>NW_026294802.1:22015000-27238448 GCF_026119805.1 Tympanuchus pallidicinctus
TTGTGGTCTTCCAGTACATGAAGGGAGCATATAAACAGGAGGGAGAACAGCTGTTTACAAGGGCAGATAATGATAGAACAAGGGGGAATGGTTTTAAAAGGAAACAGAGGAGGTTTAGGTTAGATATTAGGAGGAAGTTTTTCACACAGAGGGTGGTGATGCACTGGAACAAGTTGCCCAAGGAGGTTGTAGATGCCTCATCCCTGGAAACATTCAAGTCCAGGATCAATGTGGCTCTGGGCAGCCGGTCTTGTGGTTGGAGCACACATAATCCTTTTGCCCTGACCTAGATGGCTGCAGGGCTGTTTCTCTTACATGGTCTCACTTCTCTCCCCCAGCTGCTGTTATGAAATTTATCCCTTCCCAAATTTGCTTTCCCAGAATATACCCAGCATCACTTATGACTCAGCTCTGGCAGTGGCAGGTCACTTTTTGAGCAGCTGGAACTGGCTCTGATCATGGGGCAGCTGCTGCACTCTGTTCACACAGGCCACTCTTGTAGCCTCTTTTGCTACTAAAACGTTGCCACATAAATTCAATATGCTATTGTATTTTTATTAAATCCTAACAATTTAACATACAGTATGTTTCAAACATTTACTAATAACATGGCCTGACTTCATAAAAAAAATCTTATCAGTTGCCAAGTGCCAGGATTAATTACTTAATCTAAACATATTTCAAACTTAAATTGGATCATCACAGTTTGCTGCAATCCTACTGCCTAATAGAAGAAAATCAGACATGATCTCTATTACTGGAGTTTTTAAGTCACTGTGCCATAACTCTAAAAACTGATATGTATGCTTAGTTATACATAAATAAGCATTTAAATTGTATGACTTTTGTAATAAAATAAAATAAATAAAAAAAAAATGTAAAGAAGAACGTTTAAGGTCTTAGATGGATAAATTTTTCTGTTATCTAATAGCTGCTAAAAACTAAATTTTTCAGCCATTAAGATAATTGACTTTATATATTGAAGGCATTTATTTAAGTAAATATTTTCCAGAAGAGTTCATAAGAATGATGAATGTGTGGTCACATATTTATATTTTTAAAGAATGAATAAGCAAAAATTACTAACAAGATTTGTTTTAATTGGAATTAAATTTGCTTTGTTTGTTTGAATTTGTTGCAATTTCCCCTATTTAGTCCTTTTAGTGTATACATATTTTTTCTGTGTTTTGTCACATAATTAGTTTCATAACTTTATTTCTTTTGCTTAGTGTTCTGTATGTTCCACATATTTTCTCTTAGAAATTATATTCTGCTTGCTTTATTTATTAATCTCTTTTCTAGTTATATATATAAACTAGATTATTCTGCACTGTTTTTACAAGTTTTGGTTGAAGTACAGAATTCAGTCTTTGAATTTGGCTATTTGAAACTTTAATTGTTGTTAGTTAATATGGAATTGACATCATGTCTTTTAATTTAATATAATATTTATGTATATTCTTCCATCAGTTTTCAAATGATGATCACTTGGATATTTTCATATGTCATGGAAATTTGGTGGATCCCATGAATTTCCCACAGGTTTGCAGTAATCTCTAATAATGTGCAATAAGTTTTGGTGCTTTTTAGCATGTAAGCCAAACATGGGAAAATAATATTTCATTCATTTTGTGTCAAAAAAGGATAAACAGCTTCTGTTGTATGAGGTGGGGGCTAGTAAATAGGCCAAACGGATGGATGCTATTTTTTATACGCAAAAGAAATGGTATAGTTCTCCCACACATGGCCAATCTCCTGCGCAGTGTTAAAGAAAGCAGAGTGCTAAATAGAGAAATTAAGTCTGAAAATGATACGTCCATCGCATCATTTTATGTTTTGAATTTTTGCCCATGAAAGAAAGAGGTGGGAAATGAACTCCATATTGTCTGTGATAACTGGTAAATTACCATCAAGATGTTTTCACTTCCACATAAATAGCTATTAACACTGAGTCACTTGTGAGACTATTTGCAGATCATGTCATAAGAATAGAGGAAATACCTGTTTTGATTATGTTTGAATTGTGGTACTACAATATTCTGCATTTTATCTCAACTTCTCATTTGCCCACGCTAAATACTGTATACTCCCAGCTCTGTGAGGTTCTAGATTCCTATGAATACATCCACAGGTTCAGAACAGTAGTATCATATAGTCACAGAGTCATAGAATTCCTCAAGTTGGAAAAGATATTCAAGATCATCAAGTCCAAACTCAACCTAGCAAAAAAAAAAAAACCAACAAAAAAACCCCAGAAGCTTGTAATATGAGTTCAGGAATTTGGGACAAAAACAGATATCAACTACAAATTAAATTAATTTTCAAGAATTTGTTTGCTTGTTAGTTTAAAATGGCCCCTAAAATTGAAACCGAATATTGAGTTTCTGGTTGAAAACACAATATTGCTTCCTTTCTTCTCTCTTTTTTTTTATTTTATTTTATTTTATTTTATTTTATTTTTAAGTTTATCTTCAATTTCAATTAGAAAAAATGAATAAATACAACCATAGAACATATTTCTGATTTCCCAGTTTTTCTCACAGTGCTAGCTTGGTTCCAGCACATTAATGAAAGGCCATTTATTTGCTTGTTTTCATTGCTTGGGAAAATATTTGCACATCAGTAAGATATCTGTGAATTCTCTTAATATCTACATTCTGGTTTGATGCAAAATATTATAATATTATTTTTTCTACATTTTATAAATACATTTTATAAATTCTAGAATTGTATTTTTCCCAAGTTTTTTCCTTAGAAAATACTTTATCAGTGTCTTCTTTCTTAAATTTGTTCTGTTAGCCAGGTACTAAAATTGTTTTGTGCTGCCTTTGTGTTTATTTGATTCCAAACCTGAAATCTGTTCTATGAATTCCATAGTGCACTCTAACTTAATTTACTTTTACTAACATCTGGTACAATGGAAGCATGGAGGATCTGACAAATGATGCCAGCTTTCCAATTCCATGAGGGAGGACCAAGTGGGTTCAAACTGAAACAAAGTTAGGGAAAGGCATCCATCTATCTCTAACATATTTAGACAGGGATATCTAGAGCATGAAGAATATGTAGGTTCCTTAGAGTGGTGACATAGGGATTGAAAAGAAGAAAAAGAGTGCTTTGGAAGATTTATGTGGCAATTTAGTTCAAGCTCTGATTATCTGTATTGAGCAGATACCATTTTATGAGAGAACCTAAGAATGGATAGAAGAAAGATGAACTAAGCTCACAGACAGAAAGAAAGGCAAAGATACGTCTCATCTTTCAGAGACCTCTGATTTGATGCTGACTAAAGAACTCACTGCAACTGAGAATAACTCTTAGTAGTTATGGAAAGAGGTAACTTGTCTGATTCATTTGCCTACAAAGCATTTTAGAACAGAGTGATTTCAAAAAACACTGTGTCTAATGTCCCGTTAAAATATAAACCACTGTTTGTTGAACACAAAATTCAGAAACCCTAGGCACGGTTTTTTTTTTTTTTTTTCCACCAGAGCTAAATCTGATATCCAATTTAATACCTATGAAAGTGTTTGATGAATTATTTAACAGATCAAATTTTTCCAGTCCCATAAGGAAAAGTCACCATTCAGCTAAAGATAAGCATAATCATAAATTAATGAAAGATTTGAGAGGTTGCGATCCTCTTTTGTTACTAAAAAACTGCTACTTCCAATGTACGTGGACATATCATGTTGACATTCTGAGATGCACGGCTTGGCTCCTTTGCCTTACACCATCACAATGCCTCCAGAAACAAACTTAGTACAGAACAGAGAAACAGGAACCTTCTGCTATTAATGATTAAAGCCAGAGGAAATCAGAAATGCCAAAATGAGGCCTTTTTTGCTGAAAGTGTTTTTGTTATGAAGGGGAAGACTCGTCAGATATGTTAATGGGTGGACACAAACGATCATTCTGAGAAAATGAGCTGGTCATAAGGCTAATCTTCCATGTACCAGACAAAATAGTGGTTTTCTTAATGTTTGCTACTGTTTAAAATCAGTAGTTTAATATTTTGTGAAACTGTAAGTTCCTGATTTCTGGTTAACAGTTAACGTAACTTACATCATGAGCTGCCACTTACTGACTCAGAACATTTCTGATTTAATACAAGAAATTGAATTTTCTTTTGGAAAAATATGTCCTTTATTTTCAGATTCTTAATCTGAAGAGGATTTCAATATCTAAACATTAATAATAAAATGAATAATAAAAGTTGATTATATCTTACACATAAGATAGAAAAAATGCCGTTTTCATAATTAGTGTTATGTAAATATGAGTAGCTCTTACGAATCACTTAACAATTGATGGAGATTGAGTCATGCTAAAAACAAACAAGTAAAAAAGTATCGAAACATAGAACATTTATTCAGTAAATTGAAATACAAGCTTGAAACTGAAAAATTTGATCTTCATCTCTCAAAGGACACATTTTAGCTTTTTTTCTTTTTTTTTTTTTTTTCTTTTTTTTTTTTTTTTTTTGTAAGTAAGCATGAAGTTTTATTAAATGTTTACCTTGGACACAGATTACTTGCATATCTTTTGTTCCCCTTAATTTTCTGAAGTACTCACCTCTTAAGAAGGCAAGGGTGGAAGTGCAGCATAATATATTTGAGATACTTTATCCTAAAGTACAAAACTCAGGAAAGAAAGAAATGTATTTCAGCAACATGAAAAACTGTGCAAACACCTACTTAAGATGACCTTTCAGAGAAAATACCTTCTGAGATTGCCATATTCATTCAAGGAGAATAGAACATATCCTATTAGTCATATATATTTCTTAATATTTCTTGATGATAACTTAAAATCCTTTTCATGTTGCTGTTTAGGGTGATAACTCCAAATCAAATATTTGCAACTTGCAGCTGAACTGAGCATGAGATGCTGTAAAACAATAATGCTATTATAATATTAGATCCCATACGTGAATCCTGGAGTATGAATCATCCTATTTTGTACGCAGAAGTCAAAAATCAAATTGTAATCCTTGGTTTCACTGCACTAAATCATAAAGATATTCTGAAACACCCCTGCAGTTTAAGCCTAAGATTTTCAAATCTAAAATACATCTTTTCCTGTTTGTGAAAAAGATGTTCATGAGTATTCTTGGTTAAAATACCAATACCACTATACCATGCATGTTCAATCCATGGCACACAGGCTGCATGTGATCTGGCACAGCTCAGAGTGTGAAAGTCAAATATCCCATCAATTTTTATTGCTCTCTTTTTATATGTTTTAATTAAAAAAAAAAAAAAAAATTAAAAATTAAGTTTGTTACTTTACATGCGTTCACTATATTATACATTTTGTGAGAGCTGCTCTGAAAGTAATTCCTCCTATGTTATTATGTTGTCTCACCATATTGGAGGCAGATGTTGGTGGTATGGCAGCAAAGGCTGAAACTTCCTGCCAGTATTCCATTACATTTTGTTGCTATGCAGCAGATGACAGAAGAGAGGCAATCTGACAGAATGGTGTCTAATACAAAAGTAGCATATCGAACAAAGTTGTGGTATTGAATTCCTCCATGTGGAAAAAAATGCATTCACTGGCATTTATTGACACTTGCTGAACACTCTAGGAAACCAAACAGTGGATGTGAGCACAATGAGGTGGTGGGTGGTATGTTTCAGCAGAGGTGACAGCCAGTGGGTCACTTCTGCTGGTACAGATTTTTACAGCCATGACACGTCAGTTGTTGTTCATCACTAGCAAAAATGCATAGCTAGTGGTGGTAACTATGTTGAAAAAATAGTATTTTGCAGCGGAAAATTTGCTCTATCAAACAATGTTTTTGTTATCTTTGTTTCTGTTGTCATTTCCATGGAAATAAATAGAAGGTATCACTTTTGGAGTTATCTATGTACTTGCAGCCCATGACAATTTTTCTTCACTCAGTATACCTCAGACAAGTCAAAAGGCTGGATATTCATACATCATTTTCCTCAGTTCCTAAGTACTATCATTATTTACCACAAGGTATAAGTATAGTCATTAATTGAGTTTTACAGATAACTTCACACACCTTTGTATGTTAAGATTTTGTTGCATGGCTCACTTCACAATTCACAAATAAAACAGCGTAACTATCCATGAAGAAACTTATGCTATATGCTATGTCCTACACAGAGATAGATTTTATACAGCTGGCCAATCCTGACAGAAGGTTATCCAAATCACTATAAAAAGTTAATCTAATTGAAGTTAGCTATTTCCATCTATTACAGTAATAAGGAACTTTTTTGAAATAGATGAGTGCTGGACCCTGCCTATGGATAGTATAGGAAAGACAATGTATTTGCCTCTGTAGCTCTTGACATTCTGCATAATAAACAGTTGCTTCAACTCCTGTCAGAAACAACAGTAACTGTAACATGTTCTGAATCTTCCCTGCAGAGATGTATCACCACTGCGAGTTTTAGCTCACCTGTCTGGTTGTCTGCATCTTAACTAGCTGCGTAGACTGCCATAAAATGAAATGAAACAGGTGCTTATGTAGGTTGATTCATCTGATCCTAATGCATGCCTCAAATAGACTCTCCATTTTCTCAGAAGTATTTCTCCTGGTTCACTACACTCCATTTAAAAGGAGTATCTGTGTATATTTCCAAAGTATGCATCTAATTCATTCAATCAGCAAAAAATAGTAAATCATAGTTTCATTTTTTTCCCCTTTCCAGTGAAAATCTACATGGGTAAATGTCTTCTCATTCTTTTCAAAATCTATATTCCCTGACAGGTAAAATGATTAGATGGCCTTGACTCATCTCATACAGAGATGAGTCACAGTTTTGCTTACCATTTGTAATGTTTCTCTGGGACTTAGATGAACTCAGTGAAGAGTATCTCTGAGATTACATAGATGATATTTAAGAATTATAGTAATAAAAATGTTTTTATATAGTTCACATTTAACGTCTAATGGCACAGAGTCACAGAGCCATGAAGCACAATACTATTCTGTGATCAAGGGATCAAGATTCGTTTACACTACCCATAAGATTTTACAGTGAAATACAGCTGCTGTGCCTCAGTTAGAGATAAATGATTCCCTTCTAGCCAGTACAGCTGGTGGTAGAGACATAAAGATTTCAAGCTTTCTTGGCATCTTCTAAGATGTTGTCTTATGTAAACAAAATTAGCCCCTCATAGTAAATACAGATAGTACCAGAAAATTTCAATTTTTCTTTTGTCCTCCTTAATTCCATTTCCAGCTTTATTTTCATCCTCCAAGCACACACAAAAATAAATAATCAATTCAGTTTTAGTATAAAAGCTCTGCAAGTCAAGAACTGTGCAACTGTGCAAGAACTGTTCCTCTGTAAATCAGTCCTACCTTTGTTTGATATTCATTTTTCAATACATATGGATTAGAAAATAAAAAATATGATTTTTTTTATTGCTTTGTGATAAGCAAAGTTTAGTTGATTCAAAATGAGAAGTTAGTTTACTTACACAGAACCCAGACATATATTGAACTGATTATACAGTATGTTCCAGATTTGTAATGATCCTATGGGTGCCTGACAAGACTGATCTGTCTCAATATGTCTAAGTATAATAATCTAAATAAGAGCATTGATTTTCATGATTAAAATAGAGTAATGCATTTGAGAAAATGCTGTGTAGTAACAAAACTTGTAACAAAAACAGTTGATAAACATAAAAAAATATTTTTTTTTAATCTGGATTTCTATTTAATGCTATGTATTTATTACCAACAAAAAATTAATTAAAAAAAATCTCATTGATTTTTGACCACATAAGTTTTAAGTTTATTCACCAGAATAACCTGAAATTTAAGAATTTTATGCACATACTTTTTTTTGCCTTCTTCCTTTTGTCTTTTCCATTTGTTTTTTTACATAAGGCACCAGCTATATAGAATAACTGAAATAAAAATCCACATTCAGTCATGTTATTTGAATGAATAACTGCTAAAACTGCTAACAGATTTTGATTTGGTGTACAAGTTGTACACCAAATTGTAGATTGGTTAATCTATTTGAGAAAAAATGTATTGTAGATTGCATACATTTATACTGGGTATTTTTAGGTGGACAGTTTATTTATTACACTGAAAAAAAATGCAATCTGTAGTAGGCTTGCTGGGTAACATTAATTTTTAATGTTGACTATTGAAACTAAACAAGAAATTGAGACTGGAAACAAGAACAAATCTAAGGTAGTTCTACCTTCTGTTTTTCCTCTTTCTCATCTTAACTCCAGTTGCGCTGATTATTTTAATTACTTTTTATTTTCAGTTTGTAATGTTAAATAATGTAGCTACTGTAGTTTTCTCTATAATTTATTTTTACAAATCTTTTGTAAATCCTTGTTATTTTTTCTATTTCTTACAATAACAGCACTGAATTGTAGATAGTTTTTAAACATTTCAGTAGCCAGTAGAAAATACAGCTTAATGGTTTATGCCAATGCTTCAAGATAAGCAGAACTTGTTATCTGGAGAGAAAAATGCCAAAATTCATTCTAAGACTGGACTCAAAAATAAATACATCAGTACATCATTTCAATACAAATATTCTTATGTTGGAGTATGTGTCATGGGTCACATTTGTAAATTATCACACTATTGGAAGTTCAAAGACATCAGCATGTAAGCCAAAGGACATAAAACATACTATGTTTATTAATATTGCTTGAATTTTAACTTTTGAAAAGGTAAACTGCTTCACTTCCTTGAAAAAATGCCATTTTTCACCCTTTCCTCAGTAAAATAATGCAGATATTATTTCTGTTCCTAAGATGTCACTTACATTTTCTAAATAGAATTTTACTTCTGATGATTTCACTCCACTCATACTCAGCAATATAGCTCCATTTGGGGATTGATTACTGTATCTACTTTTTAAGGATTTGTGTAAACTGATCTTTACCGTTTTCCTGATTTTCTGACACTACTATATTAACACTGATGCATGGTTAATATTTCTTTTCTGTAGAGAGAATTAAAGTATGTCATAATGACAGAAAAATATCATGCCATTTCTCCACTGATTTACTTAAAAATAGGACTGGCTATATCATGTAGTTACAATATACAATTAACTGGATCAGCAACAGATTTAGAGACTATTTGTTGCATACATAAATTCCAGGTGAACATTGTCAGAAAAAAAACTTAGAATTTCTATTGTTGAACACAACTATTCTGTGCATGCATACAGGGGTACATTATATAGGAATGCAGAGACACAAATGAAAGATAGATACATATGTACAGACCTATGTGCATCCATCCATCCATACATATGTCCATACATAGATTCAAAACACTGACAGTCATTCTTCAAATCAAGTGGAAAAAATGAAAAAAATCTGTTCTACAACCTGACAGTTCTCATGCATGCAGTGACGTTTGTGATAGTATTTGTATGTCTGTAAGACAGTATGAATAGCACATAGTACTTCAAATAAGTTATTTTGGTATGGTCTACAAAACAGGTATACTACAATTTTAAGAGCTACGTGATTTATTTGCTTGACCAAGCTGATCTTTCTAAGGTAAAAAAGGTTCATCACTGAACACTTCTATAGTTAAAAATTGATTCGTATCCCAAAGTTTTTTTTGTTATGCTGTCATATTTCTAAGTCAACTGAAGTCTGTGTGTTTGGTTTTGGTTTTTGGTTTTTTTTTTCATTTTGATTTTAAACAAGATAAAAGGATTGTAAGATGCAAAATACACACTATTTAGTATTTATGAATGAATTCACCTTACACTGTAAGGTAAATCTTCCAAACTGCTGTGCCTCAGAGGAACTTAGAAGAATAGAGATTAGCACATAATTGGCAGTTAGCTTGACATGCTTCTTGTTTTCTTTTGTTTTGTTTTGCTGTGTTAAAAAAAAGTCGTGAGAAAGGGACAAAAACCTCTCGTAGAAAAAGATTTCTTTTCTTGTATAGCCTCTCAAACACATACTCTGAGAGTGTCATTAAAAAATATAGGAAAATGCTTCAGGAAAAGAATTACTAGGTTAAGCTAATAAAATTTACACAGTTAGTGTGATTCTCTCACAGCTTAGAAACTCTTGCTTGTTCTTTTTACATTGTACCTTGTCTTGTTTCAAGTCCATTCTAATAAAAATTAAAATTTCCAAATGGGTTCTGATTGTTCTACTATTCTCACTGTAAATACATGGCCAGTGGTAGCCCAGCATAATTTTCAATGAAACTTCGAAGCACATTGTGTCATAGAATCACAGAAACACAAAATTAGAAATCATAGAATAGCTTGGGTTGGAAGGGGTCTCAAAGATCATCTAGTTCCAATCCCTGCTATAAGCAGGGTTACCAGCCACTAATCAAGCACCTCAGAGCCCCACCCAATCTGACCCTCCAGGGATGGAGCATGCATGGAAATAATGTGGAGGCTTCTGGGAAATGCAATTCATTCAAATTTATATTCCTCTTGGAGAGTCAGAATTCATTTGAAACTAGTGAGCAGAAATCACAGCTCCGCAGTGCACTCTCTCTACACTCATCAATGCCTATTGCATGATGTTATGATATGGACTACTGATAAAATCTGAGCAATATGCCGTTAATAAAGATGTTAAAGATGACTGAGCAACATCGCTCATGACCAGCCTCCGCCTTGACACAGAGCCACTGACCACAATCCTCTGGCTGTAACCGTCCAACTAATTCCTTATCCACTAAACAGTCCACTCTTCAAATGCATATCTCTTCAAATAGAGATAAAGCTGTAGTGTGGGACCATTGAAAAAGACCTTTTAGAAGTTGAGGTAGACTATGTACATCAGATTTTGAACCCCTAACACACACACTTAGTTGATCCCATTCAAACATTAGACATTTTTTTCTATTCTACCTGTACAATCTTGTAGCCACATGATTTCCTAATGATTTAAAATTTCTAACTCACATTGATCCTACCTCCTGCTGCCCTTCATTACATCCTTGGAGATCAGCATTCTCCTCTTAACTACATTAGTCATTCATTACTAACACTGTAAAAGTCCTGAAATCCTAGAAGAGAAGTCTCTTTTTTTCATTTCTGTTCTCTCACTATTAATAGATAATTTCCAGCTGCTATTTCATTTTTTTTTCTGTCATGAAAGTTGTAACTACATGATTAAAATGGTATGCAGCTCTAAAACTACTATCAATTATACTAATTAAGGTCAAATAGAATAGAACAGCACTCTTTGTGGAAAATACTGTAGGCAATATAAACGTTGATTAATTTAAGGGCATCAAATGTACATATTACAGTTGCTACAAAACTTATTATTAATTATTTCTTGGCAGTTTCTTGTAATGTCATTTATAGAACTAGAAATTTTCTCTTTATCTCCTAAAACAGAAAATGCTTTTGGATTTATCTATTTATTTATTTATTTTAATATGGGCAGATAAAAGTGACCTCTTATTAGAAAATTCATTTTCTTGAGTTTTGCTTGTACTTAAGGAAAGTTAGCTGTGAATTTTCAACGTTTACCTTTCTCACACAGACTTTTCAAGCCCAGGAGAGCTTGAAGTAACTAATATTTATATCCTCTAGCTAAATATCAAATCAAGTTTTACAAAGGAAAATGAATGTCCATTCTCATCAATAGTCCCTCCTAGTGCTGTCCCTCTGGCAGACTCAAAGTGTGAGCTGATGCTTATGGGAAATGAGCATTTATATTCTAAGAATATTTTTGAATAAAATTTTTCTGGTTTTCTTTCTGTTTTCCAAACAAGCAAAATATTTTCATTTTGAGTGAGGAAGCAGAGGCTGAACTTTGGCTCAAAGAGTCAAAAAACAGAAATAAACAAACAAGCAAAAAAAAAAAAAAAAAAAAAAAAAAAAAAAAAAAAACCCACCAGAAATTTCCCCAAAACAATTACATTTCAAATGACTTATTCAAAAAGTGACAATATTTTCATCTCTTTACCAACTCTATCTTTGCAGCAGTATATTTCCTGCTAATTAATAAATTAATCTTTCCTAGTAAATATTCACACTGTTTAAGCAGTAGGGAATCCAGTACTGATATTGTATTGCTGCTTTCCTGATTTTTGACTGTGGAGCTCCTGAAGGAAGATGAAAAAAAAGAAAAAAGAAAAGTCACAGAGAATTGGTATTCCCAGAGAATATCATTCTCAAACACATATAATCTTGATGAACATTCCTTTGGGTATCATGTATCATACTGTGGACATTTCCTAGACCAGAATACTTTTTCGTAGCACAAAGGAGGGGAATACCATATGGTAATCTTTTCTTTTTATGCTTGGGAACGACAGTCATTAGTATATTACGAGTGCCTCTTCTAAATAGTGCTTCAAGGTATTGAATAATGCATGCAAAAAGGGAATGAGGGTGAAGGTTTGAAAGAGCTGCTCAAGAGAATAAGAGTTCACAGGCAACATCAGTGACCCACTGTAACACACTACAGTCAAACTACTCAGTAGTTCAATTATTTAGACTAGATTGCGTTGTAATTAAAAGCAGTTATTAATCTCCCTGATTAAATTACTTTATTTAAAAAAATCTTAATGCACATGGCAATTTCATTAAAATATTTTTAACAATCACCAATTCTAAGACATTTCATTATCTTACATATTTCTTACAAATGACCTCAAAACAACCTGCAGGGATGTACACTTGTAAGAGACATTTTGGTAAGCAGTGAAAGCTTTAAAAAAAAATTTGACATAGACTCAATTAACGTGCAAAGACAGAAATGTTTTTAAATAAACAGAGCTGCAGCAGGTTAAATCTGTTGGAGATCTGGCCTCAAGTAACTTGAAGATAATATCTGACAGTCTGTTATTGATTATGTGTTCCTTATTATCTTGAAGCAAGGCTCAATAAAACAACTGGAATTTTTAACACTCACTTAATAGATTCAGTATCAGGCACTTCATTTGATTGGGCTTCTTTCTCATTTATTTTTGCCAATATCTTTGTTCATTATGTAGAAGTTTCGATTCAATTCTAGTCAGGAATCATCTAGAAAAGTGTAGTCTAATAGCGATCTTATGAAAAAAAATCATTTCAAAAATGCAAGTCTTAGTCATATTTTATATTTATGTCATGCCAGAGATGACATTTCCTACTTATTTGTGGAGGATATTTTATGAACAGGATTCACATGGCACCCGACAAAATGACTGGCAGGGAGATCTAGGCACTAGAATTTGACCAGAAGATCCAAATATCTTCTCAAGAGCCTGAAATAAGAATTAATCAAACATTTCCACCATGTCATTTAATAGAGACATAGAATTTACCAGCACTTTTCAGTGCTTACTCAAAGCCCTTTTTATTCCAAGTGCAAAACATAGTTGATTTGTGCTAATAACTGTATGCTAAATAAATGAATAATGACAATAACAATGCATCAATCTTGCAAGCAAGAATAATGCAGATAATATCAAGATTTTATTATACTTTTAAATAAATAATTTAAATAAACTTTGAAAGTTCATGCTAGCCAGATCATTTATTTGTTTGCTTGTTTGTTTGTTTGTTTATCTCCAGGATATTCTACTGGACTGTGTATATTTGTCATTTGCTTATGAATAAACTGGATGAGTGAGAAATCTCATCCATAGCACACTGGTAATTTAAAACTTCAGTTAGTATTAGATGATTCATAGACTTTTTTCCCATTGCAACAGGGATGAGTTATAGACTTCAAATTTGTGCTCAGAGAGTGTGTCAGAGGAAAAGAAATACTCAGAGTACAGCTTATTGGAATGAAAACAGGCAAAAATGCAAATAAAGATATTTTAATTAAGAAACTATAAGATGACAAAAGGACAATGAGATCAATATTTACAAAGTAAATATTTTAAAAGACAGTTTTTCTTATGCTGTTACTGTTTTAAAACTTAACTGAGACCAAGGAACAAGGCTAGGAAATTATAATAAGGAATGATCATATTTTAATTAAAAAAATGGAAACGGTTAATTTTATTAAAGCAGCTGAGTCTTCAGGGTTTACTAGTTCAGGACACAGAAAGCACAGAGATGTGAAGATTATTGTCTTAAATTAAAGAAAGTTAACAAAGGTCATACAGATTATTAATTTCAGAAGAGATGAGATAAGATGGGATTCAAACATTATTAATTTTGTCCGAAGCAGATTAAATGGAGTATGCAGTTCATTAATTTCTAGGAAAAAGAAAATAGATATTTATTTAATTTTGCAATTTATGGCAGAAAATTAAACAATGTGACTACTTATTATTAACCAAAAGTGAAATTTTAATCATAAGGTATACCTTAGAATAAATTTGAGCTTTTATTCTGATTAAAGCAAGATAGCAAGGCAAATGTGATAGTTTAAGTCTTATTTTTGCTTATGGGGGGAATAGTCTATAAAATACGTATCTACAACAGTCTGACAACAGTCTATGATAATACAGTAGTTAATGCTCAGATTATTTTAAGCTTCTTCACAATTACGTTGATAACATAGGTACAAAGTTCAGGGACCCCATGGTATAAATAACCAAAGTAAAATATAATTTTTCTGAAGAGTAGAAAAAGTATTGACATAGCAAAATGTATGGGACTGTACATAAATTTTTTTTTTCTTTAAGTCTAAGATATGCTTTAAATAAGAAGCAGAAAAAAGTTACTTCACAAAGTTAATTAGAAAAGGACCATAAAAGAAATGATATTAAAATAGTGTATTATTTCATGTGCATAATAAGAATACTGCTTAGTATCATAGAACCAGATTAAAGGTTAAAAAATTATAAGTGTAGTCTGATATTATACAAATAGATATTAAGGTACAAAAATAAACTCTTGATGTAGCCTTCAGAAATAAGCAATGTAAGAGAAATAACTATGGCAAAGCTGTAGCATTAGGTGTAACTCCTATGTCACTGCTTTGGAATTTCTCTCAGACTTCTGTTCTGAAAGCATGGTTTTTTAGTTTCATGCAAAGTGGACATTCTTCTCCATCTGTCCCTATACCTCTATACCTGTTTCAGCAAATGAAAAAAAATATAAATGTTGGCACTTGTTTTCACACACACACACACACACACACGAAAAAAAAAAAAAAAAGATTTATAATAATCTCAGCCTCAAACATTAATGGTTGCAAAGTAAACACATTGAGTAGGAATTCTAGCTGAGCTCTAGCTTAGAAATACCACATATTCTCTCAGTTCTGCTGATGAAAATGACTATATGCTATATTCTTTTTCTTAGGTGCATTTAAGGTAGTACAGAGACTTTTTATTGATCACCATCCTTCATGCACTTCATATTCACTGACATTCTCCAGAATTACAACAATTGAGATTATTTAGCTTATAGTGTAGTCTTCAAAGATATATCACAAATAGAAAGAAGTGGAACGTACCCTTTACTAAGCATTTTTAAAAATGACTTGTCTGTTAGGATAGTAGCATAAAATATGCTATCACTTTCATTCCCTCCGCTAGTCTTTGAAAGGAAATTATTCACTATATTGAGTTAAAAAATAATACTTTATTTATTTATTTATTTATTTAAAAGGAGTTTAAAAAACAGTGCCAAAGTATAATTTGCTAGTACAAGTTCTTGCATAGTCCAGAATTGACAAGTCCCATTTCTTGCTAAGAGCTGGTCTCCCTGACATTACAAGAATGTACAGTAAATAGTCCGTATTTGATCTTCGTATTTTTTAGAACATGAGATAAAATCTGTTGTCCCTAGAAATAGGTTTTAGGCTCAAATACTTACTCATCACATAATTACATTGCTTCATGCCACATTTGGAGTAGATGATGAGTGAAATGCATATATTAAGGTATATTTGTGGAGGAAGAAAGGTTTTTTCTCACAGAGTAAGGATGGACTAACGGAGGTAAGAGCTTA
Source organism: Tympanuchus pallidicinctus (assembly GCF_026119805.1). Taxonomy (NCBI): domain Eukaryota; kingdom Metazoa; phylum Chordata; class Aves; order Galliformes; family Phasianidae; genus Tympanuchus; species Tympanuchus pallidicinctus. The sequence continues at coordinate 22,030,867 of NW_026294802.1, forward strand.
TTTTAACAAGAAAAAGAAAGAATTCTAAGTAATGTAAAGGTGTTATTTCACCACAGTAAAAAAATAAAATCAATTCTAAAAATATCCAGTGACACCTCATATGATGGCATCGGGTATCAGAGACATTTGCAGAGGAGTGAAGATAAGTTGTATTACTGGAGACCTTTGCTTAGGGTAAAATGTCTGTCTTGAAGACCTTGGGAAAAGAGAGTATATATCTCATGTAAGTACTGTGCATAACTCATGCTCCTAGGGAAGAATAAACTACATTTATTGGTAGATGTTCAGATACCCTTGGTGATCTCAAATAATATTAAACAACTCTGTGTAGACAACAATAATTCTCCATAGATACCTAGAGTTTATTTCTAGGCTTCAGTGATCACACTGATTATCTTTGCTTTGATTGTCTAGTTCACTAGACACTTAAGACACCTAGAAACTTAAGCTTGTACATGTTAACATAAAACTGAGTCCCATATACAGCAAGGCAATGCCATTTAAAATCATCCAGATAGATTTAAATCAAGAAAGATTTAATCTAGTAGACAAATTGAAAGTTCACCACAAATCAAAAGATTCTTTATCTTTCGTAGAATGATTTGTCTAGATTTAATTACAGCAACTGTTCAGAAACCTAGGTCATTATCATTTTAATAGACTATACTTACTAAAGTAATAGTGTTATATCTTGGATACATGTAGGTTGCTCCAAAAATAATGCCTCCTATTTATTTCTGTGGAAATGACAACAGACACAAAGAGCATAACAACATTATTTGATAGATCAAATTCTCATCTACAAAATGCTATTTTTCAACATAGTCACCATTAGCTATGCATTTTTCGTCAGCGGTGAACTATACTTAGCAAGCCATGCTCATAAATATCTGCATGGCTATATGGAATGTAGTTTGTTTTTTGCGTCGCTGTTGCCACTGCTGAAATGCACCACCCATTGCATCTCTATTCTCACACCCACTGTTTGGTCTCCATAAATGTTCAACAAGCATCGATGAATGTCAGTCGTTGCCATTTTTCCCACATGGAGGGATTCAATTACACACCTTTGTTTCATATGCATTTCCATGTAAGACTTCCATTTTGCCAGACTGCCCCTCTGCTGCCACCTGTCACATGGCAACAAACTTTACCGGAATATTGGCAGGAAGGTCCGAAGTCCAGCTTCTACTGCCGTATGACTAGCATCTACCTCTGATGTTGTGGGATAACACAATAAAACAGGAGGCATTATTTTCAGAGCAGCACTCATAGTTTTCAATCTAAAGAAGTTAACCCTTCAAGAGCATAAACTTAGTGTTATACCATTCAAATGCTATCTGCAGTGTCAGAAAATTTTATCACAGAATCACAGAATGGTCAGGATTGGAAGGGACCTCAAGGATCATAAATCTCCAACCCATCTGCTACATGCAGGGCCACCAACCACCCCACTTAATACTAGACCAGGCTGCCTATGGTCCCATCCAGTCTGGCCTTGAACAGCTCTAGGGACAGGGCATCCACAATCTCTCTGGGCAGCACCTCACCACTGTCATGGTAAAGAACTTCTCACTGACATCCAACCTATGTCTTCCCTCCCTCAACTTAAAAGAATTTCCCCTTGTCCTGCAGTTATTTGCCCTTCTGAAGAGTTGATTCCCCTCCTCTTTGTAGGTTCCATTTAGGTACTGAAAGGTTGCAATGAGGTCAACCCGGAGCCTTCTTTTCTCCAGGCTGAACAAGCCCAGGTCTCCCTCAGTCTGTCTTGTAGGGAGGTGCTCCAGTCTCTGATCATCTTTGTGGCTCTCCTCTAGACCCTCTTTAACAGCTCTGTCTTTCTTGTAGTAGGGGCCCCAGACCTGCACACAGTACTCCAGATGGGGCCTCACAGGAGCAGAGTAGAGGGGGACAATTACCTCCGTGTCCCTGCTGACCACCCCTCTTCTGATGGAGCCCAGGATACCATTTGCTTTCCAAGCTGCAAGGGCACACTGCTGGCTCATGTTAAGTTTTTCATCTGTCAAGACCCCCAGATCCTTCTCTGCAGGGCTGCTCTCAAGGACTTCTCCTTCCAGTCTGTATGGATGCCTGAGATTCCTCCTGCCCTTGCCCACCAATGCTGTTACTCCATCATAGAAGGCCACCACACTGGCCAACCGTGATATTCCCCTGGTGAAGCTGTGCTGGCTGTCTCGAATCACATGCTCATTCCTCATGTGGTCAAGCATGTCATCCAGGAGGATCTGTTCCATGATCTTCCCAGGCACAGAGGTGAGACTCACTGGCATGTAGTTCCCCAGGTCCTCCTTGCTCCCTTTCTTGTAAATGGGAGTGACGTGACCCTTCCTCCTGTCATCCGGGACCTCACCTGACAGCCACAACTTTTCAAATATAATGGAGAGTGGCTCGGCAACCACCTCAGCCAGCTCCTTCAGAACCCAGGGATGCAACCCATCTGGCCCCATAGACTTGTACACATTCTGTCTCATGAGGCGGTCTCGGACTTCCTCTGCCCTTACAATGGGGGGGGAGGGGGATTTACCACCTCCACCCAGAGGTTTAAGGACCTAAATTCCTTATCGCCTGGAAATAAATTGATTAAACAATATGGAATGCATACATTAATTTTTTTATTATTGTTTTCTTTTAACTCTTTTCCTAACTACTTGATAACATAATATACATTCAGATCATATAGCTTTAGTAATATGAATATAAGAGTAATTCACTGTCATTTTTAAATCTAGTAGTACAACTGCTGGCGCAGACATTTGACAGCAAGCAGTTCTTCCACTTCTGGTTCTTTAAACAATTTCAGAATGAAGATAGAATTTTTAAGACTAATTTACTAAGTAGCTTATTCTTCTCAAGGTCTTGTGTTTGTTTTTAACTCTGAAAGCATTCAAACAAACACTTTCTATTTTGCCAAGGTCAGATTTTTATTTTCATTATTTTGTTTCAGTTTTGTGTATTTTTGTAACATTAGTGTGCTCTGTTTTAAAAGTGCCAATCTTGTATTAAATATTGCTATACTTAATTTTTGAAGTAACATTTCTAGATAAATTAGTAAAACATAATAAAGATGTCTGATGTGTATAAATAAAATATTCGTATTTGTCAATTCTAATTTACCTTATCATTAGCACATCAGAAAGATTGTTTGGTCAGTCAACACAGACCTGTATCTTCATCAACCACCCTTACCTTTTTAATGTGGCAAGTTTTCATACACTGTCATGCTAGCTAAAGAAACAGGCTCTTTATTTCATGCTGGCTCAAAAAATCTTTGATAAAACATCAAACTGGCATATTTATTCAGAATAATTTCCTCTTTGATAAGTCTTTGACTGAACTGTTAAAAAAGACCTGTCATTAGGATGACACTTGGGGACAACTTTGATATCTGTATGAATGAAAAAGAATTGTACAGATGTGTGGCCACTTGTATGTAATGTACTATGTTTATTGTATGCCCCTCACAAGTTCACACTGTTATTGCATACCTTTAATTTCCACTGTAAACTTTAATCTTGCACACACTATGGCAGAAATCTTGAGCTAAAGAAAAGGTGTGTGTATCATATCTTGTAGTAATCATGCAAGGTGTTCTCAAAGACCAGTATTTCAAACACAGGCCTGAAAAAATCTCCTTTTTGCCTACTGTGCTGTAAAATTAACAGAACTCCTATACTGTCCAAAAGTGCTTTTCCAGCATGGTCAACCACCTTACAGATCAAGGTGCACAAATGAATATTTGGTATTCAAAACCCGTTTTCAAGCAGCCTCATTTATTCTTTCACATCTGTGATCTTAAATTTGAAAAAAAAAAAAAAAAAAAAAAAAAAAAAGTGTGGCAGGCATGGCTTCCATCAGTACTTTCAATCTTTCTGCTTGTATATACAGATACACTTAGATACAGAAATTCTGCTATCAAAATAGAAAATTAAATAAAAAGCTCAGAAGTTCCTATTTGTTGTTGTTTGGAACAAATCCTGACTCCTGTATGTGGAGTGATTATGAGATCTCTCTTATGCTTCTAGTCACCAAATTACATTTTATCTTTCACATTTTAAAAGACCTACATAGGAATCAGTAGAGAAGTCATTTGTTACTCATAACTAACAAAGAATTTCTGAAGTAATTATGGAAGCTAGATGCTGAAAGGATGATTTATAAATGCACTAAAAATATATAGGCATTTTTCCCATATTTTATTCAGAAACTTTTTGTCATTACACTCTTATAAATTTTGCCTTAGAATTTTTGCCCTGAATGAAAAGTAATGAAAGTTCTCCAGAGCTTTTGTGCACCACATGATGGCATGAATATCATCCAATAACAGAATTGGAAATCATACAATGCTTCTCTGAAGTTTTCAGTTATGGAAAATTTATATATGGCTTCAAAGTTAATGTTTGTAAGTAGAGTGTTTTAGCTGAAGCACTGCAGTAATGTAGCCTTTGGAAAAATAGAAAATATTTCTGTATTTCTGCTGTTCTCATCCTCTTTTGAATCCTTCCAAACAACTGTCTCTTGTTCAAATGAAATATAGTCAGCTGACAATTTTCATCCTGGTTTGCAACTACTCTATTTCAAACAGACAATCAATATTGCTTTTAACCATGCATATAGGGAAGGCATTCCACATACTATTTTACATATGACTGGGGCCCAAAGGAGTACATCTGCACAGTTTCACCCATTTCTGTGAAAAGTCTCCAGTGCATAATTCAGGAATCTCTGAATTAAAATAGTGAGAAATAAGTTTCAGATGTGAGTAATTTAGAACAGAAGTCACTTGTAACAAAAGGAGTTAACCTTGTCAGCTGCATAGATTTTTTTTTTGCCTATTTAAAAAAAAAAAAAAAAGTTTTAAAATAGACCCACACAGTAGGCCAGAATACAAATACATGTCCTTTTGTGCAAAGAGATGTGTCCATCTCTTCTTCCTGCAAGAAAGCTTGAAAGTATTTTCTACAAATGTATTTTTCAAAGCTTAGATTTCGAAATGGAAATAAGCTTTCATGAAATTTATATATTTTATAATTTTCCAATGAATGACTGTCACTTCTTTTATGAAAATTCTCAAGACCAATGGAGTGTTGCTACAGTGCGATTACATGAACAAATCACTGTGGGATTGTAATCTGCAGTGAATCATCTGCTCTGAGATAATTGACTGAAGTTCAAGCTCATGTCATGCATTGGGCAACCCTATCTCCACTGCTGTCTGAATTACTTTAAATTACCCTTATCCCTCTATCACATCTCCTTTTCCTTTAGATGCTTTGCGTCTGCTTCTCTTCCACTGGGCGTCTCAGATTAGCCATGGCTGATGTGACCCAGTATCCCACTCAATCTCTGTTTCTCTGGAACTTCATATCCCAGGATTAATGTAAAATGCTGTAAGAGCAGGCATGCACTGCTCTGCCATAAATCACTGCCTTGCTAATACATTAACAAGTTACTTCCCATTAGCTGGGCCATGACAGGCACTCATATATGCACACCTGTCCTTCACCATTTAAGAAACAGTTTATCTTTTTTGCAGAAAGAGTTAAATCACATCAATCTATCTTGTACTTACTACAGCCTGCAAGCTCCTGTCCACTGATTTATAAAGGTATATGTGAAGGGTCTTGAACATGGTAAATTTTAAGTAAATCAGAGTTGCTTACCCCTGTCTAAGGGATCAAAAAGGGATCAGAGACTGCACACAGAGAGCGATCCAGTGCTAAATGATTTTCTTTAAATGGCCATCCCATAGACAAATTGTTTCCATGTTAAATTACGAATTATTGTATCACAATTTCATTTTAATTTACTGGATTAAAGTGTCAAAGACAACTCCTCCAGAGGAAATCTATGTTGATTTTTAGGCATATAAGCATTTCCTTTACCATCAGTAGAATATTTTATATTCTTGAAATTAAACTTGTTAAAGGTTATGCTGGGTTGAAAGGCCTACAATTTGCAGTAATTGAAAACATATACACATGAGTGAAGGTTTCATTTAAAACCTTAAAAAGAATTCTTACACAGTTTAAAACTCTTCATTTGATCTGTCAACATATCAGCAAAATTTGGTCTCAATATTGTAGTTTATTACAATATTTTGAGTACAAGTGGGATTTATTGGTTTTTAATTCTTCATGAGATAGAAAAGCGTATTTAATATAACATAAAAAAATGTAACTGTTACGACTTTCAAGCTAGTACTGCAAGAAACAGTGACAATCCAAACAGAGCTGCCATCTTGTGGATAAAAACATACTAAGAGCAGGTGATGCATGTTGCCAGAATGTAAAAGAAAAAATGTTTATAATATTTATCAGCTCTACTTGGTTTGTCCCTTGGTTCTAAAACTGAATTCTGAGAGGAACAGTTTTGAGCTTGCACATTCAATCTCTGACACCTCTCATCACCTGATTGAGTTCTATCTTCCTCCAAAATCTATAGTCCTAGACCTTCCAATATTAATAATGAATATGGTAAACAAGACTGAAGAACTTCTTGTGTTTTTAAATTAGTGTCTGGTACAGAGCTACATTTTGCAATATAAATAATTGGTTTAACCATTAAATTGATCTGACAGGAATAATTGTCATGCAATTAAATGCCGCAATGATCTTAACTCATGGGAAATATATACTAATAAACCTCAGATTTGTTTTTCTTGGGAGCTATGCTGTCCTCTCCTATTAGATTCTTAGTTTTAGTTCAGTTTTTCTTAGATTTATTTATATCTCAGTTAACATTATGTTATAGAAAGAAATAGAGTGTATTACTGAAAATCATTTGTCACTTCTTCATTCTCCTGTTTTTCCTTTATTTTCATGTAATTTGTATTTGAAATTAAAATGCCAAAATATTGCCATTGACATTACATCCATTATCTGGGCCAGGTATAAGAGATAACAAGTTAGTCTACTCAGATAAGCAGGCACAGTTATAAGAACATATGAATTGTATATCTCCAGATTTAATGCATTTATACATGTTATTGAGCTCTTGTAACCTGCTTTAATATGTGCATTTTATTTAATTTAAATTTTTCATTTGTTGCAATTACTTTGCATTTTTTCTTTTTAATTTTGTTTGCTTTGTTTTTTTTTCTGTTTGTTTGTTGAAGTTGTGTATTACTACTGCATATATAAAGTATATTAATTAAATCGTATCATATTCTTACTGTTTTTAATGTCAATAACAATAATTTTAAACTGGTAACAACCAGTGTGTTACAGCAAGTTGAAATGTGGAAAGTAATGTGACTTGTTTAAGATCATGGAACTGATCTCTACAGCTGTTCCCTACAGCTGTTCCCTTATTCAACCTCAGTGTCAATAGTCATTGATGCTTTTAAAACATTAGATATACAATTTTTGTTCTTAAAACACAGAGTGGGTGTAAAGTGATAATTTATCACTAATATTCGTGCCATCCAGTTTCAACAAAATTCTAATATTCTTACTGCAGAAGAGAGATTTTTTCTAAAGAATATATTTCAAAATGTACTGCCGGTTCTACTAGGAACTCAAATTCTAAACTAGCATTTGCACTATCAATTCTATGATCCTTTTCTATTACATAAGTGTACTTACATATACTTGTATGAGTATGTCTTTAAAGTGGATACTTAGTTCAGAAAATTTAAGCTCTATTTTATCACCATATGTAACACATTTTATGGACACTGAAGACTTTGTGAGAATATGGCACTCTACAATTTAAGACAATTTACCAGGTCATCTGTAAGTGATGACATTATTACAGAATAAAGTGTAGTTTGTGAAAGAATAAAAAATATATAGAATTTTATCATGATAGGATTAACTAGCCAGAGAAATCAATTTGTTTTTTCAGACATAATCAATCCATGTAATCATACACTCTTGACAATGTGTCTATTTGGATTGGACTATTTACAACACCAAATTTTCAGGGGAATGTGACTTGTACATAGGGTACATCTAATCACATTTTACCTCATCAATAATTTTTTTACTCATAACTCATATCTCCATAGCAATTACTGTGTCTTACCTTTATCATTAATCATAGAAAAGCAAAGCTGGCATTCTCATTGGCCAGATTCATCTTTTCTGATCTGTGATTCAGTTTTATGCCACTTTGCATGGCAATGAATCTTTTTTTCTTTATATTTCCATCTGAATTCCCATGTTTTCTGAACAGAAATAAATGAACAGAGGCTTTCAGTTTGGCCTAAAGTATGTTAATGACTAATAGGTTAGCCTCCAGTTCCCCACAAAGAAGCTGTTTATTAAGTACCCAGAATTTAATTTTCTGAGTCTCTATAACCTGGTGAAAGACGACAAAGTAATGGTAGATCTGTTTACCACTTTTATTATAGAAATGTTATGCTTCACATCTTTTGTATTAAGCTAAAACAACGTCCAATTACATAATTATAATTTGCTTTCCTGATTGTCTTATTCTTGTCTGTTGGGAATTATTTATTTGATTGGTCTTGTGGAGGTTTTTTTTTGTTTGTTTTGCTTTTTTTTTTTTTTTTTTTCCTTCAGAGAAAAAACTGAGTAGAATTTTAAAATGAAAAAAAACCATTATTTTACATGACCTGTAGTATACCATAAATAAACTAGTATGACATATAATTTACTATAAATAAACACTATATCAGGTTCTCATTCATTCGATAAGCTTTGTTATTCGAATAGCTTTGTTAGATGAAAAAAAATACATTGATATAGAAAAAATGACATACAGACAGCAAGTGTTAGAGAAGATTGTTAGATTTCGCAACAGTTTTCTGACACTAAGTTTTCTGACACTTAGATCAAAATATATTTATTTGGGGGGATGAAAAGAAGTGCTTTAAGCACTGATTTGGAGTAATTTTGAAGTTCACATGATTTATCATGTTTCTAGTAAGAGCACAATACTTAGTGTCACTATATTTAGGATATCGTATATTTGGCAGTCTGTTTCATGCCTCATTTACTACAGAATGTCTAGTTTGTTAGTTAACATTCAAAGAGTAAGTGCACATCTAGGTTTGCACATCTCTTTACTTTTGCTGTTAGTTTTAAATAGTTAGTAAGACTCAGTAATGAACATGGTAATGGTACAATGTTTTTCAATTTACACTTTTTTTTTTTTTTTTTACTGTGTATCTTTATTAAAACTCATAGCTTAAGAAAAGGCAATATAAAATCATTTCGAAAAAGAGTTCTCCAGGTGCTGCATGCATTAACCTTTTCTTTAATACTGCTTCTGTACAATATTCTGATGATTACTGTCATTTAGTAAACATATTATAAAAATGCAGTTGCTTGGGGGTCTTGTTTAATAATTAAGGCAAAATTCAGCTTTTTGTTGTTGTTGTTTTGGGTTTGTTTGCTTTTTTTTTTTTTTTTTTTTTTTTTTTTTTTGTGTGTGTGTGTGTGTGTGTGTGTGTGTGTGTGCGCTATGTCCAGTGGCTAAGCTGCAAACACCTGCCACCCCTGCTCCCCAAAGAGGCAGCTTTTTTACCATCTCCTGCTCTCCAAGTGAGAATAAAAATGACAGAAACAGTAAAACACTCTGAGCGTGTATGTATAGTGGTTAGAGAGACACATTGCAATTTGTGGCTGGCAGTTTAGGGTTAAGGTATGATTCCAGGTGAGAGAAGCCAATGAGAGGACGCCCGGTTGATGTGTCTGACATCATCCTGCTCCAAGCACCCAGCCCGGCCGGGGCAGCTCCCAGCCGCTGCTCCAGCCCCGCCGTGATGGATGCCGGCAGCCCGGCGCTGGGAGCCACTTATCTTGCTGCCGTGTGAGGCCCAAGGAACGCTCGAGCTGCCGGCTCACACCCAGCGTGGCCAGATCGAGCTGAACCAATTGTTTTCCCTGTGTCTGGTAAGAGTCTGATCTGTTTTACCTTCTATGCTGGAATAAAGGTGATACGCCCAACCTGCCAGGGGAATTGCTTTCATAGTTGGGAGGCTTACGACGCTATAATGTGTAAAGAGTAGCTTTTACTGTCAGAAGGGAGATGCTTCAGGAAGAGAATTCTTTAAAGGAAAAGCAAGACGATATTTGGCAAACTCTACTTTACATTATGGAAATGAATAGCCTGGCTGTTTGTGCTGCACTCCAGGTTAACTAAAGAGGATTAAACTGACAAGACCATTGCTCGAAACAATAATTTAATGTCTATATTTTTCCTTTCCTTTAACAGCTGTGTTTTCACTTTAAAATCCAGCTTTTGTTGATGAACAAAGAAATGGAGGGATTTGAAGAGAGGGAATTTAATGTCATATCAACTTCAAAAAATGTTCTGTGATACTTTGCAGATGTAAATCTTAAGCCATGAAGATTAATACCAAGATGTTTAAATTTTGGGTTCTGGAATAAGCTCTAGTTACTTTTCATAACTTAAAGTGATAATAAACTGAGTCAAAGATTAAAAGTGATGATTGTATGTTACGTTGATTCCAACCACCCATTTTAGTTTTATTTGCTATCTTATATGATTTCCCCTTTACATTCTGTAGTTCATGTTCAAATAAATGTCTCATTTTTATATTCGTATAAGTGTATACATACAGACTGAAGAAGTGTTTATATCTTTCACATTGTTAGCAGCTCTGTGGTTTGTAAAGAGGGAGGAGAGGGAGAGGAAGGAGTCTGTCTTTGTAACTTCCTAATTTTGCAACAGAATAAGTACATTTAAAAGCTTTTGCACTGATGTGGATTTAAGAGATTAGAAGTGACATGGACATTGATAAATCAAATGCAATAAAGGAATTAATTGACTGAAGGAGTTCAGGGGCTACTGTATGAAAATTCCAATAACCAGTTTAACTAGTCAAGTGGTGTACCCATTAAGAGATAATAAATTGTAGGCTTCACTTAATTTTAAAGCCTGATGGCATTTATTTTTTACTGCTTAGAATTCACTAAATATCTAGGGTACTTATTAACTCTCTGAATTTATTTCAGTAATCCATGAATGTGCAATACAAAGTTTTAAAAAATGACACATGCAGTGAGTATTGTGTTTGTGAGATAGATACATATTGTCATTTAATCAATTAGATTTTCTTTAATCAGTATCAGAAGAACAAGCTATTTTCAGCTCAAATACCATTCAAGAGAGTAGAGTTTCTAAGTCTTGTTATACTTTCACATTTTTTACTAATTCAGGTGCGTCTTTGCAGCTCCTAATATTTGCTGTTGTTAATTCAACTCTGGAAATTAATGTTCCCAAACAATCCTAAGCTTCTATTAAATGTTCTGTCTGAACAGGACTTTATGGATGGAGTTAGAATCTAGTCCTTCATTATGGTGTGTTTTGTTTCCACTATAAAATGCCAAGAATTCCATTTCAAAGGTGGTCTCGTCATGGACTTCAAGCAGAGAAATATTTGACATTTTACAACTTTATCCTGCTAGTTTAGATCATTATCAAACTTAATTATTGTATACCAGCCTTGCAGATATGTTTATTAATTGTTTTAAAGTTAAAAAGCAAATGTGTTTGAAACTCTCTCAGTTTAACATATCTGCTTAGGACCATATCATCTATCCATGCTATTCATGCTTCATTACGAGGCTTTGTGTCATAGCCTGGAATATTTTTTGTCCTGCCCATTTTAGCCAAATATTCTGCAATTTTTCATGATTTCTGGGCAATGGATATTATACAGATTTAATGCTGAATTGTTACACACCCACTATGTTCTGATCCAAATAATTCAAAAACTGCTTTTAATATTTTAGTCCTTTTAAGTACTGATGCACATTGCTTTAACAGATAATAATCATAGTCTTATGGAAGCCAGGGAAACTCAATGGTATAACAATCCAAACAGACAGCAATCTAATTCATGTAGGAAATGAAGCATCTAATTTAGCTTAATCTTTCAAACAGAAAAACAAATCCTTTCTAGAAGACAAGGAGAAATACTGGTATTTTTTTGCTTAATTTCAATCATAAAGCAAGCTTAGCCTTAGAAATAGTAGAATGCCACAGTCTTTCAGCCAAAGAAAACAGTGTTGACAACTTTATTTTCTCTTCAGAATAATAAAGATAACTATGATAATGTTGGCACTTGAATTGCACAATAAATTGGCTGTTAGTCTAGGGAAGTGTCCTCACTGTTCTGTGCTTGAATAACAGGTAATGTCCACAAAGCATGCTCTGTGAAGTCTATATTCTGCCAATGGCCAACTCTACTAAAGGAAGAACTCACTTTATATTGCTTGATCTTGGAAACAGGCCATTTTGTGAAGTCTATATTCTGCCAATGGCCAACTCTACTAAAGGAAGAACTCTATGTTGCTTGATCTTGGAAACAGGCCATTTTGTTTGTCTGATTTTCTATGAATTAGTCAACTTACACATTTTCACAATGTCATCAGGTAACAAAACTTACAATGAAGATTTGAGTCATTCCTCCTACACAAAATACATCTCTTGTCAGAAATTTTTGAGCAATATGATGAAAGGGGAATTATTTTATAAAAATCCAAGACATTAAACATTTCCTAAAGAAAATAAATATTTCAACGAAGCAGAAGTGTGACATTTCAGTGATTGATGAAAAGGTATCCATATCACCAGTAGTAAAAACAAGAAATAAAATGAATTAATCTTCTGTGACAGACTAGAGAATGTTGTCTTTAGAAAACACAAATTAAAGCAGGATTCTACTAGCATGTATTCTTCTATATCCAACTGTATCTCCACAACAAATGTAGGATGGAGAGGATTTCATCTGTACTGATCCAAGCCCTGATCCAAGGGTCAGTTTTTTTGTTTGTCTAAGATAGATCTCAAAGACACTCTTCTAAGAAATCTCATAAAAACAGACATAAAATTTTGTGCTGCAATCGTTCTCCTTGCCTACCTTGAGAATACTGGGGTTTGCTATCTACCACGGTGCTAGAGAAGGATGGGTGAGAAATTATTAAATAAATAAATAGCATTCTAATTTCAGAATTATGAAGATTATTTTTTTCTTTTTTCTTTTAATTTCTCTGAAAGGAGATAAAGGCTACAGAGTTTTTCCACCTTGAAAGATCTGCATATATCACTCCAATACACTGTTTTCTATTGGAAAGAAGTCCAGTTGTATTGAAGTGAAGAGCATGCCTAGAATGTAATCCAGCAGGATATCTGTCTGTGATTGGAGGACCAGTAATGTAGATTGTGCACTTATCACACAGGACAGGTCAACAATTGTTTTGATGCTGTTTGTTTTCCTGTTTCATTTTGTTCTGAAGCTTATATGAAGTCCAGTGGAAACTCTGTTGTACAACAAGGCTGCACTAAAAAATCTGATGGGCAAGGGTTTACAGTTCACGCTTTAAGGTGTTGCAGCCTCAATTTTAGCCTTTGCCTACATATAGCATATAACCTACATATAGTTCCTCTTATAATCTGTGGAGAGAAAAAGACATCCTCAAAAAATGATTTGTTTTATTCTTATGAGAGTTATTTCAGATAGATGAGCTAAATTTTTCTCTGGAGGGGCCAAATTGTCTACATATAGACAACTTAATACTTTAGGATAGCAGTTTAACATCCAAAGTTTTAAAAACACTTGAGATCTTCAGGATTTTTGAGTAGAACTGAATCTCACCAGCAATAAAAATAAGCAAACAAAGAATCCTGCCCAATATTTTCTCCATATTGAAGTCACAGTTCCTAGACAGACTCAGACTTCCTCTCTGCAGCTGCAGAGGAGTTGACCGAAGGTTCTGGCTCAATGTTTTGAGATTCCACAGATATTTACCACTGGTCAGAAAATGCAACTGTTTGGGAAATGTAGTTCCATGGTTGATAACAGGTGGAAGCATGCTGTCTCTTTTTCATTCAGTCAAGCATTACTTCCTGTCCTTAGAACTTCATTTTTCCTGTCCCTGGACATTTGTTTGTCTGCTTCCAGAGTCATTGGATATTTTAACTACTGTTCATATGTACCTCATATTTTCAGAGTATCATAACTCAGGTAAATTTGAGTTTTTATCTTTAAAAGGCATAGATAGATCATACTTTTTTTTCTCCTTCCAGTGCCAACACTAACATTAGGGAATATTGAGGAATTCAAATTATTGAATATAGGGAAAAAATGGCCCTTGTCTAGTTTCCTTCTTTGATTAAAGAATCAGGTGTCTGACACCCATAATTTCACAGACAAGTTCATTGTCTATGTGCCTTCTAACTAACAATATATTTTTAAACTTGTATACTGTGTATTCAACTTGCCCTTCCAGTTTGCAGTCCATTCATATAGATAAATATGTGAATATCTTGTGGATTGCATGATAGTTTAGTCTCCATCTTTGCATAAGACAGCCAATAAAGTTTAATCCAGGAAATCAGGCCCATGTTTTGGTTGAATACTTTATTCCTGTCTAAAAATGCATACACATAAGATACTAAGAACATATTGTAAGTTGTTCGGATAGTTTGTGATGTTTCCAACACTATTGGACAGGTAAATATCATGCCATTGTCTCCCCCTCCACAGAGTAAGAGGAGGAGAAAATAGAATGCAATATGATTCGAGATATGAGATAAGGATGGGGAAATCACTCAGCAGTTACCATCACGGACAAAACAGTTTCAAGGCAGGAAGCTTAATATAATTTATTGTCTTTTATTAACAGACTAAGAACAGTGAAAAACTGAAAGCAAACTAAAAACATCTTTCTGTCATCCAGTATGGGCAGTTATCAGTTCATAACTCTTATTTTCTGCCATTTCTTCAAGGTTACTCTCTGCCCCTGCTTCAGGTGGGGTCCCTCCCATTTGATGCTGTCCTTCTTGAACTGATCCTATGTGTGCGTCCACAGGCTGCAGCTCTTCAGTCACTGCTCCAACACAGTTCTGCACCACAGGGCCCATCCTTCAGGCATTGCCCTGTGTGGGTCGCTACAGGTGGCAGCGCCTCCTGCCCCATCACAATCCCCTCCTTCCCATGGCTGGACAAAATGTACTGATATATTGCCTATTAACTATTAGAATCAATTACTCTATAAACTTGAGGTTTTAGGATCAGAGTGTTATTTAGCTGAGAAGTTAATAATTATAGATAAGGAAAAGCAGATAAAGAGAAGATGAAAGGGTACATTCAAAGAGCAAAAATAGAAAACAATGTGAAAATACTCATCTTCCTCTGTTTTGTGGTCTATAAATTTAAGAATTAAATAGAATATTGTGATCAAATTTCCAATCAATAGGAAGAATTACTACCTTCTGAATGAAGCATAATCTAAATAATCTGATGCAATTTATCATATAATAATATCACATTATTGCTCACAAATGGGAAGTATGGCTTTCACAGTTGCCAAGCTGTACTTATCCACATCTGATGGTCTCCATTAATTTTTAACAATCGTCCTGTCATCAGATCAGTGAGCTGTAGAAAATACTGTGGAGATGTCACATTCCTTGATGATTGCAGTTAATGCTGCTGCCCCTCTGAATCAGCATGAAATGTAGACACTTTTATGACTGAATCTGCAATCTGGGATTTGATAGTGCTATTTATGGCACTGCTAATGGTCTGTAGCACTGACAAGGGGTGTGTTGAAGTCATTCTCTCAGTTACCCTTGTTTTCAGTTGTAAAGGGAGAGCAGACATCTGGATCCTACATATCAGCAACTAGACAGGAAAAAAAAAAAAGAAAAAGAAAATAGAAGAAAGAAAGAAGTTATGACTTTCATTTGTGAAAGATTTTAACAAGTTAGATTTTTGTATGCTTGTGCATGTGTTGTCAATTTTTTATTTTAACAGTATTGTTCTTTTGGAGAAAATGAGGCAAATTATTTTGATATGTTTTCTAGAAGGACAGATGCAGTCACATGGCAGAACAAAAGGAGGCTTAATGACATCTTAACACATCTGAACTAAAGAAGAAACATCTGCACATGGATTTTAAGCAGTGGAATTCATGTTACCATATGTTAACTTCCCTTTCCCCTGAAAGCATGTCTGAATCTTACCAAACACAATAACCTGCAAAATTATCAAAATGCCTATTTAATGCCACTGTCCTTATGATTGTTGCTGCACCCTATGTGCTGAAAATAGTAACAAATATAACATCTTGCTTCATCATTTCATCTTGTAATTTATATAGAAATATGGGAGAGGAAGGAAGGAGCAGGTAATGTATTAATGATCCCAAGAAATAGTAATACTTGATTTGGGATGAGTTTATGTCCTATAACTGATTAATTTTTAAGTGTTTTTTTACTAAGATTTTTGTTACCTTTACAAAAACTTTTGAAGCTAAGTCATTCTTCCTTCCGTATGAGTAACAAGTACTGACTCATGCTAAATGGTAAGAATCCAGGAGAGATGTGTTTTCTCACTGCTTCTGCTTATAGCTTCCAGCAGCATGCAGTTCAGATAGAAAAAATTGGATTACTGTATTTTACTTTAACAGGCATTTCACAATTTTTTCCAAGACATCTAATTTTAATGCCTCCAAAAGCTATTAGTTGGGATTGCAGAGTGAACTTTGTTCCTCAGGAAATTAAACTGTGGAACTGTGTTTATTGCATGGATGTACAGATGCTAGAACTGTGTCACTAGAACTCAGTTGATGCTCATCAGCTGGGAAGATCACTGGAGAATGTGTCTATCTTCTTCCAGGGGGATGCCAGGAAGGACATGGAAATGTGCAGTTTTTAAAACCACACTATAGAATGAACCATGAAGGTAATACTTTTCATGTACACTATGCTATGAGGTCACAGTCTTTTAAATATTTCATGATACTTTCTAATCATTTCACATGTAGTTATAGCTCTTTATCTTTCAGGCTTTTCAGTATCTTCAAAATCTTTATAGTTAGTTTTTCCTCTGTTCTAATTTACCTTGCATAAATACAATTTAGTAAGACAAAATATTGTCCTGTAAATCATATTATTTTCTATGGTTGTTCTGAGTTACCAGTGATTAACTGAAATCTTCCTAGAACAGGTAAAAGTTCAGAAGGCTACAATTCTCTAAAAATATTTTGCGTGTGTGTAATAAAAAAAAATTTAAAGAGTAATGTTTCATTCCCTGTTGGGTAATTTTTTCTTCCCTATAGCTGGCAGAGACCTTTAGGTTACTTTTAAATTAGAAGTAGACAACAGAATAAGCAGTCCCGAATCCTCAGTGGACTTGTTAACTTCTTTCCTGTGACAGACAGAAGAGATATCAGTTTCTTGCACTCTTGCAGTGAATTCCCTCCTGGACTTCACAGTGTTTTACACTGATGCTGTAGTAGGCTCACTGAGCTCCAGGAGAGCTATACCAAGAGAAATGATTAGACTGACTTTGTTAAGTTTCAGATTTACATAGTCTTAGGACTATGACAGGCATTCATAATATCATTGATTGGAACAAATATGGTTAACTGTACAACTGCATATTCTACTTTCTTTGTACCTCCAAATGAATCCAGAGACTAAAACTCTAAATGTTTGCACTGTAGTGATACTTCATTTCTGAGCAGTTTTAATCTTTTTCAGTTATTTGGATGTATTAGACAGATCACTTTTAATCCAGCTTCCTACTGAGCTTTCTATTTCCAAAGAGAATTCTTTATATATATATATATTTGAAATTAGCACATATAGTATGCTCTATATTAAATTCCAGGTACTGTATTGCATTTGAGGTAAAAGCTTTCAAGTAATTCCATTTCTGTACTTAACAAGATGAGAAGAATCTGGAAATTTAATTGTAGATTAAATATCTGAGATCCTCTGTCTGAAATCTATGTTGTCTTTCTAGGATCGTATCACACACTGACAAACAGGCACAATGGGGAAATAGGGCTTTTTAGCCAGCCAGTTGAATCTAGGGCAGTATGCAACAATGGGAATGTGGGAAAATTCTGGCTATTAAGAAAATCAATTGGCATTGAGCTTTGTAGTACTCTGATGAATGACAAGTGATTATTTCTTGAATTTTATCCAGTGAAAAATGTTTAATACAAAATACATCTGTGGTGCATACAACAGACCGGTTTTTTTTCTTTTTTTTTTTTTTCTGTACATAATTGCCATGTCTTCTTTGGGATGAGAATCCCAGACCTTTGCATCCATGCTGGCCTCTAGAAGAGGCTAGTGACTGGGCAGTTTGGTATGGATCACTGGAAACAAGGACAAGAGTGCAAACCACAGATTGCATGTATCTCACAGCAAGACACGGTGCTGTCTATAGATATCTTGATGTGAACTTGTATTCAGTATATAAACTTAATTGTTCATCACTCAAATTTGTTTAACTGATACAGACAAGGTGTCTAAGATAAGTGATCTGCACTTCTCACTGATGACCTGGATATTAAGTTGTGTAACACTTAAATGTATTGTCTGCTCTTGATCTTATGCTCCATCAGAAATGGTACTTAAAGAACGTATTAATAATCCTTTTGCTCTTACTACTTTAATGCCACTTTTAAATCACACACTCAAAAAATAAATCTCTTTTATAGTATATTAAAGGTCTCCTATACTATTCTGCAATCCTTACCTGTAAGCCTACATTGTTACTCCTTAGATCTTAAAATCAATTAATATAGTTTTTGTTTGTTTGTTTATTTGTTTTCTTCCTGTGAAGAACAGATAAAATGAAGGAAATTTGAAGATATTGTGGTATCTCTGCTGGGTGAAGTCTTGTGACTATTTCAACTCACCTGCAATCCAGGACAGGGATAAGCTTTTGGCAGAAAGGAAAGTCTATTACTTCTCACACATTTCTTAAATTGGCTGTTGTCAGAGAAAAGTCTGTATGTGCTAACTTACTGAAAAGATATCCTAATAGACATTTGTCTATTCGGAGAGGAT
Organism: Tympanuchus pallidicinctus; assembly: GCF_026119805.1. NCBI lineage: Eukaryota > Metazoa > Chordata > Aves > Galliformes > Phasianidae > Tympanuchus > Tympanuchus pallidicinctus. Next base: position 22,049,695 of record NW_026294802.1, read on the forward strand.
GGCTGAGGATGTACTAACGAGAGTTTATTCTAAAATAAACATATTTGTCTGCAGTCTTCAGGAGCAGTCTTCTTTTGGTGCCTCTTGTATAAGGAAAAAAATACATTTCTTTATACTTCACCTGACTTCACTTTTTTAAAGTTAAAATTTCATGAAAGGTAATTTGCAATTGTCTGTGTCTGCAATATGGAAGTACTTTTGCCTTCTAACTCATGCAGCTCTGGTCAATGTCAGTACACACATTTCCTGAACCTCTGTGGCTCTGCAGTCTTGTGACCAAATTTTGTCAGTTTAGATTATCAGATCTTTAAGTATTAGAGAGTTCAAATTGTCTTTTTTAACACCTCTTTGATTTTCTGTACAGATTTTGTATGGACTAAAACTGTATTGAGTCTACATCCATCATTGCAAACCCACTGCTTTGAGGAGATATGCTCTGAGATTAACAGTTTTAAAATGACATGTTTTAATGAGCCAGTAAAGATCTATTATAATCACATGTGCAAATTTTAAAATAATTAATGGATTAACCATTCATTCTGTAGTATTAACAATCATTGCAAATATTTCTGCAAGATATTAAACTGATTACAACTTGGAACGTGCAGTGTAGCTTTTAAATCTTTACATGTTTATGTAAAATATCAGGACAGCAAAAAGAACAGTGAGGATATCTTTAATTTCTTGAGACCCCTCAGAACTACTTTTAGTTTTTATTTTGGCCAAATCAGCATTAAAAAAAATAATATTAATAAAAAATAAAAATATTGAGGGTGAGAAATGCTTGATACTGTTAGGATTTCTGGGTGATGGATAAAATCTATGCAGCTTGTAGCTCTATGGTCTGTCTGCTGCAACTGTACAAAACCCACTGATATTTCCATGTAAAGAGTCAAATCTAATAAGAACCACTAGATAGATCTGCAGGAACATAAGAGAGGATCTTCTTGCTCTGGACATTCAGACCAGGGCCATAATCCACACATCTAGTGGGTTCCCCTGTGTCTAGATTTCATCAGGCAATACATCTGTATGCAACCTAAAAGTATCATTTTTTACCTATATTGACTCTTTTAGTGGGTATAATTGTAGATTAAATGATACACAATTGAACTCTCTTCGTGTGATGTTCAGCAGTCATTCAGAACCAAGAAATTTGACCATCTTCTTCATTCAGTACCTGTGGTCTGAACAGCTCAATGACTGACTGCCAATCACTTATACTTGGCTGGCATGGCTTAAATTTACAATTCTTTCATCTTCGAATCATTTTCGGCACATTTTCAAACTCATCTCTTACATGATGATAGAATTAGACCATCGAAAAGTCAAAAAAAAATAATATAAAAGGGAAGGACAGTTTCCATAAAGTTCTGTTTATATTCTTAAATGAAACTCAGTTTCATCATTAAGAGAGTAAAGCAGTATAAAATTTAGTATATTTTAAGAAATAGAGATGTAAAAATAAGAACTTCATAGAATATATACTATTAACTTGTTGAAACAAAAATAAGTATGATATTCTAAATGCTGCTTTTTCATTTCTGATTTTACTTGGTAAAGATTACTGAGGTAATTCAAGCAGCCTTGGAAAAAATTTGTTGATGTTGCTTTCGCATTAAGTGCTAGACTGTATAGGTATAGTGAATTGGTGACAATTCTTCAGTGGTTATACCAGTAATGAACCTTTAGTGATGTGGGATGTGTATTTTTTCAGTGCTACTGACTACACTTGCAGTAGCAAAATTTGATAGGATTTGTGAGATATTAGATGAAGTCTTATGATTGACTTCCAATTTCATCACAAGTATCATTACAATATAGCTTCAGGTTTACAAAAGTAATTTGTTCATCTGAAAATAGAGTCTATATAATGTCAGTTTTAGTGCTAACGTGGATTTCCAACTGTGTAAAGCAGAAGTGTAGGTAAATTCAATTTAACATGCCCAGAGGCACAGACTCATATACTCCTTTCTGAAAATAATCAGTTATTCATTCATGAACCTAATTTTGCTCAGTCATCTCTGTATACTTCACACTTCAACATTTATACTTTTCAAGATCAGTACTCAGTTATGATCAATGGAAAATATTTAATTCGTATCTATGATACTCCAAACAAGCAATCTGTAGTTCATATCCTCTTTCACAAAGCACTTCTATTTTCCAAAGAAAGTATTACTTTTCTGCTTTTTATGAGAAAAACCCAATCTCCTATCTCCTGATATTTTTTTTGCATATATAGCCTGTTTAACACAGCAATTCAAAGTTTAGGTAAGAAAATGCTAAATTTTATGAAAACTATTGGAAGAGACAAAGACCCTGAAAGAAAGGCAGGATCAGGATTGCCATCACTGCATATTTTGGCAGTGGTCAGTGGCTAAATAGCATATGTAGTCTGGCTGGCAGTGTGGTGTGTATAAAGGTTTAATCTGTCCCATGGCTATCAAGGATGCTACGAGTGTCCACTTCATGTGGAGATGACATAAGAAACAAAAGATACAAATCTATAGTGAAGTTTCTTTATCATTTCTGGGCAGAGAACATTTTTTCGCTGCTAAACTTTGCAGTATAAATAAAGCTTCCTCCCTGTGCTGACACCTTCTCAGTAGCTGGTGGTCAGCCTAAGCATTTCACTTAAGTGTGTACTTTAACCAGTCTTTTAATACTGCTGACTTTGTGGATTTTATTTTCCTTTTTTTTTTTTTTTTTTTTTTTTTTTTTTTATTTTTTTTTTATTTTTTCATAATGATTCCTTTTACTAATTTATCTCCTCTTCATCTTATTTGCCCCCATTACTTCCCTCCTTTCTGATGATCATGCCTCTAAGTTATGTCAGTATTTCTCAGCTTGCAGCAGGTGGTTCAAAGATATGGTAGTATATGTGATGCTAAGTTTTTGGGTGTTTTTTGTTTGTTTGTTTGTTTGTTTTAATCAGACATACTCACTCAAGTAAAGAAACAAGCCAGCAAAGATTTTAGATCTAGTTCTCAGTCTGCATTATGTGTTGTGCTTTATCTACATAGAATTCCCATTAAAGATTCCATTTAACTTGAAGTTATGTGCACATATTTTGTTTGTCGTATACTAGCAGAGCTTTTTAGTGCACTAAATAAGATTAGTTTGCATTAAGGGTATTACCTCTATACTCCATAGTAAAAAATAATAATGAGTATATAACAGAGCTCCACTCATTAATCCTGGTCCTGTGTTTTAAACTGCTAGCAGTCAATTTTTAACCTATGAACTGACATTTTTTACTGAAATCTGATTCCTACTATTTTGGTACTTTGTATCTGTTACACTGTGGACTTCTTAATCTAAAAGAAACCAGGTACGGCTACTTAGTATTGTTCCTGCTTTGCTACAAAGTAAGCAAAAGCAATATCACTGTCAGTACTGAGCAATTATTTCTGCTGTAGTCCTAGCACAGTCATTCAGCTTTTAGATTCATCTCTCATCTTGCTTGCTTTCAATGGTGCAATAAAATGAGCTCACATGTTCTTTTTGTCCAGTGGATAGCCACAAAGACAATTAAGATACTGGAGCACCTCCTCTATAAGGAGAGCCTGGAATAGCTGGAACTGTTCATGCTGGAGAAAGAGGATGCTCTCTTGTTGAAGGGGGAATGCTCAGGGAGCTTATGGAGCCTCCTTTTTCAAAATGTTCAATAGCTGCCTGGACATGGGCCTGGGCAGCCTACTCAAGATGTCCCTGCTTGAGAAAGAGTTGGACAAGATCCAGAAATCCTTCCAACTTGAACCATTCTGTGATTCTGATTTTGTGATTCTTGCAACAGTGTGCCCTGGGAGCCAAAACGGTCAACTACACCCTAGGGCTACTTGTGAGAGGAGCAGAGGAGCAGACACCAATCTCTTCTCCATAGTGACTGTGATAGGACCCGACAGAATGGCTTGAGGTTCAATATGTGTTTTATTAGGAAAGGGTTCTTCACCAGATGGTGGTTAGGCACTGGAATGAACTCCCCACAGCATTGGTCACTGCACCAAACCTGCATTTGGACAGTGCTATCAGAAATATTGTTTTATTTTTATGTAATCCTGTTCAGAGCTAGGATTTAGACTTTATGATGCTATGGATATTCTATGATTCTGTAAAAATTTTCCTGTAGAATTTGCAAAATTGCATCTTGTCCATCTGGGGGAAAAAAAAAAAAAAATCAACCAACTACCAACCAACCAAAACCTCAGTTTTGGATGCAGTTTAATCATTTTCACAGGTAAACAAATTGTTTCTGCAAAGTGTATTCTGCTATATTACCTGTCAAATTTTTATTTAATAAAACCTACATGCATGCATGTTTGATGACAGTGCTCTTAAAACTAGAAGTGGTTGCATGTAGAGAACATATGCAATTGGTAAATAATCCTGATAAACTTGTTCTCTTTAAAGTAATCATAATCTTATTTGAAAATAAATATACTTCAATCTTACATATATGTACAATACTTTGAAACAAACAAACAACAAAAAAAGAGTACTAAAAGCCTTCATTATTTCAGAATAAATATTTGGTGTACAAAGACAATGGTTCAAGTCAGAGATATGATGTGAAACTCTGTCTCTTTGATAGAAATCTTTGATGAGAAAAAAATTAAGTTTAAACCAATGTTATGTCATTGGCCTATAAGCATTTTCAGTCAGTTTTATTGTTCTATTAAACCAAGGTATTTAATTTCCTTATTTTCAAATTACATAACAATCCTCTAAGTGCATAAAGGCATAGACTTCCATCAATTGAAAGTTTTTAATTGTGCTTTTATGTGATCTGGCACTAGATAAGCAGGGAGTTCCTACTTCTAAACTTATTATTATATATTAATTTTGTGGATGCTAATATACATTGTCATGAGATATGATTATTGACCAGCATTCAGATAGTGATACCTTCTACATTGTTCTTGCGAGCAAAATGCAGTCTAAATTTGTAAAAAGAAAGAAGAACACAGCAAACAGAGAGATTGAAGATTCTTTTCACTTTCTGAGTAGATCTTTCATTTACAAGCAGTAGTATGTATTGTGCTGGCATATGAGAGAGAAACTTTTCTTAAAACAATAAAAATCTTGAATTAGTTGGGGAAAATGTATCCAGCCATATCCAATGTCCAGATCCAACAGAGAGGCAAGATTTCTGCCACTCCTTGTCCCTCAGTCCAGGCTGTAGTGAAGATGCATTCCCTGCTGGTATGTGCACACAGAGCACACATATGCACCACATATACACATATGCATATATACACAGCTGGCTACACCTACACCCTAGATCCTAGTCCTCCCGGTTGCTGCCACCACATTCTCTCACCCATACAACCACACAGGCGCTCTCAAACTGAAGACAGGACCTCAGAGACCCCTCCACACACACACACTGCTCCCAGAATGCATCACCTTCTTACCGACTGGTCTGCACTCCTGAACTCATGCTGGTGACTCACCACAGCTACTTGGACCTCCTAGCTGAGGTGTGACCTGCACTGCTTCTCTCCCAGTCCCGTTCACAGGTAGGACAAAGAATAAGTAGGACAGTCTGCACCAGTGAGATGCAGGGCATAGGCAAGCACACTGAACAACAAACTGCTTATAAACAACCAGTTCTTTTTTATCATCTTAACTCTCACTTTTCTTATTCCCCTCCATATCATTTATATTTCTTACTTTTTCTGTCTTTGTTTCCTTTCCTAAAGACACTGTGATTCCTGTGCAGTTACACATTGCTTTTCTCCAGCATACAATAAAGTGTCCTCCTGGACAGCAACACTCTTTACTCTGCAGAAAAGCTGCACTCATTGATTACTTATCTTGATGAACTCCAGGCCTGGACAATGGAGTTGAGAGTTTCCTGGAACCCTGGAAAGGGCTGAATCAGTCCTTAGGAGTCTTCATTTTGGTTTTGCCTCTTGCCATTGTGCCCCTGAAGCCCACTTGGCTTGTGAAGATTGGCTTTTGATAGACTAATGAATCTCGGGATGGGCCTTGGAATAGACCAGCAGGATACCATTTGAAATCTCCCTCCTGCTTCTACCTCTCTGAGTTTTGCGTGAACATGCAGATGAACATTCATCACTTGCCTTAGTAAAATTCAATCAAATTTCTGAATTCTGTGGATTCATCACAAATTTTCCATGTTTTCAGAAGAGCCTTCCTACAAAGCTCTCTTAGAGATTCCATGAGAAATTGCCTTATCTCAACCTGGTATCTGCAGGGAAGACAGTGACAGCAGGGGGATCTATATATCTATTTTTATTCTAGAGCGTGGGCGTTCAAAATTTTGTCTTACTTGGACCACACTGAGTTAAGAGGAATTATCTTGGGCTGCATATAAAATATGCAATATAGTTAATGTATATAGGAAACCATACTTATTTTTTATATATTTTTAATTTAAACGTTAAAAAAAGAGAGCAATAAACACATAAAAATGGGATATTTGGCCAGCAGGGACAGGGAGGTGATTGTCCCTCTCTGCTCTGCCTTTGTGAGGCCTCACATGGAGGACTGTATACAGGTCTGGGACCCACAATACAGGAAAAATGCAGGGCTCTTGAAGAGGCTCCAGAGATCTGCCACCTGTGGCAGGTGGAGACAGCACTGCACTGTGCCCTCCCCTTGTTCTGGTTTCCATTGAGCCAGTATTGATAGAACATCAATGTTTTGATTGTTGCTGAGTGATGGGTGCATGTCTTGGGCTGAGCCAGGTCACATGTAGGGAAAAGCAGCCCCTATGATATCATAGCAGCATTACTTACTGCCCCAGGTCACTTGCAGCCCTTGGGTCACAAGGGACACACCTGTTCCGGAGACTTCTGTCTACTTCCTTTTTTTTCCCATAGTTCCCACAGAATCTGGATGTGCAATGTTATGAGTAAATTTTCTGATATAATTTGCAGTTGCTAAACTGTAACATCATCTGGGAATTTCCAGTGATTAGATTAAACACTATGTAAATTGTAATGAATTTCATAGTAGGCAGTTCTAAGAGATCTTTTAATATGAGAAAACTATTTACCTTGATATGTTCTGTCAAGCTTTTGATTGTCTTATAGATTTGATTAAATAAATTATTTCCCCATGAAATGTATGCAGCCATTTATGATTAACTACATGAATATTTGATTTTTTAAAATTCATCTAAAAGATTTTATATGTAGATAATATGTGTATGCTGAAATGGCTTCTACTGCAAGAATCAAATTTCAGAACTGCTATCAAACAAAATCTATTTAACCTGTGTTATATTGTCATCCTTAAAACTGGCTATGGTAACAGTAGATGTTTTAATGGTAATTTCACATAGAAGCAATGACCAAGAGTTGAATCAGACTGTATTACTTACGTATCACAAAAAAATCATCTTTGTTACAAAAAATTTAAAATCTAAGAGATTTGTCTCTTGTGTATTAACAGTATTCATAAGAAGACTCTCTGACTGTAATCGGACTAAATATCATTAATCAATGTTATTTATTCATTAATTATATTTGAAATTCAGGAAGGGTTCTACACAATATATTTATACTTGTTTAAGTGGAAATTCCTTTGGCCAAAGGAATGGAGAAAAAGGCATTAGCAATGTCAATGGTGGCATACCACTTAGCTGCTTTTGACTCCAGTTCGTATTGGAGTTCTAACATATCTGGCACAGCAGCACTCCATGAGGGTGTGACTTCATTCAGGCCACGGTAGTCCACCGTCAGCCTCCATTCTCCACTGGCTTTACGCACTGGCCATATGGGGCTGTTAAAAGGCGAGTGAGTTTTGCTGATCACTCCCTGGTTCTCTAATTGATGAATTAACTTCTGAATGGGGAGCAAGGAATCCCTGTTGGTGCGGTACTGCCGTCTGTGCACCGTTTTTGTAGCTATCGGTACCTGTTGCTCTTCTACTCGTAGCAACCCCACAACAGACGGATCTTCTGATAGGCCAGGCAAAGCAGATAACTGCTTAGCACCTTCTGTGTCTACAGCAGCTATTCCAAAGGCCCATCGATACCCTTTGGGATCCTTAAAATATCCCCTTTTGAGGTAATCAATACCAAGTATACATGGAGCCCCTGGGCCAGTAACAATAGGGTGCTTTTGCCAGTCTTCACCAGTGAGGCTGATTTCGGCCTCCAACATAGTCAGTTCTTGGGAACCTCCTGTCACCCCATGAATATAAATTGATTTTGTCCCTTGGTGACTCGAGGGCATTAGAGTGCACTGTGCACCAGTATCAACTAGGGCCTTATATTTCTGTGGTTCTGATGTACCAGGCCATCTAATCCACACAGTCCAATAAACTCTATTATCCCTTTCCCCCCCCTGGCTGGGGGCAGGGCCCCTCTATTTGTTACCTCTGTTGTCTGCAGCAACTGGAGCAATTACCTTTCTGGAGAAGTTCACCTTGGTGGCTGATTTGTCTTGTAGCTCTTTTACCCGTGCTTGAAGTGCAGGAGTGGGTTGCTTATGCCACTTCTTCATATCTTCTCCATGGTCGCGTAGGTAATGCCACAAGACAAAACGTGACGTGGTCTTACTGTTGTCACTTGTTCGAGCAGGAGGACGTCTTCTTTTGATAGCTGAGATGTTGGATGACACCGGCTGGGAGGAAACCAAGTTGATCAGCCCCTCAAGTAGGCTGTTTTGGGAATTCTGTTCCTCATTAGATGTATCTGTGACCACCATGTATTCATCGGCATCAGGCACAATTGATAGTTTATCTATTATATCTTCTTGTTTGTTTTCCATTCTGTCCAGCTTTTCAGCTACTTTTTCAATGGCTGAAACACAAGCTCGTAGAGGGCTTAAATGTAACTCAAAGTCTTGAAGCTTATTAACCAATTCATTTATAAGGGGTCTTCTTTCCCCTCTGCCATACATAGCTGCCAATGTACTGGCGTACCTTTCTGGTGCAGTCTTCGTGAACGTACGCCACATATTTGGTGTACACCTGGCCCTCTCAGGATCATGCTCTTGATTTGGCTCATCAGGAATGAAATCAGGGCTATGTAGTGTTTCCACCACAGCACATTCTCTCAAATAACGGATGCCTTCCTCCATATCAGCCCATTTCTTCTTCTCGGGCATCAGATCGTCTTTGAAGGGGTAACTTTCTCTTACAGCTAACAGCATCCTCTTCCAGAGGGTGAAAGCCTGGTTCTGGCATGTACTAATACCTCTGTCAATGGCGGAGTCCCTAGCAATGCCACCCAATTGGCGAGCTTCTCTACTATCTAGCCACACACTGTTGGCCCCATTGTCCCAGCATCGAAGTAACCAAGTAGCAATAGGCTCATTTGGGTGGCGTGAGAAGTCTTTTCTCAGACTTCGAATTTCATTCATTTTCAGAGATCGATCCACAAAAGTAACAATATCTTGCTCACCTCTTGCTCTTCCAGGACTTCTTGCCCTTGTAGGTGTTGGTGACCGTGGTCTTACTGAGGGTCCCTCCCCTGGACTCAGAGGTGCTTCTCTTGGACCTCGGAGCCACTCCTCTGGACCTCTTTCCTCCTCTTTCTTCTCTTCTAACTGAGTCGAGATTCGCTTTGTTTTTCGTCCTCTTACAGGGGCAACTGACATCGATTGTGGTGCCTCTTGTGGTTGATCAAGTTGGTCGGTTCCAATGCTCTCATCCTCCAGTTCAGCTTGGAGCTTGTTTCGTTCGATTATGACAGTATCTAGCTCAGATTGGAGGGTGTGTTGTTGAGATTTAAGATTGTCGAGTTTGGACTGCAGGGAGTCTCTTTCAATTCGGAGGGCATCTCTCTCAGATCGGAGGTTTTTCCTCTGGAGCAGGAGACTCTCTCGCTCATTTTGAACTTTTTCCCTGAGGCTCTCCCTTTCAATTTCAGAAGCTCTTTCTCTCTCCAGGATAGTATTGAATAAGGCCCGATAAGCATTAGCCAGGCCCCAAATCATATGTGCCTCCTCAGAACTGCCCAAACCGCAACATTCCTGCCTTAAATAGCTGTTTAGAATCTCAGGGTCTTTCAGGTGTTCTGGAGTAAAGTTCCATGAGACTGAAGATTTCCATCTGTCTAAAGTCTTTCCCAGACCTCTCCACACTCCCTGCCACTCAGTATTCTCTGGTTTTGGGGAGGATATCCTCACAATATAATAAATACTAATACTGAGCGAAATGATGAGCAATACATTCAGGGAGATTAGTAATGCGACTAGGTGTTCATTCAGAAACTGCACTACAGGCTGAAAGGTGAGACTGGAAACCTTAAAAAATCCCAGTCCTGTAAAATTGGCAGCTGTCTCCGGAATTGTAAGCCACATTGTACGAACGTGCCAGGTCCATATTTCCACCCATGTTTTCATTTGATTGTATATGCCGATTGCTCCATAGAGCAAGGTGGCAAGCTTAATTAATGCCCAGTATGTTTTGAGCATTAGGAAAGAAGAGGCAGCAGCGTGCAGCCCTTTAAAAGTAAGTTTCACTACAGAAAGCATTTTTTTTTTTTTTACAGAGGCGAGATAGTAAAGCTCTGAGTTTACAAATATCCTACGATACTGGCAGTCCGCCTGGAGTTTTCAAGGTCACGTTTTTTAGAGAGTACCAGTGAAACAGATAAGCTTTACCAACGGAACTCTCCGAGAGCAGAGAGTCTAAACAGCTAGAAAGCAACTGCTGCCCGCATTCTCCACCAAAAATGTCAACGGTTTATGGGCTGGTCCGGCCCAGTTCCGTGACCAGCAGGGCGGAGGGATCTGCGGATCCGCGCCTCTGGAAAAGGGGAAGCAGGGGACCCCAAAATACTTGAAAAAACAACAGCACTGATCTGAGGTGGAACAAATGATTTTACTAAATATAGTATTAGTAAACTACAAAGAGAGAGAGAGAGAGTCTGTTTGAATTGTATAGACCTCACCACAATCCTGGGGTGAGAAGTGCAGTCCAGTTGAGTGACTGAAGTACAGACGGCGAAGTGCAGATGGCGAAACGCAGGCGGCGAAGCACAGGCGGCGAAGCGCAGATAGCGAAGCGCAGACAGCGAAGCGCAGACAGCGAAGCGCAGGCGAAGAAGAAGGCTCAGGTGACCTTGCATGGAGTTATATCCCCTTGCTGACCGCAAAGCCTCCTGGGGAAATGTAGTTCTTCTCCGACGGACGAACATTCGGCAGATATCAAACCCCACCCCCAGTGCATTACATGATGTTATGGTGTGGAATACTGATGACCAAAAATCATAAAACCATGACAAATGCTCAGCATCGACTAGTAGCATTCTGTTCTACAAACACATGAGAATTAGAATCTTGAAAAACATGACTTTTTTATAATCAGATGTAGATAACTGTGGTTTGAAGTACTTTCGCCGTTGGAAAGCTTTATTCTAACAGGCAGCTCAAGAACCATGAATGAAAATGCAATAATGGAATGATTATTATTTAAACCAGGAAGTTTGGAACTTTGGTAGCAAGAGGACAAGAATTATTCAATTCTTAGAATTGGAAATTGTTAAACAAACAAGCAACAGCTTATTCACAGAAGTTTTAGTGTTAAAATTAAAAGAACATGACTCTGCAATCTTTAAATATTACTTTTTTTTTTCTGTGTGCTTCCATTCAACTTTGCAGGATGTGACATATGTGTATCTAAATATACTAATATATTATACCATTTTGGACATAAAGTATGGTAATGTGTAAAGAATGTAAAGTCACAGGTAAATTCAGAGTAAACACAGTAATTGGATTTCCTTTAGATTATGAGAATGACAAGAAAATGACAGGAAATCTTATATTTATAGTACACATGCATATAATGATTCTTTTTTTTAATGTTGTCCCTTATTTTTATTTCTGTTAGCTAAAGATAGGTTCTGACCAATTTGATATCCTAGACCTAAAATATTTTCTATCCTAAACAATTGCAAAACAAACTATTTTTCAAGTCAGTAACAAATTGTTTAGATCCAATGATCAGATAGAATAATTTATTTAAATTTCTCCAGATAGTGAAAGAATATTATAGTGGATTAACATGTGATAGTTCCATTGCATTCCTAGGATAGTGATAAAACCAAGCATGGTTGTTATTCTAAGCACAGCCATTCTATAAACAAAGAAGAGTGGTTTTTGTTGTTGCTGTTCTTGATTTCATTGATTTGTTGTTTTTGCTTCTCTAAACTTTAACCTTTGTATCATGGTTAGTAGGAGGTAGCTAACTTGATTTGATAAAGGAGTTTTAAACTCATCTTTAATTCAGCAGGGACTGAAAAACTCGTTTTAGGAAACCACATAAGTCTCAAAATTCATTGCATTGACATTTCCCAATTGGACTGAACTTTAAGATTGTATCACATTGTAAATAGTGAAAGGAAATCTGATCTCCTGCACTCGACACTTAAAATTAATGAAGTTGAAAATTTTGTGAGCAAGAACATAATTTGTACAAGTATCTCAATGGAAATGAACAGAAAATCTTTTTTCTTTCAAAGATTTAGGAACTGAAATAAGAATAAAATATGTGCAAATGTAGAAATAAAATACAGCTATGGTTTTTAGCTATATATATTTTTTTAAATTTAATGTAAAACTAGATTCTTCTGTTCTAACTCCTGAATATTAAATTCTTTATGACAGACTAATGAAGATGGCATATGCATTTAATCAATGTGGAAGTATAATATAAAGTATATATGTATTTATTTTAAAAGGAGAATCTACTTTGCTTATCATTAAAACACGAAAATAAAACAGAATTTAACAGTTAAACCATATTCTTCTTCCCTGGGAATAAACTTTAGCAAGCATTATAGAATTTTATTGTTGTTGTTTTTCTTGTTTCGGTAGAAGCCAGTTTTCTATATATCAGAGAAGTTCAAGAACATCATTCTTTGACCTTTAGCACAGATTAAATGCAGCAAAATAAATTCTGTTACACAGGATATTGACTGCAAGTTGAAATTCTTGCATCACTGAATTTTCCATTTAGTAGTACAGGTTACTTTCTTAGTGAGATTGTAAGTTGTGCATTTTTGTTATATTCCTGACTGTCAGTGTTGCAAGCATTATTGAGATAAAGAGTAAATTAAAACTTATGGGATGGAGAACATTTTAGTACAAATATTACAGATTATGTGAGTAATAAGGACATTCTTCTAGGTGTCAGTTTAGAGTGTCATTTGGCAAGAACATAAAATGCTGGTGTATCAGTTAGAGCTTTTCCTTGAATAAGAATTATGAGCTGAATAGACAATATTTTCCATGTAATTCATACCTCATTAATAAACACATTTTCATTGACTTAAAATAAATTTCAGGAGTTAGGCTGTTCTTTTTATCATTATTATTATCTATGAAAGATATTTAATATAGAATTGAGATTGGGGGCAGGTATTCTTTATGAGCTTCTTCCCTGCTACTGAGTATGCAACATTTTCTTATCTGCTTTAATTTCCGTGTGTCTATCAAGCATAGCTTACAAAGAAAAAATCACAAACATATAGAAAAAACTTTCTTTTTTTTCTCAATCTATAGTACAATTAATCTCAAGTTGTTAGGATTGTTGTTCTGTTGCTAGGTAACAAAAATAGACATTAGCTATTTTGGAAACATATACATATTCATTTAATATCTGATAAACAGAAAATGAATTTCTAGCATGGAGGTGTGACCTTGTGCAGAACTGACATTTCAAATAATAATAACTTCCATAAGCTCATCTTTTTTAGACATGAACATGTAGTTTGAGAATGAAAATAATACAGTAGTTAATAATGTAAAGAGCTACATGTAAAAAAATGTGTATATATATGTATAATAACTAGCTTGAAAATCAGAAGTAATGCATTTAATAAATTCTACATTAAATCTTCAGTACACATTCAGATGTCTTACTTTGTTCATCCCAATACATAAGTAAATAAATACTCATTCAAGGTATGAATGCATGAATTACCTAAAAGCATAACTGATATTACTGCAGTCCTATGAAAGAAGTGAAAGCTTAGGTCAGAATGTGATTCTCTTTTTCTTTAAAATTTTCTAGTGATGTGCTGGTAAATCTTACCACGGAATAAATGTCATATTGTAGATTTGACCTCCAGCAGTGGAAGAGAGAAACAGTTAATCTGGGTGGATCAGAAGAATTCTCAGATTCTACAACCTTCCACATTTCTCCATGCCTGCCTAATAAAAATTGTTTAGAATGGATGAGGACAGAACTTTTCTGTTAACTTCACTTGAAAATTTTGCAAACTGGTTTTCTTGTGCCATATTTAGAGAACCATCACTGCAAGAATACATTGTACACGTACTATTTTCTTTGAATTAAAGCATCTGTATCTTTTTTGGGTCCCAACATCAACATCCAATAGCAGGGATCTTACTAAAGAGATCTAAGAAATCTATAGTTTCCACTCTAGTTATAACTTGTTCAATAATGACTTAAATGTTTTGGTACTCGAATGAAATTTCTGTGCGTCCTAGAAAGGACTGAATTTCTTTGTGTTAAAACTAATGAAATATTGTTGTCTGCAAATATTTTAATGAATGAATAAATATGTGAACAGTATTCAGATATGTGTAAGAGAAAGTATTGATATTACATAAAATACTAACATGCTAAAATGAAAATCTCTCTCTGGTAATATGGGTAGATTACTTCTGGTTAGAAGTGGTCAGTGGTAAATGAGTGAAAGTTAGCATGTTAGCATGAACTTGATACTCTAGGATTTCTTTATTCTAAATGGATCAGGCATAGACACTGGAAGAAGCACCAATTCAGGAGCAAATGGAAACCCACTCTTTCAGCTACTGATTTCATCAACATCTTTGTCTTTGGTGATTTTGAAGGTCATTTGTGACCTCAGGGTCCTTAATAGATTCCTCCAGAGACTACAAAGTGAAGAAATATGATTGCTTGCTTGTATTTTTGTAAAATTAAGATGGCAGAACTTCAGTCTATTTGCTATATTTATTAGCAGATCATGTTCCTACACTATTGTTACCAGCAAACCTCACTCATCCAGATAATGGCTGAGAAACTCCTAAGTTACTAAATATGAAAGCTACTCAAGCAAACAAGCCCTCCCTTTCCCAAATGCAAAGTGCTCTTGATTCATTCATCTGTATCAAATGATTTAAAACTGATTTTTCAGTGTTCAGAAAATGGAGTGGAATTGCAACAGACCAATTATGATTTTTAAAAAATCACAGGAGGAAAATAAAACAATTTAAACAGGATAAGTACATGTGTATAAGACTGCATATGAATACTTATTATGAAGGGTGTGGTAGACTCACATGCGTAATTATAAATTACAGCAAAGGCTTGCAATGCCTGAATTTGCATTGCTCTGCTGTTATAATTTACTTCTCATGCTGTGATAGTGCCCAGGAGTCCAGTGAAAGACACCAAATGAGCTTCGTTCTCTGTTGCACAGGACAAAAAGAGACTCTTTACTCATTTACCTCATTATGAATTGATTAACAGGATTCTACATATTTATAAAAATTTTAGTGTAAAAATGACCTTAAATGATTTAAAATGATTTTAATTATTTCTGATTATTACAATGTGTTGGTATGTTAAGCATGAAACATTTTGTTAAAATTAGTGACAATTAACTGTCACTCTATTGCAAAACCTATGGGAACTTGAAAACAGCAGTCATTTTTCAGTGCTAATTAGACATGAATATTCTTGAATCTTACATTAAACCACTGACATTTATCTATCTATCTATCTATCTATCTATCTATCTATCTATCATTAATCTATCCATTTATTTATTTATTTTTGTCAGTAGCACATTTAAAACAGAATTGAAAAACAAACAAACAAAAAATAAGCATCATTTGTCAGTTCTCTTTGTTGTGTTACTGTTCATCCTTTACTTCAGGACTTGAAAAACCAAAGAAAATGTTTTGTCCCTTGCAACAATCTCCTATTAAATTGTTTTGGTTTTGGTTTTTTTTTTTTTTTTTTTTTTTTTTTTTTTTTTTTTTTTGCCTTGGTGGTGCCACATATGAGGAAAGATTTCCTATAGCAAGAAAATTGTACTCATTTTGCCTCAGATAGTTCACAGTTCTACAGCTGTTGTTTTCTGATGCTTTGAGTTAACTTATAGGGACTAGAAGCAACTACTAATATTGTCTATCTGTCAGAGTTCCATTCTTTGCTCCTGTAAGAAACTGGTCCATTCAAAACTGGACAGAATCCTTCGTAATGAAACATCTAACCCTTTCAAGTGAGTCTTATCTAAATATTATCTCACATTTTCCTGCAAATTAATTTAACTTCATATGAAATAATACACAGTAGTATACTTAATATAACAAAACAAAACAGAAACCAACAGAATTATTGCTGCCCATTAAAATAAAGAATAAAGATAGCTATATATTCTGATATGCAGCACATACAGTCTTTTGTTTGATGTCAGAAAATCTTGTCAATGCTGGTAATGGTATCTTGCAGTCTTGTCAGATTTATCCTTAGTTATCACTTATCCATGAAGCTATGGTTCTTATGGAGCTTATGTATATTATATATATGTATGCAGCCTGAGAGGTGTAAATAGATAAATAGCTATACACATGTATCAGTAAAATTAGGTTAGATTCTGACTGTGCATTAAACAATGAAAAATGCTATTTTGAAAACATCGAACAACTCAGATTGCTCACTGAAAGAAAAGATCAACAGCAGTAAGTTGCTTGCAGACATAGCCAGCTGAGATTTGAATATCTGTAAGGATGGAGAAACCACAAAAGTCTCTAGGTAACCTCTTCCAACATTTGATCATGATTTTTAAGTTTATGGCAATTCTGATTTTTTTTTTTTTTCCTTTTGTCTACTTGGAATTCATCAGGATCTAGTTTTTCTCCATTGCTGCCTCCAAGCCCTCTACTGTGTCCCTGTGTGAAATATTTGATTCTCTCAGGTAGAAATACAGCTTCTTTTGGACTCGCCATAAACTGGTACTTGGGAGCCCAAACCTGGACACTGTTCTCCTGATGAGGTTTCACAGGGACTGAACAGAGAAACAGGAACAGTTCAGAATGCAAATTGCCACCTACTCTAGTGCTTGAGTGCCATTATGGCCCATCTTTCATTTGTAACCACATCTTTTTCTGCAAAGGTATACTCTAGCAGCTTTCTAGATAAATACATGGAGAAATAATTACAAGTGCATAGACACATGTATGAGTGGTTTTGTACATATTTTCAAAGAGATAGGACTGAGAACATTCTTCCGTTAGGGATGTTCCACAAAATCTGGATCTATGTTTCATTAAGTAGAACTTTTCTCATATTCTAAAATAATTTGTGAAACTCTTCCCGTATTGGGCTAGGTTTTTTTAACTTAAAGTTCAGCTGATTTATGTTCCTATCTTCTCCAAAGTATAAGAATCTAATTTAAATAGCATGTTTGTTTCTACTTTTTTAGGTGAACCAAGAAATTAACTTATACTAAAGACATACATAAAAATGATTAGTCATACAACATTTCTAGTCTAAAGATACATACATTAACCTTCAGGAAAAAATTAATTTCCAATACATTCATCAAAAGTCAAATAAAAAAATTTTTTCTCTAAAAATTAAGCATTCTCATAAGTCATTTAGCAATCCAGATGAAGGTTTTTTTTCTTTTTTATATTTATTTATTTATTTATTTGATTTTTTCATCCTTAGTTATTAACCTTTATCTTCAATTTCCTTTGTTGGTTGAAAATTGTCTTATTGATTCATTATGTGAGAAACATAATTCTGTCTTGGTTCCAGAACAAATTATTCACAAAGAAAATAAATTAAAATGCTTCTGGGGGAAAAGATCTGCTTTATAAACTACTGAGATAGGTGATATATTATTCCTAATTAATACGGCTATCTATAGCACTAAAAAACTTTAAGTTATGTTGTTAGACATTCTTGTTTTCTTAGATGTGCTCAGTGTCATATCTTTGTTGACATCCTTCAACCCAATGATTGCGTTTGCTGTGTTAAAATATCTAAGAAAGGAAATAGCCTCTTCCGTAGTCTAATATCTTCTTCTCAGTTCACACATAAAATAAGAAAAATATCAAAGTGAAGTGGTGAGGAGGAAACCATTTGATAAAAGTATAATTTCCAGTTATGCCTTTTAGTACAAATGTAGCAGGAGCAATTACCACACTCCTTATTAGTTCCCTTGTCTTTGACGACTACTGAGAATCTGTGTCTAGTTCAAATCTTTGTTAGAGGCTTGAAGCTCTGATGCTATATAACATCAAAGGGGAATGGATAAAGTGCAATGATGACTTATGATTAATGCTTCTGAGTAAAAATGATTTTTATTTCTAATTAAGAAAATAAGATTACTGTAACAAAACCTATTTCCCTGACAATATCAGGAATTTGTCAATTTTGCTTTAAATATTTTAAGTTCTGTTTTTGAAAGGATTCCAAGAGCACTGGACATATCTATAATGTAAAATTACATTGGTTTTATCTTTCTGGCCTGCCATCTCCACACCAAAGGCTTTTTATCTCAAAAATCTTAAAGCAAAGTTATTATATCCAGAATATCCTATAAATATTCACAAATACGTAGTTCTTCTTGGTGGGAAAAACTATGGGAAATCACATGATTTAGATCAACTTCTGAACCTCAATTATGTTAAATGGTAGAAATATTATAATGCAACACTAAAAAATATTGGAATCCAAATCCATATTGATAAGACCAAAAAAAATTATTTCATACTTTTCACAATATGAATCAATAAACATAACTCGATACAATACAATCAGTAAGTTTTGACTTTATAGGATATTGAATCCAATCTCAGTCATATATTAAGACTAGATTTTGTTATATTAATGTAGAAAATTTTCAAGTGATTGAACTATTTAGTTCGGTTGTATCCTGTTTGACTTGGAAGAAATCAATGCTAAAGAAGAAAAAATCATTTTATTGTAACATCACTTCCTGAACAAAAGGAAGAATCAATGACCTGTCAGAATATTTTCAAAAATCTTTGATAAAATGCAAATATTGAGAAAAAGACAAGACTTTTTTTCCCACCATTATCTCGAAAAGCTACTGCACAAAGCCGACAGCTAATTTTTCATAACCATTTGTTATTGTTGATGTTTTAACTTGGCAAATTACAAAGGAAAGGGCAACTGCTTAACATTGCAATCTCTAAGAATTTAGCTGTGTTTTTTAATTCTCTATGAAAAACATGTTGCTGTGCTCTGAGTGAAAAGTGCCATACTTTGATTTTCCTTAATGTATACATAAACGTAGGATAAAAAGGACGAGTGGACAGTATGAGAAGTATTTAAGCAAGGATCCTGGCTTTGTGTGATTACAATGAACATTTGATGGCCCTTCTGAGAAGATCTGAAAACAATTTGGATGTTACATCATAGAGTAGCCTGCAGAGATATTGTTCCATCTTATTTCTTAGAAATGTGACATTTTACAGAGCATTATCTGTGGGATTAATTCAGAGTCCTCTGAATTTTTCTCTCGCTATATATATTTATTTTTCAGTGTGCTTCAGTGCTTTTTGTTTAAGCAAATACTTTCTCTAGATATTATTTCATATTTGCCAAATGAGTACATTAAAATAAGGCTCTTGCACTGCAGAGCAAATGAGGTACATATGTAGTCTGCCCCAAATATACATATGCCCTCCATCTTCCTTGATGGTAATCAAGGAAAACACAAAATAATCATTTGTGTGTCTATAGAACAATACCTTACACTCCCACAAAATAAACAATAAGTCTTTAAAATCAATAGGATATAAACTCTATAAATGAGGTAAAGAACAAGTTGGTACAAAAATGAATGAAAAGCAAAAGGAACACTAGGGAAAATGTAAGTACACCTCTTAATGCTTAATACTTTGGTAATAGGGGATCTTTTGCTGAGAAGGCAGAAATGCTGAATGCCTTCTTCTCTTTCATCTTTTCTGCCAAGACTTCCCCTAGGAAATCCCAGATCCTGCAGATAAGAGAGAGTCTGGAGGAAAGACGACTTCCCCTTGATCAAGGAGGAGCTGGTCAGATTGCTTAGGTAAAATCAATGTCGAAAAAATCCATGGGTCTCAATGAATTTCACACACAAAGGCTGAGGGAACTGGAAGAAGCAATTGCCAAACCATTCTCTGTCATCTTTGAAAGGTCTTTGTGAACAGATAATGTGCCTGAAGACTGAAGGATAGCAAGTGTCACCCTTTTCTTCAAAAAGAGCAAGGAGGACCTACCGCAGGCCACTCAGCCTGGAAAGGTGATGGAACAACTTGTTCTGGATGTCATCTCAAAGCAGTTGAGAACTGTCTGACTGGAGCTCAGAGGGTTGTTATTTGTAATTCAGAGTCTAGCTGGCAGCCTGTAACTAGTGCTGTTTCCCAAGGTTGATCCTGAGTCTGGTCTCATTCAATATCTTTATCAACGATCTGGATGATCCACCCTCAGCAAACATATTGATGATATAAAGCTGGGAGAAATGGCTGACACAGTAGATGGCTGTCCTGCCATTCAACAAGACCTGGACAGACTAAAGAGATGGGCAGAGAGGAACCTGAGAACAAGCATAGGGTTCTGTACCTGGGGTGGAATAGCTGCATGCATCAGTACAGGTCAGGAGATGACCTACCAGAAATGAACTCTGAGAAGGACTTATGTGTGTCCAGTAGTGTGTCCTTGTGGGCAATGATACACTAGTGTGCATCAAGAATAGTGTGGCTAGCAGGTTGAGAAAGGTGATCCTCCCTCTTTCTTCTGCCCTGGTGAGGCCACACTTGAAATACTGTGTCCAGTTCTGGCATCCTTGGTTTAAAAAGTTAAGGATCTTCTACAGAGAGTCCAGTGGAAAGCCCATGAAGAAGATTGGGTGCCTGGAGCATCTCTCTTATTAGGAAAGGCTGAGAGATCAAAGACTCGTCAGTCTGAAGAAGAGAAGGCTTAGAGGGGATCTCATCACTGTATATAAATATATGAGGTTCAGGAGTCCAGTCATAGAATCATAGTATGATAGAATCACTAAGGTTAGGAAAGACCTCCAAGATCATCCAAATCCAACCATCCACCTACTATCAATATAACGCTGCTAAACCATGTTCCTTGGTGCTACATCTAAATGTTTCTTCTAAATGTTTCTTGAACATTGCCAAGGACAATGACCCAATCACATCCTAGGCAGCCCATTCCAGTGCCAGATCACTCTTTCAGAGAATATATTTTTCTGAATATACAAACTGAACCTCCCCTGGTGCAACTTCAGGCCATTCCTTCTAGTCCTATCACCAGTTATGGGGGCCAGAGGAGCCAGACTCTCTTTGGGGTTTGGACTAGATAATCTCCTGCAATCTCTACCAGCTCCTATAATTTTGTGATTCTGTGAAATATCATATACCTATAATTAGAAACGATCGTAATACTATCTCAGAACTGTTAATTTTACTGAAATTAGCAAATCAACTGCAAACACTCAGTGCTGCTCTTTGAAGGCTAGCAGAATACACAGACAGAGGAGGTAATGGTTTAAATAATCAGGAAATAATGAAATTTTCAATTTGTTAACATTTAGAATATTTTAAAACATTTTCATGTTTGTATATGTCATATGTTCTACTACTAATAAATTGTTCTCTACTTTGGACAGAGAAATCTGACTTATTTTGATACAATTTGCTAATTTCCCACTTCTCAATTTAAAGTCTCTATGAATTTAAATTTAAATTAGGAATTTAGTAATTAGGAGATGTTGCAAGGAATCTCAAAACAGTCTTAGTATAAAGCCAAAGTATTAGTGTTAACAAAGTTTTAAAATGTGTGTAACAGCAGCCAGAGTAGATTAGGCAGTCAAGAAAAACTAGGAATAGTCCGCACTAAATAATGTGTTAATATTGTAAAAAGAATAAAACTGAAATAAATTGTTCATATAATTTAGTCTAGAAAGTAGTTCAAAATAATTGAGAAAAATATTTAGATTCTAACAGGACTTTATTTGTAGTTTGGAGAACAAAGCAAAATTTAATCCATAAAATACACAGTTTGATAAGAAAAGCTAATTTTATTTATCATGTCACTTAAAAGTGACATCTCTTGATTTGATGTGAAAGAACATGTAGAAATATCTTGCATCCTCATATCAGTCTGCACATCTTGTTTAAAGTAATTATCTCTGTTAACAGTTATGCCCTGAAGACAAGAAGTGCCAAGTTCATGTGCAGACTGCAGCTGGGATTCTCACCTTAGCTAAGCAGGGAGTAGACAGATTTCATGGTGGCAATGGATGCATGGCCTCAGCTCACAGCTGGCAAAAACAGCGTGAGCATGTTCTTCTGTAACCCAATTGATCTGTCAATTTAGATCAGGAATGCTAGATAACAGAATGGCAAGACTCATGAAACCTCAAGCAAATTACAAAATTACGTCCTCTAGCTGCAAATTTATCTTCCTATCTAGTAGGAACAGCTGATGGTCTGGTGGTCTGGCATTTGAGAGAGAAAAAGGATAGCAAGCACACAATCCTGATAGACAATGCTGTCTGTAGAAACTCAGAGAGTTTAGAGTTTTATGGTCTGCACAATTATTTTTCTCCTCAGAAAGGAGGCTGTATTGGGAATAATCTCTAATATGCTTCAACAATATTAACTAAACAATTTTTTTTCCTAACTTCAGAAGACTGTGTGTTATTTTTTAGCTGTGATTTAGACACTTAAGAAACTGTGCAATATTGATAGTCAAAGGAGTTCTGGCTCATACTGTGTTATGCTCTTCTGAATATTTTATCAGCCACATGTTGTTAAAGTTTTATTTCAGTTTGTCATGGTGAAAATTTTACTTTGAAACAAATAAACAACAAAACAGTAAGTAATATTTAAAAAGCAATATTTTTTAAATAACAAGGTTCCTAAAAGTAACATTCTTTTTAATACTCCGCACATGAATATTGAATAATAATAGCTAAGTGTATTTTTGTTTACCTTGATTAAACAGGGAATTCATTAGAGGTATACCATTTCAAGTACTTGTATTTATTAAACAGCTTGAATGAGATGTGTAATTTCATCAAGATCTCAGAATAGCTAAGTGAACATATGTTTATTTAACCTTGTTACTACATTGGGAATACATACTATTTACAAATACATCACAGCATGGAATCTTGCACATTACTTTCCAAAAGTTACAGTAGGCGTTTACTTACAAAGAGAGGTGCATTAGAGACAAATTTGTTAATATGCATATACCTCTTTGAAAACTTTGACCTTTATATGAATACTAAATATAGCTGAATATATTAGAATACACAAATACTCATTCTGGATAGAAGACAAGGTACAGTGTTCTGTTGTTTTAGTAATTAGTTAACATAAATTAATACTATGTTCACATACTTCACATACTTAAGATCTTCATAAACACAGCTTGTCCTTTTACTTTTATTGCCTTGTAGCTTTTTTGGTTTTTTCCTTCTTTACATTTGGAAATTTTGTCAAAATAATTTCTGTCCATTTTCGTGATAATTACATGTTACCTAATCTCAATCTCTCATTGAATTAATTCAGATAAAAATCCAAACTAGTTCACATACTGTAATATCTGTAATAAAATAATACATATGTGGAGGTCATTTTTTTTCTCTATACTGCTTAAAGCCATTCAGTTTTTTTATATTGTTCATACTGAAGCCTTTTATGTGGCTGCTATTTTTGCCTTCATTTACTTATCTTATTTTAAAAGAAGTAGTTTTCACTACATTTTTCCACATTATTTTATACCTTTTATCTCTTTTTGTAAAATTGGTTCTTCACATTTTGAAAAATATGAGGAGGCAAGCATTAACGGAAAGAGGCCCTATTTTAACAAGCTAATAAAAGCTGATTTTAACAAGCTGATAAAAATCTTACTTCAAGAATGTCAAGAGGAAAATTCCTAGTGATTTTAACACATGTATTGTTTGCCAGCAATTCTTAACCTGGCACATTATTTTTTTAAGGAGGCTAACTCTCTTAGTATCTCTAAAGTCATCCAATGCTTCAACTCACCCTGTTTCTTCTTCATCAGCTTGGGCTTTATATTAAAATGGAGACACTGCAATGAAAACATGTTCGTATTTCAAATTTTACATAGATTGTCACAATGCTCATAATGTGCAACATTGCTAGTTATTCCTTCTAAAATTCCAGTATAAATTATTTGGCCTCATAGACTTCTTTCACCATTACCTCTTTTTATAAAAATATATTAAATGTATATTTTGCAGAAGAACAAATAGAGACAAATAGTTTACCTAATTTTATCATGAATCAAATTTATGTGATGAACAGAAAGTACCAGATGAAACATCATGGAATTCAAATATCATTTACATATGTATCTGAGAATAAACCACTTCCTAAATTTTTATTCATTGCAGATTTATAAACTTCTGCTGTGTATACTTACTATTTTCTGGGTGAATCAGTTCTCAGGCTGAAAAAGTATGAGACACAAATTGAGTCAATTATAATTTCACCTATATTTTACTCCAATACCACTCCCAAAATTTTTAGTACATTTCATAAATATTAATAACAGGGAGACTTAAAAGATACTGCTGATAGAAAGTCATAAAGTTCAATTATTTTAATTACCCATCTTCAGAAATATTTTAGGAAGATCCAACACTATTGGGTCAGGTTTTTCCTCTTTAAAAATATAGTTAACATTTAAATTGCTTTTTCATTAAAACAGTACAATTTCAATTAGGAGTTCAATGTCCATGTTAAGAACAATTAGAATGAAAAATGCTAAATTTGAACAATTATGTTAATATAAAATTCAAACCACACCAAGAAAATCATGCAATGCATAGCACTATGTTTTTAACATTTCCTGTAGCCTTAAGTATCTTCTCATTGAAAAACCATAGTGGAAAGTCAGATATCTTACAGTGTCAGGATCATTGATTACTGTGAAGCTTTTCCCAGAGAAAGGCTTTTGGAAGGTCTGTAGAATACTATCAGCAGCAACTCAGTTTAGCGATGTACTTGCTGAATGTGAACTTCAGCTTCATCATGCAATTGCTCTTTGACTTCAGAAGATGTCACAGGGAGATGGCTAGTTGTTTTAACTCCATTTCTGGTCACATTTGCTTTCTGAATCTTGTTCTTTCTGTTGTTGAGATGTCTTTTTCTTAACTTTCTTTTCAAAGGAGAAGAAGATTAATTGCAAAAGTTTACATTTTTTTTCCACTTGGAATGCAGCAAAAGACTCAACTGTGGTGGTGAACCATGGAAAGATCTTCAGGTCAGGGTTAAATATAGTGGAAAACTCCTTATATTGTGATTAGGAGAAGAGCTGACAAGTAAGGGAACACTTTACATGGAAATGAAGATTAGACAATCAAGAGGGCAAGAGGAAGTTGGAAAATACTGCATATAGACGGAAAAAAAGAGATTTACAGATTATAATAAATTGGCAGTCTAACCTCAGCAAATCTTCACTCATGTTTCCTGGGAATATTTAAAGAAGATTAACATTAGAGAAACTTGGTATTTTCAATGTAGAAATGTGACTGCAAGAAGAGATATTTGCAGATAGAAATAAATTCATTATTCATAAATATATAGAATGTATATTTTGAGGTTAATTCTGAGTTAAAATTATGAGAAAATGAATTAGATATTCAAATAAGTTGTGTAAGTCCTACTCATCTCAGACGAGTTAAAATTTTCTACTATTTTCTGTTTGAATTTTATTCATGCTAATATGGTCATCATGGCAAATAGCTCTTCCACAATATTCCAGAGAAAAAATAAGCATGTACTTCTTTTCTTCTTTGAAAGATTCTTATGTGGTAGGAAATGTTATATGACATCTAAAAAGAAATGCAGAGATTGGCAAAAAAAAATGAAGATTCATAATTTTATGTGAGTGTATTCTGTATTTAATTATTTTTCCTTCTGTAATGTGTTGATTGGCCACTATGAGACATCTTTTAGCATTATGCTTAAGTGTTCACAGCATGACACAGATAAACTTATGTGAACAACTAACAATAATTGAACTGTTTCACGGGCAATTCACAGACTTCCTAACCAGAAAGGAAAAAGCCCTTAAGCACTTAGAATCATAGAATCATAGAAT
Organism: Tympanuchus pallidicinctus; assembly: GCF_026119805.1. Classification (NCBI taxonomy): domain Eukaryota; kingdom Metazoa; phylum Chordata; class Aves; order Galliformes; family Phasianidae; genus Tympanuchus; species Tympanuchus pallidicinctus. Next base: position 22,075,789 of record NW_026294802.1, read on the forward strand.
CCTTAGAGTTGGAAGGAACATCTGAAAGCCGTCTAGTCCATCTCTCCTGCAATGGACAGGAACATCACAGATAGATGAAGTTGCCCAGGCCTTTATCCAGCCTCACCTTCAAAGTCTCTAGGGTAGCAGCATCAACCACATCACTAGACAACCCATTCCAGAGCCTCACCACCTACACTGTAAATGACTTTTTCCTTATATCGAATCTAAATCTACCCTCTTTGAGCTTGAAGCCATTTCCCCTTGTTCTATCACCCCAGTCCCTGTTAAAGAGCCTGTCCTCTTCCTTCCCATATCTTGTAGCTTGCCTTTAGATATTGAAAGACTGTTACTGGGGTGCCCTTACAGCTTTCTCTTCTCCAGAATGCACAGCCCCAGCTCTCTTGACCTGTCCTGATAGGAAAAGCATTTCATTCCTTGGATCATTTTTGTGGCCCTTCTCTGGATCAGGTCTATGTCTCTCCTGCACTAAGTACTTAATATCTAGACAGAGTACTCCAGATGAGACTTCACCAGCAGAGAGTAGAGGAGCAGGATCATTTCTCTTGACCTGCTGGCTATGCTTCTTTTGATGACTTGTCCATGGAGAAATAGCACCTGAATGGGAAAAAAAAGTAATGACAAAGAATGCCTTTTTTTTTTTTTTTTTTTTTTAATATTTACTTATTTTTCCTCTAATGACAACAGAATATATTATTTTTTCTATAAATAAAAGCAACATGCATTTAATTGCTCAGACATTTTGAACTCATATAGAAACTTCTGACAAAAAGTATTGCCTATCTGCTTCTTCTGAATTTGAAGTTCATAGGTGGTTCTGAAGACCTCTGTGGGCTAAAAAATGCCTATTGTGTCTCAATTATGTGACTAATACGTACTGTTCTACTTTATGATATAATTTTTTAGCTGATTTATGCTGGAAAGCTTTAAGATTTCTAAATCCAGTCATTTTGAAGCAAGAAATGTAATCTTTGTTTTCCCAAACTAGATACTATAAGAAGCCTCAGGCAAACTGTTCTTTGTTTCTCTTGCCTCCTGTTTCAGAGATTACACTGACATCACTCAGCTGGGAAGCCAGATTTTCCCATCTGCCCTTTGCATATTAAGTCTCACGTATCCTTGACCAGAGGCTTTTTGTCTCCAGCATCCTCATCACTTAGTTCTAAAGTTTATTTCTTCGCATAAACAATCCAGCAAGTGAGCTGGAAAGCGTTTTTCTTTTCCATCTTGTCCTCTCACATGAAAATGGCTGTAATCTCTGCTATAAATGCCTCTTTATACTAAATTAGTTCATAGGTTTTGCTCATGAATCTGACTGCACTCACATAAATATTGTAATTTTGCTCAAATTATATTAGTCATGTTTAATCCTTAAACATGTTAACTGTAGTTCTATAGCCTATTTTGTTTCACATATTTGTGCACAGGTTTTGTTTTAACATAGGCAGAGTATGTCTCATGGATTTTGATCATCCAAGTGCACAGACAGAATTAAAAGGAAAATAAAGTGCAAATCATAACAGAGGCCTTAATTTGAGGTATATGAATTGATTTGATTCTGAGGTATATGAAGAGATTTCTGACTAAAACTTGAGGCATTATGTGTATAATGATTCTTGGGATGAAACAATCAGAGTAAACATAACTCTTTAGTACCTCATCTAAAATGGGATTTATGTCATCTGAATGCAACTGTATTTTTATTTCCAGAAATAAGGAACTGTCAGATCCTGTCTTTCTCTGTTTCTTGCAATTCTGAGGCAAAACTATATAACCTTAAATTTAGATTACATCAACATTACTAGTGGTCCCAGTAATTTACTAAAACTAGAATTTTACTCTGCTCAAAATGTTCCCCTTCTTTACCAGTCGCATTTTTAACTTTTTCAACTTCTGTCTAAATAACTTACTTGAAAATACTATTATATCAGTATATGTAATGGAATATGAATATGGAATAGAATTTTCCCTTTCACATATGTTTCTATATAACTTATTTTATTCCACAGTCTTGCTTCTAAGATAAATAATGCATGAGCTTCTTTAGAAACATTCATTTTTTCCTCCTTTGAATGCAAACTTCTGCTTTATGGTCTATTTTGCTATTAACAATGCATAGAAATAGCTATTTGTTATAAAGCTATTTGTAGTTCTTGTACTGCTTAAAACTGATGGTCATGTTGATTGAATATTTTAATAATATTCATAATTAAAATTTAGCTAATATATGACTACTGCCATAATGAGAGAGACATTATAATCCTTCATTGTGAAAAGCTAGATATTTTTTCCTTCAAATTAAAGCCAGATGTACTATGGTTATTATGGCAAGGTTATTTTCTATTCAGAAAATTGAAGAATATTTCATGTAGTAAGCAATTTTTCCTTGAGAGCTAACAGTTTTTTTTGTTTTTTTTTTAATGAGTAATGAACATGATAGAGATTTTGTTTGTATTGTACCTAGCATTTAACACAATGTACCTCAATCTTGATAGGGACATAGACTGTAATAGCAGTATAAATATTTAATTATGTTAATTGAGTATAAAAGTAGGAAGTGAAGTAAACTCATCGTATAAGGAGTCTGAAAGAGGATCCAGCTAAAAATATATTAAAGAGATGTAAAATTCAATGCTAACAAATAATAAAAAGAAGAAAGATCTATTTGAGGTCAACATTTTCCTTTTGCTTATTTAAATGTAAGTCCCTCCAGTACATTGAAGTACTAAGCAGCTACAGCTATTTAACGTAGCAAGCAGCTCATTAAAAAAGTCCTAGTTCTGTAATATCTCATAGCAGTAGAGAATGCTGGCAAAATATGACATCAGAAAGGACTGCTGAAAGACTGAGTGAAGGAAAAGAGAACAGGAACTGAAAGACAGGCCACTAACAAGAATATGTTGTCAATTCGTTTTTGCAGGGAAAAAAAGTGCATTTTATAAATAAATCTCAATGTGTAATAGCAAAAGAAATATTAGAGAAAAGTAATAATAAATAAAACAGAATAAGTAAACAGCAAATAACTTTTAATGAACTTTTACAATTATTTTTGTCTTCACTTTGGAATCTGTTGGGAGGTACTTGTGAATGGGAATATAATGGTTACTCTTGGACAAGCAATGTCTGAGGCTGTATACAGCTATTTTATGTTTACCTCCCCTTCACCCTTTCCCTCCATCCAAAAGAGGCTTTAGTATATTTTATGTAATTATTCAGCTGAACCTGGTGTCTATAGTTTTAGGAGGTTTGACTGCAAATTCTTTGCAAGGATGCATTACTTGTGCCAAGTAAGTTGAGTGTTTGAGGTTACCTGAGATGTCCTGGACTCTGGCCAGCTGTGCTTCACATGCTATTTTAGAGGGTCACACAAGTAGTTTATCCTATCTGACAGACTTTAGTGGAAGCTTCAAATACCTCAGAATATCTCAAACAATACTGGTTGCTTACATGTAGGAAGTGCATCAAGCCATAGATGATCTCTGACTATAATGAGTGCTTAAAAAAGAAGTTATATATGCACAGTGAGCTGTACTTACAGATCTTGAAATACCTCCCACTCCAGCTACCTAGACGTTATGTTTACCTTTGAATTAGTTAGCTGGATCACAAGTTCTGTGGTTAAACACGATAACACAAAAGCACATGAGATTTCCTAGGCTATCAGACCTGACAAAATGGACATTCTGATGCTCTAGAGTATCAACAGCGTGAGGTGGGATACTTCAGAATACATCCAGAGCATTTATCATTTGTACGAGGGTCAGTGTGTCAAGCAAATAACCAGCTAAGCAGGAGAAATAGATGCTGCTTGAAAATGATTTGTTGAATTCTCAAATAGTTATCCAAAGCAGATCATGTGGGCCATCTCCACATGATTAGATCAAGTCTAAATGACTAGCTGCAATGTAAATATCTATATTGAAAAGTTACATATTCTAACTCCCTTTTTGAGGAAAAATTAGTTTGTTCACTTCAAATTCAGTATAAAGAAAACTGGCTGTAGGACAGTACACAAAACAGAACCTGTAAAAGAGGCGGAAAGCATTCATTTTGACTGTATATAGACTTCTGCTTAAAGCTACCCTCTCGATCACGTTTCATGAATCAAAGTGTTGCTTTTATTCAGCATTAAGAAAAAATACACTCATGTTTTTAACATATTCTGGAAATATTATGGAAATATAAACAAAAGAGATAGCTATTTAGAATAGCATTAAACTCTTTCATAAAATGTAAATTATAAATCTCCATCCAATAGACTAATCACTATGCATTAAGCATTTTTTCTGATAAGCCAGAAAATTGCAGAGTGATATACAGGTAGATATGATTAACAGAATGCAGAAAAAAGTCAGGAGGAGGGGGTTAGGGAACATATTTCTAAAGAGGCTTTAATAATAGGGTTTTAGAAGAATCCTTTTTACAGAACATTAATTGCACTTTGAAGCGCATTTTCCTGATCATCAAAATAATTCTGTTTATTATATGTATGGTCTGTTATTATCTTTAATAATAGGGTGTGAAAACTATCAGAAAAGAGATGGAGTATTTTATTATGCTTCTGAATATAAACAGTTTATAAACCACATTTTTGGGTGAGTTTTTAAGAAATAAAAATATTTTGCAAAATTGTTCTTGACTACAGCTATTAAAATTGCCTTAGACCACGGCTGCCTGAAAGTTTGTTCACATAGATGGAAGACTTTTTTGTCTCATTCTTTTTGAATAAGCATTTTCCTCTGTCTGTGCTTCTGCTATTTCATTTCTTTCTTGGCTACTTTAATATAAGTTGCCACTTAGGTATTGAGTGTATTAATTACTTCATTGTTAATACAAATTACACTGACAGAAATTATTGTGAACAATTTGCAGCTAAGAGAACAGGAATCTTTTTCACAGATCAGTTTTAGAAAGCAGACGAGTGGCCCAGCAACACTTACATTGATGTATCCAAGCCCCCCAGATGCTCATGAAATGAATTTTTATGGCTATTTCTGCAAGTATTCATTTTCTTCTTTAAGGTGTTAAAAGACCTCACGATCTGATTCTCATTGAGACTTCCATCATAAAGATTTACCTGCATGTAAATAAGTATGACTCCTGAGACAAATGTAGTATTATTTTGTAAAAATATCTGATGCTAAGGGACTTTTGGAAAAGCAGTAACTCAGACACAAATGCAACTAACATATATATTATTAAACAATAGAGTAATATTAAAATATATCAAGCAATAAACAAGTACGATTTTTTATTCTCAGTAACCTTCAAAACTTAGAGACTTGTGGGAACATATGGAAATGTTTGCATATTTATCATGTAATCGATGAATAAAAAATAGAAATAGTTGCTCAAGCTCTGGAACTTCTGTCCAAGTTTAAACTCCAACCCCAAGGCTTACCTCATTCTTTGCTGTATAATGGACATGTCTACACTATTCAGTTCAGAGTGAGCTTTTAAAGTGAATTGCACAATTGTCTCTGCATACAGGAATTTATCTCAGAAGAATCTCAGCTTACACACTCAACAGTATTTTCATGTTGAATTAACCATAAGTGTGTTCCTATGGCTAGCTAGTAGATATGATTAACAGAATGCAGAAAAAAGTCAGGAGGAGAGGGTTAGGGAACATATTTCTAAAGAGGCTTTAATCATAGGGTTTTAGAAGAATCCTTTTTACAGAACATTAATTGCACTTTGAAGCACATTTTCCTGATCATCAAAATAATTCTGTTTATTATATTTATATAATATATATCATGACCAAAATAGAATAACTAAGAAATGAACTCATCACTTCCCTGCCATATGCCCACCCTGGTTATATATATCATGGGGACACTGATTCCTTAGACTATTAGGATTTGGATCTATAGACACACTCATTCAGGAACTCATTAATTTCTAATGCACTCAGTGACACAGCTTTTACATGTAAGATGGAGTACTGCTTGGTGCTTATTCTTATTTATCTATATCTGCTTCATAAGATTCTCAGGAATCTCGCAGTCCCTGTTGTTACTCCCAGTTCATGATCACTGTCTCGCTCCAATTCATAGGAGGGAGAGGAGGTCCTTTGATATCTGTATACCCAGCATGAGATTAAGAAACAACAGTTCAAATGTTTGTCTGACCAGTTTATTACAAATCTTAAATCAGAGAGATGGGGAAGGGGAGGACTGACATTATTATGAATTAGGGTGGTGGGGAAGGGAAAGACAGCGATAGAAGAGACAGGAAAAAAGAATTATTTAAAGTGGGGATAGTCACCACCAGGATCCAGTGGTCCTGTTGCAAGCCACCCCGACTGTTTGAGGGAAAAGCACAGAGGGAGAGCAGCAGCAGCACAACTGGCCTTGGGCAGCAAGCAGGTAGCAGGAAAAAGCCACAGGGTAAGTCTGGGAGGAAGCAAAAGGAGTCAGGTAGCAGGCCCAGGAGATTCCATCAGCACACAGGCCCGCTTCCATAGTGAGGGATCTGATGGCTGATACCTTTCTTCTTCGCATGCAGGCACCACACTTTGAGGAATCTGTTGCCAAAAACCTTTCAGGGGAGAGCAGTAGCAGCATGACTGGCCTTTGGTTGCAAGAAGGTGCAGTGACAGAGTAGGTCCAGAAGTGAGAGGGGCAAGGGATGAGGCTTATCATGTCCAAAAAACTTTCCATCTCATGAGGAATCTGTTGCCAGAAACCTTGCCTCATGGTTGTAGGTCTGCTTTTTTCTTCTTCTGCAAGCGTGGCATTCCTGGGCACTTGGGTAAGAGTCATGTGCAGTACCCCCCTGAAAGGGCTATCTCCCTCAAGATAAGCCCACACAAAAGACTGCTTCCTGGCCATTAATCTGCAGCTGATCTTTCTCTCATTGTCCCTGGCCTTGTCCATCTGTGTCCCTCAGAAGAAGGATTTCACAACCCTCGCTCAGGACTTGTCCATCTGTGTTCTCCAGACAAAGGATTTCTAATCTTGGTTAAAGACTTGCTTGGACTTGTTCATTAGCAAGCTTTGAGGCAATGGCATAAAAGAATAATCTTTTACAACTACCCACTCCTATTAGAGTGTGCTCTTCCTGCTTAGATAAAGATACTGAAGATACTTGTAGAGCAAGTATTAGTAAAAAGCAAAAAAACTGTCTTTCACTTGCACCACTATATTCTAGTAAAGAAGAATGATGCACATTAGCTTCTGGAAAAACAAGTCTATCTTTTGCTACTTGTGAATCCCTTGTCCCCCAATAGCATTTTCCAAAACAGAACTTCAACGTGAAAAAGAACTTAGGACATTTTGACTGACTTTTGTACAAGTACTGGTTTCCCATAAAACATATTTTCTTCTTCCTGCATGTTCCCTTTTTCCTACAAGACAGTCTTGTGGACAGTTCAGGAGATATCATTTAGAGGCCTGAATTTGACACGTAGACCACTTAAAAAATAAGGAGTTAGCTGAATGAGCACACTCACGTAGTTGCAGTCAGTGACATGGAGATCAGTGATGAGTGAGGTTCCTTGGGTTCAGTACCAGGACCGGCAATGTCTATTGCTAATATGGACGGTGGGATTAAGTGCATTCTCAGCAAGTTTTCTGGAGAAACAAATCTGTGTGATATGTTCACCACACTGGAGGGAAGGTATGCTATACAGAGGGCCCTTGATAGGCTTGAGAGGCGGGCCAGTGAGAACCTCATGAAATTCATCAAGAACGAGTGCAAGATTAGGCACCTGGACCAGGACTGTCTGAAATACAAGCTGAGTGGAGAATGGAATAAGAGTGGTCCTGATGACTAGAAGCTATTGTTTAGTTAGAAGCATGAGTTAGTAATGTGTGCTTGTAGACCAGAAAGCCAACTGTATGCCAGCACGGTGAGGGAGGCAAGTGTCTCCCTCTGGTTCTCTCTCAGAAGACCTCAAGTACTACATTCAGCTCTGCTTCTCCTGACATAAAAAAAGGAATAGATCTGTTTGAGAGGGTCAAGAAAAGGGCTTCAAGGATGATCAGAAGGTTGGAGCACCTATCCTACAAAGACAGGCTGAGAGATAAAATCATTTAGTCTGGAAAAGACTCTGGAGAGACCTCATTGTGGCATTCCACTTAGTAAAAGGAGATTAGAACCAGGAAAAAGAGATCAATATGATAGTGATGAAACAACGGGAACTGTCTTAAAGAGGGAAGATTTAATTTAGATGTTAGAAGGAAATTTTTTACTCAGAGGGTGGTGTGGCACTGACACAGGCTGCTCACTGAAACTGTGAATGCCCCGTTCTTGGAGGTTTTTAAAGTCCACTTGGATGGGAATCTCGGTAAAGTGATTTAGTGAGTGTGATGATCCTGCCCCAGACACAGGGGTTGGATCTTGATGATCCATGAAGTCTCTGGCAATCCAAGACATTCTATTATACAATATTTGTGAACTGTTTCACTTTTGATTAGTCCCATTACTGTGGGTTAAAAATATAGTCACACTCATTTATGTTGTAGTAATTCCAAGAACTACAAAAAAATAGCCTTACTGGTCAACTACTGAAAACTAAAACTTGTTAATCCCTTTAATGGTTCTGAGTACAATAAATCTAGTTATTTCCTTAATGTTGTTTAAATCATAAAATTTATATAATTTGAACTTCATATTAGAGTCAAATTCTAGTTTTTAATCTGAATTAAATAGCTAGGAATTTCACAGATGTGTTTTTCTCTTACTGAATTCCTATCCTCTGAAACATCATTTTCTTCATTTCTTTAAACATATTGTAGCAATTAACTAAATTTGCCATTTGAAAGTGCATAATCAATGAATATAAAGATGTTATAATTATTAAATAAACCAGAGTTTGGCTAAGCAGGTTACAATAACAAAAACAGAATAGACAGAAAGTTTACCCATATCCTGGGCTCACTACAAAACTCCAAAGGAGGGATCTCCAGAAGATACCCTTCCTCTGCGTAGTCAGCTCTTAAATTGGTCTTAGGAGAGGTGAAGCCAGGCTCCACCCCTTCCAGCAGCACAGGTGAATTGCCTTCACTTGTGCTCCTCTGGCTGACTCATTGCTCACTTCAGGTGATCAATCAGAGGTTCAGGCTGTGATTCAGCAGTTCCCATAGACAAAGTATCACAGCAATACAGTATAATATTCAATAGGTTTACATTTACAGTGAAAGATTTAAAGGAAATGTTTAAGGAAAAAATAATTTAGATCTCTGTAGAAATGTGTATAACAAATTTCTTATCTGATCGTGTGACACAGATTATTTTATGTTTTATTGCTAAGATAAAAAAAGTAGGATTACTAATTTATATATATATATATATATATATATATATAAGTTGGAGTTCAGTGTTCCTTAGAGAGTTTGTTTTGTTTTGTTTTGCTTTGTTTTTCAAACAGAAGAATCTTCTGAGGAAAAATAAATCTAAATATGGGAGACAATTCTTCACTAAACTTCTAGTACTGTGCTTCTCCTCATACTTCCTTCCCTCTGCAGCTGAATCAATTTGGTTTTTGTTTCAATTATATTTTTCTGCAGCTAGCTTTTTCGCTCAAAATACTTAAATTTACTGATTTCTAAGTTCATTCCTTTGCTCAGAGTTAGATTTTTTTATTGTGAAAGATGCCTTTAAGAAAGCATTTTGATCACCTTACATCTGAATTTTTCTAGTTTCTAACTCCAATTGAGTCCAGAAGGAAGTAGAAATATTCTACTGTAGTTGTTTCTATTATTGCAGAGAACACTGTTTCAGGATGTGCTGTTTTATGAGTTGATGATATAGGACTTGACAAGGCAGAAGATTACTAAGCATACTTCAATAGTATTGAGGCTGAACACAAAATGCCTAAACTACTGCTAATTTCCCTGTGAAGAAGATGACAATAGTATCTCACAAATTCAAAAATACAAGCTTTTGAATTGTGAGTGGAATATTAAAAATATAAATGTGTTAAACTTTCCCATGGGAGAGATATTTCATTATGATGCATTCTTTCACAGTGATCTGATTTCTAACCTTGTGATTTCAAAGTATAGGTAGAATTCAAATTTTGTTTTAACCAGTCCTTGGAGAACTACTCCAGATGCTTTGAGAGATTTACTTACAATTTTCTGGAAATACATTTCTAAAAGTGGATAGTGATATTAAGCAAACTGAGTTAGAATATTGAACAACTAGATGACAGGAAAATATGGATGGACTAGATAAATCATAAACCGTAAATAACTGGACACCTGTAAAAACCATATACATTGCTTGAATCAGTGGTTTCACAGCATTTAGTCTTTTTACATGCTTGTTAGTGTCTACTTGCTTTGCTTTTTGGATAAGCAAGTTCATTTTTCATAATGCAGGAAAACTGTCATGAAAATTTTGTTAATCTATACCAGTGGAAACCATGCTTTCAGTACTGAGATTCAGGACTGGGACATGTTCTGTACTAATACCATTACAGAAGCCATAGCCATGATACATTTAATGTCTCCATGAATTAATAATTCATCTGAACTTGAATCTTTCATATTTTTAGGATTTATAAATTGTGGACATCTATTTATGACAAAAGTTTATTAGAACAACAACAATATGCTCTTTTACATTTTTCTGTGATAAGTGAAGACTGAAACCGCTGGTCAACAGTAGGCCTGGCAAGAAACAGCAGTGTGCACTAGTAGCCAAGAGAGTACCCTGCATTTTGGGGTGCTTTAAACAGGCTGAGAGAGTTTGGGCTGTTCAGCCTGGAGAAGGGAAAGCTCTGGTGAAAAAGATAGCAGCTTTTCAGAATCTAAAGGCGAGCTATAAGAAGGGGACAGACTCTTCAGCTGAGTCTGTTGGGATAGGACAAGGGGAAATAGTTTCAAACTAAAACAGAGGAAATTTAGATTGGATAAAAGAAAATAAGTTTTTTTTTTATGATAAGATTAGTCAAGAACTAGAACAGGTTGTCCAGAGTGAACTAGATGACTTTTAAAAGTCCCTTTCAGCTCAAATGATTCTATGATTCCATGACAAAGACAGTGCAACCATCTGTATTTGTCCCTAGCTTCACCTTGAATGTTATTTTCATTTGTGGCCTTCACATCATAAAAAAAAATGTTAATGTAACCTGAATGCTAATGGAAAAAAAAAAAAAGTCTTGTGAAGGAAGGCCAAAGACACCCCAAACTTTGTCTAGTTTGGAGAAAAGCCTAACAAGCAACCTCACTGTTCTTGAAATCTTGCTGGGTGTGTGGGGAGTGGAAATGGAAAGTACTGGCCTCTTCTCCCCAGCAAGCAATGGTAGAATGCTGAGAAATGACACAGAGATATGCCAAAAGAGATTCAGAGTGGACTGGAAAGGAAAAAATTATTTATGGTGGGAGTGGTCAAATATTTGAAGAGGCTTCATAGAGAGGTAGTTGATGCCTCATGCCTGTCTGTGTTCAAGAAGCATTTGGATAAATTCATAATTAGTATGCCATATTTTTTTGTTAGCTTTGAAGTGATGAGGCAGCTGGACTCGATCCAATTTATAGGAGGGAGAGGAGGTTCTTTGATATCTGTATATTCAGCATGAGACTAAGAAACAATGGTTCAAATGTTTGTCCGACCAGTTTATTACAAATCTTAATCAAGGAGACAGGGAAGGGAAGACAAACACTATTATGAATTAGGGTGATGGGGAGGGGAAGAAGGACAATAGAAAAGATAGGAAAGAAGCAAGGAGTCCTTATAGGACACAAGAGGGAGATAATCACCATCGTAGATCCAGCGTGATTCATTGCTCAGACTTCAGTAGCGGTGGGTATTTGGGTATTGTTAAGTAGATGACAGTGCTGACCACGACGATGATGGTGACTTCTCAATGGTAGTCCAACTTATTTATAAGTCCAAAGTGGTCGAGTCAGCTCTCTTTGGAGTGACAGCTCAAATCCAAAGTGGTTGAGTCAGTTCTCCTTGGAGTGGCAGCTTCTGGCTCTGGGGTCACAACAGATCTCCTTTGTTCCAATCTTCCTGGCCTTGCCAGCAGATCAGAGGGAGCAGGAAGGCGCCAACTTGTATCTTGCCTTAACAAGATACAATGGTGTCATACCCCAGTATCCCATAGCAAGCTAGAGTTATTTGGTCACAGACTAGATTTTCCAGCAGTAAACAATTCTGAGCACAATCTTCCAAAGGCAAACAACTCCAAAGAAGTGCTTTCAAATTTAAAATTGTCCACACAGTGATGTTGATTGCCACACGGGAATACCCATCTCTCATCTCCTAGACAAGTCAGTCTGATCACAAGAAATACCTCAGGAAGCAAGCTTTGAGGCAGAAAACAAAGAAGGATTCATACACATAGGTGCCTTCCGACAGATCTGATCTGATCCATTCCATTCCACTGTACTCAACTCTACTCTATTAATCTGAAAGCCTGGAAAAATAAGACGTACAAAGAAAGTGATAATTTTATTTTATGGGCAAATAAAGCAAAATGCAATTTAAGTTAATTCAACCCCTTGTCCACAGGATTTGAAATCATATTGAAATCTCTTAGCCAATCAGTGAGAAATACAATTTAAAAAAAAAAAAAAAAAAAAGAGTACTGGCTTTTATTGACATGGAAAATAGCCTGAAAAACTGAAAAATATTATGAATGTGAACCACAAGAGAAAAGAATCAAAACCTGCCAGTAAAAAAACAACCTCATTGCAGTTCTCATATGCTCTTAATCTGTTACATTTATTGTACCTGTCAAAGAGTACTGCTCTTTTAAATGTAAATCAAAATATTTTATTAAAATGGTATATGATGTAATAGCTGTCCCTGATGTTAATCTGAAGCTTAGAAAAAGATGTATTTTTTGTAAATTAGGAGCTATAGCAGTTTTAAAAATCAGTCTTATCTGTTTCATATTTTAATCTATGGACACAGCTTGTTCTATGTCCACATAATAAAGTGAATGGTCATGCTATCACTATCATTTTTATAAATGTTTTTTCATGTGTAGTGAAAAACATTAGCTTGCCTGGTCAACCACTTCTATGTTCTCATTTTGCTAGATATTATCACTGACTTTTATTCTGGAATTGTCAAATAAATGACTGTTTTTTGTAAAACTGTCTTTATGATTGCCTTTGTAAAGGAAAACACACTATTGGAATAAAATTGCTACTTTATTAGGATACTCTAAATGACACAATCATTAAAGTTGATTATGATATTAACAGCGTTTTCAATGCCCTATTCAACCTGGTTTGTTTTTCTTCTTATTCCCGCTATTGTTGAAAATAAGCTTTCAAATTTTAATACAGCACACAGCTGTAGAAACAACTGAGCAGTGTTTCTCAATGCTCTACTCAAATATAAAAAGGATAGGTCCAAAGATCTCAAGACTGTGTAGTTTAAGGTGAAACAAAACATTAAGTATGAAAACTGACAAGGCATTAGACCTAATACAGGAATTATACACCTTGCAGTTGAGAAAATTCTTAGTCAGCAAAACCTACCCAAAGCATTTTCTTGTCTTTTCAATAAATAAATGAATAAATTCCATAGATTTCTATCAAGCCTAAAATAGAAATCCAGATTTTAAAACTTTCTCTATAGTTTCTCTTTGGTACTAGTTATTTAGCATAAAATGTCAGAGTAACCACTTAAGCAGATTATGTACCTTCCAAAATAATCCTAAATACAAGTAAAAATGCAATAACTATAAAGATTGCTTCAATCATCAGTTTAAATTTCTTTATACTCAAAACATTACAATAAATCTTCCTGAATTAGATAATATCAATAAATAACATGAAAAGAGAGAATAAAGGCTTCAGATAAAAAAACTTCAAAGTGTAGATGAATGTTGAATAAAATCATGAGAAATATATATGCATAAGATTATATCAACAAACCACAGTGGAATATTTTGATTCAAAGATACCAGAAAGTTTAATTTTGATCTAAACCACTGAAATAAGTTTTGACATTTCTAAAATGTTTTGGTTTACTTTTATGAGGGGAAAAAAACATGCAAACAAACAAAAGGACAACCTTAGTATTTTAGTCCTGGTTCCAAAGGAAAGCAGCTTTAAAAATAGCAAAATAATCAAAATCTAATTTTTATAATTCTCCTTGAGAGATTCTTACTATTATAAAAATTAACTTGCATACTTGAGAGATATTTACTGTTGTAAATATTGCATACTGACGTAATAAAATATGAATAAGAAGATCATACCTGACTTTATAATGTATTCTTCCCTCCTGCTCTGCATAACTCTGAGAGTAACCAGCATCTGTTCTCCCTAGGGTCAATGTGTGGTTTAAAGATTGTCCTCAATTACCTTAATTTATTCAAATCTTATCATGTTTGCATGTATGTAAAATATTACGTTCATTCTTAAAATGTCATGTAGTCTTTCTCTTAAAATAAAGGAATATTTTTCATTCTGTTAGCAAAAAAATGCGTTTTTATATTGACAATAGAAATATTTTTGAAAGTAACCACTGGATCTTATAATTATATATATATATATATATTTAGTAATCTACTGGTAATGTAATGCTTTACAAGGTTAAAGAAGTTTAAGTACTAACTTTTACATTTTATCAGGCTAAAAATACAATGGTTTGAAGTATATTACCTTTAATAAGCAAAAATGGAGTTGTGTTACATATGCAAAAGATTAAATTTTGTTTTTTGTTCGTTTTTTCCTATCTGTAGAAGACATGATTCACTTCAGGCCATACTGCTGGAGGGTTATAGCATCTTATTCTTAAGAAAAGAATAATATGTTTAGTACTTTTTTTCCAGTGGCGTTTATTTTAGAGCATCAAAGATTTGGGGACCAATAGTTATAGTCAACATACATTATTATTGCCAACAACATTGCCAGCATAAATGGTAAATGGTCATAGATTCACAGTGTGCATGGGATTGTACCTAGTGCCTAAGAATTTTCATTATGGTAATTTCCCATCATTTCATCTCCTTGGAATTTCTATCTTCCTAGTCATTAAAATCAAATAATAGAAAACAAACAAACAAACAAACAAATAAATATCATCCCCCTCTCCCTGAAAAAAGCAACAAATTAATAAACAACAAAATGTACAGAATGTAGTAAATGTATTTTTTTAAAAATAGATATAGTTTTAAAACTCTGCATATGTCTGAGCTTCAGAGCATTGCAACAGAAAGTGCTTGCATTACTGTACAGTAAATGCTCCAGCTGAGAGGAAATAATTCTATAAAAACACTCAAAACTTTATAAATTGCCTGGGAAGATCATGGAACAGATCATCCTGGATAACATACTTGATCATATGAGAAACAAGCGTGTGACCCGAGACAGCCAGCACGGTTTCACCAGGGGAAGGTCATGCTTGACCAATCTGGTGGCCTTCTATGATGGAGTGACAACATCAGTGGACAAGGGAAAGGCAACCGATGTCATTTACCTCGACTTGAGCATGGCCTTTTGCATGGTCCCCCACCACATCCATATTTCCAAATTGGAGGGATGTGGATTTGATGAGTGGACCACTTGATGGATAAGAAACCAGTTGAAAGGCCGCAGACAGAGGGTGGTGATCAAGGGCTCTATGTTCAGATGGAGGCCTGTATCGAGTGGCATCCCCCAAGGGTCTGTCTTGGGACTGGTGCTCTTTAACATCTTTATCAATGACATTGATGACGGAATCAAGTGCACCCTCAGCAAGTTTGCTGATGACACCAAACTGAGTGGTGTGGTTGACACAGTAGAAGGAAGGGATGCCATTAAGAGGGACCTGGAAAGGCTAGAAAGGTGGGCCCGGGTGAACCTGATGAGGTTCAACACAAGAAAGTGCAGAGTTTTGCACTTGGGCCAGATAAATCTCAGGCATCCATGCAGACTGGAAGGAGCGGTCCTTGAGAGCAGCCTTGTGGAGAGGGACCTGGGGGTCTTAATAGATGAAAAACTTAACATGAACCAGCAGTGTGCCCTGCGGCTTGGAAGGCAAATGGTATCCTGGGCTCCATCAAAAGAGGACCGACCAGCAGGAACAGGGAGGTGATTGTCCCCGTCTACTCTGCTCTTGTGAGGCCCCATCTAGAATACTGGATCCAAGTGCGGTGCCCCCAGTACAAAAAAGACAGGGAGCTGTTGGAGAGGGTCCAAAGGAGGGCCACGAAGATGATCAGGGGACTGGAGCACCTCTGCTATGAAAACAGACTGAGGGAGCTGGGCTTGTTCAGCCTGGAGAAAAGAAGGCTTGGGGTGACCTCATTGCAGCCTTTCAATATTTAAAGGGAGCCTACAAAGAGGAGGGGAATCAACTCTTTGAAAGGGTTGATAACTGCAGGACAAGGGGAAATTGTTTCAAGTTGAGAGAGGGGAGATTTAGGTTGGATGTCAGGGGGAAATTCTTTATAGAGAGAGTGGTGAGGTGCTGGAACAGGCTGCCAGGAGACGCTGTGGATGCCCCGTTCACAGAGGTGTTCAAGACCAGATTGGATGGGCCCTGAGCAGCCTGGTCTAATATTAAATGGGGAGGTTGGTGGCTCTGCATGTGGCAGGGGGTTGGAGATTCATTATCCGTGAGGTCCCTTCCAGTCTGTGATTCTGTGATTCTGTGGGGGAAATTACTGGAGAAATATTTTTGTTGTGACATACATATTCTTTTATTTTTGTTAACACTTTCTCCATTTATTTATTTATTTATTTATTTATTTATAACATATGTCCCTTTGTTGTTAAATAGAAAAGATGAGCAGGCTTAAGAGTTTCCTTTAACCTTAGTCACAGCCAAAAATTTCTCTAGGGCTTCTAAAGGAAGACGTGTTAAGAGAAATCTGTGCTGAGAAGACTGAAAGATCCAGAATTGCTCTAGAAATAGTTTTATAAATTAAGAAATTATGAGTTTGTGAAAAAGACACACACAAATACAGAGACTATTCTGATGATTAACACTGTTTTACTGTTGCTGAAATATGTCCAATAGCAAAATTGATCCATTGTATAGATATAGTTGAATGTATTACAACAGCTTTCTCTGAAAACCACTATGTTTTTCTCAGATATGATGACTAAATAATATCATGAACCTTCTCACACAAGTAGATCAATATTAGAAGCTCCTAATATGTATCACAGCTGTTCATCTACTTAGCACCTAAAACACTAAAGATTTGCAGGCTTTTGGTCTCTTCTACATACAAACCACCACATAAGGTATTTGGCCCAATTGTATAACGATGCCAGTGAAACTAATTTATTTTTTTTTATTCTTTATTTTAATGTTTATAAGATTTTGTGAACCAATGATAAATCAGCTTTTGAAGTATGTGTAATGATATAAACAGCAGAAATGATTTAATCTTATAGGTCAGAAAATACTAAAATGTAGCCTTACATAATAGAGGCAGATACTTGCAAGCAGGAAATCAAGGAAATAGTTCTGTGAATCTTTTTTGTTGAAGAAAAAAGTTGAAGTTATATATCTAATCTTTAGTTATCTGGTAACACTTTGGATTTTTACAGTAGAGATTAGTCTACCTTACAGCTTTCTGTTGTCTCAAATCACGGAATGCATACATATGCTTGATTAGTCACAAGTTGGTGATTTAAATTACCATTTCCTGTTGTTTATTTTTTTGTTGTTTTTTGGTTTTGTTTTGTTTTAGTTCAAATATCAAATATTCAATTATCTTAAGTATCATCTTAAAGTGTATCTCTGTCTTGCTCATGCTACTTGTGTAGCATGCTACTTGTGTTTTTTTTCTTTCAATGGTTCTTTCAATGTGTTTAGAACAGTCAAAACAACACCTTCTCTTCCAGGTGTTTCCTTGATGCATAACTTTTAATGCTATTAATACATAATTTCACACTTCACTTTCCTTATCCTCAAATGTTAAACAAAACCTGTCTCACAACTGCTGAATTTCCTTTTCTCCCGATTATTTTTCTCTTAGTCTCAGAATATTTTTCAGTTCTCTTAATTTGTATTGAATCCATACTGTTTTTCAAACATTTTTTGAACTGTTTTCCAGAAAGTGTTCATTCTGTGTTTGAGGTTGAAATCTAAGGGCGCTAGACTAATATAGTCAGCTGTATATCTTCTCAGCCTGGCTGCCTGCATTTCAGAATGTTTTTGTTAACTGCTTCTAAAAGAAATCCTTACTACAGCTTGCTGCTCTTGGTCACATGGACAAGAGTCTTAAGAAAAAAACCTTCCTTCTCTCCTTCTCTCTATTATTCAGAATCTGTACATCTGGTACCCATTGCTGTTAGTTTGTGAGAAAATATTTCCACAACTTTCCCCTAATGCTAGTTCTGTTTGGAGAAATCCATTGCATAAGGGTCATTCCTTAAACAAGACTGAGATGATCATGTCATTAGTTTGTCTGAACAACAACAATTATTTAAATAAACATATAAAAGGTGAACAGCTGGTTTGTATGATTACTTTTTCTCTTTTACTTTCTGATATTCAAGAGAAAAGCAATCAAATAATTGAATTGCATAATATTTGTATTACATTTTCAGAATTAGAACTGAACCTTTTTTGAGTGTCAAGAATGGAAAATGTAAGAAGTGCAGATTTCAGTAGATCCACCAGAATGATAACAGTTATTTGAAGAATTAGTTTCATTAATTATAGTACAAATATGTTACTTATTACTTAAATATTCTTCTGAGCATGCATTGGACACAGTTTTGTTCAATTCCACATTATTTGTCTTCATCTCTACAATATATTGTTCCTCTTATTCTTAATTTAAAGATGAGTACAACTTCTTCCATTACATTAAGTGATGCACATTCTTCCACTCTTCGTTGGGCTGAAGTTAAACTATTCAGCACCTTACATTATTGAATATATTATAATGGAAATTTTGTCTCACTCAAACTTATATCTGATTGTATAAAGAGAATTTTCACGTCTTTACATCAAAAATAATGGGTAAATTAAGTAGAGTTTACTTCTTCTGAAATATAATTACGTAAACTGTGGTTTTAGGAATAAAACAGAGGTGATAAATAGGACTCCTGACAGTATTTGTTCGATTATGGAAAGAAAAATAAATAAATAAGTAAAAAGCAACTCTAATGTGAAGACGTTTTCCTTGTATGGAAAAAATAATGTAGTGTTCATTGGAACATTAAGCCTTCTCATCTCAGTATCATTGAGATATGCATAAAAATATGAAAATGGATATAAAATTAGGTTTACATTTCAACTTTCTAAACTTTATTAAAATTACAAGATATAAATCATTTCAGGCGTGTTTTTCAGTGGTAGTAGAATCTGTCACTCAGCAACAAGCATTTAAATCTGACATAATTGAAGAGTACAAGCTGTTTTTAGCCTACTGGTATGAATTTTTTTCCTTATTTCTAAGAAAATACAAAAAAAAAAAAGGATAGAACAATGAGAATGAGAATGGCATTCAGTTCAGAACGGTATAAAAATGCAGATATTCATTTCACTCAGATTAGGGCATTTGCATGCAAAATGATCTGACTGCAAGTTTATGTTCTTACTGAGCAATGCTTGTGACTTTTGTCTCTTTTGTAGATGCCATCAAGTTTAATAAGATAAATTCCTCCATTGTGCATTAAACATATGTGATCACTACATTGCTTCTGCATAGTAGTGAATTGTTAACAACTATTTATCTTGTCATATTCTAGACACATTCTTCTTAGTTTGCTCTGCTTGATAATTATGTGACTTGATAATTATTATCTGCTTAATAATTATGTCACATGGTGGTTTTTTCAGTGTCCACTGAATATATTCTTCTCTTCCATGATTTTTTTTTTTCAGATTAGATGTTTAATTAGCTATTGTTGGTACACCTGATTTTCAGTAATATTTAATTCACTTAAATATTTTAAATTAAAATATTTAAGTTGACTGTGTATACAGCATTTACAGTCAAACAAATAACTGCAGTATGTGGTAGGCAGATTTTTTTCAAGTCACCTCATACCAAAGACATAAAGTCTTACACGAATTGTTAGTCTGATTACCAAATGTGCATGCCTTTAGATGACTCTTATGTCCTGGGTTTTGGAGGCACTCAAGCAGTGCTGGAGCAAAGATTCAAAATTTTTTCATTGCTGTCTGATGGAGAAAATAGAGGACTCTCCCAGGAAATACAAGCTTTAACAATTTCTCACACTGTAGTGCCCTAGTGAATGAATAGTACAAGAAAAAAGAATTTTGGAGTACGAGAGACAAACAGTCCTAATTTAAAAGGTTCTTAGTCACTCAGGACCCTCTGAATTCTTTTTCAGTCTACCAGAAAACAGAAGGGAAAGGAAGGATATAGTAATATATCAAATCATCATTGAAAAATCAAGTAAATTTGAAAGTGTGCATTGGAAATTTCTGACTATTGAATACATGAGGTTCAGAATTGAGTCTGGATTTGCTGACCATTCTTACAAAGCATGCTATTCAATACTACATGGCACAGTTATTTCTTTTTTATGCTAATGCATTTCCTTAGTTTCACATGTCATGTATTAAAGTGGTTAAGTACTGCCTGCTAGGACTGTCCAAGAGAAGTTGTTAATTTTTCTGAGATTCTTAATTGGTGCTTGAGATAGTTCATTAGTTATAAGAGATGTACTTAACTGTTACATTATGCTTAATTAATGCCTTAGATTCAGCCACTGACTTTCTGTTCAGATTTTTAGAGTTCAAAAGTAAGTCAAGCTGAATTTTTAGATTTATTTCTACAGAAAAAAAAAACATATATCAAGATACAAATGATAGCAAGGGAAGCAGAACAATAACAGAGGTCCCAGTCATCATTCATCCAAAGAAGCAGATTTATTGGAGTCAGATACAAGCATCGTAGATCTGAACAGAATTACAGATTCAGAGGGATTATGGATAGAACAAGAGATATCTATTTAGCTCAAGAGGGTTAGCTAGTCAATTTTTTATTATCAGTGAAATATTTTCTGCTAACAATATATTCCCTGCAGGGATGTCCTTTGCATGTTCTGAGTTAACAAGAATAGTTCCATATGCTGAGTGATTTTCTGGGACTTGGCTTACATGCCTTCAGCTGTCTGCTTTCTTACAATCTTTCCACGAGTACTTTTCTTCTTTGTGCATCAGGTCCCATTTATAAGAGAGAAGTTATGATTACAATAGTCTAAGAATATAAAATACCATATAAGCATCACTGAACATCATTTCTAGTGACCACAAAAGGAAAAAAAAAAAAAGTCAGTCTAGTACCTGTACAAAGTATACTGAATAAGAGATGTTCCTCATTTTATTGTCTACTGCTGGAAAGTATTCACACTTAAAGATGAACGATATAATTAATAGAAAAATTTTAGTGTGCTTTAATGATTTTCCTATGACAATCCTTATCTTTGCAGGTTATAAAGTGAATGGTTTCAAATACATTGTCAATTTGCTAATAAATTCACATCTTAATAAGATACTGTTTGAAATGATTTTATTACAAGCCAATATATTACTCTGTTAGATTTTTATTCAGTATGCATTGCTCTAACATACTTGTTAGTAATATAAAAGAATCCACTTACAAAGAATAAAATGTAATCCTAATTTTTCAGCAGAGTGAGTTAAACTCATACTAAATCAAACAATAAAGATATAAATGAAAATGATTATATTAGTGTGAATAATTTCTGATTGGACACATCATGATGGATTACAAAGTAATGAATTTTAGAAATGCTAAAAATCCCTGACATAAGCTATGATTGTCTAATACAACAATTTTAAAATCTTCCCTTCAAACTTACGATTAACTATAGTTAAATCTTCAAATGGCATTAAATATCTACTTGTAATTAGTATTTTTGCTGAAAATGTAATCACTTCCTTAGATGGTTCGTCCTTTTAGAATCCTCTTCTAGATTTTTTTCAATACCAAATTAAAAGACTTGTTTAAACTCAATCTAAATATATCGAAATGTACATTTTCTTACATTTCTGTATGTACATTAGCCTTTGGATGATTATTTTCTTATGGTTATTGAATTAAAAATAATCATTTAACTTGAAAACACTTACTTTATATGATGATTTAAAATTGGTATTTACACTATTACTAATCATGTCTTGAATTTCTGAATAAGTTTGTTGTTTATTTGCTTGAATATTTTATTTCTTGTTCCATGTCTGTTTTGTCTCGTACTGAATTGTTTGCAATATTTTCCAAAGCTATTTATGGCCTGCCTCTCACATTGAATAAACTTGTTTTTCTGAAGTGTAGAAAACAACTTCTTGTTTCACTTATTTTCCAAGCAGCGCTGAAAGTATTAATACTTGCTTACACATATCAACAAAGCATTATTTGATAAAATGGTGAGGAAAACATATTTTTTTAAGAAATTTACTTATACGGAAAATTTCTCTTTTCGTGTAAACTTTACATAGTTTTCCACCATGTAAGTGAGAGTAATTTTTATTCACCTTCCCATTAAAAAAGAAATTTCTATTAAGCATTCTTGGACACTCTTTAATACTGCTATGTAAAAATCATGTTTTAGAAATTACAAATTCAAAAAATGTTTTTCTTGTAGACACTGTAGGATTCCTGTGATTGAATAAATATATTCAAACATTTCACCCATCATAAGAATCAAGAGGGAAGATTTTTGTGTGTAATTTTTTTTTTTATTGTTCTGTTTTGCTAAATTTGGGTTTTGTTTGCTTCTATGTTTTTTGTGAGTTTTATTTTTTTTCTTCCTCTTTTTTCTTTTGTTTGTTTTTAAACTCCTACAATTTTCTTTTATTCATTGTATTATTACAGTTATGTATTCAGATATTTATTTAGCGTTAAACTAAGATGCATATTTTGGAGGCTATGATTTTCCTATTTTTCAACAACAGAGTTCTAAATTTTTGTATCAAAAGTAAATTCAATTTAAAACTATAATTTTGTTTTTCAAACAGCAAGACTGCCTCTTCTATTGTTTTTAGATATTGTCAAGCATATCCTTCCAGACAATTCTGCCAATCCTAGTGAAAAATAAACAAAAACACTCTAGGCAAACATGTATAATCAGCCTAAAGTGTCTGTGGTTCTCAGATGGTTGAGTTACTCTGGGATGAGGTGAGATGCATTACGACCAGCAAAATGTCTTAGGTTTTCTGGTTTTCGTGAGTAGTGCAACTTGTGAGTTCTGTCTGCTAAGAATGCATTATTGTACTTTATTTCAAGAAATACAAAACTTCAGCAATAATCACTCAGTATGGAAAACCAAACAGAACTAGCAGAATAATACTCATAAATAAAAGACATACACTGGAGTGAACTGCAATCACTTCGTAGCAAAAACTCCATGCCTTTCTTTAAACATCTTAAGTACTTCAAGTACTTCAAGACCAAAATTTGAACTAAAAATAAATTGGCAGGTGGGATTAGAAGATAAACAAAAAAAGACAGTAAAATGGGAAACTGATTATTTAGAGCGTGAATAGAACTGGGATGCAGCCTTGGGTTTTGAAGCATGGCGTACACATCACAGCCTCACAAGATACTTGAGATGTAGATCTTTTAAGGAAGTGAATTTACACTTATATAGGAGAGAAAGAATGTGAGGCATGAAATAGAACTTAGTTTCATGATGAATGATACTCTATTGGTTTTGACACTATCAGTGAAGAAATCTGCCATTTAAGGATAAAGGCAAAATGGTACAATATTAGCCATAAATACAGCTTCTTGTAGAACAGAAGTGAAATATAAGATATTGCATAAAAATCATTTTAAAAAATCAGGTACTCTACATATATGAATCAGCCAAAACAGATTGGGTTACTGCAGTGTGAATATATAAAAAATAATTTCATATAAAATAATTGCACTTAGCTAATTAAAGTCTTTATAAAATGTGGAAGGGAAAAAGAGAGAATAAGTCATTAAACACGTATATATTGTGACTTATAAGGAGAACTATGTCTCATATACTTATCACTTCAAGACAACCCTAAATGAATATGGACATTAGTAGCTACCAATCAGCTTATTCACACATTTACTGATTTCTGACTTTCCAGTGATATCAAGAATAAGAGAAACCTAAAGAGATGTTTATACTCAGATCACTGGCTTAGAACAACACTATCAAAAAAAAAAAGCTTGCTATGACTGATAAAGAAGTGGGGGAAACAAATGAGCTGAAGGTATAATTTAGAATCTTTGTGAAAGTTAAAAAAATGACAGGAATATAAAGCTGAAAGTGAGCCTTCAGAAGACTGCTGTATAGATTTCAGATAATGTTCATATCTTGTATGCCATGTATAGACATACACTGAGGCAGAGACCATAAAAATAAAGAATGGGACGATTTTGAGGAACTTGAACATTAAAAAAGAAAACAAAGATTGAGAACGAAGTAAGATATAAAAATAGGTATTAGAAGAGTATGAAAACAATTTGTAATACCCATTTACTGCCCACAGTTCTTAACTGTTGTAGATGCTGACAAAATGGACAGTATCTATTAGCGTTCTTGCCTAAAATTCCTTAAGAAAAATAGGAAAAAATTACTTAGATATACCTACAGATAAGGTTTACATTAAATTACACCATTATAATATTAGCAATGTCTAGAGTTCTCCATAAGAATCGAGAACTCATCACTTACTACATAGATAGCAAGACAAGTTTATGCTTCTGAAAATATAAAGTAACTTTTAAAATGCTGAGGTATGTTTTTGAAATAATGAAGAAAAATGATGCATAAAGATCTAAGAAGGGTTGTGGGATCAATATGAAAAAATAAATAAACCAGTGTAATGAAGTGCCAACAAAGTGATTTGGCAGATCATGCAATTAGACTGACAACAATTCCAGGTTTGTAAAGCTTATGATGTGAATTAGCAGAAAGGAGGATGCAATTGTGGCAGGAGCTGTGAGCTCCTGAACTTTAAGGAATTTGACATCAAAATTCTTTCAGAATGAAAGAGTAGTTTGGGTGCATGGAGCTTCTCTGTACACTGGATGACAGTTGAGAGCTCATGTGACAATATCATAAGAGAGAAAAATAGCAAGTCCTGCACCAGAAAACGAGTAATAACTTGTCTTCAGTGACAGAAGATAGGTGTGACCAGAACCTATTGCCTGGGGAACAACCCCACTGAAGAGCTTGTGGGAACTGTTGCTGACAGCAAGCTGAATATGAGCCCATGGAGTGCCTTGGTAGCAAAGAAGGCTAAGAACATTCAGGATAATAGACAGTAAACTGTGTGGTTTGATTATCCCCTTTAATGAGGATTCATTAGATTCCATCTATAAAAAAAATACACAGTTTTTTGAATTCTCATTGTAAGAAAAGGATTGATTGATTGGAGTGAGTTCAGAAAAGCCATCAAAATGGCCATGGAGCTGAAGCACTTCAACCTGGAGAGGAGATGGCTTTGGGAAGAATTAACATTGTTTCTGCATGCAGATGTTTTCAAAAATAGACCCTCCATAGAAGTATATGGTGGAAGGAAAAAGAGACAATGGACATAGAGATTAAAAAGAAAACTCCAGCGGGTTGTGAAAAGAAGCTTTCTTCCTATGAGGACAATCAAGCCATGGAATAGGTTACCCGGAGAGATAAACAGTTAACTTTTTGGTAGAGAAGAGAAGAGAAAGGAGGAGAGGAGAGGAGAGGAGAGGAGAGGAGAGGAGAGGAGAGGAGAGGAGAGGAGAGGAGAGGAGAGGAGAGGAGAGGAGAGGAGAGGAGAGGAGAGGAGAGGAGAGGAGAGGAGAGGAGAGGAGAGGAGAGGAGAGGAGAGGAGAGGAGAGGAGAGGAGAGGAGAGGAGAGGAGAGGAAATGTAGTCTTGTCTTAGATAGATGTGAGCAGATGTTTAGACTAGAGACTTCCTGAGGTTTCCTCCTGACTTTGTTTTCCTATGAATGATCTTTACATTTTCTGTCAAAATATGACCCTCCTCCCAGACAAGCACAAGCTTGGACTGTGATTGTATTTCAGCTCATTTCTTCTATAATTTGGTCAATCCGTTGATTTTCTTATTTGCTTGTTTGTTTGCTTGTTTGTGCATCTTTAACATTTATTTGGCTTGAAAATGCAATTTACTTAACAGGTCACTGAATATTGTGAAATAATTGAAATAAGTCTAAGTAATGAAACTGTTTTGACACTTGTTTGGTTTGAACAAAAAATAACTTAGAAAGAGCAAATAGAGATAGAAGAGAGAAGAGGAGGGAAATAATGGAAAATAACATGTGAACAAGGAGAACAATATTAATGGTTAGTCAATGATCTTAGAGTAAGATCCCAGAAATGGGAAACTTCTTTTCCAAAGACACAGAGACATGTGGTTAAATAAATTCATAACAAAGTTATGATGCAGGTTTTTCACTCAAATAAATGTATTAGCCATAGGAAAACTTGTCACTGAGCTGTCCATAATAAAGAAAAATGTCCATAACCTGAAAATCAAAAACTACCTGAATACAAAAGCATACACACACACACTCACAACATATACACAGAGTAAGCAAATGCATAGCTCATTATTGAATAGACTTTGCATAGTATTTATAATCATATTGTTGAAGTATGAATTCCTTTCCCGTAATGAAGTGTTTAGCTTGAGTCGTGGCACTTGGTATACATCACTGGAGTAGCAGCCATTAGTGTTACGTAGTCTATCATCCATGTGACAACTTTGAAAGAATGTGTGATATATAACCAGACTCATTCTATTTGGACATCAGTATTTGGTATTTACTAATATTGATAAAGCAGTGGGGTTTAGTTTTATACTGCAAAAAGATGTAAATCAGATTCTAACCAGCAGTGAAATTCCTGTGAACAGTGCCGCAGCAGCTTCTACCATGCAGTGACTTTTTTGATAAGAAATTGTTTTCAGCTTACAGTCTAAATATAATTACCATCACTTTACTATGACAGTGAAAAACAAACAAACAACAGTGGTCAATCATTTGATTGTCTGAACTGTGTGGTAACACCATATTAATTATTTTGTAAGTAAAAAAATGATCAGTGAGGATAAAATCGACAGCTTTGAAACACTAAAAAAAAAAAAAAAAAAAAAAAAAACCAAGAAACTTTAACGGTTGTGGAAATTGATTTACAACATAGACATTACCCTTCATTATTTAAACATAAAGTCATTAATTCAGGAAACTCTGACATATACTCAAAGGAGTGATGAAAAAATTAAAGTAGGGAAATATATGTCATTTTTTTTCCATTGAACCACATGTAGCACTGAAGTCTAATTAGACCAAAGAAAATATAAAAGTCTCTAAATACCCCAAAGAGAATAGTCTTTGACTGTTTAGCTGTAAATATTTCCCAAAATACTTATATTATAGTGTTACTTCCCTTCTTAGCCCATTATAAATTTATCCTAATTTATTGTATAAGTTCATTTTTTTCCCCTGTGATTTTAATCATACTTCATAGATGTCAGCATATAAATTAGAAGATTAAAGAAACAAAATCTAGTAAACATTAACGTGAGCATTGGATGGAGCAGAATCCAGTAGGAAAGACAGGATAATAAAAAATGTGCTAGCACAGGTACAATATATCTCCAAAACACCAATTCAACATACCCTACAGGTAGTTGTCTTCCTCAAATATCTTTTCCATCTTGATGCCACTTCTACCAGTATGAACTGTAGATGTTCATTAATATATTTTTTACTCATATATTTCAAGATTTACATGAAGATATCCCAATCCTAATCCTAATCCATCAGTCTTAATGACTACTTCTGAATATTTCAGTAGATTTCTGTCATTTTCTAAGGACCAATTTATCTGCCAGAGAGTAAAATTTTAAAACAAAAGAAACTTCAACACTGAATTTTTCCCAACACAGATATTCAACACTAATTATGTTTTTTTCTTACATTTATGTCCTACTGAATTGGACAGAAGAGACTTGTTCTATCTATGAATCCAGTTCTGAATATCATGTTGAGTAATGATTTTGTAGCCAAATATAACTGTGATTTTGTTAAGGAACACTTTTGTTGTGCCACGTATAGACCTGCAGTTTTCTGTTGGCCAAAAATTTTAAGGATCTGGTTTTCCCTGTAGTGATATTCTGCCAATTAGTTGCTTGTGGATTTATACCTTCAACTTTAAACTTTACTTTTTTGATAAAATAAATAAATGTGATAATTTCAATACTTGAGGAAAGGACACTTAAAAAAGAATGAAAGGTGACTGAAGAAAGTACTTTCATAGCTCACATTGGTAGTAATTGATGTTTTGTAGAATTTTTATGTAAGTTTTTGCATGTTTCTCATACAATTTTTAAACTTTCAGTAATATATAGACAGAATGTGTCATTTTGGAAAGATTTATTTAAACATTCCTTCCATGTACAAAAACAAATCTGACAAAATGTGCAAGCTTAAGTATTATGTATATTTGTTCTAACTTTGCTTGTTTACCACTACATTGAAAGAAAATGTATTTTTAATATTTTTAATAAGATGTAACATTTTCATCATTAGAGAAAGATCCGTTATAGACTGCAGAATTTTTAATCATTTTTGATTTTTTTATTTTTTTTTTTGTGTAGCCTGATAACAACCATAGTGACAGAAATAAGGAGGAGATAGATAACTGGATACACAGATCATTTCAAATGATTTCATGCTAAACAAAAAACTTCTAAAAAGTGATTTTTAATGTAAGCAAGTATGGCTTTTAATTCTTGATATTTTTAAGAAACTAAGATTGATTGTTTATTTCTCTTTCATTTTAAATGTATGGTGTTTTTTATTGTTTCTTTTTCATAGAATCAAAATCATAGAATTGCTCAAGTTGGAAAGGACTTTAAAGACCATCAAGTTCAATCGCAACCTAACCATACAACCCTAACTCTAACAACCCACTGCTAAATCATGTCCCTTAGCACCACATCTAAATGGTTTTTAAACACATTCAAGGATGGTGACTCAACCACCTCCCCTGATGAGCCTATTCCAGTGCTTAATAACCCTTTCTGTAAATAAATTGTTCCTTATATCCAACCTAAACTTCCCCTGGTGCAATTTGAGGCCATTTCCCCTCGTCCTGTCACCTGCCACTACTGACCAACCCCACTTTCACTGCAATCGCTTTTCAGGTATTTGAAGAGCACCTCAGTGTCCTTTCTGCATTGAAGCACTCAAAACTGAACACAGTACTCAAAGTGGGGCCTCACCAGTGCTGAGTACAGAGGCAAGATTACTTCCCTAGTCCTGCTCACCACACCATTCCTGATAAAAACCAGGATGCCATTGGCCCTCTTGGCCAACTGGGCACACTGATGGCACATATTCAGCCAACCATCCATCAGTACACCAAGGTCCTTTTCCATCGGGCAGCTTTCCAGTCACACCTCCCCAAGCCTGACCAACTTTCCGCAGACAAAATTGAAACCTGTGTGTAACAATGTAAATCTTAATTTCTGGTATATTTTTGAATATTTTAATGAGACTAATAAAACTCAACAAATAATTGTACTATAAAATCTTCTATAATCTTTAACTCATCATGCAAATATATAAAAACAAAAAGTGTGTTATTTTCCATTCCTATGTTATAAAATGCATTAATTTTTTTTTTACTTTTCTTTTAATTTCCACACCAACTCTAACCCTTCCCTCAAATATTTCACCACTGTACAGGTTTGACCCAGCTCTCTTCCAAAATTACAAGTTACTCATAACATTAAGGAAAACTAGTTCTTTTTCACTTCTCTCAAAATCCCATAATACACAGAGCCATGATATTTGGATCCTATGGCAAACGACTTTCCATGCACCTTTCTTCCCTGGGTATCATCATTGCTTCTTTGGAGCTACTCTCCTTTGAGAGTATTAGTCATTCAAGAATAATGACATAAAAGCCTGGTAAATTCTTTAGATGATGAGCTCTGTATTACATTTTTCTAACAACCATTAATATCTATAATACTCAGCAATTTTCTGATTTTCTTTTGTGAAAGGACAAATTGTGACTATATGGCAAAATGTCATGGTGTCTGCAACTATAACTTCTATCATTAATGTAACTGAAATACAAGGAAATAGAACAATAGATTTCACTAGTGCCTGGCAGAGAAAATTTCTAGTTTTTCAAACACTTCTTATCTACTTTCACCTGAATGCATAAACACTAATTATAGCATAAGTCTATAATGATGGACATTTTTCCTGATTCAAGTGTCAGAAATAAAGCAAGACAGCTTCTACATCAAACAATTTCCTTTGTGTATAACATTATTCAAACTATATTTTCCATTCTATTATTAAAAAAAAAAGAAATGAATAGATACAGTGACTAACCACAGTGACACTTAATTCCCTGAGTCTTTCTTCATGGGGTTATAACACTCTGGGTTACAGAAAATATAAATGTCAAATTTTATGTTTGCAGAAGAAAAAAAAAATTAAAAAAGGAATGGAAGGCAAGGGTAGTGTTTTATGGAACAGTAACGAATGATTCAACAAGCATTTGGATAATGCTCTGAAAGACTGGGTCAAATTTTGAGTAGTTCAGTATAAAGCCAGGAGTTGGTCAGTGATCCTTTCAGCTATAAATACTCTTCTGTTCTGACAGAAGAGAGCAGCAGAAAGTTGCATCAAAAGAAGTTCAAATTGCAGAATAGGAAAGACTGGATATTATGTATTTCCAAATGAACTCAAGGATGAGTAGCTCAAGAAGAAAAGTCATAGATGAACTGAGCACAAATCCTGATATACTTTATGTATAATAAATGCTTGAAGTCACTTACTGCATTCTGATAAATGTACATTTAGTGGACAGTATTTAGAGTATTTTCTTGTTAAACATTGAGAAAAATTTTACTTTTCCTCAAGACATTAAGTCACATTTCTACTGCACAGAAAAAGTTCAGCTTTGTTAAAGCACTGAAGACATACACATGAAATTTTAATCTGACTCTTAAAATAACTTCCCAGAACAGATAATATAGAAACTGACACATCTGTTTTACTCCAGTCAAAACAGAATATTCATATAAAAACAAGAAAAATGTATATGATACCATCTCTTCGACTGCTTTTTTTCAAAACTTGAAATAAAAAAAAAAAAAGCTGTTTTCTTTTAGGCACATATTATGAATGCAAGATCAAGCATCAGCTCTTCACTATACTTTATTGTAGTGGAGAAATGTTGAAAGCTAGTTATTTGTATAACATTACAATAATACATACTTCTATTTTACTTTTCAGTGCTTGAGTGATATCAAAATTACCTCAATAGTATCTCAGACCAAGCACTATATAGGGATGTATATTTGTTTCAGTGTCATATATACACACCTTCTAAAATCTTCTTCCTTTTACAAGATCATTGGGAGGAACAGAATTAATACATTTATAGATACAGTCTTATATATCAGAAGAATTCAGAAAAAGTTCATTTTTCAGGGTGAAAGCTGTCATTCTCTCATTCTCCCTATCCTGATGATGTTATTCCACACTTTATTTGAAAACGTTTATTGAAATGCAAAATACAGTTTTTAAACCAGGGGCTATTTGCATGTCATTCCAAGCATAAAGTTTTCCAGTGGTTAAATAAAAGATTATTTACTATATATCCCATATATGAGAAACTACAGGCTCTGTTGGGTACCAAGACAATAGACCTGATCTAGTATTTGAAGACTGCCAACTCATGTGTCTCACTGCAAGATGATTCTTGTGCCTGGTTCAAAATTCAACAACCAGTTATTAGAGTTTATTTGTTTTGTTTTCAGTATGCTTGAGCACCTTTATTTTTAAAATCACAATGAGTAACAAGAATAAACTTAATCATTGTACATAGGTCATTCTGAAAGTAATTCCTCCTATTTATTCCAGTGGAAGCTATGACAGATACAAATAGCACAATAAGATACAGCAATTTCTCAGTTACAAAAAGTTATTCTTTAACATAGTTTCCACCATTAACTAAGCATTTTCACTAGCAATAAACAAAAGCCTGCATTCTGCAGTCAGTAAAACCTGCATAGATGTCCAGAACATGGCTTACTATTCACATTGTTGTTGCCACAGCTGAAATGCACCACCTACTGCCTCACTATGCTCACATCCACTCTTTAGTCTCCATACACATTTAGCAAGTGTCAACGAATGTCAGTAGGTGCAATTTTTTCCATATGGAATTCAATGACATGCCTTTTCTTCATACACACTTTCGTGTCAGGCTGTTTTGTCCCTCTGTCATATGCCAATAAAATGTAAAGGAATATTGGTAGGAATGTTCAACCCCTATTGCTATAGTGCTAGCATCCACCTCTGATACCGTGGGCCAAAATAGGAGGCATTACTTTCAGAGCAGCCCTCATATATACTATGTGATCAAATCGTACCTTACAACAGAGATTTATTTTCCTCCTTCAGTTTATTTAGCAGTCCCAGAACTTTAAAGGAATAAAAAATGTCTATATATTTTAGCTCTAAAACAGGAGAACTCCTGCAATTGTATACTTCATGAACAGGGAACTGTCGCAAAATTTATGGCAACATCACAGAGCAGCTTTGGTCCAATGCAACAAGTTGGAAGAATTTATTTTTTAATTAAAGCCAAGGGAGTCTTGGAATTGATTATAATTCTTCCCTTGTTGATCATTTAAGAGAAGTGACTTCTATTTGTTTCTTCCAAAAACAATATGTAGATCTTCCCAGACTGCTTAAGCCTGTAGAAAAGTCATGAGAACAGCCTGTCCAGAAATTTTATTAAAGTTCCTACTTTGCCCTTCCTGGTAGTAGCAGTCAACATGAGCAGCCACTCCTTCCAGGCAAAGGATTGTATTAACATACTGGAAGCAGGTTAAATACAGACAGATGTAAATTAAAGTACAAATTCAAAGTATTCATGCTTTAGAAAGGATGCATCAAGAAAGATAATATACCTAAATCAAATTTGCAACCAGATAACTTCTCTGATGCTTAAGAGAGCAACAGACTATAAAGTTGTTTATAAAATACATAAGAACATAATTGTACATCCACTGCATTGTCAGTAATTTAAAACAGAACTTAAATTTATTTGCCCATCTCAGAATATTACAGAAATATTAGAGAAAATAGCAAAATGGATGATTAGCAACGACTGAAACCTTTATTTTGAGGAATGTTGAAGCATATGATATAAGGTCTACAGAACAAAAATTTTAAAACAAAATGTCATTCTCTCAAGTTAGTTGATAACTATTATTATTGTAATTACCCTTTTCCCATTCTCCGGGCCAAGTGAACAGAGTGAGGAAGATAATAATCACTTTCTAAAGACTGCTATATTCTACTGCTTATAAAGATAATTGTTGTCGTATAAAGTAATGGACCTTGTAAACCCTTATCACTGCAAAACATTATGTAGAAGAGAACTATTTTAAATAAATATCAAAATTCATTTCCAATATATGTTTAATTTACAACTACTAGTAGCTGATATTTAAAAAAAAAAAAAAAAAAAAAAAAAAAAAAAAAGTCACTTTCCAAAGAAGAATTATTAGTTTTTCACACTGTTTTTCCATCTAAATAAATTACATATATTTATATGTCCTGTCAGGCATCTTGCCTTGAGAAACGTAATGTAATTTAAAGTATGTCACCTCAGGAGAAGCCACATGGGAGATACACAAAACAACTAGTGTTTTCCATAAGCAATAAAATAATAGGCATTTTTCAATATGTTCCCCACAGCAACTCCATTGTTGACCCACATTAAGAAAATTTTATCAATCTGTAACTAATTTCTTATTTTCAATACTAGTAAAATAAAATTGCCATTACTGAAGCGTAACTAAAATTAGATGCAAAAAAATTAAAAAAAAAAAAAAAAAAAAAAAAGAAACATGCAGGTTTTTTGTTTTGTTTTGGTGTAAATCACATCTTATTTTCACATTTATCAGCAGTAAATTGTGTGTGTGTGTATAAAAATGTAATGATCATATTGATGTCACCAAAAATGACACTGACTCCAACTGCCTAAACAGTTGCTATTCATAAATTATATTATCATATATAGCTTGATTAGCACTTTTGAAAACAAATGTACAAATTTAATAAATTGGCAGCCAGGAACAGGTCATAGCAATGTATCCTCTGTTGAAATATGCAACAATGAGAAAAACTTGTACAAATTCTTGAACATTAATTTACAAGACAGTTGAGTTAATGTACAGTTGCTCAACTTTTCTCCAACAAAGAATGACATACAATCTTAACACTTGGAAATTTATTTCTGGGCATCTCATCATTGTGTTCCCATAGAACAGTACAGTAAAAAATAAAGTGATATAAAATATACCAGTAAAGAATTTTTTGAAATATCCAAGGGAGAATGAGTAGAGGGAAACAAATTTGTCAGCTAGGTAACTAGTTTGGTTTTCTGTTCTTCTCATACCCCCAAATTTTTCACATTTCTCTCCTAAAATATTTCACATTAGTCTTTACAAAGAATTCATTCTGTTCCTATCACAAATTTAAGATTTTTTTTTTTTCTTCTGAATTTCTTTTGTCTTCAAGCCATGCTGAATGCAGTGAAACAATTTTTTTTAATAGTCTGGTATTTATAGTCAGTGATCTCAGACAGCAGTTATGGTGAGAAAAAGTGAATAAAGTTTTCATACAACTCAGATTTAAAAATTTAGTTAAATCTGTTAAAACGGTGAAAATGTTTTGTGTATCTAAGAAATATTCATTTTGCTTGATTAGATTTATATCTGCATATTGTGTTGCCAGGTGGAGGTAATATTCTTTAGAGATACACAGAAATAAATACTGAATTACTGAGAATTCTATGACCAAGAACCCAAAATTTATGTTATAATACCTTAATTCCCAAGGTACTTACCTACTTGCGGTTTGCATATGTTGATAATTAGCATTATTAGAGACATTCCCACTTTTTGATTTTATTTGAAAATGCTTTTCTCCCTCAATTTTTTTTTGCTTTTTGATATCAAGTGAATGTACATCTCTCTCTTTGCTAATAGCTATCCAAAGGAGTAATTGGTTTTAGACAATTTTTTCTGTTGATTTGGTAAGTAGAACTTTAACTTCTGTGTTATCTAGACTTATGAAGAACCATCTATTTAGACATTAATTGTGCAAAGGTATAATCCAGAAAATGTTTGAGGAGGTCATTTAGATGTCTATCTACATCTTCAAGCATATTTAAAAATTAACCTTAAGGCAACTGTATTATGAAGTATCCAGAGACACCCATGAATGTTTTTTTTTCGAGATTCTTGTAAAAGTACTGAGAGATTATACAGTTATTCTCACCCAGCAAACGTGTAGCAGACATGGTCATAGGTGAAGTGGAAATATTTTCATCCCTTCTCCATACAGATTTATACTGAATTAAAGATTATTTCATCTCTACAACTGTTAAACTACAACAAAATCTTAGTTTGCCTTTATTAAATAACTGTACTCATTTGGTTCATTTGAGTGATTTTTTTTTTTTTAATTCTGTTCATTCCTTTTTTTTTTTTTTTACTGCAGTTCATGTGATTTTTGTAACAGAGTAGGACTATAATATTTACCTATTAGCACTAAATTTTATGTCAAGCACATTAATCCCTTGAAAGTTCAGTTATTAGTTAATGTGATAGTGTCATGATATCTTTTGAAGAAGCATATTAAAGACTTAAAAAAGCAACTGTTCCCTACAAATAAAAATCTGTCTGAAGTGTTGTTGTCTAAGAAGAAATGCTCTATTTCTCAACAGTAATTCAGTCATTAGAGTTGCAACATATTTTCCCAAAACCTAGGCATACTGTTTTTGCTGGAAGTTGTTCATTTTTATCTGTCTTGTCAGAAACCGTACTGTCAGCTATTTTCTTTTTTATTGACAAATAAGCTGGGGGTGTTTAGGCTCTGGTCATCAGGAATCTGGGTGAAATAGCATCAAAGAAATTTAATACCACATGATAAAGATGCAGTCTGTAAGTACACTATGGATTGCAGAAAAAAAGATCTTTATGTTAAAGTTAAGTAAGAGGAAAATAAACTTTGAAACCAAAGAGGCAGCAACCTCTTATATGTCAAAGTTGAATAAAGCCTGGTAATATAAAGCAAGCTGTCATACTATTTCTTCTTCTGTTCTGAGAGTTGTTGCAAGCCATGCCATTTCGTATTGTAAGTTGTACTGTGATAAGAGCTGGCTGAATATCACAAAGAAGCAACTACCAAAAACATTTAAGTTTTATTAAGGGTTACTACTCAAGTATTGTTGTGGAGGAAAACTAGAATCATAGAATTAAAATATTGTTTGAGTTGGAAGGGTCTTTCAAAGATCTTCTAGTCCAACAACCCTGCAATGAAAAGGGGCACCTACACCTAGGTCAGGTTGCTCGGAGACTGGTCCAACATGACTTTGAATGTCTCCAGGGTTGGAACGTCCAACACATCTCTGGGCAAACTTTTCCTGTGCTTTACCACCCATACTTTTACAAATATTTTCCTTCTGTCTATTTTAAGCCTCTCCTTTTACTTTGAAACCATTTTGCCTTGTCCTGTCACAACAGACCCTGTTAAAGAATCTGTTCCCTTCTTTCTTATAGTCTCACTTTAGATATTGAAATATTGCTATCGGGTCCCCCCAGAGCCTTCTCTTTCCCAGGCTGAAGATGTTTAAAAATATTTTAACAAAATAATTTTCAAATGGAAACTGGAGTTTTTATAATATTTGCATTTTCATGGGAAATTATTGAATCCTAAATCATACAATATTCCAAGTTGGAAGGGTCTCACAAGGATCTTCAAGTCCAACTCCATACTTAATGACTCAAAATTCAAACCATATCTGCTTCATAAACTCCAGTTGGCTTGGTGTCCTGACTACTGACCAGGGCAGTCAGTTCCAGTGCTCAGCTATGCTTTGGTGATAAATTTTTTACCAGTACCCAATTAGACCTTTTCTGATGCAGCTTAGGTCCTATCACTGTCACCAGAGAAGAGAGATCTGCACCTGCCCCTCTGTTCATCTCGTGAGGAAGCTGTATACTGCTATAGGACCTCATCTCAGTGTCATCTCTAGTCTGAACAACCCAAGTGACTTCAAACACTCCTTATCTGTTTTCCCCTCTAACTCTTCATCATCTTTATTGCTCTCCTTTGGATGCTATCTATTATAGTTTTATGTGTCTCTTACATTGTACCACCCAAAACTGAACATAATGCTTGAGGTGAAGCCACACCAGCTCAAAGTAGAACAAGACAATCCCTTCCACCAGCTGGCTTGTGCTTGATCAACTCAGGATACACCTGGTTGGCCCTTTTGGATGCCAGGGCACACTGTGACTTTTGTTTGACTTTTGTTTGACTTCCTGTCAGCCAGAACACTCAGATCCCTTTTTGCAAGGCTGCTTTTCAGTTTATTCTCTTCTGTACATACATAAAGAATTGCCCCACCCCTGGTATAGAATCCAGCACTTATTCTAGTTAAATCTCATGTACCTAGTGGCTGCTGAGCCCCCTAATTGTCAAGATTTCTCTGCAAAACTTCTATCAAGGGAGTCAACAGCTCCTACCATTTTTTGTCATTTGCTAATTTATTTAATATACCTTAAAGTCTTGTGCTCAATTCAATGATAAAAAAAAAATTAAAAAAAATATTACTAAAATAGAATGATACCCAAGATACACATACCTTTGTATTTTTTACAAAAACATTTTTAATATAGTTTTAATTTTAGTGGTGTTTTCTTTTTTATGATTTGAAATGACCAAATTCATTTTCAGCTGAAAACAGATTCAACTGAACCCAAGATCATCTGAATCAGTTAAGAAAATATTGAGTTGCTTCTTATATTCAGTAAAGTACAATTTGAGAACTGTGTTCTGAGTACTTCATGTATTTAATGGGGAATATCTCTCTGACTAGTTCATCTAGTAGAAGCTCTGAAAATATTAGTGTAGAGAAAATATTATTCATTCTACTATTTACTATAATCTTGCTTTATTTCTTGTAACCCATAAAGAAGGATAAGTAGACGATAGTAAGGAAGAGCCAGATTAAAGTAAGTAAGGCTATACAAATAAGTCATATTGTTAGAAAGAGAAATTTTAGTTCAAATGAGGGTCTATAAATGTTAAGAATTATATCTTTGGTTTTTACTATTTAAAGACTTCTACTGACTTTCAAGCTAACTGTAATAGGCATAATGGTATGAACTACTGAATCTTATAAAAAAGCACTGAAATACTTCACCAGCTTCTGCACATCATGCATAAATTACTACTTTCCAAACAACAAGCATTTTAAAACACAATTGGCATTTTAGAGCTATAGCAAGCAATCTGTGCTACTGATATTATGTATTCATACCATAGATATGTGTTACAGAGAAACAGTTACAATATATGCTGCAAATGCATATTAAAACATAATTACATTAAGGATCATGCTTTTAAAAAAAAAAAAAAAAACAAAAAAAAACATTTTCCACCTGCAGTCATTTCCAGAAACAGCAGTATGGACATGTAATTGTAAACCAAATGATAACATTTAAATGTTTTCAGTTTCAGTCATCCAGTCACATATTTAAATGCTGTAATTTGTGTCAACAATTATTAATGCCCATAGGATTTCAGTTACTAAATTTACTTCACAAATTGAACCTTAATAACTTTGCACATTTTTGTCTTCAGGTGCATTACTGGTCAAAAATAGGGAGCATATTTGTAATCACATGAAAAGAAATAGTCATTTGTTTGCTTGCTTTTGTTTTATACCAAGGATGCATTTCCAGTAAAATATGAAATTCATGTAATTTATATTGCATCTAGACAAGCCCAAGAAAGTTTATTTGTTTGTTTGTTTTTAATATATGAAAGAAAAGGGTTGAGAGGAAATGTCCTGGTCCAAAGTAGGCTAAAGCTACTTATTCTTTTTCTTCCAAACTGCAAGCACATCAGAGTTTTCTTAGACACTGATGATTAATTTTTGTAGGTCTCTGAAGCTGACTTGTTGCTATTAGACTTTTTAAAATGAGAATATTGTTCATAGAAATCAGCTCTGGTGAGTAGAAGGTACTTTTGTTTCTGTGCTGAATAGAAAAAGCCCTGCACCACTCATAGACATCTTCTAGTGTCTCTAACAGGTCTGTCAGGTACCTATGCAGAATCTCAAAATACTGTCTTAAAATCACTAAGAGATTTAAATGAATTGTTCTGGAACCTAGTTAAATATTGTTTTTTAATTAGATGACTTTATCAAAAAATTTCCAGCCAAAAGTTTTCCCATGGTCTTCTTATCTGATTTCAACTCATGCAATATTTCCTAAATACTTTCAAATTTCATATCTGTGAGGATGAAAGAAAACCGACTGAGCCAACTATACTGTTGATTTTTATGTATCAATGGATACAGAAAACAACATTAGGAAATGAAAGAATTTAAATAAAGCTTTGTTTGGTCTTCCTCATATTTTGAACTTCTATTTTTAAATTATAAACTACTTATTGCTTTAGATGAAACACATTACCTTTAATAACCTTTAAATAACGTATTTGACTTTCTGTTTTCTTAATGTTAGCCACTGCCAAGCAACCATTCTGCTACAGAAAAATAAGCATGAAACATTCGAGGAAAGATGTGCTCCTCTTAAATCCTGATTCTTCAGGACATAGAAAAATTCTAGCTTCCCGTATTTCCATTGTACACTTTCTTAGGCTTACATCCCTTATCATATATTTTTTCTGTGGCTTGGGCTATTGAAACAGCTGGTTTTCTGGCTCTTCAAAATTTGCATTTTTGTTTGTTTCTTTGTTTCAAATTAAAAAAAAAATACAAATGAAAAATAAAATAAAATTAAATTAAAAGCCTGTCTGTGTAGTTATTCCTGTCCTCAGATTATGATTCATGCCTGAGGATAAGCACGAGTAAAATACTGCCAGCACAGATTAGCTCAAATCCTGCACATCATAAATAAGGTTAAATAATCTGAGAACTGTATATGGATATGGAGCTTGCCTATGGTCCATTGGGAAAGAGTTTATAGCAAAGATGTTAGGAAAAACAACAGCTGAATTACTACAATTTTCCAGGGTAAGATTTCAGCTCACATATCAGGGCACCAGTTGCTAACTAGCTGTCTAGTCAATTGCGTCAATGTTGCAAGCAGATCTTCAAAAGTTCATCCAAACAAGAACTGAGTTTTGTAGAGGTTTCTGTCAGTGTAAATGCTATGAGGTCTGCTCCTGGACTCAATTTCAGAAAAATAAGTGTCCTTGTTGGTCTTATATTCTGGCTCTGTAAGCATGTATTAGTTGTCCCAAAACATCAGAAATAGCTTTCAATATTTACAGTCTGGAATCTCATCATAAATTTCTATGTTACAAAAGGTGTAGTGCTCCTAGTCTCTATTGACTGTATTGAATCAGCTCTGGTGTTTTCAATAGATGTACATCAATTTACAGTTTCTGAGGAGGTGACTATGCTATAGCAAAAGATTTCAGTAATGTCTGAGATCTGTTTTCTCTGATGCAAACAAGGTAACCTGTGATATGGCATAGCCATTTTTCCTTAAAACTCAAGACAGACACACTTTTATTAACTGTCTTCCTCTGAAATATGTTAATGGTATTTACATACGAACACATATTAATTTCATATTTCCTGATTGCAAAGTAAGAGGTTTCGCAGGAAGTCCTACTTCAGAATTACATGACACAACGTAAGACTTCAAAATATAATAATCAGGAATTTCCATTATCAGAACACTGGGGATTTTAGCAATAACTTTTTTTTTTTCTTTGAAAGAGAATTTTAAAAAAAGCCAATTACTTTCAATAGCTATTAATTATATCTCAATAGCCCTCTGCTTATAGTTATAAAAGTATTTCCTGTT
The DNA here is from genome assembly GCF_026119805.1 of Tympanuchus pallidicinctus. Lineage (NCBI taxonomy): Eukaryota > Metazoa > Chordata > Aves > Galliformes > Phasianidae > Tympanuchus > Tympanuchus pallidicinctus. Next base: position 22,116,596 of record NW_026294802.1, read on the forward strand.
AAGATTATAACTCTTTCTGTTCAGCTTTCGTTTATTTAGAAAGCAGCCTCAATGAAAATAAGTTCATAATAGATCTTAACTAAACCTATGTGCTTTTTTGAGATGGCTTCTTTAAATACCCTGAAAGCATTATTTGTTTCCTTCATGGAACATTTATGAGTACAACTAAAGAATGCAATTTTGAATTGATTATTTTACGTTTATTTTGTTTTCATATACACTTGTGCAGTATGAAAAATAAATGTCTGAGAGGGATTCACATTTTCCCTCAAAAGAAAAAGATCATATTTCTGTAGTCTCTTTGAAGAAAAGTTTTCTGTGCTTGATAAAACCACTGAGTATGGTTCAGACTAGTGAACTGAATTATTAAACATGGTCGAAAAAGAGTAGTATTATTCTAGCTATTTCAGTCAAAAGGCAATGTCCTTCAATATCATTCCTAAAGGACTCTGAAAGGTATAGCAGAGATCTACAGGATGCTTTATTATTGTGCATTAGCTATAAAGCGGAATTTCTGATGGAGTAAAATGATTATGCAGTATAGCATCAACACAAGTCTTATATTAATAAGAGAACACTTCATATATTAGCATAATGGATTAGAATTTTATTGAATCTGGATAGGATTATATAACAAAATCTTGCTATTTTGGTCCAGACTCTGGATCAGGAATCATCAAAAAATTGGGCTGTAGTTTAAGTGTTTCAGTGAACATCAGTTATATATGTCATTAAAGAATTCTAATTCAAAATTGTATACATTGGATAAAAAGTATTTTGCACCAACTGAGTCAGAGATAGTGGAAAATCCATTATCATTCCAACTTTTCCATTCATTCAAATACTTTAGCTTTTCCCAGTGCTGAGATGGTTGCTAGTTTATTTGTACTAGCTGAAGACCCTGTCTTTAATATATTATATTTAGTATATTTAATAGTATAGTATATTTATAGTATATATTTATTTATAGTATAGTATAGTATATTTAATATACAGCTAAATTGGCTCTAATTTTTTTATTCTAGATAGACTATAACTTATGTTTATGAGACCTATCCATATTTGTCTATTGAATCCTGGCTGCCAAAGAAAGAATAGTTTCTTGAGACAGTTCATTTTCTTTTCCATTTTAAATTTAATTTAAAAAAAAATTCTTGCCTTTTTTTTTTTTTTTTTTTTTTTTTTTTTTGTGATGAAATCTGAAAGCACTGTTTTCCCTATACTGAAAGTTCATTGTTAGTGGAATAATGAAAAGGGGTTAATAGTCAGAAAAGTGCTGTCAAAGAGAAACAAATGAGAACTTCAAGAAACAAAGGAAGTAATTTAAAAGTAATTAAGAAATCTTATCACTGTTTTTCACGATTTTTTCTGTTTTCTTGATTAAATCTTCTAACTACTGACTAAATCACAGAATCATAGCATGGCCTGGGTTGAAAATTAAAGTAATTAAAATTAAAAATTAATTAAATAAATTAAAAATTAAAAAAGAAAGAAGACAAATATCTATAAATGTAACTGCTTATTTTTTGATGAATTTGATGAATATGAATTACTTTAAAGTATTTTTATGACAAGATATTTATCATTAAATATTAGCACTGTAACTCTAGTAAGGTTCAAACAGAATGACCTTTAAAAAAATAAAATAACCATAAGTGTTATGTTTTTTTTAATACTTACATTAAAGAAGGTTGAAATGCATTAGAGAATGTTCTTTTCCTTGGTATTAATAGGAATAATTCCCATTTGTCATTTCGAGAGTGCAGCAAATACACAGAAGGGAAATTACAGGCTGTTCCATGGTAGTAGCAGTTCCTTAAAGTTATATAAGAAAATAAATGTAAGTACTATGGAACTACAATATTACTGATATTAATATACAAAATTAATGAATTCTGTTTCTTGATCTCTGAAAAAGGATTCATTCCTTTTTTTTTTTTTTTTTTTTTTTTTTTGGCATGGCTGAACTCAGACCTGCTGGTTAAACTGAAGAGCAAGAGAAAAATGCACAGGAAGTGAAAGCAGGGACAGGAAGCAGGGACAGGTAGCTAGCATGCTGCTAGGCTATGAAGAGATGGGGTGAGAAGGGCCAAGGCCCATCTGGTACTGAGGCTGGCAAGGGGGAGGGAAGAACAATAAGAAAGGCTTTGTATGCTTTTATAGGCTTCTAAAGACTGCCCCTCTACTCTGCCCTCGTAAGGCCTCATCTGGAGTACTGTGTCCAGTTCTGGGCTCCCCAGAACATACATACAAAAAAGACAAGGATCTCTTGGAAAGAGTCCAGCGGAGTGCCACAAAGATGATGAAGGGCCTGGAGCATCTCCCCTGTGAAGAAAGACTAAGTGAACTGGGTCTGTTTAGCCTTGAGAAAAGAAGACTGAGAGGGGACCTGATCCAGGTCTATAAATATCTAAGGTGTGGGGGACAGAGTGGCAAGGCTGGATTGCTTTCAGCAGTGTGTGGAGACTGGACAAGGGGAAACAGCCAGAAACTGCAGCACAGGAAGTTCCGCACAAATGTGCACAAGAACTTCTTTACAGTGAGGGTGACGGAGCACTGGAACAGGCTGCCCAGGGAGGTGGTGGAGTCTCCTTCTCTGGAGATGTTCTAGACCTGCGTGGACACCTACTGTTGTGACCTGATGCAGAGAACCTGCTTTGGCAGGGGGGGTTGACTCATTGATCTCTGGAGGTCCCTTCCAACCCCTATGATTCTGTGATTCTGTGATTTTTAAGGGTAGTATAGGATGACCAGCTTCACCAAAGGTAGTTTCTGTCTGACCAATATTATTGCTTTTTATGATGGCAGAAATGCATCAGTGGACAGAGGAGAAACCACTGATGTCATCAATCTGGACTTCAGTAAGGGCTTTGACACAGTCCCCCATAACATATTTATCTCCAAATTTGGAAGATGGATTTGATGGGTGGATTATTTGATGGATGACAAACTGGTTATGAGATTGTACCCAGAGAGTGGAAGTCAAGCATAGTCCTACCAAAATGGATGTGGTAATACCAGTGGATGGCAAGCCATACATGAGCAAGCAATGCACTCTTGCAGCCCAACAAGTCATAACCTAGTCTGCATCAAAAGAAGTGAGGTCATCAGGTCAAGAGAGAAGATCCTGCCCTTCTACTCTGTGAGTACTCACCTCTGTGAGTACTGTGTCCAGATGTGGAGTCATCAGTACAGGAGAGATGTGTACTTGTTGGAGAACATCCAGAGGAGGGCCACAAGAATTATCCAAGGCATGGAAAACCCTCCCTTTGAAAACTGATTAAGGGAACTGGGACTGTTCAGCCTGGAGAAGAGAAAGCTACAGGAAGACCTTATAGCAGCCTTTCAGTATCTAAAGGAAGGCAATAAGAAAGAAGGGGACACACTGTCTAGCAGGGTCCATTGTGAAAGAACAAGGGAAAATGGTTTCAAAGTAAAAGAGGGAAGACTTAGACTGAGATAAGAAAAAGATTTTTATGACAAGTGGTGAGGCACTGGAACAAGTTGTCCAGAGAGGTGGTGCAAGCCCCATCTTTTGAAGGCATTCAGGATCACGATGGACTAGATTCTGAGCAACCTGATCTAGCTGTAGCTGTCCATGTTCATTGCAGGGGAGTTGGACTAGATGAATTTTAAAGGTCCCTTCTAATCCAAACAATTCTATGATTCTATGTTTCACTGTTGGCTCTGGAGTAAAAGGCACAAGTAAAATAGTAGCTCTGTATATAATATGACTTTTCCACCTAAACAAGCTAAGAAGAACTTTTGCAGTTATAAATGTGACTTAATAGGATTGGTACAGTGCAAATTTGTTTTTTACATGCTGTCTGTTAGACAATTTCCATCAAGGCATGTGCTTTGGAAGAAAAAAATGTAGATTTTCAATAGGAATAGATTCTGCTGTGATCAGCAGCGATTCATTACTGAAGTATGGTTTCTCTGTCTCCTCTACTGTCCCTCAGATTTCTGTCAGAATGAAGTAGCTTCAAACTCCACAGGAGACCTTGATTATGAGAGCATTCAAGGAGAACAGTTTTTCTCAGTATATCCTCAAACATTTCATGGTATATCACTGTAAATTCTGTGATTTTGTTCCTAATGCTGTTATTTTAAAATGTCTAGCAATATAGAAGATTACTAACAACAGATCCTTAAAATATTAATATTTCTGATTTACGATTTTATTACCTTCATCTCAATATGTTTGGAAAATTTTCTAATGAATGATCCAGCCTTACCTGGTTTCATGAATCATGTTTATTGCACTCTCTTCCTCCTTCCCATGAGGAAGGTGAAATAACTGTGGTTCTTCCTTATGCATTTTTCAAAACCTGACAGGAAATCAAGCCTTTATAGTCACTAGGGAAATAGGGCTTTTTTGCCAAGAGGTTAGAAGTCAGTTACTGAGGAAGACACAGGAAAGAAATTTTTACCAGGAGGGCCTTTCTCATGGGGGAAAAGTCCAAACCAGTATCCTGAGTCAGAATAAAGATCTGGGGTTGATTATTCAAAGGTGAATTTTCTGTGCAAATACTTTGTGAAGGTTCTCTATAAACTGATTTAGAAACTGTAATCTTGCTCTCAATTTTTGTTCCTCTTACTTTGTCCTAACATCATATCATTTCTACTTACAAACATACATATGCACACAGAATTCTAAAATACAGGTGATCTGTTTCACTAGTATTGCAGCTTAGTCGAGTTGATAGCAGAATACTTATCTCTGTTGGTGTTCTGTTTTCTTAGATGGTATTTAGGTAAAATAAGATCTAAAACTACTTTTGTGTTGCACTTGGTGTATTTTATCTAATAAAATTATACAGCATTTACATTCTACAATAGGTGTCATTAAGTATGTAGACAGATTAAATGTTTATAGGACATCTGTGGACTAGAAAAACTTGTGATTGATATTTTACTCTGGGGTCATTAGCTTTTGTTGTAAAGTCTGTTAACATCCATCAAAATAAATTAAATACTAGCATGCTTGAGTTATTTAAAGAAAATATATGCTTAACATAATGCGTAACATATATGCATCTCACAGAAACAGTCTCTGTTGCTTGCATTGCTTGAAAACAGGAAAGGACTATAGCAAATGGAACAGCTTATCCAGCAGTAATCATAAAGTAAAACAAGAAGGGCATTAATTCTACTGAAAATGTTTGTCAAAACTGCCTGGTTCATCTTCTATGGACAATGTATGCTTTTGAGACTCTGCTGTGATCCATGTATATATTACCAGTCTCTCAGTTCCCATTGCTATCAGTCAGAGTCTTCTAGATCTTAGGATCAAGCTCAATGGCAGGAGCTTCAAAGAGTTTTTATTCTAGCAAGAAAAAAATAAAGAAAGAGTTTAGCTAATTTAAAGCATGCTTTCAAGAAATGAACCCAATTAACCTCCCTGTAGAATGTTTCATATTAATTTCCAAGCCCTTTCAGTGAAATTTGTTACTAGTTTAAAATACTATATCCATCTGGGATGTATTAAAAAGTGCTTAGGCTTGCTTTACAATAAGTCTTAAATTCCAATTAAAATTACCAATTAAAGTCTTTCTCAGCTACTTCTTACATTTAAAAAAAAAAAAAATTGGAATGAATTATATGGGATTTAATTGTATAGGAAAAGAAAAAAAAGGAAAATGCTATTCTTTTCTGAATCATTTTTTGCTCCTTCATTACTCATGGACATTAATGGAGTTTTAATTTGTTGTTAAACCAAAGTTTTACACTTCATTAAATCTCAGTGCCAATAATTACGGGTCTTATTGATTTTCTGTCTTTTTAGGTATTCAAGAGCGTCTCCCTCAGGATTGTTTTTCTCATATTGAGATGCCATTGATACTCTTTCAAAAGAGAGGTTGAAAGCATTTAAGATTTCTCTAATACATTCTCATCTTCTTTACAATGTTGCAATTAATTAAGCAGAATGACAAAACATTTTTTCCTATGTGGAGACTGTAGTACAGAATTTCCCATGATGATTCTACTTTAACAAATGATTTCAAATATTCCAAGTGACTTCATACTCTGCAGCAACATATGTTTTCAGTATAAAAACTCTTACATTAATTTAATTCAGATACATAAATAATTATATAATAATTGTTTAGGATTAATATTGAAATCCAAGCAAAAGATTTAAACAGCTAAAATGGATTGCAGTTACATAACTTTTTACTAAACATGGGGCATAAATTTGTTTCTCTTTATTGGCTATCTAATCTTGTAAGTGTCTAAACTCACTAGGCATGCCTAATTTGAAGTACAAGCTTCAAAGAAGTGCGGTTCTTGACTGTATGCAGGTCTAGAGGAGTCAAAACCAAACATACCAGAAAGTAAAATAGTCTTTAGTATGCAAGATTCAAAAACATGGCTGTTTCATCTGAAGTACAAGCTCTTAGTACATATCGGCAAAACACAAAAGTTTGAGTTATATATATATATATTCTTCCCAAGTGAAGACTTGTTATTTAGTCAGATAAGAGTTTAAGTTGATATGATATTCCACTTCTCAAGCTGAATCTGAGAAGTTGTGTAGGAAGCAATACGCATCCCTTATCTCTGGCCAGGCATTTAGAACCATAAGCTGTGAAAATGAGACCTGTGCTTGGAACTTGATTCCTTTTTGAATGATTTTACTGCTTCATTTCAGATACTGTGACATAGAATCATAGAGTCATTAATGTTAGAGGAAACTTGATCATTTGGTCCAGTAATCCATCTACCACCAATATTGTCCACTAAGCCATATCTCCTAGTGCTATATCTATCCTTTCCTTAAACAGTTCCCTTTTCCAGGGACAGTGATCCTGCCGTCCTCCTGGGCAACTTGTTCCAATGCCTTACCGCTCTTTCTAAGAAGTTTTTCCTAATATCCATGCTAAAACAATCTTTGTACGAGACTGGTGAAATGATACAAACTGTACCCTGAATGGGTTATAATCACCTCTCTTTGAAGAAAAAGTTATACTCAGACCACACCTTTAAATGTTAAGCAATTATACAAACCAAGATTAGAGGCTGTGTTAATCTTCATCTTTTAGGTACAAGAAGGCTTGACTGTGCCATTCTACTTATGCAGTTCTTCTCGGAAAACAACTTCAACAACAAGATCTCAAGAGATTTAATGTGTCTAAACTCAAGTTTGTTCTTATCATGCTGTGTAATTTCTTGTTGCTAATATGATCTATAGACCTCTTACTCTGATGCAGAGCTAACGTACGTAATCTTCTTGTGTTCATGTGACATGTTAAATACAAAGAAGCTGAATTCACACTAATTGTTTGTACCTAGGTAATTTTTTTAGTTGATTTAAAAACACAGAATCATAAAATCATTCCATCTGGAAAAACTCTTACAAGGTCTCCAGATCTAGCTCCTGCTTAGAGAAGAGTGAGCTCTGAGAGCATATAAATGCCTAATCAAATCATGCCTTGAATCTTATGAAACATAAATCTTGAGCATCTAAGTAGGTAAATACCTTTTCTTCTGCAATGTACTTCACTGAGGACCAAGTTTTACTGTTCTTTATTCAATCAAAGCTCTAAATCACTGTAGATTTTGCTTAATAAGGGGTGATTGAAGAATGTGACCTAGATGTTGTAAGCACACACATCAAAATGTTTCACTGAATTATCAGCTAATTTTCATAGAATCAGAATGGTTTGCACTGGAAGGAACTTTTAAAACCACTTAACTCCAATCCCTCTGCCAAGGACTTGGTCACTATTCACTAGATCAGTTTGTTCACAATTTCTTTAACCTTAGTCTTTGACACCTCCAGGGGTGCAGCATCTACAAGTTCTCTGGACAACCTGTTCCAATGCCTCACTACCCTCAGAATAAGAGATATAAGAATTTACACCTTATATCTAATCCAATCTACCCTTTCATAGTTTAAAGCTGTTATTCTTTGCCGTATTCTTACATTCCCTGATAAAAGGTCCTGCAGCATTTTTATTGTAGGGATTCTTTAGATAGTAGGAAGCTGTTATAAGGCCTTTCCAGAGCCCTGTCTTCTGCGAGCTGAAATTACCCAGCTTCCTCAGTCTCTCTTCATAAGACAGGTCTCTAGCTCTCTGATCATCCTTGTGGCCCTCCTCTGGACATGCTCCAACAGTTCCATCTCCTCATGTTGAAGGGGCTGGAGCTAAATGCAGAAGTCTAGGTGGGGTATCATAAAAGAATGGTTGAGAACAGTTTTACCAAACTGGGAATCATTTATTTACTATAAAAGTTTTAGCAATATTTCTAAGTGTTTATGGCATCTGTAATAGAATTCTAGCTACTCAATTTATTCTTTTTATCTTTTTTTTCTTTTTCTTCCCCACACAAGTTCAAAGCTTACTCTATTGTGTTTTTTGGTACATATTTCTTGAAACTGCTCATTGGCAACCCATGTGGGGGCAAAATAACAGTAAGAAGAGAATAAAGAATAGCAGAGATAAATTGCACACTTGCCCCCATCCTCTGTGCTGTGGTTCTTGTTCCTTGAGCAGTAATCAAAGAGAAAATGATAACATGGCTTTTAGAAAATTTGCAAGTTTTGCTAGCATTTGACAAAGCACAGCAGGAAGTTCAATAGTAAGCAACACAGTGGTAGTGAATGCATTCTCTTGTTTCCATGAACAGCCAGCTTGCTTGTTTCATTAGATCTCATATGACAGTATGTCAACGGTTTATGGGCTGGTCCGGCCCAGTTCCGTGACCAGCAGGGCGGAGGGATCTGCGGATCCGCGCCTCTGGGAAAGGGGAAGCAGGGGACCCCAAAATACTTGAAAAAGCAACAGCACTGATCTGAGGTGGAACAAATGATTTTACTAAATATAGTATTAGTAAACTACAAAGAGAGAGAGAGAGAGTCTGTTTGAATTGTATAGACCTCACCACAATCCTGGGGTGAGAAGTGCAGTCCAGTTGAGTGACTGAAGTACAGACGGCGAAGTGCAGATGGCGAAACGCAGGCGGCGAAGCGCAGACAGCGAAGCGCAGACAGCGAAGAGCAGGCGAAGAAGAGAGCTCAGGTGACCTTGCATGGAGTTATATCCCCTTGCTGACCGCAAAGCCTCCTGGGGAAATGTAGTTCTTCTCCGACGGACGAACATTCAGCAGATATCAAACCCCACCCCCAGTGCATTACATGATGTTATGGTGTGGAATACTGATGACCAAAAATCATAAAACCATGACACAGTAATACCAGCTAATAACACTAATGCCAGCACTGATAAGTTCCTAGATGCTGAGATGTGACTGTATCAACATCTAATTTTCAACAGTTTATGGGCTGATTCGGCCCAGTTCTGTGAGTAGCGGGGTGGAGGGAATTTGCAAAATCCATGCCTCCAGAAAAGAGAAACAGGGGACCCCAAAATAATTAAAAACAGCAGCAACAATCTGAGGAGAAACAAACTAATTTACTTAGTATCGGAATGCAAGATAACACACCATAATACAATGTAATTGGAATTAAAACTAATAAATCAAATATAATGAGAAAGAGAATGTCCGAAAGGTAGATAGGCCTCACCATAACACTGAGGTGAGATGTGCAGACCAGTTGAGCAGCAGGGAGATGAAGAAGAGCAGACAAAGAAGTGCACATCAGGTGACCTTGCCAGGAGTTAAATCTCCTCTCTGACCTCAAAGGCCCCTGGGGAATGTAGTTCTTTTTCTCTTCCGGGCAGTTATCCGGAACTTGAGCACTGACAGTTAAACTCCCAGTGCACTACATGATGTTTTGATGTGGAATACTGATAAGCAAAAATCATAAAACCATGACACTAATTAAACTGATTTTGTGAACGAAGTTTCAGCTTCTCAGGAAGGAAGTTTTATAATATTTTACTATGTTCATAACTAACAATCTTTTCTTCTGCTATTGTCATCTTTCATGTATGAAATGTAAAATACAAGGAAGCCCTGATCTAGACTATTTGAAATTGTTTCTGTTACAGAGGTGCAAATAAGTCTGTAGAATCTAGGGAGAAAATCATCTTACTAACATTGCGCCCTCATGCAAAATTTTATTTTTGATAGGTTATCCTTTTTTTATGATATAATAGCTGTAAAACAGATATTTTTTTCATTCCTTACTCTAGATAATTTGGCACTTCATATTTCTTCAAATGTGAATTGCTCTGGTGAGGCCGCAACTTGAGTACTCTGTCCAGTTTTGGGTCCCTCACTGCAAGAAAGACATTGAGACCCTGGAGTGGGTCCAAAGAAGGAAACAAAGCTGGTGAGGGGTCTGGAGCACAAGCTTTACGAGGAGTGGCTGAAGGAGCTGAGATTGTTCAGTCTGGAGAAAAAGAGGCTCAGTGGAGACATTATTACTCTCTACAACTACCTGAAGGGAGGTAGTGAGCTGAGGGTCAGTCTCTTCTCTCATGTGACTAGTGATAGAACTAGAGGGAATGGCTTCAAGCTGCACCAGGGGAAATTTAGGCTGGATATTGGGAAATACTACTTCTCTAAAAGAGTGCTCAAACATTGGAATGGGCTGCCCAGGGAGGTAGTGGATTCACTGACCCTAGAGGTGTTCAAGGAGTGTTTGGATTTTGTGTTGAGGGACATAGTTTAGTGAGTACTACTGGTGATGGGTGGATGGTTGGACTGGATGATCTTGAAGGCCTTTTCCAACTCTGTTGATTCTGTGATTCTGTGAATGGATTTCAGTGGTTCATTACATGAGTCAGTAAGAATGAAAACTGTGGCTTCAGTTGAATTTATAATAAGTTCTATGTTTCTTTCAATAATAAAATTAAGCTTAAAGCAATTTTCTAAAACAAGATTTTTCTTAACCACACACAGTTCTTGAAAAACCATTTAATATTGTTTTAAATTCAGTATTTATCTAATATGAAAATCTATGAAAACCAAGTTCAAAATAGGAAGATATTCCAATCCTTAGCATAGACCGTTGAATTTATTTGCACTTGTTTTTGTTCAGCATCAGAAACTTAAATGAAAGCTGCTTATCGTCTTCACACATTTAATTTTGAATTGGCATACTTAGTTTAAACAATGTTATGTTTAAGGTTTCAGGAACTGGATTGTCTGTACTAATGTTTTGCAAAACTTTTTTTTTTTTTGTTACTAGTTCTAATTTAATTTATATATTTCTCTTAATAAATTGATGTTCAGACTCTAACTTCTGTTGAGGCATTTTAAAGTAGGACACTATCAAAACTGCAACTTTACCACTTTGCTAACCCTATAGTTTGCTTCTTTCATGACTGAAACACACGTGAATTATACCTCAGTGAAACATGCTCATTTTTCCTCATGGAAATCAGTTAGCTTTTGTATGTGCAGCAGAACAGGTTGGTTTCTTGTTCACCAATTATAGAATTAAAGAATTGATCAGTGTTCCCTTAGGATAAAATGAGACAAAACAACTTGTGACTATGTTAGTATTATATTAACTACATCCCAGGGGCAAAGCTGATAGCGAATAGGCAGAGGCAGTTGAGACACTTCCTAATTTTTTGGCTGCTTACCTTTCAACACTATTACTGATCTTTTAATGTAATTGTGTGTGTAATAGCAAGAAATTGGATTATTTTATCTGCCTGTGTGTCTATTATCTCTTTCTTAGAAACAGAGAATATAATGAAAACAGAACTCTTTGTTGTTTTTTTTTTTAATTTTCTCATTTTTTCTTCTTTTTTTCTCTCTTAAGTGTTGTGTTGTAGTATTTATTTACTTTTTTCAAGTTTGTCAGTTATTCTTTTTAGTGTTCTTTATTTTTCTGTGGCTTCTAATTCTGTTTCCTTAAAATTTAAGAAACTTTTTTTCTCTGTCATCACTTGTTCACTATAGGTTTTTTTGGTTCAAAGGGTAGGTCACTGTTGAAGATGTATTTTTCTTTCATTTCTTTTTCCAACTACTGGGTGTTTAATTGAAGTCATTGATCATTCCAGAACTATAGCACACTCAAGGTTACATTCCAATTCTTATTTCAAGTGTTCTTTTAATTTTCACTGAGTATTTAGTTAAATATGTTTATGGTATTAATGCAGTTTTCTTGGATTAAATCTCCCCATATTTTTCACGGTTCTTTCACTATATAAAATGTATGACACTGAAGCCAAAGTAATTTGAATAAAAGGAAAGAAAATATTACATTATACATATTTCAACACAAGTATATGTAGTAAAAACTGATATAAATTTCTAAAAGTATTATAGCTATGCATATACACATACATATGTACTTATACATACATTTATGATCCACTGCTGATCTGAAAATATTCACCCTCTGATTCTGTACTACCTAAAGCTTGTCTTCATAACTTCTGTCATGACATACTGTCAAGGATTAAAATGAAAAAAAATATTTACCGTGCCTATCATAGTTGATTCTCACAAACTTTTCCTTGTGCATTCACTGAAATATTATAATTTTTGTTTGATGAGCGATATACATTCACAGTGCCTTCATTTTGTTCTGTGATACTCCATTCAGATTCAGCAGAGTTCTGTAACATTAAAAAATTCCTTTCTTACACATACTCTTTCAAGACTCCCTGCCAGAATCACTGAAAGTTCCCATGTGAAAACAGTCTTGGTAAAGCATGGAGACACATTCAAGGTCCACTGGGAAGAAATGCTTGCTGCTTGCAGCGTATCTCTGTGAAAAAGAGGTAGGAAAAAACCCTTATCCACATACAGAACACCATGGAGCTGAATTCCTCCAAACATATGGGTTGTTGACAGATAACCATTTTAGTTTTTTTTCTTTCAATACAGCTTCCAACAACATGCCTGTGAGAGGTTATAAGACTCCAGTGATGGAGATGAAGGACAGTTTCATCAGTAAAGCCTGGATCAATACATGACTTGAAAACAGCCTTTATCATGTAGAAATAATCTAAGCAATGCAATATAGGGCACAGTTACAATAAATTCAGTGCCTAAAGGTAAAAATAAATAATCTTTCATGATAAAAAGATTTTGTTTGTAATTCTGTGCCTTGATTCAGCAGGCCAGCTAGAATAGCCCAAGGAAATACCACCAGCACAAGGAAGGGGATTACAACAGCAGATATCTTAAGGGAATTTTATTTTATATTCTCACAATATAACAGTCTGTAAATGTTCATATGAGAGATCTTTATTATTGTTATAAATCAGAATATTTAGGACATATCACATTAACTATATGTTCTGACAGATGCATTATACAAAATTATTCTGCTTTTCTTGGTAGTTTCTTAAATTAAAACTTATTACTTCTGTGGTTTATGTTGAACTACTTTACTGTTTCATAGGGAAGACAAAAAGTACAGAGGAGTCTGATGGTAATGTTAGTGTCTAAACTATGGAAAACAGCTCAGTCTTGGTAAGAGCTCATGTTCTTGGTAAGTCCAGACAACAATATATTGAAGCTTTATGTTATGAATCATTTACTCAATTCTTCTGATGTGTTAGTTAAAATAAATGGCCTTTTTAACTCCTTTACTAACAACTTATCTGAAGATCATTAATGCAGATATTTCTCATAGAAAATTAAGTCCAAAAGTAATTAAAATAGGGGTTTTTTTTACATATATACATATATCCAGTCTTTCACTCTTTCTTTTTTTTTTTTTTTCAATGTATAGACATACATGGAATGGAATAATATATGGATATGTATATATTGATCTCCATCCGAATTATGTTTTAAAATAAATATAATATTGAATTAATATTAAAAATAAATTAAAAATTATAATCTTCATTAAATAAAGTAAAAAAAAAAGAGGAGAGGAGAGGAGAGGAGAGGAGAGGAGAGGAGAGGAGAGGAGAGGAGAGGAGAGGAGAGGAGAGGAGAGGAGAGGAGAGGAGAGGAGAGGAGAGGAGAGGAGAGGAGAGGAGAGGAGAGGAGAGGAGAGGAGAGGAGAGGAGAGGAGAGGAGAGGAGAGGAGAGGAGAGGAGAGGAGAGGAGAGGAGAGGAGAGGAGAGGAGAGGAGAGGAGAGTTAGGTGGTGTGTAAAAACACAGGAAAAACATTTCAGTTATTTTTTACTAACAATGAAATAATATTGAATGTAAAATTATTACAAAACATAAATTTATTTTCATTATTTTCCTTGCATGTCACATTCTAACAGCCTCTCATGTCTGGACATAAGGGATAAAAAGGCTTGCTCTGTGGCTCACTTGTTTTCAGCATAACTTGTGCAAATCACTGAAGGTTGAGACCAGAGATGTTCACAAAGTGTGAGAAATTACTTCAGCAACGGCTGAGTCTCAAAGTGTCTGATAGTATACAGATCTAACTAATTAAAAAATAATACAGATCTCCTAAATCTTTCTGGGGAAAAGAATACAGTTGTGATGAAGGAAGCATAATGAAAGGGCATATTCCAAGGTGCGGAAAGGATTTGGTAAAAATGTCTCAGAGAAGGTGTACTGTGTAAGAGATGGATTTTAGCAGTTGAGCTAGATTGTTAGGCATCTGTTTAGGTCTTGCTGAGTGGTGAGAATTAATACCTAGAGAATTCTAGGATTTAGAATTGCCTATAAATATAGAAAACCAGAAAAATAAAGTGAATCTCCCTAAAAATCCTTTTACTTAAATTACTGTCAAGCCATCAAAGGTAGTTCATCAGTAACCAGTAATGAACTCATGTTTCCTGTATGTATTCCTTGGTCAAATTATTTATTAAATGAACACAAGATGACTGTTTTGCTTGCTTTTATAATTGAACAGAAAGTAGTACGAAAGAACAAAGAACAAAAGTTTTAATTATTCATATCAAAGGGCCTAATGTTTGCAAGTGAAGAAATTTTAGGCAAAAAGAGTTAGGGATTATATAAAACTGTATTATGAATCTCTGAAAAGCAATATGTATTTTTTGCACTCAAATTTAAATAAAATTATGACATGTAAGATTTCAACACATATCCTAGATATTGATGAAATATTAAAAAGGAAATCATTAGCCTTTTATGTGAGTTGTATTTTTTTCATAGTGTGCTTTCACCTGGTTATAGCTTTCTAACAATCTACTAAAGAGAACTTTCAGCTTCCTGGAGTCCAGTTCAAATGTATTTATGCACTATCATTGAAAAGGTTTTAGTGTTTCCAGTGCATATCATAATTAAGCTATAAAATATACCATTACATGAAAGATTAATGCATTCACATAGATTCATAATTTAAACATTCCTGTTTGTAATGTTTGGAATTCTAATACACAAAACTCTTTCTGTCCTATCAACAGCATTTCTCATATTTATTTGCCTATTATAAATAGTTAACTAATGGATTAAAAAGAAATGAAGTTTTCACATTTTGCTTCTGACAAGGTCCTGTCATTCACCACTCTTAATTCTGAATTTCATTCTGCTTTCTCTCTTCTTTACCACACTCTTTCTTTTCCATGTAAATAGACATTTTAGAGCTCAAAAACTTTCTTTGAAATCACATTAATTTGTTGGATATGTGTAACTTTCATTACTTTTGCTGAAGTCTGTATGGCTTTTTTGCCCTCTTCACAAGATATTGTATAACATATGGCATTTAATATATGTTACTTGCAACTATGTAGTACATGTACATCTCTAATTGATACTTTTTTTGTTTCATTTGTTCTCATTTGGGGAACTGAGCATCTTTATGGCATTGCATAATGCTATAGCTGTTTACCTAGCAATAATTATTGAGCAGGCTCCTGACAAACCATTTCTCCAGCCTGTCCAGGCACCTCTGGATGGTCGTACAGCCCTCTAGGATATCAGCCACTCCTCCAAGTTTTGTGTCATCATGCAAACTTGCCAATAGTGACCTCTGTTCAGTCACCCAGACCATTCACGAAAAATGTTGAACAAAACTCAATCCAGTATGGACCACTGAGATACAACATGGGTTACTGGTCTCTAGTTGGATTTTGTGTTTCTGATCACTACCTTTAGACGTGGCCATTAACAGCATTCTTAGTTCACTTAGTCCATACACCAACAGCTTGTTTACAAGTATCTCATAGGAGACACTATTGAAATCTCTAGTAATGTCAAGATAAACAATATTTACTGCTCTCTTGTCAGCTATCTAGAGTCATTTCATCATAGAAGTTGATTGAGCATGTCTTTCCCTTGGTGAATCCACAATGACTACTCTTGATGATTTTATTTATCTACATGTGCATGGAAAAGGTTGCCAAAATGTGCTGCTCCATCATCTTCCTAGCAATTGCGGTGAAGTTGACTGATCTGTAATTCCTTAGGTCTTCCTTCATGCCCTTAGTGAAAATAGGAGTGACATTTCCTTTCCTCAAAGAAAAATTTATTCCCAAAAGAGCATTTTATTCCATAAACCTTGTTATGCTCTTCTGAATGAAATGCTGTTTACTTTTTTTCCAAAACTGAAAAAGAAAAAAAATGCAGAAACTTGCTGTAAACACAGACTTGCTTTACAAATACATACTTGAAAACCTTCACTATTTGAATACATTATCGAGTAGAAATTATCACAAATTCATGTTTCCAAATAATTAAAAAAAATCAAATGGCATCTGGCAGACACTGACTGTCTAGGAAGAAAGTTGCCCTTCTGGAATATAAAAAAAAAACAATGTTTCTGTAAGTCTTTTGAAACCCAGTGAACATAGAGAAGACAGAGACAATGCAGATAGATATATTAAAAAAAAAAAAAAAAAAAAAAGAAAAAGAAAATAAGGCCTTTGACTGAAAATGGATGGTTCAGCAAAGGCTATTAAGAAGTTAAAATCTATCTTTCATTGTCTCATTAAATTTTAATGTTAGGTCTTTCACACATCTACATTAGCAAGCATTTCTTCACAGACAGAATACATTTTTGTATTACTTAAAATAATGTTACGGATTAGTTTTGAGAGCCAAAAAAATAGAGCTCATGTTAAATTAATTCTTTAAATAGTTCAGGTAAAAATTTAATACTATAGCACATATTGCAGACTTGAAAATATCTCTATTGCTATGAAAAATAAAGATAATAATATCTGCCAGCTTTAAAGAAATATATATATATAAGTTAAAAAAAAAGTTTGGTTTTTTTTTTTGGTAGGGTGTTGTAGTCAGATATATAGGCAAATAAAAGTTAACAACTTTAAGAATGGGTATATTTTATACTATTACCACTATTCTCCCTTGAGAGTTTTCTTCTATTTACAAGCTTATAAACTCTCCTTGTTGAAAGACATGAGTGTCTGTGTAAACACCCTTTTCTTTCTCTGCATTCCTTCTGTAAATCCTGAGAAACCCTGGAATTTCACACTGTTCAACAAGAGCTGTTCAAAAATAGACTGACTTGGCAAAGCATCCCTTGCATGTAGTAGAGCTTCATTATAGAAATGAGAGGTTTGGTGAATGGGCTCTAGAGCTGTTGCCAGCGTTCATTTCTGGCAGATGACTAAAAGAGACGGGTGTCATGTGAAAGGCATTTTCAAGGTGTCAGGGATAAACATTGGAATACTGTGGCACAGTCCAAAATGAGTACTATAAAAAGAAAAATATCCTTGATGGAAAAGGATTATCAAGAACATTGTTGTGAAGTTACTTCCAGTAACAAGAACACCAGGAGCTATCCATTATAGGCTACTGCCCTTAGTACAAAGGAGTCTAGGGATGATATATTTTTTTATGGATAGGCAATATACAAAAGTCTAAGCCACTTAAAGTATTATTTAAGAATAATATTCAGACAAGGCTCTAAGAATTGTCTTTTTTCACATCAAAGAAACAATCAGAAACAAATTTTATATATAACTAATGAAAATGAAGAAATAGCACTCATTTTATTTTAGTTAGGTTTTCTTTTTGTGTGTGTTATTTTTAATTAATTACTACTAAAAAAAATCAAACAAGATTTCTCTCTTTGATCAGCTTGACGACAGTTATTCTTTTCCTCTGTCACAAGCAGAAAGTTTCAATTAATAAATCACTTAATTCTGAGACATATACAAGAAACAAAGTTTTCTCATGTTAGGTGGATATTACTGAGCTTCTATGGAAGCAATGCAGTATACAAATTTTAGACTTTGTGCTTAGTTTACATGATGTAATTATTTTGTATTTACTACAGTTAAATTCATGCAACTTTTTCTTCTTATTTTTCTTTTTATTTCTACTATGTCACATGCATAGTCTCATGATAAACTGCTTAGAATGAGGCTTTTATTAAACGCTATAAGAATCTTTACCTCCCCAAAAGGCTTAGCTCTGAGACAATTCCCATCTTTCACAGCCAAAAGCCAGAGGATGCATCTAACTTAGACAAGATTCTATATATAGATTCTATATTTACAAATTATGCATTGATTTTTTTTTTCTCTGCTAACAGTCTGACATGCTCTCTTTTGTCTTAATATTATCATCATTATCTATTGTCTAACTTCTTTCCTTCTATAATGTTAACATCCCTGTGGTACAAGGAAATAAGTTATGACCATACATTATTTTTACAACAATTAAATAATTTATCAATTCATTCATTTTCTTTCTTGTTTGCAAGGTTTTCTATCCTACCTATCGGGCTTCCTTTTTTTCTGAAGACCAAAGTATGCTTTAGTATGTGGCTGAATCACAGAAGCAATCTATCTGTCTATTCAAATTTTGTATTTAACAAGTAAAATCATCAAGAGTTTGATAGCAATCAACAAACTGAATAATATCTATTAGTGCTACATTCTTTTACAGAATCTACGCCAAAACAGTGAAGTTATAACTCTGTAACTTCACATTTCAGGATTACAGAATTTTTTTATTTCATTTAGCCAGCATAAATATAGTGGTATTAATAAGAAACTGTGATTTTTAGATTGAGTTTAACGGGTTGCCAAAGGTACTGGACCATTTCCACAGCTTCAACTAGCCCTCTTGTCTCCTGAACTAGCTCCCAGTATGTTTTTCTTCTCTTTCCTTTCTCTCAGTATTTATTTCTACTTTGTACTTCTTCCCCTTGTTACAGTAATTTCCACAACAGGCAAAAAACTCAATCAGAAATATGTCAAAATCATGTTCATAATGTGCCAAGAACTGTAGCACTCACTCCTCTCTGTAAATAATTTTTAATTACATATTCAAAACTAGGATCATCCAACTTATTTTTGTTGGAAATATTACTGATTTGTTGGAGGTGTACTCACTCAGTACAGGAGAGATGTAGATGTTAGACTGCATCCAGAAGAGAGCTACGAAAATGACCTAAGGAATGGAACACCTTCACAATGAGAACAAGCTGAGAGAGGTGGGACTGTTCAGCCTGGAGAAGAGGCCTGAAAATGCCTTTCCAGTATCTAAAGGGGGGCTATAAGAAGGAAATCTCTTTAGCAGGGTCTGTTGTGGTAGGAAGGAAAAACGGTTTCATACTTAAAAGGGAGATGTAGATTTGATATGTATTTGATATGTAGATGCCCCACCCCTGGAGACATTAAAGGTCAGGCTTTGAGGAATCTGATCTAGCTGTAGCCATCCCTGTTCATTGCATGTGAGTTGGACAAGATGACCTTCAAGAGTCCTTTCCAATTCAACTGATTCTATGATTACTTATTCCTGTTTGATAAGGAGTTCCACCCTTGCTTTCTCTGGGCTGAAGAATAATACCTTTATGTCTCCATGATCTTAGTCAGAAAGCATAGCCTAGGAAGGACAAGCAAGCAATATGATCTAAGAATTTTTCTGAAGATTTCTGAATCTTATATATTGCTATACTAATACAACTAAGAGTTGTTCATAGTCAGGCTTATACAAAAACATGTGGTAATGTAGTTATAAATTACATACTTTATATATTTTTTCCCACATAAGTTCATCATTTTTTCTTTACCAGAGATGAAATTTGTTATTTCTACTCTAATAGCACAATTGATAGCTACTATAGAGCCCTGCATAGTGCTTCTGTTCTTAATTTTTCCATTACTAATGCAAGCATATCCACCAGCACAACTATTTAAACTGTAGTCTCCTCAAGTGTCTTTAGCCAAGTAATTGTTTCCTTAAGCATTATTAAGATTCATCAGTGAATGCAGAAAAAGACTCATTTCATTTTTATGTTATCTCTAATGCTGAGAAACTGTTGACAGGTTAAACTTGAAATAATACCCATATCCTACAGGGATCTGCAGCAAAGGAAATGGACATAAATGTTATTTTAGAGAGTGATTGTGAAAAATGAAATGTTTTGGTAGAGATTAAAAAATACTCACAAATAGTATTCATCATATTTTTGTCTTAATGATAATGCAGACATACTTGAGTATGCTAATGCTTTTTCTGCTTTTCAAATAAATACAGCATGAAGGGGTGTTTCAAGAAACAGTGAACATACCATGTACTTCCCTGTATGACATCTCTATTGTATTTTGTATTTCGTACCTTTTTTGATACAAATGTGTTTTTTTATTGTGCCCTACCTCTTTAAATGAAACATACATTTTTCTTCAAGATTGTGCAGATTTGTGAGAGCCATAAAATATTAATGATGAAAGCTTGGGGAATTAGTTGTGTTAGTGACTACAGGTTTATCTTCTTGTCAGCGCTTTCTCAGTCTAACCTACTTCTTTTGTGTGATCTCCATCAGAAATGATATACTGTAGAAAGTATTATGCCAGTTCAGGTTAAAATATATATGGCTTTTCAAGTCAGATAGAGGGCCATTTTTATTTAATGATTTAGGTTTATTTACTGGCTTTATAGATTTTGCTGCAGTTTTGTTATTGAAAAGCAGACCCTGTTTGCCTGTCTGCTACTTGCTTTTTATTTTCCCCAGTATCACACTACTCAGCAGAATGCTATTGCTTACATGGAGCTGGAAGAATGGAAAGAAGAATGGAGAAATTACAGCTTACTTCATAATCTTGTGCAACAACAGGGAAAGTATATCAGGCTTTATCAGGCTAGCTTCCATAAGAATTAAAGCAGCACAGTAGAAGCTAAGAGAATTTTAATTTTTGACCACTGTTTTAGGATGGAAAGTAATCGTATTCTCTTCCTTTCCTATATATATATATATAGTTCCACATTGACAAAGATATACTATTCAAAACTTCTCTCAGAGAACCCTTTCCTAATTTGAGGAATATGTTCTTTATATTTGTCTACATCACTCTTCTTGGTTAATGTCTTTATTAGTTAGCGAGTGTCTACACGTGTTAGTTAAAATAAAATGACTTCTAGACTAAAGAAGTAGCCATGATATTCTAATAATGTTGACCTGTGTGGAGCAGATTTTAATGAATTATGCAGATAACGGTGTGCACAGGAACAGATATGATGACTCTGCAATAAAAAATAAGATGAATAGCATGAGTGGATCTCAGGCTTGAACTCCATGAAGGACAATGAGATGCCCATGTCAGTAGTCTGTGACTAGTCTGTGACTAGCAAAAACTAAGTTTTCATTTATTCTGAAAGAAAGTTATGTTTAACTGTATAATGCATCTTCAATATGTTTATTTAAGAAGAATAAAACAAAATGATCCCTGGTATAAATATATATATGAATCAAAGCCGGTGTATAGATGGTACAATACAGCTCTTACATTCCTTTTAGTCTGAGATAGTAAATTATTTTCTAACACTGAAGTATTGCAAACCACTTGTTGCCAAGATAAATATTAATGTATAAACATGCAAATGTTGTCTTTTCCTTTTCCATGTATGCTGTAAAAGAAAAATTAATAGAACATAATAAGAATGTAAAAATAGGTCTTACATAAGTTCTGCATTTTTGTTTTTACAGTTAGGTTAAATTCTCTAGGTCACACAAATTCCATATCAGATTAGTGAATAAGAGTCATTACTAAATGCAGCAAAATTCTTCAGGAGAACCTAAAAATAATGATAATATGTATTTTTATATCCTTGGAAGATTGTTGGTTTATCAACACAAAGTTTTTGCATTCTTTCCTCCTACTTGTATTTTCCATATTGACATGCATTTGTTATTTCCATGGGGAAATAACATGGGGAAATTAATCAATCTACTTACAAAATAATTTGAATAAAATAGTTCTGCTTTCCTAGACCCTCCAGAAATTACAGTGAGATTCTAAAGACAGGCATCATCTCACCTAATCTATCATCTTCTAACAGTGGAATCAATAGAAAAACACAATTTACTTATTCACAATGCCCTTCTTAAACACTTATCTTAGTATGATTTTAGTTTCTGTAGTGAGTGTGGAGTTCTGCCTTCATGGCACAAAGCAAAGCATAGGAGACAGTGACACAGGAGTTACTGTTGCCTTTATGCCTCATCAATTTTTTGGTGCCACATTGGTAATTAAGTTTTGTCTTCTTGATTATTCTGTAAAATTATCTTCCATAAACCTCAATGTTAAATACATATTTTCACCAAAAATGAACTTTAATCATATATCATAATATATCAATATCAATAATCATAGTATATTGTCCATTCCCAGATTCCTACAAACAGTTTCCCCAGCAGTGTCTACTTTCTTCCCATTTCTTTAACTCAAGGATAATCTAAGATGTGGTAGTTTTGCAATACCAGAAGCATACTCACAAGGTTCCAGATTTGCTGCAGATTCTGGGCTATTTTTGTTTTGCTGGTATCTCCCCTGTTTGTTGATAGTGGTTCATTAAGATCATTTCCAAGGGCTGGAAGGAGTAAGGAGCTTCTGATAGGACATGTTGAAAAAGAAACATAGGTCTCAAGAAGTACCAACACTTTGTAAAAGACAACATAAGATTTCTCCTGAAGTTACCACAAATGATATGCCACAGCTGACTTTTGTCCTGTGTCCAGTGTGTTTCAAGGAGCAGAGGTAAGGTGGCAGTAGAGGACTACAACATATGCCCATGGAATCTAACCATCCACATCACTATCAATTTATTTTATATAAATATAAAATATATTTTATAATATATAATTTATTTTTTTTTAACCTCATTATTGGTTAAGGGAAAGGGAAGAGGAAAGAAGTATATTTTGTTTTATTCTGGAATAAAACAAAATATCAAATTATATGTTTCCCAAACATGAGAAGAATAAACACTTTACTATGGCATGCTGGGTTTTTGCACTGTGAAATGAAATCTCCTATCATTCAGACTTTCTAACTACCAGTATGCTGTACAGAGCAAATCTTTTAGCAATTAACTTTTCAGTTAAAGTAATTTCTGCTTCTCTATATCTTCAACCTATTTTATGCTTTTCTTTCTGTTCTTTTTTTTTTTCTTCTTTTTTTTTTTTTTTTTTTAATATTCTGACTTATGCTATTGAGCTCAACTTGGAAATAATAAGCTGCAGCTATTCACAGCTATCAAAATTTTGAGCTACACTGTAAGATGACAGACAGACCCATGTAAAGCTTATTTTCTTTCTAATATTTCTGAATTGAAACATTGCTCTTAGTATTACAGACAAATATCTCCCCAGCCTCATTTTTCTTAGCTAAAATCATGTACACTCATAAAGGAGATCTGTTTTTCATTCAACCTCACAGGTTATTCATTTCAGAAATGCAGAACACTTTTTGTTAAATGTGATAAAATTGCTCATTATATACACAATAGAAGTGGATTAGCGTGAAAATGGAGCTTATATATCACTTGCAGTTTTTCTCTTAGTTTGCACAATGTTCCCAGTTCTTAATCTGCATTTCTCACATAGTAATTTTTGTCATTGTATTGTATAAAAATGTGGAGAAATTCAGAAATGAAGTACAGTACAGGTAAGAAGCTTACATGTCAATATGTGGAAATACAAAAGTGTTAATCTTTATAAGTTTAGAATCAGAGGTCAGGTGAAAAAAACTCAGAACATACTACCTATTTTGTAAAGTAATAACAAGTAAACAAATAAATAAATACATACATACATAAAGTTTTCAGCAGAAAAAGCTATAGCCATTTTTTTCCTTTCTATCCACTCAAACACTCAGTGTATTTCAGCTTGATTCATCTTGATTTACAAGGCAGACACTAAATGCTTAACTGTCAGACTAAGCAATCTGTTAGCAGGCCAGCTGAATTAACTGTTACTTTAACTACATGTGCTAACATTTCTTTTACATTACAGCACAAATACAGAAGAGCCTACAGTTGAAATACTAAAGAGTGACTACATTGGGCAACATCTACCTGCTTCTGAGAGTGGCAGAATTAATGCAGTTTTAAAAGCTTTTTTTGTTTTGTTTTGTTGTTGTTTTCTTTCCATTCAAAAAAACATCTGTAGTTATTTAGAAATTTTGTTTGAAAAATAATTGTCAACTTTAACACAAAGCTCATCATGGACAAACTTTATGTATTACAGTGGGCCTGCCTCATAATTTACTTCTCAGGAGCAGAAAATAGTTATAGTTTTGCATCAGCAATAAGCAGCTGAAATCAGTAAGTTAACCCCCCCCCCCACCATCTTCTCATTTAACAATGAAGTTATCCATTAATTTACATTTTTTGCATTGCAACAGAAATAATTTATTTTCAGTAATGAACAGTTGGAATTATAATGCTGAAAAACACAGTTCTCTTTAAAAAGAAAAGAAAGCCTCCTCCTGTAATACTGAAAATAATTCCTTTTTTTTTTTTTCTGATTGCCTACCATTTTTAACAATGTTTTCAGGACTCATAAGAGATGTGTGAATATTAGTATAAACATTCATACAAAAATGATTTTATATATATATTTATTTCAGATAGGCTTATAATTTTCCCTTGTTGTGATATTCTTTTGACTAAATGCATCGAATCCAGCACTACAGCTAATGCAAATTTTAGAGTTGGAACTGCATCGAGAAATGTTGCAATTGAATGAACAAAGACATACTCTGTGACATCTCTGAGAAATTATGATGTAAAGCATAAGTATTCTTATCAAAAAAATTATGATTAAACAGAAGACTGGAAATAAAACCATTATAAGTGTCCTAAATAGCTATGTCTTCTTAAAAGGAATAAAAAAGTTAAGAAATAATTCATCATTGCAAGTTACTTTCAGCAATATTGAGGAAACAAGTCATTTTTTCTTTCACAAATCACAGATCTTAGAATACCTCATGTGGAGAGGACCCTTGCTCAAGTACAGACAACTAGAACAGATACTACACCTTCTTGAAATTACAACTGTCCTATCAGAAACTAGTATTGAAACTAGGATAACATCTAAATACATATGAATAATTTTTGGTATCCTAACTATACCACTGTTTCAGCAAATGCTTCAACAATATAAATTTTAAAAATATTGCTTTTAGTGGAAGAGTTCAGAATGAGTGATATGGATTCCTAACATTTTAAGAACTAGCAATGGAAGTTAAAATAGTTTTGGTACGGCAAAGTACCTGGATAATTGTCATATAGTTAAATGTTATCTGACTACTTTTCTGCATCAGGTAAGGATCTTACGACTGTATGCATATGTAATAAGAATATCACTGCTGACAGATCAACAAGGTGATTACAGTGCTGTCCATTCAAAGGAAACAGACAATTTGCACTCCTGAAAATGTAGTTACAGATGTGACACGTTCATCTCCAAACATTAGCTAAGAAATTTTGAGAATTCAGGGAACAGATGTACTGTAATGTAGTTTTTACATTAAGAGAAGCAAATATTTTATCTAAAGATTTAATAAATGAGTAAATAAATAATAATTCAAAAAAGATTAAGGGATTTTTTAATGCAATCATGACATGAAATGAGGATTAGGTATGAGAATACAAAATCTAAATTACAATAAATGCGGAAAGAAGAATGAGCAAAAAATTTTAGAAGTAAATAGCATTAAAAAGACAAACAAACAAACAAAAATCCTAGTATGGGTATTAACATCAGAAAGAAATTTACTCAGGTACACTAAGAAAAGATTCTAAGAATTGTTGGACATCTGTAGGAGGGAATATCTGTCTGAGAAGGCACTAGAAGTCAGAGGAATGTAAACTCTATGATAAAGATTTATTATTTAACATCTATTATTTTAAAAATATGAAATATAAAACTTAATATTATTTTATAATTTAGTCTTAATTCAAAAAAGCTTAAAAATACATTTACATGTAATTTAACAGTGGGGATATTTCTTTTATGGCTTGTTTGTTTGTCGAAGGCAATTCTATTATCTAATTTGCATCTTCAGCATGTCCTGAAAATCTAACTTCTTGGTCTAGTTACTGTCAAATTATCCCCGACTACCCATAACAGTCATTCATTACTAAACTACTACTCAGTATTTTATTTTATTCTCTAATAGTCAACATTTACTGTTTTATAACTTCCTAATTGGAGTTAAGTAAGAGGTTTATTGACATACATAAACAATTTTACCTGTTTGTTCAGTGTGTCCATGTTAGTATAAACAATTCAACAGCTTGACCTGAAGAAGCACGAAGTAAGTTTTCACATAGGGTCAAATAATCTTTTAGAAGGAGATTAACTTCAGCTTTTTCTGGGATGA
Organism: Tympanuchus pallidicinctus; assembly: GCF_026119805.1. Taxonomy (NCBI): domain Eukaryota; kingdom Metazoa; phylum Chordata; class Aves; order Galliformes; family Phasianidae; genus Tympanuchus; species Tympanuchus pallidicinctus. The sequence goes on from NW_026294802.1 coordinate 22,142,990, forward strand.
GTTTAACCTACACTGGCAGAAGAGTCAAGAAGAAAGCTGAGATAGTGCGAGAAAAGACAGACAGATGCTAGGGACCTGGCAGCAAAAATAGGGAACAGATGGTCTTGATAACAATAATGAAGAAGATGGAGAGGTGGAGATAGCAGATTTTTTTTACTAGAGATTCAAAGTGATTGGGTAAAGTCTCACCAAGCAGGAACTACTTCATGTGGTAGTTAACTTGAGAGAGGGCCTTGGAGGAGGGGCTGTCTTTCAGAGATACAGAGGATCTGGAACTGTTTCCAAATCCTTTTATGTCTATTCTCTCTTGCTTTGAGATTCTATGCCTAAAAATCTAACCAATTTTGATTTGTATTCTAATAGCTGCAGAAGATTAGAAATCAGATAGCTAGTCTGACGTGATCAGGTCTTGAAGATTCAATCAAACAGGATGTGAAGCTTATGAATGATAGCTTAGGTGACTGTACTGCTCCTGGTGTAAACACTTGCTGAAGGTCACAGTGGGAGATGTTAAAAATTGTGTAAGTGTTGTCACGTTATTTCTTTCAAACTACATTCCAAACTTGATCTTGAGAACTTATCATTTTATTAGTTACCAGAATCAATGGTTTTTAAATACTGAATTTATGAAAAATTACTGTTGCTACTTAATACACTCTGCATGTGGTGATTACTTTTCCATCCATAGTAAGAATATTTTACGCTAGCTTTACTATTAGTCTTATTACTGGTATTGGCTTTCACTCCACTTGAAATAAGTTAAATACAATTTGTTTCACTCTGTTAGAAACATTTCCGTGCATGGTAGTGTGGCTGTTTAATAGAAGAGGTATTTTTATCATTTCCTTATGTTTAGACTTTCACATTTTTAACAGTACTGGTAATAGTCTTTTCTTTTTCATCGTTCTCCAGTTCTTAAAATCTCATTTTGCAGTCTGAGCTAGTTACCTGCTACTTTCAGGAAACTTTTATTAGATAGAAACTGCTTTTTAAAGGAATGTTCAATATGCACTATGTTTAACAATTATGATTGAAATGTATTTGAAATACGTAGACTTTTTAAGTTCTATATGATCTCCCTAATACTCTATGAAGGTATAAATGGTCTTTGATACCTCTGCTGTCACATGCACACTGGTAGTTTTAGACAAGACCATCTTAAATGAAATATTTTTAATTACATATGATTTTATATCCATAAAATTATACGTGACATTTAGATCATACACCTTACCTTTGAATATTTTTTCTTCCTTTGGGTTGCATAGTAGCACTGCTGAAAATCTCTTTAAATAATCACAAAAAGACAATTTGAGTTTACATGTTGGTTATTTTTTTTCCTATGAGAAATATCACAACTACTGAGAAGCAGTATTTTTTTCTAACTGAAATTCTAGCTAAAACATGCTGAGTTATATTTATATCCTTAAGCAGTAAAATGAATGTTGGTTAACTAGGCAATAAAAATGCACAACAGCATTTAAAGAATAACTTACCATGCTGAATTCAATCATATTTTAGCAATATATATCTCACTATTGTGCTTGTTGATACATGTTCCGCTCTTGGACTCTTTCCCAATATGAAAAAGAAGTGAGTGTATGATATAGGCACTGGATCAAAATGAAATGTATGGATAATAGATTATACATGTAGATCATGTATAATCTATAATATATTTCTAGTAACCTTTTTGTCTGCTAATGAAAAATAATTTGTCTGCCCACTACATAAACTTACTGAAAATGCTGTCAAATACTACAAAACAACAACAGAATGAGATAACATAGTTTTATAATGTGGTATCTGCAATATCTGCACATATAAGATACACCTATCAGAGATTTACAATTGTTCTTACTCCTCTTGTAATGGCTTTATCTGTTCAAAATATTTTAAAATATGGAAAAACATATGCAACCTTTTTCTCTGATGTTAATGGATAAAAATTATAGGAATCTAATAATTCTTGATTGTCCATCATTTCTTTTAGAAAATGAAATTTTCCAGGAAGTAAAGTAGAAATTTCTTTTGATTAAGCACAATAGTAACTTGAAAATATCATATATGTGAAGAAGCATTCCTTTTTTTCCCTCTTTCTTTTTTTCCCTCTAAGCTCTTTGAGGCTAAATTCTGCAGACCACCATATCAGGTTTTATTTTCTGTTCTTCTAACATTAGAAGCATGTAAATTATCCTATGTGTGCATAATACAAACCATGGGTTTCCAACCTCTTGGCTTACCGTGCCTCACTTAGTGAAGAGGAATTGTCTTGGTCCACATTTAAAATACATAATATATTTAATGCATATAAATAACCACTTTATTTTTTATATTTTTAAATCATAAAAAGAGAGAGCAATAGAAACACAAAACTTGTGCGATATTCAGCCTTGTTTTTGTAAAACTCATGCATGGATACATTGAAACATAGCACAGATAAGTTGGTTTTTTTTGTTGTTTTTTTTTTTTTTTTTTTTTTTTTTTTACCTTGAAGACACTTTTAATTCATTGCGTGAGCGATGAAAACCACTAAAAATGTTAAATCTGTGAGTCACTTTTCATTTTCAGGTTCAGGCACAAAAATTCCTTCAGTTCCATAAATGTGTTTCAAGCTATAAACCTTTTCCTATTAACTTCAGTTCAAATATGACCAACTCGTATTAGCTTCAATTCGTGAAAAATAAATAAGCATGAATATAAACATTTTCACGTTGCCCCATACTGTTACTGTATTTTCTTTACTAAGATTGAAGAAGCTTTTTTTTTTAAAATTCTATGTTGGAATTTCTTTGGACCTCTTTGGAATTGCACGGAGTCCAAATAGCATACTCAAACCCAAATAATAGTTGATTCCTGTTATATTTTTGCTGACAGCTGTGTAGATTATCCAGGGAAAAAATAAAAATAATAAAGAAGTAATAGCCTGATTTAATTCCCTTGACTTATATTTAATGAGGTTAATACTCAACTCAACCTCAGGAGTCCAGGCAAGTCATAATGCTATCCCATCATTTTTTGACACAGTTGTTAACATAATTCATTTGTTCATTCCTGGGATTTCATACATCTCAAGAATGCCAAATTCTTGCTTTGTTTATATGCTTAGGAGAAAGGAGCTCAGATCTTGTAGAAAATTATTTTGCAAGCATCTTAGTTTTCTTTGCAGCTTTTAAAATATACTTTTTTTTTTTTTTTTAATTTTTCAGTTGTGAGGTTTCAATCAGGAAGAAAAAATAAAGTGAAAATTTATTTATTTTTCCTGCAGAGGCTCAAATGTATCAATGATCTAAGCTGGTGTTTCTGTAAGATAATGCTTAGTTAAATCACCTTATGTCTCGCTCCAATTTATAGGAGGGAGATGAGGTTCTTTAATATCTATATACCCGGTGTGAGATTAAGAAACAACGGTTCATATGTTGTTGCATCCAGTTTATTACTAAGACCTAATCAGGGAGACGGGGAAGGGAAGGAGTGCGATAAAAAGAAGCAGGAGTTGCGTAACGTGGGCAGAGTCACCAGCAGGATCCAGCAGCGGTCCCGTTGCACGGTGTTTGAAGGTCCCAGGCAGACGCAGCAGAAGACGGGGAGCAGCAGCGTGGCCGGCACTGGGCAGCAGGCAGGTAGACGAGGAAGTCGAGGAGCCAATTCTTGAAGCAGCAACAGCGGTCAGGCAGCAGGCTCAGGAGAGCTCGACAGTATGCAGGAATCCCCTCAATCTTCAGGAATCCCTCTATCTTCAGGAATTCCTCTCTCTCTCTCTCTCTCTCTCTCTCTTCATGAGGAGTCTGTTGTCAGAAAACCTCCCGTTCTTCATGAGGAATCTGTTGTCAGAAACCCGCCGTTCTTCATGAGGAATCTGTTGTCAGAAACCTATCCTCATGGTTTTCAGTTCCTCTTTTATCCTCCTTATTCTCCTGCCTACGTGACAAGGATGGGCCTTGAGCAAGAGTCATTGAGCACCCTCTAAGATGGCCCATCATCTTGAGATAGGTCCACACAAAGGAGCACTTCACAGCTATTTAGCTGCAGCTCATCTCGCTCTCGTTGCCCCTGGCCTTGTCCATCTGCATTCCCCCAGACAAAGGATTTCACAAGCCTTGCTCGGGACTTGTCTGGACTTGAACAAGTCCATCTGTGTCCCCAGCAAGCTTTGAGACACAGAAGTTAACAGAATAATTAGTATCTTACACCTTAGTATTCTGGAGATTCACTCAAGAAATCAACATCAACTCTTTCATATATAGTCTGTATTTTGGGTTTGAATTTTGGACTTTTTTTTTAATATATACTAATTTGAAAATATACTAACAAAAGAGATAATAGATGAAACAAGCTTACAAATATATGTAACTTTAATAAAGTTAGGGACTCTACAGGTAAGGCTGATGATTGGACTTGATGATCTTGAAAGCATTTTCCATCCCATTATTCTATGATTCTATCATATTTGTCACACAAGTTTAAAAATTCTGTTCTCCATACCTGACAAGCTATTTTGTTGAAGCTGTTTCAAAGTTTATATTTATATTTGTTCATCAGTGAACCCTTGGGAAAATGAAGGGTTTTTTAGGTTACAAAATTTATCTCTGATTCAATTTAGCAGATTCCACTTAATGTATTGAACTGATAAACAGAAGGTAGGAGCAAATTGGAATAAGCATCTCCTGAAGAAACTGGGAAAGAATCTATTATGAGACAGAGGAAACAATCTTCTCTGTATCACTACTATCCCTTTGAGTAATTAAACACCAGTTTAATGAAATTAGGCACCAGCTGCAATCTGGATATCAGAGATTACTACAGAACAGAGCATGCCAGAGTATGCAGGCTTTGGAGAGATGTTTCCTACACAAATTGAACTAGTTTTACTTGACAGGTCACACAGACAGAGAGAAAGCAACTTGATAAGTGCATGTGCTCTATGAGAAGCCATTCTACTTACTTTCATTGATTGGAAATTTCTGTTTATCCTACGTGTAGTTATTCAACCCAGGATTCTTCTCACTTCTGTCTAGAAATACTTTTCTAAAGCCTAAGGAAATCTGATTATTAAACTCAAAATCATCATTATGGCCATGGAAAGCTGCTAGTGTACATGATCTATTTTCAGGAGAGCCAAAGGGTTTCTTTCTGTGAAGGATCTAATTGACTCAGCAGGCAGAATTGACTAAGAATGCAAAAGCACAAGCAGTACTTGCAACAGCGGCTGTAAACCCTTCCCACCACAGCTCCTGCTTAGATTGCATGACTTAATTGCACTTCAGAGGAAGATAGTATGTTGCACTTATTACGATACATCTAAAACTATCTCCATCGGTTATATAATCAACATTAATAACATACATGATAGGTCATGTCTAGACAAGCTGATAAATAGCAAAGTCTATAGAAAAGCAAAAGTCATTTTGCTATTATAATAGCAAATATAGTTATAAATATAGTTATTTATATAAATACAATAGTCATAAATAACTATTTTCATGTTAAAGATGCTTAATCATCAAAATTTATTAAGATTTTCTGAGGAGGAACATTTCTTAAAAAATGAATAAGCAGATTACTGACTCTTACACATGTATATGTAGTCTTCTAAACCTTTTTCACAGAATGAGTTAGTTTATTGATCAGGAAGATTCTATCTGGGAGCTCAGTGGAAAGTCTTAATGAAACACTTATCTGAGAAAAAGATTAGTAACAAAGCCAGTGAAAACCAATTTTCTCACTTTTAATCTCCTAATCTATTTTACATTATTTCCCAGGGGTACCATGAACTTCACAGATATGTGGTTTTGTGCAAATAATAAACTATAAGTCAGAATCTCACGAATTTGGGAGTTGTTCAATAACACTTAGTGACATTTCAAGCTGGATATATGTATTTTTTTTTTTCTCTAATCTGAGATACTTAAATCTTGTTTAACTAGAGAGTAAAGAAGCCAGCAATGCCATTTTACCTTTTGGAAAAAAAAAAAAAATATATATATATATATTTATATATATATATATATTCATATATGTGTATATATTTTTCGTATATATGTTTTGAACGAACTCACCCAATAAAAAATCATTGCTTTTTGATCATGGTATTCCAAACACACATTATTATGGAAGAATTGTGTAATTATATGTAAAGATGCCATGCTAAAATAGCCTTCAGTACCTGACATAGGTTCATAGAATGCTATGCAAGGGGTGGCTCCTCAGAAGCACAGATTTCTCACAAAAGATATTCCTTGTTCCACAGCACATAAAACCTCTCAGGGTTCTGCACTTGTGTTAACAGTGCCATGTTGTAACTAGCCACAGAAACTGTGAAGCAAGAAGAGCATGGAGGATTATGACAGCTCAGTGGCCTTTTAAGATTCACTAATGACTGAACCAAATTAGTCATATACTATGTATTCCCTTTAGTATAGTCAGATTGGTGTCTAATAGATTCAAGGAATTTAGTTTGCTACACAAATGCCATATATGATAATCATCCATGAAAGTTGGAACTTGCTGTTGAATGCAGCAGTGCTCGTATCCATGTCTTCCTTTTATTCACTGATGAGTAAACTGATAAATTTACTGAGTATCTTTCAATTCCACTGCTAATTTCAATACTGAGTCATTTTTGCCTTATTTCTGATGCCACCTAAACCCTCACTCTTGAGTTTCCACCTGTTTCTAAGGTTACTTTCTCTGGATGTTTTAGTGAGCAGCATTCTCTCCTATACTGTTCTTTTTTCCGTTTGCTTCGTCTCTCGGGATCAGAACTTGAAGGTCTCTTTCAGGTTTGCCTGCCATTTTTTGTAGCTTTCTAGGTTTTTTCCACATCCCATCAAATCATCACCTGTAACAATTTTTCTAAAATCCATCTTTCAAACCACAACATACTTGATAAAATATATACGCTCCTACCCACTCAGTGATTAATTAGATAGTAGTTTAACATCTAAGTCAATACATCTTCTTACTTTTAGTCACCTTTTCACCTTGATTAGACTTGACCAAGGGATCTACTTTACATTTTGCTCAGAGCACCACAGCTAACGTAAGTTTTGTTGCTCTGTTTTACGTCATTTTGATGCTGAAGACATTTCATCCTCCAATAGCATATTGAGTTAAAACTCTACATTTTATATACAAAATTTTGAGTAGTCTATTCATTCTTCTACATCTTTTTTTGACTTTCTGTATATAGAATATAAATTTCAGAAGACATGACTAATCTCTAGGACAATTTTAGCATTTGGAGCTACAAAATAAAACAGCAAACCATCTAAAAACTGTATTTATTGCCAGCTTAAAACTCAAGTTCTAAAATCTGGATTTGTTAGCCTCATTCTGAGCTAGAGCTTCTTTCCCCTCACAACAGTTTTTACTTTTCTGCTGCCAGTGACAGCAAACATCCTGCCTGTCAGCCTTAAACATTTTATCCATATTTTCAGGCTTTCAGTAAGATAGACAGTAAATTTTGCTGTGAGTCTGTCTGAGCTCTATGGACTAGCAAAAACTTATCCATTGTAATTTTCTAGTCTGCTAAAAACTGTAGCTCAGATGTATATGGTAATTTAGGGTTCAGTGTCCTTTTTTTTTTTGCTTAGCTGTGTTTTCATCTTATGTAAGAAGACCATGACGTGCAGAATTTAATAGTAATCATGTACAAAAATTCCTTTTATTTTTTCCTGTGCTTAATTTGCTATTTGTAAAGAGGACTGAATGGAACCCTTGAGGCATCATCTGCAGTCTTCCAAACAGAAAATCTGAAAAAGAAATTGGACGATCATCAAGAAGTGCAAGTAAAGCAGTTTAGTTATACAATAGTGGAATGATATATCTCAGAGCTCAGAAGTGAAGAACCTAATTCAGAGCATCTTAGTCAAATCAAGGATTGCAATAAAATTCACAAAGGATTTAGCAATCCAGTCATGATTTTTTGCGAATGTTATCTCAGAATTTTTTTTATATAATTAACATGGTAACAGATCTTGTCTATTGTATGCCCTGGAAGACTAGTGACAGGCAAAGCTTTGTGCCTGATTTGGAAATATATTAAAAAAAAGTTGTCATTTCTGACATCCATCTGTTCCTCTGTAAATATGCAACTTTTCTTTAGCTGCTAGGGCACAGCACCCAAGCAACCCAGAGTAGAATCATAGAATTGTACAATCAGTAATCTTGGAAAAGACCTTAAGGATCTTTGAGTCCAATCATGACCTAAACATACTACCCTAAATAACAACCCTCCATTAAATCACGTCCCTGAGCACCACATCCAGTTTTTAAACACATCCAGGGATGGCGACTCAGAACATAGTAGATGATCTCACTGCTGCACCTCTTTACATTTGTAGACACAAGTAGATCCACCATATTGGTTAGGTAAGTTTATGTTTAGGTTGTAAAGGAAGACCACAGGGTCTTTTAACATTTATCTTTTCAAAAGAAATTGATCAGGTAATTGAATAGTGGTCTCTGAAAGTGGGACAAAGCAAATGTGGCAAATATTGTCAGAAAGTCATGAAGAATTAGACAGGATTGAATATGAAATGGTTTGTCACAGTGAAATTGCGTATATGTGATACACAGAAATTACTGCAGAGCTGGCAAAAATATCCTCTTACCTCTGAGAAGGGGGTAAATAAGGAAGAAGCTTTGCTTTTAGCCACTTTTTATTCTTGGAAAAAGCCACCTAGACATCACAATTGAAAGTTGTTTAAAACTTTGAACAGCTTTAAATTTAAATTTAACTTTTTGTTTGTTTGTTTCAAAGACTTGGCTATTAGGAACAGACTATTACTAGAAGTGCATTCAGAATTTGCTTTCTAAAACATTTTTTAAAAATTCTGTTGAGTGTTGCAAATTCTGCAAGAGAAAGCATCACATTATTATGTGAAAATCACTTCTGATCTTTACAAAGCCTTCACACCTTTACAGGTCTTATAAAAAACAGCTTCTCTCTGTAAGGTATGTGATTGCATATTTTAGTTCATTGTTCTTTTATGTCTGTATCATCTTAGAAAGTCACAAGAATTATAGTTTTAAATTACTATGCATAACAGCACAAGCACGTGTGAATACGAATGTATATTAGAGTTTTGGAGTCCAAAGAGAGGGAAGAAAATGATACATCTCATCTAGAAAGGACAAGAGTTAGAATCCATGCAGGTGTATTAATAGCTACATTGTAACAACTTAATCCTAGCTTTACAAAACAAATTGCACTTATAGAATTCTAATATCTACTTAATTGTGCATGAATAATGAAAGCATAAAATCCTATGGCAAAGTTATGGCTTCATAACTGACAAGTTGAAGCATTTTTTTTTTCAATCTCAGAGCCTTAGTTTTGTGTGACTGTGTATATTCTGCTCAAATGGGCTTACAGAACAGCAAAAAAATCTTTGTGAGAAGTTCTGATATTTTTTCAGAAGATGACTGGCAGTGCCTACCACTATCTTTTTAACCTTTCATATTTCACTTTTGTAGTGTTTCAAAGTGCCATGTTACAGATTGGAAATAGCGATGCAAGAAAAAGCAGTTCTAGGACAATGTAAGGAATTCCATATGTATGAGGCTTGAATATTTTTAGCTAAAGGCTTACATTATAAGTATGCCAAATAGTACATTCAGACAAACTGGCTGGAACAAGCAGGTTTTGGAGCAGGTTGATGGCAGTTGAAGACACATCTGCAGTGCCATCTGGTGTTAGTGATTGCAGCTGTGTCTCCTTCATGAAGTGCTGTCAGCAGAGGTTTCATCACAACTGGACGTCCTTCTCTGTAGTTCCTCGGGTTGGTAGGGTCCTGTAAGTTTTATGAGCATAAAAAAATCAACATTGGAACTAAGTTTTAATTTCAACAGTTTCAAGGATTCTATCTGTAATCAAGAACGTTTTAATGACTTTGTGTGAAGCCAACACAATAAATATAAGCAATTTCTACTGAATGTTGGCCATGTGCAACAATTATCTTTCTGCATTAATAGTCCTCCATTATCATTAATAATAATAGCCTTCCTCCAGTCTCACTTCTGTAATTCTAGCAATGCCTGTTTCTTAATTCAACAAAGTAATTATCTAATGAAAATTGCTGGTCCTTAAAGGAAGAAAATATAACCAGAAAATGTAGTCACAAACACTTTCCTCACACATACTGACTTTGGTCAAAGTTGGTCAGAGCAAAGACAAGGGAAGTACCACAGTGCAATCAGCAATGTGAACAGTCATTCTGTGTCTGAAAAGTCACTTATTTGTTCTCAAGCATTCCAAAGGAAAAATTCTCTATGTGCAGCTGCAGCGCATCTCTGATACCCCTAAAGTTGATAGTGGTTCTAAGCACTCTCTGTCCTGCTGCTTGAATTTTCAGCTGTCAAGCTGTCTCACACAGTTTTCTAAGAACTGCCAGTATCTAATCTTTCCAGTGTTAGGTTCATCAGTTTTTAAGAGTGTATTGCTTTGAAAAGGCATAGTTACACTGTGAGAAAAAGTATATATACATATATATATACACATATATGTAAGTATACATACATGTATGTATGCATGTGCATATGTTTCATGGCCTACTCTAGAACAGGGGCAATCTTTCATTTCCACAACTGATATGGTGTCCTCTGACAGCCTATTGAATCCACAGATCACCAGTAATCACTGTGCTGTCAGTGGATGGAGGGCAAGAGTTTGAAGATTCATGGCCTTGATAGCTCCTTCCTGGTGCTCATTTCCATTAGACGGTAAGGAAATGCAAAGGACTACTGTAACCTTAAAAAAAAATGCCTACTTTTGATTTATTCAGATTCATGGTGATCAGTCTGCTTTGGTTCTGCCCACCCTCAAATAAACGGGGACAAATCTGGCCAGTCCATGAAAAATACTTAGTTGTTCGTTAATAGTTCTTTTCCTTTGTGCAAGATATAAGTTGCTCTTATTGTTCTCAACATAGTGATTTTAAAGCCAATGATATTAAAAGCAGCCAGCACCCATCCACTGCAGTTCATCTGTATGCAAAAAACTTGGTTAGTTACATTTTTGCACTACTTACACCTGATGTACTTACCTCTCATTTCTCTAGAGACTAATGGACTGTCAGATATATTTAATTAATTTGGCAATGTAAATATAGATTGAATTCTACATTTTAAAGATTTTTCATCCGTAGTCCAGAAAACTATCAACTTGACGTAATAAATCTTGTGTGGAATTCATAGTTGGATACATTTTCTGTCAGTTCCTATGTTCAGTGCTTTAAAAAATGAAGGTATTTAAATACAGAGTTTAAACATGCACATGTAGTGCATCACTTCATGTAGATTAGTAGATATTTGCACTCTATTCGTACGTTTTCAATGTATTAAATATCATACATTGATATAAACAAATCATACATTGTTATAAACAACAGCCATAACACTTTTGTACTTAAAAACAGTGAAAACATAAACAGTGAGTTTATAATCTACTTTTCAGTTAAGAATTCCTCAGTGTTTGAGCAGTGCAGTCTGGAATCTGTGTGGTTTTCATTTTAGTTTGTGGTCAGACAATATTCAATCAAATGTAGTTCAAAGAGAAGTAGTTAAATACATTAGAACAAGTTAATGTTTGTGATCTGATATCCAAGAATGGCTTTCATATTGTTTAAATAGTAACATCACTAAAATAAATATGTAACATTGTGATATGATTAGACAGCCTTCTTGATCTTGAACTCTACTAATGAGCTTTCTGCCACTTTTCTTTGATTTGTTTAATTGGAGCAGTAAGGGCTTTCTGACAGCTATATGTGTTCAATCTAAGGTAGACATTGATCTTTTTTCTACATTCAGTGCAGAAAATAACAGCTCCGATGGAAGTTTTTTTCATACTTTTTTTTCATACTAGTACAAGTGTCTGAGGCTTAGGGGTGCTGCAGATTCCTGATGTTACCTCCTTTCTGCAGGAAAAGTACCTCATTCACGCCTGGGAGTATCCACACCTTTCCCATTGGCAAGGATATTGAGATGAGCAATAACTTCTTCCTGGCCTTTTGGCTGGAGCTGTATTTGAAAGGAAGTACAGGTACCAATCATCTTTCCTAGTCATCTAGATGGAATCTAAGAAATTTATGCAGGGGGAACTGAATAGCTGATGCTCTCCTGTCACAATGTTTTTATAGTGCCAGCCTAAAATGGGTAGGATAAAGTGTGCTTCTCTTTATTGACTGGAAAAGGAAGGTTAAATTATAGATAGAATTATAGATTTAGCTTGAAAGTGACCAAGATTACATGAAACAAATCCCACCTTAAGGAGTATATTCTATGTATATTTGAAGAGCTTTGATACATATTGTTTTGCTCTCATACCCATCAGGTAGATTAAGAGTTCTTGTAACACTGTGATTTTCTTTCATAGGTGACACTACCGTATGCCTTTCTTCATATGAGACACAACTTGAAATATTTTGATAAAATGAGATGCTTGCGGAAACGATCAGCAGTGTCATTCTTAGGCGTCCTTGTCATTTGCTTGCTGTTCATGAACTTGTACATTGAAGATGGTTATGTTTTGGTAAGTTTCTTAAATGAAAGAAATTCTGGAACAATAAAATACATCCCTAGAGAATCATTAAGGTTCATAATTCCTGTAGTCTCCTTTTGGTGTACAGCTAACAGAAAAATGTGTCCTGATGAAGTCATCTGATCAATATACAACACACACAGGTGTGTCAGTAAGATCTGAACTGTCCTTTACTTTTTGCCCTAAGTACAGGAGGAAATTAATGTAGAATTTTTTTTCTATCAGATACTTCCTTCTAAGCCAAAATGTATTCTGTGTTTCCCATATTTCTTGATTTCCTTCAGTCTTAATGTAGAAATTGCCTACATCTGGAATATTCATGTAAGCTAGGAGTTCCTTCTTCAGTCCGTACTATGAATCTCACTTGTAAATACTTCATTACATGATGATAGGGAATATAATTATAGAAGAGAATCTACATTAATTCCATATTTCTTTTAGGCTCTTGTATGAGTAATTTATTTTCACTGCTTTTATTCTATGTTTTTGTCATATTCTGTTTCCCATATTTGAATCTTCTAGTTTTGGTGCTACAGTTAGATGGATGAACAATTAGATGGAAATGACACCTAGTGTAAGTCAATGGTAGCAACAAATAAATAAATAAATAAATAGATAGATAATCAGAAAGTCTGTTAAGAATTTCAAGTAGGTTATCGAGAATGTAACATAACCTGCAATTTATATGTACCCTATCGATGTCTCACTGGAGAATGAGAAGTATATCTGAAGTTTTAGTTATATTTTGAATTTCCAGTTCATCAGAAATTGGATTGGGCCCAGTGGAAGGCGTGATAGCCTGAAAGGTGGAGCTAAAAAATAATAAAATTCCTAAACTAAACATATAGCATTGTGATACAATTAGACTGCCTTCTTTCTTGATTTTAAGTTGAACTAATGAATGGCTTTGTGATTCTTCTTTGTCTGACTCGTGTAATGGGGCAGTACAGACTTCCCAGTATTGTGAAAGGTGAAGTCTTTGCTGGATCTGAATAGCAATACGATAATATGAGATATGTGCAATATGTAAATAGTAATATGCTTATACGAATTTATCACAACAATGTATATCTTACTAGTGATATTAATTAAAAACATTTTACTCACTGCATTACCCACAGCAATATTGTTATCTTTGTGAATACAATTAGGGCCATCCTAGTGCTTTTTGAACTTTAGAAAAGATAACTCATACTTCCAGTATGTTACTCCATTACTGACATAATGCTTTCTCTAACAGCACTAGTACTAAGATTTTACACTGTTTGATTTATTCATGATTTCTTCATTGTAATTGAATTTGACCTGGCTTATCAATTTTTTTTTTCCTAGCAGTATTTTCTTCTTTCAGTAATTGCTTCTAACTCCCCCAGATGTCTCTGAAAGTTCTTTTATTATCACTGCTAATGGCGTTCCTCTTGATTTGTTTTTTAATTCTTTTCCTATCCTATTTGCCAACTCCCCAGATGGCTCCATGTCTTATTCTTAATTTGCTCTTTTTCCCATCTTTTTTTAGAAATTCACTCTTCTTCATTGCTTCTCTCATCACAGTTCTGGCATGTTTGCATTCATGTATCTCCCAGCCAAGTCTCTTGCCAAATCTCCTGACAGTTCTCCCAGATCTCTTGATACATTTCTGGTCCATCAAGCATTTTTCAAATGTGTCAGGCTGTTGACTTTTTATCTTATTTATTTATTTTTATTTTCAACTTTTCCAACCATGTCTGACAGCTCCGTTAATTTACTAGTGTATGTGTTCTGCTGAGGTAAAAAAAAAAAAAAAAAAATAAGCAGCTTTAGTGTTAGTAGTGAGGAAAGACACATCTGGATAGATTTTGAAGACAGCAAGCTAACCAGTGTGCCTCAGGAAATTAGAATCTGAAAGTTCTCAGAGTCCTGAAGGCCTTCTGACTTTCTAACTACAGCTTGTTTCCTGCTGGAAGATCTCCTGTAGATAAGTGACAGAGTATGCGTGTAATTGCCCAGCTTTTCTTCCCAGTTTTGGACAGCTGGTACCACTTTCACCACACACAACATGCAAAGAGCATATTTTCAGGAAGTTACAAATTAAAACTGAGATACTCTTTTTTCACAAGGAGAATCTTGCATGTTCAAATAAACCCTTTCATTGGTCTCTGCAGGGCATTTGCAGTGGAAGTGGAAAGTAATGACTGTGAAAATTAATGGCTCACCAGGAGAAATTATTTAAATTGTTTTAATAGATGGTATGCAGTGCTGATATATTCTTATGGTTCTGCTGTAGTGTGAGTGCCACTTTATTCAAACATTTAGAAAACATTCTGAATTAATATAACTTATATTGCAATATCTCTGTTGGGATACCTTGACTTGTTCTACATACTCTGAGTTATAATTGAAAAATGGATTCCTAACTCTTCTATGAATACCAGGCCTTACTTGGGCACTGTGAAAACAGTAGCAATATTGTAGTTGACATAGAATCTTTAGTGGAGCAGTGTATGTATATAAAAATGGAGCACTTTGGACTGTTCTGACACTTACAGGAATCCTTCAAGATCCAGCAAACAGTAGAACATGTTCTAAAGGTTAATCAAGAAAGAAGAGCCAGAGCTATTGTAAAACAAAGAAGACAACTAAAGAGAGTAATTAGCTCCTCATCTTCACTGATCTCTCCACAGCAGTCAGGAGAAAAACAAAACAAAAAAAACCTTTATATTTAAGGAAAAATCAATATTTCAGTTTTGCTTTCCATTCATTTTTTGAATGAACAGCAAAATCTACCCATAAGAGGCATTCCTTCAAGAGTAAAATGAAAAAACTTTTTAGTTTTTCTTTGTTTTGTTTTTGTGTGGTCAGTTCATTTTAACATTTTGTCTTCACATTTACAATTTCAAATTATTTTTAAACTTTTTATGCAATAAGTTGTGTTTCCATTCTCACATCCTATGAAATGAGGAATTTTGGTGTTCTGTTTTGGAATTACAAATGACATTTTGACCTTAATGAAAAACACTGTTTGAAAAAGTAATACTAGTACTAGAACAATAGTTTTCTGCATTTGTCATTGTTGTTGCTTGTTGTTGTTTTCTGTTTTGTTTTCGAGCCAGTTCACTGATTTGCATTTTAACCTAGAATAAGCCTTCTTCACCTAACTTATGAGAAAATGTGAAGTAGTATAGCAGCACTAGAGAATATAACAGTGCGGGACATCATCCAAAAGATCTTTACTCAGATGCCAATTATTTACTCTTCTATGGAAGAAAAATAGTGAACTTAAAATGTACATGGGATCGGTTTACAGGAATATTTATTTTCACCATAAAATACATCTTCACATATTTAGAATGTTTATACCATCAAACATAAATTTTGCTTACTGTTATTCTTGTTAGAAGCAGAACTAATGCTGCACAATGCTCTCATTTAAGACAGGTCAGGACATTTTTTAGCATAGTAACATACTGTAATAGAAGAAATAAACTCATTTCTTAATTGGCCTGTCATCAGACTAGGCTCAAACAATGTAAATTGTAAACAGTCTCATGGTGCTGCATCTTGTTATATACTTTTTTTTAAAGTCTGAGGGAAAGGTTAAATGGATGATTTGCTGATGAAGTCTCTCTTTTTCTTGTGTGATTTTATTAAGGCTCAGGAGGCCTCTTGAAAGAAAAAAACAAAAAACAAAAAACAAGAATAGGGGACAGAGAGAGAGAATGTGGTGATGTGAACTGTTCTTTGATCTGTTTAGGGCTTTTTTAATAGTTTTCTTGTTTGAGGGTTGGTTTGGGCTGTTTTGCTTTTAATCACTGAAAGTATTTTCGAAAAGATCTCCTCCACCACTTCTTTCAAGGAAAATTTTCTCATGTACTGTGAACTGATGTTCTCTTTTCCCTGTTCTCAGTATGCCAGCTTTTTTTTGTGATAATTAACTGATCCAAAACCTTTCAAAAAACAACATTTAAAGAATTTTTCTCCAAACTGCTTTTTCTTCTTTTCTTTTTACCATAATCTGAAAAGTTATTTCCTGCAACCAAAAATGTGTGATATTCAGTAATGGGTTTTAAAAAATGAGGTAACATCTACATGCTTTCAAGAAAGTGACACTGAAAAATGTTATTCTTGGAAACCTGCCTGTCTGTGTTGCCTTTCTGGCTAGCACTCATAAATGTGTTTCTCTGTATCTCTCTCCCTCTCCTATTCTTCTTGTTTTCTCACTAATAGGAAGGGGACAAGCAATTAATCAGAGAAACAGCCACGCATCAGCTCAACCCAGAGCGCTATGCTCACACGTACAAAGATTTGTCTAATTTCTCAGGATCTATAAACATTTCCTATCGCTACCTAGCTGGCACGCCTTTGCCAAGGAGAAGTAAGTACCTGCAATCTGACTGTTATGAAACGAGGTAATTTAAAATGGGTGAAATCCATGTAGTTCCTGTGGTGTTTCTAAGATAAATCAGTTAAACGGTGAGGATCTCAGAGAGTGTGGTGGGACAGGTATCTCTGAACAGGCAGTTCCTGGGTAGCTGCTAATTCAGCCCAAGCAGTGAGTGTCCTACAACTTCTCTATCTTCTAATCACATGCCTGCCTGATAAGCTGTCCTTCAGGCAGCCCCAGATTTTCTGTGGATATTTCTGCGGATCTTCTCCAAAGCTGGGAGAGATGATTCAGAAACTGGTAGCTATGCACTTGATGATGGTGCTCTACACACATTCCCTAAGACTAGACACAACTTGTGCCTGTACAGTCAATATGATTGGGATCAGATACAGCTTTCAGGTCCCCTGTTGGATCAGTCTTGCAGCTGGAATTCATTGTTTATTTAACTATGATAACTAGAAATAGGAGTTGCAATATTTATGGAGATGGTAGAGGAGGATTCTTCTCCCATCTTTCTCCCAGCCAAACAAACTATATGCTCAATCTGACTTCAAGCAGGCCTCAAGACTTTCATCTGAAGTGAAATATAGACATACTTCAATTTTATCCAGCAGTTCTTCCAAATCAATCATTTCACCAGCATAAACAGGGCTCAGGAGTCCAAGCACAGACAGTAAAATAGAATTGTGACTTGCTGATCTTCATAGGTATAAGGTATAAGGTAAAGCTGTAAGGTATAGTTTGTTCAAATTAGATTTGAGAAAATTCTGACTATGTAGGCAGCATGCCTGGCTTCTAGGGATTGTACTTCACTGTACAATTACATTTTAAGTGGAATTTAGACTCAAGAAAACCTATGCATCGTCATATCAGAGTAGTCTTTTACAAACCACTTTTTAAAAAAGTTGGTGCAGACTCAACTTAATTATCAAGTCTTAGCATTTATTACATTAAAATAGATATACATCAGAAGATATCTGAAAGTACTGATTTGGACTGCCAGGAAAGAAATATGTAATAGTAATAACTGCAAGGCAGCAGAGATTTAAATTGTTTGCTTACAATGAAGATGCATCTTTCCCCAGCAAAATGTAGCAGCATTGAAAACAGCTTGTGGAAATACAGATAAGCAGTGGTAAATTCTCTTCTATTTCAAAATGATGTCCAAATTACATCTTGCAAAAGGGACTTACGTGTGCTTACTCAGTGAGTTCTGAAGAAGAGTTAGAAAAAAATTCAACAGGGGAAAATTGGACAAGTTCAGTTAAAAATGAAAATGAAAATGCAGAGAGAAATTATCCATGCTACATTCATAAAATGGTAAATATATGCATAAATGGAACTAGTTCTGTTTAGTGCTTAAAATGATGAAAGTTTAGCTCATGTTTTGGTGCTGTACTTCACAGTGCCTTGTTTCAAAAATATTGTGTGAATCATAAATCATAATCACCTTTCTTTCTTTCAGATTTTCATAGTCTTAACATTGAATTTTTGATCAGTGGATTTTTTCCTGTCCCAGGCTTACACATTCACATTGTTTGGATTTTGTCTATTTCACACTAGTATCCAGTATGATTCTTGTTTCATGAAAAAGGAATAAACATTCTTTGCTGCACGCATCTCAGTAGGTTCGCCATTCAAAAGCTTTATTCAACATTAACACAGCCCTAGATGATAGCTTTGAAACTAGTTTGCAATGTCAGATTCTCTGTTTTTGTCTGATTTCTCTTTTGTACAGGGTATCTTACAATTGGGCTATCTTCTGTGAAACGGAAAAAAGGAAACTACTTGCTTGAGACCATCAAGTCCATATTTGAACAGTCAAGTTATGAGGAACTTAAAGAAATCACAGTGGTAGTACAGCTGGCAGATTTTGATTCAACCTGGTGTGAAGGGATGGTCCAGGATATTTCACAGAAATTTGCACATCACATAATTGCAGGCAGACTAATAGTTATTCACGTCCCTGAGGAGTATTATCCAATACTAGATGGTCTCAAGAGAAATTACAATGACCCAGAAGACCGCGTGAAGTTTCGATCCAAACAAAATGTTGATTATGCTTTCCTGCTTAATTTCTGTGCTAATCTTTCTGACTATTATGTGATGCTAGAAGATGATGTTCGTTGTTCAAAGAACTTTTTGACCACTGTTAAGAAAGTAATTACCTCAAGAGAAGGATCCTACTGGGTAACTTTGGAATTCTCCAAACTGGGGTATATTGGAAAGCTTTACCATTCCCATGACCTCCCACGCCTGGCCCATTTTTTGTTGATGTTTTACCAAGAAATGCCTTGCGATTGGTTGCTGATCCACTTTCGTGGGCTGTTAGCTCAAAAGGAAGTGATACGTTTTAAGCCATCGCTGTTCCAGCACATGGGATACTATTCATCTTACAAAGGAGCTGAAAACAAACTAAAGGATGATGATTTTGAAGAGGAATCATTTGATATCCCTGACAACCCACCTGCAAACTTGCACACCAATATGAATGTATTTGAAAACTACGAAGCAAGCAAGGCTTACAGCAGCATTGATGAGTACTTCTGGGGCAAGCCTCCTTCTACGGGGGACTTTTATGGGATTGTATTTGAAAAGCCTATTAAAATCAGTAAGATTAAAGTTATAACTGGAACTGAAGACCGGCAAAATGACATTTTGCATCATGGGGCCTTGGAAGTAGGAGAGAAGATTGTAGGGAGTAAAATAGGGAGAAAATGTACTACGTACTTGAGACTAGGGGAATTCAAAAATGGGAACTTTGAAATGACAGATGTAGAGCACAAAGTTCTGTTTGATATTAGCTGCATGAGAATTCTTGTTACCAAAAGTCAAAAAGAGTGGCTAATTATTAGGAGCATTAGCATCTGGACTTCTCAAACATCAAGTCAATAAAACGAAGCTACCTGAGAAAATACACATTAAATGCAATCAGCTGGGTCCCAACTGGTACCATTTCCCAGATAAACTGATTTATTTCCAACTCTTACCTAGAGACACAGAAAATCTGGGGAAACAATAAAATTATCAAAGCAATTTATTTTTTACTAGTTTGGCCAGGCAATATACAAGCATTTACTTGTTGAAAATTTTGAATTTTATAGGAAATGCAAAGTTCTGAAACTTTTCTTGAGATCTTGAATCCTCTTTTTTTTTTTTTAATTGTAATTTCTCTTTATAGAGAGATCTTCTGGACTGTTCAGATCAAAACAAAACATAATTACAAAAATGTTTAGAGCTATGATTACTACGTTGTGAACAGAAATTGGATTCCACCTTATGCACATTCAAATTTAAAATGTTATGGTAATATGCGTTTGTAAAATAGTTGGTGATATGTTTCTTTTAAAGGCAGTTATGATAAGGATGTCTGTCCTGAAACTGGCAATTTCATTCTGAGCACTGTAAGAAAATATTGTGGCTTGTCATTGAAAATTCTTTTCAAAAGGGAATGTATGTAAAATTATGAATCTGACATGATTACTATGTGAAAAATAGATAACTGCATCTATTATTCTGTCTCAACAAATATTGTTTGTTCTTTTTCCTAGGTGAAAGAAATACTACTAATGTTTTTTATTAGGGGAATAATTTAATCTCATTCAAATAAAATTCCTCATAGTAAGAAAACATTCTGTTTGAGTACAGATGTCAGTATCAAATCCAGGCACCCCCAGGGCAATCTTTGTCTCTTAGGCATCTTAAGTTTCGTAACATATTTAAGTTTCATAATTTTCTGTTCCTTTAATAGAACTCCCTTATGCACATAGCTGCAGTATTCTCCCTGAAAATTTTTCCACCTTCCCTACTTAAACATCCAATCTATACATGATACAAATGTAGAGTGTACCAGGTTAAGCAATTGGAAGTGAATGCTACACCATTCTTTACTGGCTGATGTCTAGGCAACAGACCACATGAAAAATGAAGATTCTTAATTTAAGGAGCATATAATATGTCTCTGATCTTTTTTTTTTTTCTATCGTTCTCTAAATTTTATCATATTGGTCCTGTTGCCATCTTTTAATGGCCTCAAGTTTTTCCCTACAAATTTATTTTGCCTGGCTTGAGCCAATAAACAGAAAGTTTCCTGAGTCCTAGTGACTTCAGTGTTATCTCTGGGTTTCCAGTGTATCACACAGGGAGGCTGTATGGAAATGTGACTTATATTACACACATACATTTGCATGAGTAGAATCTACATGTGTTTTTTTTTTTCCTCTAAGAAATTCTGCAGACATTCTCAGTAGACACTAAAATGTCCATAGGAATATCAGATGTGACACGGATGAACATTGTATTATCAAACCCAAGAATACCACAGTTATCATCTAATTTACATGTATGCGTTTTAGTTAAACCTGGGAAGCAAGGATTAAATTTCAAAATGTCTGCACTGACCAAGAGTGAACTAGCTACTGTACTCAGTACATCCAAACCTGACATAGCTATTTCAGAAAATAATATTTGAAAATCTACACGAAACAGCAATGATACTGCTTTTCCTGATTCATAAATTCTGCTAAATTCAAGTCTACGTTTGGAAAATCTCCTACTCAGAGGCAAGGTACATTTTTAAATAAATCTTGTACATGCTTACACATAACTTGAAAAAATATCCTTGCCTTTAAGAAGAGTCTATTCTCCTTAATATACACCTAAATCTCTATTCTTCTCATATGTCTATGGAAAAATATCTTAAAGCAACATACATGTCCAATATGGAAAGGAAAATATTACATTTTTCTTAATGAAAAATATGTACCATTCTCAAATGGTTATAAAAACTTTAAAAGGACCTGGTTTTTAACAGTGATTTCCCATGATTGTCAACTAACTAGTTGATAATTAGTAATGAGTCAACATGAAGCTTTAAATGAAATGTCTTTCTACATTTCCTTTCCTTGATTGTCAACTATTAGTGCTAAAGCAAATACAACTAGGCTGACTAGGAGTGTTTACTTTTACTCTGAAATGCAATATTTCCAACCAAATCTTCCAAATCAGGATGGAGAACATAGTCTATATGTTCTATAATACTCAGTCTGTAATGTTCTTGTAATCAAAACCATACACAATGTGAATGGATGATACACATTAAATGCACTCAACAAAAGCTTAAAGAGTATTTCATGAACTAGAAATGAAAATAATCGGTTCAACTGTGCAA
Organism: Tympanuchus pallidicinctus; assembly: GCF_026119805.1. Lineage (NCBI taxonomy): Eukaryota > Metazoa > Chordata > Aves > Galliformes > Phasianidae > Tympanuchus > Tympanuchus pallidicinctus. The sequence goes on from NW_026294802.1 coordinate 22,165,067, forward strand.
AAACTTACCTAATGATATATATTTTTTGATATGCTTATGGTAAACAAAATAATTTTAAGTTGTATACTAAATAACCCTCAGAAATGTAATTTCAAACTGAGGCCTAGACACTGGCATTTGATGCCTGGCCATGCTTCAACAGCTGGGAGGAGTTGGACATGTCAGCTGAACACGGGGCTGTTTGAAAATGCCAAGACCAACACCTTATGCTAAATTTGTTGATTGTCTGGATTTAGGAGACTGTAACCTTCTGATCTACAGCTTACTGAGTGTTTTTACTCTTTTTAGAGTCACAGTACTTGTCGCCATTCCTTCGAGAACAGAACACAACTGCTTTCCTTTCTAAAACACTAGCAGGGAGTTTTATCTCCTGCATCATACAAACATAATAAAACCTCATTTGGATGTAGGATCTTCCCTATCTGCGAGGGTCAAATCCATGAATGTCAAGCATATGCCCCCAAAGGAAGCTTGCCTCAGGTGCGGATAGCAGTACGCTCTGGGAATGAGAGGCATGCATTAGCCTTCCTCTTATATTTTATTTTATTTGAAAACAAAACAAAACAAAAAAATTAAAGATTCATTTAACTCAGGAGAAGCAAGAACACTGTCCTATAGAACATCTGATCATTCACTTGAGTGTGTGCATTCCACTTCCTCCTCCAAGTAATTCATATTTTACCCAACTCATTAACATGGAAATTGTTGCCAACTTTTTTTTTTCTGCCTAAAAAAGAGAAGAAAAAGTAGTGTTAGCTGGTCTTCAGACAGATTTCAGAAAGATGTAATTGATATATCTTTTCTTCATGTGTTAAGTGATTGCCTTCAGAAAGAGAAATATCTAACTGGAAGTGTATATGTTCACTGACGCTTCCCAAAGTTCGGATTTTCTTTTTTTTAAAAAAAAAAACACTGATGAAACAAAAGATTGGCAGTGTCTCTGTTCATTGATGTACACTGTTGGTTAGTGTGTTTCTTGTGTTCATTTGTGGACAAAATGTCAGTATTTTCACACTGAAATGCTAATACTGAAAATCTTCCACTGTGTTCTGCACATTGATCAGTCAATTCTTAACTGAACGTGCATATATTGTTTCTATTAGCGCTGTTTGGGACTACTTATTGTACAATTCCCCTGGGATTTTTTTTTTCTTTTCTTAATTAAAAGCTGATTTGTCTTCTATCTTTTACAAATAGTGTGATCCCTTTGATATAGGGAATTTTAGGGAAGTAAAATATTTCTCCTTGTGAAGTAAAAGAACTGAGTTCCCTTTTTTATGAAGAACAAACTCAAAAGACGAAAGCTGTCAGTTTTAGCATATTTGCTGTATTTATTACCATAAGGATAATGAATGTATTGTTTGTAGATAAGTGCTTTGACATTTTTAACATGATGTTCTGTTTTACACTCTGCTTATTTTCTTCTTTTAGGGATCAATTTTTTTGTTATTTTTTAATAGGAAATTCGGATCCTGATCATTGCTGATTTGTTAAAAGTGAAATAAAGAATAAATTGTAAAAACTTAAAACTGAAAAGCTACTAAGGGAAAAAAAAAAAGAAAACATAGGCATCATTTAAACTTCAGAACTGCAGATGCAAGTAGTTTTCATTGTGAAGCACTTCAGAGATTCCGCTGGAAATTGTATCTTTTTACTAGCTTCATCTCATGTTAAATTTACAGTCCTTTGTGACTACATGTTCAGTAACTGCTAAATTATCAGTAGTAGTACAGAACATGAATTATGAACTCAAGCAATATCATATCCTCAAATGCTACAGCGTACTGTTTTACAGTAAACAGGTGGAAAATATGGATGAATTATAATGAAAACTAAGAACTTTTGTTTTCATATTCTACATACTAAGACAAGTGTATTGAAGTGTCTCCACCACCCGAACAGCTTTGCAGATAACGCAAAACAAGGGGCTTAATACTTTTCCTTCTCTCAGTCTTTGGAAAATAAAAGCTGTAAAATTTCGAACATGTTAATATTTTTTCTTTTCTTTTCTTTTCTTTTCTTTTCTTTTCTTTTCTTTTCTTTTCTTTTCTTTTCTTTTCTTTTCTTTTCTTTTCTTTTCTTTTCTTTTCTTTTCTTTTCTTTTCTTTTCATTGAATCTAATATTTCTCTTATCTTTTTATTTTTCCCTTATTTTTTTAGCCATCTAAGAAGGCTGAAATCCAAATAATTTCTGAACAGATGTATTTTGCTATCTCTGCACTGCATTTTCTAAGTTATTGCCTCTTTTACTAACTTTGATTCAGCAAATGCATCCTGTGTTGCTAAGGGACACAGAGGTTCAGGACCTCTAACTGTAAGTAGCACAGTCAGGTTTATAGACTAAGATTGCTGATTCCTATTGTAAATGAAGAAAAGAAGGAACATGTCTGGAGTCACATCAGGGTACAATAGATGTCTAAGGTCCATCTATCTTTGTTTATTCTTTTGAGAAGGCTATGAAAGTCATTTGACCTGAATATTCAATTACTAGATAACTAAAGGTACAGGAGATCCATCCCTTTTGTATTATTAAACATAATACATATAAAACTATATAAAGACATATGATACATAGGAACCAAATATTTAAATATACTTTCTAATCAGAAGCACTGCTGCTGTAGTTACTTTTCACAGTAGGAATGTTCAGTGTCTTCTTCACAAAGGTTAATTTGCAGTTTTTATGAAAACAATTAGTTCAGCTTTAAAATAAGAAAGATAAACCTCCCCCTTCAATCTTATTATTTATTACATGTTAGTTTAAGGATTAAATTAACTACAGAGATGGATTAATTACAATAACATTTCCATAAACACTGATTTGGTGTTGTTGGTATAAAATTGAACTGGCATTTGAGCTAATCTTTTTAGCTCTATTTCTAGATGTTTTTCACTTCTCATATTGCCTACTACAAACTCTCAAATAAAATTCCACTTTGCCCTTAAAGCCAGCAAAAAGGCTCTTAAAATTCCCTCTTGAACTTGAAAGTACTTTACGTAGGGTTACATTATTAATTAAATCCTTTTCTGGCTCTTTGCTAGACTTATGTGAGAGGTTCACGTTTAATGAATAAAGCCAGACATCAACAGCTGACACTTATTTCCTCTGTTCAGCTGCTTAAATAGCTGCCTTCCCTCCTTTTTGCTTTTTACTCATTAACACTGGGTTTGCTCTTTCCAGTTCAGAGAAACCTGACTGGCAACCATGGAGATCTCAGTCTGCAAATTCTCAGTCGAAGATACTGTGTTTTTATTGCATAAAACGTTCCAGTTTCTGAACACACTCAAATTTATTATTTTTTTTAACACCAGCAAAAGCACAGTGCTTAGTTTCTTGGTCTCTTTCCCCTGGCATAATTAGAGAAGGTTTTCCTCCTAGATAACTGCATGAAGCAAGGGCATTAAAAAAGGCACTAACAAGAAAAAAAAAATCATTATGCACTTAACTTTTTAAAAACAGGTTCAAGGTTTCTTTTGTGATCAGGCTTCATCTATCTGTAGCAATTTGGGCAGAAGAGATGAGAGTAGCATGATGGCAAGAAAAGGTTAAATAAATACCGTGTCTTTAGCAATGAAGAGAAGGTGTGTGTTGCTGAGCAACAGGGTCAGCCAGGTATATTTCTGCAGTATGATTGCACTTAAACTAACTTATTATTTAAGGATTGTTCTTTGTCGGAGTATCATCATTGTACTATCCCTTTTACAGTAAAAGGGAGTCTGTGATGTCCCCCAGAACTGCTCTTTTTTTTGACATCTCAATGAAAATAATAAATTCAACTTTAAAAAGCACTGCCTTGGGCATGCGCATTGATGGAGTACACACAAAGGATAACACAAGCTGTCTGTCCAGCTTACTCTATGGTAGCACTGGAAGACTTATGTCTAACAGACTTAGGGGTGAACATGTGACAAGGAACAGCTCATATTCTTACCATGGTACCCAGAATATTTTTTAAAATAAATGTAAGATTGGAAAAGACTCACTGGCTTAGTGCCCTTCTCTTTAATCATGTTACGATTCACTTTTCTTTTAATCATATGTTCTACATTTACATATGTTTAACTTGGGACAAAACTATATATGACCTAAGAAGAAAAGAAATGTGACAGTGGATTCTTGTATACCTTCCTTTCCCAAACATACCTTCAACTTGTTCTGATAATCTGGATATAGAGCTTCTGCTCAAACCAAAATCTTAAGCTGATATTTAAAATATTCTGTCTTTCCTCAGACACATTGTACCTGCAACAGCAGAGGGCTTTAGGCATAAATTATGCCTTTACAGCAATACGTGCTGATATTGAGTCTCTTGCCTTGTGCTGCCACCACTTGTGAGATTTCAGTTTATCTGCAGCCTCAGAATCAATTCTAATTTCATGCTACACTTTTTAGCAACACATGCAAGCAGTCCTTCCCTCTCTCTTTAATTTAAGTACTGAATAAATTAACATCTTGGTGGGTAAATACTGTCAAAACCCTTTCACCTTCATTCAGGAAACTGGGCCAATTTCTGTTGTTTATTTCTCAAAATTACTTCTTTCTCTTAGTCAGTGCTCAATAGATTTAAATGTCACGTCTCCTGTGAAGGCAATAAGATTCTTTAACGAGACACCCTTTTAGATAAAAAGTGCTAGTTCTTTTTTGCCTTAAAGCAAAGGATGCTCTGTTTGACTGTGTCAAAATCAGATGCATACCTTTTTACCTTCATGAAAATCTAGTAAAGCAAAGTGGCTTTGTTAATCACTCCTGAAAATGTTTCCTGGCAGCAGTCTGGTTTTGCATTTGCAAATTGAGCCAGGTTTCTCTCCTCCACACAGCTGAATAGCGTCTTTCAAGGAAGAAAAAAAAGAAGCCCCAAATAAGTCTTCTCTCTAGTGGTTGTCTGCTACCTTTCAAAGACGCAATTTCTTCCATATGTTCCTTCCCTTCTCCCACTAAAAACTGCATGTTAATTTCAATATGTGGTCTCCCATCTTCCTAATGCCTCAGCTCTTTCCCAACTGCACATTCTCATTTTCTTTTAGAAATGAGTACTTTTACTTTAACCAGAACCTCTTATATTTGGGGGATAAATGACACAATTGATATATTTACCTTGACCATAAACAATTGGTAACATATGTTTATTACTTTGTTACATTTGGGATCTTAAAAGTAATTTCTTTTTGAACTGTGGAAAGACAGCTATTCTTTACAATAGAATTTTAGAATAAAAACTTTGGTGAAATAAAATAAAATAGTTTAGGAACCACATAGATACATTTTAAAAAATTATTTGTCTTTAAAAATATATTAGAGTATCTTTGTTTCAGGATTTTGAGCAAAAAAAGAAAAAATGCATAAGTAAAACAAAATTACTGAAAAATTTCCTTTCACAAACTTTCATCTCTTCTGCCAGCAGCAAAGCATTGCATTTCTCCAGTTCTACTTCAATAAACCCAGTTTCTTTCTATAATTATATTTCCCTTACCTCTACTGAATCCCCATGAATGAATTCAGTTCAATAAATATATATCTTTTCACCGTTACTAAATATTGAACTGTTATCTTCCACAGATTTAGAGATGATGATATTAGAAAGACGTTGTTAGTGTTCCATTGCTTTGAAAATCATTGGCTAGAAGTTATTTTTGTTTCTTTATTTTCATAGAAACAGACTTTCTAAAGGCAAAGGTGGGCACAGGTTATATTTCTCCATCACCTATTTCCGTTACTTTCTTCATATCCAGATTTTGCTACTCCTCACACTTACTGCAGACACGTATTCACAGGGTGGGAAAAAACAAAAACAAAAACAAAAACAACAGCAAAATAAATAAATAAATAAACAAATAAATAAATAAATAAATGCATTGAAAGCAATAAGAGAAGGAGAGTATGAGAAAGAGAGTTAAAACATGTCTTTATTTCAAGCTCAGTACAAAGAAAGTTAAAAATGTGTTCTCCTGCTGCCTTGGCTTCTCATTGTGACACTCATTCCATTCCATGTAATTCTATGAGTGAAAATTTTTCCGTCAACTTTGCAGTACTTTGCTGAGCTTTTCTGCTATAAATCACCTGGCATGTCAGCCAGCTTTCTTCCTGGTCAGAATGCACCATGCTCTGCAGAGGCACTCTTTAGCTCACTTTGTCTGAAGTCACATCACTGGGGCTGGAGTTGTGAAGAGGAGCAGCAAAGCCACTGCTTGGTGCAGGACCTCTGTGCAAACCTACTTCATTGGTTTTTCAAGCAAGTTGCCAGGCTGGGCTTCAAGACACTGCAGATCCTGCCACATCAGTACGCAGAGGCTGGCAGAGCAGCTCACTTTGCCGTGTTTCCAACAGGCCCATAGGACTGTTTGTAAAAATGTTTTTCCACATAGCAAACAATCCTTCTTGTTATTGATTGTGGACCTGTCATATTTAACTGCAGTGAGTTTTGGAATAGCAAAGTAATAAAGATATTAAGGTAAGGGGAAAAAAAAGGGCTTGTGAATTTTCCCTAGTTAGTCATTTACCATATCTCAGCAATAAATAATGACACATTTTTCTTCCATTAAATCTAGCTTTATTTCTCTCTCTCACATTTATTAGCTGCAGAGACAACTAAAAACTGAAACCAACAAGAGCGAACTTTCCCACCCTTACTTCACAGTTTTCAGCATTTATCCACAAGGAAACATCTACCATCTGGTGAGCATATTTTGGTCAGACGCTCTGCTCCCAGTAGTCAGACTGTCTTGGAACAATTCCTAGTTCTTATTAAAAGAAATAAAATCTTTCCCTGTGCCAGTGTGGATTTTGGGCCAGACACCTACCTCAGCTACAGTGGTGCAAACAACTACTTCCAATACCAATTAAAAACAGAAGCTATATTTTTTTTCCTTTCTTTGTTTTCTTCAAGTTTTCATTATAATTCAACAGAATGAGGTTAATAAAATAGCTCCAAAACATTTTTAAGGGGAAGATCTTTAGTTTAACTCATTCACTCTTACAAAATCAATTTTTTATTTTCGTGCAGAATTCCCAAGCATTTGAAAACTGTTCTCAAGTATTTAGAATCTCATTCCTCATCATGTAAGTTATGGCTAAGCCTTTCTACTAAAACGGTCTTTATTCAAAATGATAATCAGAATTTCATAAATGGGGTGTGCATCGATCTGGGCTGCACTCAGTAGCTTATGTGGTTCCACTGCACTTGTGCCAAAAGACTTGGTTTTCAGGTTTTGGTCTTTAAAGACAAAAAGTTTCACGACTTTTTTTCTCCTCATACTTATCTTCTGAGAGACACAAAGAAACAATTAGGAGAACTGTTTATAGCCTTCAGGAGAACTGCTCGATTTTTTGAATCCCTTTTGTTGGAAAACTGATCTTTTCTCCCATATGGCACCTCAGAACAGACTTTTGGCAATCAGGCTCCTGTTTGGAACACATTCCTAAAAGATAATGTCCTTTTTTTTTTTTTTTTTTTTTTTTTTTTCCTTTAACTTCTTCTTTGAGTTTTCTGTTGTATTTAAACAATCACTGTCTGTTATGAACCTGAGGTATTTTTTTGTTGGCTTTTTCTTTCTTCTTTTTGTTGACTGGTTTTTGTTTGGGCAGATTTTCTTTGGCTATACTGAAAGTCAGATGTTAACTACTCCACTTTGAAGACTGTTTTTCTCTTTTTTTTTTTTTTATCAGAATGGAAATTAGTTGTAATAAATGCATTCTGCATCAAAATGATCTATTGCTTTCTTTTATAACTACAAATGAAAGGATGCAGGAAGAAGTGGGGATGAACTGCAATAGCACTTAGAGCTCAGAGTTATTCAAGATTTCATAAAAAATCACTTAGAATGATTTTCCATAAGTTGAAATAGGGTTTTGATTTTCTCCTCCACTTTTGTCCCCATCTTTGGCAGGGGGGTTGGACTTGATGATCTCTGGATGTCCCTTCCAATCCCACGCTTCTGTGATTCTGTGATCTTTGCACCATGTCCCTACATGTTGCTTGTACAATTACCCAGTACAGTCAGGCAATGAATCAAAGAGAAGAATAAAATATTGACCTGATCAGTTACCATTTGGCTGTATGTATGCTTGTCCTGGCAGAGTTGAGGGAATGCAGCTCAAAGAATTCAGTTAGACAGAAAGAAGACAATGTGTATTTATTGACTCAGCAGTTGTTTATAGTGGTTGTAATATTTATAACCCTTTTACTTTAGTGTCTGTACCAACATACATAATAATCTCATTGTTGAAGATCTAAAAAGATAAAAACATATTCAGAAGAATGAAAAAAATGTTAATACGAACAGATGAAGTAAAGCAGAGAAACTCTAATAGGATTTCTCAAAACCAGAAAATAGAACTGTAACAAAGGCCCAAACAGGTCTCAGTGTATTCACATTCTTCAGTTGCAAATACTTTTTTGTTTGTTTTGCATCTTCACTAGTCTAGTTTTACATAAACTGTAATAATTTTACATGAACTGTAATTGCAATAAGAAAAAAAGTCAGGTTGTCTATCTTAAAAAGCAATTCTTGTAAAGAAATTTTCTTCAATTTCACTCATGTCTCCTGTTACATTTTTACTAACCATTGTCACAGACAAGCATTTTCCACAATTTCAAATCATACTTACTTGGAAAAGTTACCTGACATACATAAATTTTAAAACTTATTGGAATACCAGCTCTGACTTTTCCATCTCCATAGCCAAAGAGATTAACACTGTTGGTAGCTGACTCCTAAAGTCAACTGAGTATTAAACAGAAGCTTTATGTATGGGTTAAGAAAACTATAAACAGAAAACTAAAGAAACTTGTTTGAATTGTATTAAAAAAAAAAAAAAAGGGAAAAGGAAAAAAAAAGAAAAAGAAAAAAAAGACAAAGACAAAGACAAAACAAAGAAAAACAAAAACAAAAAGAAAAAAGTTCAAATTAATTTTTTTAGTATGTTAAGTATTTCCCCAAAAATTTATAAACACATATATATTATGAATATACTTCTTAATCTACGTAAAAGCATAAATGGAAATAACTATGTATAGTCAGTGGATAACTGTTTATCAAGCACATGAGGCTGCAGAGTGCAGATACGAAGACTGCTATGGAATCTTGGTGGCTGTCCCAGTTTCTGTGTCTGTATGTCTACTTTCAGTTTATTCAACACTTCTCACCACTGTGTGAAGACAATTACATTAAGACAACTAAGAGTGTGAACAGAAGATAGTCAGAGACAAACTTCGCTGCCAGTAAACAAGTTTAATAGTGAGAAGATGAAAACTCATGGGACTGTGGAAGGAATGTTGTGGGGAAAACAAAGAAGATATGCATAGTTGTAATCCCAGAGACAGAAAACAAAAGATGAGCTGAATTCATTCTTGTACAGTATTCTAATGTAGTTTTCACAATTCTTTGATGTCCTTAACATTGAAAAAGACATTTGGGATTGCATAGCTTTGTAAAAGAACTCCAATTTTCTGTGTGCAAGGACAGGAGATTTCAGTTTAAAAAAACATATCAAAAATCTCCACTATAGGATGGGAGAGAGATGGTAAAGCTAAAAAGGATAAAACTACATCAATTCTTTCGATTTCATAGCAGACTGGTCATAAGAGTTATGACCTTTAGTAATTTTTAAAAAAATGACAAGGTGGAGGAAAAAGCTTCTCGTGCAGCCAGTCTCAATGAGAGGCAGATAGAGACTGAGAGAAATCAGAGGGGCTACAGCACAGATCAATATCAGGTGGATCCAGAAAGCAGGAAAGAACAGCAAAACTTAAGAGCCAGTAGAATTTACACCCACATGAATAATTTAGACCAAATTTAGATACATATGTTTGTGCAATTTACATTCTTTCTTAATGATATAGTTTCTGGTGCTGATCAAAGAGAAATAATCTAGTGAGGCCCATGAAGTTAAGTTTAAAGACATCAAATCTCAACTGCTGTTATATTCAAGTTTTCAGTGTAAAGGGCAGGTTCTAAGTTATGTTCATCTTGGAATGTCCAAAGCTGAGTTCAGTTCAGAAGGTATTTTCAACAGAAATCACTGTTTATTATCAGGCTACTCAATTTATGTGATTACACAGGCCCTTTTATAGATTTTTTATAAAGATCTTTTATATGTATTTCTATTCTATATAAATGTAAAAATACCAAAAGTGTTGTACTCAATATTTCTCACACTTGGAATTCCATTTTGATTTTGACTTTAGCTACAAATAGAGAAAATCAAAGTGAAGGAAGAAAAAAAAGAAAAAATAATCTAAGCACTTAATAACAAGTATAGTAAGCACTTTCAAATGAATTTTATTTGCTTGGGGTCAATAAATGGGGAAAATTGGTAATTGTTTTTGGATAGCATTCAGTTTCATTAGTACTGATGTTTGTTGCCATTTTAGATAATATTGCATCACACATATCTGAGATTTGGGTTCGATATTAAATGTTATGAGAAACAAACAGCTATCAGTAGTGTCATCTGGAGGCCAAGTATTGTTGTTATCTATCAGGATTTATAAATAAAAATAAAGCAATAATCCTCAATATTAAAGTGGCCTGAACTGAAGCATTTGATTTACAGTGGATGGGGTAAGACAATTTATAATCAGTAGAGAGATAACCATTCTCCAGAGAACTATTACTCACATTCTAGGTTTAGCTAAAAAAGTAAAAAGAGCAACCTCTTAGGGTATTTCAATTGTAAGGGACTGAAATCAGGCTTGGATGAAAGACTTCCAGTGTTCAACTGTTTCGACTCTTAAGTTCAGTTCTGTCACATATACCCCCAAAGAGTATTCAGACTGATGTTTTAAACAGAACATGTTTGTTTCTATACTTTTCCAAAAATGAAAGCTATAATTTCTTCCAGAGGTTTCAATTTTTCTGGTCTCAATTTATTAAGCAAAAACTTGATGATCAGTTCCAAAGACTATCCACTCTACCATAATGTCTTGGGCAAGGCTTTTATTTCACAAACACTGACATTTTGTGGTATGTTTGTGTATTCATGTGCAAAGAACAGTACATTGACTAATTAATGTTCTATGTTATGAAACTCACTTGTCTTCCTAAATTCCTTCTCTGTTCTTACAATTGTCTAAAATAATAAATTGTCTCATTTAAGATATATATATGTACAATTCTCACAAACTATGAAATTCTTAAACAGCTTTTAGTTTTTTTAAGTTAATCTTATTTATCAGTAGTGCAATTCATGAGTCAGAGGTGTGCATACTTAGTGTGACTATGAAGTTGCTGAATGGATAAAAGCTTGATTCCAAAATTGTCAAAGCTTCTTAACACTGAAAACTACAAAATACCTAATTCCATCTTAAGGGCTTCTCAACAACTGAATCAGACTCATGCACATACAGCTGCTGTGTCCAATCCCTCATTAGCCTTGTTCGCAGATCTTACAAAGTGAGCAAAAGTTTTCATAGTTTTCATCTAATGCTGTGTTCCAGCTTTAGACTCTACTTTTTAATTTGGAATAAGGGTACCACCTACTGGCCATACATTTTTAATTCCCTTCATGTCATTCCCATTGTACAGATTCAAACAACCTAATTTCATACCTCTTTCACCATTTCATACCATTCCAGGGATGTGGATTTGAATAACACTCTTACTGTTGAAAATATACATATTGTTAAGGGGTGAAGGATTGAGAAAAAATATTGTGCAGAAGGCCAATTCTTTTAGTTTGATATATTAAAGTTTTACTGAGGCAGTTATGAACAGGAAGTTTTGATTACTCAAGCATTACACAGGAATGGTTTTCTTTCCTAAAAAGAAATGTGGAAGAGTATTCTTACTTCTCCTTCTTTTCAGGACATAAACAAGGAATAACATAATCTTATGATTATCATCTCAGGTGTCTAACTCTGCCCTGGCTATTTTCTACCTCTGTAGCAGGAACAAGGAATGTCCAAATTCTTCCTCTTCAGCCATCAATCTTTATATTTGAACAAAGCACAGAAGACAAGAAGAGGCAGAATTCCTGGTTAGAATACTGAAAGTCCACAGAACAAAATGTCCTGTGAATACTAGGAGCAGATTGAACTGAGTTGGATCAGGGAACCTCAGCAGTCTTTCGTCTCATTCATCACTCAGCTTGCTGAGCACCATTCCTCTTGAATGGTCAGCTATGTGAAACACAGCTAATCTTTTGTAGCATTCCTTCTAAGGCCAAATTTCTGCAAATTCCTATTTGACTCTGGTCCTAATCACAGAGTAAAAACAAGCCCCATATTTTCCTTGCCACAAGCCTAACAACATTGTTCTCCTGAATATACCCAAAGTCTTGCCACATCTGATTCATCCTGCCTCATGCCTTGCATTCCCCCAGAGCACATCAGTCAGTTCTTACCAAATAGAATTTGCCTTTACAAAAAATCTGGAGTTCATTCTCGTTTGAGACAGAAACATTTTACATAGTAAGTGAGGAAATAATTTAATTTAGATGATATTTCATCTAGCAGAGAAAAGCATTAAAAATGACTACAAAATAACACTTGACATATTCTAACTTGTACCATTTATTTCAGTTTTCAGTGGTTAGTATGATTTGTCTTTGGAGAAGATTATCAAAGGTGGAAATGCATTATTTGTCTTTTGAATTCTTTGGTCGCTACATGGAAAATTAGCTTTAGCCTTGATTAAATTGTCATCTTCCTTATAGAAAGAAGAAGGCAGACTCGATGATCCAGTCTGTCATCCTTTACCTATTAATTTTCATTATTTGAACTCTATCTAGATTGAGTTCAAGATTGAATGAACACAAATTTCAGAAAAAAGAAGACGGATTAAAATCCTCAAACATTTGCCTTCTACAAGTCTAAAAACAAAACAAAAAAATATTGTAATGTAAAATATATACAGAAAAATAGCATCGTTTTTACAATGCCACTAAAATATTTAATGTAGGACCGGTTTTTTCAGGCTACCACTCTTTCGGACAGAAGGGACAAAACTCAAGCATTTGTTTCAGAAGATCAGAAAGACTGAGGTTATTCCAACCAGGCAAAAAATAATTAGAAGATGTGATGCTAATTAGTAAAGCAAATTTTTGTAACCTTGGATCAAATCATACAATCAAATAGAAAGTTCAGAATTAGAGAATTTTGCAGGCTTTTTTTCAGTTAAAAGGATAGACTGACAGAGAGTATTTATGATTTTATTAACAGGGGAAACTGAACCATCAGCAAAAAATAGGACAAATAAAATCACATTCTCAGAAGCAAGAAGTGAAACTGTGAAAGTGAGAAGGGAATCTAGTACTTCCTTTTGGCAAAGAGCAAAGTGGGATAGAACTTCTTACTATATTGAAGGATGTGTATGAAACTGTTTTCAGAGCTTGATGTAATGGTGCTAAATGTAATAGTAACACAGAACTGGAAAAAAAAACCCTACAATAATTTAAAAAGTACTGTAGGCCATACAATAATTTCTTCAAGGTACTGTAGGCCATACAGTAATTTCTTTAAGGAAAAAAGCATTTTCCTCAACAAATATTTTTCTATCCAGTAGTGCAAAAAAACTTTAGGTAGTTTCATAAATATATGAGGAACTAAAATCATACAATCTTCTTAGTTATTTCAGCAGAACTTGATGCAGTACTTGGCACAGGTTTTCCATTTTCCTTCAGCCATATAGCTTAAAACTAATAGTGTACTAGAAGTGAAACTGTAAACTCTGTTCCATGTGCTTAGGTACACTATGAAGATGACACTACTTTAATTAAAGCAATTAAATTATTCTAGGCTTTTCCTTTAAAACTTAATTGAGTTGAAATTTTTAAAAAGGAGGAGGGAGCTAAAAAAAAAAAAAAGAAAGAAAGAAAGAAAAGACAATGAACACTTTTAATGATTTTACAGAAGCAAAGGATTAATTATTTAAAAATTAGTTTTTGAGATTTTACTGAAGTGTTTAAGGCCAGACTGGATGGGACCCTGGACAATCTGAACTAATATTTGATCTAGCAGTTCACAGCTCTGCCTGTAGCAAGGCGGTAGGAACTTGAAAATCCTTGAGATCCCTTCCAACCCAAGCCACTCTATAATTTGTACAATTTCTATGATTTCTTTTGGTAGGAGGAGAGAGAAAAATCTGAACTTGGGTACTGAAAAAAAATTAAAGACTAAATCCTAATCTTGGAAGCATTGTAATGGGCTAAATCCAGTAGTGGGCAGAACCCAAGTGGGAAAGCAGATGCACACATATGCTGGGTATAGTTATGACTTCAGTCATCCCTAGATTCACTTACAGAAATCTTGCCCCATCACTTAAGTGAGGCAACCATTATTAACATATGGCATGTTAAACATTTACCTTAACCTTCTTTTAAGACCTTTTCTTCCTTCGCACCGTGGTAGGAGAACAACAGCTCATCACCAAAGATGGTTCATGCCAGCAGAGTTCCCTTCCATCTTTGTAGAGACATTTTATTAAGAGATGAAGTGTCTTTATTCATAAAGTCATATAGTTTTATCCACAGTGTGATACTAGGTCTGGTCAAAATATTATAAGAAAGCATAAAAATATTTATAACAAAATATTTTGCCATCAAAAAATGACAATTGTCTGGCCTTGCAAAACTTGTAAAGTTGTTGGTTGTGCCAAATCTCCAGTAGTAACCAGCAGAGAGGCTGACAGTTCAGCTGTGAATGTGTGAACTAGCTCAGCAGGAGTGCTAATTACCCAGGAAAGCTTTTGCTGGCTTGCTCTGATGTCCAAGATTGAGTAAGTTACACGGCTCTAAGCCTGTTCAAATCACTCAGTAGCCATTTTTCCAACATCTTTTGGTATCAGACCTCAATTTCCTAAATAAGTGGTTAGTGGACACATGGGTTGCCATGGCCCAGAAGCCCAGCAGCCAGGAAAAAAAAAAACAAAAAGAAGAAGAAAAAAGAAAAAAGAAAAAAGAAAAAAGAAAAAAGAAAAAAGAAAAAAATAAGTGAGAGGGTGTGGATAGTAAGACCAGATTTTTACTTCATAATTTTAATCGAATTGTGAGGGGGAAAAAAAATAATAGCAGAAAAAAGAAAAGTTATCTTGATACAGAATTTTTGACAAATAATCAAATTCCACCAATACTAAGAATGTCTAGTAATATTTTGTAGTTTGTATGAGACATATTGTTAGACTTATTAACAAAATATTTTTGAACTAATAACATCATGTGAAAAATTTTGCCTTGTCTTACTGACTAATTATTCTTGATACTGAAATTTATGTCTAGCTTTAAGAGTATCTTTAAGTCCCTTACCATTTAATTTCTTAAGATTAAATATCTGTTTGAAATTAATAAGCTGACAGCACAGAAAGTTCATGCTTTTAAGTGATTTGTAACAATAAAGCCAGAAAAACCTACTGAATTTAATTAGCATTAGTTTGGGTTTTTTTATAGTAAACCCACCCAATTATCGAGACACTTCATCTTTCTGTTTCTTTCCACCAGATGGTGGTATACTGCAAAAAATCACAAGGCCTTTCCACTCCCTTCTCCAAAAGAGGAATACTTCATTAGTAAAATTACTTTCCTTCAAGTCTGTTATTTATACTTTCAGAAGTCAGATAATTTTATTTTCCAAAGATTGAATAAAATGAATATGAATATGAATATTCATTTTGAATAAAATGAAATAAATTTTTTAATAAAGCTCCATCCTAACTCAGCAGTGACTCTGTTCACCTATTTATTCTTAGCAGAGTCTACTAGTTGCATTTTCCTCTGGTTCACACTTGTAACACAGATGCACATTTCTGACGGATAAAGTGTAAGCAAGTATTGAAAGTATATTTAGATGTCATGATACAACTCCTGTATGTTATGAATGCTTTGAAATCAGCCCAAGAGTTAACTTTGGCTTAAAGATGGGGCTTGTCTTCAACATGAGAAAACTCCAGTTCCATCACCTTCTAGAACTGTGTAACTTGATAGAAACAGGAGATTTTGAAGCTCATACAGAGCATGGATTTTTCTTGCAAGAGCCATGGATATTGGTAGCTGGGGTTTGCATGACTTGTGATGTGTTGAGCCTTATTCTAGCTAGTTAATACTCTTAATGTTCACCTTCAAGTATTGTGGTATTGAATTAGAATCTGCATCTGCATTCACTTCAGTGCCTACAAGAATTGAAAAAAAGGAAAGAAAAAAAAAAAAAGATGAAGAGCTCACACTTACAAACTTTACATTCTCATCTGTGAAACCAGTGATTATCTTTTAGTGAAAAACAGTAATTTCATCATCCAAACAATGAAAGCTGTTTATTACTAATTTTCACAAAGCAAAAACGTAAAAGGTGAAATAATGTCGTTGTCTATGCTTTATTTAACTGTGTTTCTCCTAGTCATGCCTTTATATTCATAAACAAATAAAAGGGTCCATTTTGCTAATCCTCAAACTTTAGAGGCTGAGCTCTGGGCCCCTGGGAATACGACATTCAACACAAGCCCTGACATTACACCCTAAGCTGTGTGGAAGTGAAAACCAGGCTTTAAGCCTAGAACAGGCCCATATTCTAATTATCCTGTGAAAGTCAAATCTCAGAAATTAAGCATAATTAAAGCAGATATTCTACCCTTTGGTCCCTAACATAAAGCAGCCCAGACTCCCAGTTCAACTGTTATCCATACTCTGCCAAGTTATTTTCTGCCAGATTGACTTTTTCTTCTTTAGACACATGCTCTCTCTTTTTACCTTATGCTCATTGTATCTGAAATGTTGATTTTCTTCTCTTTCAATTTCAAGACATGTTTCCTAAATCACTGACAGTTCTTTCAAACAATTAATATTCTATATGATGCTGTATCTATGACACCAGACAACAGGACCAGTAAGTTCAGATTTGCTTTATTCCTTTTCACCTTTTTTTCAGAGAACTTGTTCTCTTGCTGTGTCATTTTTTTTCAACTGATGATATACATTTTATAAAGAAAAATGTATATGAATTATTTCAGGCTCAAACGAAGATTCTTCTGGCCTCTGTAACATTCAAAGCTGCACTGGTTATAGATAGGTAATACTTCATTAGGTTTCTCCCCTAAAGTGCTTGTCTTTTCATGGAAGAAGTCTACATAACTAGTTTAGACCTAGGTATCTGACTTACAGATGGTTCCAGCCAGGTGAGACATATTCCATGCAAAAAAGTCTATAACACTTACCTGTCTGCAGTTGGGAAGGATTGAACGAGGTGACCTTGACAGTAACTTCTATTACTGTTCTCTTTTGTTACTTCATATCAAATTTACTGAACCTTCAGTTCTGTAATGACACCGCTTAGGATGCTCTCAGGGAATTGAAGAAGAACCTGTCATTTCCTGAGTAGCCCTGATCTACTGTAATTTACGCAGGCCTAAGATACTAGACAGCAGTTTAAGAAAGTAAAACACAGTATGATAACCATGTGCCAGTTTACTCTTCTCAAAAATCAAGAATAGATTTTGGCTTGTGCAATTCAAGTTTCTGCTGCTTGCTAGGTTCTAACTTAGTAGGAAAATCAAAATACAAGCTCTCACCTGTTTGATTTCTGCAAGTCCAGGAGGGCATTAGGACAGGGAAGAACCTATCATCTCTCATTTTTGGGAGAAAATAGACGTAATCTCATTGGCCTTAGTGTGAGAAGAGAGGTAACTTTCAGGAACTGAGATGTTTTTTAAAGTAAATTTACATTATATTGATCTGATGCTTTGTGGGGGACGCTGTACTAAATTCCTTTCTTCACTGTCTAGCTTTAATAGTAACAATTCATTTTTTGGTGGATCAGTTATACTATTTTTCCATACATCATTTCAACTTCCAAGAAGGCTGTCCTATTGTGATTTGCAATATCTGTTTCTTAAAATATATCTACTGCTGTCTTAAAAGAGGAAGGCTTCTCTGCCAGGTTGGGTCAAAAAGCCTCTTTTCCCTTTCTTGTACTCCCAATTTTGTGTTAATTTGAGGCCAACACGTGACTATTGAAGATAGGGAACTAATTTTGTAAATGCTGGAAGATGACCATGAGATACCAGTAGTGCAGCAATTGTGTTTTGGTCTTTGCTTTTGTCTGCACTGCTAATATATAACAACTATTAAAATATCAGCAATAAATCTTCATATAATAAAATCTTCATGTAATAGAATGTGTTTAAATAGTAGAAAAAGAAATATTATCTGTTTATTAGCCGTTTTCCTTTTTCCCAAGCCTTTCATATGGTCATAAAAAACCATACTGTTTCAGTAACCTATAGCTTTCTATTAATCTCGATGAATATCCATAATGGTGAATTTGAGCTATCTGTTCTCATTCATACCAGTTGCCAACCACATTTTCTTAGTTAAAGTTTAGATGAGGAAGATGAGTCAGAGTGCCTTTCTTTATCCTCCAAGGACCACTTGTATTTTTAACAGAAAAGCACTGAAGTGCCTCAGTGAAGAGAAGTCAGATTTACAAGCACCATGCTTCAGAGATTTTAACACTCACTCTATCTAAATAAAGACTTTACTTTTCACAGTAAATGTCAGCTCCTTTCACATTAAGACGTGCCTTGGGAAGGGGTGCAAATAGTACATTATGTTTCTTCACACACTACTAAGAACTGCTAATAAGGCATCAAAAGTGTTTCATCATAGCATATCTTTTTTCGCCTTCTGCCTTGTCAAATGTTGTTTATAATCTGTATCATCTAGGTCGGAGAAATGTGAATTTAGGGGAAAGATCATGGAACTATGCATTAAAGTATGCCTTATAATTTGCATCATTGAGCTAGATACTTGAAGATCTACTTTGTTCTAAGACCATTTCCAGATAACTTTTTAAAGATAATATAAATTTCTGGACTTTTAGTATATAAATTTGTCTTGTGGAAGCTGAAGTTCCCAATGCTACCCCTTGCTTTTACACTGTAGAACTTTCATAGAAACAGAAGTATCTCAGGTGGTTTGTTTTAGGGTTGGATTTTTGTTTGTATGTTTTGTTTTATTTTTGCCCCATATACCCTTATTTGACCTTCTTTATTCCTTAAAATATCAGTGTCCTATTTGAAGCAGAGCAACAAAACGAAGCCCTGTTAGAATAAAGGGATTCAAAAGAACTAAGAATATAAATAAAGAGAAATATCAAAAATAGCAAAGAAAAAATATTAAAAATGTAATTTAGGATTTTTTTAAGTTATCTTAGTCTACCTGTAGGAACACTTCAGTTTAACTTTTATTACCTAGACTTTTTTTGTATTAGAACAGTTCCTGCACTTCATTGCCTGAAGTTAAATATTTGCTACACGAGTATTTACAGAGACATTCCTTTGCCTGTTCAAAGAATAATTTCCTTACATTTCTTCAGTACTAAAAAATCATTTAAATTAAAAAAAAAAAAAAAAAGTGGATAACATATCATGTTTTGACCTTCTAAACCATGAGTGTGCAACCTTTTGACTTTCCTTAGCTGCACTGAGTAGAGGAATTGTCTTGGACCTCATTTAATATATAATATAATCAATTTCTAGAAGTAAAAAAACTTCTTTTATAAGTATATATATTATTCAAACATTAGAAAAAGAGGGCAACAAACCCATAAAAACAGAGGGATATTTGTTTTTGTGAAAATAATACATCAGCATCTGGTTGGATCGAAGTGGTTGCAATTCTTAGTGAGTTCTCAAGGTGCTTGTCAGAATTTTTTAATGAAGTTTTACTCTTTATAAGTAGTTGTTCATGAATGTACACACCAACAAAAAGGAATGGCATAAATAAGGCATGACTGTGAGCGAGGCATATTTTTCTCTGATATGTCTTGTAAAAATCTAGTAAAAAGACAGGATTAAAATTTTTACTTACATGTCTGATTGTAATTCTTTACATTTACTTTGAAAAATCTGAATATAATATATTTAAGTTGACTGAAAATGGAATCACAAATATTGCAAAAAATTGATAATTTTATGTAAATCTTGAAATCTCAAATTCCTTTCTCAAAATGGAAAGCAGTGTTGCATATTTTTCACTGTTCACAAAATTATGTTTAGCTAACATATCAAAATGCACAAAATTATCTGCAATGACTTGAGCTTGCCATCACTTCAGTTTCATTTTGAATGCTCTTATGGTATGAAATATAGCACAGATAAGTTGATTTTTACCATGACAATACATGTTGAATTCATTTAAATGAGTAGTCAAATCCACTGAACGTGATAAATCTGTGAGCCATTTTTCATCTTCAAATTCTGGCACAAATTTTCCTTTTGATTCTATAAAGGACTTGATTTCATTTTGCAAATGAAATCTTTCTAGCATCTTACCCCAACTTAGCCATCTTACTTGAAAAAAATAAGCGATGTCCCCATAATCAGTATCCACTTTAGAGACTTCTGGAATTGCTGGACCACTTGGATTTTATGAAATTCACAGCTTTAATAACGATTGGATGATGAGTTTACTAATTAAATAAGAAAACTTACATATCTACTTAATAACAAAAAATGTATCTTCACAGGCATACACACATATATGTAAGTTGAAATGTTATCAGTAATCATTGTGTTTTACTCACCAAGTTGCACGGAGGCATATAACGTAATATTTCAGTTCAACTGACTGTGTGTGGTAGGCACAAAGGGAGGTGTTAGCGCCATGTTTGCTTTTAGTTCTCTCTTGAATTAATTGATAAATAAATAGTCTTTCCCAAGCTGAGTCTCTTGTGATTGTGAAGGTATCTGATGAACAATCACCATATCCTTATGTCACCCCATGAGATTTTTCATAATGTTTTCTCCCCTTGTTCTGTTCAGAAGGGGGAGTGAGAGAGTGACTGAGTGACGCTTGGCTGCCTGCTGGTCTTAAACCACAAGAAAGCTAGATAGAAAGAATACCCAGTTAATACCTTCTCACATTTTTCTGTTAAGACCCTTAGTTATCTACATTTTCCCACTCAATTGTTCCCTAACAGATGCTTTCACCTGATCTAACATAGAAATCTGTAAGATCACAAGGTGAAGAGTAGATAGGTGTGATACTTATTTTAAAAAGAAATTGTAATGTTCATAATTCGTGTAGTTTTCACAGAATATTAACATAGCGCAACTATACTGTAAAAACTACCTTCAGTACGTGACAAATTTTGAGGAAAATATCAGTTAACTATTTGCCAAGGATTTCAGCTGCAAAAGCATCTGCAACGTTATTACTTCAGTGCCTTCTACATATTAAAGACAATCATTGAGAAATCTGTGCCATTATTCACTGTGTCCACATGAAACTGAAAGATCGTGGTACCTTTGTATTGTGCAGTTAAATGCCCCTGTAAGTTATACTTTATTTACTGCAAAATTTCACAGAATCACAGAATTGTAGGGGTTGGAAGGGACCTCCAGAGATCATCGAGTCCAACCCCCCTGCCAAAGCAGGTTCCCTACAGCAGGTCGCACAGGTAGGCATCCAGGCAGGTCTTGAACATCTCCAGAGAAGGAGACTCCACCACCTCCCTGGGCAGCCTGTTCCAGTGCTCCGTCACCTCACTGTAAAGAAGTTCTTGTGCACATTTGTGCAGAACTTCCTATGCTGCAGTTTCCGGACGTTTCCGCTGGTCCTGTCTCCACTCACCACTGAAAAGAGTCCAGCCTCGCCATTCTCAATCCAGTCATCCATTTGTGAGTATATAGACATCTACCTTTTCTCTTCATCTTTTCATTCTTTTGATTTCCACTTCTTGCACAGAATAAAAGTCTTGTTTTCTGTTCCAAACTGTTCTTTATTTAAAAGATCAGTAAATGTGGTACTGAAACATAACAACTGGTTATACATGTTATACAAATACCCTAAAGGCTTGGTAGTACACAAAAATAATCAACTAATTTAATTCATGCAAGAACTGTTAACTGCTAAGTAAACTATTTCTAATATCTCTTATATACCTGCTATAAAATAGGATATCTTTAATCTCCATTGTCTCAAGAAGGCAAATAGGTTTTTAACCACAAGGATTATACATTGAATTAGCTAAATTGCTTTTACTTGCTAATAACAGGCTTTATAATATTATATTCTGGAATAGTTGTCTTTAAATGCATTAAAACATTATGGATTTGAAGTTTTTTGTTGAAGGAACTGTACCATATTAGAACAGACAAAATAATTCCCCAGACACACTGCTCTATGAATAACTACCTTTAAGAAAAAAAGGCATGATGCAGCCCATATTTGTGTACGTGTGTGCACACATTTATTTTAGACCTTGAGTTAAAGATATCTAGGGGGGAAAAAAAAAAAAAAGAGTCTTAATTTCTAAAATATAAGATTACAAATATCAGGTTTGATTTTTTTAACGGTGAGTTGGCAAACAAAAACCTGATATTAATGATAATAATGATAATAATAATAATTAAAATTATAATAACATAAAAATAATAATACTTAGAATTTCTCCAGTCAATGTAGAAAATGTGAAAAAAAAAATAAGCATCAGTTTTTCATTCACATTGTGACAACACTTTGCTAAGTAGCTTAGATACTATCTCTGGACAAGTGTACTCATGCTGCTGGCAGATATTTATGGATGCAATATTTAGAATGTCTGAGAAGCCCATTATGTAGACATAAAAGAAACACATCCTACAAAACACTTCTGTAACTGAATTTCAAGAGTAAAATAGATAAAACCATTCTTATTAGAACTTTCATATCCCTCAGCTGAGCTTATAGGCTTGAAAATAGTGCTAGGCTAATATTGCACTTCATCTTTTGAGTCAAAACTATTCAGTATCTGACCCAATAGGACTGTAAAAAACAAATGCTATACCTTGGTAATTTGAGTGCAATCATGTGTAGTCTTAAAGTTTTCCTTTGTAAAAGGGCCTAGGAGGAGTTTCCTGAAACAGTGTCTGTACATGTGCATTCTCATCTACCTGAAAAACAATAGCTGGACAAGAAGAGGCTTCTGAAAGCTTTATGTTTCTTAATATCTATCTGGCCTCCCTTCAAAAGCTCTTGGATGTTTCCCATGTCATTGCCCAACATTGCTGCTTCAGAAGAGTTAGATGTTCATTTTAGTCCAGACCATTGCCTGTGTACTGTGTTTCTCAGACCAACCCAAGTATCCTGAATCTGGCAACTTTTGAAACCTGATAATCAACACTGTATTTTGTGTATTTGCTTTAAAGTGATACCAGCTAGGTTCAAGAGATTGGATGAAAATTTTAAATTTCAGTAGCAATGAGAAAAAGCAATCAAATATGTTCAGTTCCTCCTGCTGGCAACGCTTACAAATTTGTTTCTTATGTATCTTGGCAGTACAGTAAAAAGAAAGAAATAAAAATCATTTGAGATCTATTTAATACTTTATTTAGAATTCAGTATTTTTAATGTAACTTTGCAGATTTTTGCAATCATGGCTTTTGAATGCTTCAGTTTTGTAGTTATTAAAATATTATTTTCCAGTTTCTTGAGGAGATCAGCCCCTCTCACAACTTTCTTTTTTTACTAGACAGAAAGGCGTGATTTTTGATTCCTACTGTCATGTCACAGAAGTCATTGTCCTTTGTTTAGAGGGTTCTCTGAAACTGCTGTTTTATGATTGCCTTCAGTCAGCCTAAGATTGAGGCTGTGTTAGTTAAGAGCAGATCATGAGGCACAGCCACATTCGTGCATCACAAAATTAAATCAGCCATCTATTTAATCTGAAAACCACCTGTTTCATCTACTCTGTTCATACCACAGCCATTGAACTCTTCCCTAAAACTGAGATTCAATTGAGAAAAGACTGAAAACAGAAGATATATATCACAAACAATGCACAAGAAAGCTGAAGACTGATCACCATAGAGTGGTAAAAAAGTAACTATTACTTTTTATGATATTTATTTTAAAGAAAGATATGTTTCAGAGATCATAAATTATTAGTTTATGCATGCTCAACTTTTCTTGTATAGGACATTTTTGTTTTTATAGAGGATAGCTATTAGAAAAATATACCAAATCAAATTAAATCTCAGTTATGTTTAATCCTACATTAAAAATCATTCAGAGTTTTATGCAATTAGTCTGCATGAAAAATATCCAATATCTGAGGAATATCTGAAATAATTAAGTATCAAATTTCTGAGAAATTAGTACAGTTATTCATCTATAAACATCAGTAATGGACTAGGTAGGAAAAATGTTCTCCTCTATGGAGACAAAGAATACATTTCTCAGTAACTGCCTTTTGGAAAATAAAACAGTCCACATCAAAGTAATTTATTTAAGCCATTGTGACAATCTGAGTTAATGGTCTTCAAAACAACACTTTTAGACATGAGGCAATTCTGAACTTCAGGGGAAAAAAGAAGAAGAAGAAAAAAAAGCCTTGTCTGAGCTTACAAATTTTTTCATATTGTGAGGGCCTCCTCTGTCTTGAAGTCCATTTATTGCCCATTGTTACTGCAAATACAGAACAAGGGGAAATGGCCTCAAGTTGCACCAGGGGAGGCTTAGGTTGGATATCAGGAAAAACTTGTTTACAGAAAGAGTTATTAAGTACTGGAATAGGCTTGGGGAGGTGGCTGAGTCACCATCTCTGAACTGTGTTTAAAAACCATTTGGATGTGGTGTTCAGGGACATGATTTAGTGGAGGGTTTTTAAAGTTAGAGTAGTATGGTTAGGTTGCAGTTGAACTTGATGATCTTTAAGGTCTTTTCCAACCTGACCAATTCTATGATTCTATGATTCTAAATACCACAATGTTTTCACAGGCAATACACAGCTAGGGCCAATGTTCACATCCTGAGAGCCTCATTGATATAATGAGTGAAACAGAAAAAAATATGCCTGCCTACCTATTTGTTTTTTGCTTTGCAGGGTTAAAGAAAGTTTGCAATTCCACAGCAGCGAGGTTAGCTGGAAGTAGCAATAGCTAAAAGTAAAATGAAATTTCAAGAAAATAAAGATCCCCCAGACAACCAAAACATCCCTTTACATCTCTGTTTATCTGACTTAATAATGAGGATTTGATGTGCTTTCTAACATCTTAATGCTTGCTTTTCACCAGTGACCAGTAACATGAAATGCCAGCACTGGCTTTTGTATCTTTGACCATTCTACAGCCATGGATATTGTATCCTCATCTAGTTAGGACTTCCTCTCATTCTGAATGACACTCCTCTCATAGATCCCTGAACACCTCTATCAGATGCTAGGGATCAGTTTAACAAGCTACTCTGTCACACTTTAAGAGCTGCCTCCCTCACTGACACATAATAGCTGACCCTGCATGAATTCAGTGTGCTGAAAGTAAATGGGTTATTTCAAGCCATTTTTAGCCAGAGTACCTGGCTAATCTGTTTGCTGTGACTTGCAAGGAGCAAGCACACAGTCAGAGGGTTATTTCCACTAGACAGGTAGAGCACCCTAGGAGATCCACTGCCATCACCCTGAGTATCTAAATCACCTGCAAAATGAAACATAGATGCTTGCTTGTGTTTCTGAAAATTCTAGCATTTTCTCTCAGACGACAGTCACATTACTTTATAATACTTTTTAAAACTCTTCATGCTTTTAAAATGAATACACAGAAAAAATTACCTTGGCAACTTATTTTTTTTTTCTCCTGTTCTCTACAAAATAATTATCTGAAGACCATCTAGGGATTTTTTTCCTCATATATTACTTGCAGTAAATTTTAGAACAAGCTCCATTCTGCCTTCTTACTTCAGATCAACAGGTAATTTGGAATCTAAGCTGTTATAATGGAACTACAGAGCTAGTAGGCTTTTAGAAAGAGGGATGTTCTTCACTTGAGAGCATACCGTGTCACTAGTCTAATTCTACAACCATTTCATTAAAAAAATTAAAGGGTATGACTCTATTGGACCCATATTTAAGCAAAGCTCTTAAGTTCATTAAGCATTTAAATCATTGAAACAAAATGTGCTTAAATACTTAGCTGTTTCAAATTATGATTATTGTAGTAATTAGTGTATGCTCAGTTATATCTTGTGAATGCATGCTTTTAGTGCCTACTCAATAAATAAACTGATTAATAACATTTGCAGGAAGAAAACAGAATGAGCTTTGGAGTAGTGGAAATACTTTTTACAGTTAAAAAAAAAAAAAAAAAATCCCTCTCCATGTATCAACATTGGTATAACTATTGGTATGGGTATGTTATTACATGTGTATCCCTCTATATGTTTAACAGTACTTGACAGAAAATCTGATGTATGAGAGCATATGGTAATTCCTTGAGTGATTTCTTCTGGCCATTTGTTGGAACATTCTGAGGAAATATGCCAAAAAGAAAACAGACAGACTTCAAAACCAATGTCTATTCTAACATTTTGGTAGCCTGGTTTGGGAATCAAGGCTTCCCTTGGGAAGGGATCATGAACTGGCACTCTAATTTAACTGTTTCTTCATTCAGTTCTTTCAGACTCTTTTCCAGGATGAAATCCAGGAGCATGAGAGCCCAAATTAGATATAAAGATCAGACACTTTGGGATGGATGGAGCATGAATTTTCAGTGGCTCTTGAGTACTTAACAGGTTGAAAACACCTCTTTTCATGCTGAAATCTTCCCTGTGTCTGTGGAATTCTGAGACTATTATTAACTCCTGGAACTACTTGTTTGACATTATGAATTTGTAAAGGAAAGAAAAGGAAATGAATTTCAATAGTAAATTTAAGTTGTTCTTACTTAAAGTCCTCTTTCAAATATTTTTCCAAAATTTCTCATATAACTGGATATATAGTATACTGATTTACCAGTAACACCACAAAAGCATGAATCATGTTTTATTTTTTGTCTTTATTTTTTTCCTGAGCACTCATGTATAAGGTAAACACCATAAATTAGTTTACTGATTATTTAAACTCTTTTCCTTATTTAACCACTGATATCCACAATTCTGAAGTATATGTGCCTTTGCTTTAAGTCACATACTTTGTTGAAGTCTCATTACTGTATTTTCTTAAATTATGGCTCTTCAGAGACAAATTAGGAATCAAGAACTTAAATTCGCTTACAAGCAGGCCATTTCAAATATGAATTTTGGACTTACCATTTAATAGTGGACCATATTGCCTTCTTTGTTTAGATCTGATCCCTAAGAATTTCAACTAGACAATATATAAAATGCTGTGGCAGGTCAGACTACTGTATCATATAAAAATTTGCAAGCCTATACATGTTTGAGGTGTTTCAGTAAGAAATTTTTAAGAATTTCAGTAAGATTTATGGATGGTATCCATTTTCTCAGTGTATGACAGTGTTCTTTCTAAAATAGGAAAAGACTGATATATTGTTGGAAGGATGTTGAAATCTCAATTGTGTACAATACGTCATGCTTAGAAACTAGATTTATTTGAAAATGTATTGGTCTAATTAATCTCAAGTAGGAAAAAATCACAATCAAGTAACAGCAATTGCAAAAAAGACACAGTTATGTTATCATCTTGATGATCTTCCATAGTATATTTTCACACAGGTATGATTTTAAAGTTAAATAAGATAACTATAACACACAGTTACCTATAAACTAAATACACATTGTTTTCCTCTGCTGCATCAGTAATATGAACTTCTCTTGAGTATGTATGGTCTTCTAGCTTTGTTCACATGTAGTTGCCGTTTCAGAATATAGGGATTTTTTCTTTTCATTATTTCCTTTTCTTGGCTTGAATTTTCTAGATCAAAAGCGTCTTGCTGAAGTAACTGTAGGATGTAAGAAAAGACAGGATATTATCATGGCTTTTTTTTCTACTGAAAATCATCAATTCCACAAGAGTTCTATTTGCCCCAGGCTCAGACATTTCCCGAAGATCAGGGTACAGAGAAGTGATATTTAAATTCCACTGAAACTAGTAAGACCATTGGATTTAGCTATAAGAAAGCTGGTGTGTCACTCTGGAGCTAAATATGACTTAAAGTTTCCTTATCACTGTCACTCAGTAATGGTTAATTTATCCTAAAAACCTCCTAAAACACCCACTCCTTGCTAATTTCAGATTTTGTGGAATATTTTTATCACAGAATTTCTACATTAAAAATCAAAATGTGTAAAAAGAAAGGAAATAAAGTACATGAAAACCAATTTTTTCAATTAAAATATGTTATTTAACTGCATTTGAGTTTTATTTATAGTTTTTTAAGTATTTTCTTCAGATTTATATCTGCTTTATCTATTTTCATCCGTTCTTTTACCATGCTCTTCCATGGCCAGGCTGAAAGGCATTAAGCTAGAAACATTTTAGACTCACCTCAGTATTTTCCTAAGCAATCAAATTCTGTTAGTCACTTAATTACTTAATAAATGAGTGCTCATCTAAATCCTGTTGATATAAATGGAAAAAACCTCATGATTTCAACAGAGTTTGGAGTCAATCCTGGATGAGTAAGATCGCAAGAATTTGTTTCATTATATAAAGTGTTTATTTCAAGTCTTCTTCAGTTCTTCTCCCTCTAGCTCTATTCTTTCTCCCCCTATTGTGCCTCAGAAAATTCTGCACTGGATAACCATGCTCCTAGGTTGATACAGAAGCATCCTTTTTAAATTTCATATGCAGTATAATTAGAAGTGGAGCTTTGCAACCACCACAAAAGATGGTACAACTATAAAATAAGGAGCCATGATTAAGCCAGGCTATGGCACATGATTGATTCCATGGTAGATCCTTTTCAATAATAAATGTATCAGTGAAGAATCCTCTGAAAACTCTGGCTCTCAAAAGATGCAGTCTTTTTTATGCGTCATCCTAGATGGTACAGTGAACTGAGAACCCTAAGCAAACACATAGCTCTGCTTCAGCAGGCAAAAGGGGATCAGGACTCAGTCAAATTGCCCATGAACTGTGATAACTGAGGAATCTCGGTTTAGTGGAAAGCGGGTACTGATATTTAGACATATTTGTTTTGTTGGGTTTTTTTTACAGCATGACTAGATTCTTTCCAGTGTGTTTACATGAATGTTACAATAAGGTACATATCACAGATGGATCACAAAACAATTACTATTTAGGAGTAGCAACCCTAAGTTTTGGAGGGACAGAAAATCAGGATTTCCCTTGCTATTAGTTTCTTAGCAATTATAAAAAGTTCAGAGTACCTGGTAAAATTACAGGTGTACATGGCATGTATGTATTTTGAATCCTGTTTGTCTTAGTGCCCTTCAGAAACTCTGTGTAAATTTACTTATGCTTGAATAAATCTGCAGTAATTTAATGTCTGTTAAGCACATATTAATTTTGTGCTCTGGCTCATTTTCGTATGTTTATTTCACTCCTTGGTATAGTTACAAAGAGTGGAGAAATTATGTAGTTAAGGATTTTTGACATTTGTTCACGTGTCTTTATCCAAAACAGATATTCACCTCTTCAGAAGCTATGTTAAGTCACAACTCTTTCACTAAGTGGTATATTATCAGTATTAAATATTAGAAAATAGCAAAAACATAGGATAGTTTAGACAATGTGATGGGGTGATTTAAGCCAAGAGCACCTAAGATCTGGAGGAACACTTGGGATCTGAAGTAGAAAAGACCATTGTGACGACAAACAGAGCTTGAAAGTGTAACAGTCATGGAAACATGCACTTGTGACACTTCATTTTACCTCCCAGTGCTGAAAGGCTCTGCTGTGGCAAACTTTTTGGAGTTGATACACTGTCAGCATTGCTTCCAAGCTGAAGCCATCCAGAGCAGCAGGGAACTGTCTTCCAGAAATGAGATCCTCATCATCTACCTCTACCGTTTCCCCCACCTGGTTGTTCATGTTGTTGATAAGATTGCAGACATTTAGCAGGGTCACTTTCCAGTAAGAAAGTTTTGCTCTGTTCATCTGAAAATACAAAGATGTTGTATGATGTTACATTACGCATGGTACGTAATGTAATGCAACTTTTGTTTTGTTTTGTTTTGAGTGGTAATGTATGACATTTAAACATTTTGGAAGGAAGAAGCTTGTTTGTTTGAAGTTCTTTTCATCTGTCAAGCTTTAAGACAATAATTAGAGCATGAAATTAGGACAACTCCTTTATTAAAAACACCAAGACTGTTTCCCCACTGCTTTACCCCCCAAGTAGATATACATGATGGAAAAATAAACTGTTACCAAACCAGAAAGGTAGCATTTCATAGTCATTCTGCACAGGTGCAAACAAAAACACAAATGGAAATTAATATAATATAAATTCATAGGTGTAAATCAGGACAGTGAGTCAGACCCAGTGGATAAATTTCCAGTGCCAGATTCCTAGCTAGATGCCTGTGGTTAACTAGATGCTCCTCCCCAGTTCAGAACAAATAGCAGTCATTTCAAAATTCCTAAAGAAATGGAACAGAGTCCCTGCTTCAGGGCAAGTTGTCTGGTGAAGCTGGAGCCAGTGTTATGGAATCTGTAAGCCCCAGGGATTTTGGATACTGGAAAGTCATGAGTGTTAAGTGATGTGAATAGGACTAGGGGCTTGGATGAAGATGGAGTATAGGTGAAATAGAGTTGTGCAAAAGACGAACTTGGTGGCTAGACTGAAATGCCTCATGAGATCAACTGTCTTTGGGTGGTCCATAATGGAACAATTCAGAGATATTACAGGAAGACAGAAATAAAGAGAGAAATGTCACCATAATGTGATCCAATAGTTTACATTATTTCAGAGTAATTTGATTTTTAAAACCTTTAGCAAATGATAACAAGAATTTTTACTTTTTAATGGCACTATTTTAAGACAGTTATTGAAGTAGGTTTTTTTAAATTATCATTAGAAATACCTAATTTCTGTCTCAATCACTGTTTTCCTTCTCTGTTGTCTTTGTCAATTCCTTGGTTATGATCTATTTATTACCCTAGTCATTATTTCTTCTAAATTGTATCCCTCTTAGTGCTGAATATAGAGATTAGTTTCATTCAAGTAGAACCAGTGACACAGCAATCTCCAATCAAAAGTCAAATAGCAAATTCCTATTTATTAATGGCAATTAATGCCCTTGAGGCATATATTAGGATGCTGCTCTACCTATGAACTGAAATGTTGTTTCTTTTTCCTGCGTGTGTTAAGTTAAATACGGGTATTACATTAATACAGATATTGCCTCTTACCAACAGCATTAAATAAGTGTGTGGATGCAGTTTTTACCTAGCTGAACATTGAGTAATCACACAACCTGCTGTTTGTTTAAGGAAATTTTCTAACAAAGAGGTATTATATGCAAGATCTCTGCATATTTGCAACTGTTTTTTAAACTAAAAGAAAGAAAATGTAGATAAGTGAAGAAGAAAAAAGAAAAGCTCTCATCACTAATAACAGTAGTTACAAGAAATTGCCTTTTTACCGTAATCATTAGTTCAGTATGCAACTAGTACATGCATGAATTTCAAAATGAGACTAATTTAGCCTTTTTAGTAAAACTGCTATGTTCTTAGATTTCTATTAGGGCTTGGATAGCAAACAGTATTTTGTTTTGAGAAGAAACTAATCTCAAACCTTATTCAGAAGGTTCTACATTTTTCAATTTGGGCTCATGTGCTGTCTCATCTGGGCTCTCCACTCAGGCATCCCATCAGTCTAATTACTTGAAAAGTTGTGGCAGGTTCAAAACAAAATTGACATCTGTACAGAATGCCTGATTTAATTAGCAAAAGTTAATTTAGCCAAAAAGCAACTGTTCACTGAAGTTTCAAAATCTTTACTCTGTTTTAAAGTATTTGTGAAATGCAAACACAGAGCTTTTCTTGCCAAATGAGGAGGCTTTTCCAATACAATTCTTTCTCCTTGTATATGAAAGAAATATGAACTAGAACATCCCCAGCTAAACTGCAATGAAGAATAAAATCCAGGAGCAGTACTGTGTGAGAAAGTGAGAATTCAGAGTTGAAAACAAGACTATGCTGATGGATATGACTGGATCTTTTTGATCTGAAGTTATTATTTTATGTAACCTTGATGTATGTCTTCTTTTTTTAAGGAACATTTCTCTCTGTATTAGCAAAATACCTAAATTGCAGTCTCCATTATGTGCAATTGGTCTTGGCTGCTACTTATGAGGTTAGGGAAAAAATCTTACAGTGCTGTATGCAAGCATACTTTGTTAGTCAAGGGAGTCTAATTCTCATTAATAACATGCATCACTTCAAAGTATTTTCACTTGGATACGCATGCTTCTGACTTACACTGTTGCCAGCTCCCAGAATAAGACTATGAAGCATTAAGAACTTCAGTCAAGAGTGAAATACTTTTTTAACTGAACATGGACCTCTCTAGATCATGTCCAGTTTCTGAACAGTGCAGGCATGTTACTTTCTTATAATCTACTTCACTATTACAGCAAGTATTACAATCACACAGCTTTGTTTTATAGGTTATGGAAAATCACTGAAGAGGGCATGTTAAAAAAGTAAATAAACAAAAAAAAAAAAAAAAAAAACAAAGAAACAAACAAAAAGCATGAAAACACAGTTTCAGATGACTGTAACACAAATGTTCAGGTAGACATTCAATATGTGAAATATTTTCCACAGATGTCTAAGCAATACCAACTACAGTTGCTCAATGTATGTTTTGGAAAAACACCTACATGAGAGATCAAAGAAATTGTATCTGCCAAGAAGGAATAAACTGTTTTGAAGATTAACTTGAAAAAATCTGGGAGGTACCTGGTGGAACAAAAGAGACTGCCATATGAATCACAGTTAAAAATTATTAATGATGAAGAATTCATGAAATGAATATGATACATGCATTTCCACTGTTAAACATGCTTCTGAAATATGACTCAGATATATGGTTTCCCATACCTTTTTAAATACTGAAAGTGAACTCAAAATTGTCTAAGAAACTGAAACAAGCTTGGGAATATTTCCCTCTTAGACAGTACCTTTTCCTGTGAAAACTACAGAGAATCTCAAGTGATAATATACATGCTTTTTTCTTTCAATTTATGATTGAATGATGCTCCAGGACATTTTAATATAATTTTTGCTGTTTCTGTTTTGTAATGAATACCCCCAAAATGTTAATTAAAATAAAATAAATACAAATATTCAGTTCTCCTTTTTTTATAATCTTGCCTTTATCTAGTGAAAGCAGGTGAAAAAGATTCAAGACCAAGCAAAATCCATGGTACTGAACAACTAGGTAAAACACCTGACTTAGCTTACAGAATTCCTGAGATACAATGCAGAGAATTGAGGGCTCGTTACAGTGCCTTTTCTGGTGTACTTCACTGTCTTTAGTTTTGCTTAATGACTTCCTCTACACAGAATAAGACAGGGAGACCACTTATTTTCCAGCAGTATTAATAACACATAAAGGACTCAGAATTACTTCTGCACTGTCTCTACATAGGTGCTTCAATGGTTCCTTTTCGGAACAGTAATTGAATTTTGTTCAAAACGTAACAGTAGAAATGATAACAAAAATAATTTCTGCCTTTAAGCACATGAATTGCATCCTAAGGTTTTCTGTGATGTATACTAATGCTAACAAATGTAAGGACTTGCATGCAATAACTGAGTCAGGAAGTTAGAAACTCTTAGACAGCTGCAGCCTCATCTGCCTGATACAAAGGCTAAACTTTCTGGGTATATACAGTTAGGAACAGGCATTCAAGCTCAGAAGGTTCAAGATTTCATAAAAAATTGTGTATGTAGGGATCTCAAATGTCTATCCTAGTAATAATGATTCCTTCAAATAAACATTTTTTCCTTCTTTTTTTTTTTTCCTTGAACTAATAGCATTACAGTTTTGTTTGAGTTCAAGACAGTCTTCATGCAAATGGTGGATTCACGATAGCACTTAAGAAGCTGTGAGTAGATGTATCTTTCTGATGCAAAAGACAGTCAGCAGGTAATCATTTGCATATTTGTGATACTTCAGATTACGTTATCTTACTAAATCTTCCAAAAGGCTCCTTGGACTTTATCTTAGAAGAAAGACATATAAAACTTTTTAGGGTCTTGCTTGATCCCTGTATCTTTGTTGAGGCATAACAGCAGGGAAAGGTGATAAGCTATATTAAATGTTGAAGGCAGTTCATGAAAGCATTAATGTAATTTTTTTAAATATGGAGATATATTCAGCACATGGGTGACTTTAAAGAGTATCTTGCAAAAGACCAGTAGACATTTATCAACAGTCTGTGAAGTCAAAAGAATATGGTAAAAAAGCATATTTCCATAATATTGCATAGATTTGATGCCATACTTCACAAGTACCTACTTAGCTAGAATTTTTCTGTGAAATACCAGAAACATGAATGATTTTACTGCATTTTACTGCATTAGATCTGGGCTTTCATAAACGTATTTTTTTCCTTCTATTTTCCTTCCACTTTATTGATGAGAACCACTGAGTCTTTTTAATTGGCTGGATTTCCCTTGCTGATGATTACCAAGTCAGTGTTAAAGATGATTAATACAATTTAATGGTAATTGCTCTCAACTAGAGACTAATCTCAGGCACAAAGACAGTCAGTTATCATGCATACCATCCTAAAACTAGTCTTTCAAGTCAGAAACATGGTTCTATTCTAATGAAGACTAAAAACTAGCAAAGGCCAACAAAAAAATAATAATAATTTATTATTTCAGTAACAACTGGAATAATGATCTATCTCTTGTAGAAGTAGTTTCATACACCTTTTAAGTGGTTCCACTATGCCTTTACTGTCAAGAAAGAGTACTTATTTTATACTAACTTTATTATTTTATTATTTTATACTAATTTTATACTAATTAATTTAAAATAGTGATTTAAAATTCTATCACTTAGAATTAAAATGTCTCCATCACCCATTGTTTCTGTCAACTTCAGGTGTCATGTCACTTGCAGTATCTATACCATAAAGCCATTAAAAATTAAGTTACATGACGTAAAACAATGTGTAAAAGTATATAACAAACATCTTTGTATTATCAACAGGTGCACTTTATATGGGCATTTTTAGTTACCTTCAATTGCACTCTACAGTAAAAGAGAAAAAAAGATGGAAATGGCATTTACAGTTACAGTTCCACTCTAATCTGTGGCAGCAATAGAATAGCTGCAGGGTTTTCTCCCAGGGCGTATTATGGTTTGGCAGGCAGAGAAAGAACTATTTAAAGAACATTAAAATTTGTCTCTGGGAAATAATCTCTATTAAATCTTTCTTTACTTTAGAGAAACCAGCGGCAAACAGGTTTGTTTGTGATCTACCATGCCAGTAAAGAATGTGGGAACTTAAGAACTGCTGGACCAGATCAGAACAATGTATTTTCCAGCCTCATTTCTTATCCTGGTTTATTCAAATGATGCTGTGGAAAAGCTCACATATAAGAAAATACAGTATAAACATAAGTCTTGCAGGCAGGTTTTTTGTTTCTTTTTTTTACAACTAGCCATTGGCTTATGAATTTTTTTTTTTTTTAAATTTTCAGAAGAATGTAGTTTTATTTTCCAGTGAAATCAAGCACCAAGAGTTAAATCATTCTACTTTAAGCCTAGGAATCTTGTTTCAGAGTTTTTTCTTCAAAATATTGCTGAAGAAACACTAGGCTTAGATCACTTGTGGAAAATAACAGTACTGAGGAAATGTCTGTCAGCTTGTTCAATACATATGTGCAACACTTGCTACTTCACCTACATTAGTATGAGTTTGGAACAGAACTTTTGTCTACTTGTTTTAAATAACATGTTTATCATTCATCGTCTGGCTACTTGTCAAGGAAATGTCATTTGCCAGATTAATAGTTTCATAGTCATGTCCCCATGTTCTTGTACTAACATTATAATGAAATTCCTAAACCAAAATCAGCATATGTATTAACAGATTTTGCTTTATGACTGTCTTAATTTTATATGCACATAGAAAAAAATTTCCACATAAAAATCTCACTTAGAGATTTGACTAAAGGTTAATTTAACTTTCAGCAGGCATAATCTTATTGGAAACACATTTCCTCTTATAAATTTATCTCTCTACACATTTTTGACAGTTTAATGAAAGTATCAATGTTACACGTGAGGAACACTTTTTTGTGTGTGTCACATCAACACCTTTAAATTTCCTTTGAACTGAGAAAATCTTACACCAAAGTGATGTCTAGCACTGAACTTTCAGGCCTGGACCATAGGTTATTGCTTTGTATGAAGACTTTTAGGTTTGTAATGAGAATTCATTTGCTTTCTAACCATTAGCTGAAAGAGGAAAAATAATTACCTTTGATGTATACATATTGGTCAATAAATCTGCTTCTAATGCTTTCATTTCCTCTTCTGAATCTGGGAATAAACCAGTAACATATGTTTATTATTTCATCATAAATCATGGACATTTGAATTCAGCAAGCAAAATATAGATATATAAA
The DNA here is from genome assembly GCF_026119805.1 of Tympanuchus pallidicinctus. Classification (NCBI taxonomy): domain Eukaryota; kingdom Metazoa; phylum Chordata; class Aves; order Galliformes; family Phasianidae; genus Tympanuchus; species Tympanuchus pallidicinctus. The sequence goes on from NW_026294802.1 coordinate 22,201,324, forward strand.
TGAGGTTTTTTTGGGAAAAAAAAAAAAAAAAAAAAAAAAAAAAAACAGTAATAAAAGTGGATTCACAGCATTGTGTTCTAATGAGACTATAAGGAGGTTTTTGGTACCAAAACTTTATTTTGAAAGGGATATCCATCAAATTTCAAAGCATGACCAAGCTTATTGACATGAATGAAGGAATTCACTGTTCGCTTGTAGACAGGCCCATTAATTTTCAGCTGTTTCAGTACAAAAAATGGTGCAATTTTCTTCATCCAAAATCAGACTGATTTTCTTAATTACTACTTGTCACCTCTACTAACTAACATTTACTTAGCTGCTGTTTTTTGGGAGCAATTGCAAACATTCTCAACTTGGATCTTCAAGGTGTTTTTAAATGGTGACCAGCAAATTAATGCAAAGTCATTCTACTACAGTCTATTGGAGATAAGCCATTCTTCTGGAAACCCTATGAACATTTCTTTGCTGAAGGGCTATGCTCAGATCTATTAGACTGTCTCTGTCTCCAATCCAGTCTGCTCTCACACAGCAGCCATCTATTCCCCGAGTCATTAGAGTGATCATCTTCTGTGCCTGAGTACAGTACAGTACAGCAAAGAAGAGACCAGAAGTCTCAGTTTTTAACCACCTTTATGCTTATCACTTGCTAAGGAAGTAGCTTTCTGGAACATTTTTGGCTTTTGCTTCTGCCATATGTGAAAAATCATAGCATCTTCTAATACAAGTAATGTAAAATAGTATCCCCAAGTTCTTTGTCTCCTCAGACATTTCTACCAGTTGTGATTCTGCTAAAAGGAGTTTTTAATAGAAGTGAATATTTACTAAACAATCACTTTGCACAGTTGTACTGCTTCCAATTGTGTTAAAGTCACCAAAAAATGTCTGTGCCTTATGTCAGTCTTTCTCTGCAGTGATGCTGATGTTCAGCTTTGCATTACTAGTACGCTACACTAACTGCTTTTACTTAAAAATTGTTACTTAAAATATTGATAAAGACTGGATGTCAGTACTGCAGCATGTCACTAGTAACTTCTCTATAGTTAATGCCTTTCAGCCCTTTCAGCACTACCTGTATTCATCATTACCTAGTTTCTCAATAGCTTCACCAGTGATGAAGTCCTTTCTGCTGGCATCACATGTTCACCTGAATTTTGACTACTGATACTAACAGCTCTTGCAAAGGGATGAATAGTGCATGTGAGACAGCATCACAATTTGTTGTATTCTGGGGCAATGAAATGACTCATATCTGGTTAGGACCCTGTAAAAGCTATATAGAACAGAACATAGTTTCCCCACCACCAAGGGTGGAAGGCAGATGCAGAAGTGGAAAGCTTACTGAATAGATGGGTATTAAGAAACATCTTTAATGAGAAAATATCTGGAGGATATTACTTAAGAAGCTGTTCGCACAGTGAAGAATGAAACAAAGCCTGGAGGAAAACGGAGTGTATTCAGATAATTCAGGAGTGAAAGAGACAGATGACGGGTAAAAGCAGAAAAAGAGCAAACACTCAAGAGAACAATCTGATTACAGATTATTGTTCAAATCTGAGGAAAATCCAAACACTTTGCTGTCTTTTGTATGCTTACCTTATTATTGATAGGAAATATAGCTTCTTTCTGTATATCTACATTCTACAGAAATAGTTGTCTTCTATTAAAACACACTTTCCCCTGAGAGCAAACATTTTCAAAAGAAAATTGATCATTTTCCTAATGACTTACTTGTCCACATTAGCAAAAATTCATTTGGCTTTTCAACACAAACTTGTCTGTGACATTTCTCATTTAAATATAATTCCAAATTTTCAAGCAAATGAACCATCATGTCAGTTATACATACAATTCTGCTTCTTTTTTATACGAGTCTATTTTAATTTCCACTGGAATCTTTGACTTCAGTGGTTTATGAATTTTAAATTTTCTCACAGAAAATACTAGTCATGTTTTTGCTTAAAAATCTACATACATATGCAGAGAAAATAATAAACTTTTAGCCCTGTCCCAAAGAACACCAGGTCTGTAAAGCACACAAAATGATTATGCTTAAGCCATGACAAAATACAAGTTTAAGTGCGTTACATTTTTCTTCTGTGGGGGAATGTATACCGGAAACTTGCATCCAAAACAAGGAATTCTGAATCCTCCTGGATACTGAAGCTAAAAAATTAATCTACTTTTAAACCTACTCTTTACATTTTAATGGAGTTACAAGTAACAGTAATTTGTACACTAGTGAGATTGGATTTTGAAGACTATTCTACTACACATCTGTCACAGTACACCTGTTTAATTGCAATTTTTTTTTTTTTTTTTTTTTTGTCATAAACTGATGATCTAAATAACACACACTTAGCTATTGTCACTTTCCAAACAAGCTGGCAGTGCATTTTCATGTATGACCCTATTTTTAAGGTATCTAAAGCAACTGATCTTAGAGCAGAAATGCACTTTCAGCTAGTATCCTATTGTGTGATCAGCATCTTTGTGACAAGCATTTTTTGTCATATCAATGCAGTTGCTAGTGATTGTTTTTTTTTTTTTCCCTAGAATCCTAAAACGGTACTTCAGCTACTAAAAAGTGACTACAGTACATATAAAGATAGTCATGCTGATTGGACTTTGATGGAAGGAAGAAGAAAACACACTATCTATGATACCTTGGAAATACCTGGGATTCAAATATCACAAATGTAGCAACATAATTAATGGGACAGCCTACATCGACGTTCCTCAATGACCACTCTGCAGTTACACCATGGTAGTGATGCTGCGGAGGGGAATGTTTTGCAGATAGGGAGTAAATTACGGGAGTGATGGAAAATGTGATGCTGGACAGAGCCCGCTCTGTGCGAGCCGGGAGCACCTGCAGGGCATAGCCGCGTCAGACCGAGCGCACCCCGCCCCGTTCGGTCCCGCTCGAGGCTGCGGGAGCGGCTGGCCGCGTGGTGCTGCCCACCGCACGGAGGCTCGGGGCGCAGGGCGCGGCGGAGCTTACCTGAGCACAGGCTGCAGGAGGCCAAGGCCAGCAGCACCACGCACACCAGCTGGGGTCTCATCCTTGCAGCGCCACTCTCTAGAAAGTAAAGTCCATAAATCCTGGGGAGAGACGGAGAGAGAGACAGACAGACACACAGAGAGAGCTCCGCTGCTCCGCGCCTCGGCACACACACTGGCGGGCGGCCGCAGGCACCAGATGGTGGACCCGGACCCTTCCCCAACTATATAAGCCTCGGGGTGATGTCACGGCGGTGCCGCCATCGCCTCATGGTGAAGAGCCCTCCCTCCACCCCCTCGCCCCCTCCTTCCTCGCCCCCCCCCTCCCCCCCCATCTTTTTTCCCCCCCTCTCCCGCTGCCCCCCTCCGCCGCTGACGCCACCTCCCGCCTGACGCACGCGGAGCCCCGCGGGGCGCGCAGCGGGGCGCGCAGCATCCCCACTCCCACCCACGCGCCCGACTGCTCGTATCCCGGCAGCGACCTGCCCGCTGAGCTCGAAAAGCTCCCATCTACAGATATGATAATTATTTATGAAAAGAAAAAGTTTCCGCAGTTTCTCGGACACCTGCGCGTGCGATGCGCCGGGTCACGGGTTGCGCCGAGACGCGAGCACCTCGTGCGGCCGTCGTGGGATGTGCTTTGCCGTCTGGTTTGGCTTTCCCTGCAGCGTGGGGGAACACGGGGGAGACAACGGATAATAGAAACAAATGAAGTCTGTGTGAGAGAGAGAGATAACGGGAAAGTCACTTGATAAAGGTTTTTCATAGGTGCAAAGAAGTGCTAACGTCCGCCACAACCAGACTACCCCTTCCGAAAAGAGAAACAACAGCTATTGTTTCAAGGAGAGTAAGCGCTCCGTCAAGACGTTTATCCAAAGGTGTAGGTGTTCTGCTTGAATTTCACGACATTGGTAAGACAACCCACTAAGAGGGGACTCTGCAGCCAGCGCCCGGAACGCACGAGCGCAAAAAGCCGCGGGGCACCGCGGGACGAAGCGGAGACAGCACGGGGCAGACGGCGCTGCCCCAGGACGAGCGAAGTGGCAGTGAGGGAAGGGGGGCTGCCACTAACTGTCCCGGTCAGTCCTCTGCATCCTAGAGACCGGCCGTAAAAAAAATAAAAGGCACGGAAATTGTCTGAAATAGACGGTAGGGCAGGTTAACCTTTAACGTGGAGTGTGCAAATGAGAAGCTGAAGACTAGCATCAGCCTCCATCGCGGCGCTGCTCGTAGCATGATTTGTCTCAGATACAGAGAAATGCTCCATCTGTTGAATGGAGATATTACACTGCAGAACATTTTGGTCTCTGTGAATGCATTTAAGGACGGATGTACATGCCACATATAGCAGGAATGCACTCTGGTAGAATTCTGCTAGCACTAATGTTCTCTTCACTATAGAAAGTTTCCTTTGAAATTCGATGGTGATGGGTGCCTCTGTCCTTATCTACCTTCTATTCCTGTCTGTGCCATGAAACAGATACCTCATTAACAGAAAACCTGCAGAAATTTCAAAACCCTGCTGCAGAGAACATCTGGTGGGAAGAGTTCAATTAACTGAATTCCTTCTTCCCTGAATCAACTTTTGTAACAGGATAAAATTTAAATTTGTAAGCTATTTTGGGTTGTAGATGCTTAAATGCATGCAAAAATACAGCTGAGTGCATTCCAGTGGTATTAGCTCTGTTTGTGTGTACTGGTGGGAACACATTTTCTGCCTTACTAAAAAGGAAACAGAAAGAAGGAAAAAATGGAAGGGAAGGGAAGGGAAGGGAAGGGAAGGGAAGGGAAGGGAAGGGAAGGGAAGGGAAGGGAAGGGAAGGGAAGGGAAGGGAAGGGAAGGGAAGGGAAGGGAAGGGAAGGGAAGGGAAGGGAAGGGAAGGGAAGGGAAGGGAAGGGAAGGGAAGGGAAGGGAAGGGAAGGGAAGGGAAGGGAAGGGAAGGGAAGGGAAGGGAAGGGAAGGGAAGGGAAGGGAAGGGAAGGGAAAGGGAAAGGCAGGAAGGCAGGCAGGAAGGGAGGAAAAATTTATCACATTGTGTGGGCTATACTAGTCTGCCAGAAAGTTTCAGCTACAGCTCATCTGCCTTAGCATGGGGGTTAGATGGCCACTCATATTCCTCTCCAGTCCCATTTTCTATTATTTCCGTGATGTAGAAAGACCAATCTGCAGCTGATTTTGCTCTGTGGGTGTTCTGCAGTTCAGGCAGCTCTATGAATGAGAATCATATTTCATAGGTATTTTCTAGTGCCTACTCTCTGTCACAGATTTCCTCAATAGTGTAATTGCCCATATTCTTATGTAACTGGAATTTATAGGAATGATGTTTTATTTTTTTCCTCAGGAAGAGAGTAATTGCCAGTTTTCCTGCCATTAAAAAAATCACCTAATTGCTTTAAAATAAAAAATAATAACCCTGGAATTCTAATATTCGTGCATCTTAGGAAATGACTGTATGTTATGTTATGAGCCATAATATTTCTTATAATTGTTCTGTTTTCACCTGTTTAGTTGTTGTTATTTTGTTGTTGTTGTTTGTTTTGTTTTTCCCAAGAGAAATGTAAAAGCAGAAACTTCAGTATTAAAAGTCTTTGCTTTCTCATCACGTTGAATGTTCTTCACACATTATCTTCAAATGCCCTGGATCAGGCATAACTGAGTTTGGACAATTACATCTTTTTTTCCCAATAGAACTAAACTATCTTCTATTTCCCAGATGTTCCTGTGATTGCTTTTTCTAACTCTTTTCTACATCTGTAGCTCCTTCTATTCTTTGCATGCTAGTACTTTTAAGCCTTTTAAAAATGAATGCCTTAAATCACCTTGTTTTCTGCAAGGTGAGAAAGAGCCTTGTTTTCTTGCAAAGGATTATCCCAGAAAAAACTTTTATAAGGAAAACAAATTCTTAGACCTCCTTCCATCCCTCTTTCTTCTTAAGTATTTCTCAGCTAGAGAAAACATGTATAGCTCTTCATTAACGTTAGTCCACTTGGGAATCATTTTATCTGCTTGCCCTCAACATGATTTAAACAGTCTATCCAGGCCCACAAATCATCTCCATTCACAACTGTGAGACATCTGAAGATAGTGAAACTATTAGGCAAATGGTAGATTCATTAAAGAACAGATATCTTTATTTCATCACTGGAACAAAAAAAAATACCATCTCTACATGTGGATGACACCTAACACAAAAACTGTACGCACCAGAAAGGAGAGAACCACTCTGCCATAGGAAATACTGGAAACTATAATATGGTAGATTCATTGTTTCCAGTTAGCAGTTTTATGCCTTAGAAACAAAAATAAGCACAGTGAGAATAAATGAGATCCAATTCAGGCTGTTTGTATTTTGATATTAAATTATTAATTTGTCTGAGATTTTTGTGTTCATGTGTGGTTTTTGTTTGGGGGAGTGGAATGTTGTATCCAAACCTTCAGGAGATGTAACAAGTATGGAACTGGAAGATGAATCATTCAAGATTCATTCACCTAGGAATTATTTCACAAGTTTTTAAACAGCGCACTGGCTCAAGATGCTAGTTCATCATATCAAATTCAAATTTAGTTGATTTAGGTTGCTTTGCCCCTGCAGCAGTTTGGCTACCAGCAGTTTAAGTTAATTTTCTTGATGTAAAACTGGAAACATCAATTTCTGTCATGTCAGCTCCAGAAAAGTAGAGAACATCTGAAGTATAAAGTAGACAGTGCAGATGAGTTTCTCAGGTAGTTTAATTCTGCAGCATCACTTTCTTTGTCACAAAATATGTCTAGGGTTTTTCATTCAGTTTAGTCAGGACAGTGATGCTCAAATTTTAGCACTGTGGTCAAATGCTGAAAGTCTTAAGACTCTGGAGACCATCTGTGCTGCTGCTGACAGTATCATAAAAAAACTCGGAAATAAGGGAAGACATTTCACAAACTGGATCATTCCTAAGTAAATAAAAAATTAAGCATCCCCTCCATTCTAAACTCCATCTCCTTTACGCATTCTGTCATATGATATTTGAAATTTGTGAGATTGTGCACTTTAAGGAAACATTGAAGATCCAACAGAATGATACCAAAATTTATTGTTGTAGAAAAAAAAAAAAAAAAAAAACAACAAACAACAACAAAAAACTAAAAGCAATCATTATCTTAATCAGATATTTTTTTTTTCATACACAGCAAATCTATGACACATTTTGCAATGAGCTGCAAATCAGCACAGATTTATATACACCTAATGGCTAATTTCTTTAAGTTTTAAAGTTCCAGTCTCTGAAACTGTGAAAGAGGCAGTGAAAGAGGCACTCCTGTGCAGCCTCTGCATCTGAGGACTACGTGTCTGGCAAGGTTGTTATTTGTGATACTTTGACACTTCAAATAGCAACAACATCTTAGTACCCCAAAGGCCCACAGTTCTCCAATCACAGAATATTTTAGGTGTTATCATCTCAATAGAACGAAGGCTCATTTTTTCTTTTTTCTTTTTTTTTTTTTTTTTTTTTTTTTTTTTTTAATTTTAAACATAGGCATTACATTTTTGAGACATTGAGATTCCCTAATCCTTCTGCTGGCAAAATAGATTCTGTCTTTATGACTGTAAAGCAAGTGTGGAACGTATGCAGCTATATGTATGTGCAGTTAAAACTATTATGAACTGCCAAATTGTGAACCTTTCAGTCATATGTATGTGTAAATGTTTGGGCATTGTTTAGGAAAAGTTATTTTGGATAAAATAGGCTGGAAGAAAACTATCTTCCCTCCTACTCCTACTTTCCATTTTTTTTCTTTTACTGGTATCTTCATACTAGCGAGCAGTGCAGTTTAGAAGAGCCACCACAGTGTGTCATGGGAGTTATGCTTTGGACACCTCCTGCTTACTTTCACCTCTCAGCAGTGCATCCCCAGGCCAGACTGCATCTTTGTTATTTCTTGATTACATATTTTCTCCAAATAGCCAACTTAATCAATTTTTCATTTGTCTCCAGTGAACCATGAATATTTTAATGCAACTTTCAGCATGTAATATATACAATGGACATGGGTGAACAGCCTGATGTAACTCTATTGAAGACTGTGTGTTTGTGTGACTCCCTGTTTATCAGGGTGATTCTGCTTGAAAATTTTGTGCTAAATTGAAAGAGTGAAATGAAATTGATCTGCATTCAGAAGCGTGACTGCCTTTTTCCAACAATATTTTGATTTTGTCAACAATTGTCCCTCAGATTTCCCTTGAACATGGCAACCAAATATATATGTAGTATTCATTGTTATATTGCAGTTACATAATGTAGGTAGGAATTGGACCCTGCACTGTGTAATTATTGAAAGTATTCTATTTTGCCTCTTAGGCCACCTTCACAAATTTCTTAAATAATCACACTATTTCTTTGTTCCCAAGAGACAGTTTCAATTTAACTAGTTACTTAGAAATCATACAGCCACGAAACTACTTTGTGTTAAAAATGCAGAGGAATATTTCCTTTGTGCACAGTAGAGAAGCAACATGTTATTATTGCTGTAAATCAGTGAGATCATGCTGATACCTTCGATTTAGCATGATACGGGTTCCTCACCAGGAGACTGTAACAAGTTTCCTAACTATCAGTAACCTTTCAGTTTTCATAAGAAGAAGCCTCAGGAGTCACTGACTGTAGCATGACTGACTGTAGTCTGCTGTAGCATGAGAAAAAACAATCATGACCTCATTATGTAGAAGTGTTTCTTGTATTTGCTTATTATTTTTACTTATCTTCCTTTTTCAGAAAACTTCATTAAACAGGGTAAAAGAACTATTTTTACTTAAATTTATTATTCATATACAAGGTGCTTGGTATCACCATTTACATGTAAATCATTTTAAAAAATGTTAGATTAGATTGCTCTTGATGTATTAATTATCTTTACAACCAAAATATCTTTAAAGCCACAGTGAGCTGTGGTTTCAATATTGTGCCAGCATGCAGATTCCAAATCTACACCCTTTCTGCAACATGCAGCCTATGAGAGATGAAAAGCATCTATGTAATTTGCACATCTGTAAACTGAAATTTGCATGTATAGCATTTAAGAAATTCCTTGGAGACCAAAAAGCAGACATTCCAATAAAGAAAGACAGGGTGGTAATAGGAATATTTTGCAACAGCAAACACAAGCAATGAATCACTTGCAAACACACAAAAACAAAACAAAACAAAAGAAAACAAACATTTTTCTGAAAAAAATGCATTCAGGCTTTTCATCTGATGAATATTTTGCATTTGCATAACACCTTTCAATTTCAGTGCTTTTCAAGCATTAATTAACTAAAGCTGTGTCTAAACTAGTATGCAGCTGTAAGTATATGCTGCTCTGGAAAGAAGAAAAAAAAAAAAAGAAAAAAAAAGCATCATCTGCAGCAGGCAATACCAGCCTTGTAGCCTTGTTTGCGTTGGTAAGGCTTATCACTGGGACTGCTGAAGAGATGCAACCTTTACCCCAATTACTTATCAAAATCATCAAGAGTAGAGCATCCTGCTCCTGACCAGGTGTCATGATAGTAGTTCCACATGTGCAATTGCTATCCATTTCCAAGCTTTTTTCTCCCCTACTTCTTCCCAACAGAAATATATTAGACTGGGAAAAGAACAGTACTGCTGTCTTCACTGTAGGTAAACTGGGGGATTCAGCTAGCATAGGGTGCTCACACCTCAGTTTAGCACAGTGATGTCAGCCATCCCTTGTACTGCAGACATGATCTCAGCTTCAGACCACACCCCTTGTGCATTGATTAGTGCTGTTGGAGCCATGTTTAATTGAGACCCAGAGGCCACTGTTTTCTAATCACTACATGACGTAGCCCCAGTCCTGCAGACACCTTCATACATGCCTAATTCTATGATGAATAGCATGACTCAATTGCTGAAACTCTAGCTTGTCTGTATCTGTAAATTTCAAGTACCGATGGTGAAGAAGAATATGAACTGTTGATTTAAACAGAGAGCCCTGGATTGCAACTCTTCGTTTCAGTGAGATACTTCTGAAATTCTTTGGGCACTAACTGAAAATGTTTTAACAATACAACGTTAAAAGTAGGATTAAAGAGTATTAAATGTACCTGGTGGTCCATTGCAACATTTCACATTGTTGATTTAGGTAAAACTGAAATTTTTGAAAATCAGGAATAAAAACTTAGGGCAAAACAACAAACTTCAATTTCTTTTCTTTTTGCTCCTTTTTCCCAGCCTCCTCTGGATGAACAAACGCTCCAGCTGTACTCACTGGCAACTGGTGAGATAGACTGGTATTCACTGTTAGGGTTAGCAAGCATAGCTGCAATGGCCTCACTCTATAGGGCTGTACCTCTATGAGCAATGCAACTTGTTGCAAGTGAGCCTCTCTGCCTCTGTTTCCACAGAAGTCATCAAAGGGAAAAGATTTGGTTATGCAGATGAGAAATGAGGTCCCTCTGCTGTGGGAACAGACACTTGAGGTCCTAATGAAGAAAGAATAATGTTAGATAGCATCACTATAGAGCTAAGGGGTATGCAGAAAGAGCGAAGAAATTAAACTTAACAGGTGTGGCATGTTATCTATGACAGGCTTATACAGGTACAACAAGTGTAGATAGTTTTGACTCTTCACAGTCCAAAGCTGCAGCAGGAGGATGTTCACTGTGAGTAGAGAGAATTATCCTCTGTGTAGGTTTTCAGAAGTTCAGTTCATATTTACCTTAATAGAGAATATAACATAGTACTAACCAACTTTGCTACTCTTCTGAACTCACTTTACTCACTTCTGAAGTTTCTCAGAAATAAATGTTAGAGGTAGTTTATGATGGGTAGTTCAGATATAATTCTAACTTTATCAGGTAAGCCAGTGCTGAGTGAACCTGTACATTTTCTTTTAGTGGAATAGGGCTTGCAGCTGTATTTGGAAATGCTTGCAGTGTGCAAGCACCAGCATCATCACTGCATAGAGGCTTTGTACTAGAGGCAGATTCCACAAGTGGTTCTGACAGCAATTTCTATTCTTCACAAGATAAAAGGAGAGGGTACTTGTTTGCCATGTATAACAATACAGTGATGTTCTCTGTCATTTATTGCACCTTTGCATATAGGCTCCAGTGGCAGATTCTTGCCAGACCATACCCTTCGTGGTCATAGATTTGACTATACATCAGTCCCCAGTCATAGATTTATGCACCTATCCAACTAGATCTATTTTGAATAGCATTTCATGTCATTACACAGGCCTATATGGTCGATCATAGTCATAGTCAGGGATTGACTAACTTCACTCTAATTCTATACCTCCTAGTGCAAGGGAGCTAGTTTTAAATAATACAAGTAACCTTACTCATTAAAATCAGTGGGAGTTAATAATATAAGCAACTTTGAGGATTTGGACCTGAGGCAATACTAAGTCAAAAGTGTCAATACCTCTTTGTTACATAAATATAATCCTCATATACTACTTGTCAGTAATATGGATACTGCCCACCAGGAGGATGGGGCAGAAATCAAGGGGTACATTCTTTTTATCCTCTAGAGTCGAGGTCCCGGGGACCATGGCAATTTTCTTGCTGAAACAATAATTAAACAATTAGTTGGGGAAAATAAATCCTTGACCAAGAGGCACAGGATAGTTACACAGCAGTGACTGTTTACAGGAAATCAAGTCTGCTTCACTGTAAGGAATCCTACCCTAGTCCAATCCAAAGTGACATATTCAGAAGATGTATGTCTTGATATATATTTATCTCTCTGCTGTTATCTGTTTCTTCCCAGTGCTTCTTTTTGGTTTGTCAGATTCAAGCATGCATCCCACATGGCTTTGCACCCTTTGAAAATCTTCTTGTTATCAGCTGGTCTCCAATACTATCTCTTATTTGAATTTCGGTCATAAAATTCATATATGTCAAATCTTCCTAAATATTTCCTTAGAGATCTCTTCCCCTTATTGGAGCTAATGCTTAATCTGTCAAAAAAATTGTGACTCAAATGTCTGAAGGACATAAACAGTTTCAAATGTAATATTAAATTTGAAATTGGCAAAGGATCAGAAAATACAGTATAAAATATATTGCCCTTTCAAGGCAGCAGGTTCAATATTTTTAAAAATTGTTTTTGTTTGTATGTTTGTTTGTTTGCTTTTATTGGTGGGAGGTGGTTTGGTTTTGCTTTGTTTTGTTTTCTTTTGTTTTTTCATTTCTATATCTTAAATTGGTTCTATTTGCATTGCTTTATTCTGAAGTTAACACCAGATTGATGTTAAGTCAATGTTCTGTCAAATAAATTTGCCTTACAGTTAGGATGAAGGTAAGAAATTCTTTTGAATATGAATTACTGGCCAGTCTCAGGAGGTTCGTTCTTTTCTCCTAAAGGAGAGAAACATTCATCATTCATTGTTCTGGAGATCAGTCTTTCCTAACACATTTGCAGTTGTTCATTTGTGTAAGAAGGCCTTGATCAGAAAAAACTCCCACTGGCTTCAATGCAGAAGCTTCAAAAAAGCATGTAAAATGTGAATTTAATTGTTTCCAGGTATTACATCATATACAGATTCCAACCTTGCTGAAAAGTCTTTTTTTTCTTTTTTTGTCTTTTTTTTTTAAAGAAGAAATGGAGTGAGAGAAAGATTTAGAGGCTGTTTTAGCCTAGAATTTTCGTATGTTATCTATTAAGAAGCTTTCTTATTCTTCATGGTACACTAATTTCCTTTAAACGTAATTCATGAACTGTCAGTATGGTAGAATAAGATTGTGAAACAGCAGCTTTCTGCCACTGTGGAATTATGTGTGATACTTTCCATCCTTCCCTACATGATACAGGATTGAGGGGTGTAAATCTTTGTTATTGTCCTGCATGAAAATAGGCTGCAGGGATGGAGGTATTTTGTCATTTAGAGAAGGTCTGTGCATTTTTCATGAATGGCTAGTATCTTGAAAGAGGGAAAGCTTGTATATCTGGCCCATATGTGAGCTGACATCTGGAGAGGATCTGCATGCAGATGAAAACAAGCATGCTGGAAATGTACATCAGAAAAACAATATCAAGGATTTTGATGTAAAGTTGAAAAGTGATAGGCTTAATCAGAGCAGGTACTGTCAGAATCTTAGGAACTAGCATTAAAGTACATAAGCGTTTCTCTAATGATTAGAGTGGTGTTCACCTTCAGGGGGCATGTATTTCAGATGTTTGGCTCTAAAAGATGTTCAACAGACACAGAGACTTGTTTCTGAAAATCATTTTCAGTTGCAAAGATCAGTTTTTCTAAATGCTAATTACTTAAAATTACTTAAAAATGAATTTCACTCTTGAAGTGTTAAATAATGCACCTAACTTGCATAATGAACCAATTGCTCCAGCTCAATTGAGTAAGAGACTTTAGAAATATCAGATGAAAAATAAAATATTAACCCAAGATATGTATTTATCTGAGGAATCAGATCTGGCTATGAACCTCTCAGCGATTTAATGAATTTCAGAAAATATTTATTCAGATGTGTTTATAGCCCCACATTGTATCTATATCCCTTCCCACTCCCCACCCCTTCCCCCCCAGTAAAACTATTTTTGGTATATTTTTAAATAAGGAAAATTATTTTTATATGTATATGTCTTCTCAACTGCTAAACCTCTTCCAGGAATAGGAAACGTTCTTGGTGAATCTGGTATATTTCCAACATGTGTTTTGTAATAGGTACAATCTCAGCTAGGGCTCCTGGAGCTGTTCTCAGATCCATTTTAGGTTTTCTGATGAAGGCTTTATGTCAATTATTGGTGACCCAGACACAGCAACTTGGGACAAAGTATTTCATCCAAACTGCTTTATTAGATGTGGATGCCACAATAGTCAGAGCTACTACCAAGTCAGACACTTACCCAAAGAATATAACCACAAAGCACTATTGTAGCATGCCATATGAACTGCTGTGAAAAGTAATTATATATTTCATAAGAGGATTAAAAAAAAAAAAAAGTAAAGGAGGGTATTAGATGGATCACTTATCTCTATCTGATGTTTCCATGATTACTGTGCAGTTCTGGAAGAGCTGAAAAATTAACTCATGTCTCTTAACACACTTTAATCAAAATTATAGGGTGAAGAAAAAAGATCTAATGGGCTGCTGGAGGAAAAACAAAACAAAACAAAACAAAACAAAACAAAAAACATAAGGAATGGAGCAATTGTTTTGTTATGTCCAATCATTAACAGACAAACTGGTTTACTACACCAAATGCCTTACTGGTGTCACATTCTATCCCTGATACACGTCCCGCACTGGTAGATTTTTAAGTTCACTGGTAAAAATAAGGCAAATATGAAATAGTCTTTTTATTCCCTAAATCAGGTAATCAGCAGTTTAAGTACATTTGGAGCCAAAAACTTGTTTAATCCACTACATTTAACTTGTTTAATTATATTATATCTACTAGTTCTATAATAGATAGGTTATTCATTAGTATACCTCAGTGTTTGGTTAATTTCCTTCAGCTCTTATTGCAGACTGTTCAGGTACCTAAATGACAGACATTTACCATTAGAGAAAGAGTAGACACTTATCATTAAAAAGTTATAGGGTTATAGGTAAAGTTATAAATATATGTATAATGGTAAGTATTGTAAACGGAAAAAAAAAATGTCAAGTCACAGGACATCAGCTCAGTACCCAATGAAAGCAAGGACAGAAAGAGGTTTGGGGCTGGATGAACAACGTGTTGACTGGAAGTTCTGCAGAGACAGAATTTGAATCCACATCTGGGGAGTGGTTCTCTCCCTTGAGATCGAATGATGTTTATGGTTAGGAGCTTGTAGACTGTAAAACTAATTCTGTATCTGAAATTATCAATAAAAACCTAGTTACAGAGGGGCAAGCTGTCTGTTTTGTTTACTGTTGTATTAAAGTAAGGATAATCCTTACATAGAAGTCCTCTACACAGGACACAGTGGCTGGGGTGGTGCACCAGCTGGATCCAATTTGCAAATTGTAACCTACAAGATTTCTTGCAGTGAAGGGTATGCCTTTACTGGGAATGCAGTGGGAATGCAGGATAGTGGGAAAAAAAAAAAAAAAAAAAAAGGTTTAGGAAACAAATGTACAGAGGCAATAAAGACTTAGGAAAACTGTGATTTATATGACCTCCAGTAGCTGTTTAGTTTTGCCTAGTTGCTTTTTGAATTCACTCATTTTTGTCCGTGGCAGAGTTGGCAGTCAGAGCGCAGATTTACAAGGGCTGCTCTGAAAGTAATGCCTCCTACTTTATTATGTTGGCATGATGTCAGAAGCTGATGTTGATGGTACAGCAGAAGTTGAACCTTTACACCAATATTCTGTTACATTTTGTTTCAGTGTGACAGATGGCAGCAGAGGGGCAGTCTGACAAAATGGCATCTGGCATGGAAGTGCATATAAAGCAAAGGCATGTGATTGAATTCCTACATGGGTAAAAAATGATACTCACTGACATTCATTGACACTTGTTGAACATTGATGGAGACCAAATCGTGGATGTGAGCACAGTGAGGTGGAGGTGGTACATTTCATCAGTGGTGATAGCAGCATTAAAGTCAAACCACATTCCAGATGGCCATGTACAGCTGTCAAACCATGACGTGAAAAGCGTCTCAATCAGCTCATCCATGCAAATCAGTGGGTTATGACTAGGGAACTGTGTACACAGCTGAATATCATGCACTGGAAACAATGGTGACAATGTTGAAACGTGACAAAGTTTGCATTAGGTGGGTGCCATGAATGCTCACACAGGAACAGAAGGAACATCATATGCAGAACCTATTGAAACCACACAAGTCTGAAAGGGACAGTTTCTTGGATCATGTCATTGGTGGTGGTGGGATATGGTGTCACCACTATGAATCAGAGTGAAAATGGCAGTCTGTGGAGTCCATGTGAATTCCCCATTGAGGAAAAACTCGAGATACAGCCCTCAACAAATAAAGTGATGTGCACTGTTTTTTGGGATAGGAAAGGAGTGATCCTTGTAGATTTCCTGGAACCCGGACAAACCATCAAATCTAACCACTACATTGCAACATGGACTAAGCTGAATGCTCAAATTCTCAGAGTCAGGCCAGAGGAGATAATCTTTTACTGGCAATTCAATAATTCCAGGACCTATACCAGTCTGAACATGATGGAACACATTGCCAGTCTTTGCTGGACTGCCCTAAAACACTCACTCTATAGTCCAGACTTAGTGCTTTCTGACTTCTACCTGTTTGAGCTGAAGGTTTTTTGCACGGCAAGCGGTGGCATTTCATAGCAATGCCACCACCATAATAGCTGTAATACAGTGAGTCATCTCCATTGGTGCAGGCTCTTGTTTATCACTGGCAAAAATACGTAGCTAATATTGGTGACTGTTGAAAAAAAGTGTTTTGTTACTGAGAATTTGCTCTGTCAGATAGTGTTATTGTGCTCTTTATATCTGTTGTAGTTTCTGTGGAAATAAATAGGTGGCATTAGTTTTGGAGCAACTAAGATATTTTAACTTTGCTGTCTGATTATTTCTGCAGGTCCTTGTATTTACACCAGAAGTTATCACTGTTTTTACTTTCTTCTCCATAATATAGACTTTTTCCATAGTAATCAGATATTCACAGATTTTTAAATTTGAAAAATGTTATTGCTAATGGATTTCTGATCATATATTAATCTGTGTCTTAAAATTCTCACTGCCATTAGCTGTCCCCCTTTTCCTCATACTATGTTCTTTTTCAGTTGGGTTACTTGCTTTATTTTTTTTAAAATATTTTTTTTTAAATATTTAAAATTTTTTTTAAATATTGAAATTGTAGGCTCAGAATGAATGTTTACAGTATCATAATGAGCTTTTCATCTTCATTCCTGATTTCATCCTAAATAGTTGTTATATTTCTTTAACCAACTGAGCTGAGGTCATCAGTATGGCTTTTATCTGTCAGTTTATCATCAGTCTTCTGAGTCTCTCTTGCAAATTTTCTGAAGTAAGTTGAAAAGCATAAATCCATGCGCTCTCTGAGGATACATCACCCAGTTTCCTGCATTTAAAACAGTTAGAATCCCAGCACTGAGCTTTCCCTCTTAACCTATTGGACCATTTAGTCTAGTGTCACATATTCATACACTTGGCTGCACTTAAAGCAGACAGAAGTATTTATGATGTTGTAAAATGAGGCTGTCAGAGTACTAGAAGCGGACTATGCATAGTAATCTCAAACAAGGAATGGGTAATTTATTTAGTTTCTAAGGGAGTTTTGCTGCTTCCATGGAGGTGCTCACTGCTGCAGTCAGAATCAAGCCTCACAATGTGGCTGAGCCAATCTAGCTGCTCAGCTTTGCTCAGATGGGAAATCCTCTTCCCACATCTCTTGTCAACTTGATCCTTTTTGTCTCCCTGTGTGCTATTACTGACAACTGCCAGACACCTCAGTAAGTGACTTTAGTTAGCACAGCAAAAAACTGTTTATTCACTTTCTCATGTCAAATCAGTTTTCCATTCATTTGAAAAGTAAAATGATGTAAGCCCAAAGCTTGTTGACAACCTGATCTGACACAAGGAAAGGGTCGGCAGTCTGCCCAGTGGGAGTGGAAAGAGACCTCCGGTTTTTTAGGCCAGCAAGACATTAGGTTAGATGAAGTCATTTCATGCTAAAACGCTCTCTGCTGCCGAGCTGTCCTATCACATAGCCAAAGGGGGAGGTCTCATTCTTTCCTTTCTTTTTGATTCCTTCTTTTACTTGGCTCCATCTCTTTCCTTCTTTTTGTCCTGCTTCTGATTCAACTCCTCCCTTCATCAGCTTTGGAAATCATACTGTCTGACTGATCTTGTTTGATCCAGAGATAAGCCAACTCACAGCATCAATCAGTCCAAAACAGACAGAGCAAACTCTTGTTGCTGGGTCATAATTTGAGCGAGTTTCTTCAGCTTTCCAGGAGATTGGATGAGGTCCCAGAGGCTATGTGAGATAGGTGCTGGAACCAAATGGTGGGTATGAGGAAAGAATGGGAATGGGAGGGCAGTAACACATCTGTACTTTGTTGCATGTAAAAAGTTAATTTGGCTCTTTGCATTCTCTGAAATTATACCTGCACTTTCTGGTTAAAACTAGATTGCATATCTCTATGCTGCAGTGTTTTTTCCAAAGGAATGATTAAAATACTTACTATGAGCTGCTTTGGAAAATGACAAAATAAACTTTTTTGTTTATTATCTTTAAGCTTTCTGATCAAGTACCAAAGATTTGCATCCAAATTATTGTTCATTATCTATCTAGGTGGCAAGTAATACTCTAATGTCTACAGTTCCTTTCCTTTCTCCTTTAAATAACAGCGATAGGATGGGCTTTCTTAGGATTTTAAGTTCACTATATAAACATTTTATGGAGTGTTCTAAAAAAAAAAAAGAAACAACAACAACCACCACCGACAACAAAAAACCTGTACCTGCAAGCTGTACTGGCTGTCATTCATTCCTTACTTCACCTACGGGGAAGATATTATATGATTTGGCTGAGCAGAGCAGCTCACGGGTTAAAAATGGGATGTTACCAGCTATTTGCCTTTTACTTTTCACATGAAAAGAGAATGATTAGGAGATAACTGTGCTCAAGACTTGAGCTGTGGAGTTGTGGCTTTCTTGTTTTTTTTGTGTGTCCCTATGGCATGCTGGAAAGGGCCCTGGTCTGGAATGTTGGCCCAATGTTCTTGGAAGATCAGAATTGCAGTTTAAAGAAAACTAAGGACATGTACATACAAATGCGGAACGTCTGAGGTGCTTTGGAAGTTTAAGAGCCAGCTAACTAAACTGTTGTGTCAACACTGCCTACAAAATTAACCTGTCCCTCTGACAAGTTTGTCTGCTCTCTGCTCCAGTCATTTAGTTTGTGTGCTGAAGAACAGAAGTTAATTTCCCTACTACTGCTTTTTCTTATGTTTTTGTACATGTATTTGTATAAAATCAGTAAGTTCTTTTTCTCTTTATGATACTTTTGTCTGGGGTTCTATAGATTAATTGAATACCAAGTGAAATAGTATGTATTCACTTATTTATGGTTTGCTAAATGTCTTGGGTTTTTTTTTTTTTTTTTTTTTTTTTTTTTTTTGTTATTCTTGCTGTTGGTTTTAGGTTTGGGTTTTGTTTTATTTTGTTTTCAAAGAGCAATGTTCCTTGTTCGTAGGATTCTCTCCTTTATCTTACAGGCACTCTCTTTATTCCTGGATTTGGTTAACTTAATTGTGACTTCCTCTCCTCCCTCAGCTATGGGGAGAATGTCTGCTTCTTAGTGCTGGAGTCTCTTGCAATTCATTGCATAGCTACATAAATGCAGCATTATGATTGACTTGCATAAAGGGAGCCAGTTCCCACATTAGATAAACTTAGTTTTCAAGTATTTTGCATCTTCTGGTAGAAAAGGAACAATTTACATTGTATTTTAATATTTCAATAAGTTAAAATTGTGAGAAGACTATTCAGGAGTAATAAAAACAACTACATATATAGCCAGGTTCTCAATTCTTTTTGTAATTTAAAAAAAAAAAAAAAAAAGAAAAAGAAAAAAAGAATATTATTCTACAGATAAAGCTATTTCATTTTACCTCTGCTGAGAAAAATATTTATTTGAATATTAATTGTTCACCAGGAAATGTTACACTGATTTGATTTTTATGCCAAGTATGCCTTGAACTTCTGTTAGGGACTGAAAAAATTTCCCTGTCCTTTTTATATGAGAAAGTCTCTTCATGGTACATGCAACCTGAGAAAACAAAAGGAAAGACTTCTACAGGCTTAATGTGTTTGGGCTTATATTCATAATGCCAAAAGCAGTCTACTTAAAATCTGCCCTGGAAGCAAGATGAGAAATCTGAAAGTTTAATTTCTGCTTCCTTATTTTTATGTTACTTGGATGATTACTGAAACAAGGCTTTTTAAGAGTCCTTCTCTTTGTAGTCACAGCTCAGAGAATTTAGAGACTTGGGACTGAACTGAAAATATGTGGGGCATTCCCAGCACTGCTAGTAATAGGTAACCAATGGAATAGGCCTTTGCTTTGTTTTCTTCAGTCTGCTTAAACATCTTGACTGAGGGAGGAAAGGGGAATTTTAGAAGGAAAAAAGAAAAAAAAAGGCCTTTTTCAGATAAGTCCTCAGTCTGGTCGAGTACTATCCAACCATTCTTCCCCACCCCTCCGCCATCATCACCTCAGTTAATAATTCAGTACCTTATTATGTTGCACGTTTGGTCAGCCACATAATGAATTTGCTCTGTAATATGTGGAAGAAAAAAGCAAACTGAAAGGAATAAATAAATAAATAAATAAAAGATGATACAAATAGAAAGATAAGAATTTACATCTAATATGTACCTGCTAAAATAACTGTACAAAGTAGAGGACTAGAGTGCGCTGCGCTGGGGGCTTCCTGTTCCAGGACTCTCACCTACCGGCATCAGCCTTTGTGGTGCAATGGTTCCTCCTTCCCATGCCCTGCTCTAAATGAAATTGAAGAAAGGGAGTGAAGGGGAAAAAAAAAAAAAACAAAAAAAAAGTTGTTTTCCTCCTGAAACTTTACTTCAAATCCCTCGTTCCCAGAGGGTTCCAGCAGACAGGAACTGTAGCATGCATTAATTTCCCTTTTGGCAAAGCCAGCTCAAAATAATAACAAGAAAGCACCTCCAACGTTCAAGTACGAACTGAACCTTTCATGCTGCTGCCTCGCTTGTTGTCTGCTAGGCCACGCTTACCAGGTTATCGGAGGCCCCATTAGCCACGAAAAGGTTTGCAAAGTTTTTCATGCATATAGATACTTTACTTCAAAATGTAGGGAGAGCAGAGGGGCCACATAGGTCTAACTTTATCCCTTCATCTTCCTATTACTTGTCCAACACCTTGTAAAGAGGTACTGCTCCTTGATCTGAAAGGCACGTTATTATGTACTGAGAACTGGTGTGGCAACTGTTGCCAGCCCTTCATTAACGCTGGTGTTTAGCCGAACGACTTGACCTGAAGTGGCTGGAGCCTCCCGGGGAAAGTTTTCAATCCTTTTGTTGTGTGTTTTTGCAGAGTTCCCCACCGGAGCAAAACCCCTTCTCTCCCATTTGCTGGCTGGTGCCCGGGGGCGATGAGGCTGAAAGTTTAGAGAGCTCTGTGCATAACTTCACATCACAACAGCAAGTGCGCGTTCCCTTGTGTCCCGTCCCCCCCCCCTCCTTCTCCCTCCCCTTCTTTCTTTTTCTGCTCCTAAAACGCCTCCTTTAAGACTGCAGCTGGGCAGGACTCCAAAGGTGCAGCAGCAGCAACAAGCCGGAGTTCAAAGTTAGCAGTAAATTGCACAACTTCCAGCTCATCGCTACGCTCGGTGACTATTAACAAGCTGGAAGGCGCTCAGGGAAAAATATAGGGGAGAAGGGAACACCCTCGAATTGTTTGGGGATCGCTGATGTTATGCTTCTGCCGCTGGGATCATGGCTCCCTTTGGAAGGAATTTATTAAAAACACGGCATAAAAACAGGTAAAAAAGCTTGCGTGCGCGGAGGAAAAGGGAGGGGGATACGGGATGGAGCTCTTTTACTTTTTTGTTTTTTGGTTCTGTGGGACGGATGTGTTGCTCCGGTCCCACGCAGCGCCGGGAGCTGTAACTTCGGGGCTCACCTGCGGCCGGGAGCCCGGCCGGAGGCATCAGGGTGGCGAGCGCGGGGGAAGGGGCGCTCCGTCCCACTCCCCCATCGGTCTCTCTCCTCTCGGGTCTGGCACATTTGAGTCCCGAAAAGCATTTTCAGCAAAGGGAACGTAAGTTTTTCTGACTTTGAACCCACGCCAGCACGAACAATTGAAGTTCCCCCGTGATAACAAGGTGAGGCTGGGCCGGGTCTGAGAAACGACGCTGGTGACCCCCAGTGAGGGTCCTGAGGGCGGCGGGAGGTCGGGGGGACCTGGAGCCTTTCGCCTGTGCCGGGAAAAAAACTCTCTGAGTTTCTTACGGGAGAGCCGAGCCGCGTCGCGCCGGGCCCTCCGCATCGCTTTTCCCCAGGCGGGGGGAGAGCCGCTGAGGATCAGCCCCGTCCCTTCACCCATGTTCTAGCTCTTAAGTCTGGAAGGCAGGAGAGCTTAATCTTCCAGCGTTGGCAAGGGGGGAGCTTTTTAGCTAACCTTTAAACTGGGCCGGACTTGAACAACTTTTTTTTTTCCTTTTTTTTTTTTTTTTTTTTTTCTCCTTTAGACAAATGTGCCAGGTGACAGTTGTGGTCCCTGGGTTGGCTCCTGAGGAGTTTTAATTTTTTATTTATTTTTTAATTTTTTTTTGCAAGGGACTTTGCCCCTCTGTGCATGCTTCCACATGCCACACACGCAAACTATTGAAAGAAAAAAAAAGAAAAGAAATAGCCCCGTGTGGAGTTATGTAATCATTTTAAGTGTAAGGATGCCACTGAAGTTTTTAAGAGTAACTTTGCTTGGAGTGAACATGCTACTTTGAACCCCGTGAAATTTAGAGTGGCTAAACCTAGCTAAGGTTGAACAGGAACAACAGTGAAATTGTTTTTCACTTTGGCTCAGTGAGAAACTCAAAAATCATTTTTAATCTCTTCCTGGTTTGACTGGTGTTCTCCACTAAAATTTGGTTCTTATTTAGGGGTCGGCAGGGGAAAATCTTTTCCCGAGGGAATGTGATCTGGCCTTAAAAAGTGGCATCAGAATGTATTGTTTTTTATTCCAAGGGCAGGTTTTGGCTTTTAGATTTCCCATTTGATAAACTGAAAGTTATTCTCATAGTGGGGTTGTGTGAAAATATTCAAGTATTGTATGTAGTATAAATCAGAAAGACTGTAAACAGCTGAGGTTTAAAAAGTAAGACACTGTTTTAGAGTTATTGATATCATGTGTTACCTCTTATCATGTATATTTTGCTGGGAGTTCCAGGAGCAGAAATATTTTGAAGCACTTTTTATACGCCTATTCAATGTTCATATACTTCAGAAAGATCTACTTGAACTTCTACATGAAATTGCTTTTACATAGAGCTATAAATTTATTGCCATTTAAGTAGAAGTTTTGCTAGTGACATCTATTACCTGAATAACTGAGTTAAATCACAAAGCACAGTTTCCCACTGTTAATGAATCTGTTTCTCTTTCGGACTTGTGAAATATCTTTAGACTATTTGTATCAATCTCACTGCGTTTGCTGATGTGATATTCTATTCCTCAGGAAAAGAAACTCATAATCCAAAATTTTTAAAGAGCCAATAAAAATTCAAATACCAAAGGAACCATTACAGTACAGAATATCTAGCATTTTCTTCTCATTTCCCATTTTCCTTTGCCCCCCCCCCCCCCCCCCCCCCCAAAAAAAAAAAAAAAAAAAAAAGGCAATAAAAGAAATGAATGCCTTTATGAGCAAACAGTTGCTGTGGCAATAAGAATAAGAAGGGGTTGAAACTTTGAAAATCTTGTGGCCACAGAAGAGGCAGTGGTGGGAAGTTAAGAGGGAAATAAATCAATAAAAAAGGTAAAATACATAATTCTGAAACTTGCTATTGTCTTTTCAAATATTCAAATTTTGATGTATTTAATGCTAACTTCTGATACTGACTTTTGAGAATTAAACTTTATTTATCCAACTAGTAAATGGATCTTGTACTATGATTACTGAAATAATTCTGAAGAAATACTGAAATAATTCTTTTTTTCATTTGATAGCCTCTTTACCAACTCATTTGAAACCATGAAAAAGAAGTCAATTGATCTTAAAATCAAGCAGTAGCTGGGACTCAGAATTTGTGGCCCATAACCTTGCCTTAGTTTGCCTACCTGTAAAGGGGGATTGAAAAGAGATAGGCATATATATGCATATTTAATGTACTGCTTTGCCTAATAGGTCTGGTGATTGTCAATGTCTTCAAAAAAGCTGTTGTAAGAGAAAAGTTACCAAGGGAGAATACAGGAATAGCAAACTCTATCCTCTCTCCCCTCCTTCCACTTTGAATTTTCTCTAAAAGTATGTAATGAACATTAATTACATGCAAATATAGCACCTGGAAATAAACAAATGAGAAGTAAATTCTGTTTGCAGTAGGAGGAGATAAAGCTAAGTTAAATGGCTTAGTGAAGGCAGCAAAGGTAGTTGGAACAAGAGCCAGAAGGAAAATGAAGGAGTTGCAGTCATTTGCTCAGATAACAAGATGACACCTCTGTAATTAGTGCTTGTCTTGCAGCATTGCCTAGAGGTTCCAGTACAGGTTCAGAACTCTGTTTTGCAGTAGACTCTTCACATCCAGGTCATAAAATGTCAGTCTCTAATTCAAAGAGTTTAAAAAAAGGTTTACTCTAATTTTATCTGTGTGTATGAGGAATTTCATCAGGAAGCAAGGGGATGTTGGCTGTGATGCCATAAGTCTTTAAAGAAAGAAACTGATATTAAATTTCAGGAAGACAAAACCTGTACTGAACTGCTTCTAGCATTTGGAAGATCTGTGGGCGCTACTCTCTTGTGCTGAAATCTACCTCAGTAAGGAGACAACAGAAGGCCTTGGTTACCATTCAGCCCTTATTTGATTTGATTTCAGAGGAGCAGCCACTAGGAATGTAACCCTAGCATACTTTTCTTGGCCAGAGGGTGATATCTTGATATCTTTTCCAAGACTTGCAAGGAGTTTTTATACTGTTCTTCAATCTCCAATGACATCAAGAATAATTATAGTCCCTAGAGCGTGTATGTACTTGTTGACATTGTCCCCTGGAGAACAATACACCCAAAAGGTAGCAGGGCCATGCCCCACCCATCTATGAATTCCAACTCTGTTCAGTAGGGACAGACCGCATCCTCTAAGACAATAAAGAAAAAGGGGCAGTTTCCTGAAGGACTAAACTTCAGCAACATGAATAAACTCAAGAAGATAATTTTTTATGCAGATATCTTAAAGACACTATGCTTCGGAAGTGTGTGATGTGATGAAATGCTTAGCCAAAAACTGAGGTACATAAAGTATTAGTTCTTTGCAGATAAGGTCTGGTATTGAACTAACACATTAGACTGCACAGAGACAAAACAGCTCTCTATCCAAATATGAGCAATGAATACAAAGTGTACTGTGTTTATGTACCAGTGTTTCACATTGTATGCAGTTTCCTGGTTGCTAAGTAGAAGATGAATCTGTGCCCCATGGATTTTCTTAGGATTAGGATTTCTTTATCCTCAGGTGCTAGATTTGGTCAGTCTTACATTCATCAGTCATGTAGATATTTCAAACTTTACTCGTCTTCTCAAGGATATCTGGATCTATCATTGTCTTACCTGCCCTGTGATCTCATAACAATAACTGACCCCATTGCTATTTTTCTTTTATTATACCACTTCATTGAGTTTTTCACATAGATCTTACTCAAACTTGCTGAAGCCCTACTCCATGCAAGCTGTTGACCAGGGTAGTAGACATCCAAAAGGGAGAGCACACAGAGAGTCTTTCTTCTTTGTATGGATGTCCTAGATGATGCAGGGCTATTCTGTTAGGCACAGGTGGCTTGAGAAACACTTCTGCCAGCATAATTCAGGCTGATCCTGAGTTTACCACAACTATTAGTATGCTCTGTTGACATACAATGCATCTGAACCCACAGTACTGTTTGATGAGGAAACAATTGTATTATAAATCTATTATTACTTAAATGTATTTATTGCTTTTGTGGTTCCTTCCTGATTTTTTTTCACCTTTTGCCATCAAGGTCTCGTTTCCACAGCCATTAGCATAGTGTTTCTGTTTAGTAGGCAATCATTTACTTTGTCTACTTTTTTCGTTTTCCTCTCTTTAACCATCTAATCCGTGATTCAGATGTAGAAAGAATGACTGTATGTATCCATTCATTCATATAGATATAGATAGAATTCCTCCTGCCCTGAAAGTCAGAGGCCCCTCCTCAGCGAGAGTAACATTCAATTGTTCCCTGAGGATTTCTATTGCAATGTAAGACAATGAATTAGATTAGAGACTTCATCTATGGGATGCTGACCTACCATTACCATGTTCCCTCCCTTCCTCCCTCCCTCCAGTAATTTTGCATCATACTTAGTTAGTTATTCTGAACCTTTCTATTGCTTTACACTTCAGTACTCTGCTGTACATCAAGTCTAAGACTTGATGAAGAAAAACTGGTTTTGGTCAGCATTTTGGCTTGGACAGAACATGATGTTGGAGATCAACTACTTATCTGAATGAACTGTTTGTGACCCACACTGTAAGTCTTACTGTACCATGTGAGGTGTCTAATACTTAACTTCTTGGATGAGCATTTCTCCAGGAAAGTCCACGTGAAGCTATAAATGTGCTTTTTGATCCAAAACTACTGGATATTTGGTATGTATGTTTGAGTGAGGGGGAAGGGAAAGGGGGACAGTAGGATGAGTGTATAAAGGCTTATTTAGAATCAATTGCGTTATCCGTTTTAAATTTTAAGCTTGAAAAGATGGTGCTTGTTTGGTAGTGATGGAAAATAAGCTTCTCCTTGTTTTTACTTTTACTTAAGAAAGAAATGTATTAGTGAGCCATTTAACAAATTATTTTTTTAGCCAGAGTTCATATATTATAATTACTTTTTTACCTCTGGCTTGTCAGCTTTGTCTCAGGGGTCAAAATGATTGCATACATTTTCTAGTAATCTTCGTACATATTTGTTCACTTTCAGGAAAAGCTTTTTGTCTAGCAAAAGACTAATCTTATTTCTGAAGAGTTAATTATCTACTATTCCAGGAGGGCAGACAGCAATTTCATACCAGTGGAGTAAATAAAATGACTAATAGAAGTATGTAATACTACACCATCTAAGGAAAGAGCTTTATATAGGTTAAGTTGGAGCTAATTTGAAACACTAATACTATGTGCAGTCTGAGGAAAGCACACACATACAATGTATGGACTGAGAAGGCACACTTCAGACAAAGAAACATGTTTTTAGTAATATAGAAGAAAATCTTTCTAGGCAGTGGTAATTTCATATTTTACTAATGAAAAATGAGTATTTGCCATGCAAGAAAAAGACTAATTTGATAAATGTGGTGATTTCAGTAGAGAAATATGTTTCTAGAGATGGGAAATTACTTTTTAATATTCTTATATCTATTAAAAGTCAGTGATAGTCATGTAATAGAATATTATAGTTTGTAAGTTTTAATATAACAAATGATGTACAAACGTGAGTTAGTTCCTCCAACTTCTGTATTTAATACATAGGTAAAAAATAATGGTAATAAAAATATGGTGCAAGATACATATTCTACTTAAGACCACACACACATCAAACGAAATATTAGAATGAACTTTGGACATGTTGGTACCCATTTGTGTACATAGACGACTGAGCTATCAGCACTTATACTATTTCTCTTACATGTTATGTTACTCTGCAGACTGACTTTCTGTCGTCTTCCCCAGTGTTATCGTGCTAGCAGTTCCACAAGTATCACATAGAGCACAACAAAGTAAAATGGGTTCAGGATGATGAACAGAAGGAAAGAATGACCAACAAAATGAAATTAAAAGGAAAAATAGTTGGCTAAGTTTATTTGTTAAACAAATACCAGAATCATCCTCCTCAGATAATAAACAACTGCAGTTCATTGTAATTCTCGGGTAGGTAAGATGGCATTTTACAGACATCATGCTGAATTCTCTGAAAGTTTCTGTCAGATCAATTTGTATCTGATCTACTTTGCATCATCTATTTCATGCCTATGTCACATTAACAAAACTTACACAGAATTGGGTGCAGGATAGTTGGCATACAAATGATGGTGATGGCTTTTTACCTCCAGGACTGTACATTTTCCATGGAACTCCCAAATTCTTGCAATAAGAAATGAGAAATTTTCATACATGATTTCTAATGCATGTATGTTACACATACATATAAAAGCCAAAAATTAGTTTTTACTTGAGAATGTTGCAGATTTTGGAGACTCTTACTAAAAATACAATTTGTTTTTAAAAGTACTGAGCACTTTTCTGGATCTCACCTCAAGGAATTACCAAAATTACTCACTGATCACCTTTTCCTGTCTTGGCCTATCCAGAAATGCACTTAAGGAGCACGTGTTGTAATAGCTATAATGATACAAGCTTGTTTATGACCTCAGACAACTGATAAGCATACCTAGTTTTCCTCAGCTGTAATTTAGGACCTAATGCTTGCATGCCTCAGGAGAATATGTAGGACATGACTAGACAGTGAAAAATTCTGTGGAAATGCAGGGTATTAAAGCAAGGCAGTGGGAGAGGTATGAATAAAATCTGGGAGTTCCTTATTTCTAATCCTTGTACAGTCCACTAGACATGTCTGTCACACAAAGAAATAAGAATGCATAGTGGATTATTTAGATTTCATTTCACATTTCATGACTCACTTAGGAATTTTTAAGGGTCTAAAATTTTTCATAATATTAATATGTCCTGTGGGGAGTGACGTGGTTTTGTGGGGTGAAGAAAAAGAAAATAACCTTTGAAACCAAAACTAAGAATGGAAGGTCTTCAGTAGTAATGATAACAAAGTTGTCATGTAATCATTCTTTTATAGCTACAAAACTTAAAGCTTGATCGCATGAAGAGAGAAAGAAAAGACACTGCAACTGAAAGAAATTTTTCCACAGAAAGTTTGGCAGATCTCTCAAATGCCTATTATATAAAGATGTGTTTCTATTTCACTAAGTTTTTCATTCATTTTTCTGCCTGAGCATGTTTACATCTGTCAGATTGAACATCTCATTTTTGTGCATTAGTGTTAGAAGTAAGAAGCCAGGCTATCGATCCATGTTGGAAACCTGTAGGTGATGTAAATCTCGTTTTCCTAGTATTTTTTTTTTTTTCTTCACTTGTTTATTCTACTTTTGTTAGCTGCTTAGAAGTGATAGGAGGAAGATAATAATGATTATATTACACAGATTATACAGAGGTATTTGCTATAAAGGAAATGCATAAATACCAACCTCCTTTTTTGAAGGTAGATTGTGTCAGTTTGGTTAATCTGTTTTCTTTATTCTCCACTTAATGTAGGGAATTTTGAGTTATGAATTTCCTATTATACTGGAAAAAAATCATCTCTCCAGACAAGATATTTATTTTGCTCTCATTTTAATAATACAAAAGTAATAAGGCTTAGATTAAAAATGGAAATGCATAACATTCAAGGGCTAAATCAGGTTTATAAAAGTGTAATGATAATATATTGCAAAAATTTTGTTTTGGTCAGATATGTTTACCTTAATTTAACTTGTAAGGATGCATGACATCAATGGAATCATGTGGTTGAGTGAAGACTACTAATTTTTAAGGCAATCTGTTCTTTTGTCTTGACCCTGCAATTTACTCTGTGTTCAAAGACTTCTTCGTTCATACTACTTTGTTTTCCCTGACCTTTTCCAAATTCACAATAACATTAAGTCTCATTGAAGGTGGTTTCCATTGTTAAAACACTTTATATGACAAAAAACTTAAGAGAAAAAGTCAGGGCACTATTTTGATAGCATATATTGTGCCTAATTTGTCATAGGTAGGTATCAAATTCAGATTCAGATTACTGAGCAAAGTCTGACTTAGTGATATTTATAAATGAAGAATAATATCGTGGTCCATCCAATGGATAGTCAGGAGATTACCACATTGAAAAATAAGCTGTGCCTGAGAGAATATGGATCAGTTCAGAATACAGGAATTAAAAAAAAAAAAAAAAAAAAAGTGTGCTGTATCTAGCTAGATTGGGTTAGTCTGTTAGTGTCAGTGAAATTTTCAGCTGCTCTTGTTTTTGTTGGCTTTATAATCAGCAAATTGGTTTGCTAAAATGTTTTTTCACTTGGACATTACCTGTTGACAGACTTCTTCTGTACTGACTGCTAAAGCACTAAGTGTACTTGTTCAACTTGATTATTGTCTGTATCTCTCAGGGCCACTTTGCTGTCAGTATCCTGTTTTAACATATCCAGTCTCCTAACAAAAAATTTAGATTTGCTATGGACTTTCCTGCACTTTCCTAGAGTTTTAGTGCTTTAAGGTCTTGGTAGATAACTAAACACATTTGTTTACTCACAAAGACCATTTCATGTATCAGACAAAGATGTAGTTATTTTTGGAGTGCAAGCATGTCACTGCATGCATGTGGATGGTCACAGTACTGGTTACTGACACTCAGACTGTCCATTAGATTCAAGTGCACAGTAAAGCAAAAAGATGAATTTCAACTTAGTCAACTTGAGCCATTGAACATTTATGCATCTATTAATCTCAGCACTCTTTGTAGTTAATGTATATTTTAGATGTATACACTTCCAGAGGGCAATTCATTCAGACATCTATTTTAGTACAGGATTAATCACCCCTGTGGAGGTGCCTATCTTATGCCACTGATTAAAGAGGAAGGTCAGAAAATTGTCTTTGACTACACATCTACATTTTACATAGCTAAAGTGAGATGAGCTGAGCTCCACCTCAATCACTTTCAAAGGAAAAGACTTCATGAAGCATGCGCAGACCTTATAGCACATCTATTTAATTGTCTTTTGTACCTTTCATTTTAGTAATTAAAAAGGGAATAGTAAATAGAGAGATGAATTACAGATGGGTAATGTATGATTAAGGGAGAACCATCCTAATAGCATGGATGCTATTCCTTACTCCTGCCACAAAATTCCGATGTGATTCTGGGCAAGTCACGTTAACCGCAGCTTACAGAAGTGGTTACTCACTGCATGTTCCTCATTTTATAATTCCATACCCTGTAATATGTTTTGCACAAGAGCTGAGCAGAGGAAGCTTAGGGATATCATGCTTTGGACATCTCTATAGATATCAATTCAGTTAACTGGACTGGGAGCTAAAATGAATGGTTTGGCTTAACTCTTTTTGAGTTTTGAACCCTTCTATCCCTAGGAGAGAATGAGAAGATAAATTAAGTAATGTGTCAGTTTATGAAACAGTTGAATATCTAGTGATAGAAGGCATAGTAAAAAATTAACTTCATTAATTAAATTAATTACTTTTAAATTAAAATAAAATTAATTAAATTTTAATTAAATTAAAATCAAAGCCATCTTTTGCAAATGGTAGTATCATACATAGGACAGAAGACATAGAATAGACAGATACTGAACAATAGTAACTAATAAGGGTTAGATTTATGACAGATGCTTTGATACTTAGATCTCATTGTAATCACCTAAGACTAGCATTAAATCTTCTGATATTCATTAAATTATTATTATTAAAACCCACACTAGTAACATTTTGATTGACAGAATTTTCCAGTCACTTGTACTATCATTATGTCTCACACCAGAGTGGAAAATTCTGGTT
The DNA here is from genome assembly GCF_026119805.1 of Tympanuchus pallidicinctus. Classification (NCBI taxonomy): domain Eukaryota; kingdom Metazoa; phylum Chordata; class Aves; order Galliformes; family Phasianidae; genus Tympanuchus; species Tympanuchus pallidicinctus. The sequence goes on from NW_026294802.1 coordinate 22,232,619, forward strand.
ATAAAACTCCCTCACACTCTTCCACAATTAAGAAAAAAACAGCCTTTCATCTTTCTGAGCTATGAATTCATATTCAGCAGTACTGTCCAGAGCACACAAAGTGCAGTCAGGTTCCCTAATGACCTGAACACACCTGTGAGATACCCGCTCTGGCGGCCTCAATATGTATTTGTGAGGGAAATTCTGACAATTTTTTTTCTAAACTGAATTTTTCTTTTCTAAACTGAAATTCTCTCAGTGTTTCCTTTTGACACTGTTCCATTTTGTCTCAGTTTGCGCAAATTACTTACATAACTCAAATACAAAGAATTGTGTTGAAGGGAGAAGGGGATCAGGCTCTTGATTGTCATTCTAATTAATACCACGATGTGTTATGCGGTGGACATCTAACAGTACTAACAGTAAATACTTAAGTCCTGCCCTTTTCTTTATGCTTCTGCCTATTTTATGTAAGTTTTTCCTGACCTTGCGGTTTCAACAAATCCTGTTAGGAGTTAAACTCTTCCATGGCACTTTTTGTGGAAGTCTAGGTGCCCACAAGGGGATTATGAATTTCAGAAGCAGGGAAAGCATATGAAAGTGTCTGCAAAGCCTCAGTGCTTTCTATGACTGGAAAGCTGGAGTACTGTCATGCATTCAGTGAGATGGGGGCCAACATAAGTAAGAGAAGGCACCTTGCTGTGGGTATGCTGAATTGAGTTTGTCTTGGTTGAATGAAGTAGCATGGAAAACTTCAATAGTGCTTCCAAAAGTTTGAGTATATATTGAGCATATTTCTTTTCATGAAAGTGTTTGTGCGTGACAGGCCCATATTTAGTATATAAATGCATATATAGTAGTTCGTGCTCTGTGTATCGTGTAATTCATATCTATAGCTAAAAAAATAGACTGTCATACACCTTATTACTGGATTAACTTGTATCAACTGCATCTAAAGATCAATAAAATATATTGTCTATCTCATCATTATAAATAATATCTGCAGAAAGACATTTCTGCAGATTGTATGAATGTGCATCAACATATTACAAAACTTGGTGCCTACAAGAGTTCTTTTAAAGTCAGAAGTGACAAATAGAATGTGAGCATGCCATGTAAGAGTTCTATTCATGTATATTTCTCTAAACATCACGGAGTTGTTTTCATGGCAGAAGGAAGTATGCCTTCAGTTATTTATCACTGTTTTATCCATTCAGGTTCTGCCATGTACAGTCAGAATTAAACTTGTCCTTTTCAAGCTATAAAATCATCTATGTTGCTCATGTGTTGAAAACATCCCAAGCTGCAAAGATGTTTGGATATGTGAAATAAAGAAACATTAGGTTAATTTGAATGTTGACTCAGTTTGACTTTCCATGAGTTGAAGACAACATATACTTTGCGGTGTCTTTTTGGTGTCATCGACTTCTTGGGATAATGACTATTCTGCCACAGAAACATCTTGCAAAACTAGCCCCATAATGTCTTGGATCTGCCATAGTCTTTGGCCACAGACACTTCTGTGTGTGATATCCCTTCAGCTGCATGAACTTTTTGAATGTTTTTTTTATTAAAGTGTTTGGTCACTTTCAGGTGAGTTATCTCAGACAATTTAACAAGGCTCTTATCTTTATGACCCAATTCATCTGATGTGAGTGAAGTGTTTAGAGTGAAGTGGACCCATCTGGATACCAGAGAATATTTATGTGAGGATTCAGAAATGAGTTTTTCTTAAATTTAACTAAGGACAAGAAAAATTGAACTTACGACAAAAGTTTTTAAAGCAGTTTAGGAAAAAATAAAAAATAAAAATTCTTGTACTCACCATTTCGGTTTCCTGATGTTTTGGAAGAAACTTCAGGCTTACATCATGACCAGTCAAATATTTTAGGATTTACATGTCTTTTTTATCTGAATCATGGGACATTCTTCCACTGGAGCCAACTTCCTTTATCTTTTCACTGCTAAAATGTTTTGTGTGCTATCAGACATCACTCTTTGGTATTCTTCACCTACTCTTTATTCTTCACATTAGAGCAGACAATTTCCTCTTGATCTTTATGATCTAGCATTGACCTTGCTTCCAGACAGCAGTTCCTCCCTTTTTACCTTTCCCTTCTCTTGCTCAACTGTCTAGAACTAGTTTTGCAAGCCCCTTTGCCATCTTTAGCATATCCATCACTAGGGCATCTACTAAGGTTAAAAATTTATTTGCTCAGTAGCCTCTTCAGAGAGGATGAAGAGCTTTTTCAGAGGCCCTATCAGCCCTTCCCTGGGGCTACATATTGAAGCATACATTGATAGGTAATTTTAGGAAATTACTTGAACGCATAAGCTGCAAAATCTCCCCGATTGTAAAATGGAATTAAATGCTACAGTTTTATTTTCAAAAATCCAACTCCACTCTTCTTGTTAGTATAATTATGTATTTAGTACTGAATTTAGCCCTTTTAATATTGAGTCCACTTTGTCAGCTCATCTTTTTATCTTTCATCCATTCAAACACTGTAAGTAATGGAACACATTTTGTAATCAAACTAACTTTCAAAAAGCTCAAGAAATTAATTTGGGAAAAAAAAACAACAACAAAAACTGATTGTAAATGAGTTTCTGGTAGAATCCCTTTTGAGGCAACATTTTCAGTACACTTCAATGAAATAAAGCCAAATGGAGAAAATCATACAGTATAATTTGAAAATGGTTTAAAGTCTGTAAAATATACTGCAATTAATACAAAAGAAAATTGAAACCCATTCTTACTCCCGGCAAACTGTAAATATATGCATATATATACAATAAATAGATAGTTGGATTAAGATATATTACGATGGCTGCTCCAAAATTAATTCCTTCTATATTATTATGTTGTCCCACAGTGTCAGAGGCAGATGGTGGTGGTATGACCGCAGAGGTTGAATCTTCCCACTAATATTCCATTACATTTTGTTGCTGTGCAACAGATGGCAGCAGAGGGGCAAAATGGACAAAAGGATGCGCAGCGTCCTTTGGGGTAGGAAACTTCTGGATTTGTGATAGAAAACTTTTGTTTTTCCTGGAACCCTAACAAACTATCAATTCTGACCACTGCATCACAACTCTGACAAAACTGAAGGCTCAAGCTTACAGTCCGGCCAGAAAAGAAGACAAGCTTTCTCTAGAAGCATGAGAATGTCAGGAGCCATATCAGTTTGAAGACCACAGAGCACATCGCTAATCTCGACTAGATTGTCCTACCACACCCTCTCTATTGATGTTTTCTGACTTCCATCTGTTGGAGTCAATGAAAAATGGACTGAGTGGGTAACATTATCCAACTGCCATAATGGCTGTTGCCTCCATTGGTGCAGATTTTTGCAAGTGAAGCATACAGGCTTTTGTACTTTGCTGGTGAAAATGGTAGTGCTAATGTTGAAAAATAGTGTTTTCTAGCTGAGAATTTGCTCTATCAAATACTGTTATTGTGTTCTTTGCATCTCTTGTAGTTTCCATGGAAACAAACAGGAAGCATTGCTTTCAGAGTAAGCTATGTGTATATATGTATATATATACATAAATTGTTTTGAAAGATTTTTAGATGTGCAAAGTTAAGAAAGCAAATAGAAAATATCAGATTTCTGGCTGCTGATATGATTGGACTTTGGGTTTTTCTGGGGAAAAATATATATATGGGTACTATAATTTTATAATACACAGTAGTTTAGATTTTAAATAACCAAACATGATGTTTGATAAGATGATTGAGCAGGTCCATAGGCTTGCTGTGGCAGAAGAGGCATTCCTAAAGCCCACATACCATGCTACTTGACATACTCAGCAATCTTTGCATTGACGCCCATTATCACCTGACACCATATGACTTAACTCAAGGATCAATGCTCAAATGTATGTATGTATATATACATATATATATATATATATGCACATACATTTCACAGGTAGTCATCAGATTACCTACCACTTCATGAAATTCTAAGTTTTGCAGTTGCTAACCTAAAAAATTGAACTTTGCAGTAAAATAGTATTTAGGATCATCACTTGTCTCAAATAGTTGTAAGCGTTTTTGTATACTTTAAGGATGGGCTTAAGGTGTTAAAAAAATCAATAAATAAAATAATACTGATTCATATGATGTTTCTTTTTAAAATCATGAGCACAATGTCCATGCTCTGAAATTCACCATAGGCTGCTATGGAGCAGCCACAGCAGTAATTAAAGTCATTATCTTTAAAGAAAAGACTGTAAGGAACAGAAACATTTCTTTGCTGAGACTCTGTTCATCTTGAGGACTTGGTGAAAATAAACCAAGTCCATCTGGACTTTGTTTTCTTTCACTGTGAATGAGGTTAGCAAATGTTCCCACGTGCGGCCACTGAGAGTGGAATTGTTTGAGCCGTACTCTATGTCTAAGGGTTCATAAGATGGTAACCATTATAGTCTCCTTTAGCCCAGGGAGTATCAGAAAGGCGGCGTGAAATCTTATCATTTACTTGTCTGCATCTTGTTCCTTTATTCAACTTACTTTATTATCACTGGTGTGTGTATAGTGCACTTTGTTCTTGTTCTGGCATTCCAAGCCCTGCCTCAGAATGCTTTGTGTATTTTTTCACTGAGAAAGATGTCAACAAACCCCAGGGGGGGATATAGTATACGTTAGCTTTTCAATGAGAGCTGAACACAATTTCATACAACAACAATAACAAAACTAGTGCCTACAGCTCCTGGAATTCCCCTCGTTTCTTTTAATGTCAAAAGCTTGTAAACAGCCAAGGTGATTCTAAAAGACGATTTAAAAAAATTCTAGTGGGAGAATTTAGATAATCTAAATTTCTACTGTAATAGCAGCTCTTAACTTTGTCGTCTTGAAGCTTTTGTTTTAAATTAATTATACATATTTCTTGTTCTTCTGCAAAGTGACGAAATTTTAGACACATTCTGCACATTTTTAATAGGAGCCTCTTAAAGATTCTACAGTTTAACCAGTGCTTTAGTATACACAAACATGTAAACTTGATATATACAGAGAGTCATTTTGGCAATATAGTGAAATTTTCATGGTAGCTAAAAAAAAACCTAGCATCTGCACTTATCAAGTAGTAAGAGCAACCCACTGCTCAAAATCAAAATACAACATTTACTGTATTGGTGTTCCTAAAGTTTGCATGTTGTTTACTAACATTGAGGAATTTGAAAATGTCTGACTTCTTGTTCCCCCCATCATGGTGTAACAAATGGTTTCCAATGGATATGTTAGTGTTTGTTTTGGCTATGGAGCTCCTTGTGGATCTGCCACTCCTGTATGACACCTGTTTCCTCAGTGGCATTGCAATAGACACATCAAAGCATGTTTTTTCAGTAAAGCAAATTGTTAATACTTTTGTCGTTCATCTTGGAAAATATTTTGGTATACAACTAGCTCTGTTCTTTTCTCAAGCCTCCACTGTGTCAGGCCATCACAAATACGGACCCAATACGATAAGCACATTACCTGCTGTGACAATTTGTGTACAAGTAAAGTTACTCACTGAAATTCCAAACATTTTTTGAATAATATCCACTTACCAGTCTTATGACTTTGAATATACAATGCAGAAAAGATGATTTGTCTGACAGGAAGGAAATTTAAAGCATAGTTTATAGGAATGTGTACCCTCGGGGAGATAAATGCTTTCTGAAGTAAGACTGAAGAAAAAGACAGCAGCAGATGAAGTCTTCATCTGAATGGAGACTGCAGCCATTGCACTTGACTCTAGCTTAAGTTATTGCAAACTAAACAGGGTAAGGGGCAGAGCTAATAAGCAAAAGGAAGTATACAGAGCTTTTGGTTAACTCTGATGAAAATCTGCCCTTGGAATTTGCAAAGGAGATTTTGCAAAGTATTATCTGTCAGAGTTACTGGTGTTACTGTGTCATTATTAAACCTTTTTTTTTCTCCCAAAATATCATCTGCCGTAATTTTTGCAAGGTGGATTTTCAGTCCTTGTTGGTCCTTTTTGTGGGATGCTTTTATTTCTTTTATATAAGTTTTAGGCAGTATGAGTTGATGTGTTTTTTTTCTCTGTAATTTTTCTCAAATATTGGTCCCCATTTCTGTTCCTTTGTCCCAAGCAGTGCAGTTATTAGAAGGAAGAACAGTTTCTCTTGAGATTTTTGCCAAAGTTTGAGGCTTAAATTCAGCAAGAATTCTCTTGTGAATGACTTACTTACAGTGAGACAATTAAGTTGAAGAACTTTATATTTTAAACTATCATAATTTTTTTTGTTATGTAACTATAGCAGAACAGTACTATCTCAAACAAATTCAGTTACTTAACTGAAAATTGTCATACAGCACTAATATAGTGTAAAATGTTTGAATGAGCAGAAATTTCTACCGTAAGTCATTGATGAATTATAATGTGTGTAATTTTATACAAAAGCAAAATGAGGTGATAACATTCCTCTGAAGAAGGGAGTAAGGAAATAGTTATAGTTTTAATTGCAAAAATGATAATTTTGATAGAACAAAATTCTCAGCAGCTGTTGCTAATTACAGTGTTTCATAAAGGCTTCCTGATTCTGGAAATCTTACTGAGTTAAAAATTTACACATTTAAAAAGGAATTGCAAAATGCACATGAACTGGCAGTGAAAGAAGCATGTGGTACAAAGCTGGTTTGAATAGCCTCTATTTAAATCATTTTCTTGTTTAAAATATCTGAAATATTATGATTAGAGCATCCAAGCTATCATGTATATGCATATGTTTGAAAAAAGTCACATGAATATCTAGAAACCTAATTTCCTCATTTGTTTTTAATAAATGCCTATGTGCATTTCTGTAAAGGAGTAAGCTATATCATAAAACAGCATTAATAGATATAGTAACAGATGGTAAAGAGAAATTTAAATTATCTATTTTCAAATAATTACTTTGCTTTCACAAGTTCTGTCGTGTTCTTTTTGAGCATTCCTGTAGTATTAAGATTACACTAACTACCTATAATGAGTTTTTCTAACTGTTATTATCATTGTTAAAGAGCTCCTTGCCAATATACCTTTTAACTAGATACTGCCATTGCATTAGTGTCATGCAAAAGAGAAGAAGGAGCAAGATTCTGGCATCTCATACTAGAAATTTTTATCCCCTACATGAAACGGATATAACTGTGTAACATTAAATTAATATTTCTGAATTTTTATTTATTTATTTATTTAGGAATCGATGAAGGGGAATGGCAGAGTTGTTAGTAAATAGGCTGTCTTGAATCCCTAAGGCTTTGGAGTAATTCCAGCTTCCCTGCATGGTGAGAGGAGATACTTCCTCATTGCTGCCCTTAGGAAAATCAGAAGCATGTAACAAGCTACTTAGATGAGAGGTATACTGAGTGTAGGGAGGGTTTGGCCTTTCTTTCTGAATAACTCTTCAGAAGGTGATAGAAAGCTGAGCAAAAAGGTGGACTAAATTTGGGTGGTCTGAAAAAAATTTGTGTGAACTTTCAGTATTTGTTTCCCATTGCTTTCATTTGTTTGCCAAAGGTTGAAAGTCTGACTTCAGTTTCCACATGGTCTGTGGAACCTATTCTCAATTGACTCAGTGTTTAAAATCACTTTGTTAAAAATCCTTATTAATCAAATTAAGTTAGATATGCAATACATGGCACCAATATGTCCATTTGTCATAAATCTCATCGGTAAATATAAACATAGCCTAAATAGATATACATATATTCAGAATTATTGTCCATTGCTTCATATATGTTTTCTACATATACATTAATCTATTGAGATTTTGATAAAGAATAAGAAGAGCAATTTCACTGTCATTTCTAAACATCATGTAGAGACTGATAAACTACTTAGTTCTTATACACCTGCACGCACAAGTGTTATGAAAAGCTCTGAGATGACAAGTATAGTGTGTGTCCCATGCAGGTTGTTTGTATCAGAGTTGTGTTTATAATATTGGCCTCTTCTTACTTCCAACAAGTAAATATAATTAAAAGCTATCATACTGTTTTGTAGTTACGGCTTAAATCTGAGGCACAGAGATAAAAATCTTTATTAGCAAGTGCCCAAATAAGGGATGTACTTTCTGCCTCCTTACGCTCTGAGGAAGCACTTAAGGGTGTCAAGGAAAGAGAAGACCATAGCACACTTGTCAGAATCCAGATGGGCAAATATGTCACCTCAGCAGCATGCTCAAAGGCTCTTTGAAACACCAGGTTATTAAATGCTCTTGTGGCCACTGTCTCTTGTTTTCTCAGGATACACCAATTGTGTCGTGTCCTTTTCAAAAGAGAGCAAGTGTTTTGGTGACTGAGCCTGCTTGGCCAAAAGATCCACATTGCCCAAAGCGGTAGGCAATAGATAAGACACAGAAGGACTTTGACAAAGAGCTAAAGCACACAGATAGAGAGGGGGAAGGGAGAGCCTGCTGAGAGAGGTGGCAGGATAGCCCTGCCTGGGCCTGTCTAACACTGGCACTTCCTGCTTCTTAGAGAGCTCCACAGATCTTTCTGGACTCCAGAAAAGCATTGAGGCGGCAGGTACTGAGGCTTTATGCAAGGACTCGTCTTTAAGTACCTGGTAGACAGCAAGAGAGTTGTTTCTTAAGATTATTATTTGTCTTCTGTTACATAGTTGCTTTTGATTTGCCCATTGAAAAAGTGAATTGTTCTAGGTGGCATCATGACTAAATGCAGAGTTTTGTTTCACAGAAGTGTCTAAATCATGACTCTTTAGAGATCATGACAGATGCATACCTACCAGAGAGCACAGGCCACCTGAGGACGCTGTTAGAGCAGCAAGTCAATGATAAACTATCATCTGATTTGGTGCAGGTTAGACTGCATATGCAGGTGCACTGTTTAGGTGATTTATACTGTTTGTATGAGACTGTTCATAACCTACAGTTCTGTTGGTTTGTTTGTTGTTTGTTTTTGCATTGCAAATTATAGCTGTGTTGTGTTGTTTAGTTTTCTGGGTGTAATGTATGTTGAAATGTATTCATAGAAGCATAGCATGAAAAAGAAAAAAACAGACACGTCATGACATCTGATTAACAGTACTCAAATTCACACATAATAGGTAAAAGCTCTTTTATAGCTGAAAATTAAGATTATAAAATATGATTGCACTAATAAATAGCTGAAAAAATAAAACTAGGCTATTTCACACAACTTTCCAGAATGAAATCTTTGATAGTAAATTTATAAATTATTACCAATTTTACGCATTTTTCAGCCAAAAATTAATATATTGTTTTGTGTATAAGTTAAGTTCACTGGCAGATTTTTATTGTATTGTATTGTAAGTGAATTCAGTGACTGAGAGGATCCACCTACTACCATTTTTGATCGTGACCGTAATCAAATTTTACTAAGAAAAAAAAATTTGTCTAGGAAACTTGTCATATTAGTTTAAAATTATTGAAGCATTAAGCAGTAGTGCTAGTAAGGGGCTCACAAAAATGTATTGGCTTTGAAATTTCTAGCCATTACCTAATACTTTTAAGTTACTCAGTTAGTTTAGTTCCTTGGGACAAGTAGATAAAAAATAGAAATATTCTGAAAGGAATTCCATTTTATTTTGATGTGAAAGTATGCGAAAAAAATTATTGTAGTGAAGGAAGAGAATAATTTTATCTGTGGGTTAATTTTTCTCAATGAAAAAAAAAAAAAAAAAACTATTTTAATGTCAATTATATTTTAGAAACAATGTATTAAGCTTTTATCAATGTAATGCATAACCAATCTAGACCCAATATAAAATTTTTTGAAATTAGTAAGGACAAATGGGTATGTAGGCATAAGGATGTAATTCTAAAAAGAGTAAATTATTTATTTGATTGTCTTGACTGCTTGTAAAGCTATATATTCCATATATAAGGTTGCTAACATTTCCAAGAATGCAACGGATTACATTTGTATTTATGTGTGGTTCTTTCATGTCAGTCATCTCTTTAGTGACTATAAAAAGTGCTGAAGTTATTAAATATTTTGACTCTGTGCAACATAAGTATGTGTTTTTGTTTTGTCTATACACTGCTGGAATGTATTGCTTTTCTTCCCCTAGGCCTGAATATTAAATTAATGAAGTGTATATCTGACATGCAACAGTCAAAAAGCAGGAGGCATAAAACTAAAAATGAAAGCAAACAAAATATAATCGAAATTTACTTTTCACCATTCTAAAGTTTAAATTCTCACCTGTTTCTGTGCAATAAGTGACTCTGCTGGGGAAAAAAAAAAAAAAAAAAAAAAAAAAAAAAAAAAAAGATCTGCATATTACCACTATCATCAAGGCCTTAAAATTATGGATTATGGATAGTTAGTTCATTTCAATGGCCACTTCAAAGATACAGATTTCAAATGCTTTAAAGACTTTACAGCAACAGCAGCAAATGGTTTTTTTTTTTAATGAATAAGTTGTCCAGATGGTTTTGAAGAAGCTCTTACTGAAACTGTTATTCAAGAAAGCCAAGAAAGCCAAACATTTTAACATTTTAACTAGATAAACAGCTGCTGATGAGTTATTAAAAAATGACAGTTCCTTTGCTTCCTTTACAAAACTGCAGGATGCAAAGGTTAAGGAATCAGTAAATATGATAAGCTTTCCTCTTTTTTTAAATGACCCTCTAAAAGCAGATCTCATTGCTGAATATTGTTATTTTTAATATTAAATTTCAGGGGAAAAAAGAAAGAATCATTTTACATTCCTGTTACATTTCTCTTGAACAATGAACCATAATGTGATTGGATTACTTTCACATGTATTTAGCTGCCTGAAAATGAGATATTTAGTTGAAGGTGATCACATGGATCTCTCCTAGTTAACAAAACAGAGAAAGTTTCATTTGAATTTTCATACCAAAGATCATAGGTGGTTTAGATTGTGGAGGTCTTCTTTCATGACAAGGAGGAGCTTTGGTAGCAAATTTATACTGACTTAAGCTCTGGATTTCTAAGTGAGATGAAATGTACTTGATATATGCAGAATCTGCCCTCTATTTTCTATAAAGAAAGCATACTTAATAAAAGATGATTCCTAGTACTAGCATCTTCTTGCATCCTAAAACAACTCCTTCGTAATTGTTATGCTGTGACAGACAAGCTGAAGTTTTGTTTTGGGGAGTGGGAGGGCATAAATTGGGTTGTGTTGATTAAGGAACTACAGAATTAATTTTACTTAAAAGGACCATGGTGTGCCACATCTGTTTACTACTTTATAGTGGAAGATAATAAAGAACACCTTTGATTTTTTTAAAATATATTAGAATTCCATAGTACTGTAAGAGTATAAATGACACATTAGTTCATTTTGGATTAAAAAGCATAATTAAAAATATAGTAATGCTGCTGAATAAAAATGAGGATAATATATGTTGTGACAAACATGGAAAAAATAATGACAAATTTGCACTTTACAGACTTATTTTGATCCTATAATTAAAACAGTGTTCAGATTTTTTTCTTCTTTTCTGCAAAAGGTGAGAGTATAATTACAAATATATGTTATATGCATTGTATGCACATGTATGGAAGTATATATCTGTGGGTATAAGCTACTTGAGTCCTCTGTGCACCATTATGTGGATAAATTTTCCATTCTTGTGATGCTACTATTAGTTAGACTTCAGTATTTTAAATATGTAAACATGTATACTTTTCTATGAACAATTAAAGAAAAATCCTTCCAAAGAAAGCTCAGCATAGAGTCTGGCTGGACAAGTGTGCTGTAACTGAAAAAATATTGTGGATGGGGGGAGGAGGATGAGCAGCTAGAAAATTAGAAAATTTTCTACATATTTTATATCTGTATTTGGGTAAAGTTTGCAGAGATCTTGTAGAAATTGCTTTCCAATAAATGTATCTTTCCATCAGAAGCATGCTGAACCCCTGCTGAAGTCAGCAACACGTCCATATGAAAAATGTGTATAACATAAGTATTTATCAGTACACAAATGCAGTGAGGTTATCTGTGGGTTTTTAAGTTTTTTCTGAACATTTACTTATATCACAGAGAGAAAATGTCTTCATATACAAACTTTAAATGAACCAGAAGGAAAAGAGAAAGTAAACTTTGTAACTCAGATAATCTCTTACACACTGAAAAAAAAACAAGAGAGAGACAATATATCAATCAGTGAAAAAGAAGAATGAGAAAAAATAGGAAGAATTTCCATGTGTGAACAGATTGTGTTAAGACTCTCAGAAGAATGGTAAAAGACCAATATGATATTCATACCCTAAAATGTATTTATTCATTATGAAAAGCAACAGGGAAAACATGTTCTAAACTTACTGCTTCAATATTTCAGTCTAATATTTCTGAAATTTTTAACACTCATTGCATTTTTTAATTTTTCTGTCAGTACTTTTTCAAGCTGAAATTCAGTGACTGGTAGTACAGTTTTATTTTTATGTCAGTTACTTGTATGGTAGTAGGAAACATTGTTTGAGACACTATTTTTGACAATTCATTTTGCCATTTTCTGTGTCTGCCATAAATTCTTCCATGTTTTCTTAAATAGTGTAGGAAAAATGCATTTTTCTTCTGAATACTAGTTTTAAAAAATAATTGCAATAAAATCCTGAAGTAAGAGGGACTTATTGAAATGAGAAAATGAAGTTATCATTCTAACAAAACACAGCTTTTACAGAAGAATATTCTAAGACTTGAAGCAACACAGTTTGATAGAGTTCTCCTGTATCATGATACTAATAAAATTGCTCTGGTAGGTTTTTTCAGTATTTATTTCCAGTCTCCTGTCTCTTGAGGGTTATTGCCTTCTGGTCAGAGTGGCACCTATAGCTGAGTCAATCATAGTTCAATTTAATGCACTGTAGTTTTTCTCCTCTGTTGTATAATACTTAAGAAAAATGAAATAAGCTATATTGCTTTAATAATTATAGGTTGTAACCTATTAACACAATTAACCTAAGTAAAACTCCATTCCTAGTAAATCTCAAAAAAGAAAAATCAACTAGAAGTGTCCTATAAATGAGTAGTTCTGGATAGGAAAGAAAAAAAAAAAAAAGATAAATAAGTGTGGTATTGAATCCTTAGAATACCGTGGACATTGTCATTATCATTTTCAGGCTTCCTTGTCAGACTGGATTAAACTGGAAGCGATACCAGAAAATCCAAAAAAAATGTGCATTACCTCAGAGAACTTGTTATTTTTATCATTTTAGGCAAGAGGCCTAATCACCAATTCCAAACAAGTGTGTGGAGGCTACAGGATAGGAAAATCCTGGACATCGCATCCTCCTCTCCTATTAGCCATATTTTCTCCATTTACCATGGCCCATGATAGTATAGAACTCAGAAGGAGATAAATTTAAAAGTTAGCTCTAAAACAGGCACATCCAACCCATGACTATTGGCTGCATGAAGCCTTGGACATCTAGTAATGTGGCTTCAGATTTTAAACTTCTAACTTGGAGTGATTTTTAGTGATATTTTGAATGAGTCAGTTTGCATAACTCAAGTACAGACTACGTAGGCAACAGCAGAACATGCAGAGGGAAAGGCACAGTGCAGGACTAACTCCTCCTTTTGTGCCCACCACACATACTTGAATTGAAACTCATGTGTATTATAATTATATTATATTTATAATTATATTTTTATTATATTATATTATAATTATATTATTATATCTCATAAAATCCTTCTTTCCAAATTGGAAATACATGAATGTGATGGATGGACTATTCAGTGGATGATGAACTGCTCATAAGATCGTAGCCAAGGAGTAGTGGTCAATGGCACGCTGTGTGGGTGGAGATCAGTGACAATGGTGTCCCTCAGGACAGAGAGCAGGAGCAGAGAGGTGATTGTTCCCCTGTATTCAGCACTGGTGAGGCCGCACCTCGAGTACTGTGTCCAGTTTTGTGCCCCTCACTGCAAGAAGGATATTGAGGCCCTGGAACGTGTTCAAAGGAGGGCAACAAAGCTGGTGAGGGGTCTGGAACACAGGCCATATGAGGAGAGGCTGAAGGAGCTGGGAATGTTCAGCCTGGAGAAGAGGAGGCTCAGGGGAGACCTCAGTGCTCTCTATAACTTCCTGAAGGGAGGCTGTAGTGAGCTGGGGGTCGGCCTCTTCTCTCGTGTCATTAGTGATAGGACCAGGGGGAATGGCTTCAAGCTACGGCAGGGGAGATTCAGGCTGGACATGAGGAAGTATTACTTTTCGGAAAGGGTAGTCAGGCACTGGAACGGACTGCCCAGGGAGGTGGTGGAGTCACCGAGCCTGGGGGTGTTCAAGGAAAGGCTGGATGTTGTATTGAGGGACATGGTTTAGTAGGAGCTATTGGGAATAGGTGAACGGTTGGACTGGATGATCTTTTAGGTCTTTTCCAACCTTGGTGATTCTATGATTCTATGATTCTATGATTCTCAGGAGTCAGGACTGGAACTGATATTAATATCTTCATCAGTGACATTAACAGTGGGATCAAGTGCATCCTCAGCAAGTTTGCAAATGACACCAAGGTATGGAGTGCAGTCAACATGCCTGAGCAATAGATCTTTTTTACCGTCAGATTCTTTTAAAATAGTGTTCTATTATCTTTTTCTCATTTTCAACACTGTTTTGCTGTGTAGTTTGAAGCAAGATTCTTCACTTTAGAAGTCTGAATGATAATAAGAGATTACAGAATATTTAATGTGATTAGAGCAGATATGCAGATCTGAAAGTCATGTTAGCTTAGGATAGCTTGGAAATTGTCTTGCTTATTATTAATGAACACTTGTTAAGTCCATAAAAAACAGATGTCACATTTCTGTGGGAATTAACAGCTGGACAAGTAGTAACGTTGGAGCAGTAGTAGAAATTGCTGTGTTTTTCTGTTACTAATTCCGAACGTATTTTTTAATGTAATTTAAACAAGTATATTGTATGGTACAAGAATATGGGATTTTTTCAGTGTATTGGTTATATCAGAATACTGGTGGTGTTCATAAAGTCTTTGCCATTTAAATATAATTTAAATTTGGTCTCTTTTTTTCTTTTTTTTTTTTTTCCCTAGATCTCCCAGCAAAGACATGGCTTCAAATGAACGAGAGATTGTGGTGTGGGTTTGCCAAGAAGAGAAGATTGTATGTGGCCTGACAAAGCGCACAACATGCGCAGAAGTGATTCAGGCTCTGCTTGAGGAACATCAAGCAACATTTGGGGAGAAAAAAGTCCTCTTTGGAAAACCTAGTGATTACTGTATTGTAGAAAAATGGAGAGGCTCCGAGCGAGTCCTTCCTCCTTTGACAAAGATTCTGAGACTTTGGAAAGCTTGGGGAGAAGAGCAGCCCAATTTGCACTTTGTGTTGGTAAAGTCCGATGCTTTCCTTTCATTTCCATTGTGGAAAACAGCTGAAGCTAAGGTAGTACAAAATATAGAAAAGCAGTGGGAACTCAGCCCAGCAAATTACATGAAGATGTTGCCAATTGACAAGCAAAAGAAAATTGTTAGGAAGACATTCCGGAAACTTGCCAAACTTAAACAGGACAGTGTTCAGCAAGACAGAGATAATATGGAGACACTGATTCATTTAATCATATCTCAAGATCATACCATTCATCAGCAAGTCCTTAGAATGAAGGAACTTGATATGGAAATCGAAAAATGTGAAGCAAAATTCCACTTAGACCGTGTTGCCAACGATGGAGAAAATTATGTGCAGGACTCATATTTAATGATCAATCCAAGTGAGGCTGAGCAGCAAGGGAGTAGGGCAGATGATCAAAAAGAGATGCATGATTATTTCAGCAAAAGTGAGGGAATTTTACAGGTTGAAGAGAGACTAAAACATCACAAACAATTAATAGAGAAGCTGTGTGCTGAAATAGAAAAAGAGGTACATGGTATATGCTCAGAAAAAGATGAAGATGTTGTTCATACAGAAGGAGCGACTAATGCTCAGCTGGAAAACTCAGATTTGGACAATGTAAAGTATGAGCTGGAAAAAAGTATGAAAGATGGTCTCAGAATCAATTCATACCTGAGCTGCATTCAGAAAGAACTTACCTACAGGGACTCGCTGCTTCAAAAGAAGGAAAAAGAATATGAACTTCTTACAGAAGAATTTAATTTACTACATGTTAAAGACAACATTGAAGTGAGGCTTCCATCAAACGAGGAGCCGCCTAAGGGCAGTGGCATCTCCAGTAACAGCACTGCAGTTCCTGATTTTGTTCATAGAGTGACTAATTTGGACATAAACGACACTGACTCTGACACTGGAATTAGCTCTACACACAGTCAGGACTCCGAAATAACTTCTGGGGACATGGTACTGTTATCAACATAGTTGAAAACAGTCATGAATTTCTGAGAAGTGGTTTTTTGGAGGACATTTATAAGAATAGACGAGACTTGTCTTGAAAGTTCATCCCTTCAATATGTTAAAAATGTAGCACAGCTCTAGAAAAGTAAACAGTGTCTATGTGCTTAAAAGTGCACTTGTTTTTAAAAGCACAGATAGACTGGATCAGCTGTGAATGCATTCATAGCTAATACATGCAAGGCTGTAGGCTTTGCTAAATCCAGACAGACTGTTTAGTCTTTGTAATATTGATACTCAGTGAACAGGGGCATTCTGACTTGTTTGGACATCTCTCTTAAATTTTTTGAAAAGTGAGCTAGACATTATATGGAGAGCTTGATTTTCCTTGGCATGAAGCTGCTGTAAAGGAATATATAATCAAGCACATAGACTCTTAAAAATTAATATTTATGATGCTATAAAACAAAAAAGCAATTTTGTTTGTGTAATTTATAATCCAGTTTTGAGTTATTAGGAAGATAATTTCAGAAACACTTAAGTCCCACTTTAGAAATGACCATACTCACATGGATTGTTAATTTCCATTTTCTTTCAGCAGCATCCAACTGCTGGTAAAATTCTTGAAACTCCCACTCTTCTGCTCTTACTCTGCAGTTGCCGTGGTGATGCTATGTGGACACAATTTCTGCCAGCGGGCATGTCAGAACTGCCTGCCTCCTGCTTCTGTGAGCTGATAAATCCCAAACTCACACCTAGCCCCAGGGGCATTTTCAGGAAGGCTCTCTCCTGCTTATCTCAACAGTAGGATCTAGTGACTTGGGTCTCCTTAGATCATGACTGTAAAATCAAACATAACATGAGAGACAGGCAGGAACCAGACATTTTTTACTATCTGTTCCCAATGGCCAGGTACTTAAGCTTCTCAGACAGCAAACAGATATTTGGAGCAGGGATACAGACATGTATTTGCTATGTCCTTAATAGAAGGACTTTAGGATAGAGCTAAAGCTGGTCCATTCTATATATCTAATTAAATATTGGGTAACAAAGGGAACAAAAAAGAATAGGAAATGAGATTTTTATAACTATGTGGTTAAGTCAAATGATTTCAATTAGGATGTAGTCATTAATCTCAAATCCTTCTCCAGTGAATGCTGCAAATTCAAAATTAGGTATAGAAGTCTTAGTTACTGAACAAGGTTTCTAACTCTGAGCTAGAAACTGCTGACAGAAAGAACACTGAATAATTTCTGGGTTGCACACTGAGGGTTGCTATGTTTGTATTTTGCAGATCAATTTGTTTAATGCTTTTGAAAATATAATGTAAATCTGATTAAGTGAATTGAATGGAGAAATAGTTACTAAATGAAGTTGAACTCCGAAAGAGTTCAAAGATAGCCTGCAAAAAAGGCTGACAAAGTGAGTGAAACGGCAATACTTAGATAGCATAAAGGTAGAATATTTCCAGATGCACTGCTTTCTTTTCCTGTATTTTCTCCTCTTAAATGTTTGCCAGACAACTGTACTCTGGAATGACAGAATTGTTGGGACTGTTGATTAGCACATATTACATTCAGGAAGAGAGAGAGAAAAAAAAAAAACACTTTTTCTAAAAAGCTAATTTTTTTATACCTTTCTCTCTTTCTCTCCTTCTTTCTTTCCTTTTTTCTTTTTCTTTTTTTTTTTAAGATTTTTGAGTCCTAGATATTATAGAATTTCTATTCCAAGAATATGTGGTAGTTACCTTAATATATTATTTTGTCTTATGTTTTTATCATATAATGTTATTTGAATACTTCAATAATAATATGTCATATTTAGGCTCATCAGCTCTTGATGAAAACTCAAGTATGCATCAGATATCTTATCTTTGTAATAATTTATTAACGCAACTCAGAATCTTTTGAACTCTGTGATATCACTCTGACAAGTAGAAAACAGAGCTTTGACTGCTGAGAGTAGGCTAATGTATTCTCTGAGTTCATGTGAATGTAGCTAATAGTTATTTCTACTGAGTCTTTTTTATAAATACTTAGGGGGTAAAAGTTCAAGCAAAAGAATATACATAACTATGCAGGCCAGTACAATACCTGTATGGGAAGTAATTTCCACTTACACTCTGCCAGATTTATTTTACTCATAGGAATTTGTACTGATTTTCACATGTCATCTTCATCCACAGTATGTGCCTGATTATATATCCCCTGCAACTTGTAGATCTTGAGTATTACTGTGTTCTAAGAAGAAAATAGGAAAAAAAATAGGTTGAGAGAAAGAATATTTCTTAATAAAATAAATTAACACAATTCACGGTGTTTTGAATCTTATACTTTGATATCTCATAAAAATCTTGTTTATTTGTGAAATTAGATAAATGTGCAAGATGATGAAGTGTGCATGCTTTCCTCTTTATCTGCTTCTACACTTTTCACACACTTAATTGACCTGTTTTTAGCATGCCAAAGTAAAATTTGTAATCCTTTATCTTCACTGATTTGCATCAACTGTCCACAGTTTTTTTTATTCCCCAAAGAAAGTGCAAAAACAAACATTTGGGTTCGTTTCCTGCCATTCTCTCAAGCCAGTTCCCTTTCTATCTACCCTGAGAGAGAAAATGTGTAATGTCAAAGTGAAATGAATGGAAATTCATTTTGCTACACTCATATGTACTGAAAGGTTTTGAAATAAATAGTTATTTCTTCAGAATGAAAGAAATACAGAAGTAAATAGCTGTCAGACTCAGCCTGATTGTTTTAGTATTTAGATAGGTTTGTTCCCAATATGTATCTAGGCAAAGTGACTGTCATCTAGGTTAACAGCACTGAAGAGAATGGACTTTGCTAATACAAAGCTCCTACATACCTAAATAGTACCACGTATATCTTTGTAAGAAATACCTCTATAACAGTTTCCATGTAATACAGTGAATGCTCAAACTTCATGTTTCTGCATTACTTAGTATGTACTTTTACAAGTTTGATGAAAGCAGATGAGTCAGTTTAATTACCTGCTTCAGTCCCTTGATGATGACTCTTTAATTTACTATACAAATACAAAACATAATTATCATTTTATTGTACATACATTTACAATATTTTCCATCCATTTATATACATAAGCATTACAGCGTTATGAGAAAATTGTTCTGGTGGGTTTTGTTTGTTGGTTATTTTTTGTTGTTTTTTTGTTTGTTTGTTTTTTTGTTTGATTTTCCCTGGGAAAATTGAGTAATCCCCCAAGTACTTGTTTCACTTCAAACTAATAGATTATATCTTTACCTTCAAATTGTGCATTCAAGGATTCTTTCCCTGGCTATATTATGCTCCATGCATGTACACAAATTGCTGACAGAGGACATTCTATTATATGATAATGACAGATTGAAGCTCTCATGTCTGTGAATTTCAACTTGCAGCTTTAAACTGATAAGATTAATAGGCTTTTCATTTCCTTACATGCCCAGAATCATCATTTGTTATTTTTGCATATTTCCAACTGCATGAAGACATAAACAGATATAATGTAACTAATCATTATTGCAAAATCATATCATCCTGGTTGCCTAATTGTGTTCATTGCTTTGGACAGACAAAAATCTAGATTCATGAACCTAATTCAGCAAAATATTCATATATGTAGCTTAAAGCAAATCGTAACTTGAATTACTTTATGTGTGATTGATCTTTATTATATTTTCTTTAATAATATATAAGTATTCCTTGCTTGATAAATATTTTCATTAATAGTGCAAGTGGAATGTACATAAGAAAGGACTTCTAAACCTCCCTTAGATCATCTCTTCTGGTTTTGCAAGTTTAATAAGCTTGAACATAAATTACTCTTTTCTACTAACAGTTGTGTGCTCATCATGATTATGTGCATAATATTTTCTTTTCCTAGAACTGAGGTGTTTATCCTTCAGGGTATTTTTTCTACAGCATTTAAAAAACAACTCAATTACTCGACATTTTATAAATTCTGAAAATAAATTGCTGATCACTGTCTTTCTCATGTCTCTCTCTGACAATATAAACACTTCAGAACTAATACGACTACATTTAAAGTGCCCATAATGTAATTTTTTAAAAATATATTAAATGTTTGTTTCCTGAAGTGTGTTTAAATGAGTATAGTTCATTTTTTAAGATTTTATTTCCTTTGTGATATGGTTTTATAAAATGTAATAGTCTCTAAAGTTTATTTTTTATTTGTTTTGCTTTTTTTTTAATTTTAAAATGAAACTCGGACTATTTTGCACTATATCGAACTCTCATAGTTCTTTCTTAAGCAAAAGCTTTTGACTGAAATGATTATCTTACAGAGAGAGTTTTGCTGGTATACAAAATACACAGAGCAAGAGGTTTTTTTTTTTCTAATTCTGAACAGACTCTAATATTTCATTTACATGGCTTACATCAAACATAGATTTTCCAAGTGATGCTTGCTGGTTGATTTTTTTTTTTTTTTTAATCAGATTTATGGATGCTTTGTGTATCGAATAGATCAGGACCAGTTGGACAAGTCACTTATTTCATTGGGAGCTGTTCATAATGTTTTACAAGCTTTACTGTTTAACTCAGAAAATATTTCCAAATAAGAACCTATTGTTAAGTTTGGGCATTATTTCACTTTTTCTGAATTATGAATAAAGTACTTTCATTTTGTGCTACATTTGTTTTTCAGAAAAAAAAAAAAAACAACACACTGAAAATTCAAAACTTCAAATCTAATTAGATTTCATATCAGTTTTCTATCTTATTCATCTGGAATTTGAGGGTTTTTGCATCAATGATTCATCCAAAAACCAAATGATCATAGCGTTTTCAAAAATATTTTCAGTAAGAATGCCAGAAACACTTGTCTGTGCTATCTTTCTCAGCTGAATCCTCTGTAAGGATGTGAGATGTAGTCTTTCTGCATATGCAATGATTGTATGCAGATTTTACTTGATTAGGCTGTTGAATGATATTTTAATTCACCTTAATATTTGAAAACTTCATATCTGATGTTCAATCCAGTCACTGGCAAAACATTTTTCAGGAAATGATCTTTTTATAGAGGGGAGAGGGTCAATCTTGTTAGGATCCAGTTAAAGAGAAGATAAAAAGCTTATCTGATACAAAAGTTCAATGTTAGCGAACTTTGATCAGTTTGATCAAAGTAGTGAGGTTGAATGGATTATATGATATTATCTGGAAAAAGCCACACAGTTACTTTCCATGATACAGAATTTATGCTGTTCCATGATTCAAAGCACTAGAATAGTATACAGGAGTATCTGAGTCCTGAGAATAGTATATGTCAATATGTTCATTACAGATTATAGGAGGAAAGAATTATTCACGTGAGGAAATGGCTGTTAATTCCCTTTCACCTGTATTCAGAGTTTTTGCTAGGCATTGATTTCGATTTTATTTAGAGAGCTTTTGTCATGCATTACCTAGAAGTAGTGCAGAATCCTTTTCTATTGGACTATAGCGACAGAAAAATACTCAGTTTTTACAGTAATTTTAATTCCTTTGCAGGTTGTCACTGACTGTGAACATAAAGCTTGTTTTATCATTTTCCTCGTTTCTGATTTGACTCATCTCCATACATTACATAATGGACTACCAGTTTTATCTGTTTGCAACACTATGCAATTTCTATTATGTTCATGTAAGCATTTTTCTGAGTTATTCAGTTGATTAGATCAGATGTTCTTTAGAATTTTTTTCCAATTAAAAATATCTTCAAGTTTGCTGATGACACCAGGCTAAGTGGTGCAGTTGATACAAAAGGAGTTAGGGATGCTATCCAAAGAAACCTGAACAGGCTTGGAAAGAGGACCCAAAAGAATCTGATAAGGTTCAACGAGGCCTAGTGCAACGTGCTGCACTTGGGTCGGCGCAATCCCAGCTATGTATACAGACTGGAAGGAGACCTCATTGAAAACAGCCCTGCAGAGAAGTAATTGGGGATTCTGGTGGATGAAATGTTTGCTATGAACCAGCAGTGTGTGCTTGCAGCCCGGTAGATCTACTGTTTTCTGTGCTGCATCCAAAGAAGAATGGCCAGCAGAGAGAGGGAAGTGATTATTCCCTTCCGCTCTGTCCTTGGAAGGTCACATCTCAAGTACTGTGTCCAGTCCTGGGACCCCCAGAACAAGAAAGGCATTGGGCTGTAGGAGTAGGTCCAGAGGAAGGCCAAAAAGAATATCTGAGGGCTGTAATATCTCACCTGTTGAGAAAGATAGAGGGATTTTGGCATATTTACCATGGAAAGTAAAGGCTTCAGAGAGACCACGTTTCAGCCTCCCAGTATTTAAAGGAAGCTTATAAACAGGAAGAAGACTGAATTTAGCATGATCTGATAGTGATGAGACAAGAGGGAATGTTTTTAAACTAAAGGATTTAGATTAGATATTAGAAGAAAATTATTTTCTCAGAGGATGATGAGGCACTGGAACAGGTTGCCCAGAGAAGCTGTGGTTACCCTATCCATGGAGGTGTTCAAGACCAGATTGAATTAGCGGTTGGCAACACTGCACATGGCTAAGGAGTTGGAACTAGATAATCTTTAAGGTCCCTTCCAATGTAAGGCATTCTATGACTCCTTGATTCTAAGATGATTCTTTGATTCTGTGATTCTATGATATTACCTTTTTATTTTATGTTTATTCCTGTTTTGCATTGGATATGCTGTATTTCATGTTCTAAATTCTGAGCACGTGCATATGTATTAAACGGAAGATTAAGTAGCTACACTGCTGTTGCTTCAGATTTTATTTTGCCCAAATATTCATAAAATAGATATTCACATTTTCTTGAAGAAGGTTTCTGATTAAATCCCAGCTCACCGAGTCTATTAGTCTAATAATTTGCACACATTAAATTGCCTTTTATTTCATTCTACTTTATGAAAAAGTTTAAATGGATCAGAAGATTCTTTTAGATAACATAGGCATGATTTGATTGAAGTAGTTCCTATATTATTTATAGCTACACTGAGTTCTGAAAGCAAAATTATAAACTGACACTATTCCTTTTCTGGTCTTTTCATGTCAAAAAGGGACAGGTCAATCAGAAACCAAAGGGTTTACTGCATAGTCACACATTTCTAGAATAGTCAGCAATGTGTGGATTAGCTAATGTTCACTAAACTGTTCTAGTATGTTTAAATATGCGAGCTTGAAATAGTTGTGAAACTGTTATTGCTGATAACCACAAAAAAGCAGAACCTTCCTTGTAACATTTAGCATGTTTAGGACTGTATATTTTTGTCATCTGGATTATTATTTTGCTAGGCAAACAGTTGAGTCCTGTACATTTAGACACTCTTACTCTTTGGGAAGGATTGCGTTAACAAGCAAGTATTCACTTGTTTTTCATTAGTTACTAAAATTTGGAGGTTAAAAATAAATTTTAGATCAAGTTTTTAAGAAAAACTGTACAATTCTTTTCTATGAAGATTAGGCACTTCCATATTATTGTGGGTTTCAGCATTCTTTTCTAAAAAAATCTTCATATATTTAGTTTTGATATCTAAAATTACAGACTAAGAGTGTTTGTAGTTATGTCAATATTTGAGCTATGCAACACAGGCATTCAGAAAAAGACCAAGTCCTGTACTTCTGTAACTATTTCATTGCTGTGCAATTCCATGAGCTTCAGAAAAGAGAGATTACTTATATATGACTATGGCGTGGAAGCAAAGTAATTGCATGGCATCTGCTGAAAATTAAGTGAATGCATTATGAACTGTAATATGTGATAGCTAACTTCTTGAATTTTGTGATTACATGGGACTCTCTGCTTTCAGGAGTAAGAACAAGAATAAAATTCTTGATGTAACCTTGTAGAACACTGCCTGAAAAATTTTCTGCTGTTTTTCATCAAACATAAGTAGCTATTTCAAAACCATCAAATTTTTATGATCATTAAGCTGATGTTATGGTTTGCTAAAGTCTTTCAATTGTTACTTTAATGCTGTAGTTTTAAATCACAGATTGGCCTCCAAAAAAGCTCTTTGCACCTGAATTTATGGGACAATAGAACTGCAGATTGATATGCAAAAAATGTGTCTGTCAAAAGAGTATCCTGATATCCAGCATTTTAGAAACTGCTTTGATTTCATTTCTGGACTCCCTGTTGAGGTATATTCTCAAAGAATTATATATATATATATGTATATATTTATATATATACATATATATGAGGATTTTCCTCTGAAATATTTTGTGCTCTTTCCTATAGTAAATGGATGGTGTAACAGTTCAAAACTGATGCTTGAAAGAAATTCTGTAGAATTAAGCATGGAAAGAATATTTTAACCTCTTCTAAAAATGGGTTCCTTATTTTTCTGCACAAAATCACAAACTTTTGTCTTGATTCCCTGCTAATTCTTTATTTTGTTATCATTCTCTACATTACCTTTATAATATAGGTTTTATACATTAGTTCATTAACTAATATGTTGCTGTTATCTTACAGTTTGTTTGTATTTCTACTTTGCTTATTAATATCTGATTTTCCATCTTTTTAGGCCATGACTCTCCCCAAGTAGCATTTTGACTTGTAATTAGTGCAAACAGCTTTAGACATCGATGATTGTTGGTATGGTTAGTACAATACTGAGACAGAATTTTTATCAAAACTTTAAAAAATGTATTACTGACAAATGTTCATCCGGACTTGCAGACATGGGATCAGGAAAGCCAAGGTGCAGGCAGAACTGAACTTGGTGAGGGATGTGAAAAACCATATGAAGACATTTTACAGCCACGCTGGCCAGAAAAGACAGGCCAAAGTGAGCGTACCTCCTTTAGTAAATGTAAAAGGAGAACCGGCTTCAGTGGATGAAGAGAAGGCTGAAATACTGAATGAGTTCTTTGCCTTGGTCTTCACTGGCAGCCAGGATTCTAATGTTTCTCACATCCCTGAGCCCTGCATCCCTAAACTTCTAGGTGGGGAATGGGGAAGTAAATCCACCTCCGCTGAAAGGGCAGAGCAAGTCTGAGACTGCCTTATGAGACTGAGTGCGTACAGATCTATGGGACTAGGTGGCATGCATCCCAGGGTTCTGAGAAGCTGGCTGACATAGTTGCTGAGCCACTTTCCATCATATTTGAAAAGTTGTGGCTATCAGGTGAGGTCCCGGATAACTGGAGGGTCACACTGATCCCATTTATAAGAAAGGGAACAAGGAGGACCCAGCGAGC
Organism: Tympanuchus pallidicinctus; assembly: GCF_026119805.1. Classification (NCBI taxonomy): domain Eukaryota; kingdom Metazoa; phylum Chordata; class Aves; order Galliformes; family Phasianidae; genus Tympanuchus; species Tympanuchus pallidicinctus. The sequence goes on from NW_026294802.1 coordinate 22,258,062, forward strand.
TACAGGCCAGTGATTCTCAACTCTGTGCACGGGAAGATCATGGAACAGACCCTCCTGGATGACATGTTTGATCACATGAGGAATGAGCACGTGATCTGAGACAGTCAGCACGTCTTCACCAGGGAAAGATCACTCCTAACCAATCTGGTGGCCTTCTGTGATGGAGTGACTGCATTAGTGGACAAAGAGAAGGCAACCGATGTAATTTACCTGATCTTGAGCAAGGTCTTTGATGTGGTCCCCCATCACATCCTTATCTCCAAATTGAAGGGATGTGGATTTGATGGTTAACCACCCGATGGATAAGAAATTGGTTGAAAGGCCACAGAGGGTGGTGATTAATGGTTCTATGTCCAGGTGAAGGCTGGTAATGAGCAGCGTCCCCCAGGGTTTGTCTTGGGACTGGTGCTCTTTAACATCTTTATCAGTGACATCAGTGGTGAAACTGAGTGCACCCTCAGCAAGTTTGCTGATGACACAAAGCTGAGTGGTGCAGTTGACATGGTCGAAGGAAGGGATGCCATTCAGAGGGACCTCAATAGACTTGAGAGGTGGGCCCAGGTGAACCTAATGAGGTTCAACACAACGAAGTGCATGATTTTGCACTAAGGCTAGAGGAATCCCAGGCATCCATAAAGACTGGAAGGAGCAGACCTTGAGAGTAGCCCTGCAGAGAAGGACCTGAGTTTTCTAGTGGATGAAAAGCTTAACATGAGCCAGCAGTGTGCTCTTGCAGTTTGGAAAGCAAATGGTATCCTGGGCTCCATCAGAAGAGGGGTGGCCAGCAGGGACAGGGAGGTGACTGTCCCTCTCTATTCTGCCCTTGTGGGGCCCCATCTGGAGTACTGCGTTCAGGTCTGGAACCCCCAATACAAGAAAGACAGAGAGGTGTTGGAGAGGGTCCAGAGGAGGGCTGGACTCTCCTCTGATGGTCAAAGGACTGGAGCGCTTCCTCCAGTGAAGTGGAGGAGATTCCCATCCACCGGGGGGATGGAGATTCATGATGCTTGAGGTCCCTTCCAACCTGGGCCATTCTGTGATGCTGTGAAATGCACAGTTTTACCAACTACAGAGTAGACTGGTACTCTGAATGTAAAATCACTGACTAATAAAGAACATTGGGAAACTCAGTCTGTAGGATTTCTTTTGGGGCAAGGTTGCTTTTTTTTTCTTTTTTTTTTTCTTTTCTTTTTTCTTTTTTCTTTTTTTCCCTTAAGACAACAAAGTATGGAAATACACTGGGAATGGGCTTGTTATGAATCATGCATTTGTATGTGTCTTCCTCCCATTTCAAGCTTTCCTGCTACAGCACTGGTATTTCTGGCATTCAACGTGCTGAGACTCTCCTATTCCACTATCCTATATGCCTGATGCTGTCAAGTCAGGCTTAGATATGATCAGCTGCATATAGAAGTGGAGGTCCCAGTGTGAGTTATCAGAAGCTAGTAGTTTATGCTTGGCAGATGTTTGGCTCTCAAAGCAGGTAATTGTGAATCTCACAATTGAACTGTGCTGCCACAGCTTTTCTCCCAGCACATAGTCTTATAGATGTAGGAAACACCATCATCACACAATTGACTGTTATATCCCATGACGTGTCATATAATTTCAGCCTTACTTTTTCTGTGGTCTGAATCAGCTTTTGTGAAATCCGAGAGAGAGATGAATTTGTGTGGTTAAGCATTAAACAAGATAAAAGTAAAGCAAAAGTTGAAGTGGAGCCAACCATAACAAAAAACCCTTAAAACATACTTATAAAAAGCCAACAGAGCAAAGGTATACACACAGATATACAGTATTTTCTCCCTTGTGGGTGTGACAAACTCTCAGGCCATACTCACCCATATCATATGGCAGCCCCAGAGTTGTTTCTATTTGAAAATGAAAATTAGAAACAACTGTTCTGCAGTGACACTAATCATCCATTGTCAAGAACAAGGAAATTTATCATCTCTAGGATTCCTTAAATTGAGACAGGATGTACTTATGCTCTAGTAAACCGCAAATTATTGAGCTTGACAGTATTCACTTACATAGGAGAGGAAGATGATATGTTCTACTACAAGAATTATTGGTAAGCTTTTATGGCCTGTGTTAGGCAAAGATCAAGCCAGATGATCCTTATGTCTTAAAAGCTGTCTTTAAAATTTACAGCTTCTCAGAAACAAAACCTTGTCGAAGAAATGATGAAAGAAAAGAGGAGACCTGAAAAACTGCCTTAAAATATTTTCTTGTAATTAAAGCACTACTGTTTCCAGAACAGGCAAATCTTCTTGTTCTGGACTTGATTATAGCCATCACCATGCCTGCCACCTCAAAAATAAATAAACATTCAACATACAAAAATAAAACCAGAACTAATTCACAAACTGGGAATTCTTAATGCTCTCCCACCCCGCAATATAAGGTATTGCCTACACCTCTGATGTCAGGACATGCAGAAATTCACTTGCTAGCATGACTGTCTAAACAGATGCAAAATCATCCTCTTACAAGTGAGAAACTATGCTCAGAATGACTGATCCATTCAAAGTTGTGAATTCCATCAGAGTCAATGAATAAAAAGAATTAGGCTTGGATCTATTAAGCTAGTATAGTTTGACTTTTCTTCCTATCTAGATTCTGTCATCTAGTCTCTACATCTTTGCACACAGTAAATCTTCCATATTTTCTTCGGTTAAAATTCTAACACTACCACACGACTACAAGTGAAAGCACTGTGTGAGACATCTTATAAAAAGTGAGAAGATGGGGAAAATGAATGAATGCAAAGAGAAAATAATTTGAAATACATGTTTTAAAAAAAGGAAGTAAATTTCTATTTTCTTCAACTATGCCATAGCTGAAAGGTATTAATTCTATATTCTGCTTCTTCTGCATAGTTTTTAGCTGGATGCCGCATCCTTTTTAAGGATAAATTGCAAATTTCCAAATTACTTCAACTTTAATTCTTAATTTTCTATTCACTATTTTTGTCTAGGTTTGAGACAGTTTTGCTGCATGTGTTCGTATGAATTCAAGTTCTAAAAATCAGTCTTGGTTTTACTTTATTAGACTTGGAATCTGTACTGACATAGTCTATTTAAACCATTTGAAGTTACACTGAAGTGTCTTTAACTTGCTGCTATAAAACAACACCTGCAAAGATTACTTGTGCTTTTTTTTTTTTACAGATTTACTATAAACCATCAAGCACACTAACAGGAGGATTGTATTTATGTTAGATTTACACTTCCAGTAAAATAACTTATTAAATTATAACAAGGTGTTTGCAAGACTGAGGAATAAGAGGTGCGTTACAGGTCCTTTGAACAAATGTGGAAAGCATGAGAACATAATCATAGAATCATAGAATCATAGAATCATAGAATCATAGAATCATAGAATCATAGAATCATAGAATCATAGAATCATAGAATCATAGAATCATAGAATCATAGAATGGCCTGGGTTGAAAAGGAGCACAATGATCATCCAGTTTCAACCCCCCTGCTATGTGCAGGGTCGCCAATTACCAGACCAGGCTGCCCAGAGCCACATGCAGCCTGGCCTTGAATGCTTCCAGGAATGGGGATCTACAACCTCCTTGGGCAACCTGTTCCAGTGTGTCACCACCCTCTGTGTGAAAAACTTCCCCCTGATATCTAATGCTATATCTAATGCTGATATCTAATGTCATAGATCTTTTTATTGACATATATACTGTTAAATCACAAGCTATTGATATGGTCTCCTGTGCTTACACAAAAAAGAAAGTAAACAAATAGCAACAAAAAACAGCTACCACAGGAGGAAAAAAAAAAAGAAAAAAAAAAAGAAAAAAAAAAAAAGATGAAGGATCTCATTTAGAGGGTGAACAAAGTAGAAATGCTTCAGTGCATTCTTCAGATTTAGTTTCAGCATAGGCATCAGTTAATAAAATTCAGATGATCCTATATGAGAAGTCATCTAATTGCCAACTCCATCTATTGTAATGGGAATTGGATAATTTACTGTACAACAGAGTTGAGAAACTGTTGGTGCAAATGTGCTTTCCTGATAGCAGCCTCTGGAAAGTAATTTTTCAAATTTTATTAAATAAAGTTATTTGACAACCTCCTAGTTCCCTGCAGAACTGTGTTGATCTCTGCATATACATACCTATGCTGAGCAGCAAATTACATGTAAAAGAATAAGAACATCTGCAAATTAAGCTCAATTTATCTTTAAAGGAATAGCTATTTCACACAGAATTGCATGACTTGTTTCTCCAGTAAGTTAAGCACATCTTTCTTTGCCTAACTTGGCAAATGATACAATGTTCTTGGGAACAGACAAGTAGAGAACAAAAGAACTGGAATTGTTGCTTTCATAGTCTCTCAAAGCTTGATGTACTCCGAAATCCAACTGTACTGTAAGGCCTGCAAGAGCCTTAAGGCATTAAAAATTAGGAAGAATTGCTCAAGGAAAAGTGAAAATAGCGATCTGACTTCACATAATTGGCAAGGAATTTGGTACACATAGTTCTCAAATAGGTAGGACTGAATTTTCAGCAAAGATTATGCTGCATCCTAATACAATTTCAGAGCTGATGCATCAAGTACAGTGATGATGAATGAGCTATAATGTTACAAGCATCAAGAAGCAATTTTTTCTTATTCTTTGTGGAAGCATCATTTGTTTTGTAGCATACAGCATAATGTTGTCCCAGTTTAGGATTCTAGTAGTCTAAAACAAGTGATTTATGAAATTGTTGTGTCATTGTCGGGACAATGTTATGGATCTCCTTCTACAAACTGAAAACTCTCGTAAGTTTTTCCTCCTTTTTAATTTTTCTTTTAATAGTGAGTTCCCTGTATTTGCATAGGTTTTTAAATAAATCTCAAAAATTTACATGTGACTTAGAAGTGTAAAATTTTGCAGGAACATTGACACTGAAGTCATTCATAGCCAGCTATTGATGCCAGGCAAAAGAATTAAGGAGCATAAGTTATATTATAAATAGATCACTAGGAGGAAGTGCTAGGGAGAAAACAGATCCAGGAATAACTATTCAGAACTGGTTATGGCAACACAAACTTCTAATAAAAAGGTTTTACCCGAGGGAAAGAAGTAAAACCAGTAAGATACTGACAAAAACTCACTTATAGTTTAATATACGCCTGACTTCTTCAGTTCCTACTCCCTTTAAATAGGCTCATTGCATAAAAAGAAATTGTCTAATAACTACTTCACATATTACTGACGTTTCTTCTATCCTGTGTTGTCAGAATATGATGTAATTAAGGATTAAGTGCTATCAGAATGGTCACAGTCAAGCGACAAAGGAGAAAAATAATCTTATTTTTCATATTAGCCTAATTATTGATTTGTCAGTGTATTATGTTTTTTTTGATCCATCATCTGTAGATAGACATTTTGTTGTTGCATCCATGCCTGAGTGACACCAACAAGTGACTGCTTATATTAGCATATCTATTGCAATTCATATAATTTCACCTACATCTTGAGTGTCAAGATCCTTTTTTGACTATACTCTCCCATTAAGATACCTGAGGATTTACAAGGATGTAACCGTTCCTTTCAGAAGCAAGAGTTCACAGGGGCTATTGGTGGAGTGTGTAAATATTTACAAATATATCATACGTATCTGGAAACATGCATCAGCAAAGCAGGCTCCTGTTGGACACTCTGGTTGGGAGCAGATTTTTAACAGTGAAGAAGAAATGGTGAAGAATGGAGGATGCATCAGTGATGAAATTCTGCCCATCCCCTCCTGCTAACAAGAAAGTGTGAGTGTGGAAGGTAGAATTAATATGATGCACATGGATTTATTTCTCTAAAAATGTTCTCCCTCAGCTCACAAGAGGCTGGGAGACAGTGACAGAGGCTTCCGTGGAAAGCAAATTTTAGAGCCTCTGCTTCATAGGAAAAAGAGACACCCTCGCACAGCTTTTTTCTAGACATCAAGCTGGCCTTTCCCCATGTGTGGAGTCCAGAATCTGCACTGTGGCTAACCAGGAAAACTATGCACAGAGTATCAGTTATATACAGAGTAAAACGACTATCATTGTTTCCTCAATTCCAAAGCTGTTATCGCTCAAAATTTTTCAATATTCACTAACAGTCATTTTCCAAAAATAATAGCTGGCTTTTTTGCCACGTGTGCTGCAGTCATGCAGCAGGCTCTTTATTATATTTGTGAAGCTACTTAGTTTCTAGCTGCAAAGGATGTGCAGTGTGTATGAGTTACAAATTGCATGTAGGTTTCACTTTGAATTTTCTGCCTTAAGATACCTCATCTAGGGCATACTCAAGAGTTTCCTGCTGTGGTAACGAATGTCATAGAGTCTCCCATAGCTATTGTATATAATAGGGTCTCATGGCTTTTGTTATCACTGTAGGATCACATCTTAAAATGGTTTCAAAGCAAAAGCAAGACAAAAAGCTACTGGTATTACTGTCATTGCCACTTGTGACTGTGATTTGGCTCTACTGAGTGGTGACTCAAGGGAATGTGTTTTGAAACCATTCCTTCTCATATGCCATCTGAACTGAAAAGCCACATTGTTTGAGCATCTGCTAGAAGAGCTGAATTCTTTTTTTCATTATGTACTGGGGAAGCTATTTGACCCACTGGAGTGTGGGGACAAATTCATGAACAAATTTTTGAATGTGCAAAAATGCTGTTTAGGTGTATGCTAGGGAGGATGGATGAGAAGAAAATGAAAATTAAAATGTTTACATTTTAAGGCAACATTCAGCAGCAATTTTACTATATCTGACCATTTTGGTAGAAGCTTTCATGAAAGGTCTCATGAAGATTTTCATCTTCAGGTCTTACAGCATCTTCTGGAATTTGTTAATGTTGCTATTTTCAAGGTAAAGCAAGGCAGAAGAAGAGAATGGAGTTTGCCAGTATCACTTAGCCTGCCATTCAGTGGCAAAGTAATGAAATTGCTGCAAAACAAACAAACAAACAACAAAAAACAAACAAACAAACAATAAAAGCCCTATATTTTTAAGCAGAAATCTCATTCTAAATGATAATGTATAGCATTTATATGGAAAAACATGATAAACACAGTGTTGATTTTTCCTTCTGTCTGTGTGCAGATACAGTCTATGGAAATAAATTTCTAAATTCTAAAGAGGCATTTTCATTTTTATAATGGAAATAGTTCTTCAGTCATTAATAGTTTGGTTATTTAAATAGCAACTTAATTTCTCATATTTGCGACAGTAACACAAAAGGTATTTCTGCATAGAGATTACAGAATCATTTTTTTCTTATCCAAGAAAACTATTATCTAAGAAAACTACTTAAAAATATATTATTTAACTTCAACATCAAGCATTCAAATGTCAAGATCAGTTTCTTGTCATAAAATGAATTAAATTCATTTGAATTCAGACATTATAACATGCAGGCACCACAACCACATTAACATATACTGTTTTTCAGCAAGATCGTCCTTTGTTCAGTGCAGGTAAAGTACTTATCACATAATGGGCCATAGTTTCAGATATTATTCTCTTCTTGTTCCTGTTACGATGTTCTCCTCTATGCACTGCACACTATTCAGGCAATAATAAAACTTAATAAATCCTGGATTCCACTGTTTTAAGCACCCATGGAATTTACAAATGATTTATGAAGACTCACATTTTTTTTTGTTGTAAGCCATTCTGTGAAGAGGAAAAGAGAAGCTGAAGCACAAAAATCTTATGGTCAAACATATCAATTAATATTACATGTTTAACGCGATTACATGTTTAACAAGAGTTCTTTAGAACTTGACTCATAGCATTGACCCTGTCTCAATGACAAGTTCAAAATTCTGACTTCCACTGATTTTATTTGCATTTCATTGATTTCTTAGGATCCCCATAAACTAGTCCTTCAGTTCTCAGTGGAAGAAGAGGTCCTGCTGAAGTGGAAGAAGAGCAATGCAGATACAGCCTTGTACACAGCATATGATGCATAAGACAAGGATCACCCCTGGAGGCATTCAAGAAATATTAATTATTGCACTGTCTTTTGACATAGTTTAATGAGAAAATATTGGTTGTAGGTGGATAGTTGGACTAGGTGATCTTGGAGGTCTTTTCCAGCCTTGGTAGTTCTCTGATTTTATGATTCTATAGCTAGGGATAAAGTACGATTATACTGTTTGCCATGTAGAGAATAAGTCTATCAGTCTTCCTATGGAATCTCCTGTTTAAAAAGAAATGAATTCAAAATCATTAGTTGCCCTTGAAAAGTTCAACTCATTGTCATGTCAATATCAAGATTAGAAGATCTTTTTGCCAATTCTACCTAGTCCTTTTGTTTATTTTGAGCTTTCCAAGGTTTTTCAAGTAAATAAAAAAATAAAATAAAATAAAATAAAAATCCAATGAAAGTAAAAACTCAATGCAATCTCACCAAATAAAATAGAAACAGAAATAAAAAGGCCACATTTCCTTTGTACATCACATTGCTGATGGCAGGTCTTGGTCTGCTATCAATCCAAATGACATATCCCATAATGGTCCTTAGGGATTTTCTCTTTCCATTGTCTTAGGTGCACATCTGTCCACTCTCTGATCTTTATGGTGACCTGTGCTCCTAGTTTCTTGCTGTCATTCTCCTTCATTTGTCTCCTGCTTTTCTCTACAGTCTTTCAGTGAGCTTCCTCTGTCTCCATGATCTCCTCCCCAAGAGGAAGAGAAATCTCCTGTCTTCCTTACAATCTGACCCTCTCACTCTGAGTGAGAGCAAAATATGCAAGTTGGAAGCAAATAAATCAGACATACACTTTTCACAATAGGAGCTTCTAGGTAAAGGCAGTATTATAATCTCAAATTTGGTTTCTCTTGAGATCTCCTCTTTAATTTTCAAATAGAATCATAGAATCAATAACCAAGGTTGGAAAAGAACTCTAAGATGACCCAGCCCAAGTCCATCTCTTAGCAATTTGTCCTACTGAACCATGTCCCCCTGCACAGCGTCTAGAAGTTTCTTCTCTTGACTAAATAATCCCAGCTCCCTCAGCCACTCCTTGTAAGACTTATGCTCCAGACCCCTCACCAGTTTCATTGTCCTCTGAACATGTTCCAGGGCCTCAGTGTCCTGCAGTGAGGGGCCCAAAACTGAACACAGTACTTGAAGCGTGGCCTCACCATGGCTGAGGACAGAGGGATGATCTCTTCTCTGCTCCTGCTGGCAACAGTATCTCTGATACAAGCCAGGATGCCATTGGCATTCTTGGCCGATAGTATTTAATTGTTATTGTGGTGTTTGTGGTGGCAGTGGTCTCTCTTTAATACATAGCTGTTGTTCCTCGCTAGGAAAAAAAAATAGCAGTAGGAATTGCATAGTCACAGGGAGGCAATTGCTTAGATCTGACTCTAAATCTGATATTCCACGTGAATTAATGGTCACTGAATCAGAGAAGTCAGATAAGAAATTTTTTTAAAGAAGAAATGGAGAAACATGAAGTTCTCTTGCGGTTTCATACTGGCGTATGTATGGGTCATTGAAATTGGAATATTTATATTCCTTGTTTAAGACAATAGAATAAAATAAAGGATTTAAGACCATGTAAACTAATGTGGTCAAAGGAAAGATTAGCAAATGTTATCCTCTGCATGGACTTGTGGTAGAGGAAAATGAGCAATTTTGCTGGTGGCTTTTGTAGCTATTTGCCTACAGGAGGAATGAACAATGAAGTTATAATGTTTAAGGCTCTGTTATGAGCTGCAAAGAAGATGACACTGCAATAGCACAGGGTGTTGCAATATTGTATCCCGTTCTTTGTTGCTTCTCTAACCTACCACCCATTTCTCAGCTCATTGTCATTCTCACTCATAGTTTCTTGTCTCAGCCATATTGTTCTGTCCATAAAGTTTTATTTCCGGTTTCTCAGGTTTGTCCTTTTCTAACACCTCTAGATTCTCCCTCTTAAATTCTCCTTGTTATTGCAGATTTCTACTGCTGCTGCCAGGCCAAGCTACCTCTTCCAGACATTTCCATTCTCAGTCACATTCCTTGGTTTCCCATAGTCTTCGTGCCTAGTCAGTCTTTGCTATTGAAAAGAACTGAATATGAAAATGTTCGGAGTTTTCCAGAAGAGTTCAGCCTGAGGCAGCTACAAAGCAGGTGGAATTCCAGCCTAAATAGTTAAAGTCGGGCAAAGTTTAATGCAACATAAAAGAAAGTCTTTAATAACAAGCAATGGTACTAGCCAAATCTTTATAAATCCTAATCTGGTTCCCTTTGAAGTCAATGGTAAAAGTCCCAGTGGGAGCATTAATGCTAAAACTTTGTAATATAGTAAGCAAGCAAGCACAAGTTAAAAATGCTTTCGTGGATTGGACAGCAATTACAAATGAGAATATCTCTCCTATTACAATGAACATGAATATACACTACGCATTTACCATTTTGACTTCCATTTTAAAAATGTACACAATTAAATCTGTGAAATACCTCTTTGAAATTTCTCTGACTAATGTGGTCACATGCTGGACTTCCAATGTCATGGAAAATTGAGAAAATCGATAAAGTAATTGTTTATGCATTTAATGCTCAAAATGACTTTCCACTCACTTGAAAAAGCAATGTTCTTTGTTGTGGCTGTAATGGGTAGCAGTGTTTCAGTTTCTAAGCATTTTACATATATGTTCAAAGTAGTACAAAGAAGAGGAACATAGCCTTTTTCCCTTTTTTTTTTTCATTTGTTTTTCTGAAGACCACAAAGGACTCTTTCATGTATGGGGTAAGGTAGTTTTAAAATTCTCATACAGGGTAAGTTACAATCTAGTAGCCTTTGGTTAAGGCTAGTATGCAAAAATAACAAATATCAGGAAAAAAAAGATGAAGGTGGAAAAAAAAATTGAAAAGAGCCCAGACACTGTCAACATACTGTAAGATTGTGGCACAGGCTGTTCAAAGTTCACAAAACCAAAGGCAGATTTTTGTGGGTCTTGTGGATTATGTAGATGGAATCTCTTTTTCAAGATTGCACTGTGAAGTCATTGAAGTCCTCCAACCTTCTGCATGGATCTTATTTCCCAAACTGTAACTTTGGGCATAAACATGGACAATAACACTCAAAATTTCTTCCTTTTCAGCATAGTAATGAGATCTCTATTTGTGCTATCTATGAATTTTGGATATACTTGCCTAGAAAATCATCCTGTAAGTCATATCCCCCCTGGCTATTTTGTTACTTTCCAATGTTAAAAAAATGTATATATCAAAAAAGCACAAAACAAAACAAAACAAAACAAAAAAGCCCACCACCATCATTTTGTTTCTATCATATTTATCTTGTTTAACTCTTTTTGATGCATGTAAGTTAATATGCTGTAATTTATATCATTATGAAAAGTAAATTATGTGACCACAGAAGTAACAAAAATAGTCTCTAATAATGTTTTTCATGTTAAGAAATTCCATTTCTTTGATGCCCTTTGGGAATAATAAATTGTTTTTATTTTTTATTCCAAATTCCATAATGACTCTTCTGAATATCATAATTTTTAAAATAAGTCATTTTCTTTACTAATCTCCCCTTACCTCCTCCAGGAAAAAAAATTGAAGTTTGAATATCTTATTTGTGATCTGACTTTTGTACTGGAAAACTCAATAGCAATGTTAGCCTCATTCATATTGGTGTAATTACTATCAGAATAGAGTTCAAAGCTTCTGCTGCTTGTTGTAGTGCTTTAGTTTCTCATTAGTCAGAACACAATTCTCTCCAGAACTCTCCCTGTAAAAATATTTGGAAACAAATAGAATTGTTTCCAGGTTAATCTGACCTATCTGTATTAGGTAAATTAAAAATTTATTTTCTATTCCATTTTCTTAATCATCAGGATTGTTGAATTTCCACGTACTATAAACTGACCAGCTGATTCCTAATGCTTTCACGCTTTTTTTTTTTTAGGACACACAAATTTCATTGTTGCTCTTTAAAAGGACTGCTATCTTTTTACACAGAACTTCTGTTTAAAGGACTGAGCTGTTTTTCATTGGCAATACCTTCATAGTTGGTCTTTTGTTCCATTCAGAATATTTTCCTAGCTCCTGTCATAAGTTATCTGGTCCAAAGTCACACAGTGTGCAGGGTTGTAATATTCTTCTGTGGAAATGCCCTATTGAAATTCAAAAGTGCTCACTTTGAAAATTACTTCAAACAGTGCAACCACTGGTTGAGACAACTGTGCTTTTTCTGGGACAATTTTAGAGTTGTCATTTGCTTCTATGATATAATTAAATAGAATAGTTCAAATAACCTAGAGCCAAGCCTGCTCACTGCTATAAACTGATCCTTGGGTGATTACTTCCCTCCTCTCTCCACCCAAATTTTTTTTCCCAGGCATCGCAATCTTCTCATATTGCCAGTATTCTGCATCTATCTTCTCCTATACAGGAAGAGGCCTGCAACTCTTATGCTTTTACACTGTAGACCTAGTGCTGCCTTCAGACTCAGTGATTCATAATGGAAACATACTGCTCTTGTCTAAAGTATACCATGCAGTGGAAACACTAGTATTTCTTTTATCTTTTACGGAAAGCCTTGCTAAGTAACAAGTAAAGATGAATAATTGATTTTGATGGCTCTTATATGTGGAAAATCCTTAACTACATCATATTCTGACAACATAGCACACAGGAAACATAAGTAACATAAAAACATAGTAAAAAACACATAGGAATCTCATATTTCAGTTTACAAGACATTTACTGCAGTGTCATTAAGCAAATAGTATATTATCTGTCATAGATATTCAAGAGAATCTTCCCTTCAGCCTTCTAGACATGAGCATTAATAGAGGACTTCTGTTACAGTGACTGATGCCAAGCAGGGTTCTGAAATTCATTCCTCTAGAAACAAAAGGAGGCCTGATGTGACTGATGAAAAAAATAATTTTAAGAATTTAAAAGGCAGAAACTAATGCTACATACATTTTCTTGTAAATTACTATATACAGTAAAATGTTAGATATGAAAAACAGAGTATTTATTGCTTGTGAGTGCAGGTAACTTGAAAGAATTTTACAGCTCACAGTAAAGTCCTACAAATGAGACTTCTGAGGTAGCAGTAAAAGATAATTTTTTTCAAATTTATGGCCCATATCCTGAAAGGCATTTAGAGACCTAAATGATAGAAATTATATCCTGAAATACTGCTCTAGATCTCAGGCTAACTACCACATGTTTATATATCCAGTTAACTCCACTTTTAGTACGTGTTCCAGTACCTCTGAGAGTCAAGTCCTATAAGACTGTAAGTTCTATAAGATATTAAGTTCTTTACAGAGAGAGTGGTGATGTGCTGGAACCGGCTGCCCAGAGAGGTTGGGGATGCCGTGTCCTAGAGGTGTTCAAGGCCAGGTTGGATGGGGCCCTGGGCAGCCTGGTCTAGTATTGAATGTGGAGGTTGGTGGCCCTGCATGTGGCAGGGGGGTTGGAGATTCATGATCCTTGAGGTCCCTTCCAACCTTGGCCATTCTGTGGTTCTGTGATTCTGTGATTCTGTGAAGATCAGAAAAGAGATCTCCTAATTTCCAAGTAATTTTCTAATTGATCTACAGAAAATAAAGTATAAGCGGACCAATGAGATGAGCAGAGCTATGAAAAGCAGCCTGTGATCCTGTCCTTTGGAATCTACTAATTTTAGAATAGTACAACACAAACACAAAGTGTTGATCACATTAATTGTAACCATTTTAATATGGGCTTGAATATATTCCCTATTAACGAAGACTTCTTGTAGGGAAAAAAAGCCCACAAAACCAAAATTTATTTAAAAAAATTAAAATTAAAAAAAATTGTTTGCATCAGTTGTGCAAGATGTAAAACAATTTAAATTTAATCTTGTAAATTGGGAAGCCATTTAATAATATCACTCTGAAGGTAGACCATGTAGAGAGGGATACATTTATCCCTCTAGAATCAAGAATAAAAAGGAATGGAGATTAAAAAAAGTATATATAACAAAAGTAGAAATATTTTATGTTGATGAGGCACAAAATAAGGCAGGGAAAAAAGAAGTCTAACATTCTTCAGTTAGAAAAGGTGAAGTTTAGAGTTATGTTCTCTCCTCAAAGATTGTCATTTTCTTCCTGCAGATCCTTTGTACTATTTTCTGCTGTAGTCTCTAATTGTTTGTTTGTTTATTTTTAAATGTTCTGAAAGCCAGCCACTGGGCTGTCAGATTAAAAAAAAAAAAAGAAGAAAAGAACTACAACATTCAACATTCACAACATTTAGTTGTGAAAAAAATGTTGGTAGTAAAATTCTGCTCGTTTAAATCTATTTATTTATTGCATGTGAAAACATATAATATTTCACTAGTTCTGCATTTTACATGTTTCTGCTACAGTGCAATGCCCGAAGTTGAAAGGAAGAGGAATATGAAAATATTGTCGATTTACATTTACTAACAGAAAAGAGTGGGCAGCAAAATAAGAAGAGAAAGCTGAATTAGAAAGAAATCAATAACAAGATGAGAGTGAAATTGTATATGAAATGAATTCTGGCAGAGTTATTTAAAATAAAATAAAACTGGAAATGAGATCATGCATTTAAATTGTTCAATAACTACCTCACTGACCAAAACTGTCCACAGTTTAACAGTTATTATTCTTAATAGAACAGATATTATTCTTAATTAGAATTACCCTCACAGTTCATTATTTCTAACTTGACAGCAGTATTAGACGCCAATAATTATTTTGCTTGTGTCTGGTAAGTCTTATTTGAGATTCATATAAATTTTGTGATTCCCTAAAGTTGGCAGAATCAACTTAAATGTAGTGCTGCATGATTTTTTGTTCAGTTTAGAGTTGCCATTGTCATAAATTTATGTTCTGATTGTAGTAACTGAATTAAAAAAAAAAAAAAAATCAGTTTTTAGAATTGCATTTTCATCTGTGTTATGTGGAAGAATTCCTGGAAAGTCTGTAGATTTTATTTAGACCACTCAGGCAGTGTTTCGCCCTTCCTGTGACATATTTGTATAAGAGTGAGAAGCACCACATGCAGTTTCCTAATTCTGCATAGCAAGATACTGATTGCTTGTACAAATATAGAGGTAAATGTCTAAGATGTCATCTTCTGGAAAAGATAGTATAAATAAAGCATATGTTTTACTTTAGTACTTTTTATTATATTAAGAGGAGCTGGTGTACATGGTCACTTTCACATCAGAGTGCTCGAGGTACTCTCTGACTCTTCTCACATGAGCTGTGAGTTGAGGGGTCTCGGGAAAGGAGGCCAGAGCCAGAGGGCCATATGGGGGTGCCCAGCCAGCCCTGAACTCTGCAGCCTTTGCAGATGCAACTTGTCGAAGACTAATACTGCCAAGAAATCCTGAGGATATCTGTCAAAAAAGACTTTCATAAGAACTATGTCCAACCTTAATGACGCTCTGAAAAGTTTTGATCAGATCTCATCTGAGATACCAGAGAAAGAAGTTTCCTTTGATTAACAATGGCTGGATTTTACGTAATTTAAAGCAGGAAACGCCATGCTTTATTTCAATGTAGATGTAAACAGAGCAGTAATTTGTTATCTGCAACTTTTTTTTCAACAGTATTCTAATCCAAAGTCTCACATACAAAACTTCAAACACATAACAGCAGTAAGGGGAATACTACTGTTAGGATAATATTACACCAAAGTAAATGATAAAATAAAAAGCAGAAAAGAATTCTGCCCTGTTTTTCAATTATTTTTACCTCTACAACATGAATGTTTAAAAATTATGCACAGTGGACTAGCTTGTATTTAGTAATTCCATTTTGTGAAGTACTTTAAAATGTTTTCTTATTGCAAACTACAGTTTCTCTGTGTACCCAAATTCATGGGTAAGGTTTTCCAGACCAGGAAGCTCTAACACAATGCAGTGTGGCTGCATTTTACCAAATATTATGATTTTTTGTCCAAGTTCTTTCTCAAGATTCAAGATTGATTGTTGAACACTCCCACCTACACACACACAGACAAAACAAACAAACAAACAAGCAAACAAAAAAATAGAAGTATTTTGCTTATCTTCCTCTTCACAAATAAATAAACACATATTACATATTATAATCTCAATGGGATTTAGATTGAAAGATACAGAACACACAGTATCTGGAGAATAAGCACATAGAAAAAAAGTGCTTAGCATTAGCAAACAGATTTGAGTTTGGTTTTCTGTTGCAAACTATTTTCATGGCAAAATAGCCACATGGATTTGGAGAAGCAGCCATGCATAAACTTAAAATACCTTGGGTATGTCTCACTCATTAGCTCTTGCTAATTCCCTCATACTATCACAGAAAATCTACCTTACTGCCTGAGAGTAGAGTAATTCTTCAGTTTCTGCTGAAGAATTCTGAAGTGAATTGGATTAGTGGGACTAATGGCCTATGCGTACATGATAATTTTTTGTTACCAAAGGCTAGACAGGTTCCAGAATTCACATTCCTGAGCTGGGTGCTCCTGACCTGAAGCCCAGCAAGCCAGTGGGCCAGGCTCCACCTGCCTCCTGCCATGGTAACAGCCTTCAGATCAAACTCTGCCTGCTGCAGCACAGGGATATACTTGATATTATCAGAAACCATAAATGAGCTTCAGCTTGGGCTCAGTGAGCCTTGCAGGGTAAATGAAGAAGGAACAGTCGGTCATGCTGGCCTCAGCCCTGCTGGTGAAGATACAGTGACTATGCCCTACTCTCGAAAGGCTTTCATATGTGCTTACTCACAGTTCATGACTGAATCATCACTGGTGCCCTGAGACTGTTCTCTGAAACTGCCAGGATAGAGTTTACTTTGGTGTCTTAGCATTTCTTCCTGTCACAGAGGCTGATCTAGGATTTAAATGCAGCCTGTAAGTGGACAGTAGCCCTTTTGCCCCTTGGCTTCTCTGTTCAACACCAAACTCACATGCTGTACAGAGCCTGTTACCCCGCTAACATTTTTTCTCTTCTATTCCATTGCCATTTTCTAAAAATATCCCCCTAATAAAAAGAAAAGAATGTGAAAATTATACTTAAAAATATCAGTTATAAACTGGAATACAATAGCTATTGCATTACTAAATTATCAACCATTCATCTTTTTAAAATGGAATCTGAACAAAATGAATGAATATTCTAGTTTTATAGGTTTTTTTCATAGTTATTTATCATTGTCAAGCATTATTTAATCAAGTTTGAGGCATGATATTCCAAGTTATTTACAAACTAACACTGAATTTTATTCCATAAAATCCACTGGGTTTATTGTTTAGCTGCAATTTATGTCAGTACCCATCTATTCACTTTTGGATGATGAGTTGCCTGTCTGTTTTACAGAAGTCAAGACATACTCAGTTGGCTGTTGTATAGCATTAAAGATCTGCCTGTCCACTGAAGTCAGAGAGGAGAGTACTGCTACTCTTTTCCTACATGACAATCTATATTCTGTGTGACAGCAAAGTAGTGATGGAAAAGAACAGAACTAAAAAAAAAATAATCCTGTGAAGCCCAGAGGACTCAACTAGCAAAAATCACACACATATACATATATTTTTAAATCACCTAGTTTACTGAATCTCCCAAGAGTTCTAGCACTACTCAGAACTGGGGCTGATGAAGTTCCCTTGTGAATCTTGCAGTTTCAGCTATATAGAGCATATCATGATTAGCATATGTTTCTTTTAAAAATACATTTTGAAGCCCCCAGGACCTGCCATTTGTTTGCAAGCCATAGTAGTGTTTCAGCCTCACTGAATTGCTGATTTTAGGACAAAAACTTTACTTTTTACGATTGTGAGGTCTATCTTTGCAAATCCTGTCTCCCGTCAGATCTTAGGAAGGCCGCTCCGGATTGCAGCAGAAACTAGGAACTCTCTCAAAGTGAAAGTGAAGCAGAAGACAGGTAGGCTTGAATTTAGAAGTAGTCTAGTTTAGAAATGCCTAGAGTGAAGCAGAGAATTTAGTAAGAATTCTCAGATTTTTTTATTATTATCTTTATATTTTTTTCAGAACTTCAATCCTTTTCTCTGACACCTAGAGTCCTAGTTAGAAAGACACAGGGGTGATACTGTCAGCCGAATCTAAGAGTATCAGAAGGGTACTCTGACAAATCTTGCCCTTACAGATTTTCTGTGGATGTTGTCCCTAGCTGTACAGCAAACTCAAATCAATGGCTTAGCATACAGTGCCATAGTGCGTACCTAATGTGATATTCTTATTTTGGGATTTCATGGCATAAAGGACAGTCTTGAATTGTTATCTACGTCTCTAATCATCCATGCAGTGTGTACAGCAAAAGAGTAACTACCTTCTTTTCAGATAATTCTTCAGTGTGATTTCCACTGGTCCAGAACCATGATATTCTGGTTAGCCAATGTTCCTAGCAGCAGGAGCCATTTGCAGGATTGACACAATATGGTTTCTTAGGAGGTTCTCCACATGAGGAAGATTCCAGTAGTTGCTGCCACTGAGAAATGCATAAGACACAACTGAACATGCTAAATTTCCTTTCTGCAGCCTGACATGCTCTTGTTCCTCAGCCAAGCAACTGTGAGACAAGAATGTTAATGCAGAAGACATCCTCTCTTTCAATGACTCATCTCCCTTTAGTCCTAATCTAAACTGTTTTTCATAATATCTCATGTATCCTCTTTATGCCCTTGAAAATGAAAAAAAAGTTTTTTCTTATACAGCAGATTAGTGCTTCAGAACTTACCTTGGCTAAAAAGAAATATTGCATTTTTCTTACACAGTTAAAGTATTGTGACAGAAACCAAGCTATATCAAACAAAAATCTATATCAAACAAAATCTATCTGATTGCAGTACTTCTTCACAACCTTTGAAAGATAATGTTAATTACTTTTTTTTCCTGGACTCATTAATTTTCATTATAATTTAAAATCTAAGCTTGTATTTTAATTTGGGTACATTGTTCCCAAAGTAAAGAAGATATAAAGTTTTAAATAATTTTTGAGCTCTTAAAAAATTCTTGTTTTCAAATTCAGTGAAAATAAACGTATACATATATTTTTAAAGGCCAATTTTCAGGCATAGACAATTTAATAACAGTTCAACCGATTCTGATAAAAGAAATTTAAAATTTTTATTTAATTTACAAAGAATAGAAAATCAATGTAAATCACTGGAGTATACTATAGGTAGTATACCTGTCATGGAAGATGTGACAGAGCTTCATAGTGTCTTTTTTGTTTCTGTTTTTGTTTTTTTTATATGCTCAATTAGTTACAAGAGAATAAATAAGAAATACTTTTTAAAAGGATTTAACATAAGAAGTAAAGACTTCATCAATCTGAAATTATCAACCAAAATATGACTTTTCCCTAAAAAAAAAAAAAAAAAAAAAAATTAATGGCATCTACTTCTAGAGAATGTTCCTAATACTGAAATCTCAAGAAGGTCTGTTTATAAATTTCAATTATGCAGATGCAACTGTTTAGCTAATTTAGCTAATCAGGAGAATTTTGTACCATTGCATCCAGAACAAAAAATGATGATTTTACTGCAGATAGTGAAGTGAAACATACTAGAAGAAACTGTTTTTCAAAATGAATTAAATTAATCCAGAACTATGTAATCAGCTGAGATAGCCAAAGCCACAGTGAAATCTTCACTAGTTCCCATATGGTGTGACACCACCCATACTACTACAAAGATCTCAATCTCATATTTTCTGAAGTAGTGCCCTGGGGATTTTAGAACTTTTTGTGTGTGTTTTGCTATTCCTTTCTATCAAGAAGAAAATGAAACTGCAATGCAGATGAATGACCTCAGGAGCAGAGAACTCCATTGTTTTGATCTGGATATAATAGGAGAGAAAATAGTATTTTGCTGTTTGAAAAATTTCTCATCAGCTGTACTAGGAGGCTGCTGAGTGGCATGACACTGCCAGCATGGGCATATTTCAGTTTAAAATGAAGTCTACCTACACAAAAGCTAAAAGCCATTTAACTTATTGGAGGCGTTTACAATATGTGAAGTTGAATCAATGCTATTTTGCTATTTTGCTATTATGAATTAATGCAGGCGAATACCATGATCTGGATATTCTGTCCATATCTTGTTAATATCAGATGATATGTAAATACCTGCTCATTGTAATGTGAATCCTAGCAGGAAAAGATGGAAATTAGGACCTTTGTTTTGGTGTGATTTTCTGATGCTGAGACTAATAAAATGTTTCCTTCAGCACTTCTCCCTGGCCACACCTTCCACAGAATCCTAGCCTCTGTGACCAAAGAGAGCCCTGCTGAGCATCTTGCTGTGATTATTCTTTTTTCACCACCCAAAGACAGATTTTCAGAAAGAGTCTCAAGTCTTAAAGCCTATGCTGCTCTTTATTTTTGTCTTGCCCTGGTTATCCATGGCAATGCTATCTGCAAACAGCAGGAGGAAAAGGCCCTTTAATTGGCAGCTTTCCAATTTTATTCTCTGATAGTTCACCTTGAGCTAGCAATGCTGCTGCGCAGCAACAATAGTGTAACAGCATGACTTCCCTCAAGCCAAGACCAATAGACACAGTTACTGTGCACCTTTCCTGCTACTACAGCTGCCAAGGAAAACTGGGCCTCAAAACCCTCCTGCCATTATTCCTGCAGGAAACAGATTACACAATAAGTCTCCATCTCAGTACTGTAAATGCTCAAAATGGGTCTTCTAAAATTTCTAAAAATTCTTCTCATTATTGGGTTCAGCTACAGAGAGAAGAAATGCTATTTATTTTGTGATAGAAAGACACCTAAAAAATCTTTTGTAATTTTCTCACATATCAAAACATTTCCAGTTACATACTAGACCAGATAACTTCTTAGGATGGGCTTTAATGGATGGTTCAGTTGTTTTCACAAATCTCCTCTTTATAAAGGCACTTTAAACAGTGTAGCATTCTTAGATGCAACTGAGAGTAATTTACAAAGGCCCATAAAGTACAGCTCTACCTCTCTCCTTCACCTGCTTATCAGTACTTGTCAAAATGTCAAGTGCAGATTATTATGGAATAAGACATGTCACTGCAATCAACCTCAAGATCCCATCATTCTTCACATACAGATGTTCATGCTAATCGTGGGACATTTTCTCTAAAGCTGTTTGGCTAAAAGTCCAACTTTTACAACATCTGTAAAGGAGTACTTCTTGCCTATAATGCAGTGGAAAATGTAATTTCTTGATTTCTGAGTGAGGGTGCCTTTACATATGCTGTTCTGTGGCCTTCTACAGCTCTGTAGAGAATGTTGTGCTTTCTGTCTTTGACTACGTCAACTAATTGAATGGAGAGCTTCTGGCCTTCCTTGCAAGCTATCATCTTTGCACATGAAATAGTTTTGTAAAAGAATGCACAAATACAAGTGTTACTTAGAAAGCATCCTGTGCCATATCTATGTTACCTGAAAACACTGAAGCAGCTTCAATTGTAACAGAAGTGATTCTGAAGCCAACATAAGCAAGTCCACAAACAAAGGGAAATGGTGCATCTCCACCAGAAATGTATCTAGGAGCAGTATAAAACTGCAAAAAGAGATAGTGACTCATAATGGAGTTCGCTAGTGATAGGGTAGGGACTGCAGAGAAGAAAGCAGGAGTGACAACTATGCTTATTCTGACTGAACTGGAAAAACAGAAGTCTTTCCCATTCACTCTTTGGTTAGGTTGCAGCTGCCCATGACCACAAGCCGTGGGGTCTAGCCTTCTTGACTCTTGTTAGCCTTCCTTCTGAAGACATCCATTTACTCTCACCACAGCCTCAAGCCTCCGCATTGCCTATAAGAAGGAAAAGAATTGAAAAAAGAAGGAGGCATCCACAGGTTTCACACCATAAGGGAAGTTCATAAATCTGTGAATAAGCAAGTATTTCTATGGTCTAAAACTATCAGTTTGAAACTGAACAGTTTCAAAGGAATGAGTTGTGAGAGAGGTGATTACACCAGTTTTATCTTCAATATGTTCTTATTATATTTATAAAAGTTTATAAAATTTTATAAAATTTATAAAAATGTTTGTTGCAATATGATCTAATTCATTCTTTTTTACTAGTATATTAAGATAGCTTGCAAAATTTATTGCTTCTCTATTCCTCTTTTCTCACACTCATTTTCACTTATTTTTTCATAATGGCATCTATGCATAGAACAATCCATTTCCATTCATGTCTTAGTTCTGCCTTTAGATTTCTTCTTAGGCAAGTTTTGAATCTTTTCCTATCTATTTCCCTTCCAATAATTTCAACTATAATATATATGTATTATAATATATAATATTATATTATTGTAGTATAATATATATATAATATATATAATAATATACAATATAATATATATAATCATACATTGTATTATATTATAATATTATAATAATATAATATATATTATTATATATATAGTATTATTGTATATTATTATATATTATATATATATTATATAATAATTTCAACCCAATATCTGCATTAAAAATCATATTTCTTTATAATCTCTCTTTCTATAAGAGCTTTTCATGAAAGCCCTCTTGCAAAGTGTTTTTGGCCATTTTCTGAGCTAAATTGTTAATTTGTAATAATATACAAAGGAGGCGAATGTTGAGGAGATCCTCAACTCACTCTCCAATTGTTTGCCTGTTGGACTTACATGTATTATGTAGCTGGTAAGTTTGCCACTGGCTCCTTAATGTGCAAAGCTCATATTGTGTTCAACTAGATGTTGGCTAAGCTTTTCCCATTCTGACATTGTCTTGTGAATTTTTAGATTAATTGAAATTTTGGACTAAGTGAAAGCCTGAGACACTTAACTAACAAAATTAGATTAACACAGATCTAATCTGTTTTTGGGAAGTACTGAACTAAAATCCCAGGTGTATAAGATTCCTCACTTTTTGCAGCATATAGATGTGTTGGCTGTTTCAAAGTAATTAACTTTACTTGCTGCTACATTCTGCAAACTGTAATCACTCTCCTTTTTACTGTCTCATTTGTATGTGCTGCCATCTGATATACTCTCTCTCCTTGTTCCATAAATTATGTTTGTTGCACTAATTATGTGTTCTCCTTTCCATCTCATCCAATCACAAAGTTGTTTTGAAGATGTTTGACAAAACTTTCCATCCAAACCAGACACAGACTAAACATCTTTTGTGGTATATGTCCAAGTACTTACTATATCCTGTCTAGGAGTGTATTTCTCGTTCAGTAGTCCACAATACTTGACTTACACAACCTCTTCAGCATTCTGTGTTGGGCTTAGATTCATTTCTCATACATAATTATAATTCTCATACAAATAGTTAAATCATGACCGTTTCAGAAAGACAAAAATAAAAAATCAAAAATCATGACAGGACTGACATTTTATTGTTTTGGTTTTGGTATTCCGGCTGGAAAGCAAGAAGCTGTCCAATTAAGTTGTGGACAAGCAAAACTGATATATCAGTGTCTTGAAGCAGTAGAGTGGAACCTACTACTCACTATTAAAATCACATTTTACCCTGGAGTTGCAGCTGATTTAGCTTAAGATTAAAGTGCAGACAAGTCAGAGTTTTCACTTGTGTGACACTCACGTATCAGTGTGATCTTCCTCAGGATATAGTGATCTGGATATTTACAATCTCACTTTTTTACATGTTTGTAAAATTGCTATATATTGTTGCATCTATTATCATACTGTCCATCTATATATTCTGTACATATATACAGTTGTTTACCCGGGCCTGTATGTATTGGCGAAATCAGCAGAGGTGACACAGCAATACTTGTGAATGTTTCAGTTAATATTAATGCTCATTCCTTAGCTTCACTGAAATGTTTTATGATAAAGTCTGAGCTCTAGAATCCTGTAAGCATGTCTCAAGGCAAATTATACAGAAGAGTACAGTTTTGCTTTCATCGTTTTCATTTGCAAGTATATTGTGTATTGAGTTTGCTGATAATACGTATCAGTGTTCAACAAGAACACTTTTTATGCATGCAGTACTTCTGAGGAAATTAAAAAGATGGAGAAACTAGAGCAGGTACCATAAAAAAACTTAGGCCCTGCTTAATATATCTTGTAAGCACATGCTTAATTCTTAGATCTGCCCATACTGAAATGCGTTTGAAGCTGTTTCACTTTGTCCAAACTATTTGTTCACCCCCAACTTAAACTCTTCTGATCAAATGTCTAAAATATACATCCTTCATTAGCTATAGCAGTAAAACACTTCTAACAATATAGGAACCACATATGTTCTTTCATCTTAGACATATTTGCTTCACTACTGCTGGCTAAAATCACTTAAATCAAAGTCTTAGAGCAAAACATTCAATTTTGGCAAACTACCTTTACTACCATTTTGGCTTTTCATCAAACAAAAATTAAATGCCTGCAAAGAAAATTGCGGAGCAACTAATGCTTTACAATTTACTTTTTTTATTTTCTTCTTTTTTTTTTTTTCTTTTTTTTTCTTTTTTTTTTTCCCCACAGAAAATAAACCCCAAAAATTTCAAAGTTGTCTTTCCTCCCCTAGCTGCATAATAATTTAAAAGACACAATTCAAGGTTTTCCTATTGAGGTTACTTCTGGCAGAAAACACGCCTTTTTTCATACGGAATTGTAAGGTATCCTATTATTATCCATTATCTTGTCACTCATTAACTTTTATTGATGTGTAAGTTTTAGTTTAGTTAAGTCTCAAGCTTGAATACTGTAAATATAAATGATCATACTAATTTCCTTATTCTGCAGTATACTATTAAAAACATTAAAAATAAAAATGTAGTAATAGGAGCAATAATTCATGTTGGAGATGAAGGCTTACACAAAATCAAGTATACGATATTTGACAGTCAAGGGCTATAAAAATTATTTGAGAAATAGTTTCCTATAATTCAGTGAATAAAGGAATTAGGACTAGTTACCAAATGACTATCTGGAAAAAACAGTTATGATGACTGTGATTTCTAGTAACTATAATTAAAATTGATAATTATCCATCTTTTTTCAGTCAAAAATCAGAGAAAAAGCAAACATAAAATAAGAGTCAGGTTGTAGCAATACTATGAAGAAAAGTATTACTAAATGGTAACCTTGCTTGGAAAAATTACATGACAAAAATGCATAACTAATCTAACTGATATGACTTCTAGGCCTGGTTGAAAAAAAAGATCTTCAAATGGAATGTAAGAAGTTGTAACAAAAGCAACTGAAATAGTGGTCACAGTTTATATTCTTAGAAACTAAGTTCTAAAGTCTGACTACTTGGCAATTCTCAGCATCTTTTCAGCATATTTAATTTCCTTCAATTTTCTAAAAGAAAACTTTATCTGAGAACAACTACACTGTACTTAGAGATTTCTTTTTGGTGGCTAAAAATAACTGCCAAGTCTTTTTATAATATTTAGTGATTCCTAGTGTGTAAAATAAGTTCTTATCTACCTGCTAATCTATAAACAAAGCTTTCAGAAGCTGTGCTAGTGAAGACTGGGACTAATTGTGTCATTCTATTGTGCAATTTCAGTTTGTTTTTTTTTCCTTCAGGAGAACGTATATTGTCATCAGACACCCAGTCATCCTTTAGGCAAAAACTGTTGCTCTCTTTAATTTGACATGCTCCACTATGAAAAGCTGAAAATCACGTCACTTAATTCTAGACCTTCCAGAAAACCAGGATATGCAATATGTGAAAGGCATCATTCCTAGAGATGGAAATAACAGGAGCTGTTGTATTGTTAGTATTGTACATTTAAGCTAATCATCAGTGACCTACATAGCAAGAAGGGAGTAAAACAATAGTCGCAACCTTTCCAAGGGCAGCTGGACAATTTAAAATGGCAAAAAAGCTTAAGATGAAGTGAAATTTAGACTTTCAGTTATGATAAACGATATAGAACTATCATCAGCAAGAGAGCTCCACAATGTCTTCCAACACATTCGGGTATCTAAAATATCTTTAGAAAATACATTTTGCAATAGTACAGATCTTCAGCCAAATGTACAAGTTCGTATGCTGACACAAATTCATTTGAACATTTGGGCCTCTGCCTAGATTTGACAATTCCACGGACCTCTCATATCTCAAAACCTCCTCTCTACTCTTCTCAAAACCTTCTCTATTTTCAGAGATAGGGATATACTTTTATTAGTCTTAGGCTGTACCTGAAGCTCTTGTCAGACAGAAACTTGACCATTTGTTCTTGTCATTGTCTGCCCTGTATAACAGCTCAGTCAAAATTATTTGTGTGTCTCTATTTCTTAGTTGAAATCAAACATTTGACCTTTTCTATATATGTTCTGCTTATGGTTGCTCTTGGTTGTATTCATCATGATCTCAGCTATGCATCAGTGGAGGAAGTGCTTCATTTGCACTTGAGAGAGAAAGCATAGTGGGAAGATGTGTGCAAGGTCACAGCTTCAGAAGAAAGTATAGTAGTTGCCAGCTGTGTAGAGAATTACAACTGTCAAAGGACAGTCCTGTACAGATATGTAAGGTACGTATAACCTGAAATTTAAAGACTAGCAGGCTTTCACCACAGACCTAATTTAAGATACTTGAAAGCACTTGTTTATGAGACACAATCTTTTGTTGTAAATCAGATACGAATGTACTGCAAAAATATTTGTCAAAGATATGGAGACAAATCACATGCAACAAAGTGTGCATGGAAGAAAGACTTATGGTGTTATCTTGCAAATAACTACATATAATAAGATTCCTGTACTATAATCTCAATATACTCTGTATTTTGGACCTGTATATGGCAGAAAGGTATAGTGTCTCTATATATATATGTATGTATATATATAAATATATACAGTCCTTAACACTGCTACTTTACACTAGAGAGAGATACATAACTTCTCTGTCTGGACACAGTCATTTTTTTAGAACACCAAACCTCTGTCAGTTAAGATGATATATAGAGTTGCAACATGAAACTTCTGGAAAAGAATGTAGGTCTATAATGAGAATGCTGGCATAATAACAGTTAAAGCAGGCACATGGTTTCCACCTGTTGCTTTAATAAGTAGAACATTTCCTTAAAATACATTTAACTCATTGGCTGTCCCTATGCAAGCAGCAATGCCACATTTCATTTTTAGTTTAGTTTTTTGTAGACTTTATATTGACCTTGAATTTGGAGGCAGAGGAAGGAGACTTCCAGCTCATAATCAAAAGCAAGTTGATTATACTGAGTAGGTAGAAACCATTATAAAGTTCCAGACTATCTCTACAGCTCTGTATATTGCTGCAGAGATAACTCCTTTATTTTATCTGTGTTATTTTTGAATGCAGAAAATTTTATTGAATTTCCTATGATCTCCTTTGTCCTCACCATTAGCTATCCAAATCCTACTTTAGTATACATTATTACATCTATACATTAGTATATCTATTATTACATCTATACATTAGTATAGATGTTCCTGAAAGCATTTGGATTCCTGACTATAAGTCTTATCTTTATCTTGAATTAAACTGAACTACATGGAGTCTTATCCTTTCTGAACTTTCTTTACAGTTTTCTAGTCTTTCTTCTGTTTCCTTTTTTTTTTTTTTTTTTTTTTTTTGTGAGATCATATTTAATGATAACTATCAAATGAAGAGCTCTATTCATAGAGATAAAGCATATCCTATCCTACAGGAAACATTTTCTTACAATAAAATCAGTCCAGGAACAAAGCTAGTTTGATCCTGTGTTCAGAATAATAAGTATGATGTGAACAAATGTCCACCTGGAATGAGTGGACTAAGAAATTTATTTCAGTCTTCAGATATTATTGATTATAATTTGAAACAGAGTTCTGGAGGTGAAAATTCTGCTAGAATTACTTAATCTTTTCAACTCTTTCACATCAGATCTTCTCTTTGAACACTTGTTTTTGAACAGAATTCTCAGTGGCCATGTGTTTGTATTTTTAATAATGACTAAATAATTTAATCAAATACTGTGTATCATCAGTGAAGTATCATATGGCTCTATACATGTAATAAAAAAAAAAAAAAAGAATATTCTTGCTCAATTACCCCATCTTTATCATTTTAACATTAATTTTTCCTTCACTCAAAATGATATTCTGTCAGTAGTAGACTCAGTGTGAGTCAGTTGTGTATTCTGGCAACTAAGATGGAAAACTGCATTTTGGAGTGCATTAAACACAGCATAGCTAACTTGATCAAAATAGGTAATTCTCCCACTAGATTTAACATTGGTGTGGCCTCACCTTGAACACTGCACGCAGATTTGGTGTCCACAATTGTAAAAAAGATTTTAAAGTATTTGAAAGCATCCAAAGGAGGGAACAAAGCTGTAGAAATGTGGAGGACATATACTATGAGAAGATGGTCAGGTCATCTGGGTTGCCCACTCTGGAGAAGAGAAGGCTGATGAGACCTCATTGCTCTCTGCAACTCCCTGAGAGGAAGCAGAGAAAGATGTGCCAGACCCTTCTCCTTGTGAACTGACGATAGGACACTCAGGAATGGCACAGATCTGCACCACGGGAGGTCCAGATTAGACATTTAGAAAAAAATTTTTAGTGTGAGGATGATCAAACACTGAACAGGCTTCTTAGAGTGCTGGCTGATGACTTGTTCCTGTCAGTATTCAGGAAGCATTTGGATAACTTTCAGCTATCCCTGAAGAAGTCAGGCAGTTGAACTATATTTTTGAAGGTCCCTTCCAATTGAATCACTGTATGGTATTATATTGTATTACAATTCATTCAGTTCTGTGCAACTACTTGAATTTTTGGGGATCTAAACCAGTTGCTTCCTTTCCTGATGACCTAGCAAAGATTTGTATAATATTTGTAATACAACTTACCACCTTAACAGCATTAAAAAATTTGGTCTTTTGATTGAAAAAAGTTTATAGGTGTAGTAGGATTTCATACAATTTAGAACTGTACATAGATATGTACAAGCCAGAAGATTCAAAATATGTTATAAAAAAATTGCTTAAGGTAGGGAGGAAACTATCTCCTTGCTTCCAGCAATAGTAAAGCTAACATTTTCTTAGTTATGATTTCATGATTCTTTTTATCACCTTGTTGGGAAAGATTTTTGAAGTGGCTCAGGTCCATTATGTCTTGAAGAAGGTCAGGATTCAAACCCCTCAGGCTGCTGAATATTGTAACATGAATCAGTTTAAGCTCCCAACTTCTGAGAAAAAGAACAATGTTTATTATGAATCAGTGTTACAGATCAATCTGTGTTCGTGACAAGGGCAGCAGGTCTGCAAGCCCACCGGCCCAAAAAAAGGGGAAAGGGAAAAGGCAGAGGAGAGTAGGAAGCTGTGCGCTGTGCCCAAAGACAGAACAGTGGCAACAAACTAAGGAGGAAAGTTAATTTTACTAAATATTATATAAGAATGCAAGATAACACAATATAATACAATACAATTGGAACTGAGGCTAATAAATAAAATGAGAGAGACAGTGTCAAAAATTGAAAGCCTTACTTTGAACTGAAGGCAAAACAGCTGGGGAGCACAGCCACACACTGCCAGGCAGCGAGAGAGAGAGCGCGAGTCCCATGACTTGCAGGTCTTATCTTCCACACTGAACACAAAGTCCTCTGGGATATGTAGTTCTTCTTTTCTGAGAACCAGATATCAGGAAGGTTGTCAGTCCATGGAACAGGAGTATTAACTGTTTAATTCCCTGTGCTTTACATGATGTTATGATGTGGAATACTGATAACAAAAATCATAAAACCATGACAATCAACAACATCACAAAGACTTGTGCTCAGAGATGTCATGGATCCTTGGAGACATTCAAGGCCAGGCTGGACTAGGCTAGAGGTATTATTAGACAGCCAGATGTAGTGTTATACAAGTGTGGAGGCAACAGTTTGATGACGGCCTGGACTCTGAAGAAATGTGGAAGTGTTCCTGCCAGGCAGAGCTCAAGGTAAGAGGTCTTATAGAAGCCAGTTTAGGTCTTTTCACATAGTGTTCCAATTATTGTGCCTCTTGGAATCACAATATAGAGACAACTGAATTACCCTTTATGTAACTGTCTCTGGTCTGTTATAGCTAGATATTAGCTAGAGCTAGCAAGCCCCCAAGACCGCACGTGACTCTTCACAGCCATTGCAAGTACTCTGATTGCAGAGGACTTCCCTTGATATAAGATACAGAAGCTCCCATTTTAGACATTTAGAAAACGTTCCAGCATCCCATTAAGTCATTCACTCTTTTCGTGATGCTTTCTTCAGAACTTGTCGGACATTGACAAGCTGAAATGCAATATTCCATACTAAATTTATGTGTCATATCAAAATAGTCTGGATGCACACTGTGTCCAGTATAGTCTGTGGCTTTGTGCCAATTGTAAGAATGATTTATTATGACTTAATATGCCATGTACTGCAACATGAAAATTTGTCAGAAATAGTCAGTTGCAGACAGGCAGACATTCTGGGCTAATATTTTACAACTAGCACTAAAGAGATGCATATCTGTGATCTTAGAGGAAATTTCAGTTTCATCTGTCCCTAGCATATAAACTATCATTTTGGACTAAGAGCACGTGGTTACACAGAACAACAACCCTCAGAAAGCATATTTATCTTTTAATTTATTTGAGAGACATAAAAAAAAAAATAAAATTACTTTTTGTCCATCTATAAAAATCCATTTTTTAAAGAAAGCTAACAATTACAGCATTCTATGGATGAATCTTATTCTAAATAATTTCAGATGGCAGAAGGAGTGACAACACCTGTACTCAACTAAAATAAAACTGAACAATTAGAAAGTGAGTTTTGATGTGGTAAATGAGGCTTCAGTTATTGTGGGCATAGACTCCCATATTTTCTTTATCAGCAGATGCTGATGTTACAAAACCATAACTAGCAATTGAGCACAGATGGTTATCTCTGTTCAGCACAAAAGCTCAGAAGGGAATAGGCACTTAAATAGAGAGACCTCAGTCACCCCTCTCAGCAAGTTTCCTGTTCTGACTTTCAAACAATACGTCTCACAGTTTTCAAGTCACATGAAATCTGCTCAAACAGAAAAGTAACCTCAGTTGCCATCAGTGCAGACCAAGCAATAAAAAATAGCTGATCTCACCTGGCTGACACACAGATTTGTGGCAGCCATTTATTCCTGGAAGTGGATCTGCCTGGGGCCTGAGTTATAATGACTTCCATTAATATACTGGGTATAGTTTGCTCCCTCATATCTAGAAAGGTATTAGATGACAGCAGTGTACATATGTACAAAATTTACTCATTCATCACTGATTACTTTTGTACATACTGCAGTGCTGGCCGGCTGGCTAAAATAGCAAAATGTTTTAAATAGATTTCAAATTTCTCAGCTTGAGATAATTAAAAAAAATAATAATTTAATTCTCTGATTTAATTTGCTGACCATGAAGCAAAGGATACGGTTGGCAGGAGGGTAAATAAGATGAGTAGGTAAATACATCATCCTGATACTTCAGGACAATCAGTGAGAACTGGAGTAAATAATGCAAAAATTAAATATAGCTGAACTGCATACACACTTAATGACATAATTGGCCAGGTACTCTCTGATCTTGTCCTGTAATGAGGAAATAAAAGTAGTTGGAGCTAAAGAGGAAAGTTCAATAAAGTTCTGAAATATTCAGAGATCATTTGTGATTCTCTGAATGGTTTTAGCAGACCCATACCTGGTACCATTAGATGCTGTCCTACTCTTGGAACATTGTACAGTGGATCTCCCTCAGTTCTAGCACAGCTCCTGCTCCTGAGGAGGATGTGTATAACTGGTGAATATAATTTCTATGGCTTGGTGCTGAACTGTAGGAACAGATCAGTGTGTCCTGATGAGCTTAATGAAGTCCAGGTGCTTATTCAGATTACCAACAAATCTTAAGTATATTCATGGGATGAGATATGTTATAAATTTACCTCTGAAAATTCCAGTTTATCCTGTTCTAGTTTATCATATCTAGTTTATCCATAGTGCATGGGTCAGTGTATCTTACAATAGACACAGTTAGGAAATACACAACTGTATGTACATGAAATGTCTACACCCTTTCTGGATTGGTGTCTCAGTAGCTCTGAAATGACATAGATTGTAATCACTTTTGCTGAATTAAATTTTGTCCAGCTTTTTCTTGATGCCAACATTTTTATGTTATCTCTTTAAACGTTCTCTTTTTAAAGCTACCGGTTACAATGGCTGAAAAATTATCCCTATAAATGAGCATATTGGCAACTATAAAGTACACAGTATGCAAAATGATAGTGGGTGTGTTGCTGGTGTGGCTGTCTCTCTCTCCTGCCTGAGAAAATTAGTCATGCTGAAAAACTGGTACAGTTCTATATGTTTGCTGTTCATGTAATCAAACTACTTTCAGAAACTGGGATGGAAGAATATGCTGTAGAAGAGATTTGAATTGAGTATGATAACCAAAGGGGAGTTATCTCCAGTGATTTCTCCTATCCACAATAAAGCTGGAAGATTTATCTAAGTATGAAAACCATATGTTAATACTGCTTGACTGACATTTATAACAGGAAAATTGCCTGCGTTCCTGGAACACGATGCTTGTAAACCAGTTGTGAAGTGAGTAGTGCAGGGTGGTGACTCTTATGTATGTAATGAAAGGTCTTTGTAATATCTTTTATAATTAACACTTTAAATTCTGTGTTACACTAATGATCTTTCTCATTATTTAAATAGGTCAGTATTAGGTGGAAAGTGGAACACAGAACTTTGCAAAGCATTATGAGCCTTGTGGTCCACCATCCTGAATATCCAAATAATAATTTCAAGGTTCCTGTATCTCACCTACCCACAGATTCTGTGACACCTTTCTTATATTTTAAAACTTACTAATAATAATAATAATAAGAAAAAAAAAAAAAAAAAAAAAAAAAAAAAAAAAAAAAAGAATGTGAATTAGATAATTCACATTAGCCAGAGTATTTTCTGCCAATATTACAGTATCTGTAGAGAACTGGAGGACGTGTTGAAGGTAAACACAGCTAAATCCAATGTTTTTCTTCATCTATGGGATTTTGATTCTGACCCTCTTCCTTTTTCAGGAGTAGTTTCACCTCCAGGATGTATGTTACTGTGGTAGGAAGATTCACCTGAGCAGGCTGTGGCTATTCTCAATAACAATATTTTATTTTGCTAGCAACATTCCTAAGAATATAAGCTGCTGATTATGCAGCTCCCATTATCTTAGCACATTTGCCTTTAGGAACCTTGAAGAAAGCAGGAATGGCCAGCCTCATTTTTGAAAGAAGACAATAAAGAACTATTTCTTGGAAGACAAAATTTCAGCCTGAGGTACCTGAGAACAAAGAGACATCCACCTCCATCACTCTTGTATATAAGTGTAGATTTAAGGCACTTGGGGGTTTTTTAGCGATCCCAGTTGAAAGGAGCTAACTTGCATTTCTTCTCATTGTGTTCTGAGTATTTCATATTTCATTTCAAACCACCTGATTTTCCCCTTGCTGTATGCAAATATAAAATTTCAAATGTACGACTCTGAATTTCATTTTTCTTTCAGCATTAGCATATTAAAAGCATCAGAAGCAAAGGCCTGGTATTGTAAACAAATTATTTAAATGGAGTCTAAATACAGAAAAGTACCTAAATCAATTTGCAGACAAATCAAATGGAGCTTTAATATTTTATTTTTTTAACTCAACATGAATAATGTACAAGTTATCAGACATTAACAGTATCATAGTATCTGACTATTAAATACTGAGATCACAAAACAATACAATTTACTGAGTTCTGACTGACTTATTCTATGTCTTAAGAACACATATGCAGACAGATAGTGTGAAATCAGCCATAATTTGATTGTAAATCTGAGTCCATGAAAGTTGGCAATTTGCAGCATTAAGCAATTCCAACCCAAGAGAAAAGTTGGCATATTAGTTCTACCTGGTAAGAAAAGTGAACTACTGAAGAAAAAGATCATAATTCTCAGTTTCATGTGGAGACAGAATAAAGGAGAAAAAAAAAAAAAAAATAGCTGCAGGTGGTTATGCATTAGGTTTGTATCTTTCATATATCCTCTCCTCATATGTACAATTTAGTTTGCTAGTAGGGAATTTCTCATTTTGTTGGCTCCAATCATTGTCATTCTCAACTTTTTAATTGCACATGAAGCTGATTTTATCCTCCTGGACAATTGCTACCTACCTAGTTTTTATTTTTCCTGCATATTCTATTTATAGGAAATTATCTGTAAAAATACCTCCTAGGAATACCTGAAGTCCTTGCTGAAGATACAACAAACCATTTGAGGTGACTTAATTAATCAAAACACAAAATCCCTAATAAACTCTAAAGTCCTTTGTTGGATGTAGCTGGAGGAGTTTTTCAATACTGGCAGATAAACAGAAACAGATGTCTTCTATAAGCTGTTTATAAAGCTTCTCAAATGGAAAAACATACTATATGAAAGAGTTGAGAAAATAGTGCAAAACATTTTTACTACTGTTGACTTTATTGATCTCTATTAATAGCGGTGCTGCTGTGCAAATTGAAAGAATAACTGTTGACCTCTAAACCTCAGACATGTTTATCTCTCATGTTTAAAGGTTTAAAGGCTAGAAGAAATGCACAAACTCTAAATTACAAGGAGCTGAAATAAACTGAAAAAGTCTAACCATTTGAAACAGTTTCACTGAGACAGTGAAACAAATGTTGCAATCTTTATTTATGAGTGTAGAGAGATGTCTCAAGCAAAGAACAGTTTTCTGCTAGAGAGAATGGCTGAAGCAGTATTTCAGTGCAGGAAGGACTGTACTATGTGCACTTCATCTCTTTTTAGATTACTTGAGTGTTATTGCTTTGAAGACTTGAAATAAAGGAATATCAACACTATCTATAAAGACTGGTCCAAAATTAATGCCTCCTATTTTATTGTGTGGGTCCGTTACATCAGAGGCAGATGTTGGTGGAGTGGCAGTAGTGACTGAACTTTCCTGCCAATATTCCATTACATTTTATTGCTTTGTGACAGATGGTAGCAGAGGGGCAATCTGTTATTTAATTCCTTCATGTGGAAAAAATGGCACACTTGAACATTCATCAATTGTTGCTGAATATCTACAGAGACCAAACAGAGGATATGAGTACCAGTGAGGCACTGGGTAGTGTATTTCAGCAGCAGTGATGGTGACATGAAAAGCAAGCCACATTCTGGAT
Source organism: Tympanuchus pallidicinctus (assembly GCF_026119805.1). NCBI lineage: Eukaryota > Metazoa > Chordata > Aves > Galliformes > Phasianidae > Tympanuchus > Tympanuchus pallidicinctus. The sequence goes on from NW_026294802.1 coordinate 22,293,209, forward strand.
GATCCCATAGATTTTTACAAGCACAACATACAGACTTTTGTTCATCACTCGCAAAGATGCATAGCTAATAGTGGTGACTGTGTTGAAAAATACGTTCTGTAGCTGAGAATTTGCTCTATCAGATAGTGTTATTGTGCTTTTTGTAGCTGTTGTAGTTTCCATGGAAATTACTAGTTACTATAATGTCAGCTTGTGACCTGGCAGACATAAGCTTGATTTCCTGCTTTCTTAGAAGTTCTCAGAAAAATTCTTCTCTCTCCATGCTTTTTCCATATATATAAAATATATAAAACAGTTACAAAGTACAATAATGAAGACAAGTAGAGCACATGCTTTGGAATTATGGAAAAAGCTCTGTCACTAATTATAATATCAAGAATAACTAAAAATATAGAATGGGTACTCATATCTGCAGCCTGATTATAGCTACTTCTTACATAAACTTTTAGAAGTGAAAGTCACTTTCCTAAGTAGGAGTCATCCCTATCACTTCTTTCCTGATTTGATTTTGACAGAGAGAACATAAAGTACACTGAGAAAACATTTGTTATGATAACATATAGTACACAAGAAGGAACTGAATGAACAAAAGTGAATTTGGGGAAATCGCAAGGACTGACTCATTTTCCAAAAATATGTACTTGATATGTGATAAAACCCAAAAGATTAATCACAAGTAACTAGAATGACTGCAAACAAAACACAACTATCTCTCACTGCTTCATACAACACAAATTAGATATTTGTATATATTGTTCCACCAAAATTTAAATCCGATAATTAACTACTAAACTGATGATCTGCAACACTTTATAAGCATCTTAGACAAAATAAGAACGTAACACACAAACAGTAAGCGCACCTTTCTGGGCTTTGTTTTGTTTTGCTCCCCTCTTACTTTCTCTATTTCTATCTCATTGCCTGTAATCTTACCATGACAACTGTACTTTGTTTCTCCTTTACTAAATTACACTTTGAACTTGCAGTGCTGCGTAAAGCAGTACTACAGATGAAAGGACTGTTCTAACCTGAAATGTTATCTCAGAAAAAAAAAAAAGAAAAAAAAAAAAAAAAAAAAGAGAATTGCTTTAAGTGTAGACATGAAAGCACAGAGAATAATAATGTACATTCATATCAAGCAGTGTCATGCAAGCATTACAGTATGCTTGATGTCGAACATCGGAGACCAGTTGTTGAGTCATTGGGAGGGAATTAATAAAACAAGAAAAGAAAATCCCATATTTGGAATAACTGAGATATTATGGCTTGAGGTTAGTGCTGTACTTACAGAACTCACAAAGCTGAAAACTCTGTGTTACGTATACATCAGAATAAGTCTTTAGTCATGATATCAGTAAAACCTTTTCTCTCATTTTCAGTAATTCCCCAAAGCAACCCCCAAAAGGGGTGTTTTTCTTTATTCCATTTCTCTGTATTGCAGTTGTGCTTAACTGTTATCCTTGAAAGTTATGTGGCATGTTCTCTTTGACTATAATTTTAACTTTTGTAGGTTTTGAGATTTTAAATAAGCATTATAAATTAAAAGAGAGTTGTGGTGTACTTATTAAGAAATATTCTTATATGAAGTTTGACCAATTTGATCATTGTCTATAATGAAATGACTGGCTTGGTGGACAAGAGGAGAACAGTAGATATTGTCTACCAAGACTTCAGTAATGCATTCAACAGTGTCTTGCTTAAGATCCTCTTAGAAGAGCTGATGAAATACGGACTAGATGAGTGAACAGTGAAAGACTGAAAGCTGACTGAATGGCCAGTCCCAGAGGATGGTGATCTGTGGTAGAAGGTCTACTTAGAGGCCAGTAACTCGCAGTGTACTTTAGGGGTAAATACTGGCTCCAGTTCTGTTCAACATCTTCATTGATAATATGAATAACAGGACAGAGGGTATCCTCAACAAGTCTGAAGGTAATACAAAAAAAATGAGGAGTGCTGCCATCCAATGGGACTTGGACTGGCTGGAGATGTGGGCTAATAGGAATCTCATGAAGTTCAACAAGGAGAACTGAAAATTTCTGCAAATGAATACAAATAGCCCCATGTATAAGCTGGAAATAATAGAATATCAGAATATTACAATACCTCAAGTGTGAGGGATCTTCAAAGGACATTGTGTACAAGCATTTAACTTCTTCAGGACTGACTAAAATCTAAACTTTTAGATTTTAGTCTAAAACTTAAACTACAGTTTTACTCTAATTCATTAAGGCATTGTCCAAAGGCCTCTTGAACGTTGACAGGCATGGAGATAAATCACCTCACTAGAAAGCCTGTTCCAGTGTTTGTCCACCCTCAAAGCAAATAAATATTTCCTCATATCCAGTCTGCACTTTCTTTGGCACAGCTTTGTGCAGTTCCCCCACACCCTGCCATCAGTTCCCAGGAGCAAAATCTGGCACCACCCTCTGTGCTTCCCTTCCTCAGAAGACAGATTTTAACTCTCAGAACTCGTCTGGACTAGATAAACCAAGTGTGGTCAGCCTCTTCTCAAAGGACATGCCTTCCAGTCATGTTATCAGATTTGTTGCCCTCCTCTGGGTGCTTTCAATTACCATAACATCTTTTTTATATTTTGGAGCCCATTCAAGATGAGGTTGCACCAACAATAAGGAGGAGAATCACCTCTTTTGACCAGCTATGTTTAATGTATCCCAAAATGAGGTTTGTTATCTTCACTGCTAGGGCACAGTGCTAGTTCATGCTGAGCTTGCAGTCACTTTCCCAGGTTCCTTTCTGCTGACCCGCTCTCTACTCCTCACTTTCCAGTCTGTGCCTGTATCCAGCATTACTTCATCCAGTGTACAGAACCCAGCATTTACCTGTGTTGGACTTCATGCTGTTGCTAACTGCCCAGTGCTCTGATCTGCTCATATCCCTCTGCACAGCTTCTTGTCCCTGCCAGGAGTTAACAGCTCCCAGCTTAATAACAACAGCAAACTTGCTGAGGATGCATTCCATTCCTGAAACATTGAACAGCACTGGTTCTAGCTGAATCCTGGGAAACATGATGGTGACCATCTGCCAGCCAGATATAGCCCCATTCACCACACTCTTTTGAGCACCGTCATTGAGCCAGTTCATCACCCAGTGCAGCATGAACCTATTTATCACACAGTTGGTTAATTTGACCAGAGGATGCTGTGAGAGATGATATCAAAGACCTTGCTGAAATTCAGAAAGATAACAGCCACCCTTCTCCCTTTAGCCGCAAAAGCTGGAGACCTTATGATAGAAGGAAAGCACATTATCAAGGCATGACTTTCCCTTGATGAACCCATGCTGGCTAATAGCTTTGCTCTTTTAGTGCCTTTCAGCATCTCCCAGAACAATCCTCTCCACAGCTTTTCCACGGACTGAGTGGCAGAGAAGCAGAGTGAGGCAGAGCGCAGAATCACCGGTCCCTGCCCTGCCCCGCCCCAGGTGGAGGCACTCCGTTCTCTGGCGCCCCATAGGGGCGAATTAGGAGCTACTGTTCGCTTGCTGAACGGCGCGTACGGGGCCCACAGACCGAGATATTGTGGCTAAGAAACCCCCTTAAGACAACTCGTGTGACCTCGTGAGTTCCTTGCTTTTCTCAGCAGGCACCAACTGCCGCTGAGGTCTTGTAAAAGCTGACCAACTGGAAAGCAGCTTTGCAAGAAAAGGGCCTGGGGACCTGTTGAACGTCAGGTTGAGTCTGAGCTGATAATGTGCCCTTGCCACGGAGAAGGCTGATGGGCTGCATTTGGCAAAATATTGCCAGCAGATTGAAGGAAGTGATCCTTCCCCTGTACTCAAAATTGATGAGGTTCAGCCTATGTTCAACTCCGGGATCCTCAGCACATGAGAGGGATGGACATACTGTAAAGAGTCCTGTGCAGAGCCACTAAAATGGTTAAGGGGTTAAAACACCTTTCAGATGTGGAAAGGCTGAAATGGATGGGACTTTTCACTCTGGCAAAGAGAAGGCTCACAGGGCATCTTATCAGTGTGTACCAGTATCTGAAGGAATAGCACAAAGGTAGTGCTCAGTGACAGGACAAGAGGCAATGGGAGCAACTGAAACACGTAAGTTTCTGCCCTTAACATCAGGAGGGTCCCTGTGAACTGGAACAGGTAGTCCTGAGAGGTTGTGGAGTCTCCATCCTTGGAGATAATCAAAGTTTGTCTGAACATATACTTGGACAACAGACTCGAGCAGAGGGCTTTGAATGACATGACTTCCAGATGTCCCTTCAAACCTCAACCATTCTGACATTCCGTGATTCTGGCTGGTAGGAATCAGGTTTTGGGTCAGGGTTAAAGACTACCATCTTTTATTTTTAGTTCTTCAACTAGCATATTATGTCACTCTCAAGAACACAACTGGACTTTTCTCATCTCTTTTCTATGTTAGATTTTCAAGCCAGGACTATCTGTGGACTGTCCAGGTTAAAGTCTAAGCAGAGTTATTACTATTTAGTGTAAGTAACATGGTTACATAGTTTCAAACTTAAAGAGGGGAGATTTAGGTTGGATATAAGGAAAAAGTCTTTTACAGTGAGAGATGAGCCACTGGAATGCCCTGAACTTGGAGACATTCAAGGAGATGCTGGACCAGGATCTGAGCAACCTGAACTAGGTGTGGATGTCCCTCTTCATTGCAGGGGAGTTAGACTAGATGACCTTTAAATGTCTCTTCTAGCTCTGAGGATTCTATGATTCTATGATGATCACCTTCAATTATCAGGAAGGGAATTCTGTAGGTGTTCGCAGACATGTAGATGTATTTGTGTCTAGGTATGAAATTCAAGGTTTTAGAAAAAGGATGGAAGATGTGACTACTTAAAACAAGTTTTAGGTCACTGTAATAGAGTTTGAAAACATCTGCTGTCAGGAAAAAATGCTGGAATTCAAGACCTATTACTTTTCCTGTTTCTTCATAAAGCAGTCATATATATACACTTTTTTTGCTGTATGTATCTATTTCACTTCATAGAACAGTTAAAATGCTCAAACTGGGCAGAGTCTGCACACACATTGATGTCACTTAGCTCCATCTCTATCTTTTCTTTTCTTGCCTCACTAACCCGACACTTAGTATCAACTATGATTTTTTTCCTTGTAACATATTCTGACAGGATTTATTTCAGTGATGTTAGTCACAGATTAGTTTTAACTGTAGCTTCTAGCATAATTAAGTGAAATAAACTTATTTTGGCTAATTATTTATTCTTCTATGCTACTAAACTCGCCAAATTTTTTGAAGGAGAGAATGCAGAGACACTAGAACAGATAGCAAAATACCAAATTGTGCATCATTTTACAGTACTTCAGTTAGAATCATAAATATAAAACATGGGAATAAACAGTTTCAATAGCTGGTCTGAATTTTGACCATATTGTAGTTTTTCTTTATAAAAAGCAAACATTTGTGCATTTAAATTAGAAAAAACATATGCTAACAAAAAGAAACAGACCACCACTTTTCAGAAGCACACAATTTAATGAAAAATTGATTATGAAGCTTTACAATTTTAATTGTGATAATTTAACTAATTAACATTACTAATTAAATGAGCCATAGAATATCAAAATCAGACACCTCATAACACTGTCATAATATCAGACTCATATTTTAGCTTAATGCAACCAAGTTTACTTTTAATTTTTTGTTTCTTTAGCTGGGGGTTCTTTTCATTAAGAAGTTTGCAAAAGACACTTAGTTAAACTCTTTTTCAGCCTGTCAATAGTCATTTTATTATGTGTTCAATTATCACTTGATATCTAAACTAGAGAATTCTGAAAAGAAAAATAGATGTAGACAATTAGAACCAGTTCCCTCCTGTGAGAGTTTCCAAGACAACTAGACAAGAGAAACTCTGATACACTTCTGGGTGCTTTAGATGAGTCGAACTGCAAGGAGAAATTGAATTACTTGTCCACAGTAGAAGGAATTGAATGTAACAGAAAATGAACCAGAAACTCTGTTGTTTTCAGTAAAGATAGAGCAGTAAAATTATTCCATGCTATTCAGCTGCTCAAGCAGTATGCTTTCCATGAGGGTGCCAGTTTTGGAATAAGTTTTTCATTCAGTATAATTAAAAAAATGCCCTCTAGTACATCTGAAAGTAAACTAAATTATTGATTTAAAAGAAAAAAGAGAAAAAAAATACCTTTCAATATTAGATCATGCAAATGCATCCATTTATTTTCAGGTGTTAACTGACTAATTGGTCTACCAATGGGACAAAATTTAAAACCAAAGTTGGAAAAATAATTTTTCTGCTTGAAACATGAGAGCATGTCTAGGTAGGATTGAATCCTAAATATTGATGTAATGAAGATATTTTTGAATTTATTTTTAATTTTCTTCTAACACTATTTTTACATCCTATGATGATGATGATGTTCAGCTTAGGAGGACAGGGACATAAAAAAATGTTCTGGAATAGCTAATGATTAAGTTTGATGGCAAAAGCTAACTTTTTATATCTAAACTATATATATATATATTTCTTTCTCATTCAGAAATCTGTCAGCTAATACATGTGTCAGACATTCTAAGTACTGTTGGGTTTGTGTTTATCTTACATGCAGAGATAATGGGAAAGAAAGCATCATTTCTTCATTTTGTGGATATATTGCACACCTGAATTTTTCTTATTAAAAAAATTGATGGAATAGATGTGTGCTTTCAAAATATGTCTGATGTGATAGAATCTTATATTTTTACCTCAGTTTCCTTCTACAGTATCCTCCAAATGATTTTAAGTAGATATTGCATTTGACTTTCTGGAGGCAAACATTTTTATTTCCTTATGTGTGATCACATTAGTTGACCTGAAAATGTCAGCTTAAAAGTAGGTGAAATTCTGTTACCTGTGTGGTAAGTGTATGAGCAGCTGGCAAAATCAGATGCAAGCATATACCTCTCGTATTTGGGAAAGTGCACATTTTTTATTTAAATATCCAGAACTTTTGAAATATGATCTGAAAAGCTTCCAAAGTGAAGTCTGAAGCAAACAACCAGTTTCAGTGACAATCCTCAAAAATTCTGGAGAGCAATCAAACATTCCTGAGTATGATTTTATTTATGTTTCAATTGGAATGAAATGATAGGTTTCAACAGAAAAAAACTCATAGGTTTTAAACTTTATTTAAAGATTTAAATGCTGATTTCATTTTATTCTTAGAAACAATGAGGCACAAAGCCTCATTAACTTACTTAAATCACTGAAGTGGATAGAAAACAAGTAAGGAATATTCCAAAATCATGTTTAAAATCTATTCCAGAATCTAGGCTTGTTTATCATTGGCATAACCCCAGATTCAGCAAGTAAGGCAAAAAGGGTGTGAACTAAGTGCAAGAAGAAATATTCATACTGTTTGTTCTTAGTCCAGGGTATATGTACTATTTCCGTTGGTACATATACTTTGTTTAAGAAGGTGCTGCCAGGCAGCTTTCAGGTTATGTGTTCCGGATGTGGGTGGGCAATGCAAAATCTCTTGGAGACAGCAGTAAATTACTCTGTCTCTGAGAATAATCTGAACATCCCCAGGTGGGAAAAATTTTTGCAGTGCAGGCAAAAACTGAGAAACATAGCCAGAAAAGATCTCCTAGCATGAGGTGCTGTGGTGAATATCATACAATTAAAAGATTAATTGCAAAAAGTACATAGTAGCTGCAGACAGAAGGAGAGAGAGTGAAAGAGGTGTTAAATTACTTCAAATCTTCAATGTTGACCCATTCAGCAGATCTGAATTTTTCCTTTTTATGCAATGTAGTTAAATTTATATATTTTTTTTTCCACAGTTAAACAGTCAAAAATATGGGAAGCCTTTGTATTTCATTTGGCTGATCACTTTGAAGAAATTGGGGTGAAATGAAAATTTCATATGGAAACAATGTTTCTGGACCTGTCACATCCTGATGGTATGCTGGTGCCGTATACCTATGCATGCTATTTAGTGAGAAACTGAAATTTTGCTCATCTCCCAAGTCCAGTATGTAAATCATGTATTTATCCATAGCATGGATTACATTGGAGGTTTCAATTATCTAGTGACTTGCCTATTGGTAGACAGGAGCTAGGGTAAAACTGAGCTCTTAAGGAATTTGAAGTGGTAGTGGTGAGCATCAAACTCCCACTAAGTCAGTTCTGACTTCTGAATGCCGGCTTTTTATAGTCACATTCCATCTACTCTGGTGAAGAATTCAGTTCTTCATGAACTTTCAGTTCATCTTTTTATACAATCTTTGTATGGATTAAAGGGTAATAGACAGACAAAGTGTGTATGTGTATGCGTTATCCTCAAAAATATGTAGCCAAAACAGAACCTAGAACAATTTCAAATAATATGGTGTTCTATGAATTGGGAATTTCTGAATGAAGTGTATTTTTTTCTGAACACTTGTTTGGTGTACATCGAAATACACAGAATGCTCAGTTTCATTACAGATTTCAGTAAAACAACATAAGAGTAAATAAGTGCATGATACCATTTTAACTTTAAATATATTCTTAATTATTATAAATTATTATTAAATATTAAATATACATAGTAAAATGCATATGTAACATATATATTTTATGTATTATATATTATATTTTTTTATTACTATCATGATATATTTTCAGTTTCATGATTCTAATAAATATCAAGAAATTACCAAACTCATATAAATAATTCATAGATTTCTTTTACACACTGTGCAATGGTCACATCGGATTTCTTTTTGACTGGGACTATGGCCCTATTGAAACTGTCTGCCTGAGCAGCTCTGCAAAAATGTTGCAGAGCTGAATCAATAGTGTTATGTGATACTAACAACGTTATTGTAAAGTAGCAATAAGAAGTAAACCGATAGAGTGACAGTCTATCATACAAATCCCATAATCATCTTCAGGGAGGAGTTTAAGCAACCAATATTCACCCATCTGCATCATTCTTTGTCCAGTGCAGGATTTTTCTCTGAAGTGAATTTCCAAGTTCTAAATCACTTATATGAAAGTGCTTTATCCTCTCCGACTGGGAGTTCAGGATATTTCCTCACCATTAATTTGCTCAGCCTAAATTTATTTTTTCTTAGTTTCACACCATTATTCTCACTTATTCTGACAGTGCTTATAAAAAAGAACTTTAGGAAACAATTTCAAGTGCTTAAATGGAAGAGTGAAAGAATAAACTTTTTTATATATTCAAGTGAATAATGTCAGTCTTCAGAACTTCACAGTATTGCCCTAGAGTAGAGCTCCAAAATTTTCTTTGTAAATATGTTAAGTCACCTGAAAGCAAGGTATCTGTCTCCAGCTTCACAGAGACAAACCACACACACACAGCCTGTACATTTTCAGAAATGCAACTAAATTCATTATCTGGAAATTTAAAAGTAAACATAAATTCCACCAAAAAAAATTAATGAAAACGTAGTTTTTTCTGCCTATAAAATTTTGCCACTAGTAAAGTGTAAACACTGCTCACATAAAATAATTAAATGAAATAGCCATGCTCTTCTTCATATTGGAGCAAGAAACATGAAATTCTACTACTCCTTTGTTCGTGCAAGTACATTTGGTGAAAATGAATGGGAATGTTTTTTGCTATCTCCTTGTGATGCTTAACCAATATAGAGAGGTCAGAAAAAAGAAGGTGACCTCTTCACATCAGATACAAGAAGATGAAGGGTTATACCAAGTGGCATGAATGTAATCTGCATATGCTATGCTCTATCTACATTGTCTCTTACCTTATTTTAAGGTATGTAATCAGAGCAAATAATATGCCTGAAATATTATGTTGGTACAGAAACCTATGGACATTTACTAAAAGTTTGCACAATTCTGAATTTACTTGAGTCTGTTTGTAATAGTGAGGCTAGAAATAGAAACCAGCATACCATTTGATTCCTGATCTTGAGAAAAAGATGGAAGGTGACTTGCATTTTATCTGTACTTTTTTATTTTTTTTAATAGCTATTTACAATAACAAACTCTGAGATTTAAATTATGCAGTGATTTATTTCTCTTACACTCTTTGCAATTGCACACATGATTCGAATTTGAGTGAAATTCTTTGGTAGAAACCCTAATTTTATATTATATAAGCCAAACTTCATATTAATTTACAAAAAGACAAACCTTGCATGAAAACACATTTAATCAATTATACTGTACCACATTGTTTATCTAATAAAATTATAGTGTTAGAAATAAAAAAGTCTTTGGGCAATGGGTGTTTTTACATATTTGAAAGAGAAATTTGCTATTCAGGCAGAAGTTGGAAGGTTATTGTTTGACTCCAAAAAGGCACTCACTTTGTGAGATATACTCACTGTGAAATACATAGAGTTATATATACTTTTCTTCCAAAAACAGAGATAGTTTCTGGAAGTATTCTGTAAAACTGTTTCTTGTGGCAATCTTGAAAAATTTTCAAAGTTATATTGAAGTTAATAGAAAAGAAATAGTAGAAGTGAAATATTATTTAGTATAAAAGAGAACTTAAAATTTGCAATTCTTATAAAAAATAACACAGAGTCAATATGGTACATAGAATCATAGAATCATAGAATTGTTCAGGTTGAAAAAGGCGTTAAAGATCGAGTCCAACCTCAACCTAACCATACTACCCTAACAACCCTCCCCTAAATCATGTCCCTGAGCACCACATCCAAATAGTTTTTAAACACATCCAGGGATGATGACTCAGCCACCTCCGCCTATTCCAATGCTTAACAACCTTTTCTGTAAAGAAGATATCCAACCTAAACCTCCCCTGGCTCAACTTGAGGTCATTTCCCTTCATCCTGTCACCTGTCACCAGTGAGAAGAGACCAACCCCACTGTCGCATGAAGTTATGCTCAGAGACAAATTTTACTGAAGTTTGTAATCTGGAAGGGTGTTATTACACCCCTCTGTCTTCTTTGTTCTGATATAGTAGAACACATTCCAAAATACATTCCAGACTACTTCAGATTTATGCATAAATGTTCATAACCTTGGATACATATCAGAAAAAAAAAAAAAAGAGAAAAATTTAATTAGAATATGTAGAATATGTATACACACACATTAATGCCTGAATGTTAAAAGTTTCACTTTGAGTAATTGAATCATTAAATAATACTGAAGATTTTTTTTTAAAGGAATGAGTATTCTGATCCAAACAAAAGCGAACAGAACAAAAAAGGAGGGTCGCTACCCAGTTTTATCTTTGTATGCTTGTAACTTAGAGGGATAAAATGTTGACTGCTCATCTTGTGCAGTGTTCAGAGTATCAGAATCAACACATCGATACAGAAAAGCATTTCTTGAAATGTATTTTGGATCAGCCAGCATTGTTTCTGAATTACTTTGTCAATGGCTCTTTCTGTCTTGATACATCTTCTAGACTAACCATGAAGAGCCTAGACTCAAGAGTGGGCCCATTTGACCATTTATCAGAACAGGAATTTGAAAATTCTATTAATTGCCTTTGCTGACTATTCTTTCAGAATACTTATCCTCATCACATGAATATTATGGAAATAAAAGACAAATTTTGACTGATATTTATTGCCCTCACCTATAATTAAATTATCAGCTGTCGTAGATGACTACATTTTGGTGGCTTTTTTTTAACCTAGTCATCAGCATTGCTTACAATCTCAGAATTTCTGTTGGAACAGAGCTCTTTTAGGACAGAAAACAGATTACAGAACAAAGTGATTGCACTTCAGTTGAATGCAAGATCATTTTGCCCTCAGCAGCAAAGATGAACCATCAAGCTATCTATTAGATGTTAACATATATTCCCCTAAAGGTAAAGCACATTAAAACTATTGAATGCCACAGGGCACTGCAAGGACTCTTTTCATTTAAAACTTTGCACTAAACAATAGTTGAGAGCTGAAGAAAAAACAGTTTGATTCAATTCCAGCTTATCATCTGTTTGCATTATTTTGTATTTAGGGAAGTGCAGCTCTCTGCAGCCCATCAGAGGAGACAGCTCTGCCTCTTTTGGAGATCACTGGGCCTTTATTAGCACTGGTAGTACACAGGGAGCACTGCAGCCTTTGCTCTTTGTGTCCCTTTTTTCTTTTTTTTTTTTTGGCAAATCAGGAGTTTATGTGTTATGCTGCTCTTACTGCAGTGGTGTCAAAAGGATGGAGCCCTGGATTTACTCATCTGTAGCTAGAGATCAGGATAGACAGTTAAAAAAGAGTCCTGAGTCAAATTAATATGTCAAAGTACATCAGCAAGGGAGAAAAATTGTTTTAGCAATTAATGCAAACAGATACAGTATGGACCTAGACCTGCTTGTACTTAAACATATGCTTCCATTTGAATTTCATTGGCCAGAATAATTGACTTAGATCCTATTTTTTTTTTTTTTAATGCTGAATGTAAGCTTAACATCCAGGAAATAACAGATTCAGTGTTATTCTCACAGAATTGCTGAGGTTGGAAGGAATATCTGGATGTCAGATAGTCTGACTCCAACTAGATCAAGTTTCTCCAGGCATTATCAATCTTAAGTATATCAACATAACAGTTTCAGTGTTATGATAAAGGTCAAAAGCCAAATAAACTTTGCGTAGTCTTCCTAAGGAATTCTGCTGCTTACGAATTACCCTTGCATTAGAAACTCAATAAGCAAGTCACACAGTTATTTGAAAATCAAGAAGGAAGATAAGTATTTTTTATGACTTCTGTACCAGTTTCCTCAAAATTAACATTGTTTTTCTTGACTGCTTCTGATAACCCTGGAAGAGTCCACTATATACCGAATAGCAAAGAGATGAGTTGAATAGTATTTGGCTTTTAGGCCAACCTTGTTCTGCCTACTGACTACTGAGAACACTTTTCTGAAACTCTTAGCTCTGGTGCAAGTTATCTATCATGTGCCTATCCAAGTTATAACTCGGTATTAAGTTAACTAATTTGATTTTTTGTATACCTAGCCATACACTCTAAACATGTTTTGAAAATGTGTTTTAGAGCTGGAAAAGTTCTAGTGGCCAAGTTCCATATATTTTCATTATTCATCCCTATATGGAAAGCATCGGTAGTGTCAGCAAAGTTTTTAATGTGTTTTTTATCAATTATATGATAAGTGCTGTTTTTGTTTACTGATTTTGTCTTCCCTGTTTATTTTCTTGGTTGAAATTCGAGCTGCTGAAAACAGCTTATTACCTAAGAATCCTCAGCCTTCATTAAAAAACAAAACACTTTATAACCTTAAAATTAGTTGGAGGATAAACAGTGAGGTACAAAAATAAACAAATTCAGTAAACCCTACTGGTGCTCTCTTCCAAATCTTGTCATCTGGGTAGCGTGGGCACCCAAAAATAACTTTCAAGTGCATGTGGCTGCCAATACAGAATTAAAACCCCTCACAAGGAGCGTTCATCCATACAATGCATTAAACCTCATTTGTGAACAAATAGAATATCAAATTGTCAATACTAATTTGACACATTTGAAGTAATTATCCCTACTAAGCTTTAACATGTTCTTTGTTAGTCATTTTTTTTTCAGACAGTTCTCTAATTTCTGTTTCACTTCCTAGCTCACATGGAAAATTCTGAGTTTACCTAATGGGATCATCAGGTACCTCAGTCCCATCTCACAGTTTATGAATACAGTATGTGCTTTTATTCTTAGTGGAATGAACAAGTCATTCACATATTTCTTTTTTTTTGTGTGTCTGTCTGAAGCATTATTCTATTTTCTGTAAACTCAACCTCAACTCTGGTTTCTGGAATATAATATTGTGTTTCCTTATGCTTCTCACCTTCAGTGAGGTAACTTCCTTCCTGATGGATAGTTATCAGTGCTGTGCATGCTGTTCCTGGTGGGCCTTATCAAGCATTTTATAACTATGATAGTTGTGTTTGTCTTACAGAGCTAATCCCCTGCTAATGCAGTCTTCAACATCTTTCTTGATTATTTTTTTTAAGATTAGAAACTAGAAAGTAATATCAATTTTATCATACTATTAATTGACTGCAGTGCTTGAAATGACTGATGCAGGATGAGAAGAGAAAATGAAATATTCATATTCATGAAAACTCATAAGCTGAAAGTGAAAATTGGATTTATATAGCATACTGAATGTAATAATGTGTGTTTCTTTGACTTTTTCAGTTATAAAATACCCTTAAAAATATGCACTTAAATTGGAATGTTAGCTTCTGAGGATTACCAAGACATTTTTGAGTTTCAGACAGCATATTAAACATTTAGATTTTTGTTTCTTTTTGCTATTTAAAATTTTAATTAGAACATTTCATAGAGTTTGGTGAATCATCTAAAAAAGATAATGTAAAGAGGAATAAACTATATCAAAACTAAGGTGTGCAGTGAACTTCAATTTGCTAAACACTTTTTGTTTAAAAAAATAAAGTTCAGAAAATCTCATCTAAATAGGTTTGTTATTTATGTTGAATCTTCATCCAAGTTTCAATCAGAAATTTGTTTTCTATCTTCAGTTTTCTGGTAAAAGCACAAAGTTTCTAATGGGTGTTTAATGTCCAATTCAAAGTACTGATTATTAAAAAAAAAAAGTGAATTAAGTCCCACAAACTTGCATGAAAATCCTTTTAAAATTCTGTACCTGGCATTCAATATTTCAATACAAGGAAATGATTCTTTTATTAGCAGATCAATTTATCAATGAGAAGCTGAGTCATAAGTTTTCCATTAACTACAATCTCAAACAATAAGGACAAACATAAAAAATTAATACAAACGGAAGAAAAAAAATCAAAAAGGATATAATGAAGATTAGATAATGCAAGGGAGGCCAGAGAGCTTTATGCCTTTCTTGAATCAGTTTTCACTACAGCTAGTTTGATTATAATGAAGAGTCTGTTTAACCTAGGATAAATTTAAAAGATAAGATTTCCACCCAGAACAGGCATAAAATGGGTAATAGAATGCAGATCAGAACCTAGATAGAATTGATCTAAAGATTGCAGAAAACTGTCTGAAACTATTTCAGAAATAATACAGATTATTTTTGAGAAACAAAGAAATGAGTAACAGTTTTGGAGACTGGGAAAGATATCTGAAAATACGAGAAAAAGAAGGAGCAAAAGATCTTCAAATGAGTCATGGAAAAATACTGGAAAATAAACTATTTTCAGGCTCCTAGACAAATATGAGATGAAAATTGCCAGCATTGGCTTGGTACAAAATGTTGCTGAGCAACTATTGTAAGACAGGGCAACATCTCCAGCAGGTAGGGTAAAAATAGTAGCAAAAATATATTTAAATTCCTCTAAGGTCATTGACACTGCGTCTCTTGACATTAAAAAAAGGTAAGGATAGTTTAAGCAAAGCTACTTACTAGTGAGTTTATGGTTAGCTAGATGTTCATGACCAATGTTACCAGTGGTGTGGTTTTATGATAGAAAAATCTATCAACAAATGACAGTCCTGGAGATATCTTAGCTAATATTTTATTTAATGAGTACTATTTTTATTATTTATAAACAGTGCTGGGAGTAAATTTACAGATAAACTCATGGATACCAAGCTACCCTTAGTGAGTGCAAGGATCTACAATTAGGGGGTAGTTCAGAACAGGTTGGGGAGCATGCTAACAGACCATTTAGACAAGTTTGTAGTTCAAATTTACATTCTTCTTGTCAGTGATGAATTTCAGGCTTTTGGAAACAAACAAACATATATACTTATTATTGTTATACTCAAGACAGTCAGATAATGCATTTGCTGCCATATGTAATCTGTCATTTGTAATTTCTGAGCTCCAGTCTTTGCCCCTTAAGCTTGCTACTGGAAAAAGTAGAATGGTAAATTGAAAGTTAGCTATTCAAAGAGTAGATAGTTGTATGGATAGTTTGATTTTTGATTTGTAAATAAATAAAATACATAAAATGGTATTTTTTCCTGATATTTTTAGTTCTTTCTTATCAAAATTAATTTCACGTCACTCCTTTAATTTAATATGAATGTAATAAGCAGATGTAAAACAGCTAATAGTAAGTAAAACAGACTAGCTTCCAACAAACTTAAGAAAAATTCTGTAAAAAGCAAGCCATTACCATCTTCATCTGGAATTTGATATCATTCCAACAGACACACATGTAAGGCCATAATGCAGATAGCATTAATACTTGCAAATGGATACATAGATGTCTTTCTTTGGATAGTTTCATTAAGAAGAAGCATGTTTTATTTGTGTTAAATTGTTCAGGTACATGAAAGTGGGAAAAAAAACCCTCAGCATTGGTCTGGCTTCTAACTGAATCCTCACTGAAGTGGGGCCTTTGGCAGTTCTTGCACTGCAATGGGAGACAGAACTACTGCAGTCATTTTGGTAGTTGTGCCAACATTCAAAGGAAAAAATTATACAAATAATTTGTTTGCACTTCTCTCAAAAGGCTTTTTATATATTACTTTATGATTTTAGGGCAGATGTGTAATTCATTATTTTTAAAGTCTGAAAGTGGTTGATTATAGTGAGAGAGAACTAACCAAATAACAGAAAAAATCAGAATTAAGAATTCATAGAATGATTACAGAAAGTCAAATTACCCAAAATTACTGAGAATAATTAAATTTTACTCTAGGAATGAGAGTAGAAAGAGCAACTGATGAAAAACCATACCATAGAGGCAATATTTTCCCTACAGGGAATCTCTTAGGAAATATTTTATTAAAAGAAAGAAAGAAGAACCACAGAAGTACATGAGCACAAGAGGTTTGTTAAAGATGTAGGACACTGGGGGTCTCCCAGTCTCAGATTTAATGGCATGATATGGTGTATCTCAATAAATATTTTTTCAACGTTTCTTTTTTTCCAGTTTCTCAAAGTAAATGCTTCAGAAGCAGGAGCTGATTTCTGATATGGTACTGATATGGTTCTGATACTTCACAATCATCTGCGCTGTCAGGCAGAAAATATTTATAAATAAACAGTTGATCTATAAATGAGCAGCTGAGTCTTCAGATATGGGTAAGGAATGTTTAGAAGGAGTCACGTGTACTGAGGAAGAGAAAGGTTCATGCTCGTGAGTATTCCTTTCTCAAATCTGTACCTGTGTTGTTCAAACCTGTCTAAAAAATCTGCTCTGAATCACTCAAGCAACATGTGTCCTCCAGGACTGAAACAGCAGCTGGCAGCCAGCTATCTATTGGGCAATGCTGTCTGTATTCTCTTTACACTGGTCATCCAGTTTACCCTTGCAGTAAGAAGTGTAGTATGGAGATTAGCTCTGTCACCAGAGGACTGTCATGCCCAATAGAGCTGTTGGCAGGAAGGTGACATTGTGCAAGAGGCGTGTACATTCCCCAGAGTCACTGGGACATTTTCTCTTCCTGTAACGCACCATTGTGCTGCCTCCCTGTGCTGCAGCTTTTTACAGGAAAGTTCTTCATGAGAAATTGTCAGAATTTCTCCAAAGGAAAGCATTACTGCTGTCAAGTAACTGTCTTAAAAGACAAAAACAAAACCATAAGGAGTGAATAATGAAAGCTCATCACTGGCATATGTGAAATTCAAGTTGATGTTTGAAACTCTTTCTGCATTACTAATCAGCTGATAACATAACATCTTTCAAATATGAGTTTTAATAAAGACCCTGCAGAGAGAAACAAAAGAAATTACTCTTTTTTTTTTTTTTTTTTTTTTTTTTTTTTTTTTTTTTTTTTTTTGCCCAGGAGATATGGACTTACAGCAGAATTATTGTAACTCTGTTGCACTGTAGTGGAAAGGAAGATACTGAGAAATTGTATTCTATGTCCTCAGTTCATAAACTCTTCTGGTTTGGTATCTGTAGTCTTCAGCTGCAGGAACATCACAGGTGTTTAAACAGAGAACAACAGTGGTTGCTCATCACTGTATTTCACTTGACATAATTCTCTGGCATGCGCTAAACATGAGGTCAAGCATCATGATTCATAATAACCCTTTTTATTCCTCCTAATCTATAAGTTTATGAGATCATAGGCAATTACTCATTCTGTAAGTAGGGTCAAGATATTTCTTGATACCGAGAATAAACCCTTGAATGATCCCGATTCAAGACTTGGTTGAAATAAAGCATGTTTGACTTCTAAATTGAGAAGCTAAGACCATGTTCTGTAAGCTAAACACCTTGTGCTTTGTAATTGGAGTGCTGTAATTGGAGTGGCACTGCTGAATCAGAAAACCTGTGCTGGGTTATTTCAGCTAAGATCCTCTGTTAAGCTTATTTAGACTGTGCTTATGCATTCTCCCTTCAAGCAGAGCTACTATTTTAAAAGCTTATTTATTTTTCTGATTTAGTTTATTTTCTAGCTATGAAAAATATCCTTCCAGTAATGAGTGCTAGAAGGTTTCAAATAACTGTTATTAGAGCAAGTCTGTTCTATTTAACACCATTGATTTTAGAGCTCGCCATTATTAAATAGATACTTTTAAAGAAATAGCTTTTTCCAAACTTCTTCTACCATATTTCACTCAGTTCTGTTGAACATTTTCTCTAGGGTAGATACTCACCAGAGATGTATTCAGTCATAATAATCTATATACATTCTACCACCTCTAGAGTTATTTTGTCCATATAAATATTCCTCTTCATTTAAATTGTGTCTAATTAAAGCATTTATTTCTCATTAAGAACCCTGAGATCTTATTTGTCACCCCTAAATGTGGACAATTAGAAACTCAAATTCTAGTATTCATAATACAAAAAAACACTCAACATTTCATTTTAAGAACAGTATTATTTTGTCAAGGATTCAATTTCATGCTGTCTGGAGTAGTGTAGTCCAAAATCTGACTACAATATTCCAGTAAGCATTGCAAAAATAATAAACTGGTCAGAATGGACCAACCAAAATGAATTAAACTGTTTTTTTCTACTATTAAAATATATTAACAATTTTAACCCTACATATAATTCTGTAGCTCAGTTTTTTGAATCAGAATACCATGGTCTGAACTTCATTTTAGTGGAAATATTGTTCTAAAAACTCAAAAATATCTCTGCTTGTGTTTTAGATATTAGATTACAGTCTTTCAGGGAAAGTAATAGGAGTGTTTGGATATGCCAGAATTGATCTGCCTTTATTGGGACAGTATTGGCAATAGACTATTGCAGAAAGCTGTCTGAAATATTTGATGTTCAGTGGAAAATCCAATGGAAAGTAGGAAGTTAGAAATGATTGGGGAAGAAACAGAGATCAAATCAAATTACTTTTTGTAGTACCACATAAATCCATCGTTTCTGTTCTTTGAATAAAATACTCAGGGCTTGCCATCATATACAGAAAAAGATGCCAGGAAACTGAATCCAAGGAGTTGCAGCTCACACAAAAAACCTCTGCAGAGCATGCAGTCAGCACCAATTTAATGTATGTTAAATATATATATATGGGCAATTCATGATTGGTTGCTAATTGTTAAGCCCAAAAGACTCTAACACTGTTCCTTTGGTTGTTATTTGGTTGTTATAATGTCTTGTTAAAAATATTGTAAATACGGAAACTTAATGAGATATGTTGTCTGCATCTTTTATTTTTATTATTTTTTTTCTGATAGGGGTATGAAACAAACAAAATAAAACAAAGAACTGAACAGGAAGTTATATGAAGTCAGCCCCTATCATGAGAGAAACAATGTATTTTTCATATACTACAAAAATACTTTTCTTGTTGGCAAGAAATAAACTACCAGAATAATGGACTTAAATTATTCATTGCAATTCATTTGTATGGGCAAGTCATTTGATTTGTGCCTGAAATTCTGCTATTAAATTTTATTTTCCTTTTCAGTTGGATCCAAAAGGTTCTACAATATGTCCACTTCCCAATGCCTGTTGGCAGAGATGAGCCTGGAACCTTACAACAAGCCTTTTAATTGGGTTTAATGAGAGTTAGGCACCTACAAATAGAGTGTGGGAAGAAACAGTGCAGAAGATAAGGAGTAATTCATAATGGGATATCAGTCAGGGTATAATGTGAAATTTCCACCACCTGTTGAATCCTACAAAAAAGAGATATTTCTGGGCATAAACAGAAACAGAGCTTCTGGAGCTTGAGGAATTCTCAGATAGAAATCCACGTTTCCTATAAAGTTCCTTCAGTGCTCAGTGCCAAAATTTTCAGGGTAGCAGTTTCACTTAGGAATATATAAACTGTCCAAAAATTAAACTTTAATTTGGTATAGTAGAAAGGTTTAATCACATCATCCATAGAGCAAAAGGCCCATTCTGTGCAATTCTTTTTTGTATTAATTCTCCTCTTCTTCCTCTGAGATACAGGAATAAAAGATCTCTTAAAAGCATTTTACTGTACTAATGCCTTTCACAGACAAAGGATAGCTTCCTGTGGAACCATATAGTGCACCATATCAAACACTAACAAGGCCCAGAATATAAGAAACAATGCAATCAATAAGAATATCAATGTGCTAACTAAGCTGATATATGACTGTCATTAGCATTGTGAAGTATTTGTGTCAGTTTACATACATATTGTCATTTTCATGTGTCAGTTTTATATACATATTGTCATTTTCACTGACAGAACATTTGAGAAAAAGTTCTATTTTCTTCCACTATAGAGAAGCTTTTGTTCATGTGGGTATGAGAGAAATAGCAATTCAGAATAATAGATTTGTTTCCATTTGTACTCTTTTATGTTCCTAAATATAAACATGTATTATAATGTATATGTTGATACAATACAAATGATTTTATCTGTGCGTAGATGTGTATGTGTCATTTTAAAGTATATCTGTATCAGTTTCTGTCTATCTGTTAATTGTTAAATTGAGCCTTTTTAAAAAAAATGGTTATCATAGTGTGATTTACTGGAAGCAGAACATTTAAGCAGAAAGTAGGTTTTCATCTTTCTTTCAGGACAACTGCCCATACCGGTTGAACATTTCTGACCACACAATGGGCCATATCCACATAATCTTCTATCCTCACCCTATTCAAATTAAAGCTGTATTCTCTTCTGCATTTTAAAAGGTATATTTTAATGGCATGTTATACTAAAGTGGAACACCCAACATGTTTTGAATGAAAGCAGAACTGCCTGTTGGTGTTTGATACGGTTGAGCTATTGTTCAGTGATGCAAGCACTGCCATTAAATTTGGAACACAGGAATCTGTTAGATGCACAGCACTGCATATAGAACTTAGACATTTTCTTATAAAATTATTGTTTTTTAAAAGAAGTCAAGCCCATCTGTGCACTGTCATTAATATAGGATATCTTCTAATTTGACTATTATATATTATATGAAATCACTGCTTTTATTTTCTCTCTATAAGTAAAAAGTGTTGTGATTGCTTTAAAATAATGTTCTTTCCATAACATGCTCTCCTAAAATCTTTGCTGATTAAGCTCATATCATATGTTGATCATAGGTTTGACTTACACATTCCTTGGGCAGATTACCAGATATGATGAAGGTTTATTGTTTGTTTTATCATGCCAAGTTTTCTTTCAATTGCTGTAAGAAGAGAAATATTAATCAATCAGCAAACACAATAAAAATAGATCTAAAAAACCCTTCTATGAAAGCGCATATAAGATCACTGAACCACAAATATCTTTTAGCACATTAACTTAAACAAGCAGTTTAGAGAATGAGCTGTTCAGAAACTGTAGGAGGCAATGCAATGGAAACCATAGCACCTAGAACTAGCTCAAAGAAGAATAGAAGTAACATTATGACTTGTTGTATACTTTCTTAGTATAATTCCAGAAGTATTTTTAACTGATTATGTTAATCTCTCTTTTTTTAATCAACAAGCTGTAGGATATATATATTTTGCTCACATTAGATCTTTCGCATGATATTAGAGAATGAAAAATAAGACTAATTCTGAAGGCAACCAAAAATATTACTG
Organism: Tympanuchus pallidicinctus; assembly: GCF_026119805.1. NCBI lineage: Eukaryota > Metazoa > Chordata > Aves > Galliformes > Phasianidae > Tympanuchus > Tympanuchus pallidicinctus. Next base: position 22,315,048 of record NW_026294802.1, read on the forward strand.
TGAAACGCTGAGATTTTGTGATCACCTGGCTTTTTTAAACAGCAAAAGATTTAGACAAACTAATGGAAGTATGGCTCTCAAAGATAGATGCACAAGATTATAAAAAATCACAAAATCACACAATGGCTGAGGTTGACAGGAATCTTTTGAGTCTGTCTTGTCCAACTGCAATAGTTAAGAATGGCCATCGAGAGCAGGCTGCTTCACACCATGTCCAAGGATAGATTAAATTCTGTAAATCTCGGCAGCCTGAGCCAGTGTTGATCAGCCTCACAGAAGAAAATTGTTTTCTTGTGTTCAGATGGAGTTGTATGTTCCTTAATATGCACCCACTGCTTTGTTCCTGTTTAAATTAAAGAAAGTTTATCTAATTTTCTCCATCAAAGGGCCCTGAAACACAACCTAACTTACCTTAATTGCAAATAGGAGCACAGACCATTTTGTAATACTTAGTAACATCATACATTTTTGGAAAATAGTTATAATCATTTGTTATTAGGAAAAGATATATAGATATTTTTGCTAGTAACTAGGCAAATTAAACAACCAATTTGTGAAGGATATGGTGAAGAATATCAGATTATTTGGGGAGTATTTCAATAATATTTGAGTTTCAAAAAACAGACACAGGAAACATTCCAGCAGTAAGAGAGAACGTTTTTATAGAATTTATTCTACAAATAGTGCTATACTGATAAATTTCTTTAGATTTCTATTCATATATTTTTCTTTCCAAATTCCTCTTCATAAGCATAGCCTTAATCAAGTGAACATAGTCACATATGTAATTCATTCACGGATTTGATAGAATTAGCATGCTCTATTTTTCACCAATTAAAAATAACATTTACTCTTGGGAAGGAACTTCACATACTTGGGATTTTTTTTTCAGTTTACTGTAATATCAGACAGTCGTGTTCCCTTCAGACATGACCTTGTTTGAGGTGAGTTAAGACCTAAACAATTAAGAAAATTTTATTTTATGGGGCTACCATGGTAGTCCTCCGTTGTGCTTTTTTCGGTAATAGAAAGTTTTAACAGTCCTAATTCACATGACAATATTATATAACTATTATTCTTTATTAGCAGCAATTACAGATATTTTTACTGCATAATACAGACTTTTTGTTCTACTTTACAGTGACAGTCCTAACATACTTGAAAGTAAAACTATCTTTCAATCTTTATCCTCAAAAATTTTATAGTAAAATAAAGTTAATGCAAGTCACTGTCACATGAAAATAGAAAGAAAAGAATAGAAAGAATATTTTCTCTATGTGTTACTTATAGAAAGACAAAACCTACTTTGCTATGTCAGTTGTAGGCTTGAAAAAAATTAACTTTTAATAATATTTTTAAGTACTATACTTCGTTAATAGATGTTTTAATCACAGACAGTAGAAATATCCTTGTTTTACCTTGCATTCTATCTAAGGTCTTATATATGGTTCACTGTTGTGTCTCAGCTGGAATGGGAGAAAAATTAGCCTCGTAAAGATATTTAAATTTGATCTCCTGGGCCATGAGCGATTTGTTGACTGAATGAAAATATGGAGTTTCATTATTACTTCCTTTGACAATTTTGCTTAGCCATGTACATTTAAATGGGTGATGTTGATGTGAAATATGTTTACTGAATCTTGAGGTTCTGTCTGGCAATAGATCATTCAGCATTTAAAGTGATCATGGACCATAAGATGTGCTATAAGATTTTGCTTAGCAGCATTGAGTGGTGAGGTGCTAGAACAGGCTTCTCAGAGGTTGTGGATGCCCCATCCCTGGATGTGTTCAAGGCCAGATTGGATGGGGCCCTGGTCTAGTATTAAATGAGGAGGTTGGTGGCCCTGCATGTGGCTGAGGGGTTGGAGATTCGTGATCCTTGAGGTCCTTTCCAACCCCAGTCATTCTGTGATTCTGTGATTCTGTGATTGGGAGGTCAAAATCTGAGAATGCTAGAAATATTGTGGAGGTTGTTGTGCCTAGCAGTCTATTACATCAGAGGACCTTGTATCATGATCATAAACATCACGTATAATAAACACATCAATTGTCATCTTAAAATCCCCCTTCCCATTCTACCAGAGAACATTCTAGGAAAACTGTTAACAAAATCTCATTCTTTCAATAGTTTTTCAACTACACATATTAATGTTATCTTTTTTCTCACAGACTATACTTTAGTATGGTTAACTTTTACTCCATTCATCTTTTCAGTATGTGTTGTTTATTTGTATCGAGAACATAAGCACATATATAAATGTGTATCTTAATTCCATATTGAATATGTTCTACAGATGTATGTATATATATATATATTCTATCTTCTATTCCTTACAGTGTTGTACAGTGCCTAGTAAAACAAGGTGTCTTTCTTTCCTCTTTCAAATATATCTTTTGCTGTGATCACTTCAATTGTCTTGCCTGTTCTGGTTCCATTTTGCATTCACATTTCCAGAAACATGAATATAAATCACATCAAGTCTCCTCCATAACTTTTAGAACACACATTTCCACTCCTACTCTCTATCCAGCTAAGAATTTTCATCTCTCTTTTCCTTTGTGTCTTTCAGCTAAGGACCAATCTAGTCATAGAGTAAATCTTATTAGTTCATTCTTACTTGCTGTATGACACTGATACATTTCATCCTATTTCTCTTAGTTTCCAAGACTGTTAATTACCTGTGAATTTATTTCCTACGCAGTACTCATCCTTCCTAATGATTCTGCAAAACTCTAATGCTAAATATTTCTAAAACGAAAGAAAGCTGATTTCCAAAGGAAGAAAGGGAATATAATACATCCACTACACATATCAACTGCTCTGTTTTATAGATTGAGGATGGAAGGAGCTGAGAAAATAGGTAAAGAAGAGTTGTATTTAGCAACATGTATCACAGTGATTTCTATAAATATATATTTAATATCTGTGAGGAGCAATAAGATGAAATTCAGGTCATGCTGCAACACCACTTGATACAACAGCATCAGCGCACACTTACCACTTTCTGAGGACACGACAGTTGTTAGAGGGACTTCACATTACCACTACAAAGAAAAAAAGCAAAGAAATAGAAGAAGAACAAGAGGAAGAATTCTATGAATAGACATCAAATTTTTCATTTCCTGTTTCCTATCAGGAATTGTTTTGGATCAAACTCATTTTCACATAGAGCATTTATGAAAATGCAAAGACTGAAATATTAAAGCTGAATCAAAGAAGAAACAGTATATGTTTTCTTATCCTGAGTTCAGCCTAGAGATAACAGCATGACAGGTGGAAGATGAGGAACTGATTGGCCTGCTACAGACCAGACTATCAGTAATTGCCCAGTACCATCTTCTGAAGCATTTTTAAATGTAAGAGTGCACATTCTTATGTACACATGCCTGAAGCTATGGGTAAAGCAAAAAAACCTGAAGGTCACTGTTAACTGATTATGGAAACTGTTGGATAATCAAAGGCTGATAATAAGAAATAAACAAAAATGACATTTTTTTGCCCAAAATCTTCTAGTCCTTGAGACTGTAACAGAGAGAAATGTGAAAAGCAATGATCTAAAATATTACTTTAGATTCTCTAGTTACTGAAAAGAATGAGCTTTGTTTGTCTTATGCCATCTTATTCCTTTTGAAATAATTTAGAACTTGACTCATGTCTGATTCAGATACAGAGCAATATTCTCAGTGGGTGGTGCACTGGCTTAGGAAATTATTGCATTGTTATGGCTTGTCAAGCTTGTATTTTCATGAAAATCTTGATCAAGTTCATTAAAAATATCCTTTCATAATTATAGTTTGAAACAGTAAACGGCACAAATTTAAGAAAGCAGAAGTTGCCCTAGTTTATAGGAATTAGTCAATGCAAAAGTGACCCCTCTGATGACAACATTCTCCAGCTGACACTGCTGTTGACAGTCCTGTTAATTTTGGGCTCAAGACTTAAACTTTACCCTTTGAGTAACTTGTGTCATTTAGATACAGTGATATGGCAGAACTTTGGTCAGATGCACAGTGGAATTTGTCTTCTCGTCAGCTGAGATGTCCTCAGAAATAGTTTAATTTATTTATACACATATGTATATATGACTGTTAGCATTTAAATATGTCATTGTAGTTATTTAAATAAAATTCTATGTTTATACAACCCACAACTTCAGATTCTGAGTTCTGAGCCCCTTTGTACCTGTCAAATTCTGGTCTCTGCATGTTCAAGCATTAAAATAGCCTACTAACATTTCAAATGAAAGTAACATACATTGCAATATTATCTTCCCTTGCAACACCACCTTACAGACTGCACTGATGGAAATCAGGAGCCACTGCTTTACTGTGTGAGTGATGGAGCATTGGCAGAGTTTCCCAGAGAGTGTGTGGTCTCCTCCACACGACGTCTCCGGGTCCTGCACTTCGGCTACAACAACCCCAGGCGACGCTACAGGCTTGGGGAGGTGTGGCTGGAGGACTGCATAGAGGAAATGGACCTTGGGGTATTGATTGATGCTTGGCTGAATATGAGCCGACAGTGTGCCCAGGTGGCCAAGAAGGCCAATGGCATCCTGGCTTGCATCAGAAACAGTGTTGCAAGCAGGAGCAGAGAGGTGATTGTTCCCCTGTATTCAGCACTGGTGAGGCCGCACCTCGAGTACTGTGTCCGGTTTTGTGCCCCTCACTGCAAGAAGGATATTGAGGCCCTGGAACGTGTTCAAAGGAGGGCAACAAAGCTGGTGAGGGGTCTGGAACACAGGCCATATGAGGAGAGGCTGAAGGAGCTGGAAATGTTCAGCCTGGAGAAGAGGAGGCTCAGGGGAGACCTCAGTGCTCTCTATAACTGCCTGAAGGCAGGTTGTAGTGAGCTGGGGGTCGGCCTCTTCTCTCGTGTCATTAGTGATAGGACCAGAGGGAATGGCTTCAAGCTACGGCAGGGGAGATTCAGGCTGGACATGAGGAAGTATCACTTTTCAGAAAGGGTGGTCAGGCACTGGAATGGACTGCCCAGGGAGGTGGTGGAGTCACCGAGCCTGGGGGTGTTCAAGGAAAGGCTGGATGTTGTGTTGAGGGACATGGTTTAGTGGGAGCTATTGGGAATAGGTGAACGGTTGGACTGGATGATCTTTTAGGTCTTTTCCAACCTTGGTGATTCTATGATTCTATGATTCTGATTCCTTTGGAGATGAACTTCAAAATCTGCCTGGACATGGTCATGGGCTACTAGACCTAGGTGTACCTACTTGGGCAGGAGAGCTGAACTAGGTTACTTCCACAGGTCTCTTCTAATCTTAATAATTCTGTGACTGTGAAATAGTACAAAAATATAGAGAGAGTTTTTGGCATAGTAGAGGGATTGATGAGATAAGACCTTAAACTTACCTTTGCATTGATTTTAAATAGTACTAAATTTATAAAATGAGATTAAACATAAGGTTCACCTCGACAATTTATTCATTTTTTAAAGAAGATATGCTCTGCTTACAAAAAAATATAGTTTTATTTTTATTGAATGTAATTGTACAACTTCAATGATGTAATTACAGTCAATAATTAAAATCTAAGAATTAATCATTTTGAACAAAACTGTCTGCAAATATTTTGCATTGGTACAATATACAGGTTAAACTTTTTTCTCATTATTTACCTGAAGTTGCATATGGAGTAAGTCACATGGACCAGCAAAATTACATGCATAATTTTAAAGATTTCATTTGTGTTACTCACTAAACTGAATCTATGGGAGACAAACATAACTTTTCCAATATAAAGACATGAAACTGGTTTTGACAAAATTAAATAAAGGGAGGGGGAAAGTGTAGAAGTATGATATATTCTATATATACATTTATCTAAATGGAGTGTAAGGAAAAATTTAAAGCTGCTTCTCTTAAATTTTATTTCATCTGTCATCACATTTTGCTTTCTCTGTTTCATACACAAATGCTATAGTGACATTTGCAATACATAAGGCTGAAAGTGCAACAAGCATGTCACATCAGAAGAAAAGTCTGTCTTATTTTCTTGTGTTACACTGAAAAAAAATTGGATTTTTCTTTTCCCATGGTATGTTATCATGGAAGTAATTGTTTTCTGTAATTTGCTTATCTTTACTAATTAATCCTGATCTTATATATTAAATCCAAATGAAAGATACTGAGTATTCTCTATTTATTTGTGCACTGTGACATGATGTTACCAGAAAGACAGTGAGCCTTATAATCTTTAATGGTACTCCTGGGAAGAATAGAAAGCACAACTTTGTAGGTGTGGAAATGAAATACATACAGGTCAAGTGACTGGCGGTCTCACTGAAAGAAAGTATAATTGATCAGGGTATTAAACACAAACTTTCTCATCACCCAGAGTATCCTTTCTCTCACGTGAAGTGTGTTTCAGTATAACTTTTTCAATTTTAGAACAGATTGAAAAGTTTTTTTGCAAACAGCTTAAAGTTGTTTTACTGCACAGCACCTAACTTTGCTTGGCCTAGGTCCTTAAGTCCTCTCCTAGGCTATGCCTGAGTATATTCTGGAGCCCAGCAAACAAGCACATTCCTACCCATGAGACCCTGTCTTGAAGTGTTAAACCATTTCAGGTAATATTCCATTCTTGTGCTTGATCTCAGAACTATGGAACAGACCTTGAATTGTTTTATTCACTTTTTCTCCCAGCAGGAAGCCTGAAGTATGAACGCCCACTCAAACTCACAGTATATGAAATAAATCCATGAGTATTTGAAGATTTCAAATATCATGACATAGAAATTACTTAGAATTAGTAGTTCTAGAACAGAAAAAAGTACTGGAATAGCATACGAAATTGAGCCATAGCTCAGTTCCCTTGAGAAAGAGAAAACTGGATATATTTAAAAGAAGACATCCTGACTATGATATTGACTAAACTGTAGAACAGATTGACTCTTTGCAGTTAGTCTTCAGTTACCATGTTGGTAACTGAACATGGCCATGCCCAGAGGGTTGTGGTGAATCGAGTTAAGTCCAGCTGGCAACCCGTTTCAAGTGGTGTCCCCCAGGGGTCGGTATTGGGGCCCATCTTGTTTAATATCTTTATTGATGACCTAGATGAGGGAATTGAGTGCACCCTCAGTAAGTTTGCGGTTGACAGCAAGCTAGAAGGTGGTGTTGATCTGCCTGAGGGGAGGGAGGGCCTTCAAAGGGATTTAGATAAGCTGGATCGCAGGACCGAAGTGAATGGGATGAGGTTCAACAAGGCCAAGTGCTGGGTCCTGCACTTTGGGCACAACAACCCCATGCAGCATTATAGGCTTGGGAATGAGTGGCTGGATGAGTGTGAAGAAGAGAAGGACCTGGGGGTGTTGGTTGATGCTTGGCTGAACATGAGCCGAGAGTGTGCCCAGGTGGCCAAGAGGGCCAATGGCATCCTGGCCTGCATTAGAAATAGTGTGGCCAGCAGGAGCAGGGAGGTGATCATCCCCATCTACTCAGCACTGGTGAGGCCACACCTTGAGTACTGCGTTCAGTTTTGGGCCCCTCACTACCAGATAGACGTTGAGGTCCTGTAGCGTGTCCAGAGAAGGGCAATGAAACTGGTGAGGGGTCTGGAGCACAAGTCTTATAAGGAGCGGCTGGGGGAGCTTGGATTGTTCGGTCTGGAGAAGAGGAGCTTCATTGCACTATACAACCTCCTGAAGGGAAGATGTGGTGAAGAGGGATTTGGCCTCTTCTCCCAGGCAATGAACAGGACACAGGGTAATGGCTGCAAGTTGTATCAGAGGAGGTTTAGGTTAGACATAAGGAAGAACTATTTCTCTCAGAGAGTGGTCAGGCACTGGAATGGCTGCCCAGGGAGGTGGTGGAGTCGCCGTCCCTGGCAGTGTTCAAGAGGTGTCTGGATGACGTGCTGCGTGATATGGTTTAGTAGCTTGTTGTGGCAATGGTGATGAGACGATTGGACTAGATGATCTTATAGGTCGTTTCCAACATTGTGATTCTATGATTCTGTGATTCTATGTTTAAAACTAAATCTGACAAAAACAAAATGAAACAATCCTAAGTATTTCCAAACTATATCACAACAGATCTTGCAGTTCCCCTTCCTGACATCCCTAGATTTTTTTCTTAATTTGCTGAGCATAGGAATTGTTTTAAAGTAGTAACAGGTTACTAAGTACACTTGATGGATTTCAAAACAGATTTATAGTGATATTTCATTTGATTTGAATGTTCTTAGAACTGATAAGAAGGTATATTTCACAAAATCTCTCTAAATCTGAGTGCTAAAACTGACTTTGTAGTTGTATTGTTTATCATTAGAACTAGAGCCTGGAAAACAAGCACTGATAAACTATTCTTCCTACTGTTGTAAAATAGAAGTCAAAGCATAAAAAAGACCCTTACACCCTAATAACTCTAAAAGCCATCTTCCTTTTCAAATAAAAATCTTGTTTTTCCTTCCTTTTTATCAGAACAGACATTTTCAATGTTCCTAATTAGTTAGTCTTGGCATTGTCAGTTATTCATTAGCTGCATAATTTGTTGACAAAAAACAATCCTCTGACACTTGAGATGAATTTTTATTAGCTGATGCTAGTAAGGGAAAGAGAAAAGCGTATTTGCCTGATACGGAGTTCAGGAAAGGAGGAAAATATCTTGTGTAAGACCTTAGGCCACTTGAAGAGGCAGCATATTTTTTCCAGGCAGACATGAAGAACATGGAAGACATTTTCAGCTGCTTGACTCCCACTGAGTCTCTGATTCCTGAACTTCACCTCTTGCAACTCTAGAAGGAGCACTGTTATGTGCTGGTGCACTTTCCAGATGCAAGGAGCTACAGGAAGTAAGATTATTTCCCACAGCAGCTGGCCCTCTCCCAGCAGTGGTATTTGGATTTTGTCTACAGACCTATATTTTGATGTTATTTCCTATTTGAGTTGTTTCTGACCAGTGTGGTCACATGCCAGAAAGCATGTTAATTAGGGAGTAAGCTGTTTTTCTTTTTTTATATTATTTCTTGTTTCTCATTAAAGTAATGGTCTGGCCAGTCACAAACTTCTAATAAGATGAGAAACTTTGCTAAGACATTTTCTTTTTCAAAAAAGCTCTGTAAAGGATGGCGTATTTTTGTAAACACTGTTAAGGTCTAGAGTAAAAGAGTAGATTTTCACTCCCTTTCTTACCCAATCATCTGGTTAAAGAATTTTAAATCTATTTATATTTTAACACTAATTTCCCATGGAATAACAGAGGTTTTTGGATATAAGAGGGACAGGGAATAGAGAGAAGATACTGACTTAGATTTTTATTTTAACTTTCTTGGCCTTTTAAATAAATTGCCTATCAAAATCAGCTCTGAAAACAAACAGTGACTCTGGCAAAAGTCAGGTAAAACTAAATTGAACACTAGACCATTTGTGGGAATTTGAATTTACTGTGTAGAACAAAGAGAAAAAGATCAAAAGAAAAGTTGTGGACTACAGAAAAATAATTACGTCTAGCATTAAGAATGGTTACATTATGCAATCTTGTTTTTATATGTTATTTTAACAAAAATTTGGAAAATTTCTAGTCAGGTGAGATTTCAAGGTGTTTAGATAAGCTATCATATATACACTTTACCTTGTGGATGTTTTAACCTCTTCTTTTTCAAGCCACCATATTCTACAGTAACTGCATACCACAGAAGTATATTTTGAGCTCCGTTAATTTAATCTACCTCATACAGAGCCAATAAATTCTGGTTTCAGTGTATGAACCTGATTTGGACAAGGCTAAAGTCAAAGAATATATTCAAGGCTTAAGCAGGCTTATATACATCATATTGAAAGTAAGCTCTTGAAATCAATAAACAGCAAAGAAGCAGTAATTCCTTCCTTCCTTCCTTCCTTCCTTCCTTCCTTCCTTCCTTCCTTCCTTCCTTCCTTCCTTCCTTCCTTCCTTCCTTCCTTCCTTCCTTCCTTCCTTCCTTCCTTCCTTCCTTCCTTCCTTCCTTCCTTCCTTCCTTCCTTCCTTCCTTGTTTATTACCGTCACCAAACTTAACTACTTAATTGGAATTGCAATACTAAAGGAAGAATTGCATTCTTTTGATCACTTTATTCTTGAATATTGGCAAGAGTAGGTTTTACTTATCACATAATAGTGGCTTAACCATTACTGTGTTATAATCTTATGAGAATTCTGTCATAGCCATATCCATAAAAATGTTCTTGTTATATTAACTCTGTGTTAGAAAGGAAAGCAGATTTCAGAATACTTCACAAGCTGAAAACTTATTATCCATAAGAAACCAGCAGAAATCATAGAATCATAAAATAATAGAATGGCTTGAGATGGAATGGACCTCAAGTTCCAAGTCCCCTGCCACAGGCAGAGTTTCCAGTCACTAGATCAGACTTCCTAGGAACCCGTCAAGCCTGGCCTTGAACTTCTCCAGGAATGGGGCATCCACAGTCCCTCTTAGCAAGCTGTGTCAGTGCCTCACCACACTTCTGTGTGAAGGAGTTCTTCCCAGCAGCTAGCCTAAACTTCTCCTCATTCAGCTTAAATACATTTCCCCTTGTCCTGTTGCTACTCGCCTGTGTAAAAAGTTGGTCCTCCTTCTGCTTGTAAGCTCCTTTCAAGTTCTGGAAGATTACAGTGAGGTCTCCCCAGAGTGTTTTCTTCTCCATGCTGAACAGTCCCAACTCCCTCCTGATTTGGAGCAAACAGCACACTGAAATGCTTATTAGCACAGTAGCTAGAAGCACTGTTTCCTAAAACCATGAAGACTCACAGAATTTTTAACATACTGGACACCAGTGTCCTGATAAACATCTATGAGTTCACGAGGCTCACAGCTCACAGCTGGAAGTGTCACTAGAGGACATTTTGTTAGCTGTGTCTATATGGAGCAATAGATTTGCACATTCATGGATAGAAACCTGAAGCTCTGTTGTCTCTGTGTTGCGTAAAACATGTCATCCATTTGATGCCCTGGAATATGCAGCCATAAGAGGTTGTTATCTTGTGATTAACCTAATAAACCTGACTCATGTATCTCATGAAATGCCTATTACAGTCAGAAGATAATCTAGATAATCTAGATAATGCAAACAATTTTTGTGAAAAGCACTGCTTGTGGACTGCTTATAAGCAGAGAATCTACTAATGAATCACTGTAGTTGCTAGGAAATAAACTGAACGAGCAATTTTGATCACTTATGTAAACTGAGTCAAATACTGGTTACCAATTGAAGTACACACAATTGTCTGATGCTACCAAATGGCAGGTAATGTTTTTTGAATGAGTAAGCTAATGTTGTGTATCTCTGGGAAAACTGGCCTAATGGTTCAATACTCTTTGGTGCTTATAAAGCCCTATAATTTACTCAGTAGCGACATGCAGTTGGATATTGCAAGTCAAATACATAAAGCAGGACAGCTTAAGTCAAAGCATATTTAGTTATTCTTGTGTAATGGATTATCCTCAACTAATTTATTGTTAAAGGTCAAAAAAAAAAAAAAAAAAAAGAAGAAGAAAAAAGAAGAAGCAAGCAAAGAAAAAAAGAAAAATGTTTGAATAGTGGAAAGGACTGACTATTCATAGTAGCATCGCATGCTTTGTATCATGGAAATAATCCTGAATAGAGTTAATCTGATGGCTGTAATCCCCTTGACACCTTTTACATATTTTCCATTTCTTTTTTTATCACTGTCCTTGCTTACCAGTTAAAGTATTAGCAGTACCATAGTTTTGTAACTTTCATTACTCTAAACCCGCACACATTTCTCTTTTCTGATGCAGTAAATCTACATCCTAAAAGTCCCTTTTTATTTTTAGAATTTCATGATATATCTGTAGGGAGTTCTAACAAGCATTTATGGACCTATTTCATTTGTATAGCTGCATCTGGCCATGTTAAAAATTCCTAGAATTTATGGTCCTCCTCTGTTAAATACTGTCCTTAACCAGATAAGAAAAATTTAAAGCTAGTTTACCTTAGCTAACTATTCTAGAATTAAATTCCGGGGTTTTGTTTGTTTGCTTGTTTGTTTGCTTGTTAGTTGTTCAATTATAGCTATCTCAAAGAATTTTTGAATGCTGTGCTTCTGCCAAAGGGACATTTTGTTTAAACAATATTTTCCCTTGACTTCTACTCTTAGACACTTTAAATCATAACATAATCATAAGCTTCTCTAATACAAATAGATAATAAATACAAAAAATATGAAGGGCATTCTTAAAAATAAAAATGCATTTATTTAATTTTTGTATTGATGCACTTTTTCACATAATAGAAATGGAAAGTGAGTCTTTCCATTCTTTTTGATGAAAAATTTTCTCCAGATAGATTACATTCATAACAAGGTTTAGTAGACACAAACTGGTGGGAAAAAGGTTTGATGTTGTTAAAGTGCGTAGAAATAATTTAACCCACTCGGGCACCTTTAAAATTTTGTCCTTGTATCAATGATTTCAACAGGAGTGTTTCTATTTATTTTATTTGAACTTACAAATTTTTATGAAAGAAGCTAAAATATTTCCTAGTTGGTTCTTACAAAGTATGAAGAACTATCCAAAATTTTACATTATATGGAACAATTTGTGCAATCCATCTCAAGGAAAATTTAAAAGGAAAACTAAAGAAAAATAATTAGGAGAGTAGAAAATGCATTGATTAAGAGCTATGGAAGAATCCAGTCCTAAGAACTACCCAAAGAGGTGCTGAAAGAACCATAAGACATAATGGAACAGTTAATTAGAAGATTTTACTGTGCATAAAAATGTCCCTGATGAAAGGACTGAAGTTATATTCAAGAAGTACAGTAAATTCCTCTGTTAGTCAACACACATGGATACACTTTGAGATAAAAGGCAAAAAATAACAAGTGTTTAGACATACAACAAGGACTATAATTATCAATCATAGCAGTGCAAAGTAGCAAGAGAATTGGAAACTAAGTTTTTTATTTTGTTTGGAGAACAGTCAAATGTGGGCATTAGGACTTAAATTTGTTTCTAATTTTTATAGATCAGCACAAAATTGTCATGGAACAGGCTAGATTTTTTCTCTGTAACTGCTGCTAGGAATTTATTATCTATTCAGACTAGTACTGTCACAGTCAACAACAGAAATTTGGCTAGATGAACACTGGATATGCTTTAACAAGATAGTTCATGAGATCTGAGAACCATAGAGTTAATTGAATAAAATCATAATATACCTTGTCCCTCCAAACTAAAAAGAAAATATGAGATATGAGAGATATAAGTTGTCACCATTAGGAGATAAAAGGAAATAAGAAATGTCAAGGTCACAGACATACAGGTTAGGTGTATGCTGTACAATCCATGAGAAGCTTTTATAATTGAGTATATGTATGAAGATACTAGAACTAATAGCATCCTGGGGAAAAGTTGTTTTTTTTCCTGGCAGGAATTAAGTAAGAAGATTCCTCCTTCATTTTAGTGTACATGTATACACTATACCTCATACATGTATAAATACACCTTTTTTAAAATTCTTACATCTGAATCAGGTATATCTCATCACTGGTGTGACTATTTAACGTTTAAATTTTGAGCTATTTTAATTATTCCCTGAACAGATAAAATATCATCAACTGTTGAGGATATACATGATGTATACTTCTTGGAGATTATGAGTAACTGAATAAAAAACACACATAATCATAAGAAATAAATTGTTTAGTCTTTTCTTCTTTTGCTATGCAAGCAAAAGACTGCTTAATTCTTCTTTCAGCACAGCTGAAATAACTTTGTTTGGATGTGCTGTTCTCACAGGGAAGGGTGTGGTCTGACATTCTCAGGTTTAACTACCTCTATGCTAGATCTCTGGCAACAGGCTTTGGGAACTTTGCTCCTCCTTATGTCTCGTCATACATGAAATATACAGACTTCACTTCTCTGTCATCTGCTATTGTTTCAACCAATGTTAAAAAATGAGTTTTACAACCCTGAAACTGAGGACACTATCACTCCGTAGCTCATTTATGTGTCTATCTAACAATACACTACAGGCTCTGGACTCAATCCAGCAAAGCAAGGATTTTGGACTCAAGGTTAAATATTGGAAATGTCCAGTTGAATCAAGTGAGACATCTCCCTCACCCTTGAGGCTGAATAGTTGTTGTAATTTCTGGACCTAATTGTTTGGTTGGATCAGTAACAGCATGCTCAGCATTTTGTAAGATTTGGCCCAGAAAATTTTAGAATTCAACATTGCAGTTTGTTTTCTTTTCCAGTTTTCCAGTACAATTCCAGGAAGTAGCGCATCATTCAAGGGACAAAACAGATGCACTCAAATTTTACTGAAAATGAATATAGTATTTCTTTAATTTCTAAAGCAAATTAATTTCTAAATTTGAACAAGAGTTTACAAGAAAAGGTGATTTTTGTGGCTTTAATTCGTCTTTGATAAGGTGTATGCAAACATTATACAGACATGAAAACAATGCCACTTGTAATATTCTTATCTTTGAGTCTAACAGGAAAATACTTCAAAGAAGTGGTGTGTGGTTGAATTCCAATTCTAATCCTAATATCTGTTGCTTTGCCTGATGATTTTGTAAATACAAATAATGGAATGTTCAGGAGAACAAAAGCCTTAGTTTAAAGCAAATCACAGAATGCTGAACAGGGAGAAACTGGTTAGAGCAACATGGGAAGCAGCTGGTTTTTGCAAATGTAAAATTACATGGATAATACATCTGTCAAACAATTAGAAGGCTGGCAGCTGTTATGGACAGCTGTTAATTTGTCTGTTTAAATAACAACAACAAAAAGGTGTTACTCTTTATTAACCATTCCTTTTTCATTTTTTTTTTTCACCATGCAGATATAAAAATATGGTAACTTAAACAAGTTAAGAAGACTGCACTGTAAACATTTTCTAGGATAAAATACATAATATAGCCAGCTTAGGTCAATTCTACACTAAACATTAATTTGACAAATTAAAATTAAATATGACATTACTAATAATTATTAATAATAATTGACAGGGGAAGCATGCTGTAAATGTAATTAGAAGGGCTGGAGAAGTAAGATTTAAGATTCTTCCTAACCAAGATCTGTTCACCAGTTTTCTCAGTCAAACTTTGCAAAGAACTAGTAATGACGTGTGGTTCCCGGAAATAATATCTGCATGTTTGTTTCTTTGCTGTACTGCGTAGAATGTATAAATTGAAAATTTCCAGATTATAACTGGAGTTTTGCATACCACATACATACAATAAATTGTGTAACTAATTTGTAACATTGAATCTATATTGATTCAATCATTCAGCAATCATCTCCATATTTGATTGCCATATAGAAATTTCAACTGGAGTTTGTTGGGTTCCATTATTATTTCATATACAAAAATTGGAACAAAACCCTTTTTTTTTTCTGTTAGTTTGTTTTTGTTTAAATTATTTTTATTTTATTTATTTTTTTAATAGGTATTTTATAATTAAGGTTATTTCTTATTAAAAAAAAAAAAAAAAGAAAAAAGATTTTCTTTCATGGTCTTATTTGTCTTCAACACCAATAGATCCTCCTGGAAGTTATGTTAATGCACATGCAAATCAAGGAGGTGATACAAGACAAACAGCACAGCTTCACCAAGGGCAGATTGTGCCTGAGCTGTCTGATGGCCTTCTATATTGAAGTGATGACATCAGTAGACAAAGGACAAGCAACTGATGTCATCTACCTGGGTACCATGTCACATCCTTATCTCTAAGTTGGTAAGATACTGATTGGAAGTGTGGACTATTCAGTGGATAAGGAATTGATTGAATGTTCTCAGCCAGAGGATTGTGTTCAATGGACTTATGTCCAGGTGGAATCTGGTGACAAGTGGTGTCTTCCAGGGGTCCCTCTTCATCTTTGAGCTGGATCATCTTTATCAGTGAATTGGATAGTGGGATTGAGTGCATCCCCAGCAAGTTTGCTAATGACACTGTGCTGAGTAGTACAGTTGATACCACAGAATGGAGGGATGTCATCCAAGGGGAACCAGATAAGTTTGAGAAATGGGCCCATCTAAATCAAAAGAGATTCAGCAAGACTAAGTGCAAGGTGTATCATGTCCTGCTCATGAAGGGTGGAAGGGGTGACCAGATTTACAAATTCTCCCAATCAGATTAAGGTGAAACAACACTCAAGGTCCATACAGAAGAAGAAGAAAAAACAGGAGATTTCTACAAAACCATTATCCCACAATTATATCTATATGAACTACAAAGTTTCATGGGAAATTCAAGTAAAACTTGAATTACTTAACAGTTTGCTGATGACACCAAGATGAATGGTGCTGTTGAGAGATGCTATACAAAGGGACCTGGACAAGCTTGAAAAGTAGGCCCATGTGAACCTAATAAATTTGACAAGACCAAGTGCAAGATGGTGTGCTTGGGTCAGGGCAGTCCCAGGTATGTATACAGACTGGGAGAAGAACTCACTGAGATCAGCCCTGCAGAGAAGAATTTGGGAGTTATGGTGGATGAAAATCTTCACACAAGACAACAGTGTGCACTTTCAGTCCGGTAGGCCAACTGCATCCTCAGCTGCATCAGAAGGATGGCCAACAGGGTGAGATTATTATCTCCCTCTACTCTGCCACATGAGGTTCCACGTGGAGTACTGCATCTGGGCATGGGGCTCCCTGCTCAAGAAAAATTTGGAGCTGTTGAAGCAGATCCAAAAGAGGGCAACAAAAATGTTCAGAGGGCTGGAGCATCTCTCTTATGAAGATAGGCTGAGGAACCTGGGCTTGTTCGGGAGAGATAAGGCTCCAAGAGGAGCTCGTAGAGGCCTTTCAGTGCTTAAACAAAGCTTATAAACTGCAATGAGACTGACTGAGATTGACTTTTTATGCAGTGTGACAGTGATAAGACAAAGCAGAAAAATTTTAAAATAAAAAAGGGAGATTGAGATTATATATTCAGAGAAAATTTTTTACTCAGAGAACCGTGAGGCACTGGAAGAGGTTATCTCAGATGTTGTGAATGCTCTATCCCTGGAGATATTCTGAGTCAAGTTGGATGGAGCCTTGGGCAGCTTGATCTGATGGGTGGCAATCCTGCAGGGTCCATTAGAATCCTGGTAGAATAGGCAAGGAGAGCTAGTTTTCATGAGGGAAAGAGAGCTAGAGGAGGATCAAAAAAATACAGAAAATAGTATTATTAATGAGTGATTAATTTTATAAAATTAGGACCTTTAAATTGCTTTATTAGGTAGACTTTTTCAAGTTTTGAAAACCTACTTTCCTGCAAATATCTTGTTTTATTCATCTTACTATGTAGTAAAAGTGATTAAACTTTTCTAATTATGTGGATAACACCAATATAACAAATTTCACTTACTTTTCTCAGTAGGAATGATTAAATTACTTTTGTTGCTGAAAAACTAAGAATCTTCAAAAGTACTGGAATTATCTTAATAGGTCTGCTTTTGTAATTAAGTTTCCTATTGAAAGTTATTTCTTTTCACTTGAGTTCTGAATTTTTGTTTTCTCCCTCATGGATCCATTTTTATGACTATGCTTATAAAAATGTTTATCATAATTGCAGAACCTGCAACTCTGTGGAAATATTCAATTTTGTTTGGTTTTTTTTTTTCCCTCCAAAACAAAAATCCCTTGGGGGAAAAAAGAAACAACTTGAAAATTGAAAATGGTTAAAAATATTTTCTGGAAAAGTTAGAGATTTGCTATGTCCTTCCTTATAATTAAGTGACTTTTTAGTCTTCATATTTTAGTTTTGTAATTTCATTGTCTTTAGTTCCTCTTTTTTTTTTTTTCTTGTTTTTCTTTCTCTTTTTTTTCTCTTAATTACATAAATATGTTTACATAGTAAGCATATTTGTGAATTTATTTTCAGAGGAGGCACATTTAATCAATAACATTCTTCCATTTTCTTCCCTACACTTGAATGTTTTCACTAGTAAAATGAAGATACTGGTCCAAAAGGCCCCATGTTTTACAAAAGTAAACAATAATATGAGTTGGATAGTGCTATTAAAATTTTTATATGCCTCAGTAGTCCACTGTAGAGACAGGACTTTTGCCTCAATTGTTTGCTTAGCAAAACTGATGTATTTTCAACAGCTGTTAGTCTGTTGTGGATCTGTGACTGTTTAAAGCTTAAAAAAAATAATAATTCACATATCTTTGAGATATGACCATGACAGTCCCCAGTTCAGATTTGGATGCTTTCTTCTAAATCAAATAGGAGTGGAGGTGGAATGATATGTGTGTTTGGAGATAGTGAATCAATTTCCAAGGCAATAATTCTTATGAGTGATTATACAGGGAGATATCTGTTCTCTTAACAGTACTGTGCTAATTCAGGACTATAAATTTTCCAATTGTGAAATCTTTACTGGTAAAAAATGAGGTGTTCTGGCATTATCTGTTTCAGTGCCAAAGTCTTTTCATACATCTGCTCATGGATTTCTCTGGGTTAACCAAACCTAGTCACTTCCATTAACATGCAGCCTACACCAGGGCAGCAAAATAAGAACAGGCAAATCTGTCAGCAAAGTAGCTTTTGAAATTTTCAGTTGCTGGGATCCTGGTATAGATAATAAATATTATCATTAGATTTTATTACTGTGGGCCCTTTCATTACTCGTGCTAGTTTGTTACGTTACTTCTGAGCTATCAGATCATAAACACAACATTAATTTTCTTAATTACTTATGTATGAGCTAAAAATGTTCAAAGTATTCATCAGCAGAGAAAAACTAGTGTTAAATAAATCATTCAGTCTTGATAAGGTCTGCTTTGAAGAATTTTTCTCTGAGTAGCTCAAACTTTCTTAACTAATCTATCAGAATATTTTAGCTTGAATAAGTGTTTCACAGAGTCACAGAATCACAGAATTGTAGGGGTTGGAAGGGACCTCCAGAGATCATTGAGTCCAACCCCCCTGCCAAAGCAGGTTCCCTACAGCAGGTCGCACAGGTAGGCATCCAGGCAGGTCTTGAACATCTCCAGAGAAGGAGACTCCACCACCTCCCTGGGCAGCCTGTTCCAGTACTCCGTCACCCTCACTGTAAAGAAGTTCTTGCGCATGTTTGTGCAGAACTTCCTATGCTGCAATTTCCAGCCGTTTCCCCTTGTCCTGTCTCCACTCACCACTGAAAACAGTCTGGCCTCGCCATTCTGCCCCCTACACCTTAGATATTTATAGACCTGGATCAGGTCCCCTCTCAGTCTTCTTTTCTCAAGGCTGAACAGACCCAGTTCACTCAGCCTTTCCTCATAGGAGAGATGCTCCAGGCCCTTCACCATCTTCGTGGCCCTCCGCTGGACTCTTTCCAAGAGATCCTTGTCTTTTTTGTACTGGGGTGCCCAGAACTGGACACAGTACTCCAGATGAGGTCTTACCAGGGCAGAGTAGAGGGGGAGGATCACCTCCTTCGACCTGCTGGACACGCTCTTTTTAATGCACCCCAGTAAGCTATTGGCCTTTTTGGCCACAAGGGCACACTGCTGGCTCATGGCCAACCTGTTGTCCACCAGGACACCCAGGTCCCTTTCCGCAGAGCTCCCCTCCAGCAGGTCATCCCCTAACCTGTACTGGTGCATGGAATTATTCCTCCCCAGATGCAAAACTCTACACTTGCTTGTTTCATGTAACCTTATCTGGCAGTTCAGTCTAGAAAAGAGAAAGCTTCAGGAAGACCTTATAGTTTTTCAGTACTTCAGGTGGACCTACAAGAAAGATGAGGAGGAAAGTTTCAGTGTAGAGAAAAGGGATAGTAGTTTGAAGTTAAAAGAGGACGCGAAGATGCTTTTCACCATGAGTGTGGTGAGGCAGTAGAACAGGCTGCCCAGAGGAGTTAAAGATATCCTATCCCTGGGGATGTTCAAGGCCAGGTTGGATGAGCACTCTGATCTAGTAGAAAGTATCCATGCCCATGGTGAGGTGGGGTGAGAGAGTGGAAACTGATGATCTTTAAGGTCCCTTCTAACCCGAGACATTCTGTGATTCTATCATTCTATTTAAAAATTCCCCATATGCAATGATCAGATATTTAATAAAGGAGGCTAAATACTTAAGTCAGATATTATCAGCAAATTCATGATGAGGTGGAGTTCTCCTTTAAAGACATATGATATAGAAAATTTTCCACTAAATTTGCGATTGGTTTTACATCAGCAAATATTTCATTATTATTAAAGTTTGGTTAATCTCATGCAGATAAAATAAGTTCCTTAAGTAAACAAGCAATCATCCTGAAAACAACAACAATAACAAACAAAATATCACCATATAAGTTTTTAAGGCAAGAAGTACATTGCACTATTGAATAAAAATACAATTAAATTGTCTTAAAGATGAAAAAAGGAAAAAAAAATAAATGACAAGTTTATTTTAGCAAAGGCTAGATAAGGATCTTAGATCATAAAGTAAATGGTGATTTTTTTTTTTAAATAATTCAAAACAGCATATCTCTTGTGAGTAGGTGTTATCATCACATTAAATCTATCACGGATTTAAGAAGGCCATTGAAACACTTCAAGATGTTACTTTTAATATGACTCTTTTGCTCTGAAGTAAATAAATAAATATACATTTTTAAGCAAGTTGCATTATATTTTAAATTTTGAGTCATTTTATTAATGAAATACATGTAGCGCAGTTACAGCCATCTCATTTTTCAGGGGTAGTTAATGTGTCATTTAATACATCTATGTGGCAGGTGACTTCATTGCTGTGAACAATTAGTGAGCATCAGTCAACCAACAGTTCCTCTTCTAAGAAGCAGAATAAAGATTTCCAAATTAATTATACTTTGCAATCTTTTCTGGATGGCCTCAGACAACTATGAAAACTTTTTGAGGACACTTACCTAACTGTATCCATTCCCATTATAGCTGGTAATGTCTTAGATCTTTTCCCACACTTCATACTTTAAGGTATATCTCTTGGATAATGTTTTAATTTCAGTAAGTGTTTTAGCATGCATGAAACTGCAGATTTCCTTGGTCATTCTGTGATGTGGTGAAAGATGATGAAATACTGTATGTCATCAGAGGCTTTATGGGGCTGTTTTTTGAATATAGTTTTAAAATTAGGCAACGTTTTTCTGTTTTTCATGTTCTCCTTTGAACAACACACAAAGAAGGAGAAAAGACTGGTCAGAAAAACTAAGGTTGAAATAAGAAAACAGAAAAGGTAAACTTCAAATTCTGGAAATAGAAAAGTTGCTTCATTTTGAGGTTTCAGTTAGGTAACTGTTGGGGTTTTCTGAATAGATTCTTATAGATAGCTCTGATTCATGTGGCTTCCATCTGAACAAGAGAATACTACAGTGTAGTGCCAATGTGAACCATTATGAAGGTAACCAGGCTGAGCTTCTGATTCTTTAGGTTTAGGAGTATTCTTTTTTTTTTTTTTTTTCTTCTATTCTTTTTTATTTTCAACACTTTTTTTAATATTTAGACTTAGATAACAGTCATAGACAGATAAGGCTTCTCTGACTGAAACTAGTATTAGAGTAAATGTTTATTAACTCACTTGGACAATAACTTCTCAAAGATCAGTTTCCACAGTCAGATCTAAACCCTTGGTATTGTTAAAGTATCAAAGAACCATGTAGAAAAACCATGTGATGGTGTTTCTAACTTGAAGTGTTTTATGGAGTTCCACCAGAATTTTTCAACACAAGAATTTTTCTGCTTTAAACTGTTATGAAGATGTTTTTGTGTTGTGCAAATGCTATTTATGAAGTAAGAAGTTTTATTATTTACTCTAAGCAATATAAGCAGCTATTTTTATCGATGCAGTATCTTAAGTATAAACAAACTACAACAACTTGTATCATTGGCTTTACAAACTCTGATTGTAAAGTATTAATTAAATCAAATAAAAGCTGAGAGTCCCATGAGAGCTGAGAGGAATATACTGGCATCTTTTATTTATACTGTTCTTTTAAAAGCTACTTTTCATGTATATGTATTTATAGATGCACACATGCTTACTCTGTTTTGTTTTTGTTTTTGTTTTCTGCTGGTGCAGCTAATGCTTGATGGAAAATTTAGAGGACAATGTTAAGTAATATGTTCAAAGAATCCTCAACTCTTTGTCAATTACAAAAGTGATGACTCTTCTCAAAGATTAGAATAACAATTTCTTATCAGTGACTCACGCCTGAGACTGAAGTCATTAAATTAGATGGGAAGAAATTTCCAGTGATTAGTTTGTAATCAGACTTGAGCAACAAGTCCAACCATAAAGGTAATTACATATTCCTCTGACTTCCAAACTCTTTTGGAGTTAACAAACCTATCCTTTACTTACCTTTGTTGATGTAGATGAAACAAGAAAACGAGGATTGGGTAAGTATTCTGAACATTTGAACTTGATCTCATGATGGGTTTGATAAGAGAAAGTTTTGCAGGTAATTTATGGAATTACTGTATTGCAATTGCAATTGCTATGATTGGTGGCAGGATTCCTTACATCGGTAGGACACTCCAAAAAATAATACCTTCTCTTTATATCCATGGAAACTACAACAGATACAAAGAGCACAGAAAAAAAAAAAAAAAGAATCAACCAACATGATTAGATAGAGCAAATTCTTAGCTACAAAATGCTACTTTTCATCATGATCACTATTATTATCTATACATTTTTGCCACTGATGAACAAGAGCCTGCATGTTGCGTTTGTAAAAATCTGCATGGCCATCCAGAATGTGGCTTGTCTTTCACATCACTGTCACCACTGCTGAAATGCATCACCCACCAACTCACCCACCAAGCTGATATTTGCTGTTTGGTCTAGCTAAATGTTCAACAAGCATCAATGAATGTCCATAAGTCTCACTTATGCACATGCAGGAATTCAGTTACACACTTTTGCTTCATACACAGTTCCATGCATTTTGTCAGACTGCCTTTTGCTGCCATCTGTTACGCAGCAACAAAATGAAATGACATCCTAGGAAAGTTCAACAGTCACCTCTGATGCCGTGAATCAACATAATTAAATAGGACTGTTAATTTCAGAGCAGTCCTTTCAGAAGGCTCTTCAGGAAAGAAAATACATTTGGGACAGAGAATTGGTGATCAAAATATCACAGCTGTTTATTAGACAAATGTCAGATAAAGGGACAAAAATAACAATGATTTCAGTGCTGAGATTTTGAAATACTATTTTGGTTTTTTCTTATGAAATATTTGCAATGATAAAATAACATGCATAAGATAGAACTTATTATGGATTGGATTATGCTGAGTTTTCTTTCAGTTATCAAGGTATTTACAAAAACTACTTTTTAGACTGTCTATATTCACTTGATTTTAATGTGTCTGTTTGTGTATACAATGTATATAATGTATATAAATATATAACACATATAGCAAACAAAATGAAGTAAAATCACTTGTTAGTTATTTTGTCTTGGGTAAAAACTGTGATAAGCAGATCATAAAAGTAAGTTTACTTGTAAAAACAATATTGAGAAAATAAACTGAATATGAGCTTTAAGGAAGAAGAACAAGGTCTTCTGATTTGGAATAGTGTAGAATGGAGAGCAAAGTGAGTAATATAATTTTTTCTGAGGGACATCTGTAATATTCTTGGAGGCAGAACATACGGCTGGATTAGATAGATACAAGGTTCCCTTAATATTCTGTCAAAAATCTGTCTGTTGTAATTAGTATTGGAGTCAGGGATTAAGCACATTTCTACTTGATCTAAGGCAAGCTCCAATGTTTATAAAAATCTTAACTAAAATAACATATTTTTTAGGTCTGTTTTTAAATCATATTTCATCCGACTTGAGAATTATTGGTTTACCAGAAGTGAATACTGTCACTAGTCTAAGTGACAACAGTCTAACAGTCTAAGGATGAAGAAACTAAAATGCTTTGGGTTGCTTGGTTTGGCACATGGATTTGTTTGTGGTGGGTTTTTTGTTTGTTTGTTTGTTTGTTTGTTTAATTGAGAGATGAAGATTCAAGCTAAGACTACCTTTAGATAAACAAAAAACCATTGGAGTAATAAAAAGTGATAGAAGTGGAGCTAGTAGCTGGGCCTTTTTTTTTGAAAATGAGATTATAGCTTCACAGAATTATAGAATCACAGAATCACTTGGGTTGGAAGGGATCATCAAGTCCAATCTCCCTGCTAAAGCATGATAGTGTGTCACACAGATAGGCATCTAAATGGGTCTTGAATGTCTCCATAGAAGGAGACTCCACAACCTCTCTGGGCGACCTGTTCCAGTGCTCCTTCCCTCTTACTGAAAAGAAGTTCTTCCACATGTCAGTACGGAACTTCCTGTGTTCAAATTTTAGGTCATTACACCTTGTCCTACTGCTATGTCCCACCAAGAAGAACCTGGCCTCATCCATTTGCCTCCCAATTCCCTTTAGATATTTATTATGATATTTTATCTTCTTTCTCTCCTTTAATTCTTACCTAGACAATCAGATCATTTTTATTTTACTGATGGTGCATTTGACTTACGCTGTGTTTTCTTACGGGTAATTTAATACCTTTTTGTATCACCATAACCATCTAAAATCCTCTTAGAAAATTGTTTTTCCTTCTCAAAGTGTTCTGATTCATTTGTTCTAATTCAGTTTCAGGTATTTATTACACTTTTGCACGCATACTGCCTGAAAGCATTTGTACTCAAGAAAGTGCTGTATAGCAAATTATGCAGAATTATAAAATACACACTTAATTTAGGGATAAATGTCTAAAAGGATTAAGGAAAAACATTATCTGAATGTTGCATATAAAAGGTTATTTCAGTATACTCTTCCATTGCTGATCTTGTCCATCTGTTTCATTTCAGAAAGGTGACAGATTACTGTTTTAATCCTTGTTGCTTGGTTTATATCCTCAAAATCTTTCTGTTTTCAACTTTTTTTTCTGATAAAAATGCAGACAAATAAAATATCTGCATATTAATAAAATGCATATTAATAAAATAAAATGTTCCTGCATTTTCTTAAGCAAAATTTGCTGGTTCAAAAGTAATATCATGATTTTCTTTTTATTCTTTTTCAGTATATTGTATCATTGAAAACTTTAACTATAAACCAGAAAAGAGAAAAACTTTTGGAATCAAAGAATCTTTTAAGTATTTACCACATACTTTGCTCTGACTCACTGCTATTTTATTTAAGTAACACTGTAGTTTAAATATACTGAGCAAAGTAGAATGTGTTTATTTATACAGTGTTAGCTTTAGGTTAATAACAGAAGTTTCATTTGTCTTTATTTTTACTTTTCTACTTCTTAGTTTAAAGCAATGACAGCTGAAGAGGTATTTCAGAAGAATAGTGGAATTTAATGAAACATACCATTCTCAGTGATCACTGACTTGTAGGTAAAGCACCTAAATTCTACAATTAGTTGATGATAGAAATGTATACTTTACCTTTAAGCACTG
This sequence comes from Tympanuchus pallidicinctus, assembly GCF_026119805.1. Taxonomy (NCBI): domain Eukaryota; kingdom Metazoa; phylum Chordata; class Aves; order Galliformes; family Phasianidae; genus Tympanuchus; species Tympanuchus pallidicinctus. The sequence goes on from NW_026294802.1 coordinate 22,340,426, forward strand.
CTCAGTGTTCTACAGATAATTACTTTTTATTCTAATAGCTTTTGATTTAAAATTCTGTTAATAATTTTAACTGTTCCTTCCAAATTTAAACTTGTGTTTGATCCAGTTTGATTGCTGATATCTGCATTACTAAGCAATGAAAAGTGTTTAGACACAAAAGTGTTTAGTACCAATAGAATCTGAATGAAACCTAACAGAAGAAAAGGTGTTCTATTTTGGTTAATCAGTATTTTAGCTTCACATCCACATGGATATTTTACTTGACTCCATTAAGTTTTTGAGATCCCAGTGGAGGTATCAGATGATTGCTTTCAGAGTAAGAAGATACAGAGATGTTTGGCCCTAAACATCAACAACATCTCACATAGGTTTTCAGTATTAAGCTTCAAACCTAGCTTTTAGACAAAAATTTTTCATCTCTCCTAAAACAGATCATACAACAGGAATTTGCATATGATCTTGTATGGTATGTAATGGATACTACTTTATTCCTTTATAAAATTGATTTCTGTGTATACCTCATACTGTCTCAGACTATACTTTCATTAGGACTCTGTGCCCATGCAAGTTGAAAAATAATCACCAGATGTATTGAGCTGAAGGTAAATTCAGTAAATGAAAGAAATAGTATAATTTGAAAGCGTATTTCTGATATTTTAAAGTCTTTTTCTTTTGTTGATTTTTAACATCTACTCTCAAATGAGTTTAAACTTATCAATGGCTTTCTCTAAAATAATATTAGATATGAAGGCATTGATGACAACTTTAAGAAGTCCTTGAACATTCTTATATTCTTTTTGGGTTGCTACTGGGTTTATAAAATTAAAAAAGTGTCTTCATATATCTTCTACCAAACCGTATGCACGAACGGAATGTAGAATGAATAAGACTTTCGCCTACTGAAATGACTTTACAATTTTTAATACTAAGCAATAATGCATTTTTTAGTGAGTGTCCTTCAAATTTATTTTCTGTTCTAATGAAGAAATTTCAGTGGGACAAGAAATAGGAAGTAAATATTTTATTTGATTAAATCAACTTTCAGCACTAATTTCAAACTGTTCAAATATTGCATGAATACTTTTCAACTGAATTTTGATTTAAAACCAGAAACACAGAATGTCTGAGAATCTGTGTGTTGTCCTTATTTGGTTGGTTGGTTTTGTTGTTATCATTGCAGCTGTGTTTTAAAGCAAAAGGCTATAATTCATGTTAGTGGCTAAAGAATCAAATATTTTGTGATTTTGAGGTCCATTTTTTAATTTGAATTTTTATTTTTCTGCAAAAAGGCTTCTCATTGGAACAGTTTTCAGCAAGTGTTTTTGCATTTTCTATTAGGCTTCTGCTCTTTACCATTTTATGAAACCTAAGAAGCTGATCAGAAAGGTAGCAATGGATAACAGAAATATAGTATCAAATAGGTAATTACAGACAATATACTCATTCTCTATTGCTAGTAAGTGCCTTGACAATTAACATTAGAGGGAGGTAGAACCTTTTTTTAATCTATTTAACAACCACTAAATAGTATATTCACTAGTCAGTGGCCTTGTTCCTGTAGGTCAGTAAACATGGCACTACCTGGTAAATAACAATGTTCTTTCACATTAGATTTTTTTGCTCGTTTGTTTCTACAGAAAATTTATTCTTTGTTTTTCCTTGCTTATTCCTCTAATGGAGCTCTGTTTGCCTACAGAACTCATGCATGGTAATGCCGCCAAAGGGGCAGACCAACATGCACAAACCTGCAAGAATTGCGTGCAGTCACTTCATGTATTAGAGAACAGCACTCAAATGTTAAGAAATAAAATGTCGTAACTTCAGGTTGCATTTCTCAAAGCTCATGAGTTGCATTATAATCTGACTAAGTTGTTATCTGTAATAAAAAGCTTCAAATCATTATAGCTTGCAGACCTGGCACACTTCAGTGCTTGCTGTGCTTCTAGTGCTTACAGCTTTTTCTAACACCTAAAGAAGATTTAATATCATTTCACAAATACCAGATTAAAATAAGAAAAATCATGCTGATGGCAACCATTTTCTGTCCCCACTCTGTAACAAGCCAGTAGTACTTGGTGGCTCAGATGAGGCCCCTTGTGTTCTTATGGAGACTAATTATTCTAGTGCATTTTCCCAGAACAGTTACATGTCTCACTGATAAGGACAAATGGCAGTGCCTGTGATTCCTGGAAAAGTGAAATTTCATATACAATAAAGTAAAAAATTTGAAATGAACACATTTTATTAGTTCATTGTTAAGTGCTACACATATTGCATGCTCTGTGCCTGAGAGAAATCAGTGGATTTTCATATGAATGACTCAAAGTTGAAATACTTGATGCTTTGACAACTGCTTCATTTTCTAATTTTCTGGTGTCAAGGAAGGAAAGAAAATGTAAGTCTAATATACTTGACAAGTAACATGATTTTGAATCACAGCTGTGTTCTCATTCTTATTCACACTCTAATGAGAATTTAGCTTAAGAGATGTTTCCTTTATGTGCAGTTCTCCTGTGAATATGAACATAGTGTCAATTAGAGTTACTTCACAGTTTAGCATCCTTCTCAGAAGTATGCCTTATATCAAGCAGCTGTGTGAGTTACTTTTAGCTTTTAACATCTTTTTGGATACCCTAAATGTTTTTCAAGAATAGCCTCAGTTGGTACTTGCTGGTTGGAAGAGATCATTTGAATAAAGTATGCCTTTTTATGCTCAAAAGCATTTAAAAAAATGATGATAATGACAATTAATTGCATTCTTGAAGTAGTTATGTTCTCCTGGAAATGAATTATAATTGCTCCTCACCACATATTCAATTCTTGCTTTTTCCGAGGTATTTATCAAGTAATTATCATCAGACTTTGGACATGTTTCTAACTCAAAGTGCAACCACCTAATTTTGGATACATACGTGATAGTGCAGTCCAGCATCACATCTCTTGGCTCTGAAATCATTAAATCTCAAATTTTCTACTGAACATCTGCAACATGTCAAAGAGGTAGAAGCTTATGCACAGTTTTCCACTGACACTGCAGTGCTACTGATTTTAGTGTCTAACACTACTACATTTTCAGTTCATGGCATTGAGGAGTGGGTACCCAAAAATCCATCACTGGGCTATTACATTTGAGTACTTCCTTGACATTAAGAGAATAAGATGAGAAAATAGATGATGGTACCAATGTAATTGAAGTTCATTGAAGCTAATTTGCTGGGCACAGCTTTTCTTAAGATTGTCCAAAAGTTAAATTTATCACAAATTGACGAATCTACACAAAAAATCTTTTGTAATTCCAAAATAAATTCCTCATATAAGAGAGAGCAGAGTATAGCACAGAAGATAGAGAAACTATAATTGCAGGCGATTTTCAGCATTGAAGTGAGTTATTCTGTTAATGAAGAAGTTTATTGTCTTTTATGTGTGAATTCAATTATCAGCTGAGATTATTTCCTCTCACCTAAAGTTACTGTGAAGTTTCACTTACATTATGACCTTACTCCCTTACATTGTAAGAGTGTGGAATAAGTGCTTACCATGTCTGTACAACTCCTGTGTTTTTTGGAAGCAGAAAAAAAAAAAAAGGAAAATCTAACAGTTTAAGAATGGATTGTAAAATCAAAACTATACGTTGTATATACTCACTAATTTTTAAATATAATAGCTGTGACTTTCAAAGCTGTAAATTTAAGGTGGTTATCATGTGCATGGAAATCTTAGATTCTTTTCTTTTTATTTTTAAACAAATGAATGCATCTATCATCTATTTAAAAGTCACTCTGGGTAAATTTGATAAACCTAACAGATATGAAACCTTTCCCATATGTCTGTTACTAGGGATCTCAAAGGTCTGAAAAAGGGAGAGGCATTTCCTAACAGGTGTTTCCTTTCTGTAATATAGCTTACTGGAAGCAGACAGGTGGGATATGACCAATTGAACTTACAATAGACATGACAATTTCCTTATGTTCTTTCATATGCAAATAGTGTCGTACTAAGTTGTAACATCCAGTGCAAGCTATCTGTATTCTTTTTTTTTTTGCCAGTAGTCTGGTGTGAAAAAATAGGTGCTTCTTTTGTTGATCATTTGAATTGCTGTTATATAAGAAAACTCATCTTGAACACAGATGAATTTACACATTAAAAATATGTGTAGAGAAGAGGAGGCTTACCATTTTGAGAATTATAATCTCCTAAAGAAATGCAGTATACTTGCAGATGCAATTGAATGCATTTCAAAAACTGAACACTTAGGATGTGTTCTACAAAATCTCTGTAATCCATCAGCAAAAATATTTAAAGAAAAATTAAGACCCCCTAGAATGATTAGCAGAAAGTTCATAAAAGTCCTAACATATTATTAACATATGGTGGCAGTGGTGATGAGGAGACGGTTGGACTAGATGATCTTATAGGTCGTTTCCAACCTTGTGATTCTATGATTCTATGATTCTTGCAAACAAGATGAAACTTTTTCAGTCCTTCAGTTTTAAATTATCACAGTGCCATAAAGTCAGCTTAAAACATGTTATTGGGTAATGCTTTCAAGTCAATTAGACAGCTTTTGATATTGAAAATTTTTAAAGACATATCTACTGTCCTTCTAATGAAAGAATGAAAAAAAATGTAGCACTATTTAAATATGTGATATCAACAAACTTTGGAACAGGGGTGTTTGGATAAGTCTGAGCCATAAAACACACAGTTCTGTCATTTTACAGGTTTAGAGAGACCAAATTGATAACTGAAAGCTTCACGAGTCTCATGGACATAGGTTACGATAATCTGAAGCCTGGTCTGACCAGAAAACAGAAGGGTTTAATGTAGAGCCATTACTATTGACCTTTTCTAATCCTACTTCAGAGGAAAACATCAGGAAAAGGAAGTTCATCTACTTCCCATAATAAGTAGAAGAGGATGGATGCATATATAGCCGATTCTGGAAAGAATACCTGCACTAGCAAATGAAGCACTTGGCACACAGTGCAGATGGGAACTAATGTAGTTGAGTGTTATGTATGTGCAGAAACAGGAAAATGCAAGCTCTATACTCGACTTACATCATTTTATGATTCTGATACAAATAATCTTTCATTATTTTGATGTAGAAGGAAAAAATGGATGAAATTTCACCAAAAGTTATTTATGGGCATTGTGGGCCATAGAGAAATACACTGAGAAATTCTGCCGAGGAAAAAATGTCTTTCTAAAAATGTGAAATTAAAACAACAACAAAAGTCTATTAAAAAATGACTAAATGCTTACATCTAAGGCCAATGCAAAAAGGATAAAGGTAACCAGAAATTGTCTGTGCTGAATTCTGCTTAATAGCTATGAAGCCACTTTTCCTTGTAGTATTCTCTCTTGAAAAGCATTGCAGGGAATTTGCTGCCATCCTATTGTACGAACATAGTGGTGGAGAAAGTGCATGTTTCCAAGCTTCTGGTGCACGCTGCCATGGGATAATTGACAAATATCCTTGGCTGTATGGTGCATCTGACTGTGTGGACAGTACATAGTAAAGTGATGAAGTCTTATGCTTTTTTATTATGCTCCAAATGTTTATTCCAACTTAAAAAAAAAAAAGCTCAATAATCAAATACTTGAGCTTGTAATAATAAGAATGTATTACTGTTCCTCTTCAGCTATTTTTTATCTTTTTGCTGTGAAATACCTGTTCAAATTTAGTCTCTCTATTACTAATTCTATTTGCAAAAGATGTTAAAACATTTTTTTTCCTTAAAATCTCAAGTTTCATCCAAATATTTTTCAGAGATATTTAATCAAGTAATTCTTGATGTATATAAGGCCAGATACAGAGTGGTTATAGTAATTATAATGACTATAATCAAACCCTTCAGCAGCTGAAAGGATCTTATGATGTAGAATTTCATTTTTATTCAATACTAAGGCAAATGAGATGGTTATTTCGGTTCATAATCAGATATCAGTTACCCATTTTAGTTTCCATAATAGTCAGTCATTTTATAGCCACATTCATTTTTTATTATTTCAAATAATTCCTTCAAATCACATTTAAATAAGATTATTAAACACTTCTGCTACAGAACCAAATGCTATTATTCAGAAGCTCCATATGGAATATATGTGCTTATAGCATAATGAAAGAGATCCCCACAGTTTGAATATTGGAAAGAGAAGCTATAATTTTGAAGCTGTAAATTCATCTTATTGAAATGCATAGTAATTAAATTTGAGTAAGCAATTGCTCATAACTTCATTTACAATAAAGTGATGTTATTAATTAGGCTTTCAACTCTCTTTAATATTTGATTTATATGCTTTTCTCTAATTAGTTGCTATTAAATTTTATTTTTAATGCTGAACAAAAAGTATATGATGTATATGTACATTATCCAAACTCATAGATTTTAAATTACAGAATAAACTATGAAGTATATTAAGAAAGACTCAAAATAAACAGAGGTGATGGAATCACAGAATTACAGAATGGCTGAGGTGGGAAGGGCCTTCTGGATGTCTTCTGGTCCAATCACTTCTCCAGCAGGGACACCCAGAACAGTGCATCCATGCCCATGTCCAGATGCTTTGGAAGTTCTCCAAGAAGGAGACTTCAAAGCCAGTCTTGGCAGCCTATGCCAGTGCCCTGTCACCCACACAGTAAAGAAGATCTTCCTGATGTTCAGAGGGAACCTCCTGTATTCCAGTTCGTGCTTGTTGCATCTTGTCCTGGCACTGGTTACTGATGAAATGAGCCTGGCTATGTCCTCTCTTCCTCTTTTTGGGTATTGATAGAACTGATAAGAACCCCCTCAAGCCACCTCTTCTCAGGCTGAATAATCCTGTTTCTTTCTCTCATAGGAGAGATGCTCAACTATCTTGATTATCTTGTACAGCCAGTATCCTCTCATAATTCAAAAGTATCCTCTCATAATTCAAAAGTTTATTATCTAATTTGTATAACTTCAAATTGAAGACAAACCCCAAGGATGGGATGAATAGTCTGTTGTAAAAAGTCACCACTTTAATTTATCAATTCTGCTTTTCGTTGCTGTATTTTCCAACAGTTCTTCATACGAGAAAAAATATTAGATTAATTTAAACTTAGACAAATTACAATCTTTTTCGTAACACTGAAGAAATCCCTCATAAAAAAATTCTAATGAAGATTGTGACCATCCCCTTATCTTTCATCCCTGGCTAATTCCTCAAGCCTTGTTTTCACTTGTTGGATATTTTTGGCAGCTCTTTCTGTCTTTGTCTTGATAAGCTAATTTACTGGTTTCACTTCTCCCTCAGTATATCTCATTGCATGTACTTTTTGGTCTTTTTTCCTGGACTTGCCATACCCTCAGTCTTTTTTACAGTTTCTAGTTACTGAAGATCTTTTTAATGCAGAAAGTGTCAAAAACTCACCAAACAAAAAAGCAAACAAACAAAAATCCCACAATGTAAATATCCCTATGTACCATATTTGAAGTAAAAACAAGATAGACATTTGTGTTTCTCTGTTACCGTTCAAAATACTGGTACTGATCTACCTTGAGCCATCTGACAGTCTCTGAGAACTAGGCCTCAAAAATCTGTTTTAGATGGTAGTCTCATTATTTAAAGAGGAGCATAAAGTTTTAAATAGATAATATCACAGAATTGTGATATTATCAAGCTAGCTCTGCTCTAATGTGACTTCAGGCTTCTCACTTTTCATTTCTGATGATCAGTAACCTCTGCCCTTTCCTTCTGTACAATGTTTAATTATTTGTATGTATGTGTGCTTGTGTTTGTATGTACGCACTGCAACACCTACTGCTCCTCAGCTTTAAAGTGGAGTCCAGGGCTTTTGTAAATATATTTGAAAGATCACTAGCTTTGTTATGAGAATCCATCTCCTTTTTCTACCTCGTAATTCCAGTCCTTTGGCTATAACTTTTTCATAGCATAACTTGAGTACGAAAAGAATGTTTGCATTTCTATGAGGAAACTGTAAACAACAGAAAAAAGAAGAAATGCAAAGATTTCCACAGGAGTCTGTGTAAAAAATAAAAATCATACTGTTATTTGTGGTTTGTGCATATCATTTCCAAGAAGATAAACATTCATATGAAGTGACTTTACTAGGAGCTGCCAAGAACATCTATATAAGAGCCTGGCAGTCATATTCACAGCTTGCAAGTCAATCTGATAAGACAGAAGAGAATTTCAAATTTTAAAGAGTTGGCAAACAACTCATGGAAAAGTTGATAAAGTTATAGATTACTCAGTGTATGTATTGAGCCCAGTATCACCCTGTGTGAAGACACTTCCTGCTCAGTAGAGTAGTACATCTTTGCAAGGATGACTGAAATCACAGCAGTAATAATAATCACTTAGATTTAAACTAAGTCAAGAAAGCCAACCTATAACAGTGTAAAGCTCCTTAAAACTTATTTCACCCCACTTGTGTAGATATAAAATATTTATAGATCTTGAGAATCTCACTGAAAAGATTGTCTTTTTTGTCTGAAAATCAGTCTGTGGAAGTATCAAAGGCAATTTCTTTTTTGATAACTAGCAGTCCAGGTAATTACTCAAGAGACTTGATTATACAGAAAATACAAAATTAAATAAATTTAGATACTGAAATCTTGTGGATAAAAATGACTATCATGTAGAAATGTATTGTAATACCATTGTGCAATTCTTCACTGACTTAATTAGTACCAAAGTAATACCCTTCAATCCATTCACTGCTGTTTTTCCTGCATCTTCTGCTGTAAGAGCTATATAACTATTCAAATATCTTTGGTTTTAAGGGGGGACTTGAAGGTTAGCTAATAACTATAAGCATATTGCAATAACAAAAGCAAAAAAAACTACTTGAAGTCAAATACTTTCAGAAGTTATCTAATACAATTAAGGGGAAAACCACTTAAAAATAGAAATATAAAAGCTGGAGAACAGAACAGAGTTCAGTAGCTTTTATTTTTCTTTTAATCTCTTTGTAATATTTAAATATCAACACGCTACAATGTTATAAAAAACAAATGTTCTGTTCAGATGGAAGGAGCAAGAATTCATCAGCTGAAGTCAGTTATATCAGGGGTACATTTTGAAAAATGTCTTGGAGAGGGGCAGTCTTTGGAATAGTTTTTACAAATGGCTTTTCACTAATCCTGTATGCGTGAGCAACTGCAATGTTATACTTCATTAACAATGACAAGAGGATATGAGAAGTTTGATAAATACAAATAGCCTAATGTGCTTGTTCTCTAATGATAGAGTTAGATTAAAACTGTTCATTGGATGTTTGTTTATTTGAGAATTACACTGTCCAGATGAAGGCGTGGAGCTTGACATATTACAGAACTTCTGCAAACCTGCAACAAATGTAATGTGAAGCACAAATGAGAACTGTGAACAGGATATTTGTTCTGAATGATAGTCTTCCTGTCCAAGAGATGATAAAATCAGATTATCCTACTTCTCCAGAGCCTTCTCAAACTGGTTTGTTAGCTGAAGTTAATAAATCTTGATTAGTTTTTCTATCACATATAATAGTTTCATCACTTCCAATTAACACAATGATCCACTACTGTCTGTTTAAGATACTTCTTAAATCTATTTTATCTCCAATTTGAACCTAGTTGAAATCATCTCTGCAAGACGATAAAGTTAAATTACTCTCTCAGTCTATTGTACATCATTGTAAGAATCTGAGATTTGAAGCAAATGTCAAGAAAGTGTTACTGTGAGATGATCCTTAAATATTAATGAAGACTTAGTAAAGAACAGAAAATAAGTGTATGATTGTAGGTATCTTTAAGAGTAACAGTTATGAAAAGACATGATGAGCCTCAGACAAATATATATTTTATTCTATGAGATACTCAAGAGGAAGTTAAGTTTGCTTTGGATAATGGCATAGGAAAACTGCCAGAACCACATTAAAAATCTTCCTTGCACTTAAACCTATCTTAATATGCTAAATTTGCTAAATTGCTTCCTAAACTCAGTTTATTTTCTGAAATCTAATCTTTCACTTAAAATTTCTGGTCTTTGAATGTTCCTTAGAAGACTTTTTGACAGCTCAATTAAGAAGAATCAGTAGAAATCCTCAGGAGTGAAGTATGTCACTGTATCTGTGAAGTACAAATGAAAATTAAATAAAAAAAGAGAGAGTAAATAATTCACCTTAATTATTTAAACATATAATTTAACCAGTAATCACTTGCAGATTTTCAGAAATAACTTTCTGCCTCTCTATTGCATAGAACTCAACCTCTTGGAAATAAATTCATGTTATCTAGACAGAAAATGTCAGATCCTTATTATTCTCTCTTCAGTCCACTGTAATCTCTACTATGGGATATGTGGAAAACTATATTACTAAATGCATGAACAATGTAATTCACTTTTACCTAAGCATTCTCCCAAATGACAGGCACATTTGTTGCAGGCATTAGGACAGTTTCTTTAAAGCCTTTATTGACGGGGCTTGTTTTTCATTTGATCAGAAAACTTTTTGTATCCACTACAATATTTTTCCTCTCGTGGTGTCAGCTTCCTTATTAATCAGACCTCAACACATTTTAGGGCATACAAAACTTATGCAATAGTTCCTTTTACAGTGAGATATGAATGCAAAGGATTCTTTCTCCCCTTTGCATTAGTTATCCTTCTGTTGAAAGTGATACCTTTCAACTTGCCAGGAAATGTGCACGTTGATTTTTCACTATTGTGTAACAAGCTCTTCATTACAAGGAACAGCTTGTGCAGCTGCATTCAGGTGGCACTGCAGAGTGACCTGTACTTCCTTTGCCAATCAGAACAATGAGCAGTGAAAACATATAACAGCCAGAATGCTGCAGATAACAGAGGCAAAGAATCACAGAGGGAATTGTTTTTTGGCAATGACGATCTTTTCCCTTGATTTAAAAGCCAAAATATGGCTACAGTTTTCCACCACCTTGTCATAAGTTCCATGGAAATTGACGTCTGAGCTTTTGGTAGAGAGCATAGTATGAGCCTTTCTACGCTTCTCTGAAACCAACAGAGGATGTTTCACATCCTTGCAATCATGTCAGTGAAAAAACATTTATAAAATAAAGCTAAACAGTGCTCAAAACCACTGTTTTTTGAGCACTGGTGAATCAAAATAAATATATGAACTTGTTATGAATAATAAAAAAAAAAGTTGTAACACTTTCAAAGCATTTTGTGAAGCAAAACTGCTTTTTACAATTAAATACATTTTCAAAAAAACTCAAGCCTTTTTATTTCTCAGCATCAATATTTAATGTGTTAAATTATATGATAGAAAATTTTGGTAGACAGTGCTTAGAATTGCCATGGAAGTTCTGTAATGTTACTTGCTATCTATTTTCCTCATACTTTGCAATATTAACCATGTCTATAAAAGGAAGGATAACACAGGACTGAAGTAATTCTTTAAATAGCAAGTATAAGCCTGTACCTAATACATGTCACTGTAAGATTTATACTGAAATTCTTGTAACAGATAATGTTAGTTTGCAGAAACTTTCTTGATATGCAACAAGTTACTTTCATAACACATCTGACAGGTCTAATCCTCTATTACTTTTCCACTAGTTAAGGACTCCAGGACAAACGAAGTAGATCACAGACATGGAGGAGAAAAATTATATCTAGAAACAGTGTTCAAAAATTCATGAGTGATGTACACACAAAACACTAATTATCATAGGGAAAGCAAAGCAAAAATAGTCAGGATCAATAAACATGAGTTTTATTCAGTTAGAAAATTTCATTTTGTAGGAACTAAACTGAAGGTGTAACTAGTTGAACTTCAACATGTCGAGGGAAATCCCAGTGCCTCCAAAAGAATGAATTAAGGCCTAAGGGTGTAATTATGTTTAGAAAAACTACCATGTTGCTATGTGCTACAGGGACAATTCTGATTAGCCTTGATTACCATCAATGTACAAATGTCAAGGTGGGGCTTAGTTTGCTGATTCTGGCATAAGATTTTCCATAGTTGTGGGATTTTTTTTTTATAATACATTTTATAAATGTAACAGGAAACCAAAAAAAGCTACTATTCCTTTTTTTTTTCTTTTTTTTTCTTTTTTTCCCCTATAGAGAATTACAATGGTGAATTTTCCCTAAAAAAAAAAAAAAAAGACCTCTTACACTTTTTTTTATTATTATTATCTTTATTTTCTTTACTGCAAGAAGGTTGAGAAGAATGTAAACACCTTGAGTGGGTGAAGCCTTGAGTAGTTTCAGCTTAAATATTGTTTCACACATCTAGTGTTCTAAGTAATGCTTAAGATATAACTCTAGCACAATGAAAAACAATTGTTCTTAGCTAACATCCAACACAAAATTTGTTTCAAAATTAATAGCTAACCATTCTTTAATTGGCAAGACGGTATATGATGTACAGTGTCTGCTCATACTTGTAAGAATATGGAATGCCAACGTAGTCAAGAAAAGGAATAGATTTTATTTTATTTAGTAGGCGAAAGAAGAATATAATAAAATACATTCAGCATAGAGTTGCATGAGAAGAAAATATTTATTTTATGAAAACAGTGTTTTTCTTCATGTGCTGAGACGCTGTTATGATGTGTTTTCATATGAAGCATGAATTCTCACTTAATTTTCCATGTGGCCTTACTCATTTTTATTTTTTTTTCCAAATCAAGTGACATCTCCAGTATAGATATTAAAGTTCATCTGATTTTCTCAACAGACATTTTTGTTTTCAGTCTATCTCTTTATTTGCGTTGATGAATCATCTTCCATCTGAGAAGAGCTGTGACCTTCTCACTTCATCTTCTTATGCCAAACATTGCACATGATTTATTCATGAAAACATAATACATTTTCTGCCAAAGAAACAAGAAGCACCTGAAAGATGGTTGGAAGATGACTGAAAAGATATAGAATCATAGAAAGTTTACCTGAAAAAGATCTCAAGAGCTTACTTGGTTAATTCTCTGACTCGTTCCAAGATCAACTATCATCTCTCATAAACATTTGTCTAACCTACTGTTACAGAAATATCTCCTGATAGTGATTTGAAACTTCCCTGACCTCTGCTTACTATTATAATTTCTTTTTGTCATTAAAGCCAAATTTTTAACTTGAGACTTCTGCCACACATTTTAAAGTTGTAACTATAAGTTGATGATGAGAACATTGTATTCATTTGTGAAGTAGAAAAGTAGAAAACTGTTTTAATAGAAAAACTGTCAGGAATAATACTAGGAAAAAGGTCAGTCCATCTTATTCTCTTTCATAACACCTTCACTCAGTGGTTCTTATTGGCTGGTATCAGTGGTGAGTTTAAAAGACCAGTGGATCAAGTACAGATCAATTTAGTATTACTCCTCCCAGTTTTCTCTAAACTTTTTCTTGTCCTTTCCCTTGCTTTTAAATTTCTGCCCATTGGTTATCTTTTTCCTGAAATTTCATCATTCTCATTCCTCATTTTATTTAATATTTTGGGGCTCAGTGTTACTAATCTGTCAAGATTTGTTACTGGATCTACTTGCAAATATTTTTGTACTGACATTGAAAATGTCACAATGAGTTAAATGACAGTGATGGCATTGGTCTGAGAAAAATCTCTGTAGTCATCATCAGATAAAGGACTTCATCACAAGCCATTCTTCTACTGTGCATCAAACTAGCCTTTCCGAATAATTTTTCCATCTAGGTTAACGTTGTCTCATCTATACCATGTCTTTCAGCCTTGTTTATGAAATTGTCATGTAAAAGATGGCCAAAAGTTTATGAATGCATACATGATATATAATTCTTCCATTTTTCATCAAAGACTTTTTTTCTCCCACAGAGGAAGTAAAATTGCTTTGACCTAGTGTGTGCTTATTTTAAGCGAAAACTGTATGAGTTATTTCATTGCCTCTGGCCAATAGCGACTAAATTCTGCATGACTATCTGAGGAGATTTATTTAGATTTTCAAAAAGTTTCACTAATTAATCCAACCTAATTTTTATTAATGTTTTTTACTGTTGTTATTTTGTTTGCTTGTTTATTTAAGTGCTTGAGTTAAACAGAGCCTTAATTTCTTTTCAGGTACTATTGTTTCTTTTCTGCCTTACTGTGAGAACTTGGTAACACACTGGCCCCTTTGTTTCCAGTGTCATTGTGCATTCTGTTAAACATAAAGATTTCACTGAACATGAGGAAAATGACAGACTTCTGGTAAGATTATTTATGTTCACGCCTTTGTGCATTGGTTTAAAATCACAAAGAAAAGTCTCATTTTGAGCAAGTGCATTGCAAATCTTGTTTCCATTTCCAGAAAAAACAAAACCTGGAAATGTAGATTGTTTATTCAGCCTACCTTTATGGGAGAGTGACTTTTTGCATGGCCTGATAAAACAAGGGTGAATGATTTTAAATTAAAAGAGGGAAGATTTAGTTTAGATATTAGGATAAATTTTTTTACTCAGAGGGGTGATGAAGCGTTAGAGTAGGTTGCCCAGTGAAAAATGAGGAGGTTCCCATCCCTGGAAATGTTCAAGGATGGATGGGACTTTGAGCAATCTGGTCCTGCACATGGCAGAGACGCTGAAACTAGATGATCTTCATGGTCCCTTCCAAGCCAAGCTGTTCTATGATTCTTCTTCTTTCTATGATTCAAGAAATTCACATTTTCTGAAACAAAATATGTATACTGATGTACCCAAAGCTGTGTCATATTTATCAAAAGGATTTTTTTTTTACAGTATAGCAACTGAAAAAATCTCTAACTTCTTTGTGTAGTCATGAGCTTAAATATGAGTAGGGCTAAAATTAATTAGTTTGTTGTCACAAAGATCTGATGAGTGAATTCATGTGAATTCATCTTAGTTACCACTCAGAAACAGCATAACAGTTCTTAGAGGGAAATCCTTTCTAGCTTAATCAAGGATTTATTTGGTTAAAAACAAAACAAAGACACTAAAAACAAACAAACGACAAAAAAACAACTGAAAATTACAAACATGCCAAAGATTAATCAACTAGAAGAAAGGTTTAAACAGAAATTCTTTCGTGGTTCTTAGAATATTAAGCAAATGTTTCTACAGTGAGTACAGACTCTATATGTGTCTCTCTGGAAGTAGAATTTTGCATGTTGCTAAGAATATCCCTGAAACTTTAAGCAGAGAAGGTCAGAATAGTTTATTTACTATAGGTACAGGAAATGAGAGGATAATCTCCCTCATTTACTTCTATTCATATATTTCTTAAGTATAGTATATATTTTCAGCTTCTGAACATTGAGGAGATGTAGATATGAGTCTGACTCAGCCAAAAGGCTGTGATACAAAAGCTCCTGTCGAGAGAAAACAACAACAACAATAAGAAACAAAAAAAAATCTTTACCTTTATATGTTTCAGAACAGGATCAATTCTTTCATTTTCTGGCAACGTGCCTTTTCTTTTTCCCATTTCTGATATAGTAGCACTGCATAAGGCATTGGAAATTAAAGGTTTGCTGATGAAAAGAAAGGATAGTAGGGAAGGAACACTACACTGGAGAAAAAGTTTAACAACAGAAGAAAATAGTTCACACAAATGTCAACTCCTCATAAACTGAGTACAAAGAAATATTTGACAGAGATTTCAAAATATTCCATAATTTTGCAGAAGTTTTGTTTTCCAAATACACCTTGAAAGCAGAAGTGCGGGTGCTTCAATGATGGGAAATCATCTAACCACACTTAACTACTTGAACAAATTCTTTTAGGAAATTGTATATCAAAATTATCTCCTGACATTTTGCAGAACTAGGTCTACTGAAGGTTAAGATATTACACCTTACAAAATCTTTTTTTTATAACTTTGATCTCAGAATGCTATATTTGACTCCTAAGAAAGGACAAAGATCTACTCTTTTCCAGGTTCCTTTTATATTTATTGATTACAAAACTAGTGTTGTTCTGTGCCCTTTGCATTTACCCGTTGTCCTCTTAGGTAAAAGTTTTTTTCTAATGGATCTAATAATGCTGATGCATTTTTCAGTTATCAAAACTTTTCTTTTTTGCTTTCTTTCTCTTTTATTTATTTATTTATTTATTTATTTATTTATTTTAATTAAAATCTAAATTGGGAATGAAAAGCAATTACTCAGAAGATCTAGGCTATAACAATCTGTTGCCTCAATGATTGAGAAGTTACTTGTTTTTCTAAAATTTATGATCAAGTTTAATAAATTAAAGTGTTTGAATTTATCAGGTAACAAAAAGATGCTATTATTTATCAGGATCATCTTAGAAAATTTTCCAGATTTTACACTATTTGTAGATGTTCCATACTCAACTTATAGCTAACAAGAGCTTCAAAAGAAGAAAAGAAAAACAAAATAAAGAACAGTAACTATCCTGCTGTGTGAGCAAAAGAACAAACAAGTTTTAATTATTATTTATTTTTAAAAAATGAAATAAATCTAATGTTCACAAATTTGCATTTGGATTGCATGGATGGGGTGTTTTTTGGGCCTGAGTATTCTCTACTGTTGGTTTTGGTTTGGGGGGAGTTGCTTTTGTTTTGTTTTCTTCTATTCAGATTTCATTTTGAAGTATTCTGTCCTTCCCTTCCCTAGATCTGTAATTTTTGTTTGTTTGTTTATTTCTTTTCCAGTTTCCAGATGTTAGATATTAACATTTCTAACCAGCATCAATTTTTTTGCGTTCTGATTTCCTTTTTCTTATGCTCGGTAACACTGAAGATTTGACTCAAGGTTTGACACAAGATTAGCCTCACTGTTCATCTGTGGATTATAATTTAAGTTGATTTTAAATGTCTTTTAACCAATCAGTTTTTCAAACTCCCAAGATTTCCTTAAAGTTTTATAGGGATCTTATGACCTGTTATCTGAGTCTAATATATTTTAACAGAAAATAAAACATAGTTTATCATTCAGTCAGACTTACTATAGTTTTAAATTTGAGCTAGGATTGAGTTAGAAGTTGCATATACCAAGTAATCATTTTTTTCTTCTTTCAGATCAGTGGTTGGTGTTCTATACATTTCCCTTATGCACTTTTCCAAGATCCACAACAGTAATATCTTAATCTTTTTTATTATTTTTATTTCCCTCTAAGTTCTGTAATTTGTGTCTATTTAGTCAATGCGTATTCCATTGTTACTTATTTCTTCTTCTTTTTTTGTTGCATTTTATTTCACTAATAATTCCACTGATCACTGGAGGGAAAGAAAAACAGAAAAACAGAATAAGCCAAGCCAAAGTAAACCAAAGAACATTTTCTTAATATGTTTTTGAAAAATACTCAGTTATTCTTTATCTGCGTTCACTGTTGGTTCTTTCTGATCTTCTTATGCAGCAACGGTGGAATTGTACAAGACTGAGTGACTCAACAGCTCCAGCTGTATAAATATGGACAGTGAAATATCTTATCTGCATACCACTTGTTATTGATAGAAAGATGTTTAACAATCAATAAAACAGAATGGTAGTGACAGTGATCTAATAAATCTGACTTCACTTACTCCATTTCGAGATATGTTTCAGGTTATGAAATATCTTGCTGTGAAACTGAGTTTTATCCAGAGATGCCTATATATTTATGTCTCAAAATAACTTTTGGTAGTTTAGCTTTCTTCAAAGGAAATCCACTTTGAAAAACAGAAGTTTGTTGATTTTATTATAACTCATGAGGAGAAAGATGTCTGCTTCTGTTCAGACTGTTTTACCAGGTTTTAAACACTCTTGTGTATATGTACTCATTTCCATTTCAGCACAGTTAGGTTTTAATGATTTCGGGATTTGTTTACAGATTATAGCCCAGTAACATTGCCAAATAATAAGAGTTTCTTCCTGAACATTCTGTGCAAATAAGCTCTTTACAGTCAGGTTAATAGCACTAAATACACCTGCTGATATTTACATTGCTTTTATGTAGCCTGGAAATGATTGTTTTCTTAGTATTTTGCGCAGAACAATAATAAGTACTGAGTTCTGTAGTATAAACAGGGAAGATGGGTACTGTTTATTATCTTACTCTTAAAATGCTGTTTTGCTATATTCATGTTAGCAGACTGACAGGTTTCCAATTGTACAATTATATGAATTACAAGAGTTGCAATGTACTATTTAGTAATCAAATGTATTACGTGATGATCCTGTCTGCACAGACATTTGGTATAATATTAAAAAAATATATATATATAAAAAAAAATAAAAAATAAAAACTTTAGTTGGCTTGAAGAGTTCTTATGATAATGCAAAATGGGATGAAGTTCAACAAGACTAAGTGCTGAGTCTGCACTGTGGCCACAAAAACCCCAGGCAATGCTACAGGCTTGGGGAAGAATGGCTGGAAGATTGTATAGAAGAAATGGATCATTTGTCTACGCTCCGTTAAACATGAGCCAGTGGTGTACCCAGGTGGTCATGAAAACCGATGGCATCCTGGCTTGTATCAGAAATAGTATAGCCAGTCTTCTTGTAGTCAGCTTTGGTAAGGTCACACCCCAGGCACTGTGTTTAGTTTTGGACCCCGCACTGCAAGAAAGACATTGAGGCGCTGGTATGTGTCCAGAGAAGGGCAACGAAGCCGGTGAGGGATCTGGAGCATAAGTCGATTGATGAGTGACTCAGGGAACTCAGATTGTTTAGTCTGGAGGAGGCTCAGTGGAGACCTTACTACTCTCTACAACTTCCCGAAGGGAGGTTGTGGAACTGTGGGGATAGGTTTCTTCTAGCTATAGGACAATAGGGTATGGCAAATTGCACCAGGAGAGATTCAAATTGGATATAAGGAAAAATTTCTTCTCTAAGAGAGTGGTCAGCTGCTGGAATGGGCTGCCCAGGGATGTGGGCAAAAGAGACTTCTTATATTTTGGAATAATAAATCTCAAATTATTTATTTGTAATAACAAATAAGTAATTAAGGCTATAGTTTAAGAACTATAGGATAAAAATAAAAGACTAAACTTTAAAAAATATATGGTTAAATGGAAAAAAAGTAAGAAATAGAGGATTGAATGAATGAAGCTGTGAGACAAAGAATGTCCAAATGAATAATATTTAAAATATTTATTTTTGCTTAATGCTTCCTTCTTTTATTATTTTGTTGTTCTCCTTTTTTTTTTTTTTTTTTTTTTTTTTTTTTTTTTTCTAAACAAAGCACGTATTAGGTCACTTTTTCTAACAACGTTCATCTATTATGTATGCCATACTTATGGAAACTCTAGCTAAGCCTTCTTTCCTTTTGACTGTATTATATTGCTGCAGAAAAATTGAAGTGAGTAGTATACGTTATGCCTCTACTAGGATATATTTCAACAACTAATTGACTGGTTCTGTAGAACAGGGAGCATTTGGTAAAGAGCAGAAATGCGGCATTATTTCCTTAGTACAGTTATATGTTATAATTTCATGCTTTTCTTGTTGTTTCTTTCTTTTTTTTTTTTTTTTTTTTTTTTTTTTTTTTTTGAATTAGAATGATAAGCAAATATTAAGAATGTGCAGTGACAATTGACATTCTCTATTGTCATCTTTGCACACAAGTGCTACTTCATGATTGCAACAGTTTTCAGGCATAATAAATAAGAAGTGTGTAGACATTTCTGTGAACATAAAAATGTCACAAACATCCTGAAGCAAATGAATCATTCTTTTAGAGAAAATTGAAAGATCTGAAATAAAGAGAGAAAAGCATATGACAGAGGCAGATAGTGAGAAAATTTCTGCAACGAACTCTTCTTTAATTTTGTAATGTTTTTCATCAAAACAAACCAACTTTCCCTTATCACAAATTCAGTCTGCATATCATACTTGTATTGCAGGTTGAGTCTTCATATAGGTTGTCAAGTCAGAGCTTTTTAACAAGCAAATACACAATAACTGAAAAAGAAAATTACAGTAGAGTCATCTAATTTACCTTCATACATCTTATAAATCTGAGTCATATTTTTAGTGTATGTATTAATAAAGCAAATGCTAGAATATTTATATTAATAATTTCACTATCTGAAAATTATGGCTTAGTAGATATTCTTTTATATGCAGTTGTATGCATTTTCACTTAATGCGGTTGTATTGTCTCGTCAATTGAGAAATTAACCAGAAGGTCCAGCTGATTGGCAGTTGTTGAAAGTGATTCCAATCTACAAGAAAGGAAAAGAAGATCCAGGCAGTTACAACTTGCCAGTCTAACCTCCACACCAGGTCATGATGCAGATCATCTTGAGTACCACCAACGCAGCACATACAGGAGAACCAAATGTTCAGACACAGTCAGCATAGGTTTATGAGAGGCAGGTCGTGCCTGAATAACCTGATCTCCTATGACAAAATGACATACCAGACAAAAAAAAAAAAATGTTGTGATTATTGTTTACTTGGACATTAATGAGGCATTTGGTACTGTTTCTCACATCCTTCTTTTGGAGAAAATGGCTGCTCACAGCTTGAACTGATGTACTGTTCCCTGGCTGAAAAACTGACTGGTAGCTTGGTCATTTTGAATGCAGTTGAATATGCCTGGCAGCTAGTCTCAAGTAATTGTCTCCAGAACTCAGTATTGCAACTAGTTTAGTTTAAGATCCGTATCAATTTTATTGGTGAGAGAATGGAATGTTATCCTCATTAAGACTGTAGAAAGCACCATGCTAAGTGGACCCATCAATCTGCCTGGGAATAGGAAGGCTCTGCAGAGATTTGGAGAGGCTGGATTGTTGGGCAGAGTTCAGTCATATGACATTCAATGAGGCTCAGTGATGCACTTGGGTCACAAGAATCCAAATGCAGCAGTACAAGTTTGGGGAAGTGGCTAGAAGGTTGAACAGAAAAAGACCCAGGTTTGCAGGCCAATAGCCAGCTGAACATGAACCACTAGTATGCCCAGGTGCTCAAGAAGGCCAAGGCAGCCTAACTTGTATCGGAAATGCATGCAAATACCACGCAAATCAGCAGATAAGACCAGGGAATTTTGTATGGAATTGAATAACTACTTCAGTGGTTGGAAATGATGGTGGCAATGTAAAATAACACAGAGTGTATACCAGGTGCATCCTGTGATGCACAGCAACAGAAAGAGCACCATATCCAAGTTTGTCAGGATCTACTGAACCAGTATGTGATCTCATCATGCCAGTGCTGAAGATCCCATCATGATATGGTGTCACCACTAGGAGCCAAAGTCAAAACTACAGTGCATGGAGTGGTGGCATGTGAATTCCCCATCAAAGAAAATGTTCAAGATGAAGTCCTTAGTAGATAACACGAAGTGTGCTATCTTTTGGATTAGGAAACAGGTGATCCTCTGGATCCTGGATTTCCTGGAACCCTGACTACAACATTACACTGACTAAGCTGATGGCTCAAACATCCAGAGTCAGTTCTGAACAGAAGACTACTTTTCTCTTGTTACACAATAGCACCAGGCCCCACACTATTTCAAAGACCTTGGAGAACATTGTCAATCCTGGATGGATTGTCTACCACACCCACCATATAGTCTATATTGGGCACCTTCTGACTTCTGTTTGGACAGATGCAAGATAAGACTGCATGGACAACATTTGCCTAGCAGAGACATCACCATAGCAGATGTGAAACAGTGGGTCACCTCCAGTGGTGCAGATTTTTACAGGTATGGCATGCAGACTCTTGTTCATGCTGGTGAAAATACATAGCTAATGCTAGTGACTACACTGAAAGAGAGTATTTGTTGAGATCTTCCTCTATCCAACTGTTATTATGCTCCTTAGATCTGTTGTAGTTACTATAGAAATTAATAGGAGGCATTACTTCAGAGTGACCTGTGTAGATGATTTTATACAGCTATGGATTTCTATTTACAATATGGTAAAACTTAGGAGAACAACTTGTAGAAACACAAACCAATAAGTTTCTCAAAAAAGTTTGTGATTTAATGTAAGGGAAACAAGATGAGTGTAGACTGGCACGCAAGTGCAAGGAAATTCAGTGTTAGACAGCAAGGTAGGCAGTGGGCTCAGCAGCCTGACTTAAAAAGTTTTGTGTTGAAAAGATCAAACAAAAGTTGTATGTGATTATCCTGCACAAGATAGAACTTTGTACTAGAAAGTTCAATAGCCTATATCTTGAGATCTGTGATTAAAAATAAATAAATAAATAAAAATAAAAATTAATTAATTTTTAAAAATTAAATTTAAAAAAGAAAGAAAGAAAAAAGAAGACAAAGAGATATGAGCTTTAAAAAAAACACAAAACTCTTTTATCTACATTCAGATCCTTTTGATTTCTCAGCTCTTCATTTTGTCTTCCCAGCAGACTTAGCTTGAGTAAAGAAAGAACAAATATATATCTGAATGATCCCAAGTTAATTAACAATGTAATAGAAGACTCAAAGGGAAAAATTAGCAAGTTTTACAATACTACACCATCAGTTGCAAGAATCATAATTAACATGGGATTCAGATGAGTATAGCTCAAGAACAGAATTGTATCTGAAATGCCGTGCTAATATGATGCAATTCATTTTGTTAACATAGTGTTGATCCAGGAAAGTTTAGGAACTTGTGTGCTGAAATCAATATACTACTTATCTGAGTGGTGTGTTTGATACAGCGGAAGGAAGGGATGCTATCCAGAGGGACACTGATAAGTTTGAAGGATGGGTCCCTTGTGAACGTAATGAAGTTCAACAAAGCAAAGTGCAAGGTTTTGTACTTGGGTCAAGGTAATCCCAGATATGTGTAGAAATTGGAAGAACTCCTTGAGAGTGTCCCTGCTGAGAAAGATTTAGAGGTTGCAGTTGATGAAAAGCTTAACATTACTCAGCAATATGCACTTGCAGTTCAGAAGGCCAATGGTATCCTGGGTTCCATTACAAGAGGGGTGGCCAGCAGGGTGAGGGATGTAATTGTCCTCCTCTATTCTGCTCTCGTGAGGCCCCAGCTGAAGTACTGCATCCAAGCCTGGGACCACCAATACAGAAAAGATGTGGAGTTTTTGGAGAGGGTCCAAAGGGGGGCCATGAAGATGATCCAAGGACTGGAGCACCTCTCATGTGAAGACAGGCTGAAGGAGCTGGGCTTGTTGAGCCTGGAAAAGAGAAGACTGTGGATAGATCTCATTGCATCTTTTAAGTATTTAAAAGGAGTTTATAAACATGAGGGAAATCAACTTTTGACACAGGTAGATAATGATAAGACAAGAAGAATGATTTTAAACTAAGGAAGGGAGATTTAGATTAGATGACGAGGAAGTTTTTCTCAGAGAGGGTGGTGAAGCACTGGCACAAGCTGCCAGGAGCCTGTGGATGCCCCACCCCTGGAAGTTTTCAAGACCAGATTGGATGGGGCCCCAGGCAATTTGATCTGATACTTGACATAGAAGCTGGCAATCCTGCCTGTGGCAGGGGGGGTTGGAATTTGATGATCCCTGACATCTCTTCCAACTAATTTTGTGATTCTATCTGAGCTTTTGTCTAAGGACAGAAAACCCATATACCCAAAAACATCTATACAATGATTTGACTATTATATTCAGTGCTTGAGGAACCTCCTCTTCTTGTACAATATCTTTTCATCTCTAAAAAGAAACAGTCCCTAAAAAAATATTCAGGAAGATTTGAGGATTCTTTCAATAGCTTTGCTGTGAGGCTTCACTTTTCTATTTGTCACAACAGAAACATTGACCTGCCGTTCCAAACATGAACAACCTCAAAATAAGTGTGGATTTCAAGGTAGATGTAATTATGTTCACAGAAAAGCTACTGAAGCCAGTAGCATTGGCAAGCATTTGAAAAACAGAGTTACTCTGTATTTTTTTAAAGGGAGAAGAGATACTCAAAAACAATTATGCAATTTAGGAGCACACAAGCTTTTTTTGTTGTTTGGTTGTCTTTTCTTCTTTGGTCCGTAACCACAGGTAGCAGTAAAGTTTATCATGTCTATGTCTCCTGTGTCATGTGAACTTATATTCAATTATGTTTTGGATGGCTTGATATAGAAATTGAATGTTCATAAATAAGCTTTAAAGATAGTATGGCCTAACTTACTATGAGAATTGTCTCTGACCAATATTCAGAATCCTAAAAATTCAAATTTATTCAGCTAAACCTTTGACATATTCAGTGATGATGATCAGCACTCATTTCATCTAATTTCAGGCATCTCCTGACATACTTCTACAATACTACATGTCACAATTTCCGAAAATAATGGTATTGAAGTGAGTTAACTTGGAGTTGAATACTGGTAATGCAGTTCATACTACAAGGCAAACATATTCTCAGTGCCATGTGCCCTATGCATTTTTGTTGTTTTTCCACTCAAATGCATGGGGTGTAAGTAGTGCTAAAACCTAGATCAGGAGGATTATTGGTGCAGAAACATGGCTGATGAGTTTTTGCTGTAATGATAAGCATTTTATGTACTGCTAATATCTATTTTCTAATGAAAGATGTTTCTGCAGGTACATAATAGAAAAAAAAGTAATCGTACTACTTTATAATGATAGATTTTGTTCATTCTATTTTAGATATAGAGGCCATTCAAGGCAAGTTCTAGTACAAGATTTAGGTACTAGAAGAAAATAAGTTTTGGCTGCCAAGGGAAAATTGTGATTTTAAAGTCCTGACTCACCTCCTGAGCTGGAGACACCTAATCTCTGTAAGCTCCTCAACTTTTGATGTTAAATCTCTTCAGTACCTATTAAGTCACTGCACGTGCCCAGAATTGTCCTATACTTGGCAGACTTACACAGTTCAGCACTTAGATCATGTCTGAGCTCAGTTTAAATTGAGAAACTAGGTGGAGTGAAGCTTGAATCACCCCAAAAGCGCAATCCAGTAAAAACACTCCCAGAGGCCACAAAACATGGCAGGACCAATCTCTTCTAACACTAACCTAAATTAGGTCAATTTTTAACTACAGATGGAGAAGAGATAAGTGTTTCCCATGTTTTCTATACTTTATGTTGTCTAGTAGAACATCATGTATTGCACACACCAAACAGGTTGGACATGGAAATGTTCACTTTAATTCCTTTACTGAAAACTGTGATCTACATCTTCCACCTTCTACGTGTATGTCTTAGTTATTAGGCTATAGCTTCCTGAAGTGAGAGGAGACAATTTGAATCTCTTCTGAAATCTCCCCATGTAGACAAAGTTCAGTGTATGTTGGACTAGAGAGGAAGCACAGGGTAAATTTGACTTTGCAGTCTAGTAGACAGACTGCCTTTGAATCTAGCTCACGCTACCAAAACCATTTTATGTATTCAATATGAAATGTTTTGGAGGTTTTTTGTTTGTTTGTTTAATTATACCTTTATTTTAATCTCCTTTTTGATACTTTAAGATTATTTGTTAGATTCCTTCCTTGTGTGCCTTTTCTGCAGTTAGTGTTATATCAGGAAATAATTTTGAAGCTGTTTATAACCCATAAAACATCAAATTAGGTAACATTATTGAGATCTGAGGCATCTAACTAAGCAAGTTATCTGAGTCAAAGGAAATCCATTTACTACATGTTCGTTTTGGTCAAGTGAAATTCTAGCCCGACAGACAGATAACTCAAATTTAATTAAAATCCAATGAAATGAAGAAGTCTACAAAGAAGTACCTCAGTTTCTCAGACATAGTACCTGAGCATGAAAATTTGGATCCAGTTGTAGCCAAAACCTAAAAAAAAAAATTGGGTAAAAATATATAAATTATTACTCTTAACACTCTTAACTATAGGCCAACTGATCTATAATTCTCAGATTAATCACAGCGTAGACTAATTATGTGCTTAGCTCTAAAGCCTTTAAGAAAGAAAAGCATTTCTTTAAATATGTCTAATTAGGTGAAATATCTGTTGTGATTTAGATGTATTTGGCACTAGAATGAAAAATACAGAAAAGAAAATATCTTCCTGTATTCCTCAACCAGCTAGCTGTTGTCCTCTCAAGTATCCAATAAAATTAATGCAGTGTTATGACTACACCAAGTTTGACTGGGGATTTAAGGGCTTTTGAAATCTATGTAAGTGCATAAAAATATCTACATTTGACAATAGTCATAAATTTGTCATCTCCAGTCATCTATTCTTATCTCCAGTCCTCACATCTGTTGTGAAGATACAGAAATGAATTCTTTAGGACTACTACAGTGTTGTTCTTTTTCTCATCTGTCCTTCTGAAAAGTTGCTTTTAAATAGTCGTAAAGGAAATGGTGTCCATGTATCCCTGACATAAGAGGGCTTCACGTCCACTTTGTGTTAATACCACTGATTTTTTTAGACTTAGTTAACAATTATTTATTTTTTAGAGGACTCATAAGACCATTGCACAACTTCTATGTATTACAGATTTCACGTTTCCACCTGTATGTAATTATGAATATGGCTTACATGTGGATCTTTTTGGATTTATTTGGACATCTTTGTTAATATTCATATTCAAATGAATATTCTTCTACCAGATTCTTCTACCAGATCAGGGGAATTTATTTCATTTTATTTTATTTTATTTGCAAAAGGCAGCAAAATATGAATGATACATCTTGAACTTCCTTCCCCTTATTCATCTTACTTGATTTCCAACCTGGATCTTCACAGTGAATTTTGTTACTTTCCTGATTTCATAAATCCAAAATTACTACTATAAGTCAATGTTATTCATAACTTCTTTGAAACCTTGAAGCATTTGATTTCAAGCTATCAGGAGCATATATCATAAACTTAATTCTAATATTTACGAACAGGAATTTTTCTTAGAATTATACATGCTTTTAGGCTTATAGCAGACAGAAGGGAAATCATGAAAAGATGGGGAAAATCACAGCAAGGTTCTGTTCGGTATTGCTATGCTTATTTTCTTTACTTCTATCACTTGCATCCACTGATTTGCCTTATATATCAGCTTGCCTGGTAGGAAGCATATGGAGAGGGTATGCATTACATTTACAGGTAAGGAATTATTTCCATCTAAGTATATTATAAGCAGGTTAGGATTTCCTACTTTATAAAGTACATTTTGGAAAAAGTTATGGCACAAGTCTATTTAATCATTAGATCTATGAAGAGAATAACTTGAAAAAGTTTCAGAAAAGGAACCTGGCCATTTCATGTTGTGTTTCTGCAGGAAACAGCAACATGAACTATGTTATTTATAAAACATAAAAATGTGGAATATTGTCAGAGTGTTTAGTAGACACACAAAAAAAAATGTGGATTAAAAATAGGTCTGGACACGTTAGTGGAGTGTAGGTGGATTTAACTTCCAACCTGAAAGTACCTGATCTGATGATTTCAAGGAGCAGAGGGTAAGAACTTCTCTGTATGACTATTTTTCTGTATTTTCCCAAAGGGTTCATCACTGGTCAGTCATAAAGACACACAAGTTGCCAAAATTTGCTGAATCTTTCTGGCAGTTTCTTTATGCATGGCTTCCATATTTCTTGGTTAAAATTGACTTTGTTTAGAAAAGTTATTTCATATGTATAGCTTTCAATATCAAACTTAATAGTAGAGGTGTTTTGGTTTTTTTCAGTTGTGCTCTCAGCAGAAGCACAGTATATGATTGTGTTCCCAGACACTACAGAAAAGCACTAAAGAACTTTTGGTATAAATTAATGAATAGAATATACAGCATGGCAGTTGTCAGATCAAGAAGTCCAAAACAAATGAACAAATAAACAAACAAGCAAACAACAAAAAGAAACAAAGACAATTGAAAGTCATTTGAAAGTTATATTCCATAGCTGTGTTACTTAGCAAATAACATCAGTAAGTGAAGCCTTGTGACAAATACCTCACTTGTTTTTCCCTTGCCATATGTCAATAGTGGAAGTAACAGAAAAATAGTATCTCCTTGTTTGACTGACATGCACTTTTAAACTGCTTGTCAAAAGTGCATAATTATTTAAGTAGCATAAATGTGCCAGTCTCCAGATTGAAAAGTAATTTGAAGACTGACAAGTTGTAGTGCATATGTCTTGGTGAGAAGACAGTTAGTAAAATAGTTAGAAAATAAAACTAAGATAAGGGAAATGCTTGCAAACCTGACCATGATTTTGCCTTTATATTACTTTATTTGATTTTGGCTAGACTAAAGCAAAAGTAGCCAAGCATGCTCATCAAGTTTTGTAAGATTTAAATTTTAAACTAAAAAAATCTAGATTTTGCTTTAATTTATTTTTCAACTGTGGAATCACTTCAGCTGGAGTAATCTTTCTTGCCTGAAACAAATCTTCTCTTATTCTCCTTTCTGATTGTTTATGACTGGTAGCTTCCATTCATCATTACTTCAAAAAGTTATCAGAGATGAACAATTTTCTGCATTGTATTTCTACCAAATATTTCCTACACATGGATCAAGGAGCAATTTAAACATTTAATTTCAGGACTTTTTGTACATATAGAGATAAAGAATCCAATAATGATATATCCTAAACTCTTTTTAATTCTAGTTTCCAATCTATGTGTCAGTGTGTACCAGAGTTGAAAGGTTTGAAGCAGCTTGGGTAGAAATCGTTAGTCTATGAATTATTTACTAGAACATTTTTTAAATTCTTCTGTGACAGTGAGAGTTGTAAAGAAAATAGAACTGCCTTGTGCTCTAATTATGCCTCCAAATGAAATTCTGAAGAGTTAAGACAGAGAAAAATGATACATTGACATGTTCTGGACAAATCTGAAGTCAAAGCAAATCTTTTGTTTCATGTCTTCTGTGACAAAGGCATCTTGCAAGGACAAATGCTGTGCTATCTACTGGTAGCACTGAGTAAGGCTAAGAGCTAGCTAGAAACTTCTGAAAAAACCATTTGTAGCTTTTAGGCAGCAGCTCAAGTGTTCATCTTTCAGTCTCTGCTTTGCAAAAATGTCTTTAATGGAACAAGACACTCAGAAGCAAGCTGTGAGCACAAAGAATGTGGGGATAAGGCATTCAGGAAGGAAAGAGTTGCCTAAGCTTTCTTTTCTGTCACCTTCATTTAAGGAATGGGCAAGATTTCTTTTGAAAATTAGTTTGAAAAAGGAACTGATTCAGGATCAAATTATTCTTGTATTCCCTATTTTGCTCTTAAACCACATGACCTCCCCTTCTCAATACTCCATAGATAAGGAATATTTGAACTGCCTTTGAAGCTGATAAGGCTTTAAACTTAGGTGTTTGACATCAAGCCACTGCATTTATGCTGTCTTACTCATTGTTTTCTGATCTGGTTGAGCAAGAATTCTGAACATTAACTAAGGTTCTCCTTATTTTGATTTCCAGATCTCTTTCGTACAAATACATTTGAACATTAACTAACCATAATGTTAGAAAGCACGCAGAAGTCACTTACTTGTGGCTAGGATGCCACAAAAATATTTGTATTATCCAGAGGTTTTGTTTGTTTGTACATAAAGACTAAAAACAATATTTAATATTTTGCAGGAAAATGAGAAAATGATATATCTCTTTTTATTTCATTTTTCTTTCCCTTTATTCCCTTTAAGTGAATGCCCTGAGTGAATCTACTTTTCAGTAGTACATTTTCTTGTCAAAAGATTTTTCTTCTTAAGTTTGATTTTTTTATAACCTGAAAAATGTTTATCTTCACACAAAACTACAATAGATCCTAATTTAATCTGCACTACTTAATACGTATTTTTTCTATTTAATATGTCTGTCACTCAAATATGTGATCTGCCTTTGTGAATTGCAAAGCTGTCTTTTTTTTTTTTTAATGATAGAAGAATAGGACAAAAGCCTTTTATTGGTGATTAAGATTATCTAATTCCAAATAGTCTGATTTTAATGTTTTAATTCAAACTCTTAATGAACTTCTACTGAAAGTTTTGAATGACTAATTTATGATGTAGCATGAAATGCAACTGCTTGGTATGCTTGTTTACAGGATATTTATTTATCCATGTATGGATCTTTACACAAAAGTCAGAAACACAGCATTGCTTTGATATCAGTTATTTTTATATAAAATTCCAGAAAATATTTTTTCCTTTTTTTTTTCCCCCATATGATGATTGACTGGAACAGGAAATAAACATTCGAAGTCTCCCTTGATATCAAATATAATTCAAAAGTTAAGTGACTACAGATGTATCCTTACAAAAGTGTGAGTAATATATTCAAACAGAGGAAAAAAGGCCAATTGATTTAATTATCTACTTTAACTACTCTTTTTCAGTTGTTCACTTGACAGGAAGAACAGCTCATGGAACAGTTAAAGACAATTTCAAGCACATAGATAAAGAGAGAAAACAGAAGTCCAGAAAACGACTCTTGAATAGAACTATCTTTGGCTGTTTACAGAAATACCATGGTGGGCAAACGTATAAACATAGATGATCCAGAATGCAAGAGTATTAATAACAATACAATATTATTAACAATAAGACAATGTGATTAATAGATAATGTTTGAATTAGACCACACAGTGCTGTATTTGTACAAGCAGCTTGTTTCACATATATGGAATTATATAAAATTAAGTTAGAACAAACTGCAGAACTGAGTTCTGTCTGCACAAGAACAGCTTCTTCAGAAGTTGTAAAAAGACCCTTACTACATGTCAAAGTGTCAGTGACATCAGCTGCTGTTCTGTTTTTCTGATGGAATGTGTCCTTGTCCTTTGAGGTTCACAGTAAACAACATTCTCTGACAGACCTTAAGGAAGAAAATCTGCATGTTCCATTAAAACATAATTACAATACAGCCTCTGACAGGAGACAAAGTCTCTTCTCGTGCCTTCCTTGCTAGAAATGTCATCTAAGGGCAGTAGTTTTTTTCCTACTTTTTCAAATTGTTAATTTTTTTTCTTTATATAACCTCAGAATGCTCTGAAAAATTGCTTATATTGATATCTGAGTGTGCCTTCCAAAAATAGATCTGAAATGACAGTACTCTGCAAATTGATAAAGTATATATTGCTATTATCTGCAAATTCTTGTTCTACTATCCAAGCCATTATACAAAAGTCTGGTAAAATATTGGAAATGTATTGAAAGAGGAACCACTAAATATTAAAAAGTCCTGCTTAATTATCAGCTGAAGAAACACATTAGTAGAAACATATCCAGGAGGGAGTGTGCAATTTTTGCAATTAATGCTTTTTATTAAAAGTCTCAAATAAATTTCCAGGTATTTCCTTCTATGTTCAAAGAAATAAAGCAACTTTACTAGGCAACAAATTTATGACTGTTTTCTTCTGCATAAATTTCTACAATCAAATTTAAAGTTAAAGATAGCAGGACTTTGAACACTAAACTAGATAACTGAAGTTGAAACAAGGAGATGTTAAACTGAATCTACAGCTACATAAAAGTTGTTTAACTGTTCACAGACCGGAGGTGAATGAAATTCAGAGTCCGCCACATACTTTATTAATACTTCTAGTTCCAACACATTTGAAAATACAGGAATGTATTTGGTGCTTATCGTAAACTATGGTAGACTTCCACATGGTATCCTTCAGACAAATTTTCTTCATTGCTTTCAACAGTAATTAAATAGTAACCTGAAAATTATATTACATTGGCAGCTGGACTAACATTTCAGATAAAATAATTAGCTTTTTCCTGTTTATGAATGGTTTGAACACCACTAACTTCAGCATGTGTCTAATTTAGGAGCATTTGCTGTGTGGTTTGTGAATGGAAGATGTAGTCACATTTGTTGTATTGTCTTCCTGTGTCCTGTCTTTCTAGTATTTATAGTCTGGGAAGGTCAAAAGCAAAATAAGGATTTTGTCTGGTTGGCTTGTTTTTACTTTTTTATTTTTTATTTTTTTCCTGGTGAGAATTATTCACTGGATAATCAACTGCAGTAAAAAAAAGTAACACTATGTATTCACTGAAATTTTCACAGACAAATAAATAAATAAATAAATAAATGTTGCTATCTGGAAAATAGCCTGAAAACTCAAATTATCGCTTATGTATACAGAAAGAAAGCATTAAATGAAAAGACATGACTAAAGTCAGTGGTGTGCAAGGCATTATGTTCAGGGTGCATAGTTACTCATCTGTTGTTCCCTGCAGATGTAACAGCTGAGGCACTGTTTTCACTCATCTGGGAGAGAATAGTTTTAAAATCCTTCTGGGAATAAGAAAACATTTAAAGAAAGCCTGTTCTGTCTAAAACAGATAAACTGCATGTAACCTAAACTCAAGGATTATTCTTTGGAATAACTATGGCTCTAACCCTTGTTATTCTATTCTAGAGACTGAATTATTTTATGCATATGAATACCATCAAGACAAATGGTATTTATTTCCCAGTTTGGATTCTTTATTGACTTCATTGCTCAAATATTCTGTGCTTAGTCCTGTACTTTCCAAAATCTTTCTTGAGTAAACCTGTGATTCAACTCCCTAGAAATTTAAAAATAGCAAGTTTTATCTACATCTACAGTAGCTTTACATTCATACAGGTTGTTTTTTAAAGTAATCACCAAGGATGCTGGAAACAATTTTTGATACTGCCTGAGAGCACCTGAACCATCATTTGTGAGGATAATTCCAGTAAGGACAGAGAGGATTTCGTACTTTCTAGTTCAGTCTATCCATTCAGTATAAACTATTTTCTTGATTCTGAAATACAGTTTCAGTATATAAAGTGTAGAGTATATATATTGTTTATATATAAACAAATAAATAAATGAATAAACAAATAAATACATTATATACATATACAAATCTTATTGTGTTCTTTGTGAAGGGAATATAATCCATGCCAAGTATGCTAACATTTGAAATAAAGACTACTCTATGATTCTATTTCTCCAATAGAAAAAAAAGTCTTTGCAGTAGCTTTTTTTTTTTTCTTTTTCCAGATTTTCTCTTTTAGATTGTAGTTTACATGCATTCACATTGTTTCAAACTTTTGCAAAAGCAAAAATTTAGAAAAGTAGTTGTGAGATAATTTTCTTTAAACATTATTTCTTTGTTGTAGTTGTGGTGCAATTACTAAGGTTATAGCATTTTGATATCAGGCCTTTTGATGTCATTAGCCTTTCCTTGCACCATTTCATCCTTTTCTCCACTGTATCAAAATTGAAATTTAGGCAATGAAGTTGTAAATATAAACATCTTTATTTGTATTTGCTAAAAATATAAGTTGCAGTATTTGGCTAGGAAACTAGATGGTGCTGATATTTCTTCACAACAGAATGCCCATCATATCAAGTCTATTAGTGTAATATTTTATTTGATTTAAATAATAGGAAAGAAGAATGAAATGAGAATATCGTAAAGGACAGTCTTGGAGTCAAGATTTAGGCCAGTCTGAGAAGCATGCAGGATCTGAAAATGCAATCTTTCAGATTAATAGGACATGGAAGAAAGAAAGCTGTTCAATCTAACTATAATAGTAAAAAACTTCAAAATATTATAATTACAACAGAATTTAGAAAACTCTGCCACATATGTTGTGTGCATAGTACTGCATTACTGTAAACATGTCAAATCCATATTAAGTCTCTGCTGTTATGCTAATGACTGTTTCATTATCCATGAGGCAGAACAATAAGTAAGATTTGAGTGAACAGATTAAATAAAATTTCATAATTAATCATGGTGACATAATTAGATATACTTATTTATATATTTCAGAAATAAAATGGAAGAGGTGACCAGTGGGTGAAAGAGTTACATAAAGTATTGTAAAACCAGTAAATTGAATGAATGATCTCTAATATTCATGGGTCATTTCAAATTATATTTCACTTCAACTCAGTGTTTTTTCCTGCTAAGAACAAGAAAATTTGCGTTTTAATTGTGATTCCAATTCATCTTTGAAGACTGATGGGGGTAGAAACTTCATGAGATTTCTTAGAATTTCTATAGAAACCATGAGAGTAGATTTAAGAAATTTCAGATTAGGGGACAAACTAAACAGAACCTCTATCCTGAGTACTGAAAAACAGTCAAAAAGCAGGAGTTGAAAGCTGTGCCAGACAGAAACTTCCTTAGTTGTCAAGTAAAAACAGAAAATGTCTGTTGAGTACTCATCTGTTTTTTCAGATTTTGAATCTGCATGAATTTTAACATCATATTCAAGCTTCCATAATATTTATGATAGTAAAAAGATTCACTGAACTAAGATGTTGCCTATGATAATAGGATATCAAATTTTCATTGTACTTATCTAGCTGCCTTCAGTTTTAAACGTCAATCCTGAGCATATGTGCTGTTATTCTTATACTGTGTGGAACCACTGGAATATGTTGTTGTTCTTTTTTTTTTTTTTTCTGTTATTAAAAAAAAAAAAAAAGTCATGCACCTCGTCTCTGAAAAGTTACTTGATTTCTTCTCTTCACTACTTTTTAAGCAAAAGGAAAAGCTGTGAGTAAAACAAGATTTAATGTGCAATACATCCTGACCTGCAGTACTTACATCAGTGTACTAGCAATATTCACTGTTACATCTGCAGGCTGATTTTTTGTTTCCTTTTGTAAGTATTTAATTCTTGAACTCATTTACTGTTTTAGAATGAAAGCAGCAGATGGTTGAGAAGGAAACTTATTCACTGTTTAATTTGATTTTCTTTCATTCTGATGATAATTAATTAGAGCCTCCCAGTTTCTCCCTTTCATGCTTTCCTCTCAAGCATTTTAGACTGATTACTACCAGATGAGAGATACCAGATTAGCTGAGCTGATGCTTTCAATAGCACTGAGTTCTCATTTGCCTTGCTGGTGTATTCTCCTCCTATACTTTGATTCAGCCAGTCACTAGATTTTTAGTTATGAATTGATGTTTTCTATGTATTGGATTAGCAGAAACTTTCTTTTATTGACTCATTTGGAGCTGGTCATTCTGCTTTTGGTGCCTTTGGTGGCATTGGGAGCTGATGTGTATTCTGTCAGTACAAGGACTCTGTAAAGAAGTTTGATTTTTCCCTCTTCTCTTTCTATACCTTTGTAGTCTCTCCTGTTTAACAGTAATTTAAAAAAAAAAAAAAATTAATACAGTGCTGATACTTTTTTCAGGTGAATCATGAAGTGACAGCTAGAGAACCTCTCCATTAAAACTGTTGTCAAAACTCTAATTATCTTCAGTATTCCAGGATTTGAATAAGCATTCAGAATGTCTTTGAGGAAGGAATTTAATACTTTTTTTCCTGAGATCTTAATAGTCATAATTACTTTTCTAATGTAGTACATAAATTTTCTGTAAGTTTCCTATTCTTATTTCTAATGAAAGTAGTGATTCATTAAACAATGGTTAAAATAATGTGAATATTGTTCTCGAACCTGAACAGATCCTTCCTTTTTTTTTTTTTTTTTTTGGAAAAAAAAAACAACACAAAAACACTATTATAAAATGTCTACTATATCGAGTAAGTCTAGTATAAGCTGAAAGCTACTGAAGTCCTAAATTAGATATAGTAAACAGTATTGGAATAAAATCGGATTATTGGTGTCTAAATATAGCAGCATTAGTACAACTATATCTGTTCAGCAGAATAAATCAGAGAGGTTACGTACAATTAAAAACATTGCATTGCATGGAATATTTGGTAAAAACTAAATTAACTACAGAATATGTAAATATCAGTCACAACAACCTGTTGTGATTCAAACTTTCCTAATCTTCATTATTATGACTCTTCTTATTAGAACTCTGGATTTTTAAAATTATTAAAAATTAAAACAAAACAGTATTTTTCAACGTAGTCATCATTATTATCTATGCATTTTCACAAGCAGTGATCAAGAGCCTGCATGTCATACTTGTTAAAATCTGCATGGTCCTATGGAACTTGGCTTGTTTTTCACGTCACTCTCACTACTACTGAATGCACCACCCACGACCTCACTGTGATGACATCCACTGTGTGTTCTCAATAATGTTCAGCATCAGTGTCAGTGGGTGTCATTTTTTATGTGTGGAGGAATTCAGTTAAACGTCTTTGCTTCCTATACACTGCCACATCAGACTCCAGTTTGTCAGACTGCCTCTCTGCTGCCATCTATCATCCAGCAACAAAATGTAATGGAATGTTATCCAGAAGCTTCAGCCTCTATTGCCATACTACCAGCATTCACCTCTGATGCGCCAAAATAATAAAACAGAAAACATTATTTTCAGAACAGCTCTCATACATTCAAACATTAAACAAAATATCAATTTTTAATTATGAGAATAATTTGGCTTTTAAGCAATTTATTACATTCTGTCATAGATTCTCCCATATTATGTTTTACTTCAGATGGTGTATGCCATCTTATTTAAAAAAAATAATCAAACTAAAATCTATGTAGCCAATGTTATATATAAGATAAACATGAATTCCTGTAGTGCCTTTTAATACTTACAATATGTACATTTCAATAATCTTCAACACAAAATGGATCATGAGATATGAAGTTGCATCAGTACAGACACCAATATGTTAACAATGTGAAGGAAAATAATGTAGTCAATACCCCTATTCTTCCATGGGTGATTTCCTCTGTGTGACTTATAGATCACGTATAATTCCTTTGTCGTTCCTATATTATTGCTACTTCTGCTCCCTATTTTATAGTTATCCACATATCAAGATTGGTGTCCTATTATGCTATCATCCGCTTTGTCAGCAGAAAATTGAGTGACCATCTTGGACCATCTCAATTCATTTCTGTTCTTCCTCTCAATTAGTGTGCATGCTTTCCCTTAATGCATAATTTCTCTGTCACTTATATTGGTAGGATAGAGACAATAAGATTGAAAAGATGATTAAGTCAAAAAAGGCCTCAAAATAAATGAATTAAATAAATAAAAAAAAAAGAAATGCAAGACAAATTTATAATATTGTAATAAAATCTTCAACGTCAATAAACTCATATTGGACTTCACAACCGCAGAATGAATCCTAACTACTAAATTTAAGTTTAATATGTATATGCATGTATGCATATATCCATATGCATACATAATATACTATGCGTATATCCATGCACAGTATAGACATAAAGCTCTGTACAGTATTTATAGAAATTATTGTTAAGAATTACTATGGAGGAAAACAGTCTCAATATTTGTCAATGTGTTGTAAAATTAAAATTGGATGCTAATTAGAAAAATGAATTTAGCCTGCTGTAAAGCTGAAGTTAACATCTTGCATGGGTCAAATATTCCATGTTGTTCAAGATTTGATGCCTGACAAATGCATTTGTGCTCTATTCTCTTTATATTTCAGTTGCATCAAGAGACCCAATCAATGACAAATATAGAACAAATAATAGGAGGCAGTCCCTGAGGAAGGAATCATCTCACTAAACCTTAGTGATTATATCATTCTTTTCATAAGGCATATCATAAGTTTCAAATTCAGATGTCTGATAAATAAATGTTAACTTCTGAATTTCACACATACGTAAGTTTACTTCAATAACAAATTCTATATCATATTGTCATGAGGTCCATTTATTTCATTTTTAAACTTCTTGTTCAGTTTCTAGAAAAGGTAGAGTTGATTTTTGATGTTCAATTTAAAGATATTAATATCTTTTCAAGTACAGTTGTCATTTCATATTTCTGAGTAGTAGTTACATATTTCACTACTACTATTAGTGCTAACCAAGAGAACACTGGAAGAAAAACTTAGAAAAACATCAGAATTAAAAAGTCTGCAAATGATTGCTAGCCTTACAGGAGCTCAGACTTGCAAAAGTTATTGGAGAGAATGATTTCTTTCCTGATAACAGTCAAGGAATTAAATTGTGTCAGCTTTGTTCTAATTGCGCTGCCTTCAAGTATTTGAGAATAACTTTTTTCCGGAGGGTCTTTTCAAATAAATAGATGGGAGTGGGGACTTGGGCGGAAATGTAACATTAATACATTTCTATCTCTGGAATTATCACTGTTTAAAAAATGAAGAAATTGTTCTGTTTATTTCTCCTCTTCACTCAGGGTGTTTCTGTCACTGAATTCCTCTAGGCCTATTTTGTTAGTTTATCCTCAGTGCCAGCATAACCATCACAAGTAGTTTTGTTTGTCATAGTCAAGATCAGCAGATACCTCAGAAAGTATGACCTTGCCAGATTTCACACACTACATAGCACTGGAATGGTCACTATCTGCAAAGAGCCAAAGAAAACAGCTTCCTCTGACTTTTTTTAGTCAGCAGCATAACAGTGCTACCTATTTAGGACGTTCACATACTTCTCCATGGGCATAAACAGTACAGATGAAAAGTCAGTGGAAATGAGGTTTGCTGTGCTGTAGAAAAAAGAAAATAAC
Source organism: Tympanuchus pallidicinctus (assembly GCF_026119805.1). Lineage (NCBI taxonomy): Eukaryota > Metazoa > Chordata > Aves > Galliformes > Phasianidae > Tympanuchus > Tympanuchus pallidicinctus. The sequence continues at coordinate 22,378,560 of NW_026294802.1, forward strand.
TTGTTTCTGAGCAATGGAAGACGATGATTTCCATCCCGCTCATTTACTTTCCCAATTCAGCAAAGTGAAACTGGAAGGACTTTTTAAATATCTACAGAGATGTCACCAAAGGGAATTTCTATTGCCCACAAGTTTTCAAGACTTACTCCCTCCATCCTTATCAACAAGGACCTAACTCCATCGCTTTTAGTCACCTTTCATTTTTTCTCCCACTGTGAGCTATTAAACAAACTAGAAAGAGACAAAACCTGTGGTCACTCAAATTCTCCCTTTGAGGAAGATCTCCCAGGCACTTCTGAGTATTGTAATAGATAAACAATTTGTTCAAAAATAAGTGTACTCAAAGTGAGATATAGTATGAGACTGTTAAATACATTTAGTGTATACATGAAGCTAAAATTAGTTAAATTTTAGAAGTGTGAGGGCAGGAACTGACCCAGTGAGAAGAGAGGATACTCTGATCACTTTGATTTGAGACCAGCACCTGGTGAAGATCAAGAGAGCCTGTGATATAATGTTAAGACAGAATCATAGAAAGCAAGTATGATTTTATGAATTGCCCACAGATACTTCTCTTATAGATAGCGCTGATACTTTGATATTATAACACTTCTGACACTGGGGAAAATTCACTACCTAAAAATGACTAGCAAAGCATCAGAGAATTTTCTTCCATATTGGGTTGTTCTCATAAAGTAGGAGAATACTGTGCTAGTCAGCATCAGTAATTGACCTTACCAAATCAAGTTACACACATTGACATTTTTGTTGAGATTTTTCATTGTTCTTTTTGTTTATTCAAATGATTAGCAACCTGTGGACTTTGCACAAGGAAGACCCTTCACACTTTGAATTCACTAATTCTGAAATTGTATTTAATGACAGTGACTGAGAGAAGCTTGAATCATACAGCAGCTGTGATTCATGCTGAACCACAGTACATATCTGACTGTTCATCTTTGATGAAAAAGTGCTATGATGATAGCTATAGTGAATTCTTAATAGAGTAGAAAGCTGGGAGGAATGGCTGACACTATGGCTATGCTTACATATTCATCAAGACCCAAAGAACTGGGTGAAGAAGTTTATGAAGTTCAACAAGGGCAATATCCTACACCTGGTGATGAACAACCGCATGAATCAACACAGTTAAGGGATGATGTGTTGGAAAGGATCCCTGATGAGCATGACCTCGACATCCTGATGGACAACAGGTTGACAGTGAGTGAGTAGTATGCCATCATGGCCAAGAAGGCCAATGGGAATCCTGGGGTACCTTTAAAAAAAAAAAAGGTCAGCAGATTGAGGAAGGCGTGTCCCCCTCTTCTCTGTCCGGGTGAGGGCAAATCTGGAGTACTGTCCAGTTCTGAGCCCTTCAGTTTCAGAAGGAATGATCTCCTAGGAGCCCAGCAGAGGACCACAAAGATGATCAGGAGCCTGGAGCATCTACCACATGAGAAAAGGCTGAAAGGCTGAAAAACTGTTATGCTTGGAGAAGAGAAGACTGAGAGGGAACCTCATCAGAGCTTATAAGTATTTGAAGAACAGGTGTCAAGTGTGAGAGGCCAGGCTTTTTTCATTAGTGTCCAGAGAAAGGATAAGGTACAATGGGCACAGACCGAAATAAAGGAAGTCTCATACAAACATGAGAAATACATCTTTATCGTGAGTGTGACAGAGCACAGGAACTAGCTGCTTAGAGAGTTTTAGTCTCCTTCTCTCATAATATTCAAAATCCATCTGGACATTTCCCTGTGCAACCTATACAGCAGGGAACTCACTTTAGCAGGAGCAGGTTGGGGGGAAGCAGTCTAGGTGATCACCAGGGATCTCTTCCATCCCCCATGATTCTATGGACCAAGATGAAAGAAAGATGTCTAATTGCTCCCAAATCACGATCAAAGCTAATCTTTCTCCCTGAACATCCTTGTATGTGCAGATAGAGAATCCAGACAACCACCATTGTATTCCACCACAATTATATTCCTGTTCCATTGTTCACAGAGAGAAGATACCCAAAACATTAGATACATCTAGCACTTTGGATAGAGTCCATCTGACTGCCTATAAAACTGCATATCCAGTTTACCAACAAGCTAGGATTTAGGTCAGGTTGAAATGTCTCCAAACAAAGAGATACTTCAAACAAAGAGATTTTGTATTTTCTGGGCAATCTTTGAACATCCAGTCTAAAAAGCTTACAGTTATCCCTACATAAGCAACGAATTTCAGTGTATAACTTAGGTACAACTTGGAATTATACTATTCTGCCTTTGAAAGTTAGAGAGTGAACAGCTATTGAATTAAAAATCTAAATTCAGTTTCTATAACAACATAAGAGCAAATAATGAAAATGCTGCAGGCAATTATTTGGAGTATAATTGTGTGACAAGAAACACTCAACATGGATTTTAAAAAGTAAGTCACACTTGATTTCTTTCTCTGACAAGGTAATAAGTCCCAAGATCTGCAATATATATTGCTGCCCTGCAAAGATTTAAACACTGCCCTACGTTACATATTCAGAAGCTGTCAAAAAAATATAAAATATGGACTTATTGTAAGGATCCTGCAAAAATGGGAAAAGACTGAAAACATAGTATTTGAAGCATAGTTACTAGACTCTCTTATGAAACAGCTGTGTCCCTGGTAGTGAAAGGAGTTGCACAAGAACAGTTTTGACCTTACGTTTGTCATTCTATGGTGGGTGGAAAAGGTAGATTGTTTAAATTAGCTTGACATCAGAATGACACATTAAATAAACCTTTTCTTCTAGTCCGCAGTGGAAACTGCTCAGGTGGAGCTGTACAGAAAGTTTTGGTGAAAGTTGTGGCCCAATGAAAGAGGCCATGGCTCATGCAAGAGGCCAGGAAATGATATACAGTAACCAGAGAATGACTGAATGTCAAGAAAACATAACAAGAAGAATTTGAAAAATCTACATTCTTTGATTCCAGACTAGATAACTGAAGGAATATGTCTTTAGATGTGTAAAGAGTGGAAAATATAGATACACTAAATACCACACTTATAAATAAATATGATAGTGCAGAAAGGAAGTAGTTGTCCCTAATAGCCAGGAGGATAAATAAAAAAGTTATGCCTTCGTACAGCTACAAGGTTAGACTTCCTAAACAATTCATGCTATCCACAAATTCTATTTTTTATTTTTGTGATTGCCAACAAACACAGGTCACATCAACTGTTTTGATACTCATTGTGAACATCTCTTGCATGACATCCGTTTAGCTAGGAGAGCTACCAAAATTTGGAACAATCATTTCATCCTTTCTTTTCTTTTTCTACTCTTTTAGGACTTCGCACGTCATTTTTAAGTTCTTAACAACTCTGAAGCTTGTTTCTGTGAGTCCTTTAACTAGCCATAATGAACTATTCTAGGTCAGTATCTGAAAATATGCTAGTTACTGAAGAAGTCTCTTGCCTGCTGTTATCCTGCTCTATCATTCAGGTAACTTTAAGGATAGAGTAAAATGTTGGCTAACCGCAATCAGCAATCATTTTAGTCATTTCAATCTGTTTCAATAAGTTTGTCTATTTGTAAAGCCAGACTTGTGTGTGGAAACTAAGTAATATCCTCAATTATGAGATGAAAAGACCACATATGGCCTGTCAATTTGTAGTGGAATAGCTTTAAGAAAAGTTGGATAATAAGTCAAAATAAAGATTTCTTTAACCAGCACTTGCATAGTGCTGGAACAGTGGATATCTAAAGTTTCTGTTTGGCTTTGTTTCATTTATAGTTTCATTTACAAAAAATTGTAAGTATTAAGCTTGATAATTATAATTTAATTCTTGAAAAAGCTAGTAGATAATTATTTGGGATACAGATAGCAGATTAACTCTTCTTTAGTAAAATGAATCAACTGATACACTAGACTATAAAAGTTGCTGAAAGAAAAATAGGAAAAAGGATGAAGTTGTGAATAATCTTGAGACAATTATGGTGAAATATCTAAAAGCTTCATGTTAGGAGTGGTATGAGGAAAAGTGAGAATTCTGTTTCATTTGAATTGGTATCAGAAGTACAAGACTAAAAGTAAAGCTTCAGTGCACCATTGGGAATACTTTTATACAGCTACAACATGTACTGTAAGAAATCTGTGAAGAAATGAGAGGTATAGTCACTTCAGGAGAGGAAATTCATAGAAATGTGTAAAGAAAGGATATTTTTAAATCATGAACATTGTTTTTATGCTGTTCCCTCTTTTTCTGCCTTCAATATGTGCTGTACCTCTCTAAGCCAACTGAAAATAATGCCGATTATGTTAGTGCTCATGGTTTGTACTCTACTTGAATGTAAAACTTTTCATTAAATATACATGATTCTGTATTGATTACATGAAAACCCCAGAAAACACTCAGAACAGACTTTATCTCCAAGCCTGATTTACTTGTAACAGAAATTTGGTGAGAAATGTTCCTTCATGTCATTTTTGAATTTAAACCAAAAAAAATTTCACTGGCATTCTTAGATTTTTATCTGGTGCCAGTCACTGAGATAACTACTCTGATCTGTGCAAACAATTTAATCTTTAGGTATAAATCTAATGGAATTAAATCAGTGAGTATTCTGAGTGAATGGCTCTGTATTTTAATCATCACTTACTATTTAAATGGTTAATGAATTCAATTCCTCTAGGAGAAACTCAGTTTCATGCAAGACTTTATTATACTTTCATTTTTTTTTCTCACATACCAGGAATAAGACTTCTCTGCAAGTAGTCTGTTAATCATCTAAAACTAAACATTAATCCTCTTAACATACTTCCAGTGTTTTAAGCTTGTTAAATTATGTTAATGTCAGAGCAAAAAAAAAAAAAAAAAAAGAAAACTTTTTTCCCTCTTATAAAAGTTTTATTCCTCGGAGAGAGCAATTCATCATTGTCAGAAAATACAGTGTATTTGCAAAACAGAAGACTGCTTTCATTTGTATGTTTCCAGTACATCTAAGATTTCCCTACTCTCTTTTTTGCCTTTCAACTTTCAATAGGCTACCTTCCAAGAATCTGCTAACAAGTACAAACCAAAATCAAGATCCTTACTGAAACTGAAGCACATGGAACAATTCCTAAAATCAACTTCTATTGTAACTTCAAACCATCTTTAATGGCAAATACTAACGCAAATAAATATAATATGTTTAGATACGCAGAAGTAGCATGCATTAAGCTTTCAATATCACTATGTCAGTGATGTGGACAGTTTTTAATCTTGTTTTAAGTTTACAGTGTTGTTTGGTAATTTCTAGTTAAGAGTTTTCTAATAAGAGAAAAAAGCAGGTGCGGCACTTCAATTATAGTTAATTTAGAGATTTAAATCTATTCCTCAAGTTTTAAAATCCCCTCTCCCTGCACATTATTGATGAACTTCAACATTTACTTTGTTCGTCCTTATGTTTCCAAGTAACTTTGGCTGACAAAAATTCATTTGAAGCAAGATGGAAAGCCTTTCTCTGTGTCATATGTATGGCAGAGGGAGCAATATTGTATTCTAGAAATAACCTTGTGATTTCCATAGCAGTGAAGTTATGCGTTCTTCAGTAGTGTTTTCACCAAACTCTGTGGAGTTTTTTATTTCATAAATACTTTAGTATATTTTGTTTACTCTGAAACAAAGAAATCTCATTTTTCCAGAGCACCGCATTATGAATAGCCTCACTACATATTTTACAATCCACAGTCTCTCTGCTTATTTAAAGTGCTTATTTTATTTTATAAATAGTTCTTTTTAGATCATGTAAATATGTTATATATTTATTAAAAAGAGAACTCATGCCAACAATTGCCGTCATTATGGTAATAATTCTTTTCTGCCAGTAGAATAACAGTGATATTAAAGTTAATATAAAATACATATTTTTACAGTATAGTTAATGGGAGAAAGCAAAATCCATGGTTGATCTGTTGATATAAATCTGCAGCTGAAATCTACTCACTTCAGATAAGTTGGGGGTGGGGTGGAAGTTATTTATTTGTTGTTTTCTTGTTGTATGTTTTTTTTTTCCGCCTAAAAATGTTCCATAATACGTGAACAGACTAAAATGAATTACACAGACTTTTGAGCTCTAACTGAGCCTCACCTTTCCCACAGAAGAGCTCTCTTCCAAGGCACACTTTTATTCATTTAAAATTCTTTCTCATGGACCAAGAGCTATCATGTATCACCACATACATGGGAAATACAGAATTTTATACGAGCAGAATACCAACTTTTACAGAATACCAACTTTTCCAATGCAAAATTAATTTGAGAGATGAAAAATTTGGGCATATTTGAAAATAGCAATCTACAGGAAAGATATAGAGGAGACGTATTTAAATACTTTTTTGAAAATCAGAGCATCAGTCTATCCACAGACTTGTTACTTTGGAAGTCTGTCCTTTTCTAAAATGTGAAGAAATTAGCTAAGAATTTTTTTTTAATCTTTTCTGTTTGTTTTTTAAAAGGACTGTAACACTCTTAGTGCTTGTCAATAGTGATCTTTCTGTTCAGTGAACTCACAGAGTGTTGATGTGGCACTGGAGAAAGACATCTGGCAGAGCTTGTGGAAACATTTCTTGGAAACATCAGAAAATAAAAAAAAATCTGTGTAATTGGTGGGAATGTTAATTTAAATGTACTCACTTTTTGTTTCACAGCCAGCTTTCCTATTTCTATTCTTTTGCTTCTGACAAGATCTTGCAAAGCTCAAAAATCCTATGGAAAATTTTACATGACACTCACTGAAAGTCATTCCTTCCAAGTCTCCATAAATCCACAGAACCCTTTTTGAGCCTTAACACAAAGAAGTCTTATTAATTATGTTGAATTAACAAACTTTAGTAACACCCTGCAAGAAAAGTTCCTTCCACAGATAGTCATAGCTTTTGGTTCTAATTGGATCTAGCTTTAGGTGATGTGTTTCCACACTATTTTATCACTTGCAAATCAAATTATTACCATTCCTTTCATAAAGAATATATATGCCAAGTTGTTAACTTTCATGGAGTACTAACTGTAGGACAGATGCACACTGTATTGGTATGGACTACAATGAACCATAGTATGAACTACAATAAAAAATCTATTGTTTTACCATTGTTCAACATTCCTTTCTGAAGTGCCTGTGATAAGCAGGGGAGTAATAGAAAAGTAGCACTATCTAGTGTTATTGCATCACTTATAGTTATGGCTTCATATATGGTGTCATGGTAGCTCTAAACAACATAATCTCATGTTACTTCAAGTTGACCAAAGCTTCTAGGGATTCTAAGTTCTCAGTACTGCTTTGATTAAAAGTTACCACTGTTAAGGAAGCTTTCTGTGTATAAGAAAGTCATCCTATATATACACGTTAACTTGAAATTACTGTGGGCTCTGTTTCGTAATAATTTCAGTCACAATAGGGAACCTGCTTTAGCAGAAGAATTGGACTGCGTGATCTCTCAAGGTCCCTTCCAGCCCCTGTTCTGTGATAATATTGCCTGTGTGGTTTCTTCTTATGATTTTTTTCTCTGTTCTTTCCCTTTTAATTTTTTTTTCTCAAATGTCATAAACTGGAGGATGATATAAGTGGAGAAAAAGTTGAATTACAACGGTTGACTCATTTCGAAGAGATAGCTCCATCTAGTGTCACTATCAGACACCTTTCCAAAACTATATCATCCTTGCACAAAAAAAAGAACTCAACAAATATTTTAACTAAGGCAGTTAAGACTTAAAGTATTTTCTCCTACTGAAAGAATGAAAAGTGTGAAGAGTGAATAGGACATCTGAAATATGATTCAAAATCAACTGTAGAAAGCATATTTCCACATGCATATTCTTAATGATCTGAATTTGCACCATGGTATATTTTGTCTGCAATTACTTTTAGAATTCTGTTACTCCAGATGCTCATTTTATGAACTGTTGCATGGAATAATCAGTTGGAGCAAAACAGTCATCATCAGTTCTCTAAGGCCTCATACACTATTTAGCTTGGGAATACTTCACTACTCTAGGGTAAAGAACTTGCTCTCGTGTGTCCAGTGAGATCTCTAAATAGCCTGTAGAAGAACACAGACTTAGGAAACCCAAGAGGTGGAATTAATTAATCAAAGACATTCCAGAGATTATTATTTCCCAGTCATTGATTTTGAAAAGCTTGCTTATAAATTAACTAATGATAGAATAATTTATTTGACTTACTCTAGATTTTGCTAGATCATAGGATCTAGCAGATCATTAAAAAACTTTTATCAGTGGGTATGGATATAAAAGCAGTTATATGAAAGGCAAAGCACCTGAAGAAGAGTAATCATACCTGCATATACATATACATTCTGAACTATTAGACTTGAGATCTGCAATGAAGTGTCACAAGAAGCTGCAGCAAAAACAGTATTATTTAATATATTTCTTGATTAAAAAGAAAGGGGAAAGAGATAGCACTTTTAATTACGTTTGCAAACAACATTAAACTAAAGGGAATGAGGAACACAGCTGGGTAAAGAGAACTAATGCAAAAGAATCAATCAATATGAATGCCTAAAAATAGTACCAAGAGTAATAAAATTTTACCCAGAATGTGTTTAAATTTTGAAAAATAATCTTATAACAACTAGCAAATAAAATTATTGTAAGTTTAGAGATAGTACTAACCACAGGTTACAGACAGGGTTTGTTGTTTCCTGTTATATTTACAAACAAACACTATTATATGTCACTTAACACAATTCCTGTGTCAGGTCTAGGCCATACACAAAGGAAAGTACTGAGTCATTAATTAGAAGCCAGCTTATCTCCTTCCACAAAGCAGTGCTGAGTTTGAACATCATGCTCAGTTTAGAGAGTGTAAGCTCTGTGACAAATTTGTCTTTCCCCCATGTTCGCTATTCCTCTTTTAATGTGGAAATTATAAAATTACAATCATGTCAGATAACATAGCGTGTTGTTTCCAATGTCCAGAGGCACATTAGCGTTGAAAAGGAGCAATCTGGAACTGATTTTATTTAATTTTTTTTAAATATAGTATCTTTAACATCAACCACCAAGAGAAATATTCCTTAGACATATAACTTATGTATTTACATATTAAATATATAAATTTGCATATACACAGCATGTCTTAGGTTTTACTTACATAAACGACTGTATTTACTTAAATAGAAAGATTACTGGTATGTAGACGAGAATCATGTGAACAAAAAATTGGGGCAAGAATTTTTTCATTTACAGAGGAATCCTAGAACCATGGAATGACTTGGGTTGGAACGGATCAGGTTGTTCAAACTCCGTTCAACCTGGCCTTGAACACCTCCAGGAATACGACATCCGCAGCTTTTCCAGGCAACCTGTTCAATGCCTCACTACCTTCTGTGTAAAGTATTTCCTCCTAACATCTAACCTAAATCTTCCCTCTTTTAGTTTAAAATCATTCTCCCTTTTCCTACCACTATCAGACCACGTAAAAAGTCGATCTCCTTGTTTATAAGCTCCCTTTTAAATTCTGAAAGGCTGTAATGAGCTCTCTCTAGAGCCTTCTCTACTCCAGGCTGAATAAACCCCTCTCCCTCAAACTTTCTTTGTAGGAGAGGTTCTGTCCTCTGATTATCCTTGTGACCCAGTTGTTTTAAAATTTGTGGCTTAAACAGATCTAAATGAAAGACTGAACTGAAAAATAGGAAAATGCATACACCAGATAACTGGAAAGTTTAGAACTTGTGTGTTTCACAGTATTTTTCTAGTGATATAATTTCAGACATTCAAATTCAATGAGTAGTACTTGACTTTCTTGCAAATAATTATTCAATACCTGGAAGTATAGAATCAACATCTTCCTCTTCTGTGGTTGCCATATTCATGACACATGTTCACACATACACATAAACGTTTTTGAATTGCATTTTCCTACTTTCAGGTTAGGCAGTGATGCTGTCATATGCTTCCTCTCATTTAGATTAATATATTTTTCATATTGACATTTTCTTCTGATGATCATGCTGTCCAGTCAGTAAGGCCACCTGTCTGATATCTCTTTGATGGAATACGTAAGTAAATACATTGATAAATACATATATGTAAATACATTAATCAATCAAATATTTCCTAAGCTCTCTAAGGTTTGCTGCTCTGTTTTGGCTTTGTCACTGTTTTATTTTACCTTATACTCAAATCCTTTGTATAGATTTAGTACTGCTTTTATTTCTAGGTGCTCTATTAAAAATTTAGTTAACTTTTTTTCATAGTTTAGATGGAAAAAATGAATTGCAAATAAAGTACTGAAACAGCTATGGATTCAATGTGTGCTGTGTGAATGCAACCATGTGCTAATGTATTTGCAAAAATGTACTTCTGGAAACATCTGTTGTTTTCTCTTTTGCAAAAATGTACAGTAACTTGTAATGTGGTAATGTAGTCTCTAAAGTGAAATCTAAGTTTCTTTTCTTGGTTCATGAGCTATCAAAAATTTTTGGTGGAACAATCAAAAGACTATCTCTCTGCTTGTCTATTTGTGAACTGCTTATTTATGTTAAGTGTATAAGAAAATTAATTTTAATGAGCTGTGAAAGGATTTTGTAAAAAATTATGTTAGATGGACCCTATCTAACATGTAAGAATCTTAATCACCACGGGAGAATGAAAAAAAAGCTACTTCTATGTTTTCAAAGTGACTTTGGTGCAACAAAAAAAAAAAGTGGGAATAATTTTATATAATGATAGAATTATGAAAAGTTATGTTTTACACACAGCATTCATTGTAGTTAGTGTTCCCACTTGAAAATCCAGTTGATTCAAATTTGCAAGTTTTCTACTAGAAAGTCCTGTATTGATAAACCAAAGAACTTCTGAAGCAAACTAAGATGATAAATGATTGGAAATATGTGCTTCTTCTTCTAAAATAAGCTTAGGGATTTAAATTCAATATGCTTCTGCTTTTTACAGAATTCCAAATTGTATTTTATAACTTTCTTTATTCTTTCTTTCAGATACCTGTCTGAACAAAATCATTTTTAATGATATTTTTAAAAGTCAAAATCTTTGTACTTTATGAAAAAAAGGTCTTATGCATGCTGGCAAAATTCCTTTGTAGGACAAAATGGTAGGAAGTCGAGAAGGAAAGTGCTTCAATAAATAAATAAATAAACAAAAAAAAACAAAGAAACAACAGCAACAACAAAAAAAACACCAGATGAAGTAAATTTAGTTCCGACAAATTATGTGATATAGTGTGATGTATTAGAGTCAAATTAGAAGATAGGGTTTGTCCTGGGAATGTTGCAGTTAAAGATAGAATTCTGTGAAGTATTCAACCATGTACATCGGACAAATTGAAAGGAAAGGAAAAGCTCATAACCCCAGTACATCTTAAGTAAATCATGATTCAGAATAAGGTTGTTAATACAAAGCAAAGCAGAAGTGTGGTGGATACTAATAAATAAACAAAATAAACAACTGGAGGAGGAAATAGGAAGTCTGGATTACAAGCCTTGTTGAATAAGTGATTTATTGTAGAAAAAGTATTCAGATCTCAAATAAAGATGTTCCGTGACAGACTTCCAACACCTAAAGCTATGGATGATACATAAAACATTGAAAAGTGTATATTTTCAGAAAGTTCTACCACAGAAGATGCCTATCTGAAGTCTAAGTCAGGACAAGGACATTATTCATTGATATAAAGTGGCCACCCTGTCACTGCCCCAAACTTCAAAGACATGGGAATATCAAAGAACTTTTGAGATCTCCATTCTTTTGAATCTCAGAGAGTCACTGCTTTGAGGATGAGGATGTTGGGGAAGCTGTACTGCTACTCTACCCTCTGATTTTCCTAAACAAGCCAGTCAGTTTAGAAAAAAAAAGATGCAAGTGTACGGTATGTATTCTGTATAAGGTAACCTCAAACATATTTAAATTTCTGATGTTATGCAGGTAAAATTATATGCAGGAAAGATCTCATTTTAAATATTTCATCCAAGCTAACCTGAGAAGCAAATTCTCAGACTACATAATTTGGGAAAAGTATAACATCTATTTATGCTTAATAAATAGATTTTTGATCTTGTTCTTTTAAGAAATACATAAGGATGTGTAAACTGATTTTTAAGTTAACTGATCTATTCAACAGTCAAAACAAATTTTTCTGCTTAACATGAAAATTTCATTTAATCTGAAATGGAATGTGAGATGAAAAGCAAGATGGGAGGAAAAAAAGAAAGAGAGGAGGAAAGAAAGAAGAAAAAAAAATATTGAATACATTTTCCTTCTACTTTCTGAGGAATTTTTTAACTATATGTTTTATCATATACTGATAACTGATATTTTCCTAGTTACTCACTATAGAAATACAACACTTCTGAGTTGTCCAAAGAAAGGTTAAATTTTTTTCAAATAAATAATTGTGGACAAAAGTAAAAGAAATGTCTTTTGGTTTTAAAGTGTCTGTTTGCCAAGTAATGAAGCATATAGATTCTAGTCTTCAGTCTCTATTTAAAGTGAATAAGGCATAGTTCACTATAGAGGCAGAATACACTATATACCAGAATAGTTTTATTGGAGTGGCCAGTGAGTTCTGTCAAGGAAAGAAAGATACGGATTTACCCAATAACAGAAAAAAAAATAATTGAATCTTGATTCTAGGATATTGGTTGGGTATTGTAATTTTCAGAAAAAATCTAAAATCACTGTGTTCTTGTAGTATTTTTTCAGCCAAAACTGTTCTCAAATTGAGGGAGTTTTGAAGAGATGAGTTTTTGAACAGGAATGACATTCTTAATGAACTGAAAATCCTTGTAAAATCTTTAACCCAAGCTATTCTGACTTTTTGAGTCTGAAGTTTCAGAATTTCATCAATTAAACTGTCCTGAAACTATATCAAAACCCCTAAAACAGTAAGGTCTAGAGGATATTCTAAGGCTTCAGAGAAGTCAATAGGTAAATCAACTTCTGGCTAGGAAAGCTGGTGAAAAATTGAAATTTGATTTTGCATTGTGGGAATTATGGCACATGTCCATACTTTGAGGGCTTGTAGGGCTGAGTGCCCTATAGGATTTCTGAGACTGATCTGAAGCCAATGGAAATATCAGCATAGCTTGCCAACAATGTTTGCATGTTTCTAAAGGCTTTTTATACCTTGCCATTTTAATATGGCTGTTAAAAAACATCAGAAGATGAAAAACAAGTTTTTGTAGGCTGTCAAACATCCACCAAGTGACTTCTAATGTAAGTTATACAATGTCTTGTATGGAAAAAAAAGATTTATTAAAGCAACTCAGTTCTACAAAAGGTTATGCTTAATGCATAGTATGTATAGCATCCTCCTAGTGCATTTAAAATTCTAGCTGGCTTTCTCATATTTCTCTTAGTAATGTAAGATTGAGGAAGATCTAAGCATGCGTGTTCAAAGAGTCTTTAGGACTAGCCTCTCTGCCCAGAGGTAGCATCATTCAAACACAGCTCTGTAGTGCCTTGGGATGATTTGTCAAGTCAGAACAGCACCATGAATGCTATGGGAGCTGAACATGCAGGAGTGTTCCATGGCACAGCTGATCTGAATGGTACGGGCCTGCGCTGCACCATGGTGCACTTGCAGTGTGGTATGCAGACCTGCACTGTGCCACAGAAATCTAATGGTCCCAAGATAAACTCAGCTGTGCCCTTGTCATGGAGAAACTGCAGGTTGCTCGCACTTGGTGTCAGTAACGGCAGCATTAGTATGACCTTGCTTTTGTATGACAGTGCTGTTCTCTCATAAAAGCGTGTTTTGAGCATTATGTGCAATAGAGTTGTTTCCTTGTAAGAAAATCCTCTAATGGCCATCTGCCTTGCATTTTGATCATAATGAATGAATGTTTCTCAGTGCAAAGAAGCTGCCTAGTTCCTTGCAAAGTCTTCATTGCATTCAGAATCATGATATATACTGCAATTCCATCAGCCCAAGCTTGCATTTTCAGTTTTGCATGGAACTACTTGATCATTATTTTTATTTCTCTTTCTTTCCTTCTCCTCGGGCCTCCAAGGCATTTGCAAGGTCTTCTGAACACTTCTCTAAAACCAAAGCTGTTTGCAGTAGCCTAGAGCTTTCCCTGTCTGCACTTGAAAGTTAAAGTGTAAGGTGTTATTTATTAGATATATGAGTAGAAGAAGTGAACAGGATGGTTAATCTTATGCCCTGTTAGAGGCTAGAAACCCCCAGTTAAACCCACATGCAGCACATTCATGCTGACCCCATCTATAGTATAGAATCTCCCCTTTTTGCCACTCAAGCCATTAGAGGATTTTGTTTCAAGACTACAGCACAGCAAAGATGTTTGATGAATTAGACATTTTTATTTACCAGAAATATGCACTTCCAAGAGAGCTGAATTCCATATCATTGCAATAGCAGAAGTATTTCAGTTCTTCAAATCTAAATAACCACAGTTATCAAAAGTTCTATAAATTTGCTGCCAGTACCACTGAAGTTTAAGATAAAGTTTTTTGACAGGATATCTTTATGGCAAATTTCAACTATGACTTGCATTTGATTTGATGTAGGCTCTTGTTTTAGTTGATTTTTTTTTTTTTTTCAATTTCGATATTGATCTAGAGGTGTGAAATATTCACAAAGCTCTGTTTAGAAATGTAGCAGTGTGGGAATGCTGTGTTTTTGACACAGCCAGACTTTCCAGTGTTATTTCAAGAAAAGCACTATCAGTTTGGACTTTAGCCTTCCTAGAAACTCTACTCATTTATATAGAATTAAAAATACTAAATGCAAATAAAATTCAGAATTTCAAAAATTATGTAGTATAAGACAAATATTAATACAACATAGTTTTAATTATTAGCAATCAATATACTTTTAGTACACATAGTAATGCATGGCAATATATTGTCTGTGTTTAAATAAAACAATTAATTAATAAAATAAAATCACACATATATACATTTTAAAGAGCAAAAAATTAAAAATGTGGTACAGAAGGACAGCAGATAGTATCACAGACATGATATTCCTATTGCCTTTTATACTTATGTTAAATTTCTATGGCAGAGAAAATTATCAGAAAAGAAATTTACGCCTACATGATCCACAAATGATATTTATTATTTATTTTTATTTTGTCTCTTGTTAGAAATCCAGTCATCTAGAATTTTACTTAAATCTTCACACTAAGCTAGTAATAAACAAAAGGAAAAAAAAAATGGCTTCCATAGTCAAGATCATATAAGTTCATTTTCTTCTCAAGTGCATACGAAAGGTCAAATGTGCAAATTGCTTATGAAAAGAGTACCCCTTGAGTACAGGAAGTATTATTAGAAAGGGAAGGATAAGAGCATACACACTTTTGGTCAGTTTAGTTTTCTTTCAATTGGCAATGCCAAGATGAAAGCCTCATAATTAAATTCCCCTTTGACAGAGCCATCAATTAGTTTACTTAGTGGTTTTATTATTTAATTGATGACTAAGACAGCAGCTTATTTAAAGTTCTAGATGTTTTTATAGTAAGCTGTAGTTTAGATTACTAATTTTTTATCCCACTGGAACCACCCTGTTGTGAAAAGAGTAAAACTGTAAGACTTTGCATTCAAAAATGTTCTCCTTTTGTATCATTTGTTTCACAGCTCACTCAAGTGATTACTGCATTTTTAAAAGCTGTATTTTTATTCATCCTCCCAGTTGTTGTGGTAAAGTTGTAACAGCTGAACATTCCTTCAAGCATAATTTACCAAACTTTTTCAATGTTAAACAAACACAATAACTTTTACATCTGAATTATTCCTTGAAATATACCACTTCAATACAGTGCACCGAAAAACAGACAAACACATTAGGCCATAGTCTACTTCAGCCACAGTTGCACTATAGTTTTTTCGTTATGTAGGTAACAAAATTATGCTCATACAAACACAGCATGACTAGACTCTAGCTATATAATTCTTTGTTAATATTTATGAAATGTTAGGATGAGCCAGAAAAGAGTTTGGGGATGAGGGTTATGGTTTTACATATAGATATCAAGTCTATTTCAAGCCTACGGCATACTTAGTTCAGTGTCATCTCCAGCAGTGCCTACTTTAGAAAGTATATAAAAATCTCCCTTTTCAAAATGTCACTTTATAGCTCTTACTGAAGTCCTCCAGCCTCATGTCCGTCTTCAGGAACAGTGATTTTATAAATTACCCTGGGTAATCATATGGCTGCTCTCTTCTCTGTTCTGAGCCTGATGTATCTGCTTTTCATCAAGCACAATGAGGGCGGAAACTCAAATGGAAAGAAATAGATTTTGTTCAGTTGGTTGTCATCACAACTAGTTCACCACTCTATCTCACTGGTAGGATGTGAGGGAATGGCTTACAGATGCATCAGGAAAGTTAAAAGAGACAGTAGGAAAAAATTCTTCTCTGATAGGATGGTGAGGTCCCTCTTCTTAGTGAGCGCAGCTCCATGCCTATCCTTGTTTAGAGACAATGTTCTTATGGTTTAACACTTAGGTTGCTCTGTATAGCAGCTTAATGATTTTTGGGTCTCTTCCAACCCAGGATATTTGATGATTCTACTGTTTCTTGGCAGTGTGAACAAAAGGAAAGAAGGAAAATATGGATCTAGGGATTTAATATAGTGATTATAAGATGTGTTTTGAAATATGTCATGATCTGAAGCTGATTTGCAGGTGTAGTGAAGACAGTTTTGACATTCATAGAAATACATATCAATGTCCAGATTCCCTGTTGCCAATTGCAAAAATATTCTGTTTGTTTTTAAAGAATCACTTTTTTTATCAGAGGCCATTTTGTGGTTGGTTTTTTTTCCGTATATACATATTACCTGCATTAGACTATTCATTTTACAACTTGGTAGCTTCCTACGAACACTGCTTGGAATTATTTGTAACATATTTTTCTCCTCTATCTTCACAATTCAGTTACTCTAATAAAGGAAAGAGGAAAAGGAAGAAATAGTTATTCCCCCCAAAAAACCTGGAAAACAGTTCAGGAGTCATCTTCAAATTATTTACCCCAGCTTTTCTGTGATTTTCTCTGTAAAACTCAAACATCTCTAATAAATAACTCCAGCCTACACAGGATACCGTGTTGAATATATATATTGAAGGAACAGCAAAAAGCTTTCTTATTATTTTTATAAGCGCCATGTATTTTACAAGACAGATTTTCATACATTCTTTGATTGAAAACTGTGTGGGAATGGACATGTCAGTGCTGATGATATTTTCACATTTTAACTACAAAATTTCACATTTCTGTTCATGAAGACTCTAATGAATTTTTAAGAAGCTGAACAGAACCAGCAACAGAACTAAAGACCAAATTCTTTGTAATTTTGTATTTTCTTAATTTCTTTCAATTGAAGTCCATTCTCCTTAACTTACTGAGCCCCTTTTCTAAATCCTGTGGATTTTCAAAGCTTAGTTGACTGCTCTGAAATACAGAACAAAAATCTTCTAAGCAAATCCTCCTCTATGAAAGAAGATCTCTGTTCTGTGCCTCTAAAAACTCTCTTTGATTACTGAGAGTTTGTGGCATGAAAGATATACCAGGGCTTTTTGTTGTTGTTATTGGAAAAAACAGAATATGATGTTTTCAAAAATAATCCTTTTGTTTCTCACTAAGCCTGTTTTTATTCCCATGTGACAGGTGAAGAAATGACAGCCTACCACATTTTCCTGTAAAAATTCTTTTCTGAAAATAAGTTCCATGTTGTCATAAATACGTATGACATAAAGATGAAGGACACACTGGCACTATCAATTACATCAGCCACCACAAATGGAGAATGACTTCTGATAAACAGAGGAGAATGGAAGGAATGAAAATTCAGTTACCTCAACTATCATAGAACTGCAGAAATGTGAAATAAACTGTTTTGGTTTTGTTTTGTTTTGTTTTGTTTTGTTTGTAGCCAATGTTTCTTATTTTTAGATAATTTTTCTTCACTTTTAATAATCTGTAATAAATCATCTTAAGAAATATTCTTTCTCTTTTTTTCCAAATATTTTTCAAGTTAAGGACTTTTGTTTTCTTACAAAAGCTTACTTTATTTGTGGCTGCAAAGCAAATGTCCTACAGCAGCCCCAGAACTCAATGTGGTTTTAGGCAAGGTGAGGGAAAACAGTTTTATTAATCCTTAATACAAATCTGGAACAAAAAGAGTTGATGTAAGCTTGTTTAGTTAATGCCTACAGGTAAAAGAAAGCGGAAATACATTCTAATCTCTCAAACGTACATTCCTCAGCTAGTTACTGTAAGTGGTTAATTACTATAGAAGAGCAAAGGACAAAAGCGTAATCTGGAAAAAAGCACAATCTTAAAATTGTGTTATGTGTCTATTTCTAAGTTCAGCTACTGAACAGAATGTATCGAGGCAAAAACTGCGGCAAAAATAAGTCCTGCTGTTTGTCTCTGAGAGATAAAATTATCACTTTTAGCTTTACTTGATTCAAAAATTCGTGATTTCTGCTAAGGCATTTCATTGTAGTTACCTAGGTTTTAAAGATGGACTAGCTGTTTGAGATCTCATTATCATCAAATTAGACCCAACCTATAGTTCCAAGGATGGTGCCAATTTAAATAGCTGCTTGTTGTTGGATTATATTAATAGTTTTCTAATAGTTTTCTGGCTTCTACTGGCTGTACTGATTAGATCACCATCGTCTAAAGTGTAAACAGAGAAGGTACCTAAATGTGTGTGCCCAAAGCATATAACTATATGCACATTCAGTGTCATCTGAATACTAATCTACTGTCGAGATGACATAAATCCATTTATGCAGACAATGTGTTCTTCTTGCTAGATCCTTTTTTATTAATTCTCAACAGCTGAGGTTAGTTCTTAAGTGGTCCAGCAGCCAATTGGACTTAATGATATTTGTAGAACTCTTCCAACTGAACTATTCTATTTTTTAATTTTTTTCATTCCGGAAGATACTGGTCATAATTAGGTAAGGTAGTACTTCAAAAGCAGAAGTGAATGAATTTTCCTATGAATTCAAAGTTGCTCATTGACTTCTAATCATGATCACTGTAAAATATACTGTAAAGCCAAATTATGTTTACTTGCTTGTAAAGATAAGGATGATGTGTAAGTGATACTAAAGGATGTAGAGATCCCAATCCTTTTGCATATCTGGAGGATTTTTCATTTTTTCTCTACTTCCAGCATAATTGAGAAGTATGTTCATGTGTGTATATTTAAAAGATTATTGCAGATAACCAGAATAGCAGAAAAATGTTCTTTCAAAAAATTACATAAATAAGATTTCAGAAGAATAAAATTATTGTGTATAAGCACTACAAAAAGTAATCCTACCAGTTAGATATACAGAGATCATTTCTGCAAAACTCGGTGGAAAATAATCTGTGTAGGCAAATTTAACTTTGGACTTCGTAACTGAGAAAACTGTCATATTAGCAATTTCTGTAGCACTTCACAGAACTGTATTTTTTAATTTTTTTAAATAATCTCTTAAATTTACTCAGTATTCAATTTTTATATACTACATATTCTAGTTAAAGTCCTAGTTCAAGTTAAGAAGGATATATTCAAGAAATAAAATAAGTATCAGAATTTGAAGAAAAACTGAATTTTTTTTTTTTCCTGTGGAACTGAGACAAAGATTAGTATGAAAGAATAAAACTTAGTAATTGTTTTATTCAGGCTATAAACACACGAAGATAAAATACTTTCTTATTTATGTAAATTCAAGTAGTATTTTATAGAAATAGAAATGCTTCTTGAAAAAAAAAGTTGAGTAATAATTTCTTTGCAGTTCAGTAAGGGTTAAAGACTCTCTAATTGTTCAGCAAACACTATTCAATTATCAATCTTACCCTTACCAAAAAAATGTGAGATTTGTCCTTCACTGCACATGCGTGGTAAACTCACCGTCCTGATATAATTAGGGCTTTGGAAACATTAGATTAATATTTTGAAATGCTGAAGACCATTTATCTCAATTTAGTCTTTGTTTTAAAGTGCTGGGTTACATTAATTTTATAGTATTCTCAATGTATGTAGTGGAAGTCATATTTTTTTTTCATATTAAACCAACTATTAAAGGACGTTAGCAGCTGACAGAAAAAAAAATTATGTTAAAGTTATCTAATTCTTTTTTAAAGTAATAATTTGGTTGTTTGAGAAAATGTATCTTATTGAACTCAGAGAAAGACTAAGTCCAGACCACTAATATTAATTATTTTCTTCATGCTTTGCAAACTATGAATGGACCCAATTCAATGTTTGAGATGATGTGATCCATTTAGATGTTAACTGGTTATTTAAACTCATCATACACTCCAAAATTATCCATCTGTAGCATGTATTCCCTAAAGATAACTGATCTTAAAGAAATCAGAAACCACTCTTGCAAGCCCAGCTGTCCTTTCTTGTCTCAGAGCTGTGTAACAATAACTTACTTCATTCTCTGACATTTCCCAGTTCTTTCAGTTTATTGCATGACAAGGATTACTGTGAGATTAATTTGCTCATTTTTGGCATTTCCAGTTACGGATCAGAAGGTACAAAGAAAGATCAGGAAAAAAAAAAATAGACCTTGAGGAAACTTTATATACACATACAATTCTTGAAGGGCTACTAGTTCTTTTCATAAACGTACTCATTCATACTCACTTTGGTAGTATAACGAACCTCATTCTTGTATGGTACAGCACCCCTGAGCATGTAGGTTTGTAGGAGGATATTTAATGCTCCTCTTGTTTCTGCTCTCTTGAAGTCACAGTGATATCTTCATTGTTTCTCTTAAATTCATGTATGGATCAGAAGTCCCCACAGTCTGTTTGTATCCCCCTTCAGCAAGAACAAACCAAACTAAAAGGCCTACACTGGGGTAAATGTGCTGTGTGTTATCCATGATAACAGAATAAATCTAAACTTTTCAAATAAATCTAGAATAAGTCCCTGTCGAATAAGTCCCTGTCAGGGCTCTGTATGAACCAATAGAATCAGCTCTCTAGACTGACCTAGCCATCCCATGTGCTCCTTGATCCAGTAGACCTGAGCTGCATCACAGATGTAGATTCCAGTACTGCAAACTGATGTGAAATTTCTGTATCACTTTTCTGAACTGACCTTGGACCTTTTTTGAGCTTAGCTTGCCTTTATCTGATTGCACTGGCCTGTCAGTGAGAGTTGGTGCTGCCACTGTCTTGCTCTGCTCCTCTCACCCTGGTCTGGGAGATCACTGTCCAGTTGTGCTGGGGGCACCATTGGCTCTCAGTTCACCTTCCCTGTGGAGCAGTCTCAGTCTTACAGTTTCCTAAGTCCCCAGATGAGCATGTCCATCTCTTGGCAACGTCTACATGTACATGTTCATAGTCATAAAAATAACTTCGAAATACACAGGAAAGTACATGTTACTTACACAAATACAAAAAGAACATGGTAATCAGGAATCTCTTTTTGTTTCACTTGTAGAAAGCACCAGCTTCAGTGTCTTCATCCTTCCAGAGCAATAATGTATTTTTAAGCTTTAAATTTAAGGCAAAAAGTTAGAGCTCTGTTGGCAGGTTTGGGGTAATTTGTTTGTTTGATTGTTTGTTTACTTTAGAGATTGTGTATCACTACATTATCCCAGAGCCAAACATTTTGTCACTTGAGGTCCTTTTCTGTTTTACCAATACAACGTATTTGACATCTTTTCATATGTCACTCAGCTTTCTGCCAAATGTGGAGTTTGGTGTATCCTGCTTGTTGCTCACTTCCTTTTTAGCAGAGTTTAAGGAATATTTGCAAGGAATATTTCTGGAAAAGAAAACAGCTGAGGCACTGTACAATTAGCCAGGAAAAGAGGTTTGTGGATTCACTCATATGTCTCTCCATACTCCATTATTGGATTTGTGATGCAGTGTGCAGAAGTGAAATAAAAATTAAATTACAATTGCAGAAACACCAAAAAAAAGTTGGTTTATTATATTAAATACAATTGATACCTACATTTTCATGAACAACTCATCTGACATAGCATCAGGTAAACTATATGATCTGAACAGTAAATGAAAGGACTCTATTTAGAATAAAGTCACAATTTTAAGAATGGTAGAAATTCCACCATTCTACCTTTTGCCTTTCCCCATCCTTCTCTCTTTCTTTTCTTGGCAAGGGGCAAGATAAGAGGGGGAGATGAATCTTTCTCATGTGAAGGATTCTCTTCCTCTTTGGCTCTTAGCTCTAGTCCTGCTAGAGCCTTAAATCCTTACCTCTATGCATAGCTCTCCAGCTGACTCACACAGAAACAAGAGTTAATTCAATTCAATTAGGCGATATCCTTGTATTAACTTTCAGCTACTTTTGTTGATCTTTTCCTCCTTGTTTATCTCTGCTTTTTTTTTTCCTAGTGCCTTTCCACAATACTGCCTGTGTTAGAACTCAGAGGAAAGTGAGACAGACCTGCTGGATGCATTGATGCCAAGGAAATTGTTTCCTTAGCAACAAAACAAGGTGAAAGCTCCCAGAATTTTTTCATTAATTTATGTAACTTCTATTCCTAGCTGTGAACTAGAAAAAAAATAAAGAAATGAATCCATGAACTACCCTGCTTTCACATCCTCTTGTAGCACAGAAAATTGTGTATCAATGTCAAATCCAATGTAATGCATTTTAACACTGTTTTATTATAAGAACTGAGATGGATAAAAATATCTTTATGTTAATTTTCACAGCTTTGCCATTTGAAAACTAGCAAAACAACTCTTACTAAGTTGCAGAACATGCAGCAGTCCATTCACATGCTGTACAAACTGCCATGGGAATGACAAGGCCCACAGGTAACAAATGTTCTGTACTGTCTCGCTAGGAACTAATGCAGTTTTTCAGAACGAAGATTTTTTAGAATTGTTCATACTAAGTATGATGCATGTTATTTACCTAGGGACAAAAATAAATTAATTAATTAAAGAGAGATGGAGAAGTTATTTTTCTGCTTGACAGGTTTTTGAAATGGCTGTTTTCTTAGAACATTTTTGGGAATGAGAACATTCTCATTCCACTCCTTTCAAAAAAGTGGTTGTGACAATTAAGAGTCTTGAACTAGTCTCCAAATGGAGAACAGTTAATGAAAATTATTTTGTCAGAGAGAAAGAATTATAAGAATTATAAATAAAACTAATCATAATTTTGCTTCACTTGCCATATGTCTTTTATAACAGGAGAATGATCATAAAAAATTGTCACCTTTTAAATTTACTTACACAAGATGCCCTCATTTAGATTGCTTACTTGGCTGCCAAAGCTGAGAATGGGAGCTGTTGAAGAACAAAGCTCATTTTATTTTTCACTCAAGCTCTGTCAACATAATCTTTTCTCAATTCATTGCTGGGATATACCACTGGGAAAGCTGTCTGCTTTCAAGACAGCAGGTGGAACATTCTTTCTCATATATTTTGACAATTACATAATAGATAGAAAGCATAAAGATTATTTCTAACTTTTCCTCTGAAGAGTCTAATCCTCTGATAAAAACGCTGCTCTGAAATGGATACTTTAAAGCACTGTGTTTTATGTGCTGTGATGTGGAATATAGAGCTGACACCTGTGAATTTGAAGGGAAGGTTACCAAAATACCTTTGAAAAGGAAAAAGGAAAAACAGCACTCATTTCTATTGATATTTACACCCTCAAAACTGAAAACCAGAAACTCAACTTCTACAAAACTGAAGGCATAAATTATGCTAGCTTCTCTAACTATCTAAACTTCTTTACAAATATAAATTCAACAATTATGACAGAGTGAAGTTTAAATGTGAGTGGATTCAGAATGTTTTCTTGAAAATACGATCCTTAGAAACACTTTACTGCATCTTTTCTATGCATCTGCTAACTGCATATTTCAGTGTTTATCAGTATTTTCCATTGCAAGCGTTTCTGAAAGAAGTGCAACTCCTTCACATGCTTAGAGTAGGAACGAACTGAAATGTCTCAGAAGATTTCTAAGGACATTAACATTCTAATTCAGATTGGTGTGATTCTAAAATGGATCTCCCGGTTCCTGCTGTCTACTGTGCCTTAAGCATACATCCTGGAGGGTCCTCAGTGTGATTATCTTTCAGTGGATATCTTTCATATTAAATTAAAGAAGATATCCTTCAGCAATGCATATAATGTGCCCCAACAGTTAATAAGCATAACCTGGTCAGGCTAGCTAATCTGAAATAAATACACCTGAAATCCTGTAGGTATCAGGATCGGTTGTCTCACTAAAGATCCTCACCTACTGTGTTGTATTGATCGCCAAAGTAGATACAGTGCTGATTTAATGTAGCATGAAAAACATTGGTAAATGTTGACTTTGTAATGGTAAATCCACATATCTCCTCAGGGGCAAAGTGAATCAATTTATTTTATTGTAACCATCAACCTGGACAGGAGATATTGATAGAAAAGTGAATCAAGCCACACAGAAATTGTCCAGAACACTGAAATTACTATTAATTACAATCTTCAGTTTTATTTTTAAATTTATTTCAGTCATCAGTATGGAGAATTTGATCTCAGGATCTAGACCTAGAAATACAATTTAAAATTTATTTACTAACCTGCCTTCTCTCATCACAGTTAATTTGTATCTGGACTTAACAGGATATTATACCATTATTTTATTGTCAGAGTAACATCTAGAACTTCTGAAAACTAACAGAGCTGAGAACTACTATGTAGGTATAAAATGCAACCAGAGGATCTGAAAGCAAGACAAAACAAAATGAAAAAAAAAAAAAAAAGAAAGAAAATGGAAAAAGAATAAGAAAACAGCACAGTTATAAGCAAGCTTTGTAATAAGGGGAGAATAGATATCAGTGAATCACTGAATCAATGGCTAGCCCCATTAGAAGAATATGAAAGGGAATGAGTCGAGACGTGGAGGAAGTACATTAGGAGTGCAGCAACACTTTTAGTTCACTCTGTGTGATTCCGTGAGCATCAGAACTACTAAATTGGATCAAAGTACAAATCATTCTTTGTTTGTCCAGAAGTTCACTTTGTCTCATGGAGTATTTTATGATTGGATGACCTTGTACTGTTATTACTGAAGCCACTACTGTTACAAAACTTTGATAACATTATATTTATTTGTCCACTTCCAAGGACATAAAAAAATGTCAACAAAAATAAGTTGATCTAAATTATGTATAAACTCTCTTTTTAGCATTTTATTTTTTTTATTAGTAACTAACTCATGAGATAAATAATTTTTGGTATTGTACACAAGATTTCTTGGTCGGGGCGAAATCTTTGTGATCAAAACACTTTGGAAAACAATACAGGACCATCCATCAACTGCACAGCTGGTACAAACCTGATATGTTCAGGAGTCTAACAAGCTTCCAGATGTTCGGAAATGCCAAAGAGCTCAACTGTTTTACAGGTGAAAAAGAATGGGGGGGGGGAAGCAGAAATGTAATGATCATATTTAAACCAAATGTAAGTTATATTGTGATGAAGATGGGCTGATAGTGATAGGACAAGGGGGAATAGTTTTGAACTAAGGCAGCAGAGGTTTAGATTAAATATTAGGAGGAAGGTTTTCACACAGAGGATGGTGACACACTGGAACAGGTTGCCCAAGGAGGTTGTGGATGCCCCATCTCTGGAGGCATTCAAGGCCGGGCTGCATGTGGCTCTGGGCAGCCTGGTCTGGTAATTGGCGACCCTGCACATAGCAGGAAGGTTGAAACCAGGTGATCGTTATGGTCCTTTTCAACCCAGGCCATTCTATGATTCTACTCTTTGAAGAACACGCACAAAATTTTGTTGTTTGAAACTAGATATGTTAGAAGTTAGGAATGTCTTTATATCAACATATAGGCTTTGAGGAAAAGATATAATCACACTTTCTAGCAAGAGATGATAATGTTTGTGTGCACCAGCTGCACTTGCATCCAAATTGTTTCTTTTCTGTAAAGCTGTAGAAGTGTTCTGGAGTTTGCTGGTAATAAAAACAGGAATGTCAAGAGCTGGCCTGCTGCCAAATTCCTGCCTTCCTTCCTCTGCCTGTGCACCCAGACTGACTGAGACTCTGAAAAGGTGCACTTAGATTCCTGAGAAATGTCTATTTTTGTTAGAAACGTTGCTCCAAATAAAAACAAAACTAAACAAAACCCAAATAATTCTGGAACTAAAGATTTCAGTATAGATGAGATGTTTCCCCAGGTTCCTTTGTTTTAAATCAAAACCTCCTGCAACAAATCTTACTGTATTTTATCATTTCTACTAATAGAGAAACTTACAAATTATCCTGGATGACTTCATTCACATCTTGTCATGTACTGTAGACAATAGTGCACTCTCTATCTTGTTATAAGTTTGTTTGTCATGTGCTCCTGGTTTCGCATCATGAAATGTTTCCTCTAAGTCTCTTGTTTGTAAGGTTTCAAATGTGGTACTGCTAACAGAAAGGCACATCCTAGATGTGTGTTTTAAAAAATATTTATGGTTTTCTTAAACAATTTCTCAACAAAAAGAAATATGCAAGAGTCAGAACCTGAGGATACATTTTCCCTGACACTCTTTTTTTCCCCCTATTCAGAAGACTGTTTGAAAGTATTAGCTGCCTTTTTTGAAACAATACTGAATATACTGCCAATTGCAGTTGGGCGGTCTCTGACTGGTATTGTTTTGTTTCAAATAACTGATTCCTTGTTGAGAAAGTTCCCAAGGGGATATTGTATTAAGAAGTTATTTAAGCCAAGAGAAAGTGCTTTGCCTGTATAGGCTTTCAAGGATTGACAAAGGTGACATGGAAAAAGGCATTTACACGAGTGAAAGAAAGATACAAAGAGCTTATTAAGGGAAATGTCATAAGAGCAACACAGATAAAAGTAGAGGAAAAACAAGAGCACAGATGGAATTAGATACAATCTTGCAGATAGCTTCCAGTATAGCGAAGCACTCTGCACGAGAAAATTTGAGCTTATGTTGCTATAGTGAGTGATCAAAGTGATACAGCTTATTGAACATCCAGCACATGATCTCAATATTTTGTTACAATCATAAAAATAAATCACTAGATCATGTACAGCATTGGTGGCTTTCCTGAGCCAAAATGTTTCTTCTTGTTCTCTTTAAAAAGTAAAAAAAATTATACTCTTCAGAACAATCTTATTACTCATCTAATAAGCACTTATAATTTTGATAGTGCACAACTAAGTGGATAATAATAGTTTGAGAGGTATTTTTGCAATTTAAGTGTTGATAGTTACACTTAATAACTTTAAAATATTGGGAGCTTTGTACTGGAAAACAAGAATCAGCAAACTTTCATTTTGTGAAGAAAGGGAGCTTTACTTTGATTTATTTTAGATATTTAAATTTATATGAATGTATTTTAGATCACAGTTTGTGTATGTCTGGCACTTGCAGCTCGCTAGATGGTGCTGCATTCCGACATGCTGGAGCACACTCAGCAGCAATGTGACAAAACCCTGTCACCCACTGAGGGCTGCTAGCTGGAATTGGTCAGCTTGTTTTGCTCTTAAGAGGTGACCAAATCATTTAGGCATCTGTAGATAGATGTTTATTTTAAAAAAGCAAGTAAAAATAAACAGTAGCATAAATCTGGAATTTACACTTTACAAACAGTAACCCAAGGCTGAGAAATCAACAGGTCCTCCTGTTCAGTCATTTCACTGTTCAGAGATTTCACTTTGCCGCAGAAGCTGTACAAGCATTCTGAGGTTAATATGTGCTATGTGCATACAAAACTGTTATTTTCCTCCTGTTCTTGTAATCCAGTGAATGTGAATGCTTAGCTAAGTATTGGAGTTGCTGAGAAAGTGTGGAGATACCTTCAGTGCCAGAAACCTTGCAACACATACAATTGCTTTGTTTTTCAGGGAATTTGTTTGTGGAGTGTGTTGTGATTATCAGAAATATAGGTTTCAGTTCAGCAGACCACTGACCCGTGGAACTAAAAGTCTTGATAAATGAAAAACATTAAAGAGAAAGATGAGCAAGTGAACATCAGAACAAGGTGTTCTGTTACCCCTCATTGAGTGTGCTTTCATGCCCTTTCAGTCATGTGGCAAATGACTACTATGAAATTTATGATGAAATAATGCTTTCATTTTCTGATTGAAAATTCTCTGGCTAGTCTACTTTCAGTCTAGCAGCATGATACAAATACTTGAAATATTACTTCTCTTAGAGCCTTTTATATTATAGTCAACTACTTTCATTACATTTTATCTGAAAGTATTTTTGACATGGTTCAAATGAATCAAACTTTCTGGCAAGATATGCGGCTTGGCAGGACTATGAAGGCCACATCTACACTATTCTGTTTTAAGGCCCCAAACATCTGATACTAATTTCCCAGCTATCTACACCATCTAAATTTTGGCAGCTGTTGCACTGAAGACAAAATCTTTGGCTGCTTGGCTCCAAAGCATGGCAGCCATCTTTCTGCAGAGGTTGTTGCTCAAAATATTCACTATCTCAGCAATCTGCTTAGCCTGGGGGACCAGTGAAATATTATAGTGAAAAAGATAAAGTACATATGTGCTTAAAGCCAGGTAGAAACAACAGCTTTCATGAAACAGAAGACAAAGTCTTTGAGGGTGAAAAATAAAATACTGCATGTGGACTTCAGCAAAGAAGCTACTGTATAACATATGACTGTGGGCGATCACAGGGAAGCCATTGCTAATAAGGAAAAGAGAGAGGGATGAAGTGCAACAGTGTAACAACTGGCACATGTGCTCAGATGTGGCTGGTGATCCCTCTCTTCAGTGGTATATGAACAGCAAAAGGAAAAATTCCTGCATCTGGGTCATGTCACCCAACAGTAGTCCAGAACATTCACTAATCAAAGTCAGTACTCTAGGGTTACAGTAGAGTTTAGTAGCAATGGTGAAGTGCCAACTTGAGGGGATTCACCTAGCCATTTTCACTGCTTATTTGGTAGCCATCGCTTAGAATCAGTTGACCTTATGGTGATAAGGCAGAGGTGAGCTGTAGGCAGACCTCTCATACCTGAAGCAGTTAGCCATGAGTTCTTGAACATTATAATTTCTCATGAAGTAGATGATGAAGAAGGTTCTGTTTCTCCCTCCTTTTCGGAAATGCATTTTTCGGAGAAAAGCGCAGCTATCCCCTTTGTCCATGCATAATTTGACACCCAGTTTACTGAGGGTAATATGTTTTCTTTATATAACACACTCATACTGAAAGTAGAGAGCCAAATGGTCTTGATGATCATTTATTATTATCTAAGCAATACAAATCTCCTAATGTTGTAAATGGTCCTGAAATTGTTTCAATCTCCTTGAAGAATGTTCAAAGAAGTGAAAATAACTGGGTAGATTGCTGTAGTTACTAGAAAATACTTCAGTAAATGGTACTTTCATAAAGAATTTTAGCTTTCTTGACTCTTTTGAAAAAGATTTCTGGCTAGATTCTTTTGTAAAATAGCAGCTAACTCCGCAGAAATCATTATGTCACTGCTTCCCAAGATGGTGTGATTCCATACATATCCCCTTTTGCCTACTCTCACACCAATATATTCTCGCAATGAGCTTTCTACAGCAGCTGCTGTATTGAGAGCAGTGTGGAGGTTCAGATCTGATGAAAGTCATCCTCAGAAGCAATAACAACAGTAAGCATAAGCATAAACTATAATGGTGGGCTACTGAGAAGAACGCTTCAACCTTGAAAGAAGAAAATTTCTGTACTTAGTATTCCATCTTAAAATAATATGTTTTCAAGTATAATGCTTCCTATTTCACTTACAGCTACAGCCTCACAGAGTTTATTTCACAAATGTTGTTTGCCAAAATTTGATTATCAGTGACTTTCATCATTGTTCTCAATAGGAAAACAATGTAGCCAGGAGTAGCTAGGAATCATCAATCAGCCTGATTCAATCTAGTGGGAGCTTTTTAATGAACATCTTTCAGATGAGATTTACAACATTTGGTGCCTTGCAGAACAAGTGAAGTACCTCACAGAATTCTGCAGTAGGAAGAAGGCCTGATATTGCTCATAAAATGGTTTCATAGAAAAGCTTCCCATTTACTTCACTAATAGAAAATGTCCTGTTACTCTGTAAATTTTCCTGAGCACACATCATCAGACAAAATTACTGCTACAAGCTCCACTGATTTCTACCAAAACCAGCAAATAATTCTGATGTGTTGTGCTGCCTTCTGGTGGTAGCATCCTGGAAATAACATGCCTCAATCTTTTTTGGCAATGAAAATTAAAAGGTTTCAGAACTACTAGCAAATCATCCTATCTTTGTTCAAATGCATTTATAAGCATCTATGTTATGTGCAGTGAATCAAATTCTGAACAACAAATTGCTGTAACTGGGATTTTGTGTTATATTTTAGATGCTTAGTAGTCTTATTTGCTCTGCTTGTGACTTAGCAGAAGTTTCCAAGACAACAAATAATTTTACAAAAATCATTTTTACTTTAAAGATAAAGAGCTATTAATAGTAAAATAATAATAATAATTAAAAAAAAAATACAGAAGCCTATATGATGTTTTTGGAACAACACTAGTTGTCTGACACTGATAATCATTAATAGAACTGTAACATGCCAGTCATCTCAAATAGCATATTCAGAAAGTGTGGAGATTAGAAAAAGAAAATATTCTCCAAACTGACGCTAAGCAATTGACACATAGTGCACACACACACACAGCACTATTAATGTCTTCCTAAAACCCAAGTGTGATGAACACTTTTATCCTTCTAATAAAATTTTCACTGAAATCACGCTAATAGAAACTCAGACCTAACTTGTACCTAAATAATCAACTTTAAAAAAAAAAAAAAAAAAAAAAAAAAGAAATGTCCTTTTATTCTTTGAACCAATATTCTGGTACCAGCAATTTAATCCTTTGATCTTCTGCTTCAGCCTAAATTTTCTCCAATTTTTCTATTTCCTGGAACAATTTACATATGTTCAGACTTCATGTTAACTAAAGGAAATTCCCATAACCTCCAGTTACTTGGAGATTTGTGCTACTTTGCTATCCCATTTCCTTGTTTTTTGCATGGATTGTGTGGTGTTTTTGAGGTCACTGGATT
Source organism: Tympanuchus pallidicinctus (assembly GCF_026119805.1). NCBI lineage: Eukaryota > Metazoa > Chordata > Aves > Galliformes > Phasianidae > Tympanuchus > Tympanuchus pallidicinctus. The sequence continues at coordinate 22,409,588 of NW_026294802.1, forward strand.
TTAAATTACTGAAAACATTGGTCTTGTGGCTGTGTAAATCATAATGCTTACAAACATCCAGCGATGCTCTGTCTTCAAAGCCCAAAGTCTTGTGGATTATACTCTTGACAATGCATTTACAGTAAAATACTTTTAATCTAATAATCAAGTCAGAATGATACATCCAGATGAACTGTTTGAGTTAGGTTTGTGCAGATTGTAAAGTTCCCTTGATCTTTCTCCACTCTAATCATGAAAGATCTGTTTTCAGAGTAGCTTGATAGCCTTCTACCACTGTAGCTCATGCAGTGCATTGGGATTCTTTCAAAAAAATTATTGTTTATTACCTCATCTCTTCAGCTGACCAAACTGTTTCTTCTTCAGTACAGAAGAAAAAAAAAAAAAAAAAAAAAAAAAAAAAAAGAGCTAACTCAGATTTATTAGAATAATACAAATGTTATTTATTTCTGCAATTAACTCATGAAAATAAAACTGTCAGTCCACAGCTACAGAGCTCACCAGGAGTTCAGAATGCTCTCCGCGCCACCTTACCCTTGCTCACAACCAGCACACCTTCTTTCCATTCCCTAATATATACATATATATATATATATATATATGACTGCAGAACTGAAGAAAATCTCAGAGTACACAGGAAATGTTAAATTTCAGTACAATGGTAAATAACAAAGGAACAGCCTACTTTAGAGTCAGTCTGTGTTTGTTCAAAACATGTTCAAATACATTTTCGTTTTGTGGCCACAGTCTCTTAGAGCTAACTCTCTTTCATGTATGAACAGTCAAAAAAGCAAGTGCCGTGATAACGTGGAATGAATGGACTGGCCTTCAAGTAATGCCTTCAAATCCATGTTTTCATGACTTGTTCTATATTTGAATTTCCTAATTTGACCAAAATTGTGCAGTAAAGAATCAGGCCACAGAAGTTAGCCATGCTTTTTGCAATTACAATCTGGCCTGAATTCAAAAACAGAGAATGTCTCACAAGGTGCCTCAGTAGTTTTTTTATAAAATAGCCTGGATAAATGGCTAAAAAGCATTTATAATTATAAAAATTGTAATCAATAGATTCAATTAGTTCCTAAATTATTTACTGTGGTATCAGACATTACTATGTTAAAGAGAAGAAATAAGAAGAATTAAAATATAATAGTGAATAATTAATGTAAAAAAGGATTTCCCCCCCCCCTCTTTTCCCCTCCCCTCATAAAGGATGTAGCCACAGTTCATTTAGGTAAAAACTGATCTGGCAGTAACTGTTGCAGGTAAAGGGGGTAAAGCTGTGATTTCTGCCTATAATTTTCTAACTGGGATTCCACTAAGTTGCTACTCCATGAACGAATGACCAACAGCTTTGAGTTAAATATTTTAATGAAAAAGAGAAAGTTAAAATTATATAGATGAAATTATGATAAATTCTCAGAATAATCAAGCAAAATATTCTCCCTAGCCTGGTTCCAAATGAATTTTTGCAATGAAACGCTCAGTCTTTCTTGAGCACCAATAAGGAAACTTCATAGAAACAGCTATTCTGGTTTTGTTTGTTTGGTTGACTGGGTGGGGGGCATGAGCTGTTTTGTTATTTTGTTGTTTATTTTTCATTTGTTGATTTGGAGCTTTTTTTGGTAAGCACCAAACTTTCTCTCATATTGACTATGGTGTAGTTACCTTTCTCTTGGACTCCGAGCTAGTCTGGGCTTTCTTTAGTGGTAATCAAGTACAGTTATCCCACTTCAGCCTCCAGGACTGAATACAAAGCCTTTGTTCTAACAAACGTTTTTCTTAACTTTTTCAAATCCGAAGTCCTTGTCTTATGGTGACACCTAGTGGACAAAACAAACACCAGAGCTTTCAAAAATTTTTACTGGAATGTAGAGGGTATTTCAATTTTGTAAACAGTTTAGTATAAAATACAGGACTACAGGAAACTCTTGTCGGTTGGGATTTTATTGGAAAGAAAAACACATGGTCCAATTTCATCCCAAGTTTTTTTTATGGATTTTTGTTTCTAGCACTGTTTGAACGCAGGTCAAACTAAAAGTTAACTGTTTTCTTTTACAAAGACTGTTTAAGGGAATAATAGTCTTGTCCACCTGAAAATACACAAACTTAATGCTAGCATTCACTAGTCTGATTGAGAAAAAGAACTGCAGAACTTTAAAACTCCTGCACCAAAACAGGATCAAAAAATAGTTCTTTCCACCTTCTCTGGTAACTTGGCTGAAAGATATAATCTTTCTTTGCAGCTGAAGCTACAGAATTTTTCAAATCTAAAACTAATATAGCTCTATTTTCTGTTTGTATTCTTCACTGTATTTACCTCTTTCTTGGGCTAAAATAAAGTTTAATCACACATATATTTCCACCAGATGGGCCCAGTCACAGCAGTAAAGAATCTCCAATGTAGCTTCCTATGCTAGTTATAATGGCTTTACTTGTTAAACCATTTTATGATGAACTATATTTTACCTAGCGCAAGCCAGAAGTGGTTTCAGTGTAGCAGAAAAAACCTTTTCTATTTCAGACAAGCACAACAGTCTGCGTTAAAGACACTTAAGATGCTAATCGTGCAGGAGCGGAGTTCGTAAGGACTCTGCTTAACCAAGGTCCCTTAACCAAGATAGTTTGCCTCCTTCCTGATCTCCTTATTTCTTTGTTTTGGCAATGACTCTTCTGCATACTGTTTTTAAAACTATTTTTAACTTAGCTACCACATTCCGAAAATTCTTCTGTGAGGAAAAATGGTTGATAGGACTATATAGTCTCAAGGGAGCTCAATTGCTAAGAGGTTATCTAAGACCTACAAAAACAATTACATTGCTTTTGTTGGCTGTGTGCATGCATGGATTTAAGCTAACTGCAGCATATAGTTTGCACAAGCTGCATTCATGCTGCTGAGGTAGATAGAAGCTGAGAATGCTAAATAAGATGAGACATATTTGAGAATTAATATGATTGCTTGAAATTACCCACTTTGACAGTTGGATTACTTTGAGGATTAGTTAATTTCCACAATGTTGGTACTGTTGAGGTTTTTGGCTTGAGTCTGGTGATATAACCTACAAATCAGGGCACACTTTAGTCCTTTTGTGTAGCTCTAGTTTTACTCACACCTCCTCTGATTGCCTGATTCTATGTTGCAAAAAAATTACCTTTCTCTTGGAAAAACAAAGTGCTTGGAGAAAAGTAGATTTTCAGTATGCAATTTATTTCTAGAAAGAGATTTTTTTTTTTTTTTTTTTTTTTTTTTTGTCCCAAAAGACATACAGGCAGAAAGTTAGAGTTTGACAAAGGGATACAATCAGGGATCAGGGATCTATTCTTACTCTGTTGTCAGAAAGCAGAGCTCCTGTTCTCGTTAGCCCTTCAGGACACGCCACATCCCCAGCATCTTCAAAAGATCCTTTGTAGTGGTTTCCTCACAAGCTGAGGAAAGAAGGAATGATGCTATCGAAGCCAATTCTTTTCAAGCCGAGCCCCATATCTGCATCTGAGGTCATGATCTCTAGATGCTGCAGAAATATGTTTACCTTTTTTGCAGTGTTTTGAAGACAGGTGCTAAAGAAGGTCTGCTTTTCCAACTGTTGCATACTCTTAATTCAGCAGGACCCTGAGGGTTCAACATGTCTGTAAATCAGGCCATTCTGTTTTAAAATTGCAACTCTGTCAGAAAGCTTTTTACACACTTGTAATTCAAAAACTTCTTTCCCAAACCAAAATTATGCTAGGGGAATGGATGAGTCATGGGATTGGGAATTGAATTTGAAGCCTTTCATCTGCAGATCACAAGTTCAAATATGCCCAAGGTCACTAAAACTTTGCTATGTACTGACTTTTCAGTATTGTATGATATAATACATAGAAAAAATGGAAAAATTCCATTCCTGGAGACTATGGTGAAGTTGCATTGGGAGAAAAAAAACATGCAATAAAATCTGATTGCTTTTCTTGTTAAAGTAGAGGAATTTTTTTTTTAATTTACTTTTCTTTTGTAGATAAGATAAATAAATTTGTCTTGTGAGTCTGTAATATATATTTGAGTCAAAATAGATGTCACAGTGTGAGATTCTACAACATCATAGACAGCTGGGCTGACAGTATAAGGGCATATCAGACAAGAAGAGACCTGACAAACAAGGAGAGTGAAATCTACGTAGGTTACTCCAAAAGTAATGCCTTTTATGTATTTTTGTGGAAGCTGCAACATATAAAAAGAATCCAATAACATTGATATAGCAAATTCTCAGCTACAAAATACTATTTTTTTAACATAGTCATTATCATTAGCTATGCATTTTCACCAACTATGAACAAGAGCCTGCATACCATACTCATAAAAATCTGCACTGTTTCACAGCTGCTATGACAATGCCATTACAGGGAAAATGTTGTCCATGCAATCTATATTTCATCAGACAAAACAAACAGAATTCTAGAGGCATTAAATCCAGACTACATGGTGGGTGTGACAGGACAGTCCAGCTAAGACTGGTGATGTGCTCCATGGTCTTCAAACTGGTATGGGGCCTGGTATTATTGTATAACAAGAAAAAGTTTTCTTCTTCTCTGGCCTGACTGTGGAAGTTTGAGCCTTCAGTCTAGTCAGCGTCGTGATGTAGCAGTCAAAGTTGGGAACTTTTTTGTTTTCCAGGAAATTCAGAAAGTTCAACTATTTCCCATCCCAAAAAGACACTGTTCATCAATCATTTTACCTGCTGAGGGCTGAGTCTTGAATATTTTCTTTGATGGAGAAGTCACATGACACCGCTCCATGCACTGCTGTTTTAACTTTGGCTAATAGCTGTGACACCACATCTCTTCACTGGTAATGATGTGATCCAGGAAACTGTCACCTTCAGTCCTGCATTAGTTCAGCAGGTGCTGATAGTTCTTTCTGTTCCTGTGGGAGCAAGATCCACCTGGACAAACTTGTGATATTCCAACATTGCCACCATCATTTCCAATGCATATTAAGCAACATACACGGTTCCTTGGTATTAATATGCCAATATATGCACATGAGCTAAGATGCTCTTCAGTGTGACAGCTGTGCATGTCTATCCAGAACATGTCTATCACACCGTTGTCGCCGCTACTGAAATGCACCACTCAGTACCTCATTGTGCTCATATCCACTGTTTGGTCTCCATAAATGTACAACAAGCATTGATGAATGTCATTGGTTGCAATTTTTTTCTGTGTGGAAGAATTTAATTCTTGACCTTTGCTTCATTGGCATTACCACGACAGATGTCATTCTGTCACACTGCTCTTCTGCTATCATCTGTCTCACAGCAACAAAATATAATGGAATACTGTTGGGAAGGTTCATCCTCTATTGTCCCACTACCAACATATGCCTTTGATGCTATGGGCCAACATAAATAAAAAATAAAAAAGGAGATAAATAAAAAATAAAAATGAGGCATTACTTTCAGAGCAGTCCTCATAGTTAGGGCTCTATTACTTTTTTATCATGTGCTTATTTGTTTAATCTCAGAATAGATCGGTATGAAACACCAATGATAATTAGGAATATTATTGTTGTTCACAATGTGAAATATACTTATTTATATATTACTAAGATTTTCGCTCTATTTTTACAGAGGTAAAACTAAGTCATTTCAGATACATTTCTTTCAGTTTCCTGGTCCTGAAGCACTAACCCAGGGAATGAAGATCTAAGATGGAGGACAAAAAGACACAATAATTATGATCTCATTCAACCTCAAGACTTTATCAGTCCAAAGGAGAAATTTAATCCTGACCATAAATTGCATTTCCTAAAAAAAACATAATCTTGCCTTAAGACACCAAAAGCACTGATTACAGAGAATGTCTGTGTTTACACATTTCTACTGAGCATGCTGACTGTATTAGTGTCCTAGGAAACAAACTATGCAGCATACAGACCTGCTCCAAGAACTAGGCAGAAAAAGAAATTTGGAAATCAGACCCTCCGATCTCTAAATCCTTTCAAATTCTTGAAGCACATTAGCTTTACTACTGTATGATATGTACGGTAGTGTTTCCCCTAATGAAATCCGACTAAAAGTTTAAATGAGTTTAATGCATGAAATGTATAAATAAAATGTGGCCTTGATTAAATTTAGACTTGATACATAACTTAAATGGGTAGCACAAGAGCCGCTTCAGTATCGAGTGTCCTGGCTATTTTTGGCTGCACTTTGTTTAAGGGGGTAAATTTTAGCATTTCTCATACCTTCCAAAGGAAAGGGCAGGGAAGCTACATAAAAGGAATAAGCTACTACAAAATAAATAAATAAATAAAAAGAGTAGAGGGCTGTATACTAATTTATAATTTTTTAGAAGGGATTGCTGTGTCAAAAATGGATTATATATAGTTTCCCCACCCTCTACTGTGGATTCGGACTATCAGCCAAACATCCTCCAACCATCACTAGAAGTAGTATAAGTGTAAATTCTGTGACGTTACCTTATTAATGTGTCTGAACCCTGAACCTCTGGAGCCCTTTCATGATGAAGAAAGTATTTTACTTTCGTGTACATTAATCTTTTGGCTTCTTTCCAATATTGTAAAATTGTATCCCATGCAGTCTTCTGTCACAGACTCTGAGAAGTTTGTGGTGATTTCATTTAATTATGTTAAATATTTCAGTTAATGATCACAAAGAAGATTCTGATTCATTGTTAGACCTGCAACCTCAGTGGTACTACCACTAGTGATTTACACTCTGGTAAGATACTGTAACCAATCCTGGGGAAACTGGCTGCCTGTGGCTCAGACAGATATACTTTTCCCTGGGTAAAGAACTGCCTAGATGGCCGTGCCCAGCTGGTAACCCATTACAAGTGGTGTCTCCCAGGAGTTGGTACTAGGGCCCATCTTGTTTAATGTCATTACTGATGACTTAGATGAGGGGATTGAGTGTGATAAGTTTACATTTAGTTTGCAGATGACACCAAGATAGGAGGTAGTGTCAATCTGCCTGAGGGTAGGGAGGCCCTTCAGAGTGATCTGGATAAGCTGGATCACCGGGCTGAGGTGAATGGGATGAGGTTCAACAAGACCAAGTGCTGGGTCCTGCGCTTGTTTAGAATTGTTTAGTCTGTAGAAGAGGAGGCTCATGGGAGACCTCATCACACTCTACAAGTTCCTGAAGGGAGGTTGGGATGAGGAGGGGTTTGATCTCTTCTCCCAGGCAACAAATAGGACCCAAGGAAATGGCCACAAGTTGTGCAAGGGGAGATTTAGATTAGATATGAGGACAAACATATTCTCCGAGAGTGGTCAGGCATCTGGAATGGCCTGCCCAGGAAGGAGATGGAGTCACTGTCCCTGGCAGTGCTCAAGAGGTGTCTGGATGAGGTGCTACAAGATATGGTTTAGGAGGATGGTTGGACTAGATGATCTTGGAGATCTTTTCCAACCTTCTGATTCCATGATTCTGTGATTCTATGATTCTATGATTTTCTTCAGTAGTCAGCTTGGTGCAGTAAAAAGAAAAATAAAGATCATATGGCATCATAGATTTTCAGTTCACAATCACTATTTCACTTGTTAAATTTATATTCGCTTTATAATACAGATTTTCCTGATGGAATGTATCCCAAGGGGAGCTGGATTTTCTGGGAGAGCAGAAAGGTAGCCAACACTAACATTTATATTTTCTGCTACTGTCAAACAGATATGTGACAATCACAGTACTGTATTTGGTGGTCGTTTATTACATCTGTGAAAGCCCTCTGTCAGGCCATGTTTTCATCAGCAAGTAAAGTTGGAGACCCTTCTGTTCTCCACCAGTTATAACTTACATGTTGAGACAAAAAGTACCTTTGCTCACTCCAATCCACTGTTTGTAGACTCAACAGAGTAGCAGACCAGTTTTGATGTTAATAACATTGAACTTGTAAATGCTACTTGTTCACTGAGGTGCAGGGAAGAACTTATAGAAACAGATTTTACCTGCTGGAAATATGATAGAAAACTCTTAATGAGTCCTAGATGTTTTACTATACTTATGATGTTTGCTGTAGGGCTGCAGACCATACATACAGTGAAAATACAGATATTAATCCACTAAAAGTGGTAGAGCTGATGAGTAGGACAGTGAACACATCTATACAGATTGACTCAAATGGCAGAGGTTGCTCACTGGTGTGTATTATATATGCAGAAGAGATTATTTGAATCTTTTATTGTTCTTCTAGTGACACATTCAGAATAAGAGATGGTACTGTATAATTCAACTTAATGTCAAGTTAGCCAAAACCGATCTAAATAAAAGGAAGAAATTAGGATAATATACAAGGTAATTCACACTTAAAACAGCAAAGTGATTATTCTACACTCTGTGCTCCTGTACAATAGTTTCAGTAGGACTAGGAGGAAAACAAACATAAAAATATGCTCATGAATGCAAGGTTTTACTTTAAAACTTTTCTCATTTTGAATAAAAAACAATTCTTACGCTAAAAATTATTCCTAGGAAATATTTTTGGAAATTATCATTAAGTTACATCTTCATACAAAAGTTCTATCTTAGGAAAAAGCACATGCAATTGAGCAGTTCAGTTGCTATGTTTCTTTTCATTTTTTCTTTTTATATTTTTAATATAAATGCTCACTTTGGATTCTGTCACTTCTGAAATGATGAGCACTGTAAAATTGGATTTGAAACCACAGCATTAAATGCTTAAAATCTGATCCTTCTGTTGGGACCTGGGATAAATTAAACTGATGTACATTGTTTCTAAAGAAAGGAAAAAATATGGGAAGCGGGTTTTGAAGCCTGAAGGCAAAGAACAAAATAAGTTATGCAGGTGATATAAGCCATCTTATTTTCATTTTTTTTAATGGTTTTCGGCTTCCACATGGTTACTTAGACTGGAAATAATTCTCCAGAAAACACATTTCAATGTAATAACTAAAATTAGATCTGCATACTTCCACTATATATGTATGCTTTATGAAATGATAACAGCTAATATCTATTGATAGTTTCACTTTTTTATCTATGTTTATTTGACTTTAAGCATCTAATGAATTTAATATAGGTATGCCGTATGAATATTAATTGGGTGCATGTACAAATTGATCAATGACATTTGGTGAGTGTTCTAAGCTATTTTTAATTGAGATAAATTCAACACAGGATTAAATTATCTGTGATTTAGTCCAAATTGTGGAAATATACAACAAAATACAAAATACAAAGCAATAACTTGGTGTTTTAATTTCTTGGTGAGCAGATTTTCTTTCTCTGTAAAATAACATTTACTGAATTATTATCAGAATTGAATATTCAGAATATAAAACACAAAATAGGAAAGTACTGAAGAATCAGGTGCTGTTTATCCTTTATTTGAAATTAACTATCTAATTCATTTAAACTAAGTCAATTCTAATACAAGAACAGTATTTGATTATCAAATCAAATTCACATACCCAAGAGAATTATATTCACAGAATGCTTAATAAATTTAACATCATCATGGAAGTACTATTCCTCTTACTTAGATAGATAAAGATAAAATCGATTAGCTGACTTTCCATTTGTTACTTTACAAAAAGGCCTGGAAAAGAGCAGTTTCCCCCACCTAGATTCTCTTCACGCCTCTATGAATGGCAGCTATGTATTTCTCAGCTATCTCCAGCAATGTAGTTCCAAATCCCTTCATGTGAATCATGCACTACTTACAGCAAATAGTATCCACGAACTTGGAGAGTGGACATTCAGACTTTTCTGCTTTGCTCCTTATTGTAATACTTGATTCATATTCTGAAGACTCATGTGTGCTCCAGACAATGTAACCCACCTGTAACCACAGAGCAGTCCCTGAGCGAAGCAAGAGAGAAAGCATTCCATTTGTCTGTTGATGTTCAGAGCTACCCCAGCAGCTGAGAAAATCAAGAGATTAAAAAAAAAGAAAAAAAAAAAAAAAAACATAGAAAAAAAATGCAAGAATAACAAATGCTAGAAATCTTTCTAAAACTATGAGAATTAATATACATCAATATTCAGATGGCAAAAGTCTGAGGCTTGTGAAGGGGACCATACAGTAGCAATTCCAAACATTAAGGATGTCAGACATGCTGTACTGTTTCTCACTGATCTGTGTGAAAAATTTGTGTCCCTAATCTGATTCCAGTTCCCCAATCAGCATAGTTAGCTTGAATGTTTTAGCAAATAGATTTTTCTGCTCATGTCTTTGGTCAAGATGGCAAAAACCATTTGCAGGAGGCATAAGGAAGGAAGTGAATGGCTAGAGCTAGTAACATCTTTGGCAGCAGCTGTTGATCTGCACCCTGCCTCAGTGCATAGCCTTGAGGTGTCATGGTTTTATGTGTAAACTGTTGACAAGAGAGCATCTTAGGCCTACGGTATACATTGTTAAAAATAGAGGTGTGCTGTTGGTAAGGACAAGTAATTCACAATCAGAGTACAGTCTTTGAAAATTTCAGTCTCCATTGAATAACAAAAAATACCACAATCTGAGCCAACATGTGGTCTGTAGTATATCTTTTAACTGGTTCATTCTTAAAGTGCCATATTTTATATTTGTTTGGGAGGCTTGAGTTTGAGTTCTCTTTTTTTTATTTTCCACAGGTGGTAATTTTTAAAACCTTTTCTGACTTTGGTGAGCCCTCAGAGTGCTGAATGAAAATGACCTCTCATTTTTCTTTTCCAAAAGGCTGTGTGTGTGTAAGAAACAAGCACAAAAGTAAACAGTAAAACAGTAAAGAAAAAAAGTATATGTACAAACAGAAGCTGATTTTATCATTGGTTATAAGAAAAGGGAAAAGGAAAAAAAAATGCAAAATCTAAATTTTCTTACTTTTTTGAGTTAATATTTGAATTTCACTTTCTTACAACCATTTAAAAGCTACTGGCATTTCAAAGTAGAATTCTCCAAGTTTTATACACATTACATTACCATAATAGCAGTGATATGTATCTTAATGGTGTGATGTTACTTGTTTTTCATTATACAACCCATATAATACAATCCTATTTTATGGTTTTCTAGCATGATATCTGGTTGCCAAAGCAAATATAGAACATAAAGCCAATAAAGAAATTATCACTTCAGTTGCTTGTAATTCTATAACTACAATAAGTTTGAGAGTGAGAATTACCTGGGGAAGTAAAAGCTAGTAAACATGCACTCAGCTGAGTAAAAAGCCCTTTTAAAAAAGAGCTGGAAGGTGACATTGAAAAAGATCCATGAGTTGCTGATATTTTTGGTATTCAGAATGTTATCTTCAGAGGGAGAGATAGACAGACAGACAGACAGATAACAATCTACAATACAAAGAAGGTTAAAATGGAAATTTGTCAGCAGAAAAGCAGAAAAGCTTAAAGATTTAGCAGCTGGTTAAATATCTAAACAGTTTCTTTGCGTTATGACTACATCTGAACAGTAGAAATCTCTATACGTACAACATTACTATATAATGTAAGAGTAAAATTAAAAGAACTGCTTAGACTACAGCTTAAATTTTGTATCCTCTCAAGTATTCTTTGACACTAAAGTAACTGAAGAATTTGGATGCTATCAACAGATATGCACCACCACAAGTGATTCTGAAAAAGCTATTAAAAAAAAACCCTCTTGAGTGAAGTTTTGTATTGATCTATTTCCATTTCTACTACTTCTTCTGGCTCACAGACATGAATAAAGGCTATTTGTTTTTATTTTTTAGGATTCTTTTACATAAACAAATGTTAAACAAATGGTGGCACTCAGCAACCACTTCAGCAAATAAAAATTCAAAATTAATGAAATGCAGGAATAGAAAGCATCTGAAAAGTACTTGCATTATGTATTATGCCTCTTCAAGGTCCATTTTTATATGTGTGTTTTATTTTTCAAGGCCATGATTTTCTTTTTCCCAAAGCAAAGTGTAAGGTAAAAAAAAAAAAAAAAAAAAGAGTAAAGTAAAAACAAAAAAAAAAAAGCAAAAAAAACCTGTTCTCTATATTTTCAACAGTACTGACAGGATCCATTCTGTAGCACTTGTGTTTGTTTGTCACCAATTGTCTTTCCAGAAAATAAGCTAAAGTATGTATAATGTCTGCTCTGTTATCTTGTATGTATGTGCAGAATAGGAAAAAGTGTTCGTTAAATTGGAATGGAACATTTTGTCTAAGAAATTAATTTTCAATAAAATGCATTATTAACATCAATGAATATTCCTTTCTTTCTATTAAGCTTTAAGTCTGTCATCATATAGTTTTGTAAAGTCCATGCTTCTGGTTTTACAACAAAAGTCAGAAAACAAATTTAGCAAAATATTTTTATTTTTTCCTTGAAAAACTCTTTCCAAAATAGAATTTCCTTCCATATGGTTTCCTATGCCTTGCTTTACTGTTTTTTCCCATCAGCTGTCTACAATCATTCTTTTTCTTTTGTGCAGTTCAAAGTTAATGGTTCTTTGTTGGCTAGTGAAAAGCAGTATAAGCCTCTTCTGGTGTATTTTCTGCATTGCACAGGAAACTACCCAGGCTGATTTGCCACTCTGCTGTTTGTCACATCTGATTATCTTAGCTGCACAATAGTAACTTACAGCAAGAATGTGACTTAACAGTAACCACACGTAAAGCTGCACACTGCCATCTTTTCTGCTAAGGAAATTTAACAAGGCACAATTTCCAGAGATCAGGACCTTTCCTCTTATTGCAGAATTTAGTGACTAGAAGACAGAAATGAGGAGCCTTTAATCCATTAAAAATCACCTTGAGTACTTAAAATAGTTCAGAGCTATTAATCCTCATGTCCATATACACAATCTGTTTGTTTGATATGGCAATTAAAAGTGAAAGGATATCTGGAACCCGATCTTCCTCTTTTTCTAATTGAAGTCAGTGTGCAAACTTATGCAACTTCACTGGAAGAATAGCATCTGATCAGTCTTAACACCGGCAGCTCTACAAATCTTAAGGAAATGCTCTTGCTTCACATCTCTGACTCCCAGAGCCAATAACATTCAAACCCACTGCAGACAACATCTGATTCCAAACTGGGAAGGCACAGATCCTCAGATTAATTAAAAGCTGCATTAGCAGCTATACTGATTAGCACCATCTGGTCATTAAATTAAATTTAGTCCTGTGAGTGCATGGCAAAGAAAAATGATGTAATATTAAATATATTCTGATTCCTAAATGTCTGAAGTATTCTTAACATCTGTCTTCTAAGCTTGTTATTTAATATGAATCTTGGTTTCTTGTCAGAATCTAAATAAAATCAGAAGGCCTAATACTTTACAGCACTTTTTCAGAAAGCACTGTAAAAGTGCCATTGGGTCCTTCTGCTTTCTGACAGTTAAATTATTGTTATTTGATGTGCAAAGAGGATTGTAAAAGACAGTTAGTACAGTGTGTAAAGACATACACTGAGGTTGATGGACAGCTTGAGAAGGAAATGGACTGTAAACTGTTACTACTAACTTCTACTTTTACAGGGTACTGAATTATTCCCTTGAGCACAATTTTCCACAGTACACACAAATTTTCTTGGCTATAAAAGCAGAACAGCTTTGTTATAACCCTTATGTCTTATGCAAAACATGAAATAATGAGTTTCACTGCAAACCAGCTTAGTTTCAAACAGGTATGTAATTGAGAGTCCCTCACCTGTTTTCCAACTTCATAGACATTCAAATTCCTGGGTTTGTGGGAAACTTATCAAAAGAATCACATGGAAAACAACAACACAATACTGCAGATGTGACTCCAGAATTATATAGAAACACAAATACATCTACTTAGTATTGTTATAGCTTTTTTATGCTTTTCATAATAATTCCTTTTTCGGTATCACATGAAATATCAGAGAATTACAGTTTGAAAAGTAAAACAATGCTTTGAAAATAAATGCCAAAATCAAGGCAACCAGTTTAAAGTTTTCAGGAGGAAAAAAAATAAATAAATAAGTAGATATATTCTTACATTGCCATCATAACTCATTCCAGCCAGAACAGTATTTCCGGAAATCAGATCCACTTGACCTATATTTTCGTATGGAAGTTTTACAGCATTTTTTGAATTGTGAGGCAACATTTTATATTTCTCCTTTCTTCTTGTTTGGTTAATCCACAAAAATATTGACAATATTAACAATGTGAGTTTATTTTTCACTTTTCATCCCTTAGTTGCTATTTCCACCCTAGTCAGGCAGATAGAAAGATATCCACATTTTTTTGAGCACTTGTTTCTCATCTGATCAGTTTGCAAATCAGTTTATTTAGGTAACTTTTAGAAATAAAGATAAATTAAAATTTATTAATATAAATCGGATCTATATGATTTGCCCAAAATTTCTTTCCCACATCTTCAGAAAGATGTTTCTTTCACTATCTGCACATCAACATCTCTCTTGAAGTCATACTTTATTAGCCTTTCTTCTTTTCAAACTCCTATAATTGAATAGAGAGAAGTACAAAATACTTCAATCTTTGGATTGTGCTCTTTAATGTATGTTACATGAGGAGCATATTAAGTTCTTTTGGTCACCTCTCTCTGGTTCTGTCTGATGTGGATTAAGGTTTAGTTTTGAAGTATTTTAGAGAACTGTTCACAATTCTTTGGAAGATTTTTTTCATTTTAACTTTTCAAATGTGTTTTTTTTTGTTTATTTGCTTGTTTGTTTGTGGTGTGTTTTTTTGTTCTTGTTTTTGTTTTTATTTTTAATTTATTCTGCCCAGAGGATCATCTCCTGAGATGCCTATTTGCCATTGTACTGGTTTTGGCTAAGATAGAGTTAGCTTCCTTTAGAATAGCCTATATGGTGCTATGCTTTGGATTTGTGCCCAGAACAGTTGATAACGCACTGATTTTTTTAGCTTAGCAGTGCTTGTATAGTATCAAGGCCTTTTCTGCTGCCATGCCAGCAAGGAGGGCAAGAAGGTGCCTAACAGTTGGGAGTGACACAGTCAGGGCATCCAACTCCAGGTAACCAAAGACATGTATATATGGCATCATGCTCAACAATAAAAGATGGGGAAAGAAGGAGAAGGAGGATGCTTTGAGGGATGGTGTTTGTCTTCCCAATAAACTATTGTGCATGATGAGCCCTGCTTCCCTGAAAGTGGCTGAATGTCTGCCTGCCAGTGAGAAGTAGCAAATAAATCCCTTGTTTTGCTTTATTCCTGCATCTTTTCTTCTACCTGTTAAACTGTATATCTCAATCCACAGATTTTCTCTCTTTAGCCTATCCAGTTCTCTTTCTCATCTTGCTTAGAGAGGAGTGGACAAGCAGCTGTGTGGGGCTCAGCTGCCTGCCAGGATTAATCCACAACAACTATTCTCTTTCCATGGCCATGCAAATAAGGTGATAAAAGCAAAATAGATAACAAATTTCATAAGTGAATCGATCTTAAGTTACTACTTCTCTTAAGGATATTAGAAGTCCTACACTTTATCACCTATTACTTTATTTTAATATCACTTTTTGAAAGTAAGTCAATTTGTAAGTACAAAGTTCCAGGAAATGGTGGTCAGTGATCTAAACTATCAGGAAAGATGAACTGTGAAATCAGTAAGTTATTTGAATAGCTAACCCTGGTCACACAATGGGCTGCCTGCAACACGTCAGCAGCAGTACTCTTACTTATTTAGTTCCATCAACATGGCAGCAGTACTCTTACTTATTTAGTTCCATCAACATGCTACCCATGTTGATGGGTAACATGTTGTATTTACAGTATTTACAACTGAAAAGGAATGCTTTTAACATCCTGTCACTTTGCATTGCATGCTAGATTCCTACTGTATTGCATTCAGATTTATGTGACTTCAAGAGAAAATAATGCAAATGGATGGAAATTATAGGATCTTGTTTTAAAGTTGTTGATTTGAGAAGAAATAGATACTAAGCACTTTACCTTTTTTTATCTCTAGATATTTTGTTATTACTGGGTAAATGTATTTTGTAGTATCAGATGGTTTATTGACTTTATTGACCCTACTTAAAATGCATGAAAGCAGATTTTCAGGAATTCATAGAGGGTGATATATATCTCAGATTTCATGTCTTTTACAGTTTCCTTATTATTTCTTATGCAGCATAACTGAATTTGAAAGCTAAGAAAACAAAAGGGAGGAATTTTGATGACACCAATATTTTAGTATCATCAGAATTTTAGTAGTCGAGAAGCCTATCTATCTCAATAAACTAGATTTATATAAAGTATCTTTAGATAAGAATTCCATGTATGAGGAAGTTTGGAGGATAATTGTTTATTCTTCAGTGATGGAAGTATAAGTTTAGTAATATCTTGGATCAACAAAACACTAAATACTATGTTTTAACAATGACATCATCAATGGGAAGTAGTAAAGAAAATGTCACAAGCTGTTGCCTAAATAATAGGGCCCAGAAAGTCATTTTATTAATCTTACATATGTAAAAGAGCAGTTTAAGGATGAGACGGAAATTCTCTGAGGAGAACTTTGAGGATTCATGTTTCCTACTCTCTACCAAGAGAAGAAAACAATAATTTAAGTTTCATTAGTTTGTGGTATGTGCCCTATAGTCTCCACCCAACCTCTTATGCATCACCCAATCTATTCACTGGAGGGGGCAAGAGAGAAAGAGAAAGCCCTGATGCTCTGCAAACACTGGACAGCCACTGTTAAAACATTGGTGTTCTATCATCACTGTTTTGATCACAAACTTGAAACACAAAGCCATACCAGCTGCTGTGAAGAAAATGAAATACATCCCAGGCAGACTCAGTACAGCTAATTTGGAAACCCTCTCAATTTTGGAGAATAAAAACTGAGGAGTGTCATCCTTGGCATTTGTAGGCATTTTCTATCAGTATAGCTATTCACACTACTGAGAGAAGGTTTTTAATTGTACATACACTAGTAAAAATTTAATTCTAAATTGTATAAAATTGTTATCATATACAATTTATTTCAGTCGAAGAGACAATCTCATTTTGGAAGAAAAATAATAATATTATTGTATGTTGGGGTTTTTTTTGTTTTTTTTTTTTTAAGTTTCTGTGACTGTAATTGCAGTAGAAAGCCTCGCTTTGAGTGTAAAACTAGCCATGACCAACTTGGTAAAGGCAAAAAGAGAGTTAATCCTCTCCTAAATGCAGTTAATTAGAAACAGGAAGATTACAAGAAAAAAAAAAAACAAATTAAGAATTGAAATGGGTGAAAAGCCCCAAATAATCCTATGCAGCTTTTGTTTATCCAACAATAACGCAGATAGAAAACCAACACCATCAGTGTTATGTTTCACTACTTATCTGATAAACCTAAATAAGAGACACACAGGCACACTGGAAAGCCCTGTCAGTCACCACTAACTAGGTCAGGAATTTTCCTAATAGAACACTCAGACTTTTCTGATATATGATTTAATCTTTATTGTGGGAAATAATTTTTAATAATATTTTAAATTGGTGTATTTAAATAAACAAATCAAATTTAAGCTGGAATAGATCACTGAATGTTTTTAATGAAGTATTAATACACAACCACAACTCTTGTTTTGATTTAACTATAGTGTGTGAGTCTCTGGAGAAAAAAAAGGAATCTGTGGAAGAACACAGAATGGGAGGTAAGCACCATCACCTGTGGTTGGAAAAAAAAAGAAAAAAAAGAAAAAAAAAAAAGGAGAAAATAAGAAGAAGGAAAGTTCTATTTACACGAATGTGTATATAACAAGTGATACTCAAGCAATTGCTCACCATCAGCCAGCCAATGCCTAGCTAGCCCCCTGAGCAATGGAAGAATGAGATGAACTCCCACCCCCTCCAAAATTTCTTCTGCATGATATCATATGATATGGGATATCCCTTTGGAAAATTTAAGTGTCCTAATTCTGTTTCCTCCCAGCTCCTTGGGCTCCTCACTGTGAATGGCCTTGGCTCTATACAACATTGCTTAGCAGCAACTATATTCATCGATGTGTTATCAAGACTGTTTTTACTCCTAGAACCAAAACATAGCATCATCCAGATACTCTGAAGAAAACGATTCCATCCTAGATGAAACTAAGTCAAACATACTTTTGTATTTAATCTTAATCATTTTACAAATTATTTGGTGTTCTCAGTGTTTCAAATTTCTTAAAGAGATTACTGGATTACTGTATGTTTGGGGTTTTTTGTTTGTTTGTTTTTTGAGGAAAGTTTGGAATTATTGCTTACTTCAAGTTCACAAAAATAATCAAGCCTAAGTATAACTGAATGATAACTGTAAGTCAAAATGTTTCAGACATTATAACTAAGTAAATGCTAGGAAAAAAAGTCCAGACTGACTTCATTATTGCACACTTTATATCATAGAGTCATAAAATCACAGAATTGTTTGAATTGGAAGGGTCCCTCAAAGATCATCTAGTCCAATTCCCCTGCAATGAACAGGGACTGCTACAGCTAGATCAAGTTGCTCAGTTTGACCTTGGGTGTCTCCATGGACAGAGCATCCAACACATCTCTGGGCAACATGTTCCTATTCCTCACCATTCTTATGGTAAAAATCTTCTTCTTTATAACCCACCTAAATCTCCCTTTTTTAGTTTGAAACCATTTCACTTGTCCTATTACAACAGACCCTGCTAAAGAGTCTGTCCCCTTCTTTTGTAGTGATAGGAAAAGGGGAAATGGTTTTCAGTTCATGGAGGGAAGGTTTAGATTGGATATCAGGGGGAAGTTCTTCACAGAGAAAGTGGTGAGGTGCTAGAACAGGCTGGATGTTCTATCCCAGGAGGTGTTCAAGACAAGGCTGAATGAGGCCCTGGGCAACCTGGTCTAGTACCAGATCTGGAGGTTGGTGGCCTTGCCTGTGACAAAGAGCTTGGTATCTGATGATCCTTTGGGTCCATTCCAACCCAAGCCATTCTAGATTCTATGATTCTTATCATCCTTCTTTAGATACTGAAAGGCTGCTCTCAGGTCTCACCAGAGCCTTCTCTTCCCCAAGCTGGACTGCCCAAGCTCTCTGAACCTGCCCTTGTAGGGGAGGTGTTCCATTCCTTGAATTATTCTTATGGCTCTCCTCTGGGTGCTCTCCAAACTTCTGTTGTGTCTATTTACCAGCTTGATTTTTTTTTTTTCATGGAAGAGAAATTTGTATCTATCAAGATCAGCTTGTGTTTATTCGGAGCTGTTGAACTGTATTTTAAGCTGAGTGAGTGCTTATTTTTCTATCTGAGGATTCACTGAGCAATGAAAAGATTGCTGTTTGGAAAACTGACATTACCTGTGATATTTGACGTCAGCAGGAAAGGACATCAGATAATGTTTAATTATGATGAATAATCTTGCATTTCCAGATTTATATAATCTAGTAGGTTTATTTCATTCATGAAATCTTATTCAAAACTTGAAATTGTATGAAATTTTACATAACATTAAAACACTTTTGGTGTGAGCTCTTCACTAGAGTGGATCATGATAGGAAAAGGGGGAATGGTTTTAAACTAAGGTGGAGGAGGTTTAGGTTAGATATTAGGAGGAAGTTTTTCACACAGAGGGTTGTGATGCACTGGAACAGGTTGCCCAAGGAGGTTGTGGATCCCCATCCCTGGAGGTATTCAAGGTCAGGTTGGGTGTGGCTCTGGGCAGCCTGGTCTGGTGGTTGGTGACCCCGCACATAGCGGAGGGTTGGAACTAGACAATCTTTGAGGAACTTTTCCACCCAGGCCATTCTATGATTGTATGATTCTAAAGTTTCAGCTTTCTGCATTAATGTAAAAGTTTGACAACGTGCTTTGTCTTATCTCTAAGTGTAACAAAACTAATGAATGAAGTTGCCATTTGTAATATGAATGATTGTGCTCCAAGTATGTGTACTTTATTAAACTTTATGTACAGTGAAGGATTTCAAGGATTCAGCGTTTTTCAACATTATCAGTAAAACAGTAGAAATACTAGTGTAATCTTAGAGACCTTTATCTTAGAGACTTTTATGTCCTGAATATAAAAATGTATTTATAAAATACTTCATTTATTCTTTTAGTCTAAAGGAAATATGTATCTTGGTAATTCATAATTACCAGAACCTTACTAAGGTTTTGTTATAATATAGGAAATTGAATTTACTGAGGATAATAAAATCTTCTTTAGGTTGTGTTCCTGCAGATTTGTTTCCCCAGGTGAATGTAAACTTTCTTTTCCTTTTTTTTTTTTAATGAACTAATGCTATGACTCCTAGTAAAGAATAAGTAGATTACCAGAAATCATTAAAGCCAATATCTCTATTCTCGTTAGACCAAATAACTTTCATTGCACCAAATAACTGCAAAATAATAATAATAATAATAACAACAACAATAATGGCAATAAATTCAAGAAAATCTTAAATATAACTTGAGACACTTTAGAGGGGGATTTCATTAAATTGTAATACTGTAAATCCTGTCATCTTCTGCTGCATTCTCATTTATAATGCTGTTAAGTACTAAAAGTTTGCTTGCAAATTCCACAGGTCGTTAGCCATTGCATATGGTTTTGAGTAGACTATTCCACATTTCAAAATAAAACGCTATACATGGTACCCATTTAGGAGGACTATTACTGCTCACATTAAAAAATATGTCTATTGTTTATAGCTAGGAATTACATAAAACCCCTTTCCATAGAATTTTTTTTAATTATTCCATGAGAGTGAGCTGTAATTTCATAGTCTAATAAAACAGTAATGGTATTCCACACATATGTATTACCTAACAATGCTGAACATGCTATTTTCCTGGCATCAGCTGAAATTAATTTGAATTGCTCATTAGCGAGAACACTAGCATAAACCAAAACCATAATGTTAAAAATTGTATAAGATCTGTTGCCTAGTGGTGACTAATATTCCCATTTTTTTCTGCATTTGAATGGCATTAATAGCTTACCACTGCTCTGCAACTTTTTGATTATGTATGCCTTTTCACACCCAAACTATAAAAAACAACAAATATTATTTTAATCCAAAACACATTTTATCTACTTTTCTGTTCTTCAAATTTCAATAACACATAGATCAGAAAGGACTGTATATTGTTATTGAAACAAGAAGTTCATCGTCTTTAGTGTTTTCACTTAAGTAACTGGTGTGTTAATGGAGAAAGATCATTATCAGACAAATTTTTTATTGTCCTAGTGAAAAGAAAAAAGAAAGAAAAAAAGAAAAAGAAAAAAAAAGAAATGTAAATCATTTGTTTTGCACTAGGATTCATGGCGTGAACTCTAAGGTCCTTCTCAGTGGTCTTCTGGCCCATGAATCCATACAGCACAGCATTTACACTGTTTTCTATCAGATCAGTAAGATGTCATCCAAATGTGAAAAAATCTGAAGATCAGCACTGTTTTGGAAATCAATGAAAATATAGTTAATTTTTTTTGCTGGAAAAAGTCTGGAGACCTTTGATGCAGTCTCAGATAGTAAACCAAGAGATAGTAAAGCCTCAGACAGTAAATCATAAAGTTAGTTTGGGTCAGGTTATAGCTTCTGCTATAAATAGGTTCACTTGACCTCATACTCATCATACTCAATCTGAATTTGGCTGTGGCATCATACTAATTTTAGCTAATCTTTAGTCATTCAAAATAATTAAATATAATATTTTCTTACTGTGTTTAATGCATTGAGGAGATACAAATGATGCTTTATCTTTACAGATACACTTCAACTCACTTCTTTTGGAACTAAGTAAATTATCTGTTGTGTAGATGTATCCTATTTTGCTTGAGGGATTTGAAATAGAAATATCAAAGCAGTTTGTTGTGAACTCTTGTGTCATAGTTGAATAGAAAAGAGTGCTGAACTCTTAACATGGTTATCTTTTGTCCAAAGAGTCAGTAGAAACTAGATTCAGCTACTGGATTCAGAAAAAAACAATTTACCTAATTGCACTTTCACTCAGTGAAGATTAAGATGACCCTACTGAAGTTAATTCATTAGTATGGTAAAAAGCCACGAATAGGGCTTGCAAAAGCTTTTTTTTTTTAGATTTTCCAAAGTTCGTCTGTAATTTGGACAGCAGTGTCAATTTCAAAAATATGAAAAGAGATACAGACATTGTCTACTTTCTCTTATGTCAAGCCATATGTTTAGAAAATTTATTTAATCCTTATATCTAGATCTATGTTAGGCATGTAAATCAGTGGAGAAATACGGGAACATCTAAACCAAATTCATTCAGTCATAAAGTACAGAAAGAATCAAAACATGGCAGAAAGAAACCTATCTTAGAAGTTCTGGTTTTAATCTTATAACTATTGGGGAGTTTAAAAATTCTAATAGTGCCTAAATGTTGGTAGAACTTGCTCTTAGCCATCACCTAAGTGTCCACAATCACCAGCATACTGACTTCTAGGAGGTAACAATATTTACAGGATCATTTTTTTGCATATGAAGGAAATAATTCTGCTTTCTTTTTTCTCCTTAGTCTACAGTTAGCGACCAAGGAAAGAATAACAGGAGCTATCTCTGAATTCAGAGACAACAACAGTAATAACTTTCCTGGAATGGAAAGCTGTTCTTTTTTTTATGAGTAGTTTCAAGGTAGATCATATTACCAAATCAACTGACAACTTCCTACATACCTACCACTTTGCTGTACTTTTGCTCTGCTGGTAATTTTTTTCAAATGGTCTTAAAAAATTCTATCAGTCCTTCAAACTGACTATGGGCTGAAGAAAGTAGTATCCTACCTTGTTCCTCTATGAATAGAACAGATCTTTTTAATTTAACAGCAAAGCAAGCACTGGATATTTTGTCCCCTATTAGTTGTTCACATTTTTGCAGCTAACACATGATTTATTTGATAGATCATCAGTGAGGGCACAGAGCAAATATGTTATGAAATGACTTCGCTGCATTTATTTCTGGTGTGTAAGATTTGCCTGTTATAAAAGAGAAGGAAAAATATGAACTGAGAAGAAGAAGATTCATTTTTAAGCTCACCTGCTATCTAGTTCTGAAATGTATGCAGGCTAATATGATTAAGATCTTAACCTAAAAATGTAGCTGTGATTAGCTGAAATGTGAAAGAGTTTTAAATCCTAACATGAAATTTGGTACAAACGCAATACAACACGGTATTCGAAATGCAGTACAAATTTCACTTCAAAATATGTGTTTTTTAGAAGTTAGTTTTACCTTAGCTATTACAATCTAAATCCTTCATTCAATTAATTTGATCAACCACACTCAAGTAATGAGTTCTTTTATGTAGATATGACATTTAGCTACAATCTGATTTAGTATATTATTAACTCAATATCACATATTGTAAGTACAGTCTCAAGCTACTTTTTAATTAAAAAAAAAATATGCAGACATGAAATTGGTGTTTAGATCAGAGCTGTTTAATTTAACTTTATGGCTTTGTCACATCATTTCCCTCCTTTGAAGCATGCTGAGTATGTGTAGTTTTTCTTCTATAACGGGAGTGATTCATAATAATAGAGTGAGGGAGATGGCTTTTGAACTGTTTCTTCCCTCAGTTCTGTCTGTCTTCACATCATCACATTTCCAGGAAGAAGAATTGCCTGAAAAACGATTCTGAGTAAACCCTGCTCAGTGCTTTTTCAGTGTAAAACTTAAAAGTGACATTAAGGTATCAGGCAACTGCTTTTCTTCCCCCCCCAGCCAGATGCAAGGGCAATGATATGAAACTGAAAGAAACCATAGCTCAATCATCTGCCTTCCACTTAATTTTTCATACAAATTTAAGGTCAGGTTGTGGCCTGGTAACCAGTAACGTGTATGTAACATTAGAACAATAATTCTCTGAAACTGATTATAAAGAGAAACCGGGGAGAATAGACAAGAGGCTGCTCTTGGTTAAACTAAAACTAGATGAGCTCCATTACTGTGTGGAGTAATGGACTCCTTCAGATCTGTACTACTGCTAAGTAAGTGCAGAATCAGTCAGTGAATAAGTATGACACAGTTCTGTTTCACTTCCAAGAAAGTAATTTTTATATACATATATATGAGTTTTATATATTTTACATGCATGTATATGTGCTTGAGTGCATAAAAGACATAGCTACACATAAAAAACATGACAGTATGACACATGCCATGTATTTCAGACTAGATAATAAAATCATTTTTTATATTGGAAAGGTTATTTTCACAAACAAAAGCAAAAGTATCAGTAAAGCAACATCAAAGAATTGCCTTTATTTTTTATTTTTATTTGCTAAATACAAGCTTTGCCCACGTTTGTTCTTTGTTCACACACTTATAGGTGATTTGAAAAGCACATATATGTCAGGGCAAGTTATTCTTAAGGGGTCTTTTGGTTTTCTCTTTCTCTTTTTTACCTACCTTCTCTTATGTGCTTCTGTTATCTGTGCAGGTTTCCTCAGGCAGACATGTACATAAAGAGCCATTTATAGTAGCTTCTTAAGCTTCCTACCTTTTAAGGCATGAAGATGGAACTCACCTGGTAATTAAGAAGAACCAGTAGTTTCATCTCAGAGATCCCAGCTACCCTCTAGTCTCTGACTTAAGTTGTTGAGGGGCTTGATAATTTTTGGATTTACATATACCCTGGATCTGTAATCCGGTACCTGAAGACTGCAAGAGACATTGATAGATCATTTATATATATCTTATCAAATATTTCCTCGAGAGAAATGAGTCTAAGAACACTCTTAACAACAAAAAAATCTTATAATAATACCTGCCTGTTACTCAGTGGTGAGTAACTAGGAATTTGACATGTGCCAGTCTCAGGGAGCTAGTGCCAGTCTAACAGCTCTCACAGGCGACCAGATGCCAGCAAAGGATGCATGCAGAGAGAAGATGGCAAGGTGCTGAAAATTACATTTTTCTTAATTGTTTTCCATTATTTGTTGGTTGGGGTTTTGGTTTTGTCTTTGTTTTTAGCTTTTGGCTTTTATCCTTGTATCAAACAAGCCAAAAATTCTGAACATTTCCATATTTACCCTGAACAGCAACCCAAGATTCCAGACTGTGAATATCTTGTTGCAAATGCAATCAAATCTATGTTATTTAATTTCAGGGAAACTAAAGGATTCCTACTATTCTGCACTGTTCTCTTCCTTTTCAAGATTTAACTCTATAGGTCACTTTGTTTAAACTTCAGTGAACTGTGTAACAATAATTAATATCTAATCTTTCAGCTAAGAAAGATGGTAGGCATTAATTCTTTTTTCTTGATGAGAAGAAAGTGAAAAAGCAGATCAGGTGGCAGGAAACATTTTAAGTTTATATCAAAGGTATTTTAGGAAGGTCTTCTGGTTAAGGTAAAGAATATCCAAAATGAAGGCCCTCAAAATGCTGCATTGACTGATTCTTCCACTTCCTATTGACCATATACTTAGGGCCAATGAAATAATAAAATACCAGAGAAAAAACATTCAGAAAAAAAGACTTTGATAATTTATAAGATTAGTGTGTAACTGTGTCTCTATTTATGCTAGCCTGTTACAGACAAGGTTCATTGAATGGACCAATTTTTTGCAATAAAGTTAATTGAAAACAGTTAACAAGCCTGTTTGGCTAATGAAGTACCATGATTTTCTAGCATTCTGATGGCAGAAAACTGCTAGTGTTAGATAATATTCTTTCCTCTGTCAGTGGGCAAAGTGATGGTTGTTTTATTACAAACATATTTCCAACTTACATAGCAAACCTCAGCTTTGCTGAAAGCATTTTGAATTTTCCCATTAATTTCTGTAGGGACTTAAGTTTTCCCCTTTGGGCTTTTTGTACAATGGGAATCCTGTTGACATTCAGAAAAGGTGAAGATATCAGTAAAAAAATAGCCCTTATGTTGCAGAAATTCAATAAAATAATGCATCACAGCTGAGTAAAATAGCTCAAAAAGAGCAAATAATTTCCTGTTTAGATATTGAAGGAAGATCTAGGATTTCCAGCACTTTAAACAATGCTGCCCATAAAACATATAAACATAAAGAATATTCTACTTGTGAAAGTGGTATATTTTATGTGAAAACAAAAAGTACTTATATTTAATACACCAACAGTGTTTTCATGCACATTCTTGATATTGTACATTTTTTTTCAGTTCCACACAATGACAACGTTCTTGTCAATCGCTGTCCAGGAATGCAAATAAGAAATTGCATCTGTTGTAATTTCCCCAATCAAACTCTGCGCTCTTTGCTTAATGTTTTCAACAATTCTAGCATATGGTATTGAGATAATCCTGAATCCAGTATGTTTTCCTGATGGCTAGATTTGCCTGTCACAAGTGTTTGCTTACCAGCAGTATCCTATGAATGAAGTGAATTTTCACTAGAAGAAGCATATTGAAAACGTGTGTGTATCCTGCTTTGTCACATCTGCGTAAAGTTTCCCCCCTCCCAATGCAATTGTTTTTACTTTCTTTTAATCTTGCAAAGAAATGTAAAAGTGGAATAACTGACCCCATGTTCAAAGTCATTGTCAGAGACAATGAAGTCATAGGCTTCTGTTTTTAATAATGTCTTGCAAAACACAAAGCATCATTAATCATATTCAGAGGATAAAAGACACACAGATTTCCTAGTCTCAAACTTTCCTGAAGTGTTGTAGATTCACAGAGATAACATCCTCCAGCTCTGCACAGAAAGTTCAATCAGTAAAGGAAATGTGAAATAAAACCATTTTTTATTCTAATATATAGAAAACTGAGACTGTCCTTTATGCAAAGCAAAATAGCCTAGAATGTCTATTTCACAATAGTAGTTTCACAAAAGATTATGTCCTTTCATAGATTCTCTTATGATCCCTTTGAGACTGATTCAGTTAAAATACACCTGGAAACAAAAATATGGATGTTCATACAAGAAGTAAAACTGACAAAAATCACACTTCTGCAATATTCATATTCTTACTTCCTTCCCAAGTACTTCCACTTGAAGACAAGTCTGAGTTGAATGGGTTTTAGATGAATGGCAGAAGGTAAGCCGGACTACAAATTCCTTTAAATATTAATCATTTATCCAACTGTCCAGATGTTCATATCAAGCCAAATTGTACCAAATCTAATTACTTTCAATTTTAAATAAATTTTTATCCTGAAATACAGCCTAAGTTCATTTGTGCATTAGGATTTTGGTAAAATTATGTTGCTCTAAAAGGGGAGAAATATAATGATACAGTTGAAATTTGGACCTCTCCAACTCAGCACATGCCAACTTGGATCCAACAGAAGAAATAACTGCAATATTTTGTTTAAAGGTATTTGTGTGTGTTCAGCAAAATATTTGAGAAATGGCTTCATTCTGTCTTAAGTTTAAATGTGCTTAAAATACAATTATGTTGGGACTATGTTCTCAATATGAATGTAAACCAGTAATTAAAAATGAAATATTTATTGTATACTTAAGTGCATATGAGAAGCAAGAAAGACTGTGTCTTGTCTAGAGTTGCAGTTTATGTGGTCACATACAAAAGGAGGACTCACTGTAGTATTTGGAGGAAATTCAGCCTTTGTGAAGGTCATGGAAGATTGACAATTGATTTCAAGATAACCAAGATTTCAGTTGCACTAGGATGGATATAGTAAAAAGCTTCTCAGCACTGTAAATAGTCAGCAGAACTGAATTTACAGTGAGACTTACTGCTGGTGAGAGGAAGGAAGTAAGGAGTAGTTAACAAAAAAGGTGGAAGATTCACTACGACTTTGAGCAGGAGGTAAGCAAAACCTTTAGAGGTATTCTCCTTCCCCGTCATCCAGAAGTTGACACTTCAACAGTTTCAACCTAGCACCTTCCAATACCCACAGACACTAGCAGTGCATACACCTTCTCTCAGTTTGTTCTTCAGTGGCCTTCACAGACAACCTGATCCACCTTCGTGCCTTTACAACAAAAAAGTGCATAGCAGAGACAGATCATTTAGACAACAGCATCCTACTCACATTTCTTCAAGAGGAAGGTGAAAATGAAAACCTTGCATTCGATTGTGTAAGGTGTCTGCTGACCATCCATAATACTATCTTGAGCCAGCCCAAGAATATTTCCTCAATACATATGACAAAAAATATTTTAACCATTATTTATAAGTAGGAATGAATTTCAAAAGAATAGCTACTACAAGAAAAATCTTGAAAATCTATATTAATGACTTGGCTTAAACATATTCATAAATTAATGTTACATATGTATGTATGCTGATAAATATGTAGCTCTGTGACTTCTGTACAGTGTGCTTAGTCATCTATGTGAAAAATGTATATTTTCTTTTATTGTTCATACCAGACAAGAACATACCATGTACAATTTTATGTAGCTGCTTATTTACAGTAAACATTTTCTTTCTTAGTTTATTCCATCCTAGTGTTAAGTGGCATTTCCTACTAAATGATTTCATTATTATTATTTAGCACAGCTACAAGAAATTTGCAGAGAATTGAAAATATTCTTA
The DNA here is from genome assembly GCF_026119805.1 of Tympanuchus pallidicinctus. Taxonomy (NCBI): domain Eukaryota; kingdom Metazoa; phylum Chordata; class Aves; order Galliformes; family Phasianidae; genus Tympanuchus; species Tympanuchus pallidicinctus. The sequence goes on from NW_026294802.1 coordinate 22,437,940, forward strand.
TCAGTCTAAAGAGCAAAATTTATTCACTGATACAAGCCAGAAGTGCAGACCAGAAGTACAGAGGTTAAGTGTGAAGATTCACACTATTCCCTCCAAAGAGTCAATAAAAAAGAAATTGTGTATTTAGAATTTAGTATATGTAGTCACAAATAACGGTTTGGCTGAATGTGCTTATCTACATTTACAGCAACTTTTCTAGGCACAGCCAAGAATTTCTATAGCTGTCATCAAAAGTCATAAACATTTACATAAGGTTTTTATATTCATTTTGCATTTATTCTAAGAAACTATTTTAAAAATTACATAGTGACTATTAAAAAACAATAATGGGAATCAAAATTTGAAAATTTTAACTGTAATTGTCCTCACTGAAAATCCAGTTCTTAGTATTGTCTTCAAGTGTGAAAGTAGCCTATGCACTTTATGATCTTCTGTTGAGTCAATTTGTATAATGATATGTTATGAAGGTATAATAAAACAATTACTGTAATAGATTTGCTGCCATGTTTATAAGATATACAAAGCAATATTTGGAAGAAGCCACTAATAACCTGCTATCAATAAACTAGTCGAGTCATTCCTAACAAGTGGGATGTAATACAAAATAAAACCAAATCATCATGCTATGTTATCTACATAGCAGCAACTAAAACATACACTTTTGACTCTGTTTCCCTTTCCGAAGGGAAACCATACATCTAGTGTTACATCTATTTCATAATGATGTGATCTTTAGATGTGTTCCAGATTCAACATCAGAAACTCTATTTTTTTTTCAACGTGATATAATTCTGTCTCTGATTGCTCTGTTTCTAGAGAGCTCAGACTATTCATAAATGTGGGAACATGGCTGATTGGGATGGCTAGAAAAGGAACAAGAAATTCTTGAAAGGGGTTTCAAGATTCAAGAAGTTCTTAAATTATACAGATTCATGGGTACATCAAAAATTTGTGCAGAACAATTCTTCAGAAAAAAGATAAAACATGAGTAAGTAAACATCCTTTCCTGCATTCTTCCTTAACTAGCTTAGTGTATCATTTAGAGACCTGTATTTTTTAAGTTAGCGTACAATGTGTCTCTTAACTTCAGAAAGACGTTATACAATTTCTTGATTTCCCTTCTACCCAAAAAGAATGCAATTTGTACCCATTTCCTCCATTCTGAGCACTGCCAAAATACTTAAGTTATGCGAGGTAATGGTTTATCTTCTGTACCCATATATTCTTTGTTTATCTATGACTGAAGCAAAAAGGTAGCTCTTAGAAGGCCATTTCTTTGCTTCTCATATTTTTATCTTCTATGCATAATTCAGCATAAACAAAACCATAAATTAAGAGTGAGGCATGGCAGAAATTTTCTCTTTGTTATCTAAATTGCAGCTTTTCCTTGTTTTATCATTTTATGAACTTTTACTTTAGGCTCAAATTTTGCTTCTTAAAGAATGTCATCTGAAAAAAATCATATCTGATTGTAACAGATGGTAGATTTTTGATCCAAAATGCAGTGTAAAGAGAATTTATCTGTATCTAATAAAAATAAAACTATTTCTAATCAATTCATATAACTAACAAAAAAGAAAAATATATTTAATGAAATTTCTCTAAAAGAATTAATCAACGATAAAATACTTGAAATAAAGAAGGATAGCAGGGTGGAACATGCCAGTTGTAGTATAGATCAGAGCAACAAAATATGAGCTTCAATAGCTTTTCTAATTTATTTCAGATGTCTGGGAAAGAATACTGGCTTTCACCACTAGGGAGGACTGTGATATACTCCTTTTCTCATTAAGGTAAAAGATTTACATTTTGAAATCATCTTTTGTACTTTATAAATACTTTAAAAGCTATGGAGCACCTCTGCCTGTACTTTCTTTTTTTTAAAAAAAAGTCTTTACTACTAACAGCTCACACAACCTGTCCCTCTTTCCTCTGTTCCCTGCCTCACGGAGCAAGAAAAACATTTATACTTAGATAGCCAGTCTGGGAAAGTGTTTTGGGTTGAAATTACCTTTCTGTTCTTTAAAACTAGATCCATTCCCAATTCTGAAATATTCCTTATATATATATACTATAAGAGCAGGTGTGGGAAGAAGATGGGAATGCTCCTTCCATTAGCTTTAAGTGTATGACACTTTAAAATGTCTTTCATTCAAGGCTAAGCAACATCAAAATCAACTATCAGAGTGAAGATGGGAGATCTGCAGCCACCACTTTTTTTTTGTCATATTCTCAAGTACCACTCATGAATATTGAATATACTACAATTGCTTAGATGGCTTAAATAACTAAGTTACTTATGGCTTAAAAATCCATAAGGTAGTATTACAGCAGGACCTAATAATGAAGCTGTGCTATCTCATATGTGAGAGCTCTTTTTATTTGGAGTGTAAACAAAGGCATAAATTTAATGAATTGAACAAAATGAAAGTAAAAAGTTAAAAACAAAAACACAAAAGCAAACAAACAGACAAAATCTACATCACCTGGGAGGATATCTCTCTAACCAGAACATTGAAATAAGGAGTGTTTTCTTTCACAAATTTTCTTTCACAATATCTTTTCGTTTTTAAATGAGGGATTGTAGAATAGAGGAAATACAGCACAGAATCAAGAATATTTTCATTTTTCCTTGTCCAGTTCTCAAAAGCTAAAAGTAACTGAGATTCTGATTATTGGCAGTGTATTTAAATATTCCATAGTCTTGCCCAAAAACAATTAAAAACAAAAAAATTGTTCAAAGGGTTTAATACCAGACTTTATTTAGAGTGAGAGAAAGTCAAGAGAATGAATGTTTCTGAAATGTCAGATATCTTTATCTTCTTTTGAGGTTAATTGTGCTTTTCTTTTTCACATATAAAAATAAAAAGGAAGATTCTAAACAGCTTTTGTGTATGTTTACCGAATTTATCTGTGACAGAGTTGTTTTTTTAACACGTGGTAAAAAGGCCAACCTTTGTCTATTTTTTTTTCTATAAATGCCTGACTACTACTTGATGATTTCTTTAACCCTGAACTACATAAATCAGTAAATCCTTTCTGGGAGCAGAACGATTTTGTAATGCAATGTTGAACATCTGTCTTTAGAAAAACTGTAAATTTATTTTATAAAGAAGCAATTCAGCATAGCTAATAAATATGATTTCATGCTTCTTACTTTCCAGCTGGTTCTAGGTTCTGGAGTACAATGGATTAGAAACTTCTGAAATCTACTGTAAGAGAATATGCTACTAAGTGCAAAAAAAAAGTTTTCCGAGTAATAGCCTAGAACTTTACAGAAGTATTAAGATGTTCATTTCTCCAGGCACTAATCTCCGTGGATCTGAGTTGTGCTGTACATCATCCTGAGACAATTTCTTAGCTGGTGTAAGTTCTAAGGGTTGCAGCAACTACAGTGAAGTGTATTTTGAAATCTGAATATTTAACTCTATACCACTGAATTTTTCATCCAGACTTTTATAACAGTAGAGGAGAACAATCACATCCAAGATGAGAAGCATCTTGTCCTACTGGACATACCTGAAACAATATAAATCTTTTCACTCTTCTGATGGTAAGAGAGAAGTGCAATTAGCTCAAATCTATATCAGGGCCTGAAATGTGGGCATCTACAATTAGAGAATTTTTCAGAGTGTTGAGAATGCAACAGCCTCAACTCAGTTTTGAAAGATATGTGCAATGTTTCAGTGGAGCAAGTTAGAGTAATGATAGCGCTTATCTTCAGCTCAGTCCTCTGGCATTAATATTTGGTTCTTCACTCAGACTTCTACAGAATACTTCCACTTTAATTTTTTAAACTGAGTACCCTTTGGGCATGAGGAAAGTCACTGCAACCATTATTCTTAGTTTCTTTTTTATATCTGTTGGAGAGAACTTGTAATCTGCAATGGTATTTCTAAGGAATCTTGTAATTTATCCTCATATTATCATAGGTGTCAGTGTATTGATCTTAACTGAGTTGATACACTTAGCCATGCTACATTATCTACAGGATCATTACCCTGAATTTGTTGTCTTTGTTTTCCAAAGGCGAGCTATCAATTAAGTGCATACTAACCAGAGTAAGAGGATGGACTTGAGGCATTAGCACTTCCTTTCTAAAAAGAGAGCACCTGCTGAGAGCTCAGTGGTAAACCTGAAATGAAGGAAAGCGTCAAAATATTTGCTGGATGGATACCTTTGAGTAAAGGCTGTCCATTAAGCTTAACTGCAATTAGGGAGCGAGTGGCTATCACTTCTCTTAATTTACTATGAAAACATGAATTCTAATTAGCTTCAGGCAAAGGTGCCCCTAAAATTCCCCAGAGGGATTTTAGGTCCATGTACAAGCTCCCAGTGGGAGACAGCCTGACCATCCTCCAGCAGACTGGAGATAGGTCTTTATTAGAAACATCTTTAACCTATCTGCTATGCCTTCAATATCACAAATAGCAGCACATGGAATACTTTGTTTAATAAATCCTGGTTTCTGCTTGTCAAACATCCAGAGGATATTTTATGATAATAGCAACATCATGGGCTCTGTAGTCTCAAAATTTTCCCATGTACTTACATAGGTGATTTGTCTTTGAAAACTGAGCAATGTAATTAGTCAAATGATAAATATAATTTTCAGATTATCTATAAAAGCAATCTCACTGCACATTCTAAACTACTTGAAGCAGCAGTTACGAACTAATTATGCTTTTAAATCTGTTCATCCTTTATTTCTTGGTTTAAATTATACTTAAGTGGGATTTGAAGTTGTGTGATTGGAAATCCAATGTTAATCCCTTTGTTGTTGACTGAATCGCTACCTCACATTATTGTGAAAATGCATTAAAAAATATGCATCTAACACTCAAGGAATGGCATATTCACTCATTAGCAAATACTTTTAGTAACTTACAGTCCTTTAACACATAAGATTATTCCAATTTAGCTTTCCAGAAACCAGAATTTCTCTGAATTTCCAAAGTTATTTACATATTTTATTTCTATGAACTCAAACATTCTGTGAAGCCTTTTCTGAGTTCTGTCTTTAAGTTTGAATACAGACACATTTTTATCAAAAATGCTGAGGTCAGCTATTGCCTAGGACTGAATTGCCTAGGACTTTAGCTTTAGTAATTAATAATTTCTTTAGATTTAACGATTCAACTAATGTGGTATTTAATCCTAATTTTGGTACTAATCTGTCATCCTTTCCTCAGCAAGATCCAACATCCTTGTTCTAGCTTTTTACTAAAAAGCACTGGCTATCATACTCTTGGCCTCAGCACTGATGGATCCACAGTGGACTCCATGTGTGTACCCAATTGACTGCTTTGAAAAACTAAGGTGGTACAAGGCATTTGCCTTCCCTATTGTCCCTGAGAGGACAAATAGGAAGCGTGCCAAAGGGACTACAACGTTAGCAAGGCAACAGAAGTAAAATAAAAGAGTGAATAACATGGAGGAATTACAAGCTGACTTGCCTAAGGCCACACTTCGGGGATGATTTTTCACAGTCTATTCTCTTCTTGATGTGGAGAGTAACACTTCCTCTTTTCCTTCCATGTCTGTCCCTTCTTGGAGCCATTGGTAACCACACTCCAGGTGTGTCATCTAACGTTGGATCTTACCCCTTTTGCTCCAGTTCATTTACATTTCTTATTTGAGAATCTCAGTCTGTGTGTTCTGCCCTTCATGCATGATATACTTACTGTCAGGAGTGTGACAAACTATAAATGTCCCATGTTGATTCTTTGAGGAGCGGAAGAATGTAACGTAAAATGTACAGTAAGCTGCAAAGTAACTGTCATTCTTTAAATGCTGTGGAAAAACAACACCATTATGTGCATGAAGAACACCAGAAATTAGTTTTTCATGGATGGAAAATACTTTCCCAGAGGCAATAGAAACCAAATAAAATAAAACACAGTAATTCTGTAATCATAGGGCATAACCAAATATTTTCCCTACCTGCATTTTCTGTTCAAACTTTATATATCTTTTGAAGAACTGCCAAAATAGTCCAACTTGTCTCTCCATAAAGTTATGTGCTGTTCCTTCTGGAGTGGGTGGGGAAAGGGGAGTCAAATGAGGCATGTTATCAAGTAAAATAAATAGTTTATTGTGTTTTGAAATCACGGTGCCTTTGTCTGACAGGGAATTTTGCCAAGAATTGACATTAAGAGCAGGAGGAATTTAAATAAGATTGACTACTAGCCTGCCAGAAGCACTGATCTTTATAATTTCATCCCAAACCTGCAGCTCCACTGTTTTTCCAGAGCATACATTTTGGCTTCTTTCCATCTAAAACTTTTGCTGATCCACAGTATTTGGCACATTCATTTTCTTTGATCATTTTGGCAATCATTAGACATTGTGAAAAAGAAAAAAATAAAAAAGAAAAAAGGGAAGGGAAGGGAAGGGAAGGGAAGGGAAGGGAAGGGAAGGGAAGGGAAGGGAAGGGAAGGGAAGGGAAGGGAAGGGAAGGGAAGGGAAGGGAAGGGAAGGGAAGGGAAGGGAAGGGAAGGGAAGGGAAGGGAAGGGAAGGGAAGGGAAGGGAAGGGAAGGGAAGGGAAGGGAAGGGAAGGGAAGGGAAGGGAAGGGAAGGGAAGGGAAGGGAAGGGAATCACAGAATCACAGAATTGTAGGGGTTGGAAGGGACCTCCAGAGATCATCGAGTCCAACCCCCCTGCCAAAGCAGGTTCCCTATAGCAGGTCGCACAGGTAGGCATCCAGGCAGGTCTTGAACATCTCCAGAGAAGGAGACTCCACCACCTCCCTGGGCAGCCTGTTCCAGTGCTCCGTCACCTCACCGTAAAGAAGTTCTTGCGCATATTTGTGTGGAACTTCCTATGCTGCAGTTTCCAGCCGTTTCCCCTTGTCCTGTCTCCACTCACCACTGAAAACAGTCTAGCCTCGCCATTCTGCCCCCCATACCTTAGATATTTATAGACCTGGATCAGGTCCCCTCTCAGTCTCCTTTTCTCAAGGCTGAACAGACCCAGATCACTCAGCCTTTCCTCATAGGAGAGATGCTCCAGGCCCTTCACCATCTTCGTGGCCCTCCGCTGGACTCTTTCCAAGAGATCCTTGTCTTTTTTGTACTGGGGTGCCCAGAACTGGACACAGTACTCCAGATGAGGTCTTACCAGGGCAGAGTAGAGGGGGAGGATCACCTCCTTCGACCTGCTGGACACGCTCTTTTTAATGCACCCCAGTAAGCCATTGGCCTTTTTGGCCACAAGGGCACACTGCTGGCTCATGGCCAACCTGTCATCCACCAGGACACCCAGGTCCCTTTCCACAGAGCTCCCCTCTGGGAGGGGAGGGAAGGGAAGGGAAGGGAAGGGAAGGGAAGGGAAGGGAAGGGAAGGGAAGGGAAGGGAAGGGAAGGGAAGGGAAGGGAAGGGAAGGGAAGGGAAGGGAAGGGAAGGGAAGGGAAGGGAAGGGAAGGGAAGGGAAGGGAAGGGAAGGGAAGGGAAGGGAAGGGAAGGGAAGGGAAGGGAAGGGAAGGGAAGGGAAGGGAAGGGAAGGGAAGGGAAGGGAAGGGAAGGGAAGGGAAGGGAAGGGAAGGGGACGGGTATATTTGACACAGTGCAATTTTTCTGTTCTGCTATACTACTGATAGCAAGGGACAGGATAGGAGAGAAACATGTTCATCACATTCATCAGTTTGTGAAGAAACAAGGAAATTATGCAACACAGAGGAGAAGGAGAAATGGGGGTGGCCATTGGAATATATATGGAGGCCAGTACTGTATTTATTCTCAAGTAATTGTGATGTCTCACTGGCTTTTGAATGTGAATATGAGACTGACACAGAGCACTCAGGAAAAGTGAAAGTGTTTGGCTTCTGATGTTCAGGTCTGTCAAACAATAAGTGACCTCTCCTGGCAAACACATGAATCACCTAACATCTACAGTGTTACAATAAAAATTTTACATGAGCTAAGTAACAAAAGCAATTCCAAGTTAATAAAACTGTTAGAAAATCAGAATATTTTTATAATATATCTTGTTTTAATAATAGAATGCACTATAACCAAAATAAACCATAATTAGTGGAAAATCCAAAAAATAGAACAAGAAAAGATCTGATGTCTTTTATGAAATACAATAAGAGAACATATCAAGATCCCATAGAAAACTTTTAATAATTTTGTGTTGCTAATCAGTTCCTAATTTCCTTGTTACTGCCATTGTTTTATGGCTGTAGTACTGCAGCCAGCAAATACTAAAAAGGGTTTTACGCCAGAACTGGATTCATATTCTCTCCACAGCAATCCATCTGAGTGTGTACAGTGTATGGCATCTCTAAATGTATCCTGCTGATGATATGTAAAACAAGAGAAGATTAAGCAAGTAAAATACACATTAAGTTTGCAATCTATTAATAACAATCTATTAATAGTGGTCTGATTTCAAACTGCCTTATTCAGGCTGCTCACTTTAAGAAAACACCTTTTAAATATAATCAGTGGCAAAAATAATCAAATATATCTCAAAACATGGTGAAACTTAAAGTATGTTAAGATATGCACAATTATTTTCAGACTCATAATTTTCAGCTATGAGAGGATAGAATATTACATGTGTGTGTGTGTTTAAAATCAGTTTTGATGCTACATGTCTTAAGTTAATTATTAAGAAAATAATCAACCAAGCCAATTACTGGTAAAAGAAATTCTTCAGTCTTTAAAATAGTACTGTTGCCAACTGAGATTCTCAGTAACAAAGAATTGTGCAGCTTGGCCAGCTAATTTTTCCTAAGAGAAGCTATGGCTTACAACATGTTTTTCAGAAATGCCACTTGTTATTTTATGTAGAAGCCAGTAAGTATGAGTGAAATCTCAAAATAGCCAGTAGCCCTACAGATAAGAGAAAAATTCCTAAAAGCCAGTATTGCGCATTTTTCTATACTTAATATTCTAGAAAAAATGTAGACTGTTTCAGATTTCACTTTGTTGTGAAGTCATTCCCTTCTGTCTCATACACTCTTTTACCCTGAGTTAACAAGTGAGTTTCTCTACTTTTGAAGTACTCTCATTTAAACTACTTTGAAATCATTACATATTCAGCAGCATTTGGATTCCGGAGAACTCCAAACTACACCCTAAACATACTAAGAACTTGTGTTGAACTACATAGTGTTAGACCATGAACCTCCATGGATGTGCTACAGCTCAGGTGAGTGACTACTGGCATTCTTCTCCATCCTTGTCTTGGAAATTCCCAAATTATTTGAGATGCCTTGGTAAAGAACAAAAGCAATGCCTAACCTCTGAATATTTCAGTTAATATTTTTTCAGGCAAGTATAGAAAATGTAGAAGATGTTCATTCTATCAGTGTGAAAGAAGCATAGAGAGGAGTTGAAAAAAAACGAGAAAGTGGATTATTATTGTTGATAAGCTTCTGTTATTGAAATTTTCCTCAGATGAAGATAATAAAATTATGAATGGTTTATGCATAATGGTTAATTTTCAATTTTTTTCAGCTTTCCACTCCTTTAGGAAGCTGCAAGGATATTTTACATTAATTCACTCAGAATTTGTATGCGTGATATGTTCTTTTGCACTGTCTTTGGGCCCACATGAAGATCAAATAAGAACTCATTCTCTCTTCCTGCAGATCTCCCAAAATAATACAGCTCTGAGGAAAACATTTATAAAATTCTTAATTATTGAAGGAAAAAAGTTAAACATATAAGACCAGAGTGTTGCCAGTTCCTACACTATAGCCAACAAAATATCCTATCCTGCTGCTGAGAATCATGAGACAGCCTAGAGTCAGTAACGCAAAGGAAGAAAAATGGTTCCTGAACCAGTGTGCTATATAAGCCAGCAAACAGAAGGGAGACTCACAAAAATTCTTTAACAGAAAATTCTCAGAATAGTAACCAAATCAGGCTCCATCTTTGTCTTTCAATCTTATTTCTGCAACACAAACAGATACTTCTTTGGGGTTCACAAATTCCAAATTTTGCATATATTGAGCATTATTATTACTTTTCCTGCAAAATAATTTGATTATCTTTTAACCCATTTGATGAAAGCCTTCTCCAGAAGGCTTGAATTCCAGCATTAGCTTGAGAGAGTAGAAAAGTTCTGCTTTCATGGAAAGTGTTACAATGCTATTAAAGTTATTCCAAATAGATTACAAATGGCACCAAAAAAAAAAAAAAAAAAAAGTTTCATTAGATGAAAGGAAATAAAGTGATAAAGTGTAGAGATAAGTCTGCTTTTTTTTCATCATTAGAAAATGAGAAAATCCTAGTTCCAGTACAACGTTCAGGACACAATGAAATTGTCATTTGACTGTTTGATGAAGACACTATCATCAACAAAGGAGATGGGAGGAGAATAGAACTTTCTCAGTCTTGGCTTTAGTCAGTCCAGATTTGATAAGAATTATTTTCTTATTTGATAAGGCTGCTAGAGTAGCCCCAACTGGACACAAAATTGGTAGAATGTTCATGTCATGACTCCTAGTGTACTGATGTGTGCATAATTGCCTCTGTCTTAGAAAGCCTAGTGAAATTCTTCAGGCATCCCACCGCAGATACATATACAGCTGAGGTCTTGAAGGATAACAAAACATCTACACTAGTAGCAGAAATTTTAACTTAGGCACTTAACATGTGAATTTGTCACCCTCGTTTTTTCACGAATCTAGCTGCTACAAGAGATACTATAGCAAGAGTTTCTTACTTAAAAATACAATACAGAGCCTGAAGATACTGTAATCTAATTAAAAACTATTGACATATAACAATTCTGAAAGAGAAATAATCAAAACTATATGATTTTTATTAGTGCTTTGTCACTCATGAGGATTTTTTTTTGTTTGCATGTTTTTGTCTTGTTATGTTTTTCCTTATGTCTGGCAAGCTTGCTGAAGGCATCAAGCAGAAAAGCTTTACTTGACTGTGATAAACGTATTTATTCTGAGTATGAACTCAGTAATGTCTCTCATTAAACTGCCATAATAAAGAGCAAAGAGCTAACTCTTCAAAAAAAAGAGAGAATGATTATAAGCAGTGTCTTGCTCAGTAAAAAAATATTTTAGGGATATTTTCCATGAATTTGTAGTGTGTAATTATCAGCATCCTAAAGAGAGCCAAAATACAAAATCTTGGAAAGGAACATGTATTTATATTTCCAAATGCACTTTGATGTCTCAGTAGGAAACGCAAGTAGCGTAACTCAACTTATGAATCATCTTTCAAGTTGTTTATACTCATTTCTTCCTACTCTTTTGTTTTTTTTCCTTTTAATTATTTGTTCAATATTCCCACAGAGAAGTAGATGAGAGGGAAATAATTATTTATATAAAGGGGACCACAAATGACATAGTGAAATATTTCATAAATAGCACACTCACTCTTGTTCACATCTTGTTCACATAAGTTTTCACAAATAACAGTCTTATCCTTATAAGGTACATTTATCCAAAGCAAGTTATGTACTCCTCAAGGAGTGTTTGTTGACGTATTTTTGAAAAATGCACATGGTCTACAAGAGAGATATCGCTCTGGATTACAATTAAAAGCTGATAAAGATAGATATTTTTTGCAAGAGATGAGGAAAATTGTTGCATTGAGGGTATAACTCATGTTAAGCTTATTAAGAGAAAATCTTTATATTTAGGAACAAATGAAGCTTGTTGCTATTAATCTTCATTTGAAAGGAGGTACTAAAATAGCATTATGATAAGTGAACTGTTTGACTTTGTTATAGAACCAGTCAGGAATTTTTCAAAGCATTGTTTATTCATCTCCCTGGTTCTCACTGAGAACTAACTCATGTATTTCTACGCAGCACTGCACTGTATCATGCAGTGCATCTGTAATATCTCTTAGTCTAATTTAAATGAAAATGAACCCTTTTTCCATGCTGGTCCACTTTTGTAGTAATTGTCTTCAGTATGTTTAGAAGGAAATTCTTCATTAGGTATCAACTTGTGGTCAAGGTGAAGATTATTCTGCAATTATAAATTTCAGTATCTTTGATGAACAAGTCTATTTCATACTGGAAACATGTAAGTTCAGTGTTTATTTTTAAAACAAGGCACTCTTACATAAAGTTGCATCTTTCATAACTTGAAATTCAAATTATTCATTCAAATTATTGTTCAGTTTGTAAATATAATTAATTATATAAGGAAATTACATTAAGAAATTACTGAATTCAGGTCAAATCTTTGAAATACAATTCTCTGGTTTCAACTTTATGCTTTCTGTGATCTTTTCTGTAATCCCATTTCAGAATGGGATACACTACAAATCTACCTTCTTATCACCTCCAAGATTTTCTAGTTTTGGATACATACAGGAATGTGAGGAACTTTATGATTAGAAATGTTACTGCAAATAATAGATTTAAACACCTCAAGAACATAACAAGAATTCAAATATCTACATTTTGGATCTATTTTTCTGCAGTTATACACATGCAGTGGAAAAGCATTCACAGTTCCTTGGTCCTGCTGCAGTCCTCAGCTATAGCCAGATTCAATACTGGGGCAAGAGCCAGCTGCAAAGCAGCTGCCCTCACTTATTCCTTATTTCCTCTGGAATGCCTTCTCTGGACTTGGTGTTTAGTAGACAGTCACAGTGCACTCTAAAATATGACTGACCTGGACAGTAAGGCATCAAAGCATGTGATTTATATGCCACATTGTTAATAATTATTTTCAGCTTAATGTTCTGGAACATACTCAGTTCCTTGTAAGTATCATGCAAAAATAAATAAATAAGTAAATAAATAAATAAACAAGCAAATAAATAAATAAATAGCAGCTATGTTTCCCTTCCTTGGAATTGATGTTTAATATATAATTTAAGCACTTTGCCTATCTTTAACTAAATCCAGAATGCCAAAGAAGTCAGGTATTTCTCTCATACATACAGTGAGAATTTTGTCTTCTATTTTTTTCCTGGAACAATCAATATCCAGAGTGCTTATGGTGGGAAATATACTCAAATATGTGTGAAACTTCATGAAATAAGATGACATGGTTTAAATTAAGGGAAACAAATGTCTTGAGGAGCAACTTTGAGAATGGAATCAGAAGCTAGTCACAGTGTGTTTGGAAACAAAACTCTTCACTAGTATATGATTTATAATCACAAGATAGATTGTTATAATTTATCATAAGTGGATCTAGAGCAATAACAGAAGGAAGAAAAAAAAAAAAAAAAAAGTAACCCTAAAATTAGAAAATACTATGCTGAACACCTAAAGGGAGAGATCAAAAGAGACTTTTTTTTTTTTTTTTTTTTTTTTTTTTTTTTTTTTTGTACACAACCCTTTTACTGCACACAGTATCAGTTTTGCTTCCTGGTGTAGCACACCATAGATCTGAATTGGACAGAAAGACCTTCATAAGACTTTCTTGATCTTCCTTTCGTACACAACAAAGCTAAAATTTCCAAATGGAATTAAAAGCATGAGAAACCCATCTGTTAAACAGAAATCCTTATTGTGCCTTCCACATGGGACTGAGTTTCACTTGATATAAATAACTATATAGCTGTTGTAATTAGCAAAATTTTCTGACAAAGTAACAAATGACAAAGTTCTCTTATTAGATTAGATTTTTTTACAGCCCACAATTCAGAATATTTTATGTGATGTGGCATAGGTCTTTTTGACCTATGCTTCTAATATTAATCCTTTGCACTGAAAACTAACATCACCAGATTTATTGAAAAAAAGTAGGCTCCAGTAATTTAGTCTGAAGTGAAATTCTTGATTTTCTTAAAAAACACTTTATTCAAATCATCTTTTTGAAATATATAATATTCATAACCATCCAAAGCCATCAAGTAATGAACATTGAGCTTACTGTCCCAGATGTACAACCTTATAAATATTAATTTTCCTATTTTGCTATTTCAACTAAGTTTTATGTAAGGTAATTTTGTCTCATTCATATCTTCATGCCTTTGTGAATTCACTTGGAAGAGAAAGACTCAAAATTAAGATTTAGTTCCTTTATATTTTTTTAATTGATAGTCTACCAAATCTGAAAAAAAAATTAAAAACCACTGAGTACTCTGTTGTGAAGTGCTGTCATAATGATTTTCATTCACAACCAAATACCCTTTCAGGGTTTGTTTATTACTTTTAAATACCCTCAGACTGCCTGTTTGCTTGTATTCATGTGTAGGAATTTCTGTATATGGTTTGGAGGTGTTTTCTCCATGGGATGTTAAATGTTTTCATCATTTTCATGAACTACCATCAGATGTCTTCCAGACCACTACTTGTTTCCAGAGCACAGATTGAGGAATACTGCATTAAAAGAGATGTTTCCTTTTTACATTTACTGTGGAGGCATTCCGGGGGGATTTTGCAACTTAGGCTAAGGCTAACCTTTCCAAGTTTAATTAACCAATTTCCAAATTTAATTAACCTTTCTGTAGTTTAATTTTAGGCATGCATTTTGTGGGAGGTTGTTGTGCAATCAAAAAGGCAAATGTTCATGGGTAACCATGCCTTAAGAAAATAGAGTTCATATTCAGAAAAAGATGCAACAAAATGAGACAGTAAAAGCTGCTGCACAATAATTGTACTATTATTATGACATTATTGAGGTCACAACTGACAGAGATGATTAACAAAGGCAGGAAAATTACTACAGTGGAACTAGAAGGATCATATTGCTTGTCTTCTTGAGTCTCTTACATTTAGCTTTTGGAGACCTTCTGGACATCCACGGACTTTTGGGAGATGCTAGAACAGGGACCTTTTCTGGGATCAGTACTATGTAGCTTAGAAATTCCCATGATTCTGATAATGAAAGTGGCATCAGTATTGATATGTCATAGTAGCGGTGTCTGGTGTTTCCCACAGCAAGTGATGTTGTAAGGCTATAATTATGGCTTTCAGAAGATTACGGTTGGTTTCCAGAACACTTCCATGTACTGTGCAAGTGTTAGTTTTCAAAACAGAGGGAAAAGAAACAAAACCAAACACATCTGAAGAAGCAGAAACCACTACTCTAAAGCTTCAAACTCTGTTCTCAGAAGGAGCTAAAGAAGCTAAGTCAAAATGGCACAGTTGGAATTGTATTTAAATCTGCATGAATGCCACAGGCTCCCAGTAATCATATTTCAGATGAGAATCACTTGAGGAAGAAAGGAAAAACTGAAATTTTGTAAGGAAAGAGGTAAAAGACATTATTCGTAAAGAAGTTTTACCCATGAAAGGGAAGGCTGCACTCCTTTTACACATGGATTGATTTTGTTGTCTACTCGAAATGGAGAACCACTTAAAAACACCTAATGATATGAATGAGTGGTTAGTAGTGGGCATGTGTATCAAATTCAGTTTTCCATTAGCATTTCTCCTTTTTCATGTGCTTTCCCTTCCACCTCCTGCACCCTCTGGGTTTTTAAACTAAGCTCTGAAGCGCTGAGACAGTTACTCTGCTGTTTCAAATTCCCACTTCATCTAGTCAGTAGCCAGAAACATTCTGCATAGCTCACAATCATGACATGAACTGCTCATATGAATATTTTCAATAAAACAATGAGTTTGGACTGATTTTCCAGCTCTCTTATTTCATTAGAGGTTACATTTTCACAAGTCTTTGTATCAGAAAGCTAACATTTCCCTAGGAAGGGAGGGTTGCCATGTGCAGACTAGTATAAAATATAGATTACAAAGTATACAACATTGAATACCTCTTCTGCATACACACAAAACTAATCTTTCTTAACTGACTAAATACATATGACCATACAGTATGTATACAGTATGATACAATAAATAGTATACAGAACAAAATCAGACTATTACTTGACATTTGCAAAACTGTTTACCAGGAAACAGAGAATGGTTTTACTCTGACAACACATTAGGATATGTACAAACTGTTGAAGCAGTGCAACTGTGTCAGAGCCGACCAGGTTTCAAGTCTTAAGCTACAGAAGCAGGGGGGGGGAAAGATATTTGGCTGGCTGAATGGGTTCCAAGAGTCCCAACCAAAAATGCACTGATTAAGGGTAGAATGACTTGAGTCATTCTCTAAATCACTAAGAAAATACCATGCTTACTGTGATGCTGGACATTAAAGCAGGTAAAAGAAGAAGAAGGAAACAAACAAAACAAAAAACTGTGATCTCTTGAACTTTCCAAGAAATACCTGATTTCTGCAAGGCTGCTGTTTCTTCTCATAATGACTCCTGTTTTTAGAGGCTGCCCCATCTCTTCTTGTCCAGCTAACAAGTCAGAGGTAAGACAGATGGTGCAGGTTATCAGTGGCCAATACAGATAAGCTTGTGCTGTCACACACTCTTTGTAGCTACATCATCTGAAACCATTTTTTGGGTTTCACTGAAATCTGAACACGTGATTTACTATAGTTTCAAGACACAACATATCCAAAAAGTCAACAAATAACAAAAACAAAATCAGTATTATTTGAAATGTCCTGAACTATCTGCAGTTTCACTTGAAATAATTAATTAAATCCAAAGCAATTTCAAAATTCTTGGCTAATAGAAATGTTTCTAACATAAATACCAATGACACGCCTGAAGGACTCCTGGTCCATTAAAGGAATGGAAAGTTTTATTGTGAGATGATGAGAAGAGGGAAAATGTTCATTCTGACTTAGCTTAAAGTTATTAGGGAGCTTGAAATTCTGAAACCAACTGAAAAGGGTAAGACAGACTCCAATATTACTTCCATAATTGCTTTTATATGTACTGACACTACATGCTGCTCTACTGACATAGCATCATACACAAAGGTGTTTCATTACACTGTAAGAGCTTCCATCCAGGAGACACCATTCTCCTACTCTTTGACATGTGTGTAATGTTTACACGTATGAGTAGGCTTACTAGTCTTCTTGATATAACCCAGGCCACTATGGGAGCCTGAGTAAGGATATTTTCTCTTATAGTCCTCTTTTAGGTGCATTTTATGTACACTGAAACAGTTTCTATTTCCACAGCCCTTTCCTTCTTTATTTACAGCAAGAAAGTTAGTTTTTGTTAGTGGGGAGAAAATATTTGATCTGAATGATGGCAAATAATTAGATTTCTGCCGAGTGTTTCCTTGGATAGTGTCACTTTGGTACATATGTGTATGTTTAAACTCTATCAATTTATAGATGAAGCAAAGCAATGATTAAGTATTCAAGAAACATAAAGCAGACTTTCAAAAGAGACTCATTAAGGACAAAGACAATTAGTCAGACTTAAAAAAACAAAACACTAAGATATATATGTCTAGCCTAGATACACACAGTAGTTGTAGTCTGGAAGCATTTATCACTGGATTACTTTTTATCTATTAACAACATTTGAAAAATGATTCTTCCTCTAAAGTTATTTTCATGAGTCCAAGTATAAGGTAAAATCTCATACTGTCTCAAAGTTAGCAAGAGCTGTGTATGGTACTTGAAGAGTTCTCCATGTGTTGCCTTCTCTGGACCTAAATAATTTTATTGCTTAAAATCTAGATAGACATCAAGTTTGACTGTTATGAACAACAGAGAAACTATGGGTTAATTTATTTTCTTTGCTGTGACCAGCTTAGATAGAGGTGAAGGGCACATGAACAATTAGATGCACAAGGAATAACCTAAAATGATATGCCCGGAAAAATCGTGTTACTCCCTTGACAACAGCTTAAACCTTCTCACTCATCTGACTGTATTTTGCATTGGAGACTTAGCTACAAAAAAAGTACAAAATAATCACAGTTGACTGCTGATAGTTGATTTTCTTTTCCTGAGTCATAAGAAACTGCATGATCAGACCAACAATGAGAGTATAGTAATGAGATTGGTAAGGGAGAAAATCCCAGGAGAATATATAATGTGGCAAGTCACATTCATTAAAAGATCAAAACCAAAGGAGAGTGCATAAATCAAGAGGCAGCCTCAGTTTGAGCTCTGGCTGTTAATGCAGGTTTTATTGCAACTCTTTTCTGTGACTTTCAATAAAAAAAGCATCTGCTGAACTATCAGCAGGATTTGATACGTACACTGCCCCCAAGATACAGAGCACCTTTTGAAAGAAATGTGATCACCCCTGAGCAATTTGAACTGTTGAATCTTTTACTGCATTTTAAAAGAAAAATATGTTCTATGTAATTCAATCATTTCCCCACTTCTTGCTTTTTTTTTTTCTTTTCCTTTTAATGTTAGGGCTTAAAATGTTATTGGTTCCTAAATCAAAAGCATACATACTGTTCATAAGAAAGAATAGCCTGCAGATGCAGAGCAGTAGCAATATGAAATACATGGCATTCACATTAACATTGATATTATAGCTTCTAAACAACTGTCTCTGGAAGCCCTTTCTCACTACAACAATGGAAATAGAGTAGAGATATGTGCTTTTCAACACCTTTGAAGGAGAGGAAGTATTCTATAAATCCAGATGTGTTTCCAATTCTACTTCTGCCAAAGTAAATCTTCTTTGCTTTTGCATCTGTAGCGTGCATAGGAAGATACTGTCTTCTTCCTTTGTGATCAATCTGAGTAGACCAGAATATCATTGCTGTACAGATTCTGGTGTTTCTTGATGAAAAGACAAAGGAAACACTTACCAATCACAAATACAGTTGATCTCTTGGCATTATGAGAAACACAGAAAAACAAGTTCAGTTCTGAAGCCATTTCTTATGTGGTTACCTGTCAAATTCTCAAATGCCTGTTTTGGAAAAAAGTATATCGCTTCACAATCCTAGTGAAATAAAGAGTAGAATTGCTGTTGTCATCAGGTACCATAGAAGACATGATGAGACTGAGACCAGATGAAGCAAGAACTTTTGTTGGTTATTTGCAAATAAACCTGTTAATTACACATAACTGAATTATCATATGTTGCACCTCTAGTTTTAACTAAAAGCGAGCATTAAAGAACTCTGAGAGAAGATCCTCTTCTGGCAATTTTGAGTGTTTTGTGTAGACCAGTAAAAGACAAGGTTAGAATAGATAAGACAGTAAATAAAGGGTTGAGGGACAGCAAGGCTGTTTTACTCTGCTATAAAGAGGGTTGTAACAGCCAGCAAGATCCAGCAGGAAAATCAGTGTACAAAAGAATATTGATGGTGAGAACTAATTCTGATGCAAGTGCATTTTTTGTAATGAGCAGGATGGGTTTAATACAACTTTTACAAACCAGAAGGCTAAAGTAAACCAGAAAGCTGTAGTAAATGACACTTTGAAATAATAAGCACTGGTGAGACACACATGAGGTTGTCCAGTAACTCTGTTCTCACTACTACAGACCAAATTAAATTGTGTTATTGATGCAGGATGATTGAGTCTCCTTGAGTTGTTCATTTTTACTGTTTTTCATTTATAATAGTTCCTGAGACAACAAAAGTGGAAGGTTGCTCAGAGAAGTCAATGATCTGAGCCAAATGTTCAGCAGAAAATAGCGTACACACTGTTTATGAGCTAAGTTGTGAACTTAGGTAGAAAATCATAGCTGTATGCTCTAAAATAAAGACAGAGGGGAAAATATTGCATACCTTAAACAACTGATGTTTGGCTTGGAAAGTCATCCTTATGGACTGGAGTGCTGGCTGAAATACCTGCTATGTGTAGGGAAGGGAAACCACCTGATTGGATGTCTTTCACATTTTTAAAGAAAGCTGTAATTATTACTTTTCACATTAATAAACAGAACAAAATCAAAGATACCTCACTGCGTAATTCATCTGTTTCCAACTGGAATAAAGCCTCAATTTGTGTGGCAATTTAATTCAAAATTTATTATACATATTATACATAATTGTAGCAAACTCAGAGTGCTGCAAGCATCTTCAATATTCAATTGTTAACAATTGATATAAGAAACACAGATAAATCTCCATGTGTGGAGTCATATTTTATTCAGAATAAGAGATATTAAATAAGACATAGAAGTACTACTGTTATAACTATCACAGTCTCAAGATCAAAAACGAATTGTCTCTAAAGTGTCCAACATTTCCCCAATTCATCAGTTAGTCTAATAAAAGTGTCTTACATTTATGTTTTGTAATTTCATTAGAACATATGATATGTAGAAAATATGATAGAATTTTTCTGACATTAAATATTATCATAATAATACTTTTGGTAATGACATAAAAACTTGGATCATGACATCATATTTCTGTGTTTTTGTTCCCTCTAATGGTAGTGCAACATAGATAAAGCTTACCTCTACTGCAGAAAATGTCTAGAAAATCTGACATACAGTCCCAGAATGTTTGTCAAGCATGGTGGAACAGATTTTAGAGATACTTCAAACCACCTTGAGATCAGTGGGAAAGTGGCTGTAATGCCGCCAAGATTTCATTTTCTATGTCTCCATTCACTAAATAGATAAGTAGTTTGTTTTCTTAAATAAGTGCTCTGCAACTTTAGCTGACTTTTCTTTTAAAGTGGTTGGATGCCAGTGTGTAAACTGATTAACAGTAATAAATGAGACTCAAAAATTGAGTTACTACAGTTCAGATTTGAAAAATGTTAGGTTATGTAATTTGTAAAGTTTCTTTACAAAGGATGACAAATAGCTAGACTTGCTGATGTCAGTTTAAAAAAAAAAAAAAAAAAGCATTCAAAATACTGTATTTTCAGATTGTATTTATATTCAATTTCTGAAGCAAAGGGATTTTTTTACATTGAACAATTAAAATGCCTTCATAGAAAATACAGTAGCTTAGAGATTCGGTTGTTCTTAAATTCTTGTGTAAGTGTTGAATCAAATGTTGATATTTTATAAGGTGATTACTTTTTCAGCACAGGATAAAACCATTACATGACATTAAAATAAAGTACTAAAGAACTCTGCCACTGATTTAACTAGTATGTTTGTTTTAGTTCAAATGACTGCATAATGATAGCTATTAATTTATAGCCCATTTTCTACCACGATATCAATAACAATAACAATAATAATAATAATAATAATGATGTATATGATTATAATATTCAGTATTTTATTTACTCTCTATGTAAGTCCATGTTTCTGCTTTACTCTAGGATGCACAATAAAACTACACACTTATTGCTTCCACTGGTTATAAAGGAAAAGACCTCAGCCTTTTTTTTTTCCTCTGGTGTCTACAACAAAACAAACCTGTTTAACATGATTAAAAATATATAGTTCTGTTACTTCTCATGACATTTGAATTGTTGGAGACATTCTGCTTTCCTCTTTTAATGAGGTGCATTACTTAAGAGTTAAAGGACCTCTGACCTAGGATCAAGTGCCTACCCTGCAGGGACAGAGCTCAGCATGTGGGATTACAGGTTGACAGGAGACAGCTGGAAGAAATACCTGAGAATTCACACTTAGAGTAATCCCTGAAAATTGAATGTGGGTTTGTGGGAATAGCAATTATGTTCTCTGGTGAAAAGCCTTATAAAAACTTAACTAGGGTTTTGGGACTCCATCAATAGCTGTACTACTGAATGAAGTAGTCACACATATTTAACGCTATACTCAGTGGGGACAGAACATTTGTGAATGAGTTTAATCTCCAATTGATTTTATTGCTGACTCCTTTCCTCTGCTAATGATGTTCTGTGTTGTATATGAGTTTAATACCAAAGGATTTACCCATTAGCAAATAACAAAATACCAAATGGTTTCTTTGTAAAAGTTTTTCAGAAGAAAGTGTTGACAGATACTTATAAATGCTTGAGATACGTGGATTGATGGATATATAGGAGAAGCAGAATAGAAGCAGTGTTCATGTTTTCTATACTGAAGAGAGATCAATGATTAAAAAGAAAATGCATGATATCATGAACACTTCATTTCAATTTTAAAAATCCATCTATTCTTTTTGAAGTATTTCTCCCTTTTTGTTCATCCATTTTCATTCTATGATAAGAGATTTATGTTTTAAAAAATAAGAATTATTTCAGAATGCATTTGAGCAAAAAATTATGTTCTTGTTGACTAAGGGAATACAAATATAAAATACATATATATTTTTGGCTCAACGTAAGAATGAGTATGTTTCATAACCAAGATATTTAAATGTTTATATTAAAATAAAAAAAGAAAAAAATTAGAGTCTTCTCAATTTTTCTTCTGGTTTCTTTTCTATTATTAATGAAATTAGATGAAATTTGCTAGTTCTGCCAATATTTCTCAGTTTCTCAATAGGAAACTAATCACATAAAGATATTTCTAATTTGTAGGTAAAATCTTGGCAACAAGAAAAGACAGTATTAAGATCTATATATATATAGCTCAGCCAAGGTATATATATATATACCTCAGTTCTGTGCTTTAAAAGACTTTATGCTGCTTCAGACCACAACAATTACTAAATGCAGCAGGAATTTGAAAGTGTAATTGGCCTGATAAAAGACGGGAATATTTATTTGTAATCATTATATTAAAGCAGGAAAAAAAAATATGAGTAGGATACAGCTATTCTTCTGTCTTTCCCTTTTTTTCCCTTTCCTTCCTTTCTTATTTCTTTCTTTTTTTATTTTTTCCCCTATTTCCTTCCTTTTATTTCCTCCTTTTTTTTTTTGCTTTCTTCCTTTTCTTTTCTCTCTCTGTTTCATTCCATATTAACGTAAGTTCTGAACAGAGATGATTTTACAGTTCTTGCATAGGATCTGCAGCTGTAGTATGAAGCCATCATAAATATCACCTGAGAAGCTATCAAGTGAAAAACTGGAAAAAAAAAAAAAAAAACAAAAACAACACATTATCAGTTCATGAAAAATTTATGTCCATTTACATTAATGGTACATTTATATACATTTCAAATCACACTAGAATAAGACTCTTAGAAAAATTACAATCATGTTGCTGATCTTCAAAAGCTACCTAAGTCCTTGAAGATTCCCTCAATTATTATATGGCCTTAATCCTGCCTCCAGCTTTTAGAAAAGAAGTGGCACAAAAGCAATTTGTCTGTGTCCAAGAAACCTGAGGTTTCAAAACGAAATCTGTTCCCTTGTCAGCACATTTTGGTCTTCTGTATTCAACAACTCCATGGCTGATACAAGCATGAGTTTTATCTTGATAGTACTCAGACGTGATCACCCATGAACCTTGGGAAGTACCACTTCCCAAGGAAGAGTACGTCATTTTTCATATCTTGTATATACTATGTAGTTGCAATTTTTTAAATGCAATTGTTTTAAAAACACAATCAGGATTTTGTCTTGAATGACAAATTACAATCTAACACTAAGTGAGCTTGTTTCATGATAATCCTGCAAGATCAACAGCTGCCTGGCTGTCTGGCTTATATTGGCTATAGAAACCTAAAAACAAACACGTATTGGCCATTATTCTAATTGCAGGGAAAGGAAGGAAATCTGTCCTGCTTTCTGCAAAACAAAATAAATTTCTTGCAAGGAGAACATTTATTTACAATTTGAATAATCACAAGGATAGTAACAAAATAAATCCTGTAAACAATGCAATTACACTGTTTATTGTAAACTTGGCTTTGCATTTAGAATAAGCTCCTGGGATCTCATTCCGTCCTTTGATTTCCCTTCCACTACTACCAGGATGGATATTTCTGCATATATAAAATGAAAGTTCCTATCTTTGTATAGTATATGTACACGTGTGGGTGGATGGATGGGTGTGCTTAAATTCTTGTTACAAAAACAAGTGAGTTAAAAGGCAGTGAATCTAAACTAAGTTACAAAGTTTCCACAAAATGAATTTATTGAATAGCTATACTCTTGTTTTAAAAAAGGCGCTTTTTTTTTCCTGAGATTATTTTAGGTTTCTGAGTTGCTGGGAAGCAAAAGGACAGCTGCTTTACAGCATTTTACTACATTCTAATCTTCATCAAAGGACCAAAATATTAAGAATTCACTGAGGCAAATTACCTGGGGATTTATGGGTTTTTGACTGGCTGAGTATATCAGGCAATTAGAAATAAATGAAAATACACGTGTTTTCATTGTTTTCATTCATTGACCCAAATCAAACATAGATACAAATTGAGAAAAATTTAAAATAACAATGAATTAGTTATAGCTTTGAAAGTTATGTTTCTAGACATTTACACACACAAAATTATTAATGAATAACATCTTTAAAATACCTCTTTTTCCTTTTATTTCTTATTTTGGTAATCGAATGTGCCTATCTCAAGTTCAGGTATAACTTATACTAATTAGGACAATCACAAAAAGACTGAGAATGGAACCTCATCTACTAACTTGTTCTTAATCCATAACTTCTTGCTGAGTTACAGCAGCTTTTAGGAGTACATTCAAAATTGGTTACATTTCTAAGGAAATTGTTCCAGTTGCTATTTGTCTCCTGTTAAAAACCATTTTTATTTCCAGCTAGTGAAAGAGAATGTGTGAATTAGTGATGGCTGCAATTACAAATGTGTTTGAAGCAATTATATTTTACGGGTATCAAATAAGCAAAGCATGATATTTGAGATTCTGATACTATCACAGACTGTTATATCATTTTGTTTGTGCAGTATGACTTTCAAGACAAAGGTCTTTAAGTGTAAAAGCTTTAGAACTTTCCTCCCTCCCTACTCCTTACCCCACTACAAGGAAAGGCAAGTGGAAAAGAATCTTTATTTGTTTCACAATTCCATGGAAATTTAAGTAAGAAATACATTCACAACAGGAGCAATGTCAAAATCAGAGATATGGAAAGCCTTCAGAAATATTGCAAAAACAGAAAGAGCACTCCAACTAACTTGTGTTTTAGCATAGCATTCTATATGTACTTTAAAATTAAGTACTTCCTTTGTAAATATAAATGGCCCCATTTTTCTTCTTTCTTCAGTTTTTAGTGATTTTTTCCCCCTTGGTTTGCCTTTTAGGACTGATGTAAGTGCAGCTGTGGTTTTTTAAGAGGTGTTTACGCCATTTCTTGCACACAGCTCATCCATCACTCCGCTCAGATACAGCAAGTATTCAAAATACAGCCTGAGAGTGGCATAGCCATTTGCCTTTCATGAAGTGGCTTAGATGAACCTGGAACATCATAGTGTGTCACCAGCACATTCCTGATGTGAGTCTAGTTGTCTTTCCAATGTTCCATAATATGACAAAGAGCAGAAACACTCATGTTTGCATATGCTCTAGTGGAATTGAAGATTCATATGATGCAGTAACACCAGCTGATACTCACTACAGCTCTTTTTTAAGTGTCTTCCTTGGTGTAAGAAATTTTCCTTGGCTCCAGCTTCTCTCTCTTAACAACAGCTTCACTTTATTCTGCCAAAAAAATTGTCTGTTTTTCTTTCATATGTAAGAGTATTTCTCTGGTTAAATACTAGTTTCATAATAACAACATAAATATCAACTTCAGACTCTGCTTCCTTACAGTTAGACCAACTCAAGTTAGAGGTGATATCTGCTACTTCACTAGGCTAGCCAAGTCCACCTATAGTGATACTTATGATTGCTTTACCTTTAGCACATCTTGCATTATACCGATTAAGAGGTATAGCTTTAGTTTATATATGAAACAGCAGTTTACAAAAACATTCCTTCAGCTTTATGAAGCTTTAAATGTGTGTATACAGGAGATACTAAATTTTAACTAGCACTGGGAGAAGATAGAGGAAAATTCTGAACCTTTAAGATATTGGAGATAAAAATGAGCTTGTAGCAGACCAAAATGAAAACTATGTCTAACCCTTAGTGCCTCACACCTCAAAAAAGCCAGAATTTTGCCCTTTATAACATAAATTACATCGTACTGACAAAAAGAAAACAAAACAGCAACTAGATAGCCTGATTTTTTCTAAGGATACATAATTAAAATATATAAATTTTCAACATTCATTTTAGATATTTGCTAACAATTATGCAATTTTAAAAAAAAACAGTGGTAAATATAAAAATATATAATATTATGTAGCACTACATAAACAATTTACTATCAAATAACTAGTGGAAAATGTAATGGGTGAATCAGATTCACAAGTTAAGCAAGTGCAAGTTCCAACATCTTTTTCTGAGATTTCTAGTTAGAACCAGGAATGGATGTGTTTTTCTTCACCTCTGCTCTCAAAGGTGACAATTTCATAAGCACACCAGTTAGAATTTAGATCATCTGTAATTTTTGAACTTTAAACTTTCTTACTAAGTCTTAAGAATTCTTTCCAAAAGGAAAAATCATGGATCACAATTTAAAATAGAAGAATACAAAACTTGTTTTACAACATTCAGAACAGATAAGTGTAAATTAGAGATGAACAAGCATTACAAGATCGTTTTGCCTCTCCCAAAGAATCCATCTCTGTTATAGCTCAAGCTAAGAAACTTGAATTCCCACATACTCCAGCTTCAATGCAGGCAACCAATAAGTATGCCTGCTGATATGCAAGAACATCTCTGAAGAAAAAGTTATATCTATATAAGAATAATTATAAAAAATGAAAAATTAATATTTATACCATGTTCATCTAAACCAGTTGTAATTGTGTTGTATCATTTACCATGTTTTGATTTTACTTCAGACTAAATTAGGGAGTGCTATGGGAGGAAGAGCCTGCATGCAGAAGGAGCTTTTTTGCTCTGCTAGTGTGAATTACATGTCACAATGTAACACTAACAGGTACCCATGTCCTTATAGAACATATTCTGAACAACAAATTTACAACTCTGACCCAACCTGTCTAGCACTGAGGTTAAAGCTTAAGTCCTAGACCAGTATTCACAGTTCTTTCAAGATGTCTGAGAGGCACTCAGCAATGTGGAGAAGTTTGAAGAAAATTAACCTGTAGAAAGAAACTAAGAATCATAGTGAGTGCAGAGCTACCTATGAGAAGAGAAATGTGTGAAATTTGGACTACGTGGCTCCTCACCATAGTTGCTCAGCAAGGTGCCACCTCAAGACTCTAGGAGTTCTGATTCTGTTCATTAGCTTTTTAACTGCTGAGCAATAAATTCATGTCCATATCCTGAGGAACTTTTCAAAGAGTCTCACTGTGGCATGGCAAGCGGTTTGCACTTAATCAAAGTTTAGCAGTGATGTACAGTCCCTGTTTTGGAGATCTTCAGTCAAAATTATTTGGATTTGAAAAAAAGTCCCATTCAAAATGAAGAGGCATAGTATACATTTCATAGTGTCCAGGGAAAGCCTACCCATAAAAGACAAGTCTACTACAAAGCTATTTGAGTTATAAGTCTGCAACCAATAATACCAAAATGAGTTTGTGGACTGCAGAGAAAAGCATCCTTACTAGAGGACAAACACAAAGCCTTTTGCATTTGGTCAATAGGAAACAGTGAAAACACTTTAGGACAGTGTAGGCAAGAGAGAAAAAAAAAAAAAAAAAAAAAAAAAAGAAAAAAAAAAAAGATTAGGATTTGGAGGAGCTTCCCCTATGATTTCTTTAATACAAAAAAAAATTAACTTTCTTAATTTAATTTTCACTGCTTTTGTATACATCTTGTGATAATATACCCACTAACTACTGAAAAATCCAAAGACGTTCTATTCCAAATTTTAGTATTTAAGATTTTTTATTATTTTTAAAGGTGTAATAGAGGACTTAAGTCCAGGAGCGACTTATAATCTGGCATTCATATATATAAGCACTTAAAGGAAAAATAATTCTATAGAAAAAAAGTAATCCTAGACCAAAACATGCATGCATTTTGTTTAAGCTGACTTAGAAATATGAAGTCTTAATTGCTTTTATTCCTTTTTACTTCATGTCAGTTTCTCTACAAAGTCTCAGAATATATCTCAACATGGGGATGTTCAGAACTTGATCCCAGTTTTGGCTGCTCTAGGTCTTAAAATGAAACAGAAACATGTATTTTTGTCCTATAATAATGGAGATTGTTCAACTTCATGAATTAAATACATCTGCCTCTTGAATTGATTACCTAACAAAAACTTTCCATAAAACCTACCTAGGATTACTACATTTTAGCCAATCCACCAGCAGTCTGGAATTCATATTTATATTGTTAATAATTTAATGTTTTCTGCCAGCAGATCTGCAACAGCCGAGACTTTACGTTCTATTGTATGTTTCTAGTTGACACAAATAAAAAATCACAAGATGATCATTAGAATATGAAGCACTAGAATACGAAGTGGCTCTCCTAGCACAGCTAGCTGGAGATGTCACTTGTCAGAAACCAGTATTGGGGTGCATATAATATATGCATAATGGTCAGAAACCAGTATTGGGCTGCAAACAATGTGAACTCTGGAAAGAAGAGATCTCAGCATTTCCATTGATTCCAGGCAGCTTAGTCAGCCAGAAGTCTCAGGCAGAATCAGTTTAAGTAATTTTGGTTACTGACTGTCAAAGCAATTTTTCTTCAAACAGAGTTGATCCAATGGAGCATTTTAGTTTTCATTTTGGTATTGCTTCCAGTTATATTTTTGTTTGGATTTTTTTTTCCAGTTTTGTTTGTTTGGATTTTTTCTTAAGTAAAGTTAATTTTTAAAAATGGAAAGAATAATGAATAAAATTATTCTTTTTTTTCCACCTCCTTTTTTTCCACCTCCTTTTTTTCCTTAACATTTATCTCCTATCCAGATTTACTTGTTCTGAATGTGTGTAATAGTTTGTAATTACATTTTTGTTTTTAAAAAAATGTAATTTAAGAAGAAAAATGGTAGAAAAGTAGATCTATGATCAATGATTTACGGTCCAATCCATAATCTCACTTATCCCTCTTCTCATAGATTGCTCATTTCACCCAATAAGTTTATGACATTATATATAATATAATATAATATAATATAATATAATATAATATAATATAATATATATATATATATATATATAATATATATATTATATATATAAAATATATATATAATATATATTATATAATATATAATTATATTTGATTCCCTCTGTTCTACCTGAGTAGTAGTTAGCAAACAGACTTAAGAAAAAAATATTGTTTCCAAGTTATTACTGCTGATTCTGATCATCTGAGCACAGCTTGAGGCCTGCCTGCCTATGGCATAAATTAAAGTAGTCTGAAAGTCTGTGTGCAGCTGACAATAGTAACCTTAAATAACTTCCTCCGCTGTTGTTGCAAAGGAGAAACAGCCTCCTTGATCAGCTTTGTGTTGACTAGAGAGTCACCTTACTTCAAAGGAGAGACACCAGCTTTAAGCTTCTAGTAAATCAGTGGAGCATTTGAAAGGAGGTGTATGAAAAGCCATGCTTGTTTCTCTCAAACTGTCCTTTTATTGTTATGCATGTATGCCACTCTGTACGTGTATCTGAATAAGACTTTCATGGAATAAAACATTTCTAGTCCTGTAGCTGATAATCTAACTTGAATATTTGTGACATATTCACAATATGCTGTGCCTGATACTTATTAGCAACAACTACAACATTTTCTATGGAGGCACATACATTTTCCTTGGAGTTCCTTTTTCCAAATTTTCTCAATGAAAATGAAATGAAATGAAATGAAATGAAATGAAATGAAATGAAATGAAATGAAATGTCTGGGGACAGAAACTGGAGGAAAGAAAAGTATTGATGTCTGAGCAGAGAAACTAGGGGAAAGAAAAGCTTCAGACCTATAATTTTTCAAAAATTCACTTTTTTTCTTTTTTTTTTTTTTTTTTTTTGCAAGACAATACTACTTTCTGAAAACCATGTACCCTTTAGTCCTGAATTAATACTAGATTCCTAGTCTATAGTTTGCTCAGTGTCTTCTAAACTTGGTTCTATAGCTTAGCATCTTTTTTAACCTTTGACAGTTTTCAGCTGGAAAACTGAAAACAAATCAAAACAAAACAAAAACAAAGGAAGATTGGACGAATACTCAAATGTAATAATGCTACCTACTTAATCTACGTATACAAGCTTATATTGTCACTGTCCTGAGGCCTGAGTGACAGTTCTTGTTCAAGTCCCTCCATTTCTGAAAGTCATTAGCAAAATATGTGTGTATGATTGTTCATGGGAACTGAGAGGTAAGCAATTGTAAAATGAATCTAGCAAATTAAGTGTCATGTTCATTACTGCAAGAGTCAAAGCACAGGATCAAAGACTCAGGAAAAAATAAAGTTTGACCAAAAAAAATAATCAGTTGGGAGTAAGGGTCATAGCCAAACAGGAACAAAAGAATAAAGAGCAGAAGAAAACATCTGTAAGCCTTGCTTGTGAGGAGGGAGAAGGAAATAGGAAGAGGGAGGAACCTTTCCACATACTTGCCCTCAGAGGTTTGCATACATTTGTGTACTCCACATTGTTGTTTGAACCTGATTTATAAAATAGTCACATTTCAGAGATAAGGAACATCACAGATGACCTTCTTAGAGGGGTTTTCCCTCCTCTTAAAGGACAGGGGATAGAGAACTTTCTCACCACCAAACATAAAGATTTGTTGACACTGTAATTACCTATCCCTCCAAATTTTTGAGAGATATATCTGTGCAGACCTGTGCATATCATTTTTTAAAATATGTTGCCTGTTTTTCCTTACTTTCCATCTCAGTCTTCACATATGGCTCCATCAAATAGAAGAGCCATCATTGCAATAGAGTGAACCCCTTAAGGAATCGGTGAGCACTTTCTCAGACGAAGACATGAGAACAGCATTAAGAAACAATGTAAAAGTGTTTCACAACTAACTCGGCTGCTAAACCTAGCCTGCCCTGTAGCCAGTTGGAACAAGCTGTGTCTGGAATGGGGCAAGTGTGGCTTGATCTCAAAGGGAAGATTGCAGTCTCTAAAAGCCCATGGTACGTGGACAGTTGTCACAAGGAAAGGGGATAAAACCCAGTAGCTGTTAGTACAGAGTTTCAAAACTGATGCGAGGACATTAAATTGTTACTATTGATTGTCAGCATTTGTTTCTGTCAGCATTTGTTTCTGTTCATCAAATGCATAAAAGATTCAGTATTTTCATCTCAGCAAGTGCAAATACCTACCAGTCATTATTTACATCTAGCACATGTAATTGCCTAAACAGTTTGTCTGTTATCTTTTCTAAATCTGAAAATAAAGATTTTTTTTATCAAACTCAGAAAATGAATACAAACCCCACTTTATAGAAATTGCACACTCTGTGCCTTTTAACTGTTTTTTTGTTTGTTTGTTTGTTTGTTTGTTTACTGAACACTTTTTCCTATCTTAAAAAAAAGGAGGGAATGTAGTTTTTAATATTTTGCACAAAACTTTCTGCAGGGAATGTTGTCTTTAAATATTAAAATGTAAAAACGCATTCTGGATATCCTTGGTTGTAGTAACAGTTTTTTATAAATACGGTCATAAATATTAAAACCTACATCATGTTTGATTGGAAAACATAGGCTTTTTGAGACTCAGTGTCATTTCTGCTTTGCAAGTCATGAACATGAAGAGAGACATCACTTAAGAGAGACAGAAGAAAGAAGATAGATAGATCCATGTGGGAACTGCGAAAGAATTAGGCATTTACCTCTCGTTGTATTTGCCTAAATATAAAGGTTACAACTTCAACAAACCAGTTAAGATAAAGCCTAATGCCTAATGCTTTATCTTAGCACATGCCTAAAGAACAGAGTATCAGGAGAATTCTGTTCTGACTTTGTTCTTACAACCTTTCTTCCTATATTACACCAACAAAAACTAAGCTCGCATCTAAACATTTCAGGATTTGCAAACTTATTTGCAAAATGTGGATTTTAATGTTCTTGCTATATCAGAACATCACAAGTGGGATTATTACTGGGATCTACATTTTATGAAACCAGGCTCAGTGCCTTCATCTTCCCAAAAAGTTCCAGTCATTATTTTTAATCTCAATACTATCCTTGCAACAAGGCATTAGGTATGTAGAGAAATGTCCTTTCTGATTCCATCTGTTGAAGCCAGAATTTTAGAAATCATTTTGCCAGGAAAATAAAAGAGAAAAGGCATGAGTGACTGTGGCTTCTGTCAATAAATAAATAGATTATCATCAGTACAAGTTCCCATTCTTTTCCAGAAATTTTATCTAGATTCCTTAATTAAGTATTCATGGGAACAGAAACTAGATTCATTCCTTCAAATACTTCATGTGGTAAAATTCCCTTTGATAATCTTGAACTGAGTGATAGCTTTGTCATTTATTCTAATGATGCTTTCAGTGTTAAAAGAACATTCCTCTGCCCCAGATGTTAATTAAGTCTTAGACCAGGAGCTGAAAAGCTACTTCTCACCTCCTATCATCTGGGCAAAGTAAAATTTACTGGGAGAATTCTTGGGGAAGGAAGCACAAAAGTGGGTCAAATATAAGCAGAGAGGTAGATTTCTAATTCTACCTTGAAAAGCCTTACTTGTATTTTTTTAAAAGGTGAAAGAACAATACAGCTTACTGTGTCTTCAGGCAAGATAAGGCAAGAGAAATGTGATAGCTAGGATTCTTACTTAAAATTCCAAAAAGACAAAAAGGAGAAGATAGATCATGGCTATTAAACCAGCAGGAAATCCTTTGTATTCTGTGACATATGCAAAGTTCATTTGTTCAGTATGAGTAATGTATTTTAAAAAACAAATAACTTCCTGACAGCATGTAGTTCATGCATGTTGTTCTTTTTCCACGAATTGCCTCCCCACATTCAATATAGGAAATTTTTTCATGTGTTGGTCAGTCAGAGAAAAACAAGGCTACATTTAACGTATCTCCTCATGAAATACTTCTGTAGTAAGAAAGAATCAAATTCCGTTCCTTCACTGATCTTGAAATTTGCAGAAGGCAGCAGATGAAGGAGTAGTCAGATCCAGGGAGGTGTTCATTGCTTCTCTGTTCCCCACAGTTCACATGGAAAAACACTTAACTTCTGGTTAATTTAATTTTATTGAATTATTTATTCAATACCATGATTTTCCAACCACTGGTATATTTACAGTCAGTGCATGATACTGATAAAAAAAAAAGGCACCTATGAAGTAAACACTGAATGGAGAAAGTCTTTGAGTTTGAAACATATGAAACAGCATCAGCAGAAACAAAGATTGCAGGCACTTCTGCAGAAAAATATGTTGACCCATACATAAAAATCTTTATTAAGACTCCAAGCATAAGAAGATTCTGGACTAGTGAAGAGAAAGATACAGTTAAGAAATAGTCTGCATAATGACTAAGAGGATTAACTTATGAGTCTCAAGTAGCTGAATAAATAGAAGATAACCATACAGAAGCAAATAAAGATTTGTTGGGAGTGAAAAGTAAAAATTAAGAAACTGAGAAATCTAAGTTTGGTGACATGCAAGAATTATTTTATGAAGTTATTTGTGCCAGGCATTGTGTACATAATTATGGACATTTCTTGCTTTTAGGTGCCCCAGCCAGAATATTTGGGAAAATGAACGATACTATATCATTTTTGTAGAAATTCATAACATCCTACAAAACAGATCATACAAATCAGAAGAACTAATTTTGGATTGATCAAATAATTTCAGGGACACTATCAGTCTATCTGGATTCCATAAATAAAGCATATAAATTGCCACACAGCTTTACAAGTAGTCTTGAAGCAAAGACAATGGGTTATAGCCAGCCTACAAATTACCAAAACAAAGACAGAAACACGTAAAATCTTGAAGACTTACTCAAAATTTGATTTTTGTTTGACGAAGTAGAGATTTAACTGAGCTATTTTATATAAAAATAAAGGACTTTAAGCTCAAACTGGTAAGTAACAGCAACACTTTATATATGCATTTTGGATGCCAAAGAAGAATGGAGGTGGTGAAGTTTACATAAATAAAATGTCTTATGTAGCAAGCTATTGCAGTTTTTAGAAGTCTTGCCTCTGAACACTTTTGAAGGTCTCCAGATAAATAGAAAATTTATTCTATGTTCCTGTACCACTTTTCAACTTAGATTAGAGGTTAGAACAGAATGAGTAAAACTGAAGAAATGTGATTGTGCCATATATTGAAAGGACCAAATTGAATATAGGAAAATATCTTCTCTGGAAATGCCCTAGCGAATTTTCAGGCAGATTAAAAACATGAGGGTTGATTTCAGATGAATTAGTGCTATAAGAGAAATTTTGAGGAAGAAGAGAATAACTTTCATTAAATATCACCCATCTTTAATGTTTGCTGCATGGTGTGAAGGTAGAGAGAGAGACAGACAGATTTGGTTTTGTTTCATTTAAGGCGAATAATAAAGCATATTTTCTTCTTTACAAAAATACATACATTTCTTCCCAGGATAATAAACTTCCCAGTGAACCCTGATATTCATCTTAAAGAGAGTAAACAGATGCATACTTATATAAAAAATATTTTTCAAGATAATTATGTTACACAGTTATAATCACTTCTTTGCTGTGTTCTTTTCCTATATTTTTTTATATCTCATATATTTTCATTGTAAGTATAGTGGATCCAAAGCCCAAGGTTTTGACTCCATTTTTCCTTAAACTTTTAGAAATCAGAGTTGAAGTGTGATTATAATTCTAAAGAAATTAATACTGTAACTGGGTCCCATCTCTGTATATGATTCAGAAACACGCAGCACATGTTGAAAGGGAGAGTGCATTAATAAAGAATAGTAACTGAGAATAATAACTGCAAGCAGTAAACACGGGATTTTTTCTCAGTCTAATATCAGAAGACCTTGAGAACTTGACCCATTGATGAATAAGGCATAAATCTGCTATACAACTATGAATATATGCAGTGTAGTGGCTCCTAAGGACTTGGGAAATTCTTTTCATTGTTCTGACCTCAAGAGGGTCAGTATTTTTATCTCCTGGCAATGAAACATGGTTGAGACCGTTGTCTTGTGCTTTTTGAACATTAAAGAGCATCTAAGATGTAGTAGTTAAGCCTTGGACAGAACTTATTTCTTCCTCACAAAAATATGTATAAAAATCTTGGCTATTCAAATAAGACTCATAAATGATGGAGTCTCCATATATTTTGAAAGATCTGAGAAATTTAATGGCCTGAAGCACTTTTCATATAGTCTACTAGAGCTTCTAATTGTCTGAACAAAGAGCTATTTCTCTCAGCCATCAACCTTAATTATAACTTTTAATACAGTTTCAATAAAAATTACAATTATGCGTTATTATTGTACATGGGTATATATTACTGTAAACTATGATGTAAGTAGTAACTTCACCTTTTTTTTAATGCAGAAGATAAATCCCATAGGAAGAGTGGGTCTAAGACAGTGAGTATGTTAGTTAATCATTTTCTATAAATTTTCCATGATTCCCTTTTTGGGGGCTGGGGGAGATTACCATGTCACCTGGCTCTGCTGATATTACTATATTACTAAGGTTATTGTAGGTATGTCTAAGAAGTCATAGCTAAATCTTTCTTATCAATGATATGTAGCTTATAAATTGAGTGAGACTTTCCTCCACTTTACCATGCAGCCACCCCCTTGGATTGGCACAATCTTCTCTTCCTATAGAAAAGAACTGTCTTTGAGCCAGTTCATGTCCTTTCTTTTCTGCCTTGCTTATCACTGTTGGGCAGGACATAATATGGACCACTGTACTTTTGTACCCATTGAAATGCTGTTCCCACTTAAAAACAATATGTGACTTATGTTTAGAAGAAGGGGAGTTAAAATCTTTATCTGAAATTTAAGAATCCTATTGAAGGGGGAAAAAAAAAAGAAAAAAAATTAAAAGAAAAAGCAGAACAAATGAGAGTATGAATCATCATCATCTGAATTTTGTAGGAAGCCATTGACTCCTCTTTTCTAAACCTGGAAACAAAACAAACACAACGAGCTTGTATTTGTTATCCCAGTAATATTCTGATAAATAAACCCTTTTACTCAATTGAGTAGTGAACAACTGATCAGCAACTTTAAGCAAGAATACGATAACAAGGTGGATGGATATATTTCTATACAGCCTCTAGGGAGGGAAGTAACCTGTGCTATCCCAATGTTTCTAGGTACATCTGCGATATCTCTCAGCACCCTATATTTCAGGAAGTCAGCATGTTTGTGAAGTTATTGTAAGGTAGCAGCGGGCATAAGTAAAACACTGCTAATATAGTACTTGGCCAAAAGTAGCCTCCCCTGTAGGAGTTTGTTTATAAATTGCTTTGGTCCACTTGACAAGGTCAAATCCATTCTCTTAATGATGAATCTCATCTGTTCTGGTGCAGAAAGAAATGTTTTCTTTCACTTCTACGTGTGGTAAAAGCTCATTCATCTCTATACATTCTAAAGGGAAATCCAGCTACATCAGAGAGAGAAGGAGTATTCAGAGGGCAACTGATGGCCAGGAAGATATATTGAATTCACTTTCCTGGGATAGACATTCAAATGGTAACAAGTGATAGAAAACAGCTCTATATTTCAGCATGATGTGTGTTCTCTCTCTTATGATTAAACCTCCTGTGGGCCATCTGCATTTAATGGGTTAGAACTACTTTGTAGCTGCAGTTTTTTCTTTCCATGGCTCTTATTTATTTGAGAGGAGACCAAGCTGCACTCTTAAAAGTGCAGCATGTAGGAAACGCTGCCAAAAGAATGAGAACGAAAAGGCAAATTTATGACCTACTGTTGTTTTAAGCATTTAGCAGCATAAGTAGGAAGTATAGATAAATGTGCATTTTTAAGTGATTCTCTGTTTATCTCAGTTACATTATTTGCTTAAATTTCTGAGGAGAATTAGATGAATTAGTTTATATAAAAGTTAATACTCTGCCTCCGGACTACCAGTTTAGTATATTTGTGGAATTGTTTTCAAATTAAAACTAACAATTCCCTTTAGAACAGGCTTTCCTAAAGAGGGAAAAACAAAAACTATCCAGTCCATCCTCGTCTCTCTGATTCTTACCAAAAAAAAAAATATTGTGTGTTTATTACTGTAATCAATTAGATATAAAACAATGGTTTATTAAAATTCAGTGCTTTAAAAATAGCAGAATGGACTACCTCACAAAAAAACCTTCATATAAAATGATGTTGTTCCAGAACAATTTGATTTAGCATTGCAAATCTATTAAGTATTTATTAGGAATCATATTGTAGTCTCAAGTCAAATCCCTGGCAAGACTCCCACTAGCTTCGATTAGGATTTGATCGTAGGGAGATTTTTAAATAAAGGAAATTTCAGCCCTCTCTGCCAACACTGAATAATCTGGCTCCAAATATTCAATAAACTCCCAAACAATAAGTGAATTTTCCTCCTTTCTCATTGTATATATTACATTTGTTAAATAGTACTCACTAATTCAGGTCTCTACTCCAAACCATTTTTTTTCTAAAAGGCTCCCAGAATGATTCATTTTTTAAATTTATCTTATGTGTTCAAGTGACAGCTGAATTTTTTCCATATTCCATTATATGTTAATATTTACAAAGTTTAATGAAAAAATATTTTTAGTACTCTAGAAGCTGAGTTGTTCCCTTAATATCACTTAGAAAAAAATATGCAATGAACATGCTTTATATTGCCTTTTCATAGTTCAAGATCTCATCTGTTTTCCATTTTTAATGATTAAAATAAATTCATTTGACTAAATCTAAATACACCTGAGTAAATATAGTCATACTGATTCACATTCTTGTGTCTTTTTTTTTTTTTTTTTTTTTTTATTTTTTTTTTTTAGGATACTGCTTAACAAAGCTTTCATTTTAGCTGAATTATTTCTCAAAAGGGCAAAAACATGGAAGTGTTAACTAGGCCCTTACTTTACCTACAAGTAGTTTATTATCAGACTGGATATTCCTGTGTTTTTAACAAGAAAGGGATTTAGACCTCTTTGTAATCCCTCTCCGTATCAATGAATTTCTCATTCACAGAGCAATTCAAGGGACAAGAGTCAAATCCTTTGCAACTGATGGATTATAGCAGAAGACTGCACTGCTGTAATGACTGTGGGACAAACATGCATTTTGTTCACATATGGCTATTCTCACAGGAGTATAAGGCAGGCAAGATTAAGCCTACTTCTATTATTTTTGTTACATAAAAGGATGCAGAGATCA
Organism: Tympanuchus pallidicinctus; assembly: GCF_026119805.1. Lineage (NCBI taxonomy): Eukaryota > Metazoa > Chordata > Aves > Galliformes > Phasianidae > Tympanuchus > Tympanuchus pallidicinctus. Next base: position 22,475,789 of record NW_026294802.1, read on the forward strand.
TCACTGTTCTCCCCAGCTTCTGAGGGATGAAGCAGTTGACAGCTGTTGGAATACGGAGTGTTACTGTAGATAGAAATGAGCAAAGCACTCATGTAGAAGTAATCTTGTTAGCCATTCAGAAAATATAAATACTGTCCTATGAAGTGAAGTCTTGCCAATGGTGTTTATTTGCTATCCTTGTCTTTCATCAATATACTTGTCTATGAATTGATGCATTTCTTAGTCTATTCTACTGCTTATTACTATGGGAATAATCATCTTTATGAGCAACATGAGCTAAGTGGAAGTTTTGATCTTTTCCATGTGAGGACTCACAATGACCCTATTCCTATAGAAGATAATGGATTTTGAAAGATCCACTGTGGGGTTTTTTCCTATTTTGAAAAATCAGTGACACCTATAGCGGACTGCATTTGAACACTCTGAGTCTCCCTCCTCCCAGAAGATTATTCTGTCATTCCCGGTCATCATACTTCCATGCTCACTATACAGTGCCTCTCTCATACACATGTCTCACATTCAGTACTTGCCCAGTGTTCTGCTTATTTTACACAATTTAAATCTAAAATATGTTCTTTAAACTACTGCAGCTTTACATTCTGGATATTTACTTAGTAAGTATGCTTATGCCGCCAATATTTCAAGTGATAATTCACCAGTGTACCACAGCTGTTTTGTGTTGCACTGGCAATACAAAGCAGCTGTAAACCAAGTTTAACCAGATAAGTACTTCAGCTTCTTCAGGCTGCTCAGAAGTGATATTAAATAAGTGGGATAAAGAAGTAGCCATTAGCATAAGCTTTGGGTAACTGCTCACTATCCTTCAAATGCCAGACAAACCTAAATGATCGTTGTAGAGGGATAAGAGATATTACAACTACAATGCATGGACTACTTGTTACTTAGTTACGAAAGTGCTGGAGGAAAAAAAAAGAAAAGCAAGACAGTCTTTTGCCGAAGACAACAGTTTTCCACTGGAAACATACTGAATTTTAGCAGTTTCTGTGTTTTAAGTTCAGTTTTATCTCTGATCAGACGGGCAAATATCTGGAAATTCACTGAGAAAACATTAATTCATCTGTGTAATTTTGAAAACACTGAAATATTTTATACTTTACAACCATAAGTATTTACTTCTATCATTTAAAAATATCTCAGTATTAAATGTACAAAATACAATGTATTTTGTTGGTATCTGTGAAACAGTATACTTCATGGTCTTACTATAAAGTTTACAGTTAAAACAAATGCATTTAATATATTGAACTGGAATTTTTCAACACTTGACAGTGTAAAATATTACTACATTAAAGAAATGAAGTAAGAAATATAGTTCATTTCAGCTCTTTCTCAGCAACAAAAGTTGCCTTCATTGATACATTTCTCTGACGTGTAATACTGCCAATTAAACTGCAGGTAGAAATCATCAGTTGTGTCAAAGTCTTCTGATCCCCTTTATGATAAGCGGATGGTCTTTAGCTCCTAAATGCAGCGTTGTCCATCATTCACATGAGTCTGCATAAATCTTAGAAAGCACTTTTAATTTTCATGGATGAATTTACATCTGTTTGAAAATTTGACTTCAAACACAGGCTTAACGTTTTCAAATTGCTAATGAATCAATCATAGGAGGGAAAAAAAAAACAGCTCTGCACTATGTCATCACAAATTGTTCACAGTAATAATTACAATAATATTTCACTTTCTCTTTTAACAGAACAGGGACTCTTTGCAAAGAAGTGCTAAAAATTTACTGCCCAGCATTGCATGATGATCACATATCTCAAACATTAGTTAAGGAACTTGGCAGGAAGGCTATGTAAATCATCTCCTTTTGTTTTTAGTGCATCTGCCACATGTTGGAGAAGTAGTGAAAAGATTAGTTGTTCATGCTGAGAAATCATTAAGTGGATACAATCAAAAAGCTAGAACACAAGTCCTGACAAATGTAGTAGTATAGTCCAGTGAAAAATGAAATCGTTTACATTGAATAGAAATTTATTCTAATTATTTGCATACACAGAAATGCCTCTTCTCAAGATTTTTTAATAAAAAGAAAACCCTACAAATAGACCCTTCGGCTTTATTTGCACTGCTTATGGAATAAGGAGCTACTCATCTTGGTTAAAAAGTCTGAGTCTGGCCTTAAGCCAGTGTGGGCCAGATTCTGCCATCCTTACCAGAGTTAAATAGTACCTTAAGCTGGGCCTGATTATGAAACGATTACTCATGGTGAGCAACTCTTTGCATGAATAGGGCCATTGTGAATAAACTTCTACAAGTGATTCACAATTTGGTCTATGTGAGTAGTCTTGCTCACGTCAATGCATCTACACATGGAGTAAAGCAGTACTAAATAAAAGTGGCAGAATGTGACCCTGTTGTAGTACTTGACATCTAACATGAAGATGCTTTTTCATTAGCTAAATGAAATGCTGCAGCCAACAGACTATCATTCATTCTTTAAGACAAGGCTGATTCAAGAGCATGACAAGCTTAATGCAGGTCTGCAACTTATCACACCTCAGGTTTAATGAAGGGTTTAATACCTGTTTGCCGAATGCATAGTTATGCTAGCAACATGTAACAAATAATTTCCAATGCTTAAACTGAGGAAGAAAATTTAATTAGAACTGTATCCCTTTCATTTAATTAAAATCAGCTGGAAGATGACATAGTATTTTATTTTTCCCTTCAATTTTGGAAGTTTCAAGCATCTAAAAATGCTCTAATGTTTTGAAAAACGTTTATTTTCCCCAAACAGTCTGTCACTGTAATAAATTCCTAGAAATTGTTTAATTTTATTCTTTACATAAAATACCCTGTAAAAATGAACTTGCTGGACTCCACAAGAAAATAATTACAAATTCTGCTTTCAAAATAAATGAATAAAACTAAAAGACAGACAACAAGGAAAACAATGGCTAATTTTGCCAGCTTTTGCTTCTTAGTCCAGTAATCATAACCTAGTAAAGATTATCTGAAAACCAGTTTGACGTGTTCTATATATTGTACCTTAAAAAAGGATTATGAGGAAACTAAAGAAGAAAAAAAAATGGAAAAACTTGCATTTCCACTACTTGTGTATCTGGCATAAGTGTCTATATAAAACTAGCATCTTTACATGTGCTAATAAAATTCTTTTTTATTTAAGTCATTAGAATAATTTTACTTCTGTATAAGCAGATCATAAAAAAAGGAAATGATAAGTTCTAGCCAGAATACTCTTTCACAGTTACTCAGCCCAAAGTTGAAGTTCATTTTCAGAAGAAGAGTAGAATCAGGAAACCACGAATTCAAGCATATGTATGTCTCTTTCAATAGTTTTTCTAAGAATTTGCTGTAAAATACCCATTTACAACTGATCCTAATGGTTTCAAATTTAAGTCTAATTATTCCACTGAAAGATTACAGAATAGACCCATCTCCTATTTTTGTTTTCAAGTTATGCCTCATGAGTAGGAGCAGAGACAAGCTGGGAGTTTCTGAGAGTGTGTTTTAACGAGTACTGGTAGTTTTGCTCTTGCTGCGACAAAATGTGCTCCCCTGATCTTCCCTTCTCCCCTCACCATGCTCTTTTTCTAACTAATGTCCAGAGAGAAAAGCAAGAAGGAGCAGGGGGCTACTCAGAGACCTGTATCCTGTTTAATCACAGCCGTGTGAGTCCTACTTTATTTCAATTAATTTACTTTGCCTTTATGAACCTGAGAGACTGACTGTTGCTTTCAAAGAGGCTGACATTTCACTCATCTGAAGGAGCCTGGAATGTGACAGGGGAAAGGGAGGAGAAGTAAATCAAAGTAGATAGCAGTTCTCCAGATGTAAAGTATTTTTCTTCTCCTCTATTTTTTTTTCCACCAGAAATGTCAGAAAGTCTGCTGACATTTTAATTCCTTTGTGATAGGCTGGGAGCTGAGAGCCAAATCCTGTTGCCACTGCAGTCGAAAAGATTTTTCCTATGGACTTTAAAGGAGAAAAAAAGTCTTACACTCTGAAAAAAAATAAATAAATAAGCAACATATCAACAAACTGTAAAACTAAATGAAATGTACTGTTATAACATCTTGAGGTCAGCCATGGACTGAAATTGGAAAGACTTGTTGGACTTTTTCCTTTTCAATTTGACCACAGCATAGCAAATACAATAAGAATGGAGCAGAAGTGGGATTTTGCTGTTGCTGTTTTGAAAGTTTCAAGACATTCTATCTGAAACCTGAAATATTTCATTTAAACTCTTGTCAGTTTACACAATCTGTGCACTTATTTGAAACTCTGTTAAACACTGATTCTGCTTTTAGTGATACCTTTATTAAAAATCTCATAATCTGTAATAGGAATACACTCAAATTCATAAAATGAATGACTACCCTCTATTCTCGTTATGTTAGTTGTGCATTGCTACAACTCCAGTGAGCTCTACATACATTTAGAAAAGCAGCAAGCTGGCTCAGAACCGCAGCACAGTACTGAGAAATTTAGGTCTACAAATTCCACCTACAACATAAGTGATGATATATTTCCTTCTCTGCATTATGTTCTTAGAGATTTACATCATGGTTCTAATATTTGAAATGTATTTTCCTTTACATAGTTCTTCCATTATGAAGTATTAATTTGAAAAACATTAATTTTGTGTACAAAATTACTAAGAACCAGTGGCGTAGACATATTTGCTTAATTGGTTTATTCTTTTTTGCAGGTTCTATAACCATTTTTCATCAACTTGTACAACAAAACATGTTTCTATATGAAAACCAAAACAAAGAGGGCTTGTTGAACTTGATGCATGGTAAATCTATATGGTTTACTCTTAAGTTTTATTGTTAAATATGATATTGCATTTCTGTAAGCAGATGTCACGTATATTGTGATCTTTAGCATTCCACACACAGCGGCTTATTGTTGTATCCTTTAAATATGGAAAATAAAAATGCTTTCAGTTTACTATTTAAAAAAGGATATGAAGAAAGGGTACAGCTATATTACATAGCCCAGGAAATATTGGCAGCATGCTCTTTGGCTTTCATCCGTAGAACTGCAATGCTGGAAGATCTCCTTTCAAATTCCGGCTTGGTTTCAAAAGCATGTCCATTGGTTGCCCCAGTAAGTAAAGAGTCAGTGAAAAAATTATTGAGGGGCACATGGCTGAACTGATTCTGGTGGTTTGAAAAGCCTGTGTAGCCAGAATCTGTCCGGGGTGAATGGGAATAAGGTGTCATACAGGAGGAAGTATCTCGTGGTATCATGCAGGAAGTAACCACAGAACCACTAGCCGTGTTCCCCGCCCACAGATTGTTCTGAATCTGGAACACATAAAATGAATAATATTAAATATAGATATTTCATCTCTTGTTTTCTGCACTACTTGATTTCACTTGATACATCCATAATTAGTTTCTCCTCAGAAATATTTACCAAATAAAATCCTAAGAAACCTATGAATTAATCCATAAAATACAGACATGGTTGATAATATATCCAAGAGTTTTTCCTGAAGTTCTTTCAAAGATAGTTTTAAGATAAAAAATTATTTTTGTGCTTGTTTTTTTTTTAATATGAAATTACACTTGAGGGTGTTTCTTTTTCAGCTTGCAGACTGAACAAATTGTGTTGTATGTCCCTGGAAAACATTGCGTGACAGACTAGGAGACAAACTTTGTGGTTACCAGTGAGGTCTGCTGAAGATCTGGAGTAACCATATATTTAAGCTTTGATGTGTAATGTTTTCTATATTCGGCAGGCACTTAAAACTTCATTCTGAGCTTCACGCCTTCTTCTATCATCTATGAATAGACACTATACATAGGTATTTTTTCACATATTTATTACTAGATTAACATATTTTGCAATTACTCTTTGGTTAGCACTATAAAGTGAATTCCCCCTTCACACTTAATTTTATTTTCATGTTGCAAATGAATTTGGGCTTTAATGAATGTAAGTTATGCTTGTAGCTGATTTTTTTTTTTTTTACTATCAGATTTGAGACCAGTGGAAGTAAAGAATAATGAGAGTCACAGACAGTGAAAAAAATCTTCCAACTCAGCACTCTTTTTCCCATTATCCTAATACTTTGCAACAGCACATATCCCCCAAACCACCAACAAGTTAAAGATAAATTATGGCTCACTGAACTCATCTAGTTGAGATATACTGCAGATAGAAAGGATTAGATAATTACAGTCTTATTTTATAAATTATATGTCGAACAGTTGTATTAGCAGATGCTATAGGACCTGACAAACTAATCTGGACTCTGGTAATTCTGGCAGTAGAAAAGAATCAGTAACTTCTCTATCTTGGTTTCCTGCAGAAAAGTAGGGAAAAGGCATGGTAGCAAATCCTTGGTTCCCAAACTCTTGGTCTTCTCAGTGTCCCTGTTTACACATACAGGCGTATGCACATTGGCACACCCCCTCACATGAATGCAGATTACCTTTCCACACAGACACATACACACAACTATTTGGGCACACCTCAGGCATCTTCTGCATATCTTAGGTGATCTGCTGAGAGGTAATGAAGTGAATAAGGTGCCTGAGGGAGCTGATCAAGGATTTTTCCTCCTTCCTGTGGACTTCTTGCGATCTACAGGAGGAAAGAGACTCTAGTGAGAGTTTCAGAGCTCTTCATAGAATCATAGAGTATCTCAAGTTGGATGGATCCACACGGATCATTGAGTTCAACCTCTGGATCCACACAGAACCACCCAAAACCAAACCCTATGTCTAAGAGTGTTGTACAAATACTCCTTGAACTCCAGCATTTTGGAGCTGTGACCACTGCCCTGGAGATCCTGTTCTATGCCCACTATCCTTCAGAGAAGGGCTTTTTCCTAACACCCAACCTGACCCTTCCCTGATGCAGTTCCATGCCACTGCCTCAGGTCTTGTTGCTGTCACAGAGGAGCTGTAGGCCACTGTGAGGCCTCTCCTTATCTTTCTCTGCTCTGGGCTGGACAAAACAGTTCTCATCCTCACCTCCTATTTTCAGCAGTTTATAAATTCTTCTCAAACATCAGCTCATGAGAGACCCTCCACAGTTTGACTTGATTTTCAGCTTCCTTATTACCCTACACCTGAGTCTGTTTTCACTTATAATCAGAAAAAAAATGTAGTCCTCATGGAACAAATGTTTTAATTGGGGGATTCAAGTATGTATCTTAGTAAGACCCATTTGAACCATTGCCTTGGTTAATAAAGTTTGCTGCATTCAATCACACACAATAATCCTGAAGGCACCAATGTCTCTCTTACGGCTCAGTATTCAGAGATTACTGAGTATCCTTTTGCCTGGAAGGTTATTCAGATCCTTTGCAGAATCTGACAATTTTGATTCTGACAATAAGGAAATAAAGGACCCTGAAAGAGTTGGTAAGTATGATTTTTAAGTTTATGGCAACTGAAAAGTCATTCAGGACTTGCTGCTTATTATTGCTTGCAAACTTATTTTGAAGGATAGATTTTGGAGCCACACAGCATGCAATGAGCACATAAAGAGTAGTAAAGAAGATAGCAGTTGACAACCTATAAAATCCAGAGAATATCTTTTCCTTTTCTTGAAAGTGCAAACTGCACACATTCTGTTTCTATCATGAACTCAGAAAACCAGAAACTCTGCCATCTCTACAGTCTTGCCTTTCTTTTATATAGGAATAGCAAAATCTTTTAATTGCAGTTTGTTTGTTTGTTTGTTTGTTTGTTTGTTTTTCATGACTACATGTGCATTAATTGCAGCAGCAAATAAAAACAAATTATTTCCCTTTGTTCCTAGAGAACAAGAACATTCCCATATCCATGCTATTTCACTGCAGTTGGTTTTGTTGTTATTTCTCTACTAATTTGGAAAACAGTCAAGGCAGTTTAAAAAAATCCGGGAAAAAAATGATATTTCATGCAGATGCAAACATAACACCATTCTTTTTGATGGTGTTTCCAGGCCAAATTGTTAATCTCAAAAAATTCTCAACAGGATGAATTTGCCTAGAGATAGACCAATGCATCCATGTAGTTTCTAATATGGGAGCTAATTCTGAGGAAGCTCTTCATCTGTCTGTGTGGGACAAAGTCTCATTTATTTGACCTACACAGATTTCTTTTTAAGAAACCCCATACTAAATGCTGCAGATGGTCAGACTGCACAGATGTAATTATGGGAATAGTTTTCCAAAAATAAATAAATATATATGTGTTTAAATAGGAGCATATACAAATTTGCCTTTAATATGGTCATTATGGGAAGACTTCAAAAGATCCAATGGTCCAGTTTGAAAGTGTCCAGTAACCTATCTGGTCTGGAAGTATCAAAAATCACTCTTTCCTTCTATTTTTCTATTAGTTTGATTTTCAGTAAATTATGTTTAGCACCACTCTTTTTTCTGATATTTTTATCCTGGACAATCTCTTCCAATTTAACTTCAGTGTGATTGCACAGGTGTAAATGAGAAAAGTATTCAGCCACAAATTCTAGAATAAATAAATGTTTTGTTAAAGAAGCATTTAAACAAGCTATTCATTGCTAAAATTTTCAAAGTATCACCCTAGGTGTCTTCATGAGAGGAAGGAATTCAAATTAGTAAACTGAACTTCAGAATTGCTTTAAGATGCTAGAAGAGCTTTACATCTTTTTTCAAGAGACAGTTGTGTCTGTCAGAAGTATATTTTAGTCATATCTAATTTCTGCTCATTTAGTTTGTTGAATGACTTCCCTTTTGATACTAGATGTTAATTTCTCAGCAAGGATTTACACACATAAATTTCTTACAGGGAAATCTAGTGCATAAGATATTCCTGTATTAAAAAAAAATGCAGTAATGTTTTACAATAAGTCAAAATTATCAGGCCTTCTTCTGGTATGTTGGAAGGAAAAGGGACATTATGTACATGAATTTAAAGAAAATATTTTTCCTCTTAAGCTCTTGTGTGATCCATGAACTATATAAAAGGCAATTCAGAGACTGTGAATGAGCCCATACATGCAGTCCATCTCTGGTTTCTGTTAACATCACAAATAGCTTGAGCTTTGCTCTTGTGGTTACCATGAAATTACCAGAGCCCTTCAATATGTTTACCTACTGTATATTTTATACACACACTCGCGCGCACACACCCTCCCAATAGGGGAAAAGAAACATAGAATTGCATAGCTGTGACAAGAATATAACTGCAGAGTTATGGCTGTTAACATGATTATGATGTTACTTCCTAAACCTATGACCTTCTGCTTGACAATGTAGAAGAAAATAAGCTGAGGTAATAGGTCATCCTTTTTGGTCTGCTTTTATTTTTTTCAGTAAAAATACCAGATTCCTAGACATTCAGACTTCTTGTATCAGACCTTGGGAAATTGTATAAACTCATTTTTCCAAAATTTCTGAGGTTTGCTATCTTTTATTCAGTTTTGATTCTCTCATCACCAAATATATTGCACTTTAAAGTTTTTTTTTTCTTTTATTGGAGCTAGAGGCCTATCCAGACCAGAGACACACAAATACAATCACATGCTTCTTCCTTTTGAGTGATAAGTGTTTTAGAGCTCCACATGAATAAACAAATCTCCTTTAAGATATTTAGATATGAACTTATTATATTATGCAATACATACTATGTTATTCTATTATAATAAATATAATTTGTAGTTATTAGAGTAGTTAGACAAATTGTCTTTATTTTTACAGTGTTCCTTTACATTGCAAGGGGGACAAAGTGACACTAACTGAGCAGTTAAGCACTAACCTAACTATAAAAAACATACAGTTGTTGAAAGACTGAATTGCAAACAATATGTCACTCCTTTCTTCATGTGAAGCAACAACCCTTGCACTGCAAGAAAATGTGCAACCTGGGCTTGCACAAGTGGCTGCCTTAAGCAGATAAAACAAATTAAAATACAATTGCTGTTAAACGGCTTAAAACAACTAGTTTACACTGTATCATCTGTAGGCTGTTCCTAGTCCATCAGCACAAATAATTTGGCCACCTTCCATTTATCACCACAATTTTTTTTCCTGAGGCCCTTTCAGGAACATCAAAAGTATGGATAGAGAAGCCTGTGCTTGCTAAGTTTGCAAAATCATTGATTCGTAGAAGAATTTAAGCAGAAAATTATTATTTCTCCAAATATCTGGCCGCAGCTAACTTTGAATTTCGATCAGGTTACTCAAGCTCTATTGAGTCAAGTTTTGAATACCTCCAAGTATTCAAATTCAGTAACGACTACGCTCAACTAGTTCCAAGGTTTTACTGCTCTCACAGTATTTTTCCTTTAGATCTATCAGAATACTTCATGGTATAGTCTATTATTCTTTCTATACTAGAGCAGATATTGGTTCTGGTGAGCTTCTGAAGATCAGCTGCACTCTATTGGGTACAGGCACATATGACAGCTGCAACGCATCATTTTCAAATACGTACATAAAATGCAAGTTGGCTTGGAAGCCAAAAACTTAGTGTTATAGCTCTAAAATACAAGATAGGCCTATTCAGCCCACATGTAGATCTTACATATTGTGAACTAAATAAAATTTTGGTATAAAATCCATTTTACTCCATGATTAGTCAGTTTGCCAAGATGCAAAATAATGCAGGATTTGAAGAAACATGAAGTTTTGTAGATTAACCATAACTTCTCCCCCTGCAGTCTCAGGGACAGATACAATAAGAATTAATTACACTTCATGTCTGCAATACAGTTAAGGAAAATACCTTATGCTTGAAAAATATCATTAAAAATAAGTTCCTACCTCAGAAAAAACTGTCTGTCTTGTAATTTACCTCCAGAACCTGTTCACTGAGTTATAGTAACACATGTTTATAGAAAAAAAAATAATGTAAGAAAACATTGAGACTCCAAGAAGTCTCACCACAAACAGTGACATTTTAGAATCAATAATAAAGTAAAAAATTAATGAAAAAACTGCACTGTGTGGAATAGACACCACCCAAAAAGATGAGAAGTGTTACTCTTTTGGAAGATCAGCCACAGCAATGCAACTACTCAGCAAATTTGTGGCAAGCAACATACTGCCCAGGTGGTGGCCCAGCCTGAGTTTCATGCTGTCACAGACAGATAGCATGAGTATATGATAAAGCTTCTTTGAAGCTAGCTCATATATGTCTACCACATCTACTCCCACTTAATCAGTGTACCCATAGCTTTAATGAACTATTGTGATTAACTGTCATTTGTATGTCTACTACAGTTAAAAGAATTCTTGAGTCATATAACATGTGGTGTCTAATACTTGCCATATGAAAAATTTAATTGGAGCATGTAATTTTGATTATTGCTAATGAGAATTAACCATATGTACTAAGGCTAGAGCAGAACTATAATGGTGATCCAAGGACTTAGCATATAACACATGTATACTGACACCACTTCTATGCTCTTCTATTGCCTAAACAAATCATGTGATGCCATGTCCTTTAACATACTTAACTGATTTATCAGTTTCATGGATGGAGTATAAAGTTTAACATCGCCTCTTCTATTATTGAGATTTCAGCATTCTCTCTCTTTCTATACCCTATTTCCTGAATCTCTTCAGTTCTTATATCTTAAAAATATTTTTGCCTTCTCTTCAGATTCCCACCTGCACCACAATGGATTTTTCATTAAAGTAAGTTAAGTCCTGTCCAAATCTTGCCTGCATTTTCAAACAAAAATGATAAACAAGTACATTATAGTAGGAAGAAAAGTATAACAGTGTGACAGGAAAAAACATTTCAGAAGGGCTTTGAAGAGTAATGAGAACTGAACTGGACTCACAGAACTAGAAAGAGGAAAAGATGCACAGTGTGGGAATAGACTAGATGGAATGGAAAATATGTCTGCTTTTCAATGACACAATTCAATTCAACTGTTTATTAAATAAATATTTATTAAATAAAGTTGAGCTAGGCAACTGAGAGAAAAACACACTTCTAGAGATCATCTTACTTATTTTCTATCTACTTTAGGAAGAGATAATTTCACTGACCAGATTTTTATCAACTTTAAAAGGAACCATCTCTGTCATAAAAATCCTTTTGATTAAATTCCCTATGCATGAATGTCTAGAGTTTTCTCACCACCAACTTCTTCCTCTGAATGGTTGTGCTTCTCATAAGCCTTGTTTGTCAGCACCATAATAGTGTCAAAGATATCCCAAGACATTTTAAATAGCTCTAGATACTGTATCCAGCAGACTGAACCACTGAACCAAGTATCACTTGTTAATGAAACCAGTGAATTTGTGGAGTGATACTGCACTCATTCACCCTTTATTAAGATGTTGCCTCTTAGAGATTATATATGTGTGCAGAATTTGGATAGATTAGGAAATATTTAACTTCTTGACAACCAAGCAACAAGTTTTGCACAATAAACAGCAGCTAAATTCCACATCCTAGAAAAATAATTCAAGGTCAGTTGAATTAGCAAAATAAAAAAATTATCATCTAGAAAAAAAAAAAAAAAAAGGCTATTACTATTTCAGAGATAAAGATCTTTAATGTAATAGCAAAATTAAATTGGATTATAGAAGATTCTGAGACACTGATTTCTGAAATAAATTGAAAAGCTTTTATTCCTTACAGGAAAGCCTTTCAGGTTTATACAGTCACACAATGCATAGCAGCATCATGTTTTTAATTTGTATGTGATTAAGATAATTAGCAAAAAGATTAAGCAGGGATCTCCACACTCTTCGTTGCCTGCAATATAGGGTAATATTTCTGATTGAATGCAAGTGGTATGTTCATCTTGGGAATATATCCATGATGGGACTCAAAGCAAAAATCATCAGACTTCACATTCATATAATGCACGTCAGAAGTTCACATTTATTCCTGTTTTTTTCTGCCACATGTCAGTAAGAATCTCATTCATAATCAAGCTAAAGTGATTTGTGTTCCATGATCTCCGGGGAAATATAGTTATCTGAAAGTACAGGAAAACCTGTCTAGTCTTTAGTGATGTCATTGTCACAGTAAGAGCACTTGTACACAAGGAAAACAAAATATCAACAACAACAACAGCAAAATATTTGATTTAATTTCTTATATTAGTTTTTACACTCATGAGATTTCTCCAAGTACTGAATTAATGGAATTTCCTAGAAAATCAGTGTATAATGATGATGATCAAGCTGAGTGGAGCAGTTGATGCAACAGAAGGAAGGAATGCCATCCAGTGGACCAGGTATCCTTTAAAAGTGAATCCACATGAACCTAATGAGGTTCAATAAGGCCAAGCGTTGCAGTAAGACCAAGTGTTGCACTTGGTCAGGGCAATCCCAGATAGGAAGAACTCATTGGAGAAGACCTTATTGAGAGCAACCCTGTGGAGAAGACATTAAAGGTCCTGATGGACAAAAAGCTGAACATGAGCCAGCAGTGTGCTCTTACAGTCTCAAAGATCAACTATATCTTGATCTGCCTAAAACAGCTAGCTGCCCTGGCCAACAGGGAGAGGTAGGTTATTGTCCTCTTCTACTCTGCTTTTGTAAGGCTCCATTTGGAGTATTGTGTCCAGACTTGGAGTCCCAGTACAAGAAAGAGCTTTTGGAGTGAGTCCAGAGGACAGCCATGAAGATGACCAAAGGGCTTGAAACATCTGTCTTATGAGGAAAAGTTGAGAGAGATAGGCTTGGTTAGCTTAGAGAAAAGAAGGCTCAGGGAGACCTCATTGCAGCCTTCCAGTACCAGAGGGAGTCATAAGCAGGAGGGGGAATGACTTCTTACATATTCTAATAGTGATAGGGCAAGGAGGAATGTCTTTAAGAGAGGGCAAATTTAGGTTAGATACTTCGAAGAAATTCTTTACTCAGAGGATGGTGAGGCACTGGAACAGGTGCCCAAAGAAGCTGAGAATGCCCCATCCCTGGAGATATTCAAGGCCAGGTTTGGATGGGACCCTGGGCAACCTGATCTAGTGGGTGGCAATCTTGCCCATGGCAGGGGGATTGTAACTGAATAGTCTTTAAGATCCCTTCCAATCCAAGCCATTCTGTGATTCTATGATACAATACTAAGACCAAACATGCAGATCACAGTTTTAAATATCTCTTTCTCCCTGAACTATAAAATAGATTAATGAGTTTAATGGCAAATCATATATCAAACATATATTTTCTGTGAATGAGACACTTATAAACGAACACCTAATTCTAGAGATTTGAATGTAAGGATGTTAGTGGTCATTGTGTTTTTAATATGCATTTTCATTTTTGTAAGTATTCTCACTGTAAATAAACTCTGTGCATGTGATACATGTATGGTTCTACTGATCGTGAGAATTTAAGAGTATGAAACTGAAGAGTCACCACTAGGCTAGCAAGAATGTGAATTTATATTGTCTTTTATGTGATAACTTCCTTGATATCTATTTCTTATTCTCATATCTTTACAACATGAAAACACAAAATCGACTTTTCCATAGGATTTAGATCTAAGTTAGTAGGAGTTTCCTATAATTCAAAAGTGTTTCCTTTAAAAAATTTAAACAATTTTAAGTACTTGCAAATGACCTAGTTATTCCATTAGTTTATACTAAAAAACTTGACTGTTGTGAAAATTTGTAAATGATGTCCCCCTAAAAGTACTAGATTAGTCTAGATAGAACCAATTCAGTCTAGAAAAATGAGTCAGAAATAGAAAGCCCAAAGTGTAAGCACTATTCCTTGTGTCACACTTCACCTGCTGTGAAGAGTAGCCAGAAAGTTCTTCAAAAGATACTTGAGCACCTTGAGATCTATGACTACCTGTGCATCTGCCTAGGAGTGATTCAAGTTACTGATTGTTTGGTGGTTTTTTCTGCACTCAATTCCCTGGGACTCAGATAAATCAGACAAATCTTGAACCCTCCTACTTTAACACACAGTGTATCACAGAATAGTGGTATCAATCACAAAATCACAAGAATAGTCAAGGCGGGAAGGGTGGATGTCACCTGGTCCAAACCCTGCCCAAGGAGGAACACAAAAAGCAGATTGCTTAGGACCATGTCCGGGCAGCTTCTGAAGATCTCCAAGGAAGAGACTCCACAGCATTTCTGGACAGTCTGTACCAGTGCTCTGTAACCCACACAGTATGTAGGTGTTTCCTGATTTTCAGAGTTCTGAGTTCCAATTTGTGCTCGTTACCTCTTGTCCTGGCACTGGGCACCAGTTTTCAGACAGAGCCTGTCACTGTCTTATTTGCATCCTCCCTTCAAACTCTTAAAGGCATCTATAAAATCTACTCCAAGACTCATCTTCTCCAGGTTGAACAATCACAAGTATCATACAATGTTTTCTGATGTAATTTGGACTAATACACTGTTACATTATAGAATGTTAATGCACAGAATGATGGGTATCAAACAGTTTGAAATGGTATTGCCTATATTCTGAGCTGCTGGAACACAGACTAGCTCTGTCCCTAACACTGAACTTAGTAACAGCCTTCTGAAAGGTAAAGCAGTTGGAGTGAGATAGAAGAGAAATGAACCCAAGTTCTCTAGTCCTAAGCTAAGCTGATTCAGCAAAGGCAGATCATGACCAAAGCAAACCTATGTAGACATAGCCAATAATTTTTTTGAATATGAGTGTATTCCTAAGTCTAGCCAGAGATTCTGTTACCTGATGAAATAGACGAGCATCAAGATACCGTCATGAAACAATTTTGGCAGAGGGACACTTTCTTTGGAGCCTTTTCTTTTTGAAATCAGTATGGGAAGCAAAAGACATGACAAGCAATGGCTTCAGTACAAAAGTATTCAGTGTTATGAAAAAAAAAAGCAGGAAAACAATGACATAGAGTGAGGCAAAGCAAGAAAAGGATGAAGAAATGAAACAAACTACTATTGCTCCAGATAGCTTTATTGTCTTCCTGTCTCCATCTTGAAGCTGTATGGATTCAGTTCTGATTATTCATGTCCATAAAAATATTTAATGCTAGCAGAAGCCTAATTGTATTCAACTGCCTATGAGGTCCATAAGGAAATTATGCATGTTTAAAGCATCAGAATGAAACTGCCTAATGATAATATACTTTACGGTTCATCTTACCAAAGCATACATGAGCAGAGTTTTTAAGACAGGTATACCTTAGAATATAAAAATCCCAGAAGTGAAATTCTAGTCCATTCCTTTCAATCTCAGTGAATCCATAATTTATCTGAATCTGTGTATGGACCTAGAGGTTATTCAGATCCCCACATAACATTATGTGCAGAATGTAATTAGCTCTACAAACATATAGCCAACTATTTTTAGTACATAACTTATGTGAAAATGCAGCTCCTAAGATCATTCATTTAAAAGTACACGTATTTTAGGAGTTATTTACACATATTAGATGTTGGAACTGTTGTTCACAATGGCAGCTCTTGGCAACTTGTCTAAAGAAAACAAGAATATAAACACTTGAAAGTCTTCATGCATCCTCCATTAAGATACATGCCTACAGCAAGTGGAGAACCAAAGTACCATTTGGTCTTCAGCATACCTGAGGATAGCTGTCAGTCCTTGGAAGAACAGATATATCATAAGTGGCAGCAAAATGGCTCTTAGCTTGCTGGATCTGCCCATAGCGTTCTCTTTTCCTCCATTTTGCTCTCCTATTCTGGAACCAAACCTACAGTAAAGAAGAAAAATAGTTAAGATTTACTCATATACTCAACTGCAAGTGTAGTTATTTCTGGATATTTAAATAGTATATATTGCTTCCTTTCTACTGTCAAAAAAAAAAATAATAGAGGAATAATCAGCTAGTCAGGCAGTGCTAATTTTGACAGTTCTTCAGTACAAAATCTCCAGGTAGCAGCAAGTCACATTGTGAAGAGACTTTATCTTAACTTCAAGTGACCACTCACTCAACATGTCAACCCCATGCTCTATCCCTTGGAGGTATATACAGTCTTCATTAATTGCATTAATGAAAAGACAGGAAAAGCTAGCACCAAGACTATCAATCCCACTTTCTATAAGGAAGGATCATAGCTGTCAGTGAAGGAAGATGATAAAAAAATCATCAGACCATAGTTTATGTTATGATATTTTCATACTTGTGTTAGGAAGAATCTTTGTTTCTGACAATAGAAGACAAAGAAAATGACACTTAGATTACAAAATAATTTAGTTGTGAAACAATGCCTCAGCTTAGGGCTGCCTTCTTTATATTTAAATAGCCTTTGAACAGTTATATGATATTTTGAGTGTCATGTTATCTCAAAATCTATTGTATACATGCTTTCACTGTTGGCTGACATTCAAATTTTTCTTCTTTAAGACAGTTTGCTTTGGGCTGAGTAAGACTTGTCTTGTTTAACTGAAATGACTGCTAAGAAAAGTAACTGTCCCTTTATAAAAGTAAAATTATCTAAGTCTTTATTGCTCAGCAAATTCGTTTTGACTCTTCTTAAGAAGTCATGCCATTAACAGAATGCCGTGGGTTTTTTTTTAATGGAAACAATGCCATTTGCTAGCTTTCCTCCTAAATGAATGGTGAACCTATCTGAATAGATATTTACACTAATACTTTTATAAAAAGTGACTGTGAATCCCGTTTTTGAAGGTTGTTTTCTGGTCTTTGATGGTAGCAGTACATGTTTTGTAATTAATTTTTTTTACTCAATCTCTGGAGAACTCAACTTTCCTTTCATGCAACCAGAGCATAATTTTTCTCATTTTCATTCTCAAGAATTTGTTGGAAATTTAGTATGTACAATCTTTTAAAATGCAGCAATCAAAGCAAGGCCCATGCATGTAACTACTGAGTGTATATTCTTAAGGGCTTTTCTGGTAAATCTGTATTATTTATTTTGCCCGAGGCTCAGCAAAAGGAAAAGTAAAGGAAAAAAGAATTCTCTTGTCTCCACAGGAGGCACCAAGAACATACTAAGGGAATTTAGTAATGAGGCTCTTTCATTGAAAAAAGACCTTGACAATCTCCTTAAAATGGGTGCCAATTACTTCACTGACATGCAGCAGGAAAGAGAACAACTTAGATAAATTAAGTTCAGGTTGGCTCTCTCTGCATGTATGCAGGACGAATATTAAACTGGATCTTGATGAAATGGTAGTGAAGGGAAATGTGGGCAGTGTATCCAGCTGATCATTCTGCTAAACTAAATCAAACAATTTGCTTGAATTTATCGTTGCTGAAGGAGAAAAAAAAGCACACATTTTTTTCCTTTGACAATCCCCAAAAATCTTTCTGTTTACATCGCTTTACTAGAAACTGACTCTTGGCAGAGATAAAGTAACCATTTGCCTCCACAAAGCAATGTAAAAATCTGCTGCTTGTTATTCTTGAGTTGCCACACGCTTTCCTCTAATGTTGTAAGGCTTTTTAAATTGCTTAATCTTGTGATGGAATACTGTCGCTACTCTGAATAAAAATGATCATCATTTCCTTTCATATTTAGCATATAAGAAATGCAAAGATCACTAATTCTTTAAGGGAAAAATGTTTATAAAGAAAATAGTCTGAAAGTCTGGTGCAGACATATACATTTTCATATTTACTCTCTTATTTCTAATACTTTTACCATATGAAGATTCTAAAGAACAAAGTGAGAGAAAAAACGAATTGACAAATTTTACTCTGTTCTCCCCTCCCTGTTCTGTCTGTTAATTTATATTACCATATGAAGATTCTTAAAGAACAAAGTGAGAGAAAAAACGAATTGACAAATTTTACTCCATTCTCTCCTCTCTATTCTGTCTGTTAATTTATTCTTGGAGTAGTTCTCATGATTCCAGAATTATGCAATTGTAAGAACAGCAATTTAACACTGTAGCAACTTTTTTTTTATTAAGTCACGAGTAATTCCTAATGAATACAAGTTGTATTTAGAATACTAACCCAGATTTGCAGGGGAGGAATTGCACAGAACCTGAAGAGTTAAAAACCACCCAGCTGAGTTCTATTGGCATCACTGATATCATATTGGTATAACAGGCTCATGATTTTAGACTACTTTCAGATGACAACAGTGAAGATGCCATCTGGTTGAACAGACATGAAAAGAGCACTTCTTTATAAAATTAATTAGTGGAGTTCATTTCTGAAAGTGATCCTGGTTTAATTTCAGTTGTATGCATGTGTGTTGACGTCTATTTCTCTATATGAATGTGAGAGTATGTGTTTCATTACAAGTTGTGAAGTTGTTATCATACTCAAGCCATTAAGTTGAAAAAATCAATCCCAGTCTGCAAGAATCTACAGGACTGCTATTCCCTGAATTGAGATGTTGAGTATTAACTGAACAGAAAGTATCTCTAAAATCTATGTAAACTTGCAAAATGCAATTCACACACTTTTCTGAAGGGAAGATCTCAATAGGGAAGGTGATGTATTTCCTGGACATTTAGCTTCTTTTCTCACCGTTATACATCCAAAGTCACAAATATTCTTTGGATTAGTGTATGTGCACATGCTGAATGAATCAATTTCATATGCAGTTAAGATATTCAGATACTGCTCTGAGTTGCCAAAAATACATTTTTTCCAAAAATTAGAATAACATTATCCATTGGATATGCAAGTTTAAAAGCAAGCAAACATACTTTCCAAATTTCCTAATTTGAAATATGCTACAGAGATGAGAGTATTACGTCCTTGTGGTACATATGCATCATGCATACTCACATACAACTTACACACACAGACATTTATAAATATGAGCAATTCCTTTGCTTACTCTTTGGATATAAACAAGAAATTTGAGTGCTCTTTAGATTTGTGTTTTTCATGCCACAACACATGCAGAATCCTCTATGGTCAGGTTTTGTATCATCAGTAGTCTGAACTACTTAAAATGTATTTCTTTAATGGGATTTTTACACATTAACACTTCATGCCTTTGGTGCCTGGAATTCTGACATTTAAGCATGACTACCAGATATCAAAAGCACTTTCATATTGATTTGCTCTGTTGTATTTTAAGCAAGTTGCTAAAACAGCAACAAAAACTATTAAAAAATATGTAATAATAACAGCAATATTTTAGCACTGCAACACCGCTCTTTATATCTAGAAGGAAATAAAGCAGAATAATCAATAACCAATTTATGTTAGCTTTGTGGGCTTTTGTGCAATCCTAAAGAGTGTCATTCCTCAGTTCTTGCAATGTACAAATTGTCAAGGAAACGCTTAAGTTTGGTTCCTACCTGGACTCTGGCCTCAGTGAGCTCTGTCCTCAGAGCTAGCTGCTCCCTCACATAAACATCAGGGTAATGCGTTTTCTGGAAGACTTTCTCCAGTTCCTCCAGCTGCAAACTGGTGAAAGTTGTTCTGTGTCTCCTCTTTTTACTGCTGGAGACATTGCTGTCACACTTATCGCCCAGTTCGTCCAGTTCCCCCTTCTCCTGCATCCCCTTCACAGGAGACATCCTCAGGTTGTTACAGCTGTCCAAGGGCCTGTTCAGGTCTGTGTGAAGAGGCTGTCCTTCCACTTTAGTAATCCCATAGTTCACTGTACACAAAGTAGGGGAGATAAATAACTGGTAAATGAGGGCTTTAGAGTGAAGGATACATATGAAACTGTTTCATAGGGAACCACATTCCATGTATGCCTATTTCTATGTGAGATGTGGGAAAGGAATCCGCAATGTTAATCACAAATAGAATAAGAGTATTAAACCACAATATTTAAACTAAGCATTGTATTTGAAAAGATCATCTAAAATATTTCAGTGTAAGGAGAGTACTTGAGTGTTTTTACGCTGCCACTAAAGTAGGTAATAATCCATGAAATCAGCTTTAACTGGAATTGCACAGATAAGAAATCTTAGCATGAAACAGTTTTTCCTATAGGTGGTATAAAGCTACTGGCAAACATTCCTTTAGACTTGGAAGCAAATAGACAAAAGTCCATCTATTTACACGAAAATACAGAATAATTTTAGTATAAAGGAAATAGCTGCAAGCTGACAAATCAAGAAGTAAATGAAACTGAAAATCAACTTCTCTTTACAAACTCAATAGATTCCACATACTTTCCCTTGGATTTGTAAAGTGGAATTGTTTCCAATTAAGTTTGTTATGATTGGAAAATGTAGAGAGTTTCTGCAAAATGTTAACATGTTAAAAGAGATTGTTTCAAATACTTTGTATAAGAATTGCTGGCACTATTTGTCTTTAGGTAAAATTCGAGTGGTACAGACAAGAAAAACTTCTGTATAGCATCTTAAGAAATCGAAGAGTTTTCTGTTTTTCTATTTTTACACATCTCACATCAAAACAAAGACATGCGATGTGTTACAGGATTCAGAAGGACTTTCTTTTTACTCTCAGAAATGGACAAAAAAAAAAAAAAAAGTTTAAAAGTGTTGAAATCAGAACTTACACGGCTGTCATGTCACATAGGAAAAGGAGCCTGCTTTTGGGTTTTCTCGCCTTCTCAATAATTTGTTTTCTTTCATCCCGGAGTGATTTGAACCAAACGGAATTTTGAGATACTTACCATCAGTATGTACATAGATAGGAAATGCTCCCAGCGCCCCTAAGGCACGCACTAAACGAGCTAATTAAGAAAGATTTCAATGTGTAAATCAATTTTCCACAGGTTTTCTAAATTGCACTTGCAGAACTCTGTCACTATTTCTTATGGACTGTTTCATACAAAAAAGGATGCCCTCAAAAAACAAACAGACAAACAAACAAACAAAAAAAAAAATCAAAAACCTCAATACCTGTATGAAGCCAGAAAACGTGGAACATGGTTAGTCTCATTAAGGCAGTTGATTTTAACCATATTTCCGATGCTGCTTTAGGACAGGCTTTTATTTTTTTTTTCCCCCTAAAAATGAATTCCATCCGGGGGGAATAAAGGGCAAAATTCTGGATTGTTTTATAAATAAAAAAGCAGCACACTCTCTTTTGCCGATCAGCTAGGGGAAGGGGGGGGGGGGGGGGAAGGGGGGGGGGAGAAAGAAAAAGAAAAAAAAAAAAAGCGCAAAAAAAGTAATAATACACTAGCACGTAATAGCATCGTGTGAGTTACCTAAATCGTTTTCAGTCCGTACAAAGAGTCACATGTCATGTCGACTGCACGTTACTCAGTGGCTTAGTAAAAATAATAACGATAATAAAGATAAATACTATAATCTCTGAGAGTTATTTAAAGAGCAGAACACGACCAAGTGACCTTCCGTTTTCAACCCGCGGCGGTGCCTCTCTGATCCGGCGGGTTCCGCGCCCGCAGCCCTCCGGGCCGCCCCTCCTAGAGCGGCGGAATGGGAACCCCGAGCCCAGCCAGGCGCGGAGGGGAGAGGCGAGAGGCGCGGAGCGGACAGGCGGCAGCGTCCGCGGGTTCTCTGCAGCAGCCAGGTCGCCCTGCTCCGCCGCGGCCCTTCCCCGGCAGCCCTGCCCGGCTCCTTCCTCCCTCCGCGTTGCCTGTTCCCCTGGCCGGGCTGCGCGTCCAGGGAAGGAGTAAAGCCCAACGACTTTGCTCGGTGCCGGCGGAGAGGGCAGCAGAAAGGTGAAGAGCGCTTCCAAGCAAGCAGTCGCCTTTTCCCATTTTTTTGCATCGCTGTTATCATCGTTATTCTTACTGACGTTACCGATAGTGTTGTTATAATTATTATTTAGCAGGCTGCACCTCGCCTGCCAGCTCCCAAAGGCTGCACGGCTCCCCCCACTCTCCCGGGCAGGAGCAGAGGCTAACCCGGTGAGCAGGAGCAGAACGCAGCGGGACTGCCGCCTTACCGTTGTTGTCCTGGCAGGGCGATGTCCTGTCCAGCCTCACATGATGCTCAGCCCTTTGCAGAGGGTTGAAGGCCTGCACGCATTTGCTGCCTGACGTTTTGCTATAAAAGGACTCATTGTCCAAAGTTTCCATAACGTGCTCCAAAGTGCCTCCTGCTCCCATGTAAAAGTCACTGTTCTTGCTCGGCTGGCTCTTCAGGGCAAACTTCTCGCTCAGAAAATCCATAATCATATAAGGCTGCCGGATAGCCTCTTCCCTAGACAGAGGCCAGACTGTGAGCAGGGGAGGGGGAGTGGATGGGAGGGAAGGAGGAAGGGAGAGACGTTCAGAGCTCAGGGAGCTGCTTTCCCTTCGAGCTTTTGATTTGTCTTGTCTTTAGAGGGGGAACCTGAAGTTGCTTTATATCTTGAAGCTCAGCGGGGCTCCTTACGCAACCTCCCATTTCTAATGAATATGAAAATCGGCGAGTGCCGTAACTCCACCCCGGGTCCCCCAAGACCTAATCCCAACACAGGAGGGAGTTCCAGGCCCATTTTAGACAGACAGATGTGTTTCAGACAAACACACATACACGGGCATGCGGGGAGGGTGAGGGGAGATGGGAGGGAGGGAGAGAGGGAGGAACGCGAGAAGGACATTTCCCTTCCGTGACCCATTCTCATTTCTCCGGGGATCCCGAAAAGAGAGCAATCTCTCACTTCCCTCCCTCTTTCCCAGCTCCCTGAGAGGCGCAGCTCGGGGACTGCAGGGGCACATACCCTAGAGTAAAGGATCTCCCATAATCAATCCAACTGACACTCAGTAGCTGCAGTCCTGCTCTCTGAAGCTGCAGAGAAGAACCAATGCTCTTTCTTCCCCAAATAGCTCAGCAGTTCGATCCTAAAGCTGGAGGGAAAAATAAATGTTGTTCATGCAGTGGAGATGGGAAGCAGAGAAACAGAACAGCAAAAGCTGCTCAGAAGCTGTCCTGGAAGGGAATTTGGCTTCTATGCAGCAGAGTCGCAATCCACTTCTGTGTGTTAGTGAGAGCTGGTTAAACAGAATGGCAAATCAGAACCTAAAGTGGTAAAAAAAAAAAAAAAAAGAAATGATCTTGCATGCTTGCATTCCTGTGAATATTGAACAAGCAGAGGTTTTCACCTGAAATATGAGAAAAGTGTTTCTTTCTTTGGTCCACTGTCACATAGGCAGGATTTAAGACATAGACGAGACAGACCTAGGAAACCATTTGACAAGACCCACATTGCACAAAACTTTTAGGGAAGACCCACATTGCTCCCTGCTCCTTGAGAAAGGAAGTTCACTCCCTACTCACAAAAGCAACACGAATCAGGACTGCGATCTGTTCAGATCAGTGCTGCAACATCGTACTGAGTGCATCTGTCTCATTGAGGCTCTTTTAGAAATGAGTCTGGAGAACCCTTCCCCCATGGTGGGGAGAGAAGAGCGGCTTTAATGATAGGGACGATCAGGGATACCTGAACGGGCTACCTCTCTGCTGATGCAGCATACAGCTGCCCGCATCACCCCACTTGCACAGCCCAACCCGCACACACACGGGTGCACTGTGTGCACCCCGAAAACCTCAGAACTGTACCGCAGGCAGTGGCACCCTGCGCCCCTCCCGCCCCGTTCCCAGCGCTGCCTCTGACACCCGCACCGGGGGGAGCACGGAGGTGGCGGGGGGAGTTGGGGCTGAAGCATGTGTTCGGGGCTGGGGTTTGCTTTGGCCCTCTGTGCATGAGCTCTCGTGGAGAAGTGGATGGAGAGTGAATTCGTACGAAGAAGTCCCGGCGAAGAGTGGCCCGGTGCCGGGGTCCCCTCCTTGCTCTCTGGATTTTCTTGAAGAAGCGGCATTTGCCGCTTTGCACCTTTAGGAGCAAAGTCTGCTGCAGACCCGAGGAAACAGATGCTCTCCCTGCCCTCCTCCCCCCTCCCGGCCCCACCGCCCGCATCTCCGTGTGCCGGCGCTCCGGCAGCTTGTTTATAACTCTGCCTTAAAAGCACTAAATGCCTTGGGGGAGGGAAAAAGAAAGAAAAAAAAAAAAAAGAAAAAAAGAAAAAGAAAAAGAAAAAGAAAAGAAAAAAAGAAGAAAAAACAACACCAAAACTGGAGCTCTCGGTATCTTTTAAATGAAAGACACATGCAACGCTCTTGCAGCCTGCAATCCACTTTTATCCCAATAAACGTCCCTCTTTAAAGGCAGCTAGTAAACCCTAGGGGTGCCGAGGACAAGGAGCATCTCATGTGCCCGTAAAACCGTAAAACTCCAAGCTCCCACCGGCAGCAGCACAGCAGCGGGGCTTTTTGCAGTGAGACCGTAGGAGCCCAGAATGCCCGCCCGGGGGACACGCACGTCCCGAGAGCTGCCTCGACGGCGGCGCCGCTCGCTCCCTCCCGACAGCCCGGAGCGGCCGTACACCGACGGCAGCGCTACTCGCTGCGGGGGCAGCCCCGCACTCGGAGCCACTGCCACGTCTTCAGCGCAACCCCCACCGCTGGACTGAGAGCAGAGCCCTCCAGCAGCTTCTTCACCCCAGGGACGGCTCCTCTCCCTTTTTGCCCCGTCTGCGCTCTCAGCGCCGTGGTTCACACAGAGGTGTCCGCACCGTCGCCGCACCGAGGGCTGAAGGCAGGGAGCTACGCGAGGTATAACTGCCCCCACCACTCCTGGATCAAACAAACAAGTAAACAAACATACAAATAAGTAAATAAACAAACCACGGAGCTGCTTCTCAGCGTGGTTAGCTCCAGGGCCCAAATTCTGCTCTCGTTTACCTCCGCGCACCCCAGCTGACTTCAAAGGGAAAGAGGGATGCAGCCGAGGGGAGAACTGGCTCCGCGCGTGGCATTCGTTCTCCTTAAAAGCTTGCGAGCAGAAAGCTGACTTCAGCAAACAAAAACCATTCTTAAAAGTTTGGACGGGTCCTGGGGGAGAAGGCGGCAAATAATTTTTTTTTTTCATTTTTTAAACCTTGCGCTGAGGAGAGACAGCTTTGAAAAGCATCTTTCTTCAGGGAGCGCTCCCCTCCGGCAGGCAGCCCGGTTATTAAGGGCTGCGCGCAGATGTGCCGCTGTGTTTCCAGAGATGGAGTATCTCCTAAACCTTCTGTGAAAGGGTGTGAGGTGTGATGGAGAGACGTTTCGTGGCCAGAGGTGGTGTGAAGGAGCTCGCCCCTGCCGTGCTCGGGGCTCCTGGAGGCACTCCGTCCCCTGGGGTGAGCCGAGGGGAGGAGGGCACGGCGGGGGTGTTAGCGCTCGGCACCCCGGGGTTCTCCACGGGGAGCGCGGCTGCCGCCTCCTCCGCCCTCGCATTCCTCTGTCCTTCTTGAGCTCAGCACTTACAGATCCTAACGGAAGAATTAGAATCCCGCATAAATCGCACCGACTGCAGGCGTCTCACTGCTGGGGAGAAAAAAAAAAGAAAAAAAAAAAAGAAAAAAAAAAAAAGAAAGAAAAAAAACCTCATTCGGGAAAGAAATGTGAGTGCGGGGACGGGATGGGACCCACCTCCCGCTCAGGACGCTCAGCCCCGGCTCCACGCTGGGGCCGTCCCTAGCTCTGCTTGCCTCTCCCGGCCGGGACAGCGCTGCTACTCTTTGCGGTACCCTCCAGTTCTTCGTTTGTTTAAATAAAGTGAAAAGGCGACGACATCAACAGGGCAGGTATTCCCTTTCCAAACGGCCCAGAAGCCTCCATCCCCACACCTCCTCTGCCCCCTCTCATTTCTAGCACCGTTGCTTAGCAATGAGTGTCTCGGCATAGAAAATATAAATTTTAATTTTGAATTTATTTTGTTCTTTTCTCTCAGGGCAGTTAAAACACGAAGTGTCTATGGGGGAATTGGAAGAAATCAACATTGCCTGAGAGTGAACTAAACGAATGTGGGGTTATCATTCGCTTCCCTCCACACACACACCCTTCGGTTATGCAGGAAAGTGGGAAGGGGAAGCTGTGAAGGGAGCTTCATGGGAGCTATTTCGCGCGGGGCAGGGGAAAAGGGGAGAGATGATTTTCGTTGAATGAAAATGCCAACAGATGCGAGGGGAAGAGAGTCCGTGAAATAGGAAGGGAAGTGAAGACAGGTGCTCGGATGGTGCAAAGTTTTCAGCAGCAGCCGCCCCTTTGCCAAAGCAAAGTCACGTAGGGAGTCTTATTTATTTATTTATTTGTTTATTTTCGTTTGTTCCCCCCTCCCCCCCCCCCTTTTTTTTTTTTTTTTTTTTTTTTCCTCAGTAGATCAGCTTGGGACAAAGTTAAATCAAAACGCACCAAGAAATGCGCGTCCCTGGGCCAATCGTTCGGTCCCAGCAGTGTCCGCCCCTTCCCAAGGGAAGGAGAGAAGGCGCAAAAGGTCCCCTCAGGGCTCCTCCCCAACCTCCCGAGTATCCCTTGGGGGCTGCGGCAACCACAAATCGCAGATTCACAACCTCGGCTGAGTCCGAATTGTCCAGACATCCTGTTTGTGAGAAGGAACCACGTGAAGTATAATTTATTACCGTGAGCAAAAAAGGGGCAATATATTTCAGTGCATACTAATACACGTTGGGTTTGGAGAGGTCTTTTTTTTGTTGGTTTTTAAGTGAACATTGCTATTTCAGTGTTTAAAAGCAAAGATTGTCCTTCGTAACTCGGCAGCCAAGCTGCAAAAAGGGGCCACATCCAGGTCCCGTTTAACGAACTTTCTCTCTAAAGGGCACTTTTTGTTCACCTAAGAAAACAAAACTCCGTTCTAGTTCAGGAGGGAGGTTTACAGTTGTTTTTTTTTTTCCTCTCGGAGGGGAAGTGTTTCATTGACTTTGTTTGGAGGGACTTTACCCAAAGCCTGGAGCTTCACACATCACTCAGAGCGAAGGAGCAAATGCGTTCCTCGTTTGTCGGGCAATCCGATGCCGATGCTGCCTGAGCAGAGGGGGACCGCTCATGCCCGGCAGTCACGGGCCGCTCCTCGTTCTGCCGGGCCCGAGTCCGCAGCATTTCCCAAGCTCGAGATTCAGGCTTCCAGATATTGCCCACAACCCAGCTCAAGCGCAGTGACAGCGGACCTTTCACAGTTCGGCGCTTTGACAATCCCTCAGTTGCTCGGGGTGTTCCTTGTAACACACCTGCACAGGTAAAAATGAAGATTTCAGGGGAAACGGATGTAACTGGTGCACAGGAAGCTTCAGCCGTCCCGCTCTCTGCGTTAACAAAGCGGGGTTGCTGTCGGAGCTGCACCATCTTCAACACTTTTTGCAATACGTAGTGGCTCTCCTTAATCCATCTAACATTTCTTTCAACACAAAATGGAACGAGAAAATGCTGTGTGTGTGGATTTAATCTCAGCGCCATAGGAAATTTCAGCAGAGATGCTCTGTAAACGCAGGTCAATCTCTTATCTTGATCTAGTTCAAATTATAATGAAGCCTACTTACATATGTGCTATGAAAACAAATTCGACAGGAGTTTTATCTGTGTGCGGCCGCCGTTGCAGCTCTTTATCAAGGTTAGAAAGATTTTGAACACTGGGCCGTGGGACTCACAGTAGCTTGGCACTAAGCAGAAGGAAGTTGTTTCTGAAGTTGCTCCTCGGCTCTGACTTGCTCAGTACTTTCTCTAAGGGAAGCACCCCGCTTCTCACCTGGGGACACAGAAAAGAGCCGTGGTGTCTCCTTGTCCTCAACCTGTACGGAGCCGGGGGAGGCGGCTGTACACTGCCTTCGCTGTACACCAGTGCTGCTGGCTGCAGCTCGTGCTGCAGCACTGGTGGTGCTCCCCAAGACCCAGATCCAGTCCCTCTCTCCTCCCCCTACATCTCCAGCACACAGAAATACGCGCGGTGTGAAGTGCAAACTGCGTTCTTCACATGGCTTAGGAGCAAAATTCATACGTGAAAAAGAAACTCAGCAGTACGTTAAAGCAGAAAATTCCTGCTTTTAGCATCCTCCTCCTGGGAACTGATTTCCTATGTGATTTATTCCATTTGCTTGTTTGCTTGCTCCCCCCAAATGAACTCAATGTAATTTTTAAGTGTAGGAGACATCTAAGGAACTTTTTTCTTTCTTTTTTTTTTTTTTTTTTCGTCCTACAACCCCTCTCGGTCTCCCACAGCGCACTCGCTCAGCTCCGACAGCGGAGCACCTTTGCAAACGAGCAAAGCAGAAGCAGAGCTCTCCCCCGAGAGCACCGCAGTGTTCCCTGCTGGATCCCGGCTGGCAGCTTGATTAATACTGGGACAGTTCCGAAAATATACGGGCAAGATTGCCGCAGAGACCCCGAGGCTCCGACTGTATCGAGGGCCTGGAGAGTGCGTGGGGGTTCCCTGTCATCCCAGATGAATTGATTTCTTTTAGGGCATGAAATATGGGTCGACATTCTGGTTTCCAAGCACGAAGCTGAAGGAAGGTGTGAGACAGAAGGGACAGGGGTTAAGAAATAGATCCCTGTTCACGTCAGAGGCACCAACAAACGGATGCATTGAGCTGCTTTGACAAGGACTGCTGGTTTTTTAAGACTAGTTCACTTGAAAGAACCGTTACTATTTTTTTTTTTCTTCAATGCGATGTGTGCTAGATCCTATTAAAGAACGTGTAATTCAGCGATGCTGAAAGCCGCAGGGCAATTTTGTTCCCGTCTTTCAGCAGTGGGCTCTGTACAGTCTCACCCTTATTTTGTCCTTTGCTGAGAGCAGCCTGTATCTTTGGGAACGTTCGTGTGCATTAAGGAGCATCTATCCCCTAGCCTTCAGCCCTCCGCCCTTCTCACCAGAAACGTCCAGATGAATACAAAAAAGGACTTAGTGGTTAACCGATATGCTGCTAATATTTCATCCACGGGCCTCCCCCTCCTCCCCTCTTATAACTCCAGCTCTTGGAAAAACAACATATTTTAAGCTTTCCACATAAATATTGGTATTGGCAAATAAGGTCGGCCCCCAGTTTATGCTTAGAGACAGTCTTCTTTTTGTTTCTACCCGGGCAATCAAAATTAATCCACTGTATTACAAATTGCTGTGGTGTATTTCACTTTTCCTGACAAAACCTGTACCTGGGATATATCACCGCCAGAGACCTTTTCCACGTCTGTGCGGTGCTTGTTTCCAGGGGGTACCAAGGAGCAACGGGCGTAGGGGGGGGTGCTCATCAAATGATGAGGCGGCGTGAGCGCCGTGCTTCACTTCTCCTGCTCGCAGAACCTCGGCTACTCGCCAGGATAAAGCCCAGCACTTCGGAGCGCCCCGCGGGCAGCGCATCCTCCCGCATCGGCATGGCCACTCGCCCCGGCGCTCGGCCCAAGCACTCAACGGCCCCCGAGGTGCTACCTGCAGATAAAAGCGAACGAAAAGGACACGAGCATGCAGAGCTTGCTGAAAAGGCAGCTCTTCGCTATTGGCTTTTATTCAAGCAAAAGTCGCGCGAAAATCAATGGGACTGAGCTCGCAACGAAGAATGAACCCGCTGCTAGTAAAATGGAAAAAGATTTATTGAAGGAAGTCAGTGCACAAACACAGATTCCTCTGTGCTCTCTCTGGAGCTGGTGCACAGCGTTGAGGCTTCGGGCTACCGACACTGCAGTCGGCAGCAAGAGGCACTCGGTCGCAGAAAGGTAATTGTCGCAGGAGTTGCAAATTAGCGGTGATAGAAGGAAAAAGTCTACAGCAAATACCGCTTAGCTGAGACTGCACGGTCTAAGTATTTGCATTTCCCGAAAAAAAAACCCTCATGCTTACTGTGGCACGCCTTCTTTTCTCACATGAAGGAGATGGCTGTTCAAAGGAGAACAGCTGGAAAACTGAATTAAATCGTGCGGATTACAAAGTATTGGCCAAATCAGAGTCACATTAACGGCTTACTTGGGTTCTTGCAAAGAATAACCTTACACATGGTGATGGTGGCAGAAAACATGAGATTTTGAATGGACAGCACTCACTTAATGACAGGAATTAAGCAGGAAAGTAAAGATTACTATTATTATTATTTTAAACGTTGTGCTTTTTAGAGAGTGTCTCACGAGAACAGCAGATTTGCGCTGACTTGAAATGGAAGAATTTATTCTTTATTAGAAATTTCTTAATTAGCTATAGAAATTTCTCCTGGTTTTGTACAGACACCTCCAGATAAGAAGATATGCCTATGGCATAGCTACTTGGAAGTGCTTGTTTGTGCTCAAGTTTGAAGTAATGTCACAGATAAATAGCTAATTAATAACAACCAACCAACCAACCCCCCTCCCCTCCCCCCCCAACCTCTGATTTATTTGTCTAAGAGTAATTTACCAAATAAATGAATTAGGAATAAAGAAAATACAACCTTCAGCCATTAACAGACACTTCTGATCATATCTTGACTTTGTCAAATCATAATTGGTAGCAACCTGTATAAATACTTTTGGCTGTATCTTTTATTAAGGAGATAGCAATTGCATTTCAGCCAGAGTTTGCTTTTTGTCTACCTGGGTATTTGGGCTTCTTGAGTATTTGTATTATAAAAATAACAAGCTACATATAAATAGCAACGAATCAATTAAGAAACTAAGAAAAGCTTCCTGCTCAAAACAAGTCTATCAGTCATTCAAGTGAAGACAAGGAGAGGAACTGATCCCCATTGCATCATCATCGATGTCATTAAAATAATGCATTCATCATCTGAGTTCATCAGAGCTCAAGAAAAATCAATTTATTCATCCACTCTCCAAATAACAATGTAGTTCATAAAGTCACTCATTTCAACTTCCAGTGCTCAAAAGGATGATCAGTCTGAGGCAATTACACAATATTACTTCTAAAATCTTATCCAAAACCCAGTCTTTGCCCACTGACCATGATGGAACTTTATAAACCAATCGACTTTCAGCTCAGCTTGGCACTCTGAAAGCATCTTGAGGATGGATTCAAAGTGTTGTCAGCACTTTTCTGTCCATCATCTATCTTGAGAACAAGTTCTTCTCTAGAGACAATAGAATCATAGAATCATAGAATTGCTCAGGTTGGAAAAGACCTTGAAGATCAAGTCCAATCGCAATCTGATCATACTATCTTAAAGCTACTACCCACTAGCTACTTTAAACAATTTATTTAGACTATATTGTTACATTGTTATACAAAGGCCATACTTGCATTTCTTTCCTCTGCACATCTTTCTGCCTCTCTGCAAGAAGAAAGCAGTCTCCTGTTCCTTCTTAACCACAGATACATCCATGAACAGGCACCTCACTTTCACACATTTCATACAAGCTTTTAGTAGGGATACAGGTAAAAACGTGGACCAAGATTTGCTTTTCAAGATTTGTTATCTCATACAGCAATTAAATCAGTAGTGATAGTAATTTGTCTTCTTCCAACCGACTAACAGTCAAAGCTTCAAAGCTCCTATGATGGGGTAATATTTTCTACAAGTCCTAAAAAAATGAAATTAGATTATTATTTCTTTTTTTCATTTATGACTGTAAAAAGAAATAAACCAAAACAAGAGAGCTTGGTTGTTTTTATTGCTACTATTATTATTTTTTCACCCTCTCCCTCCCCTCAGGTACAACTGTTAAGTACAAACAGCTTTGATCTCAGACATGAAATCAGGCTCCTGAGTCTCTTACATGACTTTTTGGAGCCATTCGGTAATAACTGCTTTTCAAGTGTGTTTTTCTCATTTCATAGAATAGCATGTTAAGGTGTCAGTGTCCCAGAATATTAGCTCGGCTTTCATTAATGCTAACAGGATTAACTTCAGTGTATATCAGGGAAAAGCTGTGCCTACAGAAAGATAAATTTTTGTTATCTTTTTGACACTAAAATAATAAGGATATTAATCTTCCTGTGAGTATAATTGTGGTAAGAAATTAAATCACCGTTTTGCACCATGTGTTTGAGGTGAGAATTGGATGGCACCTGTGGCATGTTTTTATAATGATGCAAATATGCTATAAGCAGACCCACATTCAATGAATGATTGATCAAATGCATAGATTATTAGCTCTTAATAATTATGATTCACTAAGTCAAAATTTAACACCAACTCATCCTGCACCAAAGCAATGTCTATCCTATAGGCATACTGGGTCCCTGCTTTTTAAAGATCTCTTAAAACCAGAAATCAATTTGACCAATAGTCATTTGAGCAAGGACGGCTATTTTAGAAAAGTCTCTGAAGATGCTAGTGAGAAAACCATCCTGTTATTCATTGGGAAACATTTCATCACGCTGTTTTCTTATTCAGATGTGGGCCATCTCTGAGTGCCATTCACACCTCATTCTCATTCAGACTATGCGTTTTGGGAACACTTTTTTTATGTTGCACTCTTCAACCACTTAAGTATTTAAAGAATATATGCTCTTGGTCAGAACTCCTGCGCAGAAGTAAATGTAAATCATGTAGGGAAACCCATTTCAATGATCAGCACTGAGCTTGCAAAAAGCTTTTCGATTTGATGTGGTGAATTATGCCCATTAGAGATTAAACTATTAAACACACTTTGGTTCTCTCAGTTCTTGATTTGAATGAATTCTACATTTCCAAAGTTTGATCTTCATTAACTCAAGGAAGATATTTTTCTAAAGTGCTTTTGACATAGAGTCCCCCCCTTCCATGCTAAAGGATCTATGGGAAAAAGAGAAAAAATTCAGAGGAGATTACATTAGTGAAGTCAGGGGCATCACAAAGGCAGTAGTGCAACTAGAAATGTGCAGTTATAGGAATTTGTGGTTCCACATTTTGCTGAGTGATCACAGGGATTTGCCCCCAACAGTTCCAGCCCTCTACTCACACACAGAGTGACACATCAAGAATACTTTCTAATCCTAAATAGGAATTGCTGAATTGCTGTATTTCAACAGAGAGGGGATAGAGGGGAAAGAAAGAAAGAAAGAAAGAAAGAAAGAAAGAAAGAAAGAAAGAAAGAAAGAAAGAAAGAAAGAAAGAAAGAAAGAAAGAAAGAAAGAAAGAAAGAAAGAAAGAAAGAAAGAAAGAAAGAAAGAAAGAAAGAAAAGAAAGAAAGAAAGAAAGAAAGGAAGAAAGGAAGAAAGGAAGAAAGGAAGAAAGGAAGGAAGGAAGGAAGGAAGGAAGGAAGGAAGGAAGGAAGGAAGGAAGGAAGGAAGGAAGGAAGGAAGGAAGGAAGGAAGGAAGGAAGGAAGGAAGGAAGGAAGGAAGGAAGGAAGGAAGGAAGGAAGGAAGGAAGGAAGGAAGGAAGGAAGGAAGGAAGGAAGGAAGGAAGGAAGGAAGGAAGGAAGGAAGGAAGGAAGGAAGGAAGGAAGGAAGGAAGGAAGGAAGGAAGGAAGGAAGGAAGAAAGAAAGAAAGAAAGAAAAGAGAAAGTAACAAGAGAGAAAACCCGAAGAAGACAAAAAAGGAAGGCATAAAGCAGCTCTCTGATGTGCAGAACAGAGCCTGAAATAGTCATGTCAGAAATATGCCACAAGATGTAGCATTCATGTTATGTCTGACCTTTCATTCTGTAAAGTGTGACTAAGAGCAGCAGATATTCACTCAGATTTAGAGGTGCCTCAACTTAGTCCTGAGAACAATAAATGCTTTTCAGCTATCTTAAACTGAAATTATTCCTCACATGCATGAGCAATGTCAGCAAATCTTGTGTCTACAATTTGTAATTCAGTAAACTGTATGTTATAAAGCTACTACTTTTTCTTTACAAAACAATAATTAAAAAAACAATAGTAATAATAACAATAAATAACCAAAATAAAATGCCTTAAAAGTTGTTGACAAAACAGCTTAAGTGTGGAGGGATTTCTCACTCAGAAACACCTGGAAAGCAAAAGACATCAGGTATGGCAACTTGTACAAAGCAGATTTTTATTGTGGTATCTAACATTCATGAAATGTGAATTAAAAACTCCTTTATTTACAGTTGCAGTAATGTGCAGTATATTATGCACAGACTAGATAAATAGATGGAACAATCCACAAGAATGCTGAACTATGAATTGTTTGATTTTGCATTTTGATCTCCAGTTAGCATGTGTTATAGCTTTTTTTTTTTTTTTTTTTTTTTAAATTTACTTACCACACTAGAACATAAAAACTTTTCAAAGTAATGGAGTCTTTCCTTCAAAACTGATATCCCACTGACCTTTCAGTATTAAAGTGATATTAAAAACAGCACATTGATAGAATTTTAAGATGGAGGGCAACAAAAAGACTAGAAGGTATGACTAATTGAGCCACTGATTTATGATTTGTTCAGCTTAGAGGAGATTGAGAGGTGATCTGATTGTGACAGGGAGTGCAAAGTGCTGATCTCTTATCTCAGATGACCAGTGATAGGATGTAAAGAAATGGCTTAAATATGCATTGTGGGAAGTTTAGATTGGATATCAAGAAAAACTTCATTAATGAAAATGAGGAACTTGCTACTGAAACAGGGAAGTTGTTAGGGCACCAAGACTGCCAGAGTTCAAGAAGCATTTGGACAATGCTCTCAGAAATAAGGTTTAATTCTTAAATTGCCTCATGTAGAACCAGAAGAAGGGCTCAATGGTCTTGATGGTCCAGATCAAGATATTCTATGAGTCTATGACTCAAATTGATTTAAATGAACAAGGTTATTGAAATATACTAACTGCAAACTGGAGGTTCTCCACTGTATCAGCCATTACTGAATTTGAAAATCATAGAATCATAGAATCATTCAGATTGGAAAAGACTTCCAAGATCACCCAGTCAAGCCGTTCACCAATATTTCCCACTAAACTATCTCAGTACAAGAACTAAATTGACCAACAAGGTCACTAACGTAATCACCTCCCTGGGCAGCCTATTCTAGCACCTGACCACTCCTCAGGTGAAGGCATTTTTCCTAACAGACAATCCGAATCTCCCCTGGCACAACTTGAGACCACTTTCTCTAGTCCTATCGCGAGTTATACGGGAGAAGAGGCTGGTCTCCACCTCACCACAACCACCCTTCAGGTAGTTGTAGAGACTAATAAGGTCTCTCCTGAGTCTCCTCTTCTCCAGCCTGAACAATCCCAGGTTCTTCAGCTGCTCCTCATAAGGTTTGCACTCCAGACCCTTCACCAGCTTCACTGCCTTTCTCTGAACTTGTTCCAGGGCCTCAATGTCTTTCTTGCATTGAGTTCAGTACTTGAGGTACGGCCTCACCAGTGCTGAGTACAGAGGGATGATCACTTCCCTGCTCCTGTTGGCAACACTATTTCTGATACAACCCAGGATGCCATTGGCCTTCTTGGCCACCCGGGCACACTTCTGGCTCATGTTCAGCCAAGTGTCAACCAATTCTGCTGGGTCCATTTCCTTTACACAGTCTTCCAGTCACTTTTCCTCAAGCCTATAGTGTTGCTCGGGGTTGTTGTGGCCAAAATGCAGGACTAGGCACTTGGTCATGTTAAACTTCATCCCACTGGCCTCAGACCAGTGATCCAGCCTACTCAGATCTCCCTGTAGGACCTTCCTACCCCCAGACAGATCAATACTTCCTGCCAACCATATAAGCAAAAATGGAGATAATTACTTTCTATCCACAGTCACATATGCATGTTAGCATATAAAAGCACCTCCCAAAATAATGCCATATGAAATTTAAGTACATTTTAAAAACAGATACAATATATGAATTTATCTTCTTTACTGACTGAATTTTCAAGCCCTATTACCCTCTCCACCTCTCTCACTCTGTAAGGGATTGAAGCTTTACAATATTGGAGAAAAACAGATGAGGAAATCCAAAAGCAGACTCCTCTAGATCCAATTAGCAATTTCAATCCCCAGAGTGGAAAACATTAAAATAATTTTAGGCTTTGAAACCAAAGAACCTCTTCTGCCTAGTTTGTCAATGAAAAAAAATTCAGGAGAAGTAATGAGTTACATATCCGCTTCAGGATTTCTACCTTGCAGTAGTATGAATAGTTTAAATATAATATATTTTGTTTCTTTCTATTGATATCAGTTTTTTGGGGTTTGAAGGAATATGGCTGCATGAAAGAACAGAGTTGGGTGAACAGCATCTTTTAGATGTAGTGGTACACTAGTCCAGCACAAAACAAGAGGTTAGTAAATGTACTTATTTATTTACATACTTATTTAATAATCTAGGAAAATGTTAGAAATATTTTAAGTTATGAAATTTTAATAGTTTGCTTTATCATGTTATTACAATATGTTAGGGTGAAACTTATGAGGATTTCTCATATTGCTGTATAAAAGAAAAAAAAAGATAAACACATTCTCACTATTTGCACATTTCTAATATGCAATGAATTTTTGATGCCTTCGTAAAACATTTTAAACAGATTTTTTAAAGAATTACATTGGATGTTAGAGTCTAAAACATGGTTTATAAGCATGTACTTTACTTGTGAGAAAATGAGAATTCACAGTTTTGATATATGGCATACATCATACGAGCATGAAATATTGATACTTCTCCACATCCTGACCAGTTTTTATAAGCAAGCCTAAACTTATTCGTTGAACAACAATTCTTCTTGAGCTAATTGATTCTGCACCCTACACCACATAAACATACAACCAATTGAAAAGACAAACTAAGATAATCTACTGACAGCTACAAAACAATTTGACCAGAAAAAAAACCAAACCATTGTAACCATGTATAATAAAATAAGTCATATTTAGTTAACTGAAACTGCTTATAAACTAAAATATAAACGTATATATATTCACAGTCTTAAAAGAAAACAGTTCCCCCATGTTTTGGGAACCAAAAATTTGATTGAATCATTTAGTTAAATAATCTCCAATATTCAGCTGATATTTTTAACCTTTTGCCTCTTTTTGCCTGTTCCCCATCCTCCACTGAACAGCAATGGATGGTCTCGAAATGATATCCGTTCTCTACAGGATGGACCCAAATGTGATTTTTCTGGAGAAGATATATTCTTTTCTAGAAACAAACAGATATATGAAATTAAACAAATAAATAAACATAAATTTCACTGTACCATGTTGCTTTTAATATAATAAAATATATCAATATGTCCAATTTGATAGCACACTTTTTATAATTACATATTCTTTCCTGAATTAAAAGTCATACATGTATTTTTCACAAGGCTGTAGTTTTTGAAAAAGAAACAAGCAAACTCAAAGACCTTATGAAAGCAAACAGTAAAATTATTACACAAATTACCATATTTTTAGTGGGCTTGTTTACTCTCTCTATAAATGTATTAAATTCATTTTTTTCTTCAGATATACTCAAGTAAAAGTCTATTTGTAAAAGGATTTAAATGCTAGAATCATGCCTTTGCAATACTCCTCATTTCCTTATCTTTAGATCCTTTTATTTAACACTGCAAATAGCAGCAGATATCTCTAGTGCAGAAAGGCTTTTATTGAAAAACAAAGTAGCTGTTTAATCAAGCAGTGTACATTCTCTTAGTTCTTTTGACTGAGAACCATAATACTTTAACTGAAAGCTGAGATCTTCAAATTAGTAAATTAACTGCTCAATGAAACTTGAAGAAAAAGTAATACTATTAAAAATATTGTGCCTCTTGCTTAAAGATTTTTTTTCTGTAGTTGGAAAAGTTCTCAAACAACAAAAAAGATTGCACAGTATAACCTTTGTTCAACATCTCTCCCCATAAAAAAAAAAAAAGCCTAAAAAAAAAAAAAAAAAAGAGAGGGGGAAAGAAAAAAAGGAAAAGGAAAATAAAAGGAAGTATCTATTACATGTTAAGACTGAAAAAAAAGCTTTGGGCAAGTACATGATCAAGATTGACTCTCCTATGCGCTCATCTTTAAGATTCTATCAATGATAAAGATAAATTAGACATAGACATACCAGTTACTTATGTATTTTGATGAAAGAAATATTTTTATTATTTAATTCTGAAAATTGAATAAACAGAAATGTCAGAACAAACCCAACAATAATAAATTTGAAAATTAGTTTAAAAGTGATAGAGTCCAATGCAGCAAAACAGGAAGTTGACCACATCCTGCTTGTCTAACCTGGATTATTTCTGGAGTAACAACCTCACTTGTTTATGAACCTATCTATGCTGCTAAGTATTATTTTCATGACAGACTTCAGAAATCTGTAAATGTAGATCTCTTAGCTTTCCACTTAATATTGTACACAATTCTTTGGAAGTGATATATAGCCTTACCATTACTATGAAAGGTATATTATTATTCCATTAAAAAATCCCTAAAGACTTGCTGTAGTTTGCTACAAGATACTTCTGAAAAGTCCTTATGAGTTAGTAGTATATGCTTTTATTGTGGCATGAAGACAGCTGTATCTGTCATAGCATGAATTATGCTTGTCTAAACTACAGGGTCAATAGTTTACAAATTTTTTTTTTTTTTTAATTTTTAATTGCAAGTGATTGATACATTGCTTAGAGGGTATTGTTGTAAAATATTTTGTAAGTATAACGTAACATTTTATTAATTCTGAGTGCATATAATCTGACAAAACAACTTTCTATGTGAGAATCATAGCTCAGAATTTGTTGACCTTGTGGTCTCAGCAATAGGGCAGGATAACTTCTCTGCCTGAAGGTATTTTTTCAAAATCTCAAATACTCTCTGATTCCTTGAATCCAGGTTCAACAAACCACAGGATATCTCAAAGTCTGGTTGTCATGTCTCTCTCTTCCTTTATGCAGCCTGAAGCACTGGTTAGATTTCCTGAGGTCTGCTTTACACGTTACCTACAGTAGTGATCTAGACAGTGTTTATCAAAGCATAGACTACTCTGTATCCTTTCCACCCTTCACATGGTTCTTAGCACTTTCAGCCAAATAAAATAAAATAATTACAGGGAATGATCAACTAATTTAGAATGAAAATATTCCTTGAAAATAGGATGGAAAAGTACATACCTTGCAACTTACAGAACTATGGAATCATTTAGGTTGTAAAAGACCTTTTAGGTCATCAAGTTCATCCATTCACCTAACAATACAAGTCTACTGCTAAATTATTTCCATAGGCACCACATCTACATGGAGGGTGGAACTCAAACACAGGAAGTCTGTTTCAGTGCTTAACCACCCCTTCTGAGAAGACATTCTTCCTGAGATTTGATCTAAGCCACCCCTAGTGTAATATGAGGCCACTGCCTTGCATTCTATCACTTGTCATCTGAGAAAAGAGACTAACACCTTCCTTATTGCAAGCTCCTTTCAGGTAGTTACAGAAAGCAATGAAGTCTCCCCTCAGCATCTTTTTCTACAGACTAAACAGCCCCAATTCTCTCATTCGCTCTCTCATTTCTATGTTCCACCTTTCCATCTTTGAAGTGGATATAATCATGCTTGTCTTCTGAGAATGTATTTGTGATATGAGCTCAATAATATTTAGAGATGGGTATTAATATCAGCATTGCTGTTCTAGTTATTGGTCTAGCTGGAGTGATGAAAAACAGAAATGGCATGGGGAAGAAACAAACAGTACCCTATAAAACCATTCTCACAGATATGCATGAGACTGATGTAGAAGCATCACAAAGTTTGCTTACTCCTATTTATGTTATAATTAATTCTCAGACTATATTCACAGAATTGCTAGTGGCTTAGATATTAATGACAATTGAAAGTTGTAGGTAAAGAAACAGTTCATTTATGTTGAAGGTATTAGACAACTATGAGAAAGAATTTTCTTGCATTTCCTTCTCATAGAGTTTAATGGAAGAAAGAACATTGAAGATATATTTGCACTGCAAGTATAGAACTAAAATGATTTATCATACATGTGTCCCTAAGGTTATTTTTAATTCATGTCCTTTGCAGTTTCATCAAAAATTCAGGCAGGAACACTTTTGTGGCAAACCTTAAGGCAACACCTGTATGCAAGTTTAAAGCAAGCACCTAGGTAAATTCCTGTGAAAAATAAAAACATCTTGGTAAATTAAAATTAACTTCACTCAGTTATTATCAATGTTGACAAAAGGTCTTTTAATTCTACATTTTTAAAGCTGGCAATTTTTTCCTTCAGAAATATTTGATAAAGACCGGTTCACATCAGGAGGTTAGAAATTTGTCTAGATCTTGAGAGAATGAAGGTAAGAGACAATGACACCATTTTGAATTAAGAGATTGCATCTACAAATGATTCTCACAAATATAACTTTGTTTTCCTTTTTTTTTTTTCTAACATTTTTAAAAATCATATTAAAATTAATAGATAACGGAAATCTTATTATATTTTTAATGTATTTATATTTGTTGTTTTTATTTATACGTATTGGGCATTTTTATTTATCTCCTTGGAGATAAATGAATTTATACCTGCTCAAGAGAAGTTTTTCAATTTTACTGATTTATGAGATTTTTTTTTAATTTAAGAAAAGGTGAGAAAATAACAAAAAGTGGGGAGGGTGCTTGGTTCAGTGTATGGAAGAATAAATAAAGGATTCACTAAAAAACAACTGCAAATGAAAACATTTCATTGTACCGCACATATGTCTAAAATGCTGCAAAGTCTGATATTCAGTCATTATTAAAATATCTAAAAATAGTGAGATACTTTACATGCTTTTTCAGAATGTCCTCTATTTGAAAGTTTTACTTTACATCTCTGTACTATTTTTTTTCCCCAGAGAGCTTTTAACTTTGTCCTGTAGAGTTTACTAATAGCAATACAGACGGACAATTTTTACAGAAAAGTTATATTTACAATACCTCAGTTTTTCCCTAGACTACAATGTGTGTCTTGCAAACAAGCATTTCAGGTATTAGCATAAACGATGAATAAAATGAATATTATCAGAAATTTTTGATTGGAAAAATGTTTGATTTTTCTGTATAGCAATCTATAAGGCATAGCTTTCGAGTGTGAACAGGTATGCACATCCAGGTTCCTGATTTATGAATAATTTTATCATGACAATAATATCTTTATCCATGTAACAGGACTAAATAAAAGGCAACAGAAAGTTTCACATCCTTTCAAGCCCATAAATATCTTTACTAAATAGAAACTAGAAGTAATATATTGGTTTCAGTCTCTAAAATATCAGTACTTTTGACATCCATAGTAGTAATAATTATTATCAATATAATGATATAATAACAACAATGGCAACAATACTTAACATTTAGGGTTACTAGAGTTAAATACGAACAGATAAAGTGTATTAAGTGTAATTCAACATGATATATAGTTATTCTAATACTCCCTCATATGGGAACAAAATCATAGCCAAAAAAAGCAATTTAATTTATCCTATGCCAAAGTAGGATTCAGAAGATTGAGGCTGTACTATACTTTCAATTAATTGTAACTTTCAGCTGTAGGAGTCTCCAGTATATTGTGAGATACATTCAGATGCCTGTATATATCAAATAAGCATTTCCTTTGACTACGTGCTGAAAGCTTGTCATGGGCTTGGTTAACATGCTTCTATTTCTACGCAGTCACTTTTCTGTTGTTTAATCTGTTTTCTGCTATTGATTTGTTCTGGTCTTTTTTGGTTAAAGCCTGGGTCTTTTAACAAATGTCAAGGTTTACATATCCTCTGTTTTGATAAGTAATGCAATATGTAAAATGCTTTGAATAAAATTCTCGGTGTTCAAGAAGAAAAGCTTGGTTAAACAGGTTATGATAGAAATTTTATGATGCATAGTAGACGTCATAGGGTATTTATCGATCCACCTAACATTGTGTGTCTGGAGAGATAATTTCAAAGTCCTTACCATATTGTATTACTTAAGAGCAAATACAGCATAAGAATGCATGGAAGAAAAATTCAACATCTTAATGAAAGTGACCAGAACAAATCTTTAGCAGCAAAGCATTTACATCAATTTGAGCTCTGGAAAGAAGTTAGGTTCAGCAGGTCTATGAAAAAGGTGAATGCTAAAATCTCAGATGAGTTGCTTTTTTAATATTGTTATTTATGGCTATATTGAAGTCAGATCACAAAATATTAGTTCCCCCTTTTATTTATTTTATTTACTTGACTTATTAACCTTAAAACAAAAAGAAGCATATATTTATTGCATCTTAAATTTACATAACGTATTTATATTTCAGACATATTTGAATAGTATCGAGAAGACTTGAGCATCTTACAAGAAATCCCATGTAATATGCATGGCCCTTCCCTCTGGAGATTTGAATATAAAATGTAATCTTTCTTGGATGAGGGTTTGGGGGGAAGAGGAGAGGTGAAGAGAAACGTATTAATTTTGTTTCTAGGTGTCTCTGACTTCAGCTTTGTAGGACTGGAGACAAATCTTAATATTTTATAGAAATAATGAATTTAAACAGTTTTTTGTTAACTCATACCTTGATGCTATTCTAATCAGATCATACTGGAAACTAGATACTTGAATGATCTAAACTCTTAACATGAAACTCACACACATAAAGGAATTCCTACAGAAATTATTTACAAAAATATTGACAGAAGTTACAAATATTTATTAATCATTTTTCTACACATAAAAACGAAATAACACAAAAACTACAATAACCCAAAAATGTTCCTGCAAAACACAACATAATCCTAACTACACAGGTTGCTCCAGAAGTAATGCCTCCTGTTTATTTCCATGGAAATCACAACAGATACAGAGCTCACTTACACTACTTGATAGAGCAAATTCATATCTATAAAATGCTATTTTTCAACATAGTCACCATCACCAGCTATACATCTTTGCCAGTGATGAACAAGAGCCTACATACTGTACTCGCCACAATCTGCACCACTGAAGGTGACCCATTGTTGCTGCCAGCACTGCTGAAATGAAAATCAACACCCCACGGCACTCAGATCCACTGATTGGTCTCCATAAACATTTAGCAAGTGTTGATGAACACCAATGGTGCCATTTCTTCCACCAGGAGCATTTCAGTGACACACCTTTGATTTCAATGACATGCCCTTGCTTCATAAACATTTCCATGCCAGATGCCATTTTGACAGTCCACCCTGATCTGTCATCTGTCACACAGCATCAAAATGTAGTGGAATTTTGTTGAAGATTCAACCTTTACTGCTATCCACCAACATCTGCCTCTGATGTCATAACATCAACCAAGATAATAAAATAGGAGGCGCTAGTTTCAGAGTGGCCTTCACATAAACAGGACTTTTAGCACCACTAGCTATCAAAGTTCAATATCTTCTTTCTACTCCAGTTCCTTACCTATTTCCAAAGTTTGATAATTTAGGACAAAAATTGCAGATTGAGCCTTTGGCTGAAGTTTTCTGAAAGGCTGGTCATTTCTAAGGAAAAGACATGTGAGATATTTATGTTGAGATATTTCTGTCCTTTGTAGAAATAACTTGAAATCTGCCAACTAGCAGACCTTTGCTTTTAGAATCTGTCCAAATTTGATCAAGTATGTACAAATTAAAGTTTTTATGTGACTGGAGGCAATGCTCTTGATTTTTTTTGGCTATCTGCCCTAAAACATCAGTCAACAAGGAAACATGCTTCACTGTGATGTTACATGGAGCTAATCAAGACTATTCCTAAAAATAGTGTTGAAAGTCATGCTAGGTCAGGGAACTAAACAGCCTCTTGTTATATGCTCTCTAGTATATGCACTCAGGTTCTAGCTACGGTAAATGCGAAGATGTGGATAAGAAGCTCTTATAGGAAGAAAACTGGCAGAATGAGCAGAGAGTTGGGGTTAAAATCTGAGAGATGAAACCAAAGCTGGAAGTACACTGAAACAATATCCTGACATAGCTGGCAGTAGAAACAGACTGACATTGAGAGAAGAGATAAACTATGGGGAAGAAAGGCACTGTGAACTGGCAAGGGTGGATTAAGAAAGAATAAAGAAGGACT
Source organism: Tympanuchus pallidicinctus (assembly GCF_026119805.1). Taxonomy (NCBI): domain Eukaryota; kingdom Metazoa; phylum Chordata; class Aves; order Galliformes; family Phasianidae; genus Tympanuchus; species Tympanuchus pallidicinctus. Next base: position 22,520,195 of record NW_026294802.1, read on the forward strand.
AGAGGCACTAGATTGGCCCTAACTTCCTTAAATTATCAAGAGTACTGGATATATATAGCTAGTGATAATAAAAGATGTAGAGAATAAGCAGATTAAGAGTCTGCTATTTAGTGCCTAAATAGTACACTAAGACATGCCAAATAAACTTGGAGAAGATTTAAACTAAGAGACACTGAATCTCAGGAATATTGGCAAGCTAGGTACTACAGGGACTAGAGGGAAAGACAAGTAATCAGACAAGGATCTGTGGAAATAGACTTAACTACTGATGAAAAAGAAAGCCTAAGAATGGATTGGAGAGAAAGCTTATACTAGAACAAGGCAGAAATAAGAACTGTTCATATTTGAAAGAAGGGTTAGAGAGTAAAGGTAAAGTTAGCAATGAAAAAGAGAATAAGGAAAGAAAATATTGCATTGGGGAAAAAAGATGCTGCCATCTACTGCAACAACCTTATAGAATTGTACATCTCCCTTTACACCGATTTGAGAAATATTTTTGAAGCTATATGACAAATCTTTCACATCACAGAGAATCTAAAACTGCTCTTTACTCTTACATGGCAGAAATCCTTGTGGTAGGTCTAATAGTTCCAAGATTTCAAGTGAGTATCTAAACTACATGGATGTCAGTGTCACTGTATGGTTTTTCTCTCTTTTTTAATTTCTATTATACTGAAACTATGCTCAGAACAATAAGCAACAAAACCTAGTAAATTTTAACTACTTCAGAACAGTGCAACTCTTTTTCATCCATGTTATTTATTTATTGTCTGAGCAGAAAAATATTCAGAATATTGAATTGTCTCATTATCATGTCCTAACATTTATGTGATCATACTACCAGATGTGGCTTACAGAAAAGATGGCTTTATTCCTAATATAGTTGTGGTTTTGGTAGACTGAGTGCAGAATTTTACTGTGGAAAAGTAATAAGAACTATAAATACCTTCATATGTTTACAGCATTTCTATGTATTTCTAAGGAGAAAGAAAAACTTCACTGTTATCTTCAAGAAATTCTACTAAGTAGGTAAATGGCAGAAAAATTGAAGGGACTGCTAAATAAATATCTCTGTATTTTATCCCATGATTCCAAAATGTCTCCTAGTTTCTGTAACTTCTATGACAAACTTCTAATTTGCAATGGAGACTAAGAACAAAAAAAATAAAACGAAAAAAGAAAATAAAAAGACATCTGACAACCTTCTTGAATAAAGGAATGAAGAAAAAACTTTAAAATGACATGTTTTCTGCAGACAAAGAGTTTACAAATCCTAAATGAAAGAGAGTATTTATGGAACTGGGATATACATACAATACTAATAGGAAAGGAGTAGGAAAGCAGAATTTTTTTAAGAAGTAAAGCTGCATCATGCACAGCCTACAATAAAGATAAACACTTTCTCAGGGATTATGGTTCATCAAAAGAAAGGAAGGCAAAAAATCAGGGTGAGGGTTCTTTCAAAAGGAAGAATAAGAATTGGAATATGTGAAAAGGAATGTCAAATAAGAAATACTGCATGAGTTTGTCAATTTTTGTTTTCCACTGAGTTGAAAGTCTGTAAGAACATAAATTTCATTAATTTAATTTCACAGACTAAGAAAGTGGTAGAGTTAGAATTTATCTGAGAAATGATAAATGTTTTGTAGGGGACACTGTATTTAAAGGCCATCTTTAGAGCTAGGGGTGATTAAGGAATGATAAAATTGGGCCCTGAATTTTGTTTCTTCTCTTTGTGGTTTTGTTTCCTGAAAAACACTGTTTTACTGAAATCAGAAAGACTAAAATTCAGGGGAGAGAAGAATTAAGAATACCAGGTAGTATTTTAAATAACAATTAGAAGCTCCCATCACATTCTGCTTACAAATTCTAGTTATTCTGTAAATTCCAGTCAAAAGATCGAATCTCACAAGACAAGATGGAAAAGAAAATTAAGACTATTTTAGAGTAAAGAAAATAATGAGGTGGACAATTCAGATATACGGGAGACTAAATGTGCAACATTGGTTGCATAGACGTAGAATGGGCTGATAGAATAGAACTGATGATTGTCAAAACCCACTCAAAACCTGTTTATTGGTATAAAAATTACTATCTAGTTAGTTACCAAAAAATAATTACTTAATTTCTATGTCTATCTTACAACTTAGTGTTAAACTGCATTACCAGTGTTCAGGAAAGTATTCACAAACAGATTTTATAACCACAAATTCATGACAATATTCATGGAGTTAAGAAAACTACTGTCAAGTGTAGGGCTAACATTTGATTCTTACTTAAGTCTGTAAGCTACTAATCATTACAGCTCATGTATATGTATTACAAAGAAGGTACACATCAGGAAAGTCTTTCTTTTCTGCTTTTCTTCTTGCTTTTACAAAAGCAAGGTGAGTTTATGAAAAATTGAAAGGTAGAAAATGCAGTCAAAATGCATCAAAAGGTCAATTTAACATACTGCCTTTCGTAACTCATTGACACAAGGTATTATGGAGATCAAGATCAGTGGAGAGACAAGCATAGACAAAAGTAAAAAATAAAATAAATCAAAACAAACAATCTCCCCTAAATCCTCAAGAAATAGAAAAGAAAAATTAATTACCAGTGAGCAGAAAGAAAGAAATAACTATAATCTCTAGAATGAAGGACCATGCAGGGTCCTCAAATAGACAGATAACTAATTAGCCTCACTGGACACATTCTACTCTTTCTTGAGGTTATCTTTCTACTCTTCCTTATTTACGTATCTGTTTGTTTATTTATTTATTTACCTTTTTCTCATTCTTTTTAATAATATAAATTTAACACATAAAAGTAGATTTTTCCTTTGAAGATATTACACAGGGGTGTATGCTATACATAGATGCTTTTCTTGATCTGAGATACACAACACCCACAGAATTATTTAACTCTTCAATTATTTCAGTGTTAAGGAACAGAATAAAGATGGTTTAGAATTAATTTATTCCATCCAAGTCTTTTGGTAACACCAATTAATTTTGGGTGTAATAATGTTAAAATTCCTTTCCAGATCTAACTCCAGAAATGACATGAACTCACCCCCAAAGAAGTCTTAGAAAAGTACGTTAAGTTGAGTAGGTTTCCAGAAACTCCAAATTAAAACATGCAAGTATTGCATGTTGTATCTTTATAAAAACATGATCAGTCATGTTGTGTTATATAAAACGCATTTTTTTTCAGTAGTGCACATATTTGAGGTTCTTTTTTTATTTGAGTAAATGTAAGCAAAAATAACTTCTGTGTTTCTAGACCTCCCTTTAGAGCCTGAAGGATCTGAAAAATTTATTGATGCAGTTATTTAATTAATTTATATTAATTAAATTATATTTATGAAACATACATAATATCCCTAACATCTCTGATATATATGAACATCTCTCTGCCATATGGCATCTACTTCTGAAAACTTCCTATCAATAATTAAAAAGAACTCTGAAAACCAACAGGCGTTATGGTTGTTGTAAGACAAATTTAGGACCATTTTATTGATTATGACTTGCCAGATCACTCACGTCAAATTCTCCTGAAAAAGAAAACTGTGTGAAGATTTGATTTGACAATTAATGCAAATGGAAGCACCTCCATGGACACAGGATTTTTAAAAATCTCTTTGGCAATATTAATTCAATGTGAGTTGAAAAGGAGCACATTTAATGAATCACTAGAATACTTTCCAGGATTCTTAATTAAATATTTCAGAATGACAAATTAAGATGAATGAGAATGCATAAGAAAATATGTTATAATTAATATGTTTCTCATATAAAAAAGGTATGCAAACATCTAGTGTTTTCAGATGAAGATTATTACAGAGCTAATAATTAATTGTAAATTACTGAAGAGCAACAGTCTTGCAAATTGAATTAATACAATAAATGTTTATTCACAGCAGATTAATTATATAAAGATAAAAGTATTTTCTGGTTTAACAAATAGTATGTATTTCAATGTAATGTATCATCACTGTTTAGTTTTCTCAAATCCATGATGAAAAAAATTATAAAGATATCATGCAGAAACATATATAGAAAGAATTAAAAAGATCTGGGCTCTTTTCTTCCAGAGTTCCTTGACTACGGAAAGGAGAATGAATATGGGAAAGAGAATGAACATGCTAAAGTATCTGTGTTTTTTGTGAAAATATACATATATTACCAGACACAGTAAACTGCTTCTCTCCCTCTCACACTTTTGACTCTGCCAGTTGGATTGTTTTTCCCTGCTCCTCTACCAGTCTCTTCAAAAGGAATGGCATTTTTTTTCTTTACCAAAGCTGTTAAGTTCTACATGGCAGTTCTGTGTTGATTCTTACTTTTTTTTCTAGATGGCAATATATAGTGTAGGTTATAATCTAGACAGCAGTTATACATTAATATGAATGTAGCGCATAATACTTAACTCAATTATTCCAGATAAGTGAACATTCTATTCTGAACATATGAATATTATGATAATTTTACCACTGATATTTGCAGCTCAGCCACCAAATATAGGGTTATAGCAGTAAGGAATCTCATCTAATTTAAATGGTGGTGCTTCACCAGCAGTCAATGTAGAGAAACAGGAAAATTCAGAATGCAATTAGAACTTTTCTAATATGGCAGGCAGACAAAGAATTTTATTCTTTCTCAATGGGTGCACTTAATCGAGCCTAGGATGCTAATTTATATCAAATCTAATTTTAGGAATGTAAATCTAGGGAATAACCAGACAAATTGTACTCTGTTATTTTTTTGCCTTTGGTGCATTAATACAATGTAAATAGATCTTTAATCCAAATCCATTTCAAAAAAAATAGACAGAAAATATTTTACATGTTTTTCTTGAATTTTCTTTTAATTTTCCTTTAAAGTGAAAAGTTAGCTTACATTAAAAATAAGATAATAACAATTTAAAAAATGGCAATTATATACAATTTATGAAGCAATCTAATTTATACTATGACAAAACTTATCAAGGAACTTCATTACTTATATAGTTTAGAAATGTCAATAATTTTGCTACAGTTATTTAGTACTGCTTATATTTTCTATAACATGATTTTTTGGGGCTTTGAAGTTTTATTTATTTTGAAATGTCACATTCTACACAAATGATAAAAAATAGTATTTCACATTGGAAATTTTCTTCTGCTGTGTTATACAAAAAACACGAATCTGAAAGTGCTAGCATTTTACAATTTTTTCTTTAACTTTCAAATTCAGATTATTCCAGTAATTTATACAGATTGATTAAAAAAATAAAGGGATTCTCGGTCATTGATCTACATTAAGTTCTGTAGGATGCATATATTACAGCACAGTTGGTAATCAACATGAAAGAAATCTGTGGCTTGATTATGATTGGAGTTATGGTGAAGCTGTATTTTCCATTTTGGGAAAGAAAAAGAGAAAGAGAGAAAGAAAGAAAGAAAGAAAGAAGGAAAGAAGGAAAGAAAGAAGGAAAGAAAGAAAGAAGGAAAGAAAGAAGGAAAGAAAGAAAGAAAGAAAGAAAGAAAGAAAGAAAGAAAGAAAGAAAGAAAGAAAGAAAGAAAGAAAGAAAGAAAGAAAGAAAGAAAGAAAGAAAGAAAGAAAGAAAGAAAGAAAGAAAGAAAGAAAGAAAGAAAGAAAGAAAGAAAGAAAGAAAGAAAGAAAGAGAGGAAAGAAAGGAAGAAAGGAAGAAAGAAAGAAAGAAAGAAAGAAAGAAAGAAAGAAAGAAAGAAAGAAAGAAAGAAAGAAAGAAAGAAACAAAGAAGGAAAAGGAGAATATAGAAAAATATTACTTTTAGGATAAAATATTTTTCTGCTCCGTAATATAAAGAAAAAATAACAACTTGCTCATCAGCAGACCTAGCATACATCACAGGTGACTGTGGGTTAAAATTACAAGAAAAAAGGCCACTGATACTAATGATGCAGCTTTTAAACAGAACTGTAGAAAATATATGAGAATATTTCAGGTAAGAAAGTAACAGAAAGATAATTACCATGCAATATTAAGGTTTCCAAGCATGCTCAGTTCCCCCAAAGCATTTCGAAGTGATATTTAAACTGATAATGAAAAGATCTATAACTTACTTGAAGATCTTGCTGAGTGCCTGTGTGGCTGCTTATTTTTTTCTCTCTTCACAGTCAAAGCACTTCCACTGGCCAGAGAAACAAGGTCTAAATCTGTGTCTTCTCTGCTTACAGGGCTTGCCTGGAAGCAGTGGGAGAGAATGTACACAATCATGAAATAAAATGTAACATTTTCTGAATGCAGCTCACATTACCCCAAATAAACAAACAGGGTCTGTCAAACAACCTTCTTCAAAATGATACCACAATCCTTTATTGTTGCCTAGGCTGAACAAATGCACTATGTCAAAGCATTTTTGTAAATAGGAGCCGATTTTAAAATTGTGGTTTTGATCTCAGTCAGTGCGGCAACAAAAGAAAACATTTTAGTACAGTAATTTTGAAGAAAATCAATCTTGCAGATGGCTGATGAAACCTTAAACAGCTTAAGATCATTTACTGACCAGTCTATAATTTAAGTTATAGCTGAATGTCAGGGATGTCATATTGGATTATTTTCTGCAATATTTATGTTTTATCCAGGACATGTATCACTTCAGTCAATCAAAGACCCAGTAAGTAATCTAATCTTGTAGTTTTTTGCTACGAAATCATATCCATCAGTCAGCATTTAAATCATACTTTAGGTAACAGTGTTTTATTGATTATCAACTTCTACTTTTTGAAATGAGGCATGCTACCTGCACCTCAGTATGGCAAAATAGAAATCAAAATAGTCTTTCAGCTTAGTTAGAGGTCTTTGTTATGGCAACACGTTGGATAAAGGTTAAAAATACTGACCTGAAAGGTACCACACACTGAAAACGGTAGATAGTAACGTTTTTTCCCTAGAAATTAATTCATATTTATTGAACAATAATGATCTTTCCTTGAAATAAAAAGCTATTCAATGTCAAAAGCAGTTAGCTAACAATACCAGTAACCAGATATTACTAGAACCAGAGGGCCAGCAGCACTGGCATGGAAAAGACACCGGAGAAGGGTGAGCTACAAAATTCCCACTGCAGACCTAGTTGGCTGGAATTATCGACCAAAGGGGTACATTTAAATTTTCTAGCTTCTGGCACTTCAGAAGTGGAGCCCAGGATGCAAATTAAGTCCTCTCTCTATCTAGGCTGAAAAGACCCAATTCCTTTCAGAATCCTTTCAGAAAGAGAGTGCTGGTGGTAATGTTACCAAACTTTTGCACAATATACTAGTATCTTCCAGACTGCTGGATCAGGCCTTGAGAGACTAAGTCTCAGTTCCTTCCTCAGGCGGCTGACTCCTGCAGTTCCTTGCACTTAGGAAAAATGCCATGACTGTAAACGTAGGTTATTCTGGAGGAGACAATCTCCAGACTTCCTGTTCAAACCAGCTCACTGTACCAAAAGAAGCATTTCTCCAATGCAGACAAACTTTGTAGTCCAGTCTAACTCAGTCGAAATAGAGACCTGTTTTATTTCTTTGTCTTTATCCAGGCACTGTTTAATGTAAAATTAATTAAAAAACTTCATGCAATTTTCAAACCAGCGACTCCAAAGACACAGATATTTTCTGCTCTTCCTTAGTGACTGCATACTCTTGATGCCACAGAAAGTTTATTCCTTGCTTCCTGATGTCTATCTGTTATATATGTAATGATCATGACTTTACAAAGTTTTATTTTGTGCAGGTAGCAGGCTGCATTATTGTTGCTAACATCACTATTTTATTTTCAAGAACAGTATTAAGAATATTTCAAAAGAATCCTGGCAACTCTCTACATTTTTGGCCTTCCTATTTACAGTCCTCGTAAGTTTGTAATCTCCGTGTGTTCAAAATCTTTAGAAAGCTTTTACTTCCTCCTACAATGAAATAATGCAATTAACGTGATTAACTTGATTCAAAACAATGCAATTGATCATTCTTATTTCCATCTAACCTATTTCAACCCATAGCAGAAATTTTCTCATGTCCCTGTTTCCAAAAACCCCGAAAGCTGCAGTATTCTAAGCAACTAATCTTTCCACGGAATTATTATCCAGTTTATACCACCAAAAAAGCTGAGGTGTCATAATCTTGTAGACAATATTATTCAGGGTCATATGCGAGATTTTAATAGGGCTGTCTCTCATGCAAAATTTACGCTACATTCTTTCAAACAAAGACAAATGTTTTTACACAAGTACAATCAAAGTAATTTTTAAAGCTGCATTAATCTCTGAAGCAAACTTAATTTCAGGTTTGTAAAGAATCTCATTAAAAGTCCTCTGAAGATAATTAAAACCTTGCCATTTACTTCTATAGCTTAAAGCCAAAATTTAAAAGAAATTTAAGATACTGGTACACTTTTTCACAAAGTACTATGTTGGACTTCAGACTGTACTGGTCACTACATTTAACTCTTCAGATATTTTTCCAATTAGTTGGAAATTAATTTTTGTCAGGAGGAATATTTGCCTTTAGAACAGTTCTGCAGCTGAATATTTCCCTATTCCTATGTTAAATTATTTAGATATTCTTTAATCTTCTGAGGTAAAAAGTACTGTTTAAATTCAAGCTATATCTTAATTATTTTGGATGTTGAACAATAGTTTAACCATGGGGATAACTTAAATATGTAACAAGAATTACTGGAAAAGTCTGTTCTACTCTAATCCAGGAAAACTGTGTTTAATTTAAAGTGCCTAGTCTAAAGTGTAAGTCAATATGCCTTCCTATGCACTTATGTGGTCATATTATGCAAAATTATCAATTTGAACTTTAAAAGGTTAACAAAATCTATATTTATTTTTAAAGCAAAATTCTATAGACATCTATATATAAAATATATATATTATATATCTGTATATATAAACAAGCCATATAATTATTTCAATCCATATATAATGCTGTTTTCTACATTAGATATACATTTTAATCCTTTTTCTATTTTTCGACCTGTTGCATTCTTCTCAACATTTCATTCATGTGGAACAGCTGTGTAATATGGCTCAGGATGTGACAATCCCATAACATTTCTTGTTATGCGGGTACACCACATAATATTGTGGTGGGATTGCTGTAGACTTGTGGACAAACATGTTTACTGCGAACAGGAAACATTCTACCTATATGCACATATGCTAACTGATAATTATCTAATGTGTAATTGAGATAACATTATTAGATTAAGATTTCTTCAAATTAATTACTGCTTTAGACATTACCTAGAAAATAATTATTAGTACTGCTGCACCTAAAACTCATCACACGTCATCTAGATCATGATTTAAGCCACTGAACTTTCAAAAAACCTAAGAATTGCATTTTTTCAACCGTGAATTTTATAAGAGTTTATAGAAGCATTTCTAAAACACAGCATTGCAAAGTTGTTGAAACTGGACCACAGATGTTGGAAAAGGCCAAGATTGTCCCAAGTACAGAATGATGTATGTAATCTTAGCAGCATACCACACATAATGTAACTAGTGGAAACTTTTACATAACATCTCCCATTTTACATGAGGTCTGCTCTGAAAGTAATATCTCCCATTTTATTACTTTGGCCCATAATGTCAGAGTCAAATGTTGGTGGTATGGCAGTGGAGGCTGAAACTTCCCGCCAATGTTCTCTTATATTTTGCTGCCATGTGACAGATGGCAGCAGAAGGGCAGTCTGACAGAATGGCACCTGGCATGGAGGTGTGTATGAAGCATGTGGAAAACACTGCACACACTGACATTTATTGATGCTTACTGAATGTTTATGGAGACCAAACAGTGAAGTGGTGGGTGGTGCATTTCACAATATCAACACAGCAGCTTTGAACCAGTGGCTCACTTCTGCTGGTGCAGATTTTTAAAAATATGGCATGCAGGCTCTTGTTTATTGCTGATGAAAATGCATGAATAATGTTGGTAAGTTGAAAAATTATGTTTTGTAACTGAGAACTTGCTACATCAAATGATATTACCTCATTCTTTGTATCTGCTGAAGTTTTCAAGAAAAAAAAATATGAGGCATTACTTTTTGGAGTGACTTATGTATGTAAATATGATACAGTTGTTATAAATTTGACACTGAATCAATTTGGAAGTAGCTCAGTACAGTTCTGGATGAACAGCAGCTCAATACAAGCAGTATGAAGAAACACATAAAAGCATGTTGTCATACTTTATAAACATATTCTTTTATAAACAATCATAATTTATAAACATGTCATACTTTGCACACCAGAAATATGTTCTCATACTCAGTATGAATAGATACTTGGAATCAACACATTCAAATGAAAGTGCAGATACATCAAAATTAAAATTATGATTAATATTATTTATAAAACAAAACTCTATACTGTTTGAAAGTTCTCTTTTTTTTTAATCTCCTCATAATTATGCTAAAAAGAATATTGTCAGCTTGGGAATAAGTCATACAGTATAAATTGATCTGCTTACTAACAAAAGAAATTCTGAATATTTCTGAAACTAAGTTTTTTCATCTAGTAAATCTACAGATTGTTAAATCATTTGTATTTCCTCTCCTGCCAGCCCACAGAACTATCCATTTCAGAAACACAGAAGTTTTTTTAAAGGCCACAAAGAAAAGAGTTGATCAGAAAAAGACAGAGGCCATTTTACAAAAAACAAAAAACAAAAAACAAACAAACAAAAAAAAAACAGGAAAGAAATGGTAGAAATAAATCTCTTTTTACTCTGTTTTTACAAATGTCACTATATTAATATACATTATATATTAATATACATTATATCTTAATATATAACTTAATGATAATACTTAATAGTAAATCATACAATGCAGTGATATTAGACTGATTCAGATATGTGACTTACAGAATTTAAGAACTTTTAAGCGTGTCTGATTTACAAAAATTCATGTTTTCAGTCAATAATGGTGCTGAACCATATTTATTTTTTAAAGCATTTTGAAGGTTGATTTAGAAACTTTAAATTATAGAATCAAAGAATGGCTTAGTTGGAAGGGACCTCAAAGATCTGTGGGCAGAGTTGCCACCCAGTAGGTCAGGCTGCTCCAGGTCCCATTCAACCTGGTCTCTAACATCTCGGAGCATACATTACTTCTCTATAGACAGCCTGTTCCAATGTCTCACCAGAACACTAAGTACAAATATGTGTTTCCACATCTGAAGTTTTTCCTCTGGTCTCCATCAATGATTTAACTTGATTGTGAAACAGAGACAACATTAAAGAATTATACTCAATAAAAAAAAACCCTCCTGCTTGTTTTTATACCAAATACACATTTGAAAATGCCATCAAAGGCCTAGCTGAATTCAGCAGAATTTAACATGGAAACAAGTTCTTACCACAAGTTGTACTTGTCCACTGTTGCAAATCACATGATTCAACTCAGGCAAAAAACAACAGCTAGGAAAAATGTAGAATGGAAATTTTAATAAATATTACTGCAATGGGTTCATTAAAATACCTATGCAAAATTGTTTCAAAGAAACATTCCAGTTCAAATCTAGCAAATTAGCAATTATGGCATTTAAAACAATTTCAAGGTTAAAATACATGTTAAAGTATCAGAGAAATTAATATTATAATTAATAGTGCCTAGTATTAGAATTAAGAATTTGCTGTTCATTCAATCATAAAACACTAATTTCAAATTGTATACATCAATAAATACAACATATGGCTGCATGTACATGCACTGACATAAACGGTAACTATATCAATTTTCATTTTCTATAAGAATAAAATAGTTTTCAGTTGCATAAATGTATCAGCTGTTCTAAACAGTCTATCAGTGATGTTCCACTGAAGTTTTGCTACATGCAGAAAAGGTAACATAATATTAAAAATGACAGTACAAAGATTAGTGTACAGCACCGACTTGCAGAGATAACACGATAACATTAACAACCAACCAATCAAACAAAAAAACTTTATAACTTTCTACATCTTATTTCAAACATCATTATATGTTCTGTTCCATGTTTTCATGACAGCTATTTGAAACAAGTTCTTGAACTCTCACTACTACGGAACACAACTGACATATATTCTGAAGAATATCTGCTACATGTATTTCCTTGCGTTTTCAACAGTTTAGAAATGTGGAATATTCTTCCATATAAAACATAATAATATGTAGTCAATTTCATTAATAATCAAATAACTTTTTAAATGAAAATGAAGTTAAAATTCTTGCCTACTTACGATCTTGTTTAATTCTATTAGAGATGCCTGACAGTGTGTCTATTAATGATTTCACAGAGATATCAATGGTTTATATTGTATTTATATACTTACATACGTCTTAATGGTAGTTTAGGGAAAAAAATTAATCTTTTCTTTAACAGTATTGATATTACACTTTAATAACAAAGTAGAGAGTATGTTTATTACGTTATTAATATACATCATGAATATGTAAAAGAAGGTTTTATGTTTGGTGACAAAATATTATTATTATATTAATACACAGTATCTAGTTAAAAAGTGGGTGTTTTACTTCCTTAATTGAATCGGTCAATATAGGTAATGTTACAGTTGATCTAATTGCATAAAAACATAATACATACCATTAAAGTTGCAAGGTATATGAAGTTCTCCTTCCTATACTACTTACAATACAAAACCGACTGCACTGCTGAAGTCAACCTACAATTATAGTTTATCATAAGGTTCTGTGTATCATTTCATCATCACTGTGGAAGAAGTATCTACTCAGTGACTAAAACATTCCTAAAAAGTACCATGTCTGGAACCTAAAAATACAGTGTAGGATCTGCTAACTACGTAGTCACGTTTGTTTCATTACTATTAACTTAGGTTACACTTTACAAAATAAATTTACAATTATAAAAAAATTAATTTAAAGGCGATGATCTCACCCCTTCATATTTTTTGAACTTGCTGTTTCATAATCCAAATGCTGTGTACGAAGCCATTGGTACGTAAAGTCTTTTCTCCTCTGTAGTTTCTCATCTAAAGTAGTATCCAGCTGAGTAAATTCTTCTTTTTCACCTAGTGAGGAAAAAAGGTCTTGTGAGAGAGTTGCTACATTATCTGTAGTACTTTTTATCCTTTTCCTGGAATAAAAATTATAATTCTCTTTGCATGAGCAGAAAATTGTAGTTTCTCAATTCCATTTTATCTGGCACTGCAGTGGGGCCACTGCTTTCATCTTTTGGCTCTAAGGAAATGTTGTCAAAGTATTGTAACTTCTTATATCATAGCTTGAAATAAAATTGTCTTTATGTTGTATTTTCCATTTTTATCAGTATAGGGAATGTTTATTCAAACAAATCCACTCCTGAGGCTGAACCTGTTGAACTGCCTTATCCATAATATGAAGTCATAAATGTCTTGATTGTGATCATCAGCCTAGTAATTAGGTGAAAAAAATTACCCTTAGCAGATATAAAGAATGTATGTCCTTGCTATTGCATACATTCTCAGGAAGACAAAATTAAAATCTTGGATGGAGTGTCACTGAATCTACCAAAATGAAGATATGACATCATTCTAAAAAGATCAAGCAGTGTCACTTCCAAATATTAAAATAGAAAAAACTTCTAATAACAGACTTCATCTTCCTTGAATAAAGCAAAAGCCACTTCTTTCCTAGGTTTATAATATTCATTTTTGGTGTTCCTAGTTCTGGAGTAAAGGTTTCTGATATTTTGAACATTTGTACATTCCAAGTTTACAGCTACACTGGCACACTTATATCTCTTCAGATGAAAAAAAAAAAAAAATCTGATTTCTAACAGGAGTACGAAACATTTTATGTGACTTTATAAGACCAGTCTAGGAGATACAGACTCCTGTTATGTTGGCACACATTCTCCAGTGAGGAACAATAAGCTTAAACAGTAATTAACTCTAGGTTCCTTGTTATCTGTATTTATAGAAAAGTTTGGCTCAGTATTACCTGTCTTTCTCGGGAGAATTACTTCTTCCTGGTAAAATAACCAGTATTAACTATGCATTTGCTAAAGTCCTTGTATCCTTCTCCTCCTTTACAAGGGAAATCTCTCAGGGGTTTAAAACCCGTATTACAAATTCATGCCTGAGTCTGAGAGTTAGTGATAAAAGAAAATATACATACAATAAGCTATGACAAAACTTATAAAAAGTGTATTTTTGAGTTAGCAAGTTTCTTTTTTCTTCTGAAATGATTGTTAATAATGCACCTTAGTTTCAGTTGGAATTTCTGACTTAATTATGTTTGAAACACAATTTACTTACTAAAATTGTATCATATACACATTCATACTAGAATTATTGAAATATTATTGAAATGAGAAAGTGATCAAAACAAAAAAGTGCCCCAAAAGTGCAGACAACATTATTCTATATTTTAATTTGAAACGTATCCAGTCACATTCAAATATCCACCTCTCTCTATATAATTCTTATGGAAATACTATGCTATGAATTAAAACACAGCATTATCACTTTCCCATTCCAGTTATGAACACCATGTGTTTGAAAATCTCATGTATCATTATCATTAACATGCATTTGCCTGATAGCTTTCTTAAATTAGGGCTCTGGCTTTTTTAAAACCTGGACCTGATTTCGTAGTAGTATTAACACTCACAAATTCCACAGAGGTTCATAAGACCTGTAAGCATTCTGCAACTTTGAAATGGATCAGATCTATAATCTTTAATTGTTAAAGCCAGACAACTCTTAGAATATCAAAGAAGAAAGGAACACATCAAAGAAGGTAAAACTCTGTCAAAAAAAAAAATTCATCTCAGAAGTATTTAAAGTATTGTACACTCATTGGATTATCGTTTCTAAGCTTTCAATCTTTTGGATTTTTTTTACAACACACACGGTAATAATAATTTACCATTGGAATAGACTTACAACTGGTAATAGTACAGTAATGATTTTTAGGTGTTACAAATTAATAATCTCTACACATTCTACACACTCAGACCTGAGTCAGGGGCACCTTTTGCCATTTTTCTGAAGAATTTGAGCATCTGAGTAGAGAACACTTACTCAGGAGAATCAGGGCAACTGCAATGTCCATGGAACTGAACATTTTGGGAAAAGAACAGATTGTTTTCCAGGTCTTCAAATCAACATGTTAACCCATAAAAACTTTAATTTTAGAATCCAGAAAAATGTAAACTTCAGTCTGTCATATTTTTTGTTTGCAGAGTGTGCTCTGAGACAGCATAACTATTGTCCAGTTTAAAATATGGTGTTTTTTAAACATTTAACATTATACTATATCTGGATAATCTCTTGTTAGTTATAGGAGAAGGCCTAAGAATCTATGAACTGTTGGTGAAGTTCTAGATAATATTTTTTTCTTTCTTCAAGATTGAGGCACCTTGTGTTGAAGCAATCAGCTTTAAAAAGGAGGCTGAAACATACCGCAGAATTATAGTTTAGGATATAGAAGCCTGAGACTCAAATCAAGCTAAAGGGTATTCCAAATGCATGCTTTCCACAGTCTTAGAAGTATCTCACACTCAAGTTTCTCACTGCAGGCACATGTGTTAAGAGAAAACCAGTACACAAAAGAAAAAAGATGATTACACAATATCTACATTCAGAGCAATCTTTCAGATTTGCATTTTCATTTTTAGATTTTATGTCCAGAAAACACAAAGTCTGACTGCTCTGAAACCATGTTAGCAACTGAACTCTTTGCCAAATTTTATGCAAAGTTGTGCTGAGGAACCTGACTCAGTGCAGTTTGTTTAAATCTATTTTGGTTGATGATGGGAAGACAGAAGTTTTAGCTTTAATGTGATAAATATTTATTGAAACAGAACTGTGTGAAGTCTGCACTATGTTCAAATAGATATGGTTAAATTTTGAGTTTAGAGGGCTATTTAATTCAGTTCAGAATTCGCTTCATACTGAGTACCATACAAATAAAGTTACAGACTAAGAAAACTAAGATCTATGATATGAAAGAAGGGCTCAGAATTTATTCAAGATCCTAAGTTTTCCTCCCTTAATATAAAAAATCTGTGACCAGAGTTAATTTTCTCAATATGTAATCTGGAAATGGTTCTTTTAATAAGGGAATTAAGTAGCTGAGTTGGGTATAAAATTCATGTCAGTGCTATTAAGACATTGACATTGTTATCTGTCAGTATTCTGGTACAGATTACCATTCAGCAATATATATCCCGAGAGCGTATATGAGCTTGTGTGGAAGTGTATCAAATCTATAAAAAGATTAGTCTGAATAAATATTAAAATTATATATATCCCCCCACTTCCAAAGGAGTTTTATAATATTTCAGGCTTTCCATAAAGTTATAATAAACACTAGTAAAAGAGTCTAAAAATACTAAACCTAAAATCTAATATTTTATTTCATTTTCTCCATACTTAAAGTCAACCGAAAAGGACATTACTTCTGTTACAATCTGTATAACTTCAGAACAGAAAGCAAGAATGACGTGATAACATTGATATCAAGGTAAAAACCTGAAAAATTTGTTAACAAACCAGAAAATAATTAAAAGACCAAATAACAAAACTTATGCTAAAGTGTAGGAGAAATGAGAATTTCTTCTCCCATAGAAAGTTTGACACATTTGTTGCAAGTCCACTTTGTCAAAAGTTACTGGATTCTCTTAAGTATTAAAGAGCAATCACAACATGCCTATAATTTTGGTTTTTCAAAAATGAGTGATATTTGGAGTGGTCTTTAGCCTATTCACAGGTACTCAGTGTATACATTACCAATATTCCTAAGATTTCCAGACAGTTGGTAGCACCGTGTGTCAGTAACTGATGCAAAGTTTTCTTCACTTAAAATTATAATATCCCTAGATCATCTTTCTTCATCTACAACTCACAATTTTCAGATAACAAAACACATTCCTACCTTAAGAATATATAAACCTGTTTGTGACACAGAAAGATTGGGTAGTTATACTTTTTCATTTGAGTAACTTTGAAGAAAATAATTTGCATATCTGGGGCCAGAATGAATGAAATACGGAGATATTTTTTATATCAGCATTTGAGTGCACAGATGAATAAAAGATGCAACAGATGTTTTTTAAAAGAATACCAGATCAAGTAATCGTCTGCAAAATTTTTTGATGCTTTCACACGTATTATAAATTACATCACAAGAAGTTTTGAATATAGGAATGCTGATTAACCCACAGGAGTATGTGCTTCAAAAATTATAAAAACAAAGAAAGAAAAAAAATACAATTATTTCTCAGTGTTTGTATTCCTGAAACTTTTGCTATTTCTCTGTTTTTACCAGATATTTCAGATTCTTTTCAATAAAAAAATGTCTACTATATCACTCTTCCTTCTGTGAACATTCATCTCTCTAAATTCTTCATCTGCTATTGCAATTATCTCCTTTTCACTGTGTAACTGTTTTTGACCTCAACCTCAAATTCATTCTTCCTTCCTGGAATTCAGGTGTTTACCATTCATGAGTAAAATGCCTTAAGACCATAGTTTTGTTTTATTTTTTTTGGCTCCCCTTCTTCTCCCTATTTTCTTCCCTACTTTCTGTCTTCTACATTATGATCTATTTCAGGGTGATTCATATCACTAATAAAACTTCACCTACTTATTTTGTTCTGTGTCAGTAGTTAACATACTTCAGCCTCTCCCAGATGTGTTATCTTTCTGAACTCTTATTATTAGATTATGCAAAAGCTGAATCTTTTCACGGAGTTTCCTAAACCACTGAAATTGTACAAATTTCAGCTTCTGAATTCAAGGAAAACAAAATTTTATACTTGGGACTTCACAAATATTCTTTCCTCTTTCACTGCTTGTTCCTGCCTTCTGTAGCACCACTACTGTTGGTCAATAGCAATCAGTACTGATAAATAGCCAATTGGTTATTCTTGATTTGTTCGATACCCCATCTTGAAACAAATTCAGGTCTTTATATTCAATGATACACTTTTAAGACACTTTATTGAATTCTCTCTATTTATATTGCAATATTGCCAATTAATTCTTCATTCAGCATTTTCTGGTTATTTAATATATTTCACCACAGCTGTCTGATAATACAGATATAGCGCAAACTACAAAATTTTATTCTACATAAAATTGCCAAGATCTTTTTTGGTGGACATAGTACATTTCCCTTCGATTTTTTTTCATAAGCTTTACTTTCCTGACACTGACTTCAAGATAGCTTTAAACTGTTCCTCATGGTCTATCCAACTTGCATGACTTTATGGGCAGTCAGTACTTTGCTCACTCCATCATTTATGTTACATGTAATTTCTAATTCGTCTTCCGTAATTTCAATGTTAACAATATCAGCTTCATTTCATGCCATTCTTTAAGACCTGCACCATCTTTCCGATCTTATCTGTAAGCCTAAAGAAATGTTTAATCTGAGTGATGTATCAGAAGCTCTCACATATGCAATTACTGATTTTAATTTTTTTTCTGATTTTTGACTGTTCTGAAGTGATTCAGGCAGTTACTCTCGTGAAAGGACTTGAAGATCGAATTGGGAAGAGGAAGAAATTAAAAATAAAGTAGTGCAGTGGTTTAATGGTGGCATCTGCCACCCATGAACAGACTTTTAATATATTAATAGCTTCATGTTTGCCAAACTAAGTTGGTTCCTGCTTAAGATTACAAAACAGCTCTAAAAAAAAACTACTGAAGTGGTATCCTAACCATAAGGAGGCCAATTCCTGACACAAACTGCTGCCTCCTGCAAACAGCACTCTTCAAGATCCACCCAGGTTTTTACAAGTCTTTTACAGGAAGTATATACTAAGCCTTATAGCACTACGTTGTTCTTTCACATTATTCCCATGTGTAGTACAGGGTGTTCTGTAGACAATGTATTAACCACTTCAGCAACTCAGCATAAGCAATTTTCATCAACAGGGTCAAAAGAATAAATTGAGAGTACAGCTAAGAGATACTCAAAAATCTTTGGATAGTCAAGGCTCTTGAAGAATTAAAGAAATTTAAAAAGTAAAAAATTAAACTACAAAATGTTTTGTCCAGTGTTATCTAGGAGAAAAGGAGTAAGGAGTAAAGTAGGTGGAATCAGATTGAGCCTATGTTTGTTCTTACTGCCTACATTCACATTCTTTATCATTCCCAAAATCAGCCTAGTACAAACTCCATCTCCTGTTCTTCTCATATTCTGTGGCAATTATTAAACCCCCTAGGGATGGAAGCTCCCAACAAAAAATGGAGTTCATATTGCTCAAGAGAAAATGAATAATTCTATAACATTTTTAGTAGATCTTTAGATTTACATCATTTTATAAGTTCCCATTTCTTAAGATTAGCATATGCATTCAAGAAACAGTCAAGAACACGCTTAGTTACTCATTATTGAGACAGCATTTTCAAGTGACAAAAAATAATCACTTTGTATTGAGGCCAAGTAAGATAAATATCATTCTTTACATTCAATAAACCAATCAAAATGAATTAAGACACCAGATCTTCCACAGAAATTGTTTAAAAAGGAAAAAAATTCCACAACATATTGTAAGATTTCAGAAGGTTGTAACTACTATGTCGCTCACCATGAAGTATGCAACAAATACAAAGCAAGAGTAAATTTTACTGTGTGATAACCATTAGGGTAAGTTTTATTTATACTGAAGGACTTAGAAGACAGGGACAGAAAAGTCCAAACACGACAAAAAAAAATCATTTGAGACTGATTTGTCATAAGAAGGCATCTCTGCCAAGAATAAATAAATAAATAAATATTCAGGAGCAATATTAAGTTTGTAAAGCTGACTTATTCCATATTACCTCATAACTTTCATAAGCAGGAAATTAAAATATGTAATCTTATTATCACAGCTTGAGAATGTACATATTAAAAAGTCTTAATTATGTTTATCCTTGATAATAAATATATTCTCTAGATAGTTACCTGAATAATATGTGAACTTGTTTTTAAGAACTTACATTCCTCAACACTTTTGATATTCACAAGCATCATATATGACTGATACTTAGCAATGCAGAATAACACTGAAAATAAAATGTAATGAAATTCTTGTGTTAATGTGAATATGTAGTTCAATTATGAATACTTATAAATTGGTCATCAACTCTATTTATTATGTATACATACCATTTTCAGTTTAAAGCTATTTATCCCATGTGGGTGAAACTACTTCTGGCTTACATTCTGATGCTGAATGGAAATAGCTCTTGGCATTTGATGAAGGCACCAGGACAATTCCTAAATTTGTCAGTGCAGTAATGCATAACAGTAGAACAACTTTACATTCTTAAATACATACAAAAAATCTACACAGATTAAGTCCAAGGCTGTTGTTTAATCTACTTTTTTAGTAAGACCCAGAAGTACCACTGAAGATCAGGTTTGCCATTATGTCAAACACTGTATAAACAAGGCTTGATTTAATGCTTATTGAACTGAATGGAAAAAAAAGTCTCAGACAGACTACATCTAAAGAGAGGCAAATCCCAAGTGGGTAAAATTCTTACATATTTATCTTCATTCTTAAAAATAACTATAAATACAAGAGACTTAAAAGGAAAAAAAAATAAATACAGACATCAAATACCAGTTCTTAATAAGTTATATTTAATTGGTTGATACATCACGGAAGAAAATAAACAATGTGAAATTCCACTGTTTCATGGATTTATTCATAAAAGGGAATCTCATTTGTAAAAAAGGACAGGTAGAGGGAAAAAAAGTAAAACAAACAAACAAACAACAAAAAAATTAAACCATGATTTGCTGGAGACTTGCCTCAGTTTAATTGTTAATTGATGTGGCTCAAAGAGCTTATCAGTTTTACAGAGTTCTTTACTGACTGGATTGAAGTTTTCAGCTTGTACACACATGAAAAGTGCAGTAACTTAAACACAATATATATGATTTTAGTTAAAAAACACACACTCGAGAGTATTTGGCCCTATAGGAATGTAACTTGATTATATTGATTTTGAAGCAGTTATTGTTACGATGGCATCATATCTATTTATGCAAGGAGGTTGCAATAATTCACCTCACTGAATGAAGAAAAAGGAATAAATTCCTTTTCTGTTCCATTAGTGACTTTTGTTTTGACCTTCATTTAAATTATTTTTAATGAGAAAACAAACAAGCAACCACTCCAGTTTTACTACTGAACATAATTTTATTGTCCCTAAGATTGATTGGTAATATTTTACTCCTAAAGTAGGTGTTTAAATTAGTCTCCTTCTTTCTAAATTTCTGAGCTAAACTGCTCACCAACTGACATATAAATAAGTTAAACAGCATGATGATTCTGAATGGCTAATAAACCTCAAAGTATCATTTGTTTTGTCAGTTGTTCAATTTTGCTTACTTGCAGCTACTTACCTAGGCACTTGAAATTAGCACAGGGTCCAAAAAAGAGTGAAAGTCCATGAAGTCCAATTAAGTGAGTGAACATATACTTGATATATTAAAGAACTTCAATAGTTAACCTTATAAAATTTACTACAGAATAAGGCAACAGATAATCAAAGGTTTCACAATTTTGTAAACTAAACAAGGTGATTACAATTATATTCACTTACACAAGAATTCTTACAAAAGATACATAAAGCAAAACAAAATACAAAGCAAAATGAAACAATTAAAAACGATTTACTTGACCAAAGTAGGTAGGATTTGTAATGCTCACTATTACAAAGAATGAAAAGCATTTTATTAGGAAGTTTGAATGTGAAAAGATAATGCCTCATATTGGAAAACATATTTTGTAAGAAAGATTCTAATATAGTTTCCATTCCATACATGACATATCAATTGTAAAACAAAAGAATCTGAGTAGAAGGGTAAATAGAATTCTTTAAAACAGTTGAAATGGAGAAATATAAAAAAGTATTTACATAAATTCCCTTAATGCAACCATAAAAGTGGGCAAATATTCTATTGCTGAAGCAAGATTTTTCTGCTTCTCTTGTCTGGAAACCTAAATACAGTATATTAGAAACAGTACATTAGAGATACTGATATAGAGGCTTGAAAAAGGTACATGAAATAGGAATGAGAATACAAAAAAATATACTTTAGTAAACAAATAAACTTCTGCCACTTGTCAGTTCTTAAACTGTCTTTCAAATGTTTAAACTTCTCCACAGTCTACTTCAGCGAATGCATCTAGGAATACTAAAACTGAAGCAACGTCTGAACAGCATCATCATCCTCAAGGCAGCTGGGTCTTTGAACGGAGTCTCCTTCACGATTCTGGTTAGAAGAGAAGGAAAACAGGAGAAAAGAGTACAATGAGGTAGCAAAATAGTCACAAAACCTAGTAATTTTCAATGATACTTAGGAAGTTTTGATTTTGCTTACCTTCACCCAAATTCCAATCAGATTCTTCAGTTTTCACCTAACTCGTCATGAATAACTACATCACATAATGCTCAGGGTGCTTGTCAGTACTGTCTCATTGTGCAACTGTATTAATTATGCAACAAAAAAAAGGGAATTCACCTCAAACACTTCTGTAATGAACAAACGCATTGCTTATTGGAAGTCACAGAAACATATAATGCTCTCATTGGGGAAACAAAACAAATTTCAAAGAAAGGAATTAGCATGACATATACATAACATGCATACTTAGTAAAACATTGAAATAGTAGTAACTATTTGCAAAGCAATATATATAAAAAATACTGAGCAGTTTTAATGATACATAAATAAATTATTAAAATTTATTACAAATATTTTTAATAAATTTTTCCATTTGCAATAAATGAAATATCTTTGAAAGAGAACACTGAATACAGTGCACACAACTCACACAGTATGATGACAGCCTATGCAATGTTATAGCATATGCTTGTACTCTGGTCTACAGAGTCTGACAAAACCTAAGAAGGCAGACCTGGCTAAGAGTCAGGAGTCACGCTTATTAAATTGAACTCTCAGGGGTATCATGCAATCAGAGGTCACAATCGAGGCAACAGAAGCAATGTCACGATATCAGAGAAAGGGCCAATTCAGACCTGCTCCCTTACAGGCAGTGAGGTCAGGGCTTGCGGCAAATAACTGTATTAAAGGGGAATATTCTCTGCACACTTTTAGAACTGTCATCTGAACAAACAAAGTCAGGTCATTGGTAGGTTAAATCAGAACTTTATGCCTTAGTAGCACATAGCTTCTTTTCTTTTTATATTCTCTACTAATTTCTCAATCACAAAGTATATACCATCAGATACTGAAGCAAATTTAACTTTCAAATTTTTTAAAATTAAATTCTATATTTTATAAAGAGATCTCTGTTATTTTCATAATTTGAAAAATTACTGAGCTTGATAAATATGAAAAAATAAAAAGCATGAAAGCGCTTTAGGGAAATGACTTTCCACAGTCAATTTTAGTAAGCTTGATAATCAGTTTGCTCTTAGAAACCATTTATAAAACGTAAGGTAAATCATATTCTCCTTCCTTAATGACAGTTGTGAAATACAATATTTGAATTAGTTATAAGCACTCCTACGATTCCTTGAAAAATCATCTAACATACATACTGCCTATTTTTATAGATTACATGAAACACGTAATCTGTAGGTACAGGAATTTGCTCTTAGAGTTAGCCTTGAATGGCATGATTTTTTTTAATAACTGGATTTCAATTAAAAAAAAAAAAAATGTTTTGCTTGAAAAATGTTGTGTATTACCAAAATAAATTATCTGTCTGACTCACAACAGATAATTATAAAAATATAAAAAGATAGTTATTAAAAAAGAAAATATTAAGAGGTGCGTCAATATTAAATGCATTGTCATATGAAAAGTAGCCTTATTGGAATACTGTAGATCTCTGACCTTACAAATACTACCAGTTCTCCTTAGCACTCCTATATAATAAGAACTTCTACATAAGAAAACTGAAAAAATATATTCTTAAATCAATGAAAGATTCTGGAATAAAGGCCTCTTAAGTACACTTCTGAAAAGTTTGCAGAGACATTGCTATTAAACATAGCATCATGCTGTGCAATTGAAACAAAATTTGTACCTATAACTGACTCTAAGTATACATTATATTCTTTGTTCATAGCTCCACATAAAATGCAAGTACTTTTGCAAGATAAACTTTTGTGCAATGCAACAGCTGTGATATTTCTATGGACACACTTTTTGTGGCCTATGTTAAAATATAATTCACTTACCAAGATCAATTTAATGCTTGAAATATTTACGCCAGAAAATGCTTGGGATATACCTAAACATACCTTTTAATGACATCTTCACTAGCAATTTTTTTTTTTTTTCAGTGTAAAAAGAATTGCTTGCATTTGGATATTTTTTAGTGAAAGCAAAACAAACAAACAAACAATTTCAATATTGATCAGTCTCCAGACATCCAAACAAATGGCAATAAATTCAATAACTGTTTTCAATGAGGCTTACCAAATCCAAGTGCTTTAACACTTTATTTTAGAGGAATTTAGCCAAATTTTCTCTCCCTTACCCCCTCCAACCAAATCCATTTGGATTTAACTTGTTTCTAAAATTATCTGTCTTTTGCACTCTAAGACCTGGGTCACAACCTTACTCAGGGACAGGAAATAGTTATCAGGTCATTGAATGGTCAAATGGAAAAGGATTTGAAATGCTTCAGTACTCAGGGGTCTTTTCATCCAAAATGATTGCCTTATGTAGAATAAAATGCTGTGCATCTGAATATGGAGTCAACTTATTTATGCATATACTGGCTGAGCAGATAGCTATACTACTTAGCTTGTGAACACTCACTTCAAGGAAAACAGAAAAAGTAGTGCAAAAAACTCAAAAGATAAAACTATCCAAACTATTGAGCTATCTTATTCAACAATGACATAAACTTCTTATCAACCTCTGATGACATTTTGAGTGAAATCTCATTCCTTCTGAGCTCATCACTGGGTAGTCATTAGCAAAATAGCAGTAGTACTTTTTCTTCCCCTTAATGTGAAGTTCCTTTTAGTTAAAGGTTGGTGAATTACTCTGGTGGGAAAGCAAAGGTGACAGAGCTTATATATTGTATAAAAATCTAAATAAGTTTGTTGGAACAAATAATCTGTCTAGGTCAGAGAATATACACCACCACAAATCACAAATCTGCAAAACAACAAAGAGCTAACACACATGCAGGTGAAATATGTGGTCAAAATTGTAAACCCATAATATTAGAACAGTGGAACACTAAAGATAAGAAACACAGTGAGAGTTTATAACAGTAAGTATCTATGGCCCAAATTTTCTATTGAAGAATTTCAGGCAAGGATAAAAATCTTATTATCTCTCTCTCAGAAAAAAAATAAAAAATAAAAAATAAAAATCATTTAATGTTAAACTTAAAAATGTTAATAAAAATATCTTATGTTTATATGATTTATAAGTATTCAGATGCTGAACTTTACTGCCTGAATGTACATAAATGACATTTTATGCATTCATTTTTAAACCTACACTATAATTTCAGGATTGCTTCATTCCATGAATAGTGAAAAAAAACCGTACATTATTATTGATGGACAGGAGGCTGGAAAATTAGGCCCAGATTTTATTTTTTAGTTTTGTTTTATAATAAGAAACTGGACCACTGAAACTATGTAACTGAAGCTTGAGTGCGTGCACTGTAAGGCCCCTGCAGTCCTTTACAACTTTTCAGCGTACCGCTGTTGTGAACTAGGTTTGCACTCTGCCAGCAGAGCAGCTCTGACCCATGGAGAGCACTCCTTCAGATCAACACTGCCTCAGGCTTTACTGCTTTCTCCAAGAAGTCTTACATTTCAGGCATCAAGTTGAATTTCTTCTGGAGATGATTAACCCAAACCCATGACAGATTTTTTCCAAGATATCCAACTCCTTATGTTTATTTTATCCTGGCTCTTTTTGGATGTACTGGACATAAGTAACCTACTCATTTTACATGTTAAAGGGTTGGTGGAGAGCCATTAATTCCTTAAAATGAGAAAATATTTCAATGTGAGAGTTCTGTTGTGTGAGCTCACACTAAATAATAAGAAACAAAGCCAAAGAATTCTGATTTTAAAAGATAGATTCTCTTCCATACTACTTGTTTCTGTAACACATTTTCATCACATTTCATCACACAGACCTTAGATTCTTTAGAAATGTGTAATTCTGTCAATTTTGTCAGTGCCACATGGTTTAAGAAACAGCTTCCCTAATCTGGCATACAAATTTGACGCCCAGGAGATATGTAATATGTGCATCTTACTGTAAACATGGCAATTCTGACAGTAGGACTGCAGGAACATCAGATTTAGAATGTGGTTAATAATCCCTTTCAGACCACAGATAAATTAATGATGATTTAATTTAGAAATGGATGTTTACAAACAACATAAAATTTACAAACCGCCTCCTGGGCGTTGATACTATTTTTTTTTCCAATGAAAATAACTAATTTTTAAAAGATGAAAACAGCCAACAAAGAGCTATTAGCTACAGTTCAGTGTACTTTTAATTGCCCTTAAATAACTAGTAACTTAAAATTGCTTTACTTAAGTCTAGTTACTTAACTTACTTAAGTATACCTTAAGTTTAATATTAGCATTCTACCCTCAGTGCTTTCTCTTAACTCTCACACAGATATTTAAAAGCACCATTGATCTGAATCAATGTAAATTCTATTTAATAACATACATATTTTTCTTCAGTGTCGTTAATATAGAATATCTAAGAAATTGTTTATCATTATGTTGAAATATTGTAATAAGCCTACATAATTAACTCAAAGGAGATCTTACAATTACCACTTTCCAAAATCTCATGTTCTATTTTCCAATTAGCATGAGTAATAACAAACTATAAGAATGCTCTGCTACATATTCTCACTTGGAATGACAATGAGTTTCATAATTGTGAAGTACCAGAAAGATGAAAACTAGAAAATATTAAATGGATTTCTGATATTTAGCTTTCAATAAGACATAACCACAAGATCATTTTAAGTCTTTTTCTCGTTCAAGTATGAAGTGTTGTATCTACTTGCAATTTAAAGGGAAATGGATAAGTATTTCCATAATAAAAAACAACCTGTAAAGTTAATTATCAAAATCATATTGGTGAAGGATGTTTTAATATACCTATTTTTCACTTTTCAGTGATTAGTCACCAGTGAGCGTAAAATGAAAGGAAATATAGTACTACCAATAGGAAGTACAAATTCCCAAGTTGCAGTATCCTGACAACTCATTCCAATGCCTTTTTAATATAACTAAACTTCCTGGCAATGGTTATCGTATGCATCCCGGGGTGAAGTCAAGTTATATTCTTTCCACTTATTTGAACTGTATGGTACACATATCACTGATGGCTATGACAAAATATGACAAAAAAAACAAAAACAAAAACAACGTTTTAATAAATTACTTAATCTACTAAATCAATGAGAACATAGTATATGAAATTCTGAGAAACACAGCAGTCATTTAGGTGAATCATATGCAAATAATAAACACTTAGATAACTTGACTGGACTCTCCCATGTGATCTGCATCTTTGAACTTGCTCTACAGATTGGAATCCAGGTTTTCATTCAATTGAATTGAACAGAAACTATTTGGATAATCCAACAAAACTGTTGAGGTACCTAGATTAAAGAGGACTCCAAAATACTGCTTCCAAAGATTGTAGCAAAACAATGTGCTAGGCAAGGGGCCTCCTTCTGTAGTTTTGTACTACTGCACCAGGATAAAGCAGTCACACTGTAGAAGTAGACATCCTTCCTTTGTATAAATGGAATTACACACCCTGTAATTATCGACCTATAGCTGATAGAAATGCTCAGTTACACATTCAGTCAAGACTAATTGGAACTGCCCAAGAAAAGAATAGCCAAAGACAGATTCTTCTTTCAATTTCTGATTGACTTGATCCAAAATAATTTAGGCTATTTTATACTACATTAATGACTGAAACAGCCTTCAAATAACAAGAGAAGCAGCAGTAAAATTTCCTAAAAACACACTTTGCCATAAAATAGGAAATGAAGGATTTTTTTTTTTTTTGGTGTGTGTTTTTTATAACTTTTTCAAGATTTTGAAACCATTGAAATATCACTGTCTACAAAACATATCACACATATCACACATATCACACATATCACGCTAGCTTGTACTAAATGAAACTCAACAACTTGTCTGGAAGCATAACCCAATGACACCAGAAGAAGCAGTACCTCATAATATTTCACACATAATTCCAGGAAATGTCCACCCAAACAAAATCATAGAATCATAGAATCACAAGTTTGGAAATGACCTATGAGATCATCCAGTCCAACTGTCTCCTCATCACCATTGCTACCACAAGCACTAAACCATATCTCGCAACTCCTCATCCAGATGCCTCTTGAACACTGCCAGGGACGGCGACTCCACACACTCTCTGGGTAGGCCATTCCAGTGCCTGACCACTCTCTCAGAGAAAAAGTTTTTCCTCATATTTAATCTAAACCTCTTCTGATACAACCTGCAGCCATTTCCCCGGGTCCTGTTTGTTGCCTGTGAGAAGAGACCAAACCCCTCTTCACCCCAACCTTCCTTCAGGAAGTTGTAGAGTGCAATGAGGTCTTCCCTGAGCCTCTTCTTAGATGTGAAGCTTGCCAGATAACAAGTCAGAGTTTTTGATCAAACCAGTGTCTTAAGAGAAGCAGTAGAGCACGCTAGCATTCTCTGTGGCCTAGAAGCTAAAATGGTCACTATATATGATCACAGCCCAAAAATATTATGTATTTGAATTTAAGTTTCAACTAACCTATATGACTACATGCATTAAACTAATTTTAAAGAAACTAAAACAGATTGACAGGCAGCATTCATATTATAAAATGCACAATGATACTACAGATGACTCTAAAGAGTAATTGTTCATTATTTTATTTCAGAACAAATGGAAAAGCAAAGAAAGACTGTACTATTTAACTCTTGTCAATTTATAGTCAGTGTATATGCATAAATGTGTGTATGCACACATGTATATACATGCATACACACATACATATACATATACAATACAAACACACATTTAATTGCATTCCCATGCCTTCATACATTGCTTGTATTTTTAAATGGTATGCTCTTGTTTGTAGGAATAATGCTTCCTTATGTGTTAATGAAGCATGTAGTACAAGGGAATTTGCTTATGACTATCTTGCGTGCTATCATGGTACAGATGTGAAAAAAAGGTTCTCTTAGGAGATTATTATAACACTGCTGAACAAAAGATGATGACTCATATTAACAAATATAATATGTCACTCAAATTTTAAAAGATATTTTCACATATATCTCCTCAATCTCATTATTTTCTTACAATGTGTATATAAAAATAAAAATGCATTAATTGTCTCATAGGATCAAAGAATTCCACAAGTTTTAAAAATTGGATATCAACATTTATTTTCCCTGTCACTTCCTCCTGTTTGGAAACAAGGTGATCTTCATAAAAATCATTCCTTTTATAACACTTTAAACAATTAAGTCTCATGGCCTGGCTATATTTCCATTGTCTACTAACTGTATACCATTCAATAATCTCTGAAACAATAAACAGTGGAAAATCATATCTCAACAGATAAAACAATATTTTTATTTAGAGCTGACATTTTAATTATTTACAGACTCAAGACAAACTATATGTAAAAATAAATATGTTTAATTAAGGCATAAAGATGCTTTCTGTGAGAGATATTAAGCTCATTCCTTTCCACTCTTTATTTTATAGCTCTTATTTTTAAATCTTTTTTTCTATTTGTATTGTTAAACACAAGCTAAAGAGGCAATGAAGCCAAAAGACATTCATCCTACACTTTAACTAGATTACCTCCTAAATATTCATTACCATGATGTGTTCCAGTTTGAAAATCTAAAACTGGTCTAATTGTTTCACTTCCGAGGGCATCTCCTTTCAAAAGTAGTGAATCTGTTATTTAACAGATAACATATGTGTACTTACTATTGATGCTAAAGTTTCTTCCCTCATTTCCCACTTTAAAGAAATAAAGTGGGAATGTATAGAACACAGTTTTTTCCTTTTCTTTGAATTATATTCACTACTTTATGCAGGAGACTGACTGGAGTTCACATTTTCTGCCAGAGCATTGACTACCAGTCTGTGAAGGTAAAAGGGATTAAACAGTTACATCCAGGAAGTTTATTTCCACTGCAAAATGAATTGGACTGTATTCTCTCTTGACTTAGAACATCGTGTCCACAAGTTTTATGGATAAAGAATGAAGTAATTCCAACTTCCTGTTATGGAAATAATTTGTACTGCAGAACAGACCCAAAGAAATTTATTCCAGGAAAAAGAGGAAGAAATGGTTAAAAAGTGAGAGAGGTGAAATAGGAAGGAAATTTTTCTGTGAGCGAGGGCAGAAATGACTGGTGACATAACTCTGAAATCATCACGCAAGTCCTTTGATTTGAAGTAGATAACATGTAAGATGTTATCCAAATTCTAACTTTAAAATATCTGAATTCTGACTGAGAGGTATGCCAGTTAATGCTCCATACTGCACTTTAGATTCAGATAAACATTCTGGTGTTTTCTGACCATGCTATCCGTAGTAGCAATGCCTCAGGTAAAAGGACAATCTCATATTTTGGTCAAACAGAACAGTTTGTCTTCTTGAAGCTCACCAGATAGCATGTAAGTAAGCATCTTATATAAAGTAGATGAAAGAAGACATGCTTATTAGCTGTCCAAAGAAGTATAATCATTCTTGAAATGAACGACAAAGTTCAAGATTGCCAGTACAGCACTTGCCTTTTGATATCTAATCTGCCACAGTGCCTTTTCTCCATGTATTAAAAAAAACAATTTCTATGATTTTTAGTATATATATATATATCGGCTTTCCACAATGAAGAAAACATTTACAGGCAGAAACAGATAAACCAGTGGCAGGAAAGGTAGGCTAAAGACAGGTTCTTAGTCTGGGATCAAGTTTCTCTCTTTGATACGGCTTTGAACAATCATGCTTATGGTTGAAAGGACACAGAAACAGTTTGCACGTCCATCATCAGCACACGATGACTTCAACAAATGGTAGCATATAAACATATGCCATTGGAACACATAAAACTCAGTGGAAATTGATCAGATGGATCTAGTAGGTGGCAGCTCTGCTCATGGCAGAGGAGTTGAAGTAGATAATCTCTAAGCATCCTTACAACCCAGGCCCTTCTGTGATTCTGACAGTGTAAGAAATGGTAAATCAGGCCTCACATATATAGACTCCATATTTTATACAAATTCATGCTTGAATGCAAGGAAAACAGAGAAGCAAATACATCTTTCCTCTTCAGAATTTCACAAGAACTGTTTCCAGCTAAATCTGAGTATGGACTCATGAATGTGAGACAAATTTGGCCCTTCATATAACTAAGTTCATTGACAGAATTCATTTAAGATATACCCAGCGCAGTTGCATACCTGTCTCAGGTTTAACTTCTTTTACTAATCTGTAAATGTGAATTATCTTGTTTTTCTTTTGCCTTATAGAAGTGGGAATAAGTATGGTATTGTATAGTTATGTCATAAAAAGTGATAAAATGGCAAAGGCGGCACTTTTCTGAATACAGAATTGAGTTGCACAAGGAATGAAAATAGCAAAAAAAGAGCTCTAGAAATGCTCATATTCTCAACAGAAGGGTATTTTAAAATTTCACTTGTATTCACATGTATTGAAACCAAAGAGAGCTTTATCAGTAATCTCATAAGTTAATGAACTAAATTAGCATTTATGGATTTTTGGAAAGAAAATCATTTTTGCTTGTTGAAGTAAACACATTTGCATGTTCAAGCCTTTTTTTTTTTTTTTTTTTGTCTTCTGTCAAATGTTGGGTTTTTAGAGAATATTTGTCAAAATAACTGCTTTTAAAAAATGTCATCAATCATCAGGTATAATGGCTACCTTGAGAAAAGATGACTATGAAATGAAAAATTTGAAGTGATATTTCATTTACAAAATTAGCTACTTCATTCCTCTGTGGCATGCTTTTATGTCCTTGAAAGTAAATTAGTAATAATAATAAATAAATAAAAAGTGTGCCAGTTCATTATGAATTAATATCTTGGAACACACTCCCTCAAATGAATTGAAATTGAAATTCTTCACTTCTGTAACTTGAAACATTGAGGAATTGATAAGGACCTTAAAATCCTACCTTCTTCAATTTCTTCATATTGTTGTATATTTCAAGTAGACTTGTTTAAAAGACATTAGGGGACATATATGCTTATATGCATACAAACAAAGTGAAATTCTTGCTCATACCTTCAAAGTAACCAGCTTTTACAGACTGTATCTTTGGTGGTTTCACATGGAGATGTTTATTTTCATTTTTTTTGAACAACGCCAGGCGCACAGCTGGGTCTAGACGAAAAGAACAAGTTAAAATCAAAGGTCAGTCTTGGCTCATTCATTCCTTCAAGCAGTTTTTCACCTTTTAGACACTTAATAATTGAAAAGACCTTTAAGCGTTGGTTTTATATTCACAGAAGGTTGCATTTTCTAAAAAAAAGCTACATAAATACATGTGTAACTGAGATTCAAGCTCACTGTCCTACCAGAATTTAACACCATTGATCCTTATTTTGCTAGCTTATCTCAAAATTGAAAATAATTTCAAAAGTATAAATTTGCACAAAATATTTCAAAATTCTGTTTTTAAAGCTTGAAACTCAAGCTTTAAACTCAATTAAACAAGTACTATTTCTAAAAGCTTTGGACCGTAAGTATTCAGTGGTCTAAATCAAGTTACTTACACCTAAAGAATGTTATCAGAGGGCAGTTTATTAGTTATGTTTTGAGGCTAAACATGCAGACAATAAGATAACCATTTTCCAATCCTTACAGAAGACATTGGGAAAAATATATATATATATATACATATATATATACACACATATATATTTGGTAATCCATAGTGCAGCAGTTTTTGTTTAACTGTGTGTTCTGATAGTGCTAACTTCTCACAAAGCAGCAAAGCAGACTAACTAGAACATAGTTGAAAATATCGATGAAAGTAATTTAGTCCATGCCTACTTCCTGAGGCAGAACCAGTGACACCTTAGACTTTTTTTTAAACTCCAGTTGTCTAGGAAAAAGTTTCTCTTCTTGTTGTGTGATGTTTGCAGCTCCCAAATTAATTCAGAAGATGCCAGATTTGAAGTCATTTTACCCCACTTTTACTAACCACATCAGGGAGACTCAATGAAATGACTGAAGAAGTATAGTAAATAAGCTCAATTAATTTTAAGGTGAGAATATTAAAATCATTTATAACTGGATTACTAGCTTTATAGATATATTCATTTTGCACATAAGGACTAATTACATCTGTTTTGGCATTCATCTCAAATAAAAAATAAACCTGTATTAAGTTTGTGATCTTCAGAGTAGCACGTTTGAGACAACAGATTGAAGTAAGATTTTGAAAAAAAAGAACTATTAAAATAATAATATGCTATATTTTAAAAGCTCTGTCTGAACTTTTAAATGACAGAAGTTACAAAGATATTGTAACTGAAGTATAAATTAATATTTTCATACATGGAATATAGATGGTCGTAATGAATACTACACATGGATTAGAGTGCAATATGTTTGGAGACACTGTTGATAAGATACAGAATTGACAAAAGGACTTCTAAGTTACAAAGGTAGTTGCACTAAAGTGAAAGACAGTGTCTTTCTTCCACAGGCAACCAAATACAACCATTCAAAATTGACTAAAATATCTTAAGACGGAATGTAATTGAACATTCCCAACCATTTTCAAGTAAAAAAGCAATTTCTACAATAGCACACTGTTTTCCTATGATGGTCTACTGAAGTTGCTCCAATACATTTTTGAAATGTCATTTTCCCTTAATCGAGCTTACCATTCAATTCTGAAAAATCCAGCCAGTACAAAATTAATCTATACCAAGGACTTTCAAGTGAAGTCACGTGAAATTGTTAGAATTATTCTACTTTTCTCAAATATTTACTTGTGCACAAAGACATCAGAAATGCATGAACTGAGAACAGAGGGAAATGATGGAAATTGTTTTACTAGGGGATTTCTATCAGAAGATTTATCTCAGTCTTTGTGAAATAATCTTTAGGGATTTAACTCAGTGCCAGACTACTGAATTTGTACCTACCTAGATCACCTCATCCATTGCCTACAGCTCTTTTGTTATTAAAAATGAGCCTTTTTCTTTATCTAGTCCCAAATGTAGGCAATATTACAAAGATTAGTTTATAATACCGGTGCTTTTCAGTCTCTGAGAGAGATGGGGAAATGAACTGTACATATGCTTTGATGACAAGCAATCAAATGTTTCAGATTTCACACAGAGAACTGTTAAAGTGTGCAATAGTTCAAAATCATATAAACATATTCCTGGATTCTTGCATACTCATTTAAATGTGGCTTATTAGACAATTATCTGTGTGGGCAATCTAGAAACCAAGGACATAATTTAATACACATTGTCTGGCAGATTTCAAATATAGAAGATTAGTTGGACAAATCCAAGAAATATTATAGAAACAATATGGAGAGAATAGTTACTGCCTGATCTGCCACATTTACTAAACAATGTCATGACAATATGTGAAACTGAAAAAATTCAAAGCTTGCCATAAAACATAGAAAAACACTAGCATGTATCTGTACCAACTTTAAAGAGCTGATAAAGAAAAGTAGCATTGTGACAGATGAGCATCTAACAGAAAATTCAATTTGTAAATTCACATGTAAGAAAGCCTGCATTTTGTTCCATAATTGAACAGCAATTAGAACCATGGGATTCTCATCCAAGGCCTGAATTCCCAGATTATACTGCTACATGGAATACATAGCAACAACACCAGTAGCTTTTCATTTCTGCTACTAGAAAAATGTAGATTAATGGTCATTTATTTAAAGTGTAATAAGAAATAATATAGTCCCCCAGGTTTTTATTTTGACTGTTGTTAATTTAACAAATTATACTGTATAGTGAGATCATCTGTTCTGGGGTTCTGGGTTTTATACTTCTGTGGTTGTTGGTCTTAGTTGTTTTGTTTGCTTGTTTTGTGTTGCTCTGTTGCCTTAAATTCTAAACTCAAAGCAAAAATTATTTGCTGACTCCTATGAAACATCTTAATCATTTTCCTTTGGTTCTAGGAGTTGAGGTCCTCTCCAGCTGGCTTTTGCCTTTTTTAAGACTCT
Source organism: Tympanuchus pallidicinctus (assembly GCF_026119805.1). Lineage (NCBI taxonomy): Eukaryota > Metazoa > Chordata > Aves > Galliformes > Phasianidae > Tympanuchus > Tympanuchus pallidicinctus. The sequence continues at coordinate 22,555,417 of NW_026294802.1, forward strand.
TATGGAGCAAGAATTACCATCTCATGCTGTCAGTTACTGGTAAGAGAGTTTTCCTTTGGAGAGGAAAAGGATAAACACTAAGTATTACAGTAGTGTAGCAGACACCAGCTGAAAGCGAGACAAGGCTTCCAGATATCTTAAAAGGAACAAAAGTTCACTTTCGGAGTCTAATATAAAATCCAAATAACCTAAGAAATTCAAAGTTAAGTAAGAAATTCTGTATTGCTGTGCTAATGCATCTTCAAGAAATTTAGAATTGTTACAAATTGTAGACAGTGTTTAAGCTCAGCAAGATGTAGTAATGCCTGCTCTGTTTAGAATTTACATTAGAATTTCTAAAGAATTTTATGCATCCATGATAAGCAAAAATTTTTCCAACATTATACCAGTTATATCCGGCTGTTTTTTTTGGGGGGGGCAAAAGTTCTTGCACAATCAAACAAGCTTGTTATGGAGATATGAATAATATTACACAAATTTTATTCTAAGGACAACATTTTAATCATAGGAAATAAATGCAAAATTAACCTGAGGAAGTAAATAATTTTAACTTGATTCTATCATAAGAAAAATATAAGAAGTACAAATTCTAGAAAATATATATATATATAAAGAAAAGAGATACATGAGAAAAAAGACAAAGTCTGTTTAATACAGCTGTAAAATACTCATTTTTATCAGAATTTATTATAAAAAAATGAGTAATTTATCCCTGAAAGAAAATGATGTCTTTATGGACATTTAAAGTGTAACCTGTCTTTACTAAATCACATTCCCCTTAATTCAAATTAATGTTTAATGCTGTGCAAGCAACCTTTTTAAAAGAGATGCTCTATTTTGAGATTTAAGAATAGAAACATCTACTTACTACAATAATTATTTATGTGTTGACTTACCCACATTTTTATTACTGTATTTTCTGGGCTTCATTTTATGGGCCCTCTTCAGCATTAGTTGTGCAGTAGAAATATCTTTAAAACCCCTATGGGAAGGAAACAACATACTAAACTTCACATACATTACATTAGATCATCTGCAATGCATTTTATAATGTACTTTTCAAAAAGAGTGTAAGTTTTTAGTATTTCGTATGCATAGTAAAAAATATTATGAATTATACAGATTCCTGCAATGCTTATCTTAAAATTATAATGTATAAAGCTGGTTTCTTAGACACTTTTAAAAGAAACTGCAATAACTTTTACTTTGGTAGAAAATGGATTCTTGAAAAGTGGAACATAAAATAAGCAAGGTATGACAGCCAAATATACTGCACCTATTTCCTACCAGATCTCTTACCAGAAGGAAATAACAAAAAAACAAACAAACAAACAAACAAACAAAAAAGAAACAGAAGTTTAACATACCATTCTTCTGAAATTTTCTCTTCTTTATCAGACCTGAATGAAAACTTTTTTTCTTTTAAGTCAGAGTTCTGTGACATTGTTCCCTTCTCTGAACTGAAAACAAATTATAGGAGTGATATTTAAAGGTTGATTCATAAGAAAGGGTATTGTGTGACTATTTTGCAGCTTTTATTATTATGTATGTTGTTTGTGCCTCTGGAAGCTTGGAGATAATACAAAACAAATCTATTTTAATACTCCAGGAAAACTTTATCTCAGAGACTAATAAAAGACTGCCATTAATTTGAAATGTTTACATTTCAATTAATCAAAGCATATTTCAGTCCTTTCTCTCCAAAAGAATACAGCTGTGTAAGAAATCCCTTTTAATCTTTATCTAGTCTCAGAAATATGTATTTCAACATCTACATGTTATTATACAAACTCTTTTTTTTTGTGAATTATAGTCAAACACATACATAAAATGTATGTGTATATCCACATATGCTTAATTAATGAAAAATTATAATTACACTTAAGATACCTAGTTTTTAAGGTAATATCATTTAAAAAAAAAAGCATCAGAAAACAGTCTTAATTTCTCTTCCTTATGATGTCTATAAAATAAAAATCAACTAATCAGAATGGGATAAAAAAACCAGCATCCTCCCCCTTCCTTAGTCCTTCCCCCCACCTTCAAATACTTTACTTACCTTCTATGACAGTGGGTATTTTCCGTTGAGTATGAATGTGGTCTGTCAATACACTGCCAAAGTGCTTGTGGTGACAATTGCAAATTATCTAAATGTTCCCTGGAATCTGAAGGCCTAGCATGCTTCTCAGTAAAAAAAATTAAAAAAATGCAGTTGGTAACTCCTGCAATTTGTCACAAGTCATGAAAACAATTCAAAAAACAAAAGTTATCCATGTGAACAGACTTCTGAGCATGACTGAGACTATATACATCTAGGACTCCAAAATGTGAAGGTAAATCTGAAAGAGTTTGCAATCTATTACTGCAACAGAAGGGATTCTCAGTAGTGCAATGACCACTGAAAACGTACCTTCAACTATATAAACAGGGCAAAAAGGTGACTTCAGTTATATTTAAAGTCCTAAAATATAATGACTTATACATTTGTAAGACTTCTTTGTTTTAACTGTAGGAGATAAAACATTAGGAATAGTATGCTTGAACAAGGAAAAAAAAAAAGCCCTAAGAAAACAAAAAGTTAAAACTTCAGTTTATCAAGCAACTAGCAGACATTACAGCTCAATGACCTTTAGCTGCTCTGAAAATATTCAGCTGTTGTCATATAATGCAGATCCTAGTATTTTTAAAGTACTGTGTCAACTAGCAATTTTTAATCTACTGCCAAACGTACAGATGAAGAACATCTTTTTTTTTTTTTTCTGCTACCGTGAAGTAAAGTCTTGAAATAAATCCAAAATAAAGAAAGACTTAGACAAATGAAAGAATATTTGAAAGAAAAATCACATTTGGGGATGAGGAGGAAGTCTGAGACTTTTAAAAGTAACTGTGTCTTTCTCATGTCAATGGATTTTCATATTAATCACTGCAGAATAGCATACCTTTAGGAATGAAGACTGAAGACCATATCCCTAAGAAACGAATAAAGACTGACAAGTAACAAGTTTTGTGACGTTACCTTTGTCCAGTGCAGCTGGTTTGAGATCAGGAGTGTTTGTGAAGGGAAACGGGTGCAATCTGGAGTTGGCCATTCATACCCTATTGCAGCCTGTACAAATGAGTAAAGTCAAATAGTGCACTGATAAAATCAGTTTAGTTTTGATAACTTTTACAAAGTCTCTTTTCAACTGTCTTGTGTACTGTTTCAAGTGTTTTCACATCATATATCAGAACTGCCACCTGCAGAGTAATCATGCTCAAAACACTCTTGAAGATGCTATGCTGTATTCTTTGATTTAAAACAAATCAGATTTTTTTATTTTTTGTTGTTGTTAAAATGCACCTCTATATCTCAAATTCTTGGAATTTAATCTCAATATTATTAGAAAACATGATTTATTAAAAATGACTGCCAAACTCTGAAAAAATACAGACATGAGATACTTAAAGGCCTAATACTACAAGGAGTCAATTGCTCTTTTTTTGAGCAACTGGGTATTTTATACCTAGAAATAGGTGCTTGATCCTGCCAAACTTATTTTTCCTGTGTAAAATGGAACTCCTGAATACTGTTCACTGAAATCTGGGGTTAAAAATGCAAAGTCTGGCAAATAACAAGGTCTTTCAAGCCCCTTGAAATTGTAAGAGAAAGAAGGATGATATTTCAGTTATTTTGAAAAATTTAATTCAGTTAGTGGTCATATATAATTTGGGGATTTTAAAAGCTCTTATTTACAAGGTGAGTACTGCTGAACCAGTATTCTTCTTCCACTCTGACCTAGGTTATTGGATACATTTTTCAATTTGCCAATTTAGATTTTAATTTAACATTTTTAAATTTGAATAAAAATTTGAATTTTTATTTTCAAGCACTAAAAATAATTCATTCCTGCATGTTTGATTCCTTGGTTCTGGAATTCTCTGTTCTTTGACTACAAAATATTTGGATTTTTATCATTTTATTTACAAAATCCAGACTGATTCTATGTTGTCATCAGAAATTGCTGATGTCTTTTTACTAGTCTTCTCATTGTTTCATTTCATGATTAAAATATACATTATCCATCTTACCCCACTTCCTCTTTCAGGTGGTTGTACACGCTATGAAATTATCTGTTATACTTGCTTGTAAACTACTAACTCAATTATTATTCTCATGCTGTTAAACACTGAGTAGTTGATTAAAAAAAAATCCTTAAAACTGCCACATTTAATTTTTTTTCTAGAAGACTGCACTAAACCCAGTTGCAAAAGCTACCATTTAAAGTTCTGACATTGATATAATTCACATACAGAAAAACTGTATCATATCTCTGTTCATATCACTGCAGAGACAAAACTATTGCATATTCAAGTTCTACAGGTGTCTGTGTTGGTAAATAGATTGATTGAAATGAAAAACTATGAAAAAGGGAGAAAATCTGACCAAAATGTCTCAGTGAAATCAGGCCTTCCTTCCAACTTGCCTTCTTTGAATTTACTCTTTAATTGTATTAAGTCATACTTCTAGCTTTTCAGACAATAGTTTCAGATTTATTTTTTAAGCATGGGCATGCAATCCAGTTGCAAATAAACTCAAGGTCTGCATGGCCATAGAATCACAGAATATTCTGAGTTGGAAGGGGCCCATCAGGATCATTGAGTCTAACTTCTGGTTCCACATAGGACAACCTAAAAATCAGACCATGTGTCTGAGATGGTTGTCCACATGCTTCTTGAACTCCAGCAAGGTCTCTAAGGAGCCTCTTCTGGTGCCCGATCACCTTCTCAATGAGGAACGTTTTCCCAATACTCAGCCTGAACCTCTTCTGTCACAGCTTCATGCCATTCCCTCAGATTATATTTCTGCCACCAAAGAGTCAGCGCCTCCCTCTCTGCTCCCCTTTATGAGGATGCTATTGGCCACAGTCCCCCCTCAGTCTCCTCCTCCCTAGGCTAAATGAAGCAAGGGACTTCAGCTGCCTCATACGTCTGCTCCTCTAGACCCTTCACCAGATTTACAGCCCTCTTCTGGACACTCTGATAGTTTTACATCCTTTTTGTACTTTGGCACACAAAAATGCACACAGTAAGCAAGGTGAAGCTGCACCAATGCAGTGTAAAGCAGGATAATCATTTCCCTCAGCCAGCTGGCAGTGCAGAGCCTGATGCACCCCAAGGCACGGTTGGCCTTCCAGACTGCCTGCACACACTGTTGACTCATGTTCAACTTACTGTTGACCATGAGCCTCAGATCCCTTTCAAAAGGGCTGCTCACAAACTTCTCATCCTTCTAATCTGTATGTATAGCCAAAAGTGCCCCTTTGACCCAACTGCCAATTGCTTATCTATCACATTATATTTACATCTAGTGCTCTGCTGGGCATTTTGTCCAGACGGATACTTTGACAAACACAATCGTGTTTGTGATTTTGTGATCATAATTTGTGATTGTACTTGTGACCTTCCTCTCATGAACCCATGTTGGCTGTGACCAAAGACCACACCTTCAGGTGTTTTTCAGTAACTTCCAGCATAATATTTTCCATAACTTTACCAGGCACTGAAGTGAGACTGACAGGCCTGTAATTGCTAGGGTCTTCTTTCTTGTCTGCTTGAAAATTGGAACAATGTTTGCTATCTTCCCATCAACTGGGACCTCTCCAGATAACCAAGACTGTTGAAAAATAATTAACAGATGTCTCTCAGTGACACCAGCCAGCTCTCTGAGCACTCAGGAGTAGGTCGCATGGAGCCCCATGGACTTCTATGTACTCAGGTGAAGCAGCAAATCCCACACAAGTTTGGGGTTGGCTGGGAGTTGATTGTTACCACAGTCATTGTCCTGCAACTCTGGGCACCTGCAATCCCAAAGCTGATAATCTGTGAAAATGGGACTTCATCTTTGCTGGTATATTAAGGTATACGAAAGGTATTAAGGTATACGAAAATGACAATTTTCTTAAATATTTTTCTCCTCCTCTCTTTGTAGAAGAACCAATAGATCTGTAGAGAGGTAGGTTCCTACTTCATGTAAATATCAATCAAATTAATTTTGTTGTGCAATGATGTGTCCAAGAATGACTTAGATATTTATATGTCTTACATTAAAAGTGAATATGATTCAAGATGGACTGTCAGAGTTCAGGTCAAGCTCATACCCCAGCCATCTGAATTTCTGTCTCTCCAATTAGTTTCACTGCATTTGTTTCTGATAGAAATCAATAAAGTCATGAAACATGAGAAGTAATATTCTGCAGTTCTAGTCAATTTCAGGGAAAAGAAATCACTTTTCGCACAGATCAGATATTTTTGTTTTATAAGCTTGCACCATAGTTCAGTTAAAATTCTTTTAAAACTCAGGTTGAAACTTTTCTCACAAATACTTTCTTAGTCCAGTGTTCGACAGTTAATAATTTAATGTTCTCCATTGTGTTTCTGTTTCTTACATAGCCTATAAAATGTCTTTCAGTGTTCTAAGCACTGAAAAGAAATATCAATGAAAATAGAAAAGCAAGATGCAAGAGTAGAAATATGCAAGATCAAAACAGAACAAAAAAAAACCAAACTGATTTATCACTAAGATTATATCCACTGATAAGAAGCATCTTTGGCACTAATATGTAGCCTATTATAAAAATATACCACACTGTCATCTGCTCTGGCCAACAAAAATAAAACATAATTGATTTTTAAATGTATTATCTTTCACTGTGTTTATGCCCAGAGAGATAGCACTAAGTTCAAGAAACTTCTGTCCATATCTTTCCCATAAACACTGTCCTAAATTATAACTAGTGCAAAGTTTATTTGCCAAAAACTAAGGCTAAAAGTTAGATCAATTTCTACTGAGATAGACAATGAGAAAAAAATGCAGCCTGAGTTGAATTACAAAACAAATAAAATGATATTGTCTGATTGCATGTTCTATGTAAGCAGATATTTACTACTATATTCATGTTTATTTCTGAAGCCAAAGAAGTAGTTTCACTCTGAAAGGTCTATATGGGTCTGAAGCTACCCCATGTTTCCAAATGTGGTAGGCCTCCCAATCACAAGATAATAATCTGACAGAACTGTGAAACTACATTTTAGAATTAGGGAGAATTTACTCTTTATACCTCTTTACTTTCATTTTCTTATTATCTCATTCTCTGCTTTCAAGACAGTAACAGTTTAGCCAGAGTAATTGTCCTGCTGATATTTATCTAGGGATTTTATTCATATGGCATTTTAAGATAAAATTGAAAATGTAGTCAACAGCATATTTTTGCTAAAAAAGGAGATTAATACACAAAACTCACTCTGAACTTAGTCATGACTGGTCCCTGGAAACAACAGTAAGTATTGAGAATGAGAGGGTTAAAAAACCCACAGTTTTATTTTCAAAACTGCTTCTACATTACTATTTCACATATAGTGTATAGAATTCTTTCCATTTACAAAAAATTCACCCTGCACATCATCTGCCTGGTTTTGCCTAATTTGTTTCTCTGGATTTTTGCTTCCCTTGGTGAGGAAGGCTATTTATAATATTCTTGGTCTTTAACATCAAAGAATGGCCTTATTCCAACCAGATTTTGCAAAGTATCTGCCTTTTCTACATTCCAAATAGCTCTGAAGAACAAGACAATAGGCAACAAGAGTTAATAAATACATTAAAAACTCAGGATGAATCTTTCTACTAGTTTTCTTCACAGAATTCAAGCATATGGTTTTTCATAGTGGAGATGCCTTTGCTTTCTACTTTGTTATCTTCTGATGAATATATTTGATATATAAATCAAACTGTTGAAACAAAAAGGCAAATGGAAAGCTACTTTAACCCAAAGTAGAATTTTAAACAGCATTCTGTGACTATTAAAAAAAAAATAAAAATCCATTTTTGAGCAACGCACACCACATACTTTTCCTAGTATTAGAAATTCTGTAAGTTAAATGAATGCTCTGGGATTTGGGTCAGCAAGCGTGAGTGGTGAGGAAAAAGGCCTCATATGCTGAATGTTAACCCTGTGGATATTCAGAGTAGAGAAGGGCATATGAGGGCAAGCCATACTGGACTGTCTCTCATCTTGCAGAAAGCTGTTAACTTTTTCTTTTAATTCCTGGCAAGCGTATTTTGTGGTGCATTTCACTCAAACCCAGTGCAAATCTAGCAAAAAACATTTCACTTAATTTGCACTTCATTTCTGTCAAAGCCTAAATATTCCTCGCTAAAAATTTATTCTGTAAAATATAATACATTTTTGAAAACTTGCAAGGAAATCATGAATTTTTAGCTCCTATAGAAGCTACAGAAGGACCAAACAAGTTTTCTATGCTTATTTAAAATTGTTGACAGATTGTGAACAAGAACTGCCTGAAGACCTAACTTTTTTTTTTTATTTCCAGTATTCCACCAATGCAGCTAAACTTCTGCCATTCCAAAACTGCATGTAAATGCATTGATCTGACCAACTTTATTAAAAAACAACGACAAAAACAAAAAAAACAAAAAAAACTGTATAGTTGTGTTTGTTTTTTTTAGCAGGCAGGACACATAGGTCATTTTATAGAGAACAAATGTCAGAACTGTGAGCAATAGAAAAAGCAGTCTTTTTCTATGCAGTTCTCTTTCATGCATGTTATATGGTGAAGATAAAATAAAGCAGCTCTCTAATAAGGGTTGTTTTAACCTCTGGTAATGCTTCTTTTTCAAATCTGCCTCTACATAGGAAGGGAATGCTGGGCATGCTTTCATTCCCATGATTGCTAAAACCAATGCTGTAAGCCAAAAAAGTAGCACATGTCATACATATTACTAAGAAACATCACAATAATGAATTGAGCCCAAAAGCTTTTCAGAATTTTAGAAAACTTCTTAATAGAGTACATTCTTGCAGGAAATTTAGAACAGGTTAGTGGCGTAGTTGCCTAATTGTAGAATGATGTACTAGGATTTACTCAAAAAAATCACAATTATCTTTGAAGAAAAACATTTCAGAATACATTATTAGGGAATATCTTTGCCAAAGGTAATTTTTTCCAAAACTATTAATAAAGTCAGAAGATTGATTGATCTCTCGAATTCTTATGTTTAATATTAGTACAGATGTGATTTCTCTAAATACATATGACCAAAACAACAGAAATAATTTTGGCGACTAACAAAATAAGTGAATAATGAAAATTTCATAGACTCACAAACTCTTCTTTCACAAAAAATATTGAGTACATACACACTTAACACTCCACAAGTGTGAAACCTATTGCAATTTACCAAAGTCTTTCATTACCTACATGACCCACATTTTTTTCAGAAAAGCATTTCTGCTTTAAGCCTGACAGTTTTCAAAGGAAGCTCTGGGTCCTACATTTATTTATTCCTTTATTTATTTATTAAATACAGGAATACGAAGTACAGATAGGCAAATGGTCACCTCAGTTTCAGAGGTTAGACAAGTGGTTCAAGTAAACATCAGAAATGGATTTTTCAAAAATCTTTTGAGATTCCCACCAACTTCACTAAGGTCCTGTCTCCTTTAGCCCACGCCTGAAACCACTCTAAGACTTCAAATGCACTCTTCCCTGAAAAGGATAAACTGGCCTCCTCAAACATAGAGAAAGCTGAGGCACTTATTATTTGCCTTGGTCTTCAAGGCCTGTTGAGGCTTCTCACACTTTGCATGTCCCAGAACTTCCAAGCAGGGGTTAAGGGTGTAAAATCCCCCCCGATGCTAAGAGCAGAGCAAGTCTAAGACCACCTCATGAGGTTGAATGTCTACAAGCCTATGGGGCCAGAGGATGCGCAGGGCTCTAAAGGAACTGGCTGATGTGGTTGTCCAGCCATGCATATGGCCTATGAACACTTCCCTAGTAAGTCCAGGGAACTCACTCAGTCTGAGTCCACAACTCAGACTGAGTAATGAGTCTAAAACTACACAAAACTGAGGACTTTTTTCACTTTTCTACATTTTTTCCTGGTTTTGGCTTCTTTATTCAATTGTGACACTTAACCATTTTTAGAGAAACAAGACTGAGAAGCATAATTAATTATATAACTGTACTTTTCTATGTTATACTATATATTTTAGAAGCATTTCAGTGGCATTATAGAACTGAGATCACATGATGCAATGCCAGAAAGCAATCAGAGTGCATTTTGCATAAGCTGTAAAGGTCACAATTTCTAGTGCCTGTGTTTCTCTTTATCAGATATTGGCTGCAAAAACCTACCTCTAGGGCTAGGATATCTATTTACTAGATAACAAGAAAATAAGATTTCAGCATTTTAGATAAGAATAATTGCTAAAAAAAGTAGAATCTATCTGATCTATAGAACCTATCTGACCACGGACTAACATACCATTTATTAATCATATGAAGATATATGTTACCTGAGCCTTTTTCTTTTTACAAAGAAAAGGATGAAGCTGAAGAAATTTTCATCAGAGACTCCTTTGCTTTTCCATTTACACTGTAACTTCATAACAAATTTCATTTAAAAAAGGGATTGTGTTCTTTGCAGCACAAAACATACAAAAGTTTGATTCTGATCTGATACTTACAGGCAAGCTCTTGTAATTGCTTAACTGTCAAGATCTGGTCAAGTTACGGGAACCCTCTAACCTATAGGATATTTTCCTGGCATAAGCTGGAAAACAAGAATCACTGGCACAAGCTCACAACTGGGGACAAACCACATCATGCAGCATTATCTCAAAAAAAGAAACAAAACACTGCAAGTGTCTAGTGCGGAAAAGTGGTAAGTCTGCAAAAGGTGGGAGATACTAAGAAAAATAATTGTTCTCCATGCTGTTTACTTTTCATGAGTTAAAATATGCTCTGGCTTTTATTCCTCCTACACTTCAAAAACAAAAAGGAAACAAAATAAAAAGCATACAAAGAAAAAAACAACAAAAGAAAAGAAGAACGATCTCTCTCCCAAAGACAAGTTAGAGCTAGGCTACGTTCTCAGTCATAAATACAATACTCGTGTATATTTCAGTGTACTTCAGAGGCTGATTTCATAGACTAGAATTTGTTATTAATTACTTGAAAAATTATAGAAATTTACCTCAGCTCACCTCAAGCTTAGGTGACTAGGTTGTTTAGAAGCAGTCAGACAGCCTGAACAAGAAATTACAATGTAGTAACAAGTCATTGCCTTATACAAATGCCTTAAAAGGTATCTATATGCTCCTATATACTCCAGGAACATGGGTAATTGCTACCCAGCTGCTCTGTAGTGGGGAAAAAAAAAAAAAGAAAATTTTGTCTGGCTGGGGTTATGTAAAAAATGTGAAGAAAACCAGTCAAGAACTTTAAAAGCTATCAAACACAGTGTGGTTTAAAAATTCTATTCAAGCAAGATCAGAAGCAGAATGCTTTGTCTCAGAACAGTGGATTTACTCCTTTTGGTGAAAGAAGTTGTGATGAATTATTATTTTTTTAATTTGGCTGAAACTTAGAAAATGTTATTTTCTTTTTGAAAAAGTATGACTAGATATCCCTAACTTAAACAAAACTCAAACCTAGTTTTGCAAAAATACAGTACTCTCTGTGCTATATTACCATCAGTATTGGTAGTTGATGATAGTAAGATATTTGACTGTATGTTGACCTAATATAGGACAACAGTAGTTGAATCATAGAGTCATAGAATCACAAGGTTGGAAATGACCTAAAGACCATCTAGTCCAACCGTCTTCTCATTACCACTGCTACCACAAACTAAGCCATATCTTGTAGCTCCTCATCCAGATGCCTCTTGAAAACTGCCAGGGATGGTGACTCCTCGACCTCTCTGGGCAGGCCATTCCAGTGCCTGACCACTCTCTGAGGGAAAAAAGTTTTTCCTCATGTCCAATCTAAACCTCCTCTGGTACAATTTGCAGCCATTTCCCCAGGTCCTGTTTGTTGCCTGGGAGAAGAGACCAAACCCCTCCTCATCCCTATCTCCCTTCAGGAAGTTGTAGAATGCAATGAGGTCTCCCCTGAGCCTCCTCTTCTCCAGTCTAAACAATCCAACCTCCCTCAGCCGCTCCTCATAAAATTTGTGCTCCAGACCCCTCACCAGTTTCATTGCCCTTCTCTGGACATGCTCCAGGGCCTCAATGTCTTGTAGTGAGGGGCCCAAAACTGAACACAATACTTTAGGTGCAGCCTCATCAGTGCTGAGTACAGGGGGATGGATGATCACCTATCTGCTCCTGCTGGCCACACTATTTCTAATGCAGACCAGGATGCCATTGGCCCTCTTGGCTATATGGACACACTGTCGGCTCAATGACCACAGTTCTTAGAAGATAATTGTCTTAAAAAGTGATTGTAGTCAATTAGTTCAACTTACTGACAATGACATTTTGCATTTGACTCACACCATATTTTCATAATGAAAATAACAATGCTTATAGTTGCATGGTATGGAAAGTAAGAGCTATATCAAGCAAATGTATTGTCAGGTATCATCCATTAGAGATAAAGAACTCTGCCTTGTAGAGCTCAACATTTGCTGCATGGATGGACTGCTGATGAAAGATTGTCCTAAGATCAACCTTCTGGAGCATATTGGCTGGAATTCTCCAAAGTCCACATGAAAGACATGAAAATATCACCAAATACCAGCCCCATACTTTCAGAGACATCTGCTGGCCAGATCTTTCATCTCATCTGGGATAGCCTGTTTGACACTGCACAAAAAAACAGACATAAAACAGTAATGCCGTCAATTGCCTCTGAATGTCTGGCAGTTTATTGGAGCAGAGATGAATACAAGAAATTAGCAATAATTGTAAAGGTGAAATGATTACTATTCATGTTATTGTGAGCAAGATAAAGATCTTTCCTCCAGTTCAATAACATGCAATCAATTTCTGACATGACATGGAGCCTGAGATCTGTACTAATAATATATCACTGCTCAACATGCGTAAGTGGATAAAATAGATCTTTGGAAAAGACTGCAGTTTTTTTCCCTGTACTATTTTAAAACTTCAACTTCCACAGAGCACTAGATGCACTGAGTTTACAATTAAGATATTAAAAAGTTATTTAATGAAGACCGGTACCTAATGAGTGACTTACTACACCATTGTGCTTGCGACTTATTTAAATAGATGCTTTCACACTAGTGACTTTGTGAATTGCTAGATAATACAGAATGAAATCACTGTAACTGAAATCTTACATAATATGGATATAAAAATAATGATCATACCACAAAACAGTGAACTATGATTTAGTAGACATGGTTTACTATTTTTGTATTAGGTTGTAATTAGGAAACGTTATTCTCTCACTACATTCATTCTAACCAACAGTAAAATCTGAACTACAAAATAGCATCCAGATTTTTTTTTGTTCTTCCTTCACACTCCAGCATATGGGATCTCTTAGCCTAGCAATACATACTCCTCCCTACACACTTTTTTGAGGCCCAAGAGATAGCCACTAATATAATGTGTCATTATTTGGTTCTGCTTCAGCACTTTGCTATAAAAACACCAAAGCCAGAAAGCAGGAACATAGAAGCAAAGACTTCTCCAGACTTCTTGTTTCAGGTAAAGTAAAAAGCCCATGTGATTTCTTTATATTGCACACAGTTAATAACATGATACAACTATATCAATCATCACTATTTCACACAAACTTTTCAGTAGGTCAGTCATAAGACTACTACATATTTTGTGCAATCTACTGAACACAATATGCTTGAAACAAACAAACAGAGGAAAAAATATGATAAACATCAAAGGGTGTGAGAAATTTTTGAATTCTACTTACAGTCAATCTTGAAACTCTGAAATGTTTAATCACTGATATCCTGTCTAGGTTTAAACATTTTAAATTTACCACATACAGAACTTGGAAGAAAACAGGTATTACATTTTTCATCACAACAAGCTAACGGATTGAGTAATTTATTCAACATTAATCTCCTGTTCAGCCTTTGAGTCTGATGCACAAATTAAAATGTTAATTTAGTGATTTCGGAAAAAAGAAAAAGATGTATGGCAACAACAGAAAGTGATACAGTGCAAGACTCACTAAAATGACCTGGTGTTTGTTTTCCTAACTCCTCCACTCCTTTCTTTTCTCCTTGGCTTCAGGAGCACCTGTACAGATGTGATTATCTTGCTGACAGTCAGATGGAACAAAATTGCCCATATGAATTTTAGTTAAGCAAACATAACAAACCAAACTATTTGGGCAGGAGAGTGAAGCAAGCCTGGCACAATCAACTTAAAGTATATGAGATTCTGGACTACAGGCTGAATAATTCAAAACAGGGCATTTTCCTTGTTTTCTACATATGAACACGTACTTCTTCTGGTGAAAAAAAGTAAATTCTTTCACTTTCTGCTTTTTATTACCCTAGAAAGAAGGCAGGGATCATAGAATGTCAGTTAATGAGACTGTTCTTTTTTTGTATATATTTTTAAATAAATATTAAAAAAACAACCCTAAAATTTAAGCTAGATCTCTTTTTAAACACACACATTTCCTGTCTACTAAATGATTTTTGGTACTACTACCTCAAACTTTTTACATGCTCTAATATAGCAATTCTGAAAATCTTAAGATAGATGCTGAAAGAGGGAAGAAAAAAATTGCCTCTGTCATCAAGTCACCAGAAATTATTTATAAAGTCTGACTACTTTCTAGTGGGATATAAGATGGATGACACTCAGATGATCAAAGACTGATGAACGGCACACTTAACAATACATCCAGTTTTCTATTACCCCCACAAGCATGTGAGAGAACAGTGCTTCAGACAAGTAAATATGTGAATAGGAAATTAACAGTTGCCTTGCCATGCATACTGAGTCTAGAACCAATGTAGAATATGTCTTTTGAGGCACAAAATTTTTGTTGCTTACTCAATGATAATGTTGATCCTGTGGAAATGTTTTTTTCTTTAATTTAATTACTAATAGAGTTTTGACAGCAATATTCCATAATTTGGAGCTTCTTTTTCACACAATCACAGAATCATAGAATCACTAAGGTTGGAAAAGACCTCCAAGATCATCCAGTTCAATTGTCCACCTTTTATTCTTTTTTTCTTTTGTTGCTTTTATTTCATGAAAGCAAAACTTCTAGCCCAATTTCAACATTATGAGACTTAAAGGCCATTATTAACTGTACATAATTTGCAAAAAAAAAAAAAATAAAAATCTATACTAATAAACATTTTTTGATTTATTTATCTATTTTCCTACAGAAGAAGTATAAAAGAATATTTTTTTCCTGATTTGTCTTTATTTTTGTTCATTATCTTTAGCACTTTACTTATGGGATAAATAAGCCTGCTTCACCTCTGTTACTGGAGAGGTGTTTCCTTTTATTGGATTTTTGTAACACTGAATCAATATATTTTCTATATTTTCAGATGTATTACTGTTGTACGTTTTTCTCATTTTCATGAGAGGCTGACATTTTTATACACGTTATAATCAGTTACTAGGATACTAAAAAACTAAGGACTTCAAAAGAAAAATAGTTATTTCCTTATTCTCATATATTTGTTCTTTAACAACAGAAATATATGGGGTTCTATGGTGTGTTTGAAATTAATAGCAGAATAACTACCAGAAAATCTCAAATAGCAGGAAGCAATTAATCCATGACGAATACATTTAAGTGAGTTATACATATCAAACACTTCCTCATTTCTGAACACTGAACATCCTAGTCCTTTCAATTTCTTTTATTTTCAACACTTACATGATCGTTTTAGAATAAGTATACTTTATACTTGACATGAAATTTTTATGCTAATGGATATGCTTACTTCATGAGATATAAAATCATCCACATTTATTTCTTCGTAGTTATCATCCACTTCATCACTTTTAACAGCTGCTAGCGCACTGGCCAGTTTCCTTCGCAAAAGAAAGCCCTTCCAAGATGCCTAAACAAAAAATTTAAAGCATGTTATACAAAGTCATAGATCAAACCCAAATCCAGATTCTCTATGTTATCCCATTAGGAAGATAAAACATCTTGGGTCCTGGTTTAATAGCTCAATGATCTGTTTTTTGAACTTTATGTGACATTTAAAACTACAAGACAAATTAAATGCCAGCATATGTCTAAAGCTTAGAGTACTCAAGAGGCTTTCCACAAGTAAGCAGAAAGGAATCCTGCAACTCCCTCCACTATAAACATGAGTCAACTAATTAATTATTTGACAATTCCTTGAGGGACTACTATAAACTGAAAGGAAAGACTACATAAGAAAAAGCTGCGTGTTAACTTCCAAATCACTGAGAATAAAAATACACTTGTACTAAATGTATTTTAGTTTACAAGTAGCTATTCTTGGAAACTTCTTATGCAATTGACCTAGGTCAGTTACTCTCTCTTTATTTAAAAATAAAAAAATATACCAGTAGGAATATTACAACAAAGAAGCACTTTAGGAATTAGATGCTAGAAAAAGTAGCAAGATATTATGAACACATCAACCTACAGAATCAGATCCAGAGATCATAATGAAATAGATGGAAATAGCAAAACTAATTTCAAGACAGCAACTTTCTCCCAGATCACTGTTTGACATAATTAGAGTGGAATATGCCCTAAACATTTAAAATACTATGCAAAAAAAACACCTCTCTTGAAAAACGAAGTGTTGTCAGCATTTAACAGCTTTACAATGAAGGCACTAAAACATGAAGGATAAATCTTATATTCTGATTTAGCAATTAGCTTGTTAATTTTTCTTAAATGATTGTCTAGCTTCATAAAATGCTAAAAGTATTGCTGGTTTAAGACACACAGTTCCACACTGTTATAAAAATGATTATATATGTTAGATCTGCTTTCTTGTCATTTCATTGGTGTTTTGTTGTGTTGGTTTTTTTTCCTACAAATCTTCATAAATAGCCAGATAGAGCATTACTGAGGGATCAGGCGAAAAATATATTTCATTCAAAAAATACATTAGTTTTTACAAATGCAATGTAATTCTTAATAGTACATACAGGAGGATAAACTGTAAGACATCTATTAACACAGATCTATGAATGCAGATCAGCACTCAACTGAGATCAGAAAGACAAATTATATTATAGCAGTTTTAAAGAAATGAGACAGTAAACTGCCTTACTGTATAAAATCCTGATATACTTACCTTTGGAATGCAGTTCTAGTTACTCCTTTAAAAAAGGATAGAACAGACTAAAGGTTCATAGAGAGAGAAAAAGATAAGTACAGTGTAGTGTGAAGAGACTAAGTGGACTGAACTCATTAAGGTAAGAGTGAATATAAGGATGAATATGAAAGACATACAGATACATAAAATGCAGAGAAAAGTCTATTTACTTCCTTTGAAAATCATCAAGTTGGAACAAAGAAAAATTGATTAAATAAATTTATGCAGATAACTCTTCACATACTAGCTACACGCTATACTCAAGAAAAAAATTGAGCAAGTGGAAAAACTGGCCTAAAAATGTAGAAAAATCCATGAAGCCTGGCAACATGGCATATAGATTCAGTATCTCTTTAGAAAACTAAACAGAGCCAAGGCATGGCCTTACATTCATGCACATAGTTAACTTCTAGCCCAGTATCTAGCATAGAACAGCTTAAGCCTTGGTGAGCTGCCAGTGGCAGTATGAATGAGGGAATCCTTTATTTTGGGAGATGAGGAAACAATGTAAGGCATGACTAAGTAGAATGGGAGAAATGGGTTGAATGCTTTGTTTTGTAGATACGAGACACGTTCTTTCACTCATACAGCATTTGCCAGTTAAATAGCATAGACACACACACCAGTAAGAGCTTGGGCACAATATGCCTTAAACATAATACTAGAACTAAAAGTAATAATAATAGTTAATTCAGGGAAACAGCGAATAAAGTGAAAGTAGTTTTATGCTTTTACAAAACATTTTGTAAAGAAGGCTCTCTATTAGAAATATTAGGCTTACAATATTTGAATAAAAAAACTTTAACAACAAATCTATTAATAAGATCATAAATAAAAATATATATGAGATACAAAGTACACAAAATAAGTAAGATATTTTCTTTACTAAATCTGAAAATCAGCAAAGAGAAAGCTGCAAACAAACCTGGATTACTGTGGCAGCTGCATGTTTCTGTCCTGACGCCTCTCCAAAATGATCATTCCTTGTTTTGGTGCAGTCTGCCTTCCTCCTAGTATGGTACTTCCTCCAATGAGACTGGATTACTGATGCTGCCATATGTAACCTAGTAATGAAAGTAAGTACCTTCATGAATAACATAACCTCATCAGTAAACTTGGGTTATCATAGCTGCCCAACCGTAAAATCACTGAAAGAACATCACTATATATTAGAAGGCTCTGACATTAAACTCTGAATTACAACCTAGATGCAGTATAAATGTTCAGAAACACACAGGCACATATTCACTCCATATAGCTTTGGAAAGATTTCCATTCACAACGTTAATTAGATTCTACATTCACTGGAGAGGAAGAGTGTCCTCAAAGCAACGATTAGAAGCAGAAATAGTTTAATAATAACTAAGTAATCTGTCAGAGGGGGGGAAGAAGAGCGGCATTTATCTTCCATACTGAAAAATATTAGAGGTGTCTAAGTTGAATATTGAAAACTGCATGATATAAATACCTCCAGTGGAGCAGAAACAAAAAACTGACAAAGTGCCATTTAATCTTTTGCCTCCAGTTTAACACTACTGGCCACTAATTACATGTATACATTTTCTAAGTTGGCTATTGCTTAAAGATCACTAATTAGGGGCTACTTGGGCTTGTTCAGTGCCTGAGCTTTCTAAATATGTAGTCAATTTTTTGAGGGAGAAAAAGTTTAATGTAGTTCTGCTTTAGCACGTTACTATCTTGGAATCCTCCACAAAATTCACATTACAGTTCGCCACTGAATTTAAGAAAATATACCTAAATTTCTCCCAATATTTACATATCTTCTTTCTTCATATAGTGCATTTATTTAAATAACGAAGTACTTTTAGCAAAAAAGATGCTCCAGCACAAGTCACAGCATACTTCAGAGGTTAAGCCAGAAGAAAGAGTGCACAAAGTATTCAAGTATTTCTTTTTAAAATATGTTTATTAAGTTTACCCATCAGTGTGTATTTTTAAAAACAAATTATTATTAATTCATAACTGAATTTTTGGATCCTTAGAGGGAAAAAAACGTCAGCTTTTGTTTTCTCTGACTGCAAAACCAGAACAATACACCAGCAGCAAATACATTCCCAAGAGGTAATAAACCAATTTGTTATATACAAGAGAATATTTGGGGGGCACAGAACAAGTTGAACCAGCTCTTCACCTCTGCCTCTACTTGTAAGAAGTGAGTTGAGGCATGTTGGAGGAGTATCAAGGGCAGGGCAGATTAGCTCCTCAGTCATCACAACAGCAGGAAACTGGCCTAAGGTCAAGGGAGTAGGATGGTAGATTTAAGCAACTTTTACATCTTGCCTTCTAAATACTAGATACTAGATAGTGACTGTAAACTCTACATAGATGAACCTCAAATGTCTAGTGAACAATACAATAGAAAACTTTTACTAGCTTGTAGTTTAAATTCCCTCCAAATTTCAACAAACAACCTAGTATTTTCACCTCTAATGTTGAATGTTACTTGTGTATTGATGGGTTGGTGTCCTAAATGCATTGCAAATAAGGAAAAGTTAGGAGATCAAGAGAAAGTTTTAAAATTCTCTTATTAGACAGTGTTTTAAAATTAAGTGCATACTTGTCTATTACATATTATCTGATTAAATATCATATGGAATTGTTAAGATGAAGATCCAGCATGTATCGCTTTTAAGTAATTCCTTATTTTCTAATCAACTTCAACATACTATTTTCATACTATCTGCTCAATGTGTATGTTTTAAACAGGGAATCTTCACTCTATGCCTATCCATATAATCTATTTGAAAGCAAACCAAAATCTCTTACCTTTCTGTATTGTTCTCAAAATCTCTTCCCATATTACTTTCTATAACTGACTGTTGCAATGTGAACTGAGCAGATATGTTCTTGTTACCGTTGCTCTCCCCACTGTAATTAATACAAGATTCAGTGCTTTTCTGCTTCATTCTGTGATCTTCTTTATTTTCCTTTTGCTGCACAGATATGGAGGAGTTAATGAATGTGGCCTGAAAATGGCCAGTAGTAATCCATCTTTCAGAAGGATCCAACAAGACCTGTTTATTTTCTGTCACACCCATGATAAAGAGGTTATTTTCCTGTAGGCAGCCAGTGGATGCTTGCTTTAAATGATTTTGCAGTGCTTCTGGTCTATCTCTGTCAGTAGTACTTAGTTCACCATACTCATGTGCACATCGATGTTCAATGCTAAGTTTCATCAACTGATTAAAATACCAGCATTGTCTCTGCACAGCATCAATGGAAGAGATAATTCTGAAGGAAGATAAAAATGTCATTACATATATTTCAGACTATGAACAGTTTAAAAAATACGTTCACTTTATAAACTACTCTATATTCTGAAGTATCCCTATGTTTCCATACACTTACAATGAACATTTTTTTCTTTTTTTTAGTAGTATCTAAAATATAATAATATATGTTAGACTGCTTATTTTACTTTATGATTTGTAACATTTTTAATGGTTTCAATCTGAAACAGGCAGTGGCATATATTTCACTGTTCTTTTTCTGTGTGGTTAGAGTCACAGAAAGCCAAAAATGTTAGAAGACTTCATGCAATCTTGTTACAAAATCTGTAACAGTCTTCTTAATCCATTTTTTATTTAGGACCTATGAAAGCTGATATAAAAATAACACTATTTTAAAAATTTGATTAGAACTACAGCAAGAAAAGTAAAACTTGGATTCTAACAACAAACCACAACACTAGAGAGAATACAGGAAAAGAGGAACTTTTAAATGTAAATACTTTTATAATATAGGGGATGGTGCTAGACTAAAGTTCATGAAATATTACATTTCTCTGCATTTTTTTTTCCTGGTTAAACACTAGTTGAGTTCCTGCTTATCTTTGTTCCCTTTTGAATTGGGGTTTTATATTAAGCTGTGAGTATTAGCCTGATATAGCAATAAAATTGAGTAAAAGAATCATACAAAGCATCTGACTTCCCATCTGATTGTTAGAAAGAATCCAGGAACATTAACCTACGAGTCTGGCTCTGATTAGTTGTGCCACACCATCTAGGACTAGGGCAAGAAAGAGCAAATATGAACTAATTGTTACAGATACAGAAGGCTGTCTGTATTTAGACAGTGTTTATCTGTTATAATAGGTAGCAGGTACTTTTGGAACCAGCAAAACATTTTCCTTTGATAGAAGAGATAGATGCAGAGATCTGTAATCTGGAGCTATTTTCAGAGGAGCAAAAAGTCAATTCTAGGTCAGCAATGCAAGATAAAAAGTTGAAATAAAATCAGTTCTCTCAGGGGTCTGGAAAAAGTAAGTTCTAAGACAACAGTTTGAGTAACAGAATTTCCTGTTTATCACTCTTGAAAGTCAAAGCTTTTATAACACTTTATTTTGAAAAGACTTGTTACCTTAATAACTACTTCCTCTAGTGAAGTTTAACTAAGAAATTGTTCAATTGTTAAGAACACTTAGGATCAGATCTTATTAGTGGAAAAAAGACACATTTTCTCTGCTAGTAGAAGTTCAGTGCAGTCATCCAAAAATATGAATGGCTAAATCTGAAGCCAAATTCACACAATCTAATTAGACAACTCATTATGCATTAGCTCTACATTTGATTGCCCAATGCACATTACTTTTTTCCTGTTAATTTAACAAATATGATAGCAATTCCTAAAAATATATAAATCAACGTATATATTTGCTGGAGAATCTAACAAGTTCTAACTGCCTCTTCCTACACAGTAAGAAAAGTAATTTCTTCATCGTGAAATACTGGTAAAGTATTTAGGAAGACCTATTTAGTAGAAAGTCTTCTCAAAGTTCTACAAAACACAGATGGGGGGTAGAGTGGGGGTGTGGTGGAAAACAGATTCTTCCCCTTCATCCTTTTGTTTTCTCTAACTTCAGTTTTACATTGTTTTGTTTGTTTGATTGCTTGTTTATTTTGCTGAGGCTTAGGAGTAAAACTTTGGGGAAGAGAACAGATTTTTACATACTGGGCAAAATAAGCTTCTGTATGAAAAGCATACTCTTAAAACTATTATTCTGAGTATTCTTCATTCTTAACAAATGGAAACAAGCAAAGGAAAAAAACAACAAAACTGTGACCAGAGTAGGATGCTGGTGCATCCTCTCTTTTGTCAGTGCCAGCGGCATGTCAAACAGCTGTTTCACTTTCTCAGTGACTATGCATGTGGCAAGTAGAAACAGCAGAGAAGACTGAAGGCAATTGAAAATTTAGGTGGAAAATAATTATGCCTAATAATTATGCCAGATTTAGCCATTAAATAATAAACAGAGGCCTTCTGTTGCTTTTTTTTAACAGAAGCAACTTCTTGAGGAGTTGCTAGCTAACTATAAATGTATTTGGGATTTTCTTGCAAAATTGAAGCTCAAGTGAACAGACAATAGTTATTAAAATAGGGTTTGTGCATTAGGTGGCAATAAGGACAGTGTCTCCCATGGGCCAAAAGGAATTTTAGGCACCTGTGGAGAGAAAGAAAAATAGTATAGGCTTGGGATATGTCCACCCTGTCAAAGCTGCTTCTTTCTCAGTGCCTCAATGATTGCATTCCTGATACCAGGTCCTCAAGATCAGTTATTCAAACCGCAGAAAGGAGGCAGCAATCACAGAAAACATGCAGGACTGATTTACCTTCTTATTGGGAACAAAATTAAAAAACAAACAAACAAACAAAAACCAACCACAAAATATGTTACAGAAGAGAGAAGACAAAGAAAGAAATATGTAATCATTAAGACTTTTGACACCTAAAGATCTCCTTTTCAGTTAATGTAAATTCATTTTTGTCTTTAAGAACTTTTTTGATGCTATAGGTAAAGGGATCTGTTCATACTACCTTGTTTGTTTCGCTTCTTCGTTAAGATATATAACTTTATTAGATATAACATTCTATGATAAGCAAGGTTTTAAGTTGGCATCTAGAAAAAACATGAAATGCAATTATCCTGATGGACACACCAGAATTCATACTGCTGGCTGCTTAATATGTCATATAAAATTGAATACAGCAGCCTCACTACAGCAAAAGCTTTATGGCTTTTGGTTTTGATGAGCACACACTCGTATGTTTAATCACCACTTGATTTGACCTTAACAACTGTTATGTTATTCTCCATGTGAATTTTAGCACAGTCAGAAAGGATGCACTGGTTTTGTGGAAAGAGAAAGAGAGAACAAACCAGAAGAGGAAAAGGTCAATCTTCAATCACAAGGCTTGACTGTGCTGGTATAGCAGCTAGTACCTAAGTACCAAGATGCTACTTTCGCAAACAAATGCTAGAACAGAAAGATTTCTTAACAAAAGATGTGTGTTAGGCTTCTTCCAGGGAATTCAAGAGAAGATAAAAGCACTAGAAACAGATTATTAGCCATGAGGAGATTCAGGTCATTCATCCACTGATGACTATCACAGTTCCAGTCATAACATCAGTCCACCAAGAGTATTCATCAATGTCTTCATAAAATTAGACCAAACTCTTCTTAGTTTAACATGCAGTGTCTGAGGAGGGGGAAACCTCCACTGACACCTAGGAAGTGTAGTGACTCATGCACTGACCTGAAATTTAGCATAAAAAAATCTCACAGAGGCCAAAAAGACAGGTGACAAAAAAGTCAGACGTGCCCAGCAAAGGCAGTTTTCTGCTATCCACTGCAACTGAAGTATAGATATAATTCTACTCCTAACTGTGTGCTAGTTTAATGTTATATTTTTAATGTTACAGCTCTACTGTGATTTTCATAAGTTAATTAGTTGAGAAGTTAACTTTTTTTTTTTCAAATACAAATTATTATTCTTTCCTGTTTATAAAAGGAATGTGCATGTTTTAATATACAGCATGTTTGAATAGTACACTCCAATTTTTTTTTTTGTAATATCGTCTAGCATTATTTCTGCATTATTATTGCTCAGCTGCAGGTTATAAAGTTATCTTACAAACACATGATGGAGGACATGATTTATATGTTCTGTTCTGCAACCTGCTTGAGAAATTCCTGTAATTTTCACTGTATTATACAAACAGTATTTAAAAAATTCCACTAGCCAAACATCTGCATATCTGATTACTGAAAACAAATCAATGCAGCTAATCACCATAAAAGGTGATTTATGTAAATTGTTCTGAAGGTAATGCTGCCTACTTATTTCCATGGAAACTGCAACAGATCTATCTACATATACTATACTACCAATAACAAAATTTGATAGAGGGGATTCTTAACTACAAAACACTATTTTTCAACATAGTCACCACCATTAGCTGATTCACATGAACGAGCTGATGAAGATGATGAAGAGCTGATGATGCTCTTCATTTTGTGGCGTGACTGCAGTGCACAGCTCAGCTATCCAGAATGTAGCTTGTCTTTCACATCACTGTTGCTATTGTTTAAAATGTACCACTCAGCACCTCACTGCATTCGCATCCACTGTCTAGTCTCCACAAACTCTCAGCAAGCGTCAGTGAATGTCAATGGGTGCCATTTTTTCCACGAGAGAATTCAGTGACACACCTTTGCTTCATATGCACTTCCATGTAAAAATGCCACTGTATCAGACTGCCCCTCTTCTGCCATCCGTCACACAGCAACAAAATGTAACAGAATACTGGTGGGAAGGTTCAACCTCTACTTTCATACCACCACCAGGTGTGCCAATATGATAAAAAAAATTACTTTTGATGTAGTCTTCATGTTAGTTTTTGATACCATTACTCACTACAAAACATATAAAAGTTATGGGATGTAAAACGTTTATTAGAGAAATTTAGTTTAGAAATAAATGCAATTTTAAGCATGGTAAGAGTGGTGATCTTGCAGGGAGAAACAGCACAGACAATTGAACTAGGCAGCAGTAGTTTGTGAAACATGGATTAGGGAAGTGAGCAGTGATTAGATTTGGCAGTTTACATACCAGAGGTCGCACCTACAGGGGCTCATAACTTAGCAAGATAGGAAACAGAGAGAAGTTTGCTCAATTTTTGGCCTGTTCTTTAGCAATGTCATATTAATTCAGTTAGTTCAGGGAAAGTATTCCAGTACGTATATAGAGCAGCTATGCTATTAAGGCTTATACATAAGCAAGTTGTTTAGAGTTTCCTTCACAATCTCCAGTTTTCACTGTTTTTCAAGTCATCCAGAAAATATACTTTTAGTAAAAAAACCCAAAACATAGGGTGTTTTAATGTATAAGAAATTCATTTTAAGACTAAATATGGTAAGACATTCTTCAGATATCTCAGCAACTTCAACATTTTGGTGGATGAATTCTCAAAATGTTAAGAAAATCAAAACCCAATAACAACAACAAAAAGATACAAGGCCAAAAAAAAAAAAAAAAATGACACTCAGGAAAGAATGGACATTTATCAACTCTTCTTTCCACTCCTGCTCTTCTCAAACATCTGCAAGTTCTTTCCACTAAAATTACAGAAAACCATTGAAAAATTCTCATTGCATGAAACCTCAGGAGGTCTCTAATCCAATCTCCTGCCCCAAAGCAAGGTTAGCTCTAAGATCAGACCAGGTTGCTGGGAGTTTTTCCCATGACCTCCTGAAAGCCGTCAAGAATGGATACTGCACAACCTCTCCGGACAACATGTTGCAATGCATCACTATCCTAATGATGAAAAAGGTTTTTCCTTATGTTCAGTTATATGGGATCTGGCTGGGATAGAATTAATTCTATTTATAGCAGCTTATATAGTACAGTGGTTTATATTTGTGACTAAAACTGTTGATAGTACACCAGTATTCTAGATGTTGCTGAACTACGCTTGCACAGAATCAAGGCTTTCTTTGTCTTTCATTCTGTCACTCTCAGTGGTTAGACTGGAGGTAGGCAAAAGGATGGGAGGGGAAACAGTGAAGACAGTCCACGTGAATTGACCAAAATCATACTGCATCCAGTGTGATATCAGGCTCAGCAATAAAACTAGGGGATAGCCTTTCTAACATAGCCATTACTCAAAAAATGGCTAGGCATTGGTCTGCTAGTGGAGATACTCAATGATTGTTTTTTCATCCTTTGGTTCCTTTCTTTTTGTTTTACTCTCCATCCTTGCTCCCCTTTCCTTCACTTATTTTAAGCTATTTCTATCTCATTTCATGGAGCTTTCTCACTTCCGTTCTTTTGCTTATCCCCTGTCTACTTGTGGTGGCTGGGGAGGAGTGAATAAACAGCTTGTGGATTCTTAGTTACACGCTAGGTTGAACCCATCATATCAGTCTGAACTTCTCAGATATAATCTGTCACTCAGTCTTAGTCAGCCACTCCTGCCGTGCAAAGAACCTGGTTCTGTTTTGAGGCTGTGCTCAAAACGCTTGACCATCTCACTGGCACTGCACTGGACTTGTTCCAGTTATCAATGTATTTTATGTGTAAAGGGCTGAATACTGGCTTCAATATAGAAATGATGGTATCAATGTTGGGACATCACAAAGTTTGCACCAGGAATAACACCAAATGCAAGTCTGAATCAATGCAAGGTTGGTGGTGACAGTTTCCAGGATAGCATAATTATTGGTGATGAGGTGTCACAGCTATGAGTTGGAATCAAAATAGTAGTCCATGGAGTGGTGACACATAAATGGAAGAAGTTCTAGTCACAGCCCTCAGCAGGTAAAGTGATGCACACTGTCTTTTGGGACAGGAAAGGGGTGATCATTCTGGACTTCCTGGAACCAAGACAAGCCATCAAATCTGACTGCTACATCACAACGTGGACTAAGTTGAAGACTTCATCTTCCATCGTATGGCCAAAAAAAAAAAACAAAAAAAACCACTTTTCTTGCAACACAATAACACCAGGCCCCATACCAGTTTGAAGACTGTGGAAAACAGCAACAGTCTTAGCTGGACCATCCTATCACATCCATGTAGAATCACAGAATCATAGAATCATAGAATCACAAGGTTGGAAACGACCTACAAGATCATCTAGTCCAACTGTCTCCTCATCACCATTGCCACCACTAGTACTAAACCATATCACGCAGCTCGTCATCCAGACGCTTCTTGAACACTGCCAGGGACGGCAACTCCACCACCTCCCTGGGCAGCCATTCCAGTGCCTGACCACTCTCTGAGAGAAATAGTTCTTCCTTATGTCTAACCTAAACCTCCTTTGATACAACTTGCGGCCATTACCCCGTGTCCTGTTCGTTGCCTGAGAGAAGAGGCCAAATCCCTCTTCACCACAACCTCCCTTCAGGAAGTTGTAGAGTGTAATGATGTCTCCTCCCTCTTCTTCTCCAGACTGAACAATCCCAGCTCCCTCAGCTGCTTCTCATAAGACTTGTGCTCCAGACCCCTGACCAGTTTTGCTGCCCTTCTCTGGACACGCTCCAGGACCTCAACATCTTTCCTGTAGTGAGGAGCCCAAAACCGAACACAGTCTGACTTCCACCTGTTCAGGCCTATGAAAGATGGACTGCATGGACAATATTTTCCTAACAAGGACACCATCACAGCAGTCGTGAAACAATGAGTTACTTCTGCTGGTGCAGATTTTTACAACAGTGGCATGCATGCTCTTGTTCATCGCTGGCAAAAATACATATTTAATGGCGGTGACTACATTGCAAAATAGTGTTTTGGATCTGAGTATTTGCTCTATCAAATAGTGCTACTGCACTCTTCGCATCTGTTGTTGTTCCCATGAAAATAAATAGGAGGCAGTATTTTCAGAGTGACCTACATATTTATTGATGATCCAAAATACTGGACACAGTATTCTAGATGCAAGGACTAAAAAGGGGTACCCACTTCTCACAGTCTACTGGCCATCTTCCTGCAGCTGCAGCCCAGAATGTTGTTAAAATTCTTTGGTAACAAGGCACAGAGCTGACTCATATGTAGTTTCTTATTCATCCACACTCAAAAGGTCTTTTTCAGAAGAGATGCCCCCAGTAAGCCAGTCTGAACCTTTATTGGTGGCAGGAGTCATCCCTTTGGTAAAGAACTTTGTACTTGTTCTTGCTGAATTCACAAGATCCCTGTTTTTCAGCATCTCCAACATGCCTAGGTCCGTGTATGGGAGCTCTGCACTCAGGCATATAAACCATTTCCCCCAGATTTGGGGTCATCTGGGAGCATGGAGAGTGTGCGCTCCATCTTCTGCTCTAGTTTATTAATAAACATGTTTGAATGATAAGTCTCAGTCTCAAGAGAATAGCATGAACCATTAACCACAATAATAGATGGTCTCATTCCTACTATCTAACAATTTTTTACCTGTTAAGCTGTCCATTCTTACAGACCTAGGTTAAATAAACAGTTCAATTTTGTGAATATTACCTTTCCTTCACAGATTTTATAATCTTGCAAAAATTTATCTAGAAATAAGAGATTCTACTCCAGATAAATCACATTCATATTCGAAGTATGGCATTTTTTTTCTGCAAAGGTTACCAATGAAGCAGGTATGAACACTGAATATAAGAATTTTTTCTCTACAATAAAGAAAGAGAAACACTTTTTTTTTCCCTCTCTTTTTTTCCTTTCAAGAAAGAGGACCATTTCAAATGGTAAATGAATTAGGAAGTGTCAGTTTCCTATTTACAAACTAGAAACAAAAATTACAGTAGAGAAGTACTCTTGAGGAGCCTCAAGGGGAAATATATGAGTTCCAAGAGCCATCTAAACACTTAATCTGTCAAAGAAAACTTCATAATTTCTCCAAGACCAATTTTAATCTAATTCTTAATATCTTTTCAAAGAAACCTCAGTTCTGTGAGCAATGAAGATTTTACTGCACTTTAAAAACATCCAATGATAAATCAAAATAATATCCCTTTAAACATTAACAAGACACAATAGGTAATAGCTATATGCTGAGAAAATGTAATTTTTCCGGCCTAACAAATCACACAAGCAGAAATTTAGACTTAAGTATTGTCAAATGTCACAAGCTCCACTTATTCTGGTTCAGTACCTGGCATGATCAAGGAAACTGTACTTCCAAACATCATCAGATAAGTCAGATATTAAAAGAACTACAAGGATGTTGTAAAATCTGATAGAAAATGTAAAAGAACTAAGAAATAAGAAAATGGGCAATATCCCCAAGTGTGAAAATACAAGTGACTTGCCACATCTATATATACAAATATATGTACAAATAATTTTTACTACAGGACAACTAATTTTGATAATAATGAAGTAGCAAGTTTGATAAAATCAAAGACCTATAAACAAAGACATATGACCCATCTCCTCAACAGCAAGCAGCTTTCCAATTGGAAATTGGAAGTCATGCTAATATGGTGGTATCACTTTCTTAAGATACTATATTAACCTTCCACTGTACTACATTGTGTGTATGAACTCATCCAGCTGCTATTACCTCAAGAATCTTTTGAGTTATCTGTTCTCTCATACTTAAAACAACAAAAGTCAAGACCAGCAAATATATTAACGTATGAAATATTCCTTGCTTTGAAGTTAATGATCTTAATCTCTTTCTTAACATAAATATATATTTCAAGGCAAAAAGGTAAGTAAAACTTATAATAAGAACATAGAGAACTGTATGTTAACATATATTTCTTCAAGCAATTAACGTCCATATAAATACATACCCCTCTTCAACAACCTTTTTCTTCAGTAAAACATTTTCTTCAATTTGAACTTGACAAAGTTCCAGAAATGTTCTTGATTCTGATGCTTTGATTCTTTCAGCTGTGGGTAAAGTATTATAATGCAAGTTTTCATCATCAAGAAACTGTAACCTAGGAAGGACCTTATATAGGGGAGGCCTTAAAAAAGAAAAAGTCATTATTAGTTTCATTTTTAAATTAAGTTAAAAATTGCACTTTAGTTATAAAAACATATAACAAGGCAGAACATAATGATAGTTAACAAAGTATTCGTAAGTACTCTTATTTCATATATAAATATATTAACTAAAAAAATATCATTAATAAACTTTGGAACTTATATGAAGAATCACTTTCTTATCAATACATTGTTTGTATACACTGCTGAAGTATTGAACACAGGAAGGTAAAAAATATGCTCAGTTCATTATGCCTAGTACTTCGCCAGCCTGATTAACAGGAAAATCTGACACTCCTGTGCATAAGCACCTACAATTATTTGATTAGTAGGCAATACTATGTCACAGGATCATACAGTACTGATTTTGCTGACACATTTAGAGGCTTAGATTTAAAAACAGCATTGAATACAAAACAATGCCAGTCTTCATACCACAGTCATTTGCATAATAATTTACATAAAGCAATATGATATTCAGCATGACTGACATTAAAAAATCCTCTTTTCAGCTCGGGTCAGTGAAAGGGATGACAAATGAGATAACATTTTCTTTTTAAGACAATAGGAGCCATTTATGTAAGAATGAAATTAATGTGCTATTTAAAAAAATTACTTAATTCTCGCACTTTTAGGTTACTGTAGTCTGTGATCTTGCTTTACATATTTCTTATACTAGTTTATTTAGAATTTTAATATTGCTAAAGTATTCAAAGCAACGCATCAAAACCCAGTATTTTCATTAAGTTATTGATACACAGGAAAGAGTATCTATTGTAGGTTTTAAGTTTCTTTGCTATAAAAAGAGATAACGGCTTTCAAAAATGTTAGAACTCCCTGACTATTCTCTGTGAAGGTGAAGGACTATTACTTTGCTCAGACAGCACGCACTAAATTTAGAATGAGCAAAAGTTTCTATGATTGAGTTAGAAAACTCCAAAATGTGGTTCAATAGAATAGATTATTAGGTTTTTGCAAAAACAAAACTTTCCTTTTCCAGTGTTTATTAACTTTAGAACAATACTGCCAGAAATAGATTTGAAATAAATTGATAACTTTAGACAGACAATCCTTGAACATATAGGGAGGAATTACCAAAACAGATACTGAATAGTGAAACTTTAAAATTAAAGTGCCATATCAGAGGTGATTGATGCTGGAAGTATTGTCTCTTAGAGCTATGGGATCTCAATGCTAGTTTTTCCAGCTGGGCTTTTCTCAGTTAAGGGCTGAGCCAATATTTCACTTAGTGAAAACTTCCTGGTGAATATTCTGTCACTTAAGAGTCTCTATTAATCATCACGGCATTGAAACACATTCCCATAGGAGTGATCAGAGTGATCCAAGGGTTCAATTTTTAAAAAGCAATTTCTTACTACTTCACTTTTGTTGGTGTTATCACTGGCTGGACATGAAAGTACTAAACCGAATGGGAAATTTTACAACTAATTCCTTTGTTGGTACCAAGAGGTTATGTAAAGTTCAGTGGAACATACTGCCTGAAGTTATGGTCAATGCTGTATTCAGCAAATCCATATTTTACCATATCTCATAATTTAAGTCCTTGAGACAAATGATACTCTTGTTTAATCACACAAGTTGTACTGGGTCAAGTGGGCTCAAGTGTCTGTTCATACAGTTAAATGAGAATTCAGAAAGCTTTTTCCCTGAATATCACAAAGGGAAATAACAGCTAGTTCTCGCAAAAAGTAGGAATTAAAGCAGTGCAAATGAGAATTTAATGTACTGTCACAGTCACTGAACTTTATTCACAAAATTACCTGCATGAAACATGGAAATGTAAATAAGTTTGTTCATTAAAGGGGGAAAAAAAAACCAACAATCAAAAACCCACAGCAAATTTATACAGCCAACAAACAAATACCCTAAACACTGATGCTATACTTAGGTAATCTAAAGTAAAATACATACACAATTTAAACACATCCTTATGTAATACTGCAGTGTAAAATCTCATTTTTAACTGTTTTGCAATTACAGGAGGACTAGTTTTAATTACAAAAAATATTATCTACATAAACAGCAAAGTAAATGTTTGTGGAAGTGATCTTACATACTAAGTGGAGATCAAATATATCTAGTACTACCAGGGGCATACTTCTGTCATTTGAAAAGAAATTGTTCTAAGTTGACAATTTTTTTTTTTTAAATGATCTAACAATCTTTTGCTTAAAAATAATAAA
The DNA here is from genome assembly GCF_026119805.1 of Tympanuchus pallidicinctus. Taxonomy (NCBI): domain Eukaryota; kingdom Metazoa; phylum Chordata; class Aves; order Galliformes; family Phasianidae; genus Tympanuchus; species Tympanuchus pallidicinctus. The sequence goes on from NW_026294802.1 coordinate 22,587,514, forward strand.
TTTTGAATTACAGACTTTGATAGAACTTTTTATAAAAACAGCCTGAAAATGGCTTCAAATAGCTAAGATAAAAAAAAAGAAAAAATAAAAGCGTTTCCTTCATCAAAGCATCAGTCGCTTCTAATTGCATCTGAAAAAAAGTCCAACTGTTGTGTTCCATTTCACATCCTCAGAAATTTTATTATTTTAGGTCTTTTCTAAGTAGATACTCAACTTTCTTAGCTGAGAAGACTAGTAAAAAAAGTCTTACTGATTAAAAAAGTTCATTGTACATTTAATGGAATCACAGTAAGAGTCTACAGACACTCCTACAATATACACCTGAAATATCATCTAAAAGTCTAAAATTGCATTTCCTACTTGTTTTTCTGCTCTCAGTGGCCTGTGTACTACAGAGCAGTAATTCAAGAGAATATAAAAGAGCACACTATACATTGACTGCTACTGTACTTTAACTGAACAGTTCTCAGAAACTTTTAAGTGTTCATGGATAGGATTATATACTGGGTTTCAGATTAAAAAATTATCAACAAACCAGGAGACCTCCACTAAAACAAAATATATGCATATATTTTTATAAATCAAATCTAAATCTATCAAAAATGATAGTCTTAAAAGCTATTTGAACTCATAAGAAAATAAGCAAGTAGATGACAGCAAACAGCTTTAGGAAAATAATACCAGTTTGCAATTGAAGACACAGTCTTAATTCCTTTGCTACTTATACTATACTCTATAATCTATTTTTTACTACAGAATGGGACTTACCATTATTAGTCCCACAGTGGGACTAATATTTTTCCAGAGTTCCAGAAGAATCTCTGGTCACTAATCAGAGACTGGTTAATTTAAAAGGAGGCTGGTAGTTAGTTAACTCCCAGTGTAGGATAATTAATAGTTGAAACAATATGTATTTCTCCAAGATGACATGCCATATGACATCTCAGCATTCTCATGGCCACATGTTTATGTTGATCTGTTTTTAAGAAGACTGATGAAAAAATGCATATTTACATTCACAGAAGTCCTACCCAAACAAAAATCTCTAAAAGGCTAACAGTGCCATAACTTTTTTTTTTTTTCAACATGAAAAATCATTAAATCTTTTAATTAAAATTATATTTATGCTAACATAGAAATGTTAGTCAAATTTAATGTATTTTGTCTAAAAACATTTATTTACAGTTTTTTGCTGATTTTTTAAAAATTTAGTATTTTATTTATTGATTTACCTCCAATTCCTTTCTTTGAGAAAAGGATTTCCACTGAGTGATAACTCCCTTAGATGATTGCATCCACTTAAGCATGTAATGACATTTTTAAGGTCTGTGATCAAGTAGGAAAGAAAACAATGTATCAATTTGAATGTGAAACAGAATGATTTCTAGTGAAAATCACAAGCAACACCAAAACCAAGAAGCACTGCAAACAATTTTGTTACCAGTACAGCACAATTATTAGCAATATCTAGAACACCTATGTTTGAAAAATGTATAAATATTTTCTGTATGTCTCATAAATAATATTTGAACTATATATATGTAGAACAATCAATATTCAAATAATTTTATAATAGAACTTAGAACTTCTTCTTTGCATGGCTTTTTAAAATGCTTTTATACAACTCTTAATGTTTTTTTATACAGCAATGTTGGAGTAGGTCCAGAGCGGGGCTAAGAAGATGATCAGAGTGCTGAACACCCTATGGGCACAGGCTGGGAGAGTTGGGGCTTTTCAGCTTGGAGAAGAGAAGGCTTAGAGGGACCTCATTGTGTCCTTCCAGTACCTAAAGGGGAGCTGGGGAGGGACTTTTTATAAAGGCAACAGGATGAGGGGAAATGGCTTTAATCTGGAAGACAGAAGATTTAGACAAGATATTAGGAGGAAATTCTTTACTGTGAGACACTGGATTGCAGGAGAGTTGCAAGAGAGACTGTGGATGCCCACTCCCCAGAGGCATTCAAGACCAGGCTGGATGGGACTCTGAGCAACCTGGTCTAGATGGAAGTGTCTTTGTTTATAGCAGGGGAACTAGAACTACATGATCTTAAAGGTTCCTTCCAACCAAAGAATTCTATGATTCTACAAACTCACCTGATAAGTAGTTATTTTTGATATCCAGCTTTTCCAAAGATACAAATGAATTTAAAGGTACCAGCTCAGTTAAGCTAAGAACAAAAGAGAAAATGTTTTTTTCAATTAAAGAAAATAGCAGTTCGTAAATACACAGGAACCAGAATATTTTACATTTATTAAATCTAACTTAGTGAAGTTATCCAATTGCTAGAATTAATTACCAAAATTCCTCCTTTCACTTAAAAGCACTTCTTAGCCTTCACAGCTGGTCAAATTTTGCTATTTAAATGCTACTTTTTTTTTTTTTTTTTAAATAGGATCTTAAGTCTTGTAAAATTTAAAAAGTTCAATTGGCTTTTCGTTAAGCTGGAATAACACAGAAGACCTGGATGTGAGAGAGAAAATAAAATCTGCTTTTCCCCAGCCCATTTCATTCATTTATCATCAGCTTGCTTATCCTTTTCTCTCATTGTTTCTTAGATCTTAAAACTAATGTAATTTTTTTCAAAGTTGTATTTCCTAAATAGTCAAGTTTACCCTTTCTTGTGGTAGACTTTTAGTGCTCCCTCTCTTAGGGTACTTCTGTAAGACAGTGTGAATGAAGTGCCAGTTACACAGCTACAAAATAGTACTTATTACAGTTGGAGCTTTTCTTGCACAACACTGCAGCATCAAGACCATGACAAAGTTCCTATTTGTATTGCTGAAGAATAAACACAAGGAAACTGAGTTGATGCTTGTCTGTACAAAGGATATTGCACTTAAAAAGTTACTTTTGATTTATGTTAAATACGAATACAAGTGGTACTGGGTGTGGTCACTTTCTAACTGTTAATCTTCATGGGAAGCAGTATTTTTTCATAGCGGTATTATTTGTCTTTGAAAGCTCTAAGTCACAATTCCTATGGTCAGAAACATGACCATTCAAAATCTGTAACTTGCTATACAAATTTACGATTGTTCAGAACCAAAAATGCTTGTTTGTTGCTGAAATGTGTGACTATATCTTGCTCTCCAGTACAGGCATTAGAACCAAAATACAGTGCTGGACTTAATTCTGGGTAAATTCTTGACAAAGCACTGGTTGCGGTTTCTTTATTCTTGATAATTGCTATATACGCAAACAAAGCAAAACAAAACTTCCTCGTTCAGTTGGCAAAAACATATTTATATATGACAATATATTAATAGTAAATTCAGAGAAACAGAAATAAAACCAATTGAGTATGTGTCACACTCAATTATTTTCTCAAACCACATGTTAAAGTTGGCCTGGTTCTAGTTCTGTTTAGTTCGATCACCTCCCTACTGCTTTTCCACAGAATCAAAGAAAATATGAAAAAACATTAATTAAAAAAATCATTGAGCCTCAAAAGAAGTCTGGTACTCAGTACAGGAAATATCAGTATTTTAGGTTCTCATGGCCAGTCAATTACACAATATGTACACAGTATTAAATACTTGTAGCAAATATAATTACAGCGTGGTTGAAAGACTGAAAATCCATGACACAGATTATACTTGTAGATTTACATATTCAAGAATATCTAGGAAAATAAATGCCATACTTGATATGAGCAACTGAAACACTGCTTTTACAATACTCTTCTTTCCACAAATGATACTTCAGTATTTTATTTATGGTGAGTCGGGCTCATGGATCTAAGTACACACTGTGGTGAATTCTATTTGACTGCTGGACTATCCTTGCCTGCTGTTGGCATTATGAGAGTTAAAACATTTTCCTGTCATTCTCTAGCTTTCCCTTTACTGACATTCTTTGTCAATTTTTTTCCCCCTAAGAAAATTCAAACCAGAAAGACAAAGGACATTACCGAAAACTTAATACTACTTGACCTTGTCACATTAGCCCAGGGCATATGAGAGATATAAATTACAAAGAAGACACAAAAGTAAAATACATTTGAAGAAAAGCAAGCAATAGTTTCCTCTTTCTGCTCCCATTTAGGGTTGTAGCAGGACAGGACACAGATAGTCACCAAAAAAAAAAAAAAAAAAAAGTCAGAAAAAAAGATTTAAGAGATTGGAATAGTAGCAAGTATGCAACAGAAAATGAAAACTGCTTTCTTAAAACAGATAGCAGTAACTCTACAGTGGTGCAAATCTTGCTGTCAATCAGCTTTTCCACAGAAAATAATTTTCCACAGAAAAAAAATAACTGATGTTCACAGGAAGGGAAAGATAATTAAAAAAAAACCTTACATTAATCCACATATTAATGTAATGCTTATTTATTTTCCATAGTTTAAGAGTAAGAACACTTTAATTAGCAATATTAATCATATTTTAATTAATTATTAAATTAAATTATTAAATTAAATTTTAATTAATAACTAAATACAGTATTGTACATGCTACACCCTTAGAGATAAACATAGGATCAGCAAAAAATTACTGAAAGTTATAAGAGAAGGTCTAGATTAGGAAGAGGAAGAGAGTGGAGAAGCACAGGACTCAATACTATAAGTAAGTATAACTTTCACAGGATTGACTGGATTCAATCCCATGACACACATATTATGCTGACTCTGGAAAATTTATTAAATTCTCAAAACAGAATGCCTTACAAAGACAGTGGGAAAATAGGTAAAAAAAAAGACATACCATGTGTATTTAAGATGGGAAAACAATATGCATGAAGAATTAATCTGATTTTTTTTAGCATTTTTATATATTTAAAAAATCTATTAAGTAGTATGTATTTAGTTCCAATAACACCATGAGCAACAAATTCAGAAAGAATTTTATCCTTGTCAAATCAGTTTCCCAGATGTCACAGTATTTTTGCAGCCGACTTCATTATTTTAATATTAATTCTTTCTATACCACACCTAAGTTATCATAATGAAAACAACAGAAAGCAAAAGGAATTTAGGCATATTAAAACAAAAATTAAGAGGAACGTTTGTCTATTGTGATGTTACACAAAAAATGTAAAGACTAATTGAAGAGCAGATTGATTCAGTGTCACATTGTAGAACTTTTTTTAATGAGAAATAAATTAACCAGTAAGCTACAGAATTAAGTGACATTACTTGTAGATAGAAACATGAAATCTTACTGTGTATTAAATATGTAATTTTTTTCTCATGCGTACTTGAATCTTTATCTATAGTATAAGAAAAAAGAAAGTGTTCCTATTTAAAACTAACTGAATGTGCTTTCCAGTTGGTCTAAAAGAAAGTGCAGATCTTCATAGCCACTGTGCTGCAGTAACTAACCCAAGTAGGTATTCACCACTGAATTCATATCAGTCAAATACACACTCCCTCTGCAAAAGCCACAGCAAAATACTCAATAAAAGCAGAGGTGAAAAAATTGTTGGTGCTTTTATATTTGATGCACATGTAGTTCATCACTACATGCTGTCATTCCTTGTTGCTACACTGTAGGGTTAAAAAAAAAAAAAAAAAACCAACATATTTTACGAGTTTTATCTTTAGCAATTTTTGGTTTATGATATATGTGAGAAACAACAACAACAATGACCTATAAATTAGTGTAATTTTTTTTTTTTTCAGCAGTACTTCATTTTAAAAAAAAATGCAGATTTCCAGCATTACAACTATACAGGCTTCCTACAACCAGTAAAAATAAAATGACACTCAATGCATTCTTAAAAAAACAAAAAATTAAAAGAAAAAAATCACAAAATGGCACTAGCTGCAGGATGAAAGTAAAGAAACAGCTTTTCTTTCAACAGATTTCTCCATTACAGTTATACAACACTGAGTTACTTATGCTATAGCACACACACATGGAGCTGCTTATAAGCATACGTAAAGTGGGTGTAGAAGATCAGGCTACTGAAATGTCAGGAATCTGGAGGCCTTTAATGTGCATTCAAGGCTATCTTGTCTTGTTTGTCTCAAAGATTTGATATATAGTACAAGTACATTAAGAAAATAAAAATTGGGGTTTTTTGTTTTGTTTTATGTTGCTAATTTGTAACTTGCTCATCCATTTATATGTGCTTTCTCTCAGTTCAGAGAAGTAGACCAGACAGTGTGGTCACTGAACAAATAAAGTAGTGTAATGGATAATAAATAAAAAGTATGAGATAATGTGACACAAGGTTTATCTACATGGCCAGATCAACACAACCTGTTCTGCTGTTCTTAAGATTTTGTCTTCCGAGTAGGCACATCAGGCTTTCATGCAGTTTTAAAATTTTTTCGTTACAGACATAGCCGTAACTAAATGTCCAAAACAAAACAAAAATAGCCCCCCAAAAAACCCCATTAGTTCAGAGAACATATTCTTTATACTGTGTCTAACAGTATGTTCTATGTGTTTAGCTGAGACAAATCCTGTTCAGAATAAACATATCACAGTAAGAAAGTACATTTTCTGCAAATTTACTTGCAAAATTTGTTTTATTACTAAGACATAGTGAATTGTAGTTATTCCTTTTTTTTTGTTTTCCCTTAAATGGAAAAGAAAGACAATTATGTAATACTCCAAGGCATCATCTAGTTTTATGATGCTTGTTTTGGTCCCTCCTTACTCACCTATGCCTTCAAACTGAACTGTTACACTGAAGAATGAAAGAAGGTATGCAGTACTAAAACTTGGTTTTGTGAGCATCCATCATGTACATGAAACAAAAAAACAGCCTGACGAACATTCAAACTTGGGCATTTTAGCTCTAGTAGTTATATTCAAAATAGCATTTAAAGTCTGTTTTGAATAAACTAGCTGAGAATATGAAGTTTGACAGACATACTCTAGAAACAATTGCTAAAGAAAGAAAAAAAAGAAACGCTATGGTTTTAATAAAGTTGCAATGCTCAAAAATTATCATCTAATACAAAAAAAATACTTTTCATAGTTACTGCTGTTTTGAATTTTCATAATTAAAGGTAGCCGGTGCCATTACTTCTCAACAACACACTTTTCAAGAATATCTGAAAAAGCTGGTGATATTTTAAGCATATTGAGAATTACACGTATTAGTTAAGTGTTATGTTAGTAAATTACTCTGTATCAACTGCATAAATGAAAGAATCTTTCTTTTTTTACCTATTCTGAGACAGCAAAAGAATTTGCAACAGGGGCAACCAATACAAAGACAGCATTGTCACAGCAGAAATGCTGTTGTCATCCAAGTATAGTTCTCTTAGCAGAACGTGATTTTCCAGCCTTGGAAGCTAAGTAGAGAAGACAATATTATTTAAAATTACTGCAAGTCAGAGAAACAACAGCAGAATTTTTAACACATCAATCATTATTAAACACAAGTAAAAAACACATTTTGAATATATATATATATCAGTTTCTTATTATGTATTCACTAATTGTCCAACAACTGCTACAAATCAGGTGGTAAATATTTTTCAGTGTTCTCCACATAGTTTGAAGAGTCAAGAAAAATTTTCAAAAAAGGAAGTCAAGAGCCATACTCTTAATACTTTATTTCTGCTGCTTATTGACAATAGTTTTCTGCTCCCAGATGTGTAAGAGAATCATCAGCAGTAAAGACGATTGTCCACTTAGCAAACTACCTATCTGTTGAGGTTACTGAAAGCAACCTAAACAGGTGTGACATCTGGAATGACAATAGTATTTAGTGACATTTTAAACAGTCATGATTGCATGATACAAAGTGAAGGCTAGATGTGATAAACCAAGGAAGTAAGTGTAATTATTGACCGTTTACATGGATATAAAATATAATTATTGAGCATCCAATTTTCCAAGGACTTTGGAGCAAGAAAATACTTAGCTACCACTGATGGCAATTTTTACCCCTTTGAAAAAATCTCTAAGAGGAAAACAAGAGCAACCAATAAATAACTCATATCCCAGGCAAGCAGTGCGGACATGATCAGAACAGATTGAACCACATTACCGTTAAGAAAGATGTAGGTACAATAAACAACCACTTAATTCAAGGATTTTACCTCCTGGAGGTTATTGCCTTGTAACTTCAGAATTTGAAGTAGTCCACAACTCTCAATACCTTCAACTTGTGTGAGATGATTGAAAGAACAGTCTAGATGTATGAGAGTAGGTACTTCACAAAGACCTTTTGTGCTAATTAACTGATTATGATCCACAGTTAATTGCTGAAGGCTTTTCAGTGATTCCAAACCACCTGAAAATTAAAAGGTATGATCTGAATTAAGCTATCCTAAAATAAAAAAAGCTAATTTCTACTTACCAAGAACAAAGGTCTCTATTATACACAGTAACAATTAGTCTTAGTTATGTACAAGTTTTAAAAAATTATCTGCATTTGACTCTATCAAAAATACTATGTGTATAGTTCATAAATTTCTGAATTTCATAAATTTATTAACTAATAGACCAGTTTAAAAACACGTTAGAACAGAACATTTTTTTAACTGATAAACTGCACTTACTACGCTTGAGTAATTAATAACTATTCTGAATGTACTTTTCTTTCAAGTGATCTTCACAGGTTTGACGTAATACTTTGTCTCATTTTTATGTTACCCAAAACTTCCATAAGTAAGCTGAGCAAGCTCTGCAGAAGTGAATAAACTCCTGGGAATAAACTAGATTGGAAGACTGAATACCATCTTTCACTATCCGTTATTTAGAATATGGAAAGGAAAAAATAAGGAAAAAAAAAAAGGAGTGAAAGATTAAATTCCAAGGCTAACAGTGCAATTAAAAACAACAGGAAATACAGGATTTCAAATTACAGTAATTTTAAAAGTGGAAAGCATTCAGTCAAAATAACACGATCACATAACACACTGGATATTAAAGAGACAACATCCTGTAGATGAAACAATTATTATGTTATATAACTTAAAAACAGTGTTTAGGTAATAAATATACAGATATTTATTCTTTTATTCAGATTCTTTTATTTTAAAAGAAATTAAAGCATACTTAGGACATACCATCCTGACTGCAAGATCCAGTTCTTTTCTTATTTTCCATGCTCAGGTAAGAATAAAAAGGGAATTAGCACCATCTAGTGGCCTCAAAACAATTTCCTATCACTGAACATTAAAAATTAATGTTTTCCAAGACTTCCTCACAAGAGCAGTATCTAAATTTTCATAGCACAGCAGTATTGATAAATTTAAAAGTACTGAATTAGCATAGAATGGAACAAGGAGGATAGACTAGACATGGAATAAAAAAAAAAAGGAAGGAGTTAATACAGGATCTAGAAATTGCCTATTTGGTGTACTGCACAAATATTGTGGGTTTTTTTTTTCTGCATTTCATCCCCATCACCTGTCATAGATGGAGCGAACATCACTTAGAACAGACACGTCAACACTATAATACAATTGAGACCACAGTCTATTATGAACTATCGAATACAGTCCAAGAAAAAAAAAAAATACAACAGAGAGAATAATATAATACAAATGCCTGGTATTTTAATATTCTTCCATACACGTGCAAAATTCAAAATAAGCATGAAAATCTTGTGCACATTTCCAGAAGATATTGTCTGTTTTTCACATGATGCAATCAACAACAGGAATGGAAAAAGCCATTCTGATAAAGAAAGCACATAGTTTCAGAAAAATTTGTAGAAAACTCTCACTCAAGTAACACGGCAGTTGGCTAAGTAGAGCTCCAGTCTGTTAACTAGGGACTCTGTCTTAGCTATCAATGCAGTTCCGAAGTAACTTGTAAGCATGACAAAGACAAATGATGCAGGAGGACTAAAAGATGGCTGTGAACATGAAGATGAAAAACGTGCACACAAACAAAAATAAATAGAATTGAAAGATGTTTGATAAAAATCCTTGATGTGCTTTCTTAAAAACAGTAGGTCCAAAGAAACATTTAAGAGTTGCTAGTTATGCACTTTTATTCTTAGCACTGTAGGGATGTTAGTCAAAGTCATCAGACAATTTAGGCAAGTTAAGAAAGCATGCTTTCGTGAATCAAGTCAAAATGTTACTTTTTCCTCTAACTTCTTGTGTAAATCATCTTTCAAATGCATAAGCACTGAACTTCAATATACTACTGATTTAACAACTTTGTTTGTGAGCATACATCCTTAAGTGAAAAAGCATAATAGACGTATTTCTTGTATTTTTATTGTTAAAGGGTTTTCTGGTAACTCTCATTTTTCCCCTACTGAAGCTATATTTTAACGAGAGGAAAGAAAAAGAGAAAAAAAATGCATCCAACAATAAGTCATTAAAATGCAAGTATTACAAATATAAACAACACAAACAAAAAGCAACACCATATGCCCTTTGTTAAAGATGGATGAACAAAGCACACTGCATTGTACTGCAGCTGTGGAGGACTGATTCCAAACCAACTTTTGTGAATGTGTACCCAGTCAAATTCATCAGAAACTTAGTAAATGTAACTCCACACTGAATAAAACAGAAAGTACAATAGGATTTTACTCTACATTTTCCATACAAAAATACAGTTCCACACAGTTGCTCCAATCCTAAACATCATTGTTAAAGTAACCTTGCAGACATTTTTATCAAATAAGGTACGCCTGAAAGAATGATCACAAAGACAGCAAGCATTTAATAACATTTTTTAAAATCATTTTTCATTAGCATACTGATATGACTTTATAGCAAACGATGATACTCCAGTATCTTTATTTGTAGATAGTATAAATTCTTCATAAACATGATTATTTTAATTTTGCATATAGTAGAAAAAAAACAAAACAAAACAAAACATCAGTATGAACCCTAAATTTATAGACTGTATTTATCAACATTTTTTTCTTAGATTTCCTATTTCTATTTGCAATACTCTTGCTACTACAGAATTTCACTATATGTCTTCACATTGCTGCAATTTTGTGCTTTATGGCTGTTTTTTTTTTTTGCACAACAGAAACCATTTTTAATAAAAATCTTTAAGTGATTGTTTCATTCAGCAGCTTAAAATAGTTTTGTTTTCCAGCTGTACACCTAGCTCTCCAGTATACATACTTTAAAAAGAATTAATAATATAAATCAGGGCAAATGAAATGAAAAAATCAAAATCTCCTGTATTTTACTCCTGTTGAGATATCTTTCCAAATATTGCTTTCAGATTCAGTGTGGAACAAGAATAGAGCTAGAAATTTGCCTTTTTAGTCCTCCCTCAAATATTTTGCAATTTATACACAAAACCTATTACTTGCCACATGAAATTTCTTCTTGATAATAAGAAAGTATTATTTTAACAGACAAATTTCTGAAGATTAATTTGTGTTAATATTGTAACCCTTAAGTGATACAGCGATTTCTATTTTAGTTGCCTTTATGAATACCACAATATATCATGTACGAAAACCCAAATCACTGGAGCCATAGGGAAGCTGTTAAATCTAGGTCTATTCAACCTGCTACAATACTTACCTGGGGAAAATTTGTTCCTTTCTTCCTGGAGACCTTTTCATGTAACAATCTGGCAATTCTCTGCTAGCTTTTCTCAACTGTTAATGCTGCTTTTGAGGGACCACTAATGGTCTTCCCTCTGTGTACGATTCTAAAACCAAAAAAACCTAGCTTTTCCACTTAAGTACAGCAACGATGACAATGCTACTCTTTCCAGTTTTTTGTCAGCTGCAAAAGCTCTGGATCCTGATTACTAATATTCTATACAAAATCTATACAACACAAGGCTCACAATACAATTTTTTATGACTTGCCAGAAGCTGAGACACAATACCTGCCCCTTAAGCACTTCACAGTCGGACTGGCAGTGCAATAGGGAGAAGCAAATCCTACATGAAAAATTCCCGGCTGGCCAACAGCTATCTCTTGGTCCAAAGTTTTTAAATATTGATGCATCTGTTGTCTGTGGGTATGTGAATGCTACCTGTTTGACTGCATGCTAAGTGGTCCACAATCTGCCAGACCTAACAAATACTATTTACAAATGCAATTTGTTATAAGAGGTGTCAGCATACTATATGCACCTAACCAGGTTGCACGACTGCACGTTAAACTTCTTTTTTTTCCAGCTTTGGGGCAATCAGCAGCAATGAAGAGCAAGAGAGAGAAGTAAGTATGGAAGATTAGTTTGGAACCAGAATGGGCAACATTTTAGCAGAAAGGTTGTGGTCCACTGTTAGTGTGGTTAGCACACTCAGATAATGACTTATACATAGAAATACTTACTGTCGCTAAGCCATACTACAAATAAATGTGAAGTTGAGTTTACAGTTTAAAATAGAGGTGTGTCCTAAATCCATTGCTCCATTCTCCTTGGGCTTAGCTATTGGCTGGCTCTGAATCTAAGGGAAATATAACCTCACATATAAGCAGTACAAATATTCAGTTATTCAAACTGAAATAACTTTTCATTAATTTTCTTACCAATTCGAGTGATTCTATTGTAGGAAAGTTCAAGACTCTGGAGATTTATGCAACCATTCAAGCCACAAACTGATGAAAGATGGTTCTTATTCAGAATCAGAATACAGAGATTTTCCAGATTTTCACAGTCAATTACCTGAATGTTGTTTTCCTGTAACAAAGGAAAACCAGAATATTAAATAGCATCTGCAGTGAATCAGCAGAATTAAATGTAAAAATATAGTAGATTATCACCATCACTTACTTTTACCTTAAAATTCTAGCTAGGAGTAATGGCATCTCTATTTTTTTCCATTAAGAAAATATGTTAATGAATCAGAACCCGCATTTTTGTATTCAACTGGTACAGAACAAAGATGTAACTCACATTGCTTTCTGGCTCTGAAAACGCCCAGAAGCTGAAACAAAAACTGTAAGGAGAATCTGAGGATACAGGGGCATTTTCCAAATACTTTGCTAGCTTCTCAAAGCCTAGGAAATTGGACTGAAAAATCCATAGCAAACACTATATTTTCTAGATATTAATGAAGACAGTGTTAACTTTGATGGAATTTTATTTACTAAAAATGAAAATCTGCATTTAAAGGTCTTCTGGTTACTAACGTTAACAGTTCTTAGCTAATACTCTTTCTCCAAAAGTTCTTGCTCTTTTAACATCTCTCTCCTTTGGCTGTTTTAATAATGCTTTGTCTGATTTTCATTTCACTATTCACTGCCCTTGATGTTCATTTTTGCTTATCCACCAGCAGATACCCAAGAAAACAAAACAAAAATTAAATTCCTTGCCTTTGCAACCAACAGATTAAGCCAAAAAGTCTAATTCCTATTCCCACCAAGATATAGGCGCTAGCTTCGGCTGCTGGCAAAGATGCACTAATGCCTCCTTTGGAATTATAACACTGATTCCTCACAAAAGAGGCTGTTTCTGCATTAAGACTGCATGGAAGACAATAGCCTAATCAGCCAGTATAGTCAAAGTGTTATTATTATCATCAGTGTGTATTATTAAAGTATGAGTAAAGCATAAATAGAAGCGAATCTTCTAAAAGTCTCCTCCTTCATTGAAGTATTCTGATGTATTCCAGTGAGACAATCCTGTATATTTTTTTAGGGTATAAAATTTCATAATAAAATAAAAATAAAACCAAAAGCAACAGCAACAACAACAAAAAACCAAAACAGTTCCATACACGACATTATTTGATCTAGAATTTTTTGCATATAAATACCAGACTTAGAAAGACTCTCAGCTTAGATATGCATATTATGCTCTCATATTGCTATTGTGCTTTCATAGATTGATGTACCAAAAATTAATGAATCACAGAAATTACATTCTGAATTGATGTCAACTGAGAAAAGTAAAGAAAAAAATATATTGGAAAGAACAGATGTTACTTACTCACAAGTCTACTATGAATAATGAGGGCACACTAACTTTTTTTATGAGTGAGTGTTGTTAAGCAACATGAAAAAGAATTGAAAAGTTCTTTCATGTAAATTAAATTCCAGAAATAAGATGCAACAAACAGAAAAATGTTTTGTATCATCATTAAAAGTTAAATTTAGCACATCTTGTTGGATAATGTACAGTAACAAGTGCCCAGAGATTACGTCTCCAGTGTAGCATGCCATATTATTCCTGGAGCATTTATGTGAGTAATTTTCACTAATATCCAGGGTTTGCATTTCAAAGGACCTACTCCTGCCTAAGCTGAACACCTGCTATGGTGAACAGTACCTACCTATCAATTTGTGACCTCAGATAGACTAAGGTAATGAATATTTTACCAATCAAGTGATAGTAATTATAATTACTATATATACTAGTATATAATACTAGGATGATACTACCACTTTTCTTAGCATAGTTTGATTCATTTGTGCTGTTTTGGTGCAATGCAAATTGCTATGTACAATGCAAATCTGCTTCTGTAACTCAGTTTATTTTGGGGAGTACTTTACTGATACTCTTATGCTTTTTTCAAAGCACTAAAATCTACATGCTGTCCAGGGTGGCAGTAGGAGCAAACCACACACTCTGAACCTCTCAAAAATCTTTTCCAATCTAAATGGTACTACATTTCTATGACTCTACATTCATTTGGATGCAACTGCACAACCACCTGAACAGCAACACTGACAGCCTTCACCCAGTTACGGTAAGAATCAAATATACTTAGTACCTCCATGTTGATATACTTCAGGTCTTTGCAGCTACTTAGCCCTTCCAGTGCAACTAATCCACAGCGTTTCAGAGTCAAAACTTGTAGATTTGAACACTCTGATAGTGTCGAAAGGCTACAAGCTGGCAAATCTTCAAGTGTAAGTGTTGTGATCTACATGATAATTAATGTGATAAAGAAGATTAACTGTTACTATATTGAACATTTATTATAGAACGTCACATTCTGGTTATTTTCTCTAGATAGAGACAAAACTGCATTTTATTGACACTTTAGAGAATGTAAACAACAAATATGTTAATCTTTTCACATTTATAGATCTGATCTATTAAATGGGAAAAAAATAAAAAGACAGTTCGATTTCAACGTTCACTTTAAAACAAATAAAACTGATGCTGTACTAATGATACTGAATTGGAATGGAAGATTAAAACTAAAAAAAATATATTAACAGCATCAATTATTTCCCATCATGCTGTCATGAGTGCATGTGAACAGATGGAAATAGTTCATACTGAAGGAGTATGTAGTCCAGTATGTCACCTCAGAGTGGATATGAAGATGAGAGCATAGAGAAAGCAGACAATGGTACTCCATAACTGCTGGGAACCAAGGTTTTCTTTATGGCAAAACAACACTTGGTCAATTATAAGTTGATCATCAATTATGTCTTGATTCTGGTAGAAACTAGTCTTTTTCAAAAGACAAAACAGATGTGGAAGGAGCTTAAATGCAGAGCTATATACAAAAGGAAAGCCATTTTAATTTAGCTGAAAATAGAAGCTAAGACCTCCTACCTTCTATAATTTTAAGATACTATATCTGAAGACACATCACTCTGCTCCAAAACGATCAACAGGAATTCAAACATAATTCTCATTGGCCTTATTTACCATTTGTGCAGAGGAACAATTCCCACTGAAATCTATATCCTTCCCAGTGATAACTTTCTCCCCCAAAATAGCACTTCATTTCCAAAATAGCATTCTGCTTTAAAAAACACAACTAACAAAGTAAAAACACAAACATAAAAACCTAACAACCGACTAACCAACCAACCAAAAAAAGAAGAACAAAAAACCACCAAAAAAACCCCAAAAAACAGTGATGGTTCAGCTTCCAATTTCATTCTAAATCTGCCTAGTTACCTGCTGCAGAGTACTCCAAGGACCACTATGAATTATCTTCTGTGTACTTAATGGAGGCATCTTGTTAACATAAGTTTTCCTTAATCGTTTTTTAATATTTGGTATCTTTCTTTGGTTTTCTTCGTATATTTTAGACCAAGATTTACACGTGCTCATCCAATTCGTTCTCTTTTTTTCAATATCATTGGGAAGAATTAATCTATTGGAATACTGAAATACCTCTTGAACTGTGTCCCAGTTCTTTATGACTTCCTCATTAGCATCCTCCATTAGAAATACAGTTTTCTTTATTGTTTCAGGCAGAGAAAATTGATCTTGGTCAGCTGTATTAGTAGCATTTGACTGGCCGCTGTATGTATTATCTGACTTATTTTCTACCATGTAATTTGCTCCAAAACCAACAGATTCATCCTTCAAAGTGTGGATACCCGAAGATTCTTTATTAAATTCTTTTGTTTGTGAGTAATTTTCTTCTACATATGTTACCAAATTAATACATGTGTTTTCATTATTCACTCGAGGAGAGTCCTCCTTCTCAGAGATTAGCATAGTCCATGTTGGTGTCAATTTTCTTTCCGTCGAAATCATCCCACTGTTTGTTTCACCCATCATTTCAGTCTGCTCTTCCTTTTGTTCCTCTACTTGCTTATTAAGTTCCCTTTTCTCATCTCTTGACACATCCATATTTTCTGTCAATTTATCCTCTTTTATGTTTTCTTTGTTGTTTTCCCCGTTTTCAGTTATCATAACTTTAACTATTTTTTCTCTTAATTTTCTCTGTTCTTCTCTTATTTGCAGCTGTTTTTCTCTTTCCAGTCTCAGACTTGCTTTCTTTTTCTCATATTCCTTACGTCTCCCTACCTGTTCCAAATACTTCTGTCTTTCGAGCTCTTCTTGTCTCTTTTTCTCTTCTTTTCTGTTTTGTATTCTTTCTTCCCTTCGCCTCCTCATTTGTTCCTCTCTTACTTTCATTTCTCTCTCAATTTCTTCTTGTATTTTCTTTTTCTTTTTTATTTCATCTTTCCTCTGTTTTAAGATGGGAGCATACTCTTTGTGAACTAAATAGGCTCTAAATCTAGCTTGAATTTTCACAGCTGCTGTATTCTGTTGTTCTGTCAGGTGTTTATTTTCTTTTGCTTTCTGCTCTTCAAATGCCCTTTTCTCCTGTTCTATTTGCAGCTGTAGCTTCATGATTAATTCCTAGGTCAAAATAACAATTATGATAGACTTCAACAGTCATGATAGACTTCAACCACTTTTAAAATAGGGCAAGTGTTGGCACGAGTTTACTATTAATAGGCAGAAATTGGTATATTAACTGTTATATAATAACATACATTCTCTAATATGACAGCAACCTCATAGTCTTTTAAGAAAAACTCATTGTACAACTTTACCTCATGTTGCATCATTTTGTCTCTCCAAGCTTTCTTTTCCTTCAGTAACTCATCTTCCATCACAGTTTGTTGTTTCTGCACAATAAATCAACTTAAATGATTATTGTACAAAACCTATTGTACAAAATAACCTCTCCTTCAACTCCTCCATCTTGACTTTAAAATTACCCACTTTTGTGAATGAATGCCTGCATTCAAATGAGAAACTCAGCTGTGTGAGTACCAAAAAAAACAATTTGGCATTCAAATTAATGCAGATTTGGTCAAGTACTGAAAGATGTGTACCTTCAGAGAGTTACCATCCCAGTATTTGGTCCAAACAACTGCCACTCTCCTCTGCACTACTGCACTTCAAATTCTGTACTATCAAAAATGAAAGCTATGCATATGCAAACACTATTCAAAGAAGAGGTATATTATAGCAGCAACATATCATATATGAAAGTTCTGAAAGTAGCATAAACATCAACTTTGTGCTGGTATGTTTCTGATAATCTTACAATCCTTAAAACAGGAATTTTTTTTCAGTGAAGCTGAAAGAATGTTTTTAACTGAACTTGTTTGCCAGGGGAAGAAAAAAGTGAAGTCTGTGTCTAGAATTACATCCGATTGACAATTAACAGAGAATAACTATGTAAAAAAAACATTAAAACACACTGTCCACTTCTTGTTTGTGAGTAATTTAGTACAACAACACTGATTTCCAGTACTGGTATAGTATTGTAAAAATTCTGTACAGGCAAAGTCAAAAGAATAACTTGTCATTCAACATAGATTCACTGTCAGTCAATGCAATAAAAAATTTATCTCAATAGATAGTTCTTAAATATGTCTTACGTGTCCGTTTAGTATCAGAAAGCTAGGTAGAGTGCAGGACGATCATAAAATCTGGGACAGCACTCACTTTTTCACATTTGATCTTGAATTCAATTAATCTAGGTGGCAAAACCATTATCTAAGTATCATTAATCACCTCGTGCAGAAGCTCTAACTCCATTCTTTCAGCCTCAAATTTCTCCAGATGCTGCACCCTTCTGGCATGGTCTTCTTCATTCTGTTTTTCCTGTGCTTCTCTCTCAGCTTTCCACTTTTTCCTCTTGTCATCTTCAATCTCACTTTGTCTTTTTTCCCACTGCTCAAATTCTTGTCTACATTTTTCTTCTACTTCATGATAAGTAAGGCTTATGTTCATTTCAACATCAGCTACAAATTTGTAATTAAGCAAAAAAACCTTTTATTTGATTTAATAATAAGCTTTGGAGGACATGGTCTTAATGCATTGATAAACAAATACAACCCAAAGGATTCTGTGCTGATAAAGCCAGAAATATATATTCCCAACGAAATCAGAGCTACAATTAGCACTTTCTTTGAATGATTTATACTGTACCATATGAACTATTATGAACACTTATTATTGCAACCTCTGATGATGCCACAGCAATATCTACTCTACAGTGTGTGTGCCAGGATTACACTTCTCTGGCTATTAGCAGGGGCCTTTATGTCTGATGTATTCCACTTGAAAACATGTAATGGCTGGGGCAAATGGACACGATCCAAATTTATGTGAGTATAAAAAATAGAACAAGTTGTGGCTAAAGAATAAACATCACAGAATCACAGAATTGAATCACAGAATTGTAGGGGTTGGAAGGGACCTCCAGAGATCATCGAGTCCAACCCCCAACATCATTTTACTGACTCCAGTCTGGCTTCCACTTGCGGGCTGTTTTTGTTTTTGTTGTTTTTTTTAAAGTTACTGAAGTCTTTCTAGGGCAATATTTTCTGAAGTAAATTTCTATCGAGACATTGAAGGCAGTGATCATTCTGTGATTCCAAAATTAGATAAACCACATGCAGTCAATGAAGGCTACTGCAGGTTGCAATGTGTATTTTTTTTTTTTTTTTTTTTACACAGAGTATTATGATTCTTATGAAAACAGAAAAGTAGGAAGTAGTAACCAACATAAGCAAATGAATAATGCATTTGCTTACCTGTAAGAAAGAGGTCATCAGTGACTACTTCATTGATGGACTGATTATTATAACTAGGAGTTGTAGGAACTTTCGAGTCTTTGTTTTCAGTTTCAAATAGTACCTAACATAGTTTAGATTAAGAAACAAGAAACAAAAATTAAAAGCAGAACATTATACAAATCTCCCAGAACAAGTATAATGTTTTTCATCTTACAATGAAACTCGCTGCTGACCGCTATCCTTAGAACACTGAATAATGCAAATAGGTCAGTCACAAAGATATTTTCTAGAATAAGAAATATTACCATAATTCCCCTTAAAAAACAGTACTTCTGTGTTATTTATTTACTTAAGTGTATTTTGCATTTTTAACTTGGAAAAATAAACTCTTTGTACTGGGGGTTGTTTTTGCTCTACTTTCTATGGAAGCACTACTATTATGCATCCAAACTGTTATGGAGATAGGCAAAGAATGAGTCGCTTGTACATTTTTAAGCAGCCTATTTGAAAACAATGCGATGAACACCAAGATTTGCTGTATTTCATTCATTTTTTCAATGTCAAGAATTAATCTATTCCTGCTTATTTACTACCTGTTCATCACATGCTTGGGATACAGATTGAGTTCTAAACTCACAGAAGGTAATTTTGCTATTTTAAATAATGGTCTTCAGAGAATAAAAATTCACGTTTGCAAAAGCGCTCACTAATAAAAAACAGGTGACAAACAAAAAGTGATTAAATTCAATACGGGATGGTGTTTGTATAAAATTTTCAGTAAAGTATTCTCTCATATCTCATTAAAATATAAAAGAACTGAGGTTCATGACTCTTGATTTGTCCTTGAGAGCTACAGGCATTAACATCCTTCTAATCATCATAGAAGAAGTAAGATTAAAGTGTCAGAAGTGTTACAATACTATTGAGATATTATTCTTGGAATAAAGAAGAAATGAATATTCAGTTTCTCAGTTTCTATATGTCTCATTAGGAAGCTATCTAAACAAGTGTAAATTATTTACTATACTGAATAGAATTTAGTTCACTATATACTATATACATATTTAAATAGTAAATACCTTTTCTTTAAATTGTTCTGGATCTTCATTATACTCAGAAGCCAGTTCTGCCAAGTTATCTGAAGCATAGCAAGGAATTACTTCATGAATATTACCTAAAGAAGAAAGAAATATATAATTTAGTACACAGAAAGAAAATCCACTAGCAGTACCCAGTTCTGCTCTATACTACCTACTATTTTTTTTTTTTTTTAATATTTCAAAAAGTAAAGCATTTTTTCTTTAAATTTTGTTCTCCAAAAATAATTAAAAACAAAACAAAAAAGCAACAACCAAAATGGAACACACACAATGATGCTGTAAGAGCCCAATGAGAGCAAACTGCATTTGTGAAAGAGTTCCACAGTATAAAATAGTTGAACATGTGTGGCATAGAAACATTTAGTAGAACTTGTGACAAACAAGTCAAAAACTGACACAGAACTACAAAAGTAACAACAATAACAAAAGACTGCTTATTATAAATACGATAAATAGGATAAATGCATAAATATTATAAAATTATTATAAATAGGATAAATGTAAAGTAACCTTCCCCATATATCAAAATGTAAAGACAATATTGAACTTTTGTTCCCAAACAACTACATCAAATGTATGTGAAGACCACAATTCTTTGAATAACTAAAATATAACAGAGAATTCCAGAATTACGAGCCTGGCTTCAGACACACAACTGGCACAGAAAGGCTGCTCCCAACGGCAAGGTCACTTCATTTAATGCTAGTTTGGATAACTCTGCAGACTTTAAACATCCTATGGGTCTCAATTGTATCTGCACTCTTAACTTTAGCTGGTAGTGACCTCATCTCATATCACATTCTCATGAAGAATCTGTCCTAGGTTCTGTTTCAGAAAATGATTCTGTACCTTGAGTTGTTCTATACTTTAGCATGGGATGAACTTTTAGGGAAAAAAAAAATCACAAAACTTAATCTGAGAATACAGCATTGCATAATTTTATTCTTAGATACTCAGTGTGCTTTCAGAAGCTGATGCAATAGATTTTACTGCTTGCTGTACTTAAAAGTTTGCATTGTTTTATTGATGATTGTTAGTGACAATAGGAGTTGCATAAATATGCTAACTGTGATCCCTGCTTACTTGTAGTTTCTTCATTTTCTAAGTCTTGCAGTATAACCTTCTCAGCATCTTGATTTCTGGTTTTTATGAAATTTAAATAGGAGAGAACTGAATCTGGCAGATCATCTGAAATCTAGAAAAATAAGACAGTTCATGCAAATTCTTCATTTTCATCTCACTGGTACAGCTAAAGGTAAATACTTAATATGCAAGAATACTGATTCAATTAGGATTCATTCATAAAATACCAATGGAAATTTAGTAGCACTTGCTACCAAAATTATTCACAGTTTTTGTGCTGGGAATTCTCACTGTTCCCACTGTCTTATCATCCACTGAACAATTAATAATGATCATTCTTACACTTTAATTAAATTTTACATTTATTAAATTACACATTTTAGTAGCTTATCCTCTGAAAACTTCAGAAATGCTTTAATTAATATTTCCTTTGTAACTGTCACAGATAAAGAAATTAAGAGTTGAGACAAAAATTAAAAAATTAAAATTAAAAAAAAAAAGCTAAAACATACAATGCACAGAATCTTTTCCATAAGGATGTTACAACTCCTTCAGAAGCAAAATTAATTTTAATTTTGGTGCAATAAACATTTTAGGTATGTACGTACATCTGATGTTTCAACTTATTTTCCCATATAGACATTTCCTACTCAAAATATCATCTTCTCAAAGATTAGGGAAAATGGTCTGCCTTTTCTAGATGTGTAAATTGTTGTAAAGAGTGCTGCATTTTTTAACATGTGAGCGCATAAACAATCACCACTGATGGTCAATCACCATAGACCTTGGTTAATCACCGTTTGTATCAAATTTATATGATGAATGGTCTTGAATGACCAACTACACTAATATCCTATAGATATGAGATCATCTACTTGAATATCCTATAGATCCCGTACAACTTTTAATCACAGGTAAAAGCAGTACGAGCCATCTGAACACTTACTGACTCGGTGTCACTCACAGATTCCTCTGGTACCACTGTGTCAGGTTCATCTGCTTCGAAGGAAGAAACACTGATTCTACTTAATTCACTTTCTATTTCTTTTTCAATTTCTTCGATATCTTCTGACATTCTACTTCCTGTAGAGTCGTACCTGCTTTCAAAGCTACACAAAGAAAAATCACTACCACGTCAGCCAAAATAAGGTGTGCTCATTTAGTGTGAGCTAAATATATAAATACTGAACAGCTGGCTTTACATTTCAGAAGGAGCAGCAGAAGTTTGCTCTAAACACTTCAGACTACAGAAGAAGCAAGCAACAGGTAGAAAAATGTTTACCCATCTCCTCACACAATCCAGGGACAGAGAAGCAGTTCACAGCCGCTCTTTCGCAGGGAGAGAGCACCCTCCTTCCCTCCCGTCTTTCCTCTCGGAGCAAGGCATGGGGTACGTTGATAAAAAACACTCCTTCCAGAGGGCACCGCGGAAGGGCATCTCCCTGCGACTGCTCTCTGCGCGTTGGGGGGCTGCAGCCCGCCCCCTCCGGGTAGTTGCTCCAAGCTCCGAGCAGCTACTCACCTCTCCTACTGGCCGCAGAGAAGAACGGACAGCCCCTCCGCCTTGAAAGCCTCCATCCACTAACCGCTGTCGGGTAGTCCCCCGGGAACGGAGGGCGAGCCTCCACCGCGTCGAGAGCGTCACCATGGCAACAGGACGCTCAGGCGCCGGGCTGGAGGGCGCGCCTCGCGGCGGGGGAGTGGTGCCTATTGGAAGGGTAATGGGAAGGGCTGGAAATTAGCCTATCCTAACATGGAAGGAGTTCGCGTCATTCAGTCAGGCAGCAGTAATTAGGGAGACAGGGAGAGTGCAGATGGTATAGGTTTAACGTTAGGTGATCCTTGAAGACCTGACGAGGAGTGCAGGGATGCCTATAGCCTGACAGTGAGAGCTGGCCGGTGGAGACAGGCAGGGTTTGCATGGAAAATGTTCTGGGTACTGAGGAGGGTCTGCCATTCACAGGAGGCACAGAGGGGTGGTTTGTTTTGTTTGTTTGTTTTGTTTATTTTTGGGGGGGTTGGGTGTTTTTTTTGTTTGGTTTGGTTTTGTTTTTGTCTCCCAGCATCTTTGAAATAGACTGTAAGACATATGCTGATTAAGCTTGAGATACTGGACTCAAGGGCAACTGCTTTGCGTTTTCTTGCAGATGTTACCAATCGGTAAGGCGCTCAAATCTTAATAGTATGAAAATGTGTCCATTTGAAATCCACAATCTAACTTTTTGCAGGGTCATGCAGCCAGCGAACGTCTCAGTATGGTTGTGTTACAGTGTTCAAGCACTGAGCTGAATTCAGGCTTTGGTACAAATTTTTTAATGCGAAATAAACTGTCGTCATGGTGATGGAATCACAAGACACTGCGTCTGCATTCAGCAAACAGCTTTGCCAGGAAAAAAGAACTATCTGTCCGCATGCCTTCTGTAACCAGGAAGTAAGGGATGGTCAACAGAAACGTAAACGTGTGGTTAAGATGCACATAAGGAGGAAACATCATTATAAGATTGTATTCTCTCAGGTAAGACAGAAATACTCAGAGCAGCTAACGATTTTCTTGTAGCCGTTAAATGTAAAATGAATATTGTTTTGTAAAGACAATATTTGCCACATAAGTGATTAAAGAGAAATTGAATCACTGTTAAAATGCTTCAAAACAAAGCATTGCAACTATATAATTATTAGAGTAACCTGTTCTATAGGTATCCCTGCCTATAGTAGAGGGGTTGAGACTAGATGATCTTAAGGGTCTCTTCCAACCCAAACGATTCTATGATTACAACAAAACCATTTTTGATGCCAGAGTTCAAGTGAAATTTGCAACCTTTTAAGGCTTTTTTTTTGTTCTTTTAAATAAAAACAATACATAAAATCAGTGGTTTAATACATTTCAGCTTTGACAATTCTGATGAAATTCAATTGCTCTTAAAAGCAGTGGATCTTCTCCAGGGAAAGTGCAAAAGCATTTATCTAATTTATCTGGTAAGAGTTTTGAAGTTTACACAATGCATTATAGACCCAAGTCCATTTCAGAGCTCGTTTGAGAAGGATTTAGCTTTCTTCATTCTGCAATTCAGCAATTATATTTTTATAATTCAGATAACAGGAGTATAAGAAATAAAAAACTGGTGTTTGCTGAATCTTTTCATCAGTAAATTTGATACGTATGTAACATGTATTTTTGTGTGTAAAATAAGTTCTTATTAATGCAAGATAGATTTTGATCATAAATGCTTCATCTTTATCATTTTCTTCTATTTTACAAATGGTGGAGGATGTAACTAATCTGTAGTAATTCTGACAAAAGATGAGTACCACATACAATTCCTTTTAAAAAACATCCCTTTGGATTTAAAAACACTTTCTGAAGAGTATGCACATGCTGGCTATGTGCGTGAGTCTGTACACATTTGTATGCTTGTCTGCCTTACAAGGGAAAGGTAGGGACAATTGCAATAGGCTGCTCTTGTAGAAGCCACCATCTTTTAACCTTGCTCTTGGACTTTCTCCAACTTATATCACCAATCCAGGCAGACCGGAATGCTGGAGTATGTTTACGGAAAATACAAGACAGGTGAAAGGGAACCACTGGGGGGGCAAACATATGAGTTTCTCTCAATGGAAGAATCTTGATAGACCCGTAGGGTATCTAATAATGATAGTAGTAATGCTGATACATAAAAGCAAAGCCTCGGATCAGATCCTTTACAGTGCTAAGAGACTTACCTGCTGAAATACACTAAAGCATGCTCAAAACATCAGTGCTAATGTTACTTTATTAAGCTTTTGTTTATGTTTGCAAGTGCTGTAGCATACTAATCTAATTGGTACAGTGATACAGTTGGTTTTCAGGACCTACTGCACACCACATCTATTCAAGGGTAGTTGATTTGCTTAGCATCTGGGCTTGTCCTTCCACTGAGAGCCCTTATACTATTGTTGACAGAGTGCATCTCTTGGTTTAGCTTATTTTGAAATAAGTTGAGCTCTTCACGTCCCATTACATTCCACAATAACAAAAAAGCTCACAAAGATAAGGACTAAGTGGGAATGACTGGGAGATTAACTTCAAAAGTGAAAAGCATACTCTGGTTTCAGGACATGAGAGTTGTTAACACCATTTGACAGCTCTCATGGTTTTGTTAGAGCTGTGTGCTGGATCTCACTGAAATCACTGATCTGTATGTACCATTTCAAAAACGAACCCACTTGATTTAAGTTGTGTAGATGGAGGGAGCTTGTATTTTTGTTATGATTCTCCTTCATTTCAGCTAGAAATGTTAAGAATTTGTAAACAAATTGTTTTTAGCAGTTTAGGGACAAAGGAGTGAGAGACTATGTAATTCTTGCCATTTCTGCAATCTTAGTATTCTTACATACATGCTGCCTCCAAATGTCTTGAGCAGTTAAGAGGAAAAAAAGGTTAAAGTGTGTATGTGTATATATATATATAAACGTGTAAAATACAATGTTAGTGGCAATTGAAACCATCCACCTTGTTGATGCATCTGCTGTTCCAGCTTTTGTTCAACATCAGGTGACTGTCTAAATTTGATTTGAAAGAAATAAATCACCTAAATATTGATAGATATCTGTTTCATATGGACTAAATATGTTCTTATACTTTCAGCTGCAATTCAAAACAGAAAACAGAACAAAGAAAATAAGATATAAATTAGTAACATGGAAAATAACCTTTACTGTCTTCAATGGAATTTTCTTGGTAAAAAAAAAAAGTTTTCTTCTTTCCTGTTTATCAACTTAAAATTAATTGTTAAAAATAATTTAAGTGAAAACAATAATCCTTCTTTTCCAGGTTCTGGGTGTTACGCTTTTGACATTTGGTTTGTGGCTTTTATTTGACAGGAATAATTTATTTTGTGTATTATGTAAGTATAAATAGATTTTCACTTGTTTGATTGAAATGTTTGTAAGGTAAATGAACAAACGCAGCTACTTTTTCACAAGGTGGCGGTGTTGAATTGAAATGCATAGGTTATTTTTCTTTTGGGTATGTTTTCCATCAATATGATTTTCAAAAGAGGATAAATATCCTCAAAAGAGGATAAAATACAGCATATATCAGTACATGTAAAATTTATTTATGATTACAATTTATAAAATTTATTTATTTAACTTGGTGTGTGGCCTGTAGAAGAATTATTGAAATATAAACCAGATTTATCAATATTTTAAAATATAATTTATCAGAACACATTTGGCATGCGTTTGGCAAGATTATAGATCATTTAACTGGGTATTTGGCGGAAGAAATGCCAGCTGGCACTTGTGCTTTGTTTGAGTTGCATGACAACAGCCATGCTCATAAGGAATAGTTTTTCTCAGCTCTGCTGAGGAGTACCAGTTCACCCATCCAGTAAGGAACTTCAGAGATAAAGCACTTGAGATGGAAGTAACGACAACCTCCTGCTAGATTCTATGTCTGGGCAAAAATGATTAAAAGGGAAAGGGGACAGTTGCCAGTCACAAAGAGGGAGGACTGCATTGAATTTGCATCTGGAAGAACTCTATTCGTATTCACACAGAATTTGCACATGCATTACTAACTTTTGGAGAACAATTGTTCACATTGTTTAGCCGTGTATGTTCTGCTCATGTCTCATATGTTGCCATCATCTGAATTTATGAAATGCATCTTTTGTCTTCCGTGACTAATTGCAATAAGAATGTCCTTTTATCATTCTACTGTTTACATCTTTTCAATAATGGCATTGAAAGGGTTTAGTGGTTTGTTGGTTTGATTTGTTTTTGATATATTTTTTTCCTTGATTACGCTTTGTGGAAGTGGAAGTCTTGAATAAAAAGAAGTAACACAACGTATATGCAGTTTCTTCAGGTGAGAACCAACTGGTAGTGTGTGTTTCTTTTATGTTACTTGGAGTTGGATCTCTTATTATTTTTACATCTGTCGTGGGATTCCTTGGAAAAGTTAAGAAAATCAGATGCCTACTAGTTACAGTAAGTGTAAATCAGACTCCAGATGTTATTAACCTATTTGAAAATGTGGGTGAAACCAGAGTGCTCCTGTCTTGATGTTGTATTTAAAAAGCAGATCTTGTTAGATAAAGTCTTAGTTTTAGTGAAATCTGAACAAAGCTGAAGACTTCTGTATAAATGTATCAGTAAGCAGAGAGATGTGAGGAGTGCAAGAATCTTCTTTCTACTTCTTTCTGGCTATTATCATACTTACTTAGTGTTTGCTTGACAGCTTATTAGATGATGATAAAGAAATGTCTTGTTTCTAGCTTTCTTGAAGTTGTATGAAAATTAGGCAATGTGGACGAAAATTTTTTCCCAGTGCAAATGAACAAAATTCATGAACTATCTTTGTTCTTTTCTGCATCTTCTAGTCAAAGGAGTTCTTACCTAAGAGTGAGACTTCCAGGTCTCATGGTAAGAACTGAGAGAGGAAATAATGAAACAAGAGTTTTCTTCAATGGAGCACAACTATTTGTGGTCAGCTTTTATTTTACCTTCCCTGAAAGTTACGGCTTTCACACTGGCCCTGAATGAGGCCAGTTGAGTTGTGCATTGCCTGAAGTCTGATCTAATGTTAAAAGTGACTATGATGTCATTTTCTTAGGGCCTCCTGGAAAAGAATATTTCTTATTACAAAAAATATAAATAGTAGTCATGAAGGGTAATATATAGGGGCTTCTGGAATAATCTATTATATTACTTGGTACTGTGGTTTAAGCCGGCACCAAACTAAGCACCAAACAGTTGTTTGCTCATTCCCCCCTTCCCAGTAGAATGGGTTAGAGAATAAAAAAATAAAGTAGAATTTGTAGGTTGAGATAAAGCTATTTACTAAGATAGAGAGAATGAAAGGATAATAATTATGACAAAGATATATGTCTGTATATTTATTAATTTATATAAATGTGTATAACAAGTGATACACAAGCAATTGCTCACCACTCCCTAAGCGATGCCCTGCTAGCCCCTGAGCAGCACAAGAGAATGAGATGAACTCTTACTCCCTTCAAAACTCCTTCTGCATGATGTCATATGGTGCAGAATATCCTTTTGGCTAGTTCAAGTCAGCTGTCCTAATTCTGTTCCATCCCAGCTGCTCCTTGGGCCTTTCACTGAGAATAGCATTGCCTCTGTACAACATTGCTTAGCTCATCTGTAAGCATCAGCTATAAATACATACAAATGTGTTATCAACATTTTTTTTCCTACTAGAACCAAAACACAGCATCATATCAAGTAGTAAAGAAAACAATTCCAGCCCAGCTGAAACTAAGACACTTGCTTATTCAATATTGTGTTTATTAATAATCTGTAATTTTTTTTCAGTATGTGTGTTTTCAAGTCCTGGTGTTTTTCACCCAGATTGCCATGTCAGCACTGATATTTTTGAAGAAAGAAGTGGTAAGTAAATAAATTATTACATGGGACTGCTATTAATTACAAAATACTTTCTTGCAGTCAATTAAAAAAAAAAAATCTAATAGTTCTCACTGCAGATATATCACTATTTGTTTGGGCTTCAGTGTTCTATATGTTGACCAGGCACAACAGAGCATTTGAATTTAAAGAC
The DNA here is from genome assembly GCF_026119805.1 of Tympanuchus pallidicinctus. Lineage (NCBI taxonomy): Eukaryota > Metazoa > Chordata > Aves > Galliformes > Phasianidae > Tympanuchus > Tympanuchus pallidicinctus. Next base: position 22,616,355 of record NW_026294802.1, read on the forward strand.
TTCAGCATGGTTAAATGATTGTTAAGAGAAATTTCCAATTTATCTTCTTCTGTATTTCAGCAAAACGTTCTCTTTTTGTTCAGCCATGTAGAATCAACAGTGACACAGGGACAGCTTATTTCTATTATACTCTTTTTATTATTTTGAAAGATGACCTGAAAGGTCCCCCTTTCCTGGACTTCAGAAGACATAGGAGAAAACATTAGATGACAGTCTTTTCTTATGGGTAGTAATAGCAGTCTACTGTGCCATTGATAGTAGAAGTCATTTGTATCGTGGCACTTAATGTATACTCATGAATTACCAGTTTTATTATTTGAGCCTGTTTTTTAAATCCGAGTAGAGACCAATTGTATGGATATTCATAATGCTTTTAAAAACAGGATTCTATGATAAATACAAACATAGTTGTTATCACTAGTAATTGTACTGTCTTAAAACTTTATGTAATAACTGTCCAATGTTTATTTCTCTATAAATAGTGATTCCAATAGCTTGAGAACCCCTCAAAGTACTGTGCAGAAGGCACTCTGTTCGAAATGCCTAAAGATCCTGCTTCTTCCCTATTCCACAATTCCAAAATCTGTTGTTTGAGAAAACTCCCATGACACTTGCCTCATAAACATTATAAGGTTCTTCAAAGCCTGCTGCTGTTCAGCACAGCACAAATAAAGTAGTTTTACTCCATCAAAGTCAATTTGTATCATCAAGATTTATTTTAAAAATGTTATTTATAATGATAAAGTACTCCGTTTTATATTCTGGTTCTATATATTGCAAGATTTGAACTGAATGATGCATTCTGGAGTTAATTATTTTTTCTGAAAAAATGGTTGAAAGACTGCAGTTAAATTTCACTTGTAATTTCACTTGATCTCAACCTTAATTAAAGTACTGCTGAAATATATTAAATTGTAGTAATTTGTCATTCACTGTGCAAGCTTTTGAACTTTGTTATTCGAACAGCAATGGCAACTGAATTAAGTTGAAGAAGGCTTTTTTTGTTGCTGTTGTTTTGTTTTGCTTCATTTTTTAATCAAAACTTTCAGGGGGCTAGGAGTTCTCATATCCATGTATTCCCTGTAATACTCTGTGATCAGCTTGTCTGTTTCAGTTGCTGTTGAAGGTATATTTTAAGAAGTTCTGTCAAGATCCCTGATCTAGGTTCAAGCTGCTAACAACTCTAGCCCAAAGCAATACATATCCTAGCCAAAGAGTGCGGCGTTTATGCATGTTTGCATCAAATTTGTTGTTTTTTGTTTGTTTATTATTATTATTGTAAGGTGCTGTGCTTACTAACAAGAATAACGGGTGGGATTTTCTATTTCAGGACAGCTAAGGTGCATCTAAACTATGTTATCTGGCTCATCTGACAGTATCTGGGCTAAGCAACTTCTGCCTGCCTATGCTACGTTTGTGCTTTAGTCTCTTCTTTTTTCCTGCTTTCAGCTTTACTACGAGTTCAATAGCTATGATATGGTTCAGATCGTATTTAGCAAACACATTGCTTGCAAGTGACCATTGTCAACTTCTGAATATCAATAAAAGGTCAAGGATTATACAATCCATTCACACTGTTATCTGTATAAGCACGTACCAAATGCTCTACACATTCATTTACTGACAGGTCTACCATCAGTGGAACAACAGAATTGATGAAGTTATTTCTGACTATGGGAATAAGAGTCTGGCTGAGAAGGAACCTGTGTGGAATATTCTGAATGCTATGCAGCAGAATGTAAGGAAAACCCAAATCAGAACTTAAGTATAAAATAACTCCTTTAATAAATGATTACCTTTTTAGGATCTGCTACTGATATCTATTGGGGTAAGTGTGTGTGTGTGTGTGTGTGTGTGTGTGTGTGTGTGTGTGTGTAGATTCCTTAACTTACATGGGCATGGTTGAGATTAGCTGTTCGGCACACTTGTCTATGCATTTAGGAATGGATGCTGTTCCTGTTACAGAAGTTTATTGCAGCTGAAGAAAATATGAGCGCCCTAATGTATTCAACAGTGTGTGATATCAGAAGACACTTGATCTGCATATGTCTGAATGCTAACATGTACAATTGGCAAGTAGCAAGACTATCAGGTCAAGTCAGAGCTCCTACTGTGAAGGCATTTGAATAAATACTGCAGCAAGCCTTTTTCAGAAATAATGCTTAAAGTCTCAAATTAATTTGTTAATCATTTTTGTTGTCTGCAAATATGTAATTTCCTTTTTGGAGAAGTCCTTTGAAGAATGTATGTGAGATCAGTTGTTTTGGAAATTGTTACCAAAGTTTCTGGCCGAACCATGAATACCATATTCTGTGCTAACTCTTCAAAACACTAACATTAGATATTTTTGTTTAGCAACCTCTAAGACAAAATATGACAATTCCACAGCAAACAAACAAAATCAACAGTGAAAGCATAGACATTTTTGAAATTTCACCATAATTCAGAGTGAAAAATTTCTGGAATTTCCTAAATGTCAAGGTCAATTCCATGAAATCACAGGTTGAAACAGGGAGATGTTCTAAAGATCTTCTGTTAAAAAAAAAAGTAAGTTTTGCAGATATGACTCTAGAATGGGCAAAGGGAAAAAAAAAAACTTTTCAAAAATCTGTATTTTTTAAGTTCCTATGTTGAAGGAAAGCAATGTTTATTTTTTTAACATGTTTTATAAAATATGTCTGCATTTACTACATTAATTAGGGAAAGCATTCATGTTTTCCTTTGGAATTCATGTTGAGCACATCCTTACTAACTGCTTGCACACAATTTCTATAGTGAATTAGTCATTAGCATCATAAAGTGCAGTTAATGATAATTGTTAAATTTTAATATTCAAAATATTTTTATTTGCTTTTGTTCTAAAATCATTTCAAATTTAAAAGAACATTCCTTACAAAACTATAAAGAACACATCCTTTTTAAGCCTCCAAATATCCAGTGCATGTCCTTGTAAATTATAAGTACACAAGGTTGAATTATCCTCTGCAGAAACTTCTCTTTTATGGATATAGAGGAAAGCTATCTAATTTAATTGTCTAAATCAAATCACTGACATTGATTGAGGTAAAATTCCCCTGCAAGACAGACTATTTAAGTATTGGAGTTACAAGTTATAGCACTTTTCTTTCAGATGGAATGCTGTGGAAGATACAATGTCATACAGTGGGAAAAGAATAAAAACAAGGAAAACCATGCTCAGGTCCCATGTTCATGCACAAAATCTAGCCTGAAGAAATGGTTTTGTCATATCCCAAGGAATTCAACATATACTATGGTAAGAAATTTTAAAAGTACCTTGCAGGATATAAATTTTGCTACTAAATGGACTTCGGAAAAAATATTCAAAGCATGTTTTTCATCAAGACTTGCCTTGCAAATATGAAAATATTAATAATAATCATTAATTTGTCACTTGTCACCCTGAAGCCTTGTTTTTTTTACTCTTTAGATGTCAGTCATGTAGGCAGATACTTGAAAACAAGAGTGCAAATATCAGAGAATCAATATCACGTGGATATTTAATAATGATTTGTGATGTAGTAAGCATCTTGGCATTCCATAATCTGTGCTCTGAAGATCAATAATGATAATGAGAAGTGTCGGTATATGAAAAGTATTGTACTGCTTGTAATTACTATTCCTATTTTTTATATATTATATCTTATATATATAATATATATTATATATATTATTTATATTATTTATATATATTATCTATAATCCTATATTTATAGAATGACAGCAATTACTTCACCTGTTTAAGTTATTCATTTCCAAAGTATCTTCAGCACAGAATAAGAGCAAGATATTGGAATGTTGCTCAAGGGCAGTTTGTTAACATCTACATATCTTAATATAAAGGGACCAACTTGCCACCTGATAAAATATATCTGAAGCAAAAAAATACATAATATTTTCTTCTGAAAATTATCTTGTGTTAAGAGGACTGCCTAATGCGAATAATAATTCAGTAGGCAATTCAACACTGAAAATAGAAAGGATGTTGTCAAATGACATCTGGTATTCTCTTCCTTTTTTCAGATTGGAATTTTAATCTGTTACTTGTCATCAAATCATCACTTCAAAGAATAGAAATTTATTTATTTATTTATTTATGTTTTATTATGTTTATAGTTATTTTAAGCTTTATAATAATTAACATATTCTTAAAATCAGCATTATAATAATCATAGACTGTAATCTGAAAAATATACATCAGGATGCAAACGTGAGAATCACTGAAAACTTGAAAATATTCTTTCCTGTACTGGTAAAGTGATCTCTCATTTATACAAACGGCAGCGTCGTTTTGATTAAGTTACAGACTCTGGTACGCTTCCATACAAAAATATCAGATTTACAATCTGCTTGGCATAGATCATTAGATGTGCAGTACACATCAGTATTTGATTTCTGGTAAGTAAATATCCTATCTTGGAATGCAGAAAGTTGTATTCCATATATTCTAACAGCATGCTATAAATATGCAATCTGAATTGAATAGTCAAAATGATTTTTCTTGAAATATATTCATCTGTACTTCTTTTAGGGTTGTGAAGAATATTTAGATACATGCTTTGAAAATAATGTTTTGATCTTAAATGGAATTAATATCAGTCTGCTAATTACACAGGTAAGAGCACTTTTAAGTTTAAAACAAAAAACAAACGAAAAAAAACAACCAAAAACATTCTGCTCAGGGTAAAAATCAATTCAGTGCTATTTGGCTTTGGCATGCTCTCAGAAATTTTATAAAGCTTTCCATCAATTTTCATTAGAAATAAAATCTAGCCCTGTTTATTAGCTGTCCTCCACGTAGTGAAGCATCACCACAGATGTTGGTGCCCAAAGGTTGTTGAAGGAAATGTTTGATCTGACTTGTGAAAACAAACTGCTTTACAAAGTCAGGAAACTGTTATGAAAATGTAAATTCTGAAGAGCAATATGCTACAAATTTGCTCTGAATTTGTACAGAACCTAATCTATGAAAGTGCTAAAACAAATCACAAAATCATATAAACCCTCTCCCCATGTATCTATATGAAAATTTTATTGGGTAAAAAAGAATAATGATAACAAGAATTCATTCATTCCACTGACACCTTGAAACTCAACACTATCAAGCAGGTGGAAGGAAGTTTTGGTAGCATCTAAATCACGAAGCTGAAAATGGGATTAGTTTATTTTTATCAAAAGAATTAAAATTATACCTAATTTGTCTTTTCTGCATGTAATACCATCCTTCAAAAGTAGATAGTAAGAACACTCTATGGACTACATAACTCATTAGCACAGGATATGAGTATGTTGTGATCTTCAATGTAGTATAGCTTACAGCACTTTCTTGTCAGGTAGGAAAGAACTGTTATGTCTATTCCAAAGGACGCTACCAAGATTCATAGGGCATTGAAACTCTTAACTAAGTTATTGTCACTTGAAATAGATTTCAAGATTCATCTGCAATATGGACCTAACTGACTTATTCAAGGTCACACAGCAAGTCTAAGCTTGAGCAGCTTATGTCTTCAGAAATATTTCTCAGTCATTCTCCTTTATATGAATGACAGTGCAGAAAGATATATCAGCAGGCAGATTGACTCAGTCATGAGTAAGTATCAATGTTTTCTGAGTTGTTTTTTGCCTGTCCTTTCTCCTTCCTCAGGTATTTGTGATCACGTTATCCATGAAGCTATTTATGAACATCAGAAGGAATAGTATTTGGCCAAATTAATGATGAATTCATTTGGGCATTGCTGTTATGCAAGAAGATCTGTTTCCTTCCTGTGACAATAAACAAAAGTTCACATTGCACTGTATGTATTGTAATCACCGGGATATTAACATTTGGGCTTTAATGTATTTGATTATTTGATTTGATCATAGTTGATTTGATAGTTTGCTTTGATTTGATCATAGTTACAGATATAGCAATATGCTACAAAACTCTGTGTTTTAAAGTGTTAAGTAGTATATCTTTTACTATATGGTTAATAAAACTTCAGCTGTGTTAGTATGCCGTCTAATCTTTTCTTGTAAACTCTTGATTGGTAAAACTCTGTGTGTTCTTCCCAAGATATTGAGTCAAGTTGGCAAGGGGATACAGCCTTCCCTCCAAGAAATACATTTTCAGAAATAAAGAATACTTTGGCAAGCATGAAGTGGCTTCTGCAGATATACAAGTACTCATATTCAGTTAACTTCGGATATTCCTTCATTAGTGCAGTAAGTTATGTCCAAATCAAACAAACACCTATTCTTGCTTCACTGGTTGGTTATACGTAAAAATTTTACCTGTGGAAACCTCCTCTCACCCTCTCCTTTTAAAAAGATAAAAAGAACAGGATTATCTGGGTAAATACAGAAAAGTAATGGCTGGATGAATATGTAGAAAGTAAGCTACTCCCATAGAGTTTATTCATCCTACCTTTTCTGGGTAGGTATTTTATTATGGTGTCCTCTAGAACGATTTCATATACTTGTATTTTTCTGGTTTGAGTATAAGCCTGGTTTCACTTGTCTGTAGTTTCTACAACTTGAAATGATTTAAACTTGATTAATTGATCCCACTGTAATGTTACGTAGTCAAGAATACAGAAAACAAAGTCAGCTGTGGAATCTAAAATTGTTCCTAATGTATCTTTGTTACAGAACAATTGTTAATTATGTGATCTCACATTATCTTTCCACCGTAGGCTACAATCCAAATGTTATCCTAATGCAAATATTATTTAAGCATGAATAGAAGCAGCTCCTATTGTCTTCAGTGACAACTTGGCTTGTCCAAGTAAGAGGAGAGTGTGTTTCAGTGTGTGTATTTTCTTAAACAATACATATCATAGACCTCTCATGAACATTCACCATAAAATGTTGCTGAATCAAGCATATAAGTAAATAGATAACAGACATATGTATGAAAATAATGTGTAAGATTGGCCATACTGCCATACATGCTGCTGCTGATAACAGGAGTAATTATAGAAACATCATTATTAGTACAGAATTTACTAAGAAGTCTTGGAAAGAGAAGAGAATAAAATCTATTGTATAAAAAGGGGTTTAAGCCTCATTTTTGTGATAAGAAAATGCTAATTTGTGCAGTGCTGATAGGTAGACACTAGAGGACACAGAGAGCTAAAGTATTATACAAGACAGAAAAATAAACACGAGATCCCCAGAAAGCCATGATGTACTTGACTTATATGTATACCACACTTTAGAACATATTAAGTCAGAAGATTTGAACCATATAACACTACATTTTCAGAGAAAAGTTTTCAGAGACAGTGGGCTTCAGTGGTCTATGCCACAGCAAAAAATTCACTGTAACTGTCACTGTATTAAAGCTCAGAAAGGTAATGAGTGATTACAGTTCAGCTAACGTAGAAGATGTGTGGCCAAAATTAGGAGATGTCCCTAAAGGGATATATGATGTGAGAGTGCAGAGGGAAATAATAACTGCATAAGTTCCAAATATGTGTGGGTAAAGAAAAGAGGCACAGACTGTGGTCTTTCATGTGGCTTAAAAGCACCCTGCTGCTAGAGACTGTCCTCGTTGTCTTCATGTTCTGCCTGAGCGTTGGCACTTGTACACATACAGCTTTGTTGGAAACTAATTCAAAGCCCTGTCTGATCTAAAAATATCCAAAAAAAAAAAAATCCAAAAGAAAAAAGAAAGAAGCAGTCTGTTTATATCATTTCTGGTGCCATATTCTTTATGTAGTTATTGGCCAGTGCTAGTCAAGAATGAAATGCATACACGTTTCAGGGCTTCGGATTTTAGTTTGTACATAAAGTTTTCTAACTCCTACGCAAAACTGAATGTCCCTCTTACCTTCTCAGCATCCACCCCACCACGTTATGTGTCTGGATGAACACGGTTTCAGCTGCAGTGACTGGTCCAGGACACTGACCGCTTTCACTCAGCATCTCGTGATCTCAGAACTAGGATGCTGTCTTGAGATTTGTGGTCTCAGTCTCTGGAAGAGAGCAAAACTGAACATTTGTTTTTTCCAACCTGTATAATGGATGCTCCAGTTGTTAGAACACTATACGTATTCTCCCTCTCTCTCTCTCTCTCTCTCTCTCTCTATATATATATATATATATGTATATATATATATACATATATATATGTGGGGCTGGAATCCTGCCAGTATTATACCGAATTTAGTCGTAATGTTAGTCATAGACAAAAGGTGACTAATTTTTCTGGGATTTTCTGGGGGTTTTAGGGAGGCTTTGGGTGACTCTATTGCTTGGTTCAAACTTGAATTCTTATAGAGGCAGAGTTACAAACTAGATGCCCGGTACTGATGAAGCAGGTGCTTTGAAATCATGTGGTAATTGAAGTCAGGCTCCCAAAATATTTCTGGACAAGGTACGGAGGCACAAATGATGTGCCTACATGGCTAGACAGTCCTAGAAAAAGAGTGGTGGGAATGCCAACTGATTGATTTGTGTTCATATTGTGAAAGAAATAAAAATTGTAGTTATCTTGTTTCCACTTACTGCTCAGCTCCCAAGAGAACGGAATATGCAGTTCTCACAGGACAACTCTAATTTGTGTTTGGTACGTATCCAAAGCTAATTTAAGCCAATGTCAGTTCTTCAGTGAATGTCTGGTCTGTGTTCTGAATTGGAAGCTTCTGTAGCCCTGCAGATAAACTACTCCAGTACAAAAGTTATAGAGAACATGCCCAGATATTTTAAATACCAATTTGGTCTAGAACAGATGTGATAATTTAAGGTATGGCTTCCAAGTCTTTGAAGATATAAGCTCAAAAGAGCAAGATAGATCAAAAATTTGGCTGAGATGAAAAGCTTGAAAAATACTTTATCATAGAAGAATACTAGATGTTGGAACAACAAACAAATAAAAAAGGAACACCTAGCTTGAAAATGTAACTTTAAGAAGGTGACAATAGCTGTCTTTTTTATAGTGAGGCAGTTTCTCTTTGAGGCAGTTACTCTTTGAACAATCATTAACCAAGATCCTATTTTTCATACTTAATAAAAATATTTAGAATTCCAAAAATATAGTAAATGTTATATTTCTTTAGGAGATCTAGTGTCATTAATATATGATACTGGTGCTCTAATGATATTTCAGAATGGAAAATGACATTTCTTTCTTTAAAGAACGTTCTTAAGCCTCAATTACCTGCCAAATGCACATAAAGACAGTTCTGCATCATGCTTTGATCACAGAACTTACGGAATTTATGTCTGATGATAGTAAAGTCAATCACAGTAATCTGTATATTTAATAATTAAAAAAAAAAAAAAAGAAAAAAAGAAGTCCTAGCTACATTACCATCATGGATTTTCCTTTGGAAACAATTTATGTTCATGTTTTTTTTCCCAGTACAAACTATTTTTTTCTTAACTTACATATTTTTTAATATTGATTTATATCTTTTTTTAAAGACGAAGAATCAGTGTTTTATTTCTGATCAACCATGTAAAGCACTCCAACACAGAAAAATTATTCTATGAATTGCTGGAGTTTGGGGCTCCCTAAATAGTCTTTTAAAATACATCTATCTCTAAAAAAGCAACATTTTTCACATGCACTGATAGTTTCAAAATCTTGAACTACTAGAAAATGGCTGTACAATTAGCGTATAGTGTTTTCTTATATGTAAACACATTCTGCATACTGGCTTTAGTTTGATTGAAGCTTTCCACAGTCTTGGAGCATTGCTAGTTTTTTTGCTTTGTCAAATGTAAGTTAAGTTCTAGATTATAATGTGTGAATTAAAGGTTCACTTTTACTCATCCTGCCAGAAAAGAAAAGTTTACAGCAAGATACACAAGCTTAAAAACAGACTGAGTGTGGGAGGGAGGCACAGACTGCATTTTTTAAAAAAAGGTTGTGAAGATTGATCAAATCACATATTTTTTGAGCCCTGGATTTGGCTGGAGTTGGAAATACTGCATCTCTCAGGATCTGGTCTAGCTGCAGCTATTTGGAATTTTTATTAGTAAAGGTTTCCAACTGCTAAGCGCTCCCTTGTCTGTATGTTTTGTAGGCACAACACAACTCATTATTACAACATGCAGGAGGGCACATATTGAACTGTACATTCAAATTAAGTGAATTAAACTTAAAACTGCAAGAGAGATCATTTGTAACACACACGTCTTTGTAAAAGCTATTGTAGGATTATTGTACCAAACACATATTTCTACCTAAATTCAGTTCCACTCCTATGCAATCAGTTATCTGGAAGTGTGGAGAACTTAAAGGCCCTCTCAGAAGAAGGGCAAAAGGCATGATGACTTTGGAGGAGCAGACTTTTAATATTAGGCATTTACAAAGACCATGGGAAGAGGAGGGTTCGTAAGACATTTCCCACTTCTCCCCAATTTATAGGATAAAGAGTGTTATAATGCCCAAAATGCCTGAGTGGTACAACCGATAATCTCTCCAGTGTATAAAACAAATGCAGGTGGTTAACTTTTTCTTGAGATATGTGCCTGTAATTTCACACTCTTCCAGTGCAGGGGATGCTGAAGGTTTACTGTCTATCAGACCTAATTTAATTCAGAATGCAAAAGTCAACCTGCATTGTTAAAGTCTAGTACATATGATTCTAGCATATGATTCTTAGATACTATATTAGTTGCAAACACTATGAATTTACTGAGTGTATGATCTTGAACATCATTCTAGTGTGAATGTGAATAGCAACATACATATTTTTAAAGTGCTTTGTAGAATACTAATTGTTGTTCTTGAAAGTCTGCTGCAGTTTGGCAAATCACTGTTTCATTTAATAGCTATGGTTCTATGAAACAAAGTACTGCTGCAGAATGTAAATGAAGCTTTTTGAGACTGATTCAAGATTCAGTGCTGAAATATTGGATGAAGATGGCTGCTACACCCATCGATACTTTCATCTCCAGTATTCCCAGTCTGGTTCATGTTCTGATATCATAGCCATCAGTAAGTTAACTCAATTAATCAATTATTAACTGTTTAATGAAGGTTTTAGATTTTATTGTGTCACTTTGAAGGTTTCATATGCTGGTGAGGATTAGACACACTTTTAAGTCTTCTGTGAAACTATTGTTTCCTTAGATAATTCACACACAAACTTCCATCATTTGTGGAGGAAGGAATGGAGTAAAGTAATAATTCTGCATTCACCACAGAGAGCACAGGCAACAAGAAGCACACTTGATCTTGCATGCATTTTGCTACTTATAAGCAGAGACCCACAAGTGAGCCTTTTGTCATACTTAGGAATTCTGACCATTTCTTTCCTGTAACATGCTTATGTGTACTTATGTCCAAATAGCAAATAACACAGTCACTGGTACGCTCTTTCAAATTGCTGTGTCATGTCATTGCTAAAGATCATACTCATTCTTCATTTAAGCATCAGCTCACATCCTCCAGGATGTAATTTTTTCTCCACACAGATTTATTATGTTTTGAAAAGGTAATAAATATAAATGAAAAATCTGAGAGTAAATGTGCTTACCACGTTGGCAAGGCTGTACAAACACAAAGGAAATGTAGTCCCCTAAAACATTTCTGCATATGCATTCAGTCTTTTGAATTTTTTCCACCACAAAGACAAATTTATTTTAAGCTCATAGTGAATATAACTTTCAAATAATGCTGTAATTGGCTCCTTTGCATTGCATGGATTTCCTTGTATCATGTCTAACTGTAAAAGATAAATTCTTCAAGAGAAAGGGCAATTCACATGGGCTAGACTCCACCAGGTTTTGTGAAGTTCTTCAAAATGAATAATAATGTGATAAAGAATAGAGCCTGAATCACAATTACCCATCTTTTCTGGAGAATGGAGGAACTTGTAAAGAATTGAAGGTATGTATTTCCTTTGCTGTCATCATATCAATATGTAAATAATTATTTATGTGTCAGAATGTGTTGAGAACTGCTTTGTTTCATATTTTGCATATGATATATCATGTAATACATTGAATAATGACATTTGGTTTCTTACTGCCCAGCTCTCCAGCCTGTCCAGGTCTCGCTGAATTGCAGCACAGCCTTCAGGCATGTCAGCCAATCCTCCCAACTTCGTATCATCAGCAAACTTGCTGAGGGTGGCCATTATCCCCTCATCAAGGTCATTGATGAAGATGTTGAACAAGACTGAAGCCAGCACAGACCCCTGGGGGGACACCACTGGTTACAGGTCTCCAGCCTGACTCTGCACCACCAATGACGACCCTCTGCGCTCTGCCAGTCAGCCAGTTCTCAACCCACCTCACTGTCCACTCATCTATCCCACGCTTCCTCAGCATTGTTATAAGGATGTCGTGGGAGACAGTATCAAATGCCTTTCTAAAATCAAGGTAGACTACATCTACCGCTCTTCCCCCATCCACCCAGCATGTGACAACATCATAGAAGGCCACCAGGTTGGTTGAGCCCGATCTCCCCTTGGTGAACCCATGCTGACTAGTAAGGTTACTTGAGTCTGGTTCCTGATGAGTAAAAGTCAAAATTCACATGCTATAGTCATAACACTCATTTATAAAACTCAGGTGAAGCTGCCATCAGCAGTCTATGTATGCTCCTGTTAGCAACAATTAGTGCTTCTGCTCTCCATCAGTGAGAAAGGTGTTCCACACTTTTCCTGAAGCTGCTTAAAACCAGACAATGGCCAGACAACTTCATCCACAGATTTATACAAAGCTTATGTCATCAATAGTAAATCCAGGCTAAAAAGACACAACTTTAGATAGCGTTTTTGTTTATTACTTTTTTTTTTTAACCAATTCATTTTAATACTGAGGTATCTGTAAACATTTTCATTAGTGTCTGACTTGAGAAAGCAAGGATTTTATGAAAGTACTGAAAATAATTTTTTTCAGAACTATGTAGTACCAGGTGTTTGCAAAGTGGAATACATTTATGTTCCTGATTGAAATCACTACTATTTTAAACTGTTTGTGTTTTTATTCAAAAGTTCCTTAAAAGAACTTTTGCAATTAAGAAGTCACTGATAGCAGTATTCCTGCACTGATACAGCATTCTGGTGAACATAATCGTTTGAATTTTAAATTAATTCACTTCTGGTGGTGGATTATTTCTTACTGAATTTAGCCCTCAGGCAATAGCCAAGAGGAAATCCCAACTCGACAAGGCAAAAAAAGTGTTACTCTACAATACATCAAATGATGCATAATCGTTGTTTGAATTTTGATATCTGATACAGGCAAGAGTGAGAGAGTTTGAAGGCTAAATTTGAATCTCTTCTTTTATAGCTTAAGTCAGACTTCTGTTTCAAAGAAATTATGAATGACCTTTGACAAGTTCCTCAGGGTTCCTAGCGGTGTTCCTCAGGGGTCGGTGCTGGGTCCGGTCTTGTTCAACATCTTCATCAGTGATCTTGATGAGGGGATAGCGGCCACCCTCAGCAAGTTTGCTGATGATACGAAGTTGGGAGGATTGGCTGACATGCCTGAAGGCTGTGCTGCCATTCAGCATGACCTGGACAGGCTGGAGAGCTGGGCAGTAAGAAACTGGATGAGGTTCAACAAAAGCAAGTGTAGAGTCTTGCATCTGGGGAGGAATAATTGCATGCACCAATACAGGCTGGGGGATGACCTGCTGGAGGGGAGCTCTGCGGAGAGGGACCTGGGTGTCCTGGTGGACGACAGGTTGGCCATGAGCCAGCAGTGTGCCCTTGTGGCCAAAAAGGCCAATGGCATTCTGGGGTGCATTAAAAAGAGCGTGGCCAGCAGGTCGAGGGAGGTGATCCTCCCTCTCTACTCTGCCCTGGTAAGGACTCATCTGGAGTACTGCGTCCAGTTCTGGGCTCCCCAGTACAAAAAAGACAGGGATCTCTTGGAGAGAGTCCAACGGAGGGCCACAAAGATGGTGAGGGGCCTGGAGCATCTCTCCTATGAGGAAAGGCTGAGTGAACTGGGTCTGTTCAGCCTTGAGAAAAGAAGACTGGAACAGGTTGCCCAGGAAGGTTGTGGAGTCTCCTTCTCTGGAGATATTCAAGACTCACCTGTACACCTACTTGTGTGATCTAGTGTAGGGAACCTGCTTTGGCAGGGGGGTTGAACTCAATGATCTCTGGAGGTCTCTTCCAACCCCTATGATTCTGTGATTCTGTGAAGTTCACCTGAAAAGCTGGAAAACTACGTCAACTAAGCTGTCGGAAGTACAAATTTTTAAGATTATCAAAACAAATTAGTCTTACAGATCTGTTTCTAACAAAACACATGAGTCATAAGAACTCGTTTGAATGTGTAAATACTGATACATGGGAAATACTTTATTTTGTGTAGCAGCTATCCACATTAGGATAACTCCATTAATAATGGCCAGACTTGGTTCAAATTAAAAAATCTTTGAACCCATTTTTCAAATATTTTCATGATTTTTTTTTTCATAATTCATGAATGGTTTGGATTTGTTTGTTTGTTTGTTTGTTTTCCACAGACTTCAAATACATGGAATCAAATAATGGTTTGAGTTGGAAGGGATATTTAAGATCTAGTTCCAACCCCCCAGCTATAGGCAGGGACGCCTCTCTCTAGACCAGGTTGCTCACAGCCTGGCCTTGAATGCCTCCAAGGAGTGGTAATCCACATTCTCTCTTGCAACCTGTTTCAGTGTCTCACCACCCTCACAGTAAAGAATTTCTTCCTAATATCTAAATATCTAAATCAACCTTATTCCAGTTTAAAGCCATTTCCCCTCCTCCTGTTGCTACATGCCCTTATAAAAAATCTCTCACTAGTTTTCCTTCAGTTACTAGATGGCTGCTATAAGTCCCCCCGGTGCAATGATCTCAGCACAACCATGACACTAGTAGTTACTTTTCTGTTCTATTCCTGTTCTCGCTTCACAAAAGAAATGTGCCTGCAGCTCAACTCTGTCAGTTTGGAGGCAGAAATCACTAGCATTTCTCATCACCACCTATTAATCCAATTCAAACTGGAAGAAGAGCAAATACTCCAAATGTAACTAGGACACTTACAAACTGTAATCCTACTGAAGTTTTACTGTTAGAACATGATTAATGCTGCAATATCAAATTTAAGTGTTGCACAGCTAATGGAAGGCTATAAATCCTTACATAGTTTCCCTTCATTACTCACTTGAGTGAGCAAGATCGGGACAAATACTCCCAAATTCAAGGTGTGCTATTTGTGCTATAGTACTACAGTTTTAAGTTCTTTATTTAGCTCATGGCATGATTGTTTTGTTTTGTTTTGTTTTGTTTGTTTTATTGCTTACCTGCTTGCTTTTAAATTCTAGAATTTAAGAAATTTTTACACCTCATAATTGTCTTTTGGGCTCTTGACATTTATAAGCAATTAAACATGCTACTTCATGGAATAACTCTATTTATGTAGTCTCAGAAGTTTTACTTCCTGCAGAATGGAAGGACACACTTATGATATCTATATGAAATAAAGATTTGAAATGTGAGAAAAGTCATCAGTCAGCAACTGACCCAGTGGGGTGTTTCTTTGATTTGTGATTGAGGTTCACTTCAGCTAAGTGTTCAATAGTCATTTACTAAGACCAACCTTGTAGATAGATATAAAAAGAAAAGTTTCCCTGAACTCCTTTTTGACTACAGCCTCCTGTTCAGAAAGTGTAAATGATTTCTGTAAGATCACATGCAGAGACTCAGGCTGTTGCTGCAAGTTATGCAAGAGTCTCTGCAGCTGGCATTAAGCACAAACAGGTTTGAACACAGACTGAAGAAGAAAAAGAGATTTAATTCATTGCTACTAAGAAGTTACTCCCCAACTTACACCTTAATGGCATTCAAAGGAATTAGAACCTACATCTAATGATTTTGAATCTACACTTAATCCACTTGGCCATCATTGTAGATCAGTACTGTACATGAGAGGGTGTGTTTGTAACATCCGAGAAAATTGCCTATGACACAAAAATAAGGTGGTAGGTTATTTAATGGTATTAATGAAAAGTTTTTATGTGGTTTCTAATGAGTTTTAACCTGTTGAAATAACACCATATAATAATTTAACATATCTTGTAACTGTCTTCAATAATTATAAACAAGCCTCAAGGGCAGCTGACTAACAGTAGCTCCCAACGAATTTCTTGCATCAGCAGTAAACAGTAAGATGAGGAGGTCAGCTCCACTGGAACTGATGAATTTTCAGATATTTCTGGATATCTACTGAACATTTTCAAATCCTAAGAATTGCTGAAATCTAAACTGGATTTCTCCCTATGAATTAAAGAGATTCTAAAATAAAACCCTGAGGTTTTTTAAAACCAGTTTGAAATCAAACATGCAAAGGCATTGCCTTCCTTTGGATTCTCTGGTCCTGTACCCAGTTCTCTCCACATGAAAGGGTTCTGGGGAGATGGCTGGCAAGGTATCTAGTGCACTTTTTTTTTCCATCTCTTGGCTGTCCTAATGTAGTTGATGCTGAAAGTCAGGTGACCCAACTGTCACCTCTGAAGATCTTACAGTGTGGGGAAGGAGAAGAAAAGTGATTTACTATGTGGCTCCAATAAGCTAGCTAGGAAACGCTCATTAGAGTCTACCCATCGAACTACTGGCTTTAGGCAACAGGAACACAGAATAAATAAATCTGGTAAATTATACCAGAATGAAATTCTATTACAAAATAATTGGTTTTTCTATCAGTTTTTCTTTCCTTCTTTTTTTTAGCCTTTTTTTTTTTTTGTTAGCCTTTATGCATTTTACAAACAACAGTGACAACAAAGCTGTCTTATTTCTGTAGCTTTTTAAAAAAATATTGACAACAGAAATTTTCTTACCCAAAATCTCAGATTTTGTCTGGGGTTCTTAATGTAGCTCTGAGACATTGTTTTTCGTTGTCCACCATCAGAGGTCAACAATAAAATTCCTTATTTTTTGGGAGTTAAACCTGAAAAATTATGCTTGCTTAAAAATAGGAAAGGTAAGGTCATAAATAACTGAGGGGAATTACAGCCATTTAAGTGAGGGTAGAGTTCTGCTTTTGGTGTCAGTAAGCCTTCATATTTAGAATGCAATGGAAGTAAGTGAGAATTCAGAAATTATACTGAATCATACAGAAAATACTTGAAAAAATCTTGAGAATTAAAACTGAAAACAAAATCATGAAAGAGTCTACCATCAGCAAGTTCTCTATAAATGATTTTCTAAATTTCTCCACAAATTTATTTCTAATTGATTTTGGAATTCAAAACAAACATTAACTTTTGAATTTCTAAGAGGGAGATCATAGCTTTAGTAGCTGATTGTATTCATGTTTTTCAAGGAAAGAATGACAGCATGCATTTTGTATTCCCAGTTCATTTTCTTTTCTTTTATCAATGATGTCGTAAACCTCTTCATATCTGTACTTGTAGAAGCTTAATGAGGCTTAATTATCATTTACATAATTTTAGTTACAAAGACATTGCACTAGGAAATGCAATTTACTTGTTAAACAGGCCAAAATCCCAAACGGCTGAAAAAACTTACTTTAATGTGCCCACTGACAGATGTGTCATGAGACACATAGCTTCACAATGGTTCTGCATAGCATTTCATATTTGACAATTACAACACTTGTAGGTACAAGAAGAGTCTTGTTATTGAAGATATCAAGCAATAACCAAGAATCAGCTGAGTGCCCTCAGGTTAACAAATAACATGGTAATAAGGATCTGTGTTTAACTAAAGCTAAAGTCAGAAACATAATGGAACAAAACCATACACTTTGGAAAACCAAAGCTGTGAGTCTAAATAATCACTAGGTTTTTCTTGTTTATTTTTTAAATATATATATATCTTTTTTAACTCTATTTTGTGAGCTCAGAAAATCAAAGCACAGATTGTTGCTTGTATCTAAGCCTGATCAGAATTCACTAGCTAAATCTTGTCCTTTGAGTGGCACAGCTCAGCCACTACCCTCAGGGCTCCCTGGGACTCTGGCCAAACAAATTTGCTGTACACTCACCTAGCATGTGGAAGATTTGACTGTGCTTGCAAACTGGATGCTGTAAAGACAGGACCAGGGAGTAGAATTCTGCATAACAGGACATAGAAAAATTATGAAGTTATTTGGTGCCAAGCAAGTGATTTTGTCCTTCTTCCATGTTGCTACTGCTCTTTTATCATGACATTATCATTTTTGGCATCCAGAAAGAGAAGGCAACTATTAATCTCAGGAGATAAGAAGATGCAAGCCAGGAGTGACAGAGTTCAAACAAGGAAAATGAAAAAATAAAAAGAATTATCTAATATTCAGCTGAAGAATTTTCAACCCTTTAAGCAGCTAATTTTGAATTTCCTTATTGTGAGAGCCAAGCTCTTCCCAGTGATGCCCAGCGTCAGGATAAAAGGCAAACACAAGAATTTGCATCTGAACATCAAGAAGCATTTTTTATTTGATGATGTCTGAGCACTGGGGAGAGAAGTTGTGGAGTGTCCTTCTTAGAGATCTTCAAAAGCTGAATGGATGTGGTCCTGTGCAACCAGTATCAGGGGATCTAGCTTAAGCATGGAGATTGGACAAAATCATATCGACAGATCCTTTCAACCTCCACCATTCTGTGATTCTGTTGATTAAGAATGAGGAGAGCAACAGAAGTTTCCTACATGGCTCAGACAGAGGTAGTGAGTACTTCTGGAATAAGATGTGGTGATAGCTGGAAATATTTACTTCCAGGTAGGCTTAATGACAAATTTTAGAACTTGCTGAGTTTTAGAACTGCCTTAGGGCCTCAAATATTTTTGCCATTGTAGGGGAGCAGCATTGTAGGGAGTGCTGCTTCAGAGCAGCGCTCTAATAACAGGTTATCTGTGAAGAGAAAAGAACATTTTTCTGTTACTGCATTAAATCTATTTCATACTATGGACATAATCCAGCAGCCCGGAGGATGCAACTGTCCCTCTCAGCCCTCTGGAGTATTGTGTCCAGGTCTGGGACTGGAGGTCCCCAACACAGGAAAGATGTAGAGCTTTTGGATAGGGTACAGAGGAGGGCCTTGAAAAGGACTGGGGCACCTCTCCTACAAAGATTGTTGGAAGGACCTGAGCTTGTTCAATCTTGGGAAGATAAGGCTCTGAGGGACCTCATCGTGGCTTTCCAGTGTTTAAAGGGAAATTATAAACAGAAGAAAAATCAACTTTTTACATGGGTAGACAGTGATAAGAGGGAATGGTTCTAAACTAAAGTAGTGGAGATTTAGTTTAGATGACAGAGAAAATTTTCACTGAGAGGATGATGAGGTGCTAGAATAGGCTGCCCAGAGGGGTTGTGGATGCCCTGTCCCTGGAGGTGTTCAAGGACAGGGTAGTTGGTCCCTGAGCAACATGATCTAGTACCTGATCTAGTGGTTGGCAACCTGACCACAGCAGAGGGATTGGAACTTGATGATTGTTGAGGTCTCTTCCAATACAAAACATTGAATGATTCTATGATATCATGGTCCATTCATCCTAAAAGCAAGAGTTAACAAGCCTCTCTAGGTTAGCTACTCATCTATGGGCAAACCTCCTCCAAAGAATGTTTAGTGTGAAATAAACAGGCAGGTTGTGAGGTTAAAGATGAGACTAGGTTTTCCCATTCCTAAGAGTGTTCCAGTCACTGGATGAGACAGTCAAGCTTTCAGTTGTTTGTGGTCTGTTTGCAGTGAATCTGGCATTGTTTTCTTTGAGAATTGCTCTTCCAAAGGCAGAGGAGAAGTTTGCCCTCTCACGTACTCTCTTAAAAAACTTAATGAGTGATGGGTAGGACCACAGATACAGCTGGAGTACTGGCAGGTTACAACACAGCTCTCAGGCAAATGAGTGTGAGTACTCTAACTACTGAATTATAAACATCTACAGCTGCTTTTTAGGAGGAAGGAACAACCTCTTCTCCTTTTTTGAAAGAAAAGCTTAGGCGACTATCTTCGGGAAAGGAAGCAGGATCTCTCTCTTCAAGAGGAAGAAAGTGCATTCAGGTAGTGTAAAATAAGGTGATAACATAGATTCTCGGCTTTCTGAATTTGGCCATCTCACTTTCCAGCATGTTGTTTGGGATTTTTCAAATGTGAGGGCATTAAAAGTGTACCTTCCACTGGGCTGGGGAATCTGCATCCATGTTTGGGTCTGGTCAGACTTGTTCATCACTCACATCAAACAGTGGTGACAATGCACATTATAAAAACTTGCCTCAAATGTGGTATCTCTATCGTATTAGGATTAATACTGTAATACAGTAAAATAAATTTCTTGTACACACTGCAATAATATTTCAGATCGTTTTCCATGTGTAGATGGCAGTTTTGTAAATCTTCTCTTGGTTAACAACAAAATCTTTTCCATGTTTATTACAGACTAAAGCATAAATGACACAGAAATCTTAAATAGAATTCTTTTATGTATTAAAGTTAAGAGTATTTTTTCTGAGTAGGAAAATATACCATTTGCCCATCATAATAATAGGATGGTCTAGCAGAGCTCATATATTTTAGAATGAAAACTTAAACATAGAAGCCAACAGAAAATGTTTATTTGACTTCAGCATGCTTCAGCTTTCACAACACATCTTTTAATTCCTAGTATTTTGCTTTAATCACATTATTCCTTCTCACATATGTGAGAATGAAGCATGAATTTATGTCAAAGAACATATTTATAAATGATTTATAATGTTAAAAAAAAAAAAAAAAAAAAAAAGATGTAGTATGTTCAAGATTATTCAGGTCAAAAACTAGCTAGCATTACAAGATTTTATTTTTTCTGTGCTCAAAATGTGTCATATTAATTCACTGAATTAAGGATAATCTCTTGGATTTCTTTTCTCTCCAGCCAGTGAATGTTCTCAGGACAGTTGATCTCTTTATAGAAATGATGCTTTTGCCATGCTAAAAATTTCCCATGAAGCTGATCTACAGCTTATAGTAACTCCCACTCCTAAGGAAAACCTTAAAGCAGAATAGTGAGGAAATTCACTGTCCTTTGCTGCAGAGGCTGATAAGAGAGTAAGCAAGGAAATGACACCAGTGAAACATCGGTCAACTATCACTTGCATTCAGACAGTTTATTTTCCTGAAAAGTAATGCTAAGTCAGAGCTATTCAGATATCTTCATGCTGTGTTTTTCAAAAGTCTCTCTCTCTCTTTTTTTTTCCCCCCAGAAAAGAAAAAGGAAATTATTTAACCTTTCAGTCCTTCCTGATACTGATTTGACATCTGTATTTCAGACTCATCTATCAGTTTTGAATCACAGGGACAAAACGTAGTTTCATCCCTCTTTTGTTTATCTGTAGAGTGTGTCTGAGGAGTGTAGTCAAAATTAGATTTGTATCCTTTACAGGGTAGGATCTGTTTCTGTAAAGACAAGGAAGCAGTAATGTTTAACACTTTGAAGCAGGTTCTCCCAGTAAATTATTTTCCCTGTCTGCGCTTAGTTTTTAGGAGTAGTTTTCATCTTAGGAGATCTGTACACACTTGGAATCCTGAAAGCATTAACCTCACAATAGCCCTGCAAGGCAGTCCCGGTGACAGTGGAAGCAGTATCGCTAGAGGCATCGGCCAGGCTGGATGTGGCTCTGGTTAGCCTGGTCTAGGTAGGGTTGGTGATGCTGCCCATGGCAGGGGGGTTGAAACTACGTGATCTTTAAGGTCCTTTTCAACCCAAGCTATTCTATAATTCTATGATTCTCTTTTCTACCAACATACGGTTGGATTAGAGCAATGTGCTGTCATAATCAAGACTCAAATTCTCTCCTAATCATATAATTTTGGAGGAAGAACTTAAAAAATAACAAATATGATGTTTGCAGTAAGATAATAGGAACTGACAACATGGTGAGGACAGAGCAGCAGGCTTCTAGACAACCTAAAATGTCAAGAAAAAGGGGCAATTCATAACCACTACAGTACAGTACTATCTTAGAAAAGTAGAAATTCATGCTTATCAAGCTCTGAGGAATTTCTACAGGATCAGATATAATGTCATTTCTCTCTGCAGTTTGCTACAAGATAGCTCCCAGATGCTCAACCTTGTCCTGTGCATGAACTCTTTTTCTTGTGGCTACAGCATCAGAAGACAACACCTTCATGCTTCATTCTTCACTTGAAGAGCAAGAACATGGCAGCGTCCACAAATGCCTGTCTTCATTGTAGACATAGCAAGAACAGGACATGGAATCTGGAACCAGCACACTTCCTGCTTTCCTTCAGACACTGTCCCATCCATGTCAGCTGGAGCAACAAACAAATAATCACATCTTTACTTCAACACAGAACAGAGGAGATGAATATATATGCCATATTATTTGGTATTCTAATTACTTGGATAATTACTTCCAACAGCACAACAGGACAGATTAAATGTTCATAGAATCATAGAAGGAATCACAGAAATGGCTTGGGTTGGAAGAGATCTTACAGATCATCTAAGTCCAACCCCCTCCTGTGGGCAAGATTGACACTCATTGGGTCAGGCTGTCCAGGGAACACCTCCAGAGATGGTGCATCCACAGCTTCTCTGGGCAAAGTGTTCCAGTGCCTCACTGTCCTCTGAGAAAAAAATTTCTGCTAATATCTAATACAAATCTCCCCTTTTTTAGTTTAAAGCCAGTTGCCTTTGTCCTATCACTATCACACTGTGTTAAAAGTTGGTCTCCCTTCTGTTGGTAAGCTCTGTTTGAGTATTGTAAGGCTGCAATGAAGTCTTCCCAGAGCCTTCCATTATTCAGTCTGAACAAGTCTAGCTCCCTCAAACTTTTCTCTTAAGAGAAGTGCTCCAGCTTTCTTTGTGGCCCTCCTCTCTGGACCCATTCCAAGAGCTCTGCATCCATCTTGTACTGAGTGCCCTAGGCCTGGACACAGTATTCCAATACTCTGTCACAACAGCAGAGTCACTTCCCTTACCCTGCTGGTGACCCCTCTTTAGATGCAGCCCAGGATACTGTTGGCCATCCAGGCTGCAAGCATGCACTGCTAGCTCATGTCTAACTTTTCATCTACAAGAACCCCATTTCTTTCTCCACAGGTCTGCTTTGAATCTTTGTCTGTACACATATGTGGGATTGCCCTGACCCAAGCACAACACCTGGTACTTGACCATGTTGAATCTCATTAAGTTCTCATGGACTCCCTTTCCAATTTACGACAACAAATTTAAGCGGTGGTAGAATTTTCATGCACTTTTCTTTTTCTTCATTGTATCCCTTCCCATTCTCACAGGAAAAAAATATTTGGGATAACATCAACTCTTCTTTAATTGATAAATAATAGAAAAAAACATAGTGACAAAATTTAGACATTTCTAATGAAAGCTTTCTTAAAACAGCACTATCAAAAAGACTACGAAATTATTTTGAATTTACTCATTACATTCTTCTTTTCTCTCAAAAAAAATCTTTTCCACTAAATGAAGTGCAGGTTTCTTGAGTGTATGTGTCTTTGTATATAGCAGTGCAGAAAAATTTTATGTAAATGAAGTTATTCTCCTGCAAGAATTACTATTGTATCCAATTATAAATACTTTCAAGTGCTGCCCATAAAATGATTTTTGTCTGACTCTACTGAATCTGAATGGTGCAAAAACAGAGGCAGGCAGGAAGGTACAGCCCTTAGCCTAAAGATTACATGATGCATCATGTGGATTGAATATCAAATACTAACTTCCAAAGAGAGAGAAAGAAAAATGTGGTCTGATATACTTATGTTTAAGTTAAGTTGTAATTCATATCATTTTCTCACTTCCTCAAGATAAGTGATATTGCACAAGTATGTGATATGATTGGAGGTGCTTTACCGTTTTTAGTTCTTGAAAAGTAAAATTAGGGATTGAATTCCAAAGAAATGAAATATGGTAATTATACCCAGAGGATGATATCAGTAGCCAAAAGATCCATTTGAGGTCTATACCCCATATCTTTGCAAAAGAACACTCCAAAGATAGAAAATGCAGCATAGATGAGAATTGTGGAAAAGTAACAACATTCAATGTTGTAAGTGTTGTTCTCAGAAAAGGTTTGTGATATATTTCTGCAATATGCCATTAATATCTTATAAATGGCTTTGCCTAGGGCATTTCTGCAACCTTTCTATAAAAAGAAAATAGGATTTATTTATCTTAAACTGAAGATTATCTCAAATTAATCTTTGAAAGAAATTCTAGTTTAGGAGGCATTTGGACTTACAATTTGCATCTATGCAATTTATATTATGAATCTAAATTTATGTTATGACTCTAATCTAATATACATTCTAAAATACATCAAGATTTGAGTAGCAGTGAGATTGATTCAAAACAATATTACCTCTATATCACAATGCTCCTCTTCATAGAAGCAGTAATGATTGGAAAAATGCATACTGTTATGTTACTGGGTAGCTTAAAATTAAAAGAAATAACATCTTTTCCATTTTTGTTTCATAGCAACATAAATGAGAAAAAAAGATTACAAAAACAAAACACCACATTGAGGAAGAAAGAGGGTGTTCTCATACATCTAACCTCCTAAATATTCAGGAAACATAAGCTACCTAATATTAAAGTTGTGGGGTAGACGTGATCTTTTTCTGTTGTGTCTGTAGTGCAGGCACACTTTGGCAATGCCTTGGATGAGGGGAGTGCACTCATACCCCACTCATTCGCAGGCTCCTTCATTTTTCTCTCATCTCCAAAGAGCTATATGTCATTTTTATCCTTTCTCAACCACTCTTCAATTGTTCCTGTGTTGTAAATAGGAACCTTCTCAGATCTGATTTTTCCTTATGCTATCCTAAGTACATTCCCTATGAAGATAATAAATTTCTCTCTTCATGTTTTTCTTTAGAGCACTTCACAAGCCATCAGCTTCATGCTATGATGCTCTTGCACTGAAATCCCTTAGCTCTTTACTAAGGCAAGAAGTATCTCTGAAGAAGAGCAGTGGATCAGGAAAGGAAATTTAACAGTAGTTTCTCAGATACTGCTAACTGGTTATCATCATCAGATGTACAAATCACTAAATGAAACAGAAGAATGCCCCTATATTTGTTTTTCTGTTTGTTTTTGGGTTTTTGGGGTTTTTTGCACACTTGTTTTCTTGTGTGTCTGCATTCTTTGTTGTTGTTGTTGTCTGTTTTCTAAAGAAACATTTGATTTTCCATTAGATTAATGGATTTTCAATCAATTTTAGCCATAGTTCCTCAATGTAGAATTATAACTTCATTTATCTTGGCTAATAAGTTCACTGGGAAGGTGTAAGATATTATTCTGTTAACATCAGTGTGTCAAAGCTTGCTGGGGACACAGATGAACCAGTCCAGGCAACTCCTGGGCAAAGGTGAAATCCTTTCTCTGGAGAACTTTAATGGACAAGTCCTGGGCAAGGATTGTGAAATCCTTTGTCTGAAGGACACAGATGGAAAACGCCAGGGGCAACGAGAGAGGGATGAGCTGCAGCTTAATAGCTGTGAAGCGGTCTTTTGTGTGGACTTATCTCAGGATGATGGCCATCTCAGGGGGTACTCACATGATTCTTGCTCAAGCGCCCAGGGATGTCACTTAGGCAGGAGAACAAGTAAGACAAAAGAGGAATCGAAAACCATGAGGATGGGTGTCTGATGTCAGATTCCTCACTACAGAATTCCTGCATGCTGACAAACAATCCTGGGCCTGCTGCCTGAGTCCTGCTGTTTCCTCCTGGATTGGCTCTCCAACTTCTTCCAGCTACCTGCTTGCTGCCCAAGGCCGGCCCCTGCTGAATCCTGGTGGTGACTATCCCCGCTTTACTCAGTTCTTGCTTATTTCCTATCTTTTCTATCGCCCTCCTTCCCTTGCCCGTCTCCCTGATTAGGATTTATAATAAACTGGTCGGGCCAACATATGAACCGTTGTTTCTTAATCTCACGCCGGGTATACAGATGTTAAAAGAACCTCATCTCCTTCATATAAATTGGAGCGAGACACAAGGTCATTTAATATTTTACGTAGTCTGCATTTATGTCATGAGCCACTGAAGCTCAGATTATTAACCAATTAAGACTTTCAAGTCTTAAACCTGCATAAAATGTAACAGTCACTTTCTACAAAGCGGTCTCTTTACAAGTCCTCCATTTTTTTTTCCCACAAGATTTGTTCTTACTCTTTTAATAGGATTGCAATTTGCAATACATTATCTGAATTTTTAACGGCTATGACCCTTGAAAATGTCTGGGTTCATCAACATTGTCCAATCTAATTTGTACTAATTCCTAAGCAGGATGAAGGGACTCGATCAGTTAATTGTGTTACTTTGAATTTAAACATCATTCAAGCGTGGTTTTTGTGTGGGTGTCTATGAATTATAAGTGTATACGTACTATGATTTTCAAATAGTTTCTTAAAGAACTTTTTATATTTAATGAAAAATATTTCTAACTACCAGCTTCTATGTGAAATGCAAATAATCATCTCTATGAATAGAAAAAGCCTCCATCACTAAAAGAAATCCCTAGTAGTAACCCAGCCATTTACTCCAAGAAGTTTCTGTATGTCTTTAAATTATTTACATAAAAGATGGCATTTCAAATGAGATTCATTCCATAACAAGAAACATAAATACCACTTTTGGAAACTTATTCAATTTCTTGCACAATGGATCTCCAATGGATCAATAAAAGCATGCATGCAGGTTAATATTTCACTACATCTAAACTAAAAAAAGGAGAAAGAATTGTGAAAAGTACAAAGAGTAATCCCAAAAACATATCACTGAATAACTATTCTGCAGCTTGCCAGTCCTCAAAATTTCAGTGTCATGATTCCCTGTCTAGTCTCAGCCAAGCTACAGGCACAATCAGAGTGTAAAGTAGCTACAAGCACCAGTCAGCCAGCACAGTCTAGCACATGTGCAGTTTATTCTTACAGCACTTCATGTGTAATTTTCTGTCTTGACCTGGAGGTTGAAGGGAGGATATTAGTAACCAGCTCTGGTTCTTTTGGAGAGACCACCTGTGCAAGGGAATTCACATCTACAGTCAGTTTTCCTGCTCTCCTTGGGTCACTTTGTGAAAAAAAAAATTCTTGATCCTCCTGACAGCCATGAATGCACACTGTAAACTTCCCAACATCAAAATCTCTGAGGCTGTATGAGACAGGGTGGAACTACTTCGCCTCTGAAAAACTATTTTTGGGTGTTCCTGTCTTCTGAACTAAGGTAAGAATGCAATAAAATTAATCTCTGAATTTATAATCTCTGTCAGATTCTCCTGTACTGATCGAATTATTTGGTGTGGATGTGGTCTTAGGTATCAAGCCAGGAGCACAAGGTAACTATACTTTGTCAGAGATGCAGTAAATGCCAGCCTTTTCCAAGTGCCTGCTTAGGAGCAATGGGTATATGGTTGTTGTGGCCATTGAGGATTAGTGAATCAGTACTTGCTTCAAGTGAGAAATCCAACTTATGGGGTGACTGTGCTGTCTGGAAAATAATATAAGGCAAATGGTCACATCTAGACTGCAATCATCCTTATCACCTACTGTCCAAACAATTTTATTTAAGCACTCTCTGTGCTTAAAATCATTATGTCTACCTTCTAGTTCTCCAGGTGTCTACTTTTTGAAAACTGCACAATAAAAAAGTATGCTATTGTCAACCCTAAGGCACCTATCTGCCAGCTAACACTATCTCTGATGCACATGGAAGCACACATCTACTGATGTCCTGCTTTCTTTTGTGGAAAAACCCAAGCAGTTAGTTTCAGTTTATGGAAAAAAATATATATATTTATATATGTATATGTAAATTATGCTTATTTATTCAAAAATATGGTTGCAAGGGGAGATGACTACCTTTGCATGACATCAGAGCAATTACTGGTCCAAGAAAATATGATCTCTGTTGTAGAGATGTAGGTGCTTTGGTGGTATATACTGTAATGCCTGGGACAGGGACTAAAATTTCAGATGTATTAGTAACTGGTTACAGTTTGTACATAATGAGTTACAGTAATTAGTGCCATACTCCATAGAGTATATACTATAGAGAGTAGAAAAGATGAATTCCAGAAATAGAAACAAACACAGAGGACACTTCTTAGTTTTACAAAATCTATTCATAATTTGCATCATTTCTGTAAATTATATATAAAAAATTATAATAAACAAAACTGATGTTAAGTAGAAAAGAGAACACTTAATCTATAGGAAAGGTTATAAACAGTATAGTCTATTCTTATGTTAATCTTGTCACACAAATTTTTTGTATAAATTGAGATGATTGCAATGTTTTTTTTGGCTGCCACATAAACAAGAGATAGAAGGCATTTATTCTATTTACTTACTATTTATTGTTTGTAATATGTAAACATTGTATTGTTTGCCAGGCAATCCAAATGTTCTGGGGTCATTCTTCAGAGGAGGCTACTTCAGTAAATCTCTAGCTCACACCACCTGTGCTTGATGTAGTTCAGTTTATGCAGCTAATTATCATCTAAGATACTACAGTCAGCTGTAGCTTACTGCTGTTAGTTTTTCTGAAAAGGATAGTGGAAATCTGTCTTACAAAGCTGCTTAATTGCAACTCTTTCTAAAGTAGCAGAAGGAGATGTTACATAGCTGGTATCTTTCTGTTCAATTGAAGTCTAATTTTGTAGCCAAGTTCTGTTCACTTGGGAGTACAAATAATGTTATCTATTGCTAAAACCGTGATAGTAATAGGACTAGAGGAAATAGCCTCAAGTTGTGCTGGGGGATACTGTACTAAGGGGCCTGGTTCAGTGGGGAAATATTTGTGGTAAGTGGGCGGCTGGACTAGATGATCTTGGAGATCTTTTCCTACTGGTGATTCTGTTTTTCTGTGATGCTAAAGTGAAAGAAAACACATTAAAGATTTAAAAAAACAGACAAACAAAAAAACAAAAAAACAGGTGGGTTGTTTTTTTTTTTTTTTTCCTGATCTTATTCAATGCTCTTAACTGGAAGATGTGATTACTTTCACTTAGTGAAGGAAGAAATATGGAATTGTTTTATTTTTGGAAGCACTTTGCTAAGGAGTATCTAAATGTATTCAAAAGTAAAAAAGTCTTTTTTTTTTCCCCACTAAAAATGATCGTAATTTAGAAACTGAAGGCAAATGTAATTGTGGTAGCTTTGTTGTAGTTGATGTTTCTTACATTTACGGAATGGGGTGTGCGATTCTGTCTGACTGCTACTTTACCTTAAAACATATCTAGGACAATATGTAGATGTATCAGAATGATATCACAACATCAAATTGTAGTTTTGGCACTGTGAAGTCCAGATGGTCAGTGGTCACAAGGCAGTAGCAGAACAGCAGGTGATCAGGAAAATTGAAATAGATACCAAGAAGAAAGTAGAAATTTTCAAGTACCACACCGCTTGCTATTTCAGTGTGAGTTGCAAAAGTGGCAGGGAAAACTCTCAAGGTACTTCCATGGCTTGATAATTCTGTCTGGGATAAGTGTTCGAGATTTATACTGTAAAAGTATCCTAAAAAAGTAGAATAGAACAGAGTACAGAACTAAAAGTAAGAGCATTGATGTTCTTGGATTAACTGAGGTCACTGCTTAAGCAAACTGGATGTAGTCAACAGGAGTCTGAGAAATGACAAGTTTAATCAGAGATATTCATTTCAAATACAATTTTCAGCTCTTGGATGGTGAAAAGTGATTCTCACTAGGTGAACTTTCCAGGTTATCCATAAAGTTAAATAAGTCCGCTGCTTATGTTGTACACATTTCTAATCAGACATAACACCTTTCTGAACACTTGAGTTTGGGGACTGGGGCAGTAAATCCCCCCCACTGTAAGGGCAGAGCAAGTCCAAGACTGCCTCATGAGATTGAATGCATACAGGTCTATGGAGCCAGATGGCTTGCATCCCTGGGTTCTGAAGGAGCTGGCTGAGGTGGTTGCGGAGCCACTCTCCATCATATTTGAAAAGTTGTGGCTGTCAGGTGAGGTCCCGGATGACTGGAGGAAGGGTCACATCACTCCCATTTACAAGAAAGAGAGCAAGGAGGACCTGGGGAACTACAGGCCAGTGAGTCTCACCTCTGTGCCTGGAAAGATCATGGAACAGATCCTCCTGGATTACATGCTTGACCACATGAGGAATGAACTAGTGATACAGGACAGCCAGCATGGCTTCACCAGGGGAATGTCATGCCTAACCAATCTGGTGGCCTTGTATAATGGAGTGACAGCACTGGCAGATAAAGGGAAGGTGACCAATGTCATTTACCTGGACTTGAGCAAGGCATTTGACACAGTCCTCCACCATGTCCTTATCTCCAAATTAGAGGGATGTGGCCTTGATGGGTGGACCACTCGATGGATAAGAAACTGGTTGAAAGGCTGCAGACAGAGGGTGGTGATCAATGGCTTTATGTCCAGGTGGAGGCCAGTAATGAGTGACATCCCCCAGGGGTCTCTCTTGGGACTGGTGCTCTTTAACATCTTTATCAGTGACATCAGTGATGAAATCGAGTGTTTGCTGATGACACCAAGCTGAGTGGTGTGGTTGACACGGTAGAAGGTGGGATGCCATTCAAGAGGGACCTCAACAGGCTTGAAAAGTGGGCCTGGGTGAACCTAATGAGGTTCAACACAGCAAAGTGCAAGGTTTTGCACTTGAGCTGGAGAAATCCCAGGCATCCATACAGACTGAAAGGAGTGGTCCTTGAGAGCAGCCCTGCAGAGGAGGACCTGGGGCTCCTGGTAGATAAAAACTTAACATGTGCAGTGTGCTCTTGCAGCTCAGAAAGCAAATGGTATCCTGGGCTC
This sequence comes from Tympanuchus pallidicinctus, assembly GCF_026119805.1. Taxonomy (NCBI): domain Eukaryota; kingdom Metazoa; phylum Chordata; class Aves; order Galliformes; family Phasianidae; genus Tympanuchus; species Tympanuchus pallidicinctus. The sequence goes on from NW_026294802.1 coordinate 22,647,059, forward strand.
CATCAGAAGAGGGGTGGCCAGCAGGGAACGGGAGGTGATTGTCCCTCTCTCCTCTGCTCTTGTGAGGCCTCATCTGGAGTTCTGTGTCCAGGTCTGGAGACCCCAATACAAGAAAGACAGGGAGCTGTTGGAGAGAGTCCAGAGGAGAGCCACGAAGATGGTCAAAGGGCTGGAGCACCTCCCCTATAAAGGGAGGTGAGGTTTGTCCTTCCTCCTGAGGGAGCTGCGATCTCATTGCAGCCTTTCAGTACCTAAAGGGAGCCTACAAACAGGAGAGGAGTCAACTCTTTGAAAGGATAGATAACTGCAGGATAAGGAGAAATGGTTTGAAGTTAAGGGGGGGAAGATTTAGGTTGGATGTCAGGCGGAAGTTCTTTACTATGAGAGTGGTGAGGTGCTGGCACAGCTGCCCAGACAGGTTGTGGATGCCCCGTCCCTGGAGGTGTTCAAGGCCAGGTTGGATGGGGCCATGGGCAGCCTGGTCTAGTATTAAATGGGAAGGTTGGTGGCCTTGCCTGTGGCAGGGAGGTTGAAGATTCATGATCCTTGAGGTCCCTTCCAACCCGTGCCATTCTGTGATTCTGACATTTAGGAGTAAACTGCATTTTTAAAAAGTTATCTTCCATATAACAATATATCTTCGCAATGAAAATAAAAATTAAAAAATTAAAATAAAATAAAGAAGGACATTTCTTTCCATTATTGCCACTCAATGCAATAAGAGAGCAGGGTTTCAATTTCATCAAGAAAAGAAGTCCAATGAAGCTGTAATTAATGTGTGTTCTTATGGGTGTATGCAGGACATTCCTGCACTGAATTCATTGGTAGATATCAAATATGAAAAAGAGATAGGGGCCTCTTTAGGTCTGTAGAGATAGTCATTGAGAATAAGCATTTTGCACAGAAGAAAGTTCCTTTGAGATTAGGAGCTCTCATGCCTAATTAGATACCAAAGAATCCAACACCCATGCGCAAATACATAAGAAAACAGTCCCCATATTTTTTAATTCAGATAAAACATTAAGTACATGTACAGGGCTATTGCATATTAACTGTGAGCAAATCAAACTGCTGTTCTTTCCTCCCTTTCTCTATTACTGCTGAGCAGCACACACAGTATCAAAATTGGAAAACTAAGGCAGACTAAATGTGGGTAGCATTTCTTACTACTTAGGAGTGAGGGACTATTAACACCAAAAGAAGTGGCTGGACATACAGACAGCATAAAAAATGCTTCAAGGAGCGTCTATAATAAAAAGATTTTCGGTAAGACATGTGGAAAGTTTTTCTTCATCCTTCCAGCTTACTTTCCATCCTGAATAGATGATTAAACTTGGAATACTGAAAGGGCTGTTCCTTGTTGCAGGGATCATTAGATGTTCATAAGTCTTTCTCATAAGGACTTATTTGTTCTTTTACAGAGGCTGTTGAGTGGATAAGGGACTACTAGTATGAGACTACAGTATATAGCTGTACAGAGATTTCACCCATTACTGATCTGCACAGTATACCCTGTCAAATTGTTTCAACCTAAAGTTATGAAAACACTAAATTGATTTAAAACTGTTAAATTGCCTTTTAGACTGTTAACTCTGTTGCATCTGTAAGAAACCTTAGAGAATTTAAGAGGCCTCTGAAATTTTAACAGAATATGTCAAGGAAAATAACATTTTGTTTCTCAGTTTTGACCATTTCTAACATTACTCCTATTTGGGAACAATTTGATGAACTGGAAAAAAAAAATCAGATACCTGATACCTAGTCTTGTGTTCCTGGAGAAAAGGTAGAAATACTGAGGTGAATTCAGGATTATGGTTGTTCTTTCTTTCTCTCTTTCCCTTATATTAACTTATACTTTACTGTAACTTCTGTTCTGAAGTTCCTCTAAACATTTGGCATGAATTGCTCCTAAATAATGACTATTGTGATTATAGTCTTGAAATCTACTAGCTTGCACTTTGCCTACATAAATACAAATCACAATTATATTATATTGTTTGGCCAGTATCCTCCACAGTTTTAAATTCCTAAGCCATGAGAAATAAATTCAGAATGCATGTCAGGGGATGTTCAGGTTCTTTCTTTGTAAGTTATTTCATCTGCAGGTTTTCCAATAAAACTGGCTAAACAATAGGTGGTTTAACAATATAATACTGACAAGCAATAGACTCTTCAAATACATTTGTTTATTGTTCATTTGAATTAAATGTTATTTTTCAGTGAAACAGCAGTTCAAAGGTATACAGTGACACTTGCACAAGGTAAATCAAGACTCAAAGTAAAACCGGGGGTTCATCAAAGTATTGTGTATATGAAACAATAATAATTATTCAGAATTTGCTTAAGGATATGAAAATCCAGAAACAAAAAGCAGGTCAAGAAAAAATGGAAACTGTTTGTCATATAAATGTGCCGAGAAACACAAGTGTATTTGTTACCATTGTTTTATTATATTGATCTATATGGAATATGTACATATATATTTATACATAAACCAGTATGCTCATTCTTATACCTATGTACATGTATGTAAGTTTTGCTGTCCATTGTTTTGAATTCTTCTTCCCATTGCTGAAGTATTCAGAACTTTTAAAAAATATTTCACTTCTTTCAATCATATATTTTTTTTCCTTCCTTTGATGACTTTCCCAATTATGTAGTTACTAAGAATGGTGACAATATTTTAAATAAAATCACTCCTTCAGACTCCCTCTTTACTTCTCTGAAATCTCCGATCTTCCAACAATCAAGAGAACAATCTTGATACAAAATATTCAAACATTCGCAGAAATAATTTTCATAATGTTACTTTGATTGAGTGGATGTGAAGGAGTAAAGCTATAATCATCCCATTTCAAACCAGCATCTACACTTTCAGTGTAATGAATCATTTGTACATAACAAGCTGAATATGCAGCATCCAAATTTCTCTTACAAGTGATTTCCAGTAATGATGGCACTAAGAAAGCAAGTCAAATGAGGAAGTTATAGAATTCAGAATGTAATGGAGGGCTTTTCACATCAGAAATGTTTAGCTTAGGTATAAAATAGTGCATGGCTTGTTTCTAATTAATTATTTTGCATGCTTTAAGTACTAATCCAGGTTCTTTCCATTTCTTAAATTTGTGTATTTAATGGATTAGATTTAATAAAGCTTCTTGTTTTTATACAGTTTTTATATTTAGAAACTAAGTTTTGAGTCAGTCAATTAGAATTCCTATGAAGAGAAAGAGAAGAATTATGTTTCAGTACAGGATCCAGAAAGGAAAAGACACTGGGAAAGGACTAGTCTGTGAAGCACACTAAGGAGAGTTTGAGAGCAGTTAGTGAATGATCTAGCTTGATCAAAGTTTTCAGGATGAGATATGCTGGGTGAAGTCTTGGGCACCCTTACCTAGTGGTCAGCCACCATGTCTAGAGCAACAGAGGCTTTGGAACCAGGTGGTCCTTTTCAACCCAAGGCACTCTATGATTCTATTCGATGAATCTATGACTTTTTTTTTTAAAGATTCATGTAAGTGCGTCCAAAGTATTGCAGACATATCCTTCAACTCTTTTAAAAGACTTTCTCTTCTAAGAGGGCCTGAGAGGGGAGGAAAGAAGGAGAGAGGGAAGTAGAGATGGACATTCAATTGTCTTTTACACTTCAGCTCTCTTCGTTATGTAACAACAAGGCCACACATTCAATGAACAATGATTATCATGCATTTTTAGATGCCATTTTTCTTACCTGGTGCATTTCAGCACTGGAATTTACAAGGTAAGTGGAAGAGGAGCTTGGTGCCCTACACTGATAACTAGGACATGAAAATGCCTGGAACACTTGCTGAGTCTTCCTATTGAGATAAAAACAAGTGTTTGTTTTAAAGGGTCTTCCACATTTTCCATACCCAGATGAATGCCCAGCTAAAAACTTTAAACCAATCTGACATGTGTTTTTAACATGCAGAAGTTAAATGCAGGAAGAATGCAAAGAGAACCCCTTCACATACTTTATTTCTGTTCCCTCAAATAACCTACAGCATTGTTCTTACACGACTCTCTTGGAGGCTGGGGGTGTGCCTTTGCATCCCTCAGGCTAAGGAGAGAACTTGATCCAGATCGCCTGTTTCCTGCTTGAATTCTTGAATCTCTGTGGCTACTACCACCTCCCTCCAGCTGGAATTTGAAAGAAAGCAGCCACAACATCTTTGTGAGGTCCTGTCAGCCTGTGTCAGACCCTGAAGCAGTCTGGCAGAGAAATGCCTCATTTCTGGATCTTCATCAGGCACAGGCAGGAGATAAACATCAAGCTACCAGGTCTGGGGAAGCCCTGGGCAGGAACTGAAACAAAATTTTAAGAAGTAGAGAACGGATATTAACAGCCTCCGGGGTTTGATAATGTTTTGTGGGAGTATAAGGGGATTTTTTGTTTAAGTCATCCTAGATCTGCCAAAGTCCATGTTACATCCTTCAAGAAAGCTTGTGCTGCAGACTGAATTTGAATCATTGTGCAATGTGATGGTCATATGGTATAAGTTTCTATGATTTGCATGCAATTCTCTCATAAAAAAAAGAAAAAAAAACATTTCCTCAGAAAATTATTTTTACTACTGGTATCTAAGTTTAGTAATTAGTATTTGCAGTAGATTTCAGAGGAATTTTAAAAAATCCTAAAATTCTCAATTTGCTTGAATGCTTTGGAGAATTTCACTTTAAATACCTTATCCAACAGACTATATTCTGAGTGATTTTTGTTGCTGTTGCTTGCACACATATTATAATAAATTCTTACAATATATTTTTACTCACTAACTCACTTATCAACTGCATAGTTGTGTGGTTTAGGTATCTTTGACAAACACATACATGTTCAGAAAGTGTAAGGGAAAAATGATATAAAATATTATCCTGTTTTATACCCTAATGAGTGTATTTTTTTGCTGTAAATGTAAGATTATGAGCAAAATGGGATTTAAACTTCTGTAGACATTTGTAATTTTTTTTTTTTTCTGTTTAGAAAAAAAAAGATTTTGTATGAAGTGAAATTTCAAAATTATTTTTGAGTTATTCAAACACCTAAAAAGTGTTTTGAACCAAAACTGGAGGTATCGTGTTACCCAAAATGTTATTTAACAAGATAAATTTAAAAAAAATAAGCACTGAAACATCAACATGGAAGAATATCCATCTTGCTGGGCTATGCTGAGTTATTACATTGCAAATGAGATCTCATCCAAATGCATTACGCACCACTTTCTGACAACAATATCCTGCTTGGAGATTTTAACTTGCTGAACACATAAACACTGCTATATATCTACTGAAATTAAAATTAACAAAAAATGAAATTCATATCTTGGAGCTTGTGAGATATACCAGGAGTACACCATTCTTAATTCCTCTGTTAGCAATTCTTTTTTACCTACATTATCACATAGGTAAACATATATTAAAAACCAAAATAACCTACTGATTTTGGTTATTTCATTTGTTTATTTATTAGAAAATTTATTTGTCTTAGAAAATTAATTAGTTATTCTGGTCATTGGTGTTTTGTTTTTTTTTATTTATTTATTTATTTTTTTTTCCACCAGCATTATCTATCTACATTATCACCATAATGCACAAAGAAACTCCAGCTGTCTGAATCAGTATTTCCACCCCTCTCACTTAAATCTGAGCACTTGCTGTAGCACATAAGAGACATCACATGTCTTCCCGTTGCTATGTGCAACAGTGCAGAGGGCAAGAGCTGGTTCATGTTCACCACATGGCATGCTGCAACATACAGTGAGGTCAGACGGCCCCTCCTTGAATTGCTGGAGCTGATTTAAAGATCACATGATCTTAGAAGAACTGTGGTAGTGCCAGTCAAACATAAAATCATTTATTCCTTTCTACTGCAACAGACCTATTTAGCAACTGCATTAGAGCACGTGCCTGACTTCCGCTACACAGAAAAGGATTCCAGCTAATCAAAGGGTATTGTGCTAGTTTTAATCTATTCATTTGTACTGTGACAGTATCTCAGATTTAGTTTTACCATCAAATTATAATTCTGAAGTAGTCACTTCAGAATTACAACCAACTGAACAAGTTGTTTAGGTTAGGGAGCACAGGGCTACTTCCCTAGGCTATCTCTTCTGAAGAACTGCTTCAGGTAACAAGTGGAAATGAATTTATTGATGTTATTTAAGCCTGTTAACTGGCTACAGATTCACAATGCCATAGTTCACATGACTGTCAGAGTTTGCTCAAGGGAGGTTTAGGACTGGAATAGCAAGGGGATTGCAGGTCAAGCATGATGTACTTTGGCAGAAATGCAAGACTCAGTTCTATCACTATCACTATCACTACCATGGAAATTACAGTGAATGTCACTAAAAAAATGTACTTCTGAGATATACATCCCTGCTTTTCATAAAAAGGCATAGATACCTAAGTAAAAACCAGCAATCAGATTTTAGTAAATACTATTAAGTGTTTTAGTCAGTAAAGTGTTTTTTAAGAAAATCATGTCTCATTTATCAATGCCAATTCACTTGAAATATTTTATTCAAAATTTCTTCAGGTTCACAAACTTTCAGTAAATACAGTGCATTATTTCATGAAAATGAAAACTGATATTCATAACACACTGAACTTCAGATGGTCACTTAATGGAGCAAAAGTTACAAAAAACAATAAAAATTGCAGATTATAGTATGAATCAGGGGAATAATTTTTTTTAGCTGTTAGTTAAAAAAAATCGAAATCTCTGCAATAAAATAAAAAGTTCACTGAATGTATTTTAATTAGAAGTTCTGAAGTATGTAAAGTCTTGATTTTTTTTCTATCAGGATTCAGATTTGACCCTAAATTGCTTGTAAATTCCATTTATTTGTTGATGTTGCATTCATTTTGAATAATATCTGCTATGCTCTGTCTTATTTTAGAGTTAATATAGGTTTATGACTAAGCAAGAGAAAGGTAAGGCCTTCAGGTCTCAAATTTCAATCTGTGGTCAGAAGCCAGAAATATTTCATCTCACCCCAAGGGATAAAATAATCTCTTACAATTGTTGACAGACTTAGATTTAATTACGGCACAGTTTCAGAGGAACCTGAGCATATGAGCACAGAGTGGACATAAAGTGCTGTCAAGGTCCACTTGGCAACTGACCAATTGCCAAAAGCAAGAATCCAGATCAAAGGAAAGAGTCAAAATTCTTAATCTTGGTATGAAAGGCTCATGGAGTTCAAGCTTGCTGTCAGACACTGATCAAATTATTGTACCGCATTATTTTTGCTATTTTTACTTACAGGAAAAAAAAAGAAAAAAGAAAAAAAAAAAAGAGGCTTGCCTACAAATGTTTTAACAGGAATAACAGAGACATTCTAAAAAAAATTCGATATCTGGGAGATGAAGGAAGGTTTTTTTTTTCGTTTTCGTATTCTCTCATTTGAACTCTAAGAATTTAAATTTTAGATTACAATTTAAGTCCCTTGTAAACACAAGATTCCACTAGATTTTGCTTGTATGTAGTTAGTCCATACACTCCCCTTGAAATTTTTTTTTGTTGACTCAAGTAGATTCACTTGATGAGTTTTGGGAAAGAACAGAAGGTCTTCAACTGCTTCTGAAAACTATAGGTATCAGTCAACTGAGTGGTTTTTATGGAAACCAGCATAATTTACAAGGAAGGCCAAAATCTGTTTGCTTTAAGAAAAGAGGTTGGAAAAATCTGAAAAATATAGCATAAACAAACAAACAACTCCTTCAGCCTTCAGTCTTTCACACTGTAGGAAGTCCAGATGACCTTTCACTATTGCTAGAAAATTCTCTGAAGGCATTCTTTGTTTCAAATTTCAATTTATTATGTGGCTGAGAGAAGAATAACTTTTTATTGTCCTCTGCCTATACTAAGAGGTAGCAGTGATTTCCTGTGTATCTTTCAATAGCTAGTTACAACATTTCTACACTTGTTTTCTCAGGAGCATAAGTGTGTAGATGCCTAAGTTTTTGCAATCATTTCTTATTATTTTCTCTGTGCCTATATAACCCTAATAACTGAAATAGCAAAACTATTTTTTGAAGTTACATTTGAAAATGAATCATGAATTACAACACATATACTCTTTTCATAAAATAGGCTTTGGTTCTGTTTTCCATGAAGCTAGCAGGAATTCAGTTGTTTGAATTCAGTGGGAGTAGAACAGGACTACAAGATATTCTGTTTCCCTGGGATAATTCACAATGTGGATTTCCTAAATTATTTTCTCACATAACATTTGACATTCAACAATTCCTTCCCCTCTCTTTCCCTCTCTTCCCCTCCCCTCTTGTCGCCTTCCCTTCCTTCCTGTTCTGGCACGGTCATCTTTATTTTCACTATAATGTTTGCTCAGCAAATATTAGAATGAAGAGGTGGGATGGGATTCTGCTGAGGAAACATCACTGGAACAAAAAAGAGGGTTTGCCTGTAGTCATCTTTCTTATTCAATGATTTTCTGATGCTTCTTAGGGCAGGATATCTATGCCTGCCCTTATTCCTGTCCTTGCACTTTCCCTTATACCTCTCCTCACTGTGGCGCAAGCAACTTCCATGTCTTTTTTTGGAGTGGTGAAACTCTCTTTTGTTCACATTCTCGAGAGTCCTTGAGACAATTTATTTTCATAAATTGCTATTTTATTGTTTAGAGTATCTGCTACTGCTGCTGAAATTGTAATGTAGCAATCAGTTGAGTTCTAATAGTCTTCCATTTAAATGTTCTTTTAAATGCCTTCATTGGTTTTTTACTTCATAGTTTACATTTTTTCCAGCAAAATACTGTTGACAAAGAAATACATCTATAGCTTTCCAAACAGAATAGAAAACCTGACTCTTAATTTGTAGCTGAAAACTGGTAATCAAGTGACAAATATCCTTTGACAGATGCATATGCACACACCAGAGCAGATTAAAAATTAGTCTCCAGAAGGGATTTTTTGTGTTTAAGTCTGAGCTGCTCAGGCTGTACAAGGAGACCTGACAGAAATAGTTTATATTAGCTAAGTATTAGGAATAAATCTCGTAGTACAATTGGATTTCATTTTCACCGAGAATCACTTGTTAGAAAAGGCAGTTTAAAATATCCTATTTTTATCTTTTGATTGCAAAAGCTAAAAGGACTATCTGTATTTGTTTCTCAACAGTTCCATTTTACTACTTACAGTACTTCATGTTTTCTCATACGGCAACTGGTGAAACAGAAGACTATCTCCTATGTACAGTATAGATGATCTTTTTTTGTAACAGGATACAAAACAAATAATTTTTCCTAGGCCAAAAAATTTTGTCCTTCTTGTTGGGTTGCCCTCCTTGAGCTATATCACTGGATGTTACATTAGGAAAAGTATAAAAGTAGATTAATTTTACTTTACATCACATTTTAAAATTAAGTTCATTTTCCTTTAAATACAAATAGTCACATCTCCAAAGATTAAACAGTAAGATACTTCTTGAAAGATGTTAATTCTTGTATTAATGTATCTTCCAAATGGGTTCTGCAGACAGTGATTTTTGTATTACTCATTCTTAAGTGTGTACATTACTAAAATCTCAAGAGATCACACATGTTCAGTCTTCCTGTGTGACTGTAAAAGATAAATGCTTCAAAAGGGCATGAAAGAACAAATGAGGGAGTTTAAACTGTGGTCTCTCAGAAGAATGTTGAACATCATGTGAACATCCACATTTGCAAATGAAGAAGTATTAAGATGACCTTAGGAGAACACTTCAAAATATCTGCCAAAAATTTTCTAAACGACTTTCTGTATTTGCTGTATCACAATTGTAGTCAGAAGAGATTATACCACCATGGGAAGATGTCTCTGAAATAAAACGTCAGTAATTTCTATTGCAAACACAGACTGAAAGAAATTTTAAAATTGCACCAAATGGGGCCTGTGAGAATGAGTATTAGCCAATAACTGAATTCTGCTGTTGTGAAGTGCCCAATGTTCTCTTAGCTGTTATACTGAAAAGACAAAGAGGTACATGATCTTTTTCTCAGTCCTTATGATGTGAAGAAATGTCAAATGAGGTATCTAGCCTTGAATAAAATAACAAAGATGACCTCACTAATTGTGTCTTGTCTCATGCTGAAACTAGGTAGCTGAAGCCATCATACTCCTGCCACAGCTGAGCTCAGAGTATGCTAGGTGTTCATTCTGCTATTCGGAAGATTCTCAATATGTGCTAGAATTTTATTCAGTTAGCTCAGCAGTGACTAAACAACTTTTAATCAAATTAAAGTTGTTCTCATTTATTTTTATAGTACAGGTGATAACTGAAAGATCTAGGAAATAGGACTGGAATTCAGAACTGAGGAACTTACTCCTGTTTTTCACTTTGAGGGTATGACCCATCAACCCCCGGCAGTGTGGTGCACCAAGTTCAGAACTGCTCTAGAGTGTTTGTACTGAAAATGCCCTCATGATCTATTAATTGGAACAATCATCTGCCAGGTGGAAGATGTCATTTGATGCACTTTTAAGTTGAGTAGGGTCTACAAGCTAGGTCTCTTGCTCTTCAAGTAAATGTTTTAAATTCTTGCCTGCTGAGCTCCAAGATATATGTAGTTATCATACGTCTTTCACCATGCTTCACTCCTCAGTACAGGTCTAGACATATGAAATTCCAAGTGGTTAAGGTTTCCTATCACTACCAGTCATTTCTTCAGAGCAGAAAAGTAGTTTAGCAAGGTTTCTGCATCCAACATACGTCACAGGGTTTGTATTTCCTCATCTATGGCATATAAATTATAAGTTGTTGAGACTATGAGTTTAGCATGAGGTTAGGCTTCAAAATAGTGCTAAACTGAAGAAACCTAACAGAGAGAGCTCTCTAAGTGTATTCTTACATTTATCACTCTGTACATGCATAAAACATCAGAACACAGTAATTTATGAATTTGAGGTTAGAGTTATCCTGCATACACATTACAGAAAAAAATCATGCTTTTACTGTCTTTTATTTTATTAAATATTTCCCCAAATGTCACAGCCCATGCCACCAAAAAGCTTTAAGCCATGACTGTTAATGGATCCACTTTAACATTTTTGCAACTGTACAACCCACTTCCTCCCACCTATCCCATACCCATTGAAAAAAAAAAAAGGAATTACAACAACTAGCATTTTATTTCCTGTCACAGATGATGTCATAAACACAGCTTGAGATAATACAAACTGTTTGTATCAAGTTTCTGAGCAGAGGAGAAAAGAGAATAACAGAATTTATTTGTCAATTGATTGTGGAGAAATCCTTGGAAGATCTTAGTAAACTAAAAACAAAAATGATTTGGAAGTTGGCAATGAGAGTTACCTCCTGAATCTACTTGCCTGAGCACTTGAATAGATTTAATTTAATATATTTAAGAGAAGAACTGTATCTGAAAGATTATTAAGGTATTAAAAAAATCTAAAAATGAAAAAATGAAATTTCTTGACACACTGACTTCAAAGAATCAAAGGCTGAAATGAAATGACTAGCATAATGCTGAAAAAGTTTTAAAGTTGTATGTTTTCTACATTATAATTACAAGCATAGCTGCAACTTGTCAAGAACTGTAGACAAGATACTGAAAATTACATTCAATTAGGAATGCATGACAGAAGAAGCATTTAATTATTTTGGCAGGCAGGTTTTCCTGAACAAGTACCTTCATGTACCAATAATGTACTGTAATTAATCCCAATTTTCTTTTCTGCACAATAGTTCACAGATATGTGTGAATGATCTGTAGAAGTCACTTACTAGACATTTGCTATATAAGGTGAATAACAAGTGAATATTACATGGTATTTAGGGCAATTCACTAAATGGAAAAAAGTTAAAAACTCAGAGAAAATGCTGTCATAGTTATATACATTGCCAATGTATAATATAGTGCCAGTACAAAATAAATAAATAAATAAATAAATAAATAAATAAATAAATAAATAAATAAATCAGTTCTTTCTGAAAAGGCAGTAATCAAACAATTAAGTTCAAAATGCTGCAGAATTCAGGGATATAAGTAGCAACATTGAAAAGAAGTACAAACCAGGAATAGAAAATTAAAACAAAAAGCCAAAACACAAAAACAACATCCGTCAGCATGACTTTTCCAAACATAAAGTTAATGCAATATCTTTAGATTTTCTGTGGTGTCTTCTGCAGGTTTACTGACTAGACTAATGTATGTCAAGATTTCATTACAAATCTTGGCCACCTGCAAGAAAAGTTTACTAATGTTTCTAAGAACTCCTGCAAGAAAAATCTGGATGAGGTCTCATGAATCTTTGTTCAAACAATCTCATGTAAAACTAATCAGATTTTTTTGGATTCTTCTGTGCAAACCAAAGTGCATATGAATTAATTCCAACTTACTTTGCAGAGAAAAAAAGACATGCAATTCTTAAAAATGAGGAGGAAAATCAGAATAGCCTGCTTTTATAAATGGTACGTACTTAGTGACATACATACACAAACGAACAAAATTCATGAAATACAAGAAATTCTATTATAAGAGCTAAGTAAGAGGTAAGAGGTCTTCCCTGTTTCTTGCCAAGCTTTCCACTGCATAGTCTGAAAATGACATTCGTTTTGGTACAAGCTGTAAGAAAATCAGAACTGTAGATATTTCAAAATATTTTATTTATCTTCAAATTTCTTTTTGTCTACAAGTTGCCAGGGGGTTTGCAACAGGATTCATTGAAGGGTTATATACAATTCGTCATGAGTCATGGAGACATAACAAAGGAATAAATATTTCATGGATGAGTGATGACAGTATTTATTCTGTACTAATTCAAAATACTCATACACACTTTTATGTAAGATGATGTTTCAAACTGCAACTACATATGAATACTGACAAAAGTTAGAATGTATATAAGAGTATAAAGTAATTAAAATCTTATGAGTAGAACTGTTTGGTATTAAGATTTCATGAGTCCTCGTCAGGCTAAGACACTCTTAAATTAGAAACAAATGCTGTCTTGGTACATAAGCACCTCTGTCTCTGTAGAACTGCAGCAAATGTTCAATAAACATCCCACAAGGAAACCAATTGCATGAACTTATAGACTAGCAAAATCTGCAAGTAGGGGAGCAGGATGAGGAACAGATAAGCCTTTTTTTTTTTTTTTTAACAGATGAAGAAGAAGATAAAAGCCCAATGGATCATGCTGGAACTGTTAAAATGATCAGGAAAAGATTCTTGTCATATTTTGATTTGGCCTATGCCAATTCATTCGTTGAAAATGCACTTTATGGCCATATTTTTATGGCTGAATTTTTAAGGAAGAAATTACAGGATTTTTTTTCCTCCAAAGACACAAATTTCATGTTTTTAATTACTTTTTTTCTTGTTATTTTCAATATAATGTTTTATGTATTTCCCAACAAGTATGAGAATCATCTCACTAGCTGTACAACATACATCTAGAGTCACACATACTGCCTTTATAATCAATAGAGAAAAAGTGAGGCATCTCAGAAAGTTCACCTTCTCCTGAGGACAAGGGATTTGCACAGCAAAATTGATCGCTTCTCTCCTTGATCACTAAGGAATAAATGAACTGTCAGTATCCATGCTATGGACTACTAAATTCAGCTGTGAAGGATCCCATCAGTAGTGTATTTCTTTTGGTGTCACAGTTGTCCTCAAGCTACATGGTTACCTGTTTTCAGGTGTAAAAGCTTTATTTTGAGTTCATATGTTACTTTTGCAGAAGGGTTCACAAAAGAAGTTGTTTAATTTTATTGAGGAGAAAAATGATCCTGAAATCAATGCTAGTGTTATGGTTAAGTCAGAAAAGTGGTGGAAACAAGTCACTTCTTAAATGTGCTCATGTGGAAACAAAAAAAAAAGTCAAATTAATGCATAACAGCACTTATGCTAATATTAAGTTAAATGTGTTAAAGACATATGTGAGCACTGTATAAATTGTGAACCTAGATAATTTATCTGCATATCATATAAAGCATATCATATCAGCTTAGGGTTGGGAATGATAGAGTGGAGTGTCTCCAGTGGACCTGGTCTTCACTAACAGAGAAGGACTGATGGGAGAAGTGAAGGCTGGGGACTGTCTTGGGCAGAGTGACCACAGAATTGTAGAATTCTCCATTCTTGGGGATGTCAAAAGAGTGGCCAGCGAAACTACCTTCTTGAACTTCCAGAGGGCAGACTTTGATCTGTTCAGGGTGCTTGTAGAGCAGGTCCCTTGGGAGTCTCTTCTCAAGGGTAAAGGGGCCCAGGAAGCCTGGACACTGCTCAAGACCAAAATCTTAAAGGCACAAGAACAGATTGTCCCTGAGTGCCATAAGGTGAGCCGTAGGGGAAGACGACCGGTGTGGATGAGCCAGGAATTACTGTCGAGACTCAGGGAGAAAAAGAGTCTACGTCCTCTGGAAGAAGGTACAGGCTACTTGGGGAGATTACAAAGAAGTAGCTAAGGTATGCGGGGAGGAAGTTAGGAAGGCAAAAGCCCAACTTGAGCTCAGGTTGGCCTCTGCAGTAAAAGACAATAAAAAATCATTTTATAAATATATGAATGGGGAAAGAAGAACAAAAGATAATTCTCATCCTATACTTGATGCAGCAGGGAATGTGGTCACTGAGGACAAGGAGAGGGCTGAGATCCTCAATGCCTTCTTTACATCTGCCTTTAACAGCCAGATCAGTTATCCTCTGGGCTATTTATGCCCCGATCTGGAAGTCTGGGATGCTGTTCAGAATATGCCCCCAGCAATTACAGTGGAGACAGTCAGAGAGCTCCTCCTCCGTCTGGACTGTCACAAGTCCATGGGACCAGATGGGCTGCACCCTCGGGTGCTGAAGGAGCTGGTGGGGGTGATTGCTGAGCCCCTCTCGGCCATCTATCAATGCTCCTGATTAACTAGTGAGATCCCAGAGGATTGGAGGCTTGCTGATGTGACTCCCATCTTCAAGAAGGGCCATAAGGAGGATCCAGGGAACTATAGGCACTTTAGCCTGACCTCAGTGCCAGGGAAGGTTATGGAGCAAATCATCTTGGATGAGATTGCACAGCATGTGCGCAGTGTCCAGGGGATCAGGCCCAGCCAGCATGGGTTCGTGAAAGGCAGGTCGTGCTTGACCAACCTCCTTCCATGACTGGGTGACTAGTCTGGTAGATGAGGGAAGGGCTGTTGATGTAGTCTTCCTAGACTTCAGCAAAGCCTTTGACACGCTGTCATAGAACCATGACACACGGTCTGTCACAGGCTTCTTCTGGGGAAACTGGCTGCCTGTGGTCTGAACAGATATACACTTCTTTGGATAAGGAACTGGCTACAAGGCCGTGCCCAGCGGGTCGTGGTGAATGGAGTGAAGTCCAGCTGGCAACCCGTTTCAAGTGGTGTCCCCCAGGGGTCAGTACAGGGGCCCATCTTGTTTAATATCTTTATTGATGACCTAGATGAGGGGATTGAGTGCACCCTCAGTAAGTTTGCAGATGACACCAAGCTGGGAGGTGGTGTTGATCTGCCTGAGGGTAGGGTGGCCCTTCAGAGGGATTTACACAGGCTGGACCGCTGGGCTGCAGTGAATGGGATGAGGTTCAACAAGGCCAAGTGTCAGGTCCTGCACTTTGGGCACAACAACCCCATGCAGCGTTATAGGCTTGGGGATGAGTGGCTGGATGAGTGTGAAGAAGAGAAGGACCTGGGGGTGTTGGTTGATGCTTGGCTGAACATGAGCTGACAGTGTGCCCAGGTGGCCAAGAGAGCCAACGGCCTGCATTAGAAATAGTGTGGCCAGCAGGAGCAGGGAGGTGATCATCCCCCTGTACTCAGCACTGGTGAGGCCGCACCTCGAGTACGGTGTTCACTTTTGGGCTCCTCACTACAGGAAAGATGTTGAAGTCCTGAAGCGTGTTCAGAGAAGGACAACAAAACTGGTGAGGGATCTGGAGCACAAGTCTTATGAGGAGCGGCTGAGGGAGCTGGGATTGTTCAGTCTGGAGAAGAGGAGGCTCAGGGGAGACCTCATTGCACTCTACAACCTCCTGAAGGGAGGTTGTGGTGAAGAGGGATTTGGCCTCTTCTCTCAGGCAACGAGCAGGACATGGGGTACTGGCTGCAAGTTGTATCAGAGGAGGTTTAGATTAGACATAAGGAAGAACTTTTTCTCTCAGAGAGTGGTCAGGCACTGGAATGGCTGCCCAGGGAGGTGCTGGAGTCGCCATCCCTGGCAGTGTTCAAGAGGCGTCTGGATGACGTGCTGTGTGATATGGTTTAGTACTAGTGGTGGCAATGGTGATGAGGAGATGGTTGGACTAGATGATCTTATAGGTCATTTCCAACCTTCTGATTCTATGATTCTATGATTCTGTAAAGATATCCACCAACACACATTTATTCTTCTATATACAGGATGATTTTCATTGTGAATAAGAAATAAGAAAATGCTTGAAAATTGTGAACAAATATCCAACTGAATAAGTCAATGAATTTTAAAATATTTCTTTCATTGAAAAAAATTGTCAGTTAATTACATAATTTCCTATAAATCTTAGACTTTTGCATGTAAAAAGCGTTGGAAAAACTGTAATCTGTTCATATTTTATCTAGTCAAAATATATGTTACTCACGCCTGGAACTTTTCCCATGCCCATGTCCTTTCTTTATTCTGACAGAGACTATTTAAAGAGATCTTAGACTTCACCTGTGATTGTTAAGAATGTTTATAATGCAAACACAAACTTATAGTATTCTGAAAACCTAAAATCTAATTTAAAAAATCTTGAAAAATAAGCAATGTTTTTTGCTGTTTTACCCAATGAATTGCATACTTGTGCATGCGTCACTGCTCTTGGACAAAAATAAAATATTTAGAATATTTCCTTAGAAAAATCTCAGCATGTCAATGTAAAACCTTGAATTATAATATAAAAATTGAATTTGCACACTACTGACATTTTTCTACAGATTGGAACTAGTTTTGATTCAATATTTGTTTGTTTGTTTTTAAAAGGATAGCTCTAAGACACTTTAATTTCAGTAGTTATTATAAGTCAAATTATCTATTCCAAAATGTAATTTTATGTCTACTAGCTATTGTTTCTGTCAAAAAGCTTTTCTTTGGAGTACACTGAACAATGGTATAAACCTATAGACAATTTCCTTTTCAGTTAGTTCAGATTAAGAGCAAAGTTACATGCATTTGGTATCATATGTAGACTATCAAAAGACATATTGTCTTCTGAATGCTTAATGACTGATTAAAAAAAAAAAAGAACTAGAAAAGAAAGGTAAGAGAAAATAAAGGTGCCAGAATTAGTTCTCTTACAGATTTCAGAAATAGTGTTTTTAGCAGATTTCAGGTACACCTCTACAAAAAATAAAAAAATAAAAAAATAAAAAACAAAAACAAAAAACCCTTTGGGCCAAGTTTATTACAAAATAAGAAAGAACATTATTTAAAAGGATATATCCAGCTATCTGCAACATAGCGATCTCTATAGTTATTCTGGGAATAAATGTGGAAAAATAAGGCACATATAGTAGATAGGAAGTATATAAATTATGTATATCTAAGCTTCTCTTTGTTAAAAGGATGGTTACTTCACAGAGTGCTTGCCAGGGAATGCTTATTTTTTTCCCATAACTTGTCAAGATACTAAGCTATTAAAAGAAAATAATACAGGTGGATTTAAATGTTCAAGGGAGATCTGATTTTCACTGGATAATTGCTCTGCTCTTCTTATTAATCAGAATCCTTAGAATTCAACCAATGTAAATACTAGGACTAAAAAGACTGGTCACTTTTAGAAAGCAGGGCTGTCACTACAATCACTAAAAAAAAAAAAACAACCAACAGACCAAACAAAACACTATCTGAATCTGGAGGGTATTTCATTGAGAATGAGGCTAAAGATTCTTCAAAGATTCAGTTGCATTTCAACGTATTTGCAGAGAGAGCTGTGTGCAGTATCTGTGCAGCTCACTGAACAGAAACCTGTCTCTGCCATATACAGGTTACAGGCTTAAATAGAGAGAAAGACTACAACTATACACTAAAATGATGTCTCTATTCAATAACTATTTCAGTTAATGAGTGCATGAAAATCTCTGGCACAGCCTACGTTAGCATAAAGAAATGACAACATGTGGTGAAGCAGATCTGAATTAGAAAAAATTGTGTAGCCTGAAAGAAACAGAATGAGCAGGTCAAAATGAAAACTGTGCTTCTGTCAGAATAATAATGAGATAGGCTATAACTAAAACATCAAGGTCTTCAGGTCACAAAAATACTCACTTCTTACAATTTTGGTTTATAAAAATGAAGTTCAGTGATCACCCTATGCCTGCAGTATTTAGTGCGATTAGATGTATTGTTTTAATGTTCAAGCCTTGCGGCTGAATTTTAATTCAATCTTGGAAAGAAAATCGCCATATCTGAAATGCAGACACACATACAATAATAATTAAAAAAACAAATTAATAAAGTAAAAGAAGCAAAATAACCACAGTAAGACTGTAACTATATAGGAAAGTGTTCTGCAAGGAACTTCTACACCACACAAGACAGAGCATAAAGCACTCCATGACAGCAGAGAGACTATCTGAGAACTCGGAATTAGTTTCATAGTGGTAGCTTGATGTTAGTAAAAGACTTGGACTTTCAATATGAGGCATCATGTAGAAGCTAGCTACACTGTTCTCTTCCTCTGATAAAAGTATTCTGGATATTCCTGACTGGTTGCCGGTGATGTTAGAGGGTATGTAACAGAATCTTAAGAAGAGCAAAAGAAACAAAAGAACCATCTATTTCAGTATCCTTCCTCCAACAGCACCCAAAAGCTGATATTTAGCGAGTTTTCACTAGAGAGGATATCTGGTGAGAAGCCAGCAAATGTATACTTCCCCAGGTTTATGGTTTAGCTTAATTGCAGTCCATGCTACCTAACTCTCCCTGCTCTGTTAGCTCCCAGTCAGCTGCTGGGGTTTCTTAGATGCTTTTGAAATAATGAACCCAGCCTATCATATTAAGGTAAACCACCATCAATTTCAGCTTTCCTTAGGAAGTCAGACTCTCTTCTGTAGCAACTCAAAAGATGCTGCCTGAGCAGCTTAGTGAAATCTGTCCCCTTGACATCTTCACCCCATGGTTTAGGGTTAATTGCCAACATACTGCTTTTTACACATGTCCCAGTGTGGAACTTCTTGACTTCATAAAGAGAAACAAATATGCTGCTATCAGAGGGCAGTATTGACATCTAGATGCATGATGATTGAAAAGCAAACAAACAAAATACAGCAATATATAACAGTGTTGATATGCTGCATCATTTTCTATGAAATATTTAGGCTGGTGAGTGTGGTAACTCAGAAACTGCAGTTCTGTGTGACAGACATAAGAATTAATATTTTATCAGCTATAAACCAGCAAGAGTTTGAAATATTGCTCCTGACTGCAGCTAATAACTTTCCTTCACAATAAAGTATCACTGATATTGGCTGTGCAATACGCTGGGGTGAAGGGAACATTATTTACTGCATGCAATGATGCTATATAATTTAAAAAAGATTGTGATTTCTAGCAGGACTAAATACACCATTAAAATGTTGTACAAAAAATAATATCCATTAAAGTATTATAAAAAAATAGTATCACAAAATTTCACAATCTTTGCCTTAGAAAAAAAAATGCACATCTTTAAAAGAAATATATAGGTATTTACATATACTTATTTTTCACTTTACCAATGAAATAACAATGTATTTAATAATACAATGAAATCCTCTAAAAAATAAGGACATAATAGAAACTTAGTTAAGTAAAAAATGAGAATTTATTTAACTGTATGCTTAAATATCAAGATTATATCAATTAAGGTGTTTTAAATTGGTTTTTGTATTCCTACCACCAGAATTTATTGCCAAGCAGTTAACAAGCATACATTATTTTAATCCTAATTAAAATTACTAAGGACTGTAAGGTGGAGGAGCTGAAATTGATCTGAGGGATATGAAAAAGTTCAGCTACAGCAATATGGTCACAGACCAACTGGCCATGGGCAGCAGATGCTCCAGGCCCCTTAATATCTTTGTGGCCCGCCACTGGACTCCTAGGAGATCCTTGTCTTTTTGAACTGGAAAGCCCTCTGTAATATTCTCAGAAAACATATTTTAGAACAATACTTCTCTGTACATTAGAAATTTCTGCTTTAATTTATGGTAATAAAGATTCATAAGTGAATATCTTAGAATTGATTGAACTTATGAGTGGTGACGAAGTTCTTAAAAAAAAATTATTATGAATTATATAGTGGAAATAAATAATTGAATTTCACCAAGGAAATTATTACGGAAATATATTAAAAAGTTGATAAAATAGTGTGATATATACGTATTTTGCAAAATACATTAGCAAAATTATTTATCTTTTGCTGGGTCTTATGTTTTAGTACAATATTTTTTTCTCCCTCTGAAAAGCTAAACAAAAAAAACACATCCCCATAACTTGCTGTACATTTCCTGACATGAAACTTCAATATACTGCATCTTACAGAGGAATCCAATCCTTTACGTCTCTTTACTTCACTGTGATTACTCTCAGAAAGCGTAAAGGACTGAGATACACTTGGTTTCTTTTGTTTGTCTTTTATTAGAACTACCAGTTTTATTGACAGGGTAGGGCAGCAAATAACTACTTTGACGTTTTCTCTATTTTTATTATTTTAGAAGTAATTGGAGGGCCAAAACTCCTCAAAAGTTGTATTCACTCATACTTATTTCCACCAATGCCTCATAGAAAGACTTTTTTTTTTTTTTTTTGACATAACATTTTGCTAAATAGAGCAATAACATGTTACAACAACAGAAAAAAAAAAAAAAAAGAGTGGTAAATACATATAATAACTTAGCAGTAGTGATGCTGTCCTAATACACACTTGTATGTACAAATTTAATTTGAGCAAACTCTAAATTAGCCCTGAGTTCATCTTTTGATATGTCTGCTGACATACCCAGTGTTTATTATTGATTGTATCTTCATTATCTTTTGCAAATGGACATGAATGAGCATCACTTGACTAAGATAGTCAGATGTAAGCTTGCCCTGACACAGAAGAGCAATAGCTGTGGATCTGGCTCACAGTCTGACTGTTTAGAGTGCAGAGAACACTGTCTTCTTCCTGGAAAAGAAGTAAAGGGAGATTCTTGACCTACTTTGAGGCAATGTATTAGATATTCCTTCTTGGCTTTGAGTGGGCTTCATTGTACTTTACAAGATAAGATCAGGTAGGTATCCTGAGGTGGCATGCTCCCTTTGAGAGCTGCACTGGAGAAAAGGCAGTAGTGAGAGTTGCTTTGTCTCATACCTAGACTAAACAGACTGTAGAGAGAAGTGAGGAACAGACAGATCTATCCTACCAGAAATGGTTTCCTAGGACCAGAGCAGAGGCTGTGTTTCTCAGAAAGTGACTGACTTCAGAGTGACCAACCTTCAGGAACTAATCAATATGAAGGGTCAGCCTTCAGGAACATGACTGGAAGAAGGAGAGTATATAAAAACCTGCCTTTATTTTCTTCTGAGATTTCATTTTCCTCTATTTTAAAGCTGCACATCTGTTTCAAGAATGGCATTTCTAATCTCATTTTAGCCAAATAAAATTTTTATTTTTAAAGCATTTAGGTTCTTCTGGAGACCCTGGATCCAGATCCCTGGATCCGGCTATATCAGCCTACTGAAATAAAAGATTCATAAAAGAATATGAATCTTTTAGTGTGATTATGTGAAATGTTGTATGAAATATGTCTTATATTGAAACCCAAAACATTAAGAAACACATAGAACTGGTCAAATATGCACTCTTTCATCTCAAATATTGTAAAGGTTGTAGCTTGCATTTGGTTTGATGAAGACACAGTCTTGCTCTTGTACACTTTCTTACTGAGAAAGGATGAACAGAGAAACCATTGTTTCTCCCTTGACTTAATAATCAGTAATAAAAAAATATTTTATAAGGACAAGAATCTGCATGAGACTGTCAGTAAAATAACTCATCTTCTCTCCGGGCTTCACTGTGCATTTAATAGAAAGTGTTTTTTCTTCATTTTTGTGCAGAAGTCCTATTAATTTCTATTATTTGATATCACATACAGACAGCATTAATTTAATATGGCTAAGGGGAAAAATGTTAAGTCTGCACAGTCAAAATAAACATCTGCTATTATTTCATAAAAAGTCCAACAGTCTGTGCCCTTGTGTTATTTCCTGTAACAGTATACTGCTTTACTACTGTGCTTTCATCACCATTTTTCTCAGAATTTCCCTTCCCATACACACGACCTTTGCAATCTGCTCAAAAGGAAACTGTGAATAAAAAAGTGCTTTAATAAAAGGATAGCAGGATTATTCAGCAACTGTGTAGATGGTGTCATTTAACCTTTGGAGCAATGGCCATGAACTAAGAAACAGAAATGAAGACTGACCTTCCTCAGATGATTTTTTGATTATGAATCCAAAAGATGCAGTGCTTTTAACTCTGGAGCTCAACAGGTGAAAACAGAGCCAGTTAGTAGGAGCTAGAAAAACAGACTGGGCTTTTCTAAGAGTGCATAAATAAATTATACAAATGGAATAAACATAGCTATTCCTTTTTTTCCTATAAGCATCTTTACCAAAATGGGCATCACTTCACACTTTTTCTTTCTCAGAAAAAAAAGTGTAAAAAAAAAAAGTCAAAAAAGTAAAAATTTGAGCTACTGTTAGTATTTCAGGATGCAATTGGTAGAGTTATCTGATGCTGGCATCATTTATAATTGTCCTGCAGATGGACAGGAGGAAAACTATCTGAGTTGAAGTACTTCCCCAGATCGTCTGTGTTAATATTGTTTGCAAATTACTGACAAAAACAGTGGGAGTATTCAAAAAATTAGGAAATGCCAACTTGAGAATTGAAGCTCACTTCTTTCGTGTTGGAAAACTGATTTGCAGTAGTAGACAAAATGCCGATTTTTCAGGGGTCTTTTAAAAATTAGGTATTAACAAGATTACTTATATTTAAAAAGTATCCATTAGCTTCTTTAAACAGTAGAGAGATGAAATTCTATTCTTACCTACATGTATTTTCCTCTAATGTTTTAGTTTTAAAGATGCCAAAAAGCAAAGGAATCTATTGTGCGTCAAGAAAATTTCAGATAGATAACTACGTGGATACTTACTCCACAGATTCCATCAGCATTAAAACTTAAAATATTTCTGTAATAGCATGTCATGAAAATTAAATTATAATTACATTATTTAAGGTATTTCTGCATATTTCAGTGAAATCTTAAAATTACACTAAATGCAACATGATAAAAATACTTCTTTCATGACAGACTTTATAAATCTGCTTCCCAAAGGGCTTTCCAGATCCCCAGATAATAATGTCTTTTTATAGCTGCCTCTAAGATTATTCAGATTCAGGATCTAATGAAGGAATCAACTACTCTCATGAATGAATATTTTTCTGGTCCATACTTCAAGCCTCTGAAGTGTCAGGCTCAAGAATCACACAAATGTTCTCCCATCTAATGTGCAACCTTTCTCCAGCTCTACATACAGATGGTTTTGGCATTCCTGTGATCTACCTGTGATGTACCTGATCAGTAGCATCCTTAATGAAGGCAAGGGTATTTGGAGTTATACTGGTGGCTTCCCTGCTGTTCAGGGTCTCTACACCAACTGAAATAGCACATAATAAAGTACTGACTGACTAAAGAGGATATTCATGTGCTACAGGCTATGATGAAGTCTGCATTACAAATAATTGGTTGCTCAAATCCTCGTATTTGCTTGAGATCTTCTTATCGAAATAATGTGGCTAGTGATATTGCTAGCTCTTGTAATTTGGAATGGAAATTACCTTGTAAAAAGGGAAGTGTTAAGCAGGGCTTTTTTTTTTATGTTGACGGATATAGGCAGTGGATTATTTTTCTCTCAATTTAACATGCCTGTAAATATTAATTAGAAGGCAAATATCATCAAACACAGTCTGAAAACAGTGGAAAAAAAACCAAAACCAACAACACAACACCTCAAGAAGTGAAATACAAGCTGAGGAGAATAAATGAACGTCTCATTGTGTGGCACTGAAGAAAACAATACTCTTCCCTTACTCAAAGTATCATTTATTCTAAGCTTATTCTAACGTTCAGGTCAGAGCAGGTTTTGACTGTCACAGAAAGAAGGTGAATGAGATGGAAAGAGTTAATGAAGAGGTTGATGACTTTAACTATTAAACACAGGTAGCAGTGACATAATTACTGGACATCACGGGGGGAAAAATATTAAATAGTGATAAGTGAATGTTCAGTCAAATTCAACTATAAAATAGCTTTAACAATTCAAAAAATAATCTTTATTATATTTATCATTTATAAATAATATTCATTATTTAAAATCTTATTTAAAAAAATTCCTCTTTAAGCTATCAGCAAGATTATAAATTCTCTAGTTGATCAGATAAAACATTATCACATTACTGACAGTATTTTTTTCTGCCTTTCTAACTGCAGTTATATGAGCATACAGAATAAATCTTAGTTACAGAAAGGAAAAATAGGTTTGGAATGTGTCAGACTGTTCTCTGAAAATAGCACTGATTTACACATTTCTGTACCCCTAGCATAACTATCTGTTATAATCTGGCTTTCTATTTTTTGTCATGATCAGTATCTTCTCATGTTTCTTTGTTTTAGTAACAGGATGCTATTGGAACATTAAATGTACAAAAATTATGTGGAAAAGCCATCTACAGTACAGAATTTTGGTACAAAACTATAAAATGAGTTTGAGTTTCTGATAAGGGAAAAATATTCCCTTATATATTCCCTTATATAAGGGAACATTTTTTCCTTATATACATTTTCAGAAGAGATGTATAGTATAAATAATGCTTTGGACACTGAATCCTTTGGCTTCCATTCTCATATACAGACTGAATTGACTTACGATTGTTGGTAACCCATGCTTTCATTCTAGGAGCAATGAAATCAATATTTTTGAATGTGGTTGTGACTCAGAAATATAAAACCCTGTAGAACTGCTTAACAATACATTTAATGATTATGTGCATTTTCTTTAAAGAGTTTTACAGGCATTTGTGTAGCAGAAAAAAGAGATTTTTTTACCTGTTTAATATGTCAGAAAGTGCCCTGTATTACTTTGCCTACTCTTTGGTTTGTTAAAGCCATAACTGCTTCTACATTTCACTGTCTGATTACTTCAGTTGTTGCTGTTAGATTTCACACACAGAAGTGTATAATGAGCAACATACTAGACTTTCTAATTCTACACTGAAAAAAATAAAGGAAACAGCTAGGAATTACAGTACTCATATTAGAGATGATTAAATGAATTACATACTTTGCAATGCAATTGTGTGTGTGTGTGTGTGATGTTATTCATCTTAAATATATCAGACATATGTTAACCCTTACCAAAACCTATTGTTTATATTAATTTTAACTATTGAAGCCAATTGGGTCTTCTGGGCCTTAGTCACTTAAGACTTCTCTAACACTATCCATAGATGGAATAAGTCTTTATTAATTTGATATTTCACATGTATGAGAAACTTATAAAAGGATAACAGATCCAAAGATTTTTAGCCACTATAATATTGTCATAATCCTTTCATTCTATGATCTGCTGATTACTTGTATTATGAGAAAAAAAAATCCAATGTTCCAGGCTCAGAAGATCAAGGCAAAACTTAATTAAAGTTGAATGGAGACTTGTAAAGAAAATATGTGAAGGAAATCTAGGGAAAAAAAAGCATATGCTGTTTCTTAATTATTCTTTGAGCAGTGTTTTCCTTCATGAGTAAGCAAATCTACTCTGTCAGCGTGAGTACTGGTATATTATAAATGGGTTAGAAGTAGCACGCATCAGGCCGTATAGCATTGTTTGATTTCAGATTATCGTTGGCTACTATGGAAATCACTCAGAATAAGAAAAGGAGTGTACTAGTGTATGTATTTCAATCTGTGCATAAACAGAGGAAGAGACCACAACAGGAGACTCAATGCTTGAGGCAGGTGAATCATAGCAATTGCTCCATTCGTTCATGGTATGATTACCTGGAGATATCATACAGTGGACAACTGTGGGCATGCTGATGTTCATGCAGACCACTGCGCTGCCATGAGTCATGCTGCAATATGCAAAAGCACATAAGGTCACAAGAAAAGTATGCTGCTTGTCTGATCCAAGGATGCATGCTTTATATAAGTAAAAGGTAAGTATTTAGGTTATAAATTCTCTACTCAAGATTTACTTTATCTGCACTTTTACATCTTATATCTTCCTCCCTCATAACAATTCATAAAATTCTACTAGTTACCAGAAATGCCAAAAAAAAAGGACAGCACATTCAATATTTGCTTCCTATTAGTCTGCAGTGCTTGAAATATTTTGAAGCAGATCTCTAAAGAATTCATTTATTGATCTCAAATTTATGTTACTATTAGAAAGCATTTCAGTACACTATCTTTGTGTGGGTATAGTAACTGTACAGTTACTTAGTATCTTTAGTGCCGTGATATGATTCTCAGATGGGAAAGTTAAAAAGCAAAATTTCTACAGTGTTAAACCACAGTGTCAAAACTTCCACAAGACATGGTATTTTTTTCTAGTTCTCAGATCTCTCCCTCTCTTTAAGCCCCTTGAAAATTGCAAATTCAATTCTAGTGCTATTTTGGGCATTTTTTCTTAGCACATATTAAAAGTTAGCAGAAAATACTGTTTGTCACCATTTTGAATTGAACTTTTATTAGATTTCACAGATCAAGTTAGAGAAAAGGTTGTATTTTATGTCTTTCAAAACCCATGTTGTGTAATAAGCAGAGAAAAAAGAATGAAAAAGTGAAATAGAAGGAGCAAGCATTCACGTGGCTTTCTGTCAGTACTAATGGAGTTGTGTCAGAAACCAGTTCACTCTTGCTAGTAAAATGCACAGCATCAGCCAAGAGTAAACAAACTTTCTGTTATGGCAAGAGGAAGCAAATGGCTGAACTAAATCAGATGGGAGGGGAAAAAAGTAAAGACAAAAACCTCTTTCAGCCAGGCTAAGACATGCAGAGTAGCATGTGATGTTGCCCTGAACTTTGAACATAATGAAGTACTCCTAAGGAGCTATTACAGCAGAAAAAAAAAAATAAAAAAATACACAAAGCTCAATAAGATGTTAATTTTGATGCACTTTGAGATATTTCACAAAATGTTAAAACTGTTGAACTTGATGTGAAGTATTTTAATAAATCATAGTTTTAATGAAATACATGTTTCAGCTGAAAGTTACGATAAAAAAGTAAATGATTCACATTACTCCTTTTATCTTTTTATTGCCGCCTTTCTTTAAGAGAAACTCCTTTTCTTCATCTTTATTCATATATGAAAATATTGTATTATGTAGATATGAAACTAATGTATTTTGCTTCTATTCCAGCAACAACTGTCTGGTAATAGAGTCAATTAGCCATCAGTCTGGTAATGACTTTGAGGTGCCAAATATATGAAATTTAAAGAGACAGAAGAAATTCTTATTTACCTGTGCTGTAATGAAACCACTTCCAAATTTGTCTACCCTTTACTATCACCCAACAATTGTTACAAGTCAATGGTAAGCAGACTTAGATGAGGATGACTGCATCCCTGGAAGCATTCAAAGCCAGCTGGATGTGGCTCTGGGCAGCATGGTCTGGTGGTTGGCAATGCTGCACATAGCAGGGGGATTGAAACTAGATGATCATTATGATCCTTTTCAACCCAGGCCATTCTATAATTCTATTATTCTACGACTTACTATCTTGACCCTAGGAATCTTATACTCTTTGGCATTATCTAATGAGTGTAAACTTCCAGAGCACAGGTTTAGAATCCTGAAACTGATATCTGAAAATAAAGTTCTAGGCCTCCTTTCTGATTATCTAATTTCTGAAGGAGGATATATCTAAACTGGTGGTACATATCTACATTCCAAAAAAGAAGACAACTGGGCTCTGGTTCACTGCAGAATAAATGTGGAATAGAAAGGGACACAACCTTCTTTTCCATATCTGTTCTTCCAAGATTGCCTTGTTCTGTGTTGTAGAGTTGTAGCCCTTGTGGTCCATCTTTCAGCATAGATATTAGTAGTTTTTCTACTTCGTAACTCAATACTCATTTTGCAGATGAGAAGGAAAAAAAGAATTAATTATGTATTAGAAAATATATTTTATTTAAGTGGCTATATGAAATTTGTCCTACTCCCTACATCCCAAACGATGAATTGGAATTTATCTTCATAATTAAAAACAAACAGGCAAACAAACAAACAAATACAGACGTTTCTGTGATCAAAAATTTGTGCCCTTTTCAAATAATGAATGCTCAGTCATTTAAATATGTGGTTGAGTAATAATTTTATTTTACTGTCATCACATCTTATTTCAGATGCCACAAGTATGCCTTCCTCTATGGGATACTCTCTATAATATCACCCTAAATTGATATACCATCTAAGAATTCTTTGTTTCTCAAATAATAAAGCAAGGTTATATGTAGTATAAAAAAAAACATGTACTTTCTCATGTAGAAATGGTTCAAAGATAAAAAGTAGTCTGTGTTCATGTATCGGAGAATGTGAGCATACTTGTACTGAAGTGAAAGGAAAGCACTTTTAAAGAATCTCCATAATTTAGAGGCACTGCTCCATTTGCAATTGATAAAAATCGTGCTTTGAAGTAACTTCTTTGCTTTTGGAAATCATAACCAGGAGCAAAAAGCTATTGTCAGGAGAATAGCATTATATCCTAAGGGAAAAGATTCTAATCTATATACCACAACATGCCAGGGTAATGTATAACTTTGCAGCTTGTTTCAGACAATTTTATTTCAGATTTCATTTTGCATAGATCTTCATCTCCTACAGCTTTCTTCTAATACACAAGAAAAGAAATACATGAATATTAAAATAATAAATGGTGAAGATCATACTTAGCCTAACAAAATGCAACAAATAAACAAAAAATGGCTCACAACAGTGAAGCTGGCAGAATATCATTCTTTCTGGTTACATACAACAGACATAATGTGTTCTAATATATGTCCTAGAAACTAGCATTATCTGCTCAATTAAGCCAGATAAATAAAAGCAAGCAAATATATCAGTTAAGTAGATTTTTCCTCATATCATTTTACCATCACACTACTGTGACCTATTTTTATGTCATGCAAGTCTTAGATAGACTGGTAGCATGCAGTAGTTCCACCATGCAAAATGAACAAAATATCACTTTATTCTGATACTTTCTTTAGGAGACATGGTAATTCTGAATATTTTTCCAGAGGAAAATGCTGGGCTCCAAACTGGACACCATCCTCTCTAATGACCATTAGTTCTGACTGCTCTCCTGGTCATGAAATATCATCAAGTGATTCCTGCAGTAAATCCATATTGTACTCAGGTGCATGTTGTCAAAACAGCCAGCCTTACTCCTCACAGCTGTGACATTCAAAGAGTTGTGAGAATTGGTGGATCTGACAGAAGGATACACATCTGTCTGTCCAACTCTTTCTCTCAGTGATGTACAATCTATTTTTAGGTGGCTATATGCCATCTACACATATATATACATTCACGCATACATAAATGTATGCATATAAGTGTACATATATATTTATTCATTTTTACATACATAGAATGTATACTAGCTTCCACTAAAAATTATTTTCTAAGTGTTAGCAGAAAGAAATATGTGCTAGTCCCTTAATTTAATTGCATTTAGCTTACAATTTTCAAATATATTACACTCTTTTCTAGAATGATAAAGCTTTATCTTGTATAGACTCTAACAATTTTTCCAGACCTCATATTATGAATTTACATCTACTATGTTTCTTCTTAATTTTTCCCTTTACTTGCTAATCTGTGTTAAAAAAAATAGAGCTAATTTTTTCATGTTCGGCATTCCACACATAATAGGTATAATTCTTTGGCTGGTGTCTGCTAGTAAGAGCTCTTTTTTTTCTTAGATTATCGACTGTTTTATAACAGTGCATCTAAATTCATTTAGGCAGTAGTACTAAGACTCTAATAGATTCTGCTTGCAGAAATTCTGTGGTTTGCAATCCTTCTACTTCTCACATCAAAGGAGATGACACAGAAAAGATTACAGCATTCTAGTTCAGGTGTGAGAGAAAATTCTAAAGAGACTAAACATAGAATCTTCTCAAGTACTGTAAAAGGAAAATAAAAACATATTTATTATCTACATCGGCTTTCTGAATAAACTAAATCCAAAACGGCTGAAACCCTATTTGTTTTTTCTCTGCCCACATTTTAGCTTTAATTTGAAAAGGCCTAACTAACTGTATGAATTAAGGAACTCACATATTGAACTAATAAAATAGATAACATGCACTTTTAAATACAAGGCTGAGATCTACTGGTACAGAAAGTAATTAGGTAAAAATAATGAGAAAAGATCAAACTATCTATGACTTCTGAAGATTTGTCTTGTGTATGTGTTGTTTTAACAATTTATTTTTTTATTGTTTTTAACAATTTATTAAAGTTTCTAACCTTATTACTTAAAGTCATATTACCATTATGGAAGTAGCTAGAGATAAGGGAAATAATTAAATTCCAGCGACTGGTAGTTTCACTGTTTGCAAAAATCCCCAAGTGAGCACTTAATACTGGTGAATAAAAACTGAAACACAAGACATTACACTTATATAAGAGCGTAAACATGTGCATGCATTTGTGTTTTAAGAACTGCACTTTCTGAACTAAATGTCCTCCTTCAACATAGTACATTCTTGTCTCTTTTGTTAAATGCTGAAACCTGTATGCTGCTGTTTCTCTGTCTGCACTATTCCAGTCAGTACTCTAGTTGTTGTGCATGTACATGTCTGCCAAAATGGCACAAAACTCAAGTTGTTACCATAACTCAGCAGAAACCCTACCTCCTGGCATTTTAATTAGCTTATTTTTATAGCAAGAAGCTCTGTTCTCTCTCCACGTTATTCCAGCTTTTGATAAAATTTGTAAAAAGCTTTCAGAAATACATAGTCCTCTGTAAAAGTCAGAAAAATATTCAGACTAACTTAGTAGCATTTCAATTCAATTTGATAAACATAGCTGTAATCATCTGACCCCAATCTGAATAAACATTTCCCTTAATTAAAAACTAAATATTTGATTGTGTGTAATTTGTTTACATTTATAGGTATAAGAACGATATATTTTTTATTTCTTTATAACAAAATCCATCTTTTTTAAGAATGGTATCAGCATTATGAAGTAGACAAGTCTTTGTTTGCAAGGTCTTATGGTCCCTATTTGTCATGTCCAGGTAAGACTAGTGCATTTTAAAGATAAGAGACCAGGAAAATCAGCTTTGTAACTGAAGCTTTCATGTGAATCCTGCATTAATTATCCCTTTGTAGATATTCACAATAAATTAATTACTTTTTACATGCTATTTCTGTGAACAAAACATATATTTGTAAATAAGCATTCTGTTTGTTAATTTGTATACCTCATCAGAACAAATATATTATGCTTTCCAAACTCTCCCAGCCTGTAACAGATGCTCAGTCCCACAGCTAGATATGTGGTTGTATTTGCATTACTTCCCTGGAGTCTGGAGGTACTTGTTGCTCAAAGCAACTCTGATGCATAAAGCTACAGAACTTCTAAGTACCACAAATGTCTGCCCCGAGGCACACATTCCTGCAGTGCACATTCCTGCCTACTTCTTCTACTCTGGGGAGCTAGCTCCTGCTAGTTTATACCTGCAGTAATTTAGAGATTTTGTTCTCATGTGCTTGCAGACTCATTGCCAAGGGTGGGGTGATTCTAATTGTTATTTACCATGGAAATGTTGCCATTGACTTCACTAAGCACAATATCAATCTCTACTTTCATAGTCTAGAACCCTGTAAGATGGGCAAGATTTTAAGGAAAGGATATTTACAGAGAACTAAAATCACAATCTACTCATTACTTAGTAATTTCATTTCTACAGTCCACACTGCTCTCAGTTTTATTGTAGCATTCAGGATAAATCAACAGCTCTAAGAAAACAAAAAATAACTAAAAACTCAAAACTTGCATATCACCACTTATAAACTGCATTACAACTTTTGAGACAAAAGCCCCGTGTAGATGAACATCTCTTACTTTGAAACTTTGTTCTTAAACCGTGCTGTTAGAAGAACTCTTCAAAGTCCATTTCACAGAAAAGCCTCACTGAAGTTCTATGAATTCTTTGATACATCATTTGTATATCAGTAACAGGAAACCAGAGAGCTCAATAAATAACACACTCTGCAGTAATACTAATGACTGTGTTGCACATTTTCTTTTACATAAAGTGCATAAAGTCAGTTTTAACTGTATTTTCAGGAAAAATACTAATTGCTGATTTCTCACATTTATAAACATTTTCAAAAAAAAAAATAATATGAGCAAGTTTTATGACCACATTGAATCTCCGTGATCATTGTATAATATTCATAAATACAATAAATATAAAGCAAAATAATATGTAGAATCCAGAATAGTTTACACAGCCAATCTTTCTATAGCCTGTTATTTTTAAATCTGCATTTTTACATTGTCTAGCAGTATAAGATGCCATTATTATCTTTTTTTAATCCATGCTCTTTATAAATTCTTTTAATATGGATTTACTCAATGTATACAGTTTATTTTTGATAAATGTACTGATGTTGACATTATTTGTCTCAGAACTAGTAATTCCTATGACATAAATCAGTACTTTATTACTGGGAGTTTCAGCACATACAGCGTGATTAACATTATTAGAATTACAGGCATACTGAAAGACAAGTTCAAGACATTTGTTCAAAAGATAGTTAGAAAAATGATTTAAAAATATAATATAAATGTGTAAATATAAATTTATACCTTATATGTATACTTATATATATATAGGAGGGCAGCTCATCTCAGTAATAAAATCTAAGAAAAGGACAGATAGTCCAGAAGCAGATGAAAAGACAGGATGACATGTTAAGAAACATGAGAATACCTACAAGGCAGAATGATCAGTAGACAGGAATAGACCAGATGGGAAAGAATCACTACATCAAGAGTCAGGTCTTTGTGGTTAGAAATTCCAAATGAAGACATATAAGGAGGCCAGCCCATCAAGTAGATTCAGACACAACAAAGATTTAAGATATCAACTGTAGACTGAAAAGGATTCAAAGAGGGAAATATCACTGTCTCTTCCTCACGTCTGGCCAAACAACTTCCTGAAAAACATGGATAAATAGCAGATTTGGGAAATATTTATGGAAGTGGAAAGTCAATAAACTCAAGAGTTCTGCCAGCCCAGCAGTTCTTAGCGCAGAAATGTGATCACAAGTGGAGTTTTAGCAGATTCTAGCTAGCCTTGCTTTTAGTATTTAAATCAGTATTTGGAGTTATAAAACCTGCAGATGCAGATTTTTGGAAATCCAGATCCAGATTATGAGGCCTGAACAGATTTAAAGGAGATGCCTTTAAATGAGAGGTATTTACAGGGAAAATACTCTTCCCAACAGATGGAGTCAATTCCAAGTCTGCAAGTAAGCCCAGGTATCCAAGAACAAAGCTGATTCCACAGAGAGTGGGGGTGGACGAGTCTCAGATACTTATTCTGCTTACAGATAGTAAAGAAGAGAAATTTTAATAAATGGAGTGTCAAAGGATATAGAAAATAAACAATAGTATTCTAGGAGAAAGAAAATATGAACAGAGATGACAGTAGAACAGTGGCAAGAGCAGAAGTCAGAAAGTTAAGTCAGTTAGAAGATTACTTAATTCAGCTAGGAAACTGGCTGAACATCAGAGAAAATAATATCTTTAAATTAATGCAAAGATCTTTGAAAGTTAAATGAGAGACTCAGAACTGCTGGTGTATGATATGGAGCAGAGACAAAGTTAAAGATGATATGCAGTATTCTAGAAGATGCTGCTGAAATCCTTAATTGAATGAAAAGTGAGCATAAATAAAATATATTTTTGGTTAAAACCACATCTAGGGAAGAATTCAGAAATGTTTAAGGGGCAGTGAAGAGCTTTTTGTGCTTGTTATAATGTCTAATAACTCTAAACATGGGATACGGATATGAAGAAATAAATATTACTGACAAAAAAAATATTACAGAAGCCTATTTTATGGAGACTGAAACTGCAGCTAGTTTAGGGAGCAAATATTACCAGCGATAACAATATTTCCTGAACAGGACACTTCTTTAATTACAGAATTAAAGTAGCAAAAATAATTGATGCTGTATTACCTTGCTCTGGGGAATAGTGAAGTCAAAAAGGAAAAAAATCAGGAAGAGTTACAGAAAATCGGGTTGAGTGATCATTACCTCATGATAATAAATAGAATGGTTAAGTAATTCTGTGACTAACATTCCTGGCTTCAGAGGAGTCAGTGGTAAATTAGGGAAAATTCTAGGAAAACTTGTGGACTTTTACTATGACAAAGTACAGAATCTATTTAAATAAAATATGCAAAAATTCTATATGCTCAGGCTTGCTTGAGCTTTCAAACAATGGATGGTGAAATTCTTGATTCAAAGAGAGCTTTGCGAATGAGCATAAATAAAATGGAGCAAAACTCAACAGTATTACTGTGCAGCTGGAAGAAGCTGAGGGAGGAAAAAGCCACATTATTTCTACCCCAGGCTACCAAAAGTAGTATACATGATTTTAAACAATGCTCACGCAGTGAAGAGTTTTAAGATTTTTCTTAGCAACTAATATAAATTAATATATTTAACTCAAGGGTTGCAAATATAAGGTCTGCATATAGTAGGATAAACAGAAGCCACTCATTTGACTTCAATCACATGCAGATTTATCTTCAAATTTTGGAGATTGTGAAAAGAAAAAAATTAAAAGCAGGAAGTTTCATATAAGTTTACCAAGGATAATTTACACAAATTATCTTCATTTCTTTCTTTGATAAACAAGTGTTTTCCTTTAACTACAGGAAATTTTGTCTGAAATATATTACATATTTGTTATTATATGGAAATCAAACATGTACTGTACTTACATCTTTTTTAAGCCTCTTTTTTAAGTTTTTTAACCTCTTTGATCTACCCATAGTGGACACAGACCCTAGGTTCAGGTGGACCTCTGTCTTGGTCCTGCATATAAGTAGGAACAACATACAGTACATCTGCGTTGTGTTGTGCATTAGATACTTATTACCTTTTAACAGAGATGGAATAAATTTGCTCATGAAGAACACTTTACAGCACTGTAATAAGCCATCATATGCCTGCTGCTTTTAAGACCCAAGATACCATCTCTTCACTCTGTGTATAACCATTGTGTGCATGTAATACATGAGTGCTGTTTCATAATATCTATCATTCCTTTAAAAGATCTCAGTTTCATGCACTCTGCCAGAAAGGGATAGCATTGCTCTCCATATACATTATTTTACATAAAATGCAGAGACTGAAAACTGTTTAAGGAAGTTTGGCACATGAACAAATAACAATGAATAGGCTGTGACTGGATGTTCAAAAAAGGCCTCCAATCAGCACAAGAAAGAAGTTCTGTATCAATTTTCAAGATGTGATGGTGAAACCTAAGTAGTTTTAAGGCTGAACATGATATATTTAGAGATGAGTAATTTCCATCGTTGGCCATAAATAAAAAAATATGAAATGGCATGAGAAAGGCATGAAGAAAATCTAACATGGATTTCCTATTCAGTCCCCAGTTGTTATGCTGCAGTAGAGAATGACAGATTCTGTGGGCAGTAATGACTGGTAGGATCGCTGAGATGAGTGAAGCCTTATGCTTGGCCTTGCCAACTCTAAGATTAAGAAATACATTGGAATTTCTCAGCACAGCAGCTTGTAACCTGAGGTCATATGTTAAAATTCATTTTCAAATTTATTTATCTTGAAGTCTCACTCAGACACCCGACACACAGACACAGACACTCTGTAGATTATTTTTAATCATACTTTTCTTCAAGCAGTGTCCAAATTAATATGGGTTTAGCCCATGCTGTCCTCGATTTTAGAATACACCTTCGTGAGGGTAAGATTTCATTCTGGCTTACCTCATTTTAAAATGAAAAAAACACAGTAAAGCATAGTGAAAGTATATCTTTTAACCAGTCTCAAATGTAAGGAACAATCCCTAGTATCAGGTACTTTTTCATTGCGTTGAGCAAAAATAACATTCAGAACTAAGTCTACAGTATAATATTTAAAATATGGAATATAGTGTGGTTCTACAAGGAAAAAAGAACAACCCTTTCTTTAAAGGGTTATTATGTAATAAACATAAAAAAATAATAAACAAACAAGCAGAAAGCATTCTACCATCTCATCACTTCATTCAAGACTTATCATATATTCATGAATAGAAAAAATGGCACCCGTAGACATAACTGAATGTTTATGGAGATGAAGCAGTGGATGTGAACACAGTGAGTCAATGAGCGGTGCATTTCAGCAGCAATGGCAGTGACAGTTGGCCATCTCTGCTGGTGCAGATTTCTATGAGCATGGCATGCAAGCTCTTCAACTCTGGTGAAAACACATAGCTAAGGGTGGTGACTATGTTGAACAATAGCGTTCTGTTGCTGAAAATGTTATCTATCAAACAGTGTTCAGGATCTATTTCAGTGTTTTGCTACCATGCCTAATGCTTAGTACTGCCTATTTTATTTTTTCACTTGCTGTGCATTTGCTGGGTGATTTATTAACTACTTAACCTAACTTTCAGCCCACTCAACCCCACTGTTTTTGTCTTGAAATTTCATTTGTATACTATGACATACATTCTTACAGCTATTATGTCTGTTGTTATATCTTCAAGAAAAGATGTGGATAAGTGGTTGCTAGCTTTTTACATTGCTACCATCAACTGAGATTTGATGATATATTTTCACATTATCAGAGGAATAGAGAATAGCCCAATTATTGGAATTACATCTTCATTTTCCACATTTTCACAAGTACCATAATCAGCTTTGTTAGATATAGCTGTTAAAATATGATTTTAAATGAGTCTTCTTAGTTTGGATTGTGTATTTTTTACCTGCAATGAATCTTGTGGTATTATGAGCATCTGTGATTTGCACATCTTTCCAGTGTTCTGTTTTATTACTTAATATGATGGTGTTATTTCAGATAATGTTGGGAATTATCTGTGACATTTTATTTCTCCAACAGGGGGCAGAAGGGCACATTTAATCCAGACAGATTTGTATGAGAGCTCACAACTTCTAGGACTTCATTTCTAATGCTATTCCCCACTAAAATGAGATAGGCGGGTGGACTGGGTTGCTTGGACACTGAAGTCACCATCAAATCCAGCTGCCTGTGTTGCATAAATTTATATGTGATACAGACTTCAAATTTAAATTTTATGATGTTCCTCTATCACGTTCCTCTCTCATTTTAAGAATGATAAGTCAAGTTAGGCAAAATACAAGAATCTTCTCTCCTTTGCAGCAGTTAGTTGCTGCAAATGATGCATTCAGAAATGTGCTCACCATCTGTTGGATATGTTTTAATAGGCTGAGAAATTATTCAGTTGTCCCAAACTGGTGTTGCAATACACCAGCCAGTTGAGAGTTACTGACAAACATTAAGAAACAATGCTGTCTAGACCTGACATTGGCATTGACAAAAGGTATTTAAAAACTATACCAACAAAGCTAAGCATATTTTGTTTGATTTCTATCAAAGTTTGAAAGTAGCATAGAATCAATATTCACATAGAACACAGTCCTCAGAACAATCAAGTAGATACGTACAGAACATTAGGATTGTGCATAGCATCTGCATTCCTATTCTGCATCAGGTTATAGTTTAAAATCTGTAAATATAAAGCACTGGTATAAAGCAGTCTGCCAGAGATTTAAGCCATCACAGTATAGCTGGAGCAGATTGGCACAGTGGATAATTACTTATGTATATCAGCTTACAATATGCAATATTCTGAGTGGAATAGCTGAAACTAAATTTCAATATTAACACAGAGATAGAGAGAACATTAAAAATATTGACAGCTTCAAAAGGTGTGAGATGCTGTGTGACTACAATATATCTCAACACTGTAAGGGTTAATCGCAATATTTTTGTCCATCAATGGCTTCTAGTGCTTAAAAGCATGGCCAAAAAATAAAAATTAAAAAAAAAAAATATCAGCAAGTCATATCTTTGTCACTTACACACATTCAACTTCTAGTTTTGAATCTGTAAATATCTGCTTTTCAAGATTAAATCAGTGTGAGATTTGAAGATGGTTGTTTTAAGTTTCAGTAAACTTAATAAGAAGATGACAAAGGTGATGGCAAGATCTGTAGTAAGAATATCCTATTTACAAGAGCTGCAGTAAAAGTGCCCCAGGCCATCTATTCAGAATGTAAGTTGCTGGATTGCAGAAGGTCTGCAGAGGAAAACATTGCTGAATGATTACTCTTGTGTTACTTTGTATTTGCTTATTAAAATGTTATTAGCAGAATTACAATTGCTGAAAGAAAAGCTAAGTAACTGACGATCTGTTTGATGGACATTAGAAATTGAATGATGCCTTTCTCACAGTAAAATTAGTCATCAAATAACTGACAATATGATTACAGATCTGAGCTCATCGTTAACTGTACACAGAATTCAAAAGGATCCAGGAATGACCTTTTTCTGTGGCAATCAGCTATGTGGTCATATGATAAATCATTAGTTAATATAACAAACAAACAAAACAAATGCCTAATTCATATTATGTGGCAGTAGAAAACGTAAATTCTTCTGCTTATTGGTACTTAGTATAAATAAGTGGTTGACATTTAGAACATCTGTAAGGTAAGTTGTTACTGAGTTCCAAGCAGTATCTGATCATAGAACGGTTTGAGTTGGAAGGGACTGTTAAAGATCATCTGGTCCAACTCCCTTGCAATGAACATGGATACCAACAGCTAGATCAGGTTGCTCAGAGCTCCATCCTTGAATTCTCTGTTTATGGGGCCTGTTTCTGCACATAACTGAAACACTGCTTCTGGAAATTCTTATTAAAATCCACTAATGATGAGGAATATGCCACACAGTGACAAACTACTTCTGAAAATATAGTAGAAATATGAACAGAACTTTGCATCACACCTTTCTCAGCAAAATTCAAGTCAGCTAGGGAGACTGTGTAACACTGAAGAAAAATCTCTCTTTGATTTGGGCAGTGTAAGGAAATTCTATTCAGTTTCAGCATGCAATTAATTGTTGCAATTAGTGTTGCCCTAATTTACAGTGAACACTGGGAAGGTTAATTCTCCATTCCATTGTGTCAATCTTCAGCAAAGCAAACCTGCCTTCCTGCTAACCAGAACTGATGAACGTTTTTAGAGAAAAAGCTTGCAAAGAAGCAAAACAGTACAAGGCCAGTGGACAGACAGCGATAGGAAGCTCACGGGAAAATTAAAGAGACATATCCCGATTTCACTCCCATATGGTTTGTGGTAGCGATGAAAGCTAAGGCTACAAGGCTTCTGCACCACCACCGCCAGCACTGGTTGATGCCTTCTGTGCTCCTCACACTGACCCCTTCTGACCCCTTCTGCAGCGTGCATCCCAGCCTCCAGCCCGGAGATGGACCCACCGCGGCTGTTCTGCCGCCGCCCTTTTTTCTGACCGCCCGCTCCTTCCTCAGGTCTGCACCGCTCACTCTTCTGCACAACCTCCCGGGAATCCCCTCCCGGTCCGCGCCCCTCTGCCCTTGCTCATGAATGAGGCACATGCGCTCCGAGCTGCTCGTAGGCCCCGGCGGCGCCGGCAAACGAGCGGGTAGGTGGGGGGCGTCTCCTTTCTCCTCCGCCCCTTCCCGCCGCTGTTTCTGCCCTCCTCCCCGCCCGCCTCCGGCTCACGAGATGCTGCTGCAGGCGGTGGAGGGGGGGCTCCTCCCTGCGTCAGGAGGTGCGGCTCCCCCGGCCCGCCACCACCCTTCCCCCTTCCTCTCCCCCCGCCGCTTTTATGTCTGTCTTTAAACGTCGCCGCCGCAGCCAGGGCTGGGCACGTGTGCGCGCCGTCGCCGTCTGCCCGCCGCTGAGCCCCTCGCTCGCGTAGTCCCTCTCGCTGCCCCGCGCGAGCACCCGGCTCCTTCCCACTGCCGGCGGCGGGCGGAGGAGGTAAGGCGACGGCGCCTGTCGGGCGTTAGGGGCCCCGCGGAGCCGCGCCCGCGGCCGGTGCGGCGGTGGGCGGCGGGATTGTCGGTCGCGCCCGTTCTGAGTCTGTGCCGCCGGGCGGGGAGCGGAGCGGGATGCCCTGCTCTCGAAGCCCGCTTTCCTGTGGCTCCGCGAGCAGAGAGCCGGCCCCTCGGGAGACAATAGCATGCGCCCGCATGTGTTTGAACTCGGCGGTGGGTTGCACGGATGTACGGTGCGCTTTCTCTTCCTTTTTTTTTTTTTTTTTTTTTTTTTTAATTCTTTTTTTCTTTACTCTGGCGGTGGATATACTTTCATTTCCTACCACGAGTGGCAAAAAAAAAGAAAAGAAATTCATTCATTCCTTCATCACCCGCACGTGACGTATACACCACCTCCAGCGCGAGTTTCAGTAGCAGAAGCGGGGCGAGGGTGGATGCATGGCAGGGTCTGTGTTCTGCGAGCGGCTGCCGCCGGGCTCCGACAGATGCGGGGCAGAGATGTGCAGGTCGCATCCATCCCCATCCCCTCCGCAGCCTCTTACGCTGCAGGAGCCGGGCGGAGAGGGCTCGGGCCTGGCTGCGCAGCGCTGTTGTCGCTGAGCATCGGGCGTCGCCCTCAGAGAGCGGCGCGGAACCTCCCAGCGCTACCCGCATCCCGCATCCCTCGGTCGGGGTGGCCAGAGCAGCACGGCAGGCTCAGGACCGGCGCGCCCCGGTGTCAGCCATGTTTGGGTGGGTATGGTAATGAGGACCTTTTTTCAACCTCCATGCGTCTGGCAGGTATATTGTGTTGGGGCTTGTAATGACTGCAGCCCTCTGTAATATCCACAGCGTGACAGATTGATGTCTGCACTTCTCATCCAAGTTTTAAAATCTCGTCTCTTTTCTTATTAAACCTTTCAATTTCCCGTGCCCACATTTGCATTAGGGTAAACTGGAATTTCATTGCAATGCTTTGCTTTTGTTGTGGAAGTAAATGCGATGCCCGTGCTGATTAGCCAGTTGAGAGCTTGCAATGGAATTTACTCCATTTCAGTAATTTGCACTTTGTTTTATTTTTAAAAGATACTGTAGTCAAGACCTCATCCTTATCAGCCATTTTATTTTGTCTGTGTGATATTGCTGTGCGTCAAGCTTGCTGCCGTAGTATTGATTTCTAAGAGAAGCTTAATTATTTTTAAACAGTAAGGCACTGTGAATATGGCACTGTTTCATGCTATAGGATGGAGATCCAAATCTCTGCTCCCCACTCAAAAGAAGAGTATAAATGAAGAAAATAAAATTTTCATGAGTTATCTGATGTAATGTTCATATGCACTGGGTATATTATCTGTCTATTATCCTGCTTTCTCCACTTAATAGAAAATGATAACAATATTCCCTTTTTTTTTTCCAATTTAGCATTGTGTTTCTCAGATATGCATTATCAATATCTTATTAAAAAGGAAGCTTTACCAAATACGTAGGTAGATTATTTTTTTCTTGGATAATAAGATTGTGATTTACACAGAGAACTTATTAAGACAACGTTAGAACTACAGCATGAGTCTGCATTTGCTGCACATAAAAAATTTCATTTGGGTTCAATTAGGCACTTCAGATTCAAGAGGAAAGAATTCAATCGGTTTTTGATCTATGGATGAAAAACCAATCCATTTAATTGCTGTTTGGGTGCTCCACCAATTCAGAAATTGAAGAAGTAAAACTGCTAAAGCACGTTGAAAATGCTTTTGCAGGCTAAGCTGATTCCTGTTGACCTCTAGTGTCTTGTCATTCTTACAGGCTTTTTTTTTTTTCTTTCAGGTGAGCAAGCAAAAAAGTAGTAGTGCAGAGGATCATATAGTCTGAACGATCTGTCAACTCTTTTCTCTGCTGTACATTGCAAAAGCCTGTATGCACAAAATTTTTAAGAAGTTGAATATATCAGTAGAGGAAAAAGAAATCATGGGTTATTCAGAAATATATTTGGGGGATAATAGCAAGAAAACATGCAATCTACTATTAAAGCTAATCCTTTTGGTATAAATTACTTTGCTAATGTGCATTGGGGTATTTGCTCTGGGGGGTGGTATGGAATTAAAACTCTGGGGAAGTGTTTGTGGTGGGAATCTTCTCAGGAAGACAGAATCTCTTCTGCAAACCTCTAGTGCACAACCAAGAGCATCCACAGATTTATGTGTGCACACCTATGTCCCCACTATTTTCCACTGTGCTTTTCCATTTACATCAAGGAATAATGTTCTTGTTCCAAAATATAGGATATCTGCTGATTTTTTTTTTTTTTTTTTTTGGAAGAACAACTTACTGGTAAACTATATATATACAGAAGGTTGTAAAAGAAAACGATGATAATATTAGAAGCAGGTATTCTATGTGACCTTTGAATTTTCCATTGGTTTGCAAAAGAACCCCAAAAAGTCAGAAGGATCATGAGGCCCCGCTTTCACGGTCTGTATTCGTACTGAAAGTCATCACTGACATATCAGCAGGTGGCATCCCAAAACTTTAGCAAATCTCTTTTGCTTGGAGTAGCCATGCCATTATTACTCAGGAAGTGTTCTAGGAGAACATATCAGTGAATAATAATAACTGAACATTATTCTTTCAAACAGCTGGATATTCAAAATCTGGCAAGTCCATACAAAATAGGATGAAGTAACAATAGTGACTGTTAGAAGAGTTTTTAGGGAATGAGAATATTTGGGCTGAGCTTCCCAGAACCCTGAATAGAAACAGAGCTCCTTGTTCTTATTCTTCATTCCATGAAGAATATGGAAAAAAGAAAAGAGCAAGGCTGTATAGTGCTGTGTACAGCAAGGCATTGAATCTAGTTCATGGTGCCAGTGGTCTTTTTTCCCACTTTGGGAAAACTGACTTTTGCTGCTGGCAGATGATATTACTATTTCAAGTGCCAGAAACGTATACTGCAATGCTAATGATTCAGCATACTCATATGCTAAAATGAATAAGGGATGAGAAATTGGAATAGGGACTTTATAGTTTTGGATTTTCTATAATGGAATTGAGATTAAATATTTTATTTTTTAAATTCAGGGATTTACTCTAACTTAATTTGAATGATTTATGTCATTAAATAAAACATTCTGCTTTGAGGACAAGCAGCATTTCTGATAACAGACAGTTTACATGTATATATATATATACATTGCTTATGTATAGAAAGCAGGCAAAGAAGTAAACACAGTTTTTGTTTGTTTTTTTTTTTTTCCCCCAAGGATAGTTTGCTTTACTTATTGATCCATTAGATGCGCAGGAGGCAAAATGTCTAACTTTCAGTATTTGATTTTTGTAACTTAAATAACTTCAGTTATTGAGTTATTTAAGATATTTTCATTTCCTCTCCCATCTCAGAAGTGTGTAAGAAGATTTTATAAAAATCATGGTTGTGTTGTGGCTTATATGGTTAATTTAGAAAATAGAGATTTTGTTTCACATTGCCAACAGTTATGACTATCATACTTTACCAGTCAACAGTTGGTACCTTCAGAATTGCTAGCGCAACTTAAGCTGGAAGAGTGGTAGCTACTACATTTGGTATTTGAATAAACCTATCAGGATAAATGATAGTTTTCTCCATCTGAATAGGAAATTACAGAGAGCGTCCCCTACAATTCTGTTAAGTATTGCAGTGGGGTTGATTTGTGAGAAGAAAATACAGAGAAACCTATGAAAGCTGGTGATAAACTACTGTAGGACCAATAAAGTTCAGAGATTGCAAGCAGTGTAAAGAAAAAAATGATGTTCAAAGATCTAGGTTGTAACGTTCTCTCTCAGATATTTCTCTTCACCCAGTGATGCTGATGAAATTGAACAGTTCTAAGAAGGAAATCTTACTTTTCCTGTTAAGATATTGTATTTTTCTTCAGACTGTAGAAAACATTTTCCAGTAACTGGACGAGACTAGTCTGGAAAAGAAATTGTTGGTGAATTCTCGGTATACAACAGGAAG
Organism: Tympanuchus pallidicinctus; assembly: GCF_026119805.1. NCBI lineage: Eukaryota > Metazoa > Chordata > Aves > Galliformes > Phasianidae > Tympanuchus > Tympanuchus pallidicinctus. The sequence goes on from NW_026294802.1 coordinate 22,691,217, forward strand.
AACATTTTGTAGGAACTGAGAACAGATTTCCAATGATACTAAGCAGACCCAGTGTCATTGAAGTCTGTAACTACCCATACTTACATCAGGTCTGAATTTAATCTTGTATATTTAAATACTTCTGCTGTAGTCTAAACGATTTAACTTTATGGACACCAGAAACAAACAAAAAAAAAAGTGAAATGTACATTAGCATGCCCCAGAATTACTAAAGAATCCACAGAATATAGTTATCTTTCATTGTGATTGAGTTAGACAGCCTTTGGTTCTGTATCTACTGCTAACGAGCTGCATTAAACCAGCTAGGGCGAAGTGTTAGATCATGTAATTCATACTGAAGAGCAGAATAATGACTCCTGGAGTGGATAGATCAAATGGACTTGACTAGGCAAAAAAGACTGTAGTGCAGAAGTCACAATGCTGCATTGCAACACTGATTCGCTTTGCTAAGTGTGTACTGTAAGCTGGTGTAACTCTGGCTGAAATAATTATCTGTTCACAGATTCTCCAGCAATAACCATTCTTCACGAGTTCAGTACTCCCACAAAACCTGCTTTGTTCTTGCAGTATTCTTTTTCTCTTACTTAAATATTATCCCATCCTGTTGGCACCAGTTACCCGATTCGTTATTGCGGAGTCTTTGGCTCCTAGAATGTAGTTTTTCATTTTCTGTATTGGTTGTAGACTTCATATTTAAGGTGCATTTTATGTGTTTCATCTTCATCGCTTTTGCATGTAGTTCTCATCCGTTAAATTTGATGTGTGTTTCAGTCAAGATCTTTCTGAATTTCTGCTGTGGTGAGAATCCTGACTTTTTGTTCTGTGTCTTCTGCTGAATCATGATGGTCAGGGTGGAGATCTAGTCAAAACAGGCAGTTTTGCTAAGCTTTTGGGACTTAGCTGGTGCACTGTGCTCTCATAATCTACGCTCAAGTCAGAGATTAAAATAACTTCAACTTGTTGCAGCTCTATATTGCATTTTGCTACCCCTAGGGTAGCATGTTAGTACCTTGATTGCTTCATCAGAGAAGATCAACGAGCTTTGAAGAAATGAGCATTAATATTTTTCTCCCTGCCTTTAATGGCAAGCGCTGAACTTAAAAAGGTATCCATTATTTCCCTTTCTCAATTTATGATGTTACAACAGCATATTATAACTTCTAAAAGTTAGTTTGTATGAACTTTCTTGATATCCTTTTGTGAAGTACAGACACTTTTTTTCCTTCTTCTAGCTTAGACAAAGATCGAAACCATTTTTTATCAAAGAAGATTTGAGGATTATTTTGTTATTTGTTAAAATCTGAGTGTAGAAAAATCTACTGAATTGCTATATTTTGATTACAGCTAACCCTAGTACAGTTCCTTTACTAGAGAATACATTTAAGGAAGATTAGGAGAAAATGTTATGAAGCAAAATGTTTCTGAATGGGTGTTTTTGTGCTTTAGCTGACAAACTTGTCTCAAGTCCTAATGGAAATGCGTGCAATTTGGTCAGCTGAGACTGCCTTTCTTATCTCCCTGAGCCAGCATAACAAAATTTGGATTTGAACCTGAATTAAAAGTTGTATAGAGAGCTCAGATCTGCTAAGCAGCTAATTTGGATCTGAATTTTGTATTGCAAGGGATCATTGTTGCTTAATCTGCTAATAATATGGCATTCTAATTAGGTTTCTTTCCCTCTGCATGCTGGTGTGTTAGGACTTGATTCTTCCATGAAGGAAAATAACAAAATTCCCACTGTCTTAGAAGGAAAGCCTGATTCTGCAGTTTTCTTGATGTAGCAGAGAAGTCCTTTTATCTTTCAGTACCAGAAAGAAGTATAAATTTTAACATATCAAGGCTAATATTAATAAGACATCTTAAATATCTAGTTAGGTTGATTTGGCAACTTATTTCCAAAAAATCAGATTTTTGAACCCTGGTAATCTGCAGCGATTTCTGTTCTGTTAAATTTCCTCAAACAGTAGAGGTGATTGTCAGGTCAATTTAAGATTAACTTTAGGTTTTTGAAGTGGTATTTTACATGAGAAAAAGGATAGCATCTTTCTTTGCTGCTTTAAATTGTGGATAAGTCCAGAGAAAATTGATGGTCTCCAATACATATGATAAGAAGTTTCCTTTAGTGTTTTCATTTGATGCATGACATCAGTTAAATTATAAAAAGGATGAGTTATACTGCTCAGAAGCAAGAATGAAATCAGCTATCTAATTCTATGAAGTAGATCTCAAATAGGAAACAAAACAAAACAAAAAACACAAAAAATCCACAAGAAATAGCTTTAATAGCTACTAATTTAATTTAAATAGTTAAGTTGTGTTGTGTTTTTGACATTTTACTTTTAAATGCACTGTGCTAGTAATGGTGTTATATAGTGATATTTTACCATACATGACAAGATTTAAGACTTAGTGCTTAAAATGATGACAGTAATGCCTGAGTCTGATACCAGATTCTGTAATTGGTAAATGTGGTGGTTTTATTTATCTTGGGAGAGTACTTTGGACATACTTAGGGGAAACAGGCTGTAATGCTTTATTACTTATACAAGTCTATATAGAAGATAGCTAGAAGTGGAATTCAAAGAGCAGTTTAACAGAATTTGGCTTTATGTTTCTTAATTATGTCTTGATCATAATCAAGAACTCCATCTCTGTACTTGACAAGAGCCAAGTTACTTGGGAACCTAAAACAGTATTTTATAGGTAGGAATTTTACTGTACAAAATAAAGTTTATTCAGTGATTCTTGATTATCCAGCTCTGCCAGTGGGTGATTTTTACCAGTTGTCTTCTCATTCAGAGTCATATCTGTACTCTGCTTGGGCTGAGTAGTTTGGAGTTTACTTTCTGTGCAGAGGGTGCACAGGGTGATCAGAGAAAGGGTTTTGTGCAAGTCTCTTGGAGTGTGTTCTGAGAGGGCCCAGCACAACATCAGAGCCCTTGAACAAATCGACTGAGACCACATTTTAACAAAGGGAACCTGATGGTAGAGTCTGCTGAGGTAGGACTGTGTTTTGTTTACTGTAAACCTTTAGTACAGAAAACAAGTTGTAAACTCTGAATTCACCTGTGGATTTGTGATGTATCCTGAAGGACGTGAGCAGTGTACTCTCTGATGCAGTCTAGATGGTGATACATATTCAATTAGCAAATCAGTGCTGTTGAAAACGAACATTGTCCCATCAGCCTGCCGAGCATGCCTCCAGCATTTTCTCAGATATTGCAAACCTGTACTATGATATTACTATTGATAACAGCCTGCTTAATGGAAAGTTAATGAAAAGAAACTTAATATGATATCGTGCTAGGAATAGCAATATCAGGCCCAGTGTATTTTGAAGTGTAGCAATGCAGTGTTTAATGCATGAGAGGACAGGCAGAATGATGCAATTTCTGTTGGCATTGACTCACCTGGGGACAGCAGCAGATAAATCATACTGCTACCCTGCAAGTTATTGCATCTGAAGTACCTGTATAGATGTGTCCTTCTAAAATATTTTAATAAATACTGATAAATGGCTGTTTCTTACAATTGAAAAAGGATTTTGGACATACAGACAAATTTTGATGTAGATTTACTTCTGCAACTTTTACATAAAGAACAGAGGTAAAATTGTTTCATTTTAACTTCTTACTGCTCAGTGTTGTTACTAATGAACGGAACTGAGAAGCTGCATTAATTTTCATCAATGATAAGAAAGAAAAAGTTGGAAAGTGAATAGAAGTAGCAGTTGAAGTAACAGATGCTGTGGTTTGAAATCCCAAAGCTCAATTAGGATAAATGCTTCAATTGATGTATTATTGGTGTTTGCATCCTGTGTCTACCTAAACATCAGTCGCAGCTACAGCTGCTGAAGATTGACTAGAATCTTCACACAGTTCTTTGAAGAGTTTGCAACCTAAAAGGTGAAATAGATAAAGTTGCTTTCCCTGTTACACTGTTCTGTATCCTCTTACTCTTACACTTACTTATTTTGAAGAGCTAGTTTCAGAGAGAAAACAAAGCCTGCTATTAGGTCCACCACATGTTCGAAGGAACATTTATAGGACCTTGAACCCTTTCAGCATCAGTGGTGAGCTGTGAATCAGATCACAAACCAGCTCTACTGTGCTTTAGAAATGTGGGATGTATGCCCATAGGTGAAGTTGGTGAGAAGAGGTAGTGACAGAGGGATGGGGAAGGTGAGAAGTCAGTGACAAGAATCTAGGGAATGAATGGAAAGAGATTACAGTGTAGTTCAGTAGGCAACTGGAGTGAAGTTCAGCTTCAGAATCCTAGGAAACTATCAAAAAGTTAATTATCCTATCAAACCCAAGGCTGATAATAGCACTTGTGCTCACAGAGGTTTTAGTGCTGTTTTTGTGAGTGTCTACTGGATAAGCTGTGGGCTGCATTCCAGTGGCTTAACTTCTTTCTTTGTGACCTGTCACTAGGCACTGAAGCACTCTTGAGGTCTCAATTATTGTGCTGTCGGTCCAGTAATAGTATGAACAGTTCTCAGCTCTATGTGAGTTCCACACAGTATAGTACAATCTTCATCTTATGGACCAGATATTGTAACAAGTTCATATGCAAAATCAGAAAGTTTGCATGTATCCTCTAGTAATTTCTGATTCTCATCAGTCAGGAGTTTTGATTAGACTCTGTGTGGAAATCTAGTCCTGCTTTAGGGTTTTCAAGAAGCTTAACACATAATCTAAATCCCTTTTAAGACTCTTAATTGTGCAGATGGTTTTGTACGTATCAGTTTTGTCCCATGTGAATAGAAGAGAATTTCTGAATTTCTTGAAAAAAAAAAACCTCCTACCCAAATTCCTGCCTTCAGCATGGCAGCTGCAAGGAAGTCCTTCAGTCCTTATAAATGATTCACTGTGTTAAAGAAAAGCATGTAAGTATAATGCAGTTTTTTTTGTTTTTTATTATTCTCTGTACATGCACTTTTGAAACAGTAGGCTTTTCCAATGGGTTTGGTAACAGCTTCTCAAATGTTTTATGTATGTTTAGTTACTTCCTTTTTTCCAAGAAAGCATTACAGCTCAGAAGAGAGGAAGCTATCTCCTTTGAAAATATGATTGTGGTTATGTATTCCTAGATGAAGAATAAATAAGTCTCCCTTGCTTTTGAAGTGCTGAGTTTGTCCTATACATCAGCATCTTAATTGCTGTGTGACTTAATTGCTGTATGACTTTCAGAAATGGTCCCCAAACATTAATCTACTTTGCTTGAATTGTTTTTTAAATAAACTCAGCAGTTCCATAGGGCTTCTAAGTCAGGAAAGAATGGAGCTGGTCTCCTAAATTGTATGCAGAGTGTACGCCCTGTTATGTCTAGTAAGGAGAACCTGATTATGCTTCCAGAGTGAAATACGAGCAATTGGCCTATCAGTCTTTAGGAAACAAATGAAAAAACAATAATAATAATAAAAACAACAAACCCTCAGCAAGTGAATGAAATGCATTTTATATGGAAACTTAGGACCAAAACATGAATTTATGACCAGCGATGTGAAAGCAATTTAATATCTCTTCTTTTTCTCTTCTCAGACCTTGCAGATAAGGGAAATTGGATAAACCAGAACATACAATTACTAAATTAAGTTCTGCATTGTATAATAATATTCTTTTTTTTTTTTTTTCTTCCCATAGATACTTTCAGTAGAACAAACATTCAGAAACAAAGAAGTCCGTATTTTTGATTCACTGCTATCAAGGACTTAGGCAGCATCTTTATTCTATTTCTGCAAAATTTTTTGCCCAGCAGAGCGAGAGCTTTCTTCAGCACTTCTCCATCTGTCCCAGTTGAACTTGACTTCTGTATTTTTCTCATATTACAAATGCCTAAAAACAGCAAGGTAGTGAAGAGAGACCTAGATGACGAGGTCATTGAGTCAGTTAAGGACCTCCTCTCTAACGAAGACTCTTCAGATGATGCCTTTAAGAAGAGTGAGCTGATGGTTGGTGATCAGGAAGAAAAAGATGTGGATGTTGAAGAAGGCTCAGATGTGGAAGATGAAAGACCTGCTTGGAATAGCAAACTCCAGTATATTCTGGCACAAGTTGGATTTTCGGTAGGATTAGGGAATGTGTGGCGATTCCCATATCTGTGTCAGAAAAATGGTGGAGGTAAGTTTTGTGATAGCTGTAGCTAAATGATGAAGCTAATCATTATTATTTAACAAGATTATTGTTAGCACACATACAGTAACACCTACTGCAGCATGTTAGATTTTTCTTTTAATTTCTACCACACCTTTTGAGGAAAAATCCACGTTCTCTTTATTTAGTGAGACAAATCTGCTACAGTAAGTAGGAGATAATTATAAGATTCCATTTTCTTGTTTTGAGGCAGAAAGTGTCTTAACAGCTCTTGGGACTTTCCTATTGGTTAACCAAAACCCTGCTAGGTCTTTCTGGAGGTGATGCATTATTTAGAACCTGGTTATCATAGTGCTAAAGTGTTCTTAGTAGTACTTGGGGAATAAATCAAAGCATTAAATCTACTTCCACTTTAAATACCAAAGCACTATTCGGTCTTTACTATTTAGCTTCAGAGCTTTTCTTTTTGATTACCTTTAGCTCGTAGTTCTTTATTTACTTCCTGTAGATTAGCAAGTGAATTTTTTTTTAACTGATAATGATTAATTTGCATCATAAAATTTACATTAATGGAGTGTATCTGTTTTATGCTGTTACATAGTTCTGTTTTCCTAAATATTTTACCTTTTGCTTAAAACATTATTTATTAGCTGTTCATTTATAGTCTTGAGCATAGAAGAAAGTAAGTAGCTAGAGGCCTTCCTCTGGGATTAGTATTTTATCCTTTCTGTACTGTACTCTGCTATACTACATTAATGTTCATTCTATCATAGCTAGTTAGCTGAATTTGAAACAAAACGTAGTTTTTATGATACAAAAACTGAATCCATGATATAGAACATAAAATGAAAAATAACATATAATTCATACTGGATTCTAAAGGTTGAATGGCAAGATTGATGCAAATGAGAAGTAGAGAATTTAGTGTAGAGTATAATCAGCATATATTTCTCCATTTTCTCTTATTCAGTTTAAAAGCTAAAATGGGAGATTTCTACTTTCACATTTTCCATCTCCATGATAAAGTGTAAATTCTTTTACATTTGCTTAGTGCAATAATTTTTTTTCACACTTGTTTTCAACTTTCTTTTCTTTATTCTGGAGAGAAAGTCATATGGTCTGTATGGAAGATAAAATTTTCTTGATCTGTAACTGTGAAACTGTGTAACTGTAAAACTGAGAAAACAGAAGTTGTATGTAGTTTCTCAAAAAAAAAAAAAAAAAAAAAACCAACCCAGATTTTCAATGAAACACAGTGTCATCTAGCTTACTAGATAACTTAGAATCAGTCATGAATCACTATTAGTTGAAAAATTAATACTTCTATTAAATAATTCTAGAGCAAACTGATGCTAGTTGAAGTTGTAGCTATTAAAATGTTTATATTCTAGATAACTTCATTGTAATGATCAGTCAAGATGTAGCTCAAGACTAATGCATTGCAACAGTTTGAAACTATGAATTTAACTTGGTTGCTAATTTTACAAGACAGAGGAAAGCAAGTGATGATTAGAGCTAAGGCTTCCTTGGCTTTCACTCTTTGGTCTCTCCCAGAGAATGTTTATTGTAAGAGGGGATCAAAGAAGCTAGTGTGCAGCTGTAAGGGACTTCAACATAACAAGGGATGTAGCTGTAACACAGCAAGTATTAAGAGAATTTGAGGCTTCAGTAGAGTGCATTTACTTGGCTTAGAATGAGGAAGCACTCAAAGGAGTTTTAGGATCAGTGAGTAAGGGTGTGAAAGTGTTCAGAAGACCTGATTATAGATCTTTGACTCCTTCACTATCCTCACTAGAGATCCACCTTCTCCCTGGTAGGCAAAACCCAATCTCCTCTGTTGCAACCTATGGATTAAAAAGCTGATTATTCCTCAATGACTCACAAAGGTTGTTTGCATCAGAAATGAGTATACTTAAACTAAATTAAAAAGTTTTTTTATATTAACCATTTTTACACTATACAATTTATTTATTGCTATATGAGAACAAAGATGTGTGGTTTTTCGGATACACACTTTCTGTATAAAAACTTAATAACAATTTCAGGAATAGATGTCAAGTTAGAAAGTGAAACAAATTGATATAGCAGTTTAGCTGTGCATCTGTCTTTTAATTCGTGTTGCACTTGGAGCAAAAGACAATAAGTAACAAAACAAGTTTCTGATAGAAAATATAACTACTCAGGGTAGACTGTATCACATGTTAGTGAAAACTAGCAAAATTTCAAGGAATTCACAATGTTTTCAGTCAGCTGGGGATATAGCCAATGTGAATAAAAGAAAAATAACAGCATGATAACAACTCATAGTTTTTTTAGACAGTGGCATGGGTCTTTGTCTTTCAATATTTAATTATAGTCACAGTGAAGTTATATAAGATAGGAGAGCTGATATGTAACAGCTGATACCACCACATGGGAGGGTTCTCTCTCATACTCCACTCAGTTTGCCCTTGCACCTGGCTTCAGTTCTGCTGCCTTCTTTCCTTGTTTTTGGTATCTATCAGATTCTGTGGATTCAGTTGGAACCTGAAGCTCTTCAACCCATTTCTCTGAGAATATGTCCTAATCACAACATCTGGACTGTTTGAATGAGAAAGGAGTTTCTGAAGTTCAGGTTGTTCAGAAAAGGGCAAATTGTTTAGAATAAACTGGAAGAGAGGATCTGGAAGACCTTAACCCAGATCATTAGCACACTCACTTTTTTTTGATCCATATTTTGCTGTCTGCTAGTGCACTTTATTCCTTAGTTGATGACGTTTTAATACGTTGATTTATTTCAAAACTGGGATGATTCTTTCCTGCCTGTGAAGTCATGCTATCTTTTGTGCCCTGTTGTGGACAAGTGACCCCGGTCTTCGTATTTATTCAAAGATAATGCCTTCTATTTGCTTCAAAGGGAGCCACAACAGAGACAAAGAACACAATAACACTACTTGATAGACCAAGTTCTCAGTTACTAAACACTGTTTTCAACATAGTCACCACCCTTAGAGATGCATTTTTACCAGTGATGAACAAGAGCCTGCATGCCACACTCTTAAAAATCTGTATGGTGATCCAGAACATGGATGTTCTTCACATCCACGTTTTTCACATCTCTGTCACCAAAGCTGAAACACGCCACCCACATACCACTGTGCTCACGTACACTATTTGGTCTCTCTAAACTCTTAGCAAGCATCAAAGAGTGTCAGTGGGTGTCATTTTTTTAATGTGGCAGAATTCAGTGACACACCTTTGCTTCATATGCAATAAAAACAAGTAAACAAAAGATAAACAGATAAAAGATGTGACTAGCATGAGAAAATCTATAGCAGATTAATTACCAGTACATTTTGAAAAGAGTGATGTGAGTGAAATCATATCAGGAGGTTTCATAGTTAAGGAGTCTGGATTTTGTATTGAAATATCAGCAGATTGAACAGTTTTATTCTGTGAGCTTATGAAAAACAAAGCAACTCTTTCTAAGAACTACTGTAAATAGAGGAAATAACATGTAAACTCTTAAAGACTCGGCAGTGACTGGACAATTTAGTCTCATTGTCAAATTTTAGAGGAATGGGAACAAAGCAAGTACTCTCTTGTATTTCCAGCACTGATAATATATTCAGCAGCTATGTTACTTAGCTTTTTATCAATAATGTGTAATCAATGGTTTGTGAATTCTTAATTTACACTATAGCGTCAGGCTCATGAAATTTAGTTTTATCTTATTCAGTGCACTGAAAATGCCTGATTTTTAATTTGCAAGTTTAATTCTTCATTAGAGCTGATTGGCTAAGGGGATTTAAATGCAATTTTGTAAATAGGCACACATGCTAAATCTGTGTAAGACTACTGACAAGAACACCATCCAGTCAGTAAAATAGGCTGTAAACCTAGTGATAAAATATAAAACCTTTGTTAGTAGGGTTTTCTTGATAAAAGCAGTTTGTATTTTGTAATGGTGAATAAATTCAATTAAAGTAGTTCAGTGGACTGTGAACCTTTTATGTTTTGTTGTTCACTTTAATAAATTTGAAGATTTTAACATTTGATATTCAAAATAAGTTAATTTTCATATTGGTAAGATCTTCTTGCAAACTTTCTATTAGTAAGTATGCTGTAAGTTACAAGAACGCTGATGTCTTATCAAGGCATGGTAAAACTCACCTTCACTGAGTAAGAACTGAATCATGGAATCATAGAATCATAGAATCCTCAGAGTTGGAGGGGATCTTTGGAGGTCATCTAGTTTAACTCTCCTGCAGTGAACAGAAATGAAACAGTAAATGAAAAACTACCGCAGCAGCAAGTGAAACAAATCTTTAAAGATTTTAGATTTTTCAAGTGACTTCAAGGAAAAGAAAAGTTCTGTGCTATCCGGATGATAATTGTTATGTTATATTCTTCTGAAACTGTTTTCTGACACTTCACTCACTAAAACCCATGCCATTTTCTTTTCTTTCTTTCCCTCTTCTTTTCTTTCTTAATTTTTTTTTTTTTTTTGGACATTTATAAAAACTTAAATAAAAAGCAATGGTAACATTCCATCTCTATCAATAATTGCTCAATAATCAATAATTGCTAAGCTTAGTATTTATTATAGTATAAAGAGAAATTATTAGGTATCTGATTATGGTACTTGGCTAAATAAAAAAATTAAGATTAAATCTGTGTTCTGCACAATATAAATATTCACTAGGTCTGAAAATCAAGAAATCATTTTTATTTCTGCTATTAATTCTATTTATTTTATTAACTCTAATGAAAAAGAATGTCATATATTTTGAATGCACATTTTTTCCTTATGAAGTTGAGATGAAAAATGTACAGTAGTGGGTTTTTTAATAGAAAAGCCAATGTTTAAGACCAAAATATGCAAACAAAGTGATTTTAGAATTGAGAGGTTTTTGAACTATAGAAAGGAGACCTGGGGATACTGAACCACAAAACTGTAACCACCAAAAAGTTGTTCAGTTGGCAGATGTGTCAGACAATATGAATGTAACTAATTTTAGGATGCTGTTCAAGGCTGGCATGTATAGTTCATTGTTTTAATTCAAATAAAAATGATCCTTATTCAATATTGCTATCCAAGTACACATGTTTTCATGGACTGGCAAATAAAAGACATTCTGAACTGTTTCCATAGTGATTCTGTTTTATGATGAAGTGAAGGTGACTTACAGATTATTGAAGTATGTCTTGCTTCAGGGAAGGATCCAACAAAATACTTACGATGAGATACTGTGGAGTATGTGAGCTATAGGACAGAGATGCATTTTGCAGCTTTGATACAACAAGATCATACAACTGTGTATCTAAAACTCATTGTATTTAAACCCAGATGTGCACCGTTGACTGTTGTGTCCTTACAGGGATGATCAGAAGGACCTCAGCAGGTCCTGTGCACAAGCCCTGAAGTAAAGAGATGATATCCACTGGCCATCCATATTGAATTACAGGGTTGTGTAACATATAATGTAATGTGGATTTAGCACCACATTCATTTAACTCATTTAGTAGAATCTGACTGATAAATCTTGCTACTTACATTGATACTGCACCATAAAGCAACCACATCAGCCCAGTCTTTAAACATGTGCTTAACTTTGCAGCCTTGTGATTAAGGTTGTGGACTGGGACACAGAAGAGCTGGGTTCAGTTCCTGCTCTAGTGCAGTCATCCAGAGGGATACAGGGTAAGTCACTTAGGCCCCAATTTTTTTGAGATGTTTAGGCTTTTCTCTGCCTAGCCGTGCAATACCTACCTAATTAAGGTATTAGGTATAATTTGCAGTAGTGTTATAGTATCAAAAAAAAACTATGTACAATTGGTTTCAATGAATTGTACAACCACATTTTTAAAGCTTGTGAAGCCTAAGCTTCCATGTCCTGTTTACAATGTGAATTATCAGTGTAGTCCTGTCTCACAGAAACTTTGGGAGAATGATGGTGATAAAACAAGAGTACTTAATACTATTATATGTCTTGTACATTCTTTGACAGGCCCCCTCATTTTGGAATGTTGTTGTTACTCTATTTCTCAGTTTTCATCAGATCTATTTCCTTCTATCCTGTTCTTTTTTGTTTGTTTGTTTTTATTTTTTTATTTTTATTTATTTATTTATTTATTTTCAGTAGGAAGTAAGTCCTTTGTGTCTGTAACATTATGTGCATATACAATGCAAACCACAAGAGATGCCAGAGTACAAACTGGGAATGTAGCTGTTTCTGCAGGACAAAGAATATTTCTATCACATGCTTAAGCAGACAGTATATGAAATAGGCAGTTATACCATGATATTTATCTCTGTGAGGTAGCACGCAGAATATTCTCTAAACTAGTAGTTTATTCAGAGCCTGGTGTAGTTTTTGATCAAATGCTGCTCTATTGCTTTCACTGCATTATCATATTGTCATGAAAATAAAACTCCAAAAGCCGTTTCATTGCTGACAGTAGCCTAGAGACTGTAGGGTAGATAGGTTCAATAGATTCTTTGTCTGGTCCATCAGTAGTTGTCTTTTTATTTATTTATTTAATTTTTCCTCTGTATTTTTTTCTTATTTTTCTTAGACTCAAAACTTCAAGTTACTTTATTCTTAGGATCTTCATAAATTCTTTATAACCAAAGGTGATGATGATGTTCTGATGTCCTCGTTGTGTGTGTTTCATGAATAGTAAAATAGGAAATAGACCTAAACAGGAGCAAGTGGTACCATAAAATCTGATGCTTCCTGCACTCCTTATGAAAGTTTAACTTTTCTAAAATAAAGCCTATTCCCTGAGATGAGCCACCTACTAAGGATATGTAAATGATAATGTGTTTTGATAGACTCTTGAAAAAGCCCTAGAAGGTTGTCATGGGGTATGGAAACCACTTAGCTAGAGCTGAGGATAAATCCAAAATTGACTTTTGAACTGTGCTCAGCTTCTCTCTCATCACATAAGTGATTAGATACTGTACTAGCTCCATCTTCGACCTGTTGTTGTGTAGACTGCTTTGACAAAATCTCAGGTGAATTTCTTTAGCCTTACAGTGTTGCGATTAAAAGACTTAGTTTGGGTGTCCAGCACAGTACTCTATATTGCAGCACATGAGTCACACATTTGAAAATTAGGTACTGTCTTTCTAATTGCTGCTACCTAGATTTTGTTTCAGCTGTAGTCCTATATATTCCTCATCAGCAAAGGTGAAATTTGACTCCAAACTGTCAGTGCACTTAACATGTGAATTTTGCTTGCAAGTAGTTTTGCTGGTGGAAATAGATGGAGATACACCTTGAAGTTAAAACTGTATGTGACCACTTCCTGGGAATACAACCTTGAAAAGAGGAAATGTTTTACATACTTATAAAAGTTGAAGTAACAGTTGCATTCTCAGAAGTCTTTAGCAGGAGCTTGTGAATAGTCCAGGTGGGCTATCTGGTTCTCTGATAACCCTATCTCACTTCTACCTCATGCCTAGAGTCTGGTAGAAATGGGGCAAGGTGGTTGTTTGCTTAGCTGAATAGGATCACTGTTCTGCCCTTCCCAAGCATCTGAAGTGTATGTGGGGAAAAAAAAAAGTCTTTTGAAACTGCACTGAAGATTGGATGAAATTCAGTGTTGTAATAGCGCAGCACACTCTGTATTTCCTTTATAAATTGAAGCTTGCTACTCTGTTACAAGTCCAAATTCAGAGATTTTTTTTAGGAAATGATGATTGTACGAAAGAAGTTTGTTCATGTGCCCAGATTTTCACATAAGCAAAAGTAATGACTCGAACAACCAAGATTAGGTAATGATTCACTTTTAGTAAAGTTTGCCTCGAAACATTTCAGTGCTTTAGGAATAAGCTATCTCATGGCTTTTCTGATCTTACAAGATTTATGATCAACATCCAAGTAAAATCACTCTTTATATGCAATAGAAAAAGCTTTGCAATGAATAATGCAAACTTGAAGGTATATGAGTTATGTCAGACGGTGGCTTTATTCACTCAGATTTCTACTTTGTTCCTTTTGTAGGTGCCTATCTTGTGCCATACTTAATCTTGCTACTGATCATAGGGATTCCGCTCTTTTTCTTGGAGCTTTCTGTGGGGCAGAGAATCCGCCGAGGGAGTATCGGCGTATGGAATTATATCAGCCCTAAACTTGGAGGAATTGGATTTGCAAGCTGTGTAGTAAGTTTGTTTGTTTTTTTTTTTTAACCTTAATTCACTTCCAATTTGTATGATTTAGACTTTCTGTTTTCCTACAAGGAAAAAGCACTGACCTGTAGCTAGGCTATAAGTTCAATTTACACTGTTTAGGAAGTTCTTAAGTTAGTACAGTAAAAATGCTTATATGGATGTACTTGTTAAACCAGTTAACTTGTTTTTTATGATTCATTGGAGATTAGGAACTTGGGAACAGATTAGGCTTCTGGGGGGGAAAAATAAGCCTGTGAAAATATAGATGTCATATGATAAATACAGAGAAAAATGAAAGTGAGAAAGTCGTCATTAAACAAGGTTTAAGAGAACAACCCAGTCAGTTCTTATTCTGACTTATTTTAGTGAAAATTAAGTTGTATGTCTGACCTTCAGAAATCTGCAAAATTGTAATGTTAATGGGTGTTTTTTTTAATTTTTGAATTAAAAAATGTAGTTCATAAATTTTACTTTTTTTGGTATGTCTTTTTTTTTTTTTTTTTTTCTTTTTTGTCCTTTTAATAGGTATGCTTCTTTGTGGCTCTGTACTACAATGTCATTATTGGATGGAGTCTGTTTTACTTTTCCCAGTCTTTTCAGCATCCGTTGCCATGGGACCAATGTCCTCTAGTAAAAAATGCATCCCATACATGTAAGTCTGTTAACATTCTTTTGTATCATGCAAACACAAGTCCGCACACTAAGTAAAACCAAGTCTTTCTGCTGAATTTCACTGGATTTTCATCAAGGCTTATTGGGAAAAAAGTATGAATTAAAGGCTGCTTTTAAAACTATCTCTTTTTATTGCTGGTTATTGTTGACATAACTGAAGAGAACGGAAAAGAGATTTTATTGTCTCTTTTTTTTTCTGAAATGCTGAATAGTGTTTCCTTCTTAATACTCTATTGTCATTTTGTCAGTCACATCAAGTTTGAGATTTTCAAACTAAAAAGATTAAAAAATGTGCTTTAAACAGATGTTTGTGGGAAAAAGTGTTACACACAAAGCTGGTATTGCATTTTAATAAGAAAAAATACAACAACTAATCTAAGACAATTGCAAAGATTTTGAAAAAGAACATTGCAGTCAACAGCATTTGTAATAAGTAAGTATGTTGCAGAAAAAAAAATGTAAAATACAATTTCTCGTAACTTCTTTCTGATTTTGATACTGCTTTTCATGGTGAAAAACAAAGGCAGAAAAGTTGTTTCTCCATTTCTTTTAGTATGAAAGACATCCTGGAGATAAAGTAAGAGGGGTTGCACTACTAACAAAGCAGAAAGTGGAAAACTGTAAACATCAATGAAATTTGTATGGCTAAAGCACTTTTTGCTTTGTACACCAATAACAATTAGATCATTGGTCTTCTTTTTTGTTGTTGTAATATGTCTTATATGGAAGTGTTATGCAATAGCATGAAAAGTTTCCTATACTTTGATTTCAGTTGTGATAATTGCACACGTGGGATTTGTCTCACTATTGAAATATGAAATATTTGTTTTAATGTATTTTTAAATCAGATCTTAAATTTTTATTTATTATCTTTTGTATTCCTCTCCCCCTCCTTTAACGAATACCATAACTACGGATATTTGAAAAGCTGTATGATGTTTTTAAATGGTCTTTGCAAGAGTTGCTTGCTTCAGTTGTTTGAAATAAATAATCAGTATTTGCGAATGTTGGCACTCATTAAAATCAGCTGTATTCCACAAGCATTGGACTACAGGACCACGGTTGAGCCACAGTTTTTGTCTGTTTACGTGTTCTTATCCTCCTCAAATGGTAAGACAGAGTTTTTCAGCCTAACTTCAGGAGAGGTCGTTTAAACCAAGCTAAAACACAGAAAAGCGTTACATTTGATATCATCCTGACACTTTTGACAGTTTATTTTGGTGAAGATCTGATGCCTGCTGTATTTTTCCCTTGTTTTGTTTAATCGCCTTCACTCAGGACCTAGCTTAAAAATATGATTGATTGTCAAGAATAATTTATAAAAATGTCAAGTAATTTTTTTTTCTTTCAAGAATTATTTCTGTTTCTTTGTGTTATATACCTAGATGCACAAAATTTCTTAAACTGTTTGATAATATGAATAAGGCAGAATTATAGTACAGTAAAAGTAACTGTTGGAATGTGTAGCACCTTTCCTAAGAACGTAGGCATGAAGGAGCCTTTTTTTCATTTTCTCATCACTTTAATATTGCTGTGTTATTAACATTTGTAATTAAGTCTGTTGATTTGATTTCTGTGTCAAAGCAGACACAATTGATAATGATCTTCGTATTTTTTTCAAAATTATTGGAACTCAGCTTTCAAATTCAGAGGGAGAATTTTCACAGAGAATAACTTGCGGTTTTATGTATAGAAAATCTAAAGGGTTAAAAATGAAGTGTAAGTCTTTATCTACTTAACTAAATAATTATTTCTGCTGAGGACTT
Organism: Tympanuchus pallidicinctus; assembly: GCF_026119805.1. Taxonomy (NCBI): domain Eukaryota; kingdom Metazoa; phylum Chordata; class Aves; order Galliformes; family Phasianidae; genus Tympanuchus; species Tympanuchus pallidicinctus. Next base: position 22,707,908 of record NW_026294802.1, read on the forward strand.
GTATTGACGATATGGAGAGGAGTATGTAATACCAAAAGAGTCTTTTAAAAAGTTACATCCAGAACTTTCAATTGATAGCAGTTCCATTTTCTTTTACTCTCTGAATTCAATTTCTCTGTCAGCATTGAAGGCATGATTGAAATTATTGGAAATTGATACAAGTTTACAGTGAAGTGTTGGGAAAATACTTCTGTCCTAAACCAATCTTTACTTGCTAACGTGTCTTGACAGTTGTGGAGCCAGAGTGTGAAAAGAGTTCTGCAACAACCTATTACTGGTACAGGGAAGCACTGAATATTTCCAGCTCTCTGTCAGAGAGTGGGGGTTTAAACTGGAAGATGACTATCTGCCTGCTGGCTGCCTGGGTCATGGTATGCCTAGCCATGATCAAAGGCATTCAGTCTTCTGGCAAAGTGAGTATGCTGTTTACCTAAATGACAAGTATTTTACTTTGAAGCATTTAAGGGTTATTTCACTACATTTTTTTTTCACCACGCCCTCTGTTCTTTCATTAAATATGTAGGAGTAAGCTGGATGCTGTGACTCACCCCACTGTTTGTACAATCCCAACTCTTAGTTAAGCATTAAAACTAGTATTTTTCCTTGGGAACTGTAATTTAGCAGGGATTGAGATCTGAAGAAAAATGATTTTGGTTCTTATCAACATAACTGTTGCAAATAACTGGAACTTGGCCTTGTTGAACTGTTAATGCAGCATGAGCTTGTGTGCTTCTGAATGTCTAGGAAATTAAGTTTCTGAGTATATCTGTAATGCTTAGAATGATTGCAATTTACCTAGGCCCTCAAAATTCCTTGCATTTGCTTTTTATTGCTACTGTCATCATTATCCATGCTTCTGTCATTATCACAGTCAGGATTCTGGGTTGTTTCTTTGATTAATGACCAAACATCCCTTTGGATCTGAGTACATCACTTTGACTTCTTTCCCATCCAGCCACATAGACTGACCAGTGAATGGTTTTCTGAGATCTGTTCCTCAGATGAGATCTATTGTTAATTCCTGTCACCTATTAATTATTTGCTATTAGGAGTTTTTTTTTGTTGAGCAGGAATTGTCTTTGATCTCTTCAGTGTACTTTAATGTATTTCAGCTACAGAAATGACTTTCAAGTTTAGCAATAGAATTGATTTACTAAACTTTAAAGCAGAGAGGAAATTTGCTTTTCAGTATGGAGAGTAAAAGATCATATTTGATTACGAATTTTTTATTTCCTGCTGTTAGATAATGTCAGTCATTGTGCCACAAATATATTCTGTTTGATGATACAGAAGCCCAGAATTGTTGATCTTCACATTAAACAGTAAAAAAAAACCAAACAAATCAAAACCTTAATCTGTTAGAAATTGTGTAGTGTTACGCTTCTGGATTCTCAAGGCCCTGTGACATTTTTTCATCCAGTAGTCAAAGCAATATTGGTTTCTTGCTTTTATGGGTCAAACTAATGAGATCTTGAATGATTCTGTAGCTCAGAGAATATCCCCAGTTTTCCTTTTTTTCTTTTTTTTCTTTTTTTTTTTCCTGCAGTAAGCACTCCTTAGTGGTTTGACTCCATTTGTTGAATACTTTCCAGACTGCTGCTTCTCTCCTTTTGAACTCAGACTTTCTGTTCATACTCCATCTTTATCGTATCATGTACTTGAGTTAAAGTGCGTTTGCAAAGGGAAACATTTCTGAAACTGTTTCTGTCTTTCTCCTCATCTTCTCCTTGTCTACTCTCACAGTTTCCCTAGAAGGCTTACAGCTTGTTGTTAGTTAACTTACTGGCAATGGTATTGTTTTAGTACAGTATGGAATTGATATGAGTACAGTCTTGTGATTTTTCTCTATTCTGCAGGGAGCATGTTTTGTATATTTCTTTGTGAACAAATAGTTTTAAATTCAGCCATATGTACAAAAGATACTGAGTGTGAAACTTTTGAAAATAGTGTCAACTGATGTCATGTTAAATTTCTTTCTAATGTTTTTTTAGATCATGTACTTTAGTTCCCTTTTTCCTTATGTGGTGCTCTTGTGCTTTCTGGTCAGAGGACTGCTCCTTAATGGATCATTGGATGGAATTCGTCATATGTTCACACCTAAGGTATGTTCTAATGTAATATATATATTTTTTTTCCAGTGTATTTAAAGATTCAGGGGCAATTTGACTATTTATGAGTGCTATCAGATAAACACATTGCCTTCATAGAAGATGGATTGTTTTCCTGTTTGATCGTTTCCTTTTTCTGTTGCTGTTGACCTCGGTGCCAAAGTATCTAGCCCTAAGGTCCATAAGGTTCCAAGTGTTCTGAATGTATGTGTGAAGTTACCTCCCTTACATGATAGTTCCCTGAGTTACCTGCTTTTACAAAGCAACTGAAAGTGTTGTTCATAGGAATGAGAACGTTTAGAAAACTTGATGAGTTCAGTAATGAAAAGAGGTGTGCATTTTTAATCTTGTGATTCTCTAGGATTTAAATGCTTCGTTCTGGAGTGTCATAGTGTTGACTCCTGTCATAGATTTAAATAATTAATTTGTCATTTTTGAAAGGATCTATTTCTTTTAGAAATAAACTTCACTTGCATTACAGAGTTGTGGTTCTGCAGGAACTTGCAGGCTGCTTAGGCAAATTTGGGGAAATCTGAGGAACAGAGAAAAGTAATGCTTATTGACTAATCTGTAGCAGAGATGGAATGCAGACCTCTTGAATTTTAATCTGGTTTCTCAGTGTCAGTATTCTTTCTTTAACTAGAAAAGTACCAGTGCATCCTGAGAAGGAATCAATACTGAAACTCCTCTTTAATATACACCCTGTACCCTTTATTATTTCATCTTTCATGCAAGAAAAGCTGCAGTTGATCCTCACTTTATAGTTAATTTCATCATTTAATTATATATTTTTTTCAAATGTTCAGATAAACAATCCTTGAAGACAGTCTGCCAATTTATCATTGTTATTATCAAAACATAAGTTATAGTTTAAATCTGAGATTAGGAATCATGTCAAGTCAGATGGAGAACATGTAGACATAAACCTTCAGAAGTATCTTTATAAAAATCTCAGAATGTTTCTGTACTTAAGCTTAACGTGGGTTGTAGGTTCCCAGGAAACGACCTAGGTATTCAGACTCCCCTACATTTTGTTGTTTCCATGTAGTCTGTGAAAACAAAGAAGTGTTTTATTAAGTAAACCAGTTAGAGTTAGTAAAATGAAGACTAGTCCTGTAGCACCCTCTTGTGGAATATCTCTAGCATGACTCTGATACAAGCAAGTTGAGCTACTCAAGCACTGAAATTATTTAAAAATCTATACATTTGACAGGAAAATTTAGTGTAATAAAGCCCTTTTTTTTCAAATGTGTTTTATTTTTGGGTGTTTACTTAGAAGACTGTGTTTATTATCTCTACATAACAACTGCAGACTTTTTTTACTTAGAATAAGATAGTGTTCTGTTGCTTGCTTCAGCCTTTCAGTCTTACTGTTTTTATTAAGTTTTGAATTTAGAAAAAAAATGTTTGAAAAAGCAAGGTTATAATATTTGAAGAAGTAAGGTTTGTCATTGTTAAGTGGACAGAGCTGGATCAACTCAAGAGGATGAAATACTGAAGTATGAACTTTTTTTTGATTCAGAGTTGAGAAGGATTTTAGATACACAATGACTAATAACTTTAAACAAAGCTGTTTATTGAAGTCTGATCATCTGAAGAGCAAATTTTTATGGAGTTAATATTTGAGTTGAGATGCAAAGATTAGTTGTTCCTAAAATACATCACTCATTTAACTTTGATCTGGATGCTTTGAACTTGTCATAAGGGAGATTCTACTTGTGCACTATACAAATTCCGGTGACTGAGTGTTTGTTTTACATGCTATATTTTTGCTTTACATATTTGCATGTAATAGAACTCCATATAAGAATGTGTATTTCGTATTCAACTTGTTGCTTTTTAAATTAAAAACAAAATAAAAAAAATGCAATGTACTTACTACATTTATAAATTGGTTTATATTTCCAAAAGAAATCTTAATTCTAGTGCCAGTCTGTCCAAGTATTATAAAAATAAGGTGGGCAAGTAGTACGAATTAAAAATGACAGATGTTTTCTCTGATTTCACAATGTAACTAGCTGCTATTTCAGTTGTCACATAACTTCAGTAGTATCTCATTCTATTGTATAGAATATTTCTCTTTAAGATTTATATTGTATAAATTAAATGGAAATTCTGGTCTGTAAGTACACACAACTTGAAGTGTTACATTCAGCTTTATCATAATGAAAATATGTTTGTAGTGGGGTACAGTGGGCTATTAGTGTTTTATGATGTAGGTTGTCTTCATGTGTTGGTTTTTTTTGTTTGTTTGTTTTGTTTTATGTGTGTAACAGAAGTGCATGTTATAGCTGACATATATTGTATCTAATTTCAAACAGCTTGAAATTATGCTGGAGCCCAAGGTCTGGAGAGAAGCTGCTACTCAGGTGTTCTTTGCCTTAGGGCTTGGATTTGGTGGAGTCATTGCCTTTTCAAGCTACAACAAGAGAGACAACAACTGCCATTTTGATGCTGTACTGGTGTCCTTCATCAATTTTTTCACTTCTGTGCTGGCAACCTTGGTGGTGTTTGCAGTTCTGGGCTTCAAAGCCAATATCATAAATGAGAAATGTGTTATCCAGTATGAATATCAATTTTTAATTATTATTCTTATGGTAAATTTCATTTATGAATGCACATAGATCATCAAGTTTGATTTCTCTGTTTTATTGTGTTTTACAGAAATTCAGAGAAGATTTTAAAACTTCTGAAAACAGGAAATCTGAGCCAAGATATGATCCCACATCATATCAATTTCTCAAGCATTACAGCAGAAGATTACAATTTAGTTTATGACATTATTCAGAAAGTTAAAGAAGAGGAGTTTGATTCACTAGGCTTGAAATCTTGTAAAATTGAAGATGAGCTTGACAAGGTGAGGGAAATAAATACACCTTAAATAAAAATATTTAGGATATTTAGGAAGAGGGAATATTTGTAATCCTGAAATAAACTGAAGTGTACCTATCATAATCAGTACTATTCCCTATAGCAGTCTGTATGAAAATATGATTATGTTGTGGATCTTATTCTTGCTCAGGTGAGCACTTTTGAGTTTGACATCTCCACTAATTTCTATCATACTGTAACCATAACATTAGTCCTCAAGAGATGATAAAGTTTTGAAGCCCTGTTTGACCGCAGGCATTTTTCCAAATTGTAAGTAGAGATTTATCTATTCAACATCTCAATTATGTCTTTTATTGTCAATATTATTGAATATTACTTTATATAGATATCACTTCAGTGGAAATGAAAATAGTTAATTAGTTATTAGACATTTGTTTAATTGACATCATCCTGTTTTGAAATCTTTGTGATAAACCATACAAGTACAGAACGTTTTTCTAATCTTTTTACAAAGAAACTTCGAGTTTGAAACACTGAACTCTCTGCAATTCTACCAACATTTGAAGCTGAAATATAAATTAGTGACTTAGACATTAAAAAGTTTTGTAATATTCCAACCTTTTAAATCTGAAACACGGATACAGAAATGAAGTCTTTTATATACTAAAGTATCTCCTAATCTGATATAATAGCTCTATGCAAAATTATCTGTAAAAGAGCAAAAAATTACATTGTTAATAGAGCATGAAGATAAAATGTCACTCTACTATTACTGCTAAGACTAATGCTACTATCCATGAATTATAATGTGGATTTTTTTTTTCTGACAGGCTGTTCAAGGAACTGGTTTAGCTTTTATTGCCTTTACAGAAGCAATGACCCACTTTCCTGCTTCTCCCTTCTGGTCGGTCATGTTCTTCCTTATGTTGGTAAATTTGGGACTTGGAAGTATGTTTGGAACCATTGAAGGCATCATCACACCCATTGTTGATACTTTCAAAATTAGGAAAGAAATTCTTACTGGTGAGTTTCAAAACCTTTCTTTTCGTGTCAGAGCAGTAAGCCAAAAGTAGTAAGTCTTGATTTTCTGACTTCAAACATTTCAGTAATTGCATTTAACAGATGAGAAAATCACTGTTCCAGACTGTACATCCACACATGTGCATGTTAATATTTACAATTAGATACTTACTCTGGATGCAACAAGAGCTGGAACAGTGAACTTCAATTTAATAGAGAACTTCTGTTCAAAATTACTTTACGTTAAGTTCTTCTGAAAATTGTTGTTGTTACAACTCGTATTTCTGTCCTTCATTCCAGTCATCTGCTGCTTAGTAGCATTTTTTATTGGCCTGATCTTTGTGCAGCGCTCTGGAAATTATTTTGTCACGATGTTTGATGACTACTCAGCTACTCTGCCCCTGCTTATTGTGGTCATTTTGGAGAACATTGCAGTTACCCGAATTTATGGAATAGAAAAGTAAGTTAGAGGAAATATGTTCCCCTGTTCATATCAAGAGTATTCATTACAATACTTATTACTGTTATAATTCTAAACCACCAACTATTTGCTATGAACACATAAATTCAAGTCAGTTGAAAGATATCCTTCTTCGTAAACTAACTGTAAGACAAAGAAAAGCAAAACAAAATGAGTGCAGTAGGAATTAAGGATGAAAACAGTAATTTATTTTTGCGATTATTTCTTGCTGGTCTGTATGATTATAAAGCTGTTATTCTTGGTGCAGTAAAGGAGTCAGAGTGGGTCATTCTGGACTTGACTCCAGTCTTAAAAGAACAAGTTTGGAACAAAGCATAGTGTGTCAGGTGAAACCCATAGAACAAATAAAGAATGCAATAAAAGAGTCAAAATTAGAGGTGGAAAGAAGGATGGATGGGCAAATATCGGGAATTTGTATATGTAAAGTAAGGAAAGTAAGGAAAGGATTTGAAGAAGTCATAGAAGTGGTCTAAGCTGCAGATGAGGAGTATTTTGAACAAATCTGCAATATTTTGGGTAGTCTGAGAGAAACAAAGCAAATTCTAGTGGCTGTAACAGTAAGAAGGGTTTCGTTTATTATTTATTATTATGGGGTGTTCTCGCACTTAAATGTTCTTTGCATTAGTTGTGAGGGAAAAAGTAGGAAATTATAGCAAAGAATAGGATGAAAACTTAAACGGAGGAAGCATGTTTGGTAAAAAAAAAAAAAAGGTTAGTCTTCTATCAGTGATGACTGAGGAGAGCAATGAAGACCACTGTATCTCTAATGTTTCTACATAACTTGACAGAAACTGTAAGAATGTGAGATTGGTGGCTTATAAGAAATATTAATAGAGTGAAGAAGGTGATGAAAGACTTTGAAAATGAAGAGAATGGATTTACGTTTCATTAGTTGTAGATCTGGGGAATGCAGAAAGAAAAGGCAGTCTTTAGAGGGCACAAACCATTTGCAAATTCAGCTTCTTTTTAAGGGTGTGTTTCACTATGGTGTAAACAAAGAATAGAATAGCCCAAACTATGTGGTTCAAAATTTCTTTCAGTGTTTATGTGACAGTAACTTCACATGTGTGACTGCTCTCAAAATGTATTTATTGCTATAAGAACTTTTTTCATGCACACATTTCAATAGGGAATAGGACCACAAGGGAATTAAAAGAGAATCAAGGCTTGAGCACACTCCAAAAGAATTAGCTCTAAAAATATTCTCTTTTTCTACTGGCTCTGGAACAATGTACTCCATCAAGAATACAAAAATAGTTTTGTTCAGATCATAACTTGCAATTTTGAGGCATAAGAAGGCAGATTTAAAACTTCACAAACTTATTTCAGCAGCTTATATGATGCAAACCATAACTTATGCATAAAGATATTCTTTTACACTGCAGTACACATATGGATTCTAAATTATTTTTGCAAAGTTTGTAAGATGTGTTGTTTTCACATGTGCTCAGAAGTGATGGCACATGTCTCAGCAAGCATTAGGCAAGCATTAAAAAAATTTTTGTAAACTTCTGTAAATTAAAGGTAAGTTTAAACATATTTCCAGAATGGTTTAACAAGCTGCTCACATGCTAAATTTAGCCTACTACATTCTCCCTTAAGGCCCTCTTCTGAGGAGGGAAGGAGGGCTAATATCTTATCTGGCCTGGCAGTTGCTCAGTCCAGCTGCTTTCTAATGCTCAGATTGACAATGGGCCAGGGAGGTGTAGGTGAATAGTAGCTACGGCTAGGTTTGGTCTGCTTTGGAAGCAGCGTCCACTTTTGCTTCTACCTTCATAAAAACTGGAAAAGGTCATAGGCTACGTCCATGACGTGGTTTCATCTACAGTGGTAGGTGGTCTGGTCTGCCTCTAAAATCTCACCCTTTCCACTGCCTACAGTACCTAAACTGCTCATGTAGTTTACTACTCATTGCAGGATAAGGCCGTCTATATGAGGCAGAAACAGAATTTCAAGTTTGTCAGCCTCCATGAAACTGACAGAAACAGAAAGGGTATTTCCTGTAACACTCAACCTTGTTAATAGAAGCTGATAGAAAATAGCTTGGTCTTCCAATTCTGCTTTGATGTTTACTTCTACACGAAAGATTATTCTTCAGAAAATACTTGGTAACACACAGTATCGTTTGAACTCACAAACTAACTGAGCCTGTGTTTCAAGGGAGTAGTTGTAAATGTAAACTAATTGGATAGTAAAATTACAGGTATTTCACTGCTCACCAAAAATTATTTATTTAATGCACTTTAAGATGCCACTAGTCCCAGTTTTCAACAATCCAACATTATAACTTGGATGAGGCATTAAACTTGGAACCTAAACTTTATTGACTAGAAGGGCATCACACTATTTTACTGTATTAGTTACAGTGTATTATGTCTGAATCTTCAGTGTTCAAAAACTAGTTTACTGAGTCATTACACTGTGGAGTAATTTTTTGCTCGACTCTTCAGAACTGTAATAAAGTTTTATTTTTCACGCCTTCCAGTCAGCTACAGTGCAGGCATTTCTATATATACATTTTGCCAGCTTGTCTATGCTTTCGGATTAGATACTATCAACTACAACATTTGAAATCTCAGTGGCCAGGGTAATGATAACCTTTTATTTCCTTCACAGATTCATGGAGGATCTGAAAGATATGCTTGGATTTTCTCCAAGCCAGTATTATTACTACATGTGGAAGTACATTTCACCTTTAGTATTGTTATGTTTGCTGGTAGCTAGTATTGTCCAAATGGGATTAAGTCCTCCTGGCTACAATGCATGGATTGAAGATACGGTATGTATATACTAGATGTCATTGCAATCATAGTAATCAGATATGAAGTATTTCAGAAGTATGTGAAAAAAAAAAACCAAAAGTTTTCAATTACAAATTCAATATATCAGTATAAATACTTATATAGTGATTAAAAATCTTTTAAATTTTGAAGGTTTTTTTTGCATTAAAATATAACTACTTGACATGAATATATGTGTTTTTTAGTAAGTTTTAGTTTGTTGGTGTATGTTGGATATGTTCTAAGGGCAAGAGAAGTTGTTCACTTTCACTAAATTTTATCTTACTACAGAAAATTGTTGATATTTCAGATACCACATCAACTTTTTACTTGGAACTAAATATTGAGATTAGCAATGTGATATCTTTTCCTTTTTGGGGACAGGTAGTACCTGCTTGTGGTGGTACCTGCAGGTAGTGCCTTATGTGGAACTTGAATTTTAATCCATACCACGATCATCTTAAGCAAGTCCAATGGTCTGACTTTTGAATTCAGTATGCCTCCAAATTGCAGGCTTTCCCTTTATAAAATTGAATACTAATTGAGCTGTTAGACAAACTGAGAGTGTTGTCCAGTGATTCATGCTTGGAGTAGAGAGGCATGCTTGTGGGGTAGAGTTGCTGGCCCAGTAATTGAGTTACAGTTTATGTGAAGTTTAGACAGAGCAGAACAATTCCACAAGATGATCTGAAACAGTCCCTGTCTGCTTCAGCTGTTAGCCTACCAAACAGAGGTCTATTTTCCAGGCATGGTTACAGATGCCACTGCATGCTGCTCTGCTGTTTTAAAGGATCAGGGAATTACAAGCAAATTTAGCAGAAGATTGAATATGAAAATCCTGATTTGGGCTCTGCTTCAGTGCTCTGAGAATGTGGGAAACTTTGGGATGGCAGTTTGGTCCTGCTCCCTGGCAGGAAAATACCGATCATACATTCCACGATTGTTCAACTTCAAAACCTTCAGTGATGCCCACATTGTGGATGCAAGATGACAAGCAGATTAGCATATATTTGAAAACTTCAGGCCTTAGTGAGAACTGCAGATTTGCTCTTTTTAAAGTAAAGATTTATTTAATCTTTTTCTCTTTGCATTCACAGGCTACAGAAGAGTTCCACAGCTATCCAACATGGGGAATGATTGTCTGTATATCTCTGATGGTATTAGCCATACTGCCAGTCCCAATAGTCTTAATAGTGCGCCGCTGCAACCTTATTGATGACAGCTCTGGAAGCTTGGCATCTGTATCCTACAAAAGAGGCCGAATAATAAAGGAGCCTGTTAATCTGGAGGGAGATAATACAAGTCTAATTCATGGGAAGAGTCCAAGTGAAGTGCCATCTCCGAACTTCGGGAAAAACATATATCGAAAACAGTCTGGATCACCAACTCTGGACACTGCTCCAAATGGACGCTATGGTATCGGATACTTAATGGCAGATATGCCTGATATGCCAGAATCTGACTTGTAATTGCAAAAAAAAAAAAAAGAGTTTTCTGTTTGTTTCTCCTCTTGCTGATCATGGCTCCCCTAAGAGAGGTGGTCGTATTCACATACTAAGGTGCAATCTCAGGTGCTCCATAGTGGCAGTCTTCAAGATGTTGTGACTGTCTGTACAGGTTGAGAAAACTCCCTTTGGATTAATTCTCTGAGTTTCATTTGCACTGAAGAGAATAAATGGAAAATCAATCGCAGCCTACATCTGCCAGTGTAGCTGAAAATTTGTTCTTTTAAAATTAATTTCTAATTTTAAAGCCTTCTATCACTGAAGCCCAGTGATAAAATTCCCCACTTAAATGATATAATATTTCTGAGGTAATATCACTGACTTTTTTTTTTTTTCTGCTTCCAGATTAACTCCCCAGTATTAAAAGTGAGCTCTGAAGAAGTTCACCAAATCCTTTTGTGCACACATTTGTATATACCTTATGTAGATATGCTGTACTTATTTTGTTAGCAATGATTATTACCTAGGCTATTAGCTGAGTAAAAAAAACCTGCAAACTATTTTCTTATGTAATATCTGTATAGAGCAATAGTATTAGAAAAATCGAGGAGTAGACTTATGGGAAGGCAAGAAAAGATTCCCTGTTCACTGGGGACTACATAAACTGTATTTGTATACGAGGGCTGTTAAGAAAGTAATGCCTCCTATTTTATTATATTGGCCAATGGCATCAGAAGTGGATGTTGGTGGTGTGGCAGCAGAGGTTGAACCTTGCCACCAGTAATCAGTTACATTTTGGTGTCATGTGACAGCTGCTAAGGGGCATTCTAACAAATGGCATCTGACTTGGAAGAGCATATGAAGTGAAGATGTGTCATTGAAGTCCTCTATGGGGAAAAAAATGGTACACATTCACCTTCAGCAAAGCTTGCTGAACGTTTATGGAGACCAAACAATGGATATGAGGATATGAGCACACTGAGGCTGTAGGTAGTGTTTCAGGAATGGTGATAGCAATGTTAGAAGTAAGCCATGTTCTGGATGGCCATGCACAAATGTCATACCAAAAAAAGTAGAGAATCTTGTTCAGTGCATCTGTGCAAATAGATTACAACTAGGGAACTGTGTATGGAGCTGAATATTAGATTTAATGCACTGGAAACGATGGCGGCAATATTGAAATATCACAAAGTTTTCACCAGATAAGTTCCACAAATGGTCACAGCAGAAAAAAAGAACACTGTGCTCAGATCTATAAGGAGGAAGGCTGAAGGCGACAGTGTCTTGGACAACATCACTAGTGGAGATGAGATGTGGAATCACTAGTATGAGCTGGAATCAAAGCAGCAGTCTATGGAACAGTGACATGTAGATTCCCCATCAAAGAAAAAGTTTAAGACACAGCCTTCAGCAGGTTAAGTGGTGTGCACTGTCTTTTGGGATGGTAAAAGGTGATCCTTGCTGTAACCCAGACAAATTAGCAGCACTGACCACTACATAATGACTCTGACTAAGGTGAAGGCTAAAACTTCCAAGGTCAGGCCAGAGAAAAAGTTAACCTTTCCCTTAGGACATGATAACGCCAGGCCCCATAACAGTTCGAATACCATGGAGTACATTGCAAGTGGATTATCTACCATATCCATTGTGTAGTCCAGAATTGGTGCCTTCTGACTTCCATCTTTTCAGGCTGATGGAAGATGGACTGCATGGGCAACAGTTTCCTAGAAATGATGCAGCTGTGAAACAATGTGCCATCTTCACCCGTACAGATTGTAACAAGTGTGGCATGCAGGCTCTCGTTCATCATTGGTGAAAATGCATAGCTAACAGTAATGACTGTGTTCAAAAACAGTGTTTTGTAGCTCAGAATTCACTCTATCAGATAGTGCTATTCTATTTGCATCTGTTGTTTCTGTAGAAATAAATAGGAGGCATTACTTCCAAAGCAACCTACGTATTTTGTGTAAAATATTTGTTTTTTCAGTGTGAAAACAATGTAAGAGTGAGTCACTCCAAGAATCTTGAGGATTGTGCAGATTCTGCATTTTTTTCTATGCTGTGTGCCTAAAAGAGACCTTCTTGATATTTATTGTGGTTATGAGATTACATATATATTATATTTATATAATATACTTGTAAATATGTATATTAATCTGTATGTAATCAAAAGTTGAAGCAAGATGGCTTTTTTAATTAGTCTTCTTCTGTTCTTGCTTGTTCTATGCCAATAATTTTTTCAGTCAGTAATTGCTAAGAACTGTATGCCATTACATTTTAACCTATGAATAAAGAGATTGACAAGGCATTTGTCTGTAATTTCCTTTGCCATTTATTAGAACATAGAACTGCTGAGACAATACCAGGCTATTTGAAAGAATAACACCAAATGGATGTTCCTGAAGAACCTGAAAACAAAAATAGTAAATGAGCTTGCTCTCTCGTTACTAAACTAATGGGCAAGGACTTTAACTATGAATACAGCAGTTTGATGTGTCAAAGTAAACTGACATGATACTCTGAAAGATAATGGATAATTTATTCCTTATCTCAGAAATCTTTGAAATTAGGTGTAAATTCTAACTTCACTATCTATAACAAGCAGAGGACAGAACTTAGTTGCATTTTTTTCAGCATCAAATCCATAAATAAATTACTTTATTTGAGACAAACACACATCTCAGAATCATAACCAGATAAGCATTTCTTACTGCCTTACTTTCCATCATTCCAGCCTACCTGTTTCAGAGAGCAAAAACTGAAACAGATTTTATACATAGCTCTGTGTATTCTCTATCATGTATTGCCTACCTCTTGACCTTTGGCAGGGGAAAAAAAAGTTGTGCAAGAGAGCTCTCTTCACTGTTGGTGGCCCTGGTGGTGCCTTTTGCTTGTCCACATGTGGAATAATTGCTTTGAAACACATACTATAGCTGAGCAAATCAAAATACTTTAGCTACTTGGTTAAATTCTTTAAGGACAATTTTTTTTTTTTTTTTTTTTTTTTTTTTTTCTTTAGCATGATAAATGTGGATAATATTCTGTCTCTAAGCTGTCATGTTGTTTTGAAGAAGATTCCAATAATTAAAATAGTAAGACCATTAGACTTAGTTGAGAGACTTTTAATTAGTAATAATTAAAGGTACCTTTAATTATTAGGCTTTTTTGTTTGTTTGTTTGTTTGTTTGTTTTTTAAACACTTGTCAAAAACTGCACATAAAGTAGTTTTCAATTTAGTCCTCTCAAATGCATGTATTAGAGTGTTTGGGAGAGCTGGCATAATTTAACTGCTTTTTCATAACTGATCAGTTGGCAATATTCATAGTTGTATAATGGATCTTTGTTAGAGATGCAAAGGAAGCATCCACTGGCCAGTCTACAAAGAGCAGAAGTTCATTACTATGGAGTACTTGGCTGTAGAGATGCATGCTTTTAGTTATGCAGATCTTAGTTTTAGAAGTGAGATGTCTGGTGTTACAGATAACTCATCAGAAAGAATATGGTCTCACTATCAAAGCAAAATAAGCACTTCTGTTAAAAATGTCACAAAAAGGACTAATGCAACATAAATAGTATTAGTGCTGAAAGTTAATACTGTTGGGGAATATATACCTTGTTTCTGCCCTTTTACTTGTTTCCTTGAAAACTTTTAGTGACTATTTAGATTTTCCACTCAAACCATTTTAAACCACTATCAATCACTTGTTTTCTTTCATCTCCAATTAGCAGATTTCACCTCAGCTTCATTGTCTTTTGCAGGCTTGAAGAATATATGTCCCGTCTACCAGTAGGTGTTTGTTTCATGGTTTAATCTTAACCTTGATTGAAGTGCAGAAGCTCCTTGGAACTTCATTTATTCCGTTGGGTTAAAAATATATTCAGTCCCCTCTCCCTAAAGAAGTAGAAATTGGCAGGAATAGGCCAAAAAACAACTAGATTTGTTTAAAAACATTGTATCTGTAAAGTGTAATATTCAAGCACTTGGATATGAAACAGTTGTTGAAACAAGGTATGAAACTTTGTATACAATTGCTTCTAAAACCAAGGGAATTCACTTTGGGTACAGGTTGCTACTTGCTTGCCATAGGGATAAAAGGAAAGTAGCAGGAAAAAATATTCAGATATTTATTAACTGGAAAGGCAGAATATCTACGTGTCATGTCAGTTACAGCCATAATTAATTTGCCTTTTGTTAAGGAGAAGATCATTGCAAAAGGCAGCCTTGCTTAAAAGTAAATAGAATTTGAATCTTACACAATGAGAAATAACCTAAGAACCAAACTGTACATATGGAAAATAATATATCACCAATATCATTTACTGCAACAAGTATAAGGTTTCTGAAACCAATATATTTTAAGAAATCTGGTGTCCTCAATGAAAGCTAATAGATCCTTTCAGAATAAGTATGACACAAATGAAGGCCCTGCCACTGTACCTCCATAGTCTTCAAGAAACTCAATTGCAGTAAACTGCAAAATGGAGATTATAGTCCTATTGCTTGAATTTTGTTTTTCCTGATGTTCCAGAAGTTCACTGGTACCTTACAGAAAGTCATGCAAAGAAGAAAAAAAGAAGAAGAAAAGAGAATGAACAAAACAGAAAAGTCAAATAATCATAATCCTGATACTAGAGAACAACTGATACAAGTCATTTGATGACAGCAAACTGATATTAGCAGATGTCTTCATTCTGATGTAATCTTGTCATAGTGGGGAAGAGTCACTTATAATTATGATAGCAGTGGATGGTTAAAAAACGAACTGTGTGCAGAAAACTTCTAGATATTTGTCAAATACCTGCCTCTACTGAACACCAAGAAAGACTAACATGCATTGTGCAGCTGAAATTGTGCTTAAAAACAAAACAAAACAAAACAACAACAACAACAAAAAAAAAAACCAAAAACATATGCACACACATAAAGCAACAACAACAACAAAAAACTACCTTTCTACTGCTACAGCATATTTGACGATTTCATATAAATGTAGACATGCTAGTTTTGAGAAATGCAGGAAAACTTAATGAAAACTTTTAAATGTTTAGTTAGATTTTGTGGGCTGGGGGGATGGCATGAGGAAATAAAACTCTTCAGCTGTGATTTACTTCCATTGCCACTGGATGGTGCTCGCATTTCATATGGATTGAAAAACATGGCGTGTTCAAGAGTTTTTAAAAGGGGAGAATGTCATTCTTTTATTCTCTACCTTTGAGAATTGCCATGGTCTCTTTCTAAAAAGTTGGTGCTCCACAAATCTTCTGTACTTTGAAATGGTTTCATGGTTATTTCAGTTTCTTTGTTTGTTTGTATTTTGTTTTTATTTTTTAATAGCCAGGAATTAAAGATACAACAAATCTTTAATGCAAATGAAAACAGCAACATACTGTCAGTATCCCAGTGCCTAGTCTGGTCTTGGAAGCAGGCAATTCAGTGCTCCATCACTAAGTGCTGAAAGTAAAGGGGTAGTAAGGAACACCTAGAAGGGAGAGCAGCTGATGGAGTGACTGTAAATTTCTCAAGAACGCTAGTACTGTGATATCTAGTAATGTTGTCTTTTAATAACAGCAATATTTTTTATGTCTTGGGCAGTTGTTAAAACCTTTTGGCAGTGAGGGTGTAAAGAATACCTCACACTATGATAGAAATGCTGCGCCTTTCATCTCTGCTCTTTCTTCATTAGCACTGTGTCAACAAAAGTAGTATCTAAGACTTAAGACTTACAATTAGTTTCAGTAGATATCTTTGCTGTTTATTTTTTCTCACGTACATAGAACGGCAATGAGTGTTCCCATGCCATGAAATTTGATTTATGTTGTTAATACAAACAAGGCATTCAGTGAAAAAACATGTGTCTTTTGATTTACTTCCTTATATAAATACATACATATATCCTTGCTTGTGTATACACATATGTACGTATATATATTCTTATATATATGTGTATACACATACGTACACATATACATATATATACACGTGTGTGTATGCATATAAATGTATGAGAAACCCTCTGGATGTCTCATACCCAATCCAAATTGAACAGGTTGAAAATAAAATTGTTTTTTAGTTGCTAGGATCAGTTAGCAAACAATTGTATAGGAAGAAAAAAAATTCTTTAAAGCAAGTCTAGTTGGTTTTCAGATTTTTGATTCAAGCAAAAAGGAATACATGCAAATGAAGAGTCAGGTTTGCAGTTCAAAGAACAAGAGTTAAAAAGTGAAAAAGGAGTAATGGAATGATGAGAAACTGAGTTTATTTAAAGAAAAATGAATACAAGAAAAATGGAAAAGATACTGCTGAAATAAGGATAATTCAATGACCATACAAGTGTAAATTGAACAGGCAGTAAGAAAACCAGAAAGATAGAGGTATGGAAAGGAAAAATAAAAGAACAAAATCTTCAGAAAGAAAACTGGATTTGATGGTTATGTGAATAAGGATGCAATCGGGTCTTTGGTAGATACAGCCTACAGTTAGATGCAGTTGTTGAAAAGATATATGAATCAAAGTTGTTTGCAGGTGTGTTAACATACAAGAGGAGAGAGATGAGAAGTGAATCAGGACAGGAGAAGAAAGACTTGGAATGTGTAAGAATCCATTTCCCTTTAAGTACAGAAGTGTCTTTGACATAGTTACTTTTCATAAAGCATTTTGAGACGGTCTGGGGAAAGAGACTGAAGAAATGCAGCTGTAAGGATAGGAGACAGCAGATGTAGCTTCTTTAAACCAGTTTCACATCACTCAAGAAAGATAGCAGTCAGAATCTGGTAATAAAGAAGGAATTGTTTATCCCTTTCCAAGGATCAGGGTTTGCTGAATACTCCAAAGGAGATGTTCTCCAATTAGAGATACTTCCTTTGCTGCTGCTGGCCCTCAAATGAGGTTAGGGAGGGGCAGATCCTGGGTCCACCCCTTCCAGTCACACAGGTGAATTGCTTCCACCTGCGCTCCGAGGGCTGACTGTACCCTTTCACCAGGTTCTCAATCACTGGATCAGCCCATGACCTAACAGCTCCCATATAGGAGCCTTCCACAATTATTTTACCTTAGCTATCTGAATTGAAGACACAGCTGTCAGGGTACAATAGCAAGTAAACTGTATGATAAAGTTTGCAGAGAAAAACAATAACTTAAAAGCACGTAAAAGTCATTGTATAAGGATATGAGGAGGCAAAGTGAAGAAATGTGAGTCTGTGACAAAAATCTCTGATTTGGAGGTTGCAGTGTTACTGTGACATAACATTATAATAAATCTCCTGAGTATTTTCCTACTGTCAAGGATATGAATAGTCCCAGTCATTACTCATAGACTTGAAATCAGCCAAAACTTATAACACCTAAATGATATGTATTTTACTGCATAGCCCCTGGAATGGAAACCAGATACCTAGTCTCCAGATGCAATGTGTCTGGTCAGTAAAGTGTTCCAGAATTATAGATTTATAAATGAGCAGCATTTCCTGCGGGGACTTGACTGTGACAGAAACCCTTGTTCTGTCTAGAAACTAGAAACTAAGTCAAGCTAGAGAAACTGCCAGAACTGACAGGTGAGAGACATTTATGTCTGTTGCTCTTAGTGGAAACTGAGTATTCGGCTAAAAAGTGTATTTTAAATTGTAAATAGGATACATCTTATCCTTAATAACATCTTAATCAAGATGTCATGAATGGTATCCTTTTCTTTAGACAGCAAAAACATAATATCATGCTTACATGACTAGTATATACATACTAGTACACGCATACATGTGAACATGTCCATATGCATACAAATTTAGCTACAATTCAGCTGCTTTCCTGGGAGAAAAGCAAAAGAGGAATAGAACAATAGGTACTTAAGAATCTTTACTCATCAAGAAGATTAATATTCAAGTAAGTTTAGGATTATTCCATAAAGAGTCTTACAAATCGCAAACAGCTTAGAGGTAGTGGCACTAGATAAAGAGTGGGCTTCTGAATTCCAGAAATAAGAGGATTCTTGAGATGCATTTTGAAGCTTAATGAGAAAATGTAAAATCTTCTCTAGACATCAGATTCTCTATGGTCAGTTTTAAAAAGCCTCCTTATACACTGTAGAAACCCCAGCATGAGGTTAGCCTCCCACACAACTTAATCCTCACATTGTTAGAAGCTTCCTTCTGATTTTCTTGATTCCTCTCTGCTGATCCGGGATTTATCAGATTGTTCCCATATTCACCACAAAAGTTGCACAAAATGTTGTGTTGGTGTAAGAGATTATTCTTTTACATCATTGTCTCAAAGCTTGCTGGGCACACAGATGAACAAGTTCAAGCAAGTCCTGGGCAAGGGTTGAGAAATCCTTTGTCTGGAGAACAGTGATGGACAAGTCCTTGGGCAAGGATTGCAAAGTCACCTGAGGGATGCAGATGGACAAGGCCAGGGAAAAAGAGAGAGAGAGCTAAGCTGCAGTTTAATGGCCAGGAAGCAGTGTTTTGTGTGGGGTTATCTCAAGGAAGATGGCCATCTCAGGAGGTGCTGCACGTGACTCTGACCCAAGAGCCCAGGAATGCCATGATGGCAGAAGAAGGATAAAAAGAGGACCTACAACCATGAGGTTTAGGTTTTCTGGCAACAGATTCCCCATGAAGAAGAGGAGGGTTTTCTGATATGAGAAGCCTCACATCCTGCCCCTCTCCCTCCTGGACTTTCTCTGTTGCTGCACCTTCTTGCTGCCTAAGGCCAGCCGTGCTGCTGCTGCTCTCCCCCGAAAGGTTTCTGACAACAGATTCCCCACAACATGATGCCTGCATGCTGAAGAAAAAGAAGAAAGGTGTCTGCCATCAGATCCCTCACTATGGAATGCCTGCATGCTGACGGACTCTCCTGAGCCTGCTACCTGAGTCCTGCTGCTTCCTCCCAGACTTACCCTGCAGCTTTTTCCTTCTACCTCCTTGTTGCCCAAGGCCGTCCAAGCTGTTGCTTCTCTCCTTCTGCACTTTTGTCTCGGATCGTTGGGACAGCATGCAATGGGGCCGCTGCTGGATCCTGGTGGTGATTATCCCCACCTTACGCAATTTTTGCTTTTTTCCTATCTTCTCTATCACTCTCCTTCCCTTCCCCATCACCCTAATTCTTAATAGTTGCCATCCTTCCCTTCCATATCTTCCTGCTTGGGATTTATAATAAACTGGTCGGAACAACATTTGAACCATTGCTTCTTAATCTCACGCTGGGTATACAGATATCGAAGAACTTCCTCTACCTCCTATAAATTGGAGTGAGACAGTTGGCACAATGGATTTGGTAGTATGGAGACAGAAAAGAAGGGCTGCGAGCAGAAATTGTTAAACCTGCACTGCCACTAAAGAAAGAAACATGAAATTTCAATTTCAACCTTTAAAATATGCCATTCTATTTATGAAAACTTTGATGTGAAAAAGAAAAAAACAATAGCAAAAATATCCACAGCTTTGTATGAGCTTTATGTAATTTATTATAGTCAGATAGCTGAAAATTATGAAACATGACATGCAGGTACATATGGTTCTATATCTGTATCAAACAGCTGGTTACACTGACTTTTTCACAGTTATCGAAAAACACAGTGGACTGCCATTGCTTTCTACTATTTGTTAAAATTTTTCCTGCCGTTCTTTCTTTTCCCTATTGTACAGTCACCAAACTTCAGAAGACACTAACATTTGGGGAAGTACCTGGAATTTGCAGAGCCACATTAAAGAATGCATCACACACGTGTAAATTACATTGTGTCTATATGCATTGAATTTCTTAATTTTCTTTGCAGTCTGAATGCAGATAATCTGAACCTATGTTGCTATGCTAGACTAGGAATGCTTATGCTAGTACTGCACAGATTAAAATGAATCTAGTCTGGATCACACATGGCCTGTGTAAACTTACTGCATCTCTCTGGGATTACTTCTCATTCTCTGAAATGCATCAATTTCAAGCATTTTGTCTGAGGGTTCTGTGATATCAAAGAGTAAAATGGCATGATACTGAATAAATCTAGCTCTGATGATGATGATGAGGAGGTAGTTTCATCTTCCCACTGTCATTCTTCTCCACTTTTCCATTGATCAGACCTTCACAGAAGAGATCCAATTCATTATCTCAACAGAACTCTTCAATTTTTATTTCACTTCATTTTCTTTGGGTAGTGAATTGAATTTATTCAGCATGGGATGAAATGAGTGAAAGCAAGAGGAAGTAGTAGACAGCTGGAGTGGAATAGGAGATGGAGCTCTTTCTTCTGTGAATAGCTAAATTACTGTAGCAGCTCAGTTATGTGACATTTGTCCAAAACAGGCGTATGAGTTGATAATCTAGATTTTGCCCTAGCAAAAACAGTACCCAGATCCACTGTATTGTTAATAAAACCATATTCTTTGTACATTCTGTGAACTGTCAATGCATGTATTATTAAATGAGTTTAAAAGCACATTGTTTTTGAAGAAGGTTAACAATCTAGAATAAATTGTGAGGAAAGTGTTAATGC
Organism: Tympanuchus pallidicinctus; assembly: GCF_026119805.1. Taxonomy (NCBI): domain Eukaryota; kingdom Metazoa; phylum Chordata; class Aves; order Galliformes; family Phasianidae; genus Tympanuchus; species Tympanuchus pallidicinctus. The sequence continues at coordinate 22,729,058 of NW_026294802.1, forward strand.
CTTATTGAACTTTGTATTTAATGAGAAAAAAATAATATCAGTCATTTACATTTCAACTTGCCTGCTTGCTGCTGAATTGACTCAGCATATTTCCTTGTATTAACATGTGCTTGATTGTGCTGCTGACCTCTCATCGTCACTGTCTTAATACTGAATGGTGAATTTTATTTCACAGAATATTATTATCTAACTACTGGAATTCATTCCTTCAGTTTCAATGCAAATATATCTAATTCTTGTATCATATCTTAGATTTGACTCCTAACACAATTGCAAATTTTTAGAAAGTTTTGACTGCTATCCAGGGAAAGTACTTCAGAAACTCAGCACATAGTGTAACAAATTTTCAGAGTGCATGTCTGAAAATGAAGAAAAATGTATAATGAAAACATAACAGTTCAGTGTACTTACTGGATCTTTGCATAGTTACTTATATACTATAAAAAGTGAAGAAGATGTTACTTGAAGACATAACATCAGGAATAAGAAGGGCTTGTGGCTATTGACTCATCAGTTTCTTCAGATGTAAGATTTTAAGAAAAATGGAAAGTATCACAATATTCTTATGGGCATAAGTATATCCCATCTTAGCATCTTCAGAAGTATTTAATATGCAGAAGATTTCTCTGTTATCTTTATAGATTGAATCAGCTTCTCAAGAATATGTTTTCTGTGGAAAGTACACAAATAGAAACTCACTGAGATTGAGATATAGTGATCATTTTAGGCAATGAGACATCCTACACTAGTGATGATTAAAACAGTCGGCAGAAACATGATGAGCCCATTATATTTATGTCATGTAAAATAAAGCAATATCTTGACTCATACTCAAAATATATTTGAACTCCCTGATAGAAAACATCAAACATAAAAGGTGAACTGTGGGGTAAAAGTATGGAAATCAAAATGCAGAGGAGAAATTGGGATCAAATCTGAATATCTCAGTAACATAAACATGAAAATAATCTGCTTTATTTCAGTTGCTAAAGAGGAAAACATCAGAAGTTTTTAACCTGTGTGCATATCAGGAATGCAGGTCATTTTGTAAGGACAGCTTCCCTGGAACAAGAAAACAGATGACAAGACAGAGGGGAAAAGTTTTCTATTTGGCCTACTTTTGTACAGGCTTTCACATACAACATGCATGAAGCACACAACTTTGGATCTTCCTTCATCAAATGCAGCCTCACAGGGGACCAACAGACCTATAGAATTATTTAATCATAATGCTGGCATGTCCTAGCACCTGGCTTGAGTGCAAAATCCATTGTGGAATGCAGTACAAAGCCAGAAATACTCCCCACCACACACATGCATGAAGACCTTGCTCTGCAACATCCTGATCTAATGAAGGATTATAATTTACCATTCACAGTGCTCTACCAGATAGCGCTCTAGGTAAGCAGATAGAAGGAGTTACATATTGTTCTTTCCAGATAGCAAGGAGAAATGCTCAGCTTGAGACTTCAGTGCTCCTCTTACATGTGAATGGAACAAAAGCCAGTTACTTTGTCATATCTCAAATAGTTTGAATACTGCTACAGCTTTTATGAGAGAAATAACTATCACAGAGTTACATCACTCTCATCCCCAACTTGCACCTTCCTAACCTCTGATGATTTACAATGATTGTAGAAAAAGGGAGAGAAATGTAAAAGAAACAACATGAAATTTCAGTCCTATTCCTCTACGCTTTCTTTTTATTTTTTTTATTTTTTATTTTTTTAACAGACAAAACACAGCAAGAAACCCCTTCAAGACTGAGAAAATAACTAATTATTAATTCAGTTTTTGTTCATCTGATGTTAAGGAGGTGAGTCAGGTGGTATTCAATAAACCAAGCAAAAGAACACCTTATTTTGTTAATGGCAAGTCTCAGAGGGAAAATGTAATGTTCTTACATACACGTCTACCATGAAGAAAGTACTGAAAGTGGGAGAGTTAAGCCTCAAATCTCTGTTTATTCAGTGGGTGTCATACAATTTAACCCTGGAAAATGCGTCCCTTTGCAACCATTAAGGATGAATATTTTAGTTTTTGAATCTTTCATCTAGTATGCACACTGGCTTGCATATCACATACTTGAGCCAAAATGTACAGCATTTGCCAGTATCTTTTTCATTTTCAGAGCTCTGGTCCCTAATTTAAGTTGACAGTCTAGTCTTGAACTAATGCAGCTGTATCATCAACAGTCTTACAAAGAATTCATCTGTTATTGGCAAGTGCTTCCTTTCTGTTTGGAGGAGCCTGTTCAACTCATTGGTAGATGCAATTAAGACAAAATTATTCTAGTTGTGAAAACAAAGAAGAAAACAAAAAAACATTGGCCAAGGCTACGTTATATGGAAGAGAAAAAGACTATGATTTATAGATGTTTGCATTTAACTTTTCATCTCTATCACCTATAACAAGGAATAAGAAGAGGCAGGAGAATTAAGTCCAAAGAGCCCAGACTTTTTTTTTTATCAAAGTTGTGATATTTCCATATTCTAATAGGACCTCCATGCTTTGTATTGATGTAAAAGCCTCCAGATCAGCATGGACAAGGATTCCTCTGGTATAGATAGTATTGCCGAGTTTCCACAAGATACCTTTCCTTTCGAACAAATACACAAGCCCAAGAAAGGGCCAGATACTAGCTTACAGAAGGTTGCATATCATGGTTGGCCATGTTACAATGAGTGTTATAAACACTGATGAAAACTACAGTGCAGTGCAAAGGAGTTTGCACAGCTACACATAGTTTACTGGATTCTGGGTTTATAGATAAGACACTGACAATTTAAGACTAGATTATGCAACAATAGTTCATAAATGTCCAGCCTGCTAGTTTTATGTTTTTGTTCTCTTCTTTTTTTTTTTATGTTTTAATAAAAAATGTATAAAAATAAAAAATTTGTTACTTATATACATTAACCATATTATATATTTTATACTATGCCCAAGACAATTCCTCTTAATGCAGTCCAGACAAGCCAAAAAGTTGGACAACCAGGATAGATAATTTTAGGATGCAGGACTGATTTAGATTATAAGGTCAGATCACACTCTTCTGAAAGGAGAGGAAGGAGTTGATATTTTCCTTCTGAGGCCCAGGAAAAAAATGTGTCCTTACTTTAAAACATGGTTGGCAGTGTTTAGGGGACACTAAATACACTGGTACAATTTCACATGGCTAGTGTGGAGCTGGCTAGTGCTACAGCCTTTGGTCTGCGTGTTTCCCCTAGGTTTTACTATGTACTTTCTCTTATAGCTTTTTTGAACTAAAAGTAAGAGAAGACAAATACCTTGTTTCATTGCAAATATTAACTATCTTAACTCAGGTGATTGCTGAACCACTCTGTATCGTCTTTGAAAGGTCTTAGTGAACAGGAGATGTGCCGGACGACTGGAGCATAGCCCATGTCACTCCAGACTTCAAAAATGACAAGAGAGGGGATCTGAATAATGTTTATAAATATCTAAAAGGTGATGAGAAGCAAATGGATGAGGCCAGGCTCTTCTTGGTGGTGCATAGCTATAGGATAAGGAATACTGGCTTAAAAATTGAACACAGGAAGTTCAATACTAACATGTGGATGAACTTCTTTATAGAAAAGGTGACAGAGCACTGGAACAGGCCGCACAGAGAGGTTGTGAACTCTCCTTCTATGGAGATATTCAACACCCATCTGGATGCCTACCAGTGTGACTATTGTTGGGTACCTGCCTTAGCAGGGAGGTTGGACTTGATGACTTGATGATCTCTTGAGGTCCCTTCCAACCCCTGTGATTCTGTGATTCTGTGATCTTAACCAATCTTTTTCTTCATTGCATTTGCTCTCCTGGTGGAAAAAAATCAACTGAGGCTTTTCGCTTTAAAAGTACAACATTTGAATGCATGTTTCCTGGTGTCGCATAGTCATGTACAGCACCGACTTCCTTTGAGAAAACGAGATACTGTATTGAAGATGTACATGCAGAGCTGTGATGTAAGATGAATGATATTCCAAAAAGCTGAGTGCAAAAAATGCCCTGAATCCTTGTTCATGTATTTGGAAAGCATATACAAACAATTTGTAGAAATAACAGAAAGGAAATTTCTCTTTGCAATATGAAAAATAACTTCTTAAGCTTCAAGAACTGAATTAGGCAGTTCTAAATGTAACTTCAGCACAGTTTTCATCTGTGAAATGTTTTGATTCATTTCTTTTCATATATCTATTTTCTCCTTTAAATTTGAACAATAACCTACATTTTAACATTGCATGAAGTTTTTCACTGACACGTTAAAAACAGTTGGAATAAAATAATGAGTATTCTTACTCTATTTATTATTTTTTTTTCTATTTTTGTCATTAAAAGTTTTTTTCTCAGGAAATTATGAATAAGGGACACCAACTGCATTTGAGTGGACAAAAGTAATCATATTATCAATGGCGATAAAGGGCTAAATCTTTTACAGCTATTATCAGGCTTTGGGGGCTCCACAACGAGGATTCTTTTGACTTTTCCTTTCCCCTGGCAATATTCATCACTCTCTTATTTAGCTTAAATGCAGGCTGGGACCTCAGATAATGTTCAGGTTTCTTACATCTTAAACCATGCATGCAAGGGGGACAGATTGGAAAGTTGAAAATATGATCTCTCTCACTAAAGAAACCTGCTTTGTTTATCTGTACATATTTCATTTCACATTCTTTTTTAATTAGGCTGTAACTAGTTAGGATAGAAATCCTCTTTGTAAGGGCAGGTGTCATTGATGTACTGTTCCAACTTTCTACCACTATTGCCAACCAAGAGACCGGGTGGAAAATGGCTTCAGAGAAGTCGTGAGAAGAAGGATTATATTGTGAGAGTGGAGAGACATCAGAAAAGGTTGTTCAGAAAGGTTATGGATGACACCTCTGTGGAGGCATTCAAGGACTGGCTGGATAGGACTTTGAGCAACCTGGTCTAGTGGGAGTTGTCCCTGTCTATAACAGGAGGGCTGGAACCAGATGACCTTAAAAGTCCTTTCCAACCCAAACCATTCTCTGATTCTATGATTCTACAAGAGTGGACTAGCAAAACCATGAAACAAGTCATTACAATAAAAATAATGATTTGATTTGCAGAATAATAATGCTATGCTTCTTCACAGGCTGAAAGAAACAGGTAAATTTTAAGATTTCAGTCCAAAACTGAACTGAACAATAAAAACTGAGATTAACAGATTTGTAAACAGATTTGTAAAACTGTTACTGTTATTTGTAAAACTGTTGTTGTCTCAAGTTTTTTTTTTGTCCCAAGCACCAATTCCAATCTGTTCAATACATGGCAGCACCACACAGCTCTTGGGAAACAGAGGAGAAAAAAATATAGGTATTGATAGAGATAGCCAGTATGGACAGTATGGAACATTATATTCTGGAATGTGTCTACCCATTCTTTTTTCAAGTGTAGTCATAAGTGTGCATCCAGCCCAGTCAATACAGTATGGTGCATAATACTTCAGCTTTATGGAAAATAGGCTTGAGATAATAAGTATGAAATGGATTGGACGTAACAGTGTGTTGTGGTACTGAGTACAGAATGAGAACCTGAAAAGCATCCATCAGGAGGATTAGTTGGAGTTCTCAAGCATCATTTAGGCACTGTAACTTCAGACCCGATTCCGTCAACATCACATAGAGTGAGGGGAAAATCAGAGAAAGCTTCTTTTTCTCTAAGGACCATAGGAAAAAAAAAAAAAAAAAAAAAAAAAAAAGAGGACGGATGTGTAGATTTCAAGGAGTGTTTGATGGGATTTGGTAATCATTTTGCAAGATAAGCCAAAATTAGTTGTTTGGAAATTCCCTGTGGATGAAAGATGCTCATTTCGTACTGAATTTTCCATGAAAATATTCAGTTTTTTTCCCAAACTGATAAAAATATTTCCAGGAATCAGGGTGAGAACATTATGCCTTGTAACCTCATATTAAGGTCTGATTTTATTTGTAATTGGATGATATATTTATCTTTTCAGAAAAATTTTACCACATGTAGTAATGCCAACATAATACTTTAGTATTCATTAAAGTAGCATTCTCATATCTATTGTACTTGCAGATGCTGGGGTGTTGGTTTGAGTAGCCCTTCTCAGACAACCACGGGCCATGTTAGGCCTGACTTTCTTATTAGGACTATTTATTATATCATGGGGAATTGTGAGTACTCAGCTCTTCACCAAATCAAAGCAGTTTTTTTTCTCCATACTGTTGTGGTTAATAGTCATACTTAGACTCTGGCAGGTTTTACACAGTCGTAAAAATGAGGTTATTTTTGGCAGCTAGATTCTTTGATGCTCATGGGAATGAGGTGTTTTGTTGATAGTTTTCTTCAACCCACTGCAGAAACTGTCGGTGATGGGAAGGTCAGCCAATCCAAGACACTTGCCAGAGCTGTGGATTTCATGAGACTAAATTTCATTTGAAAGTAAGTTTTTTCTGTCTTCATAAAATGTGTTTGTTCTTCAGAATGATTTCATCCTAACTGATAGTCTTGGACTTCAAATAAAAGTGTATTAGTAATATCCCTGCAGATAACTTGTCAAATGACCACCCACACAAAATAAGAAGATATAGAAGTCATGGCTCAAATTCACCATGAACCATAGAAGATATTGCAGCCTGGCATTTCTTCTGCCTGTACATTTAAACAGTTTCTTTGAATCAGATTTCTGGGCTTTGGAAATGTCGTACTCATGGACTCAAAGAAATAAGAGTAGAGCACAGTCGTGTAGCTATTTACAGTCGTGTAGAAAATTTACAGTATTGCTGAATAACTAAGTTAAAGAGGAAAAAATTACAAGTAGTGCTGTAGTTTGTCACTCTGTCAAGTAAGAATGGACTAGAGGAACTTCCCAAAATGCAGAAAAAGCCAGTTATCAATAGATCATCAATAGATTTTACTCCATAAAAAGAAAATTGATTTTAAGATATGAAAGGAGACATATTTCTACAGGTGAAGAAGAACCATGAAAACTCGTAGCCATTTATCACAACTGTTGAGCGTGAAGTGCAAAGAGATTTCATCCTCTTTATTGCTTCAAAGAAATGTGTACTTACCATCTGGGCACACTTTACTATGAGGAAAATTCAATTTTCCAAAATTGACTACAGACTTTGTTTTGCAACTTTTCTAGGGATGCAGAAAAGCTTTTTGTTGTGGAGGGAGATGAATGATTTGATATAAAAATGATTTGTTTTCATACTCGGAAAGAATTTTTTATCCTCATCTATAACAAAGTAAAATGCTAGTTAATTCGAAGTAAACTGGTTCACTGTTCCATATATTTAAAAAAACATCCAATGGAAACAGTAGTGTCTCTTTACATTTCAAAAGTAGTGGTATACTTTCCTGCAGTGTCTCCTTCATTATTGAACCCAGTAATTACCAAGTAATCAGGGTAAACATGTAAGTAAGTGATATCTTATATTTCTGATTGGAAAAGGATATTGGAAATCTGCTGATATATGAGTACTAAAAGATGACTCCAAGCTCAGAACAGCCGTGAAGAGGAAAAAACTCCCACTTCTGTTGTTGATGGACCGGTTAAACTCATTTTTTGAAGACAAAGAACTGCATAGTAGGACGTTGCAGGAAAGATCCAGTAAAAGATCAGACACTGACTCTTCCATGAGACACAGTGTCATAGAATCATAGAATGGCGTGGGTTGGAAGGGACCTCAAGGATCATCAAGTTCCAACCCCCCTGCCTCAGACAGGGATACCAAAAGAAATCCTTAAAAGAAGTAGCACTTGAAGTAGCACAGTGATCAACTTGGTCATCTCTCTGCCAGACCTGTAGAGTGCAGCATTTGGATGCACAGGTGTTTGTGAAAAGTTTGGCCTTACTCTGGCAGTTATTCTTATTGAGCAAATGCAAGCTTTGAGGGAAGCGAAACAAAGCTGTTGTCTATAAAGCCTGCATTTAAATCAAAGCACATTAGGAACCACATGGTAACATATGGAACAATGGCTAATCATTAATCAGCCTTATTTTCTAGAGCTCAGCATTACTGTTGATATAAAAATAGCATTTGATTACTTTCACGGAAGATGAAAGAAAAAGAAGAAAAGAAAGTTAGAAAGCATTTGCGTGGTCCCAGCCATTGCAGTTTATTAGAGTTATTTGCTTAATTTAAATTTGCTTCAGGTTTTATGGCAGGCTTTTTTTTCCTTTGTTTTGTTTTGTTTTGTTTTTTTGTTTGCTTGTTTGCTTGTTTTGCAGACTTCTGTTGTTAACTATTACATAAAAGTCATCTTCTTATTGCCTGACAGGTCAAGGGAAAATATTGTGCTAGTTATTCAGAGATGGATGTGTTCATGATCAATTTTTTCCATAGCTATTTGAAGTGTTTTGTAAACATCTCCAAAAATCATGAATGCTTCCAGCCTAAATGTAGGTACATGGCTATCTACACTGTAACAAATGTTCTGAGACTGTATATGCAGTATGGATAGTAATGAGCACGTGTCTTCCCCTTTATTTTTCTTTGTAAATCTCATTTGAATGACGAAAATTGAAGATATTAGTAATCTATCAGATGCAGTGCTGGACATGCTAAACTTGTAAGTGACTCATTTTTAAAGCAAGTTTGTATAGAGATAACAATACAGAAAGAGTGGGTTGATGAGTACCCTGAAATTTGTAGTATTCATTTTCCTTGTAATTTGTAACCATTTACTAAAATGTTTCTTTACAGTTACTATTCATATGTGCAACACACATAAGCAGATGATGTAACCAAAAAATAAACAAAACAAAAACACAAAAGGATTCCTGCCCTTTAAATTTGTTGATTCTCTACAAAAACTGTCTAGTTTGTCTTAGAATATATCAGTTAGATGCATAAGGACATCACTAGTCATGCACAGAATCAGCACAATTTGGCTGCAGATCTTTGTGCTTATAAAAAAATAAAAAAATAAAAAAAATCAGTGTTTTTCATCTCTGCAAGCACCTCACTGCAAATTTGTGCTTACCTCTCCTCAGTGTTGCTTTTCCAACCAATCAGTTCCATTTAAAATCCTTCTCAAGAATTAGCACAAATTTTGAGTCTGGAAAGAATCACTGTAGCTTTATCTGCTTGTAGAAGGTGTAGGCATTAGACTACAAAGTGATGTATCCAGTATCCAAGCTAGAACATTTTGTAGAAAATGATCTAAATTTTATTTAAAGAGTGCAGATGATGCAGACTTCATTGCATCACCAGGAAACCTATTTCAGTAGTAGGCTACTCTGTGCTAAAAATGTATTCTTAAATATTTGTCTGAATTTCTTACATTAACCTCCATTCATTTCATGCTGTGAAACTTCCATCTTCTACATTAAAGACTCTTCTACTTTAAGAAATTTATTTCCCATTTACTTACAGAATGTAATAAAATCCTTCTAATTTTTCCCTTGAATAAACACCAGATGTGGACATCATCTTCAAATAATGATGTCACAAATGCAATACAGAAAAAAGTAGTAGGAATACATGGAACCTATATTTATACCTTCCAGTACTTACATTTTTCTTACACATACAAGATTCATGCTGACATTCCCAGAAATTGTATTTGCCAGAAAGTAATTTCAATTGATTACTCTTCAGCTGATTACCTTAATGCCTTTTTCTTAATCACTGTTTCTTAAACATGGTCCTCCACATTGTGTAGGCTATTGTCATTGCTTTTATCTGCACAGACTAGATGTGTATCAGCATGGATATCAGTGAAAACAATTGCTCATTTTTGTTCAGAAAAATCTCTCTTTTCATGTCATCTACAAATTTAGTGAAGAAAAATGTCATATTTTCTCTCATTACACTGATAAATATATAAAAATCATTAGTCACAAACATCTGGAAGCTAGCTGTCCTTTATTCTCATTCTTGATTTTTAGTAGTCCTCAGTTTAATGACAACTGCATGTCATATTCATATTTGCTACTTTGTCCTAGATAACTAAGAAGAGTATTTAAAGCTTCCAAATCACAAGGTTATGTGACAAGCAGCAGTTAATGATTTTTCTAGAACTTCACTACTACTTTCAATAAATTTTATTCTTCCATACAGTTTTCATTCAGTATAATAACATTTGATAGAGATGATTTAACGTCCCGTGGATAAGAAAACACAGAAACAAAAGCTAAACTGAAGTGTTTTAACTGGCAGGCTTTTTAAGAATTTGAAATGTGCAATACCTCTCTCTGGTCCATGGGCAGAAGAGGTAAGAATATGGTTTTTTTTTCATCCTGTTCTTAGGAAATATTAATTTTCATAAAGGATTTTCATACACTAGGATCGAGGCAGTGGAAGATGCAAACTGTCCACAGTAAACACTCCCTTCCACCCATAGTGAAGGATCTGCTTTAGGGAAAAAAAAGTCTTTGTGCCTCCAAGGATGCAACAACCCAGTAGCACTGGCACTGTTAAAATAGTAAGCGTATGGCAAAAAATTTAGACGAAGCTGAATGTTACTTGCATCTAATCTGACATCTCGTGGAGAATATTCTGTAGGATTTTGTCCCATAATTTCCATTTATGTTGGGTAATATTAGCTTTGGATACACCGATAGTTGTCCATCTTTCCTTCCTTTCCCCCATTCTGAAACTCTTCTTTTATCCTGCTATACAAATACTTTTATAGGTGTGATTACTATACAGTAATACACAGCCATATATTGTAGTCCTATGATTCATGGTAGATTTGCAGTCCCAGTGTAAGGTATTCTTGAAATGTTTTCAATAAAATGAAAGAAATTCTCCATTATGCGTCTCTTTTTGTTTTGTTTTATTTTGCCAACTGAGTCACAGAGAATAGGAAAGAAGCTGTCTGTCAATGTGCAAATGTTAGTCAAATCATCAGGCAGTGTTGCTTTCCCCAGTTCTGTTGCTCAGTGCCAGCTTGGACTGTGATACTACAAATTTGAAGATACTGTCATAAAGGATAATGTCCTTTATTTTCTATTTCTACAAAATTACAAAATGTTTCCATAGTATGGAGAGCAGCTATCACTTATTCCATGTCAGATTAGGCAATCTTTCCTATTTAATTATATCTACTACAGTAATAACTTTTTCCATACATTTCAGAGTTTTCAGAACAAACACATTCACTGTTATGGTTGGTCATCAGAATGACTTTAAAAGAGTCTTTAAAAATGTGGGGTTTCTTCTACAGTCATAACCCAAGTTAATACTGTTTGCAATAAAATACTTGATTTAAAGAGAATTGTATATTATTGTTCCAATTCAACTTATTTAATACGATTTTTGTATTGAAAATCTCTCTCTCTTTCTAACACATATGTGTACTGTAAATGTGAATCAGAATAAGTTCCTATTGTGTTTTTGAATATATTTTAGGAAAATGAAAGTTAAATGGTATTTTAATACTGGAGGTGTTACTTTCCCTTAGTTCTGATCTGTATGATATAATGTGAAAATGACATTGAAACAAGAATTGAATCTATTTATTGTGGAGATAATACAGACAGCACATTCAGAGAAATACTGTGAATAAGAACTACCATCAATCAATTTAAAGCTTTAAGAACAGAAACTAAAAATAACTGAAATACACTACTCTACCAGACTCATGCTGCATGATTTCTTATTTTTCATGCATTCAATTTTGAAGTTAACAGAGAGTTAAAATGAAAAGGCATTTAAACCCAGAATCATATCTCCATGTCTTTGTTTTTGAGCTAAATGTCTAATCTTCCCTCAAAAGAGTCTACAGAAAGATGCAAAGTCTTCAGAGCTCTTCATCACTTACTAAGTGATAAAAAATGAATGGATTCCTTACCTCTAATAGTTTATTTTATCACATCAGTTAAAGGTGAGCAAGACTCTACCCATTTGGTTGGTTAGGAAACAGTCTAATTCAAATTCCAGCTTTCATGAGATTTCACAGAAGCTACCAAAACTCACTTTTTCGTCTACTTAATGAACAGAATAATAGTTTTGCCTTTTCATACACAAGGAAATGCCAATGAAACATCAGGTTCTATGTGAACAAACTCCTATGTTTAGTGGTTCAACGGATAGGTCCAGAAATGTACAGAAGGCTGGAATTTACAGGAATTAAATTAAAGGGCCTCATATTTCAAGCAATTGTTCAAGAATATACTCTCTAAACAAAAAAAAAAAATAAAATTAAGCATGAAAGAATAGTATCTTGGTCTGTTTCAGGATAAAATAAAATAAAATAAAGAAATTTCTGTGTTTTTTTTTTAATTAGATTTCTTCAATTTATTCATTTGGAAAATGAAAAGGAAAGCTCCTTATTGCAAATGAAAAAAAATAAAATAAAATGACAGCTTTGCTTTTTACCTACAAAAAAGAGTTTTCCCATTTTGATTTGTGTATTTATAATGAAGGTCAGAAGTCTTCCACTGGGGCTGGTTTCAGAAATGAACACAAGGCAGTTCTTCATGCTTTATTATTTTTGTACTCTGAATCAAATTCTAATTTTATTTACTGGAGGTTTTATATTTCAGTCATCAAAAATAGTTTTTATTCTTCAGTTCATTTTTTTGATTTTTCAGATTCTTTTTCCTCGTAATATTTCGTCTCTTTATTTTTAATTATGTTTCCAGGTTTAACTACACATCATTTAACTTAGGTCAACTTTCTCCTACATTTCAGATTCCTTTGAAGGGCCTTTAGTTCCGAAGTAAATCTGCCTCTTTTTATTTCCTCTTTCTCTTGTAAATTCTGCTCAATTTATTCTAGCCAGTCTGGTTCTGATTTATGTGTCAGTTATTTACATTTCATTATTTTCACCTTTTAAACTTTTTCACCCTGACATTTCTCATTTTCCAATTCTTTTCAACAGCTTGGAAGTACTTCTCTTACACATATTAAAATATATATATATATATATATATATATATATATACACATATTATTTTTTTATTGTATTCGTTTTCCCTGGTGCTGGAAGAAAGCTTCCTCCAAAGTTTTGGTTTTTTTTTTTTTCTTGTTCTTGAAAATACTTTGTTTTCTTTACAGCATCTTTGACTGGAACTTTTGTAAAAGTTGATGAACTTTATAACATTCATGGTGAATTTCCTATTATGCTTAACACTTAAGATAGCTTGCTTTTCTACAAAGAAAACTTGGAAATAGCTTGGGATTTTGTTAACTTCTCATTTTTTAAAAAGAAAAAAAAAAGGTGGGAACATATCAGTCTCAATCTGGCATGTTTCTTCTCACCATTTTGATTGTATTAAAAAAAAGTGAAACGTGGATCTGTTTTGCTTTGTATTTAAGATTGGCCTCAGCATGGAAAAAGAAAAAAGGACTTCTTACTGAGGGAGAAGCCTGATAAAAATCATGATGGAATATTGAAAATAACATTAAAGACAACATTTTGGCTGTAGTACTCTTTTTTTTTCTTTTTTTTTCCAGGTCGTTAGAAAGGAGAGAGAACTAGAACTCATCCTATTGTCTGCTATATTTCACACTTTTTAGTGAAGTCTTCCTGACTGTGACAACTGATTCATTTTATATTTCTGTTTTCTAATTACTTTTTTATAACTTATTTTGTGTCTGCATCTTTATTCAACATTTCTAAATCTAATAAGCTTTTAATGTACACATACTGACAGTACTATTTTTCTTTTTGGATTTCTTCTTCACATTATTTGAAAAGGGAGTAGTCATTAAATTTTAAGTTGGCAAAATAATGATGGCTGCACACTGTACAGCACAGTATAGCGGACAAAATTCAAAGGAAATATTCCTAGTCATTTTGCAAGACATAAAATTGATCTTTATTTTTCTTAGACTATAATTCTGGAGCATTCTATGACTTCCATGGAAAATTCCTGAAGTCCTCTATATTCTGTTTATTTCAGCTTGTTTCTTAGTGTCAGAATCTCTGATGAGAACCAGGTGAATTATTTAAGTATTAGATCCTTAATCTTTATTGGCCAGATAAGGCTGGTGTGCTGGCGATCCCAGAGTTACTACATAAAGTTATGTTGGCTGAGTGTGGCAAACACTGTGATGGTTTACCCAACCTTTGTGCTGTGAGGCAGAATGGATGAGTGCTTCTAATTAGTAATTCACCATTTTTATTTAGATCTTTTTACAACTTCCTATAGTACTGTTTCACAGAGGACAAAAACTCCCTGTTTGAATTGCTTTGCTTTCTGAAGTCATAGTATGTATTTGAGAACAAATGGAACATCAAACTGAAGTTTGTGTGCAATCGAAAATATTAGAAGAGCATGCTTTTTTTTTTTTTTTTTTTTTTTTTTTTTAAGACAAGTTTTCCCTGAAATTTTTCAGCTACAGAGTAATAAGCTCAAAGGTTCCAAGGCTTTTTAATAATTCAGAATAGAGTCGTAGAAAATGAGAAATTATTGCCCTGGCTAGCACTGTCATTAAATACCAGCAGAAAGATATTTGATGACTGAAAAATTATAACATAATTTTATTATAATATGCTATATATTATAACTATAATATAAATGATTTCTCCAACATAAATCAATGTAACAACATGAATCAGGTGATATTTAGCTTATTAAATATTTTCTACTAGCCTTTTCTCAATAACAAAATTAGTTTTCAATTAAATGAATAAAACATGTATTTTCCTCAAACACTTTTGACCAACGCTGAGAAGTTTGGCAAGAATGCTAGCTTTCTTGCCAACACATACACAAGTTCTGGAAAGTTATGAAAAACAGTGTCCAGGTTTCAGCTTTCTGAAGTAGAAAAAGTATTTGTTTTTTTTTAGGTTTGATGAAGTCTAAATTTCCAATTAAAAAAAAGATAGAGGGAAGGAGTAAAGAATCTTTTACATATTTACTTTGTGATTAATTCTACTGTTTCACAAGAGTTTGAGTTAATAAAATCCTGTATGAAATGCAACTCTACACTGTAGGCTCTGCCATTTGAACTTGCTCATTTTCTCATCTATTTTAACTGAAATTCTGAGACTTATAAAATTTTTTTTTAACTAATTCAGATTATTAGGGTTAACAATCATTGAGATATTATTGTTCTGCCAAAATAGGATTCTAAATATATATTATTGTTGTAAATGCACATAGCAGGGGGGTTGAAACTAGATGACTATTGTGGTCCTTGTCAACCCAGCACATTCTATGATTCTATGATTATTACAAAAATTCAAATTATTCTGCTTACAAACTTGAGGTCTGTATTAAGAGAATAAATCATCATATGGGCAATTCCCTTTCTTTAGGAGTCTCAGACTTGAAGTAGTTTTATAAATCCAAATCTACCTCAAAAAGAGACAGGAATAACTTTGAGCTCTTATACCTATGTAGCTCCTAAAAAAAGTAAAAACAACAACAACAACAAAAAACACAACAAAACAACAAATTTGTTTTTGGTCTAAGAAATACAGTTGAAAAAGCATTCCTAGTAAATCATACAATATAAGAAAAAATACCAGTTAATCAGTTTGACCCCATATTTCTTCTGCCTTAATGTAAGCAGTTAAGTGGATAACTGAGGATAAAAAAGGAATGATTTTTTTTTTTTACATCTGTGGGTATGTCAAGTTAGGGTGTTCAGTAGTACCAAACTCATATTTCTATGGATATTCTTAATTTCATTCACATAATATTCATAACTACTTGCGTACTATGTGGGTCATTCTGAAAGTAATGCCTCATATTTATTTATATGGAAACTAAAACAGATATAAAGAGTGCAATAGCATAGATCAAATTCTCATCAAGCAACAACTATTTTTTTTTCACCATAAATTCCACCATGCTTTTCATGATTTTCATTTTGTGGTATGATATCTGTACGTGGTCACCTAGAATGTTGCATGTTTTTCACGTTACTGTTGCCATTGGTGAAGTGCACTACCCACTGCCTCACTGTGCTCACACCCCGTTTGGTCTCTGTAAATGTACAGCAAGTGTCAATTAATGTCAATGGGTGCTGTTTTTTTTTTCCACATGAAGGAATTCAACGACATAGCTTTGCTTTATACGCATTTCCATGTCAAGCAACATTCTGTCACTGCTGCTCTCTGTACAGCAACAAAACGTAACAGAATGTTGCCAGGTAGATTCAGCCTTCTGCCATACCACCAGCATATACCTCTGACACTGCAGGCCAAAATAAATAAAGTAGGAATAATTACTTTTGTAGCAGCCTTTGTATATGGAAAAAAAAAATCAACATTGTTATGTGAATGGCTACCTTCACTGTCAGCATCTTCACATACAAAGGCATCCCCAAAATTTGTTCAAGATGAAGGCAGCGCAAATGACACACGAAAAAAATGGGAAATGAAGTGACAGTAGATAATCAGACTAAAATTTCTATCTGTAAATATTCAGTTCCTCCATAATAATGCAATAAACTCCATGTAATATAACATAATGTCTGAAATCAAAATATTATGAAAGAAAGCCCCTTCTTTTATAGTTCTGTGTATTACATATCCATGTATATACTGAGTTAGATGGATGGATAGTTAAACAGAAACCTAAGACACAGGCATTCAGTGAGGGGGTAATGCACCATCACAGCAAGGGAGACATCAAGAGGAACAAGATTGTAAAAATAAAGGGGAAAAAAAAAACCAACAACTGGTTAATGCAAAATCTTGTGGTTGTATTTTAGTAAGGAGTTCCAGGAGGGGTGGGGAAACTGGCTATAACATATTACAGCCAATATTGCCTTTTCCTTTTGCTGCGGGCTCTGGATTTAATTTGTATAAAAACTTTGAAAAATCAGCATTTTTTGAGTGTATATTCTTGAGGGACAAAGTGATACAGGAAGTACTGTTAATTTGCTGCTTTGAACAACATCCAATGTTGCCAGAAATGCAGTATTAGTTCCCTATAAAAAAGGAAAAAAAAAAAGAAATAAACTTTGTTTTTCAGGGATTCTTTCATTTTTTCTGCTGCTCACTGGTGATGTAACATTTACTAGAGAAGGTATAAATATCTGTGCTGTTCTGAGGAAAGCATAGCTATATTGTAAGTATACTTACTAGATGAGTATCCTATTTAAAGAGGTAAATTCTTAAACCTTTCAAGATGCTAGTAAGTCACCAGGAAGAAATTCACAAGTGTTCCATCTTCTTTGATTTCAAGGGAGAAAAGTACTAATGCTAAGAGTACATCATCTATGATCATCTCTTTAAAAGCTGCCTTTCAGTGTACCTGACGGTGTTCTACACAGGTACACAAGAAAGCCCCATCTCTTCACCAGTTGCTAGCTTGTGTCAGGACTATACCAGCTTCATTTACCTGCTTTTCTTACTTGGTACCCCCAGGCATGATTGAGCTACATCACTTCATTCAGGTTTGACAAGTCCTTTCATACTGGGGGAATAGCATCAAACAAAACCCAGCAATTTATGCTGCTTCAAGATTCATACACAAGGAAGTGCCTCTGCAAGTCAGTAACAAGTTGGCTTCTTTTATTACACTTCTCAGCAGCTATGCAAGACATAGCCTTTGAATCACTTGATCCTGACTCATGATGCACATGACATCAGACAAAGATAAGATTTTAAGTATAAAATTAGAGGTGAAAGAGACTGAAAAAAAATGTAAATACAAAATTCAATTCTTGCACAAATTTAACAACCAGTTATTTCTAGCATTTTTGAGTAGCCCTCCTGAGATAGCTCAGGAAACCCCACCTGCCAAAACACATTTTGGTAAGTGAGAAGTATCTTTTATACAGGAATGAATCTTCTGTATGAAGATAAAGAGCCATTTCTGAAAGATAGCAATGCCTTAATATCAAGCTTAGCATAAGAAAGAAATTTTTCCAACATAAACATTCCAAATTCAGTAGAATTGTATATACACCATCTAAGGCTGAAGATTTGTGTACAGTGAATATGTAGGAGGATTTAAATTTATGCATATTGTGCCAACGTATTTATTAGGTGTAAATTTTAAAAGCTGAATTTTATTATGAGTTGCGGGAAGAAGAATATTCTCTTGTGAGTTGGGAGATACAGGTTGTGAAAAATCTTCCATGGTGGCAAACAACTGTTGGCTTCTTGAAACTTTCAGAGGGACAAAAAGTAGATCTGTAAGGCAATTTATTCAGGAGAAGGACTGGGAGTTAACTGAGAACAAAACTCCATGCAGGTAAAGAAAATGAACTGTGAGAACTGTTCTGTGAAAGTATATTGATGTATTTTCTAATTATAAAAACAAAGAGAAGATCAAAGTGATCTGTTGAAATCTATGTTCTGATGAAGTTTTCCCTCTATCAGGTTCTTCCATCATATCATTCATCAGTGAAAGAAGCTAAATAGCATCCTAGAGAATGACCAGTGTAGGGCTATCTGCTCTGGGCATCCTGTGTTGTAAAAGCAAAACACAGTCAAACAAAACAAAAATCAAGATTCAAACATATGTGTTTGGCTGGAAGCCAGTAATTTTCAGATTGAAGTGAATCCATGGTAAAAATCCTGACTTTGTGGTACATTATTAATTGCTTCATATTTACCTATCAGTCTAAACAGTATATCAAGGGCATCACTATAATTTGTAATTGTTCAAAATTTTCTACCAGTAGTATAATTTGATAAATTTCATTTGGACAAAAAGAAAAAAAAAAAAAAAATCCATTTCTTTTTTTCTTATGATAGTGAGAAAAGGGAAGCACTGATACTATACCCACTCATCAAAAATTTTGCTTATATCTACTAATCATGTTCCATCTCTTGGAGTGACTTTTATTGTACATGAAGTTCACTCTTCTATTGTAAAAGGGTGCTAAAAAGATTTATATTTGAAAATTTAGATTTAGAAATAGATTTTAGTCACATTATGCTGAGCATTTTCAGTGCTTAACTCTGAGACACTTAGACCTTATCCAATGCATAAGAGGGATAGGAAATCTAATAATTAAATACAAAAGTCTGGAAACATGAGTAGTCAGCTCTAAATCAAACACTCTGTGGAGAGTGTTTTAATCCTTACCTGAAAGTTTTCTGAAAGAGTTGTCAACTACTAAAGGAAAAGCTTTCTCCCATAATTCAGATTTATTGTTCTCATCCCTCTGCAGTACTTTTGTCATGAAGGTCCTTGTTTGAAAAGGAAAGTGGTGGTCAACTTCTTCTAAAAAGGATGAAAAAGAAATTGCAGGACTTAGTACTCCTTATAACAGTTAGATGAAGATCAAATTGTTCAAATTCCTCATCATTCAGTGTGGGGTGGAGGGAACAAAATGTTATTTCATCATTAGAAAGATTTCATCCTAATCATCACAACATGAGTGTGTATTGTACGCTCTTATATCTCCTACAGATAATGTTGCATTTTGTTTGAATAAGAAAACAATTTAGTCATAAGGAGAATTTAAAGCTAAATGTGCCTTGGTTTGCAAGATTAGTAAAAGATTAAGTAAAAGGAAGTGAATTGGTTTCCTATTGCTGTAAAGACTGACTTTGTAGAGCACATTAAATAGTTGATGGATTGAAAGGGAGTGTCAGTCACCCTTTTAAAGCTTTGCTAACACTTTCTCTATCACAAAGCCATTAAACTTTATTCCTTTTAAAGTGGGACAGATTTAATAAGAAGAATTATGAGCATCTTCACAGAGAAAAAAAAGGACTGTATAGTTAAGTTATATCTAAAGAGAGTAAAATCTTCCCTTTTGAATGCGTTTTCTTTAAGAGTCTGATAAAAAGTCAATATTCACACATGGTATGGAACTGACATTCTTTCCTCCTTCTTAGTCATGCTTTTAAGAAAAATTCTACAGTCACCAATGAAGTCTGTTTTCGCTTTTCTACTCTGTGCTGAAGTTCGGAGAATGGTATATATTAAGTGGTCAAGGTGAGGAAATGTCTAGCAGAATTTTGAGTGAGATAAACAACCAGCTACTCAGTTTTGCCAAGACAGTGGCATTTCTAACCAGCGACAGAAGCTGAAGTTTGTACTACCCTCAGCAATTTTAATGTGGAAAATATTTGGTATTTAAAAAATGTAGGTACTGGAAAAATACAGTATTCACGCATTAGTTTTGAAAATTGCAGTGCTTCTGGGAAATGCACTTAAGTGAGATTTATCTACGTGTTTTATGTACCATGAATAATATCCATCACTTGTCCTTCTTTCCTTATGTTCTAGAAAAGCTACCATTCAGTTTGCGTGTTTCATTGCACATAGACGGCTGCATGCCCCTGAGGGAGAAGAATTACATCTTTGTTAAAAGCTGTGACAGTTAATACTTTATGTTTTTGTAACAAATGAGAAAGAGGGTCTAAAACTTATCATAATGAAGATAAACTATTAAGCATTTTGAAAGAGGTGTTTTACATTCATAAATACTGCTTTGATTCTAAGGAAAGACAAAAATCCCCTGAAGCCTGCACTCTTTGCAGCAGAAATTTTGCAAGATATTAAAAAGCTGAGAAGAGATCGCAAGGAAGAAAGAGAAACTGTATATTGACAGAATGAATATGGAATATTCAGGAATATGTCATATTAAATAAGCAAGAAAAAAAATTAAAAAAAATTGCTCTGAAGAAGTAATAGTTACAGTCTCTCTGGTTGTCTGTCACTTTACCTCAAGAATAAATTTAAATATTGCGGATCTGACAGTCTATTGTAAAACTGCAGTTTAATACCATCCTTCACATAAAACCAATAGCAGTGATCAAAAAGAGTGTTTGAGTAGTAATGTGTTTGCTAGTGATTACAGGGGAAGATAAATCAAAGTAAGGAATGTTTACCATAAAATATAATTTTATTCAATAATGAGTACCCCAGTACAAGTTCTGCAACATCTACAAAATCCTTGGCATTTTTAAAATAGAAAATTATTTTCAACTATGATGCTTTACACATTCACATACTTTCCATGAAAATTAAACAACTGATGAGAGAAGAGTGTTGGCTACTTAATCCAGAACATTGTATTCAAAGGAAAACTGGTGCAGCCCAATAGCCCAGTTTCAGATGAACAGTATTCTCTCTGCATTCATTAAGACAAGTCAAATTACTTAACTGCTGTATATTTATTGATCTCTTCACCAGTAATAGTGTAGGCAAAGTAGACAGAAACATCTGAGAAGCAATGTAGAATAACCAGTTAATGTTATTACTTTGAGAAGTAGATTTCCTGCAACTGTAATTGTGCATTATAAATTCATTTTCTTTAATAAGAAAAGCACAGAATATGTTATACTATTTACAATTAAATTTCAGAAGGTTTGTGAAAGTGGTTAGAACCATCTTGGAAATACTCAGGGAATGCACTATTAGTTTAAACTATTTCAAGATTTTTTTCCTTTTTTTTTTTCAAAGACAGTTTTCATGCATCCTTGATTTTTTTTGGATAAACAACATCCATCATACTGTAGCAAGGAAGTTACTCTATTGACCAGATAGTTCTTAATCTCTTTATTTAATTGTCCTGGGAGTTGTATACATCATCTATGACTAATGCACCTTCACAACTAGCAGAATTAGAACATTTAATGAATGCTAAATTGCTGTGGTTTGGTGTGTTTACGTGCAACTTTTGATAAAGATAACACAAATGTGACAATATTTGTAATATTTTTAGAGCTTGTAGAAAAAAATTGTTCCTAGAAATATAGAAGTATTGGGAAATACTTATATTTTTTCTAATCCTATATGTCATATAAAAGAATTCAAATTCTTGCTCTTCTGGACAGTTGAAATATTTTATGATGTGTTTTTCTTCTATATGTGACAAAACACAATTTTATAATCAAAGAAAATAAAGATTTTGAAAGGCCAGTATATTCCATTTCTGTTCAGGGAAATAATCTAAAAAACATTCAAGTTAGTGAATGTTGAATCTCATGGGCTTAGAGCATTTATATTTTGGAGTTTTATTCCCTGCTGTCAGTGAACTAGAGTATCCTCCTAGATGTTATCTTACAAACTGCATTATGCAGACTGTCTTCAATCAAGAGCACTAAGACAATAAAATGTCAAAACCTAACCACTATAACAGTGAAATATATATTGCGGTGATTAAATTATTATCTTCTGTCCATACATTAAAAGTGAGACCACTATACACAGAAAAAGTCCAAATCCACAACAAAAATGCCATGTTAGCTTTTCTGACACAAAGAATACTTATTTTGACAAAAATGTTCACACATTAAAAATCTTTAATTTAGATAAACATTTTTTAAGTTGGAAGAAGGGCTCAACAGGTTTTCAACAATTTCCAAGCTCATCAGGTTTATTAGGTTTATTTGCACCTAGAAATCTCATGACACTATGCTACATTCAACTTCTAGATGCAGGTCATGTTCTGGGAGCAGCACAGCTGCTAATCCCTCATAGCCCAGTACCTTAACTTGTGTAAAGATCATGTCCAGTACACGACTTGTCTCACTTAGGACTGTTCGGCTGTATCTGTTGTAGTGTTTTACAGACATACCATTGGCTAGTAAATCTTTCTAATCAATCTGATCCCTTTCCTTTGGGACCAACTTGAAAAAATACTATGCTCTGGGATCCTTTTGATTAACTTTCATTGTGAGAATTTATGGCAAAATGACACCTGCAAAGTTCAAGCTTTAAATATATTTCTTTTTCGAACAGATCCTAATCAAAACACATTCTACTTTTTCTTTCCTGCTTTGCAAAGGTATTCATGATAAAAAAACGAGAATCCTAGTATAGCTTTTTGAATTAAAAGACATCTACTGGTAAAAGACAATTGAGCCAAAAATATACCCGAATTTATTCTGATGTCATATGCCTTATAGCTAAACTCAGAAAATCTGTACAAAGATTCTCATTAGTTTGGTAAGCCTAGAGGTCCAGTAATAACCGAAGTGCCTTTTTCAAGTTACATGTAAGTGAGATATACTCTTACTGCATCTTGATTGACTTTTGACCAACAAAAATGCTCACTAGGCTAAATTATTTGTATCTTAGAAAAATAATGACATGCATGATTTATGACCTTCTAATGTAAATGTCTACATACGTATCTCTAAAAAAGATGGATCATGCATTATCATTCCAATATTTGAATCCTCACAAGAGAGCAAAGTCAGACTGATCTCTCTGCTGACAGAGGTAGGACCCGAGGGACTTTTGGGTGGTCCTGTACGGAGACAGAAGCTGGGCTTTCTGATCCTGGTGGGCCCTTCCATTTCAACATATTTAATGACAAACAAGTGCATTTGACTCCTTGTATATTCAGCTGATGAAGTATCTTGAAGTTTCTGAATATTCAACGATATGCACATTATTGAGGAGAACATATTACTCTTAGTCCCAGTTTCTTTAAACTTTCAGAGCATTTTACAGAATATTTGGAAAAATCAATCAATCTTGGGATTATAGGAGGATAATCAAAACTGATGAGTATCATTAGAAAGCATAAAAAGAGATTTTATTGACACAGTAAGTTAAAAAGAAAAAAAGCAAAATAATTATCTTTCTTAAAATCAGTGCTTGTTACATCTGTGGGATTTTACATTTTGTATAAAAATGACTTGAAACAATGATGGTTTTTTTTAGTATTAGTACTCAAAAACAAATTCATGGCTTTTAAATGACACAACTTCTACTTCTTTTCAATAATACAGCGAAAGAGCTCAAATCACATGTATTACTTTTAGAATTCCAATTACAACTTTACTATAATGGGAAAAAGCCTCATGTTATGACCCCAACTGTGTCAAAGCAAATCCTTTCAAATTTTAATGTGCAACATCTGAATGAACACAGATATTCAACTGATGTGGTTAATAGTTAGTGTAAGTGTTAAAATCTCTCAGGGAATTCAATTTTGCTGGGAAACCAAAATCAAGAGTGATGTTTGCCAGGCATACAGTTAATCAGACCTACCTACCAAGAAAAAAAAAAAGATCCTCTTATCCTCTTCTCTTTTAGTCTAGTAGGTTTATCTAGTCTCTCTAAATAATTATATTTACATAGCACTTGTGCTAAAGTATCATATACATACAGTGGGACAAAAAGTCATCTAGGATAAACCAACAGAATAAATACATACTGTATCTTTGTTGAGGAAATCCTATTCTCACAAAAGAGAATAACTGTCATGTCTGCTCCAGCTGTTATGATGCCTTCTGACAGGCATAATCAAACAGGAACGTTGCAATTTTTACGTTGAAATATTTTGAGAACTGATGTCATTACTAGCGGAAAATCATCCTGGAAGTAGTAGAAAGTTACGCACTTCTTACTTCATTCTATGGTTATAATGAGATCTATATACATGTTATTATGCTTCACTTAAAATCTTCAGGGTTTAGTTCACTTTTAATTCTTCACTAGTCAAGGAGAAAAAATCTTCAGAAATTACATATAGCTTTACATGTGCATACATAATACATACAGAGTCTCTGAGTCTCATTTTAGTCTTTCTGCTAGGTGATATATCTGAGGCCAAGCAGATTAGATAACATCCTGGGATGGAACGTACATATAATATCCCATGATTAATTTTCAAACACAGAAACAAACTTGTTTCTAATCAGAAGGATTAAATAAATACATGTATAGTTTATTTCTACTCAGTAAAATTAGCATAAGACTTAGGTCATGAGATATTATGTCTTTTACTCCAATCAATATCAGTTAAAATTATAGACTGGGACAGGAAGATCCCTAGAAACTTCAGCTTTCTTTAGAAATCTATAGAAATTTTGTGACCAAATAATACTGTCATATATCTATCCAGCACTCAAAACTTGCTCCTAGGCTTAAACAAAAAAATCCCTTTCAGATTACAAGATGGTGCTTGGTGCAGATGCATGACTGCAATACTGTTTTTCAGAATGAGATAATGTAATTAGTGTTCCTATTTAACAAGGCATCATGGTGTAGTCTTTCTTCTCATACCTTTTCCAAAGGAGTCTACTAGGAAAGTACAAGGAGAGATTTTTTTTTTTCAACCACACTAGTGCAGTTCCTAGGAGATTAATCTTTTTCCACATAAATAGAGCAGGTAGATTATAGCCCTGCAGTGATTGTAACGGAAGTGCATGTGTACACACATGTGTATGCGCATGTGAAAGATCTTGTGCGGGGACAAGAGATATTAAGGAAATATTGGTTGGCTTGGCTAATGACCAAGTATGGGGAGCATGAACTCAGACCATGTTAACAATTTTCAGATATCTTCTATTCCCAAGAGAGAAGGGCTTTAAGAGGAATTTGAAAGGGCGATTGGGAGAGTGTTACGAATAAGTACAGGAAATTAATCCCAAGAGTAATAAGCAACACACAAATGTTTTAAAAAATCCAACAACAGGGATGGAAACTAAGTTTAATGGCCCAGTGAAGGCAGACATCGACTTACAAAAACTAAAAAAAAAAAAGTCAGCAGCAAATATAAACAAGTTGTTTTTTAGAGGTCAGCAAAATATACTGTAGGCCATAAAGAGGGAAAGGACAGTGACTCCATCCACTGGGAAGAGCAATATGGGTAGGCAGCAGGTTAGCAAAATTATCTTTTGCCTAAGAAATCTGCCCCAGTATTAGGATGAGAGCAGATTCTGGGATAGCAAAATGTTAGTAAAATACCAAAGCACTTTCTCACTGCTGCTGTTCTTTTTAGAAACATATATTTTTGAACAAGAGTGAGGAGGCTCACTCAAGATTTTTGTATGTAGTACATTGGCTGTGCCATCTGCTTACTTTCTATATCCCACAAAGCTCAATTTTCAGTGAAGTATAAGTGTCATTGTTGGAATGCATACAAACACTGGAGAATAACACAATTTCATGTCTGGAATTATGTGTAAAATCTGTTCCAAAAGTCCAATTTCTGTTCCAGTAAATATTTGATACCTTTAAGCAGAGACATTTAAGAAGGGACTGGAACCAAGTCTTTTTTCTCCATGTTTTTTATTCAGAAGTTGTATTTGAGAACACCTCCCTCATGATATGAACACTGCTCAAAACCTCTGAGAAGGGCTGAATATAAGCCAGAAACCAATGCTCCTGCAGTAGGAGGGAAGCTTTTAAAACAAGGCAGAATCTACAAGTCCCTTTCGACTTGCCCCAGTCCTTGATTTTGTGAACAGAAAGGCAACAGACTGGCTGGTTTGAAGGAATGTAATTTGATCTGAGTGTGATAATCTAGAAAACAACAGCAAGACATTAGGAACGTGTTAGGGGAGATGATAAGAAGACAGCTACAAACTTACAGGGAATATAAATGCTGTATAAAAATTTAGGATAGTTGACTGAGAGTATGTTTATTGGCAAAAAAAAATGGGCAGCAGCTGGCTGATTAGGTATAAGAGAGAAGTAGCCTGGGAATTGCTTGTACAATTTGTCATAATCTCATCCTGAATCATGTTAAAATTAGGAGGGGATAAGACACCCTGAAAAATGTTTACAGACCACCAAAACTAGATGTCTTTTGTTTGTGTTGAAGGTCAGTTTCCCAAATGAGCTCTGTATCTCATTGATGAAGTTATGGAAAGCAAGGATACCATAAGAATTTTCCTTACTGAAGTTAGGGCTGCAGCATGGCCTCAGAAATATTAAAGACTCAAGAAGGGTCCCATGAAGGAGAACTGCTAGAAAAGAAAGTAACGAGAAACCTGTACAAATGTTAAAGGATGAAGCGTATAAATGTTCTTCAAATATAATAATTGAAATACATTGAACTTTCATATTATTGCATTTTTCTTTGGCTCAGGATGCCCAGAGAGGTTGTGGATCCCCTGTCCCTGGAGGTGTTCAAGGGCCAGACTGCCCTGGGCAGCCTGGTCTAGTATTGAATGTGGAGGTTGGTGGCCCTGCATGTGGCAGAGGGGTTGGAGGTTAACGATCCTTGAGGTCCCTTCAGACCCTGGCCACTCTGTGATTCTGTCATTCTGTCATTCTTTGCACCATTTGACAAATTTATCAACATACAAAAACCATTGCTCCTAGTACTACTTCTCTGGGACACATTTCTGATGCTTCTGTTCTATAAGAAAAATGTTTTAAAAGTTCTAAATTATAAAAATACGTTACTTTAATGAATTGGTTTCAAAAAGCTACATACCTCTTATGCTATATTTTTCTGGGATGTTTACTGAAAAAAACCCACTATCTTATTTATCCTACATGACAGTTTAAGATACTGTTATTCACACAGGAAGGGAAAAAATCCAATCATTCCGTTTTGCAACAGGTTCAGATTGTTTTGTTTTCAGGTAGAATGTAACTACTAGCCTGTGCAACTTAGCTGAAGCCTGATGGTTGTGTACTATGCTTGAGATCTTATTTGATTTGTATTTCCTCTTTTTTCATTGCCAAATGCATGCAGTATCAAAGCACCGTATAAGACTAAATCTAAGAAGTAGTGACAGTGTGTTCACACACACAGTAGTGGTTCCCTTTCTCTGCCCCTACCCCAACCCCTTTCCCTTCCCTTCTCTTCCCTTTTCTTTTGCTGTGAGTGCAATGTCTAACCTTGCAAGATCCAAGATAGAGCCTTCTAAATGTTCAGAGGAAAAAGGAATAAGGAATTCTTATGAATAATTCTATCCAAAATGAACAATGTTTAATACATAGTAACTGCAATTTCAGTCAGCTTCTTGGATTGCTATAGGAGCTACATGAAAAAACAAAAGACACTAATAATAAACAAATGGCTATTATGAATTATCTAGGCTCTCCCATGTGTGGCAGAAAAAAATAAGTTTTAAAGCAGATTTGTGTAATTAATGCTTTACCATATGTGTTAGTTTCATTAGATCTACTGAAGAGAATGTAACAAATCAGAATACTTGTGGTTAGATCTGAAATTCCTTTATACATTACCGAACCTTGCAATCACTAGTGAAGAAATGGCATTTCAAATAGAACATAATGTGAACTGAATTTTTAACCTGTGGACAGTTAAAATATATTCTCTGTAAACAATTCAATAAGCATGCATTTTACTTTTACTTTCAAAATAGAGAGAAGCATTTTGTTGAAAACGGCTGAAAAATTATCTAATAAAAATAGTAGTATAAATTGATTTATTTTACTATCTCTAAAGAGTTAAAAACATACATTCTCAAAGTGAAACCTTTAGGAAAGAGCTTACTAATTCTTACAAGGAAATCTTACACATGACCTGATCATCTTGAAACCATTTGATGGAGTCAAAGTATCTGATGGTAAAGGAATAACTCATTCTACTAGGTAGTCGAAGATATTATAATTGGTTGTACCCTGAGGAATTGCTTGTGGAAGGAATGCTTGTGGTTGCATCAAATTTTGTCTCATCAGCATTCATTGCAATAGAAAAAAACATAGACTGTGGTTTCTTGCAGAATATAACCAAAGAATAGCCAATGCATAGCACTTCATTCATCATACTCTTCTCTTAGATAAAATAGATGGGATGAATAGATGAACTATAATGCATTCCCATTCCTTTTCTTTCAGAGGAATCAGTAATCTTTTACAGTGTTTTCCAACACATTCTGCCTCACTTGCATACTGAGCAACTTTCCCAAAGCACACAGAATGCAGAAGCATTTCACTACCCAATCAGAATATGTGCCTTTGACTGCTGTTGGGGGAGAAAATCTTCAGATTTCTACTTCTATTTACAGTTTTCACATCTTCTTTTCAAAAGTGAGACACAACAGTGAATTGGAATACTTTTCACCTAGACATCAAAGGAATGTATCATTTATTTGTTTGTTTTTCTTATCAGTAAAAATGTTTAATCTTATTCATGGCATTAAAAAACAGTATTACTCTTTTGGGAAAATTGCAGATACTCACAGTAAGGATGACTGAATTTCCAAAGCACAGTATCCCATAGTGGGCAGAGCATAGTGTAATTTACTTTTATGAAATATTGCTCATCATTTCTATTTTGTTTTTGTTGTTGGTGGTTAAGAGAAACAGTTTCCTAAGAAGATTCATGAAGAATAACTTTAGATAAAAAATTATTCCTTTTCAAGGATATTATGCATTCATTTCTAATATTCAGTTTCAGTTTATCATTGTGGTAGAAAGATTTTTGCTTGCACTTGCAAGTGGAAGGTATTAATCTGTTTTCAGAAGGAAAGCCTACACACAGCATTAGATGAAATGATATTTTCTGTGTTATGCAGACATTAATAGTCATCCCACTGGTCTTAATTGTAAAAATGGGGCTAATAGAATTAGCTGAGATGAATACAGACATATCAATAAAATTTATAATGTTTTTAATATAATTTATTCTCTGGGAAAGCATATGTGAATAATCTGTTTTCTCTGAAATTCCTAATTCAGAGGCAAAATACAAATAAAATGCCATTTTAAATCCACAAGAATTTACTTCCTCAAAGAGGAAGTGGCAGTTTCATCCAGTGATACTTAAATAGTTGCACTGTACAAATGACATGTTTCTTCTGGAAAAATGTTCACAGTTGCACTTTTATTTTATAGTATATTGCCATTAGAAACCCTTCTGTATCAAGGGATGAATAGAGAAAAATTTGGTCAGTAGGTTTAATGGTAAAAAGAATTGTAACAAGGAAGGAATTAGTCATGCAATCCCCAGTGATCTAACCAAAACAAAACAGGGGATCATTCAGATGAAGACTGTTGATAAGGTTGATTGCTAGTAATTACTTGAATCATCAGAAAAATATTCATGGCTATGGAAAGCGAAGTCTGACTGATATAAACTGATGGGTACTGATGTGTATATTCCTCAATCCTTGACATGAGAAATTATATCAAAATAATAGGGATTGAAATGTGGACTGCATGCTGCTTTCCTTTCTGTGTTGCATTAGTGTTACAGTAGTGGTGAATGAAGATTTCTTTTTAAATTCTTGTAACACTTTCAGAGAGTGCTCTTACATCTTCAGAGACATTTGTGTGACCATCTCCACCCAAAAATCAGAAAGCCAAATGCTTCTATTGCATTTTAAGGCAGAGTCTGCCATGCCTTCAGTCCTAGCACATATCAATTGAAAAACAATGAAAAAATGCCTGTGTATGAAGTAAAGAAGCTATTCATTTTACAGCGTGAGATTGTCATAGAGATTATAAGAGGCTTTTTAAAATTTAATAAAAATAATGCCACAAGTAAGTACCTATGAGACTCTTTCCAAGTTTATTTTCTGGCTATTAACATTAAATTGTAAAATAAAGAATAGTCAATTATGTATTTATATTTCTGAAATATTTTTAAATACTAATTTTTTTTTTTTCATCTTACACAGCAGTGACAGTGCTAGTGCATAACATTTTTTTTAACCCTTGAGCAGTCAGATATGCAAGTTGTCTGAAGATCACATAATACATTTTAACAGGAATTTAACATCTGTGATTAAAGCATAATAAAGTTTATGATAAATGCTGCATAAAACTCATTTCTTATCATAGTTCTCATGACTAGGGATGTTCAGCAAAAATTTGGTCATTATTATGATTGATTTGCTGTGAAGCAAAACTCCAAAAAAGCAGAATTCTGCAACTGTTGGTTTTCTTTATCAAGCTGTAATATAAGAAAAAGTATTTGTGGAGAATAAGGGCTCTGTAGAGAGCTGGAAGCTCTGAGGTGATGTGTGTGCATGAGCATAGCCCATTACTTCTGTAAAAAAATGCAGACACAGTGTAGGTCCAAAAAAACTAGTGCTGAAAGCAGTGGATGATAGGTGAGGACTCTACAAGTAAAAATAGCTCACATAGGTAAGGATTAACTAGTTCACACTGATAAGAGATTAAATTATCTCTTATAGAAATTGTCATGAAAAGAAGATGTTCACTTTGAGTAAGATCAAATCTTGTCTAGATTAAATGGTTATATCCATGGAGGTCAAAAGATGCCTGCCAAATTGTAATGTTATGCCTGGCTTTAAACATCTTGTGTACTCCATTGCGATGAGGCCACAGTAAGTATCAGCATGGAGAACATATTCCTCTCCCAGCAGTAGTAGAATAGTAAACAAGAGGATGGGGGATGATGGTCCAAACATAAGTTATGATCAGAGAAAATAAGAGGAAAATTGTGTAATGTTCAGGAAAAAAAAATCCTTGTGCTAGTTGCACTGAAAATTAGAATGTAGTTTTCAAGAAGAATACTTAAGCATCAATACTATTTGCTTTATGGATCTTCTAGTTAATACCTAAGCAACGTCTTCCAAAGGAAACTATGGATTGAAGCCCACAGGAATTTTGGAGAATTACTGACTATACCATCTTTAAACAGACAAATAAGAAAGTAATTCTGTAAGGCAGACATTGCTTTTGAGAATAGTTTTCACAGGATTCCAAATCTTGTCCTGGAAAGATACATTCTCTGTTGCTCGTGGCATTTTGCAATTTTGCAGAGCTCTTAGTCAAATCAATAGACAGATGTAATTTCTCAAAAACTCAAATTTTTCTTCAGTTTTTTTAATCCTACATCAGCGTCAGTCCAGAAGTTCCTTACTAAAGGAGATATTTTCCTCATAGAAATTGTGTTATTAAAGCATTTTATTACTGAAAATGTAGAAGAAAATATAAATGCCATATAAAACAAGTAGGCCTGAACTCCATTAATTTTAAATGACTGCATATGAAAACAACTGAAAATGTAAATGCACTAATAAAATGGGAATAGTCAAGTGTGTCTTAGTAAAAAATTAATACTGGTTTTGAACTTGAAATGGAAGCAGGCATCCATTTTGTATAGCTTATTGTTACACAGTCTTTTTTCCATATTACTAGCATTCAAGACATCCTTATTGATTTTACTGTGAGGAGAAATAGTGGTTATCCTCAACTGTCCTAGCAAAATGTATCTCAAAACTAGCAAATGCTTTTTTTTTTTTTTTTTTTTTTTTTTTTTTTCATTTCTCCTAAACCTATGGTTAGAAAACATTTTCTCATAAAACTATTTTTAAAGTACAAATATTCAGTTAGGCATGAAATTAGCCACATTTTAAAACAGCTGCTGGGTGACTGGAATAAAGTTTCTCTCCCTTATGTCTTTAATTTCAGGCTGCTGCTGCACCCCTTGCTGTGGTGACTTCTCAGACAAATTCACCCTAAGAAAGAATTTGTATTTTTATATAACTTTACTCTTCATTGGCTGCTTAACTCTTTGTCTGCTTGATAAATTGTGCATTATGTATAGATATAAAATGCATATTCCTAATACTATGTATAGACAAAAATTCACTCAGGTTGCTAGATAAAATTATCTGGTCCTATTCCTGCTGAAAGCTGAGATGGTTTAACTCAGGTTGCCCAAACATCAGACCAGTTGGAAATAGCCTTCTGCAATTAGAATCATAGAATCATAGAATCATAGAATCACCAAGGTTGGAAAAGACCTAAAAGATCATCCAGTCCAACCGTTCACCTATTCCCAACAGCTCCTACTAAACCATGTCCCTCAACACAACATCCAGTCTTTAATTAATTATTGTTTAAATATTTATATTAAGATAAGAAATGTAGCATATAAAAAAATTCCCAACGTTATCCTTTTCATTAAAAATAGATGCATTTTTTCTTAAACTTAAGATCTGCACATTAATTCTTCAAGTGGAGTCCACAGTAACTTTATCTTGATGGAATCAGAGAAAAAATAGGAAAATCAGTAGAGTTTACGTGATAAGTATTCAGCTTGTTGTTATAAACTCAGATTGTAATTAACTCTGTTTTCAGCAATTGCAGTTGGAACCTAGAAAAGGAATAAATAGCACTTTCTGTTTTGTACAAAATCTTAAAAATCAAATGCTAAAAGAGGACTGATCTGAGAAGTGTGGAGTAAAGAAACAATTTATGAAATTATATATTATGGACATCACAAAAGAGAACTATAACTACTTAAAAGCTTATACTTCCATCTCTCTCTGATGAGTGGAACTGATGGTGACCTACTCCATTAAAATATTACCTGAGTTTATGCAAACTAAAATGCGAAAAGCAAAAGAGACAGTAAAAGGAAAAGCAAAAAGCAAAAAGGAAAGGAAAAAGTCTAATTAAAGGACACATCTGAAAATGTTGCAGAACTTCCTTGATTTGAACTAATAACTAAAATAGGTGTTGAGGTATTGCACACAATACTGTATATTTTCATGACTAACTGAAGAAAAAATACAAATATTTCTTGGAAAAAGATAGTAAAAAACATTTTTTAAAAAATTTTTGTATGACACCTGAAACAAATGGAACCCTACTAACTGCAGTTTGATTTGATCTAATACACATGCAATATTTTTAAGCATGCAACTAATACTATTTATTTATTCATTCTTGCTTAGATACGTGATGGTTTGTCTGAGAAGTAAATATGAGGGCATCTGAGAAAAGCTTTTTTCTTACTAAATTTTATATCAGAGATTTTTTGTTCTCATTTTCTTTTTATAACACTGTCAAAAACTGACCAACCAAGCAAAGAACTTTGTTTTTGTTATGCCCAACTTTGTTATGTTCAAGATTCGATTATCATGAACAGTAAAAGAGAAATACTGATCGTATAGGAAGAGGAAAGTTTGAAAACTTAAAGTTAATTGCCAGTGTTTTGAGTTAACAGCAGCACGTAATTCAGGCGTGGGAAGGTTTTTTGAATTAAGTAGCATTTTTTGAATTAATTGAGTAGAAGGAACAATAATTAGAGTATGAAAAAGAAATTAATAAAAAGGACTGATGGGCAGAAGTTCTGGAATTGGACATAACTTGAAGTTGAATGATGACTGGTGTAAACAAACTGAACAAGAAACATTGGGAAAAAAATCAAACAGTGAACAGAGAACACTAAAAAAGTGATCTTTAATTTTATTTTTTTCTATTTGCAAATATATTCATGATCAGTATCACTGATTTTTTTTTCATGGATCCGATAGATAAGAGCACAGATTAAACTCTGAGAAACTGACTAGAAAAAAAGGTGTTGGATCACTAATCAGCTAGCATAATAAATAAGAAAGCCACATATTTAAGTAAAAGCTGATTAAGAATCTAGAACTTCTATCTAATTGATAATTCATTAACACCCTCCAAAAAAATTCCTAAACAATTGTATGTATCTTAATTGACTTGAAATTGTCCATCTTCCTTACTATTTTTTTTTCTCTTTTTTGAAATCTAATGATACTGTAATCTTTCCAGACATTGTAAATATTATGGAGTATAGTGTGCCAACACCTTTACACACTCTCAGAGAGCTCCTTGCATTGTTTCCCGCTCCTAAAGATTTAATTTCAGACTTCTCAGTTTTTAATTCTTTGCAGGTTCTTTCTTACTACTTCCCTTCTTCTCAGTGTTTTCCTACTCCTGGATGAGATAGGGTGCCCTGTACCTTCTTCTCAGTGATGTGTATGTCTTTATCCCTTTCTGTGACAGAATATCCACATTTGTTTCGGCCAGTTTATATCTCTCTAAGCTCTTGGTGGGAAGGAAATATTTTCCATTCATAGGAGAGTGTCTGGAAGGTGTAATTTGGTCTAGCAAATATGTTGCAGAAAGAAGACTGACAAGGAAGAGGTGGAAGAGGGTGTTAAACTTGTACTGTCATTAAAAGAGAAAGAAATATCTGGTATTATACCAAAAACCACCTCTAAAAATATGCCTTATTGTCTGAACATGTTCAGTGTATTGTGAAATTTAAGCAATTAAGCATTCATGAAAAAGCATATTTGAATTTGAGGTATCAAACTTTTTCTTTATAATGTTCTTTTACTTTTTAAATACTTAAAATACATAAAACACTAAAATTCATGTGAAGATTTGGGAAAAAAGAGCAGGAGCAAAAGAAACATAGGAAACCACAATAACTCTTGGCTA
The DNA here is from genome assembly GCF_026119805.1 of Tympanuchus pallidicinctus. Classification (NCBI taxonomy): domain Eukaryota; kingdom Metazoa; phylum Chordata; class Aves; order Galliformes; family Phasianidae; genus Tympanuchus; species Tympanuchus pallidicinctus. Next base: position 22,763,778 of record NW_026294802.1, read on the forward strand.
TAATTGTATCACTAATAATCTTCTAATAAAAGGAAATAAGAAGTGGCTTTCTCTAAATCACTGTTAATGCAATAGTAATGGGGCAAATAAAATAGCATTTGCGCAGTCTCCTAGTGGTGCCCTCCAGGACACTATGTTCAACAGGAATTTATGGAGTAGCTCTAAGGAGTTTGACTAAACACAAGAGAAGAAAGTAAGTAGGTGTAATTCCTATTATTTGTTATTGTACTTGTTTGTAAGGATAAATTCTATTTTGTGTGTGAAATGTAATGTTCTAATGCTCTTTTGCATTTTGCTTTTCAAACTTCGATTGATTGGTTTGAATGTCTTTAACTAATACCTTTTTTGCTGACATTTTCTAATATATCTGATGTTAGTCGCCAGGTTTGGATTATCTTGTAAGCATCTCTGTCATTTGATTTAGTCTTTCTTGTAAAAACGTGAATAAGTTACTTGATATAAGGTACATACCATTTCTGTATCTGCATAGTCATGAAAGTCTTCTTAGAACCTAAGAATCATTCAGTCTGTAAAGGATCACACTGTAGTATATACCAGCCCTCAGGACATAAACTGTAGACGTGAACATTATGAAATCCTTCCTTGGTTAATAACAGATGGTTAGGAATGGCGCCAATGGATTGATGGGCACACAGTAGAAAATCCAGCAGATTTAATATCTGCCGTTCCTTGCCACAATAAACATTGAAATTTCTTTCATCCATTTCTCACTTACAGGCAGAAAAAGTATCTAATCCAAATAATGCAAACAAAATCACGTTTTTTAACAATGTGCTGCAGCTCTAGCTTTAGAGATTTCTATTATTCTACAAAAGTATCTAACCCACAAGAAGAAAAACACCCAGATAAACCGATAATTAGTTCAAACCATATATTTTCTTCATTCTCTGTTAGCAAGTTAGTTAGGGTTAATGCATTTCATTCAGTTATATAAAAGAAAATAACAGTAAATGTTATTTAAGGATTTGTTTCAAAAAATTGACAGGCTATACACTAAAAAGTAGGATGATACCATGTAATTTTTTCAGCTATGTAGATTTCAGTAATATCTTAAAAATAGCTGTTTTACATCTGATACCTTTTTTTCAGAAATGTAAAATATAATGTTTCATCTCTTGAGACTTTCATGCTCCTTAAGCTAATTAATGGTCAATTGGTGTTTCCGTTGTTCAGTAAATCTCTGCATTTAAAGGTGCGCAGAATATCTTTAAAGAATGTCCCTGGGATTCAACATAATACTGTATTTTCACTAGAGAAGAATAAATGTATAAAAAAATTTGACTTTAACTAAGTAAAAGATAGAGCTTCAAGTCAGTGTTTAAAGACCCTTTTTTTATGTTGAGTCACATGTTATCATAATAAACCGAAAAAATTTGTTCCGGTTGTCTTGTGATCAATTGGCTCTATTACTGTAAAACACAAGAGTTCTTCAGTGGTAGCTATATCAATAAAAGCCTTTTATTTCCTGCAATGTCTTCTTCCTACATTTTCCTTCCTTTCTTCTTTTTATTTTAATTGTTTCTTATCATTTTCCCACCAAATATTTTTTTCTCAATATTCTTCCAAAACAACATTATGAGTCAGGGAATCAAATCAAGATCATTATTTTCTCCTTTGACTTCACTGCCACTGACAAATGAAATGGTTTCAGTAGATAGGAACAACTGCAAAAGTGGAACAGTGCCTCTTATTCTGCTTTTTGTTTTGCCTAGCACTATAACCCCATCTGGCAAACAGAGACAGCTCTCCTTGTATGAGTTTTGAAGAAGCTGACAGCTTTAATAAAACCCACAGCCAGACCTGGATGGCCATGGCAGAGATCAAGAATATTCTGAAGAAAAATATGAGATCATTGATGGCATTTAAGGGACAAAGTAATTTAATGAACTTGCAGTTTGAAAAATAGCAGATTTTAGATGAGTAGGAGTGGGAGAACACTGGGCAGGAACCAAATTTTCCATTTTACAAAAATTTCCATGATTTTAATGTTTTTTCTTGTTCCAAACCAAAGAAAAAACATTTTAAAAGTCCTTCAAAGCAAGTTATAGCTCTGAGAAGTCGTGGTATATTAAGACAATGCATTTCAGTCATACTAAAACTTTTAATTACAGTTTTATGATTTCTATCATAATTTTAGGGCTAGAGGTAATAAAATTATTAAAAAAAACCATGTAAATGCAATTAAAAACGAAACAAAACGAAACATATCCCCATTACAAAATGCAAAATGATGAAAATTACACTTTCCTGCATTCTATTAAAAAAAAATAAATAAATTCTTATAATCTCTACCTTCATTTATTACAGCTACTTTTGTCAGTAGAACTGGCAGATTATTCTGTATTTCAGCGTAGAGAGGCAGTATTTTTTCCACCTGGATTGAACAACTCATGACAATATTTTGAATATAGTTGTGAAATATATTTATGTATGGCTTTAGCAATGAATTGATACACCTTCGCTTGAGTAGGTGTAATCAAAAATGAGCGATTGATACAATACACTAGGAGCTAACAGCAAACACAAGATTGCTTTTAAACACTCCACCACTACACATTTTCTTCTCCCTACAGTGTCTATCTTACAAGGGTATCTGTTTTCACTAACTTAGAAATAACCATATGTGACTAATCATGTCACATTTCTTTAAATGAACAAATGGCCAAGATTAATAGCAAAAAATGAATTTGTGGTTTGACTACATAAATCCAGCGATTAAATAGTGCAATATCATTTCAAATTCTGCCATTTCTTTTTAAAACTGTGACATCAAAATGCCTTTATCCTTGAAGTGTATGTTTCTGAAAAAAGCTGGAGTAAAGTAATAAAGATATCAGTGAAAAAGTAAATCTAACTGATGTGTCAACCAATTCATGTATTCAAGAGTTTTGTGTGCTGTGAGGGATGAGAAGTGATGTGACTGTATGTCAAGATGAAATCAAGGTGTATGGTCCTAACTTTCATTCTCATAACTGAACTTCCATGGGTGTAAAATAAAAGTTTGCAGATCAGAAAACAGGTCCTCTTATCTGAATAATAATGTCAACAGAATGGCCAAGCATGACTGAAAGGACTTGTCAAAGTCACTGGGCTTTGCTTCCCAATTTTGTTTGCCTTGTCTTAAATGTAATTAGTATGAGCTGCAAAACTGACTAAAAGACTTTGTGTGAGTTTGGGAAAAAAAATCATTGTGTCCTGATTCATCATGAATATCAAAGGAGGCTTGAAAGAGAATCAGAATATATTAACCATCTTGTTAATTTATCCTATTAGCAAATTAGAACCTAGCATTTTTTATTCAAACAGGGATTTTTAAAAGAAAATCTAATTGCAGATTTGCTTATGTTTCATTAACTTTTTCAACTTTTTCTTTTTTAAAATACTGAAAATCTATTTAGCTATACTTTTTAATTTAAATCAGAAATTTGAAGAAGCATTACCAGTAAAAGTGATTTTTGATCTTTTGCTCATGGATATCTTAATGATTCAGTCAATATTCACACTTTTAAAACGTATACCTGAATGTACCTAAACTGAGATGTTGCATGCCAAATTTCAGCCCAAAGGAAACTCTCTGCTGAATGTTAAAAATAGATTGCAGTGTTGCAGTTAAGTTTGGAACAATACTACAAATGTTGACATAATTTTTTACTAGGACATATTTGAATCTAAAAGCTTTCATATATGATTGCATAAGTTTCTATATGTGGAAGTCCCAGGGAACCTGATGGGAGACAATTACAGGACTGAGATTATGACACACGATGAAAAGATTTTCTCAGGGATGAAGGAAATGCATTTGTTACATTTTACTGAAACATATCTAGCACAGCTACCATATTGTATCACATTCCACCACATTGAAAAATGCTTTTAAGTTGAAGCATTTGTTATTTTCTGGACGAAGGAAAGAGAAGGAGAGATGGCTAGGCAGGGGGAAGGAAAAAAAAGATGGGTTAATGTTAGACTAGACAGAAAAAAATGCAATTGCCAACACATATGGAATTACAGGGTTGGCAAAATGAAATATCATGCAAACGGCAGTATGAGTTTAATTTAGCATTTTTATAAGGTAGCCTAAGAACTGAAAAACAAAAAAATACAAAATACAGTCCTTATTTATTTATTTATTTATTTATTTATTTCTAACTTTAGTTCTTTCAGGCATTTTCTGACTTTTAACCTACTCATAGTAATATCCTTAAATCTACCACATCATATTTTTGTAAACTTTATTGGATACTTTTCAGTATTCATTTATATTAAACCAATAACTCTTCCACTGCTCTTAAACTATGATGCCATCTGTTCCAGCCATATTTCTCAGCCTTTCACTTTTGTACGTGATGATTTAGTTTGGGCTCGACACCCGTTCTTCTTTTTAAAGTAAATTAATTGTGTGGTGTAATTAAAAAGAAATTGACTTATTGTTTCCTGATTCAAATAGTCAACCATCTGCTGTACTTTTTTTCTTGTTCCTAAACAGGATAAAGGGTTGTTTTCAGATTTGCCACAACAAATACTTGTGTAAAACAGGAAAGAAAAAGATTTTTACAAATGTTCACAGCTCCTTCAAAACATTTTCTGAAACTCTCACTGTTGTAATATTCACTAAACAAAATGTAAACTCCTTCAGTAATGACTAGATCAGCTTGTGTGCTATGACCAAATTCTGTTGCATCAACTTTTTCTGATGTCCCTGTTCCAATTCTGGATGTTCCTTCTACAAATGAATTGTAAACTCCACTCAGAATTTCGCCTCTTGAGACTATTTTGAACATTTCTACTTTCTGTAGCATGACAGATATCTGGTCATAAGAAAGCTGGGCTAGACAGAAATTAGATTTATATCCTAGGGACATTCCTCCAAATTAATGGAAACTTGTATTATTAAGTACACATCTCTGATGATATATAAAAGTCTTCTAGATGTAGCAGCGGAGACTTACAGCCTTCCTGCATGTTGAAAAAATGAAAAATATTTTAATTTTTCCCAAAATGTGCCAAATTATCTCTTTTGAACTGCTAGATCAGAGTGCTCTAAACTCAAGGAAGTTTCTGAGAGAGTTAGGAAAGGAGAAGAAATATTCTGTCTCTACATTCTATAGGGCTGTTCAGCAAAGACCCCATAAATGTACCCCATTGCAGTGTTTCTTACTGACAATTTCTAACAAAATGTCCTGGCTTTGTTGAAAGCAATCGTTAGCTAACAAAGCCAAAGCTATACGGTGTGAGGCTTTAGGGCTTCAGACCACAGCCCAGCTTCTTGGCAGTCTTAGTATGGGCCCAGGGTAGGTAATATCATCTAAGTTAACATTTTTCTGGAACAGTTCTACTGCTTCACACATATCCTGAAATAATCTGAAAAACACTTCAAACTCTCATACTTTAGTTCATATTACGTAAAGGGAAAATCTAATTACTTTTTAAACTAATCAAAGAGAAAACTATACTAAACTATATTTCTTCATACAAAGAACTGTGATAAAATAATTTTGCTGTTATAATAAAAAAAAAAATTCTCCAAAGATTTCTTCTGTGGGCTTAATTATTATTTTCTTTTTTGAATTGGAAAGAACATTTTATCATACATTACATGTTTGAAGTTTAAATTAAGTGTTCTGTAAGTTGGCAGTATGAAAACGCAAGCTCAATATGCACAGACATTGATCATATCTACTTGAAATATATTTTCTTATCAAATAAATGTTCTTATTTGGAATTAAACCGTTCATTCAAATTTTTAAAAATTATTTACTTTTAGTACAGTGTATTCGTACTTCATATTTGGATAGAAGTAAATATGTGAACAGTTACAGAAGATCTTCAACAGCTTTGAGACAGAGATTTTTATGTAAGGAGAAAAAAAAAAGAGGATGGAGATATAAAGTTTCCTTTAAAGAGGATGGACGTTTTCTGTTTTGTTTTGCTTTGTTTTTTTTGTTTTTTTGTTTTTTTTCATTCTGGCATGTGACATAAGAGGTCAGAGCCTGAAAGCTTGACATCTGGTTGGTTTTTTTTCAGTTTTTTTTTGGCATTCCCACATCTGCCCTAGGGAGAGGAAAAAACATTCCTTCTGTCTTCTTGCATTCTTTCTGGAATCACAGAAATCTTATTTAGATTTTTTTTTTTCAATCTCTTGAGCATAATCTAGACATTTCAAGTTAAAGAAGCTACAAAACTTGTTAGTTTACTGAACTGAAAGACAAGCTTATTACTTACAGATGTATATTTGAAATTTGGAAATTTGGAAAGTTCTGAGGTTTTCCTTCACAACACATTGAGACTTCTAAACTAGCTGTCAATGAATGTGCAATATTCAGTCAAGTACAATAAATTAGTAAAAAGAAGAAGGTAAATTAGTATTGGGAATAATGTAGTATAAGGTCACCTTCCAATGGCGGCTGACTCTGCTCTGTGAAACAATTTTCTACTTCACTTTATTTAAAGGTAGGAAACCAAATCACAGAATCACAGAGTGTTTGCTGCAGCCTCTCCTCAAGCACCCAGAGAAGGCTGCCCAGGCCCATGCTCAGGACTCAGATTACCAAAAAGGGAAATTGCAAAACCTCCCAGAGCAAACTGTGACACTATTCAGTCACCCACACGATAAAGATGTTCTTCCTAAAGTTCAGAAAAAGTCTTCTATGTTCTAGTTTGTGCTCATTGTTTATTGCGCTGGCACTGTGAACCACTGCCCAGGGGTGAATGGCTCTGTCTTAAATTCATCAGTTTGGAGTTCAAACTTTGGTTAAATTTGAATTCAGGAAGAACTTTTTTTCTTATATTATGAAATAAGATATCATGTTAGGATTTTCTTTTTCTTTTTCTTTTTTTCTTTTTTTCTTTTTCTTTTTTTTTTCTTTTTCCTTTTCTTTGTCTTTTTCTTTTAACGTTAAGAATCTTTATGAAAAATGCCAAAAGGTTGATCATGTTTCTCTTCAAAATGATTTTCTTTGAGGAGAAAATAAACTGAGATTTAAATTCGAGGTTAAAATATGGAGGGTCAAAAGTCAGGATTCATTTTATGCAGCAGAGTTAACAAATTTTAACTCAAAAAAGTATTTGAATATTAAAACTAAAGATGCTTATAATAATAACAATTACACAGATATCTAGAATGATGACAATAAAATATTAATAATATTAATAAAATAATACTAATAATTTCAAATAAAGCTATTTATTTCCAAAGCCTTGATTTCTGACCAAGTTATACACCTGTCAAAATAGTCTTCTATTTAAGTAAACATGAGTATTTACAGTTGCTACTAGCCATGCAATGCAATATTTGTAAAACTGAAATTTTCTCTTGGAACAAGTGGGAAATTTTTAGAATAGTTTTTTTGAATGTTAAATATTATTGTCACATCAGAAAAGGAGCTACTAATATTAGTTTTCTGTGGATATTTTAAAGTAGAAATTAAATCCAATAACTGGATTAAAAAAGAAAGTATAAGGAAGAACTTATGTGGCAAAGGAAAAAAGAAAGAGTCGGTAGTTCTATATAGATAAATATGAATGTAATATTATAAACATGAGTTGATATTTGAGACACAAATGAAGCACTGCAAAGAGAAAGCTTACAGAAACTTCAGTCAATGGTAAATCCAGTACAAGTGACTGTATCTACAAGTGGCAAACATCTGATGTGAAGAAACCTGGAAAGACTAATAATATACTCAAAATCAAATTCCCAACAGATTCTTTATGGTTCATATGTTGAATCATTAAGATCCTATTTTATTTTACAATCTTAATATATTTTTCGTTTTGCCAATCTCATGTTACATTTATAGCCATGAGTGTTTTGGACTAAGAATATAAAATGAGAAGTTCCTATTAGATTTCAAATTTTCACCTTTGTATTCTACTAAGGGAAGAGGCGAGTAGAAACCTCTGACCTATTAACTTTGTGCATTTATTGTTTTTATTAACTCTTATTTCATTCCTCCTTTCTTGCTCATTTCTGCTTTGAATTAAATTCAGCAGTTTCTATCTTAATTTCTCCAGTGATTACTCTTGTCTCTTGTGTTTCTAGCAGGTTCAAAGACATACGCTTAATAAAGAGCAAATAATATATATATACATATTTTTCAGCATGCCATAAAAAAATTCAGTAGAAATAGATACATATCATTGCAATACTATGGAAGTCTGTATTTATCTTTTGGTTAAAGAATAAGACTGTGAAGGAAAAAGGGCAGTGGGAAATGCTTAATGTAAACAGGGTTGGCAGGGAAAATAAGAAAGTAGTGTATAAGTTTAGAAGTGAGACCAGTATAGGTCTACAGTGTCTAAGCTTGTATATTAATGAAAGTAGTCTGGCTATAGCAGTATTGAGATATGCTTTATACTTCTGTTTTGAATTTACTTAGTAGATCAAGGTTGGAAGCTGAAGATCAAAATAGTACAGTCAAAATAGCACAGCCATATTGTTCTCAGTCCACTACGTCTATCCAAAAAACCTCAAATCAAAGCAATGTTCAAGTCACTTATTACTGTTGTCTGCCACAATGAGAGATGCTAAACTCACTTTCTCCAGTAGCAATCTCTGCTTTAGCAGAGTAACAGATACTAAATTTTTCCTTTGTCCTAAATAAAGAAAGAAACTATTATCGCAAAAACATTACAGCATTACCCCATTGCCTCTACTCAGTGTGCATGTTATAATTGTATAAGAATTTATCAGCCAGTCTGCTTCCTTCTTCCTGGGAAACCTATAATTTGAGATTTTTTTTTTTTTTTTTTTTTTTTTTTAACTGGGATCTGCTGATTATATGCTGTTGTTTTAAATTGACTTTAACAGATTCTGCTTTATTCTCTTATTCAGTTTACTTTTCATTGATGCAATTACGAACCGAACTGCATGAGCTTATGCTGATTTACCCACATAAAGATTGTATATAATATAATCTAAGTAGCATAATATTTCTATGTATCTGTCAAATACAGAACAGAACTTTGGCAGTTATAGAAATTACATGCTTAGTCATCTCTTTGTCAAATGACTCAGTCTATGAAAATGAGCTGTATTTACTATCTTTGCATTATCATATGAGATTGCTTTAAGTAAGTTTCTTTTAAAAAGGAGTATTCAGTGTGCTCAGGCTCTAAAGAAGCCAATTGTTTTAGGATTAGACAGTTATTGATTTATAAAAAATATTATTTTAGTTTACAGCTCTACTGCAAATTAATATACATAAGCATATCTAGAAAGATTAACTTTTAAAAATGACAAATGTTGGATTTTAGAAATGATATATGTTCTGTCATGCTACTTGCTTGCTCAGTAGTTAACTCTGCTTAAAGAATTTAAAGCTTAAACTTATTTAATGAAGTCTACTTTATGCCATGTTCTTCTCATGTAAATATCTTAACTGATACTACAAGAAATATCTAAGTAATTTGACTAGATATAAGAAAACTGTAGAGAAAACTGACTGCCCATTATATTTCTTTGCTAGTTAAAAAGCAGTTCTTGTGAATAATTTTAACAGCAGGTTGGATTCCTGCTTATGAACATCACTGTACAAAATTACTTTCAAGAAATGTTGAGAAGTGTAGAGTGGAAATGGAATCCACTGCTGAGTCTGATTGATATCTTTTCAAGAATTACTGTTTTTCGCTTTTTTTTTTTTCCTCTACATAATGAATTAGAATAGAATGTGATGGCTTAGCTAGTTTAACTGAGCATTCCTTTTGTACTCAGATGAATTTTTAAAATCTGAATTAACATCTAAATATTTTATTAACTTGATCCATTTCAGAAAACGTGCTAAATATATAGTATCTGAAAGTGTCAACTTTGAGCCTCGAGAAATGTTTTCATTACTTTTAAGTTCAAGACAGCATATTAAAGAGTTGTATTTCAGAAGTTAAATATGAATGCAGAGTGTAACTAGAATTTGTAGACCATGAGATCACGCTGGGTAGTTATCACAAGGTAATTAGAACAAATCATAGAATCATAGAATCATAAATCACAAGGTTGGAAAGGACCTACAAGTCCAACCATTCTCCCACTACTGCTGCTACCACAAGCTACTAAACCATATCTCATAGTTCCTCATCCAGATGCCTCTTGAACACTGCCAGGGACGGTGACTCCACCACCTCTCTGGGTAGCCATTCCAGTGCCTCTGAGAGAAAAAGTTTTTCCTTATGTCTAATCTAAACCTCCTCTGGTACAACTTGTGGCCATTTCCTCAGGTCCTGTTTGTTGCCGGGGAGAAGAAGCCAAACCCCTCCTCATCACAACCTCCTCTTCAGGAAGTTGTAGAGTGTAATAATGTCTCCTCTGAGCCTCCTCTTCTCCACACTAAACAATCCCAACTCCCACAGTCACTCCTCATAAGATTTGTGCTCCAGATCCCTCACCAGTCTCGTTGCCCTTCTCTGGACACGTTCCAGGGACTCAATGTCTTTCTTGTAGTGAGGAACCCAAAACTGAACACAATACTCGAGGTGCGGCCTCACCAGTGCTGAGTACAGGGGGACGATTACCTCCCTGCTCCTGCTGGCCACACTATTTCTAATGCAGGCCAAGATGCCATTGGCCCTCTTGGCCATCTGGGCACACTGTCAGCTTGTGTTCAGCTGAGCATCAACCAACACCCCCAGGTCCCTTTCTTCTTTACAGTAATCCAGCCACTCATTCTCAAGCCTGTAATGCTGCATGAAGTTATTGTGGCCACAGTGCAGGACCCAGTAGCAATCTATTTCCAAAGATGTCATCTCTAATCTTTTGGCCTTGTGTCTGGACTTAGGGAAGAACTAAAACAAACTAAGCATGTAAAATTTACAAGCTAAGTTCACTGACAATATTTATAAAATACTGTAACTGTTAAAGATGTGAACAACACTGAAGTCCTTTAGCACATCTGGGATGTGTAAATTAAAGAATATTACAAATTTTAAGAAGCCTGCAACAAGGTACTGTTTATTTCCAATAAAGAGAACAGAATTTCTCTAGGAGTTTTGGCAAATTAGAATGATTCTCTATACTTACCACACCATTTGAAAGGAGGAGTAAAATAGATCAGGCAAGCAGGATTTCAGAACTGGTTGTATGTCCAAATGGAGGCTGGTCATGAGTGGCGTCCACTAGAGATTCATCCTGGGACCGGTGCTCTTCTATATCTTTATAAATGAGAGAGAGAGTGGGATTGAGTGTACCGTCAGCAAGTTCACAGTCGATGCTGGGAAGCAAAATTAACACAGTAGAAGGAGGTGATGACTTCATACTGGGTTGGACAAATACATACTTCTAAAATTTTTTCATTTAAGGAGAAGCTTCAGTACTTCATGAAAGTATTTCCACTTGAACAATTCAATGTTTGTATAATAATTTATATACGTGTATATGTATATATGCATATATACTTCTAAAAGAGTATTTATTTCACTCTTACTTCCTATGAACTATTTTTGACTTTCTAAAGGCTAGAATTAAACATAACTGCAATTCCAACTGAAAAATAGCTTTTCAATGAAATGATAGTTAAGATTTCTTTTCTAATTCAAATCCTTTTATTCATCTACTTAATTTAGGTATAAGTGATACAGAAGAGGGATCCACAATAATCTAAAAGAATAATAAAAGACTGAGTTGAGCATAAAAGAAATTGCATTCAGCAGAGGAGCAAAGATTTAATTAAATCAGTAGAATAAATCAGTTTTTAATTAAAACAGTATGCCCACACAAAAACCAATTCTTAATAAGAAATATTTGTATTAAACTCAGAATGACTTGATGTAGATAATAAAGACCTAAACCGGTCCAAACGTCTGTTTAGAATGGCCCCAATAATCATGCTTCATTTTACATTAAATGAAGATACTTTAATACTAGCACATCATGGCTTTTAAATATAAAGAAATACCATTATCCCACTGGTATCTGAAAAAGAACTATAAACAAACAAAAAATATATAGATATTTAGTAAAACCTTGGTTGAGCCCTTTTCTGTCCATTGGTGATTATCTATGTTAGCTCAAGATACAATTTCTTCTATGCTTTCTCATAAAAAGAGGAAAATTATATTCTACAAAAATATCATGTTTTTTCAGTTTTATAGAAAAAGTCTATCTCATGGATATCTTAAAGGTAAAAGCCAGCTGATAATCACAGAATCACAGAATTGTAGGGGTTGGAAGGGACCTCCAGAGATCATCGAGTCCAACCCCCCTGCCAAAGCAGGTTCCCTACAGCAGGTCGCACAGGTCGGCATCCAGGCAGCTCTTGAACATCTCCAGAGAAGGAGACTCCACCACCTCCCTGGGCAGCCTGTTCCAGTGCTCCGTCACCTCACTGTAAAGAAGTTCTTGCGCACATTTGTGCGGAACTTCCTATGCTGCAGTTTCCAGCCGTTTCCCCTTGTCCTGTCTCCACTCACCACTGATAATAACACATTTCATCCCACAGGATTATGTACATATACCATTGCAAAGATTTTGCTTGGGCTGAATTTCTCATTTCAGAAAAGTATGATCCTTCTCAACTCTTGCGTAAAGGATATGGATAGCAATACCAGTCACTGAGCATGTCAATTATATTTTTGAATGAAATTGGAAGAAAAGTAAAGCCAGTGCTTTCTATCACAGTGATATAAATTATTTTCTCAGCTTACAATGAAAAAACAATTAATTTGTCACATTTGCCATAATCTACAAAATTATTAAACAAAAGCTCCCACCATGAACAAATCATTAAATATGGATATTTAATCAAAAGTTTTATTATGTTATATTATTATATTATTATAAGTTATATATTATTATATGTTTCTTGAAAAACAGTCTTCCTGCTAGTATAATTTATTTAAAAAAGAAATATATAACATACAATAATCCATCATTGAAGAAAGTGTCATCAAAGAATTTCAGTATATGTTCACTGAATCCAAAGTTAAACCATCTCTTGAGTTCATCTACCAAAACATGGGCTGTGTTCCAGCATTCGATTTTGTTATTTTGAAGCTTTTATTAGAAATGGTATTATAATTTTTTTTTTTTTTTAACTTTCAACATCAGTTTGTTCTTATTCGACTTGCTGATAATTTATTTTAAACTATTTGATTCCTTCACTGTTTTCAGTTCTGTGCATTTGTATGTCTTCTGTTGCTGATCTTGTTAAGACAATATTCAGATTAGGAATCGCTTATTGCTTGCTATAGTTTTTTAAAATCCAGATAAAGAGTCTATATTTAGTATTTTATATAGTAACATGCAGTAAGGCTTACATTCCAGAAAAATGCTATTCAGTGCTAAGTGACATCGAGCTGTTGGAGCAGGTCTAGAGGAGTGCCATGAAGATGATCAGAGGGCTGGAGCACCTCCCCTCGAGGACAGGTTGAGAGCTGGGGATCCTGAGCCTGGAAAGAGAAGGATCCTGGGGGACCTTATAGAGGCCCTCCATTACCTGAAGGGAGCCTACAGGAAAACTAGAGAAAGATATTTTACAAGGGCATGTAGTGACAGGAAAAATGTGTTTAAAATGGAAGAGGGCAGATTTAGACTAGCTGTCAGTAAGATTTTTTTACTCTGAGGGTGGTGAGACACTGGAACATGTTACTTGGAGACGTTGTGGATGCTCTCTCCCTGGAAGCACTCAAGGCCAGGCTGGATGGGGATTTTAGCAACCTGGTCCTGTAGGAGGTATCCCTGCCTGTAACAAGAAGGTTAGAACTACATGATCTTAAAGGTCCTTTCCAACATAAACCATTCTGTGATTCTATGATCCTGTTAAATGTTTAAATATGAGTGTCACCCACAGCCTCTTTAAGGATCTGGTACCAAGGAAGGAAGTTAATATAATCTATAAAATGAACATCCCTTTCCTATATAAAAGAATAATACATAGCGAAAAATATTTTTGGACCTAATTTCTAGTTTCTACTTTTTAGTGTCAGTCTTTTTTTTTTTTTTTTTTTCCCAAATCTGTGACGTGATATCCTTCAGAAGTGCATTTCATGGCATGATCTGGAAAAGATTGGGCTGCACCTTTCCTGCATTCCCATATGTTTATATTTCACTCATGAATCTGTAATGAATCACAATGACAGTTTTGTCATGGAAGGATATATATATATATATATATATATATATATATATATATATATATACATACACATATATAAGCACTTTCAAGTCATGTTCTACTTTGTCAGACTGACTCTCTGCTGCCATCTATCTCAAAGCTACAATATGTAATGAAATATTGGTGGGAAGATTCAGACTCTGCTGTCATACCACCAACATCCGCCTCTGACAATGTGGGCCAGCGTAATAAAATAGCAAACATCAATTTTGCAGCAGCCAGCATGTATAAAGACACAGGGTTATATAATACATATTTGGAATGGAAACTTTAAAAGGTAACATTAATTACCTTTTAATTACTGAGCAATAATAAGAGAGGAGGTTTTTTTAATATATGTATACTCAGTGTGAGATTAAGAAACAACGGTTCAAATGTTGGTCTGACTAGTTTATTACAAATCTTAGGGAGATGGGAAGGGGAAGATGGATGCTACTATGAATTAAGGTAATGGGGAAGGGAAGGAGGGCTATAGGAAAGATAGGAAAGAAGAAGCAAGGAGTCTTTGTAGTCAGCAAGAGGGAGATAGTTACCACCATGGATCCAGTGTGGTTTGTAGTTCAGTCTTTGATATTCAGTAGTGGTAGGTGTTGTTCCGTTGAGGATGATGGTGACCATAGTGATGATGGCCCCTTTTCAGTGGTTCCAAAGTGGTTGAGTCAGCCCTCTTTGGAGTGACAGCTCAAATCCAAAGTGGTTGAGTCAGCTCTCCTTACAGTGGCAGCTTCTGGCTTTGGAATCTCAGCGGAAACTCCTTTGTTCCTATCTTCCTGGCCTTGCCAGCAGATAAGGAGGAGCAGGGAGGTGCCAACTTGTATCTTTCCTTCCAGGATACAATGGCATCATCCCCCAGTCTCCCATAGCAAGCTGGAGTTATTTGGTCAAAGGCTAGATCTTCCACCAGAAAACAGTCCTGAGCACTATCTTCCAAAGGTAAACAGCTCCAAAGAAATGGTTTTAAATGTAAAACTGTCTACACACTGATGTTGATTGCCACACAGCAACACCTCTCTCTCATAGACTCTCTCCTAGAGTCTTATCACAAGAAATACCTCAGAAAGCAAGCTCTGAGCCAGAGAGCAAAGAAAGATTCATACATCTGTGTATTTATCCAATTGTTTTCAGTCAAGATAAATTGAAAATTCTATACATTTCTTTTCTGAACTTTAGTAAATTCTAAACATTTCTATTCAAGGTACAGCAAGCATAATCATGGACAAAAGCTGTTATTATTTTATGGCATGATTGCT
Source organism: Tympanuchus pallidicinctus (assembly GCF_026119805.1). Taxonomy (NCBI): domain Eukaryota; kingdom Metazoa; phylum Chordata; class Aves; order Galliformes; family Phasianidae; genus Tympanuchus; species Tympanuchus pallidicinctus. The sequence goes on from NW_026294802.1 coordinate 22,779,151, forward strand.
ACTGTAAAACTTTTAAACTGAGAAATTATTTCCACAGCACAGTAAAGACTGAGAATACTATGAAGTCACCAGGTTCTACTTTAAGCCTCTCCGAGAACTGATGAAATCTGAAGAGTTGCTTAAATTTTACTATGGTGACGTGGACCTAAAAGTTCAAGAGAAAAATGTTTGACTGTGACCATCTAACCAATTCTTTATCCTTCAAATTCATATTGCTCCAGTTTAGAGATAAAGATGTGGTGTTGGAACCTGTCAGTGGCCTTGCACAAGTCTAGGTAGAAAATATCAATTGCCCTTCCTTGCTCCATTGATGCTGTTATCATAGAAGGCCTCCTGATAGGTGGGGCATGATCTGACCTTGGTGAAGCCGTGCTGGCTGTCTTGGATTACCTTCTCATCTCACGTATGTCTTAACATCACTTCCAGAAGGATTTCCAGCATGATCTTCCTAAGCACAGTGTTGAGGCTCACTGGCCTGTAGTCCTTGAGTCTTCCTTTCTCCCCTTCTTAAAAGTGGGAGTGAAGTTTTCACTTTTTCCTCTCACCACTTTGCCTGTCAGTCACAACTTTTCAAATGTGGTGGAGAGTGACTTGGCAATCACATCAGTTAGTTCCTTCAGCACCTTGGGATGCTTGTTGTCCAGCCCCATTGATGTGTACACATTCAGTCTCATTAGGTAATTTTAGCCTTTACAGTGACAGAGATTTCAGTCCCCTGTCCCACATCTTAAGATTCAAAGACTTAGGAGGGAAGCCAGGCATCCTCTGAAGACTGAGTCAAAGGACTGGTTGAGTACTCCAGCCTTCTCCCTTCACACCATAGCCTCCCTTCCCACAGTTCTTCCTTCCCATTCATGAGTGGGTATATGTTCTCCTTTGTCTATCTCTTTTGAACAATGTATCTAAATAAATCCTTGTTATTTTTCACAGCCCTCACCTAGTTCAATTCCACCTGTGCCTTGGTTTTTCTGATCCTATCTCTATCTGCCCAGATGGCAATCCTGTATTCTTTCCAGCCCACCTATTTCTGCTTCCACAACATATATTTGTCCTTTTTACCCCTCAATTTGTTCAGCAAGTCCTTGCTCATCCATACAGTTTTCCTACCTGCTCTGCGTTATTTCTTTTGCTGGGGGATGAAATCTTTCTTGCAGAAAGGCGTACTTAAAATCTGTCAGCTATGTTCCATTCCTGTGTCCATAGAGATTCTCAGGGGATCTCATCCAATAATTCCTTACAGCCAAAAGTTCACTCTCCTGAATTTCAGGGTCCTGACTTTGCTTTTTGCCAAGCCTACCTTCTTCAAGATTGGAAACTTGACAAGGGCATGGTCACCACACTCCACAGTGCCTCCACTCTTAATCTCTTAAGTGACATATTCTGCATTGATGAGCATCAGGTCCAGTAACTTTTCTCTTATGATCAGGGCATATAATACCTGGAATATGACGTTATCCTCAGTGCACTCCAGGAGTCTCTTGGATTGCTTGCAGCCTGCCATGCTGCCTTCTCAGCAGATATTCACATGACTGAAATTCCTCCAATCAAGATGAGAGCCTGTGGACACAGTGCTTCATGTAATTGGAGCAATGAAGTCCTGTCCACAGGCTCCTGCCATCAGTCATCCTGTTGCAGACTCCAACCACCAGATGCTCTTTATTGGTCTAGACTATGATTTTAACCCACAAGCTGTCAACCTGGTCACAGCATTGTAGCATTTATTTATGCTGAAAAAACTTGCAATCTTCTCTTTTTCCTTTCCAATATATATTTTTTTTACAAAAAAAAATAGTTTAAATTTGAATTTGCTGTGACTGTGAATTAAGATAAATGTAGATTCAGAATGCACATGCTTTCCTTAATAGTCTGCATTCAGTTTCCAAGACACAGCTTTTCATGGGCTTCCTTAGCTTCTGGTGTTTTTATTAGAGACGTTCCTTTTCAGAAACTTTTGATGTGTCAAATGTATATTGTTTGACTCAGTGACTCTGACATCTGATTATAATCAAGTGTCTTCCATACTAAATGTAACTGAAAAGAATGAAAATGACTCAAAGCTGCAGAAATCTTCTACAGAATTATCATCATGTATGAAAAAACTATGAAAAAACTGAATTTTCAGTCTATCTCATACATAATGCCTTTAGTAATTATAAAATGTGAGTATCAAGGAAAGCAGCCAGCCAAGGAACTATGGTTTTATTAAGAAGTACTGCAGAGTTAAAATCAGTCTTAGTTGTCCTTTGATGGCAGAAATTACAATATTTGTGACTTGCTCAGTACTTTCTAGCTTGAAGAGCTAAGGTGTACTACTCTTCTGTTCCAGACATGGACAGAGAAGGATTAATAGACACACTACTTCTCATGTCATCATTTTGAGGCAAAGGAAATGTAAGTTTACTTGGAATTCATGACATATTTTGTGATAGCCAGTGTCTCTTCATGTGGCAGGACCAGGACCAAAATATAATCTACATAACTAATATTTCTTTATCTAATTCAATGACTGATGAATAGGGACTAAAACAGGCTTCCCAGAGAAGTTGTGCCATCTTCTTCTCTGGAGATATTCAAAACCTGACTAGATACTTTCCTGTTTAACCTACTGTAATGAACCTGCTTCAACAGGATGGATAGACTAGGTGATTTGCAGAGGTTCATTCATTCATTCCAACACCTATGAATCTGCAGTCCTGTGATTCTGTGACTGAGATGGGAAAAGTCTTCTTGGGAGATGGTTTGTTACATACACATATTTGGTGTTTACACATTGGTTGGTTACACATGAACAGCTGCTAAAATGAACATTATACAAAGTTTACTGGATCAGTGCTTGAAATACATGTATTAGATCTTTTAAAATAGACTGTGAAAGTCAGCTTCTAAATGGGAGCATGTGATCTTCAGATAAAATCCTCTACTCTTCCCAGTGTATATTACAAAGAACCACAGAATCATTACAGTTGGAAAAGACAACTAAGACCACGTAGCCTAACTGTTGTTCCATCACTACCACACCTACTAAACCATGTCCATCAGTGCAACATCCACCTTTTTCTTGAAAACCTCCAGAGATGATGAATTCACCACTTCCCTGGGCAGCCTCTTCCAGAGCATTATCAATCTTTCCGAGAATTAATTATTCCTAGCATCCAGTCTAAACCTCCCCTCGTGCAGTTGCTCCCCATGTCTTCCCACTCCACCTTAGGCTCCTCCCTACAGGTTGCAGCTCCAGCTTGGGGCGCTCCTGCAGGAGCTCTCCACAGGCTGCAGCTGCTCCAGGCTCTATCCACTGCTGTACCAAGGACTCCTCCATGGCTGCACAAGGAGAACTGGTCAGCGTGGTGCATGTGGGTTGCAGGGAGATAGACTACTCCACCTTGGGCTCCCTTAGGCTGCAGGGAGCTTCTGCTCTGTGCCTGGAGCACCTCCTGTCCTCCTCCTGCATTGAGAGATGACAGTTAAGTACTATAGTCACATATGTTTAACATGTTATTCTTAGAGCTCATTAGCATATTGAGGAGTGTTAACTTTAACATTAATTTAAAATTTAATTTAGAAAAAGATCTCACTCTGGGCACTCTGAACTTCAATATTTGATGCTGAAACATTACCTGCTTGTTCTCACAAAATTAGGCCAAACCAGGACCATTCTTGTGCCACAAATCTCTCACCTTCAGTTGCTTTTTGTGTTGATCTTGTGGATCTCCATCCCCAGGTTTAAACAAGAGACAAGCAGGCACCAGCATTTTTAACAACTTTTGTGAAAATCCCACAGATGATGCAAACAAAGAAACAACCAAATAGATCATAGAATCCTTAGAGTTGGAAGGGACCACTGAGGGCCATCTACTCCAACTCCCCTGCAATGGACAGCTAGATCAGGCTGCCTTGGGCCTTATCCAGCCTCACCTTGGAAGTATCCAGGGATGGGGCATCAACCATACCACTAGGCAACCTGTTCCAGTGCTCCTGCATACTCACTGTAAAAGATTTTTCCCTATTTCCAAATGAAGTTGGTTTAAATCTAAATGAAGTTATAGATGAAGTTAAGAAATCTGTGTTTGCAGTGAGTCATGATGGAATTAACATGGAATAATAAACTTGAACAACTTGCCTGGTTAAAACAACTGAACAAGAAATTATGCCCAAAAGTCAGTTTTTGAAAATTGAATTTCAATTCAACTGTGGAGAATATCCAGTATGACTGCTTTTTAGTATATGCGTGCCTAAAATTCAGGTGTAAACCTTAGAAACATAGAATAACATAGTATCATAGAATCACAAGGTTGGAAAGGACCTACAAGATCATCTAGACCAACTTTTTTTGTAGTAATTAATATTCCCATCTTCAGATTCCAATGGAGATTTGTTGCATGCAGATTCATTGACTACAAATTTTTGTCTTACTTTGACTGTAAGTTGAGACACTTCTCAGTTGTGTGTAGTGATAGGATATGGAGTAATAGCCTAAAAATTGAACATAGGAAGTTCTGCATTAACACGTGGAAGAACTTCTTTATGGTATGAGTGATGGAGCATGGAAACAGGTTGTCCTCAAAGGTTGTGGAGTCTCCTTCTATGGAGATATTCAAGACTCACCTGGATGCCTACCTGTGCAACCTATTGTAGGGTATCTATTTTAGCAGGGGGTTGAACTTAATATCCTGAGGTCCTTTCCAACCCCTGCAGTTCTGTAAAGTGAAATTATGGCAATTTTGTAGTGATTTTATTAACCTGAGACTAGTAACTGTCTCATAAGGAGATGCAGTTGTCATATTTGACTGGGAAGAATGTTTTGCACAAAAATCTCTTTTTCATAGGGTCAAACTATAGTGAGTCAACAGTAATCTTTTAGATAAAAGTCTTTAAATTTATTATCACTTTCTTAATGTGAACATTCACGGGTTTTCTTTTATCTTTCTTATTTAATATAACATGTGTCCGAGAGAAGAATTGTTTCTTGGCTGCTCACAGAAGGAGACCTCTGTGACTAGTAAAACTGAACATTATTTTATTTTCTGTTCTGACTACAAGGTTCTTTCTGGGGCCTTGATAAATGAGTTGAAGATTTATGGAACTTTCACAACACGCTGATCAAATATGTTGTACCCTTCACTGTTATACTTCTGATAATTCATTTTTAATCCGTGGTACTTTTGCTACTAGTCTTCTGGTTGTGGGTTTCCTCTGTGGATAAAAGAAAGTTCTTTACTAGTTATCTAGGTATGTCAGTGGAAGCACATGACCTAGATCAATGTTTTCTTCATTATCTTCATTGTTTCAGAAGGAGTCATATTTAAAGATTAAAGAGAATTTGAGCTAAAACTTCCAACCAGTCCTCAAATCTGCTTTCCGACTGAGTATTAAAAGCTTTGAGTTTTAATATTTTAACAAACTGACTTACCAAGCTTTCCTCACTATTTATGTATTATATACTTTCCATTTTTTCCTATCCCATGACACTAAAGTTACATGGTACTTGAGGGGAATTTATTTTCATCTATAATACAGCATTTTTTGTCTATATCGGTCTTGTAAATTGTATTGTCTACCTCCTGAAATTCTTGTATTGTCTACCTACTGAAATTTTGGCATAATAGTTGTCAATGTTTGTATTTGGGATTAGTAGTTTTCCATCCCTGTCTTTATTCTGGGAGTGAGCTTTACAGATTGCTCTTTTCGATCCTGACTATGTTAACTCCTGTGAACACACAGGGCAGAGTGGCTGAGAGGAAAGTACAATGAGCAGCTGAAATCTATATGAATACTAATGGTAGATTATGTACGGGTTCTGAGAGTTTACTGTATTATGAATATTCTGGATAGTCAAGGCAAAGATGACTCTTTTATGACAACTCTATTTCTTTTTGGAAATTCTTATTTATTTCTTTTCCTCTGATAAAGTAGAAGTCTTACCTCTCTGCTTACCTCTTTGTTCTTTCTTTATTTGTTCTTTTCTTAAACATTTGATTTTTTATTCTGGAAATGATTAGACAGTTAATAAAATTTTATTTTACGCCTGATTTTCAGTAAGTCCTGGGAAAACAGTTTGAAAGTAACTGTTTCTTCTGCTGCTGCAGTTTTCTTGTATTTTCTCCTTTTGTTGAAACAAATTGTACTCTCTTTGTTTTTTTTTCTTTATATTTAAATACTTTGTATCATAAGTCATTCCTTTCATTTCATAAGAAAGATAACAAAAGCAGAACAAAAAAAATCCTAGCAAACTGGTAAAACTCACCAGGATGCAAAAAAAAATGATGACAAAGAATTTTGCCATTTCAGTATGCCACTATGCCTTTATCCTTGCATGCCTGCATGCCTGCCTGTCAGAAGAAATTCTCTACATTACTCCCTTTGTAGAACATACATCACACTGCACAAGTGAAGAGCATGTTGAATTCACAAATGTTCTTTATTAAATCTGTAGGACAGCTAGTTACTTGATGCCCTGAGCATTTTAGTCTTTTCAGTGTATGACATTGTCACGATTTTATGGTTTGTCATTGGTACTCCACATCATAACATCCTGCATTGTACTGGCAGTTAACGGGCTAATGCTGCAGTTATGAGGCTTGTCAATATTTCCTATCTCCTGGCCTCAGAAGAGAAGAGAGAACTACAGCTACAACCACATCTAGTATTCCCACTCAGTTTCCATCAAAGGTGCACAGTAGGTCCTTTTGTTGTGACATGTTTTCACACACACTGAATGGTGACTTAGTCTGTCAGGCATGGTATTCTGTCCCACAAGCTCTTGTCTTGTTACGTGTCTGGAAAACCTCTTATAGTAGAAGGCATGCTGATTCTTACCAGCTTGGTGGAAACTGAGTGAAAATAGATGTCCTTAAATCCCCCACAAATTTTTGAAGTCAGGATATGTACAAAAAAGCAACAAGGCTAGAGTGGAAAACTGCTGATTGGAATTAGAAATAGTTAAGGTAGAAGTAAATTATAAACTGTTATAAATTATTAGCTGTTGGAGATGGTCTTGAGGAGAGCCACAAAGATGATGAGGGTACCTCCCATACAAAGACAGGCTGAGAGAGCTGAGCTTGTTCAGTCTGGAGAGAAGGCGGCTGCGGGGTGACCTCACTGCAGCCTTTCAGTACTTAAAGGGAGCCTCAAAACAGGATGGGACTCAACTCTTTGAAAGGGTAGATAACAGCAGGACAAGGGGAAATGGTTTGAAGTTGAGGGAGGGGAGATTTAGGTTGGATGTCAGGGGGAAATTCTTTACAGAGAGAGTGGTGAGGTGCTGGAACAGGCTGCCCAGAGAGGTTGTGGATGCCCCATCCCTGGAGGTGTTCAAAGCCAGATTGGATGGGGCCCTGGGCAGTATTAAATGTGGAGGTTGGTGGCCCTGCCTGTGGCAGGGGGGTTGAATATTCATGATCCTTGAGGTCACTTCCAACCCAGGCCATTCTGTGATTCTGAGATAAACCGTGGAAGTAGAAGCAGGACAAGTATGTTCACATGACCAACAGGTATAAACCAACATTGCAGAATAAGTAGACACAAGCTCTGCCTATTGCAGAAAGCTCATTGCTGAGCTTGGTATTAATGCTGAAACATTGGGATGGTGCATGTCAGATATGTCTCAGAAAAACTGAAAGCAGGTTAAGAAACAGGAGGTCATTACCATTGGTATCAATATTGGTATACATGATACCAGGGACTTCATACAGTGCAGCAGTTCTCAGGACATTTGAAGATAACTTATAGTATAGGAACCGTATCTTTAATGTTAATCAGTCTCAGCAATCTAGCAGATAATGCCTGAACAGTCTTCATGAATTATCACCCAGAACTATGTAGCTGTGGATAGTTGTAGGATAGCTAATAATTCTTCTTCATTTAAGCTCTAATTCATTCATGAGTTGTCCATAACAAGGAAGATATTAAAATAAAAATCTTAAAGAGACATTATTTAAAAAAAATATTAAAGATTTAAATTGAGTTTGTGATGGATTTAATAATAATGAGTTGTAGCCTCATCATCAGTCTACTTTTAACACACATCTTCTTGGAAGTTGGAAAGGTGCACATAGACATTAGAATCTACTTTATCACTCTGGAACAGAAAAAGGAATCTTGGTGTACCTGAGATTGGTTAATAAATCAGAATTATATAACTGCTGAAGCTAAAATCTTAGGAAAATCATTTACCCACCAGAAGCTTTCAACATGTTCTGTGAAGTGAATCAAGTAAATCAAGAGAATCACATTGTTTATGAAAATTTACTTTTAAAATTTAAATCTTTAAATAAGACTCTTTTCATGCTAATATTTAACACATTCTATTAACATCTTAGGGTTCCAGCATCTGTTGCTAAGCTATTTAGACAGCCGTCATTGCAATAGCTAATAAAGTCTAGTCTGGATAATTTTACTGTTTATGGGATACTCTTGAATTATTTGCAGCCAATAAATTGCATACATACAATCAAAAGCTATTAGTAGTATACTTATTGTCTTTATTTGCACAGTAAAGATTAAGATTTGTATTGTTTAAGGCAGCAGAATTAATTGCCTTACCATGCATGAAAATAAAATGATTATGCACTGGTTTTGATGAGTTTAACTTTGAGAATTCTTTCTTGTGATTCCGCCGTTCTTTCATTAATATTTAATTTGAGTTAATAAATAATTGCACAATTTTTATTTAAGGCATGTGCGCAAATGTTTTCAATGCTTGCAGCAGTCACATGTTCTCATTCTTACTGGAGTCATTTTCTGACAATAACCTGCTTTCAAAGACTGCCTAAATAAATGTTTTATTATTCACTGTTCATTATATTTCATTTTGTCTCTGGATTTTAAAACTTTTCTGCCAATTCCCCAATTTAAATTATCTCACCCTTGAAGTCAGAAGCATTATAAATTATGAACAGTATTTCCTTTCATTAGAAGAAATGATACTTTGTGAAGAGATGAGTGATAGTGGAGAACAGAATGATATTGCTCCCCTGGGAATACTCAGATATCTTGTTTATTAGAAAACATGCTGAACTAATTCAAACTCCATTTTTCTATCACTGTCAGATGTAGGATGACATTTTGAAAATCTTTCTTTGCCAGTTGTGCAAAACTCAGTGAATATAATTGTCCTATAGTGACAGTGAAATATTGGATGCTTGTTCACATTTTCCTGATTCAGGTAACTTCCTGAATGTCCCAGAACAGTGGTCTATTTCAGCAAGTCTTTACAGCATTAATCTTTTTCTACTTCTTCACAGACAGTTTCCCAGCACCTTTGTCAAATGATTGAAGCATCTGTTAAGCAGTGCAAGACTAGTATGTTAGTCATTTAGAAGTCTTGAATACTGACATGAGAGATGACTTCTTATAGTGAAAGATGGAGACTTAAGCTTATTGCTCAACTTTTTCTGCTTTATAGCCAGTTCCAGCATAGTCATACAAAGACAAAAATGATTTCATCACAGGTTTTTTTTTTTTTTTTTTTTTTTGCACTTAACCACGCTGAAAATAAAACTAGGTATGTCCATGAACAAAGGCAATACATCAAGGATATATTTTGTCTTTCAAAGAGCGTCTTAAATTTCTTCCCTTAAAAGGAAAATCTTATCAATGAATTAACAGATTTATTTCAAGGACTTGATACAAAAGTAGTCATATGGCTTCTACATTTTCCATTGCTAAAGACAGGTAATTGTCCCTGGGAAATTCCATGTGTAGATGTGACATTCCCGGGAGACTCAGTTACAAAGGCAGATCAAATTTATATGTCTATATAAAACAACATGCAAGTGTCAGACCCCTGACCCCAAGTTTCCAACTGTTGGGTATTTGTTATTATGTCAGGAAAAACAATTTAAGCAGTGCAGTTTGACCTTTGGGTAACAGTCTAGTTATTCTTTCTTGTTTGTTCCAAAGCTTGGCAAATAGTTATCCAAACCATGGCATACGAATAAGAGTTTCTGTTGAGAAAATGCGAAGGAAAGTACGAATCTGTTACTGAAGTATCATTCTGATGAATCTTAAGAAAACCCAGAATTTACCAGAATCTTGTCTGGTAAAGGTATTTTTTTTCATAATATAGATAATTTTTTGTTGTCTTTTTAGAAAATCAGGATATGACAAGCTGATACTTGAATGAAACCATGTACTTAATAATAATATCACTGTATCTTTTTTTACCTGGATGTCAGCTAGAGTTTTTCCTCAGTAGCCCTGTGACATGTAAGCTACTATACTTCATGTGCATTATAACCCACAGTTCACACAAAAATCTTACAGATTGAGCAACAGTCAAAAATAGTCTCATAAGCCCTTGAGAAGAACTATCAAAATCATTCTACATGCAGAGTTTAGACATTTTCTTTGTTCTCTGACACTTATGTAAAGTAAATAAAAGATCTTGATTCCAGGTGAGTAAAAAAGTAGACACAGGAAGATGTTTAATTCCTCTTAGTGGAATTCTTTCTCAATCTGGATCTGTGTAAGGATGTACAGGCTTAAAGACTGTACAAGATTAAGACTAATCAAGATTAAGACTAATCATGACAGCTTTGTCAAGGTCTCTATTATCAGTCACTCAACTTGGCTGAACAGTTTGTCCAATAATGCTTATTGTGAAACTCGGAAGGCAATCAGGCACCTGAATACTGATAATTAGAGTCACTGTGGGGGTCATAGGCTCCAATCACACCAGTAGATAATTGTAATTAAGTATCCAAATTTCTCCCCAGGTGGCAAGTTACCTGGTGTAATCAATTATGTTAAAGTGCAAGACAGTAACCTGCTGAGTAATCTCAGACAAGCTCTCTCTACATGTCTGTAAAAGACTTATTAGAGTACATTAAAAATAGCTCAGTGAAGAACAATAAAACATTTAATTTATCAGTCCATTAAAAAAAAAAAGAAGTATGTTTGTATTTGTACCTTACCCTTCGTTGTCAGTGCAAGGAGTGTCTTCTACACTTAAAATAAATAAATAAATAAATAATAAAAAAAGCAAACTAGGCATCAGTGGTGGCAGTATGGCAGACAGGATAGTGTCCACACTGGCGGAGTATGTAGTCCAACATCACAGTGATGACCTTTGTCATTCACAGTTTAGTTGTCCTTGCAGGTTCACAGTCAGCAAAGAGGTCACAGGTAAAGCCAGAAAGTCAAGTCAGCAAGTAAAAGCTAGCAAATTTGTCTGTTATAAGAATTCCTACAACACTGCTTAAGGCAAGAGCTGAAGGCAAGTAAAATGCATGAATTTAATACAGCCTCTGAACAAAAAGGTTGTGACCCTCTGTGAAGATCTCCATAGCAGTTTTGGACATACCATAACAGTGCCAGACTGAAGCACGGGCTGATTAACTTCTAGGCTAGGGGAATAATCTTGCTGTCATGGCCCTGAATCTTGCAATCATGGTGACTGTCTTACAGTGATGAAAACAGTGAATATATAAACAGGTCTTCCCCAGGAGAAGCTCATGTCTGCCAAATCTAGTGGCCTTCTATGATGGAGGAATGGCATTGGTAGACAAGTGAATGCAACTGCTGTAATCTACCTGGATTTCCGCAAGACCATGATATCATACCCCCCAAATACTTATTTCTAAATTGGAGATGTATACATGTGAAGGGTGAACTACTTCGTGGATAGGGAATTGGTTGGAGGGTGCAGCCAAAGTGTTGTGGTCATTGTGCTCTATGTTCAGATAGAGGAAGGCGATGAGTGATGTCTCCTGGGGATACCTGGGATGCTGGGACCACAGAATCACACAGAATCACAGAACTGTAGGGGTTGGAAGGGACCTCCAGAGATCATCGAGTCCAACCCCCCTGCCAAAGCAGGTTCCCTACAGCAGGTCACACAGGTAGGCATCCAGGCAGGTCTTGAACATCTCCAGAGAAGGAGACTCCACCACCTCCCTGGGCAGCCTGTTCCAGTGATAGGCTTTGGCTTAACCCAGAGCTGAATCCGCTGCTAGAAAAGTCACTGCTCTTACTGCTGTGTGGGCTGAGGAATTTGTGTTGCTGCGTCATAAATAACTCACCTAAAAAAGGATTTGACCAAAGGTGCAGTTTATGAATCGGACTGTTGCCCGATTTATGTCCCTTTCACATGCGTGTCACACTGTTTGTTTTAGATTAAAGCTGTAGACGCAGATTGCTGCAAGCATCACCCAAATTACCCACTATTAATACAGCAATAAATTAAGGGTAACTCAGTAGTTTCTTTGCAAATAGGAGACAAATTTCATAGATCATTCTGAAGGTGTGTTATGACAGGTCAGAATTACTCAACATACTGTTATAACCTCTCCCATAACTTCTATAAAGCGATATCTGTGGCGTAGATGATGGAACTGAGTGCACCCTCAGCAAGTTTGCTGATGACACATAGCTGAGTGATGTAGTTGATACAGCAGAAAGTAGAGATACCATCGAGAGGGAGCTTGATAAACTCTAAAGGTAAGCCCATCTGAACCTAATGTGGTTCAGTGAAGCAAAGTGCAAGGTTTTGCACTTGAGTCAGGATAATTCCAGATATGTATACATACTGGGAGAAGAACTCCTTAAGAGTATACCTGCTGAAAATGACTTAGGGATCCTGGTAGAACTTGAGCCAGCAGAGTGTGTTTTCAGTCCAGATGGCCAATGGTGTCATGGAATGCGTCAGAAGAGGGATGGTCATCTGGGCAAGGGAGGTGATTATCTTTCTACTCTATCTTCATTGAAGTACCTGGAGTATTACCAGGAGACCCCAACACAGGAAAGATCTTCATCTTTTGGAGAGGGTCCAGAAGGAGGCCATGAAAATGATCAGAGGGCTGGAGCACCTCTTCTATGAAGATAAGCTGAAGGAGCTAGGTTTGTTCAATCTGGAGAAGTGAAGGAAGGGAGGATTATGGCATTTCAGTATTTGAAAGGAGATTGTATACTAGAGGGGAATCAACGTTTTATACAGATAGATAGAGATAGGACAAGAGAGATTGATTTTAAACAAAAAGAAGGAAGATTTAGATAACATGTCAGTGAGAAGTTTTTCACTGGGAGAGTGGTAAGATGCTGGAACAGATTACCCAGAGAGACTCTGGATGCTCTGTCCCTGGAGGTATTCAAGGTGAAGTTGGATGGCAACCGGATTTATTATGAGATCCAGTGGCTGGCAACGCTGCCTATGGCAGGGGGGTTGGAACATGATGATCTTAAGGTCCCTTCCAACCCAAGGCATTTTATGATTCTATGATTCATTTGGAATGTGCATAAAAATGTTTGAACTCTTTTAAGAATAACTAGGTTAAATATCAAGAGCTGCTACTTTCTGTAGAAGGAATAAAATTACACAATTTTTTTTTTTTTAAATTTCCATAACAATCTAAATGTGGGGATAGTGATTGGATTGGAGTGCTCAATTAACCATATGAATTAAACTAATATGTAAATTTTGTTTTTATCTTTTTTAAAAGTCAGATTTCTTTAAAAAATATACACAAAACTCTTTAAAATTGCCATACATTCTCTGACTATTTTTTTTTTAACATAAAATATACCTTCAAATTTAAACTTGAAATGAGACAAATAGACACTGGTTTGTTAACCAGAATGTTTTCCTCTACTGTCAGGAAAACTTAATGGAAAATAGGTTTACCTTTTATAACTTAAAGTCCATGTATCTCACAAGAAGCTGTGACAATTCTTTGTGTCAGTATAAACATATGGAGTTTATAGATTTCATATTGCCGAAACCTACCCACAGAATAATTGTTATCTAATAAAGCTGCAGTACTGATTTTCTTTTCTTGTTACTGATTTTCTTTTCAGCAGTAGAAAATTCATTTGATTCAATATTTTTTAGAACCATGTTTTAGTAACTTTGAACAAATGTTATAAATCACGTTCTTTCCACAGGTTTTGAATATATTTCCTGATTTGAGGACTGGATTATTCTAAAATATTTCATCATAAAGAAGATCATTCAAAATTGATTTTGAATGCCAATCTAAAAATAATTGGATTTTTCTCTCAGTGTAGTTCAAAGAGTTGATATCTCAGTTTTCACTCTCACTATCAGGAAAAGCAATAGGAAATACCAATGAACTTGCTTTTCTGAGTACCAGTCAGTCTTGGGAACTGCAGGAAATAAACTCTGTCACTCTGAAAACAATATTGTCTGTCAAAAAAATGCAGGGTACAAATAATATACACCTGAAGCAATATATACACTACATATGCCTGACATTTACTGAATGGTTCATGTATTTTATATTTTCCCTTCTTGCTAGGAAAATAAGGTAAAGTTTGAGTGAATATTAGGTGGCCAAGGTGAATCTTCAGCAGATGTCAGTAATGCCATAGAAAAGGAGGTATAAACTTTTGAGAGTCAGGATTTAGTGGGTAAAATGAGCATCATTTATTACCAAAACAGTTAAAAAGTAATTGAGATGAGGAGACAGTAATATGGCAGCAGCAACTACAACAACAAAAAGAAGAGGGAAATCTTTTTGGGAGAATAAAAAAAGCTACGCAACTGGAGTCTGTCAAGGAAATCTAAGCTTAGCTGAAAAGTCATATTGGATTTGATGAAATTATGAACTGTGACGTATTGTTTTGATGTCTGAATCCCCTTGCAAAATTTCAAGGTCTGCATAGATATATTAACATCTTTCTTCCTCCTGTCTGGAGAGTTCTCCTGTGCTATCAGATGCTATGGTTCTATGGTTATGTGATGCCCACTATCATTTTGATGGTAAGTCCATTAAAAAGTATTCTACAGGCTTTGGAAATGTTTTTAGCGTCTGATTGAAAGTAATAATAATAATAAGAAGAAGAGGAAGAAAAGGGAGAATCTGAGCATTTGCTATCAATTCCATCCCTTCTAGCATATGGGAGGAAGCTTCAAGGAAGGTTATCCAGACTGAATTTCATTTTCAGATTGAGTCAACAAATTATTAAAAAAGTGATTGGTGGACATATGTATGCATGTTTCATAATGTATGCATATACATAATGCAGTTCCTACAGTACTTGTTCTGTGTGTCATCTGTTCTATGACATTTACCTTGCTGCTTTCATTAACTACATTTTCAACATATTTTTTTTAATGTTCTGTGCTTCCTTCCAATTTGTATTCTTCTACTTTTTCTTTTCATTTGTCACATTTTTCCCTGACATACTTGGATTGTTTATAAAATTCCATATCTGTCTACTCCAAATCACAGAAATAACTAACCCTACATTCTACCATTTAATTTTTACCCTGATTTTTTTGTAATCGAGGTTCCCAATTATTTTCTGTTGCAATATAATGGATTAGAATACCATATTTTTGAACTGACAGGATTGTTTTGCAGTTTGGTAGATCGTTAATCACTGCCATGACAACAATCAAGGAAACTGTCAGACAGTGATGGCTATCAAAATAAACTTTTAATTTTATTTTTTTTTCCAAGACTTACACATGAGCTTAATAAAGTTAGTGCGATTTTCTGATGACAATGAAACAGATTAATTTCTTTACATCAGTTTCATTTCAAGCATATGTATGCCAACATCAATGTGTTCCATGAAGTTCAGTGTGACTGCTTTATTAAAAAGACAGAAAAAGCTCTCTGCGTTGCTTACTGGAAGTATTTCATGTAGTAATTTTTTTTTCTGTCTATCTGCAAAATGCTCAGAACTCAAGTTCAGTTCCTTACAACTTAATTTGTATTCATAGAATAACATGAATTCATAATTTTTAGAGTGCAATATAGATGAAAACTGCTTATCAAATGTTAACTTCAGTTGCTGCTACCTGGCTCTATTGTAGTGCAGGTTTCCTCAGTGAAATGGTAGATATTTTGCTGCCTGCCTGAATCACATCCCAAATAACTAGACATTATGCAGAAATAGAAGAGTACCTGACATATATTTTTAACTGCTGATTTTGTGTATCCTATAGAGAAATGTCTCAGAAAAAAACAGGTCTATTTAGAAAAATATTATGAACATGGATGTCATGTTTTATTAACCTTGGGGGCAATGAATTATGCAAAACTATTGTGTGCAGATTAAACTTTACTACAAATTAAGAATGTGAACAAAAATCACCTCTTAACACAGTCTAGAGGTTGTTAGTGTCAAGATCAGTACTGAGAAGGGAGGTCCATTTAGGCAGGTTTTGCTCAAAGCAAACTGAGTTAATGGAAAGTCAGGTCACAGCTGGAGGTGCCCCACTGGCATCACAAGATTTTCTCAATTAAGATTTAATGAATTTGCATTCAAAAATACGTGTTTTTTTTTTTTTTTTTTTTTTTTTTTTTTTTTTTTTTTTTTTTTTTTTTTTTTCTGATGTTATTACAGCAAAGATAACACAGAATAATCTATTGTATATGAGTTTATCCAGATTCTGACATAGAATGATCAGCTTTAAGAATTATCTCTTTTAAAGAGAATATTCGGTTTAGCTTAAGAAAATGTATCAATTCAATAGGGTTAAAGTAGTATACAAGGTATTACTAGCAGCAAATGGATATGAACTGTAATATAAACATTTAGTATTTAGAATATTTTTTTGAGGTACTTTCTAATAGCGTTGAATTGTTGCAGCTGTTCAGGTGAGAGATGAGCTCACACTCATCTTCTGAGACAAAGTACAGTGTTATATCTTTCTATCTATTGCCAGAAATATAAATGGTGAAAAAAGAAAAAATGAGTCAGGTAACAGAAGCATAACTTGGAATTTATGGAGCAGGAAACTTCTTAGCTGTAAGCCACAATATGAGGGCTGCTGTGAAAGTAATGCCTCGGATTTTATTATGTTTGTCTTCAATGTCAGAAGCTGATACTGGTGGTATGACAATAGAGGTTGAACCTTCCTGCCAGTGCTCCATTACATTTTGTTGTTGTGTGACAGATAGTAGCAGAGAGGTAATCTAACAAAATGGTGTCTGACATGGACATGTGCGTGAAGCAAAGATGTGTCTGTTATTCCATGTGGGAAAAATGGCATCCATTGACATTCATCAGTGCTTGCTGAATGTTTCTGGAGACCAATGAGTGGATGTCAGCAAAGTGAGAAAGTGAGTGGTGTATTTCAGCAGTGGCAACAGCAACATGAAAGACCAGCTACGTTCTAGACAGCCATGCAGATTTTTATGAGCGTGCCATTCAAGTTCTTGTTTATCACTGAAGAAAATGCATAGCTAATGGTGATGGCATTGTTTTAAAATAACATTTTGTAGTTGAGAATTTTCACTATCAAATAGTGTTATTGTGCTCTGTGTATCTGTTGTTGTTTCTGTGGAAATAAATAAGATAAATTACTTTCAGAGCAATCGACATAGGATTTTACCCAGTAACCTGAATTTTCCTGACCCTTGGATCTATGTAAAAAGTAACTGAATTTTATTATCCTGGAAACTCACGTAATGTTTTTTTGCCAATAACAACTGGAAAAGTCCTTACTTGTTGTTGGAAGCAATCTTGTTTATATCTTTAATCATTACAAAAATGGGCCTCTGATCCGTAACTGGACTACAGGGCTCTACAACAATGCAAATAATAAAATAATTGTTTATGTGGTACTGAACGCTTGTTATCCAAATGGATCAAGTGTATCCCACCTCCCATCTATCTCTTTTCACCCAACAAAAAACAATTCAAGCAGTTTTAAAATGCATGGAAAAAATCAATAGCTTCATAAAATATATATCACACCCGGGAATTCCCTCAGGTCCTCTTCTCACCTCATTTGCATTGGGTGTAGTATGAAAGGCAGACATCCAAGTTCATGCAATTTTGCTGAAGTAAGGCATATCAGATATCTCCACAAGGGGAACAAAAAGATGAAAAAATAGCTAAATGCTGAGAAATAAAGTCAAGTCATTCTTTTCCGACTTTTAACTGATTTTATAAGTTTTACGGATAAATTTATCTTCAGTTGAACCTATAAAAAATATTCTCTTGTTCTGTTTTTGATCCATACTTGAAAGAAAAAAGAAAAGTGAGAGAAAAAGAGAAAGAGGGAGAGTGGAGTTAGAGAACAGTTTATGTCTCACACAGGACATTTTAAATCCTAAAATAAATCCAACCCAACCAACTAAATAGATAACAACAATAAGACAAAAACTACAACAAACAAATGAAAATTCCTAAACTTTCACAGAACAAACTAGAATAAATTCATTTCTCTATAGGTTAGTAATGTTTGTTGACAAAAATTCATGTTGTCTGCTCTTAAAAACAAGATTCAGATTCCTGAAGTTACACATATGAAACAAAGTTTTGCACACTAAATTTTTACCTACCAATCTTGCCACTTAATTAAATGTAAATATTATTGTCTCTTTCTTATACATCAGACTACCACTGCATTCTCGTTGGCACCTCAGCTAAGAAACACATGGTTGTTTTCTCACTCCACTCTTCCAGTGGGAGGGGGGGGAGAAGTGGAAACAAAAACAACAAAGTAGAATTCATAGGTTGAGATAAAAACTACTTAACCACAACAGAAAAGGATAAGAAAAAAAATAATAGTAATGATAATATTATATTTACAAAAAAGTGATGCACTACACAAATTCCCACCAGTCATGAACCAGTTTCCAAGCTAGTCCTTAAGTAGCTTTACTATGTCATAAACATTTTTAACTGTGCCATACTTACTCCATTCTTTACTCTTTACTATGCCATAAACATTTCCTCTTGGCATCAGTAAGATGGCTGTAGGCTTTTTCAATGACTGCACAAACTTGTGTTTCTATTGTTTACTTTTCTCCTTTGTTTACTAGGTTACGAATCTCATTTATTTTTCAAGTACATTCTCTTGTCCAGAAGTCCAATTGACAGCACACATTTCTTATTTTAGAAACATGTGTGACAAAAGTAGCCAAAATATTTTCAGAATAGTTTTATTGTCACTTAAAGCTAAGTTAATAATTTTCAGTTACTAGGTACCATAATATTCATTTAAACATATTAAGCATGATTAATATTCCTGAGAAAAATTTATGGTTTTTTTAAAATAGAATGTAGATACTTCTAAGTTTCATGGACTTGAAAAGATATTAATGAATATATCAATTATAATTATTTGGTGTATCAATATCAACTAAACACAAAGTCCAGCAAACAAAAGCAAAAAATAATCAGCCAACAAAACAAAAAACCTGATTTTTTTCAGTTTTGTTATGACATGAATCTGATTTTGATCTTACAGTCTCACCTGCTGTCAGTGAGTGAGATTGTCAAGGATGTTAGATATCTTTTATTAATGTTCACTGCTTTGTGATAGAGGTGATTCTACCTTGAGAGTTTTTGATGTTTCTTGAGAATATTTCGCAGATGAAATAATCCTTGTGTGGTCATTGTTCACAAGGTTTCACTCCCATATCTTTGGACAGTGTTGGTACTAATATATTTTGGAAATAAGATTTTTGTCAAAGCTTTGTTAAATAACTTTATAATAGCTTTGTAGCCTGAGCTACAGTGAAAGAAGATATTGACTGGGAAACGACAAAGGCATGAATTTAAATTCTATTTCATCACATTAGAATTGGTCCTCCTTTCTCTGCTTATTACATTGCTAAAGAGAAGCATTTACAATGAATTAGGCTTTGCAGGTGGTCTGGAAGAAGTATATCTTCTGAATATACTGTGATTTATCTTTTCTAGTACCCCCTCTATATGCTAAGTGTTTTTAAAAATGATAATGCTATAGGACTTCAATAGTTAAAACAAATAATATTTTCTATACTGAAATCAGAAAAAATATTTGAGTTGAGTTTTAATTTTTTGCTGGCGATATGGATGGAGCCTCAGAGAAAGAACCCAGGAGTAACTTAATAGATATTTCTTTATATTCACGAGAACTGAGAAAGTTCTGAGCAAGACGAAAGCTGTAATTCTGTTGTGTAAATATGCAATATATTGAGGTTTTTTGAAGGGATATATGTTCTTGCAATTTACATATATTTTTTTTAATACAAAAGAATCTGCTTTATATGAAAAATCCTCCTACAGTATGTTGAATCTGAACAAGGTTATCTTAATTCAGTACCAAAATGCTTCATAAGATATAAAGAAGCATTTTGTTGAAGATCAGCATTTGTTAGTAGGAAAAACTCATTTTTCCAATTATATTTGGAAATTTCTGAATGCAGTAGCAGTTGCCTACCCAAAGAACAATGCTTGGCTTGTATTTAGTATACAGATTCCTGAGGGAAGAAAGAGAAAGAGCCTAGGGAAAGAAATCCTTGTTTTTCTGAGCATGAGGGTTTCCGCTTCTGTTAAGGGGCTAGCAAAGTCTTTGTGAACTCATTAAGAGTTGAAATTAGAAGAATAAGACCTAATTCTCTCTGACACAGGCTCCTTAAGAGGCATAATTCCCTATCCAACCTAATCTCTCACCCATACGATTCTTATTTGTTAGATTAATTTAAAAAATAATGTGTTACTTATCTTACAGAATTACTCAGAATACAGGTTCAGAGTATAGTTCAGTATATTGTATAAGAAAATTATCTATACAGAAAATACCTTATCTTATACCTTAGCATTCCTAATTTTTCAATGTTTTTTATTATGCAATTCACTTTTTTTTTTTTTTTTTTTATATTTATTTTTTATTTGAGAATAGCATTTTCCTGTCTTTAGTGGAAGACATCTGCATAGTTTTTTAAAAATCTAGAGTAGCTCCAAACCCAAACATCTGAAGGAATAACTTCCATTGTATAAAAACATATATGGGAAAATATTTTTCAGAAGATTTAGCTCTTATTTTCAAATCTGTAGTTCCCCAGATAAGATTTGTGTAGTTACAGGAAATATTCAAAGAGCTTTCAGGTCTCAGTAGAAGCTGGGTCAACAACTATTAGATTTTCCATAGCCTGTGGATGAAATAGTTTCTCACTGTCAGGCAAGTTTCTTACTGAATAAAATGTTTCCTCAATTCAAATTTTCTCGCATTATGAGTGATGGTTAACTCTCTATGAGATTTCTCATTGTCATTTTTCTCATTTTTCTCAGAAAAAGAGCAGCAAGTTAAATACAAATTCTTAGATCCACTGTTTCTTTTGTGTGTTTTTTTTTTTTTTCCGATTATTTTATTTTATCTGTTATTACTGTCTTGAAATAATCTGTCTGTTCACTTTCTTCTTCCATTCTACAACCATAAGTTCAGTTTTGAAAACTAGCAGATGAATTAAAGCAAATATAGAGACAGGCTCTCTTTCTTCGTTTCCCCCTTTTTTTTTTTTTCCTGCTTTCAAAGAGTAACTAGGAAAGGAAGAGTTGTTCTTTTTAATATAATTTTTTGGATAGTGGAGTCACTATCTGACACGCTTGAACTAAGTGCCTGTTGTGCCTCAGAGGACTCAGACTCTGAAGAAGTAGTCTGGCCACAAAGCTATGGATTAGAGGAGACCACTTCTCTTGCACTTCTCTTTTTGTTGAATCTCTTCCAATATGCTTTAAAAACCTTTATTTCACTAGACCAGAGAGAAAGAACAAAAATAAACAATAATGCATGTATTAGCGTTTGGGGATTCAACTTCAAGTAGAGATTTCCAGGCTATGATTCAAAGACTGTGCATTTTCCATCAAACAGGGTCTGGAAAAAGAAACCCATATAAAAAAAAAAAAACAACCCACATATAAATATCTGTTTAAATGAGAAGTAGAGGTTGCAGTAGGTGAATATCCCAAAGAAGAACCTACCAGATCTCTGATCATTTTAAGTGAAAAAGAACAGTTCCAACAGAAGGATCAAACATTGCTCTCCTTCCTGCTCTGCGTGGCCTCTAGCATAGAGCTGAGACAAACCTTCTGGTAGATACGAGCTTGCAATTCTTTGACTGGGGCAGTCAACAACGTTTTGTACCACTGTATAGAACAAACATCAGTGAGACAAGTAGGTTCTCTTTTAAACGTCTTGTGAAAACAAGTAATTTCTTTGAGAGTGCCAGCTCTTGTGGGTATGCTAGCTTCCTGTCACTGAGAGAGGTTAAATAGGAGGGGAAGAATAAATAATATGAAGAACCTAGAGTTTCTCAAGGATTAGGTGATAACTGAGTGAGATCTTCAGGTCTTAAAATTTGTACATACAAATAATAGAAGTGAAGTGGGAATTCTCCCAAGTCTCCCTGCATCTGTATTTCTTCCGCTTTAAATGTTAACTGTTTCACAGGACTACACCTGTAACATTTTACAAGACACTTTTTTTTTTTTTTTTTTCTGTCAAAAGTTAATGGGTTTTTGGGATCAGAAATTGGTAACGAGTAAAGAGCTCCCTTTGAAAAAACATTTGATGGGCAGAAGCAGAAGATTCTCAGCTTTAGCCTTTAAGTTGAAATTTCCTATTAATTTTAGCTGAAATTATGACTGTTTTCTGCTGGGTTGCCAGCCTATATAATATAAATTTGTCATCATGATCACTAATTCTATATCCTAAATGTGATCTGTGTTCTTTAAGAGAAATTTGAAAGCTTACCATATATACATTGTTTAAATCATACGCCGATGACTGTGTTAGATATATTTATCAGATCTGCTCATCATCTTACACAGAAGTTGGAGTGAAGAGAGTTACCTTCATCTTTATTCTGATTCACTTATTAATCAGTTTCATCTGTCAAATAATATTAAAATGAGTGAGATAACCTGGTTTCACATATTTGATTGATCAGTACTTGGATGGATTTTTAAACTTCTTGCATTAGAACAAAACTGATAACAAGGAAGCCTAGCTTTGTTCATTTTAAAAGGTCAGTTAAAAGATCCTTCAAGATTAGGTAGCTTGGGAACAACATGACATGTTGATCAATTACATACTGATATCTAGCAAAAAAAAAAGTGCAAGGTAAATTAGGGGAAAATTATAATACTGCAACACATACATATTCATTAGCAATCTTTACAGAAAGATTTTATATTAGTAATTTTCAATGATTAGAATGTCCCTTTGCCTGTAAATGAAAATTACATGTTGAAAATATAAGCCCATATCATCTTGATATGTCAGTCATAGTTAACAGGCACTGCTGGGGGGTAATCTCTTTCAATCAGACTCTTGAAGGCTGCAAGACAGCACTTATTTTTGAGTAAATGAACCTGTCAGGAGGTGACATGAGTTCTAAAACTGGTTAAATGGGGTCACTAGTCATTAAAGGAGTGTAAGCATCTATTTGAGTAAAGATGCATTCTAGGACATTAAAGATATCTTCTGTGGAATTCTGTCTTTAAAAACAAGGTTGGGAGAAATGAAGGGAATTTTCAAATACAGTTTTTGGTATCTTTGATTCCCTGAGACATATGAAAATGTATCTTCTCATGCCTCTGAAATATATGAAAAAATATTGTATTTGTTAAAAAATTCATCCTCTCTTTCTTACTTGTTTCCTGCCAGAGCTGTGTAGAGTAAATGAATTCCTCAAGAGTTCAGGAGTGTTTCCCTAAAGAAATATCCTATCTGTTCTACAAGCGTCTCATGGAGTTAAATACTGTATTGTACTATTGAACTTGAATTATAACACACTGATAGAAATATTCCCTTATTTGAGACATTGCCTTTTTCTGTTTGAATAGAAGGCCTCTGTCTGCACTTTGCCTTACGTAGATTTAATCTAGAATCTTTTTTCTGACGTATCAGCATAAGTAAGGGCAAGTATATTTATTGTCCTTCTTTTCCTGGAAAAAACATGAAATAGGTACAATTACCACATTGTATTATACTTTGGCTAGTATGTTTCTTGTGCTTGTCAAAACATTACAATGAACAGCATTTAATATAATCCCAGCATAATTATATTGACAAGCTATTTAGCTGTTGTCTTGTAGAAACTAAGCTCTATTTCTTTCATGGCTATTACTCTTTGGGAAAAGAGAAGAAATAATGGGTTTCTCTGTACCTCACACAACCTGCATAAAACAGACTGCTGTGCCTAAATTTAGGGAAGGGTAATGGCTAACAAACTATGTCAAGGGATACAAGGGGCTCAGTGATGGTAATCTGACAACTTAAAAAGTGAGCAAAATCTTACACATTTATTCTGTGTGAAGTCAGGTTACGTTTCTCAGACTAAAACTTCCATCACTAATGTTTATCTTAGGCATTAGTATTAGGGTCCACTTTCCTTCAAGGCAGTTATCGAAGGCCAGTATTGCACGTCACTTTGCTGCTTTCTATCCTTCAAGAAAATTATGTCTCAGAAAATGTGGTTTTGTAATTCTATCAATGACATTGTACTCTACACTGTTGTTCCAGCTGCAAGCAATGTTATGTTGCATGACCAAGTCCAAAAATATGATTGTTTCAATCAATATATTCATTGTTAATGTGAGTGGTTTCTTTATCATGTTTTCAAAGAACAAGTCTGTTCTCTACGTGGAACAGCTGTTTATTAGATTTCCTACTGAAGAATATGAATGAAGTTAGGTGTAAATGTTTGTGTTTCAGAGTTACTTTAGTTAATTAGAATTGTAGTTTTCTGCAAGACATTTGTATGGGTATTGCAAAGTCAAGACCTGAACCAATGGTTGAGCACCTGGTGAAGGGACACAGCCAGCCCTGAAAACACAGGGGAAAGCAATTCACTTCCTAAGCCTCATTAAAGGCTGGCTGCCACAAGGGAAAGAGCTCTGCCTGAAGATCCTTCCTTTTGGAGTATTTGGTGAGTATTTGGTATTTGATATTTGGGGTGGTTTACAGTTTAATGTTGTAGGTCCCCATGTTTGATCAAATGATTCCTAAGCTTTATATATCTATAATAACAAATTAATTTTGGATTAATGGATCCAAGTTGAAGGAGGAAAGATTTAGGTCGGATGTTAGGGGGAAGTTCTTCACAAGGAGAGTGGTTAGGCCCTGGAACGGGCTGCCCAGGGAGGTTGTGGATGCCCCGTCCTTGGACATGTTCAAGGCCAGGTTGGACGGGGTCCTGGGCAACCTGATCTGAATGTGTATGTTTGGTGGCCCTGCTAGGCAGGGGGGTTGGAACTACATGATCCTTGAAGTCCCTTCCAACCCGGGTGATTCTGTGATTCTGTGATTCTGTGAATTTGTATATACTAAAATAAATACTAATTTGATTTGATGTATTTTAAGTAATGATTTGGTAGAAGACCAAGTGATAATCTGGAGGAAACCTCACGAAAACTCTGAACTATCACCATATTGCTTTTGCTATATTTGCTCCAGATGGTTACTACAGGTAATAGTAGCGGCTATCCATGTTTCCTTTATCTTGTTTGTCAGGTGATGTTCTGTTAGATTTTTCTTGTAATTATAGTTACCAATCTATTATGACTATTTGAATGAATTGTCAGACTTCCTAACTAGCACTTCCTACTTCTGAATTGTCAGACTTCCTAACTAGCAGACTTCCTAACTAGTATTACTGATAAGTATTTACAGTTATTTGTTAAAGAACTTAGATTGGAGATTGAAGCCATCTGTACCAAATTCTAATCTAAAAATCAATGCTTCAAGTAATAGAATCAGTTTATCTATGCATGAGGCTGCAAACAGCTTCTTTATCCGTATTAAAGTAACTGCTGTTACAGTGGAATACAATGCAAACATCAGAAGACAAAAGGATTATCTTTCAGCCTCTCTTGTCATCAACATAAATATATCTAATGAAGGTTTTTTTTTTTTTTTTTTTTTTTTTTTTTTTTTTTTTTTTTTTTTTTTGTTACCATAACTGCTCCTACATCATGGATAATACTGAAGTAAAGATAGCAGTAATTTTGCCTGCAGAACAGTCTAATGTGGTTCTAGCACCCCTGCAAATATAACACAAGAACATTGTCTTGTCACAATACGGTCTCATAATTAAATTGGTATTTCTTGCAGTAACTGTTGTGGGAAGAACAGTGTAACTATGAACAAAATTATTAGTGATATTCTAGAGCAAAAAAGAAAACGTCTTCATAGCTTTTAGTCCTACCACCAGAAATAAGTACAGAATCAAAATTTCTTTTTTTTTTTTTTTTCCCTTAAATTATTTTCATTATCAGTCACCTATACAGATTGGATTGCTGCTGTTTTTCTGTCATTGCCATGAAGATGTAATATGTTCTTTCTTCATACTTTTCTATCACTAATAAAAATTTTTTGTATGAATGTGTGTATGTATAGTACGCTGATTCAAATATTGCTGTGGTACAAAGAGCAAAAAAGTTTAAAAAAAATTAAACAAAATTAAATTTTGTAATCATTAATTCTTTAGACTGTTAAATGCATTTATCTGTGAAAATTTGAATCTCTTAAATTAAGTTCTATACTAGTGTATTATAGTATAATATTTGCTTATATATTAAAAACTCATTTTTTTTTCTGTGCCTGAAGCCATGGCAATCTCTTGAAATTAGGAGGAAGAATCTGTCCTGGGAGAGACTTACAGGAAAATATAAATTCTGTCTTCATTTCTAATGAAATAAAAGTTCATATTGAGAATATGCAAAATGCAGTTTTCAGTGTATGTTGATATTACTTATCCAAATATTTTTCCCTAGGAGAGAACTTACGACTGGAGTTCCAGCTCCAGAGAGGAGAGTTTGTATGGCCAATATGTATTTTTTCTCTGATTTTATTCTCAGAAACATTTGAAATGTTTTATATGACATCTTCAATGACATTTATGTTGTTCAGGATGGAAAATGTCTTGAATGGTTCAAATTCAGCAAAGCAATTAAAACAGTGTTTTGAGAGGAAGTTTATTTAATACTTGTCCTGGTTTTTAGCATACACATGTAGAAACTTCTGGCTCTACAACATCTTTATTCTTTAAAAGTTGTAGTCGCCTACTTCAGCCAGGATTAAAGTGGGCATCTGTAAAACAGCTTGTAAAATTATTTTCCCTATGACTGGACTAGTAAGCAGCATATTCTCTTGTGTAAGTGAAAAGTTCTCCGTATATCATAAAAGGAAGGTAAAGAGAGCTCGAAAGAGTGGATGCGTTCTTAGATTCTCCAATAAAATATCCTCAAGTGGTTGTATCCTTCAATCACAGTAACAACATAAATTCTAAGATGTTCTAAAGAGAAATATAAACTAAATTGTCAAAATGAATTAACGTTTCTGGAATGTTTACCATACTTGTTCATGTGCATTCACAAAGAAATGTAATTTGCTGTTTTTTTGACAGGGGGAAAAATCAAGCTCATCCTGAAGTGTCTCACTGATGTCAGTAGACAGGTCTTGTTTCTGTGTGAAGTTGGTGTAGTTTCCATTCTGTGTTACATTAAAAAAATATATATATACATTGATTTAAAGTAGACAGCAAGAATTTATATCTCATTTTAACAAAGTGTGTTTGTGCGTTTATGTCTTCTGCTTTCACCAACAAACAAATAAGTAGGTTGCACATGTCAGTTTGACACAGATATGTTGTTCGGCATAAGAGTGACTAAGCTACAAAACCCCCTTTGAAAGTCTTAAATTTCCATAAGATAGTATCAAAATAATTTCCTTTTGGTCTTTCTCCATTTTCAAAGCTAATGGCTACTAAAAAGTAGAATTTACTTCCATTTTGTTGCAGCCTTTTGCTACTTGATCTATTTTGCAGTGATCTATTTTGCAGTTATGTCGCTTGTATTCTAATAACAAGAAGAAAATAGTAGAGATGACAGTTTCCCTGGGAATTTTCAATCAGATCTCATAATAGATCTAATAATTCTCAAAAGGAATTTGCAGCACAATCTTTTGCAAGAGAATTATTTGTGTTACCATAGTTGTTGCCATACTGCATGAATGCATTTATTTGACATGCCTGTACAATTCCATAATCTCAATTGATTTCAGACCTCCTTTAAGTGATAATAAATAGCTACTAGAGTCTATTAAAAAAGCAGTGTTGGTTATTCACCCTTGTGAAATCCAAGAGGCTCTCATTCATCACTTGTGGTCATTTTACCTTATTCTATCAAGAAACGAAGGTGATAATTCAGTTTGCATTAAGTGAAAGAGAAGAATAAAACAAGGTTCTTGAGAGCTATTAGACAATTAGCTACTTGAGTCCAGAGAAGGATCCTGTTGATGCACAGAAACGTGAATGTTTTAAATATGAAAAAGATTTTCCATATTTTAAAATAATTCCATTAGTGATCAAATGTGTCTGAATATGAATTTCCTTATTACCTTACATGACCATGAGACTTTTGTTATATTATAGCTTGATAGCAGCGCATCAGTAGGAAAACAAAAGAAAAAGAAAGAAAAAAATATTTCCATTATGTACAGTTCTAATAGTGACAGATTCTTAGCAAATCTACTCTCACTGGAAATGCAGATGAAGCACATATTATGCTAGATAATGCATTAATTGGTTAATATTGAGGATGATTACTGTAGTTATTTATAACACTATTAAATTCTGCGCCTAATCATATTTCATGAAGTGTTGGCATACAGGAGAATCAGCTGGTGATTAGCTTAAATCATAATAATTTCAGTAGTGTTGGGATGGTCTTCAAAATACTGAAAACATTTTCTTAATTTGGAAACATAGTGTGTTTCATTACACTGGAGCCAATGTGTAAAATTTCTCCTGTTGGGGCATGTTTCCCTGATGATTCAATACTCTGCCAGCTGTTCAAGTGTATGTCTCTGCTGATAATCAGGACCTAAATGGGGATTTGTTTTAGAAAGTAATCATGTTTGGCAACTATTTATCATCATTTACACTGATGAACATCTCTCTTGAGGGACATCTGTTTTTCAGGGAAATGTCTTTTACTCTTTATTTCTTGAAGGAAATTTCCACAGATCTGCCTAGCCAAGACAGTTGGCTATTTCTAACTCTAAAGGATTTTTCAGTACTTTTTCTTAATTATTCAGGAGTTCTGATACTCTCACTATTGAGAATTCACAAGGTGGGTGCTCATATTCCCACAAAAACTCTATATATCCAGAATATGTGTACTAACTCAGACTTCGACTACTTTTAAATTAGAGATACTTGTCAGTGCGTCAATATTGGCTAAAAACCTAAATCTTGCAAAATGTTTTCCTGGAAACAACTGCATGCTCCTTAGGGTATGTCTATCATATAAATATTCTCTGCTAGTACAATTTTCTTTGTCTAAGGAGATAGAATAAAAAATGCTAGTAATTCCAGTCTTTTCACAATATTAATTATATGTACACAAGGTGGATATACTCAAATATCTTCAAATCTCATTATAGTTATTTGAATCATATGGGCTTTGCTTATTAATATTTATTTTATTATATTGTCTTAATATTTAATCCGGAAAGCAGAGGAACAAATTAGTTGAATGCAGTGGATAACAAACTGTACATGCTTCAGTAGCATAGAAAATAAAGCTTGTTTTTTTGTCTACAAGGATGGTTGTATAATTCTGTAGTTCTTTAAAGCAAATGTCTAATTACATAAGAGCTGAATATTCAACACTCCCTACTGTTATAGTATTACATGCACATACCAGCAGTTTGCACTGAAGATGAATTGGAATAATCTTAATGGGCATCCCACTAGATTGACTTACTGGAATGTTACTGCATCTGATTGAGGCCTCACAGGGATTTGTAACTCAAGGTTAACAAGGAGGAAGTCAAATAGATTCTATTTAGCTAAAGAACAAATTTCATGTTTGTGCCTGATTGCCCCCAGAGTGTACTTTTGTTTCTGAGTCCCTGCCATACTGGAGATAGTGATAAAAGGCTGAAAGTAATTATAAAGTATCTACTTTGTTTAAAATACACAATGATGCAATGCTTAGTTTTGTGATGAAAGTATTATTTTCTCAGTATAAATCTTTAGTAAACTATATTGCTTATGCTAAAATAGGACAAGACACATTTGCTACAGTTTCAGTTATTTAAACTGCTATTTAATACAATTGTATTGTATGTGCAATAATCGACTCTATCACTCATCTTGTGAATTCAACTTGAATGAACAAGCACAGTTTAATTACTTTTAAAAATCTACACTGTTGACCTACTGAGATATTTCATTATAAGTCTTCAGATATGAATTTAATAGATTATTTTCCTTACGCTTCATTATTACAGACATTTTCACATATGCTGATTTTTTTTTTACTTTCAGAATGGAACCTCATGGAACTAAAGTGAAAGGCCTGGAAGGACTCTTGCTTGTTGCTTTGCTCTTGGCCTGAGAGGACAATTTGCGTTTTGCAACTCCCTGCCATGTTCCTGGAGGAAACATGATAATTTTCCATGGTATGCCATGATTATACAACAAGAGAATGAGGCTTAATTAGGGGTGTAATCATGTCAGTGCAAGCATCCAACAGTTACACACAGCTACGTAGCAGTCAAGGGACTCGGCACCCTTTTTCTAAGCTACTCCAGGAAGTAAGTGCAGACACACCTGAGATGATTCTGACTGGGCTAATAGAGGAAATTTAGAATTGTTTATGTTCTTCTGTGGCTGTAATGAGTCAGCAGCATATGAATGAGTTACATGAGTAGAATAGCTGCTATTCAAAGGAAAGATGTTTTAACTCAGATACGTTTTCTTCAAAAGAAGCTGCATTGTTTCTAAGACCTGAGTCCCTCAAAGGTCCTCTCTGTGCCACACAGACTTGTCAGTCACAGCTCTGCTAGCACAGGCATCACTAATCTACTTATTTTTTGTATTGTTGGTGTAGTTCGCAAGGAATCATGAGCACTTTCTGTGTTTCTCACTCAAAAGTTCACCTTGCTTCTGTAGAAATGCTGACCTTTTCAATACACAGGAAAATGCACAAACATGGATTCAAATACATTCCTGGAGTAAATGTTTCATTCAGTTCTGAACATCAGCAGATTCTTTCTTCCATTTTTCATCACTAGTTTCTTAAGTTTCCTCCAT
The DNA here is from genome assembly GCF_026119805.1 of Tympanuchus pallidicinctus. Taxonomy (NCBI): domain Eukaryota; kingdom Metazoa; phylum Chordata; class Aves; order Galliformes; family Phasianidae; genus Tympanuchus; species Tympanuchus pallidicinctus. The sequence continues at coordinate 22,809,939 of NW_026294802.1, forward strand.
ATGTCAAACACTAGAAATACTGGGATGATGACAAGCACAGGAGATACAGAATGACCCTTGTATCTTTTCTGCTCTCATAGTAAAATAGGCTACTTACTGCCACATAAGTATTTTGTAACCATTGTAACAGAATAACATTTAAGTAATTCATTTCTGCCTTTAACCTTTTAAGGACAATAATGGTGAGACTGAACAAAATTTTATCCTTGATATCTTTTTAAAAGGAAGTATTAAAATAGATGCTCTTTCTATAGCCTCTCTGAAGAAACATTTCAGATCAGCTGGTAAGAAATTAGAAGTAAAAGACTGTAAGTGGAATAGAAAAGAAACAGTCAAATCATTGCAAGCAAAAATAGCTGTGTGTAAAGTTTTGCAGCTCTGGAAATTAATTCTATGAGAGGATTCAATTCCTCTCATAAAGGAATATGGAAATTGTATCCTCTATCCAGTAATTTTCAATAGCTCCTTCTAAAACTGAGTCAGTAAAGTCTTTCTTTTGATGCCATTTATTTATTTATTTATTTGTTTATTTTTATAAAACCTTTAACAGCATAAGATACTGAAAATAGGGTTTAAGTATAATCCTTGACAGAACTATTGGAAACTTACAGAAGATTAGCAGAGAGGTGAAAACAAACGTAAACAGAAAACTACTACTGCAAAACAGCCAGGAGCTGAGGAGGAGAAATAAGAACTACAAGGAAAACAACATCATAAATGTTCTTTGGATCTTCATATAAAAAATGAAAACACAACAAGCAAAAAACTCTTCTTTTTCATTCTCTTTTAAAGTTTTGTTGTTTTCTTCTTGGCAATAGTTTTTGTTTGTTTCTTTTTTTTTTTTTTTTTTTTTTTTTTTTTAATTATTGTTCTTTATTTCCAGTAATTTAAATTCAGTGCTGAGTAGATTTCAGCAGTTTCTTTCAGTGACTTCTTCTTAATAAAGGGACAACATCATGAACTTCCTTCCTTAGTACTTCAAGCTTCTCAGAAAAATATTTAATGTTAATCCCCTTTGGAATGTTAGTCTTTAAGTGCGTGTTCTGTCCCTCAATGAAAATTCATGAACAGATGCTTCCACCTAGAAATTAACTTTCTCTTATCAAGAAATACATAACTTTGTAAAATGTTCATTGCAGCCATGTTTGCTTTCTTTGTGAAAATATATCATCAGTAAATATCCAGCTGCTGATCTTAGTTTTTGCTTGTCATTACTTCTCTCACCTAGAAAGTACAAAGATTGGTAAAAAAGCAATGCCTTCTATTTATTTCCTTGAAAACAACTATAGACACAAAGAGCACGATAACACTATTTGATAGAGAAAATTTTCAGCTACATAAGGCTAGTTTTCAGCATAGCCATCATTATTAGCTATGCATTTTTGCCAGTGATGAACCAGAGGCTGAATGCTACTCTTGTAAAAATTGTGCAGTGGTGCTGTCACTGCTGCTGAAACACACCACTTCCTCACTGTGCTGACATCCACTGTTTGGTCACCATAAATGTTCAGCAGACACTCATTATGTCAAAGCACTGATAATGTCAATTTTTTTCTCATGTATGAACTCAGTGACGCACCTCTGCTCCATACACAATTTCAAATCAGATGCAATTTCCTCAGACTTCCCCTCTGCTGCCAGCTGTCACACCACAACAAAACATAATAGAATATTGGTGGAAAGGTTCACCATATAGTGCCATACCATCAGCATTCACTTCTGACATCATGAGCAAAATAATTAAACAGGATGTATTACTTTTGGAGCAGCTCTCATATATATGATATGCTGATGCTAATCTTTGGCAAACATGTAAAAAAAATTCAGGGGTATCAAAACCTTCCTTCATTAACTCTTCCTGTCTTCTTGTCTTGAATCTTGCATATGCCACAGAGGCCACCACTGTAAGGTCACAAGGAGAAATAGAAATCTATTTGTTTAAACATTTTAACAGAGAGATTAAATGCAATTTCTTTTAGTCACATCATGAAGAAATTAATAAGCCATCTAAGTACAAAATAATTGTGAAATCTTTGGTTTGTTCTTAATTTGTGAAGAAAAATGTTGAAGATTAGCATAGTGCATGCAACAAGTTTTGCATTGCTATTGTTGGCCCAGTGTGAATAGAATATCTGTAGGCATTCATTCATCCTTTTGTTTCCAGCTCTATATTTTTTTTGTTAAGTTGTTTTATTTATTTATTTATTTATTTATTTAGTCCTCCTCATTTTTTAATCTTGTTGGGCTTTAAATCAATTTTGATTAGGAAATTTCAAAATCCTTTATGATCCCAGCATGTAACTTTCTATAGAACTTAAAATATCAATATCTGTGGTTTGTTGTAGTAGGTGCTACAATACTGAAAACAGTAGGTAAGCATTAACATTTATATACATTACATGTCCTTCTCTTTGTTATGAGTAACTACTTAGGTATTCCTTTTTCCTCTGTTAGAGTTAGCACATAGTTTTCTTACATTTCTCACATAGAAATACATTCAACTTCATGTTATTCTTAAATGGACATAGGCAAATGTTTTTGTTTTGTTTGTTTGATTTTTAATTTTACAAAAAGACTATGATGCAGGCAGACAGATCTTTCCTGACTACCTCTGTGTTAAGTAATTACGATGCAGACTCTGTCCTATTTTAGATCATATAATTAACAAATCATTTCATATCACGGATGTAGGAATGATAGGAAAGAAAAGTGGAGTAATTTGTCCAATCCTTTTTGTTAGAGCAAATTGTTGTTACTAGTGACTTGTTGCACTGCAGAAGCAATGTGGCTCCCAGAGAGTGAACTGGGCTTGGTTCCAGCTGGCACATCCTTAACAGTATTCCCAAAAGTCAGATTGCGGGGTCTTTGTAGGAGACTTGTGAGCCAGAGAAAATCCAGTTTCACTTTCAGAGTCCAGTATGAGTCTGAGAAATGAACAATTAGAGCAAAATGCCTTGGCACTTGTGCATTTAAACTGAGAGTTGAGAAGATGTAATATGGAAATCACTGACAAAAAAAAAAACTTCCAATTTTTTTTTTTTTTCCAATTCTTAATTAAATTTTAATATTTATATGTTTGGTTTTTTTGGCTTAATGCAATCACTTAGCATGGCAAGGTCACACTGCAAGGACTGTAACTGTCTCCATTTGATATCATCTACACATATATTATTTCTACTTTAGTAACCTCACCAATGGTAAATGAAATCCTCAAACTCAGAATTCTAAAACTAGCCAAAAGAGCTCTAAAACTGTTTAACAATGTTTATAATAATATTTCAGGAAACCAAATCAAAAAAGCAAAACTACAGTGTATTTTTCATTATGTCTGTTGTTCATTGAGAGCTAAGCCAAATATTTTTAGGAAGACTTTATCTGACAAATTCGGTTCTTACATATAATTTGTGGAAAGATTATGCATTTTTTAATCATTTGTTCACTATTTACAATTGTTTGAACTTTCTGTAAAAGTAAATGCAAAACTGTGGATTATGACAGCTGCCAAAACCAGATGTTGGATAATCCTTTAAGCAATGAGTCTTTAAGGAAATGAGAATGAAGAACAAAATATTTTTATTCTATTTTTCTTTCTAGTTTATACTTTTAAAGTGCTAAGGAAAATAATTTTTGTGAACTTTCTTCCAAATTATAAAAATTAGATCGAAAAACATTACTTCTATGTATATACAGTTATGTATGGATGTGGAGCATGGCTAGCAGACTGAAGGGAGATTATCTTCCTCCTCTACATTGCCCTGGTGAGGCCACATCTGGTGTACTGTGTCCAGTTCTTAGCTCTCCAGCTCAAGAAAGACAGGAAACCTCTAGAGAGAATACAGTGGAGGACCACAAGGATTATGAGCATCTTCCTTATGAGGAAAGACTGAGAGCTGGAACTGTTTAGCCTGAAGAAGAGAAGACTGAGATGGGATCTTTCCAGTGTTTAGAAACAGCTAAAGGGCAGGAGACAGGTGAATGCAGCCAGACTCTTTTCAGTTGTGCACAGCGATGGGACGACTAGGAATGGACACAAACTGGACCAGAGGAAGTTACATCTGAACATGAGGAAAAACTTAGAGGGTTATGAATTACTGGAGCAGACTGCCCAGAGTGTTTGTGGTCTCCTTCTCTGGAGATATTCAAAACCTGCCTGAATGCTTTCTTGTGCAGCCTGCTTTAGCACAGAGGGTTGGATGAATTGATCTTCAGAAGTCCCCTCTTGTCGCTACTATTTTGTTATTCTACATCTTCTATGTCTCCTATGTATTATATGTGTTAGTATATGTAATTTTTTTTTAATAAAAGATTTAATGAAATATGAGATTGATTAATCAGAGAAGGGCCACAAAGATGATCAGAGGGCTGGAGCACCTCTCCTGTGAAGACAGACTGAGAGAGCTGGGGCTCTTCATCCTGGAAAAGAAAGGGCTTCTAGGAGACATTGAAACTTTCCAGTATTTAAAAGGGAATTATGAAAAGGAGGGGAATCAACTTTTTGCAAGAGTAGATAGTGATAGGACAAGGGAAATGGTTTTAGGCTCAAGGAAGGAATGTTTGGGTATCAGGGGGAAGTTCTTTACAGAGAGAGTGGTGCGGTGCTGGAACAGGCTGCACCAGTGACATTGTGGATGCTCCATCACTAAAGGTGTGACCAAATTGGATGGGCCCTGGGTAGTCTCGTCTAGTACAAGATCTGGAGGTTGATGGCCCTGACTTTGACAGGGGGGTTGGAACTTGGTGATCCTTGGGATCCCTTCCAACCCAAGCCATTCTGTGATTTTATGATTCTACTATTAATAAATTTTCAAGGTGGAAAATTTAAAAACATTGAACACTAAGTATTGTGAAAAATAACAGATATTGACTATTTAGAGGCCATCATAAACACTTCTGTTTCTTATTCTTTTATCAACCATGACAGACATCGATCAGCTTGGCAATTTCACGTTTCTTTTTTTCAGGTAAATGCAACAGAAACAGAGGGAACTTGTAAACAGTCCAGTGCATTCTAATTAAGGGAACAAGCGGTGAGCTGATCTGTTTCTCTTCTGTATGTTACATACTGTACATGTGTTTAGACCTCCTTAGCTGATGTGTCCTCTGATTAGATCTGTGCATTACTGAAATAAATGAAGAGCCAGTTCAAGCCAGATGATCTCAGCAAATACTTCTATTTTGTCAAATGAGTCAGAATACGTGATATCAAATTTACACCGGATTGTATGTTTTTATAATCCATGCAGAAGAACAGATGAAGCCTGATCTGGTACAGTGTTATATTGATAAAACTATAATCTAATATTGAACATATCTGAAATGGCAGAATAAAAGTGAAGCAGACTGGCACTTTGCAAAATGTAGCTGTGGTATTTTTGATCTTTCACAAGAAACCCAACAGACAGCTAAACATGTTGCCAAGCCATGGCCAAATATAGCTTTGAAAAAGATAGTTGAAGATCTGGAAGCAGCATAGCCAGCCCTGTGCAGCTGTACAAGCATTGTGCTGATAGCACAATCTCACTTTTGGGCATTTTGATTAGTATTTCAGCATGACACCTCACTGTGCTGTGCTGACATACTGTGTTCTAGGACTTGCCTGGACAACTTGATTTTTGGCTGCCTGCTAACAAAAGAGAATGTTTTTACTTTTGTATCAGACTGTGTTTCCTCATAGCTGGAACACACACCGATTTTTTCATTCTCAGTTTGAGTTCTATCTTCAGACAGAGCATTTTAAGTACACAAAATTAAATTAGGACCAGATCTGCTTTACTCTTTACTCTTTTATTTATTTATTTATTTATTTATTTTTATTTAATGTTCTTAAAGCATAAGGATTGGACTCCTACAGTGCAAAAAAAGAAGGAAAAAAAAAAGAAAAAACAAAAAAAGAAGAAAATATGAACCATTCTTTTTCACAAGATCTTTGTGATCTTTGATCACAAGATCTCACAAGTACTTGCTTTTCTGAAAAAGTGAAATGCAAAAATTGAACATTGCTAACAGCTGTCTGATATGACTAATTTTATTCATCAAATGAGCCTCAGAAACTGCAGACAGAACAACCAAACAAATAAAGCTAGTGATTACACTTAAAAGCTACAGTCATCTAACGAGGACCAGGAAGCAATTCTTGATGTTTCAGTGACTTATCAGAAATATTAAACATTTTATACTTACTAGATGAAATAAAAAATCATCTAATTTAAATCACTTCAGGCAATATATTCCAGATTTCTGGGCAGAACACAATGAACACTTGTAATCAGAATTGGCTTCAAAATACTATATAAACAGAAAACTCTGTTTTTATTAGATAATTTATTCAATAAAAGCTTTTTTTGTCTGCTTCATGCTGCGACTGGCAATTTTAATATTCTGTATGAGAGTAGGTGGAATCACATCCTCTGTCTTATATTTTAACTGCTATTAGACTCACAGACAAATTACTTGATTGTTTCTAGAGATCTCTGTAAATATTAGTGTGTATTTTATAATACATATGGGAAGTGGTGCTCTTGTTTACAGCTAAAAACTAATAGGTAGAACTATAAACAGACACACATACAGATTAAAAACACAAAACAGACCAACCATACAATCATCATTCTTAAGATATGGTCAGGCAATTAGAGCCCTGTGTTTAATATGCAGATATTTTACAAAGAAATTACCATCAATCTCTGCCTCATCCTCTTTCCTAATGATATTTACTTTATGAAACATGCAAGCCCATCCCATGGAAACATTTCTACTTCTTCTAAACTGTGAAAGGACCATTTATTTGTGTAAAAAGTTTTTATCATTTTGATTGTATAGGAGAATGACAGCAGTGAGTCTGAAACATGTGTTGTACCTGTTGTAGAGAGGTTACTGATTATGAAAATATTTTTCCCTTCCTTTATAGACTGCTATGGAAAAGGTTAATTGACCATTACCCAGGAACCTACCCATCTATTTATTTTTTCAGTAGCACAGGATGTGTTATTTTCTTGGCTTAGGATTTCATGAATCTTTAGTACTGGCTTTATTTCTCTGCTCTAAGATAAAATACACCCCAAATGTTGAAACAATGCTTTCAGTGACACAGCTATTTAACAGTCAGCAAACCAGTTCACACAATACCACTCCTTGCTTTTTTTTCTCCTTGCTTTGATTAGGAAAAAAAAAAAAAAAAAAAAGGTCAGTATCTGTCTCTCAACAATTAAAATTGTAATTGGATCCAGTTCAGTGCTTCTGCATCTATTGTAATGAAGTGTTTCAAAATATGAAACAGATATCACTACAATGGGCTGTGTTTGGATGCTGATATTCTGCCAACATGCTGAAGATGGAAAACTATTTTGTGAAAACAACTGACCTTGAAAAAGGTCAAATTGCTCATAAGATTTGAATATTAGATTGATTTAGTCTGTTAAATGACTTGTACTGTGTAAATAAATATTTCAAATAAATTGCTTTGATTCAGAAATGGATGTCTTAACGCAGTTACCCTTACAGTGGTGCTATGACAAAAGTTCTTTCATTTACACTTTTAAGTTAAATATCATGGCACTGTTTTATCTTGTGGTTACAGAATATTATACACCTTTTTATATATAGTTTTCTTAATTTTATTTTTTTTTTATTAAACTGTGATTTAGAATGATAGGCCCTTTTTTTGCTGGCTTTGTTACTGAACCTTGATGTTTCCCAGCTGAAAATGATTGAGTCTATTCTAAGCAAAACTTCAGTGGTTGTGTACATTCATCCAGAGTGATGCCACCTGTCAAACAGGTCTCTAACAGTGACCTGTAGAGCATGCTAACAGCTCACCATGCCAGTCGTATTTATTATAGACACATCTGTTTACATACTGTTATGGCCAAACTGCAGGGAGAAGAAATATTTAATGATATATTTCATACTGGTGCTTAACAGGAGATACAAAAGTGGTTTCTTGGTCGGAGAAGAAAAGATAACAGCTTATTGGTTCTGATATATGAACTTGTGCAAGTTTTCAGCCTCTGGTTTTTATATGATTCCTGCAGTGATTTTGGTGAAGGCTATTGGTCTTTGCTGGGATGGCCTCTTCTTTTTTGAGATGGGTACATTATATGTTTCTGCCCACTATCTACAATTAATTAACCATCTAACTACACCTAAATTCATTTAGGTGTCTGCCTTTTATTTTTTCATGAACTAAGTATCATTTACACATATAAAGAAATTAGGCAAATGTAACCCTAAAATCTTAATCCTGAGTCTGTTTAAAACTCTTATTTTTATAAGGGCAAGTAAAGCGTGATAAGGTTGCTGGCCTTTTATGATGGAATTACAGCGTCAGTGGATAAAGAGAAACTGACATCATTTACCTGGATTTCTCCTGCATGACATCCTTGTCACCAAACTGGAGAAAAATGGGTTTGACGGATGGACCACTGACTGGATAATTGTCTGGATGGTTACACTCAGAGTTGCTGCCAATGGCTCAATGTCCAAGTGTAGACCAGTGATGAGTGGCATTCCTCAGGGATTTGTGTTGGTACTGGTGATATTTAACACCTTTATAGGTGAAATGTGCAGCGGGATTGAGTGTGCCCTCAACAAGTTTGCAGACAACACCAAACTAAGCGGTGCAGTTAATGCATTAGAGGAAAGGGCTGCTATCCAGAGGGACCTGGACAGTCTTGAGAGGTGGACTCATGTCAGCCTGATGAAGTTCAACAAGGCCAAGTGCAAGGTCTAGCATCTGGGCCAGGCAATTCCAAGCACGTTTACAGGGCAAAGAATGGCTTGAGTGCTGTCCTGAGGAGGAGGATTTGGGAGGGCCTACTGATGAAAGATTCAAAATGAGATGGCAATATGTTCTTGCAGCCCAGAAGGCCAACTGTATCCTGGATAGCATCAAAAGAAGCGTGACCAGCAGGTCAAGGGAGGTGACTGTCCCTCTACTGCTGCAGCAGTTTCAGAGGAGGGCCACAGATACATTCAGAGGGCTGGAGCACTTCCCCTGGTGAGCTGGAACTTTTCAGCCTAGAGAAGAGAAGGCTCTGAGAAGACCTAAGTGGCCTTCCAGTACCTGAAGGAGGACTACAGGAAAGCAGAGGAGGGACTTTTTAGAAGAGCAGGTAGTGGTAGGATGAGGCAAAATGTGTTTAAATTGGAAGAGGGTAGATTTAGACTAGGTATCAGGAATAAATTATTTTCTATGAGGGTAGTGAGACACTGGAACAAATTTCTCAGAGTGGTCGTGAATGTCTCCTCCCTGGAAGCATTCAAGGCCTGGCTGGATGGGGCTTTGAGAAACCTGGTCTAGAGGATGGTGTCCCTGCCTATAGCACAGTGGTTGAAAATAGGTATTCTTAAAGGTCCCTTCCAACCTAAACCATTCTATGATTCTATGTTTTACAATAGTTTCACTTTCTTCAGAAGTGACTCAAAAGTAGGGGAAAAAAAATGCTTTATTCATTGGTAGTAGATCATAAGTCCTTGTTGTAACCTGTAAGATTATACACCTGTGGTTAATCTGAACTGTGCAGCTCTGATTTCATTTAACTTGACTTGGAAATCTCCCTACTGAGGAACATTTTGAAATCAAAGATTTCCTGAAATTTCATAAAAGAATTGATACTAATCTAGGAAATAAAGACCAAACAACAATAACAAAGAAATAAGAAAATCAACAACACAAACCTTTCCATATGAATTGTTCTGTAAACCTGCAAATCTAACAAAATAAAATAAAATAAAAAGTAATAAAAATATTTTTCAAAAGTTCTCTTTTACCTCTTGCTCTACATATAAATATGAAATGTTGTTTAGCAAATATCTGGTTGCTATTGATACCATTATAACTAGCTTTTTTCTAATGTATCATTATTTTATAAATGACTTCTACTATTTTATATGAATACTTTTTATTATAGTACAATATATTTTGATCCACATGATCTGTATTATATTCACATAAACACATGCGCACAAAAAGTTTATCTAATGCATTAACTCCCCATGACAAATGGTTTAATACAAATGAAATAGTCATTGGAATCTTTCCTGCATCCATAAGAAGCTGTTAGCTTATCAACTGGAAACAAAGCAACATCATAAAACATTTCTCAGCAAAGCCAAGGAAAATGATTTGATATCTAAACCTTCCAATAATTGAAAACATATAACCCATGTACTTCTGAATTATAGCTTGACTAATCTCTTATGAAGTATTTTTTTTTTCTACAGAATGCTTCTTATACTGCAGCAAGGGCATCGATGTGTTAGCAGGATGTTTTAAGACGCAGCTGTCATTCAGGATAAGTGAAGTTAATTCTCTCAGTACCAGTTCCTTCCACATGCATCAGCACCCTGCAAAGCTTAAAAAGAAGGATTGAAATCAGATATATAATTTTTTTTAATCTTTCTTGAGTTCACATCGGTATTTACTAATAATTTCACCCTCCAGGTGAAGCTAAACTCATGAATACAATAAAACTACTAAAACAGTTATGAACATTTTGTCATTAATCATTTTGCAATTAATATGTGATGGAGAACATGAATTGGGTAGAATGTTAAAACTAATTTTTGGTTAAAACAGTTAAATTTGATGACTCATTAGTTGCCAAGTATTAATCTGGCAGTTGTTCTTTGACCATATGGAATAAGTGGGTGTTTTTAATATGGGACTACCTAGGTCGCAGGAAATACTACCACATATGACAGGATCTGGCAGTTGTGATGGACACAGTTCTGAAGACTCACTGTGTAGCAGCTTCCAAGTAATCAGAAGCATTTTAGAACTTTCTGAACATCTTAGAATGGAGACTGGGATACATATCACCTAAAAGTCAATTCTAATTATTATTTCATAGTGATTATTTCATACTAGATATTACTTTTTATGTAGGAAGTTAACTTGCAATGATTTGGGGAATAAATCACTAGAATGGATATATTGGAGCAGTCTTTCTCTCCTTGGTACAAAAGTCAATAATCATTTATCCATATTTTCTTCGCAGCATAAAATTCTATTTCAGATATCTTCCCTATTATGAGTCCTCCAAGATAATTCCACTACTTCACTCTCTCAGTTGGAAAACACTCTGCAATTTCCAGCACAATTTCCACTGTTATGTATTACTGTGAAACAGTATAACTTTGTACCATGTATTGTTACTGATTAAAAATGGTTTTAAAATGGTAAAAGAAATATACAAGTTATGTCTTTTTTTTTTTTTTGTAACAGTATTCTTCTAGTGTTTTTTATTAGCACATTAGCATCAGTAGAGATGCTATGGCGTGGGAATTTTTGCTTTCAAATTGTTTTTTGAATTCTTTTTTTAAATGACATATGGCAGACACATTTTAAGACACTAAAGCTCAAGTATCAAAAGACAAATATAAATATTAGCATCATTAACTGCTCTTATGTTTAATTAAGACTTTATTATTATTATGATCTATCCAGCTCAGGAATTTGCTGTGTTCCATATTGACAATATTAGTCTTATTTAAAAAAATGAGGGTTTTGTTGCTGTTGTTGTTTTCCACTAATGTGGAAGCAATTATTTCATTTTTTTTAAAACTAAGATTAATGTATTTATTGATACGTATTTTTTCAAATTAACATATTAAATTATACTGAATTCTATGTAAGTATGACATAGACCTTTTTGCTGCAAGAGGCTAAAGAATCTAGATTTACATTACAATCAAATTAAGCTGTAAGCAGTTTTTGTCTTCAGAATCTCAGACTGCTTTTACATTTAATTTCATCAGAAAATAATGTCCCTTTTTTTCCTTTCAGTCTCCAAGGGCTGCACTACAGTCTGGGATAGTGTCCATAGTTTGAAGAAATGCAGAACACTACCCAAGGGAAGTACCAGTCTCATGTCACCCTTCAACTCAGAGTTTGTATTGCAACATTGCTTGTGCACCAAACTCCATAATGCTTTCAACTCTTTCTCAGAATTTGAAGACAGAACAAGTATGGCGTTGTGTGGTTTACATCAAGAACCTGATATTCAAGTAATGAGAGTAGTTACCAGATGGATCAGGTTCATATTATTATGGTTTCTTGATTCTTGTTTCTGTAAAACTCATACATCTGACATCAAATCATACATTTCATTAACTCTTTCAGTTAATAAATTACGAAGTATTTGAATAAATTAATTATATGAGAATGCTCAATAGAGTCAAGACAAATGTTTGAACAAAGGCAGGAGACAAACACACACACACACACTGAACAAAAAAGATTTTTACCTCAGATTTTTAAATTGGGTTGGAGAAAGTATTAATGTTTTTCTAAAAGTGTCAACTACACGAGGAAATGAACATATATTTGGTCTTTATTGTTTGCATTAACTGGTATGATCCAGTTTTGCACTGCTATGGAAAATACTGAACAGTCATTAACAATATTTACTCAACTATTATCCTGGCTTCAAGGATAATCTTCTTGGGGCTGCAAAATGTACCTCACCACAAAGTACCAGGGAATCTATATATTACAATGGAAGGAGTATAGAGAAGGCTGGATGGCTGCACTTGTAGGGCTGCAGTCAATGACTCGATTTCTAAGAGAAGTCCTGTGACGAGTGGCCCATTAACATCTTTCTAGGCAACATGGACAGTGGAATTGAGTGCACCTCAGCAGGTTTGAAGATGACATCAAGCTGAGTGGTGCTGTTTAGGCACTGGAAGGAAGAGATGCTATCCAGAGGGACCTGGACAGTCTTGAGAGGTGGGCCTATGCCAATCTTATGAAGTTCAAGGGAGCCAAGTGCATGGTCCTGCACTCAGTATGGGGCAATTCCAAGAACAAATACAGGCTGGGTGGAGAATGTCTTGAGAGCAGTCCTGAGAAGAAGGATTTGAGGGTGACAGTTGATGAAAGACTCAATATAAGCCAGAAACATGCACTTGAAGCACAGAGGGCCAATTGTATCCTGGACTGCACCAAGAGAAGTGTGACCAACTGGTCGAAGGAGATGATTCTGACCCTCTTATTCTGTGCTGGGGAAACCTCATCTGGAGTACTGCATCCAAATATGGAGTCCTCAGTATACAGAAGAGATATGGACTTTTAAGAAAACATTCAGAGGAAGGCCACAATAGTGATTCAAGGATTGAAACATCTTCCCTACAAGGACAGACAGAGAGTTGGGGCCCTTCAGCCTAGAGGAGAGAAGGCTCAAGGGAGATCTTATACCAGTCTTCCAGCACCTGAAGGGGGCCTACAAGAAAGGGGAGAGGGACTTTCTAGAAGGGCATGTAGGAACAGAATAAGGGACAATGGCTTTTAACTGAAAGAGGGTAGATTTAGACTAGATATTAGGAAGAAACTGTTTTCTGTGAAGGTAGTGAGATGCTGGAACAGTTTGCTCAGAACGGTTCTGGATAGCCATTCTCTGGAGACATTCAATAGTAGGCTAGATGGAGCTTTGATCAACCTGGTTTAGTGGGAGATGTTCCTGCCTACAGCAGGAGACTGGAACCTGGAACTAGAAGGGGTTCTTAAAGGTCCCTTCAAACACAAATCATCCCATGATTCCATTTTTCTTTCTCTCTCTCTCTCTCTATATATATATATATACAGCTGAGAATTCAAGATTTGAGATTTATTTCTATCTCTGTATCTCTGATGAATGAGGTACTGACTGAGCATCTTGGCCACACTGAACTGTCTTAAGTGCTTGACTGTTACTTTCCGTTCTGCTATTTTTTTCTCATTTTATCTACAGGACAGCTCTGTGGCTCTAATGGAGCTATAAGAAGGCCTGTGATTTTACTTGCCAAAAAATAATTCACATGAAATTTATAATATTAATAGAAAAATAAAACATAAATCACTAATGCATCCAGATTTATCTCACATGGCTTTCGCATACTGGCTTTGGCAGAGTTTCTCTAGAAATACATTTTTGAATGTTATTAAACCCACAGAATTCAATGCAGAAGAGCTAGTCATTCTCTCCTGCAGAGCTTGGACTTTCATATGAGAAAAGTTGAAGAATCATTTAAGTCCATTACCCTTTCAGTCTGTGGAAGACAGAAATCTGAAAAAAGATTCTAAGCCACTGTGTTGCTCAAGAGAACTGCATATATACTCCCAAATTAAAAATATTTTCCTTAAGTAGGTAGTTCTCTGCTATTGGAAACCTCTCTACACACCAAAAGGAGAAAAAAATAGCATAAATTTGAGACTAATTGTTAATTTACATTTGAGGTAGATATTTGGGTCATTTACTTAAAATGTAGTATGTAATATGACACTTGTATTGTTATCTAAAGACATTTCAAGATGCTGTGGAGGTAGTGATTTTTCTTTTTTGCTTTTTTTGTCTGTTTGTTTTGTGTGTTTGTTTGTTGTAAGAATCAAATAATATTTCTATTAGGAGAACATATTTTAACCTCATTGTATGTTTATCACTGTAAAATTTATTTCATGAAAGTGAACACTGAAGTTTCCTTCCATCTCCATTATTTCTTTCAAAGTAATGTACTTAATCAATTGCACAAAAGCATTACAATATACATATACATAAATGACTATAAATTAGACTGCAGGGAAAAAATTCCATTTCTGTCTTTTCCCACTGGAAGTGCCAAGTACAAAGGCTGTAGCATTTGCTATCTATCTTATTCATTTATTTTTTTACGCTCCCTATTAGAACTCTTATTTTTTATCACAATGTGAAAGTCCATCTTTCTAGTGTTTCTAACCAGGTCTGGAATAGCATGTATCAAAATATCAAGTGAAAATATTTCTAGCTAATTCTCAAAGCCTGGAAATACTGGTTGCAATGTTTTGTGAAAACCTACAGGCATAAGACAGGGCACCAGAACCAGAATACATTTTCCAGAAATTGGTATCTAGAATGGTTTCCCTTGTCTCATCAGTCACGTGGGTTTTTCTTTTTTTTTTTTTTTTTTTTTAGTGCAGTGTAAGAACTATAAACTCCAAAACTGTATTTCCATCATGAATCCAACTCATTCTCTCATCCACTAAGGTGGGCAAAAATAAAGGTCTAAGAGTTTGGAGGAGTGAAGGGGAAAGGCCCTGACAACTTTTGTCCCGGTATAAGATTATCCCTCTGTGAAGATTTTATTCAGGACTTCCTGTGTCAAATCCCTTGTGTGGAAAATTTGTGAGCAGTCTTAAGGGGAAGACCAAAAGCACAGGGACACATTTCCATGCTTATAAAGACTTTTTATACTGAATAATAAAATTGTTACTTTAACATATGCTTTTAAAGTATAGGGTAAAACTTTCTGGCATTACAGGCACCTTCCAGTTACTGTGCACGTTATGGTCTCAAATACTTTGCTGTTTAGCAGCATATAAGTGCAACATTGGTTAGGTAAATTACTGTGTGCTATTACCATTGTTACCACATGGAAACCACGTTTCTTTAGTACATGGTATGGTATTTCCTGGTAATACCACAAAAAAATGGTGCCTGTCAGCACTGAGTTATTAAGAGCTTTTGTGATATTTGGATATATATATATGTATATATATATATAATAGTTTCTGTTTACACTTTGATAGCTTTTCTAAAGCAAATAATAAACAGAGATGTCTTCTGCACTATGTACATAAAAGGGAAGGCTTTGCCTGCTGTATGTTATAGCCTCCCAGGATTCAGATCAGAGAGTTGGCCTAATTCACTGTCATTTAAAACCAGATGTTTTTTCTGGCACGCTGTCTTGCAAAGGCAACAATGATATCCATCAGATGGTACTCAAGGAGGCTTTAGAGAATTAAGTTAGATACCACAAATAAGTAGGAACAATGAAGTCTGAAAATAAATCTTAAAATGAGTTCTGATAATCAAGATTTTTTTCCTCAATCATTTACTATATATTCTGAGTTCAAAGGAGGACTTCAATCAATTTTGCAACAAGTTGGAGAGCTATTATGTGCATGAAAAGCAATACCACTGACAAAAACCAGCATAAAAAGGTACAGATTCATGCATTAATATATACAGATCAAGTTTTCACACCAAACAGTCACTCCTTGCTCTGAGTTCAGTGTAAACCTGCATGCAGTGAAAATCTGGCTGAAAAAATCTAGGTCTGACGCAACAAGAAGTATACATCCACAATTAAATTTTTATTTATTCTCTATGCTTCTGAAATAACCAGCTTAGAGGAGCATGTCCCATATCAGCCTCTGGTCCCTTGTGTTCTTTACAAATAAAATAGAATAAAGTGAAGGATACTGGCATGCATGATTTCCCCCCCCCCCCCCCCCCCCATTCTCTAATTACATTTGCACAGATGGCTCTATGTCACACTCAAGAATTTAAATGTAGCATCACAAATATGTGCAAGACACAAATCACAACTTACATTTGGTGGGCATGCTCACTAGTTACTTGATTAAACTCAGCTTGAAGTAATATCAAACTAAAGACTCTACCTTAAAGATGAATCTATCTACCTAAACCAAGCAAAACTAGTAATTCACGAAAACTGAAGTGCTACACACAGAAATTTTAGACCTTTGAAATTTATCATTCATTAAAGTATTGTTTTTTAAAAAAAGAAAATGCAAAAATTTATACCTGAATCATGCATTAGAAGAAATCTCTAAATTTCTGGCTAGAAGAAATAGAATATTTCCATTCTAAAATAAAGTTTAGCTGAGCAAAAAAACTTAGTGAATCATTTCAGTAGATGTGAATTCATTTAAGAGAATTGTTAGCAGAATATGGGAAAAAAAGATCTAGCAGGAAATTTCTAGTAAATATATCCTCAAATAAATCAAAATTAAGAAAGAGAATAATAGAAAGCCTTTCAAAGCTCATTTTGCAAATGAGAATTTTAATTTCAAAGAGAGAAATGTTAGAATTACAACAGTACAAAAAATAACTTTTTGATGATAATATCAAGTCCAAAGAAAAATATACGTAGTGCTCAAAACAGCATACAGTTTGACAAAACTTAAACATATGCAACAAGAACTTGTAACTTTAACTGAAAGAAAAAGTAGTAAATACTATTAAATGGGACTTCTTCTTCACTACATACAATCTGTTAATCCTCAAGTGGAAGGCAATAGAACTAGGAGCTGCAGAATCAATGGGGATAAGAAAGGAAAAGTCTGCAGGGGAAAATGCCTCTGAACTTAACGGAATGTCATTCTGAAAGTGGACTCTCTTCATATATTTTCATTAATTATGGCCATGACAGTAGCTAAATGTTCCTTTTGTCATTTATTCCAAAATTTTAAGTCTTCCTTTTGAAGACATTTTATCTTTCTTTTTACCTCTTTCTCTCACATTGAGACTGTTTCCTTCTCATATGTTTTAATCTCTAGTCGTCCATCTTTGTGTCTTCTCAGTTTCTGATCATCACTCAAAAAAATTCTTTAATAATGAGAGGACTCATCCATCACACATCGTGTGAACAGCATGAAAGAAAGCTGCAATAACTCAAAGCTCTGTTTGTAGCACTAAGAATGGTGCAATATTTTCCCTCCCAAACAGTGGGGTGCCAACAGATGCATAACAAATCATTTGCTTTTGTTTCTCAGATACCTCTGAACTTTCCATATACAGACTTACTGTTTCTAGGGATTATACAGCTGTATAAAGGTAAATGTCCCAAGATCTCTGTCATCCAAAAATCAAACATGGGACAGTGACTCATAAACTTGTACCCATGAGATATAACACTGATGTTGTCTTGAGTAACTATGCTGCACAATTACTGTTTACAGATGTCCCTCCAGATATTGTTCAGACCCCTGAATAAATATTCAGTTTGTTTATGTGGTACATACTACCAGATCTGATGATTCTGGAAGAAAAAAAGTTAAATTTGCAGTACACTAGAAGTCACTAGAATCTCTGATACAGCCTTCTACAAAATTTTTCTGTACAATAAATTAAAAAAAAAATTATAAAAATTTTCTCTAATTTTGAGAAGTCTAAACAGTAAAAAGTCTAGCTGTAACTATCACTGATAGTTTAGCTATAAAGCAGAAGTTTTCCCACTTTCTTCTTTTCTGAAGATTCATATATAATTAACCTAATTCATGCTAGTAGACATTTGAAAAATAATGAAGAATTTTTTAGGTGACAAGATAAAAGAAGTGGGAAAAGAGCACAGATGCACACACACAAAAGACAAAAGTTAGCTGAGGAGAAAGTCATAGAATATTTTGTTTAGAGTGATATTTTATTTGAAATATCTGGCATGACCTTCTTCTCCTAATAAATTTGATTTGTTCTGTTTACAAATGTCACCATTGGATAGAAAATCCATTGGAAAACAGTAAGCAAAAATTTGTAACAAAAAGTAAAGCAATTAGCTTGTAAGGCAATGTACTGTGACACTTGTCACACTACAACACTCCTTAAGTTACATTAAGACTTACCTGAATATTTTGAAAAAGAACAGGGATGCTAACAATATTTTCAAATAAGTAATTCTAAATATCTAAAAAAATAAGTATAAAAAAAAGAGAAAAATTATAGAAATCTGAACCATAATGTCACACAGCTACGCCTTCATTGAGGTGTCCATATTGTATTCCTTTTACAATATCTCTCCTCTTGGCCATTCTCCTGAGGAACTTGATCCTTTTATCATCATGGCTAAGCTCCATGCAGTCAAAACCTTTAATACAGAGAGCTAGCCCACTCTCTTTTTTTCTCTGCCTCTCTCTTCAGAAGTGCCTGAGGCCATCCATCTCAGCCCTTCTATCAGGTGAGCTTTCCCACAGTGTCTCACTGAGCCCTTAGAGCTAAAAATTCTATTTCCTCTAGCTTAATTTCCATATGATGTGTCTTTGTACAGAGGCATTAAATTTGGGCCTCTACTGAAAGTGACTTACTGGCTGGAATTCCTTTTGGCTGCTCTTCAGATTCTATTCCATGGATCCATTCTCTTTTTCCCATCTCTAAACACAGTTGAAGCTGTGTCATTCTTCTTCTAGCAGGCTTTACATTAAAACTCTCTTCGCCAGATTAGCAAGGTGGTATAAAAAGCCATAGAACAAAGAATCCTGAAGCAAATTATTTAATAACAGGCTGACAACATCCTCTTATTCTGCAGGGTATCCATCCCACTCAGTTTCAGCTGTACTCAATAAAGTAAAAAAGATTAACCTGGAGTGTCTGAGACAGAGCATGATTCTGATGTTCCCACTTGACCTCTGGAGCAGCAATTCTTCACTGATTATAGACAGAGAAATCTGCTAGTGCCTTAATGAAAGACAGTTGGAAAATAGCTGAATGAAATATAACTAATCTTCTGTGATAAAGTTGTGAGGCAAAGATGAAATTAGAATTGCCATGTGGTAACCAATCTAACTAGTCACTGACTGTGACAGAGTACGCCTGACAGATTGCAGTGACAGAAACTAAGCCTTTCCCTGTTAGCAGAAGATGCCAAAGTGTCCTCAGAGATTTCATTATTTGGAGTGACAATACAGCTAAATGGTTAGGATTGTACCATTAGACTGTATACTTTCTGTTTAACCGGAGCAGCAACAGCAGAAATGTTTGTATATGATTCGTAGTCTTCAGTAGAAATCAGAGACTCAGAAATCAAATTAAGAAATGGCCACAGAAACCTAAAAATTTTATGAAATTTGAAAATGTTACTAAACACTTAACCATTTCATCTAGCAGCCATCATCTATCCAAAAATAGCAAAGAAACTTCCCTACTTTTGACCATGTATGGTTTCACTTTTCCACTGAAAGAGAGATGGGTTCTCAGTTCTTGCCCTTTTCCTGTCTCACAAAGATATGTCTCACTGTAATATATATACATATTAAAGTCATGTTGGTTTTTTTTTGTTTGTTTGTTTGTTTGATTGTTTTTGGTCAATACTAGTTCTACTTCAATTTCTGTACAGTGTGTGAATGCTAAGAGAACCTAGCATTTTTGTATCACGGGAAAAACAATTCAACAAAAATCCTTAGATCAAGGTACAGAGAAGTAAACTACAGCTTTCACAAAATTCTTTTCAGCTTTTGGGTCTAGCTAAAACATTTCAGTTTTCAAATCATTAATGAGAAATATTGCCTAAAACAAATGCTCAGCCCACATTTTCCCCCTAAAAAATCATAAGCCTCCTCTCCCCCCTGCATTCTTTCTCTAAAATCTGCTATTAAAATCTTTTAACACAGGTAATAATGTAATTTTAATCTCAGATTTCATATGGCGTATTTTTCTATTACCACCGCTCCAGAGTAATTGATGTAAAGTATATGAAAATACTAGGGAAAGATCAAATCTGGTGCATTAAGCAGTTTAATATGCTCTATATTTGGAATGGGATCAGCATTAAAGAAAGACAGCTGCAGTCCTGGTGACTTCCTGGTAGCTTTAGCTACCAGTTCAGAAAAAAAAAAAAAAAAAAAAAAAAAAAAAAGAGCTTGTTACTTTATTGAACAAATTTAGCCTCTGTGCAGCTGGGTAGGCATGAAAAGGGTAACAGACAAACTAGGAGGGATGCTGTAACCACAGTGGAGAGTTTCCTGAAAAGAAGCAAAGTTATATATTACAAGTAAATGTTTTTACAAAATGTTCTTGAAATGGATGATCTTTTGTCTTTAATGTATAGTTTCTTTATGTTCAATTTCATTTTGACTTCAGTAGAATAGGAGAGGAAAACAAAGTAAATTAAATAATATGCCTTATGACAACAACATGCATAAAACATTCATAAGGAAAATATTTATACAGAAAAAATTGAGATATTTTATAACAATGTGACCCTACTTAACCCTTCAAATCTCTGGTAACAAAAATAATGTATTTATTGTTTATTCATATCTGCCACTTTTCTCTAAATTGTTTGGTATGGCTATGTTTTAAGGAATAAAGAGTATGTTTCCTCTTCTGCAAATTTATGAATAGTTACATAGTGTCAAATTTCCTTTTCCACAAGATGGAAAAATATTCAGTTTTCTAGTGCCAAGAAGTAAAAGGACAAAAATATTTAAGATTTTTTTAAAAAAATATTATTTCATGTTTCCTGCTATTTATTATTTTATTAAGATACTTCTGTTTTAAAAATGTGTAACAGTTACCAAATTCATTTATTGGATCACAGTATGTAATGATGCTAAAATAACTGGTTTCTCTGGCCTTACATGCATGCACCTTTCTACCATCTTCTCAGTCTTTTGCAGTTTTCTGTAAAACAAAAGATAATCAGAAAAAGAATTACCACTGAGCTGAAAGGTACACCATTTTTCAACTCAGATATATAGCCCAAGCTATAAAAAAAACTTCTCAGGAACAAAGAGTTCATAATAAAAGTTCAGTTACAACATTTCTTATGAGATATATAAGAACAATAAAGATGGTGGGAGTCAATGATCTCATTTGGCATTTTTGGGCTAGTCAATGAAACTGAACCATCAGAGACTGTAAGAGCCGTGATAGATTTAATAAAAGAAAACATTTAGCACCATACAGTATACTAAGAGGAGAAATGGTGCTGTTCTAAAAAAGTATGGGTCTGCAAGTTTGAGTAACTTGACTTAGCAAGAAGTGAAAGTTCACTGGGAAGTTCTGCAGTTCTGAATCAACTAGTGAACACAGGCACATCCAAAGAGTCATGGCATACTGTTTGCTTGATATTCTGCACAAATCAAAGCAATGAAAAGGCTTATTTTGGTTTTCTCATTGTGAGAAGAAAGAAAATAAGGCAGGAACCAAGAACGAGTATGGGAAGAGAAGAAAGAGGAAGAAAGGATTGCCTTGTTGAACCTCATTATGTTTGCATGGACCCATTATTCAAGTTTGTACAGGTCCATCTGGATAGCATCCTGTGCTTCTGCCATACAACTGCACCAGCTCAGCAAGTTTGCTGAGAGTGCGCTCAGCCACATAAACTATGTCACTGACATAGATATTCCTATTTAACATAGACATAGTCTTATTTAACATTTATACATAGATATAGTCCTATTTAACAAACTTACTTTTCTTTTATGACTGTTACCCATCTAGTTGAACAAGCGAAGCATACTGATGTAATTTTTAAGATTTCAGCAAAGATTTTGGCAGTTTCTCACAGCATCCTTCTGAACAAAGCATCTGCCATACAGCTAGACAAGAGTGTAATGGAATGTTTAACAATTGGTTGATAGGCTGGGCTCAAAGGGTTATAACAGAGTTACATCAGGCTAGCAATCAATTGCTATTCAATAGCTATGCTGCTAATGTATAATAGATGTACTTAATGCTTAAATATTTGTAGTCTGTTTTACATGCTTCAGCACAGAAGTAAGATAGTGATGTATGTCATGTTCGTATGTCAGATGAAATTAGTGTTAATAAAAGTGGTGAAAAGAGATACATCTTGAATTAAAATGTAAAATCAATTTAATTTCCATAGTGCTTCATACCTTCTTTTAGATTTTACAGCTAGAAAATGATATGAAATACTGTACATCTCCTAAAATAAAAACAAATCAATTTGGTTAATCATTACAAAGGACTTAAAATTTGAAAACAAATTCATCCATTCCAAGTCTTCCTTTGACATCACTGAACATAAACGAATCATCTACATTGTGTTTATTTGCTATCAGACAATAAATCAGAAAGTATGAATAATCAAAGTTTTCAATTCTAATATTGTCAATATCCCTTTATTAGTTGGAAAACTCACCTAAAAATAATGTAAACAGTACTAATATTTACTGAAATATAAAATACAAAAATTTTACTTTAATTTCATTATTTCTTATGTTTCTTATGAAACTCACTTTTATAATTCCAATTTATTCTATTTTAATGGAGATGAATTAAACATTATACTTTCAGACATTTAAGAAGTGACCAATAAGACAAAGCTTCCCGACAGTTAATTTTGTATGCTCTTTAGATGCTAATTTCATCTCTGTTTTTAAAAGAACAAGAAGAAATGTAAACGGAAGTCCTAAAAAAGCAAATTAAGTCTTGGGATATCCTGAAATTACATTGAAATTAATTAAATTTCAACAGAATAGAGAATGAAGTCCATAGGAAATTAGATTTGAAGTGTGTTAGATGTCAAACTGTATTTCTGGGTTTAAAAATGAGTTACAATTTTTTCATATAGCCTGAATGAACAAAACAAAATATCAGTGCAAATGGCTTGTCATGCATCCTGCCAAGTGACAAGTCTGTAAGGCATATTTTCAAAACTTTCCTTAGAGTAAATCTGAACCTAGAATACCTGGAGCTCTGAAACTTTTATTGAAATTTATTACTGAGGTATCCCATTATTATTAACATTGAGGAACTCCTACATTGCCAAAAGACCAAAATTATAATTAGAGGTAGACTTGCAAAATGTATTTGCCTGTATCTGTATACTTAGGTATGCATCCTCCCTTCTTGGTGCTACACACAAATCCATAATTGTTGGGCTGGTGGAAGCTCTTTGAAAAAGAAACAGAAGATATAAATTCTTAAACCTTAATTATATGAAACACACAAAGTTCACATTCTTTCTGTGGCAGAAAGAACAAAGTCATGACTAAAGAATAAAAAGTGTTTGAAAGTTTTACTGCACAAATTTTCTATGCTAACCTTATGCTGCATTTGGGAAAATATTTCCTTATTAAGGTTCTCTTCTGAAGCCATAACAACGTATTCTTAGCCACAGTGAGGAACTGGCCGATTGAATGCTTAGAAAAATCAGAAAGAGTTGAAGATTGATGTAGTGATTTAGGAAAACTATATACAAACTGTAAACGCTTAAGTTATGAGCTATCTTGATGTTGCAACATTTCCATTATAAACTATCTATCCCTTAGGACTGCTTTTAATCCAAATCATTTCAGCAATCTACTTTACACAATTGTGCAAACAGACTTGGTGAGATGTAAAGCAGATGTGGAAATCATTGACCAGAAAGAAGGGAAGAGTCCAGAATATCTCTACTTTTCTCCATTGATAGAGCCCACATATTAAGAAATTACAGTAGGATTGATCTTTTCTTGTGGAACTATGATCATTCTTTACATGAATAGTGTGGCTAAGGAAATGCAGTGTCAAGTACTGTTGCTACACTTGACAACAAAGTATTAACGAAAGTGCTCCTCACTATCCTTCCTTACCTTCTTTACATTCAATTCTTTCCATATAGAGGAATTGTTAACTATTAGTGGCCTTACCAGTACTTTATTTCAGTGAGTAGAGGAGCAGCAGTAGTGGAGTAGTGTCATCAACTTTATACTACCATTAAAGATATTATGACCTCTCAGTATTTTTGTTCACAGTAAATAAAATTCTGTATCTTTTCAGTTCCTTTCATTCAATAATTCATCACTAACATTTCTGTCTAAACTGATAAAGTGACTAAGTAGTAAAATTATATCTACATATTCTATATACACAAACAATATATACAGCTGGCTTATGGACAGAATTCCTATTATGAATCACAGCTGTTATTATTGTTTCAATTATCCTGCTAATATGTCAGGCATTTTGGCTATATAATTCATTTCAAATTTTTTGAGTCAGCAGAATATCATTTAGCTATAATTCTCCCTATTTTCTAGTAAGCATTCTGTGAGAAATTTTGTTCCAAAAATTATACCTTCTTCAAGTTAAATATATTTAAATTTCACATTTTTAATTATATCCATCTGAAGATGCAGAATATCTACTTATTATCTCCTTTGCTTCCCTTCTCTCTTATCCAGAAAAAGTTAAATAATCCAAGACTGATTTGCAGACTGGAAGTTTCTTGGTTAGTTGTGTCCTCTATCTCATCCTCTTACTGTGTCCCAAATACTGCACCTCTAAGAGACTAATACATTAACTTCTTTGCACAGCTCATGAAGTTGCCTTCAGCTACAAAAGGTCAGATTAACTAAATAACATGACATTAATTTCCGAATACTAGGGCTGCTCTGAAAGTGATACTTCCTATTTTATTATGTTAGCCCACAATGTCAGAGGTGGATGTCAAAGCTGGACCTTCTCACCAGTATTTCATTAAATTTTGTTGCTATGTAACAGAAGGCAGCAGAAGGGCTGCCTAACAAAATGGTATCTGACATGGAAATGCATATGAAGAAAAGATGTGTAATTGAATTACTCCATGTGAAATAAATGGCACCCATCGAAATTCAGTGACACTTACTTAATGTTTATAGCAACCAAAGAGTGGATTTGAACAAAATTAGATAGTGGATGGTGTGTTTCAGCAGTGGTGACAGCAACAGAGGTCACTCCTGTGGGTGAAGATTTTTATGAGCGCAAGCGTGCAAGATCTTTTTTATTGCTGTTGAAAATGCATGTTGGTAACTATGTTGAAAAATAAAGTTTTGTAGCTGACATTTTTCTCTATCAAATAGTGTTATTGTGCTCTTTATAGCCATTGTAGTTCCCACAGAAAGAAACAGGAGGCATTACTTTTGAAGCTACAAACATACACTGCATGGCTACATTTTCTCTTAGAATTGTTTGAGAAGTTTTACACACTCAAATAGGATTTCTTTTAGAGGAAAACTCCATACGAAGCCAAGGACTGTTGTAGAAAGAGATCATATGCCAGAATATCAAGTTAAATAAATTTACGAAATATACCAAAACATCAAGCAGCCGAGGTACAGAGGGCAGCTGCTGTTGCTTGCAGAATCACAGAATCACAGAATGGCCTGGGTTGGAAGGGACCTCAAGGATCATTAAGCTCCAATCCCTCTGCCACATTCAGGGCCACTAACCTCCCCATTTAATACTAGACCAGGCTGCCCAGGGCCTCATCCAATCTGGCCTTGAACACATCCAGAGATGGGGCATCCACAACCTCTCTGGGCAGCCTGTTCCAGCACCTCACCACTCTCTTTGTAAAGAACTTCCCCCCTGACATCCAACCTAAATCTCCCCTCCCTCAACTTAAAACCATTTCCCCTTATTCTGCTGTTATCTATCCTTTCAAAGAGTTGATTCCCCTCCTGTTTTGAGGCTCCCTTTAGGTACTGAAGGCTGCAATGAGGTCACCCCACAGCCTTCTTTTGTCCAGGCTGAACAAGCCCAGCTCCCTCAGCCTGTCTTCATAGGGGAGGTGCTCCAGTCTCCTGATCATCTTCACGGCCCTCCTCTGGACTCTCTCCAGCAGCTCCCTGTCTTTTTGTACTGGGGGCTTCACACTTGGATGCGGTATTCCAGATGGGGCCTCACAAGAGCAGAGTAGAGAGGAACAGTCACCTCCCTGTCCCTGCTGGCCACTCCTCTTCTGATGGAGCCCAGGATACCATTTGTCTTCTGAGCCACAAGGGCACACTGCTGGCACATGTTAAGTTTTTTGTCTATCAAGACCCCCAGCTCCCTCTCCACAGGGCTGCTCTCAAGGACCACTACTTTCAGTATGTATGGATGCTTGGGATTCCTCTGACCCAAGTGCAAAACTCTGCACTTTGCCATGTTGAACCTCATGAGGTTCACCTTTCTAGCCTGTCGATGTCCCTCTGAATGGCATTCCTTCCTTCTACAGTGTCAACCGCACCACTCAGCTTGGTGTCATCAGCAAACTTGTTGAGGGTGCACTCAATTCCATCATCAATGTCATTGATAAAGATGTTAAAGAGCACTGGTCCCAGGACAGACCCCCTGGGGGACACCACTCAATACCTGCCTCCACCTGGACATAGAGCCATTGATGACAAAATCTTGTTAAATACGTGGTAAAAAGACAAGAATTTCTCTTCCCGTTAATTGTGGTTAAGATATGTAAAAGGAGATGGTTAAGAAGCAGGGAAGATGTTTCAAATATCTAACATTGCAAATCTTAGTGACTGAGAAAAATAGGTAAAAAATAAGAGAAATGCAACATTAAACATTATAGGAGACCTTAAAAAGATCAGGGCTGTATTAAAAGACAAGTTTTGAAGGGAAAAGAGTGAATGGAAATCATATTTATCATAGAAGTACAAAAAAAAAAAAAAAAGCCTATAGCATCTGTTTTTTCTCAAGAAAATGGAAATGAACAAAGGTACATAATTAAGACAGAAAGAATAGAAGATATCATCAAATCTCTCAGAATATCAACTAGAATTGAAGAGAGAAATCACCAATGTTTTGGACTTCGATCATCTCATAGAACCTATCCAATTTAAGACTTTAAACTGGAGACAATGTTCATAATTATCAATTGCCATTTTACAGTTTGAAGTCTGTATTATGTATCAAATTATGTACCACTGCTGCAACAATCCAGTAGTTCACCACTGCCAAAAGACATCTTTGCCTGACCAGATTCCTCTTTATTGACTCCCTTTTTGCTTCCAGATACATGTTCTTGACACTTTTCTTGTGCTGGATCCAATGCATGCTGGGCCCTCAGTGAGCTGATTCACTGCTCTAACTAGAAAATCAATCTGGCAGTCATCAGTATATTTTATGGCAGACCATGCTGCTGATTTCAGTAAAAGACTGCACAAGTGCCAGAGCAAGGAAGTATTAGAACAATGTGCTGGATATGCAGAGTCTCCTTGTAAGAAAATTCTTCTATATTCTTAGCTAAGTATGAAGATTAATGTTCAAGTGTTTTATGTCCTTGCTTATGAGAAATAAAAAAATTCTGTGGAAGATTATACCTGTGATAAGTATTTTAACAACAGGAATTATAAGAAACAACTGTGTAAGGGTATGCAGAGTCTGAAGCACAGACTCAGATGTGAACAATCCAAATCATTTATTGCAGGTTCAAGCATCCATTATATACATTCACAAGTTTTCTCTTGTAACTTTTCCATCCGCTTTTACACGTCAATGAAACATTCCACAAACACTCCTTAACCTTGCATGCAAACATTTATCCAGTCAGAGTCATGAGTCGTTCCTAGCCATGCACCTTTCCTCCAATTAGGGTTGTTGCCACAGAGCCATCATGCAGCTTACTTGACTTTATTTTTCTTCTTCTGGAGGTATCCTTGGTTTTCAGCATTCCTTTCCCATGCCGTTTATCTTGCTCCATAGCTTCTGCTTTGAATATTCTTTCTTGTATTCCCACAAATATATGTGGTTTTTAATAGGTCTCATAAAAGCGATGGCAATGCAAACACTGGTGGCCCTCTACCTCTGAAGAAATCAGTGCCATAAATCAACTTTGGGAAAAAAAAGATTGTCCAAACAAAATTCCATGATATGGGCTACATTGATTTGAACATGAAAAAATGTACATCCGATCTGTTTATGTCTGTCATTTGAATTTGTAATGTAAGAACATGTGGAACCCAAAGGAGACAGGAATCTTGGAAAAATTTCAGTTCATAAGACACATGGCTTTCCCATGAATAATTCAGTGTAGTCCTTAGCTAGAAAAAGCACTGACAGGGTTGCTTTGCATATGGCATAAAAGGGGTATTCAAGGAAGAAGTCTGACACTACTCTTTACAGAAAATAAGAGAAAAGAGAATCTTTTTTTTATATATATATTATTATACACTCCGTATAAATAAGGAAAATATTTTATAAAATATTATTATTTATACTTATTATATTATTTTAAAATATTATTCTGATATTATTATATTATTTATAAAATATTATTCTGGGGAAACCCACCGACAATTGTCCACTAGCCTGATGTAACTCCATTCACTATAACCCTCTGAGCCCATCCCAACAACCAATTGTTCAAACACTGCATTACTCACTTGTGTAGCTGTATGACAGATGTTTTGTCCAGAAGGATATTGCAAGAAACATTCCCAAAATCTTTGCTGAAATCTTAAAAATTACATCAGTGTGCTCCTCTTGTTCTACTGGATGGGAAAATTTCTCATAAAAGAAAATTAAGTTTGTTAAATAGGACTTTTACCTCCTGAACTCATGTTGGCATTGTCTTTCAAGTGTTTTTCAATAACTCCTAGAATAATCTCTTTGATTTTACCAGATCCTGAATTTAGATTGCTGCCTTTAATTACCAGAGTATTCTTCCTTGCCCTTCTTGAAAACTGGAACATTGTTTGCCAGATTCCAGGCAACTGGAACCTTACTAATTCATTATCTGTGCAGCCTGAATTCTACTCTCCACACATTCAGTTTGTGGCAGCTTTCCCTCTCTCACTACAGATTTTAAACTCGACTACTTCATAGTCACTATAGCCAATATGACAATCAGTTCCCACTTAACCCATGAGAACCTCTCTGTATACAAGCAACAAATCAGGAAGCTATTATCAAAGTGACTTAGGAATTTCCTGGACCTGTTTGTATCAAATATGATATTCCCAGTTATCACATGTGAAGTTGAATTCTTCCATAAGGGCAAGGATGGCTAATCTAGAGGTGTCTTAAATAATTTCTTAAGTAATAATTCACTGATGTCAACATCTCGGCTGGGTTGGCCATAGTGGAGCCCCCCAGTGACATTCACTTTATCTGCTCATCTTACACAGAAGATTTCAACCTTTTTATCAGCAGTTGTGAGGTCCACAGCCTGGCCATTCCCTCATTCACAGTGGCATCCTCCCAAATTGTCTGCTCTGCCTGTCCCTTTTGAAACACCCAGAACTATTCATCATAGCTCTTCCCACCAGCTTTCACTTATGTCAGTGTTGTAAGTCTGAAACTGTGCTAAGACTTATAGCTTCTCTTCATTGTTCTTCATGCTACATACATTGCTGTAGAGACATTTCAAATGTGCTTCATTATAACCAACATCTTGTGGAGTAGACTGAAGGATCTCACTAGAATGCAATCCCATGTTAGATCACTGATGGACAAAACTTTGTAATAGGGAGAGTGCTTTCCATCTTACTGGTATTCAAATTGTCAGATATGTTCATTATAAGAAAACTATAAATATTACCAGCTTCTGTCTGCCATCAGGGTGCTGGAAAATTTGGGAGCTCTTTGTTCCCATACCTGGGGAAAAAAAAAAGAAAAAGTAAAGAACAGTTATAAATTCCACACATTCTTTTTGATGCATCCTGTCTAACTTTGTAGTTGATTGTGTCTATTGTCACCAAAGTCTTGTAAATATCCAACATAAATGACATGAATGACTGTCCCTCCTATTTTCTGGTGTGATGCTGCTCTGCCTCTGTTGTAAATACCATTGGCATCCCACCCTCCTGATAGCTCTTAAAGTTCTTTTCTTTTTTCTTTTTTCCTTTTTGTTTCAGTAGCATTAGAAGCATAAGATTTATTCCTTCTGAAATTTCTGTATTGTTCTAATGCCTTCTAAATTATAGCTGTCTTAAATGTTTTGTCAAGCTATACTCTAAAAACTCCACTCAAATCAAATATTTGTCTTTATATCTGTTGTTCCCTGCAGAAGGACATAATTTCAGTTGAACACTCCATAATTTCCATCACTCTCAGCCAATATCAGCTAGAAATAATATCTCATACAAGATTCTGCCTACCTATTATAAATTAGAAAAGCATGTTTGCAAGGCTTAGTTAATTGAAAGTAGCCCAGCAGGATTACTCTGAGAAGAATTATGTATTTTCACCCTCATTTTTTGTTAATTAGTAGGCCATAAACCTGTTCTTCCTCACCATAAGCTCTTTGAAGTTCAAATGGGTAAGATAAATTTAATTCATCTCATTGTTCTTTCAAGTTTCAATCAGATACACTGCTACAGGATTTTGCTTCTGGTAGGAGGTAATAAATTACATTAAAAGATTTATTTTTAAAAAAATATCTAATTATTCTGCAAAAAAAGTAATACAATATGAAGTATCCTGACAGTGATACCTAGAAGCCTCTCATATACCACTCCACATAAGTTTGAAGTTTTTCTTTCTTATTGTATCAATAACTTATCTGAAATCTCTTGTTTAAACTCAGCATTTCAGAAAGCTTCAAGGTTATCAGATTTAGGAAATTAACTATTCCTTCTCTGGAGCAGATTTTAGGATTGTTAAACATTTATAATTCAGTAAAATCACTTTAACAGAATACACTAAATTGCTCAGAGGGCTGAACCACACTCCAAAGAAGACAGGCTGTAGGAGCTGGGCTTGTTCTACCTGGAAAAGAGAAGGTTCCAGAGAGACCTCGTTGAAGCCTTTCATACTTTAAAAGGAAACTAGCTTTCTTACACTTCTGATAGAGAAAGGACAGGCAGGAATGACTTAAAGAGAGGAGATTTAGATTATATTTTGGGAGGAAATATTTTACAGGTAGGATTATGAGGCACTGGAACAGGCTACCCAGAGAAGCTGTGGTCTTCCAGGCTGGATGGAGCCCCAGGCAGCCTGATTCAGTGTATGGTAACCCTGGCTAGGACATGGTGCTCAAGCAGAGTTACTGTGTTCATTGTATCTTTTGAAGTTCCCATGGGTATAAAAAGGAGGCATTATTTTCAGAGCAACCTACATATGTCTGTCCCAAGACAGTTCCTCTTTACTCAGTATCAGCCAAAATGTTGGACATGGATTGTCTGTTTGCTTTCTTCACCTGGTCTCAGTTCTTCAGTTAGAATTTTTATCAACTGATTGAAGCTAGGATAAGCAATTTTGTTGGGGAAAAATAGAGTACATGTATGCTGGGAGAAGAGCAGGAACAACAATGACTCCCAGGCTGTTGTTTGTTATTTTTTTTCCTAATACTTAATTTTAACACCTTTACACAGCTTGATTTTTCTTTCCCAGATTTCTCACCTCCTTTTCCTCATTTACCCACTACCGAAGCAGAACACAAGACATTACATTTCATGAAACATATGCTATGAATAGCACACGTGCCCTTTTGGCTGGAACACCTCTGTGTTTCCAGGACTTTCACATGTGTCACAGGCTGAATCATCATCCTTTGGCTGCACTTGCTGTGCAGGCACCTTGTAAATTATGACAATAAAACTTTGCAATGGGATTCTCATAGGCCTCCCAAAAATTGGCCTCGCTTTGGCTGAGCTGGCAAGAAATATATACATTTCCTAGCTGTCAGCTACCTTTTGCCAAGGTCCACAAACAGCAGCTTAGGAATGGAAGTGTAAGACGGCCTTTGAACCCTTCTGATCTCAATCCACCTGGCTCCAGATTGTTTCCTTGTGTGACCTTGAGATTGTTACAGTTGAGCCAGATGGCAAGAGTCTCAAAGATATTTATTCACTTCAATTTTGATCTGCAATAAACCTGTTGCCAAATACGCCTTTACCCAAAGCCATGGACATTCTTTGAAAAGTACTTGAAAACTGAGCTTACCAGCAAGACAAGATGAAAAATAATAGGAGAGGCTTCTGTCAGAAGTTTCCATCAGAAGCTATGCTCCTTTAACATGCCTATAAGCATACCTAAGGACAGAGGAACAGCTCACTGCCTCCATGTGGTTGCCTTATCATAATGGCATAAAGACAACTGTATTTTGTTCTGGATATTTTGAGTATTATTTTAAATTCTTATGGTACAAATGAGAGTCTGGAAGAAGATGGTTCCTATTTGATCTGGTCTTTTATCTGATTTCTGACACACATTCAAACATTTCTGTATTTACCCCGATTAACTGCCATGCGCATGACTACTGATACCAGTGATCTGGCCGCAGGGATCTATGAAGCTAAGGCAAGTGGTTGAACAGAGAATGTGAGTTGCATGTTGATTTCTTGTAACTTACCTACAAATTTGTATCATAGAATCATAGAACTGAAGTAGTATAACATTGGCACTATTGAAAGTTTAATTAGTTGATTTACATGGAGTAATTTTCTATAATCTTTTAATGTAAACAGAAACAACAAAAAGTATTATCAAGTGTTACTCTCAGTGTTCCATAGTATCTTGCATATGGTCCACACATAAGTGGAGAAACTGGAAGCAGTTTCCTGTCTATAGATTAGAGCAAATACCTCCTCCATGTTTTGATTTCAGCCCCTTCTCCATGCTCTGGGCTGATGACAGAAGTAGCTTAGTCTATAACAACATCCTTTTTTTTTTTTTTTTTTTCATTGCCTACACATGATTCATTAGAGAGGTTTGTGCATCTCATTTGTCTGTTTTCTGCAGTTATATACATTGGCTTAATAAGAGATACTATATCTCGCATATCTAAGTTTGTCTATGTTTAAACTGCTAGTATTTTGATAAAAGAATGTGTGACCTTTTTGTGGAATACAGTAAAGCCGTTTTTTCAGTATGGAACTTTTTTGAACTCTGCGTGGAAATAAAAAGCTCAACTTTATTTAGATCTTAGTGGTTTCAAAAACTTAGAAATGAATATCCAGATGGTATAAAGGTATATTATACATTAAATCTTCAATGCTGAAACCTAATGGTCCACAAGATTTTCTTCAAACATCAAATTCCTTCAACCACCTCACATGCTTTTTGAATAAGGATCATGCCACGTCTCTAAGTTTCTTATGAGGCCTGTCACATATTCACATTTAATTATTTTCATGGTGGTTGGCTTTGGCTGTGGGATGCCCTAAACAGTAGGAAGTCAGTAAGAAGCAGCAGCTGTGCACATCTTTGCTATATGGCCTGTTCCAGTGATGTGCTGTTGACTGCCTGTTGCTTGGCAATGATAATATAAATGCTCCCAGTGCAGCTGGAATTGTTAGTGCATCTTCTACCCTATGAAAATAAATCTTTAAACAAATGACGATCTTTGATGAGATTAGAACTCCAGCTGATAAAGGTAAAATAATTTTAGTAATGAACTTCAGCTTCCCTAAGTTATTTTATTTGGTACAGAATGAAATTTGGGTTAAAAAGAAAAATACTGGTTTAATTTTTTTTAATTATTATTATTTTTTATTATTATTATTTTTTTTAAAGAAAAACAAAGCGGTTTTGAAGGCTGAAGCAATGACAGCCCTCAAACTACGACACTTTACTGGTCTAACAAAATTCCAAAATTATTTGTCATTTTTCTAAGAGTTTCAAAGGAGTTACAAGTCTTCCATTTATACAAAATCAAAACAGCAGTTTTCACTACCAGCTCTATTTCCTAGACAGCTGTTCTTCATAGAATGCTGAGAACTGGATGCTAACTGTTCATTGACATCACCATTGAAGTCATAAAGTCAAAAGATCAGACTTATGTTTGCCACATTTTGCCACGTTTTGAGTCGTATATATAACAAGCAAATCTACTATTCAGTAGGGGATATAGAATCAGAGTACACAGAAAGCATTTCCGTGTGTTGGGGGTTGGACTCGATGATCTCAGGAGGTTCCTTCCAATCCCTATAATTCTGTGATTCTGTGTCACTTAGACTTTCCACCTACTCTCTTGATCAGGATCAGCTTATTCCATTTTTAACAGATGTCTGTATATACAACCTACACAAAAATCTCAGTAATTGTCATAAGCAATCAGTTACAGTGTTGGTATTTGTACAATTGCTGTACAAATACAGCAATTTATTTTTGCTTACATTGCCTTCCTTGCTGCAATTGTATGACCATGACTTGTGTTATGCTGCCTAGATAAACATAAAAGTCACTTCCTGTGTTTTCTGCAACAGCCAACTGCACAATTGTAGGCACCTAGCACTTTTGTTTTCTTTTTGGTTGTGTACTTTCTTTAATAGACAGAAGTCTATGCTACCATTTAGAGCTCATTTTCTCTACTTACGTGGAATTATGTCATAAAACTAATAGTTGACTAAATATTTATATGCTTATATCTTCAAATGTTATTTGTTATCTGCATACTTGGAAAGATTCAGAATAAATAAGATTCTACATTTATAGATTTAAGTGTCTTCAGAGCTGGAGTAGTCACATTCTTGTTTGACATTCCTGGTTTATATCTATTTGAAAGTTCATGTGGCTGATTAGATACTTGCCTCAAAGTCCATTCACTCTAATAGTCATAGTACCATTTGTGTTTTAAATTAAATACACCTCAAAAAAAGGTGTATATTGTTCTTGCAATAAATACACCTTTACATTCTCTAAAACCCTTGAGTTCTCTACTATGAATGAAAACCATTTCATTGGCTTCATTGGCTTTTAGATTCAGCACAAATAAGGTGTCCTGTTTTTAAAGCATTTCTCTTTTTTATTATTTTATTATTATTTTATTAGCATTTAACTACACAAATTAAGCAGCTATTCCACAAACAAACAAAAAAACCCATCTATTTGTTGCAACTTACTTTCATCTCTTACTGAAATTATGTGGAAGCCTGAGATAAGTGAGGTTGGCATAGCTTCATTCTTCAGGTGCTATCATTAATAATTCTGAGCATGAATTCCCAGTGCACATGCGCATGCAAGTTTCACACATATGCAACAAATGTGTACATATGCATAAAGTTGGCTACATAACATACAGACACACAGCACAGTTATTGCAGCACCAGAGGTGTTATCCTGCTCATCTCTTCATAAGAACAGGAGAGTATGTGTGTGCAGATGTACAAAGTGAGCACCTCCAGCAGTAGAGCTCAATCAGCTTCCCCAGTAGATGTCCCTGAATCAGTCTCCCCAGTCGGTGATACCTGGACACATGAGTCTTTAGGGCCATATCTCCACTCCAGCTGCTGGTAAAGATTGTCTCTCGCACGTGTGTGTGTGTGTGTATACTTAAACACACCTCCAAAGTTGGTTGGGATTTTCCTGATCTCATAAGTGTCCACTTGAGTGACCTTGACCTTGCAGACAATAGTCACTCTCAAAATCTTAGTTGTCCATTACCTTAGCTTACCCACACAAACACATCTTGGTACTGAGCCACTTCACCTGTATGTTGGATTGTCTGGCTTGATCTTCCCTAGTGATCTCATAGCCAGTTGCACCACTACATTTGCTGACGCCACAAATCCCATACACACATGTTTTTGTAGTAAAGAGTTGCTTGCTGGAAAACAGGAGGACAGAACAGACTGTGGTTATCAGACACAGAACACTACCAGGTAAGCCTACCCTCTAGACAATGCTGGGTAAAGAGCTAGCTTGAGGGCTAGGCCTAGAAAATGGTGATGAATAGATAATGGGGTGCATTAAAAAGAGCGTGGCCAGCAGGTCGAGGGAGGTGATCCTCCCCCTCTACTCTACTCTGCCCTGGTAAGGCCTCATCTCGAGTACTGTGTCCAGTTCTGGGCTCCCCAGTACAAAAAAGACAGGGACCTCTTGGAAAGAGTCCAGTGGAGGGCCACAACAATGGTGAAGGGCCTGGAGCATCTCCCCTATGAAGAAAGACTAAGTGAACTGGGTCTAGTTAGCCTTGAGAAAAGAAGACTGAGAGGGGATCTAATCCAGGTTTATAAATATCTGAGGTGTGGGGGCCATACTGGTGAGGCTAGTCTCTTTTCAGTGGTATGTGGAGACAGGACAAGGGGAAACGGCCGGAAACTGCAGCATGGGAAGTTTCACACGAATGTGAGCAAGAACTTCTTTACAGTGAGGGTGTTGGAGCACTGGAACAGGCTGCCCAGGGAGGTCGTGGAGATCTCTTTGTCTGGAGATATTCAAGTCTCACCTGGACACCTACCTGTGCGACCTGCTGTAGGGAACCTGCTTTGGCAGGGGAGTTGGTCTCGATGATCTCTAGAGGTCCCTTCCAACCCCTACAGTCTGTGATTCTGTGAATAAAACTCAGCTGGTATCCAGTCATGAGTGATGTTTGCCAAGTTTTAGTAATGGAGATTGTTCTGTTTAATATCTTTATTGATGACCTGGATTTAGGGACTGAGTGTATCTTCAGGCAGTTTTGCAGATGGCACGTAACTTGGAGGAAGTGTCAATCTTCCTGGAGGTAGGAAGGCCCTACAGAGAAATTTGAGCTGAGGCCAGTGGGATGAAGGTCAGCAAGACCAAGTGCTGGGTCCTGCACTTTGGCCACAACAACCCCAGTCAATGCTACAGGCTTAGGATAGAATGGCTGGAAACCTGGAGATGTTAACTGATGCTCAGCTAAACAGGAGCCAGCAGTGTGCCTAGGTAGTCAAGAAGGCCAGTGGAATTCTGGCTCATACAAGAAATAGTGTAGCTAGCAGGAGCAGTGAAGAAATCATCCCCGGTACTCAACTCTGGTGAGTCTGCAATTTGAGCACTGTGTTTAGTTTTGGGCATCTCACTACAAGAAAGACATTGAAGCTCTGTAACATGTCCAGAGAAGGGCAATTAAGCTGATGAGTGGACTGGAGCACAAATCATATGAGGACTGGCTGAGGGAACTGTGACTTTTTAGTCTGTAGATGAGGAGGATAAGGGGAGACATTATTGTTCTCTCCAACTCCTTGAAAGGAGGTGGTGGCAAGGTGAAAGTCAGCCTCTTCTCCCACATAATTAGCTGCAGGACAAGAGGGAATGACCTTAAGTTGCACCAGAGGAGACTCAGGCTGGATATTAGGAAAAACTCTTTCTCTGAAAGAATGGTCAGGAGCTGAAAGAGGCTGCCCGGGAAGGTGGTGCAGTCACTGTCTCTGAAGGTGTTCAAGAAACATTTCAGTATTGTACTAAGGGATATGATTTAGTGGAACTATATTGCTGGTAGATGGATGGGTGGTCTAGATAATCTTAGAAGTTTTTTCTAACCTTGGTATTTGTGTGATTCTATAATTTAATGCTTCTATGTGAATGGACTATTTTCTATTTGCAACACTTGCTCTTCCACAGTTCATCTAAAGTCCTTCCTATTCTCTTTCGTTCCTCCCATAAATACACATAGCAAACCCTGTAACATCTCAAACTATTTTCTTCTTCCTCCCATGTCTCTCACAGGCCTGGGTGAGAGCCTTACTTTAGTCTGAAAGAGGATTCAGAGAACAGTTCTCAATGATTCGTGATAATGGTTTCACATTTGAATGTGGAGGATGAGGCACTCTTGAGATAGCTCTGATAGGGTCCTGTATAACTCCTGTCTTCTTAGGAGTCTGTAATTTGGGTTCCCCTTCTAACATTGTCTCCCTATACTCATCTAGACTTTCGCAGTCTTTGATTTTCTGCTGGCTCTTAGTATGGACCAGGGAACTGCTGGCACAGATTATTCATACAGTTTCTCCATCAGTATTCTTGAATATACAGAATGCCATTACAGACACACATAACATCAGAGAGTATTTTAGTTTATTAGATAAATCTACACTAATAGGCAAATGACAATATACTTGTCAGACTTGAAATAGAGTCTAACATTCTTGAGAATACTAGATCAAACGAAGACATAGTTGTTTTTTTTTTAGCTTAAAGTTCTTCTGCAAGTTTCTATCACAAATGCAGTAATCTCCAGTTTCCAGCATTTTTGTTTCCTATAAAAATAAAGCAGCTGTCAATAAATGTGAAAAGTTCAGAAGGAAAAGAAAAATAAATAAATAAAAAATGAAAAGAACTAAAAGGCATTCCAAAGCAGAGGAAAATAAAATAAAATAAAAATAAAAATAAATGAGAAGATAAACTTGCAAAAAAATATCTGGGAAATTATTTATGTATTTAAAAAAACCCAAACAACTAGTCTTCCAATACACATTTTTCAGTAGAGAATGCATTGTATGGTTCCTAATAAGCTTTTAGCAGTACCAGTGCCAGCTGAATCTTTCCAGTTAAATACTAAGTTATGGCAAAGCAATTTGCTTTGTGGAATAAAAAGGAATCAGAAGAGCCCAGACAGAGAAATCCAATTTCATCTTCAGACAGCCACACTGCTATATACGTTGCATTTTAATGACTGACAGATTCTATTTCTCGTTTCTTGGCATTACAGAAGAAACTGTCTT
Organism: Tympanuchus pallidicinctus; assembly: GCF_026119805.1. Taxonomy (NCBI): domain Eukaryota; kingdom Metazoa; phylum Chordata; class Aves; order Galliformes; family Phasianidae; genus Tympanuchus; species Tympanuchus pallidicinctus. The sequence continues at coordinate 22,848,523 of NW_026294802.1, forward strand.
TCTTGTCTAGTGAAGAGTCAGTTAAAACGACCAGAGGATTTTTTTCACTTTGTTTGCTAATTCATCATTTGTACCATGCTTACAACAGATGTAAATATATTTATTAATATCTGCCTTCCTTTTACCATTAATTTATCTGAAATAGTATTGTCATGCTAATAAACTGTAGGCTCATAGAAATTATTTCTGCTGTTTGATCAGCCTTTTCTGACAATCCAAATCAGTCCATTAAATGTGAACTGATTACAGATCCCTTACTTTGAGATCAAAGTTGTATCTAATTCTCTGAAACACTCTAGAGCTTCTACAGCTAATTCTCTGCAACACTCTATAGTTTCTTGATCGCTTTTCTATCAATCTACTACATTTTTAGAAGGTATGTCATTTTTCATCTTTCCTCTTTTGGTCAAATTCAAGCTTTTTTTAAAGAGTGATCTAAGTTTTTGTTAGAATAATTACTCCAATTATGCACTTCAGTTCCAATGAAAGATCAAAATTTCATTCATTTGTTATAGATTAGGATTAGGAGGCAACATTTACTTTTGGTTTATATAGAATGCAGTCTCTTATCTTTTAAATATAACACAATTGCATTATTTTATTGAAAGTATTTGAGGAACATTTTATTACTTATAAAGGTGCCATGAAATTTTACAGGTATTAAAGGTACTTTTTTTGTTGTACATTTTAAATATTTGCATATGTTATATGTTATATGTTCAGATTAGAAATAATGGAACTCAATATTCCAATTGTAGAGGAAAACAAAAAATACTAAAAAACTGGATTCCATATTTTACCAATATGCAAAAGTGTTCTCTTAGTGAGCTATGGAAAGCAAGCAATGAATTATGCTATTCAAAGTGAATTACACAAAAAATTGTCTTAATGAAAGCTGAAAATGTTCTAGGATTTTGATCTACTCTATTAAAGAGTGGGCCACTAGATTACTAGTTCTCTTCAAAATCTGTGAAAGATATTGTCTAGAAACATGGACAGTCCCACAGCGACTTCCAGATCACTAGTAAATCACCCAGCAAATCACCCAGCACATTTGAAAAGTCCTAGGTTTTTGTGGCAATGAGCCTGGAATGCCCAGTTTCCAGCTGGGCTCCTGCATGACTTTGACTGTGGATGCTCAGAGAGTTGAGAGGTAATGTGTTCAGAAAAAAAGGTAACGGGAAATTGTTGAATTTCCAGGAACTGTGTTCCACTGAAGACAATTCATTTGAAAATCGATTTCCCATGAAAAAAGAAACTTGGATTTTTAAGAGAAATGATGTGTTTTAAAATAGATGATTATTTGCTTCAGCTGCAGATAAAGTTCTTTCAGTCAGTTTACTATTCTTTTTTTTCAAACTACTCATGAATAATACATTAATTATTTATTGACTGCAGAGATTGTCTTTCAACTTACATACTCACTAGTTTTCTTTTCCAGATAAACTGAATAAAACATATAATATTTAAACAGAGCAGTTGCTATACAAAAGTCTTACATCTTTTCCTAACCTAACAGTATTGATTACCAGCAGTTCATTAATCTAGCAGTAAACAAACAAACAAACAGATATGCAAACAAATGCTTATCTGTAAAGAAATTGGAACAACATGGAACAACAAACCTTTCAAATGACTAATTAAATATCAACATGATCAGAAAGTTTTACTTGCTCTGCTTCCTCATATGCATTTCATTGAATTTCATACTATGGGAAAATATGTTTAGTAGCAGCATCAGCTTTGCCATAGTCTCCAACAAGTCTTGAATTGCTTATGTTATTTCTTGTTTTTATTTACCATTGTGACCATAATCTGAAAAAATGTTTAATCTTATCAGCTTTAGCTTACTGCTGAAATCTAGTTTCAAAGAAAGTCAGGATTTTGTTGGTTTAGTGTCCTGAGACTGAAATTTCACTTTTAGTTGAAGGATTTTGGCAAAAGTAGAGGCAAAAAAGTAAACTCTGAAGTTAGCACAAGTTTTTCTAGCGCAACAGCTTAGACTCTGAAAGGAAAGCTTATCGATAACTTGGGTTTACCATGACTTTTTACACTTTTTAGCACCACTTCTACTAATTCTAAAAACTGGCGGTGATCATCAAAATATTTTATATCAATAAAATATCAAAATATTTTCTGTTAAGAAGTAACTGGTCAATTATACATACACCAGCTTCAGTCCTTATAGCCAGTGCAGGTATTATGCACTGAACATCTTTCAAAAGATAAGATTTTGAAATGGGCACAATGGTACTCATGGAGGTAAGAATTATTTTTAGACTGTATAAACTGCTTGTACTGCCAATAATTTGTAAACTGTTAAATTATCTAGCATAGAGAAATTCATATATAATACTGCTATAATATCATGAAAGTTGCCATATAAAACATCTGTGATACTAAATCCCTAATCTGCTTAATATATGACTCTCTGAAAACACTGAAATGGAGAATCTTATCTATAATCTATTTTTTTTCTGAATTTCAAACCTGTGTTCTTTATTGAGACTGAGATCATTGAAATAGCATGATGTATCCGGTTCATTTTGTTGCATATTCTATTTTTAACAATCTATTTACAGCCTTCTAAAACGTTTAAACATATTTGCACTTCAAAAAATGATCTTTTCTGATGAGAGTGGGGAATGTACAGCAGAGTTTGAAAAGCAAATCAAATGTACCAGTCAAACACTTAGCAAGCAAAAAAACAATTCCAAAGCCACAAAACAAAACAAGAAAACAACAACCAAAACATTTTCTGACCTCATCCACAAATTGTTGCAAATGTGTTAAAAGTTTTCAAATGTTGAAGAAGTAAACCTCTTTATATAGCTTTCAGCTATAACCTCTGGAGGATAGATCTTTCTAAGCAAATAGATTGTAAGAAATACCTCTGGTCATCTTGGATGTAATGAATTTCATGTGACAGCTGTCAGTTGTCTTAATTACAGACCCATATTATCCCTTTTTATAAAAGCAGATTATATTTTTTATCTCTCTGTTATCAGTTCTGTTATTGCATTCACCAGTATCTTCTCTCTTCCACTATCATATTGTTACATTAATAATATATTTATCATGTTGCTTGTTCTCTCACAAGATGAACTTTTGTCAAAGTGTGTTTTATACACACCTATGTATTGATACCCGTGTTCCATAGAAACAGTGTACTTATATATAAATAAACCTTGCCGTATTTTATCCTTTAATATTGGTGGATAAATCTGCCTTCCTCTTTATTTAGGAGTTAGGACGTTCTCTGTGTGCATGTGCATGTTTGTTGTGTATGACAGTAGTAAAAACAGAGGGGATAGGGAGGGAATTGAATATTTTTTAATACTTAAATTAAACCACGAACAACTATTTGCCACAGACCACAAAAAACTTCACAGAATTTCATTTTCCATGGAAATCAAATAATCTATTGCAGTTTTCTTTTCCAAAAATTTTTACAAGATGTTTTAAGTTGACAAAGAGAACATAAAGACCAAGTGACTATGATTTCATATTCCATAGTCAGTGTGTAAAGCACACTGAGTCCTAATAAGTTTGTATATATCCTGGACTACTGGAGCAAGATATTAATATGTTCTCTTCAGTCTCATAAATTTCAGTTGGGTTTCTGTTCATAGCATTACCAAGATCTGCAACTGCTTCTGTGTTATAGAATTCATCAGATAATTTAATCTTCACTGTACAGTTAAAGTGATATTATGACAACTTTTGGAAAGTATAATGAAATAGTGCAAACAGTTGTTTTTTTTTTCCATCTTGTGCTTGGGGCACAATGATTTCTATATGTTTTCTATTCTCATTGCATATATATCCCAAGTTGAATCTTACTTCTTACACAGTGCCTTAGCTTTTCAAATATTTTAAATATTTTAAGAAGTAATGATGAATAATGCATTACTTTAAAATGTTTATTTATAAACCTAAAAATGAAGTGTCTAAGTATTTATTTACTATCATCCTTGCCGAGCTCTTTAGTCAATATGCTGCATTTGCAGATTGTTGAATTTCATAGAAGAATGCATAGCCTGAACTCATAAGTTTACTTCAGATGTGTTTATCTACAGTCTGCATATAGCTCATCCATGTTAGTAGCTTCCTATATAAAGGATAATGAATTGTCTTGAAAAGGCACAGTCTTCTCCACGGTTTTGCATTTTATTTTGGAGTAGATTAGAATGCGAGTTTGTGCGGGCATCAGTGCACTGGATTATATTTTAATTGCACATCCCCATTTACTTCCTGGCACAGAGGAAACTGCTACTCAAACTGCAATGATGTATTCCAGAGATAAAACTGGAAATAAAAGATTGAGTTAATTATGGTCTCTTACCTTTACTCCATCTAAGATAGAACTAAGAATTCAAGGAACACCCAAAAGGAAAAAATAAATAAATAAACAAATAAATAAAATACACCTTAGCTGTTAGAGTTGTTAGAGCTGTTAGAGTAGAGGAACATATAAGTATAGCTGGGGGTTATGATAACTCATATTTGTCAGTACTCAGCAGAGTAAGATTTTTAACACAGATGTGCTAATATAGACACGTTCTGATATGAAAAAGAGCTTGTACACTTTAAGCGCTTGGGTGCATGCAATTCTTTTCAAAATTTGTAATTTTAAATTTTTAAAAGGAAACAGAGAATTTTAGAAGGTGGTCTTGCTTGTTGTATCAATATCACTAAGTTTGTAACCATTTATTTTGCAGAAAGAAAACAAGCAAACAGAAAAGAGGGGGGGGAAAAGCTATACTTTATGTTTTATTTTAGCACTAGGTCACTTTCAAAATTATTGTTTTCACATAATAACATATTCTCCAGCTTCACCTCCAGTAGCTGTAGAATTCTAATGAATTATTATTATCTCTCTCCTTACATTTCTTGGAAATTTCGGGGGTGGCATTTCCTGTGATGCACAAGAAAGCAACTTCAAGACATAGGTGACTATTTTCTTCAGACATAATGGTCAATTTGGAACATATTTTCATTAAATGTTTCTGCCTGCTAGCCATACAAATGAAAAGTATGTGTAGTACACATCCTCAAGATATTCATAATAAGTTTTTGCAAATTCAAGATGAAAAATTTACCTATTAAATTCAAAATTCTATTTCCATTGACTTTGCATCTGTAGAACATTCATTCATGAAGTACAGAAATTTTACAGCCACTTAATGAAAAATATAGAAATAAGCTTATTTGGAAAAGAAAGAGCTTTGCTTAATACCTTGTAAGATGTTGGAAACAAAAACCCCTTTAAAGTAGAGAGATTTGTAACACAGTGTTTTCTAGCATCCATAAGATATTGCAATTTTTCATGGGCACAATGAGTTCTTCTATGGTCAAGGTGAAGATGGAGTTAGGCAACAATAATGGAATATGTTTTAAGTATGACAATAATGTAACACAGAGAAAATATGAATAGATGCACAACTAGAACAATATTTATCTAATGAAGAGCACTGTGGCACATCACAGGATGCCTTCAACAACTTGTAGTATAAAAGCACCCGATGAAAATAGAATGCATTGCTGAGGATTTATTTTACCCTAAGTAGTTGAGCAAGTCAGAAGATTTTGTTTTATAGACTTGAAGGACATCTTATTTCTAGAGACTGTACTAGACATTATTACTTTAATTATAGAATTTTTTTTTTAATGGTGTTTTGTTGTTGTTGTTGTTTTTAATGAGATTCACAATAGTGCTTAGCTGGAAAAGACTTTCAGTAACGAATACACTTTTTAGTAATGACAGACATTAGTATGTTATAGTTAATATCAGCCACAAAAATTGTGAGGAATGAAACCATGCTTTCACTGTGGTTTTGAAAGCCTTAGTCCTTATTTTAAATATTTACTTTTAGCTAAGTCCTTTCAACTTGAGGTTACAACACAGGCAAATCTGATAAGAAAAAACAGCAATAAAAAACTTACTCTATAACATAGCAAAATTTTACATTTTAGAGTCAGCGTAATCTCAAGAACAACAACAACAAAAAGAACATGACTCGCCCAGAAATATAAATTGATGGCATTTTATTTGCAGGCTAGAACAGAAGGTATGCTACCAGTTCTCTCCGTAACTCTCCCTTGTATCCCTTCTTCCCTTTGAACAGTTTCATCAGTTTTTTTCTCAAGGTGCCAAAATACAGACTCTGACTTGTCTGACTAGGTATATTTGACGTATTTCTGAGGAAACAAGTAAATTTGGAAAAGAAAAAATAAGGAAGATAAAAAAAATCCATACAGAAGAGGAGGAAAAAGGAAGTGGAAGGGGAGAAGGTATTTTTGTTTGCTTTTAGTTCTTACTGCTCCAGAATTCAATAAATTCTTTTAATCTGCATTATCCTGGGCATGTTTCGTCAACAAGGTAACTATTGACTGAAGTCCTCATCCTTATCTCAACCCACCACTTTTTTCATCATATTTTCTCGCCCTGTTCTATTGAAGAGAGGAAGTGAGAGAGCAATGTGGTGTTACTGAACTACCTACCAATGTTAAACCATCGCATATTTTCAATCCATTCCTCCAGACCATTAAGGTCCCTCTGACATAACAACCAATCCTCCTGGTTTTCTATCATCAGCAAACTTGCTGCAGTTACACTCTTCCCCATCATTGAGATCATAACTGAGGATATTCAATGGAAATTGACATAGTATTGACCCCTGGAATAAAATGTTAATTGGTGGTCTGCAGCTGGAATTAATGCTTCTGATTATCATCACCTGAGCCAGTTCTGCCGGTTTTCAAAGTTAGGTAATTCCTGACCTTCTAAATCTTATCCAGATTTGCTTTCTGCATAGCAGATGATTTCAGACTTCAAGATTTTGTTCTGCCTCTAGAACGAAGTATAGGCATATTCAGTGAGATTTCAACTTTAGTTACCATGAGAATGCTACTTAGAAATGCTTACTTATTGTTTCTTCATCGTGTTTCAGTTTAAATAAGTAAATAAAGAGTTATATTTTTCATTACTGAAATTCAAGTGTATAGCACTTACCCAAGTTATGTTGCTATCCCTGCAAGTAAGTTTCAGATGCAAAAATCTTAAGTTCTTGTTTGGCAAAGTCTCTCTCAAAAAGGAAAAGAGCTAGGAAGAGTACCTCTTTCACATTGATACTTAAAGCTTTCATTTCTCATATCATCCTTCCGTAAATAATACTTTCCTCAAATTTCACTGTCTTCATTGATTGCTGCAAGTTCCTATTTCTTCTAAAATCTGTTCAGGTTGCTCCAAAAGTAATGCCTTCTGTTTACTTCCATGGTAACTATGGTGATCAGATAAAGTGAGAACAATGACGTTATTTAACAGAGCAAGTTCTCAGCTACAAAAAAAATATTTTTTTCAGCATAGTAACCACCATTAGCTATGTATTTTGCCAGTGATGAACAAGAGCTTGCATGCTTGCTCCTGCAAAAATCTGCATCAGCAAAGGCGATACAAAGTTGCTGCTGGTGCTGCTGGTGCTTCTGAAATGCAATGCCTACCACCAACATCCATCCTCCTCTCAGACTGTGGACCAACATCACAAAATAGGAGGCGTTACTTTCAGAGCAGTCCTCGTATTTCAGACTGGAAAGGTGCCCAGAATCCTACTGCATAGGTTCTCTAGGAGGCCACCTCTGTATTTTTCCATCATCTTCTTCTTGTTAATCCTTTTAAACTGGAGGATGGAAACCAAGTGAAAGGCAGATCCCTTTCATGGCATATAAAAAGAGTTTGACAGTCACTTTCCTCATTTCATAGTGACAAGAGCTGCTGAGTACTTCTGTGTCTGCTGCTTTTGACCTTGTAAAACTTTAAGGCTCTCTAGAGCATTTTAAAATCTCCATTCTTGAAAGAGATGCTAGCTAATAAACACAGAAAACTGAGAATAGAAGCAGCTCTTGATTAGTAATTTTGAAGCACTTCTGCACTTAATGAAAAACACCCTACAGTGCATACTAACAGAACTTCACATTTAATAACTGGGCATCTGAAAATAAAATATGCAATATTGTAAAGCGATTCACCTGATATTTGATGCTATATTAGTCCCCACAAAAATATATGACAAATAATGACAAAAAATATTCAGAAAGCGCTTTGCCAATGTTATTGGTTGTGTTAATTCCAAATGCATTCTGTTGTATTTACCGTTTCTATGGAAGTAAAAGAAAGGTATTATATTATTAAAGCAATAAATGATGAATGTATTTCTTAACAGCAGAAATATCAGAACTCTGATGCAAATATCTAAATAACAAATTGTGAAGTGTAAGCCAGTAAAGGACAAATGACTGCTTTTACGTACAAGACAAACTACAGACAAATATATGATTTTATCATCAGTACTAGAATTAATATTCAAAATATAGGCTTTGCTAATCATTCTCCATTCTTCATTTTAATTTTAAGCCATTTATGCCTTAGAATGCATTAGAAAAAAATCTACTAGCGGCTGCTAGAGAAAGAATAATCGAGAATGGTAATAATAATAATAATAATAGTGATAATAATAATAAAAACCCACAGAAATAGTTAGTCCATTATATTCTTGTCCTGGTTTCAGATGGGATAGAGGTAATTTTTCTCCTAGTAGATGATATGATACTGTGTTCTGAACTGATGATGAGAATACTTTTGGTTACACACTGATCTTTTAGTGGTTTCTGTGCAGTACTTACACTAACTCAGGAATTTTTATCTTCCCATACTCCTTGTTGGTGAGGAGACTATGGGAGACAAAACAAAGACAGCTGACCCAAATAGGCCAAAGAGATATCTCATACCATATGATGTCATCCTGAACAAATAACACTGAGAAGAGTTGATTGGCATGGGGGCTGCTGCTGTTTTTTGTGGACTGGCTGGGAGTTGGTCAAGGAGCATTGAGCAATTGCATTTTGCATTTTTTATTTTGTACATTCTTCTATCATTATTATTTTCCTTTTCTGTGATATTCAATTATTCACAGTGTTTTTATTTTTCTGATTCTGTCTTCAGTCCACTGGGTGAGAGGAGTGTGTGTATGGCTCTATGGTTAGCTGTCTGTCATATTAAATCACAACAGTATGTAACACTCTCATTAGCATACTAAAAGTTCATCTTTCATTTTTGAAATTGGAAAAGAAGATTATATTTTTTGTAGTACTTGGTATACATTCCAGGTACATCCCGAAATTGTCTAGAAAGGTCATGTTAAACTTTAAGTATGTAAAATTATCATAGTTTAAAATATTTCACTGAGGATATTACCAATGAGCTTAAAATAATTTATCTAAGATAAAAAAGGCTGGATGTAAGCGGAAACAATTTATTTTAAAGGAAGAGAGAAACAACTCTCTGAAATTGTCTTTAAAAAGAAGGCCTCCAATTCATGATGAAATATTTCAGTATCTGATTAGTATTATGCATTCTATGGAGTTGCTGGCTATTTTTGACATTTTGCATTTCCACATTTGTATATTGGAATACTGTAAGTAATGTGCAGCTAATCCAAGCGTCTGACTGGAAACACTACCTGGTACTTCAATTCAGTATCAAGCTCAGGTGAACATGTCAAGATCTTTCCTAGACTAAGATCTCTCCTAAAATTTTTCTTGATTAGTACAAACAAAAAGTGTTTCTTCTGTGCTTTATTTTTTCATTATCATTATTTTTAAGATATATTTTCTAGATTAGAAAAACTATAGAGTCGTCACAATATTTTTAAGCTGTCAAATTTTATCAATTTAATCTTCCTATGTGTATATTTGCAACAGGAATGAAAAGGGAAATGAAGTAGTAAATTCTTCTGTTGGATGAATCTGAAGGCACATGTTCTTAAACAAGTACTTAGATTTTGGCATTACAGAATCTGGGAAAGAATTACCATGGATGCCATTATCTATTTTATTTGCTATAATACTTTCGTTGTCTTTTTCTCACAGAAGTGATTTTATGAGTTTTACATACAGACCTGAAACATGTCAGGAAGCCTTCTGGAAGTAATTGTAAAGATCTATGAAACTCTACTAAAGTATCTACAAGTAAGCTGATATGGTGTTGGAAATGTTGTCCAAGAACTTTTAATTTCTTTGTAAGATTTTGTTATATTTTATTTAATCAATGCTTTTTTGAACTTTTATTACCATATTTCTATTGCTTCAAAATACATCTGGAGTCAACGCCTGATTGATTTCCAGCTGGAAAAAGCAAGTCTTCATTACTGCTAAATAAGTTAATATAAACCATCAAAGTTTTAGTATGACTGTACATATTTGATTTCGGAAGAGAAAAGCAAAAAAATCAAATCCCCTAGATGATATACATAGCTGTATCTTCTAAAATGTTATCACCTCATAAAAATTTTGATATTTCTTGTGTTTCTGGCTAACTTCTGATGTAAACATTGTATTGAAAATTATGTGTCATCACATCACTGTTCCAGGAGATAAATATATTTAAAAAAAAAAAAAAAAAAAAAGCCTACTCAAAAATAGTTATTTGCTTTTTTTAGGGTTGTTTAAATTTCTCACCAATTTAGAAATTATCTCTGCTCGTTCCTACATACAACATTGATTTAGATGGTGATAATTTTTTTCTTTATTTGATTGCTGTCTATTAAATGAAATATAAAACAGGGCTTTCTGTGGCTGGATTGAATTTCTTAATGTCAGCTATTCACTTATCATAAATGCAATTTATTAATGCACTCTACAGAATTTTACTTGTACTGTTCTATAAAGACAGTAGAATTTGCCAATTGTCAATGTTTTTCTTGTAATTATAGTTCAAGTGGAAAAAAAAAACCAACCAAATAAAAACAGCAACAAAAACAAAGTTGTTTTTCTGTGCTTGCCTTGTTCTCACTCCAAGTGGCTGTTTCTATTTCAAGTTAGCTGTTTGGAAAAAAATGTTAATTATCTACAAGAAGTTAAATATATCAGGAAGACAGAAACAAAAGACTGCTATAAGATTGAGCACAAAACTGAATGCAAAGGGATTTTGGATACCCAACCCTCATGTGAACAACTATATTGTTTTCTTATACTTGAAATAATTCCCGCAGTAGAAGTCCTTGACTTTATGTATCTTCCTCAGATATCAACTTCTTACTGAAGTTGACTGAAGGGAAAGCTATCATCTATACTGCTATATTTTTTGCTCCAAACTAAATCAGAATGTTTCTGTAGGTAGATATCGCAATACAGGAAAAACAGAAACATTGTTTTCTCTGTAATCCCTAATCCAGATGTTAAAGCAATGTTTTGAAAAGTAAAACAATAATGTAACCAACGCTGCAGCCACAGAAGCAGCATCTAACATCACAAGATTTGTTCTAGTTGCTTGCTGAGGGTTTTATTGACCTTTTTAAACAAAATCCAGGTTTGAATGTTGAGGATTTATAAATAACAGGATAAATTTCTAATTTTTCAGCCTAATGGACATATGACTACAGACAAAATGTTCTATCCCTTTTGCGTTTAAGAGAATGCTCTTGAGACTTTATTAGGAAATCTACAAATGGCTATGGAGATTAATTCCCCATGTAGAGACATACTGATGGTATTTCGTGGTCCCTTTTCTGTAGTTTAGTAAATGAATACTGCTTGCAAGCTTCTTCTGTATTTCTTTCCTCAATTGTTTAAAAATTGCTGGTACTAGCAACCCAGCTGAATGTGGAAAACAGACTATCGTGTTTCTTGCTCAATACCGTCGTCCATATGAGAAAGAAATTTTTGGGCTGCATTTCATCTCTTTAAATTTTAGGTGCTTAGGATCCAGAGCAAATTGGATCACCTTAAAGAAAATCTGTATGACAGATGAGTTGTAGTCACTGTAGTACTGCTTCTACCTGATTGCAAAGGGATTTTGAATATCCAACCTCCATATAAACATCTATTTTTTTCTGATACTTGAATTGATTGCCATGGTAGGTGCCCATGATTTTCTGGGTCATCCTCAGTTCTCACTGTTGTTAACTGAAGGGAAAGCCATCAACTATACTGCTACATCTAGAACTCCAAAATTGAGATTTCCATATGGAAGGGTTCATGCCGCACAGCATTCATTCCTGTTTACTCTGGACAGTCCATGCTGCCTGTGGCCTGGAGCATATTTGTCATTTTTTTCAAGTTCAGAGAGCTAAAAATAATAAAATGTTAACATGGAAGGGAAAAACAAACAAACAAAACAAATGAACACATTAAAAACTGTCATAGTTTTATGATTTTTGTAATTGGTATTCCACACCATATCATTAGTGCACTTTCCCCATTCTTTATCAGAAAATCATAGAATGGCTTATGTTGGGAGGGACTTTAAAGAACATCTAGATTCAGTTCCCCTGACTTTTGAAAGCCTTGCAGGATTGCCATCCACTAGATCAGACTGTCCAAGATCTCATTCAACCTGGCGTCATTTGCCTCCACAGATAGGGCATCTGCAACCTCTACAGGAAACCTGTTCCTGGGCCTCACCACCCTCTGAGTAAAAAATTTCTTCCTATTATCTAACCTAAATCTCCTCTCCTTTAGTTTAAAACCATACCACCTTGTCCCATCACTAGCAAACCATGTAAAAAAGTTGGTTTACCTACTGCTTATTAGCTCCCTTTGGGTACTAGAAGGCTGTAATGGGGTCTTCTTGGAGCCTTTTCTTCTTAAACAAGCCCAACACCCTCAACATTTGCAATAGGAGAGGTGTTCCAGTCCTTTGATCATCTTTGTGGCCCTCCTCTGGACCTTCTCCAACAGCTCTGCATCCTACTGATGCTGGGGGCCCTAGACTTGGAAAATAGTACTTCACATGGAGCCTCACAAGGGCAGAACAGAGTGGGACAATCACCTCCCTCTACTTTCTGCCTCCCCACTGCTTTGAGGCAGCCCAGGATACCTTTGGCCATCTGGCTGCAAGCAGCCATAGGGCTGCTCTCAACGAGTTCTTCTCCAGGTCTGTATTTACACCCTAGATTGCCTTGATATAAGTGCAATACCCTACTCTTGCCCTTGTGAAACTTCATTAGATCCTTGTATGCCCACTCTATTCTGCCCCTGTGAGGTCCTATTTGGAGTACTGTGTCCACACACACGAGACTCACTGGATTGTAGTTTCCCGGGTCTTCCTTTCTCTCTTGAATATGAGAGTAATGTTTCCCTTTTTCTAGTCATTGGAGACTTCACCTGAAAGTTATAATTTTTCGAATATGATGTAGAGTGGCTTGGCACTCACATCATCCAGTTCCTTCAGAATGCTGTGATGCATGTTGTCTGGCCCTATAGACTTGTACACATTCAGCCTCATGAGGTGGTCTCAATCTTGCTCTGCTCTTACACTGGGAAGGATTTTGCTCTCCTAACCCCCATTTAGAAGTTCAGGGACAAGAAACTCATGAGGAGCCTGAATGACTATGAAGACTGAGTGAAAGAACTCATTTTCTTCAGTCTCCATCGAGTTCAAACCTCTTGGTTTCTTTATTTCCTTTAGAAACAGTTATTGATAGCAAAAGCAGAGTCAAATGAGAAGTATAAATGAAATGTCTCCTTAGGATTTTATTTCACAAAAATCTGTCTTTAAAATTTTGTTCCACTTTGAATATTTGATAGTAGAAATATTAACTATGTATTTTAGCAGAGAATAGACTGCTTCTAGTCTCGTATTTAAAGCCACATAATGCTACATATAAATATATTTTGCAGAGGCAGAATATGATGTTCCAAACCAGCAGTCCTCTTCTGCATCTCATACAATCAACGAAGAACTGGCCTTCTGTCAATAACTGTATGCATATGGACTCAGTATTAAGTTAAACTGTTCTTTTTGTTAATTCCCATGTTACAAAATGAATATGCAAACTATAGTCTATAGTATACAGAAAGGCCTGAGGCAATTTTACGTATTATTAATAAGTAGTAAGTTGAAAAATGGCAGATAATCTTAGAATAGAGTCAGCAGCAATATTCACACCATCAAACACACAAAAGAAAGTCTTTAGAATATGAGATTTTTCATATTCTAGTGACATTGATATTGATGGATTGCAGAAAATGAACTATTAAAATCAAAAGAAAAAGTCAAATCCTTTTTTTTTCCTTTTTTTTTTCTTCCCTTTTGAATATCTGTATCTTGGAGTCAATTAAGATTTATTTATGAATTCCGTAAGTAGTAATCACCTACGTCAAAATGCTTTTAAGCTACCTCTCTATTTAATTTTTTCTGTTCTTGTATTACCAAAAAGGTCAAATAAAAACTTCCAAATATACCTGATAATTTCACTTTTTCTTCAAGTCTCACAGGATTGTTCTGAAATCCAGAAAGTTGATAAAAATCTTTCTTTATATGACTTTAATGGTCTCTGGTTCAAACTAAGTCTTCCCAGTCACACTTCACAATGACAAAACGTTGATAAAACTATTTATGTGTTTCTGCTGAGGTGAATTAGCTGTGTTAGCTGTGTCTTTCAGCTTAGTTCAATTTCATGGGCCTCAAAATCACTTCCAAGAAATAAGCATGAGAGGATGGTAACCTGTTCTCTGAGTCCTAGAATGTACTTTGTCTGGATGATAGATATTCAATGGCACACTGGCATATTATAACTAGACACTAGATAATAAAAGCAGGCCATTTTCATGGAGAATAGAGCCTATTGTGCTGAACCATTTAGAGCTATTTTATTTAGTTTTTGCTCTGAGTAACAGTACAAGTAATGAAAACTATAATGAATTTCTACAATTATTCTTGTTGTGTAATACAATGATATTAAACTTCCTAATATGCATTTCTAATATCCAACCTGTGATAATTTGAGGGCTCTATTTTTTCTAATTAAGTTTTGAACTTATCTGATACGTATGTTTCAATAATATAGAGAGTAAAACAGGTTTTTTGTTAAAGTCCTTACATCAGGAAAACAAACTAACAAGTATCATTTGAAAGCATCTGCAGGAAAACTGATCTTTCATCTTATCTCCTGAAAAATTCTGATCAGAATTTGAAAAAAAAAAAAAAAAAGTATCAGAAAGAAAAGAACTAAAAATTAGCTACAAAAAGAATTTAGACATTGAAATTTAAGAGATTAGAATTAGATCCTCTTCACTGAACTGGGTGTAAAACATGATAAATCAACTGTTTTTCTGGAATTTAATGCAGTATCACTAAAAATGTCCGTTATTCCTATTTAAAGACCTATTATCTCATCCAGAGAAGATATTTCTCCATAGTTTACTTTTCTCAAGGTTGTGATGCAGCAGTTACACTCTGTGATGTATCTGCTAACAGCACTGAATTAATCTCTAAACATGACGTGTTAAGTCAGGTTTTCCCAGAGATTTCCACTTGACTGTTCTCAAGGTCCTCTTCTCTAAAATCATTAAGTCACATTCAAATGTGACAAGTTTTTAAGCTTTACTTAGGCAAGCTCTAGTTATGTTGTCACTAAGGATTCCAAATGCAGGAGCATGACGCAAAAAAATGGAAACTCAGGTTTTCTGGCCCTGAGTAACATGCTAAAAAAGAAACCTAACACTGCTGGAAAATCTAGAATATTTATTTATCCTCAAAGAGCTCAGGTTGATGATCTACTTACAAATTAGCTCTCATCTACCTTCAATAGCTTTTCAAGTATTTCTTTAAGCACGTCATATAGCAGCAAACAAGCACAAAATTACTTCTATCAGATTGTTAATTGTATAGTCACTTTTAAAAGAGATTGCTCCTATTGTTCCTTAGTCTTGATGAAAATGTTGAGGAGAGTGAGCAACCACTTTGAAGAAAACTCTACTAGCAATAGCCTACTAGCTATAACATTTATCATGGAGACATACAAACACTCCATATCTCTGTTTGCCAATAGCCTAAGTATAACAACCATAAGGGTTCTGGAGGTAGATTTAGGTTCATACATAGTGAGCAGCTTCAGTGACTTTATTGTAAGAAACTGAGGCAGAATTAAATCCCATGGTATGATTCTTACTGACATCCCTGAGGCTAAGATGTGAGGCCAGACATTTAGTAAATTGTAAATCCTCTTTAAGCTTCTTATTGGCAGCACCGAGTGTTTTATATGGAGTGCTTGTGATGCGTATGGAAATGGAATGTAGAAACCTATGCTGCCTTTCTTCTGCTACATTTTTCTCTCCATTTGAGGCTGTAGCTTTTTCCTCGTTTCAGATATTTCTGTTTCATTAAAAAAATGCCATCTGGACTTGCAATTAAAATATGGAATGCAAGTAAGGAGCTTATACCCTAAACTAAAGAAGCAGTTCCAGGATGTACAGCGTAGTGAAATAATTTCTTTCCCTCCACACCATACAGCTTTTAACAAATGACAGAAAGCTAAACTGTATGCTGCAACCATGAATCTCAACTTCACTAGAGGGCATGCTGCAGTATTCAATACCTATTTTCTTTAGCAAATCAACTTGTTTATAATCTTAAACACACCACTGTATTTACAGATCACATAACTGATATTTCTTATTGGTATTTCATGTTATCTATATCTATGTTCAAAATACAAGGTTGTATTCTCAGGCGTCCTCTTCACTTTCTCCATTATAACACACTGATGAGATGGCAAATGGCACAAGAAAGACTAACAAGGGGAAGAAGCCTGCCCCAAAGGCTGAGGAGCCTCTGCACTTCAACTGTGCTTCACAGTTCTACAGACTGAGAAGAAAAAGCAAACAAACAGGTAATTCATCAGAGTAAGTAAGAGTAAGGCAGCCAGACCTGTTCCCTGTTGCATAACAACTACTGCAACTAAGAAAAAGCAATGGGTGACAGTGGTAGGCAATTATCTTCTGAGAGGTACGAAGGCACCCATTTGTCATCATAACCTGCTACCTAGAGAGGTCTGCTGCTTACTAGGGATCTGCAACAGGAATGTGATGGAGAGGCTGCCAGAACTTGTACATCCCATAGACCTGCTGCTGCCGTTTCACATAGGAAGCAGTGACACAGCTGTGAGCAACCTCAAAAATATAAGGAGGGACTACAAGAAGTTGGGAGCAGCAGAGAAGAACTCAAAAGCACAGAGAGTCTTCTCATAAAACCTCCTGATTAGGGAGATAGGGAGGAAAAGTGCTGTTAAAATTAAGAAAATCAATAAGTGGTTAAGTGAGTAGTGTCATGAACTTCAGCTGCTTATGTCATGGAGAACCCTCCCTCTGAGGACAGACTGAGAGAGCTGGGGTTCTTCAACCTAAAGTGAAGCTTCCAGGGGGACATTATAGCAGCCTTCCAGTACCTAAAGGGGGCCTGGAGAAAAACTGAGGTGGGACATTTTAGAAGAGCATATGTTGACAGGACAAGGGGAAATGGTTTTAAACTAGAAAAGGATAGATTTAGACTAGATATTAGGAGGAAATTCTTTACTGTGAGGGTAGTGAGACACTGGAACAAGTTGTCCAGTGAGGTTGTGGACATCCTCGCACTGGAAACATTCAAGACCAGGCTGGATGAGGCTTTGAGCAATCTGGTCTAGAGGGAGGTGTCCCTGCTTATAGCAGGGGGGTTGGAAATAGATAATCTTAAAGGTCCCTTTCAATCCAAGCCGTTTTGTGATTCTATGATTTTATGAATACATAACAAAAGATTTAGTGGATCTCCCCTCCCTCCCTTCCCTTCCCAACCAAGGTTTCCATCAGGAACAGGCTGAGCAACAGAACTTGACCCTAGAATGAAATTACATCACATTTAGGGTAAGGATGCTGTGTTGAGGGGAACTGTGTAGCTACTGTGATACTGTGCTTCTGCTAACAAGACCTATAATGCCAGCAGGCACTACTCAGCAATTCTAAGTTTTTCACCACACACAAACTTCTTAGGCAGATGCTGCTTCAGACTGGGTCTAAGCCTGGTTGGGAATGCAGGATGAGTGAGATGCCATAGCTTGCAAAATGCTGCCAGCAAGTATCTTAACAATTCCTTCCTGTTTCTCCTGTGATATGTGGTAACTAGTAATGTGCTTGCTTCAGTTATCCACCAATGTGTGAATAGCCTATTCTGGAATTAAGTGGTCCAAAGTTCTGTTAGCAATAACATGGTGTTTTGATGGAAATCCAAATAATTATGAGAACACAGTCACGTATTATTCTACTATCTTAGTGTGGACAAGTCATCCATGTAATGATATACTGGGACAGATTACCAAAGGATATACTATATTTCCCTATCTTTCAGTCTTTGATTTCTTTTCTGTCTTGGAGTCCACATCACGTTGAGTCTTCAGACTAGCACTAATCTTTTTGAAGTATTCTAGTTTGAAAATAAATTCTTAGAATTGTTATAGGAATCAGTGGACTAAGCTATATAACCTGTGCTTAACTTCTGGCCAATAATATTATTAAAATAGTTCCCTCTGGCCTCAGAAACTTAGGAAGATCAGAATAATTAATAGGATGCTTAGATGTGAAGACCAGGTTAAGGGATAGACATAAGCCTTTTAGCTCCAGAGTTCACATTACCACAGAATACAAACCTTCACTCCTGAGCTCTGGAATTCTATCCCAGAAGTTAAGGTTAAAGAAGAACAGACATGGTGAGCCGTAGGAACATCCCATGGATCATAGGAATTAACAAATAATTTTTAAGCTGTCTTCATCTTCCTCTGGATACTAGTTTATTATGTAAAGCTATAGGCTTAGTGCAATATGTGGAACTTATGTTATCAAACTTACAACCTGGTACTGAAACCCTTTGCAGTTTTTATAGTAATTTTAGCTTAAAATTATCAAAATCCCACTAATGATCAGTACATATATAGTTTTCCTTTTCTGAAATATAATGTTAACTAAACAAGTGTTTCATCCACAAGGGTTTCAAGATTTTGATATTAACAGCCCAGAGCTCATTGTGGCAAAAAATACTGCAGAAATGTGTACAAGCAATTTGCAAATTGGAATGTTGATATTCTTTTAATGTACTGCAAAATCTTCCTTGCAATTTTTTTTTCTGTATATGTATATATATATATATTTCCTTCTTCAAGATGCATCCACGCCCCATGTCTTGGCTGGATAAAATCATGTAGGAGTCAATGAAATCAGTAAGACTTAGACACTTAGACTCACACCAAATGAGGCTTCTATTTCAACCACTTCCCTCGAAATCTAGATATCCTTTTCCAGGGACTTTACTCGTCTATAATTCCTAGTAGAACGTGATGTTTCTAACCTCACTTCAGGAAGTTGTATCCCAGATTTTTATTACAGTGTCTTACTGGGTTCCAAGCTTCATGAAAGTTTTATTTGGCATGCATTGTTCTGTCAGTATGTGAATGTACTCAGATTGAGGTATCTACTGCATATTGTGAAATTTCACAAGCTTCTATTCTTTCATATGCTAAAGGGTATGTTTTTTATACTTGACTTTATTATTCCCTGATGGAAATATTAAAACAGTTTATTATTTGCTATGTGTCCAAGTTTTTCACGGTGCATGGTTTAAAACCAGTGAGGAGGAGATGGTAAATCCTATTTATCAAAGATTTTGACTATTTTCCCCAACCCTTAAATATAACTCAGTCAATGACGTCAGGACAGAGTGAGAACATATAACGTGACAAAAAATTCCCTGGACTATTCAGAAGTATATGTTATTGGAATCAGCTCACTTGAGTGGAGTAAGAAGGGTAAAACATTCACTTCCCTTCAAAAAAAAAAAAAAAGAAAAAAAAAAAGAAGAAAGAGTAGGAGTATCTTCCCTACCCAGGTTTCATTTGCGGTACACTTGATGAGCTTTTATTTGTTTTCCATGAGATGTGAAGCTGGAGTCACCTTACATATATAATGTGTATATTCATATCCCTAAGAAGCTAAAGTGCTCCATTCACATGACAGTAGTTTATTGTTATATGTTCAACGTGTAACATGCAGTGCTGCTTTCTTAATAATCAGAACCAGCTGGCATGAGCACAGTAATGATGGCAATGGGTCATGCATGCCTGAGTTAGGTGCACTGTAAGCCAAGGAAGGCGAACTCTAATTCTATCTAGCTTTTTCATGACTGATGTCTTCCGCAAGGAAAGATTGCACAGCTCTGCATGCTTGAAATTCTGCACTTATGTTTAACAGATGCTGAAACAAAATACTTCATTTCAAACTTTTTAGGAAGTTATATTTTATATCATCAGCAATTCTTTGGGTGAATAAATCTTTTTGTATTGGTAAAACTGATGTTGGAAAAGGAAGAAAAAAATTAACAGATTTGAACTATTCAAATAGAGCATTCTTAAATGTATTTGGACAGGCGCACGTTTTATGTAGCAAAAATGCATGCCTTTCCCACTGTATGAAGGTTTGACAACTATACTATAAAAAGGTTCAAAAGCTACAAAAGAAATAATAAATATTTGCAGGTAACTATTCAATCTTACTGAAGTAAGTTTTACAGCCTCCTAGGTACCCACGTATAAAACATAAAAATATAAATATTGCTAAAAATGGAGAATGTCAGAACATCTCCTTTAAAAGATGATATTTTTGAAGGCATTTATAAACCAACTTGTTTATTACTTTAAGTGCTAGTAAATTCTAGAAGATAAATCTCCTCAGATTTCATGGCACAGATCTTTCTGCATGCCTTTGGAAGAATAAATGATTACCAAAAGTCACAGAGAAAAAGGCGATATCAGAGCTACTTTCAAAGCCTTAGGTTTCCATTCTGGAATTCCACAACTATATGTACATTTAAGTACATATATACCTGTATAGCCTGACTGCAGTATCCAGGCAATAATTAAAACTATAGTAAATTTTAATGTCAATTTTACTAAAAATATGATTTTACTTCCTAAAAAGTAAAATATGCACTGCTATTGTTAATCTCCTGTTCATCTATACTTGGCCTCTGTTTTGCTTAAATTTACTGATTTCACAGGTTTATATGACCTTCCAATGTTTGTCCCTATCCACCAGTTCAACTAAATCTTTAATGAAGTTTTTGCTTCTCCTCAGAGTGTAAGTTGAATCTGGGCAATAGCCACTAAGGTGGTAATGCACATTTGAAACTACCCAGTTTCCCAGCTGGAAACCTAAATTTTGTGAACTAAGTAATCTATGTGCCAAGAACCAGTTCCAAAATATACATTTACAATAGCTTAAGAAGGTCTCAGCCCAAAACCACAATAGAATAGTTGTATGAAATATAGATATAATTTTTCTGATAAAAGTGGTGTCATTATGGAGGCTCAATCAATTATAGTTATTATTTGTGTTTATTCCTAAAAACTTAAGCATATCATTCAAAGCCTACGTTTTAATATCACAGCATGCCAGTCATCTGGGACTTCTGCAAAGACAGGTAAACTATTGAAAGTGTCTTTGTGAGTATGTCAGTACCCCTAGATGAAACCTCCTCAGCCCCATAGGCTTCTGAATGTTCAGAGAACGCACATCTCATACAGATTCCCATTATAGATTACAGGGGTTTCATCATGCTCTGCCTCACCATCTACCACTTCAAGGGGCTGGATAGTCTAAAAAAAACTGTCCATAGTAATAAAATCTGAGGGGAAAAAAAAGTATTTTCTTTCTTCCAAACAGAAAACTGGGTACAGTTTTTGCTGGAGCAAAAACAAATCGCATGACACACTACTTGAATAGTATCATATTTTCAGATGTAAGATTTAGATAATTTGAATTTGTTACACATAACAATCTTTATATCTTCAGATGAAGCCTGAACTAATTCATCTTTTTTATTTTTAAACTGTCTTTAGGTATATCACAAACTTCATACTTCATGAGTAATCTTATTCTTTGTAGCTAAGAATTCACTATGGATGAAAGAATATTACATTTTTGGGGTCGTGACAAGTTCTTAACCATTACCAAAGTATTTCTAATGGGCACAAAAATAGAGTAATATTTTATAGCATTTACATAAACCCTATTACTTGTCAGAAATGGTTTAGGTATTGATAATCCTACTTGGAAGCAGGGGGAATGAGACTTTTGAAGTGTATTCCACATTTAATATTCTATGCATTCTCTAAAGACAAATTAGTTGAAATCCCACATTTTGAGTCATTTGAAAAACTCTGATTCTTGTATATTATCAAGGATTAAAAAAAACAAATTTTAAAATTTAAATATATTTTCCTCAAATAAGTGACAATGTTTTATAATATGTGTTAGGTGAAAAATGAATTTTATGTTCCAGTTTTAATTTTTTCAAAGTTGTTGAAATAGTTCTTTAATTAAATTTGAAACTGGATTTATAATAACTCCTCTCCATGTAAGTAGAAGTCTGCCCCTACTAAAGATTTATGTATTGCATGTAGTTTGTTTTATTGCTTGATGGTGAAAGAAGCTCTGTGTGAATATGCTGAGACCCTCTTTACTAGTGGAAATTTGCTGTATGGGTTTTATGTTAATATTCAAAAGCTTTCCCTTGCCTTATTTTTCTTTGCTTTCCTTGCATTGGGTGGATATCACACCAGTCTTAATCCCTTTTAAATTACATTTCTGATTATAAAACAGCGTAGCATGCATTTCTCCTACTGTGCTATTAAAATATAATCTGTGAGTTTAGTTTCAAGTCCAGGTTTTGATAGTTATTATCCTTCACAAGTATGTATATATATAATTAATTTTGGAAACGATAGTCTGCTCTGAAAGTAATGCCTCCTTTTTTTTTAATGAAAACTACAACAGTTGCAAAAGGCGCAATACCTTGTGACAGAGCACCTTCCTCAGCTGCAAAACCCTATTCTTCAGCATGGTCACCACCAGCAGCTATGCATTTTCACCACTGGTGAACAAGTTGCTGCATGCTATATTCATAACAATATGCAGTAGCAGAGGTGACCTGCAGTTTCACGGCTGCTATGACCACACCATTGCTGAAATGTACTATCCACCACCTCACAGTGCTAACAGACGTTCTTTGATTTCCACAAACATTCAGCAAGCAATGTATGTCTACAGGTGCAAAGTTTTCCACATGAAAGAACTCAGTTACAAACTTTTGCTTAATATGCACTTCCATGTCAAATACCAATTTATCAGACTGCCCCTCTGCTGCCATCTGACACACAGCAACAAAATGTATTGAAATATTGGTGGGAAGATTTAACTTCTACTGCCACACCTCCAACATCTGCCTCTGACATCACTGTCATGGTTTTATGTTTTTTGGTTTTCAGTATTCCTCATTATAACATCATGTAGTGCATTGGGAGTTAAAGTGTTAATGCTCCAATTCCAGGTACCTATCCCTATACATTACAGAAGTCAGGGGATCTGGCCCTTCTAGGTGGGGCAGACTCTTACTGCCTGGCAGTGAGTGCTGGAGGATGCTTTCCTAGATGTTCTAAGCTTTTCAGGTTTGACTCGGTCTCAGAAACTCTCTCTCTCCTATCTTATTTGATTTATTAGTCTCAATTTCAATTATATTATTTTGTATTATTTAGTATTATATTGTGTTAGCTTGTATTCCGATATCATAGTTTGTAAAATAAGTTTTCCTCCATTGATCATTGCTGCTGTTTTTTTCCTTTCTTACTTCCCATTTTGTGCCTCTGAGGAGAAGGCAGGGGCCTACTGCCCCCCTGTCACAGGCATACATTGATCTAGTTAACTCCGTGACACATCACGGGCCAACATAATAAAATAATAACCATTACTTTCAGAGCAGCTCTCATATGTTAACATATAAAATGTATTTAGTCCTATTTTAGTCTACTAGAATTCTAAAAGTATAAATGTAACCTAAAACCAAACACAGAAACATATTTGGCACAAATAACTTCTTTATATCTTACTTTGTGAGTAAGGAGACTTAAATCAAAACATTCAGTACAGACAGAAGCCTGTTTTTACATCTGTGTTTTAAAATTGTGTAAAAATATTAATTAAAATTACATACATGCTTAATCTTGATAGATTTTGGTAATGTTTCAGTAAGCAAAATACAATTTTGCTAGAGCATATTTTCACATGAAACAGTTTATTCAATATTCTGTGATATATTGCAGTGATGAAGAGCACTGTGCCAAGATTTTCTACACTTATAAAGTGTCAATATTCACTACCACTTTACTATCACATCAGAGTTATTTTGAGTTACAGAGCATATCTCCTTTGCATGTTTTTGATACAAATCTTGTAATTAATTCCCATTTACTTAACTCTACTCCCTTAGGAAGCAGTCTGCAAATTTTTCCCTTCCAATTCAACCAATACTACGATAAAACCCAGGTCTTCATTAATACCTGTGCGTGATGACAATTAGGTAGTGAATGTGCTTGCTGAAATATCTTCTCATGAAATAGATAAATTAAGATGTAAATATAATTATATTTTTTTCTATCTTTCTTGCCTCCATCATAATCCTTTCTTAGACAATTTGACCTAGTGGGAAGTATCCTGGTCCATGGTAAGAAGACTGGAATTGGATGATTTTTAAAGGTCCCTTCCAACCCAGGAAAGTTCCCAGTTGAACACTGGCAGGCATGGGAAATCTAACAACAATCTAGGCAATCTGTTCCAGTGTTTGACCATCCTCATGGTACAATGCAGGTGCAGCTTTGTGCCATTCCTGAGTGTCTTGTCATCAGTTCTTAGGAATAAAAGCTAGTACTGACCTTTCCATTTCCTCTCCTCAGGAAGTTTTAGAGAGCAATGAGGTCACATCTCAGCCTACTCTTCTGCAGACTGGACAAACCAAGTGTCCTCAGCCTGTCCTCACAGGACATGTCCTCTAATCCTTTCACCAGCTTGGGTGGCCTCCTCTGGGCATTTTGACATTGCAACATAAGTTATAAATAATAACAAAATTAAATGGTAGCAGTTTCAGGACTAAAAAAATTCTGATGTAGAACTGCAAAATGAAATGAAATGAACCTTTTAAAACACACCAGCTTTGTATATATGTACACACCACAGAGTTTTATATCCAATATGCATCTGAGTTTGCTTTTCGGTATTCAAGATATTTGTACTATCTCAAGTTACTGGAGAAATATCTTGAACCTATTTTATGCTGTTGGCAAACAATAGGTGTGTTAGTGGCACATAAACAAGTGAAATGCTTGTGGCAGAAGCAAAAATAGAGCTGCTATCATGGAAGATCAGAATGTATAGGAAAGTAACTTGAATATAAGAAAATGAAACAGATAAAATGCAGTTTTCATTTTAAGGTAGTGCTTAACTATGATTTAGTATAAAACTAATTATGATTTAACTATGATTTAATATAAAAGCTTGATTTCAGATTTAAAAATCAATTCTATGATGACCAAAATGCAACCCATTTTGCAGATTACTTTTGTTCATAGATATTATTGCATTATTATTGTAAGTTTTATTAATTTTTGATATAATATGCATAACGCATGGAACACATGGACAAATGAAGATTAATATATACACCACTGGTTTGTTTTTAATTCAACATTAGTTATAAGACAGAATTTATGTAGTTGAAATTTGCAGCTGGAAAGGCCAAAATCAGATTTTTATAATACATGACAGAAAATATTATGGTAGCTGAAGTTGTTTAAACAGAATAGGGAATGTTTTGGGACAACCTCATTGTAGCATTTCAGTATTTAAAGAGTCTGATAGTGACTAAAGAGAAGAGTTTTTAAAATGAAAGAAGTGAGATTTTGATTAGATGTGAGGAGGAGATTCATTACTTAGGAGGTG
The DNA here is from genome assembly GCF_026119805.1 of Tympanuchus pallidicinctus. Lineage (NCBI taxonomy): Eukaryota > Metazoa > Chordata > Aves > Galliformes > Phasianidae > Tympanuchus > Tympanuchus pallidicinctus. The sequence continues at coordinate 22,874,152 of NW_026294802.1, forward strand.
GCAAGTCATTGAAACATACTGTGTAGAGAAACAATGGATGCCACATCCCAGGAGAATTTCAAGGCCAGGTTAGATGGGGCCTTGGGCAACACAACCTCACTCTCATTAAATGACTGTTTTTTTTTTTTTTTTAATTGTCTTATATTGAAACTAATCACTAAGCCCTTATACCATTTAAATTACTACAAAAACTTCCTTTCTCCCACTTGTTAAGAATGTGTACAAGACAAGTGAGAAATTCAATGCAAATTCTGTATGCTGGAAAAAAATATTTGCAAGATTCAGTTCTTGGAATGTAGGAAGATATCACTGAAAGATACATCTTCAGTTAATAGTGAGAGCAATATTGTGGGAAACAAAGAAATACAACTGAAGATAATAAAGAGAGAAATATGATGCAAATTTGCATAGGGATCAAGATGAGTCAAGGAATAATTAATTTTACAGTAAAAAGGTGTAACCATAAAGTGATCTAGATGTAAAAGAGATCCAAAAGTAGTGGATAAGGCAGACTTCATTGCAGAAAAGCATCTAATCTCTAGAAAAACTGCTATCAAATGAAAAGACACTGAAGTCTATGGAGTAATAAAAAATGGATAATAGTTTCCAAGATGGCAATGATAACCACTGAAGGAAGTAGAAGAAAAATGAATAGGAGCTGCAAAATTTACGTTGTATTCTAGTAGAGAAAACAAATTTAATATTTTAACTTTTCCTGAGCGCAATTTTATCCATTGATTTCTTTGAAACATATGTGAGGAAAAAAAATAGTTTTATTTTATATTATCAACACTGCAGTTCCCTGCTTTATCTTGCCTAGGCTTCTTTTTTAGCTTTGCTGTGCCTTGCATATCACATGACTTGAGGGCCTTTTTTAAGAAGGATCTCGACACTTTCCAGCACACAAACAAGGAAAGACACAAGCTAAATTCAAGCTCCTTTTACTCTCATGGAAATAAATGTGATTGCTGAACTACAATTGGCAGCATGGTTGCATAGGACAAATTGAATAGGCAGCCCACCCAGTTTGATCCAAGTTCTTTCTATAGACAACAGCACGAGTAAAATTTTGTCAATAATATGCGGCTAATTTTGGCTTAGAACTGTGATTCTGAAAATAGACTGAGTTAGGCTCAACTATCTTTCAGAAGTCATACATTTAAATCAGTCTTTGATGTGTCTTTAATAGGTTTTAGATAGCTTACCTTCTGCCTTCAGTACTCCACGCTATAAGCAAGACCAGAAAAGTGACTGTCATTAAATACCTTCTTAATCAGCTCTGAAGTGTCTTTGGTTTTTCTAGACGAAGGGGGAAAAACAGAGATATAATTTATTTATTCATTTGTTTTCTGAAGAGAAGTGTTAATGAAGGATTAAGAGACGTAAGTATGTAGAAGAATCTTCTACAAGCTTGCAGTGCCAGCAATGTAAAAAGTCTCAGACATTTATAGTGAAAAAGAATCATCACTGGGAGCAGTACACACAAGTTTGTGATAGAGTTGTATCCTCACAAACCAGCTCAAGGATTCAACAGAACTATATATATTTCCATTAGAGAGCATGAAGATATTATTGCCACAAAGAATAGTGATTTTGCATGAAAATATGAATTTTGTTTGGAAAGGAGTTTTCTTCCAGTGGTATCTGCAACCATCTTCTTTCCAAAAAATCTTTCACTTAAAATCCTTACTTTATTCCCCTTTCCAGCATAATCCTAACACTTACAGATGACCAATTACCACTGAGATATTTAACTTCATAACTGTTTCATCTGATTTAGTGTTTTACTACTGTTGCTGATAGTGGTCTAATTTGTTCCCTTTTACTTCAGATTTTCCATTTCCTTGACTTTATTTCATTGAAGATTTGCAAGCCTCACCCAACTCAAAATATTTTTTTATTACTGACTTTTTTAAACAAGTTTTATTACCAGGTGCTCTCTCAGCTCTGCTTAAAAAGTGCCACTTTCTTCTCTTTAAAAATGAAAACATAAAATGTGGGTGTCCATTTATCTGGAAATATTATGGATTTTCATTAATTCCTCCCCTCTCTCTCCCTCCCTCCCCCCCCCCCCCCTTTTTTTTTTTTCTTTTTTTCCCCAGTCTTGATGTAGTTTACATCTGTACATTCTCAAGCAAGTGGGGACAGGAGGGAAATGATTCAATTTCTTATACTCTCGGCTAAACTCTGTATGTTCTGCTGTTTTTCACATTTAATATCTGGAACGCTCCCTTCTGCTTTCAAATGTGTATTTGACTGAACTTCCATCAACCCCAACAGTGTAACTGTGCTGTAACTCTGTGCAGAGACAAGAAAACTGTTAGTTGTCAATGAACACCTTGATGTATTCAAGTTTCATAAATAACCAAAATCATTTTCCAGAAAGAAGCCTGAAAGAGTCATTTTAAAAGACTCCCTCCTTCACCACCTAATTTTTTTTTTTTATATAAGGCAGAGCTGATTTCTACTGTGGCTGAATGGAAGAAAATGGCTCAGACTAACAGACATTTTTCAAACATACTTTATTACAGCCTGAGACTGAATTACCATGTCCAGAAATTATATAATTCTCCCAAACTGAGTTACTTGTGGTAAGGTTGTTTCCCAACGACGTTTTATCTTCTGAACCAAGGCAATTTAGCTTGATTTTAATATCCTCTCCTGCATCCTTTTCCATACATTGTATCTGCTGCATTATTCTTCTCCAGTGGCATCAAAGACATTTAAAACAATCCTGTGTGTCAAAAGAGAAACAGTTACTTTTAACATTTTAGGACCAAGATTTAGGTAGCATGTCACAAAGTTGGCGAACGATTGAGTTTCTCATAGCTGTGATTTTATATGAGTTTAGGATAAAATTTCACAGTTTCATTTATTTTTCAACATTACAAAGCACTCAATTAATTTTGAAGGTCATGCTCCTTTGTCTTTATTGAGAAAAAAATCTCTTTACAGGATACAGAAAACTCTAATTGCAGTTTTAGTACTTCTTATCGACCATACATTTCAGCATTGATAATCTCTGCTGGAAGTTACTCTGTCGTATCACTTTCTTAGGTATCACACAAAGAATACTTAATCTAAAGCAGAAAATGCTGAGGCAGTAACCTTCTTAATGGCTTATATTCTCCCTTGAGATCCATCCTAGTATAATGTCACATTGCTAGTGTGACCTACAAATTAACTGAAGTCTATTATATGAACTCTGATGTATAGGTACATGAGCTTTGTATTCTGTTGAGATTACTCACTTTATTTGCTACAAGAAGATCTGTAGATCAGTCTTTCAGATGCTTGGCTGTTTGTAATGTAAGCAAGATTTCCTTCCCCTGGATACAATTTTATATTTCACAGATCAGTAAACATACCTCTAAACATTGTTACAATACCACATTTTCTGCTTTTATGCTTACTGTGGATGGAAAGTTGCCCCTAAATAATGTTTGTTCTAATAAATATATGTTAGTATAAAGAAGATAAGGCGATTTAAAAGGCTACAATCACTATTTCTGAGTCAAGCAAGGATATTGTCTAAAATTAAAAATATGTTTAAAAATGTACGGGAAAAAAATGTTCTCAATATTGAGGTTTGTAAGGCTTATATGCCAACAACCAGGACAGCACTTCTCATTAAATGGAACACTTTATTTCTACTTACCATTTTCCTCATCTCTAAGAGAAAATGAATCAAATAAATTATTTTAAGTGTAAAGCAAATTTGTTCTAAATTTTCTGAGAATTTAGTGACAATGTTTATTAAAAAATTATCAAAAAAGCTATTTCCACAAAATATTAGGTGAATTTGAGTAGATAAGTATACTTACTTGTTTTCTAACTTTGTGAATAAAAATGAAGAAATATTTTGAACCCACCTTCAAGAAGGTGTATAACAAGGAAATATAACAAGTTTGCACGATATAACCTGAATATAAAATACAATGAAATACAGTACAATACAATAAAAAGGGAGGTGAAAAAAAAGTCAAATTCAAACATGATGTAAGAGAAGTGATGGTTCCCTGCCTGTCCATTCTTAACCTCATTTCTTCATTTCTGTCTCCCTGACAAATAGAGAACTCATCCACACTGATAAAACCTTTGGGAACAATTACAGAGCAAAATGGGTTTCATTTTCACCTGACATTTGTGTTTAATATTCCATATACATTACACAGGTAGCTATTGCTATCATTAGTCTCCAACAGGCAATTTACTGCTTCTTGGCAGAATCCAGGATGGCTAATAAATGATGGAAAGAGTCTTCACAATCAGTTCTGACCCCATGGACTTGTGAACAGTCTATGTGGAGTAGCAGGTTGATTCTACATGAAAACATAGAGGTAAAATTAGATTATAAACAAAGATTTAAATAAAAGAGATTTCACAGTATTAAAATTATCATATAGTTAAAGAGGTTGGGAATTTTATCTAGTGGATAATAGCAAGAGACTTCATTTGAAAGCAAATTCAATACCTTTTGTTGGTTAAAAGATATGTACAGATCAGAAAATGAGCCACATAGGTAGGATGCAATATTGTAGTTTTAATCTGAGAAAAAATTCATTCTGACTTTCGACCTGTAAAGGAGTGGTGTTTAGTATCTCAGAATGGTCTTTTAGGCTATTCTTTTTTAAAAATGTCACCTAAAAGAAAATGTACATGGAGAACTGAAGGTTGATATTGATGATGTCATAAGCTGTTATTCTATCTTAACAAGTATTGCAACAAAGAATGTGGCTTATTGAAGGAATTAATAAAGGCAAACTAGAACATATCATTCAACACTCCAACTATTTTAGAGCAATATTTTTACAGATCAATTTTCCAGTAAACTTGGTTAAATAAAACCCCAGGTCAGACCATAAAGTTTAAATGAAGCCAAGTCAGAATCTTTCTTCTTTGAAAATGCTATCTCAGCTATGAAGCTTTTGCAGTAACTGATCACATAAAGGATTTATTTTAAAAAGTTTGCATGGGTGTTCACAGAGTTCTTATGAGGTCTTCAGAGATCTTTATGGGAGTTATATGGCTAAAACTCTTGCATAGCACCTTGAAAGTATACTCCAAGGTGTCTTAGAAAAGGAGTTAGAATCCTGTAAGAAAGCTTTCTCAGTTACATGAAGTTGTCAATATATTACTGTGTAAATAATGTATAGCCCATGAGAGATAACAAAAATGCACTGTCTACAGGCTATTTCCAGTTCTTGTGTGGCAAAGAAAAATTAATAGGGTTTATTTTGTTATTTTAACTGCATTTGATTAAATGTGTAGCATAATAATACGGAAGTTTTAAATTAGATATAAAATTCCAAAGGTAACATGATAAAAGATGAAGAGTATCTCATTTACTTAAAGTGGGTTTTGATTGCAAAAATAACCCAGTTATAATGGTTATTTGTTTCTTCATGTTTTTTGAAGAAGGAATACAAAGAGCAAAGTATTTATCCACTGTGACCTCAGCAAATGATTTAAGATAGATCACCAAGATAATATGCACTTGTCATGTTATCTGCATATAAAAGAACATTAAAAATACAGTTAGCTTAGGTGAAATAATGCTCATGTAACAACGTGTTAAGACAATATACCCTCATTATCATTATTCAATATTTACGTACTGTATTGTACCTACTGCAACTATTCTCTTGAATATGTCACAAGAAGATAGTTACACTGTTTAAGGTATATCTCGCTTTGGAATTTTCTAAAGTACTCTCCCAACAAGAAAACAAAATAATGTATTAGCTTAACAGAGTAGCCAAAGTTACTCTGAATTATTTGATTTTATATTACCTGCAGGTGTGTTAACTGTGGTGATACAGAGGTGGAAGTGTGAGATTTACTTAATGTTACAGATTTCTCCTACATATGCTTATTAAAAACAAAACAAAACACAAAAATCAAACACATGAAACCATGAAAAAAACCTCACATTTTTACACAAAATGAAATTTCCTTTATTCTCTGAGAAATTTCAAAATAAGTTACATCTGTGTTCACTTCATCCATTTCTGACTTGTGGTAGTATGTGATTTATACACTGAGCGGTAGTGAAAAATACATGAGAGAGTTTTCTTTCATCCAGTATACACCTGCTTGGAACACTTCATACTTTTACTGTTTTTCCTGGCTTTAATGGAAATGTGATTGGGCTAGACTTACTTTGATGTATGATTATGTTCACAGTGTATTTAACATTGATCTACAAACATTTTAGAAATGTCACTGTGAAAATACGCAGGAATGACATGAAATAATGTTAAGAAAATTGTAAAGTCTTCAAAAGACAAATCTTACAAATCTATTCAAATTACTTGTCTGTGAATAACTCAATGTGAACAATAATTAAAAATAAAGACTCAACAGTTATGAAGTATCTTGAAAATCTTGAAAAGAACATGATTTTTTCAACAATTTTTTCATCCTTCTTCATGCCTCTTGTAGTCAATATAAAATTCCCCTTTTTTATTTTATTTTATTTTATTTTTGTCAGGATTGGTAAAATAAATCACTAAAATTTCTAAAAGTTTTTTATAAGTGTATTTGTGTATTTTTCATCTCTCTCACATCTCTTTTTTTTTTTTTTTTTTTTTTTCCCTATTTAATTTTAATTATCTCGCTGTACATTTCAACTGTCAGCAATATTCTTTTATTTAATTCCAGGCATTCTTTTAAACCCATCTGTCCTAGATCTTTAAAGGAACTGTGTTCTTTGATTAATGAACCTTTTGTGGAGAACACAGCGTTACACAGCGTTATATCCATAAAGCCCTATTATGCTACTCCTGAAATCCTTTTGGTGTCATAATTGCATGTATGGGACTCAGTTTGGATAATGTTAGGAGCATTTCAGCTGATTCTTCTCTTGGGATTGAGATCTAGCAAAATATGAGAGCTAGCAAAATATCTAGCAAAATTTGTTGGGTATTGCCAGTAGTCTATAAAGCTTCATGCCAGAGAGGATATCCTGTGTCTCCCATGAACTGTACATTGACTCAGTGACTCAGTTCCTCCTAAAACAAATCTCTCTTCTTTCTCTCTCTTGATCTTTTTTTTTTTTTTTTTTCTTCCAGGAGGTGTTAAAAAAAGTAAATATTTTTTCAGTTCCTTATAGCTTTTAAAAACATGTAATATCATTTATGAAGTGTTACCTTAGTCATAAATGACTAGATTATACAAATAATCAATATTTCTTATTTTTGAATGGGAAGGTAGAAATAATGGTTAAGGTCATATTTAGTTCAGGTTAAAGAAATGAGAAAACTGAGTTTGATGCTTAACAGAATTTCAGCTAGTGCTAGGGGGATGTATGACACTGAAGTCCTTATGCTATCTTCCAATTAGACAGTAAAATTAAACATTAGAAATACAGTGGTATAAAGTGATCAATTTAAATTATTCCAAATGATAAGTGATATTTGCATATTTTTGTCTTTGTTTTGAGTTTTAGGAATGCTTGCAATGAAAATGAGAAAAAATTATGCAAATAATTTTCTCATAAAATATAAATGTAGATTATCAGACTTCTTAAAATGAAAATCCTTCTGGTTTCCTAACAGCCTGAGTCTCTTGAAACTGCTTAAAGTTTCACAGTCTTAAAATGTAAAAAAAGCAAGAGAACAATGTATCAAAATCCTCCACATAAAAATAAATCAGTCTCTAGTTATATGATACCAAGAAGTCTGCTAACACAGGTTTTCATGGCTGTACAAGAATTTCACCAATAAGGAAATACACAAAGAATCATCCCTATTCTTCTGGCAACCTCTCCAACATATATATGCAAACATCTAAAACACATTTTTCATTTTACTTTTTTTAGACAAATATTACAGAAATCATGAATATATGGTTTAAATAAAGATAAAAAAGAGAAAAAGAAAATCTCATAAATTGCTTTGTTTGTCTTCCAAATTGCATTGGTTAATTTTATACATATGTACACATGTCTTAAACTTTCCAAGTGTTGGTTTGTTTTTGTTTTTGTTTTTGTTTTTGTTTCCCCAAAAGATTTTGTTTAATTTCAAAATGAATGAAAATTAAATATTCTTCTTACATAAGTATTCATTCATTTCTTGCTATACTTGAACCAATAATAAAAAGAAAACAGTACACAAAACCTGATTTAGTAACATTGCACATAACTTAATCCTTGTAAAAGAATTATTTTTGTGTAGTCTGTTTCTGAATCTGTGCTTATGGCTATTAACTGGGGAGATGAAAGCCTAGCAGAATAAAAAGTATGCATTCTTCCACTGTGACATTTTAAAAATGTTATTCAAGAAGGGGGAAAATAGAAAGGAATCTTTGGCAGAAACGTAGTTTCCCTCTTACAATTTACATTCCCTTATACAAGTCTGGAAGTGTCTAGATACCCTAATCCAGATACTATTTACCCAGCTGTTCTCTGGTTGGGTACTTACGAAGGCAGTCTCAGCAGTGGTAATGAGACTCACTGCCTGTACCAGTAATGGTGTGAAATACTGTTATCATCATCTTCATTAACTTTAGGAACTGTCATGGGACACATTCTATTTTGAAGAAGTCTATAGTGATGTATGAGGAACACTGAGATATGACTGTTTTACAAGCCTCTAAAATCTAACAAACAGATCTTAACAAATGTAAATCAGATAATAATAATAATAATAATGCATTACAATATTGGAATTACATATGTAAAAGTAAGTACTTTTCACTTTCCCTTGCACTAAAGTTTTATACTTTTATTTTTCTTTCTTTTTTTTTTTTTTTTTTTTTAGTTGGTTGGTTGGTTTTTTACTTGTTTGTTTATTTCCCACCTCTTCTCCTCCTCTTCCCACCTCCCTCATTTGGGGAAACAAACAGAAGATATAATACAATAGAAGTGGTGTAGTTCTGTACCTCAGAGTTCAAAGATCTTGAAAGCTAGTTAAACTGTGAAATATAGCTGGAGTGCTCTCATCCATGTATGTAGAGATGAACTATTGTGACATTAAGGAAAGCTACAAGGGATTAGAGGAGAAGAATCAGTAGAGTAGAAGGTAATTTTCCCAATCTCTTCCAAATGTTTCCAATTTCATCTTAAAGTTTAAAACAAAGCACTTGATAAATGTGAATTTTTTTGTTGCAGTGTGTTGGAAAAAAAAAAAAATTCCCAAGGGAGGAAAAAAAAAAAAAAAAGAAAGAAAGAAAGAAAGAAAGAAAGAAAGAAAGAAAGAAAGAAAAAAGAAAGAAAGAAAAAACAAACAGCTACAATTTGCTTTGCCTTTCTCTTCATGTATCATCAGACTCCAGACTGATCGATTGAACAACTGCTGAAATTTAACGACTTGAATCACAAAACGTTTCATATTGGATTATTGGACAAGGACAGTGAAATCATAATGATTTTTGTCAATAAGACAAACTTCTGAACAAAATTATTGCTTAAAATATAGGTTTCATACAGAAGCATGCATTTCAGTTGTAGTTTCATTATACATCTTCCAATTTGAATGGAATAAAATTTTTAAGATTTGCATTGTTTTGGAGTTATTACAGGTCATAATAACTGTAAAATAATAGCCAGAATAAATTAGACATGAGTAATTATGAATTAATGTTTTTATTTGTATTTTTTTTTAATTTTTGTAAACCAACTCAAAGTTCCTGAATTTAATGAAAGTTTTTGTGCAAACTGTACACATTCTCCTCTGTGTAATTGCATTGTAGACCTATGAATTAATCTGCTTTGCATGATGCAGGAAAACATTCAGACTTCCATATTTCATCTTGGATTTTGGTCACATCTTGAGACAAATTCCTCTTCAGGCTAAATTTTCTGTTCAGCAAAACCAAGATGTGCATAAGATGCAAAGCATCATTTATTTAACTAATGTCTAGAAAAAGGAAAAATCGTATTGCGTTCTCATTGTCCTTCAGCAGACAGACAGAAATACAGTGTGTCTGTGGTTTTCAGCTGAACTTGTCAACAGTGCTGTCTTTGCTTTCACTGAGCTGAATGTGACTTACATTTCAGAGTGAAATATATTAACACTGAAAAAAGGTCTTATCTTTGTAAATAATTTTGTGTTTCGCAGAAAATTTGTAGTCTCAAGCAAAATAAATGGGAAGAGCAAACCAGCTTTGAGTAGATTTTCAGTAGAAATTTGTGGGGGAAAGATGGTCCATGGAGAGATAAATGAGGGGCAAACATCACCCCTCTTCCTTTTGTTCTCTTCCATTTATTCTCTTCCTTCAGGAGAATTCTTCTCAAAGTGGCTGGCTAAATATATGTAAAACAGAGTTTTCAACTTCCAGGTAACTGGGCTTTGACCTTCAGATTTCTTTGGACAGAATTAACTGGGTTAAAATGATTGAATCATTGTGGTCATGTCTTTGTATCATTTTAAACTAATAAAATAATGAAGCATTTCTTTCAGGAAACAAAGTAGTTAATAGCCATTTTAACTTCATATTTCAGAATGAACAGTTTGTATGAATTTTCAAATGTTAACATACTGAACACTTAAATACCAGAGCTATCATAACTTCACTCATAATATTTCATATATTATTTCATATAAATGCTTCAGTTTCCATTTTGCAATAAAATAAAATAACAGCATTTAAGAAAGACTCTATCCTAGTAGTTGGATAGGGTGCTCAACAAGGAATGGAATCATCTGCTTTAACCCACGATTTTATTAACTACAATTTACTCATATGGATAAAAGCAGTATTAAGATTAGAGAGTGAGAGATGGTAGATGCTGAAACATATTCTGACCTGATGGAGTGGTTTCCTTGGAAGTAGGCAAATTTAAATAAAGACGTGGAATATGAGTCTAGCATTCTGCTAAAGGCTGTAAGTACTGGACTACTGTGGGAAAGAAGAATATTCTCTAGCAGTTGCACAAATCCTGTGAACAAAAGGGAAAAAATGGATTTCAGATTTTGGTAAATTCTGTCACAATTCAGTAAGAGAGCAAAATTAATATTTGAGGGCAAATTAATTGTATAATGCTTTCCTAACATTGTGCAAGATTTCTGGATTCTGTGCTTATGGCAATCTAATAACCATGAATGTACTGAATCTTAACATATATTTTATCATTCCTAAATTTTGACTTCATATCATCTACTGTTATAGAGCACATATGCTCTCAGGTTTCAGCCAAATTCTGTTATATTTTCACTCATTTCCTCTGAGAAAATCATTGAAACGTATTCAGAGGGAATAAGAAAACAACAACAACAACAATAAACATAGTTAAATTAATTATTTCTGTTTTCTTTACAAAATTTGGAGGTAAAGTCTACGCAGTTAGAGGGATATAGTGACAATGCCTAGTGGGAACCTGTTTTACCAGAGCTAAAAATCCTTGAAACAGTTTGGGACAGGTATGAATGTCTAACTAATACATAATTTAAAGACTTGTGCAGAATGTGCAAGACCTTTTATTGTTGATCTCAATGTCTTAGTAATCTGATGACAGAATGATTATAATACTGAAAAGAAAGATAATCTACATTAAAATTTTATCATCCTGACCAGTCTGTGCCCTTTTCAATTTTAAATGAATACCTTATCCAAAAAAAAAAAAAAAAAGAAAAAAAAAGAAAAAAAGAGAAAAAGAAATTCACTTCATTTGACACATGGCAGAAAGAAGTACATTTATTTTACAATGCTTGTTTATGTCACTAGTATCATTATTGAAGTCAGTATGGTAGAGTTATCTAAATTGGAGTGGATACTGGTACTGAGATCTCAAAAATCAAGGGAAAAATACAGAAGACTTAGATTTAGATTTTGGCAACTTCCACTAATAAGTGCAAACAAATGTATGCACTAAATAGTCACTGTATTTTAATTTATTATGTAGAAAATTCTTAATTATTTTTTTAATCATTGAACACTCCAATATCCGTTTGCAATGTCTTCTATGTATATCTTTGTTTTTCAATTATAGTTTCTAACTTACAGTTCACTTTCTGATCAATTTCTAGCTTGAAGTTCATTCTAAGTAATTAACCGTAATAATCTTACAGTGTTTGTCATTTGGAAATTGCTGCTGACATTGAGTTTCATTTCAGCTTTATCATTTTACCATTATTTTTAAGTCCTAACTGTTAAATCTGATTTCCCTTTATGTCTCAATTATTATTCTTTTTGGGTTGTTTGCTTTCTTTTCATAAAATATTGTTTAAAGTTCAATTCAGGTCATTGTAGAACGCATCCTAATAACATCAGAATATTTGCACAGAAAAATCCTGGAAATATTTTTAAGCCAAATATTGCAAGCTTGTCACCCAGTAATTTATTAATGCCTGATGCAAAAATGTTTGTTCTATTGCACCTACAGTACATTCCAGAATGTCAAATTAGTCAAATTTTAACTAGATCCCTACGATATAACATTGATATAACATATTTTTGCAGAAGTAACATTTATATTTTCAGTAAAGTTGTATAGTACATCAATTTCTTCATGTGTATATTTTAGAATTACAAGTATTTAAGAATTTCTGAACTGTACATATAAATGAATATACTAACTTTCAGAGAACATTCAGGATAAAGTGTAATTATCTTAAAAAGAGTTTATACAAAGTATTTATGTGCATATCTGTTTTTCAACTCCCTTCTCATTTAGCTTCTCTTCCAGAAGCATACTTAGGCTCCTTTCTATTTAACAGTTGTACATCTTTTCTTTCTCCAGCATCCTTGGTCTAAGATTCAGCTTTATTTCCACTTAGCCATCATTCAAACGTTTTGTTGGGTGGGAATGGCACAAGATCTTACCACTTACTCTTACCATTTTTCTTCATAGGAAATCAACTTCTGCACCTCACAATAATTCAGCTGCGAGCTACTGTAAAACTGGCATACTGACACCTGGAAGAACATAGGAAGCAAGCAAGCAGATGGCCTGGCAACTTAAAATAAGTAACATAAGATGATTCTGGACAGCAGCTGGACTTCCTGCAGGGAGGTAGAGATTTGACAGCTTTCCCAGTCTCCATCTGTTGGTTTTATTTTCACTACATAGAAGTCTTAGTCTTTCTCTTCCATAGGCTGATGTAAGAAAATGTGTTATTGACAAGCAATTATTTGTATTTCATGTGTCAGTATATCACTAGAGACTGAGGAATATGTATTACACTGAGTGCTGAGTGGTGATAATATTTTAGAAAGCTGATTGATGTTTATAGTTGAATTTGCAGACTTCTGAGATCAATGTTTGGTTTACTCTTTAAAATGAGCTTATTCTGATACTTTATTTTCAGTAGACAGAAAGAGAATGGTGGTATGTCCTCTAATGTTTTGTTTTATAGCATGTGACTTGAATCACTTCATAGAACCCTCAGATGAGGAAAGTGAAAACACACTTGTGTTCTCACATTCACATGCATAAAATAGCCAGAGAGGAAGAGTAGAACTGTCTTATCCTTAAAAGGAAGTCCTATTGAAAACTATTATTGCTAACACATTCAATGGATTAGGTATTTTACTCTTACCTTTAAATTAAAATCAGAAAATTAAGTCTGGGGACAGCTTCCAGGCATAATTTTTTTTTTCCAAACTAAGAAAAATTCCAATTTTTTGCCTAAAAATCACAAGAAACAGTAACAGTTTATGATCTCATGTCATAGTTTCACTAATTTGGACTGAGATCCCTAACAACAATGTTTCATTTTAGCCTTGAAATATAAACTTAACTATGATGAGATTTAGATGCTTTCCCCCCTCCATTGTGAAGACACCTTCTCTGACTTAATAGTAGAGGTTTCCTGTTTGATTTATTATTATGATTCCTTATTTGGTTTGATTATTTTCCCCATAGTTGCATGAGAATTCCTGGACATTAGGAAGCATTACTTTTCAGAAAGGGTGGTCAGGCATTGGAATGGACTGCCCAGGGAGGTGGTGGAGGCACTGACCCTGGGGGTGTTCAAGGAAAGGCTGGATGTTGTGTTGAGGGACATGGTTTAGTGGGAGCTGTTGGTAATAGGTGAACGGTTGGACTGGATAATCTTTTAGGTCTTTTCCAACCTTGGTGATTCTATGAATTTGTTCTGCAGCTACATTTTTTATTTGTCTTTTACTAGTAGATAGAGACTGACGTTACCACTGAGATATATTGTGAAATAATAGTGATCATACAGCAGTAGTCTGATTTATTTGGAATTCTCAAGGCTACATACATATGTTGAAGATATTTGCACATTTTAGACAATTAAACCACAAAGATAATTGGCTTTCTCTAATTTATGGGAACTGCTGAATCATGGTCTGAACCTCTGATTGACCACCTAAGGCGAGCAATGAGTCAGCCCTGGGAGCACTGGTGAATTGCCTTCACCTGTGCTACTGGAAGGGATGGAGCCTGGCTCCACCTTTTCTAGACCCCATTTAAGAGCTGACTACCACTGGGGGAGGATCTTTTTTGGATATCACTCTTCTTGGAGTTGTCTCAGCAAGCGTAGGATAGGGGTAAGATTTTCATCCATTCTTCTTCAGTGTGGTAGCATGTTTAGCCTAACTTTCTTGTATATTTCTTAATTATGGTGTCTGTATATTCATTGATTATGCAATCTAATAATAACTGTAAATTTATCATCAGCTATCTGTTCATTTTGTTACAGGGAAACTACTGTTTGAGAAATTTATTTTTAACTTCCAGTTAGTAACAAGTAATATGTAATTTCCTTTAAATGAAGACTTAAAGTCAGTTTAAATTGTGTACAAATAGTTATATCTTAATATACTAGTTTAAGTAATGAATGTTAACTTGATGTTAACTTTTTTCTACAAAGATATTCTCAATGAAATTTCTAAATAAACAATTATTCTCTATTCTGTGACTTCAGAAGAGAGGAATTTGCCCCAGTTTCTTCCTGTTTCCCTGCTCAATGCCGTAGGTCAGAATTCAAATTACAACTGTTTAGCAGCTGTTTTGTAGGCTAACTGGCTTTGTTCCTTTACAAGTTGATCTTTTCCTTTTGTGACAAAGAAGACGCTTGCTGAAAAATTCCTGGCACTATTATTTCCAATCTGTTCTCCAGATCCTTTTTCTTCCTACTATTTTCTGAGTAAGGGAAGTGTATGTAATATCTAGGGAACTACATCTTCAATTCCTTCTGTGAGTGAACTTAAATATTTTTCACTGATTATAAAATCTATGCTATCACATAATGGAATATAAGATGGCTACAACTCATATGTCTGTATTGATGTATCATCTTATCTTCAATAACAGCAGGAAACATAGGTTTCTGCTTTAAGTGTGTGTATTCTACTAATATTTCAAATTTCTTTCAGTGATGTTAAAGGAAGGCAGTGACCAAAGACTTAACGTAGGCCCTGACAGAGCACAGCAGGAGAGAGTATTCCACAAGTTTGAGCATTCTGTTTTTGAAATATGAGCCAAATTTGATGTCTGAGAAGAATTCTGTATGCAATCAGCCCCATTGGTCATCTAAACTCTTCTTTAGCATAGAAGGATGTATCTGAAAACTCAGAAGTTATCACAATTATTATTTTACGCCAATTTCTAAGGTTGTGAAATCCTTAATCAGTTGAAAGTTTATATTTCATATGAGTTATACCTGAAGTAGAACAGGTGAGATTCGTATAGATAAGAAATTAGCAAGTTATTTTGTATTTGACTGTATTATGTGAAATTTATTGCTTTTGTTAGAATTAACTTGTGCTGAGATAGCAATGTGACCTATGATACCATAGCAATTATATATTAAAAAAACTTGCAACATGTGGTTATGTAAGCTGCATAGTTACATTCAATAATTACATTCAAAACACTCAGGAATAGGGAAAGAAAAAACATCTCTTACTGGAGATTCTTTGAGGCAACTTAATATATCATTAGCAATGGAATTCACACAGACTTTGTACTATTTCATTTAACAAGGGAAAGGAATTGTACAAAGGAAAGAAGGAAGGATAATGGTCATTTGGAAGAACGCAATTAAAATAAACCATATCATCGTTAAGCAGCACAGGAGAAGAAAGGAGGTCATCGAGGTGTTACTAAATCACCCAGCACCGTCCTGTCCAGAGCATAAGTCTTCATTAAGATTTTATTTTGTTGTTTTTTTGCAGTCATTAATCAAAGATCATTTTGTGGATTAACTCAGTGGAAAGCAAACTTTTCAGATTCTTGGAAAAATTCCTTGGGAAGCCTAGTAATGAAAAGACACCAGTTGCTTTATTTTCCTTCTTTTTCACATTGATGAATGTGAGTCTGCTTGAGTAAACACAATGTGAATGAAGTGGTTTCCATGCTGCCAGCTATGTCAGCCTCAAAATCTGACCTCTTGGTCTTGACATAGGAGATGACTGACATAAGCAAACATTGGTACATAAAATGTTAATATAAAAAATGCATTACTACAGAGCCCAGCCTTGCCTATGGACACAATGTTATGAAAATGCTGCATCTGCATTTCAAATGAGTCCTTTGTCCGTTGTGTAACTCAAGCATAGCTGAAAAGGCCCCAAATGATTGCAGCCAACATTGTTTCTGTTAATACTATGGTGTGTATCAAGTCATGATTCACAGTTTTTCTTGCTGTCAGCAATGAGGTGTTGGCTAAGACTTTTCTGTTTAAGCAAAAAGAGATTTCCCAAGCCACAGTCTGCCTGCAAGCAAAATAAAGGAAGAAGATAGGATGTATAGGAATAGAAAAAAGTTCCTTCTCATTTAATAGCATCCTTTGTCGTCTTTTTTGTAAGCTGATTTCCATTGTGGTACTAATAAATAAAATTATATGTATATATATTTAGAATAATTATTATATGGTAGCACTGAGAATACTATCACTTAGCTGCTTATAAGAATAGAAGTTTCATTTAATGCAGGTTTTCAGAGTTCATAAATTTAGGGATGATTAAGTAAGAACAAAAAATAACCTGAAATAAAAAATCAACTAATTCTTATTTAGAATCAATTAAAAATATATATATGTAGAAGAAGACTTTCAAATGTGCCATGTACTCCACTTCAGTCACAACAACCCCATACAATGCTACACGCTTGTTGTAGAGTGGCTGGAAAGCTGCATGGAGGAAATGGATCTACAGGTATTAATTGACAGCCAGCTGAACAGGAGCCAGCAGTGTGCCCAGGTGGTGAATAAGGCCAATGGTGTCCTGGCTTGTATCAGAAATAATGTTGCCAGCAGGAGCAGGGAAGTGATTGTTCACTTGTACTCTACTTGAGGTATAGCTTCACTAGTGTGTTCAGTTTTGGGCCCCTTACTACAAGACATTGAGGCACTAGAGCACCTCCAAAGAAGGGCAACAAAGCTGGAAAGCGGTCTAGAGCGCAAGTCTTGTAGTGAGAAGCTGAGGGTGGGTGCTGGGATTGTTTCCTCTGGAGAAGAAGAGGCTCAAGGGAGACATTATTATCTCTGCAACTTTCTGATAGGAGGTTGTGGTGTATTGAGGGTCAGCTTCTTCTCCCAGGTAATAGCAATAGGACGAGAGGTAATGGCCTTAAGTTGTGCCAGGGGAGACTCAGGTTGGACATTAGGAAAAACTTATTCTTAGAAAGAGTGGTCAAGCATTGGAACAGGCTGCTATGGAGGTGATCTCCATTTCTGGAGGCTTTCAAGTAAAAGTAGATGTGGAATTTAGAGACATGGTTTAGTAAGCATGATGGTGATGGTTTGATGGTTCAACTAGATGATCTTAGTGTCTTTTCCAATCTTAATGATTATATGATCCCAAAGAAAGAGGAAAAAGAGGGGGAAATTCAAGTACTACTCTATATTTTCCCAATCCATGTCACCCTTATCTATCCAAGTGTAAAATAATGTAAGTTATGGGAAGGAACTTACATCTGTAAAAAGCTTTCAATTGTCTAGCCTTTTAGTTGCAATCATGAGTTATCTGTAAAAATCAAACTATCAAATAAATAAAGGAAGGTCAATCCCCGAGACCACAAACATACAGCCTTGACCATAACTAAACTGACAGTTTTTATTAAGGCAGAGGCTGTCATGAGCACTTCACATAATCACAAAATTGCAGGGGTCGGAAGGGAACTCAGGACACCCATGAGTCCAACACTCATGACAAAGCAGATTCCCTGTAATAAGTTGAACAGAATCACAGAATGGCTGGGGTTGGAAGGGAGCTCGAGGATCATGAATCTCCAACCACCCCACCACAAGCAGGGCCACCGTTCTCCATGCCTAATACTAGACCAGGCCAGTCATCCCTCCCAGTTTTCTTTCATCAGCTAACTTACTGAGGGCAGACTGTCCCTTCATCCAGATAACTGACAAAGATGTTGAACAAAATCAGACTCAGCACCAACCCCTGGGGAACACCACAGGCTGTACTACAGGCTCCAGGCTCTGTGCTGCTGATGACGACCCTATGGGCTCTGTCACTCAACCAATTTTCAATCCACCTCATCTCCACATTTTCTAAGTTTTATAACAAGGGTGTTGTGGGAGATGGAGTTAAATGCCTTGCTGAAGTCAAGGCACGCAACATCCAATGCTTTCCCCCACATCTACCAAGATGGTGATGACATCATCGAAGGCTACAAGGTTGGTCAAACATGATTTGGTGAACCCGAGTTGACTACTCCTGATAACCTTCTTCTCTTCTAATTGTTTGGAGATGTATCCAGAAGAAGCTACTCCATCACCTTTGCAGGAACAAAGGTGAGGTTGATTGGTCTGCATTTTCTCAGATCTTCTTTCTTGCTCTTTTTGAAGACTGAAGTGGCAAAGGCTATCCTCCAGTCTTCAGGCATATCACTCGTTTACCAAGATTTTTCAAAGATGATAGAATCTTTTAACGATCATCCCTGCCAGTTCTCTCAGTACAAGTGGGTGCATTTAATTGAGGCCCATGTATTTGTGTGCATTGATTTCTGACTAGATGATCTCTGATAAAATCCTCCATGTTCAATAGTAAGCTTTTCTTTTCTCAGACTCTCTCTCTTATCTCCAGGTTCTGAGGTTCCTTAGGGCTTGTCTTAGCAATTAAGAGTGAAGCAAAGAAGGCATTTAGAATCTTCACTTTCTTAGCGTTCCCTGTCTTTGAAGAGGTCAAAATTGGCTCTCCTGAAGTCCAGGGTAGAAAAACTACTTATGTTTCTTCTTCCATACAAGATCTTGGACTTCACCATCCCATAATCACTGTATCACAAGCTGCCTCCAATCTTTGCATCCCTGACCAGCTCTTCACTGTTAGTAAAATCAAGGCCAAGTAGTACACCCCTTTTCATTGGCTTCTCCATCACATGCATCAGAAAGTTATAATCGGCACATTGCAGGAACTGCCTAGACCTTGTGTGCCTGGCTGTGCTGCTTATCCAACAAATATCAGATGGTTGAAGTCTGCTATAAGAACCAGTTCAAGGGATTGTGAGGCTACTTCCAGCTTTTTGTAGAGGGTCTCATCAACTGCTTCCTCCTGGTCAGGTGCCTGTAGTATACAAACACAACATTTGCTAAAAAGGAGAGTTGTGTGATTTTAATTACTGCATAGTGATGGCAGCATCGCTCAGGACAATAAAGAAAAATAATAAAATTAAATATTTGACTTTGAATTTTACCACTTCATTTTCAATGTATCTGTGAGAAGATCTAATTGTCTGGCAATCTTATGGATGTGTTTCGAAGGATGTGAAAGACTGAAATTTTCAAAGGAAATTCTGATCTTCTTTGTTTTCTTTCCTAAAATAATTATGTACAAGTAAATAATGCAGAATGTCTGTAATTTCTTAAACTGTATTTGTTTTCCATTGCCTTGCCTTACATTGCCCTGTCTTGCTCTTCAAATATTGTATTATAATTTTGATCAATATAAAAACTCTCCTAATTAAGATAGAATATTTTGACTGGCTGCCAGCCTTGAGTCCCAGTACTATACGTTTTCCATATTTTTTCTGTTATTTATTCAATCACTATAGTTACCTGCATTCAGAGTTTCACACCTCAAGTGTTGAAAAGCCAACTCTCTAATATTTTGGCATCTGTATCTCTAGGAAAAGCTTAGGCCAAAATCTGCTATAGACCCAAATCTCTACATTGTTTAAGTGAAGAGAACAGATGTTTATGATACTAGTTAAATGCTGTTGAAGATTTTTGTTTCTCGATGCAGCAAAACACAGTTTTAAAAATGTGTGTATTCATGCATATATAACTTCTATGAGTATATACCTAAATGTAAAAGCAAATGATGTCATGTGTGAAGACACCTAACTTTCTAATATTGCTTAATATTGTGGAAGTCCCTGCAACTGTCTTCAGTAACCAGTCAAGACACTTATTATTTCATTTCATATGTTCAGGGTAATACTATAGAAATAATGATAGCTGATACTGTAGGACTTCCTTGAAGATAACAAACTACAGATTGAGGTTTAACTATAACTTTCAAAACTGCTCATGCATGAGAACCAAGTTCATCACTTTCATTTTATTGAAGACTTTCATGAGACTACTAAGCATGACAAAAATTTCATCTATTAAAATATTAGGTATTTTGTTTCTGTTTTACAACATATCTTTCCTATTATATTGCTTATTTTTTCTTTTTTTTAAATTTGGAATATATGATCAAGAAAAGGGAAATTCAACAAAGCTTAAGAAAATTTTCATTAGAAAATCTCAGAATTGTTTTTCCAAACACTCTGAATGTTATATTTTCTTCTATTCATGTTCCTTTTTTTCTTTTTTTCTTTTTTTCTTTTTTTCTTTTTTTCTTTTTTTCTTTTTTTCTTTTTTTCTTTTTTTCTTTTTTTCTTTTTTTCTTTTTTTCTTTTTTTCTTTTTTTCTTTTTTTCTTTTTTTCTTTTTTTCTTTTTTTCTTTTTTTCTTTTTTTTTTTTTTTTTTTTTTTCTTTTTTTCTTTTTTTCTTTTTTTTTTAATAAAATGTTTTACCGAACTTCTTGCTAACCAAAATTCTCTTAAACTGAAATTTCAGGTTAGAGTGCTCTGGAGAGTAAAGAACAATAAAAAATAGCTTGCTAGAAATGTTGCTTGGTTTTAAGACATCTGTTTTACTAACTGTAGAACAGGATGAGGTAAAAATGGACAAAAACATTCGATTCCCAATAGACTAGGTTTCACAAAGCAAGGCCTGGTATACTTACTATGTTTGATCACTTGGATGACCTTCTCCAAGCTGCCGAGAGTGTGTTTTTTAAACATCTGTAAAATACATAGCACAAGAAAAGACAGAAAAGCGATTCTCGAGGGGCTCAATCAAATCTGCTAACTGTAATATTTTTCCTGAAGTGAAAATATTTTCTTACTGCAAATAAGAGAGATTCTCTTGTTAGATAAGGGACCTGCAAACTCTGGAAAGGGGAAATCACTAGTGGTGAATAGATGTTCTCTTTGTGAGGGTACTTTCCAACTAATACTTTTCAGTTTTAGCCTACACAGGAGAATACCACGGAGCATGTCACTGGAAAAATCTCTCTGCAAAAGTATGAATGGTATAAACCATGTTCGTAAACCAATGTTCATAATCATAATTTACTTCTAGCATGTTCAAAGCTACTTGATTTCTTTTCCTACAAGAATATCACTATTAGCCATATTATAAAGCATGCACATTATTCCCCCTTTCAAAATATGTTTATTTTTTTCATTTCCTAGTACTTTAGTAGAGTAAATTAATCTTTATAAGCTCTTGACTGACAGTGGTCAGAAGGTTGATATCTTACTGCTGGGTGCTGGAAAAATACATGCAGATTCAGCCGCCTTCTGAGCTTGGTTATAAATTGCCAAGAGATACAAATAGGAATCCTGGATATATTCATGATAGAGACACAGTTTATTAAAGAAAAACATGAAAGATTTTGTTAAATTCTTGCGAAATTTGTTTTTTTTATTATATCCTCATCGTTCATTCAAATGGTGGACTATAAATGAAATGTCTATACATATCAGTAAAGTATGTATATCCTGTGTTTTATATTAGGTGTTACACAGTGGAATTCCTTTGTTCAGCAACACACTTAAAAATATCTCAAAAAATCAGAATTCTGATCACACAGTTTTGCTGGATGAATATGCATTTGGATACTTGCTGCTGCACCTCATTAAGGAATATACTTAAAAATATTCCTGTGCTCATCAATAAATATATATTTTTAAGTCAACTGGAAGAAAATAATCTCCAATCTAAAGAAGATGATAAATGAAAGGGGAAATTAGAATTGAACAGTGTGTTGAAAAATGTCTTGGGTCTTCTTACGGTGTCTTCACATGATAAACCAGATTCCACTTCACTATTAATGTAAAATGAAGCCCAGAGTTTGAGTTGCACTAAGGTAGGATTAAATAGGCAGTAACAACTTCAGAGAGCAGAGGCAGAGTAGGCTGCCTAGCAATGGAAGAGAAAAACAATAAAACTGCCTTTTGAATACCACGTGATCTCTAAGGACCCTTATGCTTCATTGTCCTAATTAGACTTAAAACTTAAAATTCGAGAGTATATGCTATAGTTAACTAGCCCAAATATATTATCCTTATGCTTTCTATTGATATAATATAATCAAATTCTTCTATCTCATTGTCTATTTATGACCTATCTCATTCTCAGGTCAAAATAAATAGAAAGAATCCCTATAGATTTTACTCTTGAATATTTAATTTCAAGATATCCTACTTAAAAAATAAACAGAAGCATTACTGTCTCCAAAAGTCTTTTATTAACAAAGAAGGATTACAGCTTGTATGCTTGGTGAAAGGGTAAATCCTGTTCTATGTACTTTCTTGATCTCTTTAGTTATGTTTTAAGAGAGGAAGATGCACTTGCAGGTTTTAGAACGCCATTAAATTTTTGTGTATCACGCAGCAAAACTGGCAACAGAGTCATACTCAAGAAATAAATACACTTTAAGAATTCCTTATTCAAATTAATATTTCTGTTGAAATTTAAATAAATATTATACAGACACTTCCTTCTGAGATAAAAATTCAGATAAGCGGATTTCTACTTGCAGAAGCAAATACATTTAATTTTTAACTTGCTGTAAATTCTCCACACAATTTAAACTTGTACAAGATCTGTGCAAAATTCCTCATACAAAAATCATAATGTTTTAATTCCTTTATGTGTAGGTAAGAGTAAAGCAATCTGATTTTGCTAATCAAGTGATTTGAAGCATTTGATATTTATGAACAACTTAAAATGGAACCATGGAATATATCTATATTTATTTTCTTCATATCTTTAATATTTTAAGAATTTAGGGGTTAAAATGGAAGGCATTTAACTTGTACATGAAACTCTTACTATTCAATGTGGTCTATTAGGGGTCAATTTTTATGGATATTAAATGCACACAGTATATCTAATGTAAATATCTTTTTATAGAGCACAGGCTGTAATAATTTTGTGGTGGCTAAAAGCCATGGTCCAGGATGAATTAAAAGGAGTTTTATAACCACTTTGAAAGGATTAGAAGAATATGCGGTAGTTCTCAAATAACAAAGGATAACCTCACTGAAAAAATTTCCCGTGTGAAGCTTCTTAGATAAAGAAAGGGTCTTTATAGACCAGAAGAAAAAAAAGGCACGCACATACACACACACAAACCAAACCACAATGAAACCACCAAAGCTAAGTGTGGTGAAATGTAATGTATAATATTATACTGGATGTGAAGAGTCAGAACTGAAAGTATATCTAGCTCTGACTGTGCAGCTGTAGCCATAAGCTAATTCCTCTGGATGAATAAGAATATGGCAGCTATTACTTGCCCTGAGTGTTTTTTCCACACTTCCAAGCCTGGACAAAGTTTTTCTCTTCACAGTCCATAGTGGACTTCTTCTGCTTGGGCTCCCCTTGAACGTGTGTAAATCACTACACCTTTGGATGACAAAGACCTTGTACCTTATTGTTTGCCAGGCTTTCTACTTCTGCATTGCCTGCTAGTCCCTGCAGACAATTCTGTAAAAGTAGAGAAGACAATACTGACTCTGGTCAATTCTTATGGCCTTATCCTGTTCAAAGAGGAACATTCTTAGTCTTTCAAACCAGACTTTCATCTATGATTGCAAGCCCATTTATCCAAACACATATCTCTCTCATAGGACTAACATTCAAGAATAAGTACGGGAAGACTATTTTGTGAAAAACATTACCACTGTTCATGCACTCCTACATATGCAGTGAACAGCTGATGAACTCCATGGTTCTCATTTTGGCTGGAACTTAGGACTATCAGAAGAAACCTTACTGCAGCTATTTCTGCAGAGACTGAATGTGTTCTTGTCTGCAAATAATCACTCCCAAAAAAGCAGATGATCTATCTCAGTGGAAGTAGTATTTGTTGCTAAAGGTGGTAACATCACTACTGCGTATTAGAAAAAAACTCTGAGTTAAAATTCTACATAATACACAGGTAAGCAGCTTAGTAATAACATATAGTTCTTTGACAAAATGATTCAATTTCCAAAGCATTCAAGCTGATTATTGAATATCAGGACTAACAAAAATGCATTTTTCTGCAAATAATTTTTCTGCAAAAATGTGCTTTTCCAAAAATGAATATTTTTCAAAAAGAAGGAAGGGAAAAATATATGTCTGTGCTTGCTCTTAAGCTCTCAGTGGTTCACTGAAAATCTTATCAATACAATCAATGGAATACAGTGAACCATTCAACTGACCGCTCAGCAGATATCTAATTCTGAGTAAAATGAAACACTCTGTATTGTAATTGTAATTACTAGAGTCTTGCATTTTTTTATATAAATGTAGTGCCATCTGAGGCACCCTATATGTGTATGTGGAAAACATGGAAAGGGATGTCAGGAGAAAAAGAGTGCACATAGGAGACATTTTTGAACATATGGAAGCCAAAAAGATTACCTTGGAGCATCTTGAAAGACATGGGAAACTGATCTTAGAGAAGTTTGTTGTCTTTTGAGATCTCACAACTTCTGTGAAGTCTCTGCATGGTGTTAGACTTCACAGAGGACCAACAGGAAATCAAAGCTGTTTAGAGCAGAGGAGAACAAACAGCATCTTTGCTGCCCCAGAGCCTGTGTGGCATTGACAGAAATGACTGTTTTTCTCAGGACAACTTCTGTACCTAGTAACTTCCACTGGACAAATTCAGAACATGACCAGCAGTAGATAATAATAGACTAGACATCAATGTACTTAATACCTCTAATACAAAACCAGTGAATTACGGAGGAATAGGAGAGCAATGGACTTCAAATAAAAGTCATCAAGACTTATGTGTTTCAGGATTTGCACTGACTAAATCTCTCTGAACGATCTGAGAAAATTTGATACTTACTATCAAAATGATCAAATGTTTTTAGATATTTTTACCTGAAATTAAATCCCACAGACTGTGGAAATCAGTGGTTTAGATGAACAGAAATAACAGTCACCATCATTTTCTACATTTCTCCATTCATAGGAAATTTTACACAAATCATTAGAGACATTCTGTGACATGTAGCATCCTTCCTACTCTAAGTGGAAAGTGTTGCATAAGGTGTTTCATCTGAGACAGGCAAGGTCTCCAGACATTAATTTTTTCAAACACTTTTTTTTACTCAATAGAATCATGCTGTTTCCTATTATTCACAGGTCATTTCTTAAGCAAGCTACTTGAAAACAAATAAAATGCAACAACAAAAATGAAGTACAGAAGCACAGAATTTCACTGTATTAATACAAATAAAAGTTGGTTTTGCTCTTCTAGAAAAATAAGTTAGAAAAAAATGAGATGCCAACAATGTATAGGAAATATATATATATACATATTGGTCTTATGTAGCCACTGCAAAAGATACATAAGCACAAGATTTAAATAAAATAAAAAATAATAATAAAGCAGAAAGCCTATTTGAAAAGTTCAAACACAGTTCAGCCCTGGGTCTGAATATCAGTGGGGATAAACATTCACTCAGAAGTTTGAGGATTTCTATATAGTAGGAAATTGCAAAAAAAGTTAGGCTTCTATTGTTAGCTGTGGAAGTTATGAAATGATAACTGTGATTGCAACAAATGTAATAAAGATAATATCTCTAGGCCAGTTTCAGTAATAACTCCATCTGGTTTCTGCATTGTGAAAGTTTATGCTAAGCACAGAATTTTGACGGGGCTTGAAGGTGGAATGAGTTTTTTCAGCTTTGTGCCCATTTCCACAATGTGAGAGCCACGGTTTTATTTAGTCTGGCTGGTAGCTATTACAAATTAATATAAATTGATTGACAAGCAGAGAAACCATTTGTCGTATTTCCTCCAAATTTTAGTCATACGAAGTACGGCTATAGTTAAAAGAAGAAGATGAAGTGATTTCTGTACAGATGTGCTGGAAACCTGTGGCTTGATCATTTAACTATTGCTTTGATCATAATTATCTTTTTCTGCATTAATTGTCTGATTTTTTTCTTTACTAACTTTCTGTTATTCCTTAAATAAACAGAATTGAATCACATGTGACCACTAGGTTATTAATAGATCAAGGATCAAAATGAAGGAGTAAGTCAATTATTACTTTAAGTTTCAAATAGAGCACATAACAACTTCTTGAAAAGGCAAGAATAAATACATAAAGGATAAAGAATACATAAATATATATAATATGAAATAGTAATCTGACCTATTAGAAAAAACTGAATGAATAAAAAGGTGCAACAATTATAGTACTATAACTCTTTCTCATGAGAAACCTGATTCCTGACAGATTTTGGTCTTTCATATTTAATAATGAAGCTATAAGAAAATGCATAAACAAACATTAATTTTGAAATTCATATAGACCATTCACATATATACAGCTTATCCATTATATAATGTGTTTCTGAGGAAAATAAAACTTGAGAATTTCTGGAGTTAGGTACAGGCTGGCTATCTATCTATCTACTCATCTATACTACATGCAATAAGAAGGTTTGAAAATACAATATTTATCTGCAAAGAGTTACTGCAATATGTTATCAAAGAAATATAATAACAAATAATAGTAAAAATCCACAGCAACTTAACTGTACTTTTAATCCACACAAAGCAGACTTAAGTGGGAAGGAGAAACACATTTACTTTTGTGCCAGAAAACATAATTGTCTTAAGAAATACTGAATAAATTAATAGTGCAATCAAACATAGCAATTAGAAGATGAATGTGAGAAACATGGTAGATCCAACATGCTGTTTTAATTTGTTTTGTATTCCATAATCAAAATGTTGACCTACTTTTTCAGTCGAAGGCAGTGTAATTTGAATTAATCCAGACATGTTCATTAGATTTTTATAAACAATCACAGGTTTATGTGCAAAATCAAAATAACATAATTATAAAAAGAAATTCTTTTGGAATATTTCATTTTTTTTTTTTTTTCTATATTCTATTTTTCCAGTTATAATCTTTAATTTCATTTTAATTGTTTTATTAATAGTTTTCCAGTTTAAAAGGAGACAAAGAAAAAGAAATAATAAAAGAATACTTTTATATACGTTATTGTAATAGCTTTATACTATTTTTTTTCCCACTTTTGCTTGGAACAGTATGAAGCTTTTTTCCAAGAAGACAATTTTCGGATCTATTTTCACCTTATTCCCTAACCCCTCTAACCTAACCCTGGGCCAAGAGATTCGGCTTCAATCTCCAAAAATATAATAATAAACAGTGAAGTTGCTAAGGTTACTTCTTCATTTTCTAATGGTAGAGTCTAAATTTTTTGCTTCTTACACAGAGACTTTTTCAGCCCTTTGAGGAAGTTTCAGATGCGGAATTTTAGTCAACAGTCTTTCCCTGTCAGTTCCCAATTCTGTCTTGGCTTCTTTTCCTGATGAAGAGAGAAACCATTTGTTTTCTTTTTCCTTCCTTTCCTTTTTGTTATGTTAACAAAAATCCTTAAGTTGTTAATATAAAACAAAGAGAAAAGAAGGAGAATGTCAGCCCATCAGGACAAAATCAGGAATGCAACTTAAACACAAGAAGTTTTAAATGGACCTAGATGTCTGATCATTTCCCTTAGAATGAAAAAAACAAACAAACAAAAAAACACCCTGCATTTATACAGCAAAGATGATATGGAGAAATGAGTCTTTCTTATCCTGTGTTAGCCTCTAGATATACAAACTTAAAGAATAAAGAATCCACACTTAAAAAACTGAAAACAACCAAGGAACAAACAGCACAGAATTAGTCTGAGCTGGCATTCCAGGAATATATGCATAAAACAATTAAACATTGTGAATTTCCAACAGTCCTGAGGAGATTTTGCATTTTCCAGAATCACTTCAACTTTAAGTGGTCTAGAAAGCCATGCAATTATTGCATATACCTGTAGTTCTTGCTCATACTCAGTTCTTTCCCAAATTTTCATATTCGGCTGTGCTTCTCTTTTGATCTTAGTGGAATTACTCATGTGTTGGGAATGCAGGATTTAACCTATGATGTTGCTGGAAGGTCATTAAACAGTATAATACACTTTAAATAAAGAAATATAGAGCCTTCTATTAGCTGGAAATTTATATAGGCTTAGTATCTTGACGTAGGATAGAATAGATAAGAATTGCCAGGAAATGCAGACTCTATTAATTCCTATTTCAGGACAGTTTCAACATATTTCAATTGTCTATCCTATTTTTAAAAATAAATTTGTCTCACACATTAGATAATAGAATCACTGAATCATTTCAGTTGGAAGGGACCCTTAAAGATTGTCTAGTCCAATTCCCTTGCAATGAACAGGGATACCTGCAATTAGATCAGGTAGCTCAGAGCCCTGTCCAATCTTGTATTGAATATCACAGGGATAGGACATGATTATGATAATTAAAAAAATACATAAATACAAAGATTTTCTGCATGTTACTTTCCCCCACTCATATTTGGAAGGGACCACACATGCAGACTGGAGATTGTCATCAGGCAGAACTCTACTGCATCTGCATCAAAATGAAAGACAGAGGGTGGCCGATGTATATATTCCTTTATATATCCAAGAAAGGGGATTACTTCTCTTGCAGTGGTAATACCAGGTATCAGCAGAAAAATCAGCTTTGTGTAAAGTTGCCTCTGCCCCTTTTAAATAAAACAGGACCGAAGAGAGACAGGATGGAACCTATAGAGCACTACAGTCAGAATCTTGACACAGCATTTTCAGGCTTTTTCCATAATCATATACCTATCTATGACCAAGAGGCATAAAGATTATGCAACTTTAGGCAAAAAGATAGATTTTAGAAATTACCCTGTAGACAAAATAGGTTTCCATGCATATTTTTTATGCATACAAAATGCTTTTCTTGTGACATCCTGACCTTCTGTACAATGGAAGTAAAGCACTGTTCTTGAACAAGTACCTTGTACATGCTCTCATACAAGAAATAACATTTTTTGTTTTACTACAAAAATTGTATGAGACATACACTCCAGTATTTTCATACTCTAATGTCATGGCTTTTCCTCCTAACGAATCACAAAATATTTTATACCTTTCAATTATAATTTATGATTTACAATTCTGATAAATAATGTTACAATCCAGACAGATTAATTGAAAATGCACTTACAGAACAATCCCAAATGAGATTCACAAGATATTCACTTGCAAGCAGAGATTTTATTGAAAATAAGGTCATCAGTTTGGGGGCTTATAAGAAAATGCTATGTAAAATCAGTAGTATAAGAGAAAGTCAAAGGTATTAAAAGCAAGAAACAAGAAAGTTTTTTGTGTTTCACTCATCTTTCACTTTCTCTTAGACTGAATCATTTAGTTTCCTCAGATTTTCTACAATATTTTTCCCATTTCTCCTACAATGCAAAATAACAAACTCATGTTGCAATATTGAACAAAAAGGGATAAAGACAAGGGATACAGTCCCAATGATTTCACTTGAGTCATGTTCACCCATGCTTAAATTTATATCCTACTTTCATTTTAAGTGAAAAAGAGAATGTGGTAAGTTTTGATTTTTCTCATTTGGAATTGTCCATTAATTCTGAACTTAATATCAGCTTTTTGGATACCACAGATGCCCCCTCCCCCCTCCTTCCTCCCCCCACTTTCCTTTGCCCTTTCCCTTTCCCTTTCCTTTGCCCTTTCCCTTTCCCTTTCCCTTTCCCTTTCCCTTTCCCTTTCCCTTTCCCTTTCCCTTTCCCTTTCCCTTTCCCTTTTCCCTTTCCCTTTCCCTTTCCCTTTCCCTTTCCCTTTTCCCTTTCCCTTTCCCTTTCCCTTTCCCTTTCCCTTTCCCTTTCCCTTTCCCTTTCCCTTTCCCTTTCCCTTTCCTTTTCCCTTTCCCTTTCCCTTTCCCTTTTCTTGCAATTGCAGTATACTCTCAATGTTTATAAGCTATATAATGTGTGGTCTAGGTACAGTCTTCAAATTTTATCTCCTCTGTATTTGATTAAATATTATGGAAATTAAAAACCATTTTAATTACTTAATTACTAATCTGAATAAGAACCTAACTTTAAAGTATGAGCTTGAAGAAGGCTGAGGGCAAGCATGGATTAAATTATTTGTGCTGTCTAAATTCTCCTCCAACCCTTCCATGTCTGTGGAAAACTAAAATACATGTTTAAAATTCCCTGCACTGCTGTTGATTAAATATTCATTTTACTGCTGTAATTCCTTCCAGAATTAAAAAGGCATATTGTATATATATGTAGTACAATCTGAGATTCTGCTATGATTTTCCATATATAGGATGTATTCCTTTATATACAAGGCAGGAAAAGTTTAAAATGTCATACAACTTTATTTGTCTCTTACAATGTTCAGTATTTTGTTCTCTGTGGGTAAATTTTTAGACTGCTGCTCTCTGACGTTATTTTTTGTCAGCCAAGGTAAGTAATTCAAATATATCCATCTGTCTATATTCTTGTAAGGTCACCATTCACTTCAGTGTCACAATGAGAAATAAACACAGAAATCTATCTTGTAGTCTTGCTGAACCAGGGATCTCCTGGAGAGAGTTGAGCGGAGGACCACAAAAAATGACAAAGGGCCTGAAGCACCTCTTGTATGAGGAAAGGCTGAGTGAAGGTCTGTTCAATTCAAAAGAAAACTCAGAGGGGATCTGATTAATGTTTATAAATATCTTAAGTGTGGGAGACAAAGGACGTGACAAAGCTCTTTTCAGTGGTCTTTTGGGACAGGACAAGGGGAAGTGGCCAGAAACTCGAGCATAGGAAGTTCTGCACAAATATGCAAAATAACTTCTTCATGATGAGAATAATGGCGCACTGGAACATGCTGTCTAGAAAAGTTGTGGAGTCTCCTTCTCTGGAGATATTCAAGACACTGGACCCCTACCTGTGCAGCCTGCCGTAGGGAGCCTGCTTTGGCTGGGGGGCTGGACTCATTGATCTCTAAAGGTCCCTTCCAGTCCTTACAATTCTGTGTTTCTGTGATTTTTTCCAGTGAAGAACAAGAGTCTGCATGCCACATTCATAAAAATCTGTGTTAATGGAGGTAACCCACAATCACTGCCATCACTGCTGAAACATACCCCCCACCACCTCATGGTGCTCACATCCACTGTTTGGTCTTCATAAACACTCAGCATGCATCCATGAATGTCAGTGGGTGCCTTTTTTTCTGCATGGAGAAATTCAGTGACACACCTTTGTTTCATACGCACTTCCATGTCAGATGCCATTTTGCCAGATTGCCTCTCTTCTGGCATTTGTCACATGGCAACAAAATATAATGAAATATTGTTGGGAAGGTTCAACCTCTGCTGCTCTATCCACCGCTGACACTGAAGGCCAACATAACAAAATAGGTGGCATTATTTTCAGAGCTGTTCTCAGGTACTGTAAGTATAATAATATTTTTGTGTTATGATTTGTCAACTATACCTGTTCATTGATTTAACCATTTCATATCTATATATTCATATACATTTTTTTGGTCTATTTCTAATGGGTAATACTATTTTTACATGCAACGATGTTCTGGTTTTATAAATTTTTTTGTTGTTTTTGTTCATTTGTTAGTTCATTGTTTGTTGTGAGTTTTAATGTCAATATTTCTTTAAATGACACTATAATCTTTTTGTTTTATCAGTTCAAAATTATGTGAATCAATTACTCACTGATACATCTGTAGAGGGTTCGTGTGAGTTTGTAAAGAGTGAGGGGACTATAAAAACAAATGGATAAATAATTACATAATGTCTAACATTATGTCACATCGGTGCTATTGGAAACAACAATAAAGGTGAACTCAGTGGGGGAAGGAGAGATCTTGCCAACTATGCCTGTGCACATTTTAGCAGGGGGAGAATAAGACCTGCTGAAGCCCATCTGTCTCATTTCCAAAATATTCTAAATCTTGAAATGCACTTGCGAGGGTAGTAGTGTCACACCTTGGACACAGCATTAGAGTAGGCTTGATGACCACCTGAGACCCCAGACACATTTCTGGAACATTCTGAAGAAGAGCTGAGCTCCTCATTAGGGGATGTGCCATATAAACAGGGAAGGACTATCAGTTCGAGTGGGCACACCCATCACTGGAGGAACCCTGACATTGCTGCATCTGAAGATGATGATTCTATTTGTATTTTTTAAATCTTTTTCTCTCTCTTTCTCTCCCTCTTTTCAAGCTGTGTTACAGTGTAACACAGAGCATATCATCACAGAATCAAAGAATCATAGAATTTCTCAGGTTGGCAAAGACCATCAAGATCATCAAGTCCAACTGCAACCCAACCATACTACCCTAACAACCCTCCACTAAATCATGTCCCTGAGCATCCAAATGGTTTTTAAATACCTTCAGGGATGGTGGCTCAACTGCCTCCCCGGGGAGCCCATCCCAGTGCTTAACAACCCTTTCTGTAAAGTTTTTCCTGATATCCAACCTATCCCTTGCACAACTTGAGACTATTTCCCCTCATCCTATCACTTGTCATCAGTTAGAAGAGACCAACCCTGCTCTTTCAGTAATCACCTTTCAGATATTGGAAGAGAGCAATAATGTCTCCCCTCAGCCTCCTCTTCCCCACACTAAACTGCCCCAGTTCCTTCAGTCTGTCCTCATAGGGCATATTCTCCAAGCCCTTCACAAGCCTTGTTGCCCTTCTTTGGACCTGCTCCAGCGCCTCAATATCATTTTCATTCTGAGGTGCCCTGAAATGAACACAGTATAATCATAGCTTATCACTAAGAGGGCATTTCTTATATAGCACTAATAATCATGTTCTCCCAGCAAATTGTTTGAATAAAATTGTTAACTGATTGTTTGGTATTCTTTCACCTTAATTTACACCAAGAAGACCTCAAGTCTTTCAACTTCTGTATTTTATCCAGTGTAGACCGAAGCCAGGTCATGAAAGGACGCTTTCTACAAATTCTCCTCCAGTGTATCAGCAGCTTCTTCACCAAATTTGAGACACTGAGTTTACATTGGTCCTCAGCATTATTGTAGGGATCCATAAGTAAAACATTTTTCAGTCAGTCTGCCTTTGTCTTTTAATAAGAGATGGTAACTAGGCTATTGTTTCTTTTAAATGCTTCCCCTCAAGAACCAAGAAAGAGGCCACGTTTTCCAAAGTACTCTGAACTTAGAAGTTGTTCAAAGTCTAATAACAAAATTGGGCATGACGTAGTCTGTACAGTATTCTAAACGCTTCAGAGACTGTTCAGATT
Source organism: Tympanuchus pallidicinctus (assembly GCF_026119805.1). Classification (NCBI taxonomy): domain Eukaryota; kingdom Metazoa; phylum Chordata; class Aves; order Galliformes; family Phasianidae; genus Tympanuchus; species Tympanuchus pallidicinctus. The sequence goes on from NW_026294802.1 coordinate 22,907,749, forward strand.
TTTATCAGATTTGTCTTCTCTAGTGATGGTAATTAAAACTAAAACAGAGGAATATACTTAAATTTTAATTTCTCCCATGACTCAACATTATTTCTTCTTAGTGGTATGGTTATTTGTATGTACTATTTATTCAAATTCTCAAGTATGCCTTGACTGCTTCTGATAAATTATCATTTACAAGAAAATGTTGTATTACTGACATGAATTAAAAAGCATAACTAAGAATTCCTAAACTACAAGAAATATTGAAAATCTTCCATGTAACTGGAGATATGTTTTGTAATTTATTTTTTTTTTGCTAGGTTTTTTTGAAGAAAAACTATTTAAGAATTAGAATTCACATATGAAGAGGGAAAAGATTTTAAAGAAGCTGGGGGAAGTGACACTTTATCTAATGCAGACTGATCAAAAGACAGTGAGTCTTAAGAACAGAGGATAGAAGCTCTAGGTTGTGAAAGTCCTACTGCCCTATATTCACAGCTTGAATTAATCACCTCATGATCAGTAAAACTAGGAGACTGGGAGAAAAAGTAATGTGCCTGCTGTAGTTAGGAAAATCTGTAAGAGGTCATACAGATCAGATGTCTGAGAAACAAGGAAGATTATTCAGACATTTTTATTTCATGTCATAATAATTACTGCCTACTCTGATTTGCAAACGGTTATATTTTCTTTAAAGAATAGTATAATCTTCCTTAAATAAAAATCATGGCAGTAATGATTGTGTACAATTCACTGACACAGTGCTCTTTCCTTAATAAATATTATTGTATTTCATGTTTGTAGATCATCCATAACACATAGGAAGAAAATAGCAGTGCAAGAATACTTAGAATAAAAAAGGGAAATAATAGTCTTACGTAAACTTTTCTGACTGAAAATCTCTGTAACACTGTCTTAGGATACCTGCAGAAGCTTCAAACAAGTGGTGCAGACTGAAGATGAAGAATGCAGACTGCTGACTCTGCTGCAATTTAATACAAAGTCCATTGGCATTAACATAAATAAATTTATGTATAGAACTCATTCTAACAGCTAACTCTTGAACTAGACGTCTGATAAGAGGGCAAAAACTCTGCACAGTATGAGACATTCATGTATATAATCTCTAACTGTTCTTGAGATTCAAATTACAAGGTCAAGTTTTCTAATCCAAAGGAAGAATTGAATTCTGTTTGTCCATTTCTTTAAGAACATTTAATACAATGATGAAAGCTGATTTCAAGAGGCATAAAATGGAGATTTAAATTAGCTACTTAGCAACATAGCAGAAAAGCACTATGTATGTCTGTATATTGCATTTTCTTTTCCTTTCTCCTATTCTGTTTTTGCCATTTTTACCATGCTGCTTCTGTCAATATCTAATAACTTAAGAAAAGTGAAAAACTCCACAGTACAGTAGTACAATTAGAAAAGGTGCAGATGTGTAGTAAAGGGAGAGCTATCATTTCTGTTTATTTATAACATAAATGCTCATGTCTTAGCAATATCTTAACTTTTATCCTTGATTATGTTATTAAATTATACAATTGCAATCTTCTCAGTCCAGCAAAAAACATGTTCTCATACAGCAAGCCGGTTAAGAAATGATCATTCCAGTCACTAAATAGTATTTTCTTTAATTTATTTATCTTAACTCCAGCTTAAAGGGCAGAAACAGCAGTTTTTTCCATGTTGAACAACTGTGAAGAGGTCATTCATTTCCAAACTGGATCTTAATTACATAAAAAATCCACTATCAGAGAAATCTCCCTCCTCTCCCCAGTCCAAGTTAAGTCTGAACTAAGTTTTATTTCTTATTAACCAGTAATTAAAACTGTCATCCTATTTGCCTACAGAATCAGCATGCAAAATCCTCTTTTGGCCTTAATATATTTTAGAAGGTAGAATCAGTACTGCCAATTTCTATACACATGAACTTATTGTATGAGCCCATGGGAATTTCATATTCAGGATGAATTTAAGGTTTCTATCCATATGGTGAAATCTCTCCCAGCTTGTCCTGCAGTTGATAAATTATTTCAGCATCTGCTGCAGGTGACTTATTACACAGCAATTTGTCAAACTCTCTCCCCATTTTACTGCAAAGAGACTGTTGCTAATTTCTTCATCATTTGTTGCAGCAAAAGCTAATAAAAAAATATTGTTTTCTTAAAATCATCTCAAGCAGAACTTATTAGAGCTGCCTCTTGGAGTGAGCAAGATGCCCACCACAAAAATCATTTGAAGCTCCATGTAGTAGTTTAATAATAGTAGTTTAATATCTCTATGTAGTAGTTTATTTATGTACACACACAGTTAGTATAGAGCAGTCATTATGAGTACTGATGAAGAGTTAAAATAAGAGGTATAAACAGAAATAATCATTGTTAGTGTTAGCATAATCACTTTATGCCTAAAGTTAAGGAATTCTGCCAGCTGAAAAAAATAAATGAAGCAAAAATTACAAAAACAGTAGCAAATGGGGTAAAGGTATCATTTAGAAATACAGGATAATAGGATAGGATAGGCCCATGAAATGTGGAAAAAGGGTCTGACTACTTGGGAAGAATATAGGAATGTTGTCAGGGCCTGCAGGGATGTGACGAGGAAGGCTAAAGCCTGCCTGGAATTAAATCTGTCGAAGGGGATAAAGGATAATTAAAAAGGCTTTTTTAAGTACGTTAACAGTAAAAGGAAGACTAGGGAGAATGTGGCTCCCCTGCTAAGTGACTGGGGTGTTCTGGTAACGGGGGATGCTGAGAAGGCCGAGATACTGAATACCTTCTTTGTTTCTGTCTTCAGTGAAAAAGTTCCCTCTCGGGAATCCGAGACCCTGGAGGTTAGTGAGAGGGTCTGGGGAATGGAAGACCTCCCTTTAGTCAGAGAAGAGGTGGTCCAAGAGTGCCTAGACAACACCAATGTTCACAAATCCATGGGATCCAATGGGATGCATCCACGGGGGATGAGGGAGCTGGCAGAGGTGATTGCTGAACCGCTTTCTGTCATCTTTGAGAGGTCTTGGAGGACGAGGGAGGTGTCTGAAGACTGGAGGATAGGCAACGTCACTCCGGTCTTCAAAAAGGGCAAGAAGGAAGATCCAGGCAATTATAGGCCAGTCAGCCTCACCTCTGTCCCTGGAAAGGTGATGGAACAGCTTGTGCTGGATGTCATCTCCAGACAACTGGAAGAAAAGGAGTTTATCAGGAGTAGTCAGCATGGGTTCACCAGGGGGAGGTCGTGCTTGACCAATCTGGTAGCCTTCTATGATGTTGTCTCTGGCTGGGTGGCTGGAGGGAGAGCAGTGGATGTAGTCTACCTTGATTTCAGCAAGGCATTTGATACTGTCCCCCACGACATCCTTATAACAAAGCTGAGCAAGTGTGGGATAGATGAGTGGACAGTGAGGTGGGTTGAAAACTGGCTGACTGGCAGAGCTCAGAGGGTCATCATTGGCGGTGCAGAGTCAGGTTGGAGACCTGTAACCAGCGGTGTTCCTCAGAGATCAGTGCTGGGTCCGGTCTTGTTCAACATCTTCATCAATGACCTTGATGAGGGGATATTGGCCACCCTCAGCAAGTTTGCTGATGATACGAAGTTGGGAGGATTGGCTGACATGCCTGAAGGCTGTGCTGCCATTCAGCGAGACCTGGACAGGCTGGAGAGCGGGGCAGAAAAAAACCGAATGAGGTTTAACAAAAGCAAGTGTAGAGTCTTGCATCTGGGGAGGAATAATTCCATGCACCAGTACAGGTTGGGGGATGACCTGCTGGAGGGGAGCTCTGCGGAGAGGGACCTGGGTGTCCTGGTGGATGACAGGTTGGCCATGAGCCAGCAGTGTGCCCTTGTGGCCAAGAAGGCCAATGGCATTCTGGGGTGCATTAAAAAGAGTGTGGCCAGCAGGTCGAGGGAGGTGATCCTCTCCCTCTACTCTGCCCTGGTAAGGCCTCATCTGGAGTACTGTGTCCAGTTCTGGGCTCCCCAGTACAAAAAAGACAGGGATCTCTTGGCGAGAGTCCAGCGGAGGGCCACAAAGATGGTGAAGGGCCTGGAGCATCTCTCTTACGAAGCAAGGCTGAGTGAACTGGGTCTGTTCAGCCTTGAGAAAAGAAGACTGAGAGGGGACCTGATCCAGGTCTATAAATATCTAAGGTGTAGGGGGCAGAATAGCGAGGCCGGACTCTTTTCAGTGGTGAGTGGAGACAGGACAAGGGGAAATGGCTGGAAACTGCAGCACAGGAAGTTCTGCACAAATGTGCACAAGAACTTCTTTACGGTGAGGGTGACGGAGCACTGGAACAGGCTGCCCAGGAAGGTTGTGGTCCTTCTCTGGAGATGTTCAAAACCTGCCTGGATGCCTACCTGTGCGACCTGCTATAGAGAACCTGCTTTGGCAGGGGGGTTGGTCTCGACGATCTCTGGAGGTCCCTTCCAACCCCTACAATTCTGTGATTCTGTGATTCTGTGATAATATGCAAGAATCAGAGCTATCCACTATATTAAGGAATGTGAGACATTTATTTGTGCCTGATCTCTAAGAGATGAATAGTTTATGTAGAATTATCTAGATCTGAGAAAAAAAAAAAGAAAATTAACACCCGAAGGTATGATAATACATCTATACAAATATTCTTATTAAGGAAACAATGACTCTAAAAATGCATCATTTATTTAATTCTGAGGAAATTAGATTTTCTGTAAGGCTTACAGTCTGACTAACTTCATGAAAATATACTAGCAAATAGTTTAGTGTCATTTTGCAAATCTTTGAGGAGGAAGTATCTTCATGTCCATAGGTAAGAAGTCATGATTGTTCCACTTAACCTGGCCTTGTAAAGCCCTGTCTGGATTATTGCATCTGAGTCTGGAGCCCCCAACACAGTAAAGATGTGGAGCTGATGGAGAGGGTCCAGAGGAGGGCCATAAAGATGATCAAAGGGTTAGAGCACTTCTACAAAGACAGGCTGGAGAAGAGAAAACTCTAGGGAGACCTCATTATGGCCTTTTAATATTTAAAGGAAGCCTATGAACAGGAGAGAAATGAACTTTTCTTGTGGTCTGATGATGAAAGGACAAGGCGGAATGATCTTAAACAGATTAAAAAATTAGATGACAGGAAGAAGGTGACAGGAGATGACACTGAGAAGGTGGTGAGATGCTGAAATAGGTTCCCCAGAAAGGCTGTGGATCCTGTGTCCTTGCAGGTGCTCAAGGCTAGGGTGGATGGTGCCCTAGGTAACTTGATCTAGTGCTTGATCTACTGGTCAGCAACTGTGCCCGTGGCAAGAGTGTTGGGACTAGGTTATTTAGATCCCTTCCAACCCAAGCAGCTCTATGATTCTATCATTCAATGAAATTGTAGAGGGAATATAAAAACTAGATTACTATCATGAGAAAGTTTGGAGGGAGATACCCAGCCAGTTGAAGCTGTCAATACTGGCACTTCTGAAAATTAACATATTTATTTTAGTTTTTAGACAACCTATTTTAAAAGTACTCTTTATAATTAGAAAACTTTCTAAGAAAATGTTATCTTTGTTTTCTATATTAATTCAGATTTAAAGAATAACATTTGAGTTTCCAATTGCACTTTATAATCTCTTGTTTGTATATTAAACTCTCACAGACAGTATGCTTTTCTTTAAGGACTCAGAATCACCACAACCACCATATATATGAAAATAGTTTAAAACTTTTATTAAAGAAAAAAGAAGGTCTGTAGTTAAGCCTGCAGGTTTATCTGATGTACTGCACACCTTAGATCTTGGAATGGCGTATAGTAAACGCTTGAATAAGACTGTAGTTTATTTTTTAAATTCTAAAAGATTTGAATCTATGACCCGTATCTTCCACAAGTCACAAATTTTCTCTGAAATTGAACCTTTAACTGTTAATACTTTAGCACTATTTAATCTTGTCCACTTGAGTACTTTGGAGAATTTCAAAAATCACAGTTCAGCCTGTAAAAAAAAAACAATTACTTTAACTGCAGCGAATGTTTCTGGTGCTTCGTTACAAACTCACTTGTCAAAGGCATTAGTACATTTCATATACACACATACAAAAGAACAAAAATAAAAAATAAAATCACAACCAACACTAAAAAGTATACTTATTGAAATCCAGCTAGATAGACATGTTAGCTGAAGTTCAGAAAGTACTCACACAGCTTATACACTGAAAATCAATAAATATGTAGTAATCTGTTTTTCTTAAGGTATTTTTAATGCCTTTGCCATGTTTGAAACCTACTATGAATGCAGAAGTCAAGACAAGCCATAAATATGACTCCTAGCAAAATAAATAGCTTGCTATTTTGGTTACTGGTCTTAATAATACATTATTTTAGAGAATCCATGCTTAATTTGCACGAATATTTCTTGAAACCTCATACAAGTTTCTGTTATTTAAATTATTAATTATTGAACAATGAAGGAAAAAGTCTGTAATGATATGTAGATGTTTATGGGGTTGTACACATTTACCTTGAGTATGATCTCAAACTTTGTCAAATACCCATTTCAAACATATTTTAAAGGTTATTGTACATTTTAAACAATTGTAATTGCCCAATTTATATTAAAATATCATCTGAATTAAAAGAGAATACACAAAGGGTTGCACAAAATCTTTTTGGCATACTGTAGCAGTTATGTGTTCCTGATATATGTCCTGTTCTGAGTCCTGTCAAATCAGATAAGAAAAACATTTCTTTTTTTTTCTCTTTGATTACTGGAAGCTAGATAATGGAGCACCAGGGCTATGAATAACTCACACACTTTATCCATTACTATCATATTCAATTATCATAACAGAAATTATATGTGTGCACTAAAATAGTAAACAGTGAAATTCTAGGTATTACATCAGATGGATTTCACTACATTATTTTGTCCACTTTATAGTGGAAGAATGAAAAAGACACATGCAACTTTTCATCTTATTAAAGCTGATTAATTCTATTTTAAAATATGTCTTTAAAGCCTATTGGAAAAATAAAGTAATAAAAGTATTTTAATATTACTACTGGTTATGTCTTTGTTGCTTCAGCAGAAAAGGCACTTTCCGTCATAGCAACAAGAATTGTGGAGGTGATCCTTGACTTTTTCCTTCCTTCCTTCCAATCTTCTTTTCATAACTCAGTTGCCCTGACAAAATTCTGCAATGCATATTTGGCCTAAGGTAAACATCTTCTAAAAGCTATAAAATACAAATAATATAATTAAAGAAAATATATGGAAGTGGTAGTTATTGACCTAGTGGAAGTGGCAATCAACTTTCCATTAACCTAAATAATATTGAGCTGAACTGTGGATAAATCTAGAAAATCTCTAGCATTTATAGCAGTAAATTAATCAGTAGTGAGTAATATTGCCTGGTACTGAAATTCCATTATCTAAGACGTTGAGCTATTCAGCTGAACTTCTCGCTCATTTTTGTCCATACTAAATTTCAGTCAGTTAAATAACACCCAGAACTGCCAGTAAATGTAAGCCAGAGCACATTAACAATCAATAATTTTATATGGCCATCAGAAAAAGAAATAGAAAGAGCTCTTGTCCTCTGTATCTGTTATCTGCAAATAACCAGCTTTTGTTCAAAAATTTTGTTAATTTTATATCAGTGATTGACATGCCAGACTTGGTTTGACTACTGCAGTCACTTGGTTCTCTGCTCCACTTCCACTTTGCCCATAATTGGATGAAGTGAATCGTTAAAGACTGTGGCCTTGCCAGCATTGAGCCTCAGCTGACATCTAAAGCTGCAGCAGAACCTTCTCTGGAAAGTTCAACAGTACTATTTGAACCCTAACAGGCATAAGGGATCCAGCATCAAAGACTGCTTCCCTGGGAGCTGTGCTTTGGCCCTTTGTCACTTCGGCAAGTTGGATGTTGGATCATTTTGCCTCAATGAGCTTAGATCTGGGACTTCACTGTCCATTGGGATCTTTCTGTGTTATGTACTTTGTAAGCAATATAGCTGCCTACATGTGGCACTGCACCTCACTAACCAGGGTAAGTCTGAGTTGTTTCTATACAACATAATTTTTATCTTTAAAAGAATACTTATATTTTTGCAGAATCAAAGAATCATAGAAGGAAATGAGTTGGAAGGGACATTAAAGAAATCTGAATTCAGTTTCCCTGTCTTGGACAGGGCTGCTACTCACCAGATCAGACTGCCCAGGGCCTCATCCAAGCTGATCTTAAACACCTCCAGGGATGCAGCATCCACTACTTCTCTGAACAGCTCATTCCAGTGCCTCACCACTCTCTGCATACAGATATCCTCCTAACATCTAATTTAAATCTCCTCTCTTTTAAGTTAAAACCATTCCCTCTTGTCCTATCAATATCAGACTGTTTAAAAAGTCAGTCTCCTTCCTGTTTATAAGTTCCTTTTAAGTACTGGAAGGACACAAAGAGCCTTCTCTTCTCCAGGCTGAACAAGTCCAGCTCCCTCAGTCTTTCTCATGGCAGAGGTGTTCCAGCCTTCTGATCATCTCTGTGGCCCTCCACTGGACCTTCTCCAACAGCTCTGCATCTTTCTTGTGCTGGAGTGCCCAGATATGGATGCATAGCTCTAACTTTCTTTTTCAAGAGCATGAATAGATGAAAGAAAAGCCTTTCTGTTTGTTCTCACTTCCTGGTTTTAATGATGTTTTCAAACAGTTTTAAGCAACACGACAAAAATGTAACAGTTTTCTAGATATCATTTTTGTCTACTCAAACAGGAATTTTTTTCTCTTCACCTCAACTGAGAAGTACTAAACAAAATCAGAAAGAGTTGAAGAAATAATGAATATTCAGATGTCTGAAATTAAAGCTCTTTTTTCTGTAATTATTATTCATAGAACTGTAAAACAGAGAGTGACTATGGATGTGCAAACTGAATGAGAAACTGTCCAAGGTCAAAAAATGTCAAATGTCAAAAGAGTATCATATCAATACTAACCTTTATTTCAAGTTTTATTGTAAGAATGCTTTCCGCTTGTTCCTGGATTAGTTACTACTGAAAAAATGTCAGAGCTTGCAATTGTTTATAAATCTGATTGGAGAATTTGTGCAGGCTATTGTCCCTCGAATGGACAAAGTCTCAAACTAGTCTGATCTGCTTGGAGTTTTACAAATTAACAAAGTATAAGAGTAGGGTTTAGAAAATGATTTTTTTTTTTTTTTTTTTTTTGTAATTTCTGTTTTCCCTCCTTATCTCAACAGAATTCATATGGCATTTCTCACAATAACAAAAACAAACAAACAAAAGACAACAAACAAACAGTAAAGAAAATATTTTGACTAGTCCTCCCACATGCACAGCAAGATATCTATGTATGTCTATGTATTTTGTAGGATGACACAAGGCTCAGTAGTTGTCCCCTATGTTGTGTAAAATCAGGATGTTGGTAGAGTGGTCTGATAATTTTTGCCCACTATTCTCTGTTCTCATAAAGTATTTGTGAAGGACAAAATTTCCAAACCAGTGATTTAGAACTGATGGTAATCATGTTGCTCTGTGCAGGAATTAGAATGATATACAGGATGTTCTTCTTCCCAGATAGAAGAAGACATTTCAAGAAACTCAAAAATATTAACTTGGTTGGAGGGAGAGAGACAGCATAAGCTCATTAATAATATCCACATAACTGCTTTGCCAGTCATTTCCTCTATGTAGAAGAACATCACTGAGTTGTTCTTTTCTCTGGAAATAAATACTGTTGTTTGCTTGGTTTCAGTTATTATTGAATGTCTGTAATTCGAAAAAGGAACACAACAAAAAATAATGTATTATCAATTGAAGAAAAATAAATAATTTTCCTCTTTTATTATATTCATAAAGCCAATATTATTCATCTTAATTGAGTAGGTCCTTTGCCTTTCTGCCAGAGGTTTTGTGAGCTTCTCTTGTATATTTTGGAATATCTAGGTGAATGGAAATATTTCCCATCACAACTTGGTATCCAGTATGCCACAGGACTTGTGCTTGAAAGAGCTTGCCAATCTTCACTCCTCAGGTTATAGCCTTTAAATATTCAAGGTCTTTGTGGCATTTTTTAGTTTTTCAGACTGAAGTCATTATTCTTTTCAATTTTATTGTAAAACAGTTATCTCACAATAGACATATTTTGAAATAAAACATTGGAATAAAGCAAAAAAGCAGTTTTCTGTGACATGTATGGATTGTGAAAGAGTTAGCTATACTAGTGGGTCCTTAGAAGTTTCTTATATCTCAACTCCAATAAATTTGGACAAGTCCCTCTGTCCAATAATGAGGCTTTACATGTGGAAGAAATCATGAGAAATTTGAACAAGATTTATTCTTAGGTATATAAACTTGAACAACTTTTTGACACTGACAGGCCTATCAAAGGCATACAGTCTCCAGTTGGGCAGTGTATCCCTGCCAGCCCCATAGCAGACGGATCCTTAAGCAATTCTTTGGATGCCAATACAAACAATATTAGAGCCAGTTCCTTTCCACAGCAAAGCCAGCCAAGACTCCAGATGTTACTAGAAAAAATGTATATCACAAAAAGCACCTGAATCTTACAGATGTAATAGTCAATGTAAAACCTTCTCAAAGCAGTTAAGATAAAAATTGAAGAAAAGGAGGACAAAGGAAGGTCTTTTGGAGCAGCAGTGCAATGTAAATGTAGGAATGCAGCTGACAAGCATAAGCCAAATGGTAAAGCCTCTATATTGCTCTCTTTCTGTCCTGAGTTACTTTTCCTCTACATACTCTATCAGCCCAAGAATTAATCTATCTTTTGTTGCTTGTCAAGTCATATGTAAATTAGAAGAATTAATTTCTTAAACTACCAGTGTCCTGGTTTCAACTGGAATTATTTTTCTTCCTAGTGGTTGGTGTGATTCTGTGTTGTGGATTCAGTCTGAAAATAATGTGGATGACACCAATGTTTTAGTTGTTGCAGAGTGCTGCTTACACTAAATCAAAGTCTTTCCGCCTGGATGCCTACCTGTGCAGCCTGGTTTAGGGAACCTGCTTTGGCAGGGGGTTTGGTCTCAATCTCTGGAGGTCTCTTCCAACCCCTACAATTCTATGATTTTGTGATTCTGTGATTTTCAGCTTTTAACAGCAAGGAGCTGGGAATGCACAAGGAGCTGGGATGGGACATAGACAGGGCAGCTGACCCAAACAAGGCAAAGGGATATTCCATACTTTATGGGGTCATGCCCAGCAATAATAGTGAGGAAAAGGAGGAGAAGTGGTGGATTGCAATTGCTCAGGGACTGGCTGTGCAGTAGTGAGTGGGTAGTGAGCATCAGTTTGTGCATCAGGTATTGCTTTAAAAAAAATTATTATTATTGTTTTTGGTGTTTTTGGTGTTTTGTTTTTTTTTGTTTTTTTTTGTTTTTTGTTTTCCCTTTCCTATTAAACTACCCTTATCTTGATGCACAAGCTCTCAAATATACACATTTTTTCATTCTCTCCCTATCTCACTGTGGGGGAGTGAGAAAACAGTTGCCTGCTGGGTTAAACCACAGCAACCAGAAACAGAAAGCACAAAGTACTTAGCTATAATTTTAAGAGTGTATTTTCCAGATGAGATCTGATTTAACAATGAGTAAAGAGTTTAATGTTGCTAGGTGCAGTGCAAAATTATATATGTGTGTCCAAGAAATTGAAATTGAAATTCCTTAGTATAATGAAGTACTATTTTAGACTTTCAAATGTGGGAAGCCATATAACAGACTTTTTTTTTTTAAATAAACTAACAATTTTAAATCTTCTGCAATTGAACATTTATTTGGTTTATCCATAAAATATCATGTTTTTTCCTGTTAAATGTAACCCCATATTATAAGGTTTCAGTGCAAAACCTGTTTATGGATTTAAGTTGTTGTAAAATAACTTCACAGTTTTCTAACAAACTGATACATGAAGCTACTGGAACATGACATCTTTCACCTCATCACTTTAGTCCTGGAAGCAGAAGTATTGCAAGATGAAAAAGTAATTATATAATATGCAGCAGCTTTTCCCCAACAACTGTTCCTGGGAAAATGGCATCAGTACAATGTGAGTTGGAAGCAGATAAATCAGTAATATCCTGTCACAGCTGAGCCTACATTTTCTCTTACTTTCACAAAGTTCCAGGATATTGAACAGATATTAGGGCAAGAAGAATTTGTTGTGATGTGATTAGAACTATTAAAATATGCATTTTCGTTAATAATCTAGTACAACTGAAATTCATACAACAAAGATGTCAGGCACAGAAAGCATTTGGATTTCCAGAAAAGTCACCTTTCAGAGCCACTACCTAGGTCATATACATATATACTGGTTTATCTCATGTAAAGTCTCTTTCAGTGGCATATAAGTGTATTGTGCAAAGTAACTCAGTATCTTATATAGCTCTATTTGTAAGGAAAAGAAAAAAAAAGAAAGTTATAAAACTATTTTAAGGTACTTCCTAAAATGATACACCTAAGAAAGCTATCACTTCAGAAGAATAAGGAGAGGTAAGATGAAAAGCCAAATGAAGTAAAACAAAAATATGACTTTTAAATTACTTCCTTCTCAGAACATTAGTCTTTTCGTAACTTAATAGGGAAAGCAAGCCAATAATAATTCCCTCTTTCACTACAAGTTTATATTTTGTTTCTCTTTTTGCCAGTCTTCATCAACATCGGCAAGCATGTGCTTACTGGAGTAATTTTTCTGATTTCGGAGGGATTTGCACACAGTAAAGGTAATTGTTGAATGGTGGTACTATTCTAGTAAAGTGTAAGCATTCACACAGTGTGAGTAAAGAGAACAAATTCTCTGGAAAGTGAAGGAAATCATTTCAACCCTCTCATTCCCATTAAGCAATGTGAGTTACATCAGTATGATTATGAGTGGATAAAGGGACAATTCAGAAATAAAACAGATAATGGTCATAGTTTGTGACATGCTGAGAATTAAACAGTTTCATCTCAGAAGTAGTTCTGGAGACATAAGCAAATAGAAAGAGACTTCTGGATCCTCTGAAGCACACCTGAACTGTAAAATGTCCTTACTTTTCTGTCTTCCATATTCCTTTGTCACACAGAGAGCTGTCTCCAACAGTCCTTAAGATCTGGTTACATCTTTGTACTCTCTACTCTTTGAATCACAATTCACCTACTTGTTTCTTCAGGTAGTGACCTCTTGGGTTAACACTGCACATGACTTGTAGGCATTCAGAATTTAGGAGGAAACTGGGTGCTAAAAAATATATATATATTTTGAAAAGCAGCAACAACAACAAAAAAGTCAGAAGCGTCACTTGTTTTTCTTAGGCATTTCAGTAATGTTTTTCCACAGCAAAAGAGCAAGAATTTCAAAGGAAATAAATTGTAAAATCAGAGCAGATAATCATGTTATCTATTTTTGTATCTGTTTATGCCATAGTGAATTCAGGTAATCTTGAGAGCTATTCTGTTCTGCTTATTTTCTGTAGCATGTATTTCAACTATTTGAAAGAGTAAGTAATAGCAGGACAAGGGGAAATGGTTTTAAGTTGAGGGAGGGGAGATTTAGGCTGGATGTCAGGGGGGAAGTTCTTTACAGAGAGACTGGTGAGGTGCTGGAACAGGCTGCCCAGAGAGGTTGTGGATGCCCTGTCCCTGGAGGTGTTCAAGACAAGGTTGGATGAGGCCCTGGGCAGCCTGGTTTAGTATTAAATTTGGAGGTTGGTGGCCCTGCCTGTGGCAGGGGGATTGGAGCTTAATGATCCTTGAGGTCCCTTCCAACCCAGGCCATTCTGTGATTCTGTGATATGTACAAAGCCATATGTATTTTCCTTGAGGTAGGAAGTTTTCAGCCACTGCACTGACTTTAGAAGTCACAGAACTGTACTGGGCACCAATGTTTTTCCAAAATTCCTAAATTCCCTCTTTCTCTCCCTCTTTTCAAGCTGTGTTGCGGCGTACATCATAGAATCACAGAATCATAGAATTTCTCAGGTTGGAAAAGATCTTCAAGATCATCAAGTCCAACCGCAACCTAACCATAGTGCTCTAAATCTAACAACCCTCCACTAAATCATGTCCCTGGGTTTTTAAACACATCCATGGATGGTGACTCAACCACCTCCCTGGCGACCCCATTCCAGTGCTCAACAACACTTTCTGTATACAAGTGTTTGCTGATATCCAACCTAAACTTACCCTGGCACAACTTGAGGCTATTTCCCCTCATCCTGTCACCTGTCATCAGTGAGAGGAGACCAACCCCGTTCTCGCTGTAAGCACCTTTCAGGTATTGGAAGAGAGTAGTAAGGTCTTCTCTCAGCCTCCTCTTCCCCAGACTAAACAGCCCCTGTTCCTTCAGTCTCTCCTCATAGGGCATATTCTCTAAGCCTTGCTGTCCTTCTTCAGACCTGCTCCAGCACCTCAATTGTCCTTTTTGAATTGAGATGCCCAAAACTGAACGCAGTACTTGAGATGGGCCCTCACTAGTGCCGAGTACAGGGGCAGGATGACTTCCCTAGTCCTGCTTACCTCATCATTCCTGATACAAGCCAGGATGCCATTGGCCTTCTTCAGTTATATCTGTATGCATATGCACAAATTTATAATTATATCATAGATAGAGATGTTCCCCAGTTGCCAAAAACTTGGAAAGGTTAATAACAACATTAATACTGTACACTGTTGGAAGGTTTTCTTGGATTACAAACTTACCTTACTCATTGACTTTGATTCTGTGTTCTAAATAATAACAAAGATAATTAAAAATATGAAAGAAAAATAAATATCTGAAAAAGAAAGAGGAATTTATTGAACTGAACTTGAAAAAATGCTTCAATTTTGACTTTTTACTTAGTAAAATAAGGAGTTTCTTTATATAAACTGTAAATTAAGAGACTCAGATTCTGCATAATAGGCTTTCAAGAATGTTTCTTTACATCTAGTTGATATCTGCAAGGCATACTTTTAGGGCAATTTAAATCATATATGAAAGAGTACTATAAAGTTTTCATTTAGGTCATCTCATCACTAATGAGGAATTATTCCCTCAGCACACTTTATCATGCTTTGTTCAGTTTGATTTTAAGTACTCAAAGACATGAGCACTTCTGCAGTATTCATTATCTGTTGTTCTTTCGTAAGGGTTTCTTCTCTCCATTGATTTTTCTTTTTTCTCTTCTGTGAAAAGATTGCTTATGATTCGGTCTGAACTAGCGCTGTAAGTCATGTCTCCCCTCAATGACAGACTACAAATCAAGGCATTGGTCACTTTAATTCAATTTTAGCCCTGATTTGTTTCTAAAAACTGTGATCTAAGCTTTTCTGTTGCCTAGTATCAGCTGCCTCCTACTTATTATTTTTTTTTCAGTATTAACATTAGCAATATATATCTACAAAATTAGGTGGAACAGCAAATTGATCCAACTGCAAATTAGTTTTCTCAATTATTAGGTTATCTGTGGAGGAATGGGGCTAGTTCTATTGCAATAATTTCCATGTTCATCTAGCTTTCATCAGCTGCTCAAGCAAATCACTGAATGTCATTCAAATAAATGATTCTACCTATGTCATATTTCAGGTACAATCATTTGAAATGAGCTGGTATTAAAAACAAAAAAAAAGAAAAACAAAAACAAAATACAAAACAAAACAAAAACAACCAAACAGAAAACATGGAATTAAAAAGAATCTGAAAAGGTTTTATATAACATATAACTTGTGAAACCTAGCATTATTTCAAATGCATATACAGGTATACAGGTATACAGTGTGTCGGTTCTTTAAAAAACAAAATATACAAACAAACAAACAAAAAACAGCAGAACAGTAGTCCTTTTTTTACTATGCCACCTTATTTGGAACTGTGCAGGATATTCTTTCCTGTTTTCTTGAAAGTTGGACGGGTAAGTATTGTAAGTTTGCCTATGTATAGCATTAAATACTGGAAGCGTACAGAAAGTGTAAATACAGGAAGTAGATGAACATTTTTTGCCTTGATTCATTCTTTGTAATTTTGCCTGTTCTTTAGAGTTCTTTTTCAGGAATAAATGTTCTTTCTGTATAACATATTGGCGTCTGGATGACGTGCTGGTTTAGTGCTTTTGGTGGCAATGGTGATGAGGAGATGGTTGGACTAGATGATCTTATGGGTCATTTCCAACCTTGTGATTCTATGATTCTATGATTCTATGATTCTAATGTTTACTGTAATTATGTGAAATTCACACCTAAAATAAGTTCTTGTAGTAGATTGAGTACAAAAATGCTCAATAACTGAATAATTGTCTGAAATTAATCTGGTTTTTGTGTCTTTCTTTGCTTAATATGCATAGGCTCCAATTTGTCTAATTCCTTGTCTTCTATAATTCATTAATAAAGTTTAATTAATTTTTGGTCTATATTTTCTTCTTCCTTTGATAATTTTCGGCTGCACTTTATTCAATGAGGGGTTTTATTAGCAAATCATAGAATCACTGAATCGTTTGGGTCAGAAGGCTCCATTCTTCTGTTCTAACTCCTCTGTACTAAACAGGCACATCTACAGCTAGATCAGACTTCTCAGATCCCCATGCAGCCTGGGTATGAATGTCTGTATGGATGGAATATCCACCCTTTCCCTGGGCAACCTGTTCCAGTGTCTCACTGCCATTATTGTAAAAGAAAAAAAAACAAAAAAACTTTTTCCTTATATCCAACCTAAATCTTCACTTTTCTAATTTGAAACAACTTTCCCTTGTCCTATCACAATGGGCCCTGCTAAAGAGTCCCTCTTTTTCTTGTAGCCCTCTCCTCCCCCTTTGCATACTGAAAGGCTGATCTCAGGTTTCCCTAAAGCCCATTCATTTCTGGGCTGAACTAAGCTCTTTCAGCCTGTTCTTGAAAGGGAGGTATTCCATTGCTTGGATTATTTTTGTATGCACTCTGGCAGGTCCATGTCCTGCACTGTACTACATCTGGACACAGTGGTCCAGGTGAGCTCTCACCAGAGCAGAGTAGAGGGGCAGGACCACCTCCCTCAACCTGTTGGCCAGGCTTTTGATGCAGCCTAGGATATGATTGACTTTCAGGGCTGTGAGGCGCATTATTGGCTCATATCCTGCTTGCCATCCACAAGTAGCCACAAAAATTTTTGGCAGGGCTGTGCTCTATTCTTCATCTCCCAGCTTGTATTTATAGCGGGGGTTGCCACAACCTGGGTATATACCTTGCTTTTGGATTTGTTGAACCTCCTGAGGTTCACTTGGGCCCACTGCTCAAGCCTGGTTTTTCTGAACAGCATCCCATCCCTCGGGTGTGTAAACTGCAGCACATAGCTTGATGTCATCAGCAAACTAGCTGAGTGTGCAATTGATCTCACTGTCAAGGTCACTGACGAAAATATTAAAGATTATCAGTCCCAGTAGTGATCCCTGAGGGATATAACTTGTCATCGACTTCCATCTGGACACTGAGACACTGACCACCGCTCTCTGATTATGATCTTGCAACCAGTTTCTTGTCCATCAAAAAATACACTCATCAAATCTATACCTTTCCAAATTGGAGAGAAAGATTTTATGGGGGACTGTATTGAAGATCTTAAGTATTTATAAATTATAGAATATAAGTTACTTATTGCCTTTGTATTTAAATGAAGAAATAATTGTGATGGATGGAGAACCTTGCAATTTTTAGAAGACTGGTTAAGATTGGAAAAGGTTTCAAATTGCTATCTAAGCCTCTGAGAATTATTAAGATTCTTGAGTGGGAGGGGAAAAAAAAGACTGGATAATATATGCTACAAAGGAATTTTCTGGTCAAATGCTGATCACTGATGGAACAAATTATACATATACTTTATTTAATCTCCTCCAAATTAACTGATCAAAGCGAATACAGTTCCTCAGTCATTTCCCTTCTTTAAGTCAAGTCTTACTAGATCGTAAATTGTACTAGATCAACCAAACAATTCTTCTTTCTACACAATAGATTGCATTATAGGTGGCAAGGTTCTTAACTGAAATAATGCATTTCCCTTGAAGTCTGAGTTAGTCAGAGGTCTATGAAACTGTCAAAAGTTCTCTTCTGTTTCTGTCCCTTTTCTTAAAACTGCTTGTCAGAGTTACTGGAGAGGGTGGAAAGCCTGCAGTTGAAAAGTTCAGTAGAGGAGTTGAGTAGCATTTATGAAATCACAGTGAAATCACAACATATCTTCCAGATGAAGGCCATTCTTTTAATTCAGCTGGTCACCAAACAGAAAGAGAGCCTTAGGCTGCATTTTAAAGGAAAACTGAGATAATTCAAATATCTCGTAATACGAAAAAAGACTTGCACACCCTTTTTGAAATTCAGGATGAACAAATCTCGTCTGCTCCTTCACCTTAGTTTTTAATCACCCATGACTAAATGATCAATGCAGTTTATGGGACTGCATGAAATTATTTCCACTGTATTAGTGGGTAATTAAAAAAATATATTTTTCCTTCTTAGAAACTGCACAATTTTTGTAGTGAAACACTATTTGTTCATTGCTTGCATACCACACTTGTGAAAATCTGCACCAGCAGAGGTGGCTCACTGTTTCACGTGTGCTACATATGATGGAATAATTGCTAGGAAAATATTGTTCAAGTCCATCTTTCATGGGCCAATCAGAATGTACCAAATATGGGCTACAAGGTGAATGTGACAGGACAGAGCAACAAAGATTGGTCCATAACCTTGTTCACAATCTGATCTATCTTTTCTGTTATTTCATCAGTTAAGCAGACAGTTTTAAATGGCTGTTCTTCCCATTCCCGTTCCTTCATTTAATTATTTTATTCATTCAAAACAGAGTTGCCAAATATTCAGTCCTCAGGTTACATATAAACTGTGAGTAGCCTTAAGTGGCCTGATTAGAAATCAATGATATGAACTCCTTCATAGCTTGCTGTGTCATTTTGTAGAAAGTATCTTCTTGCCAAATAAAAATGTCATTTCCTTCTTAGCTTGATTTCCAGCTGGTATATGGTCGTGGAAGTCCATTATGTAAGTAACACTGAGTAAATTTTCCAGTAGGTAACACCCATCACAAGCCTAGACAGTTTAGTATACTACTGAATTCACATTAATTAGTGTATCATCCATCTTACTATTGACAATCTAGTTTTTGTCAAATTGCATGGATAATACATTTAGATGAGATATCATAATGCTAGAGATTTTTACACTATGTTATGTTATGATATGTTATCCTGTGTTATGTTAGGTTTTTTAATCTTCTTCAAATAAGGATGCACATTTAGTCAAAAATAATTTTAGGCACTAACTATTCCCTAAGCACATCCTAGCAGAGCAATTAAGAGGGATCTGCTATGGATAATTCCAATTTTTGGTTTGTTCCTAACTGATTCAGTTAGAATGTGTTATTTTCAATCTGAAAGTTAAAATCAGCACAGTATGATGTAACTCATCAGTTTCCACTGTATGCTATAGCTTATCAGAAACAAGCATTTCTAAAGCATTCTGCAAGCCACTTAGACAGTCGCTGGATACAAGCACTCCACTGGTTAAACCAGTGTTTACAACTGAAATGCCTAAATGTTTTTTATATTGCACCGTACTTATTTCATTATATGATTAGAGTTCCATTTTATGCACTTGTGCCTCTTCAAAGTATGGTAATTTGTTCTTCGCCATAGCAAAAACCAGATAAAAGAATTAGAGAAGGAAATAATAAATCTACCTCAGTTTATGACTTGACCCTGTCCAAGTAGCAAAGTTAATGCAAAAGATTTCTTCAAGTAAAAGAGGAGATAAAAGTAAATTAGCTAAGTAAACCCAGAGAAAAAATGCATCATTGTCTGTTAATCTTAAACAACATATTTTTTCATAAAACACCCTCACTGGGGAGAGATACTTATTTTTCTTTTGAAAGCAATTACTCTACTGTGCAGTATATTACACTAGGAAACAACAACAACAATAGAAACTCTATACTAATAAACTGCATCAATAATGAGTCCTTAAAGTGTCCCCTGTGTACTATGATGTATCTACTGCTAAGTCACACAGTAAATTTAAACTGTTCAGTAACCACTGTACAATGTATGTGTAAGGCTTAACACAGCTTTCCTCATTTAGCATTCTTAAAAATGCAAAACTTACTGTAACCGCACAGTTCAAAGAGCAACACTTCCAAAGTTTATTTATTTAAATTTGTGGAGAAAACAACATAAGCTAGACCATAGAAGAATGTCAGTGAGATAAATAACTGAATAAGAAATCCTCTATAGCAGCTAAATATTAAATAAGTGTTTTAGGCCTTCATCTTGGCAAATATTTTGTAGTCCTGTTATAACAAATAGACAAGTTTCAGACATTTCTTTCTGGACAATGAAAAAGTTTACATTATTAATCATGCTATTAAAATACTTGTCTTTTCTTCAATAATGAGGTATTTCAGAGTGAACATTCTGGAACTCATTTTATCTACCTGCTTCACTAAGTGGAGAGAATGACGACTGTAATCTTTGACTTTCGATATCTATGCAATGATGATAGAAACAGACTCTGAAGTGAAAGGTACAGAAACATGCCTCCAAAAGTTCTAAATGACTCATAAAAAATTCACTATGGTCACAACACACATGAATCTTTCATTTGCTTTTTACTTATGAATTCGTTCAACTCATAATAGTTTCTTTCTGTTGCTTCTTATTTCTCCAGCTTTTCCTCTGCTTTAGTGTTAGTGTTCAGTGCTTTTCACACACCACATTTCCTTCAGGAATATTCATCTGATCTGCCAAAGATTCACTATGGGCTGCAGCGTGAACCTCTGCATTACCTAGAACAATTCCTCCTTATCTGCTTTGATACCTCTCCTGTTTCTCACATTGTTCTTTTTTCTTTCTCTCTCAGTCTGTTGTCATGTGGTTGTTTTGTTTTGTTTTGTTTTGTTTTTTCACCTTCTTTAAAAACACTTTCCCCTGGGAGCTTCCAGGGTGGCTGAGGGATCCAGATATGTCCTGCAGTGGGGCCCCAGTGGAGCCATTGAAACCCACTGTATCCTGCTTAGTTCATTCCTGGCCTCTCCTAATGGAGAAGCCGTGCTGCCTCCATGCAGCACCTAGTCATATAAGCTCAATGTCATACATCTAATGAAAGTACACATCATGATTATTTGTTAAAATGCTCAACTACTGTTGATGATGACTTTATAGCATTGGTATAAAAATTTGAATTTGAAAGTTAAAAGAAACTTCTTTTCACTGACTTCTTACAGAAGAAGGCAGAACACATTGACTTGTAACAGTATCCAAACTAATTTAAGAAACCATATTAAAAAAGTATCAAATATAATTTCCTGATCACTATATCAAATACAAATTCTTAATAACTGTAAGAGCACAGAGAAGAAATCTTTGCATTTCACAAATGTCTTTGATGAAAGCAAAGGTATATTCACTGTGATTGCATTATATCTAAAGGATAGTGATTCAATGAGTTCAAATTTTAAGACATAGTACCTACAGTACACAAATTATATGTTTCAGGTACTGTAAATGTAGTAAGCACATTTATAATTTCAGATAAGTTAAAGAATTGTCTGTTCTCTACTGTGTTCCATAATCTAGCTTTTTTAATTGATTGTGTCAGGAACTGAGAAGGTCTGGAAATTTCTGGAAAGAAAAAAAGATACTTAGTGAAACAGTCTTTCTAAAATGCATTCTTGAAACAAATGTATATTTTATTTGTCTGTTTCCAGTCTTGTTTTATGACTTTTGACCATCATGAACTCATTTCATTTATTACATATTTTGATATAAGTATTTGACTGTTCTTTGTCATTTACTCAAGATAGAATGTATAAATTTGAAAAAGTCAGAATTCTCATTACACAGATGCATAGAAAGCATCTACTGCAAGTTTAAAACTATGCCTATAGAAAATAAAATTTGATAAATATCATTAAAAAGTTTTCAACAGTCCAAACCAAAACTGTCAGTACTGTTTTATGATATATTCTCCCTGTGAAAATGTGTTGCAGCAATAAGAATTTTAAAGATTGATTTCCATTGTCACCTCAATCTCAAATTATTTATGGCTAATTGTCTCATAATTGTCTCATGCTTTTGGTTGTGATTCTTTGCTACTATGCTGTACAGGGTGTTATGTCACATTAAATTAAAAAAAAAAAAAAAAGCCTATTCTGTGACTTTTGTTTTTGCTTAGATAGCTAATTAGTTATATTTTATTTACATGAGGCCTGAAGCACAGCCACTTTTAGTTAATAAGAGTTGACTTACCACTAAGAATAATTTATTCTCTTAAGCTTTTAGTATTTAGATTAACCCTACGTAGATTTTGGATACAATTGCCAACTGTACTTAAGGCTCAAATTAAAAAAATCCCACCTTTGATATATATTTTGAAAAGATAATATCTTTTGCACCAAATATTGCTGGGAGTTAATTTGTAATGTAATTATAGTACTAGAGTTGATGATACTATGGAATAATATGAGCGAATATAAACTGGTTTCATAACATTTTTAGAAAATACCAAGAAGCAATTCAGCAGTTTAGCCTGTGCTGCTAGATTAAATATAGATACTCCTATTTCCATTAAAAAGGAGATTTTTTCCACACTATTGTATCCATCACACCAAAATTCTCATAGGTGATAAAATGCAGCTTTCTATGATAAGAGATAAAACAGCAAGATAGCATATTATCACATTCTGTGAAGGCAAGACTGTCTTTTGTTTACAAAATGATTTCTAATTGCCAGTAGAGACTGACAGCTTTAGGAGTGTCTTTCTGAAATCTCTTCAGCAAAATTAAAAAATAATGTTTCTGTGGGCACTAAGCTCTTTGTGCAGGATACGTCTTTTCCTGAACTCATTTCCTTTTTACAGTAATCAAAAATGTGTCAGTATTTCAAAATGGTTCTGGGTTGTAGAAATGATACTGGACACCTCTTCAAAATATTTCTGTATATATACAATCTATAAAGTAGTCCTGTTTAAGATGGGAATCTAAGAAGAAAAGGTCTGACATTTTCATATTTTGTTCTCATTTTTATTCTGAAATGCTTTGAAAACATGAGAAAGACTGGGCACACAGACTAGGCATATTCTATGTACTTTTCAACTTTCATTTCTTAATCCTGTTAAACATTATTTGCACAGTAGGTACTTACTGAGACTAGCTTTCATTTTATCTGGGGTTTTCTTCAGTGAAAGCTCTGAAAATCTGAAATACTATTAATACCATATTTTCCTTCATAGTTCTTGGCTTATGAAGTAGATAGAGAAAAGCATCTTTTAATGTACACACTTTAAATACAAATCTTTTCATCCCTGATGTGAACATTTATCCTTTTTCATTTGATAGAACTCTAATCCATTATTCAGAGTTGTTGCAGTCAGCAGGCAAATGTTTGTAAAATGAAAATACCTTCAGGTTATCTCAAAGAAAGATTTGAACTGAATATTCTTTAGCAATTCATGTGCAGTACATTGCATTAAACATTAACCATGTTTGTCAGAGACAAAGAAAGTAAAAAGAGAAGAAAAACTCAGATTTGGGAGACTAAAATGTTTAATCACAATTTCTTCTCCAGTCTTTTTGTCTTCTTACTTCTACTTGCATAGACAAGAGATCTGTTTGCAGTATTTGGAGTATTGATTCTATTCTTATGAAAAACTGACTGAAATAAAGGGAAAAAAAAAGGAGAAAAAAAAAAAAAAAACAAAAACGGTTCTGTATTAGTGAGAAAGTTAGTTTTCCCAATAATCATAGAATATCCTGAGTTGCAAAAGATCCAAAGAGGTTCATCATGCTGGTTCCACATAAAACTACCTAAAAATTAAACTGTACATTTGAAATCATTGTCTAATCACTTTTTAAACTCCAGTAGGCTTGATGCCATGACCTAGTCCAGTGACCATCTCTCTCTCAGTGAAGAACTTTTCCCTTAAGCACCTTCATATCTGTCATCAGTCATCAAAGACATCAGTGCCTCTGCTCCCTTTCATGAGGAAGCAATAGGCTGCCATGATGTCTCACAGCAGTTTCAACTCCCACATGTTGAACAAACCAAGTGACTTCAGCCACTCTTAATCTGTCTTCACCTGTAGACACTTCAGCAACTTCATAGCCCTCCTCTGGATGTCGTCAAATAGTTTCATGTCCTTCTTATACTGTGGCACCCAAAACTTCACCCAGTGCTAGAGATGTGACAGCCCGAAGCAGAGTGGGACAATCCCTTTCCTCAACCGACCAGGAGTGCTGATCCTGGTACACCCCATGATACCTTGGGCCCTTTTGGATGCCAGGGTGCACTGCTGACTCACATTCAGCTGCCATCAAACGGAACTCCTTGATACTTTTCCACAACGCTGCCCTTCAGCCTCTCATCCCCTAGTTTGTGCATATAACAAGGGTTGTCCCAACTCAAATGCAGAATTTGGCACTTTCTCTCATTAAACTTCTTATTTCATAGAATATCACTGGCCCTGAAATGAAACTGCTGGAACATCATAACTGGCTGGCTGCTAGCCTGATGTAACCCCATTTATTATAAGCTTTGAGACTAGCTCCATAGCCAGTTGATCACCCACCATACTATGGTGGTGATTTTTTTCTTTTGTGTTTTTGGTTTTTTTTTCTAGCAGTATGTTGGACATTTTACTTAGGAGGATATTGTAAGAAACAGTACTGAAAGCTTTCCCGAAATCCAGAAATATTTACAGAAATTGATATAGAAAAAAGAACATGTCAATAGAAACCATAAGACCATTTTGCAAGGCTTTATTTTCTTTACTTGGTCCTAGATGAACTGAGGAAGGAATGAACTGTAGGCTATTTCGGTTTACGTGTAGGGAGCATTTCAAGATACAAAAAAAGTATTAATGAACAACTTGAGTAAATAGGACTGACAGAAAAATGGTAACTATTTCTATAAAGGCATAGTGTAAGATTTCTTTTTTAAATACGGTTTCATTCCAACGTAGAAAGAAAATGTTCTTTCAGAAAGCATCATAAAAATGAGAGACATCTTGTTCTTAATGTTCTTTGATTTGAATGTGGAATTTAAATCCTACTTATACTGCATACTCCATAATACTTCAGGTAAAGCATTGTAGTTCCTTTTCCACTGTGATGTGCTAAGTTTTCTGTGTTTCTGTATCAGAAAGAATGGCCTTAAATTTTAGTCTACTATTAGTATATTAATTTAAACAAAAAAATCAAACCTTTAAATATAAGTATTTCTGAAAATGGCTTTGTTTGACTGTTTTGCTTGCTTATACTGAAGAAATTAACATTTCCAGCAGAAGAACACTTCAAAGATAAAATCCTAGTTCTCTTTATAAAGGCTGTCATTAAGGACTTTAATTATAAACAGCAAATTTGTCTTGTTTTGATGACTGACAAAAACATGAATGCCACTCAGGGCTAAATAAGGAATTCTGTGCCTGTTTCTAATGATTTTAATGTTGCTAGGAAAATTCTGTCCCTCACAACTTGTATATGCCAGCAGATTGTTCCCATCATCCACTGTTTGAAAATACTCCTGAAGCTTTAAAGTGATAGCCTCTTAAAGTTTCTTAGATTGTACAATTTTGGGGGTACGGTAGAACAATAGAACTGCTTCACCTTCTATCAATAATAAATTAGTCTGACACGGGAAATTTGAGACTTCAGCTCAGTCAGCGTTGCGATGTAGAGCTCAGGATTTATGGTTTGTCAGGATTCTAGGGAACCTAGACGGATCATCCCTTTCCTATCCCAAAAAACCAGTGCACATTACTTTACCTGCTGAGGGCTGTGTCTTGAAATTTTTCTTCAATTAGATATTCAGGTCGCCCCTCTATGGACTACCATTTTTACTCTGGCTTGTAGAGGTGACACCATATCTCTTCACTGATAATGATGCAATCCAGGAAACTCTCATATTTGTTCAATAGTTTCTGGCAGACGTTCATAGGTTGTTCTTTCACTGTCACTGTAGATGGCATAGGTTGTGCATTTGTGGGACCCACCTGCAACAAACTTTGCAGTATTCCAATGTTGCCACCATTGTTTCCAATGTGTTGAAGCCGACACTGAACTCCATACACAGTTCCCTGGTCATAATGTGCTGATTCATACAGATGAGCTGATTGAGAAGCTCTTCATTTCATGATGTGGCAGCAGTGCATGGCTATCCAGATCATGGAGTGGATCATGGAATCTTTCATAGTGAAGTGAAAGAGAAGCCAATGCTGAAATGCACCGCCCACCATCTCACTGTACTAATACCCATAATTTGGTCTCCATAATCATTTAGCAAGTGTTGAGGAATGTCAGTGAGTGCCATTTATCCCACACAAAGAAATTTAGTTACACATCTTTTCTTCATACACTCTTCCATGTCAGATGCCATTTTCTCAGACTGCCTCTCTGCTGCCATCTGTTGTACAGCAACAAAATGTAATGGAATATTGGGATGGTTCAAACTCTACTGTCATATCAGCAACATCCACCTCTGACATGGTGGTTTGATGTAATAAAATGGGAGGCATTACTTTTGGAGCAGCCTTCATAAATGATCGTTTCTGTGTTTTAGAATTTTTTTCTCGTTGTCTTTTAAGCAATGATTGTAAACTGAATGCAAGACTATGGAAATAAAGCCATTTAGCTATTTGAAATAACTACCAATTCATATTTGCAAATAAAGGATTATATTTTTCATTTTGAAATACACCAGTAAGTCAAAGCATAATAGAGGTTTTTACTTGATTTACTCAGCTGAAATGTTGATTTAATTGACTCTTAATCTTTTTGTAAAGTACTTTAGAAAGGCCATTTCACCCAGGAGTCTCAGAGTAATCTTATCATTAGCACAGACTGCAGCACTGCACATACAGGGTTACCATAATAAAGTAGGTTAACTTTATCAAAAGAAAAGAATATTATTTTAAGAATGGTCACTGGAACATGCACTCCTACGTATCGTGACATAGTTGCCTTTCTTGGTTGGACAGCCTTTCTTCTCCTTACTTTGTGTATACATTTGTCATAATATTTTCTTCACTTAGTCAAACCTTGCAGCACAAAGATTGTAGCTATTGATTGTTTACCACTGAAATTGAAGAAAACTAATTTTCAACAAAAATCATATCGATTAGAATAAATTAATTTTGAAAGGGTTTTTCTTTTTAACTGCTTGATCTGGTACTCTGTTATGCAAAGTGGCTTCTTGGAGGAAATAAATTAATTTTAACCTTTCTTACTGGAGCTGAACTTCTAACCTTCCAAAGATCACTTTGTCACCCAAGGAATTTTAAACTCCTATGCCCTTTTTCCCAGAAAAAAAAAAAAAAAAGAAAAAAAAAGAAAAAAAGAAAAAAGTATTGCAAACTGTAAGTCATTGAGAGAAAAGGGAGAAACTTGTCCTGTTGACTTCTCTTTACTGTGCATGGGACATAAGGATAGAAATGCTGCTATATAAATGGTGAAGATGAGAATTGAATCAATCCCTGTAGCTTCTACTGCTTTCAGACATATTCTCCTGCTAGACAGGTTATGCTTTATGCATATCAAGAGCTGAATGTGATTTCTCTAATTAGATGTGCAGCAAAGCCTTGCTTGCTCTTCACAACTATTGCTTTTCCACAGATAACTACTGAATTATCTGTGTGTTTAAGACTGCCTTTCTGTTTTGCATTGCAGACTACTATCCTTCACAGGAAGCAGGTTTCGCTTTCAACTCTATTAACAATTGTAATGAACTACAAGCCATACTGAGCTGGACTGAAATTACAAGAAAATGATCATTCTATTTCTTGTCCTTATTTGCAACTCAGTCTTTTCATCTCTCTGTGGGCTGTTAGAGGAAAATTTCTGAAGGATATGCTCAGATTCCAAAATGATTTTTAATTAGTTCCATTTTGCCTCAGGGTATTATGGCAGCTACCATACATATTTTCTGTGAGGAAGTGAGGAAGGCAGGGCCAACCCAGGGATTCATCCCTTCCCAGACCTCATTTAAGGGTTTGCAGTGGAACCAAAAGTATCTTACTAGAGATCTTGCCTACCTGAGGCCTTTTAAGGGTAAGCAGCTTTCTTCCTTTGTTTTTATGTTCACTGCCTCTGCATTTGGGTTTTTCCTTGCTGTAGCCTAGGAATTTGCCACCCTGCTATTACTGCTGTGCCTTCCATCACATTACGGTGTTACACAATATCAAAAGTCTTTCTGAAGTCAGGGTAGACAACATCCATTGCTCTCCTTTTACCAGTTTTTCCATCACAGAAGCCAGTTGTTTAAGCATGATTTTTATTTTGTGAATCTACATTGACTTCTACTGATCATATTGTTGCATCCCAAATGATTAGGGATGGCTTCCAGGGTAAGTTGCTCTATCTCCTTTCCAGCAATTGAGGTTATTGTAGTTGCCTCTTCTTGAAGACTACGATTTTGTTATATATCATGTCTTGGATCTAATATTGCTGTGCTTCAGTGCTGCTAGAAGGAAACTGCATGTAGCTCAAAAAAAAAAAAAAAAAAAAAAGAATCAAACTACTCTTTGTATGATTATATATAGCATAGTTGAATTAAAAGTGGTTTAGAGTGGTGAAGCACTGGAATAGGTTGTCCATCTGATGATTCCCTATCTGTGGAGGCAATCAAGGCCAGATTGGATGGTATTCTAGGCAAGCTGTGAGTGACAATCCTACGTCTGGCAAAGTAGAATGAGATAATTGTTAAGGTTCCTTCCAAGCCATTCTGCTGTTCCATGATACTACAACTTTATCAGTGTGTATAGTGGCTGCCTTTGCATCACCAAAGGTAAGATTTGGCAATGTCTTCCATGCTGAAAATTCCTGCTCTGTTATTACATGTAGTGCTATTCATCACATAAAACTGGAAAAACAACTATTTAACTTTGTCTTCCTACTGACTCTGTATGTTGACCATATCCTGGAATTTTTTTTAATTTTATTTTTTTTCTCTTCCAAATATTTTTTCACTGAACAAATACTACTACCAATATGTGCCGTGGAAAGTAATACGTAAGCTTTGGAGAGTCCATATGTACTGTCTGCTATGTTCTTTAGTGACAAGTCTGTACACATACTTGGTCATAACTGTTATTCTGAAGTGATTGTTTCTAGTTCCCCTTGCTAATCTCTAGAATTATATTTCTTTATTTCATACTAGGGAGAAGCTCATTTAAAAGTCTCTCATAAATTAAATCTGTGTGATATAAAAGTTATGTAGGATTACTATCCAGCTCAGTGCAATTACTCACATCTTATTTTTGAGTAGAAATAAATACAGTTGCCATCAGAGAAATGCAGTATCCCTGCAGACTCTGTCAGATTCCATCTGAGGGGCCATGATCTGCTTATACGTATAATGTTGTAAGAAAATATTTTAAACTCCTGCCTTGTCATACTTTTGTTTTTCCCATAGGAGAGAAAAAAAAAAAAAAAAAAAAATTAACCTTGCACTGAAATTACTTTTTGTTTTCTCATCTTCATCCGTTTGATCAGTCCTGTAAAATGCCCCGAAGTCTTCACACTAAGTCTAGTGACTTTAGACCTGTGCCTTTATGGGAAATGTTGGTGGCAGGTGGACAGTTGGGATGAATGATCTTAGAGGTCTTTTCCAATCTTGGTGATGCTATGATTATCATTACTTTATCATTACTGTTACTTTCTCTCTCTTCCCTTTGTCTCAGCAAATTGTTTTTGTTTCAAACTTCAACTTCCAGGTTTTTCATTTTCTTTTCCCCTTGATTCTTTCCCCCATCCCATTGGGAGCGAAAAGCTATGTGGTATTTAGTTGCTTGCTACTAATGCTTGTGGCTATTTTGAAAAAGAGTGTTTTGTAGCTGAGAATTTGCTCTATCACTTAGCATTATTGTGCTCTTTGTAGATGTTGTATTTTCCATGGAAATAAATAGGAGGCATTTCTTTTGGGACAACTTATGTACAATAATGTACATAAGTACACTTCCTTATTACTACTCAACAAAAACACATGGTTGATGTACATTAAGATTAAATTTGCATTTTTTCCAGACATAGCACTTTGGTGGCGCATAGTCATCGTGTGATCAACTAATGCTCTCAAGTTTCTCTCTTCCTCTGTCTCCAAATGATAAGCTCTTAAATTCTACTAGAAACTGTTATTAGTCCCCAAGTGAATAACCTTGGCCTTTGTGCTATTGAATTACATGCTATTTCTGCTATTTCTAGCCTCATTTATGCCACTGGGAATGCACTAAAAATAGTTCCATATGGAGACTTCGTTTACTTTTGTGTAATTGGTTTTGATCAAACACGAGGAAATACTTAGGACATTTGCTTTGCTTTACATATCAAAATTAATTTGATTGCACATTTATTAAGTTCCTCCTATGGATAACATACTTCCAAATTTCACGAGATTATCAGAGGAACCATGATCTTCTAAATTTAATACTCTCTATTTATACAATTGTTAAATTCTGTTGTATTTTCAAAAGTCTTTACATATTTTTATTAGATGTTGTGGATGCATATAACTACATTGTAGGATGGACTTATTATTCACAAAACATTCAATCTCTAATTTGGAAGGAACCAATATTTATGAATTCTGTTCATCATATTTTCATTCTTGAAATAGGCAACTCTGGACACTACTCCTATGCATGGTATTTTTAGTTCTAAAAGTGTCAAAAGTGTTCATAAAATTCTTAGCCTGAATTTAAAAAAAAAAAAAAAAAAAAAAAAAAAAAAAAAAAAAAAAAAGGATAATGTTATATTCAGCTTATATTAACTTTCAAACCAGGGAACTATAGAAATAATAAGCTCAGGTACTGGTGCAACTTTGAATTTATTTTTTAACATTGCTACAATAGGTTCTCAAACATTTAATTAATCTTTCCTAATGACACTATAATTTGAAGTAAGGTGTATGATGTTTATGAAGTATGATGGCTTAATTTAATAAATTTTATATATTGAAATCAATATGATGTGTGGAAAGGGTGAAATACACAAATTAAGTAAGACTTGAGGAACTAGTCTGAGACCAGGGTTTTGCTTAAACTTCATGATTTTCAGGCCTTTGTCTGGTCTTGGCCTACTCAGAAATATTTATGTAAAGCATGTTTGAGTCATACTTCATATTTTAGTTTCTCTTTTTGACAAGTACGAGCAAATTCTCCAAGATTAAAAAAGAAAAAAAAAAAAGAAAGAAAGAAAAAAAAGAAAAAAGAAAAAAAGAAAAAAGAAAGAAAGAAAAAGACAGAGAGAAAGAGAAATAAAAATTCCAAAGACATACTCAGAAAAGCCAGAATTTTCATCACACATCTTTTAAGTTTTCAGCTACCAATAACTTTTCACACCTAATGTTCTAATGTATACACTTTGATTCTCTCTTATGTGGAAGACAAATGGCAAGCTGAAGATTAGAGAACCCATGAGCACCTTTGGAGGCCTCTAGTATAAACAGTGCATCTACGAACGTAACCTTGAAGCTATATGTGTCTGTCACTCAAGAAAATAAATCCTTTACTCGATTTTTTAATATTATTTTGTTTGTTTCTTTGTTTTTTAAAGGAAGTCATTGTGTTTGAAAAGACACAGATTAGTAGAGTAATATTTCTTCCTTTGGAAACTAATGGATTGAGAATATTAAACTCGGTAGTATTAAAACTGGGAAATTTATAACAGGATGTAGCAGTATTTTCAGTTTCATTGAACTGAAACTAATTGATTACAAGAAGTAATGAAGCTTCTTAGTATTAGGTGCATATCTGACAAAGAATTAGAGTAATTATCTTGATCAATATAGGCAATTATAATAGTGCCCATTATAATCAGAAGCAGTACACACATAACACATTTCTAGAATTCTGTTGTAAAATAATTTCCTTTTGTACAGAAAAGTATACATACTTTTATTATCATGCAACCTGAGTTAAGCATCTAATTTTATAACTTATAATAAATATACATAATATTCACATAATATGCAGGTTAGCTACTCTGTTTTTGAAGAATATCTATTACTTTCACACAGGCTGTAACCATCTTTGCAGCTGTGAGTAATATATACCACAGGTGAACCTTGAGAGACATGCTATTTAACACATTGGAGTTGTTACTCTTGTATACAGGCTTGACCTTTTTTTTTCAGTTTCTTGTAGTATGAGCATTAATGCTTGTTGAGGTGATTTTTTCAAATTTTGAGAAATAACCCCCTGAAATTATTCAGTGTTTTACTATCCATTTTTATTAAATTCAAGAAAATAGATGAAAGACTTTAAAATCACATTTGTCATACAGCAGGCTACAATTCCAAATCCATCATTTCCGAGCTTCAAAGAATGTATTAATGTAACACTGCTTATTAACTAAATAATTTTAAAATAATGAAAATTAGATAAAGTAGGCAGTCAAATTTGAACAAATAATGATACCTGACCTTTTGGTTATTCACCAATATGCACAGAAGATGTACTACAGTAAGGAAAATTCAAGAGTAATTTTAGTTCCCTCACTTAGATTCACTGAGATCTGCATCTCAAATTTTATCTTCATGGCATTCACCTACCTCTTTTTTCTTCCAGTTGTCTATTATAAAATCACAGGAAAAAAGTATTTCTATCAACTTCTCCTTAAAGGTCAGAAAGTTCATTAAGCTGACTCAATTTCATCGCAATTTTGTAGGCTTATATATTTAAAATATTTTTAAAGCAAACAAGTAAGTAAATCCAATCATCTTGTCGCATCAATGTCCTGAATACTGAAAAGATACAGTATCCAGAGATTTTGTCCTGCTCTTATTTATATTGACTTCTGCGTTATGAATCAAACAGAAAAATACATGATTAAATGAAATGTGTTTTAAACCTACAGTGACTATGGAAGAACATCTTTGGGTTTTAAAGAAAAAAATAGTAATGTAGTATTTGCGTCCTTCCAATAGATGGAAGTACAGAGTAATCAGCAAGAGAACAAGGCTGAAATGATTATATGAAAGATATTTGTATGGTACTACATAGCAGATGAAAGAATGCCTTTGATTACAGATGGAAAGGAAAACATGATTGAATTAATTCTAGGAATTAAAAGTCACAGTTCCTCTGCTCGTTTAAAATCCTGATCAGATTAGTCTTCCTGCAGCTCTGCTTCTCCTTCTGTAAACCTATGAAATGTAGAGTCACTGCAAAGTTATCAAGCAGATAATCAATTTCCATTCAGCCTCATCCTGGAAGACTTAATTATTTAGAATTGCACATAGATCAGAATTGTAAATATCAGAGTTCAACAATGGCAAGATCTTCAAAGGGCTACTCTAATTTAAAATGTCACTAGTATCTACCAAGATGAGTGAAGGTTATGCCCAGAAAAATTATGACAAGGATTAAGTTTGTTGGTCTTGTCATGCATGTGCAGATGTAAGTGGGTAAAATATGTATCTTATTTTATTTAGTAGAATCAGTGTAATTTATTCAAGCCTAACTCCATTAACAGAGTAGCTGACAGAAGTACTTTCTTGGCAAATAGACTTTAATTACAGGGCTTCAAATATAACATTGTAATAGCATATCTTGACATATTTGCTGAACAGTTAGTTATGGCTTATTAGGATAGTATGTAAAAAGTTACTGTCTCCTGCCTATTCAACTAAAGATGCATCTGAAAACTCCTTAATAATTCTAGGTAAACTATGAAGTTTGAAAGTGTGCTAATACAAGACAGACTACTGGAACTCCTAGGGAGAGATTCCAAAAAATTAGAGATTTAACTAGAGTGTTAAAAGGGCAGAAAAAAACATACAATATCCTTACTTTCTAGTTAATCTCTATAGATATAAGCATGCTCACAATAGCCAACAGACTTGGAGATTACTGGAGGAAGAGAGTTTGACAAATATTTGGTAATTAATTAGGATTTCTGATTTTGATTATTATTTAGGTTACAGTGATTACACAAGTATCAACCAAGAACAAAAAAAGTCAAAAAGAAAAAATGCCTGTTAGCATTGCTCTACTGTGCAGTACACAAAACGGAAAAAAAAAACAAAAACAAAAACAAAAAAAAACCATAATTTACATACCAGAGAAAACAATGAATGAATGAATAGCAGTCATTTTACATTATTATACTAAACATATTGGGGTTTTTGTACAGATTTTTTTTTTTTTCAAAACTCACAGATATGTGGGATGCTATCTATTCAGTATATTTTCAATAATATATTGAAAATACATTGATGTATTGAAATATACTGTCCTTTTCTTTTCTGTATAATATGTTTGTGGTGCACTGACTGTGACTTGTTACAAAAGCCCATCCAGCTTCTCTTTCACTCCCTCTCCTCAGCAGGATTAGAGGAGAAAATAAAATAGAAAAACTCATATATTGAAATAAAAAGAGAGAGATAGCTTATAAATTTCCATCATGAAGCATATAGACTAAACTTGGGGAAAGATAATTTATTACCAATTAAAATAGTTTTAAATGCTGAGAAACAAAGACATGTTCGTTGACATGAGATATCTTATGGTAGTACTTTTTCTCTGAAAAGAAAGTATCTGTGCTCCCTAATGTCATGATCTTCAATTAGTTATTTTATTCACTTTTGGCTGTAACTGATAGTTTACAGAATTTGTATCTTAAAACCACGCATTTGGACATATCCACACTGCAGAACATAGTGATATGTTGAGGATTACCTGATGAATATTGACCTAGGGAAGTCAATAACAGTAATACTGCTATGGGTCAGAGTAAAACTAGCATGGTAGTTTATGATCTGGCCAATTTATTCTGTCTCAAGGCAGTAGTAATTAACTGTTCCACAGTCTTGTGAACAACTTTGGTGTTTTTGTCTAAAATTGCACACATTCCCTGAGAGCAACCTACGGCCTCTACAGCTGCTTAATAGCCAGCTTCTTCTGCTGTCAGGCAACCAGCTATTTCAACAACTGATCAGATAAAACAGATTGAGAAATTGAGAAATTTAGGATTCCTTTCCTAAATCCTGGCTTTATCAATTCAATTATTCTATTGATTTTTTTTTCTAAAAATCAAGAATAGTAAAACATATCCTACTGATATCTTAGATGAAAGGTAATTTAATTCTCACTGGTGATGATCTATATTCTTCATTTAATCAGCTATATTTAACAAATATATTTATATTCATCTACATGTATGCCTAGTAAGTGATCACATAAGTATTAATGTATATCAAGAAATTCAGATTGTGTATTCTTGGTTGGCATTTTGCTATGACTGATTCTATTTATAGGAAGTAATTTATGATATTTTGAAATCCTTACTTTTACCTGAAAAGAGGGGGAAAAAAAGGAAAAAAGTCTGTTTAAAGCTAATCTACTGTGTTACAGTTGAGATGAAAGCTATTTAAATGAGCCTTAGAGTCTTTCTCTAGTCCGTAAACTACAATCTAAACTACAAAACTACAAAAAAACATTAATATTGATATACAAGTCTTATATTATCTTTTATAAAGGTGTTATTACATTTGATATACCTATGGTATTACACTCAATATATATATACATGTATATATATTCATGTTTTGTAAAGTTCTTTCCATATTGCCATAACAAGCTGATAGACTGAGCAAGATACCTGGCAAGTAAATTATTCTCTGTGCTTTTTTATTTAAGATCAAATGTTTAGTGAGCATATATTCTGCAGTAACAACAAGGGCTAACAAAAGAACAAGTAAATTAATTCCACTGAGTGTTTAATTCTGTCTCAATCTGTCGAAGCAATTAAACTATTGGAGTTGAAATCCAGGTCTTTGTTGTGTTGTACTACTTCTGCCTGTCTCACTGGAGATTGTTTTCTCTGCATAAGCTAAAGTTTTCAAAGTAACTGCTGACATCAGGGTAAAAACAAGTACTTCGGATAATATTGGGAGCTCAGTAATCCATATTGTGTCAGAAGGGATAGAAAATGATCAATGTATTTTGATTGAGTAATTTTTACAGAACACTGTTACTAAAGCTTTAAATAAACTTTAGCCTTCTGAATTTAGTACAAGCAACAAGTTGGTAAAATGGTATTCTCTGAAACCTTCAATCTTCACAATTTAGGTATCCCTTACTATTTTGCCGAGCTTTTATAAAATCCATACAACATGATCTAAGTCTTTAAAATTATCTTGAAAACATTGGTTTAATAATTAGAAACAGTACATGAATGATATATTAAATATAAATAATAAAACAGACATATTTACATAAAATTAATGTCAAAGCACACGAAAACTCTTTCAGAGATTATTGTTGTTCATTCTATTACTTGTGAGAGAAACAGGATAGAGAGTAAATGTCTGAAGACAGAAATGAGTTTTAGTTATTAGTTGCACTAAACTAGTGACACTTCTCCAAAGTAGAATAAAAAGTCTAATTTAGAAAAAAATCAAATATTGCAGTCTATTTTACTTTAAGAGATTTTTAATAAACGTAATTCAATTTCTGTTTGTTAATAAAGTATCTTGACCTTTCAGAAATATATAGCACTTATATATGGGCCTAGGTTTTGACAAGGATATTTTGATATTCTTGGTATTCTTCACATGTTTTGGCTTAAAAGACTAAAAGAAACCTGAAAACAAAAGTGTGTGCTGGCTTTGTACAATTACGGCTACATTTACACATGCAACAGCATTAGGTTTGAGCCCTAAATCTTTTGTTTAAATCATCTAGTGGATTTATTTGTTGGAGGCTTATTTATTTTTAGCAATGTGTAAAGACAAATCATTCATGTCATTCAAAGCTTTGCAAGCACGCCTGGGTTTTCAGCAGCTCTTCATCGAGAAGCCAGGTGTGCTTCTGCTACTCTCTCCACGGCTACTCACTGAAAAAATATATTCTTGCCAACTCTACTGGAGCTAAACCAGACAAAAGGACAGAGATTTCAGCGGAAAACTGAAGGATTAAGAGTTGCCAGAAGATCCCAGGTTTGATCTAAATTATTTCTATGGCAAAAGCAAAAAAAAAAAAAAAAAAAAAAAAGTGGGAAAAAAAGAAAAAAAGTGGAAAATAAGAGGTGGGACAGATTGGTTGAAAGGGATGAGAGGAGAAACAGAATAAAGCCAAATCTGATAATATAAAAATAATTTCTGAATTATTCTGAATAATTCTGAACATAAAACATAATTTTCTGAAAAACCTTTCCTTTGGCTCAGCTTCTAATACTAAGAGCAACATCCTGATATCTCAAATAGTTATTTTATATTTATTGATTAAGTCTTCGGGCACTAGTTCCAAAGCCTTGTAGCAACAATATTTTCACTTACATCAACAAATCATCTATGCCTCTGAAACTACAGCAGTGAACAGAAGTAATTGAAAACTTCCTTGTAACAAAGCTTTTACTATCAAATGAAAACGTGTGGGTTTTTTTTTTTTAAACAAAGGAAGAAACAAAAATGCATTTCTTCATTATTTTAGTATATACTATA
The DNA here is from genome assembly GCF_026119805.1 of Tympanuchus pallidicinctus. Taxonomy (NCBI): domain Eukaryota; kingdom Metazoa; phylum Chordata; class Aves; order Galliformes; family Phasianidae; genus Tympanuchus; species Tympanuchus pallidicinctus. The sequence continues at coordinate 22,945,140 of NW_026294802.1, forward strand.
AACTTCTTGTACATTTAAATCAGATGGCTTTTTTATTTTTCTCAGTGAGTACAGTATTCTTCTCTAGTCCTCTGCTGTATCAACTGTATACATATATATACATATATATATATACACATACATACATACACATATTTATACATATATATATATACTATAGCTCTATCAGTCCAAAGTAATCCACCCTTCAATACAGGCAAGTTCCTCTATCATATGTGTCAGTAGATAGAAATTCCTGAACAATTTATGGTGGCTGTCACTCTAGAGGTTCTAGATCATCAGCCTACTGTTACACCACCTAAATTATTCACACAGGAAAGTCGCAAAGAGAAATAGCTATAATTTCTTATGTAAAAATGAAAATTAAAAAAAAATCACTTTATATGTGACCAATGTCTAAGAATGGTAGCCATGTGCACATATATGAAACTATAAATATTCTTGAATGTGTTTAGAAAGAACAAGAAGAACAACATCAGTGTTAAATTCTTTTATGTATTATCATCCATCTTAGTATATTGCAAGCAGTTGGAAACGAGATTAACAAGAGTTAAATGTTTAACTCTTCTTTATAACCATGTATGTCTTGTTCATAGTTGGTTATTTATTTTAACTTCTGCTTTCTTTTGAGATGTAAATTATGTTCACAGAGCATCAAAAATAGATTACTCATATTACCTGTGTATTCAGAGAGGAATACAGAAGTCAGAAATCGTTAAGGTATGATGGTACAAGAACACTGAAGAATCCCTTCACCTCCTTATCCTTATATTGACAAACAGCCTGAATTCTCCCAGTGTGACCATCAAGGTTAGGCAGTTGTCTCTCTATCCTATTTCTTTTGTATTACAAATCCACTGAGCAATTTGGCACAACTTCATCTAATTGGCAACTGCTGTTCAAGGTAGACTTGAGCCAGGTCCTCCAGGAAACAGAGGAAGTTCATCAGCATTTGACTGATGAAAATGAAGCACTTGCCTGCAGAATAATTGGCTATAGCTCTTTTCATCTCCTTTTCAAGAACATTAAATTCACTCACAGATTAACAAAACCAATGCAAAATACTTAAAACCTCAATATTTCTGCTAAAAATTTAAATTTTTAAAGAATTTAACTTCCATGCTTTTTCATGCTGTGCCCAGGGTTCAGGGACTTAAGATACCCATAGAATTAACACTCAAGCAAAAATCATCTCTCACACTGATTTCCTCTGTACATGTCACTTTACTCTGTCCTCTCACTTTTTGGCTTGAAGAGCACTTAACATATTATCTTTGGCAGTTTTTCAGGATCCATAAGCAGAGTATCTATTCCAGTCCTCTCCCTTGGTATTTCAAATCTACATGTAATTTCCAGCCTTTCCATTGCAGCAAATGACACTTGCCAAAATAAAAGTAATGTGTAAATCATCAAAATCAAAACTGGGACAGAAAGGCCATCAAACAATCTTCTTCTATCCCAAGTTCAAGGGATGAAATTTTTAAAGATCACAGCTTTAACTGGGCCTCAGAGTTCAGCACCTCTCCTTATGTAACTAGGACTAGAAGCAGGTAATTGCTAAAATGCATGAGTGACTGGTTGCAAATCCAGGGGAAGACACTGCATTCCTTATTGTTAGCATTCTTTAACTTAGAAGTAAGAGGGAAAATTTAAGACTGAAAGAGTGATGTAGGAAAGCGGACTTTCAGGCCAGATGTTTTAGTGTCCAGTTCTATAACCTATGATATATTTGTGCAGGATTCAGTGTTAAATTGTCCTTCTGACATATAAACCTCAGTTTACAGAACACTTATTGTTAAGAGATACGCTGCACAGCATTTGCCATTGAATATTTTTAAATGTTACTCCCATTAATTTTATGCAACATCATCAGTGGCTCAGAAAACAAGCAGAGATGTGTACGGAAACATCCCTCTTATTATGTGGATTGAAAAATGCTGGCCTCCCAGGTGTCTTAACTGCAACTAATAAGATTTATCAAATTCTATAATACAAATGTATTTTTAAAGCATGTCAGTTTCAGGTAGTTCTAACTCTTAATAAACTTCGAAATATGTCCCACTGATAACACAGTTATACATTTGGGTTTCTTCTCATCTATAGGTTAAAGTTAAACATCCATGTTTTGAAAGAGCTCTTCATTATAGCATGATAAATGGATATGACTAGAATATATGAAACGGTCTTAAAGAGCAAGATAAAAGAGAACTGTCCAATGTTAAACTGTTTGTGCACACTTGCTGAAATCAATTTTGAGTTCACATCACAAATTGCTATTTTAACAATTTATTTTCCATTAGTTCTATGATCAAGCATCTTACCACAATCTGTTTTTAACTAAAATCTTGGTGAAATAACTTCGAAAAATTTTACTCAGATCTGAGAAAAAAAATCCAACTTCAGACTGATGCAGATGGATTGCTTTTCTTTGAAACCTGAGGTCATGATTCAAAGCACACCCAATATTTGTACATCGTGCTTCTGCTGATGTGGTATGGCTTCTACTTTTAAGGCTTTGCTCCTACTACTTTAAAGAGTCACTCCTTTACCCATTACACTGTTTACAGTGATATTTCTCGATCTTGCAGCAGAAAAGAGATTAAAAATCTATTAAAGATTTCTCAAATACCATGTGACAGTCTTGATTTTATTAGATATGTACAATTACTGAAAATGTGTCACACACACAAAAAAAATGTTGGCAAAAAAATAACAGTTTAGACTATTCAGTCTATTGCTGTAATTTTCTCCTAGTCCAATATCTGGACGTCTGCTTTACAAGGTGGACAAGGCAAGAACTAAGGGTGCTGTGACCTCACCAACAGGATGTGATCTCACTAATTGTCAGCATCATAAGAACTGGATTTTTGTGATTGGGCCCATTGACAGCACCAGAAAGGGTGAGGATTGTGAATCAAATCTAGTATCCCTCCAAGATCCATTTAGGGAACCTGATGAGGAGAAACAGGATAGTGCAATAAAGAGTCAGTACAGGTCCAAGACCCATGCCAGAGACAAAGCTGGAAGCATGTACACTTCTGACAAGGCTCAAGGTTGTGCAGACATAAGCTGGAAAGTGTGGATGCTCAGAGCATTTAAGACCATGTGCTTAAAAACTCAAAAAATAACTGCACTATTCCTAGTAGCTAGAATATCACTATAAATCTCAATTTTCCAGAATAAATGAATACTCTTGTCTTTTCCTAGAGTTTACATTTCAACACTCAGGGAAATGTTTTAAACCCAATCGATGGTTGCAATCATTACTGCAGATTTCCCAGAGAATTTTTCGGACAAGTTTCTTTCTTAATAATGTTGGTAGCTTGCTGAAAGCCTGTCTCTCCTGTATGGCTGTGCTGTTTCAGCAACAACTATTCAACAGACTGCATCCTGTTCAGTTTGACTGAAACTGGATGAAAAAAAGCAGTTTTACAGACAGAAAGTATTGCTCCATTATTTTATGTACACACTGGAGATTATAAACTAGCTTATTCTCACAAAAAAGATAAGAACTGGAGACTTTTTTTGTTGGTTTTTTTTTTGTTTGTTTGTTTGTTTGTTTTTAGAAAAAGCGTTTGTACATGCTTCTTGGCTAACAGTTCAAATCAGAGCAAAGTATTTAAGTATTTACTACATTAAATGTCAAAATGTTATCACCTACTGACATACAACACTGACATATAATACTATTCTGAATTTTCTTTGAATACTTAAAGATTTAACTAATTATCTTGCAGTAAATTATAGATGTAAAGTATGCTTGATTCAGATACACTAGCAATAGATTATTTAAAAAAAGATGCAGTAACTTTTTAAATTTTTTGTGACAAGGACTCTGCTGTGAAATTTCCCAGTATTTTTAGATTTCATTTAGCTTGAAGCACTTACGTTTTCATAATAAAAATGTTTCTTACATAAACAGTGAGTGAAAGTTTGCATACATTCTGTCTATCAGGTTTTTTTCTAAGATTCAGTTTCAGCAGCTTTTGCCAGCATTAAAGATATGCACTAAATGTTTTTTTCACTCTTCTGTGTGCTGGAAAGTAAAAACATCTTCCACTTTGACAAATGCATAAAACACAAGGAATTCTTCACAGCACCAAAAATATAACATCCTACTTAAAGATATACTGCACTACCCTACAGGGATCTTACATGGTCATTAAAAATTACGTCTTTTCAGTATGACCAGCAAGACTTAAGACCTTAATCCACTTGTGGGCCTCAGTACAAATGGTAGAACTGCAACTTTACAAAACAGTCAGCTATGAGAATCCTTTGTTTTTTGGCTCAAAGCTTGCTTCCTGAGGTATTTCTTGTAATAAGACTGACTTGTCTAGGAGATGAGTGATGGGCGTTGTCGTGTTGCAATCAACAATACTGTGTGGACTATTTTAGCTGATTGCCTTCGGAAGATAGTGCTCAGGACTGTTTACTGGTGGAAGATGTAGCCTGTGACTAAATAACTCCTTTTTTGTATGGGAGACTGGGGGATGATGCCATTGTATCCTGGAAGATACAAGTCGGCACCTCCCTGCTCCCTTCTTATCTGCTGGCAAGGCCAGGAAGATAGGAACAAAAGAGTTTCCGCTGAGATCCCAAATCCAGAAGCTGCCACTCCAAGGAGAGCTGACTCAATTACTTTAGATTTGAGCTGTCACTCCAAAGACTCAACCACTTTGGAACCACTGAAAAGGGGCTATCATTGTTGTGGTCACCATCATCCTCAACGGAACAACACCCACAACTACTGAAGATCAAAGACTGAACTACGAACCACACTGGATCCATGGTGGTAACTATCTCCCTCTTGCTGCCTACAAAGACTCCTTGCTTCTTCTTTCCTATCTTTTCTATTGCCCTCTTTCCCTTCCCCATTATCCTAATTCATAATAGTGTCTGTCCTCCCCTTCCCCATCTCCCTAAGTAAGATCTGTAATAAACTGGTCAGACCAACATTTGAACCATTGTTTCTTAATCTCACACGGGGTATGCAGATGTTAAAAGAACCTCCTCACCCTCCTATAAATTGGAGCGAGACATCAGCATGAAAAGAAACTGACAATTTCAGACACAGTAACATTTGACAAATGTTATATGTCCATCTTGTACAAATAGAATTAATGTACTTAAAAATAGACCTATAGTGTTATAAACCTAAACCAGTATGTTCACATGCTTGTGAGAAACAGAATGACATTAAAGACATTTTTCTTAGGGCATAAGAGCTCTCTGTCTCAAATGTAAGAAGTCAAAAAGGTGAGGCAGAAGACAATCATGGTTAAGCAAGACCTCTTAGAAAAATAAGGCACAAAAATAAGATTACAGGGTTGTGGCTAAGGAGTACAGGGAGAGGATCGGGAAAGCCAAGGTATGGGTGCAGCTTAGCTTGGCTAGAGATGTAATAAATAACAAGAAAGATTTCTTCAAATATGTAGGTCAATAAAAGAAGATAAAAGAAATTGTACCCCCACACACACACTCATACACACACGCACTCTCACATCAGTGAAATGAGAGCTCTTGCTATAACTGACATGAAAAAAGGCTGAGGTATTCAAATTTTTTTACCTCAGTATTCTGGAAAAATTGGTAAGTGCACTAGCCAAACCTTCCATGTTCCAGAATCCAAAAGCAAGGACTTGGAGAATGAAGAACTGCTCAATGGAGGAATCAGGTGTAAGTCCATCTGAGAAACTAGAATGTGCACGAGCCAATGGGACCTGATGAGATTCTTCTGAGAGTCTTGAGGGAGCTGGTAGATGAAGTGCTATGATTTTCTCTTTTTCATATGTACTTTGCATTACTGACATTTAAGAGAGAAAATAAGGGAGTCATGCAAGCCTGGACAGAGTGAAGAAGTATATGGAATTGGCTATTCATTTTCAGATAAAGAATAACCAGGCTCATCTTTAGAAAGCAGTGAGGAGTACGATAGTTATCTTTGCAGTTTCGATCAAAAATTTAAAACAACCTATAAGTTTTAAACACATTTATTTATACTGTCTGGTGCTTAGGAATGCCTACTATAGTTTGATTAATTTGCTTTTTAGAGTTGCCACAGCTGAACATCTTTCTTCATTGTGAAATACTCTGACTCGCTCCACCTTCCCTAAAATCCATTGCAATTTTTTGACAGAAGAGGACAAATGTGCTTTTTATTAGACTAAATATTAGACTATTGTGTTTGTCTATTTGAATTTGCATTGCTTGCAGATGAAATTCTTGAGCTTACTTAAATCATAAGTGTATATTTTTGGGAAGCAAAATGTTACCAATGACAAGTTGGAAAAATGCGCTATATCAGCAAGGTGTTCATCCCAAATGTTGAATTTAGCTTAAGTAAATCATCTGTCTTTCACCATCAGTTGTGTTGTAACTGCGATTTTTCTGTGATATAAAATGTCACATAGCTGAAGGGGTATGGGTTATAAAATATATGTCCAGTCTGTATGGAAAGCAAGCTGGTTCCCAGTAGAAATTCAAGCAGGCAAAACCCTTCTCAACTTACATTCAACAGCAAAGGACTGTTGCAGCACTAAAGAACAGCACCTCCTTTTACCACTTTCTCCACTGGCCACATCCAAGCACCCTGCAGGCACAACCGGAGATGTGTTTAAAGCAGGCTTTGTTCCATCAGCTACATGCCACCAGTGATCTTCTGAAGGGAGCAGCTCTGGTTGATTTATGGCTCCTTTGCTGTAAAGATGATGTAAATTGAGCCTCAGAGACAAAGTTAAGGAGATTCATTGAGCAGCAATTAGTGATGGAGTATTTAACAATAAAGTTAGTGTTTTGCTGTTTACACATGTAGCTGGGCACTCACTGAAAGTAGCAAGGTTACAAAAAAAATATAAAAAATATTTTAAATACAATACTGATTAAAACTTTGAAGACTTTTACTTCAGATAAATGAAACTAAGGAGGTAATTATATTATTCTAATATCTCTTATAAATAATACATTTGGTTTTATATATCACGAATATATAAGGATCACTGATACAGTTGAACGCAAATATGTATATCAGCACATTTTTCAGTGCTCATCCCATGCTAAGCTTCATGGTTCCAAAAAAAACTTTCATGAGGTAACAGAAGGAAGACTGTTGGTGTTCAGGTAAGGAAACAATAAAGAAAAGGAGTTTCTCTGAGGAACTAAGCAGTTAGGCGAAAAAAAGGTATGGACTAATGAAATACATAGAGCAAAGAAAATGCTATTTTTTTATAGGACTATGTCTTCCCTACTACTGGAGCAATATACAGAAAAGTGCCAATTGAATTAAATTAGTTAAGCTTACTCAAAGATTCTATAAATGTCAATCACCAAGATCTGTTATGAATATTTGATATCCACAGTGTGAAATAAATACTTGTCAGGATTGAAATTTTATTTGACAAAAAAGCAAGCAGTAAGAATAAACTGACTAGTTCACAGCATACTCAAACACTAATGTCTATTTAATTCATATGTTAAAAATTGAGCTCACTCAAAGTTCCTACCACATCTTGTAGAAGGAGTTACCAATAGATCATAAATAATTAATATTTTACTTTCATACATGCTGTAAAAACACATCAAGAAATGTCAGTTGGAAACAAAACAGAGAAAAGTAAAATAGTTGAAAAAACAGCCCATCAGCTGGAGATGTTAAGATTACATTTTCAGTCTTCTGTAAAATAAAACCAAAATCTTTTAATCAGTGAATACCCTGGAATTCTTTGTTTATGTTTGGATCAATAAAAATGAAATAATGCATTCTAAATTGATCAAAATATTCTGAGAGCAAGAAATAGGGGAAAAAAAATTATTTCGCAAGGTAAAATCACAGAATACCATGAAATTGCCTGAAGGTCATTTTCTATAAGAAACAATTCCATGAGAAAGCTTATAGCCAGGTTCAATCAAAATAAATGTTAGCAAAAAATAACAAAATTTTGCCAGCAAACGTGGTGAGATTGTTCTTGTCTTCCTACTACTTATTCATAAAACAAATAATTTAAAATTAAATAAGTAGTGGCTTCATTTTCATTCAAGATAGCAGATTACAACAGAAGAAAAAAGAGACATCTCTACATTTATAGTAAAGCATCCTATAGCCTGAAATGTCTTTTTGTATTTTGAGGCTGAAATTTACGCTGTTTGGGATGAAAACAAATACGGAATGTATACAATGGATATATTATATACATACATATATACATTATATTTACAGCAATTAAAGCAACTCAGATCCTCTTTTAACTCTTTTAATACTTAGTCGGTGTAGTTTTTACTCCACTGAAAAGTATCTATTCCTTTGCAGCTTTCTTGTTTGAATGTTTGCTGGTAAACCAATATCTATGTGAAAAATAAACAAAGCAGACAATTATAACCACACTACACAGGGCCTGAATAGAATGGTAAATCTGAAAGAACTCTCACAAATAGGTAAGCTGTGGACTTGATCTAAACAACATCTAACTCAGCAGAAATTATTTGGCCTGTTCTGCATTGATACGAAAAAGATGATTTTATGATTCTACATCATACTGCCCTGCAGGGAGGAGAGAGAATTCCCAACTGTTAGCAAAGTTTCCTACGTTCTGTTGTACCCATAGTAAGAGTTAGAATTAAGCAAATTAATGCTATGGTAGTATTGTCTAACTGTTCCTTAGTCATTTCCTGAACTAAATAGCATCTGGGTGTACTGGCAGACAAAGGGCAGTCAGTTTTCAGTCATGCAACAGATTTCAGTTAACATTACAACACCTTGAGAAATACCTCACATTTTTTCACATTATTTACTTGTGTCATAAAAAGTATCTTAAAAAAAAGTTTCTTCTACAGACCAAATAATCAAAGACAGTTCATCAAAGTCTCAGATGAGTATAAGAGTTTAAGATTTTAAATTGTTTTTATAATTATGATAGAGGATCAATTTTTCTCATCCTCTCCTGAAATATTTCATACACGAAGCAATATTAGTTTATTATGTGGCAGAAACTGTTAACACATTTTAAGATCTAGGTATACTTCTCTCACAATATCAATCAGAAAATGTAATACTCTCTAGAAGAATGAAAATACACCCTGTAAAAATCCAGAAGCCTAGTTAGATGTATGCCACAGTAATTTTAAGCCAAAGATTATCAGAATAATAAAATATGCCAAAGAGTAGTGCATATACTCTCTGGGAGTTTCACCCTCTTTTGTAAATTCTCTGCATAATTTGTATGAAATTTATAGAAAAATCTTTTCTATTTTTATTAATATTTCAGGGTTTTTTTGTATGTAAGTAAAATAGTTCCTTTCTATGAAATTATAAAAATAATATTCTGTGAATACTTCTGATGTCCATATCAAAATGCTAGGAAAATCAATTTTAATTCCATATTGTTTATTAAATGAAAATTATATTTTTATGAAAGGCATAAAGAAGAAAATGTATAAAATAAAAGGTAGCTGTTTGAAAGCTGAAAAAAATGACAAGAGTCTTAGAAATAACAGTTTCCACATGAATACAGCAGCTCTTTCTGGAGTTTTTTCAGCTATGTAGGTTGAATCAAGGGTACTTTTGGGTGATGTTGCCCAGACTGACTCTGCTTAAAGCAGGGGCAACTTCAAAGGCAGTTCCCACATTGAATTCTGATCAGGTTGTTCAGTGCTTCAACCAGGTAAATATAACTATACATTTTCATCTTCTCACAGGTACCACCATGTCAATCTTGCTGGTATTTTCCCTTTTTCTATTTTCTATGTATGTGGCATTAGAAAACAGGTTCTCTGGTAAGATTAGAATAGGCAAAAGCTTGTATCGTAGAATAAATGAACACATGAAGTCTTATATAATCATAAAAGTAGCCACATTATTATACTTTATTTAAGATTATTATGGTGCTTTTCCTGTGCAAGAGTGAGATTATGTTCTAATAAGAAAAAATCTTCTTGAAATCTGTTGGGTCCTTTCAGAGATCTCTTTTGATTTCATGGAAGGGGAGTAGGGAGGATTGGGAATTGCTATCAGGAAAGGAGAAATGGAAGAAATTGCTGCTACGTGTTACTTTCACTTTACAGCTTTGTCACATTCCACTTTGCAGCTAAACGGAAAGCGACTTACAGTAACATTAAATGTGCCTCCTTGCTTTCTTCTTCAAATGATGTCCCTTATGAAAATATCCCTCCCTGGGGGATAGTTTTCAGCAGTAAATGGATTTATTTTCACTTGCAGATGGTATTCCAACACCGGCATCTTTCTTATGCTTTCTTTCTTACCTAAATGAGAAACACAATTATGATGGAGAATAAACAGTATGTTGTTACGAATTTTTTTCATACGTTTTTTCAAACTAACAATTAAACAGAGAGAATTGCCTGAGGAATACCATGCAATAATTTTTGTGTGTGCTTTGATTTTAAGAATAAAATAAGATATATCATTCCTTTCTTATTCTGCTTTCTTTCAAAGCTTTATAAAGTATATTGTTGTTGCTTATGTATTTAATCCAGATTTCTCCATTTCATAATTCTTTTCACAACATCAGTATTTGTCAGGTTTGAAGAAAACTTACTTTCAGTAAAACATGTCTGTTAATTATGCTTACAGAAATAAAACTAATTCTTTTCTAAAATATTTAAATTTTGGAAACAAATGTATTTGATTTTTTTTTAAAACAAACATTTAGAATGTCAAAGGAAGTGTAAGACTGTCACTTTCAGAATGCTTCTCTTAGTACTAAGGGAAATATTGATTGAGTTTGGAAGGGACCCTGGAGATCATCTTGTCTACCATCACTCGTCACAGCAGGGTCAGATAGAGCAGATTGCCCAAAGCCATATATATATAGGTTATAAATTACTTCCAGGAAGAGGATGCCATAGCCTCTCTCAATAAAAACAACTTGAAATGAACTTGTGTTCATTTCATTTAAAATTCTAAGATATTCCAATTAATCTAAACAAAAACACTACTCCTTCTTCCCTTTGGGAAGTGTGTTCCACTACTTGCTTCCTTGAATTAAATTTTCCTTTTATTTATTTAATTGTTTATTTATTTATTTATTTATTCTTTTCCTATCCTTGCCAGTGAAGAAAACATTAAAAGCAAATAGGAATCCATGACAAAAAAAAAATGGAGACTTACTAAACTAGATAATTATTGGGAAGATTACTACATTTGTCTTTCCATACTTTTTGATGTTCTGACATCTTGTATTCAGTTATTAATTCTAATATCAAATTGGAAGATGTGTCAGAGACTTAAAGCCCATTTCAACTACATGGGGCTAAGAACTCTATAAAGATTGCAATACTTGTACTCTAAATCAATTCTTTTTTTTCCGTTATATCTTCCAAGAAGTCTAACTCTTAAAACTCTTAATTTCCTAAACCAGTTCCACTGTGCATCTTTGTAGCCATTCTGAAATGCTTAGCCCTTTGAGATGTTTTTCACATTTTGTCTTCACTGTTTCACATTAACCTGACATCTTAAGACATGGTGAAAAATGTTAATTGTACAACAGGGCTGTTTTGTAGTAGTGTTACTATTGCATTATTTGCTGACAGAGGTTTGCAATTTCACAAGTATTTGGTTTGGTCCTCAGATGTGGAAACTGCAGATTTCTGTGGTGTCTCCATGATTAAATGTCTTGGTTTCGTGTATTGTAAGTAAATTCCTAGCTGCCTATTATGATTTATTACAGCGAGAGGTGTTGAAATTCAAGTCAAGAAATCCTAAATCTGGATACAGATCAAAAACACCAGGGCCACATAATTTGCACTACGGATGCTATGAAAATAGACCTTTCTGTTGCCAACTATATATTAAGAAGCTCCCCAAAATGTTAACTGTCATAATTTCAGCCTTTAAAGGTTAAGAACTTTGACAGTAACTATTAAGAGATACTTAGCATGGGGCTTGCTCTGTTCCTTATTTTTCATAGTGGTATTCTGATCACTGTTCCTTGTTCTGATGTATTTCCATTGTGTAAAATTATATCAATGGAATTATAACGATAAGTTAAAAAAGGAAACAAAATAAATTGACTTATTTTCTGTTTCAAAGTATTGTAATTTGAAGAAAGCAAAGAAAATTACTTCTTGTATACACTTAATTTTAAGTTAATAAAGGCACAGAAATATTTGGAAATTAAACAATAACAATTATCTACTGCCTTTATGTAACTCTTCCAGTACCACAGAGTATTATTTTACGTACATGCAGAGCAATTCTTCCATCATGTACTAAAATTTCCTATCACACTGTACTATAAAAATTGTATGACTGTCACACTTCAGCTTGCATATTAAGATGTTTTACAAAAACAACATATGTTAAAAGTATGGAAAAATTGCTTTTCTCCCACGAGCCAATTTAAGACTGTTGAAAACTCTGTGCAGTGTTTATTGAATTCTTAATTCTTTGATTAGCCAATGCAACATGCATCGGAGTAAAAAAGACTTATAGATTTTGTAACTAAGAAGGAGTTCCAGACACTAATTTAGACCAAACTCCAGCTTACTTTCTTTATGTAGGTTAAAAAAACCCAACAAAACAGAAAGCTATGTTAATAATCCAAAATCCTTTTGTCGTATTATTGAAATATACAAGGAAGTAGGAAATACAGCACTGTTGTACATTCAATTGTAGTTTGATTAAATTTGTTGCCTTCAAAGTTCATGAACATTCAAGTTTTGAATTCCAGATAATGAAAAGTTTTCAATACCACTTTTGATAATTAAGTACTAATTTTAAAATAAAATAATTAAGTAAAAACAGTAATAGATCCATTCCTACTTATTTTTCTGACAATGTATTACATTCCAGAATGTTTAAATGTCTTTTCACTCAGAAAATACACAAGTCTTTGTGTATATGTTGTTCTGTACCTACATTTAATATTCCATATGCATATGCATTTTTGTTTTATATGAATAAAATATTTGAAAGAATATTTGGAAATACGTATATTTGGGTTTGTTAAAAAAAATGAATAAACTGAGTAAACAAATATATAGTAACCTTTGAATCTATGGTGAACTGTCCAAAGATATTCTTTACTGAAAACTGTGTACTGACTAGCTAGTTTATTGTATTATTTTTTAGGATGATAGGCAAGAAATCAGATAGAAAATCTGCTTTTATAGCATGTTATTTCATATGTAATTCATCATATAATAATCCCAGATGATATGCAGATAAAAGTAGAATTCATTAGAAAGAGCGTGTAGTAGAGCTTCTTGCCTTATGCATTTTTAGCCTCCTCCCAAAAGGAAGAGAAAAATAAAAATAAAAATTTTTCTATTCTGCTTTCTTCCTTAGCAGTACAGCTGTAATGTTCCCTGATCTTCCAAGTAGAAAAATAGTCTGCATTATATCCAACTATAATTTTATATCTCTGAGATACTGGTGAGTCCTACAGCTCAAAGCTAAATTGTTTATGGAGGAGCACACCACATACATTCTTCTTTGTGGTGAATCAGGTCTGGGGTTAGTAGAAGTGATTCTTACCTTTTATGTGTTTTGGAATCTGTTGGAATGTGCTGATTGACTGTAGCAGGAAGTATCCTTTTCTTAGTTTCAGTAAAATATGCAGTCATCTCTATCTCTTCCTCTGGGTATACCGCGTGCTCTTAGTCTTTTCTGTGCTCAAAGCGGAGATCAAATGCTCTGTGCTTGGACATTATGAAGAGAAACTCCTACTTGAAGAAGGAAAATAATTAGAAAAAATTGCTTTTGCAAATACCTGCAACACCAAAATGCTCTTAAGTTGAAAGGCATAAAGAAGGGAATACGGTCATCAGCAGTACAGCATCCCAGCACTCCTTTTGAACCAGGGCCTAAATGCAGGCACAGTGTCACTCTACAGATACAAACTGTTAAAGGATGGGAGTGCAGATGCCAATTGTCCTGTAGGAGTAAACCTTGCAGACAGCAGCTGAATCAAGGACTTGTACAACAAATGTAACACAGGCTCATCAATCACATTCCTAGTGAATTGCCATACTGTCACTGGGGATGTCACTCTGATTTCTCTGAAAAGATTACTCTGACCACATATATGTATTCCATTAGCTAGAGACAGTGACTCTTCAGTATTCTTCAACATAAAAAATATCTATTACATGATAAATAATGTATGATTCTTAAAATCTCTAAATAAAAATTATAAGCTTTACCAGAAGTACGTACTACTTGTCACATGCAAAGTTTATACTTTTGCTTTGTTATCACTGATATTTCTAAAAATCCAAGTCAATATCACTGTTTGCTCTATCCTGATACTTTTTGTGAAGATTCTTTAAACTCTATTAACTGTCTATATCATACTCTCACTCAGCTTTAAAGGCGTTAAATTGGAGTTTCATGTTAATTCAGTTTTAATGAAGATATAGAAGTAAATATTTGTATTTATTTTAATATACTTCAGATTGCAATAGGATCTATAGAGAGAGGCTTCTATTTGTGACTAAGACTTTCATAATCAGCTGAAGAGGATTGAGTCCTAGAAATAAAATTAAAATAAACATACTTTTACTCTAAATGGGAAAGAACCACAGAGAAATTCAGTTTCTGAAATATCATTTTCCTGGAATCATTATTTATTTGAGATTAAAGCCTATGTTTCTTTGTCACATCAGAAAATTTTCACTGGCTGAAACCAGGAGTTCAGTCTCAAGAATGAGTCTGTGTGTTTCTTTGGTGTTATTTTTGTTTTGTTTTGTTTTATTTTGTGGTTTTTTGTTGTTTTTTTTTTTTTTTTTTTTTTCCAGAAGTTCTCCAGCCTTTTACCCTTTGAAATTTAAAGAGTTGTGAAAGTGAGACAGAAATCTGTATGAAAGCATATTGTAGGATAAAAGAAGAAGATAATAGGATAATAGTGAAGTCGTATTTATATATAATAAACGTTATTCTAATATTAACAAATCTTTCACAATACCCTATTAGATATTTTACAAAATAAAAATATAAACACGCAGGTTTGGTTGGAAATACCTGAACCAGTAAATATATACCAAACAGCATTGTCTTCATTCAGTCATCTGTTTAAACATCAACAGTTTAAAAGAGTAGAGATAAACGTTAGTTTTTTCTGAAGGGATTTTAGATGCTCATTTTTATGAGTCATATAAGAATAGACATTTATGTTGTCATCCAATAAAAATAAGGTCCATAAAATTGCTTCAAACTGGGCAAGTTTCTAGGAGCATATTCTTCTTCTAGACCAGAAAACCTTGCCTTTAAAAACATAGCAAAACACTCAAATATGTAATATATTATCTCCAGTTGGTATCTAGACATGTATTACATGTTATTCACTGTAATCCTGGCTGATGTAGCTCCAATCACAATGTAAATACCTTATATTATTCCTGATGAGGTTTCAGGAGACGTGGCCTGAGCAGGGAATGTCATACTTCCCAAACATCTGCTCTATCTTTGGAGAACAAGCAAGAGTGTCTATTGGTTATAAAGCTTATATATAAGCTACTCAGGACAAGGAAGGACCACTATGTGCAGCATTTTTTCTGTGCTAACAAATCCATAGTCACAAGCCTCAGAAGCAGAAAAGTGTTCCAACACAGCACATACTTGGTATGCACACAATTCCAGGGAAGCACACACAAACCTGCATCAGATTCAACACATGGAAAGACTTCAACCACTAATTGGGTATCATTATAGAGCTTGTATCCTATCTGGATTTGGATAGAGCCTTGAATCCAAAAGCAGCTGTCAGTCACAGAAATACGTAAACCAGATCAAGTTATACATGAGAGTGCCAAAGTTATAAATCTTCTCACAGGAAATTATGCCTTCAGCTGAAAATGTTAAATACTTATTTTACAATGTAAAGGCATTTTCAAATTATGTCCAGTGATAATCTCATTCATCATCGTGTTCCAACAAATATATTGAGGGACTCTAGAGTAGGATGAGGATGCTTCACCTGCCTGAATTTAATTACTTTGCACGTTTACTTAAAACAATACCTTCTGTGATCACAGAAATATTTTCAAAACTGTCAATTCTGACCTCTCTTCTTTTGCCTTTTCCCCATGGCATGTTACAGTTAAGTTCTGTGAACCTTGTAATTCATCTGGCTGTGGCTCAGTGACTGGTGGATTAAGGTCAAAAGTTTGCAGTGTCACCAGTTTCTAAATGTTTCAGACCATAATGTTTGCCATTGAGAGCCAGAGAAAATAATAATAATAATATAATATGAAACAGAAATAGTGGTATAGAAATAATTCTGATATGATGAAAAAAACATATACTTTTATAGTTTTTCTGAATTTACCACCACCAACAACGGTTTGTAGACAAACGTCATTTCTTCTACAGTAACATGGAAGAATAGAACGCTGAAAGATTTATATTCTTAAAAGCTGTTCTATATTTTTAGGGGAATAATAGAGATATACTGTGTGCTTTATATTCAACCCCCAAAAAGAAGTGGGCCACAATCCCAGAGAATCTTAGAGTTCAAGCATGATTCTGACACTTAGTTTTGTAAGAGGGAGTCTTACAGACTACCACTGGTACCTACGTGACACATCCCTCCTCATTACAGGAAACAAAAGTGAAATACCAGCTTAATGTTTGAGACATAAAAACTGAAGTAGAGACATGATCTGCTCTTCAGAATTTCAGAAAAGTGTGCTAAGGATCTTTACCTTCTGAAGTGCTCCTAAAACTGAGCTCATCAATTCATCCCGTCCTTGAGTTGTCCTGCTCAGTGGCACTTAACTCAAGCTGGTTTGAAGCAAGGCTGTTGGCATCAGGGATTCAGTTTCTCTGTACATCTCACATCAAGGGCTGTATCCATTCCACTGTACAGCTTGAAAGTTCTCTTGACAGATGATGTCAGCAAGTAGAGTCAATGTGGCTGTCAACCTCTTATGGGCTGGTTTAGCCTGGTTTCATGATAGGGGGGCAAAGGGACCCACACATCTGCACCCTGGAAAGAGAAAAGGAAAAAATGGTAAATGGATGGGCCCCAAAACAAAACAGTGGCAACGATCTGAGGAGAAACAAACTCATTTACTCAATAAGATATCAGAATGCAAGATTACACACTTTAATACAATATTGGAGCTAATAAATTAAATATAATGAGAGAAAGAGTGTCCGAAAGCTGAAGGCCTTACAATAATGCTGAGGCATGCGGTTGGGACAAGCAGCAGGGTGAAGAGCCTGACAATTGAGAAGGGAAAAGAGACATCAGGTGACCTTGCCAGGGGTTATATCTCCTCTGTGAACGCAAAGTCCTCTGGGGCATGTACTTCTCCTCTTCTGGGACCTGTACCTGGAACTGGAGCATTAACTCTTTAACTCCCAGTAATGTTATGATGCGAACTACCAATAGCCAAAAATCATAAAACCATGACAACGGCCTTTTTACCTTTTTAGGATTTAAGACAAATTACATTTGTTCCCAAAGATTATTTCTGTTGATTATCCTTTTGCAGGATGAGCAAACTTTTTTTTTCTTTGTTTTGAAAAAAAATAAATGTCTCTTTATTAACTCACACTTCCTCCTGTAACTGATCAAATAAATGGCAGATCCTCAAGAAAGACAAAGGAAAAGCTCCCGTTCCTGTCTTTCGGCAATATTCCCTGGAGCTATATTGATGTTCTGCCATTTAAATTAAAACAATTAGGAAAATAAAAAAGAAGAAAGCTTTTAAACAGTTATTAGGATAAATAAAATAGATTAAATATGTCCATCTAATTGCTAGCTCTTGACTGTGATTAAACACAGTAGTAATTACTTTCTTTGGTGTGGCAATAGGTTATTTGTGCTGACTAAATCACAGTAACATTTTTCTAGGATTAATAGCATGACTTTGCTAATGAGATCTGTCATCTAGAGGAAGACCACTTTAGTAGGCTAATCTGATTTCTTTTATTTTTAGATCATATTTGCAATTGGGATATACATTCATCGATTTTCAAGAAAATTGGCGTCAATTATCTGAACTATCTAGTCAGATGGATAACACAGAATTGTAATATGCTATATGGCAGTTGTCACTGGAAATACGCTACTTATAACATCTGTTTTAAAATATCTGTTTTAAAATATAGACACCTCCATCATCTAGGTGTAATAAGCTCAAAATACTTCCAGTATATTGGTAAGAAGATAAAAAACTTTTTGTTCCATTTTCTTCCCTAAAAATCATTTGAAGATATTTTTGAAATTAACATGAATTCCCATAAAGTCAATCTTTTTAAATTCTGTATCGTTTTACTTGAATTTTACTTTTGTTGATATCTGATTTCCCTGTTTTCTTTAGAAATTCTTTACATTGTACAATTTTTTTCCAAAACACTTTCAATATGTATATTTTATATTTTAGTTTATAAAATGCTCATTATATTAATAAATGCTTAGTAAAATGTGTATGTGATTACTATGTATGTATACTTAAAGTACATTTTCAGTAAATCGCTCACATAAAACATAATAGAGAAGTGAAACAAATGATAGACTCTCATATCTTTTGAAAATATAGCCCTTACATAGCTTCATAATTTATGCAGAAATATCAAACTGCGACACATTTAATCAGCTTTTTGTCTACAAAGATTTTTTCCACAAAACTTCTAGGAACTATCTATGCAGGTTGCTATAGCAGAATAGTTCTGTGTTGAACTCAGCAATTTTGTTGAACAATGGTTACACAGTACTAAATGTATGGTCTATGAATTGTTGGTCAAATATGGGGCTATTAATTGTGATATTAACTCTGATAGGCAACCACAGAAGTGAAATACCCTTGTTCAAACAGCACTGGTTTTTTGGAAATTAGGTTTTGGACTAGACAAGTGTACACATCAGTGAGTATGTTTTGATTCCATAGCTTCTTGCTAGACTAGGTCATGGACTTACGAGGTAAAAAGAATAGTTAAACAAGTACACGTAGAGTTTGCATGGATTTACAAGTTGGAATTTAGCCTTCTGTCTACTACAGATATCTGATTATTTTGTTAGTCACTGGGATACTTCAGAGGGAAAGGATCAGAAGAAAGATTTTAGAAGTCAATAAAGGAGAGCAATAAAATATTTTACTTGTCTATGCTTTATGAACTGCTTATATATGCTATTTCAGCACTTATCTCATGAAGTTTTGACTCCTTTCTTCATCACATTTGATTTTCAACGGTTTGAGGGACTTTTTCCTGTTCCCAGAGTATTTGCCCATAACATATGTGCAGATCTGGAAACACAGAAAGATTTTCATTGTTAGTACCTTAACAGCTGCTGAAAAGGTGCCAAGGACATGGCTCATTCTGATGTGATATTTAGAAAAGAGATCCATCCTTATAAAAATAAATAAATAATATCACTCACCTGAGCCTTTGCAGATATTAATAATCACATTAGCTTTACTCCAGATGACAAAATATGTACTGTAAATATCTAGCAGGGCGCTGTGCTAAAAACTGATCATTAAATCTAAAATTGAACAGTTCATGTTTGGTTAATGAAAACTGGAAGCTACAATGTGTAGAATTTAAGTAATCTGAAAATTTCATTCACATTGGTGATATTCAAACAAATAATGGCAACAAGAACTAGAACTGGAGAAACAAAATTATATATACATGTATATATATATAATATAAATACCGAGTGATGCACAAGCACTTGCTCTCTACTTACAGACCAATGTCTAGCTAGTCCTGAAGCAGTGGAAGGAGGCCTTATTAACTCCCAACCTCATTGGCAGGGAAGTACAAGAAGCTGAGAAAACTAAAACATCCTTGTCTCCATACAGAAATACTCAGCAACTAGAAACATCAGTGTGCTATCAATGTTGCTTTTCTCCTGATACTAAAACATAGTAGTTTTACGTAGTAAAACATCATAGTGCATCATACCAGATGCACTGAAAAAAAACCAACTCTGTCCCAGATGAAATGAAGACAAAGAGGAGAGGTAGGTAAACATTTTCTCTTTGTGGAAGCTTCTCAGGAGCCCAAGTACTCACAACCAATACTTCTGTCCAATTCCTTGTTATTTCTTTCTACATTGCAGATAATTTTTCTATATTTCTCACAGAGACAGCTGTGCATATAGTAGGCAGGAGGCAAGCAAATTAAAAATTGATGTCCATCTCCAAATCATTATTTCATTGGAGTTTGTAGCTTCACAATCAGTAAGTTAAGATTATCCAATTCCAAGTTGGTTTTCTACTATAGACTGCCATTAGAAGACCTCTCTTTTTCTCTCTAGTTATTATAGTGCAGTTACAAGAAACCTTTTTTTGTCCAAAGTGACGGACTGGTCTTGTAAGTAAAAAAATATGTTTTATATGAGACATAACCAGGTCTGTTCTGGAGTTTTTCATTACAGTTTACAAAGCTGCAGTTTTATCATTTTCTAGTCACTGTCAGTGGCTCAGGTGAATAAATGTATCTGAAGTCACTGCCAGTGTAAAGACAGAATTATTTCACTGTATTTTTGCTATAAGTATTGCAGCTTACATATTCTGATCAATTTCATCAAACATAATTAGCCCAGGAATCTAATCAATGAAAGATATCTACTTTGAATACTGTGGTTTATAATTACTTATTACAAAACTAATATTGGGTAAAAATCAACAAAAAACACAGATTGAGTCAAAATATCAAATATATTTCAATACTTAAGTGTACACCATATGGGTGACTTTGTAATATTTATCAGGCAGCAAGTTAAAAGCCTCTGCTATACTAATACTAATAAAACTCAATGGGAAGTTAAAATAGCTGCATATATCCCTAAAAATATCCAAACACCTGGATAAAAGTTATCTGTTGGATATATCGCCAAAGGTGTGTACCAGCATCACTTTATCTTTCAGCAGGAAAAGCTCTGTACACCAAATTCATACAAATTAATTCACTGCAACATTTTCATATTTTCTAATTCATAACGCATCTCCTTTGTAATAAAATAATGCTTGCTCTTTATTTGTTCAAAATTCTTTGTTTTGGCAAGGACAGAATTAAACCAATGTCATTGATTTCAGCTTTCATCATTATGACTCAAATAAATACATAGCTTGAAAACTTTTTAAAAGCTACTGTTTTTAAAATCCTGTTCAACTGTGCAACTATCTGCACTTCCTTTTTACTCGTAATAAATAGAACAATCACCAGCACATCTGATCACAGCTAACAAGCATCTTGAACATGTTGCTATAAAAACTCTCCTAAAGATGGAGAACAACTTAACACAGGACCATCTGGACTGCTATAGTCAGTGGGCAGTTATATGCCTCAATATACTTGTTACTTTCCCACATTCTCATGATTTCATCTTTATATATGCAGATTTTCATGTGAATCTAGCCTAAAGCTTAATAGGTTAAAGGAAGTTAAGAAAATTACTGTTATGTGTGGTGGAGTAACTGCTGCATCTTTAAACATGGGTGCAGAAACAAGCAAAATTCCTACTCATGACAAATTAGGCAGGCGTGATCCAGGTCTGGTCTAGAAACCATGCAGCTTTGTTCGTATGGGATAGCCCCCGAGGTTATAAGAACTGTATGTTAGACATCCCTTAAGTAATTTGCTTTATAAATAAAACTGCATCCTAAGCATAATTAACTAATTTGCTCCTATTATTCTTGTTAGAAGAGAAGACTGCTAGGGAACAATGCTCTTTAATTAGTTTGGAGATCTCCTAAGCTTTGTCTGTGAAGTCTCACCAAAGATGAGATCACAATTAAATTTATTGAAGGAGGTAATTCATAAAATAATAATAATAATAATATGCTGAATCATCAATGGATCATTCTCCAGGTACATGATTTTTCATTTTCTTTCTGTTACATGACATTCATTCAGTTCTATTTCTCTTGACTTTAAGGTCATTTATCTCTTTGTACGGAATATTCAGATTCTCTGTGGTGATGTTATTGATGATGCCTGTCAACTGTGTGCCATCAGCAAATTTCACTAGTGCAAGGTTATATAAAATGAACAAACAAACAATAACAGTCCATCAAAAACATATTTCTTTGCCTTTATTAGTAAGGCTATATGTAATACAAAATCAATCCCAGTATTTTTTCTTAGGAATTTACCACACTATCCAACTTCTTTAACATACCATGCTGTTGTATTTTCTGATCTCATCGGTTGGTCTACAATTATTCAACTACACTGCTTTTCCATCAGAAGATAACTTAAATTTTACTACTCATTCCTTAAAAATAAAATATCAAGAACAGAATCAACATTTTTTAATCTTAATATTACCTTTATTTTATATAACTCTTATATTTATATTATCAAATAATATTTAATCAGGCATAATTTGGTTTTATAAATAGAACTTGCATTTTCTTTCAGTCATTTACTTCCACTTTTTTACATTTAAGAAACATTATGCCACATTGTAACGAAGTAAGTGTGATCCTTTCAACCTATTTTCACAATCATTTCTTGCAAAGAGATCACATAAGTCTTTTTATGGTAAGATAACACAATCTTGACATTAAGATGTTTATTAAATACATTTTACATATTACATATTTGCAAATTTACGTCAAAGTTCCTGAAAACCCCATGATGTATTTTACTTGATTTTGCCAGTGTATTAAAACTCTTTGAGTTTTCTTTCTGATATATGTATATTTCAAATTTTTTACATTAATGTTATTTTATTTCTATTCACATTTTCTGCAAAGTGGCTTGTGTACTCTTGAAAGCATTTAAAGACTATTGTCAATATCTAGTTGCTCCTGTAATGTAATGTCCTGCCAATTTGCTCTTTTTATTCTTTGTTCCCTAAAAGTAATAATAATAACAATTTACTTAAAGCAGTTTTACTTTCCATTTTAATTTCCTTTCTAAGATCTGACTCAGCTTGACTTCTGGCAAATTTCATTTTACTTCTAAACTTCCTGACCTCTAAGGCATTGCCTTTTTCTTGCTCCTAATATCCTTTCTGAAGTGTCTGTTTATACAACTGGGCCTGAAGGCCTGTTCTACAACTTGCCCCTTTCTTTGAGATACAAGTTCCAATTATACTTTTATCACTAATATTTGAAGCAATTTGTAACTTTATTTAATTCTCTAATCTTCTCAGTTCAGTTGATTCAGTTTATTTAATAATAATAATAATAAAAAAACAAACGTATTAAATAATACACTTCCTTTGTCAGGATCCATAACAAAATGGTGTCTTTGCTCTTTTTTTCTTCTCATTTTTATTTCTGACTTTTCTATAGACAACTATATAGACATATTTCAGTTAAAAAAAAAAAAAAAAAACCTGCTGCAGTGAAGTATGAATAAAATTTTATTTGTGGGGATGAAAGTAGAACTTTGTGAGATAACTACTACACAAAGGGAAAGACTCCACTAAAAAATTTGAGCCGAAGTTTTGGAAATTGTAATAAAGAGAAAAATTATGCCTCTGATTTTCCAGGATTCAAAAAGACAATAATTTCCAACTATAAATCACAAACAGGACCGTGTCTTAACACAAAATCATAATTATCTGAGTTTCCTACTGAAAAGTAGGATCCTGTGGAACTGCTTACTATGGACACTGACAAACACGTCAAAAGCTTGAATTATGGAGACACTGCACCATCATATTCACATTTTTGGCTATCTGAAAGCCCATTTAGTATCTGTGATAGCATATGAAGGTATATGAAGGTTTTCAGACACTTCCACAAAGACCTTTCTTACTCTGATTTATGATTCTATGGTTAAAACAGACAAACAAAGAAACAAAGAGTCTTCTCTGATGGAGAGAGTACAGCAGTAGTTCTATTAACTTGCTTCTTAAAGATAGACTAAATGTAACTAGACCAACCTAATTCTTAATTTAGAAAATATGAAGTAACTTTCTTGCTTTGAACTGAAAAGTAATTGTGTAAGATTGTATTTATCGACTCCATTTAAAACTATCTCATGTTGTTTTATATTTTGTATAGATGAGAAATGTAGAGTATATATACATACTTTAAACCAACCAATTTGTCATTTCAACCAGTTTAACAAAAAAATATTTGCTTTAAACAAAAGCATGTGAAATAAGATGAACTGATACCACAAGGAGAAAAAAGTCTTTATTTCATTCCTTGGCTAAGTACAGCATGATGTTACAGTTTGTAGCTATGACTCCCTAACAGCACAGTACTAATAATCTTTAAGCCTTTCCTCTAGTGAAAGGTTGATTTGGTCTCCAAATATAATCATTCCTGGCACTGTCCTTGCAGACTCTGCCAATGCTATCAAAAAGATATGTTAGTTTTATTCTGTAGTTTTTCTGCTCCCCTGGGAAACTGGATGTCTCAAACAATTTTCATTTATTCTTTAAGTAAAATTAAATCCTTTCAAAGAAGGAAAACTGTTTAGATAAATCCACTGAATAGTTTTGCACTGTTTCCTCATTTAGATTGCTTTCTGACCAGATTCCAAAGTTGTGAGCTTTTAATCCTCTAAGACAGCTAAACAGAAATGAATCTCGCTTTGTGTAAAAAAAATGAATATACAGTTCACTCTAAGATTAACCTCCTGGCACCCTACTTGGTGGGGAAGAGGTCAGAAGATAAAAGGACAAGTATTTTGTTGAGATCTGGCAAAAATATGAAGAGCTAATTTGTGAGAAATGCAGTGAACATATTTACTCATAGATATGTAAATAAAGACCTTATATTAGCCTTTTGGTATATGAAGAGGGCTTCTATGAAAGATGGTGAAGGTCTTTTTACTAGGGCCTATAATGAAATGACAAAGGATAACATTTTAAACTGAAAGATATTAGATCTAGAATGGATATAAGAAAGTTTTCACGATAAGCATGGTGAGATACCAGAAAAGAATGCAGAGAAGCTATGGATGCCCCATCATGGAAATGTGCAAGGCCAGGCTGGACAGGGCTTTGAGCAAACTGGTGTAGTAAAAGATGTCCCCGTCCACAGCAGGATTTCTGGACCACTTGATCTTTACAGTCCCTTCCAACATAAACCATTCTGTGATTCTATGATCATGACAGCTGTCATCTCTGAGCAGCATTATATTCTTCAGAAGTCTCATTAACTACATTGGGGCATTAACCACAGATCAATTAAGGCATCATTGTGTCATGATTTCCAATACATTTTTCAACTGTGTTAATAAGATGTGTCCCTTTAATGTGTCTCACTATAAGCAATTAAAAAAAAAAAGAAGCAATTAACAGATGTCTAAACTGTAAATATGTTATATGTAGTCAAGCAAAATGTAATCAACACAGCCAAAAACAAAACTTGAAATCTGAAAATTTGTCATTGTTTGAAAATGTAATTTATATATTATTTAAGATATTTATACAGAATTAAATATTTATTGTTCTTATTTCAATTCAGTAGTAATATATTATTAAAATCTGACAATCCAATAACCTTTTTAAAACATTTTTATATTACTATTATTTTTCCCTACTGGCATGAATATTAGAGTAAGCTGTAATCTAAAAAATTGAGGATAAAAAAATTAAATATAATCTAACTGTGAACTCATAAAATTGACATAGCTTTGTTATCAGTATCACACTTTATGTCTTTTGATCTAGATATCAACTATCTAGTTGATGCATGATTTCATTTCTATGAAATACAAATTATTTTATAATTATAATTATAAATTATATATAAATTATATAATATGTATCCAGTACTACAGCTTGTCTGACTTTTATATTTAGTAAGGTCTGTTGATGAAAATCTCTCAAGTGCTCTGAGCACTTGAGAACAGAATCTCTAAGTCAATTCATTCTACTTGTAATTTCTTCTGTTTCCACATGCAGACAAACCACGGAGTAAAGCTGAGGATCCAATCTGTGTCCCTCATATGTTACACTTTTGAGAATACCAGCCTGGAGCAAGGTGACATGATTAACATCATGAAGTATATATTCACCCCCTACTGCACACATTTTGTCCTCCCAGCCTACTGTTGAAAAGTCCTTTTTCATACTGGGAACCATGAAGGAAGAGATACACTGCACACAGTGCTGGGGGAAGCACACTACGAGGTATCACATCTTTCAATCATCTGTAAAGCCTACAATAATTCAGGAGCTTCCTCTCTGGAAATAACTGTTTGGCCATTCCATCACAATATATGGTCACACCAGATTCATAATGGTAAATAATTTTTTTTAACATACACTTGAGTCCATTTTAGCACAGCATCACAGAAACAGAACAATAAATTTTCTTGTTGCTTTTCATTATATGAAAGGCACAAGGAAAAAAGAGTCATTTATCTTTCACTGTACTAGTCAGGGATAGCCTGATTCACTATTTTTCGCAAGCTAGTAAGCTTTTTTTTCCCCCTAGGTTAGTCTAAGAGGCTTGTTCTCAGCCTCTCCGATGGAGAGAAATAAAAGGCTTTTTATGTCCTTTTCCCCTTCTTCTAGTTTCAGATATCACATGAAAAATGGCATGCTTCATTTGCTCATACCTTTTAATTTTGCATTTCCTCTGCTATGCTTACATCTACAAACATTCTCCTTAGAAGAATGGTAGTAGCTGTACAGTCTCAGTCCATGAGAAAGTTATTATATTCACAGATTGCTCTTCTCACTTGTAATTGATTCCAGAGAGAGAAAACACATACATTAATACATATTATCTCATTTGCAGTACAGATGTCTAATCATTAAGCCATTCCTGATGTGAAACTTCTATTAAAGCCAGTTAGAGTCATGCCTGCAAGTGGACAGCAAGGTCAGGAGCAGATTTACTTTCATATCATTCTTATGCATTGACAGAGTATGCTTACTTTTTAATACATTACAAAGAGTGATGGGTAAACCACAAAGAGTCTGAATCCTTGGACAAACACCAAGAACTATGTATGCTCTTTTGAACTGTATTCCAACTGTCTAAAGCCACTTGATTTTCCACAGCTGGGCTGGAAGTCTTACAAGATTAGATATTTCAGCACTTCTGCGTCCTATCCTAGCCAAGAAGATATAGTTTAAATTTGAAAAGAGGAGGACAGGAAAACTAGACTATAGCAAACATTAAATATAGATTTTCAAATACTGTTAATTCAAGATTCCAGAAATATTCTGTTCTTACCATGGTTATCCCAGTGACTGTCTCCAGACCACATAACAATTTATTTTTTCTCTCACTTACAGCAGCAATAGAATACTCTATAGGAAGAGAATACTATCTGAAGGGATAGATTTAGATCACAGCCAGGCACTTTGGTGTGATACAGGCAGTAAGCTGAATCGGTGATCCTGGAACTAATGGACAAACTCCTAATGACACCATAACCATAACAGAAACAAGATCAAGTCTTGATTACATCTGGCTATCTCTTGGAAAGACCATACGGTGAACTGCAAGAGGTCCAGAAGGCTCCTGGAATGCACTGATGATAACTTTCTGGTCCAGGTATTGGACAGACTGACCAGAGGTGAAGTGTTGCTGGACCTGCTGCTCACTAATGCAGAGGAAATCATTACAGTTGTTAAGGTTGGAGGCAGCCTGGGCTGCAGTGACCACGCCCTGGTTGAGTTCATGATCTCAACGGATGTGGGCCTGGCAAAGAGTGGCATCAGGACTCTGAACTTTGGAAGAGCAAACTTTAAGCTGTTCAGTGGACTGTTGGCCAAGATCTCCTGGAACGCTGTCTTTAAAAGCAAAGATGTTGAGGAGAGCTGGCTACTCTTCAAGGTTGCTTTCCTGAGATCACAAAAGCTCTCTGTCCCTCTGAATAAGAAAGCAGGCAGAGGAGGTAGGAAGCCGGAGTGGCTCGGCAAGGACCTATTGGGCATGCTGAGATTGAAGAAAAGTGCATACAAGCTCTGGAAACAAGGGCATGTCACCTGGGAAGAATACAGGGATGCCGTCCGGACTTTTAGACGTGGGATCAGGAAAGCCAAAGTGCAGGTGGAACTGAACTTGGCGAGGGACGTGAAAAACAATAGGAAGACTTTCTACAGGTACACTGGCCAGAAGAGACAGATCAAAGCAAGTGTACCTTCTTTGGTAAATGTAAAAAGCTTCAAGGACGAAGAGAACGCTGAGGTACTGAATGAGTTCTTTGCCTCCGTCTTCACTGGTGGCCAGGATTCCAGTACTTCTCACATCCCTGAGCCCTGCATCCCTAAATCTCTAGGCGGAGATCAGGGCTGCAAATCCTCCCCCACTGTGAGGACAGAGCAGGTCCAAAACTGCCTCACGAGACTGAATACGTACAAGTCTATGGGGCTGGATAGCATGCATCCCAGGTTTCTGAAGGAGCTGGCTGAGGTGGTTGCTGACTGCTCTCCATCATATTTGAAAAGTCGTGGCTGCCAGATGAGGTCCCAGATGACTGGAGGAAGGGTCACATCACTCCCATTTACAAGAAAGGGAGCAAGGAGGACCCGGGGAAGTACAGGCCACCTCTGTGCCTGAGAAGACCATAGAACAGATCATCCTGGAGAACATCCTTGATCACATGAGGAATGAGCATGTGATTCAAGACAGCCAGAACAAGTTCACCAGGGGAAGGTCATGCCTAACCAATCAGGTGGTCTTCTATGATAGAGTGACGGCACTGGTGGACAAGAGGAAGGTGACTGATGTCATTTACCTGGACTTGAGCAAGGTATTTGACATGGTCCCCCACCACATCCTTATATCCAAATTGAAGGAATGTGAATGTGATGGGTGGACCACCCAATGGATAAGAAACTGTTTGAAGGACTGTAGACAGAAGGTGGTGATCAATGGCTCTATTTCCAGGTGGAGGCCAGTAATGAGCGGCATCCCCCAGGGGTCTGTCTTAGGACCGGTGCTCTTTAACATCTTTATCAATGACATTGAATACGGAATCGAGTGCACCCTCAGCAAGTTTGCTGACAGCACCAAGCTAAGTGGTGCGACAGAAAGAAGGGATGCCATTCTGAGGGACCTCGAGAGGCTAGAGGTTCAACATGGCAAACTGCAGAGTTTTGCACTTGGGCTGGAGGAAACCCAGGCATCCATACAGACTGGAAGGAGCAGTCCTTGAGAGCAGCCCTGCTGAGAAGGCCCTGGGGGTCTTGATAGATGAAAAACTTAACATGATGTTTTAAGCTTTTTGCCCTTATGGCTCAGAAGACAAATGGTATTCTGGGCTCCATCAGAAGAGGGGTGGCCAGCATGGACAGGGAAGTGATTATCCCCCCCTACTCTGCTCTAGTGAGGCCCCATCTGCAGTACTATGTCCAGGTCTGGAGCTCCCAGTACAAGAAAGACATGGAACCGTTGGAGAAGGTCCAGAGAGAGCCACAAAGATGACCAGGGGACTGGAGCTCCTCCCCTATGAAGACAGGCTGAGGGAACTGAGCTTGTTCAGCCTGGAGAAAAGAAGGCTGTGGGTTGACCTCATTGCAGCCTTTCAATACCTAAAGAGAACCTACAAACAGGAGGGGAATCAACTCTTTGAAAGGGTAGATAACAGCAGGACAAGGGGAAATGGTTTGAAGTTGAGGGAGGGGAGATTTAGGTTGGATGTCAGGGGGAAGTTCTTTACAGAGAGAGTGGTGAGGTGCTGGAACAGGCTGCCCAGAGAGGTTGTGGATGCCCCATCACTGGATGTGTTCAAGGCTAGATTGGATGGGGCTGTGGGCAGCCTGGTCTAGTATTGAATGTGGAGGTTGGCTGCCCTGCATATGGCAGGGGGGTTGGAGATTCATGATCCTTGAGGTCCCTTCCAACCCTGTGATTCTGTGAAACTAAAAAGCAGAATGCTAAAACTTAGCAACTGAAGATGACATTCTTTTAGCCATGGGAAAACAATGTGGCTCCTGAGGAAATAAGAGTTGAGTTTTTGGTGGAACATATTGTACTAGTCATTTTGCACTCATTTCTACATTCCCATGTTAATCAACTGAAAGTTTAAATAAGGCAAACAGTCATATCTAAATTCTGATATTTTAATAATCATTTTTCCTGATGACAGAACAATGCATCTGACACCCTATGAAAGCAAATTGCCCTTTCTTTCTAAATGACATTGTGCTGTGTTTCTTTGCCAGATGTTTTGAGAAGCTTAAACTAAGGCTTATCCTTACAGGTAGTGATGATTTTGTTCAAAACACTTATGTAGTCAATCTGTCTGGCTACTTTAAAGCTTCATTAGAAATACAGAGAAAGTTCATAATTAGACCAGCTGCTTTTTGCTCCACTGTCAGAGAATCACAGAATCGTAGGGGTTTGGAAGGGACCTCCAGATATCATCGAGTCCAACCCCTTCAAATAGAATACAAGAAACCAAAATCCTACTAGTTAGTTATTTTAATAGCTGATCTTTTTCTATATTATACATTTATACATTTGTGTAAGAGTGCACATTACTAGCATTAAGAGATAATGTTAATGTTAAAGTATATCTAATTTATATATGTTTAATTTTTATATTTTAAAATATTTTTCTCAGAAAAACTATTTCTGCTGCTTCATGAGAAACTAGGCTTCTCTGAAACAGAGACTCTGGACTGGGAAGAGATTCCTGCCCCAACAGGCTACAGTCACTGGAAACCTCAACAGGAGTGCTGATAGCAACAGATTCCAATGACCATCCCAAACAAGGAAAGTCCAACCAGGAATACCAGTCAAAAATGGCAGGAGACTGAGCCAGAGGTAGAACACAAGTCACTATGATCTCAGTCCATCTAACAATCCCATTCAGAATGTAGGATAGTAGGTAGCAGGAGTAGGTACAGGTTACACAGCATCACATAGGAAATATGGAAGTACCTAGGCCTGATATTAAAGGGAGCCCCCAGGTGCACAGAGAAGTCCCAGATGAAGACTGTTAGGCCTCCTGGTGCCCTGGGGAATCTAGTTGTTTTCATTCCACTAAACCAAAATAAGAAATTAAATGCCCTCAGGTGAAGGAGGCATTCAAAACCAGGATTGATGTGGCTCTGGGCAGCCTGGTCTAGTAGTTGGCGACCCTGCACATAGCAGGGTGGTTGAAACAGGTGATCATTGTGGTTCTTTTCAACCCAGGCAATTCTATGATTCTATGATGTAATTTTTTCAAGTGTGGATTTGTTTTTAGGCAAGTAGAACATCTGGGCACTATACTAAACAGAAAGGAAAGCCAAGCACTTCTGAAAAGGCTTCCTGTGTGGAAGACTGCTTAACCTCAACAAGCAAGAACTCGATAAGCCTTTTTTAATCTTCTACTTCCTCCCACTGTCCCTCCACTCATTTGGCTCTGAACAAAGCCACTGTATAGGCTAGGTCAGCTTCAAGGGAGAGATAATAGCCAGTGTGAAACAAGAAAACGGCTACATGTAGCCCAGAGTTTGGGGGAGAATTTTTGTACCGAGGGAATATAAAACTGCCTCTGAAATTTTCAGAAGAAACAAAAAAATCTGTGGGGTAGAAATTCGAGAAAGGGAAGAGAAATAAACACAAAAATATTTGATCACTAAAAATTAATTGTATTTATAAAATAAACTGACACAGGGCACCTGTATAAAGAAATGCATTCTAAGCAAAAAATGTGCCTCAGCATATCATTCCATTAATGAATAATCATTTCCTTAAATTAATTTATTAGTTTTTAATTGAGATACAATAAAATATAAACTTCATTTAATATTTTCCGCTGTAGATCTTTGTTTGCATTATACCTAATTCCCCATTGTCAGCTCATGGTACAGCTTTTTCTTACTGTGAGTGTCTTACAAGGTTTCTTTCCGGTTTCCCCAGACTTAAGTTTCTGTGTTGTTGAGATTCCCACCATTCTGTAACATTTGAACTGAAACTGAAGAACAAGTTCACAAATTTACTGTATGCATGCTCTAACTATAGCATGATTTCATAAACACCGTTTCCAGAGGAAAGTAGTTTTAAAATAGCTTGTTAACAATAGCTGGCAGGATCAGTTAGCAGAATAAAAACAACAGTGTTTTGGTTCTTTTTTGAGTCGTGTCTTCATAGGATCATTACTTAGAGTGAAGACAGCAAATATGTTTTCCAGAAATTCTACAAGCGACATCTCACACGACCTGGTTTTCACTTAACAAATATAAGTCTATTATTCCCTTTCATTTTTAGGTTAAGTCATTTCTCTTAAGTCCTTCTATCAGTTCGGTTACATAACATTTCAGCTCGAGGAAGAACAAAATTGATCAGTTGATCCACAGAAGACCCAAAATACTGAAGTATATGGTGTGGTCTACAGTAAACCACTGTTTCATTTAATACAGAGATAATTATGGAAAACAATAGGACTGAACAGGGAAAACAATCCTATATGACAAAGCAAAAACTGTGGTACTTGCAAAATATATGTCAGCCATCAATATAATGTTTTATTATCACAAATTCCAGCCAATTGATAAATTAAGCTTTTTAGGGTAAAGGCTTTACTTTTTCCTATTTTACTCAAATATCCAATCAGCGTGGGTTAGGTTCTAATTAGTACTAGAAATGATATCTATTTTGTGAAGAACTGATATACAGGAGCTCTAGTTATTGGTCTATATTACACTAAAAACATGAGAAATGAATGATCTGTATAATAAGCAAATATAGCCGAAATACACATTTCTTGGAGAAATGAGAGAAAACAGAAAAAAAACAAAACTATCTGACTAACTAACTGCTTTCTAAAGTTCCTGTGCTATAGAAGGAACAGAGGCACATTAAATTCAAAGAAGGAACAAAGTTTGGCATACATCAGAAAATGAATATGTGAAATATGAGCTGCAGCACACCTTCATAGGCCCTTGTACGTGGTTCTCATTCTAAGTGGTTTTAAGAATTATTTTCCATGTACATAAAAAGAATGTGGAAGAACCATTTTATCTCTTATTAACTTTCAAGAGATTTACCTTTCTACCTGACAGTAAAAAAGAATGGCTGTAATGAACTTTGGGCTTTAAATTGTACTTTCAGCCATACAAGAAAGTACCACAGTACTGAACACACCACCAACCTCTACAGTTTCATCACCTACTCCCACCCTCCTGTGTGAAATTCTACAACTTGCAATAGTTAACAGCTGTAAAGTCTCATTCAGCATTTATCATAGAATTCTTAGAGTTGGAAGAGACCTCTGCAGGCCATTTAGTCCAACTCCCCTCCAATGAAGAGGGACACCACACCCAGATCAGGTTGCCCAGGTCTTGTCCAGCCTCATACCAAAAGTCTCCATGGACTGGGCATCAAACACATTACTAGGAATCCTATTCCAGTGCCTCACCACCTTCTCTGTAAAAGATTTTTTCCTTACCTGCAACCTATTTTCACTTTTCTTTTGAGAACTGAATTTATGTTCAGGCACTTGTTCCACACCTACAGCATGAGCCTTGCATCAGCTTTGTTTGGCTTGGCTGATTCTGACCACTGACTCTCAACTGACATCTTGATTCCACCTTATACTCACTCATCTGGCCCTCATTGGACTCTTGGATGAAGTTAGTCATTGCTATTGGGCCTGTTCTGTTCTTCTGGCTTAGGCAATGTGTAACAGCACTCCAGTGAGGGAGGAGCCTGTCCTGCCTTTCTTCCTGATACCTTTGGCCTCCTCTTCACCTTCCCTTTGGGAGCAGACTACTCTTGCTGTTCACACAGAGAAAGCAATAAAAAATAGTATATGCATTGAGGTGTATAATATCACTTGAACCTATGTATGCTTATGGTCAAGAATTAAACTTACTGTCTCAGTGACAATTTTTTCAAAACACAAGTGAGGAATTGAGTATATCTACTTTGCATGTCCAAGTTGGTTAGGTCATAATGATACAATCTCTTTTTAATAAAGAAAATGAATTCCAAGGTGTTAACACAAAAATAGTTATGAAGGGGTAATAAGTTGTATGAGTTAACAGTAACAATCCAGATGTTCCTGCTCAATATTTAAGAGAGCTATACAAAAAAGGAGACTTGCTTTGTGTGAAATTGTTTAAGTACATCTTCCATATGCTGATTTCAAAAGTGCCAAGAGAAGGGGCTTGATTTAATTGGAGAAAAGGTGAGATAGAGGTGAACTTGTAAATAAACAATCTCAATCTAATCCTTTCACTATAAACACTATCATGGGCAGACATTTTTTTTTTATTTTATTTTAACAAACTTCTAAATATCAGCTATATCATTATTTTACTTAGCCACTGTTTTTTTCCAAAACTCACTGCATATTCTTCCATCGGTGTTTTTCTGTCATTCCTCATTTTATCTTGCTCTTTCCTCAGAAGTGTACAAATCCAATTACTCAGGTCTGAGATGACATTTCAAATTCAGAATTTTCAAGTGGATTAAAAATAAAAAATGAATTTACCAATCTTTTTCTAGTACAAGCCTTTTTCAGTGTTCCGCTAGTTATTTTCCTTCCTTTAATACTTCCTTTAATACTGTAGTAATCCCTAATGGTGATATAACACACCAGACAGCCAATAATCTTGTAAGCTGTGGTTGCTAAGGCTCTCGTACATCATGACATTATAAGTTTTGTTGTAAATATCCACATAGAATTTGTTTTGCCTGGTATTCTGATTGTTTTTTTACTTTATCAGATTTCTTCTAGGTTTATTGAGCCTACTTAATTTATAAGAATGACAAAAAAGTGCATGAAATTAAGCTAAGCTTAACAGTAAACACCTTGGAGGCTACTGTACAGCAAAAGAAGAAAAGTTTTAAGTAGAATGGAATGTATAAATATCCTATGTTTTTGGATTTTTGTAAGCAATTTTAGTGCAAACTAGATGTTTCTTTTGAGTTCATGTCACAACAGGGAAATCATTTCCCAGTCACTTTCATGGGCAAAACATACCTGATTAGCAAAATTTAACTTAACAGCATCAGCCAATTTCCTTAGGACTCTGGGATGCCTTCTTCATTGCCCACAGCTTGCCGTGCTATATTTTCTACAGATGTCAGGGTGATTGGAAACTCTAGCAGGATAACCCCCTGTGATTGCAATGGCTTCTGACTAAGCCTGAAAGTTGTCATTTGTTAAATTGTGAATGGTATTGAAGATAAAACACATCCTACTGATATATTACCACTTTAACCAGTAGTTAACAGTGTTCATTAGAACAAGATTTGACATATTGTTGTTGACTTCATGATGAATAAAATAACATCTTTAATATCGATAATCAACTGATAATTGCTATTTCCAAAACTGAGATCCTCTGACATTGTAAAGCGATTGAAAGTAGAGGTTTCGTATCTATTTTTATCCAAGAATGTAGTGTAAATTTCCTTTTTTAAAAGTGACATCATAGAACATAAATTTCATGTAATGAAAACTACTTAATGTCAAATGTAGTTTAATATGTAGTTCAATCAACTATAGATACATTCCTTTCATTGATGCAATCTTTGGCTGCAGAAAGCCAAATAACATTAAACAGCTCAGTGACCTTATCCTCCATTTCCACCCTCCCCAATCCCATTTTCAGTAAAAAGCTAAATGCAGAATTATCTGTGAGAAATATTATATTTAAATGTAAATTGTACTTTCTAACTTTATCAGCTGGTAAAAAACATCTGCTAGCAATGATTTATTATGGTAAATGCATGAGAAGTCAGTTAATGAGTTTAATCTTACGTTATTTCCTGAAACATAGATGCTTTCTAGAATTTCTTAAGCAATTTTCACTTATTTTGTGAATAAAAGATTTTTTTAAATTAAAACCTACAAAATACATACACATCTTCCTGCATATAAAGTATAGAAGTACATTTCCTGATGTTATACAGTGAATAAATTAACTGACAATTGACTCTAATTAACAGCATGAGCACTTCACGGGCATTTATAAACAACCATTTTCCATATCCATAGATATGCTGTAAGGGTTTACTGACACCCTGTTACTGTACTTAAAGACTAGGAAAAGCTGAAAGATAAAGAAACATGTAGGTCACTGCAAAAGTAATGCCTCATATTTGTTTCCATAGAAAGTACAACAAGGAGATCGGTAACTCTATTAGATTGAGAAATTCTCAGATACAAAAATACTTTTCAACTTTTCAGCCACCATCAGTCCATTAGCTATGGCATTAGCTATATTATAGCTATACATGACACTCTTGTAAAAATCTGCACCAGTGAAAATGACCTACTGTTTTACAGCTGCTATGATAGCATCATTCCTAGGAAAATGTTGCCCATGCAGACCATATTTCATCAGCTCAAACTGATGGAAGTCAGAAGTCACTAAATCCAGACCATTTGATGGGCGTGGTAGGCCAGTCCAGCCAAGGTTGGCAACGTGCTCCATGCTGTTAAGAGTGCACCTGGCATTATCATGTTTCTAGAGAAAGGCTGTCTTTTTCTGTGACCTGACTCTAGAAGTTTGAACCTTCAGCTTAGACAGAAGCATTATGTAACAGTCAGAGATGATGGTTTTTCTTGGTTCCAGGAAATCCAGAAGGATCACCCCTTTCCTATCCCAAAAGAGAGTGCACATCACCTTACCTGTTGTGAGCTATATCTTGAGCTTTTTCTTCAGTTCACATGTAGCCACTTCATGAACTGCCATTTTGACTCCAGCTTGTAGTGGTCACATCACGTCTCGTCACCGGTCATGATGCAATCCAGAAAAGTGTCAACTTCAGCTTCATATCCATTCAATAGATCCTGACAAACTTGCATACAATGTTCTTTCTGTTCCTGTGTGCTGTGTGTGCATTTGTAGGACCCACCTGGTGCAATCTTTGCAGTATTCCAATGTTGCCGCCATTGTTTCCAGTGCGTTGAAGCCAACATTCAACTCCATAAACAATTCACTAGTTATAATGTGTTGATTCATGAGATTAGCTGATTGAGACAGTCTTCATTTTGTAGTGTTACAGCTGTGCATGGTCATCCAGAATGCAGCTTATCTTTTACATCACCGTTGCCACTGCTGAAATGCACCACTCCCCACTAGACTCATATTTATAGTTTGCTCTCCATAACCATTTAGCAAATGTCAGTGAATATCAATAGGTGTCATATATGCATACAAGGTTCAGTGTAATGTGACAATTCTGATTAAGCTGATAAACATTTTCACTTTGGGAGCATTGAGAAAAAAAAGGAAGATATATTTAATGAATAATTGAATTGATAATTACTGCAAAGATAAGATTCAGTTTGCCAAGGAATCATTTGAAAAGCTTTTAAACAACCTGCTGAAAATGCAGATGTTAAATACATTCACATCAAGACAGCATCCAGATCTTTAGAAATTTATCTATTCTCAGAATGCAGTAATGACAATCTATTAAAAAATACTTAGGAAAATAGTTAATATTATTTCTAAACAAAATCTAGTGATCTGATCATACACAAAAAGTAAAAGAAAGAGAAAACATCTGTGTCATATTTCACTACTGTTTATACACTAAAATGAAGTGGATGAGCAAATAAACATTTTGAGTACAGATCAAAGCAAACTGTCTGGGAGAACAGTTTGGAAAACAGACCATTACTTTTGAAATTGGAAAGATTTCTGTTTTGACATTGCTGCCAATTTCAACCATCTAAAATCGTGTGTCAAACCCCAGATAATCACAGGATTAGTTTAAAAATAGAATTGTAAAAAAAACAGATACAGTTTTCTTATTATTACCCATCTGCTTTATGTGATCTTACAGAGTAATTGTTTCATTTTATCAACGTTTTTTAAACAAGCATTAAAACTTTATCTTCTGACATAAAGATCTCCTGCAATCTTTTAATTTGAATTGCAGTGGCGTTATGAATATGAAAAATATCATGAGACTCCTGATATATTTATGAGAGCTGGGAATACAGCCAACTAACCAGCAACATTTAAGACATACAATAACAAAAGAAATCACAAGAAAATGTATTCTTGAAACATTCATTATCTTCACACTTTTTTTTGATACAAGTTATACACAGGACTAGTGAAAGGCTAACTCCTTAATCACTGTCCAGCAATGAAAGAAAAAGTCAAAAGTTATGGCAACTTCCTTCACTGAAGTGCCAGAAGGCAGTAGATGCGTTTGCCAGAAGCAAGGTATCCATGCTAGACCCAAAATCTTCATGTCCTGGTCTCACATTACACCAATCTGCTGTAGCTTATGTCACAGAGACCTGTGAGGTCCCTGGCCCCAGCAGCCACTGGACAGCCCCGAAGTCTCACTGCAATAAGCTTCACTTCCCCTCACATACATGTCCCTTGCAGACTCAATACAGTAGACGTGATCTGTATCAAATCAGACAAACTCTCCTGTCTCTTCCCTGTCTTTTTCCTTCCTGCCTTATTTAGACCCTTTCTACACACAAAGTCATAATGATATAAAAATAATGTTATTTCTCAATACAAATTCTCAAGCATGAACCAAACCACAACAACTCAATTTTACAGTAGTATGACAGAGTCCAGACACAAAATCTAAGTTCACCTAAATTAATGCATTACAGAGGTATAAAAGATAAGACTTCATACACTATGCTCTTGAGAGCAAATGACAATTCCTCATATTGAGACTTTGCAGAACTTTGCATTAGATGTTGAGTGCATGTGCATCTCAGAAGTTTCATAATAAAAATAATATTAAGAATTAAAAACACATGAAAAACTTAAGTCAGTTTTGTATTTTATCCCATTGGTGAAAAATTATTAAGATTTTTTTTCTGAAAATCAATATTTCAGTGATTAAAATTTTGGGAAAACATTTATCTATCAAAAAATCCAAAAATTGTTAAAATTTGTTCAAACAGAGTGCAAGAATATGACATTTTTTTCACAGTTTGGAATATCATTCTGATCCATGGTGGTTAATACCTTGTATTAGAAGCATTCATAACTTGTAATTACAGCCAGCTCAGTTTCTTGGAAAGTTATGTAACGTGATATAAAAACTTATTTATTATTAATTTCCAAACTGAAGAAGATTTCAGTTTACATGCTTGTTCATAGCTCTGTTTTTCTTCCTACTATTTTCTGGAATATCACTGTTCTGTTTATCTCAAGATTATCTAAACACACAGATTTCTCCTTTCTCCTGAAGTGTGAGAATCTTAAATTTGTCATTATTTGTCATTATTAATCATGCTAGCCATGTCTCCAGTGTTTTGAAAGGCTGGAAGTAGGAGAAAATAACATTATAAATGAGATTATTAATATTTTATAAAAGTTTGGAGAATTGTAGAGCAATGACAACAGTAGAGAAATGATTTAAATTATTTTCACTGTCAAAT
Organism: Tympanuchus pallidicinctus; assembly: GCF_026119805.1. Lineage (NCBI taxonomy): Eukaryota > Metazoa > Chordata > Aves > Galliformes > Phasianidae > Tympanuchus > Tympanuchus pallidicinctus. Next base: position 22,984,297 of record NW_026294802.1, read on the forward strand.
ACCAGTGCAGAAGCTTCTGTCTATGAAAAGGCTAATATAGCAACTGCATAAAGGACTGATTAATGTCACACAAACATTGTTAGAATTATACAACATATTAGATCATAGAGGTCATAAGCTTCATTAGGTCTGGATAAATTTAATTTAGTCAGTACCCAAGGAAACTATTGCTTTCTTTAAAATTCACATTTTAATTTTCTTTTTCTTTTAAAATTCACATAAAATTCACACACACCAAAAAAAAAAAAAAAAAAAAAAAAAAAAAAGGTTTTGTTTATAGACCTCTGTTTTAATAATAATAATACCCCGTCAGCATTAAGAAAGTTCAATAAGAAGGTTTGTGGGACTGAAAATTAAACAAGATTATATACAACTATGCTGGCACAATATGGTAAAGAGTTGGATACTAGGGTCCTGTGTTGAAAAGTGTTCATCTGAAACCTTCTAAGATATCGAAGCCTGGCTACACTCCAGTCACAGGATGAAAGTGCTAATGAAATATACTGAAGTTTCAATCTTGCTCAGAGGCAAAATTAGTTTTATCTGTGCTAGTATTTCAGACAGTTTTCCAATCTGCTTATAATATTTCTGGTGATGGAGACTTCACAGCTTCTATTGCTTCCGCATTTCTATGTTGTAAAACTCACTTGCAACAGATGAACACAAAGAAATCTTATCTCATGGGGAACATTTATTCCTTGTGGTTTTGCTGGTATAGGAAATTGAGGAAAATCAAGCCCCAGCCTGAACACATTGCATGCATTCAGTGAGGTCATTTGAATGCAGAAATTCAGAAGTTCATGTAGCAGGATCTGGGTGAGATGAGCAGCCGTCAGCAGAGTAAACAGCATCTTTAGCCGCGTGTGGGTGCAGAGAGCTATGCTAAAATCTCCAGAAGGGTTGCCAGTCTCAGTCTTACCTCCTCACATCTGAAACAAATTATCTTCCAGCAGTTACAGGTATTGACTCAAATTAGGCTGCATTTATGAATCCTTTTGAGGCTTTTATGAGATTTTATCACTTTCTTTTTATTGAGATACATAACAAAGAAAGGCTTTCTAAATGAGCCTGGCTCATTTCTATTCTGCTTCCAACAGTGTGTCAGCTTCCATCAAGGCGACATAAGGTAATGTGGTCCAAGTTAGTCTTTTGCTAAAAGAGTCAGTCTATTTTTCTAAAGTGTGATCACTTCTCAAGGAAGTTGTCATGAGGCTTTTTAGACACTAGCATAAGAAGACAATATCAAAATGATTATCAAGAACAGAAAGTTTTCTGATTTCTTTATTCCTATTGTTACTCTCAGAATTGAACTCATTTGCATAAAAAATAATTTCTTGTAAGAAAAGTGTTTTTATGACAAGCATGCTGTTCTTTAAGAATTTATCAGAGCTAGCACTGATTGATGCTACACATTGAAGTTGTACCTTTGAGCTCTTTTTGAAATTTTTCTTGTTCATAATTAGTTGGGTTAAAGCACCATATAGTACATGTCATCTAGATACTTGCTTTGGAATGTTTTATTAATAGTTCTCCACCTAAGTAGTATTTAAGCTTGTAAAACACTAGTATGAATGAGACAAAAAGATTATATTGCAAAATATTTTAAACACTAAATTTGATGCCCATATTAAGCTATTGGGTCCTGTAACCACAGAGCACAATAGCTTTTGAAGTGTTTTAAGAAAGGTTATATTGATATCCATCTTTTATTGATGAGGAAACCAAGGTTTCAGCATACAACTTGGAAAGAAATTATTTGGTGTAGATCAGTCAAATAGATCAGTTTCATCTGATTAGATCTTTCAGAATAAATCTTATCATGTGTAAACAGAAAGATTATTTGATCTCACTGAACAACCCTCTTGTAGAATTTTGATGCTGATAACTAGGTTTGCTGCATAAATGAAGACTTATTCTGAAAAGCCAGAAAACATTTAGACTGTAATCAGTCTAGCATCTTATAGACTACAATCTCAGCCAGGAAAAACATCATCCCTCTCACATGTCCAGTGCAATTTCTCCTTTCTTCTATCTCAATCACCTCAATACATATGATCTTACATTTGGCAGCTGCAAAATTTCTGGTCATTTACTTATGTGAATATTTGATGACACTTTTTACTAACAACCTTTTTAAAACCATAAATGCCATTACAATGTGTTGAGAATAGAGCAGAGCAAAATATATGCCAAAAAATGGGTTTACTTTTTACTGCATAAATATCACTAAGAAATATGATGTTCTAAGTGCAGAGACATGAAGTGTAAGTGGACTGCACTAGTAAAAGAAAACTTGCAAAAGTCTATGTGGATATATATGCAAATGTTCAGTTAAAGACTGTCTCTAAATCTGAGTTACCCATATAGAATACAATTTTTCAGTGGAGAAAAAATGTTGTTGTTTTGTTTTGTTTTGTTTTTTTTACATTGGGAAAAAATCTTGTTCTAGTAAAGATTTATGCATTAAGGTGAAATAATTTGCACTCTTAAAATACCTTTATTTCATTTGATAACAACAGAATTCAGGTGCCTAACTTGGAGAAAAACAAGTACAGCACAGATAGGAGATATTAAAACTTCTTTGATACTTGCTTTTTGTTCATTATTTAAAAGCTTCTTAAATCACTGAAGAGCAGTAAGTAAATGATAAAATATATATATTATATTTTATATATCTATATTTTTAATATATTTTTAATATATTTATATATAATATACATTGTATTTCTTTTCTAAGATCTCCTAGAGGAAAGTAAAATTTAGCGTTAGATGTAGAGATCTCTTCAAAATAGGATTAAGCCTCTTTTTTTTTTTTTTCTTTTTTTTTTTCTTGACATTGACTCAATTTGAAAGCAAAAAGTTAAGTCTTGAAAGCAAGAGGGGATGGCACATTACAATCTGACAGAATTAATATCTGCATCTGTCAGAAGATGGAATGAATAAAAATAAATAAAAAATTTACTGCTGATTGGGATTTTTAGTTCAAAAGTATACATCAGAGAGATTATAACAAACTACTATAGCACAGGATGTTTTCAATTAATATTATTTAAATGATTTATCAGATGTTGTTTGTCAAATCCTTGTAACAAAGAAGAGAAGTAATTCCTATGAACACCAGAAAGGTATGCTTTTTCATGTATTTTAATTTGGTATTTTGGAAAATGTATATAAATTTGGTATATTGGAAAATGTTGGAGAATGAAAGCAGTAATTCAGAGTATCATTTGCATATTATATAGTACTTACATCATTAGAACTTTGATATATGTCTCACAGTAATTGTGATTGAGCCTCCTGCTATGATGAAAGAGCTAGTTTCTGTTTCCTGTCTGTTTTCTTCTTGCTGGTAGGTGAACAAATGATAGGAGATCTTTCCAGCTGTGCTGATCCATAGGTCAGTACCACCACACAACTCTCTCACTTCTCAGAAGGACAAGAGGAGAGAATATGATGAAAAGAAATACTGTGGTTTGAGATAAAGACAGATCACCCACCAATTGCCTGCTATCACAGGCAAAACAAACTCAGTATAGGGAGATTAAAGTAATTTATTGCCCATGTACAACAGATTAGAAAAGAGAGAATTAAAAGCATACTCAAAACATCTTTCTCACCATCTGATGTCTTGTACCTTCCCCATTCAAATAGCACAAGGGAACAGGTAGTGAGGTCTGTGGTCAGTCCACATCATTTTGTTTCTGACACTCATTTGTGGTCACTTTCTGACCCTGCTCCACAATAAGATCCCTCCCATGGGATGCCATCCTTCCAGAATTGATCCTGCATAAGTTTCCCACAGTCTTCAGCTCTCCAAGCATTACTCCAACACGGCTCCCTCTCACTTAGCCCACTCTTCAGGAGCACAGTACTACAGCACTACCCAGACCTCAGTTCTGGCCAGCAGTGAGTCCCTTTTGGAACAGCTGGAGCTCGATCTGATCTGACGTGGTAGTGCTGGGCCCTGCTCACAGAGATGATGCCCACAGACCCTTCACTACCAAAACCTTGCCATGTAAGCTCAATATACCAGTATCCACTAATTTCCTTACAGTTGTACTTTACATTCCATTTTAGACTGGCTATACTAATTTTCATCTCCCAAAAGTCTTGAGATTAGAAAGCCATGATAGTTATATTATACTGCTATTTAAAAGCTCAGCCAAGAGTCATTTGTCAAAGCAGAACAGTAGCTCAGGAAATCACTTCATTTCTTGAAATATAAGCCCAGTTAAAGTATTTTCCTAAATTGTCCATCGTTAACTGTCAAGCACATTATCTTCAATTTAAAAGCTGATTATGCAGATACCTGAAACTCTGATTTCCTCCATCCTCATAGGATTAGACTGTGGGGAAAGCAGTGGGAGGGAGAGAGGAAGAGACAAGAGGGTGAGGACTATTTTGTAATCTCAAACAAGGGGAAAAAGCTGTGGAATATTGTCTGAAAACTTGTTTGACCTTGTAGCCTGACACTGTGGAACTAGCATCTCTCTACTACTCTTCAATACAGTCTTTTCTGTCTGCCCTGTAGTCTGCTTGCCACTGTTCAGTGGGCTGGAGGGGTGCTACGTGCTGTTGCAGCGCTGCGTGCTGTTGCAGGCATGACAGGGACAGCTCTGTCAAAAAAGAGCAAGGAATAGCAGTTAGATGAATGTTCCATGTTCCATGTTCATTAAATGAAATCTGACCTTATAATGAAATACAGCCATGATTTTCTGAATTTTTAAATTTCAGACTCTTCAGATTCACCTTCCATTTCTCTCAATTTACTTCCATGTTGATGAATAATATAAGTAAATAAATACATGCATCATTTAAAATTTAAAATGTTTGCTTAAAATAAGTATTTTTTTTTTCTTTTTTTTTTTTCTTTTCTTTTTTTTCCTGTTGCTAATATTCTATACAAAAAAAGAGCAGGCAGCCTCTAACAAAACATGCATCTATAAGTATTCAGTCCTAGTTGTAGCTTATCATTCAAATTAGTTTCGTATCTGTTGCAGGAAGCTGCTGAATCTTTCTCTCATTCCGGGAGGCTATTCATGAAGCAGTTTTCTCTGTAATTTCTAGTCTTAGTTTACCCTTTCACCCTGCACAACATGACTTTTAACATTAAGGAAATATAAGCACATCCCCAGAGTGTTAGTAAGTGAACTATTAGCCCCACATAACTCTTTTTAACTATTAGATGTGAAGACAACTTTTGCAAATACAGTGACTGAAGTGAACAGTGTCCACCACATTCATGCAAAGATAAATAATTCTTGGGTAATCTATGAAAATTATGTCCTATAACAAGAAAAACTATCAAAACAGAGATTTATTGATAGTTTTATATAGTTGTAATATATAGTATATCACAATGTCACCTCTCTGCATACTTCAGGAGAAAAACTAAGAAACACTGAAGAAAATAATATTTTCTCCAAATAAATGTATTTTTTTTTTAACTCTTGCTCATGAGTGACTGGCTTATGCTTACTGTCACAATACTATTAACAATAAAAGAACAGCCTATGATCAATTTTGTGGGTAGTCTCAAGGCTCACATAAATGTTTTAATCAGTTAAGGTCAATGAATTCTCAGCCTCACTGATGGACTGTACTGTTCGTCCCATAGGCATGAATTCCAGTGGTGAATACTTATAGATATTAAAAAGAAATCTTTTGCTTTTCTTCTTAGCTGTATGCTTCTTTACTCTCTGTTTATTTTTTTTTTGTTTCTTTGTTTGGGCTGGTTTTTTGATTGGTTGACTAGTTTTTTGTTTTTTTTTTTTCCCACTTACTTTTTCTTCCTTTCACTGCTCAGTACTCTCTGACACCTCTCTCACTTCATTTTTCTTGTCCCTGGACTAAGTCCCCCTCTTAGCGGTTGTTTTTTTCAAAAGCTAAAATCGGTGATTAAGTTTAAGGGCTGTTTATTCATTAGTTCTGGAAATATGAATGCAATATATTTGTTTTGATCAATACAATCTTATAAAGTTTGGTATGATGAAAATTAAAGCACATCCAGACAGTGAAATTATCAGCAGAGGGTCAGCACAGCACATAATTATAGCAGCCCTGACAAAAGCCCTGAAATCAAATTTCCTGGTTCAATAAATTCAGATAGTCATATGAGAAGATTTACTTTCCAAACAATGCACAATGAAGTGATCACAGATTCATCTTGCAGAATCCCTAATGAGTACTGCATTCCTGTCTACTAAGTACCAAACTCATTTTTACTGTTCAGTGATGCTGTTCACATTTTAGAATATGGTAACAGTGTGTCACTCAAAATTTACCTTATTAACCTATTTTCTGCATTTTGGTGAATTTTATCCTATATAACTGTGGATATGAGAGATGAGCTACGAGCAAGATCTAAGTATATGAAAATTTGCATGTTAGGCTTGCAAACAGATATAATAAATTCCTAATTTCAGTTTTTCTAAACACATAAACTTTTTTTTTTTTTTTCAAGCCAATCTTTCAAATGGAGATTAATGGAATTAATAGATGTAGTCTATGCTTTCCTGTAAAAAGAAATGAGTTGGATAATCTGGGGGAAAAGGAAGGAGGAAAGAATGTAAGTAGAAGGAGGATGTAAGAAGAGAGAAATGTGAAAAGAAGCAAAGTAAGGACTTTCTGTTCATGTTGAGCATGCAGTACAATAACTAGATGCAAGTCCTAAGGCTGTCTTTTCCAAGTTCAAAAGTGATGTTTGGATAATTACATGCCTGAGAATTGAAGTCTTGATTGGCATAATCACGTACACTGTTTTCAGAGAGAATAATTACTTCATACCCTTAACTCTACATTGCTGATAATTTTTAAGAGTTCATTCACTGAGAAGAATTTATGTTAGCAATGATTCTAACCAGTATACTAAGTATTGATTAATTGGTTAATGGCTACTTGCACAATTGTTAATACATATTCTGAAATACTTTTATGTGTGGCTCCTCATTCCATTAAATATATATGTATATGTATTAAATATATATGTAGTATATATATTCTTCAGTATACCTTCTTTATCTGAGCAGTACCCTGAGCCAGGGTAAAACATTGAAAACAGCAGATATTAGTCTAACACTGTTTGCACTCTGATAAACCAGAAGCACTGTGAAAACATAAGACACATTACAGTAACCATGATAGCTTTTTGTTAGTCTGTTTTTATCATTTGCTCCTTTCATAGGTTTAAATTAATATGTTACTGAAGCATGTTCTATGGCACAGAATTGAAATACAGTTTTACCAAGGAGTAGAATACAGTCATACAAACTGTGGAGAGAAAAAAGAAAAAAAAAAGAAAGAAATAACAGTGTCATGGCTTTATGAGGTGTAAGGTCTGCCCAGTGTAGCTAGACAAAGTATATAGAACTGAAGCTTTAAAACTCCCAGTCTTGAAAAAAAAATAAATATATATTTCATGTGTGTTTAGTAATATTTAGTAGATCTGACCCTCCAAGGAACCCAATTTCCTTTCTGAAGAATAATTTTAAGTATGTACAGTAAGGTTTAAGAGAATTGAAATTTCTAGATGAGCACATAAAATCACAGTTGAAAATATTTAAGAGCAAAAACAAACAAAGAAGTTTGTAAATATTTTATGTTCTTAAAAATGATATCTTCTCAGTGCTGTAACATGAATCATTGATATCTCAAATGTATTCAGTAGATATTGTTTTCTATAACTTAAAATCACAGGATAAATTAGTTAGAAGTACCCCCAGAGGTCATCTGATCCAAGGACCTGCCCAAAGATGGGCTGCTCAGGGCTTTCTCAGTCTTCTACTTTCTCTATGGACTTCTGAGAAGACTCTGCCTTCATCTTTTTTTATAGCAAGGAAAGTAAGGCCGCATTTATCCCTTTTTAAACTAAAAAAATAAGAAAAACAGTTTTCACAATCTGTTCTCAAATGACATTACTGTTCAGCCTTCTTGGTAGAGCTCAATTGGACTTGCTCCAATTTTTCAATTTCTTTCTTATACTGGGGAGCCTAAAATTTCTCAGGGAACTCAAAATATAGTTTTAGGTGCCAAATGGATGGAGGTAAACACTTCTTTCATCTTCCTGGCTATACTCTTACTACCGGTGCTCAATTTGCAGTGAGTCCTCACCACCGCAAGAGCGCACTGCTGACTCATAATCAACATGTTGGCCACCAGGATGCCAGAGCCTTCTAAGCCAGTTAGGCCTGTCTTCTCATAAATCTACTTCATCCCTCGTGCAGGACTTAGCATTTTGTTCTTTTAAACTTCAGCAGGTCTCTGTTAGCCCCCTTTTTTTCCCCACGACATTAGAATCCTTCCTGTGATCAGAGGAGATGGTCTTTGAGGATCAAAAACTTTGTGGACTCTTCTGTTCTACAGGGGTATCCTCCACAGGTTTTGCCAAATATTTCCATGAAGGAGACTATGTAAGATTTCTGGAAGATAAGAGTTACATGTTTACTACTGAATTTCACAGAATGACAATGTATTTGAAGTTCCTTTGTCCAAAAACCATCTCTGAGGAGTATGTGTAAAACATTTTTATGTCTGTTTTGAGATTTCAAAGGACATCTATTTTCCCCCTTATTTTCTTCAGAATTTAAATTGAATGGTCAAAAATGGAAGCCACATGGACAAAAAATTTCAGTATTATTTTATTTTACCGTATGCTGGAATTTGCTACAGATACGTTCTTGACTATTACTGAAGTAATTTGGATTAGATTATGATGTTCACCATAATCTTCTGTGACTATAAAATAGGTTGAGCATTACAGAATAGCATAATGCAAACAAAAGGATGCACAATACATGATTAAACTATGAAAGTCTTTGCCATAGGATATTTTGATTATCAAAAACATAGGAACACTTCAAAGGGGATTAGGAATATTTTGTGAGAAAGTTCCATCGATTACAGTTATACAGAAAGATATTTTCTATGCTCAGGAGATCCTAAAATTAAAGACTGCTGGAAGGATTTATCTGGGGAAGTATCACTAAGCGATTTAACTGGATGCATTCACTACCTTTATTTTCCCCCAAGACAGAATACCAGACTAGATTAATCTTTGGCATGACTTAGTATGGCTGTGTTCCTGTAAGTTCTGTGTTAACACAAACTCTTCTTGATCTATTCCAATTGTGAAATAATGCTTGCTAATTTATAATTTCATCAAAATTCCTCTTCTCCAGTCCAAAGTTCATAACTTTTCTAATGCAGACATTAGACTGCATTAGACTGCAATATTCGAAAGTGCTTTTGAAAGCATATGAAAGCACTGATTTCTAAACTGACTTCTAAATCACTATCAATAAAATATCTTTGAGAAAAATATCTCTCTGAACTATAGCTTGCAATGTATGTGAATGTAGCATAAAATAGGTATGTCCTTCGTATGAATTATTTAAAATAATCTCTGTTCTTAACACAAAAGGTTTATGTTGCACAACCCTATGATTCAGTCCCTGGCATTACAATTAAGCAGCTTCATAGCAGTGTGCTGAATCCTTTTAATCCTCTAAAAAACTGCTGTTTAAACTAGGAAGAACAGTAATGAAATCACTGTATTAGCATTCACCTTTGACACAACATATACTTGTTTCCCAAGAAACCAAAAAGCTTTCTCTTCTCTCTGCTTCAAACCCATACCATTAAAATCTGAACTGAATAATTTCTCATGCTTGATAAACAGTTGCACAGATATTGGTAGAAGTGAATACTAAGCTTGCACAGTTGATTCCTCACTCGAAAGGTTATAATTTTTGTGGAATGAGATAATATTTGGGGCAGTAAGAATCCCAGACCCCTCAGGCTCCTGACACAGAGGCTGTTAAGTGAGGCAGACAAGAGTTTGACTGCATCCTTGCATCGTTTACAACTACAAGCAGGCATGCATAAACAATTACTTCACAGCACTCTGACACATTACATAAACTCTGTACCTAGCCAGTAAATCTTACAGAACTCTGTTTTTTACAACAGCATTGCCTCAGGCAAGACTTACGTGCCCTAGAAAGGAAAATGTGAATTATCTAATGCTGCTTACCTGATACTTTTATTCAATCTTCTTCACTCTGTAAAAGATTCAGTGCCGTAATAAGTACTTTAAGGTCTTAGTAATAGTATCAACTGCTAAAGAATTAATAACAGTGCAAAATATGCAATTGTCTCTATTTCACACAATTGCAGATATACTACTATTGATGTAGTTCGGTTTGTTTAGCATTAGGGATTAATGCATTAGTTTAAGAACCAATATACTACTTTAACAAGAGGAATCCATAAGTGACAGTTCTGAATCTTTCCATTTCAGTGAGCAGAGGATGTGGGTGAGCAGACTTGTTTTTCCTGAATAACTTTGCACTGGTGACAAAATAGAATATTTTTATCTTCTACCTCATTGATTTTACCTCACAAGAAGTATTGGAGTAACAATAGAATACTTTTATCTTTTGCCTCAAAATGTGCAAGGACATTTTCCTTGGGTTCCACAGACATTGTTTTTAAAAAGTGGCTCACTGTGGCCTAATAGGCAATGGAAATCTTCCAAACTGGGGAAAAGTTAATGAAAATGAGTCAAAGGTTTCAATTAATAAGCTGATGGTGAGAAAAGGGGAAGTATGTGGCCATGTGACTACCCTAAATACCACTGAGAGTGGCCATAGAGACATTAGTGCATATCTATGGGACCCTGAAAAAGAATGAGTATGTATGCCAGTGTACTGCATATGTACATCTTAACTGTATAAATGTAGGAACTGAACTCTGAGAGGGTGTACTTATTTGTCAAGTTGCCCTGTACACAAGGCAAGGAATAAAGGAATGCTGCTTTCTAACATCACATTGGAGTTATAGTTTTCTTCCCGGATTTCAGATGATGCTATATGTGCCAAAAACATGGTGCTGTTGAAGTCAATGGAAAACTGCCATTCAGTTCCGCAAGGCCTTATAAACTTTTCAAATCTTTTTTCATTTTTGTAGGACCTGACTCGTGGAGTTCTGTCATTTTGTAAAAAAGTATACTCCAGTTTTTCTTAATGGAATTATTCAAAGACATTATGACTGCAGTGAGTAATTTCAAATTAAGAGCTAGCGAGTGGGAAAAAAAAAAAATTATGTTTCTGCATGTACATACATTTTAGCAAATCCTATTATGTTAGTGATTTTTTTTTCACAAGACCTGAACAGAGAAATAATTATATTATTCTGCTGGATGAACTTCTGAGTTGTCTTGAGTTGCCTACTAGAAATCCCACTAGATACAATAGTCACATCTTTGTAAAAGAACAGTTCCGCTTCTCTTCACCATCTTTCTAACCACTGATTGTATATGTGCATGTTCAATTGTGGTCACATTTTATTTTGACCTTCATCCATACCAAGACTGAAACAAATATCTTAAACTTAGTCAAAACATACATACTCTCTGAAGATAAGCAAAATCCTTCTCATTTCAAAACTACATCTTACCTTTTTTTTGGTCAGATATTCAATTTCCTAAAGCACCAATAGCAAGATCTTGCTATGAAAAGCTGTTGTTATTTGGAAGACATACATTTTGGCACCTTTCTTGCCAGCACACATGAGATCTACAGTTTTTTGGTTTTGAGTGAGATCAGTAATGTGACAGTAGCAAGAGGTAGCAGGTCTCATATATTTAATTCTAGTTAACAGATATTTGCCTGACATCTTCCTACTCCAAAGCCATGGGAGGTTCACAATGGGAAAGAGAAAAGCCATATCTATTTAGGGTTATGAAATTACTAAAAATTCACTTTTTTAGAAGAGTGACCTGGAAAGAGAATGTAATAGGGCAATGAACAGCTGGAACACTGCAGACCAGAAATACTTAAGCAGGATGGATATATTCAAATTCTTAGAACACGGTGAGATTCAGATTCACTGAAGAAGACTGAAAAATCTGGCTGCTGATATTTTGAATTAGACTGTCTGCAGTGAGAAGAAAAACAATGCTGGTGGAGGGAGGTGCCTTTCTACTAGAAAAAAAAACAGTGACACTATTTATGTCTTGCTTGCAGAAAAGGCAAAGTATCCCATATGAGTCCAAGGAATGAATTACAAACCAATTAGCATCATCTCAGCCCCAGCAAAGATCATGAAGCAGTTACTCATAGGTTCCATTCCAAATACATGAAGGATAGGAAGGGTATCTGGATTTGTCAGCACACATTCACAAAGGGTTTGACCAACACAAAACTTTCTGTAATAAAATAAGATTATTATGTTAGGATAGGAGGAGACTGTTGAACATTATCTACATCATTGTTAAGTAAAGCTTTTGACACCATCTTTAACAGCATTCTTATTTGTAAGCTGAGAAATTACAGACCTTGCTCTGGAATAATGGACTGTGAGGTGGTTTGAAAATTGACCGGACTGCCAGGCACAAGTAGCAGTAGTCATCAGCTTGATGTTTGGGTGACAGCCAGCAGCAATCAGAGTGTTTTAGAAGTTGCTATGTCCCATTTATATTCAACATCATCAGCCACTTGGACTCTGACACAGAGTGTATCCACAGGCAAATCTATAGATAACTCTAAACTAAGGGTAATTTTTAGCAAAATGAATGACAGATTTTTCAGTCCAGGGAGATTTGGAAAATTTTGAGTACTGGGACAACCATAATGTCCTGAACTTTTTGAAGACAAAGTTCAAAGTCAACAGCAAAAACCTTTGTGATACTGCAGATACTATCCCAGGTTTCTGATATCCAAATCAAAGTTTTTTCAAGTCTAATGTATATAAGATCTTATGCTATCAAAATAGTGAATGTTACATCCCAAAATAAGAAAATGTAAGTTATTTTAGATTATTTAATTTGCTTATTTTTTACAGAAATACGATTTTTTTTTTATATTGCTCATACACTGAACCTAGTAAATGGTTTAAGGCTTTAAAGCTACTCTCTAAACTCTACAATTTTCGGAAGTTTTAAAAGAAAAGAAAGAATTTTCAGTCTTTCTTTCCTCATTACGTGAATAAAGATGAATTGGCCGCTTCATCAAGTGAATAATAATAAAGAAATTGCAAAAATATTTTTTTTTGCCTAACAACATTATTGAGTTCATTTTTACATACAAAATGTATGGAATTTAAAATTATTGAGTAAAGATAATTTGTCATCTTTTAGGATTGTATGAAGTAGGACATAAAACAACAAACCAGAACACAGATTTTGCGCCAGGTAGCTAAAAGTATGAAGACACAGCCTATTCTTTTTCTGAAGGGCTGAATCTAGTAATTTAAATGAACCCTGGTACAGCCTGATGTCATCAAATTTGCCCAAAACTATATGGTATGTGTTGTATAAATCTACTGTTTTGTTTCATGTTTGCAGATAAAAAGTCTGCTCTATTTTGGACGACTGTTATAGTCGATGGATTTGCTCCATTTCAGATAACTTCTTATCTTGGAGAGAGCAAGCACCAAGCTGCCCATGCTAATAGGAAGAGAAGAGACACCACCAGCTCAAGCTAGGCAAAGAGCCTACTGGCATGCCAGCACACTTCTGTTTGCCAAAATTCACTTCAGTAACTTTAGTTTACATCTATTTTTCTGGACAGAAGTGCATCACAAGATGTGCAGTAGTGTTTATATTACTTTCTATACACTGTGTAGAACTAGGGTGCAGCAAATCTTTTCAAATTTACATGTACCATTCTATGTAATACCTTGGATACATTTCTGGCAAAAAGGCAAATAATGCAAATAGAAAAACAAATCTCAGTCATTTGTGTGAAGCCTTACATTTGTTTCCCAAAAATACAGCTGGGATGGGAGTGTTTCCAGGGGTTTTGGCAAATTCTGGCTGTTACTGAAATTTCTAAGTACAGTAATAAAGAATATTTGAAACTGAAGACTGGCAGAGTGATTGTTTTTCTCTTTAGCTTCTCAAGGATGTGATCAGAAATGACTTTTTAAAGCAGCTGCAGTTAAAGCTCTGTGTTGTTACTTCAGTGTCTCCATAAAGTAACAAGATTGTAATAGTCCGTCAAATTTCATTCACCTGGTCCTTGATGCAATTTGCTTGCATTCACTTCTTTAAGACACAAAGTGGAATGAGAATTATTGAAATTTGAACCTAACGTCAGTGCCAGATGAATATTCAGGAGCCATATGACTAGGGCATGATCAAATTTGAACTGATTCTGCTGACTTCCACAGACTTTGAAACAGCGATATCCATACAGCTAGGAAATTTGATCTGTGTAAGCAATAATGGAGTCCAAGAAGACTGACCTACAGGCTGGCGTTGCTGGCCTTTCTAAATCCAACAGATGTGCTTTCCTGATAAGGAGAAAAGACGTGACTTTTCTACAATAAATGATTCTGAAAAGACAAAGTGATATTTGAAAATTAATGTGGAACGTACAATAAGTAATTGTTAACTCCTTGGATTTTGCCTCACCTTTCCTGAGAAGCTTCACACTATTTATTTTTGAAAATTCAGAAGATCATGATATATTTCCAAAGACCTTCTCACCTTCACAACAAAAGCTGTGAAAAGAATTTCTAGAGTTGAACTAATGCAAATGTCTGCTGAGATAAATGAAAAGTATTGTGTTGACTGAACAGCGTGCTGCTCAGGATCATCCTGGCTTGCATCAGAAATGGTGTTGCCAGCAGGAACAGGGAAGTGATTGCCGCCCTGTACTCAGCTCTGGTGAGGCTGCACCTTCAAGTACTGTGTCCAGTTTTGGGCCCCTCACTGCAAGAAAGACATTGAGGCCCTGGAATGTGTTCAAAGAAGGGCAACAAAGCTGGTGAGGGGTCTGGAGTACAGGCCTTACGAGGAGCAGCTGAAGGAGCTGGGATTGTTCAATCTGGAGAAGAGGAGACTCAGGGGAGACCTTATTGCGCTCTATAACTGCCTGAAGGGAGGTTGTAGTGAGCTGTGGGTCGGCCTCTTCTCTTGTGTAACGAGTGATAGGACTTGAGGGAATGGCTTCAAAATGTGCCAGGGGAGATTCAGGCTGGATGTTAGGAAATACTGCTTTTCTGAAAGAGTGGTCAGGCACTGGAATGGGCTGCCCAGGGAGGTGGTGGAGTCACTGACCCTGGAGGTGTTCAAGAATGTTTGGACGTTGTGTTGATGGACATGGTTTAGTGAGAACTAGTGGTGACGGATGGTTGGATTGGGTGATGCTGTGGGTCTTTTCCAAACTTGGTGATTCTATGATTCTATCAGTAAACATTAAGTTGTTCTTAAATGCTTGTTTTTCATGCCAATGATTGTTTCTGTTTATTCTCATTCCAATCCTTGAACATAATTCATGAAAATAGTATTTCAAGTAATCATCTCCTCATTTAGTACCTGTGAAATGCAACGTATAATCTGAAAGCATCCTTAGTTCAGTGAGGTCAGATAACTCTTACTAGCTGTTTAGTATTTATTGTTCTAGCAGCAAAGTCTAATTCAGTAGTCTGGAGATAATACCACATGCCTTCAACTCAGGACATGCCCATGTTTTCATTGAAATACATGTATTAGCATCCACTGGAATTTTAGCAGGGCAAATCAAAGGAAATTATAAGTAATTAATAGCCCAGAAGGAAAAATATTTTAAAGTTTCAAATCTGAACCACACATAAAACAGAGATGAATCTGAGTCATCTATGTTACCAATGAATGGTATGACTATTATACTATATCTGAACAAATGATGCAATTTGACTGTCTCTGACAGTTCAATCAGGGAAGCTCTTTTTGCCATACAAATCTAACAGTTTTGTTAGGTTTCATTTCCTTTTCATCAGAAAGGGACAAGTCTGCCCTTTTTGATGAACATTTGAAAATTTCTAACCAGATCAAACTCTTATTATCCTCAGTAACACCCTCTTCTGCATCCAGAGCATATCTGCTAATTTCCAGTAAAAGAGCAGAAGGATTTTACTTAAGTTGTAAAATGGACTTGACAGAAAATATACAGAAGGTCATCATTTTTTCTCAATTTAGGAATATTAATTTCATAGCTCAGGGTTTTTTTTCACATATAACTTGTAGGAAGAAAGTGAAAGGGTCAAATTGCTAACTGTTCCAGAGAAGAATTTAAGTCAGGAACAAGAAAATTGATTATGTGCAAATACATGTAATGAAAATACTTCAAATGGAATAGCAAATCAGAATGTTAATTGTGCACATTAATTTGCCCAGAGAGGTTGTAGATGATACCTCCTTGGACACATTCAAGACTAAGTAGGGCAGGGCTTAGAGCAGTCTAGTTGGTCTAGTGGGAGGTGTGCCTGGCTATAGCAGGGGGTTTGAACTAGATGATCTTAAAGGTCCCCTCCAACCCAAACCATTTTATGATTCTATGATTCCATGTCAAGAGCTTCATTGCCTGGAGAAAGCTTCTCACAGTTCCTCTGTACAAGTTATTTTATTTGGGGGGAAAAAAAAAACAACTTCTCAAAACCACTAAGCAGTAGTAACAATAATACATAAATGATAAGATTTTTTGTTTGATTAGAATATTTAACAAATCATGGCCCCAGTGGTTGCCACTTATACTTTAAGCTGTCAGTAATCCTTACCACTATAGTGAAAGAAAAGCTGTTCTCCGAAGTTTGATGTACATTCTTATATATTTATTTATTGTTCCAAGTTTATTTAAAAATTACACATTAACCTCCATTAATATAACTGACACAATGCTTTGATACCCAATAGTTAGCAAATGTCTCTTGTAACTTATTAAACCACTTGCAAAACAGGTGATTCTCAGAAAGGAGGTATATCAACACTACCACCTGATCTGGCTTAGGTAAGCCAGTGTGCCAAAACACTAGTCCATTGCAACATAATTTTAAATACCTGAAAAAAGATTTGGAAATCAGCCAGCTAATTTCCTGAGGAACTGTAGGAGTGAAGAAATCTTCTGTATTTTCAAATACACTTATAAAATTTAATGTCTCCCTTTAGAATACCCTACAGCACCAAGCCTCCTCAAAAAACCTATGTAGGTTGTATTTTATTTTTGTAAAAAAGAAAAAAAGAGAAAAAAGGAAAAGAAAAAAAAAGCAAAAAAGTTCTTACTGTGCTGGATCATTTCATCCACCATAGCTTGTCTTTTTCACCACTGCAGCATGAACTCCTTGTAACTTTCTCATCAATAACTAGGGATTTGATAAATAAGGTTAAAGGCGAAACAACTCCTAATTCCATGAATCATTTACTACTAATATAGCAATGTACAAGACTCTATTAATTCAAAAAAATATTCAGGTAGTTTTTGGATGCTCTTTTGAAAGTATTTTTCTTCTTAGTGTTTAACAGTTGGGAACAATTTTCCCCAATCCAACTTTTGGTCCAGTCTTTTCAAGGTGTGTTAGGACTGATTTAGCTTCACAAATCTGCTATGCTCTTATATTTGAAAAGTTGTTGTTTATTCATCTAAAATGAATAAAACAAACAGCAAACATTTTTATTGTTACCACCCTTTGTTTGGTAAGTTGTGCTAAGATGATTTCTGACATTCCTCTTATTCTGATTTCTGTGGCATGTTTCCTTTCTTCATCTTCTCTGACCTTCTTGGCTTGCTTACCTCTGTTCCTTTTGTATATGTTTTACCTGAGACAGCAGTGACTGATGTTTCCCTGCTGAGTTATTTCCTCTGTCATTAGGCAGCTCTCTCTGTTGTTTGTTTTTTCTTTGTTTGTTTGTTTATTTGTTTTTTTCCCTTGCTCATAGCACTGAGAAAGAGAAAGAATTTGTTATGGTCTTTTTGTTAAGGCTGGTCTTAAAATCTAGTGCAACCATGAAATCATGGTGGTTGCCATGTTATTTGTAATATTCGTAAACTTAGGTTCTATTCCATTATTGTTATGATTTGGAATATTTTCTATATTTGCAGTCATGTTCATTTCCAAAGTTAATGACAACTGTTAGATTTTATTTGAATTCCAGTGTAGATGGATTTAGTCATTGTTGAGAGGATTTAGATAAAGAACAAACTATTGCAATTCTGTAGAAATACGTTTGTTGCCTGGTAGTCTTTGGCACACACAATCAGTGGAAAACAATATTTTAGTCAATGTTATTTACATAAATACCAGGGAGATATATGACAGCACATCCTCTTGTAAAACTTACTATGAAGGAACTGGTGCACGCAGAAAGGACAGAGAAAGAGCATTACACACACAAGTACATCTGGGAAAGAAAGAAACAAACTGCTTTGTAGTGTTTTGAGGTTTTTTGTTTGTTTGTTTATTGACTGATAGCAACAGGATAACCAACAAGTAGGAAAAGAAGCTGTGTTTATCTGTTTGGTTAGGTTGTTTTTTCTCCATCATTCTGAATTTGATGAGTGTGCTGGTAAGATACATCATCTAATTTTATTCCTTATTGCGATGGGTTTATTTTATTAGTTTGCTTTGTTTGGTTGTTGTTCTTTTTTTCATATATAGCGATATGTTGAATTCCAATGCTTATTGAAAATAGAAAACATTTCCTCCTAAATGTATTTAATTTTTGGTCTAACATCTTCCAATACTTT
Source organism: Tympanuchus pallidicinctus (assembly GCF_026119805.1). Classification (NCBI taxonomy): domain Eukaryota; kingdom Metazoa; phylum Chordata; class Aves; order Galliformes; family Phasianidae; genus Tympanuchus; species Tympanuchus pallidicinctus. Next base: position 23,002,800 of record NW_026294802.1, read on the forward strand.
TTGTACAAAAAGCATGATAGGCAGAAACTCGGCAACCCATTACATTCTATCCATCAATAGTTACTTCTCAAAATTTTACTGGCAACACTTTATTGCAGTGCTCTGGTGTTACGTAGCATAGAATACATTCTGGATTTTCACATGGATTTTTAATAAGAGCAGCAGTTATTTACAGCTATTCAAAGCTTGTAGATTTCTCCAAGATTTTCCTATCCAAACATCCAGTCCTAATGGTAATGATTACTTCCCTTCACTACAGAATTTACAGAATTAAGACATGGGTTTTTGTCAGCGACTAGTACTAGAGACAACACAAGAAACTATTTCCCAGTTTGTTTTTAATTCAATACTGTGTGATATCATTTATTTTTCTGATATCATCCAAATTAATATATGCTCGTGTATATTCCAAGGTATAAAATTTTGCACTTATATTCATTTTTTATTTAGATCTACTTTCTACCTCTTGATATTCATGGAACTTTCTCCAAAACTTGGAAAGACCCACAAAGTCAATTATTTATCTCTTTTAAGTAGGAGATTACCTCTTTATGTTGAACCAATTATTTCAGGCTAAGAGAATGACTTAAAAGTTCAAACTTTGTTTTCAAAGAAACCTCAAAATATAGTCATAATTCAAGCTTCCCAGTAACATAAGCAGAGGCAAGAATCAGCTCCTCCTGTTAGCAATTTTTTCCATAACATTACATTAGGAGCTCAAAAGTACAGGTGGAAAAAGTGCCATCTAAACATTAGGAGGAACTTTTTACTATGAAGGTGGCTGAGCACTGTAAGCATTTGCACAGACAAGTTATAGTGTACTTTTCTTGGAGATAATCAAAAGCTGTCTGGACATGGTCCTGGTCAACCTAATCAAGAGGGAGGGGTGAACCAAATGATCTCTAGAGGCCCCTTCCAACTTCAACTATGATATGATTCTGTAACTCTGTGAAGAAAAATTATTTATCCCTTCAAACATTCAATTCCTAATCTTCTAGGTCCACTGTCTTTTTAGTCTGATCTGCATTTCTTGTTGACACTTGATTTTTTTTTTTTTTTTTAAATTGGACCAGTATTATTAAGACATTTCAGTCCATATTGGATGCCTTGTCTCCATCTCTGTGTTTTCACCTATGATGTTTATGTTTCATCTATACTATTGTGTATAGATGCCTATATCTTACAGTTGATATTTGTGTTGATGTTGATAATGTTGTTGTTTTTCACTTTTTTTTTTTTTTACTAGCTTTATTATATTCACTCTAAATAATGATGAAAACTGTAATAGTAGTCTGGTCCAGGCCTATGGAAACAGATATAACACCCAATGTTAAATAAAAATGCTTTATTGACAATTAAGTATTAGATCAATCAGCAAATTATCCTTAATTGGTTGAGTGTATGGCTTGCTTGATCAAAGGATAGCACATCTTAATCACAGAATCACAGAATGGCCAGGGTTGGAAGGGACTTCAAGGATCATGAATCTCCAACCCCCCTGCCACAGGCAGGGCCACCAACCTCCCCATTTAATGCTAGACCAGGCTGCCCAGGGTCCATGCAACCTGGCTTTGAACACCTCCAGGGACGGGCCCATCCACAACCTCTCTGGACAGCCTGTGCCAGCAACTCACCACTCTCTCTGTAACGAACTTCCCCCTGACATCCAACCTAAATCTTCCCTCAACTTAAAACCATTTTCCCTTGTCCTGCAGTTATCAACACTTTCAAATTCTCCTGCTCTTTGTAGGCTCCCTTTAGGTACTGAAAGGCTGCAATGAAGTCACCCCACAGTCTTCTTTTCTCCAGGCTGTAAAAGCCCAGCTCCCTCAGCCTGTCCTCAAGCATGACCTTCCCTGGTGAAGCTGTGCTGGCTGTCTCAGATCACATGCTCATTCCTCATGTGATCGAGCATGTTATCCAGGATGATAACATCCATCGTCTTCTCAGGCACAGAGGTGAGACTCACTGGCCTATAGTTCCCAGGGTCTTCCTTGCTCCCTTTCTTGTAAATGGGAGTGATGTGACCCTTCCTCCAGTCATCCAGGACCTCACCTGACAGACACAACTTTTCAAGTATGATGGAGAGCAGCTCAGCAACCACCTCAGCCAGCTCCTTCAGAAACCTGGGATGCACGCCATCCTGCCCCTCACTTATACACATTCAGACTCATGAGGCGGTCTTGGACCTGCCCTGTCCTCACAGTGGGGGGGGATTTACCACCCCAGTCCCCACCTAGAGATTTAGGGATGCAGGGCTCAGGGACGTGAGAAGTACTGGAATCCTGGCCGCCAGTGAAGACAGAGGCAAAGAACTCATTCAGTACCTCAAGCATTCTCTTCGTCTGTTGAAGGAAGTTCTCCTTTTACATTTACCAAAGGAGGTGCACTTGCTTTGACCTGTCTCTTCTGGCCAGTGTACCTGTAGAAAGTCTTCCTATTGTTTTTCAATCTCAGCATGCCCAGCAGGTCCTTACCGAGCCACACCAGCTTCCTACCTCCTCTACCTGCTTTCTTATTCAGAGGGACAGAGAGCTTTTGTGCTCTCAGGAAGCCAGCTCTCCTCAACATCTTTGTTTTTAAAGACAGCATCTGAAGGGATATTGCCTAACAGTCCATTGAACAGCTTAAAGTTCGCTCTTCCGAAGTTCAGGGTCCTGACGGATAATAATTAAAAGTTGTTGATCCTCTTAATCGAAATGTAATATAATAGTAATTTCTCAACAGTATGTAGACACAATAATAATTTTTACCCAGAATTTACCTATTCACTAAAGCATATAATCTAAAAAGTGAGATCTGTTTGTCAAATCCTAATAACCTTAAATACAAAAAATACTGTTCTACTTTCCCCATCTCAGAAAATAAATGATAAAACAATACAAACAAGTGGACTGCTTTCTTTATGATTCTATACTGTAACTTTTTTATTACCTAAATATAAGTTTTGATTTCTTAAGTATTATTGTTTTTTATTACCTGAATATTTTATCACTTTTTTTATATATTGGTTGAAAGTCTCACCAAGTTAATCAATTTTCTGCAGTGTACACTATGCTACTTCCTAATAAGCAGCATACTTTTACAATGGTATTTGGAATCATTCAGATCTACCATATGGATTCTTATCTAGCTCTTTAAAAACAGTTGGTATCATGAACTTCAAGACCTCTTGATTTAGAATATATATCTTGTCAGTAGTGAGGAAATAGCAAACTGGGCAAGTGTGATGGCCGGCCGCATAGCATCACCAAACATGGACAGCTAGGGTAAAATAATAGTAACTTTTATTCTATTGTTGGTGGATTTCTTCTGTTAGTGACTAATAAAAAACAAGCCTATAGTCACCAAATTTAGGGTGATTAAAAAAGGAAATATATTTCCAGCTTTTTTCTTTTTTTAGAGAAACACAGATTGAGAGACTATTGTATGGAGAGCTATATCATTGATATTGCAGAAATTAAAACAGCAAATACAGAAGGAATACTATCTCTGATTAACGAGAATGTAGAAGCATTTCTGATTGCATTTGCAATAATCTGGTTAAATATATTTATGGAATAAAATCTAATGAAAAATAAACTGGAAGAAATCAGAATCTGTTTATAGAGATGTTAGAGGGAGAATAAAGGACTAATTGAATCATATGTATAATTTACAGGATTTTCCTGTAGTCTCTTCCTATGTTGTTCCTTTTTTTCCTTTTTTTTTTTTTTTTCCTCTGTTGTAGATTAGACTGAATAGTCACAGCTGTCTCTTCTTTTAATAAAAAATAGAGAAGGAGCTCTTCTGGAAGCATAATGCCTGACAACAGTGATTTTTGGCTAGGTATATATATAGGTGGCACGCTATTTCTATAAGCACTCTCATAAAATCTTAAGGGATTTAAAGTCAGAGTGATCTGAAGCAGCTGCATGTGTTGTTGCTTCTTTGATATTTCAATTTTTGGATTGCTTAGATTTATTCAGTTTTGACTGAATTGTTAAATAGTACTTTTAGATTTGAGAAACAAACTTGGCTGGAAGGCATGATTGGTCAGCTCTGTTATCTTCTTCCCTTGATCTTTGTTTAATTAGATGAGTCCCAGAATCATCTCACCACTTCTTCATTTTCATGTTTCTTCTCTGTTTAAGTGTTGCCAACAAATGAATATGAAAATGTAAACTATTCCCTTTTTTTTTGGAACATTACATCAAATAAAGTGCAATCACAGTCTATGTTTCCATTAATATAAAATATATACATATGTTTTTTTAAACAACTATTTGAGAATTATTTTCTTAAAAGTTAATGGTAAAAAAGGATTTAGTTTTCCCTTGAAGCTGGATACCACAGATATAATTAAACACGACCAAGCACAAAATAAGAACACCTCTGTTCACAGAATGGCTTAGGTTGGAAGACACCATTAAATCATCTAGTTCCAAACCCCTGTGATAGGCAGGGACACCTCCCTCTAGATCAGGTTGCTTACAGTCCCATGCAGCCTGGCTTCAATGTCTCCAGGGGGGAGGGTCATTCACAACCACTCTGGACAACCTGTTCAAGTGTCTCACCACCCCCACAGTAAAGAATTTCCTCCTAATATCTAGCCTAAATCTACCCTCTTTCAGTTTAAAGACATTTTCCCTCGTCCTGTCACTACATGTCTTCCTAAAAAGTCCCTCTCCAGCTTTCCTGTAAGCGCACTTCAGATACTGAAGGCTGCTATAAGGTGAGCCCAGAGCCTTATCTTCTCCTGGCCAAGGACTCTCAGTCCTTCAGCTTGTCCCTGTACAGGACAAACTCTCAGATCATTTTTGTGGCCCTCCTCTGGACCTTCTCCAACAGCTCAATGTCCTTCTTGTGTTGCAAGCCGCAGAAATGAACACGGAACTTCACAAGGGGTCTCATGAGAGTAGAGTAGAGGAGCAGAATCACGTAACTTGACCTGCTGGTCATACTTCTCTTGATGCAGCCCTGGATCCAAGTACAGTTGGCTTTCTGGGCTGCATGCACACATTGCTGGTTCACACTGACTCTTTCATCAGCCAGTACCCCTCAAGTATTTCTTCTTATGGCTGTTCTCAAGCCATTCTCTGCCAAGGCTATATTTGTGCTTGGGATTGCCTTGACCCAGGTGCAGGACTTTGCACAGGGCCTTGTCAAATTTCATGTGATTATCAAGTAGAATTCGACTGTACAGCAGAAAATATTAGATTTCAAAAATTCAAACATGTTCTGGAAACTTCTTTTGTACATATATGCTAAAAGTTATATACTAACACAGAACATTGGAATAAAAAGATGCTAGCTAATCACACTACATGTAAGTTTTACACTCAGCTGGAGCATAAGACATTAAACAATTTCTTGCCAATTGAGAAGTTGCTTTCACAATGAATTGCATTGTACCAGACTTACTCTCAGATTCAGAAAGAGCACAAATTGAGTGCAAATTATTTTTAGAAACCACATTAGTCTGTCTATTCTCAGGGCTCTATTTACAAGTATATTCTGAAGTATTTTATTTTACGCACCAAAATATCACCTACTTTGTCTCCCCTGACAGTATTCCTCCCTGACTGAATTCAGAAAGATAGCATAAAGGAAGTGTAATATGAGAAATGCATAGTAATTTCAACAAATAACAGATGTTTTACTCTCCTATGCTTACTGGGTGACTTGAGCAATGAGTCTTTGTTCCATTATAATAATTACATGAATTGAAATTAACTTTCAATGTATAGTGTACTTGGATTCCAAACTTTAGTAGCAGGTTGATCCCAAGAGCTGAATGAGAAAAGGAACAGAAGAGGCAGGGAGGGGGGGAGGAAGAAAAAAAAAGAAAAAAAGGAAGAAAAAGAACACTTTATTAGATACAATTCAGATTTTGTGCATTGTTTTCCTTGGGAAATCAAATATTCCACCAATTTTACTATGTTCGCTAACATTCATTTTGTATCATCATTGCAGATTTCATTTCTATAAATTTGCACAAGGCCAATTTATTAATTAAATATTAAATATTTTTACTTCTTGCTTTGCCCAATTCTCATATATTTCACATAATTATGCATTCATCAAGATTGCATTTCCAAGGCTTAGAGGTAAATATGAGAGTTAATCTGAGATAGATAATGCACTGTTTGGATTGTTGATTCTTTTCAATCTGTCAGGTAGCAATATTTTAACCAATAAATTAAGCAGAACCATATACACTGATACACCTAAAATAAGGCAGTGCGTGAAATATTAAATATAATGCACAACACACTTCTCATATTTCTTTCTTATCCTTCTTTGGAAACTAGTTCAAGATATGTCTTACACTCTTGGCATTTTTGTAACTGATACCTCATAGTTATTGCATTTTTTGAGAAGGTTCTTGGTTACCAGTTTCTGCATCCACCAGGATTTCCATAATATCCCCTCATGGTAAATTATGCCAGCTTGGATTACCTGCTGGATGTTTTCACTTGCACCCTATCTTCGAGAAAGATTTTGTTTCTGCTATACATGTTTTCTCTTCTTTCAGCAGTAGCACAGTAACACAGTAATCCACCAGTACTAGTAGTATAAGAGCCCACCTGGATTTATACTCTTTCAAAACAGAATTAGCCTAAACATGATGTTTTTTAATGCAGTTATGGATCTGCCCATCGGCTCATTGAGAAATAACTCAGTGACTTCCACACATCATGGCATAGACATATCTAATGACTATGCCTATTACAGAAAATAAAGAGTCTAATATCAAGAAGTTATTTCTTGGTCTAAACACATAACTAGGTTTAAATGAAAAATTCAGAGTCCCTTCTACATGTATTTTCTGATTCCGTAATAAATAAAAACAATATCTAATTGTAATAAATAAATACAATATAATAAAACTAAATATTAAATCAATTGAATAAATCATGATACTGTGACGAAAAAAAAAAAGTATACCAATACTTACTGAAATGCTTATTCTCAGACAATGTTAACTACAACACCAAATAAAATCATGAAAAAGCTCTCAAGCAAGATGGACTTTGCAAAAGCTTTTACTGGGGAAAGTAAAGCTGAAATATCAAGAGTTTGATTAATAAAACTGTAGCCAAATCCTTCTCCTATATGAGTAATTCAAGCATGAAATTATAAAGAAGTATTTCTTCTGATAAAAGGAACAGAATTTAACAATAGAGATTTAGAACTTGTCCCAGAATAGAATACCCCTGAAGTTTCCTTAGCCAGGATAACAGACAGGGAACAATTCAAGCCTCCAATCTGAAAAAGGACCAGAATATGCTAAGAAACAGAAACAACTTCTAAAAACAGGTACGTTGATATATGTGTCTTTGAAGTCTACTATTAAGATAGACATTTTTTGAAGAAACAGAGATATTCCCTGATAACATCATTAACTCTACCCTACTCTTGTAAAGAGCTGTATTTTCTTGAGTCAGAAGTTCTGTTAAGAAACTACATAATTTGGCTAAATATTCCGCAGCTGCAGTCAATCCATGACAGGTAAGCTTCAGTTTTATTCATGACTGAAGTCATGATCTGAGATCTCCCTCCAAGAAATACCAGAATAGATAAGCTCCATTTGCCTACAGCATGTACATACCACCTGGTCTGAACAATCATCAGATATAATGTACCATAATTTAATAATTCACTTCAATTGATAAATGAATCTAACGCATCTTTAGCAAACTGGATTTTTCCAGAAAATGAAGATGGTATCCCTTAAATACTCTGTTTTTATTTGGATAGTTCTACCAAGTAGGAAATGTAATAATTCACTCTTCTAGATTCTTAAGGACAGCAAACTGCAGGTTTGAAAATTCAAGTATTTAAAAAGAGGAGCTAAGTACTTACATTCCAAGTAGCACTAAAGTATACTAATTTCATGAAAGATTGAGACACATCCACAAAATTCTATGCATAGCAAAAGGATGATGCAACATATAGGACATTATTATTAACAACATGATATGAAATGAACTTACATAGAATGTATAAAAAGCCTTTATTTTATAATTCTGTCTTTCATGTAAATTTTCAAAAAGGAGAACCTTTCATGTATCTGTCTAGACGCCTTCCTTTTTTACGAAAGCTAGTGACATAAGTGTCCCCTGAGTGAACACATATTTTCTTTCTAGATTGATGGTTCTGAGCTCATTCATCTATGTCTGTAGTATATTATCTGAAGTACACAGCTGCCACCAGACTTGACCATCTGTTCTTGTTCAGTAGAGCTGCACCAATAATATCAATGTATTTAAGGAATTTACATCCTTCCATTTAAAAAAAGAGAAGAAAAAAAGAAATAAAGGAGCAATTTAAGTTATTAAAGACTGCAGTTTTCAGAAAGAAAATTTTCAGCAAAGCTCTAATACATTCTCCTTTCTCTGTCAACATTTTGTTTAAATTTCAAGATTTGTTCTTTATTATTTTACTTTGATTAGCTTGTGTTCATGAGTTGTTCTTTTTTTATTAAAAGATAAACAAAAAAATATTTGTGATATAAGCCCTGCATATTTTTAGTTTGAAATATTAATTCTCTTTAGTTCTCAGAAATACAGGCAATCAGCATGAGATAGGCTGTATAGTTTCTGAAGATTTGCTTACAGAATAATCTCTTCTGATAAATGTATTATGTTTATATTCAAGACATGTAATTTTAAAGGCATGCCAACAGAAAGACAGCAAGACAAAGACATAGGCAGAAGGAAAAAGAGCCAATCTTATAACATATGATGAAGTTGTAGAAGTTTTTAAAATTCCGCTTTAAACAAAAACTAGCTTTCTAAATACTCTTTAGAGTATTTCTTTTTTGTTATTTGTTTTTTTTTTTTTTCTTTCACTGTGATACTTTTTAATAACGGATCCTTCTGGGGCTGCATCTTCACAGTTGTGCGTCTATTCCTTTCATAAAAAATAAGGCATTTTATATAAATAAGGCAAATTATATGTGCAAAACTACTAAATGACTCACCAAAGAGACTATTCATATTTGATGCCTCCTCTATGTCACAGGTATACAACCAGCAACTGAGAAGCATATCACTCTGCAAAAATCAAGTCATTAAATTTGTTGGCTTATTTGTAAAGGGAGTGTGAGAATAATGCAGTTCCATGGAGACTTGCAGTTATGTAATAACTAGTATATATGGAATAGTGAAAAGGATGTATGAGTGTTCACTCCTTAAAAAAATCAAGGACATTCTCTTTCATTAATGAATTTAAATGTGAAGTAAAGTTTTTTCATTTCTACAAGCATCTAATTCTGACAAATTCTGCCTATAGTCAAACCCTGTCTATTTGGGTGTTGGCACACAAAGCAATAACAGGTGTTGTATATGTGAGTAATTCAAAAGAGGCATGACATCTGGGTAACTCAAAACATATGTTGCTTCTATTTTCTTCTCAATGAATTTAATAAGATGTTGAATTATATAAGTAGAAATGGATTTTGTTGACTGCAAAGTCCCTATTTCAAATCCAAGTTGTTGGCTATGCCTGGTCATTTAATTCAAGGAAGGAAGTAAGGGAAAGGTACTGGAACTAATCTGGGACAATTTCTTTATCTCTCTGCAAATTTCTGAAGATAGAACGGGATTATTAAGCAATATAAAATAATAAAATCTTCCAAAAATTTAAAGAGGAAGTACATTAGTTATCAGATCACTTTTTTATGTGGAAGAGAAAGCCAATCACTAAAATCAAAATATTGAATTCAGAATATCCCAAATCCAAATAACAAATCTCCTCTATGAAAGAGATAATCTGAGAGAGCCTATCAAATATGACGATGTAATTAGAAACTACTCATTTATTGTCAAAGAACACACTCTAGGAAGTCCCTAGGGTTCATATTGCATCATAAGTACTACACCTGTCCATGTGAAACAGGGAATTCTCCTTAGCCTATAATAATGTTATTAGAAATCAAAATTGTATTGTTCACTATTTTAACAGGAACAAGTAAATTTAAGTGAGACACTAAAAAAAAAAATAATAAAAAAAAATCCATAGGAATAATGTTTAACTGTTCATTTTAAAATATTATTATAATCCTTACAAATAAATTTAATTAAGAAATTAAGAAAAGGCCAGGTTGCATGGAGACTTGAGCAACCTGATCTAGTGGTAGATGTCTGCATATAACAGGTTAGAATTTAATGATGAAGCACCTTCCAACACAAACTATTCTATGATAGACTGATTTACATTAAAATGTCTTCATAAGAAGCTGCTACGGGAACGTGTTTACCAAAAAATTTTGTTTTGCTCTACCTTATACAGATTAGGATAATTGAAATCTAGAAGCACTGTGACAGTATTTTATTTCAGTCTTTGTATGGGAACTGCTGAATCATGGTTTGAACCTCTGATTGACCACCTGAGGCAAGCAATGAGTCAGCCACAGGTGAAGGTAATTCATCTGTACTACCAGAAGGGGGTGGAGCCTGGCTCCATCTCTCCTAGATCCCATTTAAGTGCTGACTGCCACTGAGGAAGGATCTCTTCCTGGAGGTTGCTCCTTATGGAGTTTGTTGTGAGCCTACAATGTTGGTAAGTATTTTTCATTTATTATTTTTCCACTGTGATAATCCTGCTTAGCCTAACCTCCATACACTTACTGATTGTAGAATCCTCAATGCACTTTGGTTTCTGCACTGTAATAAGATCAAATTATGGACTATTTAGATTGGGTTCCATATTTTCCTAAACAATATATTAGTATTACACATAGTCCAAAACAACAGGAGAGTCTAGATCATTCTAGTTTAGAAACTTTTATGTTGCTGATATGAAACGTATTTGAAAATAAGAAGAAATGTCTAGATCCAAATTAAATCAGACTGGCAAACTTCTATATGTGTTATATTTGATGTGCATTGACAGTTTTATGTAGTTTCTGCATTCAATAACATTTTGGTGTGTTGGCTTACAAAATTCTTACCACATTTTTCACTATAAGTCTCAGTACGCTGCAAGGTATCATCACACAGTAAGTGCTTTATGCAAAAAGCAGGTATTCTGTAATTGCTTGAGGGCAGTGCCTCTTCATTATATTTGCCCATGATGTCAGGAATGGATGTTGGTGGTACAGCAGTAGGGGCTAAAACTTCACACTGACATTCTACTATGTTTTATTGCCATACAACAGACAGTAGTCAAGAGGCAACCTGACAAAATGGCATGGAAGCGCCTATGAAACAACTGCATGTGGTTGAATTCCTTCATGCATAAAAAATGGCGCCCACTGACATTCATCAACACTTGCTGAATATTTATGGAGACCCAACAGTAGATGTGAGCATAGTGAGGTGGTGGATGGTGCATTTCAGCATTGGTGACAGCAACATGAAACACAACCACGTTGTACACAGCCATGCACAGCTCTCACAACATGAAGAGTTTTGTGGTCAAGGTCATCCATATGAATTGGTGGATTATTACCAGGGAACTGTGTACGAAGCTGAATATTGGCTTCAAAGCATTAGAATTGATGGTTGTAATGTTGGAGTATTACAGCTTGGTTCTGGTGGGTCACACAAATGCACAAAGGGAAAGAAATAACATTGTATGCAAGTTGGTCAGGATCTATGGAAACAATATGAGGCTGAAGGTGACAGTTTCCTGCGTCATGACCAGTGACAAGATATGGTGTCACCACTGTGAGTTGGAGTCAAGCAGTTCAGCAGTAGCAACGTATGATTTCTCTGTCAGAAAAAAAAACTCGAGATACAACCCACAGCAAGTAAGGCAATGTGACAGGAGTGATCCTTCTGCTTTCCTGGAACCTGAAAGAACCATTATCTCTGACTACTACATAATGACTCTGACTACGCTGAAGGTTCAAACTTCCAGAGTCAGGTCACAGAAAAAGACAACCTTTCTCTAGAAACATGATAATGTCAGGTCCTGTACCACTCCAAAGAGCATGGAGCATATTGCCAATCTTGGCTGGACTGTCTGAGCCTGCCTACCATATAGCCTGAATGTGGCTCCTCATGACTTTCATCTGTTTGGGCTGATGAAATATGGGCTACATGGGCAACATTTTACTAGCAACAATACTGTCATAGCAGCTGTGAAACAGTGGGTCACCTCTACTGCTGCCGATTTTTACAAGTGTGACATAAAGTTCCATGTTCACTGCTGTCAAAAATGCAGAGCTAATGGTGATGACTATATTGAAAAACACTGTTTTATAGCTGAGAATTTTCTTAATCAAACACTGTTATTGTGTTTGTTGTATCTGCTTATTCCCGTGGAAATAATTAGGAAGATTTACTTTCAGAGTGGCCTTATTCCATGCTTTATTTTCTATGTAAAAAAAACTGTCAAGAATATATTTGTTTTATTATTTGTTATCCTCTTTGTACTGCATTCAGGGAGACTTTTAGTGATAAAAATTTTAAAGCTTTTTGCAAAATATATATTGAAAGTTTTGTACTATGTCAGTACCCAAGAAAGTTCTAAAAAAACCTTTTTTTGGTAAATTTCAAGTAATGATGCAAGAAACAAATAGACCTGAATAAACATATTTGTTTTAGTCTTCACAATGGACAACAGTGGACAACTTCACTATGCTTTTTTCTCTTCAAATTGAAGCTAATAATGAGCTCAGATATTGCTGAAACATTAAATCTCCTAAGAACAGGAACTGTGAAAACACAATGTTTAGGATTCTGTTGTCACTGCGTAACATCTAAAACAATAACTTGTTTTTACTTATAGAATCATTAGTCAGTTCCCTGAAGTGCAGTTTGTAGTAGTTCATCAATTCCCAGGGATATTCAAAGACATTTAGCATTGTGCATGATGACTCTCATATTTCTAGATCAACAAATTGAATCAATCCATCATAATAACTAGAATGGCACTATTAAATACTGCACATTAATCTCTGAAAAATCAGCTTCTTATATTTCCCTTTTCTGTTCTGTTACAGAAATGGTTGCAACATTTGTATAGCATCAAAACACTATTCATGAGTTTCAAAAGAATTAATTTTTTAGAAAGAAGGTACTTCTAATGATAGTATTTCTCATTTGTCTGCTTACCTGTGCTTTCTTATGCTAGGAGCAGCAAAGCAATGCTTTTCCTCTCTGCCTTAATGGTTTTAACAGTCTTTGCTGTCATGTTTGAAGCTCTTAGATTTTACTATGGGATTGATAACCTGGTGTTTTAGTGGCAGAATTTTTTATTTGCTCTTGATTGCAAGCTTTATGGTTCTAAGTGAGCTTATAAGTTTGGGGAAGCAAATTACACAGGCTTGACAGCATTTAAGCTGTTGTGAAAAGCTCACTGTAAGTATTTATAGGAAATGTACTGAGATCTTCTGGGTAACTTATAATGTATGAGGGAGGTCTTAATTTCTCAGGTGAAGGTAAAGATCGCAGAAATGGAATGACTGTCAACAAGGTGATTCACTTTGTAAGCTGCTGTTAATGATATGAAATATTTCATGTTTGTTTAACTTGCATTATTTGGAAAACATTGATTCTACTCTAGCTGAATTGATTATTCTCCTGAAGCTGATCTTCAGCTAGAAGTGAGAACAGAGTTTTACCTTTTGATAATAAAGAATTGGAATGAGCAGCCTGAAACTTTTAAAGTTTCTTGCTATTGATTGCATGTTCCAGCTCTATGAATATTTCTTGCAGTAGATAATTCTTTCTCCTTTTGAACTGCAAATCATTTGCTTCCATTTCTTTGATGTTTCACTGATTATATGTTTTTGCTTCAAAAGTTGCATGTAAAGAAACTGAACTCAGAAAATGAACAAAGGTCTGAGGAAAACAAAACTAAAAGGTTGTATGAGTCAAGATTTGCGCACTGTACAACCAATACATAAGTTGATTTTCCTGTCTGGGGAAAAGGAAAAAAACAACTTAAGTTTCTTTCAGTTTAATTAGTAAGACAGAAAAAGACTAAGAGAGAAGCTGAGGAAAAATAAGTAAATGGGAAGTCAGTTCTTTAATTTCACAAAACTCAGCCTGGAAAGTATGGGCTGATGTCAATGATTTATGCACTGGTTCGACCTGGCTCTGTCACTAATGGGCCGGGCCGGGGGGGATCCATGGACCCATGCCCTGATAAAGGGAAAGGGGGAGAAAGGGAAAGGGTAGGGAGGTGGGCCTAAAAAAATAATAATTAAAAAAAAGCAGCCACAACAATCTGAGGAGGTTGCTGGTCTGTTGCCTTGGTTTTGGAACCTACTCTGTTAAGAACTAACGCCATCACCTTGTTAGGGCCATTAACGACACATGCATTAACATGATGGAGAAGCAAATGGCGTTTAATTGCAGTAAAACTACAACTTATATACCCTATGTGCTTCGTCTACACCCCTAAAGCATGCGTCATAATTTACGTAGCAGAGCATGTGAGGGTCCTATATGCCTCACAACTCGATGCCTCGTTGTCACCTAATACAGTACTGGTCATTCCAGAGCTCACTATTTCTTTCCAAATCAGCTTTTCTGTCTTGGCCCCGTAATAACAGATGCTTTCCTTCAATTTTCTTTTCCATTGTTCAATTAAATGTAAAGGTCTGCTTGCCCAATTTCCTAATTTTAAGAAGGCCACAAATGAAATAAAGGAGAGCAGTGTCACAAATACCATTAGGTATCAGGGAAGGATTTTCTGCTGAACACAGAAAGCTTGGGGAAAGGAGGAAACCAGTGTTTGCACTCTTAGGCATTCCTAGATTACCTGACTGTATATTTGGTTCTTCTAATACTTGCTGTTCTGTATCACATATGAGGTAGTATGCAGTCCCTGTCACACATACCCGAAGGGAAATATTGTACAGAACTTAGCTATAGCCTGGAAAACTGAATACATGTTGCATGCCCACTACTGTTTGTCAGAGCAGAGGTGTGTAGGCAGGAAGGGAGTCTAGTTGTGGAGGAGCACTAAGGAAATCATTTAATCTACTGCACATCCCCACAGCCCAAAGAAATGAGATAAATTTATGTTAATATTATTTCTTAATAGTATCTTCTGTCAAGCATTAGAAATCCAGGAGGGAAATATCATTAAACAGTATACTATGATGAGAATGATATATGAGGAAGACAAGAACAATGACAAAGCAATAAATAAATAATTGGAGGTGTAATGCAGCAACTCAGGGCTTCCCAGGCAGTGATAAAACGCTTTGCTTTTTTACAGTGTAAGTTAGCATACATGGGTGCTTTCAACTTCAGTAATCTATTTGTATAGGCATCTGCATTATAATCAGAAGAACAGGTTATCTTCAAATGCCCCTTTCTATGTCATATTAAAAAAAAAGTTTACTGAAACCTCTCAAAAAAACAACTTCAGGAAGGAAAAACCATGTATTTTACAATACAATATTAGCAGCAGGACTTTGTTAAATTGAAGGTCAGCATCAGATTGTTATGAATCATGCTGGTTTAGCTTTAGGAGAAAAATAACCTGTGAACTTCAGATTTCCAGATGTTACTATTTGCTGTGTAATGGTCAAAACAGATCCATAACCATCCCACACTGAGATCTGGCAGGCATCCAGTATCAAGCATATCATATTATTTTTAACTATATCACCGTATTATGGGTGTGCCATATATTTGGAGAGAGTTTTTCATAAATTTTTATAGTAAAATAGTCTCCAAAGGAATCCACAAGAAATTAAATTAATTTTCTTGAGATAGTGTGCTTATTTTTCGCTTATTTTGGCTGGTGTCCTGATAAAACAATTCTCCCTTAGAGAATCGGTTTAAAAAAAAAAAAAAAAAAAAAAAGCGTTACTTTGATTTATTATATGAATTTAAAATCTTTGTTTGTCCTGTGCTTCAGTGCATTACTTTTACATGAAAATGCACAACAGCACAATAAATATATATCTACCATAAGGTTAAGTTAAACTGCCCAAAATTCATTATGTCTTCTCTCTCAGAACTTAGAGAAAATGCACTGTGTCCTAAAAGTTTGGCCTCTGGAAAATCTTCTGGGGTAGGAAGGAAGAGTGCCAGAGTTCAGACTTCTTCTCAGAGGAAGAACTAGCAACTACCTCATTTTTAAAGTGAGAAATCAATCTACTGATCTCAGCTGCCTATATAAGTGCTTTCTTTACAAATATGCATGTAGTGTGCATAACGGGTTGGAATCACAAGCAGGATGTACAATATTATTAATAAAACTCAGGCAATGTGGGGGTAAAACCCATCATCTGTCTTACTGTAACCTGGAGTGTATATGAAAAAAACCTGTATCTTTTTGGGTGGGTCTCACAAAAAAACAAACCCTATTTCTTTAATCCATCCAAAGCCTGAAGTATCAGGTTTCTTTATTCATAGAAACATAGAATATTCCAAGTTGGAAATGTACTCACAAGGATCATCAAGTCCAGATTTTGATTCCATACAGAACTATTCAAAAATCAGACCACGTGTGAGTGTTGTTCAAATGCTCCTTGAACTCCGGGACTTGGGGCCATGCCCACTGCCTTGGGCAGTCTGTTCCATGCCCACTGCCCTCTGGTGAAGACCCTTCTGGCAGTACTCAACCTGACCCAGCCCTGACACAGCTCCATGCCTTTCCCTTGGGCCTGTTGCTTTCTTTGTTAAGATTCTTTGTTAAGAATTTGTTAACAATAGGCTTAGAGATGATCGTTGTAAAGCTAAAGAGTCATTCAAACTTGGCAGACAGAAAAAAAATGGCAATTCCCCCAAACTTCTCTTACAACTTCGAAAATCATGTTTACTTATCTATCTATTTATTTAAAGACAAATGCTGGCAACCCAATGTTTGTAAATGTGATTTTAAAATAATTATAATGTATCAAACAATTGCACTGAATTCTTACAGTTTGGTGAGGAAGTATCATGCCTATTTCAACTGCATACCTTTGTGAGGATTCTGATTTAAAGAAATCAATGAGTAGAAACTTAACAGCAAAGTTACCACTAAGCAAGGTATACTTCATTGGCAGCACTGGCACAGCATCAAGATAGCTTTCCAAAAACGCTCCACCACTTGATAGCTCGTGAACAGGTCATATTTTCACAGGCATTACATATTCATTACATTCCCAAATTCATTTGCCTATCCACCCCCAATGACTGCCTAACAGACATAGCCTTATTTGCCAATCTTCGATGTCATCTAACGTCCTTCTATCATCTTGATGGTCCATTGTTAGTCCTTGGACCTCGTTTACTTCTCCCAGCAGTCATTTTGTCCAGAAGATTGCTGTGGAATGCAAGGACAATAGAGAAATCTTTGCACACGGGAATAAAGAAGACAGAGGGGGACATGTTGATGCTGTCTGTCACATTTTAGGTATTCCGTTGTTGTTTCTTTTGCTTTGTAAAGCAAACCAGCCTTACATCATGTCTCTCCATCTACAATACTACATCACAATTATCATCGGCAATATCTGAAGAACACTGCGCTGTTTCGAACAAGCATTAACAGAATATCTTCTGTAATTACTTCTATAAATCAATACCAATCAGAGTAAGAAAGATTATTGTTGAGCTACTGGCAGTGTACTCTGTTTGATTTCTCTTTCTAAATGAATAAATATCTTTTTTTCATTTTTATATTTTTTCTCCTTTACTTTTATCAGACCTGTGTAATATAGAAAAAGAAGATGCAAAACGACACATAGTAGCTTATGTAAAGTAAGACAGGCTCGTGGACAATAAGTTCAGGCTGGTCTCAAGGAAAAGAGAATACTGAACTCACTTTATGGAAACTCTGTAAATGAATAAAATTTGTGCAGTTTTTTAAATGAGAGGACTGAGCTATGAAAAATGCATAAAAGGCATGAATAAAATTATTCATATAATATTAGGAGCGTTGAAGAAGAATTTCGAAGATTGATATAACAATATTATATCTCCTTCTTGCAAATGTAGACTTTGACTGGGAAATGAAGCATCCTCTGTCCCTCATGTTTCAAATTGCTAAAAATGTCTTCACTTCCTGATTAAGTATGGAAAAAGAGACAAATGCATTGCCAATTTAAATGATACCTTCCATAACCATAACCTTTGTACTTCTATTATGATCAGGACTTTTTAAAGAGGTATTTTTGTATATACTTTATAATCTACAAAACACATGATATATAACAGGTTATGCGTAACATGTAAAGTACATTTATGAGTTACATGAAGTAACAAAATATTGCCTGCAGTGTTGGAAAAAGAATATTTAGCTAAAAAGAAGAAAGATGGTTAAAAAACAACCATGGTTTGGTTTTTGTTTGTTTGTTTGTTTTTTGCCCATGATTGCAAAGAATCTTTCTTTGGGTGGTGGTGGTGTTGTTCAGCTGTTTTTTGTTTTTTTGTTTTTGTTTTTTGTTTGTTTGTTTGTTTTTAATACATTTGCTGAGATCTTTGTGCATATGGATCTGGTTGTATCTGGGAGCTGAAACTTATGATCTCTTGAGTTCCCTTCCAACCCCTGCAATTCTGTGATTCTATGTATCTCAAAATGCCTAGAATCAGTTTTGTAGTTTGATTTAACACTCCTTCATGTCCATTCATTTCATGTAATGTAAAGTTTACTTGGATATATATGAAAATGTGTTAGAAGAATAAAATAAAGAAATAAAATACTTTCTTATATAAACATTCAGAAGTTTTATGGATAAACCACAAAGAACAGACCAATTAATTCCACAGTTCTGGTTTGCAACATGTAATGAAAATAACTTTTTGAAGGACTAGTTTGCATTACAATACCAAGAATACTCCTCAAACCAATAGCTATCTGCTTAGACTACCTCTCCCTTCTGTGCCTCACAAAAATCTGTTCTTTTTTTATTTATTTAAATAGTGGCAAGCTGTAGATTTGATATTTATTTTCTGGAATTTACACACACTTCATTTTGCATAGCTAATGCATTCTCTTCTCAAGCTAAACTACTCCCTTAACAACAGTCAATGAGCAATTTTTTCTTCAACCTGTGTTTGGGTCACCGTGAATGTCACACTATTAATCAGGATGAAAAGTACTCAATAAATGTTTGGCTAATACACAGAAATAAAATGTCACCAGCAGGATGCATGAGGCATTCTTCCAGAATTCAGCATCTGAATTCTAATCTATCCAGTCATTCAACTTGATTGCAGTTAACATCCTCTTTGATGATTTCAATCTTTTCAGCTGCTTTAAAAACTATAATCTGCTCCAAATTATATACCCTGGGCAAGGGGTGTTTGAATTTAAATTTCAAGAAGATAATCAGGTAATTCATGACATATCTTGTACTCTCCTTGATGGAAATTCAATGGCTATCGTTCTGAAACACTTGTTTAGAGATACGATATAAGTGACATACATACACAACAGAAAGAATTTTATCATTCTTCATCCCTAAGTTTATTGCTTTCCTTTTCCAAAAGATAAAGAAATATAGATTAGAACTTAATATTTTCAATCACTGTTCCATTTCAGTAAACAGTCTGAAACAGTCATAAAACTCTAGCTGTAACTATGGAAAAATACTAGTTTTTTTCTCCTGTTTTACTTACATCCTTGCTTGCTTTGCAGTTAAATGTAGAAGCCAATCATGTTGCATGTATTTTGTAGTGCTTCTAATTTATTTTCTTGTTATTTAGAATTATTTGGATTCGTACCATTCTTCAGTCAACTCACAAGCATACAGCAGCTATCTGGCCCTGAGATGCACACGCACACTTTAGGAATCTTTACAATAAGATTGCTTTCATATGCCAATTAGAAGATCTAATTCTTGCTCTTTAAATGAAGCTTGGTGGTTTTTTGATGGTTGCATCCTCTTCACTTAATACTTATTTCTTTCACAATTCACAATTTCTCTATATTCTGAATCCAATCTACTTGACTTATATATACATTAAAAACAAAAACAAAAACTTGGACTAATAGGAAATACAGAAATTGTGTTAAAAAAAATTATATAAAATTTTACATAGAAAAATATGTTTTTTCTCACTTTTCAAAAAACAAATCATTTGAAACATAATGTAACATGCATATTTTATTAAATGAACAGACTTGTTTCTCCATGAAAGGTAAAGAGCCTAACAGTCTGAAGAACATAATCGTTTAGAGAGGAAACTTTTTAAGGCCCAATATAAATCTTTCCATACATGTTTATTTCTGTGTGAGCATTTAGGAGGATAAATTGCCTCAGGAGTAATTTTTTTTCAGTGAGAATAGGTGACAGACCACTATGAGATGACTGTCCTGGTCTTTACTCTCTAACTAATTTGAAATGTCTGCTAACCAGAGTAGAGGAATTTCCATACAAGAGGTAGCTACTTGGAAATCTAATACCAGGAGCTCAAGGGAAACGAAACAGAAGGAACATAAGAAAAATGTCCCTAAATATTTCAGAAGCTGTAGTTTCATGTTCAGTTCTGGGTAGTCATCATGATTCTATAAAAGGAGACTGCTATTTTGAAAAGGATAGAGGAAATTCTAATGAGTGTTAGGAGGAAAAACAAAAGTCTTTATCAAGCCTGTGCATTATTGATTATACTTTGATTCATGCAATATGTATGTATAGAGAATAGACACTGGTAGATAGCATTGATATCTATAACTGAAGTACCGTGTTTGCTTTATTCTTGCTCGCCTAACTAAGCCTCTTCAGAGGGCCATTTGTTTCATTTAAAGATAAACATCTGTAATGAGTGCTACAAGGAGAAAAAGAATGCTAGACTACATGACGCTTCTGAAGACAATTTACTAAGTGGACTAAACAAAGGAAAGTTTGCATCATGGAAATCTTTTCACAAAGACTAATGTAGGCAAAACTGAGTCCACAACAATTGCCACAGCAGTGGTTGGCAATCATGTCTGAGGGAAACATGGCAATAACTCAGATCAGCCTCAGCATCATGTTCTAGCTGATTGGCTGATCCCAAACATGTAATGGTTCCACCTTCTTGACACCTCCTCTACACGGTGTTGGATGTTGAAAATCACTGTAAAAACAATTCTCTCCAGTCTCTCTTATGAGGTGAAAGGTAACTGTAGACACAAGCTACCAATAAAATCAGTCCCTAATGATGCCATACCATAAATTTTCTGCCAGATACATTAATTCCAGTAAATAAAACTATGTTTTGGTTACTGCCATTTTAACAGAATGTTTATCTTATTATATTGGTGTAATGACTGCTTTAATCATGGAAAACCAATTCAGTTTATAGTTTTTCTCTTATGTCCTACATAAGAGCTAAAGTAGTAGAGATTTAAAAAGTTAATGCTTTAACTAGTTCAACTGGCAAATAGAGATCAGTTTTCTTTTCCTGACCTCTTTCTTTTACACTGTCAGTATCACAAATAATGCCAGCTGCTACCTAAATTAAGTGGAAACATCACAGTATATTTAAATTAAAACACTTTTTCAGTGTGTCTTGTACATGGCAAGAAATGCTGCTTATGAAACATCCACAACAGAGCTTTGAAAGCTTAGATACACAAAAATGAGTTAACAAGAGCCATCTAATCAACACTGCTCCTTCAGGATGAAATTATATGTAGGAACAGTTTAAAAACAAATTAAAGCTGCTAGGAAAAGAGCACTATAACATTTTGAGGACATTAAGGCTTTTTCCTTAATGTGTTAAGTAAGAGCGGGACATCTGACAGTCATTCTTTCCATGCCAAGTCTTCATTTGCAGGTACGAGTGGACTGCATAACAACTTTTGAATCTTCAAGAAAGTCTTGAAGAGATGAAATAAGCGTTTTCAAGGTAGTATTACTATGTTTTTGCCTAAGAGTGTCATCCTCAGGGAAAGAAAGGTCACTGAATATGGTCTGATATATTTATTCAAAAAATCTGTTGTATTATTACTCTTTCAGCTGAAATAAGTTTTCCCAGGCTCAGATAAGAATTGTGCAAACTCCTCTGGGGAAAATGAATACCTGCCACATGCTGAACTTTAATGTCTGTGAATAGTCTCATATCATCCATATTTCTTAGTCATGTATTTTATTGACTCGTTTGTATTTAGTCAGATTTCTAAGAGCTATCAGCTTTTTCCTGCTGATTTTTTTTTTTTCTGGCATATTTTTCTACCTTCCCTTTTGAATCTCCATCTCACTTTCACTGTTTCTGTCTCCTTTTTCTGTTTCTTTCAGTGTCTTTTGTTGAATGTCCTTTGTTGGAGATGAGAATGAAAAGAATAGAAGAAAAAACCTTTTCTTCATACAAATACTATCTGCATCTTCTTAATCCCTAGGAAGAATAGATGAGTTTAATGGTTAGAATAACATGAGAAAGCCCAGCTAACATCAGCTTCTCTCTTTCCACATCAGTATCACTACCTTCCAGTTCACTTTACCTGAAAAAGCAAAATAGTTGGTTTTGTTTATTTCCTTACAAAGTGTGTATAATTCAGTCATCCCTGGAAGAAATAAAAATAAAATGCAAAATCACACGTGACAGGCACAGAAGAAAAATGCTGAGGTTTGAGATGAGGTATTTCTAAATGTGAGGTCTGAGAATTGAAAAAAGGATATGCGTTAATCTACCAATCTAGAATAGTCCCCGGAAGAAGATTGCCTGCTTTCAGTTTAGAGTCTAACAATCTCTGTAGAGAATTAAATAAGAAGAAAATATTTGCAGCTAGAGTCAGAACTAGAGTTAGTTTGGGCTACTGCTCAGTTAAAAGATAATATACTGAGCCAAACCATCCATTGCTATATGTCTGTACTAATTGGTTCAGTGTTTACTGTATAAAATTAAAATGTCCTGTAATTATGACTCCACTAATAGCTCTGGACATGGTTCTCTTCATGGTCCTCAGCAACCTACTCAAGGTGGTCCCACACGAAAAGAGAGATTGGCTCAGATTATATATCCAGCAATCTCTTCCAACCTCAGCCATTCTGTAATCCTGAGATTCTGATTCTGTGTGGGCATTATCAAGGCGCAGCCATTCAGTGGTATTGAAAAAAGTAATACAAAACTAAGACTTCTGTCATTTGATGCATGTCATTCTTTGCTGTCAGGCAGAAGTTTCCTTAAATTATCACCATAGGATCAAATGTTATGGGTTAAAACCTAAAGCACCACTAGATTAAGTAGATTTTCATTACACCTGCCTATCTCTTATTCACCAAATTAATCCAGCATGAACTGGGAAAGAAAAAGAAAAAAGAAAAAAGAAAAAAGAAAAAAAAAGAGTGATAGACAAATAGATAACCTTACATAACTGTTGCTCATTCCAGATGTTTGAAGTACATTGAAGGCAGGAGACCAAAAGGTGATAAAGTCCCATTGGCAATAACTGTAAAAAAAGTGAACGAAATTGGTCACCAAGTTACGTAACTGATTCAGCCACTGACATGTTATATCCACAATGCAATTCAGAAATCAGCAGTGTCATGGTTCTGTGTTGGTTTTTTTTTAGTTTTTGGGTTTCAGTATTCCACATCAAAACATCATGTAGTGTACGGGGCATTAAAGTGTCACTGCCCCAATTCCAAGTACCTATCCCTGTACGTTACAGCAGTCATGGGATCTGGCCCTTCCGGGTGGGGGGGGGCGTGCTCTTGCTGCCTTGCAGGGGTGCTGGAGGGTGCTTTCCTAGCCGTTCCAAGCTTTTCAGGTTTGAATCGGTCCCGGGAACTCTCTCTCTCTCTCATCTTGTCTGATTTATTAATCCCAAATTCAATTAAATTGTATATATTGTGTTATCTTGTATTCCGATATTATAGTAAAATAAGTTTTCCTCCATAGATTGTTTCCGCTACTCTTTTCCTCCCTTCTTTCTTTCCCATTTTTGTGTGACTGGGGTGGGGGGGGGAGGGCAGAGGCCTGTCGCCCCTGTCACGGAAATAGATTGATCTGGTCAACTCCATGACAAGCAGGTAGATAAACATTAGTCCCTTACAAATGGAAACTCACATACGAACAAATGCTGAACACAGTGCAGAAGACTGAGTCCAACATGGAACTCCTACATGTAGGGGCCAGTCTGCCAGCTAGGACCTGACTCATCCTGCATTTAGGGTTAGTGGCTGCTTCTTCTCAGTTTGTGGAATATTCCAGGTTTATCCAGACCATAACTTTGATCATGTGAGTATGTACTCAGTACATGTTCTAGAATAGAAATCCCAGAACAGAAATCACTATCAACTTGTCATAATCATTTTGTTCAACAATAAAAATTTAGAATATATATCAGAGGGTAGTATAATTCCAAACTTGTGGCCACTGTACTATAATTGCCCCCATGACTTCTGCATAAGAGTAAAACTGTGATGAAATAAATAGATTTAATTAGTAATATTAGTAATAAATGGTTCATCTTGTTAACTACAGGATATAAACTTCTAGTTTCACAGCAGGTGAATCAATTCCATTTCTCAAACTACAGATTCCATTATGTCATTATTCCATTAATGTCATTATTTCATTAATGTCATTATTCCAAATGACATTATTTTATGAACTTTGTGTGAAATGGAGAAATGCAAAGCCCGGTCTTATTGCAGAGATTAAAATTCCCTGTAATTCCAGGAGGGTGCAGCATTCACCATTAAAAATTTAATACACTGTTTCAAAGTGCAAACAAACCAATGGCAGACTAAAACTACTCATTCCAGTGCTGCTTAGGTACTGGGCAGCAAATTATTCACTCTCTTTTGCCCTTCTGAATATGTGACAGCAACAACATGGTGGCCTTTAGAATGTGAATGTCAGCAGCAGGATGGCAAGCTGAGAGTGGCTGCAATGCAGGTAAGTAATGGTCATTTGGACCAGGCACAGCCCCACAGTGTCTAAGCCAGATGAGCAGAGCAAGGTGGTGACAGTCCTAATTACAGTCTCCCAAGGCAAAAGGGCAAAAGCAAAGTAACAAGTCACATCCAAGATGAATGCAGGAAATCCAAACCATTCAGAAACAGGCCTAGAAACACGTACACCTACACATAACTCATGTTTGGATGGAGGATCCAGGCAAAGACTATCAGAATCAATACAGTTTATTAGTGCTCCCACAATCTGATCTTGATTTAGGACTGTAAATCTTGATAGATAATGACTTCATTCTTGAAGTTAACAAATTCATTCTTCTGAACTTCTTTTAATGTGGGGATTGTCAATCATGCTTGGTGACTTCTATGCACAACTTTCTTTATTTACATCTTTTGGTATTTCCCTAACATGGGAGTGTGCATTAGCAGTGAATTTTGCATGGGATGCAGGCTGAGGTACACATATTTCTAAGTCTGTTGAGGTTTAACCTGGCTCTCTATCTCAATGGCAACCAGCAAAGCCCCTATTCTCCTTGGCTGCCTTAGCTATTCAGTACCTTGTGCCATGCCTCGGGCCCTGTAGGACTTCAAACAAATAAGGCTTTACTGGATATAGACTTTAATCCAGGAAGAGGTCTGAAAACACATCTGCATTACTGCATAGCTGTATGACAGAGAAGCTTGCCTTGCCTACATGGGATTCAGTTTAATAATACCTTGATATAACAGGCTACATTGTACAGAGAGATCCATTTTCAAGTTTCTCATTTGCCTAATAGAGAACTAGCAGCATAAATTGGAATCTCCCACAAACAACAGGCTATGTGGGTTAATACTGTGCTTGTTTTCCAGAACAAATAATTGGATGAAAATGGAAGTGGATTCAAAAAATAACTAAAAGATAAAATTATTTATCTGGACAAAATAGTTGATAAATATTATGTTAAGCTTACTATGGATATTTAACTAATTACAAATAGGCAATAATGAGAATTTCCAAAGAAAAGAGAAGATTGTTGTTATCAGTCAAAGCCTTTAAAAGTTGAAAAATTATTTGTTTCACTTAATATGTTTCTTTTATTGTATACATTTACTACGCAAAACACAGTAAGCAAAAAAACCCAAACAACCAGTTAATGATATAAGTGACACAAAACCTGAACAATATTGCATTGTAAAGCTAGTCTTGCAGGAGCTAGAAAATGTACATGATATAAAATTGTTTAAATAAATATGGCAATGTAGCGTTTTATATACTTGCAAAACTTCAGTGTGTCACTGTCGAATGTAAACTGCAGGCCAGTGCATGTCCTCTTGCAGTAGGTTTGATTTGTTCTTTGGGATTTCCTTATACAACACATTGTCTTGATTTGATAGAAACGTCATCCCACTTCATTTCCTGTATTCATACACAGGAAATTTATTGAATTCAGGTTCTCAAAAGCAGCATTCATTTTGTTTAGATCTAGCTAGAGTTATTGCGTGAGAAGTGAACAAGTGCTAGCAGGCTGTTTCTGAAATTTCTGGATCTTATTATAAATTTACCTACAACAGTGTGTGAGTAGCAGAAATTATTGTGCTCAGAGAATGCTTTATCAGTAAAATTAAATCAAATTACAGTGCTGATTTTTAAAATTCATTGTATATGCATATATGTACTTTCGTGTATGCACATATATGTGAGTATATATATACATAGCACAGAGCTCAATACTGCAAAATGCTGAGTATTATGTGTGTGATCCAACAAACCACCTAAATGCATGTCTAATTTTTCTAAGACTTCAAAGATACTGCTTTGTTTATGTACAATCTTAACTGATTTAGTGGATTAGAGCCAGAGCATTCACCACATTGCAGGATGAATTCTTAATCACAGAATTTAAGAATGTATTTAATAGACTTTTAAATGGATTTGGGACCAAATGAAAAACTCAGATCTGAAAACCTATAGCTGTGTGAAAGCTTGATAGGATTTACATATTGAAACAAAATCACAGTTGTAGGAGTAAAAACACAGCTATAAGAGTAAAAACGGTGACATTACCTAGTTCATGGGTTCAAAAGGAACATGATGTTGATTTTATGTTGAAGGCTTTCAGGTGTTGTGGCAGTGAACAGCACAGCATTTCTAGAAAAGTTAATGTATCGAGGGCATGTTCTTGCAGTGTGCCATGACAGTACTCTCAAAAGCTGAAAACTATTGCAATTCCTCTCCTGTTTGTGGACTCACTATCTGTTGAAACTGTACTATCGGATTTAGTCATTTAATGGACTACCTGTAAAACAGTGAACCTTGTTCTCCATTGCTACTGCCTTCTCATCATGCCAGTGGTGGTCTTAGCAAATGTAATTCAGCCTGACAGGTCAGCCACAGGTTAAAAAGTGATCATTTCCAAAATAGGCAGAAGCATTTCTTTGACTTATTTGGGAAACCAATTATCTGGGCCTGGCTTGTGGTTTTTAAGAGCTGGAAAGCAGCTGAGGTATTCAACACAGTGTATTTTTAACATGTGAGCTTGCAGTAATGCTGCAAATACAAGGAATTAAGGATAACTGGGCAGGTAGCTTAAGCCCTTTTAGTTTTTCTTGAGGATCAGTGGCTGACCATAACCATCAGGAACTGCATGAATTTCTCTTAAGCTATAGGGATGGGAAAAAAAAAATTGAAAATAATTGCAAAAAAAAAATATTTGTCACATAAAATCAAAACAAAACATATAAATACAGTGGTCATATTTCTTTTTCTCTTTCTCTTGCTCTTTCTCTTTTTTAAGTGTTCGTACAATACTGCCTCCATTACCTATTCACCAGAGGTATTCTAGCATAGGTTCATTAAATATGTATTTTATGAAAGGATGTTTTTTTACTGTAATCTTAAGCAACAATGTGAAAAGAATTCCTGTATATAAATTTGTGTACAAAGAAATTTGTCATGATAAAAAATAGCAATCTTCATAATGAATCAGAAAAAAAATGTCAATATTGTTCATTAGGAATCTCTTGATAACTGGATAACAGGAAAAACTTCTTTACCATAATATTTACTGAACTCTGGTACAGGCTTCCACATTAGGTGTTTAATTCTCCATGCCTGTCCATGTTCAAGAGGCAGTTGGATAATTTTCTTAACAATCAGCTTTAACTTCTGGTTATCCCTGAAATTGTCAAGCAGTTCTAGATGATCTGGACAGTTCCTTTCAACTGAACTATTCTATTCTATTCCACTTGGAGGCAATTAGCCTTCAGTGTGTCTTCTTTTAATCTAAAATCTCACCTTCTACTATTCAGAGGAAGGACAAATAGTTCTCACTATGTTATGTTAATCCTGAAGTAAGCACACACTCAAATATAAGAAATGCTTGTCTAGCTTAATAAATCTGTCCTTTTCTCCAGGGATTTACAATATCCTTCATAAAAGTGATTGGAAAAGCTGATATTCATTAAAAATTAATTTAAATACATGGTTAATGCAAACCAGTGTCCTTCTGATTAAGTAATTCCATAGCAAAGCAATGTCAGTTTTCTCAAAAAATCAACAATGAATGACTGATAAGTGGGTTATCTCTTACTCTCCTAGTAACTGGTACAAGCAATATCATTAATTTTTTATGCTAACCACTCTATCATTTGAGCGCCTTTTATACTGAAAAATCATTCACATACATATATGTTGCAATTCACATAAACTAACAGCAACAGAAAGATCAATGTGCTTCTTTCAGAAAATATGACTAATCTGCCTTTTGTTGTTTGCATCACTCTCTCAAAACATGTATTCAGAGTTCACTCACACTCTTGTGCCAGTGAGCCATCAGTCTAAACTTATTCTGCATGATTATGGAAGCCTAATCATGTCATATTTTCTGCCTACATTCAAGACAGACAGTAGAGAGGGATTTACCATACTATTTCTAATCAGAAAGAATGAGATTTTCATCACTGTATGTTTCAGTGAGATACTTACTGATCAGAAATTTTACATGACTGTGAGTCATAGATGTGTACAAATGATCACAAAATTGGAATAAAAATGTTTTCTATTTATAAGATGCTGTATCCTGGACATAAGAAATGTCGTAGAGCTAATTAATATAAGTTATTGGCAAAGGAGGAAGATCAGAATGAAAAATAACTGATGCTAGAGGAACACAGTAAACATTTGGAATTGCCTGTGGTGAAAAATCTCCAGATGCCGAAGTTGTTTCCATTTCAAGGATATAAGAAACATAGATAAACCGAAGAACAGCAAATCATACAAAAATCCAACAAGAATTAAAATCACTGATATTTTTCATTTTGTGAAAGTGAAATACCGGGTACCCTATAAGAGCTATGAGAAAAATCCAGCTCCCTTTTCCTGTTTCTTCATCTCCACATTACCTAACTCTACAAAAAACAAAACAAAACAAAACAAAACAAAATAAAACAAAACAAAAAACGATTGAAATTCAGGACTATGAGAAATAGTATTCCATGGAAGGGTTTATAAAGAACAAACTGATCAGTTTTCTTAAATGCTTAACTGAAAGAAATGAAAACAAAAAGTGATAAATGCAGCTTAAAATTCATAATTCATTATATCCTCACTAGAAAGAAAACCTGTGAAGGCCTTTTTTACTTTTTTGTTGTTGGTTGTTGGTGTTGTTTGCTGAACTAGACAGAAGTCTGAACAAAGAAATAATTTCAGTGCTTGCCAGGAACTTAGATTTGCAGGTGTGTTTGATTGCCAGTAAGGAGGCCAGGAGAACTCCATGGAAGAAGACCAGGTGGTTTACTGGCTGAATCATATCATGTGAAATCACATTATAGCCTATATCTCAGGTTCTTGTTTTCATAAAGAGAATAAAGGTGAATATAAAGAATTCATACAATAAGTTAGAATGTATAGAAAGCAAATGGTTGGATTTACAGATAAAGCTCTATGAAGTTTTCTGTCAGTAAAACCTTTTCTGGTATTTCAGTCCAGTAACTCACAGAATGCCAGACAGCAAGAATATGAATATTAATGCCTACTTACTGATGAAGAAATAATAAATATAACATCTTCTATAAAATTCAAGCAAAGTCATTACAGAATGACAGAATCATAGGGCTTGGAAAAGAACTCTGGAGATCATTCATTCCAACTCCTTGCTGAAGCAGGTTTCCTACAGTGGGAAGGTGTGTTTTGAGTATCTCCAGAGAAGGAGACTCCACCACCACTCTGGACAGCTTGGTCCAGTGCTCTGATACCCTCAACGTAAAACAGTTTTTTTCTCATGTTGAGATGGAACTTTCTGTGTTACAGTTTATGCCCATTGCCCCTTGTTCTGCTGCTGGGCATGACTGAAGAGTCTGGCCCCATCCTCTTGATACCTTTAGATATTTATAAATACTGATAAATGCCTCTCTGTCTTGTCTTCTCAAGGCTGAACAATCTCATATCTCAGCTTTTTCCTCATAAGGGAGAGGCTCCAGGCCTCCATTCATCTTTGTGTCCCCCTGCTCGACTCTCTCCAGTAATTCTTTGTCTTGAGCTGGGAAACTCAGATTCGGTCACTCCAGATATGGCCTCATTATTTATTCTTCCTGCACTAAGATAACTATTTGAGGTTATTTGCTTGGCACAATGTGCAGGAACCCCTATTCAGCTCTAACTCAGAAGTTTCAGAGTTTCCATACTATGTGAATATCTCTGATCTATTTCTGAAGATCCATTCTGTGAACACCCTCAAAATCTCATGTTTTAAGACTTTTTGTAGTATCCACCTATGTCTGTTGAGTATTTTTTTAAGTAAGCTATATTCTTTCTTCCAGTCTTCATTTCTTTTCATCCTGTTTCTACTGGCATCTTGAAGTGCAGCATTTCTCCTTTCATACCTCGAAAAAGCTTCTTTCTTTTCATTACATCTGAGTTTTGGCTATACATTTAATTGATGCTCTTCTTAGCAGTCTCCCAGATTCTGCTGCTGCTGTTGCCTTCCTGCACCCACATCCCCATTCCTACCTCCCTCTTCTTTACCTGGACTTTTCTCCCCATATACTTGAGAAGGCATTGCCAACAGACCTCCCAGTGCTCTTGTTGCTCTGTGCGACAAGTCAGCCTCATTTATCTAAGCTAACCACAGACAATTGACATACAAACCATAGAGGAAGTAGCTAGGGAGCAAACATGAAAAAGATACCATTCAAAAAGATCCCATCTATTTTTTATTTTGTATTACACACTGTCTACTAAATTAAACCTGTTATTGATGTTTTCAATATTAATTCCCCCCACATCTCTTTTCTATTTTGAGCAACGCTGTTCTCTAAAACAAATTTTATGTTCAGGAAACACTACTGTCACAAGGGATTGTAATTCGGTTTTAAATTATTTACCTAGCTTGACATAAAGGAAAGTAAGACTAAGAGGATCTAGTACAGGTATTAGGATTTGTAATTGTTTTAGCAGCATAATTAGATCTTTACAGTTATTAAACAATTATGGTTGTCATCAGTTTTAAATACTTTGCCTTAAACTGTAGTGGTTGATTGCTAATTGTGTTATTTGATATAAATTTAATTGCCTAAGATGGTTGAATTAAAGAATCATTGCATCTTATAATGCAGATTTCTCTAACAGATTTTTGTTCCTTTGGGAACAAGGCAGAAATAACCACAGCAGTGACAAATATAACACATTGAATTTAATCTTATTTTTTTTACCTGAGTAATCAGAGCATGAAATGCAATGATTAATAATGAATCAATAACACCAGGATAAAGAGTAATAGTATTATTTCCAGAATATTCTGTATAATGGTTTAGCATTCTCTTCACATGCGACAACTAAAAAAGATAAATACCAGGAAGGAGGATGTCAAGAAATACACAATAAGAATTCATAATAAGAATTCATTTATTAATCTTAAACACAGAAACAGCACAAAAATTTCACCTATATGTGGTAGGTGGACTTTGAACTACAACCAGAAGCCTATCCAGGTTTCCTCCTCAACAGGACAGGAGACAGGGTATCAGTCCCCCTGACACCCAACCTAAATCTTCCCTTCCTCAACTTCAAACCATTTCCCCTTGTCCAGCTGTTATCTACCTTTTCAAAGAGTTGATTCCCCTCCTGTTCATAGGCTTCTTATATACATAAGTGGCATCTTATATATAGTCTTCTATGTTTTGTTATTTCTATGCATTTTTACTTTATAGTTTACAAAGTCCGAAGCACAAAATAACTTGTCTCAATACCTGTTGAATATTTATGTTTTTATGAATCTCAAAAAGTAAAATAAAACACTTCCAGTTCAATCAATCAAACTTGCTTTTGATAATAAAAACAGTAGTAAGATAATAACTGGTTGCTGACTGGCAGAGATCAAAGGGTTGAGATTTAAAAGTTCTACTGCATGAGAAGCAAAGACAAATTAAACTTTTTTTTTTTCAAAATTTTAAATTGCTAGATAGCTTGATGTCCCACTGATGATGCAGTGAAACTAATGATATTTTTGTTGTTTGTGAGCAATCATTGAAGTTAGCAGCAGTAATGGCTGCTTCCCAATGCTTCAACAAACTTCCTTCATTTGAAACAATAAAATATGTCTTCAAGATGTTACTGTATGGAGTCTCTGATTTGTGCTTGCCTAAGTAATTTCATATGCATGTTACAATCAATATATCTGTCTAACAGTTTTCATTTTTCAAGACATGAATTATTATACTCATTTGTATTTGTAGTTATTGAAAGAACACATTCATTTGCTGACTTTCTTCAAAATGGTGTGTAGTAGTGATCTAACAATTTAATACTAGTAGCATATAAAGAAGTATGGCTTAGTCTGTATTTCAGTTGGTCTGGTATGCTTAAGAATTAAGTAAGTTAGATACTCTGTCTTTAATAATTGAGATCATTATGTAATTTTTTCATTGCTAGCATCAATTTGTACTTCTTAATCAAATTTAAATTGTGGCCCAGTTATACTAAAGAAGCATTCAGGAAACCAGCAAAGTTGAAGTGCAAAGTCTATTCTGTTTCTCAGTTTTTTTTTTCTTCTTTTTGCACTAAAACACTCACAAATATTGTGGATATGAGGTTTTATGGGCAAAAAAGTACGTAAATATGCATCCTGTTTGTAGGCTCCCTTCAGGTACTGAAAGAGTGCAATAAGGTCACCCAGCAGCCTTCTTTTCTTCAGACTGAACAAGCCCAGCTCCTACAGCTTGTCTTCGTAGGGAAGGTGCTCCAGTCCCCTAGTCATCTTTGTAGGTCTCCTCTGGACTCTCTTCAATAACTCTCTGTCTTTCTTGTACTGGGGGCTCCAGACCTGGACACAGTACTCCAGATGGGGCCTCACAAGAGCAGAGTAGAGGGGGACAATCACTTCCCTGTCCCTGCTGGCCAACCCTCTTCTGATGGAGCCCAGGATACCATTTGCTTTCCGAGCTGCAAGAGCACACTGCTGGCTCATGTTAAGCTTTTCATCCATCAAGACTCCCAGGTCTTTCTCAGCAGGGCTGCTCTTAAGGTCTGCTCCTTCCAGTATGTATGGATGCCAGGGATTCCTCCAGCCCAAATGCAAAACCTTGCACTTTGCTGTGTTGAACTTCATTAGATTCACCCAGGCCCAGTTTTCAAGCCTGTTGAAGTCCCTCTGAATGATGTCCCTTCCTTTCACTGTGTCAACCACACCATTCAGCTTGGTGTCATCAGCAAACTTGCTGAGGGTGCATTCGGTTCCATATTCAGTGTCATTGATAAAGATGTTAAAGAGCACCAGTTCCAAGATAGACCCCTGGGGGACACTGCTTGCCCAGGCCTCCACCTGGACATAGAACCATTAATCACCACCCTCTGTCTGCAGCCTTTCAACCAGTTTCTTATCCATTGAGTTGTCTGCCCATCAAATTCACATCCCTCCAATTTGGAAATAAGGATGTGGTGGGGGACCTTGTCAAATGCCCTGCTCAAGTCCAGGTAAATGATATCAGTCGCCTTCCCCTTGTCCATCAATGCTGTCACTCCATCATAGAAGCCCACCAGATCGGTTAAGTGTGACCTTCCCCTAGTGAAGCTGTGCTGGCTGTCTTGGATCACATGCTCATTCCTCATGTGATCAAGCATGTTATTCAGGATGATCTGTTCCATGATCTTCCCAGGCACAGAGATAAGACTCACTGGCCTGTAGTTCCCCGGGTCCTCCTTGCTCCCTTTCTTGTAAATGGGAGTGACGTGACCCTTCCTGCAGTCATCCAGGACCGCACCTGGCAGCCATCACTTTTCAAATATGATACATTTATTGCCAGTTAGAATACATTTAGACAGTGAAAATGACAGACATTAAAATCTTTTCACCACCTTCTTCCCAGGTTCAACTTCACTTCTTCATTCTCAACTCCTCTACCTCCTTCCCACACCTGAGTGGCTAGGAAAGATGGAGTAAGGGGGGAGTTGCAGTCAGTCTATTACAGTTTCCCTCTGCTTCTCTCTCCTTCTCAATGCTTTCTTCTCTTCCTTCATTACCTCCTCTCTAGTGGCCCCGTTTCCTGAATGGGCTGTTCCTTCAGACCATTTGTACTTACTCCACCATGGGCTTCTACACAGTCTGCAGAGGAATCTCTGGCACCTACAGCATTTCTTCTAATTTGTCATTTTCTAACCTTAGTATCTGCAGGGCTGTTTTGCACAATAAATTTTTCTCACTTCTGGATATGAGTATGTAGATCAGCTGATGATTTGCTTCACTACTAAAACAAACAAACAAATAGACAGACAAACAAACAGACAAACAAACAAAAATAATGGCCTTAATTTGATCACATCAAAGTTGGCTGAGGGTTGTTTTTCTGAAGTAGAAAAAAGCTTCTCAAAGTAAACTTTTCCGGTCTAATTATATAATACAAAATAAATCATCATACTACCAAGAAAATGTGTTAAAATAGAGGCATGTGTGTGTCTCCCTAAAAGGATTTCCTTCTCATTGTAGAGATACAACTATATAATTTGAAAAATGTCACAGGAAAACAATTTGATTTATTTTAACTAAATTCCTGCCTGTTTCATGAATCTGGCATAAATTCACATAATTTCAAGTGGTGTAGGTATGCATTTTCTACGACTAAAATGATCTGCAGTTGTACCCTCCTTGATCTGAGAAACTCAGATTTAGCTGTTGCCAAAATAGCAATGTCCTTACGCTGGTAAGAGTGAAGCAAAGCAGGCCTGACAGTGTTCTTTACAGTCACACAATGGTAAGAAAACTGGGAAACAATGTGAAGGAAAACAGTTCTTAGAAGAACATTAAGACTGAAGACATACAACTGCGAATGTTAATTTTGGAGAAACGATGCAAAATTGAACAAAATTCTCACATCAATCCTTAGGTTCAGTGGACCTCAAATTGCAACAGATCTACATTCGGCAATATTCTGATGAAACTCTTTGTGAATTATATCAGCTATACTAAATTCAGTGGCTTTTATAGATTTGTTAAGTAAAATATATGGTGGAAAGTTATCAAAATGACTCTTCAGTTCATTTTAAATGACAGCTTGATGTTTTAGTCCATCACAAAAGCTCTAAAAGAGTTGTGATCAGATTATCTGATGCTGTTAGAAGGTTTGCTTGTTGATTTAACTGCATGCATTTCAGCTGAGCAGTTTTGGTAAAATTTTCTTAGTCAGTAATTAGTTGTAATACAATACAGTGCTAATTTAGTATGAATTTAGAGTATGGTTGATCTACAGACCAGGTCAGAAAGGCATCATTGCTAAGATGGAATTTATTTAGGTATTTTGAAGGAATACTCTGAATTCTGAAAGGTTTTATCTAGCCCACTCAATTTCAGTATTAGGTAAATTCAGGAACTCTAGAAGACAACAGAAATAAGATAGGAATTTTTTTTCCAGGATAAGAAAAGAATTAAAAAGTCCTAAAGCCTGGCAGCGTTTTTATTTTGCAAATGATGGGGAAGAGAGAGCATTTTCAAAGTAAATGATTACTACATTATTACTCCTGCAGTTTACACAGGTAGGAGAATGATCTAAGAAAGACAATATCTTTCACAAATAGTTGAAAACAAAAACAATACCCAACAACTTAGCCATTGATTTGGTAGGCATCACTACAATAGAAATGCTAAGTTACATCTTGAACCAGTGATTCCCCTGGAAGGAAGGAAGGACCAACTCTGCAGACCTCAAGTTCAAACTGTGCATCTGAGTGACTAGAAGGGGTGGATCCCTGGCTTCACCCTTTTCCTCAATCTCATTTAATGGTTGGTAGTGGAGGCAGAAGTATCTTGTCTGGAGACCTATGCCAAATCCGGGATTCTACAGGCCTTCCTGAGGTAAGTAAATTCTTTTCTCTTTTTCTACATTTATTACGTCCAAGCAGGCCACCCTTCATCTGAGTCCAAGACCTTGCTGCCCTGCCTTCTTGTAGTAACTGCATAGTCATCAAAGTGCTCAAACTTTTGATTTTAGGCATATGGCTAAATGCCCTAATAAGTGCTTTGCAGAACAGTGATGCACTTAAGCATAAGATTAAACATTTTGCTGTACCATGAGGAATATCTATCTGATAGTCTTGACCTAGTATAGAATGATCGCTTTCTCTAGGGATTGCTAGAAGTATAGTTAAATTCTGTTTCTTCTAAACTGCACATGTGAAATAAAATTCTTTAGACACTGAATGTGAATGACAAATTATGCCTCAAAGACATAAGAAGTCTGAGATAAGAAAAGCTTAGGCTTCTATGCGCTCAGGCATCCAAACCCATGGAAGGCAATTTAATGCTGCTTGTACTTTCAAAGTGCACATGATTTATGTGAAACTTTCTTTTGGATTTATTTTCTCCTTTTCTTGAGTAATGTATTCCTTGGCATAAAGTCCATCTGTGATAATCAAAATAAACTATTAGCTTGTACTATAAATGAAGCCAGAAAAGAGGATTTACAGTTTAAAAACTTTAAAGTACAAAAGGCCTTCCCAACATGTTCTCTGCTTTAGTTATCAAGATGCAGAAAGTTTCAGAAGGTAGGTTTAGTGTTTTTTTTCACTAATAGTTCTGAGCTTTATTTCTCTGCCTGGTATACTTCCCTACTGATTTCTTATAAAAAGAGAAATAGAAGCTAAAGTAAATGAAGAATGTCATTGTACATGTTCCCAAATAATTGAAAATCAGTTCATGTGATTCTACAAACTGTTTAAAACAAATTAGAAGAGATTTTAAATGAGTGAAAACTCTGCAACCAATAAGATAGCATTTAGTCTAATCAGCACGTGCTGCTTTGTCAGCCATGGAGTAATTCTTCAATAACTACTAAAAACCTAGTGCAGTGTTCTTAGCATCACTATTCTTACATTCATTTGGAGATAAAAATGTACCTTTTACTTTTCTTTAACATCTAGCATCTTACAGGCATAGATTGATGGAAAAAAAATCCATAGACACTGGAACAATTTTGTACCTAGATACATAGGTATAATTTGCACACAGACATGTGCAAATTATACTTTGTATGATGTGTGCAACCTCCAATTCTAAAACTTAGACATAGACAATGAAAGAGTATAATATGAAGAAAAAGAACAAAATTGCATCATGAACTGAAATTTTAAAAACGATTTATTTTTACCTGTGATTAGTTTTTAGGATTTATTATTGTTATTATCTTTAATTTAAAAAAAAAAAAAAAAAAAAAACAATTTTGGACAGTTTTTTTGTTTTTTTTGTTTTTTTTTTCATAAAGCTCTTGGTTTCATTACTCTTTGGTTATTTATGTAGCTTTTCAGAAATCAGTTTTACAGGAAAAACATTGCAAGCAGCCAGAGGGCATAAAATTTTAAGGGGAGAAGAAAGCCTGTAGATTTTAAAATAAGCAAGGTGTTAAAATGCTAGCAAAACCTATCTGAATAGAGAAGCTTGAAAACAGCTGACAAACTAAATAAAATGGCTGTTTTTCCCATGCTCCATTCCAATATCATCACTAAAGCCTCTATAGAATAACTGCAAAGTGGTTTGGAATTGTCACTATATTGTATTTCGGCATTTTGCATCTCATATGGCACAACTTTAAAGTGACATTATAAATATATATTTATTTAATTTTTTTTTTTTCCCATGTATAACTTCCTGCATAACTTCCATTGACTATTTTCTATGTGTATTTTTAGTAAACTACCATAACTGTTCTAATATCATTTTGATTTCACCTTGTTCAGTGTTTGGGATAGAGTTAACCTTTGTGGAGGCTTGTATGATGCTGTTTTTCACCTTTGCAATGCAAATGTTTAAATCCTTGTAGTACAGTTCTGCACATAGCCAAGGACTTTTCAGCTTCCCATACCGCCTTGCCAGTAACAAGTCTGGGGGTGCAGAAGGAGCTGGAAGGGTACAGAAGCAGGGCAGCTTACTCAAGCTGTCAAGGGGATA
Organism: Tympanuchus pallidicinctus; assembly: GCF_026119805.1. NCBI lineage: Eukaryota > Metazoa > Chordata > Aves > Galliformes > Phasianidae > Tympanuchus > Tympanuchus pallidicinctus. The sequence continues at coordinate 23,040,936 of NW_026294802.1, forward strand.
TTTCATATCACATTGTGTCATGTTTACCAAAGCTGGGGTAAAAGAGGAAGAGGGCATCTCTTTGTCTTTCCAATAAAGCATCATGCATGATGAGCTCTGCTTTCCTGGAAATGGCTGAACATCTGCTTTCCAATAAATAAATTCCTTGTTTTGCTTTGCTTGTGTGCACAGCTTTTGCTTTATCTAATAAGCTGTCTTTACCTCAACATATGAGTTCTTTCATGTCTACCTTTACTATACTTTTTCCCATCCCTATGAGAGAAAAATGAGTGAGTAGCTGTGCAGTGCTTAGGCACCTTCTAAGGTTAAACCACCTTCCTAGACTGGTATCTTTGAACACAAGCTCACTTGCTCATTTCAAAGATAATTCATCAGGAAACTTCAAATGAAGTAGACATGGACTAAAAAACACGAATATTTTCATGAACATGCATCAATTTACAGGCAGGTAGCATACAGAAGTCTGCCTTGTTCCTAGCCTAAGGTTAAGAATCTGTCTGTGACTCCAGAGGCATCTCTCTAGTCTTTCTCACATTAGCAGAAGGTCCTCTGCCTGTTACACCATAAGTTCCTTATTATTTAGCCATGAATAGTAAAAGTTTGTTGAGTACATCCTTTCAAAGTAAATCCTGTAGACATCTGACTTGAGAATGGAAGAAACTCATGTTGCAATACATTCTCAGTCTATGTTCTGCAAACTCTGGCAGGAGCTCAGCATAGACTCTTGTTATATATACCACAGAGATGGCAGTAAAATCAACAGGAATATTTGCCTTAGGATGGAATTAAGACATTACAGTGCATATATGAAACATCATTTTCAAAATGTGCTGTTTCTGTGTGTTATTTGACAGAAAATCTAGTTCACAGGAAGATTCAGTATCTTTGAATTAATTTTAAAAAAGGAAATGATGAAGCATAAAGTTCTGTTCTTGAAACAGACTGATTTTCAAAGAAAAACTTCACCAGTTCAAAAATATTGCCTAAGCAATGAAAGGTGAGTCAATATCATTAGTACTTGAACACTCTGACAATTCAAGGCAGTTTTAAAGCATTTTTTTTCCACTCCCTACCCATACAAAAGGGACAAATGTGCCGGAAAAATATTCCTTCCATTGACATCTAGCAGTCCTTTACTAATTAACTAGAGTCATGTCCCTTTTAATAAGTCAAGACTTAATCCTTCATGGACAAAATGCTTGTGACCTGCTTTGACAAAATGCTTGAACACGCACTTAATATTATATACGAGTAGTCCCTTTGAAGCCAGCATGAAACTAAAGTTGATACAACTCATTCTTAAGTCTGCTGCCAATTCAATATTACTCTACAATGTATATTAAAAAAAATAAAAAAATTAAAAATGGGCTCCATCCATTTTCTTTGGCTTATTTTCCACTCCAGTTCTAAACATCAAGAAATCAAGAACTTTTCAGTACTAAGCTTGAGTTTATTGCATACTACATGTAGTGACATTTCTTTTGCTAGCCTTTAATTTATGTACTCCAAATCAGTTTAACATCAGCTAACTCTTCTCCTGTTTTGTAGTAATGCTTACCTGGCACACTTTGTTGATTAATTAAGGCATGATTTTTTTTTCCAAGTACAAGTAAACACTGAAGATGAGTTCCCTAAAACCAGGGACAGGCAACTTATTTATGTGATTTAGCATGTAACTTTTTATCTTGAGTAAAGGAGGATACAGATAAATTCCACAGATAAAAATTTGTGTCAGAATTTATGACAAAGTCTTGAGACAGTAACAAAAGGACAGATTGCTTGAACACAAATTGTTTGCTGGAATTCTGGGTTATTTAGTTTTATAATGTTTTGAGGTTTTTTTAATTGGTAAAAATTTTCTTCTGCCAGAATATGAGGATATGTGTGAATTAGAATGAAATGTACTTCTAGCTTTTCAAGAAAAAGTGAAAATACAAAACCATTGTGAGAACTTAAGGAAAAAAATATATAAATCCATTTTTTCCCTCTCTTTTTTTAGACCTTGTATTTTGCCCAGCCTTAAATTACTCTGATATTATCTACTATAAATGAATACAGATTTTTTTTTGCTCAAGTCAACAGCTTAAAATCAGCAGTTAAAACCTTTCCTTGTAAATATATTCATGCTTACATAGAGATATTTGCATTTATTTTTCTTCAATTGTGTAGAATTTATTGTTGTATCTGGAGTTTCAGACAAAAATTAGTCTACTGCATCAAATGTCTTTCTGGAAAGCTGGTATTTCTGATTTCTCAACTATTTTCTAAGCAAATCTCAAAAAACAAAACAACAACAAAAACAAAAAACAGATAGAGTGACAACTGATGAGGGACTTTGGACTAGTAATTAACCAAAGCAAGCCTCCTTTTGCTTATTAATATACCTGCTTCTAGTGCTTGTTTTTTTTTTCTTTCCAGCATTAAAATTTTGTCGAAGTTCTCAGTTGTATGTCAGTGCTGTGTTAGGCTAGAATTACAGTAATCAACTATGAAAGGCCCCAGATGTACTGTGGAAGAGAAAAAGGAAGCCTTTTATCAAAAGCCAGTTCCTGCTTCCTGAACTGTGATACAGCTTCTAAAGTTTCTCTCCAGGTAATAGACCACAGTCAGAGCTCAGAATATGGAGAAGGGAAATAGGCATATACATGCACATACTCTCGAAGAGAGTACAATTCTCCTTACATTGAAGCAGGGGTAGCAAGTGAAGTGCACCAGCCAAATGAAAGTAAAGATTACTTCCCAGAATCTAGTAAAAAGTAAAGTAATTGATAAGCTTCTGGAAACAAGAATAATTTCTATTTCAGTGAAGGTTCCATAAAAGGAGGTAATATTTAAAACCATATTATTATTTTATTCTGATACAGTGATAGTCTTGCAAAGTTGGAAAGCCAGAAGAAGAAGGAAAAAGAAGGATACATTAGGCTGAGAAACTGTTTTGTGTTCTTTGCTGATTATTCCGGTAGGATTTGAATGAATTTTACTATAGTACTGTCTAATTCCATCTCATAAAATTCAATACATACCAAATACTAAGGAAAATGTGTGATTTTGTGTTATTTTTAGCTTTGCCTATTTTCCTTCCACTTTTATTCATTTCACCTCTGAGACTTAAGGTAAACTCTAAGCAGAGACCAGAAAAGCAAATCATTTCCTTTTAATTACTCCTCCAGGAAACCAGTTAATGGAGGTTCAGCCTGGGTCATGTAAAACTGCTATCGCAAATCTTTAAGACAAAAATGAACTAGCAGAAGAAACGTCTGCCACACATGGTGTTACTTTGGACGATTTTTTTGAAGGTTCTTCTTTCACTAATTGATAAAGGGTAAGAAATGCCCTATGTGTAGCAAGAAAGAAGAAAAAACAAGTCAGATTAATAAAGTGATACTAATAAATTCATAGTCTCCATCTTTAACTCATATCCTGCACTTTTGCCATAACTATTTCATATGATTCAGAACTAATGTTGTGTACATATTTAAAGAATTAAAACTTGGCTGATATGTTTCAAAAATCAGTTGTTAACCCTAACAATGGACCAGGAGAAGGCTGAGGTACTCAACAAACTTTTTGCCTCAATCTTTGCTGAGGCAACTGCTCTTCACAAAGCCCGTGAGAGAATGATTTGGAAAATGGGACTGGTGGAGCAATGCCCTTCCCACTGTAACCAAAAACCAAGTTCATGACCGTCTGTGGAACCTGAATGATCGTAACTCAAGGGTCCAGATGAGATGCATCCTGGAGTCCTGAGAGAGTTGGTTGATGGAGTTATCAACCTACTCTCAATTAGATTTGAAAAATCATGGCTATTGAGTAAAATCACTGGTGACTGAAAAAAGGGAAGCATCACTCCCATTTTTAAGGAAGAAGAAAGAAAGACCTGGAACACAGTCTGTGCCAGGGTAGATCGTGGAACAGATTCTCCTGAATGCTGTGTTAAGACATATGTAAGACAAGGAGATGATCTAAGACAACAAGCACAGCTTCGGCAAGGACAAATTGTCCTGTGTGGATTGTCCTTGCAGTGGAAAAAAAAGAGGAGCTGTTGTCATCTACCTGGGCTTTAACAAAGCCTTTGTTTTGGTCCCATACCACATGCTTATCTCTAAGTTTGAGAAGTATGAATTTAAAGGGTGGACTATTCAGTCAATAAGGAATTGGTTAGATGATCACAGTGAGAGGGTTATTGTCAAGAGCTCTACTGCCAGGTGGTGGACAGTGGCTTAAGACAAGTACTCTTAAACATCTTTATCGTTGAAATGGACAGTGGGGTTGAATGTATCCACAGCGAGTTTGCTGATGATACTAAGTGGTGCTGTTTATACTACAAAAGGAGGGGATGCCATCCAAAGGGACCTGGACAAGCTTATAAAGTGGGCCCACAATAACATAATGTGTCTAACAATGCCAAGTATAAAGTGTTGCATTTAGGTCATAGCAATCTCAGGTATGTGTACAGACTGGGACAAGATCTCATTGAGAGCAGCCTGTGGAAAAGGACTTAAGGATCCTGGTGGACAAAAAGCTTTATGTGATCCATCAGTGTGCACTTTCAGCCCAGAAGACTAACTGTAGCCTGGCTGCTCCTGAAGAGGAGTGAAAGGATATAACTGTTCCCCTCTACTCTACCCTAATAAGACCCCATCCCAGAATGGGTTCAAGACCAGGCTGATGGAGCCCTGGGTAGCCTGAATCTGTGGGCAGTGCACGGCAGAAGGCCTGGAACTGGATGACCTTCCAACCTAAGACAACCTGTGACTCCATAACGTACTGAAGTATGGGATTGTTTCTCCTCAGCTGGATTTTGTACTACACTTTGTTTAACTTCATGAGATTTCTGTCAGCCCCACCTTTCAGTGACCTTCTGGATAGTAACAAAACCTTCTGTTACGTCGGTCACTCAAATTTTTGGTTGTGAACAAACTCACCCATCATCCAGTGCATTAGTGAAGATATTGAACAGAATCAGAACTAATGTAGACCTATAGCATACACCACTTTGTGCCACAATATTGGCCTGTCCATTCAGCTATTTTTCAGTTAACCACACTATGTGCTCAGTGTTGAAATCCTTATAGGAGTAATGGCTCTTTTCAAATCTTCCAAGCCAGTAATTTCATCCTGTCTTTGTTGATGGATATGAGACCTCCATGTATTGAGGAACAAAATTCCTCTTTGCTTATCTGAAATAAATGTTAAGGGATTTGTCTGTTCTAAACTAGAAACAACAAGAAAGCTAAGTCATTAATTGTTTGCTTATGTTGGTTAAGTACATGAGTGGAATTTATCATATTATCATCATTTCATTAATAAGTCTTTTTAGAAGTTGCGTTATAGTTAAAAAATATTATTCATTCAGAATTCCTTTCTTTTTTTCCTCTGGACATCATAGATATTGTATTCTCGAGATGATTAACATTAGACTGTTAATATTCTTAAGACCATACAGCACTTAACTAAACACATTAAAAATCATATTTCAGTGCATGGTTGGAGTTTTCTGTAAAATGCTGCGAAGAATTCGGTAGCATTCCTTTCATTAACATTTATACACTGGCTTTGCTCTTTGAAGATTTTTCCAGAAGCTACATATCATTTCAAGAATTTTTTTCTTCCCAAATTTATTTCACGTTTTCTTATTAGGCATACTGCCACTATCTTTATTATTCAGACACATTCTACTCCTAAATCCAGATTCACATAACTTATGAATCCTTTACCAAAGATTTAAGAGTATAAAATATTATTGTTTAATATTCTAGAATTACCAAACTAAAATAAAATTGAAAGTAGTAGGACTTGACTTTTCATAAGTACTAAGCAATTTTCATAAAAATCTGGAAATCACTGAAACATTGTAACTTCCAAGCTTAGGACAATATATACAATTTCAGCAATTTCATTTTAAAAATAAGAAATAAAATAAAAAATCAGGTATAATGTATTTATTAAACAGTGTTGAATTTAGTTTCATTAATTAAAAAAATAAAAAACAAAAAAAGAGGAAAATCAGACTTTCTTCAAGCACCAAATCTATAAAGTAAGAAATAAAGAAAAAACCATGAAAACCATGAGCTAGATACTGGTAATAAAAAACTCCTGCTTTTAATGAGCTAGTATGTCAGGAAAAAAAAGAAAAAAAAAACAAGAAAAAAAAAACCCTATTCTTAATAAAAAAAGAAAATACTCTTCACTTTTATAAATTAAAAAGTTCTGCTTAGTTTGATTAGTTAATTAAGTATCTATAATGTTGTACCCATGGAATTTCATTTGAATTGAGATTATTTCTTGCTTGATTGTAGGTTTACTTATAATACCATTATTTTTACAGAGATTTGTTTTATGAAATAAAGAGGCTTATATTTTGGCCCAGACATTTTTGTATCTTCAAACTACACCATGAGAAAAGTGCCTCCTTTGTGATATACTCCTGTCACCGCAATCACTTTTATCTACTGAGAAGAGTATGGAAAGAAATAAACTAGATAAATTACTAAAAAAATTCTCAGTGACTGCAGAAGAAATGGTTTAAACTTCTAGAATGCTGGAGATCTGAATGAAAGAAAGAGAGAAGAGAAAAATAAAAGAATTGTTTACAATGGTTCTATATGTTTCTTATCACTTCCATCATTTTTTATATTGTTCAAACATGTGCAGAGATTACCAGGACTTTACAGATTAGCAGTGAGCAGTTTCAAGGTAATGAAACTAATTCTCTTTAATGATAGTTATTTTGAATTACACTGTTGCCACAGACTAATGCACTGGGAGAGTCACAGATGTTTGTACTGGTAGGAATGAAACTATTGCTTCAACAGTATTTCTGAAAATCATCAACATAAAAAAATCATTTAAAGCACAGCACAGTTAGTTTATTTTATAAAATGTACTTTCTTTACATTAACAGAATCCTATGAAAATCAGTGGGAATTCTAATTCACATGTTCAGTCTGTATCAAGATGACTTTAGATTTTGATCCTACTAGATCATTTCAGCACCTTTTTAACAACAAAATTAATTTTATTCCCTGGGTCCTTTAGATAATTGTAATTTATTACTGTGATTTAACTGTGTTTTGCTATATCACTCAGGTGCACTGTGAAGCACATGGTCACATTTTGTTTGGCTTTGGTTTTGTGATTAAGAGGATCTAATTATTCCCTTCAAGGTGGAAGTAAGATTCACATGGTGGAGGATACTAACAAGGATGCTGAGTAGGACAGAATATTACAATTTCTTCTGTATAGTAGACAACTCAGATATACAGTGACTTCAGAAACAGCTTTGACATGTTATACCTTTGTTCACATCCATTAAATAATTCAATATTTTTTCACCTTTTTTATTTTAAAAGAAATTATCTTCCTTTCCACTAGACAGCTTTATATGTGATACCAGAATAAGCAGATGGAAATAAATATATCATCCTTACAAATGATACTGTCAAAAGCAAAGCTTCAATTAACTTTAATGAAAGCAAATTTGAGTGTATCATAGGAAAGAAGAGGATGTGATAAAATATAAGACGTGTAAATTTAGTATGGATAAAAGATCTTCCCTAATCCATTTTCTTTCTTAATCAATTAACGTGTGAAGGAAACTTTCCACAGGAGATCATTTAGGTAGTCACTTTGAGCAAATGACTGGATAGCTTTATAACTGTTATTAAAATTTGTTGCTAAGCAAGTTTAGACAATGATGAGAGTAATCACATTTCGGGCTTCTGAGCTTAAGCTGATTGCTCATGGAAGCTGGAGAATAATCTGTCTTCTGCTATTTTTTGAAGCTTAAGTACTATGCAAAAGAAGATGATTTATTTAAAAAATATGAGGTACTGGTCACTAGGTCACAGAAACAATAAAAAAGGAAACAACCTCTGTAGCGCTCATACCCGGTGTTGATCTTTAATTACATGTACAGTAATTTAAAGAATGGAGGGGAGTTTATTGCATTAACGAATATCTTTATAAAGGGTTGGGTTTTTTTTTTTTTTTTTAATTATTATTATTATTATTTTTTTTGAGGCTTGGACTTCTCAGAATAACTTAATAGAGCTTTTATTCATGTCTGAGAGGTTTTTTTATCCATGGTTATTATGTTCTTCTATTCCAAAAGCCAAATAAAGAAAATGTATTTTTAATCTTTAGTAGAGATATTGTGTCACAGAATCATAGAATGGTTTGGGTTGGAAGAGATCATTAATATCACCTAATTCCAACACCCTTCTATAGGCAGGGACCCCTTCCTCTAGACCAGGCTCCTCACAGCACCATCCAACCTGGCCTCCAGGGAGGGGTCCTCTCTGGGCAACCTGTTCTAGTGTCTCACCATCCTTACAGTAAAGAATTTCTTCCTTAATATGTAGTCTAAATCTACCCTCTTCAAGCTTGAAGCAATTTTCCCTTGTCCTGTACATGCCCTCCTAAAAGTGCCCCCCCTGTTTTCCTGTAGGCCCCCCTCAGGTACTGGAAGGCTGCTATAAGGGTTCCCTGGAGCAGTCTCTTCTCTCGGTTGAAGAGACCCAGCTCTTTCAGCCTGTCCCAATAGGGGAGGAGCTCTGAACATCTTTGTGGCCCTCTGGATCCACTCCAACATCTCAATGTCCTTGTGCTGGGGGTCCCAGAACTGGATCCTACTCCAGGTGGGGCCTCGCGAGAACAGAGTAGAAGGGCAGAATCATCTCCCTCGACCTGCTAATCACTCTTCTCTTGATGCAAAAGATATGGTTGGCCTTCCGGGCTGCAAGCACACATTGCTGGCTCATGCTGAGTCTTTCATCAAACGACACTCCCAGTTCCTTCTCCTCAGTGGTGCTCTCAAGCACTTTTTGTGTACCCAGCCTGTATTTGTCCTTGGAATTGCCCCAAGCCAGGTGCAGGATCTCTTGTACTTCTTGAACCTCAAGAAGTTGGCATGGGCCCACCTCTCAAGTCTGTCCAGCTCCCTCTGGTTGGCATTCCTTCCCTCTATCATGTCAACTGCACCACTCAGCTTGGTCATCTGCAAACTTACTTAAGGTGCACTCAATACCATTGTCCATGTCGCCTATAAAGATGCTAAATAGCTCCAGTCACTGATTCCTAAGAAACATCAGTCATCACTGGTCTCAATTTGGACATTGAGCCATTGACTGCAACTCTGAGTATGATCCTCCAGACAATTCCTTATCTAGCAAGTGATATGTCCATCAGATACATTTTTTCTCCAATTTGGTGATCGTGAGTGGCAGCAGTGTCATCGTATCACAAATCTGCAAAGTATAAGGGGAATACTGTATAAAAATACAGATAGATACTGTGATGATTATCTTCTTTTCTTCATCTTAAAACAAGCTTGTCATTGAATTTTTCCCACAATTAGTATTGTGCAAGATAATTCATATCTACTATTCTAGGACTATTTGTGATATAGAGTTTTTTGTTTGTTTTGATATTATTAAAAAAAAAAAAAAAAACCACTGTAAAATATATGCAGTGAATTTCATGCAGGATAATTGTATCCTATAAACATTTTGGCTTTTTTATATCCTATAAACATTTGGATTTTTCATATTTTACTGTAAATACAGATGTAAAATTTCTTTACAGTGACACTTACTGTGAGGTGAGCAGACAGCAGAAGAATTTTTGCAGTGTCTTCAAAATGTGGTAACATCTGTGTGTTTTCAAAATGACTTTTTTGCTGTATTCTCCCAGTGGAGGACTCATGCACCATCTTACCTGTGAAGATAAAGCCCTCAAGACAGAAGCATTAGTATATGTTTCAAAGGAGGCAGGGATAATTTGTCAACTAAACAAATATGATGGGAAAATGTATATTCTGATCTTGTTCTGGAAAACAGTCAGCTTAAGCTGTTTCCAGTCTTTCCATAAGGTTTTTCTGGCATATTTTATTCTCTCATCTAAAAACAGTATATTGAGGTAAATCTTATAAAACTACATCACAATACACTCTCTTAAGATTTCTTTAAGTCCCAGGTGCAACTTCAGTTGTAAATTCTTACCACAGTCTGACAGCATAATGCATTGCATAAGTAAGACTAGAAGTGACAGAAATTAGTATTGAGCCAAATGTAAGTCAAACTGTACAGTAATAGGATACAAGATGGTATGGTCCAGATGTTCTCCTATGGAGAACAGTGTAATATAGGACTACAGTGCCATATCCCTTAGAATATAGCCAAACTTTTGCCTCTCAAAATACCCATTTGAAATCTATATCAATATACTGTGTGTTATGTTTGGATTTTTTAGCTTTAGACAGCAATTTCAAATCAAATAAACTGTAACAAATCTTGTTAACTTACTTTTTATGTTTATTTCTGTGCATGTTTTGATTACAATTATTTCCTGCAATAACTAGATCAATACAATTAGCTTTTCAGTATTATGCAATACATATTTTTAAATATGTTATATATGTTTAAGATAGCAACTACCTAACTGCCTCTTAGAAGTTATCCAGAACATCAAAATGTGATGTTTATATGTAGGTTACTCTGAAAGTAATGCTTCATATATTTCCATGGAAAATACAACAAATAACACTATTTGATAGAGCAAATTCTCAGCTACAAAACATTGTTTTTCAACCTGATCACCACAATTTTCACCAGCACTGAACAACAGCCTTCATGTTGTCCTCATAACAATCCGTACCGTTACCAGTCACTGTCTCCACTGCTGAAACACACCACTCACCACCTCACTATGCTCACATCCACTATTTAGTCTCCATAAGCATTTAGTAATCATCAGTGAATGTCAGTGAGTGCCATTTTTTCTACTTAGAGAAATTCAGTGACACACCTTTGCTTCTTACGCATGTCAATGTCGGATGCCATTTTGCAGACTGCCCTTCTGCTGCCATCTGTCACACAGCAACAAAATGTAATGGAATATTGGTGGGAAGTTTCAACCCCTACCACATCTCCATCTTCTACCACTGATGTCCTGGTCAAAGCTAGTGAAATAGGAGGCATTTCTTTTGGAACAGCCCTTGTAAAAGACTTTCTAAGAGTAATCTAAAATGTGTACCTCTCAACCCTTTATTTCCACATGACTAATAACTGAATCAGTTAAATTCTCAGAGACAAAAGGACTTCAGTACGCATCTGACATGTTTATAAAATAGTTACCAATTCAATTTCAGGGGAGTTTGACAATGTGCACCACAGCATGATTGGGTGATTCAACTACAACAGAATCTTTTGCAGATGTGTGTTATTTCACTGGATGGGCATGAGTCACGGTTTACACTCCTATATGGACATTTTTCTATGCAGAAAAAAAGACTGGCACAAAAGTTTTGTCAAATTCTGGCGTTGGCTACAAAGCCTGCTCAAAAGTTCTCGCCTCCTTCCTTTTTCTTGACTCTTCATTCTTATTTTGAACTAAAATTTGCCACCAGTTTCAGACCACTAAAACAGTTTATGGAGCCTGAGTTCAAACAGAATAAATGTACTAAAAAATAACTCCTTTTAGAGATTTATTTTTAACTTGAGACAGTTCAGTGCCTGAGTTGTATTTACCGCAGATAAATAGGACCAGCACAGAGACAGAATAGAAGAGCTAAGGATCTCATTTCACTGTCAAAAATCACAGTGTTTTTGAACAGCCTGAGAACTTCTTCTTTCTCCCTTTGCTATAAGAGAAATAAACATGGGATCTATATTGAAAACAAGCTGACAGTGGGACATAGACAACTGAAGGGATTCAAAGCCCTCAGGTAGACAGCTAATGTGGCTTTGTAGTAAACTAAAAGTTAGGCAGTCAAAATGGATGGAATGCATTATAACCAGCAGACTCAGTAAACAGCTCAAAAAATGCCACAATACTGAGAAAAATGATGACAGAAATATACAGGATATTTGCACTTATTTAAAATCTTACCTTCATATAGCATAGAAACTATGGAGTCATTTTAAATAGACTCCTAAACTCTTTATTTTAAAAATTCAACATGAAGTATGTTCTTTTCCTTCACAGGAAAATTTCACATAAAAGTAAAACTTTCTTTGTTTTTACTTAGTAATTAAGTGGTTAGGTATTTTTTCTTTCAGGAGTTCTATCCCATTTTTTTGATTCAGGGATTGAAATGCACATCTCCCATGACAATGACATCCCTTGCAGAAAGTGATTTACTCTTGAACTTCCAATTCCTGTATTTAGCACAGATTGAAAACAGTACAGGGCAGTAAAAATACTTTATTATCCCACCAGCAGGGAACTTACCTAGTAAAGGAATCATGAAGTTCCACACTAAACTGAACTGGTCACCTCGAGAACTTGGGAAAGCAAGGGAAATAATAATAATAATAATTTAATGTTATCATCTGTTTTCCTTGAATGTTGATAGTTAAAAAAAAGATGGTGAGTGTAGGACATAAAACAATCACTAAAACACAGCAAGAAAGTGGGCGAAATTGTCAGCTGATATAAACCCTAATGGCTTTTAATGACCAGCTCAGATTTTGCCCCAAGAATTTTTTCTTGAATATGTTGTTTATAGAACACTTGACTATATGCTGAAAAATAAGGAAGAGATTAAAATTAGGTTTTGCGTGCATATGAAACACTCATGCTTTCCAGAGAAATGTTACCACTTGGACCCCTTTTATCCAAAGGTACTCTGCTAAGTTTGATAAAGGCATTTACTCAAATGCACTCAAAAGCTAAAAAGAAATCCAAGGTCTGAAGTGAATCCAAGGAACTGTGAATGATGTCTGGATTCTGTTAGAAAGGATAGACTTCTTAGTACCTCTTGGTGTTTTCTTCTAAGTGTTTCTTTGCATATATGAGTGTGTCACTGCAGTTTCCTGTAGGCTCCGGTACATGATAAAACCTATGGATCATACTAGACAACACTAGCTAAGTATAAAAGAAGTTACAATTTGCCTTTGCTTCCATAGATTAGACAGAGGATGATATATTTTGTGCAACAGCTCTAATAGATTCAATGAAATGTATACTTGAAAAAATACAGTGGTATGTTTTCTGTATTCATTTTGCGTTGGAGCACTGGAAAGTTTTTCACATAGTCTTGAAAGTATTTAACTGTAATCTGAAAAGAAAAGCGGAAATAGCTATGGAGTGACCTCTGCCCTTTTCTGAAATTAACTTACATGCATTTCTGTTAACAGCATTCTATTTCTACTCTCACAGTACCTGATACTATAACAGATACTGAGTCTGGAATACATTTGAGGTTACAAAGATAATAATGAGATCATTTATCAGACTTTTTAAAAATGATCTTACTGTAGACAAAGTAATAAACACTTTTTATTAGTGCTTAGATATAGCAAAAACACATGTTCTCATCATTACCACTATTACCTCTAGTGAGGATTTCGATCTAAATCTAAACTGATTATTGATGACATCATAAGAAAAAAGAAAAAATATAAAATAAATATTAATAAAGAAATACACCCATTCTGCAACAACCATTTCAACTGTCTCATCTCCTTCATTAACTGAAGAATAGACACCTTTGTGTTTCTTACTGAAGTAGTTTTAATGGTACGGTGGAAGGAGATTGCACTGAAGCCTTAACCTGCATTAATCTGACCTACAAAAAATTTGTATTGCTGATAGAAAATCAAGAGAGGGTTGCCAAGAGATTCAACATCTTTCGAATCAGTGCTGATATATACTAGGGTGCTGCATCTGGTTTTGTTTGATCTTGAAAGCTAAGCAGATCTGGCAGCCACCTGAAAATTTCCTACACTATACATATCAACTAAGGTCACAGCCTTACTGTTAGTGAGCAGTGAAGATACACAAACAAGTCAGAGTAAAGAGTTTGTATCACTGCTGTTGCTAAACTGAGACATTACTGAAAAGTGGTGAAGGCCTGAGCTACAATTTTTCATAAAGTCCACGTTAAAAAAAATTATTTTGGTGTCAAGTTCACCAGTAAAACTTTTCATCAGTGATTGAGATTACAGAAATCTGCAGCATGATTCAGTAACCTAAACATAGATATCTAGTCTTATGAAAGAAATTCCTGGTTCTTTGATGTCTGGCAAATGGGAATGGAAAATATAAATCAAGACTTATAGTACTCCCAAACACAGGTAGACTGAACAATGTAGTGGAATTCAACTTCAGATGATGATACCTAAAAAATTTGGCTATGGGAGAATGTCCTTAGTAGGTACTGCAGTTGTCCATAATCCTGGCACAAACAGTGGAAATCTAATAAATCCAGACAGTAATTCAGGGACTAATCCACCTCACTTTATCTTAGATACACTTTCTGAGTGATTCAGTGATGAGTCCATTCCTGAAGGTCTTTAACAATTAAAGAGACAGCTTTTTCCTTCAAAAGTCTCTCTGGAGGACAAGATGATCTCCCCCTCCCTTCTATTCATCTTTTCCTCTCTTGATATTTTCTAAAAATATGTCTTTCTGCAAGATCTCCTCACTTGAGGACCAGTTGACAAATACATCAGTAATACATAAAGAAGGCAAATACTAGCCCCAAAATCCCATTATCTCAGTTATAAGAATACAAAGCAGAGAATGATTTCTACAGGAGACATAGAAATCCAAGGCTGAAAGAATTTGCTCTTCCATGGTCATTTTTATGCAGAAAAACTTAGGTTGCTTTGTTGCTTCAGTAATCCAGTCAGCCTGGAGAAATCCTCAGACATTTTTAGTTGCCATGTAGCTGGGTTAACTAAATGATTATGTCTTTTTGAAACCCTTGCCCAGGTTGATCCTAGATATACATACACAAAGCCAACTCTGATAGCATGTACAGGAACTGCATGCCAGTACTGATATGAATCCATAGCACGGTGCTGAAGTTTATATTGATTTCAGTTCCTGAGGCTCTTAAAGACGCATTTTAAACCTCCTTACCTTTCAGTATAAACTGTAATAGAGATATTTATTTATAAATTCACGTTCCTTACTCTCATCCATTCTAAGAACAAGATCAAAAAATATGACTAAGACTAGAGTATTGCTTTTGAACATAATTAGAGATCTGCTGGAAATTAACTGAAAAATTCATAAAGATGAAATTAAGTTGATAGTTTTTAACATTTTCTCATTAAGATTTATTAAATTATTTGATTCAAATGTTCTATTCTCAAATAATAATTAAAAAGGAACTTAGAAAATAAGGGTTCATTCTTTCTCTATTAGTTCCCTAAATATGAATCAAATGGAATTTATTCTAATTTCCTTTCATATTTTTATAACATCTCTTATATTAATAAAACACATTTTCCAAGAAGAATTTGAGCCACTACATGCTTCATAGTTTTAGCCTCATTACAGCTTATTCAGTTAAAATAATCACACATTAAAAATATGTTTAATATTGATTATAAATCTACTCTGAAATACCTATAAAATTATTAAAATTATGAAAAATATTATGTTTGTGGTTATTACATAAATGTAAACTTTTTTTTCAATGCTATCTGAGCATGTGTTCTGGTTATGTAGATATAGACACGTAGATAAATAACAGTAGGCAAAAAAAAAAACATTTGAGCTAGGGTAAGAACTAAAGCAAATTAAATTAAACCTGGATAAATAAATCATTGTAAAATAGCCTTTATGTTGAAAAGATATCAACATAAAAATATAATTATGTCAAGTGTACCCTGAGGAAATCTTCAAAGATAACATTTTGAACTGGAAGTCTAAAGGCTTTGGATGTAATTTAAATGGAAAAGGAGAGAAGAAAACAGAAGAAACTAAATGGGAATTTAGGCTGTTTACAAGTCTATGAAAAACATTTTAATAGAAATCTGTCCTTTTTCTTTACTCATACTTTTAAGGAGAGATGGTTAAAACTATGGCAAAAAGGAAAGTTTTCGTTAATCTGCTGATATTTTGGGGGAAATTGAGGACATATAGGATAATTTCTCCCCCTTACATGTAAATATTGAATTATGTCTATCCTTATTTCTATTAAAATGAGCTGAAATAATTAACTGAGAAGCTGAAGCAAGGTTTTCATTGCTGGGAACAATTTTAGGATTAGAAATGCAAGTACCAATCAGAGGAGAAGAATTATAGTATCCAGTAAGAGTGTCAATGTTTGCATAAAGTACTGCATTCATTTGATTTATTGTTTTATTTCAGAGAAATCTCTTTCTTTCACAAGTGCAGGCAAGTTGATTAGTTAGCAGTGCCTGCCACTGAGACCAAGCAACCTGAAAGAATCACAGAGACTACACGAGTCAAAATGTCATACGAACGTCATGCAGCTCAGTAGGAATAATTGTACATCTCCTTAAAATGTCAACCCTTATATCTTCACAGCAAACTGTACACAATGGAAGTTCATCATTATTTGTAAATTTTATAGAGAAAATAAATGTCAGGTGCAAAAAGAACCTGGAGCAACATTTCTATTCTCCTACATCACAGCCACTTTCTGCTGTTCTCAGCTGGTGAAATAGCTGTATTCCTGAAGTTGATTAAATAACTCAGAAACTGATGGGCAAAACAGGACCTCACTCTTCTGTACACCACATGATGAGAAGTGAGAAGGCATTTGGACACATCAGTTTTACCAGCTTACTTAAATATGGCCTAGGGCACTTGCACAAAATCAAAGACTGTCATTTCCATTTTTGCATGTTTTTGATGAAGAAGTGGTCCTACCATCGTAAAGCTAAATGTATTCTTGTGCAAGTCCCCAGAAACTAGTCCTACTGTTAAGAAATTAGTCTTGAAGTTCTGGCTTCACAAATCCATGGCTAAACATCCACTGGAACTGGCAGTGACAGGCTTTCACTCCAGAGATTAGACATAATAGGCTGTAGAGGAAGAGGCTTTGCCTCTTCCTAGCCATCTTGCCTCTCCTTCAGTTTTGGTGGATAATGCATTATTTAAAAAATAAAATAAAATCATAAGCTATTAAACACAGAACAGGCAAATGAATGTGCAGTTCCATTTGTATTTGATCCTAAACATTTCATCCAAATTCTCTGGCTGGAGAGAATAATCACATGACTCAGTGCTGTCCTGATCCATATCAGTTATTTGCATAGAGAATCACAACTTCCTGGTCAAACCTTCAGTAAAATTAAACTAAATTTAGAAGAGTTTTAATTGGAAAAGATATCAATAAAAAAAGTTGGTCAGATTACTGCTGTAGCATTGCAATAACAAGAAGATGGAAATAAAATTATACATATATATAATAGGGTGATTACAAAATTATCATAAATCCTGTGATAATTTCATCTGTTGAAGGAGAAACGGAAGGAAGGAAGGAAAAGGAAGGGAGGGAGACAGGAAGGAACCATTACTTCTTTCTCTGAATAAAATTAAGACTTCAGTGATTGTGTAGTACATCTGTAATGAGCCAACACATCCAGAACACTGAGAAGAGACATCTAACTCATTATAAAATAATCAGAGGGCATTGTATTTTACTGTCAGTCTTCCTATATATTTTTACTTACCCTGTAGCTCAAGGACAATTAATCCTGATGTGACAGATACAGCACATGTGCTGTGCAGATAATCTGGGAATGGAAAATGGCAACAAGTCAACAAAAAAAAAAGGCTCCTTGTCAACTTTTACATCTGTGTCCTAGCATTCAAAAAGCTAGCCAAGTGGCTAAACTCCTGATGGACAAGGAAAGGAGAGTTCTTGGGTAACATTTCCAAGCAGAAAAAAGAGAATATATTTGAGAATACAAAGAAACAGTGTTGGCACTGGTTGCTAACACATCTTGGAAATATGATCATTTTCTAAATGTTATCCATTGAGATTCAAACATTTATATATAAAACCGTAATGCATGAAAATACCATGAAACTACTACAAATCACAGTCCAGCAAGCTAAAACAAACTTTCATCATTTTAATTTTAGTACACAAGGTTATAAACTGTGAGAACCAGGAACAGTTGCAGACATATATATTAACATATATGTGTGAATAAAACTGTAAACCACAAAAGACTGCCCAATGAAATAACCTCTTCATTCAGCTGATCATGGCAGTTCCCCACTTTAACACTATCTCAGTTCTTTCTGGGTGTTTTGATTTTTGGAATTGAAAGGTATTTTATAAACCTTATTTGGATTGTCTTTTCATCTCATAGGACAGTGTGATTCCCACAATTTCAATGATTCCTCTTACATTCTTCACTGGGGTTCCAGAATCAAAGTAATTCCTTCTGAAATAAAAGAATTAATAAGAGAAGTTGGCTTAACCTTTCTTTATATGACTAACTATTAACTATTTTGTTACCAAATAGAATGTACTTTAAGGTATCTCATATTAAGTAGGCCAAGGTAGAAATGTTAAAAATGCTTTATCAATGAAGATATTCTTGAAAACACTTTTCCAAGAAAGGTTGTGATTTTCATGTGTGCTTAAAGGCAGTAGTTGTCAAAATCTGGGGTCTTTTTCCAAATAAAGCTTTACTTCCTTTCAAAAGAATTGCAACAGAACTGTAATATATCTTATTTATTTAAATACTAGTAATTACAGGGTGTTTGTCTTGGAGCTTGAAAGAAAAGGCTTAATTTTGCCCATGATAATATTATGATAAAGTAAAAGAATTTGTGGCAGTTAGCCATGAAGTGTCTCCGCTTTATATATTTTTGCAAGCAGGAAAATTTTCTGATGGAGCAGGAGAGGAAAAAATGTGGCATCTGGAAGTGGTGCAACCATGCATTATAAGTGAAGAGTGAGCACCAATTTGGATCTCTCAATCTTTTTGCGTAGTGTTTAAGTCTCTTTACTAAGATCTTATTTTCACAGAACAGCTCTTTCAAATATATGAAGTTTTTTACAAAAAGCAGTGTGCCTAGGCAGCCAAGAAGGCCAACAATACACTGGGCTACATCAAGGACAGAATTGCCAGCCACTTGAGAAAAGGGACTGCTGTACTCTGTACTGCACTGGTGTGGCCTCAAGTACTACGCGCAGTTAAGAGCAACACATTACAAAGAGGACATCAAACTACTAGGCAGCATCTGAAGAAGGGCCTGAAAGATGGTGAAGAGTCTGGAAGAGAAGGGGTATGAGGAGCAATTGAGTAGCCAATGACTACTCAGGAAATGCCTAAGCAGATTAGGTTTTTAAAAAAATCACAAAATGTTCTTTGTAATCTCCGTATACTTTCAAATTTTTTCATTGTAATTACTTAAAATTGTGAAATCCACTGGAAGAACTGTAAAATGTTTGGAACTGGATGTACAATTGCCTTAAAAATATTGAGGGTTGGATCTAAAAATATTACTTCCTTAAACGTATATAATTAGGACAGCTAGACACAAACAAACAAACAAACAAAAGCCTTACAACTCATAATATACACTTTAATAATATAAACTTTAAAGGTTTTGTGCATTACGGTTTTGTGAATACATAGATAGTTAACGTAGTTCAGAGACAAGATTTGTTTGCCTTGATATTTATTTATTTTTTAGAGAAAATGAGTTTTCCTGAAGACTTGAAATTTTTATATGAGAAGCTGAAATTTTGACACAATGTCTCCCATTGTTAATCCTTTGGAAACTAAGAGTCAAAAAATAACATTAAATATTAAATGTTATTTTTTTTCTCCCAGTAGGAATTAAAGAATATCTGATATTTTAAAAATATGAAAGTTCTTTTAATTTTTCATCAAGTGAGTAAATGAACTCCATTGCTTTTGAAAATTTTTGAATCTTCCATCTAGTTTAATATTATACTTGCAACTCAGTCACTAGTAACCAAATGATACTATATACAGACATTCACAGCTGAGATGAATGACCTTCAGCAATGTTACATGAATTCATTTATCACCAACCTCAGAGTAAAAAACTCATAAGTCTTTATACTTTTTTAAAAAATAAAGCATGATACAGAGGTACACTTAAATTCATCATTGTCTGTAGTCGTATCTTTTGGCGTATAACTGAGCATAATCCATTTAACTGCCTAAGAACAACACGATCAGGAGATGTTTGGCATTTCATTGTCCTGGAGGCCTTTCTGCTGACTTGGACTGCAGTTTCTTTTTCCATAAATAATATTATATTTCCTCACGTGAGAGATTCTTAAATAACTGAAACTTTGCTTTGAGAAGGATGTTTATGACTGATGTAGTCATCTGGAACACTTAGCATCCATGAAGCTCCAAAGATCAAAATAATCTGCCAGCAATAAACAACTGAATATCAGTTATACTAACCTACCTGGCTCCTCTTTTTCCTCTTTTTTTCTTTTTCCTTTTTTTTTTTTCACCTCGAGATTGAGGAGAGTTGAAGCATATGAATCTCCAGAAATACTCTTGTGACTTTTAGAAATATCAACAGAATGTTTGCTAGGCAGCATGTTATTGTGTTATATCACCTGAGAACTCTGATGTTTTCTCATTAGTCTTGCTAGAGCAAGTAAGTTAAAAACATAACTTCACCACATATAGAGCATTGTTTGCTGTTCTTCTTCTAAGCACTGATGGCACTACAGCAGCATTTTAAACACAAGGCAGTATAGTATGCTGAACTAACTCACCTGACAGAGGTGGTGAAAGCTTTTTCTAGCATAAGCAAGGAAGCCAGGAAGAAGCAGCAATAAGTTGCCAGGTAAACATGAAAAATGAGACTGCCTCTTGGAGGAAACGTACAAATGTATAAAAAGTATAAATTTAAACTGTTTTGCACCATGTTTTAGCTGTTACCAGCAGTATTCTCAAAGGGAGAATACTGACTCTTCATAGTACAATAAATACTTGTTGCACAGAAAATACATGAAGACATGAAAATAAGTAAGAAAGAAATGAGTGTTATGAATATTTTGAAGGAGAAAGAAGCCACTTTATATTACAAATAATCGGTTTTCTCCAAATAAACACAGTATTTCTGTTTGCTGTATAGATTGAACTGCAAGATTACTATGCTACATTACATCCCTTTATTTAAACTAAACAAACTGAAAAAAAAAAATCACCAGTGTTGCTAGTTCCCAGTAGTATTCTTTCTTACATAATTTCATCCGTTTTACAGCACACACCAAGTTTTCTTCAATTCTCAAACATTTCTAGCACTTACTGCTCAGTACTGTTCTTCTTCTCCATTGTGACTAATGATACAATTCTATCCGCTAAAATCAATATCTTTCTCCCTTCTTTTGGCAAACGACCAAGCCACAGTTGTTGACCATCCAAAATCTTTGTTCCAAGATCTTACATATTTTTGAATCACAGAATTGTAGGGGTTTGAAGGGATATCTGAAGATAACATAGTCCAATCCCTGGGCTCAAGCAGATTCCCTGCAGTAGGTTACACAGGAAAGCATCCAGGCAGGTTTTAAATACCTCCGGAAAAGGAGACTTCACAATCTCTCTGAGCATCTTGTTCTAGTAGTCTGTCATCCTCCAAGTACAGAAAGTTTTCATCATGTTTATATAGATCTTCCTGTGTTTCAGGTTGTGCAGTTTGCCCATTGTCCTGTTGCTGGGTAGCACCAAAAAGAGTCTGGCCCCATCCGCTTGATTCCTACACTTTCAATACTGACAAGCAGTGGTAAGATCCCCTCTCAGTCTTCTGTTCTCCAGGGTGAACAGCCCTATGTCTCTCAGCTTCTCTTCATTCAAGAGATGCTCCAGGCATCTAATCACACTTTTAGACCTCCACTGGACTCTCTCTACAAGTTCCCTGTCTTTCTTGAACTGAGAAACCCTGAACTGGACATAGTATTCCAGATATGGCTCATCAAGGCAGAGCAGAGAGAAAAGGTAACCTCCCTTGACCTGCTGATCATGTTTTTTTTAATGTACCCCAGAATACCCTTGGTCTTCTTGGCCACAAAGACATGCTGCTGGCTCTCTCTTATTCTCTAGATGATTATTTATTTTACATTAATAGTGTAAAAAACATAAAATGTCCACTTCATTATTCAGCCTGTCACTTTAATTGAGGTGAAATCTGTATGTATAAGGATACAGAAATCTTTGCTTTATTAAACCTGGTAACTGAACTAAACATATCAACAGTAACATATTTAGATCCAATCCAAATAAAAAGTGTTTATTCCTACCCAAAAATTAAAATCCAAACAAGTGACTTTTTATATCAAGTAGAAATATTTTTTTCTTTTAGTACCAAAATAAAATACTTCAATTGCATTCTCAAGTTTTTAATGAAAAAAGCTATGGACACAAAGTGCTAAAGGCAACTTCATAAAATTCTGATGTAAACATGCATCAGAAAAGTTGAGGCAGTTCCTGCCCCTTTAAGATATAGTCCATTTTAACTATTTAGCCAAAAGTCTCAAGTCTCACTTTGCTTCAAAAAGACAGACTTGGGAAAAAGCAGACTGACAAACAAAAAACTTTATTTTTCCTGGAGGAAATATTTAAGAACTCTTATACACCACAGTAGTGTCAGCAGGAATGACAGAAAACAGGTGAAGGCAGCTGACCCCTGAGTTGTTCTAGGATATAGATTAAGTTCTGTTGAGTGCTTTTTTCAGATTCATTATTTCCTGGCAGAAGAGAGGCATGAATTCACATCTCCCATATGTAAAGTGTTCTAACACAACAAATACTTAACAAGCGGAATTATGACATCGCCTCTTCTTCGTTTCCAGGTGATCTTTCCATACAGCTTCAGGGAGGATCAATATCCTGTACATTTTCACGTTGAGAGTCATCTTAGTGATTTACTATATTTTGTTCTTTATTCCTGTGGGTGCACAAGATATGCCAAACAAAATACATATTCATGCTCTACACCTCCATTTTTGAAGGGAATTACAGGCTTCACATTCCCTCTAGTTCATAAAAGGCACATGTCCACACTTTGCAGAATGGAACATTTTTAATTTTAATCTACTCATGCCCCAAACTATCTTCTCATGAAAGTAAGAGGATAAAATTGTAAACTGTTGCTGGTAAAATCAAGTTGGGCTAATACTGAAAGTAATCTGTATACAGAAGTTTCTTTGCAAAATCTGTTCCTGAAGTTTAAATTTTTTGTCTTGCTATTCAGGCTATTTTTTCATCTACTCAAGTGCACATATAATTTCTGGAAAATGGTTTTTGCACTGTACAAGTAGAAGGATGTTTGGCTGAAGCTAACAACAAAGTCTCCTCTGAATATGTGGCCTATGCTATACTAGGCTACATTCACAGAAGACGACTAAATTCTAATCTCATGCTTCACTTATATTTTATTTCCCAGACAACTCTCCTTTTCAGTCATAAATAGTGTATTCACCATATCCTTTAATCTTCTTAAGCTAAGTCCAGTTAAAATAAGCAGAGTTTTAATTAAGAAAGCTGCAAGCAACTCAATCATCTCTAGCTGGAGAAAGAAAAGCAAATGATGGTTGTGTGGGTATAATAATGTACTGTGATCAAGGCTGAATCATAGCTGAAACCTGAAGCTGATTGTCCCAGAGTGGGTTGAACAAAATGTGAAAAAATAATTTAATGCATACAAAACCTTTACACAGATTCCTAAGTGAATTACAAAAACTAAGGTAGTTGCCTTAAAAATAAATTATATTTCAGTGTTTCCACATGCATACTGATCTGTGTTGCTGGATGTTTTATCCTTATATGGAAGAAAAACTAAGGCAAAATGTAGAATCCTGAACAATTCATAGTCTTACTGGGGCTCAAAAAGACTGATTTTGTTTCAGCATTGTGAATTCTATTTTTGTAAATATGCGGAAAAATTTGGTTTGTTATTCATTATTACTTTCAGGAGTGCCTGATGGGTAGCAAACCTGAACCACCACATACAGTACACAAAATGAGGGGGAAAAAAAAAAAAAAAAAAGCCTCTTCCCAAAGGCTTTGTTCCTTAAAAATCAACAGCATGGAAACACATAGGAAGAATGTTAGAACACAGAGTCATGCGTCCCTGATTTTTCTGTTTTTCTTCGTATGTGGTTTTATTTCTGTTTAAGCATGATTATACAGTGTCATTCACATTACTAGATACTTGTTTATCTAGAAAGCACCATAGGGAGGATTCCAAGGGGTATATATTATAGAAGGAAAAAATAAAGTCCTAGAATTTTAGAGTATCAAATTCAGCAAACAAGGGTTTATATAAACTGAACAAGATGCCATTCTGACATAATCTGAAGTATGCTATTATCTGTAGTAAGGCCAAAATGCATCTAATGTGTCATGTAGATAGGTCCATTCAGTAGCTGGTTCATAGAATCTGATAACCAAGACTAGGTAACTGAAATGTACAGATGCCTTTTCAGAATCATGAAGCATTGTGGAAATGTTACTTTAGATCTAAACACAGAGAATTGCTCAAAAAATTCCCACAGAATATTTATATATCTGATGTATTTATGAACATTGTTAAATTCAAAGAGAAAATATAAATCTTTGCTTTAAAAACTGTATTTACACTAAAGCATATGCTATGACAGAACAAATTGTCACATCCAAGTTTAAAAGCTAGAATAGCAAATGAAGAAATTTTGAAGGTATTATGTTGCCTAATGATAGATTTTATGTTCCAGAATTTTAATTGCTGGATCCACACAAACTCTCATACACAGTGAACTGCTTTTTTTCTCCCCTCTCTTTATTTCTGAAGTTAAGGGTTTTTTATGACTTGTGCCGTTTTACATTGCACAAATGAAGAATATTATACCAGCAGTGCAATGCAAAAAATATGAAATTCACTGCATTCTAGCAAAAGTTGGAACTAGGAAACTGCCTACAGTGAATTCCTGACCCTTAGGACAAAGCTGCCAAGGGCTGCATGAGAAATCTGTTTAAATCTCTTCCAGTAGAGACATCAGGATGTCTGCACAGCAACAACCAATGTATTTTGTACATTACTATCTCTATGCAAATATCTTATTGGTGTTCATTCAGTAGCTATTAGATATGAAAATATATTGTTATTCCAAACAGTGTGGTTCTAGAAATCCAAGGAAGATTTCATTCTTTGATCAGCATATATACTTGAAGCATTTGAATCAGAAGAGGAAAGAGTCAAAATCATGTTCAGGAGAGGCTGTTAAAGTCTTTTTAGTTACCTTCCTGCAAGCCACACGATTTTAATGTTGAAAAATCCTGTGTATAATGAAACATAATATTTAAAAATCTAGAGTTTACAGAGTATTTAGTTATTTCACCATCTCTTCAAATACAATTCAAGTGAAGCTGAGATAGGGACAGCATCACTAGAAAATTTTTAGACAATTTGAAGGAGTGGGAAGGAAATGCAACTTCATTAAAACTCATTTAATATTTTTAATAGAGATTGACAAAGTCTTCCTTTGTTCTCGTTGTGTAGCACTTTTAGTTATTTCAAAAAGAGAGTTTCAGGTGTTTAATAAACATTTTTCAAATAGGTGCAGAGGACATTAATATGAAGTCTTTCTGTTTATTTGAGAAGCACTGAAATGTACTATTTTTCCAATATGCTAAAATTACATTTGCCTTTAAATTGTATTCTATTGAATTTCTGCCTGGAAAGAGATAATTGAAATCCTACAATACCATTGGGTCTCAAGTACAACATAACTCCTGAGTATCTGACATATAGATGAAACGCTAGACGCTAAAAAAAAAAAAAAAAAAAAAAAAAAAGGCAAAATGAAAAAATGTAAAATTTGGTCAGTGGAAGATGTGTTTTACATTGGGCCAATTCTGCTCTCTCAGCTTTGTACGTCTCCCTGAGAACGGAAAAATGAGCAATTCCAAAGGTGTCAGAAATTGACCCCAGATGCCTCATTAAGCAACAAAATCCCATTTGTTTTCAGCACTGGGGAGAATAGTTTCCTGCTACTCTCTCATGCCCATTAAAACCTGCTGGCTCCAGGATCAAATTGAGACACTCATACCTTTATCTTTTTCAGAAGCACATTTCACTAAGTAGGTATTCCAAGAATAACCAAATCTATGTTAAGAAATAAAGGAAATCCATACTTCCCATCAGGGTAGACTCTAAGTTTTTACAAGTTTTTGTTATTCAAGACACAGTAGATTTCCAAAGGGCCAATTCAGGTAACTAGAGTCGACTTTCAGTGTTTTAGTCTTCCTGAAACCTTTGGTCTGTTGTTTCTTTTCTGAGTCTTCAGAAGCCTTCTCACAGATTTTCAAGCCTAGAGTGATATACTGGTCCTTACAAAGCTCATGCTTTATACAGTAATAGAGAGGTAACATAAGGATACCACTACTAACATAAGGATAGCACAGTAGGATTTTGTTCAGAAATATTTTTGCCCTTGTATCATCTTTCCTCAGAGATTTGTTTAATGTACATGGAGAGATGAAGGGCATGAGACTGAAAGATCAATGGAAAATAATGGGAATGTAACCCCTTCTGAATTTAAGCGTAATACACTTATATGAATCTTCCTGCGATTTCCAAGGTCAGATCCAGAGAAGGGGAGCTGCTGACCACTGGTACATTTTATTTCTATGAAATATAGATCATTGAATTCACTGGAGCTGCACTTGTTGAACATCTTTCATGAAATGAGTCCTTACATACACCAACAGCAGAAGAAATAAATGATTTTAAGCAAAACAGTTTGTAAACCTGTACAGTGGAGCGCATTTTCAGTAACAGTGGGTGCAGGAGGGAAGGTCACAGGTCAGAGCTGCATCAACTTCAGAATTAGATCTCCCATAACTTCTGTTATTCTAACAACTACTTTATTATTTCTAAGGAAAGGATGATAAGAGATTATGCTAAAATGTAGGAAATCAAATAAAGTAAATGAAAATGAAAACAAAGAGCTTCCAGTTAATAGAAGGAGATTATAAATCTCCTATGAAAACCTAATTTCTATTTATTTTTCCTGTGGGGTGACATAACACCAATAACAAATGACTTAACACATGAAATCTTTAGCTCGCCTTAAAAAAACAACAGTCACAGGAAAAAAACAACAATAATTTTGTGGGCTATATTTCCAGAAATATAAAAAGATATTGTGCTTAAAAGATCTCACAACATTAAATTTTCTTAAATTAGCTATATTGGCTATATAAAAGATGAAAATTTTTACATGTAAATCAAACCTCAGGGAGAACTCTTAATATGCTGTAAAGCCACAGAACTTCAGGTAAAAAGTCTGAAATTTTGGCTTACTGTCCTGGAAATTTCAAACATGGTTATGTTTCCTACATTTATGCTGTATAGTTATACAAAGTAAACATCCCAGAATGGCCTACAATTAATGTTTGCTGTGATCACTCAGATTACACAAACTAAACTGGCTTGAGCCAAGACATACTTGGAAGATGTAGGTGATTTGTTACACAGAGTGATGAATAAGTAGCCCCAAGAACAGGATGTTTCAGACTGTATGAACAGAGGAGTTGTGATCTTCTCCAAATGCATTTCACAATGATGCCAAGACTGCCTGTCTTAAAATTTAAAAATGTTAATTATGACAAATAAAATTATATGTGCTTAAATTTTGAATAATAGTAGGTGATAAAACATGACCTAGAGCTACAGTAAAAGGGTCTGAAAAACAATAATTTACAGTAGATTTCTTCTGCTAAAAGTAAACTATACAGCTTAGAAAGATAGAAATAGCTACTTTATGGTCTTGGAAGTATTAAAATTGGACAACAGGAAGCTAGAAGGATGAATTTATAGTTAAAAAAAAAAAAAATCATTCTGCTACTACAAATTTATTCTCTTTCAAGCCACTAAGGATTATTGTTAGAAATTGTAAACTTTAAGATTAGTTGCATTAAACTGGTTTATTTGATTCCAGTTGTGTTTCATGATATCTCACAAGTTGAAATTTCAGTTACTTGGAAGCTACTTTCTTTTTCCAGAAAGTTCAATTATGGCTGAATCCAAAGATGCGTGGGGTAACTGTAGAAATTCTTTACACCTGCTGTCTTCTTCTATTGCACTGTATCAAATACAAACATTAACTTGACAAAAATTTACTAGAAGGGATGATTGCTGCTAAGTGAACTGCCTGGGTGGTATGGATTCTCAATTCTTGCCCACACAGTAGCTCTGAATTACAGTAATCAAAAGGAAATATATTGTTCCTTTGTAGTTCGTTATTATGTCCCGAGATTACAAGCCACCTGTGTTTCTAAGTAGTCTGCAATTTTCTGTGATTTAAAGCAGAATGCAATGGGAAAATGGAAAGGTTTTTGAAGTAAATTTCACCATGAGAAAATACTGTCACTGAAACGTATTATAGTAAAAACTAAAAATACACAGTTCCATTTATACCTGCATTAACTGCATTACGTAAGTGATGAAAAAAGATCTTTTTAAGCAATGTTATTGTAATTGAGAAAATGAAAGAATCTGGTTTGTAAAATTCATAGCCCTGTGTTCTGCAAAGAAATGCCTCTATCATTTTACATAAAATAAACAGCTGTGTAACATTTTCTATCTATTACTTTCCAAATCCTGGATTCAAAATCTAGCACTGCTCATCAACTGCCTTGGCAATGAGCCCAGTTAAGTGTACTAGTTATATATCAATTTTTTTATTTATATTTACATTATTATTATGATCTGTTTTTGTAAATAGATCAGGAACTTACATATTAGTACTTCCAGAAGAGTTATAATCCAGACATGTCCAGTGCATGGCATATGAAGCCCTAGTCAGCTAGTAATGCAGCCCCAAAAGAATGTAAACTTTTATCACTTTTAGTGACATGGCGAGCACAGACTGCGTAGGTGACAATGAAACACAGTGGAAGGGAAGGCACAGTAGGAATGAACAACACGATTGAAAGGGATGAGACAGCCCTTTGGCCTTTTGTTGTTGTTGTTGTTTACATCCCATAAAGTCACAAGTCTCAAAGATACTTTTCAAAACTTCTGGACCTAGCCCTGTAAAGAACATGAGAGTCTGTGAGATAGAGCCTCACTGTGACTTCAGGATGTCTACTGCAAGCAATGTCTACTTATTTTTCCATGCACACTACGGAAGATGCAAAGAGCACAATAGCTCTATTTGACAGAGCAAATTCTCAACTACAAAACACTATTTTTCAACGTGGTGACCACCATTAGCTTGCACCTTCACCAGCATGAACAAGAGCCCATGTGCTGTACTCAAAAATCTGTAACAGGAGAGGTGATCCACTGTTGCCATTGCTGAAACACACCACCCACCACCTCACTGTGCTTACATCCACTGTTTGGTTTCCATAAATAAATGTTCAGGAAGTGTCAATAAGCATCAGTGGGTGCTATTTTTTTCCACTTGGAGGAAATGCCACACCTGTACTTCATCTGCACTTCCATGTCAGATACCATTTTGCCAGGCTACCCTTCTTCTACCATCTGTTACAAGGCAACAAAACATAAGAAAATATTTCTGGGAAGGTTCAACCTCCACAGCCATACCACCGATATCCTCCTCTAATATTGTGGGCCAACATAATAAAATAGGAGGCATTACTTTCAGAGCTGCATTCATATAATGCTAAGGCACTTAAAAATTTCTCTCAGTTTACATCTTTAGCAAGCCATATTTCTAAATGAAGCACCAAAACAGAATTAATGACGCTGAAGGCTGGGTGATATCAGAGTGAAGTGATCCATCAAATTAGTCTTAATTCTGATTAACAATTACAGTCTGCAGAGAAAAGCTCTAATTGCCTTCTTGATTAAGAACTGCTGTCAAGTAGTTTCTAGTTTAAAATTAAGATTGCTGTTGAAAAACTACACTGGAAAGGACTAGATTTGAATGGTAGTGGCTCTGGAGACTTCTGAGAGAATAAGAGATTAATCTTATTTTGCTAAGAATTTGATGAGCATTTCATACTTCCTCCCCCCCCCCCCCCACTTCTATTCAGTCCTATTCTCCAAACTAAATACTTTACAATGAAGCTGGAATTGCTAATATCTGCAAAGGTCCTACCTTGTGAAATTATCAGAGTAATATGCAATGAAATTCAAAGGAGGAAAAATGGAGATGGGTGAGGAATAGAAAGAAGACGGCGCAGCAACTACAGTGTTGCTTCTTAGATAGATAACATATAAGATATATCAGAGGATAACATATAAGAGGATCAGAAAAAAAATGACATTTGTTACATAGGAATTTAAGCTAACTATACTAGCAATTAGACTACACTTGGCATAACTGCAAACATTTAATCACAATATAACAAATTAATTAATGTTAAAAGTAGCTGACAGTTTTGTTTTGCCTATGTGCTAATGGGGATATTATTATGTCTCAGGGACAAAAATTACTTAAATGGCAAAAATGAGTTTTTAATGGCTACTTTGCACAAAAAAAATTATAGAAATATTTTTATTTTCTCTCTAAACTTGGAAACACAATGTCATTAGGGTAACTTTAAAGCACGAAAACTGCAAATACTAGCTTTAAAAAAGATAATTTAATCTGGTCAGAAAAGAAAATAAAACATATAGAATTACAACACTTTACAGTCAATTATGCAAAAAAAAAAAAAAAAAAAAAAAATTGTTTTATGACAATGGTTATCTTTATTCTAAGAATTCCGTATAAGAAATAAAGAATTGTAACAAATTCAAATACCTGTTCTTCACAGCTTCTGAAATAACTACTCCAAGGTATGTCTTATTGCCTGAAAATGATACCTAAGCTATGAGAGGTAAAGACATCTTCCTTTGTCAAAGGCTACGGGTGTGTGATAATATTTTGGCTGTCCAAAAAGTGAATAAAAAATCCACTAAAATAAAAAGATCATTTCCTATTGAGCTTTGAATCATATCTCCAGCAATGCCTTCTCTCTACAAAACAAGGAAACAAACATGCAAACAAATACAATATAAACAATTTGCAAATGAAGTTTTAGGTCAATGCCAGTCTCCCTTTTCCGCCAGGATGGCAAGCATCTGGTGAACTTTAGCCTGTGTTTCTATTTCTTCTAACATTCTCACTGAACTTTAGCCATATTTCCTGTGTGCAAGTGTTAGGAGGACAAATGCTTCCTTCTCATGCTAATGCACTGTACTTAGAAAGTTATAATTAAGCCTTAAAGCTGGTATCGTTTGAAGACTTAGTATTTTTGACATGATAAAAAACTTGGGTTAAAAATACATGCAGACAGAGAAGAATCTGTTTTTAAACAAATGTCAGCAATGCCTTAGGAAGTCAAATTGGTGTTGCAGATGGTGATGACTGAAGACTGTAAAAATTGCTGTGTTGGAGTTACAAAAATAACAGCAGACACAAATAGATAGCATTAAAGTATAAAATACTTGAAAACTGAGATAAAGAAATTAGAAACAAAGGTTACACTTCAAGCTCTGAAAATATTTTCTTAGCTCAGAATTGGAAGATGATTAACACTTTTTTTTCCCAGAAAGATATAATTTTGCAATGCAGAATTTAATATGGATATTCTATCTAGACACAAGCATCCCAAAACAAACATCTGCAGGCTGCTTGTATAAATTCTTCTAGTAATTGGCATGTTGTCAGAACCATAGCAGTTCCCAACAAGAGAGCTGAAACAGGCCCAAAGCAAGTATACATCCTTTCCGTAAATACCACAGTCCTAGCCCCAGTTACTCTTTTTACTATAGGAAAAATATATATAAAAACAGAAAAAAAATGAAATGCCTCTTGAGGCTGTTTACGATTTCACTACTCTGCTTTTACATACTTAATTCCTTTCACTGACTCCAGCTGACATTTTCACAGGCAACATATATTGACGCATCGATCTTTACAGTTTCATTTTTCTTGTAGTACATAAGATTGAGAGACCAAGGAAGGATCCCAATGATAAATGTTAACAAATGTGCTGCCCAGACAAGAAAGGGTGCCTACATCATTCATCTATGAAAAGCCACCACACCTCTATAAGACATCCCTGATGAGCAGAGGCTGGTACATGAAGTTGCGTAGTAAGGAACATGTGCACGGTACAGCACCAACATGTGAAAAATGTCAGATTACCTTTCAGGAAGTAAAAGCAAGTCTCTTGAGAAATGACTGATGAGTGATAATTGCAAGGTGCCAGCAGGCTCTTAAAAACATGCTAAGAAGCTGGAGGCAGTTCACAGAGCTGTCACTGAGAGGTGAGCCTAGAATTGTCTCTTTGAAGTGGCCAAACACATTGGTTAGGCCAAGATTTGGTTAGGACTAGATTCTGAGCTCTTATTTACTCCATTTTTTACAATGTAGCTCAGTACCAGTTTCCAGACATTACAGGCAGTGTTTATTTTCTCTGTTAACACTTGGGGGAAAAAAAAGGTGCATAATCAATTTCAGCACTGAACTATGAATCCTGTGTAGCTGAGATCCACTGTATGCCATGAAGTCTCAGTGGAGACTACTCTCAAGCTCTCTGTACAGTACCACCACTCTAATAAACTTATATCTGGTCCATTATTTCACTTTGAATAAAAACTATTGGGTTTCTATTGGGTTTCTGTGATGGGTAATAATTTTCCTAACCCTTGACTCATTTCTTCTCCTATGTAAAACCATTTTCTTCACTAAGAGCTGGCAACATGATCCAAGTCTTCCCTTATTAGCAATTGTATTTTACATGTTTGTGGTTTTGTTTTTTTTTTTAATTTTATTTTATTTTTTTAGTACTTGAAGCACACAGTTTGACACCAATTTGCTATGAATTTTAAAGACAAAAAGTAGTTCTTTAATGCAAAGCAAATTCTAAAAACTATTTACCAAAATATCCATCAATTCATTTATAGTTATTGATGGAATAAATATGTTGCAGAAAGGAGCAAACAAATTTCATCTGGTATTTTTTGATAATGTATATTATTTCCCCTTAAGTTACATACTAATGCTGTTTCTATTTATTTTTGAATAATTATCTCAGCTATATTGTGCCAAAGAGATGGACATCTAAAGTTGTTATATAATTATAATAATTTTTAAGACTGCATCCACTAGACAGTTGCACAGTATATTTCATCCTGACTAAAATTTCAGTCATCACTGTAACATAAAATTTCGACAGACTGTCATCTCTACACAGGGACTTTCAAGGTACTATTAGTTTCGTATTGTGGACAGTTACATATTGGAGGCTAAAGAAATCAGAACTCTTTTGATGTTAATAGGGAAAAAGCTCATCGTAGAAGTTTGCCAGAGTTGTTAATACCTGCCTCTGACCTACCACAGTGACTGATTTTTTAAAGGAAATTTGCAGTGTAATATGGCAAGTTAGGTAACTTTTCTGTGATATATGGGAGTCAATGTAGATCCAAAAAAAAAAAAAAAAAGGGAAAAAAAAAGGGGAAAAAGATATAACGTATTTTTAAAGTAACGTAAAACAAAAGATAAAATTGTATGATCCTATTCTGCACTTAATCTTGTTTTAAACTACCACAGTCTGTGGGCTTGCATGGATATAGCTAAAGGAAAATTTCCCCTGTTCCCATTGCTGAGGCCTCATCTGGAGTTCTTTGTCCTCAGCAGGGCTACACAGTTGAATAAAGACTTGAAACTTCTAGAAAGAGTCCAGTGGAGGGCCACAAAGATGAGGAGGAGCCTGGAGCATCTCTCTAATATGGAAAGATGGGACTGTTTGTTCTGGAGAACCATAGACTCACAGAATGCCTTGAGTTGAAAGAGACTCACGAGAGTTGTTGAATCAAATGCCTGCCTCTACAAAGGAACACCCAAAAATCATAGAATCATAGAATCACAAGGTTGGAAATTACCTGTAAGATCATCTAGTCCAACAGTATTTCTAATAGCATTTTTCAAACACTCCTTGAACTCTGTCAATATAGGGCCATGCCCACTGCCCTGGTGAGTGCCCAACCACCTTCTGGTGAAGAACCTTTTCCTAACATCCAACTTGACCCTTCCCTGACCCAGCTCCCTGCCATTCCCTCTCATCCTGTTGCTGTCACCAGCAGAACTCAGCACCTGCCCCATCACTCAAGATGAGACTGGAAGAGGATGTCATCAACTTTTAGAAATATCTGAAGGATGAGTTTCAAGAGAGTGGGTCCAGATTTCTTTAATGTTGTCCAGAGACAGGAAAAAGGCACAAACTGGAACATGGGAAATTCCCTATAAAAATGAGAAAAACTTCTTTACTTTGAGGGTGACTAAGCACTGGAGCAAGCTATCCATAGAGATTGTGGAATCTCTTTCTCTGGAGATATTCAAAACTCATATAGACTGTTTCCTGTGCAGCCTAACCTGGGGAATCTGTTTCAGCAGAGGGGAGCTGACTAAGTGATCTCCAGAGGGTCTTGAAAAAAGTGATATCTTGCTCCTGTATTTCAATAACCAATTTTGATACACTTAATCTTGTAGCACACTGGATCAAACTCATGAAGAGAAGTCTAAAATCTGACAAATGGCATCTGCCTGAAGATAAGCATAATAGTTGTTCAAGAGGGAAAAGGAAAGCAAAAGGAAAACAAAAGAGATGTATTAAAATAAATTATTTTCCAAAGCATCAGGATTCACTGCTGAAGTCAATGTTCACAAGTTCTGCACTAAAACAGTGGAATTCTTACCAGGGCAGAGCTGAGGTTTCTTTCATGTCTTAAGAAGCCATGGCCTAACATAAAACATGTAGAGTCCCTGAAGACACCCTTAGTGGTAAAGGAGGCACTGTCAAGCATTCCACGTACTCTTTGATGAATTTTCTCTTGCAACTCTTCTTGTCAAAACTTTCTTAGAATATATCACAAATTGTTTTCACAGAAGATACCAATATAATATCAGAGTATTTTCAGTGTGGTTAGTTTTTACCAGCTCTTGGATACTACTTTAATACAGGATGATTGGGTATTTCATATACATGTGTGAGTCTTTACACTCATATGCTTTTCTGTGTGTATTTCCTAATTTACTTTTTCGTTGTGAAGTTTGTGTATTTGTGTATCGATAGAAGAGCAAAGTCCAGTTCGTCAGCAGTATTATTGCTGGAACTGAATGAAACTCATCTGGGAAACAAACCTGAAGAGTTGCATACATCTGAGTATAAACAACATGTTGCTACAAAACTGATTAATAATCACATTTAGAAGGCTATAATTAACTGTATTTAATTTTTTTTGTGTGCCAGTGGGAAAGGATAAAATGAATATTTATCATTCCTTCATTGAGTTAATTTGAAAAATGTGCTAACTGAATTCATATTTAATATATGGTATTTTTGCATGTTTTCACACAATTGTTTGCTTTCAAACAAGAGGCTGTTTCTTCTTTATTGTGAAGTTCAGAAAGATCATATATTACACCTGAAGATTCATCTTGAAACGCGGAAATATCTCTATATTGCCAATACCTATGAAAACCAATACTTCACATAGGGGATAAGTCAAGTGTGTTCCCATTAGCAGGTATAGTGCCTGGCATCTCCAGTTCATATTTAGAAATAAATAAGAGGCCTTGTAAATGTAATTCTAGTGAAGTATAAACAATATGTAGGCTTTACTTTAAACAGTTTATCCTTATTGGAGCCATTTAAGAGAATCTGATTTATACTACAGATCTGGCAAAACACTGAGGTGATAACTCCCCCATCCTTGTAAAAACCACATAATAAAAAACTCTGTTAAAGGAAGCACCTTTCATAAGCAAAAGTAATTTGAGAATTACAATCTGGTTTGTATTTCCCTTCCCACAACTGTAGAAGTTTCGCAAACTGCTCTGAATAACATCAACCCATGAACACCATTACATGTTGCTTAGCTTTGGATATACCTGCAAAACCAAAATGAAAATACAAATTTTCATTTGGCTAGACATTCCAAAATGATCAAATACCTACCAAGATCCCAGAGTAGTTGACTGTGAGTGAATCTGATCTCAGTACTCACAATTGCAGCTACTACTGCTGGTGATCATGCAATTTTTAATGGGGCATGTTTTTGTTTAGTTTTTCAGAAGTATAGATTGTGTCTTATCTGCAAGATCAACACTGATAATTAGCTGTATTTACCTACTGAAACACAAAAGAAAGCACAGCAGTGACAGCAGAGCCAGCAAGGTCCTAGGCTGCAACAAATAAGGACGTACTCAAACACAACAGCCACAGAAAGAAATGAAAGAATCTGCTTACTTTTAGAAGGCCTCAGGTATGC
This sequence comes from Tympanuchus pallidicinctus, assembly GCF_026119805.1. Lineage (NCBI taxonomy): Eukaryota > Metazoa > Chordata > Aves > Galliformes > Phasianidae > Tympanuchus > Tympanuchus pallidicinctus. The sequence continues at coordinate 23,076,930 of NW_026294802.1, forward strand.
AGAGATCACTAGAAAAACACCCTTACCTCCACTGCCAACTCCCAAAGGAGGTCTGGGAAGGAATGAATCCTGGCTCCACCTCTTCTGGTCACTCAGGTACATTGCATGCACCTGAGCTCTCCGGGGTTGGCCCTGCCTTCCCATCAGGTGCTTAATCACTGGTTCAAGCCATCACTTAGCATTTCCACTACACTGACATAAAGTCAGTTCTCATGATATTTTAAAAAAACAAAACAAACAAAAAAAGAAACAAAACAAAACACACAGAGAAGGTAGCATTTCTGAGTACAAATCTCTGCACAGGATGTGATAATACAGATGATTATTTTTGTTTTCTTTTAATTTAAAGAGTGTAGCTCCAAAACAACTGTGCAGTATATGCTTGTCAATCATATTGTAAAATCTGTCAGAATCTGAAGTCAGACTTTTAATATCTCCCATAATTTACCAGTAAAAATGCCATGTAAAGGATGTTATCGGTGAAAGAATTCTGTAAAAGTATTCAAGGACCAGGAATAAAGCAGATAAGTAATTTTTCCTATTGTATAGTTATGAAAATCTGACGACATAATCATCAATTTTATTACAGCAGAATGAAGAATAGAAATCTGCGTAACAAAATTCACTCAAAGTTAATGCATTTCAGGTATACTAACAAACTTTTGTTTTTACTTTTCTTGAATAGTCTTTTGATCAAATTTATTAGCTCAGCAATCAGCAATACACAATTTCCAGGTCTGTGGATGTTTGGGAAATCAATTTTAGAAGTACAAGTACAGTATTTGTGCCAGAATTCTTTCTGTATTCTGCCAGTGAGGAAGCAGGAGCAATACCACATTATATTTATGACATGACAATGGTATAAATTCCCAGAAACAGTAATTTCTTCTAATCCTGAACAAATGTGGAAAACATTGCCTATAATTTGCTGTCTCTTGGCTTTTTCATGACACTCTGATGAAAATTTTTGTAAGTCTTTCCTGATCATTTTCTACAAATTCTTGGGAAGTACTTCAACCAGGCACTTGAGCAAAGATTTATGCATTAAGTATCAATACTGAAAATAAAACAACTCCAATAATAAACATAATAAAATAATAAAACTAACTAAACAAAAAATATTTTCAAGGTTAAGTGTACAACAAATGGGGAAAAAGTCCTTCACAGAGTCACAGATTCCCAGAAAAGGTAAGATTAGAAGAAACATCTGGAGATCATCTGGTCCAATAATGGCATGCAAAGCAGGAATGACTAGAGGCTGTGTTTTTTAACATCTCTAGTATGGAGACTTCACAGCCTCTTTGAACAACTTGTTTCAGCACTTGAACCATCTCACCATAACTAGATTTTTCCCATATTCAGTTCGGCTTTCAATCCACTTTACAGATCAATAGCCCTACTAGAGATAAACTGCCTCATCAGCTGTTTTGTTTATCCCATCGTAAAATGAAAAAATCAGTAGAAACAGATTGGCTAGACATGTTTTCTCCTTTGTAAATCTATGTTGATCATTTTTGAATTACCTTCTCTTCTTTCATATATTTCAAAAGTTTTCTTGGCTTATTCCTTTTGTATATAATTTTATTTTATGCAGGTTATAATGACACATTATTACTGGAAAATAAGAAAATACCTTTCATCACAAAAGCTATTTAGCAAAACAGCTACATAAATAAAGGATCAGAAAAAAAATCTCTTTCTGCATAGAATTTTTTTTTCTAGATCCAATGGAAAAAAATGTTTCAATAGATATTAAATACAGATGTTATATACATGCCACATCTAATTAGATCATACAAATTTTCTTTTAGGAAAGATTGTACACTGCAGAGAGGTGGAAATTAAGAGAGAGCCTGATTACTGAGCCAGATCTTGGACTTGCAATATTTGTCACCTCCAGTTATGAGCTTTGATTATAATTTATGCTCTTTAAATGAGTGATGTACTAATTTGATTAAAATGGAATCAATTAAAATATGTTGATGTTACATAAAATGAAAAGGGCAAATAAGAAGTCAGAACATTTAAACGAGATTTTCAGAGAGTGAAATCTTACCTTTTTTCACTACATTAACTACTTCAGCAAAAGACTGCTTACAACAAATTTTGCCTCTCTGAAGAACAAACAAGTTTGTAGTTAAGATGAATACTGTATATTTTCCCCTAGCAAAGTCTGTTTGTTTCGTGAAATTGATAAATCCCTTTGGCAAAATGTAGAAGATAATTGGATGGTGAAAACTTTGGCACTTGTGATGGCATGCAGTTTTTAAATAATTGTGGACACCATTTTGTTAAAACTGTATTGCTCTTTACCTATGTAATTCTGTTATACTTATTAGATAAGTGACAGTTTTGTCAAAATTATCACTGTGTTTGGCAACTCTGAGTCCAAAATATTGGACTTGAGAGATATTTAGATCTGCAGATAGTACTGTTGCAATTTTATTCTAGTTAAAGAAAAAGATTTTACAGTAAAGCAATATGCATTATGCACGTGTAACATCTGACTATTTAATGTCCTTTAGAGCATTTAGGAAAGGTACTCCAAACCAGAAATGACTAGATAGTCCTAATCACCCTGATGTATATCCTTGCTGAATTTCATTATCATTTTTATCAATTTAGGATTTTAGTTTCATCAACGTATTGTTAATAAATTAAATATGTACATTAAAACAAACTAAAGTTTCAGTGATAGGATCTGACAGTTAAAATTTGAAATTGTTTTCAAAAGAAAATAGGTTGACCAGATCTAAATACACAAATGACATTTTGCTATTTACACTACATATGAACCCATATAAAAAAATTAAAATCTTGATATTTAAACCTGCAAAATTAGATTGTCTTATAGCAGTGTCATTAATGAGATCTTAGGAATTTAAAATTAATACTGCAAACAATTTATGACACAGAACTTTGGCAAGGAAAAATTCAGATGTTTTTCTCACGTCTGACTATCCGTTCCTTTGCTATAGTGCAGTTACCAGTGAAGTTAAACCAGCCTCTGGTTCACATCCTGGGCAGGTTAAGAGGTCTTCAGACTTCATTTACCACTAAGATTTTAGACCATCATAAGTCTAAAACATGACTTTATGTTGACATTTTAATGGTCAAAATAAGCAAAGAGTTAACTTACTTTAAACTTCTAAACCTCTGACCCTGGCCACAAAACTGAATTTCAGCATGAATTTTTCTAATGTGTCTTTGACTGTGCACATGTGGCAATGTCTAAAACAGCTGCCCATATTTACTTTATAAGCCTTTCAAAATATTTTCCTTATCTTTTTATTTTGCACAGCCTCTGTGAATCATGGAAGGTAAGCAAAGGGATTCTCTTTTTCTTACCTTTTATTTGGCTAAGTCAACCTTAAAAATCACATTATAGATCATCTGTAGGGAAGGAAATCTTACATAGGTTAAACATTCAACTTTTGTCAGGAAAGGGTCTTGGGGCATTTATTTTTTTTTAATTAATGTGTCAGACACAAAAATGTTCACTATACACCAGTTCTTGCCAACAGCAAGTCAAATAATTAAATCACTGCATTCATGAGACAGAAATATCATCCCTTCCCATTACACAGAGACCCTTCACCTTCTAGCCTTGTAAACTCTTTGACTGGCTTTTTTTCCAGTAAAAGTGCACTAGTTTCTTCATTTCAACATATACAGATAAAAGAAACACTGCAGTGTACATAAAACACTGTCAATATCAAAGAAGTTAAGATTTTGACTGTTGAAAAGATAGCAATTCAAATTTCAAGTAATAAACAAAATCATTATCTTTATATTTACTTTTCAGTAAGCTTGTTTCTTTGTTTGAAGAAAAAATTTGCTTTCTTTGTAATGTTTTTATTTACTGAAAGGATAATTGCAAATATGATATTGCATATTTTTAATATGCACTGATAAAAGGGAAAGGTAAAAGGCTGTGGAGTTCTATCAGGACCTAGGAAACTAGTATAAAAGGAAGAAAAATTGGAAATCAGTGATCAGTATTTTGCATTCTATGTCAGTCAGAAAAAAATACAGAAAATATAATAGGAAATTGCACATGATTTGTTTCAGCCAATTGCTGCATAGAAATCAAATATATACATCTGAAATGGAACTACACTGATCACTCTGAAAGTTATACTGCCTTATTTAATGCCATGGAAACTACAGTGGACACAAAGAGCTCAGTAACACTATTTGATAGAGCAAATATCAGCTATGAAAAAGCATTTCCAGCAGTCACTACCACTAGCTTTGCATTTTTGCCAGCAATGAGCAAGAAATTGCATGCCATGCTTGTAAAAATCTGCACCAGCAGAGGCAACACACTGTTACACAGCTGTTATGATGGCGTCATTGCTGAAACACCTCACTGTGCTCATATCCACTGTTTGTTCTCTGTAAACATTCAGCAAGTGTCAGTGAATGTCAATGAGTACAATTTTTCCTGCATGGAGGAATTCTGTGAAGCATCTTTGCTGTCAAACTTCCCCTCTGCTGCCATCCATCACACAGCAACAAGATGTAATGCAATATTGGTGGGAGGATTCAATGTCAACTACCACATCATGAATATCCAGCTCTGAAGTCATGGATGAACAGAATAAAATAGGAGGTATTACTTTCAAAAGCGCCCTTGTATTAGTAGTAGGCACTATCATACTTAACCAGATTATATGTTTCTCTAAATTTTTAGGGAAAAGCTTGTGCTTTTTATGAATTTAAAACATAATTTGTTAATAATATCCAAAATGAAAACACATTAAAAAAAAAAAAAAAAAAAAAAAAGACATTGACAAAATAATAATGCATGGATTTTATACTTAAATCTGAGTGACTTGCAAATTTGTCTGAAGCTGCTAATTTATCAGTATATTCATTCTAGAGCAGGATGAATATTGTCCTGTTTCAATCAAGGCCTTCAAATCACTTCAAATATTACTCTGTAGAAAAATAATGTCACAGAATCAAAGAATCACAGGGGTTGGACAGGACCTCTAGGGACCATCTAGTACAACTCCCTGCTAAAGCAGGATCCCTACAGTAGGTTGCACTCATGTCAGATGAAGAATATACAGAATTTTTGCTTTCTCTTCTCAGACATCCTCAGACATCTTTTTTTTTTTCCCTTTCTCCATTTGAAAGATGATAGTGAGGAGAAATCTGTGATTTCTTCACAGAGGATTACAAAAAAATTGTTATCTCCCAAAATATAGTAAATGTTTGAAGAAATTTTTCAATTGTGTTGTTGTTGTTTCCTCTCCTGAAAAAAAGAGGAGTCCCCTAGCAATGCAGTGAGCTCTAGATGGAGACAGAGCTGACTGCCAGCTTTAAGCCAAAGCAGATTTCTCTTTTCAAAGGTTTACAAGAGTATCTTATACTCTACTTTTGTCTGACTGTGGAGGACTTGACATAGTGGAAGCGCAAGAACAAACTTACAGTCCTATATTCATCAGTTCAAAAATTTATTGACATTTTGTAAAACTGTCCTGTAATATGAATACCAATGGAGTTCCAGTTTGTTGATAAAGCTCAAAGGTTCTTAGAAAATAGTAATTAAGAAATTCTCACTTGGTCCAATAACAGATGCCTTTAAAAAATCTTGAGAAAAAAAAAGATGAATTGTGTGTTATTACTAGCTACCTATCTGCCATGAGACACCTTCTATTCACAGAAAAAAAAATTAATTAACTATTCAGCAAGAATGATAAAGATAAAAATGATGATGTCAAATAGGTACTGGAATGCTTTTCAGATTCCAAACAGCAATTATTGAGTACCAATCAGTGTAGGAAACAGCACAGCAACTCTCCAACATATGTGAGAATAATCAGTATTTTCCATTCAGCTCCTCCCTGTTCAGCACGTCAGAGGAATTTTTTCATGCACCAATGCAGGCAGCATACTGACAGTCTGGGAACAACTTGGCAGAAGAGGACGAGTGGACACCAAGTGGAACAAGAGCCAGAAAAGAGCCCTTTTGGCAAGGAAAGTCAAGAGCACCCTTGTATGTATCAGGAAAAGTCTTGCAATCTAATCAATGAAGATGATCCTTTCTTTCTGCTTGAAGCTGATGAGGTCACAACAGGAGTGCTGGGTCCAGTTCTGGACTCCCCAGTATGAGCAACGTAGCCATACCAAACAGAGTTCAGGGAAGGGCCACAAAGGTGATTAAAGCACTTGAAGCATCATAAAAACAGAGGCTGGGAGAGCTGGGGCTGTCCAGTCTGGATAAGAGAAATTGCGAAGTGTAACCTGTCCATGTTTATATTTGCTGGATGGGAGCAAAGAAGGTGGAGTCACATTTTTCTCAGTGTCATCCACTGAATGGCTAAAAGGGCAGAGGATAAAATAGGCATTAAGACAGATCCATTTAAGCATAAGCCTTTTTTTTTTTTTTTTTTTTTTTTTTTTTTTAATGGTGAGGCTGATCAAGAACTGAACCAGGTTACCTGAAGACACTGTGGGGCATTTGTACTGGAAAAACTTAAAACCTGACTGAACTGACCACGGCTCTAAGCAATGTGCTCTAGTTACACTTCCTTTAATATACAGGCATTTGAACTAGATGATCTCTAAGGGCCCCTCTCAATCCCAAATATTTTGTGATTCTGTGACATAACTAATTTATCTCATAGATTTCAGAGATGTATACAATTTTGGTAGGACAATATTTGTGCTGCACAATTTCATGGAAATTGGAATGGCACATTTATTTAAGACAAACCGTGAAAAATTTTCTAAATTCCTATGACAAAATTTTTGCTTTTGATTGAGAATTCTTTAGGAATCAACAGTTTCTGAAGATGAAGTGATTTTAAAACTGTAGCCTTTAGTACAACAATTATCTCATATTTAAAATGTCAAATAGGGAGTAGAAATGCTTTTCAGTATTCTATACAGCAAACTTAGTTGTGAGTGTAGCTAATGTATTGTAATGCACAATGCATTAGTGAACCAAAGCCTGTTATTAACAATAAAGAAGAGGGAGAAGCTTCTTAGAAACCAATAGTTTTCTAATTTTGGCTTTATTATTATTTCTTTATTTGCTCAAAACTTCATCTGCAAAATTACAGAACACAAATAGCAAAGGTAGCAACGATCCAAGACTCTCCTCAATGCTATTTGCATCTGCATCAATTTAGGACACCAAAATTTTACTTCCTCTGAAATGTTCACAAATCTGTTACCTATTTGCAAAAAATAAAAATTATATCACAGGTTTACCAGACCTGCTTAATTAATCCTTATATAATCTCCACTGGGAATGTTTGAAGGTAAAATGTTGTGCATTGGTTACTTATGTTACATTAGCAAGTTCTTTAGGGACACACATAAATAAGTAGAATGGTAAGAATAAACAGAGATGTTAACTTTACACATGGTTGTTTACATCCTCAACCTGATTATCTTCTTCTGTGGTTTTGAGATCTTATGCCATTCAAGTTCAATTTCACCTGTCCTTCAAAAAATAAGCTACCGTGTATGTAAATGATTTCTGCCCCCCCAAAAAAATTGATTCTTAAAAGATAGGTGAAATTATAGGCAATTATACATGTAAATGTCTCCTCTCCTCCCCTCTTGTCTTTTCAGTAGATACAGTCTAAAAGTCTGGTTTTAATGTATGTCATTACTCAGATAAATAATGAATTTGCTAATATTTCTGGTAATAGTTTGTTACTGTTTGTGTTTTCCACTTATATATATGGAACCTATCTTTTACTGTATCAAATATAGACTAGTGCACTGGAGCAGAACAGGAATATTGATGCTTGCATTCAAACAATTTTGCTCTAGACAATTTAGTACAGTCTCAGTATTTCCTTGTGTTAAGCTCTTAAGGAATAATTCCTGCCTGGATAAACAACTTGGAAGATTAAAGAATCTCTCAAGCCTCACAATGTTTTTGTGAATTGACATAAAAGCGTACTGTCATAAACAGATCCTGCAATTGTTTTTTACCTCATACTCTGTTCATTTTACCTTCTACCTACATACAGTCTTCGCTTACATTGCCATCATTTGTTGTTCTCATGCGTGCCTGCTTTCTCCATACCACACAAACAGATGTATACAATCATACAATCACAGAATGGTTTGGGTTGGAAGGCATTTTAAGATCAACTACTTCCAAACCCCCTGCTACAGGCAGGGACACCCCCCTCTAGATCAGGTTGCTCAAAGTCCCATCCAGCCCGTCCTTGAATGCTTCCAGGGAGGGGGCACCCACAGCCTTGCTGGGCAACCTGTTGCAGTGTCTCATCACCCTCACAGGAAAGAATTTCTTCCTAATACCTAGTCTAAATCTACCGTCTTCCAATTTAAAGCCATTTCCCCTTGACCTGTCCCTACCTACCCTTATAAGAATTGCCACATACTCTAGCAGTGGTAATTGTGCGAAGTATTTTTCTCAAGAGGAATTGTATTGCAATGTAATGCAGTTTCATACATATAAGATCAGATAGTATCTACAGGCATCACAAATTAAGAGATTGTATTCATGTATGCCAAGATGAGTTTTGCTATACATGCAGAAAATAAACACTTTTTTATACTATAAAGAAAAGAAAAACAAACAGAAAAAAAGAAAAAAAAAAGACAAAAAAGTAAGTACAGAATTTATCTGATGAAATAAGCTATTTTTCATATGTTTTAAGGGTGGAATACATGACATTCAAATTATTAATTAAAGGTATGAAGCACCATCTGTTTGTCATACTACATGAGCAGGACAGAAAAGACATGCATTGTGGTACATATGCAAACCACCTATATTAGAATATTCTTTTTCTGCAGTGTCTGAGCCATCCCCAAGTCCGTTGCTACAGAATGGCTGAGAAACACAAGTACTGCAGACTGGTGTTTTTAAGGAATCAGTCTGACTATAAATTAGTGCTCCTTACTGGTAGTAATGTACCATGCAGAAAGAACCTTCTTATTATGTTCCTGCTACACAGACTTTGAGTTCACAAATATTAGAATGAATGAGATTATCCATTCACTTACTGTCAAATTCAATTGAGCATAAAAGAATAGATAACAGAAATCTTGGCTTCAACTCACAGATGCAGAGCCAATAGGAAGGAAGCAGAGAGATTCTCATATATTCCTCGTATAATAAAGCAAGAAAGGACTACCTTTTTGGAGATAGCAGATTAGGGAGTTAAAAAGACACTTTAAGTATTCCAAGTGCAGTTACTTCTTTGGATGGTGCTTAAAATGCTAGTCAAGTCTTTCTATAGCATCACCTTTTCAGTCATTCTAATACACACATTAACCTAATCTTACAGACAGACTTAACAGAATGTGGGGCAGTAGTATTTCACCTTTATTTGTGACGAAGCAGTTTACCATAGAAGTATTGCTCACTGTTCAATGTTGTGTTACAAGACGAATAATATGCTTTTTCATCAGCTTGCAGAAAGGCTTCTAAATATATTCTGTCCCATTGTTACTTTCATTTTTCCTTTTCAAATCTCTCTAATATTTTTGACATTTGTTCAAAATTCAGTACCCATTGGGGCACTTTCCATGTTTGTGTTACAAAATACAAGAATAACTGTAGAACAACACTCTACTTGTAAAATCTGCTCCTGCTCATTTGATACCTTGAACCCTGTCTCACAAAGTCATTCTTTAGTTATCTTGGTATTAGAAAAAAATGCTGCTTTAAATTTTCATTATTAATTACTCATTCAAAACTTGATATTGTTTTAGAAAGCATTTTCAATCACTGAATAGATATTTTATATTCCAGCTTTATGACAGGAAATGTATCAATGTTTTGTCGACCGATTCTTAATGCAAATAAGCAATAAATGATGCTGTAATTGTCATTAGAATTTTGCTTTTAGTGCCAGCATAACTGTGGTCATGCGCCAACTGTAAGGGGATGGTAAAGGTGGTCATTATATAAATATAACATCAGAAATTTTATGATTTTTGAAAAAATGAGTAAAGAGAAGAGCCTAAAGATTCTTAAATCTTAATAAAATAATACTTTATGTGGTTTGGGTTTGGATATGCAAAGACAGAACTTTACAGTTTCTGTAACAAAAATTAGTAACAGAGGTTCTATCTTAGGATAGAGTATAACTATTCCAGATATGGTATAACAAATAAATGCTATCAATAATCATATATAATTGTTCAGGCATAGCAAAATCAACAGATTTCTCCATGAAGTAGCAATTAAACAAGAGATAATGCTCTATAAATTAACAAAACAGTTGAATGAAATCTCCTTTGTAATTCCAAGGACCGTATGAAGAAATGTAAAGATATTATCAACTAAATTTTATCAAACGTTGATTGATAGCTACCAGAGGAACTTATGAAGATACAGTTGTATTTGAGTTCTCAAGCTCTTTTGTGGGCAGGCATCCCCAGATAATTGGGCAGACAGTCAGGACACTCATACTGCTCGTGCTAAGCTTAAGAAAGATTAAGATTAGAAAATATTTTTCTCTTATTTCTGCAGAAAGTTATAACAGAGGAAAGTGAAGAACACAAAATAATATACTGAAATGCAGGAGAGTATCTCACCTTTTGTACAGAATATACAGTCTTTCATGAGAGAAAAAAAGACATTTTATAGCTAATCTTAGGGGAACTTTTAGTTTTTGGTTAACAGATCAATGCACCAAAAAAATTCTGCAAAAATATTTTAGGGGAAGTAAGGAAATTGCCTTCCTTATTCAGTTTTCCTTATTCAGTATGTAAAAAGGTAAGATAATCTAAGTCTTTAGCACTCCTTAGTGGGTATAGTTCGAAGACTGTTGAACCATTTCTGCGGGAAAGCCATTCTGAGTAGGAAATAGCATTTTACCAATGGATGCTTAATTTATCTCGAATCTTCACTATAATCTTCAGAACAGGAGTCTCTCATCTGAAAAATGCAGCCATTGAAATGTAATAACTCATTTACTTCTTTAAATAAAAATCACTCAAAATATTGCAACTAGAACTGTGATGGCAGTTCTTTGTTGTTGTTACATTATTCAGATGATTTTAAAATGATAGCTTAAAATTTTCACTTTAATCACAAAAACTCCATAGTGATTTCTCTAATTTCATTGCTTTCTTCCTTTTTTTTTCTTTCATAAAAAAAAAGTTCTTAGAAAGGCATTCAGAAATGAGGCGGCTGTTTTGGGAGGAGAAAAGGACAGGACAGGAAGGTAGTAAAATTGCTACTGATATTTTTATGAACGATATCATCTGCAATTTCCCGTTATTTTCATGTACACAGGAGCATTAAAGTAAATCTAAAATCTGCCCATATGCCTTATCATTATGTAGTGTAGTGACATAACACGGGAAATTTTAATTGAGCCTGTTAAAAGCATGTCATGTTTTGCATAAAATATTCAAAAAAAAATTCTAAGAATTACCTATGTAGTAATCTTTCTTCCACTCACCATGAAAATTGAAGCCTTCTGTCATAAAATCGTCCCATTTCTTTTGGCCAAACTTCATTGCAAGTAATCAACTTTTACTCCTGAAAGAATAGATCATTTTTGTATTTGGCAGAAAAATAAGTGAAAGTCTCTGCGTTTCGTAAGACAATACTATTATGATTTCATATACACTACCTCAGAAATATAATCAGAAGGCATTGTTATTCTAGTGAGAATACGTGGTTTTTTATTGTTTCTTTGTTGTTGTTGTTGTTGTTTTTTAATAGAAGTATAAGTTCCCTTGTTGGCAGATTTTTGTCAGGCTAAAAAATTGGCTACCTATATTTTACTCTGAGACAGCGAAGGTGTCCAATCACTACACAGCTCTTAAGAGTTCTGTACAACACAACTATAATGATTACACACATGGTGATGATTTTTGGTGGTAAAGCTACTCATTATTCCATGTCAGGACTAACTTGTGCACACTTGCCACTTCTTCATAAAGAAATAAGCACTGCTCAGATATTTATCTTATGGTATTTAAAATCAATTATTAAGTCGGAAGAATGGAAGTGGTCAAAATAGATAAGGATTTTTGCTGAGTCATGTATTGAGTCTTGTATAGTTCATATATGAAGACAATCTTATAGTTTGAGATTTATTCAAATATATCCTAATAATATCTTTTGGTAAATGGTTTATAGATGTTATTTATTTATTAATAGAATGCCCCCAATGGGCCCCCACTACAGGAAAGATGTGGAGCTGTTGGAGAGGGTCCAGAAGAGGGCCACAAATATGATTAGAGCAGATGCTGGAGCACCTCCCCTATGAAGACAGGCTGAGGGAGGTGGGTTTGTTCAGTCTGGAAAAGAGAAAGCTGTGAGGTTACCTCATTGCAGCCTTCCAGTATTTAAAAGAGGTTTATAAACAGGAGGAGAATAACTTTTTACTTAGGTAGATAGCGATAGGACAAGGGGGAATGGTTTAAAGCTCAAGGAGGGAAGGTTTAGATTAGATGTCAGGGGGAAAGTTGTTCACAGAGAAAGTGGTGGGATGCTGGAACAGGCTGCCCAGAGAGGTTGTGGATGCCCTGTCCCTAGAAGTGTTCAAGGCTACTTTGGATGGAGACCTGGGCAACCTTGTCTAGTATTAAATGGGGAGGTTGGTGGCCCTGCGTGGTGGCAGGGTCATTGGAACTTGATGATCCTTGGAATCCTTTCCAATTCTGACCATTCTATGATTCCTGGAGTCTATACCTATTATTAACATTGGCATACAATTATTAACATCAAAAATCAAGTATTTGTCTACTGAGGAAGACCTCTCTAAAATCTGTGTTCCAGTGCAGTCTTATACTGAACAGAGGTGTATGCACGATTGGTAAGATACAGCTGCAGATTTATTCTGAGATGTTTATAGCAACATAGGACTACACAGTACTGTATTTTAATGTTATATGAAATCATGATGGAACGTCAACACCTCCTAACCAAAGTAGCTTTTACAATATATTGTTCTTTGACTTGTTCCAGCTTTTCAACTCAATTAGGTCTAAAAACCAAGTGTTGAAATAGCTGAATTTCCCCGTGGAACAGTAATTTCAGTTTTTCCTCAGTTCTACATAATGTTACCTCAGCAACCACCCTTTCTGCCTGTTTCACAGGTTTGTCTGCATTACCAGTGGGAAAGCATCCTTCGTTTATGAGGTGGGAAAGCAAGCTCTGCAGAGCCATTACTTCCCCTTTCCACAATGGTGTGAAGAGAGCAGGCTGAGCCTTGATATTATTTCTTTACCCAAGAATGTAACTGCACTGACACAGTGGCACCTGGCCATGTAACCGCGTGAAGTATACAGCTGTTGCATTACAGTCTATTCTACCCAGAGGTGATGGCAGAAGGTAGATTGTGACTGAGCTACAATCTGTGTCTGGGGCACCGCAAAAGAGTCCTGTGCTGTTACTCTTTCTCTGTGCTATATGCACAGTATTTGCTCAAAGCCACAGTTTAGTTATTTGCTTTGGTCACTGCATGGACTCTGGCCTTGCAGTATATTGTCTAAAAAACTGTTTGGCTAGAATAACAATCTCATTAATGTAAGAAAAATACGGCTGATGAGATATTTCTATTTGAAATGTGATCTGGATTTTCAATGCAATATCTTTTTAAACTAATAAACTTTAGTTTCTTAGACAGTCCAAATGTATTTATTATTTCTTATTGCCAAATAAAATGTGTTTTCAAATAATAAAATTGTTCTGTGAAGATGTACTTTGATATTAATTGTTCTGACAATTTCACAACAACACAAGCCATAAGGTATTGTATTGCAGATTTTTACATTATGTCATTTAATATATTCCGTGTTCAGTGTGAAAATTAGAAGGAAATAACTTGATCCTTGATACTCACCTCATGTTGCTTTTAAGGGCAACCTAAGACATAACTTCAGAAACATAAGGATGTTTTCTTCTCTGTGAAATCATACTGAAGTTAGCAGGACTGTTCTTCCTGGCTTTCTAAAATACAGAGTTATCTCACAGAAAACTGAGGACCCACTTCATAAGAGCTGAGAATGTGAACTTCTGTCTAGTCCATTCAGCTACGCAAAAAAAAAGTATTAGTGACATTAATTATTTCAGCACCATGATTCAGTGTTTTTGGGTACCTAAATTTTGTTATCATTTTAGGCAAAGCTTTATGAACTAAGATTTATGACATAGTATCACAGTAATAATGTCATATTAACTATCAAAGAGGATAGTTGGACTTTTTATGTGGAGATGATACAAGCAAGAAAAATGTAAAGAATTTGCACAGTGGGTTAATGTGTTCATAAAAATCAAGGGTTTGGACTGGCACAGGTATACAAAAGTGTTGAACTTAAAGTCAACTTTATTTTATTTTTGCAAAATCAATGTTAGTCTATATGACCAAGTGATTTTTGCTTGTTTGTTTATGTCCTGAACTTATTTACAGACTAATGCATTCCTGTAAATCATTGAATCACAGAATCACAGACTCATAGAGGTTTGAAGGGATTTCTGGAGATCACCTAGTCCATCCACCCTGCTAGAATAGTTTCCCTAAAGCAAGTTACAAAGGAAAGCATCCAGGTGAGTTTTTAATATCTCCAGAGAAGGAAACTCCACAACCTCTCTGGACAGTTTGTTCTAGTCCTCTTCCACCTTTAAAGTGAAGTTTTTCTACATTTGTATGGAACTTCCTAAGTTCCAGTTTGTGCCTGTTGCTCTTTCTCCTGTTGCAGGGCATCATCAGTACTCAGTACAGGAGAGACATAGACCTATTGGAATGTGTCCAGAGGAGGGCCATGAGAATGATCCAAGGGATGGAATACCTCTTCTATGAGGACAAGCTGACAGAGTTCGAGTTGTTCAACCTGGAGAAGAGAAGGCTCCAAGATAACCTGTTAGCAGTCTTTTAATATCTAAAGGAGAGCTATAGGAAATAAGGAAAAAGACTCTTTAGCAGAGTCTGTGGTCATAGGGGAAATGGCTTCAAACATAGAGAGGGTAGATATAGGTTGGATGAAAGGAAAAGATTGATGAAGCACTAGAACAGGTTGCCCAGTTATGCATTTGATGCCCTGTCCCTGAAGACTTTCAAGGTCAGACTGGACCAGGCTCTGAGCAGTCTGATTTAGCTGTGCATGTCTCTGCAAAAGAAAAGGAAGTTAAATAATCACATTCATGCAATAGGAAAAAAAGATAAACTCACAGCAGCAGTTAATTATACTTGGGTAAAAGCTAAAACATCCATGTGCAAAAATAGTAGAAATGTATTGATGTAAAAAATTTATGAATTCCACGGAATTAGCTTCTTCCCCTGTGTTTCTAAAAGACTCTTCCACCATAAAATTTTTCTCCTGAAAAACAGTTTTTCTGTGCTGTTACAGAGATAACCCTATAAATGTAGAATGATTCATTTGTATGCCAAACATACACAAACAGTAGTTTGATGATGAGTATAAAATGATCCCATTTATTACCATGGAGTGTTATATGTGAGGCCTAATTAGCTAATTCTGCTGAAAATTTCACTGCTGATCTCTCTTTTAAGTACATGATTAAAGCATGAAATTCAATGACACTGTTTTGTTCAAAGTCAGAGGAGCTACTGAAATCATGAATAACAAAACCAAAAAAAGCATGCAAGGTTTAGTAAATTTTGTTTTTCAATACCTTGTCTTATGTATCCCATTTGTTTTCCTTTTTTTCCCTGTTTATTTATTTATTTAATGATCTATCAGATTGTTGTTGTTTTGCGCTGAAAAATCCATTCATAAAAGAAACTACGTCAACATATGAACTACTTAGGAAATAATCTGAAAAGCCTTTCAGACCAATCTATAAGTAAAAAGAGATTAAACTGATAGTGGCTCTCCACTTACTTAATGCATTCAGTATATTTACCACTAATAAGAAGTTGTTAATAACTTTTTTTTTTTTTTTAATGCTACTTAAACAGCATGTAAAGAGAACTATGGAGTGAAATTGAAGGACAGACATATAATGTTCCTGAGAAGCAAAAAATAAGGCTAGTCTAAGTTTAAATCCTCCAAAAAAATACTACATGTGTTTGCCACATGAGCAGGATACATGATTATGGTGGGTGTGAAAGCTATTCTCTATCCTTAATATAGTCTTTCCACACTTCACTTGAGCATCTGCTAACATTTTAAATTTTGAAATGAAAGTTTTAGAAATAGTGACCAGGTGGCACCAATATCTCAAAATCTGTGAAGCGGAGATGAATTAATAGAGAGATGGAAACTGTAGTAACAAGAGATCTGAGGCACTTTTGTGTTCATTAGAGCTCAGATTTAGCCAAAATTGTACACTCATGGGATTTAGATATATGGATCAAAAAAACCCCAAGAGGTGACCCTCATAACCTCCTTAATACAAAATGATTTTCAGTATGATAATGATTAAGGCAATAGACAGTGAACATGACACCTCCAAAACAAAAAGCTAGGTGAAGAAATGGCTGTTGTTCTGTGCAATATGGTGTCAGTCAGCCTGTCTACACAGCCGACAATGTATTGTTGCATTCATGAACTGGGATCCTCGGGGACATATTCTAATGCAAGTTTGAACATCTCCAGTAGTCAGGTCTTGAAGGTATTCTGCTCTTGTCTAGATCTATACTTGACATGGCCAAATTAACTCTTAATAGTTTACAGCAGTTTTCCCAGCTATAAGTCAAACATTACTAATCTAATTTAGAATTCTTGGAAAATAGTTAATAGGTTTAAAAACTGAATTTTTCTTGTGTGAGTCTTCAGTTAGTAGAAAGAATATCCACTATATAGCTATCTGAATTATAAATTGGAAATATCTTATTTGAAAATATTCAAAATTTTAACAGAATTCAAACTTTAGTTGTATGAATTTGTCTCAATATCTAACATTTCTGAACACCAGAGCATGAGAGCATGATAGGGTCATAAATATTGCTGGCAAGAGAAAATACAACTACAACAACAAAAAGCTTATGGTGATCTGAACTAGTTTGAAAGTAGAAAAGCTTCAGTCATTCAAAATCTATTTTATGAAAAATATTTATACATAGGAAATATAACATTAAAAATTTCTAGTAAGTGTTGCCAAAGAAGAACACTTTTAAGTGGAGGTTTTTGTTACTGTAGTGATAGAGTTATTATCAATGTGACTATGAATGTATTTCCTGTAGTAAAATGTAATTTTTAAGAGAATAATACAGGAAGTTTTTGAATATTTGTTTTTGTTGTTTGTTTTTTTTTTAATGAGAAGTGACTAAATGTTTCTACATTGGTTGCAGTTCAATTCTTTTATTGGTGAGCTTTGCCTCTAGCTTCAAATAAGTAGAAGTTCAATGTTGATCAAATCAATCACAGAATAAAACCATACAGAATTAAGTTTTTTCAGTCCTGACTCTCTTCACCTTACCTTTAGTTTGCACAATAGCTTTGGAATTGAGGTAATAGCCAAATGCTGTGTATCTTGATGCAACATTTTATCAGTGATTGCTCATTTTGATTTAGATGAAACATGGACTCTGCTCCTGCTGCTCTTACTGTTAAAACATCTCTTGAAAACAGTATTTTTCTCTTGATTGTATAGTGTATGTGGGGCTAGCAGTTTATTGAGATTCATAAATTCTTTCCCAGAAATGTTCTATGCTTGAGCTGCCTTTCTGATAAGAAAGTGAAGGAGGGAGAATTAAAGTCAGAGAATCATTACCCTTTTCAAAATACAAAGCATTCCATCTTTCAGCTCTGAAAACAGTTGCATTCATAAGTATCTAGATTAGAGCTATGATTTCTACTCTGGCAAAATTACTGATGATTAATACTGATTAAATGATGATTAAGATGTATTACTATTATCAAAACTAAGTATTAGTTAAAGACTGCTGTGTTGCACATGTTATGTATATCACTTGTCAAATATGAAATTGTAGAGCCAAAAAATCTTCAAACGTCTTTCAATATGACATATGTAATGTGCTCCTTCAAGACATGGCTAGGACAAGAGAAAAGTAGGATATTTTGTTTACAAACTAGAAAATGTTCTGCTTCAGGAAATTAGTGAAGTTTAATGGTAATAATTTTCATACTGAAACACTAAAATACTGCTGGCAGTTTAGAGTTTCTGGTGAACTTAAGAGGTAGGATAGCACCCAGATGCTCTGAAGACTGAGTTGTAATGATATGTTTAGCAAGGAAGAAAAGAAAATTAATGATGGTACTCTAAATGATTATGAAGTATAGACTTTAAGAGGTAAATTTTCAGCAAGCACATAGAAACAAGCATTCAAACATGGTTTTAAGAAAGGAGACTAAGCTTTAGTCACATCTAGTATTCAGTTGCAATCGTGATGCATCTTACAGAGGATTAACTGTTTGCAAGTTTTAGATTTTTTTCTGGAAATTGTTGTGCAGAGAAGCAAAAGATAACACAGTGAAGGAACACATAAGGCTTTCTAGCAAAAATACAGTAGTGAAAACTTCTTAACTTCTAGCTTGTGTCTACTTTTGCATGTATCTCCATAATTAGCAAAAGAAACCAAGGCCCAATTGTCCACATCTACAAACAGTTTTTCAAAACTTAAATAAACTCACAATCTCAAAACTACAAAAGTGTTGTTTTTTTTTTCTGAGATAATGTGTTTTGGATTTCTTTGCTTTTTCCATTTTGAGTGTACCTAGAAACACTGGCTTCTTTCTCAAAAGCAGTAAAGACAGTAGTATAGGATCTTGAAAGTATAACTAAATGTCTTTTCTATGTGGAAGAATTCTTGTTAAATCTTAGGTAACATAGGCTCGATTTGGTCAGAAATAATTGCAATTAAAAGCCTTCAATGACATCGGGTGTAGAGCATATAAATGTTTTCTGGAATTTGGGCTCTACTTTCAATGTATGTAATTTGAGATAATGTAAGATAATTTCAATGTAGGAAGGGAAGGGAGGGGAGGGGAGGGGAGGGGTGAGGAGAGGAGAGGAGAGGAGAGGAGAGGAGAGGAGAGGAGAGGAGAGGAGAGGAGAGGAGAGGAGAGGAGAGGAGAGGAGAGGAGAGGAGAGGAGAGGAGAGGAGAGGAGAGGAGAGGAGAGGAGAGGAGAGGAGAGGAGAGGAGAGGAGAGGAGAGGAGAGGAGAGGAGAGGAGAGGAGGGAAGGGAAGAAGTATGATGAATTGCAGCAATTGATCACAGAAAATATCAGTCTAGTATAGCTACCTTTGGACTTTGTAAGTGTGCATAATATTACATTGTCACCATGGTTATGGAATATTTTTTTACATGGTTCATTTTAAATACACAAATAACACGCAGAGAAAAAGCCACAGCACAAAGGAAATTCAGCAATAGAATGTGAAAAGAAGACTGAGTGATACCAAAGATATAAGTGTAATAACATGTAAGATCCAATTACCAACAGCTGGTCTGTATCCGGGCTGGGTTTGTGAAGGAGGTGTGAATGATACAGTCAATACTTTATCACGTAGCATTATTTATGAATGGTCACTAAAACCATAACTTCACATTGGGAAGTATTTGACATAAAAATCTAAGAAGAATTGCAGGGTTTATGTACATAGTTTAGTGGTCGTGCACAACGTATGTACTATGGAGTCTCTTTCAAATGAAGATCTGGCTTTCAGGTATGCTTCCAAGAAGGGAGATTACAGCAATTGTATCCACATGTGATAGTTTCAAAATCTGGCTTTCCTCTGAATTTAGGTGGCAGTAACACAACTGTTGCAGAGTTTGTTGTTTTGGTTTTTTTTTAACTTTTCGCAATTTCCCCAAAAAAGAAAAAGAACTTGCAACAAACAAGCTATGCACATTAATTCTGATTCAACTGGCCCACAATTTCGTGATAACAGTAATTCAAGTAAGAAGCACTTGCAGTCTGTGTAGGTTTGCTGTGTTAACAAGATCTTCTGTAGCTCGTTTACTTTCTGGTAGGTTGAATAAATGGTCAATAATGAAATAGAGCAGAAAAGGTTGACCATGGTGCTATGTCAACACCTTTCACAAGAATATACAATTTCTCATGAATCCTTGCACAAAATATAAAAAGGTATGATCTATAATTATTTGTCTTTTTCCTTTTCCCAAACAGGTTTTGCTTTTGTTTCTCAGAAGTTATATCCTTTCCTAATAACCTAAGTAAAATATTGTAACAGTTTTTCTGATGAGCTGTTGCTACTATGAAAGTACTATTGCTTTAATTATGGTCTACATATGCAGCTGAAGAGGCCTATTTCTCTCAGTGCTATCTTCCAGATTTCAGTAATAAGTTCTGGCTGTTTGAAAACCTTAACAATAAGTTAGAGAAGTATATAAAAATTAGTAGATTGAAGGCCCATAAATTTCTTACTCTGAATACTAGATTAAGAATCTTCATAATTTCTCTCCATTGCTCACGTGCCCTGTGAGCTATGCAGAATCACGCTGATTGGGTGAATCTGCATGAGCAGCTAGTCTCCTGCTCAAAACAAGTGCAGTAAAAGCAGTTTCAGGGCTAGAACCAGGGAGGTTTTAAACAGTAACAATGACAAAGACTTCAAAACCTCTCTAGCAAGGACTTATAGTAAGAATTTATTCCCCTTGCAGCAGTACTGCTTGGGAAAGTTACAGAAGACACTAACAAAACTAAAAGTTTGTGGTCTTGGACAACAACAACAAAAAACAAACACAAAATAAAATGTTAACTGTTCAAATTGCAGACTTTAGAAGTAGGTAGATTTTAATGTTCAAAAACTATGCAGAACAGCAGAGTTCTGATCCCTGCTGATCACATGAAATGTTCAGAGAAGTAGAATGTCAATTTTAATACCTTACTCAAAAAGAGAGCGAAGAAATAGCAATATTTGTTAATATTTCTCTATGAAGTTATGATGGGCTTACAATACAGTTCTTAGTTATTTTCTGTATATTATATTTTACACGATTTTATAAACAAGCAGTAGAGATTTTCAATGTAGGATTAACAATACTCTTTTAAGTACTTGATTCAATAGAGCTGTTCATTTTTTTGTTCTTTCTGGTAAATTTAGATTAACTTCAGAAAAGTTACAGGTAAAATCAAACATTTACTTTGAAATGTATGCTTTGTTAACCTTCTGTAATATAAAACTGAGAATGTTTAATATTTATATATTGCCTAAATCTAATATGACATAATCATCTCCAGCATTCTTGTATGACCCCAGCTGAGCTGCTGTTAGGCAAGAATTAGAGCTTTGCCTAGAATTTCTACTTTATTTCACATTCACCCCTGAATATGTGTACTTAGTATTTCTGACTAACCAATTGTCCAAGAGCTCATTGTCTATTGCAAAGACTCATACTCACTTCTTCTCGTGCTCACTGATGTCTTATTAGTACTAATGTAGGTAAAGTACATGCACGTCACCTGAACAGCAGTCTATGATTGAGGAGAGTAATGGCTATGTAGATTTTTTTTGTCAATATCACAGTTGCCATAATATATATATATAAACATTTATCTATGTGTTTATTACTTATTACTTATCTTTACTATACACAGGAATTATCCCACAGTTTAGATGCTGTCTCTACATACATTAGAGATGCACTTTGATCTAATAATGTTAACAGAATTTAAAATTTAAATACATACTATGCTTTCTTAGTGATGAAAAATTGTGATCAATGTTGTTAAAAAAGATTTACTATTGTATATGCAGTCCAAGAAAAAAGAAATAGAAGAGATGAGGAGCACTGTAGTCCTTTTCAACTTTCATTCTCTTCACTGGGGAATTCTCTGTTATGATATAGTAGAAATTGCTGCAACTAACCTAGAAAGTCCATCTTTTGGAAAGAAGACCATCTCCAAATGACTGGAATCATTTAAACACTCCTGGTCCTTGGAGAATATATTCTAGCACAAGTATTTCCCTTTTCCCTACTAATATTCTGGATATCATACTAAAAAACAAACAAACAAACAAAAACTTGAGACCTGCTTCTCTGTTGTACTGCTACTCAAGCAAGAAAAATGCAGATCACTGCATTTCTGTGTCAGCTGTCCAAACACTGAACCATTTCTGAGAGATAGTTATTGGCTGTGCCTTGTATTAAACTTGATTCATTGGGTATGTAAATGTTTAGCTTGTGTGATCTTAGTATACTTAAATTAAATATGCTTCAATCTTCTCCGAAATGCTGAGGCTGAAAAACTACTGAGCATGCCCCAAACATAGCTATACATCTACTTACTTTAGACAGCAGCAGATAATATGTACTTTATGGACTAAATTGCCTTCAAAATCCTACATATACCTCCTTGATGAAGAATTGCAGTGATTGATGTATCTGCCTTCATTTGAGCAAACTTTATTGGTCACTCCCAAGTGTGTACTTGTATTTATCATATTATGTGATTTTGGTCAGCTGCACCCATACTGGAATGGGGGAAGGAGGAATTGTTCCAGAGCTTATTTAGTACTTTCTCTCTTGCTTTTTGGCTTACACTGAACTTGAACTGCAATGTAAGCCTCAATGAAGAACATTACAATCACAAAATCTTGGTTGTAGTAGGGTCTAGAGCTCTGAAGTAACATCAAAGTGTAAACCATCGTTCTCGTACTTCCTTCAACTGTCCCTTATGCACAATAAGTTAAAAAATATCAAGATAGTACAACAAGGTGTCAGGGGAGTGTTTTTTACAATATCTATTCTTATATGGATGTGAAAGAACTCCTCTGATAGAAGTTTCTAGCATTAAAACCTCAGTAAAAAAAGGAGTTCCTTTCTTGTCAGTCCCTTCTATGCAAAAGATCCGTGAAGGAACTGAAACGCTATCTTGGTAAAATAAAAAGACAGGAAAAAAATCATGGTTTGTCCATGATTAGTTTAGACAAACCAACACAATCCTGAAAAAGTAACTTAGATTATCACTCTTGAGGAAACTTTAGAAGACAGCTGACTGAATATCTGTATTATCCTCTCTTCTTGGATCTAATATAAATTCTGGACATGGACAATCAGATTTATGGCTTGACTAAGTTCCATGATGTTTGAATTCTGGAATCATGAATTGGGCCATTGGCAGCTAGCATTGTCGACATATCAAAGACTATGAATTTTTCATTACAAATTCCCATGTCTCTCCTATTCCCTGAAATACACTTTTTCTGGAGTATTCACCTTAAGGATTAGGACTATCATATTCAAATAAAATAAAATAACTATATTATATAAATACAAAGCAAGAAAAAAGATAACTTTATTAAGGTTTGCAGGAGGATGTTCACCAGATGTTCACTGAATGGCAGCTCTCCACTTAAGATCACAGGGATTTTTGGAAATACTCTTTTAAACTAACGTATTCACGACCTTTGTAAAAGAACTTGTCTTGCAGCCCATAAAATATACAGAAAACATGACATTGCTATGAATCCTATGGTTTTCTATAAGCTGTACTTGAGATGTGGGGGAGGTTCCCAGAGGAAAGATTTAACACTCATGGTAGAACCAAAACTCATATCACATTGAGCTAACAATACTTCAGATGTGATTCTGTTTTATAGAGCAAAATGGAAAAGTAGTGGGCACAACTTACTAGCTTGCACTGACTGGTTGATTTCCTGAGTTCACCTTATAAGAAATCTTTTTTTCTGTTTGCTACTCATTAGCTTGTAGACACCGGAAAATTTTTGTCTTACATCTGGAAGCCAAATGATGTTTAAATTTAGTTTCATTTTATCCACTTAATGTCCTCAATTATACATGGGTAAATTCCCTATAAATGTTCTGAGGTAGAATAAATGAAAGCATTTTCGTTTTAAAAGAAAAGTTTTGTGTATGCTTACAAACTGTACCTTATTTTTGCACAAATGTAGCAGAGATTTAACTCTGTGGATCTTTGTTTGTTTGTCATTTTACTAAGTAAGGAAAGCCAAAGTATTTTCATGAACACATTTGTCAGAGATCAGTAGCCATCTAATCTCCATATGTTCACACAGAGATTTACAGTGGTTTAACTAAATCAACACATTTGAGATAAATGCAACATCTAGCCTCTACATAACCAAAATATCATGGATAGGATTCCTAAAAAATAAGTAGGAATATATTCATATTATAATTTATTATGCAAGAAAATTTAATGTATTTATTTATGGGACTTTTCCATAACTTCCATAACTTTTGAAACTAGGAGATGAGCAATGACATACTTATGCTTTCTGAAATGTGAGTAAATAATACAGTAATAAAATAATAGTGTAATAAAAATACTGTGATTTCCATTTCAGTAATGGAAAGCTAAAACAGAGAGAGATTAAGGGCTATCCCCCATAAAGAAGTTTTGGCACATGGCCACCAGAGTGGAACTCAAAACTCTAACTAACCTTCCTATGTGCCTGGAGGAAATCATCCATTCACAAAAAGGATTCGCAGCAGTCAGCATGCTGAACCAGGGATATGGGTGGCTGGAGAATAGGAAATGATAGAGAGAGCACATGGTCTAACTCACACCTCTTTTTGACATTCATCATCAGCTGTGTAGATTGCTACACTGTGTGGAAGTATATGATTTAGCTCCGTAAAGAAAGTATCTCATCAGGAAAAATAAGCCAGCACTTAGCTCAATTTACTGATGACAGTGCTTAATCTGAGTAATTTAGGCGTTTCCAAACTTTACATTAGGATATATATTTTAGTCTTGAATTTGTAGTCCTGAATCTTTCCCTTGAAGTAAGCAACTAAGCTTAGAATAAGATATTTTTCCTTTTATTTTAAAACAGGGCCAGTTAAAGGATAATTTTCACTAGAGATTTTATTCTCAGGGCCTTCCTCAGAACAAGATAACTCAGTATATTTTTTCTATCTCTCTCCTGTATTTATACCTTAACTATAAACTTAGAGGAGAGGTGGTCTGTGTTAAAATATAGAGACAAGCAAGTGGAAAGCAGGACTTCTATTTTCCTGGGAGAGCCATAATCACTAGACTAGAGGGTAGTCACCCTCTCTCTCTTTTGTTTCCACAGGTCTGTAATTTTTACTTCATAGTGGAAACATGGCAATATGTTGGGTAGAGATTTGAGGCCCCATTACAAAACTTCATGCTTTCTTACATCTGGCAAGGTGTTCTTTTCTATATTGCAAGAATACAGAGGAACAAGCTGATACTTAATGTTTTGCAGCCACATTCAAGCTTGAAAAAAAGTTCTGGCATATATTTATCATTACTCCCTCTAGATGTGTAGTATAGTACTTGGAATAAGAAAACTTGTCATTTTCTGACAAATTCTATACCTGTATGCTTCTTGCTATATTTCTGATAAACAATATATAAGCATACTACATACATAGATACGTAGATATGTGTTTTTAAATGTACATGTGTATTATAGAAATATATTATGATCAACTGAAAAAAAACACAACAGGTTATAAAGTACATACTTCTTTAAAGCACTCAATATACATTTACTGATCAACCAAAGCAATACACTGGACAACGGACATATGTCTGTTCTTTTGTATCTTTTATAAAGGCAGTACAGTCTTACGGAAACAAAAAGTCTCTTTTGCAGGGTTAGGAAGAGAGTACTATTAATAGAATCTTTAATTTCAGTTTTCATCATTCTTAACAGCTTTGTGAAGCACTGAGATGAATTCATGTCAGTCAGACCTGTAGGTGTTAAATTAGATGTACTTCCATATGTGTTTATACTTGTGGGTGCAAGTGCTAAAAATATTTGTGTATTGCGGGAGTTTTTTTAAACATCTCTAATTTTCCTTAACTTAAAATGATTCTATTAAAATTGTAGTAGGCAAAATAGCAGTCATGATGTTATACGTGCATGTGAAAGTCAAGTACATGTGAAATTGTACAAGGATGACCATGCATACTTTTTTCCTGTGGTCTGAGCATTGAAATTCCTTTCTAAGACAGACACAGTCCGTTCATTTGGCTACAAACAAATGCAAATGAAAGAAATTGCATCTTAAAATAAAAGAGAATTCACAAAAATCTGAACAATCTGGCATAGCATAATACGTATTATGAATACATTATTCTGTACTATTGCAACACAACTCTTTCTTGTGGGGACATGGACTTTTTTACTGTTGGTACATCTGTAAAACTGTTTGCACAGAGAAAGCTTATCTGATGGATAATTCAAATGTATTTATAGTATGCTGTTTTCTAACTTTACAGGAATATTCATCTAACCACACACAAATAACAGCAAACTAGTATCTTGATATTTCTTTTTTACTTAGTGCACTACACTGTAATTTAAGTTCTGTTCTCTAATGAGGAGGTTTGATTGACAAAGGGCTTTCTACAGAAGAATGGTAGTATATGGGTTCCCAAAACTGTTGTCTTTCTCAAAGACAGATGGTAAATCTGTCAGCAATAGCATTCTGCACAACAGCAGCCCAGATGCTTTTAGGCTTTCTGTGTGAAGCCTCTCCACCCCTCCAGAGCACCAAAGGGCTACATGCCAGAGAAAGGTCCCCAAGGCAATTAGCTGCCTCTGAATTCAACTCCAGCTGTCTGGGAAGTCAAATGAACACAGCTTGTTTGGTCATACACCGTTTAATGCAAAGTCTGCTTTTTTATATTTAAGGCAGCATTCTATAGATCAGACCAGCTGTATCCTAACAATAATAATAATAATAATAATAAAAAGGTGACATTTATTGTTCACAATAGAAAATGTGTCTTATTGTACATTTTATTTTTTACTAATGAAAGCTAATAGTCCTAACAATTACTGTTTTGCAACTTCCCTGCATGTATATTTTTTGCCAATAAAACCTCATATCCACAGTATTTGTGAGTGTTTTAGTGCAAAAAGAAGAAAAAAAAACTGAGAAACAGAATAGACTTTGCACTTCAACTTTGCTGGTTTCCTGAATGCTTCTTTAGTATAACTGGGCCACAATTTAAATTTGATTAAGAAGTACAAATTGATGCTAGCAATGAAAAAATTACATAATGATCTCAATTATTAAAGACAGAGTATCTAACTTACTTAATTCTTAAGCATACCAGACCAACTGAAATACAGACTAAGCCATACTCCTTTATATGCTACTAGTATTAAATTGTTAGATCTCTACTACACACCATTTTGAAGAAAGTCAGCAAATGAATGTGTTCTTTCAATAACTACAAATACAAATGAGTATAATAATTCATGTCTTGAAAAATGAAAACTGTTAGATAGATATATTGATTGTAACATGCATATGAAATTACTTAGGCAAGCACAAATCAGAGACTCCATACAGTAACATCTTGAAGACATATTTTATTGTTTCAAATGAAGCAAGTTTGTTGAAGCATTGGGAAGCAGCCATTACTGCTGCTAACTTCAATGATTGCTCACAAACAACAAAAATATCATTAGTTTCACTGCATCATCAGTGGGACATCAAGCTATCTAGCAATTTAAAATTTTGAAAAAAAAAAAAAAAAAAAAAAAAGAGTTTAATTTGTCTTTGCTTCTCATGCAGTAGAACTTTTAAATCTCAACCCTCTGATCTCTGCCTGTCAGCAACCAGTTATTATCTTTCTACTCTTTTTGTTATTAAAAGCAAGTTTGATTGATTGAACTGGAAGTGTTTTATTTAATTTTTTGAGATTCATAAAAACATAAATATTCAACAGGTTATTTTGTTATTTTGTTTGACAAGTTATTTTGTGCTTCGGACTTTGTAAACTATAAAGTAAAACTGCATAGAAATGACGAAACTAAAAGACTGTATATATAACAAGCCACTTGTGTATATAACAAGCTACGAACAGGAGGGGAATCAACTCTTTGAAAGGGTAGATAACAGCTGGACAAGGGGAAATGGTTTGAAGTTGAGGAAGGGAAGATTTAGGTTGGATGACAGGGGGAAGTTCTTTACAGAGAGAGTGGTGAGGTGCTGGAACAGGCTGCCCAGAGAGGTTATAGATGCCCTGTCCCTAGAGGTGTTCAAGGCCAGGTTGGATGGAGCTGTGGGCAGCCTGGTCTAGTATTGAATGGGGATGTTGGTGGCCCTGCATGTGGCAGGGTGGTTGGAGATTCATGATCCTTGAGGTCCCTTCCAACTCTGGCCATTCTGTGGTTCTGTGATAGGAAGCCACTTCTTTGAGAAGCTGTAAACTGAGAAAGCAAACTTTACAAGAATGAACTTCAATTAGGAATTTTTATTTATAATATTGTAAAGAAAGAGAAAATATTATTATTAATAATAATAGTAATAATAATGACAAGCTTTTATTCCTGCCCTGCTTAAAGGACAGATTTCATATAGAATGACCACCTACAAACTGAATAACATCTTTTTCTTAAAGGAAAAAGAAATTTAGAAGCAACACCATAGCAAACATTCTGAATTTTCCTCCGCAGTATGTCTTTTTGATGGCTGACTTCATCATAGCACCAAAGGACAATCTCAAGTCTCAGTAGTAATTGTGTTCTGCAGTGTATAACAGAGGAGGGATTATATTTTAGTAAGTACCAACTAAGCATTTAGCCTTTTTTAAATTAAGGCCTTTATGCTACTAGCAAGAAGGAAAGACATTCACTATAGAAAATAATTCACAGAGAAGACAACTGTTACTATGAGGAGGCTGGCTACAATTTTACCTGTCACTGTAAGAATATGTTGTTCAGACATCATTACACCAAATTATAATTTTAAAGGCAAATTTGCATTTATTTATTTACTCATTCACATTCTGCCATTGTTAAAATATGTTATTTTACTAATTTAACATATAGGATATTGTGCCATTCAAATTTCAGATAAAATAAGGGTGTGTGGGAAGTGAAAAGAGCCCATAGAAACTTTCATTCTCCCTGGACTGAGAAAAGTACTTTCTTCTGACATTCATATTTCTGTCACTTAATTACATTTTATTTTGACCAGAAAGAACAACAGACCTACAGTCACACACACACACACACACACACACACACACAAAAAAAAAAAAAAAAAAAAAAAAAAAGGACCAACATTAACATTAGTCTGTAAACAGTGGGATTTAGTCCAGGTCTTTTACAAAAAAAATTATACTACCCCTGCAGGTCAGACATTGTATCTGTTACACTGTGTAGTCAAAAAAGATGCTGGATTAGCAGATCTTTTATGTATTTATATCACTGGTGCATTTCCTCAAACAACTGAAAACAAAGCATCTGTGGATAAGCCTACTATTTTCTCATGTCTCATTCCACACATTTAGAAACTCCCCAGTTGAAGCAGGCTGGAAGGATGAGAAATACAAAGTCTGAATTCAAAGTTAGGGTCCTGGTTTCAGCTAGGAGAGAGTTAATTTTCTTCATAGCATGTGGTATGGTGCTTTGATAACACATTGATATTTTGTTTGTTTCTGAGAGTGACTGCATAGAGCCAAAAGATATTTCATCTTCCCCTATTGCCCTGCCAGTGAGAGGACAGGGAGTGGCGCAAAGAGCTGAAAGAGGACAGAACCAGGACAGTTGACCTAAACTGCCAAAGGGATGTTCTATCCCATGTGACATGATGTGAAAGATATAAAACTGAGGGCATTTGGCCAGAGGGACAGTAGCTGCTCAGCGACTGAATGGGCATCAGTCAGCGGGTGGTAACCAACTGTGTTGCATTTCTCTTACTTTGTAAATATGTGTATATATATATATATATATATATATATATATAAAATGTATATATATATATATATATATAAAATTTTGATTGTTATTATTTCTCTCTTCCTTTTCTGTCTTAGTAAATAGATTTTATCTCAACCTACAAGTTCCACTTTTGTTTTCCCTATTCTCTTCCCTATTTCATTGGAAGAGTGTAACTTCAGAGAGCAACTGCGTGGAGCTGAGCTGCCTTCTGCGTTAAACCACAACAGCCAGTAGCGATATTATTTCCCTCAAAAATACCTGAGTTATAAAAAAGCAGTTATTTCTTATAACCCTCATACATTATTTCCCTTCCTCTTTTAAATTTGCAGTTGCTTTCTCCACGCTGTGTTACTGTGGGACAAAATTTATTATAATTTCCCTCAGCCACAGGGAAGGTTTACTTAAAATGCAATTCTACCTTGAAAATGATTATTTTAATATGCTATCAAAGATTCTCTGTTCACTATGCTCCAATGATTTCAATATTAAAAGTGCTAGCAATGAATATTAAATAACACAAAATAACTGCCAGCCATACAAAATCAGCCTAAAAGCCAAACTGGTCTTCTCCCTTTAAAGCAATAATAGAGATTCTGCAAGCCAAGTTATACATCAATTACACGTGTGCAGCTTCATATTCTTCTGATTATTTTCAGTGACAGCTGTGGTACCGTATTGACATCAATTATTTTATGCATGTGTAATGTTGGCTAACTTAGTCTTGTTGTGGCTGATTTTCTAGATGAGACTGCATCATGTTCCTCTTCCTTAATGTTTTTGTAAAGTTAATGTAGAGGAAAATAATTTCAGGTATCCTACATTTTTTGTGACTATACTCAAGACTGTACCATATTAAGAAGGATATATTTATTTGTTCAGGAAAACAATATGTCTAATACTTAATGACAGTGTATCCTGAAAGTCAATGGGGTGTACCTTACATTTACATACCTCAGATAAGCCTACTCAAGAACTGGGGATACAACTGATACAAGACAATACATTCAATATGGCTGTATGCAAGTAAAAAAAAAAAGTCTATATACTGTGTTTGTACTAAACAGTTAAGCTAGTAAATCTTTCAGTAGGAATTCTTAACCTATGATAATGCCTGTATTCTTGTGCTATCTCTATTCTAGAGAGGAAGTTTTTGAAAACTGTAAGCAAAATCATGGATTTTAAAAGACACAGGATACAGTTGGCTTTCTTAGCTGCAGGTACATGTTGCTGGCTCAACTTCAGTTTTTCGTGTCCTTCTTTGCAGAGTTGCTCTCTATCTACTCATTGCCCAGCCTGTGTTCATGCTTGGGTTTGCCCCAATCCAGGTGCAGGACCTTGCCTTTTGCCTTGTTGTTTCATGAGGCCCAGTTCTCAAGGACCTTCATCAAGGTCCCCCTGGATGCCATCCTTTCCCTCCACGTCGCTCAGCTTGGTATCATCCACAATCTAGCTGAGGCACCCAATCCCACTGTCCGCATCACTGACGAAGACATTAGATTATACTGGTAGTTCAAAACTTTTGAGTTTGTACTGTAATATGGAATTCTCCAAAAGTAAAAAAAATAATGAATGTCAGAAGACATAAGTTGAGTGTTCTAGGCAATTATGATTAGCTTACTTAGTTTCCATCCAGAAGAATCCTCTATTTTTTTCATATCAGTAATCTACAACTATAGTTGTATCAGCACGAACAAACTTGTGGACATACATAACTGCTCTTTTACAAGTGTCAGTGTATAGTATGCAGGAAAGCTCTGAGAATGAACAAATTTTATTTTCCAACATAAAATTGTATCAAAATTTCATCGTAAAGGCTTTTTTCAAGAAAAAAGTGGAAGTTGGAAGCATTACGTTTTTTAAGGTCACTTTTTTTTTCCTTTCTGAAACAGATAACCTGCAATCATTCTTCCTTTCAGTAGACGAGTTATTTGTTTTTATTTCTGCATTATTTGTGATGATTTCTGTTACAGTATGGGTAAATAATTGTGTGGAACTTGAATAAGATAAGGTTTAAATATACTTAGAATATATAAATTACCGTTGTTTTTTTTTTTCCCATGGTAAGACATTTGACATCTGCTACAATTTAGAATGAGGCAGATAACCAGACTGAATTAATTAAAAATGCTTATAGCTATCCTGAAGAGCTAATGAAAGTTATAACCTGAAAACCACATTCATGGAAGAGAAAAATTAATGCAAATATGGTTTTTAATTAGTGTAGGAAAAAATATGCTTAACTGTATTGACTTAAGAATAAACATTTTCAAATTGAGATCTAAAAGTTTGCAAATAGATAAGTAGTAGTATTAAGTGTGCACAATATAAGTTCAGTTTCAAAAAAGTAATAAGCAAACAAAAGACCATCTAGTTTAGGTGTTGCCTAGAAACACTTCAATAACAGCAACAATGATATTAATTTGAAGCTTGCTGTCTTAAGCAATCAACTCTGTTTTTCAGATCTCATTTGAATACCCTTATTATCTTCATGTGCCATTCTGTCTGCCTACTCCAACAAAACTGCTTAGTTTATTCTTCAGTAGGTCTTGAACTCGTTGCTTTAAATACTATATCAACTCTAAAGCCCTTTGAAAGTAAAATTTCGTATCAGATAATTTGTTTTACCTTGTGCCATAAAATTAGATACCTCATAAAACGAAGCCTGAAGTCTAGCTGAGGACAACTATAAATATGATGCAGTATAATCAGAATGAAGAAACTTCATTTAGAAAACCACTTTATTACATTTGGTTTACCTAAAAACCAAACAAACATAGATTGGGAAGAGATTAAAAGATATGTATTTTACCCCTCTAAGAGATGAATTATCACTTTCATATAATCTTGCAACTATTGGATCTTGCTGTGGTCTGAGCATCCGGTCCATAACTCCCTTGCAAGTAGTCTATTCCACAAAAAATTTGGAAAAAAAAAAAAAAAAAAAAAAGCAAAGCTAATGGGATGGAGGGAATTTACATTCATGAAACATTTTCCAGTATTTGAGCTTGTAAATTTCCTGCATGACTTTATCTAAATTATTGTATTCACTCTTCATTTACACTACCAGTCTTCAGCTTAAAATGCTTTCTTGTCTTTTCTGTCTACACACAGTTACAAAGAAAGAAGCCTCATTGCTTTGTTGCTGCATACTCTTTATGAATGAAAGTAATGTTCGATATTCAGAATACTCATTAAATTAGACTAAATTATTAAATTCATTTACTAAATTCATTTTAAATTTTTACAGAAGGATAGAAGCAAGTAGAGGCATAAACTTTCTGTCTTTGAACAATGTTAAATGGTCTTTCCAATTTATTACTCCCTGGTGTGAAACTTTGTTAAAGCAATAAAGTATTGCATTCTAAATCTTTCCTTACTCAAACTCCAAAAGAAAATTATTCAAGTAATCTTACCTGGAAGAAATGATTAAGGAAAGAAAGGTATGTACTAGGGAAGTAACTATAGACTTAACTCATGCACTTCAGAACGTTTTACCTAAACTTTATTATAATAAAAAGTGTCTCAAAGCATAAATGGTCATCCCAAGAAACAAAAAAATGCCTAGAAAAAAATTCCTAGATATTGTAAATAGTGGCCTCGCTGTCAAGTTTCAAAATTGCCTTTGAATTATTCAGTGTGCTCCCCATTACAATGGTTACACCACCAGAGTAAACCAAAGGAAACATTTCCTCCTGACCCTAATTACTGAACAAATTATGTTCTGAAACATGATTTGATAGACTTTAACATTTTATCCTGGAAGAACTGGAGAATGATTTTCTCACTAATATAATATTTGAAATTTACTATGCTGTCTACCCAATTCTGTCTTATGTTAATCATTACCATACGGTAATTCCATATGTAAACATTTGCTTTTTTTGTCCATCATGGATAAAATAAAATACAAGCAATTCACTGGTCTTTCTCCATTATTTTTCATTGTGTATTTGTGTATCTCCCCAAATTGATTTGTACATGAAATACAGAAGCAATATACATACAGCTCTGGAATCCGAGAACTGAATTCAAAGGAAGTCAAAATTAATGTTCAGAAGTGTTTAGTCAGCCTTGATCTCCTCCTTTGAAACCAGTGACAGTTTTAAGACTGATCCCTTGGGGGAATGCTGAGCATTATTAAAATCCGAAGAGCATAATTGTCCTATGGGAATGCATTTGACTGTTTGCTGTTGCATATCTGCCTCAGATTTTCTCCTGCATTTTTTATGTCAGGAAGTTCCTACTGGCATAATTAATTCTGCTTCAAAAATATTATCCACTGTTTCTCACAATTACAAAAAGAAAAGGGAAAAAGAAAAAAAAAAATTAAAAATCCATGATGAAGAATGGAAACAATTTCAAGTTTATCCATATGATAATCCACCCATCCACCCACCTCAGCTGGGACAAAGTACCAAGATACAACCCTATGACAAATTGTGGTTATCATTGCTTTCACTAGCATTTTCAGCCAGTGCAGTAATATGGTTTTAAGGTAAATCATCCACTTTTATTATGTGCTGATACAGTTCACCACAGAGCAGTTCTGATGCTCATGAACTGGATTCCTACCAGATAAAAATCAACCAGAACTTCCAACAGAGATGCACACCAACTGTGCTCAAACCTCTAATGGCTACATAAAGGTCCAAGCCAAAAAATCTTCATTCATATTCAAACAGCACTTGTAGAGCTGTTTGGGAGGTGGAAAAATTTCATGCGATCTAACTTAAACTTTGCCTCCACAGGTTATGTAGAGATAGTGTCTGAATCATCTGATTCTTTTATGCCAAATTAGCTCCTAACGGTATGTCTATACAGACAGATTTGCACATAAAACATCAGAGACTTTGAGAATTCAGTTTTCAATTGCTTGGTGTACCTCCCTTGTGTTTCTCTTCCTCATATTGGTTTTCTAGGTCATCCTGTCTATAGCCAACCTGAAGATGGAATAAGTACTTATGATGTCAAAATGTTTATCTAGTTTTCTTGATTAGTAATTCAAATTTCTCTACTTAAAATTTTGTTAATTCAGTCTCTCTTTAAAAAAAAAAAAAAAGTCTATTACATTCGATTTATATGACTTTCTGAAGATCACTAAATGGTTTTGAGTGACACAGCACATTTCTCCAGCACATAGATACTTCTGACTAATTCTTCAAGTTGTAACTCAATGAAACTGATAGCTCTAGATATTCATATCTGATTATTTCTGTGGGTAACTGACTCATGCAAATCAACCATCTCGACAGCAATCTGAATAGTGTGGCCTCTCTAAAGCTAATTCTGGTACAAGGACATGAATATCATATTTGCTGGTCTCTGGGCTGGCTGAGTACAGCCTCAGATGCCTTTGGGGGATCTCAGCCTGCAACACCTCAGTACGCTCCAGTTTTGGAGAAAGAGAATTAAGTGCTGTAAATATCATTTTCCCAAACAAGTCATTTTTAGCAGTGATAATTTAACCTTCACCCTACAATTTGAGATTTAAGCTGCATGTCATATTTACATATCTGCTGTCTCACTTAAGTTTGAGACTATTATCCTGTCTCATATCAAGTTACTGTTTTAGATATTCACATTACAACACAACCTACCTTAACATTTTCCCATGATGTTAAACTATTGTTTCATTTGCTGGTTGTTGTGGATGCCCTGTTCTCTCTTCACGGTCAATGGACCTGTGAGCCAAATTCAGAAGTTACATGTAAGGCACTGTAAGATAGATCCCATAATATTCACTTGAATTTCCTTAATATTTCATACTCTGTTCTCCACAAAGTGAAAGGTAATGTAACAAAATATAACTCTTACACAAAGTAGTTGAAAGGAGCTGAGTAAGCTAAAGCATCTCATTCCATAAATTATGTTTTCTCACGTTTGTGAGACACTGTGAGTTAACTTTAAGTTTAAATAGTCAGGCAGCGAGAGAGAATTAGCAGACACAAGTCTAAGTCATTCTCTGTTAGTTGTGGGTGATCTTTATAAATAAAATATTCAAAAGTACAGCCTCTGCGTGAGCTAATTGAACTCGAAGTCATTTTAGGTATATTAATTACAGGTCTACTTGAGTCCATGTACTTACAAAGACACTATGCTCCTGAGTCAGCAGAACCAATCTAAGAACCACTTTCTGTGGGAAATACAAATGAGACTCTCACTGCCTCCTGCTGACTTACGCTGAGAAGCTATTGAAATGTCTGGATTGTTTCCATTTTCAATATCCCATCTTCTGAGTAAGATAACAGAGTCAACTATAAAACATACAGTCTGCATTACTCATCACTTTTACTTTGTGCATGACTTATATACACAACAGTTTGTGACAGTGAAAAAGAGTGAAGACAAAAGGTGCCATAAAGTTCTGGAAAAATGTAAAAATAAATAAAAGGAAATAAATGGAGAAGATTGAGAACATGAAATGAACAAACCAAATGAGGATGGTAGATATTCTGAAATATACTGCAGTTGCTTGTGCTGAGAAAATAAAAAGTTTAAAACTCAGAGAAAGCTGCTCCTCTTGTTTTCAAAATTATTGGAGGGGTGACAGGAAAAATAAACCTATTTTAAAAAGAAAGGTTAAATTTCTGCAAGATCTCACCGCTCTAGTGGCTAAATCCTGCCTCCCTGTTTTCCCCAGGTATTCATTGCCTTTCATGATTCTTCAGGCTGACGACCCCTGTTACAGTGCAGAGCATCTTATGGGAGCTGACGTTTATACATTAACAGGTTTTCCATGTGCATTTTTCATCCAAAGTGGATCCAAAGTTTTTGCAATAGCTTCTTTCAATCGTCTTGTTCACAAGAAGATAGCAGCTTGTGTCATTATACAGTCCTTTGTGAAACTCGTAACAATAAAGATTTGTTTCAGTGTTGCTGATATGACTGTATCATTAAGAACTGGTAAGTTTTGTATATCAAAGAACGAAATAGCAGTCTAGACCATACAGAAGAGCTCTATACCTGAAATTTTTTACCATATATATAGTTACAGAAAGTCACAACAGCAATAAGAGTGTAGATTGTTTTGAATATAAAGGTATTTGAAGGCAAGAGAAAAATTAATTGGTGCCCAAATTGGTCTCCATCTTCTATGCTACTTGTTACTCTAATAGTGTTCAAAAGCCAGACTGATGCAGAGAGCTCCTGCAATACCTGCCTTTTGCAGACATTGTATAGACATTACCTGGGAATTATTGTCAGATAAGTATATGTATATGAATTTAACATGCATACTCACTGTTGGAAAATATAATTTTTTACTCACTGTTGGAAAATATAATTTTTTTCATATTTTAAATGTAGATGACTATTGTATCCCATTAAACTTTAGCACAAGCATCAGCATTAAGCATAGTTTGATTTTTGGTTAATTCTATCTACTTTATGGATAAAAGGTATACAGAAGTAATTCTTTTTCATTGTTTTTAAGGGGCAAAGAGGGTTGTGCAAGTAATTTGTGTTGTGGTGCTAAATTTAGCAGAAGACTGCCTTTTACTGCCTTAAATAATTCCTTATTTTCTGAGTAGTAGCATACAAAGTACAGACCTGGAAGTAACATCAGACTAACAAGAACAGACAATTTGTATATAGAACAGAGTTAAAATTTGCAGTCAAGATGATGAGAAATTTAATCTAATTCACCATCTTGATCATGTTGGTGTGGAAAATCTACAAGCCACACAGACACATGCTTGATTTTAATTGGCCTGTCAATATCACTTTTTTCCTTACATTTATATAATCCTTATATTTATTCCAAAAAAAATGAAAAAAAAATTTAAAAAAAATTAAAAAAAATTAAAGCTATTTAATATTTTATAGGATATCTATAGGTATCTGAGCTCTTCATTTCTGAAATTCCCCTTTCTCCTATGTGGCATTCACTTAGTGTACCTCAGAGAGTAGAAAGTGAAGTCCCATTATATGCTCCAGTTCCTATTCAGTCAATTAGTATATGCTCAAGAGTTATTCTTCTGTGGCAGACCTGCCCATAATTGAATTTATGTCAGATAAGATGTTGTACTTATACATCCGCTGGGAGCAGAAATGAAGACATCAGCCATAAGGTACAGAAAGATTTCTCTACCCTATAATCTCAGCAAAACAGATGCTAATTTGTTTTTAGAGTACTTTGCAGATGCTTAAACAAAACAGAAGCTGGTTTACCTGACTTCTAAGAAACACTCAGTCATTGCCCCAGCTGAGAAGATATGAGGTCATCTCAGCTCATGAAGATGATAGCTGACAATGTTTTTTGCAATCTGTATCATTATCATTATTGTAAGAATCACCCTGTACTGTTCCATCAATTACAAATGCTAGGGAAATTTACAGTGGGTTTAGGAGATTGTTAATGAATTCAAACACGTTCAAACGACATCTTAATTGGCATAACCCAAATAGTTGTTCACCTCAGAACAGATTTTTTAGCCAGGCTACAGTTTCCACTTCAAGACTGAGAAACACACAGCAGGAGAAAAAAAAAAAAAAGCTTTTGCATGGCATTACATTATTTCTTTCCCTGGATGTAAATTTCAACATATTCAATTTTAAAAATATATATTCAAGGGAAGATAGCATCTTTAATCTCTAGCCCATACAAAGAGTGAAGTTAACTAGAAAAGGTGACATTGATATATCTACTTGGGCTAGCAGCAACCCAAGGTTACCTTGTACTAAGATCATCTCCAGTTGCTTTTTTTTTGCTTATTTGATGCCTATTTACTGAAGTCTTTCAGTGCAAAAGAACAATGACTAAGTTTAGATGCAGGCCTTTGGTTATAAGATAAAGTACAACAAAAAGAGAATAAAACTGCAAAAGTATAAACTCAAATAAATTAAAATAAGTTGCAAGAGAACTTTGATATAATTCCATCAGGGCATTCAATTACTACACGAATGGGAAAGTGATTAACAGATCTATGTACTGAATCAGTTTTCTTGCACAAAAACAAAACAATGGAAAATGCCAATGTGTATTCAATACCATCACAAAGAGTTAAAACTTTCATACTCAGAAGGATTTATGCAATTTAAAGAAAAATCTTGCTAAAATAAGTAGAGCACTTTAAATCAACCTGTGAGAAACTCCTAATAAGGACAAATGTTTGAGTGAGAAAATTCTTAAGCTTCGAAAAATAAACCCTACAGCTAAAGGAAATTCTTCAAAATGCACATTGAAAATGTTTGATTCTTCTTCTGTTTTAACAGATGTAAATCACATTTCATTTAAACTGGTGAAAGAATGTTGCAAATTTGGACTACACTGTCTAAAACACAGCTTTCCATCTCAAAATTGATAATCTTTTTCTTTTTTTCTTTTCCTTTTTTAACTAAACAGAGGTTGCATTTTCTATAAGGCACATCAGTTAATTAGAGGGAAAAGTCCTATCATCAGTATCTGTCTCATTGTTAGATACTGCTCCAGGCTGCATTTATTCACTTCACTTGTTTCTTTCTCTTTTTCAGTGTTTACAGCTGCTGTCAAATCTCAGAGAGAAAAAAAAAATCACTATCTACTATAAATGGAAACAGACTTATCTTTACATAGAGAGGAGTGCTTCTGGCTTTTTCAAAGCATAAGACCTTTTTCATTTTTAATTGTATCTTATTTTATTTTATTGACTGACATGTAAAGAGAACGTCCAAATCCTTAATTTTTCTTCCTGCATGAGTGCCACAAAGTCTGTAGGGAAATGTTAGATCAAGCGCAAAGTGTAATACCTTGCATTTCCAACTCCTTTATTAGCTCTGTATATTCTACTTCATGCTTGTTTCTAAAGAAACATTCCCAGGATTAGGTGTCATCTGCCTTTAACATCACTCAATGGTGATCATTTGGCATCTGGCTAATCTGAGCCCAGCCTTGGAAAGTATAAACTGCATTACCTTATCGATCAATATGACCCAAACTAATAACTCTATCACCTATCATGAAAATTGTCTTAAAACAATTGCCTGTCATTTTTTAGAATATTTTAAATTGATTAACTAATACTATTCCAAAATTAAAAAATAAAGGTTCTGGTCAATTATAAATGCTGCAAATCCTCTTCCTCTGGCTATAGTATAATTTTAATGCCTTTGCTAATGGATTCAATAAACTGTATTTTAGGATGTGAGCTTTTTACTTAATTGGCATGTTTTATTTTCCACATGCTCTGCAAAAGCTGTCAAAAAACTGAGACTATACTTTTGCTAAGGAATTAATCATCATTAAGCACTAAACCATAAGTATGCAAAGTAACTTGTCAAACATTAACAAGCTCTGTAGATTCAGCAGACTTACCTCAGACTGAGTGTGTAAGACATCTTCACATTGTTATAAATGTAGTCAAATTCCTATGCACTCTCTATGATTGATTCTTTTTAGAAATGCATTTGATTGACTAAAGTCTCTTGCTCAGGAGATTGCCAGAAGTTAGAAGCTGATAAATGAGTTTAGAATTAACTTCTTTTGTAATATGATCAAATAAATATATATTTGTCATGCTCATGAAATCCATTAACTTTAGTACATACATAGTGTAGTTCATCACAGAGCATTTGCAGATCTGCTCATTGTGTGGTCCTTGTCCAACACCACATTCTGATGGTGATCAGATATTTCAGGGCAATTGTAACATTGTCTGCCAAAAATAAATAAATAAATAAATAAATAAACAAAAAAAAAAGTTAAATAAAAATATGAAAAAAGCGTCAAGAAAATTGCATGACTTATCTACAGGATACTACTACATTTCTCCTGCTGCCAGTCATTCTTTCCTAGTCAAACACGAACAAGTCAGACACTTAGCTGAACTGAAAGTTCCATTTACAGTAAACATTGAATAGCTCACATTATTCCCGGACCATGAAGAAAGTATGTACTTAGCCATTTTTTTTATAGAAAACCTAGGACAGTGATTTCCTTAAAAAATTAGGACTGTTTGTCTAGAAGACAGAGAATTAATAAATATAGAACAAAATATCTGTATCTTTGATGAGTAGAAAAATCAGAGAAGTAGTCCTAAAACCACATGAGCAGACAAAGAATTGCAATCTCCTAACAGGTGCAAGGGCAACCAAGAGAATGAGCTTACCATGAGCTAACACTGAACATGGAAGAGAGTTCTACAGGATGTAGAAGCAAGACATGAATAGTAGCTGACAGAGTCTGGAGATTTGAAAGTGCTGTGGTTTAATCCAGCGGGCAGCTCAGCACCACAGAGCTGTTTCCTGCTGGGGAGAGAATCCGAATTAAAAAAAAAAAAAAGACAAAGTAGAACATTTGGGTTGGGATATAAACTATTTATTAAGGCAGAAAATTAAGAGTAAAGGGAAATAATGACAATAATTATCATAATATATTATATATATATATAAACAAATGATGCACAATACAATTGCTCGCCACTTATCGATCATTGCCCAGACAGCCAACTCCTCATAGTTTTACAAACTTTTTTTTTTGCATGATGTCATCTGTTATGTAATATCTCTTTGGCCAGTTTGGATAATCTGTCCTGGTTCTGTTTCTCACCAGCTTTCTGTGCCCCTTCAGCTTCCCTTGCTGGCAGAACAGTACAAGATGTTGACTCTATGTAGCCACTACTCAGCAACAACTGAAATACTGGTATGCTATCAATATTGTTTTTCTCCCAAAGTGAAAA
Source organism: Tympanuchus pallidicinctus (assembly GCF_026119805.1). Taxonomy (NCBI): domain Eukaryota; kingdom Metazoa; phylum Chordata; class Aves; order Galliformes; family Phasianidae; genus Tympanuchus; species Tympanuchus pallidicinctus. The sequence continues at coordinate 23,118,146 of NW_026294802.1, forward strand.
CATTATATCATACACACACAATAAATAGAAGAAAAAGAAGAAAAAAATAATCTCTGACCCAGATGAAACCAGGACAGAAGCACATGGACCTGGATACTATACAGTGAGAAAAAATAAAAGTAGATTTTATCTAAACCAGTATATGTTTGGATATGTTTATCTATGTACTAGATTAACAAAATGTAAGCAGAACCCTATGGAACATCAGCTTATGCATTATGTTTATTATTTCACGTTTGCTTCTGAAAAGTTAACTCAGTGAGACAAAATTTAAAGTCAAGGGGTTTGCAGGGGTTGTTGCCAGTCTGGATGCCAGCAACTAGGTCATGGGTTGTCAGATCTTAGGCAAGTTGCTTGTAAAAATGTTGTTCCTGTCCTTGGCAAAGGGCTGTGGACACAGTGAAATTTGATTCAAGACCAGTCACAAAAACTTCAGAAGTGTCTAACCAGAACTGACTTGGCTATGGTTCTCACAGAGTATTAATATCCTTAAGTGACTGAACAAGTAGCACTCAGAGAGAAAAATAAAGGCAGTCTCATACTCAAAAATAAAGCATGGAGTAGTCTCAGAGATTAATACAGTGGGTGACCTTTAAAATGTCATTAAATCCGTCTTCAAGAAATCAGTTCTCATTGAAATCAAATTAATCTACTCTTCTATTCATCCTAATCTGAGCAACAATCTTATTTGTTGCTGTTTTCAGTGATCTCTAGTATAACACTTCTTTTGCTTTTTCTGTATATCTTTTGATATAAATCATTTTCCCTGTGTACATGTACTTTCAAACTCAAGGTTAAGAAGCCAATTGCTTATTTAATAGAGACAATTAAGATAACTCCTCTCACTGGATATTCTGTGGCGTATTTCATGAGGTAAGTTTTATTCTATGGGAGCAGGTAGAATTTTGGTAAGTTTAAATGTCCTCAATAACATATATGACATGTAGTTCCCAGTTTTGGTTCGTCAAGACTACAGAGAAAGAGCAAAGTATTGTTTGTTTCTTTCCCTCCAGATCGAGAGGGCTTAATATCATGTGATGATTTCACCAGATTGCATTAAGAGAAAGAGAAAAAACACAGATCAAAATTTTACTGGGCATAGTAGATTGTCACTGGGGACTGATGGCTAATAGACATGAGGTATAAACCTTTACACTGTTGGTCATCTCTGTTCTGAGAAAGATCATGGAGCAGATCCTTCTGGAAGCTATGCCAAGGTACATGGAAAACGGAGGTAATATGGGAGAACCAGCACAGATTCACCAGAGGCAAATCCTGTTTCATCGACCTAGTGGCTTTTTATGGTGATGTCACTGCATCACTGGTGAAGGAAAGAGCCACTGATGTCATCTATCTGGACTTCAGTAAAGCTTTGAAATTGTACCCCACAATATCCTTCTCTCCAAATTGGAAAGATATGGATTTCATGGGTGGACTGTTCAGTGGATGAAGAACTGGCTTTAGGATTGAGTCCAGAGAGTAGTGGTCAGTGGCTCAATATCTGGATGGAGATTAGTGAAGAATGGTGTTCCCCAGAAGTCAGTGTTATGACTGATACTATTTAATATCATCATCAATGATATCAACAGTGAGGGGTGCAGGAATTCATCCCTGTGCCAGATGAGATATTGAATTCCTATTTCTTCAGAAACTGTACTCAGTTTCGTCAGCCACCTTTTAGGCATTTTTGGAGCAGCCAGTATTTTAAAGGTCAAAAATGGAAGTAGTCACCAGTATAAAGTAGTTCTGGCAAAATGATGGATGAAAATAAGGCTTTTTGTAGCTTAATTGTAGCTTTTTTTGTAAGAAAAGATACCAAATGTTATGTGGATGCTATTTCTATTAATCTTTATTATACTAGAAATACATCCAATATGAAAATTGCCTAAAAGTCCAGACATCACAGTGTATATTTTCTTCATTTCCTTCTGTTATTTCTCTTACTACTCAACAGGTCAGTTACAGATTTCAACTCTCTGAACCAGCTGCAAGATTGCTGAGATCTGTAAAGAACCATCTGGCTCCATTTCTTTCAAAACTGCTAAGTAAAATTTGCGCAAATTCTAGAAGAAATTATTCATAACAAATGTATTGATCTGTTCATAACCATTTTAGCTGAAAGATTTTTCCATAAAAGGAACCTCCACTGTCTGCAGATTCATAACCTCAGAGTAATGAGATGCTTAAACTGCATGAGAGGCATCCAATGTTTTTTCATGAACCCATTATTTGAAGCTACTGTACTTTAATGTGGTATCCAGAGTGGAACAAAATGATTTCTTTTTATTTGTCTTGCCTAAAACTTTCCAAATATCCATGCAACTGAGATTGAAATCATGGATTTCCTCACATATCCCACAAAGAAAAACTACTAACATAGCCAACATCTTCCTACTTTAGCTGAAAAAGTATATATATCACATCTGTATATTAAAATGTCTATTTTCAGCTGAAGTATTTCAGCAGTATTTTAAACCAATTTCAGTGTCCTTATACATCTCTCATGCCTTTTTGTGGAATACTCAGATGTTCTTTTTAAGAGATTGTGACATGCCATTTGAAATCCATGTATAACACAACATGGTCCAGTCAGAAAGATTCCATTCATTCTGCTACTTTTTCTAGAGAAGATAAGTGACAACCTGAATAAAAAACATCTTCTGTGAGAGTACCTCAGTCTTTGTGGAGAAGGCCTAGAGTTACAGCCTCACATGCCTCAGCCGGGCCCTTTTGGGAGGAAGGAGTAGACAGGACTCCTGCTATATTAGCAGTCATTTCCAATCCATAGTGTTGTCAAAGAATTTGGGCAAAGTTTCAAAAGCAGATCAGGTCCCAGTGGTTCATAGAGTCGAACTGTGCATAAATGCCAGTGATGGACAAGAGTCAGCATGCCATGCATCTAAAAATCTATATCAGTAGTGATTCACTGTTTCACAGCTATGACTGCATCATTGCTGAAACTGACCACATGCTGCCTCTCTGTATTCACATCCACTGCTTGTTCTCAACAAACATTCATTACACATCAGTGAATGTGAATGGTGACATTTTTTCCACGTGGAGGAATTCAATGACACTCCTTTGTTTCATACGCACTTCCATGTCAGATGCCATTCTGTCAGACTGCCCCTCTGCTGCCATCTCTCACATGGCAACAAAATGGAATATTGGTGGAAAGGTTCAACATCTACTGCCATACCACCAGCATCTGCCTCTGACATCAAATAATAAAAAAAATAATAAAAAAGGAGACATTGCATTCAGTGAATTTGGTCTAGTGTATTTTCGATGTAAACATTTTAAGAATAGAAATTGGAGGTAGCCAATAGAAGATTTTGTGTTCAATTGTAATGAGGAAACAAATATTTTAACCACATCCAATCTGGTAATCTAACAGCTAAAACATTGCTGCAGACTAGCACTATAATTTAAAATTTTTAAAAGGTTATTAATAATTTCTGATACATGAAACACAGGTGTTTCTCTGAAAAGGAATGAAGAATGAGGAACAGGAGGAAAGAATGCAGGAAAGAACAGGAGATGAAATTCAGTGGGGAATGATTATAATGAGGTCCTACCTTCTCCTTTCCATGTTTTCCAGACTAACAAGAGGTAGTGGACAACTTTTAAAATGTCACTAAACTCAGATTTTATTTTGTTTACTACAAAGGATAATAATTCAAAGAGTTGTGGTTTAGCACTGCACACTGAAATCTAAGTAACGTATATTTTAAGGGTTTCTGTGGCTTTTCTGATCTTTGTTTCTTGAAAAGATCCATTTGCCTCAAGATTGTTCCTCTCTTGCCAACATTCATTAAAGAAAAATATGTAGGAATTTTCCTTGAGTTAAAAGGAAGTCTTTAATAGCTCCAGGAAAGGTGATAATTGTTTTTCACTTATTTTGATTCAAGTGTTCTACCTAACATTCATTCTGTCTATATATAATGAAAAAGTAAATAGCCAAGGAGTGAGTCAGAAGAGCTTTAAAAAATAATACTAATAATAAAAAAAAATTGCCAACAGGAATGATCAAAGGCAGCAAATATTGGAAAGAAAAATATACTTTTTTAATTCTTCTATTTCTCATTCCTATTTACCTTTCCTTTTTCATCTTCAGTCTGCTTTTGTTTACATATCATGTATTGATTGACCTTGAGCTGGTAAGTGGGATCACATCCACTGCCTCTCTTGAATATCTGTTATACCAAAAGTCATCTGCAAAACAGAATAACCATGCCATCTTCAAAAAGACTATTAAAGGAAAAGTCACTGCTTCACATACATAAAGCTATCAGGACCTAGGTTTTCATATTTATTCTAAGGCTTATTCTACTCAGTCTTCAGTTAGGGAGATGCCTAAAAGAGAGCAATATCATGGAGGCTTTTCTGCTGACACTAGGATCTCCATATAGCACTACACCATTCTGCAGTTTCTGTGACAGTTCATCCATTGCTGAGGATATTGCTCAACACTTGGCTGGACATGAGCCAGCAGTGTGCTTAGGTGACCAAGAACACCAATGGCATCCTGGCTTTTATCAGAAATAGTGTTGCCGGCAGGAGCAGTGAAGTGATCATCTTTCTGTACTCAGCACTGGTGAGGCTGCAACTCAAGTACTGTGTTCAGTTTGGGGCCCCTGACTACAAGAAAGACATTAAGAGCCAGGAATAAGTTCAGAGAAGGGCAATGAAGCTGGTGAGCAGTCTGTAGCACAAGCCTGATGAGAAACAGCTGAGGAAACTCAGATTATTTAGTCTGGTGAGAGAAGGTTCAGTAATGATTTATCACTCCACAACTACCTGAAGGGGGGTTGAGGTGAGATGGGGGTTGGCCTCTTCATATATGTAAGTAGTTACAGGGTAGAGGGAATGGCCTCAAGTTGTGCCAGAGGAGATTCAAGTTGGACATCGGGAAATATTTCTCCAAGAGAGTGGTCAGGTGCTGGAACGGGTTGCCCAAGGAGGTGGTGAAGTCACCAACACTGGAGGTATTCAAGAAATGTTTAGATGTCGTGTCGAGGGACATTTTTTGTGGGAAATTTTGGTGGCAGGTGGATAATTGGACTGGATGATCTCCACATCTTTTCCAACCATAGTGATTCTATGATTCTATGATCAAGTCTATAAGGCAGGTATGAAATTCTGGATCTCTCCTGCCAGACATTAAGATTTACTTCAATCACAGCTTCTGGGCTTATTCACTTTGCCCATTCTTTCCTCTTCTGTGATCCATTTCTTCACTGAGTCAGTTTAAATATCTGATAACAATTTCAGCTGATGCACACCCAGACATATCTCCTGAAGAGTGAGACAGCTACCCAGGCCTTTGATTCCAGGGAGCTCTTGAATCTAGTGGTCACCCATGGGATTGAGGCAGGTGAGGGGTGTCATGGGTGCAAATGTGTCCAACTGAATGATCTTCTTGAGCAGCTGACCAAGCTGTAAGAGGAGGTCATAGAATCATAGAATCATAGAATGGCTTGGGTTGGAAAGGATGGTCTTTGTGGCCCTCCTCTGGACCCTCTCCATAAGAGCCATATATTTTTTTATTGGGGTCCTAGACCTGGATGCAGTACTCGAGATGGTACCTCATGAGGGCAGAGTAGAAAGAGACAATCATTCCACTGTCGTGTTGGCTACCCCTCTCCTGATGGAGCCCAGGATACCATTGGCCTTTTGAGATGCAAATGCACACTGCATGTTATGCTTTTCATCCATGAGGACTTCTATGTCCTTCTCCACAGGGCCATTCTCAGTGAGTTCTCCCAGTCTGTGCACACATCTCATATCTGAGATTACTCTGATCCAAGTGCAAAATCTTTCACTTTTCTATGTTGAACCTCACTAGGTTCACACGTGCCCACCTTGCAAGTTTGTTGATATCCCTCTGGATCATGTCCCTTCCTTCTAATCCTTCTAATATGTCAACCACACCACTCAGTCATTACCAAACCTGCTGAGGGTGCACTCAAGCCCACCATCGATGTCACTGATAATGCTGAATAACACCAGTCCCAAGAGCAGTGAGGGCAGTGCCCACGCTGTCCCACCACACACATAGAAGCAGAGCAGATTGAGTTTGGTCAGTATGAGCTGTGTTGTCTATAGCCCAGCTGTGAGGAGGCAGGATCCAGGTCACATCTGGGAGTCTGTCCAGTCTGTGTGGATAGGCCTACTCTAGAAAGTGAAAAACAGTCTGAAGGGAAGCAGATAAAGACTTCTCTGGAGAGCAGTCATCTTTTTTTGTATCTTATTTATCTGATGGCTAGTCCAGGTGGTCTTTGATTTAAATTCTTATGTGTTTACAGAGAAAATTACTGTCCAGTGTCATCTCCCTAAATAAAATTTGCTACAATCTTTTATACACTTTTCTTTTTCTTTCTGTTTTTTAGCATAAATAATAGGTTTGGAAATTTTAAGACACTTTTATATCCTCAATGATTTCATTCTCTATTACAGTATTATCTCTATGTTTACTAATGATATTTCCACCATTTTCAAGAAAAGCCCTGAACTTTTCTTCATTTCATAGGACTCTTGAGTTTTCTTTTTTTGTGTGTGTGTCACAATTTGCTGAAGCTGCTGTTATCCACACTTTTCCTCAGTCTTAATGTAAGGATAAGGTTTACCCTTATAGTTATAAATAACATTGCAGTGATACAAAATTTTTACCTTACCCCAGTCATACTTACCAGAGCTCCTGGCAGGATCACAAAAATCAGCCTCAGGTGCAATAGTAGACAGTTCAATCCTCATTTTATTCCCAGATTTGAGTTACCCTTTTCTCCTTTTGTTTTAGCAGATGTAACATTATGGCACCATGCTTGCCCTTACATTTTATGGCTGAGAAAGAAAAAGTTCCTCCTGGAAGCCTTGGATACTGTAATCATCAGACTTTCTCTCCTTGCTTTTTGCCCCTGAACTTGGCCTCTTCTTTCTGTCCAATTGTCCTGAATTTATGGGATCTGGGCAGCTCAAGCAAATCAGTCCCCAGATTGCTCTGAAACTAGCCAAACTCCAGGAATCCCATCTACACACTTAAGGTTTTGTAAAACAAAAGGGAAAAGGAGGGCAGAGGGAAGCCAACAGGTTAGTGGGGCTTCTCTTTATGATTCCTCAGGGGAAGAAAAATAACACTCTAATGATTTAAACAGCCTGATGTGTGTTGTCAAAGTCCATAAGTCAGCACCAAAGAGTTATATGCAGCATGCCCTATAGCAGCTAAAAAATGCATTTGCCATAAAACAATACTGTGTTATTCATCTAATATGCTCCACAAATCCAGCCCAGGCCCTTTAGTAGGTGACCAATTTAAATAAGGTAAAGCTCTGGAGATTGGCCATTACTATACACTGGAACTTGCAGAACAACTCCACACTAATGATTAACCTGAGAAAATACCCTTTCACATGCTTCTTTTCTCTTCTTCTGATCTCAGAATCTTAATTTTGACAGTATCAAGGTATTTTATAATAGTATACTATATATAATATATATATATATATAATTCTTGCTGTAAACAGTCAGTGCTTCTAATTTAAAGAGTCCCCACAGTGTTTAATCTGCAATTAATTCAAATAAAATATTTATGTTAGAGATACCTCATAATCAAAATGATGTTAAATATCATGCATATTTGAAATTGCAAGCAGTACAATATATGCACATTTTATTAAACATTCTTAACATCATCAAGGAAAACCATCACACCATTACTGAAGGTAACTTTAGTCTATCTCTTCTTGAAGCTGGAACATTAGGGAGGTAGAGAGCTTTCTCTGAGATGCATCACAAGGTGCATTAAGGAGACAGTAAATTGATTCTCACCTCTGTTTCATGACATCCTGGCATAAACAGATCCCCAAACATGGAAAGACACAGAAATGTTGATGAACAAGGTGCAACCATGTCAGCCTATCACATATTTGCAAATGTTGTGTATCCTTCCCTGAAGAAGCAGCAGTGAAGCCTTGAATATATCTCAGATTTGAAAAATAATTAGTGAACATCACTGATCATGTTTCTGAATGCATTGTGAGCCAAGGAATTGTTTGTCCATAAGGCTTTCTGAAGTCAAATCCGAGCAGGAGATACCAATCAGTAACAATGCTTTCCATGTTAGCAAACTATGTATTATTCCTGTCAATTAGCCAAACGGAGAAGTTGAGGGTCACTACATTTTAATACAGGCTCACTTAACTTTCAGTATTATTAAGACCTTGTGAGTCACTCAAAATAATGATTCCAAGTGGGGGGAAGGAAAGAAAGGCAGATAATGAAACCTGCAGGCATGGAATAAGTTTTAATACTCCTAGGAGGCATTATACAGAATGTCAGACTGGACACCTACTGAAAAAGTGCTGGAACCATTGTCTTTCAATGAAAGTAAGTAAATGCTCATTAATCAAGCTAATGTTTATTTTATAAAAGCCATACAGATTTTTGTTGAGGGGAGGAGATTCTTATCTCCTATTTACCCTGGTCATTATTTTTCTATAGGCTGGACTGAATGGAAAGTAGTTATTGCTTTTAATTTTGGATCCTAAAACACTATAAAAGTACCACTCACCTAAACTTCCACATAATGAACTGCAGTAACCCTTCTGGAAGAAACAGGTAACTACTGTACTCCACAAGCTCCCATTACTGCTATCCAATCCTTTACAATGAACACTCTTTTCTACAACTTCCATTTTATTTTTCAAGTGTCAGAAAAATTCTAAGAAAGGTGACATAATTTCATTTAGGTGCTCTTGGCTGGAAAAAAGTCACTTCCCAGAAGTAGAAAATTAAACACTATTCTGCTTGTCTTGTGAGGCAAGGAAAAGTAGTAGCTTAAATATCTACTAGATATTCCTTAATTTCAAAGACAAAATGTTTAATTAATAATGTATATCAATATTTTTTTTAGTAATGAATGAAAGGTCAGAATCATAATATTGGGACATAAATTTCAACTCATTTGAATGTGTATGTATATTTATAACTATGGGCAAAAGGCCACATAATAACTGCAACAATCACCTGACCTTTGGTCATCCCTAGTCAGGGATTTTTTCATTATGACAATCAAGTTAAGTTTCTTTTTTCATTTCAGAAACATCTAATTTCCTGTATTTTACTGATCTATTCAGGAGCAAAATTAAGTTCCAAGAAATTTTCATCACATTTCACTACAGGACAGGTTCCTAAATTTTATAGGAGACAGTATTGGTCACACAGGTCTTTGTGGCAGATTACTTTATGAATATATTACAATATATTCATATTTGAGAACTGTACTTGAACCAATTCTAAACAGCCACTAACAGTTTACTGCTCCATTATTTAGAGCCATGAATTGTATATCCAACTCTTCTTTACATTTCACATCCAGTTTACTTTTTATATAAAAGGTAATCTGGAAAGCAGGTTACCAGTCTGCTTGTAAAGATTTTTTTGCTTCTATCTGAATGGTCTGTGCAGGCTTCTGTTCATTTCATTTTCACTTTGAGATAGCATACCATGTACACAATTGTAATTTTGTTAGAAACTACATGGAATTGCTAAACAAATTATTTTGAACAGCCTGGTGTAGAATACAGGGTTGGTTTGGTTATTTTTTTGTTGTGTTTGTTTATTTGTTTTGCATTATTCTGTTAATGTATTCACAGTTACTAACTCCAGCCCTTTGCAGAAAGTCACTGTCTCCACAACAATATAGCTGGAAAAAGAAACTAATGCCTGCATGTTTTAGTCTCCATGTTTTAGTGGGGTAGTGGGGGGGGGGGGTTGAAGAGAGAAAAGAGAGAATAATAACAAACGCATCAAAAGCATCCTGTGGCACCTGGTGGCAGAGGGATAAAGAAGAAAGAAAGTTTAATCATCGTTGTGTGACCCCCTGGTCAGTTTTGTGGTTGTCAGTCAGCATCATCCAGAGCTGTACTGTGCCACTCACAGTGGTGATGAACAGAAGGTCTGTCTCAGGTTTTTCCTTCGCTATTTTGTAGGACTTCTGTAGTTCTTCATTTATTCAGATTTAATTCAGATATTCTAATAATTAATATTAATCTAATAAGAATATTCAGATTCAGATTTGTTGCTCATTCCCTTGAGAGCACAATTTATATAGTACATTTTCAACATCAAAGTGAATTAGAATTTGTTACATCTGTAGGTAGATTTCTGAACATTTGCCTTGCACTCTTTCTTTTGTTCAATGAGTTTTGTAAGATTTTTCTGTTTATTGATATTATTTTATTTTTCAGCAATAAATTAAATTTATAGGAAGCATATTTACTTCTGTGCCAGGGGATAGTTCACTAAGGTTAACATTTATTTCCAATGTATGACTAGAATTCAGCTTAGCATAGAACGAATTTTGTGTTGTATTTGTTTTTTGTTTTTCTGTTTGTTTGTTTTCTGGTGTCCTACAAGCATAAGAGATCAAAAGCAATCCAGAGCTGGGGGCATTATACAGTTTTTTGGGAGGATCTCTACCTCTTTAGGCAGGAACAACATAATATGTACTTGACGCACACTAAAGTAGAAGGTATAAAATATCCTTTAACCTGACAAGTCTGGGAGCAGAAACAGAATAAAAGCTTATTGTAGTTAAGTGAGAGGTATCTACATGTTATAAGAATTTGTAGCCCTACATCCTCTCATTGTTTTAGGAAAGACAGAGCACCTCTTTTCAATTAGGAAAAGAATGCAAGCCTCTAAGTCTGCCTGCCTGTCTTTCCATTTGGACATGGACCTATCACACAATTCATTGAGTTCAGAAAGGAAAGTCAAGGTACTAGTTAGTATTTTTATGATTTGTTTACTTAGAAAAATTACACTTAACCACACAGTCTATTTTAACTAAAAGAAAAGAAATACTCCAAGAATGTGTATCAGAGGAATTTACCGTTTGTATAAAAATATGCTTTCTATCGCAGAAATGTGATTGTGCCAGAAACTTGTTATGATTTCCCAACATTTTGTAGCATGTGAGGTAAAAATGAAAAGGAAACTTTTCACATCTGTGGACAGATTTCCTAAATCTGCAAAGATTAAAAATTATTTTTCTTCACATCATTAAAATCAATAAAATATAAACAAGTTGGAAGCTTCTCAGATAATAAGCATCATAAATCTACAGTTTACTTTTCACAGAATCACAGAATCACAATTACTTTTCTTTAAATTGTTCTATTTACATGCAGGAATCCTGCTGAAAGAAGTGGCAGGAAGGAACCATGGTATTATCTTCATAAAACAAAGGTATTGGAAAATGTTGGTGTCCAAAATGGCTTATGACCCAACAAATTCCACTGAATTCAGACATTATATAATATGAATAAAATCTTTACTTTGAAATAGTTAATTATGTCTGAATAAGTAAACTCAGCATTGCTGCATCCCATAGAGGATGAGGGGACACATCTTTGTAAGCCACAATTCTGTGTTTACTACAAACAAGAAGAAAATTTTGTGTAATGTTACTGTTATTGTACAGAAAGACACACACACACTCAAAAAAAAAAAAAAGAGTATGAAATACAGTTCTGTAACTAAATTTGAAGCAGAATTACTGGAGTTGACTCACATTTAAATATAATTCATCTGACAAGATACAGAAGGGAACGACAGTGCAAATAAGAAAAAAAAAAACAAAACTATTCAAACCATAGCACAAAGAAAGAATCTATCAAATCTCTCTTTCTTTCTTTACCTAGCACAGACTTTTCTTTATACTGTTAGATTCCTTGTTTTAAATTAAAATTAAAATGAGTTGCAAAATATAACAATGAATTATATCTTTCATAGCCACTTGTCGTTTTCACATTCTGCATCTACCTTACCTTCAGAAGTTCTATTGAATGTTAAAGGCACAAAGGAAGTCTCAATGTTTTTTTTAATATTAGTGGCACCATGAAAATGTCAGATTTTTAAAAACAATTTCATTACTGTAGTTAAAACTAGTGATGACTGACATACTAGTTCCTCTGTTTCTTATTTTTACTAATAAAATTAATTGCAGAAATAACAATATAACTTGTCAGCCTCTGCCTACTTATGTATTTTTTACTGACAAGTCCATAGTATATCACAGATTTGATGCACAAAAGCATCATGCAGTAATCAGTACTCACTGTTCTTAAGGCAAAGATTAACACTGACAAGACAAGGAACTCACATTTAGTGTGAAGATTGCTCAATGTTAGATTTGATTGTCGCAGATTCTAAGAAAATGCAATTCCTCTGCATTTATTATGTTTCCTTTGGCACTGAAACACTTTCTAAGGAGACACTTCTGCAAAGAAGAAAATCACTTTTGGAAAAACACACCATAAAACTAAAGAAAATCACAACTTCAGTGTGGTGTTGAACCAAGTTACATACAAGAATGTAAGCAAAGAACTGTCAGAAAAATACAAGTAAGGTGTTACTTAGGTGAAGAGCTGAAGAGTTGTACGAAAAGTTATCTTCAGTTAATCTCTAGACTGAACCACATTTAATTCAGATGAACGTTCACTTTTCTTTGAGGGACTACCTCAGACATTTGGAGGTTATGCTCAACCTGAACATAAGAAGATTCTGAATATACCGGGGTTCAGATAGGAATAATAAACTCTGTAGATACACATTCACTTTTTTTTCAGTATCAAGCTCTCAGGAAGAGAGAAATGTCTCAGGTTTTCGTAGTCATTATGTCTGTCTTCAAAGATGTCTGAATTTGTCTGATTCATACAAAGAGTATATGGATATTAACCACTTAGATTTTTGTCTGACTCAAATTATAAGAGTCAGAGGCAGTGCATACATAGATAAATACTCATTATCAATTTACAAGCCACAGAAAAAAAATAAAAGAAAGGACATCACAAAGCTACAAAATATGATTTATATTATGGTGGGATTCAGTGATTGCATTTCATTTTGCACTTTGCATTAAGTTGCAAGGAACATGAAAGGGGGAGGGGAATCAATAATGCATTTAGTTTAGAAGAATGTTAAAATGTAGCATTACTGTTTGGGAATAAAAACTGAACATTGTTTTATCAAAAATTATTTTTTTTTGTTGTTTTTTGATAGAAAATTCAACGTGGATGTTATAAATAAACTCAACCATGAATTTTACAGTAAAATCCTGCAGAAATCATAAGAAATATCCAGAAGCAGTTGGGAAAACAAAGACCTGAAAATTCTGTATAACTGAGAGAACATTTTTGTGTTAATAAAAGCTCACAACTTTTTTTTTATATACCTCTTTCACAGATATCAGTGTACCAGAATAGCCTTTAAAGTTCCAGAAGGTGAAGTATTGAATCATATAGTTTTAGAAGGATCTTGCTGAACCTAAATGGGGAAAGTTTTCATTTATGTGGGGATGTGCTGAAGATGTGCACAGGAAAAAAAAAAAATGAACGTGAGATGATGGTGAAGATAGATTATCATCTGTTTGTGACATTATGTGTATGCCTCATTTTATCCATATTATTTTATGTGAGTGTCTCAAGTAAATTAAAATAGAACCTGTTAGGGAATGCAAGTATGAAACCAATACCTGAATTAGAACACTGTGTGTCTGTTCCTCAGCGACCCAACCTATACATTTCCATAAGGAATGCAGACTAATTTTGTCAAGGCCAGAAAGATGAAACAAAAATAATCAATTAAGTGCCTCATCATCAGGAAATAAAAAAGTGAACCTGGGGTAGGAATAATGGTGGCTTATCAGAAAATGATACAAGCAGAATTTCCTTATGATATTTTTGAGACAGTTATACTCATTTAACCTCTGAGAAGGTGATGTTTCAGTCAATTAATTCTTTTTCTTTTGCTGCTATATGCAATTGCTGAGTGAATTCAGAAGTGCTATGTTCGATATAAACTTAATCACAAACTCTTGAAAAGTAGAACTTGGCAAACATTAATTGTAGTTTTGCCTTCAAGCTGATAGGACTGGAAAAAGTGAGAAAAGTCTCATTGTAGCATCTGGTCTAAGAACTTAAATAGGTTACCTTGACAGATTAACACATCAAAAGGGCACATTTTCAACCAGAGGTAAGTTGAAGCTGCATACAAGAGGAAAAAGGCCACTTCTTGATTTCTAATAAGATCTGGGAGGTGGTGGATGTAGACACTGAAAGCAATTTGCTGATGAAATACTTTTTTCAGTATTAATACACTAGATTCATTCTTGATAACACTGCTGATATCTCAGTCCCAGTACCAAATCAGTGGTAAAAATGGACTTCTTGTATTAATGAAACCAAAAAAATCTGTGAAAGATAGGAAGAGGAAGACATTGAAATGAATGTTTTATAAGGTGTTAATAAAACTTATAGAACAACAAAAAAAAAAAAAAAAAAAAAAACAACACTAAAAATTTACTTTTGAGGGATAATCTTGGCTTATCAGGGGGATTTTTGAAGTTCTTGTCTTCTTTTCAGATTTACACCACTCTTAAACACATAGCTTATTTAAAATCAAAATGAGAAGTTCTGTATTTTTTTAAACATTGCTTAAATAGTTCTATACCTTCAAAACTAAATAATTTAAAGCAAAGAAAAAAAAAGTATTGTGTTCTTAAGAGATCCTTTAGTATTTCAGCTGAACTGTGTACACACGCAGATACATGACAAATCAATGCCTGAAATCAGTCTCCAGTTACAGCATTTCCCACCATGCAAACTCACTGACATGCAAAAATTGTTCCACTCTAAATGCGAGAGCTATTTTGATTGTCTTTCATGCTTGACTCCCCTTCTCTGAGGCACGCCAGTGTTCATGGTTGTCACTTCCAGCCTTGACTTGCACTGTGCAATGATAAGAAGGGACTATGCTACAACAGAAACCTAAATAGGGTAGATTAAAATCTGAATGGCAAGTTTGCCACCTTCTGAACAATGTACATTCTCTTCCCACAATAGCTAGGCAGTGTTAGCTATTATATTTAGAGGTAACAGTAAATCTGAGCAGCCATCTCACAGTCATACGCACATTGCCCTGGAGACAAAATCCGTGGCAATTTAGCTACAATCTTTACCTCTACAATTTTTTGTAAAGTTTGAGTTACTCTGTTCCTTTTTCATGAATCTATTCAGTGCACTGAATATCACATATGCTGTAGCCAGTGCCAACATAAAATACAATTATTTTAGTTTTATTGAGTCAGTAACTAAGAAAGAGAGATGTCCAGCTCCAGTATGCTGCATATGTATTCAAATGAGATCCATCTGTAGATGTACAGCAGAATGTATGGTATCCTGTAAGCCCTAGAGCAAATATGAGGCTAATTGTATTTTATTTCAAAAATACTTTTCTAAATGTATTATTATTTGTTTTGAAGAAAAAATGAAAAGAAAGAAACAATAGATTGTGCAGAACAAAGCAATTTAGTTAGGAAATAGACATTAGAGGAGTGGGATGTGTGCCATGCACCAAAGTGCATTCACCAGTAAGGTACTCAGAAAACTACAGTGAGTACGCCTTTTGTACATATGAATCCTGAAGGGAACAATAGCATGTAAGATATCCAGGGGCAGTGGGAAGAGGAAAAATCCTTCCTCCTTCATCTAGAGGCACATGACAGCCAAACCAAACACTGAGTATGCCAACTGCAGCACCATGATGCTCTGCCAAGCACTGACTGTGGATTGGCTCAATTCTGTGGCTCTCTGCCTCAATGTTTGAAAAATGAGTTATTGCATCAAATACCAAACTAATTTTTCAACTCATGGTAAAACAATGGTGTATCAACAACTCTCTTACTTTCTGTGTACTTTTTTTTTGTTTTTTTTTTTTTCCCCCACTATCCAGATATGGCTGGACTCATCACAGTTAAAACAGTTGAAATGGTAGGACACAGTTACTATAGTTGAAAAGGGAAAAGGGAAAGGGAAAAAAGAAGGGAAGGAAACTACACACTACAGCACAAATCACATCACCTAAAGGTAACACAATTTTATCAGAGAAATGAAAGGCTGGAAAGTCACAATCATGCTTCTAAATTCTTTCTATGCATTGGAAAAAAAAACAGTGTAAAACAAAAGTAGTGATCACAGATTTAAGGGAACTTCATATATTGCTGAAACATTGATCTTCACATCAGGTCTAAATGCTGCTCTATGCTATATTTGGTCTGAAAAAAAAAAAAAAAAAAAAAAAAAAAAAAGCAGATTGAAGACAACAAGTAATTTGACATCTCCAGTCGGATTCCACGTGGCATTGTAATAACATAACAGCATTACAGTAATGCCTACCCCAACAACAAGAGTCCAAAGTAGAATACATTTTCTCATATATGTCTTTATGGTTAAAAATGTTCTACTCAGCGTATCTAGTCAGAGCAAAGTTATGCTCAATGTTAAAAAAACAGATATGGAAACATACTGCTTATCCTCAAAAGTTCTCAGTGACATAACACCGTAACTTTTTCATCTTGCAGACCTACCAGAGGAATTACAGCTCCTTAGCTCCCAAGACAATTTAAATACTTATGTAGAAGGTAGAATTTGAAGAAGAATTGTGGAAGCAAGGACTGAACAGATGCAGAATGTTCCCCACTGAAACAATGTCCACAAAGGTACCAAACCACATAAAAGGTTCTTCATTATGTAGACATTTTACATCCTTAAAATATTTGAATGGAGTTTATGTGATTTCTGCAAACTTACCAAGCTCCTTGAAAACTGCTAATCAGAAGAGTGTTTTTTTCATTCCTCTGAGCTTGATTTGCATAACTTTTCTGACTATATCACTCACTTTCTTTCAATAACAATTATTCACAAGTGAATAGGTTAAAGTGAATTTTCTTTTACCTTTCATCTACCTTGAACAATGGATTACTTAGTTCACAATAAAATTCAAGTTATCTGTCTCTTCCTCCTTCATTTATCACGTGCACTGATAGAATTAATATCAAAACAAGCTGCAGGCAATTTTGGGTAAGGGCCATTTCTAGCAGGGTATTTGCAGAGCATTTACCACAATTTTGTTACAATTAATCATCAGCAGAGTACCAGAGATATTATTAGCAACAATAGAGGCTTTAGGTTCAAAGATCAGATGAGATTATGTCTAAATGCAAACGAGACAGTTCCATTGGCTAGCAAATAATGATCACTTCACAAAATGAATTCAGTGCTTGCAGCCTCTGCTGAGAACCCCTGATTGATGGGAGTCCTGACTGGTGCCACTTGTCAGAGCTGTCAGAGCATAACCTTGATGTGCATGTTTCAGAGCTGCCTGCGTCTCTGTCACTTTCACTACAAGCACAGCTCCAATTTGTTGTTTTCAGTGAATTGTCATTATGGCATTACTGATTTTTCCCCATTTAACATTCTTGATGCTCTC
Source organism: Tympanuchus pallidicinctus (assembly GCF_026119805.1). Classification (NCBI taxonomy): domain Eukaryota; kingdom Metazoa; phylum Chordata; class Aves; order Galliformes; family Phasianidae; genus Tympanuchus; species Tympanuchus pallidicinctus. Next base: position 23,135,474 of record NW_026294802.1, read on the forward strand.
TACTCAGCACATATAAATGCACAAGAGTAGTAGAAACTAAAAGCTAAGAAATCACAAAAGTAAACTTCACATGAAGCTTACAGTGATACAACACCTTGAACACTTTTCCTTTTTTTGCATGCTGACTTTAAATTTGCTATGACTACACAAACTGGTTAATTGGAATAAATTGTTATGAGTTCAACATACAATACACTAAATAAGGCTACTTACATTTTTAAAGAATAGAATGACAGTGTATTATCATTTTCAGCCTAATTTAATGGGAAAATTAATGAAGATAACATTGTGCAATATTTATGAAATTTTTACTTATCAATAGTGAGAGCATGGTGACAAACTAATGTATTTATTAATCAGCAAAACTGGCATTACAAAATTTTTGGAGAAATTCAAATAATGTGATGGGCAAAGTGAGACTTAGAGCAGATGGAATTGTCCAAACGAAATGTCACTGAAATTAACATATAGATTCTACAATATTGGGAAAATGAAAATATGACTTCAAGGTAGAATACTTGGTGCACAATAATTCTTAGAAGTTGTAGAGATTTGTAACTCTTCTAATAAGATATAAATGTTTCATACCATTCAAAGAAAAAAACTCCTTTGTTATTGAAATAAAAAAGCAGTTTAATAAAAGGAAAATCATAGAAGAGGGTGTCGTATCATAATGTTCATTTTTATTAGCTGTGCATGCGTTTGAGTGTGTAAAGTAGCATGACTTCACATCTTTTGGCAAGTACAGAAAGATAACCTGTCAGACACATGGAGAGTTTCAAATTCCTAACTGTAGGGATTTTGTGTCATTTTGACCCTAGGATAATTATATGGGACTTGCTGATATGAAAGGTTCTTGAAGAAGCAGCTGAATATCAGGCATGAGACCCTTGTACATCTTAAAAAGGCACGAGAGTACAAAGTTTAAATGTCTGAACCCTGTCTTCACCCCTAGTTGTCTGACTAAGGGACAGCAGTATCCCCCTGTTGAGAAAAGTCTGAGGGAAAGGCTGAGAGAAATGCTGTTTGGCTTAGAAAAGAGAATGCTCAGAGGGAGATCTCATCAACGTGTACAGATATCTGAAGGGAGTGTGTAACAAGGACAGAGACAGGCTTTTTTTAATGGTATCTAATGGCAGGACAAGAGGCAAACACTGGAAGAAAATAGGTCCCTTCTGAACATAAAAAATCATAGAACCATAGAATCATAGAACTGCTCAGGTTGGAAAAGACCTTAAAGATCATCAAGTCCAACTGCAACCTAATCATATCACCCTAATTCTAACAACCCTCTGCTAAACCATGTCCCTGTGAAGAAAATCTTCTCTACTGGTTGACTTTCACCCTCACATAGCAAAAGTGACCATGCACCAAATGTGCAACAGCTGAAAGTGTTCTCACGCTTTGAAAAACTCATGCATTGCTGTAGATAAGCACTAATTTATGATTCAGGAATGCCTGCATAGCGGTATATGTATCAAGTACCCATTTGTATATTCATATAAAACACTCCCCTGGATGCAGAAAATTAGATTCTTACAACACAGCAGATAGCATCTCTACTTTAATGTGCTTCGTACTGCTTCAGTTTTGTGGCTTCTCTCCATGTTACTAGTCTCACATCTAGCTCTACAAATATTGCTTCCATTACTATGGGAAAAGTTCCAAACTATTGTAGGGGTAATCTCTATCATGAATCTTATGCCAGTGGTTTTCTGAACATTATATTATAGTATTTTATCTTTTGTTTTTCTTTTTGTTATGCCAGATCATTTAACACATTTCTTCTACATCCTGTTGTATTCATTCTGATTCACTAAAGTCCTCTGAGATCTAGAAAAGCCACCAGGGTGTATATGCTCAAAACAAACCTGAAACTCCGGAAAATATTCATTCTTCTTTATATGCCCACATACACAGATAAATTTTTTGCAGTAATATTAAAATATATTTTTTTAAAAAAAGGGAAGGAACTGTGTAGAAAATATACCTCCTATGTTGCTTGAAAGACATACTTGAAAGACAAGTAAAGAAAATTTGTTTGTACTAAAATAAAAATAAAAATATAAAACCTTACTGCAAGATGATGAAAAATGCCCAACCATCTACTTTACATTTGTTTTAATGAGTATGAATAACACTGCAAACCAGTTCATGGCTACAGAACCAAAACAATTGAAATACACTATAAGTCATTCTGTTCATTAAAAATAGGTAAATAAATAAATATTAATTATAGAATCATAGAATCCTTAGAGTTGGAAGGAACCTCTAAAGATCTAGTCCAACACACCCGCAATGAACAGGGACATCCACAGCTAAATCAGGTGGTCCAATCTGACCTTGAAAGGTTCCAGGGTCTGGACATCAACCCTATACTTGGGCAACTTGTTCCGGTGCTTCCTCATTCTCCCTGTAAAAGAGTTTTCCTTATATCCAACCTAAATTTACTCTCTTTAATCTTTAAGCCATTTCCCCTTTTTCTGTCACCACAAACTCTTCTAAAGAGTCTGTCTCCTTCTTTCCTGTGGCTCTCCTGTAGATATTGAAAGGCTGCTATCAGATCACCTCAGAACCTTCTCTTCTACAGGCTGAACAGCCCCAGCTCTCTCAGTCTGTCCTCATAGGAGACTATTCCATCATTTGAATCATTCTTGCAGCAGCCTTCTGGACACTCCCCAACAGGTCTATGTCCCTCCTGTACTGAGGACTCCACGTCAGGAGTCCTGATGATGTCCTCACTACTCCAGGTGAGACCTCACTGATGCAGAGTGAAGGGGCAGGATCACGTCCCTTGATCTTTTGGCCATGCTTCTTTTGATGCAGTCCAGGATACTGTTGGCTTTCTGGGCTCCAAGGACGCATTGCTGGTTCATGTCCACCTTGCCATCCACCAGTACCCCCAGGTCTTTTTCAGCAGAGCTGCATTCAGTCCTGTCATCCCCCAGCTAGTACTGGTAGTGAGTTGTAAGTATTGGTAGTGAGATTGGTTGCCTCAACCCAGGCGAAAGATCTTTAATTTGGATCGTTGAACCTGGTGAGGTTTACCTGGGCCCACTGCTCAAGCCTATCTATTTCCCTCTGGATGTCATCTCACCCTCTGGTGCATTCACTCACCCCAAAGGTTGGTGTAATCCACAAACTTGCTGAGGGTGCACTCAACCCCACATGATGATGATATTAAAGAGTCAGTCCCAGCACTGAACTTCGTGGGACACCACTCATCACCAATCTCCATCCAGATACTGAACAATTGATCACCACTTTCTGGACTCAGTCCTGCAGCCAGTTCACCCATTGCATTCATATCTTTCCAATTTGGAGAGAAGGATGTTGTGGGGTATCGTTTCAAAGGCATTACTGAAGTCCAGATAGATTACATCATTTGCTCTTCCCTTGTCCATAGATGTAATGACACCAATGTATTGAGATTTGTAGCTGTATTTTTAAATATATATTGAAAAATATATGGCATGCAATTAATAGGTAAAGAGGACAGTGTAATATAGGCTGCTAAAATTTGTCAAGAAAAATAACTGACGGTTGCTGTTATCTCCTGCCAGTGACAAGTAATTTTTTTGAACTGAGCTGTGAAGAAAGATTGTAATAGATGTTCACTTGAGTAGTTGATTGCCCATAGCATCATGAACATCAGAAGATTGAAATGTAATAGGATTTTTACTTTGCATAACTTAATCTGTAAGTTACACAGAAATGAGGATAAAAATGAATGCTAATCAACTATGTTTTTCATACAAGTAAAATACTGAATCTTACACAAAATTCAAGGACTTTATCTACAGTAAGGTTTTGATTAATTAAAACTATTCCCAGAGGCTTCAGTGAGCTCTGGTTCAGATCCTAATAGGGCAGAACAGAATCTGAGCAAGAGAATCAGGCTGTTAAAGATATATAGCAACAGATGATTATCAAATATTACAAATATTACCAAATAGCTTCAGGTAAGCCCAGTGTAACTCTATTCTCAGCACATTTTTTGTGCAGGGTAATGTTTTCAAGGTGGATTTAAATCAGGCATTGTGTTGCCATACACATGTTTGTAATAACATGATCAGGATCCTTCATTTCAATCCACAAAGGAATATATATATCCTTAAAATAATTATGTGCCTCCTCACAATGTTGTAAAATATTCTTGAAGGTATAATAGCATGAATGCTGTATTCACTAAGGCAAATATCACAAGAAACAGTAGTAATGACAACTTAATTCAACCTTTCCAAATTTGACATTGCCCAGCTCTGAGGTGCTTCTAAAAACATCTTTAATATTAAAATTGGTCTATAGTGAATTGAACCACAAATACTGCCTCTGGAAATACTGGTAATATTTCAACTGCTTTTCATGGGCACATAAGAGTAATATATACCTTACAAGCCCATTAAAATATCTCTAGATCCAGTTATAAGGTTCATCACGAAACAAAAAGATCTAACAAAGTGCACCTGCCACCTCCCACCTGGTGCAGTGTACCTTATCCAAACTATTTCAAAAAAAGTCTATAATTTTTACTTCCACATGACAACACAGCTGTGCTTTCCAGTACATGTTTTAGTCAATAATATGTGAAAGACTCTAAACAAAAGTCCATATCTGTGTTACAATACTTGAGTACCTAGAGACTGTACAGCTACTTTTAGAAACAGAGATGCCACTGAAGATTGCCTATCTTTTTGAAATAAACCTTTTAGTTGAAACTGAAAATACTTATCTGGAACAGCAACAACAAAAAAGTAGAAACCTTTCTTGACTGTGAAGCCGTTTAGTATCTAAAGAACTGGACTTCTTCACTCTGGCCAGAAGATTCAATACAGACAACCACTGCCCTTCTCTCACTACTTTTCATTTTTGCTTTTTCATGATGAAAAGATGCAGCTTGAGTCAATTAGAATTTTGTCCTTTTTTGTTTTTCCAGTTTTAGGCTCGTCTTCATGGAAGGTAGTTCTGTAGAATTTAATTTTATTTTTTGCCTCTTTCTTATGCAATCTGCTCTTGAGTCAGATGTTATCTCACCTATGAATCAGGAAATTAATACCTGGCCTGAAAGGGAGGGAGGGGGGAGGGGAGAGAGGGGAGGGAGGGAGGCAGGGAGGCAGGGAGGCAGGGAGGCAGGGAGGGAGGGAGGGAGGGGAGGAAGGAAGGAAGGAAGGAAGGAAGGAAGGAAGGAAGGAAGGAAGGAAGGAAGGAAGGAAGGAAGGAAGGAAGGAAGGAAGGAAGGAAGGAAGGAAGGAAGGAAGGAAGGAAGGAAGGAAGGAAGGAAGGAAGGAAGGAAGGAAGGAAGGAAGGAAGGAAGGAAGGAAGGAAGGAAGGAAGGAAGGAAGGAAGGAAGGAAGGAAGGAAGGAAGGAAGGAAGGAAGGAGACCTCCTTTATATCAGATAATCTGGACATCAGGAAAACTCAGAAGCAATTTTTGTTCTGCACTGTGGTTCTGCGCTGCAGATCTGAGCCTATTTTAATAGTAACAACTCATTTTTATTCTGTTCAGAGGTTACAAACAAACTTTGAGTAACACTCCAAAAAAGTAACTGAATTTGAGTAGTTTAGTTACATTCTCTAAGTCTCTGTCTAATTTTTATCAAAAAGAACCAGTCTGCTAGTGGGAATGGGCGCTTTCCAAAAAAAAAACAAAACAAAACAAAAAACAACAACAAAAAAAAAAAAAAAACATGAAATGGAAAAAACTGTTGTATTTTCCCATGTCACTGACATTTTCACCATGCACAGGAAGGACAGAGACTTTAAAATCAGATTTTTTTGATAAAATGAGAACAATTACTGTTGTGTCATTGATTAAGCACTAGCAGTTTTCAAATGCCCTTTCAAATGGAGCTTCTAGATGTTTTTACGCTTGAGATATTGCAAAACTGAAGCAGATCTTCATATTTAAAACATACTAAGTACCCATTTTGAACATGTGGTTGCACTTAGAAATAATAATGTTTATAATCTTTCATTAGGGGCCTCAAACATTATTCAATGGATTCCAGCTCATGCTAAAATTGTACAGCTCCTTTGACCTCCAAGACACTTGCAAAGTGCTGTTTTCTTTTTAAGAGATTCCAAAAAAAAGTAATTGCAATGTATAACCACTTTCTGAAATAATTAGGATTTTTTTCTTTTTTTCTTTTTATTTTATAACTATTTGAAATATACTAGCATTTTCAAATTGAATCACCACTAACATGGATGAATATTACATGCTATATACATCTGACACTGTACAGGCCATGATAAGAAAAATGTACTGTCATAAGAAAAAATGTTTCCCTGTTTATGCCACCTGTGTCTGACATCTGACAAGCGAGTGTGTCACATATAAAGTCATATTTAAAAAGTTCAAAAAGTACAAAGTTGCATTCAGCTCATAATAGGGGAATTCATTTGTGAAAATTAACTGGGGGACTTGGAAACAATTCAACTAGTTTACTGTAGAAATTACAAATTACAAATATTTGATGGAATAGAAAAAAAATTCTGCAATGCTGTGAAAAAGAAGGTAGATGAGTGATGCAAGTATGCCATTGCCAGGTTACTTTAGAATGCAACTGAATATTGGGTAAAAGATCCAGTACATATGTAAAATATTATTTTTGTTTTTCTAACAGTCACATTTGTGATCCATGTGTAAGTGAAGAGAATGGCCGTATCTTATAACTTGAGACAGCAAAAGACTTGGATAATCCCAAGGTGATCCACAAGAAATGGAAACCATCAAATATATAGTAGCTGTCTATTTCTGTCTAAGTGTTTAGGACTGCTGTAGAAACCTTTGAAGGTTAAAGGAATGAACTACAAGAAAGAAACTTTTGGATAAGAGTTTCCAAGGCTTACAGCAGGTCTGTGTGAGGTTTCTCGCTTGTCATACTTACTTTCATTTCACAGGATATGTCTGGCAGACAGAGAGGAAACAGTTGCTTCAAAGAGAACTTTGGGAAACATAATGAAAAAGCCAAACAATAATCCTTATCTATCAAATCCCTCTCAATTTTTAATAAACTCCTCTGTCATTTTCCTCTTTTAAACATCTACATCTGACTCAAAAATTCAGTTGGATAATGCCAAATGGTTTTGCTATGTCATCAGACTTGTATCATGTTTAAATGTGAGCACAGTACAGGTGAACACTTAAGAATGAAGATTCATAAGAGATGAGAGTCAAATAGAGACAAATTTCAGCATTGCGCTAAATATATATTTTAAAAAAAAGTCATGCAGTCATGCTCACTGCTTTGCATGGGCACCATGGACAAATTGATAGTGTGCATGGATAGGAAACTAGCATCCACAGACCTCTTTTGGTTTAATTTAGTAGTGTGAGTGTAAGGACACATTTCATAGTAATTTGCCTAATAGTCTGGGATGTAATTTTTTTTTTTAATTAAATACATTTAAGAAATCTAAATTTTGCAGCTGAGTCTATCAACATCTGCTCCTGTCTTGATAGGGCAGAACAATTCCATATCTGTCTCCTAATCAAGCCTGTTTAGGATTTATCAAATAGAAGGTCCCTATCAAATTGAAGGTCCCTATCATTTATATTGTATGTCTAACAAATTTGTTAGGTTTATTGCATAAGTCTAACAAATATGAACTTTACTGTTCACAATATCATTAATTCAAAAGCATTATGATGATTGTGACAATAAGCCATTACATGAAGCTGTGTGTTCTCACAGCAGGGTGTATCCTTCATCAGGGAGATACTGACTCATTGAATGCTTTTCAACATATACTATTATACGACAATACTCTTAAAAATAACTTAAATTCTTTTACAGGCAAACACACCACGTTACAGGCATCTAGAAGGTCAGCCTTTTTACGTTTCTGGATTTATTATCTCAAAGGAAATAAATCCACCAAAGATTTATGATCACCAGAGTTTACCTTCAAGAAAAAAAATATAATTTTAATATAATACACCATTGTTTAGAAAAAGTTTAATTCTTGATAATAGAAAAGGAGAAAAATAGGTAGTTACAAAGAGAATATACCACTAAAATGTAATTACAGTGACTACTTAGCAGTAAGGTTCAGACTCTGGTGCCAATGGAGTGGGCTAATTCAGTATCTAGCTTTGCATTCTGTGTTGTGTTAATATCTTCTCTGTCACTGTCTTCAAATGAAATCTTCCTGCCTACCTTTCATATGCCTTTTAAAAATTTATGCCACTGAGAGCATAGCTTTTCTACGTATACTGCCTTTGGCTATGATGACTCACAAGTTATCCATCTCTCACATCATGTGAATCTCATACAAGCAAAGAGTAAGACTGATCTGCAAGACATATACTTTATTCAGTTCATAAGAGAATCTCACTTTATTCTTCTCGCAGAGACCATACAATGTATCAAAAATACCATGAAAAAAAAGACTTTGATAACTATTCCCTTGTTTTTTTCAGAAGTTAGTGTCATAAAAGTTTGTTAAGCAGTTAAGATACTTCATGAGATTTTGCTGGTTTTAATACTTTTTACATACAGCATCAACTTTCAGAGAAAGTGTCTAAGCCAACAGACTATACACAAGTCTAAATAGGGCATGATATTCTTCCCAGGCCTCTTGTTTGAGCTAAGACACTGTGCAGAAGGGCACAGAGAATGTAAAGGAAGTGAGAGCAAAAGAGGATAGCACATAAGTTTGAATTATTTGGGTAGGTGTTCAGAAATAGTAAAAGTATGCCATCCAAATTTTGCTTTTAAAAAAATATAATTTCTGGACACAGTTGTAGGTAAATCTTTTACCCTGAAAGAGTGGTAGAGCACTGGAACAGACTTCCCAGGGAAGTGGTGGAGTCACTGTCCTTGGAGGCATTCAAGAAACATTTAGATATAATACTGAGGGACATCACAGGATCACAGACTGTTCAGGATTGGAAGGGACCTCAAGGATCATGAATCTCCAACCCCCCTGCCACATGCAGGGCCACCAACCTCCCCATTTAATACTAGATTAGGCTGCCCAGGGCCCCATCCAATCTGGCCTTGAGCACCTCTAGGGATGGGGCATCCACAACCCCTCTGGGCAGCCTGTTCCAGCACCTCACCACTCTCTCTGTAAAGAACTTGGTTTAAAACATGGTTTAGTGGGCATGGTGGTTGTAGGTAGACAGCTGGACCAGATGATCTTAGAGGTCTTTCCCAACCTTAATGTTTCTATGATTCTATGATTATTTAAAAGGATAAATAAATGTATAAGAATATTACACTGACAAAGCACAGGTGCACTGCATAAGGTCATAGGACCATATAGAGCTTTCCTTTCTTTGAGAGTAGCAACGAAAGTATAATATGGGGAGGTGACTAGGTTATGATATACAAAATTGTTCTCTCTACATTCATTCTAATAATGTTCCCAACTTCTATCTGTACTTCAGAGATTTCCTGAACTGTTTATCTATGAAACATTTTTAATAACCATTGATGAAAAAGATACCGCATAGACAAATAATTTCCATGATGCATTTTGTCACCTGGTTCTAAAATTACTGCCATTAGCAGTTTATTCTGATGAGCCCTTATACTCTCTCCCTTCCTGGTCACAAGTTCTCTTAATTCTCTCTGCATGAATCACAGATCCATCCCAGAAAGAATATTTCATATATTGTTGCCACTACAAAATCTCCTCCTTTGGTCAATATTTAGACCCACAAGAGCAATTTTAATACAAATCTGATATTTGGAACTGTGCTAGCCAAGAAGCCTCTGTACATGCATCGTGGGATTTTTTCAGCCCCATTTTAAAGAATTTCTCTGGGTGGTTTAGGAAATATTTTGTTTGTGAGATTTTCTGAGTTTGATTGCTGTACTTCCATTTTTATTAGACAAATTTTGATCTATCTAGATGTTTTCTTTTTAAACTGTGTTTTAACTACTGTTTTTCAGAACTCATAGGTCTATTGACAGAAGTATTTGTTAATACAAATATTTATGCCACAGTTTCGTTGTTATTTTAAATATAAATATTATCTTCCTCAAACAAAAAAAATCATGACTGTTCAGTAAAAGGAAAATAAATAGATATGAAATGAATTCAAAAACAAAAACTCTACTATCTGCTAGAACATGAGTGACCAAGAGAAAGTTCTGCTGACAACATGAACTCATGAGATATCCTATGAGCAAGAAGATTTGTACTTTCCCTGACTTTCATTTGGTGCCACAGACAAAGAAACTGAGAAGCCTTATGCAATAGGTTCTTCTCTGAGAGAGTGGTCAGGTGCTGGAAAGGGCTGCCCAGGGAAGTGGTGGAGTCACCGACCCTGCAAGTGTTCAAGGAACAATTTACATGTAGTACTGAGGAACATGGTTTAGTGAGAAACATGGGTGACAGCTGGACAGTTGGACTGGATGATCTTAGAGGTCTTTTCCAACTTTGGTGATTCTATGATTCAATAAAGTAGCTTTAATGACTTCAATATTTTAATATAGAAAGTTGATGTTCACAGTTATTGCTCACAAAAATAGGAGACATTCATTCTGAATGAGCAATAGAACTTCATTTAGTAGTATCCTTTCACACAAGATCATGTTCAAAAGCCCTCCATACTGTTAAATAGTACAGGAATGGATCAGAAAATTCATAAAGGAACTGAGGATGATAGAAATTAGGTAGTAAAAAAAAGAATGTGTATCTTTTTCCTTTCTAAGTGATAAAAGAGGCAAAAAAAAAATAATACAGAGCATAGACACAGATAGACTGTTCTGTATCAAAGATGCTGTTCTGGGAGCAATTCTGTCTGTGGCTAAGCGGTGTTAGGGATAATTCTAAGTGTTTGGTTAGTGTTACAGATAAAGAAAAGACATGATAATATGAAGTAAATCTCTGCCAATGACTGAAGAAAAGCATAGGCCTAGATTTGTTTTGTTTTTGTTGTTTTTTTGTTTGTTTTTTTTTGTTTTGTTGTTCCTTTGGATTGTGATACCTGAAGCTTCCTGCATTTTGTATACTAAAATCCTGAGTTTATTTACCTACTGCTATTTGAACATTTATAACCGGAAAAAAAACAAGTTGATGTGCAAAGGAGATAATCTCAACGTCCCGGTTCAGGTTCTGAAATGTAAGTCCTTATAATCCTCTCTACATGCTATCCAAAATGCAAGAAACAGACTGGAAAATGGTATCATAGACTTGGTATTTCTTAGAGTGCAGGATCACTTCAACTATACGAAATTTTCCACTAAGATGCTTGGGGTAACAATGGTTAGTAATCTGAAGGTACAGTTTGTTCAATGTATGAATAGCATTGCCCTACATGGATATTGGTTGGGGCTGTAATGAGTCCTCTCCAGTCTCTCTCAAGTCCTTCATTTTCATCTTTCAGAAAGAAATCCTCCTTTCTGAGATCTCACTTTTTCCACGTCAGCAGTCCTAAACTTATCCTTTTTATTTCTGTGATATTGCTCTGGATTTGGAATAACTGGTCTTCCTTCACTTTAGTAGGTTTAGCACATGTAAAAAGGGTTGTTTTTGTTTGCTGCTCTTCCTACCCATCACAGTGTGTGACTTATTTCCTCTCACAGCACACAAACAGAGGAGCGGCTGAAGGAGCTGGGATTGTTTAGTCTGGAGAAGAGGAGGCTCAGAGGAGACCTCACTGCACTCTACAACTTCCTGAAGGGAGGTTGTGATGAGGAGGGGTTTGGCTCTTCTCCCAGGCAACAAACAGGACCTGAGAAAATGGCCACAAGTTGCACCACAGGAGGTTTAGATTAGACATAAAGAAAAATTTTTATCTCAGAGAGTGGTCAGGCATTGGAATGGCCTGCCAGGGGAGGTGGTAGGGTCACCGCCCTTGACAGTGTTCAAGAGGCACCTGGATTAGGAGCTAAAAGATATGGTTTGGGGCTTGTGGTAGCAATGGCAATGGGAGAATGGTTGGACTAGATGATCTTGTAGGTCCTTCCCAACTTTGTGATTCTATGATTCTATGACACTAAAAATATTATAAGAGTTTTCCTGTCTACAGTCCCACAGAATACATAGTCTCTGTGGGTTTGAGATGTCTTTAGGATGCTATCATTGTCTCAACTTCTCAGTTAACTGTGATTGTTATAAAAACAAAAACTGTCTTTGAATCTTAGGGAAAAAAAAAAGGGATTAAGAGTAATTCAAATTAACCATTCTGTTACTAACTAGCATAGCCAGATATGCCACTATTCAAGGAATAGTTTATTATCTCACCACAAAACTGCACTGTACAACTTAGTGTCTGATTTATATCTGTCCTCAACTCATGCACCATCTGCATTTGATAACAAAAATCATCTAATCATACGTAAGAAACAATCACAGATAAAGAAAACAAAACAAAACAAACAAACCTAAGAGATCAAGGAAAAAAAAAAGATCAAGGAATATTTTGAATGTCAAAGAGATGTATAAGTTAACTGTATGTTGACCCATTCTTAAACCAGGTTCAGAAAAAATTCCCCAGACATAGCTCATCTAACCTAATGTATACCAGATGTAGGACACAGAACTCCCTATTTCATACATAATAGTTAATGCAACTTCATCAACTAATAGTACTGACGTCATATATTGAATAGATCATAATCCACGATATAACCTGATACAATAACCTGAGGAATGTTAAGTTCATTCTTACTTCCTGACAGTGTTATAGACCAAATCATACAGTCATATCTAGGATAAAGTTGAAGGATAAGTGGGGTTTGATATGGTTCAATTTGAGTATGACAGATACCCTATACTTATAAGAAAGCCAAGAAAAAGGAATTCTTGATGTAAATATTAGAAAACTGTTAATAAATCTACTTTAAAGGAATTTTCTTTAAAATCCTCTTTCACTCTGGAGCCAAGAACTGCCTTCTGGAAGAACACTTCATTTCCCATACGTAACAAAGGCAGACCAAATCCCTAACACGGGAACTGTTATGATGTTTTCAATTAAATACACTGAGTGGGGGACAGACTGGTAGTCAGTTTTCACTACTTGATGAATTTATTATGTATTCTTGAGAGTAATTTTACTGGGAAAATAATTTCTATGTAACTTGGATTACTAGTTACTTATGAATAGCCCCTTTTCTTAAATGTATAGATTTTCACAAGAGCGGAGACAGAGAAAACGTAATATAATATATTCTACATATAATTAATATGTAGTAATATTATATATAATATATATATAATATATAATAATATTATATATACTACTATATAATATACTACAGTTCTTGTCTTATTTTTGCAACATCAGCTCACTTCATGATATCACTTAGTGGCAGTGACCAGAAGCGCTCAAGCTGAAATGATTTCATTTAAGTTGAAAAAGCACCTGCTAACAGAGAGTTCTGTGGACTCTGGAGCTCAATTTGCCCAGTTTGATCTTGTGTGGGAAGATTAAGAAAGGATTGAAATGATCTTGAGAGCTGAACAGCTCAGATGGATCATCCATCCATGATTTGCGGTGATGAACAGATTCTTCAAGGAGAATAAACTATAATTGTTACTTAGTATGTGATTTATTAGACCAGATTGCTTAATATGTCAACCAATATCTTATCTTCCTTCTTATTTTGGACCATGATTTTCTCAAATAAACAGCTAAACAGCTAAATGTGATGACGCTAAATGTATGTATAATGATAAATGATACGTTTCTAACCAAAAACCACAGTTATTAAAATTTCTTTAGCATCTGATAGATAAGTTACTTTTAATCTACAGAGAGATTGATTTTGTTCAAAATGATTTAAAATCTGATGTACTATTTCACCAGCCATTCTACATTCTGAGCTTTATGTGCAGTAGTTTCAATGCAATTATGACAGCCAATAAAATCTTCTTTGAGAGTGTTGAGTTCTGTAATTTAATTAAATAATTCATTATATAGGAAGCTATTATTCTTCTTCATTTTAAATCCACATATATTGAGGTATGGGAGAAAAAAAAAAAAAAAGAAAAGAAAAGACCCAAACGGAATTTCTAATTAAGCGGTGATTTTGTCAAAGAATAAAATAAGAACAATGTTGCATTTGGAATTAAGTTTTCATGAGGACTTCCAAAATATCTCTTATTGTGAACTTAACTATATTATAATGAGGCAATAGGACATTTATAACTCAGTTTGAATGGTTGTTTCTTACACTGTGCACTCTCTCTTACACATACATATATAGCTTAGAACTTTTATATCAATCTCTGTAGTGGAAAATATACATTGTTATATATTCTCAGAACTACTAAATAGTTAATTAAAAAGCCTTCACAATGTATGCTTAATTAATTAAAAAGCCTTCACAATGTATGCTTAATGCTTTAGTAAAATAATTATCTGATTTTATTTGCACATCTCTGCAATAGAGATTTTTCTGATTAATTTCTCTGAAACTGTTAAATATTAACCAATAGATAGTTAAACTTCAGCATCCTAAGTCAATCTATCCTCTAAATTTTAAAAATCTTTTCAATATTTCAATAAAAGGATTAGAACTGCTTGCAAATCCATTGTATTAGATACAGTAAGTGACATCTATAAAATTACTTGTGTACATATATTTAGATTACTCTGAAAGTAATGCATCCTACTTATATCCATGGAAAATAAAATGGCTACAAAGAGCATAATAAAACTATTTGATAGATCAAATTCTCATCTACAGAACACTACTTTATACCATAGTCCATTGGCTATGCATTTCCACCAGCACTGGACAAGAGCTTGTATGCCGTTCTCCTAAAAATTTGCATGGCCATGGCTTGTCTTTCACATTGCTGTCACCACTGCTGAAACAGATCACTCACCACCTCACTGTGCTCATATCCACTGTTTGGTCTCCATAATTGTTCAGCAAGCATCAATGAATGTCAATGCGTGTATTTTTTTTCCACATGAAGGAATTCCATGACATACCTTTGTTTCATACTCACTTCTGTGACAGAAGCCACTTTGTTAGATTGCTCCTCTGCTTCTGTCTGTTGCAAGGCAATAAAATGTAAAGCAATATTGACAGGGAGGTTCAATCTTTAGTGCCACATCACCAACAACTGCCTCAGAATGTTGTGGGCCAACATAATAAAAATAGGAGGCGTTACTTTCAGAGCACATTTATATATGTGTGCACCCTGTGTGTGCAGAGTATGTATAGATGAATAAGTGAGCACATGTATTACATATATATATAAATAGGCAGATAGATAGACTGATTAATGGAAGAATGAAATCAAGTACTTTCTCACATACACAGTGAAAGAAAGTGAAGAAATTTTTCACTCTGTCACTCATTTAAGACAGTCTACCATTCCTGCAGAGAGCAGCAGTCTCTGTGCGTTGTATTCTAATGAATATGGGAGTCGCATTTCCAATTTTCCATTAATCTTAACTTTGCTTATCATATTTACAGTGAAACACTATATCACAGTTACTAAGCAAAGAAAAAGTATCTCATAAGTACCTTGCTCTCATCACAGGTTTTGAGAGAAAGAAGCAGTTTCTACTTACCAATTTCATGCCTGTCAAAGGCCCTGGAAAGTATTTCCCTTTTTTTATTTTGGTTGGTGCATTTTTTAAATTTTTTTGTATTTTTTTTTACCTCTACTCTTTTATCCACAATGCTATTCAGATGATTTTATTTCTTTCATTCTTCCTTTGGCTTTCTGCAATTTTGTCAACCTCTGATATGAGAAAGAACTTCCCTTCCCCCCTTTACAATTTATAATTCTTCCAAGGAGATCAGGATATAAACTTGTACTATTCTTCAGGACTTTAATGTCTTTTCAAAGTACTTTTGATGATGTTAGCAAAGAGGAAAAATGAAATTAAATGAACAGAACAGATTAGACAATATATTAAAATATCAGAGTAATGAATATATTCAATATTAACACTTTCCCGTAGACCCACTGCAGCAATACAGAGCTCTCCCTGAGACTCCTTGTTCTGTTACACCAAAAAAAAAATAAATAAATAAAAATGTCATAGCCAACCCCTACTAATCTGAACACTTGCAAACAAGTGGCCATTATCTTCCTGAATCTAAGAGGAAAAAGTTGAAGTAAGCCTGACCACAGTGGCAGCTGCAATGTAGGGGACAAGCATAGAGGAGCTCAAACTTTACCAGAAGAGGCAGAGTAACCTCTCTAGCAGTCAACACTAATGGAAGCGCAGTGATTTAATTCCTCCAAATACGAGTAGAGAGAATTAGAAAGTTCCTACTTCCAAAACAAAAACCAAAAAAAAACAGGCAATCCACTGTCATTTCTGAATAAAAGTATTTGTAGCACATTACTCAGAAATGTCTCTTTTGGAATAACTTACTGAACAATCTTGCACAAGGACTGCAAATTTCTGCATATTCATGCCTTGCCAATAAATTTTTTTTTCCATGGTCACTAACAGCCGTATGGTTTAACAGTCTTATTCTGAGTCTGTTTAGACACAGTTTCTTTTCTAACCTTCTTGTGAACCTAAGGGAAAGACACAATTGGCTGGTTTTAATTTACATTCTAAACACTCCACATGACAATTC
The DNA here is from genome assembly GCF_026119805.1 of Tympanuchus pallidicinctus. Lineage (NCBI taxonomy): Eukaryota > Metazoa > Chordata > Aves > Galliformes > Phasianidae > Tympanuchus > Tympanuchus pallidicinctus. Next base: position 23,151,992 of record NW_026294802.1, read on the forward strand.
AAGATGAACTTATTTTAGTCTTCACTTTTAGCTAGTAAAAATATCTGCAAAATGTATGTGTCTAATTTTCCAAGAACTTGGCTTTGATTAATAACTATGTGTATGTACAAAAAGCTGATATATGTATTAAACTGTGATTGTATACAAATTTTTTAAATTATTTTGCAATTAAAATATTCTTAGACTAATTATAATGCAAAAGCCTCATGTCAAATCATTCACATTTCTCAGTGGAATATGTTTTTTCTTCGTTGTACCATGGCAATGAACCCTTAAGGAATTTTTTAAGTGAATGTAACAAAAATCTTTGATAGTAAATTTATTTTTCTTATAATTTAGGTGTGTTTTCTTTCTCTCCTTAACTTCTGCCTTTGTGAGACAAGGGAGTCAAACAATTCTTTATAAACTTTTGCAAATTTTGAGGTCAAAAGTTTCCAAAGATTCTGAGTAGATCCAGACAACACAGAAAATCAAATGTATGCAAAAATATACAGAAAGTTTAGTGACTAAGTAAAAAAAAAAAAAATTAGGAGTGAATACCACTCAGCTGTGAGATTCCTCAGAACTATGTCTTTATGATAAAATAAAGTAAAATAAAATAAAATAAAATAAAATAAAATAAAATAAAATAAAATAAAATAAAAGTTACTTTAAAAATCTAATACAAACTAAGCATGGACTCTAATGGAAACTAATTAGGTTTTTACTGTCTCTGTCATGACACAGTAGGACAGCATGTGTTGTTTTGTCACAGAACCAAATTGTAGTTCCTTTGCCTTAAATTAAGATCAGCACTCTCCCAGCATAATCTGTTTACACATTTAGACTGTTGATTAAGACTAGAGATTTTTATAGACATTTAGTAGAACAGAGTCTAGATTAGGAACCAGGATAAACTTGAAAAATTGGGTCTGCACTAAACAAATAAAGTTCAATACAGCCAAGTGCTAAGTGTTGCACTTGGATTGGAGCAACCTTAGGTACATAGACAGGCTGGGAGAACTTGTAGAGAGTGGTCCTGTGGAGAAGGACATAAGAGACCTCATGGATGAAAAGCATAACATGAGCCAGCAGTGTGCACTTGCAGTCTGGAAGACCTACTGTATCCTGGGCTGAATCAAAAGAGTGGCCAGCAAGGAGAGGGAACCTCCTCGGTTCTGCCCTTATGAGGCCTCATCTGGAGTATTGTGTCCAGTCCTGGGGTTTCCAGTACAGGAAGGATCTGTTAGAGCAGGTCCAGAGGAGCACCATGATAATCAAAAGGCTAGAGCATTTCTCCAATGAAGAAAGATTGAGCAAGCTGGGATGGTTCAGCCTGCGGAAGAGAGAGCTCGTGGGAGAATTCACTGTGAACTTCCAGTAGCTAAAAGAAGCTTATAAACAAGAAAAAGATTGACTTTTTACTTGGGTAGAGTAACAGGACAAGGAGAAATGGTTTTAAGTTAAAAGAGAGGAGGTTTAGGTTAGATAGTAAGATGAAATTTTTTACTTGTAGGGCAGTCAGAAGCTGGCACAGGCTGCCCAGGGAAGCTGTGTTTGCCCCTTCCCTGGTGGTGTTCAGAGCCATGTTGGAAGGAGCCCTGATCAAATATGTGGCAGCTCTGCCCATAGCAGTGGGGTTTTAATTATATGGTCTTTAAGGTCCCTTCTAGTCCAAACCATTCTACAGTTCTATGATTCTATGAAGAAAATGCTTGCTTGTGGGAAAGCCTAGAGGACATCAAGAACTAGATATTTTTTTTTAAGATAGTCCAGATTATTCACATTATAATATACAGAATATATTGAGATTTGTTTCTCAATGTATGTGAGTGTAGACATACACAGTCAGCCAAGTTATACAGTACAGGTTCATTAAGATTCCTCGATTTGCGTTAGCATCCTCAAATTGCATCCTAGCATCACAGATTAGACCTAAAAAAAGAGAAATTATGCCCTCAGTTTATGTGAAAACCATCGTGACCATGAAGAATCAAAAAAGACTTTAAAAACTATCAAAACTATCCTGCATTATTTTTTCTTACAAAAATCTGTATCATATCAACAAAAGTTGTGAATAGTGGTTTAATTTTTTTTCCCTGGTTAATAGCAAGATTTGGCAATCAGGTAGTCTGGGACCCAGGAAGTCCAGGATCCATTTGGATAATTGACTCATCCAGATTTCATTTATTGCAGACAGAATTTTCAGGTTCTTCTCTCTTCATATGATGATTGTGATAATATTCACTGGAGAGCATGACTGCACAGTCCACAAAGCAAATAAATAAGAAATACATATATAAGAGTGTTTCCAGAGAAAAGTAATATTTTTAGCTGGCTCTCATGATCAATATTCAGTATCAGACTCATACCTGTAATAATTAAGTTTAAATTTGTGTTGCTAAAAATTTCCAGAAATATCTAATTGTGAATATTTCTTACAACACTTTGTAGCCACTGCCTTACTTCTACAAGATTAAAATGCCCTGAAAATCAAATGTGATTTTAAGGTTGCCTCTTGAATAACACACAGCATTTACTTTGACAACACTCATTCCTGCAATAGGAGCAGTTGCTATTGAGCACTCCCAAACAAATCCTTCTTCTCTGTTCACTGTGAGAATAAAATCATTGAGCTCTGGAGAAGATAAATTTAAATAATGTGATTCAGCTTAAATGTTTTCTAATTAAGCATAATGTTATATGGTAATTGCAGATGATGCAAAACAAACCTCAAATTATACTTATCATTTGACTAAGTCCTTTTTTTTCACTAAACTCTTTTCAGCAAATCATGTGAATTAATGATTTCTTTTCTAAACTGGAAACGCATTTAAAGAAAAAAAAAAAAAACATTAAAAAAAAAAGTACCATCTGCCAAATCTGTAACCATAGCAACTCTACATCCAGATGTAAATCAGATTTGTCCCCAGCAAACTCTCATTAAAAAAAAGCTATTAACTGTTTATAACTTATAGGTCCAGGAAAAAATAGATAAAATAGAAACTAAGTTTATGCTCTTTCAATAAATGGTCTTCCTGTGCTAGTCAGAGTCTGAGCTGGCATAGTGAGATGGCACTAAAATGCATGTTATAGATAATACAGACAACTTCCAGTACTTGTGATGCAGACCAACAGCATTAGCATAAATCAGAAGGAACTGGATTTTGAACAAATATGTATTACTATGTACAGCAGATAAAGTTGAAAGAAAGGATTTGTTAGGCAGCCTCACTCAGAAGAATTTGGGAAGAGATTGCAGCTACATTATTCTCAGTCTGTGTTACATGTAATATTATGCATATTATTTCTCCCAGTATGACTGTGTTCTCTATTTGTCTTCTGGACCCTTGAAACAAACAGAAATAAAATAGGAAAAGAAAGATGAGCATTGATACTTAAACTGATGTCACACAGATGTAACATCATTGTAAAGACAGTCAGTCGCCCCAAAAGAACAAGAAGCTATCAATCATGAATTTGGGACATACAATTTGGACCTGTACAGATGTCTGAGTGTACTGGGGGCACCCTCCTCTGTTCAGCTTCTGAAAGTCAGCTAAATGGACTTTCTTTGGACTGAATACATGCTAAGTAAGATCACACATCTCTTCTTTATGTAAAGCCACTTTTCCCCAAGTGGGAGACACATTCACTGTGGGAATAAAATAGAGAGATAAGAAAATAAGAACACGTCTTTTAACGGTTCTGAAATACACTATCTGATTTATGTTTAACTGCTTCCTTTGTAGTAGGTGTTACTCAACACTTCAGTGGAAACTTCCTTCCTTTGAGTATGTCTGCATCCAAAGATAGATATTTGTAAGATATTTTATGTTGTTTTAATACAAAGTTACGAAGAGTTTGAAATCTGATTTGCTTATGTGGAGTTTGCCTATAGCAATTATCGGCAGATACCTATCCTCTGAAGGACAATCAAGTACTTCCAAAACAAAATCACCCTGAATCATCTACTTCATGGCATTTATACATCTATTCATGATGTGTGAGAAAGAACTTTAGTTCCCTATGAGAATAAAATATTCAGTTTCTAGAAAAACTGTTTAAATTTAAATCATTTTGCTTCTTTGCTTTAAATTTTAGAGTAATCAACTTTCTTAATCGTCTTGACATATCAGTAATAGTCATGCAGACACTTATTCTGTATTGCCACTCTATATCATTTGTCTACATGGTGGCACTTCTCAGAAGGCTCTTATATTTGGAACTTTATTTCATGTTTCAAATATTCTTCATAGGATTCTGTTGTCAAGTTTTGTTTGAAATTGGAATTATATTGCACTGTGAAAAAAAAAAAAAAAAAAAAAAAAAGTTAATATCTATATAGCATGTCATTAAATGAAATTAAGTGAAATAGACTGTTGGAGCCACATTCTCTCATCCCTGCAAGAAGTATACCAGAGTGTACCAAAGGGACAGTTTGCAGTAAGCGGAGAATCCCTTACTTTCTCACTCACATGCTTAAGGAAGGTACCTAAGAGACCTGGAGGAATGGAAATAGGTCCATGCTTGGGGTAGCAGGTGAATCTCCTCCCAGTATACTTCATCTCCTCAGGTGCTCAACAGGTATGAAGTTCTAGAATGTGAGGGACAGACAAATAAGGATATTGGTGAAGGTTCATCCAGGGAGTTATCTAGGGTGAATCAGTCAACCTCACACCTCAAGACCACCTCTGCCAAGAACAAAAGAAGGGGAATTGTCATAAATGAGTCCCATACAAAGTGAACAGAGAGCTTGACATACCAAGTGGACCCTATCCACAGAGAAAGCCATTGCTTCCCTGGGGACCAGATCAGAGACATTAGCAGGAAGCTCCCCAGTCTAGCCTGTCACTCTGATCAATATCCACTTTTGTTTGTTCAGGTCAGCAGTGATGAAGTTGCAGAGTGAAGTCTGAGAGTTATCAAAAGGATCTTCAGAGCACTGGGGAAATTAGTTGAAGGAGCAGGAGCACAGGTGGTGTCTTCCTCAATCCCTTCTGGGTCAGGAAAGGGTATAGATGGGAAAAGGAAAACCTACCTGATCAACAGATGACTAAGAGGTTGATGCCATCAGTGGAATTTTTTATTTTTTTATTTTTTTTTAATTGAATCATAGAATGGCTTGGGTTGGAAAAGACCTCAAAGATCATCTACTTCCAAACCCTCTGCCATGGACAGGGTTGCCACTCAATAAATCAGGCTGCCTATTTAACCTAGCCTTGACGATCTCCAGAGATGGTGCATCCACAACTTCTTGGAGCTGCCTGTTCCAGTACCTAAACACTCTCTATGAAGACCTTCCCCATGACCTCTAATCTAAATCTCCCCTCCTTTATTTTAAAATCATGTGCCACCATGCAGTTTATAAGGCATTAGGTGTACTGGAGACAGATGGGGTTCACCTATCTCAAAGGGAGAAAAGGGTTCTAGCCCTAGAGTTGACAAGGCTCATTGACAAGGCTTTAAACTATGTTTGAAGGGGGAAGGAGATAAAATCAGGCTCTCTATAGCTGAGCCTAAGGGCAGTATGCCAGGCTTAGAGTAGCCCAGACAAAGTGCATCTTATCCAATGCACACAATATGGATAACAAATGGGAAGTCTAGAAGCCATTGCATGGCAAGAAATCTATGCCATAGTTGCCATTACTGAAATATGGTGGGATCACTTTTGTGATTAAAGTGTTGCAGTGGATGGCAATAAGATCTTCAGAAGGGATAAACAAGGAAGGAGAGGTGGTGGTGATGTTCTCTATGTTAGTGAGTGTTTCAGTGTTGTAGAGCTCACTGCTGGTAATGATAGGGTTGAGTTTATGCCAGCAAGGATAAGGTGAAGGGCAACAAAACTGATATCCTGATGGGAGTCTTACATAATACCAAACCAGGATAAAGAGATGGATGAGGCATGAGGCATTCTACAAGCAGTTGGCAGAAGTCACACAATCGCTAGCCCTTGTTCCCATGGGGTACTTACACTGGTCTTACCAGAAGTTTCGTGGAAATACAACATACCAGAGTGGAAACAGTCCAGGAGGTTCCTCAGTGCATACAGCATAACTTCCTGACAAAAGCTGGTGAGAGATCCTATCAGAGGAGGTGCCACACTAGATCTGCTTTTCACAAACATAGAAGAACCAGTGGAAAATGTGGTGGTCAGAAATCATGGACAAAGAGACCATAAGATAGAGTTCTTTATTTTTGCTGAAGTGAGGAGTGAGTCAGCCTGTACTTCCGAACGGCCAGCTTTGGCTTCCTTAGGACTCTGGTTGAAAGAGTCCCTTGAGAGACAGTTTTGTAGGGAAAAGGGGTTGAATTCTGGACTATTCCTTAGCAGGAAATCTTAAAAGAACAGCTTTTGCTGGGACTCCAGGAAAAGAAGGTTACCACCTTTGTAAGAAGGGACAGGCACAAGAATACAAGAATGTACGAGAATGTTGCTTGGATATGCAGATGGAAAATCTGAAATATATACAATACAAAAGCCCAGCTGAAGTTTAATCTGGTGACCACTGTAAAAGATAATAAAAAGGGTTTTTACAAATACCTTAACAACAAAGGAGGGACAAGGAGAATATCTATCCTTTATCAGATGAGTTCTATAATTCAGAGGGAAACATTTAGCAACCTGCTACTCCACCTGGACTGTATGAGTCCATGGGGCCAAATGAGATCCACTGAGATACTGAGGGGATCTGGTGGAGGTGATTGCTAAGATATTCTCTGTCATTTGCCAGCAGTTCTGATTAACTGGAAAGGTCCCAAGCAACAGGAGGTTTGCTATTACGACACCCATCTATAAGAAAGGTCAGAAGGAGGATCTGAGGAACTGTCAGCCTGACCTCAGTATCATACATACCTTTGTATATATATACAATATCAATATATATAATACAATATAATATATAATTATATAATATATATAATACAATATCAATATATATATATATCAAAATGATTGCAGTTTGACAGTTTGTAATAGATCCACAGCAGGTTTCAATAAGCATTGTCCCATAAATGTTAAGAGAGTTATGCCTATTTGCCTATTTACACAAAGTCAACATGTCAGGCTTCTATGCTGTTATATTCTTTTGGGATATGTTTGGGACAAGATCATAAAAATTTGTTGTATCTTTGCAGATACATTTTCTGGATAGTTGTGCTTGACTCAAGAGTATTAATCTGTAACAGAAGAGAGAAATGCTGAAAAAAGCCATTAATAAATCCTACCAAGTGATGTCATTCCACTCAAATGAGGAATAGTTAAGGCACAAAAACAAACAAACAAAGAAAAACCCCATCTGGTGGGATTTATGCACTTTGTCAGACAATAACAAAATTATTTGGATGAAATGACCAAGGCACAAACCTATTCAGGTGAGTAAAATTTTCAGGTCTGCATTTTGAAGTGCATATCAAGATTTCTTTAAAAGTTTTTCTCTCCAAAAATATTGCCCAACTGCTGCATAGACAGTACATTTTCTTCTTTTCTTTTTTCTTACAAAGAAAGTTTTGGTTACAAATAACTGTAGATCATAATTATGAAAGAGAAGAGGTATCTTTAAACAAATCCAAATGAATCTCACATGTACTACTAGCCATTGATTCAAGCAGATCTGTAGTCCCAGCCCTCAATACAAAACAAGACATTTATGGAATTCCACCTAAGGGTAAGTGAAGAACTTGGACATGATAATGAAAGGATGGATTCAAAGAATATAAATTTAGCTGCATATTTTTGTGTATTTTTCTTAGCTTTAAAAAGATACCTGCAAGTAATCCTAGCCTAATTACTATTTCCTTTGCATCATAATAGTAATCTGAAATTTCATTAAAGTAAAAAATAATTCATTTCTTGGATTTTTTTAATCACAGTATTTATTTAATATAAATTTCTAGAAGATAAATTGTGTCAGACAACTGTGGTTACATTTCAATTCTGTCATACTGAAAAATGATCAGATTTACATATAATCACCATAGAGAACACCGTAGGAATATCACAACATGGCATGGCCTTTAAAAAAAAAAACAAAAAACATATCAATACACAATGGAGTGAAATATTCACTGTAGGTATACTAGAATTAACACTGGTTGCTTAACTGACATGAGAAACATTATTAACATAGCTATATGCATCTTCAGTGTTTGGTTTTGAAGTTCAGAGACTCAGATACAAATACTAAGATTAAAATTATCATTATCATATGAATGATGATCAAAACTAGAAGAAAATGAACACATGATATTATTTAACTGTAACAGATGGGGTATGGAGAATATCAGGTAATATAACTCATTTAAGATAGGTGAATTTTGTAGACTACAGTACCTGTGAGGTACCTTCTGTCCCAGCCTTGTAGATATGAGCCTGATATAATTCCTAGGGGTTCCTAGGGGACCAAGGGTAAGGATGCCAAATACAGTTCCTGAGAAGCATACATACACCCACAGAAGACAGTTAGAGATAAGATTTAATAAGTAGATAGTACAAACACATTGAGGAAGTGCAGGATTCAGTCAGGCACAAGACGATGTGCTGACAAACCAGCATCTGCTTCCACATATGCAGGCACATCTATTATCTTTCTTTCTATTTTCACAAGTTTTCCTCCTCAGTCTTCCTTGATTCCTCTTGTTTTCGGCCTCCAAGCTGTCTCCTATAAATCTCATATTAATCTTCTACCTATAATTGTTCATCTGATCCTTGTTGGGTCTTCATATAAATTTCTAAACCTATATTCAGATAACATAACTATATCTGAATTTAGCTTTCAAAACTAGAATTTACAGCATTTATTTTCTGTAGCCCACCCCTTTCAACCTGACCTTTGTTTCCCTTAACATTTGTCAAGCAATAGCCCCAGTGGCAGTCATGATGGCTGCATCCAACTTGAGCAGATAACCATCAATGACAGTCATGATGGATGCAGCGAGTCATGATGACTGCATCTGACTCAATGTAGATTGAGGAAAAACATATGACAACACAATATCCGAGGGGCAGTTTGAGCAATATTCTCATCAGACCACAATGTTTGTCAGTATCAGACTCAAAACAAATTTGGAAAAGCTGACACCTGCAGTCAGTATGCAAATATGACTGTGAGTCAATCATGTTATGACATTAATGCTGAGCAGTCTAAGAGAATATTAGAAAGAAAGAGGATCCACTTTGAAACTAACTACTCAATGGTAGTGTCTCCTCGATGAGTATGTTTAACACTATTCTTTATGCAGTAAATTGTACCTTGTAATCTCAAAACTAGTTTCTGTCTTATGATTAAGATTTATTAAATCACTATTTTCTTTCAGTAATTATATTTTTGCATCTATCTTAAGACTGAAGTACATAATTCTATCTGTGACACTGTTTCAATCTAGCAAAATTGCGATCATGCAATAGTATAAAAAGAGCTAATGAAAATTTGGCTGAAGTCTGGCATATTCTCCTCACTGCTCCCCATCAAGGAAGAAATTCATGGCGTTTTCATTAAAAGTTTTACTGCATTTTAGGAAATACTATAAGGCCTCATGAAAACCTATTTTAGGTAATATATTATGTTTTGGATTTATTTTGTACCCCAGTGTTTATTTAGAAAATAAATACTTTTTAATTTGAATACCAGGCATTGAATGATCCAAAGCTACAGAATCGTTAGTCAGTTGCAGACTCTTCTTTAGTGGGATGGTTTCAAACTGATGACTATCTAAACTCCACCACATCATTCTCTCACTCCTCCTCAGAAAGAAATGGGGAAGAAACTGCAATGAAAAAAGGACTGAAGTTGAGATAAAGGCCGGGAGATCACTCACTAAGAATTATCATAGGATAAACAGACACAGCATAAGGCAGATTAATATATCTAAAACCAAACTAAAACAACCTTCGCTCAAATCCACTCTCTTTTACCTCTTCTCCCTCCAAACACCACAGTGGAACAAGAGCGGCGTTCCATAGCACTTCATCTCTGACACTCCTTCACTACAATACTTTGCCCCTGTTCCAGTGTGGAGCCTCTCCCACAGGGTTCCACCCTTCCCAAATTTATCCAATATAGGCTTCCCACAGGCTGCAGCTCTCCAAGCACTGCTCTAATATGGGTCCATGACACAGGGTCCACACTTCAGGAGTGGACTGCTCCAGTACAGATAAATGTAATTCAAAATATGACTGAAAGTCAAGCATTTACAGCCTTCACAACAAGACCTCACAGCCACTATCTTGATGAAACTTCGCTGATGGCAATATTGTCTTTACAGCTATACTTTCCTTTGACAAACCCTTTTCAGATGCACTGAGTCCACAGCTATAGTCTTCTTTCTTTCCTCATCCCAACCCTAGTTTTAACTAAGCTTTACACAAGGACCAGTTGAAATACAGATTACACAGTGGAAAAGCTTCTCACACGAAAGTTCACTTTGCATCCCACATTTTGTTTTGCCAATCTATTTTCAGCCCCACCCAACTTCCTCTTTTCTGTCAATTCTAACCTCAGCCTACCATAGGAAAACAAGCTTCTCCATATAACTGTAATTAAAATTTAATGTTGTTTTATTTAGAAATCAATAAATCCTTGTTGTTAAAATGTAGTTCTGAAAATTTCTCCAGAAGAGATTCACATCAAAAAATTGGTTGAGGTTGACAGGAATCTCAACCTGTATATACGTAGTCTAACTCATCACTAGAGTACAGTGGTCAGACCTGATACCTCCATGGAGACTTCACAACCTCTCTACACAATTGTTTGACCATCCTCACAGCAAAGAAATACTTTCTTTCTTATGCACAGATGGATTTTTCTGTATGCCAATTTCTACATTGCCCCTTGTTCTGTCAGTGTTTTCATCCTTCCTTTTCCTATAATTCTTTATGGGTCTTTATGTTAAAACAGATTGTTACAATCTCTAAGACAAGAATTTCAACAGGAAAGAGAAACTGTACTATAAGGAAATGGTCTTTAGGACATATCACCCAACTTTAAAATTAGATTAGCTATGATGGGCTATGCTTTTTATGACAAGATATGATATTTGTTCTTTTTTTTTCAATTTATCATTATAACCAGCCAGCTAGTTTTTAAAAATCATTTTCCTTATTTTCTGTCATCTGTTAATTTTATGTTTCTATAAAACTTTTTCAATTGATCTTTTGGGGAGAAAAGAAAAAAAAAATGAAACAAAAGACAATTACTGAAGTAAACATAGAACAATCAGGACACAAACACAACAAGCTGTATCAGTTATTTTCAACCATTTTCTGCTTTATTGAAACTAAATTTATGGTTGAAAATGTATCTTTCAGATATTAGACAACTTAATGAACTTTATATTAATCCATATTGTTTCCAAAACATTTAGCATCTTCTACCCATGCTTCTGGCATACAATATGTGTTTCTGGAAAGCATGCAATAAAACATAAGCCAGTAGTAAACTTTCATTTTCAGTAAGCTGTCAAAATTTTATGGAAGTCTCCTATGTTGCCACAGTCCTGAGAAAATATCCTTATTTAATCATCTTTATAAATTACAGTGTTTTTATATCATATTGACCTTTATCTATCATGAGCTAATTTCAACTAAACATTTCAGATGAAGTAATTATGTGTTCCAAATCATAACAGTTATTCAAAATTGCTACAAATGGTTTTTCTACAACCATGCATAAAATTGATCACAGCAATGACTAACAGAATCAGACATTCTCCCGTAGTTCAAAGAGTAGGGTAAACCTTTAACAGACAAAGAAAACTTATTTCTAAAATTGCTGCATATAGTCTCATGTATTCCTTTTTTTCATCTTGTATTTGTTTAGAGAAATTCCTAGGTCTTTTACAATTGAATTCTCTCATGATTTTGTTAGCTCATTTGTTTACCAACTACTCAATTACTTCACAAGACTCATCGTTTAATTAAAACTTCTTCTTTTCTATTGGGTATTAAGTTTCTCCAGTTCTTCAGAAACCTGATGAACTTTAGTGGTTTCTTTGACTCTCTGTGGTCCACAGCTCATAGCCTTCTCATACTTCCTTTTTTCAAAATGTCTACAAGTTACAATTCCAAATTTTCACAAGTTCCTTACTAATCCATTGTTTCTTATTTAATGAACATGAAGCAGTAACAGCATTTTCTTTCAGAAAGGTGCCATGTGAAGATAGAAATTTCTCACATCATGGTAACTGCCAGGAAGTGTCTTACTCTTAAATCACTACTGCTAAACTGAACTATGAAAATATGAAAACAACACAACTGAATGTCTCAAGTCATTCAAAGTTGTATTTTGTGGTGCCATAAATATGCTACACTTCTTACTGCGTATGTCAGAGTTTTTTTATGAGAAATTCTCAATCCATTAAAAATGGTGACACTGGAAGTTAAGAGGTTAGTTCAGAGAGATTACTAAACTGGTCTTCAACTCTTCAGCCAAAGGTAGTTCCTTATATATTTTGTAATGTGTATTTCAAACTTTTCAACACATAATAAAATATTTTAATTTCCTTCACAAAACTCTAACTTGGATTTTTAATTCTTTTTGTCACTCACAGGATGCCAGGAATTATCCTTTCCAGAAGCAATTATAATTTAAAGAGTTTAGATTTGAAAAGTTATTATTTATTTAATCTTGTCAGGGCAAGCAACTGATAAATCTTCTATGTATTGACAGTCTTTGTACAATGTGAAACTGGTGGATACATTTGAAGAACATCCTAATTTGTCTGGCTTAGAAGACTGATAACAGATCTTTCACCTCTGTTAGTTGTAATGTTTGGCACAGAGGTATGAATATGTGAATACATGTCTTTTTTCTTGGAACATCCAAATCTGAGATTCTTAAATGAGTTGTTTCTCAGTAACTCAATTTCCAGTATTTGTTGAAACTCCAACTGCTCTAAGAACTCTCATGAGGGAGAACCAAAATAAATAGTAACTCAAAATCCTGAACACAATCTTTTCAAGTAAAAAAAAGTAAATATTTTCCTTGTTGAACATACTACCAGTACTTTTTGTGTGTGTGTAGAAGACATATTGTTTCTCTCTGTTTTGAATCTTTTACAGACATTTAAATGGATAGACAGTGGTTTTGCAATTGTTCAAGAAATTAACATAATTTTTTGCTCTCAACACCAATATGAGAATTTACACTGTGTTTTCACCAATATTTAGGAAAAGTTACCATCAATAATAACATATTTAATTTGGGGATTCATTTCATGCCTGTAATGATTTACAATTTAAATAATTTAAACTTAAGTATCCAAATGTTCTATTTGTAATGTAAGAATGAAATACAGTATCAACATCCAAAGGTCTCAGAAGAAAATTCATACAAATGTATTTAAAAATTTCTGTTAAATATCCCAATTATAAAATTCAGTCTGGCTCCTAGGAAAAGCACAATTTTACTTACTGCAGTTCAAAGGATCAAATTCTTCCTTGATTTGGACATATTATTTGAAGAAAGTGCAGGGCCAAGAAAAGAGAAGTGTTGGAACCAGCAGATACTATATTGCATGTTTTAGACCTTTATTCATTCCAATATGTACCCCTTATATATACCAACAGTCTTTACATTTCTCTTCCAGATATTTCAACTTCTTAAGGTTCAAATTCAATGTGCAGTTTTCTTACTGCATTTTTTTTTTTTAAATGAGGACTAGTTGTTCTGCTCGAAATTATAACTTTTTTCTTTTTTTTTTTCACCAGCCTATGTAAAAGGTATCTGATGAATATTTTCTATATTTTCTGCTGCAAGTCTGTAATATTACTAGTGGTACCCAAATCCCTTAACACTGCAATTTGATATTATAATCCAAAAATCAGTCTACCATCAGTTACATAGAAGAGTCTGGAATATCTTAAATATATAATTTTATGCCCTTATTAACAACCGGAGACATTGTTTTCATCCAAAGTCTTTGCTTTTAATAAAGACAAAAGAACACTGATGCTTCTTATTAGGCAGTCTTTCACTACTGCAACAACATGCATCCTTCAAATCCTACCTACCTTCAAATCCGCTGAGCTAGTTGTAAAACTATGATTTCAACATAGTATGATTGCGCTTGATTCTACTTCATACCTTTTCAGCTTAATATCTTGGGTACGTAATATGTATTCCAACAACCCTGGGATCAAGCAGGTATATAACTTATGCAAGGAAGCTGGATCTCAAGATTAAAACCTATTCAAACAGCTCAAAGCCACTTTTGAAGGTTACAAATACGAAAGGAATATGTAATCTACTCTGCATATACTTCAAAATCAGAGCCTAGAACTGAGGTCTGTGCTTCAAGCACATTAAAAATTTGTCTGATTAATTCACACAGATGTATGGGATTGGAAAAGATGAGCTCAAACTTACTTACTTACTTTACTTTACTTACATAAGTAAAATATTTTTACTTTACTTACGTAAGTAAATTTTACTTACGTAAGTAAATTTTTTACTTTACATACGTAAATTTTCTTCTTGTGTCAGAAAGATTCACCCCCTTTGATTTTATTTGATTTCCTAAAGCTACCATAATTGGCAAGGAGATAATAATGTAGGAGATCTAGTAAATCTATTTCTTGAATCAAATTGATATTGTAATTTCCAGAAGTAAAATTAATACCCTTCCATCCATCTATCCATCCATTTGATTATTCTCTGAAGGATCAGAGGATCAGATTATTCCAAAACTAGCAAGAAGAAACTAGCAACTAGCAACTTTAATAGGAAGAGACCTGTACATTGACATAATTCAAAATTAAGTCTGTTAATATTTTTGTAATTTTACTTAGTGATAGCAGGACTGGTTTCACAACTGAATGTTAGTTACTGAAACAGTGCACATTTAGATTATATCTTTCAGTATAATTTCACCAAAAGGAAGCCCAGTTCATGTACAAGAGCTGTCTTTGCAGGTGTGTGGGAAGAGTAGTTCAATTGCACAATGGCAGCCAGACCCATAATAACACAATCCTCATTTACTATATATCATAACTGTAGATACCACCTTAGCATGATAGTATTTAACAGTGCTCAAGTGGAAAAAAATAATCAGTGTAAAATTAAGCCACGGAAAGAAATTTGAGATTTTCAATTTTTAATTTTTTTTTTTTTTTCTAAGATTTAGGAAGAGAATGACTACTTTTGATTTGAGTTAGGTTATCTTAAGAGCCTAACAGTATAAGTCATATGAAGAAAGAAAAAGAAATAACAAATCCATTACAAAAACAGTAATTTCTTCATTTTAAAAGGTTGCTTTTGAAGACCTGGAATTTCAGGAAGCTCAGGGGAAGAAGTGAGATCTAAATCTTATTTGTACATCTTACTTGCATTGCTATTTTTTTTTACAGGAAAAGCAGCGTGTTCAGAAAGTTACCAAATAGAAGTGATGGTAAGAAGTAGGAAGACCTGAATATATTATTATCTCAACTCAGCAAAAGTGGAATAAATAAATAAATTTCTGCAGCTTATTATGATTGGTGTCACAATAAGGCAATGCATTATAACTTCAGCTAGAAACCAGATGAAAAGAATATGCCTAGAAATTGCATTCCAAGGTAGTGGGAGGAATGAAGTAAAGATACAGAGGATCATTTGGACAAGGGTTAGCTGAGAAGCTCTAAATCTTTGGAGCTATCTTTATTTGGTAATAAAATCAAGACTTTTTAAAGCAAGTTTAATTTTCACACTGAAATTAAGTCAGCAGAGAAAACCTATGAAAGCAGAATTGCCTCTCTCCTTTGTAAATTGTCTGAATCAATAGTAATTCCATTCCTGGAAGCAAAATTATATCAGGATGTCTCCCTTCCTAGGAATATTCAAAGGCTATTTGGAGATGGCTCTGGGCAACCTGCTCTAGGTTTCCTGGCTTGAGAATGGAGTTGGATCAGATGACCTTCAGAGGTCTTTTCCAAACTTAATCGTCTTGTGATTCTGTTCCTTCAGCTCACTGCACACAGTGTAAGCAATTTCATGGCAAAAGGAGAGATGAGAAGATAAAAATCATGCAAAACCTGTAATAAATCAAAATTTTATGTGCGTTGCGGTAAGGGCTGTAAATATCTGATGGCCTGTTGAGGGGAAGTAAAATAATATGCTAGGGGTCTGTAAACATGCCTAAAGACCAGTAGCTCATCATAATGGGAATGACATCGGTATCAGACCCCAGATTCACAGAATATTCACAGTGAAATGAGAAAGCTACACCATTCCTAACGTCCCTTTTTCCTTCCTCTTCCCCAATAAAGACTTAACACTGAATCAGAAAATGCACTGTCTGCTTTTGATTTTTGAAAGCTGGCATTTTCTCTTGTGTGCATGTCATTTTTAATTCCACTTAATACAAACTATTAAAAGAAAGCATTTGAATAAGTCACTACAGATGAATTATAAAAACTATCTATTAACTAATGATCTACAGATGAATGTCATGCCAGCTCCTTGAATCTAAATGTTTAAAACCTAGGGAGCTATTGGATTTTCCAACAGGTGACAAAGAAGATTGCACATCCATCTCCACTGGTATCTAGCCATAAGCAGATATTCTTATTAATCTTTCCATTATTAGGTGACAAGTAACAGAGCTTTGTTTTAACCACACAAGATCAGAATGGGATCTGTTTCTTGCTGCTGTTTTAAGAGATCATCTACTGATAAAATAATATTTAAAAATAACTAATGGGCATTCAGCCATCCTGGTATGCATTGGCCAAGTTAAAAATAAATATTTGCAACAGATTACATGGCAGCATTGTTTGGCAAAACACACAAAAAAACCACAATCAGTTGTGTTTTTTTGTTTGTTTGTTTGTTTGTTTGTTTTTTCAATTTTGCTATATATACAGAAAATCTCTCTCTATATATATATATATACTAAAATCTTTTGGTACATATATATAATGTGTAATTTCAAGGAAACTGAGGTATAAATGCATATTAACCATACTTTAATTACTAAAAACCATGCTATTTTCTCACAACTTTTACACAAACTTGTAAGGCTAATCTAAATTTCAGGGAATTTTTGCAGGTAATTTTCTAAAAAGCAGAAGAGTCATAACCCTATACCATATTTAACCATAGCATGGATGCTGACTTGTTGTCTTTCAAATCAAAATTTCTGTGCTTGCCTCTGCTGAGTATTCACTCCTGTTCTTAAGCTTTCAGATTTACAAGTCTGAAAAATGATGAAAGCTGCAAATCTCTAGGACATAAATAAGACTTAGATTAGGTTCAAACACACTAGTCAACTCAACTTTAAGGAGCCTGTCTGTTTAACATAAAGATGATATGGCCCTATCAGTCTCACAGACTTTCAGCATAATCTGGATCACAGGTCACAATGATTCAGATGTTTAAATCAGATTGTTTTCCTCTGGTTTATGATGCCTCAACTGTGATATGGATGTCTTCTCCATTTCCAAAAACACAATCTGCTCCGTCAGCATAGTGGGACTGCTGTCGCTGCACATTATTTTGACTATATAATATGTCTTACTGACAATATCACCACCTTTTGATTTACATTGACAGGCTTCAAAATATAAAAGTGGAATATTCTCCAAGGCATATAATCAATAACATCTGCAGCATTTCTGGTATTTCCTTTGCCCTGTTCGTACCACTGTTGAAGCTATATCACTGTAAATGCTTCCAGGAATATATGCTGGCATCTGTTTACAGCATTGATTCTACAATTAAATTAGATCTCAGAGGAATCTCAGAAATATTTTATTGTTCTTATACTCAATTTATTTTAATAAATAGGTTGAGGAAACATACACAGTAATGTCTTTAGTAACTTATTCTCATTTTCTGCAAGAAAAGACAATGAAGAAAAAGCATTCACAGGGATAATAAAAAGTCATAATCTTGGAAAAAAATATATATAAAATTAAACAGGTTTTTCCTTTGAAAGAAAAAATAAATTGTGTTCAAGTATTAAAATGAGTTATCTTTTGGAAAAGCATTGTCATAAAAATAGCCTTAAGAACAATTTAGGACAATATGAATAAGTGAAAGTTGACATTATTGCTAACTGTGTGTATTTATATTATTTCAGTGATGTATTTTCTAATATACAAAATTCATATCAAAATAAAAAGCACAGTTGAAATGATTATATTAAAGATTGGAGAGTAGAAACCAAGTTGGAAAAAAAATTCTGATTGACTACAGGTCTGTAGCTGAACAGCGGAGAGGAAACTATGCATGATTTAAATTATGCAGTGTGGTCTGATTTAGTTCTAATAAATGTATCAGACACTGAGTTCTCTGAGGTTTATTTTAGTAACATTTGCTGTTTATTTATGAGAGAGACTCATGAATGTTCCAAATTATAATAATCAAAAATAAAATAATATAATATTTATTGTTGTCAGCTTAAGCATGAAAGTAGCCATTGCAATTGCTTTCCATAAAATCATAGATTCACCAAGATTGGGAAAGTCTTCTAAGATCATCCAGTCCAACCATCCACCAATCACCAATATTTCCCACTAAACCATGTTCCTCAGTACTACTCCCTGGGCAGCCCACTCTCCTTGAGAAGAACCTATTTCCCAACTTCCAAACTGAATCTCCCATGGTGCAACTTGAGACCATTCCCCTTAGTGCTATTGATAATGATGTGAGAGATCAATTCCCACCTCACAGCAACCTCCCTTAAGGTAGCTATAGAAATCAGGTGAGCAGGCAAAGAAATGTTCTGCTGTATCAAACTAAAATGTTCAAATTTTCTGTGTCAAACTCTAAGCCAAATGCAATTGCGTTTAAAAAAGAGACAAGAAGCTTACCGAGGTTTATCTCTTGAAGTAATAAGTAAATTAAATGGAAAAGAAAGATGATTTTAGGAATGGTATTTTTTATATACAGGATTTAGATGATGTTGTGTATATCCAGTAAAACTATTCTATCAGGAGCAGTAAGATGTAATGAAGAAAGGAAAAACACATTTATCAACTGTGTAAAATTCAGCTATGGCAGCAGTGAATGTGCCTTAATGTTCAGGTGAGGGGTGGTAGACAGGACACGGTGTGGCAGTTGTCATAGGAGGAAAACTGCCTCCAAAACTTCAACTCAGGGAATATGCGGTACTACGGACTACGGACTACAGACTGCTTAGGGAATTAGAGAGCAAGGTCCCTTGACAAATTGCATTTAAAGGTATTGTAGTTCATCAGCGCTGGTTACTTCCTGATGCAAGCAGGTCAGAAGGCTGGATTGGCTGAGCAGGGATTTTCTTCTAGAGTTTAGGCGTAAAAACAGATTGTATGGCCATTAGAAGCAAGGTTGAGCAATATGGAAGGATTATGGAGATACTGTTCAACATTGCAGGGAGAAAACTAGTACAGCCAAAGTTCAATTAAACTTGAAGCTGACCAAAACTGTGGAACACAACAAAAAGGGCTTTTATAAATGTGTTAATAGCAAAAGGATGACCAGAGATAACATTGTTCTTTGACGAGGGATGGTCATCTGGCAAAAAGAGATGCCAACAAAGAAGAAATATGTAATTCCTTCTCTGCCTCTGTCTTCAATACCAATTATTATAACCCTGAAATCCTGAGTTGGAGAACTATGACTTTAGTAAAGATAAAATCCCAGCCAACCCTGAACTTGCGCAGGATTTACTACTTCAGCTGGATGCATGTAAGTATATTGGGCTCAGTAGGATTCATCCTACTGTATGTAAAGAACTGACTGGCATTGTCCTAAAATCTCTCTTAATTATTTTTCAATAATTTCATGAATCTGGATAAGTCCCAGTCAACTAGAAGTTGGCATACATTGTCCCAGTCTTCAAGAACTGAAAGAATGAAGATCCAGTTTTGTCAGTGTCACTTTAGAGGTAGACAATATTGAGAAAATAATTCCAGGACTTATTGAAAAACACATGAGAAAGAATGTATTTATTTGTTAAAACCAACATGAGCTCACAAGGAGAAAGCCCCATTTAACATTTTATGAAAGTTACTCATCTAGTTGAGCAAGGGAAGCTAGTTGTAATGCTTTTTTGATTTATGCAAAGATTTTGATACTTTTACTCACAGAATCCTTCTGCACTAAATGTTCACCATACAGCTAAACAAAAATAAAATGTAATGGCTGATAAGCCAGGCTCAAAGGGTAAATGAGGTTACAGCAAGCCGGTAGCCAGTCACTAGTGAAGTTCCTAAAAGCTCCATTTTCGGATGAATTTTATTAAATGTTTTCACCAGTGTCTTGGACGCAGAACTTGAAGAACTGAGTTTGTAGAATACACTAAATTAGGAGGAGCTGTTCACTATCCTTGAGGATAGAAAGATGGAGAGATCTTGACAAATTAGAGGGCAGGGCAATCAGGAAGCACATGAAGTTCAACAAGAGGAAGTGCTGGATTTTGCACCTGGGACAGAGTAACTGCATATAAGTACAGACAAGTAAAAGAGGCAGGAGAGCAATCCCACTGAAACAGATGTGGTTAATAGCAAGTCAAACATGAGTCAGCAGTGTGCTCTAGCAGCCAGAAGGGCCAACCATACCCTGGAGTGCGTATATATATATATATTTATACATACATACATACACACACACGTATGTATATATGGCCCAGCATCAATCCCAGTGAATGAAAGCGATTCTCCTGTACTGCTATGAGCTGCAGTGGCTTTACCTCAAGTACTGTGAACAGTTTTGGGTGCCACAGGAAGGATGTGAAACCAGCAGAGAGCTTTCAAAGACAGTGAAGAGTCCAGAGGGCATGACTATCATGGGGAATGGCTGACATCCATTGAACTATTCAGCCCAGAGAAGAGGAGATTGAGGGGAGTCCTCATGAGGACTACAACTTCCTTACAAAGGGAGATTAGGGGCAGGCCTCTTCTCTCTAGTAACAATGATAGTAACAATGATCTCAACAACGATCCCAAGGGAATGGCATGGAGCTGCATCAGGGGAGGTTCAAGGCTCAGGTTGGATATCAGGAAAAACACTCAGATAGCAGTCAGACTCTGAAACTTGTTCCCCAGGGTAGTGGTCAGGGCCTCAAGCTTGCTGGAAAGAAGAATCATTTATCAGTGCTCTCAGACACGCTTTTAATTTTGGATGAACCTGCGTGAAGCCACAAGTTGGACTTGATCCCTGCTGGTCCCTTCCAACTCAGGATATTCCATGGTTCTACAGTAATCTTAGTAGTATGCTAAAGTGTATACATATAGAGCCTGTGAGAGATCAGCGCATTAAACTTATTTGCATGATTAATGTGCATAATTTGTACTTCTTATGAACCATCTGTTCTACCAATAAAAGGTGAACATTTCTTTAGATATGTATAAATCTGTATTAACTTTAATTCAAACTAAATTTCAGTAATTCTTTTTAAAGTGTCATCCAAATGAAAATTTTAAACAATCTATAAAATAAGGAAAAAATCCATGCAATAAAACTGTGTACAAAAAAGCAATTATATCAGTACTTTCAAAGCAATACCACAGATTTCTAACGTAAGAAGGGAAAATGAGTAGCTTCAGGGTTTCATTTATAAATCTTGTACTCTTTATTGAGATTGATTAAAAGCAAAAAATTTTTGGCTGTATTTTTAAGTTCTTTTCCAGCTAAGGACAAAGAAATATGGGAACTATTGCATAGGAGTAGTCACTCTGAAATCTCAACTCATGCATTTTCTTGGACTGGCCCAGTATCTAAATATGCACAGACACTTTTACTGCTGGAGAAAAGTAGGTGCTCCAAGAACAGATAAATTTGTCTCAGAAATGAAGATTCACAGCAAATCTCTAGAAATTTAAGGACATACCTAAAACCCCATGAAGCCCAAATGGGAGACAGGGCCTTGCTGAAAATGTATCACACTGTAGAAAAGAGTTGAGACATAGCAGATTGAGGACTTGTCAGTGGATATGGATGAAGAAATAATGTTTTGCTTTGTGACAGAGTTAAGGTGATCATATAAGAACTGTGAAACCTGTTATCCTGTCCTAGTGTTTGGCTTCTATATATTATCTTACCAATAAAAAGAGCAATAACAAAAATAATGCTCTTCATCTCAGCTGATAATACTACTTGCCATGACTTCAGAGCTAAGCACTTCTTTCACTGCATACCTTTCCTAAGAAATAATAGACATTTTGCTGATTCGTTTAACTAGAAGAGATGAAAAAAAAATCAAAAAGTCTTTATCTAAAGATTGGAAATTACACTGCACAATAGTGGTGGTTAAGATAATCTTCCAGATGGGAGAAACAGGCAAAAAAAAAAAAATCCAGAGCTCATGATTTATTTTTTATTAGAGGTTCCTAAACACCTGGCTCATATACAGTAACTGCTGTCATTCTGAGAGATCAGTGAAGAACTTGATCCTGTTAACATATGTTCAGCAATCTCCCTGAATGTTCCAAGAATACTCTTGGAGTACATCTCTTCAGAAACATGAA
The DNA here is from genome assembly GCF_026119805.1 of Tympanuchus pallidicinctus. Taxonomy (NCBI): domain Eukaryota; kingdom Metazoa; phylum Chordata; class Aves; order Galliformes; family Phasianidae; genus Tympanuchus; species Tympanuchus pallidicinctus. Next base: position 23,174,394 of record NW_026294802.1, read on the forward strand.
GAAAAGACTAAAATTCCTCAAGGGATCCCACGTTTCTCAAGACTTTTGCACCAAATACAGTTAAAACGTTTACTAGAAAAGAATAGCAAGAGCATGTATATCATCTACATATAGACATACCCTCGAATTCTGGTAATTTTTCTTTTTTTACAGAAATTAAAAAGAACTAACACAGTGCAAGAAGAGTAGATAATGGAGATGATGTTTTCATATTGCAAGAACTGAGATTTTTACTTGAAGGACACACATTTTTCCTTAATGCCTAGGAAAAATACAGGTATTTTTAATAAGTATAAAGGATCTACATAGTTGCTCATGAACTCACTTTGTCACCTGCTTTTATTGTCTGCCTAGGTTAATAATGGTTTTTAAAATACAGACAAATCTTGCCTACCTTAAAAACTTTTATCTAAGAAAAGAAATACAGGCAAACACAAATGAATGATCAACTTTTCACAGGCCCCACTGTAGAATAGTTTTAGAGCAAAAAAATTACTTTAGTAGAGCTTCCAACCACCAGGGCCAAGACTCAAACTGACAGTCATAAAGAGAATTTTAGTATGTGGAGCATGTACTTGTAAACATTTCTTATATTTTCTCCACATTTCCTTTTGTCACTGAGGTTATAAAAATAGATTTTAGCTTCAAAAACCATTTGAAATAGTGAAATTTAAATTACTCCTCTATGATTTTCCTTGGCTGTCACAGCATCAACTCAGATTTCATTTCATATTGTGCAAATATCAAATTATAATTCCTACAGTGACTTTACTAGTAGCACAATACACATTTTTGTGTCTTGACTGGCAGGTTTACACTTAAAGCAATTAAATAGAAATTAAGTTTTAGAGTGGTTATTAAACTTGCTACATAACTTGTCTACTGTTCTGCAGAGTTTCTTTTTCACATTGCTAATATTCAGAAAAATGGTTTATTGATAGGAAGATCTTTTGAGAAGGACCTGAGCATTGTTTCTGCAAAAAGTAGAAATAGAACACAAGTTATATAATTAGTTAATAACAAAAGGAATATTAAGATTGGAAATCTGTTAATCTGTTACACCTTATTTATTATAGCTATAGTATTTATAATTCACAGTTCTTCATCAGTATAGGAGACTTAAATTTCAGTCTAGAACAAAGAGAAAGGGGTAGCAATATCTTACTTCAACATTAAAGATTTGAAGCTTCTTGGAAAGAAACAGAGTGTGATTTCACTTTTTTTTTTTTTTTTTTAAATACACTTAATCATAGGTATAGCAAGCCTTCTAAATGAGAATTTCCAATATTTGTTGAACTTGTGGTGGCGCAACCCTAGTAGCATCACATGGCCATTTTTTCACTCCCCTTGCAGGGCAGGGGAGAGAATCAAAAGAAAATGTGCTAGAACTTGTTGTCTTTACCTCAATTAACAGGTAAACAAAAAGTAATTCATTTGCTACTTTCCAATATAAAGCAGATGTTCAGCCACTTCCAGAAAAGCAGAGCTCATTATGTGTGAAGGTAAGTGCTATCACTCCTGCTATCCCCCTTCTCCTCCTTCTTTCCCCAGCATATATTGCTGAACATGATGCCATATGGTATGGGATATCCCTTGATGGGTTGGGGTCAGCTGTCCTGGCTGTGCCCCATCCCTGCTGCTTGGCACTCCCAGTTCCTTACTGGCAGAAAAGCATGAGAAGCTGAAAACACCTTGGCTCTGTTCAAGCACTGCTGTGCAACAAGAAGAACGAGCGCGTTGTGACCACTGGTTTCCATCACAAATCTGAAACACAGCATCTTATGAGACTTGAAGAAGAAGAATAACTACACCAGCCTATACCTATAACACCCATGAATATTTTTCATGAAATCAACTGTGGTTTAAGAACTGAAGTAAATTGCATTTATATCCTTTTGGCAGGTAAAAAGTGTGTGTAAATGATCAGGTATTTCCCGTTCTTGTGGTTCCTCTATGTATGAATCAGCAGATAAGTCCATAGCCAGGAACTCAATGTCATATAGTTGCTTCTAGAACTGGACAGCCATTACAGCGTGTCTTCAATTGTTTTCTTTGATTCAAGTGCTTCAGGACTACATAATTTTAACCATTAAACAGGAGCTATTTCTTTTTACTTTACCTTCAAGTATGACATACCATTGCATCTTTACATACAAAATGAGTTGAAATAAAGGTGAAAAGGAAAACAAAGCATTTCAGTAGTTCTGTATTATGTTTTAACACATTTTGCATGGATTTTCAGAATGACAACTTTTAATCATATTTCTGGAAAGGAACAATTTTCAACATTTCAATCTGCCTTTCCCTGCTCCCAGGAAGACAATAAATGAAGTTTGCATTCTTTCCTGTATTAATTTGGTCTGAGGCATTCCTTGCAACCCTAACGGTATTCAGTTTGTTTATCGTACCGTCTTGTCTTATTTTCCCTTATTTAAGAATTTATATTTATACCTGTGCTAGAATACTCTATTTACCTTGCTTTCATTATTACATTTATGATACTCTGTCTCTTGGAAATTTTCCTTGTGTGTCAAATATGCATATAAGAAAAAGGAAAATAGAAAATAGAATTACAGATGAGAACATTATAACTTTAAGTCCTCAACAAAGTATCCAGACAACTCAGGCTGTACATACAAAGAGCCCAAATTTTTTTTATGTAGAACTAGAGCAGTAATTGCTGTGTAAAACTCTGGAGCATTATTAACTTCGGCATAGATACATTTTAATGGAAAGTGTGAGTATAGAATAAAATTTGTTTTTTTCCGCATAGATCTTAACTTCACAGGTGTTCTGACAGCTTTTCTTGAATATTTAAATGTTCAAAAACAGTTCATCCAGAAATATAGAGCCTCCAGATGAAGTGTTAAAGTATGAGCCAGACAATCTATTTTAAATTAAAAACAAAGACGTTTAATTGAACTTGCTTTAGGCTACTGACCCTGAAGATGTTAAAATAAAATAGAAAGTCATTTCACCAGCCACATTTTCCTAATCTCACAGAGTATTAATCATGTCCTTCATAATGAGAAAATTCTACTAGCTATTGAATTTAAGGTTATGTATAAAAAAATTGAAAAGTGCTTATTTTAACAACTATTTTATCTTTAATATTTTTAGTGGAACAATTAGATTCTATACAACATGATGTAACACATTTGTTGTGTATATATATATACACACACATTAATATGACAAATTCAAGCTCAGTACTTGGGTGACTGGATATAGATCATTTACTGGATATAGAGCATTTATTTGAGCAGTCAAGTTGTGTGTTTCTTTTCCTTCAAAAAGTGACGATTTCCCTCCATTACAACTTTTATTAATCAAATACGTCCATAGTTAAAAAGGTTTCTATACCCTGGAAGAAACATCATGCTCTGTGAAAGAAGCAAGATAAATAACTAGTTGAGATCATCTGTGTCTCAGCTCTCCAAACTGCAAGTAAACTGCAACTGTCTCTCTGCAAGTAAATCAGTTGATGAACAGTATCTAAACTGCTACATTTACATTTCAGCTAAAAATATAGTCTAAATTAGATTCTACTCCTGCAGTGCTTTAAATACCTCATGAAATGCTTGAATTCTATGTGCTCAAAAAGTCCAAACATATCTAATATGACACATAAGACAACTGGGCTATTCCACAATCTGTACTTATAATCTAAATGATGCATAGCTTCCCATTTTATTCAGCAGATTGTAGGAGCCCTCTTCTCCACACAGGATTCAGAAGGACTCTGATTTCTGGCATCACAAAACAAAACTGTTCTACCTGCTGCTTTTAACCAGGATTTTTTCCCATTGAAATATACTGAAAGCAAAGGTGCAGGTATTGCAAGAAATCACTGTCTCTGCATCACATTCAACAATTGCAGCCAAGTAGTTTGTAGTTACAGAATCACAGAATCATAGGGGCTGGAAGGGGCTTCCAGAAATCAGCGAGTCCAACCCCCAAAGTTGATTTAATCAGTCTAAAAAAAAAAAAAAAAAAATTGTACTGCTCTCCCCATTACTTCACACTATTCAGATACTCAAAAAAATTTGCAAAGAGAAACGTAGGAAGAGAAACTATAGGTGTGGTGTTTTAATGTTCTAATGAATCCTTCTCTGCAATGCAATTTCTTTTTTTCCATATAGGCAATAACAGTCTGTCAGTGAGTAGACAGTCTCTGAGCTGCATTTCCTACTTAAACAGTAAGAAATGTTATGTGATTGTCTCACTGACTGTAATGAACAAAATGAAATTGAAAAGTCTCGTGCTTCAATAGCTTTGATGATTTTTTTCAAAGATATGTCACATATATTACACTTTTTATTTCACTTTGAATGAGAAACTACTAGTGCCACTTCAAATTAAGTTTTCCAGTTATGAATTTAACTAGACAGTTATTGGGCAATACAATCAATAAATACTAACTGATTGTTAAAAGCAAATTCAGACAGGATTAGTTGTGTAATGGATACATACATATTGTATTACTATAAAACCTCAGTTTTATAGGGTTTTACTAACCAACTGCTATTTCAAATGCTTATAAAATCTAAGTACTCTATTAAATCCAGTTATTTAGCCTGAATGTGATGGATTATATACTATTCTGTAACTGTTTGAAACTGTTGTATGTTGACCTGGATATTGGGATTGTTAGCATATGCCTGTATTTTGCTGCTAGCAGAGTTAGATGGGCAGCGGCTTCCCTGCTGTTATCCAAGGAACATACACAGCAATAAGTAAAACCAATAATGGAAAAAGGCAGTGCACATCATTCCCTTCAGCCTTCATCAACAGTAAAGCTTACTGTTAGTCTTCTAAAAGGAAGAAATCCATGCCTGAAGTGAACCCATTCCCCCACCTTCAAGGTGATTGAAATGCAAATGTTGATTCAGACTCAAGAAACCGTTGAGGTTGGAAGGAACCTTTGGTGACTACATAGTCAATTCTGAGCAGAGTCAGCAGATTGTTCTAAAACCAGCTACACTATGGAACTTACTCTACTGTCTCTTTGAATCAGAGCATCAGAATAACCCTTTGCCATTAAGAGTTTCAGCACAAGAGTTCATTTTAAAGGTGCTCTCCAGATGGCTATAAGCACATACTTTCAGCCTCACCAGAATTATCACATTTTGATGTAGTTTTGTGTCTGAGGCACAGCACTGTTGTCTCTTCGCATCCACCTTGAACTTCATAACCTATGAATTTCATTAGGAAAAATAAAAAAACTCCATTTTAAACAAGAATTTTTGCATGAGATAATTGAAATGTGCCTTAAAGAGTTTCTTTGCCTCAAGTAAGCCACAGTAGCAGACTGTACAGCCACAACAAAATGTCAAACATGACAAAAGAAACTTGAGGAAAGAGGCTTAAGCTGACACATTGTAGTTAAAACTAGAATACATACACAACAACATGTACTAAATTTTTAGTAGTACACTCATATGTAGTAGTCAGGTTTTATGTCTGAGCCACAGCACAGAAACAGCAAAGTCAGCATCCACTGACACTGGAAATAGTGTCTGATGGAATCTATGCTAAGTAATAGACTCTCAAACATATACTTCATCACCAAAAACGCGTAGAGTTTCCAGATCCTTTTTTCTTTCAGTAGAAATTTTTCATTCTTAAAGATTTAAAATGGTGATGACTTGGGACCATCTATATAAATGCGTATACACAGTTAGAAGTGCGTCCAAGGTGAGTGTCTGCATAACTAATTTCTAGGCATGAGCTGTGAATGTGAGGAAAGCATATGAACAATAACAAAGTTTCACACATTTCCATTTTTAGTCTGAAAGTCCCCATCTCAGTGTATTCAGAGGAGTTTCAAGTTTTATTGCCACAGTAGTAAAAACAGCAACTCAATAGCAAGTCTCCATCCAGCCAGTGAAAACCCCAACGCTTAGTATTCTGATCCAATAAGGTATTTAAACCCATGTGATTCCTTAAACAAGAGTAGTCCCATTGAAGTCAATTAGACTATTTATTTGCCTTAAATAACACATGGGATAAATATTCTGCCAAACTGGGACCAAGGAGAAAGTGCCTCACAGAAAATAAAACAGCTATAAAGCCTGTTTTCTGTTGGGGGCTATCAATTCATTTATTTGCTTTTTCCTGAGTTTTCACATCTGCTTCTGGCTTTCTTACTTACATAATTCAATTACCTCCAAGAACTAACTTAAGACTTATTTGAAGGAAAATATGCTAAACAGGGGCAGAAGCAAATTTTTATTTATAATAAAGCAGCACAGCTGTAGAAGACCAACAAGGAGCAGTTTCTTTAAACATTGAGACAATTCTCCACATTACTTCTGTTTCTGCGTCACATGCAAATGGTCATTTCTCCAGTTATAGACTGAAAAAATTCTAAGAGACGGTGAACTCAGATTGTTCACAATAAGTTAGCACAAATTTATTTAGCAGAATTTTGTGGGGAGGTTTTGCCTGACGTTCTGGCATCTTCTTTGACTAGGCCTTCAGTATACTCTGAAGTTCAGAGATTAGCAATTTCAGGCAAGTAGGTTATATCCCTGTTCAAAATGTTCCTTGATGCACAATACTGTTAACAGAAATTAACCCTAAAAAGGTGAATGTCTTTCTATGTTATCTGTGCTCTTTCACCAAACAAAAGCCAATACAGAAATACTAATCAATAGAGAAGCACACTGTTGGTAACTTTAATATGTACTGGAATTTTAGTTGCACATTTTATTAACATATTATGCAGTAATCTGGGATGAAGCTTTACATTGCCTTTCCCCCTGTTTACAGTCTTCTGACAAGTGTAATAAAGAATTATTACTCAATTCCTCATTAACATCACATATTTCTAAGTAGAGTTTTACAAATCATGAAGACCATGAAATCATTTGCTTTAGAAGATTCACCTTATATTATTTTGTCAGAAAATACTTATTAATACCACGTACAGCAAGTTCAAATTGCTTTTAGCTTTAGCATTAACAGGGAAGTGGTGTTGTGTTTGTTTTTTGTGAGTCCTTTCTACTGGCCATACTGTTCTCAGACAATAAGTATCCATAACAATCTCCAGCATAAGTTTGCATAAATACATAATCAGAAACAAATAAATATGCTTATGACAACAAAATGCATTTGTAAAAACTGGATTTTGAAAACACTTGATCCTGAGAAGGTATTTACACTATTTGATAGAGTAAATAGTAGCTGTAACTGTATTAGAGAGCTAATAACATCAGCCCCGATCATGACTCTGCCAATAACTTTCTTTTTACTCAGTGTGTTTCAGTATACACATGCTAAACTTGAAAAAACATTTAATTTCAATATGATTATTGAAAAAAGGCTTCTAAAATCTTGTTAATTTGGTGGTGGTTATGCTGTTGTTTTGTTTCCTTGATTGTTTTACTTTGTTTAGGCCTGAAGTAAAGAGTGAGAGACGCTATGGAAGTATCTTATTCTCAAACAGCTTGAAAGTGAATGGTGGTAGTGTATGAATGTGCTATTGCACACACCTTCACAAGGATGAAAAAACTGCTTTGAGAATTATTGCTTGCACTGAAAGAAAAAAAACTCTGAAACCTTCCTTTGGTACTATCACCTGTTAACTAACCACAAACATCCCAGTGGTACATTTGACAACGAAACATAGTTTAACAACTTGTGACTTTCAAAGCCCATTGCATAATCAATGAATATACAGATGTTGCAATTAAGAAATATACAAGAAGGTCAGGCTCAACAAATTATCACACTAAACAATGGATGGAAAGCTTACCCTTATCCTAAACTTGCTGAGAAGGCTCCAAGAGAAGCAATCTCCAAAAGAGACCCTTCCCCAGAAGTAGTCAGCTCTTAAATGGGGTCTAGGAGAGGTGGAGCAAGGCTTCACCCCTTCCAGGAGCACAGGAGAATTGCCTTCACCTGTGCTCCCAGGGTTGACTCATTGCTTGCCTCAGGTGGTCAATCAGAGGTTCAGGATATGATTCAGCAGTTTCCATACATTTGTTGAAGTCTGAACATTCTGAAAATGAACATGTTAAAGTCACACTCAGCTTAGGGGTTTGCATTTGCTGTTGGAATTTTTATTTTATTTCTCAATTCATTCTTTCTGTGCACTATAGTTAAATGAAAACTGGATACACATTTAAAATTAATTCTCTTCTAACACTTTCCAAAAGCATAATAAGAAATTTAATATGAAAATAATGAAATGTTTTTAAAAAGGAGTATGGTATTTTATAGCATAGCACCAAGTAAACAGTAAGATGATCGTTGCCTCCTTCAGTCAGCAAGGTTATACTGTTGAGCCAGGCTAAAAGTTAAAAGCCTTTTTTTTTTTTTTTTCAAGGATGCTCCTTGTGGCATTCTACCAAAGTAAAAAGAACAGAACTTTTCACAGTCAAAACTGAAGTGAAAATCTATGTAGTGTATGTCCCGCTGTTTCTCTGAATGGGTACTTTGATTTTCTTCAGGCTTTTTCTAGCACTGTTTCCCAAGACTCCTTTCCAGTGTAACATTTCCTTTGAAGTCTTACATAGCTTTCAAGTGCCAACCTACTTGCTCTTGAGAGATGTCAGTGGCCTGCTTGAGAAAGATAAGCAGCACAGGCTGACATATTCAATGTATTTTGTTTACTGTAGTTTTATCTCAGTGATCAATAACTATATGTAACAGAAAGATAGTTTCAGTCTCCCTTTGATGTGATGCTAGGTACATTGCCTAAGGTCTTTTTTCACTGTCAAACACGGTTTATTCTAATATCTGTAGCTAGTTTAGCACCAATATGATGTTTTATACTCAGAGGTGCCAGCTATGCTTTCACTTTTGATTTGTATTTATTCTATCAAAGGGATTATATTTTAATATACTATGGTGTCTGGCTTTAAATCACTGTCAGCAAACTGCATTTGTTGAGTAACAAGCTCAGGCCAGCAGAAAGGATTTCAAGCAGTGAGGAGTTCTACTACAGGTTTTTGTTTTCTAGGACTTTTCACAACAGAACTTTGAACACTGGCAAAGATTATTACTGTCAATGTATTCGGTAAGTACATCTGTTTGTGGAAGTTAGAGTTAGTTCGTAATACTGCTCAAAGGTGCACATTCTATCACTTCTTCAATAAGAATTAAATCAGAATCATAGAATCACTCAGGTTCAAAAAGACCTTAAAGATCATCAAGTCCAACCACAACCTAACTTAACCATACTACCCTAATTCTAACAAATCATGTCCCTGAGCACCACATCCAAACGGATTTTAAACACATTGAGAGATGGTGACTCAACCACCTCCCTGGGGAACCTATTCCAATGTTTAACCACCCTTTCTGTAAAGAAGTTTCTCCTGATATCCAACCTAAACTTACCCTGGCACAACTTGAGGCCATTTCCTCTCATCCTGTCACCAGTGAGAAGAGACCAACCCCACTCTCACTGTAAGCATCTTTCAGGTATTGGAAGATAGCAATAAGATCTCCCCTCAGCCTCCTTTTCCCCAGACTAAACAGCCCCGGTTCGTTCAGTCACTCTTCATAGGGCATATTCTCCAAGTCCTTCACAAGCCTTGTTGCCCTTCTTTGGACCTGCTCCAGCACCTCAATGTCCTTTCTGTACTGAGGTGCCCCAAACTGAACACAGTACTCGAGGTGAGGCCTCACCACTGCCAAGTAAGGGGCAGGATGACTTCCCTAGTCCTGCTTACCACACCATTCCTGATACAAGCCAGGATGCCATTGGCCCTCTTTGTCACCTGGGCACACTGCTGGTTCATATTCAGCTGACTGTCCATCAGTACACCAAGATTCCTTTCCATCAGGCAGCTTTCCAGCCACTCCTCCCCAAGCCTGTAGGGTTGCCTGGGATTGTTGTAATCAAAATGCAGGACCCGACATTTGGCCTTACTGAAACTTATATAGTTTACATTGGCTCATCAATCTAGTTTATCTAGGTACATCTGTAATGCCTTTCTACCACTCAAACTCTCATCAAGATCATTGATAAAGATTTTGAATAGGAGTGGACTCAGTACTGAGCTCTGGGGGAAAAAGGTGTGAAAATGAATGAGGGCATGGAGTAAAAAAGCACACTTATCTGCTTCAAGGAAAAGCAAACAATCCATCCAAAAATATCAGATAAACCTATTTAGTATTTAAGCACATTAAAATATTAATGTCTTTTTATTTGTCTTTTTTAATAGCATGTTTAGTACTGCCTTATCTGTCTTATATCAATACTTACATGACTGAGTTTATGGAGACAAAATTAAATATTGTCATCTTACAGTGACTCAACTATTTGCATTCTAACGGCTGAGGTGACATACAACTAATGTAGTTGTAAGATAAAATGCATAAGCTCATCACTGAGACATGCTAAAAGTATGTTGATGGTCAGGTAGACCATTTAGCTTTGCCTGTAGCACTAGTTCAGTCACATTCAGTTGTGTCAGTACCTTTAAAATATGTCTTTTCAGTTTCTATCACAATTGCAAATTAATAACACCTTTTCTTAAGTACGGTCTATATAAAATGCTTATATTATGTTGAAATAAGAGTGCATTAAAAGACAAGGGATTTGCAACCCAGTTGTTTCTACTTTGGTTCCAGCAGTGTAATACAGTGCCATTTATTAACTTATTCCATGAACAATGTAAACTTTGAGATTCAGGGACCAGGATTTATAAGCATTTATATCCACTGCATGGACTAGCACTGGGACAAGTGGGGCAAGAAAAGTTTGATTTGCATACACTTTATTTCAGTCCCCCTGTATTAAACCAGTGCTTCAGGAAGGCATTAATAAACAAACAAACAAACAAACAAACAATCAAACAAACAAATAAATAAATAAATAGGGGGCTCACAAGTTAGAAGAAACAGATTAATCCTCAATCCACAATTAATAGAAGATTGTACTGCTGTGAAAATTGCCTTATCCTGCTGTTTATTGTTAGGCTCTCTTTCAACTTATCTAACCAGGACCTTCCCCCTTCCCTGAACAAAAGCCCACAAGAAAGACATACTAGGTTTCAGCCTTTGTTCCTTAATAGCAATGCTTTAGAGGAATGTCGGGAATTAAAGATCACAAAGGAGCTTGGTAAAACATATGTGGAAACTTTGAAATAGGAAGAAAGGAGGAAGATTACCTCATTATAGCTTCTAAGAATAACTTTTATGTGAGCTAAGGATGACACCTTTACATAGAATAAGGGTTAAATTCTTTTGGTACAGGCATTAGGAAGGATGCTGGCTCTTAGGACTTGGGTTCAAGCAGGCAGGTATTAGAAATCTCCTTATGTAAATCTGAATTTTTATAAGATCCCTTTTCATTTGAGAGTGCATTAAAGCTAAGAACATGAGTGCCACAACCTCTCAGCTTGTGAGAGATATTCCTCTTTTGGATGAGCATGCGTAATTCTTTCATAAAACGTTTGTTCCGGTTTGGAGATTTTTAAATGACACTTGTAGTGATGTGGCGGTAGGCCTCTTCTCTAAGAAAACTGGTGATAGGATGAGAGGTAACAGCCCTAAGTTGCATCAGGGGAGGTTGGATATTAGGAAAAATTTATTCTCAGAAATCACAGGAATCACAGTCCCTTGTGGCATTCTAGAAATTTGTGGGTGTGATACTGAGGGACATGGTTTAATGGGCATGGTAGGGATGGGCTGAAGGCCCATTCCGGCACTCTTTCTCATTCGATGATTCTATGAAAAGCAACACAAAAGAATACAAAGCCTGATTAAATTTCTTCACAGCTATACAGTGTGTTTTTCTTTAAAAACAAAGCTAACCCACATACTGAATATACATATATATATATTACGAAGTGTTACATCTGATCTGTTTTCATTTTAGTCTTGTTGACTAAATAATGTTAATGTTATGCTTTATAAAAACAAGGGTATTTTTTTCCAGGGAGTGCAGATTTTTTTTTTAATATAATTAATCCTTTCAGAAAACAATGCCTGGAAGCCACATCAACCTCATTTCTGTTTATAATTATTTTGGGCTTTAAGAGTTTCTAGACCTCTGTAGAGAGTTGTCTACTCACATTTTCTAAATAAGAGTATAATTCTTGGGTTTGTCTTATGATTAATTATTGGAAAATCATCTTCATGCATGAGGAATGAACATGTGAAAGCGGGATCTTTTTCAAAGACACAAACAGTTAGATATTTCCTCTGGGTGACATTATGTATTAGAAGTAAATTCCAGAGAAGCTTCTGCAGTTTTTCTTTGGTGTTCTCTCTAGGGTACACAGACTAGTGCAGAAAGGTCTACAATGTTTACCCTGCCTGACTGCTGAAACTTTTTGAAATGCTGCCCTAATCACAGTGGTAGCTTTAATCTCTTTTTAACCAGAAGTCTACCTAGTTTAAACTAGCTGTTCAAAGCTTCTGATTATTATACAATCATAGAAACACAATTTCAGGGGTGATATGTAACAGGGCATGGATCCAGTAATCCACTATTTCTCTCCTACTGATATAGTAGTTACAGTGGCATGATTACATTATTATTATTCCAATTTTTACTGAGGATGTTTTTTATTTTTTATTTTACTAAGTAGCAAAATTCTGCTTTAGAAATGTCAGAAGTGAAAGTTATGGATCCAAGCCTACACATATGAAAGGCAATCATCAGAAAATTCTGTCCAAAATATCTGGCTTTTTTCACTTCCTATAAAATGGCAAACAAAATATCTATGCCATAATTCAAGTTCCTGAGAAGTTCAGAAATGGTGGTCTTCAATAGGCTTCACATTTTTTATCGTGAAATCAGATAATCTACATGGGCATGGGTAACTACACTAACACTTAAGTTCTGCTCTTACCTCTCCTACAAGTTATCTTGCATAACAGACATTGTTTAATGTATGCAATGGAGGAGTAACTCTCACCTTGTTCTGATCCTTGTATATTCACTTGTCAGCCATAGAAATACTCTTTTCAGGAGTGAAACCACTTCCCAAACAACAGAAAGGAGCTATCTGGGCCAAGAATATATTTCAGCATTTAGACATCAATTTGGCAACACCTGAGAATAAGGAAGATGGAATACATCAGTCACTATCAGTCAATCCACACTTTGGATAAGCAGGATGCAATTGGCTGTGTTGGACTCTGGACAGAACAATGGACCTAACACCCTTCCACTTGCATCAGGAAGCTATTTTTAATGACAAGTAATGACTACCTTGATTATATGCTTCCACCAAAAGAATTCAATTCCTGCATCATATCTCCTAATGCCAGAATATTAATATAATTAATATTGACTGAGAGTGAAGAATATCATCTATTAAAATGCCACAATCACTTGCACTTATAATCTGGAAATACCTGTTTGAGCTAACTAAGCATGTTTTGTGTAGCTGATCCTCAAGGGTTCTATTCCATGATGTTCTATTCAGAAATATCCCTTCACAAAACAAAAGACTTTTGTTGAAGGAAAATTTATGGTTTCTGCTTCAACAGTCATTTTTAAAGGGGAAATTAAAAGCGTTTTACAAACAAGTGTAAAAGGAGAAGTACCTAATATGCATGCCTAAACTCAGAACATTATCTTTTTGCTCACCTAACCAATAAGTTACCTTTTTCATCTATGAATGATTCAATTTATTCAAAACAGAATAGTTTCCAAAACAAGTTACTCCTTTTGAGTATATCCATATATATATATATCACTTTAGATCTGCCTAATCACAGGAACAAATCCTATCAAAAGCTCTGCAGTAACATCCAGTGGTATGGAAAATGTCCAAAGAATACTAATCAGTTTTCTGTATAAACAAAATGCTTTGTATAATTCAGTTTCTGGAAGGTTATTGTCCAAATATTTTACTGAAGTACTAAGTGCCTTAGAAAAAGACTCTTGCACAAAAGCAAGAACTGTCAAAATACCTGTGGTAAAAGATAAGATTGCACTTTATCTTTCATGATGTGTTTTTGCAAGCTCCAGCTCTACTGATGCTATCAAGAAATTGCTCAGCCTGTGCAACTTCAGAGTTTCCATGGTCAGGATTCTTGACTAGGATTCTGCTCTCTTAGTATTTTAGTAGTGGAGGTAATACGTGCAAGAGAGTGGTTGTCTGGCAGAGAGAGAATCATTTCTGTGGTCTCCATGTTCTTATTTAAAATGCCAAAGTGAAGTACAATAAAAATATTAGCAATGAAGGGCAGCATATTTAACTCCTGCTCATCTCATTTCTCTAAAGTGCACATTTACAGCCCAGACCACTTGCTGAACTGCTGAATACATAATCCCAAACCACCACTACCAAATACAGTAAGTTCCTCTGAGACAGCACTACAAGACATAGATTCAGCAGCAGAAGGTCCATTGAATTCAGTTTGATCCCTTAGCCCACATAATTCAAGAGATATGAAGGTTTATTAACAGCCTTGTATCAGCCACCTAAAATTAGGTGCTATCCTGAGCCTTCTGTTTCAGAGAACGTGTCTGCACAGTCAGATGTAATTTCTTACGTTTCATTGCTACAAATTTCCTTCAAATTGGGTTTGTCACTCCAATGAATCCCCTAGTCAAAATAGCCCTGAAATCCTAACTCATTTGTCACCCACCAGTGCTTCCATCGGCTCAAAATTATCTAAAGCTTCCTTTATCATTCCTGCAGATGTTAACGTTGACTAAATGCCTATTTTCATCCAACTGTAGAATTAAAGCTGCCAGCTCTATTTCTCACAGGGAAATAAAATAAAATAAAAATAAAAATTAGGGTATAAAAATCCTGTAGCATAAGAATCTGTAAAAGGTAGGGGACTGACAGACCAGAAAAATAGCACAGTGGTTCTATTTTGTCTGCTTAGTCACCAGAAGAAAAAAAAAAAAAAAAAGATAGTAGGATTTAAGGTGCATAGGCTGAAAGTACAAGGTTTTCCCTTCCCCTCCACAGGTTCGTCACATATGTGAGCAGTCTCTCACCTTGTGTCAGACCTGTTAATTTCATCTGTGTCTCAAGCTCCCTGCTGCAGTTTCCATAACTCAAAAGAGAGCAAAGCTCCTTGATCTTCCTTTTGCCTTGTTAAAAAGACTGCCAATTATTTGCACATGACCTGCAGACTCCTTCAGAAAGAAAGGCCATGCAACTCACAGCCATGAAAAGTTCTGCTCCTCACTGGGCCAGGAACTTCAGGGACCCTCCTGACATGCAAACCGCCCTACAGCTTTCCCCTGCCTACCTACTGGGTAGACATGCAGTGATGAGATCTAACTCATCACCCACTGTCTCACACACTGGATCAGAGGGAAGTTGATAGGTTTTCACAAAATCCTGAGTGACTTCATGCCACAAATACTACATGTTTTCAAATAAGTCTGCAGCTTCGCAAGATACAAGAGCACTCCCATTTCTACAGCAAGACAGTCCACCACAAGGCTGGAGAGCTGCACTGCTACTCTCCAGCCACATCTAGTAGCTGAGGGACCACAGTGCCAGATGTGTGGCACAGGGCACCCTGGGTGCCAGGAAGTACTAAGTTTATTCTTACATCCATTTACCACTCTGGGCCATGTAGTGTTGAATAGATTGCTACAGTGAAGCTGTGTGAAATAAAATTTTGTGCCAGTGAAGATAAATGGGGACGTCAGTAGCCTTAATTGATAGTGATTTCCTTGCAGGAAAAGCTACTACTACTACCTGTCAGAACATTGCAGACCTTTCATCTGCCACCAAGCACTCAAAAGATTGGGGAAACAGAAAGAAGACTTTAGCTTCAGAGTCCTTATAGAAAACTACTTCAGAATAAACATTATGCTTTAAAAGCTTACCAGCCAAATCCCCAGAAACTTCAGTGCAGACAAGAATGATCAGCCCCCTAATCTACGTTGTCTCAACAAGAATAAAAAATCTGGAACGAAAAGGCTGTTGAAGAGTCCAGATATATTGCAGATACAGTGAGATGTTACTGCTTATCTGGAGGTCAATCTTATTTTAAAATGCAAATTAGATGGTATGAAAAATATTTTTATTCAGCCACTAGCCTAGCTGCCACTGATATAATACTTTTCTAGAAACCCACTATTGGACAAGGGCTATGTAACCTTATCACTCAGGCCAGGCAGTGTCACATGTGTAGTACTGCCAAGTTGGTAGTACCTTGAATTAACAGAGACCTCAACAACCTCTTTGGGAAAGAGCTTTGCTTTTTTAAACTTTATGAGAATTTCAATGCAAATAAACCACTTATAACATCACTGACATGATTGTAACATAACTGCTGGCAACATTTAAATTCTTCTCAAGATCACCTCCACAGACTTGACAAGGATTTGTTTTTCCAGCAAAAACTCCATCAAAACCACACTATAATGTTACTAGAGAATTGTTTTTAAATTGCTACGATAACGCCACAGTAATATTTATTAATGTGAGAAGATACCTTGTAAAGTTGTCAAAGTTTCATTCTTAAAAATTGACTAATAATATATGCCAAATATGTTTTGTTTCAGCAGAACAGCGTAACTTAAGACAAAATCCATATACATAATTTAGAAGATTCTGCAGGCATCAGCTGGGCATTCTTCAATGATTTAATGTGCTGTATTTTTAACAGACTAGAATATAGATGATACTAGATACTAGATACTAGATACTAGATACTTCTGTGATCTGAATTTTATTTTCAACCCTTTGAAATAACCTTAATGAAAGAATATATTGTTCCAGAGTTAAAAATTCATTTAGATTAAGGAATGCTGTTTTTTATAAATAATATCTATTCTACTTTGAAATTCATTTCCCTTTCAGGACAATTAAATTTGCAAATGTGTTCTCACCTGTATTTATTCAGGAATAACTAATTTCTTGTGTAGACAAGCTCTGATGAGCTTACAGAAGATGCAGAAAGTATTACAGTATTGCAGAAAGTGTTGTATAGGTGGTAGATTTGAAGTAAAATGCCAAGGGAAAATATAGTCCTCAAAATGACTTGAATTAGAGTTCCTGTTTTGTGCACACATTTCAGATCAGCTATCCCATTTCTGAACCTTATAGAGACATATTCTTCCTAGGGATGGAGCAAACGACAAAATTAGGTGGTTGAAATTAAAAAAAAAAATGCTATGCAAAGAAAATTTTGGTTATAATTAAATATATCCTACCGAATTTAATTTTTAGTCATTAGTACTGAAGAAGGTTTTCTATTTTATACGATTGTTCCTTATAAACAGAAAATTCAATAAAGCAAAAAGATTCTGATTGGGCCAGGGAATCGCAGCCATATATATTTATGCGACAATAAACTGATAACTGCAGTTAACTTACGTAGCTACTTTAAAATTTGTATGGAGCCATTATCATGTTGTAAGGCGAATATCTTCTCACCTGTACTCTTCCCCATAATACATACTTTCGTCTTCTCTTCATTAAACTTATCTGAAAAGCTTATTTAAAATCATTAAATTTTCATTATAAATATTTTCTGTATGCTGAGTTGCCAGAGCAAATTAATAAGTAAAATATATTTAAACAATTAGAGGTTAATTGTGGTGGATGAATATTAGAATAAACCAAGACATTTACATTAAAGAAATACTATTACTAGAACAAAGCAGCTTTTACATAATATCTTGCTAATATTAGCAATATAATATCCATTTACTTTTCATAACTGTACAAATCCATGAACTAAACTATAGAGAATTATAAAAAATCTTTAACTTCACTGCTACCAATTTAGAATTTCTAGTTTAAGTAACAAATACAGTCCTGGGTGCCCTCTTTCTTCAAGTGACAATTATTGAGGACAAGGGAGATGGTTTCAAACTAACAGAAGGGAGATTTAGATTGGATATAAGGAATAAGTTTTTTAAAATGGTGCTGAGACACTGGAACAAGTTCTCCAGAGAAGTGGTGGATGCCCTTGGAGACATTCTGGGTCAGGCTGGATGAGGCTCAAAGTAACCTGTTCTAGCTGTGGGCGTCCCTTTTTGTTGCAGGGTAGTTGGATGATCTTTAAGGGTCTTTTTCAAGTCAAATGATTCTGTGATTCTAATATGAATGTGGTTGTCACAGTGGACACTACAACAGTTTCACTGGCATCATGAATAATACCAGCAGCTAAACTTCAAATTCTTTTAAACAGTGAATTACAAGCATAATTTGCATAATAAAATCCCTTTGTATTCACTGAGATTGCTAATATCAAGTGATTTCATGGGCGAATGAGAGCTTGAAAATCCGATCCTCAAAAAAGAAGTCTCATTATGACTTATTTCTCTTTTCTTAAAATAGAATACATGTGAAAATATAACATAGCATTTGTATCAATTGTGGAGCAGCAGTAAATGCACACAAACATTAACTTCTCTGTATGCACAAAACACCAGACATTTGCCCATACTGTGGTAATTAATTCCTTGCTGCTCATTTCAGAGCGAAAATGTAGGTCATGTTCAATCTTTGCTTGAAATTGCATTATTACATGACTGTTAAATAATGTAAAAACATGTGAATGCAGTCACTGCTTATACAGTTATACATCTTGTTTCCTTGGGGAATCAAGGGGTTAAAGGTACTCTTTGGCATCAAGTATTACTTTTCTAGCCTTTCACATCCGAAAATGTGAATTCAAGTCATGCTAAAAGTAGGTTTTTTGTCCCTGTGCCCAAGGACATAGTGTGGCACGCATATTTATAAAACTTGTTTAGAGCAGGACAAGGTATGCAGCCTTGCCTTTAGGAAATCAATGACAGCTCTCATACTGGTTTCTCATACTGGCTAAGCTTTCCCCTAAGGCTGGCAGTATAAAAGTCTCTCAAGAGATCTGCCTAAAATTTAGCTTCCTTTTTGGCTCTGTCTCATCTTGGCATGGTTTCCATTTTTCTTGGCCAGCTCTCCAAAATTCCTGTAAATAAATGACCAAAAAAAAAAAAAAAAAGTCTTGCCTCTTGACTATTTCAGGATGCTGTTTCCCCATGAAGTTGCATCTGATTTGCTCTAGCCTTTATTGTATCAAATAGTAGAGTCCCTCTGGGACATGCTGGCTCAGAACAGACTCCTTTCACTTCTGCCCCGGCAAATTCTGTATGCCTAAGGACAAGCAGTAAGGGGCCTAATTTCAGTAATTCCATTTTTATGCCACCTAGAGGCTTTCCTAATTAGAGAGTATGTTGGTACAGGAATGTAGGTATTGCTATAAAATATATTAGAAAGCAGGACTGCAAAAGAATATATCAGACACTTTCTCACATAGTCTCAGGATCCATTCTCCTCATTAGATCTCATTCTGATTATTGGTATTTAGCTGCTGTCTTCAGATAGAAGTAAAATTGAATATCTGTGCACTTTATCTTATCCCAACTTATTTACCTATTTTTGAATGTAAATAATCTTCACCTTTTAATTTCTACCTCCCATTTTTCTGGTCAGTATTACGCGTATGCTCACAAACTGCCTAAACTATGCTAAGCGTGTGTTATGCAGAAGTCTTAGAATTCAGCATGAGCAGGACAATAAGTCAACACAACAGGACACAACTTCATGCAGACATATTTGGCCACTTTGAGGAACAACGCAATTGCACTGCTAACATACTATACCTAAGCCAGCACGTTCAACTCTTTAGCTTGGACAAAACACAGTCATGATACGACTGCTGTCACAAGCAGTGATTCATGCAATCCATGTGCACCCATAAAAGGCTGTTATTTTTAGAACATCCTAGCAACTTCTAAGTACTTGATTTATATAAACACACTTGAGGTTTGTTTGTTTTTACTAAACTCCTTTTTTACTCGAAACCTGCTTTTATAACATATTTTCTTCTTGTGTCACTATCTGCCCTTTAGATACTAAACTTATGGGATTCAGTTACTGCTGTGGCTTGAATGAGCTTTCTGGTGAGATAATTCAGTCTAAGCATGAATAAATGCTATTGCCATTTTCTGGAACTATCTGTTCCAACATTCTACCACTTAAAGTGCCAAAAAATTGTTTTTCCAAACACCATACATTTGTAATTGTTATAAGCAGGTAGCTGTTATTACTATCTTGTCAGATTTTTGTGGCCTCTTTGATCACACTTGCCACAGAGCACTCAATGCTTAGTTTTTATTTTATTGATCTAGTAGATGTTAACAAAGCCTTACTTCCTTACAGATTATTATTACAGCTTGTGATTTCTAGTGATACAGATTAAACTTTGACAAGATAAGGAAAAGAAAACAGAGGCATTTAAAAATATATATTAAAAAGATATAACAAATACAAATGTATAATATAAAATATATTAAGAAATATAAAAAAAAAAATAGAAACACAAATTATTTAGGAAATAGTTTTGCAAGACTCAGATTAATTTAGGAGTGTACATATATCTGTGCTATTAGGAGCACCAGTGAAACATGAAGTAACAAACTGGTAGCAGTTACAGCTGAGCAGGTGTTCATTTATGTTCATATGGAGTTTATGTGTTCTCTGGAGTGGGACATAACTGGAGAGGACTAGACAAGAGCAGAGAGATTAGGTAAATTAGGCTTTGTCAGTAACATATATTGTTACTCATATATTTATGGTGCTCCTGCTCCAGAACAGATCCCATAGAGGAACTTAATTTTTTATTTTATTCTTTTTTTTTCTTTTTTTTTTTTTTTTTAAAGAAGAATGTACGTTTATGTAATAAAGACAGAGGAAACACCAGGATACTGTACAAAGGAACTGACAGCCTGCCTTCAGCCTGTTTAAATTTAAGGGATATTTTTAATTTATGACCTTTAAAATGCAATTTCATGTCAGACTACACGTGAAAAGAATCAAACAACAAATTGCAAAATTTTACTTAAATTTCATCTAAAAAATGCTGGCTTCAGTCTT
This sequence comes from Tympanuchus pallidicinctus, assembly GCF_026119805.1. Lineage (NCBI taxonomy): Eukaryota > Metazoa > Chordata > Aves > Galliformes > Phasianidae > Tympanuchus > Tympanuchus pallidicinctus. The sequence continues at coordinate 23,195,210 of NW_026294802.1, forward strand.
ATTCAACATCTTCATCAATGACCTTGATGAGGGGATAATGGCCACCCTCAGCAAGTTTGCTGATGATAAGAAGTTGGGAGGATTGGCTGACACGCCTGAAGGCTGTGCTGCCATTCAGCGAGACCTGGACAGGCTGGAGAGCTGGGCAATAAGAAGCAGGATGAGGTTCAACAAAAGCAAGTGTAGAGTCTTGCATCTGGGGAGGAATAATTGCATGCACCAGTACAGGCTGGGGAATGAGCTGCTGGAGAGGAGCTCTGCAGAGAGGGACCTGGGTGTCCTGGTGGACGACAGGTTGGCCATGAGCCAGCAGTGTGCCCTTGTGGCCAAAAAGGCCAATGGCATTCTGGGGAGCATTTAAAAGAGCGTGGCCAGGAGGTCGAGGGAGGTGATCCTCCCCCTCTACTCTGCCCTAGTGAGGCCTCATCTGGAGTACTGTGTCCAGTTCTGGACACAGTTCAGTACAAAAAAGACAGGGATCTCTTGGAAAGAGTCCAGCGGAGGGCCACAAAAATGGTGAAGGGCCTGGAGCATCTCTCCTATGAAGAAAGGCTGAATGAACTGGGTCTGTTCAGCCTTGAGAAAAGAAGACTGAGAGGGGATCTAATCCAGGTTTATAAATATCTGAGGTGTGAGGGCCATAGTGGTGAGGCCAGTCTCTTTTCAGTGGTGAGTGGAGACAGGACAAGGGGAAACGTACGGAAACTGCAGCATAGGAAGTTTTGCACGAATGTGCGCAAGAACTTCTTTACAGTGAGGTGACGGAGCACTGGAACAGGCTGCCCAGGGAGGTCGTGGAGTCTCTTCTCTGGAGATGTTCAAGACCTGCCTGGATGCCTACCTGTGCGACCTGCTGTAGGGAACCTGCTTTGGCAGGGGGGTTGGTCTCGATGATCTCTGGAGGTCCCTTCCAACCCCTACAATTCTGTGATTCTGTGATTCTGTAATACAAAACATTATTAACTGATCAGACTAGAGAACACAGTATGGGAAACTGCATAAAGAAGTTCTACTTTCATTGGAGAAGTCCTGTTCCTATTTATATAAAGTTGATGCCATTTATCCAAGACGATTTGTATTTAAATCTTTTAGAAGAAAACATAATTTTATGTGGATGTGTCCAAAACTACAGGAGTGACTGATTTACAGAGGGCAGTGAATTCTCTCTGCTCAAAGTTTCACGTTCCAAACTGAGTAACCACTCTGGAAAACTGAAAGTCTGTTTGCTATTTGCTAACTTCCACAACCATTACTTCTACTAAATTTATTTTCAAAGAGCTGTCAGTATTTTTTTTTCCCCCCTGCAGGAAACTACAAGGGCTTCTCTTATGAATTTCATTTTAAAAGCAGATTTGTATTGCCAGGCACACACAAAGCTCTAAACTTGGTTTCATTCCCTGAAGGATTTGGGAAGTGTTATAATCTATAAGAAGTGCTAATGAGTGACTGAAGGAGAATTCTCCACTGCTGGAAGATTCCTCTCTCTGTCTGTGCAAAGCTGATACTTTTTCAAGAGCCAATGAAAGGTACACTGCTATGTGATCTCAATTCATCTTCATCACAGTAAGCAGCCAGTGACAAGGTAAAGATACACTCTTGAAGACAAAGCAGATTTCAGAGGGAAAGCTATCCTTGTTGAGCATGCAGTTGGTGTGATTTGTAAAAAGGTATACAGCGGTATCCTTTCTTTGCATAAATAATTGAAGTGCAGCAACTACTCTAGCAGCAGCACACTATTAATTGCTTATTTCAGAGGCTAAAATCCCTGATTACAATATCAAACTGGTAAAAGGTTATACTTTCAGACCACAGAGAGTGCTACATAGCTCAATTCAGATAAACTAATAGCTCTTCTGTATTCAAACAGTAATCAGAAGTAGAAACTCAACTCCACCTTAAATCTTTAGCTATAAATGTGCGACTTTCAAATAAAGGACCATTTTTAAAAGAACACTCCTGAAGTGCCTATACCACTGTATCTAATAATTTTTGCATGCACACTGTGAAATATCCCTCCATACTTTGCAAAATCCATTCTTTCGAGCAGACACATCACTGCAGTTTACAAGGCTCCATTTCAGTAGGAGACAAACTCCTCCCTGCTGTGGATTGTTCACCTTCATGTGCATCCAGTGTAGTAAGCAAAGCTAAGACAAAAAAAAAAAAAAAAAAAGTAATGAAAATAGTTTCTATAAGTCTGGCAGCTATGGATAATGTTGTGGATAATTTGCAAAATGCTAAGTATTCCTGAAAATTGCAGATGCTCTGTTTTATTATGTGTAGTACCTTTCATTAAGATTATTTCCTTCTAAAGTCAAACTTCTGAAAGCACATTGTGTCTGTCTGTTCAGCTGTCTCTCTGTCCACCATCTGATGATAATGCAATTTTCAGCCAAGTTCAACAGAACAAGTTTCATTAGCTCATCTGCTCACTATTTTTTCCATCTTTTTTGAATGTCATTTAGGAGAACATCTCCTAAATAACATCTCCTAGGTAACATCTCACTAAGATACCCTTTTTGCAGGATTCCTCCAGCATTAGCATATTATATACCTCAAGTGGCATTTCCTTGAGAAATCTGAGTTCTCATCTGTGCTCCATGGCTAAAACAAGTGATCTTGGAGCACTATTGATTGTACTGTCATCTGGAAAATCAGTAAGAAATGGCTGTTCTGGACACAACCATTAAGGAACAAAAATCTTATCTCTTGGGCATCACTACTTTCAGGAAAAATACACATTTCTAAGACTCAGGAAGGAATGTTTTGTCTTTCAGACACATGAGAACACTGAGAAAGAATTTTCTTTGATGTAATTAAATGCATTTCCTCCAGGAAATCCAAACTTTTTCATATATTTGCATTTAGCATCTAAAATGAGATTTTACATCCTCAGAGGCACATATTTAACTCTGAATCTTATCATTTCACAGTAACTTCCATGAGAAATTGCTTCATCTAAGTATAATCACTTTCACAGATGATAAACATCTGATTGTAAATAAGAAGCATCAACATATCAATTACACCTGAATACTCTGAAAGTACTTAGCCAAGGCCCAAAAATTGCTGATAGTCACAGGTATCTTGGCTTTTGATTGTCTTCTTTTTGAAAATCTATTTAAAAAAAAAAAAAAGCAAACCTGAAAGTATCGAATTTTTCTACACATGGATCTTATTTTTCTGATTAGAAAAACCCAAGTGTTTTTGCGTGTGTTGAGACTTCAACCTTCGGTGCTCAGCACTATTTGCCATAGATTTGAGCCAATATGAACACTTTGCTAGTGACAAATTTCTCAGTAAAACAACATTTTCTCCCCAACAATCTCTGGATAATATAGAGAGCTGTGGCAAAATAACATATATCATGAGAAGACATAGTCTTTACCAGTTTAAGCAGTTTAATAAAGTTAGATAGCACTTTGGGGCCATACCAACTGGTAAAATGATTTTGCAGCTGGTAAAGTAAGTCGCCGAAAACAAGTGTCTGTAATGGGTCCACATGATATTCCAGCGTAAATCTGAAGCAGCTCTTAATGGTGAATGGGTGTAGATTGTTTACACTGGTATAATTCTTTTTTTATAGAACGATAAACATTCCTTGACCACTTTGGCTCTTGCATCTGAAAGCTAATAATGTGTGCAGCTTCCTTCTGTCCCAAGTGTGGTGACTTCTCAAGTGTACAGCAGTTTTAGACTTTTATATTCTTCTGTCTCAAAACCAACCAAAAAGCAAATAGAGTAAACTAAAATATCCAGAAAGATTTGCTAAGAGAAAAAAGGAAAAGAGAGAAAAAGTTACTGTTATATCCATTTGCACTGAGCATTTCTGTTATACGTGTCTAGAGCCCATGTTGTGTGGGGTTTTTTTAACTGTTTTATTTTCTTATCTGCAGTTTTCAGCCACATTAAAAACATTACCCTTGGAAGTTAAAACAAGTCAAGCCGTACAATGTAAACCCACAGCTAGTACAAAGCTATATTCTTCTTATTTATGAGCTTTTCTTTGTCTCATCCTTCCTTTTATTTCTGTGATGAGATAATATGAGGTTATTAGAATAAAGAAAGATTTCTTTGCCATCACATTCAAGACAATTGCAAATGCTCAGTCATATGTAATAAATACTTGGAAAATAAGATCTATGTTCAGATATAATCCTTCATCTGTTTATTGCAAAAGTTTAGACTGTCAGTTTTACTGCCTGTTAATAGGAAAACATAATGAAAAAATAAAATAGTAAAAATGATATCTTGTGTTCTTGACAGACATTTTACCATATTTTAACAATCTGAGTTGATATCCCTTTTTACTTTAAGTAATGAAAACATCTCAAATATTGACATTGAAAATTGTTATAAAGAAAATTTTTAATTGTCTCTATACCCTTTGCAAAATACAAATTCTTAAGTGAAGGACAATTCAGAGACCACTCAGGTGACTGACTGAGAGATGTAAGCAGGATCCTGTTGCAGTAAACACTGCATCCAAAATGTATTCATATGGGCATATGCAGAAGATAAAGAAGTAAGGATGACAGACAAGAGAAAAAAAATGAAATTCATAAGAAGAAAATTGAAAATGAGAATATCATAAGAAACACATTTTGGAAGAAATTCTTATCAAAGTGTGGGTAAGTATAGATTCCATTTGTTGGTTTTCATGGGAAAAAAAAAGACGCAACAAAAAATTAGATTGAATAACATACAGAATTAAAAATACAGTAATTTTCTAACACCTAAATTGTGTTTTAAGTCTGATTTTATGCATTTAATTGCAGTCAATAAAGTATATTAAAGGGAATTGCAAAATGTTTTGGTAAACAGCAGCAGAAGCAACAAATCACCTGATCTGCGCTGACTACTTAGTTCAAAAGAGTTCCCATGCCTTTAGCAATACACAAACAGTGTTTGGAAGATGCCTAACAAATTACTAGAAAAGAAATACTTTTTTTTTTTTTTCCTTCTTGCTATTGCCATCTTTTGCTTGATTATTTGCCTTAGGAAGTTTCTTTTCTGCTCTAGTTTTGTGAATTAGGTGATATACAGCTTGCAAGTAGATTGCGTGCATCTGTCATATCTGGAAGCATGAATTTATTCATCTTGAAACATGGGAACAGACTAAACAAAAGTCTGAGATTCTAAAACTAGTATGATACTTGAAGGATACTTGAGGGGTACTTGAAGGGATTGGGTTTAGGAATAATTAAGGAATTTCAGAAGTGCCTCTACCAGTCTCCTTTGTAACACTAGCATCACAGAATCACACTAAATGCAATCTAGCATCACAGTGACTAACCCAGCACCTGTAGTCATAGATCAGCAATGTAAGCACATATTCTGTTATAGTATGACTTTCTTGTTTTCAACTGGCAGTTGACTGCCAGTTTTTCCTTATATGAATATTAAGAAGGAACAAGACCTTCCACTCCCATCTCTACTGCTTTATAACTTAGTTTTAACTTAAAAACACTACCTTGAGCTCAAAGTGAAAACACGGTGAGGGAGTTTTGAATGCATCAGTTTGTTATCAAACTGAAGGATAAGGAAAGAAACTTTTTCACTGGCAGTCAGCCACAGGGTCGCAAGAACTGATATCACACCTAATTCTTACTAATAGCATGGTATGATTGTCATTGCCTTTTTTTTTTTAAGTTTACGTAAAATTGAAGCATAGAAATAATTAAACATTACTATCATAGTGTGTCAGGAGTATGATATTCTTGTCCAGGATAAGATCCTGAGTGGGTCTGTGTTTTTAAAATTACTTATACGAATTATTTGAACCCAAAAAGTCAAATTAAACCTTGACCTTATACTTTCCTAGAATTAACCAAAGGATATTCCAGCTGGTGCTGCATACAAAATGCTGAATGAAAAAGAGTAGAATAGATTGACAATATGATTCAGACATAAAATTTGATGTGTTCAAAATTTTTCAAATAATTAATTCTGGCAGAAGTAGTTTTGAATGCATTAACATTTTGATTTGTGTATCCTATATTAGGATACACATATTATTATTGATCCTATATTAGTTGTCTCACTGTTAGATTTATCATATTAGAGAATCAGAGATTTAGAAGTTGCATCAACCTTAACCTCACTTCTGCATGTAAGATAACCACAAAGGAAAGATGTGCAAAGGAGTACTCCCTTAAATTCTGTAATCACATAGCCACAGAGCCATAGAATATCTTGAGTCAGGTGGGAACAACAAGGATCATTGAGTCCAACTCATGACTCTACTCAGGACCACTTGAATCCTATGTCTGAGACTATTGTCCAAACACTTCTTGAACTCCAGCAGGCTTGGTGCCATGACCACTGCCCTCAGGAGTTTGTTCCAGCATGTGATAGCTGTCTGAATGAAAAATCTTTTCCTAATATCCAATGGTTGTACCAAATAGAAGTCAGGAGATAATTCTTTTAAAAAGGTAAAACTTCTCAAGTCCGGACTACTCAGAATACTTAAAAAGTAAACAAAAATAAATTTACAAAAAAAAAAAAAAAAAGAGATTATTATGATTTCATAGAACTCCTCTTAAATAATGGGGTATTAACTTATTAACAGTGTTAACTGCCATAATCCAGCTTCCAGTTTTCTTGAATGATAAAATGGCACAAGGGCAACACCATGTTGTTAACTGCCAAATTCCTCTGGAGAAAATTATTTCTAGGCAAGGCATGTTGTTTAAAACAGTAATACAATAGGTGTCTTTGTGGGGCAGATAAGTCTGTGTGCCTTCAGAAATTCATATCTTAGTTCACTAATTTCAGCCACATTTCAAGCTTTGAAGCTGCTCCAGCAATGGTTTCCTGGAACTTTTCAAATAATTTGACTTTAATTTAAGGCAGAACATTAGCATCTTCAGTGAACTCAGAAATAGTCATATAGCTCTCGGCACTCAGGGAACTGGTGTGCTTCAAAGCATGATTGTAACTTCTTTGATGCCTTGATAATATCAGCAGCAATAGGACTCTTTGGTTGAGAATCCTCTCAGGAAAAAAGTGGAGTCTACTTAATTTGCCAATAATACTGCCAGTCACAGCTGGAGCCTCCAAAACTGAAGTTCATTACTAAGAGATCTTTAAAGAGCATAACAATCAGGGTAAATGTCACACTCATTAATCACCTTCCTAAATAGACCAAACAAATAGCAATGATTGTATGAACTCTGCTTTCCTGAGAAAATGCCATAAATTATGGAGATCAACACCACATCTGATAAATTGCTAAATAAAAAAGAAATATGCACATAAAAGTAATGTGAGGCCCAAGTAAGGGTTATTTATTCATATCTCTGCTAACCTTGGTGAATATAGTAACATACAAAAAGGTAGAAAGGCAAGGAGTTCTTCTATTTCACGTAAAAAAGTGAAATCATTATTGCTTGCAGTATGATGAAGCTGGAATGGTGCGTGATGTGTAAAGTAAGAGTCTCATTTCCAAAATGGTTGAAACAGTCTGAGGATGATTAAGCAGCAGTAAGGCCAAGCAGCTGTCACGGTAGACATACAGTTTTTACACCCATTTAATGCCTTCCTTTAACTAGCCATTCAGCAATAGGAACTAGTCCTTTCTAGAGCAGCAACAGAAGCAGAGGAGCATTAAGAACTGATCCCTATACTTCCTCCCTACCTTGTAGTCTGTAGAACAGCCACATGGCTTTTTCTGTCCTACAGTGTAACTTGTTAGAGAAACATTGTAATGGGTTATTTGTTTATAATATATAGTAAATTGCACACTAAAATAGATAGTGAAGGCATCTCTTATTTTATTATGCTGGCCCACAGCATCAGAGGCGGATGTTGGTGGTGTGGCAGTTGAGGTTGAACCTTCCCATCGATATTCCATTACGTTTTGTTTTCCCGTGACAGATGGCAGCAGAGAGGCGGTCTAACAGAATAGCATCTGACTTTGAAGTGCGGATGGAGAAAAGGTGTGGCGCTGAATTCCTCCAAATGGAAAAGATGGCACCACTGACATTTACCATGCTCGCTGAATGTTTATGGAGACCTACAAGTGGTTGTGAGCATAGTGATGCAGTGGTGCATTTCAGCAGTGGTGGCACTGACAGTGGATCACCTCCCTCAGTGCAGATTTTTATAAGCATAGCATGCAGGTGCAGGTTTGTGTTCATCGCTGGTGAAAATGCATGGCTAGGTGGGGTGACTGTGTTCAAAAATAGTGTTTTGTGGCTGAAAATGTGCTTTATCAAATAGTACTATTGTGCTCTTCTTATCTGTTTTAGTTAGCATGGAAATAAATAGGAGATATTACTCTCAGAGTGTTGGGAGAACTTGTAGCTATGCTTGCAAATCTTTTCAGCAACCTGTGAACAATCGTATCTGTCTCTGATCCTGATGGCATACTGAATGCTATTTTGTAAGTCCTGCATGTGCTAGAGCTATGACAGAAAAAGAGATAGAGGAAATGATAGAGAATACAGCACCTGTTGTATCATTGGCAGGAAACCTGACCTGGATGTGGTCCTGGAAGTCTGCTCTAGGCATCCTTGCTTCACCAGACAGGTTGAACAGGATGACCTCCAGAGGTCCATTCAATCTCTCCCCACTCCTTCCACAAAATCTGCAGAGTATGATGTCTTTGTTTAACCACACTGAACAGTCTCAATATTCCTCATTTCATTCATGACGAAAGGGGTAGGCTTTTGACATTTGCAGATTGATTTTTCTGCCAGATGAGGAAAAAAAAAGCATTAAAACTCCAGATATTGCTTGTATACAAATAACTAAAGACACACAGAAAAAAAGCTGCTTGCATAAAACAAGTTATGGCAGATTGGCGTATTCTCTTACATTACCCTTCAGCAATGAGGAAAATCTGAATGCTGATGTAAGAACTTTCAGATTCAGAAGATAAAACTAACATACTTTATACAGATCTCTTTGCATATAAACATATACTGCACTGCCTGCACCTTTTCTGGTTTCAAAACAATACAGTATGGTTGATGAATGCATGTAGGAATATTCACACCTATGTTTTCAAACTTCATGCACTTTTAATGGCATGCAACCCTACTTCACCTCAATGTGAATAAGGGAAATAACCTCTCCCTGCTGCAAGTAAACTCCATACATTATTATGTACAGTATATCAGTTGAATTCAATTAGGGGACAAGGAAAATGTAAGCAGAGGTGAGGTAGGAGTGGGGGGGTGGCTAAGGCACCAGTAATCAGAACTTACTGTGTCTCTATAAGCTTTTAAGAGTGTGCACAGAATAATTGCTTCTTGCACTAATATAGAAGGAATTATGCTAAGGTTAATAAATTAAATGTATGCAAAAAAGCAAGTATATCTATATCTACTACTTGTTGTAAGACCAGAAATAAATAGGGAAAGCAAACATGAACCTGGAGGTAACCTATATTGACACTCAAGAACTATTGTTGTATCATGTTATTGTTTGTACCTATTCAAGCACGAGATAAGTCAGAACCTATAAAGTCAATGCCTTTTCCACAAAAGATATTGTAAAAAGAAAGTGATTGGAAGAAGCAGCATTTATTTGGCCCTGACAAATGCCTTCCCAGAAGTCTTTCATTAATGGAAGTTGAACAGCACTATTGTCACTTCTTGTTGTGACAACTATTGACTATGCTGGCACTGCTTCTTGCAGTACAAGTAGGGTATATTACATGTATTAAAGCAGTCCGAGTCTTGAATAGTATTCCTCAGGCTATGCAATAAATCAACCAGCAGACAAGAAGTCATCAACAGTTCTGTAAAATTGCCTGCATTAGTAAATGAAGATTTTATGTCATACCTCAAATTTTTTCCTTGGCCAAGACTATCAAAACAGAGGTTTTATGTCTGTATTGTCTATGCATGCTGTTTCATTCTAGCTTGCTTTCCACCAAACCAAAATTTTCCTCTTGACTGTTAAATTCTCACAGACAATGATGTGTTTCAGTGCTTTGACTTTACTCGTTGCTCATTTATCATAGCAGAAGGGATTAACTGAAGATTTCCAATCAAATAAATGCCTGCCTGCTTTCTATGCTGTGCGAAAATCTAAAGTTGTAGTTATTTACTCAGCACTTCTGTAACAAGCTTGGAAGTTCAGCCAGGAAAGATGATCAGTATGGAGTTGAATACAACCACTGCCAGCTTAGTGGCATGGAAGAATGTATGCCCTCCATTTCTCCAAAGTATTGGATAAGTGGGTATTTTTTCACTGCTCCTCTTCTGTTTTGGCTCGCCTAACAAGGTCATCCCTCTACTTTAAATACTTTTAATCCTAATTTTGAAAGTTATTTCCTCTAAAAATGAACCAAAATTGATTTTCCTATTTTTATGGTTTCTACAAACCCAGGGTTGTAGAAGACGGATCTACCCATAGGACTTACAAAGTCACACTTTCTCTTACAAGACTTTGCTGGGAACATTCTCCTTTCTTATAATACTCTTCCTCTTGTTAAATTCTCAGAGTAATCTGGTTGCTAATACGTTTAGTGCTCTTTCTAGTATTTTTTCCACTTTACAGTATAGTAAGCTCTATTTCTCTTTCTTTATCTTTCTTGCCATCTTGTCTTTATCTATTTCCCTTCCCACACACTATTTTGTCTCCCTGTGTCTGATAGAAGAAAGTATAATAAATGCAACATACGAATTGTATCTTAGAATGCCCATGGGGCCATCAAAGTAAAAATAAAGGCTATTTTCTACTCTATGAAAATAAACTTTATATAGTGGAAATATGTAATTTATTTTCAAAGAGATGTATTAATTTAAGATGAAATATGTTACTATAGTATTGGAAAAAAGAAATTCCATCTGGCTGCTCTTATAGATGTATTCCCAGCTGAAAGTTTACAAAAGTGTTAACTCTCTACCATTCAAAGTATATTGTGTCCTATGAAGTAATTTTGAAATGACTGAAGATACTCTCCTTCCTGAGAAAGTTCTTCTTTCTAGGAGAAAGTCACACATTTTGAACACAGTAAAAAAAAACCTTTCATTCTAATAGCACCACACTGAGAGCTCTGTTACATATTTAGTGCAGCAGTCCACTTTGGCCTGGACTACAGAGAGACAAAAAGCAGAACTGGAATGGCTAACAGGGCTGTGAAAGGTTTCAGAAATTCCTGATCTGTATTAAAATCTTTTTTCCCCCAGACTGTAAATAAGCAATAGACTGCCTTATGTGAAATCCAGGTTCTGATCCTTGGTCTTAATTCCTTTGTTTGAATGGTCCTGCTTTCCATAAATAATTAAAACTTTTGACTACAAAGAATAAGACTAAAGCAAGGATTTTAATCTAGATCTCTGACCAGCACCTACTTAGTCATTCACAAACCTAGCACAGTATCTGCTCATGGTTAAATACTTCAATAGTTGGATTTATAGTTTTTGTCAGAAAATATCATGAAAACTTGGTGATGATAATAAAAACATCTAGCCACTTGAAGGAAATATGGGAAAATTCTTCCTCTTGTTGAAAAAACAAACAAACAAACAATCAAACAAACAAACAAGTATGTGTTTTAGACATGGAAAGACTGTAGCTTTTAATCAGCTTCATGCTTGGACCTTCCTCTACTGCAACATTTAGGGCCTGACATCAACAGTCAGGCATTGTCCCACTATAACATCTGCTAGGAATCCTTAAGTTGTGCCTTCTATAATGAAATATGCATGTTCTGGGAGCTTTTTATTTTCTTTAATACAACAAAAGCCTTGCAGAACTAGGTGTTTCAGAAGAACTCTAGTTTTATGGGCACAGTTTTGCACTTGCAATAATTGAAAGCACCAATTACATTTACACATTTTGGCTGCTCGCTTAGACGTATAAATGCTGACATTTGCCCTAACAATTAGCTTGTAGAGATAAAACTGTAATCACAGAGCAGCAGACTGTCTTTCACTTACTTTAGCAATTAACATCATGACATCTTAAAAACTCTTTATTCCCAGCTTTCTTCCCTCTCCTTCTGCACAGCTTTCTGACAAGAACAGGAACATAATTGGTCTTCATTCTTGTAGAATGCAAGAATAAGTGCATGGCCAGTTTCATTGCATTGTACACCGTGTGCACAAACAACTGATTTTGCAGATTTTTTTATTTTTATTTTCATTTTTGCCTGTAGTTAAGGTGTAGATATGGAAGTATAAAGGACCCATTTGGTGCTCTCCCTCCTCCTTAAAATGTCTGTCCATTGATTGGCATGAGCTCTGTCACAAACATTCCTTCAGCAGTAGGAATTGGCTAGCCCATGAGCAAATAGTATGTGTTTCTTAAGCACCAGTGACACCTGCATTCAGAAAAACCACAAGCTGTCCCATCTGACAGTGCCTTTTTCAGCATTCACTTATAATATGGACAGAAATACGTGATGTTTCTGTTGAAAGCAGAACTGAAATTACCATAATTCATATACACAGTCCAGGAGTTTATATAAAAACAAAATTGTCTTTACTTTAACATGTTATGCAAGGTATTAGTTTTTGAGTGTGAATTGTCACCAAGTTATGCATCCAGTAGAATTTAATATGATTCTTTTAAAGTTATTTAATTTTAAAGTTTCAGAACAAAGATTTTCCTTTAAGTTTTCTATCATTCAGCCATTATCTTAATATTTTCACTCATTTTACTTTCACTAAAATACAGATTTATTATCTGGAAAATCAGAGTAAAATACTACAAATTCATTTGATTTTTAGCTGAGCTTTTATTCATTTCTGGTTTTATTGCACTTATGAGACAATTGCTTTTTTTTTTTTTTCCTAAATCTTTGGTAGTTCTTCTTCGGAGTGAAACTTTATTCTGGGAAGTGCTCTGAAACAATTTAAAGAAAAAATGAAATTGATACAGTATTGTTACATCGTTAGAGGGGAAAATATATAAAATATTGTTTACTGCTCATTCAAACAATGGTAGATTAAAGGCATATACAAAGAATAAACCATTGAATTTTCTGTATCTAATCCGAGGGTGAAGGGGGAGGGAGTGGTAAGGAGACCATTATGATATTCTGTCAGAGAACTGCTCGAGAAATGACAATGGACAGCAGAAGAAAACTCAAATATATTTCAAGAATAAAAGAGATGAGAAAGAAAATCTTCTACACAGAAATTCACAAAACATTTCTTCTCCTTTTTAATTTCTCATTATTACCATTCAACTGGCCATTTTTAATAATAATTTTATTTTTACTTTACTTAATTCTCATTCAGAAATAAACTGTTTCTGCATAAACTTTGAAGAGAAATTGCTCAATTTCCAGCTCAAATACCAAAGCCAATTTCTGCAGTATCTCATCACCAAAGAGCTATGGTCCTCAGCATGTAAACTGTTAAAGATTGATATTTATGCATTTATATTTGAAAATATGTCTCCAACATAGAGACAACTCTCTAGTGTCTCTGGTGCTCAATAATATTGGCCTTAACACTAAAGAAGGAAAGTGAATGACTTGGATGACAAACATTTCAAGAGTATTTCATAAAATGAGGCACTCCAACGGGAATGAAAAGTTAATTACTTTTCCGACCACAGCATCCACAGTTCAAAAAAAAAAGGTTAATCAGGATCAAACAACATCAACCAGTAAGTAACAGAGTAAAACTTTAGCAAGATTCTGTGGGTTTCAGACTTCTGGAGAATGTGACTAATTGGGAATTTGAGCACTGAGATAATGGAAATTTATTGATATGGACAAAGGTACTAAAATTTCCTGAGAATCTTTAATAGTACCATATTGGAACACTAATAGCTTTGTATTGGAACACTAATAGCTCCATATTGGACGGAAAGCTCAGCTAGCATTAGATGATACATTAGAAAGTAGTGAGGGGCCATTAAAAAGAAATTGTCCTGAAGGCAAACAAACATTCAGAACTGTAAGTGCTAAAAAATACTTTGGGTTAGTAGGGATAGAGTGAGAACATTATCAACAAAGTAAGAAAATGTCTGAGGACATTTATTGGTATGGAGATTTCCTGGATTTGCAGCTGAAAAATTAAAAAAAATAGGGGGCTTAAACACAGAAACTAAATTTAGAAAAATGATATTAATTCATTTTGGTTTGTTTTGTGTTAACATCTAATCCTGGAAATATTTCAATCCAGTACACACTTGTAATTTGGTTTGATGATTACTTTAATTCTGACAAGTTTCTTTATACCCACCCTAGTACCTATTAAAGGGCAGTTTTATCCATGCAGGCACTATTTTTTTACTGCAGTGTCACTATTATTCCAGTTCCAGGTTGCTCCTGGCAGAGAAGTTACATCTCACATAATCTCATTTCTGTATACTGTAAAACACTCGAACCAACCTAAATCATATGCTCCAATCAGGTGTGCCTCCCAGTCTGGGAGACAGAAAAGGCAGATATTTTCTTTCTCTATATTCTTTCTCTAATTGCTTTCATCGTGCCAAATCAGAAGTTCTCAACAATATATTAAATAATTAGGAGGTATTAAGAAAATAGTATAATTTCTTCAGATGATGCTGACCCGGTGTTTCAGAGTTTATTCTATATTCTACAGACCTATAATCTCTTATTTTATCCTTTAGGTAAAATCAACAAAAAAGTAAGAACGTAGGAATAGAGCACCAGATCAAATCAGGGAATCATTTAGGCTAGTATCCTACTACACCATAGCTATATATGCTTATCCAGTGAAGATTGTAAGAACAAATGGAAATGATACTTATCCATAAAGATCTCAAACTCCAACCATTTTCAAATCAGAGCTATGCTGTTTTAGTTGTGCTTCTGTTGTGCATAGTAAATCTCAGTAATTTTTTTCTTTTGGACTTAGGCAGTCCTTTCCTGACCATCAAGTAAACTTTAAACATGCACTTTTTTTTTTTTTTAAGAGTCTTCTTATTTATTTTGAACCCTCTGCAATCAGCTTTATTTGATTAGCCCCTCCATCTTGTGGTAGAGATGATGAAATATCAGCTGAGCCTCTACATGCCACCAAGGAGTCTTTAAATCATACTTTCTCTTTCCTCCATCAAATATCTCTTTTCCAGCCTGATGATTGCTATCTTTGTTGCTCCTCACATAAAAGCTGTTTTGTACCCTCTTCGGCTTCTGTTGTCCACTCATTTTCCAGATCTCAATCCAGATCCAAGTGATTCAATGGTTTGTTTAGAAGCTTTATGTCAATCTTCAGTGCCATTACTTGCACTTGCTCTCATCAGTCACGTATGCGTATAGGGAAACAATAATTCAAAGGACCCAGAAGTTTTGTCACTTTGATGACAGGCAGTCTAGAGCATAATTTATTTAAATGATGCCAGAAGTGTGAAAGATTCAAGATTTAACAAGACAGCCAACTGCATTATGAGATTTTTAGTCTGCAAGGTTGAATAGTTTATTGTAAGGGGTATGAAGAAATCCTCACTCCTGGAAGTCTGGCTGCTGGGGCTCAGGGGCAGCCGAGAGCTAGTAGCTGTTCATTCCCTTGGCAGTCATAGAGAGAGCCATCATAGTGCAGCACTGCAGGGAGGGCTCAGCCTGCAAGGCAGGAAGGCTCTCACCAGCCAGGGTCCATCCCATTGTCCTTGGGGAGATGCAACTCCTCTCAGCATCCCTTAAACCCGCAACTAGACCCTGCTGCGACCTTATATACAAGAAAATATAAAAATACTAGGATGGAAACCAGGGCTTGGTTCTGATTAGCCTCTCAAGATCAGTGCTAATAACTTAAAATAAATCAATAACGGGTTGAGCAGATACTTTCCTAAAAGAGAGATGGGGAGAGAATGGAAATGAAAAGAAACAAACTGGAGGTAACAGGACAGATTTGCCTTAAAGGAAAAGCACTTTAATTCCGTGGAAAACAAAAACAAACAAACAAAAAAGTTTAAATTTGGTACTGATCGATCAGTGAGAGGGTGGATGGAAAACTAATCTATACAAGAAAAAGCTGGGATAAATTAACTTTTTTATATTCTTCATTGCTCATTTTCACCTCTCAGCTTTTGCCAACTCATCAACAGGCAATGATTTCACATAGTGTTATCCCTACTAAAGAGATTGTATACAGAAACCGTATGTAATGCAGATTTACTAATCAATTGTGGGACTGTGGTGGCTGGTCAGAAGAGCAGTCCGAGAAAACAGTTTAGCAAACAGAAATGCAATCACTGTTGTTTAAATTTTTGTGGTTCTGTTATACATGTGGTTCTGTTGTTTGCTTACTTGAAATCTGTGTCCATACTGCTCTGGAAAACAGTACATTTGAATGGGCCTACAGCACTGCTTTGAAAGGAATTCATATAACCCTTAAATGAGTTTTAGGTAAAGTTCTTAGCTGGGAATGGAGATGAAAAGTGAGTCTATCCTCACTTTTCTAGCTCTCTCTTTCTTAAAAAAAAAAAAAAAAAAAAAAAAAAAAAAAGCAGACAACAACAAGAACAACAAGGAAAGGATTTCCCTATAATTCTCGATGCTTGTTTACAGTGCTCCAAAAGCATGTTGTCATTTCAATTCCCCACACTTCAGGCATTTGGCAGCTTCCTGTTGGCCCATGCAGGATGTTTTGGATGACTTGCTGAAGAACTGAAGTCTTTCTGTGCATTTTTTTCTGGAGATAGGACACATGGAATGAAGTTCAGCAGTTGACCAGTTAGTTTTCTTTCTGCACAGCTTTGCCTATTCTAGATGTAGGCATAGCTGCAAGAAGGTTAAGGTTATACAAGATATGAAGAATCACAGAATCACAGAATCACAGAATCACAGAATCACAGAATCGCCCGGGTTGGAAGGGACCTCAAGGATCGTGTAGTTCCAACCCCCCTGCCTAGCAGGGCCACCAAACATACACATTCAGATCAGGTTGCCCAGGACCCCGTCCAACCTGGCCTTGAACACGTCCAAGGACGGGGCATCCACAACCTCCCTGGGCAGCCCGTTCCAGGGCCTAACTACTCTCCTTGTGAAGAACTTCCCCCTAACATCCAACCTAAATCTTTCCTCCTTCAACTTGGATCCATTTCCCCTAGTCCTGCTGTTGTCAGCCCTTCTGAAGAGTTTACTCCCCTCCTGGGTGTAGGTTCCCTTCAGGTATTGATAGGCTGCAACGAGGTCACCCCGCAGCCTTCTCTTCTCCAGGCTGAACAAGCCCAACTCCCTCAGCCTGTCCTCATAGGGGAGGTGCTCCAGCCCCCTGATCATCTTAGTCGCCCTCCTCTGGACCCTTTCCAAGATCTCTATGTCTTTCTTGTACTGAGGGCTCCACACCTGGACACAGTACTCCAGATGGGGCCTCACAAGAGCCGAGTAGAGAGGGACAATCACCTCCCTGTCCCTGCTGACCACCCCTCTCCTGATGGAGCCCAGGATCCCATTTGCCTTTCGAGCTGCCAGAGCACACTGCTGGCTCATGTTCAGTCTCTCGTCCATCAGGACCCCGAGGTCCTTCTCTGCCGAGCTGCTCTCAAGGCCCACTCCTCCCAGCCTGTACGGGTGCCTGGGGTTCTTCCGGCCCAAATGCAAAACCTTGCACTTTGCCGTGTTGAACCTCATTAGGTTCACCCGAGCCCAGCCCTCAAGCCTGTCGAGGTCCCTCTGAATGGCATCCCTTCCTTCCACCGTATCGACCGCACCACTCAGCTTGGTGTCGTCAGCAAACTTGCTGAGGGTGCACTCAATTCCCTCATTGATGTCATTAATAAAGATGTTAAAGAGCACCAGTCCCAAGACAGACCCTTGGGGGACACCACTTGTTACCGGCCTCCACCTGGACATAGAGCCGTTGACCACCACCCTCTGTCTGCGGCCTTTCAGAGGGACAAAAAAGAAGAAGTGAACAAATAAACAAAAATGTTTGCTGGAAATGTAACTAAAATCAAAATTGCATAATAAAGAAATGGTGACTCATAAAAATTAGGAGAAAATACAACATTCTACAAAATCAGCATGTCCTAAGGATATGCAAAAAAGACATCTAAATAAGAAGTAGGTCAGTAATGTTGGATACCTTCTCATTTCATAATATGAAAGAGAATATTTAAAACAGACTGGGCTGCAATTAGGAGCATTAGTGTGAATGATGTACCTCCCTTTTTATTTCATTGCCTATTAAATCAAGCTTAGTGTCGTAAGCTGAAGAAAGAGAATAGCAGCAAAAAAAGGGCAAACTGGGAATGCACGACTCATCAACCAGAAGTAGGTTCTATCACATTTTTGGCAAATATATCAGGCTTTTGTTAAATTAAGATGAATTCTGGTTTCCTTTCTGTGCTTTTTCTTCACCCTTCTATTCTGTCTGTTGGGCATGGTTTGTTTTTCCTGACAGTTTGAGATTTCTGAGCTACTGCAATGTAGTGCCAACACACACTGTGCACAGTGAGTGAAGAAGAAACAATCTGGCTGTTGTTTCTCTGCTTTGCAAATAGCAATTTGCTTCTCATGACTATATTTTAGATCCTGATACCAGGAGTCTGATTTTAGAATGTTAAATGTTTTTGTTCCACATAATGTGTCTGTTCTAAGATGGCTATTCTGATGCAAAATTAAAACTGGCACTCAGTTTATAGAACAAACTAAGTAAGAGTCAAGAATACATTGCAATACAAATCTAGTAATTACATAAACAAAGCAGAATTAAAATAACTCAGTGGTCTGCTTACCACTGACCTTGATCTTTGGAGGAATCAGGCTTTTAATGTTGAACTGGTTCATAAAACAGAAATTCAGCACTTTGTTCAGCTAAATGTAAATCAAGATGAAATTTAGAATATTTTATTAAAACAATAAATTACACTTCACTATTTTCTGACAATAAAACAAGAATGCAATAAATACTTTATATTCAATACAGATTAAGCAAGAACACTAACAGATTTGTTACTATTACTTTACAAAGACATCTATTGGCTATAGTTAAAATGTAGCCAAATTTCCAACAAAAACTTTCAGATCCTTTGCCAAATAGTAATGGTATCTTGTCAAGAAATTCGTAGAACAAATAGCACCATAAATCATATGCCACGTGCAATTAACTATACATTTCATTTAGATTTAATAGGCTATTTACTGCATGATCTTCTCATGTCATAAATTATCATCGCTTTGTGGAAGTCAGTGAAGCCTGTTTATACCAGCTGCAGCTTTTCTCCTTACTGCTGAATGATTAATGTTGCTTTTTAATATTCAGTAGAAAAACGTATTCCGTTATTGAGAGACATCAAGAGGAGAAAAGGCAAATAAACATTAGAACTACTTTCCAAGAGGTGCTGAAAGCCAACATTTCAGGGAGGGCAGGGAGAAAAGCACAAATCTAATCATAATTGTTTTACAAACTATTATGATTACTTTCTTTGAATAGCTTTGAATTAACTCCAAGGGAGAAAAAGAAGGGGAGAGGGAGAAAAGACATGTACAGAAAACATGTTTTTTAAAAGCAATCATCAGTCACATATGTGAGGTAAGAAGACTAATTGCCTAGTCTAGAGATTATTGAAGATCAGAATGTTTTTTCAGTAACAACCATTCTGAAACACTGGATTACATAAAGTAAGCCAGGATCATCCAGTTTAATTACTTGTACTTTTGTCTCTTCAAGAATGTGACAACTTAGTTTGTAAATTGTCTATTTAGTGAAGAACCTCAGCTGTTCATATACGTCAACAAGCATAGCTCCATGTAGTTTTACCCACTTCAGTGGCATGCTCTTTTTGTTTTGTGCTAATAGCCTGCTTCACAGTGGGTGTCTTTTGACAAAGACTGAGTACTTAATGACATTTACAAAATAATTAAATGTGATAATTCTGGATTACCTCTTAATTAAACCAGAGATTTGAAACACTCTTTGTGATTGTAGTAACAAGTAATTGAAGATAATCTTGAGATAAAACAATCTTCTTTCCTCTTGATTTCTTTCCTTGATCCCTTATATGCAGGCAGTTATTAGTGGTATTCACCTTCATTTGCCTATTTAGACCTAGTTTTATTTGTGATTGTATGTTCATGTTCTCAATTGATTTTACACCTAAAAATCAGCAAGGATTTAGGTACCCATTC
This sequence comes from Tympanuchus pallidicinctus, assembly GCF_026119805.1. NCBI lineage: Eukaryota > Metazoa > Chordata > Aves > Galliformes > Phasianidae > Tympanuchus > Tympanuchus pallidicinctus. Next base: position 23,215,221 of record NW_026294802.1, read on the forward strand.
ACACTGTTCCTGCCATTTCCCAAGCGTTTTGGTATAAGTAGTAGCTCCATGTCAGGTGTGTCAGATTTTTCTTATGTGAGAGTTTCAGGTAGGTTTTTGATGACAGTCCTATTTTGATCTCTCAGTTTCAAAGGTTTGCTACATAGATGTAGTAGTCTCAGTATTTGTTATGACAATACCCATACAGCTACTGTCAAGTAGCCAAAAGACATGTGGTGAGCTTTGAACAGGGCAGAGCATGTTAAGGAAATTGACACAGAAGTGAAATTTCACTTCTTGGGATTATTTTAATTGGCTATTTAACTAATGGAAAACTACACAGAATGACTTAAAGCCTCCATAGATCACTACTATTCCCATTACAGTCTATATGACCTCATTTGGGGAAATGGCATTTGCCATTGAATTGGCCTTTCTGGACAGAGATTTTCTTAATAGTTTAGAAAAACAAGACCTACTTATGGCATTTTCTGAAGAGGCTTACACATTTATTAGAGCTTTATTTCTCTTTCATCCCTATTAATCTCTGTGAGGGGTGTTCATAAAGGCCAACATTATCTTAATAAGGCTGATCTCTCCCTCTGTACTGTATTCAAAAGGACAGAGGGTCGCTTAGAAGAGCTAAGCCGGGTCTATCTTTCTCTATTAAACTTAGAAAAAGCCTTGGGAGTTTTATATCATACTTTGTGAATATCCTTTTCCAAAATTTTCCCATGTAAAAATAACTATAACAAGTTCAGGCTGTTTCCCATAAACTTCATAACAATTGAAATTGCCTTTTGTTGTTTGGTTCTTTTTTGTACATTTCATGTTGCTCAGAAACATAGTAACAGAAAAACAGCATTTGATTACTAACAGGCATGAAACAGAGCCAAATAAATAAATAGTTTCATAATGACTTGGAGCATACCAAGTTATAACAACTCAAGGTCAAGATCAGTGAAAAGGAATAAATAGATATTAAAGCTCCATCAGCAGCTGTAGGTGGAAAGTGGTTGCATTATAATTTTTTTTAAAGCACAATGTCAAATTGGTGTGTATGCTTTCATGGTGGCAAAGGAAACAAAAACGTTATTTACGCTGATACAGAAATGATAACTCCTACAGATCAAAGGCTCCCATCTTTGAGAGATCCCTGGGCTTTATCATTAGAATCTGTGTTAATTCATTAACCTCAGAGCAATATTTGGCTTAACATCTAAAAATCTCCATGAAGTATGTCTGCATTCAGTTACTTTTGTGATCAGGGAATAAAAACAGAGAAATCACTCTGTTTCTAGATGAATTTTAGTATTTGAAATACCTTAGAAAATTGTGGCCTGCTGAGAAAAACCGAAAGGCTTAACAGCGTTGTTAAATAGATTTACTGTGCATTAAAATTGTTATGTCACCACTGAAAATCAACCTGTGATTTTAATAGTATACTAAATTCCTGAAAATATTAAATGCATTATTTCATACCTACTGTTTGTGAGCCATGAATGATACATAAAAAGGTTCCCAAGTTTGAAGAAAAAAGGTTTGGAAACTTTTTTCTAAAACCAGACCCAATTCTTCCACAAGATTTTCACTATTGTATTTTCTATGTGCACACAACACACTTAAAATCACAGTAAAATCACTACAAGATCTGAAGTTTCCAACTCCATAAATTGACAGCTGATGGCAGAAAAAAAAAAAGCCTTAGGTTGTTATACACTCAGTAGATATTTTGGGTAACAAATAGTCCTATCTTTAAACATACATTTGGAATGTTCTGGGCCTTCCAGGTGGGGCATGCAACAGATCAGACTGGCAAACAGAAACAGTCAGTCAAACAAATAAGCAAAGTCATAAAAATGATATTTATTCAGGTAACAATTCTCATTAATTTAACACATCCTTTTTTAAAGAAGGCACTGTTTATTTTAATAAGCTAGAACTCCAGGCTAAATCACAACATATTCACAGGAAAAGAGACCTCCTGTATCTTGGAATAAAAAGTATTATCCCTCTCTCTCAACAACTATATTTCCATGTTCTGTATGATCAGAAATAACATTATTTTATGATTAGCTATATACATTTTCAATGAAAATGTCAATAGTATGTGGCCCTTCAAGAAAACCTTATTAAATTACCGAGGTTTATGTTTATGCTTCTCTAGTAATTATTTATATATATATATATATATACATCATCAAATTTTCTAATAAATACTAATTGAACACAGAAGATTATCTGTAAATTTCTGGAAAGACGTAACTTAAGCTACTGCACACTAATCAAAAACTCTCACAATCTAAAAATTTATTTTTAACACATAGGACTGGATACCACTGAGGAAGACCATAAATTCATAAGCTGCACCCAAGAAAATGTGCAGCAGGATATTTTTGCTATTCAATGTGATTGTTGAATACTCCACTCATCCACTTGAGAAGGTGAGATGTTCTTTTTTCCTACTTTTTCCTACATTTACGGAATGGGAAATACTCTATGGATTGGAATTTAGTATTGGATTCACTTTTCTATACTATGGCTTCTCTAATCACATTTAAAACAAGGAATTCTGAATGACCAAGAGGATTTTGAACATTGCTGTTTCTTCTCCACCTGTGAACTCCTTAGGGAAGAGGCTGCATCTTATCAGTTAATGAAAAGCACTATACAATAAACTAACATTACTAAGTAACAAGTAATGGCACTTCTCCTTGCCTATCACTTTGCATAGGGAAATTCTGCTGTTCAGTATTCATTTTTCAAGTCAGAGGAAGAAAGCCAGTGTAATTGGAAAACTGAAACATGACTGTCTATAAGTTGGTTAATGTGAGGACCCATTTTACATCCAAGTTGTTATTCCATTCAGAATGTCCCAAGCCAATGGCTGAAGATTTTTATTTTTCCTAAGAGATCGGTTGGTTTATAAGAGCAAAGTCCAAAACCACTAAAGTCAATGGGACTTACTTCAGAAAGACACGGATTGAAGATTATGAGGGAGAAAATATTTGTCATGCTGTTTATACCATTCTTTTCCTAGCTCCCAAAGAAAATGTCATTTTTTTTTCTATATTTGATAATGAATGAAGATGCTGTAAGTCAAATATATCTATATATTGTGAAGATTTTAAAGGAAAAATACGCTACGAGTCACAGGTGGTTCACAGCTCAAAACAGATATTTGGAGATAAAATCTGTTCAAAGAATGCACTTACTGCAGCTCAGGCACAGATATATCCAGCCTTGCTGCCATCTCCTCTCAACGTGTATGTACAAGTATAGACACACGGTTAGAGTTACACTTGAAATACTCCATATTATAGTCACACCATGAAATTCCTCTCGTCCCAGCAGCCACAACAAAGGAAGGAAGCTGCTGAGCAGTACCCTGACTAGTATTTGGAATGAATGCAATAAATGGCTTTTGTTCTATTTTCTAACTTCAAATGGTGACTGAAGTAGTCCATGCCATCTGCTGAACAATTTGCCTCCACACTGTCTCGTCTACCACTTGTTTAACATGTAATGTTATATGTCACTCTGACAGGAGTGCAGCATTAACAGGTCCTAACAGGGGATGTCTCTCAATGGGATGACAGTTGATGTCGACTCTGCCTCTGAAATACTGCCAGTTTCATTTCTATCCTACAGACTCATTTCTCAAGATTATTAATGATAATTTGACACTGGGTTTGCAGCACACTGAGTTTGGCAATTACTCCCCGTCCTTTCCAGAAGGGAGGCCTGTGGCTGTTATGACAATATCACTTTATTCTTTCAGTTCACATCTTTTTTCCTCTCTGTTTTTATCACACATTCTCTGTCATCCTCCCTGCCTTTTATGTGATTTTTTTTTTTTCTCCTCCACTTAGCACTGTCTCCTAAGTGAGGAAAAGGAAAAGGAAAGATCAAGCTCCAAGGCTCACCCCTGTCCTCTCTACCCTCACTGTGGGGAGTGAACAGGAATTGCTGTAGCAGGGCATGGAGTTTTGGAGCACGGAGCAGCTACTCCAAGTTATGCCAGTTGTTAACTCAGATCACTAAATGGGAGCCCTCAACCATGTCACACAAGACTATGGACCCTGCATGTACATTTAACAGAACTTTTTTATTTTTTTATTTTTTATTTTTAATTTTATTTTTTGCTAGTACTGCTACAGTTGCTAATTTAATCTCAGTTTTGTTCACTTTTACCAGAGCAGAGTCTTAAATAGAATCTGGTGGTTCTTTCACCAATAGAATCAGGAGCTGATAAAACTTTCCAGATAACAGTAACTACTGATCACTTTGCAGGTCTAGCAGCATATAAGACATTTCAAGCTTTCCCTTCTTGAGACATTGATCTGTGGTCATGGATCACTTCATGGAAGCAACTTCATTGGAACAAAAAAAGGTTACTCAGGTTATTGAAACAAAAGTAGCCCTTGAGCTGGTGAGGCCTGTGAGCTTCAGCACAGCGATATATTCATGAGTCTTTATGGCTTCCAGGCCAGAGCTGGCTTCTGTTCAGGCAGCTTAGTGTGCAAGAAGATCAAACGCATGACTGTCTGCACCCATCTGTACTGACAAAGCCTTTCTGCCTTCTCTGACTCACTCTGCTTGAACTGGTTTTGATGCACCCCAAAGGAAACACACTGAAACCATTAGAAGTATTTATGGAGTCACTCCTAAGGCCCCAGAAACTAAGTATGCAGTGTTCCATCTTTTCTCATTTGCAATTAGCAGGCCATTAGCTGAATGCTCATTTGAGTACCTAGCACACACAACTAAAACCTGCCGGTGACTGATAGAGATTCTATATTAGGGCTATCAATGACCATCTTGCATTTCTGAATTTACCTTACAAATCAAACTGATTTCAGATTTTAACTCACTGTGCACGTGGCCCATCATAGTTCATGTTTAGTTCAGAAGCAGTAGTCAGAACTGAGCACATCACAAACCAGATCCACAATTTAGACATGCTCCTTAATGAAAGAAGTGCAATTGCTGCAGTTTCTAAACTGCAGGGAAAGTTGGTGATCTTTGTTCCACCAGAAAGGCTTGTTGCCACGTGCCACATCTGGACAGCAACATAAAGTTCCTTTGTTCACTTGATGTGGAATCACCATCATTTTTTGAAATGTTTGCTGACACTAAATGTGCATCTTCTTCTTCAAACCATAGACCAGTAAAAGCATACGAAAACGGTTCTTAACTTTCTACATTATCTTTTTGGTGGATAAAGATCCAGGTGAAAGCAGACAGTATTTGCAGATTTTCAGATATCTGTGGCTAACATATGAAATGTTTACATAAATCTCTTGATAAAAATTATGGCGTACACAGCTTTGCTCTTCTGGCATAATGGAGCACTTCAAAGGAAGGATAAATCCTTCAGCTGATGAGTACCATTTTTCCACAGGTTGGCTTGAAGTTCTTTAACAGACTTCCTTATAAACTAAGGTCTGGAGCCTTCACTGCCTTCCACTCCAAATACAAGATGCCTTTTCACATCTTAGTGTACTGAAGACATCCAGTATAAACACAAAACAGGATATCTTTGCTAATAAAAAAATATATGTTAGAGCTATAACCATAAAGTAGACTTTAACTATAAATTTAAGCCATTCACATCCATTAGTATACTCTTATCCCCTGGGAAGAAAATAAAAAAAAAAAAGAACTACAGGTCAGATTTTCAGCCTGTAGTTTATGAACTACTGGAACATACTCCGATGCTATTGTGAAAAAAAGCCATATAAAAATTCACAGATAACAGAGTAGAATTGCCAATCCACAAAGCCAGATGTAATAAGCATGATATTAAATAGCAAGGGTGCATGCTTCCCTGGATCTATAATTTTGCACCTCCCAGGCAGCTGCAGAAAATAAGGAGATCTCCATTTGTTAGCATTTTTATGGTTGTTTGGGATATATTAAGATGAAAGATACTGCAATACTGGGTGGCCATTTCCCAGTTCGCTGCTTTTGACATTCTCTTCCTTGACGCCAGCTTCAAAATACTGTTTCATTTGTTGCAAGAATATTGTTGTAGCCCTTTACATTGATCTCATGACCTCTCTTGATCTCCCGGAATCCCATACTGCAATAGGAAGCGGGTAGCACAGAGTGAGCAAATACCACACAGCACTTGGAACGCAGCACCATCAATCAGTGAACTTCACAGGGACTCTCTCTTTCCAAGAAGAAATAAGGCAGAGGGTCTCCTCAGTTGTGGTTTCTAAAAACTTTGTGGATCTGTAGTGCAGGAGTAGGATGCTAACCTCGCTATCCTTTAAAATTTCTAGCTAGATAATTGCATCTTCCTGACCTACATTCCACTGGCAGTCGTGATTGGTTTTCAGTGACTGCTTTTGAGAGTTGCTCTGAAATGTTAAATACTGCTTTGTTTTGCTTCAAAGGCATTCTTGTCACGGGGAAATTGCTGCTCTATGACCCTTCTGTATGCTGCAGGAGTGACGGGACATTAAAATACTCTGATAGCCTCAGGAAAAGGTATTAAGGAATATACTAGTATTCATAAAATAGTGAGTGGTGTTTTAAATCTCTCTTTACATCAGAGCTTCTAATTTGACATTGAAATCTATGAAGACACACTGCATGAGAGGACTGCCAGAATTACCCAGCCTGCCATACAAAGAGTGGAAGTTTTAGAAATATCAACTGCACAACAATTTAACAGTGGAATTTTCCTTCACTGCAGGAAGTCAGGTCCAAAATACCTGATGTCATATTCTTCCAAACTGAGCACTCAGACTGAAAGCCTCAGAAAAAATTGCTTGTACAGCTGAGCCTCCTTACATTGGAAAAACAGTTCTGTGAGCTGCAGAATTAATGAGGCCTGATTTCCTATGGATTGTGTCTAATGGTTGGATTCCCTGATGTCTAAAAAGGTGCGAGCTCCTATTTTCCCACATTGTTCTCCCTCTCCAGTATGGATTTGTTTTCAATATTTTCCTGAAAGCACCAGGGGAGGGCTGGGATCATGGGAAAGAACAATAATAGAGTCCTCTTCCTGCTCTCAGCTACCTAGTTTCAGACTAATGATAGGGCAGTGAAACGCATGCCACTCTTGGTAGAATTCAGCCAAAAATAGCACAGTCTGATAGGACTGAGACAGACACACAGAGAGATATCGCATAAGACTCACTACATGTGAGTAAGGTGTGTGCAAGAAAACAGCCACATATTTAGATATGTTTGAGTATGCAAAACTATTTTTGAGACAATAAGAAATTTTCTGAACTGCAATGCATGACAGTTGGCAGAGCTCTTTCTCTACCGTTCTTGAGGTAACCTGGTTTATTCTCTGTAATTTTTTTTCTTTTTACTTGTTTGTGTTGTAAGTTTGTATATCAGGTATTTTCTTTCTTCTGTCCACTTTGAGTGCCTATCAACCTCTAATTGTGTTCGTTTAGAGCAAATGTACTTGTTCTGTGGAAATTGCATTCTTTCAAGTTTGTCTACTGCTTTAGAAACAAGGTAATGATAATAAAAGATGCACTGCTAAGTGTGGAAGTTCAAAGACAAATTAACCGGAAAGATAAAATCATCTCCATCAAAATCATGATTCGGTCTCTGCTGAAGTATTGACAACAGAAAAGCATTTTCTCAAATGTTTGAAATCAATTAACTTTAATGAAATGGAAAAGCACAATGGTTAAAAATTTTGGTACTTTAAAGTAATATGAATAGCATAAGCTTCAAAAGAAATGTACTTATTGAGCATTTTTAAATTGACTATCTTTTAAAAATGTAATATCTTTATGAATTATTGCCTCTCAACCAATTGAATAATTCAAAGTCAAGAGCACTTGCAGAAAATGTATTGAGTGAGTTTAAGAATACACTAAACAGAAAAGTATGATAAAATTTCTAAGAAATTTCAAAGGCTAAATAAAATATTGAAAATTGAGCATTGGTAGATTATATATGAAAAAAAAACCACAAATCCTGGGCAATCTTGGCGACCGGAATTAGGATTTTTATCTAGAATGTTCAACTGTTATGAAAATAAGGCCAGTCTGAACAAGAAAACACTGATATGTTGCATGCCTTGTCACAGAGGCAGAAATGGCTCACCTCTCAGGTATCCTACTGTCAAAAACAGTTTGCTTGATGTCCTCCAAGACACAAGTGAGCTCACTAAGGACCAGTGACAGAGCTATCACTGAGACACACCAACTCTGGAAAAAGCTCCATTCTCTGTTGATGAAATACTTAGAGCTTAAATGTCATAACAAGACTCAATGTGAAATGATTATGAGGAAAGTCCTGGGTACAAACAATTTCAGAAATGAACAAGCTCAAATACTTCTCCTGTAAACCGTATGTTCCAATGCTTGCTTACACAGAGTTGAAATTGGGTCCTGTTAAACTAAACAAGAGCAGACCAGGGGATGAAATCAGATCTGCTCTTACTGCGAAATAAACATTTTCCTGTAAGGACAGTTTGGACATACATGCCTTTTATGAAGTTCCAGCTCCAGAATGCATTTTTCTAACATCAGAGATGGTGAGCAATTGAACTCTATAGCCAGAATGTCCAGCTGCATCTAAAACTGCCTTAAGTCCATCTATAAGAAAAGTAGAAGCCCTGAATTGCAACCTATGAGCGTTGCAGGATGCAGTGACTAGAAAAATTAGTATCTCCAGCCCACTGTAAGAAGATAATTAAAGCTATTATTTTCCTTTCACATCTCTATGCAGGAATAATGAACAAAGGAAATAAAATATCCCATTAGCAGTTGCAGAATCAAACACAGAGCTGGTGGCTATTCAAAGAATTGACATCTGCTTGTCGTTGCTGTCCGTAGTGAACAACAGATGCTGTTAACTTTGCATCCTGCGTGTGAAGGTCCTATTTAAAAATAAGACCTTAGCCTGCTTACTAATGCTTACTCTTCATCATGCTTTACTTTCAAGCTTCCTGTAAGAAAAAAAAAAATACAATAATCATTAATGCTCTTCAAAACTCTCTTTTTATTAAAAACAAACAAACAACAAACAAACAAACAAACAAAACAATGAAAAACTCAGGGTTCTATAGGTTTGTATTCTGATTTTACACATTCTTACACAACTACATTTACTTTGGTGAAATTTCTTTGGAATTAAAGCAGTGTGTCTGAGATTATAGTGAGGCCCTATGATATTTCCAGTTACAAAAGCTTACTATGTGGTTATTTAAATTGCAGGCAATTGATGTAGGTGTTATTCTTTCCTGTAGTAGATAGCTAGATGTCAAAAATCTTGCACATCTAATTCTTAGTACAGTGCTGGGCTGAAAAAGAGATATGCCAAAGAGGTTATATTTCTTAGGTTTCTTTAATATAGTCTCATGTGACATTGTCCCTCCTTGATGTTTCTTATTTCTCCTATTAAGTATGAATTACATTAGGCTCTACTAGCACTTTTCCACCAGTTTCAAATTACCTTTCTATTTCAGTTAATATGCTGCTATGCAGTTAATATTGCTGCCTCTTACTTTTCCCAATCTAACTTCTGTATTTCCTATCTGCTTTTACTGGATTTCATTAAATTGAAACAAAACAGGAAGCTTATATTCAGTCCTCTGCTCTATGTAAGAATATTTTTCAGTGAGACCCTCCTAAATACTTTGTTTTCAAAGGGATAGAGATTAGACATTCTGGAATGAGTACTGTTACATTAACTGCAGTGACATCTGTTAGGTTAAGGACCATGAAAGGCCTGTCAATAGATCCAATCATTCCAGCTTCTCAAATGGAATAATTGTAATTATTTGTGCAGTGCAAGCATGAAACACACCTTCTGGTACAATTTCAGAAGTGACTTAGAGAAAATGTACTTTCCAATTTGTTTTGTTAAGCCTTTCAAATATAATTCTAACTCTGTATTGATTGGGCTGTTTTGCCTCTACTTGCATTAACTTGTACTCGATCAAAAAGTAGATCCTTGCTCTCAGTGTTACAGAAGTTCATAGAGAGCATCTCACACACAGTGGAGGTCCATGAACAAACGTTTAGTCACAACAAATGCAAGATGATTAAATTCAGCTTCTTGCATTTTGCCTTGATTACATCAAATCACACCATGTTTACTATGGCTACTGATAGCAACTGAGCCTCAGACAATATCCAACACAGTTTGGACTTGGAAATTAACTGTGAAGTTTATGTTATGTTGTTGCTTTTTTAAAGGAGAAACTAAAAAAATGCAGACATGATTTTTCGTGTGAGGTACTCCTGAACAGGAAGACCTTCTGTGAACAGTAGGCACCAGAATGTCTATTCTAATTCTAGCAAACAAACTTGTAATCTAAAGTGCTGCATTTGACACTTTGGGGTGGGTAGCTTTCAGATTTTAGGTATATGTGTCTAACCTGCTAGACCACCACAGGAACATCAAGTCCTGATGCCTTACTTACCCTGCACCACTGCAGCCAGGGCACAGAGCAGATGACTGGAAAGGACAAATGATGTGACTGCAAGAGATGGGCGCACGCACAGCTGCTGAGAAGCTGAGAGGCAACTATAAGGAAAGCAGTAATTAACCCTTCCAACATTTTATATTAAAAACAAAACACAACAAAAACAACAACAACTAACAAACCCTACCTAATGAACAGCTTGAATTGTGAATCTAAAAGTACCTGAGATTTGAGCTTCCTTTATTCCCCAGCTGAATCTCTTGACTGAGCTGACAAGCTGTTTGCTTTTCCTCAGCCTGTAAAAGAGAGATCTGCCAGTCAAAAGGTTAGTACTGGGGCAAAAGGGCTTGGAAAACAACCCTGAATCCAGAGAAGGGCAACGAGGTAGTTAGAAAAATCAAGCAAACATGAGAGAAGTTTTAGCTATGGCATAGATTAGGAAAGAAAAAGAACATCAATTAGATTTCTTTCGGGATTTCTTTCAATAAATAATTATAGGTGATTTACTTATTTATTTATTTTTGCTTAAGAGTTAGCACATAAGCCACAAAAGGATGAACATCAAGTTGTTCAGACTTGTTCATCAAGTCTGTGACAGAGAAAATTAATTACTAACAGATGAGCTGTTGTAAGTGGACTGAAAAAAAGAAAAGAATAACAAAGCAGAAGCTAAATGTCCATTATACCTTCATTCTCAAGAGAGCCCAATTTTTTCATGTACATTAACTAGTATCTGTCAAAAACCCATATTATTTCAAGTAGCTTGGGTTTTATTTGGGATGCATGTCACATTTTTATTCTTTTTCGTGTATTTAATAGTCATAATACACTCAGAAGTTTCAGAGGTTATCTTTCCTGAAAATACAGTTTCTGATATTTTGTTTCAAATATATTTTGCTGAAGCAAAAAAAAAAAAATTAGGTCGAGATTCCTTTCCTCCCTTCTTACCCACCCTGATTACTTGGCTTTGTCCTATCAATCACAATTATGTTCCTCCTACAATAATTACAGTTTTAAATCAATTTTCTAACAACATTGCTCAGTGGACTGTGAAATGCAGTTGAAGTCAGTCATAAGAGGGGTCACACTGAAAATTGCCAGAAATAGTGCTTTTTTTTTGTAGATTTGGTGGAGAGGTTACACACAGGAAAGACAGAGACATCACCTCCTCATCAGGCTTTAACATTCATTCAGTACGCAGCAAATAATTATCACTGTGCGTTTGACAAACTGAAAGACTGTTTAGATCTCAGCTGGATGCTGCCATAATGACAACAGCCCTCCAGACATTTGGTGGGGATGTATTTTCCTAAAAACATGCATACACACAAAAATATCCTTTTGCAAATCGTCCCTGTTATCCCTGTTATGGCAATGTGACCTTGCACTGCAAAACAACAGCTCACTGTGTTAGCAACCAGCACTCGCTCTGCTCCAGCTCTGATGCTCCAAAGCAGCCTCTCTGTCTTCATGCTTTTAATAACACAGCTTCACATTGCCTGAATGAGGCAGTAGACTCTAACAGAAAAATCGTTTCCTCTAGGGGTTTCTTAGCACAGCATTTCTAAGAACAACTGATACTTTGCTAAGAAATCAGAAAAACCATCTGAGAAAACAGCATATAAAGAAGTCCTTGTTCCAAATAGCAACAGTGCAACTGTATTCACTCAGTTCAGTGACAAAACTTTTCACATTCAAGTGGGACAGCAGTTCTTCCACTTGGAGAGTTCTTCCCTAAAAGCAGAAAGACAGAAAGTGGGGTGCATTGTCTGAAAAGCTGCAGAAACTGTAACACGACAAGATTTGCTGATTTGTAACAGGCTCGCAGGCAGAAAGGCCCTTCAGAAGCTTCCTGTTTGAAACACTACAATTATGTATGTTTTCCAGATTTGTCACATAGAGTGCTATGTCTTGTTCTGTTTGGGTTTTGTTAGTAATCAAAACTTCTCTCTTTAAGAGAGTCTGATTTATTGTCTCCTGATTTTCAAAGTACCACCAAGACAAAAGCAGCCAGCAAAGGAAGTGACTGCCAGAAGAGTATCAACATATAAAAGCATTTAAATAAAAGACATAGCTATCTGGATCTTTTCTAGCATTTCACTGTTTCAAACACAGAATTTAATATTCATGATATGGAAGAACTGGAGCCAATTATTCTGGCCACTGAACTTTGCAGTGAGGGAGACTGTGCTACAGAAAAAATCCTTCAGTTCTTCTAATTGGGAATCCAACTTTGTGAATCTAGTAGGCTCATAGGGCTTTGTTATACGCGCTGTTATCATCCCTCTTGTCTGCTCTACATGTTCATAATAATCACTTATGCTTAATTTAACAGACGGCTGGAACCTGTACAACTCCCCTTAAGAGGTACAGAGAATGGTTATACCATTCCCACCCTTGAATTAAAAGTAGAAATCCAACACCAAGTAATGCTGCCTATCCACTATATGTCCATCTATCATTTCTACAGCTTTCTGACTCTCTCTAGTCTGAAATGCATGAGGCAATTCTACATTTTAAGTATTACTGCCTTTTCTTGTCATTTAAAAGGCAAAAAGGGAGGCGCATGCTAAAAATCTTTTAATCCTGTAAGTAATTTATTGAAAAGTTAGATTGGTATATCCTGTTTATTCTTACTAATACTTCCCTGAATGGGGCAGAAAAACTAATTACTTTTATTTACACAGTTTCATTAAAGAACAGAGTACTTCACAGCCAAGTCAAAGAAACAAATCACTGCTCCCGGGACAGTGCTGTCTGTGATGAATACAGAAGGGCAAGGAAGGACAATAGTCAATGGCAGAAGTGAGGTTATGGGAAGATGAAGGTTAGGGAAGTTTGGGAGATGATCTCTTCATCTTGTCACTTTCTGGAGATGCTGAGTGGGAAACTGCCAAGATGGATGTGACCATTTGGGATTTGCCAAAACATGACATACAGTCCCAACCAACATTTCTGAGAGCAGAATTATCACTCACTATTTTTGCAGTAAAGAAATAAAGTAAATGATTACAGAGCAGCTTCCCACATTTTCTACCCAGCTTTTTTTCCCTCTTGAAGTAGTAAAACTCATTCCCATGTGCAGTGTTAAAAAAATATTTTTAATCTCAGATACTAAAAGGTTGTTCTTCCCCTCATTTTGCCATTGAATACATTTTTTTTCCTGCAGTTTATGCTAATTTTCAGCTTTTTTTTTTTTTTTTTCTCTTTTTCTTTTTCTTTTTCTTTTTCAGGAAAGAGGGTGAAATAGAAACGGGACAGTACTTCATGTTCGCATTTGATCTACTGCATACCCTTGCAAGATAATAATATACGAATCAAAATAAGAGGCCCTCTAAATTCACACTTTTTTTAAAAAAAATTTCACAGTGCTAAAAAAAATTAACTAAATAAAACCTTCTCTTTCCCTGTCCTTATTCCTAATTTTTCATCAGAATAAAATTATTATTATGAAAGATATAAGTTAACTAAACAACAAAAATATAGAATATTAACATTAAACTATTATTACACTGGTCAGTATAAAAACCCTTTGCTAATCAGTCTTGAAATCTGAACACTAACAATTCTATTTGCAGAGGACACAATTCCTTCTTTTTCAAAATTACCAACTTCATCGAGCTAAAGAAAATCCACTTTTATAAGGCTACCTCTAATTGACATTGATGTATCACTACCAAGAGTTGAGCAGCACGTGTCTGATTTCACATGGCTTGACCTCTTTTTCTTCTTCCCATGCCAAATGGAGCAATGTTTTCACAGCAAGAAACGTTAGAGTAAATGTCCTGTTCAGATCAGTTGGGTAAACATGGCAGGGATGATTATTAGAACAGCTGACATTGGGACATATATGTGTACATATGTGCATAAAGTGAAGAGCGTGTGTGGCGAGCACGAAAAGTGGAGTGAGCACTGCACTCCTCCACAGAGTTCCATTGCCACCTACGCAGTCTGCTCTCAAACTGCATGAAACCAACTGATGAAAAATATCACTGAAAATCACATAGTAGTGTGAAAAGTTTACTATCTTGTGGAGCTGCATTTCGAGCCACGCAGGGGCACATGCAGCCCATGGGTGTGACATGTCTGGTCTAAATGTAAATGGTCCATAGTTTACAGTATTTCCTAAAAAGTAAAACAAGTTTTAAATACTTTTAACATCGTTGACTGTAAGGCACAAAACTGATGTAGAAGTTCAGTTCACAACCAAAACTGCTCTCTGTCTCTAGCTTCAGGGAAAGCAGTTCTTCTTCTGGTCTCTATATCATCCATATGACCAATAAAGAAAGAGGAGAGAAAATTATTCTGCGCAAGAATGTCCTAAAGACTTTTTAAACCAATGAAAACAATAACCAGGAGGCCTATTGCATAAAGCAAAGAAACAAAGAAACAAACAAAACCATCAGAGAAACAGATATTTAGTTATATAGCTAAAAAATGAACTGACACACAAACTTCACAGAGAAACTGCGCGTTGGAGGAAGAAATATCAATTAAAAGACTTTCTATAGACAGCGACTGGCTTTGCTCCTTCAGTGAATTTTAAGACACGAGTGCCACATACAGAGCTCTCTGTTGCTATTAATAGTTCATTTATGAAAAAAAACCTTAAAGACTTTCATTATGGAGCAACAAAGGGAAAAAAAAAAAAAAGGCTACGAAACAGTGGTTGAAAGGAGAGATTCAACTGTATAGCAAAAATAAGACTTTTTTTCTAGCATCCTACATACTTACGGCGTCATATAAAAAAATTCACTGCCACAAGAAGAACAATACTGGATTCCAGAATCTGTGGGTGTGCTAAAGTGATTCTTTGTTGTAATGATTGGCTTTGTATATTGGACACAAACCAGAAGAGGGAATTTATTTAATATAAGGAACAATATGCTGTATTATATATTCATGTACTGTAGAGAAACTTATGTTTGTGGTTGCAACAAACATGTCAAAATAATACATAAATCTGCTCTACGTAAAAGTAATTTCCCATTGTAATAAAGAAAAATATATACAAGGGTGTACAAGAACATCTGTTTCCAAGAAAATTAGAGACAAGATAAAATAGATTTTTCCAGAAAAGGATAAAAAATGCTTTGCTTACAGGAAAAATTTAGAGAAGAAATAAAAACCTCTGAAATACTCTCTGCTCTCAGCTATTTCTTACACAGCAAGCCAATGCATAATTTGTTGAAAATCAGCTGGCTTAAATCATTCCTGAAATCAAACCTGAACACAAGATCAGCCATCAAAGCCAAGTTCAATTTCTGCTTATCACAAAACTGTCGCACCCGTGGCTTAAATGACTCACAACCCTGCGTGAGCGTACTTCATACAGTCAGATTCAGGTTCAATAGGAAATCTTAAGTTTTCTTCACTGTGAATGCTGAAATGCACACGAATTGACACAGATTTATAAACAAACAAAATCCATCTTCAAAACTTGGACAGAAATACCTGCAAACTCAATAACTCAAGTCAATGTCATTCCTCTGTCACCGAATCTTTATTCAAATAAATGAGTAGTTAGCAAACATGAGATATTTAATCTGCTTTATTTTATACCTTTATAAAAGGTCCTCTCTGATGTTTCTGCCCTTCTGAAATGCTTCCTCATTTGCAATCTGCAAAGCTGTCTGAATCTACCTACAGCACGATACTATCCAAGAGCCAGCACACCATGACAGAGGAAATACAATGAGAAAAGAAAGAACAGAAGGTGAAGGGAGAAACATCAACTTGAATTTTGAACACATATGCATACTTAACAGTTTTGTAATTGAATGAAATAAATCCAGGTATGTATTCACTCTTCCTTGCTGGGATGTCCTCTAGTCTGTATTGCTTTTTTTCTCCCCTTTTAGTTTATCTTGGTATATTTTGATCTTGGAGTTCCTTGTTTGTTGTCGGAATAGTATGTCCGTCCTCCAAAATTCTTACTTATTTCCACAGAAATTAATATAATTTCTGCATAAGCTTCCTGACACTTCCTTTCCTACTCCCTACACAAATAGGGATACACTCTGTTCCTTAAAACTCATTCTTCCAGTGCTGCACTGGTGAACCTCAGAGAGGTGGATATTAAGCACTCACCATTCACAAGAAGCAAGGCACGGAGCCTGCATAACATAACATCTGAATTTTCAAAGAACTAGAAATACAAGTTTCGAAAAGAGAAATCAGTTATGGGATTCTCTTTAGATTTTCCACAATTTCTTTCTAAATTACTTCAGATTTTCTCACTGAAATCTTTGCCTTGCAGACTTTATGGATGCTGCAAAATAACAGTAACTCAGCCATCAGTAACTGTTCTCACACCTGAACTGGAGACAGATTTTCCCATGTTACCTCCATTCACCTCTGGTGGTCAAAGCTGTTGTGGGAAAGCTTACACCAAACAGCCATGCTAGAGTGTCCCAAGCCAGATCCATATGAGCTGGTGTATTTACATGGAATTATTCACTGACTTACTGTTATTCTAGTTCAAACCCCAGAAGTAATACAGCCATCTGTGCCAGCTACAGAGACCAAGTCCAGATGGGCCTGTACAACACATCATGTTTAAAAAGCCACCTCATTTCTCCAGCTTAATTACCCCTGTGTGGAACTACTATGTGCCTCCATCAGAAGAGAATCATCAGAATTATGTATCTGCTACCTGAAAGGTGTAATGTTTGGAAGAATAGAAACATTGGGAGCAAAACAGAAGGCAGACAGAACAAGATCTCACAGAGGATTTAGTGAAAAGATTGCATAAGAGGAGCTTAAGCACAGTTTTAGACTGTTTTCATGAGCAAGCAGTGACACAGATCAGATTCTTTGCACGCATCAAATTTTGTATGTGTCATTTGCCATTAAAACCTATGTAGTAAGGAATGACTGAAAGCAAGGTTTGACTTTTGATAAAAATCGGGAATGATCATTAAGTTTGGAAGTCAGTGACCCAAAGCCTCTCTTGTGCTCTGCTCGTGTCCACAGACGTTTTTTAACTGTACAGCAAATCCATAAATGCACAGCACCCGAACACAACAGGACTAGGTAGACAGCAGAAACCTGCTGTTAGGTCCATTGAACTAAAAGGACTCTGTCCATCAAAGATGAAGGAAAAAATCCACAAAAGATCAAAGAAGCATTTATCTTCATGACATCTCCTGTGTAGGAATAAGGTGGATTTTAAAATTGATCATGTAACACCATAGCATCAGTAAAAGGTGACCTCAAACACTAAAAAGGCAGTGTATGTAAAGCCAAGACTGATTCCCAGCTCGTGTAGACAATTACACGTTTTTGAAACAAATTCTTTGACGTCATATTCATATATCAATACAAAAATAAATTATAAGCATAACTTATTTGTAAACTCTTATTCCCATGCAGTTTAGAAAAAAATATATTTAATAGTTACCATAACACTTTTGGTGAGAATTAGTGATTGGAGATATCAAAATGCTTTCAGAGAACTTTCTGAAAATATCAAATGAATATTAAAGGTAAAAGAGTATAGAAAAAGCCAGCTACAAGACATTTGTACTTAAGCTATATAGTTCTCTCATACCTAGAACAGCCAATGTAACTCACTAAATAAGAATAATAATGAAAAATAGAGTTGTTACAGTAACAGATAAAGGAATGCACACTGTGTTAGTTATCAATGCTTTATTATTGAAAACAAAATTGAAATTCTCTTATCTGGCACATAAACAATTATTTCTACAAAAAGGAAAGCCTACAAATCTGATAATTTATACAAATAACAGTTTTTCAAAAAATAAAATTTTAATTTAGTAAACTTGTTTTGTGCTCTTTAATTTTTTAGCACTGTCTGCAATAATCCACCATAAATCCCTGAGCAGAGAGACATATTTTAAACATGTTCTAAATTCATCCCAAAAGAAGAAAGTTATCAAGCCCAGACCTATATTAAAAAAACATATTCAGGGACATTCTTGTTAAATTTATGCTAGTCCTTTTTTCTCTCTCTTTTTTTTTTTTTTTTTTTTTTTTCTTAAGGAAACAAATAAGAGTTATGAATGCAAGCATGACACTGCATCATACGAGTGCTCCCCCTACCCCTATTTTGTGCAATGAAAAAAAGTTAATAAACAAGAATGAGTACAAATTGAAGGAAACATATAACATAGTGAATGGTTAAGACCAAGAAGCCATCAGAGTTTGATGGATGTTGAGTACAGTTTTATACTGAATTCTATACATTTTCCAGAAAGTCAGTAAAGCAGGAAAATAAGTTCAAGCTACTATTGTGTTCTACAACTGGTTTCAATGATAAAGTACAAATTCAACTTCTGACCCTTCCATTTTGCTTTTCCAGCCACAACATTATTTGAGAAAAACTTGATACATTCGACAAAACTAAACAACCTTGCCCCTCTGGCCCTTATGGTAGGCCACTTGTGAACACAGCAATATGATACTTTAGTGAGCAAGAGGAAGGAAAACACACACTACTGCATTTTTACTACAGTGACTGAAACAGCTATTCCTCAGTCTGTTTCAGTACATATTTAAAATCCAAATATAATGGGACAATGATTGAGATGGTAGAGAAAAGTGTCCTCTTTCCCAATAAGGTAAACACGCTAACCGCACAAAAAATGTCAGGAAAGCCAAAGTAAAAAAACAAACAAACAAACAAAAACAACACCAAAACTAAAAGACTACTGTGTTAATAGCAGGTAACATTGCTGTAGTCAAGTAATAAATAAATAAATACAGCAAAGTATTCTTCTCTATTGTTTTGTTGGAATGGTGCTTAACAGTTAGGAAGAAAAAAAACAGAAAACAACAAAATTTCCTCAGTAATCACGAGGTTTTAAAGACGATCCTGAAAAAGCTTCAGTTCAAGGTGCTCTACCACTTTAACATTACGTCTACCATTATGAAATGAACATTGAAGCATGAACATATGAAATGAACGTTGAAGATATCAACAGGTCATTAAATGAAATAGTACATTTTCATAAAAGCAATAATACTTATTCCAAAGAAAGAGAGCAGTTAACAAACGGCCTGGAAAAAAAGGATTGAATCTTCAATACACTGCAATTTAAAATAAATTATTCGTACATTTATAAACCGAAGAATAAAACAGTAATTAGGTCAAATTGTTCTGAATCAGGAATAAGCAGAACCTCACCAGAAGCATACTTAGATATTTGACAGCTCTGTTGCTAGTACATGTCAGAATACAAACAGAATTCTACTATTTGGTTAGAATCTGAATAGGTAATATGTTTTTAAAACATCACCACTACGAAAAGTAACTGGCAACCAGTTACACATTTATCTTTGCCTATGATGTTTTGGATATAATCTAATCCATTCCCTTGAGCTATTTTCTAGTCCCACAGACGTGTAACATTCCCTTCTCACTGAGTTGCTCATGAAGTCTGTGTAGAATATGCACAAACTAATATTTTCAAATCTTACTGGATGAGATATTGCAAAAATACTGGATGCAGAATCCAGTCAGTCTTTTTTTTCTTAAGATGACATTCTGACCACATTCACTTGATACCAGGGCAAACATCAGTCTCACTTGTACTGCTACATCATGTCTTTTTCTTATTTTTTAGATTCTGCATACATGCGTGATGTAGAATTTGGGCAATCGCTTGCTCATTCTGTCAAGCCCACAGCCATTTCACCATGTATTTCCAGAGAATTGCAACAAAACTTAAAGTAAGTTGAAATAATATGCATATTTGCAGCAAAAAAAAAATTTGAATGCCACCATCTAAACACAAACAATAGGTTTTAGAAAGATAAAAATTGGCCTTGTATGCTGTGAATTGGTAAACAAGTGGTCTTAAAGTGAGATTCAGCAGCATTAAGACAAACTGCAAACACGCCAGATTTAGTACACATTTTAATGAGTTACATTTAACGAGTTATTAGTACCCACTTTCACTCCCATATGATTTAGTGTATACTGTACAAATTTCCATTAGTGTTTCTAGGACAGTATACCTTTCACAGAAGTGAGCAATATGGAATTTGCAATGATTTTTCAAATATGCCAGGACACCCTCTTTCAAGTTCTGTGGTTCTAAATCTTTTTGTAGGCTAACATTGAAGTCCTTCATGAATATCTCCATCTCCCTTTCTGTGTTTTTTTTTTTGTTGTTGTTGTTTTGTTTGTTTGTTTTTCTTTTTTTTTTAAATCTAATAGTAACAACAAAAAAGGCAAAAAGCAGAATAGCTTCTCCTAGCAGCAATCAAGACTTCCGATCCTTGCAGCCAAGTCTGATGAGTTCTCTGTTCAGACAACTGTATGAAAATTCTAGTTATAAACCAATTTAAGAAAAAAAGCTTAGCGTTTTCCACATCATGTCTTGGATGTCTTTAAACCTTGTTTCTCCATGATGTTCCACAATTTGCGAAGATTGGACTGAGTGATGACATCATCAGGTTTAAGTTGAAGAGCAAGGAGGTAGTTTTCTTCAGCCTCTTTCAGTTTACCATTCAGATGAAGAATGGCTCCAAGATTCATTAAGGCAGCTGGATACTGGTACAAAAAAGAAAATGGGAAGAAGAAATATTAAGAATATTTTCAGTTTTTCTTTTCAGACAATCTTCTTCCACTTAAACAAACTATTACCTTATGTTTACAGACTTTTCATGGAAGCAGTTAAGCAATTTAAGGAAATAGAGATAACAAGAAAAGGTTTCTGAACAGCTGTTGCTTACTCTGTGCTTAAAACGGCAAATTCTGGTGTCTACAGGCATAGACTTCTCCCTTTAATGAGAAAGCACAGACCTCATCAAGCTTTTCATGTGGTAATGTCAGCATAGCACAGTTTCCAAGAGAAAATTAAAGTAGTCCAAGAATGGATTAAAGACAGGAATTTAATTTTGATTCAACCCATTGCCAATAAAGAATTTATAATTAGTGGGGATAGTTAACACATTGGAACTCACCCCTTTTTTCTCTGTCTTAATTATAACTAGTAGAAAAGACAATCTGTTCTCAGATTATAAGGATGTTCAGGAGTTCTAGGATATCCATTTAGATTAAGGCTGTGGCATTTATTTCTTAACGAATGACCAAACAAAATTTATATTATGGAAACATCATTTTAATAACAAATGTGAAAAATGTACAACAAATCCACAAAACTACATTAATACAAAGTCCATCTTCAACTAAAAGAAAATATTTCTTGTTTTCATTTTTTAATCTCAAGATTACTCCACTATGAAATAAAAAGCTCCTCATGATAATTAAATATGTTTAGATATCACTCACCAGGACTCAAGATCTGATGCCACATGGAAACTCAGCTAGAGAGTGTTATGAGTGGGGATGCAAAATGTTCTAAAAGGCCTGCAGTGACAGTAACTTCAGGAAAATATGATAGCCAGAAGGTCAGTAAAATACGCACTAGGGATGGTCTCCCAGACCAGGAAGTCAACTGGATGAAGAAGACTTACCTACATTCCAAACATATTCACCACCACATTAAACTCATTACTCTTACCCTTGTAATTCAGACCTCATAAATAAACAAATCATGTCCAAAACCTAAATTTTGCAGTGGAAATCCTGCTCAAAAAATACTTGATTTTTATATCCAACAAATATGTCATATTTTCTCACCTTTCTTCCTGCTTCTTTTCTTCTATTAAGATACGCATCATAAAAAGTGACAAGGACAACAGTGCATCAAGTTTTTAGAACTGGCTTCCAGAGTTCCAAAACAGAGCAAACCAAATTAAGTTTAACTGCCCCTGTGTAAACACCTGAAGGTATTATTTTTAGATTTAATTTTTCTTGGTTAACTCTGATAGATTAATTCCTCTCACCCCTACTCAGATGTTTGTTTCCACTTAAACAAAACAAAACAAAACAAACAAACAAACAGACAAAAAAACAAACAAAAAAACTACAGACACACACATACAAAAACAAACAAACAAACAAACAAAAAACTGCAAAAGAAACTAAAACAAATCCCCAGCTGAATCTTACAAAGTACTTATTACTCTCCAAATCTTTTTCTTCAGCCACATGCTATATAGAGAAGGAAAACTATTCCCTTGAAATGTTAGCTTTTGCTAGAGAAAACATATATTAGAAGCCACATTATCACAGTTACCCCTTCTCAGTGTCAGCATTATATACTATTTTACAAAGGAGTAACATTCTTCTTAATTATAGAAGTTCTAAGCGCTGACTGAAGTGCTACAAATGAAGAATCATATGCAAACAGCTTCACTGCAAATGGACGATTGCCTAAATATCTATATATTTTATTTATTCATTTAATTTTAGACTGGAGATTGTTTGAGATAATTTTCTGTATTTATTCTAAGTTGGATGGTCCATACTCTCTAACTGTGCTACTTGTTTGTCTGATTAAAGCTTGTGAATCAAATAGCTTCTTTCAAGACCTCCATTACTGACATAGAACTGTCTTTATTCTCAAAGTATAATTTGGTCCAGATGTAGATGGTAGACAAAGCTTGCAATAGATAAGAATTAACAGAACATATACCTAGAATAACCCATATTACATAAGACATACTTTTGAATTGTCCATTTCTAATTCTTTAACATTCACAAAGTTACTGAGAAGTAAAACAGTTTTCTCATATGGTTTCCAGAATTTGTCTCAATTTCCTTCACACAACACTCACTGAAGACATGGTATGGGTATGGTACTAATCAAGTACTCTAAATAAAGATTATATATGACTGTACACCTACATAAGAAAACTCTCTTGCCATGTATTTATCATCTTACTAGGGCAAGCAACAAAAATATCTAAAAGAATGAACTGTATGCCTTTTAATTGAATATGAAATTTTTCAGCTTCTAAGTATCACCTCTGAATTCCCAGAGGCCCAGCAAATTTTGGGCCATTAATATTCTATGAAAATGTATCCATGCAAGTAGATAGTGACAAAAGCTCACATGATCTCCTTCATGCTTCGGGTGAGGACATGCATAGGATAGCTGAAAGACTGCTCTCCGACCTTTTAGAGCACCTGTCACCCCAGTATGTACAGTTTATTGTCAGTCACAAGAATCACATTCTTTTCACCAGAACATGAAAGATTACACATCAGTGTCATCACTCCCTGACAGCTATGTATGACGGCCTGAGGAAAGAGAGAAAGAGACATTTGCTATAGTTTTTCTTCACATATATATTCTTTTATTAAACACAGCTGATAAAACTTTCCAGTATGTTAACAAAGACCGTCGGCAGCTACCAGTGCAATAACAAGAGACTTGTAGCACTGTACAGCAAATGACACCACCTACTACTTCAGAGACTTGAAAGGAGAAACAGTCCTTCCTTCATTTCCTTTTGGAGACAGATGCTTTACATCAAAAAGCTGACTGGCATTTCTATCAGGGTTATAAATGCTGTCTTTTATGTTCTATTGGGAATGATTTCCTTTATTAGCATTTTTATTGTGGTATGCTCGTTTCCTTAGTGGGTTTTTGGGGGGGTAGAGTTGGGGGCTGAAAGGAAAGAAATAATGGAGCAATTAATGAATAACAAAATAACAAAAGGCATGGACTTAGTTGCCTGAGGTGGTTTTGGTTCACATTGATGACAATTCTTTCAAACTTTCTCCACAACACCAAAATAAAAGGAGAGCCTAGGGGCACGAAAAATTTTTTAACATCAATTAAACTGTTCTGTAAAATGCATTGTGGAATCCATAAATAAATCAAAATAATTCTACATAGTACTTCAGGATTATCTTAATGTAACCAAGTACAGTATTGGTACAGTACAATAAGTACAGTATTATACCAAAATAATGAATATTAGCAACACAGTAGGTATAGTGATATCTTGTTCATCTCAGGCTCCATGTATAAAAATATTAGAAGAAAAGTCCCAAACAGAAGAAGATAATTTTATTGTTACATAAGCTTAAGGAGTTATATAGAGAGAAATAAAGAAATACAAACAACCTATTTAAAAAGGGCTTTTGAATGGCAAATAGCTATATCAAAGAACAGCCCAAAAGTGACCAATGAAATTGGAATATCTTTTCCCCAAAGTTGATCTTACAGATATTAATTGCTTGACACTATGAAGTCAGAGTGACAGAATGTGAGATGGAAATGCATTTTGTTGCTGTTGGAGTACTTTTAATGAAAGTCATGCCAGTTTATACTCCACTAGAATTGCAACTGCAAGCTAGTTCTCACTTAGCAATTTTCAAAGGTCACTGAAAAGATGTTGCCAACATTTCTCTTGCTCTTAATGAATTACTGCAGTGCATAATCATGTAGATGTTTCAAAACAAACCCAGGACTGTTTAATGAATTCTGTAATCAGCATGGCAAACTTATCAAAAACACAAAGGTTAACTGCTTTGTTTTAACAGTGCAATTAAGGATCCTTGTTCTTTTAAGTACTTAGAGAAAGACAGTAAATGTCACATGTGAGTATTTCATCACATCACTTTTGTGTAAAAAGTAACGAAGTAAAATATTTCTCTTTAATAACTGAAGATACATGGGTGATATAAAAAGTAATGAAGTATGCTTCATAAAGTATGAAAGCAAAGCATGGTGGACTGCCTCATCTTATCAATAATCATAATGCTTTATTTATCTTCCCACTGTGATAGCAAGAATTTTTACTCATATTTTTATTATTGGCGTTAATGCTGTAGCACAGTATAGTATTTTCTGAAGCAAATCTGAATGCAATCAAAATGTCATCAGCTCCTTTTTTATTGCTAAAGATAACTGTGAACTACTGAATAATTTCAGGGCATGGCACTTACTTTGGACAGACCGCAAAACATCTGACTGAAACCATGACCTACAGGTTGTCCAAGATGTAAGCATACAACCTTGAAGTATGTGAGGGAAAGAAGGACAAGAAAGGACATATCCACAGAGATGGCGTCTGCCAAGTAGATCTTAATCCCCAGTGTTGTTCCATTAATACTACTATAAATTTAGCAAAGAGACTGATACATGGAAGCAGACCTTTTCATAGAGGTAATCAATGTGTTGCCAGATAAGCCAAGTAACAGTTGCTGCTTCCAGATAGTCATGTTTTTTACCTGGTTCTCTATGCTATAAGGCTGCTGAATCTCTTAAGAAGTGGAGTTTGCATATACTGCCACTGGTATTTTCTTCCAAAAAGCACATGAATCCTCACTAAAGCACTATCACCAGAAAATTGCTTAAGATGGCAACAGTAAATTGTCTAGGATTTGATTACTTAGTGGAAAAGGCATTCTGAAAAAAGATGACAGGATGTATGTCAAAACATTATGGATCAGAAAGAATAAAAAAGCATAAAATTCACAGCTGAGAGGGATTTCCTGTGTCATCAGCCAGACTGCAAAGCATTCAGTTCTGCTGTAAAATAAAAACATCAGCATCTTTGCAAACTCCTTCTTAAAATGGAAGAATGCTTTTCAACTCCTTTATGGTAGTTAAGTATGTATTTAATTGCAAGTCTGCCTGTGAATGATTTCTGCAAGTAAGTTTTTGTGTTGACAACTACCTACAGCTTAAACAGTAAAGATACGAAATGGAGAGGAAAAACATTCT
Source organism: Tympanuchus pallidicinctus (assembly GCF_026119805.1). Classification (NCBI taxonomy): domain Eukaryota; kingdom Metazoa; phylum Chordata; class Aves; order Galliformes; family Phasianidae; genus Tympanuchus; species Tympanuchus pallidicinctus. The sequence goes on from NW_026294802.1 coordinate 23,241,171, forward strand.
CCTTGCAACTACTATTTTGAGCAAATGTTCTGAAAAGCACAGTTTCCACAGTTGCATTAGTCAGATAAATACCTCTGCTATAAAGGGAACCTGTGTCCCAATCTAATTATGCGAGGCTGACTAACATTGCTATATAAATCTAAGCAACAACAAACCTGGGCTCTACAGGAGAGTGGATCCTTGGATTTAGTTAGAATGTTTGAGAGTACTACAGTGTTAATTCTGATAGAGAATAGCCTCAGTTACTTACGTTCCTTTAAAGAAATAGTCTTTATTTAGTGTTCTAGTCATATTTAAATTACCAGCCTTACAAACTATTAATCTGCAGAGCAAATGATGAACATCTTTTATATATATACATATATATATATGTATATAAATCAAAACAGACAAAAAACAAAAGTAGGAAAGTAAGTAAGAAAAATACCACTTTTGTGGAATGCTTTTTATGTACTAGTCTTATATTAGGATGAGGCAGAAGTAAAGACAAAGACAAACAACTGGTCACATTACCAACTGTTACCACCTACATAAATGTTAGGTCACACGGCTTTACATGTTGGTTGTTTTTTTGTTTGTTTGTTTGTTGGCTGGTTGTTGGCTTGTTGTGTATTTATTTACTTACTTTTACATTTAGACGTTTTTATCGTGACATTCAAAGCAAATGGCACTTTCACCTCTCTCATGCAAACAGAACATATGTGGAAATGTTTGTATGGATCTAAGCTTGTGTGCTTTTGAACACTGGAAACTTTCCTGTCTAAAATCAAAAGCTACAAGATACTTACAGCTAAAACCAGAAACTGAAAAAATGAAGGAAGGGACACTTTCCCCCCCACACCCTAATCCAGGATCAGTATCATTACGGGTTGAGAAATGAGAATGAGCACTGGACTTGGCATGAGAAGCAGTCTGCTTCGTTTCTCAAATTATCACATCAATCTGGAGTGTTTTCGAATCAGTGTTGTCCAGCAAATGGGGATTTTTTGTTCTTTTTTTTTTTTTCCATGTTAACATTCAGAGAAAGAGCTTTTAAAACACAGTTATCCAAAACCAAACAACCATATATTGATATGCTGTATCTTGCTGCTGAAAAGCTACCTACTACTGTCTTTTATGTAAATTCAGAGGATTTATGTATTGGTAAGCTAACAAAAGCACATGTTACAGATGGTAAAGGCTGCAGATAATCACAGCAGCTTTAAAAGTCCTACAAAAATGTACTTGCATTTGTAACTTCTGTATATCTAGGATTTCTTCATCAATGGCCATGCGTCAGTTGTTTTGATTTATTTGATTTAAAAAAAAAACACCAAAAAACTCATAGTAATCACTCTTGGTTTATACAGAAACCTTGATGGAAATTTTTAGATAAAGTACTTGTATTACCATAATAAAAGCTAAATAGGAACATATGTGATAAGCATTTAGTATTATGGCTGTATTAAAAAAAATAAACAAACATTTTCCAGGCCTTGAAGTGTTTTTAATTAAACTTTGTAGCTTTCCAGCTCAGAAGTTTTCATCAGTATAGCATATGATAATCTTACTCAGTTTTTCCAGCAATTCAGGATTTTATTAAAAAAAACAACCTTCAAATGACTTAATTTTTGTTTATCAAAATTCAAATGCTTTCTGATGCCTGCAATTTGATAATTTTAATACATAGCTATGATTATAGCATAAAACATTTGACAACTCCTTTACCTTATTTAACAAGAACCCTATGTGCTAATAAGACACTCTGCATTCTCAGCAAGTGAGAAACTTGCTGAACAGAAATGTCATCTGTACTAACAGAAATAGCTCAAAAACTTTCAGTAACAGAAATAGATCATATTGAAACAACAAAAAAGGTGTTCTTGAATAAAACTGAATCTGTTAGTTTTCATGTACTTTCACTCTAAGCCTTGAAAACAAGAAAAAAAGATGGGTTTATGTTCTTGCCTGAAGACAGATCATAGAATCACAGAATCATTAAGTTTAGAATATACCTCCAAGATCATCCAGACCAACTGTCCACCTACCAGCAATACTTCCCACTAAACCATGTCCCTTAGTAAAACAACTTAACGTTTCTTCAACACTTTGAAGGACGGTGACTCAACCACCACCCAAGGCAGTTTGTTCCAGAGCCTGATCACTCCTTTGGAGAAGAAATTTTTTCCTAATATCCAACCCAAATCTCCCCTGGAACAATTTGAATCCACTCCTTCTAGTCCTACTGCCAGTCATGCAAGAGAAGAGACTGACCCCTACTCACCACAAGCTCCTTTCAGGTAATTGTAGAGAGCTATAAAAGCCGCCCTGAGCCTCATTCAGACTGAACAATTTCAATTTCCAGTATTTTGACTCAAAGCGTTCAGAGGAAATGTTAAGTGTCAAACGAGGCTTTGCATCTTTAGCTGACAAGTGTGGTCCAGTGAATTAAACACTAAAGAACTTGATTAACATTGATATCGCTGTATGTTTTCCAAAACTATTTAGGTATTTGCAGTTGTAAGGTAAAGCATTCAGACTTTCACAGTTTACACTGTGTAAACCATTATGCAACTTGATAAATTTGCTCTGAGTATGAAGAATGAGAACCTCAAAGATTCACCCAAGTCTTACATCATGCACTATTCACTATGAAGAAATCCACAGGAAAAAAAAAAAAAAAAAAGAAGAAGATATTAGAGCATTACAGGAACAGGAAAAAAGGAACGGAAAAACAACATAGGTTAGGCATTGCCACACATTTTAGGATGAACTTAAACCTTCATTCTACTCCTTCACAGTTAGTTTCTTTTAACTAACTTTCCCTAGACAACAGATTAAAATATTTTTCCTCTACTGGTAGTAATTTAATTACTGGAAAAGTACAATTGATATCTACTGAAGGAAGTGAGACTATTTCCATAACAATAATTTATCAATAGTGTTTGAAGGTATTTTCAAATTGGTCGAACAATGCAACTTCAGCAAATAGAAATGTCACCATGGCAATTTTACAAATAAACTCCCTAAACAAATAAACTCTCTGTTTTAAAATAAACAACAAAACTCTTCAATGATGTCTTCATTAAACAGTTGACAGAACAGCAAAAGCTGAAAAAATCTTTTTTTTTTTTCTTTTTTTTTTTTCCCCTTTGTCCTTCATCTGTCTCCTATCAGTTTCTTGCCTATTGCACAGAGCAAACAAGCTTTGCCCACCCTCTGCCTTGACTTCAGTTTTACCCACAGGAATATGAGAGCAGTTAAAAAAAGAGATACACTCTATTGGTTTCTTTCAAAATCCTGAATTACAGTACTCCATACAGTTCATGCCTTACTTTTTGGCAGCCAGTAACCTGCAGGTGTTCCCTATATAGTGTTTAGCAATTGAATCCACAGTACATATTAAAATTATTAACTTACAGGGTAAGTGCAAGGATTTAATTTTGATTCTTACAGCTTAAAGATTTTAATGCTGTAGTTCCTAAAATACAGTCTTTTCATTGCTAATAGTGAGGCCACTGGACACTAATCACTTGCTAGGCTTTTACAAGATTGTGACTTGTAAAAAATAAAGCTACTTACTGCTAAAGCAGCCTTATTTACTACAACTGATCGATGACATGTACATTTACAGTGCTTTCTAAGTAATTAATATCAATTACAGCAAGTGTTCAGTGTTACTTACACATGCTACTCTGGAAGTCTGCACTTAATAATGCATATGCCAATAATTGCTGTTTAGTGAACAACAGGTTTCTGCATTTTACCAACTGTCGTTTTAAGAAATGGACACAATAATTAACATTAGCCTTAAAAAAAAAAAAAATGTTTAATTAATTATTTCTTAATGCACGGGAGGACAACTTACACTTATTAAGGAAAATCATAATTCAGTTCCAGCCTCTGAAATTCAGTGTCAAAAATTTCTCATTGAAACTACATGCCTGTGTGCCCCAAACAGTTCTCTGCTGACTGGAGTGGACAATAAAGACATGTGAAAGCATTTACTTCTTCTGTTACTGTAAAAATATCCAATTTGGGAATTAATTAACAAGAAAATCAATGTAACTTCAGAATATAAGTTTTCAAACAGAATTAATGAAGAAACATTTGCTGATCTTTCAAATATGATAAAAATAAGCCTGATAATTTTAAGTATGTAAATGGAATCAGAAGGAAAAGAAATACAGTACAGAACTGCTGAGTTACAGTAATCGTCCACCAATTAACCACCATAAATACATCAGTCATTCACTCCAGAGTACCTAAGAGGCAGACAGCAAAATTTCATCTGGAATTTAAGTTTTTACTGTGTATTTTCTTTTTTTTCTTTTCTTTTCTTTTTGTTGTTGTTGTTACATTGGACAAGATTTCCAGCCTGTAATTTTTTTCACTGAGTTTAAAGCAGCTTGGGCAACTGGCACAGTTACAAACCATAATGTCAGATTAAAGCTATGTACTGTTAGAGGAAGACAATTTTTACTGGAACGCCTTAGGAATTAAGTAAGATGCCTCAACTTCATAAAGTAGCAGTTTGTTATCTGGAAGATACATTTCAAAATGATAGGTATACACTTGAATGTGTATTTGCTCTCCAGTAAAATTAACTATGGTGAATAGAAGCATATAAGCACAGCATTGATCAGTATACACTGGTACAGAACGTCTCAAAAAAAGTGGCTGTTCTTTGGAGGAAATGAAAAGCTACCCATTCTCTCCCCACTGTTTCTTCTCATTAGCATGCTTCTGACCTCTAGACTCTAATTTTCCCAGGCAGAAATAAATTAAGGCTGCTACTGAATTTACTTCTAAAAACAAATTACAAGAAAATGACTTCAGCCACCCACAATCCCTTGTCCACTGCCTTCTTCCTGACAGTCTGTAAACACACAAAACAGGGAAATCTCAGACCTAAAACAGTTTCATTGTAGAGCATTTTTTTCTCCAGACAATCTCTTGTGTATACTATAGGAGGAATGGGGGAACAAAAGCAGTTGCATCAATACCATCTCAAGCAACAGAAACATGAGTTCTCCAAAACTTACATCAAAATATTCCAACAACTCACTCCTAAAGTAAAATAAATTAGAACTACAGACAAGGAAGAAATTAAGAATTCACTGATTGCAAAACATCCTACTGAGAATGTAGTACTGCTGATTTTATTGAATGAGCATTAAGAACGCTTCCTTGTAAGTTCTAACTACATAATAAATTGTTTCCAGAATCAGCACATCTAGAATACTCTATTAGGAAAAACCTTGCTGGATTCTCTTTTAAGTGAGTTGAAACAGATGGTTTAATTTCTGAAATGCTAATCTACTAACTGCAAATTCTGTATTTCATAGCACTTTGCTTTTGGTTGACACCGATGGCTACATTTACACCGCAAAGCCCATCTTCCTCTCTCCAGGAATTCATTTGGCGGCACAGTACCCCTTGCTATGTTACAATGAGCCAGTGAATCATAGTGAAGTGTACAGGTCTATCCATAATGTATTATCTTAACTTACAAAATTTGAGCAAAGAGACTGTGTCTTCAAAAACTATTGCCTCCCACCACCTCGAAGTATCATAATTCCTTTTTAATATCATGGGTGTCCAACCTTTTGGCTTGCCTGGGCTGCACTAAGTGAAGAGGAGTTGTCCTGGGCCAAATAGAGATTTTTGATGAAATTTTATTCTTTCTGTACTTCTTCTTTGAAAACAGTTGTTCACAAATGTACATACTGCCCAGAAGCAATGACATGAATAAGGCATGACTGCAAAGCAAAGAATAGGTCTTATAAAAGTCTAGACACGTGATCATTCTTTAGTTTGATTTGAATACCTGATCAGAACTCATTCAACTGAGAATTTGCAGGCAATGTATTTATGCTGACTGAAAATGGGAGTCGTAGTATCTAGGTAGGTGCCTCAAAACTAAAAAAGATTCTATACCTTAACATTTCAATATTTGGAAAACGATACTGAACTAATAATGAACGTGCTTTTTTGTGTGTGTGTGTAAACATCATTTACTGTTTTGCAGGTTTAGTGGCATTAAGATTTTGACGACATCAGGCAACAGAACCTAAAGTGGAAAACAAATGCAGAAAGCAAAATATTCTGGGTTTGGGTGATCTTTTGTTTATTTGTTTATTTTCATATAGAAAAGACTTCCAGCAGCTCTAAGCAGCAAAACACTCTGCCACTAGACAAACTGAGAACTTTATACAACCTATATTCTACGTGGACAGCGCCTGAATCACAGTTTGTCTCTCTCAAATGTTAAGCATGGAATTAGTGAATTAACAGTTCTTGGCAAGAAGAACATTGGTTCATTGGTTATTTAATGAAGATCTAAAGGTTAATGAAATTAGAAAACAGGATTCAGTATATAGTTGCTTATTTCTAATGCTTCTTTTCCTGTTAAAGAAAAACATGTATATGGATTTTACAGTTCATGAAAATAATTTATTCAGAAAATATAATAATAATTAGATTGTAGAGGGACTAATATTTAGAGGAAATCTGTAAACATTTTCATAGCCAAAATTGAAAAGAAAAGCACTCCAAATTACCAATTACCAATGAGTTTCTGGTTTACTTTGTGGGATGTTTCTGAGTATGTAATCTATTTGAAAATCTATGCATTAAGATGAATTCATAGTTGTTCATGTAACTTTACTTGAAGAAACCACGAACAACAGAGCCCCATTTATCTTTCACATGGGAGAAACAGAGAAGTAACTCTAAACAAGTCAATATTGCTACACCAATGTAAGCAGAGAAAACAAATGCATTTTCCTTTCAGTCATTTAGAGCTTATGCAGACAAAATACTTATGTATTGATTATATAGACGTATAACAAGTTATTCTTGATGAGAAATAAGAAGCAAGTTAAAAGCATTTTCATTCTAATTCCCAGTCTCATACATTACATGGAATGAGCCAATTGATCTCAGATATTTACATATTTAACTGCTTGCATAGTCATAAGAGTACAAAAGAGCTTCCTATAACCAAATACTCATGATAGTGAAGAAGACAACTGTAATAACATGATTTTCACTTTCCTTCCATGTATATTAAAATGAGATGGATCATAATATCCAGAACCAGACTGAAGTATTCCATAATCACCCAAAAGCACATTCAATCTTTGTTTTCACAGAGCTGCTAGCATGCATGAGAAAACACTTATAGACTGCTCTGGGATAAGGCTGTAAAATGCACTTTTGTATTTCCCAAAGGAAATTCAGTGTTTTCCACGAATGAGTAAGTTGGTTTTCAAATTATGCAACTCATCCTGATATTGCGCTCCAGTATTACAGGTAAATATCCCCACTGCAGTAGCCTGTGTTCTTTCTTTGTCCCCCGACAGACATCAGAGGGATGGGAAATGCTGTGTATTTTATTTTATTTTTTTTATTATTTTTATTTTTTTTTCTTTTTAAAGGTGGGAAGGCAAAGTTGGAATACTTAAAGATTTAGAAAAACAACCTATATGCAGAGCTTGTCCTGAGGCTGAAAACTGTGCACAAGGAAAAAACTAAATGTGTCTTTAAAACACTTAAGAGGTCAATAAGCAAATGTAATTGTCAATACAGACAGAACTATTCAGTTCATAAGAAATACCACAGATTTCTCCCAGTAGGTAGATAGAGGCAATACCCCTCCTTTCCACTTAGCCACAGACAGGAATGAGCTGAGCGTAAGGACTTGGAATGGCTGAAGCACAACTCCCACCAAGAAAAAACATGTGGACCCCGAGTCTAAACAACATTTTAAAAGTTTTCTAGCTTAGGAGACATAGAGAGAGGGCAAGTACTAATGAGTGCCTTACATGGAGGAGTATGAGTATTACTGTGAAAGCATGGAAGACTATTTCTACCTGCAATGAATGACAGATTATATGTAGTAATTATTAATTCCTCTGGAATTCACCCCTTCTGCACCACCTTCAGGCTAGGTCAGCCTTCTGCTAGGAAGGTCAATATATGTCATAATTATTTTGGGCCAGTCTTTCACTGTTTGTCAAAGGAGACATTCCAACCAATTGGCAACAATCAGAAAGTGGAATCCTTTTTTCTCAGGATGTTTCACTGTCTCTTCTCCCTGTGGAACTAATTCGTGCTTTACTCTCTATCGGTCTTAAATCAAAATACTAGCAGCATGCCATCTGGAAGTACAATTCACATCTGTCATACCCATCTTCTCATTAGGAAGCCATGGTATACTTTTTTTGTCCCTGACAGTTTTGTATGCCCTATAACAATAGATACAGTCTTCAGAAAGCCACAGAGCAGGAAGAGGGAAGTTTTCTTATTCCTCATACCTTCAACAGAAAACAGAGACAGATTCAGCAGGTCAAGACTGATGCTGGACTGGAAGGAATCCACAGCCACTTATGTCACTGAGGCAGAATGTTTTTTATGCTTGAGAGGAAGGTTTCTACAATGCGAGGCTCAGCGACAACTAGCGCCACTAGGGAGATGCTGGAAGCAGCTCAGAGGGCGGGCAGACAACCAGTAGAAACTACACTTGCTCCATATGGCTCACTTTTGTATTTTCTGTAAAAGCAGACACAAGTCAGTGCCTGACACTACCTAAAAATAGGACTGTGTGGTTATTCTATGGAATAAACATACAAACATTTGACTGTCATGTTGCCATAACTTTGAATAAGCAAGTAAACTTACAAAAGAACATTTTAGAATGAGGATTCTTAACTGGAAATTTCATGAACCTTGGGAGTTACCAGTACTGCATTCAGCTCTGCGTTCTTCAACATAAGAAAAATGGAGACCTGCTAGAGCAGGTCCAGAGGAAGATCACAAGAAAGATCAGAGGCCTGGAGCACCTCTCTGGTAAAGAAAGGATGAGGGTGATAGAATTGTTTAGTCTGTAGAGGAGAAGATGCCAGAGAGACCTTATAACATCCTTCAAGTACCTAAAGGAGAACTACAGGAAAGATGGGAAAGGATTCTTCATCAGGGATGTTTTGTTAGGACAGGAGATAATGGTTTTAAAATAAAAGAGGGTGGATTTAGATGAGACTTTAAGAAGATATTCTTTACTACAACAATGGTGAGACACTGTTGGGATTCAAGAAAGAATATTCAGAGCAGAAGCTGCAGAGCAAGTTAAACAGCATAAGAAAGGAATGCTGAGAAGAAAGGACCCCTCCTGAAGAGAAATACAAAGATCAAGTAAGCTGCATGATAATGCATGATAATGACCCTGACTGGAGGAAGAGTGGTGGCTTGGAATGACTCATGACTCAGATTGGATAAGCGCTGCATGCAAGGTTAAGGAGTGTTTGTGGAATGTTCTGTTGACATGTAAAGGCAGGTGGGAAAGTTACAAGAGAAAAATTGTGAATGTAAACAAGGGATGTTTGAACCTGCAATAAACGGTTTGGGTTGTTCACATCTGATCTGTGCCTCAGACACTGCAAGACACTGGAACAGATTGTCCAGAAAAGCTGTGGATGCCCCATCTCTGGAATTTTTCAAGTCCAGGTTAGATGGAGCATCAAGTAACCTGATCTTGTGGGAGGCATCCCTGTCCACAGTTGAGGGGTTGGAACTAGGTTATATTTAAAGTCTCTTCCAACCTAAGTCATTCTGCATTTCTATGCTTTAAAGGTAATGATACATGGTATAGAAATGAAATATGCATAGTTTCTGTAGATGACCGAGTCAGTTTTGTCTGTACCATCCTCCCGAGTACTTTGGGCAAGACACCCCAGATGGGAAGATGGATAACACTGGGTAGATGTTCTCAAAAGAGCTGCAGGAACAACAGATACATCCCTGGTAGGGGATTTACAGTATCTGTGAAGTAGTATGAGCAGAAGATTGCATCTTGCGAAGTGTGGAACTGTGCTAGTTTTTCCTCAGTTGAGGATCAGCTGCAGACTGCTCAAGAATCACTTGTAAACAATCTATCTTCTATCAGCAGCAGAATTAACATAGCAGGAGCTATGTTCATGACTATGTTCATGACATCTCTTACAAGCTTCATGAAAATTCTCCTGTGAAAATAGGATATACCTTTAACAATGATGGCAAAATGTATTAAGGCCATCTCTTTCACATTTACCCGAGCTAAAAGAGCGAATAACTAAACATTTAGGAGGAAGATACATGGGGAAATTTGACACTGAAACATCTAAAAAAAAAATTATGATAAAGCAGAATTTGGTCACATATGTTTCAACATAAAATGTGACATCTACTTTATTTTTTAAAAATGTATATACTGTAGGAAACATATTCATTTCTTGAGACCTTGCCAGGAATATAAAGCATACATACATACAAAAGAACCAAAAGCATTTTATCTAGAAGAAAGCTATAAAAATATACTCAATTATCTGAAAATCACTAGTGTTCTTCTTTTAGCTGTTGGACAGCTTAGTGTAAGCCTGGAGACTTTGACACAAAATCTGTATTCTAATGCTAGGGCAAAACCAAAAGAAGCACTTGTAGAAACTGCTTTTTAATATGATATTGTGTTAACTGATTACATAAACCCTTCAAATCAAGAAATAGTTTAATCCTCCACACTATGATTAAACCATCTAGTGGAAATTATATTTATTTTGCTTACAAGTACATTTCTCCTTTCCCCTTCATTCTGTGTGTGTGTCTTTATATATGTTGTTACAGTAAGACATTTAATCAAACCCTTTTGAAGTGGTAGAGTGGAAACAGCTGTTTCTGACAATGTGTCGATGATATGGGGCTTAAAGCTGTCATGAACTCCAGATTGCAAGCAGCACTAATATGTGGTTGGGATGGTAGTGACTTGCAGGTCATGGCAACTCCTTGAGGAATGCTTCTAAGCCAATCAGCTCAAGGTGGTGGCTCAAAGTCTTAAAGCTTTAGTGAGCTCTCTTTCATTTAATGCTTTTGAGGTCACACTTCAAAGTGCTCTTTTTTCTAAAGAGCCACTGGCCATATGTGGGGGTTCTAGAGCAGATTTTTAAAGATTGCTTGCTTCAAGTTTGGACTTAAAAAATTAGAAATGCAGTTCCATTACACAAAGGATGTCTTACAAGTTCAATAAAACCCGAAGCTTACATCAATAACTCACTTTATTGTAAAGAATGATAGCTTAAAAAAAGTTTCTGGATGACTGATTTTTCCACAACAAAGTGAGCTTAAGGCTCACATTTCAGAGTGCCTAACAACTCATTAAAACAATTTTCTGATATATGAACATTACAAGACATAGGGCACCTAGAAACCATCTGTGAATACAGACTTTCCTCAACAATATTCCCACTCAAAATACTTACTGCAGAAATGTCTGTCTATCCAAGAAACCTGCACTTTCATTTCTTCATGCAATTGTATTTGTTAAAATTAGACTAACATCCATCTAAGCCAACACTGTTAGAATGAACACGTATGGGCTTTTTATTAAGAAGGCCCTAAAATGATTTTGTTTTGACAGCACTGTGGGTATACATTTTTCAGAAAATATTTTAAAAGGTCCAGGGACTAGGGAAAATAATCTCTGTAGGTTACCTATAGAGTTGAAGGAAGAAAAATAAGTCCTGTAAGAAATTATTCATAGCAAATAAGAGTAGACTTCTCTGAACTGCTTCCTAGATACCTCTCCTCTTTGGCTCTCCAGGGGAAAGTCAGCTCTGTAAAGTCTGCTTGGAAATAAATAAACAATCTTGAAAATGCTTGCCTTTTCACTGAAGTTCAAAAAAAAAAAAAAATTCCCATCTCCACAGAAGTATTGTATTCCATGGAAAGTATTGCTCTTCTAAAATTTGACTGGATGCTTTCAAAGAAGATAAATACTCATCTAATGTAAATACAGCCAATCATGAACATTTTTTGACAACAGTTGGATCTAAATCCAGAATAACTACAGTCAGATTTCTTTTTTTTTCTTTTTTAACCAAGCTTAATCTCAGCTGCTGCTGCTGCTGCTATACTGAAGTGCTATAATTCTTTTACACTCTGCAGAATGGAGTAACCAAAAGCAAAGATGTTCAAATGAATATATATATATAATAATAACTCATCTGTGCTGTTTTCAGTAGTTCCTTTACTATGCATAACCTTTTTTCAAATACATAACTCATTGTAATACAGCTTTTCAATATCTTTAAAACTTATCAGAATTAATTCAATGGTGATATTTACTATTTACTAATTTCAACTGCTGTGTGGTTTTTTATTTAGGTTGTTTTTAGCCTCCTTAGTCACAATTTCTACAAAAATGGATTGACTGAATGAGAAAACGATCCAGACACTGTTGCCACTGTACCCCAGTCTTGAGACACTGAAATAGTGGAAAGCTTGCTTAGGAGACAAATGCAACAATGGAGATTCTGATGTTTGGGAAAAAATTAAAAAACAAAACAAAAAACAAAACAAAAAGCCAACAATGAAATGGCCAACTCATTAGTTCTGAAAGTCATAACTCAGGAAATTATTTACAATAAAACATGGACCAGAATGAGGTCAGTATCACATGGTAGTCTCTGTACTTCGCCATACCGCAGCTTCATTTCCTGTATGTGTGCAGTTTAGTCCCCAGAGCTACTGTGGGTGTTTTGAAGTTGAAGCATCTGGGATGTGCTAGGACCTCACTGTGACAACTAACAGGACACAGCCCCAGAGTTAGAATGCTGACACTAAATTTGTTTCATGAAGGTTCAGATGAGAATCTGAATTCCCTTACTAGCAGTAAAACACTGAAGAGTTTGTAGCTACTCTCACTGCTACTAAGGCTAATATTTCATAGTAGAGATATGAGTGATATTCGATATTAAAGAATATGCAATATTTGCAAAGAAATAGATACTCAGATACAAGAAATTGTAAATCTGAGTATTGTTTCAGGCTGCACTAGTTATCTATCTCTCAGTACCTAGGTGCTGATCTAATTCTAAATAACTGATAATTTAGGTGTCTTGGTACAGTGAATAACAAAGAAGTTGTAACAGAGAAATGGATCACCAACTTAGGGTTCAACTTAGGACTTGGTGGAAGGTTATCTTCAGACCTGAAAATTCTATAGTGTTAAGACTTTTTTTTTTTTTTTTTTTAACTGAAATTGCTAACATATTTTCAAATTAAGTACTATAGACTTCTATGACAAGAATGTGTTCTATATTTCATTTATTACATATGCAAGGCATGAGGTTTTAAAAATAAATTCTGTCCCTTATATCCACGATTGGTGCTTTTTTTTCCAAAGCATGAAGGTAATTGAAAAGGAATATAACAATGAAGTGTTAAAATGAAAATATTTTATTCCCTTAGTTCCTAATACAGTAAAAAAGGTAATGAGCTTTTATTTTTGTTTTCTAAAAAAGAGCATTTACACATTCTTACACATTTCCACTTCAATGAATAAACATTTATTTGCTGTTGTACTTCAATCTTAGAGGAACTATCTCTAAAATAAAAAAATTGTTTGTTGAACAACAATGTTTTGCCAGAAGTTCAGAAAGAGGAAAAGTCTTAAATTATTATTTAAAATGCCCTAAATAATCACAAAATAGCCTTTCGTTGTCCTTTTATTAGAGAAAACAGATGAAATTAGGAGAGCTTTCCAAACTTAACACATTTAAAAATAGACAAAGAAATCTAAATCTATATTTTAAAACATGTTGGCCAAGTATGACCTGGTGTTAGAATAAAATGGAAGTGTGGTGATTGTTCTAACAATCTTTATCTGACTACCCTATAATTAACCACTAAAAAAGTATGTATGATACAGGCCAAGAGATCAAACATCAGCAAGAAGTCTCTCCTCAGCACAAACAGTTTTGCACTACAGAACATTCATCAGTTTAAGTAATGTATATCAATAAGAAGGTACTTACATTAGGTCTTAATCCTGCTGCCAGTTCATAATACTTCTCAGCTTCTTCATTAAGACTGGCTTGTCTATCAAGACAGAAAAAAACCAACATAATTACACCTTTTTTTCCATATACAAAAGCACACTTAAAAAAATTACTGCAACCATTTCCCACTACTTAAGCATATTACCATAACAAATGCATGAAATACGGAAATCTTTTAGATTGCATTTCAGAATATCCATTACAAACATTTTTGTGCCTTATTTTCTTCTTCGCTCTGAAAAGGTATTAGTGCACACTGAAGAGTACTGCAGAAAGCCAAATACTCATCTGAGGCAGAAACACACATGTACCAGTCTTCATCAGATGAATATTTAGCACACTTTTGTAATTAGCCATACTTTAACAGCAAATTATTAAGCAATATGTTATACAATAGTGCAGTTTATTTCTGTGTGCACTGTTATCCAATTATAAGAAAGAAAACAGAGAATACAATGATTTCTTAAAAATCAGTTTCCTTGATTCAGGGAAATAATTTACATAAGAGTTCTCATTTTGGCAACTACTCACACCAAGAGGGGTTTTTTAACTTAGAACACATAACCCATGGGACTGAGCTTCATGGTTCCTGAAGTACTATTAGCCCACCTTTGCTCTTCTTCCTTTCACACAGACAACAACTACATTCTCCTATAACTTAAATTATTACATCTTCATTCCCACTTTTTTTTTTTTTTTTTTTGTCAGAGTGGGCTCTTGTAATCTTTTCCTTCAAACTCATTTCTTCTTCTTTTGTCTCCAGCTTCTTAATTTCCCTTCAAATAATCATTGTGGCCACTGGCCCAATGTCTTCCACATCTTAAGAAAGATGACAAATATTTAGAAATGACCAGTCAGGTAAGATAGGTATCTTCTGCTATTGTTCTATCACAATAATGAAGCCATCATGGTATCGTGGGTGGGAAAAACATACACACACACTCACATACACATATGTAATTGTTGCATGACAAGCTACCTGTCCTAGGACAGGAGTTCTTCAGGGTATTTGTGGGTGTTACATGATTATAGATGCATTTCTATGATACAAGTGAAAAACCAGAAAACGAATACAACACAGACTGCGGTAGGTTTTTCTTCTTTTTTTCCCCCTTTTTCTTCACCTTCCAAGAACACTTCAAAGAGTATCAGTCATAGAGCACTCATACCTGGAGATTTTACCATGTTTGTTACATATGAGGTTTTACATGTTTCAGTGATTACATTGTGTTTTGATTTTACATTCCCATCCACCCAAATTTTAAACATAGTCACACTACACATAACAGGCAATTTCAATCAACGCATCTTGACAGACAGTGATTGGTCCTGGGAGGAAAAAGGGAGGATGGATAAACTCTTTGAAGTTTCTTAATAATTCACATGCAGGCTGAAACCACTTTCTGACTATGCACTGAGTAGAACCCAGTTGATACCTGTGAACTGTTTTAAATTACTTTACACATGCATCATCAACATAGTGGTTGTCATGGTTAGAAACAGTTGAATATCTGAAAATATTCATTCAACATGCTTCTGAATCACTCCTGCTAGGCACAGGAAGCTCTTGAAACTACTGGAAAAAAAAATTCTCATATTTGCAAATTTCAGTACTTGCTACAAGGCACGTAAATTGAAATTTATGACATAGCACTTTCTCCTGTTTCTACTTAGTATGATGCTTTCACTACAGTCCCATTCCTCATTCTAAAGGCAATCATCCTTAGTTCACACGAAAGGATCTTACAGAAGCTGACCTTCAACTGCAACTTAGCACTGTCAATACACCAAGCTCCAGCCAACATAAGACATTTCCAATACATGCTTCACTACATTCCATTACAATGTATCTAGTTTTGCTGAAAGGCTTCAAATAGAGGCTATAAGCACAACAAATACTTTGAAAGTAAAACATGTGACCAGTTACTATATTAGGGATCACCTCCACAACAGCTATATGGCCCTGGAATTAAGCTGTTTGAAGAACAAATTTGTCAAGAAAACAAATTTTACAGACAACTACTATGCAAATTTATGGGGGAAAAAAAAGAAAAAAGTAAAGATCAGTCTATCCCTTGTTCAGAATATTTAAAATTCGGTAATTAGTGGAGTACAAAATAAATTGAAATTTAAGGAATTCTGTTATCATCCTTCATCTAAAGTAGCCGTAACCCAAATTATAAAGAATTTATCTGCAATTCTAAATAAGCAACTTCATGTTTTTTAATCTTGTGGTGCTAGTAATGATGGAAACAGGATTCTGACAGGAGGGAAAGATGATAAGCTTCCTAACTAAAAAATGTAGCATTGAGAATGATTACAATTAAAAAAGAACAGGATTTATTAAAAAAATTCTGAGTTGCTGTTATCTTCCCTGACATTCATGACACCTTGCATCACTCACATCAACATCAATTTCTGCTTCTTAATCCATAACACATTTCTAAAGCATATCACTTCTCTCTTAGGGCAGTTCACTTCCATGCCTTCTGAACTTCTATATTTTCTACCTCAAAGACATGCAGTCCACTAAGAATCTAACCAAACAGATTTTATAGCTGAGGTACCTCAATAGCAGTTGCTTGCCTACACGAAACTGTTATATTTACTAATTTCAGCTTTTCTTTTATGATTCTCCTTAGCATTCATCGGTACCATAGTTTCTAGCTTTCTCACTCCATGCCACTCTGAGTATTTGTTTCTCTTCTTACTAATTTGTATTTTGGTACTGCTTTCTACTTGGAATCACCTCAGCTCTCCTTCATTCAAAGTATTCTGAAAACCATTATGAGTCCTCCAGACTCATAATGGAATTGCAGTTGCTTTGCCCCAGAGTAGTTGCTTTGACCCAATGGACAATCTATTTGCCTAATTTCTATTATGTAAGTAATATATTGAATAAATTGCTAAGCATAGCAATAAAACAAGATGGGCAGCAAAAATGAATCAAATCATAATGCCTGTGGTTTTAAGGAAATACTTGGCAGCATTCAATTTGACTTTGCCATGCTGAACCTTGCTATATCATCCACACCAGCTGAGACTCCAAGAGCATATTAAGAGGACATTACAGTCTTCCACAAAGAAAGCTGTATATTTAAATGAAAAATTAGACCAACTAGACATCCCAAGTGGGCACAAAAGGATTCTAGCTAAGCTAAACTATCAGGGCTTTTTTTCTTGGTAGTGGTGGGTTTTTTTTAGAGTTTTGGTTTAGAGACTATTTTGTTGTTGCCATTTTCAGGTTTTTAATTCTGCTTAAATATTTAAAATAGAGAATGCTGTTCAGAATCCCTCAGCAAAATACTGGTTGAAATCTACAAGTATACAGACCTAACAAGATCAAATAGCCCTTATTTCAAAATCCTATAGAAATATTCAAGGTATAGAGGTAATAGAAGAGGTATAGAAATATAGAGGTATAGAAACCTCTCTTTGAAACACAGGCCACTCGGCTGAAGCTGATTCTACCTGTTTTAATATAATTTTCATTTTCTTTTGTTTACTGTCTTCAATAGTAAAATTACAGCCAAGCAACACATCTTCATTAGAGAAATAACCTAAATAACAGTTTTGTGCTGATTAAGTACGTTTTTTATTTCCTTTCTCATATATTTTCTAAGCATAGATACAATCTGAATGAAATTAAGTATTCTCACACCTGTCAAGCACACAATAGATAATAGTTATCCTAAAAACAAGTATGGAGAATACCTATTACAGTAATATGAGATTAATGATAATGTGCAGGCAGAAGCTCAATGTTACTGAATCTGCCATCTTTAAAAGGAAAAAAAAATTCCATTTAAAGGAAAGGAAAAGGTCTAACATTTTATTAATTTCAGAAAGAGAACATAATTAAATATAAGACTATATAATCGTATAAATATATAATCGTATAAATATATAATATATACAATATATATATAAATATATAATTAAATATAAGAATATATATTGAATCACATATATTGATAATATTAATTCCTCTTGTGTAGCTTCAAGTATCCTCAAGCATTAGCTTGAGGATATTTAGATTTCAAACCATCATACTGTTCCCTGTTGATACTAGCAAAAAATGTGTCACTTCCAGTATTCTCTAGTTACATCCAGATCAGATTCAATCTATTCTTTGAAGTTGCTTTGTATTCTAAAAACTTTAAAGATCAGATGAAAGAAAAGTCTTCACAATGTTCTTCACAAAATAAACCAAGCGTTCTTCTGTGCAAGAAAAATAATGATCTGGCTTGTGAATAACAGAAATTTTAAAAGTACTAAATTATAAGCGCTCAGGAAAGTAGAAAGAGATAGTACTAAATTCTGCAACAGTTTCATTCAAGTTCTTTTTATCAGCAATATTGAATTATTGACAACAGTTGCTGGGCTTTAAAAAAAACAACAAACTCTATACAAGCAAAGACTGTAAAAAGTTTTTCCTCCAAAACAGAAGAGAAAATTGAATTAGATTTAAACACACTAACCTGAGCATATGGGCAGCGTTGAAAACAACATCAAATTCTGTATTATCAAGTTCAGCTGCCTTCTTTGCCATCTCAGCTGCTTCAATCAGACGGGATTCCTCTAGCAGGAACTGACCTGCAATGGAGAACGTGAGGTTGATGTCATAAAAACCAACTGATATATGATGCTTCAGATAATACAGTTGTGAAATACACATTTTTCAAAAATTGGATGTTCCACACTCAGTGTTTGGTCATTTGCTGATTTGCTCTACGTTACAACATGCAAGATCTGTCTCGTTTCCTACATAATCCTTATCTGTTCTGTAAAAAAACTCAGAAAGTATCTAAAATCACATTAATGAATTTTACGATGGCACAATCTTATTCATTAGACCACGTAAAAACCGAAAAGAATGAATAATGTAATATGAACCAAATTTTAACTGAAGTACAGTACTTTGGGAAGAAAACCACATATCATCTAATAAAACTCCATAAAAATGAATTTTCATTGAAGAAGGAGAAAATGCCTTGGAAGACACTCCAGCCACCTTAATTCTGTTCCTTTTAATGATTTTTTTACATTTACTTTATAAAATGTGTTATTTTGGATCAAGGACATTTCAAACCATTTCAAGGGTTTCAGCTATCTAGACTTTGTCTAAATAACATATTTGGAAAATGTATCTTAAAGTATGGTGATGACACATTCCAGCATCCCATGCTTATTTTATCTTACTTTTGTAAAGTAAGATCAGTCAACCAAAAGTCTACAAGGCCATCACTTGCCACAAGTCTCTTCAGGGGCAGCAGCCCATGAACAAATGGTTTCTTCTCACAGTGAGGGATTTTGTTTCTTGCTTGTCTCCTTTCCTCACACATTCCCTGTTCTATTGATACTCGTTTTAAGCATATGCAGAAAATCCACATAACTAGAGCTAGCAAGGTCTATAGAGGCCACAGTGAATCCAATGATGCTTGATACAATGAACACACATGCAGAAGGAATTACCACAACACCAAAAGTGATGAAAGACAGCTTTCATAGATTTTTGCTTTTTCTCTATGGATGCATTTCAACTTGGCAAGAGATTCTTTATTCAGGTAGCTACCTGTCTTAGTTATTCAGATGTACAAAAAGTTTTGGGAAAACAATAAAATAAATGCCTTACTGCATTTGTAGCATAAACCTTGCTTGCTTTAGTTACATCCACACTCAAATAAGTGCCATCCTTTTACGCATAATGATGCTTTGTGTTGTTTCCAGAAACAAATAATTTCCAAAGAGGTTTTCTTACATGGATCAACAGCAGTGACAAAGATGAAGAGGAGGAAGGGGAGAAACACACACACACAAAACAACATACAAAAACAGTTTGAATCATAAAAAGTAATTGAACTTCAGAATTAGAAACCATCACTTAAACCATTAATTAGAGCCTCTTACAAAGGAGAAAATGTCAGTTTTCCTGCCTCGTAACAAGAATACAAACAAATACCAAAAGTTTTCTCTTATTTCCTCTTCTTTTTTTCTGTACCATTTTAGGGTTTACTTTATGTGTAATTAGACAAACACTAATATGAATTTGAAAATTCCCACGCAAGTAAGTGTTCTAATTACAATAGGCAGTTCTTAATCTGGGTTGATTTTCTAAATTCCTTACAGAGAAATCTTTGAAATAAGCTTGAACAGCTGACATTCCGATTCTTTCAACAAATGAATTGGATGAGTAATACTAATCTTGGGTCTATGCCAAAGCAAACTAGCCTTAAACTGTTAACATTAAGTTTGTTGGTGGTTTTTTTTTTTTAATGGAAAGCATGGAGTTAGGAGAACAAGATTATAATAACTGGATGGGCTATTTATACATCCAGCAAGAAGGTGAGAAAAAGAATCTTTCAGACTTCAAGATATAGTCAGCCTTAGAAGATCATTCTGAAAAAAAATCTTCATACTTAGGAAAAATATTGTGCAGCTTAAAACCCACAAATAAAGTCAAGTGATCATCAGGGCAATTAATTCCACACGGGTAGAAAAAAACTTCATTGTTCTCGACAAAAAATTACTCAAGTCCATCTTTAGAACCACGCTTCTCGTTGTCTGTATGAAACATTTCAACACTGGACCTCAACCAAGATGTTATCTCATATATATTTATAACTACCCTACACGTAGTAGAATGTAGATGATATGCTCAATTTAATGTGATCTAATAAATGATTTTCTTGAATCAAGATTTACTTTATTAAGACAGTAAAATTATTTCACTTCATCCATATAATTTCTAAATTACATTTTTTTAAACCATTTCAAACTAATACTAATGGTTTGTTGGCAGTCCTAAGCGAAACACACTTGGTTAATTTTTAGCTCTTTAAGAGATCTATAAGATCAACATATCACTGAAAATATTATGAAATTCCTACATACTTTGGGATTTCTACAAGAAGGCTGATTTAGAGAAAGTCATTATTTACATTTAGCAAGTGCATTTCTAGTTAAAACCTTATTTATCTTAATAGCCTTTTCTAGGACTTTGGATGCATACATTCCATTAATCTACATGGACATACGAGAAATGTCAGCAACAGCTATAAACGAATGTTTTCAATTGTTAAAAGTAAAATTTGCCCTGTTTGCTATTAGACCTCTTAAGCATGCCTCTATAATAGGATTACATTACACAGCACATTAAAAGTTTACCTTTACTACAGGTTTACCAAAGCGAACTAGAACAAATTGCAATTTATCCATGACCCCAGCTAAGTACAAGCAAAACGCTCCGGGACCACACATTCCCATAAACAAGTCTCTTTCCATATCGCAGGATTAATAACATTGCCAGTAACTCATGTTAAGTGGTAAAGAGCAGATGACACATGGCACCCAGTAGAACCAACTATAGCACCTCTTACATCTGAACTCTTACAGAATCCTGACAGCAAAGAAAAGGAGAAGACCCCCTGAAAGGACCCATCCCTATCATTTCCTGAGTAGAGGTGACTTAATCAGAGGTTGCTGATTAAACAATTTCTTCTGTCACCTTTTCAATCTAATGAAAAATCAATACCTGAGTGCATAACAGATGTGTGGTGGGCTGCTACCCCTTACTGCCAAGCACTCCCCCACTCAATCCCACCTCTCAGCAGTATGAGGTGAAAAAAATATAGGAAGAAAAAAGGAAGAAAGCTTAGGGTTCAACACAGACAGTTTAATATGTGAAAAAAGAGGGGAGGGAGGGAATTGCAAAGTAAAGGAAACTGCTCACCACTTCTCACTTGCAGACTAATGTCCAGCCACTCATTGAACAAAGGATACCTTAGAAGCCAAAAAATTTTTTTCTGCAACTATCCCAGTTCTTATCGCAGAGCATCATACTATATGTCACAGAATATCCCTTTGGCCAGTTTGGTCATTCATCCGAGCTGGTCCTTACTTCTCCCAGTCAGAGTAGGAGGAGCCAAAACACCAGTGTATTTATCAATGCTGCTTTAGTCACAGATTCAAAACCCAGCATCATCCAGTTATAACTTAGGAAAAAAGGTTAACTTCATCCCAGCCAGACATGGTATTAGGTGGAAACTTACAGCTGACAATTGAAATTTGACAGGTTCTCCTGAAATGCAAACCAAATTCATTCACACATTTAAATTTGATTTACAGCATATAAGTAGTGGTAACCCATTTTGAAAACATTAGTTTCTTATAAAATGATATACAAAGATCATTCAAAAATAAACTAGATTGGCAGGTTAGTGTTGTGCTTTCCTCATTAAAAAAAAACTGACCTCTGAACTTTTCCTGTCAAAGCTATAAAGATGTGTTTTCTTAAGACAAGAGCACTACCAGGGCAAAGTATTGGCTAGATCCTGAAAGTGAATCAGTAAGTCTCATCCACAAGCCTCTAGATTGAGGAACAACTTGTGTGGGTCTAAATTTATGTGTAGGATTTTCTCCTTTGAGAGGTAGCTGGCAAACTGCATGATTTGTGAGATACTGCCCAGTATCACGTACAGAGCGTTCTTAGTGCAGGTGTCATGAATCTGACTCTTGCCAACAACATAAATTATGGCAGCCTGTTTTTTGGAATTAGAACCAGGTTTTTTTAGAAAACAGTTTTCTAGAAGCTTTTGATCCAAGATTTTCTTCCTTCAAGAAATTAATAGTTCTCATTAACTAGAATAAGTGAAATCCATAGTCCAGGTGTGATCTTCAACAATACTGTTCTCTGTCTGGAGCAACATTACTATTTTAAATATAATTTTTCATCTTTCTTACTAGATAGCACAGAGATGAGTGTAAATGCATAGCCAAGATTTCTCAAAGACCTCTGGGAGAAGATGATTCAATGCTTTGTTATCTTCTCAGACGTTATTTTTTTCTAAGCCCTAAAATATCCAAGCCTCAGAAACAGCATAAATACTGAAGGATCCTACACCTGCAGCACTGTTCAAACTTTTTCTTTCAAATGATCAACAGCGATTTGAGTCCACATTTGACTGGGAAAAAAAATGAGGCAATATACATGTATCTGAAAAATAACATAAAAAGGTATTTCAATTCAATTTCAGTTTTCTTTTTACGGATTGTTTCCACTTCCTAGTTGGAAAATAACAACAACAACCACCACCCTAACTTTCACCTTCTGCCAAAATTTTTAACAAATATTCATCCAAAGAGATGAAAGCGGACAGCTCTACTCTGTGTAACAACCTCTCTAAAATGATCATGAACATTTGTAAAGCATTTTGTAAGACATGTGCCAAGAACCGTTTAGAAGCCATACATCTAAATGACTAGCTCTGTTACTTTGTTGTGATATAGAAGATATTAATTGGTTGGGATATGCTTATGCATAAATATCTTTCACGTTAAGAGCACAAGGACATTAGTGCCTTTCTCTAGAACCTCTCTCCTATCAACTTCTGCCCTACAGGCATTACGAGCTTTTATTTCACTAGATAAAACTGAATGTTGCATCGATCTTTCTTTGGTTCAAATTTTCTATTTTTTTATTCATTGGCAAGCAGTCAAAGGTACTTTGTACCAAAACAAGGAGAATTTCTAAAAGAGTGCACCTTGCTAACACTGCTTTTAAAACAAATCACTCTGAATGATCTCTGAATTCTATTGGTTCTGTTCTTATTCAAACTTCAATAATTTATATTCTTGTCCCGATATCTTTACTAATGCAAGAAAAACTAAGTAAACTGTCTTCCAAATAAGAAGGAAAAGATCTTCCAAGTCCCACCATAATAGGGAATTGTTAATATTTGATTTTTTAAAAAATAGATATACCTTTGTCATCAAGTCTTTTGTATATTATCCTATGCAAAAGATTTTTCTCCGTGGTAGTAACTTAACTATTTTAACCTGAGAGATAGATATATCAACACCATAAACTCACATATCAAATCTATTTATAATGAATGTCACTAGCAATACCTTCAGCACATTCAATGCTGAGGATATGAAGCCCAATATTTGTTGGTGTTTTCACAGCACTTTGAGTTCCAACATAAACCAAAACAGGTATCATGTTCTGGGTGAGCTAATGCATTTTGTCATCTGAAGCATACATAAAGGCTACAAGATCATGTCTTGAGAACTGAACTACATTCTCACTGGCACAGTGGCAGGACCATGTCTGAAGTTGTCATTAACTCTGTGGCAATCTGAAGCAAAGGAGCAGATGCAGGTATTTCTCTAAATTGAAAAGTTTCAATAGCTGTGGAAGGAATAAGAGAAAAGATCTCCTTTCTGAGTTGATATCCAAAACTTTGCAGCTGATGAATCAACGTCGCAAGATGCCAGGTCAACAGACATGACCTAATGTAACTGTTTCCTTCAAGAGTTTCAAAACAGATTCATTGGCTGTGAATGAGCAGTTTCCAGCGCAAGGAAATGTTCGCTAAAGATCCTGCTTTCCTGTTAAGACAATTTCTCACTGAATTTGTAGGATGTGACAGAATAAACAAAGAGAACTTACATCAGAGTCACAAAGATGAAGGCAGTTTTCCAGTTTGTTTTATTGCTTCTTATATCCTATTCCACCCTTATATAAAGCTGCTCTCTGCCTTTCTTGCTGAAAGGGGTGATGGGGAGCCTATCCTCTCAATTGTTTCCTTCTGAGAAAACAATTACATGCAAATAAGATGTATAAAAAGACTGTCTAAGCCAGTGCAACATCGGTATCTGCACTGTCTTGAAACACTCCTTTTTCTATGCCTTTTCCTTTGTCTGAAAAACTTATCTGTTGCAGTTGTGCTAAATATACCATTGGATGTCATCCAGAGCACAACCAGAGGTAACAGAGAAAAAAATAAATTGTGAGCTTTTGAGACTCGGTGTTTGAGCTTGTAGCCATATCTAGATCACTAGAAGCTCTCAACGAAACATAAAATTGATTACACTACAGAGGATCTGATGTTTTTTCACATTCTAATCTAGATTCTAGACACTATATCATTCCCCAGACACCTGATGATATTTGGAAAATAGATATTTGGAGGGGAAAGATCTATCCAGTTGCACTTCTGTAGCAGCTCCATGTTGTCTCTTCAAAAATCTTCATAATGAGATTGCAATCATAGGTCAAAACATATAATCATTAATAAAAATGTTTCTGGGGATGTTTGCACCACAAGCTTTTCAGTTTCTGCAGAAACTCCAAATTTTGGCAGCATGAAAGAAGCATAAAGCCATATTTCTAGCAATGTTTCCGATCTAAAATTTCTATTCAATATCTCTTGAGCAGTCTAGTGTATTGTGCTGAGGAAGCAGAGTCTACCATATATTCAGGATGTCAAAATGATTACATTTAAGGATACCTCAAGGGAAGAGCCAGAAACATGTAAATTCCACAGCATTTGGGGTCAGTGACCTAACCTGCTTGGAAATATGCCACTCCACTACATTCCACTTCAGTGATGGGTTCTAAAGGGAGTTTGTAATAAATAGTGATTAGAATGGTTGTAATAATCTTCTTTGAATGCTGTATGATAGCAACAGCCTAAGAGCAGCAAGAAGAACTTGAAAGTTTATACACATGCTCATTAAAGTTATTCACAGCTGCCAAGAAAAATGCAAGCAAGACTTCAAATTCTTCCAGATAGTTCAATTTCTACTACATCCCTCTTGTTTGGTTTCCTTTGGAAGAAATACTGTCTATGCTAATAGCAGCTGAACATTTTCTTGAAGTTATTGGAGAGAGTTTTGGGAGCAGAAAGGTTGGAAGATTTGAGTAAGTTACAGCTCTCTGCCTGGTTTAGACCTGCAAATCCTGTCTTCTTTGAATAACATTCACTGATATTGTAGGAGCAGGTACAAGACATAATTCAAGCATCTTAGTTTGATGGCCCTGTATGCTCAATATGGAGAGATTTTTTTCTTTAGAAAGTACACGGTCCACAAAAATACATTGTTTGAGTATCATAAACTTGTTTTTATAGCTTCCCAGCAAAATTATGATATATTTAATATTCCCACACAGTTTAAAAAAAAAACCAAAAACCAAAAAAAAACCACTCTCCATATTTCGTTTACAGAAAGTTTCACTGCATGCATACTAGGAAGGCTGGCAAAGAGACTTAGTGATGGCCATACTGTATCTGGTTGGCCCTGACCCCATCACTGAATTTAATTTTTCAACACACAATCTTTATGTAGCATCTGGTGTTCCCAAAAGAGCAGACCCAGGAACTCAGTTTTATTTATTAGTCAGCATATACTGAACTTCACCAATCTGCCAGTCTGAAATGGACAGTTCATTCACTGGAATTACAAATTGCAAAGTCATTTTTTTCATTTCATTGATGAAGAACTGAACTTCCTATGATCTTAGGTGACATTTCTTCCACTGGCACAAAGCTCTTAAAGAAATCATTAAAATTTCATTGCTAGGTCATAGCTTACATTTCCCTTTTGTATCAATATAACTTACACATTTCATTTTTCATTATTACACTTTTCAGAAGATATTTTCCTTACATATTTGGGAGATAAATAAAGTTTTCCTAGGCTGTTCTTCAGGCAATGAAGACCAAAGGCACAAAGCTTCAGCACTGTGAACAGTATAACTACACATTATATACATCACAGCTAAGAAGAAAACTGATGTTCAAAAACAAATAAGCATTTATTAAATTCAACTTGGTCTAATCAAAACTGATGACTTTAAAGCTTTTTTAAACAGAAAATGTGTATTAAAAATATCCAATTAAAAATCTTAAGTTTTACAGAAAAATTCAAATCTTATACCTGAAATAATTTCATAGTGTTTTTTTTAAAAGCATGTAGGTTGTGCAAAATAAAAAACAAACAAACAAAAAAATCCAACCCAAAGGTTTTTCATTCCCAGAGAATTAAAAATAAACAAATAAAATTTTACTGATGCTTCTGCACTCTCCCCCACTGCATTTCTTCCTCCCAGTTGATTTGCATTTTATCTCTTCCATCTGCTAGATATTTCTGGCAGCGTACTATGCCAGAGTAGCTTATATCAGATCACCTATCAAGACTCACACTTTGTAAGACAGTGGTTGTGGACAACGTTCAGATGTTCAGATAAATTACATGTGAGAAGAACAGAGGAGAAAAAAAGAGTGCACAGAAGAGTGCTACCTGCATTTCAGTCTCAGAGGGGGCTGCCTTGCTCTCTGGTCACTGCAGCAAGAGATACTTCCTCATATTATTTGAAGCAGCAAAACGTCTGCAGTGCAGAGGGATTTGGAGCTCTTCAGACTCTTCACTAGATTTTCTTTCAGACTTCTCCAACTATACTGAGTTTGGGACACACTGCTTTAAATGCACTGAAATCCAAAGCAAGTTACCTACACGAAACTGTTTGTAACTCAAGCACAGAAATACGCTGTGGTGGTATTATCCCAAGGAGATCCAGGAAGCTGTTCACCTCAATTTTCATGGGAACAAAAAAGCTGACTCCTGCACAAAATCATATCTTCTAAGAATAGCTTTGGCTTATGGCCTGAATTAAAGAACTTTATAATAGAAGTGTAAGCCTCTTAAAAGATACAGTGTATCAACAGTCATTTCAGATAGCTCCAATAAAGTCCAAAAACTTAGAAGTCAAAAAGAACATACACACATCCATGGAGCAGACACTATAATTGTGTGCATACACGAGCATTTGGAGGATAATCTTCATATAATAAAATATTCATGCTACCCCACCAACATGCTGTTGTGTCCCAATAGACTGCTCTTTTCATTTGGCTGTTCAGTGAGGTATGTGTTTTATTAGGGATCAATGCCAACTATTTTACTTGCTATTCCAATACATTCATGCTGAGAAATATATATATATATATATATATATATGAACAATATGGCATATAGAGTATGGACCATACCTGTGACCAAGTGCTAAAACGAATACATAGGATGTAGAGATGCGCCTACAGTTCACCAGGGATTCCTGTTTAATATTAAGAATGTCCCTGGTAATATACACTAAAGATTCTTGATCAATACAAGAAGTGAAAGGGAAAGAAGAAAAGGGAAAAAGAAAAAGAAAAGCAATGACAATCTATTTTGAAATTTATAATGTTTCATGCCTGAAATGACAAGATTTTGAGATCAGCTGTACTACATGGACATGTAAGCCCATCCTCCTCATAGTTACTTTGATACAAACATGGAGTAACATTGCTGAATTCCTTGAATTGATCAGAAGCTTAAAAAGTTAAAACTTCTCTTGTGATCCTGTAATCACAGGAAAAGTTTTAACTAGCATTCAACAGACATATAAAATACTCCACAACAGAGACCCAATAGCTTGTACAGTGAGACTTCTTGTTTCTACTGCCCTTAAGTATCACATTTTACTACTGTATATTCCAAACACTCACCAAGTTTTTTTGACTTTCACTGCAAATTTGCAGAACAGAATCTCATTTATTTTGCCATAATGACCACTGCAGAAGTACGTGGAAACCATTTACTCTACTTGCAGCACAATAAAGGAAAACTTTGCTAAAGCTTTTGGGAATAGTCTTAATTAGGAAACAATACACTGTTTTAATGTTGTAGTCTGGTAATGAAGAATAAAATACAGCAGACATGAAGGATGATTTGAATAACCTTGCTTTTAGTGTATTGGTAAACTGGAAATGACACATAAGGAATACTTCAGGAAAAGACAGGCAAGTTAATAGGTAATGAAAGAGAAGAGACAAAAATCTAGATCTGTAATAAATTATTTGCATTTCTAACTTCAATTGTTCTGATGGATAGTTGAGTCATACCTTTGAATTTGTATGCAAATAGAATTTCTGATCACAGAAGATAATTTCTTAATTAGTAAGGCTGGAAGGGGGCTTGAGAAGGATTTCAAGAAATAATGTACTGCAGCTTTTCCTCATTACTTTGAGATATCATCAGCTATACTAATATCCAAGCGAAATAATGGAACTTATGTGCTTATCAAATTTACCTGCACTGGCATGAATAGAACATAACATCACTAACTGAAACAACCAATAATGCAAAATTATGAAACACTGACCAAACAGAAAGAAAATGTGTGAGCAATTCAGAGAAGGAAATCACACAAAATAAAAATACGATTATTATGTGAGATTAAATTTCTGTTTTGGCCATTCATTTTCATCTATATTACATTCACTAGTTAGAAATTGAAGAGGAAATTAAAACAGAATACATAGATATATGCAGAGTTCCTGTGGTTCCCTACCTTTTTCCTTAACTATATTGGAATTTATTACTTCTTTCCATATTTTCCAATTGGGACTATGTAACTTGCATTTTTTATAGATTCATGTATTATCAGTTTTAAAATACAGTGAAAATTAGTCCATAAAGTTAAACATTTTTGGTTCCTTGGGAGTAATCACATCTGGAAATATTTTTTTCACTTCTAGCAAAAACAATCCAAACTTACAAGGATAGCGTCAAATTAGCTGAGTGCTTTAAACAGATTCATGCCTTAGTATGACACAACATAGTCAACTTGTCAAAACCTTTTGTAATACTTACCCATTTCAAGACAAGAAGATGCTGGGAAGAATGTAGCAAAATGCAGACACACTGACTAGTAAAACTCTTATGCACAAAAGTAAAACCTTTAGTTGCCCAACCATGGCTAGCAGCAAAGTTAGGCCAAAACTATTAATAATGTTATTCCAGACCATGAAGCTTAGACATATGGCAGCAGTTGCCTTTCTCCTTTCCCAGCAATTTCAGCAACACTGAAATTCTCTCACAGGGGGAAAGCTATGCAAGATATGAAAATCTTCACCTCTCCCTCTGCGGTTATTAACAAATTGAAACGGAGATGAAGTTATACATGGTAGATTAGTTTTTTGCCCTTTAAAGAAAGTATTATGCCAGTAGCGCTTTTCAAATCCTTAATCACTCAGAGATTAACAGCAAGTCTGGTATATGTGTGGAAACCCTATCTGTCTAAAACATACCATAATGCATATAGCAGTTTCCTTTGGTAGGATCCAGCTGAATTGCCTTCATGAAGTACTTCTCTGCCTCACTCTTGCGTCCCTTGGGAAAAAAAAAAAAGAGGGAGGGGGAAAGATTATTTGAACAGTGTGTCAACATGGAGCCCTCATATACAGTTACAATTTCAAAATTCCAGGCTCGGGAGGGGAGGGGAGGCAAGGGAAGGCAAGGGAAGGCAAGGGAAGGCAAGGGAAGGGAAGGCAAGGCAAGGCAAGGCAAGGCAAGGCAAGGCAAGGCAAGGCAAGGCAAGGCAAGGCAAGGCAAGGCAAGGGAAAAAGAATGCTTTGGTTCTGTGAAATAACACGGCAATAAAGATATCCAGCAGTAAAGACACCACAAATTAAGGAACAGAAATAGAAAATGGTACAGATTTTAATGTGGAAACTAAGATTTCATCAGAAATCAGCACTGTCAATCATAGAGTATAAATAGAATTAAAAAATAGGATTCTTAGAGACAGTGGTCAATGCTAAGACATAACAATAATTAAAACCAACCAACCAACCAAAAAAAACCCAAACAAACAACCCCACAAAACAAATAAAATCTAGAAATGACGGTAAGAGGAACAGGAATATTCTAAACTACAGATTTTCTTGTCTGAAATCAACAAGACACTAAACCTGCACTGTTGGACACAAGATGATGGAATAGATTTGTAAGTGGCCATTATTCTTATCATGAATAAAAATCCAAAACCCTGTGACACTGGATTAGCCTAGTCTCATATTCAGACACAAATCATCATTAGCTATTCAATAAGATACCTGAGACCTGTTCAATCCTATCCTCATGAAATCAGTTGCTGTGGTTTGTACTGGAAAACAGAAGGCCTCCATAATGAGGAACATTTAAGCTAAATCACTGTGGTAGAAAGGCACTGCATTATGCACCTCTCAAGGTTGGCCTTCTTGTTATTTCACAGATATAGGCTTTCTCAAGTTTTGTGGTCTGGAATTAGTTATAGCAAACATCCTGCACTATCCCACAAGCTAACGTAGGAGTAATAGTGAGGTAAGTTCATGATTACAGCTGCTCCAGATTCTAGGGCCTTAAAGACAAGAAAATAAAAAGAAAGAATAAAGTTCTGCAGCACATAAAGAAATATATCAAAACTGGGTTCTATCAAAACCAAGGTAGTCTGAAATTTTTCAAGACAGCATCTTGGTTGAAATATAAGCAGAATTGCCATTTCTGATATTAAAGTTTCACAAACAGAATGCTCATGTGCACTAAGAATTTAGCCTGAATAAACTTACTTTAGTAAAACTATATTCCCAAAACCATAACCACAAGGCTTCTGAAAGCCAAATGAAGCCATTAAATTACAGAATATATTACTTTGTATTGCAGCATTGTTTTTCTTTTTTTAAAAAAAGCAAAACAGAATGGCACAGGACACATAATCCAGACTAATTTTTTCTCATCTAGTAAAACTGAAAAGATATATCTAAAGATATATATTTATTTTTTTTTAATACAATCATAGTAGAGAACAAAATGTGAAGAAGACAATAATCTGCACTTGGAAACATGTGGTGAATGTAAAATAATTATTCAAATTAGAATAATGAGGATTGTGGTGGGATTTAAAATTAAACACTGAATTTTGCACATTCAACTTCCAGACTGGCACATTTTAGCCTGGCAAAAAATACTATGACATACATAAGCCGAGCCTTGAGGCTCCAAAATGACAGGCACCAAGCACATGTGTCAGAATACACTGTCAGAACTAATATTTATAGATTGTGCTTCATTAGTTTTGTTTTTTTTTCTCACACAGATGATCATCATTAGTTTTAGCTGGTCGCGCTCTGCCTCTGTGTCTATTTCTAGAACATAAAAGAACAGTTCATTGGATACAGCAAAAAATATGTCACTTCAGACTAGAGAAATACATGGCTACAAATGTTTGTCAAACATTATTAACTTTCATTTACTGAGATCACCAAAAATACATGACCGTTCCTCTTTTTGGCATTTTCCAAATGGCATATTGCACCCAAGTTCAAGAGCCCTGGAGGACATAATGATGACAGATGCCAGTATGTACAGTATCAAAAGAAGGACTGAGCTGTTAATAGGTCCAAAGTCCCATTAACAGGAAAAGGGGGGAAAATCTTACATTATATTACCCAAGCCATAAAACAAACTGACTAAAAATGATCAGCAGAAACCAATTTGTTCATATTGGTCTTTATTTTCATTTATCCACATTTGTGGGAAAAAAAGAAAAAAAAAGAAAAAAAAAGATATAAACATTGTCTTTCAATATAAGGAAGCTGTGTCATATTATCTAAAAATGTCCTCTTTTGTGCCATCTGTCTGCTGCTATACCTTGGCATAGATTTACTAAGTTTTCTTATCCATGTCAAATAACATGAAATCTAATCATCTGTGTCAGTCTACAACCATTAGTACATTCAAACTTTTTTCAACTATCCAATTTCCATAACAGAACGTAGGCACTGTGTAGTAACATTAACATGGCAACCCTGCAATTGTCTTTTCCCATCATATGGGTTCAGAGTTAAATAAAACATATGGCATAAGGGGGAAAAATAGCTTTTAACAAAAATCCACAATAATTGTTTAAACAGCTGAAAAGTACCTTAGTGCAGGAAGGCATTCTGTGTGCATGTTCACTGCTGTGTATTGACCCACACAGATGTAGGCATTAAGAGCCACTGGAAACCTCCCAATTTCTAGTAGGAGGGTGTGCAGTTGTATATGCACAACCACATGCTTTGGCAACTTTACAAAGCAAAAAATGTAAGTTTTCAACTGCATGCTAGCAGACTTATTTGAAGGATAAATATGTTATTCATAAGATTTTAACAGAAGGACTTGATGGCTCTAAGGATTAATAACGGGATACAAAATACCTTTCACCTGTTGGTCACCAGTTCACAACCAGTCCAGGTCAGTAGCTAATGAAAAGGTGCTATCTGACAGCTACTGGTTTCCTCAGGAGAAATAACTAGGTGGTCCAAGCTCTAATGGAGATCCTCTGCACAGAAGCACTGGCATATTTATGGCTGCTCAGCTCACTAAGACATAATGATACAGGATCATAAAACAATGAATGGCAATCTCATCGCTGAGGAAAAAATCCATAATTAAGACAGTTCACAATTCAGCTCAGAAGACTGCGTTGACATTCTACCTTTAACAGACCTGGACCTTACCCTAAGACCTATAATGTGTACAAAATTCCAGCAGTTTTTTTTTATTAATAAAGAAAACTTGATTCTTTTTCCGAGGCACAAATAAGGATAATTTGCCAATGATTATCACCTTTCCATATTAAGAAGTGAAAAAGTAAATGTGACTGACAGATGGCTCTAGTACACCAGTTGTCTTGGCTTTCATAAAAATCCTGCTCTCCACACACCACACAGACTTAAATCAGAACGGCTGGTTGCTTCTGGCTTCAGAAGCAAAACAGTTAAGTATTTAAATATGAATTCAGGAAGTTGATTTTTAAGACACTTGGTCTCTGTAGATGCAGACTGCAAGGGGTTTTGTTTCCTTGGCTACTTCTTCCCTAGAGACGAGACAATAGGTCTGACCTTATTAATATGGTCAGATATTTGCTAAAAAAGGCTTTCCTAAAAAAGGACATACGATTACCAGGAGAAAGAAAGAGCTAGCTAAGAGCAGCTGACACATCAGTAAAATATCTTACATTTATCCTTAAAATATTTAAAAACTGAGGACAAAACTACTATTTTTTTTTTACCCTCTCCAATTCTTTCCTCACTGTTGGCGAACTGTGCCAAATTCATGTTGAGGCAGCTGGTGTACTTCAGGCTGCTGGAGGTCCAAGAATCCTGAGATGCTAATAAAATTGGAAAAGACTAATACAGCTGAGCAACTCTGAATAACCCTCTTGTGTAAACTATGATGATACAGTGGCTACCAGCAAGGTGGCTCTTCTAGTTAGGTGGTCTTTGCAATTTTAAACCAATTGCATATTTTGTAAATATTCATCATTCTCCAAAATGCACAAGGGTTTAATCAGTAGAGCAGAGATTTCACTCTTCAATTGAGTTGCACCGGCTTTAACTGGCAATAATGTGATTGCAATTTGCATCACAAATGCAGTTGACTTTAACTCCCCAAATTGGCTCAAATGTTTTTTTGGCAAGTATTCCCTTTTTAATAAAAGGAGTTGAATTACGGGAAAACATTTCTTAACAGAAGATTGATAAAAATACAGACACTAAATACATAATAAACAGTTATTTTAGATATTTCCTTTTTCCCTTTACACATGTGTTTCAATAACAGAGTATGCTAGGAGAGGAAAAATATTTGACTTGAACTTGTGACTTTGTTTTGGCTTTAAGTTACTGCAGACCTGTACATCTGTTTCTCAATCATTTCTTTTCGCTTTATGAAATTTTCCATGGGATGGTAAAAACACAATTTAAGCTATGTATAATTGAGTAAATTAGCAATAAACTCTTCAAAAGTTTTTAGTTAGAGAGTTACATCTTACACTGAGGTCATTGACATACAAGATCTTCATTCTTATTCCTACTACTAAGAAATAAATTTAAAATCTAGTATGTAAGCATCTAAATCAGCAGATTCTTCATTTTCCCCCATTTTGCCATGTTTCCACAACTCCGCACTTACCACTCTGATTTGGGAACGTCTTGCACATGAAGTGCTAATCCCACTGAAATACATGGGACTTGCATTACTCACATTGCAGGCCCAAAATTTATCTCAGTCTCTATTCTCCCTTGCAGCAAAGAGCCCAATCTTGCCTCTTCATCTCATCTTTACCAGAATAAAATAAAAACAACTGGACACGGCAAAGAAGTAGTGACTTCTAATGGTTAACAGCTGATCCAGAAAAACATACATCTATGAGGCAAGATTTGCAATGATTATTGAATTTTATGGAAAAAAAAAACAGTTGTTGGGGGTGGAGTTTACAGCCCTCCGAAGGCCTTCTTTCAGCACTGTCCAACTAATATCATTAGGTTTGTAAAACATGTTATCTTTTCAAACAAAAGCTTCCTCCCCCATCTCTTTAGATGATCATGTTGAGAAACATCAAATTACTAACACTGATATTCCCAAGTTATGTCTCTCTAATAAATTCAAGAGCAAGACAATATCATTTCTCTATATTGAATAAACACAATGTATGGGAGAAATAAATTTGGAGGAAATTAGTGTATAAATCTGTATCTAATAATTCACCATATGCATATGTGAGGCAACTTTCTTATAGTCCAGTCTGTCACATTCACATGCTCTTTATATGACGCTTTCATGTCATGATCATGATGATCATGATACAGTCAAGTCTATGAATACTGTTTATATAACCCAGTAGGATTTTACTTCAAGAAATCAGCCTTCATATGATCAGTACAATGCAATATCTTGATGTTGTTTAATCCACTATTTGCACATTAGGTGGCTTGCTTTTATCTAGATATATCACCCCAGTCGTCCTTCAAAATTGGTGTATTTCTGCTGACTAAAATCCACTGGCCTGAGTTTCTGAAAGTCAGTGGAATTTTACTATGAGCCAAGTTTATTTTAGAAAGTAATAACATAAAGTGGGTTCTTGAGGCTACATCTATGATGATAATGGCGTGATAATTAGAGAGTAAAGATTTAAGCACTGACTTTGGTGGGAATGAACTGGAACTTAAGCATTTTTGGATGTGACATCACTGCTTACATACAGATTTAGGAATCTAAAGCACAATTCATAACTTTACTGGCTTGGGGCATAATTCAGAGTATATTAAGGTGATATTTTCTTCAAGTAAAGTAGTATGTATATGATTAAGTAATAATATATTAGAGCTATTACCCATCCATTTTCTTGTTTTATGGGGTCTCATATCACAAAAAACATTCTGTTTTTACTAAAGGATTCAATATGACATAGAAAAGAAATACAGAAAGAGGTTTTTTTTTTTTTTTTTTTTTTTTTCTTGAAGGTCTTTTAAAATATACATATATCTACTTTGCAGTATTTATTTTTGGGCAATATGAAGTCTAAAATTTATTTACTTCATTTAAAATCACTGTTAACACCAAGGGAGTTTATGTACAGTCTTAAGTAAACTTCAAAAAAATACATTCCACTCCATACATTGTGATTTATTTACTGCCTAGACCTCTATAGAAATGTTCTCCATGGTCATTAAGCTTTAGATTATTTTATTTCAAGAATATGTAATGAAATGTTAAGTACATTTCCACATTAGGTACTTTCTTTTTCTTTTCCATTCCATCTTAAGCCACATTTTATATTCTCTGATAAAGTAGTATATTAATATCTACTCATATTTCACCAGCAATTCAGTAGGACATAAATTCACCATCTCCACACTGCTTTCTCTGAACCCTATGAATTTCTTCCAGAGTAAGTTTGGCTTCTATCTTGCATTTTTCTGTGATTACTGAAAAAATCGCTACACATGGAGTAATAACAGGTGACTGGCAGCTATTTTCCACCATGTAACAAAACAAAGAGATCTCTTTCTTTCATGAAAGCAGTTCATCCTGTGTCAGCGGTGCTTTCTATAACAAGCTTTAAGTTTCTGTTGAGTAAAGCAAGAAGTTTAGGGCTCCCCTTTTCCTGTCTACAGGAAGTTAGAAATAAGATACAGAAGATGAGATCCCTGAAGGAGGTTAGATAGGGGTTACATATCTGAATGTGTGCACCAGGGTAATTTACCAACTAGTTAGATGGATATTTTCTATTTAAATGAAAATACTGTTTTACAATTAGTTCTGTTATAATTGGCATGTAGCCAAACACATGTCCTAAGGGGACTGAAAAGTATATCTCTGGGCTCAATACTTATGGCATGCGGCCAAGCTCAGAAGAAACACAAGCCCAATAGATGTCAGTTATTGAGTTTTCTGTAGTTCGGAAATACTGACATTCTGCCTGGAGGTGCAAATGCTCCAGATACACCAGATAATGAAACCTAATTAAAATAGGGCTCAAGGTTCTGAAGTCAATAAACACGACTTCCACAGTGGAGGGGGACTAGCCCATCCCTTACAAACAAATTGTTTTTAAACTGGAAACAAAAACAACTTCTGGCATTTTGCAAATTTCAGAAATAAATCCAAGCTTTGTGCTTGGATCAGTTGTAACTCCCAAGGGATTTAAAGTGGCAAGAAAAATTACAGTATCTGTGTCAGATTCCGAAGACAATTCAAACACAACAGAGAAGTAGAAGCAGCCATTGCTTGGCTCCACTGGATTTGCTAAGGAGCGCTTACTGAAGGATTCAGCATCATTAATGCTATGGTTATGATGGGAGTTTAAGTGATATATCTGATTTTCATTAAAGTATCTTCCTAGATACAGTGCTAACAGCCAAGAGATTTAGCCTCCCAAAATGAAATCTCTAACAGCTTTGCTCATCTTATCATTCAGAAAATGTCTTTCACGTGTAATCATTTATTTTTCATTCCTAAAAGAAATATTACTAAAAATACATACTACGTTGATTTAGAGGAACCATTAAAATATGATTTACTTGAGTTACTAAATTATTAGAAGAACTATTAAACTGTTTTAGGGAATCATACTTGAATTTAATATACAGTTTTTCAAATGCTAACTCTTAAAAACAATCATGACTCTTCTGACTTCATGACTGCACTGCTTTGCCCCTGCTTCCTTCCAATTGGTTAAGTCAATGCCAATTGGTAGCAATCAAACAGTGAAATAAAAAATAACAGAGCTTTCCAACAGAAACACGGATTTCCTTTCCATGCTGGAACAAGCAAATAATTACAGAAATAGCAGTTGCTGAATTAATCTTTTCATTGCTGTGCTATCTTCCCCTTTGCCTATGCTGTCCCATGTCTTTCTATTCCTCCTACCTTCCATTTATTTTTAAATTGTCACTTATTTTAAGATGACTTTCAAGGACTACATCAATTACTGAATACTGTGGGATATTTTATGGTATCACTCTCTGTAATTTAGCAGCTAACCAACAATGGCAGCATAGCTTTCTGGCCTCCTGTTTGTCAGGAAAAAAAAGGAACAAACAGCAGCAGGGAAAAACACCACCATCCACAGAGAAATAAATATTCTAAAACTTAAAAAATATATTTAATTTCAGTTTCTTTGGAACTTAACTTCTGTTTCCTTTATTTTAATTCCAAACAGTGCCAGCTTCCACCAGTCTTTGTCATTCTTTGTCATTATCCTCCTTTGGAGAAAAATGTTTTAAAATAAAATATTCTAGATTTTAAAGAAACTTCTACTGTGATTATTATTAATTTTATATGGTTTGGAGCCATAGAACAGAAATTTTACAAGGCAAAGTAAATTTTTCTTACAGCACTTTGGGTGATTTTCCAAGTCATTAAAAAAAGGAGATTAACAGCACTGTGTGGAGCCACATAAAATGCAAGAAACACTGCAATTTTTTTTCTAAAGAAATACAGTAAAACCTATAATTCCTGTATGCAACATGATAAATGTTACAATATGGGGCTGTCCCTAAGTACATTAGTGATTATAGGCACTACTGGAATCTACAAGGGGTGGTTTGTGGGCTCAACTTCACTCAGAACAGATGAGACAAATCTTCAAATACATCTATAATTGAAGTAAAGCTTCTCAGATTAGAGTGCTACTACAGCACCCATGCACTGCCTGATGGTGGAGGCCAGCCATAAGAAAGGAGGGTTTCTCAGTCTCCTCTCTAAGAACAGATTAAAGTGAGAGGAGAAAATAACATTATAAAAGCCTCACTTATGCATGGTTGGGGTTTTTTTTTTTTTTTTCAGCATGATATCCAACCTTTTTTCTCCTGGAAAGTCTGTTCATAAAATGGAAAAAGAATTACAGCATGTGCTCAAGGCCTCACCTGGTACTGCCATTCTGACAGATTCATTTTTATCTTAGAATTGAGAGGCTCACAAATGTAAAGCCTTTTACAAAAACAATGATTTTCTTTGTTATATAAAAATAAATTACCTAAGCAATGGATGAGACCCCGGTGCTATGACTCTAGACTCATGTGCTACTGTAGACCAGCTAGGATAACTATCACAGTACATTGACAGATAAATTTATCAAGCAATTTATGCAGCACAACAAGTTAAAGATATGAAAAATGATTGGAAATACACAATGCTAAAGCAATGCTGTCCTAAAGAGCCACACTTCTGAAAAATGCACAATAAAAAAAGTTAAGCCCCTGTCATCTATCTGTCTTTCAACTCATCCACTTGTGAGCTACTACATACATGCTTTTAACCACTACTTTGTTTTTACTGTTCTAATATATTTTCAGGAAAATTGTAGCCTAGTGAACTGTAATTTTCAGATATAAACATATAGTATTGTCCAATATATGGTTTATGAAATATCTGTGACTTATAATACCAGGCAGTAAGACTATACATTCATTAGACATTCCTTTGAGCCTTAAGTTGTTATTTTCTGCATGTACAACGGAAGTCCATCTATCATTTCTTGTATCCAGAAAAGTGAACAGGAATAGAGACATGCATTTGCACTAAACTTAGGTACACCATTTAGGTATTTCAAGAGTCAATGACAAATTAACACCTCGGTGTGTGCATGTATGTGTGTGTGTGTTTGCACGTGCACTTTGCATTCTGTGCATATAGTTTATATTAAAATGTAAATTCCAGTTATAACAAGCTGAAGAATGTATTTTGATTTTCATGTATCTTTACAGTTATTCATAAAGTATGCTTAAATGAGAACAATTTTGTGCAGAAATGCTACATCTAACATTTCAAATTATTATTGCTGGACAAGAAGCAACCATCAGCAGGTTTTCAGAGGTGTTGAAGGGAAGCTGGTTTTACTTGGATTTTTATTTCATGTTTTACTTTTATTGGGTTTCCTTGATTTTGCATCAGTCCACATTTTCAGATACATGTGTGCAAAAAACTATGTAGCCTTTACAGAAGAAAATATTGTTTCTTCAGGTTTGTCTGATGACCTGTTAGAAATTGGGCTTGTAACACCTTATACTATCAATTTTCCCATAATTCTAACCTCAAAAGAAAAAAAAAAAATACTTCACAAATTGCCTGTACGCCGTGAATAAGTACATTTCAAACTATTTGTTAAATCATTTCCAGAAATAAACAAACTGCTGATTAACACTCAGGTTTTCAGTAACATTCATCTGCAGGATAGAGAAACTCATACAGAGCTAACATCATGTTGTCTTTTAAGACTTTCTGGACTATATGGAAGCTTATGAAATCATTTATAAATTTATGTGCTCATAGTGAGCATATAGAAAAGCATGAGAATTAGCAAAAGTAAAGAAAATACATAGAGTATGCTTTTGCTTGCTGTTGTTCATTTAATCTCTCATGAAAAACAAGTTTAAAATTTAAATTGCCCTTTGGAGCAGCAGCAACATTAGCTACATGAAAATGGATAGAGATGATGACATGAATTAGTATCTGTCATTCACAGCATAATTGCAATCATTTTAATTTTATCACAGTGGATGAATTGTGATTTATCTTTTTAAAACTGTAAAAATGATGCAATTCATTACTTTACAAAATGTAACCCATTCTGGTAGAAGCAAATCTTCTTCTGAAATTTCTTTTCAATAAAAGAGAATAATAAGCTTTTGAATTACGTGTATACTTGGGACTTCATTCAGAACAATATATTTCAGTAAATTGGAACTATCTTCAGCACTAAAACAAAAGTTACATAAAATCATAGAAAAATTCAACTTAAAAAAGTCCTTGAGATATCACTTTATTTAATTACCAGATCAAAGTAGA
This sequence comes from Tympanuchus pallidicinctus, assembly GCF_026119805.1. Taxonomy (NCBI): domain Eukaryota; kingdom Metazoa; phylum Chordata; class Aves; order Galliformes; family Phasianidae; genus Tympanuchus; species Tympanuchus pallidicinctus. Next base: position 23,281,784 of record NW_026294802.1, read on the forward strand.
CTTAATAGACAATATTGTCCATGATGATTATTGCTTAAGTTGGAATGAAAAGTACACTTTTTTTTTAATTTATTGTTAAGCTACTAAACTGATCTGGTATATACTGTCTTTATTTTATGTGTGCTGCAGAATCCATTATTACAAGAAAAGAAAAGAAAAAAAGAAAAAAAGAAATGGCAGGTAACTGTGAATTTAGAAAACATACTTTTTCACGTGCAGAGATGCTAGCTTGTGTTTGACAGAATCAAGGCCAGATAACATGAATAAAACAATGGATTACATTCTAGAATGTACATTTGTCTCAGTGTCCCTGTTTATGAACGTGACAAACTTTTGCTGAAAGCCAGGAAGCAAGAGCCTGCTATAATGAACAAGCAGTTTTACAATCTACAATCTACACACTCAGCATCGGTCAGCCTCAAATTTCCTCACTGGAAGGTAAAAAGACTCAGAAGGTACAAGCTGGCCCAGGTATCAGGATTGGCACTAAGAGAATAAATGAATCATGCCATGCTGCTCTCAGTAAGCATTAATACTGGCAGCAGACTTAAGAAGGAAAAACACTAAATTAAGCCACTTTATTAGAATTTAAGACAGGAATTAAAACAGCTTAACTTGTGAACTTCACGGGTTAGATCTTACTGCTTTTTTTTCTTTCTTTCTTTCTTTTCCTTTTTTTTTTCTTTTTTAATAGTACAATTGCCTTTGGCTGGAACTTTGGAACTTGTCTGAAACTATCCTCCTCTCACCCCTCATCCCTCAATTTTACTGACTGAGAAGAATTTTCTATCTATATTAGCACCCACTCCCATCCCTCACTTTATCAGCCATCTCACCTTTCTCTCCTGGGAAAGAGACAGAGAAGTGTTATCAATAGTTTGGTTTCAGCACTTAGACAAAGGATTGCACAAACTCTGAAAGTTTAGTTCCAAAAAACCAGATGACAGATGAGGAGAAACAAGCCTATAAGCCATCTCTCTTCTAACATCTGAAAACTTACTGAAGTAGGATTTTCTCTCTCATAAATACACCAGCTGTGATGTGAATAAATGACCAGAAGCCTAGGTAGCAAAGTTTAAGTGAAGAATAAATCACAGTGGTACCTCTGTTTCAGTATGGACTAAAATAACTACACCAAAGGGAGTAGTTCTTAACAGTACTGAATCCCAAGGAAGTCCATGCAGACTTCTAGGAAGGATGTCAATTATGGCATCATATATTTGTGATAGGAACTAGAACTAGTACAGGCTAGAGTATTAGAGACTAGTCAAAACTCATTTAATATGAATCATTGAGCAGATGGTAGACTGCAAAACTGATTAGGGACAAGCGACCAATATGGACACAAAAATTCATATTCTACTGCCAAATCTCTCCATGATCCAACTTCTTATTGAAGGTCTTTTCAGGCTTTGTAACTCAAAGAAACAAAACAAAACAAAACAAAAACAAAACAAAACAATAAAAAGGAAAAAAATACCAAATTCCACCACATAAAAGACAAACCAACATTATTTTTTCATGAATGAAATATCCACCTTAAAAAATTTCCACTACCTTTAATTACATTGACATCAGTGTGCTTTCTTGTGTTTATAAAGACATTACTACAGGTCTGACAGACATCAGTAACAATTTTTCAGCCTATGCTGCTGTTATTAAAATGGACTTCAAAGCTTTATAAGTCCTGTCCTTTTTGCTAATAAGACACATTCTTTCACAAGCACAGTTCAAATCCTCAAGACAAAATCCACCTCATAAGTACTTTGTCCCTTAAAAGAGACAATATCCCTGAAGAAAAGTAAACAGCTCAATTCTACTTTATGTATGTACACAGTTCATCACTTCCTTTCCATAGTTTGGGTATGCCACTTATGTTTAAACCAATAACTGAACATTCCTAACGAGGGGACAAAATTCAGAATTTCTTTTTAATGGCACACAATGTTTTTTAGGAGTTATCAGATTCTGAGACCTTGTTACTTTGAAGAAAACTGAGATTTTTTTCCCAGACTAACCGCAAGATTTTCCTTAATAGTTCCTATATTTCATATATTCAGCAGTTCAGAAAATGCACAGAATTGACAAGAAGTACAAAGTACAAGAAAGAAAAGAGACAAAGAGAGAAAGATATGGATTTTAACTAAGAAAACTCTTTCCCCACAGTAATTCTAATGCATTGGAATTTCTATATCAAAGATCTAAAAAGAAGCCAATAATTAGGAAATTTTGCTGTATAACCTACTTATATTTGTGTTCCAGAGGAAGGTAATCAGTAAGTGCACACATTTAAGAATATCTGCAAAATTTTACCTGGATCTGGAAATGTTAATAATACGTAGTAAAAATGCCTTTCCAGATCCTGAGATGGACATGCAGTGGGGATATAACACTAACAGCTTGCCTTCCAGTAGAAGTTGAAAACTCTAATCCAGACAGCTTTTACCAAACTCTCTACAGGACATCATGTGACAACACAGAACCATTTTTAATTCTTTCTATTTATGTTGCCACTTGTTGCTCAGGTAGAAGTCTTCTGTGCTAATAGCAATGGATCAGCCAAAATTAATTCTGAACTATTTTTCTTAACTTGAATTCTACCCTGTGTCCAAGGACACATTAAAGGCTGGGCAAGAAATAACAAGGTCAGAGGAAAAGCTTATGGCTAGTGAAAATTTGAGAAAAACAATCAGGCTGAAGCATAACGATTGAAGAAGTTATAAAGGCATATCAGTAGAGCACAGAAAGGGAATATGGAGCTACTGGGGCAAACAATGAAAGCAAATGTGGAATAAAAGAAAGGAAAGATGATATTCCCAGAAAAAAAAAACCAACGAACAGCAATGTGAATTGGGAAACAAGCAAAACAGGACCAATTTAGTGAGAAGAATAGAAAATTCTTTTAATCTCTAAAAACTGTGAAAATCAAGGTTGACTGGCACTGTGTGTTCTATTATGGGTCTAGTTTAGCTGGAGATAAAAGTTTCTCTGTACTCAAAACGCAGAGTAAATTTTGAAGAGATTAAAAGTCAAACTCTTCTGATTGTTAGAAGTAGCTTTCAGACAGGAGTTGATTATTTCTATTCATAAGCTCAAAGAGATACTCCTGAAGAAGTGTAAATTCAAAGCATGAGACATGTAATATGCAAATCCATATGTTTGCCATAGATTGCCACAACAAACCTGGGTCAAGCACTAAATATTTTTTAATAACATTACTTATGACCTAATTATTTATAAAGAAGGCATTTTAAATAAAATATTATGAAGTTTCAATTCTTTGATAACTGCTTTCTTTTCACAAAGAGGTTGTAATAGTTCAGGAACGGATTAAAAAAAAAAAACAAAACACAAAAACAAAACAATCCATACACAATCAAATTCCTTCACTAAAAATCACAGCTGAAACACTGCAGTAATTTTCAGGCCGAAGTCTTTCTGTCCCTTCACTTCAGCTACTCAAAAGACTCCCAGGAGCTGCTGAGTAACTCACCGTCAGAGCCAGAAGCTTTCCATAGGTGAGATGTGCAGGGATGTGGTCGCTCTTGGATCGCAGTGACTCCACATACCAGTGCTCTGCTTCTGGCAGACGGCTCATTCTCATATAGGCTTCTCCTACAGGGTCAAACAAATGCTAGTGAGAATATCCCCAACGTTTTTAAGTTTCCCATAGATTTATTATCTCATTTATAATTTTCTTTATTTACTAAATAGGCAAAGATCTTGGAAAGTGTGACGTGCTTTGAATGTCGGCAATTAAAAATAATAGTAAACAGTCTCACTGAGACTTTTAAGTTATGGCCTCACTAAGGCTGAAAAAGTGTGGTTTAGGAAGCCTTGTAATAGAATTGCAAGAGGTAGCTCCAACTGCCAAGTTTCAGTTATAAGTCTCTAACAGAATTTTTATCACATCTGCTACAGAAAAGTTACTTCTTGCCATAAGTCTACATTGCAGAGCAGGGAGTAGAAGGAATAATATAGAATGAGTTTGCAATTAACCATATCACATCAAGAATATAGACTTTAAAAAAAAAAAAAAAAAAAAAAAAAAAAAAAAGTAATGTTAAGAAAGCAGTCCTGAAACCATTTTGGAGGGAAAGAACAATACAAAGAAGCCTAATCTCCATAGGTAGTCAAATTAGGTCATCTGCCACAAAAATATTAAACTAGAATACAGAATTCTAATTTTAAAATTTTAAAATTTTAAAATGCTAAAAGTTGCATATGGAAAGATCTGAGTTGGACTTTTTGTCAAAATAAAACCCTTTACTATGAGAGGCTGAGGCAGGCAATGTTGAAGAACAGGATGTCAGAAGGACATATTGTGGTATAGATGATTGCAGTCCTTAAGTTTCTCAGAAAAGATTTACTATACTGGGAGGGCAAAGCTAAGAAACAATTCTTGAAGGTTGGAAATAAGCAGTATCAACAAGTACATAGTGGTGAAGAAAAGCAGCTTTCAAATTAGTTCTCTGCATCTCCCCCTTTTGGAGAGGGTCCAGAGGAGGGCCACAGAAATGATCCAAGGGCTGGTGCAAACTCTCTTATGAATATAGGCTGAAGGAACTGGGCTTGTTCAGCCTACAAAAGAGAAGGCTGTGAGAAGACATCATTGTAGCCTTCCAGTATTTAAAGGGAGTTTACAATGATGAGGGAAATCAACTTTTTACATTGGTAAATGGTGATAGGACAAAGGAGAATGGTTTTAAACTAAACGAAGGGAGATTCAGATTAGATGTCAGGGGGAAGTTGTTCACTGAGAGAGCAGTGAGGTGCTGGAACAGATTGCCCAGAGAGGTTGTGGATGCCCTCTCTGGAGACTAGGTTGGATGGGATACTGGGCAATCTGATCTAGTATGTGACCTAGTGGCTGGCAACCCTGCCTCTGGCAGGGGGGTTGGAACTCGATCCTTGAGGTCCCTTCCAACTCAAGCAATTCTATGATTCTACAATTACACTTCTATGATTCTACAATTACACAGCTCTTTTGCTGTGTATATAGCTCTAGGTGCCCGTTCCCAACTGAACAACTGAAAATGCCCACTTGAGTGTGCGGATTTCATCACTAGATTTTTTTTTCCTATATTTGTCATAAAACACAGGAATCCTTGGTGAAATGTGGCAGAAGTTTGAGTTTCCAGATGTATGGGAATTGCTGTCACAGCCTAAACCAATGATTGAGCACCTGGTGAAGGGACACAGCCAGTCCTGGGTGCACATGTAAAAGCAATGCACCTGTGGGACCAGAAGGGGTGGAATCCAGTTCTTCCCCTCCCTAAGTCTCATTTAAGGGCTGGCAGCTATGTGGGAAGGATCTCTACCTGGAGATGCCTCTTTCTGGAGTATTTGGTGAGCCCTGATCCTTGGGACAGATAAGCAAATCTTTCTTTCTTTAACTGAGTTACAGCCATTGCCCTTTTTTGGGTGATTTAGAACTGGTTATCGGCTATCACCATTTCCTATATTGGAATTAGTCTTTTATTAAAAATTAGTTTTTTATTAAAAAATCCCTTAGCCTTGGATAGTGCAAATTCTAACATTTGTACTATCCAAGGCTAAGAAAGGCCAACATGAATTTTATCAGGAAATAGAATGTTTCCAAAAAAGGGTGCAGGTCTGTACATCCAGTAGACCAGGATTACTAATTGAAGGGTCTACATAGCATTCCATATTCATATCCTATTCTCGATATCTGATTGCATACAGAAGTAGCTGATGTTTCAGCTCCAGCAGTACCCAACTCACTCTATTGCTGGTCCAATAGAGTTTTGCTGGCCAAGCTAGAAGAACAACTCCAGAAGAGCCCAAATCAAACCAAAACCAAAAAACGTCCAAGCTGGGGAAAAAGCAACAGCAAGCACAATATGAATGCTCCCCAAAACCTGTGATCAAATTCAGAGATATTAACAACATGGTAATGTTTTTTCCCCATTATGCTGACACTCACAAATAAGTAACATAACATTATGCATAATATATCTTAGTATGCACAAAACAAAGTCAAGAAATCAAGCGTGTGTGTATATATATATATATATATATGTAAGCAAATTTTCTATATTTCTCCAGGTTCTTTGGGACTGAAAGATCATCTCTAAAAATACAGCATGAACAACAAATGCTAAAATTATCCCTGGGTACATTAATTAAGAGTAAATAAGTAATAACAATAGTAGAAAACATTAAATATTTATATTAACTAGTAAGAGAGAATCAGTTTGCTACCACCTGTTTCCTCAGAACCATTGACTTTATACTTGATAATGAAATGTAATACAAGTTTAATGCAAAGCTTCCAATTAGAAAACACATGGTAGGTTTAGTATATACTGCATATTGTTAATTAAGAACCATTTGCATGAAAGCATCTTTCTTTCCAGAAGAAAGATTTTTTTTTTCCTTTTCTATCTATGTCGTTCTAGATTAACCTCCCACATGCTGACTTCTGATTTGCTTGGTTCATTATAGATAATGTAATTCTTTCAGTTCCACAGCAGCCAGACCTCTACAAAACCCAAGCCAAAGCCATCTGTTTGCAGGGAACACAGCAGACTTATCAATGAATACAGTGAAGCCATGCTGCAAGAGCAAAAGCTTCTGCAAAAGCACTGTGCTTCTTTAGGTTCCACATACTCACAGTTTCAGATTAAGAACATAAATTTTTCTGTAGTTCTTCTCTTAGGACCTCAAGAGATAATGGCTATAAAGACAACTGAAAACAAATCTCTCTGTGAAGGAGACATGCAGGGTAAATATGCTTTGTATCATCCTTGTACGTGTAATTATCTGCCACTGAAATATCTAGATGGTAAAACTGTAACATAGAAAAGGCCAGAACAGAGTAGAACTCAAAACAGCAAAGAAGACAGAGGTGCACTGTAGAAAGGAAAAGCTCTCCTATGAAACTTTAGTCACAATTTAAATTTCATTTTTCCATAATTTCTTTGAATTAGGAATATAAAGAGGTGGTCTTAGAAAAAAGATAGAAGCCTCTGCTCCTATGTACTGCAACACCATAATGAATCTGTGTCCTTCCCAATGCAGCTGCACAGCCCTCTTGTGCAAATTAAGGCTGCAGATGTGCTTACCATAAATGCACAGCATATATGATTTCCTTCTTTTTTTTCCCTTAGGTATCAGTGCATACAATAACATAATAAATCTAGGAGCATAGCTTGCTATAGTGTATTGATGTGTAGGATACACTACAAGAGATTCAGTCTTGGTGATAAATATGCAGTGCATGCACATCCTCTCTGAAACAGCTGAAGCGTGTGAGCTTAATGAGCATCACAATCTGCATAGACTAAGCATATTGTATTTTTTTTTTTCTTTCAGAGAATAATCTCCTTGAAGATTTCAAGAAATGCACTGTATTTTAAGCGGGTTTTTGATGGATAGGAGCCAATCCACATTCACTTTGAGCAGATTCTTCCAGGCCTCAATTAGCCAAAGCAAAGCCTTTGATCTGATTTAATTAGACCAGTAATCTACTTTTAGAAAAAAAAAAAAAATACCTGATGTGGAAAACTTATATAAACAAAGGGAAAAACAAAATAGTTGCACCACAAAACAGCATGGACTTAGCACAGCTGTTTCCTGTTACACAAAGACTTCCACAGAATGGAAAATATTGACAGAAATGGCAGCACTGAGCTCACCTGAGACAGACAAGCTCATTTTCATTTTCCAACAGATGTGCAACCAGCAGTAAACTGCAAGGGTACAAACTGACCAAGAATTCATAACTGAACTAGTGATTGTACTCTTCATTATTATTTTATTTTTTTTGTCAGTATACCATAGACATTCTACCAGAACAGTTGTTTGTTTGTTTGTTTTTAAATGCTCTTTATAGAAATACTTTCCATTAGAATCACACCTAACTGGTATTCCTGTAGTCCAGTTTCAGCGCTAGATTATATTTTTAGTCTACAAATGCCTCTTTTCATACAAAATCCTGTATGTTGAAAATACAAATACATGACAGGCTTAGACTCATGGCCTTTTCAGAAATTTGTCTAAGAAAATAAAAACATTTCACAAGAAATTATAGTTCAATGGCTAAAAAGAGAAAAAACTAAGAAAATCTGAGAACCTGAAAAAAAAAACCAACAAACCCAAACTGGTCTCAAATGCTGCATCCACAGTACCCTCAGCAACTCAGTGCAGTAACTTTCATACCCAGTTTGAATCCTTCACATGAATAAAGTGAAAAAACAGGAAAAGGGTCAATCAGCCCAGAGATCTACATACAGTTTTGAGCAGCAAATGTGAACTATAGAGGTCTGCAAAGTTTGGGTACAGTTAGGATGGGGTTTGAAGGGGGAGAAGGGAACAAAATCTTTTACGCTTCTTACTACTGGAGTCAACTCCATTCTTATTCTAGATCATCCAACAAAACAAACATATGAAATAAAAAAAATCCTTTTTTTACAACGAAGTTAATCTAACAGGAAAAAAAGTTTTCACAATGTACCTTTAGCAAGCAATTACCAGCAAAGCTTTATAGAGGAACATAGTAAGTGCACTGATGGTTGGAGCTTAGACAAGTGGAGGTACCACACTCTGCACAAGATATGACATGGGATATCCATTTCACAGCTTAATCATCTTTGGCTCTTAAAAAGTAAGCCTTGCACAGTATGAACTGTAAAACTACACCAACAAAAGTGTTTCTTGGAGTACTGAACAACATTTAAAAGTAATTCAATAAAAAAAGCATTTAGTGGGAGTGGGGGGCAAATAGGATAGGAACCTTAACAATATTAACAGGTTTGTACAAACAGCCACATCCACTTAAAAGCATAATTAAATAGATAGCTATGTTACAATCATCAACACAAAAAATCTCTCTACATGCTAAGCCTCCATGCTTATGATGCAAACTTCTGCACCAGATGTACAATTTGGCTCCCCTTTCCTTTTCTGTACCTGGCTTTCGCTATAGTATGATTTGTTTTCTGTCCATGTGCAATGTAGCACATTAGCAAGGAGAAATCTAAACTGCACATCATTAACCATATTCACTCCTGCAATGCCAGCTTCTTTTATAACTTGCATTTCTCTCATACAAAAAGGTCTGAAAAACTTTGCATGAAATGCACTTGAAAATAGACATTCAGACATTAGTCAGCAAGAGCAGATGAAGTATGATCACAGCATTTATGACTTCTTATCATCTTTATGATAAGCATCTTTATGACTTTATCTTGCCAGCTTAAACCTGAACACCACCACTCCAGCATCTCTGTTGTTGTTTTCAATATTAAAATAAAGCTTTAATGCCCCACCTCACACCAATTCACTGGCAGGAGTACAAATTACTGTAGCAGGTGGGCCAGCGTGGTTTTAAAAGCAATGTAATACAATCAACTGTACAATATCAGATTTCAAGAATGCAAAAGACATCGAGAGCAAAGGCTGATCCTTAAGCAATCCTAATATTGGCATTAAAGTGTTCAAGATCCCACAGGGACTATTTTATCTTTTGACCCTAGGTTTTAATTGAAACTTTAAACAAAATATATTACCTATTTAATGCAGCTGAGCTGGACTCTGGCCTTTGTAGTGCATGCTGTCATGCCAAACAAATTAATCTGTGTAACCTTAGTACGTACTTTTTAATTTACATCAAAGAAATATGACATAGAGAAAATAAATATCGAGCCAACCCTACACAGCCTGTTGAATAATTATTTTGTTTCTAGTTTTAGAGTTTAATTTTTAGCTGTTCGGAGTTCTTCAAATTAAAAAAAAAAAAAAGAAAAAGGTTTTACTTCTTGGTACAAAGCCAGAGAAACATATGGTTTCTTTAGCTGACTTGTTGCACACCTGGCAAAATAAATCACAGCAACAGGAGACCAAAATCTACTCTGCAACTTTTCATATGCACAAACTTAGAATAGTAATGCAGGTCTTCTGGCCTTTTGTGTAATGATTAAAATGTAAAATCAAACGGATGGTTTGCTTCTTGAAGCCCAGTATTTTTTCCTCTTTTAACAGGGAAGTTAGTTTGAGTTTTAAAGAATGAGTCAGCTGGACAGATTGGCACACTAGAGGAATGAGTCCCTGGGCCTGGCAGAGCAAAAGGCCAATAGAGGCAAGTGCAGGAAAAGAACTGTAAGACAAACAGGGAAAGCAGGTGGTGTAAAGGCTTAACGCTACTGGAGTGCTAATGCTGCCGCACTTGGAGTGCTGGAGCTCAAAACCTGATTCATTCAAACAGTTCATCTTCTGTTTATTTTCCTTCATGTATTTTATCTACATTATACATGGAAAAAAGCCTTCATAAAATCTTCAATGAAATAATCAACTAGTTATTAGAAATTAAAGGAAGTACTGTTTTCTTAGATCACATGCTGACACTGAAACAAGCAGAGCTACTGCCAGATACTTGGAATACATCAATCATAACAGTTACTACAGCAGATACATAATCTCAAACTGTATCTACTCTTCGCTTCCATGATAAGCTATGAAGACCCTCTCCACATGTCTTGACAGGGAAGGATCCTTCCTTCCTGCACAGGTAGGGAGCACACTCCAGCTGCTCCTCCTTCTCCTCAGCACACAGTGAATGGGCACAGATCAGAGACAGCTTCATGCACCAAGCACATGAGACAGCACTGGCCTATCTCACTGCCTCAAAGTCTCCTAATTAAAGGCAAGCAGTAGCCAGACAAATTTATGTAAAGCTGTATATCAAAGGTAGTGTTATGGTGAGAGTGTTTATAACTTTGTCTTGAATATCAAAACAGAAATAAACAATCTAGTCAGCTCTCTGGTACCCAGTGGCACTGTATGAACTGCAGAGCAGATGCACTCCTGATAATGGATGTGTTCGCCTTGTTCTCCTGTCACTTTCGATGCAAAGAGGTGACTGACTTGGTGTTTGGGATTTATCTCACCCAACTCAATCTAGCAATTCTAAGCCAGCCATCTCAGCTCCTTTTACAGAAGAAGTATGCTTACAGAGGATTTTTCATGTAAACTAAAATAGGTGTTTAGGACAGGTGGGCTAAATTACTCCCCAGAGGTATCTTTTCTTTCCACAGGACAAACCCAGCACAGTTACCCAGTTCTGACATTCCAGCTGACCTTTACACTGTTACGGACAGGAGAGAACAGTCTGATTCAATTTGTCTAACTGCAGTATGAGTGTTGATGTGGACACACCCAGGACAGCTTTAAACAAACCGGCTGTTAGCATAGCTGCACTGAGCACAGTTGAAGTCACCATCTGGCTCTTCACCTAGCCTCTCAGACTGCCTCTGCAATAGAGCCAATAAGCCACACCTCAGAAACGAACGTGAAGCAAGTCCTGGTTTCTCTGCAAAAGCTGCAATCACAACAGCAACCAAAATACAAATATACACCACGTACAGCATAAGCTGTACTTTACAGAGCCCCATAATAGCCTGAAAGAGGCTATGGCAATCTCAGCTGGCCCTGACTTGTTATGCCACCAGGATATTTGTGGCTGTCAGCAGCTGCATAAAGGCAGTGGAGCCCGGCGCGCACACTGAGCAGTGGAGGGAGCATGTGTAGCACCAGCCAAGCCTGGGCAAAGGACAGAGCTGGTCTTTGTGCTCACTGTCACTCAGTGAGTTAATACATGCAAATCCCAGAAGTAGAGTGAACTTGAACTTTGTGGACTGAGGAAAGGATAAAGAAAGCTGAGAAAGACCTCCTGAATCTAAAAAAGTAACCAACAGAAAAAGAAGCAATATATTAAAGAACCTTTTAGGTCATTATGATTCTAAAGGGAGCACCTATTCATGGGAAAGAAAAAGGGTGACACAGGCCTTATAATGAAACAACCATGATGTGGGAAACAGCATTGGTTTTCATCTTGTAATTTCTGCACTTCTGACAGCACTTTTATCAGAACTATGAAATATATATCCTACTAAAGAGGGCAATCAAACTTCTGAGGGTTTGCTGGAGCCCTGCAATACATCAAAAGCCACTACAGGACACCAATAATAAGCAGATGTTTAATTCCCACAGAGCTATGATTGCAGATAACCCCATCAAATCCATCAGTAAATGCTGATAAATAAAAATGAAAAAAAAGCATGTGCAAATTTTAGCCATTTGCATTGACCTGGTAGAGCTCAGAATTTAGGAAGAAGTAAATCTGCATTGAACTGTATGAAAGACATTAGATACTTTGTCATAGTGACAAATACTTATTTTAGCATTTACAGATATGCAAATAGGTAGCATCAGTTACAACCAGAGTTTCAGAGTTCTTTTCCCATGTCCAAGAACCTGTAAGGAGCTACTGAAAGATAAATTTTCCAAATAAGTAAAGAAGAGTGAGTGGTGCCTCCTTTTGACAGCTGTGTTAACCAACACAGAGCCTTACCCTTTTGGCATGAGGGATCCTAATTGCTTCTACATGTATTTTTTACTGCTTCACTTCAAACTATTTCAAACGCATCTTAAGACTGTTTCTTTCTCAGATAAGAGCTTGCAAAATCTACTCATCAGAAACTGAGGTGGGCTAGTAGAAATGCATGCTTCTTTAACAATAATTCCACTTAAAACATCTCAGGAACAATTGCTTTCCTGTTTTTTGCAGATCTGAATAGTACAAATAATACATACATTTTTTTCCTGTCACTCGTTCAATGTATTTTGTGTAAAGATGTGATTAAGAATACTATCTTATTAAGAATACTACCATATTAGATGAAATTTTGTTATAATTAGGATTACTTTCCACTGTGTTTTCTATAAAGCAAATGCAAACTCAGTTTCAAAGAGAAATAAATAAATTTAAAAAAAAACTGAGCACTCTTAGATATCCAACAGTTGATAGTCTAGTCATGTTTCATACAGCACTGCATTTACTGGCATGTAAGCTCTTGAACCTTGTTTGGCTAGTATCTACTGAAAGCAACTATTTTGTTGTTATTAGCTAATTCATTTTGACACAGTAACAATATACTTACCCATCATGTTGTATAAACTCTGTGGTGCAAACTGCCTTGGCATTTTCTGTATTGCTTCTTTGTAAACAGTTAGGGCATCCTGAAGAGAGAGACACACATGGGACAAATCATTAGCAAAGGACCAATTTCAACAGTGGTTCTACATATGAATTATAAACAATCTGTCTTCTCCAAATAAAGAGATGCAGAGAGAGAAAACACATCTGCATTATAAATATCACAGAACTTTCACATTTTTCATTTACAAAATTATACAAATTCAGTAAAGCTTGTTGGCAAGAGATCAAATTAGTTCCATTGACACAACTCCTTTCCCACATCAAAATTTCTTTAAATTCTTTGAAGACTCGTGAGCTTATGAATATATATAAAATTCTATATGCTAGTAAACAATATAGGATAATACCAAATAGTAGACAAAGGATTTTCTGATGACTAAGCTACAGTAAGTGACCTAAAAATAAAGAAATCATTTTCTACCACCAAGGAATAATAAAATATAAGCAAAAGCACAAGCAAAATTTTGCTCCACAGAATGAGATGGACTATAGTTAGGAATGCCACAACCATCTTCCCTTCACAAATGTGCTGTGCTTTGAATTACCTCATTATGTACCTATGATTCATTCAGCACTTAGGATGCTTACTGATCAGTCTGTTCGCTATGCATCGCTTTCCACGTCATCCCATCAAATAGTCACAGCTTCTGACAACTGAAACGTGACTGAAAAATCTAAATATATGATCAAGCCTGGGTCAGACTGCCGTGACCACCAGGCAGAAACCCAATGTTTTAAATTTTTAAAATCTCTTGTACCATGCAGGCATTGCACTCTACCTCTACACTCTATCAGCCATGCAGGCAATATGCTGCTGTTCTCTTATCTTTATGGATGTATTAGCTGTCTGTGCCTGCTTTAACCAATTAGTAACTGCCATCTGACAGGGCTGGATTCGACAGTCAGGTGATAGAGAATCTGTAGGCCTTGTGAATGTCTGATCTTAAACAACCAAGTTAGCTCTCACAGTCAGAAAGAGTTGCATGGATCAAAGCCACGTGTAACTCCTGTGCTGAAGTATCCTTGGCAATGCAAAGACAATGACTTTCTTTCAAATACTGTAAGAGGTGAAAACTCAAGCAAAGAACCAGTTTTAAAAATTTCCTAGGGAGAATGGAGAGAAATTTCAGCAGTCACGTGTAAATGAGATAGCTGTGTTGGGTGCCATGTAACTACCTATAAAAAATTCAACTTACTATAGCACTTAGGCCAAATTATCTCAAAACAGCACTAGGATTTTAGCATACATAACAAACTGGGATGTTTCCAATCACTGAAGTTTTGAATTATTCCAACTAAGTTTAATTCTTGGAAACAATGCATTTTAATAACTAAAGATGGACACACTATTTTGAAGTAAAAAGCCAATATGAATTAGGTCAGCTGGACTGCAGCAGCCTAATTCTTTTCCCAGCAATAGGGACAAAGACAAAAAGAATGAATTAGCACATAATCAGATGTGATCACTGATAATACCAATTCTGACACCAGAACATCACACTGCAAATTAACATTTTCCCACCCATGGTTGTAGAGAATAACTACTCTCTGCAGAGAATACTAATCATGATTTGGTGAAATTCAGTCAATTAATGCCTGTGTCGTGTTTTGACAGTCTGGATGGAAACAGTGGGCCACTATTTGTGCATGCTATTGTAACAAATCTGGAGTGTTACCTCATAGTGTCCTTGTTCATGAAAAAGTTTTCCTAAATTATAAAGACAACTAGTAACAGAGCTTTTATGAGCATGAGGATCTTTCAAATTTTCATCAGGGATCTCTGAACACTTTAGGAATGTCCTCCTGGCTTCCTCTGTCTTCCCTTGGTTCATCAGGATGATGCCAGTATTTAAATAGGCAGCTGTGAAGATGGAAAGAAATGTCATATTTTCAAAGTAATATCAGAAAGAGATCCTGTTACTATCTAATTTGATTTTGTATAATATAGATCAATTACTGCTATAAAGAGGAACAGGTAAGAGTGTAATTGTTCAGAAGCAAGGAAAGGAGAATAGAAGCTATAAAGACTGAGGAAAGTGAAAAGGGAATACTGGTTAAGCTGTGCACTCCATGTCATTCCTCTTATTAGGAGTGTATCAAGCATATACTGTCAGTGCTTGAAATGTTGAAAACTTGATCTTTTTTTTTATAAAAATATATTGATATGTCTATGCATATGTATGTGTACACACACACATGGACATGTGGAAGATTCAATATTTCACCTACAAAAAAAAATCACTTTAAAAGTATTTACTTAATTTTGGAACAACACTTAAGTTTGGGCAACACCTTATGGATTATTTCCATTTTTTCCATATAAGAAAAGAAAAATTAAAAGACTTAAAAATATTTATATTATTCACTTACAACACTTAGTAAAATAATCAGAGACCGGCTGTAGAAAAGAGATAACAGGAGCCTATAAATTTGGGCAGAAATATCTACAGATAACAATGCCAGAAACATTTTAACTTCTACCTGTGCTGTCCAGTGTTAAATCCCTATCTGCTTCTTCCCTTCACCACAGTAAATAAAACCACTGTAAAATTTCACCACAGTAAAACAATGTTTCCAGCTTGGAAAGGGTGAAATCTCTTCTTTCACTTTCAGAAAGAAAAAAATGTGTGTGGGGAAAAAAAAAAAAGTGTTATTAAAGAGTAGGAAGATATCCTTTAAAATGCTAATCAATGTCATGCAAGTTTGTTGAGCTGAAATACTTACAAGCTAATGTGGGTCTGCTACCAATAGCCAGTTTATAGTAATGCAATGCCTCTGAAAACCTGTTGTTCTCTTGAAGAAGTAATCCTCTGCACACAGATGAAAGAGAAAAAGAGAGGGAGGAAGGTTATTCAAAGTGTAATTTCAAAATATATTTTTTTTGTCTCATCAAATTAAACATATATATGAAAAACAAAACTGAGATTGTGGGTTTTCCCTCCCTGGAAACATTCAAGGCCAGGCTGGATGGGGCTGTGATCTGGTCTAGAGGGAGGTGTCCCTGCCTATATCAAAGGAGTTGGAACTAGGTGATCTTAAAGGTCTCTTCCAACCCAAACTGTTCTATGCTTCTATGATAAGCTGAGAGAAATATTATAAATTCGCATGTTACTAACAATTCACTTGGAATTTTTTTGGCCTAACATAACTCATAGACAAAAGGTATGTTCATATGGCTTTACCAAAGCTGTTACATTCAGTAGTTTCAGCTTGATAGAAACAAGAAGATTAATTGACTCATTTGATAAAATGATTTTTTAAAGTGGTTGGAGTATGGTGGAGTTATTTGTAACCTTTAAGTCCCTCATGTTTAGTTTGTTTTCTCTCCTTGACTTGAATTAAGCAGACTTTTTTCAAATGCATAATAAAGTTAACCACCTAACACTTCTTTTGTATTACCTTAACCAGTTCTTGCTGATCAATTTCACTAGATTATCCAAGATAGGGCTAAGCATCTACATCCATTCTTTTTTTTTTCTCACGTCTTCTTTCTGCTCTGACCAAATTTAATAACTTAAGAGATGTCAAAAATGATTCTTAATTCTTCCAGTTCTGTTAGTTTCATAATTCATGAGCTTTAATTAAAGCTTTTATGACAAGTATCTCTGTGAATTACAAATTACAGAAGTCATACAGAAGGTACTGAGAAATTAGTGATGTGGAAATCATAAATTCACAACTGTATGCTTAAATGAGCATTCAAAGCATTACAGCATTCCCAAAGTTTTAAGATCAGAAGTATACACAATGCCTTAGAAAAGCAAATATAAGAAAATCCTTAATAACTAGCTATCTTAGAGCTTGGACTGAGACATGATCCAGTGGGAGATGACTCTGTGTACACACCTCAAAGTACTCAGGAAAAAAAAAGTACTTCTTTTAGAAGGTGGAAGATGGAGGATTATAATCTCTATTTCTATTTTTCCTACAGAATCTTTCTCTCCTTCCTCTATGCTTCTGATAATAGCTTTTCAAACTGCAAAGAGGTTGGTCTTTTTCCTTTATCCATTTTCAATCAGAAAAACTTTTCCCTCCAAAGTCTCAGGAAAACTTCTTGAATCAAACCAGTAGACTTCATGGGAATTTAAAAAAGTATTATTTGCTTCTGATCACTGGGTCAGAATTCAACAGAATGAAAGAACATATACATTTTCTCCATCTGTAACACGTAGCCTCACGTTTGAAACAGTATCTGTCCATTAGCCCCAAGTCAGTCTGTAAGGGACTTCCTTCGTATTTCCAGTATAAGCTCTTCTGCTTATTAAGAGAAGTAATTGGTTAACACAAACACAAGAAATTATCTTGGTATGCATACGTCAATTACACTTCCTGGATTAAAAGCACTTTTATTTATCATTGTTACCAAATTTATCTTTTCTGCCCAGTACATGTTCTACTACTTGCACTCTTAATTTATTACTTGAATTTTAAGGTTGTTTTTTTTTTTTCCTTCCCATACTTCTACTCCAAACAAAGCAAAACAAAACAAAATACAGTTGGTCCTCTAATAGACATTCTCTTTCTCTCACAAACATATAAAAACATAAACAACTGCTTGGATGCACAATTGAATATTGAATTAATTGCATTAATTTCAAATATTTTCATTTCTATTATTTATGAGATTTGGTCTGAACAAAACAAAATATAAACAGAAGGATGGATATGACCTAAAAACCTTGACCAGGCATGAAACTGCTCCTACTGTCCTTGTGAAATCAGTCCTGATTGATCACTGGTTTTCCCTGTGGCTACTGGTAATACAAGCTGACTAGATTTATGAGCTTCTATTTCTAGTTTCAGGTTAAACAAAGATAGGAAAAATTGTGAAGAAAAATTAAAAATGCAATTTTCATTGAGTAAAACTAACAGAAAAATAGTCTGAAGAGCTGTACCTAAAGAGAGACACTTCACTTTCCAGATGAAAAATCAGTTCCTCCCTGGCTTTAAGCTCAAACAGGATTATGCAAGCATATAAATATGCTCAATAACCTCTAAGGTCAGTGCAGGAGGAGGGCAGGAGGTGCTCCAGGCACGGAGCAGAAGCTCCCTGCAGCCCAGAAGAGGCTCACAGTGGGGCAGGAGGACTGGGGGAGCTGCTCTGTAGCAGTCTCTGAAAGGCAGGCCTCATGGTGCGCAGCCATGTTGGAGAAGTGCTTGAGGTACCGAGGAGCATGGAGAGGGGCAGAAAAAGTGAGACCCATAGACTGTAACAATGTAAGCCCATGACCTTTGAAGTGCTTTGCATTTGTTTGTTCAGATCCACTCTGATAGTTTCAATTCCCTCCTTCCTTTCTTCCTTCCTTCCCCTACAGCTGATTGCTAGGGATAAAGTTGGAAAATGGCAATGGCAGATGGAGTCTCTGCTTCTTCTTCTATTGGCTTTCCAACTTTTCAGTCAAAAATAAGTTCCTTTCCATTCATCCGAAAAGGAGTGATAATGAATGAATGATGAGTCTATAAAAAATGACAAACTGTCAGGAAAAGCTTCCTGCGTGCACATTTCCATTTTTATGTGGGGGGGAAATGAAAGGATTAAATGTTCATCTATTTCCACAATCAAACTTTTTTTTTTTAAAGCTTTTCATTATGCTTTGTTACACTGAAGACATCTTTGGGGCACTTTTTTTCAAGGAGAAAGTTAATTTTTATCTCACGTTGTCATTTCTACTGTCTGCAGTAAGTGTAGGGACAAAAGAAAACGTTGGCTCTGAATGACCAGTTTCTAGATGCAGAGGAATAAAGCCCCTAAGTGGAAACTCGCACCTTGCGGGCACAGCCTAGTCTCTGATAGCTCCCAGCAGTGGAGGCAGATGGCCACATATGGAAGTTCCTCCTCTGCCAGGAATGGATCTGTTCTGGATATGCCATTCCCTTCCTCTGTTTGCACTTTTAAATGATAACTACTCGTCAGAGGTTACTCGTCAGAAGGCATAAGGAGTGGATAGAAAGAATATGAAAGAGGAGGGGGGTACAGTGCAGAGCACTGACCAAAAGCCAATTGTGAATCAGGACAAGAAGTCTACATTAAGTATGTATCTGTGTTTAGTCGTTACAGAGATACAAAGCCTGCCTTTTTCCTTACACAAGCATGAACAAACAAAAGTATGTCTTTGCAATAATGATGCTTGATACAAGGAAGCCGGCTCAACTGGTGAGCTTAGATGAGTACAGAAGCTCTTAAAAGCTTTTGCCAGTTTTAATAAACTTTCTACAGTGGCTAGGGATACTCAAGCTAAATAAATGAGCATAATCCCAAATATCCTGAAAAAAAACCTCTAAAACAAACAAACAAACAAACAACAGCAAACTACTTGACAAGATGAATCAAGTTTGCAGTTTTCAAGCTCTGTTTTCCCTACAGTTCATTTCCCAGCTGTAAAGCATGTAAGTTAAGACATTAATTGAAACACACAACTTTTGTTCAAAGAAAGTTTACTCACATAATTGTACAAATGTGAAGTCTACCAGATGAAAGGGGGCAAAAAAGAGTCAGTGGCTCCTTTTGCTTAGTAAAAGCAAGGACTGTAGAGGAATAATTTTCCCTCTAAAAATACATGAGGATGAAATTACTAGTAAAAGGAAAAGCAACTTAAACCACAGGACATACAGTAAATGGATATAAATTGACCATGAACTAATTTAGGAAGAATTAGTAGACAAGTTTTAGCTATCACGGCAGCAAAACTCTGGAACATCCTTACAACAGGCTTTTTTTTTTTTTTTTTTTTTTTTTGTGTGTGTGTGTGTGTGTATGTGTATTGCTTCTAGCTAAATTTACAGTGGAGTGTGAATCACTTGTGAAATGAAGGATATGAGCTGACTACTTGTAGCATTAGCAGACCTCAACCACCAACTCTGGAAGCATCTTGGAATCCTGCTTGTCTAGTTGCAGGAAAAATAAAAAGAAAAAAGTTAACTTTTGAGTATCTAGAAATGCTGAACATTACTTCCATAAATATGAGCTGCTTATTTATACTAATAGGAAAAATTATTTTCAGGGACTGAAAAGTAGACACAAAACACAAATGGAAAGTCTACTGCTTTCCTCTAGTTACACACTAATTTCTTCCTGGTGCAGTTCAGCTGCTCTGTTTAAAAAGTTAATTCCTTAATCACAAAAACTGACATATACCACATGTATGTAACCACATACATACAATACACAGGAACCATAACCGTCATGAAGGTAAACATGGATGTTAGTGAAATATCTATTAAAATTTCAGATCAGATACAGCAAAACCAGAAGTGTTTCGTCCAAACCAACTCTTTCAATGTCATTTGCAAAACTAATGGATAGAAAAATAGCAATAGAAAATGCAAAAGCCCAGCACACAAAGCCAGTAAGTTTGCTCCTTAATTAATGTTTTTGTTGTTTTGTCTTGCTTTTAAGCAATTAAACCATTTAGCTACTCAACCAAATGACTGCTAACCTTTTCTAACAGTCTACAACTAGGTTCCATTAACAAGAATAGCAAACGGAGTACCTTTAATGTTTTCCAATAACATCCTGTTAGCAAATATCTAAATAGAACACAAATCCTAGTTTTTGTAGTCAATAATAATCCATATCCAGTAGGTAGTAACATAGAATGACTATTTCCTTTGCAGAATTTAATAACAAGAGAAAGCATAACCATATTAATAATTATTATTTTTTTTTTAATATTGAAACAGAACAATCATCCACAAAACTCTCTAACTCTCTTAGTCTTTCAGATAGCACAGAAAGAATTCTGTCTTTTTCTCCCATTTACAGGAAAAGCTCTTCAAATGCAAGTAAGTTGGACAGCAAATAGTTCTGTTCTTCCTTCTCTTCCTGAGTCACTTCAGTTGGAGTTCCCATCATAGAATCATCAGAAATTATAGAATCATCAGAAATCACAGAATCACTCATTTTGGAAAAGATCTTAAAGATCATATAGTCCAACCTCAACCTAACCATACTACCCTAACTCTAACAACCCTCCACTAAATCATGACGACATCAGCTGCTTCAAGCCCTGCTGCCTGGACAGAGAGAGAGGGATGCTCCTAGACAAGGAGTGGCATTGGTCCTGTTTCTTCCCCCCAGCTCTTGGTGCTGAGCAGTTGTGAGCTGTGCCAGCACCACGCAGACAAGAAGCCTGATCCCTCATTTGTTTCTGCAAGCACTGTGGGATGAGAACTTGACAGAAACTTTTACAAGAGGGGCCATTTATAGAAACACAGACTGATCTGGCTAAAAAGGGACCCCAAGGGCCACGTAGTTCCAACTTTCCATTCATGGGCAGGGGCATCTCCCACTAGAACTGGCCTTAAAAACTTCCCAGAATGGTACATCTACAGCTTCTATGGGCAACCTGTTCCTCTGTCACCACCCTCACAGTGAATAATTTCATCTGAATATCTAATCTAAATCTACCTCCTTTTAATTTAAGGCCATTACTCCTTGACCTTTCACTGCACTTCCTGATCAAAAATCGCTCTCCAACTTCCCTCTAGGTACCCGTTATGTACTGGAAGGTACTAATGAAGCTGAACTGCTGTCCACAAAACGGACAAAGTTCATGCACAGACCATTTCAAAGAATGAAATATTCAGTTGGATGTCACCAAATGCATTTCAGCTCTCTATTCTGATTAGGAAAATATCAGCACTTCATTTTTCATTACAGGTTCTCAAAAAAAAAAGGCCCACAGCAGAGATTTGCACTGTGTGATGCCACTGGTCATTGAAGTGTCCTTTGAATGCTACCTCAAAAACCAGTCACACAACACAGCAAGACTTTATGCAGAGAGCTTCAGTTACAGAAAGACACAAATTTGAGCTGCTGCCCTTGATAGATGACGAGTACTGGCAAAGCACAGATTAATTCCAAACAGGCTTGTAGCAAGGCTCTTTTTTTCTGAGCAGAGAATGCAATGGTCAAGTAGTAAAACAGTCAGCAATACTTCCTCTTTGCTTTTAACTCAACATCCTGCATTGTAAAAAGCTTATGTGCTATCAAGGAAGAGGAACCATAACCTTGACTTGTGTCCTACTATGTGAAGAAGTAGTGCAGCAACTCTGTCTGTGAAGGTTCAATTCCAGGTCAGCACAGGTTAGGAAGTTAGCTTTCTTTTGGGGATTTTCAACTTTTACAGCTCAAAGGAGATTTTTGTGCCAGCACCATTAAAAAGGAAGAAGCTAAAACACAATTTCAACTGTTTTATAGGCTAAGAACAAGAAAAAAGAATTTAATTCAAATTGATTTCCAGAGATTTCACCAAAGGATGCAAATCTAAAGACTGTGCATGAAACACTTATATAACCTCAGACTTCACAGAATTAAAATGTCAGTTACACTGAAGACTTTAGCTAACAAAAGTCTAAACAAAAATAAATAAACAAATCCACATTTATTCACATAGTACCCTGTAGTTACCAAAGAAAGCTACGAAAATTACTTTGAATATATTCAAATAAATTATCTGAACAATAAACTTGTAGACTCAAAGCACTATCAGTGCAATGAAAATAAAGGTACTGAGGATGATTAGTCAATTTATTCTTTATTGGGCATTGTACACTCCCCAAATGCATCATTTACATGAACTAGTACCATTCCAAAGGCATATTAAACATTTATGTGAGATTGCAGATCTATCTACTTTAACTTGCTGAGAAACTCAAGGTAGCATAGATAACTGCTATAATGACAAAAGCATACTCTAAGCAGAGCTTGGCCTAAATATAAATGAAATAATATACAATAAACTGTCTTTTAACTGATAAACAATTTTACTTTAGGCAGCAATTGGAAGTAATTTTAAACAAAAGAAATTTAAAAGCAAAAGAAACCCTGAGTTTTAGGGAACAATCATAAAAAAGTTAACAAGCCATAAAAAACAAACAAACAAAAACCCCAAAAAACTAGTTTATTGTTCATCTGCTGATCATTGCCTACTTTGGAGAAGCAAATATTTTTCTATAGCTCTGTCCTTGGTACTTCACAGTAATAAAATACATGGATTTCTTAAACACATGGAAAGAGATTTCGTTTATGTTCATCTATCACCTTCTGAAATCTAGCTGAAATCAGTAATACTACACAGGTTTTTAGAACTTGGTTTTGAGATTTGGTCGAATTACTTGCAGTGCTATCTCAAGCAGGAGGCCACGTGGTAGGTATCTTGAAGTGTAAACTACCTTATTACAGTCACATTTTAATACAATCTCTACCTACAGTAGAAAATCAGAGCCAAAATCCTTTCAGCACTGAAATTACTGTGAAAATCTCAACTGCTCTCAGAGATGTCAAGCTCCAAGATCCTCTTGAGATTTTCATGAGGCTTTTAGAAAAAAAAAGCTTCCAAACAAAAAGTCAAGGCCGTAGCCTGAACGCAGATTGCTAAAATTCCAGGCCAAAGATCTTATCCTCAAGATAGGCTGTTTACCAGGTAGTTCCACTTTTACATATTCGGACTTGAGAAATGTCAGCACAACGAACCTACTTTAACTCACATCTAAATGAGCGATGAACCACCAACTTAGTATTACTGTTAGCAAGACCTTTTCTTTTTTTCACTATTATTAAAACAAAATTAAAAACAATTTCTTAGTTAAAAATGCAGATCAACTTGGAACTTAGTTTCCTGAGTGTTTGTGGGAGAGAGGGAAAGCCATGAGAAAACAGATTTTTCTAGGGAATTACAGTTTGTCAAAATCTGTTCATCTTCCAAATCCAGCGCTTCTCTACAATGTATGTGGCTGATGCCTTGTGCTATTTTTATTCTCCTTCTCCATACTAAGCATCTTATTATATGGTCTTTACTATATGTCTGCTGCTCTCTAAAAATGCAGGAATTTATTTATGGTTACATAATTGCCACATTTGAACAAAGTGGCAAATGACACATTCTGAATCAGGCAAGCATTCAAAGGGAGATTATGTAATTGCGTAATCTAAATTCATGCAGCTTAAATTGTCCTGAATGGCAAAAGAAGCTGCAACTCAGTGCTGCTGTAATGCTGCAAAGGTATAACAGTCAGAAAATAAAAATGTATTATTGAAATCAGCCATTTCTTCATGTTGCTAAACTCACTAGGCTTTAACAATCAATAGACAATTGCTAAGCCAACAGCACATTTTAGCACAAAATGGTGTCTTGAAAAAACAGAACAGAGATCATCAAATGCTTCTGTTTATGTAGTTTGTCTTTGATCATTACCCATTGAAAATTGTGAGTTAATCCTTAATAATTTCTTCCTTGATCAGAAAGCACTTTGATTTGCTACTGCTGTGTACGAATACTGCAGCAAGTGCTTATTATCTTGTATCAAATACTGGGGCATAAATGCAAAGAAAAAAAACAAAGAATATGTGAAGCTTAAATAGACTTAGGATCCATTATGCCAAAACCACACAAATCAGAAACCACTGTAAGGGTGCTTTCTTTCTAAAAATCTACTAAATTACTGCTTTAATTTTAAAGCCACATACTAAAACCCAGAAACAGTAAATCTAACTGTCCTCCTGTAATCACACACAAGATGTATTTTTCAATTACAGTATTTTTGTAAAGGCTCCCATATAACTGCATGCCAAGAAAGGGCTGAATTTGCAAGGAAGCTCTTCAGAGTTTGCCCTTAAAATATTGGAGTAGATTGGTGTCTTGCTGCACCAAAGCCTATTCCATTTACCACTTAGTTTCCATACTGGATTTGAAAGTAGCAAACAAACAGAAAAAAAAAAAAAACAAAAAAAACAAGACTGTATAAATAAAAAGATTGAAAATAATGAAAGATTTTTCAGTTTCTGTAGCTCATGCTTTTGTGAAACTTAGGAAAAAAGAAAAAAAAGAAAGAGGATTTTATTGCATTCAAGATACTGTTAGATTAAGAATTAGATATTCTTTTTTGCATATGCAAATGTATAAACACATCATATAGCAAACACTTTCTTTATTTTCAGGGGTACATGTAGAAGCTATATGCCCTGCATATTCCAGCAATTGTAGATAAATTCCTTTTACAAACTCAGTGGAATTTCAAGAGGTTTTCTATTTATCACAAATGAAGGCTTGTAGGCATACATTTTGTAAATCAGTGTAAAGCCAGAACATTATGGCTTGCGCTCAGAACAGCAAACTACTGAAGTTTGATTTCTTTTATATCCCCTGTCTTTATGGCCCAACCCTCCTTCTTATTACTCTGGTATTTCTGTATAGGCATATAAAAAAAAATTAATAGTTATAATTTTCATCCCCCAAACCAACTGTGTATAAGAAACTCAAGAATATCGGTCTTTTCACTTTTTTTTCCCTACAATCTCCTGCTGAATTCAAAAATTATTTCTTTAAACACAAGTGAAAAGAGTTTGTTCTCAAAAATATGATTTTCACAGACATTGCCTAATAGAGGCAAAAATTGTTGTGCACGCACATACGTGTTAAATGTATGATTAATAAAAATATACAAATTTTGAGATACTCTAACAACTTTGGAATAGGTATTGTACCACTAAATTTTACTGAAAAAGCAGAGAAACGTCTCCCATATGTTTACCTGTAAGGCAAACTAATGAAATGGGCAATTGATTCCTTGGTAAAAAAGTCCAGTTATTTATTTTAACAATGAAGTTTAGTATTTGCATTCATTTTTTTTGTACAACTTGTACTACAGCACATACTTTTGGCATTTTGTTTCTAAACAGCTTACACAACTGTATACTGAATGGCCCTAATCTGAACTCTGCTCTCCATGACACGTCCTGCGTGAAAGGGTCCACATCACAGCAGAGCCCCACTCTGAGGGTCCAGGCTGCTGGGTGCCCAAATGCAGGAGAGAGCTGGGAGGAGGATACATTTCGCTGCTCCAGAAAGTATTTAGTTATTTTAACAGTTCAGGAGCTAACTGAGAGATATGGACTTATGCTAGGAAGTGCTTACACCCACTTCTCCCACCCACTGTTATTTAGACTTCCTTTTTAAGTCTAAGTAACACCTCTGTATTTTAGCAAAGTCAGAAACATATGGAGCAGTACTGGTGCCAAGCCCATCTATCTGCATTTTGTTCAGTGTGGGAATTTTGTTTCTTTTTAAGCAATCAGATTTGTAAGTTTGCCTGTTCTAAAGTCAGAATAATGATAAAAGAACATATAGAAATATTGACCAAGGACAGATCCTGTTCTCAAAGCTTAAGGAGCACTATTAATGAAATGATCAGTACAAAGTAGCAGCTAGAATCATCTCCATTGCCAGCAGGGAAATCAATAGCTACATTCACAACAGGTCCAACCCCAGGAAAGCCACACATACTTACAAATTATAGAGCATATCAGCCATGTTGCTGCGGTAGTACAAGGCATTTCTGTAGGCGCTTTCAGCTTCAGAAATCTTGCTCTGGCTCTTGAGAACATTTCCAAGGTTACCCCATGCTGTCAAGAGAAAAAAGCAGTATTCAGAAAGAGCTTCAATCCAATTACACATGACACAGTATCTGAGCATGGGGTAGTTCCAAGGGGAGGTAAGTCCCACAAAGAAGCTATGCCTAAAGGGAGGGGAGGTTGCTTCTTTTTTCCCTCAGTTCTGCACCGTGCAACTTACCTTATGTAGCAGTGATTTGCATACACTCTGCATACATACAGATTTTGGGGGGGGAAAATAAACTTTCAAGTCAAAATACATCTTCATGATTTAGAAACAACTGTAGCAAAGGAAAAGGATCATTTTCTTTTCTAAAACCTCTACATAAAAAGCTTAAGAGTTAAATGCACAACTAGAAATGCACATCTTCATGGCCCAAGTTTTTTTCAGCATATCTACTTGAAACCACAAGAGTTGTGCCCAGAGTAGACAGGCTTCTCATGGAAGTATCAAAATTGACATATGACACAGGAATTGGAAGAACAGTAAGGTAAATAACCAGGATTAAAAGTATGCCATATGGATATAAACATATTACATATGTCACTAAAATGCATCTTTCTACTTGGAAAACACATGGTTCCTTTCCTTACGTTTTATTGTGTTATATAATGTGTCCTTATGTCCCACCTATAAAGGACTTAAATAACATTTACTTAAATGAAGTAAATAACAATAATAATAAAAAAACTAAGGCTCCACATGTGTTCCTTTTGCAGTTTGTTGAGTGGCATGAAAAGTATACTTACAAAAGAAACTGGAACTAATATTTTATATAAAATACAACCCACGTTTTTCCAGGAAGATAATCTAAATGGCCTTATAATTATAGACTGTATGTATACATGAACAAAAAACACATTATGCTCATACTACATGAAAGTTGTTTCATAAAAATGTTCTACTTTCACAAGAATTTCTTTTTTTATGAGCAAGAATAATGGAAAGATGATGCCTATCCTTTTTACCAAATAATATATATCTTCCCTCCAGATGTATGAACCATGAACATTAGCTCAAATTACTGTTAAGCTCTGCCTCTTCAGTTAGTCACGTCTTTTTTTTACAAGAACTTATATAAAAACTCAGTAACACAAACTTTTAATGTAGCTTAACATAATGCTAATAGCAGGTTGATGATTATTTTAATTATTATCAGGTACATGTTTTTCTTTAGGATGTACATTGCTTTCAAACTGCTGTGTTTTGCTGCAGAAGGATCCTGCCATAAGAATGAAAACAATAGCAAATAGCATTTTCTTTTAAGCAGAATATATTAATCATTGGCGGGAAAAGATGATGGAACCCTTTTAGGCTTCACAAAAGAAAAATCATTCACACAACATATTTTGCTAAGAAAAAGAAACAACAATATTTCCATGAGTACAGAAGCTATAATTTCTGTGAGTCACTTCATTTTAGCCTGGTATTTCAGAACAAGAAAAAAAATTCAAATTTATTTAGCACTGCTAAAACTGCTGACAATTTTCCCCGATTAACTCGACTTTTGCACTGTAATCACTGGATTCTGAATTTATCTTCAATTGCTGCCGCTATTCTTTCTTATGAGCAGAAAACATTTCAGAAGCATCACCTAACATGACTACTGGCCAGCATGCAAACATTAATGACTATAAGAAAAAAGAATTTTTCAACTTCAAACAGGCATGCTGATGCTCTTGTACATTCGATGACTGTCTCCCACAGTTGCACATTCCATTTACTCCATAGCTACTTCTGCTTTCACTATGATCTCCCATAACAGAACATTACATTAAACGATCATTTGGAGCACTGGTAACTACTTCTTGCTAAATAGTTACATGTTTCCCAAAACAGTGGAGCTCTGTAAATACAAGGATGTACTGAAGAATGATTCAATTTATCTTTTCAGCTGCTAGGTTGAAAAAAAACCTTTTAACACTATTAACTGCAATAGTTTCTCCTCCATACTTCATTACATGCTGTATGTTCCATTATTTAACTGATTTAATATACTTTTTCAGACGATATCTTATTTTACAGTCTGTAAAGTATTTTGTGTCAAGGCTAATATCAATATTTAACCTGCATTATTGCATCTGAAATGTACTCTAGACCTTTGTTTAAACTTGTAAAAGTTTGTATCAATCCTTAAGTCCAATTTCTCCTATAAAATTGTAGAAACATTTTGTATGCATTCAGAAAAAGAGATAAAATTGCACCTGGATATGAAGCTACAAACATATTTAAACCGTACTTTATGACTCCAACTAAATTTCAGCACATGGGTATTTTCCATCTGCACATGCTCAGAAATTAAAAATGAATATACTTGAGGCAAAGAGAAGAAACTAAATCAGTAAATTCTAGTATTTAGGATGAATTTTTATTCCACTTAGTATATTTTTCATACAAAATCAGAAATACCTTAGATTAGTATTGCAAAACATTTAATATTCAGAAGAAGCTAACGGGCATATGCAGTGCAATTTATTCATCCAATTTTTTCCCCAATAGGAGATTCTATACAGCACAAAATAAAGCAAGCTGTGGGTGAAATAGTTTCGTAACATTTACTTTTTGCATGCTGCTCATTCCCTTTACACTAACTTTGAGATAGAAATAGTCAGAGGTCTTTCAGAAATAATACTCTAACTTAGCAAGGCAACTAAGATAACATACACGCCTCTCACACACCTACAAAACAGTATATTAATTGCAGATGGTTACACAGATATACACAATATAAATGGATATATAGAAAATTAAAACTGCACGCCATGTAAGCCAGTGATGAAGTGAAAAATGTCTTCATATTTGAGAGTCTCTAAACTAGTTATGTCCACCTATGTCCAGGTGGAGGCCGGTAACAAGTGGTGTCCCCCAAGGGTCTGTCTTGGGACCGGTGCTCTTTAACATCTTTATTAATGACATCGATGAAGGAATTGAGTGCACCCTCAGCAAGTTTGCTGACGACACCAAGCTGAGTGGTGCGGTTGATACGGTGGAAGGAAGGGATGCCATTCAGAGGGACCTCGACAGGCTTGAGGGCTGGGCTCGGGTGAACCTAATGAGGTTCAACACGGCAAAGTGCAAGGTTTTGCATTTGGGCCGGAAGAACCCCAGGCACCCGTACAGGCTGGGAGGAGTGGTCCTTGAGAGCAGCTCGGCAGAGAAGGACCTCGGGGTCCTGATGGACGAGAGACTTAACATGAGCCAGCAGTGCGCTCTGGCAGCTCGAAAGGCAAATGGGATCCTGGGCTCCATCAGGAGAGGGGTGGTCAGCAGGGACAGGGAGGTGATTGTCCCTCTCTACTCGGCTCTTGTGAGGCCCCACCTGGAGTACTGTGTCCAGGTGTGGAGCCCTCAGTACAAGAAAGACATAGAGATCTTGGAAAGGGTCCAGAGGAGGGCGACTAAGATGATCAGGGGGCTGGAGCACCTCCCCTATGAGGACAGGCTGAGGGAGTTGGGCTTGTTCAGCCTGGAGAAGAGAAGGCTGCGGGGCGACCTCATTGCAGCCTATCAATACCTGAAGGGAACCTACACCCAGGAGGGGAGTAAACTCTTCAGAAGGGCTGACAACAGCAGGACTAGGGGAAATGGATCCAAGTTGAAGGAGGAAAGATTTAGGTTGGATGTTAGGGGGAAGTTCTTCACAAGGAGAGTAGTTAGGCCCTGGAACGGGCTGCCCAGGGAGGTTGTGGATGCCCCGTCCTTGGACGTGTTCAAGGCCAGGTTGGACGGGGTCCTGGGCAACCTGATCTGAATGTGTATGTTTGGTCGCCCTGCTAGGCAGGGGGGTTGGAACTACACGATCCTTGAGGTCCCTTCCAACCCAGGTGATTCTGTGATTCTGTGATAGTTAGATTTCTTGATAGGAAAACGGACATTTTAAAGGAGTTTTGTGTGTGTGTGTGTCTTGTCATCAACAGAAATTGATGAAGGCATCGAAAAAGTGAACTAGATTATTACTTGAGTGACAGTGATAAACTACTTGAACTGCTACTGAAATATTTAGGGAACAGCAAAATCATTTGTAATCAAGTTCTCAGCAGTCCAAACAAGCAACTCTACTTCACAGCACAACACAGAACAAGCCAAAGAAACATCTACAGAGATTTACAGGTATTTGTGCTTTATTTACTATTCTCCAGCTTGTGAAATCAGAAGGGCTTTCTGCATTTTCCCTTTCAAGTTGTGAAAATGAAATGAACACTTACAACTATAATCTTTGTTTTGTTCATTAAGATTTTAGGGGATGAAGAGATGCCAGTGCAAAAAAAAAAAAAAAAAAAAAAAAAAAAAAAAGCTTTTTTTTTTTTTAATGTAATGATTGACAACACTTATGATAAACGAAACTACCACAAGAATATTTAGTGTTCAACTTCATTGCAAAACAGTAATTGCCTTTCCCTTTTTTTCACTTCTTTCTCCCCTTTCTTTGCTAACTCTGATTAGTATAGATCTCTATTTTTCCATCTGGAAGTAACAAGAGAAGGGTCACATAACACCAAGAGCAAAACAAACAGCCCACTCTATTCTTTACATGTGTAAATTCTTTGCAGAGAGAGTGGTGAGGTGCTGGAACAGGCTGCCCAGAGAGCTTGTGGATGCCCCATCCCTGGAGGTGTTCAAAGCCAGCTTGGATGGGGCCCTGGGCAGCCTGGTCTAGCATTAAATGGGGAGGTTGCTGGCCCTGCATGTGGCAGGGGGGTTGGAGATTCATGTTCCTTGAGGTCCCTTCCAACCCCGAACGGTCTGTGATCTATGATTTTGTGATTCTGTATGTAAAACTTCCTGAATCAAAGGATATCCAGTTTTGAAAAATATCACTCTTCTGAACTACTTGAAAAAGTAGTAAGTATTTTTGAGTCGAGCTCCTAAACATGCTTTTTTTCATGTTGTTGAATAAAATACTTTTTTATCTGGCAAGCATGCAAAGAATATTTTTATTTTCCCACCTCCCAATTAAAGAATGGGAGGAGGAGCAGGTTGTGGTCATACCACTGCCAAAAATGGAGTGGAAAGAGAACTATCAAGACAGCTATCAACACTCTGAAGTGCATGGTTACCATTTGCACTCATTAAACTATTAGAACACTATTGGCTTCTTCACACTGTAAAAGTAATGTTGACTTGTATCAAAACATGCCAGCTCCCACATCAAGCTGATAAACAGTGCAACTCCTCCATACTACCCTACAGTTTTAAACATAAACCAAAAAGACTCATAATTTTACAAGAAAATTATTTTTTTTTCCTGTTCACATTGCAGAGGTAAGATATCAAGGCTTATCAATGACAATTAAGCAAACAGATCCAACAGATGCTGCAAAACTCCAAAGCATCAATGCTTTAAAACCTTCCAAAAGTCCTCATCATCATGCAAGTACAAAGTAAGACTTTTTTTGGATGACGAAATAATTGAAGGGAGTTTTATTTTTACTTTTATTAAACACTTCTGTTTCCAACACTGTCCAAATTGACTTTCCATTTGCTTCTCTCTCCTTCCAACACTAACAAGTCAACTGAAATATGTGTACTTTTCATATAAATCAATACTTCATGGCAGCACACTAATCATCTCTTCTTGGTTACAGCATCAATACTTGAAATTTGCACTGCACTTGGTACAATTTTATGTTTTCTTTCACTATGAACTTGTTGCATAAGAAAATCACAGGGGAATAGGTATTAAAACAGTATGGCAAAATTGAAAATTTTACAAGGAGGAAACAGTACAAATTACACTTCCAACTTTGAAATGCTGATCTGCTTTCCAAGAATTTACATCATAGTATGTCTAATTTTCAATGTATTTTTTTCCTCTGAAATTAGTTAATTCAGTAGCTATCCGTGTAATGGAGTCAATCTAAAGGAACTAAAAAAAAAGTACATGGAAAGTTAGGAGATTTTACTACTTTCCAGGTGATGCTTCTGAAAATTAGCAAAAATAGCAGGGAGAAGATTCCACAAGCATTGATTACACCACACATGTCAGAAAGGGTATGTTTATACAAGGCTGTCAGCCCCACGAACATTAAATGAACTTATA
This sequence comes from Tympanuchus pallidicinctus, assembly GCF_026119805.1. NCBI lineage: Eukaryota > Metazoa > Chordata > Aves > Galliformes > Phasianidae > Tympanuchus > Tympanuchus pallidicinctus. The sequence continues at coordinate 23,314,236 of NW_026294802.1, forward strand.
AAGCTTGAGAGTATAAAATATAACTAGACCCAAAAAGAAATAACCTCTTCTCTTTTTCTATGAGATTTTGTGACAATTCCTGGAGCATGACAATCCAGGCTTCCTGTTCAGGACACTTTGATTTTGATTGATTGGGTTTTGGTTTTGCTATTTTTTATCATGTTCTTAAAAAATTTTCATTTTGCACTACGAATTATTGTTCTTCAGCTATCAGTAAGAAAACCATGGATTATGAGCATTCACAGCATCACCTCACCATGTGGGAGATATCACCATGAGGTATGCAGAGGTGAATACAGCAATGTATTGTGAAGCTCTCAGCTCTATGGTAATAGGGAACAAATAGATTATTACAAATCCTTGGAACTTCCACCAGGAAAGTTCTTAGCCCTGACACCGGATAGTTCTCGATCAAATATTTACAGACTGAATTATCATCACCTATCTAAAGCTCTGCATTAAAAGCTGAAACCAACGTATTATCTCACACAGAGTACTGGACCACTGTTAAGGTTGAAATTAAGAGATTTTTTTTTTGAGCAATGAGATAACAGGATGGCCTCAGCAAAAATACAGTTACTATAGATGTGGCTTGAAGAGAAAAATATGGTTTTTTTCTTGTGCTCAAGTTTATACCTTTAAAATAGATAAATTACTGTCATCAGATTCAGCTTCCTCCTGGACTCCTACAGGTGCTAAACTAGGAATTAAGAGTTATATTTTGTTCTCAGGTCTGTTGCTCATCTGTTATTTAGATGTATTGTTTAGGAAGCTTCTTCTCCTGATCCCTTTCCATTCTTTTCTCTTGACATTTGTTGTTCATTCATTAGTTGCAAGCTTTTTCTGCCAGGGACCATCTCTCACTGTGGGTTTGTACAGTGCCTACTACAATAACACAGCTAGACACTAATGGAACATAAATGCATTTCAGCCTCTAAGGGAATGAAGTAAAGGAAGGAGAGGAAGTGTTCTTGCAGTATGGAAGAGAAATGTAAGGAACATTTCTCTGTGTAATTACTATTCTCATAAAAGAAGGGCCAAGAAAACTAAGTTATTTAAACACTGTGAGAACTGCTGAAATTTACATTTACAGATTATATTTTGGTCTATACTCTTAACTTCCATTAAAGGGTCATCCTTCTTAAAACATATTTGGGAGCTGACAAAGGTCCCAAAGGGAAATCTGAGTTTCTCTGAAGAGTTTTGAATGTGATCAACTTCATGAGAAAGAAGTTGAAATATTAATAGCAATGTTTGCTAATGGAAAATTCATCCTACTGAAGAAAAAAAAAGACTGAGATTTTGCAGCGGAGGCCACTTGTAGATCTCAGATACCAGGACTTCGCTGTAGTAGAGAGCTCAGTATCACAGATATAACATTTGCATTTAAGAGGCTACATTCATAGCTATAAAGAGTAACACCTTTTCCTTCTTGTCAGAAGGTTCTATTCGTCAGCAATTTATGGCTTTTTTTTCTGACAAGGGTACTACTGGAAAAAGTAAAGTGGTGCTTCAGTCTTTAGCATTCACATTTCATCAAGCAATCACTTTGTTCTAGAGAGGAAAATATTTTCACTAGCAGAAAAAAAATAGTTTTTCTGAATAAAAAGTCTGAAAGCTGAGTTGCACTCACCAAAAAAGTAAACGAAGAGAACAAGTTTTTCTACAATACAAATACACTCTATCTTACAGATATATTCAGGAGATCAATTAGATAATGTTGTTTTTGTTAACTGGTTTGAGTGCAGAGAATTTCGCCTAAGCCCTAAAGGTTACTTTGTTGGAAGCTGAAGAGCTTTATAGGCATTCCTCTTGCTATATTACAGAAAGTTAATATTTTCTTCCCAAAGGCCAGGACAGTGTCAGCTGTCTCTGTCAGCTCAATGAAACTGAGATGATACCAAGCATTTGCTAAGGAGAGTCTGTTCCTAGGCTTCATCATTTAGTCTATTCAGTCTAGAGGAAGGAATCAATTGACTCAAGTAAGATAAAAAAGAAGGGAGAAAAAGTGAATTATGCTACCCTTAACATCTAGTGTGGTCACTGGTCTGAATCACAGGAGGCTCAGATGACATTTTTGATTGCATAGCTTTCTTAGCTATGTGCTGTGCAAGCCTGTGAACGCTGTAAGCCATATCATGAGGCTTCACAAGGATCAAGAACAAAGCAGTGAACCAGGGCTGACTCAAAGCTCTCATGACATAAGGAATTCTATTTTGTAAAGAAGATAGATTCAAATTGTTCAAGAAAGAGAGAGATCATCCCAAGCACTTCAGGATCAGCCCTGAGGAATGCTTTAGAGAACTAAACTGACTCAGGCAAAGACGTGACTGTGTGTTAAATTTGCAAACTTCCATAGCTTTCTAAACAGCAGGAAGGATTCTAAAAATAATAATATATATTTCAAAACTATCACTTAAATCCCAAGTGGTGGACTGTAAGCTAGATTAAATGGAAGGGTGTACTTAACTAACTGAAATGACAGCCCTGGTTCTCAGAGCTAAAGTAGATGGATCAAGTTGGCCCACTTCCAGGCAAGGGTAACAGAGAAGACAACAACCTGGGAACATGCCAGAACAGTCACAGGAAGGCTGGAGTTTATCAAACCAAGGTAATTCTAAGAGGACTACATGTGTCAGATTTGGAAAAGGCAATATACTTCATATCTGGGAAGAAAGCTTCTCTATGAGACTTCAAGGTGAGCTCTGTTTGCCCATTTTTAAATCACTTATTAAGGCAAGATAGACCTTGTGAAGCTTTACCATCCAATAAATGTTCATATTGGTATGGAAATACATATCACACAGAAGAAAGTAGATCATAAAAATACACACTTGCAAGTAGTGAAACTAAGAGACTAAAATAATTCACTAATAGCCCATACTCTACCTTCTTCATTCTGAGAATAGAAATAAATGTTCAACATGCCACAATGCCTAAGCAAAGAGAACAAAAAGTTCACCTATTTTTTTTTTTTTTAATTTTTTCTCTATTTAGGAACAAAACTAAAAGCAAGCCTTCTGCTTTCCTCCCAAGGTATCCCCATGGAGAATCTGGCAGCCCATGGCTTCAACAGGTACACTCTTTGCTGGGTAAAGAACTGGCTGGATGGCTGCACCCAGAGTGTGGTGGTGAATGGAGTTAAATCCAGTTGGCGACTGGTCACGAGTAATGTTACCCCAGGGGTCAGTACTGGGTCCTGTGAATATCTTTACTGATGATCTGGATAAGGACATTGAGTGTACTCTCGGAAAGTCTACTAATAACACCAAGTTGGCAGGAAGTGCTGATTTGCCTGGGGGAAAGTAGGCCCTGCAGGGCAATCTGGACAGGCTAGAAAGCTGGGCTGAGGCTAATGGCATGAGGTTTAACAAGACCAAGTGCTGGATGCTACACTTTGGCCACAACAACCCCAGGCAATGCCACAGGCTTGGGACAGAGTGGCTGGAAGACTGTTATAAAGGAAACAGACATAGGGGTACTAGTTGACACTTGGCTGAACATGAGCCAGCAGTGTGCTCAGGTGGCCAAGATGGTCAATGGCATCTTGGTTTGCATCAGAAATAGTGCTGTCAGCAGGAACAGCAAAATGATCATCTCTCTGTACTCAGCAATGGTGAGGCTACACCTTGAGCAGCATGTTCAGTTTTGAGCCCCTCACAACAAGAAAAGACACTGATGCCCTGGAGCCTGTTCAGAGAAGGGCAATGAAGCTGGTAAGGGGTCTGGAGCACGAGAAGTCTTACAAGAAGTGGCTGAGGGAACTGGGATTTTTTAGTCTGGAAGAAGCCCAGGGCAGATCTTATCACTCTCTACAACTAACTGAAAGGAGGTTGTGGTGAACTCGGGGTGGGCCTCTTCTCCTATGTAACTTGTGATAGGACTGGAGGGAATGGCACCAAGTTGTGCCAGGGGAGATTCCAGTTGGACATTAGGAAAAGCTTCTTCTCCAAAAGAGTGGTCAGGTGCTGGAATGGGCTGCCCAGAGAGGTGGTGGAGTCATCCACCCTGGAGGTGTTCATGGAATATTTAGGTGTTACACCGAGGGACATGGTTTTGTGGAATATATTGGTGATAGGTGGACAGTTGGAGTGGATGATCTTGGAGGTATTTTCCAACCTTGGTGATTCTATGATTCTCTACTGCAACTGTCATCATATCAGCCATCACCTAATTTTCATATGACTCAGGGCTGGCAGAGATGATAATCCAAGCGAGAGAGGTGAATAACACCTGGTTACAAAGGATATTGGGGAAAAAAAAGGATTTTTCACTGCCAGAAAAGGCATTAAATGTGCATAAATTACTGTCACGTTCACATCAAAGATTTTTTTCTCTACCAGACTTATGCAATAGAGCCTCAACACTTACTCCTATGCGATCTAGTACAGACAGCAAAACGAATACAAGTAACTCATGATGAAAACCAGTATGTAAAGAAAGTAAGATAGTGGAACACCTGGATGAGTATCTAAACAAGCATGCTTAGTTTGAGAAACAACCTGGATAATCTCAATTTTCCTTTTAAATAGTAATTCTTTGTCTCCAAAATGATCAGACTCGGTCCAGAACATACATGAAAATGGATTGAAGGCCAGATCTTTAATCAGACAGGAAAAAGAATAAACTATCAGTTTTTGGCAAAAAATAAAAAAAATAAGCAAAAAAATAACCTCAAACATAATCCACTCCACTTGATAAGCTACAAAAAGACACTTTGCCAAAACTAATTCCTGTTGGAGCAGAGGTGGAGTTTTTGAACTGCAGTTTTCAGCACAGATGAGCTTGCTGAATGATTTTGCAGAGCACCTCTGGGAAGGCTGAGGAAGGAGTAACAGCCTGATGAGTCCATGTTTTAAAACAGAGTAATAGAGTCCAAAATTGTTTATTTCCTTAAATTCTTAGTATATGCAGAGGGGAAAAATAAAGTCTAGCCAGTAGTTAATAACAGATTTGCTTCTTATCTTACTGCTATTTAGGATTCACATATCAGAGATATTGTTGGACTGTGCAAAAGGGAAAAAAATATATATTTACTATCCTTGTATTCAGTCCTCTACAGACATTAAGAAAGAATATTGGGCTTTCTGGCATCCTGCTGAAGGAGCAGCAGGTATCCCACAGTGACTTGTGTTTCAAAGGAAATTACAGCACTGCTGAAGAACTGAAAGAAAGAATACTGACACTGGAGAATAAATTTAGACTTTGAACTGAAGTGTAAACCACTTTCCTTCAGCTCTCCAACATATTTAGCATAACCAGACTGTTTTGCTGCGGCTGGACTGCCTGTGGGATGCTCAAATGCTCTAGATAACTATGGCTGTTTCCAAACAACTAATGGCTATTCTTTCCATGCTTTCTCATCAGCCATGGCAGCAGTTGTGCCATTTACATAGCCCTACACTATTTTCAGACAGCAGTATTTTTATTTAACTTCCAAACAATTCCAGGCAGTTCACTTGCTGGTTCTGTTTTTAAGCTGCTATGATTGGCAGACAGAAGAAGTATTTTCTGTTTCTTTTAAGAACACTGAAGCATCCTGAACTACATTTACTCCTCAAAAACACTTTTATTTTAAAAAAGAAAAAAAACAACGCAGTATCTTACATACACCCCAATAAAAGAACTATATAGAGATACAAATTCATGTACTGCTAGCAATATTTTAAAATGTGTTAGTCTTTGTATTTTTTACTTACATCAAATAATTTAATTATTGGGTGGATTTCCATGTACAGTAGATGGTGTAAGGAAACATTTTACAGCCAAGACAGAAGTTATAGTTCCCTTATAGTAAAATAAATAAGTAAATAAATAAATAAATAAATAAATGCCAAACTTAAATTTCTGAGCAAGGATGAAAAGAACAATACAAGTCAGAGTAAATACCCACCCAACATTTTATCAACAGATTAAATGTCAAAAAGTTCTGGTGAAGGCACTCTTAGCAATAAGCACATTCAAAGAAGGCCATACTTTTAAACATATATTCTCCTTTCACCTTGTCATTACTAGTGACAGAATAATATTAGTAATCATGGAAAATACTGGTTTATTGTACAGTTTTTTCTTTATTTCCTTCTTCACCTAGTGCACCAGAAGATATTATAAATATTCCTTGCTGCACTAATAGATGCTATTTTCATTGTCTCTTAAAGGAGGAAGGCAGGACTGCTTACTCACAGCTACTATTAGCACAGAATCATTTTCTAAGAGAGGGGTAACTGCAGAAAACTGTCAAATCAGATGGAAACAGCTCCTAGTACTTACTTCTAGCCAAATGCACAGAAAATCACATCACAAAAGCTCTACAACTACCTGCATGGATTTTTATATATTTATTTATATTATTGGAGGGGGGAGGAGAGGTGAGGGGCAACTGTTGGGTGAGCAAAATTTGGGTACTAAAATATATATACTTACATTAACAGTGAACAAAATTAATTCAAATTAGGGTGTTTTTTTTTTTTCCTATACTTACTTTTTTATTTAAAACAACTCTTAAAGCAAATGTGTTTGATTGCTGCAGTATTAAAGATATAAACTTAAGAGGAAATCATCACCACAAACAATTTGATACGGAAAAAAAAAAAATTTGCAATTTTAAAACCCATTTAAAATAATTAACATTCTTTTTTTTTTTATCCAGTTCAGATGGAAAGGCAGGTATTAAGTGTAGGCAGTCCTAAATTTAGCTTTTAGGAATCCTTTAATTTAGCCAATGGCAAACAAAACTCTAAACTAGTAACCCAAAGTGACATATAAACTACATATGAAACAAAAATGCTATTACTTTTTATGACTACTCAAATGAGCATAGAGCCACTCCACACATTTTTGTTCAACGAAGAAGCTTCGTAATGTCAGAATTCATACTTGTATCTTTACATTCACAGGTATGTACAGAGGCAGTCCTTGACGATCCTATGTTAAACGGATAGTAACAAATGAAGCAAACAAACAAAATGTAAGAAACTATGAAGTTCCAGGGGCTGAAACCAAAGCTATGCCAAAATGCCAAAAATCAAAGCAAATTCTACAAATCTTCTACAGCTGCCAATATAGCAGAATGAGGCAGGAAGATCTGACAACCTTGTCACAAATGAAAAGAGAAGGATAGGGAAAAGGAACATTATAGTTGAGAAGTGCATTTCAATATTAGACTATCTTTTAAAAATATTCAGCAAAATTGAAAGATTTACCATTACAAGAACTGGGAGCAGAAGGAAGAATGAAAGACAAGAAGTGTCTCTCTACCTGTACGGAATAACAGCTACTGTCTGACAACATCATGTTCATTCGTAAGTCCAGGTGTAGGCATCACAGTGATGTGGCAATACTGCTTCTGGAAGTACCTGCTTCCTCCTGTATTCCCCACTGAAAATAATGTTGTCACATATATTTGAATTTATTAAGACTTCAGTGCACAGTTGAAGTTAAGCATCCACTGAGTAAAGATGCACAATTTGGTACAGCAGGTCAACTCACTTCAGGAAGGATCTTCAAAGTTCACTTATAAATCTCACAGTAGGAACCAGGAACTAAAATTTCACCTGTAAATATGATCCAGAAACTAATACCTCTGCAGCAGTCTAACAGCCTAAGTTTCTTTCTGCTATTTTCTACTTCCTTATTCAGAGCCTTTAACAGTACAGCAAACATATCTGAACATGAAAAATCGTTATGGTGCGGACTACAGGCACAAATTGGACTGGAAGTACAAGATGATGCTTTGTGAAGCTACTTCTGGTACTACAGAGAAAACCTGAGATAACAAGATGCAGTGTCATTATAATTTCACATTATACACCAAGTATATGAGCAATGAATGACTCAGTCTAATTGTGACAGAAAAGATGTGACAGTTACCACCCATTTTTAACTTTTTTGTTTGTTTTTACATGTTAGAAGGCTTCCTTCACTTTAAAAAAACTCTTAAATAACGTGAACTGTTTTATATCCATTCAGCTGCTCATTAAGTTGAAGGCAGCAGAAAGAAACACTTGTGCCTTTCCCTCCCTGGTGACAAAACACACACACAGCCACTTCAGAACCCATAAACTACCTTCATCAGCCTTGCCTGTTTTTCCCCCAAGTGCTAACAAACCATAACGAGGCAAGGCTCAGATTACTATAAAGATATCTACAATACTAGTAATAACCAAAACAGCAAGGGAGCAAGCCAAACAACAGACAGGGCCATGGAATCTCAAATCCTGCTCTCACTCCATCAGCTAATGCCAGCAGCCACTGTGGCACACCCTCAGAGAGGCCTGGGCCTGCACAGCACCATGCGCAGCCTCGGCAGGGTTGGTGCGCTTGACTCTCATGTGGTGTGACTTTGTTGTAGTTTTGGAGTTGCTGTGCTTTTTTTTTTGACAGACAAGGTGATCAAAACACCATGCGCTTTGGAGTATTTTTTTCCACACTCAGTGATTGGCACAAACAAGCTGGAAAAATGTAACTGCACGAAGGCGACAGCTGCTTGCAGGGCAGCAGTTCCCTCACCTAAGGCAGAACACTGCTTCTCTGCCTGGGCTTCTGCAGGGCCCCAGTGTGGGTCCTGACAAAGAGCTTTGGAAAGCAGTCAACACCCATTTCTTCACTGAGGACTGAGAAGCCACTGAACAACTTCATCCAACAGCCTCTCAGCAGCAGAGAGGTTACATTCTTGGACATACTGCAACACAGAGGACTTGATTATAAACCAACACCATATGAGATAACACCTTTCCAAGCCAGTTCAGTCACACTAGCACATGGATGCACCCATGCTAATAACTCACCTCTCCATTGACCTTGTAAGCCAAGCACATCAGGTCAAGGCTGTCACATATCCAGCTGCAGAATGGTTTCCATCCACTAGGCCAGAATACAGATGAAACTACAAAAACAACTCCACTCCCAGCTCTAACAAAACTGCTCTTGCAGATTTCTACTTTGTATTGCTCCCAGCAGGGAGCTTTTGAAGGGATCCCTCTTTTCTCTTTAGCCTACAATAGAAGATGCTATTGTTCAGAAGCTCCTTACAGGAGGAGGGAGGATTAATGGAGCCTTCAGGGAAAACAACTCTGCAGATCAAAATGATCAGAAATAAGAAAACACTCATAAGGAGAAACGAATGAGTGGCAGCTTCGTCTTAGCAGTCCAGAAGGAAGGAAAACCCATCTCCACTATAACATTTGACTGAACAGTCCATTGTATTTCTGTTTGAATAGCCTATTTATCACTGGCATTCAATTATTTTTTTTTTTTAAGGAGGCAAACAAAAATAAATTGTTTTTTCTACGTCAACTTCTTTTAGTTACTGAAGAGTACTGTGAATTGCTGATCTCCTAATGCTTTGGCTGGATTGGCAGCCAGTCTAGTCCAGTCGGGCTTGCCTAACGGTATGAGAAATAGAAAATACAATTAGCATAGTCAAAGCCAGGGATAATCTAGGAGGTATTCACAATAATGAATAGAGTTGGGTGACAGGTTGCTTTAGCTGGGAGTTTCTGATACCCAGCCTTGTAACAATGTGTGTGGGCTAGTAAATATTCAGCAGAAGTTTAACAGGGTATTTTAAGGAGATTTACAGTCAGCTCAGTCATGTATCACCACACTGACATGTAGTCTTTGCCTTTGCATATCATACAAGAAACTTAATGTCAGTTTATATGGCAATCATATATATATATAAGTCTGTGCATACTGAGATGTCTATGATGAAAATAGCTTGCCTAGTCTCCTGGGAGCATAATACACAGCAGTCTACTTTCCAAACAACACTATACTGAATTCTAATACTGAAAAAAAAAAAAACAGAAAGTAGATTTTTTTCTTTTTAATCATTAAAACTGGCTCAAAGCAAGTAGATGACTGCTTATACAGTCTGATATCTGGGGATCTCTACCAAGAGTGAAGGCAACATACTTTAATCTTTTAATACACATTTTGTCTTTTCAAGGAGATCCAACATTTTAGTGCAAGCTTTACACTGTCACTAAATTGATCTCACTGTATCTTACAATCACTGTGGTATTTCAGCATTTTTGTTCAGTTACTTCTCTTTTTTTTGCCCTCATAAGATAAAAAAAAAAAGTAGAAATCGGATGTGCTTGTTCAGACTTAATAAAAAATAAAAAGTCACTTACTGCAGCAACAAGATTCAGTTTTACATTCATTTTCATCTAGGGCAACAAAGCATACAATGAAGAGTTACAAAGTCAGACTGATGATTGACAAGCTACTCTAACACTGCTTTGGAAGGCACCTTATCTGCCAAATCCACTTTTACACTCTCTATCAGCTCACACTAACATCTGCATTTGCTTCTCATCATCACAGCTTTTAGACTATGGCTTAACTGCATAACCAAAATGCACAGTCCTGTCAGCAGATGACTTCACATTATATAACGTGCTTTGGAGCAGCAAACTGGAAAAACTCAAGTGTGATATGTTCAAGAGCTGTCAAATTTTTCTTTCATACACAGGCAAAGCAATCAGTGATCCCTTCTCGCTCCTGATGAATTGTGGATAATGATGGCTTAGTCAGTGCCTACACTGCACTCACAGGTGGTATTTTGACTGCTTTCACGTAAACTTACTTGTGTGCCAAGAGCAGAACAGCCAGGGCATCAAGGATTCCCAGCTGGATCTGCTGTATATGCTGAAACCACAGAACTACAGCTAAACACTGCTACCGATCCCTAAACGAACCAGTTTACTGCCAGTTTGGATGTGTTTACACTAGCTGCAGTCACATTTCATTACAGCACAGATACAATCTTTGGGTGAAATAGCTGGGCAATGTTACCAATGACATTTAAACATTAACATGAAGGTGTTAGTATTTGACAGTAACTCTTTACAGTACTTGCATACAGGAGGAACCACAGTAATTTCCTAGGCTGAATAGTATGACCTAATTTCCTCATTTTTATTATGTAGCACTGACATTATTTGCGTCACATGAAATAAAAAAATAAAATTAAAAAAAAAAAACACCACTTTGCTAATGCTGTCCTTTAGTATTTCTTATATTTTCTGTTCACAGCAAATAGAACATCCAGTGAACATTAGAAAAAGCTCCATTAGGTTGACTGAAACCAGACTCCAAATGGAAAACTATCTCGGTGGAGACTGTAATACTCATACTCATTAAATTTCAAAACGTAGCACTAAGATCAATGAAAAATAAAGTGTCTTCTTACCTTAGGATCTCGTTTTCTGCACGCTGATGTGAAACCTGTGACACATAATCAGAACACTTTCCTGTTTTTCCTCATTTCTGCTCAAGTATACACTGTTTTAAATGGACACTTTCTGAGCATCTTCTTAGAAACAGTTAATAAAATCAGACAATTCAAAGGCTAAGACAGATAAGAAGTGGAACATTTATCATAAAGAGTAAAAATTACCTTTAGCAGGGTTCACTTTTATTCCTGACCTATACAGCATCTCCTCATTCTGCCAGTCCCCATTTCTGACAACAGTCTTGAGTCCATAGAAAACAATCAATGCAGCAGTGGAACAAAAAACCAAGTTCTTCAGAAAGCGTTTTTGGGTTTTGACATAAAGGGCTCTGACACCTACTGTAACCAGCAGGCAGAAGCCCATACTAGGAACATACAGCACACGCTCTGCTATTACAAAGCCAACATAGAAAAATAGGTTTGTGGCAGGAATAAAGGGCACTATTAACAAAGACAGAGACAGAATGACAATGTTCTCAGTTGAAGGAAGCTGTAGTTTTAAGATTTCATGCTTTTTTATGCCATTCTCTTCCTTCGATGCAAAACTTGACTTCCCCTCCAGTGTCTTATATTCCATTTCAGAGTGACAGCTATGCCCATTAGCATTCTGCTTGCCATTCATTACACTTTTCCCATTGCATTCTCTTTCATTGCTGGAGCCCTTCAAGCTGAAGTAGGCGAGGAGGAAAAGTCCAGCATAGAAGGCCACAGTGTGTAGATTTCTCCAGTCGCTGACTGCCTTCAGAAGAGGCACAGCATCCATTGACCAGTCAAAGCTGAGGGTGTCTGGGCAGAACAACAGCCAGAGGTTCTTTGTTGGCAAGTAAAGGAAGGTCAGCATTCGTGTGAGAAAACTGTCTGAATCAGCTGCTGGATTGTCAGAGTTGGAAAAACTTGGGGGCTTGTTGCCCATCCAGTATAAGCGGATACCCAGCAGTGCAGTCCCCCAGGAGGTCAATAAACCAATGCTGAAGAAAAGGTTCAAATTCTTCCTCTGAAAGGAAAAAAATAAGCAATCATAAGTCTAAATTAGCACGAGGTATTTAATTCACAAACAAAAGGAATCCAGAAATATCTCATACAACTATTTTTGGTAATGAAAACCAAGCACTGCAGGTCTGTCTCAGGCGTTTGGTTCACAGAACGCTGGAGTGAACCGTACACTGCTGACCATAAACTAAAAGAACAGGTTTGTTCCTGTAAGCCCCCTGAAGCTTGTAAGAGAATCAAGTCTTGAGATCTTAGAGCTGTCAGTCCATGCTTATCACTTATCCCAAGTAGCCGTATAACGATTTGAAGAATATGTAAGTTAGAGGAATTTATGGAACATTACATTGGTCTTCATATAACCTCCCAAATCCCTTATTCGATTCTGGCAGTGGCTGAACCAACAGTTTACCTCAACAAAATTTAAAGTTACAGGATTGCTCCATTTTTCCTAACAGACACATTTCCTAAAGTATTACTTACGGAATTTCACCTAACAACCAAATAAACATTCCAATCAGCCAAGAAAAGAAAACAGACAGTTTCCATGTTTAGGTCTTCCAGTTCCAGTTAATTACAATGTTCATTTGGAGCCGTCAGATGTGCCTATTACTGAAAGCTCCATTTCATTCTGCATCTCGCAGCCAAACGTTGTCTTTTTCCTTCAAGAGCACCATATTAAATCACAGCTTTAAAAATCTTTCACATCTTTATACTCATCTAAATAAAAATTTGTGAAGCATTCAGATGCCTCCACCTACTCATGTCATCATACTAGCAACCACAAGCTGCCACTTATTTATGGAACAACTGAACATTTGCCAGCTGAAGCTGCTTGTTGGGTTCTCCCCCTCCCCATTAGAAAGTACTTACTTATTCATACACTTGCAGAAACATACCACTTCTGCCTGAATGAAAATCAGAAGAAGCGAGACTTTCTCACCTATTTCTAGGATTGATGAGCTTAAATTCTGCTTTCAACTACATGGGCACCCTAAACAAAAGCTGTTTTGGATTACTCTCTTTTTGGCAGAAATATCTGTATATGAGTAATTTTTATATTTCATTTTCTTAGATGCTCTCTGTAAGAACAGAAAAATTATTTGCCAAGTAGCTCCAGACACAGTGTGAGCACTTTGTTATTATTTCCCCACATTATTACAAAAAATTAGTTGTCAATCATCTTCCTTTTTATCAGGTCTGGTTTTTTATCCATCTCAAACTACACATTCCTGGTACGGTTATTCACTGAACGTTTCTTATGTTTGTTACTGATAAACAAGATCTCACAGTGGAACTTTTTATCTTATTTCTTTCAAACACCGTTTTTCTTCTTCATGGGGTTACTCTCTCCTTGATATCTTGACATACAGGTGACTGTGCTACTCCATTTTAGGTTTGCTTTTAATAGTTGTCTATCAACAGGTCACCCAAAATGTAGTCATCATAATTTACTTGCTTATTTCACGAAGAAATTTACTCCCATTCACATTTCTGAGAGCTTTTCCTTGTGAATTTAAACTATTTAATGACAGTTAGATTAATTCATTCAGTTTTGAGGAGATATGGAAGAATGCAAAGGAGGCATTAGCAGGGAACAAACAAATTCATAATGAGAATGATTTACATATCTATATCAGATCCACTTGAAAAATGTTGCACCTTTTTATACATGAAGCAAAGTCTGAGTCCACATATTTACTATATTGATTACATTTTTTTATTAGTTTCTGCATACTTTTATATTTTGGAAATTCAACACCTTTTTAGTAGTAAATCAATCAAAATCCGTATCTACTCTTCATGATTAATATATTACTTGGAAAGCCTACTGAAACAGACTACTTTGACTTGTAAGCTACTTAATTCTTTACAACCCACCTGAGGTACTGTTTTACCCCCACCTGATAGAATTGTCTAAATGACTTAATGTTATAAAGCCATGTAAACTAGTTACCACAAAAAATTCCAGCTAACTTTGTTTTTGGAATAAAAATACAACCCATATTTCATCATTTGCATGTATTCCCTCATAGTAAAAATTTATTTTCCTGATTCAACCTGCTCCTCCATTCCCAGTATATTTTGGTACACTAAAATCTTTGCCTTCTCTTCTCTGGCTTCATTATTTTCAAACTTGTTTCCTTCAAACATGCAGATGACAAATTCTCATATGCCAAATGTAACTCTTTTTTGCTCTTTTTATATATCCTTCTGTAGTCTCTACAGAGGAGTACAGGAGACTGCTTAGAAAAAGAAAAAATAATAAGCTGGAAAGTGGAAGATGGGGAGTTTTGTTCATTTGTTTGCTTGTTTAATTAGTAATTCAGAGCAGGTCTTTGCTGGAAGACCATAGCACAAAAAGATTAAGACATCCTGAGTACTTAGCAAGTGAAACTTGATTAATAGACAAGAAGTGAGCTTTCATGGATTGCTTAGACTGCTTTGTTATTTTGCTAATACTTACTTAACAACCAGAGGGAAATCTCCCTTTCCTAAAGTTCTAACAATTGCACTTTTCAACTAAATGCAATGAGAGTTCACATTACAAAGTTCTTCAACAATGCTCACACTGCAGCAGATACACCATGCCTCGTGGTTAACAGAAAAACCTGCTAAAAACTTTCAGATCTTCTTCATACATCATAAACCAGTAACAATGAAAAGTTTGCCTCTTACTCCTAGCCTTAGAATGCAAACAATCTGGACCTCAAAGCTAATCCATCCTCACTGCTACAGTAATTATTTACAGCCTTCCTTTTGAGCTTAAATTTAAGAACTGTAAGGTCTGGATCCTCAGACATTTTGGATCTATAAAGAGCACCACATTTCTATACGCAGTATTGTGTTTCATGCTCTAAGAATACTTTTCTTTAAGACTTTACACCAGTGTCAAATGAAATATCTCAGCATACGAACAGTGGATTCAGAGTTATTCAAGTAGGTGATTTTCCACTCCAGCATATCTATCTATCATGCCGCAGAATACTACTTAAACCAGAAGAGGACCTCTGGCAAATTCCAGAGCTTAATTATTGGGCTACAGGAGTGGAGTGCAGGCTCCTTAGAGACAAGTGGTCTGCATCCTTCCACAGCAGCTTTTTGACACGTGACTCTTCTCAAAAGCCAGCAGTTGTACATCTTTTTAAAACTAACTACACGTTCACTGCAGCTACCAATAACCTGTGTAACATTGAGCTACCAGTGCAAATTTTTCATGGCTCAGATGACATCTTCTGGATTTAGTTAAAGGAAAAAATAAATACTAAAATACTTCCCAACACTTAAAAAAAAAAAAAAAGAAAAAAGTTTATCACAGATAGAGTTGGCTCCAAAGAGGAATGACAGACTCATTTTTTTCCTCTCTCATCACTTAACCTCATGACTTTTGCACAAATATAGTCAAAGATAATTAGGCTTAGCTCATCTTCTGGTTTTACTTTCTTCCAGGCTTTGTACAGAGAACCAATGAGAGGAGGAAAAACCAATCAAAATATGATGTAATATCATCAGCTCACCAGTACACTTCCATCTGCAAAGAAAGTGCTTTCAAAATGAACTCTGCTTTGATAAGCACTTTCACCAGCAACTCTTCCCCTGCATGCACTTAGTGCAGCCCAGCAGCAGGAAGAGATCCTCGGTAATGCTTGGCAGCAAGGATTTGGATTACTGTACTCATGAGCCCTAATCCAGCCCATCTGCCATATGTTTTGACACCCCCATAAATCCTCTAACCTTTCATAAGTAGTCATTTTCATCTGAGGAAAAAATGAGCACTGATTTAGATCAGATTTAACATTTCTCCTGCCTGCTAACAGTCAAGTACCACCACCGCAATTTTAGTGCTTGTGACTGCAGAAGTCCTTTTCATCTCCCTACCAAAATCCATCTGCATGACCCACCCACATTGTACATTTCCCTTGCATTAAATCCTAATTCCTCACTCCATTATACTGCTCTTAAATAAGGCACTGCAGCAGATTGCTTGATTGGGCAGCCCCTGCCAAAGCTCAGTCATCACCTAAGCAGTATCCAAAGCATTTTCAAAAGACACCGTTCTTTTAACCTCACCTTGTCCACTGTACAAAACAGCATTAAATGCAGCATGTGGTCAAACAGGCCAGATATCAAAATCAGCAGGGCTAACCACACACAATTTGCTATTTATAGAACTTGGGAAATACAGAAAATAAACTGGGTAAGTCATCAGGCATTACTCAAAAAAGAGTCTATTTTCCAACACAGAGCTCCTTGAAAATATGTTGGCTCAAGAACTGGGGCTTCCCAAAGCAGCCAAATCACCAGACTAGGCTGACAGTATCTTGTTCCCTGACAGGATCACAGATGAGCTGAGTCTAAGCTGAACCTGACTGCAAAACCCAGATGGGCCAGGAACGAGGCAGCTTGCTACAGCCCAAGTCTGGCCCTGTACTGAGCTGGCAGCAGCTTTCCCAACTCCCTCTCCAGCTTCCCCACTTGTTCCCACTATTTTTGTTCCTGGCTCATGACCCACCAAACGAGGTCAGCTCATTTACATTGGACAGCAACAGCAGCCTGAAGGCCTGTTCTTCCTTGGAGCTGGAGTTCTGCCTATAGCTTTTCCAATGCTGTGACCAATTTAATGCCATTTACTTTGTGTTACGAACCCACATGGTTATTCCTCGGTGAAGAAGTTACTGCATTCATAAAGCAGCAGAAGAGTATGTGTACATATTTTTACTGTAATTAGCAAGTAGCACAATTTGAGCAGTCTTTATTAGTGTTGACTTGCATTATTAAAATTAAAATTGAGTAACAAATAGTGGCATTTAAAATTTACGGTCTTCCTCTAAAATCTGTAATATGAATCTTTAAAAACAGAATGAACTCCCAGTCTCTCAGCTGAAAAAGTAATTGCTGGAACTACCCTGAAAATGATAAATTGTGTTAAGAACAACAACTGGATGAATGACCAAACGTAATACAAGAGCAGAAGGGACAACATTTCCCTTGATAATCTGGGAGCACGAGCCATGCAAAAAAGAAGGCTCTCTGTAGGTAAGTCTGCTCAGTGTGACAACTGTGTAGCTACAGCCATCTACTCACCTTCCTAAACACAGGAGGTGAGGAGTCCTCTGAGACTAAGACACTACACTTGAATGGCCACACTACCCAGGAGTACTGCCCAGCCCCGCAGTTATCAGGATACAGCTAGATATGTTGTCTAACAGTAGTAGCTGTATTTCATCCTCAGAAGAACAGATAAATGTTCATAAAAACAATGCTGTACAAAAGGCAAGGGCAACTCTAACTGCACAAAATTGCACCTGTATGTGATGTGAAGCAAGTGTTGGGCTCTTTTGAGAAACATCTGAGATTACAGCAGATCACAAGCAGCTCCCTTAAACCACTGCTTAAAAGGCAAATGCTGTACTGGGACTACCAATGAAAGCACACCCTGCTAGACACGTGCTTCAAGTAATGTTTCCACTCTTCTCAGTACAAGGAATTCCTACAACTGTCTGCTTCCAGCACATAACTATTAGAAATAAATGGAGGAAACAGAGAGAAAGAGGTCAGAGGAGGAGAACGAGACTGATTAGTGATCTAGAAAAACGTGTCCCATGAGGAAAGAATGAAGAACATAAGCTGTTTATGTATGACAGCTGCCTGCCAGTACAGAAATGACTACTGAAAATAGGAAAGGAATAATCTGTTTTCTACATCTTTGTCCAATGGATAAAAATAATAAGCTTCAGTTCAAGAAAGGAAGATCTCGGTTAGCTATCAGGAGACACTTCCTGCTACTAAGTATAGGGATGCGCTGCAAAAACCTGCCATGGAGGTTGGTTCTACAGCTCTATGCTGTCTTTAAGAATAGAGTAAATTTGTGGGAAAGAAAAAGTAATGTCCCCATTAACCCAATCATGCTCCAGTCATTTCTGCACTAAACACCAAAGCTTCCTGCAATCGTAATTTGTTTCAGGGTTTGCATGACTTCAGCCAAAATGTTAGTTCAGATGATCCTCACATTTTGTTCCCTCAGTCATATCAGCATTTTTGAACACTTCTAAAATCCAGCCAAATCTAACATGTTCTTTTAAAGCAAAAAGAATCATATATAATAATAATTTGCAATCCATCAGTTTCAGGATGGTCTCTGTCATTATGACATCCTGTCTTCCTACACTAAAAACTACTCTGTAACATTCAAAGTTTCATGAAAAAAAAAAAAAATACAAAGTTAATTAAAATGTATCTGGAAGAGTCAAGTCTTATTTTTAACATGTCCACTATCATGTAAAATCTATATTTTCTCTTACTATATTCTATCTATTGCTCTCATTATCTTCAACATAAGCATCCCTCTACTCCAAGATAAATGCATACATGTTGAAGGGAAAACATAAAAACAAAAGACACAAAAAGGCAGATATTTTGTGTTGAGAGTTTTAGTATGACATCAATGTAAATGTTTGTTTCTGTTTACTATAAAAATAATAAAAATTCAAGCTGGTTGATAAAATAGTGCCATTGCTACCAGCAATTTACATCATGTAATGGCTACATACCAAACCAATCAAGTGAGAACATTAACAGCAATACTGACTCCAAAGTTGGCGTGATAATGTTATAGTTTCTTGATGACATACGAGCATAAAAAGGAAAAAAAAGTTAAGTAAATAATCCAAGCCAGGCTCTGCAAAATGCTAACAGCATACATAACAAAATGGGATACATGCTTGAGATTTTTTACATACTTTTTATAATATGCCACAAGACCCAAATAATACACACAAGCACAGGACATGACAGGACTTGTGTTTGTCTTTGCACTGCTTTTTTTTGCACAGCAATTCATGTAAGTTGAAAAGGACCTGAGGGAAAACTTACCCCTGAAGCACTTACTAAAGGAGCTTGAGGATTTCAGGGAAGAGTGACCAGGCTCAGGCTTGGGGTTACGCCTGAGCAACCTTGTGAGCAGAGGCCCAGGAAGAGAGGGAAGATCCTGCTGGGAAGGCAAAGCCTGCATGTGTTGTACAACCAGGCTGTCGTCTCAGAAAGGAAATGAGTTCCCAAGGCTGAAACCCACAGTGCCACTTGTATTTCCCTCATGGTAACATGTAAGTCTGATCTGGCAATGCTTCTGAAATAGTCACCTTGTGCACAGTGTTGACAAATACCGAGAAGCTACTAAAGCTCTGATCACTTGAACGGATGGGTATGTATTCTTTTCTTCTAAGGGAAGTTTGCTGTGTACAATATGCAGACATGCTTAAGGAAAAAGAGGCAAAGTATAAAATAACTCTTAGAGCACACGTGCAATCATTCCTCCAAACACACTCCAAAAATTATTGTGGCACATTTCATGTTTCCTACACTAATAAGATGGTAATAAAGGAAATTTGAAGCTTAAGAGTTTGCTTAAGATTTAGTAGAAGAAAAACAAATACTGTAAATGTGTAAATAGACAGATATTGACTAATGCAAATGAAAATTGATTTCATGAGTAAAAATGTCATTTATTCTCAAATTAAGCCTGTGGCAATGACTAATCAGCTCTATTAATCCAGTAGGAGAGTGTCATCAGTAACAAATTTCTGTACATGGGATAAACGTCAAGCTGTTTCCAGTTTTGATAGAACAACATATCCAGGTGTCACAGAAATCCATCATCTAGAAGGGCACAGAACGAAAGAAATCAGCTCCTACAGTGAAAAACCACCCAAATCTTACGTGTTGGGACTTTTTTTGCTTGTTTGTTTTCTCACTAACTAAGTCAAGAAAGTAGGTATTTTGTATAATTGCATCTTTACAGTATAGGGAAAGAACAAGTAGCAAAGCTATCTTGAATCTTCTTCCTAACAAAGAAAATATATTAAAAACTGTAATTGTAGTAAAGGTTAAACACAGATAAATTGATAACTAAAATTCCTGATGATATGCAAAACTTACTCATCAGCTCAGAAGGTACTTTATATTATTAAGGAAGATTCATGTAAGACTCTCCAAAAAAATCACTTTTAAAAAACATATATTAAAAGCTGATTTTGGCAAACATATTTTCAAATCTACTGATTGAGCGAGACAGGAAAAAATAAAGGTAATTGTTTAGTTACTCAGAACACATTTGTGTGAAAAACTCCATACTAGGATAACATGATCTGGATGCAATCTGTTCATTCTATGCTACAATAACATCACATTTGAAGCAGTGGGAACCACAAAGAATTGGAGAAGTAATGTACCAATGGCCCTGAGTCTCAGAAAGTCTTCTGAAAAAGCTTCAAAAAAGGCTTACATACTTTGGAGATTCAAAGTCACTTCTTGAAAGACAACTCTGAAAGAATACTAACAGCCTCTGTAAGACCTGACCAATAATACTGAGATCTTAGAGAAGCAAGACGGGGGGGGGGAGAATTAGCATTTTAATAACAATTTTCTCCTCTTTTTCCATTAGATCAAGCTAGCTTCTTATAGAATCAGTTATGCTTGAAGACTAATTTAAAGAGAGGTTTTGCCATGTTCTGTTAATTTCTAGGGTAGTTTTTTATATTCATTCCCTATAGAATACACCAAATAGAAACGGGAATGAAAACCTATTAGAAAACAAATAGAACAAATTAAACATTTTTTCAGCAAATAGTACTGTCTAGATACATAAATAATGACCATCCAACGATTCTAGCAAGTACCACTGGCAGCAGTATCACAGGAATAGAAATATACAAACACATATAAGAATATTTACCCAATAATAAAAACCACAAAAACTTAACACAAAGCTGGGAATTGTGTTTGGGAAGACTCAAATGGAATATCCTCTACCTTGTTTCCCTACACATGAAATACAAAGATTATCTTTTGTGTGTGTGTGTTATTTTTTCCTACTTTTATTTTAAATATCTTCTCAAAGGATATTAAGTCCAGCCCTTTTATAATCATGAACTGTATTATTAGGGTTTGATCTAGAGATAGAGTAAAAAGTAAAGCAATTACTGACCTCAGTAATGCAAAATCGTATCCTTAATAATCCAAATAAAAAGAGAGCTATAAAAAACGGTGAACTAGAATATGGATGACAAAGCTTAATTCATGTCATGGGACTGAAATTGGCATGGTGACTCATTATGGTCCATTAAGCTAAGATGAAGAAATGAGGCAGCGAGCAACCTTCTGTGAACCAACACCAAAATACTTCTCAACCAAACTATTAGGGGGTGAAGTACATGAAAGAGGTCAATCGTTGGTACTGTAAGAGGTATGCTAAAGCCCCTTGAACAATTATATTAAACTTACATGAATGTCTGATTTTTAATAAGTATGATCTTTAATACTTCCCACTAGGCAGTGATCGGTGGTCAGATCAGCCGGGCTCTAAAACATTCCAGGTTCTATGACGGAAATGACAGTATACAAACACTCCTTTTGAAGAACGTAAGAAAATTAATTTTATAATATATTCAGTACTCTATCAAAACATTTGTTTTAAATAAGTGTCTCCACTTTCTGGGCCAAACAAAGAGGAAGAAATAAAAATGGTGCAAATGTAATTGATTTTGCCTGCATATATTCATTCATATTCACACACATACATACATCCTTCCCTATTAATTCTTGGTTTGTAGGCCTCATGCATTGCAGACGTGTTTCAGGCATCAAGGAAGTCGACAGCAACAGTCTTTCCTGTGTGGCTCCAGCACAAACAGCCAGCAACTCTGAAACTCATTCCAGTGTCATTAATGAGTGAAGTTTGGAAGTGTAGCACTTTGGAATCATAAAGAGATGATTTATAATGAGACCACTCAGTGGGAAGGCTGAAGTACAGCAGTTCTTTTTCCAAGTTATCAGAATAGAAAGCTATTTAATGAGTGTGGGATTTCTTTGAGAATGCAAAAAAAGAAGGCAGGATTTGGAAGAGGATGTATTATATTATGCAGATACCCACATCACTGGATGTTTCTGCTACAGTAAAACCAGCAAAATAAAAATCCTCAGAGTCGTTCCTATTTTGAGCCTTTGGCTTCTTTCTAATAAGCACTCTTAAATATAAAACACAGATTTGTAGAGATTAGCAGATCAACATAAGTCAGTATAAAAAATATTAGCAAGGTTTTGTGAACTGAACTCCGTTGCCTAAGGCCCCCTGTGAGGCACAGAGCGTGCTGCTGACCCAAACTAAACGGCACACTCACCTGAGTCCTCTTACTCCAAACCGAGAGCAAAGCTAATTCCAGCCCCTGACACTAATTGAAAAAAAAGCCTTCATGCATGAGATGGGCACATAAAGACTAGACGTGATCGAAACTAATCACCTGGCTTTCAGATTATATTGGTAGATTTGCTAATGAAGGACAGGAGTGGGAAGGG
Organism: Tympanuchus pallidicinctus; assembly: GCF_026119805.1. Lineage (NCBI taxonomy): Eukaryota > Metazoa > Chordata > Aves > Galliformes > Phasianidae > Tympanuchus > Tympanuchus pallidicinctus. Next base: position 23,336,812 of record NW_026294802.1, read on the forward strand.
GAGGAGAAGACAACAGAGCCGTGTGCCTGACTTCTTAAAATTAAAATGCTGGTATAACTGGACTAACCCTTGTATCATATTTATTTTCTAATTATTAAGTTTAGATAGTAATAATTACATGAGCTCAATAAGAACTACTAAACCTTAAGAAAAAATATCTCATTTTACTAAGTGCTTGGGGAAAAAAAACTTTACATAAAACTTAACATAAAATGCATAACAACAACAAAACAAAAAGCCCTTGAGCCATCATGGCTTAAGAAGGATGGCATGGCCATGAAGACTTCATCTGTCAGTCTTAAGAACATTCACCCATTTTACACAGGCTGTTTGTTTTCAAGGCCAGCACACTCTCTTTGAAGATGTGATGTAAGGAAAGCTCTAAACTTCTGACTATCCTTTGGAATTACGCACATTTTCAGCTTCTTGATAATATTCAGACACTTAAGGTGAACTTCTCCACTTTTATCTGAATGTTTTATCTGGGTTTCCAACAATCCGCTCACAGATCTACCACCAGCTCATCATTCTCCTCTCAAACGTGCCTTAAGACTCCCTCTAAAACATATTCCATTTCTCCCTCATGGATGGAATAGTTATCCTCATACCTGACATTAGATCAAGATGCTGCTTCTCTGATGAGTTCTGACACTGACATGCTGGATTATATTAAGCAGATTACTTAAAAACCTTTTGTTTCCTTTTGCTCTAGTTTTTCCCTACTGCCTCTAAATTCAGATGTCATACTTGTAAAAGCAGTAAGAATTTACAATGATGTTTTCTCTCGTTGCTCAAGGAGGCTCTGCTCCCTTGTGTCTATTATACAAATAATAAGTACTACAGACAGTAGTGACCTCTTTTACTGTGTGATCTGGTAACGTGGTTCTGCTGCAATACATTTTACCAAATGAATTATATGCCTCAACTACTTTTACTATTTGCTTCAGCCACTTATTACACTGAAATGCTACAGTGCCTTTGGAAATGGTGAGGTCCACCTCCACGTCTAGAGTCTTGTAAAATTTAACATGATCCAACATTACATTCTGGGAAGCTCAAGTATAGTAAGTATCATCTGCTACTTATTATTCCAGAACTGTATGATTTAAATATTCAGCTAGACAGATATACAGCAAGTCCAGCTAAACTGGGCTTGTAGCCTTTAGCTGACAATTTTGACCGCTATTCTTACATGAAAGAATTTATTTGAAAGAATTAATCAGCTTTGAGCCATCATCAGTTACCTTGCATGCCAGAATCTCACTAAGAATAGAGACAGAAGACTTATTGTTCTTACATGAGTGAAGAAAGGTATGAAGGGAGATAGCATCTTCTATTAGAGAAAGCAGCATGACTAGGAAAACATACAGACTATAATTGGAAAAATGAGCCAAAGAGGAACAACTGACCTAATAAAAAGATACTACCTCTCCCCATAAAATTTGTTATATATTTTTACCACCACAATTATACTAGTGCTGCTTTCTATTAAGGAATAAAAAAGTCTAAAGAAGTCAAGGGAATTTTAGCTATAAAAGGATGTCTCTCCATTGTTGCATACTTTTCAGCTAAAATGTGCTAAGCAGAAATGAAGCTTTTAGTGCAATACAGTTGAGAGATGATAATAATTTGCTCTTATACCATAATGATGAACAACATAATCCTGGAATCTTCTTTCCATTAAAATAAATTAAGGAAAAACAATTATTATTATTATTATTATTATTATTATTATTTGCTTTAATGGGTGGAAGAAAGGCATGGATGCAAATCTCACGAGTTATAGAAATCAATAATTTAAAAGAGAAGCAAAAATCAGAAACCAAGAGAAGCAATGTACAGGGACAAAGACTTAAAAGAGAACAATACTGAGTTAAAATAAGAATAAACTGAAGTTTTTACCCCTTCCTTTCTCAGATAAATTGGGGGGAGGGGGGGGGGATATTTTTAAAAAAGACTAAAAAAAGGAAAAAGAAAAAAAGGAAGGTATTGGAGCTGAAGGGGGTACGTAGTTGTTAGTTGTGGAAATATCCAAAGTAAATCACAAAGTAAAGGTACAGAGATGGAAATAAATATGAACGTGAGAATAAAACCAGAAAGAAGGTTTGGGAACCTCTTCTATGACCTCTCTTCCTTCTGTTTTTTCTATTCTCCTTATTGTTGAACTTAAAATTATTTGCTAAAAGAGTGATTGCCAGCAATTCCAATTTGGTTAAATCTCAGATTTTTTAAATGAACCCAAATCCTGCCCATCTCGGATGGGTACAACATAAAAGGCCACAGCTCTTAATATGATGAGATCATCCTATTGCCAGCTTCACAGCCAGTTCCCCTCCACCTTCTAAACTAGAAACCTCCAGAAAAGTGGTTGCAGAGAAGATTACAGAAGATTTGGGGAGAAAGAGGGAAAAAAAACCCAACACTTAAGCAGGTCTACTACAACTTGCAGTAAAGTTCCAAGACTTCCAATCCTTTCATTTACTTATATATACATACACGCCTGCATATAGACATATACATTTATACTTGCCCTCTATGGGTAGTGTAGACACAATGCCATACTGTCATTCTGTTGGTTTTTTGTGTGTTTTTCTTTTTCCTCTGATTTCCTAATGAGGACACTACTAATATCCACGTAATGAATTCTGAATTTCCTTTGTTGCACTGAAGTCTGACTCAACAGGAATGACTATGGCGGTCTAACAGGGACATTGTAAGCATTATGCATCCTGAGATGTCACAGAAGGAGATTGACCATGCTCAATTGATTTTCAAGACAGCAACTAGGCTGCAAAAATTCGGAAGTTGTTAATCATTTACATGCTTCTCGACTTTGCCAATCAATGCAGCAAGCACACTTCTTGACCTTGCTTACGAGAAAAAAAATGAGGAAAACCTTTAAAGAGTAGCAGGACTCACACATTATGGATTTATCTGGATAACAATATTCATTTCACTGATGAAAAATTTGACTTAAAAGGCTAACATTTCTAAATTGCATAAATGCAAGTTTCATTAAAGTTCCTTCTTGTTTGCACAAGAACACAGAAATCATTAACCAAAGCACAGGCAGAGTCAGAAATGATAACTGATAGATTTTCGAGGAGTTAGGCTGCTTTCCAGGAAATGCCGAACTCACTTAGAAACCTTACTCCAGGCTCAGCTTCACAAATGGAAGAATAAAACACTTGGACTTTTTCAAAGCATTTTCTTTCCTTTTGCTCAGTAACCTTGTAATATTGTTGAAAAATGCCCTCCTTTTCAAGAATAAAGGAGAATTTTGACATTTCCATCTTTATTTTCTAAGACAGATTTCAGACTGTGCAACTACTTTCTAAGACTGCACCCTTCTTTCCAAAGTTGTTTGACTTTGCACACATTGCAATAATTGGGTTCCCAGATGACAACAGTAAACACAAGTAAGCCTTACTTGAAACCTTTGTCCTGGAGAAGACTTAAGTTCTCACAGCTCACTGAATAACTAACTCAGCACACCCCCGTACTCTCATTACTACTTCAGTGCAGACAGCCACCCTAGCGTGTTATGACACAAAATGAAGTATTTTTTACTATAGGAGTGGTGAAGCAATGGAAAAGAATGCCCAGAGAGGGAATAGATGCCCCATGGCCAAGCTGGACGTGGCTCTGAGTAACCTGATCTAGCTGTAGGCATCCCCAGTCATTGCAGAGGAGTTGGATTTGATGGTCTTTAAAGGTCCCTTCCAACTCAAATGACTATATGATTATATGATTCTGAAATCCCAGAAACAATGAGGGAAAGATAGGTAGGATCTACAGATCTGGATAGACTTTATAAACACCCTGCATGTGAACTCATGTGTATATGCCACAGCAGCTGCTTAAGGGCTTAAGAACGGTGCCTGGGGACTGTTCAACTGCAAGTGGCAGCTGAACAAAACCCAAAGATCCACCTTTTGGACCTGTGCAAATGCAGTAATTTAAGAGTCCTCTGAGACACCACATCTCTCTTTGGATCTCAGCCCAAGTGCTTGTGTGAAAGGTTGACATACTTTCCATGTGCTACAAGCATAAATGAAGGAGTTTTTCAACCAGCAGCTAAATGGGAAGTACGCTCCCTGCAGTCACACTCCCTCAGACAGAGCTGCTAACAGTTGGGGTTGCCTCACTGTTCTCAACTCCACAGTCAGACTTTGACTCTTATCACAGAAATTAGTAGAACACCAGAAAACCCACTTTGTTTTAACTTTTATTTGCCTTTTGAAATCCCAGATTAAAAAGGTTTACATTCTTAAGCATTGGCCAAAACCATGAGGACTATGTATATTGGTTTTGTTGGTTTTTGTTTTTTTTTTCCCCATGAAAGCTGAGATTCTCACTGGGACAGATGTTACAAGTGTATAATTCGTTGCTCACAGTTTACAGTACGCATATGTTTTGCTAAAGGGCTGTGGCTTGTCAGAAGCACTGGGCTGCCTGGTTGCCTTGCCAGTCAGCCCATACGGGTGCAGGCAGGATGCCCTGAAGGAGGCAGCTCCTCCTCAGACATAGAACTTAACTGCAAAAAGCCTCAGCCATACTGGGGACTAACGACAAAGCCATAGGAAGCCAAAAGCCAAGTGGGTGAGAACAGAAGGCTTGAGAAAAGGGAATCAGGCCTCAGAGACTACAGGCAGACTTCTAGAGGCTTACAGGAGACCACAGACATCCACCAAAACAAGGAAAACATCAAAGCCTTGCCAGCAGGCAAGGACAAAACATTCAAACGGAACTATTTGAGTTTACCTCACCCTCAATCCCTTTTTTTTTTTTAGGGGAAGAAAGAATATTTTATTTTTATATTTGCTTTCTAAGAAAACAGTAAAAGTTTTAAAGATTCAAAGTCTTCTTGGTGTGTTCTCTTTAAGAAAAAAAGTCTAAACAGGAACAATCCCAAAGCTCCAGATGAGAGCATCACAGAGTTCCAAAAGATGGAGGAGGTGGCTTCTTGAAAGCATTATCAATAACTTATTATACTGAGCCGTGCCTTTGCTTTAAAAAATGTTGCTCGCCTAGATAGAAAAAATATATACATTATATAATAATAGGATGACTTTTCTTTGCTTGAATTTTGTTTTCCAAATAGAAAAGATCAACCAACACACAGTAACAGCAAACTCAAAGCCAACTCACAGCAACTCAAAGCCAAAATCTAGCACTTGCCTAAGGTCAAAAGGAGCAAAACTAATCCAGCAGGAAATGTGTCTCCACAATAGGAAGAGCGTTCAAAAAGAGAACCCCAGCCAGCTGGGCTGTCTTGACCTGGAATGTAAACTCTGGTACGGTCCTGGTCCAGCCCACTGCTGGAGCAGGAGAGTGCAGGAAGCAAAACAGCAATGATCATGGCCTTGACTTCCCCAACAGCTTCTATTATTGTTGTTTAACTTCCTTTAAGGAATCTGATAATCTTTTTGGCTGCGCAGTTCACAGTTTACACCAAACAAACGATCAACCATAACAGCAAAAACCGGGAAGATTACTTAAGTAAATGCCAATTTATTTACAAACACACTTCAGCATCCCAGAGGATTAGTTCATGAGTGACAACATAGGCAGCTTGATGAGGACATAGCTGGAGAGACAGCAGAAGTGTGAATGGATGCAGTATGGATGAGCGCAAATAATGCAGGATGCCTGAAGATTGTGCAGGAACAAAGTCATTTCCTGGAAAGGAGCACAGACGAGGAGAAAAGTGCTTGGCCTTTGTTTTTTAATGCTATATTCAGTTTTACTTTGAACTTATCTGAAAACATGTTTTATGCCAATTCACCTGTCCTTCCAGTTCTTATTTCTTAACCCTTAACATAACCAGGCAGCAGTGGACACCTAGGCAGAGTTACACCTATCTACTTCTGACGAAGGAACTGATGCTGTTGGAACAATTGTTGGAGTGTAATTTTTCTCTATTACACCAAAACTGTAATTCATACAGAATTTGCATGTTACAACGTCATTAATGCTAATCATCCTAAGATGATTAATGCCAATCATCCATCCTTCTAGTACTATAGCCTGGAAAAGGTTATTTCTACAGATCAATCAAAGAAAGAAAAGGATATCCCTGGTATCTTAAAATATGAACTTTCAAATTCCGAAAATAAATAAATGAAAATGTCATATGGCTTGCAAAAATTTCATCATTTAACTCATGCAGTCTTTCTCCGACTATACAATCAGGTGATATGGAAAGACTTGCAAATTTAGGGGTATTCTTTAAATCAAAAACAAACAAACAAAAAACCTATGCAGTTGGAGACATACGGATGTTTATATAAGTGCAGAAAAAGAAAAGTAGAAATTTTGAGATGCTTTATGCCTGAACTTTCAGTTAACAAACACAGCACTCCAAACAAGACACTGTAATACAGCAGCACGAGTGTGTTTCAGTGCCATCTAGCTAACACTCAAGGTAACTTGCATCATCATTCAGTTATCTTTTTTCTTGCAAATAATCTTTATTTAAGAAAAAAAAAAAATGAATGGAGAACTGGCACATTGTTTTTTGCTTCAGATCCATCAGAATACTGAAGCACAAAGAGTAGGGTTGCTCTTTGTGAAATATTTGAGCTTTGAAGTATTTATTTGAGGAATGTTAAACACGTAACCCCAAAATCCTTTATGCAGAGACTAAGTTCTTGATCTTGACAGATCCACATGGCTGAGTACTTTACATACTGATCTTTCAAACAGAAACGTTTTAGGTGTCATTATGCAACCATTCTCTTCCACAATTTATGCTTTACATTTATGGAAGACTTGAGATGAAAAAGGAAGAGCAAAGAAGGAAGGATATTTCAGCTTGATTTAATAAATGGAAAGAGCACTGATTTTTAAAGAAATTTGTAAATACAAGTGAAGAACATATTTTGAGCAGCGGAACACTGTTTTAAGTACTATGAAACTTCTTTTTGCTTTTTCATAGAACAGATTTCCAGATAATAAAAAACATTTGCAGTCCTGACTAAGCCATTGTGACTATGTTAACACCAACTAGAAGTGTGCAAACTCTTTAATCAAAATCATCCAATTTAAAATAATTTGACAGCCTCACACTTCCTGCTGCAGCCCAAAATGGAAGGGAGGAAAAATTCTTCCTTTTGTCTCAACAACATGCTTTTATATCCTGTAAAACTAGCATTGAATCAAAATGGCTCTTTTAAAATTTTCTGGCTTAAAAGCATACCATTTAAATCTCTTCAGAACGGACTGGATACCCAGCATATGGCCACTAAGTCGTGCTACTGCAAGTCCCAGAAAAAAATATTTCTGTATATAACCAAAACTTACGAGACTTATTCCTCTACGTAGTTACTGCATTTCGGATTTTAGATTGTGTGTTCATATCCTCAACACAATAATGAGAAACAAACAAACAAAAAATCAGCCCAACTAGGTTACAAAAGTACAGAGCACACAGTTGATGTTAAGCCTAATCTGGTTACAAGGTAAAGCTGAAATAAAGCTACTCTTTATTTCTCCTGTCACGTAATCCTTCACTATTTAATTTACACACATACATATATATTGTACCAGCATTCAACTAATTCTCCCTGTAAACAACTTTTCATCAATAATTTGTCAGGTTTCTCAAAGGGCATTGCAAAACATTTCAGGAAGGATACTTTGAACAACTAGTAATATCACAAAAAAAAATTTGGATGGGATTACAGCCTCATATAGGAACCTGTTCCTGTTGTGTTTGCTCTAGTTGAGCAGAATAAGCAGCTGGAGGCTTGCTTCAGCACACTGTTTTCCCTCCCCCTCTCCCACCTACCTGAGCTCCAATGTTTCCTCCCCTTTCCAACTAAATTTGGACTTTGATTCCCTCCTTTCTCCTTCCCAACACCTTTCACATCTCAGAGTATCAAATTTAGCAGCTGGTTAGGACTCCATTTTGTGTTACAGTTAGGTTGTTAGGGAGGGGCAGAACAGCAAGGCAAAGACAAAGAAGCTCTACAAAGCAAAGGATGACAGTAAGAAAAAAGGCCTGAAAAACCAGAGCCGGTAACTGCATTGAGGAGGAAGATGAGGTGTTCAGAGAAGTGATGTTTTTGATTGACTATTCCTGTTCAGACTGGAGACAAATTTCAGATGAAAACAGGGAGAACATGTATAGATGAGTATAGCTGACAGAAACTCATCTGAATGTGCTGCTAAAATAACTACTTCTGTATATTCCCATCCTGATAGGCATAGAGATTCTCCACAGTACATAAAGACTCCATATTTTTTTCATAGATACACACACTGCTCCAAAAGTAATGCCTCCTATTTATTTCCACAGAAACATGGAATATAACAAAGAGTACAATAACACTATTCAGTAGGGCAAATTCTCAGCTACAAAACAGTATTTTTCAACACAGTCACCACTATTAGCTATGCATTTTCACCAGCAAAGATTAAGAGCTCGCATGCCATACTTGTAAAAATCTGTGACAGCAGAGGTGACCCACTGCTGGTCACATCCACCATTTAGTCTCCATAAATGTTCAGCAAATGTCCATTAATATCAATGGGTGCTATTTTTTTCCACACGGAGGAATTCAGTGACACATCTTTGCTTCATCCGCGCTTATCAGTAACCACTGTGTCAGACTACCCTCTGCTGCCATCTGTCACATGGCAACAAAATGTAATGGAATATCGATGGGAAGGTTCAACATCTACTGCCATACCACCACCATACACCTCTGATGTTGTGGGCCAACAGAATAAAATAGAAGGCACGGCTTTTGAAGCAGCCCTTATATTCATACATACTACCATTACATTGGAAAATCTGACTGCATCAACTGTTCTTTAGACAGTTATAAAAGTTTCCAGCTGATAATGAACACCAGCTAACACAAACTGATCTTCTTTTGCACATTACCTTTATACCTTCATTGTTTCATTAACTTTAACTGCTTATGGATAAGCCCAAAAGTTTCCAGCATAGCATAAGGAAGGTTAAAACAGCTTTGGGAAATCCAAGCTTAGCTTTTGGTGTGGATAAATTAATGCAGAATGAAGTGAGCTACTCAGAGATATTTTTGGTTGGCTAATCATCTTTATGTTATCCGAAGTAAGAAACTTCCCCTAAGCCTACACTAGTTTTTGTCTCAACTATAAGTAGGCAGATAAATAAAAAGCATTACAGCATATGCTTAGCTGTTGTTTTCAACAGTCTAGCCTTTAAAAACAGCAGCAGATATCAGACGAAAAAATTAGAGCAGTCCCAAACATTCACACCCACATCTCAGATTTCCTCACGTTCCTCCACTGCATTTTGAAGAAACTGGACAGTGAAGAGGCTTCAGAGCACACTGGGTACAGTTAGTATGTGACTGAGATACAAATACAAGTACTGTATGTCTACAAGAGTTGTTACTTTGTGGGCATCATCCCTCACCTCCACAAGCACTGAGCCATTCTCACAGACCACAATCTCAGGTTCACAGCTGGGTCTTGAACCAGACAGAGGCACGCTGAGCTTGGTCATGGAGTGGGAAAGGGGCAATACATAGACCTCTGGGACACATAATCTGTTTTTAGGAATTATTTTTTCTTCCCTTCTTATATTCACCTTTGATGCTACTTTCTCAGCTAGTGGGGCAACTAAAACCAGTTTATAGAAGAAGATGCTGTTTTCTAGAAGTTTACTACAGCGGTCTGCTCTCAGGGAAATACTTCCCTGAATAAATTAAAGCAATGGTACACAAGTTTCTACACTATGCAACAAGAACTCGGTTCTTGTTGTTTAACTTGGAGTTAAACAACAGCCTGTGTGAAAGCATGAAGGAGACCAGTAATTCTCCGTAATGACTGTGAAAATGATCTGACCCCAAACAGTTTTTCACAATGATTGTGAAAGCAGCACGTGCTAATTACAAAGACAAGACTGACACTCCTACAGATACTGTGTGGCCACCTTCTTCATTGCTATGCATATCTATGAAATTAGACAACTTGTCCAACTGCATTAATTTCTAGAGAAATACGTCCAGTGGGAATTCTACCTCATTTGGACACAGAGGTCCAGCTGAGGCTCTTCCATCGAGCTGTCAATCACCTCCTGCCTGGCTGTCTGCACCAGTGACCCTGCTGGGAGTTGGCAGCGGTGCTGGACCAGGTGTAGGGCTTGCGGGAAGAGCAGGAGGGAGGAGAGCTGCCTCAGGAACAGCAGCTGGGGAATCTGACCTTTGCTTCGGGCACCTCCTCTGATCTCGGCCTTGTTCCAGGTGGCCAACAGTCACTGATAATCAATAAAAACCTTTTGTTAAGTATGTGTGAAGTGCTGAGCCCATGGAAGTTCTCACGGATAGAGGCAAACACGACTATAACAAACAACTGCTTTGAGCAGTGAATCTTGATGAGTAACTGCAAGACCCACTAACACAGAGAAAGACAGAGCAAGTTTGAGGTACTACTATGGTATCTGATATATCAGATAAAGCACAAAGGAACAAATCCACATATAACACCACAGCTATCTTTTCCATAAAACTATGAGATCCATATGCAAATCACAACATTTCTCTAAAGACAAAGCTATTTCTAATCTCAACAATGTTATCTTCACAGTTACTTTAAATCTTACCACATGACAACTGACAAAAGAGGGAGAAAATCTATCAATTTAACTGGCATTCTTCTTAAGCAGTAAAGGTTTAATGTAGTCTGATAAGGAGCGAGATGAGGCAAGTTGCTAAACATCTCTACTGATGGAGTATAATTCAGGATATAAAATCAGAAAGTGAAAAGCTGTGATTTTACCACTAGACAAAACGATCATGTTCTGAAATTCTCCTAATACTAGGCTTTATCTTAACACAAATTTTCAAAATTTAAAACTGCATATCCCACATACCTTTTTTTCTGATTAAGAGTTATTTAGAAAGCTTCTCATTAAAAGAATCACACGCACAAGAGATGTTCTTTGAATATTGCTGATCTCAGAAACCTTCTGAAAGGACTCCATTCTTACTTCCCAAAACCACAAATAAAGAATGTCTTTCAAGGCAGAAGAATGTACACCATGAACACTATTTACAGACATTTCCAATCTTCTCTATTTCTCACCCTGAAATCTTCTGGGCTTTCTAACTGTGCTACTTCCAAAATGCCTGAATAAAATTACAGTAAACCAGCCTATAGGAATGAAGCTTCCTGGAAGCTGCTGCGCATGGAAATCATGGAAACAGTCCACAGCTCTTATTCTTAATCCACAGAAAAACAATCTAGACAGGGAGAACAATTAACTTGTCTCTGATAATTCCAGGTCAGTGTTGGAGCCTGTCAGGCCCTAGGATACCTAAGCCGCCCAGTCTTCCTGGCAGTTTAATACATAGTGGTCAACAGAGTTTGCTTATTAAAATAGTTCTGTGTGCCAATTAGTAGACAACAACAACAACAACAAAAAAAACCAAAACACCACAGTCAGACTTCTAGGGGCAAAATCTAGACTTGGCAGCACTGCCTTGTGCGATAAACCTTTTTGGTTTATTTTCTTTAAAAATAACATTTTATTCCTTGTTCTGACACAGTATTTCTGAGATAACCAGTTACAGGAACAGTAACCATATAACACTTTGTAGTCTCATTTTTTTAGAAATTAGGCAAAACTTTCAGCAACTACTGAGGGGAGAAAACACAAGTAAGTATTTTGATCATCTTCAAACAATAAAGCATTTAAGTTTCTGCAGACCATAGTAATGAATCATTTCCTGCAGCTATAACCTCTGATTTTACTTGTCAAGCAAAGTAACAAATACAGTTTGACAGCTCTGATTTAACTTTAGAAAACCTACAAGGAATTAAAACCTTTAAGCGAGTAGCCAAAGAGAGTTTCACATTATTAATATTATGAAGAAGGAAAGAAAAAGGGAAAAAAAAAAAAAAAAAAACCCAAGAAAAAAACCAAAACATTACCAATTGTCTTCTTTTATGCAAACTAACAAAGGGAAAAAAGAGGATTAAAGTGTCTGACAATAAAAAGATAAAGCCTCTGCACTAAAGAAATTGGAATATCTTTCAGCTAAGTGCTGACCATATATTTTTACACTGCATTAAAATGAGCTTCTCTGTATATGCATGTCATCCAGGCTCCACTGAAAACTGTACAAAGAGTATGGCTTTGAAATTCCCAACGCAAAAGCAAGGAAAAGCAAAATGACAAGATAAAGCAACATAACACAGGTCACAGTGGATAAAGGCACATGTAGGACAGTAGTTTGATGGCAATCCTTTTCCAAAGTTTCTTTTCAAAAAAACAAAACAAAGCAAACCCTCAGATTTAAAACACACCTGAAGAGAAATTCCTTTCTATTAGTTTTTTTCTCTGAATGTTTCAGACGAGGAAACATTTTCAGATCAGCTAATCCTATGCTTTGTAAGAACAGTGACAAGAATGAAGAGAAAATTCTGCTTAGAATTCAAATATTTTCTTGGAGACTATCTTCCTACTTTGGTCAAAAAATAAAAAATAAAAAATAAAAAGAATTTAAACCATCTACATGCAAGAAGATTGCAACTATTAACACTAACGAAGCCTACTTTTGCAGGCTACTTTTGTTGGCCTGTGATTTGATACAATGCAATTTTTCCCATGGTTGTAGAACTCAGAACACAGCACTACTGCTTGGATTTCTGATATCTAACAGATTATGAGCTCCCGAGTTATTTTCCCCTCAAAAGAAATCGATGCTTCTTCTTTAGTCTAAGCTTTCTCCTACTGCAGCTTGAAAGTGCTCTGCCTTTGAGAAAGCCGTTCCTCTGTCTAATTCTCCTGTTTCTTCCTGATGGATGCTAACATGACTGAGTGATAAACTGGACCAAACACCAATCACAGAAATGTAGTTTCTGGGTATGAAACCCCTATGATTAAAATACTATTACTAGTTTCTGATATAACACTGTCCAAAGATTGTGATCTTGCTAAAAATCTTTTGTGAGCGAAATCTACTTTTTATCTGCAATTTAAAATCATGACATAAGGTCTTTGCTAAATTTTGACGTGGACGGTTTTTATAGTTGGGTTACAAATTCTAGAGGAAACTTTAGGATACTGTGAGGAAAATACTACCAGAGATAGAGGTGGGGAGAGATTGACGTTCACATGGTTAATGCTGAGGCTCTGGTATTATCAGGAAGAGCTCTGTTCTGAAAATAACTTCACTCTACAGCACAAAAGAGAACGTTAAGAATCAGAAATAGAATTCACAGAAGCAAAATCCATTTGCACTATCCACCTGTAACTGGCAAATATGACTTTCAATACATTTCCATTTCATAACATTGGTTCTCAACAATCCATCCACTTCCAGATGTGCATCAGATCTTCTGTTTTTGATGGGGCAGAAGCAAGCTCCAGAACATGCTGTCCTCTTGCCCCTAGGCATAATGCTGCTGAACTCCTCTGTTCCCATGTTTTTGCAATCCTTCACGCCACAGCTGTGACAGACACCCTGGTGCCACCTGCAGCGCAGGGCTGAAGAGATTGAACTTCCCTGGTTCATGCCTGGAATGTGCTACCAGCAGTCATCTGTGCAGTCACGGATTAAATGCTAAAACCGTCAGCTTAAGAATTATCTTTTCACACTGGCTTTTTCCTAAGCCATCTCAGCGATGTGGATCTTAACAAGCTTTACTCTTGCTTAATAATTGAGAAGCACCCTGGGGTTTGAGGACTCTGCTATACTGACTGATCGACTTTTATTAGAGATGTTATCTTCACACTGACGAGTCTGAGGCAGCATTATACACAAAGCAGTTCATAAAACAGAAGGCGGAGATTTCAGCTTTCTGTAACAAAGCACCATAACAGTCACTAATTTGGAGGAATTATATTTTTGCTTTTATGTTTGATGGGCAGAGGATGTGAGGAACCCCTGGTGTTTCACACACAAACACCTCCACGAGGATTTACTTGACAGGGGAGAAACATGAGAGCATAACCTTCTGGGAGGGGGGTATTTTCCAGGCATGCATAATAAAATGTTGAAATATGCTGAAAGCTCTTCAGCTTATGCCATGAACTCAAAAAAAAAATCTGCTGTCAAGTAGGTGTCTAAGCCTTCTAATCAGCTGCTGTTTAACATTTATCTAAACAATAGCTGACAATAAAAAGTAAGATCAGTCATATGCATTTCAAAATCCTTCTTCATAACAAAAATCTCTACTAGCCCTGGAAAGAGACATGCACACCACTCAGTTTCACTACAAAGCATCTATTCAACACATTCAATAGAGATGCATGGACAACTAGCAGGTCCTTCATACTTAAGTTCCTTTGTCATTTCACTTTTTTTGCTGACATCTTAAAAACATGCATTTAAATAATACTTCCTAATTTTTGCTTTTAAAGTACTATTGATCACAAGAAAAAATCATGTTATTTTAAATAAACTTTTGGGTCACCACAGAGCTCATGAGACTAATTTTACTTTCTTTTTTTTTTTATTAAAGGAAAACTTTCCAAGGCAAAATTGCCATCTGGGTATGTATATGCAAACTGAACCTTTATTTGGCATGCATGATGCTTCTTCTAAAGCCAGGGGTTACCCACACAAACCACGCAAAGAGAAGTCTGGCTCTGGTATCAGCCCAGCCAGCTACATGCATGCAGCAGGGCATTCAGTGATCCATCATGGCCAACTAGTTACACAGCCAAGTAGTTTCTCCTCTTTGTTCTGAAGATTTACGTTTTTATAGTACGTACATGTTGCTTTTGATGAAATGTAAAGGTAAAAACTAGATCCAAATGCATCAGATTATTTGCTATGGTGGAATACGTCACTCTACTGCCATAATTTAATCTTTCTCCTCCTGATTACAAACCTTTCCAATATGTTTCTGTTCATCCCATGTAACCAGCTTCCATCTTCAACTTGATCCCAGACTGTGGGTATATTCCTTCAAGAGACTCCTTTGTGGGAAGACATGAATACCATCCCTGTAAGCATTATATTTGTATCACTCAATTATTTATAACTTTGTGCTCAACTCTCAACCATCATTACGCTGGACTTGCTTATATTCTTTTTTGTCTCTTCTTATTAAAAAAAAAAGAAAAAAAAAAAAAAGAATCATCAGAATAATCTGAAAGTCATAAATGAGAGGCTTTGCTCTTCTCTGGTTTGTAATTTTTTTACCCATAATTATCTCCTGAGGAGAAAATTCTGAAAATATTTTGGTGCTCAAATATTGGAAAACTAAATAGCAAGGGATAACTACACTTTTGCGATATGGTAGAAAGGCTTAAAACCACCGAGTCTATTTTAATGATGTTTTTTTCTTCTGCTACTGCACACAGAACTTATAGTTGAATTCACTGACCCCCACCATCTTTAGGAAGGTATGCTAAAGCACTCTTTCACAATTAGCTTCCTCAGATTATCCTCTAACATCTGGTTTGTATTTTGCAATACTACCACCCAAAATTTCTTTATACAGCTGGTCTTCTCCCTCCACCCCTCCCCCCCAGAAAACAAATCCACTGCATTAGCTAACATTTTTTTCTAACAAATTTTCTAATCCATTTTTGGTAGCAGTTCCTAAAAAGTTACATTTATCATCATGAATCACAAGACTCTAAACCCTCCCTAATTCAATCCCAGTGCTTCTCTTTCAAGTAAGAGTTAATAGCATAAGTTAGTAATACAGAAACAGGAAGCGAAAAATTCAAGGAAGGACAACGTTGTAACCAAGCTTGTCGTGTGGTAATTATTTCTTTTACCTGAATGAACACGTATGATCACTAATTTTAGATCATCATTCCTTAGAAGTAAATTCACTCTAATCTCCTAAAGCCACTTCAAAATTTCACAGCATTAAGTTTCAGTTCCGCCCTTCCAAGTCCAAGCAGTACCCAAGCCCTACAGAGCACATACTAAGAAACAGTTGGCAACATAAACAGCAAGGCAGATGGACACAGTGCAGGGAGGCACAGGAGGCTGAGTTCAGCATGCCAACGCCAAAAAAAGCACTTTTTTTTAGATCCTCTGTTGTAAGAAAAGGACAACAGGACACAAAATAGATATTTCTCAGTCATCTGAAAATGTTTCAGATGGCATTCAAAGACAGTCTTTGTTAGTCTGAGCTGTCAGTCATAGTATTTCTTTTTCTTTTTTTTTTTAATCTATGGGTATGCCTGAGTCCTTTAGCTTCAAAATCCACTACAAATTTCCCTAGTATATTTTCAGGGACTTTTGTTATTTACAAAAAGATACAGAATGGTACAGTTCCAAATATAAATCTCTAAGATCCCAGTTGTTTTCAACAAAGATATTTAACCTTCTGGTTTATCTATCAGCTAGCTAGGTTTTTATCTACGGTAGAAATCTAAACAAAAATCAGTATGAGTTACTGTAAAAGCAAAATTAAGAAGTATACTAAAAAAGTACAGGATTTGAAGTTCAGAAAACCACACTTTTTTGAAACTACTAGAAAGAATGTGTGTATTTTTTAGTTGAATCATTTACCTTTAAAGTTCAAAAGAATCTCTAGTTAAAATGAACGACATCACCTTCAAAAACTTATTACAAGAACAGCACGTGGTTTGTCTTTTAAATGAACGTATATCAAAATGTGAATGCACACATGTTCCTCTCCATACACCATGACTTCAACCAAATGACAAATTAAAACATTAAAGTCTGAGCTGCCGTTAACATTTTGAACTAAACATTCAATGACATGAGGAATTCATATTTTTCTTACAGAAGTCCATTCTCTTAATGATCTTGTTTTGCTTTAGAGTATCACTAAATTAAAAAAAAAAAAAAAAAAAAAAAAGGACAAAATTGATGCATGCTTTTCCTTGTTTCCCAGCTTCTCAAACTGTGTTATTCTTCTTAGAAAACTACTTCAAAGACAAAAATCCATATTCTGGCTTTGGCGATTTGGTTTTTGTTGTTTTGTTGTTTTGGTTTTTTTTCCTGCTCCTCCTCATTGCCTGCAGTCAAGTTTTTCCCTTCCTGTTGCTTCTTACTTTACTCTCCTGGGCAAATATTAAATTATTCTATTTTTCATTGCCCTTGAGTTTCTTTCGAATGCCTTTGCTGTCCATGTAATCTTTTTTCTCCTCTTCTAAAAAGCTAATGTATTTTGTTACTAAAAGCATTCGTTAGCTTTAAGAGAAAATACCACTTGGGCACAAATTCATGTCTCAGGATGCTAGTATTTCTAGTCACTTATGTATAATCTTCTCTCCTATTTAAGCAGCCCTGAGTATTCTCTTCAGCAATATATCAAATCTGGATGCCCTGACAAGCAGTTCAAATAGGCTGAAGCAGATTAACGGTGATGCAGCAATAGGCACTTTTTATTCTGGATCAAGAAATTAAACACAATCATTCAAATAATTTTCTGTAGGTGCTTTTAAAGATATCACAGCTTTTTAGAGAGAAGACAAGCCTGAAAAAACAAATCTAAACTCCCAAATTAAGGCATACAAAAAACAATCGCATACTTGGATATCAGAGAAAATGTGTTGTCTACCTGAAAAAATAAACCTTTTCAATCTATTGCTGCTATTAAATTTAAGTGGAAAGTTCTTGGTGTCCAGTTGGGCCTCAAGCACTGCATTTATTGTAGAAATTAGAATTTAATGAAATGTAGAAATGTACAAGTTAAGATCTTTTTAAATCAGCCTTCCAATTTTTTCCAGTCCAGTTATTCATGGCCTATACAATAAGAAAATGCTAGTTCATTTAAATGGAAAAAAAAAAAAAGGAGAGAGATGAGGAGAAAGAAGGAGATAGGAGAGAAGAGTTTAGCATTAAGCAAATCAGAACTAGTTTTCAAACTGCTCACAGACAGGAAAAACATCACTAAAAACCTTTTGAACGTGCTGCGGGATTCAGCAAGATCTCCACAAGACACCGCAACCAGAAAAAGGAACTCAATCTCATGCTAAAAACAACTCTCTCTTGTCAAAAAGGACAGCACATGGCATAAGGACACAGAGTGATATAACATTCAAATGTTACATCAAAGTCCCAAAATAGTGGCATTAACTAGATATTTACATTTAATTATGCTTCCACAGTCTACATTCCCGCAAGCAGCCTATGCAATTCACAGCTGAATGTACCAGCTAATCAATGGGAGAACATATCAGATTACTTTACCAATAGGAAAACATGATGTACTTAAATTTCCACAGCCAGCAATGTTATCAACAACAACAAAAAGTATTAACAGCAAACAATTTACATATTTGCTTCAATGCACAGAAAACTGAGTTTCCTGCAAGGAGTCGAGAAAATTTAATATATGATTCCAAATGCAAATACATGTTATTTTACAATGTGGTTCTACAATTTTTAGCAATAAAATTTCTGAGATATTTAGCTGCACAATTTCATGTAGACAGACTTAGAAGCCTGCTGATGTAGAGCAGCATGGCTCTGGGACACATAAAGAGCCTGATTTTGTTGGATATGTATGTTACTCTTAAACAATGCCCTTTTAAAACCAGACCTGACTATTCCAAACAGTTTCTGTATCAAAGTAACATAACATTTAATCAAACCAGCAACCAAGCCCAGAGAATGAAGTAGCAAAGCAGCCTGACAGACAGACAGACTCAAAAAGGTCTCTCAGAGTGTCTGAAGCTGTCTGCCACACTGCAAGTAAAATAAATAAATGTATTAAAACACAGATTTACTACCCCAGTGAGATAATATGTTGCTTGCTAACCACCAAGTGCCATGAAATCGAGGCACATCAAATAAGATTTTATAAAATTTCAGTTTTCTGTCTGTCAGAACTTATAAGAAAATGCACCAATGCTGCACACAGTAAGGACAGAAGACAGGTGCTGCATCATCTGGCTGCTATGAGCAGCTCTGCCAGTCAATATAATAGTGGTAAGTCTGTACAGATTCCAAATTTTTGGCTTCCATATCACACACTCAGCTTTTCAATCAATTTTTTTATTTTTTTTTTTTAATTTGATCATCACTGTTGAAAAAGCTGAACCAACACCTGCATATTCCTTACATCACCCAATGACAGCAGGGTTTGTTACCAGACTATCCAAAGCAACCATCTGGGTACTGCAGAGCATTAGAGACTGACTTAAGAGTGCAAGGACATATCAACCTTTTTGCTAGTGTGCAATCTCACGCTGCTGGCAATACATATCACGAGCAAGACAATTCCAAGGTAGAAGCACTTATTTGCAAGAGTCCACGTCTATACTAGCATGTATGTCATGATTTATAATGGAGTGAAAACATTTCTCCAGTTTGAAAATTGCTGGAAATAAAAGTAGTTTAAAAATTTGCATTTAGGAACCAGACGTATTCAAAACACATCAACACTGAACTGCCAAAACAATGATCGAATATCATAAACATAGATTTATAAACTACATTCTTTTGTTTGTTTGTTTTAATTTGGGTTCCATATAAAACCTGAAGTCTAACTGAAGGTAAAAAGCAAAAAGTAAGGCTGTTCACAGATCATCCAATCTGCCACCACAGAAGTCAGCTTAATTCTGTCTTATGGGAACCCAGCATCAACTCAGAACAATTTTCATCGCATAAGAAACTTTTCTTCCCCCTTTCCAAACTTCACAATTACAGATAAAATCCCCAAAATACTTACACTATAGGTATATACACAATAGGTTTGTAAAGCAGACAGCGAACGAAAACTTTCAGAAGTTAATGTTTGCTTCTTGATAACTAACACTGAGAACTAAGTTACTTTGACTGCAGGGCCTCCTAATGGAAAGACTGGCCATGAATGCTCATTCAGATCCTGAGCACTGTACACACATTTCTTTAGCCAGCTTTGAACACTGTACACTAGTTACAACCTGGCACCATCCAGCCAAGGAACCCACCTGCTACCTTGCCTTTAGATCCATTTCTGTTTTCTGAATCAAGATCCCTCAAGTTAGCCTGGCAATTTCCACAATGCACCACTATCACTAGCTTGATCTATATTGAGATTTTCTTACCACTGAGTTTGTTTGCCCTCTTGTTCCAAGGAAAGATTACTAATCAAAAATCACTAACAGAGCAAAGGTTGACAGGCAGTTTTGTTCAGGTACAGATGTGTATCAGTAAGAAAACAAGATCAAAGAACTCAGTGCAAAGGAAGGAGGGTATAAGTACACACTAAGCATATAACATCACCCCAAATAAGATATGAGAGGGAGATCTGTAATCATAGGATCATATCATAGAATGGCTTGGATTAGAAGGGACCTCAAAGACCACAGTGAGCACTGCTCACTGAAAAGTTTAGAAGAGGGTAAAGACATGTGGCTTAATACTTTTTCTGCAAGAAATTACACTTGAGATTTCATTTGTAATTAAATGGGATTGCACTGAATATATCTGGTTCCACAATTAATCCATATTCTCAACTATAATCACCCACAAGAAGTCAAATTCTTGGTTAAAGCTCAGGTCAGAAGAAGTAAAAACTAAATAATGGCTTAAACAAAAATCATGAGTAACAAAAAAAAAAAAAAAAAAAAAAAAAAACCCTCTGCGAAATTGCTAACACTGACTTTCCACAGATTTCAAGTTACAAGAAGCCAAAAATGTTGTATATATGTAGTATTCCAAAGAAGCAAGAACTAAGCTTACAAAAATTGGCACTGCTTCTATTTTAAAACTCATGAGAGCTATTTTGTGGCAGTGTTTTGCCACTTCTAATAACATATTTTAAGGAGAAAAGTCTCCAAATAAAAGATAGAAATATAGTAAACGTGTATTTTAAAAATAAACTGAAATCTCACAATCCCTTATAAATAAACACTGCCGTTGATGCAAGATTTGCTATGTTCTACAGCAATACAGGCTGCCCAGGATGCTTTTAAAACATGCAGACTAAAACATGCAAAAAATTCATCCATAGCCCCCAAAGTCCTGTTTTCTGGGAGAGAAAGAATTTACAGAGACTTGATACAATTTTATCCTCTTTTCCTCTGCTCTCTCTTTGCCTTTATTAACTCAATGTGCCCCTACATTCACTTTAAAAAGCTTGTTGCTATGAGAAGTTATTTCCACATTTTATTGTCAAGGAGAAAAGTTCTTGGTGATTACATGCCAAAGAAGCTGACTTCTGCATAGCCCAAACAAATCTACAGCCTTAGAAGTAAACTGTATGCATCTGAAAGTTGTACCATTCCGACTATAAAAAGGTACATATGTTCTACCTGACATTTAAGCACCAAGCACACAAATTCTCTTTCCCTTCCCCCAAAAGCTTCTGGACTGCTTTAACATAATTTCCTCATGTGCACTTTCAATTAGTTTCCTAGAAACACAGGAACAAAAAATATTTTGTTTTCCCCCTCTTCTCAATGTGGACAACCCACAGCATTGAGGGATCATTCTCTTCTCTAAGAGACATTCAAGGGTAGTGAGGCTAGAAATTTACCTCCTAAGAACCAATCCATAAAGTCATCTGCAGGATTGCGAGCCTGAGTTGTCTCCCTCCCCATACCTAATCTACATTGCAGCTGGAAAAAGAAATACAGGCATATGCACAAAATATCATCTGTTCCTCCAGTAAATATGCCAGAAAATGTTTGCTGCCTTCTATCACAACTGGCTGTTTCCACCATAGATCTCAAATACTTGCATTCTCTCCCTTTTTAATATTGTAACTGTCCACACAGGTTACTGTTTAAAATCACTCAGCTTGGAAAAATTGTGCATGTAATCATTAAGTCATTACTGCATATAAAAATGAGCATAAAACTAGGAAATTCAAAATTAAACCTAATACCAAGAGAAAAGTCTCCCTTGTGGCTCATGGTTTACATATGTTCTTGTTTCTCTCAGACATGTTCCCCTGGTTCTGGAATCAAAGCTTATGCCCAGGTAGCAGCAAGGCTCTATTTTAGTATGACTGTGAAAAGAGAATGTAATTGTATTGTACAGACTCAGGTAATTAGGTGACTACATTTAAGATGCTCAAAAATCCTAAGGCTATTTTCATTTATTCCCAGTAGCAATCACCTTTCCAGAAGATGCTGTAACGTTTCTAAGAGCCAGAACTATGAGCGTCCACTACCTGCACCTGCTCCCCTGAATATTATCTGTTTGATTCTGTTTTTTTGTTGTTGTTTTTTCCCCTCCCTCTTTTGATGCTATTGGCATTTGCCCCAAGTGCTGGAAGCAGAGAGTCCATCATGCCATTTAGTTGTGCTCCACAAAGTGCAACGCCTTCATTCAGCACAGCCCATCCATCAGGAGCTACGAGCATTCAGCACTTCATCAAGTCTGGATACTTAGGTGCCTAAACGTGGTATTAGGAGGATAATGGAAAGTACTCGAGTTTGAAGATTTGTATGCAAGGCACAAGTATAAACTTTCTGTCTGGCATTTAACAGATGCAAAAGATACTTGGTAAATAAAAGAAGAGAAACATATTTTAGCCAAAACACTGTAAGATATTTAACCATAAAAGGCATAACTCCCAAAGCAAATCAACATGAAAGGAATTGCACCAGGAGAATTTAACATGCTAAAACACCACTTACCTTTAGGATTGTACATGGTTTTTTTCATTTTATGGCTGGTACAAATGATTCATAGAGAAGCACAGCTAGAGAGTGAAAATAGATGTAGCTTCTCATATCAAAACTGAGTGCAAAACTGAAGAGAGACCAAAGCTGCATGTACTTATTTCTTACCCCTCAAAGTTCACAGGTATTCCAGGCCCATTATCAATGCTTAAAACACTACATTTCAACGCATGAGTTCTAACTGCTTTTTAGTGCAGACACTCTTCGCAAGAAACCTTCCAGCTGTTAGAAAAACAGGTTTGCAAAGCTGCTTCCATTAGGAAGCTGTAGGTAATCACTAAGATGAAGAGTGACCGACACCTATAAATACTCAGTGCTTTGAAACACAGTCCTTATGCACTACAAGTTTTGTGCTTTTACTTGTTTTGTTAATTATTGTAAAAACACTAACAAATAGAAGAGTAACATTATCAGTTGAATATTACTGGCACAAGCTTTAAAACTGGGCAAATAGCAAGCCCAACGGTACCCTGTAATTAAACACCATGAAAAAAGTCACACTGTTGTTCATATTTGTGATTGGTATGCAACCTCAGAATGACAAGTAAGTGCTAATACCAACCGCGCAAAGCCATTGAAAGCTTTTTCACCTGTGCTTCAAAAAAGATCCCTTGTAAGCCCAGAAGAAAGAAGAACATAGCATATTTTGCATGCTACCATGCAGTATAGATCTTAGATCTAAGACTGAATACAGTGACAACCTCTCTCTAGCAAACTATCCTCTCTGTTACATTGAGGGCTCTTCACATCTTCACAATCTCCGCAAATATGAAAAGGCTTCTCTGTTTTTGATTTACTTACTTACTTATTAAAGGAGCCTTCCCTTTTTCCTTTTTTTCCAGAGAGGAACTCTCAGATATACTCTCAAAAATATTATTGCAGACTTCAAAGAGAGTAGAAAAAAAAGTAATGTCGATTTTAGTAGCTATTCCACAAAAGATATTACAGATTTAATATTAAAATATAGTCCATTTTAAGCCAGCTTCTTCAGATAGCTTATGATTCCTTATTTGAAAAATAGACAAAAAACCACACCTTGGTTAAAATTGCCTCAGGATGCTACATTAGTCACTGCAAAAGTAATGACTCCTATTTATTGCTATGAAAACTACAACTGATACAAAGAGCACAGTAACATTATTTGATGGTTTGTCTGGGTTCCAGGAAATCCAGAAAGACCACCCCTTTTCCATCCCAGAAGACGGTGCACATCACTCAAGTGCATCTTTCAACTTTTTCTTCAATGGGGAACTCACAGTGACATTTTAACTCGGGCTCATAGTGGTGACACATCTCATCACTGGTAATGATGCTATCCAGGAAACTGTCACCATTAGCTTCTTACAGGTTCAGTTGGTCCTCACAAACTTGAATAAGGTGTTCTTTCTGTTTCTGAGAGAGCACTCTTGGGACCCACCTGGCACAGACTTTTTGATATCCAACACTGCCATCGTCATTTACAATGCACTAAAGCTGATATTCAGGTCCATACGTTCATAAATCACTGATTTGCACAGATGACCAAATCAAGATGCTCTTCATTTTGCAGCGTGACAGCTGTGCATTGCTATCCAAAACCTGGCTTGACAACCCTTTGGCTGTCACTACTGCCAAAATGCACCACCGCCTCACTATAATCACATCCGCAGTTTAGTCTCCATTGATGTTCAGCAAGCGTCCGTGAATGCCAATGAGCACAGTTTTTTGCACATGGAGGAATTCATTGACACACCTTCACTTCATCTGCACTTCCATGTCAGACACCATTTTGTCAGACTGCCCCTCTGCTGCCATCTGTCACACAGCAATGCAATGTAATGGAATATCGGTGGGAAGGTTCAACCTCTACTGTCATACCACCACCATCTGCCTCTGACACTGTGGGCCAGCACAACAAAATAGGAAGCATTATTTTTAGAGCAGCCCTCATCTATTTCTGTCATACATTATGTATTTCTGCGGTTTAAATCACCACATGCAAATGTTTTCAGGAAACAACAGCTATTTATACATATTGATGTCCAATTCAGTACAATTCCATTGACATCACAGGACCTGCAGGAGATCCATATCTCTGACAAGAAAGATAGCAGAGGCCAATCTTGCTTTTCTCATTTTAGGATCAAAAAGAAAAGCAGCAAGGAGCTGTGGGAACTACAGGAAACAGCAGTATTAGCTACTTGAAATTGTCAAGGAAGAAGTAAATTGCAAAAAGCTTCTTTTGTCTAGGAGGTATCTGCAGGGGGAGGGGGAGTGGTGGCCAAGACAGTGCAGGCCTCACGCTGCCGCTCTCCCGCAGTGTGAGGAGAAAAGCACCGCACAGCTCCAGCCGGAAATATGAGCAATGTAGGCACAGGCACATTCGTCTCAGCACTTCCACAATTTCGTACGGGTTTGAAGCAGCCAGGAGAATTAACCCCCAGCTGACCACCGCAGAGCCTGAGCTCACAGCTGGGCAACAAGAGCGGCCCAGCGATGGGGCGCCAGTCCTGCACACAGCTCTGGAACCTCAAAGGTTGCACAGCTCACAGAGATGGCACACAACAGCTCTTGTTAGACAAAGAGAAGCTGCACGAGGTCAGACCACATTTGAAGCTCTAAGTTATTTGTTATTTCTATATATACGTTCAGGAGAAGTGTGTTTACCAAATATCTGGCTCTGAGCATGAAGCCTGTTCCGAGCAACTGCTACCCCAGCAGCCTAAACCTTTCACGTCACGATAGAGTAAGGCAGATGCACATCATCACAAGTGTTCGAGAGAAGGAACTTGCAAAGTCGAAGCTTACTAAGCAGGTCTGCTGAAATATGCAGGCCTATGGACAAGTTCAAGCATCTTCAAGTTCCTTGGATTGTAGAAAATATACAGAAAACACACACCATTGAGCCAGAATTTAAACAATATTAAAACACTCTCTCAAAATGAAATAACTTGTAGATGGAGAAGAGATGAAAAACCACCAAGTCCTACAGCACCGCTAAGGCCCTTAAGCCCCTCAGAAGAGAAGAATACAACAGCAAGTTTAAATCAAGAGCAGCATTTTATTTTGAAATTGCTTACCAATATGTGATACTTCAAAAGGCATCTGCTTCAAAGAATGGAGAAAGTGATTTATTTCAAGTCTGGAATGTTCTCAAAAATCAGTAGCTTTATCTAATATACAGAAAGTCCTATTTTGCGCAGGAATTGTACATATCTCACTCACAACTGAAGTTGTTCCAAGATCATAAAAGAAAGCAGTGCTTTATAAAGCTTGGTTTAGTGGTTGACTATGTTATCCATGCAGGCCGAGGGTTTCCATCATTACCTTAAATAAAATATAGACTTCCAATAAAATTGCTTTTTACAAAACCAATACTGTTATAATAGCACAGAAGGTTAGATAATGCATCCTGCAATCCAATTTGTGGTTCCCATTAAGTTATAGACAACAATAACTAATTCCACGTGAGACAGACCTCCTGTGGGGAGGAGGGGGTTAATCAGATCAGTGATGGAAAAAGAGAGGTCTCTTTCTTTTAGTATAACAATCCCCCTGTACTAAGGCTATGCTGATCTGGTAAAACATTACTGTAATGTAGCAAAGGAACATTAATGGAACATACATCTGGTTCAGTTATTTCTATAAGGCAGTTTGTACACAAACCACAGAGCAATAAATATTTTATAATAACCATTATATTAAAAATGAATTTTAAATGTATTTGTCCCATCTTTTTAACTGCTAACATTGTCCAGCTCCATTTTCACTTAAAAAAAAAATAAAGAGGAATAAAGGATGGCGCAGTTGGGCTTATATTAGCTTCGTACAACTAATTGGACAGAAGATTGTCTACAGCAATGTTGATTAATGGCTCGGCTCTTAAGCTGGGTACTGCAAGTACAAAAGAATTAAGGCCTCTGAATCTGCATAGTTTCCATAATCACAGACTTGATCACAGCTCTGTATCGTATTCAGACTCCCCCTCCAATCCCTGTACTTACGATGGTTTAATTTGTGCAAGTCTAACTGCTGACAGGTACAACCATTAGATACACACAACACATGACAACTCAATCAATCTGCATACCTGCTACGCAACTTAAGACAGAAACAACTCAAGGCCTAAAATGGTGAAAATCAAAACAAAATCTCAGCTTTCTTCAATAAGGAATGCTTTGTCCAGTACAGAGTCACATTTT
The DNA here is from genome assembly GCF_026119805.1 of Tympanuchus pallidicinctus. NCBI lineage: Eukaryota > Metazoa > Chordata > Aves > Galliformes > Phasianidae > Tympanuchus > Tympanuchus pallidicinctus. The sequence goes on from NW_026294802.1 coordinate 23,363,551, forward strand.
TTTTTAAATTGCTCCCATTCCAAACAACTTATTTACAACTGCAATAAACACACTTCCATCAAATTCTGTTGACTTAAGACAGCAAATACTTTCTTATCAGAGTGCACTTAGAAAATGAGAAAGTTAAAAAATGACAGAATAAAATAGAACTAACCAAACCAAACTGCATTCAGACTGACATCTTTGCCAGCCAGAGTTTGAGTATCACAGGCAGACAGGAATACAACAAGACTTGGCAAAGGGAAAAAGATCAGCAGCCAAGTTTTACCGAATAACCAGCACATAGATGACAGGGAAAAGAGCTGGAGAGTTTAATAAGTAGCTATGATATACACTTTTAAAAGTGCATTAAAAATAGCTTTAAATAAAGGCTAATATTAATCTGCTCTGCTGGTGGTCCTTCTCTGCAGCTGCCTCATTCAAAAGCCATCAGTCCTCTCAAAATGCAAGGAGTTGACATGGCACATCAAGTGACACATCACTGACTTGTCACGACAACAGGTGTGAGCCCAGTAAACAGCTACTGGTCTTGTGTCAGAGCCACCATTTCTCATTTATTTCACACTTGGACCAGTGATAAGAACAAAATGAAAGAAACTTACCACCACCCCCTGTGCCATCTCTACCACCTGCTGGAGCACTTTTAAGGCTGCTGTTACCAACTCATCCTCTCTAACCATCACGAGTGCATTCAGTGGTCTTACTGTTCCTTGTACATAACTAATTGGGTCTTAGTTCCCCCAGCAGTGCGTTCTCAAAAGGCTTACAGACAAAAGCCCAAGTCCTTAACCACCCACTGCCCCAAATGTCTTCTGCCCTCTTACTTCAACTTTCCTCCCAAAATTTCCCACTGCAGCTGTTTGCAGAACAAGGAAAACTGAATACAGTGTCCAAACTGGATACAGATAGAGAATGGATACAGCGTTGATTCAGGTTTAAAATCATTCCTAAAGCCCAATCTGGGATATTTGTTTTTCAGGGATTTTTATTACCAGCATTTCCTCTAAGTTCCAGTTTGCAGCACAGCATATGAAACAGATGTGTCAGCTCAGCTGGACAGGGTTTAGATTAAGGTTAGGTAGATTGAAAGGGGTAGTTCCTTCCTGCCATTCCACAGATGCTGTGGCATGCCCTTTCTTCTGCTATCAGTTTCATATTGTTACTGTATACTTGGAACAGATTTCAACCAACCCCCTTTTCGAATTATTTTCCTCTCTTCCCTGGCTCCATTCTACGCTTTCCTACACTATTTAAAAGACCATCACATTTCTCTGGACTGCTCTTAGTGATATCTGATGTTTTTCTTTCTACAATTACCTTCCCACACTGAGAAAATGTAAAACACAAGTTCCAGAACAGGTAGATTACTTCAGTTCTATCTGTACAGACATTCAGGAAAGCATTTCTGAAACATGATAGACTTGTATTTGGTGAAATTTGGTGGTGGCTTTTTTTTCTCTGTTTCTTTTTTTGATATTGTATTCTCGTTATGAAATGCTCAAGCCAGTGGATAACTCAGAATTACTCATCTGTAGATGGCTATTGACATGCAAGTTGCAATGCAGGAATGTCTTTCTAAGCAAAAAGTTGTAGGCAACAACATTAAAGAAAAAAAACATAAATAAAACTGTTAATCTAAAACTTGGTTTTGTTTGCTGAAGGGAGAAATAATTTTTCAGTTCTTAACAGGGACACATTTTAAGGCCAAAACAACAAGAAAAAGGTGACACCCAAACAATTGATCAAAGAATGTGAGTTGAAAATGGCAACGTATTCTGGGCTCCTGTTTGGATTATTTGTTTTTAATACAAAACTAAAAGATAAACAAGCTTGTCTTTGTCATTCTTTGCTCAAACACACCAGACTAAAACTAAAGCTTTCAGCAAGAAAACCTAGCTCTGTTCTTACTAATCATTTCAAAAGTAACAAAGCATCATTTTAAACTACCATTCTTACAGCATAATCATTTCAAACTTATGTGAAAATAAACATAAAAAGTCATTTGAAATCAACAAGACAGCATCTAAATTGCCATAATGGTCAGGATTTGTCAAACATTGCTCAGATGCTACCATCAAAACCCACATTACCTAACTCCAATCACTTACAGTGATCATCAATTTAAAAAAAAATAAAGAAAGAAAAATTGCACTTCACTCCTTTACTTCTCATTCAAGCCTTGGAAACAGGAAATTGCAGTGGTTAATGGTTATGGCCGGGTCCATGCAAAGCCAGAGTACAAAAGAACATACAGGTGAGTACTCAGTGAGAAACAGTTCTGGTAAAATGTTAAGTCAATGAAGACATCTCTGGCATCCAAAGTCCTACAGGGTGATATGTTCTTATTAAAGCTTAAGTAATTTGTGAACGATTTTTAAGTAAAACCTACGAAAAACAAAAGAAGCCTAACTGGAAGTACTTCATAAGCAGGGCTCCCAGCTATACCTCTCATCACTGTAAATGACTGAACAAAGGCTGCCTTAACATTGACATAAAAACTAGCTAGCAGCATTCAGATTGAACTGAATTATAAGGAAAATACAGCCTAATAAGTCAGTGAACCAGGAAATGTATGTTTGGCATATCAAGGAAAATATTTATATTTTTTTATTATTATTATTTGTATTATTTATTTATATTTGTATTTTTGTTTAAAGTGATCCTCCCCATAACACTTCTTCCATCTACAATCTAAACTTCTTAGAGGTTAGTAACCTGCAAAGCACAGAATTATTATTTCTATTGTTAGAGATGGGGAAAAAAAGCACCTTTAAGCATTGACGCTTCTTTGCTGTCCAAGACAGTTTCATGCAGGAGGAGAATACAGACGTCCAAATTTAGAACTACATAACCCAGAAGGATGGGTCTTCCATTGACTTTGTAGGACATGGAAACTTAGATTTCATTTATGCCACCAAAATCTCTGCTGGACCAATTTTTACCCTGGCGTCAATGGAGGAAACAGGGGAAAAGGGAATAAAAGGCTTTCCTCACCAAAGTTCATAAAAAATGTCTGTAAAGGTTTAGGGTTTTGAGCAATGAGTATTCTACGATAAGGAACTTTAGTTCATTGACTGTAACTTGGTCTTTGAAGAGAGGCTGCAATGAGGACAGACTGAGGAATAATAATTTAGATTTGGTATGAAGTTATGTGCAAGGCATTCAGAATTTCATATGTGTAATATGAATGTTTTTAACTGTGTAATTCTCTAAGACAGTTTGACATTTGAATTACAAACTGAATTCCTCAAAGTACTTCACAGTATCTTTTTCCATATCTTTGAGAATAAAATTTGCTGTTACAAATGGTGTTTTAAAAAAAATACATATATATACATATTATACATATACATGTTTGTTTCTGCTCAGCATTAAGGGGCAGAGTTTAGCATACAGTACTTAGCCACTTGCATTCAAAAGAGGTCTTAAACATAAGAAATTATTCTGTTCTTTAATATGGCCATTTATGTCAGAAAAATGCATGATGGCTAAGTCAACGTGCCACAGGAGTTTATCAGGCAACTACAAGAAACTACTTGCTTTTTCTGACTTTATTTTCATTGTATGCTATTTGTAGAATCTATTCTACACTCTGCAAGCTAAAATAATAACTTTATAAAACTAGAATTTATTTTAGATTAATCTGTGTGAGAAGTCAGATTTTAAAAATCAGTGTGATTGAAACAGACTTCAAAACCTTATTTTATTCCTATACTTAGTTATATCTCACTAAAAAATGAGACGACAGGTGTCCCCATGAAGCATTTTCCTTTTGTTAAGTCAGCATTTTTTTGAAGGAAAATCAATCCACTGAAATAAAAAGTTACATATATTCAGCTCTTACATTTGTATGACAACTAATGTGATCAAGTCTTGATTTCAGCTACAGTATATGGGTGCCACTAAAATACTTGAACTCTGGGGAGAAGACAGACAGGGGCTTTGGGTGGGCTTCATTTATTTATGCTTATTACACTTGCTTGCTTGTGGGCTAGAAGTTAAAAAATGAGCAATACTTTGCTTGAAGGCAATAAAACATTTGTCACAGCTCACAGCTCACAGCACAGGAGAAAAAAATGCATGCCAAAGACATGCTGCCAGATTCTGTGCATCTCTGTTAAACCAGAACAATGAAAAGTTCTATCTTTGCACCAGGGAGCCTGCACATGGTATAAGCTGCTGCTCTTGCCTGCTTGACCAAGCTAAGCTAAGTTAGCAAGATACAAGAGAACAAGAGAATGGATTCTTTGCAAAAGTCAGCCACACATCCAGTGCTTGATGGTAAACAGAATGAGGAGGGAGCTTCTGGAAGCAAATAAAGTAATGAAAGAAATCCCCAGTGTCAAGTAATAGCAATGGGTAATAGCACACTGTTCAAACAAAACGTAAAAACTCCTTACTAAACTGAATTAAAAATACTTTCAGTGTAGACATCTGTGCTTATTTTTCAGAGTTGACTAAACTACTGAGAATTATTCTGTGCTTGAAAACTCATTTAACACCTAATTAACAGTGACTGTTTTTTAACAGTTTATGGGAAAGAAAAGGGAGACTCACCTTGTATAAAGCAGGAATGATCTGATGCATTTTCAGTCGATGAAATACAAAGATGTCGTACACTGCTGAAATTGCCAGTACAGTCACTCCTTGCTCCTTCCACAGCATGCTGCATCCAGCACAAAGTCCCGCTCCCAAGATCCAGCCCCAAGTTCTAGCTGAGGAACTTCTTGTAGAGCAATGCTTCACGTAACACATCAGGGAAAGCAAAAAGAAGAGGCAGGCTCCAATGTCTGCCCTCCCCACTATCCCTGCTACGGCTTCGGTGTGGATCGGATGAGACGCAAACAGCAAACCAGCTATCAAGGTCCAGTACCCATCCCCGAAGAGGATCCTGGAGAAGTTTGTGAAAAGGCCTGTGACTGCAGCATGCAACAGGATGTTTACAAGATGGTAACCCCATGGATCCATTCCTCCAATGGCATGGTTGATGCGGAAGGAGAGAGTGCAGAGAGGTCTGTATGACTTGTGGCTCCCACTGTGAGTGAGAAGCGTTCCCCAGAAATCATTGTAGAATATATGGGTCCAGGGTGTCTCTGGCAGAAGGTCCTGGTTTGTCTTGATAGCTCGACTGCAAAAGACAAGTAAAAACGTCATTTCAATAGAATGAAAAGAATACAAATGAAGGGCTGTGAAAATGTAATCACACTGCTACAACAAGAAAGAATGGCGTTGTTTTGATGTTGCTTTAATCCAAGTTTTTAATTTCTACAGGAGATGTTAGAGAAGTCCACATCCATTGACTTTTCACTAAAGCAAAATTTCCATATAAATTGGCTTTTAAAACATTAGAAACAGATGTTATGCTGCTTCCATTAAATTAAAACACTCTTCAGTTGCATTCGTCTGAGTCTAACCCAGGAGTAATTGGTTAAGATTTGATGAGTTATAATTAAAATGTAAAAGAAATATGAAAAACTGACAAACACTGTTGTTGAAACAACTGATTCTCCAGTAACTGAGAACTAAAACCCCAACTGGCCCTTTATACTGAAATTTTAATTTAGATGTTGGAATGAATCTCACTGACATGGATGAACAATAAACAGAAGTTGGTAGCAGCATGCAAATTTCTGGTGTGCTATGGGCACTCCCACAACTTTCCCATACATCTTTTGACTGACAGCAATTTTCAGTTAACACCTTGCTGAAGGCAAGCAGCAGAGTATTTTACAGGAGATCATACCTCTTTCTATTTCTTATATTTACAATTTAGAAAAAAACATTTTTTATGTTGTATTAGCTTAAGAATTCAGGCCTGTGTCAAGTTGACTGGGGGCAAAAAAAAAAATGCAGTTTTCAGCATTTTTGTTTCCAACCACCCCAGCAAGGACTGGTGCCAGCCATTAGCAATCTCCACATCTAATTCAGTACTGTAAAAATCTGTCCCCTTTAAAAATCCAATCATTTGCATTTCAAATTTATGCTGTAGAAGAAGGTGTGAGGCCTGTTTAGTTCAAAAAGATGACTAGAATTTAATTAATTACTTGTCTTCATAACTAAAGTTAAAATTAAGCAATTACAAAACCAATAGCAACAACAAAAGTGCTTTGTTGTTGCTACTGAGCTTAACTCATTTATTATTTATTTTAACAGGGTAATTGAGAATGAGGGCAGCTCATAATTCTAATATTAAAAATATTAAACAAGAGAGATGATTTATCTCTGTTTTTTTTTTACTGAGTCCCCCTTCCTGCCTTTCCAAAAAAATATATTTCTGTAATTAATCATGTTTCAGTTCAGATGAGGAAGCAAGAAATGGTACAAAATTCAGGCCAACATCAGAAACGCACCAGTCAAATTCATTCGCCCAGATTCCATTCACACTCTCATCTCCCAGTGAAAGAAGAACCTTGCAATCTGCATCCAAATCCCAGTTTTTATGCTATTCATTTCAGGAATGTTGCCTTGTTCGTTATAGAAAAATACTCAGACACTGATATGCTGTGCCACAGAAACTCCATACAAATACCCTAAATGACATGCAGCTCAAGGTTTCCATTGTCTACCGTGCATTGCTGTAATGCTTTCAGACACGCTTCCTATCTGCATGTCCTTTTGTCTCTGTGCACATGGAGGTTACAAAGAGGTCAGCTTAAATCCTATAAAGATCTGATGATGCCTTCTAGAATGCTTGAAAATTTTCATTTTGACTTCTGCTTATGCAGTGGATCAGGTTCCTTATATTTGTTTTCTCGACCCCACACACATTTTTCTCATTTTAGTCCAGTCACAAAAGAACACTGCAAGAAAACAAGATCTTTGTTTTCACGTTATTTATCTTGTCCTTTGGAGGAGTCTTTTCCTGAAATCTAAGCCCTCTGTTTGTGATTTCAGTTTGTAGTAGCACTCTCAGAGTCATAAAAGAAAAAAAAAAACAACAGGAATTCAGTAAAAGTAAAGCAGGTGTTAGGCTAGAAATAGTTCTTTCTCTAAGAAAGGCACAGTATCTAAGACTACAGACTCCTCAACAGTGAGCAGAGCTAAGAATGGCTATCAGATGTCAGGATTTAGAGCTGAAACCTTGAATTCAAATACTGTTTCCCTGAGAAAAAAAATGCTAAGGAAATAAGTGGCAGTAACACTGCCACTGCAACTGCCTTCCCTGAGGCTGATGTAAAAAGACTAGATGGCACACAGGTCACAGCCATTAAATCATCGGGTTTTACTGTATCTTTTGCAAATGTGCCTACTTCCAGTACTTGAAGCCATGCAACTGCTTCTAAAAAAAATAAGTAATTGTACACAGCTATAAGACACATCTATACGCATGTATATGCACGCATGCTAAGATACTAGCTGATGTCCCAGACAACTCCACGCTGCCCTTATAAGAGAAAGGACCAGCTTGGTCCCCCCCCGGTGAACAGCCCTTCCCACACAATGCGTATCTCCTTGAGTTCTTCCTTGCCAGGAATAAACTGTTCCTCAAAATTATAAAGAAACCTATTGTACATTCAGATGGCGTGAATTCAGTCAAATTTCATTTGTCTCAGCAACAAACTTGATGAAAGCCTGACTCTTTCTTGTTGAGTCCTATTCATTTAAAAATCAATCAGCAGCAAGCCTTGTGGGTACAGTATTGATTTATTGTATTTAGCTATAAAATTCCACAGACAATTGTGGAATAAATGTAGTTTCTCATGCATGTAAAGGTAACACAATCTAATATCTGCCAGCATGAAAAATATAGAAACTGCTGGTTCCACCTTACTTACTGGCCCAGTCATATAAAATGCTGGACTGTCTATGAGACAGAATTTGAAAGAAAGTTAGGAGTTCTTTCCAGATGATGATTTTTTTGCCGAGGCTTTGACCGTAACAACAGCAAAAGCCTGGTTAATGCTTTGGGACACTGGTAAAAGCAATTACAGGAGATGAAACTAGATTTCCTATAACAAAGAAGCATGTCTCACACAGGCTGCTGGTTAAGCTTCAACTGCCACCCTGCTTCATATTTTAAAATGTAATAAAAACTACACCTGGCCAACAAAGACTTGACTGCACAAGAGGATGCAGGAGTATGGACATCTGAGGTCAGGCAGCCCTATGCCATTTTGCTCTTAGAAGTGTGAAAGGCCTCCAGCTCCCACAGCCCAACCACAGGGCCCCCAGTCCAGGCCCTCCCACAGGCCATGGCCCAGCCCAAACCTGGCTGACGAGGCCTCATCTTTAATTACTAAAATAACAAGCTATTACTTCTGCTGCAGTATTGATGCTTAGGCAGTGATTTCAACAGCAATTTTAAAAGCAGTTCCTCCTGACGGCCTGACAGGCAGTGCTGACATGTCCTTTATAATGCTTCTGTGCTCACAGTGACCGGGGCTCTCCGCAGATAGAAAATGTTATTAACTGCTGTCTCCAGGAAAGACTCTGGGATAAAGGAAAGTACAAAACGTCTTTTTAGCCTTGTCTTCTCCTTCTCCTTCACTCACAGTTTACCTCCAGTTTACGTCCTGCAGATTAGTCCAATCTTGCTAATGGGCATAACAAGAGAAGCTCGCCAACTGCACTCATCACTCTTAAAAAGAGCTGTAAACTCTGCTCTTGCTAAAAGGCACTGGGTCACAAGGGAAAGTCATTTTTCAAAGCTCCAACGCAACTGGCATTTTTACTTTCGAGCAGCTTCAGATAAGGCTTGCAGACTCAGCCAGGGAACTCGCTTTCGTCAATTTTTAATGCCTGCCCATTTCACGCATCCCGGGAGAGCAAGATATCTCATTCAGAGTACAACAAATGGATCAGTTTGAGAGTAGAAGAAGGAAGAATCATAGCCAGCTATCAATACTTTAGAAATGGAAGTCTGAAGAAAGACAAGAGCTGTACAGGCAAATCATTTGTTTATCAACTCAAAAGATTCCTTCTGCCTCCTGCTAATTTGCTGTGTAGGTCAGTACACACCTTCAGCACAATGCAAGTAAGATTTTTTCCATCAAACTCAAATAATAGCAGAGACCGAGCAGTTCATACATACACATATATATGCATACACACAAAAAAGCCCAGATGTTTTTAAAATTAACAGCTCTATATGTCCTGAACTTCTGCACTAGTGCTAAACTGATCCAGGTGTTAACACCAGGGTAAAAAAACAGATGCAACATTCTAAAGTGATTTAACACATTAAGCCATATGTCCAGCTTCAATATTGCTAATGGCCCCCATATGCTGAAAACGAACATCAGCATTTGAAGTATGGGACATATTTTTGAGAAAAAGGAGAACTCCCAAATGTGCACAAAGAAGCTATTGCCCAGTCTTCTCTCACATAAAATAGATAGGCAGTGATGGACTGGCAAGTCTCTATTCAGAGGTTCTTCCTTGGTTTTCCTCAAAATCATTTTAGAATATTTAGAATACTCCATTTTCATAAGTAATGGAAAAGCACCCTGTAGCATTTTTATAGTAGATCTTAACAAGTCATGCTAAGGAGGCTTAGAATATTTCACATTACCTATAGAGACAGCAAGCTTGAAAACAGCCTGAGCCTCCTTTACAGAGTACAAACAGCTTCACATCCCCTGAATATACAGCAGCTGAGTCTGTCCCTCCAAAATACTTCCAGGTGATCGGTTCAGCAGGCATGCGTCAGATAACAGGCTAACAACAAAGGTTGTCATAGCTTGGATAATTCTCATGCTTACCCAAAGACTAAGATATACGTGTAATCTATATTGATAACCAAAAAAAAAAATAAAAAATCAGAAAGCACTATCTGGTCCATAGAGATGCCTTAAGAGTAATAAGCATTAAGTATGTGAAAGCTCATTCATCTAAATGTTTAATTACAGACTCAAGGGAACTATTTACCATTCTTGCATATTTCTGGCAGCAATTATATCTTGCATGTTCCATATTAAAGTTCATTTCTTTTCAATAGTTGTGAAAGTGGTATTTATCTACAATACCAGCAGGCTATAAAATTTTATCCATGCTGGTTTTCAAAAAGAGGTACCTATATTGTACATTGAGCAGGGACACCTGCAGGAGACCAAATTCTATGCATCCTCTGGGTTTCAGGTCGCAGCTTTTAGTTTCTCTGAAGAACAAATTTTCTTAGGTGAATCTCTAAGGAACAGACAATAACTCAGCTGTTCTCAGATGGGAAACAACTACGTAACCTGGTTACACATTGGATCCTCAGTTGCTGGCTTTGAGAACAGGACTAGATGTATTAAAGAGGCCGCAGAAGAACACCTACATTCAAATCATATTTTACACTAATTAAATGAAAACTTAACATCACAAAAGGGAAATGTAGTGCCAGTAAACTAGTCCCTAGCTAACTTATGCCAATCCTTTTCTAACTGTAGAAATGCATCAAACTCAGAGCTCATGCATGGAAGACAATATTCCCATCTTGGAAAGTGGTAATGAAAGCTATTAACTATGCAGCTAGTAACAGAGAATATACGTGTAAGTATTAATATTATTTACAGATTTTGGATTATTATCGTTCTTTAACAGTAACATCATAGCCAACCTAAGCTGTGTACAGAACAAAGATGAGCTACACATAACAGGACAGTAAGCAGTGTTTTTCTCATAAAACATTTTCGGTGATACTTTTCCGAATTAGACATAAGCAGAATGGAAAGATGGATGAGACAATGGTATTATACATTTGTATGCTTACAATTGTCATAAAAAATGGAAGCACATGGGGAAAAAAAGCAATAAAAAAAAAGAAACAACAAAATTCAGACAACAAAATCAGAAGCGTCACTGTATCACAGTAGGTAAATATATTGTATCCAAGTATTTAGACTTCCCAATAATTGCCTGAACTGTACAATATCTTTTAAAAGCATTGACCTGCATTGGCTGCAGCCTTCTAGACTTCTCTAACTTTGCAACTGAAGATGCAGTGTTATTCTGAAGAAGAAAAGCCATTCTAAACAGGTGGTACACACAACACTGACTGCTGTCAAGCACTGCTTTACCTATACTGAGGCATACAGCAAGCACTGATTTTCTTATTGACTAAAAGAGCTCTGAAAACTTTAAGGAACTAAAGGTTCAAAACATTTTGGTTACAAGAAGGTTGAGATGGCCTGAAAAATCTTTTCCTCCAGGAACATAAATATTTCAAAAACTAACCATCAAGGCTTCAGTGGAGAACCTTTCTCCATTCTATAAGCCCTTTCACTTCTAAGTGCATCCTCATGCTGAAAGAATCTGGCCTTAATATTAACCCTAAGTGCAGCTCGCTCCCTCTAAGTTCAGTCTTTTTCCTGATATAACAAACAGAAGACTACATTAAGTATGAAACCCTAATATCAACTGGCTGGTTGATCTTATTCAGACACATGCAAAAAACAAGCTGCATGGAAGCAAGAGAAGTAATTAATACTTTCTGCTGCTGAACAATGGGATACCATGAGACTCCTCTCAGGAGGTAGCAGATACGCACACAGAGAGAATAGAGGCACTGTCGTTGTGTCTGCTCCCTGAGTTTGTTCACCACAACAAAATATACAGCAGGTATATGAAGCAATATTTACTGAAGAAAATGCTTAAATTACTAGACCAGAAAATGCTTTGTTTTTCTCACATCTGTTTCGTAAGATCTCTCCCAACTACAAACAAACAAACAAACAAACAAACAAAAAAAAGCTAATTCTGTTTCTCTAAGTCTTCAAGATATTCAGTATTTATTTGACAACATCTTCTCTCAATTATATAAGCAATGCTATTCTTTATAAATATTATTCAGTGCCAAACTACTGGCTGGCAATAGCTCATTATTTCTTTCTTTTACACAAGCACATGAACACAGAGACACACACATACATACATCCACCTGTGAAAATGTAATTCCAAGCTTCTGAAGCATGGTCAGAATTTATAATTGGAACCTCTGCTGCCCTTTCAATTCTATTTTAGATGATAAAAGCAGGCCCAGCAGGCCTTATTAGATTTACTGTTCCACAGTAAAACATGGCACTAGCCTACTTCTTTTTCCCACTTTCCTTTGAAAAAAAAAAATTTTGCCATTTCACCGTACAGCTACTCACAACAGTACAATTATCTCTAAGGAAAAGGACAGATGTGTTAAGGCTTGAGAAAACAGCAGCAACACTGGAAACATTGAGACTCTTAGCTACTTTAATAAGACAGACATTAAACTACATTTTCTGACAAGTCATCTACTGAATATACATAAAGCCTTTTCAAAACATGTACGTTTTAAGCCATTACAAAAAAAACAAGGCATACCTTCTGTACTGCACAGAAGAGCATATCAGTTATACACCAGTCCTGTAACACCTCTCTTGTTCTTTTCAGTAGATGGCAAACTACATTGAAGAAGCAAGGCTCAGTAATTTAACTCTTAAGAATTCACTTATTTTTCAATTCAAATTTATTTATTTACACAGTCTTTTCAAAAAGTTCAGGGAAACTGTACGTAATTATGCCTAAACACACACTTCTGCACTCTAGATTTAAATCCTGAAAGAACCTTTGGGCAGCTGACTTATTGTTATGGAAGTATTGAAAAGACTAGCCAGGAACATAGACACATATAAGTACAGAAATACTAAGTAGAGAAGATACTTCTGAGAACACAACGTAATTTACATACACTGTCCTTTTAAACTTTTATATATATATGTATGTATATACATATATATATACACGTATATACGTTTGCATAAGTGGGTGGGTAGGGGACAAAGAGAAGTATCAAGGGATTGTGGTGATAGCACTATTTGTAGCAATATACTAAATAATATTAGGAGATCAAATGGGTCCTCCCTGGGGATTAAATATCTAAGTTATTCTGTCAGCACCAAAGTCCAGCTACTCAGGAGAATCAAAGTTGACACACTGTGCTTTCAGTAAAACAGAGGACAAAATATCAACAAACACACAAAACAAAGCATGTTTAATATGATGAAAAGAAAAAAAAAAAAACCAGCAAGATATGTTAACATATACTTAAGATAAAACCCAAGGTTTATATTTCTCTGTAATAACATTATACTCATCAGTGAATCAACCAAAATATTTAAAGCATCTTTTTAGAAAACTAAAAATTAAAAAAAAAAAAAAAAAAAAAAAAAAAAGGTAGTTTTCCTTCTTAGAATAGGATTCTAATTCCAGCAAATGATATAGAGGCTAAAGAAACCATTTATGATGTACATAGATGAAGATGACCTTTTGGCCTTGCCACAGAAGATACGTCAGACAAATTCCTGGAAGCCTTTTTTGTTTTTTTTTTTTAAGCAGAATAAAATGGAACTCACTACAGTTAAGTCAAAACCGGTTACTATGGGGAAAGAAAAGATCTACTCAATAGAAAATAGTCCAAATCTGTAAGATTTCATCAGTGTACTTTAACAGGGCAGACCAGCATCCATCCATTTATAAAGGTGCTGATCGGGCTGAGAAAAGGTTAAAATGAGTATTATTGACTTGTTTCATCTTAGTGTTTCAATAGTCTATCCAGATGCAGGGACTCATTTGACTAAAACAAATTTTGTGGCATACCATAGTAATTGTGAAACACTAGAAATAGAAGTTCATAGCAATGTGTAGAATATATTTTATTTTCTCGTATTCTCTTGTGGTTAAGAGCATTCAACTAGTAGATAACAGTTTGAGATTGGCTTAAAAGGGCTAATTACAGTTATTTTTTTAAAGAAAATACAGACTTTCTAGTCACGATTACATGCTAGTCTGCACTAAGCATACTCCTAAGGATTTTACTGGATGCTGTCAAAGATTGAGCTAAAAAAAAGCCAGGAAATGGCAAATTAGTTGAATTATGTTATCAGAACACACTGAATCAAATTCTGATTTCTTCTATATTAGTGTTAATCCACATTAGCATTGGAATAACCTCCAATTTATGTCACTGAAACCAGTATGGTTCTGAAATCAATTGCAATTGGCAAAAGCTTTTATAGCCTTCCAGTAGACTTTTTAGATTCCAACGCATAAAACAAAGTAACCAGAAATCATTCCTTCTTATGCTTTAGAGCAGCTGTTGGGAGTCAGGTAGTAAGTAGTAACGATCTCAGACAGCAATTCAGGGAAACTGAAGCCATTACTAGACACTAGAACTGAGTACGAGATCAACCTTCCTGCCCAAACAATTGCAAGCCAAATTAAGTTAAGCTGAACTATAAAAAGAAAATCAGCAAATCAGCATAAAACAGAAGCAGTCTCCCCAGCTCTACACTAGCAAATTCACTTATACTTTTCTCCTCTGGTGGTTTGTGTGTCCATTCAGAATGCTTTTTTTTTTTTAAAGCAGGTTTAGCTTTCCTAGGAAGCATCCCTCTAAGAAAGGAAGGCCTGAAGATCTGTGGGAAGACTGAGCCAATAGTTCATCGTTAGGTTCAACTTCTTACTATAACATTTAAGTCCAAGCACTCCTGAGAGCAAAACAACAGAGATCTGCACTTTTTCCTGGTAGCTGAGGAACGAATGCTGCAAAAGGTTATGGCATTTCATAACTGGTCTTTTTTGACAATGACAGCTCTAAGTTCTGCCTAAAGAGACCTATGGAGGAAAGTCAACAGAAGAGAACACAATGCAGAAAAATTACTGAGAGATTTTTAAAAAAGAACAAAAAAGTTTGCTTCTTTCAGTAGTCCACATCATACACAGAAATGTTTTGTAGGGGAAACAATTCACACACAGTATTTTGGTAACACAGAAGTTGCTAAGTCCTCTCTTAAATTCTGGCACTGCTAATGGACAGTAATCATTCTGCCTTCGATATTTAAACAAGCAGCACTGGTTGAGATCAGAGTAAGAAGAAACTTTAGACGTAGAAAAAAAGCCTTGGATAGATTATGAGAGACATGCAACAGAGTGGAGTGGAAGATATCCAAAGGAATCTGGAGTACTGCGTCCAAGTTTGGAGCCTCCAGTACAAGAAAGACAGGTAGCCATTGGAGATGGTCCAGAGGAGGGCCACAAAGATAATCAGGGGACTGGAGCACTGCCCCTATGAGGACAGGCTGAGGGAGCTGGGCTTGTTCAGCCTGGAGAAAAGAAGGCTGAGGGGTGACCTCACTGCAGCCTTTCAATACCTAAAAGGAACCTACAAACAGGAGGGGAATCAACTCTTTGAAAGGGTTGATAACTGCAGGACAAGGGGAAATGGTTTCAAGTTGAGGGAGGGGAGATTTAGGTTGGATGTCAGGGGAAGTTCTTTACAGAGAGAGTAGTGAGGTGCTGGAACAGGCTGCCCAGAGAGGTTGTGGATGCCCCGTCCCTGGAGGTGTTCAAGGCCAGGTTGGATGGGGCCCTGGGCAGCCTGGTCTAGTATTGAATGTGGAGGTTGGTGGCCCTGCCTGTGGCAAAGATGTTGGAGATTCATGATCCTTGAGGTCCCTTTCAACCGTGGCCATTCTGTGATTCTGTGAATCAGAATAGATGCCTAGAGAGACTGGTCAACATTTTCAGACTGCAAAAAAGAAAAAGAAATGGTGAGTATCGTAGTGCAGCATTTGTTGACAAGGCTAATATATTCTCTTCAGCTTCTCACAAAAGGATGGAAAATATAGATTGGAGAGAAACTTCAACATCACATGCTTATGTTTGAAGAGAGTTGGTTTTCTACTAGGATTCTAAATGTGTTTGTTACCTAGATCATTTAAGAAAGAGTATTGCAATGTCTCCCCCTACTCCCCAAAGAGAAATCCATTTTGGCCCTTACGTAAAATACAGTGCCTATCTACTACCTCAAAGGAAAGAATCTGGGAAGGTTACTTCTACAGGAGTCAAGCTCCCTCTTTGCTGTCTCCCATGACATAATAAGCCGCTGAAAGTTTAATGAAGAAAATGATAACTGGCCAGAGCATATAAAACAGCAGGATGCATTTATTTCTGCATAATAAAACCAATCTAACTAATATAAGCAGTTTCTGCTCTACAAGATTTGCTTCTTTTTTTCTGGGGCTCTACATTGCATCTTGCTGTAAATTTATTGGGAATCCAAAATTTGTTTCTCTTCACAGGAAATTACTCATTCAGAGTAACATAATGCTGTGCATGTATCACAAATATACCAGATTCCTAACATACTGAGAAATTAATTATTATATAGTCAATAAATACAGCAATTCAATGTATCTGTCCCATCCACTAAGATAGTGTAGCACTTAGGGTCTATTCAGTTTTCAGTGAAGATTCCTATGCTATCCTGATGAATTTTAAAGGAATACTTAAGTAGTAAGACATTGCTACCAAAGTCCTTTAGAAAACTTTACCCAAATGTTGCATGCAATAAGACACACGTATCTCACTCAAATCAACTTTATCATCCCCTCTAGTTCTTTCTCAGTTCAACTGTAGAATAAAAGCATGTAGACATCACTGAGAGACAAAAGATGATGTTCACGAGAGGTGCTGGGAGCCCACAGGAAATCCAAGAAGCCATCCTCACGTTTTCAGGTATGTTAGGTTTGCCATCTCACCATTGAGAACAAAGTGTAACTGGAAGCTGCAGCAGTGCTAACTATGAAGATCTTTTCATGTGAAGGCACCTGACTTGAATCCCAAATTCACAGCGAACGTTCAGCCATCAACTATTGAGAAAGATAAAATCATATTTCTAGAAACATAAGCTTCTGTTATTTTAATATCACAGGCCATTGTTGCAAGCCAACAAAACAGATGAAAGTTTTAAATTAAAGGTCAATTCTGCGGGTTGATACTCTGCAATTTTATGTATAAATCAAGCCAGGTGACTTATTTCCAATAGCTATGAAAATAATAAAACTGGTTTCAATGACCCCAGAGATATATATGCTTATTTGTGGTTGTGGCCCCAGGCAACCCTGAAATCAGCAATTCCATTCAGTCAGAAGCATGGCACACAGCCAAGCTCCTGTAAGAGTTAGAGGTCCTGCATATACTTTCTTTGTGTGTTTATTTGAATAGAATGGTGACTTTGGATTTTGGGCCACCCATCACTTATAGACCTCCCAGTATACTTAGAGGAACTGTTTGACCAAATCTTAATACCAGACAGCTTTGGTTTACTAGCTCTTTAAACAAAATGTAAAAGTATCAAAAATGAAACAAGGGAAGAGAGATTAAAACAGGGTTTATCTGGAGATATCTTAATGTCCATTTTCCTCTACAGATAAGACATACAACGTTTTGGGTGCAGTTTAATTGCAATAATAAGATAAAGAACTTAAATGTTGTTTCAAAGCCAAAAGAAATATATACTAAAACACAGGCTGTCCAATATAATAAAGTAGGAAATAATGGTGACAATTATCAGAAGACAAAAAAAAAAAAAAGTACTTCAAGACATTACACTGTAAATAAATAAATACATAAATAAATTTCTTTCTGTTCTTCTCCAGGCTCACATCAAGCACCTCCCAGAGCTAACATATAAACTTGACTGTCATGGTGATATGGAAAAATATTCTGAATATTCCAATCATGCTAACTTGTGTTTGCCAGTACTTTTAAGGACACCCTGCTACTAAATAAACAATCTGTATCTAAATCCGGACTCCAGAGCTGAAAAAGTAATCATGAATTAATATTTTCATTCAGACCCTGAAAGTTTAAATTGGGGAAGGTATCTTTAACAAAGGAAAACATCTGTGTACCCTATTACTATCTGTGCAGTTAGGCTGTATCAAAACTCACAAGGAAAAAGTGCTGCACCTAAAGATGAGTGGGGAAAGTACAATTCAAATTTGCTGGTAAATACCATACAAAAGCTATACTTAATGGTCTACTCTTTCTTGCCAATGGTGCTTTCACCACAAAAGCTCTCTCTCAAAGACAGCCAATGTTAAACTAAATCTGATGAAGTGAAGTTTTCAGGACTCGCTAATAGTAGTCTCCCTCATCTATCCTGTATTCACGGCCTCATCTCTGTTATGTCCCACTGTAAATATTGAATAGAAGAAAGCAGCAAGCAAATTGTTTTAAAACAGGGACTCAAAGTATATGTTCTTTTCTTTGGCCAGGTACCACAAAAAAGGGTGTCAGTACATTTCCAGTGGCACCAGTTCCAGTCTAGCTGCACGCCACTTGGAAGCAAGCCATAAATTACTGGAGTGTGTATATGCACATAGTGCAACTTAGGAACTGCTGCTTTAGAAAATTGATTCAGTACAAACATCTCAAACTTTAAATTTGGCTCCTGAAGGAGAAAGATTACAAAAGCATGACTGCTCATCAAGCATCAAGAAAGGAATCCACTGCACTACCCAGCAATAACAAAAATCAATTAGTAATGTATTTATTTGTAGAATGTTGAAAATAAAAGTGCTTATGCCTTTCTGGACTTTAAATATAGAGAAGAAGGCATTGCCAAGAACTGCAGAGACTCTAAGATCTCCACTTCTCCTGCCACCCAGAAGACTCACAATAGATGATAACGGTTGCTCTGAGCTGAATTTCATTCAGCTCCCATCATCAAACAGATTAACTCATCAGCAAAAGTTGTTCATTAAGCCCAGGGTAAAGTTAACACACCATAACAGTTATAACCTGTGATTTGAATGACTGCATCTGAATTAATCCTGAAAAACATACGTGGATAGAAAAGCAGAAAGATATTTTGCTTATGTACATATTTTTATGGCCTGCTCAACTTAACTGTTTGAAGTAGGAAAAAGAACTGCAGTAGAGTATTAGAATAAAGCAGAGGCGTTGGCCATTGCAACATGTAGTACACCTGTCAGTTAATCAGGTTTTCTCCCTGAAACTGAAAGAAAAACCAGTTTGCAGATACCTTACTCTGGATACTGCACGCAAAGCTTCTTTCCCACCAGGCATGTTTTGTCTTTGTTGAATTAACACAGAGCCACTGACAAGAATCCACCCTTTCTCTTGGTATTTATTACATGGCTTCTTACTGCCTGAAGGATGCTGATGTCTCCTGGATATGTTTTTGTAATTTTTCAGAACTTATTTTAGATGCTGTGTAATGACTTTTTAAACTGAAGTTTCATGGTGATGTTTTTCAAGCTCAACTGATTAAAGCTTGTTTAATGAATCTTGAAGAAAATATATTACTCACCTTAATGAGAATTTATGCAAATCACTGCTACTAGCTTCTGTAGAAAACCTTTTCAATTAATTATAATTAGACTTCTTTAGTTTTAGGTTTCTTGTTTTTTTTAACAGGTAATTATAGGCACAGATTTACTTTTTATTTTCTTCCTCCCCCTGTGGGAGATGGAGAACTTCCTTGGTGTGATGTCCAAACTCCTGTACAAAGTGCCTTGGAATTGCAGTGTTACTTTCACCCCTACTCATGATTGGAAAGCCAGTAAGGGATCTTGGTCACTTATGTTGATATACAAATAAATTACTCCTCAGCAGAAATTTCATAAGAAATTACTTATTTCTTATGAAGAGAGAGTGATTTCATGAGAAAAATAAAAGGAATATTCAAATAGATGCATGTTTCCTAACACTTCTGAAATTCTCACCAGTACAGAAAAACCTCTCTTTACGACCTCATTTCACGGGCTTTTCAGTAGCTTATCTATTTAAAATTTATATTAAAAAAAAAAAAAAGTCTTCCATAAATGGAAAAACTGTACTTCAACTATAGCCAATCAAGAAATTTCAACAACACAAGAATAATGCACTTACCAGTGCATTTTTGCAGATATGGATTTACAGTGACAAAGACGGTGCAAAACTCCACATTGCAGAGATAAAGAAGTTGGAGATTACTATGATTAATTAGACCCTTTATATGAGGAACTTCTCAATATAAATTAAGTCCTTGTTATAATGCAACAGATTTCATAAAACCAGGTGCTTTTAGCTCTTTTGAACAAAGAACCACCAGTCTGGTAGTCATTTTAAAAGCTTAGGCCAGAAAGGGAAGGCAGGAGAAGACTGCCACTGCAGTCTTCCTAGTGAAGAGTCTTCATTCTGGAGAGCAGCACAACTGCCATGAACATATTCCCCTTGGGCTGCAGTGGTACTATGATTACTTTCATACCCTCTTCCTGTGAAGACAGTGAAATTCTATCAGATTCCAGAACTAATACTGAATTATTCAAGTCTCCTCCACACTCTCAACCTCAATTACATTCAGCAGCACAGGTACAGGCAGGGCAAAGAATCCATTGAGAGGAGAAGGACTTGGAGGTGCTGGTTGATGAGAAACTAAATAAGGGCCAGTAGTGTGTGCTTGCAGTCCAGAAAGGCGACTGCATGCTGGGCCGCATCAAAAGCAGCATGACCAGCAAGAGATGATGGCACCCTTCCACTGCAGCATGACCAGCAAGAGATGATGGCACCCTTCCACTGCACTCTCATGAGGCTCACATCTGTAGTGATGTATTCAGCCCTGGAGCACAAGAACAAAAAGAACTTGGGCCTGTTGGAGCAAATCCAGAAGAAGGTCACAAAGATGACCAGAGGGCTTGAGCACTTCCCCTACAAAGAAAGGCCTACATTGTTCAGCCTGGAAAAGAGAAGGGTCTGGGAAGGGACCCTTGTGACCTTCCAGTAATTGAAGGGATCAGCAGAAAAGCTGGGGAGTGACTATCAAGGAATTCTATCTCTGTAGAACAAGGAGTAAAGGCTTAAAATTTAAAGAGGGTCGATTTAGATTAGATATTAGGATGAAATTCTTCACCATGTGGGCAGTGAGGCACTGGAACAGGCTGACCAAAGAAATTATGGATTCCCCATCATCCCTGGAACTTCCAAGGCCAGGCTGGATAGGCCCCTGGGGAATCTGGTCAAACTGGAGGTTTCCCTGCCTATGGCAGGGGGATCTGAAGTGATGGTCATTATGGTCCCTTCCAATCCAAATCAATCTCTCATGTTTTATGAAACTTGTGATTTGTTTGGAAGAAGAGAGAAAAACAATATGGGAAGAGATTGTGAGGCTGTTACCTAGACATACATTACAGGCAAACCAGTTTCTGTCTGTCCTTTATTTCTCCCTGGAGCAGCTGAATTCCAGCCCCAGAAAACCTCCTATGCTTCAACAGCATCTCTCTTAAAACAAGCCTGGTGCACTCTTATTCTCACTCTTCTGTTACAGTTTTCCATGCTGCAGCCATAGAGGGAAAGAAAATAAGTAAAAAAGAACGAATGCCTCAAGCAATCCATCTTCTACAAAGTTTCTTACTGCTATCTATTTCTGACAACTCCCATTCTGACCCTATTCCAGTTCCTCAGGCACAGCTTACTTTCTGCTACAGAGTGGAAGTTCTAATCCACACTGATGGTTGCAATCAAAGACACTATTCATAGAAGAGAGGAACTTACAATTGGATGTAGATGTATTCCTTAATCTGTCACAGTTGTTTAAGCACGTGTCATTCAACCAGAAATGAAGACTCGTTTCCCTCTTGGAAAAGCAAATGCGAATGCATTTGGTTCTAGGTTTTACTCTAAGCCTGATCAAATCAAAAAAGCTACTCCTCTCTTTGCTCCATAAAAATCAACCAGGCTTCTGCAGACCACTGTTCCCTTTTTGAAGCTTACACTGCAGGGAATGGTAGCAAAAGTTTGGTAGCTAATTCCAACGACAGTGACATTTACATTATGCAATGTTAACCATAAGAGACCTCAACAAGACAAGCATAATTAAATCCTGCCCAAAACAGTAACCTTTAAAATTAATGTACCAGACCACCATCTTGAACAGAACACAGATGTAAAAGTGAGGCTTTGGAGCAGCAAGCAGATTCATTAGAAATAAAATGGCAAAGCAGAATATTAAAGAGCAACATAAAGGTGAAACTATACAATGCTTTTAATTTGTAGGAAGAATTTGGCAGCTGGAAATTCATTAGCAGTTTTGTAGGTAATGTATGAACCAGTTCAGTCTCCCATGACTGTACTGTACCTGTTTTGCAGAGTTAGCAGTAGTAAAATTGACATAATAGCTCGAATTCTAAAGACAGAGAACAGTACTTCTCATCAACCTCAATAAAATGACATGTTTCATTTTTTAAGCACTCACTTAACCCATTTCAAAATGCAGTTATGGTCAGCTGACAGAAATTATCTTTTGAACTTTAATATTCACTGTCAAGGGGATATTATGATGCAAACTCAATCCACTGTCAAATTATTTATAAAAGAGATCTTGTTTTCCATAAAATATTAAAAAAAAAAAAATTAAATGTATCTATCTTATTGGTTTTGTCTGTTGTCTAACTGAAACAATTAAAATATTCACTTACATCCTTGTTCTGATTTCTTGGGAGACGTAACTTAGAAATCATGAGAAAACTGTGATCAAGAGAAAGGGTCTGAAAGATTCAATTTCTGAGAGATCTTATTGTATATAATACTAAGTATAAGTAAAAATTCAGGCATTCCAAGGTACATTTTCCTGTAAATAATTAATTTTATAAAGATTATACTTTATTGGCTGAATTTATTTTTTTGTATTATTTTTGGAGTCATCTAGACAAAGATAAAATAAAGGAAGATAATTACAGCAGCAGCAGGAATAACCTTCAGTAACATTTTTTCTATTATAAGAAATGCTTTCATGCACAACATTCAATACTATAATAGCATAAACTGGCTTTCAGCACTGTAATTTAGAGAATTACAGTCTCAGAGCCTCAAGTATTTTGCTGCTGTAAGATTTCAGATTTGTTCTGCTCTAAGTAGCCAAACCTTTCAACATTTCTCCAGCTGTACGTCAGATTAGAAAACATTTTCCCCTCCTACTGTTCAGTTATTTCTTGGCTTCTATGTTTTCCCATTTCTATCTAAGAATATAAGGCTAATAGAACATACTGAAAACAAAAATATCACCCAGTAGTTAATACAACTACTGCCCCACTGAAGAAATGAAATTCCAATACAAATCTATTAAGTTGTCCAAATATGTGATGATCCTGTCAGAAATGTCAAATTGATCCAATGAATGCTTTGGACGGTTGTTTTTTTATTGTTTTTGTTTTTGTTTTCCTTTTCCCCTCATGATTTTCTCTTTAAAGAAAGTTTCCACATACCTTTTTCAGCTTTGATTGCCCCACTGAGTGAAATTTGCTGCTCTAAAAGAAAAGCCACACACACACACACACTTATGCTGCCACAGACACATATTTCTTTCACAGAGCACAATTTCTCAATTGAGCCATTTTGCATAAGCCCTTAGGTTCTGATAGCTCTCATGAAGCCAAAGCATGCTCATAAGACAGACAAAATTAGTTGACTTGTGCAAAAATCCATTGACCTTTCTCTCCCTCAGAAAATCATTCAGAAATAACTATAGAAAAACTTTCTTTTAACCAATAAAATGATGCTCTCCATCACAGCTTTCATATGTATCTTTAGCAAGAGGAGGAAGCTGCTACAAGAGTCACAAGCCAATACAGAAGGAAAGATTATATGTGCTGATAAACTTTTCCCTAATAAATTACACAGTGACCTCCTCAGCCTACAAGTCATGTTAATGAAGTTTCTACCTAATAAGCTAAACACATGCCGCTAATCAAGTATTTCCCTGACCAGTCTGTAAAATGCATAGCTAGCTCCTTACAGTAGTTCTGTGACAGAAGGTGCCAGAGACAGCCATGCAGCCATACACAACTCTGACTTGTTTCTGCATCTGACAGCTCCACCACCCCTGGTCAACAACAGCAAGACCTGAAACCCCCACTGTCCACTGCAGTCATCCCAGCATCTGCTTTGAAATCTCATTCCACTCTATTCCTCATAGCAGGACAAGTCAGATTAGGACTTGTTCCTTTTTATCCCCTCCTTACAGCAGTGAAATCTGAATGAGGACTCCAAAGAAGAAAAGAGGGCTCCTTCATCAGGGAAGAGGGAAGAGGAAAGGCAAGAAACGGTCAGAAAAACAGTAACAACAACTATGTATAATCCTCTAATGCTTCAGGATCCCGTGCAACAAAGAGAAGATGAGGTGGAAGACACACAGACCCACATCCCCAGAACACTTCCAAAAAAGTCAGCACACAGCATGGAGCTGGTGCTGCCATCACACAGCTCAGCTCCTTCGCCTGCCGCCAGGCCAAGGCCTTCAGGGCAGTGAAACATTGCTGTGAAACGCTGCCATGAAATCCAAAGATCAGACTTGAGCAACCAGGCCGCACATCATGTCACCACTGCTCTTCATTACAAAAATAAAAGGCCAGGCCTGCTCACTGAGAAAAACACTGCTGTGACCTGATCAGCAGTTCCACAGTTTCCATTTCATTTCAAAGACACTGCAGTTGCCATTTCAATTGTTATGCTAGCAAAAAAAAAACAACACATTGCAAATGAGTCTGAAACCAACAACAACAAAAAATCACATCTAGACGTGCACATCAAAGTAAAACAAGACAAAAACACTGTACTGAATGCAGTACAGACTATACAGGACATTGACAGGACAGTTTTC
This sequence comes from Tympanuchus pallidicinctus, assembly GCF_026119805.1. Lineage (NCBI taxonomy): Eukaryota > Metazoa > Chordata > Aves > Galliformes > Phasianidae > Tympanuchus > Tympanuchus pallidicinctus. Next base: position 23,387,948 of record NW_026294802.1, read on the forward strand.
CAGGCGTAGCATCTTTTTAACATTAATAAGAAAAAAATTCATTTTATAAAGAGTACAGTTTAAAAAGGGAAAGGATCTGAGTAGCTGAACACGTTGGGCATTGTTTTTCCCTCTGCCTACTAAAAAAGAATTATTCTTCTCCTATTTCCCTTTTATCTTTAATAGCAAACAGCAGAGACGTCTCAGTGTAGGAATTGTCCTTTTTTTCCCCTTTATTTCTTCTTTTTACTCTGTGCTAGTAATGGGTGTATGGACAACTGAGGGTGGGGTATGAGTTGCTTGCTTTGTTTTTGCTTTTTTTTTTTTTTCCCCTAGACAATTACAGCATTAGTTATTCCATTTCCAGGAAAACAATGTTTTTTACTTGTTGAAGGGGATTGAGCAGCAGAGATGCAGCTCTCTCACCAAGCACTGATTTACAACACGCCGTTGGCTCCTTGAAACTTAAGCACTCTTAAGCAAGTGATCAAAAATTTCAAACAATCTGCCCTTTTGGATGATGTCAGGCTTTGGTTGTTTGCATACAATTTTCGATATGTCAGGTTCCAAAATCTTGCTCTCAATTGCAGATCAGAAAAGTTAAGAACTAGCTGTGAGCTGCCTTGAGTATGTACCTGTCTACCTTTCTGAAATTACATCAACGTGTCTATCACCAAGTACGTTGCTGTTTTATGTTTTTTTAACATACATATAAACTTCACACCTTCCAGCATCCCTCTCTAGGCACCACAGGCCCAGAGAAATATAGAATTGTTTCTTTCATACTACTGTCCCAGTATGCCCAAGAGTGACAGGAACCTTAAAATCAAGCACAGTCATCTACTGTTCTACACATACAAAAGCCAGAGCTTACTAATTAGGTTAACCTAAATTAAACCAGTTTTTAATTTAGAATGTCCTTGTTCAGTCATTTTATTACACCCTTGTGAGGACATTTTCAATGCAGCTGATAGTATTTAGCCACCAAGTTTCTCACTTACAGTACTGTACAGGGGTGTTTTGAAAATTAATTAATTTTAGTCCAGCACTTCAAACACATAAAATACTGTGTAAATACTAAAGGCATTCAGTCAATGTTAATAAAAGTAGTTTAGCTAAACCTCTATTCACCACATTGAATGTAAGCATTTTATATTTTTAAAGTTCACAGACTGTCTGCTAAAAGCCTGACAAACACTTAATAGGTGCAGAATAGCACACTTAAAGCACGGACAGCCTCAGCTTGTCATTTCTGTAATAGATTTTGAGCAGAGCAATCACCTCTCCAAGGAACAGAAAGCCTACACGATATAACAGTTCTTACATGAAAGGGCAAGGAGTCTGAGAACTTCTTCTGCTGCCATGACCCAAAAAGCCATAGAAGGCAACGAGATTGCTTTAACTACCGTGAACTTTGAATCCTGTTGCAAAGGTCAGTAATTAATTGACAAGGGAAAAAAAAAAAAAAAAAAAGTTAGCATCTTTATTACTTGAAAAATTCTTTTTAGTAGAAAAGACATATACTAAATGCAGTTCCTATAACAGCTCCTCTGTATTTTCCCCTTCCTCTCAGCCTCTGTACAAGATGATTATGTGTTGTTTTCATGCTGGGCTGTAAAAACTTCTAGATTCTTAAAGTGTGAAGACCAGCTAGAATTAGCATATGTGGTGTTGGACCTACCCTGCTAGACACAACTTGAATAAACACTGTGGAAAAATGCCTTCACCCACAATCAAATCAGGCACAGAATTAAGTTTACATCAACCATGTATTAAATGGCACTATTAGAGAAGAGCATCACTTTTGGGAAGCACTGCCAGTTCTTTAACAGAAGGTTCTGTCCAAGATGGCCACGCTATGTGCTACACACAGCTCCGTGTCAGCAGCTCTTAATATAGACATGCTTCCCAACAAATTCAATGTTTTTTTTTTAAAAAAAAAAAAAAAAAAAAAAAAAACAAAAAACAACAGCACTCAGCATTTTTTATACGAGCTTTTTTAAACCCTCTAGCAGGAGGGTCTATAGGGTCTATTCCATTCTAATACTAAATACTCTCCATTAAAACTTACATTAGTCTAACAAAACCAGGCGAATATACATTCAGGTATCTATTTTTAAGTAACTGAGCTACTGGAGGAAAAATGGGCAGACTCGTAGACATCAGTGTACCAAGAAGGCCTGAAAATAGTTGTTTAGTTCTACATACATACACAAATGAGGTATTATTTGTCTTTGACACCAGATTTCCTGCAGAGAGATCATCAGTAAACATACTGGTAGTCTGCACAGAAACATGTCTAAATTTAAACCCCTCAGAGCTGTGTAATAATGAGCTTCATTGAACAACATGGTCTGAAGCCACACTAAACTGCTCACATTTTCAAATATGTTGGAAAAAAATAATCACATCTTGTATACGTGTTCATAAAACCAGTAGGCAATCAGCACATTTCTGTTTGCTACTGCTTGCAGACTACCCAAACAAACCCTTTTGCACTGTGCAGAAGTTGACAGATTTCAGAGTTTCAAAGTCTGGTCTTTGGCACTGCCAAAGTTTGACGCAACATATGCAGGAAAAGGGCTCCTGGCATTCACATTTTGCTTAAATCTCTAGTTCCAGATGCTTGGCTTCAACAGCAACTTTAAAACAGTTTATGACTTCACTTCGGAACATCATTTCTGTTCTTATGACATTAGGAGCAACTTTCACCACCGCTAGTGAGTTTTATATTCATAAGAGGCAACAGTGGTCAGTCAGTTGTTGGCATAGGGGCCCACACCTAAAAAACTCCACTGGAGTCCTGCCATGAATACTCAAACAAGCAATACACATGGCTACCTTTCAATAGCAATGCTACTTTAAGCACCAGATTTCTTCTGCCCAAGTCTGCTGCTTCTGATGGGTCCCACTTTATGGGCGCCTCCAAGTCCCCAGGATGTTCTCACATCTACATCCAAATCACAGCCTGTCAGAAGGAATTCTGCTAACTATAGCAAGGACAAAGGGCCTAATAGGGCAAATAACAGCACTGAATATAGCCACTTTTGTTTTCAGAGCTAAAGCTTCCTTAAAAGATGATGAATAAAGTGGATTGTTAAGCAAAACGAGAATAGGAAGTGATGATGTAGTCTAATTGCCATTGGACTACTACTGGAATACTCCAGCTAGCACGCTCTCCCCAGACCTACATTATTTGATTGCTTTTCACTGTCATTCCACATGCATGCAATTAAAAAAAAATTAGAAATACTTGAGAAACTAAGATAATCAAACTCAAAAAAGATAGCTGTTCACTGATAAAGCTTATATGTTTTTTAAGCCAATAGTAAGTTCACTTTAGAATGCTACTTAAAATTTTATGTTTAAAAAACTGCAAAGAAGTCCTGGTGTTTATGTTAAAAAGTTGCATTATAATTCAAGTTGATTGAGTGATTGAGCTATTTTGACAAGCAGCAATAGTTTCATGCAACTGCCTTGGGCTTTTTGCAGGGCCTGCCCAGAAGAAAAAGTTAAAAAGCTTCAGACCCTTCTACTGAAGCAATTCATCCTCAGTCAATGCTTCCTTCACCTTCACTCTTCTTTTAAAAATATCAACAATGGGCATGCAAGCAGCCAAGGGGAATAAATAAAACCTTTGTAAGTTCTAGACAAAAAAAGCAATGTGGGCAATACTTTACCACACAACAGCGCACTTTTCCTTCTTTCTTCTGTCAGGTTTTCAGACTTCCAGGATTTCCAGTAATAAGAATGAAATCCCAGGACAAAAAAAAAAATAAAATCATGATTATAATAACCTCAACAAAATGTGAAAATTACCTTGATTCTTTCAAATACTTAATCACGATTATATGCCTAAGGGCAGACTTGCTCACTTTGAGTCAGATTTTATTAATTAAGGCTCTGCGATGAACAGTATAATTTGTTATTGGTTCACTGCTTAAATAACGTGTGCTGTACATTTTGTTGAAGAGATGGGTAATAAGTTGTCTGTTAACATCAGTTGATTGCTGCAGCTCCGTGTCACACTGAACCATCTGGAAATGAAGAAAATGATGCTTTCTCATCTCAGACCAGCAGAAGCCTCCCAGCTTGCAAGAGCTTCTGGATTTAGCTTTGCCCAGTGCCTCATCTCTGCTGTCTTCTGGAACAAAGCCTATAGGGCCGGTGTCCCTGGGCGCTGTTGGTCCAGCTCACCTCAAGTAAGAGGAACGCAGCTCCAGCTTTGGGGCTGTGACACAATTGAAATGACTCCTGCTGAAATCAGCAAAAACATGGAGAGAATCTTTAGGGATCTAGCTTTAAAAAACTTCTTGAAATACAATTCCTTGCCTAAAGAAGAGTAACAAAAAATTATCTGCTGTAAGCATGAGTATTACAAATACTACAGTGATCTGGTTACACAAACACTGTTAGGAAAGCAGTCCATTTCAAGCACAAGTAGTAAAATAAAGGCAGAACAAGTTCTACTCTGCTTGACAAATGAAAATAATTATTAATAGCCCTACCTCCTCCCTTTTTCCTTTATATATTTTCTTTGGAAGACATTAGTTTGATGGAATGGAGAGGGATTACATCACTAGTGGGATATATACGAGTAATACCACTAAGGTATTATACATTTTTCTCCAGTTGAAAAGAAAAATAGCAGCTGAGTGCATAGGCCTTCACTTGAGCACTGAGCTGAAGGCACTCATCACTGTACAGGATCTAATTTGGGAATGTTCTGTCTTCTGTTGTGGGTTAAGGGGAATAAAATTCTGCTTGTTGCCTAAGCAAACATAATAGCACTGAAGGAAAAATATTAGGTGTTAGTATTTTCACCGAATAACCTTTCAGGGCATAAAAACTGAAACAATATTTAAAGGAGCTTGTAAGATTTACGTAAAAGTGAATATCTGGATCTTGCTTCACTGAAGGAAATGGGATTTTGACAATGAATTAGCAACGGCAATATCTGCATTCATCTGCACAGCGCAAGCAGTACAAAAAGTGAAAGATCAACAATGAAGCAGTTATCTTTGAAACAAAAAAGTTCCATGCCAAATTCTCCTTTCCCTGTGTCCTCTTAGAATATGAAGTAGCCATATTTTCTAAGAACACCATATACAATGTGAGAGTTGCTGCTCTATGCTTACAATTATGAACAAAACAATAACATAATATCAGCTGTGTATTCCTATGAATTTCTTAAAACTCTGTTTTATTCAGCAGAAGGCAGAAATTTGTTGTTACAGAGCAAGACTGTCCAGTATCTCCCAGAATTAAGCCCCAAATATACAGGATAACTGTTTATTCATACATATACATTTTATTTATAAATGCCAGACCATATGCTACCTACAATATTAATATGTCATCCCTACTGACATCCCTTTCATTTTCATTCATTTTCATTGATATGAAAATGAATACTTTGACCCTTTCCATGCCAACCATCTGAAATATTCAAGTTACTTCAAGCATGTGGTGAAACAAGAAGTTTGTAATTGTCAAGATGCTTCATTTTAGAAGTGTGAGAAGTTACATGAGAAATACTTAAAATGAGCAAAACAAGATGCGGGCTTTTTTCATCATGTTTAAAGTCTGTGGCTTGAAAGCAGCAGGTGGAAGAATGCAGAGGATTTCCAGTCAAAATTAAATGTGCTGAAAGCAATGTGGAGTGCATGCAGGTAACAACCTAATGATCTGCCTTTGTAAGCACAAGCTGCAAGTATCTGTCCCCTTAGTGTCACACAACTTTTTCATCTAACAAGCTTGAATTATGCCTGGAACTCTTCAGAACAGCCTTGATTTGTTTTCTTAAACTTCCTTCTGAAGTTCACTCTCTGACTCTCTATACACACTATGAAACAAGTTGCATCTCAGTACTTTTTAAAAAGCAGAAAATATCTCCATTCCTTTCCTTCCTAGATTAGTTCTAAAGGGCTTTTACCCAAATGATTTTACACAAAAGCAAATGTCTTCAGTTCTTAGAAGCCTGACATAAAAGTCTAACACATCATTCCATGCAAGCAGCATCCAGGGAAAAAAGGCATCTATTCACACAACAAACATGCACTTATGCATGGGTTCACAGCCCAATCCATGCAGGGAGTGGTGAGACTGTACTGCCAAAGGCAAATTAGACCCTTTGAAAGGGAATGCTTTTTTTTTTTTTTTTTTTTTCTTTTTCAATAAGGCTGGTACTGAGAATCTGTTTCTTGTAACACATTCTCCAAAGTGTAACAGAGCTCCTCTGTCCCTCCCATACTTCTGAACTGTACACCAGTACATCAGCGAAAGGTCACAGATCTGTGAATCAGCTGTGTTTGATACAAGGAGGAAGCAGGCTGTGTAGCCAGCATACGAAACATTTGGACTACAGCAGGAGAGCATACAGCAAGGGCCAAAAGAGTAAGCTTGTGCTGAGCACATAAGACATAACAGGTCTGTAAAAGTAATGACTTCCAGCCTTCAAGACATACTCTGTGGCATTCCAAATCAATAGAAGAGCGGCCCTTTTCCTGTTCTGACCTATAAGATGTCATCCTCTAACAAATGACCCATAGGAGTATGTTTTTGTTACTTGTTTTTTATTATTTGGGTTTTTTTGTTTGTTTGTTTGTTTTTTTAATGAGAACACCAGATTATTTTTTGACTGAAAATATAAGATAGTTTAAGTGTGGATAAGAGTATAACCTATCAAAAACTTTGAGCTAAAACAAAAGTACAACGAAAATGTTATAGAGACAGCAATTCAGCATGACCAGACAAAATCTTTGCAGAAAGCATCAGTGTCCCAGCAGCTTTTAACAGCTGAACAAATGAAGTACCACACCACGCCCTCAGCACATGCCCTCACCCAAGATATGAAGCCATCACTCTTTGGAGCTACATGTGCCCAAATATCCTTCAGCAAGGACTACCTGTATTGTTATCACTCCTTGCTACCAAGCAGTCACAAAAGGTGAGAGGGGGAAATGAACAGGAGCCATAAACTAAGTCAGAAGGAAAAAAGCTAGGGAAATAAGTTTGTTTGGAATGGTACAAAAGGAAACATGAGTTAAAACTGCTTTCAGGTCTCAATGAGGGTAAATGCATCTGCCCAGGACATGGTGAACCAGGCTGATCAAAGGTATGCTGCAGCTCAGCATTCACAGGTGGTGCTGAGCCCTACTGGGGGAAAAAGCCTCTCACCTCCCTCCTCAGCTTATCTCATGGGGTCTTCTGGGAAAGCATTCTGAGACATCAGTGCTGACAGCTTCCATCCACACCTTCCATACACACATACCTCAGTGACCCCTTCCGGCACCAGCTCTCCTACCAGGTCATTCCCTTCCTGCTCTTGCAGGATGTAGGTGGTAGTCTGCCACCTCCAAATGCTGTGAAGTACCGCATGTCAAGAAAAAAGGGGGAGAAAATAAGTTTGGATCACATTATAGTTGAGATTGGCAGGATCTTCTAGGTCCACCCTTCCCAACTCTTGCTCAAGCAGAGAAGACACTCAGAGCAGGGGGGCCCAGGCAGCTTTTGAAGGTCTCCAAGGAGGAGACTCCACATACAGCACAGAAGTGCTTCCTGATGTTCAGAGAGAATCTCATGCTCCAGTTCATGCTCATTTCCTCTTGTCCTGGCACTGGGTAAGACTCTTCCTCAGCATCCTCTTGGCTGAACAGTCCTGAAATCTCAGCTAAGTGGTCTTCCAGTTGTTTCACAATCTTGAGTGTACATATGCTGGACTCCATCCCATAAGTTCAGGTCTCTCTCATACTGGGGAACCCAGGACTGATTACAGTGCTCCAGGTGTGGCCTCATCAATGGTGAATAGAGCAAAAAGATCACCTCTCTTGACCTGCTGGTGACACTTTGCCTAATACAGCCAAGAATAACACTGGCCTTCTTCATAGGAAAGGCACATTGCTGACTCATGTTTAATTCTACATCCACCAGGATCCCCAGGTTCTTTCCTGAAGAGCGTCTTTTCAGCTGGGTGGCCCCCAGCATATTCTGGTGCCTGGGATTGTTGCTCCCCAGGTGGAAAGACTTCTCCCTGTTGAACTCCATAAGGTTCTTGTCTGCTCATCACACCAGTCTGTCAATGTCCTTCTGCTGAGTCAGCCACTGCCCTCTGTCTGGTTTTGTGTCATCCATGAGTTTACTGAGGGTGCACCCTAACGCATCATTCAGACTTTCAGCTAACTTAACTAACAGATCATTAGCTAAGATCTTAGCAGGACACCCCCAGGGTACTCCACTTGTTTCTGGCTTTCAATGAGACTTCACAGACCCGATCACCCATCCTCTAGGCACAGACAGTCACTTTTCAATCCAACTCAGCACCTGCTTCTCCAGCTTCTCTGCGAGGATCTTATGGGGAGACCAGGGACTGGTTCATGCCAGTTTATTCCCTTGTCTATTCTGACAGATCTTTTCAGTGCAAGGATTCCCTCTCCTTTGTGATCACATCAGATGCTGCATATCAAAATGTACTATCAGCTGGAATTCCTCACAACTTCAGAGCAAGTACAAGTTATAAAGACACACCACTTCTTTTTTTCTCCTTAATTAGTGTAAAGATTGGATGTTTTCAGCTGTAACATGGTACCTCATCTGGGAAGAGGCAAGGGAGGATGTCGAGGAACAATTTCAAGCCTTAATAAATCAGATGTTGGTTAAAAGATCAGCCCATCTCACTACTCAAGTAGCAAATCAAGATGAAAAGCGGGAGCACTCATTGCCATTCAAAGCTGTCTGCAATGAATTACTTAGTTTCTTCTAGTACTGTAAATAAGTGGTGTTACCTGCATATTCCACAAAGGAAGTGCCTCTACAGAGAATGAAGCAAAAGAAACCAAAAGCCAAATTCCTCAGCGTTCCACCAGTTTTCCGACACTAGAATTTGTTAACAGATTATTTTTCTCTTGTACTATTTAGGAAGGAACCCATCATAAATATTTACTGGAAAAACAGAAGAAATTGGATTGTAAAGTAGTTTTCTCAATAAAAGCAGTTTTTGAGTAATCTGCACATGGGAACTTGCATTCCCATGTATATCCATGTATTTAGGTAATTATTCACTTACATACTGAAAATGAATATATTCAAATATACCAGTGCATGATTTTGTTTGTAGCTCATCTTCCTTCCACTGATGTTATTTTTACTTTGAAAAGATTATGATCTAAATAAGTAGAGAAGATCAAGTATACAATGCAATGCATTAAAACACCCACACCTGCCCCAAACTGAACAAAATCATGAAATATTAAACCAGCAAGGTGCTTGAATATGACAACATTTAGTCAATGCAGATGCACAATTCTTGCCACAGCAGACCTCTCCCCCGTGATCTCTGAAGTACCACTGTGTCAGACACAATGGCTTTTGGGCTTGTTTTTCTTTTCGCAAACAAAGTTTATACCAAATTAAAATAGACCAGAGAAAGAATTTTGAAGAATTTGAATTAAAAGTAACAGTGGCAACACTCTGGAATGTTTTAGACAAAGATAAAACCAGCTTTGTTTTTCTACTTATCAGCTACAGAACTTTTTACATCTATTTTTTTCTGCTGAACAAAAGCTTTTATTTTTTATTTTTTAAATTGCAATTCAGCTCCAACAAGCAAACTGCTTATTTAAATGGGGCAATAAAGCCATGACAGAAAGTCACAACTACATTAACTGTTGAAGGAAGTGAAAAGAGGCTAAACAGGAAGCCAAAAGGGTGGTATCGTGCAAGAGAAATACTACATAAAAGAAACTGTGTAATAACACCAAATTCAATAATAAGCTGTCTTACAATTCCCCAAGTGCTCAATTAATTACAGCATATGGGAAGAAGGAGGCTCTTTTATTCTCCAAGAGTTTTTATGCTGTAAATTACCTTTAGGGTGTAATTTTAGCCTTATTTCAAGTAATTAAACTGTATGCTTTACAAAAAAGGTAACTGAAAAAAATCCTTAATCTTTGTAGATATAATTTCACTCTTCTTGCTAGCGAACATCACTAGCAAGGCCATCAATGCTATACAATCACCAGAAAATATCCAAGCTGCATCACTCATTACCACATCCCGTCAACTTCAATTACAATTTTTCTGCTTACTCTTTTTATTGTGGGGTAAGATGCAGCATACTTGAAAGCACACTTAAAAATTACCAGACATTGAGCCCGGGTGGAGATATAAAGCATTTTGATGAGCAACGTGGGAATAAAAAGAAGCGTAACCCCTAGAAGAGTATTACTATGTCTCCAAGCTGTCAAAACTGTGAGAGAGTTAAGGAAACAGCAGAACAGAAAGAAATTTAGGCTACATTAAAAGCTGTTGAAAAAGAAGAAAATAACCACCAAAGAATACCCCACAACCTTGGTAGCTGCGCAGTGATTAGTAAAATCCTGTCAGCCAACAGGTAGGAAGCAAAGGAATACTAATAAATAGCCAACTCCCAGCTCAGAAAAAAAGTTGACAGCAGTGTGCCCTGGGGAGCTTTGCTGTGACTGTTCTGTGTATTTATTAATGACCTAGAGGAGATGGAAAAATATGCTGATGGCTGAAAATTATATATAGGTTAGTCAAGATGAAACAGCACTGCGAGAAGCTCCCGAGCAGCTGAGCAAAACTAAGTTGGAGGTAAACCTTCCTGCTTATTTAAGCAGAGCATCAAATGAAGAAACTGCTTACGGTTTAAGTCTCTCAAAAATCATTTCACTACCGTATCTTGGGCAAGTCAGGCTTGGTTGTCTCATTGTACACACAAAGTGGGAATAAGCAGTTCTGCTGATGAAAATAATGATACAAAAATTCAAGTAAACCAAAAAAGTACCAACCAGATATTCTGGTATTTTAAAACAGAGCTAAATGCAACAGAAATGCAATGGAAAAACAGAAGTCTGATAACACTACTAGATATATCAAAGTTTTGCTTTACAGACCCCAGAAATTTTCACTGCCATTCAGAGTTCAATGCTTACATATACAGATTAAACAGAAAGAAAATTATTTAAAAATGCATTGAAATTTCTATTTAAAACATGGCTGCTAGAAAAAATGCATATGTAAATATAATGAAAGGCTCAGAATAGATTCTTAACATTCATCACAAAATCTTTAAAAAGATCCAGGAAGAACCTGTGCTGTTCCTTATAAGTTTTTTTGAAAGACTGAGGACTAGCAGGAGAATGGATGAACAGTGAAAACAAAATGACAGTCTGCTGTTGTTAATCCAGTAGTAAAAATAAATGCCAACTTTGTAGCGCTGCAAAAAACCCACAATATTTTGCAATCAGGCACCAAACGACATTCTGATACAGTCTGCAGATGAACATACACTCAAGCACAGCGTATCCTAAGAATATTTCTGTAGAATGTACTGGACTTTGACCTATCTATTATCTATGAAGACAAAAACACAGTTTTAATGTTCAAGTAGAAGTCGAAAATAAGGAGAAGACATGAAATTATGTCATGCCATACATTTAGGAGTGCACTCACTTTGCAATTTTATTTTTCTTAAGTTTCACATTCTCATTCAATTTTTGCTCCCTTTCCTTAAAAACAGAGATAAGAGTACTGTAGAACAGGAAGGAAGATAGGGGAACAGATATAATAGAAAGAAAGATTTGTCCTACACAAGGAGCAGCCAAGCAGATTGAAATCCTTCAAAATGGAAAAAGTAACCAGAAAGTAACAAGACAGAAACATATCAATGTTATGCAGAAAGCAAAAGACGAAGTGAGGGATTTTCCTTTATTGTTTTTAGTACGTGCTTTAATGGGCACTCATTGCACATCCAAAAAGCAGATTTCTGGCATTAAATTTCCAGGGTAAAATCGCCACTTTTTTAATGCTCATACACATACAGCTCTACTTAACTGATATTCATTCCTGAGATCAGCAAGCTAGATTTTCTAGTTTGATCTAGTACGACCATTTGTCTTCTGAGTAAGAACATACAAAAAAGGTTACAAGCAAAGAATGATAGAAAAGTTATTAAAGAACTCTTAGAATCACAGAATTCTTAGAGTCAGAAGGGACCTTTAAAGGTCATCCACTTTAACTCCCTTGAAATGAACAGGCATACCTACAGCTAGTAGGTTGCTCAGAGCCCCATTCAGTCTGATCTTGAGCGTCTCCAAGGACAAGGCATCCATCACATCTCTGGGCAATCTGTTTCAGTGCTTCACTACCTTGATCGTATCGAACTTCTTTCTTATCTCCAATCTGAATGACTGCTGTGGGTTAGAATTTGGCATTTGTTATATACTGTTCATACACATACAATAGCCTATCTGCTAGTGCTATAATACAGAAGTGAGTGTTAACATGAAAAATCTACTGAACTCAAATGTTGCTGATAGTCATAGTCCCAGAACCACTCTCTAACATGAAATCCATACGCAGAATTTTAACACAGCTATACAAAAAGCATCTCAAATAATGACCTCAAAACAGACATTGTAGCAAAAGATGTAGACATTTACAGGAAAAGTTCTTATACACCTCGAGTTTGACTATTCTTTGCTTAATATCATGCTGTCATTTATACCAACAACAGAAGTGTCAGCAGAGAAGCTTATAGAGAAACTCTAAAATACTGCCAAATTAGAATGTAGTGGTTTGTAACTACTCGGTGATAGCTTAATTTAGCTGCAGAGTAATGGAGCATTAAGACCTGATTTACTGTGAGAAAAAAGGGATGGAAAACACCCAATTATTTAGTGACCTTTTCCAACCTCTCTCCACTGGAGAAATACTTAAATAAATAAAATATTCAGAATACAGAAAGAAAAATGAAACAGTGTTCTTAAACAAAGCAAGTAGGGAAATAAAGCTCCAATTTAGAAGAAAAAAGGTTTTCATACAGAAGCAATAAAGTGAAGTACATGCAATTAACTCTTGCAGGATGTTCACTTAAAAGAGTTTAGTAAGACTGTAAAATACTAGCAGTAGAGACAAGAACAGCATCCTCTGTTGCCATAACTAAATAAAATTACAACTGCTAACCATAATTCAGTTGTTTGATTATCCTTCAGTTTACTTAACTCATAAAAACAGAGATTTTCACACAAGTTTTCAAATAGTTTTGGTCATTTTTAGGAATAAAATATTTGAGTACATTTTTTGCATAAAAAGATGCTAAGATTTTAAAATGAACAGTGAAGCTGGTCATGTTATCAGGGTATTAGCCGTGAAAACAGAATTGTAAAGAATTGTATGTTTTCCAAAAATTTCAAGGTACTCGAAAACAAAACCAAGTTCAGAAGGATGTGTTCTGAGCAGAGAGAAGTTTAGCTCTGCTTGTTCATTTAACAGAGTAAAGATGAAGCTGTCTGGAAGCAAAGTAACATTCAGGAAGACATCCATAAGCTAGAGAGTTGATGAAGGAGTAAAAAACTCCTTCCTGGTTTAGGAAAAGAAAAGTAGTTCTGTGATTAAAAACACCTGAAGAGACCCCATGGCATGACATTTTTCTGCATTACAGTTTTTCCTCTTCTTCACTTAATAATAAGTATATTTCAACTGTATCTATACCTATAGTCCCAGACAGGCTACATGCCAAATACATCAGCCAAAAACATATTGGTTTCTTCCCTCCACCCCCCCAAATAAACACAAGACCAAAATAAATGAATAAATTCTGATAGCTTCCTGTTTAAGAGCACTTTCTGATCGGATCACAGACAACTCAGCAGTTACTCACAGTAAAAGATACTCAAAATAAAATGCACACACACACACAAAATCCACGTTCCTGAATTACAAGCCACAACACACGCCCTAAAAAGATTTTCTCCTGTAATTTTTCTTCTATGTAGCAATTTTTGCAACTGATGAGCAAACAAGATGAATCAAGGCCAGGGGATGTTCTTTTCCCTCCCACTGGAAATCTATTTATTATAGTCATTTCTCTAAACACTCCAGCAGACTAACAAACTTTAAACACAGTAACAATCCCCCTTACTTCCTACACTCTAGGTTGGTATTTGCAATTTTTAAAAACATTCACTACAAAAGAAAGTTTTTAGTCTCGGCCAACTACATCTTTTTGCATGGACTAAGCAGTTCCAAATAATAAGGCCCACAGCTCCCAATTAAAAAAGGACTGTGCACAGCTCTCTTTGCTCACCAGCCTCACTCAGAAAAGCATTAAAGTCTCACTAACAGAAATTTCTAGAAACGAAACAAACTTTTTCAAGCTTTTTTGCAGACCATTTCCTTGACCAAGTAAACTTTAAACACATGTAAATGTGCACATACAACTCAGTTTGGGCTGGTTTTGAACTTAAGTCCTTCTGGAGCCATTCACTTGATACATATGTGATATAATCTTCAAGATAATGGCAACTATTTTTTGTGCTTTTTCTAACTGAAGTGTAGCTTGCACTGAAAAAAAAAAAAAAAGAATTCTCAAATTATTAACAAACCAATTTAATCTCATTATTTATAATACTGCCCACTAATAACACAACAACAAAAAAACAACATTGAGCATCTACAGTTTCTGAAGAACAATATCACCCACCTTCTCAATTTCTTATGAAAAAGCGCCACAATGAAAAAATCGTAGCACTATAAAAAAAAAAGTCGTATTGTTCTGAAAATAATGCCTCCTATTTATTTCTGTTGAAACAACAGCAGATACAAAGAGCACAGTAATACTATTCAATAAGGTGAATTCTCCATTCCAAAGCACTACTTCTGAACACAGTCACCACCATCAGCTTTGTGTTTTCACCAGCAATGAATGGGAGCCTGTTAAAACATGCTGTTAAATCTGCACCAGTGGAGGTGACCTCACTCTTGCTGTCACCACTGCTGAAATGCACCACCTACTGCCTCCCTGTGCTCACATCAACTGATTGGTCTCCATAAATGTTCAGCAAGTATCAATGAACGTCAGTAGGCGCAATGTTTTCTGCACAGAGGAATTCAATGACACACCTTCACTTCATACACACTTCCATATCAGACGTCACTCTGTCACACTGCCCCTCTGCTGCCATCTGTCACACGGCAACAAAATGTAATGGAATATTGGTGGGAAGGTTCAACCTCTACTGCCATACACCAACATCTGCCTCTGATGTTGTGGGCCAACACAGTAAAAGAGGAGGTGTTATTTTCAGAGCAGCTCTTATTCACGATTTCCCAGCCACCTCAGGATGCACTTGTAAAGAATATTTGTCTTATTGAGACGGACTTGGGCAAGACAATTTCCAACTACAGTGTATTTCACCAATGCAATGTATTTAAGGGATTATTTAACAGCTACTTGCAGTCACAACATTGTAGAGATTATTCAGAAACAGACAACTCCATTGGCAAGACTTAGAGTTTTTACCAAGTCTTCGATGAACAAAGAATAGAAACAGATCATTCAAGGGTAATTCAAACATTGATGTTGGCTCTATTCTTCTAGCTATGGCAAAATATTCAAATTGTTCTGTGAAGCCCTGACACCAAAAGCCTATTAATTGTATTACTTTAAGGAGGAGTGCAAAGGCATGCCAGCAGACAAAACATCTTGTGCTATTTGAGTCTCTAATATAATAGTCTTTTATACAGCCAGTGTGTTTTGTATCAACAGCTATGTTGAAAAGAATTACAGCAGAATTTGACTACACACATGCAGGACACCAGTTTATTCCTTCATTAACGTGCCATTCACCCAGTCAGAGAGCACCCAAATGCTATTTGAGCACTCAGCATCCTAACCCTATTGCTTAATAACTGCACAATTTGTCTCGTATGGTAAATGCCCAAAATGCAGGGAGCAAGGGCAACTGGGAAATGCATTGCATCAGCCTGCTTGGGACCACCAATGTGGGCTTCAGACAAGATGCTGCTTTCAGGAGAACACTGTTGAAAACAGCTCTCTAATTAGCATCAGACAGGCACAAGCTTGAGCAGAAAGATGAGGGTCAGCAGACTGAAGAGCAGGTCAAGCTACCAAAATTCTATGGGACAATACACAGGCTACATGGCAGCAAAGTTTTTCGCTTTCACAGACAATGCTCTGTGCTAAAATCTATAGGCCCTCCTCACTGCCTCCTTCTTCCAGTGGGGGTGGGGGGGAAGGAAATTAAATGGCTCTCTTGTCAGTGTGACATGATCACTGTTTAGGAGCTACAATTTTCTGAATAAAAACAAATAAATAGAGGCCAAGTACGCATCACTTGCAGCCAAAATTGTTTATGTTGTATATAAGGGCCCAATTAGCAGTGTATTAAGACAGCACAAATATTCCCTCACAAGATTTCACGCTTCTCATCACACAGAGGATGGAAAATACACAGAAACATTCCTGGAAGAGAAACAACTGCACCACCTATTCAATCGCTCTGATTTATTTATCTGTTTGTTACATTTATTGTTGCTCTTTAACAGCTTAATCAATGACTCTGACAGTGGGATCGAGTGCACCCTCAGCAAGTTTGTGGATGATACCAATAATGCCAAGCTGTGTACTGCAGCCAACACACCTGAGTGTTGGGATGCCACCCAGAGAGATCCATACAGGCTCATGCAGTGGGCCAAGGTGAACCTCATGAGGTTCAACAAATCCAAGTGTGGCAACCTCCCCTACCAATTCAAGCTGAGAGAAAGACACAGCACAGCCCTGCTGAAAATGACATGGAGATACTGGTAGATGGTAAACTGGACATGAATCAATGATATGCCTTTGCAGTACAGAAAGCCAACCGTATCCTGTGCTGCATCAAAACAAGCATGGTTTCAAACTAAAAGAAGGGATGCTTAGATTGGATATAAGGAAGAAGCTTTTCACCACCAGGGAGGTAAGACACTGGACCAGGCTGCCCAGAGAGATGGTAGGTGGAGGTATTCAAGCTCAGGCTGGATGAGGCTCTGAGCAATCTAACCTAGCTGCAGGTATCTTTGTTTTCTGCAAGGGAGTTGGAGTGAAAGATCTTTAAAGATCCTTTCCAACACAAAAGATTCTGTGATTTTATTACAAGGATTGATGCTTTAAAAAAAAAAAAAAAGAAAAAAAGTGATAGTTAAAGACCAGGTTTGCTTCTCAAAACCAAAATTACCATTAATTGCTGCTTTAGAGCAAACACTGCACATCCCCAAAGGGATTTTCACTCCAAACTTTAGACTTCCACCTTGGAGAAGAAAGAACTCACATTTTAGACATCAGCTTTAAGTGAGTCACACCCAGTGCATCTGATTTCTCCTAGTGGCTTTGAAGTCCAGTCAGAGCACGAGCTTAGGTGTCAAATACATATAAGCATACCTGGCTGACCTCTCTTGGTGGATTTCTTTTTTCTCTTTAAATTTAGTCTAACAGTGGGATAAACAAACCGCTGCCCATTTTTGCTAAGCTATTACAATCAGAGCATTGTATAAACTTCACATCTTCCTCAAACTTGGATAAGACGCTTGTCCTTATTCAAAAAGGTCAAATTTCCCAATGGAGCAAAACCAGAAAAAAACAGATTGCTCTCAAATTTACCTGCAGCTGCTTCATTCAGGAATGAGCTGTCAGCAGCCAGCAAGACTATCACTTCTCAGAGCTTCCCTGGCTCCAAGTCAAACTACGTTAAGCCCACAGGGCCAAGCCTCAGCATAATAGATAACACAGACAGGAAATAGCAAGGGGAAATGAGTGTGTGCTAAGGAGATTTTGAGGGCAGAAACCAGGCTGACATGTAGGGGAGGACAAAAAGAAGTGGGAAACCAAGGAGGGAGCTGAACCAGTGAAGTACAGAGGAAAGCAGGATGGCAAAAAAAAAAAAGTAAGTGAAAGGGAGACTAAATGATGTGAAAAAAGGATTATGATTCAGTGTTTTATTGTTATTACAAAAATTGTATCAGAATAGAAATTACCATCCACATGCTAACCGGAGAAAGAAAACGCTTCCCAGGAGCCATATGTTCCTCTAAATTGGGCCAGGTACTTCACTGATGCAATGACCAAACATCAAGCAATCATATAATCATTTAATTTAAGGAGCTATACATTGCACTGATAACATTGCAAGCCATAAGCTTATAAACAAGAGAGACATCATGATCATAGCCACAAAAAACTTTTTTTTTTTTTTAAGTATACTTCTATATTTGTATACACTGCCACGTTTCTGGAGGCATCAGAAAGTATCATTCTGTATATCTTTCAGAACATCAAGCCGACTGTATGAGGAGACTCGTGAAGATGAGAGCTCAGAAGCACCAACAGGCAGTCGCTGCTCCAAAGACAGTAGAAGGATGCAGATGAACAGAGCCCCAGTGGAGTGACTGGCCAAAACTCTGAGATCATTTTAAAACTCTGAATTCACAAGGAAGGTGAGGGGACAGAAAACTTGGGGCAGTGAAAAAAAAAAATGGGTGTTAGGACTTAAAATCTAAATTGATCATTCAAGCAAAACCAACATCAAAGAGGAATTTCAGACAATATAAAACCAACTCAGTATTGTGGGCTTTAGACGAGTATAAAGCCTAAAAATTTAGGGCAACAGATGTTCCCGAATAATATAGGTCAGAAACAGCACTTCAGCATGTTAAAATAAATCAGGTCTTTCATATTTCAGTGCTGTTTACAGATAGATGAATTGAGAAGGGAATAACCTCGCCAAACAGAGCAATGCAATGGGGCCTCTTTTAGAATAACACCTGCACATTAACTGTTTATTAACTGACATATTTTATATGTTGCTAATACTTTAATACTTCACTTAACTACAGTGAATGCTCTAGAGATTCTAATGTTTAAATGCATATCTACATTTCTGTTGGTCTGAGTTAAGAATATAAGAAATGCCTCACGCTATGCGTAAGAGTGATTATAAATACACTGATTTGAATCTTTCAGGAACTCTGCATCCAAGAAGGACTGAAAAAACAAATTACCCTCACAGTACTATAAATGCCTAATGTTTGCTATACACACAATATGTTAAACATGCATTCTGTATTCATTTAAGGCAAAGATAAGAAAAAATAACATAAATGTCACTAACAGTTACATTTTGGAACATATTTTTTTTCTCCTGAGAAAATATCTTTTTTTTTAATAAAAAAAAAAAAAAGCCTGCAATTTGTTTCTAGTAGCTCCTCCTCAAGGAGCAGTTTTGAATAAAAAAGGGCAAAAGTATATGTTTTTCTGGTTGCTTAAGTGCAACATCTCACTATTCAGCTCTAAAGGTGAGGGATTTGAGCTTCAGGGAATGCTCATCTAAGTCCTTCTCTCAAGCTCTCCCATTAAGGTCTTCCGACCTTAAAAACCTTCAGAAGCTTAAGAAGCTTCAGGAAAGATTTATTTTAATGAATCTTTAGAATATAAAGTTAAGTGAAGTTGAAGGGGGAAAAAGAGAGAAAACAAAGAAGGTCAGAAAAGTAGAGAAGGTAATAAGAAGTACATTAAGTAGCATGTTATATTAAATACTCAAATCAAAAGAATTAAGGAGAAAATCTACTACTGCACTGGTTTTAGCAATTCATAATCACTTTTCAAAATAGCAGTCAGGGATGAATCTGACTGCAAAGGCAGACCATAATTAACCTCAGAAATAAACCTGTTAATATAGAGGGAAACATTTTTCTTCAGATTCTTTATAGAGTTGCTTTTCTATTACTTCATGTAGAAGCGACCACCTTTATAATGTTATTTAGAAACCTCGGGACCCATTCTATTTTTGTTGGCCATCTCTGTCACTTACTCCACACCTCCATACCACAACGTGGCGGTACGTTCAAACTCTGATCTGCAGTCTCATATTTAGAAGTTTTATGTATTTGGATGAATTCAGATAGATGTACTATTTTTCTTTTTTTCCTGAGGTAAAGTTCCACTGCAGAGCACCGCATTTAACATACCCAGTAATATTATCCTCCTGCTTTTTAAGTTCCACACAAACATTTATTTGCAATATTAATGCATCGTTTGCAATGGCACAGCTTAGACAAGAGTTCAGAATTTTTATAAAACAGCTTTGAACACCTTGGTGGTCACGCACAAAAATTATAGGCTTATGCCATATCAACTTCTCCAACATCAGCTTGATCCCAAAAGATTATTCCTCGCTGAATTCAGCATAGAAAAGCCAAGGGTAAGCAATAAATGACCAAAATTATTCCACACCTGTAGAGTTATGGATTCCTGCCTTTTTATGGAATTACAAAATATGGATTTATTCAACTCCTTTTCCTTCCTCCTCCCCAAACGAGACAGTTTAATAGTGACCTGGCACATCACAACCAGCTGGAATTTGATGCTATTCCCAGCACTGATCAATCAGGTTCTAGAAGCTAGATGGATGTATTAAGGCTCAGAAGATTTCAAAGCAGAGGCTTTAATTCGTGCAGAGCTGGCAAAGGTTTTGTTCGCCCCTATTGTTCAGCAATCCACAGAGAGTTCTTACAGATGCTGAAAGTTATACCGAAGTGAAACCAAACCTTCAAAAGAGCAAAAACAGAACGTGATTGAACGAAGCTGCAAACCAGAGTGGAGACAGCCTTTAGCAAGATTCTCTAAAAAGGAAAAACAGGCTGAGTGTTTTGTAATGACTTTAAAAAAAAAAAAACACAACTCCACACATTTGAGACTTTTGGAAGAAAAGACTTTGTGAACTTGGACAGAAATCTTCTTTGCATATTATCCATAGCAACACCAGTCAAACATCAGAACTCTGACTGCAGCAGTTCTTCACCCACCCATCTGCTTGTTGACTGCCAAGATCATTAGTGCTTGACAGTGTGGCTCTGGTGACAAAATATAGCAACCAATCATTCATTACAAGGGCAGTCTCCCTTACAAAGTCACCTACTGTAATTGGTACCGACACTGTCATCTACAAAGATATTTCTTTAGCACACGTGAAGGTAAGGGGAAAAGGGACCTTTAAGTGGTACCTGTATTTTTTGTCAGGATATTTGCTTTATTGTTCTTTTTAAGCTATCCTTATGGCATGTTCACCAAGGTACTTACATAGCACCTTTAGGTACTTACAGATTCACTTCCAGAAGTAACCAGTGGAGTTTTATAGCTGAATTTACAAGCACTACGCAGTAACTACTCAAATCTTTTCTCCCTCATGCCAAGCAGAATGTGAGTTTGGTTCCTATACTGATGT
Source organism: Tympanuchus pallidicinctus (assembly GCF_026119805.1). NCBI lineage: Eukaryota > Metazoa > Chordata > Aves > Galliformes > Phasianidae > Tympanuchus > Tympanuchus pallidicinctus. Next base: position 23,409,004 of record NW_026294802.1, read on the forward strand.
TGAAACTAAGGGCCTGGGACAGCTCAAGGCACAGCCAAGGCAGGTGCTGGTCAAGCTCTGTAAAGTATTGCCAACAGTTCTCATTCTGGTCAACAAACCCGCGCCGCTTCCAGCGCTGAGCCTCTGCAGAAGACAGGTTGCCAATGCTGTGGCTCTGATGTGGACAATCACTCTCAAGGGAAAAAGATGAATCCCAGGAACTCTCTCTCACTGGTGACTCAAGCCAGAATACACATGTAAGAATAAATAAATAATAATAATTTAAAAGACAGATGTTCAATGTTAAACATAGTAATAACAGGAATATTTATTTTCTTTCTCCTCTGCACTATTCCAGAAACTGGAGAGAAGCCGAACTGAAGGAAGCAGAAAGGACTTCCTTCTTCTTGCATTTTTTTAAATTCCCCATACAGCTCCCAGCCAGTAAGCATAGATGAACCCACACACCATCAGGACTCAGAAAAGCCTGCACTTCCAAAGACAGCACAGTCCATTAACATAAAGCAATTAATAGTAAGTACCATACTTCAGAAATAAAAGATTGTTATCCAGACCCAGAGTCACATATGGCAATGGAGATAATGAATGAATAAATAAATACAATCCTCAGCTAATTATCAGAGGAACCAACAGGCTCTTCAACAGCTGTCTACTCTTCAACAGTATTCTGTATCTTCCTCATCTCCCTCCAGAAGAGACTGGTATTCCACAGTAAATATTGCATCCTGCTATTTTTGCCCATACCTGTGGGAAACACACACAGTTCTTCGCCATCCTGTTCAGTTCCGATCCTGTAAGACTTCCTTCTCTAAGCTACTGAGTAGTCTTACCTGCTTCAGCGGCTCAACAACTTCAGCTGCATTTCAAGAGAAGAATGCATGAGCTGAAACTCCTGATGAGGCTCTTGACAAAGAGCAAAAAACAAGCATTTCACTTTGGGAAGAAATTGTCAAAAATAGAAAAAAAAAATTACTTTCAGTCTGAGATGCCAAGGTATACCAGGAACCACTGATGGATCTCCTCATGGCAAAATAAAAGATCTCCCTTTCTTCTTGCTTCTTTTCTTGCCCTTCCTCTGCAAAGTCCATCTCAGTTTGAACCTTAAGTTTAATGCAATAAAGAACATTATGTCCTCATTCAGGACCACAGATCTTTAAGTGGTTACCATAATGACAAACAGAAAAGCTTCCAAAAGCAAAAGACTTTGGGAACCACGCAGATACTTGCTTAAAATCAAGCTTATCCACAAATAGGCAGCACAGTGCTGCTGCAGGCTATTGCAATGTCATGTCAGTGGAAAATACTGACTTTATTAATGTATATTTTAGTGAGAAGGTTGGTGGTTTTTTTTTCAGCTTCCATGACTCAAAACCAGAAATAAGGATCAAGAACTGCCATGCTAAAGAATTGTAGGACTGCTCTGTAAGACTGTTCTCCTAAAACCAACAAGAACTTTCATTTCCAACCACTTTTAGGAGGCTCACACTCATCATCAGATAACTTACATGGGTAGTTCTAAGAGAAATTTTCTCCCATTTTACTCAAGCTCTGTCATTTTAATGTGGCAAGAGAACTGATCATTTTCAATCTTCCCTTCTTTAACTAAAAGCAGGTAAACTTGGGCAAATGTTACTCTTCCCTGGCCCTCATGATCAACAGTAGCAGTGCTACCCATAAATCAGCTACATTTTGCTTTTTATACTTAGAATCATGGATCAATCCAATAGATAAAAATCACTACACAAAAAGATGTGCTACAAAATTCTGTAGTATGCTAGCAGCAATTTTCCTTAGTTCACATTCCCCAGAAAACCACATCTAATGGGGGGAAAAAAAGAAACTCAGTTGATCACTGCCATCGTGAGCAGCTAAGATGTGGAGTCTGAGGAGTTCGGTTCATACTTCACAAGCAAAATCTTAAACTGCACATCATCTGTGGTAGGGAGAGCAAGCAAGCAAAGGAGAGCAAGAGGCACCTTCAGCAATATTGGGAAAGCTGGCAATACTGGAGGTAACTTAAAACAACTATAAGAACACTGACAGCACAGAACTAGTCTCAGTGTGAGATCCCACCAGAACACTTTCTAAGTGCTGAACTGCCAGGGGTGGAGTGGAAAGCAAGAACAAGCTATCAGCTGATTAAAAATTCTGATCACCACTGCACAAACAACTGTGGATAGAAAGCAAGCAGCTCAACTTCTGAAAACAGCTCAAAAAGCACTTCCACTGTTTTTGTGGTTTTTTTAATCAACGATTAAAATTTGGAAACAATACCCTTGTGCAATTTGTAGATGGCATGTGATCCAAGGAAAAAAATAAACTTCTTTAGTTTGTATTAACAGGTGTTTCTCTTAGTTAAGTTAAATTTTCCCTAGAGGTGCACACAGGGAAAATAGCACACAACAGTCAGTTAATGAAGAGCACTCATAATTTTGAGAGGCAAATATGCTGGAGGTGAATTACATTTTGAGTGCTCCTCTTGAACATTTCCTCTAATCTTAAGGAGTTCGTCCTCACCTTTCTGCCATTCAGAAGAACACATCTGCAGCAACAGCAGTGATGGAGAAAGAAGCAAATAATATTAATTCTGAATCTGCACAGCTACCTGAGTGTCTTCTGGATGCCTCTCACACTAACAGCACTAATAGAAGGCACTGGGGTTCATTCTCTGGAGTGACTGGTTTGAATCAGTTTCCAAGTTTAAACAAATCTTCTGGCCACTGCTCAGGCACTGTAAAACAACATTTTCCACACCACAAAACCACCAACCATTTCTGCAAAAGCCAGCAGCACACTAGACCCACCACTGTAATCATATGGATGACAAATGCTAAGCCACCAGCGCTCTGCTGCACACCAAGGTTATCCATTATTTTCTGGAAGAGTGATGAGGAACACTGATGGTCTTGATGCACTACCTTGAACACTACCTTGAATCTTTTCTACTTTACATTATGATTATCATTGCTCTTGAAGTATTCATAACGGATGCAACAACCCCACTACTGGTACACACAGATACAAGAATGTACATTGTGACTGTGTTTTGCAGCACGCTGGAGCCTCTCCAGCCACACTGCTTAAATATCAACCTTTTCTTTCCGTTTCACTCAAAAGGCTAACTACTAAGAAGAAAGTACAGCTGATCTGTCACGTGTTTCTGTAGCTGTTCCTGTAATAAATCTACATATCAGGTCCATCACACACGAAAAAAATCAACAGGAATGGGGGGAGGAGGGAGAGAGTAGGCACTGTATTAGCCCCATTCAGCCACTTAGCAAGGGGACAAACTGTTCAGCTCACTTTTTGCTGATCTTCCGGAACCCGAGCTGCCATGGACAGTCTGGAACACAAAGAGGCTTCCCTGGCAGGCCAGCAAGGCTCTGTCCCCACACTTACCTGCAACATTTCACAGGAACCACTGCTCTCAACAGCTTTAAAAGATTTTATCTGCAATTCATGCACATTTTTCAACATGCTTCCTTCTCTGCCTTAAAAAAAATTGGCTTACAAAAGAACAGCATTAACATATGTAAAATAGGCCAACTTGGCCTCAAGCTACTCAGTCCCCTCCTAAACTCAAGTTTTGCATCTTATATCTGCAAAGACAAACTGTGGTTGCAGTATAGTGTTTCACTCATTTTTCCTCTGGACAACTGGGCATCCACTTACGAAATCACAGGATTTGCTTAAAGTCATGAGGCCTGATGTTGATTAAACTAAATCAGCCTCACTGTATGAGAGATCTCTAGGGAGGAAGGAAATGCTTGCAATTCTTTATTCTTGTAAATTCAATTCAGACTAGGTGAGTGCAATCCCAAGAATGGCAGACTGCAAACCCAAGAAGGAAAACAAATTGGCAAGTTTCTTACATGCAAACTCAGATAACAAACCATACCCATAATTCCCAAGATGTCTTGAAAAACAGATCGTATCAAAGTGAAAAAAGTACAAGTTTTGTTTTATTATTTTTGAAAGTATGCACGCAAAAATCTTATTTTCTTTGACTGAAGTGCTAACTGTATTTGTACCATCTTATATTTCACGACATTGTTCTCAAAGAGAACAAAGATCTCTCTAGCAGCAAGTTCAGAGCTCAGCCTTTTGATGTAACTGACAGTTGTTCTGTACACGGGAAGAAGTTTTGATTTGTATTGGTTATGCAAAGTGGAGCAGTTTCTCTGGAAAGCTGAATTTAGACTGGGGATACAAAGATGGTAATTTCTTTTATGTTTCACTCTCTCTTATTAATTTAGTAGCAGCTTGGAGTGTAACATTTGCATTCAAAGCTTCAGATACTCTGTACATCAAAACATCCCTGTAACAGGCAACATGCTTTGAAATTTAAATATAGGCATAAATTGTACTTCCCTCCTGCAAGTATGAGGAACTATCCAAAATTCTGGGGAATTCTGCATCCACATCACGAGGCTTCAAATGTTTCCTCTGCCATCAAAACCATTGCCAAAAATTCCCCTATTCCAAATGTTACCAGCATTTCTAACTCCTTTTGTTCTCATCAGGATCTGCTGTTTCTTTTTACCTTGTGAGCTCTGAGGATGCTATTCAGAGGAATTTAAAAACCAGCGAAGAAAAAAACTGAAAGGTGTAGCTCCATAGTAAACACAGCCAGGCCACAAATCCCAGCCGAACACACTCCTCTGTTTGTTTGCTTCTTAAGAAACAAGTGAAAAGGTTACCAAGCAGTTTAGAAGTACTGACAAGACACCAAATTTACTCCTCTCTCTTCTTTACTCAAACTCAAGCAGCGCAAGCACATAAGGGCATTTGAAGAACACCATGCCCAAACAGCACCCAGCTCTCAGTAAGCCCACCCAGCACTCACCCACCTCTGCAACACGCATGTGAAGATTCATACTCTTTAACTCATCTACACTCGAATAAACTCTGAAGTCCTCCCAGACTATATCATCCTGATGATGTTATTCTTTGTTTCATCTTGTTGTAAGAATATAATTGTTCAGAATTGAAATAACAGTGGCTGGGACCTGTTCCAGGTCATTACTGCAACCACATTAAGGCAGGATTGAGCACCTCCTTTGCAGCAGTGCAGTGCTCCTCCGGAATTTGCTTGCTTTTTCTGTTTACAACACGTTCAAATCAACTCTGAATCCTGCAGGATTATTTTTCCTGAAGCAAATTCCAAATTTGACATAGTTTTTCTGATATTTAATGTAATTAACTCAGTAGGCATTTAACTTGCTTCTTGGACTTGTAGAAGGGTTTCATCTGTTATAATAATGCATCATACAATACAGGTTAGTGTTTATTCACATGACAAAACAGGAAGAAATTAGAATGAGATTACAAAGAAAAAAAAAAAAAAAGAAAAAAGAATTTTTTTCCAAGAAATTATAACGTCTTTAAAGGGAAAACATTCTGCAGTCTTTCCAGACTGCATGCTCACTATATTATCTGTTCCCACCATACCTTTTTTCCATTATAATTTATTATATATTCTACTTTTAAAGCCTACGGTACACAAGCACCTCATTATAGCATGCAAATTTTTTGGTTCCCAACTTCATTAGTGTGGGTGAGCTGTATTGAGTAATGCTGCATTCGCCACTTGTTAAACGAACAGTATTGAAATAATTCATACAAGGAGAGAAAGAAGCAGAAATTAGCAACCAGAAAACTCGAGTCTCCTTTTGCAATACATAAATTTAGTATCACCTCTCCTAGCAATTCACTTGCTAAGAAGGCAGGTTTGTATACCAAGATGCAGAAATAAAATTGAAATAGTTCCAAGTACTACATAAGGTTTGCCTGCCAAGAAGTCTTTGCAAATGTACACACATCTTTATAAAGTACATACATTTCAAATACTTCACCCTGTAATTTGCATGTGCATAGTTTAAGGAACAGGAGCATAAAAGCTCATCGACTGTGCTTAAACCACAGGCACCTGCAGACACATGCTCTACTGGTGCCTGCATGAAAGCTGAATTATCTCCCGATCTCTTACTGCAGGGCTGCAACCACCTGTTGAGAGCCTGTTTATAAAATGCAAACCAGAGCTGACAAAATAGATTTTAAGACTCCACAGTTCAGCTTCTGCTTACTGGATATTTGCATGATAAATGCTGATACTGTTCTAACAGAACTACTTTTCCCACCCTACATACAAAGCCCAAACCGCTACGTGATTTAATATGGACAGCTGATGCAAGCAAGACCTGTACATTCAGCACCAACTTTCTACTTTAAATATGTTTTTCACATAGGGAACATCATATTTTTCTTGAATATACTTTTTAACAGATATTTCGTTTAGCAGATATTTCTTTCATTCATATATGGCCACGGTCAAGGGAAGAGGTCCCAAGCATAGATTTCCTTTATGACAAAAAGAAACAGTTTAATCTGTGGACTCTTGGCATCAGCATACCAACAGCTGTAGAAAACTAATTTCATTTGAAACCCTATAGGCAAATATTTTTCTAGTCTCCAAAAGCTACATCAATTCACACAAACTGTGAGCAAGCTGTTACAGACAAAGGAAAACTGCTTATGCTCACAAAAGCTGAACGCATGGGATTTAAGGCAGGTCAAAGCAAAACAATCCAATTAATATTCCCTTCAATATTTTGGGAAATAATTAGTACACACGCATTCTCAAGTAATTGCTTCACAAAGCAGTTCAGGCAAATCATGCAAAACCAAGTGGAATTCCATAGAAAGCTCAGTCCACTCTTCATTTCAAAACACTATCAGAATACTGCATATGAGAGAAAAACAGAGACTTTAGGGAAGTCAAATATTATACAAATCAATGATTTGCTTCAGGTTTTGGAGTGAATGAACAAAATCCTGTAGGTATACCATTGAACAAACTTGCCATAAAAAGCCACAGTAAAGTCTGCTATTTTACTTTACAGAAAGAGCAGGCTTCAGTGGTTCAGAAGATGCATCATGGTTATGCATACTTAGGAGAACACTGAACAGCTGCTGTTGGAGAGGACGCACTGGGTTTCTTTAATCATTGAAATCAGTCATTAATCTACATATTTGAGCATACATGAATATTAAAAAATACTAAATAAGCCAGATATTCATCCACAGTTTCTACCAAACTAGTTATTTTTGAGAATTATTTCAATGGGTAACCAAATCACCATGACCTTATTGGAAAAGAAGGAATGACATCTTATGGGAATGACAATTCTTTTAAATACTCTCTCACATAAAAATATCCTTTATACCGAGATAAATAAAAATGTGCACTCTCCAATTTCAGAAGACAAAATACACACTAGCAAATTCTATATTTCAGCAACTAAATCGTATTAATCTTAGAACCCCTATCAACCAAAGCCTGTGCTGCTCTTCACGAGCTTCCCAACTCAGTGAATCCCCTGGCTTTTATCATCTCTTTCAGTTGAGACAATGCAGAAACACATTCCTTCCTACGTTCTAGAAATCATATTAAAACAAGCATAGCTTCCAGAAGACTTATGAACTTGTTACTTAGGAGACAACAGCTGTCTGCACCTGGTTACACACACAAGGTATGATGCTCTTCAGCGTGCTTTCAGTTCTCTACAACTTTAAAATGAAGCTGTGATAAGTACAATTTGAGGAGGCCAGGTATTTTATTGCTTCAGTGAACTTTCAGCTCATCTCTCCAACTTCTCACTCCCCATCTATTTTAAGAACTATTTTCAGAGATTGGCTTGTGTTAAAACCTGCAGCCTACAGAGCAATACTGATCAGTATTCACACAGGCCACTGTTTCCCATTGTTAGCTTTTGATCAAATGCTTCTTTTGTGGCTCATCTATAAAGCATCAAGAAGTACCAGCCTTAGACTGCTATGGATTTGAGAGAATGATGCTCATTAGCCCACCAATTGTTTTTTCAGTCATTCCATCTAGGTTTGTTATTCTGAGTTTATCTGCCAGTCATTTACAAATCCTGACATACATCAATGACCACACTGACAAAGCCTGATGTCACAGCAGCACTGTGTTCTATGTAGCTGGAAGTCAAAAAGAAGAACGGGTATTTCCACAGAAGTACAAAATTATTCAGTAATGGTCCTGAGTAACCAACAGTATGTATCTGATAAAGGAACAATGGAGTTAAATGTTTCAGCTTTGTACAGTGACATGAGAAGGCTGTTAGGGCACAAGAATTCTAAACAGTTTTGTTCCATCTATATTTTATTTTACCAAATTATGTATTCTACTACGGTTCCACATTTTGATGTTAAAGAGAGAGAAGAAGAAAAAAAAAAAGTAGCCTCAACTCATTCTCCCTTCTGTCCATATTGAGAGTAAATCTGCAACAAAAATGATGTGCCAGGAAGAGTCTAAGCCAGGAACCACAAGCACTCAAATTCAGCAACAGTAGTTTCCTTCAACACAAGGCAGACAATGTGGTGCTATGCAGACAAACTTTTCAGTTCTCTGCCACCTGTCAATGCTTCATTTTTACCATTTGCTTTTTCTGACAGCTGACCTTGAGATGCAATTCTGACTGTAAATTCTTTTTTTTTTAAAAAAAAATCTCTAAACATGGAGATATTGATGCTTATACCATCACTCCTTTTTCCAGATTCATGTTGACAATGGAGCAAATACGTACTGATAAAAAATGAATGTGGTAAATAATTTGATGCAAATTAATGAATACAATCTTATATCTAAGCCTTACTGCACCTGTGAACTACAGATCACATTAGCAAATAATCACATGAGTTAAGTTGTATCTACTTCTACCTCTAGCACAAGCCAAGCATCTCCATCGATCCCCATCCTCCTAAACTGTTCAGGAAGGGAAAGGGCAGCTCACCTATTCCAGGCTGATTAATGGGATTACTACTGGGAACAGAGCAGGATATTCAGGTACTCACATTGCTATTAGCCCCAAGCAGCAAGGATTCAAGATGAGGTAGAATCAGAGTTGAAAGACAAAACAGAAACAACAAAACCAACTAACCATGACATTAAGAAATGTGGCAAACTTCCAAGCTCCACCATTCCACTAATCTTCTCGGCCTGCTAATAAGACTTTAATTTAGATTAGTGAGGGGAATTTCACCTTCTTCCATGCATCAGCAATCTACACATCAATAGAGAAGATGGTTAAGGTGCCCTGCTCCCACCCTTAATGTCCGATCAAAACACCACAGCTAAGTCATGCCAAAACTCTTCTCTGGGTCAGACTGGCAAAGAGCCAGCGAGATTTATAGATACATATTCTTCCACATCCTTACTTAACATTTGAATGGCATGGATGCTTACTAAGCAAAACCCTCTGACAAAACTGACCACTGCAGAGACATTTGCCCACAAACTTCTCTCTTTGGAGGCTAGTGATTCATTTCCAATTCCCCAAGCCCCTAAGAGAGGTACTAAACAGCTCCAAGTGTATGGTTTGTGGTTGCATACTGGTGTGCAAAGCAGATGAATCCCACTAGATCAGCCATGTACCACACACTGTTGCAGTAAACATGATTTTAGTCCATCATTTCCAGAAAGAAGAAAAATAAAAGAAAAGAAAAGAAGAAAAAAAAGAAAAAAGAGATTACCACAACTGAAAACTGAACAACTCAACTTGCAAACTTCAGACACTCTGGACCCTACTGCTTTTACACAACTCTGTTTCTTCCTTTTTTAGTGAACTAGCTGCCTATTTCATATTGAAACACAATGGTTTTGTGCAGAAACAGCAGAAACAGACAGCATAAATCAGTTATAAAGTAAAAGTTACCATCAACTAGAAACATAAAATAGATAAGTAAAGCATTCTGAAGGTACTCAGCAAGTCACTGTAGCTGTTAGCTGTGCATTGATCTATCCAAGTTACAAAGTGAGAAGGAAACCTGACAGCAACTACTTATTCACTGCCATAGGAAAAAAACAATAAAATCACTGCCTAAATCTAAGCACATTTTCTTAATTAAGAATTAAAAAATGGAACTCATTTTAGAACCTCATTCTTTAGAGTGCTGCTACTCAGCAATATTACTTAACTCATACATTTTTCCAATGTACATGTGGTGCCCAAAGATTGTGATATGAATTATGTGGCAGGCTGTTGCAGACAGCAAAACGGTCAAAAAGCCTTCAGTAACACTACTGATGCTGAAAATTTTGCTTAGCACTTGAATGGCAGCTTATCCAGCACTATCAGCAAACAGCACAGCAAAAAGCCATGACCTATTCCACTGTTATGACTCACAGCAGTCCTTACAGAAGGGACCCAACAGATTTAGTCTCATTCATCTGAAGTGCTGCTACACCCTCCTGATAAGCACAATATGTATTTTTTACAGCTCTTTCTCGTCACAGAAATCATGGTCAAGTTACAGGCGTACATAACACAGGAATTAGAAACCAGTAAGTTCCTAGAATCAAATCCAGTGAAGGAAGATCGGTTCTGCAATGAGTCGCTAATGAAGAGAAGGAAAGCTCTGCAGCAGCCAGCCAGCCTCATAGCAAACTGTCTGGAATCACCTGCAGCAAGGCGCTGCATTTGCTTCCTTTTTTTCCATCTGCTCAAATAAACAGTAGACGTTCAGAAAGGAAATGCTAAAAGTAAACTGCGATTCTGTGCTGATTTTAATGAGGAAAGGGCTGTCGGTGTTGCAGAGAGAACTTAATTTCACTGAAAAAATAAAAAGGGAATGGAAGAATAAAAGCTTTAATGAAGAAGTTCTCAGAGTAAACAAGATTTTGTACTGAAGACTTTTTTCTGTTTGTATCACAAGTAGAGTCATAAAGATACAAACAGTGAACTAGAAAGTGCCAGAAAATATTTTTCACAATGTTAGACAGAAACTTGTCTAAACAGTCTCACAAATAGCCAGGAAACTCATTTTTAAGTCTTTTCTTTCTCTTTTCTGTTTACGGAAATCTTTTCAGAGATTGGTTGCTATTAGCTCTCTTGAATTCCTTTCCTGGTATATGAATTTTAATTGAATATTTTTCATTCCATTCTGTACTGAATTGAAATACTGAAGTCAGATTCATTGAGCAGCTGCAAGTATCCCGACCAGAGAAAAAGCTGAACTTGCTAACCAAGTAGAGCTAACACTGAACTCGCCAATTTGCAATCACTGCAACCATTCCCACCAGTGTCAAAGGCAAGATGCTTTAAATAGAGTCTTAATTTTATTTTCATCCGTTCTTCCCCAGTGAATTAGCTTGGGGACTGAGAATAACATTTATGCTAACAACCAGAAGCCAGATGTGCTAAGTGATTAAAAGTACTTTATAATGTGGTTAGCTTCTATGCACATTTACTAAATAGTCTACATTGGACTCCATAGCAACTTGAGAATATGATCCGACGTTGAATTTTATGAATAGTCAAATTTCAAAGAATTACTGTATCGTTCTTACAACTCACGTCTCCTGAAAAACTTTGCTGAAAACTCTGATCTCACAAAGCATATATCTGGAATTGCAGTCTGCCTACTGCCAGTTCCCACTTAAATATGATTTGCAAAGAAGATGAAGCATTTTTATCTAAAACGAGTAGAGATCAGAAACAATTGTTCTGAGGTAACAGGTGCTCTAGTGCCAATGAAGTTCTGAAATACACTTTAAATGTTTTCTTACTGTAGGCATTTTTACACAATAGTTGTCATATACAACCCATACGAAAGCATGTGCATGCAAACTTTGTTATTTAGCTTTAAACTATGAGCAGATTTTCAAGATAGGAAATGCCAAAACTAAAGATTTGCACTTTCTGTCCTAAAATGGCAGAGCAAAAATAGCAGTCCAGCCTCACTTCTCCCATGAGAAGCTTTGCAAAACGCATTCTATCCTGTCTGCTTTACCTCTGGAAATATTTATTACAAAAATTCCAAGCTTCGTGACTGAATTTTTCTGAGTCATTTTTTCATCTCCCCTACATCCTTCAGGATACCTCTCATCTAAAAGCTATTCTAGTCTCTTCCTATCCTAAGGGCCTGACTTAACACAGCCATAGGAAACTCACTTCCTTCCCACCCTGGTTATTTTTCTTCCTAATAGATGCACAGACTGATCTCTGACAGACGTTTAGTCACTGGGAAAGAGAGGAGCTGGAAGGGAGCAGAAGCCCTCTGGCGCACTGAGAGATTAAAGGAAAATGCTGATTCAGGCCGGCCCAGCTGTCAAACAACTTTCTGAACAGGATGTGTAACATTCACAACTTCATCTCAGTGCTACACATTGCAGTCACTTCATTGTCTTACCAGAGAAAGAAAATACCTGGTTACCTTCAGCTACCATCATGGGAAACACTGAAAAATCATCAATTGCACTGGTCAACATCAAGTACGTTACTAGTTTGGTATCTCCTCTGTACTCCCCCAAGCCTTCTCAATGATACAGAAGCAGAAGAACTCAGTGAATGTACGACAGCACATCCTTCACAACACAGCATGGCTTCTGCACAAGTTGCTGAAAGCCAATTAAATGTGAACATCACCTGCAATCAATAATTTTGACCAATGTGTGATCAACACAAATACCAAAGGAGTACCGTTTCACTGCAGGACTATTTGTCCTGCTACATAAAGCCCTGGAATGCCTATTTAACATGAGGGTTTCATCTTCCCATATCAGGGGTGTGAGGAAATGGCTGCAAACAGAAAACCACACACAGCCTAACTTCAAAGCCAGCTTTTGCCATGTGGTGCCTACGCACAGCATCCGCAAGCAGCTACTAGCACCTTGAAGATCCTACACAGAATCTGTACATATTATTTTTAAATAATTGATTATATCCCCAATGTTACTGCACAATACTTACATGCTCCAGTTCTGCAAGGTTTCATCAGAAAACGTTACAGGTTTTAAGCTTTCAAGAGATAAAGTAATTTCATTTAAAGATGAAAAGCAGCATGTATGGTTAAAAAAGGCTCACTGATAGTGTAAAACTGGTAAAATAACTTGCATGGTACTATCTCTGAGCTGTAAAAACATTTTTCCCATTTTATATATGAGACTGGAATGAAGCCACATTTACCATCTATTCATTCATATTACAGGATACAATGAAACCTCAGGGCTAAATAAAAGCAGCACATCTTGAAAAGCAATATTACCACTAGTTCAGACAGCAGACAAATACACTGTTCACATTTGTCTGAGGAGAATTTTGAGCATCACAGCATTGTAAACAACTGAACCCAGCAGCTCTCAACAACCTAAATCCAGCAACAAATCAAATAACACTAGGTAACCTCTTGCTACAGTTTCCAGTGTCAACAGGTAGGTAAGGAAATTTCACAAATGTGTTCAACGTTCTATTAAGTTTGTCAAGATAAACCAGCAAGGCAGTTCATTTCAGCTGCCAGAGGAAGTTGTCGTATCTTTAGGCCATAACCTTCACTCTTGTAGACTACACAAAAGGTTTCCTACAACAGATCTTGCCTAACCTTCTTTGATGTAGCCAGAAGACACACGCCACTAGACAATGCACAGCACTTCTTGTTTCTACTACTCCAAGGTTACTTAGTCCATGGTTTATGGGATCAAAAAGATGAATAGGCCACACATTATAACAAAGGAAAAAAAATGTTAAGTTTCTAAAACTGCTGCCTAGTTCCCTTTCTAAGGGTTGCAACTGCCACATCAAGATTAGTTTCTAGATTTGGAGATCAAAATGAAAACTAAACATTTTTTATTCACTCTCCCCCCTGGACACAAGGCAGTAAATAGCCATAAAGAAACAGGCTAGTTATGATATATTGGTGTGCTAATACACAAAATCAAAATAATGATAATGAACACTATTGACAATACTTATATATTATCACCAGATTAAGACAAAGAGCTCAGCAGTACTTATTACACAGTAAAGTAGGAGAACAGCAAAGATGATCAATAAAATCATCTCAAAACCACTTCTCTGCATCTGGTACAATCATTTTAGTTATTATGGGAATAAGAAATTTCAAATAAGCTATCATTTCCAGCAGATTGCATCTTTCTTCGTTGACCTTCAGCACAGCATTATTCCCCGTCACATCACCACTGCATACAGAAAAACTAATGGTGGGGCTGGAGACAAATCCCAAAGCCATGTCTACCACCACTGCCAATTCCTGAAGCAAGAATCAAGGCCAACAAATTTAACTTGATATCCTGTAGACACCAGTAAAGGCCAATAATATATACTTTCTTTTCTGCTTAATCAACTTCTTGCTACCAGATAGCATTTGCACAATTCTACTTATGAAGGAAAAATCTTAAGTATGTAATTATAGTTGTGAGGATTCCCATTTTTATTGCAAAGTTACATACTGGAAAAATACTGCTATTATTAATGCATTAAGACAGTTATCTGTTTTTCAACCTAAATTGCATTAAGGTTGTACTGCATTGTAATTGTAAGCTCATGGTGTCATCAATCCTTAGAAATGTACTTTATTTTTCTCCAAAAGAAAAAAAAAATAGTAGTGTGAACACATTTCAAATGCAGATAAAAGAAAACAGAACTCCATTCCTAATTCTATTACAAGGAAACAGAAGGGACAGATCGTCTGAGACAAAAAAGCACTGTGTAAGACCTTGCTAAAGCACTGCTGGCTGAGATTGCTGGTCAGTCCTTTCCCCTTAAGGTGTTTCATTGACAGCTAGGTCTTAAAAGTGAGAAGTAGTAAAGGCTAACAACTCTGAAGGAATCCCTGAACAGGACAAAAGGGTAAAATGTGCTGCAAAAACAGTCCACAATGTATGCGTATTGAGGGGGAGTTCTATAAGCGCACACATAAATACCTACCCCAAATGCTCTTTCTTACATTCTTCTCGACAGACTGAGAACTCTGGGGACACTCAGGAAATGATGATGAAGAGACTTGATGTTGAGCTTTCTGTTTGTTTTTGTAATGAACTACAGTAGCTGAAGAGTACACGTGGCATAGTAATCTAACTAAAAAAGAAATTGTATTTAGCTTTACAATGCTGCCTCGCAATTTCTACTCATGTTAAGATAGAAAGTGATTATTATATCATAATTATACTTTCAAGTATGCACCAGTGCTTATTCAAGACCAACTCTCAGTCCACATAAGAACCCGGTACAGTGCAGGTCCTGCCTGCACCTCCCCCCAGTCTGGGTCCCTGAAGCACACGCAGAGCACATGGGGTAAGGAAGAACCAGAAGCCAAGGCATGCGGGTCCTCTGGGGAACTATTTCTCATCTTCCATGCATGCTTTCATGCATGATTCTCACCACACCACAGCAGCGAAGGGCAGCCCGGCACCATTTATGAAGAAAGAATGTTTGAGGCGTGGTATATGGTTTGAGCTACATAGACAAGTCTGCGAAAGGAGAATGAGAGAAAACAGTAAATCTGACCAAGAAGAGATAGAAAAATGTGAAAGACTGGAAAGAAAGGACAGAAGCAACTGTCTGGGTTGGAGTCAGAGACCTTAACAGGGCTGTGAGGTAAGAGATAAGACCAAAAATATGGGCAAAGGGAATGAAACAAAACAATTCTTAATTGTTTTTTTTTTCTTTCAATCTAAACCCTCAGGAAAAAAAAGGCTCACTTTTAACACGAATATTCTATACTCCAGCAGGGTGGCATTTTGAAAAGGTAAAATTTGGTACAATCCCAATCACAACCTGTTTGAGCTGAGTCCCATCAGTTTTAAAAGGTGATGTGCTGCTGAAAAAATGTTACCCAGAGACTTTTCCCAGCTTTGTTTCCCAACACTTGGTTCACAGCCAAATGGAAACCAAAGTGGTTGTGCCACTGAGGCACAACTTCACTCATTTAACTTCACTCATGGTACCCATTTAAAACTTAAAACAGCAAACATTTGATTCCAAAAGCAAAGAGCTACACAAACAGAGGAAAAAGAAATAATAATAATAATCAAATCCAGCAATACAGCCCAAGCTAGTTAGCTTACAACAGCTGCTACAAGTTTTTTGAACAACATTCCTGTCATTTTTAGCTCCTTTTCCTTTAAAAGAACTTCTTCATCATCTTTTTTTTCTTGTTGTTCTTGTACTCAGATATACTCTCTATACTTTTATGCTGCATGCACAATGCACCTGGTCTGCCTGGCAAAGAGAAAAGAACAAGACAGATGAATTTTTATGCATGCAAAAATGTACTAACAGTCTCCACAACAACATTCTCTGCATGGTGATGCAAAACTGCAAATTTTATAGTGAGCTCTTAAAAAGTGTTTGCCTAAACACATAGAGCTCATTAAAGAGATAAATCAGCTTTGACAGCTACAGCACATTCTGTGAATATAGCAAGAATACATACTTTTTTAAAAATTTTGGTTCATGGAAATATTTCCATTGAGTTACTAATTCATTCAAAACTGATGATCCCACAGCAAGTTGCAGAAACAGGACAGAATATTTTCCAAACCATCACTAAAATGAAAATGGAATCCCTTCTGGTTTCACAAGCAAATCTGAAGGGATATGGTTAAGCAAAATCAATTAGATTAAGTTCCTTCACTACAAACACCTCCTTTGGTAAGTAGACTTCTGAGAGGAAGAGTTCCTAAAAACGTGATCCTTCTAATGTTTCTCAGAATACAGATAGCAATTCTCAGAAAGCAATTGGACCTCAAAGAAAAATCAGTCATTTTTCATATAGATATTAATGGAATCGTGAAGTACTCTGGAAAAGACCTTAGGCAGGTCCAAGTCCCTGCACTATGAAGGGCTAATTGCAGTGATCCTGACTTATCAGTCTAGTTATTAAAGGCTCCAAAAGCAAAAAACTAAACACCTGCCTTCCAAGAGCTGAAGACAGCAGCCAGATCTCCACCAGTTCTCTCATCTGTGTTGTACCAAGCCTCCGGCTCCTCCCACCTTAGGTGCTTGACCCCCCAAGCCATCTCAATATTACTATTCTGGTCCATGCTTCATAATTATTCTCCTGCATTGGCGAGCCCAAAACTTGACACCATTTCCCCAGGGCAAAGACACCAAAGTCAGGCTCTTTCCAGTGGCGCCCAGCAGTAGGACAAGAGGTAATGGGGATAAACTAGAACACAGGAAGTTCCCTCTGAACATCAGGAAGCACTTCCATGCTGTGAGGTTTGATGGAGTACTAGCACTGGCTGCCCAGAGAGGTTGTGGTGTCTCCTCCTTGGAGACCTTCAAAAGTTGCCTGGATATGGTCCTGGGCACCCTGCTCTCGTGTCCCTGCTTCAGCAGGGGTTGGAGCAGATGGACCCAGAGGGCTCTGCCAACCTCAGACACTTTGGGAATTTTTAAGTAATGATACGGGCCATAAAAATGAACACTTTAAAATTGTTCTACTTTGATTACTCCATTGTGTTTAAAAAAAAAAAAAAAAGAAGAAGAACTGGCTAACCCAGATTACCTATTCATATGATTTTCTTTGATTCATAATAGCCACGCTAGATACAATTACAACCTGAAAACAGAGAGAGATTTAACTTCCTGAACAACGGTCTTTGTAGAATCAGAGTTCTCTGGACAAACAAGCTTTGCTCTGACAGACATCTGGCAACAGAATTCTGCTCTCCGTTCATGAGTCTGAGGATAGGCAGTGAAACCTTCCTGATGAACATTACAAAAAAGCTGAACATACTCTTACAAACCCCTCAGATCAGCACAGTTCACAGCAAAGTTAAATGTCATGAGACGAAACATTTCTGGCAGGGAATTTCCTCATGGACTCTTTGAGAAGACGAAGCCATCTGCTTAGTCAAAAATCAATACTTATGAGATTAAATGAAACAGAATGCATCAGATCACTTAGGTGTTGTAGAGCAGTATTTTGCCAGTGGCTGAGCTCAGGATAACAGGATTCACTAGAAAAGTTCTGAATTTATCACCATCAGTGAGGAGTCTAGATCATCACTTAAAGCACCATCTCAGGAGAGAAAGACAGAAGATAAAAAGAAGCAGAAAAATCCTTTAAAGATGCTGCTTCAGCAAGTGTCACAAATCATTTCCGCCAGTTTAACAGAAAATAAGTATCTGGCAAGATAATGCAGAGAGCATTTACTCTGCATCTGCAAATCACATGTACAAGTAAGTATGTACAACTGGACTAACTTGGGTTTTGATAGAGACAATGCAACATCACTGATTTTCTGGAATCTCAGCAGATCACATCAAACATGTTTATCAGCAACAACCCAGCAGTACTATAAATAATTATAAATAAAATCTAATGAGGCTTTCTAGCAATGCATGTTTTGCTGCAACAATATTTAGTCAACAACTCAGTCAAAAAGGTTTTACTGTGTCTTTCTGACAGCAAATGTTTCTAGTGTTGGGGTTTTTTTTATTATTATTATTGCCTATTGTATGGAAAATGACATTTCTGTCCCTCAGAGGTAAATGATTCTGGACATTTGGAGAGGTAACATGCTGTATTATATGACAGTTACAAATGCTATCTTCCGTATTTTGAAAGATCTGTATTTTCTCACTCAATATTCCTCAAATTTTCTTTCATGAAACATGAAGTATCAAGCACTGATTCTACTCTATGGCTGCTTCTGGCTGGAAGCCCTGCTAAAATAGATATTCTAGCTCTTGCCTAAAATTACAAGTGATTTTAACTGACTCTTGTTTCAGAAAAGACAGAAAAGAGGTAATAATGTCTAAGTGTTTTTGACATCCTGCACTGCCAGGAACTAAAAACATATCTTGTATTAAGAAGCCCTGCACAAAATTATGTGGTAAAACAGTACAGGAATTTCCCTTCTTTGAATACATCACATCTTTAACATTAATTCTTCTGTTTTATTTTCCCTTTGCTATTGCACAGTATTTGATGTGTCCTTATTCTGGCATGATTAAAAGTGAATTCTAGTCAGTAGCCAAAGAGAAATGTAGTTCACTCATGAAAAGAAGCAAAAAAAAAAAAAGCCTGACTGCAGTGCCTCTTTACACAGCAATGCTGAATTTTTTCACTAAGAGGTTCCCTTCATCTTCTGAAAAGACATACCAATCTTGAAACCCAGATTAAAAAAAAAAAATAATGAAAATGAGCTAGAAATCAGTCCATTTGAAAGAACCTCTCTTTGATTTCTTCTACCAATTTGTGTAGTTCAAAACACGTTTACTGCCCCAGCCCTTCAAAGGTTTCTGTTAGCCCATTTTTCAAGAATCACCCTGCTGGGGGAAGCTGATCAAAGGCCTCCTGACCAACCTCACCTCTGGGCAGCCCTGTCACAGCCAGGACCCATCCTGCAAATCTGAGTGTGTCTGGCACATGCCCTTGTCACTCCCTCAGCACTCTGCTACCCAAAATCAAAAGCTCACAGGGAGCAAGGCAGAAGGCCACACACACTATTCTCAATAGCCACTCTGGAATGCATGATTGCATCTTCTATGACCACAGAAGTTTGGAAATAGTCTGAAGTCAGAAACTGTTGGAACATCAAGCTGCTGCATGTCTGCAGTGGCAACCATAATGCCCATGAACACTGCTCTATGATTCTGACACTATTCAGCAAAAAAGCGGAGTTTCAGCTGGCTTTATGTTTTAGTAAACTGCAAATAAAATCAGTACTTTTTAATGATCTAATGCAGGGTGTGATTGGTTTGTTACCTGATGTACTAATTTTCCCTATAAAGTCAGATGATGAAGTTTTGCCTTCTGATTGTATTTTATTTTTTGGATTCAATTATGATTAACTTAATTAATTACTTGTGCTATAGATATTGCAACTCTAACACGAACTGGCAAAACATTCTGTACTTATAAGGCAATCTAACACCTCTGCCCTCCCTCTCCCCTGAGAAAGCTGATGATGTGAATAACGAGGAGCACTTCATGAAAAGTGCAGAAAAGACAATATGGCTCTTCAGCTTTTTCCATGCTACAAGTTGGCCCTTTTCTCCAGAACAAAGCTCAGAACCAAGTCTGAGTTTGTTCCTCTTCCTGCCATCTTCTCCTCCAGAGAGAACAGCAGGGAGAGCCCTTACAGGCACAACCCACCTCCAAAGCTCCTGACAAGGCACTTACTTCGTTATCAATAGCTCTTAGCGTGGATAGAGCATGGACTTGTCCAAACTCCTAAGACTAGAATTTAATGAAAAAAAATCTATCTGAAGCCAGCTCATCTCTTTTACACTACATAGGAAGACAGATGAAAAGGGAGGTGGGTGGAATTGATCATAACTACAGAAACGATGTGTTATGTAGGATAATGAATATACATTTTCATCTGTGTCACAGGTTGCAAGTAAAACGAAAAACAAAGCGAAGTACCTAAGCAGAAGATAAAGAGTTTTTGTCCAATTTTTCAATGTCTTATATAAGTGGAAGCTAAGTATCCACTATATTTCATATGATGATCTAACATTCTTTTTGCCTTATAATATCAATTTTTAAAAAATATATTTTTACTTTGATTTTGCTTTGTCCTTCTTAACCCAGTAGTATGCTTCAGCTTAATATCTTCTAGCAGAGCATGCAGACAACAGCATACTTCACTCTTCTTTATGTTCTTATTCTTTTAGATAACCATAGCATTTTATTAACATACAACCTTTTACAGCTGGTACTTCAAGAACAGTTCTCATGCATCTTTATATTACCTTCTTCCAGAAAACAATTTTTAGGGACATGCTGAATGACTGAATTTTTTCCTCCTTGGAGCTAGATTTTGGCATTAAAAAGAAAATGCTGACCAAGAAATTTCCCTCTCTAACCTAAGCACAGGTCTGACCCTGCTACCCCTCAAAATAAACTTAATTTACAGCAGTCATCTCAAAAATAGAACTGGGTCCTCTGTCACCAGCTAACCAGTGACCCCATGTTTACAAGCATTCAGAATACCTATACACTCAAATCTAGAAGACGACCTTTTCCAGATCAGATATCTGAGTTTCTGGATGCTCCCTGAAAATCTCATTTTTACACAGGTCTGAACTGATGCCACTGTGAAAGCATAACCAGCCCTATGTTCGCTATTTTTAAACTTCGTATAGTTACTGCTTCAAAGTTGTGTATCAAACCGTAGAGTGTCTCAGCACCATTATCGTAAATGGATGTGAGCTGAAATCAATTTCAAAACACTGTTTCAGAGAGACTTTAATTATTAATATAACTCATATTGTTGTCATTCTAGTATGAAGGAATGCATTTTAAATGTCAGCTGTCAAGGCAACTGGAACCACTGTGTTACCTGCACAGGGTCCCCGTGAAGGTACATAGGTGGATTATCACTTTGTCTTAGCTCAGAGGTGAAGAGGAAGAAGTAGTGGTGGAATATATGGAATATATGTGCAAACATAAAAGATCACGTGAAACAAAGGGTGGAAGTAGCCCCATACGGATCTCTGAGCAAAGGAGAGGATGTATTTAATAAAAGATCATCACTAGTGCAAGCGAGGGTGAATTTAATGTTAGGTTTACTTGAAAAGGTTCATCTGACCTGTTGTTCGTTTCCATTCTGTGCAGAACACTTTACGGCTCTCAGAAGACTGAGAGACTCCTTCTCACTTTTGATAAATGTAAATTGTGAGATAAATTAAATCTCATGCTTCACTCCTTTGGTTCACAAAACAAATCAAGCCTTCCAGAAGCTCCCATGGAAAATGCCCAGACACCATTAAGCAGAAAATGGTTCTGCAGGCCCTGGTACCTGTTTCTCAGTTGCTGGCCGGGCCACAAGGCTTTCTTTCCAGGCCAGGAACACAGACTCTCATCCTACTCGCAAAGCTGCCAGCTTCAAAGGCTTTCCAGGAGTCAGAGCCTTTCCTGTGGAAACCACTGTCAAAACATACTACACATGCAAAGTCAGAGAAGCACTAAAAAGAGAAGGAGCAGAGCTTGCAGGACTGCTCAGCGATACGCCTGAGGAACAGGGTGCTCACCCAGCAGAGGGGAATGCTGGCTCTGGTCTGATGGTTAATGAACGTATAAAAAATTCAGCTAATCATTTTATGTGGCTTTATTTCCGAGCAGCACTGTGAGATTAAAATCTGCAGCCCCAAGCTGTGCAAGACCATTATTGTTAAAATCATGATATATTACAACCGCACAAACATTAATATGGCTAATGCAATCACACAGCTGAATTTCTAAAATTAAATACATCTTTCACATGACAAATTCTCCTTCTAAAAGTTCATAAGGGTTAAATAAGATTCCCGAAAGATGTCAGAACCAAAGACATAATAAACAGTATATATTCATATCTTACTGTCAGCTTTTCCCTTAGCCCCAGAGAGTCACATCTGCACACAAAAGAAACAACGTAAATGTCAACGCACCGCTTCAGAGAAGAAATAAGCAGCAACACTGGATCCTAAATTCTTGTTACATGAGTTATAAAGTACCATAACTTCTGCTGGGATTCACTGCGGATCAGCTGAATTGGGATACTGAAGCCTGTCTGACAGGCTCCAGCTTTCTTCGGTGTCTCTCAGGGCCAGTTATTCTCACATCGTCCACAGTGCTTTGCCTAAAGCCTAAAGGCATTATCCCGTGAAAACAGTCATGCTGTTACCAGGCTTATTAGCCATGCCAAAGACAACAATGTACTTCTGTCCTTCCAAATACACCCAGGCTCTCTATCAGGTGTAAATCCCTACTAGATAAAGTTCAGAGTGCTCTTTCTGCCCACTCGTGTAAGAACACGAAGTTTCCTTTCATATCAAAGCCTTCCTTTATATTTTTGTTCTTCTGCACGTTTGGTTTTGAAGTACATCAAATTCTTTGATACTGTTCTGTGAACATTGCAAAGAAAAAATTGCTACTTTTACTTTATGTATATCTACACAAGAAAAACAATCATCTTCTCTGCACAATGTTTTAAACCACTTAACCACTTCAGAGGATCTTAAAAGCTATACTATGTTTTGAGAAAGTGACTTCCATCCCAACACCATTTATTTCAAAATCACAGTTGAAAGGTAGGTGATAGGCAAACATAGAGTAATCTCAATCAAGAAATCATGGGTGGATTTTCAAGAACTACTAATCTGCTAAAAACTCTATTTGAAGAGCACAAAAGCAGTCTTCCAGGACCTAAAAAGAGCCTACACACAGGAGGAGAGCCAACTTTTTGAAAGGGTAGATAATAGCAGGACAAGGAAAAATGGCTTTAAGTTGAAGGAGGGAGGATTTAGGTTGGATGTCAGGAGGAAGTTCTTTACTATGAGAGTGGTAAGGTGCTCTAACAGGCTGTCCAGAGAGGTTGTGGATGCCTCATCCCTGTAGGTGTTCAAGGCCAGATTGGATGGGGCCCTGGGCAGCCTGATGTAATATTAAACGTGGAGGTTGGTGGCCCTACATGCTGCAGGGGGGTTGGAGCTTGATGATCCATGAGGTCCTTTCCAACCCAGGCCATTCTGTGATTCTATAACAAAACAAAAATAAGCATGGCTATTTGAAAGAGTACCAACCTACTTAAGTACTTTTCTACACACAAGAGATCAAAATTTCAAGAGCCATAAATCATATCACAATGATTTGAAAAATTATTGCAAGTTTGTTTTCAAAGACGTATCATTAAGCACATGAATCAGTCTAGGGGAGGGAGGAAATATTACAATAGCATGCTAATAAAAGGATCAACTGTGTCAGATTATGAAAAAGCAAGGAAAGCTGGGGTTTTATGCGCGAGACCACCAACAAAGGCTTCCCAATAAGTACAGTAGAAGTGGGCTAACAACTATGTGATTATCTAAAATAATGTGCATGTTATTGACCCTCCCAACTTTTACATGGGAAATACTTATCCATTTCAGAACTCCAAAAATGTATTGATTCTCACCCTAGCAAAACTAGCCAGAACTGTGTTTGCACTACCCATAGCAAATTCTATAATTCCTCCACTTTCTAGGCACAAGCAGCTGATGACATTTAGCACAATCTTTTTGAAATTCTTGATAAATGTTCCTCTCCCCTTCAGAAATTCATCTATTTACTTAAAAATAAGCAGGACACTGCTGCAACCACATTCACCTCAGAAAGAACAACCAAGCTACTTACAATTATTTATTGACAGAAGCTGACAGCCAAACCGCTGATAGCTGGTAACTGGGAGTGGACTAACAACGTTTTAGCAGATTGCCTCAGCTGATAATTGTATATTAGTATAATTGCAGCAGCACCTACAAATCTCTTCTTTCTATTCATGAAACATAGCTCATAAAGTTCTACAGCCTCTATTTCCCTGCTGTTGTATTCACAGGTTCATGTGGGAAAAACATCCTCCCTAGGAGGAAAACACTTTTTACTCCTCTCTTCCTCCATCAACTCTAACAGCAATATAGTGACAAAAAACCCATAGTTCCTGCTCAGTTATCATCTCCGGTGTAGACGTACTCTCCATAACCTTAAATGCCAGAGGACACTGGGAACAAAGGGTTCCTTCTGGAGCTCCTCCTCTTGTCCTGCACTCCTTAACCCACAGAAAACAAACATCACCTGAGTTGGCCAGAAGCCATCCTCTCCAACACATCAGAAAAAAAGAAATAAACATCTTGCAGTATCACTCTCCAGTGTTCACCACCTCCCACTTCTAGTATTGCCGTACGGCCATAACAACTAAGATGTTTTTTCTGTTGTCTTTAAATGGTGACTGTGGCACAAATCTATTTTTTTAGGGCTGGGAAAGGCTTACTGTTTCACAAGTCACGGAAGATCCTTCCCATCTTCCATACAGGAGTTCAAGGATAGCTACAGAAAACCCAAGTTACACTGTGCTAGAAGATGACAAAAGCTCAGCACAAGTACCATTTTAAGGACAGTTTCCTGACAAACACTGTGTGCCAACCACTGCAGACAAATACATTCAGAAGAACATCTAGTACAGCAAAAACACATTTTGCTTTCATCTTTATTTGATCAGATTTGAATGGAGCCCAAATGGGACTCCTGACAAAATCTGGAGGCAGCTCTTCACAGAGGCGGATGCCAGTGAGGGGCAAAAAAATAATCAGAGGAGCAAACAGTTTCCCAGATCAAGTTGCTTCTGCATCCCATCTGTTGCCACTTGCACCTGAGAAGATTGCTTTTTTATTAGGGGACTTCAACTACACTAAGACAGTTGTTGCTACTGAGGAATCAGGAGGAAAGAACTCAGTGAGATTCTACTTTTCCTTCAGTTATTATAAAAAGCTAAGTATCTACTAACTCAAATGTTTCCAGCTGGGCATTTCACCTGAATCTGTAAGAGAATCAACATGTCCTGATTCTACCTCCATTGTACACAGACTGTCATTATGCTGTCATTGCAGGCTCTAAAGCAAAGCAGTTTAACAACATACACTTCAGAAGAGCTGAAAGCTTCGCTAAATCAAGAAGTATTTCAGAAATGATAGTCGGGGGGAAAAAAAGCAAAGCAATTTTCAGACTATTTCTTAGATAAAAGTCAATATATGTCAATATACTGGCAAATTGTTAGAATCATATATGTTTGATTTCCTACTCTTTTTTCCTCTACCTACCTCTGCTAAAAAGCTGAAAAGAATTCCTAATTGCTGCAAATACAAAAAATAATCATCCTAAATAATCTTTAATTAACTAGTTTAAGTACTAATTTTAGACAGAAGCTCTCTTTAAAGCAAAAGTACTTCTGATTTTCTCAGCTATACTGTGGAAAGGAAAAAAGAATCAAAACTAACTTCTGCGTGGACTGCAAAAACTAGCTAAATTATGACGAAAAAAAAAGATATCTAGGGACAAATTTATTGTGCATAATTTCTCACAATTTTTATCCCTTACTATTCCTGTCAAATTTTAATGCAACAAAAAACAGCATTCTTTTTGTGTGTGTTTTGTTTTGTTTTGTTTTGTTTTTTGTTTTTTATTTTTTTTAATCAGGAAAGAAAACACTACATCCTCCCATTCAAGGTAAGGAAACATTTTATTAGCCCCAGATTTTTATTCTCAGCAGGAAAGAATGAAAGTGCAGTATGTGTTACTCAGACTGTAAGCACCTCCATGTTATCAAAGTATCAATGCAGTCTCAGGCACTCTTAGTGAAGTTTGCAATAATTCAAACAGAACTTGTTTATGGAGAGAATATTAGAAACTTGATCAGGAATCATTTTGCTCATTTACCTAACAAAGGAAAAATGGATCATATGAAACAAAATGGTTTAACTAGGTTAAAACCCACAACTTCATATCATGCTAATGCTTAGATGCAAAAATCAGGAGCAGAAGAACACAGGGAAAACACTACTCTTCCTGATTAACTTTTAATATAATTTGACTGCTTAAAGCTTTTGTTTATTTCAGTGTAATTATTCCCTTTTTATTACCATCAAAAACAGATTCAGTGAACAACAATTTTTTTTTTCCCCTGGTAACTTTCAGACAGATATTACCCTGGGTAGGTTAAAGTCCAGGGATATATATTTACGCACAGCCAGAGGTTCAGAGTTTCATGAAAAAGGTTAAATAAATTCTCTTCTGTAAGGTGTGATTCTTACTGGAAACCCAAAGAATACACAGACCATGGTTGAAAACAAGAGATGGAGAGCAGAGTCAACAGAGCCATCTTTTTTTTTAAGGACTGAAAAAATATAAGGTCTTTGCAGCCTGGTTCATAACTAATCCTAGTTCAGACTATTTCACACTAGTAAGAAGAAAAAAGCAACCAAGTAAATTCCAAAATGAAGAAAACCTCAACATCAAATAGCCAAGTGATCAGTCCCAGCAAATTGATGTTTGTTGTTCTTTCCAAAGACAAGTTCAATATAACAGCTAGTGGAAGATACCTGCGTTTCTGAGAATTGATCTGTAGAGTCTCTTGCAGACATCACAAACAAATTCAAGCTTTTTTTGGTTTTGTTTTGTTACTTTCTCTTAGTAGTAGGGACTGCCTAAAAATGTTAAGGAATACCATTAAGAAATAAAGCACTCAGTCCTTTGAATAATTTCATTCTTTCAATACATTTAAGGAATGGTTCTGTACAGCAGTATACAGTAACATGAAAAACAGGACCAAAATCTGGATCTAGATGAAGCATAACCAAAACACAAAGCACAACAGAAAGGTCACTAATGAGAAGTCCTAACATCCTAATTCAGTGCGGAGATGAAAATACATTACTATAGGTACTCCTCTGCTCTCTTAATGCAATTCAAAAAACAGTAAACATCCCATTCACACATTTAATGTGCTTTCTCTTATTTCCAAATTCTACTATACAAGTGTCTCCAGTATGTTCCAAGCTTGTACAAAACAAGTTCATCAGATCTTTTTCACTCAGTACAAAATTAAAAGGCAAGAACAAATATATAAAATCAATATAGAAAGCACTCTACTCTTCCTGATTTATTTTTTTTTGCACCTGATTTTGTTTTTGCTAGTGCAAAAACAGAGAAAACTTCACATTATTCCATTTTTCTCATGTAGCAATTCCAGATTCAATTAATTTATGCTTAGGATTTGAAGCCTGAAGATTCCAGCATAGAACCTGTGCTAACTGAAGGAGTACCTCTATAAACCTCCAGGAGAAGTGTGCTGCTATCTTTTGTAGATTAGCCTCTAATGGGTGCAACATAATCCACTTCTGCTTAACGTTCTGCTTATCCTTATGACTTATACATGGGAAAGTTATTCATTCTTTTAATGCTTTCGATAAGTCTAACCTAAGAATGTTAAACTCTACATGAACCATGATGCAGTTATTCATTATGCACTTCAATGCAGTATGTACTAAAGCAGTCAGATAAATGAGTCTACAATCATTTTAGTCCATTTTTAAGCACAGCCTTATCTTCTCATTTGCTGGTTTATTTGATATGAACTTCTAACTGTGACTAATAAGTAAAGTACACAGTATCTTGAGTACCATACTCGTGAGAGGCAAGATCTTATGTCCACCAATTTAAAGTCAATAGAGACAGTCTTCACTTTACAAAACAGGACAAAACATCCAGCAATGTTGAGAATCAAGTGCTTCTTTATCCTCTTACAGGGAAAGAAAAAAAAAAAGAAAAAAAGAAACTGGATCTTTATAGTCTTAAATGGAAACATTCCTAAATTTCTTGCCAAGAATTTGCCTTCCCCTACAATTTGTATATGGCATACCATATACTTTTCTCCAGTTATTTCCTGATAGCATGTTATTTCTCCTCACCAACAATATTATTAACTTAGTAAGTACTGCTTCCAAAGGATGGCTGAGACACTGCATCGCACCAATTCCTTGCAAGGCATTTTCAGATACTTCCATACAGAACAGCAGCAAAGCCACATACTGGCAAAGATTCAGTTTGCAATGCAAAACTCTGACAAGGGTTAACTTTTTAATCACTGGCAAATACTTCTCCCCAAACATCTAAGTTCGGGAGCTCCAAGATCCATTTAAGCATATCAAACTTCGATGCACTTCCTAAACTAAACCTTAAAATTTCATTTCAAAGCTGTATTTGAAATAATTGTGAAACTATGGATTTCCAAGGCTTGTCTCCGTGCTTCTGTGCCTAACTCAGAATAATCCAAGGTAGTCTAGCATGGCGGGCAGTGGAATATAAACCTTTGCTAACAACAAACAAACAAACAATAACAACAAAAAACCCTCTATACAAAGCTTTCTGCACAAAGA
Source organism: Tympanuchus pallidicinctus (assembly GCF_026119805.1). Classification (NCBI taxonomy): domain Eukaryota; kingdom Metazoa; phylum Chordata; class Aves; order Galliformes; family Phasianidae; genus Tympanuchus; species Tympanuchus pallidicinctus. Next base: position 23,437,512 of record NW_026294802.1, read on the forward strand.
AGGTTAACATTTTTTTTCTGATAAAATCTGCATAATAATTAAATTGGGCTCATGCAGCTCCACAAGATATTCGAAAGCAATTATTCAGATATATCAGGTTTTCTATCACAAAAGGCTGTTTTTTCCCATTTCAGAACAAAAACAGATTAGCTCCTCGCATTCAAATTGTTCGTACTAGCCACTGAAATACTACAGATGCAAATTCAAATCGATTTTACACATTGTCAAAATAGCAGAAACTCTCTTTTTAACAGATACACAGTATGGAATGAATATATGCATAGCAACATTTCACAAAGCATGAGTAAATCAATTAACATTCTTGCAAAACAAAACAAAATTGGAAGAAAATGCTACCATCACACGTCAAGGACACTGAGACTTAAGCGACACAAATTATATTATCTTCAGGTAACTAACCTGGGAACACAGAAACGTTCTCTTTGTCTTTGGTCATAAAGCACTCTTCTGTAATGACAGTATGATTGGAAGCATACCTGGAGGTCACCTGAAAGCATGAATTAGGAATTGCAGACAGAATATTCAATTAAGTAATATTCGTACCAAAGAAGGAATGATTCTTTATTACTAGAAACTGCTTTCACTGGGAAAGCAGTTCCGACGTCAGGTGAAATAAAGGCTTTGCCCTTAACGCGGTAAGAGTACTCAAGAGAGCACAGAAAAGTGGAGATTTATATGGAACAAAAAAACACAAATGGAAATCACTTTTAACCTGTTAATCCATGAATCCAGCTCAATTACATGCTCTAAAAAACTTCTTCCACTATGAAATATTATACAAAATTTTCACAGAATATTTAAAACCAGCTCCTCTCAGTGTGAGGAAAGAAATGAATTCAATTTACACATGTTAATGTAATTATGCAAATGTTGAAGTTTTCATCATGGCCTGCAAATAGTTCCATTCTCTCGAGAGTTTTCTCTACTCAATTTGTTTTACAAAGTGCTTTTTCCCTCTCAGGTTGTTTTCTTCTGTCCCACCTCACTTGCAGGAGGCAGCAGGTAGGACTTAAAACTGCTAATGTAGGTGCACCTCTTCTGTCAGGAGGGATCAGGGACTGCAGGTGAAATCCAGGGCGTGCCCAGTTGCCAAAAGCAAAGGTAGAGCAGGAGAGACCAGAAAGCTGGGCCAGCCTCCCTCCTGATCTCTCGTTCAGTTTCTGACACTGCAATGAAGACACACAGAATAGTCACCAACATTTTTGACAACCTGGGCATCCACCCAACATAAGTGACACAGATGCTAAAGACAAGCCGAAGCCCAGCTGTGAAGCTTGAGACAGGCTATGGTTGTTATAGCACTCCTCAGGCTGTCACTCACTATTAGCACTCAATGATAAATCAAGGATACAAGTCACAATTACATTTTCTGTTAATTAATTAAGCAATCACATCCAGCTTCCTCCCCTTCCCACCAACTGTGAAACTTAAAGGTTCAAGATAAGATGCTTACATCAGAAAGGGCGTATTTGTCTTGCTCTGTAACAGCATGAACATCTTTAAGGTCAAGTGCATTTCTCATGCTATGCTGCAATCTTTCTTCTTCACTGCAGGACACGGAAACTTAAAGGACTTTGCCAATCCCCACTTCCTCTGCAGCATACCCTGCCTACACCCGCAGCTTCAAGGCCAGTGTCTTACTACAAATCCCATTTTCCCCTTACAGATGTATTTTCCAGAAGAGGATAACAATGCTTTTACCTATGAAGAGATACAAGGTCAACGCCTTTATAAGAAGTGTTAGGGATGGTGTTTTTTGTTCTTTTTGCCCCCAAAAACAAAAGATCAAAAGCCATTTGGTACTCTATAGGACTTCCCTTATGGGAAAAAAACATTAATAGCATGATCTGATAGAATGCTGGAGCTGCTGGGCTTTCACCTCAGCTGTTAAAACCACACTGCTTCCATTTCATTGTCGACAAGGATTTATGGTAAGACTTTTTATCTGAACGAATAATCAAATTGCTTTAGGAGTCTCAGTTTTATGTTATTATACACAATTATGTGAGAGTAATGGTGAAGTAGATGTTATCTAATTGGTAGATGGATTCCCAAATCCTTTGAAGAGTGATTGTCCATAAACCATAAATTTAAGTAGGCCATGCAATTGCACCGCTTCACAAAATGCCAGTGAAGTGGAAACAAAAAAGATCACATTTATAGAGAAGATTGGTTAAATTACTAACCAACAGCATTAGATATGGAAGTATGGCTTTAGCAAAATTACTGGAGGCAACAGTATCACAATACAGAAATGCACGCACAGCATGGCAATACATTTGAAAAGATTGCTTGGTTGCAAGCTGGGTTCAGATGTTCATGAAAAGATCAAAGCAAAAGTTATTGAAATGCAGGAAACTGATGCACTGCAGGTGAAGAATTATCACTGTTTAAAACAATATCAGTTAGGCAGTGTTCAAATGTATGTTTCTGTAGCATTTTTACTGTCTTCCTCATCTTTTAGCTTAGTCAACGTAGCTTTTAAGTAGCATAGAAAATGTGTTTAATAATTATTAAATTATCTTTAAGTCATTCAAAAAGTATCATCAGGGGTGTTTTAAAATTAGCATCGTGAGCATACTGACAAAGCTACTTTCAGCCTTGATAGCAAGTAACAAATCAAGTTATTATGACAGGCACTTTAAGAACCACACTAAACTTCTGAAATCAGTTTTTATAAATGCAGGAGCACAAACACACAAAGACACACTGGGACAGAACAGACTGTCTAGTACAGGAATATCACTTTGAAAGCGGTCATTGCACATTTAATAGTTTTTCCTTGGGCAAATGTTGCAGAATGAAAAAAAAAATGGTGAGTTTGTAGCTATGAAATTAACTCAAAAGGCAATCAAGCTCTACGTCAACTTCTTTGAAGAGGAGTGTTCACTTAGATTTTATTCCTCTTTGGAACAGTAATTCAGTGGTAATTCTTTCTTTCCCATACAGCATTACTGAGGCCTGTAGCTGTTTTGATAACATATGGTTGAGAAACAGCTGTGTCTCATGCACTGAGACTTCAGAAACAGCTCCCTTCATAACGTCTGATTGTTCCGATGCAATTTTATTTCTGCCACCATGGTGGAGGAGATATGCCACACTTCTTATACTCTACAAAGAAACCACGTCCAATGAGACACGAGCATACAATTAAAAATTCTCAAGATGGGAACCTCATCAATTGAAAACAAACTTGTAAGGGCAAAAAGCAGCTGCTAGCCACATTCATAAGCTTGAAACAGAAATTGCATTATCTCAGCGTTCTCACACTTTCCACCTCTCCCCATCAAGAATGCCTGTGCTTTTACTTCAGATTTTAATATTTTTCTATTAGTCTCAAGCTGTCATTTATAAATCCAAAACTTTCCCAGTAATATCACCTGCAAGGTACGAGTTCCATTTTCATAACAGCTCAAGACTGAACTTCCTATTCTAATACTTGAAAATCAGAGTAAAGTACTGAAACTTCTGAGTGCACTTGGCACTACTTACTCTTCCATTTCCCAGTTTTTTCCTTTCTTTTCCTAAATCTGTCAAGCATTTCAATATTTAGCATGCCAGTTTCATGGGTTCAATTCCATTCTTAAATTAGATCACAAACCAGAAACGTACAGAGCGCATTCACGCCACACTTCAATAGAATCAATTTATACACCTTCCAAAATTTTGGCCCTTACATATTGCCTGTTTCCAAAGATGTAGGATCTGATCTAACACAACAGAATCTTATCTTTATGCCAAATTGCCCACATCCCTGCCTCCTTCTTAGCCTGCCAGTCTTTCCAATATCTTCCATGGAGAACCAACAGGTTGCCTCAGGCCCTCCCTAAGCAAAGGAAGGGCATGAAAAGGTCATAAACAGCAATGAAAAAGCCAAAAGGTTTGGAAGAAGTCTACATACTATCTCCAGCTGATTATATGGTGGTATTACTGGATAATTGTTGCAAAAGGTTTTATGGGTCCACTACAATCATGCAAATTTTCTTCAAAATGATTCAGAAAGGAGTTTCTAAACAAGCACTGACAAGACTTGTTTGCTAGATTTCATCTAAGCATCTTTCTCCCCATCTTACAAGTACGATAATTACCACAGACTCCAGTATTTCCCCATGAAAACCAAATTAGGTTTTAATGAAATACGCAACCTCCTTCCAACATACTGAGGCAGATTCACTCTGTTTAATATTCCACAACTAAAACCAAGCAGCTCCTGGAAGCCAACTGAGCCCAGGCAGATAATACTTTCCCAGTGGTACACATTCTTCTGTCTCCTGGTTCATGTCAGATACTGCAAGCATGCATACAGGCAAGCGCGTGTGTTCAATCATGACAAAGCTATCTGTCCAACACAAGCAATAGGCTGTCAGTAACCAGTGTATTATGATTGCATTTATTAACAAGTCTAGAGGCCCAGAAGTCTCATTGCTAGTAAGTTTTTAATCACTGTAATTTAGTTTTGCATTTTTGATTCTGAAGTCCATCTGCAAATATAACTGTTAATCTAATTAAAGAACGATCATTACAGAGAAATTAAATGAGACTGTGAATCTAAAATGGGTGTAAACAGGAAGTCTGCAGTAATCCTATACCATATACTGGCCCAGAAACAGCACATTTCAGTTGATTCCTTATGAATTTTCACTTTTTTCTAAGTCCTTCGCTATGAAGGAATAAATTAACTACACTTTAAAGAGGCACAGATTACAAGAAGATTAAAAGAAGGGGGCTTTCACACTTTAATCTGCAGCTACTGAAATTGGACTCAATTTTTGAGCAATTCAACAGCTCCATTATATGAGAGAATAAGTAGATACAGTAGTGGTTACACATCATAGGCATACCCTTTCCTCCCTCTTTTTTCTTAGGCAAGGCAAAAATAAAATTAGTATTTTCATTCCCTTCCTATTATATAAATCAAGAGTGTAAGAAAGGACTTTTTTTACTTTGTCTCCTAGTAAGGCAGCACACTTAAAACAAGCTTTCGATACCTTTTTTTTCCTAAAATAAACAGGTGACAGTGCTCTAATGCGTGATGTAACGCCTCATATTTTTACACTGACATTTTAAATCTCACCATGGCTCTTATAGTAGCAGAAGCAGCAACACAAAAACAGAAACCCAGAAAACCAGTCTCCCAGGTGAGACGGTGAGGGGAAAACATGTATTCCTGAAGGAGAATGGTCCTCTGCCTCTTTTCCAAACAGATTTATAAAATGAAGGCAGATAGAATTAGCTATTATCCAAACACTACCTACTTACAACACATTGTATATTTCTCATTGAGTGCTGCTCGAGGGGCAGAGAGGTCCCCAGTCTGACAATAGCCTGCTACCAGGTGGAAATAATTAAGGAAGGAAGCTCTCCTGTGCACTGTGCAAATTATTTACTAGCAATCCCCACTGAAGCTCAAGCTATGACCTAATTTAACCACATCACTTGCATCATGTCTCTCTCTCCCTGCATGTCTAGGAAAAGACCGGTCTGAAATCTGCATGTTCCTGTAGAATATTTTGATTTCTCTCATTTGTTGTCATTGTAGCTGTTTTTAAAAATCAGTCTGCTCTCTTCCTGCATTTGAAAGTAGAAATAAATGAACACCCTTTTTTCGCTGTGAGTCAGCCAAATTCTGTTTTCGAACTATATATTAACTTACATCAGCTGAAATTCTAACTCTGAGCTAACAGCACTCTTTTTTAATTTTTTTGTAATGAAAAACAAGGGAAGAAGAGGAAGATAATACATACATCAGTGATTTTTGGATATTTTCTAGTAATCATGGTTTAAAAAGACTTTTATTTGTACATAGTAGATCAATAGTAACGTTAGGCTCTCTGTCTTATTACCTTTCCACACAATAATCTTCTAATAAAATATTACAGCAAAAGAATTTCTTTAATGTAACCGTTCAGCTGATGCATCCTGCACTTTTAAAGTCATACTACTTGGTCGTCTTTGATCTTCAGTCATCTACACCAAACTGTCAGAATCCACTCCTTACCACAAATTTCCAAAGGTTACTATTAACAATTATACTAAACTTGGAGAAGCCTCTCACACACACAGGAGAAGTAAAAATTTTAGATATCTGAAATTCTCAACCATTCCAAACGGTTTCTCTCATAAGGAAATTCACTGAGTGCAGAACGGGGGGGGGGAGGGAGGGGGTGGGAGATGGAAATAATTCAGGATCTGCCCATCTTTGTTCCCTTTGAGTAATGTAGGAGTCCCCAGAATTCACTTTGACTAGATCTAAATTTTTTTAAAAAACAAAGCCAAACAACCAACCAGTAATGTAAAACCACTACGTCATTCAGGATTGCCTTTTCATAAGGAATGGGCTCTGCAGCAACACAGTGCAGTTTTGGATGGCTTCAAAAGCAAGTCTGTAGTGCAGCTTGGCAATGTTCCTACCAAAAAAAAAGGTTCCTTACTACAGAAACAGGTAACACATGCTTATAAAATGTCCTTTGAATGTTTTCTGCTCATCTCAGAGGCTCCTGGTAATCAATACCATGGAGGACCACCTGCCCTATACCAAGAACAAGCACAGCTGGAAAAAAAAACCTAAAATTCAAATAGTGTCCACTTGTGCTTCCTCCTTACTCAACAACACAACTATCATCACGTTTCTGAACTTCAAAAGAAAGGAAAGAGATCATTTCCTCTCTATTTCTCAGAAACAGCTGGGGAGAGAAAAGGGAAGATGTAGCACCCTGGTCTCGCTGGGAATTGCTCATTTCTGAATCTTACACTGATGATCTGAATTAGAAGAGGAAGGAAAAGCGACTAGTACTTGGGTCAACATCCCTTCACCCTGACAGCAGATAACATTTGCTTCCTCCTCCTTCTCAGTGTACAAATAAAACTACACATCCAACACACTACACACCAGCACCAGTAACTGTAATAGAGAGCACAGCCAGTGCAATCGTCACCATGCTACAGGTACACAGACAAAATGGGGTAGGGGAGGGGAGAGAAAGGGCACAAAAATAATACCTCTCACTATCAAGAATGAAAGTAGGAATCAGTTAGTTATGAATTGGGCATCATCTCCTCCCAGTGAAGACTGCCAACGCTGAGTAGTAACAATGAGACATGCAGCAGGGAGAACCTCTACACAATTAATCCTCAGCAAAGGCTGCTGAGCTTAGACTGCCTGTAGAGCGCACCATAAGGGAGAAAAACACTATTCACATGTTGCAATTATCAAAATCCATAAAATAAGGGGGTCCTTTTCTTTATCCCCTTGAGAAATGGCGTGGAGAGTTGGTTAATTTATATTTTAATCCCATCAAAAAGTTTTAATAGGAATCCTTGAATTTTACATCATCCTCAACTGCTTAACAAGGTCACTCTTATTCTGAGAATAATAAAAATTGTTAGTAAAACTATCAGCCCCACAACATAATCATTGTTTTATTTCCTTGGCAACAGAGGAAACTTTCAGTGGAAGGAGATTTTAAATGTGGAATGGACATTCCAGACTGTAACCTTTTCCAATAGAGCCTAGTTATAAAACACCTGTCGAATATCTGCGTTAGAAGGGATTGGAAATGACAAACAGAAAATATACAACTTAAGTGTTTACACAACTCAGTCAGAAGAATTACAACCCTCTAAAAACCAATATCTCACCTCCAGGCTTTTCTGCGCACCTATTTACAAGAAAAACATAGCAGAGAGAGAGAAATGCCTTAAACAGAATCAGAATTTGAAACAAAGCTCAAATTAAGCAAATGCAAATATGACTTCTGCTTACACACATCTGTACTGTGGGAAAACCAACCCTGAAGCACAAGCATACAATAGGTTTTCTCCATCTGTGCATTCAACTAGCATGTCTGATTGTATAAAGCTGACAGTGCGATTAGCCAGTTCTCTTGGTAAATAAAGCAAAAATTAATTAATAGACAAATGGAGAAGCTCTGCAAAAGGCTGATCTTGCAAACATATAACACAAAAAAAAAATATTATCAGCAAAAATATTTAAAAAACTAGCAAGATCTCTTCAGGCTTTGCATCACCAGCAAGGTTACTCACCAATCCAAAACTAAAACCACTGCAAAGAAGAAATATCTACATAAAACTCAAGTAAATATCAAGAGCAGAAGATACCTGGAGAAAAAAAAAAAAAAAAAAAAAAAGCTGCCATTGCAACATTTGCCAGCAAATCTGCCTCTGCGACACCCAGCAGTGCCAGTTACATATTTTGGCAAAAGACAAAAGATCTCCCCTCATTTGTTCCAGGTCATTTTCAAAATCATTTTAGAGAAAAAAGAATTACCAGTAGGTGTTTCCATAGTGAAGGAGAAGATTGAGGAAGCTATGACAAGAAAAACAAAATGCAAGACAACTGAAAAACTGGATTATCTCAGCACCCACATCAGGAAAAATAAGTAAGAGCTGCGGAATATCAGACTGGAATCAGGAAGTGAAGCGTTTAAGAAATTGCTTTTTATGGAGGTTAGAAAGAACTTCTTCCCCACTACATGCCATCTCCTCAAATACTAAAGAACAGACAAGTTTTAAAGATGGGAAAATTAGGGGTTTTTTTCTTTTTTTCCTCCAAGTACTCCGGATTAGGGCATATAAACGAGTAAGGTCTTCAGAAACCCCCTGACACTACAGAGTGCAGTTTGACCACACTGCCTAAAAATGGCCAAGGAAGGACCTGATGTCAGCATTTCACCACCCCTCCCATTTTTACTGAGAGAACCAGCAGTTAGACCTACAGTCGTTTTGCAACACTGAAATTGGAGTCAATGTGCCAAAAAAGCCCTTTTCAAAAACAGGGAAAAGTGATTTTAACAAAATGATTTCAATGCATTACTATTTTCTTCTTTCCAACCACTTCTCGGATTTGAAAATGAAAAGAGATAAAAGACGGACTCTCCTTTCCATTACATAAATCCACACTTCTGAGTGCTTTAAAAGAAGGGAAAAGAACAGGCAAATAGAGTTTTTATCACCATTCCGTGAAGCACACAAAGCAGCAAACCCCAGGAAGGGCTCTGCTTTGTTCTGCTTTTTAAACACTTTGATACAACAGCATTCATAACATTTCTTTGTGTTCTTGCACACACATTCTTGCACTATGTGGCTGCAAGTAGGCTGCCATGGTCACCTGTATGCACACTCCTTATTTCAAAGGCTCTCGGGCAGCTGAGGGCACTGTGGCTGCTCAAGGTCCAGAATGTTGTCAACCCAGAGCTGTGCTTGTAAACCAAGTACTGGAATGGTTTCAGAATGGTCTCTCTGACTCCTCCTGGAAGCTTTGAGGCCAAGCTCACACTACCTGCTTAGTAACAAAGCCACGATCTTGTCATTTTCATAATGATAAAAAAGCAAACGAGGGAGGAATATACAGCTTTCATTTCATGACATCACAAGTCTGGGTACTAATGCATTTGTAAGTCTTCTGTGCATGCTTCAGTGGTTATGCTGGGATTAATGTTCAATGCTAGCAGCTTAGAGGGCTGGGGGGGGAGGGTGGCAAAGGTTATGGCAAAGAACAGCTTTTCATAGTAAAGTGTATAGGCTGAAGAACTAGCAGTATCCTTGATTTTGTCTACGTTGTAAGCATTAAAGTTATTATTAAACAGAGTGATAAAGAAGTTCCAGCAGAAGTAAATCAGCAATGCCATCCTGAAAAATTACTTTAAAAGATTTCAGCATGCTAACATCCAAATGCTGATACTGAATATACCTAGCAGAGCTGAAAATGATAAAAGAGAAAGCAGATTGTGCTAATAGAAGTTTATCTGTATGAACTGCAAATGAGAGCAAAACCCATCAACTTTTAAAACAGGAATGTTTACTTCAGGGATATCAGATTGACATAATCCAAAACATGGGATGCTTGTTGCACCAAGCCTGGCAAAGGGCCCTAGTGCCACAGGAGCATCCTGGCAGCCCTGCGTTTTTGGTCTAGTGGCTGACCATCCCTAGTAGTACCCACGGCTGTTGGAGATACCTCATGCAAACTATCGACCACCCACTCACACTCAGTGGCTCCCAACAAAGGCCAAGCAGGGCCTGGTCAGTGGGGGCTCCGGAATAGGTCAAGGCAGCCAGAGCTGCTGAGAGCACTCTTCCTTGGAAAACAAACCTCAGCTTGCACTGAGTTGAAATAGGGCAGCAACGTAGGTTTCACTGGCAAAGCTGCTGCTCTTATCTCTATCAGCTCAGCAGGGGTCAGGGCCAGGTTTCCAGAGCCCCTGCAGCTTTGCTGCAGCAGGAGGAATCAAAGGAAATTCAGACAGCTGCTGTGGGATTACAGGAACAAAGGAGGCAGAGGAGGAGCAGCCAGGGGCCTTCATCAAGGCCGCAGTGCCCAGCCTTCAGAAAGCGCTTTGGGAAAGCAGCGTGTCCTCGGGACTGCCAGGGCAGCAGATCTGAAAGTGGCTCTGGTTTCTGACAGGGGGAAGACACTCACAGATTTGCCCTGCTGGCAAAGGTGCTCTGCAGCTCACGAGTAAAAGTCATGAGTAGCGTGTATTTTACATAAGCATCACTGTACCTTATCACTTCTCTGTTTTCCCCACTCATAGAGCTCAAGAACTTAATGTAGTACAGAAAAGACACAGATATCAGTAAGCACCAGCATAAAAGCCTGACATTTGTCCTCACCAAAGAGGCATAAAAGCAAAAAGTGATAGGTTTCATGAATTATAAGAAGCCACAAAGCATGGATCAGGTTCAGAGAACCAAGTAACAATATTTAATTAATCCAAACCATCAGGGAAGAGACCTTTCTGCAACAGACTGAACAAGGCCAGTGCAGGCTCCTTTTCAGACCACAGGAGCTGTGATACAGGTGAGAGGTGGGAAAGAATGAGAGCAGAGGAACAAAGCAAAAACAAGAAAGATACGGAAGAAAAACAGAACAAATTTAATATTGACGTGCAAGAAGACTAGTTGGGCTTACATCGCTTTCACAGTTCACAGTCTATGATGGCACAAAAAGGCTTGTCCATGTTTATTTCTCAGGGGGCTGTTTTGCTGAGTTAGTTTGGTTGTTTCTTTTTGTATATGTATATACTGGTAAGAAATGTTTTCTTAAATACTAGATGATCAGTACAGAAGAAAAACAGAGTAATAAAAGCCAGAAGTAATGTTAAGTAATTATAAGGGAAAAGGCCTTTAAAGTTCCATTTCAAAAACACTCGTAAAATTATCCATGTCTTTATGCAGGTCTTTGATAACGGGGTATGTTTTACACAAACCAGTGGATGAGCACAACTTCAAACATATCACTCTGAGGGCTCACAACAGCACCTCAGGCAAATCCACAGATTAGCTTGTGGCACTGCTGATCATTCCAGTGTTAAAACAGTAAATATTTGTTAATGTTAACCACTGCACTTTGAGTTGGTGATTTTAACATATAACTGTCTTCAAAAAGTACTGAAGCCTCTTCAGAGATAAACACATAGAAGAAGCAAAATAGAACTTTTCCAACAGAGTTCTAAAAAATGAAGGGAAGATTATAACAGATTCAGATCTGTTAAAAAAAAATTAGTAAATTTTATTTATTAACCATAATTAATTTTGATTTTAACAGTTATTCTTTTCATTATGGTTTGTTTTCCCCACACAGTCTGTGTCCCAGACTTCCATTACTTCACACTGAGGGTATTGATGAGGTAATTGGAAATAAAACACGAGCAAAATCTCTAAGATTTTTATGTACTCAAAAAATAAGACAGTCATACCAGTGTTTAGGTTTATATCAACAATCCTACTGAGTCCAATAAAAAGTGGACAGGGGAAGATATAAAGTATGTGGGTCTTCGTTTGTCTAGGTCAGAATAAAGGCCTGGTCTTTAGGACTGGGACAGTCTTTCAGATAGTGGAGATGCAACTCTACAAAGATCCAGCCGCTCCAGGACACACAGCGCTGTTGGAAAGAACGTTCTTTTATAAGCTTTTGAAAAGACTATACTTTTAACCACCCACACTGCAAATATCATATATTTATTGACTTAGCCCTGGTACTGGGCTCTATCTGAACTTTCTGGCTGTATCTGCCAGAGCCATAACTCAAGCATATGCCAAAAATATCTAAGTCCTAGTAACTCATAATTACACCGAGGCAAAAATACAGTGAGAGTCACACACTGGGAATATATTTAGACGCCAGAATAACTCAGAAGCATGCACTGAACACATGTGACTCTCTAGACTGAGTTATTTGCTGCTGTTTTCTATTAGGTTGGACAGAGATTGCCATTGTCCCTCATATTCATATGGTCCCTCATACTAACATGGTCTCTAGAACTCAAATCTCTCTGGAAAGAGAGTGTTATTGCTACATTGACTTGAGAGAAGTTAAATGTACACCAAAGTAACTGATGAAAGCATGCTAAAAAAACTATTAGCATTCCCAATTTTAGCATTCACAATTTTTCTTCCTACTTAACATACGTAACTGTATTCAAAAGACAAATTAAATAGACTTTATCCTTACACCTTGACCAACAGCTGTGGTGAATGCTGCACTGCCAAGTCACCATGCAAACTCTTCTCAATCTGATGTTGATTAAGTTGTGTAAGTGGACTGCTATCATGCCATTACCAGACAAATTCTGCCTCTATGCCCAAAGCCTGGATATCACACCTGACAGAAAAAAACTGACGTATTACAAGAATTGCCATATCAGTTGAAGGTAAACATAGGTCATAGTCATAAGCAGTCCTAAAGTACTTCTTCCATCTAAGAAAACGGTGATTAAGAAAAATATTAACAAGAAAATCTAAGTGTATTTCCCTCCTGTTTAACAATTACAGAGATAGAAACATGAACCATCAAGTGAGATGTTTTTCATGATAAATTTATAGAATTTCTACCAAGCTCGTGCCAGTATGAAGAGTCAGGCAGCATGCAGGTAAATGCAGGAAATCTTTTAAAGCTTCATTCATCATTCACAAGAGCATCCACTGAACATTTCAGCAGAACTCCACACAGAGCAGGTCTCAGAATATGTTAACTGGGGTTAAGTTTCCATTTTCAGGCCACAAGTCTTACAGGCCTGGAATTACATGTCTTCACAAATTACTTCTTCTTAAGGTCAAAATTAAGTTTTCCCTTTGTCCTTCACAGTAGACATTATAAAAAAAAAAAAAAAAAAAAAAAAAAGTCTGAGAAGAAAAAGCAAGTCTACACCTGGTGTTTCAGATGCATGTTTGCCTTCTATAACAATAGCCTAAGAAAACAAGGAAAAGAATACTTAATTCATAAAACTTAATCTAATAATGGGATAATAAATGAATGCCACATGCTGTGCAATCCTATGTTTGAAATTCACAGTCAGTTCTCACGTTGACAGGGATTTGAAAACTTCTTCAGCATAAGGCATTCAAAGTGCAAGCACAGAGCCACTTTCCAAGAGCTTCTATAGCTTTCTATCAACTATTTTTTCAGATACATAGCCCTAAAAATAGTATCATCTCTGCTGATAGTTCAGTTTGGCCTTCCATCCAAAGCTCTACTGCCAAGACTAGGTTACATTCTAGCGCTTCATTAGCCACACAGCAGCCTTGGCAAGAACCTGCTAAAAGCAGCAGCTCTTTGCATTGTTGCTGTCTGCCCTAAACTAGGATTCGGCATAAAGAATAGCCAAACAAGGCAGCCACAAAACCCCAGCTTCTGCAGCAATCTAATTTTTACACAGTAACAGTTGGGCCTCTGTCTTCAGCCACATTGTTTTACCCATTTTCCTTTCCCAAGCAATTTATCTCTTTTTCAGTCTACATTGTGTCTTTCTCCTTGAAAGGGCCAAACTCTATTAACTGAGCCATTGCTCATTTTTCCTACTTTGGTTCCAGCGTCTGTTTTCTGTATATGTCTTATTAGCTTTCCATTGTAGGAAACATGAGAGGAGAAAACCACCCAGGGAGACGGCGAAACAGAACAGGTTAGAGCAAGCTGAAAACTCGTGAAAGGTAAGAGTGAAATCCAGGGAGATCTCTCTGGACAGACTTCACTGGTACAGTCTGATGAGATTATCACCACCAATTGCTCATCACCACCTACGCCACAAGCAGCTACCCCTGTGCAACCTCCTAGCCATGCCAGTGGTCTGACCGACCTCAGGTTTGTTTCGGCAGAGCAAACGTCCTCGTTAAGCAGTTTGACCCAGCCTGGCTCACTACAACAGAAACAGCTGAGACTGCCCAAAATCCAGGGCTAATGTCTCTTTCAGCAAACTCAGTAGCAGCACTGACACACTGAGGGCAATTTTCCTCTCCGTTTGTGTATTGGCTTTGGATCCTCTACATCCCACATGCCTAACAACCACCAAGCATTCAGCCGTAACTCATTTCCCCCCCCCCTGTCTTGTCTCTTCCTAATTTCCAGACATCTCCTCACTTTAACTTTTGGATGGTTCTCATACCTGCAGATACAACACAGAGATTAACATGCGGGAACACTATGCATATGGTCTCTTTTCCATGCATTGCTCTTCTCATCTCTTTCAGTCTGAAGTGTCCTGGGGGAGGAAATCTCAAGTACTCCTAAAGCACCCTAATGCAGTACTCCCTATGCAGTGGGATGATATAAGGGAAATGAAAGGAGTTGCATCAGTACCTTAGCATAAAACAGCAAAAAAAACTCTCAAACTTTAAGAACTACAAACATTGAATAAGAAGTGAGAAAGCATTTGCCCCAGATACATGCACACACATCACAAGAGCTTTGCACCAGTGCTGTATCTTCTACTGCCTTGACACTTTACTTTTTTTGTAGTTGGCCACTACAGATTCCTCTTCCCCAGCAGCAATTGTAGTGCACAATCAGCAGCGCTAATATTTTTTCCTCCTCCATCCTCCAGAAATACAGGGAATATTAGTCTACAAACTGGAGACAGGATAAGAAGAGAGAGCAAGGACAAAAGGGAGGTCACAACCTGAATCTGACCTCACCACAGGGAGACGTTCACGAGCATTTTCAAGTGCACAGAGAAAAAAAATATCATCAACAGCATGCCAAAATGAAAGCATTTGAAAATGAATAGCAGCTGTTATTTTCTTAAGACCTCAATGTCTGTCTTTAAGCGAGGTCTTACAATAGAGATGGCTTCGTTTAAATGAGAAGGCGGTTGCAGGTTTTTAGTATACTCCAGGTAAAATGAGTGAATACACACAAAAAGCACCTGATAACACTATTTGCACATGCACTATTGTGTAATTGTTTCCATAGGCACAAAGGACTGCCAAGCTGCCATAAAACCTCATGATAATTGCTTGGTTGTGTATGTGTCATAAAATATAAATCAGGATTCCCTCAAAAACCTGGAAAATTGCACTTATCTAAATCTCACAGTACTAAGGAGGCAGTCATTTAAATTCTATTTGTCACCGAGACACAAAACTGGGCTCTGCAAAGATATTCTACACAAAGAGAGAGACAGAGATCTGTCAATGTATGTGACAGTTGCTTTGCTGTACAAGCAGTTCCAAATCAAATTTGCTAACCAGTGAAACATCTGGAGGGGAAAGCCTCAGATGGAGAGAACCGTCAAAGTTACGATAACGCACAGTGTTTCTTCACTGAGCGTGATATGAAATTAAGTAGCTGATATACATGATGGCTACAACAGTTGACATAATTATCAATCACATAACTCTTATGGTAGAGTATTAGGTGAGGGGCTGTAACTTTTGTTTTGCCTCCTCACCCTTCCAAAAGAAAGCTTCTCCCACTACTAAATAGTTATGAATAACAAAACATAACAATGATACTAATTCCTTACATGCATTTGTGCCAAAAAATATAAAATAAAAATATATTACAAGAACGAGCACAGCCCATAAACATTTTCACTGATTCATTATTTAGGACCAGCCAAGTGTTTTATGAATTGTAGTTATTTATTATGTTTTATATACTCTGATTGTTTATGCCCAAAAGGTTCATCCACTTTCTCGCCACAGGTCTCCATCACCCAATAGCAAGGCAGGTCAGACTTCAAACTGTGTCACAAGGGTCTTATTCCTGTAGCCTTGCAGGCCCTCTATTCTGCAAACACTGAGCCATGTGTTTAACTTACTGTATACAAGTAGTCTCACTGAACTCATTCATGAAATTCCAGCCTTATTTAAATTGCCACAAGTTTTACCATTGACTCCAGTTGGACCAGACTTCATGTAATGGGACTATTTACATGCAAAAAAAGCTGAACACATGTCTAAGTGTTTCTGAAAGCAGTCTTCAAGATAAACCTGACCCCTACATTGCTTTTTTTTTTTTTTTTAATCTCTTATTGGCATGCAAGATGCACAAAACGATCTGCTTTTATCTTGACCTTAGCAGTAAACAGCTCATCACTAAAACAAATTACGTCATTTTTCCTCCTTCTTGGAGATTATTAAACTGGCCATTCATCCTCCCCAATCTGCTAATTTTTACCATCCCAATAAGCACGAGGTAGTTAGTGCATAGTCATCAAGGAACAAAGACTGATTTTGCTTAGCTGGATACTTCACTCGCTCATTTGCAATTTAGAAAAGAATAAACTTCAGGCAGGTACAAGAGACAGAAAAACAGATTAGGTAGCTGCAGTTTTCTTTCCTTAATTACAACAGCAGCAACATTCAACCAATCTAAATTGAATTCAATTAAATCAACGTTTAGTCAGTTCCCGAAGCAATAGCTGAAATATAATCCCTGTACTTGCTTCCTCATTTAGTTTTATTTAGAATGAGTGAAAGGTGACCCATGTACCTGGCTTCTAACCCTCAGCAGAAAAAAAATAAAAACTGCGAATTCAACACAGATCCTTTGCTGCAGAAAGCAAAAAGGTAGAAGTTCCTGCTGTACCCAAATTCCTGCTGAAACTCAGAACAATGTCTACAGAAACAAAGACTCTTTGACTAGAAAAAGAAACAACATCCTTTTTTTCTGATTACCATACAGCTTACTATATTTGAGAGCTCAGAAATATCCTAAGGGCATAATTTGATACTAATTTAATCACTCTGTAGGAAGATTCACTGATTGCAGTCCATCCCTTCATTCCCTCCATGACCTGCACTGTTGGTGCAGACGTAAGATAGCACTGCAAGGATGAAAAATTATGTCTGTTATTATACGTGCAATTAAATATGCATATTAAATGCAACTGTCCTGCTATGCACAGGGCTCTTTTGCATTTTACAAAGCAAAATACAGCATGATAAGCAGTCTGCCTTGAGCAACTTATTCTACAAGTGTGTTCGCTTACCCTTGGCAGAGGACTAACTGGCATGATTTCAGGTTCATGCTATGAATTATCACAATATCTGCTCTTCCTTAGCAGGACTATGTTCTGCTACCTCATGCATTTTATATAGGATTCAGTGAGAAATAAGGATAGAAAACAAATACTCTCTACTCACTAGTTATCTTTCTAGCCACATAGTACAGCAAATATAAAGTATAACATTGTGCTTTTATATACTCTGCATATATACATGTTTCCCTGTGATTTCTTGTCTTAAAGGAAGTATGTAAAATAAAGTGTTCTTAGGGTTGTTCAAGCAAAAACACTCAGCCATCACTCCCACTGTGCTACACAATGGACAGAAGTCCCTACTGCCCTATACGTGCTCAGGCAATCAAATGCAACTTACACTTTTAAGCACTGTTGAAATTATACGAGGCCAGAAGAAAATAAAACTCAAAAAATGATCTGAATCCCATCCACCATTCATCACATCACTTAGATTTTTCTTAAATATTTATAGAAAGAATAAGACACTTAGTAACAGTGTTTACACCAGAACCCTGCGAGCTCTTCCACACTTATATTTACCTGTATATTAGCTCTTTATTTGCATGCTTTAGAGTCACTTATTCAGAAAAGAGTACTGTAAAACATGTTGGGTTCCAGCAATAAGAAACTGACTTTAAAACCTTTTGGTGCATAACAAACTCGTACACTTTTTCATGCCATTAACAATTTGCACAGCATGAATATAAACTGAAATTCCTCGCCTATATTAAGCTACTGTACAGGGAGCCTCAACAAAATCTACAGATTTCAGACTGCAAGAATTTCAGAGCAAACCAAGCACAGAGTCAAGTAGAGACATTTAAATTTCACACAGCATGCAACTTTTGGAAACTATGCTTAACAGGGTGGTACCTTGCTTCAAGCCACTGTATCAGAGCCTTTCAAGATACACATATCATACTCATCACCATCAGACCCTTACTATTCAATTTTCTTGCTCAGATAAGACTCCTCCAACACTACCCCCAAGGAGTGCTGAGATCCACAGCAGCATACAGAGCAGAAAACCTTCTCTTGTCCTGCAAAATCAGCAGAATCCCAAACACCTCACATCAACAGCTCTGAAACACAGTACAATGGCTGCTAAAGAAAATAATGCCTCCTATTTTACTATGTTGGCCCAAAAAAACAAAGGCAGATGTTGGTGGTATGACAGTAGAGGAGGAACCTTTTCACTGATATTCTGTTACATTTTGTTGCCACATGACAGATGGCAGCAGAGGGGCAGTCTGACACAGAAGTGCAGATAAAGCAAAGATGTGTCACTGAACTCCTCCATGCAGAAAACACTGCACACATTGCCATTAATTTGCGCTTGATGAATGTTCATGAAGACCAAATGGTGGACGTGAGCATGGTGAGGTGGTGGGTGGTGCATTTCAGCAGAGCACCAGTGGGTCACCTCCACTGGTGTAGATTTTTATGAGCACGCCATGCAGGTTCTTGTTCATCGTTGGCCAAAGTGCATTGCAAATGTTGATGGCTAAGTCAGAAACTGTGTTGTAGCTGAGAATTTGCTCTATCAAATGGTGTTATCGTGCTCTTCGTTGTAGTTAGCATGAAAATAAATAGGAGCATTACATTTGGAGGAACCTAGGTAAATTAAACACAAATGTTTTGTCAGATGGACAAAACACCACAGGTATTCTTATATACCTGTAGTTCTGTTTTGTTTTTGTTTTGTTTTGTTTTTTTTTTACCACTTTTCAAGAGAAATATACCAAATATTAATTCTTATTAATACTACATGATAGTGGATTACACAACTAGGTGAAAGCCAATATTCTTTAGAACTTTTTCCTTAATGGAATCTTTTCCCCACCTCACCAGAGCGTCTGTCAAACTCTAGGAGAATCTTTAACTGTTTTTGGAAGGGACTGCATTTAATGGTTGAAAAGTATATATTAAAAAGTAAGAAAAAAAAAGAAAGAAAAAGAAATGGCTGACTGTCCCCTACAGGAGAATTTCCTGCAGAATCACAGGTTTATCATACTTCTACAAATCAATTTCGGGAGGCTACTAATATCTACTTTTTTGTCAACATCCTTCCATTATTTTCTTTGTCAAGCACCAAAAGCAGGCTCTGAATTCCAGAGGACAAACTAACTTCCTGCTGCCTGGACACTTAATCCTTCCTACTTGTTTTAACCCTGTACCAGCTAGCCATGAACACCAAGTACCTAGATCCATCACATATCAGAGTAATTTGGAATTCAGTTTTGAACCGATACAAATCGACTCATTCAACAGGAATCAAAAAAAGACTTAGAGTCACTTTAAAAGAAAAAAAAAAAAGAGGACAACAAGAAATTTTGGTAAAATACTACAGTAGAACAAACTCAGAGGAACGGGAAACTACAGCCAATCTATCCTGGCTAAATAGCACCCATGCACCTAGCAACTTTATGGAATAAAAGAACTTCCAATATGCTTTCATTCTTTCAGCTGAATCATCCTTTTAAAACAGCCAGATGCACACAACCAGATGCCCTTATCATGTTGAGTCAACCAGTGCAATATTAAGGATGCCACTTTGGTTGCCAAGAGCTCATAATCACATAAGGGGCAAAAACAGGGAGAGAGGAAGCAGCAAGAGATGTAATGTCTTGCACGGTAGCTGAGGGCACATCCAGCCATACAACTCCAAGCCTCTTGGGGTAGGGATAGCTTTCATGTAGGGCATCAGCTGCCCATTAGCCCCATAAGCACACTCAGGGTGTTGCAAGCTAACTCACACACAGCTCTGGTGCAGGGCCAATGTCAGCAGTCATTGCAGAGCTCAGGCAGTGCACAGGGATGGCTGTCAGTGAAGAGCAGCCTTGCCCTGAAGGGATTTCACATGGGATCTCTTTTTAATACAAGCCAACACAAGGAGCCATCTACTTTCTGGCCTTTCCCCATAGTTAAGTCACAGAATCACAGAATGGCCAGGGTTGGAAAGGACCTCAAAGATCATGAATCTCTAATTCCCCTTCCATAGGCAGGGCCACCAACCTCTCCATTCAATGCTAGACCAGGCTGCCCAGAGCATCTTCACTCCCTCAACTTAAAACCATTTCCTCTCATCCTGCAGTTATCAACTCTTTGTCCTACTCCTTCTAAAAAAGAAAAAAAAAAAAAAGTGCATCCCAAGAATTCTTCAGAAGCACAGTGTTTATTAAAGAGAAATACAACAGTTTTCAACAACTTATATAAAGAAATGCGTAATGTACTGTGAAATGGAGTAGAACACACAGCTAAGTCATCTCATATAAAATACAACGTTTACTGAAGTACACTGGTGTTCAAGAGGAAAGACCTGCTTGTGTTACCAAAACAAGCTACTACACACAAAAACGCAATGTTATTTGATTAAATTTTTCATAATTCATTTTGTATTTTTTCTCTCTGCAAGCTTTATTTATATAGCCATGGGGCATTTAAATTATTGTTTTGGCACGGGAACCCTAACTCAGATCAAAAGGCTTTTAAAAAGCCTCCACTTTCTTCTGCTTTAATTATAAAAATGCAACAGATCAGAAGTTTAATTACAAATTAATTAATTAGAGAATGAAGTATTTCTTCTGCAACTAACTCTACTTTTGCAAGACCAATCTTCCTTTTCTTCCTGAAAGAAAAAAAGAAAAAAAAAAACTTAAAAAGTTTCTTCAAGTACAACTGAAATTGTTTGGAGAAAATGAAGAACATACACTCACACTGTCAAGCTCCACAGAATTTACTACAGGGAACTTTTTATTACAATCCAGTTTGTTTTGTTTTGTTTTCAGCAAGGAAATACACAAATAGATGTCTATCATTCCCAGAAGTATCTACTGCTTCTGGTATGGGATTTGTCGTGGAGGGGTCTGAAAGGTCAAAGACAGGATGGCAGAAAAAGAACCTTGCTAGAGACCACAAACCTAACACAGAGCTTCTCATCTGATTTCAGACTGTTGCCCAGGATGATTCCCTGATGAAATTCAGGCATCAGCAAGGAAAGCCAGACCAATAGTGTCTTAATCCAAGGCAAAAAAAAACGTATTGTATTGTAGTGGTATCTAGAGGACTGACAACTCACAAAATAAGGGTTGTTAAGATACTGAGCTGTTTCTGAGCCTAAGCCTCACACTTGAGCCTAATTACTTCTTCATCTTTGTATTGAAAAAAAAATTAAAAAAAAAAATCAAAACAATCAACCAACACTACAGCCCCACTAAGCAGTCAAATCAAATAAAGACAGCATAAAGTGCAAGTGAAGGCACGATTGCACCTTCATATAATTAATGGAAATAAGAGGACATGGCAGGGCACAGTATTCCTTCAAATATTTTCATTTGAAAACAAGAAGAGGTTGTTGGGGTTTTTTTGTTTGTTCTTTGTTTGTTTGGGTGAGCTTTCTGTGGTTTGGTTTTGTTTTTAAAGAGTACGAAGAATGAGAAAGAGTACTTTAATAAGGGAAATCCCCAGTGAAACATGGGTTAGGAAAGTTATTCTAACGGCTGTAGAGGCAACAAGCATCTCACTTAAACTTATAACTGGATCTAAACCCCTTCTCAAACTAGTAGAGTACAAATGCACACAAACAAGAGAGCCAGCCATAACTGATCAGGACCCATGAATGTGATGATACTGCAACATGGAGTCAAGACCATTTGGGTTATCACAAAGTCAGAATACGACTAAAATCACAAACAGACACAGAATGAGAAAGAGGAAGTGACAAAGAACTAAAAACCCTGTAAAGACATACATAGTGTTTTTTAAAAGGCAAACTTTAAGTTTATTGTTTAACATACTGCTGTGCTCTATAGTTGGTGAGATTCTTCTAAGCATTCTCCTGTACCCACAAAAAATAAAATAAAATAAAACAAAATCTGAAGAAGATGGGACTGAACTATACAAAGGCACAAAAAACTCTAAAAATTCCCGGAAGAGACTTATTTTTTTGGAACTAGCACTTTAAGATTTCACGATAGGTTCCTGGAACAAATTAGTCACTTGAAGAAAAAAGCATTCTGGATTAGCAGTTCTAGTTCTGATCCAAGATGTTGACCTATTACTTCACAACTCAGTGAACGGAATCCCTCACTGCAAAGTGACCACTATTACAAAGCAGACCATCTCTGCCTACATCTGGAGGCTACATTAGCCCTCCTATCTTTACATACTGATACTTGTCTCCTCATGACATCTCTCATTTCTTCTCCTACTGGAATCTAGATGAAGCCATAATACACAAACTCGTTGACAAAACCAAATCAAGTTCAGTGCTAGTTGGGTAGCTTTCAGAGTTGGATTTTGTTTTTAACTGTGATACTCCACAACACAGGGTCTCTGAATCCTGTGTACAGACAGGTATACTTTCTTGGTACCAGCACTAATCTTCAAAAATTTTCATAACAGGCAACATTCACAGCCTTTCCCCATGGAGTAACTACATTACCTTAAACCCACTGAAAACATTAACTTAAGGAGAACGTTTTTAATGGAAGAGCATTTCTTAGTGCTTTAGTCAAATACTGTTGCTTTTTTTTTTTTTTTTTTTTTTTTTTTTAAATACATACATATCAAATAATCATTATCAGCTTCTGTAACTTACCAAGCAAAACCCCATGGCTATTTTAAACAACATCAACTGAGAAACATCACTGCATAAAAGTCAGAGGCTAGATGCCATAAAGGCACCGTTGACTCATTATAATGTTGGGAGCCTACATACTTAGCAGCTCATCACTGCTTCCTAAGGAAGGCACCTAAGTCACAGAGAGCCATCCAACTCAGGACTCATATTTCCCTTTATCAGAGGGACAGAAAATTCTCAGAAAAGCAATAAAAACCAAAGTTATGCTTACTGAGGGCAGGTAACCACACCAACAGAAAAGCTAAGTACAAAAATTGAATGTTGTCTCTAAACTGGGTCTGCAAACACTTGTGTTGTACCTACCTTTCAGTTAGGCATTTGAGAGGGTTCCAAGACCAGTCTCTCACTAGAGGGAAGTCCTAATCATAGGATGCAGACTGCTCTGCAGCAAGGACGGGCAGCATCTTGGAGAAAGGCATAATGGAGCATGGCTTCTCTGCCCAGGGCCAATTATTAATCGTTTAATCTAAAAAGTCAGGGGGTGGGAAAGGAAGACAGAATAAAGATCTAGGAGCACTTTAAGCTGCTGAGTGGGTTTGTTTCCATGACAATTTTGGTCACTGAATTGTGACCCCATTTCAAGCATTCAAGTCCCTTTTTAGGATTTAAGTATGCAAATTAACAAGTTGCATGAAAATAACATCCAGACACTGGCAGAGACTTTACAGCGATAGTTCTGCTACCAATTACCGCCTTGTTCCTCTGAACTAATACCAGACTGACTAAAGCAGATAGGAGTTAAAATCACATAACCCTCTCATTA
The DNA here is from genome assembly GCF_026119805.1 of Tympanuchus pallidicinctus. Taxonomy (NCBI): domain Eukaryota; kingdom Metazoa; phylum Chordata; class Aves; order Galliformes; family Phasianidae; genus Tympanuchus; species Tympanuchus pallidicinctus. Next base: position 23,461,195 of record NW_026294802.1, read on the forward strand.
GCAAAATAGCCTAGAGTAACACTAAGCTGAGAAAAATCCACCCTGGAAACAGGATGTTAAGCTTGGAAAAAGCTGTCCTCACTTGAAACACGGGTCAGAGTTCAGGGAGGGGTTTTCTGGTCTACTGACAGATCCGTAATAGGGGATGCCCATCCAGACCAGTGATGGTCTGCACCATCATATGGAAAATCTGCTTTCCCTCACCTGTAAAACTGTGGCCCGGACTGTGCTGGAGAGCAGGGAGTGCTCACAGCCAGCAGGGACTACCAAATAAATGCAGGAGCCCTTCTGGAAGACTTCAAAGGGAAGCCTATCCCGTTCTCTGGTGGAGAACGGATGCTGGAAAACACCTGGTCTCAAGTTTTAAGCATAAAACAAAATCCCGCTATTTTACTTGCTATGTGGACTGTATACACCCCCACACACTCTTTTAGAGATTACACTGATTTTGTAACACGTTTTGCAGCAATCAAAGAGATGAGGTGAAGGAAAGATGGTACATGATGACAGTAAATGAGCATTATTTACCTCCAGCTGAAACCTCCTACTATTCCTGAAAAACATCCTCATAAAGCCATCAGAAAATGAATGCTAACAGCAATTCACATTATCCTGGTGTGGTGGTTTCACACCAGTGGGCAGCTCAGTATCACCACTCTCTCACTCCCCCTCCTCAACCGAACAGGGGGATAAAATAGATGAAATAGAGCTTGAAGATCAGGATAACAACAGGGAAATCACTCTCTAATTACCAACACGGTCAAAAGAAAAACAGACTCAGTACAGTGTTATTAATATAATTTACTATCTATTGATAACTGATTAGAGCAGTGAGAACTAAAAGGACACTAAAAGACACTCCCCTATCTTCCTCCTTCTGCTTCCTTGCCATAAGAAGCACAGGAGAAGAGGGGCCACAGTCAGTTCATATCTCTACCACTGCTTCGTGGTCACTCTACCCATGCTCCACATGGGGTCCCTACCATGGGATGCCACCCTTCCTGAACTGACCCTCTCCGCATTTTCTACAGGCTGCAGCTCTCCAAGCACTGCTCCAACACAGGTCCATACCACAGGGCTCACCCTTGAAGCACTGCCCTGCACAGACACAGCTCCCCCAGCCCTCCTGTCCTACCACAATATCCTCCCCATGGGCAGGCAGCTCCTGCCCAGAGTGCTCCTCAAAGGGCTCACCATGGCTGCACGTGGAGATCTGCTCTGTGTGGTGCCCATGGACTGCAGGGGGACAGCCTGCTTCACCGTGGACCTCTTCTGGGCTGCAGAAAGCTTCTGCTCTATGCCTGGAGCACCTCCTGCCCTGACCACGGTGGCTGCAGGGTTGTGTCTCTGCCAGCTGCTGATTTTTCTTTTCTTACATCTGCTCTCCCAGGGCAAACCCAGCATCGCTCTCTGCTCATCTATGGGGCCCTTCTGAAGCAGCTGGAGCTAGCTCTGATCTGACATGGAACAGCAGCTGGGCTCACCTCACTGAAGCTACCTCTGCAGCTCCCCCACTACCAACACCTTGCCACAAAAAAACAATACGCCCAGGGAACACAAGGATTAGTATTTAAGGACATCACTTCTGCTTTTTCCTCCCTCTTCAAGCTTAGGGCCAGAGATTGCTCAAAAGGCAGTGCATCAGAGCATAATGGCCAGTGATCCCTCTCCAAGGGGCACTGGATGAACAAGTCTCATCAGCCTCAAACTGATTTACTGGGTTTTCTTCTTCTTGCAAGTGAAATAGAGTTTGACAGATACATGATCCTTAACTGACATCCCAGCAATCCAGCAGATTTGTTTCACAATAAGTGGTCAAATGAATAACAGCAGCACCATATTATGCCTCAGCAGAAGGCAGAACCTAAAGGAACATCGCTGCCTTTTGCAGATGACCATTACGAGCCATCCACAGGTCTGAGAAGTACTTCGACGGTCCTGAAGTTAACAAACTGAGCAGCAGAGTCAACATGTTAAATCACGTCCAAAGTGTGATTCCAGAAAACATCTCCTGTGGCGCTTCAAGTTTCATTCAGCAATGGGAATTGGGCTTGCAGAAAAAAATGTGGAGTCCTGTGGAGCACAAAACTGGGAAGTGAACTGTAGGGTTTGCACCCTGCCCTGCTTACAGGAATCCCATGGTTATCCTGACTTAACCAATCCTCCCACACAACAAGAACCCCATTTAAAGGTAGGTAAGGAGGGTTTATATGATCACACACCTCAAGCAGGAAAGCACAGGAGCTCAAGAGCTGCCAATGTCAAAGACCAGCAAGAGGCATCTGCAATCACGAGAAATATAAAAAAAGAGACTGCCCTGAGAGCCAAAGCATCAGAGAAGAAAGAACTTCTGACCTAAGATTCAGATCTCCATGTAAAACATTTCCATCTTTCAATCAACATTTCTGACAAACATTAGCAATGATGGATTGTTTAAAAAAGAAAGTTGATCCAAAAGCTGAGTCAAGCCTGCAAAGTAATTCAAGGACCAAAATGATAAAATCTAACTGTAAACATTGGCCCAAATAACAGATTCATTTTTACATAAATAACAATAAGAACAAGCATCTCTCTCTTCAGATTTAGTCTGTTTCTCCAACTGTATGTTTGGAGCAACTTTCACCACAGGTTGCCAGCAGGCCTGCATCTACAGCTTCAGCATCAAATATTTCAGCTAAAGAAAGAAATTCCATAAACAAACAGTGAAGCCTGCTTCAGTCAGATCCACTAGAAAAAAAAAATCGTAGCAGCCAACAAGGAAAAGGCAAACTTCCAGATGAGGGAGGCAAAGTAGATCTAGTTCAGCATTCCTGCAGCTATCAGATGGTTAACAAATTGAGATGAGAGACTTCTGCGCCTTCCGAGCAACTTTCACTCTGGCAAACTTAAAGGATTCAGAAGCGCAGCTGGAATACATATGGGAGATGCAGGAGAAAGTGGATCATTTGAATTTGTAACTCCATTGTGCGCTGGAAGAACTTCCTGCAGATGAGCTACATCCCATCAGTGACTCAGGGAGACTCTCCGTCTGCTAACAGTCATGAATTTATTCTCTGAACCACCTACCAAAAGCAGCACGGTTTATGTGAGTGATATGTATGTAACAGAAATCTTAAAATAAAGCCTGCAGGGACAATTTCTTTTTTGCTTCCAAATACCTCTATACTAGAGCATCCTCATTGCAGGGATAAAAACAAAAAAACAAAAAACAACCACCACAGAACACCACATTATATTGATGAAACAGATTTTATATTTTGATCAAAGTGTTTTATTCAACACAAATTTAATGCACAAATGCTTTTAAAGCTGAAGTCAAATATATTTTTAGATGACGTTCAGCATTGAAAATAGAACAGACATCATAGTAATGGAATATTATCAAGCCAGATTCACCCTGCCAGGCAGTCAGTTACTGGCTTGCCTGGTTGATCCTCAAATACAATACTTGAAAACTATGCTGCCTTAGTTACTCAGGCATCCTCTCTGGATTACATTTTGCCTTATCAGCAAATACAAGGGCATGCTTACGGTCATTTGAAATTAGCACGTTTAAGACACAAAAGCAGGGACAAAGGGAAAACACTACAGATAAGCACGAATGTCCCCTTCTTCAATTTTCCTCCACAGCTGGCCTCACTACTAGAATTGAAAAGATTGCAGCCAGCTGAGAACTGGATCTACTGGAGCCTGCTGGAGAGGTGCACTTGGAGCTAAGAAACAGAGTAGATGACAAAAAGGAGCCATAAAAATCACAGATGTAAATTAATAATCAAATATACACATTCAACAAGCAGACAGATGGCAAGCAATTTTCCCCAGTGTACTTACACTTGTTCTTCTAGTGCCTGTATTTGGGTCACTTGCTAGATTAATTCTCATGGGCAGAACCAACAGAGGTACTGTGCAACAGGCATGGCCTCAGACCATTTCCAAATTATGTAAAATTGACACTACAGCACAAAAGCATTCATTAGGATTTCTTCAATGCAGCTTGCAACACTGTAGCTTTCAAACAAAGCTGTTTGATGTTGTTTCTCGCACCAGCAAGGCTGCCCCACTCAGGCCCATTAAACAGAATGCAGCACAAGCCACAGAGATCTGGCCAGCACTGCCACGTTTCATGGAGGCATCTTTCGAGGAGCCAAAAGTCTGGTAAAACTGGTGCTCCAGAAAATACACACAGTGGGCACAAAGAAGATGCACCACTCAGTGTTAAAGATCCCTCCTAGTGGCCCCCTCAAACCATGGCTTCCTTCCACCATTTGGGAAGACAAAGGAACACTTCAATGGATGAGTAGCTTCTGACACGCACCGCCGCAGCGTATGACCCCAGGACACTCAGAGCACTAAATCTTCCACAGCCCAGCGACAGTCTGACAGGGATCTGTCCTACTTGCACAGGTTGCGTGAGGGGCCCACAGCTCAGACTGCCTGCTTGGGGTGGGCTCAAGCAGCAAGGAAAAATAATGATGCCAGGCTGTTAGCCTCACTGCAGCCATAGGCTCCCCTCCTGCGATTTGGGTAGATATTAGCCTGAAACAAGGGTTGCATGTGCAGCGACTAGAGATTAGCCCCCCTTAATCTGGCAAGGAGCTGGATTTAACACAGTACAATATGTCAGATCTTCAATACATTTGCAGGAATGAAAATTGCATTTCTCCCTACCTCTTCTTACGGCTTCCAAATTGATTTTGCTCAACAGTAAGTAAACGTTTATTAATATGCATTGTGAGCTCATCATGGCATTAGACATGCATCCACCCCTCTCCCTATATTTGTCTCTTCTTCCAGGTTAATGTATGTCATATCCATTTTAAAACTGAAAAGAAAATAAAGCAAAAAGAGAATGAGAAGTATATTTATTTGTTCCAAAATGAATAGGGTTATTACCGATTTCCTCCCCAGTAATCTACACATTTTTCTGGAAAATATCACAGTTGCCGTGAAAATTAGAGCAGCAGGGAAGGGGGTGACAAAAGCTCGTTTCCAAGGTACACAGAGAAAACAACAGTGACTCCTCATTACACTGAGCTCGCAGGTTTAGAAGCTGTCACTTCCATTCACACTAATCAATAAGCCAATCGATCTAAGAGATCACATTTGCACTGATTATGCGCACGTCACGTTATCCAGCATGAAAGCGGCAGTGAGGTAGGCAGACTCAAGATGAAAAGTGAGAACGAATACTTTTTAAATTCATTCAATTTCAGTTTCATTGGGTGAAGGCTAGGAAATAAAATATGGAATTCTTTGATATAAAGTCATAAACCTCAGAGTACAAGTAAGCTTGTTACATCACTGCCCGTACAGGCTTTGCTTTGGTGCAGTGCAGCCGCTAAAATATTAAGTTTTACCATTGGGAAATTGATTTTGTTCTAAGAAGTTTTTACGATGCCACTTAATCTTAACCAACCTACATAAAAACATAGAGAAAGCAATTACAGACACCCTTTATAAAGTAAGCTTGATCACTATATTAAAAAAAATAAAAAACAACAGTCTGATCTAATTTCAATACACTTGGCAAAGGAAGCAGAAAAAGGTAAAGCAATATGCTGCCCTCATACAGATTGCAGGTTCCTAGCATAAAGGCACAATCTTGATTCACTTAAAGTTAGTATCATGATCCATCTCCCACATGGGGGACCACGTCCGACAGCTCCAGCATCAACCTCCTTTCCTCTGTTACATTTCAAGTAGGCTCCTGCAGGGCAGCAAGATCCTGTGATTACCATTAAGAGAATCCTTCAGGTCTGAGAGCCTGCCGTTGTCATCCCTAGCCCCAGCAAGCAACAACCTTCCTGCCTTTCCCTTCCAGGACCGCAGTTGAAAGGCACCCTAATTAGATGACCCTGCGTACGGGACTGCCATTAATTGGCTTTTCGAGCACTCTAGTGAATACCTAAACCTTAGTTAAAATGATGAGAAGTGCTCTTTAGTTACAAGGTAAACATATCTGCATAGCTTTTCCTCAGAACACCTTTTAAATAGTATGGGACTAATGTTACAAAGGCCACATGCAACTATCTTTTCCACCCTCCCCAAGACAACACTCAATACCCCTATTTCCAAGCAGTGTTAAAGCACACCCGGGCAGGAGCAAGAGTAACCTTGACCTCCGCATGAACACTATCAGGCAACGCTTCAAACTGCTTTCTACCTCAAGCCAAATTGAACTGGCCTGCAGGACAGGCTTACGTCCTTAAACAACCCAGTTCTGCCCGAATACTGCAGCATACACTGCTTAGGGTTATGCAAATACTCCACTTCTGCAGCTCTCAGCTACAACAAGCGGGTTGAAAGTAGTGTCAGTGTGTCAGAATACTGCTTTCTATTGGTCCAACTCAGTCCCTGCCTAGCGGAATAACGGCTAATTTTTTTTTCCTTATTTTACTGTTCGTGCATTACGTTTTCAGATGTTAAAAAAGGCGTAAAAAAACAAACCCCTGCCCGTAACCGGAAAGCTCACACAAACACCAGAAACAAGTAATCGCACCACAGGATTTCGTGTCAGTGACGCCAAGGACCGAAGCCCGAGCTGCCCCGCTCCGAGGGAACGCGGCTCCACACCGCCTGAGGACGTTGTGGGAACGGTGTTGTTCCACCCGCCGCGGCAGGTGCACCGCCGGCAGCAGCCCGAGGGAGGCGGCCCGGGCTCAGCGCACCGACCGGACGCTGCCTCGTCCCACCCCGCGAGACGGCTCGCACCTCCCGGCAGCACCGCACCGCCTGCCACCGCCCCACGCAGGGCGCTGCGAGGCTCCAACACCAACCCTCGCCACGGGACCCCTCCAGGCGGAGGGGAGGAGAAGGACCGCCGAGAAGCTGTCAAAGTAAATCCCGGCTCGCTTCTCGGATGGTTTAATTCCAACGGCGCATGAAACACCCCAGGACGGTTCATAAGTTTAGCCAGGCGTGCTGTTCTCCCCAATACATTTTAATTACGCATCCCTTCTAACTGCAATCAGATCAAGCCAGCGGAAAAGGCACCAATCGGAATGCCCGGCGGCCAGCCCCGCCCGGCGCTCGGAGGAGCGGCACCTCGCGCCCCACCGGCACCCCGCTCCCTGCTCGGGACGCCCGAAGTAGCGGCAGCGCTCGCCAGAACGGCGGGGTGGCAACGAGCTGTCACGGCTCCGTCAACGTCCTCGCCGCCGGCACCGGCGATCCGGGCTCCCCGTTCCCCCGGCCCGGCCCCACCGCCGGCAGGTGTGCCCCGGCCCGCCGTACCTGTCATCGTAGCAGAAGTCGGCGCCCAGCGTGTTGAGGTAGAGGGCGAGCCCCAGGGCGCTGCTCACCAACTCCGCGCTCATCTCTCCGCCCGCCGCCGCGCTCGCACCGGGGCAGCTCCCCGCCCCAGCCTCCCGCGCCAGCCCCGAGGCGGCTGCCCCACCGCCGCCGCCCTCTGCCTCCTGGCTCCGCGGGCGCCGCTCCGCGCTCCGCCGGCGGCCGCAGCCTGACGGCGTCCCCCGATCCTCCGCCGCCCCCTAACCCATGGCAGCGGGGCGAACGGCGGCGAGAGCGCGGCTGAGCGGGGTGCAGCAGCGGCAGTGCCGGTGCCGCCCTCTTCCCACAGCTCCCGGACGCTTCTGCTACCGGTGCTTCTGCCGCCACCACACCGCCCAGTCCCGGCCCGCGCCCCCCTCGCTGCCGAGCCGGGCGCCGCTGCCGAGGCTCTGGGAGCGCCCGCGTGGGGCGCCCCGGGCTCCCACCGCGCCTGCGTGCCGGACCGCCCCGCGCCCGCCCCTTCGTGCCGCCCGCCCCGCCCCGTGCCCCGCCCCGCGCCCCGCCCGCACCCCGGGCGGCTCCGGTCCGACACCGGCCTGAGATCCGGCTCCTGCACCGGCAGGGTGCGGCTGCTCCCTGTCCGGCTGCGGCTCGCCTCGATGCTGCCGCCAATCTCGAAATCTTTTTCTTTCTCCGCTTTCCTGCTTTTTTTCTGTATTCTTTTTGTCCTTTGTGTCTTTTTTTTTCTCTGATTTTTTTCTTATTTTTTTCTTCGCTCTCTCCCGCTTTTTCTTCCTTTTCCCATTTTTCTTTAACTTTTTTTTCTGCTCCCACCTTTTCCTTCTTCTTCTTCCCCCCTCACCCTATGCCAGCTGCAAACTTGACAGGAGTCCTACCTACGGCATGGCTGTGATGGAGGGTTCCCTGCTTCTCTCTCTGTCAGAGTGAGCATCTGCGGGGACTCCTGGGCTTCCTGTGTTGCAAAACCAAACTAAACCACTGAAAAGTGGCAAGGAAACAAGCACACCCCAAGGCCAGCTCTGTGAGCTGGGGCTCCTGGAGAGGCACAGCTGGAGATGGGCAGTATGAGTGTCTGCACTAAATGACCTGCTCAGGAAACCCAGCTGTGGGAAATAATGTGCTTAAACCATCCTCAATAATTCATTGGACACGGACACACAGAATTATGGCAAGGGCCTGGGTCCATCAAGCTGATTGTTTCCTTTTTTTTTTTTTTAGAGTTATTAACATCCTGCCTCCATTTTCTGCCAGCCACTCCTTTGCAACCATTCCTGGTGTTTTCTATCAAGTGGCCATCACTCTGCCCCAGAAGAATGGGAGTCTGTACAGTAAGCTGCATCTAATAAAACGGAAAACTTTTAACAACTTCTCTTACTCTGCTCTGTGATTATTTAACACTGTTCTTAGCAGCTTCACAATGTACTAAGTGCATTGAAACCTCTTTCAAGCAGGATTTAAAGTGCTCTTGAGAAGACTGCCCCAAGTGCCACAAACACCCCAGCTGCTTTTCCTCAGGCTCGGGTGTGTGCTCCCACCACCAGACTCAGTAATTGCAGACAGGGTGGGGAGGGCACCCTAAGAGCTTTGAGGGGCCATAGCAGATCACATTAATTTGGGAGCTGTGCATGAAACTTTTCAGCCTGAAGCACAGCATGCAGTAACCCAGATTTTAGGAGCTGGTATGCTGTCAGAACTGCAGTCCTTACGTTTGAGCACCAGTTCTCAGAGTCTTCCTGGATCTACTGCCAAGTTCCTGATCATCTTGACTTAGTTCTTGCCACAGTGGGATTGCTAAGCTTCCACACTACAGTTGCACAACTCCTTTTCTGGAACATCCTAATAAACTCTGCATAAAAATCAGCATAATTGCTGCTGAGTCACAGTGGCAGAAGTCTTTCCTTCTCCATCAAGAACATAGTTTTTTTTTTTCTCAAGGGGCAGGGCTACTGGCTAGGGTAAATGGTTAGAAACAGAATCACAGAAGATCACGAGCTGGAAGGGATCATCAAATCCAAAACCTAGATCCACAAAGAGCAACCCAGATCAAGCCCTGTCTCTGAGAGCATTGTCCAGATGCTCCTTGAACAGTTTGGGGGTGTGACCATTCTCCTGGGGTGCTTGGTCCAGGGCCTGATCACCCTTTGGTGACCTTTTCTTAACACCCAGCCTGACCCTTCCCTGATTCAGGCCGAAGGCGTTCCCTCAGGCCTTGTCACTGCCATCAGAGACAGAGCTCTGTGCCACCACGAGGCCTCCCCTCAGCCTCCTTAGCTCTGGGCTGAACCAACCAAGGGACCTTGGTCACTCCTCATACCCTTTGTCCTCCAGACCCTCCATTTGAGGCCTTTCTTTGGATGCTCTCTAATATTTTTAAGTCCCTGTTTTGTAGCACCAAAGCTTTAGAAACAAAACAAATTCTCTAGGGATAAAGTTCAGCCAAGTCTGCTGCTGACGAATAAACCCAAATGCACGCTGCCTGTGGTGACCTCAAGCAGCAGCAGGCCTCTGACACCCTGAGCCACTGACAGAGCTGGCACAGCTTTCCTGGATGGAGAACATCTGTTCTGTGGAAAGAAATGGACGGCAACGTGTGTGTGTGTGTATTGCTCCACCTGGCAGTCCTGGGACCCCATGCGCCAGGCCACACTGAGGCAGCAGGTGCAGAGGTCTGGATGCAGGCTCAGCACAAAAGCAAACAACACAATGGAGAGCTCAAGAGGGTAGAAATCCAAGTATGCTAGGGGAATTCCATCTGTTCTTCAGTTAGTTGAAATAATAAATGCACTGGAGCTATGAACAATGTTATCTATTATGCTATCAGGAGATGTCAGATAACATTCTGACTCACAGATTTACTGTGTGACGCATGGTAATCACAAGGTATCAAAAGAGGTAATTTAGAAGTTCAGATATGTCACTTAGCAGCCATTTCCAAAATAACCTTCTCTTCCAGAAACTCATTGTCACAGATTCTGGTATCAGGGAAAAGGGAAGAGGTGGAGGGTTGTAACAACACGTAATAATAACAGTAATTGTGAAGATAACTAGCGTGATGCAATCTAACAGCTGATCTATTGTGTATAGCTTAGTAGACAAATTCATATGCTTTATTATAGTTATGGCACTTAGAATGGATCTATTTTAACATCAAGCGGGAAATTTCTTCATCGCATATATTATAGATTCTGATTCAGTGTGCTACAACATCCTTCACCTAAACTGTGCCTGAAAGATTAAGTTGTGGCACGGCACGTAGAAATACATGTCTGTCATAGTGACAGATTTGGTTAACCGGTCACTGACTATGAGACCTTAAATGTCAGGGTAATGTATGTGGTGCAGATCCCTCAGCAGATTAGATTAGACACTTCAATTTCTATACAAGGGGTTCATTTGCTGGAGCTTGTAGAAAATGTTTGTGCCAGCTTCCTCTGAGCATCTGAGAAGAGAAAGGCTAGCTGGAAGTGGTTATTAGAATATTAAATGTTACTGTAGGAATAATAAAGTGGATTTTTTTTATTTTTTTTTTTTTGCCAGTTGTTACGCTCAGATACTATCAAGTAAAAGTGATAACATTGTCCATATTTTGAACAACCTAAATTACATCCAATGATGTGACTTAATGAGCCCCAGAAATGTAAACTTTGGTGCATCTCAAATCACCCCCTCAGTTGCTGTTGCCAAGGAAAAGCTGGTATTATCTGAGGAAATAAATCAAATTAATTGAATACTTACATGAACACCTGACCTTGTTTTATTAAAGAAGGAGCAAGTGGGGTAGAGAAGAATGTTTCAGCTAAGTGCTTTTTCCAGAATTGCTCACTCATTCACAGAGGCAAGATTGTTTAATTTCCTGGATCAGGATCCAAGCTGTTGTTTTCCTGTCATACTAATATGATCACACTAATTCTCAATAGATCAGCTTTTCTGCTTTCTGTGACATTGTACTTTTTTCTTCTGTTAATGCTATGATAGCAAGAACATCAGCAATGGCAACCGAAGTAAAAATATGTTGCAAATGCTAAACAGTGAAATCTCATGGAAATCTGCATGAAAGGGAACAGTGAAAACTAAACACATGCAGAAAACAAACAAACAAAAAAAAAAAGAACACAAGTACATACAGGACTTGCATCAGTATGAAGGAGAGATCTTAGCTGAACACATTTCCTAAGGAAGCACATTTCCAGGAGGCACCAATTCCTGCTTTAGATCAGTCAGTGGAGCTAGAGTATTGCTGCAGAGCTGGAGGGAGAGAGAAAAAATGAGAGAGAGAGAGGGAGAGAGAGAGGGGAAAAGCCAGTGCAGTGCTGGTTTGACCTAATGCAATTACACTGGGTGTCTAGGAAGAAAAAAGTTTTAACTTTCTTGTATGCACCTCACATGCAAATGTGTTTGTGTAAATCACAGGTGAGCATATCTTGAAGGAGCTGATTTCTCAAAATCACTGTGATTAAAAAGGATAACCTATCTTACAGAAAACTTACAGTTAAAACCTAAATATATGAAGGAACCCAAATATCTCATTATTCAGAGAATTCTTCCACTTAAGTGCCAGTGTGGGATTTTTAGGTTTAGCTGACATCAGCTGATGTAGAAACTTGAAGTTTCTAAGTACCTAAGATTACGTAATTAAAGTCCCCTATGTTTTTAGATTTTTGTTACTTGATATTTTCAGAACCACTAAAAAAGACCCTGTATTACTTGAAGCTTTAGCATATTCTGAAGATACATAACGGTTATCAGAATGAGCCTTTTCTTTCCTCCCAGTACCTGTAAATCTTGAGACAAAGTGTGTTAGGAGTATGCACAGCAGCACAGAGGTAATTCAACACATGACATAGGATACAGGAGGTATCTGCCAAATCAGTGAATGAATTTGAACTGCAGTGTTGTAACCCTGATTTTACTGTACCAACATCAAGCAGTCCTTAACAGTTCATTTTAGTACAATACCATTTATTCAGGAGATAGAAGAGCCATAGCTTCTGCGATTGCAGTCAGGGCAAATCAGCATACATGTAGTCCGGAATCAGATGTCTGCTCCAAATCAGGAACAAAAGGGCAGATTGTGAACCCAGCTCCTTGATAGCTCTGCTGAAGAGCTTTAAATTGCAAAGCATTTGTAAGGAGGGCTAATGGAGCTCCCTCCTGAATGATAGGTTTTTAGGAAAACAAATAAACTGATGCAGGCTCCTACCTCCAAAATACATTTCCTGATAGCAAACATAAAGATAGGGGATAGTTCCTACAGTCTTTTTTTTTTAATGATATCTAACCTATACATTTCTGTCAGTTTTTGAAAATTTTTGGTTTAATGTTACAGTCTGTTACAGTCAAGAAGAAAATAGACTTGGTTTTGTTCCTCCATGATTAAAAACCTCCCTATACTTGGCATATTTTCCATAAGCAGTAATTTAGGCGACTCCATATTAAGTTTGCTGTCCTCTTCCCAATTCTCCCTTCAGATGCCTGGATCTTTCCATTTGGGACAATCTCCTTAACCGATCATTTGTGTTCTCTTCACCTGCGTGCAGTAGGAAACAGTGCTGCATCTCAGTCTCGGAAGGATAGTCTAGTTTTCAACACTGCAGCAATTGCCAATTATTTTGCAGCAAGATACTGTTGACTTGTACTGATTTCTGATGCTATGCTCACTTCCACTTGAAGTAAAAAAGTAATGTCAAAGCAAAAGGCAGTTTTCCATCTCTTCAGAAATTTCAAACATAGTTTTCATAATGTTACTCTACTCTATACTAACCCTAATCTGGTTCACTTATTTATCTCCCTTGTCCTTTGTGATAGCTCAAAGTAAGATCAAAAAGAGTTTTTAAACCTTAGTGTTAAGAGTAAGTTGATAGCGAAAACTTGCTAATTGCAGATATCTCAGCTTGTCTTCTCCAGGAACACAAACCTCTTTACTGTTTGCTTATTCATACTTTACAAAAACAGCAACCTACCTGTTTTCTTTCCTTGTAGTTCCTCTCATCAAAACAGCTCAAATAAATACGCATCCTTAAAAGATGGCTCTGGAAATAAATTTTCCTCATTGTATGCAAGTGGACGTGGAGGCAACTTCCATTTGTGTCAGTTTATCCAGATTATACACAACTCTATAGCAGAAGAGGAACTTGTCCTAGATCCCAGCCATGGTTCCCAGTCATTCATTTGCTTTCATCATGAGATCATCCTTCCGTTCACAGTAATTGATATTTTCTTAGACAAAACACAATGGAATTATCCAAGGGATTAATTTGGCCTAAAACCTTAATTCTGAGAAAAGCCCTACTTGACGGATGCCTGCAACATAACCAAGAAGTTTGTGGCTCACAGCCTCAATTTTGTGCAGGTGGAGGAAAGGGAGTATGAGTGGTATATCATATCCTGCCTCTCATCATTTCTTGGCAGATGTATTGCCCAGTAGATGGAAAAGCTTCATCAGCAGCTGAAAATCTGTTTCTTGTCATCTTCCTTCCCATAGAAAGAAGTGAGTCATCATACTGTCCATCAGTCCTGTATTTTTCAGGGTACTGACATTTCCCTTGAGATGCAGATGCTGAAAGACAGTTTAATTTCAGTCTAGATCTGTCTATTTCCACTTCATTTGTCCCTCAAATGTACAGCCTGGGATATAGGTTGTGAAAATTGGACAAAAAATGATACGTCTCTATGGCAGCAACATCAGAACTTCATCCCATGGCGGACCAAAACCAGCCAAAGATGCAAGTGTAATTTCCACCTCAATCCCTGCAGATTTTCTATGAAATAACCTCATTTACTTCTTTACTTCAGTACAATCTTGGCTTCCTGCTCTACAAGTATGAAATAAAGCCAGGAAAACTATGATTACTCTTACTTTAGAGAGAGCGTGTCAACGTTACTGAAACATGTCTAACACCAGCAGAAGCACAATTCTCGAGAGTTAAATAAACAAAGGAAAATTATTATAAGGAGTAAACCTTTGAATCCTTCTAAACAGACTCAGTTTGATTTTTCATATTAATGTTGGAATCAAGTGTTGTTCTGTACTGTAATGTAGACAAGTCCTGAGAGGACAGTCAAGGAGTTCTAGGCTTCTAATGAACAATAAAGTAGAAAGAGCTACTAAATTAGAAGAAACTATGTTTCTTCTCCTCTGCTTGCTTATTTGAGAAATATCTCTTCTGTATGTGTAGAATACTGTCTGAAAATCTCGGATGGACTCTACCTCCCCTATATGAAAATACAATTAACACATATCAGGATTAACATCACATCAAATTTAATTTTTAGTATACTAAAGACATTGCTACTTTGATTCAGAGCTTCTTTTATTTGCACATACACAAAAATAGAAAACATGAACAGTATTCATTTTGTAGACAAAAGTAGAAGTTTAATCAGTTCAGTGGAGCATTTGCAACCTTTAGCCAACGGCAGTGACTCAGGGTATGCAGGTGACCCAGATTTCTCCTCTGCTGTGTCACAGACAGCTAGATTTAGAACTGAACTGTCTGCAATCAGTGAGTCAATTGGTTGGCTACAGGCTACTACATACAAACGCCGAATTCCATCTATATTTGTGTGCGCCATAGAATGCCATGAAGTGAAAGTTACTGTCTTCAGTGTGGACAGCAAAACTAAAATTCACTGGAGTCTCTACCCAAGCAGGGTATTTTCTTCCATATACACTGACACAGATGAGAGATTTTCCTCTGTTTGCCAAGCACAAACTTTCTAATTTATTTAACCTTTTCTGAGTCATTTCTTGCAACTTTTGCTTACACTGTTTTGGGAAGATTTACCATGTTCTAGCTCCCGTAAACATTACCATCACCAAACAAGCTAGGTCTTTGTGCTCTGGTAACAGAAAAACCCGAACTTCAGTCAGTTTCTGAAGACACTTAAGATAATGTAGGATCTTAATATTGTTTCAAATATTTTTTTATTTACAAAGTTGATAAAAAATAATGTTGTGCTTGCCATTTCCATTAGAAAGTTTTGGAAAATACATATATCCTACTGAATACCTTCAATGGAAAACATCAACTTTCTGTGTTAAAGCTTTCCTTTGGTTTCTTAAAGCAGCTAGGAAGTGAAAGATGCAACCTGCTTTATCAACAACAGGACTTTCCCATACACTAGCTACCACGTGGTTAAAACCATATTTTCTAACGCAGTTACATCATCAGAGATTTTGGATCATATTTGCAGGTGGTATAACTTGTCATAACTTCAGCAGAACTGTCACAATTTCTATCACCTAGTGTCTATTCCTTAATACTCAGTACAGAGGGAGGCATGAAAAGAGATAAACAGGTCTCAGAAATGTTGACATTTTAAATTCCATCCTACCCTATTTTTCACAAGAAAGAGCATTACATTTGGCTATGTAAATAGATCCCAGATTTTAAAATAGCCAAGTTCTTTTCTGCCTCAAGGAGAAAGAAAGATATAAACCAGAATTATTGGCTTTCTGCAATATTTTATATTCAATTTTCTCCTATTACGTCCATGCCATGTAATTGTGTGCACATGTGTACATGCGTGGTCCTTGTTGCACAGGGTTACAGCCAGATTCTTGTCGGAGTGCCAGAGCTCTACCAGGGGTTCAGGGAGTTGCTGCGTGCTCTCCTTTATTCCATGTACAATGAGTTCTCCTTCCCATATCTGCCAAATGCATGGTTTTATCCCATTGATATCCATTTGGCATCAGGCTGTTGCTCACTAACCCTTCACCACAGCTATTAATCACATGCACATGTGAAGTGCTGTTTGCAAGGGGTGGGTTCACATCTGCTTTGTTGTCTCATTTTATTACAGGCTCTAACACCAGTCTTCTGGCCTAGCCTTTCTCACCAGCACATTGCTGAAATAGATACCCCTAAGTGATTCCTGGCTCTCCACCCCATTCCCTGTTCCCCACAACGTACATACCTGCCTAAAGCGTGGGGCATATCCAGCCATTCCCAGGAGACTCCTTTCCATTATCTGAGCATCCTCTCTTCCCTGTCCAAAACACTGCATCCCAAAACCCTACACACAGCACTCTCTGTACTACAGTGTATTTTAGTTGAGGGCTTTTAAGAAAATTGAACGTTGAACAGACTGCAGATTCTCTGTGGTTCATGAGTTCGGTCTCAATGCTTGCTTCATTTGGGCTGGTTTGGATTGTTTCCATCATCAGCTGCAGACGGTGGTTGGCTATAACGTTCCTATGACACAGTTCTGTATGCGTACAAATAGCCCACAAATAACCCACAAAGTACTGGTTTTCCCTGGTTACAGCTGAAATCAGATTAGAAAAAGTTACATTATTTGCAAACCCAGACTTCTTTCAATAAAAAAGAAAACAAACAACTCTATTCAACTTTGAAGGAGTACCTACCAGATAAGCGTATCCCCGGGGCTCTGGAGCAGCAGCATTCTAGCAAAACAGCTACCAAACAAGGTTCCAGAAATGCTGATGGCAGCCCGAATCATTTACTAGTGAAAAGGAACTGAGTAATGAATCTGGTGTTGTGAGTACAGGGTCACAACCTTAGTTTGCTTTAATGTTAACGTTACCTTGGTACAAAGATACACTTAGACTGGCCGAGTGTACTGCATAGGGTACCTCTAAACACATCTCAGTTCACTTTTGCTTTAAAATCTATGGGGAAACAGCTGGAGCACTATTTATCAAAAAACAACAACAAAAACAAACAAACGAACAAAAAAACCAGTCCCTGCTTTCCATGTATTTGAACAAGGCTTCAAACAAAATTTTTGATAGTGTTTGAAACGTTCATTTTAAAAGCAAACCCTCAGTAGCAAAACTGAAAGAAAAACGAATTTTTCAATGGAAAACAAACAAAAAAATGAACTACTTGTTGACAAAGGGACACATTTACCTGGTTCGTATGCTAACATGATCAGTTTTATCACAGTTTTTAAAGCCAAGAGTTCCAGCTTGGGTTTATGAAATGCATTCAAAGTTTGGCAATGGGCAGATGAAGTTTGGCAAGGGACAGACAAAAGCACACAGACAGCAGAGGCCTTGATTAAAAACCAAGCAAGTGCAAGGCTGGGTGGGCTTCCTGAGCTAAGGGTCCTGCCACAGTTGTGGCCAGTACCCACTATATGTGGTACCATTTCCTGGTTATATCCCTCTTGGGATGATCCTTCTACTGCTCTTATCACAGACCCCAGCATTTTGGAGGATTTTTGAGAGCATTTAGCAAGCTCAGATTTAGAGACTAATGTCAGATGTTCCTAGTTTGCTGTGCAGCTATCAGAAATCAGATTTCCTTAATCCTTTTGTCAAATGGGGCCAGGCAGGTCTTTGCCACAGCTAATGCTGGGCATTTTCCCCAACCTACTTTCCTTAAGAAGCAAAATAATGATAAATGTTCAGAAAGCCTGTGAAGCTGAACAGCAAGCTCAGCTGTTCATCACAAAACAGACACGAACTCACTACCACTAGAAAAAAGTAACTCCTTGCTGCTGTACTTTCAGAAAAACACAAATGCTTAGAGCACTGCACTGCAGCAACCACCTTTTTTCTGCTTTAGATGAAGTATGTGCAGCTACATCACTGCATAAAGGAGCGAAACTTAGCTTGTGTTTTTGTTTTGTTTTGAAAGGGTTTGAGGATTTATTTTTTTTTTAAGATTTTTTCTTTTTTTAAAATCACCTCTGTCAAAACTAACATTTATTCTAAGCAAAAGAAAGCCATGCTAGGTGAGGATGCAACAGCCAACCCTTTGCATTGATTACTTTATCTAGAGAGGCACTGAAGGGAACATATAGTGGTTAAGCCAAAAACAGTGAGGGGAATGCCACCCTAGAAAGGACACCAAAATCCCAGGTCCAGAAGTCCCTGGTATACAACGCAGGATGATATCACCTCAACAGAGAGTTAGAGTTTAGCGCCACATTGTCAAATTTTATTCTGTGAGTATATAATACAATAGACCAAGAAAGAAGCATATTATTCTTTCTAAATCACAGGGATTGAAAGGTAATCATTTCCTCTGCCGGCCTTTCATTCTTTCTGATTGCAGCATTCTCTCTCCTCAAATCCTAAATAAAGCCACAATAAAGCCAATGGTTTAGAGAGACTTCCAAAATGCCTTTGAAGAATTTGTGATGAATTGATGAAGGAGTTTACTGTCAGGCAGTATTTTCAGTTAGAGACATTTCATAACAAAAAGAGACTATGTTTGTTAGCAGGCACGGAGGATAACTGTCTCTTTTCACTTGGAGTCTCCAGATCTATTTTCAGTCTGCTTTCAAGTTTGAGATTATTTTTACCAGTGCAGAGACTTAGGAGGCTTCAGAAAGATTGTACATTCCTACCGTTAAGAATATATACTCTTGTTTTGGGGTTTGGATCCAATGGAATTTACAGCCATATTTCTTCACTTTTGCTGTTTATCCTGATCCTATTCAGCATTGATTTTTTTCCCTATAGAGTTGAAAAAAATCAATGTTCCATTATGTTTTTTAATCAGTCATAGTACGAGTTAAATAGTCCTCGGCACTGCAGGTAAAACAGCTGATAATCAGCTGGGGAGTTATCTCATTTATTACTCACAGCTGACAGGGAGTTAAATCCTTCTCTTTCTTTCACAGCTAGGTTAGTCAGAGCAGCGTTGCCTTGCATCCAGACGTGGTGCTTGCCAGACAAAAGCCCACTCCCAGAACTAGGCCAGCTGGTGCTCAGTGCAGTTCTGCCATCCTTGGAGTACTTTGGGTAGCTCACTCTGATGGCCACAACGTCACAAAAGCTAGATGCAGACAGTGGCATGCTGTCAGCAGACTTCAGGGTCAGGAAGTGATTTCTTGATCTAAGCATTTGCCAGCCTTTGCTGGAAACCCTGATCTGCTGCTGCATTACAGATGAAAGAGAAGTGCTGAGAATGGAGCTGCTCATGCAGTGACTCACCCAGGGTCCAATCCAGCTTTCTTTAGAAAGAGTGGAAGCCTTTCTATTGGCTTTACAGCTAGAGTTTGTTCAACAGTCACCATCTCATGATGAAAAATTGTTCGGATATTCCTCACCTTCAACTGAGTATCTAGCAAGAAACTGCTAGAATAATGCAGTTTCAAACTAGAAAAAGACTTCAGAAGTCTGAAGATGGGAACAAGCAGATCTTTCCCTTTCTTGATTACTGCAGGTTCCAGAGGCTGCTCTGGTAACAACTCTGGGATCACAGCTTCAGTTTCACTATTATGACTCACCCGTGATTGCTCTTAGGTAAGTGCCAGATGCCTTCTTATGGCTCTCAAGCTTCAGCTCAGCAAAACACACAAGCACACGCCTAAACACTTTTCTGAATAACAATAGTCTTCACACATAGTTGAAATTCAGCACACGCTTATATGCCTTGCTGAATCAAGGCCTTAATGCTCAATATAGGAGATTAAAGGATCATAATCTAATAGTTTTTGCTGATGATGTGACACAATTTTTCACTTGGCCTCTGCCAAATTGGGGTAAAAGCTCAAAATGAAATTAAGGAGTACCTTAAAAATAGCTAAAAGATATAGTGCTAAAAAAACCCAACACAGGTTCAGGCCCCTACTGGAAGCAAGGGAGTTTAATTGCCCCATTAATCACATATTTACACTTCATCACATTTTAGTATAAATATCGATCACTGTTATACTCTTCATTGCTCAGACACCTCAACATTAGTCAGGAGACTTTATATATCTTCTCCAGGCTCCATGACTCCTCTACGAGGCCCCAGTCATAGAGAAGAGGCCACAGGTCATTACCAAGTGCTCCCATCTTGATCAGTATCTATACCAGGCTCAGGGCCATTTTCACAACTACCATGTCACTTTTAGGTATCTGAATGGAAATTGGCTTGTAGGGCAGTAGTTGTTAGAAGAAGAAAAAAAGCAAAACTATGAGGAAAATGCTGCTCTTCGGTGATCACTCCTCTCTTACAACAAGAGGCTGGCACAGGGCTGAACACTAATGCCTGTCTCTATCTCCACTCTAGTCTTTCACTCAAAACCAATCAGCTTCCATAACTTTTCAGCATTTATCTTCTGTCTGACTCGCATATAGATTTTGCCTCTCTCATCCAACAGTGCTCTGGAAACATTACACAGGTATTTGTGAAACACCTGGAGAAGTTCATTCTTTCAAGTGGCCTGGGTATACACCTTTTCCTTTCTGGTACAGCAGCTTCTGCTGCGCAAGGTTTCAGGAAAGATTAAGATGCTGGTGACAATTAAATGAGTACTTTTCTGTAGGGATGTTTTCACAGCTTTCACAGTGCAGCCTTCCTACCCCTCACCCCTCAGAGAAGACCGAGAGTTACACCATTAGATTAACACAGCCGCTGCTTATGCCGGGAACAACAGGATTACTTAAGACTTGTCTGGCAAGGCTGTGAGTTCCATTTTCTTCTTAATCGTGCAATGTGGCGTTTTCCAGCAAAAAATCATGCAACACTCACATGCTTTGTCAGTTTATCTTGTGCCGGTCTGCCTGGTGATACCTTCCATTCAGCTCCATGGCTGCTCCCACTCCTTAGACTGTGGAGGTCCCCAGAAAGGGTTGCTGTTTCTCCAGGCATTGAGTCATGTGAAGTCCTGCATTTAGACCACTTTGGCCTATGGCCAGCATGATATCTAGATTTTCTCCTTCATCATTGGGTGAAGGCGCTCCCAGGGTGAGTGCCTACAGTCTCCAATCTCTTTCAGCCGCAAACCTAAAGACTCCAGTTTTCCTTAACAGCACTTCTTCTTAAGGTCATTTGCAGGACAAGCTGTTTTCACTCACCAACTATGTGAAATGTGACAGGAAATGCGGAATAGATACTAGTGTCTTGTACTGCCTTTCTGTCCTGCCACTCTTCCTTTTCTCCCTCACACACACTTCTTTCACTATTGGCATCTTTCCTGATCCACCATGAGCGCAGTGAGCCTGGGTCGCCTACACAATTCCTGGTGCTAGATCAGGAAGCGTCTGGGTCCCTTCTGGACATGGCTTGGCCGTCACAGTGTGTTTCCACTCAGGCACTTGTCCCCCTCTGCCAACTTCTGTTTAAGAAAGGAAACATTGCGGTTTTCTATATTTGGCCATTGGTCTAGACCACATGAACTCTTGCTATTGTTTTGCTGCTTTTTTTTTAAAGACTTGCTAGGATGCACTTACCACATCCAGATTTTGTTGACAGTCTTTCAAGTTTTCTCATAAGATCCTGAAGCATAACAGACCATCACCCCAGGCTGTGCTCATGGATCTTACATCATGTTTCCTGCTCTTCTATTGCTTTCCTTTCATTGGAAAGCTAAAATGACCAGTCTCAAGATGATCTTTATTTGTGTTACTTGAATTCATCTTTGTGATCCCTCAGCTCAGCGCTTTTTTATTCTGCTTAGACCACCACAGACTCAGGCTAGATTGTGAGATAGCCATCCAAACTGTCAAAATTTCACTTTGCAGGTCAAAATTAATCTCACTTTTCCACAGCAGCTTTCCTAAGCAGAGCTGTACATGTGGTTACCTTTCTTTGTAGTTCAGAGAATATGCATTATCTCAGACAGCCAAGTAGAACCTAGTTATTCTTAATTGACATTGTCTTATCTAACTTGCAGGCTAATAGCTTTGTCTGTTACTCTATAAAGATGCTACAACACATAAAGGAATCTTGCCCTCCAGAAACTGCTCCAAGAATTGATAGACAGAGGTGTTCCAGCTTGAGTCTTCCCTGATGGGATAGGTAAATCATTCAGGCTTCTTGCTCCTGATACCTATATTTTTTATTTTCACTTACTGTGTGAAAGGAGTGGCAGTAGCTGATGCAGCTACTTTAAAGCAGTTTCAGATCACCCAAGAAAGGTAGAGGTCACAATCTGGTAATAAAGAAGGAACTGCTTACCCCTTTCTGAGAATCCTCCAGAGGAGGCAGCCTCCAAGTAGAGATGCTTCCATTGCAGCTGCCAGCCCTTAAATGAGATTGGGGAGGGGTGGACAAGATCAGATCCAGCACCAACCCCTGGGCATCACTGCTATTTACGGGCCTCCAACCAGTCTGCACTACTAATGACAGTACTCTGAGCTCTGCCAGTCATCCAGTTGTCAATTCACTTCACTGTCTGCTCATCTATCCCATACTTTCCAAGTTTCATAACAAGGATGCTGTGGAACAGAATGTCAAATGTCTTGCTGAAGTCAAGGTACAGAACATCCATTTCTCTCCTCCCATCTACTCAGTCAGTCATATCATAGAAAGCTACCAGGTTAGTCAAGCATGAGTTCCTCTTGCTGAACCCACGCTGACTACTCCTGATAACCTTCTTCTCTCCCACTTGGTTGTAGAAAGTATCCAGAACAAGTCGTTCCATCACCTTCCCAGGGGTGGAAGTGAGGCTTGACTGGCCTGTAGCTTCCCAGATCCACTCAGTTGGCCAGCCATCAGTTAGAGGCAAGAAGTCTAATGCAAGTCCACTTCTCTTTTTGTCCAAACAGGGCAGTACTGAGTGAGTATGGACAGGAGAGCTAATTAGATGTGGCTCTTGACAGATGCAGACGCTGAGAGCTGTGTACTCCTCAGTGTGTGACAGGTCGTTCTTTTCTGATGTGTATGACATAGGCACATGCATTACCCATATACCTAATACACCACAAACCTAGTATCTGCACTTTATGTACACGAGAATTGAAGAAAACCAACCCTGACAACTTGTGTAGCATTGCTCTTTCCATAATATTTATCAAGAACAGAACCAAGGAAGAAGGAGATGAACACTGGAGAATGGTTGTAGATGCTTTATGGACCTCTGAAGCATGGCAGAAGTATGTTTCCATTTCTGTATTTCCTGGAGTTAGTCTATATCTAGCAAAACCCTATTGATACGTATTCAATCTAGCAACTGATTTTTCTCTATGAAAAAGCAAATAGCTGGAGTATCAGGCAGTACTGAAAGACGCTATGTTTTCCAATCACTGCTGTGCATTTATGCATGGCATTGTATACAATTATATTTTATATATTACCTATTATATATTCTTATATACTATGTGTAATTGTATTCACACATCACATTTCATCTATCTTCAAACTTTTCCTTATTCTAACTCAATTTTACTACATTAGTTCAAAGACTGATATTAGTAATTTGTTATTTATAGTTTGACAAGTAGATAAACATATGGTAAATGATTTTTGCAAATGTTTTCAAGATTGCTCATTCTTAACTCTAATACTGATTTAGTTTAACAGAATAAAAAATTACACAGTATTAACATTTTTAAACATAAGTTCCACTATAACAGCTAAGGAGAACAGTCTAAAAATTTAGATCTGTTTTCCACTGCTTATTTCAATTACAAGAATTAAATGCCCACATTTCCAAAATAAGTTAAATACAAATCAAAGATCTGTCATCTGTGTTTATCAGAACATTTATAGCTTTGCTATTTACACAAAAATAAAACACAGTTTGTTAATCTCTGATGTCTGTAGTACATTTTATAATCTTATATGTTCTATCTTGATTGTTTTTCCATGGGCTGTTTATATGGACACAAGAAACAGCTTGTTCTAAAAAAGTTTGAATATAACTCTGGTAATACCATTCTGGAAGTTATAAGTAAATGTAAGAAGATGGCAACTGTGCAAATTTATGCAACACAAATTGCAGATTCTTGTCACATGATGGCTCTTCTATGTAAAGCACACACATACGAAATTTTTTCCTGGTTCATACAGATTCCATATTCTAGCTTACATTTTTTGATTTAGTATCAAAGAAACAATTTGATGTGACCACAAATCTTTTTGTACAATGAATCAAATTAATAATTATTACCAGATCTCTTAAACGAGCAAATGTGTTAATAATAATTCTCCTGTGCACAAACATATGTCATTTTCTCAGATATTGTAAGAGTTATTTGTGGTAAAACAAAAGCCTTCAACCAATTCCTGCTAAAAGATTTGACAAGTCTACTGATTAAGTGCACACAGGAGAAAAGCTCAGAAAAGCTGTGCTTTTCCCAGTAGAAAACTGGTTTGTTTTGGACTCATCTACAATTTAAATTTTCCCACCAATATGGTTCTGCCATAGACTGAACCTCATCTCCATCTGTTGTGTTAGGAACTACTCTATTCTTACACCACACAATCCCATTTTTATGACCAAAACTTAAATTGGCATTAATGGATGTTTTGTCTAAATAGGACTTCACTGAGGCCAGGACTTTGGATATGGCCCAGTTTCTTTTAGTAATTAATAAAGTACTACAGCTACAGTACTTATTTACAAAAAAGTCAGCAGGCGTCAGCAGGCAGCTGTGTGGAAAAGGAGATGGGAGAGAATCAGTACTGGCAGTACTCATTTTCCATCTCTCTGGCCCTGATTCAGCAAAGCACTTAACCACATGTTTAATTTTAGGCACATGAGTAATCCCATCTCTGTGGAGCAAAGCGTGTGTTTCATTCTCATTGATTTTAATGAGGCTACTCATAGACCTGTCAAATATTGCATGTTCTGCATGACATTCTCACAACTGGTTCCACCTCGCTGAGCCCAGCAACATGGCCTTTGGTCTGAGTCTTTGCAAAGCAGCAAAGCTTCTCTTGCTCTGTAACTCATGGGTCTTATGACTGTGTTCCACTTGGCGGTGTTCTGCTAGCTGTGTCTGGCATGTAGGAAAATGGACTGGGAGTAAGTGGGAGCCAAGTTTATTCAGAACATTCCCAGACCAATATCAACCTCATTTTGTCATCCAGCTTTGGAATCATGCTCAACAACTCTGCTGAGTCAGATTCTAGCATCCTAATTAGCTGAGAAGATCTCTATCAAGGGTATGTCTTTGAGCCATTAGGTAGCCCAAGGTTGAATAAAAATACCGTATGGATTGCTGGCAGACAGAACATGCTCTACACAGGAAGGCTCCTTAGAGCAGAATAGGTGGACACATAGGGTCCAGATCTGTAGTTCTTTGAGCCCTATTTAAGAGCCTAATTCTGCAACCATGAAAGTCAGTGGATGTTTCCAATAAAAATGGGATCAAGGTAGTAGGCCCTCATTCAGCTAAATATTTAAGCAGATGCTTACTTTAAGAATATGATTAAGTCTCTTTGAACTCACTGGGAATGCAACACATGCTTAAGTACTTCAATGAATCAGGGACCTCATCCAGCTTTGGATCCACAGCACTAGAAGGTATCTACAGAGGCAGTACAGCAATTTCCTGTTGCTGCCTAACTCCCTGGCTGCAGCTGTGTTCTGCTTATTTTGATAAATATAATATTCTTCACACTTCTGTAGTTATTTTTTCTTTAATATGCAAGGCACTATAAATATATTTATAATAATAATCACATAATAATTATTGTTGGACTAATCATGTTTTGAATGGATTGAATGGTGGAAGCTGAAGCAGTTTTTTCCTACTGTAGACTTTTTGTTCTGGCCAATTGATTGAATCATGACAAATGATTTGTTGAGCATGCTGACTGCATTCAACTCCAGTGACATTTCACAAAATCCTGCTTGTGACAGCTGATTTCATTCTCAAAACTTGCAAGGGTTATTTACGGGAAAACAAAAGCCTTTTAGTAGATACTTAATGCATTTAGCATGTTAGTTCATTTGCTGTACAAAAAGAGAACACACTCATCAGCTCTTGCATACATTCTCTTACAAAATATTACATTTGCTTTAGAGTCATCTGCTTATCACTCTTTCATGCCAAACTGGCCCAATAGGTAAAGGCCAGTGTCTTTACCACAGCTGTTATGCAGTGCCAGTTAGGAGAGAGCCAGCATGGAAAGCGTAATTTGGCATTCTCTAGCCATAGAAGGAAGCACTTTTCTCCCATCAGAATCAAAAGTAGACTTTTTGACTAGAGCCTGGGGGGGCCTTGAAATCTTGAAATCAGGATCTACAGACACAAAAGTCAGTTTCTATTGGATCAAGCCCAGTGTGCATCATTCTAATGTCAGATGTATGAGTGCAAAACTGTACGTAGTGCACTGAAAAACTTACCCTTCTCTTGTGCACAGTTGGAGAACAGCCTGACATTGAAATCAGATCTCTTGATCAACATAAAAATATACTTGAAATTGTGTTTGGAAATTTATTGTGTATAGAGACACACAAAAGGCAATTGCTTAACGTAAATACAAGTGACTTAAAGTCAATAAGCAGTATTTTCCAGGCTGACAAGGACTCAAGTTTTATAAAAGTAAAGCTGTCTACTAGGCATACAAAAGGCACTGAAAATTAGGGACGGATGAGATCATTCTGTTTCATTTCAAGCACTGCATTTTTTGGTTTGAAAGTTCCAGGCTTCACAGGACTACTCTTTCAGTTTATTACAGTCTGTGGGTATAAAAGGGGCAGAGGCTGGAAGAGATTAAGAAAATTACTGAAAAAGTACAATGTGTACTGTATGTGCAGCCATATACTATTCATGCCAGCCTAGCCAGGGCATATGGCCTCCTTCAAATAAGACAGAAGTACATTTTATATAAAGAAAGGGAGTTTTTCAGAAGAAACTTCCCTTTCCCCTCAAAAAATGTTCCAGCTATGATAGAAAAGATTTATAAATGTAAACAGATTCTGCAAGCCTAATAGTCCATCTGTGAGATTAGTTACCAGCAAAATCATTCAAATTACTTTTAAAAAGCTCACGGTGCTTTTTTTTTTTAAAGATAGGCAGAGTTTGAATAAAAGTGCAAAACAACAAAGCCACAAGCTGAAGTTCTATTTTCAGAGCCAATATAATTTGAGAACTTATACACAATTTGCAAAGATGACTGCATTCTTCATGGTATGGGATATTAATGGGAATTAAGTACATAAATGCTTTGAAAATATAATACAGAAGTTCAAAGAGTTAGTGATATTTAAGTGGCATTTAAATGACGTTATGCAGTGACACTTCCAAACATGAATTTCAGGTTCCTCTGTTATTCATTTAGGTGCCTTCTACAACAAGGTCTGATTAGTCACTTTTTTCCCAAATTCTGTATTCTCATGTAGATTTTATTCATATTAACTCACTCATATCTTCAGTAAATACAGATTTTATCCTTTCTAAATACATAAAAATGTCATGTTTATTCATACTAGGTTTAGGGCCAGCTTTGGGTATAGGTAAAGAAGGTAACTTCGCACTGCATCAGGGAACCCCTATTGTACCATTTCTAGAGGGCATGCATTGGCTGTTCCAGAGACAACTCAATGCACCAACTCATGGAGAATCTCTTTCTGTTTTTGCCTCCTCACCCCATTCCTCTGTGGCAGTGGGAGGAATAGGAAACTTTGCTGTCTAGGCATTTTGTTTCAGTGTTTTATTCAGGGTCTGCTAAGGCCGATACTCTGAGGGTGGAACTGTGTTGCTGAAATGAATGGAATGGGAAGAAAGATCCATGAATGAAGACTAGGCAGAGGACAGGGGATCCACAGTTCTCCCAAAAGTGTCCTAGGATATCCCAAATTACCCTAATTGCTCACTCCCAATGGCACATGTATGCCAATACATGTCATGCATTTACTGAGCTCATTCTTAACCCACAGGCTTTGTTTAGAGAAAGCTGGCAGAGCTGGAAGTATCTTATTTTAAATTGTCTTGTGGTAGAAGGTGATGTAGTGTAAGCACCAGAGGAGAGGGCTTTTCAAAAGTGCACTGTTTCAAGAGGCACAGGCGCTGTCAAATGCAAAACTTTTTACTATCTCCTAACAAAAAAAAAAAAAAAAGTTGGCAGTACACAGACCCTGAAAGCTAGACCAAAAATAACACAAATACATAGACCCTCTGGCCACAGAATACTCTGTGAAATATAGAGAATATAAATACTGGCATTCCTCCTTGAACTAGACAAAATGCTGAAAGATATACAGGGAACATAAAGAAAACCCCTTTCTTCTTTGGCTTTAAAGTATGACAACAAATAAAAAGTGTGCTTAAAGCACTTGGATTTGTTTAGAAACAAAATTTGTTTAGAAACAAAACAAAACTCAATATAAGTGACTTTACTCCACTGTGTCCTCCAGGATAGGAATGAAGGCTCAAGAATGAGAACTGCAACCCTCTAAAATTTAATCTTGACATTTTCAAGTAACAGATATGAGCTTCCACAATTACTGAATCGTGTGGTATGGCCCATTCTGTTTGGATATGCTCGTGGCAATGCAAAACATATGGCCACTTAGGGTTTGTAGGTGATGATGGTAAGAATTTAGAGAGAAAAGAAGAATGCTGAGTAACCCATCAGCACGTGGAGCAGATATTACTGGCACTGTCTAAAGAATAGAAAAACAGGGTCATAAAGATGCAAAGATCTTCACAATTATAGCTGGTCATCAACCTCTTGTGACAGAAATGCCAGATC
The DNA here is from genome assembly GCF_026119805.1 of Tympanuchus pallidicinctus. Taxonomy (NCBI): domain Eukaryota; kingdom Metazoa; phylum Chordata; class Aves; order Galliformes; family Phasianidae; genus Tympanuchus; species Tympanuchus pallidicinctus. Next base: position 23,489,778 of record NW_026294802.1, read on the forward strand.
CTCTTTAAGTGAAATACATAGCAAACCAACATGGAACCTCCAGCATAAAAAGGGTTCATGTGCTCTGATGAAAGGTTTTTGAGCTCTCCCTCACTGCATAATCTGGTATTTTATGTCCTTTTGTATTGTTCTCTGTCTGAGGCATGGAGATAGGTTCAGAGCAAGCCCTAGTGGAGCGGAGCCTGAGAAGAAGATAGATAAGACAAGTCAATATTTGTACACACTTTGGACTTTCTACAATTCATACATAATAGTCTAATTATTAGCTTTGCTTGAAGTGCTCTTCCTCTTCCGGATATGACCCAAGAACTGATACCCCTATTCTCAACATGTTCAGATAGGAAGCAGCATCTGAAATAAATATTCAACTTTTGCACTAGTCTCTCCACATGTTGACTAGACAAGAAAAGATCAATTCTGTAGGGGAAGGACATGGATTTGGATAACAGCAAATGATCTGTAGACTTTAACAGCTCATCTGATGAAGGAGGTGGTGGGAAGACATGGAATAGGGAGAAAAAAAGAAATGGCCATGCTACCTCATCAGTGCTCCACTGTCTTTGAAGCCAAGCTGGGCTTTGCCACACTTATCAATTACTGTTGTGCCAGAACAATTAAGAGACCTGGTTTCCAGATCAGGAATAGTGTACCCAGCTCACTCCCTGTAAAACTGTTCTGGCATTTTATGCCCTCACTTCAGCTCCAACAGTGTGAGATCTGGGTGTGTTTTAATGAGTCTCAGCCTCATTACAAGTTTTCAGGAATGTGAAGGAACTGCTAAAGTTCCTGCTACACGGAACATTTTCCTACATCCCTGCCCAGGAGTGGGCGAACATCTGGATAGCAAGAGACAGTCTGTCCAATTAGAGTGTTGGACTCTTGGGCCCTGTAATGGAGGGTGGAGAAAAAGGACCCATCTGGATTTGGCATAGAGCAAGGATGGGAACTGATGTTTCAGAGCATTTATAGATTCAGTGAGGATTCACCTTGTCTGCTTTAGGCAGCTCAGTGTCGGTACTTTGTCCTTAGCTGGGCTGTGAGCTTCTCACAGCAGATGCTAGCTTGTATGCCCTTTTCCTTCTTATGGACTAAAAGACTTGACAGAAATTAGTTAGCATAGGTCTGTGAGGGAAGTAAGTGTCCAGGCAGGTATGAGGGTTTGTCCTGGAGCCTGTCCTGGAGGATGGAGGACTTGTAGCAGGCCTGAGTCCCATCGTAGCTCAGGACTGCCCCCAGCACTGAGGGCTGGCAGTGAGTGAGTTGCCTCAACACATCCTTTCTGTTTACTGTTGCAACAACTCAGACTTGGTTCTAGCACTGCTGGTGAAAGATGGACTACTTAGATTTATAGAGACAAGGAGCCCTATGACAGTCTTTGTAACAAAGATTGCTCTAAACATACCAGGCAGTTTAAAAAAATATATACGGTTAATTAAAAACCTGATCAGGCATTCCTATATCAACAGTCTTGACTGCTAAGAGAGTCAGGGACATCTCAGGTTCACCTGCAGCTGATTACTAGACACGAACTTTGTATCTAGTAAATACAGACTACTGCTTAAAAACTGAATCCACCTCAGGAGCTCATAGAAGGAGGGGAGGAGAGCCTGTAACACTGCAAAAACTAGGCCAAGGACTAATCAGGACAAAGTGGTCCTCAGTTAAGAGCCCACAGCAGAAATCACTGTAAAATGGTGGCTATCAAAGGTAGGAAAATGAATTCATGTGAAGCATTTCATTTCCAAATTAAGCCTTTATAAAATACTAACCAAGATGGCTGTCAATCAAATCAGAATGTTATTCATTTATTACTTTTCATGATACAATGTGCAAGATGTTATTGGTGGTACTTCAGAAGGCTGCAAGTGAGAAACACAGCCTAAAGTCAGTAACATGCTAAATAAGTTACATACTATACATTCAAGATGATAATCAGATGGCTTTGGGGACTAGGGAAAAAGAAGAAAAGAAAAAAAGGATAAGAAATAGGATAATCCTCTGCAGTCTCACAGTGTACTCTGGAGTCATCTTAAGAAATAAGAAAGCAAAATCTTAAGAGAGACTCATATCAAAGCTAAGGCATCCTTGCCAGACACAGAAAGAGCAAAGTCACCTGGAAAAGAGTCATATGAAATTGTCTGTCCTCCCGGAGTGAAACTAGCTAAAACAGCTCACCACTAATTCACACAGTGTCTACAAAGATTGCAGATGGTCACGCAGCCTTTTTTTTTTTTTTTTTTGTCCAAGTTGGCTCTGAGGTAGTCCTGATGGCAGCACCAATAGCCTTTAGCACTAATCGTAAAGGAATGGTCCACAAATCCCCTTTAGTCTTTCAAGATTCTGTTCATTTCCTGATGACCATGCCCCTGTTTGGCTGAAGTCCCTGGATACACAAAGCCAGTACTTAACAGCAGTGAAGTTGGGCACCTTGTCCTCCCCTTTCTCTCAGCCAGAGACAAGAGATGTTTGAGTCAGTCAATAAGGAATGGGAGCAGAGGTTCCCCAAGAGCAAAATGACTACTTGTCTAGCAGAAGCAGGGCTACAGCTTCACTGTGGCGAGAAAGCAGGTAACAAGCATTGTTATAGTTCTATTCTAAGGTTTCAGTACAGATATGATTCCAAGCATGTGTCCTTTTTGAATTACCTGGTCAGGTGCTGAATGAAAGAATAAAGATTCTTTGCAGAAGTGTAACTGGGTTTTGCAATACCCAGGTAATGGGAGTTTTGCAATGCCTCCATGCAGCACTGACTTTCTGATGCTGAGTTTACAGAGCTCTCCATTACCTTTCACTGTAATTCTTTTCTAAGTAGAATAGTATTATTCTGTACTGTGTCAATTGCCTGAGGTTATACAGACTGAAAATACATGACTGCCTCATGGGCAAGAAAAAACAGAAATGAAAGGAAAAAAAATAATAATGCAGTTCTTTCACTGTGGATTCTCTTGTAACAGTTTTTTGACAAACTATAACTGACCATGAATGCTTTTGGAGACCTGAGACGTATACATCTACAGTGGCATCACAGATGAGACATGCTGTTGAGGTAGGCAAATATAAATTAAGTGGATCTCAGTGGGAGTAGCACTGAGAGCTAAGCATCACCAGTGAAGAGTTTCCAGAGAAATCCTTAGTCAAGAATCACCACACTCATAGGAGTATAGAACAAAATTATCACAGTGTGCCAGCTTTGCATCTTTGTTGTTTTCCTTTAATACTTCTTCGTGTCACAGCTTTATGAGCCTAAAACCAAATGCTCACTTTTATTCTGAGTTCAAAACCTTAAAACAAAGGAGTGTCTTTTATATTTCAAAAGTCAGTTGAACTGCTTTAGCATAGCTGAAGGACTGGTGTACAAGGAGACCAATGAGGCTACTCTCTCCTCCTTGTTTCTTGTTTTTTTGCTTTGGTTTTCTCTTGGCCCTTAAAGTACTCCTTAGAGAGACATCATACCAGGTTTTTGCCTGGGGGGAGAGGGAAACCTGTTGCTTTATGGCTGTCATATCGAAGCCATGGCTGGTACTGCAAAGTGGAGTCACAGTATCAGGCTGTGCTGTATGCACCAGACCAACATGCATATTCCACAGCAGTATCAGCCCTTGTAGCTTCATGGTTGCTCCCATAACTAAGGTTTTAAACTGGGAACGTAGAACATTTTAGGAGCTAATTTTTCAGCCCAGCTGTGCATTTTAGATCAGCTTTGCTGCTTCACTAAATTTTGCTAGGATCATTTCAAATTTGCCCTTTTTTAAGATGACTGCAGTGAAGCAGGATTGGATATTTGGTCAGTTATGGGTCAGAGGAAACTTCTCCAGAGACTATGAAAATCTGACCTCAGTCACACTTAGCAACTAAAGCAGCCTATGGCTTCCACAGACTCATGTATAATTTCACAGGGAGGACATGTGAATTATCACCTCAAACAACACTACACACACTCAGAAAGGATGATCCATGCAGCTAACCAAAGTTCAGCTCTGCCCTCTGTGATTATAGCTCAGTGTGGAATGGGACACGTGATCAGAAACACAGTTTCATGCACACTTCCCTTTCCTGCTGTTTGATATAGCTGTACTACATTCTGCTCTTTATCTGCAAAAGTTCTGCATGAGAAAATATTGCACCAAAGAGGAACAAAAATGGCAGTAGAAATCAGATCTCTGGCAAGGAACTTTTCAACTATCTTTCCTGCACTACTTCAGCCTAACAGCTGAAAATTCAGAATAAAGACCAAGTAACATAATCACAGAAACATAAGGACTATTAACATGGCAGCTCCATCAGATCTGCTGACGTATAACAGCTGGAAGTACTGCAGCTCTTAATAGATGGACCCTCCTGATGAGATTTACAAGAGCTCTTGATCTGTCATCATGCTGGTTGCATCTGTCATTTGCACCTGGTAAGAATATCTTAGTTACTTATCACATATCGCTTTCATGTGGTCCAGCAGGACAGCTGGACTTAGTTCACCTTTGTGTTAAGGCCCTCATTAGTAAAATGTATTTTATAAAATTAACCTGTGTCATTGCTAGTGTTGTTTGGTGCTGGATTATGCTTGGAATGGATTATTTTAGGAATACACCAATATATTGGTGATGCTCAGCTCATAACCAGCGTTGTAAAATTGATTTATGTTTCTTCCCCTTTTTTACAGGCTGTTACATTTGGACTTGGCTTCAGGAGAAGGAATTCACTGGGTATTTATTTAAGCCATTATGTGAAGCATATATTTTGATTTAAGCATTTTATATGCATTTATTTGTAGGCCACCAGCATCTCACAGAAGTCTATTCCTTTACAGGCGTTAGGTTTGATCAGTGTGTGAGCTGAGATTTCTGTTATGTGCTATTTCTTTTGATATTATGCTGCTGCTGTCACTACAAACACATGATTACGAAGGTCTTTCTATCAAGCATCAGCACCCTGAAGCAACAAAAATGCTTTGTTTCATAACCATAGCTCAGCTTCTATCATCTTGGTCCCCTCATTCATTGATAGCTCCATTTCCTAAAATCTGTTAGTGATCAAGTGAAAGTCAGGAGACTGGTAAGGTACCTCTTGCACAGATGTGATCCAAAGCAAAGCAGTACATATAGGAACAGTTAGCACACAGTTGTCAACATGACCCAACATCTGAATTGCTCTCTTTCATGCTATTAACATGAAAGTAATACATTAGTGAATATTAGCATCAGTGGTTTTTAACATTTGATGGAGATCTTCAACAAAGGAAATTTACAAATCTTTAGCAAGTCTTCCTGCCTATGATTCTGGGGAAAGGACATTAACATAATTCTTTCTCCAGATTTGTGAGGCACATACACTTTAACACAACAAAATTATCAGGTATGTCACTTGCAACCAAGTAATCAATATAATTACTGATAAATCACAATTTATGACCCTAAATCACTTGCACATTTCTTCATTTTCAATTGAAAATTATGTCAAACATAACATTTACATCCTTGCAGAACACTACTGGAACTCTTAATCTAGGAATATTTTCAACTAAATAATTTTTTTCTGTAATGAATCACAATGTAGGTAAACATCTAAGGGCATTGGATTAAGAGTATTATTCTGGCAGGTGAAAAATACTCTTATCATATTCCCTTTTTCATATTCACATGCTCTTAAATATATCCCATTAAATTTATGTTCTTTCAATGTAAATTCCATATTCAGTCCTCCATGTATTTTATCCACCAGTTTGTGACAATCAAATGTTGAATTTTTTCCTCCATACTGAGGCTTTTGTTTTATTGCTTCCCAGTTTGAAATACTTTAGTGTCTCCTATCTTCCTGTGTAGTAGCTTAGTGAAGTTTAGGGGGTATTTTTGTTTCCATTGTGTCTTGTTCTAGCTTTTCTTTTCCTTCACTTGTCTTTTTCTGCCCTTATTGTCTCACGTATGTGCATTCAGGTATTCACACAGTGAAGCCTTTATTTTGCCAGGGGAAACACTGAGAAGAGCTTGTGTCCATGAGAATGAAATCTCTGTGAGAACGAAGGGCAAGGCAGGCACAACAGACAAGGAACTGAAACTGAAGAAAGGGGCCGCCTAAAGCAAGGGGTGAGCTGGGAAGGGTGGCATTTTTCTGCAGAGATGGCACCTGATGGGTCAAGGCACACTGAGGAAAGTCAGAAGGGACAGAGACAGTTAGGGCTTGCTGGCTTCCGCCACACAAGCAAAAAGTGGTGGCTGAAAGAAGCCAAGGAAGAAGGCAGGAGAGTTGGAGGTGGCGGAGAGTGGGAAGAGCAATGACAACGAGCATGAAAATCTCCCACTAAAGCTCTTGGCTGACAAAGGGCCTGACTAACCCCTTCCATCTTCCCACTCACATCAGTTGATCCCATCTCTCTCTTCCAGCTGGCCTTTTGCACTGGCCAAAAGTTTTATTGATATGAGTACACTGTAGCTTAAGCCTTTTCATGAGTAATTTAAAATTAATTATCAAAACATCTCTTCCTTGCTTCTCTCCAAAAACATACGTGAAAGAGTGATTAAACTCTTTGATGTATGTTTCACTGGAAAACCTACCTACTTCATAGTCAACATCAAAGAAAAACATCCATAAAAATACAATGTTGGTGTAATGAGGCTCAACAAAAATGCACTGAAGACACCTGGGCCACAGGTAAAACAAAGGAGGAAAAAGGAAGAGGGAAAAGAAATAAAGTACTCAAGCATCCATAGAAAACATGTGCAGCTCAAGAGCCTGTATGCAATAAGTCTTCAAAACTAGGGGTTATTGAACAGGTTTATTGAGCATTTTTAAAGCATTTGGAAATGATACATGATGAAATAGAAAGGAGGAAGAGGCATGCATCCGTGCTCAAAATGGCTATAAATCTGGCAATGTTAGATTACTGCCGTGTTAAGAACAGGAAGAAAAGAAGTAACAGAAAGAAGAAATTTTTCATTGAAGACATAGCGACTACTCAAACTACCTGTGTCCAGTTTGCACAAGTTGAGAAAATGAATGAACTAGGACCTTTGGTAAAATACTGCATTATGGTAAACTGCAAGTTTATTTTGTGACTCATCAGAATCGTAGGAGAGGGAATATTATCCACGTGACACCAGAAAACCTAAGTTAAAAGAAATTAATATTGTCAGCATGCCTTATTTGAATAAAATAAGACCTATTCATATACTGGAAGCTCTAAATAGAGTATTAAAGAGAACAGAGCGTAGTATGAGGCTACTCTACACAGTCACCTGCCTTTCTTGCATGTCACATTGAGCTTCCCCAGAATGTAAGAGTAGTGAGAAATGAAAGCTAGATAGCAGGGTCACGTGTAAAAATGTACATATGTTGTATGTATTATAGAGGACTCAAAAAAGCTGTACAATTCCACTGCTGCTTTGTGATTAAGTCAGTCTTTGGGGATCATGAAAATGAAACAGAAATGCTGTTACTGACAAATTAAAATAATTGGAATGAGGTTGTTCAAAAAATATGCAAAAACTATTGTTATAGGAACAAATTAACCCTTTTTTTTAACCACTTGAAGCAGAATGAGTTTGTCTTCTTTCATCTGACCATATTTGCATGTTGCTGTAGGTGTCTCAACTGATCGCATTTTTCTATGCTATAAACTCCAAAAGTGTGTAAGATCTCTATATAGCCAATGTAAATAATAGCAACAGTAAGTAAGTGAATTATTCTGTTAAACTTGGATAGAATTTAGCATTTGAGAGACAAAAGATGAACTGATAAAAAAATGTCTCTTTTTCTGTGCTGAACAGGAGTGGTCATTTATTAAAGCAACGTATTCAACAGCTCTTGTTGAACTAGCAAGCCTGGCAAAGTTTAGGAAAAGTGTATTTTCTTAAACTCTCACAACACTAGTTAATTTGTTCAAAATATTTCCTGTAAATCACACATAGCTCCTTATCAAAATGATTTCAAAGTGAATGTGTTCTCCTGAGTTTTGTTTAATGTCTAAGTAGAAAATACTTGTAGCCTAGAAGTTAACCACCTTCATCCATGATTTCTGCTAGAAGACAAGAGGTCTTTGTATGCAGTTTTTCTGCCATAGAAACTCAGTGATAAAATGTGATGGCAGGGAGGGCAGTTCAGTTGTGTCACAAAAGATAAAAAGGTGTAAAGCATCCTGAAGTCTTTTGAAATCTAGGTTTCCCTTACATTTCTTTTTACTATTGCCAGGAGATATTTCCTTACAGAGGTTTTAATGAGGGATTCAGGTGATACTTTGGCATGTGCTTTTCAGAGCTCACACTAAATGCAGTGCCTCTTCTCTCGAGTAAAACTGATTGGAAATTATTACAAAAAAAAAAAAAGAAAAAGAAAAAAAAAACTTCTGGAAACTTCTGCATTCCAGCATTAGAACATTGCTGGCAGGTTTGTTCACTGCCTATAAGGAAAACATGTCATACCACATGCTGGTCCTGCGGATATCCAGGGTTTCTGATGGAAAGATATCTTTTCTCAGCCACAACATACAGGATACTAAAGGGGAACAGGCACCTTTTGAGTACAGTGAGGAGTGCTTGTTTTTTTCTAATGACCTGGCTTCAAAGCACCATGAAGGGACTCAGGTTAATAGGAACAGAAGCCAAAAAGAAAGCTCCAAAGCTACCTAGTCAAGTGTCCATTGGATCTTATATTTCATATCCCTGGGTCAGCTTCCTTAACTGTAGCTAGACACAAGCCTAGGCCTCAGACATGAACTTTTCATGTGTTTACTACTTCAGTTTTCCTGTTGCTTGCCTCAGACCAAAGGAACCACAGAGCCTGAGTAGATTTCAATATGGCACTTTTATCTCCTTTCTAACTGAAAGAAAATGTCATAAAGTGACAGTCATGTTGAAAAATGCAGATGAAGAGAGAATTTTTTTTTAAGTGTAATTTAAGGAAGTATCTCTCTCTCTTCTCATTCTACTCATAGTCTTGACTAGCAATAAATCTACCTTAATAGATCTGAATAAATGCAGACTAAGAGCGTGGATTTCACAGACTTCTTCCAAGAGTTTTTGTTTTGATTTTGGCAGAAGTATTTCGTACTGGCAATCAAAGTGAATCAGTGTGGAGAGATGCATTGCGGAGCCTTCAAATTTAGCATAAACATAGCAATTGCCTTTATGACTGTATTCACCTGGAAAGGAAAAGATTCATGATCTATGTATGTCCTACAATAATGGACACAGAAATCTCACAAATTAATTGACAAGGTTGCAGTGAAAAGATATGATCAAGATATAGCTGAATAAATAATCACTGTTTATAAATAGGAGAACCTACAGATAAATTAGTCCCTTCCCTGCCTTATGCACATATTTATTGTTGTCAAGAATAAAGACTTCATTTCTCCCCTGAGGTCTTCTGAACTGTAGGACATACAAAACTATATTCACACTGTTGCTCACCTTGAGTGGCTAAAATACTTGGGAGGTTTGGCTAAGTCACACAGAGGATGTTTTCATTAGGAAAACAAAGTCAGGATGGATCCCAATAATTCTTTATAAACAGTAGCCACTAGCAAGGAACACATTCTCATCCAGCCTTGCCCAACAGATTTTCCTTTCTCGCTTCTCTTTCAGTTTTTCCTCAGAGCTCTGCACTAAAACCTAGTTCATCTTCAAACTTGACCTTCAACTAACGTGGTATTTCTTATTCTTTGTCCTTGCCCTTCCCTCTCTCTCACTGTAAAAACACAGGCAGACAAACATGACAAACAAGTACATAGATCTGCAATCTGTCCTATTTCTCTCCCTCCTTACCTCACCTTTCCAACTGTAGGCTGTCCTGGACTTGCCCAAAGCAGTTTTCCATTGATTCCTTTTCCAGAGAGGGAAAAAAAAAATTAAAAAAAGTGAAAAAAAGGAAAAGGTAGCTGTGGAGCCTGCCATTTGTTCAGAAGAGGCCATGATCATCCTTCCTGGCAGTACTGACTGCCCTTCAGCACCCAACTTGTTGCTTCAGCTGCAACTTCGGGAATCTAAAACGCACTGTGCTTTCTGTCTGATGGTAATACGTTAAAAAATATAGGAAATTGAGTTATTAAAATAAGCCTTATTGTGCCTTTAAGACAAATACATTTCATCTTACACCCCCTGCAAAAAAAAAAAAAGCTGATAATGTGATAATTAAGATAAAGGTATTCTAGTTAAAAAGAACCAGAAACCGCTATGTTCTTATCTTATGTAAATGCTACACTGTGCAAATCCTCTCAGGCTTAGTCTGACTTGGCCCGTGTAACATTTCAGCTGTTATATTTCAACTGTAATAATAAGCAAAATGTAATCTTAACAGATCTTATCAAATCACCACAATCCTTCCACACTCAAGGACAAAGTAACTCCTCATCAATGTTTTGTTCTCTGTAAGGGGTTCTTTTGGGGTTTGAGACTTTTTCTTTCCTTCCCTTCCCTTTCTGAAGGAACAAGAGGAGTGTTTGCTAAAGAAAATAGCCCAGTCTGTGTTCCTAAGAGCCTAAGAACGCTGTCTCCTTGTGGATTACAGCTGGCAGCTGTAAGGTGTAAAGTTTTACAATTTACAGTGCTGGGATTTCTTCTTCTTTTTAATCTCTGCTACTCAAAAACCTTTGGTTTTCTTGGCGAGCTGTGAAACTTTAGATTGCTAGTTAAATAGAATGTTCTGCCTGCAAATATTGTAATGGATATACGAACTACAGGGAATGTATAGTAAATGAATGCAGAATGCATTAATATTGTCTAGTGTGGGGATAAAGGTGAAACTATTGGAACATTTTAGCAGCTACAGGAACTGTCATAAGAATGAGGGATCATTTAAGATGTGAATTAATCTTTTTTTCTCTTTATAGAAAAATCTTGTTACTGCTAATACAGATTTATCATGCATTTTTAACAGAATGGATATATTTCACCATTAAAATCTTTAGATTGATTTTAGATGTCTTCAGAAATGAGTTCTATAATCTTTTGAAAATACTGAGTTTTATCAGAAAGTGTTATTTAATTTCTTGGCACCCCATTGCATTTATCCCATTAGATTCATTATTGTTGTTATTAGTTCATTATGTTTTACAATAGCAGGACCACATCATCTCCTTCTGTGCTACAATCCTCAGACAGACAAAGACTTGGTGAGGACCTTGCTGTAGAGACACAGATTCTCTCAAAAGAGGACCCAGGTTTTCTTCAGTCCAAATAGGGCACTGCACTATTAATTTGTTCAAATTCTTAAGCAGCTGGCTTTGTCTGTTCTTGCTTGGTTTGGCCCCAGGCAAGCCTTCTGGCTTACTGGCAACGTTGCTGGATTGTACCTGTGCCGTATGGGATTTCCTCTGGCTCTGCCTGACCCTAATAAAAGTCCGAAGAGGCAGAGTAGAAATAATAATACCAGAACCCTAAAGCAATTCTGGATAGAGTGGATGCTTGCCATTTCCCTAAGCCTCATTCATTTAATGTCTCCTTTAGCCTGTCCTATCCTTCTTTAATCCCCATCTAAGAACCATGTCTCCCCTTGTCGACCGTGTCAGCAAACAAACGTGGAGGACAACCTATCACTTAGAGGAGAAAACCTCTGCATGGAGATCCTGTGTGCATAGGGCAGGTATCTAATCAGAGCTTTCCAGTGGAAAAACAGACATGTTCCCCTCCTTTCTCTTTTAGCAGAGGGATCCCACTAGCTAATTTCTGCAAGTCTAAAGTGATTGTTAACAGACTTTGCACTGATCCCAGCTTTACCTTCATTTAAAGGAATGTTTCAGCAGTGTGCAACCTGTGGTTACTAAAATTGCAAACCAAAAACATTGGAGACTGGAGTTCGGAGAGGCTGCAAATAAACAGTGGTCATTGTGTTTTGCATCCTTCTGCTCTGAGCAGATATAGAGATATGAAGGAGTCACTATATTTGCTAAAAAACATCACATGCACAAATCTCTCTCCTTTTCCTTTTTTTTTTTTCCTTTTTCTTCCACGTAAACTAGCCGTGGTTTCAAATCTCAGAGTTAATCTGCATGTCTCTGCAGTCAGTCCCTCAGGGCTCCCCAGTGCAGTTCACGTGGTCACTCCCTCTCCTGCAGCCCTGACTGCTGTGCTTCTGCACCAGTATCAAAACACAACATGACCTTAGGACAGAATTTCAGCTGTTGTGTGACATTCCTCATCTTTATGAGATGAAGTCACACCTTGACTTCAGTTTGAATTCAGATCTTCTTTCTTCTTATGACGGCTTACATTTAATCAAAATTGGAGCAATTGCATGCAAAGTGCTTCATTTCACAGTGTTTCAGAACACATACTGCTTGGACAACATAGCATTAACATTTTCATGGTTATTGCATTTAAATGACTGAATTTCCTCCTCTTTTCCTAGCGAAACATAATAAAGAGTATATCGCACGTTATATCTTAACAGCTGGCATAATTTCAAAATCATGAATTATTATACAACGTAACGCTAAAGGAAATAAGACTGCAATTCTAATGATTTAACCTTTCTTTTATGCTCCCTGCTCCTTAAAACTGCCAAACTCCTTTTACCTAACTTCAGGGAAAAAAGTTCTTCCTATGCTCAACTTTACTCAGTCACTCAAAACTGCTGAGCATATGTCTCAGTCCATTTAGGTTGTACTGCAAAGACAGTTTTAATGTTGAAACAATGAACCTGAATGGAGAATAGTAAAGGTTTAGTAAAGATGCACCATCCATCAAAGAATAAGGTTGAAATTACTGTTTCTTTAAGTCACCAAAACTTCCGTTGGCTTCAAAAGAACTCAAGATCCCATACTATTCATTTCATAAATAAACCTACTTTGTTATGATGTGACATAGATCAAAGCATAATATACAACAGAATGTACAAAGGCAAGAATTTTCCCTATGAAGCAGATATTTAAAGTCCTACGATCACCATTGTTTTTAGTCTGAGAACATTGATCTGGGTGGCCCTCCATGGAAACATCTAAACTCTGCTGAGTAAATATATCATGGCATCAGAAATGGTGCACAGTTCAGTATGCAAGATACAGGAGAACACATAAGACTTAGAATTATACTAGCTGGTATAGACTGAATACAGTTTAGTCTCTCCTTCACCAGATGGACATCTGTACTTACCATCATGCTAATCTATATATATTAGTAGTTGGAGCTCAAGCTAAAATGACGAGATTTGGATTTCACTTTATTATTAACAAGCTTTAAAAGGCATAGATCAGTCATTTTGTTGTGGGTTTTGTTTTTTTTTTTTTTTTTTTTGTTTTGTTTTTTTTTCCCCTCATTTTCCTCCAGAGGCACTGGATGAATTACAGGAACTAGTATAGGATGATTAGTTAAGCAGGATTAGTTTTCCAAAAAGCTTCAAATTAATGGCAAGCATCTTGAAATGCTCATTAATTACAAATACTTTAGTGTTTATATTATTTTTCCTGAAGACAGTTATTCCTATGGCAATTATAACGTCTCCCTCCACCATATGCAGCCATTTGCTGTCTAGAACTCCTAGTTTTATATCAATTTGAGCCAATGTTATGGGAATTGATACTCAGCCCAGCTCCTGGATGAAGACTTGGAAATTGGTGGATGATGGTGCATGGTGACCCCTACTGCTTCTGTGGTGCTACAGTCATGAAAGGCTCAACAAAGGAGAACGTTGCACCAACACTGCATTAACCATGGAAACGTAGACAAAATACTTCTATGGAAATACTAGTTTGTACTGCTGCAGGTCAGTGCCAGACAAATGGGTGAACAGTCAAGCATCTGAGTTTAGGAAAAAGAGTATGTATCAAAGGATGTGTGCCTCTTGCACAGATTTATAATAACACTATATAATTTCTGCTGAAATACTATTTATTCTAACTCCAGATGTTTGGCTGCATCAACTGTTTATGAGGATGAACACTGTGCATATTAATTGAACTGTGCTATCTGTCATTTCATTTCTTGGAATAAAATGTTTATTGTTAGTTCCTAAATTTTAAGTAACGTGATTTAGTATGCAATAAGAAATAGAAACATGCTAGAAAGTATTTTCTCTGTGCAAAACACTACCAGTACTTTAACAGCAACCGACAGACTCTCCATGCAGCCTTCACTGCCACTTAATAATACTACCACGAAAAGAAAACTGAATCAGTACACAATTTGAATGCCAAGGACCAATACAAAGTCTACCACAAATTAAGGTGATTTTTGACAGATTCATGATCTGTTTTCACATATGCTCTGTTGCAATCGTCAGTCTTTTTTAAAGTCCTGAAACAACAGCTGTACTGGAAGATGGGAGTATCCTAGTCAATGTAAACACTGGAACAAGAGACTTTTCTCAGGCTACATTTCATGTTTCTTGTCCAGTCAGGAAAGCTATTTATAGCCTTTCCCAGAAGGTAAGACACCACCCGCTGTTGAGCCAGATTCAGTAGCAGGGACTGTGACATTTGCCTGGGGCCCTTAGAGAAATTCAAGATTAAAAACATATTTTCACATGTTGTGTCTCTTCCAGGCACGTTTTATGGCATGCAAGGCCTGGACAATGTCATTTGGGGTTGATAGAACCCAAGAAACCAAAAGAATTGGATTAAATTTAGTTGAATGTACAGCATCTCTAAAGAGCTATTAAGCCATGACTGGGACAAGGCTGTTTCCCAATGTTGGTTACAGGCTGCACTGTTTTGCATGAGAAAGGTTTGCTCAGGAGCCCGGGCACTGTGTGTGCCTATGGCATAATCTGCTCTGTGTCAGAGTGACCCAAGGCTGAGAGTATATAAAGACAAAATATCAAGGAATGTACTGTGCCCAGATTAATAATAAAAAATAAAGCGGCTCAGGAGAGGATAATGATAATAGCTCTCCTTTAGAGACTCTATGAAGAAATTTTAGTGAAAAAAAAAAAAGTCTTGAGTTTTTTTCAGCACTTCTTTCTGCCCAAAGATTGGTATGCATAGGGTAGATGACATTGTGAAAGGCATGAGAGAAAAAAAAGGCACGTCACACCTCTGCAGAGGTATAACAATGAAGAAACTTCTCAAGATGCCATCTGAGCAGCAACTGAAAATGAAAAATGATCAAAAAAACTTGTTTTAGTGTAACTGACTATAAACACACGGTATCACAACTAGAGGACAGATTGTTTAACCAGAATACTAAGCAACATACACTTATAATACAAGTATTCCTAGTTAAACCCAATAAACATTTTCTTAAAGAGAATTTCAAGTCAATTTTTAAATAAAATCGCTTTTAAAATTGAAAAGAAACATTGGATTGCAAGATCGCTCCTGTTAAACTTCTCATTCAGACTTTCTTATGCCTGCTACTGTTTAGGCAATGAATATTCATGAACATAAACATGATTCGTAACATCTGTATGCTAGTGGTAGAGTGTTAGCAAGACATTTACACTCCTTTGTTTTGGATATATACATGTATACAAAAAGAGAAACTTTCCCTTGTGATCTTCTCCAGAGATGATTTCACAGTCCAAATCTGGCCTTAAAAATTATAATGCATATCATATGATTCTGCAGAAACAGGAATGGAAGCAGTGTCTCTTAGCCCACAGCCAAACACGTCTACCCTGCCAGAAAACAGAAATAAAAGTTTAGTCTGTGAATCCCTTTAGAAGCCTTCAGTCCACTTGAAAAAAAATAATAATAAAAAAAAGAGACTGCATCTGGTTTGCCTATGCTGAATGCATCTGAGTTTGCCAGTACATATGAAATCCCATCTTCTGGGTTAAAATTCCCTTTCTATATGTCATTTCTTTACTCCATTGGTCTAGCTGACTTAAATGAAGTTGTGGAGCTTGTCACATGAGGAAGTCAGCTGCGTTATACAATCCCTTTTAAAATCTGGTAGTGAAAGAAGTATAAGTAAGCATTTGTAACCCACATGAGGTCTACTATTTCAGCTTCCCACTGTCTTATTTTTGTTAATCTTAAACTAACTCAAAATTCTAAACTGAAGTCATCAATTTAAATTAGCTTCTATCCTTTTGTGCCAGGCCTCATAATCCATTTACGTGTGTACTTTCTTTAAACTAAGCTTATCTAAGAAGGAAGTTCCTTAGGAGAGAAGTCTAATTTAAACCAATTAGACAATAATAGCAAACAAGAGTGGTACAACACATAGTGGTATAACAGATCGTGATGCATTCTGTGACAATCATTTCTAATAGAAACTAATAAAATCCAAGAAATTACCAACTGTGACCTGACAGTGGCATACTTCTGGGAATCTGGTGCCCCACTAAGCATTTTAAGAAGTTTTATCAGCCACGTATTATCCTCCCAAATGCAGGTTTGCACACAGCCCTGAATTCTCATCTGCTGATGAGGTACTTAAACTATTTGCTCAGAACAGCATCCTCAGTGGCTTCAACACTCTTATCTTCTGGTCACTTTGTAAGTATGTTCCTCTACATGGCTTGTAGGTAGGAGCATAACTAATTTTTCCTCTAGCTAACCACTTCTCAATTGTTATTCTGGGCTATAACAAAAAGCCATTGCAATACCAAGTTACTTAACTGGAAGTTTCAGTCAGAATGAAGTTAAACTGGTCCTGAGCTGCATGTTTAAGGTTCTTACCCCAATATAGAAGTCTTTGCATATAGGTCACCCAGCAGATCAAAAGAAGCTCTAATTTGACTACTGGTTTCTAGCAGTTCAATTGCTAACATGAATGAATCAGTAATTAAAAGATCAGTCACTCAGGTCGCAATCGTTTCTGATTTAGAAGTGAGAAGAGAATTAACAAATTTGGTCTTTATGAAAACTGGAGTGTATGGAGTATTACAGTATTACAAAATACTGCTGGTAGACACACATTTACAGAGAAGTGAAATATGTTTCATCACTTGCCTGTGTAGAATGAATTATAGTCTGCAACACTCCAAAAGGCTTCTATGAGCGATCTGAAGTTTTACTGCAAAGTGTATGCTGATGAGATAAAAAGCAGTCTACCTATGGCTGTTTTGTTAGATTTTTTAAACAGAATTGTGCCTTGAGTTATTGTGGTCTACTATGTGATTCTGCAGTCAGTACATCCAGTAGCCCATCCAGTTTCTTTGGAAGGAAGATTCTTTACTGAGCATTAATCTTTAATTGCTATCTCAAGCATTCCTCTTCTGGGATGAGGGCTTTTGCCAATGTGCTGAAAAATGCCAATATAAAATTCTTCTGTCATATACCTATATCTTAATTTTAGGAATTGCCACATTCACAGACTTCTCAGTCAGGATGAAAACAGTTTGTCTCATTCTCAGTGTAGATAAGACAGGTAGGTTTGAGTGGAACGTTACTGCTTTTGCTGGTTCTCAGGTGTTGCTGCATATGAAATACAGATTGTTTGTAAGATGTAACTGCATGCTATGAACAGTCAAATGGCTCCAATTATCTTGCCGTGTCCACACTTCAGATTAACTCAGGCCTCCTCTTCCGGAAAGCCTGTAAAAGGAAGATTAATAGCAAATAGGAAGCTTTAGAAAATACAGACATCTGGAAGTAAAGATACCATATTGGTGTAAGCCACAGTGGAATAAAAGATTTGTTTAGTTCAACCTTTAGTCTCTGAAGCCACTCAGTAAGGAAAGAGAGCCAACAATTTAATGGCGCACATTTGTTTATGTAAGGTCTGCTGTGCAGAAGAGCCATCCAACTTAAGTCTGCAAACTCTCCAAAACAGCAGGTGCTGGGTGTGCTGGGCTGTCGGAGCACCCATTTCCTAAGGGTAAATATACATCATCACTCACATAATCCTTAAGCCTCTCCTGTCTGGCTGATGAGCACCTGGCTGAACCCCAGCCTCTTGCAGCAATGCATGACAGGGTGGAAACTGGCAGTGCCAATTCCACTGGGATGGCGCACACCCACCCCCAGCTCCTGCCTGACATGAATCCTACAACATAATTCATCTGGATGTGCAGCTGCTGCAGTATGGCAATAGCTGGTATAGGTTCCTGCAGAATTTCATGTGTGCACTATGCAATGGTGTCAATATAAAAAGTAGTTTTAAATATTTTGCTGGTGATGTTTACATTGTGCTGATTTTAATTTCCAACTCAGCAGGCTGAAATATTTTCTTCCAGACTGGCTTTCTCCTAAAGCACATAAGTCTGCATTTAATTGAAGCTGATATTAAAATAAAATGGTTTTATTCCTTAATGTCATTTCATGCAATGCATTAGTATAGCCAAATATCTTTGTTTGGTAGCAGTGTTAAAAGGCAACAAAACATCCACAAGGATAATGCTTCTTACTCTGATTTGCACACAGTGTTGCACTGTAAAAAGAATGTCCAAACTCATTTGCCACTGTCTGTTCTTGTAGTGAAGAGCAGAGGTTGAGATCAGTATTTTGTAGACTTTAAAATGAAAAGTTTATCTAGTAGATGACTTGGTAACAGAAAGTACATTAGAACATCAGTAAATCACAGTGATGGATGGAGCCCTGTCAGCTACTCAATTTAACTTGTTTTAAAGTTAAATCCAATTTAACTGTGTGTATAAAAGAAGTTTTAGAGACCAACTGTGAATTACCAAATTTTGGTCGTGATTCTGTACTGAATTACCTCCATTTTCATTCAAATCAATATGAGTAAAGGATATTTAGCTCTTTGCAGAACTAAATGATAACATGAAGGATTATTCTATGAAGAATGAGCTTTAATTTGCATATAATTTATTTTGAGATTCAGCTCCCCGAACAAACACATCTAAAGAAGTGTCTGTGTTGGACATAGTCATGGTCTTTCAGAATTGATGGAGAGGAATAGACTTTTTCAGAGATGTGAAATAGATGTATAGCAATGTCAAGAATTATTATCCTCCAAAACATCTATTTCCCTCTTAAGAATGATGGTTCTATATTATCCTATCCTAATTTCAAGTCTTTGGGGATTTATTCTTATACAATGGTCCACAAGATATTTACTTTGACTAATTAGAGTCTTAAGAATTTTACTCCACTTCTAAGAAACTTTCTATAGAAATTCAGTAACCTAAGTTTTCTAACAGGAGTTATAAGAAATAAATAAATCTGGTTTGTGAAGCAAGAATTTGCAGTTTTATTGTATTTGTCAATTTTTGTGATCTTTTTCTTTCTTGTCAATTTTTATGCTATATGACTGTTCCATAACAGATATAGAAGTTTCAGGGGTTTAATACTCATAAGTCTTTTCAAGGAGACTGAAGACCACCTTTCTTCTTCTCTTTAACTCCTTTGCTTAGGGCATTCAAATATCTGTATATACTCAAAGTAGAAACATTCTACTTCCTAAATCCAATTTAAAGGTGAGGAACAGCTACGCTTTTAGCCATTTCTACTAAGTACCGTGAGATTACGGATCTTACGGCCATCTTTATTAAAGAAATAAGAAAGCAACTGTGGGGCTTTATGGTATGATAGATTATCCACAAAAGCTCTTTGCAAGGCATCTTTCTACACCTGAACAAATCACAGCAGAGTTTTTTTCTTCCTGAGATTAGAATAACCAAAGTTTTCCTTTTACAGAAGCTGTTTGTCTGTCACAAAAATAAGCACTGTTTGTATGAAATATTGTGGCCAGGAAGAGTCAGTTCCAGTCTCATAGAATTAATTGCAATTTATTTATTAAGTTAAATTACAATGTGTATATTCAGGGTGGGAGGGAGAGGTCAAGACATAAAATTACAATAAGAGAAAGAACGCAATAGAAACAGGTAGTACTGCTTTCTACACCTCCAGCACCTGATCTGTGTACCTAGAACACATTTCATTAGTTCCTTTTGTAAGCTGCTCCAAATGCAATGCAAATCACTCCTTAATGATCGCATTGACTAAATGGGAAATGCTTTTGTTGAATGCAGCAATTTTCTGCCTGGAAACTTCTAGCAGAATTTAGGAAATTTCCAGAATAAGCATACAAGCAGAACATGGACATATAATCATATTTCCTTTGTTCAGTTTTTTTCCCAGCTGACTTGACATTTTTCCTCTTAAGAATTTAATTAGAAGGAAAAATAAAATTAGATTATCAATAGCAGTTAAATGATGTCACATCCTAAACAAACTTTACGTTATCAGAGAGAATGAGATTGTTTGTTTGTTTGTTTTAGAATAATATTTTTCTCCAAAGTAGAACAATCAAGAAGGAAATATAACAAGGTTCAAAATATACTGAGACAGACTGCAGAATATTTGCTGTTTTTCACTGAACAATGACCAGTTTCTCAAAAGTGCTGAGACCTTTCCAGTGAATTAAAGCCAAGTATCATGCACACTGAAATGAATGTAAGTATCATAACAGATCCATCATGGTCGCTGTATGTTTCAAACCATGAATGGAACCAATTTAGCAGTTTCAGACAAACTGTAACAACTTCCTTAGGCTTGATGCTCATTGCACATTTCTAGGGTAGTACATGGTTAATTTATAAAATGTCTCTGCCTTAACTGTGTCTTTGAGAACTAGTTCTGGAAGGAAATGTGATACATTTCTATTTTAAATTTCAAGAATCCCCTTGCTTTTTCACTTACAGAAGGGATAGTTCTCATTCTACAGCAAGTAAAAGAGACTGGGTGAGCCAGTCCACAAGGATGCCTTCTCTTCTGGCATCAAGCAGTCAAAAACCTTCTCTTGGAATAAAGTCAAAAGTGCATTTGATAAATCAGATAATTTCATGGTATAAGCAGAATCTCAGTAGAAATTTTGCAGTTAATCTTTGCTGAATAAAAAGTCTGGTTTAATCTCTTTAAACAAAGCCATAGTAAATAAATTCTTTCCCCACCCCCAACTTTTCTCATAGAAGTTCAGCTGGGATTGATGTAAACAAGAAAAAAAAAAAAACACTGAATGGATTTAGAAATTATTTTTAAACTTCATTTCCTTTCCCTTCTGTACATTTCTATTTGCTTAAAGTCTTCCACCATCTCACGAGAGCTATTCTTAAGCTTTATCTTTCCAGAATTGCTTATATCAAATGCTAATTGGCTTAATTAACTACAAGTCATAGCTCCAACAAAAGCATTTCCTATCTAGTCAGTGTGACCATTAAGAAGTGATTTGCATTGCATTTGGAACAGCTTGTGAAAGGGACTAATGAAGCATGTGTTCTAGGCACACAAATCAGGTGCTGGAGGTGTAGGAAGCAATACAAAATCCCTTTGTAAATGCAATTTAAAAGATTTAAACACTAGTTTTCTAAAAAGGACTGAAATAACTTTTTGCAAGGATAAAATAATTAAGAGAAAGAAGAGCACTGTCCTCAAGCAATTTGACAATTACAAAAAGAAGCGCAGTCTTTACTTGTAGTAATTCACGCAAGTGATTCAGCAAGTACCAGGTCAGAAAGATGTTATGTAAGTCATATTTTGAAAACAATTTCGAAGGGCAAGTGCAGCACTGAAGTGTTGCTAATGGCCTGCAGGGACAAATCTGCACAACCACAGAACTCTGCTCTTACAGTCAATAAAAATGCAGCACCACAGGAACCAAAAAAAGGCACCATTTCAAGTGGAATTTAGGTCACATGTAAGTGCCACGATACAAAAATATAATCCTGTAAATCTCTGCACAGCTGCTAACAGATCTGGGTAGGTAGTCCTGCGTTCAACACAGCTCTTATTCTTGGCATGTGCACATGTAGTACACATTGGCAGGGCTGAGCTACAATGTCTGTGCCTGGTGCTAGACCTAAATCAGGATTCGAGGGTTGGGATTCAGAATCTCTGCCTTGGGCTCCAACACTTGTCTAGAAGATGTTATCTGGGCACATCTGACATGCCTGCACTCCACAGAGCACACAGGTGAGATAGGAAACCTGTTTATATTATAGTCACAAGAAAGAAGAGTCTGATTGTCTCCCCCACCTCTTCTCTTTCTGCTGTTTCTTGGCGTTTTCCACAGCCCTGCAGATGTGTGGAAAGTGAGACTGACTTCCTGCTGCTCCCTGTGGGACCGATTGCTCTGGCCGCTCACTTACATTAGAAATGGAGATTGCTGCATCTTCTTCATCTAACTTTGAAGTCAGCCCTTCTCTGGGACTTGACTTCCTAAAGTCCCTCCCATCCTAAATTATTACATGATTATTTCATCTGCTATGCACATTTAAAAAGATGACAGTAGCCCCAGCTAATTTTCTGCAACAAAAACTGTAGACCTATTTTGGGACGTGTATCCACAAGGAATGAGTTTGTATGAATAAAGAATAAGAACAATAAATCCTCTCTGTGGGATTTTCATGCTGGTGATCTGTAGGTGATTCACTGTGTACCTGGGCGTACAGTTTGCCAGTGAATTTCATTCTGGCACCCTTTAACTTTCTCAGGTAGTGTTTCATCACCCTGAGCTCCTGAACCTGCTCATGAACCAGAAAAGAGCCCTGAAATACAGATGTGGCAGGATTGCCTGTGGCGAAGGGGACTCTCACATCTTTCCCCACTTGCTCTGGTACCAACCAGTGCAGCTCAATTCCCCACAGAGATCAATTATTCAGAAAGCACTTTTCGGTCTTACAGTGGAAAGGTCTGACAGAGTGCTTTTCCACTCCCATCCTATTTCCAGGTGAGCAGAAAAGCATGAATCACGTCCCAGAGCTCAGAGGTTACGTCTCTGGTTAAAAGAGGTTCTTAAAATTTTAATGCATCATCTCTCGTGTTTCCCAGCTGAATGTAAACTGAAAATCAACAACTGAAAAACACGGTAATACAACAGAAAGTCTCAAATTATTTCTCAATTTATCTGCAAGCTATCAGCAATACACAAATAGATTCAAGACCTTGTCTGTATTAACAGGCAGCAATAAGAGGATGTAGGTGCAAACTAAACACTTAATGAGGTACCCCTGGTGTGTTTCGGACCATGCCAGCTGTCAACGGGCTCCATGCAGGGTGTAGTGGAGGCTGGAGCCCCTGTGGAGCAGTGCCTGGCACCGTGCCCCTTCTCACCCCAGCCAGGAGCATGCAGGAGGGGCTCTGAGGTGGGCCCAGCACCAGGCACTTCCCTGGTGACAGCGAATGGCTGCATCAAGGCCAGGATGTAGGACCAAGGAAGGGCCCAGCTGCATGGGGCCCGTGGCCAGGGAGGGCTGTGAGGAACTGGAGCCCAGCTCTTCTGTGGCCTGGCTGGGGCAGGGGACGGTGGCTCCAGGAGTGATGTGGGATCCTGGGCCTGGGCCAGGCTGGGGAGCCCCAGGGAGCAATCAGGACTCTATGGAACCTTATGCCTTCAGGACCCCAAGGCAGGGCCATTGACCATTCCAAATCGGAAAGGATGGATGAGGCCATCTCCTTCGGTGTATAAGAGAAGTTATGCTTGTGGCTAAAGGCTTTGTAAACCTCCTTCTATAAAGGCCTGAACTTTTCACTAGAATGAAAAATAAAGAAATGTAGTTTGAAATATCATGTGGGCATGTCCCATAGCAACAGCTATTACTGCTTTTAAGTATTTAAGTTACAAGAATTTATCTTCTTGTACGTACACATGAATGATCTTCTCTTAATCATCTGTGGGCAATCCAAAGATTTTTGCATTTTGTCTCATTGTATTTTAGCCTGAGCCTTCTAGCAGTTTTCTGACTCATTATTCAGATGTGTCTCTTGTATAATCACCTCAAGCTATCATATGTCTAATCTCTCCTTTGGTAAAAGTTGGAATCCAGTGTTTGGCCACTGGATGGTTCTGCACAGCCACATGCTCAGGCTGTGGATCAGAGAAGCTAAGCAATGCACATCCTCACCTCACCTCCCCCAGAACACTGGAAGTTACAGCAGGTTGGTTATGGCTGCTGCCTAGCAAGGATCAATTTGTGTGCTTTGCCATGTTCATCCCATGTTCCTTGAACTCTATTTAATTTTGGAGAGATTTTGCCAGTAGCTTTGGGAATGCCCGAAATGACAAAAAAAAAAACAAAACCAAACTTCTGGTCATGCTCAGATTTTTATTTCCGCAGGCTAAGGTGCCTTCCATGAATCCTTCCAGAAGAACTTTGCTGTGAATTGCAGGCACTTCTGTCAGGACTGGCATGTATTCCTCTGAGAATTTTTTATCTTCTGAAAAGAATCTTTTCTCAATATTTTCTCTCCCAATATTGTTTTTCTCCCAAGAGAGCATCTTCTCAAGGTGGTCATATAAAAAATGAAAACTTCTGAAAATTCTTTTCAGAAACTGTAAAATTTCCAAATTATTTTTACCCACGTTTTTAGTTGTCTTCCTGTCCTAATGGGAAAAAATAACTTCTTTAAAACCCTGAATCTAGCCTTCTACTGACTATGGTATTTCTTTCAGTGATAAGATCATTTGTTTCTGGCAGCACATGAGCTTATGCACCTATATCCAATGTAAAATGTTTCATTTGCTTTTGGACTGATGGTTAATTTTCTGTTTCTTCATTCACTCTTCAGATTCTCCTGGCATTGGTGAACTCTTAGAAAGTCATGAAGTTATTTTCAGTTTCTGTATTTTCTTCTGAAAGCCAGGCCATTGTGTTACTTATTGCAATGCATGGAACTGTTTCATGTATCCTGATTATCGTCTCCACGTGCTTTCTTTCTCATATATTGCAGTAATTCATCTTCCTTTAAATCTTCTGTGTCAAAATAGCCTTCACTCCCACATGAAGCTCAAACTGGACTAGTTGATAGCTTTGCATGATCTATCAAAGTAAATATGTAAGTAAAATTTAAGACTTAAGACTGAACCTCTTATTCATTACTGTCTTTTGATTCACACGTAAATGATGATTTGGTATTTAGAAATAGCCTCCAAGATTTCAGGTGCTTCATTTTTCTTTAAGCCAGAAAGTTTTCTGTGATTAAGAACATCCCTCTCTTATTTCACACAATGTGGAGTAATACAGAACAATTTCAGATCTAGCTTCTGCCAGGTGTTTTTAAAGACAGTCAAGTTCAGCTCAAAGAACTCTACATCCCGCTAGAATTTTAAAGCTGGTAGTCCTTTTTAGTTGTTCTATTTATCATTCAATATTTTTTCCTTTGTTTTCTTCATCCTGCATCAGTCAGGAAACATGAGAATAAAACCACTTGACAAATACCTGGTTTAGGCTGTAATACCTCAGCCATTAACACTTGATTGATGCATTCCCAGATCACCCAGTAATATGCTTTTGATCCAGATCAGGTGTGTTAATGCAGCCACTGTTTTGTGAAATTAACAAAAGCCCACAATATGGTGTTAATGCTGTCTTCACTCTGCAGGATTTTTGATCTCACACTATAAGCTCTAAACCTGACTTTAATGTGTAGTCAGATCATGACCTCAGCGCCTGAGCTGTAAGCTAACAGCACTGCATAATGTGATCCTCAGCAGAACACAATGCATTCCTTGTGCTTTCTCAAGAGTATCTGAAATGTATAACTCCCAGCAATAATTTAGGTGAGTCACACAGAGGAACCATGGCCTAAGATGAAAGTATGTATTAGTGAACTTTTGTGCATATAAAATGATATAATACCTCTTGCTAAATAGTTATGTTTTCTTTTTAATTTTTTTTCTACTATGCTTCTTACTATTTTGTCATATTTTTTTCTGCTGATATTTTTGGGAGTCTAGCATTGAATCATCACAAGAAATGTTGTGTCTAAAAGCCAATTTAAATGTGTATTTATTGAATGTCAGTATATATTTACACTGACTTTCGAAGCCAAATAATTAAAATACTCTTTAAATATTACTAGTTTACTTTTTTCTTTGAGATATGCCTTAAGCTTACATTATAATTTTAGTCTATGAAGTCACTGGTCTAGTTATGGGAGAAGATTGAAGACTTACCAAAAACCACGTTTTACTTCAGAAATGTTGTCATGAAAAGATGAGCATAATTGTTCTCAAAGTGAGCAAGTCAGGAAGATTTGTAACCTGACATTCCAGAATTCACTGTTTCCAACATCAGCAGCCGGTTCCAATGCCTGACCATCCTCCTGATAAGAACCTTTACCTAATACCCAACCTGACCCTCTTCTGATGCAGCTTGATGCTGATCACTTGAGTCCGCTGGCTCATTACCATAGGTGAAAGGTGGAAAGGTAAAGCAAGCAGTAATCCAACATTAACACTCATCTTCCAACCAACTTTGTATTCATTATTCATTAAAAGACTGCATGTTGTGAGCTATTGAGGACAGGTCTGGAAGGCAATTGTACAAGATATGGGGTGGGAGGTGAGGAATTCTATGTCTACAAAGCCAGATTGCATAGAGAGATAGGGGAGGCTTGAGGGATAGGATGGAAAAAAGTGATTATCTATGTTGATCAATGATCTATTTCACATACCTTTATAAAAAAACATTCTTTCTCTTCTTCCCATTACATTGTCCTACATCTCTCCCTTCCTTACTTTCAAAGAGGAGGTCTGCAGAATTTTTCTGAACCAAGAATCTATTATATTTGGATTCGGAAGAGAGAATTTATGGATTTTGAACAGGAAACTTTCTGTTGTGAACTAAACCCATGTGCAAATACTAAACTTTATATTCTGTAGGGAGCTAAATGGATTTCCAAACTCTGCAAGCTTAAAAGTCTGGAATGTTGCCAGAAACCTGGCAAGGTGATGTGGTCATCATTCTACTAGAGAGAAAAGATTTGTGGAGTTTGCAATTACTGTGGTATAACATTGCCTAAGTTTTTTTGAAGGGAAAACAATCCATAATGAACTTGTACAATAAGCCTCTGTCAAGCACTTCCATTTTTGGGAAGCTGCAGTGTAGACAGTGCTTTAAAGTGGGGCAAACTACAAGGTTAACAGAGGGCTCCCTGGAACCTGAGACCATAGTTAAACACTTTCCACTGGACCAAGAGCAACCTCTAGTTCCACATTTTTAATTCATAATTTTCTTTTCCAGAAATACTTTTAAAGTCCAGGTAGGACTTCAAAAATATATAATAGTGCCACACATAGTCAGGCATACACAGGGACAAACATGAAATCTGAAGGAAGGGAAACTTAGAAGATGGAATTTAAGCTTTTCTTCTTGGCAGATGTAAGGATTTTGCTTTTCTTTTAGGATATAACTGTAACATTCCTTAGCTAATGTGGGATGATGACTTTAAAAGTTGATGCCTTGAAGGCTTGTTACTCTGACATTAAACATTTGTTTTATATGGTGAAAGAGATATTGTGCCAAAGAGCTGATTTTCTACTTTTTTTCCCCTTATTACTACAATAAATGGAACATTTAAGGAACATTTGTATTAAAAAAAAAACAAAAAAAACAAAAAAAAACAAATAAACAAACAAAAGAACATTAATTTAACTTCCTTGGAAAAGTGTATGAGAACTAGGTTGTTGATGCTTTTTTGTAATAGAAAAATTGTGCTGGTGTTCTTGTAAGTGTAAATGCTTTATAAAAGAAGCTAAGGTTGGGCAAAGTCTACGTGTTTTCATGGAACAAAGTAAGATTGTTTGCAGATCACAGAGAACCATGTCCTCATCAATTCATGTGATCCTGTTGCACAGGCTGTACCGGAAATCCTGGGCTGGTAGGAATACAGAACTGGTATTGTATTGTTTTATAAATGCCAATTACTTGGTTGATATCTCTACTAACAAAGGAAGACCTTTGTTAGTAAAAACTCATGACCTATGAAATGTCAATAAATTCATGAAGAAGTCCATGCACACTACGTGGAACAAACTTTTTTCAGATGTTTTTCAAAAAAATCTTTCAGCACGGTTACCTACCTGCAGGAAGAACCTGACCTGAAGAAACCACAGAGTTCAGAAAGCTCTGAAGATACGTTAAAATAAACAAATTGCATTTTTGTTCTCATCATAAAAAAATACCAGTTTCTAAACGATTTTCTTCTCTCAGTATCTCAAGTCCTAGCAGCCTCTCTTAAGGTGTTTCACATTGCTAGTGCAGAAGAGCAATGTGAAAGCACTCTCCAGTGCCCAATACATACAATGAAGCGTGCTTAGTTGTTAGAAGCCTTGGATCATCACAAGAGTTATTAGGAACAGCAGACAGAAAATACACTCTAAGAAATCCAAACAATAATTTTTAACATAATTCCTTGCCTGATCATTCCAGTATTAAAACAGGCTTGGATAAAGGGGGTGAAAAATGGGAACAAAAGGCTCCTGGGGTTACTATACAATGACATTTAGGTTCATATTAGTGATTGAAATAATGTATTGAAATTGATATTGCTTGTATGGCAGTATTACCTCATCTCATATTCAGTAGAGAGCAGTGGGAATATTTACTAACACAAAACAAAAAGACAAGGTGACCTTCTTTTCCAGAATTGAAAAATTAATATAAATGAAAACAGAGAAACATGGGAAAATTCAATGGAAGCATTACTATGACTTTGCCTAAATTGCAACTTTCATCAAATTCTGACATATTCATAAAAACTGTGAAATATATATCTAGGCAAAGAAGAACCAGTGATTCATCATTCTGTGCTGTTCAGAACACCACGCTGCAAGGTATGCATTCATACACCGTGACAGTACAAGCATGATAATTTTTATAAATTGAATAGTTATGTTCAAGCAAACAAGTCAGACGCGTTGCCTCATATCTTTAACGCCCACTGAGTTGGCTTAGAGTTTTCCCATTAGAGATAATTATTTATAAAGCTTTGTGTGTGTTGAGCATAGAATGTGTAAAAATAGATACACTAACTAGAAGCAATTCTCCTTTCTATTCTGTTCAATTATTTTGGTTTACTTTTGCAGTGTTCCAAATGGTCACCATCTTTTTTTCATTAATTAATTAAATTGGTCTTGCTTTTGTTTTCCGTTCTAGCTAAACAAAGTACAAAAAGTTTCCATTGTTGCTGTTTCCAAAACATCCTGTGGTAAGTCAGATTCACTGTGTATTTGGCTGGTTTTTTGCTCTTTCTTTGAATTCACAGTCTGCATATCATGCAATGTTCTCTCTGGCATCAAATGTCTGGACTTCCTGGTCTCTCTTATTGGTTCATGGCATGCTAATTTGATCATGATATGAACATAAATAATACATCTGTGTATTACACATACCAAATTTATCTTGCCGAAAGTCTGGTATGAATATACTTCAGAAATGTTTACTTAAACTATTGATTTTATTTAAAAAAATATTTCCTTGGCTTTGTTTGTGCCTATGTTATGTTTGCAATCCATAAATACTACAGTAAACGCTCTTCATTAAATGAGTAGTTACAAGAAGCTAATTTTGATCAGATGGTCTGATAGTCACAAGAACTACACTTCATAATTTATATTCCATCTTCAGTCCCCCTGTCAATTACTATTCTTGTTGTTCTAGCTCATGATCTTTAAAGATATTCCTCACTTCTTATTACAGTGTAATGCCTCATGACCTAAACAGGACGAGAGCAGTGAAGCTAAGCAGATGACCCAACGTCTGCAGAAACAGACTTTGCTTTGCTACAGAAACTATCCAGTCAGAAAATAAAGCAGTGGAAAATGTAAATATTCCATACCATTTGTGAACCATCTGCAGGCCAGCAATTATTCCCTACAGAAATTAATGCATATTCCAAGACAATAAATATGAGAGATAAATATGATCTGCTAGTGCAGTTCACAACAGGGGGAATTCAGCAGTGAGCAATGAGCCAAAATCAGGTTAAGCATCTTGCAGACTAACTCTAAGCTTTTCAGAAAAGGTTTAAATTAGGCTGAAGTAGTACATGTATTTTCCACTTTGGAGTGGAATTCACATAAACCAGAAAGAGTTTCACATAAAAATTCACATAAAAATAAGGAGTTAAATTAACTAATTAATCTGTCACAATGGTTTTCTGTTTGTTTATTTAACACATACACACTCCTTTTGCAAAGTAAGATGAAATTCAATCCAGAAAATAGGAATGCTTTGTAGTATACTTCTGATACATTTCAGTGTCGCAAGCTTGTTTTCTTATGGGAAGTAATTTATTACCTGTGTTCATTTAAGGGCATCTTCTTAGCAACAAATAGCAGAGGGATGAGACCTGGCCTTTTAAGACCATAATCAAATAAAAAATCTCTCAGGAACTGAATGCAAACACTTTAAAAATCATTTTCAACAGCAGATTCATTGATTAGATAAAAAAAAGGAAATATATTAATAGGACTGCAGCTAACTTTCACAACATTAGGAATTTCACATTTTCATTCGTAAGCTCTTATGTAAGCTCTTTTTGTTGTTGTTTTTGAAGGCCATGCAAACTGAAGAAAGTGATTGCATATATTATGGCATTGGAACTGTTTGCAGTAACTGTTCTGAACATCTACAAAACAATTGTAAGATTTGTTTTCTATAGGAAAGGTTTTTTAGATTACTGGAAAATATGTATTGCATACTTTTACATCAACTGGAAAAGGGTACTTCTGTCTAGCCATACATTATCACCTAACTGGAAGGAAAAATAAATAAAGAAAGAACAGGTGAAAAGTCTCAGGAATTAAATATTAAAGATACAAATTAGATTTCTAATATAATAGGATAGCTTCCCTGAGATGTTTCAAGAATGAAGGTCAGTTTTGGAAAAGCACTTTAAAGAACGTGTCGTTTCAAAGAGGACTGTGTCAGAATGCAAATGTAGTGATAATATAGATAGTGTACATCAAAGGTGCTTTTCTGCCAAGAAGGAGGGAGGGTGTTTGATTTATCACACATAATACAGATTTTCTGAACACAGTTTGGGGTTACTTATTTATTTTCCAGATCTATTCAGTAATGTCCTATGGACAACCTGGGAACAACAATATGTACCACAATGTTCAATGACAAGTCTGTGAATCCGGCCTCTCAACTTGCATGCTAGTTCAATAATAAAGACACCCATATTCCCTGCTGTATTGCGAAGCACAGTGTCACCTCTGAGAGATGACAGCAAGTTCTGTAACAATTTTCTAGGGAAATAAAAATACAATTGGAGAAAACCAAAAATCTTCCATTCTCTGCAGTGAAAACATATCAGATTTTAGACAGTATTTTAATTTAGTTCTTAGAATAGGTCCGTACTTCACGTACTTCAGTTGTGATAATACACGATTAAACTATAATACTGTGACTTTCCAAATCACTTCCTCTCACAAAACGTCATTGTACTTTGCATATTGAGTTCTGTCTGCCACTGCCAACATAAAGTAGTGCTCATATCCTTCCCCAGACCACTTGAAAATAGAAAACAGAAGAAATATGAAGAAAATAAGAGAACTAGTTCTAATAAAGAAATGATGATCTCCAAAGAAAAAACTGAGGTAAAGATTTTTAGACTCATACTTTCCAGTGGATACACCAAAGCACATGTACTCAGTTTGAAACTCAACTACTTGTTCCAAGAACAGAACTTAAATTTTCTGATATAGTTTTAGGGATGGGTGTAGTTTTAGCTTTAATGATGGAAAAGAGATCTGATACTAAGACCTAGAAAATTTTGTATTTGAATAAGAAAGGATTTGATAGAGATCACCACATACTGTGATTACAGTTTATTTGTGATTCTGGCTGTGATGTTTAACTATACTGTTGCCAACTGGACAACATTACCTGAGTGGAAAAATAGAAAGTGAGCATGTAAGTTGCTCAACTTTAGGGATCGTAAAAAACAGGGCCAAAACTTTTCTGTATTTGAGATCCACAAGATACAAACCAAGCTCAACACAAGTTGAGGAGAACAGCTTGGAGAAGTTCAGCATGGCAGATGAGAGCAGTTCCCAAATGACTGACCACTGCACTGGAATGGAAACTCACTGGGATGAATAGACATGTCAGGCACAAATCAGAGTGACTTCCATCAGTCTGTCTGGTGGCAGTGTGTCCCAGACACCGAGACAGCTCCATAGGAGCCATGCTCACAGAGTTTGAAGAGCAACCAGTGGTAGTAGTACTAAAGCTTTTCCTTATTCCAGCTATGCTGGAAAACAGAGAATTACTCTGAGTTATCAACACACAAATGGCCTTATGTGCTCTTTGACATCCAGTCTTGTATAGGGTAAGGTAGATCAGACATTCCTTACTTGAGCTGGAGAATCAGAACTTAAAGTTGGTTTCAAATCTTAGCTGACCACAAAGCAATGAATAAAACTGACATTTTCCTGTGACAATCCGGTAAAGAAACATGCCTACTGTGAACCACAATCTCTTTTTGCATGTGTTCAGATATGCTTTGGCAGCTGTTTTAAGGAAGAAACACTACATAGCAAAACACAATACTTTGATTTCATTCAATAAAACTGTAGAATGTTAATGTGTAAAAAAAATGCATGTTCCTAGATTTGCCTTTTTGGAAACTTAGGTACAGTTTGCCAAGGAAAAATAAATTAGCAACATAAGAAACTGCAACATTTCAATAATACATGAATGAGTAACTGTGGTACATTTTATTCTTAATTAACTTACATTGTCTTAAAGCTAAATGTTAAATCACAATAACAAGGAAAGTTCTTGAAAATTTTTCCCACTGACATCTTGAAAAATTATTTTCATTATTCACTGAGAAGCTATGTCCAGGTATGTAATTTTCAAGTCCTGATGGAAAATATTTTCAATGAAATCACATTCTAAAAATATTTTCCACAGAAAATATTTTCCATTCCATTGTGAGCAATACATCTCACATGGAATTTTAAAAATCTATCAAAAATTATGTATCTCAATCTACAGTAATAGGTTCTGTCTTGAATTAACGGGCGGTACACAAAGGATTATTAATTAACATTACTTTCTTTAACATGTAGCTCATGAATAAGGGATGCACTGTCTGCAAAGTGCTGATAGAGGTACTAAATGAGGAAATGCACCATTTATATAAATGCAGTTCTTTGTTTTACACAGTCCTACTTTTGCACAAACGAAAGGAAATCTAAGTTTATAACGAAAACTTGCTCTTGAGATATTCTGCTAAATTACTGTAGCAAATGTTGCTTTTTGAAAAATTAGGGTTAAACCTTACTCTCCTTATTGATAAAGGCAGTTATAATAGAGGGAATGGGAATTTCAGCACTGGCGTCAGTAATTGTACAGGCTCACACTTGCATTTCTCTTGAGTTGATCTTAGGAACAAAGAAT
This sequence comes from Tympanuchus pallidicinctus, assembly GCF_026119805.1. Lineage (NCBI taxonomy): Eukaryota > Metazoa > Chordata > Aves > Galliformes > Phasianidae > Tympanuchus > Tympanuchus pallidicinctus. Next base: position 23,522,745 of record NW_026294802.1, read on the forward strand.
GTCATTTAACTCCTTATTGCTGTAATCAGTGCTCTTGTTGTTAACAGACCAGTGCATAGAGAAAAGAAAATCCTGAGGGTTTTAAAGTAAAAATAGATATTACTAGTAATAAAAGATACACAAAAAGCTGTTTGAATTTTCTCTTGCTATACACCAGGAAGATTTCAATGATGATCCAGATTTCAGTGTGAAAAACAAATTAACACTTTTTTTTTAAATGTTTGCTGGCTATAAAATTTTTACTCAGAATCAAGAATCCATCTAGAGATGATCTGATGGTATGCAATCATTACATGACTCAGTGCTGCTCTTCATATTCTCAAATTAAAGCTAAAATTTCCAGTGAAGTAAGCTTTTACATTTTAGTTTCTATTTAATTCTTTTTTTTTTTTAATCATAAGCAACATAGCATTAATTTTGGTGTAATCATTCTTATCTCTTTTGCTGACTATTAATGCATGTGCCAATAAATAATCATTCAAGATCTTGTTGCTGTCCGTTGAGTATTTTGAGAACTGTGTTCTTTGGATTGATAATCACGCCACAGAGTACAAAAAGGTTAGCAACTGGCACATTTATTCAAGTAGCGTGCAGTTCATTCTACACTTTATAACATCCAAGTGTCTTTTTGATGACTTCAGCATTTCTAAGACTAACAAGTGTATTTAGGATTTACAGTTGAGAAACAGCATGGCTGCTTCTGCTGCCAGTCTTTATTCATGACTCTAATAATAGAAAGCGTAATAAACAATGTAGATTTATAACTGTATGTTGTAGTTATTGTAACTGAAGGTTCATGTAATCAGGAGAGGTGATGGCTATTTTTTCTAACTTAGAATTTTCTCACTCGATGCCAGGCACTATCAAGTTATTCAGTAAGCAGACAACTTTGCTATTTTCATCAGTGCTTTGTGAAAGAGTTGACAGCTTGCGTGTTAAGGCAATCTGAGCTTCAGTCTAACAATCTGATTTGTTGGCTGAGTGGATTTACTGCATCTTGATTTTCTTGATAAACTCCATGTGAAACACAATGAAAGCTGCCTTGAAAACATCTTTATCTACATGAAAAAATCTGCATTGGTCTGTGCAAAGCCTCACATAAAACTGAGAATTTTGTAATAAAAACTTAAATGTTTGTGCAGTTTTGTGAACAACAGTATGGTGTTAGCATGTGCTATATAGAAAAGAAAATGGAGCCACTTCAAGTATAACTGTAAAAGGCTGAAAGAGATAATTCAGTGGTAAACTTTAGATTAAAAAAAAAAAAGAAAAAAAAAAAAAAAAGGAAGCATAGATCAGAACTGGAGAATAGATTATATTATAGATAAAAAAAGCATTATGTAGGAAATAGCTTGATTTTATGGAATGAACAGTATCATGTTGTTGCCCTGAAAGGATTTTTTACTTTTGAAGTTCCTAGATTAGGTAAGTTTCAACAACCCTCTGTTAATTACTGAAAACTCATTATTTCTTGTATTTCCATTGGATCAGACAATTACATTTCTTCCTACAATTTGTAAAGAATCATGATATATTTTACAGTAGCTGCAAATCTCAGATATTTTGTCCATATTATCTTGCCCGTGTGTCTTGTGTTCACAAGTTTAGCAAATTCTGGCCAACTATATGCCTTATGATGTAATCTGTGCACATGCTGTTCTTTCCCACCCAACAAACTAATGCAGTACAATTTCAATTGCTTCTAAATTTAATCAGTAATCCAGAAACCATTTTCTGATTTCCTCTGAATCCACAGTTATTTTTAGTCATCTACTGCTTTGATGAGTGACAAAACTGTATTGTGAAAAAGGCCCATCTATAGATATAAACCACAAGACAAAAATTTTGTACAAATATTGATAGTCAGTATTGACTGAAGTAGCAGCAACAGACCAAACTGACTGAAGAAGCCTGTGAAATTGATGTCAATAATATTTATACATCTGAAAAACCTTTTGATGTTAGATACCTATTCTATGTGTATGTTGCCTTTTAACACACAAGATTAGAGTGTCATTGTGAACAGCGTCACTAGGATGGTGAGACAATTGTCTGTTTATTCCTCTACAGGTTGATACAAATACTGCAGACAGCCTTGGGGAGGATATAGGTGAAGACTGGGAAGGTTCGTGTACAATGTTTTAACATGGTTGATGGCAAATCTTCACTATGTCCGTGTGTGTTCTTGCAGGTTTCAGCATAATGAGGCTGTACACTGGAATTTCTGTGTAGAAGATGCCTCAAGAGCTCTTGAATCTAAAATGACTTCTGAAGAGATGATATTGTGCATAGTATTTTTAATATTCTATGGCTCTTAGTTTGTCTGATAATTATTAATCTGCATGATCTTCAGGAATTAATTTCAAGTCTTTAATGGAGAAAAGAACAAGATGCCTCACAGTGCAACTGTGCAACTTTCTTGAAGCATCCTGAAGGATTTTACTCTTTATCTTAAGGTACTCTGAAATATAACATTAACAATGATAACAACCACAGAGAAGCAAATTCAAAGAACCTAACTAAGGCTTACTCAGCAGCTGCTTGGAAATACAAAGTTTAGAGCCACCAGATTGAGTTGGTTGTTTCAGATGAACATAGTGAAAGACCAGCAGGTGGATCCCAAAGAATTAGGCCACATTCCCATTTGGCAGCAAGCACGAGAACCTTGAAAACTGCAAAATTTGAGCAGATCTCAAAAATGAAGGAAGTTAAAATCACAGTTCTAAGTGCTAGGTGGCCAACTAACTTGTCTGAACAACTTCATTTCTGTCCCAATTTGATTACAGACACTCAAAATTTGTCATGTTTCATTGTCTAGCATGGAGTAGACCTCTTCCAGAGCATCAGGATATAAATCAATTATAAGGAGGACATATTATCAGTAAAAATGAACAGGCATGTGAGAAAAAGGATTTAAAATGCTGACAAAGACTGAGCATTCAGATGCTTCCTAGAGAAAAGAGATGTCTGAGGCCCCATTCTCAGTTACTATTTCACACCTAAGTGGGGAAGACTTTCTTGGTGCTGGTTCTTTTTTTTTTTTTTACCACCGGCGCTTTGTGTCATTGATCACTGGCAATACAATGACACAGTTATGAAAGGTTTTTAGGAAACAAAGCATTTCTGTTCCAGTAAGTAATGACAGGTAAGAATATTCCAGTCACCAAAAGGACAGATAGCTGTCGCCAAGCCAGATGTCTTTAACATGCTTATCGTGCGAAGAATTTAAGTCATCATAGGACATACAGATTTTGAGTCTCAAGATTTTAACTCTATCATGAAATAGCAAAAGCATTATTAAACCTGAAGAATAATTATTACACCTAATGAATGGCTGTTGTTTTAATGGTAAATTAATGAATACTATAAATGGAGAACATTCGTAATAATAATAATAAAAAATCAGAAAAAGACTTGAAACTGAAGTCCAGAAACTAGATCAGTGCAGGATGTTTTGTGAGGTGATGTTCAAATGCATGATTCGAGACTTCAGGATTAAAGTTTATTGGCAAAGAAAGCAGGCTTAGAGATCTTAGGACTACAACCTACCCTTGGATATTAAGGCTGCACACACACCCTGCATATCCTCTTGTCTCTCCAAGCTTTCAGCCCTAGGAACTATAAATAAATCACACCAATTTTGCTGCAGAATGCACAGACGTGCCACAAACAGAATTGGGCAAACACCTCAGGGAAAGCAGGTATATCCACAGTTCCTCAGAGAGTATCCTCAAGATGCATAGCTCACTTTCATAGTGAAAGAAAATAGAAATTCCTTTCTATCAAAAGACTTCATTATATTTAAGATATTGTTTACATTATGGGAGAACTGCTGGCAATAACCACAAAGAAAATTCATTTTATTCAATTTGATTACTTTTGGGGATTTTTCCATTATGTAAACAACACCTCATGCATCTCAAGCTTTGAAACAGCTTTGAAAGCAGACAGCAACTGATTTGGTTGAATGCAAACTCTTTATATAAACCTCTTGATAGTTATTATTCTAAGAAGCACATTGCTTCTGTCATTGCCTGTATAGACTACAAAGTGTGAAAAGTACTGAAAAAGCCTGAAAAGTTGCTGTGGGGGCATGAAATTTTTTTTTCAGACCTTTCTGAAACAGTGGAAAAGTGTTTGGGCTAGAGACGTGCTTGTAATTCTAAACTATTCCAAATGTCCTCTTAAAATAGTTATAAGAATTTAACTTTGAATTCAGATAGCTTTATGCACATAAAAACATCACACAAAATTAGCAATAGCCTATATACCCTATGTAATATGGAGCGTGTTCAAATTAAACCAGGCAGAGCTTACTGATGAGACTATTTTTCTTGCAAATACAGGGTACTCTTAAAAATTTGCATTCAGTCAATAACTGTGATAACTTTGTTTGGACACCATATATGCCCGGTTTTTGGTATGTGGTCTGAAAAAGCAGGAAAAACAATTTATAACACAATAAAGGCAATTAGAACCCAAGTAAATTTTTCCAACAGCACACAAGGTTGGGATGGCAAATCTCTATACTAATAATTAGACATCATAATTAGCAAAGGCAATATAATAAGCTTATTTTTTTATATTTTTGTTCATCTTTTTTTTTAGACATTATTTACCTTAAGTTCCTTCTTTATATTGGATACTATTCATATTTCCTTCCAGATGTTAGAGGTTAAGAAAAGATTTTTATTTCTTTTGATTTCTCTCTTGGGTAAAGAATCTACCAGCTTGTTATTTTCCTCAGTACTCTCTATACACCAAAGAATCTCATATGTGGAAGGCCTCATTTTCTCTTTTTAGTTGTACTCCAGAGATGCTGTGAGCACCTGCAGCTGAAGTTGATTTCCTTGAGTATTGCAACTGTTCAGCAACAATAAGGATTGAACCTGCTATAGCTAAATAAATGTGAGAAGCTCGTACTGGATCACAGAATCACAAAATTGTAGGCATTGAAAGTGACCTTTGGAAATTAGCTAGTCCAAGCAGGTTCCCTATAGAAATTTATACAGGAAAGCATCCAGGCAGTTTTTGAATATCTTGAGAGAAGGAGACTCCACCATCACTCTGTTCTGCTAATCTGTCACCCTCAAAGAAAAGTTATTTTTCTTCATGTTCGGATATAAATGCTGTTTTCTAGTTTGTGCTCAGTGCCCCTTGTCCTCTCACTTGGCACCATCACAGAGTCTGACCTCACCCACTTGACTCCTATACTTTAGATATTTATAAGCATTAATAAGATCCCCCTTCAGTGTTCTCTCATCCAGGCTGAACAGTCCCAGGTCTCTCAGCCTTTCCTCATAAGGGAGATGCTCCAGGACCCTCATCATTTTTGTGGCTCCATATTGGACTTTCTCCAGAAGTTCCCTGCCTTTCATGAACTGAGGAGCCCAAAACTTGACACAGTACTCCACATGTGGCCTCACTGGGCAGAGAAGAGAAGGATATCCTCTCTCCACCTGCTAAAAACCACTCTTTTTAATTCACTCCAGGATATCATTGGCCTTCCTGGCCAAAAGAGTACACCTCTGGTTCACAGTCAACCTGTTGTCCACCAAGACACGCAGCTCCTTCTCTGTAGAGCTCCCTTCCAGTACATCAGCCCATAGCCCATAGGTGTCCAACCTTTTGGCTTGTCTGGGCTGCACTGAGTGAAGAAGAATTTTATTGGGTAGCATATACATAGGCTGCTTTGAAAGTAATGCCTCCTATTTATTCCCATGGAAACTACAAAAGATATAGTGAGCACTGTAACACTGTTTGATAGAGAAAATTCTCAGCTACAAAACACTATTTTTTAACATATTCAACACCATTAGCTCATTTTCATCAGTGATAAACAGGAGCCTGCATGCCATGCTCATAAAAACTTGCACCCACTGTCACTGCTGCCACTGCTGAAAGGCATTACCCACTGCCTCACTGTGCTCACCTCTACTGATGGGTCTCCACAAACATTCAGCAAGTGTCAGTGAATGTCAGTGGGTGCCATTTTTTCCACATGGAGGAATTCAAGGACACATCTCTGCCTCATCAGCAGTTCCATGTCAGACACCATTCTACCCCTCTGCTGCCATCTGTCACACGATAACAAAATGTAACGGAATATTGGTGGGAAGGCTCAACCTCTACTGCCATACCACCAACATCTGCCTCTGACACCGTGGGCCAACATCATAAAATAGGAGAATTACTTTCAAATCAACCCTCATAAAAAATATAATATAGTCAATGTATATAAGTAAATAAAGATTTTTTTTTAATATTTTTTATTAAAACATAAATAGAGAGAGCAAAAGAAATTATCATTGAACGGGTGGGATCTTTGACTTTGTGACACTAATGCATCAGTGTGGTTCAATGGAAGTGAATGCCATTCTCAGTGAGTTCTCAACATGTTAAACAGAGCTTTTTGATGAAATTTTTCTCTTTCTGTGATTACTCCTTGAAAACAGCTGTTCACAAATGCACGTATTGCCAAAAAGTGGTGACATGAGTAAGGTGTGATTGTGAAGCGAAGGATATTTCTCTCTGCTAAAACAGGCTCTTAAGAGTCCAGCACAGAGACATCATCAATATTTTTAGTTGAATATGATTGCAACTCTATACATTCCATTTGAAAATTTGCAAATCATTTATTTATGTCAATTGAAATTGGAGTCACAAATATTAAAAAAAAAATGGTAAGTTTTTGGCAATGTTGAAACCTATTGTCAAATTCTTTTATCAAAAGGTACAGCTGCATATTTTTTGCTGTTCACACACTGTGTTTAGCCAGCGCATCAAAATGCATAGATGTATTTGTCAGAACTTGAGTTAGCACTGCACTATGCCCCACGTCCTGCTTTCAGCTCAGCCAGAGTTAATAACACACCCAAATTTGGTTGTTGCTGAGTGATGGTTGCCTGCCTGGGGCTGGGCCAAGCTGCTTCATGCAGAAGAACCACTGTCATTATGCCACAGGGCAGGGAGGGAGCGGGACACATTGTGAGCTGCACTGGGCTGTATGTGGCCCGCAGGCTGTGAGTTGGACATGCCTGTCCTCACCTGTGCTGATGCATGCTGTTATTCTTTCCCAGGTGCAGGACTCTTCAACTGCCCTTGTTGAATCTCATCAGGTTGTTCTCCACCCACCTCTCCAACCTGACCAGGTCTCATCGAATGGCAGCACAGCCTGTCAGCGTGTCAGCTAGTCCTCCCAGCTTTGCCTAAACACCGAACCTGCTGAAGGTGCATTCTATCCTTTATTCAGGTCATTGATGAAAATGTTGAACAAGATCTTAACTGGTACCGAACCCTGGGGAATGCCGCTAGCTACAGGTCTCTGACTGTAATCCAAGCTGCTGATCACAACCATCAGAGCTTTACCAGTCAACCAATTCTCAATCCATCTGACCACTTCTCTATCCCACACTTCCTAAGCTTATCTATGAGGATGTTGTGGGATACAGTGTCAAAAGCCATGCTGAAGTCAAGGTACACAACATCCACTGCTCACCCCTCATCTACCCAGCCAGTCATGACATCATAGGTTACCGTATTGTTCAAACATGATTTTCCTTTGATGAATCCATGCTGACTACTCCTGATAATCTTTTCTTCCACTTGCTTGGAGATGGCATCCAGAATAAGCTGCTCTATCACTTTCTCAGGGATGAAAGTGAGTCTGACTAGCCTGTAGTTGCCTAGACTTTTCTTCTTGCCCTTTCTGAAGAGCGGAGTGACACTGGCTTTCCTCCAGTTCTCAGAAACTTCTCCTATTCTCCGTGGCCTTTCAAAGATGATAGAAAGTGGCTTGGCAGTCACTTCTGCCAGTTACCTCAGCCCTCATGGGTGCATCCCATTGGGCCTCATGGATCTGTGGTAAAGTTTGCCTAGACGATCTCTGATCAGATACTACTTGACCAAGGGAAGTCTTCCTTTCTCTAGACTCAACTCTTGTATCCAGGGTCTGGAATTTCTGAGGGGCAGTTGTAGCAGTAAAGACTGAAGCAAAGAAGGTGTTCAGTGACTGCATCTTCTCAGTGTCCTCCATTACTAGGACATTCAGCACCACATTCAGCAGATCCACTGAGCTAGTAAGGACTGAAAGTCCTAAAACAGACAGCAGTGAAATTACTTACACTACTAAAACCATTTATTTCTTCCGAGTGAATCCATGAAAAGAGATGTGACATGTTAGAAAAACACCCTACTTCCCTTTTCTTGAATGGCCATGCTCAAAAGCTCACATTATATTTTGCAGACTGAAACAGAATAAGATTTAATGTTCCCTAGATTGGAATCTCAGTTTGATTCCCAAATCTATTACTATATCACTATATAATTAATATAAAAATATTTTCTGTTACTCTTATTTGCTGCCCACCAAAGTTGCATTCTCTGGTTTTATTTTTTAATGTTGAATTCTATTATTTATTGGTTGGCCTTTTTTAATACTCCCTGTAATTAATTATTTTTTATATTCACTGGAAAGTTCTAATAAAAGCACTAGGAGTTAGAATAGAAACTTTTGTCTTTTTTTAATTGATAGTATATCTGCAGGCTTAAGGAGATGAGACTGAGATGAGCACATCAACAAATAAATTTCTCACTCATAAAGTAGGTATGGCTAAGCAGAAACTAACTAGAAAGTTTCAACTAATTTAGGCACCAAAATTTTTATGCTTATACCTAACACATTTGGGCCAGATAATAGCTTACTCATAAAACCCAAGGATTAGAATGAAATGCAGCAGGGCAGCTGATTATTTAATATTGGAATACAATGGATTACATCACACTCAGTTGTTTCTTTCAGAGTCACTGGCAAGTAAGACATGTCAGGAACACGCCTGAAGGAAGAAGAGATTAATATAAAACCCCCTGTTGTGGGTATTTAGTATTTAGTCTTAGAAGGTTCTAGACTCTTCAGGTTGCTCTACAGTAAGCTGCCTTAGTTCACTTGCAGAGCAGGAAAGTACAAAGACTTACTTAGTCTACACACTTCTTGTCTATAACAGAGATTAATTTTCTGTTTAAACTATGTGTGGTCTGAATCCAGAAAAGAAAAAAGCCAGGCTTGCCTAAGATTGTTGATGTCATCCATTGCAAAAATAGAAAATTTCTATGGAAGAATAATCTTGAAATTAAAAATACCAAGAGGAAGGACATTGATAGATAAGAATAGTGCCTTAAAAAGATGAAACATAAAAATTATTTTAAAATGTTAATCACATAATACAGGTCATAACTTTTATAAGAAAATCATATGTCCTGCATTACTTAATAACTGACATGAGGAAGCAGTGCTGTTTATAAAAGAGGTACAGATCACAATTTATTTCTTACAATTCACAGAGGCATTGCATTTATTATTTTTGCATCTGAAAAGTAAATAGTTGCCAAATGTATCAGTATACTTGAGGAATCAATTAAAAAGAACAATGAGGAAACAGCAGTATCAGTTCAGCGCTTTCAACCCATCTGCAGTTTGCTTCCACTTAAAGACACGACTGTTTCTTCAGAGCAATAACTGCACAGCATCTGGGGGATTTCACGGGATCAAATAACTTCACAAGTCCTGACCAGGCAATGTTGTTCTGCAAAGCGATATATGATTGAAGTACATTAAAATGTCTTTGACTTAAAAGCTAAGATATGGTAATAGATCCGCATTGCCCCCCTATTCTCTCCCCCCCAAAACAAAATTCCTAATGCAAAATGAGAAGAACACTTGTCTAACAATAAAAATAGTGAAAGTTTGTTGTAAAAAAAAAGGAAATGCGAAGAAGGATATATCTTAAAGTCATTAAACTATTTCTGGAACCATGAAATGACAATTTACCGCCTCCTTCATCAATAAAGCTTTTTTTTTTTCCCAGTTGAACTACAGAAACTATATTAAGGATCAAGTCCTACTTGTTTTATGCAGCACATTCTACTACTGCAGCTAATTAACTGACTTTTCAAATGAATAAGGCCAGCTGGATCTGGTCTTCATGTTGCATATGGCTTTTATCATTTCTATTTTTTCTTCCTAAACATATTTTGTAAATCAACCAGTACAAGATTAAATCAATGGGTATATTACATTTAGGAAAGGTAAATTAGAACTAAATGCAGCAAGTCTGATCTCCTGTCTTGGAAATCATACAGATCTCTGTGTGATTTATAACTGGTTGGCATGTGGGAAAATACATCATTATTTAAATATTTCATATTGTCTCTCTGTAAAAATACCAGCTAGAACAAAAACATACATTTACTACAGTTCAGTTGTTCCAAGAGTTCTGTGGCAAAAAAGAAAGTAAATTTTTAGATATGATAAAAAGAAGCTGTTAAAATGAAAGGCTTGGAGTGGAAAAACAGCTATTCACATGAATGGGTTTAAACTGTATATTAAAATTTCATTTTCACCATGGACCAAAGCAGGAGCTGGAAGATGCTACCATGTCCTCCAATAAAATTGTTGCTTGTCCAAAAATACGTTTACCAGCGCAGAGAAAGAGTGATTGATGCTTCTGAATTTATCAAGTCAAGGTCAAAATTAGTCTTAGTAGAAACACTGTATCATAAATCATTATAGAGTAAATATAGTAGCATTTGCTTATCAAATGTACTTCAGTTGATCCATATGGTTGGAAAAAGTGTACCTCTCTCATCACAGATATTCATTAATAAACAATAAAAGCAATGTAATGGGACCTAATTAAAAATTTCTTGAATTATATGTTCTACAAAATATCCATTGGAAGCTCTAAAATGTGCAGTATAATGTTTGTCTTGCATTTCCAATATTTTTTTTAATAATCTCTATGTCATATTAAATGAGATTTGTTGCATATACAATTTATTCATTTTTTATCATTTATTGACTTGTAATTACTATTCGATTAAATGAACCTAAGCTTTACTGTTGCTGCTTTACTGAAAATAAAAACATCTGCTGGGCATATGTTTATACTAAATAGAATGAATGCTTATACTTTTGCAAATATGAGAAAATGATTCTACAACAGAGACTTTTGTCTGCACGGTAATAAATGGGCTGAAATAGTCTCATTTCTCTGATGCAGCCTTTAGGTACCATAAAATGTAATGCAAAAATACCTGCTCCTTGAGGTAGCAAAGACGATCCAGAAGTATCAAAACTTCTATGCAGGGAGCTAGCACAACCTTTAGCTGAAAGAAAGATTAGATACTGTTATGATTTTGGGAAAGGGAGCCAATACACTTCCCAATGGCTCCACTTCAACAAAATAATACCAGGAAGGTCAATCAATTTCTAGGGGCTTTGTTGTACAGATGTCACCTTGTAGGATGGTCATCTTCAGAACAGATTACGTTAAAGATCAAAAATACATGGAAAGCCATAAAGCTAGAAAACTACATTATTAGTTGTTTTTGAAGTGTTGTCCAACATGAAAATGATATTATATGAGGTAGAACAATTTTAAAGAGGGAAATAATGAATTTTAATATAAAGAATTTTTATGAAATAACTGCATGGAGACCATTCTAGGTTTAAAAGGAGACTAACATTTTATTTTCCAGGGTAATGGTCCCCCTTGAAAAAGAATCTTCCATGTGTTCGCTTTATTATTTTACTGACACCTAATATAGTTTTGGAATGAGATATGCTCCGAAGTTTGGAAGTGGAGCTGCTTTGTTTTTGAGATTGCATACCAGAAAGTAAGACAGTCTACCTCCACATAAAACTTAACAGGGCTTTGTTCTAAACTACCACATATATACAAGGTAACGGCATTAATCTTATAACTTTTACCATATTAAATGCTTCAAGCTCATTCATTCTGTGCTTGTATTTTTCATAGTAATCCATTATACAGCTGTCTGGGAGCTGCAAGGAATTAAAAAAAAAAAAAGTATCAGAGTCATTCTAGTTTTGAAATATGAAATATGTTTTTTATCATAATTGAAAGTCATCCTACAAAATGAAATCTATGGGGTTTTTTTTTGTTTTTTTTTTTTTTTGGAAATTAGCAATTTACTAAGGTCTGTAACAATTTTCCAATAACTGTTTCTCAGTTCTCATTTGCAATTACTGTTCTACAGACAGTATTTTGCACTACCATGACATAGAGATATATTCATTATTCAGAGAGTTCTAGCCATTCTTAAACGTGTATTACACAGCAAAGTGGAGATAACATTCTCATTTCCTTTCCTATAAATCTCGTCCCTTGTGTCCCCTGGCCCAGGAGATTTATTTAAATAGATGAAGATTGGAGTCTGGTGTCAGAATAACATGCTTCAGTTAGGACTCCTGGATGGTATTTCACATTACAAAACCTACTGTCAGATTCTGTAAATAATACTTTGTGTCATTGTATTACAAGTAAGCCATGTCTGAAATAAAAGTTTTTCTATTCACCTTGAACTACTACATATTCCCATCTTCTTTTCCCAATTACTTGATTCAACACTGCCAGCATTGCCACTATAACTGCAAATGAGGTGACTTTGGGCTGAATTTGATAGAGTAGATCAAGAGCTTGGCTGAAGCAAATACTCCTCTCCTTTCAGTTCTTGGTGGCCACTGCAGCACAGCAGATAGCACCTGTAGTGCCCAGTCACAAGGAAATTTAATTGCCTAAAATAGTAAAACAAACTAAAAACATTTCCATAAATTCTAAGTTTTCAGGTCATGTGTGTATTATGGACTCAATCCTAACATAGCCAAGAAGGCAATGAAATGGCTTCAGCACTACCACTATTAGTGAGCAAAGATGGTTAATCAGATGGCTGGTGGATGTGAGGCTTTCATTATTAGAGCAGTCTGTTCAAATTCAATGCACTGAAAAAAAACTGAACAAATACTCAGGAAACATAAAAAAAAAAAGGAGTGATAGGCAAGTAAGTAATGAGTTTTAGGCAGTTTGCTTGGCAGGTGGGTGAGAGTATTCACTCTACAATTGCGTAAAAGAAGGTCGTGATGAGGTGGGGATTGGCCTCTTCTCCCTGCAGAGGATGAGAGGTGATAGCTTCTAGTTGCACCAGGGGAGGTTCAACTTGGATATCAGGAAAAAATTCAAGCATAGGAACAAGCTGCCCAAGGAGGTGCTGGAGTCACTCTACCTGGAGGTGTTCAAGAAAAGAGTAGATATCGCACTGTGGGACATGGTCTAGAGTGGGCACAGGCATGGGTTAATGGTGGGACTGGATGATCTTACTGGTCTTTCCTATCTATCAGTCCATGATTCTATGAGTCATGACAGAAAAACAGAAGGCTGTCATATATTCTGACTTCAGCAAGATTTCTGACACCATTTCATACAACAATTTCAAAAGCTAATATAAGAAACAAGGCTTAGATTAAAGTGAGTGAAAAGTGAGTGTAAAACCATAACCAGAGAGCTGCTGTTAATGAGTCTCTGAACAACTGAAAATTCATACTGAATCAAGGTCCATTACAAAATGGAAAATGTTTTCATTAAGAACTCAAATGATAGAACAGAAACCACACTAAATCTGAATATGTGCAACAGGAAAGCATTGCAAAAATTTTAAATAATTTTCAGAAATGGGAGCACTGCTTGGAAAAGGAGTTTGAAATGCTGTATGGAAAACCAGGAGGGACTACATTCAGGCAGAAATAATCAGCTGTTCCTGATGGGAAACACCACATGGCAACCTGGGAGATACAGCAGATCACAAGCTGAGCAAGAGTCACAGTTGTGCTTCTGCAAAAAAAAAGCAATCATACTGCAATGTGTATGCAAGAACAGCTTGCAAAGAGCAGGAATTAATCTTTCAATTCTGCTTGGCAGTGGTAAAGCTTGAGCTGGAATGCTGTATCCATTTGGGGCACCAGATTTCAAAGCATGAGCTATCTGAAAAATCCCTAAGAAAGAGCTCCATATCTTTCTGAAAAGAGATCAGAAATCTAGAATATATGACTTGCGAAGAGAGATTTAGTGAACTGGAACTGATAAGGTTAAAGAAGAGAAAATTTAGCATGGGCACAATAACAGATTTTGCAAGGCTGTCACCAACAAATAAGGAAGGTTGTTCTGTGTATCTACAGCAGGTTGGATAAAAATGCATGAGCTTGCTTTGGAGGAAAAAAAAAAAATCAATCAAAAACTTGAACAATTTTTTCTGTGAAATTAATTCAGGACTGGAGAAGTCTGTTTCTATCATGGGAAGTATTAAGAAGATTAGACAAGCATTTTTTAGGAAAGATACAAAATTCTCACTCTGAAGCACTTTTATAGCCCTTGAGTTATACATGCATATTTTTTAATTTAGAAAGTACTTTTTCAAAGTAGAGCAGCAAGGTCAAAAAGCTGACCCAGAGGTACTAATGCACTGACAGTTTCAGCCTTCTTGGTATTTTATTTTTAGTAAAGCTGTTCAAATATCTGAAGTTTTTTGTTGTTGTTATTATTTTGGTTGGGTTTTTTCCCCTCTATAAAGAGCCAAAGCAACTAAAATACATCAGTCTTGAGATAAACAAAATAGTTTATTTGAACTCTGCCCTATAAGCTTTTCATTTCAACTGAGAATTAAAAGGGTTTTAGTATAATGGATTTTTGAAATTACAGGCTCTTTGGTATTAAAATATAAAGATCTGTATTTGTAAAAATATGAATACGAAACCTTTCTGCTATTGCATCCTTTCTGGTCTCCATTTTTGAACATGCATCATTTCAATTAAAACAAAACAAACCATGAAATGTTTTGCAAATAAAAAGTTGGGTCAGAAATGTCTCCTGGATGTAGCCACACTTGTCAACACTTTTGCACTCCCTCCTCGCTCAGCACACTGACAGAATGCATCCTGCTGTCATGGACAGATTAGGTAATATTCCAAACTGCACCTCAATTAAAAGTTTGGTTTGAATACATCAGGCCAGCTGAAAGCGAGACAGTGACCATGGCAAACTGTTGACAGAAAGGGGCACGAAAAGGGTAAGTGGTCCCTAGCTATGTGATTGATTATCTGAAGGGAGACCAAAACCCAGATTATGCTGGCCTTGAAACCACAGCAGTTTGCCACCTGGCTTCAGTACTTCAAGGGCACCCAGCACATTCTTCGGCTGCCCTTCCTAGGTGAGGCACAGTAAATTATTGTTCACATTTTCTGGACAGAATTGGACTTACACATGCAAAGAAAGCCCCATTTAAGCCATTGGAATTGTGTGTACAATTATTCTCTGATGCCGCAGATTCGTGAATGTATAAGAAATTTTATATACATGCACAGAACTTTTTTTCTTACGTTGTGATGGTGATGTTGTTAATATCAACTCACAGCATGAGTCAAAATGTGTGAAGGAACCTAAAAACATATATCATGCCTTTGTCTTAGTAATAATCCTGCACTCTAAGATATAGCTTATGTTACTAATACCCCAGTAAGGTTCAATGCATAAAGAGTTTTTGGCCAGTATACTTTGCTGATTTAGCTCCTGATTTTTACCAGCGAAAGTGCTTCTTCTCTTTGCACTATGATGGTAGTGCATCCTTTCTTTCGAAGTAATCAATCTCTTTGTGGACTGATGTGGAGGCTGAAATAGCCAAAAAAAGTAAGAGGGATTAGAGGGCAGTCACATTCCCACTGTCCCTGTTACAGCACCACCACATGCTGGTGGTGGCACTGAGCCCTACGGTGGGCACATCTTCAGGCTTCAAACACTGTGAGGCTGTCAGTAAATCCTCAAGAGCAGATGAGGTGCTGCATGCCCAAGCACAGCGCTATAAAGCATTCGCACAAATGTGCTGATAGAGCACATGCTGAAAAGAAAGCAGATGGGCACAAGGTGGGTGACAATGAGGAATACCACACCTGGCATTTCTCCAGAGAGTCTTTTCTCAGAGCTGAGTTTTTCCCCAGGCTAAGAACACTTTGATTGAACTGAAGAAAGTCTTTTCCTGTCTGCACACCCTCTTCAAAGGAGAGCCAAATCCTATAGATCCTGTCCCACAGTCAGGTTAAACAGATGTGTTTCTCTTTGCTGCCCCAAGAGAGTGCTTTCCCCCGATCTGACTGCACATTCATGTCTGCTCTCTCTTCTTGTACCAACACTATCATGAACACCAGCAAGAGTACCAGAGAGTAATAAGAACCCTTCAGCAGAGCAGCCTCAGTACAAAATCCTTGGGAGACCATCCTACAGAGCCACTTTTTACAATTTTCTCATGACTAAGGCAGTTAAAAAAATTTTTGTTTGTCATATAATTTAATTACTGAGAAACTTATGTTTATTTAGAACTTCATTTGAAACACAATCTATATTACTTGTAAATCTAATTGAAGTAAAAGTCCCAGTCCTGGTTTCCGCTGGGTAGTGTTGATTTTATTCCAAGTAGCTGGGCTGGTGCAGTGTTTGGCGTTTATTATGAGAGTAATGTTGGAAGCACACTGATGTCTTAGTTGTTGCTGAGCAGTGCTCATGGAGCCAAGGACATTTCAGCTTCTTGTCCTGCACTACCAGTGAGGAGCTGGGGGAACACAAGGAGCTGGGAGGGGACAGAACCAGGACAGCTGGCCCCTACAGGCCAAAGGGCTCTCCCATACCATATGGCATCACGGTGAATGATAAAACTGAGGGAGCTGGATGGGGTGGGGAGCTGCTGCTCAGGGACTGACTGGGCATGGGTCACTTGCACTTCTGCATCACTTGTTCTGTATATTCTTTAATCATCATTATTATTATTTTCCCTTCCTTTCCTGTCCTATTAAAATTAACACCCAGTTCCCTCCTGTACCCACTGTGGGGTAGCGAGCGTGGTGCTGAGCTGCCTATCAGGTTAACACAACAGTCACACTGCTTGAAACTGCTGTCAGACTGAAAAGCTATGCTACCATAACTGGGATAGTATTTTGCCTTTTTGAAAAGCAATTATACTCGAAAACAGCATTATGCAGCATATATATGCAGGGTATATCTTATACACTGTAACACAAATGTTACCTGAGCCTTCATTAAATATTTCCTTAAATAACAACAGAAATATAAAGTTTGAGGTGTTCACTTCCATTTAAAATCCTCAAAACTGAATATGGTGGGATCAGACATTTTTCTCATTTCTGCAAAACTCTTTTTCCTGCCAAGCAGTGTTATGTATGTACAAGTTTGTTCATGTTTTAATGTTTCAATCGATTCCATTACTGACAGTTCCCCAAGTCTAAGTATGTGGCTCTTAAGCAATTTAAAAATAACAGCAAAATTAAGTGATGCAATACAATTCTTCCTTTTATGTCTAAGTGGAAGAACCTTCATTTGCTAACTGCATTTTATAATATTCTCTTCTACCAAGTCAAGGTAGGCATTTATTAACTTGGTAATCAGAACACAGCAGAAAGGTGTTTTCAGGAGACATTAGCAAATGCCAAAAAATGGAGAAGGCATTCTTATGTGTTTTATCACAGCAAAAGGACCAGGCACAGACTTTTCACAGTAGCAGCTGTGTGGCATATTTTCATAGTATTTGACTTCCAAGAAAGTAGCTTCTTTCAGAGCAAGTTAGCAGACAAATGAAAAAATAAATATTCCCATACAACCACCAAGTTCTCAGAAGACTTTTTAGTGGCATTCTTTTAAGCAGTCTACTTGAAAACAAAACTGGCTTAGCTCTCTGGCATCTCAAATAGCACACAAAAACTTCTGCATTTGCAAGCAGTTATTCTGTAGTTAAGACTCTTAGAAAGTTTCTGTATGTCAAGTTTTGGAAACTGAGTAACGTTACATATGGGAAACGAATAATATGTTCTGCCATTTGAATTTAGGAAATCTCTTCAGTTAAAGAGTTCATATTGGTGTCGAATTTAAGTTCAGAAACTCAGCTAATCCTATGAGATAGGCTCAGAGAATGCCATGCTTCTTTGGTCAAAATCTTGTAACATGAATCAGAAATTCATATCAAAAACCACTTTAGCAAAATTTGAATAGATAAAGATGGATGGATTCTCTTACTCTAGAGTGTTCTCACATAACTGGAAACGTTAATAAACATTTTCTTGGAAGGATGGAACTTTCAAATATATTGTTTTTTAAAAGTTTAGCTCTCTAAATACTGTAATGCAAGTTATTCTCACAAGCTCCATACGGACAGCGGCTTTTCATCCTGCCCTGGGCTCACCTGCTGATTTAATTGAAATGTTGTTTGGCAATAACATGTACAGAGCACAGTGTCTCTTAGTTATATGGTTTACAGCATTCTGCTCAGCATAATTTGTCACAGTTGCGTTCAAGCTTAATGAATTGAAAGATCATTCAGATCTGAAACACAGATGTAGGACCAAACTAGGAAACACACATGATAAATTGCGTAAAGGAGAAGGAACATCTTCAAAACCTACTCACTACGACATGAGTAGAACATGGTGAGGGACTAAATCCAGAACAGCTCACGACACAGACTGGACTAAGATCAAACACGGGGGAACAGGGCTTCTACCTGCATGTTCACAGAGGGACCATGAAGCTTGCGAAGGCATGTTGGATAGGCCCTGATTTAGACCAGAAGGAGGAAAAATGCATAGTAGGAATGGATCCCAAGAAACTCCAGAGGTGCTTCAGAACATTTTATCAGCCATGCATTGTGAAGCTGTCTGCAAGGTTATTTACTGCAGCATTTTCACAATGCACTTCTGTGCTTGGGACATCCATTTCTCCTCAGAGGAGTCTCTGACAGTTCCATCTTCAAGTTCTTGGCTCTAGGCCTTGCTTTCATCTAATACTGCAGGAATCTGAACACAGTAAATTGGAACCGTTTTTGTATTCATTTTAGAAAGAGTACTCTTATCATGTAAATACATGCAAGCAGGCAGAGCATAAGTTATGTCTGCTGAAAATGTATTCAGGAATGAACCCAATGTATTAAATAGAGATTTAGCTAACATGAATAACTGGCTCATAAGAGAAGACATCTCCTTAAACCATGTTCACTTTGCCATCTGAGCAATTATAAAAAGGAAACATATGTTAAAACTGCACTTCTGAAATAGTGATAAATTACATGGAACTTGGAATAAAAGTATATCTATGCTCCCTGTGCAAAACTAGTTGTTTTTAAAATTAATATATCCTCATTTTATTAAAAAAAATCAATAGAATAAGCTTTTTTATTAGTCTTATAAAACTCAGAATTTTCACTTTCTTTGTTACTTGATATATTATCACTCAGCTCAGCTATTTAGTTTCAGGCTTCACATATACATATAGGCTAACATAACTATAAGGTGTTTACTTCATCAAAATGAAAGCCAAAATTCACACATGCTCTACTGCTAGTTCTCTTAAAAACTATTGTTTTTTTTCTATTTCTTTAAAACACACTATAGCCATATGAAACATACATCGTGTCCAAAACTATCAGAAAATAAAGTTTGTCTGACAAAAAATAACCAATTATCAAACTAAATAATTAGTACAATTTCATACAAATATTTTCAGTTTTCTCTCGTAAGTTTTATTACTCAAAATTAGAAACTACAGAGTTTGCAAAAGTACAAAGACAATGTACCAAAAAGGAAGTAGTATAGGAATTCCAGAAGATCTGAACTAAGAAGGCCACTGTATTTCAGATCTCTTTGGATTTATTTAGTGATATTAAAAAATGCAAACATAACTATTGTATGAAAAGGATTATTTCATGATTTAATGATATACATTAAATGGAAAAAACATTCAGAAAAATAAGAGAAAATTATATATAATTATTTATCAATTATTAATTATAAATAAACCAAAAATAATTAGTTATTGTAGCAAAATAAATTGCTAATGTGTTCATTTAATTAAATATGCTTTAAATACATAACCTTTTCAAAATATGCAGGATGATATTACTTATACCCACATTTAGCTACACAGCTAAATGAAGACTTCAAACTATTCTAACATTGCTAGCCATAATATATCAAATATGAAAGCTGTTTAAATCATGTACGATGACAAATGAGCTTTTTACAGGACATGAGTTTCTGTTACTGTGTTATTAATTTCACTGCTACTGTGATGGGTTCAACACCTCACAGACAGGTCCAGTGCCCTTTGCTGATCCAGCAGTTCAGAGCTGACAGCAGTAGATCTTTGAGAGATGTTCTACCTGAAGCCCAGGGTCAAAAAAAGACAAATGGGTGGCAGCTGTTTTTAAGAAGTCTGGTCAGGGCTACAGCAAACAGGAATGGTGGAAGGTGTGCGTTAACCATCTGTTCACTGTTGCAGATTCTTATCTCAAGTTGTTCACCAAATCAATGATTTTTTCAGCAGGAAGCAAATTCAGGTTACGTTCAGTCACTGGGTGGTTCAGAACTTAAAAACACCAGTCACAGGAGACCTGGAAGCTCAGTTAAACAAAACCAAGTGAATCTGACACAACACACTCACTGGCAAAAAACTTCTCTGTTCATGGAAGCTTAAGGTGACCCTACCTTCAAAACTTCTATTCTATTTCCCCAGCATATGTCTGCATCTCAAAGGGTTAAGTGATTTGTGAAATATTTTGACTAAGACAAAGTAACTACCTTATATGCTATTAGCCCCTAGCAGCAGCTACAGAGTAAGTATAGCGGGAGATGAAATCACAGTGACTAATAGCTTTTCTTTGCGGATGTGTCAGGAGTGTTTCCAGCCCTGTATATCTTCCTGCAATCAGATGTGGCATTAAATAGCATTCTGTCCTGAAATGAATCCTGGCCAGCTTGCTTGCTGAGCAGCTTTACCCGCTGAGGTTCCCACTTAGAGTCACAGAGCATCCCAAGTTGGAAGAGACCTATGAGGATCATTGAGTCCAACTCCTAAACTTAACAAAACAGTTGTCATCCTGGCTAGACTGCAGGTCCCTGAGCCTCCCAGCCTTAACCTGCTAAGCCCATAAACTTTCATCACCCTGTGAACAACCTTTTGCCTGATTTATCCCAATAGGAACAGGACACAGGGCGATTTAAGAACACTTAAATCTATCTGCAAGAAGGCCACAAACAGTAGAAACACATCATGCTGAAGAAATGCACCAAGAGGAAGGAACAACTACCCTTACTGCTCGAAAGAAGTGAGACTGACAGTGCATGAGAGGGCAGCTCCATCAGGAGAAGGAACTGGGATGAGCACTTCATTCTCTCACATGAGTCCCACGCTCATGTTAAATTAGGCAAAAAGGGAATAAAAGGGAGAAGAAGCCTGATAGAAAGAATTTATTCCATATCTAAGCAACACTGAATGCTTTGTCTGTAAAACATGGATTGTATGGGAACGCAGGGAGAAAAACAACCCGGAATAAAATACTGCCTTTGTGTGTATCTACGCCAGTTACTGAAGCCCTACACAGTGATCCATGGCCCACAAAGCAATTCCATTAGTTCTGAATCTAGGAGCAATATAACCATACCTGTGAAGCATCAAGCTCACACTAGAAGACCCCTCTCTGCCCTCACAAAATGAGAATATTTTGTCAGACATTCGACAGTCATGATGCATGCCTCAGTTTTACTACCCAAAAGAATGGTCTTCAAACAAAAGGCAGGAAAAGAGTTCATTTACATCTCAGTGTGTAATCTGGAATTGACGGGCTCTTCTACATTGATAAGAAACACTACGGAGGAAATTATTTTGGCTAAGGTAATAAGAAACTTCAGTCCCTGAAGGGTAACTGGTAACAACGAATGGGTGACTGGTAAATGCTACTTTTTGTAGGGGAAAAAAAATATATATATACATTACTATTCTGTCTCACTCTCACTCTGTCTTGATTGACAATCTTTTCATAAAGGCTCTGATTCTCATTTCTGATCAGCAAAGACCTTCTCATCTATTTCACACATGAAAGAAGCGCTGTTCCAGTGATGAACTGATGGGGTTGAGGTACCTGAATACCTGAGAAGAGCCCTCAGATAAGCCCTCACTTAGCAAAATGCAGATACTCACATGAGTGAGCATAGAGATAGTTTGGGTTTTTCAGGCAGTTGCCCTCACTCTCTCTATTTTTCCAGGTCTGAGAAAGCAAGAGACACTTCTGGTTTGACCAAGCTTTACTTAGCTGTTTTTTGAACATTACTGAAAGAAACTGATGAATGAAGACAACGATTGACTCCTTTATCAGTGAATGACGGGCATGTTTTTGGTTACTGCAGTAGTACTATCCACTTATGCTTACTCTTTACTTGCACTTTTCCTCAATGACCAGTTTTTGGCCACCACCAGAGACAGAGCAGACGTTTGGTCTATGCAGTGCAGCTGCTCTTTTGTTCAATTTTAAAAACAGAACTAGCAAACAAATTCTGCATAAATTTCTCTTTCATTTGTTGTCTGTGAGAGCAAGTGCATAACATTCATCACATTTTTAGCTATGTAAGTATTTTTTTCTGAAGAGAGGAATTTAACACATTCTCCAATACTGTGTAGATACAGTGCTGACTCCACTATGAAAACTGCAATATCAGAGCCACCATTGAGAGAACAGTAACAACTTTTCTCACCCTACCATCAAAATAGCACCGCTTTTATACTGCTGCAGATTTGAATGCAGCTGGAAAATGAAAAATAATATTGTTTTGATCGGCATAAAACTCAGTTGTCAGCCAGCTGCACATGAAAATGAGAAACATGAGCAAAAACGAGCATTTACTTGAATGAGATCTTCAGCTCCCACACAAGAATGCAGCTCGAAGTGGTGCTGAGATACACTTCTCCCAGGGCAGCCTTGCCCAGAGCCTTTCTAGCAAAAGGCAGCACTTCTAAAATCAGGCATGTTATCATGAAGTTTCCATGCTCACTATTTTTAAAGAAAAGAATGTGTAACTCTTTACCAGCAGAATTTAATCAATAATTCATTAGACTGGCTGTAACACAAACAATCCACTGCTGCTTTTGGGCGACTGCACACACGATAAGGAAGACGCCAGCAGTTACTTTAAACCAGTGCAAGGTGTGATGTTAGCATCTATGTATATAGAAAAGCTAACAGGTAATTCAGTTAGCAAACAGAATTTAATCCTTTTAAACTAAGAATATTTTCAAACTAAGAATCCTTTTAAAAAAAAATCCTTTTTAAAACAAAGTGGCAGAAGTCTTTTTCTTAAAGCTGTAAGCAAGATTCCACCAGCAATTGCTATTATTTGGTCTTTTAGCTATTTATTTCACATTTTTATCCTATGGTTTGATGCACCTGTAAATTCTAATTGATTACACAGTTCAACTTTGGATATTAAGCACTGATTTACCAAAAACTACTACAACATTCAATTTAAGTATTTTACATGCTTGCCACATCTACTTTTTCTTTGATTTTTAGTATTTTTTTTTAATATTCTGCAAAACACTTTCTAACATATCCGCTGCATAGCTTAATCTTACAGTGCAGCCAGGATTTTCCATTCACACAGCCATATTCCATGCCTAATGCTAGGTTGCCATCTGTTGACCAACTTAGCAGCTGTATTGTAAAGATATAACACAAGGCACTTGAGAACATAAACAAATTGCAAAAGACCTTTCAAGTTTGAATCCCGGTTTTGTACTTCTTTCTCTCTACCTGGGAAAGTTATTTTAAAAGGTTACCATTTCTCCTTAACTTAATTTGCAGAGAAAAAAAAAAGGATCAAGTTTTTCCATACACAGAGGCAGTACTGGAGAACATCTTCAAAGGCTGCTTAAGGAGACTGTCTGAAGGCTACAATCAATAGGACATACTTTGGGAACCAAACTGTATAAGAAGCACACTGCATGGATGGAATGATCAGTATTAGGTGCTATAATGTTATCTTTTTCACTTTCAAAAGGTGTCCAAGGGAATCAAGAAAATATTGCCAGGGAAATGAAAATTTAAATTGGTCAATATATATATATCATTCTTCCTTTTTTTTTTTTTTTTTCCCCTTTTTCAATTTCTTTCATTTAAAAAGAAGTACAGATGAAAAAAACAACATCTCTGTATAAGACAGTATATTAGCTGGGTTTACAAGGGTGCAAGAGACACTTTTAGCAGGATGCACAGTATCACCTCAGGGAGGAAACTCTTCATACCTACTTCACTTAGCATGTAAAAGGCTTTAGTTTTCTCCAAGTGACTGCATGTATGAAACAGAGCGTCTAGAACATTTCTTTTGCCTCAAAGGAGATTTGTAGGGAGTACCTTCAAAAACAGTGGAAAGGCCTTCAAGAATTCTGATCATCAGCATCACGAATAGAAGACAATTGTTTTCTCTGAAGTCATTAGAAAAACAAAGCTTTCCAAAGGAATGATACATGAAAAGGACTTTCCAAAAAACATGAAACAACTGTGACATATTTCTTAATAGAAATATAATATTAAATGATAATGTACAAAATAAACAAACAATAACATACTTTAATAGAAATACAATCAAAATAGAGATCAGCTCTATTAACAGTACTTTATATAGCAATATATAAACTTTCTATAGCAATACATGAACACAGCACAGTCTAAACACTGCATTATGGTGCTGAGCTCAAGAACTTACATGCATATAAGGATTTCATGCAGTCTCTGTTTAGCGACTCACCTTTGAATCATCCAGTTCCAGTTTTTTCAGAGACTTCCTGACATAATCTAAGAAGGAGGATGATTTGGAGAAAATTTTTCCTACATGTCGATCACTGCAAATATAATGATGAGATGCATGCATTTCGCTAACAGAAACTTACAGATTTTAAAAATCATTTTTATCTGAATTTCCATTTATTGAGGGCAAATAAATCTGTTGGACAGCCCCTTGGGTCAAGTTAGTGACAATTTTTCTTTTCTCCTTTTGACTTAAAACAACTAGCTAATACTGGAAGAAGTTTCTAAGCACAACTGTACAGCTGTACTACAGCTGGAGTATGGTTACTATTTTACCAAAAAATGAGAGGGGTGAAGGTTTCTTTTTAATTTTTCCCGTGATGGTTTTATTTCTTCATATGAGTGACAAAATTCTTATTTCTATCAAATGATATTACCTTCTGTGCTCCTGTAACACTGTCATTATTTACTGCAATGCTGCTGTAATTTATTGTGTACCACCAGACTGAGCAAATGGCAGGTCATAGCAAAATTTCACTGTAACCTTGTGTTCTTATCCTCAAAACTGTAGCTTAGTTAAGTGATACCAGAACTTCCACTGTTGACGACAGTGGCTCACTTTTGAAGCCGGCTAAAATTGCAGACAGTTTAAGAAAACGTTAAAATAACGTACAAAAACACAAAGACCACTCAGAAACATTGACAGGTCTCATCCATTCATTTTCTCTGCTTTGTTTAAAATATCTTGGAGAAATTACATAAAACTTTATTAATCTGAACTCACTTTCTTGACAATTTCCCCACATAGCACTACCCTAATCGAGTTTTGCAGCTTAGGAGTTACATTTTCAGCTATAACAGCTGCTCCTGAGCATTTCTTAAGGAGGAAGTATGCTAAGTAGAAATAATAACAAATAGATTAAAAAAATAATTTAATTTGTAAATATTTTAAACTTTTCTCCCTCTTTATTCTTAGTAAAAACTCTCCTTATTTAAGGATCAGAATTAACATCTACCAAGGTCAATATAATGACTTTACCCAGTGGCATTTCTAATGTTTTTTGGGTGGCAGAGATCCCCATTCATTGAGAACCAATGGCCACATTTATTTTTAAGAAATTCTCTAGTCATATTCAATACTGAGGTGCATTTAAACATTTGGGCTGATGCAGCCTGAAAATCAGTTAATGATTATGCTGCTATGACAGGCCTCTGCCCTCCTAATTAGATGCTAGAGGGGGAAAGATATCACACTGGGTCTGGCTGAGATAGGTTAACTTTGTTCAGAGCAGCCCATATGGCGCTGTGTTTTGCATTTGTGACTAAAACGGTGCTGATAACACATGGATATTTCAGCTGGTGTCAAACTGCTCTGCCTTGCAGCAAGGAGGATTGGGTTGGGCAAGAGGCCAAGGGTGAACCCAGCCAGGACAGCTGACTTAAACCTACCACAGGGATATGCCATACTGTATACCATGACGTACAGCAATAAAGCTGGAGGGTGGTGTTCTCATGGTAGCTGATGCTTGTAGACTGCCTGGGCAGCAGTCTGCTGGTGAACCTTTGCTTCATCTGTTTTTGTGTTTAGAGTTGCTTTTAATTTTTTCCACCTTTCCCTTTCATTAACTTATCAAACAGTCCTTATCTTGATGAGTTTTTCTCATCCTGCTGTGAGGGCAGTGAATGAGCAGCTAGAGAGTGCTTAGTTGCTGGCAAGAGTCAGCATAGATATACAATATATTTAATAGATTCATGTTGTATACAAGTAGTTTAAAAAAGAACAGATTAATAATAGTTCATAGTCTTAACAGTTCATTCTCTCAATTGCTTTAATGTGCTAAATGTTTTTCTGGAACTGGACATCTTAAAAAATGCAGAACAATCACAGTAGGTTTCAGAACAATAACGAAAATATCAGCTTTTCCACTGAAACTGGTGACAACTCACATTAGTCAGCTTGCAAGCAGGTAGGCTTCCCCTGCTTTTATTTCAGAAGTATAATCCTAAATTACTTCCTCCAAATTATGCTTCCTTTTACAAATGAAGTATATTGTCATCCCACACACTTTTTTTTCACACTTTATCAACAATGGTTTTACATGCTAGCTTTTAGTTAATTTTAAAATAAACAAGTATTTCTTCTTTCAAAAGACTTTCTGAAGTGCTAGCTGTCTGGCTTCCCACTTTCCAAAAGACTTGGGGGTATCGGCATTAGCATTTATTTTAGATTATAAGTATATTCCCCAAGTGACTTTTGGGGTTTGCTCACCTCCCACAGCATGGTTTGTGCTGTGGAACGGGATCAGAGCTTCAAAATTAAATTAAATTGGAAGGTGTGCTTCTGGATGTGCACCAAATGCTAATGAGCACACACCCCACATAATAAAAGTTAATCCAGACTGCAACTCCAGAAAAGTGTTTAGTGAAGATGTCAAGATCATAGCACTAACTTGCCAAATCCCATCATCTATAGGCATAGAACTTGCTGATGTAGACACAGGCAGCCATCAGCACTTGCTGATGTAGCCCTTCACAGACAGCCATGTTAGCCATTGGTCATTTTTCTGAGGACAAATGGAAATGTCTTTTTGTCTTCTGCAGTATTAAAGCTGCCAAGTCTTCTGAAATACAGGATAGCCTAAGACTGTCAACTTTTAGATGTTTGCTATTGTTTTGCTGTTGAAGATAGATTTTAATAATGAATCTGGTACCAAGGAGGACCTATTTCAGCTATGAGTAAAGGAAGGGCAATACATCTGTGATGTGGACATAGAAGCAAATGTGATGTGCATAAGGAACAAACGTATCCTTCATTTTAATGCCAATATGTATCTTCAGTCTGAGACTGATTCTTCAAACCTGCTGCTTAAGAAATACAGAAAGGGATCACAGAAAATCAGATGTTTTGTATTCTCTGAGTTCAGAGCTTCCTACCTTTTGGTGACACCATAAATTTCTTCTATAATAACCTGAAGAACAGCTCGATAAAACAACGACTCTGTAGGCAGCTGGAAAAAAAAATTCAGCAAAAACGATTTAAAATTGGAATTGAAATTTAGATCATAGTAAAAAAAAAAAACAAAACAAAAATAGTATTGGCTTCTACTTATTTGTTTACATTCCTTGCAATCAGTCATAACAACTGGACATTTTACTAATGTTCCTGAATCCAGTTTAATTTACGTTGCCAGATTCTAACACAACTTGAATGTGAAAAAAAAAGAAAAAAAAAGAGAAACCCAAAGCCTGAAGTAGAAGATCAAAGACTGGCAGAGAAAAAAAGAACAGAAAAAATGTAGTGATCATGACCCAAATTCTACTCTGCAAAATAAATCTAACAATTTACCTAAATTGTTCTAAAGACAAATAAATAATTTCCTAGCTTAATCATCATGTCCTGTAGTCTCAACCATGCAGAAAGCACTGTGCTCATAAAAACAGAATACGCTTAAAAGTTCACATTTTTGAGTATAAAAGATCTGTTTCCATAAAAATAGTTAATAGTTGTCAGTCTAAAATTCGTGGCAAAGCTAACCCACAATGAAAGACTACAGGGAACAGGAGGATTACACACAGAGAGAAGAGTTCTCAGTCTTTTTAAATATTTGCACAGTAGGTGTCTGCCATCCAAACAGGATAACTTGCACAGCAGTAATTCAAAGTATTCATGGATTAAAAAAAAATACAGAGATTAAAAATGAGAATGATGATGTTTCTTACAGATACAAGCTTTTGTCATAACAATTTCTATTTTTACATTCGTTGATATAACACTGGGATGGAATGATCCAAACCAGGGATATCAGAAGGGCATTTGGACTTAATTTATATACTTGCTGAAAGATAGTGCAAGAAGTTAGGAAGAGTAGCTTAAATTTTAAGCCGTGCCTTTTTTTCAGACTCTTAATTATCAAGAGAAAACAGACTCACTAGGTACAACCGCAGCAATAAAAATGCAATTTCATGATGACACATGCTATCTATCAGGATTTGATGTACTGTATGCTAGTGTTTTAGATTCCAGAAATTCAAAAGTTCAATAAAAGGTCGCGGATTAAGAGCATTTAAAGGGGAAAAACACATTTTATCTTAGAACGGTTAAAATAAACAGTATGACTTACCATTTGGCCAACTGCAACTCGCTCCAAAGCCTTTAAGAGTGAAGGAATTAAATTGCTGATATGTTTATTCTTTATCAGAACATTTTATAAACACATTGTATAAAAGTCAGAGGATCTGACATTTTAAAAGATTAATGATGTGACACAACATGAGCTTGCACACTTTAAAGTGTTAATACCGTTACAGAACCATAAACAGCTCACTCCTGTTATTTTGGTTTATTTATAAGAGAAGCAATGATAACCAACTGTATAGATGTGAGCAAAATTTCTTTCTTTTTCTTAGGTTTATAAAAGAATTTCTGAGAATTCTTTCCGTATTTTTTCTCTCTTTGTATTGTTGTATACAATTATTGTATAATTATTTATTTACAATATAATATTTTAAATGCAATATTAGATATTTGTTTTATATCTTCTATTCTTGCAGAAATGCAAGCAATTCAGTTTCCAATCAATTATTTCAAAGTAAAGATTGGTTCAGTGGCCAATGCCTTTAAATACTTTTAGATTCTAGTATAATGAGTGTAAATAAATTAAAAAATTCAGAGGGACTGAACTTAAAAGGGTAATGTATGAACTTTCACAACAGATTCCTCAGATCACAAATCCTGATGCTAGTATGAGAGTACTTGATTTTTATGATCCATACTGATCAAGAATGGCAAATAATCACAAGCATGGTATGTTTTCCTCCAGAAGTAAAGATCATAGTAGAAATGAAGGAAAAACTTCAATCAGTTGCCTGACACTAAAATAAATTAGATAAAAAATCAAAAACGTCTCACCACTCAAGGATCATTGTCCCCAAATTCCACCACAGCAGATAGAACTGCTTTTCACTGAATCACCCACTTTTTCTTCTCCTAATTTGAGAACTGATCTTGTATTTCAGATTGTGCTTCAACTACAATCCAAGTAGTTGTACAAGTGAAAAGTGTATACCTGCCTCACTGCAGAAGATGGATGTGTCTGGAAAAGTGTGAATCTGAGTTATCTCATCCAGACCTTTGTCCCTTGGCCCTTTAACCAATTTGAACAATATGTAATGATGAACATTATATTGAGTATCTTATCATTGTTCAGCAGATTCAGTTTCTCCAACCTAGCCATTGCCCCTGGGAAACTGGGTGCCTAGCTGCATGTCACCATCTCCTTTCTACCTACTAGAGGGCAAGGAGTGTCCCAGTCATGAAAAATGCAAGCAGGGGATTTCAAATGTACTAACTGTAGAAGCATCTAGTGCCATGGGAGAACTCCTTGCCTTTGTGAAGTTTTAAACAAAAGAAATTTTTAACTGCCTAATTTCTGTGAATTCTATGAACTCTAAAACAGATAGATTTCACATGTTCAGTACTATCTCTTCGGAGTCATTTGCTTACAAAATTTATCTTCCTACCATTGTTGAAAGACAGCCCAGACTTTCCCTTTCTAAAAGAAAAAGAATGGGAAAGAAAGCAAGTAATGGGTCAGCCTAGGAAGTAATGGTATTGCATTACACTAACAATAAAAAGAAAACAGGCAATCTCTTTTAGAAAGTATTTCTATGATAAAGGTTTTACAACATCATGGCTAAAAGAAACAGATTTTTTCTTGTACCTTGCCAAGGGTAACACATTTAAGCCTAATGAAATACTAACTGTCCTCCCTTGCTTTCATCTGACAGTATTAAATTATCATGTTAGCTTGCATTTATATATCCTTGATATGTTAACTTGTACTGCCTCTTCAGTCCATACTATTCTCTCAAACAGAGGTAAAGAGGTAGCAGCAAAGGCTTACCAGAACCTATGACTCATCTTGATACAAAAAATTAAAAACTAATAAAGAGTATTAGTCTTCTAACTGAAACAGTGGTCAAAATTTTTGATACGTATCTGTTCTTTCAAATTGGACAACAGTTCATCATTCTGTCTCACTGAGGTTAGGTCTTTGCAACTCCTGGTGCAATGTTAAAAAGATGTTTCCAGTCTGTTAAACCGCACGGATTTTAGAGCTCTTCTCACTTTTGGAAGAGGCAAGTTTGTTTAGGTTTCAAACAGTCAGAATATTCAATATTATGAATCATGAAGGCGTTGGGGGAGTTACTGATTGCAATCCTTCTACAATTACCTTGTTCCACTCTAAGTCCTTGGCCAGGAACTATTACCCTAAGGGGTTACCTTGTTTAGGTTTTACCAAAGGTTTGGCCTTTCTGTCCATTCTTAAAATATGTTTCTGTCAATACTCATTTTTTCATTCCTTCAGCAAGTATAATATATATAACACTGGAAGGTCAGTACTATTTTTTTAGATACAATTCATCATGCTTACAACATTAATGACGTTACTCTGCAAAGTCTTGGATTAAAGTCATGGCTCTTGAATTAGAAGCCAAAAACAATGAATCCTATAACATCTGGACAGAGTTCTCAGTAGGAAAAAGAAAAACAGGGGAATCATACCAAGCACGCTGACATTCTAGCATTGCGACCGCAGCACCAGCCCTCGTCCTTCAAGTACTGACACATGGGAAATCCCCACACTTCCTCTGTGCAATCTGCAAGATGGGGAAAAAAAACAGACACAGCTTTCATGAACTCTTCACTTTACCTTACAGTGTAAACAACATATTGAGCAAGATGAACAGTTAATGGATGGTAGCAGAAACACTTAACTGTTCCAGTCCAGTACCAAGAAACATTAGTATTATAATTATGGATTTTCCTCATAACAGATGTTTTTGGCTGATATTGAATTTCTGGTAATTTCAAAACTTTTTTTTTTTTTTTTTTTTTAAACTAGGTCATTTTTATAAAAATCAACTGAGAAAAAAGTTCTAAGGGACACAGTAGGATTTGCAAATACCTCTGACACATCCTGCCATGCCATGAGTTATAAGAAGTAAGGCAGGCAGTCATTCAGTATAGCAGGACTTCACTATTTCTTCCACTGGGTTCCTCTTCTACCATAAACATCTAAAATCACAAAGAATGAGTACGTGTTTATTTCAATTCTGAAGCTCTGTGCTTTGCTGAGAGACATAATGTTTGCTCTCCAGAAATGAGCAGCTGCAAAGGCTCATGCTGTTTCTTCAAAACACAGAGAAGCATTTGCATCACAAACTGTGTTCAGTTTGTTTCAGTATCATTAGTATTTTGAATAACAGCAGAAGTCTTCGTGTTTAACACTAATGAAAATGTGGGAAAACTAAACAAGCAGTTTAGACTATTATTAGCTAAGTGTTCATAATATCTAGGTGTAAATGTAGATGAAATCCACAACGTTTAGAATTTTTATTGGTGTATTTGTCAGCTGATTTTTTAGTGCATTGAATAAGAATAACCTTATTGCTTACTTACCTACTTACCTTAAAAAAAAAAAAAAAGCCAACAAAACAAACCAAAAGAATTCTACAGCAAATTGGCTAAGATCCTGGCTTTTTAGCATAGAGAGATGACTCGGGCACATTTAAAGACAAATCAATTTAATGGGGTTAAAAAAAGGACAGCAGAAATGCGACTCTTCAAATTTACCAGAAGTCTGGGTATACAAACACATAAGCAGAATTCATTTCGTGAAACATAGGCAAAGAAGGGTAAGAGGAAACTATAAAGGACACAACTCTCTTCCACCTCTTCAGTTCTTCTAGTGCTAGTCTCCAATGACCAATGATCTCTAGAGAGTAACAGTGAGCAAGTAATCTTCTGCAGGCAACCTCACGTTTTGCTCTCCTTTTAGTCTCAAAGGCTAAAAGCTTAATATGGAACGTATACTCGTTTAAGGACCATAACTGAAGAACTGAACATTAATGTGGGATAATTAACAGAAGAAGGAAAGTTCCTGTAGACCTGAAGATGAAATTAAACAAAACAGATTGCAGCTTGTTCCAAACTAGGACTATATAAATATTTGTAAATGCTTCATGACAAGACATCAAACGCCATTTAACTTTAGGTCTAATTACTGAGTGCATGGAATAAAGCTCCTACAACAGGGATAGTAATAAGATCTTATTAAATACATATTTGGAAAGCAAAAAATGACTCCCATGGTTCCTATTTTAAGGGTCACATTAATAAGCTTTTCTAACACGTATGTTAGAATATTTTAAAGTAAAAATGTGCAAACTGAGTTAGAAAGATAAAATCAATCAATCTTCTTAAGTTATCCCTTATAACCTAAACCCTCTCCTCTAGGCAAAATAATCATCCATGCAATTAAAATTGCTAACCACTGAGCTACAATCACAATCTTTGTACTCTATACTCATGTGTAATGCTGAAGAATTTCTGACATCTTTGAAAAGACGGTGATACAAAACATGATCTTCTTTATCAAAACTTTCTCTTTAGCTGGAGAAAGAGAGGTAAACCAACGCAGTGAGTTAGGTTTTTTGGTCTACTTACAAAGTTGACCATATATCTACAATATTACCTTGAGTTCTTTTTGTTTTTCCATATCCAGTGCACTCTCAAGTTTATTGCTGATTAAAAAAAAAATAGTTGAAAGATAAATACATTCCTATGAAGTGTATATGTTTATCAGCTTGACTTCACAGACCTGAAAATTCTTTTAATGCCTTTAACTACTTTTTACATGCTTGATACTACATAGCTCATTATTTATTGTCTTGTGCTTCTATCTGACAATGCAAAATTGCACTAAACTCTATACAACTCTACAAAATATTCAAACATTTCAAATATGGGTATTCTGTGGAAGACTTCACAGCAAACACTGCAAGCGATCAACAGTGCATGAAGAAAATAATAAATCATGCATAATGTAAAGAAGCCAGCTGAACAGAACAGAATTCTGTTTCCATGAAAGGTTAACAAAATGGGAATTCTATGCAACTATTTGATGAGATGAACAGATAGCTATAACATCTCTTCTTCACAGGTTAGGGGGATGATGTGCTAGAAAGGAACTCTGAGCAGGACTCCTGCTGGACAGTAGGTTGGCTATGACCCAGCAGTGTGCCCGTGACCAAGAAGGGTGCATTAAAAAGAGCATGGTCAACAGGTCAAGGGAGGTCCTTCCCTTCTACCCTGCCCAAGTGAGGCCACATCTGGAGTACTGTGTTCAGTTCTGAGCTCCTCAATTCAAACAAACAGGGATCTTTTAGAAAGAGTGATTCAAGCACTGGAATAGGCTGCCCAAAGAGGCTGTGGAGTCTCTCTCTTCAGAGATACTCAAGACCCTTCTGGATGCCTTCCTGTGCAACCTGCTGTAAGGCAACTGCTTTAGCAGGGGGTTGAACTTGATGATTCTAGAGGTCCCTTCCAATCCCTGCAGTTCTGTGAATCTGTTATTCTGTGAAATTCACAAATAAGAATTTTAATAAGAACTTTCCAAATGATTGCTTTTTTGCCATTATAGATTTTTCATGTCTTTTGAAAAACAAAGAAATTTTATGGATCCTAAGTGGATAGATCTTAATCAGAGTATCCTTTGAAGCATTTGCATAACTTATGCAATGCCTCCATGGATTTACTAACTCTTCTTGTAACCACAGCGATGTTTCACAACTAACCCTTGTGCATCTGATTTATCACATTAGTCTAACAGGCAGAAATAAGATAGGTCTTGAAAAGAATATGCTATGTGGAGAAGTTGTCTTGAGTTTGGTTTCCTATATACTTTAAATCCTATGGAGGAGATCATCAAACACTTTGAGAAACATGTGCAAACATACCAGACACAACTGCAAATTATTTATGGACTTTTTCACAGAATCACAGAATCACACAACACTGTCTAGCAAAGGAAAATACAAAGGCCCAGGTAAAACATTTTAAGCTGGAATAAATGCAAAGCCTCATATTTTATCATCAACTGAGTAGGACTAAATTTTCTACAAAGTATGTCAGATTACCATTTTCCACTTCTGGGAACTCAATGCTACAATGCTGTCAGAATGATCTTATTTCTTAACTCATTCCTTGAAATCACATGCTATTTTCTGTCCTCCAATTATTTAGACATTTTTCTAAGTCCTTCAGTAAAATGCTGTCACGCTTTGTACAGATTTCAGCCTCCTTCCATCTAGAATAACTTTTTGAATACTGTAATAGTAATGGCAGAAACCATTTGGAGCACTTCTACTATTCTGAGGGTTTTTTTTCCCCTCTGGTTATTTAAGTTCCATGTGAAAAAGAGGACAATATGTACAGATATCTGGGATACTGAAATTTTATTTCAGGTAGTAAAAAATTAGAAATCATAGCAAATGTGTGTATATATGCATACATACATTTAAAGAATTAGATCAACTACAACTTCCTTCATCATGATTAACTTCTTTCTGGATGCAGAAAAAAGTCAGGTAAGTTTCATTGTTCTCATTTTGTATTCACGGACACACTCTTAGTTGCTGAACAGTGTTTAAAAGAAATTAATTAAAGGGTTTTCTAACAAAATAGTTAAGTGTAGTTTGGGAACAGGATTTCCAAATATAGAATACTGAATGTTATTTATTAATATTTCTTTTTCTGATAGATAAAAAATGTACTAATGTACATTTAGTGTACATACTAGTGTACAGTTAGTAGAAATATCAGACCTTACATAGATCTTAACTCTGAGCAAGATTCTGTTATTTCTAGCATGTTAACATTTAAAATTTAAATATCACATCTATCTATAATTAATGAGAAAAAATAAATAAACCAGGACTTTGTTTCACTTTTGTGGCATTGTATACATTGATCATAACAGCTGTTTTGAAACTCTTCATCTGTTCTTTATGAAAGCAATACAAATAAATTAGGATAAGTGGCAAAGCACTATAAAATATAAGATTCTGATTTTTTTGAAATGTATTTAATTTTTCTATTCTCAGGTTTTAAGATTTTCTAGTGTATACATGACTACAACAATGAGAATTACTTTCCAGTAATGAGTTCATCAGATTGCAAATAGTATGTGACAAAGCGAAGGCAAAAATATGTTTTTAGCGTAAAGGCTGAATTTCCAACTTTAGTCACTATCATGTCTTGCTTAAGAAACTCTATTCTCCTTGGGAAAAAAAAAAAAAAAAAAAGCTTATTTCATTCCTAAACTTTATCTTAGGCAATTTATTACTGAAATGCAGTGAAACACCAGTTTCTTAAAGCGTTTCAGCATGAGAACATAACTTCAGGAGAATGAGAACTTGTTCTATTTACTTAGTACTGTCAAGCTGATTGTACGCCCACAGCCAGTTCTGTACTAAACCACTCACACTGCAGTTTTTAGTGGCAAGTATCTTATACTTACCTTACAAATCACCATTAAGACTGAACATGCTTTCTGTATTGAACTTCACCTATGATTTCTTTGGCACTTACTTTAATACAGAAAGGCTTTAAAGCTTTAAAACATTCACATTTAATATTTGAATTTGGAATGTATTTTAGGATGGTGTATTATTACCAGTACCTTATAATACCACTCGGTGAATTATCACTGCATTACCTTGTCAGACTTGAATGTTTAAATACATTTTTGTCTGTTACCACTTAAAAACTGTGTTGGATACAAACACTTCCAACTCCATTTATTTATGAAGTGTGATCAGAATCAGCTCATGTAAAATATAGCATGTAGCAATGTATACTCTTAAAAGAACTTCTATTTCCTTTTTATATGTTCTTATCTTTTGTTTTGTTCCATTAAAACAGTAACGTCTTCTTCACAACTGCTATTATTTTGACACTAACATCTATTTCAGTTGACTCCTCTGGATGTGTTAGTGCCTCATCTTTATTCATCTTCATAATCTTTCTCTCCAACATACAAATTCCACTGCAATTATGAAGTATAATTCCCCAGTTTGCATCTCTACTAGTGTATGATTTCAGTGTTTAAGATGCTTAATTCTCAAAGGTTTTCTTGATTGAATTTTTTTCATTTTACTAGTTTCAAAGCATTTAATACCTGAAGTTCAGACACATTAATTTTGTTTGCACTTCAACTGCATTTTTGTACTTCATATCCAATGCATTTGAGCATCTCATTCTGTGATCATGGAAGAAAAAGAAAGCTAAAAAGATTTTTTTAAAAATCAAGAGTATGTGATGGCTCCATTTTGAATAGGCTTTGAGCGGCTACAGAATACTCATGACTAAAATAGAGGAGTGCCAATTGTACAGAAAAAGCACAACTGACTGAAGATCAGACACAGCTGTCAGTGTGAGGTAATTGTACAAGGACTGCCAAGCAAACTGAAAAATCTCTATATTAATCATATACTTGTTGGCCAATAACATTTTAGGATTCTCGCCAAAGACAAACAGAGAAGAGTAATGTGATATGGCACCTAAAACCCATAAGCGGCTGAATCCACAAGACTGGCACTAAGAACTGCTCCTCAGCTGTCTGAAGCCAAGAGCAATATCTGAGAGGTAACAATTGAATCTGAATCACATCCTTGCTTGGGTAGCTCTGGACATGTTGGTGGTCAAGATAAAAGCAGCCATAACAACAGGTCTAAAACAATCCTCTCTACTCTCATTTCTTGTTCTATATCTTGTCATTCCTACTTTACTATTTGAAGTTGCTAGAAAATCCATGTGTCCAGTGTATGGTAAATGGTCAAACTCTCCATCCAACCTGGCTTTAAATGTCTCCAGGGATGGAACAGCCACAACTTCTGTGGGCAACTCACCATTCTTAGTCCACACAGAAAGCTGCAATCTAAAAAGCCTTAGGAGCATCCCCTTCTGTGTAACCTAGAGTTTTACTTCTTCCAAGGAATATAACCAGCATTTGTTTATGTGTACATCTTGAGAAAATACAAGCAGGGGTCGTTTGACATGAGCATTATTTTCCATTTCCCTTTTTCTGTTTTTGATTATTTTTTTTTAGAAAACTACTAAGATTCCTTAAAATGTTCTTATTAAAACACTCTTTGCAGAGAAAAGTGATTTTTGTTTCTGTTAGCCAGAACACAATAAAACATGATTAATAATCG
Organism: Tympanuchus pallidicinctus; assembly: GCF_026119805.1. Classification (NCBI taxonomy): domain Eukaryota; kingdom Metazoa; phylum Chordata; class Aves; order Galliformes; family Phasianidae; genus Tympanuchus; species Tympanuchus pallidicinctus. The sequence goes on from NW_026294802.1 coordinate 23,560,281, forward strand.
AAATATATTACTGAAAAATGAAAGGAAACCTTTAAGGAAAACAAGTGAAAAATGACTAAATGGTTACTGACAGTTTTATGTCAGCACTGGTATGTTAGCAGGGGCCATATTAAGGTACGGAGGGATCCCTGCCCTTACAGTCTCTCTACTACTTGCAAGTTCTTGAATAATTTACAATCTAAACAAATGAAAGTGCAGTGAGGATGGAGATGACATACTAAGAAGTAGTTCTCTGAAGAAGTCTGGTTTCCCAGGAGACAACAGTTCATTCTGGTACTATCAACAAACCCAAGAACTGCCATAAAAATTGAGGTTAGTAGGTGTGAAAGGAAATTAAAACAAATTCTTTGCTAGCACTGTATTAAAATATTGTTTTTTAGAACTGCTACCTAATTCTAGGAAGTGATCACTAGTCATATTAAAAATCAACAACAGAAATATGAAACTAACTCTTTCTAACATTGAGGTGAACTGTAAATCTAATGCAGACACCAGGGGAATAAAAAAATGTAGTCACTGATTTGGAAATACATATATTAAATACTATGCTGTATCTACTTATGTAAAGATTCAAAAGACAGTCATTTTCCAAATACACTGAATATTTAGTGATAAAAACAGCACTGTATTCCAATAACCAAAACTGTAAACATGACATTAAAAACGTTACAGTTATGCAAAGCACTAATTATAAGCACATTTACTGGAAAATAAAATTACTCCTAATTTGTAAATTAAATAAGTTGGAAAAAAGCTTGTCTTTATTGATATATACATTACTTATCTCAAAGGGCTCAAATAAAATGGAAGTATAGGAAAAAAAATCCATAAACTACCCTAAAAATGTAGAAGCGAAAGGAATAGCACCTTCATGTGAACTCCTTAATAATAAATAATTTTTTTTTGCAATTTTCTGATATGTAAAAAAAATATTTTCTTAAACTGGACAACAGATTATTCTACAGTTACTTTTAACAAACTCCAAAGAAAAGGGAGACAATTTTCAACACCAGTGAAATCTTTTTCTTACCTACCTCTTTTACTCAGAAAAATCTCCCACTGCAACCAGTTACTGCCATTTCACACTGCTGGACTTATAGCACTCAACAAGGCATGACACAAATCTAAGAAACTACAAGAATTTGTATCCTAAATCAGATAAATCCCATTAGCAAAATAGGAGAAATAAGTACAAAATATGCATAGATAAAATATATAACTATCCTTTTAATGTAGCCAGTAACATCAACAGAACTATATTTTCTAACTCCTACTTTTACTTCTCTTCATCCATCTGTTGGCAAATATATGATTTATCTTACTGAAAAAAAACATACATTTTTCTGTAGCAAATATGAGCTATGCCTAAATAGCTGTAGGAGTGGATATACTCTCTTGTAATGCATCAGGAGTCTTCTACATGACAAGCCCTGTCACGTTCAAGTTGGAATTGGCACTCACTGGTCACACTGCATATTAAATTTTTCTCACTAAGGCCTTGAACTTGCAATACTCCATGAGAATACTCTGCTTAAAAGGAATTCTGCTGAAGTAATTCAAATAATAGAAATTGTGAAGCCTGGAGACTGAAGGATTAGAGTATATTTATATTGAATACGTAACAAAGATGTGTAAAAGGCAGTTATCTGAGACTTACAAGAAGCAACCATTGTCATTAAATTTGTGGGATATAAATGAAATAACTTTTTACAGAAACTTTCAATATGAGAAAAAGTTTTCCAGAGTTCTCTATTTGAAAGTGGCCTTTGTTTTCTAAAGAAACTTTTCAATTTATTTCAATTTGAAAGATGCTTTCTATTCGCTCTTGTCAAGTATGAAAACATGTTTATTTGACTAGGTTGGCATATAATGCACAATGCAAAAGACTTATGTCAAAACAATGCATTTTTTTTTTAAAGAAGGTAAGCAATTATTTTCTAATTATTTTTGAAAGACTATTATTATATTCCTACAGATGCTATTGAAATAAGCGGTGTATCAAACATGTGTTGTTCATCATTTTCATGCCATTTTATTTCCATATAGTTCATTTTAGAGTCCTTAATAATTACAGGAGAAACAGGCATTAGTTCACATCCCACAAGCTCTTTGCTCTTTGCTCTTGTCAAACAAAGGCAGTCACTACATGCAGACTCTGTTCTTAAACAAGCTCAGGAAGGAATTACACTATTCTGACCAGCAGAAAATATACAGTGATATATCCCAACAATATCATAAATAGCACAATCCAAATAGGAATGTAATCTTGCTTCCAGAATTTTATAGCTTTAGTAATTCTTCTGCGCTCACTATGATTAATCTTTTTGCACTTGATCAAATAACATTTATTTTAAAAAAGTGAAAAGTTTTCTTCTCAGCTGTGTTATTTATATTATGTTCTCAATGCACTTTCTCCATTTCAAGGCATAAAATTGTTAGGATATTATTTTGAATCTCCTTGAAAGAGCACAAAGAATTTAACGGTGTTCTGTACAGTAACAGAAGAGGAAAAGATTATTAACAGATAACTTTCTTAGGCATATGGCAGTATAATAGGCACAGGCAAACAAGATGTTTTTCTTTCAAGAGCTGTAAAAAGTAATTCTGTATGTTCTTTTGATAATAATTGATAATAACTGATAATAAAATGATCTCTATTTTTCTTTACTTTTAAAATCAAATCTCTTCAACCTCTTGCAGATACCTGGATAGAAACAGAACAAATTAATAGATAGTCCATAAAACCAATCGAAGACCTGCTGAAACACGCTGAAACATAACTCCAGTTGTTTTACCTCTTCCAGGGTGCTCAGTAAAACAGCAGAATCTCAGTCTACTTCTACTGCTTTGAAGAAAGAAAAGGAACTACTTACAATGACTTTTGCCTTTTGTGGGAAAGACTAGAACTTCCTAGTCTTTATCTAGTCCTAGATAAAGATTTCACAGTTCCCTGAGCTTATACCTTTCCTAAAAATCACATCACTAAAAGGGATTTATCTGGAAAAAAAGGTGTTCCACCATTTCAGAAAATAGAATCATTTGTCTTTCCAGAACCCAAATGTATGGTATGCTTTAGTTATTGCATATTATAGTAAGCTTTGCTTTCTCAATTATAATCTCCTACTGTGCGCACACACTCTAAATTGTAAATGTGAGATAGTTTCAGAATTTAATATATTTTTTATGCATTTACTCATGAAAAATACCCTTGTAATTGAAATACATAATGCTGTCATTTAATGTCTATAAAACTTACCTAGTTAACGTTTTCTCAAGTTTCATATATTTCTCATGGCCAATTTTGATAGAAAACACCTGGGTTTTAGCCACTAGTTAGGCCTGTCATAAATTCATGGAAAGGTGCCTGGTGCAGCAATAGCTAAAAATGCCTTGGAAAGGAAATCAAGCTCTTTGATCTTTTGCTTGGATATGTTTTCCTGTGTCACCATGGTATCAGTGATAGCTATTTTAAGACACGGGATATGGAATATCTTTGAAAATATAGCTAGGCAACGTATAAATCATCCACACTCTAATAATTCTAAAACAGTGACTAATCTTTCCATATTTCAGTGCAATGGAGTAATATGATGTTTGCATATGGAATCCTTCAGAAAATTCAGTTTTGAAATTTCTGTCTGCTGACTCCAGCTTACTCAGAGCCACTGCAGTTTTCACAAATCTGATAAAATGTTGCACGTGAATTGCAACAGCCCTTTGCATCCCTTTCAGATCCCTTCATTATGTTCATTAGTTTCTAAAACCTGATGTGTAATGAAAGCTTATATGTATCTAACTTCGGCTTTAGAGACCAAGTCTTCTGCAGACAGTTTATTGATTTCATCCAGAATGCCTTGCAGATAACCCCCCCTTCACATTTTCCTATAGATCTCTGGAATTCCTCTGCCTAGCATTTATCTTTTCCTTCCTAGAGTAGATACCTGCTGTTAGAAAACCTTGTAATAGTTGGAATTCACAATTTGCAGTACTCAGGCTAACTTCAGAAAGCAGTTTTGATCAGTCAGCTATCAATGAAGCCATGATTTTATCTGTTTTATTTTGTATTATGAAATGCTTATTCATATGCAGCTATTTACCTATTCATGTTCACGTGTTATTTTCTCAAAACAGAGGATATCAAATAAAGATATTCAGTATCCTTCAGTACGTAGTAGATTGGTAGCGATGTGTTTCAGAGAATGGATGGTGAGAGGGATAGAATTAGAATATAAAAACACATCAATTCCTTTGTAAGTAAAGTCAAGTCTTAAGTGGAAGAACCTTAAAATCGTAGTTGTTGTTGTTAAGGAATAATTATAGTCCATGTCCCAGAACCATCCTAGCTGAATGTAAGACAAAACAACTCCCCAGAATTCCTGAACAAAGGAATAGAGGTTTTGTTTTTTTTCAATAAAAAAATCATAGGCAGACTTCATTTTTCCATAAAAACCAGCCCTAAATAAATAAATATATGTGAAAAGTCCCTAGGAAAAATCCTTCCTATTCTGATGTAATTGACTATCAGATGCAGTAACAGTGAAGAAAGACCCCAAAGGAATCCACCTTAGTAATGGCAAAGCACATTTAATGCATAGAAGAATCTCTGTACAAACAGCCAATTCTTAAAGAAAGTCAAACTAAAACTACTTAGAATTTTCTGATAGCTGTCATAACATTCCTTATTAACTGAAGTTTAGTACTTGATACGACCTTTGACATCCATAAAATTTAAAGCCAACTGTCTCAACAGTCAATGGCTTCAGGTTTTTTTTTAATTGAACGTAATTTGGAGATTATACAGCACCTTTTGGTTGTTGTAGTTAATAAAATGAAGGCTCTCATGTTCTTAAGAGTTCAAAGTTATTTCCAGCATTCGCTCATTGAAAAAAAAATAAAAATCCAGAAGAATTTAGTTTACTTGTAGATATTTAGAAGGATATACTGTATGTCAACTGCAAGATCCAAGACTGTGACTATGGCATCCACTTTTTATCCAATTTGCTCCCAACATATTCACAGCAGGACCAATGGCACACTGAACTGAGCAATTTTATATCTTTACTATTTTTAGATTGTAAGAGAAATGTAAGCTATTAGTTCGCAACTCCTCAGAAAAAAAAAAAACCAGCCTTCCAATATCCAGTGTGAACCAACAGCCTGCCAAAACTAGCTTAGTAATATTTTCTCGATATTTTGTCATCTCAAAATCTCAGACTTATAAAAGCTACTTTAGGCATTGAAACAGGTAAATTTTCTTCCCATGAGTATCAGTTAATCCCATTTAATAAAAAGTGAAAGAACAATTTTTCACTGGCCTCAAACAAGACTGACTTTGGTATTAAATAAAATACAACTGCCAAGCAATGTACAGCCCAGTTTTTTCAAGTTATGGCAACTGTGAGTCCCCAGTAGCTTTTGTGTGGGCTGGCACATCTGCTTTAACAAGGCTTAGAAGAACAACCATCTGCATTTACATTAAAGAAAAGGAAGAGGGGAAGATGGAAAATGTGCTACTTTGGTGGTGCTGGAGATTTTTCTCTGATGCAGAACAAGACAGGCAGAGGTTTTAGACAGACACTCTCAACCTTCTTTACAATAAGCACCTCAAGGTAAACCAGGCAAAAGCTTAATATAAATATAAAATCAAGTACTTACATGTCTAAAACAGAGAATCCTCAAAGCCACTAAGCCAAGATAAAACAAGTATAAAATGATTTATAATAGAATGTCCCACTGTGGCCTCAGAGACAAACCCTCGCATATTGGACTGATTTCAAACAATTGTGACTTCCTATGTTCCAGTAAATTCCGCACAATTAATTTGGTCTGCTTCTAAGGAAGTTCTTCTGTCTGTCACCACAGAGTCCTAGCTCTAAGTCTGCATTCTAATACTCTCCACATAAGGCCTTCATTAGCTTCCCTGGCAGAGCCAGTGGAAGTGAAGCACTACCTACAGTACAGGGACCACACAAGCAATCTGGAAGTACACAAGTCCAAGAGACCAGATGGGATGCATGTCAAGAGCTGAGTGAACTCGCTGATGTCATAAGAAGGCCACACTATTATCTTTGAACAGTCACATCCATCAAGGGAGGTTCCTGGTGACAGGAAAAAGGCAAACACCATGCTCAGGCTAACTTCGGTTCTCAGCAAGATTATGGAACAAATCTTGGAACAAGGGTACTGAGAATAGTTGAGGGTCCAACATGAATCAGCAGTGTGCCCTGACAGACAAAAAAGCAAACCGCATTTTAGGTTGAATTAAATAGCACAGCAAGCTGGTCAAAAGAGGTCATTCTCCTCCTATATTTAGCATTGGTAAATTTATTAATGATTCCAGCAGGTGGACTGTAACATGAGTAGAAAACTAACAGTGTTTCAGTGCTCACCACAGGTTCAGATACATGATCATTTGTTTTCTTTAGCACTTGTGAGACCATCTAGAGCTCCTTTGGACATTCCACCCTTACTGGAATGACTGGGACTACAGGGCTGCAGACAAGGTGAAGGAGGATCTAACTTCAGTGTTAACTCCTACCTAATGGAAAGGAAGAGAAGAGGTTAAACCAGACTCCTGGAGCTGCATAGTGAAAGGACATTATGCACTTCAGCTGAGAACTTCAGAAAAAAAAAACTTGGTGGAAAGGATGGTCAAACACTGAAATGGGCTGCTGAATCACTGCTGGTCCTTGTACCATCAGCCCTCCACCGTACATTCACCAATGAATCATATAATGTCCTCTCCAGGGGAATATGGCAACATTTTAGTAATGCCAACAGTAATAAAAAAATAATAATAATTTTTTTTGAGCATTACTCTATCTTCCATGTTCTTTCCCCCCAAAAGAATACTGTAATTTCTTTTTACTCTGCATAAAGAATTCTTTAAGAGTTATTTGCATCCATCAACTAGAGGAAAATCCAACAGCTAGAAATTCCAGCGCAGTCTGATCTCATTTCCATAATATTATAAAACTGCATGCACATCTGTTTCTTTGAACTTAGAATGGGCTATCACATCTGATGCTTTGGTTGTGTCTGAGAACCAGTATTTAGTAAAGCCTTACATAATGATCTGGAAAAAGTAAGCATCCAATAACTAGAGCAGGAAGCTGTATCCTCTTTGCAATAACAAGAAACAACCAAATGTTTGATACACTCAAATTGAGTGTCTAAAAAGTTCATCACTTTTTAAAACTTTAATGTAAAATAATTTTGTTTTTTTTTTTTCACTAATTGAGTTTCTAGACTTCAAATAAAGCAGAATAAATTTCTATTGTATCTTTTTTTTGAAGCATTGTGAAATAATTGAAATCAGTAAACTCCAAAAACTTTCAAAACTGCAGCAGGTCCATGCTGAGCAACGTACACAAAAAGATTACTAAAACAAGACACAGCTAGCATGTGTTGTTGTCAACCCATAGCTACGCCTTAGCTGGCTGAGCAGCCAACTGTTACAGAATAACAGCTGAGTTCCTCCTGCCTTTCTGTCTATATAGCTCCCTGAGACAGATGAAATAAACTTTGCCAATTCACTCTTTCCCAAATTTGGTTGATATGCTTATCAGTTTCATCTTCAGCAGATGGTCATTTAGACAGCTCAGCTACATTACACTTGTTTGCTCAGAAAAGCCAGCTACTTAATGCTTTTCATTATGGATCAAAAACAAATGAGCTGAACAGAAATGAAGATGTTAATGCATTTGTAAATCTGTACACTACTTGAAGTAGGCACAGAAGCTGCTGTAGAAAATCCCAGCGAAAAGACATTGAATGATGAAGTAGAAAGCGACGTGACAGGACTTAGCTGTAGTTTAAGTCCTTTTTTAATATCTTATACTAGAACACTTCTGAGTTGATATGCAGAAAGCATTAAATCAAACAGAAAGTAGTACTTCTGTTAGCAATGACTCCATCATTGTTGATTGTTTAACAGCAGACAACAGAAACAGCATGAGATCTCCATGCTAAACCAACTAATCCAGCAGGCATTCATACACTTGTGCAAAGATAATCTGTAACTTTTTGTTGTTTGAAGGCTGTACAGAAAAGTAGGTAATTTTTTCAACTAAAGATATCAGTTTTCTATCAGAAGTATTAACAACATTTTTTTTGAAGGAAAATTCCCCTGTGGTTTGAGAACCCAAATGATTTTCAGCTTGTCTCTCCAAGAAAAGCTATTAAATGTGCTATTTCTTAATGTTCTAAAATGGCAGAGCCCCAGAGCACAGCATTCAGATAAATGTTTTTAGAGTACATTACAAGGACTTAATTCTGCTTATAGTTGTACATGTACAACTCAACATAAATGGATGCTACATGCAGACAGCCAAAGGCAAAATCTGGTACAAAACATTTCAAAAGGATGAAAACATTGGCCAAAAACATATACACATTTTATGAGTGAAGTAATGGAATAAAACCAGCTGTATTCATAACCACATTAAAACATTCTGCATTAACATCCCTAATTTCAGTACGAATATTGGCAATATTGGCATAACAGGAAAGCTACAGGGCATCCAGGAGTGAATGACCCACGTAATGTAATTAAAATGAGTACTAAATAAGCCATTGGAAAGGAACAAACATCAGGAGGTTATTAATTAAAAGGTATAATATTCCCAACATGCAAACTGGCAGCCACAAGTTGAGCACAGAAAAATTACCTTCTTGGTTTTCATACTGTTCTGTCAACAGATGGTAGCAGCAGCCTACACTGCAAACTGCTTTGATTTCAGGCTTGGCAGTAAAAATCCGTAGTGTGTTTGCAGCAAGGTCACCACATGTATGCAGACCAACCATTATACAGTCCTAGGAAGAGAAAAAAAAAAAGCTCAATATAAAGCATCTCCCTGTGCAACTGAAAGAACATGAATAACAACAAAATCCAAAATCCAAACATATTGCAAAGGGTTATTCATCTACAAAGTTTAAATATACAACTGCATGACAGCTCCACGTGTTCTGTTCCAGAATCTTTTCTAGGCATAAGAAAAGCACTCCAGTTTAAGAAAACACAGTGTTTGTGAGGAACCAGACTGCTCAGTATTTTGTTCATCTATGGAGCTCTGTTTCTATATACATTATCTCCAAGAGGAAGCAAAAGCTCAGGACTGTGAACAGCAGCCATTTAACTGCATGGGAGGGAACATCTGCATGATGACTGGACAGTGGCCATTTTCTCCTAGCTTTCCTGTCATAATTTTTACTACCACTGCTACTTCCTTTTCTTATTTCAGATTGACTACGACAATACAGACGGCTGGACCGATCTATGGCATTTCTGCTACTCTGAATTGCTGAAAACAAAACCACTTCCCAATAAACTTAACTTAAAGAACAGGCCCTTCTTCATCTGCTTTGTTACTTCCAGAACTGTAGCTGTACTGTGGTGTCCCTATGACTGTAGATTCAATAACATAAATTTCTTCCCTAAAATAAAGAACTTCAGATACTCCATTCCTCCATCCACTTTAATTTCTGGTTTCCTTCTTCCTCAGTTTCCCATTTTCTTCTATTTCACCATCTAAATCACCCCTCTTCTCACTGTTCAGAACAAGACTTTTCCCTTCTAGCACTGGGATCTAAACATGGTGCTTATTGCTTTGAATTCCAGTCGTATTTATTAAACATAATCAACAAATAATTAGCCAACATTCAGTTGTGGAACTTTTCTGATTCTATGTACATATCTATTTTTTTTATTACTTTGTATCTGTATAGTACACATTTGTGTGAAACTGTACAAACTCCTTTTTCTTGCTGTTCTTTCTTTTCACTCTTTGCTACTTCTCCTTGATTGCCCTCTGCTTTTCTCAGTAAATTTTTGGTGGCAAAAGTTCAGTTCCAGTTCAGCTTAGTTTTTAAAGACTTTTCTTCCTGTTTGTCAGCTCCAGCTCACCATTCCACAAAGCTTTTCTTCCACATAAAACAGAGCAGAACAATACCGATGTCTGGAGGCTAATGGAAGACATGCACTTGCAAAAGCAGCATTTAAACCGCTGAGTTAAAGTCAGAGAGGTTCTTTCAGGGGAAAGTGAGTGGAAGATGGCTATCGATTCCGCATGCCATCCATTCCATATCCAGGAAACACATTACAATGCTCAAAACCTCTGAACAATATGAGCATGATCTGCCTGGGTCAGGCACGCTTCTGGACCATCCCCGACTTCTCTGAGGTTGCCTGGGTGCAACTGAAAACACTTTCTGGATCACTGGTGTCAGTGCAGTAAAATTTGTACCTCAGCATTTGTCCAGGGTTACAAACAAACACACATTTCTACACCCACACTTCATCAGCAATTCAAATAAATTTCAGGACTTACAGTATGAATCAGTAAATACTAATGTTACACATTCCACTTTTTTCCCCCCAGTTTCGAAAAAACTGAGAAAAAAACACAATTTATGGTTAAAATAATAAATGTAAATGTTTGTAAGACTATTTGAAAAACAACATTTCTAAAACTTCCAAAAATATTTTAGAGCCATTTAAATGATTACATTTTTTAAACTATTTTAATTAAGCACATTCATCACATGTAGCATGCAGTCTGTTGTGTTTGTTATTTTTTTACCACAGTACAGTTTTTACTTTTTACAGTTAAGTTTTTTTAAAGACAGGCAGTGATGGAGGATTTCTCCTGCCTTTTATATCATACAAATCATATACTAAGAGGATATAAAATCCAAACATGCAAATGTTAAAGGCAGATGCTTTACCTACTGTTGAGAGGTATGTAAAGACAGTAATAACACAAACATGTATTCCTAAATGAGAAATGAAATACACATTTGAGTATATGAATGCATACAAGTTTTCATCTTTCCATAAAAGGCTGACTGTATCTACTCAATCAACATATGTCAGCTCAGGCACAGTAGCAGCTTCTAGACTTGCGTCACTGTCTTTGGGCAGCTGGGTTTGGACTTGCATGTGTAGACACAGTTCCTGCCAGCTAGCAGATTACTAAGTAACATGGAAAGGCCAAAATATAATGTTATTTAAATATACAACTCATTATAAACTCCTGATGTTGAGTAATGTACTCAATAAATTACTTCATGCCTTCAAAATTTTATTGAAATTATAAAAATATAAAACTTCAAGAAATTTCAGGAAAATTGAAATTCCAGGGTTTAAGACATTTGTCTCCCTGGTAAATAAAAAATTCTTAAACACTTAGATGTCATCTGTAATCATCTGTGATCTGTAAGACAGTGGAATATGTTAATATGTATACTGTTAATTCTGACATCTGATTATCATCTACTCAATAAATTCTAAAGGCTGTTTTACATATTCGAAACAATACTAACACATATACTGAAGTAGAAAAATAATCTCTGAATCTGTAATACATACCAGTGTAAACTAGCTGGGTCAGAGTATTCATTCACATATGTACACACATCACACATTACGGATGTATGAAAACAGCAATATAAAGACAAAGGAAAATATATTTCAAATATTAGTGACGTAACCTCTAAATCTGTTATGATGTCACTGAGTTCTGTTTCTGCGCTGATGTAGGAGGTCAATGGAAAATAAAGGCTTGATTCACTTGACTTGCTCTCTTTTGCCTTCATAAATGCCATTTTTCTTCGTGCTCTTTCCTCTTCACGGACTTCCCCATAGTTACAGTGGGATGAAGAAAAAAATTCTACAGCATCAGCAGGCAGAACACTGAGAATAGCAAGAGCCTCTTCGGAAAGCTTGCTCTCATCAGACTGTGCCTGAGCCAAATTGATCTCAGTTTGTTTGCTGGTCTCAGATACAGCTGCTTCTGTGAAAACACAAGAAGGAACTAAGTCTTGGGTAGTCCCTTGGTCTTCACTTTGAAGACTGCTGTTATTACTTAAGGGCTTTTCATTGATAGCTTTACATTTAACTTCATTTTTTATTGGCTTTTCCAACCTCTGGGTCTCAGAATTGACTCTTGCTCGACTCTGATAAGTTTTCCAGTGTTTCTTCAATTTCCTGTTCCTTTCATGAGCGCCGTTAGTATTGGTTTTCGATGAATCGATTCCATAAACTTTCAAGTTATATTGCATAGACAAAAATGAACTCAGGTAGCCCTTTCCAGAACCTATATCAATCACCTTGATAATGGAGAAAAAGGAAAAAAAAAAATAGAAAAAAGGGAAAAAAAAGTACCATATTAATGAGCAACAAGACACATTTAAATCAAACGCAAAATATTTCCGTAAAAAACTAAGCAGGGATTTGATAATAACTTTATCAGTTATCCCTCTTACTACACTTAAATCTGCTTTCTGGCACACTTTCTGACTTTAAAAAACAGAATTAAGTCAAAACTGATTTCCTTTAGGAAACAGACAGTGCAATGCTTATGCACTGCACATGTCCTGACGCTTTTGGAAAATACTTTCAGTATGTATTTTGACATAGAACTTCCTTCTGTTAAAGAAAATAACCATAAATCACCAGCACTACCACCTGCATTTGCCAAACGGGGTTAAAATACTCAGTTAGGAAGTGTCCATAGTAAGTTTAGACACTTAGGAGTCTAGTACACGTACGCAGAAGAAAATGTCTGCAGTCTCAGTGCTTAACATAATCAATTCAGAGGTGACCTAAAGACAGGCCATATTAATACTGCCTCTTATGTCAGAACACCTATTTATACTTTTTTGTGTGTGTGTGAAAATAATCCGTACAAATCAGTATAACAGAAGGATGTTTTTGTAATAAAACAAAGGGCCTGGTATATCCCATGTGCTTTCCATTGCCTGGTCTGGAGGAAGGTGTGAATAGGAATGATAACCAGCTGAAAGTTCAGTTTCTCTCGTAGCAGATAGCATGTGATACTTCAAGTGACATTTCTCTACGGGATGAAAATCATAACATTCACTTCTGTTCAGATATGAATCAAAAAATATATACTGAACATATACAATGATTTTGTAGATGTCCCTGAAAAAGATTAATTTGAGAAGTTTTTCATGTTGTGTTCTTGGTTTGTTGAACATTCATAAGGAAGTAGAGACTGACTGCGTAAGTGTAAATGCCAGAATATATTGCATGTATCCACCTTAAACACAAGTGCGTATGTTTTAACTAGGTAGGAATATGCAGTTCAGAAATATCCTGACAGAAATGAAAAAAAATTATTCTAAAAATACAAAAGATTTGTACAGTCATGGAATTAGGAAAGAAAGATTAAATAAATGCCATTAAAGACTACAAAAAAAACAGTGGAGAATACATGCCATTAAGTAAAAATTGTCTACTCAGGCTATACACACCTTTCTCCTTTGCCTTCTCCATATAATATTACTGCATGTTTGCTTGTCTAGGTACATGAGAATCCTCAAATTTCTTGAGTGAGGAGAAGATACAGTCATATATTACATTAATCATCAATATTATCTCAGATTATTTAAAATTGAAGGAAAGAAAAGTGCCCAAGGAGTAATTACCAAAGAGTAATTTATGTAACAGATGTTATTATTATGCAGAATATGCACATCTCCACTTCTACAAGGTATTTTAACTACTTCTGTGAAGTCAGTGTTTGGGCAGAGAATTACTAAATACTCCTGACTCATACACATGATCTCTAGTGGCTATAAAGACCAACTGCTGGTTCTTGAAGATTTTTTCAGCTGTTTACAAGTGAAAAGAATCACAGAACAATTTGTGTTGGAATGGACCTTAAAGATCACCCAAGCACCCTGCCATAGGCAGAGAACAGACCAACAGAGCATGTTGCTCAAAGCCTTGTCCAAGCTGATCTTGAACACTTCCTGGCATAAGGCATCTATTCTCAGGAAAAAATAATACATTGTTTAATTAGCACTGGGAAATTAGCTCTGAAACGAGGAAATTTTGACTGAAAATGCGATGATCCTGTGCTCAATAAATAGAGTGGATTAAATTAATCCATGTTTTACCTTCCCTTGATGACATAAGGAAAGACAACCAGTAACCCATAGCAGATCTGCCAAGCATGAACATTTAAAATGAAATTTCCATGATATAATGATCTCCAAAGGTCCTGTCCATAGTGAGCTGGGTACTATGTTTAAATACACCTTCTGGCAGCACACAGTCAAGGACTCCATACGCCTTACAACTTTTCCCAGCACCAAATCACAAATGTAATGGATGGTGAATGCAGAATTACATCATACTTGCAACTTCTGTTGGACATGCTGCAGTTTCCAAAGAAAACTTTCACAAATACATCAAAGAATCAAATGTGCAATTAAGTAAAGAAAAATTACTAATGGCTTCTTTTCACACTTTAATCAAGAACTTCTTTCTAAAAAGTTCCGCTTGTATGAGGACAATGATGCTAAAGAGGAGCAGTAAACAACTGAATAAAACTTCAGTTAATTTGCTTTAATGTTTTAATTCAAATCATTAATCTCAAAATAATTACAGTAATAATAGAATTTTTGCTTTTATTTTCATTTTTACTATATTTTTAGTATATTGTAAAATACCACAAGAGGACAATATGCTCGACTGCCCATTATACATCATGGTATGGAGGTGAAATGGAGGGCATTTTTCAACCCGTCAGTGATCTGTAATATCTGAAAGAAACACCCTGAGGACACATGCTATTGTAAAACATGTGTTGTGTTTTCATAGCTCTAGCATTTTTAATTAAATGTTATATACATTTTGTTTTGCCGAGTAGGACAGAAAAAAAAATCAATAAAGAAAACACTCTCCTAAAACTTTACAATTCTTATATTGTTTTAAGTTGAAAGGTAACCAAAACAATAGAAGTTGCTTTTTAATAACTGGGAAGGAGGCTTTTCTGTTTTTTTCTTTTTTAACATGTACTGGAAAGCTCTTTTCATATATTAGGGATTTGTAACTTAGAACAAATAAATTCTCTCACAGTATATGACTAAAATGGAAAAAAGTTAATATAAAGCAGTCAGCATTTCATATTCAGAGATATATTGCAACCATATTTTTCATTAAATGCTACGATTTTTTCAAAAATTAAACAGAAAATAATCCTAAGGATACTCCAAGTCATCTGATAAAAGTGCATCATCACAGGCTGAAATTGTAGTGCACTGACAGATACTTAATAATTGTTAGTTTGAGATTTTATTAGTAACCAGCTACATCGAGACTTAGTTGAGGTCATTAAGGTGGCTCTACTTTTTCACTCTCTGATTATGGCTTTTTCTTTCCTCTCACTCACGAATCTCATGGGAAGTATTTAAAATCAAAATGAAAATGGTATATGAAACACCACCAATTCATCTTCTAGCAAATGCAGAGAACATTTAGTATCACATTATTTGCAAACTACACTTTTCTAAAACTTTTTCAGTACGTGAAAGTCTTCAACACTTGAACAACTGACACTTGCCTGAAGGAAGAGGTAAGCAAGGCAAAAAAATATGTGAATGGAATGACTAAAATTTACTTTTTTGTATCTATTACTACTGCATTTTCACACTTTATAGAGTGCATACACTTTACGGTTGTACAGGACATCCACATTTGTTACTGTGGCTATCTCCTGATTGAGCTACTGGAGAGATCTCATACCATCTCTGAGTAACTACAGATGCTCACAGATTGCAATTCATCCAGTAATATTTGGCCTTAGCTGCAGTTCTCTGTTTACTCAAGATTCCCAGTTGTAATGAGGAGATTGCCTAGAACTTTGCCCTTTGCAGCTGCTCCTTACAAAACAGACAAGTTAGAGGTCAGAATTTTGATCTTCAGCTTCTAAAGACACTGACCCAAACCTATGAAGAATACTTCATCAGAACATATCGTTTACATTATCTAAAATAAACTCAGTCTGAGCAAATAACATGTGTCTAACACATACAATGTGAAATATGGTACTGAAAAAAGTCAAGTGTTGTGATGCTTGTGTTTTGCCAAGAGAAGCATTAGTAAACATCTACAAGGTTTTCATGTAACACTGACTTAGTGAATTACACAATCCTAATAACATTAAGAAAAGGGTAAGTTACAGTTGCATTTTGGAAGAGAAATCCTGCAATTCTTCATCACCCAAGGATGAACTTGCCATCTGATGCATGTGGTTTCAAAATTCCTTAGATTATCTGCATTTTTCCCTATGTGTTACCCTTGTGCGTCTCACAGGTGAAGATTAAGGTTTTGCCCTTCTACTGAAGTCTACAGTAAATTGCCAGCAATAGAAGGCAGCAAATGAAACAAGGCACTGTCTGTGCCTAGCAAAAAGCAGTACAATTTTTAGCTGATCAATATACAGAGGATGAAAAGATTTCTTACTTTTTTTTTGAGTCACAAAATGACCATGGCTCTCTAAAAGGCAGTTCCTTGAGAACAACCCATTTATAAACAAAACTGCCCTTCAGCTCGCCCCTAAAGGCTTTTCTTTAGCTATATTATTTATAGAAAAAAATGAGAACTGTGAGGAAAAATATCAAAATATGGTATTTGAAGAGAACAAAGATAATTAAACAGTAACATACATTAAGAAATGCCTTACCTGCTTTAAACCACAGTACTTTGCTATTTTGTCTACCAGCTCTGACATTGCTTGCACTTCATGCGATTTCTTATTATTCATAAACTCATCAGTTTTGATACCTGTATCAGATTAAGAAAATATATACATATTGACACAATCTATAATAATAAACATTTATAATCCATTAGAATATTTTCCAGTCTAAAAGTATTTCTAAGTATTTTTTATACTTTAAGAGCAGTAATCTTTAATTAAACATCCACTGAGCAGTTACAAGACTAAACTGAATTATACATAAAAATAGATACATGAAAAAAATCAACACTTTAAAATATAGCACTTTTAAAGTAGGTTGTTTTTTTTAAACTATAAGTATCTAAGACCTGACCAGATATTAGACACAAGCTATTTCCAAAAAACTACTTTCTTTTATTTTTTCATTTTAAAAGATTAATTTTTATGTGATTTATCATATTGATATTTACATATATGAAATATAAAGGCAAGGACAATTAACAGTCACACAGTGTTGTTTGTTAATTCTCCAGATTTGTTCAAAGTATCAAGTGGAAGATACCTTAAATAAAGGTTATGACAATGCTGGTAAAATTTAAAGAAAGATGCAGTGTTTTTTCCCCTTTATTTCCACTATGGATAGATAATAGAACTGCTATATGTTTTCAGAAGAAAATGACTCAAAATATGTTAATGAGATGAAACCAACCTCTAGCACCAGTTTACGTAGCTACATCTCTTCAACTAAGAACTAGCTCAGAAGCAGCTCCCTTGTGAGAAACCTTATGAGTTAAATTGATAGCAATTTTTGAAAGTCTAGGTGAGGGTAGAAGAAAGAGGACCGCTACTGGTGAGCATGATCTTACAAAACAAAACAGATTAATATATTCCCATTTTCTGCTTTTTGCACAGTATGCCTTCGTCTGTCCAAAATCTGATCATTAGGTAAAATCTATGTTCATTCCTTGATCAGACCATGCTGGGAACAGAGCCAGGAGCATTACTTATTTAAAAGAGAGTGGGGAATTGCACTGAGCTCATGAGAAACCTAATGTTTTCTCTATTTCTTGAAAACCCACAGGATCTTTCAATTTCTCAAACATCTGGTTTTTTAATAACAAACTGCTATGACAATTAAAAATCTAACAACTGACAGAAGAAAATAATAGCCTAAAATATTTTTAACAAAACAAAGCAAAACAAAAAAAAAAAAAGAAACAAGTGTTTTGCTAAAGTATTCACTAAAGATTCTCATTTGCTTAAAATGGTGAAGATCTCTATGGCCTCCCAAAAACTCTTAATTTGTAACTATTTCAAACAAAAAAAAAAAGAAGAAAAATAGAAAAAAAAAAAACCTTTTTTTTTACTTTTGAACTTTTTGGATAAGCTCAATTAAAAAAAAAAAAAAAGAGGTAAAGAAATAAAAGATTTGTTTGTCTGGTCTCCAAAGCAGCGCCTTCACTCTGAGCCATCATCACATATTGCACCTTCCACCCTTTGCTATAATACAAGATCAAATGACTGACATGGTAATACTCTGCAATAGAATTTCAAACAGTACTTAAGCCAAAGTATTTCAAATGCCAGGGGCAAACCCTGCAACAAGACCCAACTTAAAGGAACTGAGGTTCCAGGTGAAAAAAAATTGTGTGCTCACACCTACAGATATATTTATTACCTTAGTTACTACAGTTTCTAAATTATTTTTAGACCTACATTTTGCAGAATGAAAACTGCCTAGATTTCAGCACATGCAAAATTGCTTGCAGAAGATTACTTTTATTAGTTTTATTTTTGCTGGGTTTTCTGCTAAATGTTGATTGCGATAGCCTTGTGTTTGTGTTTTTAAATCATTTTGGCAAACAAGCAAACATATGTCAATCTAATAGGAAAAAAACCCATCTCTTTAAGGTCTGGTTTAGATGCCCAAAACATCCTTCTGTGACCTAAGAAGAAAGCGAGGCTCCAATACTTTACAGAAGTACTCTGGATATTACAGAGTAAAGGAGAGCTTAATGTTTAAGTGGTACTGAAATGCTGCTTGTTTACATTGTGAACCCTAGCGTAAGTAGATGCTTTCCAATCGAAAAACTGCTTTAACTCTACAGTGCTATTTGTACCCACATCTTTAGTTCTGACCTAGACAAAGTGAGGAGAGACTGCATTTCATATATGCCTAATGCAGATCTTCCAGATCTTTTATACCCTTGCTACCTGTGGAAATTCAGATATACCAGATTTAAAAGAAATTTTCAGTCCATTCATAATTTACAACACTATCTACACAGAAGTTACAGTACTGCAATTTAATTTTATCAGCCAAGACTGGCAGGGACTGGGGTGACCAAATGCTAAAAACCATTCAGACAGTCCATGTAATTTAAAGATAGATTTATTAACAATTGCATGACTATTACATAGTGCATAAACACAATGAAAAGGTAGAAAGCACTGCTGTTTCAATATTTTAGCAAGCCTCTCTCCTTATGTCAAGTATAAAAGAGAAACTGTCCTTACTGGCTTGCTCCTCTTGGGTCAGATCTTCTGGATCCTTGCACTCAACACAAGCAACCCAGTGGGGCAATGAGGGCCACAGAGAATTTCATTGGAATGGAAAAAACACATTCAGACTACACTTAAATTTTGGAACTAACCTTTTCAGGTAATCATTCTAAATAAGAATAGTAATGTCTGCATCAATATGCTATAGAAGTTAGAGAACTACACACGCAGTTAATTCATCCAAGTAAGTTAATTTAACTGATACTTTGCCAGTTCAACACAAAGGTTTTGAATTATAATACCATTATGTTCAGAACATTAGAACATTTTATTTTCTCAGTGAAGTACCATTAGAATAACTACATCACAAACCCAGATCCCAGCTACCCAACAAAACAGAACTCCTTCAAGACAACAAAATAATTAGTAATTGTCTTATTCTATGTTTCATTCTGCATGAGGAAAATGATGAAAGAATCCTTGTATTTTTGCTTGAGAAAGTCAATCCAAGCATGAACTCAAGTACATATATAACAAGGAAGAACTACAGAATTACTGAAAATTAAGCAGAACACAGAGAATGAGAACACAACGAAAATGCTAATAGCTAAAGAGTAAGCAAAAGTAAAACAGCACACTGCTGTCAAATGAGGAAAAAAGGCTTCAGGCAGAAAAACAGCAGAAGGAAAGAAGTCAGGAACTAAACTGACATCAAGATCAATGCACAACAAACCATTAAGACTATTTGAGCTGCTTCAGTAATTCTGAAGAAATCTAAAACTGGGGAGACAAATATGAAAAATAGCAAAATTGGAAAGAGAAGATTGCTGTAGAAAACAGGAGAGATGCCTAATGTATCTAAATTGTTGCTATCACTTAGGATGGGAAACATCAGAGGCATTTTAATTTATTACAGTGACAAAGTGCACTAAAAAGCAAAGGCTACTGGCTTAGAGTCTGTCTCTGAAAAACTAATGAGAAATCTGAAAGATGGTGAGAAACGTATGACTGAAGATTCCATAAAGAACAGATGCAGTGAAAATGACAGCAGTCAAAGCATAAATGTAAGCTCATCATCCAAAACAAACAAACAAAAAATTAGAGGGAAGACTTCCAATGTAAAGATACCACCTTGAGAGTGTTTTCAGCCAATCTCTTCAAAGACAGCAAATGAACCTACTCTAATTTTAGGACACATATTTGGTACTGGTCCAAAAAATACAGAATGAATAAAAGCAGCTTCTTTTGAAATATCAGACTCTTACTGGGCCATATTCAGTTAAATGCCCAAGCACATGTCTAACATTAAACAAAAGTTGTGTGCAAAAAAACAGCACCTGAAGAGGTATGGCTGCCTGACTTTAGACTGAAACTTGAAAACAAACAAAGAAAACCCCAATATTAGCAGTTATAATTTGTGTTGCTGTTGGAGAAGAAAAACAAAAGGAATTAACAAGATTTTTCATCTGTATATGAAATAACGATGTGCCTGATTGCCTACCTCAATCCCTTTGAAACACGGAGAATCTCAGCAAAAGCCTGAATGCTGTCACCCCTCTGCTGAAATTTAAGCACAAGAAGCCACTTTCTAAAAAATGGCAGTGAAGAAATTATCTAAGAACAAATGAGATTTGAAGTTGAGAAGCATGCAGGAAAGAAATGCATGTAAGAACAAAACAAAACAAAACAAAAAAACAACACAAAACCACCCTCTGGAACAAAAACTCTGCAGATCCTGTAGCGAGAGAATTAAAAACTGAAATATAAATGTAAATATACCACTTGCTTCTTGGCTGTCTCCTCTCAGCGCTTCAAGTATCTCTTCTAATGGGGTACACACTCCAAGGTTAGGCAAAGAATAATGCTTGGCAGCGAGGGCAAATAAGTGTACATTGATAAGTTTCTTGGAGTTTTCACAAAACACGTCAGAAAATGTGTTGTCATCTGTATGGAAAAGAAGAGGTTTCTATTAGAAATGCTTAGCACCCCTGCAGCATCTTCCCATAGAACAAAAAGCAATAAATAACATGGTATGAGACAGAAGTAACAATTTATTCCACATGTGAAAATTTGCCATTATTCTACAGCTATTTTCCTCCCCTTTCAGATTGCAGGTCAAAATTTGCTCTTAGATGAACTAGTGCAGATGTGGAAAACTATTATTTTAGCACAGCTATTTTAATATAACCAACAAGATAATTCAGTAAACATCATCACGTCTGTTTACAAACATGCTCATTATGCCTTTCTTAGTTATCTCCATTTGAAAATATATATACTACTAGATATTATAAGAATTGAAGCTGTTCAACATAAGAAATGTTTTGACTTATACACATTACATTTACATCACTTCCAAGCTGCATTGTAGCTGGTGAGGTGCTGGAACAGGCTGCCCAGAGAGGCTGCGGATGCCCCGTCCTTGGAGGTGTTCAAGGCCAGGCTGGATGGGGCCCTGGGCAGCCTGGTCTAGTATTAAATGTGGAGGTTGGCTACCCTGCATGCATCAGGGGTTCCTTCTAACCCAAGCCATTCTATGATTCTATGGTGAATCTGCTGGGAGAATTAAATTAATTTTTATTACCAATCAGGTTTGAGCCAAAGTTAAATTCCAGTGCATATTTTGTTTGACTGAGGATGAAACATTTCAGTCTGGCATTAGTTAGCTCTTCAGAAAATGTTCCCTTTTCAAAAATGCACATCAATTTTTAAGTGAAACATACATTGGTAAGAATCACTTACTAAATCTGAGATTGCTTTGAATTTTCTAATTCCTCTGTATTTTAGCTAAACATATTTGCTGAATTCTCTATAGTTTTGGTAAAAGTAATTTTAGATCTCTAAGCACTTACAAATGTTTTATAATAGATGATAGCTAGCAAGACATGCAAACAAACTGTAACACTCATTTTAAAAATATTTCCTGGTTTGTCTTTTCTCTCATGGGTAGATAATGAGCAAGTGCATACCTAGCACAGCAACCTTCCAGAATCTGGCCTGCCCACCTGTACAAAGCATAGATCTATTTTATTCACTCCCTTTCTAATACTCTTCATTTTCATACATGAGTAGTGATCTCATATAAATTTCAGTCTATGGAAAACAGTCACAAAAATGTCAACACATTTATTTTCACAGTATAACAATACCAAGGCAAGAGTTAGTAAAAAAACATATAGAACTAAGAAGGCATAAATACTAAGCCGTAACCAGAATTAAATTCAGTGCCTGCATGGCACTTTTTACAGTAATTCTCTGTGAAACAAAATCAAAAAGGAAAGCCATTTTTCACTCTAAATGACTGCTTCTTGTTTGAATTTCAGAATATTTGCTAATCTTTAGTTGATTAACCTTCAAGAAAGATAAAAGTGAAATACAAGGGTGCTCCAAAAGTAACACCTCTTGTTTTATTATATTGACCCTCAGCTGTACATATTGTACAGCTTATTGGTGTATAATATGTTGGAGATTTGCATCTTTAAATGCAACATAATTATATGAACAAACTTAGCACAGGATCTATAGAATATTCTGAATTAGAAGGAATTCACAAGGATGACCAAGTCCAGCTCCTGGCCCCACAGAATGCCACCTAAAATCAAATCACATTTTTGAAAGCACTGTCCAAATGTCTCTTGATCTCTGGTAGCTTGGGGCTGTGACCACTGCCTGGGTGGGAGGTGAAGCCTGTTCCAGTGCCCGCTCAGCCTTTGGTGAAGAACCTTTTCCCAATCCCCAACATGACTATCCTCATTTCCTCAGGCCCTGTCACTGTCACAGAGCAGAGCTCAGCGCCGTGCCTTCACTCCCCTCATGAGGAGCTGAAGGCTGCCATGAAGCCTCTGCTCAGCTCCTCTGCTCTGGGCTTAACAAAACAGATGACTTCAGCCACTCGTTAAGTGTCTTGCCTTCCAGACTCTTCCTCATCTTTATAGCCCTCCTTTAGAGGCTCTGCAATAGTTTTATGCCCTTCTTATATCATGGTACCCAAAGCTGCCCACAGCGCTGGAGGTGAGGTCACACCAGCACAGGGCAGATTGGGACAATCCCTCTACCTGCCCTACTGGGTTCAGTTGGCCCTTCTGGCTGCCAGGGCATACTAACAATTCATTCAACCTGCCATCAATCAGCACCCTCAAATCCCTTTTGTCAGGGCTGCTCTCCAGGCTCTTGTCCCCAAGTCTGTACTTATACGTGGGGTTACTCTGTCCTGATTTCAGAATCTAGCACTTGCTCTTGTTAAATTTTATGCGGTTAGTGATTGTCCAGCCCTCCAATTTTGTCAAGATCTCTCTGCAAGGCCTCTCTTATCAATGAAGTCAAAAACTCCTCATTATTTAGTGCCATCTGTGAACTTACTCGGTATACTATTAAATCCTATATACAGATCATTAAACAAAACTGGCCCTAAAATGGATCCCCTGCTAGTGACTGGTCACCAGCCTCATGTAATCCCATTTACTATAAGCCTTTGCACAAGGGTTAGCCAAAACCTAGCTACAGCAGAAAAATAGAAGCAACCATACGTATACCCATCTTACACCACCCTACCCTGATGACGCTATGGAAAAACATAAACCTATACAAGGAAGACATTCATCCTAATTTTTCAAGCTACCTTTCAAATAGCTCACAAAGATCAACAGCGCAAGCAAATATTCTGCAGATAACAAATATCAAGGGGAAATGACACCATCCTATGCCAAAAAGTAAGACACATCTCTGCAGACCATCTCCACACTAAAGGCAATTGTTGGACTACTTACTATTCACAAATATAAAAAATTGCAGTTTTCTCAAACTGTTTCTACTTTGGTTGCTCTCAAGATGAAATCCAACATGTCTTTTTAACCAGACAGTCCAAATACTTGCAAATAGATCTTTGGAGGAAAGAAATATATGCCAAAAAAATGGAATTGTAGTACAAATGGTAATTTACAGTAAAATATGAGAATAATTAGGCAGAGATTTTCTGTGCCTGTGTCCAATTTGCAGAAATCACATGATAAACAAGATACAATATGGCAAATGTTAGCTTTTAAATGTATAAAATATATAAAATGATTTTCTATATCTAAAAACTGATCTGAAAAAAATCTGTATACTACCACTGGAAACCAGGAATTCTAACCTTTATGTCATCATTACAATGAAATATCTGATAAGTGTCTGAAAATATTCTTTAAAACTAAGCTGAAGAACATGTAATCTTCCTCTTGCACACAATACCATACCACAGAACTGTAATTTGTCGCTTATCTATCTCTAAGAGAAAATTACAGCTTAGCATGTGTACTCATCAAAATCCCTACAGTAAAATAAAATATTGTGCACAATAACAGTTTTGTGTCACTCTGTAGTAATGTCACTTTTTAATTTGCAGAACCATGTGAATTTGAACTGACGACCTCTCATTTCCAAATAAATTCTGTCAAGTGTAGCCTGTGTTCCCCTTTAATTTCACTTGGGATTCTGGAAAACTTCCATAGTAGTGTTTGGAATGTGAACGTATTAATGCACAAACTCTTAGAGAGCAAAGGTTTTACCAGATGAAATCAGAATGCCATTTTACGCACACTGTGCGTAAGGTATTTGGGATACATGACTCCAGTGTCATTTGGACACATGGAACAAATCTCTTCTTATAGCTACACCTCCTCATAAGAAAAAGGTCACTCTGTGAATGACAGCATGTTAGGAGAGCATTTAGTACTCATTTCAAACTATATGCATATAACTAATGTTTAAATATCTGATAATTTTAAAATAAGAAACACAGCCTCAGCAGGAAGGCGACACACTCTCCTAAAACACGTGCTTCGTTTTAGCCATAAGTTGTGTCCTTTGATCCAGCAATTCCTGTATTAGATTCCATAGCACACACTTTGAATACAGCTCAGAAAATGATTTTCCAATTTTAAATTCTACAGCGCAATATTCTACCTTCCTGCCTCTCTACTTAACAGGCCACCACCTCAGTGTCTGAATCATTTCATGGGCTATCCCATACATACAGTTAGGATTAAGGTAATTTTCCTTTACAGTTTTCTTTTTGATGACTTCATCCAAATATCCGTTTTATTCTAGACTCAATTACACTCTATTTTATGTTCCCACTATTGCTTAAAATCAGCTCTGACTCTGACATTACCTCTGAAATATACTTGACTTAAAGGT
This sequence comes from Tympanuchus pallidicinctus, assembly GCF_026119805.1. NCBI lineage: Eukaryota > Metazoa > Chordata > Aves > Galliformes > Phasianidae > Tympanuchus > Tympanuchus pallidicinctus. The sequence continues at coordinate 23,585,450 of NW_026294802.1, forward strand.
TTTGCTCACCACTTCCCAACACTTTTGCTTGCTGACTGGTTCTGTCTTGTTTCCATCTGGCTCCCAAAGTCAATTCATAACCCAGTGTCTTTTTCATACATAAATTAGCTCTGTTTTTTGTGTTGGTTGTTTTTTTTTTTTTAAAGGAGTCTTACAGTTAGTATTTTGAAGGTCTTCAGATCCAAGAGACAAATGTTACAAGTGATGTCGCAATTCGCAGCTCTTCAATCACTTTCCAAATTCAAATTATTATCTGTTTGCCGTTTATGCCAAAATATACTCAGCTCCACATGCTGGGGTTTTTTTTGTGGACCCTTACATTACACTCCACATGTTCTTCTGCCTCATGTGTCATTTCGCGTGCCATATTCCAGAACTAATGCTACATGAGAGCCATCTACGCTTAACAAGCTTTGGCATGATGCAGTTTTTTCCTCTGCTGCATTCTTTGTCAAAGATATTACCTTCGTTTTGAAGCTGATCTCTTTGCCAGGACTCAGGTCCTCAAAATAACAAACCTTTCAGATGCTTTATCTTCATTTCTCTACCCTGCCTGAGAGCATATTATCGGTACATTTCCTTTTTACATGGAGAGCAGTAAATTCACTCATAGAATTTCATAGCTGGCCTCCTCTTGAGTTACTTGAAAATTACTAAAAATATGAAGTGCTTCTTAAATAGCTCTTGTCAGAAATAAAACTGCTTTCTGTCTTCCTTTGCCAGGCACTCATTATAACAGACATATAGGAAAGCCACGCTTAAGTCTTTTCCAGCTGTCCTCCACATTTCCACAGTTCCAACATTTGGAGGACTTTAACAGTTACATCTTTCCACTCGCATGGATTTATTTTATACGTATATATATTTTTTTGTTCATTTTGCTCCAGTTATTCAGAAATTAGTCCGAGGGAAGCCGTCTGCCAGCTGGGAACTTCATGCCATTTCTCACTCAAAAGGAACGGGGGGGAAGTTTGAAATGAGACCACGACACCACCTAACATTATGAGCGCCTCTCTGGGTGCAATTCCTCGCACCGAGGCGGTGCTATCGAGGTTGCAAAGACGTCGCAGAGAGTGAGGCGAGCACAGCTGGTCCGCATACACGGAGGAGCACAAAGGGCTCCGGGAGAGCAAAGCAGCGGCAAAGCACTGCGGAAACGGCTGCAAAAAAAGCAGCTGGTACAGGCGGAGGAATAAAGAGCAGCTCTGCAGAGTGGTGTGAGATTCTCCTTTTATTAAAGCAAAGGGAAATGACTGCAATCTGACTTTGCCACAGAAAGGAGAAGGCCAAAGAAGTCTGAATGGCGAGGACAGAACCTCATAGTGCCTACACCGCCCGAAATACCATAGCGGGAGGCAGGAAGCGCGCAGCCGGCTCCTGGTCCCTGCCCGCGCCCCACCGCTAAGCCCCGCCGCGACTCACCCCACCGCACGGCCGCGGCGCCGGAGGCCTCCGGCAGGGGGCGCCGCAGCGCCTGCAGCACAACCTCGGGGCGCGCCGCCACCAGCTGCTCCCACAGCCCGCGCGCGTAGAACTCCGTCGTGTGGGCGCGGCACAGCGGCAACGCGCGCGCCAGGAACCGCGCCAGGCGCCGCAGCCCCTCCTCCGCCTCCGCCGCCGGCAGCTGGGCCGGCAGAGCGCCCCGCGCCCGCCGCATGGCCCCTCGCCACTAACGTCCGCCCTCGCGGTGCCGCCGCCGAACGGCCAGGCGGGCGAGTCGAGCGCCGAGCGCCGAGCGGAGGCGGCGCGCCGTGGTGACGTAGCAGCTGTGCGACGCTGAGGCAGCGATGGCGGCGGCGCGGCGTGCGGGGTCTGAGCACGGGGCTTTGGAGAGCGCAGGCAGCGCGGCTCGGCGCCCGCAGCGGAAACGGTTATGGAGGCCCACAGCAATGCACGGCCTTCTGGGGAGCGTCCAGCAGGGTGAGCCTGACTGCGGGCACGCGGCTGTCAGGAGAGCACTGACGCTGATCACTCTGCCGGCTTATGGTCACGCAGATGAGTGGCTTCCCTGTGGCATTGCAGCCGTGCAGACTCCGTAAGCCCGCTGCATTGCTTGTATCAGTGGCGTAACGTGTGCTGTGTTCCATAAAGTAGCGTGTTTACAGTGATGGTGAAGTTCAGGCAGTAATTTTCAGTACATTGTACAAGCTGCAGTAGGGATTGGGTTTCTATCAGTTTTTTTTGTTTTTGTTTTTTTGTTTTGTTTTTTTTGTTGTTTTGTTTTGTTTTGTTTTTTTCCCCTGAATCTTTAAAAGGTCCTGATGAAAATGACCCTAATTAGTGTTCTCCTCTGGGAGGAACGTAAATGGGAAGTGGTCATGGCAACAGCTACGTGGTTTGTTGCTGCTTACTGCTGCTTATTTGACTCCCTTTTTCCTTGTGCTTACAGGACGAGGATTTGCATTTCGGAGAAAACAGAAGATTGAAAGGAAATACAGGAAATTATTGAAGAAGGAGCAGAAGATCTGTTCACCACGGGCTGATCAATTCACAGATACTTATCCAGAGCATCTGAAGCATCTTTACCTAGCGGAGGAGGAGAGGCTGAAGAAGCAGCACAAGTCTCCAAATGATTCAGTTCTATCAGAAGAAAAGCTTAATAAAGCAGTAGAGTAAGTCACGGAAATACTTCTTTAAAAATAGTGGGTTTTTTATGCTTACAGAGGTACTTGATCATCTTACATTTTACATGGACTCCAGTATGATGATTTGCTTAAAAAAAAGCACGTAAGCCTTCAGTGTTTTTCTGAACTGTTAGAAAATGTAAGAATACAGCTTTGTTTTGTTTACATCAGAATCAGCTTTTTGGGGTTTGATTCCAGAGCATCGGCCAATTTTTATACTGTTTATAGAATCTTAGACTTGGAAGGGACCTTTAAACATCATCCAGTCCAACTCCCCTGCACTGAACAGGGATGTGTACAGGTAGATCGGGTTGTTCAGAGCCTGGGCCAGACTGACCTTGATTGTGTCCAGGGATGGGACATCCACCACCTCTCTGGGCACCCTGTTCCAGTACATCACCACCCTAATTGTAAAAATCTTTTTTCTTGTGTCCAATCTAAATGACACCTTTTTGTTCCCATTACAGGGAGTAATGTAGATCTCTGAATTCCAAGCCCTGTGTATATTTAAATTTTTGGAAGAAGAACATGCAAGAGAGTACAGAGAGAGGCAATCAGATCCAAGCCCTGCAGTAGGAGGAAAGTAGAGTTGTGTGCGGAATGGGCAGTTAATTCACAGAGATGACTGATGCAAAACTTAGGCTATTTTTCAAACCAGATTTTTTTTTTTTTTTTAACTTTACCAAGAGTCGTCGTGATTATAAACAAAATTTGTAATTTTATATGAATCTGGCTGCTAATGTGCAAGGTGCAGTGACACTATTAGGCAGACTTCAGTGCTCTATGGAGATGTAAAATAGGGCATTGATTAGGTAATTCTGTTAAAATATTAGCGAACGTTGCCTTTTAAGTAGTTTTGCAGTTCTGAGATGGGGTGTTATTACTTAATATTGCCACAAGATGGAGATCAGAGTATAACAGGTTTTTATTTTTTTTTTTCCTTCGGAAGGGTTGTATTCCATAAAACTGTGAGCAAATCTGTTCACTTACCTTTTTGATTTTCTACCTTAGATTTCTGAGATGATGATGGTGAATTCTAGAAGTCTTTTATTATGAACAGTAGACTAAACAAAAACTCATTCTGTGAATAGCTGTTAAATATCTAGCAAAGCTTATGTTTTTCAAGTATGAAATATGTGATACCACACTGTTTACATAAAGGACTTACTGTGAATCAGAAAAATAATACTAAGCAGAGAATTCTGTATATCTATTATAATAATATGACAATAAATGCCAGACAAATGGCACTGTGGGAGTGTTTTTTATAGAGTTTTCTTTTGTGAGGGATAACTTCTTTTTGAATTTGAGAAGGAATATGAATTCAGCTCCTAATTTCAGAATGTTAAGGGCATAGTATACTGTTACGCCATCTTCTTCAGTAAGAGTTTTAGAAAAGAAATTGTTGCTGCTAACCTTTTTCACTTTGCCATGTCAGCGTGAACTCTGATGAGCAGTTTGCTGACATTTGCTTGTCCTCATATTCTGCAGTTGTGTGCATGTGTTGGATCTAGAAAGAGATAACACAGCTCAAAGTTAATGCAGTGGTCAAGCTTTTCAAGCTCAGAAGACTTTGTATGACGGAGAGAAACATCCTCTTTTAGGCAATGCTTAGCCTTCATATATGCTATTCACTTAAGATCCAGCAGATAAGACATGTGCATTACTAAAAGTTCCATGCAGACCAGTCTTTAGTTCACTTGGAATGAAGAATTAGTTTGCTATGTTGCTAGATGCTCATTATAGTACATGATACCAAATAGCATTACATGTAAGAGTAGTGCAGTTAGGTATTCGTACAATACGAAAAGATGAGCTTTGCTCTTCTCTCATGTAATCTATAAATCTATATTTCTAATTAACTTCACCCCATACGCAAAAAACAATGCAAGACTGATTCTGCAGTAGCCATGGTATATGTGATGATGGGCTATCTGCAGGCAGGCATATTTGAATTTTGTGTATTTTTTCTTACAGACCAGTCACAACTGAAGGAAAGTTTAAGAAAAAAACATCCAATCAGAAGGCAAAAGAAGAGTATGAAAAAATACAGGCTGAGCGTGCTAAGAAAAGAGAGGTAAATGTTAAACAGAGATCATTTAGAATCTTAGGCATAGAGTAGTTTAATACTATTTCCATCTGAATTCAAATAGGACCATGGGATAGGAGCACAGATTTTGGTGATATTCAGTCTTTTTCAGTTTGCCATTGATGTGCAGGCATTCAGGTCTTTGGAATTACAACTCTTGGTTCTAAGTTTTGCACTTGCTGTTGGAGGGAATTTTTATTTCATCAAGAAGTATTTAGACCTTCATTTATTTGGGGGTGTTACTTCTAGTTAATTTTACATTCCAACATTAAAGAACATTCTTACTAACCTTTGTACATCGTAGAAGCTATTTATACCATGGAAAACAAAAATATAATCGCTAAACTTATGATATATTTGAACATTCTGCAGACACGTCAGCCTTTGGGGTCATCATGGCATTGAATTTCAATTAATAAACTTGAGAAGAAGTCTTAAGTCTGATTTGTGATGGCTTACATAGGACAGGATACAAGAGAAGGAAGCTAGTTAGCTTGACCAAACTACTTACTAAAATTATGCTAGAAAAGAGGATGCAAGCTCTTTGATTTAAAAAAAGAAAAAAAAGCAAGCACACAACCCCCACCCCACCCAACATATCGTAACTATCCACACAGAGCAAGTGCCTCCATTAGTGTTCTGGTTATATGTGGTTATATATATCCTTGACAAGTAATGTGTGTACAGTCGAAAACTGAATTGTATCTTTTTCTTATCTTAGTAAAGGCAGAAGTCTGTTTTCCTTTGAAGAGGACTGGTCACTATAATTTCAGTCCTGATTTAGCATCACAACATCATGTGCTTGTGATGCTATGTTAGTATTGCAAACAGAACACCTAAATGTTTCCCGTATCATATCTGCCAGTCTCGTGCAAATATATCCAGTATCCTAGCACATCTGGGTTGGTATGGCATTTTCATGGGGTTGCTGAATCAAGCTCTTTCAGTCTTGCACTGAAAAAGAGAAGGTAGAAAACTTTGGGCACTTGAGTCATTTAAGAAAAAAAGGAGCACGTTTGGCAGAAAGGATATAGTACATTTTTGGGACCAAACCTTCCTTTGTGGGATATTCTACTAAGAAAACTTGGCTTTTCTCTTGAAGCTTTAGTCAATATATATTTTGATTGCATTATGTTCTGAAACAATCCTAATTAAGCTTTTAAAGTCAGTGGCCTACTGTCAGTACAGTACCTGATGACTAGTGCTCGTATAAAAGAGAATATATTGCTTATAGATTTTTTTTCACAATCATATCTGTTTTGTTTTAGGAAGCAGAAAAAAGAAAACAACAAAGAGAAGCAGCTCAGAGGTTGTACAAGCAAAAGAAAATGGAAGCTTATAAAATACTGAGTAGGAAGACCAAGAAAGGACAGCCAAATCTAAATGCACAAATGGAGTTTCTTCTTCAGAAAATACAACAAAAGACATAAACCTCTGCATAAACCACCATTACAGGTTTTGAGTTACATGTGGACATTTTATTAAATGACTTTTAATAAATAATCTCTTTTTGCTTCTTCATGACTTTTTGCCACTGGCACGATTTATCTCAGTCCAATTGTGGAAGGTATTCGCCCTGAATATCTTAGGAATATTCTGTTCCTGAGAGTCAGTGAGACCTGGTACTTTGAAAATAAATGGCCCATGTTAATAAAATTCTATTTGTGTAATGTCCTGAATTCCATATCATTAGATCTTGGAACTGTCTGAACACGAATTTATGTTTGTTTTATAGCTCCTAACTCTTCCAGCTGCTGTAACTACTACAGTCATGCTTACTGGAGAGGAGCAAAATGAGTGGAGTAAAATGCGACATGGTTGATAATCTCATGAACTGCCAAGGAGAGGAGTATTCTCTGGGATAGGATTTGGCACATGAAAACAACAAAAATTATACTTGGTTGGCTATTATTCCCCTTAAAACTTTGCAAAAGTTAAAAAATGTTTTAAAATTGAAGATATAGTATGTTTCAATCATCTTCATCACAAAATATGTATGATTGTAAACAAAGTGTGGCTTCTTAAATGAGATGGATTGAGTGGATTGGTTGAAGTTTTGTTTTGCTAAATATGTCCTTCTTTTTCTGTGGAATTTTTCTTTATTCTGTGGAATATATATAGAAAAATAATTCTAAAGAATTTGAGGTGTTAGACTGATCTTTGTGGGTCCCTTCCAAGTCGGGGTGTTCAATAATTCTATGAAATCTTGATTTGGAGATTTAATTAGTGATTTTTAACTTAAAAATTAAATTAGAATTAAAAAGTTTGTATCGAACTTAATAAAAATTCTCGAGGCATGCTCTGTAAGATTTGCAATACTTTTTACAAATTACATCATAATTATCACATTTAGAATTTGATGTCAACTGCACAAATGCAAAGTTTTTATTATTTAGAATGTATGAGAAATATGAACAGTTTTGAATTGTTTGACAAGTACTGTTAATTGAAGAATAGTTTAGGAGTTTGGGTTGGCTAAAATTCTTGTTATGTCAGTATCCTGAGGCTTTTTCCAAACGTAATTAAGCATTTTGCAAGGCGTGGCATCTTTTCCTTCTTATGACTTGAACCCAAGTCGTAAGAAGAATGTGGGAAACTTTCTGAAATGGACGTGTCCATTCTTGTAGGAGACAATGGGAAAAAATGACATGCCAGTATTGTTCTGTGCTTTCCTGATAATTGCTGTAATTAAAGTCATCACAGACTGGCTTTGGTTGAAAGTGGTCTTAAAAATCATCTAGTTCTGACCCCCCTGCTGTGGGCAGGGTTGCCACCCACTACATCAGGCTGCCCAGCGCCCCATCCATCTTGGCCTTGAACAAATACCTCCAGGGATGGAAACTCAATTTTGAATTGCTCTGCACAGAAACAGTGAAGAGGAAAAAACGACTATTTAACAGTAGTGCACAAGACTTAAAATACTTCATCTAACTTGTGAATAATACAAAAGGAATACCATCCATATAAATTCATGGTTGAAATTCATCCTTTATCGTTTGCATGTCTCTAACCTGTACAAACTTTTAAAACTCCAGCTAAGGAAATATGAAGCACAAGTATTTAGAATTGTTACCTTAAAAAGATCTCAACTCAGTTTGCCATTAGCTTAGTTGTATGTACTGGGCACAAATCTGTAGGGATGTCACCTTTCCTGTGTATATAGGAAAGATTTCAGAAAATGCCAAGTGTTAGACTGAGAATGCGTTAGTCCGTGGCCATCTTAGATTACTCTTACTGCTGTAGATGCTGGTATACTGCCTGTATATCAGTATCCTTTTAGAGATGGTGTTTATCTGTAAAGCATTTGGATAAAGTTTGAGTGGTGCATTTGAGATTTCTTTTTCTCATTTTGACTTTACTGTCAAAATATTCTGTACATATGTTCGATTCTTCATGGAGAGTAGGGTAAGGATAACATGAGCTATTTATTTCTTTATTTTGGCATATCTGATTTAATTTTACCACATCTCACAAATCAGTTCAATAAAACATATTTGTTTTAGCAAATTGCATTCATAATTCACTCAAGTAATTTAATGGCTTCACATCATTCCTCCTTAGCAACAAGAAGTCTCAGTGGTTTTAGGGTGGAAAAGAACAGAATTTTCTTATGAAAAGAAATCGCTTTTTCCACTCATGTTATTCTCTCTTTAAGGATTAGAAGTAGGAGAGGAATTCAAGATACAAAGTATGTGTTCCATGGTATTGCTTACAAAAATTAATCTTGCATCATTCTAACTTTAGTTAGAAAGTTCTCTTCAGTCTTTTTACTCTGTACTCAGTAATATGTAAATTTTCCTGAGTGGGAACCAGAAGATGCCTCCCTGGTTTAGTTACGAGATATGGTTTAGTAGCTTGTGGTAGCAATGGTAGTGGGAGGACAGTCGGACTAGATGATACTGTCGGTCCTTTCCAACCTTGTGATTCTATGATTCTAGGACTCTTTGTGCCGTGCATAGGACAGTCTGGTCAGGTAGAGCACTTGATCAAATACTGTTATGAGGTCTGACCTTAGCCTTGTCATTGCTGGTTTAATGTAGGAGAGACAATTTGTGTCCTTTCTCTCACTAACTTTCTTCTGTACCTTTATTTGATTTGGAGATAAAAGGGGTTATTAATAAGCCCAGCTTATTGCAGACTCAGGTGAGAGATCTTTTTCTCCACTGTAAATTAATTCTTGATATAAGGGTTCTTGAAAGGGAAAAGAAAAGAAAAAGCTAAATTTACATATTTGCTAACTCTGTATTTTCTATATTTTGCTAATTGCCCATGACGGCACTGCCCAGTGTCTCTATATTTCATCTGCCTGCAGTCCTGCAGCATCAAGCTCCTTACATTAATTCAACACAGATGCAGCAGCAGCAGCTCTGGATGACTCAAGGTCATGAAGGCACAGTAGGGAATCAAACCTTTGCTTTCATTTGCAGAGCAGCAGTGTAACAGCTGACCCATCATCCATTCGTGGAGACAAAATATTGAGAGTGGAAGGAAGGAATGGTATGGAGAAGGAAATAGTGAGCTAATTACTTTTTTTGAATTGCTGTTTTCTACAAAAATAGTCAAATGTGAGAGAGATGATTTTATGAATGTTGTAAATGCTGCCACTTTCAACCCTGTCTTTGAAATATTTGAGAAGTGGATTCAACAGCATACTTAGACTTTAAAGCAGTCAAGCTATTTCTGTTTGAAAGTATGATCCACATAAGTACCAAAAAAAGACCACTCCTTTGACTGTTTTTCCTTCACTGCTGTGAATGTGTAGGAAAGATGTTGAAACATGAAGAGTAGTGAAGTCCTACTACAGTTCTTCCAGTCACTCACTCAAGTTCTCTCTTTGCTGGCGGTTTGTTTTCTATTCTCTGAAAACCTGCATCTCAAGTGGTTAAAATCTCTCAGGTACATCAAAGATGAAGTGGAATTTTGATATCTTGTTCTTTAAAACTGAGTATTCAATGAACACAGGGAACATTAGATGTCTTCTGGTTTTTCCTTTCATTGTAGACTGGTGAAGCTGTGAATCAGAAATAAGGGAGGAAGAAAACAGAGTACAACACATTCCTTTTTCCTTTTTGGTTCTGAGGAACAAAATAAGAAGTTTCCCTTGCTTCTTTTGCATGTCTTGGGAAAGTCACAACAGGGACCTGAATGGAACACTCCATTAAGCTGCTCTGAAGATAGGAGGACTTTCTCACTCCATATCCATCTCAAAATAGATATTTTTTTCATGCTACTTATAGGAAAAATAAAACAAAAACTTTTCTCCATGGAATTATGTTGACTTTATGCTGCTTCTTTCCTCCTCCCTCCATCCCCCGCCCTCTGTTGTCCCCCCCCCCCCATCCATCTGAGATGTCAAAAAAGAGTTTATAGTGAGTTAGGAGCTCCACTTGCCCTTTGATATCGCTCCACTTTTTCACTGTTACTGTGTTTATTTACTCAGGAAAAAAAAGAAAAAAGCAGTGGACCTACAATGATATTGTTTATTGTTTTTGTTTATTTTGGAGCTCAGTTTTGCATATGATGACTACTACATAGTGAAAGATGTGTTCTAAGACACAAAAAGTAGTAAGTAACAACAGCAGCCAAGAAATCTCTGAAATATTTTTAGAGAAATGGAAGGTGGATTTATTTGTCCTCTTTTGAGAACTTAAACAAAACATTCTAATTCTGTTGTTTTCAAAATTTTCTATACTCAGTGTACCACCAAGGGGGCAAATAATCTCATCTCATTATAGATCACAGATGTGATTCCTAGAGATATATGTATCAACAGGGAGTTTATGGTGATTAGCTCAGATGTTAAGACTTTGAGAGCTAGGCAAGGTAAATCCTATTTTGTATGTTAAATGAGCCTTTGAAAGGATCGTTTGGCAACAATGCTTAGTTGAAAGTCCTTGATGAAAGCACAGCTGCAGCTGGCTGTCTTGTGGTAGGAAATTCATCAGTTCCTGTCTTTTAGGGTTTACTGTATATTATAAATTCCACATTCAGTGCACAAGCAGTATGTCTGACTTGGCCCAGGCTTGTCAGAGTTACAGCAGTAAGCATTATGACTGATCTGTGCATGTTTAGAGCATTTGAAGCTTCTAGAAATTTTACTGCATGCTTACATACATGATATAAAACTGTTTTGCTCAACACCCCTGACATTTGACAATGTAGCATTCAAGTCTGCATTCATGCTTCAAAGACTGTCAGGACTTCAAACTTCATCAGATGATACTACTGAGTAGAAAATGTCCCCAGACACCAAACATTCAGTAGCATTTTCTGTTAAATGAAAGACACATTTGTTTTTCATAATTATAATTGTTTTTGCTTTAGTGTCCTTCTTTCAGTTTGCATGTTCTTTTCTAATGATGGCTAAAGACTAGCAAGTTTCTGTGCTTAGGAGTATATTTTTGCTAGAGGTCAAACATTTGCAAACATAAAGCTATAGTATATAATATTTTACATTCAGCTGCAGTCATTAATGTGCTTTTCTGTCATCTCAGAGAAATCTACTGTAAAATAATTGCTGCTTTTTAGTACAGCACAAACATTTAATTCTCGAAAGACAATGCAATGAAAGCTTTCTTTTTATAGTGTTTTGATTTCTTCAATTAATGGTCCATCTGCAGCATTGATAAGGTTGCAAAGCACAAATTCAGGCTGCACCATAATTTCTACTGATATTTATCTTTTTTTTTCTATTCCTTATTTAGCTTATGGTGTTTTTTTGTTTTTTTTTCCTATGTTTTTTTCTTTGTAGATAATATAAATAAAACTGGTATTTGAGGTGAAAAATAAATTTCAATGAAATAAAAACAGATTCTTTTGAATATTCTGATACGCTTTAAAACACATTTAGTGCATGATAAACCAATACACACTAGAATCATAGTGTATTCTGAGTTGGAAGAGACTCGCAGTTCAAAGCTCCACAAAGAACCACCCAAAATTCAAACCCTATGTCTGAGGGTAGTCTCCAAACATACCTAACTCTGGGTTCAGGCCCGTGCCCACTGCCTTGGGCAGCCCGTTCCATGCCCACCGCTCTCTGGTGCAGATCCTTTCCCTAATACCCAGCTGCCCTCCCCTTACACAGCTCCATGCCTTTCCCTTGGGCCCTATCGCTGTCACACACAGTAGAGCTCAGCGCTGCCCCTCTGCTCCCTATGAGGAGCTGGAGCGCCATCAGGGCTCCCCTCAGTTCATCTGCTCTGGGCTGAGCTCGCCAAAGATCCTCAGCTGCTGACATATGCTTTGCCTTCCAGACCCTTCGCCATCTTCACAGCTCTCCTTTGGACACTTTAATAGCTTTACGCTATTCTTTTACAGTGTCTCCCAAACCTACACCCAGTGCTCGAGATGGGATTCCACAGGTAAACTAAGGGAGCTGACTAGGAAAGGTGTCTTCCTACAGTTGATGCATGATGGGTGAAGTGGCAATTGGTGGCTGTCTTGGCCTTATTAAAACACCCATTTTTTTTTCAAAATGTGACTTTTAGAATTGTTATATAGGTGTCAACATGATAAATAGTACTTCAGATTTAAAAACACAAAACTCTATTCCATATGCATCGTGCTGAAGATTAAAGGAAAGGAAGGGAAATTGTACAACGATATCTCTCCATATATCTGTAAACATTGATCGAATTTTCAGGAAGAGTTAGACTTGCAGCAAACACTTCTTACTTAATAAATATTTTCATTGGGAGTGTACAATGAGGACTAAACAGTACCAACATCTTCCACTTCTGCACAGTGCTTATTTCAGTAGTACAGCAAGTTCTCAATTTTCAACTGCACAAGTGGGGAAAGGTGCGCTTTTCCAATTCACGTCTGCACTTCTCATCTCAGAATAAGCCCTCTTAGCGCTTGAAGTTCTTGAAGAATCATTGAAGCTAATCATGCAAAGTAAGAGAAATTAAAAAGGCAAATGAAAAGCTACCTAGTCCATCTTCTGACCTCTTACATTCTCTTTTCCAAAGCTGGAACCTATATCTTAAGATTTGCATTTACTTTTGGCACAGTACTTCCCAAGGCACTACACCTGACCGTGCCCTAGGAGCAAAAGAACAGTTACACGGAGGTCTAACACAGAGGCACAGCAGTGTTCACTGAGACCATTGCCAGAGATACGACTCAGGAAGATTTCTGAAACACCAGGTTTTTTGGTGCATTGTCAGAGGATGTCAGAATTAAGTATATTTCTGTGAGAACCCTGAGTGAGTTCAGAATACAGGAGGTATTTTTCATAAAAGTTTTAAATTTGAGGTGAGTTCTGAATATTGCTCATGCCTTCAACCTTCATACCTGATGAAATCCTAATGATTTTGAATAGAAAGTGGACTTCTAATTAATACTCTCTAAATGGTGAAAACAAAGATTGTTTATCAATTTCCTCAGTTCTGAAAAGTAGAGAGAATTTGAAAAAATAGCACATAGGCTCAATTTTCACAGTGCACTCTTTTTTTTTTTTCAGTTTTCTGATGGTTCTGGGGCTATATTGTACTTTTCTTCTTTGGCTTTGTATTCACAAAAGAAAAGCAGGGCTGTGCTGAAACTACAATATTTACCATTTAATGAAAAACGTGACTGAAAAAGCAAAAATAAAATAAAAATGAGAAGTGAGCTTACCTTGAAACTGTAATATGCAGGTAACAACATCTTTTATTTTCTTGCAATGTCATTTGGTAAGTGTACAGTTGAGGTACGTTGGATCTTAGGCAATTGTCAGTCAGTTTGGATAAGGTCTTTCTTAGAAAAATATTATTTCATAAAAATTATGAACTTGATAGAAAAATGATTATCTGGTCTATTCTATACAAAATGTATGTAATTATTGCAGGACTACCATGTCTGCAATTTGAATTATTTTCTAATACTTTTGTGGTATTACTCCAGCCCTGCAAAAATCTAATTTGTGCTGAAGACTGCAGACTTCTGTATCTGTTAACTGTTGCTGATTAATTAGTGGCTGAAAAGCTTTTCATTATCCTTTAATTTTATTGTCTTTTAATTTCAGCGTTATGGTAGTATTAACAAATTGTAAACAGTGCTTTGCAGACAGCAGCAGGATACTGGATGTGAAAGAAAAGATTCATTCTTTAGTGGTTTTGTTGTTAGATGTAAGAAGTAAGCAAGATGTAGTCTCTGCTGTGATAGGGCATTTGACAAGTGTATCTTCTGCTTCTAGAACCAGCATGGAAGAAGAGATCTTGTTCCTCCTACATTAGGACAGAAATGTTTTCCTAGAATGCTTTTTCTTGTAAGTTTGTTAAGAATGTATTTCCTCATATGTCCATTTTAGCAAAAAGTGATGCATCAAAGTAAAGATGTGAGCCCAACAGAAGAGAAAGGGGTGGAGGGGGCAGACAAATGGGAAAGCTGATAACTATGCATGACTCTTACTGTGAACACTATCAAGAATAGGTTGAGATGAATTGCTGTTGTACAGAATCATTGCATATATATAAATATTCTAAAATATTACTGCTTGGAAGTCAGGACAGAGCTAATTCTACCACATGGAATAACCTATCTAACTTTCTAAAGGAGCTCACCTTTACAGAACATCTTCTACACATTTCAGTGTATATAGCCACGACATTTATTTCAGTTTACAACAGGGATGTCACTGCAAGTAGCCAAATAATCTCAGTGGGGAAAAACAAAATTAAGAAAATACTTTACCCTACTTTGAGTCTGTAAAATACGTGCTACAGAATGAAGGCTTATTTCTTATAAAAAACCTGTGATATTATCTGTTTTCTTTCTTCTTTTAAAAACTTGAAACTAATTTCATTTTTTAAACTAAGTTATATGAACTGTTTAAAAAAAGGAAGAAAGATAGAAAGAAAGGAAGGAAGAAAGTACAGAAGAAAGAATGAAAGAACGAAAGAAAGACATTTTCCCTGTGGCTAATTGTATTTGGTCTGTTTCTGTAGCAACAGGAAACACATTTTGTAGATGATTTTTAAACATTTCAAACATCTCACATTTTTGGTAATCCAGCTTCAAAAGGTAACATCAGTACATATATACAATTCAATTGAGCCAATTTACAGAAAAGATGGAGCAAAATAATAGGCTGCATCCATGCTTTCCTCTGCTACTCCATGTGTGCAAGCAGTTTTCAGATGCTCTTCTTGATTTTAGCCAAGAAAAAGCCACTGGGTGGTGGCATAGAGCTGGATTTCGTCAGGAGATCACAATTCAAATGAGAAGAAAAAAAAAAAAAAAAAGACTTTAAGATCAAATCTGATAGACTTGTTAACAAAATCTTTAAGATTTGGTGATTATTTCAAATTGGTCTCATCATAAAACTCACTGGACATAATTAAAAATTAGTTCCGGCAATAGACAATCTGTGGAAAATCTTTATGAAGTCTTCAAATGTTCACCTATTTTCCATTTTGTACTGTCCAGTTGCTACTTTGGCCAAACACTGCTCTATTTTTGCTTGTTAGATGAACAACACCGTAAAAGTTACATATATACTTGCATTTCATCTAAATTGAAGAAACCATAGAGTCTTTCAGTATAGAGGGAAATACAGTATTTTCATTCTCTTGAAAGCTAATTGTAAGTTTATCAACATTTTTCTCTTAAGGAAGACATCAACATATGACAAAGTATCTGTTCCACAAACCATTGTAGGCTGCAGAACATCCTCTTCCTCTATGTTCTCTACTCATCCCTTGCTAAAAAAGGGGCTGGGTCACAACCTCTTAGCTTCTAATCTGAGGTTGCTGCATTGCTAATAGTATAAACAAACACTGCAACATAAACTCAGAGGGATATTTAATGGCAACTTCACAGCTCCCCTGAGTTCAGTTTCTCCTGCAGGTACTGACAGCTGCACATTCTGTTGGCATCTGAGTCACAGGCAGCACAAATGGTTTTAGCCAGGTGAGCCTCTGCACCTGGGGACCAACCTGAAATGACACAGAGTGAATCCTGTAGCAGCTGAGCTGGAGGAGTTACTTCAGCAAGGCTGGGGATACAGCAGTCTGAAAAGGGTGACGAGGGGACAGGAACATTTTATTGACATCTTTTGCGTACACTTTAAAGGAGATGTGTGAGATACCAGATTTAGATACCAGATTTGCTAATCTCTGCCAGCTCTTCCAGTTCACTGAGTTTTGGACAGTATTTCAGGTCAGGACGCTGTTTCAGCTCAGCCCTCTCTGTCTTTTGCAATGATGATGACATCTGCCATCCACTGTTCTACTGGTGGTTACAGGAACTCATAGCATCTCATAGCATCTTAGTATAAGGTCTTCTCTGGGGGAATAAACCATGTAGAAAGAAAAAATAAAGACCCAGTTAGAAGTTGGAGAAATAGCCTTACAGTCAGCTCTGAGTATCGAGTAATTTTGTGTCTGGATGCCTATTCTGTTCTCCTTCTTCCTTGAAAATGCTTGGAGGAGGTCTCCAGAGCAATACAATTAGTTCGTGGAGTCTTAGCAAATATTGAGGCACCTGTGAGATGTCACTTTCACAAAGTTGACCCAAGTGACTGATATGCTTCTGCAATGTTGTTGTGGTTCACTGGGTTGATTTGCTCAGGCTTCTTTGTCTAGGTACAAAGACAGTCTGCAGTTAGGATATGTGCACCTTTAAAGTATAAAACAAAAATTCATTTTTTAAGACTGTTAGGAGTTAATAACCTCTTAGTCTTTAGCATTGGTGTGCCTACTACCTCTGCTTTGAAGAGCCTTTGCTGAGAGGCCAGCAACAGTCAAGAAGGGGAAAGGGCTGGCCACCACCACCTTCTGGGACACATCCTCTATACTTCAAGTTTTTGTCTGTCACCACCTCCATCAACTCTGTTGAAAATGGCCACTTGATCCAGTGTCAGTTCCCAAATAAACAGGACAGCCTGAGCAGCCTCGCTGCTCCACATACCAAGCTAGTATTTTCTCTCATATCCTTGAAATATTAGCGATGCTGTCTCAACATTCCTACCTCCAGATGAGAATTTTA
Source organism: Tympanuchus pallidicinctus (assembly GCF_026119805.1). Classification (NCBI taxonomy): domain Eukaryota; kingdom Metazoa; phylum Chordata; class Aves; order Galliformes; family Phasianidae; genus Tympanuchus; species Tympanuchus pallidicinctus. The sequence goes on from NW_026294802.1 coordinate 23,602,136, forward strand.
TCTTTTCTATCTTTTTCTTCACCTTCTCAAAGCACTTTTGCATCCACCTGAGCCCAGATTATTCCACTGGGTGTGAAAGCTGGGTCTTGGATGGCTGGTCCACTAGGGAGAGTAAGGACTGATTTGGTCACGGTTACAGAGAACAGTTTCAGTCTGTGCAGTGACCCAGAGAAAGGTGCTCAGGAGCTCATTTCTCTGGAGAATGAAACTAATCATATTACTTGATCTACGCTGCTGCTGCTTTCACAGTCTAATGTAGATTTGAGAAAGACAGAATTTTTGTTGTCTGAAGTCACTCAGGATCATGGAAGAAGCATATTCATCATATGTGTTCTTCCTTCAAGTTCAGGAATAGATTGTACAGAGTGGTATCAGGTTCTTCCAGACTGGGTCCAAGATTCGCATTTGTCCTTGTGGAATTTACAACATTTCTGCTCACCTGTTCCTCTAGCCTGCCTAGGTCCATCTGAGCCACAGCCCTACTTCAATCATGTCCATTGGTATTTCTGGTTTCATTAATATCAAAGATATTAAACACAAAAGACCCTTGTGATGCTCTGCCTGTCATCAAATCCAGGTATTATTCCACAGCCTTGCAATCACGGGCATCCAATGTGTCTTTACCCACCCAGTAATCCATTTAGGAACATTTTTGAAATAGGAAACATGCAATGTTTTTGTGGCCAGGTACTGACTACAACTGTTTTTTGAAAATGTATACCTTTCCTTGTTTATCTGCTTCTGAAATAGTGTTATTATTCTTTTGTCTTAAATAGATGGTATAGACCTTAAATTAGCATTATTTTCCTGATTGCCAACTATAGTGTTTTTTTTAAATTCTTTAAGATTATTGATTGATTTTCTGCAATTTCTTACTGATATTCATTTCTAATACCCTTCTCTTCTTGTCTCTTAAACATAAAATTTTTTATTAATCTGTACAACACTGTGATGTATAAATGTAATAAAATTGAAAATGCAGAAGTACTAATTTATATGCATAAGTTCCATTCATTTAGCATTACTTAAAATAATGAGCTTCCTAAAAGAGCTAGCGATATTCTGCATAAAAAAATAATATCTGTTGCACCATCTAGCAAGTACATTTTCAAGATCCACCATCCAAGATCCACCAAGAACCCTAAGGGTATCATATCCAGAGAAAAAAAAAAAAAAAAAAGAAAACCTTTCACATTTTAAGTCTAAACAATCTTATCTACTGAGATTGTTCTAAAAATCATATATGTAGCTGTTTTGGAAATAATTTTATTCAGCTTGCTAATACTAAGTTATATCCTTCATTTTGACAGATGATGGATTAGATCACAGAATTATTATTTTTTGTTGCTTAGTTCAAGTGATCCTAGTATGCAAAATATATACTAATTCTACAGAAGACACAGCATTACCCCGTCATACACTTCCTGTTCAGGGCCCTTTTAATTCTGGCAAAGTAAAATAATTATTAAAAAAATATAATATCAATAATGGGTAAAATAGCTAACTAGTTTGCTTATGATATCTGACACTTTTATCTGTGAGATTTACAGTGAGTAAAGTCAGTCTAGAAATTTACAAGAAGTGCACTCATGCATTTATGCAAATTTTTTCTAACGGTTCTACTCCTGAGACATAAAGTGATTTATATATGAACTGTAGCATCTTACAAATTTGATTTTTTCATGTGTTTTATGCATAAATGGATGTTTTCCGAGCAAACTCATCACCAAGAACTTGTTTACATAATTTGATTGACACATACCTCAGTACAATTACTTATATACTGTGGAAAAATTCCTGGGGAAAAACATAATTGAGAGGATTATCTTGTTTGCTGGAACTCTAACAGTGTTCTAACAACAACATTGTTAGAATAACAGGGAATATTTTTTATAACGGTGAGCATTTTTAAAATGTCAGCTTCCATTCCAGATGGCCCTTGAAAATATAACCCTGTTTGACGACTGAATTTGAATCCTAAAGACTGCAGTTTCTTGACAGCCAGCTAAAATAATTGGGCTTATTTGTGGTTGGAACCCACAGAACAGAGACATAGCTAAGAAAGCAATTCTTAGCTTAGGTGGAAGGAGGCATAAGGAGGATGGCCCACACAGTGTGATGTCTGCCATAGCTTCACTTGGCCGTCCCAGGAGGGGTGATCTTCGTTTTGAGTGAGTTGCCATCTCAGCTACTTTCTTCTGACTCCTCCCTGAAAGACATTACACACCTGGTAACAGTGAGGGGTGAACAAAAAGCTGAGAATGATGTTTGCTTGGTGCTGCATTTATTTATCTAATTACTTATGTTCCTAGTGTACTTTCATAAAACGAAATTATTATTATGATGATATTTTAGGATTATTAACTGTAAAATAACATGTTCTACAAAGTAGTCTTTAGCATCTGCTTTGACCTACAAAGTGATCGTGTACATGTGTCTATGTTTCTTCTTTAAGCTGCTAAGAGCATGAACTTTCCACGATATGATTACACCCTAAGTCCATATAGTAATTAACTGATTTTGAGAATGATCAGTTCCAGTGAAGTAATTGTGTTCTTTACACAGAATAATACCATTTTTAAAAGAGATGGTAAGAAACTGCTATAGAGTTGAAGCCATACCACTGAGGTACTCTATCTCCTTTTTGTAGACCTATTTTGAAAACTGTTGCTATTTTTAGTTGCACTACTCAGTACTAATAATTTTTCTGTACTTTTCTCCTACTAGTAGACTGGGCATACTGTTTTACTACCTGAAAACTGGAGGTAAAATTGCTTCAGGTGGGCTTGTCATAACCTGGAGTTGTTCTGCTGGAAGTCAGGAAGACTGATGCGCAAGAATGAAGGTACTGCTCTTTTGCTTTGGCCATCACATGAAGAACTACTTCAAAACTTTTCTTAGCCTGCTTCAGGGGAAAAGTTGCCATCTAACAAAGGTTTAGGAAACAGGAAAAGAAAGCAATACTCTTATGTGATGTTTCTGGTAGTTGGTCAATTTTCTAGAGTGAATACAGTATTCTTTCCTTGTCAACATCTTCATTATGCTTCTTGTTTTGAGGTTTTACTAACCTCCAATCTAAAAGAGAAAGAACACCAACTATTTTCCTTCAGAATACTTTCCTATTAATAGTCCATTCCCACATACCTTTGTAACATTTTTTTTCCCATAGAGCCTTAAAACAGCACATCTTTTCAAGACTGCTTTCTTCATTTCAGCTAAACCCGCTTTCTTGTCCTCTGCCTTTTTTCAACATGGAATAAAGAGAAATCTCTACATAATGGAGGACGCTCAGTTGAAAGCAATCTCAATTACAGTTTTAGCTTTGCAATTGAATGGTATTCAGCCTGATTATTTCAGGAAAAGAAAAAAGGGGACTTAAAAAAACAGTGCGGTGAAGTTACCTCCTCAGCAGCAATCATCCTCTTTATGAAGAGCGGCTGAGGGAGCCGGCATTGTTCAGTCTGGAGAAGAGGAAGCTTGGGGCTGACCTTATCACTCTCTACAACTACCTGAAGGGAGGTTGTGGTGAGATGGGGATTGGCCTCTTCTCCTAAGTAACTAGCAATAGGACACGAGGGAATGGCCTCAAGTTGTGCCAGGGGAGATTCAGGTTGGATGTCAGGAAATAATTCTTCTCCAAGAGAGTGGCCAGGTGCTGGAATGGGCTGCCCAGGGAGGTGGTGCAGTCACCAACCCTGGAGGTGTTCAAGAAACATTCAGATGCTGTATTGAGGGACATGATTAAGTTGGAAATGTTGGTGGTATGTGGACGGTTGGTCTGGATGATCTTTGAGGTCTTTTCCAACCTTGGCAATGCTATGATTTTATGATCACTGCTGGATCCACCAGCATTTCTCTTTGTAGCCACATAAACCTGGAGAGAATTGTGTAGCAGAAGATCCCAGTGTAAGATCAGGCAATTTCTTGTAATGGATAAATTTCAAACAGTGTAAATGTAGATAGTAGATATCAAGCTCTATGGAGTTAAGATTGTGTTTATGTTAACAAACAATGCGATACTATAACTATTATGTTATCTCCCCAGAAATGGAGTAACCAGAAATAATTCTTTTGCATTCAGACTCATTAGTGAAAATACCAGATTTTTTTTTAAAATTTGTTCTGATGAAAGAAAACTAAATTTCTGTAGTACAGTCAGTAACACAATTATCTGGATACTTTAATATTTTAGAATTAATAATATTATTAGATATGATGATTAGTTATAATTGAAGCATCTTTCATTAACTTGGTTTTGTATAATTGATTGCTAGGCTAAAATTTTGATCTATTGAAGGTAATCGGATTTTCAACTTATGTTTCCAGCAAGTCAATTTTTCTCCCCTGTTTCTTTTGTTAACCTTTTTTGCCCCCATTCCAGTCTTTCATTTCTTGAAATGACAGAGTTCAAAGATCTGATCACAAGACCTGATAAATCTTGTGGAGCATAGCCCTTAATTTTATGTGTCAGTAATTTTCAAGTTGTACAATAAAGCTTGCTAGAGCTCCACATGAACATATTTTATTTGTTCTTCCTAGTGTATGAGGATAGTAACACCAACAGAGTGCCTCAAGACCTTGCTGTCTCTCTGATAGGGAGCACAGATTTTTTTGACTTAAGAGAAAAAATGCAGTCAATTCATGTTAAACCACTGATTTTTGATTGCTACTCTCTTTTCCAATAGCTTCTTCCTCTGCTTGGAAATATATTTCCAAGAAAAGAGATTGTTCAGTAAAGACATATGAAGATGGTGGGGAATGTAATAATTTTATAAAAGATCTGATTCTGTCAAAACACCTGTTATTATGACCTTTTAAAATCTATGGAAGGAATTTTGTGGAGCCAAATCTTGAAACTTGATATCCATGTATTGTGCTATTGTATTTTAAATGGTGTTAATAGGAAGAAATACTTTTCCTTAAAGGATTTTCAGCTTATATTTCCTGATTCAGACATTCACTTTGGTTTATATTATCTCCTGCCTTACCTACTTTGGAGCATTTAGAGAACTAATGAAATACATTATGGAAGACATGCCATGTTTTTCACTGCAATAATACCTGTCCTGAGAGGATATATTTTCACTGATAGAACAAGATCATTAACCAAGAAACCTCGTTTTACTGTGTGTATTTTTACAACAAACTTGATTTGTGCGATTGTTGTTGTGACCTTCCTTGATAATAAAAAGTTTCATTTTTAAAGAGTTGTGTTTCCTAGCTTAGTGAGTGCTCACACATGACTAAGATTAACTGAACTTCCAGTCGCTGAAAGGAGAACTGCTGAGTTCTTCTGGAAATGTGCTTTAGGCAAAATAAATAAATAAATAAATATGAAAATGAGCATGTCCTTCTGACCCTACAAGTATTTCTTTCCTGGTGAGAGTTCAGATGACATCAGATTTTGTCACAGAAAACCAATAGAAGGAATATTAGCAATATGAGTCAGTGGCTTGGGAGTAGAGAAAGAGCCAATATAAGGCTCAGTACGTGTTCTTCACAAAATATATCCTGTTTCCAAAGAGGGGCTTTGGTTTAATTATTTTTGCTTCAGATTTCATTCACTGAATTATGAATTTCTTACAAGAGTCTTAAAAAAGTGTCTTGTTTCTCCAGAGAAAACTGCAGACTGTCTCAAATAATGAGCTACTGGCTTCGTGGAATTGCCTCCTTTGTTGTCATGGAAACTAAAGTTATGAAAAATGAAATGAAAGAAGCCAATAATGCCTCCCATAGTTTTGCTATAACTCTTGGAGTTGCTAATGTTCCTTATCACAGATAATTATTTTTAAAACCTTTGGATCAAAGGAATGATCAATATGGAGTTCTGTTGAAGAGCAACTGAACATTTGTGTACACAACTGGAGCATACTGATGCTAGTTAATCAGAATCTTACAGAATTATACTACAGATCTCAGTCCTAGGGAAGGTAGTCAAAATTTAGCAGAATTTTATCCAAGTGATGAGGATAAACCAAACTCCTTCCCAAACTCCTGGAAGCTTCCACCAGTGGGAAGTAATCTCCTTCTGAAGATTAACTGGCAATTTAGTCCTAGAATAAGGACTAAAGCATTCTTCATCAATTGTTTTCTGAAGGCTAATATACAAAACTCTTCCAAAACAAAGCTGTGTACTGTCCCATTCCAGATGAATCACCTGAATCAAGCATATTTTTTTATTTAAAAGAACTATGTCATGGGAACGGCCCTGCAAAAAGTCTCTGGCTTAATTAGTCTTGAAAATTTATAGTTATGGCATCCCTGTCCAAAATATCTGTAATTGACTTCCAAAAAAGAATATTGTACTTTAAATTAGTCCCACAGTCCATTAACATGGTTGTTTTACTTCAGTAATCAACTTCTACCTTAAGAATGTATCTGTATCACATAAGGGCCAAATCAGAAGTACTTTGGACCAGAGATATACTGATATCTTTTGAGCATCACAAATCCTAACGGTGGTTTATTATTTCCTGCCAGTTTGACAATTAGATATTCTCTTTAGATGGTCACAAAAATTTTTACAGGTAGATATTAAATATTTCAGTTGTATTTCCTCCAACTAGAATCACTCCCCAGTGCTCACAGGCTTCTTAAATGCAGTTGCTGGCACCAAAAAGACAGTGAAGATGGACTCTGCCTTTTATAAAAGGCACCTACCAGGCATGTGACATCCACTTCTATGTAGTAGGTAAATTCATAGAGCATTGGGTGTACAGTTAACATCTTGGGTTAATTCTCATCTTCACTTGAAGGCAACTCAAATTTAAAGAAGGCTATCATCATTATCTAAAACCTGAAAATACTCTCTAGGTTTTCTGCTGAAGCTGTCAATTCTGCAGCAATTAAATTCTCCTACTACTGAATGGACAGAAGGACCATGATGATCAGCAGCAATTGTTCCCACATGAAAGAGAAATCAAAGATTCTTACTCTACTCCCTTGATTCATTGCACTTTTCACTAAAAGTAAACATACCTACCCCTCCCTTGAATAAATGGTAGAAGCACATTTGAGGGGAGGGCTCTGATCATAATCTCATGGCAGCTCTCTTTCCTGGCCCGTGCCTCCTCTATGGGGATCAGACTGGAGAGCTCTCAGCTGAATGTGCTGGCAGGTTTGCTCTGTCTGTCTGTCTGGTGTTTCTGACTTGTCCAAACAACTCTGTCAACAGTCAAGGTGTTTAAGTCAAAGCTTAGTTTTTTGTTTTCAGACATCAAAGGATCAGTACTGTAGTCCTTAATGTGATGTCTGCCTACAGCAGTATACCGTAATCTTTTATTGAACCTGATCCTTATTTTTTTTCTGCTTTTATTTTATACTGTTAAGTGATGATATTACTGTTACATTTCACTGAGTTTTGTTTGAAAAACCCAACAGCTTCTGAATTACTCAGGTACCAAATTAAAGATGACCACAAAAGTGAACATCTAAAACAATACAGTAAAATGTGTTATTTCAGTTTCTGAATCTTAAAAAACAATTTTCATTAACCAAAAATCCATTCAAAGATACTCACCTTGAGCGAGGAATAAGAAAATGTTAATAGTAACACTAGCAGATAAAATCGATGAGCACAGGGGCAAAAATAAAAACACTCTATTTTTTAGAAAAAGGTAATTTAGAAATTAATCAAAACTTTACAAAGCACAGAAGAAAAAGCAATTAATATCAATGTTTTGTATTGCTTTCAGAGAGGTCAAGATTTTAATATTTTTGTTTGTCCTTTCCTTCACTTTGGCTTTATTCAGACTTGTTTATCCTGATTCAAAACATGTTTAACTTTCTGTCATTGAAACCTAAAGCCGGGATTACTTGAAGGACATGTTTGAATGCTTTCCTTAAATCATACCTTTGCCAAATATCCCAGTTTAATCACATTGTTTTTCTCAAGGAATGTTCAGTCTTGAAGAACAATCTCCTGGATTTGTGTAGTTAAGAAAGAGTTTCAGCTGCAAGATTTGTTCTATGTTTCCTTCAGTAAGCACCCTATCTTTACAGCTGTGGATAAAAACTAGAAAATATGATTTTAAAAGTCCATAAAGGCACAATTTCAGAAAAGCAAATAAAAATAACCTCAAAGGATTCTTTTTACAGCTCCTCCTTTTGACCTAACCTCCTTGAGGTTATACTTTCAGTGATACAGGATCAAAATCTCAAATCATGCAGAAAACAAATACATTTTCCAGAATAGATATCATCTTTTTTCAGTGAAAGGAAGTAAAAAAATCCTTGAGTCTTGAATATAATTATTTGAAGCAATATGAAGGAATCAAGACATTTGCTATTCCTTAGGAAGAATGAAGACATCAGAAGTGTTAATTAAAATTACATCCTGCATATAATTTGCATTTTCCATTTAAGATATTTAAGATATCCTTTTACCTTATGCAGTCTTCTTATCCACAAACTGAAACCTGCTTGATTTATGACATGTGTAATTCTTTTTAATGTGATAGTAATATCCAAAATGACCAAAAGTTGAACAGTTTGTAAATCTTACATTTTTTATAGATTAAAGGAAAAAAGGTGAGTTTCATTTATTTATTTTTTTTTCACAGTAGCACGCTTGTTTCTATATACAGTTTTAAAATACAATTCCTACAGGAGCGTCCTTCTTCTATCCTTACGTTTTTCTTCTGTCACTGACATAACATTTTGACCTCTTCTGGGGTGAAGTTAAATTCATACTGACACATCTAAACATAAATATTTCTCAGGAATCTGAGCAAATCTCAGATAAGATGAGGAAGCTATGTTTAACTATTGGAACATTTTTACAGAAGCTCATTCTCTACTGTAAGTTTCCCTGGGGATCCCTGAAAACAATTACTTCTTAGCCCCCTTTCTAATATATTTTTCAATAACTGCAATTACTAATTGAATTCAAGATTGTTTTATTTTTCTAAGATGTGTGCTCAAGCTCAAGTACAACTATGTGATATGATGTAAAATTAAGCCCAGTGAATTGTTAGTGTAATTTAGTATTGGAGGGGATTAATCTTGTCCAACTTTGAATTTCCTGAATTCAGACACCATGTCTAAGTCAATTGTATAGAATCCCTCAGTATCCTATGAGGAAATCAGGTAGCTCCAGACACTCCAGACACCTTCTACTGTAAGGCAGGTATCTTATGCAGAACAGATAGTGTGTGCTCTAGCAATGCCTCTCCCTCTCACTGTGGTGATATATGGATGACCAGTGAAAAGCAGATGATTCCTAGGTTCAATGTCAAGAAAACTGTGAACAATGTTCTTCCATTCTGTATCCCAGCATTGGCAGCAGCATCACTTTCTAGCTCTTCTCTGGCAGTTCTACCTGCTGTCTTCCCTGTGGGCCAGCAGCTCCCAGCTCCACCCCTTCTACGGGGCCATGCTTGTCTCTGTCAGCTGCCAAGTGAGAAACTCACTGCATCAGAGGAGCAACTTGCTGTATATGACAGTGGAATAACAGACTGTCCTGCTTCTGAGCAGATATCAGTGGTGCCTAAGGAGACCAGGGAAATTACAGAGGGACCAAGAAAACGAGAAGGAAAAAGCCTCAAGGGAAATGGAGAAACACAAAAAGAACAGCTGCAACAGAAGAAACACACATAAAACCTAATACTGTGTAGGTGTAAAATTAAAACAAGATGATTTATAAAGAACTGTGGAGGGAAGAGGCTGTTGGGACAAAGAGAGGATATATAATTCAGAATTAAATTTTTTGGGAGACTTGGTCTTTGCACAGTCTGGATAGTGAATAGTTAAACTGGTTCTCTTGAATAACCTATACAGTGACATTTGTTTCCATAAATTATTCACTGAATACTGACAAATAACAAACTCATTTGTTTTAACTGGCTTTCAAGGGAAAAAAAGGTGAAATTTTCAATACATTATTCAAACAGCTGGAGTTCAGATATGTTTTTATGTATGTCACCACAAATACACTTGAGGTGTTATTAGATGGCAAGTGTGATAAACCGGGCATTTGCTTTGCATCAAATGCTATTGATTGCTGAGCTCAGAGGGCTGTTGTCTGCTGAAAATGTGGAGTATTTGAGCTTTTGCCAGTTCCTTGTTGCTGAGCAACAGCATTTGTCCCTTCCAGTTTCTAGTGTGTATGTAGCTTGTACATATGGATTAAGTTGAATGTAGAATGAAAACTACCTTAACTACTTAATGACTGGATATTGTATTCCCTTTATTTAAAAAGTAAGAGCTGCCAAGCAGTACATTCTCGTGCATTTTGGCTGTGTATAGGATGTGGCTGTCTGGGGGCAGACAGAAGCAGGGCTGCCCTGTTGGAAGTGGAGAACAGGGAGATAAGGAGTCCTTGTGCTGATCAGGGAGGGACTCAAAGCCAGGGCTCAGCCCCACAACAGCCTAGTAAACTGCAGGACAGACAAGACCAACCAAAGGCATAAGTCATACAGTGATGGCAATGGAGCAGGTCCGACGTTCAGTCGCGATGTCAGGTCACATGCCCCAGTGGACCAAGTCTGGGCAGGGCTGTGGACCTCTGTATGGTTCCAGCTCAGTGGGACACATGGCTGGGCAAGGCAGGACTTATGAGCAGCCGAAACCTGGCCCTGCAGCAGTCTGACTGGGGCAGAGATTGACAGCCATGGGATCCTGGGCCTGAGGAAGGCAGGAGAGCCATGAAACGAGGCTAAAGATATTCTAGACTGTTGGTGCCCCAGGACTCCTGCAACAGGTAAACAACTTTAGTGAGAATCACACTCACAGATTATTTAGTAATACAGAATTTCTGAACAAAATACGGAGATCTTTTACTACTTTCATGCAGTAATTTTTTTTATTATTGTTGTTATTTTTAATCTGTAATTACTTGTGCAAATAAAAAAAAAAATAATATTCATCGATGATGAGAATGTTTTTCACCACTGCAGGAGAATGAGAGCGTTTTTGTAAGATCCACATTTGGGTGAAATTGGGATTCACATAGCAGTGCTAAAATTATTTTGACCTTTTCATCAGTCGCTTTAAAATGTCAGAAGTTTTCAACTGACTCCACAAAGCACCTTTAGTTCCATTAAGCACCTGTTTTGTATCTGCTATTTTATATTTTGAATTCCAATAGCTGTGTGTTAATTAACATAACAAAAAGTAATTTCCCTCATATATCCAAATGGAAAGCCAGAGGTAAAATCAAGGTCATTTGTGTTTAAGGATAGTGGAACCCAGTGAACCCAGCTTCCAACTAATTTAGTTCCAATTAAATCCAGTGTTTAATTAGATCATATTCATGGCTCACTGATGAAATTCTGTAGAAAACAGAACTGAGAAACAGTCATGTTGGATTGAGTTACTCATATCTTACAGGTTTTTTTTGTTTAAATGGTCAAACTCTCTAATTCTAGTTATTCCAAGCATAATCTTACTGGTGTCAGCCTGCCATCTGAAAAATTGGTAGTGGTTAAGCAAAAAGAAAAAATGCTGTTTAGTTTTTAATTTCTTGAAAGCTGCAAGTCTTCCATACCTCCATGTTGCATAACTAAAAAAAAAATTAAATTAATTAAATAAATAAATAAATAAAAAGAATTTTCCTCTTATACCTCATGCATGAAGTTGATTTCTACATGAAAGGTCACAGAAATTTAGGAATAAGTTAATTATGTACATATGACTTCCTCAGCCTCCCTCTGAATACAAATGTATCATCTTTAAATGCACCATAGTACCCAAGTCTTTGAAATGGTTCAGACTTTTATCATTAATTGCAAAATATCCTTCTTTTCCAACATTAAAAATGATGAAGCAAAATACATAAAAAATAATCTCAAATATTTGTTTAATCCTCAGAGCAGCAACAATCAGCAATAGTGTAGCTATGATGATGATAAGCTAATAGACCCTTTCAACTATGCTGTGTAAAATCTGTAGTAGTGATGCTGCATAAAACTTCTGTGAAGAGGGTGCTGGAGTTCTGCCTTAATTGCAGATTTATTTGAGCATGGATTTGCCTATTGAGTTAGGTCAAAATTTCACATAGCTGTTAGGATTTACCTATAAAGTTAATGAAGTGCACATCTTCCCTCAAGTCTCTTATAGTCATTAATTTGTATCGTGCTGCAAAAATTCCTCTGTTTATGACAAAGAATCTCCTCTAAAACCCCACAAGATTTGCAATAAGATGCTATTCATTTATTCATTGTGGCAGTAAATTCTGTGGAGAACTTGAATGGCACTTGTCTGTTTCCCAGAATTTGTGCTAAAACAAAGAGATTATTCAAAATTCAGAGCTCTATACTGAGAAATGTATTCAGTTATCAGTGTTATGAAACTAATATTCATATGGCTTTTCAAAGTCAAGTGCTTTGTGACAGTATAAATGGAAGTAGTGATTGCACGGTAAAAAAGTTGGTACAAATAAGCATTGATATTTTTAAATCTTTTTTGATAAGCTTGTAATCTTTGCAAGCAATCAATGTTATTGAAAGAATGGACTGGAAAGAAGTCCCTGCATTGTCATTATTGGTTCTGGAGATGATGCTGCAAAATTTTATTTAAAAACTACGAACTTAAAGGAGTAAAATATATCTTAAAAAATCCAGAAGTCATTGGCTCCAGAACATTCACAGGAAGTCTACTCTGGAACTGTGCTTCTCTAAGAGGCCTTCTAAATTCTAACCAATTTTTTTTTCATGGCCAGTTTGTTTTTACTTGCTTTTTTTGCCAACATTGTCCTTTAGATTAAATAGCTCTTATTCCTCTCTCTTGTTTATCCCCAAAGTGTTTATAGAGAGACTGTATTCCCTCTCAGCTTTTGTTTTGCTAGGCTAAACAAGGCAAGATCTGTTGACAGATGGTTGGCCAGAACCCAGCCAGGCGAAGCTGACACACCAGCTTCAGAGAGCCAGGAGCCATCAGTCTGAGGAGGCTACCTCCAGACTCTGAGGCATCCCTTCAGAGAGCTGAGAGCAAATAACCATTCTCTTGGACTGTAGCTTTCTCACTTCTACCTGTTCCCAAGCTACCAATAGTCCATGAACTAATTTATTTATTTTTTCATAATAGTTAGCTGCTGAAATGCTTTTATGGACACAGGAAGTGTTATTGTACTGGACTAATTTTTGTCAGACGAATGTGTACGCCAACATAAGTGAAAGGTAAAGAGTCTGAAGAGAAAGCAGTAAAAAGCTGTCATGGATCCTGAATTCTTTTTTCACATTTGGAGGTGTGCTGAAGTCCTTGAATATCAGTGTTATTTCTTCCTTGATCCAAAGAGAGATTTCATATGTATGGCAGTCACACCAGTATCTGCTGGATACAGAATTTCTTGTTATATCTCCCTGATCTGAAAAAAGGGCTCATAGAATGCTAACAGAAAACCAGAAAAGTAGGGAAATCACTGAGAAATCCTGTATTTTTTATTCTTATTTCTTTAAAATTGACCTGGTAACAAAAATTAATTTCTCCTTTTGAACTACAAATATCATGGCCAAAATTCAAATGGAGGTACCTCTGTTCTTCCAATGAAGAAGTGGAATTGCTTGTTTCATAATTAAAATTACTCTTTTCCCATCTTAAAAATATTTTGCAGTCATAAAGTGGCTTCTTACCAACAATGTTGGCTGTTCTTCAACATGGGGTGAGGTAATCCCTACATATAGTGCTCAGTCTTAGGAACTGGCTAATGTCCAGACTGTAAAAATGAATAGGTTGTGTTGATGTAATAGGCTTTGAAATCTTGTTGCTGTAAATCTTCCATGGGAAAAATATAATTGTCATGCCTATGGATAGTTTTATGACTAAAAGATGTGGTAAAGATTTACCCCACACACATGTTCTTCTAAAAAAATGAAACCTAGAAGGATTATTTACCAGAACCAGCAATACACACGTAGCTGTCTATTTTCCTCCCTGCCTCCTTCCTGTCATCTATTCCTCCCTCCCTTGCTCCTTGTCTCCTTCCCTCCTCTCTCATCCCCCACACTCCCACAGTCTTATCCTCCCTTCTTTTCTTCCAATCCTCCTTCTCATACCCAGGTTTCTCTATTTTATTACACACCATAGGATGATTTCTGTGAAGATTCTGGAACGTTTGTGTGTCTGAATGAATCAGGGGCATAATTTTGACTGCCAAAATCAGTCCGGTGCAGCATTTTCTTGATTTATTATGACACAGATCATCTGATTACTTTGTGACAATATTTTCTATATTCAATCTGTTGAACTTGTTCTTTCTGAATGTAATTTTTCCTTGTGATTCTTCCAGGTTTTTGTTTTTTTTTTTTTAAACTGTATTTAAATAAATTTGAGCAATATGGGAATTGAGAAAATATATTCATTTTGACACTACTGACACTTTGCTTATATGTTATGTCATTTTTTTGTCTTTCATCCTTCACATGAGGGAGCATGATTAAATCCTTCGGCATAAACTAAAGCTTTGTTGGCTGTGGATGGACCTTTTTCTCAACAATATTGTAACACAAATAATAGATTTATTCATTACAATGCTATTAACAGAGAATGCTGCACCACAGAAAAATGTTTTTTTGTCTTACACAGGGACCTGTTAACTTTTTTTTTTCCACCAGTATGAAGTCCCAGTTCAATAAGAGTAGTTGCAAGAGCCCGAATATGTAATGTATTCAACATACTAATAAATTTTCTTAGTACTATAAATGTCAACACTGCAATTTTCTTCAATAAAATTCATATTCACAGGTATCCAAACAGCAGTCTTTGGCTGGGGATCCAATACATGTGTGTTTGGTGGAGACTTCAATATTTGAAAATATAATTTGTAAATAAACATGAGTTTTACTGGAACAGTGACTGAACAAGAAAGACTTGGAAAGTATCTGGATCACTTGGAGGGCTGAAATTTTTTAAAGTACAACTTGTCATTTTCACATACATAGACAATCTGAAAGACAACTCTGTTTGAAAGGTGTCAAATCTTTAGCGAGCACATAAGTGTTGGGGTAGGGACTGGCCAAAAGATTCATGCAGAAAAGGCAACTGCTATGGGTGCAGAGGGCAGAGAGAAAAAATGAGACAGGGGTGAAAGGGGTAGAGGAAGATAAAGTATCCCCATCAAACAGATTTCCCTCAGCATCTTCTGAGATGAATAGCTGAAGTCCCACAAAAAAACGGGGCTGATGTACAGAAAAAATCAATCAGATGTGAGAGCAGTGCTGACCTGCTCACATATTGATTGGCAAGGACAGCAAGAAACTCAGAACGATTCCTTACATGCAGGTATTCACAGAGTCATCATGCACTTCCTACTCCTTTCTTGATGTTTCTCTTTGCCTGACTGGATTTCTATATGTCATAATGTTATTGCCATATGGTGCAATGAAATATAATAGCTCCTGCATAAAGTTGTATGCAAAGCATTCCTTAATCAGCTGAAGATCATACTGCAATCTCCTTGATATGAGTCGCTCAGTAGTTTCTGGATGACCATCTTATCAAAATTGTATTCTATTTACCATAGCTGCAAACAGACATTACATCCTGACACCATCTCCTTGCAAATATTTAGGTCTCAAAAGCATAATACTGCTTTGCTTTTACATTGTTGTTGGCTATTATTTTGGTAGTAATTCTCACAGTTATCAGGATTTACTCTTTTATCTTGATCCCGCACAATTATAAAGTCATTGAGTTAATACTGTGCTACACTATTGCAGTGCTTAATATTCTCTAGTGCTGAAATTTTAGATTTTTAGTCATGATTTCTTTCTACTTTTTTGACCAGAAACATTTTATTAAAAAAAAAGAAAAAAGAAAAATGAAAAGACAAAAGAATGAAATTATTGAGAAAAATCAATAACTCAAATGCATTTCCATATTTCAGTTTTCATTTTTTCTTGCTTTAGCACAACTCTGTATATTTCTATTACACCATTTATTGTACACATGTATATTAGAATGATAACTCCTTCAGGTGGGACAGTAATAAATGCTATCACCAGGGAAAATAATGTCTGGGAAGGAATGTACCATACAAACATTGTAATTCTTGAAGAAATAATAACCACCGGAGGAAGAATTCTTTCCAAGGACTTCCTGAAGGTGATGCAGCTCTATTTAATCTTCAAAGTGAGTTAATTGTTTTTGTATGCAAGAAGACAAGATCCTATTCTTGCGCTCTAAGCTGCCTCTTGATTCTGGCCAGGGACAAAACTGAGTTGATAACATACAGACAACACTTTCAAATCAATTCCATTTTGGTAGTTCAGAGTTGATATTTAAACACAAAAATCTGCTTCCCATGTTGTAAGTGCATGGGAAAGAGAATATAGATGGAGTAAAGATGCACATGAACAGAATGTACTTCTGTTGTAGATAGTCCTAAATTATTAAGCTTTATCCAACCTGAAATGGATTACTGCTGTTAGTGGAGGCGTCAAAGGTAAAATTACATGGTCTGAGGCTGCCATTTTTTTTTTAACTTGCATTTCAGTTTGACTGTAATAATAATGTATTGTAGGAAAATGTCAATCATTTCTTGTTAAAGTTGTTCTGGAGAGGAAAGAGAATGCATTTTCCTTCATAAATGAATGTAATTTAATTCCTCTAGTCTTTCTTGTTCTATTATAAATATAAATAGTTTTTTTATAATTGATTTTTCTGTCCTGTGCTACCAGATTTTGCCTATATCTCCCATTGAAAACTGGTTTGAAATATCTCCGTCAGTGTTTGGTCCATATTCTTATTTGAGATGCCCCATTTCTTCTCAGATTAGGATTGTATGTTTACTTTGATTGATTTGCAATCTCTTTATTGCTGGATTTTTTCAGGTGTGGCTGGTGGAATGTACAAGATGTTTGTGTTGTTAAAAGTATTACTTGCTGTGTTTGTAAGGCTTTCTCAAAGAAAATTTTGTAGGCTTTTCTGCAAGATACAATGCTTTAGATTCACTTTCTTTCATTTGAAAGTTTCTTCTTTACCTAATTCTTAGAAACTCAGGACATCAAACTCAATGGGACTTTACATTTCCAATATACTTTAACATTCAACCTGCTTAGAAATTCAGCACTAATTGCTGCAATGAAGATCTTTTAAGCCAGTTTTTTAACTGTTTCATGCCTTCTACACTTCATTTAAAAGGTAATGTGATTTTCTTCCATGGTTTACTTCTGACAGAAGAGGTTCACCGTGTTTCTTTTGTTTAAAAAACTCAACAACACACAGTTATATCAAGGAAAGATCACAGATTAATTTGGTATAATTTAATTCTGCTCATTCTCGTTGTTGCATGTTGTTCTTTTTTTTTTTTTTTCTTTTTTTTTCCCTCCAGGTATTAACTTTTCTTGCTTTCATAATTCCTTTTAATGTATTTCATAAAATTGAAGTCAGACTGCAGTATAATAAGTCAATGACTGTTATATCTACTTCCCCCTCTTTTCTGCTTTCCAGTCAAATTCAATTGACCACTGACTTTTTTTTTCCAGTATTCTGTTGTGAGTAATCACAGAACGCTTTCAGGTTTGATGTGCTTTGGTTGAGTCCATCCTCTCAATCAAGAACACTTTATTAGCAGCTGTCATACTGTCATATAGACTTGATAAGCTGAAACGTTGCAGGGGAGCAGAACTGTCTTGCTAATTCACAGACTAAACTTTGATCTTTAACAATCTAACTCTGTACTGTTAATTATTCCTTAAGAATATATTGAAAGATGAATGTACTATGGTCAGATAAGACAGAGATCAGTGCTGTCTTTAAGATACAAGCTTACGAAATGTGTTACTATTTTTATATAGTGCTTAGGCTGTTAGTAGTTATTTTTCATTACTCTACATTTCACAAAGTATTAAGGTGTTAAATGACAATCCAAATATGTTTTTATATGAGAATATTGTAGCTCATGTGTTGTCAGCATGCAACACTCATGTCTTCTGCCTTCCTTTAAAAAGCCCTTCTGTCAAGAAAGGCTAGAAAACAACATTCATTAGTGTATTAATTCAGATAGTAAATATTGCTGTAAAAAAAAGTAGCATTCCATTTTCACATGCTAGATCATTTAACCACTTTGGTAGCCCTGTAAATGACAGAAAGTTCCATGAAATGTCTATTGGAAACGCCTAATCCAACCTAATGGTTATTTTCCTTTCTACAGTGAACTCGCAGTGTGAGGAGAAAAGTGTCTATTTGAAGAGGAAACAATTACAAACAAATCTGTCTTCTAATAGCAAGCATTCCGAAATCAGGATTCTCTGTGCTCCCATTAATGTCTATATACCACAAAAAGCTCCTCTGAGGACACTGGAATTGCACAAGTGGTGCATGGGAGAAAGGAATGGAGTTCTGAGAGGTAATCCTATACTAAATATTGAATGATTGTAAGAGCAAGGTGAAAATGAAAGGGTGGCCTTTACAGTTGTTCAGAGGGCTGTGCAATAAACAAAACACAAGACAAATAATCAGATTGGGTTACTTCCATTGACTTTTATTATTTCTTTTGAAATTTCATTTTCCATATTTTGCAAGGTATTGACAATTTCTAGGAACTAAATACTTGTTTTCCCACTTTTTAATACCTTGAGTTTCTAATGTTGCATTTAACAGGTTTAGAACTCACAAGAGTTCTGCTCTAAGGTCATTTCTATTAAATACTGTACTTGCAAATAATAGAAAATTTGCATTCAGTACTGTCTCTGTTTCTATTATGTTAGGGCATTGTACAAAATGCCTGTCAGATGCCTGTTTGTAACATGACATTTTCAAATGTCTACTCTGAATATTACAGTGATTGTGAAGACGTTGGATGCTTTTCCCTGAAGAGGACAAATTCATCCCCAGGAAGAAAGGAAAAATATGCCGACAATTTTGCAACGTATTCTTTAGCAGATGTTATGATGCGATAGACATTGGTCCACAGGGAGAGCCATAGAAATTTGTTTGTGCATTAAACAGAGCTTTATGAGAAGCAAGAAATGTTCCTGCTGAACAATAGATATAATGCAAAGCGTATAGTCTTTGTGGGAAACTGGTTCTTACAAATAAATATTTAATTAACAAGAAATAAAAGGGAGTAATAATGTCTTAACTTAAGAATACATTGCTATAGATTCAAAATTCAGTGTTTTTAAGCCTTGGATATTTTGCTGCTAAGTGTAAGATGTCTGGAAGGAGCTGTCTGTTCAGATGATTACATCTGGCATCAGGCTTAAAGCCTTTTATGCTTTGAGAATTAGCCATTTGTCAGTATGCATAGGATTGCTCCTAAGAGTTACACTGATGACTTCAAAGATAGAAGCTGATGAGCCACTTGAAGTACATAGTTCAGATAATATTTTTTAAAGTATCCTGACTGGGGAACTTTAGGAGAGATAGTAAAATATTTTAGAGAAAGAGGTAAAAAAAAAGAGCAAGAAAGATTTTCAAATAGGCCATTTTTATACATATATATGAGATGAAATGTATCCCAGAATTCCCAATTAATTTTGAAAGCAATGCTTTTAGTGAAACATCACAAAGTAAGTACATTAAACTTGTTCTAATTTTTGTAGGGCTATGATTTTTTTGTCACTGATTCTTTGATACCCTTCATCTGCTGAAGCTGTTGTAATGAGTTCCTTTGAATCAAGAAACAACTGGAAGTTCATAACAAAAGCACCAGGAATTCCCAGGTAACTTTTGCTTAGAGCTCCCCTATAGACAGTTCAAAAATTTTCAGAGGATAATGCAGAGTTTCTTCTGGAAGGAGCTGGAGGAAAAGAGAGGCCTCATTGCTCTTTGAGCCTTGTTTTAATTTTCTGGTACTCAGAAGACGCAAACTTAAATGTGCATTATGGATATGTAAGCAGAAGAAATTGTAAGGGTACATTTGTATGAGTCTCAATACTCCAAATTGCGTATGCTTGACCAAAATTGAAGATGAATATTTTGTTACAATTCCTTAAATCTAAAGCGAAAACGAAACTCCTCAATAATTAATTATATTCAATTTGATAGATTGGTTTCATGTAGCATTTACTTCTCTTTTTCCCCCTTATTATTGCTGTAAAATGTCTATTTCTATGAATAAAATTTACAGCTAATGGCTGTAGCCCCTTTTTTTGTACTGTTGTGTTCAAGGCTCAAGAATTCAAGACTTCTGACTTGAATTTTGACATCTGATTTAACCCCAGGAACCTGATTTTCTTAGCTGCTTATCGCTCGTCCACGTGGAATCATTTTGCTCTGTTTCACTTCTCTGAAAACAGCTCAGAGCACTTTCTTCCTACTAATGTCACATGCTAACTACATCACTGAGGCCCTTACACCAGAACATAGTCCTATAAATTTGTATCTCTTGTCTGAGTAATCTGCCTTACAGAATGACACTTCACAACCGAAAAACTATAGCTTCTGCTTATTTTCATTCTACTTGGATGAGTTCAATATCCTGATTTAGTGATTTTAGAGTTCTGTTTACTTTGCATTAGAGGAGCAGTTCCATTGCTCAGACACTTAATGCTATTAATTAGCAATAATGCATATAGCCATGAACATTAGAGCCAGATAAATGCCTTCTACCATTTTAATTATCTTAAAAGACACACAGAAGAAAGACAGACTTATGTATTTTAACAGCAGACAGAGAAAACATTTGTATGTTGGACAAACATAGCCTTTGTATTTTTGCTAATACCAGATGACATAGTTAAAATACACTGTCAAAAACAAATTCATTTAGTGACAATTTTTAGACTAAAAATGCAACGAAATACTTTTCCTTTTGTGTTTTAGTATGTTAGCCACAAAGATTTCTCTCTTAATATGCAGCAAGCTCTCTTATTATTATGTAGCTTGCTTTACAATGATCACACTAGAATAAAAGGTCTAGATTACTCTTGTTTTCTTTCTTTCAAGAATACCTCCCACAGCTATACAAAACATAGACTATGCAGTCATTATTAAACTGCAGTTTCCCAGGCTCTCGCTATGCACTGTCACTACAGGTTTGCTCAATTCCGTAATGTATTACTTGTCATAGACAAACTATACCCTAATTTAAGCATGAATTTTGCTTAAAAGAACTCCATGATTTTAGAATGGATATGAGCGATACGTATTATAGGTGTTCTTTTAATGATTTCTAGTTAATCTCAACTATCCTTTTAATTTTTTCCAGAACTTATCCTGCTTTCCACTACTGGGGAACACAATCAAGAGAAAAAGCAAATGAAAGAGAAGAAAAGGAGTGAAAGATGGGAAATACTTGGGATTCGTGCAATTCTAAACATACATCAACCTATATCAGAACAGAGAAGGTGGAATTAGGAGTAAGCTGGTAGCTCTTTGCCTTTTGAAGCACAGTCACGTTATTCATGTTTGAGACACAAGTTGGTAGTTTGAGAAGGCACTGGGTCCATGTCTTCAGAATGGTATGGTTTGCTGGGAAACAGGTTTACAAAGTTCTTGTTCATTGTGGAGATGCCATTCAATATGTGCTTTTCCCAGGACTTAAGTAAATTTGAATCATGCTCAGTTGTATTTTGATTCATGAAGCAGCAATAGATATGAAACATTACAGGCTGGCCACAGCCTGCATTACCCATTCCCCTGTTCACGGGGATGAGATAGAAGAGGGAAGATGGGGGGAAGATGATTTTAGTTTGATTATCAATAGGCAATACATTATGTTAACCTCTTTACAATTAGTTCTGACTGTGGTAGTAATTGGGTCACTGATCTCCCTGTGCTTATTTCAACTCTTAAGCCCTTTTTCATCCTATTTTCTCCCTCCTTTACTTCTGAGATGGGGGAGTGAGAACATGTGGTGGAGGCTAGCTGACCATCAGGGTGATGAGCGCACAGAGCACAGACCACACCTCTAAAGTATCTGGTCTGGCATGGTGTGGCTTAGAGTCCCTTCCTGGCAGTGGCTGACAAAGAGACATCGTGTGGCCAAGAAAAAGGGAAGGAATCATCATAGAATCATCATAGAATCCTTGGAGTTGGCAGAGACCTTTAAAGGTCATCTAGTCCACCTCCCCTGCAATGAATGGGGACATGCACAGTTAGATCATGTTGCCCAAGGCTTGATCCAGACTCACCTGCTGCAAAGTCCAGTGCTGGAGGAGCTGACTGAGCAAGGGACAGCCAACAAACTAGGAGCTATGCAAGAACAATTCTCCCCACTTTATTGCTAGCAACTCAGCAACACTTAACAGTTTTAATTACAGAAAACAGCTGGCCTAGCAGTTGCTTTCCCATAGGAAAAGGAGAATAAATTATTATAGTTACCTTTCACGAATTATCATTCTGCTTATCTAACATAAATGTTCCCACCCACAATAAAAAGATGAACATACTTCTGTTATTTTTCAAAGTAAAAATCTTTATTGTTGGTAGGCAGTCACAATGAAAGGGAATTTTTTTAAAGTAGGGTTTCAATGGAATGTTTTAATGTTCATAGTGAAGCTTTGCCTGGAAACTATAGATCAGGCTTTAAGATTCCCTGGTGCTCTACATTCACATTCATACTACTGTCTGGTGTAGACTGTTACTTCTGAGACAGTCTAAATATAAATTATGTTTGCTTTCCATAAAACTCTGTGGATTCTGTTCTGCTTCCATTGAGGTCAGTGGCAGTTTTGCCATCAATTTTTGCAAAACCTGAATCAGGTCTGAGTAAGAGAGAAGGGGGAATACTCGGGGGAGCAGTAAGCAAACACCTGCAGTTTCTTTCAACATTTCTCAGATGCAGTATTTTATCTGCTTAATTTGGCTTGTACACTGTCAAGTGCTTTAGCCCAGAGTACTTAATGAGTTTTTACAGGAGCTAGACCTCTACCACCTAAGGGAGTCCTAGGGACGTCACTGAGGCAGGGAGAGTAGATGCTGATTAAAAAACAGGGACTTACCTACTTCAGAATCACTGCTGGTTGGCTTACAGATCTGAAAGGTCAACACAGCAATATACTATGAAAAGTGCTTGATACTAGTCTACTGAAGTAGACTAGTAGAGGATGCCACATATTGTCAAGATACTAAGATGTTCAGAGTAAGAAGAGCAAACATTCAGTGGAATTTCATGTGTAACAAAGTCCCCCAAGGCGGACGTTGATACGGAAGTAGAGGTTGAACCTTCCCACCAATATTCCATTCTTTTTTGTTGCCGTGTGACAGATGGCAGCAGAGGGGCATTGTGTCAGAATGATGGCTGACATGGAAGTGTCTATGAAGCAAAGTTGAATTCCCTGTAACTGAATTCCCCCATGTGTAAAAAATGGCACCCACTGACATTCACTGACATTTGCTCAGCATTTATGGAGACTAACCAGTGGATGTGAATACAATGAGGCAGTGAGTGGTGCATTTCATCAGTGTTGACTGAGGGCATTCGTCTTCACTGGTGCAGACTCTTATAAGTGCAGCACGCAGGCTCTTATTCATTGCTGATGAAAAAGCATAGCTAATGGTGGTGGCTGACTATCAGTACAAGCTATAGGATTAAAGGATTGAGCGCAGTCCTGCTGAAAAGGACTTGAGGATACTGGTGGATACCAAGTTGGACGTGAGCCAGCAATGTGCCCTCTCAGCCATATCCTGGGTTGCATCAAAAGAAGCGTAGCCAGCAGGGCAAGGGAGGTGATCCTGCCCTTCTACTCTGCTGGTGAGACCTCACTTGGGATACTGCATCTGAATACGGAGTCCTCAGTGCAGAAGAGACATAGATCTGTTTAAGCACATTCAGAGCAGGGCCACAAAAATGATCCAAGGGATGGAACACTTCCCCTATGAGGACAGGCTGAGACAGCTGTTCAACCTGGAGAAGAGAAGGCTGTGGGAAGATCTGATGGTGGCCTTTCAGTATAGAAAGAGGGGGCTATAAGAAAGAGGGGGACAGAGCCTTTAGGAGGATCTATTGTGTTAGGAGAAGAGGAAATGGTCAAGCTAAAAAGGGGGAGATTTAGAATGGATATAAGGAAGAAGTTTTTTATGATAAGGGTCATTAAGCACTGGAAAAGGATGCCCAGATATGTGTTTGGATAGCCCATGCTTGAAGGCATTCAAGGTCAGGCTGAATCAGGATCTGAGCGAGCTGATATACCTGTAGGTATCACTGTTCATTGCAGGGGGAGTTGTACTGGATGACTTTTTAAAGTCCCTTCTTACTCAAATGATTATATAAATTTATGATTTTAAATGCTCAAAAATACTACTGAAATTCTGTATTTTTAATTTAAAAAGCCCTATATACTATTTTCTAGCTATGATTTTCTTCCTGCCTTCCTGCCTTCCTGCCTCCCTGCCTCCCTGCCTCCCTGCCTCCCCTGCCTCCCTTGCCTCCCTTCCTTCCTGATATTCTCAGACCCGATTCTCAATTTACAGACATGAGCCACTACCATCTGTGTGGCTGGTTACACTGGTTACACATCGTAGTACATTAGGCAAAAGTAGGACTATTAAATATGCTAGACAATTACTCTAATCACATTTTATTTTTAAAAGTGAAACAAATTCACTCTAAAGAGTTCCTTATGTTTACTTTGAAAGTGCTCTTTGTACCATCATAGATTAATAACGGCACTTTATTGTTAGCCATTTCATTTGTCTTTGTTTATGAATAGATAAAATATATGCGATAATACTATTTTAGTGAGTCATGTATTAGTTTGAGGGATAACTCAATTTTCTAAGCACTAGGGACATGAGATCCTCTTATAAATCTACAGAAGTTTTCAGTATACAAAAGCTGTTGCTGCTGTCAGCTGCCACGGATTGCTATTACCCATCAAAGTCAAGGGAAATATGGTCATATACAGCAGCTGACAGAAGAAACAGAACATTCAGCTTCAGAACAAGTTTAAAGAACCAGAACAGTTTGCTTGAAATAGCTACCAAAGCAGAGTATAGTAGAAATACTAGTGGGGCATGACAAGAAACAACTCGAGAAAGGAAAAGGTTGGATCCTCCTTGGTTGAGGATCCAGTCAGAGATTTTCTAGGCAAACTTGATGCACATGAATCAGTGGGCCCTGATGAGATGCTCCCACAAGTGCTGAGGGAACTGGCAGATGTGATTGCCAAGCCACTCTATCATCTTTGAAAGGCCTTGGAGAATAGGAGAGGTGCCTGAGGATTGCAGGAAAACTAATGTTATTCCAGTCTTCACAAAGGGCAAGAACATATAGGCCAGTCAGCCTTATCGTTTCCCTGGAAAGATTATGGAGCAGCTTATTCTGGACGTCTTCTCCAATCAAGTGGAAGAAAAAAAGATTACCAAGAATAATCAATATAGATTCACCAAGGGGAAATCATGCTAGAGAAACCTTCTAGCCCTCTTTAATGTCATTACTGGCTGTGTAAATTGGGGAAGAGCTGTGGATGTTGATTACCTTGACTTCAACAAGGCTTTTGACACTGTCTCCCATAATTAAGCTTGGGAGATGTGAGATAGATGAGTGAGCAGTGAGGTGGATTGAGAATTGGCTGACTGACAGAGTTCAGAGAGTTGTGATCAGTGGTGCAGAATTTGCTTAGAGGCCTGTATCTAGTGGCGTTCCCCAGGAGTCAGTACTGAGTTTGGTCTTGTTCAACATCTTCACCAAATGGCCTGAATGAAAGTATACAATACAGCCTCAGCAAGATTGCTGTTGACACAAAGCTGGGAGGAGTGGCTGACAAACCAGGAGACTGTGCTGCCATTTAGTGAGATCTGGTCAGGCTGGGGAATTAGGTGGAGAGGAGCCTGATGAGGTTCAACAAGGGCAAGTGCAGAGAACTATGCCTGGCGAGGAATAACTGCATGTGACAGTATATGTCAGGGGCCAACCTGCAGGAGGGGAGCTCTCCAAAGCCGGACCTGGTGGACTACAGTTCCATGAGTCAATAATGTGCCCTCATGGCCAAGAAGACGTGTCATCCTGGGATGCATTCAAAAGAGCATAGCTAGCAGGCTGAGGGGGACTATCCTGCCCTTCTATTCTGCCCCAGTGATGACACATGTAGTGTACTGTGTCCAGTTCTAGGCTCCTCAATTCAAGAAAGGTGGAATTTGTGAAGAGAGTCCAGCGTAAGACCGCAAAGATTTTTCCCTTATAAGGAAAGGCTGAGAGACCTGGGACTGCTCAGCCTGTAGAGCAGAAGACTGAGGGAGGATTTTATGAATGCTTATAAAAAAGTGTGGGAGTCATGTGGATGGTGCCAAACTCTCAGTTGTACCCATCGACAGGACAAGGGGCAGTGGCACAAACTGCAACATAGGAAGTTCCATACAAATGCAAGGGAAATCTTTGCTGTGAGGGTGACAGTGCACCTGAACAAGTGTGAATTCTCTTTCTCTGGAGATATTCAGAATTTGCCTGGACGCTTTCCTGGGCAACCTACTGTAGGCAGCATGCTTTGGCAGAAGGGTTGAACTAGATGATCTCCATAGTTCCCTTTCAACCTCTACGATTCTGTGGTTTAGCTGTCATGAATTTTCTCCCACAGACTTTACTGGAGCCTGAAAACCCACTCACCTTTTTTACAGTTTTCCATTGCTACAAAATTGCATTTTTGTGTGATATTTATCTCTTGAAAGTGATTTTTATTATGCCTTTGTAATTGCAAAATGTAAGAAATGTTCCTTTTTTATATAATGAATCTTGTTAATTAAACTAATTTTACTTTTGTGCTATGAAGAGAAAGTTCATGTTATATAACAGAGAGATTGCATTAATTCCAATTGAATTAATGAAGCTGATGTGCTAGTTAGCAGCAAATTACTGTTAATTACCAAGTGTCAACCTCTGAATTAAGAACAAAAAAAGGGAGGGGGGAGAGAGAGATGACATAAAATAAAAATCTTTTCAAAACTAGGATGGTGTGAAATGTAGTTTGTAGTACCAATAAAGCAGTAATGAGCTCTGAAAAACAGAGACCCTTGTTTTCTGACTGCATCTGTTTTGTTAGATCAAAAGCCTGCATCAAGACTGAATCCATAAATGTAAAATTCTACTTGATTCAATGTCATTTCAGTCTGCAGTATTGCAAGACTTCCTGTTCAAATGGATTCCTGAGCTTACGCCAGACATTACTGAGTGACTGCCTAGGTTTTTTCTCCTTGTGATCCTCTGCCCCACAGGTGCTTTTCACAGCTGCAAGTGTGTTAGCTTCAGTACGCTTTGGATTTGTATCTTTGAACTGAAGGCAAGAAGAACTGCATATAAGTTTTCTTCCCAATTTTACCTATCCAGGCTCTTTCTAATTCTCTTTTATATGATACTCATCTGAAAATTCCAAGGAACACATCTCAGGATCTTCTGAATCTTAGGAACAGTTTGCCTTTCTGCCTCTGTAGACACATAGACACATACATACGTGGTACTTTCCACCAGCATGAGAGACATCTCTTTTGCTAGACAAAGAACAGAACTATCTGGCTCAAGAAGAAGAAGATATAGCTGAAATTTATTTTGTTTTAGGCAGAGAAGAGAAAGATAATATTTGGTGTTTAAGAAATTTAATTTCAGATTTTTCTAGGTAAAAAGAAAACTGTGCTCTGTGGAGCAAGGTGCCTTTTATGGATGAAAGCTGCAGGAGCACAGTGGCACGCACAATGAAACATTTCAGTCTTCTTGGGTGAGCATGAGCAGGCAAGACTGTAAAGGTGCAAGTTCCATCCTCTACAAAGTACAAGGGAGAAAAAGCAGCACCACAGGCAAGAAAGATTTTCAGACTACTGTGTCTGAAATGCTAATGAAACTTTTGTAGATACTCAGAAAAGTACCCTACTTTTAGTTATTTCTGCTTTTAATTGCTTTTGTGTTCTCAGAGAACAGAAAGGATGTTGCAAAATACACAATAGATAAAGAGGGAATGTATCAAACTACAAAGTGTAGTGGTTATCAATTACACTGACAGAAGAGAGGAAACAGAATGAAAGGAAGTCTGCATTAATTGAATATTACAAAGACACATCACTGGCTCCAGCTAATGGAGTTATTTAGGAAACTTTGGGTTCTAATCCCCAATGTAACGTCTCATAATTAATTTATTGCATTGTATTCCATCTGCAACCCATTAGGAAAGAATGTTGTGATGTGGAAATCCGCATTGTTGGCTCCTGGATGATGGCTGCAATACAATTCCTAACCACAAAGGAATTTGTTTGGAAATTATATGAGATAGAAGCAAGGAGAAATATATATCAAAAGAAAAAGTTACCCAAGCAATTTTAATACAAAAATTGAAAGATAGAAAGATATGATTTAAAAGGTTTTCTATGTGTTTCTTCCTCTGAAGAAGACATAACAATTTTTGGGGGTGGTCATACATATTTTTCATCTTGATGTGTTCTAAGCTAGACATGAAGAAGGATTCGTGTATATATTATATATTGACATCCATAATTGCTGTATTTCAGGTCATATCGTAAAAGTGAAGTGGGAGAAACACATTAATTCAAACATCAGCACCAAGTATTTTCTAAGACTGAAGGAAAAATATATTTATAAAAATAATCATTTTATTCCTTGTGCTCTGGTATCTTCTGCCAACTTTGCTAATAGATTATTCAGTGGAATCCATACAAGATTTTCTTTAAATGACCAAGGGCCCAGAAGTCAAGACTTAAACAATTATATGTAGATTGACAAAACATTTAAATGAATTCCTTTGTCTGGCAATTCATTTTTGAGATCATTAATGAAAAACCACACAGAAATAGGTTTTGTGATTAAACATTCTTATCTGAGCATATGACCCAGAATAATTTTTCTGACTAAGAGTAAATGCCTTTTGGATTTAGTTCAATTACTTATGTCACCTATCTAAGAATGCTTTTCTTACCGCAGTTAGATTGTTCTTCCACAGAAGACAGGCTAACCCAATGGCTGCAACGATGAGGCTCTTTCCTCCCAGCTCTGTGCTGAGTTGAGCAACTCAGCTCAGTGTGTGGCCCAGTCAGGTTTGGCTCCTCCAGAAAGGCTGCTGTTATCTTCAGCACACCAGGTTCCATGTCTACCTACCGGAAGTGGACCAGAACACTGACACTTCCCATAGCCCTGTCATGGGATTCTTGTTACACTGTGGATCATGTGTCTGCTCCCAGGGGCTGGCTCCTAGCAATTCACTATGCTCAGAGGGGTAGGAGGAACCCAACAACTCCTTTCTTTCTACGGAGATGTGAGGGCATTGTGGACGCTTGCAGATGGTGACTTAAGAACTTGTGTTATAATGACAGAGCAGCCAACAGGGGATGGTGGCTGGAGCCACCTGGACAGAAGTGTCCTGATAAGATGGGTGCCATGTGAGTGCCAGCAGGGACATGAGGGACTTGCAACAAGGACATAGGAACATGAGGGATACACTGCTGCAGCCTTGCAGTGACAGGCTGCCCTTCCATAAACATTCAGTGTATGTCAAGAATGACCCACACGAGCACTGCAGATGTAGGAGGCTCAGACTGCACTCCAGTGTAATGGAGGGGACTGCAAACATGCTGTCCCCTCACCTGGTTCAAGATGCATTACCTTATCAAAAAAGTCCAGCAGAATTTGTGTTGTTTCCCATCCCTGTGCTAAAATACTGGACTTCCTGCCTGAGTTTCAAACTGATTGAGATACTATCAACTCAACCAATGGGTATTGTCCTTAGTTGATAGATATATTACATTGAATGTAACCATCACAAACAACAATACATGTATCTATTGTTTTATCTGTAAATGTATCCATGTTAGAAAGATTAGCATACAACATTGTATCTTAAGCTTACTGTGAGTAACACTGAAAGAAGAATTTCACTGTATAAATACACTTTTATTTTTATGAGGGTATCTGGAAGCCAGAAAGTATTTAGTATTTGTTCCATATTTTTTAAGATGATTGGTTTATGTAACAAACTTAAGATTTGCAGTCTTCTGTGGGACAACAATCAACTTTGTAATTTGAATGGCAGAACTTTTAGCTAGCCATCAAAATCAATTTTGCCAAGAAATGTGAGAAAACGTCCCCAGTCCAAAACTATCTGAAACAAGCAGAAGACATCTGACTATTCATAGCTATATACTTGTAGCAGAAATGCTAAGCCACAGCCTGAACCAGTGATTGAACACCCAGTGGGAAGGCAGGGCCAACCCAGGGGAGCTCAGATACAAGCAACGCCTCTCAGTGACCAGAAGGGGTAGAGCCAGGATCCATCCCTTCCCAGACTGCACTGAAGGGTTGGCAGTGGAGGTGAGAGTATCTTGCTGGGGATTCCTGTGTATCTGAGGCCTTCTGAAGGTAAGTTTTTGTTTGTTTGTTTGTTTCCCCTTTATTTTTGTATCTGTGGTTGCTGAATTTGGACTTATCCTCATTTGCTGCAGCCAAAGATTTTGTACTGTTATTGCTGTACTTCCATACAGTACGAAAATTAAATTTTTTTGTATTTTTGAGTGGGGAGGTTAAGTGTCATTTACTTTAAGTGCCATACAGATATTTACTTTCAAATGGGTCTCATAATGTGTAAATGTCAGTGTATGTCTAATAGCAGTTTACAAAACAGTCCCTCTAGCTGCCTAAATGTTTCTAAGAGTTGATCCTGAATTGTGCATGTTTTAGGACAGGATCGTAGCACAGTTCTACATGCAATTTTTAAGAGCTAGAACTTTTTTTTATAGATACTTTGTTCTTCCTGCCTTTCAAAAACCCCGTTCTCAATTCAAAATGCAATGAAGGGGCTGTGGATTTCTCTATGCTGTTTCAGTCCATTTAGTCAGCTGGTTTGAATTTAATGCTGAGCCTGGTTTGGTTGAGAGCCCAGCATGCAAACGTGCTGGAGTCCCTGAGGGAACAGCATCCTGAAGCAGGTGGGAAGGGGTGGAAATGCTTGAAGACTCCTGTAGAAAAACAATCTTATTGCCTTACGGCCTTATTTATTTTGGTGCTTTCAAAAACATGTCTCAAAGCTCTTCTGCTGGTTGCCTCTCTATTCAGCTTAGAGTATGAGAGCATTTCTATGTGTTTGTGAAGGGAAAAGATTCAGGGAGGCAGAGGGGATGTTGCCCTCTCAACCCACACCTTTGTTTTCCAGACTACCTACTGACTTTCCTTTCAGAGCACTGCTTAATTGCAATGTTGTTGTCTGCATTTTTAACATCCATAACAGTATGGGTGTCCTGTGTACGTCGGGGAATACAAAACATTTTGTCAGTAAATGACAATGTCAGTCATTCAGTATATCCAGCACAATTTTCATTTGAAGCTTAAAAGATAGAGACCTTCATAACATTAGGACTGAATGAGGCTTAAGCATTGCCGAGCCTAGCATATTTGCAACAATTTATCATTGAGGAAAGATAATCAATGCTTGTTTAACCTATTATCACTGCTGCTAAGTGGGTAATTCAACAAAAGTTGTTTTCTTGCTATGTAAAGAGCAGAAAATTTGATTAAAACAATAGATTAAATGATTAAAAGAATGATTAAAGCAATGTAGGAAAGAAAGCAATTTTTGTTTATGAAACTCTTATTCCTTCTTGCAGTCTCTTCTATTTATGTCTTCAGGAAATTAGGGTGATGTCTGCATTGATTCTGAGTTTTGAATTCCCAGTCTTGCTGGTCATTGCCCTGATAGTTCTGCCTGGTCACATCGGTCAGTTTGTGCAAGGACGTCACAGGGGGCTGTGCACCACAGAGCTGAATACATCAGCCTTAAGAGAGAGAAGAAGCAACCTCCAGCCTGAGGGACTCCCAAAGGCACAATTTCAGATGAACAACACTATGAAAAGAAAACTAAAATAAAAATATGAGAGCATGTGAGGAACTTTGTTCCTGGAGGTGTACAATGATGGGGACGGAATGGAGCAGTACTTTCCTTCTTCACAGCTGATACCACATCTCTGAAGGCATCTGTAGCAGTAGCTACATGTCAGTTTCTGGCTGCTACTACTTGTGATATGCAAGGAAACGTGAGTGCTCAGAATGAAGGTTGCTGCTTTATACTGGGAATTAAGAATCTAAGATGACCTATTGTGCTTGTTTGTTTTCGGACAGTCTTGGTTTACATCAGGCCAATCCCGCATCAGACCCATTGAACAAGTCACACAGCCACGTAATTTTGCCACTGAAACTGAATAGTCAAAATAAAGTAACACAGAACTTCCTCAAATTCTTATGAATTAGGCTGTATTTATTTACGTAAATATAAATTACAATATTTTTGAAGTTATTTTAATTGTGCAAATGTACTGTGTGTTTAGGCTTTTGTACCTGTTGGCTCCTCTATATCAGTCAATAAGAACCATACTAGTTTCAGTGCAAACTAAGCAGGTCTGTGGCACGAGCACAGATGATGTCCCGTTGTCACCTGGGCAGTTCAGCACTGCCTATCCCAGCTCTGCTCAGGCTACCTGCCAGCAGTGCTTGGGCATGGTTCAGAGGATAGCCCAGAAGCCAGCAGTGTGAAGGAAGCCAACCCGTTTGGAGTCAGAAAAGAAATTTGGCTGTATTGATATCAGCTGTGCCACACAGCCAGTCTGCAGAGCTGAGAGCTGTGGCTTCTTTCATTTTCTAGTGCGTTTTCTACTTCTCCTTTCAGTCAGACACTAATCCAGAGTGATTCATGAGGTTGGCCATTGTCTGAGGGTGCTAATGTTGGACTGTTTGTCAACTGGAACTATATATTTGCTTTTTTACATCTAAAAATTACATTAATAGAGTTTTTATGTATTAGCATAGTGGTTCAGATAAGGCAATATGTGATACCAAAGCAGTTATTTTTATATAAGTGGAGTTACGTCTGTTCTTAAAGAAAGGAGTGTATTTGTTAGTTCATATCTTACAGTTAAAATATTACAAGATGTACTATGTACACTACATTCAAAATCAATGAGGAGCAGAGGGTGAGGATTGGAAGAAGTATAGAATTATATAAACACTTGTTAGCACATGGATGGTGCTGCCTCCTTCCTGCATCTTGTGCACTTAAATTCTGAGCTACCTGAATGCCTATTTGTAAACAAAACTCCTACATTCTTTAATTCTATTTACCTTTCACCAGGCATACTGTTTATGTCATCAGACTGTAAATACTCATCTTTCACTCTCCATTCAGAAGATCACAGAATAAAGTGTCAATATGTTCTGCTTTCTCAACAGCATAACAAATACTACTATCCTGTCAATAAAATTCATATGCAATTTTACTGAATTCATGTAAACCAGGAAGCTTAACTTCAGGCATATTTTTTGCTGAATGTTTCTTGCTGCATGAATTTTGTGATGCTTTTTAGGAAGCATTTTCCTAAAATTTAGGAAGGGGTTTGCATACGAAAATGGTTTTGTACCTATGTGGACTTTTCTTGGAAAACAAAATGGTAGTCAGAAAATACTCACCTATTCACATCCATAGAATTTGGAAAAAAAAACTTTCCATTAAAATGTGAAGTACTTTTCCTGTTCATCTAACATACCAAAATTTAAGGAATTATTCACATGAATAACAAATATGTTATCTATTGGGGAGTGACTGAATACAAACTCATGCTCTTTAAGACATAAAATCCATTAGGAGGCTGTAAAAAAAAGGATCAGTGTGGAGAGCAACTGACACTAAGGATAGTGTGACAAAGAGAGTTTTTGATTTTTTATTCCTCATTGTACAGTCTAATTGTTTTCAAAGACAGTTTTCCCATCCCAAGGCAGATGCCTGTGGTTCCTTGGCTTATGCAATGTACCATTTAAGGACAGCCTCCCAGCAACTTCACTGTCAGTTTTACTACGTTGTCCCACTCTGTAACCTCCAGCTGTTATTAGAGGGATTTCTACATTTAGGCAGTGGTGGACATTTAGATATTAGAGTGACTTATCTGAGTTTTCCTTTAAAAGATAATACATGTGCAGTGAGATTAAAAATTTAGAGTTTGCAACTTCCTGTGTATAAACACAATATAAATATGTATACATGGCTTAGTGATGGGACTCAGTAGATCATCTTGGTGGTTGGACTTGATCTTTAAGGCTTTCCAAACTAGATGATTTCGTGATTCAGCATATGACCTGTGCAAATATAAATAGTATGTGCAAGCATGTAGGCTTTCACTCAAACTCAGAAAAATGTCATGATATGAAACATATGCAGGATGAAGATTAGAACATACAGAAATGCACATTTGTAATTCTTTTACTAATGATGGTAGGTAAATATAACCTCCAAACATGCTGAATTAAAGGATTATTTTAAACTCTTTAACACACGCTTTTTCTGTGTTTTTGTTGTTGTTGTTGTCTTTCCCTATGTTAATAGCATTTACAAGTACTGCCCCTGAAGTAATGCCTCCCATTTTATTCTGTTGGCCCACAACGTCAGAAGTGGATGTTGGTGGTGTGGCAGCAGAAGTTGAACCTTCTCACCAATATTCCATTATATTTTGTTGCTGTGTTACAGATGATAGCAGGGGGCAGTCTTACATAACGGCATCTGGCATGGAATTGTGTACAGAACAAAGGTGTGTCATTGAATTTCTCCATATGTAAAAAAATGGCACCCACTGACATTCACTGATGTTTGCTGAACATTAATGGAGACCAAACAGTGGATGTGAGCACAGTGAGGTGGTGGTGGTGGTGCTACATTTCAGCAGAGGTGAAAGTAGTCAGTGGGTGCAGTTTTTTATGAGTGTGGCATGCAGGCTTTTGTTCATCACTAAGGAAAATGCAAAGCTAGTGGTGATGATTATGTTGAGAAATTGTGTTTTGTAGCTGAGAATTTGCTCTATCAAACAGTGTTACTGTTCTCTTCGTACCTTCTGTAGTTTCTATGGAAACCAATAGGAGGCATTACTTTCAGGGTGACCTGCATACATTCTGTACTTCAGAAATAAATCTACAGTACATCTTCCAATGTGCACAACGTGTTTTCATCAATAAATTTGTGCTCTATTGGTACCTGCATGTAATTAGAATCATCTGCTTAGTGGACTCACTGCTTTGTTTTACATATAGTCTTAAACATAGAAAATATATGACTTATTAAATGTATTTTTTTGAATACTCTACAGTAAGAAACTAATTGGTTTATAGAATCATAGAATTCTTAGAATTGAAAGTTATCTTTAAAGGTCGTTTAATCCAACTCCCTTTCAAAGAACAGGGAGCATCCTGCAGGGAACAGGGAGATCCACAGCCAAATCAAGTTGCTAGGAGCCTGATCCAGCCTTGCCTTGGAGGTCTCCAGTGCACTGATGTATAATATAACAAAAAATTATGTAATTCTCTGTGATTAAATAAATAATTCCAAGCATGGGAAAATTCATTAAATGAATGATCTGCAACACGTTTTATTTTATCAAAACATCTAAAATAAATGAAGTAGTCTAAGTCACAATAGGTTCTTAAAGCAGTTCTCAAACAAACAATACATTAATAAAGATAAGCAAGGGGATGGGTTTTTACACAGCAGTCTGTAGTTTTATTAATGTAATATAATAGGCATTTTCTCATTTAATACAATAAGAAGATCATAAAGTTGGACAGTTTTGTAGAATCATAAAATTTTTCTCTGCGGACCAATTATCTTCAACATACCAATAGGATTCCCCTCAAACCTTAAGTCTTTTCTTAAGTCCTGGGCCAAAACTGAGATATTAAGAAGAAACTTTATTCACAAAGCCCTTAGGATTTCTACTTCTCAGCAGCACTTCACACTTCCTTAATTTCTGAGAACTATTATGAAGCTACACAGGATCTATCTGGAAATTTTGTGGATATGAAAAACCTACTGTTCCTCTGCCAATAAAAAATGGCCTTTTTCTGACTCATGTATTTGATTATTTGTTCTGCATGCAGACTTTCTTTTTCAGTTAAATTTTTCCTTTATTTGACTGTGTTTAATAAACAGATTATACATGTCAAATTATAAAGCACATATATATTCATAAGTGCATATTCCATGTGTAATATAAAACTTGCATATACCCACCTAGATGAACAGAAATAGCTATGTTGTTTTCTAAAACAAGTTAAAATAAGAAATTATTAATGAGATTGTGTCACCAGTGCAGCTCTATACTACTCTGTCAACGTTTGTCAGTACTGTCACATTGCTTTAATTCAAAGAAAGAATGTTTGGAACTGGTTAATTATAATAAGGTTTTATCTGCTCTCGACTTCTAGATAGAGGCATTACCCTTCTTGTAATATTCCCCTGACATATTAATAAGGTCTGGACTATTTCAGCAGTGTTAATTCAAGATAAATCTGTACCTGAAATTTTCAATGATTATTGAAATTACATGTAAATTACTTTGTAATCTTTAAAGAGAGCTTTTATAATTTTCATTAGGATTCATTTCAGCTGTGTTGGGAATGTCCCTTCAACTGTTATTGTAGGCAGGGTAAGCCAGTGATGTCATGCATAGGACTCAAACTGCATTGAAAATAAGTAACATCTATCTCAGAAGCTGCCAGTTATGTTTTTCATTTTTATCACAGTTTCTGGGATTTTTTTAATTATATAGCATTAGAATTAGTGATCATCACTGCTGTCATCTACACAGTAACATCAGTTTTTCTTGAGGAAGATTTCTTTTTTTCCCTTTCTTCCCACGAGTTATGGAAAAAGTTTTAACTTACAAAGGCAAATACAGCCCAAGAAGAACTCACTAGATCCATCAACTGAGGCAAATCTGCACATGCGTAGCCACACTACTGACAAGGCTTCTGCTTTCTGATTTTTAAGTACAATGGGCAGAGGACAAAGAAATATACTTTTGAAGTTACCAGAAGTACAATTCCAATATTTTTGGAAATTCGTCTTCTCTAAGAAGGTAAATTTTCTGTTGTTTAGCTAATTCATCCTGTCACCAGAAGACTTTTTTATTACTGGCTCTTCCACTCTTACTGCATGTGCCCATAGGCAATTAAATTACTGAATCATGATTAGCTAATGATACAGAAGAATATGTACTAAATACATTCTCCAGTTTCTTCAGTGAACCTTCATTACTATGACAAAACTTTTCTGTTATGTAGAGCTTTGTCATACTGTGAAATGCAAACATTTTAAGAATAAACTTCTGTGCCATAGCCTCAAATTCACCACTCAAAATGTTTTGAAATTCACTACTAATACACTTATGTACATGTTTATTAAAATGCAATTTTATATGTAGAATATTTGTGTTTCATCAAACATTTTAAATAAGATATCAAAAATCTCTTATTGAAACTGAAATGCACCTTTATGTAGAGTACTGTATCTGAGCCAACTATGTTGGCCAAAAATGTCTTGCTACTTTTCCTTGCAGACTGCAAAATTGTAGAATAATATTTTACACATTTGTGACTCTGGTCTACATCTTAGTGAGTTCACTTGACTCTGTTAGCTTAAATGTTAAAACACACTTCATGTTACTGGTAGCCTTAAGGAAGGGTTATTGATCAAAGAGTCATTCATTTGAATGAAAATCTTGTCAATTCACACAGCAGTTTGGAAAGCTGAGAAAGCAATTACAAATGTGGTTTTGTTTGTCTCTTCTTTCAAGTACAAATTGGGAATGGAGGAGCTGGGCTACTTCTTGTGTGTTTATTGTTAATATAGCCAATTATTAATGAATATTATTCAGCAAAATCAGAGGTTACTCTGAGTTCACACAAACTCCATTTATATGATTTGCAAAAAGAGCAAGCAAAGTTTTGTATAATTGCTCAGTATTGTTCGTGGAGATTAAACACATCAGTTCCTCACATTAAAAGGTCACAGAAGTGAACATATTACAGGATTATTCTTTGAATCTCTCCAGGATATTTAAAATATTTGACTAATGTGAGCAATATTATACTCACATTTAAAAGGCATTTTTACTTCAGTTTTCTACCTGGGAGCAATCCAGTTTAAAAGAGAAGTGGAGTAACAGAAATCTTTGTTAACATAAAGCCAATAGTGATATGAAATATTTATTGGTATCAATAATCCACGTTTTCTGTTTCTTTTTCAAGAAGGAATAACATGAGTTGAAAGATTTGTAAACGAGGACAGGCAATAAAATGCTTCAATGCCTGCTCTTGTTTCTGATAGAAAAATGGATTTCCAGCTTAAAGTAATAACCTCTCATCTTAAAATGCTCTCATCAAGAAGTCTGGCATTGAACCAATTTGCTTTAGAAAATAACCTAAAAGAGAAGCTGGCTGAACTGTAAACAGATAAGCAGAATGTAGCTTCACAACCAGCAGAGAAGAAATGGAAGGCCTGCCAGTCCCTTTGTGCTGCTCTTTGTTTGACAGGTTGCTTACACTTGACAAGGTATTTGTGCATAGCAGACACTGCAATACATTCAGAAGTACACAGCTTTGGCATGAAGCTTATGTTAAATTTAGCATTCTCTGTAATATAGTAAAAGATTGACCTTGACAAAATGCATAATCAGACACTTCAAGCTTTCATCAGCACCTTAATGCAATGAATTTTCTTCTCCGTGTTTATACAAGGATATTTACGTGTATCAGATAGGACTGAACGTAGCTATTGCTCTATTTGTCACTCTGACAGAGCATGAATGATTTTCAAAATTCAAAAATGGTGCCAATTTATACAAAACAAAAGTCTTATAGGTAAGTGACAAGCATTTATCTTATTTTGTTAATATAAATGAATCCCTTTTTTATAACACTATAGAAATAATCAGTAATCATACAGATTTTACAGTTAAAATGTCTTTCAGGGCTGTAACAGTTTTAAATATTCTATGATATAAAATTCTGTCAAAAATGGGTCAAGCATGAAATGAATTTTGATACAACAGGAGGCAAAGGATGTTATCATACATAAAAATCAAGGATTTCTTTCACACCGCAGTTGCTGTCATGTGCTAGTAGTTTTCATTTTTGTTTCTGTTTGTTGTTAAATGTGTTCTGTATAGTTAAATGTGAGAATGTTCAACCATAACAGCTCAATAATCACTAAAGCCATTAACTTAAGCCCTAGGTCGGTCATGTTCTTTGCATGAAGAGAACATCAACTTTTTAATTCACAGGAACTAGGACTATATGTATAAATATGTATACATCTATATTTATATGTGTATATATATCTCAATAGGCATAACCTGGATACTTTTATTCACATTTATTTACATATGATATAATTCTCCTTCCGCTCTGTTTTCTGACTTTTTTTTTCCCCCCGAAAATATTAAACCTTCTTTTCAGTGCTTTGAATGGTTAATCTATGGGGAGACTTTTCTTGAAGATTATTCATTCTCTGAGTACCAACAAGTCAACAATTACGTGATGAGTACTTTAAATGCACAGCATAATTTGAAAGTAAATGTTGTGGTTTAACCTCAGCAGGCAGCTCAGAGCCCACAGCTGTTCCTTCATTGCCCCACAGCAGGATGTGGGGGGGGGGGTGAGGGGAGTAGGGGAAAGGTAAAGGAAAAGCTGTGTGCACAGGCAGAGCAAAACAAGGAATTCATTCACTTCTTTCCATTGGCAGGTAGGTGTTCAGCCACTTCCAGGAAAGAAGAGATTATCACACATAACACTTTATTGGGAAGACAAATGACATGAATCTAAATATCTTCCCCCATCCTTCTTCATTCTCTCAGCTTTTATTGCTGAGCATGATGCTATATGGTATGGGGTGGTATCTTGGTTGCAGGAGGGAAGGAATTGTCTCATTCAGGGAGACTGTTGTGATGCTATGTTTTGGTTCTAGGATGAAAACAATGTTGATAACACACCGACGGTTACAGTTGCTGCTAAGCAGCATTTTGCAGACCCAACACCATTCACAGTGAGGGCCCAAGGAGCTGGGAGGGAACAGAATTAGGACAGCTGACTTAAACTGGCTGAAGAGATATTCCATACCATGTGACATCATGCAGAAGGAGTTTTGGAGGGGGGTGAGAGTTCATCTGGCTCTCTTCTGCTGCTTGAGGGTCTAACTGGGCATCGGTCAGGGTCATGGTGAGCAATTGCTTGTGCATTTCTTGTTATATACATTCATATAAATATATGTAGTCATATCTGTTCCTTTTCCTTTTCCCTACTAAATAGTTTTATCTCAACCCCTGAGTTGTACTTTGTGGGGTTTTTTGTTCTTTCCCGCATCCCACTGAGAAGGGGGAGAATGAGTGAATGACTGTGAGGCACTCAGCCACCTACTAGGATAAACCACAACCTCTGGTCATCTGTCCTGGCTGTGTCCCTTCCAGCTCCTTGCGCACCCCCCAGCAATCCACTGAAAGAAAAGGAGCAGAAAAGCCCCTGGCAGTCACGATGAAGTAAATTATCACAGCCCAAACTAGGACAGCTAGAAAGCCGTAAATACAAAGGTAATAAATACAAGTGCAGGGAGTCTAGAGACATGCACACAGGTACAAGTTGGGAAAATCTAATCATATAGTTCTTTCATTTGGCAAACTGGTAGCTTCAATACACATCTGAGTACTCCTAACATTCCTAAGTGTGTAACCCGTACTTTTATGAATCCCTGCTATGGAGATTTCAATGTTGAGATTTATATACAGTGGTTATTAGTTAACTTTCACCCTGATAAATTGTGTTCTTGAAATAATGGGTTATGATTGGTATCCAGTTTGATGATAAATCATATTAAGGACTATAGAAAGAGAACTTGCAACATACCATGTTACATTATTCCTGACACTGTGCAAGAGAAAGTACTGGCACTTAATGTTGCAAATACTGTTGCACAAATCTTTATTTGTATAGATGTTTGAACAGAAAGTATGGACTTTCTGAGTGAGTAAAATTTATAGTGAAGAAAATAAGGAAGGAATATTAGTGTCCACTAGGACATGTCCTTCCCCTTGACAGGGAGGGTAAGTCTGTGGAAAGCAAAAAGATTCAAAAGTGATGTTTAGCCCGAGGACTTTTACTGGAAATTACATATGTGACATTTTATTTACATTTCTTTTCTAAAATAGAGTTCTTTAAGATCTGTGATTTTCCAAATCAGGACGCTTCCAATTTTGGTCCCTCTATTAATTTTACATAATAGATTCCCGCATTACAGGAGATGTGCCTCTCACTAGTCTCAACACAAGAAGGAATAAGAATAGTAACACAGCTGTGGGCATGACAATATCCTGGTATTAATAGAGTGGGAGGGAAGTGCTGAGCTCGGTTCTCTGCTTTTTCTTCCCTCCCAGTTCTCTCTGGGCACTGAGCAGGATGCTGGTGTTTTGGTGGAGCAGTTTTCTGTGCCTTTCATACCATTACTCCCTTGCCACATCGCAGCCCCATTTACATCTATGTTTAGAGAAAATCTCATCATGTTTCCTACTTCTGTTTACATAAATTACAAGAGAATTCATTCAAGTGGATGACTGTCATCTAAGCCAGATTCGTATTCACTCTGAAGATGAAATCAGATTGTATTTAATCCATAGATCATACCTTATAGATCATAGTTATTGTAGTCATCCAAGTTGCTTACTTAAAATTGTTTAGTCATATATTTAAATAAATAATGCCCTGTATGGTATGTAGAAAACTTTGGTCCTGTAATATATGAAAACACAAACCCTTTGTCACTTCTTTCAAACATTTATTTCTACATTAAATAGTAAAATCTTTTCTCCTTTGAGAAAATTGAACCTTTTCCTCCAGAATTTCTTCACAGCTGTTAATATTTTTCCTCTATTTTTAATTTCTGCAATTCTTATTTCTGAGTTACATAGA
This sequence comes from Tympanuchus pallidicinctus, assembly GCF_026119805.1. NCBI lineage: Eukaryota > Metazoa > Chordata > Aves > Galliformes > Phasianidae > Tympanuchus > Tympanuchus pallidicinctus. The sequence goes on from NW_026294802.1 coordinate 23,643,711, forward strand.
TTGCTCTGAAGGCAATACCTCCTATTTATTTCCATGAAAACTACAGTAAATACAAAGAACACAACAACACTATTTGATGGAGCAAATTCATGACTACAGTTTCAACATAGAATTGTAAAAAAACATATAGAATTTATGTTATTTTTACACATTCAAATTAGCTATATTTTTGTGTGACTTCACATAATCACAGAATAGCTTCTTTTGGAAGAGACCTCTGGAAGTCACTATGTCCCTGCTTAAGCAGAATCACTCACAGCTGTTTGCCCAGGCCCAAATTTGGATGAATACCTTTAAGGAGGAGATTCCACAGTGCATCTCAACAACTTGTGCCAGTGCTTTCCCACCCATGCATTAAAGATTTTCAGTTTTCAGTGGTCAGAGAACACGTCCTGTGTTCTGGATCGTGCCCATTGCCTCTTGTCCTGTCACTGGGCACCACCCTTTGCCAGTATTTCTTCTACAGATTGTTAATGGATGCAGAATTCATGCAAGAAAAATCATATCAGTGTTTATATCAAAACATGCAAGTGCCATAATCTATATAAAGACAGCATGTAATATCTTTCATCAGTTATTTACATCTGTTGGAGATAGTTATGAAGTAGAAAGCACTAATCAAGAACCTGTGGAAGAATGAAAGTTCATCATAAATTCAGGGTGAAAGCAAACGAGGATGTACCATACAATTTGCATGCCCTCTGAAATCATAATTTCAAGCACTGAGCAGAATTATATGACCTTGTCTTTTTGCTTTGCCTTCTACAGAAAATTAGTAGAAAAATAACATTTTTCTTTAGTAAGTATTATGTTCTGTAAGTATTATTGTCTGTACGTCTGCTCTGTAATTTATTTAGAAGTAAAATGTACAAGAAATGAAAGAAACATCACGGTCCATTTAAAGAATGGATCCAAAATATTCCATTTTCTCTGAAAGCCTTTTAAGTAGGAAAATCTCAGCTCATATGAATGCATGGAAGTAAACATAACCAGCATGAGATGAAAATTTAGCAAATTAGACATGTGGAGCTCCAAATTAGTGATTTTTTAATACACTCTTTGGTCCTGAGCCACCCTCATCTATTAATTATGTTTGCCTGCTTTTTCACTTGAGTACACGAAAAAAAGCTTCAGGGTATTGTATATGTATTATTTAATGGAGGTATTACAGATCCATTTTAAATCTCACCATAGTACTCATTTGAAAAAAACGTGCTTATCTGAGGCTTACCTTAACATTTCTGCTGGAGGAGAAATATTTGAGTTAATGAAATGCCTTAAATCACCTGGAATTTTGTTTTCTATTTTGTTTTGTTTGTCTCGAGCTTACGCTTTACTCAGCTACACTGGGACTTTTCCTTGCTCACAATCCATCCATTTCATTTATTTCATTACCTTTTGCTTTTCAGTTCATGTGTTTGGAGCAATGTCACATAAGCCAGCTGTTCATCCTAGGGTGAATTTTTTAGAGCCCATGCCTGACTCCAATTTTATTGGCTTGACAGATGTCTGTGGCTCATATTAAGATTAAATTAGCTTCCTGAGGCAGTCCATATCTCATACAATTGTTTAGTTGTTCTTTTTTTTTCACTTGGCTGTGCCACTGCAAGCCTTTCTTTTACTGAAGAGAAACACAGTTTTCCAAATTCACATGTACTCATTTGACATTTTCAGCTCTACAAGCATCCAACCATTGGATAACCCTGTCTTTAGTTTTAGATAGGAAAAAGTCTTGACAATGCAGCACATTTTTCAGGTACACCATTGGCTTCAGTGAAGCTTTACTGACACACTAACAAGACAGAGACGCTGAACATTAGTCCTGAGGCTGATGCCTAACTTCATTTTACTAGACACTTTTGACTATTTTAGGCCATAATAATCAGTGATACATTCCTTATAATGTGGGATTACAGTAGGGCACAGACCAACCCTATTTTTGCTTATCTGTGTGAATGTTTTCATTTAAGCTATGCTTATTCTACTAAAGGTCAGTAGGATCAGCCTGAATTCCCTTCAGCAAGCCCAGTTACACTCTGTTGCAGATCTCTATAACATTTGTGGATCTCTCTATACAAAGCCAGTCTGCTGAGAAATTTTTAGAGGACCAGTTTAATCCTAGCATTGCTTCCTTAGGGATACAGCATATCTAACCCACTACAGAACAGAAGAAGCTGGTTTTGAAAATCATTATGACAGTTAATGCTACTCCCTCACCAAAAGAAAGGTGAAGAAAAAAGAAATCTCTTTTTCAGGGCATTTTATAGATATGGGAAATGTAGTGAAAGGTCTAGTAAATGCCACTCTTCACTTACTGCGCTTGGTTTCTATTTTACAGAGCTTGGTTTCTGTAATTTTTAAGGCACTTGAGCAACTGGGTATTTCTTCAGCTTCAGATACTGATATGCTCTTTAAAGATTTGCATAACTACTTGCAAACAGGCTTCCACTTCTGTGGAAAAGTAGGAAAAATCTGCAATTTCCTCTATGGACAGATTGAGCTAGTTGTACATTTATCTCTACATTCACAAGTTGGTTATATCTTTGTCCAGCTCATAAATGTAACAGAAAGCACATAACAGGAAAAATGGCTTTAAGACTAAATACCAAGATTGAAAAGAAACTTTTTTTTACTCCCACTCTGTACTTCCATCTTCTGAATGTGATAACTGGGACTCATTCTGCTAGGCATCCTATTAGATTGGGGATGCAGTGTAATTTTCCTTCCCAATATCCTTTCTACAAATTCCACGTTAGAGGACATGCAGTAATTTAAAATATCATTACAAAAGGAGCTGGAACACTTCATGAGAAACCTTCTCAACACTGGATAGTCTCTCAGTACTGGTGTGTAATAATTCCTAGGCTCTTGATTTAGGAAGAGTTTGTGCCAACATATAAAGCAGTCAGGGGCTAAGAGCATAGCTTAAAAATGATGTAGATCAGCTTCAAACTTGCAGGGAGTTGTGATGTGTCATTGCATGGGGCAGCATTGGGGTAGGGGTAGTCTGCTCACCCACTTTTACATGAATGTAATTGAAAAACAATTGACATAGCTCTCGGTGACTGACAAATCTCACACTAATTTTTCTTGATTAATGTCTAATAAATAATTTCTTTAATAAATATTCATAATTCCAGAACTTGTGATAAATTGTGGATAACATCTCTAGAAAGAAATTTTGCCTTCTGAGGATGGCTGCAATCTTTATATGAAGCACTGACAGCTTCCAAGCAATTTGTTTTCCAGCTAAGAAGTTTTCTAGAATAATTCTGTCTCTATTAGTGTAAACGATTTTATGTACATAATTTAAATACATTCATATATATATGTATAGGACATATTTAGTCCATGCAGTTAGAATCTTACAAGAGCAGGAAAAATTTCTGCAGGATTCCTTGGCTACAAGCTTATAATACATCTGGCTTAACTGTAATATGACAGATGTTCAGAATACGCATTTTTGTTCAACATTTTAAGACGATTAAGCAGAATTTGCTTTAGATTCTAATACTTTAAATTAGCCATGGAATTTACAGGCTGCCCTAATTTTCAGTTTTGTAGCAAAGAGATTCAAAATGGAATCTGCATATTTTCAAGATATTAATGACATATGTTAATGTTATTTTATCTATATTCTATCAAGCTATTACTACATAGTTTTAGGCAAACTGAAATTGTTTATTTTCAGTCGGAATGAGGCAATGAAGTAGATATTTTACCTGTGGCATGTAGATGGCATTTTTATTCTCTTTTACTCCTTTTATTCATATGCAAAGATACTGTATGCAGTTTTGACAGCCCTTTTTTCTGTGCTTGAAACAATTATTATTTTGAAAGTTACTGGAATCTTTTGAAATCATAGAATATTTTTTTTTTTTTCAGAAGGAAACTACAAATTTTCTAGTCCAACCTTCTCCTCAACGAGCTCCAGGCAGATCAGGTTGCTCAGAAGTTTGTCCAGCCAGGCTTAAATATTTCCAAGGATTAAATATCCACAGCCTCTGTCAGCAACCTGTTCCCATGTTTGACCAGTCTCTTGGGAAACAGTTTTTTTCACCTGTTGCAACTTGTGTCTCTTATCTCTTATCCCACTAGCATGAAACTGAGAAGAATTTGACCTCACCTTCTCTGCACTTCATTAAGCACCAAAAGACCGCAGTAAGATCTCCCTTTCACCTTTTTTTATCGAAGCTGAAGAAACCTAGTTCTCTTTACCTCATTTACTGGACATGGTCCAGTCTGCTGGTGTTCTTTTCATGCCATTGAGCCCCAAACGCAGTGCCACAAGAACTGGATGAAGAAGAAGGGTTGCTCCTCCCAGTACTGGATGTACTTTTGCCATTGCAGCCCACGAGGCGGCTCCTTGCTGCCAAGGCACGTGGTTGGTTCACTTTACAACTCTTTTGAACTTAAAATCTTGGAAAATCTTCAACTGAAAATATTCACATCTTAGGTTTGCAGGCAATCATTGTGAAATATTCAAAGAAAAATCCTCACGTGAAGTCACAGTTGTTTCCATAGCTGACCTCATGTGCAGCGTCAGGCAGCAGTACTGGCTGACAGGGAAACACCTCTGATCCTCGGCTCCACTTCATGCGCGATTTGTCCAGCTTGGAGGCAGCTCTACACTGCCAAACTCTCAATGTGCAGTGTGTGCAAGCAGCCCATGTCAGTGGTTATTCAGTCATGGGGCTGTGATGGAATACATCCCCAGGTGCTCTCCTTGAGGATGTGCAGGATGTCAGATAACAACCCTTTTATTATTTGTGCACTTTGCCTTTCCGCTGAATGCCCAATCTGTAGTTCAGAACTGTATGTGAAATTCATGGTATCTATAAAGATTGCACTTTATATTGAGAGGTCACTTATACATAATTTATAAATAGTTAATAAATTATTAATACTAGCTATAAGTGCTTAACATGGGCTTATAGCAGCAGAGCTGTTGAGGAATCTTGCTTTAGCTACAGAGGCCTCAGCATGAGGCACACTCTGGACCTCTGCTATAAGCTAAACCTCATTTTTTTACCCTGAAGTTTCATTAATACTTATTATACTTAGGTACCAAAAGCTACTATTTCTGTGATACTGGCTATATGGGATGTACAAAAGCTTTCTATAAATGAAGTAGCAAAGCTCAGGTAGAGCTTTGATTTTAGATAATTATTCGCATTGGTTTGCTCTGAGCATATCACTGGAATGAGTTAAAGGTCTCTACAGGCTAACACACTGACCTGCGAAGATCTAAAATAGATTTACCATAATGCTATTCTAATCGATACCCTTCAAAGCTACTTTGGAGTCAACACTATTACAATTTAAAATTCATTTAAATATTAATCATCTGGTAAACCTCTGTAGAAAGCATGTATCTACAAATTTACAGTTGATTTAATTGTTGCTCTTGGCAGTATGGCTGAACACATAAAATATAGTTAGTTTTCTGCATTTACTTAGTTGCATTCTTTGGAAAGGTTTTGCTTTTGATTTTACACGGTTTCAGGTGAGTACTGCTTGGCAGATCAAATGCAGCTTTAGTAGCATCTATCGATGATATTACTGAACAGGTTTGACTAAACTGATAGCAATATAGCTACGTAGGTGAGAACACCAGGCTTTGTCTATTATTCATAGGCACAAAAATAAACGTATTACTTGATGTAAGAACCAGTCCATCAGGCCTTATCAAGATTCTGCCTGCCTTTAAATAAAACTATCGCCAATTCTATTTTTAATGTATTTTACAAGATCATGGTTGTGCAATCAAACTTTCAGAAGTATGATATTGGCTTCCTGACAGATTTGTTAAAAATAAGTAAATTACATAAGCCCATGAACTCATACTAAGTTCTTTGCTTTCAGAGAATGAGCTGAGTGATGATATGTGAATGAAGAACTAAATTATACAGTATTTTATTAATACTGTTAAATATGTGGTCTTTTTCTATCAACTGAACACCGTGTTAATCACAAGAGTAGCTTATAATAATAGTTTATCTACATAGTACATACGTGAGTTGATGAGAGCTTCTTTTTCCTGTTCTGGGGGGGATGTACCATCCAATTTTTACTGCCTAATTTGAGAGTTCTAGAACCTGTTTAGATTCTTTATTTTTCCAGATAATTTTAGTGAGATAAAAATATATTCAGTGATCTCATTGTAAATGGTGAGTTTTTGGAGTGCCTAGAAAACTAATATAACTCAGTTAATGGATACACTTTATTGTGGCTTTACCTTTACTTATTAACGTAGCTTCGTAACATCCTCCATTTTACAGATTTTACAATTACAAACAATGCATTCTTAAGTACTTGTAGGACTAGCTTAAAATCATAGGTATTGCATCAGATGCTTGCAAGTTATTCTTTTAACTCTGATATATATATTTCAAATGTAGCTTTATTCATTTTTAGGTCTTTCTGCATATACCGATATATAGGCAGTACTCTGAAAAAGTCATTTAGAGCATCAACTGACCTTTTGAAAAGCAGCAGAAAAATAATGGCTTTAATCTGCGCTATAAAACCTGTACTTTTTTCTATTTAGGGTTTCTAGGCTTTGCAAATACACTGTATATCTGTTTTTAAGAGTTTTTTTTTCTTGTTTCATTATGTATAATTTTTATCATTACTAAAAAATTCTGATCTTTAGAATCTGAGAGGATTTCGTCTGCCAAGTATTAGAATTAACTATTTTTCCTTGGTTCTTAGAAGAATATGCCAGAATATGTTCACTCTGAAAGTAAATGACTGTAAATAACTCAAGGGTTATTTATGCTGGACAGGCAACTTAAAAAGAGCTTTCATTGCAACATCATGGCATGAGCAATTAATGAGACCTTGAGTTTTTGGAGATTTTTGGAAAGATCTTCTACCATCTATATACATTTACACAGAAAAAAAATATCTAAATAAATAAAATGAGTAAATCATAGCAATCTCTTTCAGCCAGCAGGTGAAAGTATCACAGAAGCCAGGGGCTGAAAGCTGATCAGACTTATGTTGTTAGAGCCAATGTTAGCAGTGATTAATCTCTGAAGCAAACTACTGGAGGAGTGACAACCTCTTATCTCTGAATGTCCTCAAAAACTGTATTGGATGTCTTTCTGTAGTATAGCTAAACACAGGTACCAGGCTTAGCATAGAGTAAATGAGTGAAATGTGTTGGTCTGTATTGTTGAGAAAGACAGAACGTTATTTTCACTCATTAGCAGCATTTCTGGAAGGCCATGCCCTAAGCATAGACCAGATTTGCATAAATAAACCATCTAATATTTTTTGTTTGGTTTGGTTTTTGTTTTTTTTTCTGAACTTTCTGAATATTTTAACTACATGAAAATCCTTGAATATTGGAAATCATAGATATACATTCAGACTTCTAAGTGCCATCCAGCTTTTCAGTGGTGAAATGAGAAAGCAGCCAAGCCTTCTGCTGCCAGGGTGCTGCAGAACCCTCAGACAGATGGATGTCGCTGCTCAAGCTGCCCCCGGCCTAATGGTTATGATCAGGTCCAGGTCTCTCCAGAACTCTGCTCATGACAACTCCAGAACAGGAGTCCAGAGAATAAGTCAGAAGTAATAATTGTGAGAAGTAGCCTATATAAAACAGGACCTTATGTTATTACAGTGCTTCAACTAAAGTAAAGGAAACAAAAAAGAGGGGAAAGGGGGAAGGTCCAAATAACAAAAACTTAGAAACTCAGTGTGGGTAGAAGGCAGTTATGGGGAGCAGAGGAAGGCAAACACGATTGTAATTATTATGGAGTGGGTCTCTATCATGAGACATGCTTCTAGCTAGAACCCTCTTAGAACAGACTTTCACCTTAGAAGGAGGAAATTGTTTTGAAGCAGAAGAACCACAGGTTGAGATGAAAGGTCACACTGCTGTTTGGTCTCTGTAAACTTTCAGCAAGTGTCAATGAATGTCAGTGGATGCCATTTTTTCCGCATGGAGAAATTCAATGCCATGTCTTTGCTTTATATGCACTTCTGTGTCAGACACCATTCTGTCAGACTGCCCCTCTGCTGCTATCTGTCACACAGCAACAAAATGTAATGGAATATTGGTGGAAAGTTCAACCTCTGCTGCCATACCACCAACATCCTCCTCTGACATCATGGGCCAACCAAATAAAATGGGAAACATTACTTTCAAAGCAGCCCTCATATTTGGACACGAGTCCCAAAGTTGTAAAATCTTGCTATGCTTTGCAAAATCTTTAGCTCTCTGTGGGAATCATCTTTTCTCAGGTATGTATCCTTCAGTGCTCAAAAACATTCAAGACTGTCATTGCATCTACAGCAGAAGAGCAGTTGGTTCTAGTCAGCAGCAATATGAACATGGGGTTTTGTTTAATATTCTGTAGGCATATTCTTAAAACGTCAGTGCATATTTTAGACACTTCACTGAACTTCTGTGCGTCACTTCATGTTTTTCATTTCTTTTCTGAAGTGCAAATATATGAGACACAACTGAAAACCGTCAATTGCCATTGTACTGTTTGGCAGTTTCTTTTGATTCATCGTAATAGCTCATCATGGGAACTGCTCCTCTGTACACTTACATGTATATCGTTCAGTGAAGGTTGTTTGGTAAGATGTGTCTATTCCCTTAAGGGGAAAAGAAATACTTTTTTCATCCCTTGTCCCTACATGAGCAGGAGTTTGGGGAAATAATCTTGTGTCGACACCTTTTTCCTCCAAAGTTTTTTACTCCAGAGCTGGATAACTGTTTAACCTTCATGCTACCCATCCTGGCTGTTTTCAAGTATTGAGTTCAAATAAATATTAGACATTACAGCATATTTATCTTTGATTCAAAATCCTTATTGCTTTAAAATGTTAATGCAAGTATGGTGCTAAGAGGACAATATATATATATATATTTTAAATTTCAAGAAAATAGAAACACTACTCAGAAGTTTTTTCTCCTTCATATCAAAAGCAGTTAAAAATGCAACTCCTTGTTCTGCCTTAAGGTGCATGAGGCTGTGCAGGAAAAACACTGAACCTTGAACTAAGATCCTGTAAGACAGATCTGCTCCTTTTTTCAAATATATATTTTGATTTTCTTGAACTACAAGGAAACACAGATAGGAATAGTACCTCAGGCATGTCATTTTGGAAACCAAGACAGAGCAGAGACAAACATATTTTTCTGTGTAGGTGTTTTTCATTCTGTGATAAAATGGTATATATCTCTTCTGTAATACAGATTGTGTTTACTGAACTTGAAGACTGGTTACATATGAAACAGTGTTCATGCTTCAGATCTTATTAAGCCTCTCTGGAATAAAGGTGAAGATTTGATTGTTTTTATTTGCTGTATTCCTTTTTGGTATATGAAAGCAGAGAGGATGTGAATTACACATATATACAGCTTGGGCTTTTCATTCATTTTTGAATACAGTGTTGGAGCCACTGTTTAATATTTATCTTCTAATTTTTGTAAGAATCTACATTTCTTAATCTATGTATGATGGCAGTATGTGTCAGAAGGTCAGGACCAGGACTGCAAGCAAGATTTCTGGTGCTATTTCTGGTTCAGTCAGTGACTTCTATGACTACAGGCATTTGCTCTTGGCCTCAGTTTCCTTGCAGATAAAGTAGAAGTGACAACCCTTGATTCCCTTTGCAAACTGCCTTTGAAGCTAGGAAAGAAAATCCAAATGGAAGGATGATGAAGAATGCTCCCTTGTAAATCAGCAGTAAATATAATTACAGAGGTAATTTTATCCATGCTACATGAAAAATCACTAGCTCAAGTACAGAAATAATATTTAGGCTGCAGTGCAGAGCTCAGCAGGAATTGCAAAACCCACCTAGGTTCCGAGTATGTATTCTGCTGGCTAACCCCTGAAGAACTTGAATTCAGCACTTCCATCGATACTAGAAGAGGGTTTAAAATTGCTCATTTATGTCTGCATAAGATTCAGCCAAACTTCTGACTGTAGAAGATTATCTCCACCAGTAAATTAAATATGCAGGACTTAATAGGAAGGTATTAATGAAGAGCTGACAGTGTTAAATATTTCAGGATTCCTAACAATCCTGAAAATCAGATAAAACCTGAAATACTCAGCAGTATTGAGAACAGATCTAAATGAAGGTCTGCCTAGGCTCACTGGCTCCTCTACCATGTTCATAAACTGCTGCATTAAGATCTTCTAAATTCAAAACACAGCTACTGTCTTTGTCTCCCTCCCTCTATACTAGTTAATGCTGTCCTGACCAGCAATCCACCAGGGGGAAAAGTAGTTGAACTACTGCCCTGCATGAGGAGATGTGCTTTCCACATGTTACTTGTTCAAGGAAAGCCCAATTGGAAAGCACACATTTGCAGCTCCAGCCTGGCTCTCTGCCTAATCTCCACTTGGAGTTTTTATTAGTGCTTATACTTATGTGAGGATTCTTACACAGTAAAAAATAAATAATAATAATTCAGAGGCTCATTCAGTGTAGAACTCTCAGAGATGAATACAGAGGATTTTTAACTGTATTTGGTCAGAACTCAAATAGTTAGGAATAAACATAAGTCTAGGGAACGGCCTGGCCTTGTTTTAAAGAAACTGAATATAGGATTCAGCCACAGACATAAAATGCTCTACATAAAGGAGCTTTAAAATGTCAACCAGTTCCTGAATAAGTTATTGGAAATGATTGGAAATGGATAACATCAGCAAATAATCTTTTCTGATGAATGGTGGTGAGTATATACAGTTACTTCTGGAGCTCCTTAATATCATTTCAGAGAAGATTTTCTCAATGACACTCCAACTCGGATTTGTGATATGATAACCTGTAGTCAAACAATCAAAAAGGAATTAATTCATCAAGAGAAAGTAGAAATCTAAGAATAAACAAGTATCTGTGATATGATGATATACGCCATTTCAAAATAATGCAGTACAGTTACATTAAAACATAGATGATCCAGAACAGGTTGCACTGTAAAACTTTCCTTTTCCAAGGGGTCTAGATTAAAGTGCTTGGAGAATGTGATAACTGCCACGTCACAAAAACAATTTTATGTATAAACATATTTTCTGTGCACTAGAAATACACTGTAGGAAACATTTCTCTGTGTCTGCCTCATCAATTCCATTTTCAAATTTCATCTCAAAAATGTACCTCCTCTTTACCTGACTACTCACCCAAATTCTTCTCTCTCTTTGCTCATATTTCTTGCTTCGTTCCTAATATTTATTTCTAAAAATCCTATATAGATATGAAATATATTCTACGAAATTATACTGTACTCTGCAAGACCTATCCAGCAAAATAATGAATGCCTAAGCCCACACTAATTAGAATGGTTTTCACAGATCTTTGGATTCGTGCAACAGTCAGACACTGAGGTATTGTTTAATACCACTTTCAGACTCCCTTCCATATTTTCTTCCCTTTTTTTCCTCTACCTCCTGTTGTTTTTGTAATTCTGCAAGGAGAAATAATCTCTACGAGGAGAAATTGCAGCATAACTCTTGGGAAGGAGATGGTAGAAGTGATGTGGGATCATGACAGCGGGCAGTTCACCAGCAGCAAAGCTAGTTGATTTCAGCAGGATACTGCTGGATTGTGCTTAGCACATTGGATGTCCAGCAAGGTCTGGAAAGTAGTGAAAGAAAATAAACCACTAATACTGACCTTAGAGATGAAACAAAACATAAGCTCTCTGTTAAGTGGTATGATGAAAAGCTTGCTTGAGAACAGCCACATTTAACCTTTAAAAATGTTGTTTTCAGAGATTACTTTCTCTGATAATTTTAGAAAACAAGACTTCATTGAACATAAAGGATGCCTCTTGCACTTATCTGACAAATTTCTCATGGGGTGAAATACTTCCTCCTGCTCTTTATTGGAACCACTATTTTTCAAATTCAAAGCATCACACAGCCCGCAAGTTCCAAAGACAAAGGCAACCTTAATGATGGACCTGACCTTTCTCCTGCAAAGTTCAGGACTTTTGCTGATCTGGAGACTGGCCAATCTTTTCAGTGGGGAAGTGAGAACTGAAACAGTCGGTACTGGATAAATTCAATTCCCGCTGTTGTCAGTGGTAGAGATCTTCATTGGCTTTGATGGCTGGTGAGCAGTGCTTTTATAATTTGGCATTAAGCAGGCAGAAGGCTGCTGCATTAGCATCAAAGCATGTAACACAAGCTTTATATCTTCTGTAGACTGTGACTTTGAAGCATGATCAGATACTTTACAAATATTATCTAACATTCACACGAGAAGAGGATAGCATTAGCTTACAAAAAGAGTAAGGGAAAAAAAGCAAAGGTTTAAGAGTGGTAAGAAACTGTATAGCCACTTGAAACAAAGACTTTTGATTAGATCTGGTATTAAAGCTCAAGGGAAACAAGGGAAGATGAATGACATTCAGAGACACTAATTAGAAAACAAAGGGTAATGAGCTTATTGCTGCCATTCCATAAAGTGGACTTACCTACTGAGCACTGAGTGCTTTACACCAGTAAACTGTCATTACTGTTTCAGAGCATTGGAAGCAAACTATGTGTGAGAGGCAAAATAATATAAAAATATTTATCCTAAAATTTCTCAAAATATACTTGCATTTACACTGTGAACTAATAAAACAGAAATGGAAGTCCTAAAAATTAAAAATTTCACTCTTATTCTTTCTATACCTAAATGGTGTGAAAGTTGTACAGCACCTTAACTTTCCAATTTTGAGCTTGGAATTACTGAACTATCATTAAGGATTATATGGTACGCAGTTGATTGAAAACTGTTCTTTTTATTAGTATCCAACACGAATATTGGTCAAGTAATACTTTTGTACATCTGTTTACTGTATGATATTATTATAGCAAAATTGAAAATAGCTATAGCTGGAAAAAATGGGAAAATTAACGACAAGAATGAGGAAAAAAGAAGGAGTGAAAAACAGTAATATGACTTTTCTCCAAAGGTTTTTAAAATGACATCTGATTTGCCATCCTTCATTGTTTTTTTTATAGCAAGGAATGTTTCAGTTAGGAGTTACACACTACCTCTGATTTACCAAGTATGCTATTATTAATTTAGCTTTCCTTCTGGAGTACTTTTAAAGCACTGGGGTGAATATTGTCTAATCTGAATATTTCTTAGTGTTCCTTTTGATAATAGTTTTCACAGCCCCATCAAGAGTCACTTAAATTGCAGACAGACCTCCTTGCGAAGGAAAGAGCTAGGTCACAGAAGCCTTCCCAGTTCCTCAGCACTGGGTACTGATCAGTACTTTTCCATTTTGATTCCCTCCAATGGCTTTGTCCTCCACATGCCTTCCTTTTTATATCCTGATCACCAGTTTGCCTACAATCTCTATGTGAGGTTTAAATATCCAGCTGGTTTTGAGGACAGATTTAATAGTAATTTTGAGCCCTTGGCAATTCATTCTTCATTTTTTGTTCTTACCGCATTTTTATATCGACTTTATCAGAATTTACAACCTTTTTTATTTTACTCTCTTGGATGTACCATCAGCATTGTATCTCCTTATTCAAGAACTTAGCAGAGATTTGCTGCTGTACTTCCATTACAGCTTTTTCTTTTTGCTATTTGTAAAGACTGAATTGTTTGTACTGCTTCTTTTGGCAACTTTTTAAAAAGTAGTTTTCCTCTTCTTTATGTATTTAATTTTTTGAAGCTGAACACTCAATCTAGTGGATTATTAGTCTTTATTATTATTGTAGAGATCTCCATTTCCCACTTCCCAGATCCCAGGAGCAGTGTTAGAGAGCAGCTCTTTCCCTAAAGACCTTTGAAACAAAACTCTCACATTACTCACAACCAAGGCCAGAGTTGTGTTCCCTATTGTGGGCCTCCTAATCAGCTTTTTCTCCATTTCTTGCAGGAGCCACTGATAGTATCTAAAAATTCTCTGCTTCACGTCCGGATATGACATTTGTCTAGTCTATCTGAGAGTAATTAAGATCTCTCATTACAGTTGCATTTCCTACTTCTCCGGTCTTTTTCAGCATATTCCAGTCAATGTAGCTGTCATAGTTGAGTCACTGGTAGTATAGATCTAATATTATATTCTTATTCTTAGGACTGAAATACCAGCTCACACATAACCTTTCCTCCCTGGGTCACTTTCACTGGACTTCCATCTTGCATAGTAAGAAGCAGGTTATACACAAATTGAGAGTATACAATTATTTATTTCATATTACACACAACAAGGAAACTAAGACTAATGACCTACTAGGCTAAGCACTAACGTGCTCATCCTCACTTTACTGAAGTAGCCTTTTCTGGTCAGACTATTGTCACTCAGAAGGAAAGGGTTATCTGCAGCTTCTGTTTGGTCCTTGGGCTGAATCTCCCTGCTATTTCATTGCTGTGCTTGGGGTCTCTTTTCCATTTTTTTCATCTTGCATGCTTTTTTTCATCTTGCATGGTCGTATACTTCCTTATAAAGGGCTTTGCTAGTGTGACAGAGCCAAAGTAGAGCATTGCCAAATAGGCCCTGGAGCATCAACAGATGATCGCTAGGGCTGAAAGTTGTCCATACAGGCTCCTTGTTCCTCACTGAGATCTTTGATTCATTGACTTGATTTAAAATCTTAATATATCATTAATATTTATGATCAATAGAATTTATTTTGCTTTTCCTGCGTTTTTATTCTTAGTATTACAACATCCCATGAAGTGTTTTAAATAATCAGCTAAGTAATATATTTAAGAGTAGATTTCATTCTCATTCTGTGGACTCACTCCTCAGTTTGGTGTCACTGGAGTAGAAGTACACGCTACTGCTTTGGCTCCCTTGCATGAGCTTCAGTCTGAGCAGCACTGCACGTTTTTTTTTTTTTTAGTTAAGTAAAAAAGATATTATGCTAAACAGCCAAGCCTTCATAACTTGAACATTAGACATTTCTTCAACCAAGGTAATGTTGAACATGAAAGAAACATTTAATTTCACTTAGAATCTCTCATTTAATGTCTTAGGCTATGATGATGCTGAATTTTTGCATCCTTCTCACTCTCATCCACAAGGTTTGGGGCTTAGAGATCACTGCAGCTTTTCCATGGGTAGCAGCACAGCCAGTGGTAGAAGTTGGTGGGGAGGTGGCAGAGTCACCATGACCCACAGAACAGAACTGATTGGAGATGTCCCATTGAGGACACTGCCCAGCCCTGCCTCACCAGCACAAGTGCAGTGCTGGCAGTGGTCTGAAACTGAGGCTATGGCTTCACTATGCTCCTGGCAGCTCTCCCACGTACTTCTCCTTCCTGCAGCCTGTTTCTTGGCTGCATCACAGCAAAGCTGGCTGTCAGCACAGGCAGCCAAACCTTTGTGGGCAAGATGAGACTACAGAAATTGCTAGTGTTTTCAAGGCCCCAACATTCACTACCTTTTAAGTAGTGTTTTCATTTCCTCCTGTTTTCACAGCCTTTTCTGGTAGCCATGCATTCTCAAACATATTCAATTTAGATTCATGAAGTATTACACCTCCAGCTGCTTTTCCTGCATCCTCTTTTATCACTTCAGCTGCCTCATCTCTATATCACATTTATTGATAGGGCTAAAGACATCCATCTCCTGTGTTCTACATATTTTCCAGTCACTCAAATACATTTGTCTTATTTTGGTTTGCAAGATCATCATGCTTCTCAGTTCTTTTCTCTTTCAGTTTGGATTTGCAATGGGCAGGATGGTGAATGTCCAGCTCTACATCAGCACCTTCAGGTTTGCTCAGTGCTGACTGCAGGCAGTTCCTACTACAGGTGCTCACAGTTTGCCTCACGCCAGGTTCTCTGTGTGCCCACAGCTCTTGGCCATCAGATGATCATTTGACCTCACGCTGCTTCTCTACTCAGATAACTTGGCTGCTCCAATATCCAGCTGGATTCACCAAAGTGCACAAGCTAACACTGACATCAGCCAGGCCCAGTTCATGCCAGCTGCCATGTTAATTTTTTTCACTATAGAACTGGAGAAAGTTTGCCATCCTTAGCCCTAGCATTTCTGGGAAGGCTAGTTTCTTCTAGTTTTTATTAGAAGAAACACGTTAAGCAAATTTGTAAAAACAGATCTAAATTAAATGCACTCCTTATAGATATACACACGTTACTGTATACAAACACACTTATATGTATAGTAATGAAAATAAAAAGCAGTATGTATGAAGTAAACAGCTTTTACATATGAAGTCCTTGCAAAAGATAGCAGGCAGTAATACCAGAGATAGCTGCCACTTGATCCCCATGAGGTTTCTTAAGCAGTGAGCTATTTCAAGATTAGAGTGTAAAGTATTATAGCTACAGAAAACCATCTTATATTTTAATTTCTGTAACTTTTAATATGTATACTGTTTTTTGTTTTTTTTTTCCTTTGTGCAACACTGGAATTGGTACCAACTCATTTATGAACAATGTGCTAGCAGACATCCCGAGGTCCTTGTCAAATTCAGTAATGAATTCTTCTCAGTTTAGCACTTGTTTTTGGGTAGTGGGAAGTCTGCCAAGCTCTGAAATTTGATTTAAAGCTTTTAGCTAATTGTACTTCTTTTCTATTTGTTTCATTTAGAAAATTTGTTGTAGTGAAACTGCAATTTATGACCTTGTTCTTCTTCTAACACAGAATAAATTTTTATAAAAATTTAACAGCAGGGAAGTAATAATTGTGAAAACAAAGCTCACATCTCTCAAAATATTAAATCAGTTTTCCTTTTATAGATTAAGAATGTAATCTTTTATTAAAAATAAATATACATAACCTGCTAAGACTGCTACACTGTTATCTAAAAATTATTTTTTTCATAGGAAACTTGGTTCTACAGAAGAGCAAAGTTCAGTTTAGACAACATGAGAATATTGGTACATCTTCTTTGCTTGGATCTTCTCATTAATTCAAGCTGGTCAATGCCTTGTTTCAAAATAATCCACAGTGGAAAGTGTGACCTCAAAGTAAAGAAATCAAGGGGAAGAACGAGAAGAAGGTTAGGATCAGTTCAATTATTTGACAGCACTTGGGAGCATTATGAAAATTTTGCTGAACTATAAAGGACTCTACACTGAATGTACAGTGAGTCTGACATTACTGCAGATATGGAAAGTCCTTTCTGCATCTAAGGAAACTTCAGTGGGGTAGATTAAGCTGGGTTTGGGGGGTTAATGCTTAAAGGTAGATCCCAGCCAAGTCTTAATTACTAGTGAGTGGTTTCTGCTGCTGAACACTTTCAATGATGCTGCCATCATAATTAGCCTTAGCTTCTGACAGATAAAATTATAACTTTAGTTTAGGTAAACTTTATTCATTTTCTGTTGAATGCCTCTCCAAATACTTCCTTGATGATTATTATTCAATACTGCACTTAGAAAAAAAAAACCTTAAATTTATTAATGTGTCTGGGAAATGTTTACAAGGGAAGATAACTCAGTAAATGTTAATTAAGTCATTAATATTTGACAGAGTGAACACTAGCTCATTATTCTTTTGGTGAAAGAGAGTAGTAAATATTTTTTTGCCTGAGTTTTATGGTAAAACTTAAAGAGCAGATAGCTATCCAGATACTTTATGGAATGAAAGACCAGCAATGGCAGTTTCATTCATTTCATTTCTGGAAATGATGAGATTGAGCCTGCATAGAGCTCTTTCTTAAATGCTTTTCACAACTAGAAAGGAAAAAATAACAACACAGTTTTGAACAAAAATGTGGAATGATAGATTGAATCTCAAACCTTTTATGGCTGTTCTACAGTTGCCTAATACCCCTTGCTGTTGTGCAAAAAAGGGCTGTGCGATTAAACACACAAAAAACTTGTGCCAATCATTCTATCACTTACTTCAATTGATGGCACGTTTTCACATATTCAGCTTTTAATATCTGCCCTGAAATGGGATCGCTGACTCTGACACATCCCTTTATGCATCCTACTTACAAGATTTTTAACAAGCAGGAATGCGACTTACATGTTTGAGGCTACCTATTGTAACTGTCACTCACAGCACCGTGTTCAAGGACTTTGCTTTCAGAATCATGATTTCCTGCTTTCAGTCCTGTGTTTGCAAATTGTCTCAAGCAGAGACAGGCAGAAACCACATCAGAAACACCCAGAACAAAAGGAGCAAATTGTCTTATGGAAATAAGCTTCAGGCAGAGCAAGGCTTTTGTGGATGCTAAAAAAATGATAGTGTTCCTCTCCAGTTTAGATTAATTGTTTTAATTGTCAACTGTGAAGCCATCACTTTGTGTGCCATGTGAGATATATGCTCAGATTTGAAGGGGTTAAACAAGTTGGAACTGATGTAACCTGCCCATTTTCTGATCCTTCTTAAGAAACTGCAGTACTAGATTGTCATCCATGCATCACTGAATTCCGAAGTTTGTTGTTTCACTGATTTTTAGTCTCTTTCAGACCATATTTTAGTCTTTATTATACTAATAAATTTTAATGGAATATCAAGTTAAAGTCAAATTTAATTTAGATTGACAAAGTCAATTTAACTAAGTGCAAATGATTGAACAGGAATTTAATTTGCAGTAGGAAGCAACAGTGGGATACATATATATATATGTGTGTATATATATATATATATATTTATGTATGTATATTTTTGTCTTAGGTAAGTAAAGAAAGGAGCATCAGTGATTGGTCCTGGAGCAGGACAGCACTGTGGTTGAACCCAGCACTCAGTTCAGCATCACTGATCCTTTTGCTCAGTCCCATCTCCCAGTGGGATAAGTGAGAGAATTGAAAAAATAAAGAAAGAACTCACAGGATGAGATAAAAACTATTCACTAAGACTGAAAAGGGAGAA
The DNA here is from genome assembly GCF_026119805.1 of Tympanuchus pallidicinctus. Taxonomy (NCBI): domain Eukaryota; kingdom Metazoa; phylum Chordata; class Aves; order Galliformes; family Phasianidae; genus Tympanuchus; species Tympanuchus pallidicinctus. Next base: position 23,662,492 of record NW_026294802.1, read on the forward strand.
AAATAAGTAATGATAATAATATATACAATTTACACATGCATGTTTATAAAACAAGTGATGCAGTGAACAACTGCTCACCACCCACCAACTAATGCCAGCCAGTCCCGAAGCAACGGCTACCTTCCAGGCCAGATCTCTCAGTTTTAATAGCTTTTACGAATCGCTATATGGAATGGAACGTCCCTTTGGCCAGTTTAGGTCAGCTGTCCTTGTTCTTTCCATTCCCAGCACCTTGTGCTCTCTAACTGGCAGAGCAGAATGAGAAACTGAAAACCTGAAACATCCTTGACTCTGTACAGCACTGCTCAGCGACAACTAAAATGTCAATGAGTTATCAGTGTTGTTTCTCTCCTAACGCCAAAACATAGCATCATACCAGACACAGTGAAGAAAATCAGCTCTTTTCCAGCTGAAAAGAGGACACAGTGATTTCATTTCTAGTAAATACAGTTTGAGGTACTCATTCATTGAAGGCATATACATGGTAAAATCCCCCAAATCTCTGCAAACAAAAAACTGCTATGCATACTACTGTAAGAGTTTGTCATTAGTTAAACAGTTTTAAGTCACTTTAAGTGGAGGATAGTCACAGAAGCAGTATTTACACTTACACAAAGGGCTAAAACACAAGACTAAAGCCATTCTCATCCTGCCATTTTTACTCTGCTGCCCTTTCTGACACTGTTGTGGGTGTACACAAGCACATTTTATTTCTGTCATTTGTGCTCTGCTATGTGCCTTGACTGGCAGAGCCTCTTTACAGCTTCAGGTAAAGAAAACGGCATTAAAACAATCCAGAAGCCATAAAATGGGAACAATTCTGAATATCAGATATCATATAAGCAGTTAATGCATGGTTACTCAGCTGAATTTCACATAGGTTTTATCAGGCTACAAAGATCAAGGATTTACTTACATTTGAGCGTAGCAACATCTCAAGCTATTGAAGTAATGGTAGAGTTTGCTGAAGAAGCTGGAGGTCAGCTATCCTAAAGTGTTTGAGTGCTGCTATGTCTATTAAGAGAAAAAAAAATTACAATAATTATATATATATATATAGTGATTATTAGTTTGCAAGTTCATAGCATGCTTGATTGCTTGCCTGCCTAAAGCACTCCTAATCAGTGCCAGAGGCAAAGGTGAGAGTTTTGTATGCTAAACACTAGAAACAGAACACTGGTCGTCATAACACATACAGTTGCCAGCCAGGAGGGGAACAAAGCTGATATCCTGACTATTCCCATCAAAAGGAAGACAAAACATTAGATGAATGAGTGAAGAAAAAAAAAGTCTTTGCTGTATAACTATATCCTAAGTTGATTAAACATGCATTAGTGACACTAGTCTTCTGAGCGCTCGGTGAGGGAATCAGCAGTTACCTCTACTCTTCTTGGGTGGTGCACACACAAACAGCCCCTTCATATTTAGCATCACTATCTTGTAAATGTATCACATTTAATGTTGTTATTCAGAAAAATAATCTTTTAAGCCATGAGAACCATTATTTTTCTCCACACTTTGGTTTATTTACGACTTGGCTTTGAAGCAATCACAGCTGGTAGTAATCTACACAGGAATTGAAATCTCAAAATTCTAGGCTTTGAATAAATTCAAATTCAGATATGTACCCAGGACAAGAATTTGTGGTTATGTAGCAGCAAGTTGCTTTTCAGGTTTGCAGAGCTACCCTGTTCATAAAGAAAGAAAAGGGTATTTTGTTGTTGTTGCTTTTGCCAGCACTCAGTATTATCTAAGAAATATACATTTCAAATGGTATAATCTGGACTTTTTAGGGTTTTTAAAAAATACAAGTTTGAAAAGAGTGGATAGAAATATCCTCTTGTTGGATGTATAGAACAGAGCATTCAAGAAAATCATTTATAATTTGAGGATGTTTTAACAATAAACTACCTTCAACTTCAGTTTTTACAGCAAAATAGATCTTTTTATTGTTGCCCATGATTTAAGTAGGAACTATATAAATGCAGACTGGTGAAATAGGCAGAAAGAGAACAGGAACATGGGATTCTGTACCTCCCATGGTGATGCTCCTTCCAAAATAGTAAAGTTCTGATTAATGATTACAGTTCCTAAATGAAACAGCAATATAAGCACTGTTAAGACACTGTATTTTGAATAGGTGATCATAATATTTCTTATTGCACTGATGGCTTTTTCAAAACAATTATGTTCAAATCTCCCAGGATAATAACATTTAGAAAACACTGAATGCATGACATTCCACGTAAGGTATAATCTCTCAAATTGTTTACTTTTATTGTCAAAGCTTTTGTAAATATTCAGAACTGATTTAATGGAATCATAGAATGGCTTGTATTGGAAGGGATCTAAAAGATCATCCAGTTCCACCCCTTCTGCTGCAGGTAGGGTTGCTACCCACTAGACCTGGCTGACCAGGGCACCAACCAATATGACCTTGAATGCCTCCCTCCCGTCCTCTCCCCTCTCCTCTCCTATAAACAAGCCCAGCTCTGTCAACCTTTCTTCCTAAGAGATGTGCTCCAGCCCTCTGAATTTCATGACCCTTCCCTGTTCCTGCTCCAACAACTCCCTGTCTTTCTAGTATTGAGGATTCAGGCTTAGGTGCAGTGCTCCAGCTAGGTCCTGATGAGGGTAGAGCAGATAGGAACAATCTCAACAACAAACCTTCTTCCTGCTGCCCCTCTCTTTTGATGCAACCCAGTATGCAGCTGGCTTTTAAGGCTGCAAGTGTACACTACTGGCTCATGTTGTGCTTTTTATCCACTGAGATCCTAAAGTCCTTCACTGTAGGGCTGCTCTCCCAGTCTGTAAATATATCTATTGCTACAACTCAAGTGCAACATCTTGCACTTGGCCTTGTTGAATCTTATTAAGTTCATGTGGGCCCACTTTTCAAGCCTGTACAGGTCCTTCCAGATGGCATCCCTTCCTTCTGTCATATCAACATATCATACCAATCAGCTTGGTGTGATCAGAAAACATGCTGAGGGTGTACTCAATCCCACTGTTTTGATAAAGATAATGAAGAGCACCTGTCCTAAGAATGACACCTGGGATGCACCATACATCACTAGTCTCCACCAGGACACAGAATCATTAACCACAACCTTCTGGCTCGGATGATCTAACCAATTATTTATCCAGCAAATAGTCCAGCCATCAAACCCATCTCTCTCTAGAGATAAGAATGTGATGTGGGACCATGTCAAAGGCCTTGCGGAAGTCCAGGTAGGTGACATCAGTTGCCCTTTCAGTGGACACTGTGACCCCATCATAGAGGGCCACCAGACTATTCAGGCACAGTTTTCCTTTGGTGAAGCTATGCTGGCTGCTTCAGATCACTGAGGGTCTTTCATGTGACTTAACATAGCTTCCAAGTGGATCTGCTCCACGATCTTCTGAGTCACAGTGTGCAAATTGGTCATTCAACCAAGTATAGGGATAAAAGACAAATCAAAGCACCTAGTAGCTGGTTCCCTCTGTAGTTTTTCTCAGAATACTTGGCATACTAGAGAGGTGAGAAGGCCCAGGGCACATCACCAGCCCACCTCATTTTTGTGGAGCACTTGTGCTACTCAGTCACTTTCAAGAGGTAAATGACAGTGTCTTGTATTTCTGTGATATTACCAAAAACCCTTTTCAGTTGTTTCCTAATTAATATGAAGATTTTTTGTTTGGTTCATTTTCTCTGTTCATAACCTTGGCTACTTTAACTGTTACCTTGGAAACTGTTTGGTCATTCATATTGCAAACACCGTTTCTAAGCTACAAAGTGTATTCTGAGGAGCGAAAGGGAAGTTTAAAGAATGGTAAAAAAAAACTTGTTCTCCCTAGCCTTTCTAAAAGACCTCCCTAAATGTAATGCCTCCTGTTTTATCATGTTGGCCCACACATTCAAAGGCAGGTGTTGCTGGTATGGCAGTACAGGTTGAATCTTCCTGCCAATATTCTGTTCGGCAGTCTGACGAAATGGCACCTGGTAATAAAGTGTGTATGAATTAAAGGTGTGTCCCTGAATTCCTTCATATGGAAAAAATGGCACCCACTAACCTTCACGGACACTTGTCGAATACTTAAGGGGATCGAACAGTGGATGTAAAAATAGCAAGGTGATGGGTGGTGTGTTTCAGTAATGGTAACAGCCACAGTGGGTCGCCAACACTGGTGCAGATTTTTACGAGCATGGCATGCAGGCTCTTATTCATCACTGGTGAAAATGCATAGGTAGTGATGTTGAAAAATAGTGTTTTGTTGCTGAGAATTTGATCTATCGAATTGTGTTATTGTGCTCTTTGTTGTAGTTTCCATGGAAATAAATAGAAGGCGTTACTTTTGGAGGGTCCTACGTATTTCTGTAGTCCTTCACTACTTCATGAAATACCAGAGTTTCAATTTCTAGTAGGTGGAAAAGAAGGGCTGGGAAAAAGGATAGGATTCTGTGTAGATACATTTCTTGTACAGTAATGATTTGTGAAATGAAAACACTGAACACATGCAGCTCTAAAGGTCTTGGAACATTGCTATCAGAAAATTCCCCAAACCAATTCAAAATTAAAAGGAATGAATAAGATAGCAATGAAGGGCCTTAGAGCTAAGATAGAAGAAATACTCTGAAACACAGTCAGTGTGAGAAGTAGATAGTGTTTTTGCAGTAGAACAATTCTAACACTAAGGTATAGACATTTGTTAAACAGTCTTACAAAATGGCTGCAGGGAGTGTTCACAACAAATCATTGGTAAATAGCTTAGTAAAGGGTAGAGTAAGTTTGCCAAGTAACTTGGTTGTCAGAATACCTAGACCAAGGCAGTGTAGCAGGGAGGAAGAGTCTAGAATGCATTGTCCTCTTGTCCCCTTGGCAAATGGGGAACTGTAGGTGGACCCAATATGCATTGTCCTTCTGTGCCCCTTGAAAAGCAATGGGGGCCTAGTATGCATTGTTCACTAGTTCCTCACTGAAAGATGAAAGAACAGCAGATGAGCGATAAATTGATATGGAAAAATATTTTAGCAAACACGTCAGGAAGATTATGAGCTTGATATGCTCAACCAATGAGCAACAGGAATGGTACCACCTGTATTGAAGTGAGGGTATTTAATTGGAGAGGATTTCAGTGATAAGTTACACAATTTCTCCCCTGCCATAAGGGGGGTGTGCACCCATTACTGCAATAATGAATATATATTGCTGCTTCACAAAGATCTTTGCCTGATGAGAAATTATTGATTCCGTTTCTTACAGCCAAGACTGTCTTTATTGTATACTGCAGTCTGATACAGAAATGTCATTATTTCAGCTACTGAAAAGCTGGATCTCTGCACTAGCAATTTTAATCTTTTTTTAAACAAGTTGAAAGAACCAATGCAGATCCCTCTGTTACTACAGCTATTTCCACCATCTTTTCATTCAAAACCTCAACATATGGAGTGTCTCAACACCATATTGCTCTCAGCAGTGTAGACATAACCACAGACTGCAAATCAAACAACAGCTAAAACCTCAAAGAGGTTTCCAATAATGTACATTAACAAATTAAAAGACTACTATGATCAAACACATAATTACTTATGCATGTTAGATAACAGTATTCTGTTGTTTGACATATGCTTATAAATGAATGATTTCAGAGGTCTTTGTTATACCACATGATTTCAGAGGTCTTTGTTATACCACCACACAGTAATGAATGGAACACCAGTAAACTCCTGCAGTGTATCAGTATATAACTATTAGAATTGTATTCTTCTATAAAAGTTTCAGTAACAATTTAGAAATCATCAGAGTGCTTGAAAATAACATGAAAAGACCATTTATCACCATCTGTGAAAGACATGCAAATTCATTTCCCAGGGCACAGAAGATTTGAAGTATGGTTTAACATAAGCTATATTTAGTTAAACTGAAGATCAATTGAACAATTGAAGCAACTGAAAACCAAACAAACAAGTAAACAAAACTTATAAAAACCCAGTATCTGGGCTGCATTAGAAGAGAGGTGGCCAGCAGAGACAGGGAGGTGATTGCACCCCTCTTCTCTGCCCTTGTGAAGTCCCATCTGGAGTACTGTGTGTCCAGGTCTGGCGCCCTCAGCACACACAGGAGGTGAAGCTGTTGGAGCAGGTCCAGAGGAGGGCCACAAAGATGATCGGAATGCTGGAATACCTCTCCTATAAAGAAAAGTTGAGGGAACTCAGCTTGTGCAGCTTGGAGACAAGAAGGCTCCAGGGGTGACCTCATTGTGGCCTTCCAGACCTTGAAGGGAGCTTACAAGCAAGAGGGAGATGGACTTTTTACACGGTCTGATAGTAATAGTAATAGAACAAAAGCAAATACCTTAAATAAAAGAGGGGAAACTTAAGTTAGATGTGAGGAAGAAATTTTTTAATCAGAGGGTGGTGAGATGGTACAGGGTGCCCAGAGATGTTGTGTATGCCCCATCCCTGGAGGTGTTCAAGGCCAGGTTGGATGGGGCCCTGGCTAGCTGAGCTGGTAGGTGGCAAACCTCTCCATGGCAGGGGATTTGAAAGTAGATGGTCTTTAAATCCCCTCCAAAAGTAAACTATTGTATGATTCTATGATTAAAGTAACAGTTTTGAGTTTAATTGAAGATACAAAACTTGGTTTCAGCATAGATGATCAATATTAAACTGACTAAGTCTTTGTGATGTAATGTGATCGCAGATGATATAGTTAAACTAGCTGATTATCAGATATGCTTCACAATGCAGATAAAGAAATACAGAATTATATGAAAAGGAATAAAACAAAATGTAAACTCTGTGCAAAAAGGATTTAAGATGGAAACAAAATTACATATATGGAAAATAGTGGCAAAGAGTATTAAGGAAATGCTGAAAAAAAAATGATAGTGAAATCCTACATCTTCTCCAGCTCGAAAGTAGCAAATTCACATGAATGACAATGCCTATAAAGAATAAAGGAAAACCCTCATGATAGTGATACTAAAAACAAGATTATTCAAAATGAAATACAGAACCAATAACAGCTCTCAGAAAGATGGCATTGTGGAATGCATATCAAAGAAAAGTGATTCAAGTTAATCCAATCGTTAGTGAGATCTTCCTTTTCTTTCAGTGATAACCTTATTCTATAACAGAACATTAACCAGCAAAAACAAATATAACTGATGAAAAATGTGAAGCTAGATGTTGATCTAAAAATCACAAACTTGCCAGATTTTCAGTGTAATCATAGATATCAAAAAAGTCAGCAAATTCATTTAAAATAAAATAAAAATAAAGGGCAACCAGAAAAAAAACTGTTATTATGCAGCTTTTAGATGTTAATGAAGCATTTGGCATTTGACACCACAATTCATGCAGGAACATCTTGAAGTTTGAGGTCTGCTAACATAAATAATTAGTCGTGAAAAGGTTTTACATTACTATTAAGGTCACACTGCAGAAGTCTATAGCAACAGAAAACAACGTCAGTAAGAATTTATTTTCTTACATCTGCCTGTGTCACCCTTGGTTTTAGTATGATAAAAAGTATGATAGAAATGGTAGAAGGCAAAAGGATTCATGGCAATGGAGCACTCAATTTTTTTAACTTGTAATGTAAATTCTAATAAAAATCTATAACTTAAAAAAAAAGCAACTATGAACTTAGCTCTAGTTACAACTTTAATACAATAAAAGCAAAAGATACAATATAATATATGTAGAACTGAAAAATAAGAACATGTAGTTAATGGATGGTATCAATTTTTTTTCAAAACACTAAAAATATCTTTTTAATAAACTTTTCTGGAAGCTAGAAATCATAGAATGGCTTGAATTGGAATGAACATTAAAGATTATCTAGTTTTAACCCCTTCATCATGGACAGGGTTACCAACCGCTAGATCAGGTTTCCACTTGTTTCCATCTTAGGTGTTACAACTGAGGGAAATGCCCACTTGGCTTGCTTCAGGACTCAAATCCAGAGAATTTCTGGGGTAGACATGCACTGAACACTGATGAACACACAAAGAATAACCTAAAAAATTGGTATAGAACACTGACAAAGATATCTTAGGGTAGACAACGTGATGGAGCTTATCTTATGTTCTTTGTTTCAGAAAACAAAGAAAAAAATCACAGTCCATGTGAAAAAATGGCGTGGTCATCAGGTTAACTGAAAGTATCACTGTGAATCTGCACTGTGGTTTTGCATGCTGTACAAAATTCAGAATTTACTATCAATTGCCTTCAAAATTATGCCTGTCGTTGATTATGTAAGTTTTTTTGATTGCACAACTGTGCAAAAAACTTCATATACTCTTCACAGTATCTTTTACCATTCCTTGTAATCTCTGCGCAATGACAATTTATTGGTTCTTCCCAGATGTTCTGGATTTTTATTCATTAAAGACATAAATTCAGCAAGACTTTAAAGCAAATTCATATATTTAGGCATGCATTTAGTTCTATTAAGTCAATACTTCAAAGTGATCTCTAAATGGAGTTTACAACCTAAGGGGTATTTTTTAAACAAGAGCTACAAATCCGTGCAGAAATTCATTTCTTGCATGCAGCTTTTATTCTGCTGTTTCAGGACTGTACCAGACTGATGGATGTGTGTGTTACATGGGCCCAACTGTCAATCTGACATATCCAACAAGAATCTCTGTGATTTATATACGCATTAGTAGTGTTCACATGTTCTGGAAGATGAAAAAAATTATCAGTAAATACACAAGAAACATTTTTCTTGGAAGGGAGAAGGGGGGAAGGGAAAAAGAGCGATTTTCTGCCGTTAAGACATAGCACTCCATATTTTTAAAGTGAATATACATGCTTTAGGCATTCAACTTCTCCTTGAAGCCTGAGAAACAAAATGTATAAGCTACAGTTGAAGCTTAGGTAAAATCAGTAAAATTCATCATCAGATCCACAGTTTTAACTTCTGATCTCAGGAGCAAAGGCTACTCTTGGGGGGAGAAAATCTAAGTTCTACTTTCTAGTTTAATACTGTTGATAAAACTTGAAAGTGACTTACCCTTTGATGTTAGCACAATGTAAATTTATAATTTATCCCCCCCCCTTTTTTTTTTATTTAGAAAATTAAACTTTCACATAAGTATCACTAATGGAAACTAATGTACCAGGATTAGAATTTCCTAGTGGAGCTATAGAACTGATTGTTTCTAGTGCCAGAGCTGGGCAAATTTCAAGGGGTGAAATACCTTCCTTTGAGAGGGAGGTGAAATACCTTCCGAGGAGACCTGATAGTGGCCTTTCAGTATGTAAAGGGGACAGACTCTTCAGCACGGTCTGTTGTGACAAGACAAGGGGAGATAGTTTCAAACTAAAATAGGGGAGATTTAGATTAGATATAAAGGAGTTTTTTACAATAGCAGTGGTGAGGCACTGGAATGAGTTGCCCAGAGAGGTGGTGGATGCCCCGTCCCTGGAGACGTTCAAGGTCAGGCTGGATGGGGCTCTGAGCAACCTGATCTACCTGTACATGTCCCTGTTTATTGCTGAGGAGTTGAACTGTATGACCTTTAAAGGCTCCTTCCAACTCTGAGTATTCTATGATTCTATTAATAAAATAAAACCAAATAGGTTGAAACAGCCTAAGGGAGCTAGGTTTGCAAAACTGTGCATATTTCATCTGCTTGAAGAGAGTATGCTTCATATGACAGCCTGTATGTTTTTCTGGGCTGACAGACAAGACTGAACTGTTACCAGGTTTAGTTCGCTGGAATTTAGGAGTTCTATTTTTGCATCTTAAGAAACTCAAACATGAAACCACGTTCCCAAGAATTCTTTTTTTGTGTTTAGGAGGAAAGAAAGAATGCCAGCAAAACAACAGTTGTGCCTAGCTGTAAAAGAAACTTCTACTCAGGAATGAAAATCTTTTTTCAACATAAGAGTCTCTTCAGCAGCCCTTCAGGTCTGTCATAGAAACCCACAACACATCAAATCTTTCCTGACAATAGCTATCTTAAATACTCAAAACAATAACTAATGCCTTTAGTATTCTACAGTGCTGGACTAGATAACATAACAGAGCGTGCAATTCTAATTGATCCATGCTGTATTTGGGATTCATCCCAAAGAAGTCAGTGGAAACAAGAGCACGTTCAGTCACATCTGATCAACATTCATATATCCCATAAACAATTACAGTTAAGCTAATAAATTGGTTAACATAATTTGGGATGGAGTTTGGGGGCAGATAGGCATCAGAACATCAGTGGGTGGGGTGGGTTCCTGTCCATCTATATGTTTCATGCTCACTTTTGACATCTGAGGTCTGGTGAAAGCAGAATGACCTTTGCTGTATGCATGACCTCTATCGTTTCAGACTCGCTTACAGCCCAGCCATTTCATTAGCATGTCATTTCAGGAAAAACAACACCTGAAAAACAGAACTTTATAGAGCAGCATCCCTCATCTGTATGCAGAGTATACAGTGTGCCCAGGAGAATTTTGTTTGCTTGCTATTGGGAGTATGCTGCATGCCTGTTTGGTTGTCTGTTGTTCATCCTGAAATCCTGTCCCTGTGGCTGCCTAATTTAACTTTATTTTCATCATCACTTTCCTCTCCATTCTTTTGATTAAATTAGGTTTCAGAGGCTACCAATATTTTGATGCTTCTTAGTTCCTTTTACTTTCTGCCTTTTGTCCTCAACAGCAGCACTTTGGTGTTATTTCTTTGGCCTTGAACCAGTTTCTCCTGCCAAGTGCCATAGATTCCACAAAGTGCTTGTTCTGCAGTTGTAATTTTGCTGCTTCATATAAAAAAGCAGAGCTTGCTCTGGAGCCCTTGCTATAAATAGAACAGAATTTTTCTTAGGTCTCCTACTGATTTGCCAGATTGATTATATCTCTGCTAATCAAGCTGAATAATACATAGGAATTTTCTTCTGTTAAAATCATGACATGTGAATATATTGCTTCCTACTTCTGGATGATTGCTTTCTATTGTTTTAAACAGAAGAATATGTTTATTATGCCTAGATGCTTTAACCCTTAATTTTATGTTGAAACATTTTTAATGCAGCAAACTAGCACACTTGTTTACATACAATCAAGATATTTCAAGGTTAAATTTGAAAAGGTGACCGAAGCTATTTTTTTTTTCATCCCATATTTTTTTGGTACATGTCTGGACATCTTCAGAACATGTCAGTAAGAACAGAAAGACATTTATCACATAGGTAAATATAAAAAAAAAATACTATTTTCCTCTCATATTCCTCCATAAACAATTTGAAAATACAAACTTATTGTAAAAAGTAACAACCACATCAACTGTAATGTTAAAAATAGAAAACATTTTAGATATATCAGTGTGGAGAGTGAAAGAAACTTGTCTGATATTTAAAAAGAATATAATTAAGAATCTAAGTCAAGAATACAAGAATAACAAAGACCTGATTATTATGAAAAGTGGAAAATGTAGGTCTATTAAAAAAGTAATGGACGACAATATAGCCTTAAATATTTGTATAGTTTACATTTGTACATTTGCACAGTTTTACATTTAACATCCTTTTTTTTTTTTTTTTTTTTTTTTTTAAGTACTTGTACCTCCAAGGTTTGTAATAGAAATAAATAAACAAAATAACATAAAATATAACTATAGCCTTAGCTTATCATATTTCAAAAGCATATACCTGTACCTGAAATGAGCTGTTCAGGTCTTCAGATCAGATATGTCAAATTTGAACCTTCAGTTAATTGCCCAAGAAAGTATAATTACAAATATAATCCAGGAACAGGACACCTATTTCCCATTACTGACTTGGCTTGAAAATGCTATTGCCATGTGTTTAAATAGTTTTTTTAATGCACATTTAAGAAATCTACTGCAGTCTCCATTGTGAGCAAAGAGAAGAACAAATACGTATTTTAAGTGTTTAGAAGATACTTCTTGTGATGATTTTTCACAGTAATATTTAACATCCTACAGCAGTTCTACTAGGAAACTCTCATCTAATTCATGACACACTGGATGGCAAACCTGAGGAGAACCTAAACCTGGCACTACTGCCAACAGAAAAAGAGAGAAAACATGCCCAATGAATGACACATGCATCCTTAATTTGTATGTTATTATCAGGATTAGTTTCTCTTAGTTTTGCTGTTATCTGCAGCAGTTATTAGAATATTGCACAGAATATAAGTCAAGAGTATGGGAAATGGAAATGAATGGAAAAGGCATTCAACATGCTTTGGATGGAGAAGGGTGACCTCAGCATTAACAATTTATTTATTTATTCATATATTTCTGTAATTCTCTGTGAGTCAGTAGAAGCAGAGGTAATTTTAAATAGTATTAAAAAATCAGTCAGTTTTCTGCTGAACCAAAGTGAGGAAATACATATTTCTTTTGCAGGTGCACAACAAGGAGATTAACCACAGGGCAAGTATATTGATGGCTCAATCATTAAACTAATGTGTTCATTAGTTTAATAACATTCACACTGATATTTTCAGAGTTTTAGGGCTTCCTTTACTCACTCCAATAGAGATGAGGATGTGGAATTATATCAGTGTTCTGGTGCCGTTAAAAGTCATTGAATATTTTTCTGAAGTTTTACACAGATATATAAAATAGAAGGAAAACAGACTTCTCTAAGCTACAAAGACTGCAATTAACAAGACTGGAATAGGCACAAAAGATCCTACCTGTTCCTCTGTTTTAATTAACAGATCTCTTGAGCTTTCCAGTGCACATGCAACTATATTCAAAAGGACTTTGGATGATAGAAATCATTGTTCGTACCCTAACTTCTATGAATTTGTCTGTGCAGGGTCATGTAAACAACAAAAATGTTTCATTAGGTGAGATCTGAAAACACCTTAGAGCGACCTCTTATGTCCACTCCAACGATATCCACAATGTAGGCTCCTGAAAAACATTCTGTATAGTTCCTTAAAAAAAAATATGCTTGTGCTACAAAGAAACATAGGGCAAGAACAGAAGGAGCAGATTGTGATACTGAGGAGAAGAGACATAAAACTTTGAAGGGCAGGTGAAATTTCCAATAGAGGTGTAAAGGGAAAATCAGCAATAGTCAAGAAATGGAAGTGACCTTGATTGTGAGAAATCTTAGAGCTTGTCCTCAGATGGTCAGCTCTTGGTGAAAGAAAGAGGGTTAAGTTTTACACTAGCAGTATGAGGAGTAGTATTTACACTTGCAATACAGGTAATGTATCTGTTCTTATCAATTCAGGATGAGTCCCAGAGCATAGCAGCAACACAAGTAGAGTGAGAAGTGACTTTAAAATCTTCAGTAAAACCTCATCAATTTTTCAGATTCTACCATACCTACGAGGCTAACACTACTTGCAGAACCATGAATAGCTTTTCATGATACATGCTGTCTGGATGTAACTATATATGGAAGATTTCTGTAATGGTTCTTGCCCAAGAGTATAGTATAAGTATATTGCTGTCAAGATGTCTTTTTCAGGGCTTTATTACACCATGGATTATAACCAAATCTCACCTGATCTAGCCGCCATGAAGGGAGTTAGTTGGAGGCTCTGTGTTACAGAGCTTTCAGGCTTGCCAAGATAGACAGACATTTGTCTCCTTTCCTTTCAATAGACTGAATTTTCTATATTTTATACCAACATTCCAACTGTTTTGTGCTGGAGCTCACTTTAGGAGAAAAAAAACAAACATGCTACGTGAGAAAAGTGCTGCAAAGAACTAAGGAAGGGAGAGGAATATATTTTAGAAGAAAACCAAGTGGAGGCAGAAAGGTGTTGGGATACACAGAAACTCTTAGATTAGAGGAATTAGAGTACGGCTTCCATTACAGAGAAGTGGCAATGAATGGATGTGATCATTACCTCCTAAAGAGAGCCTGGAGGATGTGATTAGGGAAGCATAGTAATTGAGCTTCTGAGGAAAAAGCTTTGGGTCATGTACCAGTAGCTCGGAATGAGACACAAAAAATTAATGCCTTGAGTGGATTTTTAGAGTGCCATCAATAGCTGTCTGATAGCTGACCAGCTGAATGATTCTTTAGATTCCATTTACTGTATTGAATGCCCATATTGATCCCTTTCACTTGTAACATGACTTCTAGCTCATTTGTTGACATCTGTGTTTAGTCTTAATCTCAGACTGAAATCCTCTCATGAATTCAACACATCTGAAAAGATGAACAGGCCATCTGGGCTCCATCAGTGAATAGCAGGAGGACTGGATTGCTTGTAGATCTCTAGAAGAGCCTGCTGAGGCTGCTGTCTCTGGAAAGAGCTCATGATGTCTGCATCTGGCATAGGCCAAAAAAAAAAAAAAAAAAAAGCATAAACTGTGAGTTCTAACAAGCAGCAGATAACTGGAGGGAGAAGGAGAAAGTCTGAAATCAAATCAAATTTGAGTTTTGAATAGCTATTTTTTAGCTGCAAAAGGTACAGTCTAGCTGTACATTTTGGTAACGTTTGGACTAAATCTGACTGTCCTGGATTCTCCAATATATAGAAAGGTAAAGGTATGAGATCAAAACACAAGGCAGGATAGTGACTGTTCATTATGCTTCTGCAGATGGACTGTGTATATTTGAAATAATGGAGGAAAGGTGAGTATGTGAAATAAGCAACTAGAGTAAAAGCTCTAATTTTCTTCATTGTTAAACCCTAGTATCTAGATCCACTAAAGGGTGTCCTCCAGTCTGTTTTCCTCATGACAACTGCTCTTGTTGTCAAGCACAATTCTCCTTCATAAAAGACTTGTCACATCCTACTTCACTTGCCATCAACTTTGCTATTGATGGGTCCTAGTAAAGGTATTAGACCTTTCATTAAGTCTTTGTCCCTAGATTTTTTTAGTATGTTAAGCATTCATTCCAAACAAAAGAGTACTATCTTACTCATGCATCCCATGGAATGAAACCAAGTGCTAGGATCATCAGCACAGGTGAACTGTTTTTACACCAGTACATGAACTAGATTACTTGGACATCTGCTGTCCTGGCAGATACTTTTCTTTTTTCTCTAGCAGATTTTTTTCAGCGAAGCGAATCACCTCAGATCAGAACTGTCTACAAACAGTTGCTGTTAACAATGAGGTGTTTTGGACCCAAGAACAAAGCACGAGCAAGACATCATGACAGAAAATAAGAACCTTTAATGAGGTGCGCCAGTAATTTTGAATGTAAATAAAAGCAATTTTCTAAGAGTCAACACTTGAGTGGCTGCCTGTGGCCCTACTGTCCTGAGATTAGCCAAGAGCAGCACAGAAAGAAGAGAGCTTAATAGAGATTTCAGCCTCTGCTTTTTTTTTTTTTTTTCCCAAGACAAGCTGACGAGGCAGAGGGATGGAAAGTAGTAATCCAAAAAGTATGAATTGTTATATGCATTGTCTGCTGAAGCAGAAAAGATAGTGGGAAGGGATTGAGAGCTGCTGTACAGTAAGTTAACAGAAACTGAAAGGTGTTACACTGTTGCCCACTCAAGAGCAGCTCACTGTTCCACATACCTATGGCTGTTAATGACCACGATGTGCAGGTATTGCACAGACACAGCAGTGATCTTCAAGCTGTGAATGCACTTACTATGTTGCTTTGTTAGCATTTTCAGAGTGTTAAGTCTCTCAGCACCAATTGCAGAAGTCAGATTATATCAGAGCAGCATGCCTAGGTTTATTCATGGATTGTGTTCTGCACTTCATTTACTACTTCAGTATCACTCCTACTTGAAATAAATAAATAATATTATTTCCCTTGGTATTAGCATCATGATAAGAAGCTGGTGTCACTCTGATCTTCCAATCAAAGTCAATTTAAACATTTATTACTTTGGTAGCATATGGTTATATAAAGATGTTAATTGCTGTTCTGCACATATATTCTAGCTGATATTTCAACTCAGTGAGAGCAGCATTTTATTTAGAACAATAGCAACAAAAAATGGCAACACAGGCATGGGTCTCCAAATGGGAGATACCTGAATATGACAAGCAGACTCATTACATTACAAGCCAGGAAGGTGAACTTTATTGTGACTTAATTGTGCAAAGATTTGGGTCAAACACAAAAATAAATAAATAAATAAATAAATAAATCTTGGTATAATTAAGATAGCATTAAAGATCATTTCACAGAGATGAAAGCCTGGATAAGCTTGCATCCCATTCCTTATTTCACTTCCATGTTTCTGCAGATATTAAAGAAGGCTTTTTTGTTTTTCGGTTGTCATAATACTGAGAGCTATCTTGTATTTCTGTGGTAAGAGGTGCAGGGATTTTCACTCCAAAGTGGGGGTATCACAGAAGTTTTTGAACTGCTTCTTATAAACAAAAAACCTCTTAACCAGTTGTTCTTTCAGGCGAAAACATATGGCTAATATGTGTGTATAGATAAATAGATATACACACAAATGCACAGATAATCAGCTGAAAGTATATAATTTACCTTTATTTTCATTCATCAGCCCAAATCACTACAAAGCTCTAAACTTACCATTTCAAAGCAATCAAATTTTTCTGTATAATATTCCTTAACTTTTTATTCCTTTTCGCTGTAGCTCAAAGATGACGGTGTATAAGCCTTTCAATTTCTGTAACAGTATGAAACCTTCAAACGTAAGAGAAGAAGAATGCTATTTTCCTACTTACATCTTTCTCAGGTTCCTCATGCAGGTGAACCCATTCTATTCTATTTCGCTCCCCTGGATGGATGGACAGCTCTTGAGTGTTCAGAGAAGGGCAGCTGAGCTGATAAGGGGTCTAGAGCACAGGCCTTATGAGGAGCGGCTGAGGGAGCTGGGATTGTTCAGTCTGGAGAAGAGGAGGCCCAGGAGAGACCTTGTTGCTCTGTATAACTGCCTGAAGGGAGGTTGTGGTGAGATGGGTGTCAGCCTCTTCTGTTGTGTACATAGTGAGAGGACTAAAGGGAATGGCCTCAAGTTGTGCCAGGGGAGGCTTGAAATGGACATTAGAAATACTGCTTCTCTGAAAGAGTGGTCAGTCACTGGAATGGGCTGCCCAGGGAGGTGGTGGAGTCACTGACCCTGGAGGTATTTGAGAAACATTCAGATGTTGTACTAAGGGACATGGTTTAGTAGGAAATATTGATGATATGTGGACAGTTGATGTCCAGTTGACTCTGGATGATCTTAGAGGTTTTTTTCCAACCTTGGTGATTCTATGATTCTATACTGTTTTAATTTTAATTTACAGTTTTAATTTCCTCTAGTAAGAGCATAATGCTTTTCTTCACATCTCAACTCATATCACATCCTCCTCAAAAAAATCCCACACTATTGGCCATCTTTCTTTGAATCTTTTTCTGTCTTATTCTGTGCCATGCAACACTGTTAATCAGACTCATATAGCACATATGTGCTCCACAACAAATAGAGATGAATCAGTTTTGGGGATGGATTAACCCTTGTACAGGTCCTGATAACTTACCTGACAGTATTACTCATTTTACTGCAGGGTAAGTGGGCTGCCCATAGGATTACAGGCTGTTAAACTTCTTTCTATCCATGATTATGTGTTTCCAATTTATCACAAATTATTTTCCACTTTTTATGAGTTTTAAGGTGACCATACCCATTATGTTGAGAGTTATAAGTGATTATCTAGAAAAAAGTTTTATTTATGCTATTATTCTGAATTTGTGCAGCCCTGGTCTATCCCTGTTTTGAATGATAGTGACTGTCAGAAGACAGGGAGCTTGCTGTTTCTGCTTGAAGCTTATGTTGCTTGGAACTAATGTGACCTCTTGATAAAACAGCTCTGAGTGCTACTGGTTTAGATTATGTCCTTCTCCCTAAACAGTCCTCAGGACTGGAAAACAGGGTAATAGGAAAAGGTTCTTATTGGATCTAACCTCTCAGGACTGCTGGCTTTCAAGAGTGGAATATTCAGAAGATGAAAAGAGAACATTAAAGGAAGAGATTTCCTGCATCTTTTTATCTTGTCTGAATTAATAGTATTTTCCAGAATATGCATTATTTTACATTGTTCCCTTTATGGGGGTTTGCCAAGCACCTCCTTTTGAAGGAGCTGGCTGAAAGCTGCTGAGCCAAATTACTTTGTTAGATAGTTGTATAATGAACAGCAGAGAAAGAAGTGGAATTTTAGTTTGATATTTCAGTGTGATAATTTTAGTTTGATAAAACCTTAGAAATTTGCACAAGCAAGCAAAGGTCTTCAGGTAACCTTGTCTCAAGGAAAGAGATATCTTTCCAAGTCTTATCTGCTGTGCTAAGGAAATGAGTACATCTGTTGGCACAACTATGACCCCACTGAAGTAAAGAGCATGAGACTCTGTCACATGTGTTGTCCTTCTCTGCTGCCTGCATTTTTTAATGAGCTTTACTTACCAAGATGGTACTTTTCTTAACATATTAAGTAAAGGGATTGAGAGAAAATGACAGCTACCTGGTTTCCATATTTTAAATGGAATTTTAAAACTTCTCATCAGATCATTCATCCTACCAAAAAAAAAAAAAAAATCTACTTTTGAACATTCGTATAAAGGCTGTATTTTAAACAGTGTAGCTGTTTTAAAATTTTCTGATGATTTTGAGCACTGGTATAACAATGATCATGGAGACTATGAATTTTATGAAGAGATTTCTTCCTCATCTTTGTACTGGAATTTCTTATAGAAAAAAGGATTGAGCACTCTTTAGAATAATTCTGTTCAAATTCATCTTCAGATTTGCCTTCAGTATCTTTTATTTTGAGTTATACCTAGAGAAGTCCAACCTTTTCTCCTTTCCCTTGAGTGGAAAATGGTGATGCGGGATAATCATACAAAGAACAACCAACTGAAATGCCAAGTCCTTTGTTCTCTCTTTATCTTTCATTGAACAGAACAAAATACAGCCATATATAAAACCTATATGAATCATAAGGTTGCCAGAGGCCAATTTTTTACTTTTCCTTTCTTTATCCTGATTTGTCTTTCTTTACAATGAGCATGCATGCTTTAAGGGATACCTCAGGACAAAGAGAATAATTTTTTTCCCATTATTTTTTCATCTAGACCATCTTCACTTCCCAGTTTCACTGTTCAGTGAGTAAAATAGATGGAGTCTAAATTTCTGAGGGAAGAAGATTAATTGAAAAGATATTTAGTCTCCATAGTAATGCTGCATCCTTGCTATTAGAGATGAAATTTCACAGGTAAATAAGACAGAAAATTCAAAAGTTTAGACTCTTGTCAATCATAATTGTTAACCTTTCCATCTGTTATGTTTTCTTTTGAAAGAAAAGTGTGCATTATTCAAACTGTTAAATAATGTTTGATATTAGCTCAATATTAATAAATAACAAATTCATGAGAAATGCTTAAAATATAATTGATGGATAGGTTAAGATACCTGTAAAGCATCACCGTGACACATACTACTAAACTCTGAAAAGAAAAAAAGAAGCAATTATACACACCCTAAATTCTTTTTGATACTTATCATCCACTCAAAAACATTTGGCACTATTGCCAAGGTTGTTTTTATTTTAAGAAAATACCAGCTTGAATGTTGCTTTTAACTCAAAGAAAAAAATTCTGGAAGAATGAGCAGAATAAAAGGAAGAAAATTCAATTATTCATTCATGTTCTTTGAAGATCTGCCTTCGTCTGTTATAAGCAAAAAGAGAAAATTCACACAAAGAGAAGATGCACTTTGCTTAGATAACTGAATTCATTCCAACCAGCTGTGACAGCCACATGCACATTCACAACACTACAAAACATGTAAGTATATATAGTTTTGCTGGGAAGAAATGAAATAATTATGCAATTTGCCATGAAAGCACACCAAACAACTCATCTCCTGAAGATTCGTAGCAGGCCATTATTCAGCTTGTTCACAGAACAAAGGTACAAATTCAATGGAAATATGTCAGGCTACATAATTGAGGACTTCACTTTGTTTCTTGCTAACAGATTTCAAGAACTCAACTATTTCAGCAATTCATATAGTTCCTAAGAATGTTCTTGAACACAGATTTTTGGAAGTCTGTTGGTCTATTTCTTTTTGAGAAATTTCTTTCTTCTTTGTTATTTACTACCTAAATTACTACCTAATTTAAATAAGGTATTAAAAAAACAAAACAAAACCAAGAAAAACAGAAAAAGACACCTGGTCATATAATTTGTAATTCCTTGTTGATTTTTTCCCCCTATATTGCCTTTCAAAAAACATGTACAAAAAACATGTTTTTCAGGTTTCTGTGACTGAATTTTTCTTCTCCAGAGTGCTTTGTTACAGGCTCATAAATTTACTGCAGGAAAGAACAATATGGAAGTTATAACTCATTAAACATCTGCATGCTATGAAATCAACAGAATTATTAAGGAAACTTATCATAAAATGAGTTGTTTATTTTGAAGTTCAGAATGTTAAAAGTAGCTTTTGGGCTTGTTCTTTTCCTTTCCCTGTCCACAGTTCAATAGTAATTTTAAGCTACCTGTAAGGTGGCATTTTGTAGCTCCTTTCTCAAAAGCCTAGGAAAGTTCTCAAGTATAATCACTTGCTTTTGGTTTGTTTCTCTTGTTTTCTCCTATTCAAACTGTTATTTTTATTCCTCTTCAGCCCAGGGGTTGAAATACACCTAAATACTATTATTTTGCCATGGGGAGAAATTGCGTTCTCTCTCACTAGGTTAAGACAATAATATATCCCGAATTGTTTGATGTGTTGGGCTTGGAATGAAAAATAGAATGCCTGCATTTTATACCACCACTACTTAATCTTAATAATTAGACGCAGAATAAAATCTCACAGGCAAAATATGCTGATATTAGGTAATTAATATATAGTTTCTTTTTCTTTTTTTTTTTTTACAATGTAGAAAGCTTATTTGCACATACATGAAGAATGAGAAAGAAACCGTTGTGTTCTCACCCTCTTTCTCTATATTTTGAATTTAAAATAGTAAACTCCTCTATTGAGCTATTGCCCTCTATCTCAGGGGCACATATACATACATCCTGAAGTTAAACAAAACAAAACAAAACAAAACAAAACAAAACAAAACAAAATAGCAATTCTTTCTACAGACAAATAAATAATTGCTGCCAAAATGGTATTTGGGACTTTGAAGACTTTACACAGCTGACATATACTCAACCACAAAGATCACTTGGGTTCCCTGTTCACAAAGGACAGGGATCTCGTAGAACTAGATGTCTGGCTATACCTCGTTCTGCAAGCACATGGAAATCTCAAGTTTACCTCAATATGAAAGAGGAAAAAACCACATACATATTTGTGAAGAGATTCTTTTTGCCACATCCAGTTGTAAAAATCACTAGATTTACATTTAGCCTCTTAAATTTGAATTATGGCCTAATTTTGAATTAGCTGAGCACTCAGAGCTTCTGTTATCAGTGAATGTACTTATTCTGTCAGTATCTCCAGATCAAAACTGTCAAAGTTATTTCAGAGCCATCAGTGTCTTCTCATTTGACTCTCTGAATTTTACAAAATTTATATAGGGATGTTATAGTCTATTAAATGAGACATGCTGAGATGAAGGACATTCTGCATTTCTGAAAATATTGAAAACACTCAATATGAAGTCTCAAACTTGAAAAGTTGAGAAATGTATATTGCATCAACTATCCATTTTAGCTGCTAGAACTGAATAACTCGCTTTTCATTCTCAGTTTTTTTAGAAGCTGTTATTCTTTCACATGTAAGCTAGTTTTGATTTACACTCATGAAGAAAAATGTATTTTAGGTCATCCTGGACTGCTGGTAGTTAATTTTTGTATTATCAGAATTTATTGCTGGTTAAAAACTAACCCTGAAATATGTTACAGAGCATATTCCGCAAATATTTAACTGTTGAGAAAATTCCATCCAGCATAAATGTCTTGATTTGAGTTCCTTTCAAATTCTTTAACACAGAATTACATGGCAGATTCTTTACTAGATTTACATGTAATGTAGGGTTTTTTTATGAGAAACTTCTTGCTCTTAAAACACCAGTGAAATTTTCCCTTCTGTTACCACTGAATAGTATTTATAATTTAGTTTGGTCATGATGGTCTCAATTTGATGCTACTTCAATTTGATGCGGAGCTTGCCCTATGCTCATGATTAATAAATGCTGCAGCTTTGTATTAATCAAAAATGGCAAGGTAATAAAATTTCTAGATAGCACAAAGTTATTTATGTGTTTCTAAAGTAATATTCAGTGCTCCTGGAATTATGATGCTAAATTTGGTTTGTTTGTCCCACTACCTCAGGTGTTGCTTTGATGAATAATGGACCTTACAAGCATTTGTCAGGAACAGCCACTATTTTTCATTCAAGCTGCTGTGATGAAATTTTCTGTTGAATATGATTTTCCATTTCCTTCAGTGACATTTTGGCATTCATAAGAATAATTGAAAGTACTTAAATTCAACATTCTAGGTAAAATAGTTTTCTATATTGCCTTATGTTGGAACAGGTTTGTTGAGAAAAACAAAGAAAAGGGAAGATGATTGGACTGTCAAGAAATATGGTGAGGAAATAAAGGGGATCAGATAGTGGGATGAAACCCAAGGCATGTAAGCTCTGGCGCTACTAAATACAGCTGAGCACTTCTTCATCCTTTCATCCCATAGCTGCACAAAGGAGCAGCATTCGGCAGCAGTCCAAGCCATATGGGTATCTACAGGAACTCCAGAAAAGATCATAGCAAAGGCAACGTGCTGCCAGCAGTATGCAAGCATGCAAGCTAAGAGCTAATGGAATTATGTATTATGAGAGTAGACACTGGGGAGGCATCCCTCTCTTATCACCTTCCAGTTAGCACCCTTTGACTCCACCAAGTCAGGAAGATCATGTTTGAAAGACTTTAAAAGAGCACAACATTAAAGTAAGAGATACAGCTACATGTACCAGCCCGACAGAAATATGTACAAGTCCCAGGAGTGAGAGTTTAAAGGAGGCACAAAAAATGTAAACAGGTAAGATATCTGTCTAAGACTGTAGCCTTTCCATTACCAGCTCTGTAGAGAAAACATTTTTACAAGTCTCTCTTTTTTTTTTTTTTCTCTGCGCTCTTTTTTTTTTTCTTTTTTTTTTTTTTTTTTTCCCCTTTGCTTGTTAATTAGGATGCTGATTGTGAATTGATGAGCAATTACAAGTTCCTTTCTGATAAAAGCTCAAGAGTAGGAAACAGAGAGCTGCAACTCAATTTCCACAGAATCAGAGCCCATCTACCTGCTAGCCACATGCTTGGAAAATAGAATCAAAAGAACTGAAAGTTTGGGAAGCTATGTAATGTCTCTGTGGGGAGGAAGCTCTGTCTGAAGGACAGCTGGACTCACCTACCAGGCTCTGTGCCAGCAGCTGAACCAGGCAGCCCTGAAGAAACTGTCAGCTGGGAAGGACACATCTGCTTGAAATAGCCATATCGTATCAGGTTCAGTATCTTGTGTGTACTGTTCAGTTTTGATATATTGCCTACTGGCTTTCAAAGGCATTATAATTCTGTGCTTTATACTTTAAGTAGATTTTACATAAATAAACACTTTTCCTAAGCTTAACATGAAAACAAAAGCAAAGATTTTGCAAACTGAATTTTTAATCATGCAGCGAGATTATGCAGTGTGACGTCCTCATTTGTCAAGGAGCTCCTACCCACAACTCTTGACAATATAAATCTATATTTCCTCTAGTGCAATTCAATGAAATTATTTTCTTTGAGTAATAGTTGAAAGATTTTTCAGAAATATATGTTTATGAATCCTGTTGCATTGTCATATCTAAAGAAGCCAGGTTCTACAAAAGCTTTGTCCATTTTATAAAACCATTCTTGTGTTTTACAGCTTTTAACTGAATGTCACAGAATCACAGAATCACAGAATCACAGAATCACCTGGGTTGGAAGGGACCTCAAGGATCATGTAGTTCCAACCCCCCTGCCTAGCAGGGCCACCAAACATACACATTCAGATCAGGTTGCCCAGGACCCCGTCCAACCTGGCCTTGAACACGTCCAAGGACGGGGCATCCACAACCTCCCTGGGCAGCCCGTTCCAGGGCCTAACTACTCTCCTTGTGAAGAACTTCCCCCTAACATCCAACCTAAATCTTTCCTCCTTCAACTTGGATCCATTTCCCCTAGTCCTGCTGTTGTCAGCCCTTCTGTCCATGTACCTTCACAAAATTTAGCAATAAATATCTCTACCAGTTCTTCAGTTAATGTATCATTTTGTATAATACTTTAAATTTTCTATAGATTTTAGATGTCGCTTCACTTATTTCATTAATTGCTTTTATTTCCTGTAAATTACAAGTATTTTTCTACAGCATATGGGAATTGCTAAGCCACAGACTGAACCAATGATTGAGCATCTGGTGAAGGGTCACAGCCAGCTAAAAGCAATGCACCTGTGGGACCAGAAGAGGTGGAATCCAGTTCTTTCCCTTACTAACCTCATTTAAGAGCTGGCTGCTACAAAGGAAGGATCTCTACCTGGAGATCCATCCTTTTGGAGTATTTGGTGAGTACTTATCCTTAGAATGGGTAAGCAAATTTTTCTTTCCATAACTAGATTGTGACTATTGCCCTTTTTTAGGTAATTTAGAGCTGGTAATCTTCTATTGCTTTTTTGATGTATGGTATGGTTGAATTCTTCTTTAAGCCTCTTCTTGTTTACTTTAATTTATAGTGTAATATACAGTAACAACTCTATAATATGAAGGATAGTTCATTCTTCTGATTGATAGTTGAATCTAAATGTTTTGTTACATTTTTAAAATGAGTTATAAGTCTGTGCAAGTAATTCTATTCATTGGTGGTAGCTTGTAAGGGCTCATCTAGTAGCTGGTATAACAACTGTAGTGAAAAACACTTCCTTAAGCTCCTAACAAAATGGTAGAAGCAGAATTATTTGTGAAATACAACATACACTGATTGTCACCATATAGAATGCATTGCTTTCAGAACAGGCCTCTGATTTTTTTTGTGTTGACTCAGAACATCAGAAGCAGATGCTGGTGGTATGACAGTAGAGACTGAATCTTCCTACCAATGTTTCTTTACATTTTGTTGTTGTGTGACAAATGGAAGCAGAGGGGCAGTCTGACAAAATGGTGTCTTGTGGCATGGAAGTAATGTGAAGCAAAAGTGTGGCACTGAATGTCTCTATGCAGAGAAAATTGTTTGTACATTTCCATGATGCTTGCTGAATGTTTGTGGAGGCCAAACAGTGGATGTGAGAACAGTGGAGTGGTGGGTGGTGTGTTTCAGCTTCTGTTAAACAATGGCTTACTTCTACTGAATAGATTCTTATAGATAGATATAGATAGAGCAGAATGCAGGCTGTTGTTCAGTACTCGTGAAACTGCAGAGCTAATGGTGGTGACTAAACAAAATGTTTTGTAGCTGAGCATTTGCTTTGTCAAGCAGTGTTATTGCGCTCTTTGTATCTGTTGTCATTTCCATGGAATTATATAGGAACCATGACTTTTCTAGTAACTTGTAATTTTGGCAACCTTCCTCTGCTTTGTGTTTTGACAACCTCTAGAAGATCATGAGCATCCTCTAAATTGTCTGTTTTCTAATGAAAAATGAACTGTTTAAAGTCTATTATAGCAATGTTTACACTGCGGATTAGAAGATTCATTTTTTCTGCTTCAAAATAGAATATGGCATTAGGCAAAGACTTCTTAGTATGGTAGTTCTTAAGATTTCACACTTGTTGTCATGGGCTGGTAGTTCTGCCAGCTGGAATGGAAAATATTTTCACTTGAGGCAGTATAAGTAATTTTGCCAGAGGTTTGGTTTAAAATTGTGTAAGGCCCTGATCAGAAGTACTCACCCTTTGGCTTTACTGTGCATAGAAGCTAAGCAGTGCCTCACTACTAAATTAAGAATGGTTCTTCCTGTTTGACAGGTGATTTGTCATAATATTCCCTTAAATGAGCTATAACACTTGATAAGAAGGCTCTGTTTGGCACTACTCTTTCATATATGACAAAATGATTGATAGAAGTTCATATATTAGCTCACCAAAGTACCAAGGCAGTACTTCATTAGTATCTATTATCTTTCTGTTTAAAACAAACAAACAAACAAACAAAAAAACCCTAGTAAGATATGAGAAAGTGCTATAAAACTGCATTGTTATTGCACAGTATAACATTAAATGCTATTAAGTGCTACTTTTGACTAAGTAAACCCTAATTCAAAGTACAAAAAGAATAAAGATGAACAAGTTACTAATAAATCACTGTATGCTGATCATGAAGTAAGATTTAAATTTGTGTTTGTTCATAATGCAGTTATTAGAAGATACTACTAAACCTTTGAAGTGTTAGCCTTGATTTATCACTACTGTACTTCTAGTTGGTCCATAGCTTAGGCATTCTCTGTAAGCAATGTATTTGTTATAAGAGCAAGACTTTGGAGTTTCCCATAGTCTGTAAGAAACTGCCCAAACAGCTGTGACTGCCTCAACCTTTTCTAGAGGTATTAAATGTGATGCCATTTACCTATATTGTTTGAATGAAGTCCTCTACTGTAGTAAGAGGTCTTCAGAGGGAAAGGAAGTGGGAGTTGAGATGCCAGGAGGAGGCTTATTCTGCAACGTATGTACAGAGTGCTAGGAAGCACCCATGGGCAGTTTATGCAAGCACATGAGAATACAAAACATAAAACCTTCATAAAAGCTTTATCTTCTGGTCTAAATGTATGAAATCAACATTTCTCAGATATTGTATGCCCTGGAAAAAATACGCCCTCCTCAGTGAGATTAAACTCATTCATCTGCTAGGATTATATGCCATATACTCCTGTGGGAATGTATGAGTGCGTGTTTGAGCTAGATCCTTAGATGCTTCTGAACTGGTCTAGTTAGTAGTTACTGTCCAGCGTGCAAGAGGAGAATCTGATTTGTAACCAGCAGCAGTGCTGACATTGCACATGACAAAGCACCCTAAGGAGTAACTATTTTTGGCAGCTACTGAGAGCAGAACTTGCATATTTCCGCAGTTTTCAAAAGCTGCCTGAATTCAGCCTGCTTTTGTGTCACTGAGATTTTGATCTGCTATTGTCCTCAGGGACTGGGCTCCTACAGGAGAACCCCAACATCTCTCTTCTGTCTGACATCACCAGTGACAAGAGAGATTTGGTAGCTGGAGTCTCAGACTGCACAGTCTCCAGGTATACATATGCAGCAGATTAATGTACCTGGACACTGTAGGCACTATCTGTATTCAGTATTTACTTCCCAAAATACTAGAGTGGTTTGCATGTAGTCCCTCCCAAGGGCCAGCCAGACAAGCAGCACGTTGAGCTTGCAGCTTGCCCTGTGATACTGCTGTCAGTGTTGTGCGGCTCATAGCAAGAACTGTGTGAGTACAGATTCAAATGGCAGCAGTTCCAGATCTAGCAACAAAGTAAGGACTGTATGGTGAGTACTGTCAAAGAAAATGGTTCCCAACCTGGGTATCAGTGTCTGCTGAAAGTCGAAATCAGCTTAAGGGGCAATGAGAAGGGAGGAGAAGCTAATAAAAACAAAATTCTTGTTATACTTTTTAATAATAGTCAGAAAAAAAAAAAATCAGTATTGGATGAATTTTATGTGTTTATGTGCTGGTGTGGCTGAAGTCATGAAGCACTGTGCTACTGTTTAAACTCCAGACCACATATCTAGAGGAAGAAAGAAAAAGCTCACAACCTTATTATTTGCTTAAATAAACCTTTTGAAAAGATAGTAATGTACAAGAAGCCCTGCAGGATTTGGGTATCTTATCAGTCACTATGCAGACTTGTTTGTTTCTGCTTCACATCTCAAGCATCATTTGAAGGGCAGGAAACTCATTTTCTCCTGTTGCACTACGATTTTACGATGTCAAAGCTGACAGGTTCGATGTTCCAGTCTTGAAAATGCATTTTTTTGTTGTTGGTTTTTTTTTTTTAGGAACAAATTCAGTAATTTTTCTTCAGTAATTCTGAAATAACTGCTGTGCACTTTAAGACAGTTAGAAAATTCTAACAACTCCTTGAGGTGAAAAGACATACTCAGCAAGTTCAGGAGATGGCTTCATTGCAAACAATCAAAAGATCAGCATCTTACTCCCTATAGGTTTACTTTTTTATTATTATTTTTTTTTACTTTTACTGGCATTATATGAGCAAATGTCACACCCACTAATGACTTCAGGAAACCGAAACCTTGCCAGTTTAATTTACTGAAGCACTCTGGAATTTCAGAGTACGAGGTAGGCCAGGCATGAATATTCATCACCTTGAAGCTCCATGCTCTGGACAGCGCATATCTATCCACAGTGCAACTCTCAAGAGTTTCAGGCTTTTCAAGGCCTGTTTTAGATGAGCTAAGAATAAAATAAATTCCAAATTATTTGAGAACCTTTGGGACTAGGCTGGAGTTCAGGCTACTAAGGCTACAGAAGCAGAGAAGGATAACTGAGATATGGCTCTCTGTGGAAGTGCTGTTTTGAGTACATCTTGTAGAGCCAGAGTAAGAAATGGATGCTTAATCTTTTCTGTCCCCAAAGTTAGGGATGGCATGGATGACCTGAGGAAAGCATCATAATTAGTGGCAGCCATGAGCCTGAAGCAATAAGGAAAAAAAGGGGGACTGTGTTTTATGAGCATGAAACTACTTCTAAGATGGTACAGCTTCCCAATGCTTTTTTCTGGGAGGTGTGCCAAAGGACCTAGTAAAAAGCTGATGACATGTAACAGCTTTCCCAGAGCTATGCAGAGGTCACTTCTGTGCAGAAAACTAGTATAAAATAAGAGAAAATAAAAATGTGAAAGGAAAACAGAAGCCTAATCAAAGTTTATTATACTTTGGGAATTATAGCTAATGTCCATTCTGATTTCTTTTACTTACCCACTAAAATTATGTATTTCTACTGTTGTATCTTACAACTCTTCATTTTAAAGAGCTGTTTTGTTTATTTTACCTCTTCTCTTCTGAGAAGAATAAAATGTTTTATCTTTTCAAAATATATTGTCTTAAATATAATTGGACACAAATTGAAGATTGCACAAATTAACTGTGCCACTCTTGAAAGCAGAAGCAATCTCTTTCAAGTCAGAAATAGCTGAACATAATAGTGAGTTTGCAATTATTAAAAAAATTTAGAATAATTATTTTTTAAATGTAAAAAAACTTCCTTTTCTGTAAGGGCATTAATTATGGGGAGGGGGAGTGATTACTTGTTTAACATTGTAAAACACTGAAGCCAGGGGTTTTGAGATCCTTTAAAGGTAGCATTTTTATCACATTATTCCTGCAGACTTCCAGTGGGAATTTCTCATTAAATTATCCCTAGTGACAATGCTGATATGTGGAGGACAAAGGAGCTTCTCAAATTTGATTTCTCCTCATCTATTTTTCTCTAGTTGATGCTGTTAAATGTCGGAAGAGGAAATTTGAAATGCTAGTGAAAATATTATTGAAAATACTGTCCTTCTTACGGAGTTGGAAATGGAACTGCTAATGGGCCACTTGTGTTTATGCAGAGTAAATGAAAGGTCGATTTCCAAATACACCTCTACCCCTACCGGTAACTTGCAGCCACAAAAGACAATCAGCATTTCCTTTTTTTTTTTTTTTTTTTTCCCATTATTTTTGCGTTTTTTGTCTATTTCCTTAACATTTGGAGAAGCATAGCAAGAGGGTTTTTTCTGTTTTTGAAAGCATCTATTCTTCAGAGCTTAAACTAAATTGAGGTTAAAGAAGGAAATGCATTCCTAATAAGTTCAATGTGATATAGTAACTCTTTTAATCTTCCTTTTCTGTAAATTCATTTTCTGGAATATGGAACTATGTGTTTTTGGCTTTTTTTTTTTTTTTCCTCCAAATAATATTCAATGGGAAGTTCTAGCATCCTTATGATTGGCAGTCTGGATATCATCCTGTGAATCTTGAGCATCTTTGTTGCTGAAACAAGGAACAATTGCTGTCAATCCCTTGTGCTACGTTAACCCATATAATGTGACAGATTAAATAGACAGCTTTTTACCTTTTAGTGAAAAATCAATGGCAGAACTCCTTTTATCTCCTACATGGCTGAAATATCACATGCAAAGAAGTCTTAGGCATCTATATAAGACTAGCAAAATACTGTGAAACTTCTCATCCTATTGAGGAAACTTAGTGTAAGAAAGATGAAAGAAAAGCCTTTGATAGTCAGAATATCACATCTCATTCTTCATTTGACCTTACATGTGCAAAATGTGCTTCACTCTTATCTATAGGAATTTGATTCCTCACATATGAATTAATACTTGAGCAAGACTAGCTTTATAAATCTTCACACTTCTCATTTTGAATAATAAAATACAAGAACTTCTTTTGAAATAGCAATTTCTTTCAAAATACCTGCTGGTGTCTTCCAAGATGTTGAAATCTGTAAAAATGAGTAAGTTCTGTATTTTCAATAACTCGAGCAGGGTTTTCTTCCTCTTCGCAATGTAGTTGCCACAGCATGCTGCCTCTAATTATTTCATTCTCTTTCATAAGAAAACAGTTCTAGAACTGTCTTCTCTCAAACTATCTGCAGATACTGTATTAGTAAGCTTGCAGTAATATCAAACGTGATTACATAGAAGCTTGAAATGAATTGCATCCACATGACAAATATTTGAAATACAATTACAAATTATTTCAAGTATCTATATTCAAATTATTTTATAATGAAGGACACATCATTGTGCTATGCTAATCAGTTATCACCACTGGAATAAACAATATTACAAACCACAGGCATCAAATAACATCAGCTGAAAATTAAATGTAGTAGTTATCAAATTAAAATAAAAATTACATTTAAATGATCAGGAAGGAAATTGTGATACATGCTAAAGCTAGATCAGTTCAGTACAGCCAGTGCAGTAGATTAATACTAATTTCAAAGTTATGTGAGTCACTTATTTTGGATGAATTTATAACATTGTTTTTTGTTAATATTGAAACTTCCAGTAGTAGTGCTGTGCATTTATGTTGCTAGCTGATACATAGGTTTTGACTGCAAAAAGGAATAGCCTGACATTCAGCTCTGAATCTGTCACCAACCAAGTAGGGAAAGAGTCTATTAAATATCATCCTACTTCCATTAATGTAATTATTATTGCATTTAAGATTAGCAATTGTAGTAACTTTGAATGATGTGTCAGTGTGAAATTCATACTCTTAGACTTAAATTCCAGGGCTCTGTGGCTTATTTTCATTGTAGTTTGGTTTGTTGTTTCTGCACTGCTTTTCTCCTCTACATACTGTGTGATAAATTATATCCATGGGGGTAAGGGAAGGAGGGTTGTGAAATCATTACTGAAAGAATCTCTTTGCAGTCACTGACATTACTATTGCTTACTTCCTGTGCTTATACAAATTGGTCTTAGATAAATGACATTTTTTACCTTTCATTGTTTACACACTAAGTGAAAAATGAATGTTAACTCCTTCAAAATTTTTATTGCTACTGTCTCTGTCAATCTAGCCAAAGAACTGGTAACACTTGGATTTACCAGTGAATTTATAATGGAGTGTTTTACAGGTGAAGAGACAAGCTATGTTGTCCTCATTAATTGGTTTTCAAGTCATAATTTTAGTATTTTACTTCTGAAAAGAGAAGTATATTCAGTCATCTAAAATGAACAGAACTTCAATGCACAATATAATTTTTAACTGACGTTAACTCTGTTTCTGAAATAATGTTTTTCTTTCTTCTGTTCAGAATTGTTTCTTGAGTAAACCTGTAGCTAGTCTACAAGTTTGTACATTGAAAAACTGTGGAACAACGAGGCTGTAAATGTTGACCAAAATCTCTGTATTTTGAAGTAGGATTCCTCACTGCTGGATTGGAATAAGTCCTTCTTATACCTGAGATCATCACAGGAACTTACATTAAATGTGTGATCTTCTCCTTTATCTGAAAAATATAGTATTTACAATAGTAACTTATATGAAAATGACTACCCCTTTAAAGTGTAACATGTATTTTCTCTAACAATAAAATTTCTATTCAGTCTTAAAGACATGAGGTGCGAAGCCCAAAGTAAAAGTGAGTCTGATAATATAATTGAAGGACCATTAAACTATAATATTAAAAAAAAATAAATCATTTTTGGTTTAAGTCCATGCAAGTAGAAGTCTAGTTTGGGCATACAATTGTTTACCATGTATGCATACTTGGTTCCAGAGAGTATGAAAGCACTTTATCTTCACTGCTCAGTTCATTGGTTAAATTCAAACCAAGCAGTAAAAATATTCATTTCTTCCTGTGAGCCGATGTGCAAATCACTGAACTGAAGGAAAGCTGAGTGAGCGATGCAGAAACGATGGAATTTGTGAATTTGTCTTAGAAATAACAGCTAAGGCCAGTGGCTTTAGATACTACTTAACAAGCGTATGGTGAATTTATGTCATCCTATGCGTTTGCAGTCTGAGGCCAAACACTTGATGTTCCTGGGCAGAACTTAAGGAGTATGGAGTATTCCGTCCTTGCCTCCTGGATATGCAAGGAAGCACATGTGCAGATGAGCACAAGTTCCACCAAGCACGGTGGCAGCAGAGGAAGTGCGAAAGCAGAGGTAGGGTTGAGGGGCTGATCCTCTTGTCTCAGTCTATACTGACTTTTGTCCTAACCAAGGACATGCAGCCTCCAGGTAAATTCTCTTGTAGAGCTGCCAGGTGTTACCCTGGAGAGAGAGCATTGCTCTCATTGGAGAGCATAAGCACGTGGAGGCAGCAGTGGAGTAACAATGTTGTACAACTTCATGTATTCAAAGGTAGAAATGCCCAGAACAGAGCACAAAAAGACATCATTTTGACATTAGATTCAGTGCAGGAACTTGACATGGAAAGGATGAGACATACCAGATTTGCAAAACTCATTTGCAATAGCACTTTGACGTGCCTTATTTTAATGAGGTCTGTGGTGAACTGTCTGCAGGGTAATTTCAAGGCAAGGGCTGAACTCTGTGAAATACTTTCTTCTATCAGAGATGAGTCCAGTATCATCTGAGCAACCTCTGTCTCCATCTCACCATCTTTCACTACTATGTCAGTAGATCATGCATCTGCTTTGGAACATTTTTCCCTTTAAATCATCTCTCCTCAGGAGATAAACTATGTGTGTCTTCTTGAAAGAAAAAGTGCAGTTTTCCTCCTTTCTAATTTCAGCCTCTTTTTTTTCTGATGATTGATTACTAAAACAACCAAAATAAATAACTTGCCAATACAGTTTTCCTATTACTAGGAACTACAAAACTATGATGAATGAGGTGAAATCAGAATTCAGTAGTTGTGGACCTTTCCTGCATTAATCATTTTTATTTTCATTGTTATTTGAGAGGATGATGCAAATATATTTAAAGGGAATATTAGGCTGAAGCTGACATTAGTCTTTACTTACACTTGCTTCTGTAGTCAGTACAGTTGAGCATAGCACCTGGGATTCTTCTAACACGTTTAAAGCATTGATTCACATATAATTTTGATCCATTCCTTGGAGGGAAAAAAAATGTCTTTGTCAACAACAAATAGATGCAGAATGCTTTGGGTCCACCTGAAAGTTTCTTCTATGTCTTTTTTTCCTCCAAGCAAGGAGGAGTGCTGGCTGGTTTTCCTCTAGGAGCTGGATCCCTGCCATGAGCCATTTTCCCTATGTGGTTGTGGCAGCCTGGCTGGTGTGCCTGGAACTCGCCCTCCTTTTCGGAGCAGATGTGCCCAGAGCAGCTGTCTGGCCATGGCCAAGACTCTATCATCCGCAGCAGGGATTTGAACCCAAGTTTCTCACACCAGCCATTGCCAAAAAGGCACAACTTTATCTCCAGTGCTACTTTTTAACAAAACAAGTGTACATTTTTCTAACACTTTATACTGGAATTATGATAGCTATAGCACTGCAATATGTTTCATCCTCTTGTTTTACTGCCAACAAATAGAGCTTTTTACAGAATAAAAATTGTTTTCCTAAGGTATTCACAAATAAAGTTCTATGTTGTTCTGTAGATCACCAAGCACAAGTTTTGTTATGTTCCAACCATTGACCTGATTATTGTGTCAGGCATATTGCAAAACTTCAGAAAGTCATGGAAGCACCGTTAATCGTTAAGTGTTAGTCTGAGGGCTCCACTTCTGTTACTATCCTCAGAAAACCTGAATAATTAAAAAAGGACGGTTGTGGTGCTTTCAGAATTTAGGGTAACATAGGCTTAAAAAAATCAATCATATTCTCAAAACAAATTCAAGTTTGAAATACTGGCAGTCAGATTCTACTCTAATGGGAATATATTTTAAAGTAATTGTTACTAATTAGTAAGTAATTAGTGGATACATGTCCTCAAAAGGACTATGCTTTTACCATAATGTCAAAATACTTTGCTCCTTCCTTGTGTATGATTGAAACAGATAACAGCCCTATGTAAGTGGAGCGGCTTAAATTCAATTTCCACCGAAGTTCTCCATGTCTCAAAAGCAGTAGGATACTACAATATTCCCCCTCTTTCCCCCCCCCACCCCCCCCACCCCCAAAAAAAAAAACAAAAAAAAAAACTTGTAAACCCAACACCTATGGGTAGAAGTATAAGGCATTTACATGAAAAAATACTGGGAATTAAGGGCTTCATCAGAAGCTTAAGTCATCAATGTGCTCAGTGCTCTAGAACAACGAGCAGCAGGACTGCCTGAGCCTGCTGGTATCCAGAGGTGTGTCCAGGGCACTTCTCCTGCTTGTTTCACATGTCCTGCTTGTCACACCTTTGGCAGTGCTCAGGTGATCAGCTGCACTGGGCTGATGTGGAAAGATTTCCTCTGAGCAGTGTTTCCACGTGCATGGGAGGGAGCGTGAACTTGCAAGAAGCATTTTTCCTTTCTGCAGTGTATGTCTGCGCTCTTGCCCTCTTTGTGCCAGTACCAGGACATGGATAAGCCAAGCAGTGGACCTAAGGGTTGAGATTCTGGGTGTTCATGGAAAACCATAGGCTGTGAATTTCTGAGTTTATTTGAGAAACGGGAATGTAAACTGATTCACCATTCTAACAGCTTCTGATCTGTGCTGAAAATAGTATTGCTGATTTTGTTCACTTGTTCTAAATACCAATTTGATCCTTCTTTAATTATTTAAACACTTAAATTACACCCTAAAGAGAACAGTTTTAAAGTTTATTCTCCACATTTATTACATAGATATCTGCTATGTTTTTCTTCTGTCTCACTCGTTGTTTTTCCAGAGATAATGTTGAACACAATGTAACACCGTGAGAGCAGAAAGAATGTTGGTGATCCTTTCCTGGGAAACGAAGAATAATTTAGTGTGAGACTGAGCATGTGCAGTGGCTTTATTCTGTGACTGCCAGTCACTCATTGATATGAGATCAAATTTAGAAGGGAGGATTTCTGCATATTCTTGTGCTTTTATTTTTTAAAATTTATTTACTAAATGTAGCCCTCTCTTCCACTGCAGAAATCCAGCTTTTTGTTTTCCCTTGCAGTGAGCCTTTCATGGGGCCTGAGAAGTCTATGTAATGGCTGAGAATATAAGAAAACAGGAAGAGAACAATTCAAGAAAAATCTGCGTTTATTCAAACAGACACAGTGGCAGTGATTAAAATTTGAAGTGTTTTATGTGTAGGTATAGCAGAGAATAAAGGGCTTAGTTTCTAGAATTTTTCATCTGCACATTTAAAGATGAAGCAAATCTAGTGCATTTCAGAAACATAAAAGACAGTCAGGACTGATGCCATAAAGATCATGATGGATGGTTCCTACTATTCTTGTAATGTTCATGAAAAACTTTCCATCTTAAAGAAACTAATGGATTGACTTCCATTAGTACTAATTATTCTTTTTAGTGCCATATTTCAGAATGCTAATGTTGCAATGGAAGCCACTTATGTTAGTTCTCTTGTAAACTGGGAAAAGAGATCTTTGAGTGAAGTTTTTTGGAGGGCAAGAATCGTTCCTTTCTTCCTATCTAAACAACCCTTAAGCTTAACTAGCTTCTCTTTCGTAGTCAGTCTCATGAGCGTTGTTGTACTAGTATTACAAAGGTCCACATGCCATTACCTATGTGCTGCTTAAGATAGCTGGTGTGATGCAGAGGGAATTATAAGCCCCTATCTGGGACCACAGGAGATAAAAAGTTGCAATTTGGCTCCTGCAATAACTACAATAGCTTTCCTTAATGCTGTTGACTGAAATCTTACAGAATATCATTATATTTTGTTGCCTTTTTCTGCTATGAAATTTGATGTGAGAATAGTTTAATTCATATTCTTGCTGTAACTTATGTTTTACAGTTGTAATCCACTCTTAGAAAATTACAAAATAAATACTTCCATATAACATAGGTAAATGTATTATATTTCACATTTAGTAAGAGCAGAAAGTAAACACATCAAAACTAACAGCTCCCAATACCTTCATTGCTACGAAAAACATTACCTGAAAAAAAAAAAATTCACTGTGATGAATTTTTATATATATGTTCTTAAGAGCAACCAGTGCTATTTATCCTCAGGAATTAATAGAAACAAGCAATGGTAGAGGAATACCACGTTGTAATTTTGCCTCACTAGCACTGCAAAGAAAGAGTTTAATTTAGTTGATCTGTATAATAGTTATGAGAATAACAGACACTTGAATCTGCTTTTCCTTATTTCCCAGATGCTTAATATTGTATATAATAAAACTACGTTTGTGTATGCACATGCATGCATACATCACCATTAGCAGTACAACCACCATTTGCTCCTTGTCAGTGCTGCAGTAACGAGAGAATTTCTGTTAATGTGCTGCTTAGAGTTGAAATGCTCTATGGGAGTGAGGAGCAGCGGTTTAAAACAGTTTATTTTTTTATTTAAGCTTCCAGTCAACAAATAGTGGTATTGTAGTTACATCTGCAGAAGCAGATTGTCCTCTTTAGCAATAGATAAAATATCCCACACTTCACAAAAGATGAAGTATAGGCTGCGATTCAAAAAAGCAACTGAAGAACAAAATAAATGTTAGGAAGGCTTTAGAAGCCTTCACTTTACCTGAAATTTCATTGCCTTGTGTATGAATTACACTGAGGTGCCCAGGGTCATTCCATAGCTTTGCAGGAGGTGAGAGATGCTCAGTAGGGTGCAGGGGAAGCTGAAACACCTCCTGCCACATCTGGAATGGCTTTTGGGTCTCTTCTCCCACATCTGCCTGCACTGGGTCCTGCATTAGAGCCGAGTTGGAATTGCCATTCCCCAAAGCTGCAGGGAGCTGAGCGTGGAGCCCTGCTCAACCACCTGCAGAGGCCAGGGCTCCTCAGTAAAGGGCCAACAGGTTCACCCCAGCTGGCAAGGGAGATTATCCAAATACACACCCTGTGAAGTCAAAAGTTTCTAGTCGGGGAATGCCTTTTAAAGGGTTGTATCTTACCTCTATTTTTAAGCCTCCTTTTTTTAGTATGTAAGCATTACTTAAAGTACTCTATTTAAAAAAAAAAATTGTTCAGGTAGAAAAAGAAATCACACAACTATTGGAAAAATGTTATTTATTCCTATCATGATTCTTTTGTATGTGTACATGATGATTCGGTCTTTAATTATTAGGCCGTGCCGCATTTGGTTTGGATGGTTGCTTGCATCATTTGCTGCATAACTAGTTATTCAGTTTCTGGTTTTCTCCTCCTCATTTCGTTTATGCTTCCACGTCCCATTTAGCAAAACCTTTTATTTCACCTTTTCCCACCCCTTCCAATAAATGATGTCATTCACCTTTCTGTGCATAGGCCTGGCTGTATTGGAAAATGCCCACATCCCTGCTATTGAGTTGTGGGGGAGCAAAGTAATGGAAGAGGCACATAAGAAAATACGTAGTAGTGATTTCATTACTTGGCCACTCCTTTAGATGAATGAATTCTGGATTCCATTCTCTAGTACTTGAATATCTCACCTGCTTTATCCCATGACTAATTAGTGCAAAATGCAAAAATAAGGTTTCCAGTAGTCTTAGTCTGAACTTTTTGCCTATTATTATTGATCTAAATGTTATCATCTTTATGGGAGGTTTTTAGATGCTTGAAAATATTGCTTTGATTCCTAGACTTTTTTTCCTACAAAATATGCTATTTAATAGTATTTTTTTTATGCTATTAAAATTCTTCTGGATCTTTCCATTGTGGTTGTATATCTGGTTTGGCATAAATGAACCCTCACTGGAAAATTTACTGCGAATATTAATTTTAAACTTACGTAGGTCTGCTCTGTGGGACAGTATGCTGATGAGTTTGTTAAAGTTGTTAGTATGTCATTGTGGTCCTTGTTAGATATGACAGCTATTGATAGTCTGAAGCTTGAAGCCATAGGGGATGCTAGAAATGACAATTAATTTTAATTGTGTGGATGACTAGCCACACTGGTTAACATGGTACCCTTAGGTCTCTTTGTGTAGGGAAATTAAAACTGAGATATAACTATATATTAAGAGAAAAATTCCTTAATGAATGGAATTTGTATATGAATATTTTGTGTATACATTTTTCTGTACAACATTACTAAATGTTTATGTATTACTGCTTTTTTTTTCTTTTTGCTGAAAAAGAAGTGATCATTTTGGTGTGTTTGCAGTCTGCGGGATATAAGGTTGATTGAAGTCTTAATTAGCAATATTTTTCTGTGTAAATATAAATTGGTGTAGAATTAAGGAGGCAGACCTCAACAAAAATTGCAAAGTATAGTAAAAATTGCTTCTTTTTTTTCATCTCTGTACTACTTATCTTTCAAAAATGTTAAATTTTCACTTCAGAATCTGTTTTCCTACAATACATGTATTTCTCTATGCAAATTTCATGAGGCTGACATTTCTAAAACTTTGTGGCATACCAGTGCTGGAGCAAAAAAAATAAAGAGACTGAATTTTCAGAAAGAACCAAAGCATAGCAGTGAAGGGTCACAAATTAGACTGACAGCAAGACAATCATACTCAACAACATTCAGTGATTACACCGAACTGATTCTTCATGAAGCTAAATTTAAAACGGATTTTTTTTTTAAGACTCAGAAAATAACTACAGAAAAACTATTGGGGAAAAATGACTGCAAAAAAAAAAAAAAAAAAAAAAGAAATAGTTTTCAGCAATGAGCAGTGATTATACTTGAAAACAATTCTTCATGAAATTGAATAATAAAAACATATATATATATTTACCTTTGTTTTGAAATAGTGGGATACTGATTGTCTCCTATGAAAATAAATATTTGATTCATAAGTTGTTGAGTGCTTCAGTCTTTGCTATAAAAAGGATAAGAGCTGGTCTTTCAAGTCCAAATTTCCATGTATAATCTATTTAGCATGCAGTGATACCTCATTATCAACACAGCATAAATGAAGCAGAATAATCTAGTAGCTTGGTTCTCATTGTTCTACTCCATGATTCCCGACTCTAAACTTAATTCAGTTTAATACATCTGCATTGTTACTATCTTTTCTAATTTGTTCTGATGTCTTTATCTTCCATGTCTTCCAGACATTATTTATATTTAGACTTTAAATGTTGCTAATCAATACTTCACCAACAACCTGTTGACTGCAAATGCACACACACACACACACAAAAAAGAAAAAACAAAACAAAACAAAAAATCCTAATTACAGAAGGAAAAAGATAACTACTGTGAATGTTTTCAGAAGTTAAGGAATTAGCAACTCCACAAACAATAGTTTGGGGCACTATATATTTTTTAAAAAGTTTATTTTTATATCTATTAAGCTATAAAATTCAGAGATCCTAAAATTATCCTTTAGTCTTCAACACACAATAAAAATCTCCATTGTTGGGTTTGTTGTTTTTTTTTGGCATACATTGTTCTTAATTTTCATATTATGCAAATTATCTTCTTTTCTACCTGACACAGAATACAACAGGATTAAGATGAAATCTACTTCACCATAAAAACACAGAGGCTCTCCTCTACTTGTAGAAGTAAAAAGTTTTTAATTTATGATTTTTATCTGTTGTCCAGTAAAGAGGTATAATTCTTTATGCCACATCAGTTGTTTTCAGCTGCTACTTCGAAGTGATTCTATTAAGACTAATTTTACAATGAATGAATTTGCATTGAATTCCCACAGTAAGAAAGTATAAGCATTAACTTTTGGAAGTGGCAGAGTGACCAAAAAATAAATAAAATAATTTAAAGAAGCTGTAAAGAAGCTGTCACATGAACAAATCTAAATTGTGACACTATTCTCAATACATGAATGGAATTGTTTGCCTAGTCTAATTTTTTGTACAATAATGAAACTATAATGAATATACAGCAGAATCCTATGGCTTGAAAAGTGAAAAAAAACACACATGCCAAAAAACCACTGTAAAACAAAGCAGCACGTTTTTTGTGCAAGACTTCTTCACAGGGTCCATTCCTCAGTCTATGTGGCAGCTATCGGCGCTTCTAAGGTTTGGGTCTGTTTGCCAGAAATAATTTTCTACTGTTACCTGTCTCCATATGCAGCAAACTTCAGAGTTTATAAAAACTGGAGAATTTACAAAATCTAAAGATAAATAGAGAGAATATTTGTATGTATCTAAATAATATATATCTGAGTAACACTTGAAGGACAGCATTTCCACTTTTTCCTTAAAAATGGCGTATATGGAAATCTCATGCACCCCACTCTCAGGCAGCACTTTAAGTCCACACAGATGACTGAATAGATAAATTGAAAGCTAGCCCCTGTGTTCTGTGAGAACAAGATTCAGATAAAATTTTATTGATTCCTTCACTGGAACCAAGCAAAACAAGCTGATGAAGAACTGAGGGTAAATTTGCATTGACCTCTTCCCTCTCATGGCACATTGCCAGGAAAAAGATATTTCTAGTTTATAATTGCTATAATAGGAAGCTGTGTAATGTCCCTCCGTCCCAGAGCTATTTCATGTCTAAGACCACAGATATCTCACGAGAATAGTCTTGCACCA
Source organism: Tympanuchus pallidicinctus (assembly GCF_026119805.1). Classification (NCBI taxonomy): domain Eukaryota; kingdom Metazoa; phylum Chordata; class Aves; order Galliformes; family Phasianidae; genus Tympanuchus; species Tympanuchus pallidicinctus. The sequence goes on from NW_026294802.1 coordinate 23,703,371, forward strand.
CAAAAATAATTTTGCTCCAGCTACTCTTACTGCTCCTCCCATCTTTCAAATTTATCCCCTATCTAAGCTCTGAATAATAAACAGAAAGAGTCTAATTTCACTGTTTGCACGAAGTGATACTTATACATTTAGAAAGAGAAGCAAAAGAAAATTAAATAACTAAGTGGAAATACCGAGTATATGAGGGAGATTACATCAGTTTTCTTATTTGATTCATAACAGTGAAGTAGAAAGGGAATTATCTGTTGAATTCCATAGAAAATCTTCTGCCAAAAAACCATAGAACTGGTATGTGTACTAGATTTTTCACAATATGAAAGGAAGCTATGTGTTATACTCATTTTAGCTTTCAGTTCTCTGCCTACAAGTCAGTAGGCAGATGAGCATTTCAGAATCTGTGATTGAGATCTGTCATTACAGTTCTCTCTTCCAAAAATTATAGAATATAAAAATAAATTTCCCATAGAGCTACTGATGATCTCTTCTGGGAGAATCATAAAAATAAAAGCCTTTAGTTTCTCCTGTAAGTGATATCCTCAGTACCTCTAAAAGTCACCACTAAAAATCCTTTAAAATAAGTCTGCAGGTGAAAAAGAGGAGACACAATTCACAGCCTTTCAAATGCTTCATCTTTCACACTGTGATTACATGAAAAAGAAGTGAGTAGAATGGAAATAATGTTTGATTTGCTAAATACCTGCATCCTTTAAATGTTGGTGTTGGCTCCTTGACCATTGAATTTTACATGTTTACTGGCACAATTCTTGCTTTACTTTCAGCCAGAAAATGAGGCTACTCTGTATACAAAAATATTGGTCCTTACCCAAGTGTTTTTGGGTGGACCATTCTTATAGTACTAACTGACTATATCCTCTGACATTATATCCTCAGGAAAAACTGCTTACCAGTACAGGCACCATATGAGAAGAAAGAGATGGATTCATTTGAATATCAAGCTCGCTTCTCTGTTTGAAACACCTTAATCTTAGGAAGCATTATATGTATGTAAAGTCTAAAAGGCAGAAACTAATTAACACCATCAGGAGTAGTTGTGTATGTGTCCCTAGGAGAAGTCATCCAGGGGAAAGTCAGAATGAGGAGCCTACAGCTGACCAAACAAACTCCTCAGACATAGCAAGTTGGAAGTTGTTTGATGTGCTTCATACTCATGAGGTTTATGGCATGAGAAATATAATGGCAGAGACTTACAGACTAAGGCTAAAAGCTTTCCACGTATATCAGAAAGTAAATTTGTTTAACAAACAAACAAACAAAGACAGTGAAGAGACAAGCCCTGCTGTTTAAACTGCAATAAACGTAGTCCTTAGGCCTTTCTTTTCATTCTTCATTTAAATGTAATTGAAAATGCTTCTCAGAGACATATTTGTGAAACACAGTAAAAGAAAGACGAGTTCTGAAATCAGAGCCTAATGCTTGGAAGGGGAAGACATGTATTTACTCTCATTGAGACTGTGGTAAGAAAAAAGTTGTTTACTGCACAAGATGTATTTTTGTTAGTCTCTGTTCTTATATTCACTAGGAAATAACTATACCTCTTTCTGAAAGTGTTCACAATCTTCTTCCTAGTATGCAGAATGGTGCCCAAGGACAGAATTGTATTTAAGGGATAAAACATTAGACAAATTTTCAAGCAATTACTACATAAATATATAACGTTGAAAATATTAAAGACAGTTGTACTTTTAAGCTCTACTGCTCTCACTGAGGTTTATTTAATCTCTTGCTTAGTTGAACATGAATGCTAAAGCATGTAGCAATTGTAGTCACTACTTACTACTATTGAAACTTTGATTTGTGGTTTCTTACTGAGCCTAATATCTAACCTTATTTACATGAACTGCAGAAATAAATTAATGACTTGTTTATAAGAACGCACGTGTATATCAAAGTAAATTTACAGGTTACATATGTTCAAACAAAGTTGTAAATCTAAACATCCAAAGGAAATCAATTGTGTATTTCTTTGCAAACTTCAGGAAATTCTGAATCAACCAGGAGTATTGTCCTTCCTATACCCCCCCCCCCCTTAGAAAATTAGAGAGCTCTTGGACAAAAATGCTATATGCATTTAGTAGCTAACTTACACATGACTACAGAAATTTTCTTCCGTAGGCAATAAAGAAGCATCTTTCTTCTCCAGTGTGACACCTCTCAGGATATATTAAAGAAGAGTTTCTTAGTTATTCTTAATTTTCATTCAGCCCTACTAAACAAGTAAAATCCTTCCTTCTTATCAGATAACTGACCATGTTCCATGGTCTGCTGAGGTCGCTCATGAAGATACAGGACATGGAAGAATTCTGCCTTCTCTGTGAGTTTCCTTTTAGGGACCAAAAATCTTTCTGAGATTAGTCATCACTAAACTCTATGTTATTTTCTCTCCTGTTTCTTGGCAACTATATATTATTTTAAATATTAAGAGGTCTTTCCATGCTAGAGATTTGACAACTCAAGTTTTAAGTCTGTGTTCTAACAAACTAAGGGACTTGGTGATTTATGGGGATACAATCAGCGATATGGAAAATACTGGTCTCACTACACATTCAGTCTACTTATGTTTTCACCCAAATTATATCATTAAAAAAAAACTTCACACTTTTCTTCTCCCAAGTGTCATTTGAGAGTCCTTCAGTGTGTTACATCATTCTATTAAAATTATGTCTAGATATTCTAATGATTTGGAATGTTAACTCTATGCAGTCAGCAGAAGCTAAATAATTCTTTAAAATATCTGAAAGTGCAGGATCCGGAGTAAGTTAATAAACACTAAATTGAGTTTTCTTGTCAGCTTGACATAGACTAAGAATTTCAATATCTTTTATTAGCCTTTGCAGAGTAGCTTTGCAGAATAGCTTTGCAGTTTCCTGGGAAACTCATGAAAATTTAGTATTAATAAAAAATATGAAAATTGCAGAGGACATGAATTTTCTAAAGGGGCAATGGTAAGTGGTACTAGCAATCAAAAATTATAAATCTCCTGTTTTCCAAGTTGTTAAATATTTGTTGTTCACTTCTAAATTACTTCTCAACATTATTTTTAATTGCTTGCTGCTTTGAAAAGTTAGGAAATAAGCCACAAATGGTCATATATAGTTTTAGTTTAGACAGTCGAGGTATTCAGTCTCCAAGGGTTGCTTCAAAAGTAATGTCTCCTATTTTATCAGTTGGTCCACAATATCAGAGGTGGATGTTGATGGTGTGGCAGTAGAGGTTGAACCTTTCCACCAGTATTCCATTACACGCTGTTACAGCTGGCAGCAGAGAGTCAGTCTGAGAAAATGGTGTTTGACATGGAAGTACATATGTAGCAAAGGTGTGTCTCTGAAGTCCTCCATGTGGAAAAAATGGCACCCATTAAAATTCACTGATGCTTACTGAACATTTATGGAGACCAAACACTGGTGTGAACACTGTTTCAGCAGTGGTGACAGTGGGTCACCTCTGCTGGTGCAAATAGTGCGAGTACTGCATGCAACCTCATGTTCAGTGCTGGTGAAAATGCATTTCTAATGATGGTGACTGTGTCGATTTATTTATTTATTTATTTATTTATTTATTGTAGCTGATAATTCGCACTATCAAATAGTGTTACTGTGTCCTTTGTATCTGCTGTAGTTTCCATGGAAATTAATGCAAGGCATTACTTTCACTATGTATTGTGTTGCATACAGTGAGCTAGAAGTCCAGGATGTATAAATATGGAGTCTACTGCTGTTCCCAAAAGTGTCATAGAGAAACAGACAAACTCCTGCTGCCTTCAATGGAAGCAGGAATGGAATTGGATGACATGGAATTTTTGTTTTCTAGACCACCTGCTCAGTAAAGCTGATAACAGATTGTTCAAAATCACATTTCAGTTTCAATTAGTTTTTTTCTCCTGGAGCCAAACTGCCTCTATCAAATGTAGAGAGAGTCTAGGCACTAGGCTCTCTAGGTCAAAAAAGTATTCTGGGCAATTTTGTTCTAGTTTCAATTTTTATATGAAGTTGAAATTATGATTATTAGACTGCTGAATGAGCGATCCATTAATCAAACAATTCTACTATTTTTCTCTTAAAAGAGCTGCCATTTTCTTTTTCCCATTTAACATTATGAGGCCAAAACAGTATTTTCTTGTATACTTCAAAATATATTTGCCGACATGATGAGCTATGCTTAAATTTATATAAATTACTATTAATTACAAGGGAAAAAATGGAACTATGTCTCAATGTCAAATGTTTGGGTGACTTTTGCTGCTGTAGTTTCATTTCACTGTTAAGGAAAATATTTGGAGGATGGGGGCACATAGCTTCTAGGTTGAAACTTGTTCTGAAAATCAAATAGGGTTAAGAAAACAAAATAATAGGGCACAATATTTGAGCTAATCCCTAGAATTATGGAGATTTGTCTAGTATCTTTATCAAAACCTTTATGAAAGAGCAGGTTAAGCAGTTTCCAAAATGGTTTGCAAATCTGAAGAGATGAAATTGTACAGAAGATTGTGTGGAGAAAATAGCTCAATCTGAAGCAAAATTTTGTCAAATGGTACAGTCACGGAATACAGAAACTGCATCTAAATATTTTTGTAACTTATGATTAAGAAACAAAGTATGCTTTCTGTACACTTATTGTAATAGATTGGCTCATTCTACTTCCAGATGGTAGAAAAACACACCAGATTTATGCAGTAATTTTGTAATGTTTTTAACCATTTTTTATTCATCTAGGAATTGCCCTGTGAAAATTGAGTGACTTGGAGTCCTGGATAAAGTCGCTTGCAAAAATCTGCTTTCAGTATTACATATCTAATGTAGGCTTATAGTAACCTACTTTCTTGCTGAAAGCTTCAAACATTATGCATTTCACAAGAGTTTTTAAGTATATTAATTTGTATCACAGTTCTCTGATAAAACAATTTAAATTTTCTTTTACTGAGAACCATCTAATCTTTATCCTCAGTCTTTTTTTTTCTTTTGCTGGTGAGGAGGGTATTCCACAGTACTGTGAAGTCAGTGTGAAAAATTCTTGCAGAAAGAATAGAAATGAGCTTAGAAACCCTTATTTTTGTTTCATTTTGTTTTATTTTTCCTCAGCCTTTAAGGTTTGTCAGTGTTTCATCTTCCTTTTTCACGTTACCAATGACTCGAAAGCCATCAGCTCAATCCAGCAAAAGGGAAACTAAGAGAAAAGAGAGAGAGACAAAGAGAACGTAAAAGGAAGAGGTACAAAGTGAGAGAGGAAGAAGGAAAAAAAACTGGGATAAAAAGGTTGTATAATTAAACTCTTATCTGGACTTCTAGTTTTGTCAAATGAAATGCTGTAAAGAAAATGTTTCTGAATGCAAGTTTCATCTTGAAAGGAAGAATTTATGAGAAGAATATTTTGTCCTTAAAAATTGGTGGGATTTTAGTTTTATACTTAACACAATCTGCCAAGATAGAAATGTTCCATTAGCATAAATGTTGGGCCACTTTTTGAAACTGGAGGGAGTCAGCAACCTTTTAAATTTATAACTGTTACTACATTGCTATGGTGCATCTTCCCTCACAGTTTCTCTTCCAAAACTACCCATCCCTTTCAGATTTCATCACGTGAAACTTGACTGTAACTATCTTATGAATATAATGAATTATGCTTATTTATAATAATAATTATAAATAATGCTTATTTGTAATAATAAATAATATTTAAATAAATTATAAATTATTTATAATAATAAATAAGCATTATGCATATAATGCTTATTATGAATAATAAGCATAGAACTTGTGTAACAATTCTTGTCATCATCTTTGCAAGCAGTTTTTGTGCTTAATTTCAATACTGCAAAGCACCTGTTTTGCAGATTCAAATAATAATTAAAAAAAAAAATCTTGCCTGTGTTACTCAGATCATAAAATTTGTTGTTTTTGTTTGGTATTCCAAAATGAAAATTCATTTTTATTAAAAGTCACTAACCAACAAAATGAGGGCTTTTCTCCAATAAAAACTCCAATAAAGAGTCATAGCTCATTTGTGCACGCGTTCATATTTTATGTGGAAATACTTTCCTAAATAACTCTGTATGGCTGACCACTACACTCATATAACTTTTCCACCTGATTGTTTGTTTTATGTTATAATTGCTCTGTAACAGATCCTGTTTTAATGGGTTATGAAAATGTCCTCGTCAAACTAAGTAAACATCCATATTCTTTAAATTAAGAATGGCTTAGATATTTCATTACACATTTTAGGTTATACAAATAGTTTGTTGTTGGTTTGACACCTTGTAGTTATGATTTCTATGGTATTTTTTTAGTGACATGTTACATTCTTATTTGGTGCTGATTTTAATGAGAAATGTTGTCTCATCGACACAATACCTGAAATTTTTTACTTTGTCACAAACTATAAGAAGGGTGGGAATAACCTACACTGAAAGCAGGGTGAATTTGGGTAGTATATAACCTCTACTTAGAAACAAAAAACAGGAGATGGTTATTCAACAAGATTTTATCTTGTAAACAGCATGTTTACATAATAATTAAATAAACATAAATACTGGGTATGTTATGCACAATCTTTGTATTCTTTGCCTCAGAAAAAGTGGGAAGAAACTCACTTGCTGAAAATTTATGAATCATAATGTACACACATGATTTCTACTTTGCTGTAACTTGCTTAGAATTTCTTTCATTTCCTCTCCACTGAAATTTCAGCAATTCCTGTGTGTATCACATCTAATATGAGGGAAAAGTTACATGTGTGTTTGAAAGTGTGGATTCAGTTCAAATACGGGGAAGTTTAACGAAGAAGAAAAAACCAAACATATAGAGAGGAAGGACCTAGATTTTGTATCTCTTGCCGAATTATATTAAACGTAATAAGTGTCTAAAATACAGAAATCAAACTGTTGATGGAATTTAGCTCCAACATTGCTGTTCTCTGCTAGAAATATCATGGGATGTTATTAAATGAACACAAACATCTGTTTTCAGAGGCAGGGGAGATGATTTACTATTCTTTTCTTAATCCATTCTTCTTGGCTACCCACTACATTATTTTTGCACTTACGCTATGTTTAACAGCCAGTGGACTGTGCCAGGCTCATTCAGCTGTGCGGACTGTTCTTCTATTTTCACACCAAACTAACAGACAGACTGAGCTGACCAGCAGAGATAAGAGATTTACACGTAATTGTCTGATGCTTTGGAAAAGCATATTTGAAAAGTCACTAACCGATTTTCAACCTTTTTAGGAATAATACTGAATGTAAAAGGAAAAGCATTGGTGAGCTGGCTAAATGCCAGCACATCATCGCTGGCTATTTTCCCTGAAAGCTCTACCAGTAGTTGATTGTAATGTACACAGTTATACATTCTCTAAAGAATGTTATTGTTCAAGAAAATGTTGCTGTTTAGATTACAGATGTTTCTTTCAATGTCTTATCATGGCTAATAAAGCCTAGTAATACTGAAAAAAATGATCATGCCATAATTAAATTTGACTCAGCATACTTTACGTTTTAAAATGCTCTACCTACAGATTAAGCTTTACTCTCTTGAAACAAGAAATTTGAATGATGGGGCAGATGTTTTTCCTGGTTTCATTGTAATTCCTATATTTTCTGTTTTTTTTTTTGTTTGTTTGTTTGTTTTTAATTTGAGTATGAATGAAAATCTTTATGAGGACAGAAGAGATTGCAGCCATGACAATCTTCCAGTCCAAAATGGAGCAAAACTTTCATCTGTAATGTTAAGACTCTTCACAGGAATCATGCAAAGTTCAGCTGGGTAATAACTCTTCAACTGATAGCTCTGGCAGGTGGAAATAGTGAGGAATTCTGTTCATGGAAGAGCTCTTTTAGCAAAGTAGACACACATTCACTTAGCTTGAAGTTGAACACTGCAGTTAGTCACAGTGAGGGAGTCTTAAATAATGGATGCTTAGACTTTGAGTTTCCTCTCCTGAGCTTGCATTTGAAGTTTTGTGATTCCACTTCTGATTCAAACTATTAATGTGGTAGGAGAACAGAAGTAGAAAAAAAATTGTGTATTTTTAATTATTCTTTATGTTCTAAATGAAATAATGGGTATTAAAAAAAAAAAAAATCCCATACGTTGTAAGTAAATAATTATGGATTTTTTTTTCCTTGCTATTGACAGTATCAGAAAAACAGAGATCCTTAAGAAGGAGAAATGGCAAATCCCTCTGAAGACTTGCAATAGTATTTTTGGAGAAATAATCTAGACTTTCTGAAAACTTGTTACACTTTTAATACATGGAAAGATTAGAAAAGAAAAACTCCTAATTCGCGATGTTTAATTTTCTAAATTTATCCATTGTCACTTCAAAGGAAACTATTGCTTCCCCTTTACATAACTGAAGTGCTGAAAATATATCAGCATTCACAATTATAAGAAGGAATGTGGAAGACTCACCGTAGTTCAGAGTAATCAAATATGCCCACATTTTACGATCTTCAAATACAAATATTCAAAACATATTCAATGACAGTAATTTTTTCAAGTAAAAGATGATCACCAGATAATTGCATTACAAAATTAGCTCAATACGGTGACATGTTTTTTAAGAAACAAAAGCTCTCATTCAGTGGTTATCTCAAGCCCCTGGTTCATGTTTTGAGTCAAGTTCTGTGTTTGATGCATATATTTGTGCTGGATGTGGTCCTTACCTTGCCCTATGTACCAGAATACTGCCTCAGGTCTCTTCTTGAGCGCTGAACTGTTTCTCCCCTATGTTTTTTTTAATTCTTATGTATCAATAAGTACTCCTGCATAGGATAGGAATACACTTTCATTATGGATACTAACAACATATATTGTGTTTCCAGCCCAGATACCTCACTGAGGCCATGTGCAATTCCACTTGTTAAACTGTTCCCTGGCGTTTTCCTGGGGTTTTCCTGATGTTTTGTGCAAGAAGCATGCCCTGTGGGAGCTGAGAGCTGTCTGCATGCTGGCAGAGCCTGCCTCACAACCTTACAAGACCATTATTGCAGGTTTCTTTCAACTATCTGGTGAACTTGAAAACCAGAACTCCCTCTTTATTTTTTTTATTTTTTTTTTTTTTAAGATGATTCTACTCTGACGTCTGTATATCGAAAGTGAGAATACTCTGTTGTACACTCCCCTCACTGTCTGCCTAGCAATAAATCAGCTCACAGAAGATACTGGTACAGCCTACAGAGGCTACAAACAGGAGAGTGTTGGTGCTAAATATTTATACTTCAGATAAAGTTTGTATGAACTGAAAATGAATGCCATGAACTGAAGCATTCTTATTTTAAAAAGCTGTTAAAATTTACAGTTAACCTGACAAATTTACCCAAGATCTGCTCTCTCTTTTTCCTCTGAGATTAGCGGTCCATAGAAGGTTTTGTTGTTCTCCATAAGTTGTAAGTCTTGGGACAAGTTTTAAAATGAAAAATCATTATTTTGAGACTTTGGAGATTCAGTCTTGGGTTTGTCTTTGTTTTAATTTGGAATGCCGCATCTTGGGCTGGGCTCGGGTGAACCTAATGAGGTTCAACACGGCAAAGTGCAAGGTTTTGCATTTGGGCTGGAAGAACCCCAGGCACCCGTACAGGCTGGGAGGAGTGGTCCTTGAGAGCAGCTCGGCAGAGAAGGACCTCGGGGTCCTGATGGACGAGAGACTTAACATGAGCCAGCAGTGCGCTCTGGCAGCTCGAAAGGCAAATGGGATCCTGGGCTCCATCAGGAGAGCGGTGGTCAGCAGGGAGAGGGAGGTGATTGTCCCTCTCTACTCGGCTCTTGTGAGGCCCCACCTGGAGTACTGTGTCCAGGTGTGGAGCCCTCAGTACCAAGAAAGATATAGAGATCTTGGAAAGGGTCCAGAGGAGGGCAACTAAGATGATCAGGGGGCTGGAGCACCTCCCCTATGAGGACAGGCTGAGGGAGTTGGGCTTGTTCAGCCTGGAGAAGAGAAGGCTGCGGGGTGACCTCATTGCAGCCTATCAATACCTGAAGGGAACCTACACCCAGGAGGGGAGTAAACTCTTCAGAAGGGCTGACAACAGCAGGACTAGGGGAAATGGATCCAAGTTGAAGGAGGAAAGATTTAGGTTGGATGTTAGGGGGAAGTTCTTCACAAGGAGAGTAGTTAGGCCCTGGAACGGGCTGCCCAGGGAGGTTGTGGATGCCCCGTCCTTGGACGTGTTCAAGGCCAGGTTGGACGGGGTCCTGGGCAACCTGATCTGAATGTGTATGTTTGGTGGCCCTGCTAGGCAGGGGGGTTGGAACTACATGATCCTTGAGGTCCCTTCCAACCCAGGTGATTCTGTGATTCTGTGATTCTGTGATCATTCCCAGTATCTAATACATATTAGATAGAGCGTGCTCCAATCAAATATCTCACAAAAGCACACTTTCTTTGCAGAGTGTTTTGTTCGTATTTCAAAAACCAGTGTTTCTGTGATATCTGAAGCTTGTGAAGTGTAATGTCTGGTATTTGCAAAATGTATGAACATAAAGAGTACTTTCATGAACAAAATTTACTATAAAATTGACACTATCCAATGTATTTTGAATTTGGCAATGTATGTAATCTCACTGATAGCTAGGGCGTCTTGTTTCAAATATATCTTTTATAAATGTATTATGTAAGTATTGTTAAAGAAGAAAAGGAATCTGCTCCATTTTTCTCTCTATTGTTGTATGAAACATGGCAGGTGATAGCTACATTTTCCAAGAGATGGAGGAGCAGGTAAGTACAAAAGAAAGGATCAAAGAGTTGCTGGAAACTTTTTCATGTTGCAGCAGAAAACAGGCTCTGAGCTTTTACCAAAGAAGTGACACAATCAGCAGTCGGTTTACGCACAGTAGCTTTAGTTCTGCAACCAAATAAAATGTCATATGAAATAAAATGTCATATGAAAGTTACTTCAGTTAGAATCCACTCAGGAAAATCAGCTAGCGCACACCTTCAGCCTTGTCCAAAAGTACCACGGGAAGACCTTGACTCAATGCTTTGTTACTGGAGTGTGAAAACTCACTGCTCTGTCAGGTAAAACCTCCACAATTTCTGGAGAAGCGGCAGTTTTCTTTGCCCAACCCCTGGCAATCTCCATTGTTCAGACAGCTCACAACAAAGCTGCAAATTACGGAAACTGATCTACATGGCTGAAAAGAAATGAGAAAGTATTTTAGTATAATTTCTGTCACTCCTTGTATAATAAACTATGAATTCTTATTATTTTGATATGTGTTTTAATGAAGGTGGTGTTTTAGATGCGTAAGACACATCATCTATTATGTTTTGTATTTTTAATTACAATTCTCCAGTAAGAGCAGCCATTAGAAGTTCTGACTATGACTTGTGATAAAGCAGACAAGTGTTTGAGGACTTCTACTTATATTCATAATGCTGCAGTTTTGTTCCCCTGCTTTAATTCACATTAATTTGTTACATACAAAAACCTTGACGCATAGAATCACAGAATCACGAAGGTTGGAAAAGACCCACAGGATCACCCGGTTATGGCTATGCAGGTCCTCATGCGAAGTTCCTTTACATGATTCCACTTCAGACAACTGTCAAAAGAAGATTTAGTGGACAAAAATAAAACTGAGCACAAACTGTTGAAATTGTAGCACTAGGGATTCTTCACCACGGTAAGGACAGCTAATGCAAATTGTTTTATTCACATTCTGGAAGGCAAAAATGCAGACTGGAGTAATACGAAGAATTAAAAAAAATAACATTTTGAAAATAATACATTCACAGTCTTTGCCTTAATGTTAAATGCATTTGTCATTTTGTTAGGTGAGATTGATGGTATTTAATACAATAATCATAATTAAAATAATAAATGTAATGCAAATTCTCTGTTAAATTTTTGTTTGTTAGAAAGGTATATTAAAAGAACAAAACTCTAGTCATATCTTCACATATTATTTTCAACTAAAAATATTTTCTGAACATAGGATATGTTTCATCACAAAATTAAGTAAATTTATGTTTAGAATAGAGGTTAACTGAGTAAAGAAAAAGGTAAAAGAGCTGATTAGCTCATCGGACAAAAAAAATAGAAATGTATAGGCATTGTATCTCCCCTCCAACATAAATTAATTTTTTTTGTTATTTTTTTCTCCCAAATAATCCATAACACTACATTTTTAAATTTAAGTTATAGAAAATTAACCCTATCAAGATATGTATTAAAAATCAGGAGTTGCTGTTTTTAGAATTTCAAGTGCTTCACAGTAAAACTTATCTTATGAATCTTGCATTATTTTTCTTTACTTATAGCTTTGATAAATGCTCTTATCAGACTGGGATTTCCTTAATAAGAATATATCCCGGGATGATCAGGTGTGCATACACACATATTTATACAAATGTATAGAGGGATGTGTACATATATATGCACAATTGCAAGACGAAGTATACACCTCTTCAGACAGAGAGGGCGGCAGTAAGGAGCAAGCTTTGTTTTCCTTAGAAAATCTGAGTCTAGCAGACTAACAGAACTCTAGTACCTCTTTGCATTTTGAAGCAATTCAAAACTTGACTAAGAATTCATCTTAGTGTCAAGGGCATTTTCTTCTGAATAAAAAGACCCCACATTTGATGTATTCTTCAGTTTCTATTTAAAAACACAGCTATACTTGCGGTTGAGCTGCCTGAAGGTTCCACCTCTACTAAGACAGAATTTCCCAGAAATACGTGCATTGAATCTGAGTTTTCCTTAAAATTTTCTTTTCTGCTCTGGGAGGCATTATGCTACAAGCCACCAGAACTGAGAGCCTGGTCACCCGTATGCGGTAAGGCAATATGCAAGGAAAAGATCGTGTTTTCATTGGTGAATAAATAAGGAAGATGTTGAGCTTAGGAATCCACAAATGCAAGGTGAAAAAGAAGGGGGAGGAAGGAATAGATCCTTCCACAGGAAAAGTGAACATTACAGCAATTGCATGTAATAAGGGAATGGAAAGAGGACTTTTCCATCTTCCTATTTTCTATACAGTGGTTGCAGATACTTCCAACTTGTTTTGCAAATTCACTCAGAAGAACAAATGCAATTAGTGAAAGCTCTATTTTGAATTTTGGAAAGTACCAAGCAACCAAATCCTCTGCAAAAACAGAATGCACTGGGCTTCTGCAATTAACATCTATAATTAGTTACTGCTTGGAAATTTGGGTGTTGTCTTTATAATTCATTTCTGGGTGTGCAAGTTGGTATAATTCCACTTTTTTCGGTGCTAAAGATAAGATAGAGGATATATTCCTTAACACTTCAAACCTATTTGTTTCAGGAAGCAGAAACCCTTAAAAAAAAACCACCACCATAAACATAACCAGAGTTATGTTTTCCAATCAGGACTCAAAAATGTGCAGTTTAAAGACCATTTATTGTGAAAAGTAATACTGAGTAACTGCATTCAGTGAAGTAAGCAGGAATGCTATGACAAAAGAACAAAGTGGGAGCTTATGCATGAATTCTGGTTACCATAATCACAGAGGATCCAAATTAGCATTATATAGACAGGAACAGAAATTACGTGCTTCTTAAAATTTGGCTGCTTGATCCAGCACTTAAAGACCGCAAAGTTCTTTCAGAATAGTTAATCTTTTATGTAATATTCTCATACTTTAAAGAGTAAGTTAGTGCTGGTTGGCAATAAATCTCATTGCAGCACAATTTCTTCAAACTGTGCTTTACTCCTGAGGGTGCCTGAAAAGTTGGAAATGTAGAAAATTGATATTTTGCCTGGCTGTAACAAGACGTGCTGCCTACCAATTAGTCAGGAGATGACATTTGACAGCCTCACTAAGATTCACGCGTTTGCATGAAAGCCAGTTTATTCAAAGATTCTGTACAGTATTGCCAGGACTTGAACAATGTGTAACAGCAAAAATCAACAATTTATTAATCAGTCATGAGAATCTGCAAGTGTTTATTTAGGATTATCTCCACACAATTCCTTCAGGGATTACTGTTTGGAGTTGTTCATTCATTTATATTTTCTGACCAGCTTCATCAAAATAAAATATTTTAAATGCCATAAAAATGAATAACTTTCTCTTGAGTTTCTTCTAATTTTTCTCTGATATCTTTACATTCTACACATTCACCCCTAAAAAATGAGGCCAGTTCATGTGAAGGAAGAACCTGGTTAAACTACTTCACAGGCTAGAGGAATTTACTTTCAGAAATTCCTAGTGCTCTAAGATACAAACCTTTCTATTGCACATCCGAAAATCATTGACTCCTAACTGATTGCGTTTTATACCAACCATCTGTACATACAAAAGTATTTCCCCTAAGAGAACAAACTTCCTGGCAAAATGATGAAAATTAAGGTAGCCAGTAAACACAGTGGTTGCGTACTGTTTTATATATACTTTGGTATATATATATATTTGGTGTTTTATATATACTTTGGTAATGAATAATGAGCAGCCTGTGTGCTTACAAACAAGCCCATCAATGGCAAAAGAATGTATCACTTCCACTCCAATTGGAAGCCCTGAATTGTGTCTCCTGAGCCAAAGGTGGCTGCCTCTTTGCTGCTCCTGCTTTAGGCCTGCCCACAGCAGGGGATTGGAACTAGGTGTTCTTAGAGGTCCCTTCCAACACAAGCCATTTCAGGACTTCTCACTTCCAGTGCCTAAGGTGCACCAGAGGTAGCAGAGTAAGCTTGAAAGTTGCATTGCTTTTGCAGAGGATGAGTACTTTACAAAGCCTGCTATGTACGCACAGCAGTACATGACATTTTAGACACTTCAGTGTTTCCTATTCATTGTCCAGCATTCACTTGCAAAGGGCACAGGCCTCTGGAAGGCCTTTTGTTGGCATGGATGGAGAAATGGCTTGGATGCTGCTGGGCACATACATGCAACAGCACCATTACTAATGTTTTTGTGTATGAACAGGTGCAGAGGTCTCTCTGAATTCCCTTGAACTATATTGAGACAGATTTATGTTAGTGTAAATGGAAAGATCAGTCATTCACTCTATAGAGTGCATCCATATTTTTTGTAAACTGAGTGCTCTGCCATTTGTGGAGATGGGATTCTGATCTCTAAAAGACATGCAGTATCTCTACCTTTGTTTCTCCTGAAAATCTGTTTCCTTTTTTTTTTTTTTTTTTTTGGTTTACAATTGTGGATATTATCAAGTGTAATTGGATGCTAATAAACCTTATACAGATGTAAATAACAGAAGACAGAGATCTAAATGGCTGCAACTGATACATTTATTTTACCATTCTCACCATCAAATAAAATGTGTGTAATTCAATAAGGTTTTAGAAGATTGAAGGAAAGATGTAATTTAAGCTGTATAGGTAGGAAATTGCAGAGCACTTTGCACTTGCATGGTCTGGAGGAAGTGCTGTACTAAATGAATTCTTTGTCTGCTCTAACTGGTCTGGAGAGTGCTAGTGGCTGTGTCTGCTTCAGACGTTTTGTTCAGAGCAGAAATACAGTTTTGAAGCTAATCCTCTGCTTGTCTCCATTTACCATGTGCTGTTCAACTGCTGAGAGCAGTTTTGCTGTTTGTGCAATAGATTTTTTTCAGAGGAAACTGAATCGACAGCTCTGCTCACTAAGTGGTTCAGGCTTAATGGGGACATTATGCTCTGAGCCAGTGTGCAGGTTGTACCACCACAAGACCTACATACTTAACATTTTTTCCTTACAAAAAGTTTCCAACCACACAAGCAGCTGAAACATTCAACCCAAATAATAGGCTGAATCATTCAATCTAGACTGGGTGTAATTGGAAATAAACCCCTAACTATTATACGATGGGAGTGGGAGTAGCCTTTCCTTCAATCACTTCAGTCTGCAGATATTTTCTGATTGTGCTAATCTAGGCATAGAGATAGGCTGAGTTTCAGTTTTCCAGCAATTAAACAAACTTTGGGGTTTCAAAAAGGCCAGGAACAGGCACCCTACTCTTTCGTCCTTTTAGCAGAGACAGGACTTCAGCAGGGAACCTGACAGTCCCTTTCCTCAAACCATCTTGCAACAGTTAGCTAAAAGTAGTACAATTGGTATTGTCCTTGCTGTTATACCTAAATAGAGTATTCCAAAATCATCTGGAATGAAAATAGAGTTGATTATCCGCATTATGTCTCAGAGATATTCTGATACGTATTATATTTCAGGTTTTTCAGTGTCTCTGACTTTTCATGTAATAAAGATGAGGAAGGTAATGCTGGTATGCAGTGTAGCACAGGATGTTTCTTACAGCTTTCCATGAAAGCACTGAAAATGAACTTTTATAGTCCTTGAAGAAGTAATTCTGAGTGGATACCTGCAATAAATGGCTATTACTGATCCTTAAGTCTGATCACATCATACTGGATTTATAGAAATATTGAGCTGCAAGGGATCTCAAGTCAGTCAACATCTTTCTGCTGATTCAACAGGAATATAGTTGTTAGAAGTTAAGAACTGTATATAGGGCAGTAACTCCTGCAAACTTATGTTCACTGCATAGTATCTGATACATGTTTTGGCATATACTGTGTGATGTATAGTAAGCTACAAGATTGCCTATGAAGTAAAACAGTTGTTAGCTTCAGATCTTGAAAATTACTGACAATACTAATAATGATGACATAATTCAGATTTAAGCAAAGAATTATAATTTCTATACAAATTTTAAAGAAGAGAAAAGAATTTTAATGGATATAATCTGATTATTGTGAATTTGCGTATGTTTTTCTTCTTAGCTTTTTACAATTTATTCTTACTGAGAATGAAAAAGAAGATTCCATTTCCAGGGTCTATTCTGTTATTACCAAAAACATTTCAAATTAATTATAAAAAGACATACAAAATTAGAGAAGACAGATAATTTCATGGCCATTAGCTATAGCTTCCTTTCTGCTAGCCTAGCCATAGATAAGGATTGCCTACATTCATGCTCTCATTAAAGTCAGTAGGAATTAACAGCTGAAGTTGATTAGTCCCTGCCAGCAAATGCAAGCCATTGGTCCCTCCAAGCAGTAAGGGTGCTTACAGGGCTGCGCAGCCACAGTTCATGCATGGCTGCGGGATATTAAGTTAACCAGTGAGTGGTAACTGGATGGGAGGCATGACTTGAACATCATCTCTGTTGTGGCAAGTGTAACAGAATGTAAAGCAAGCAGGAGTGTTGCACTATAACTGATGCACAGGAAACAGATTTATTATTCTCAAGAATATGTGACGGCCACGGCTCTAGTTAAGAATAAGACTTAGTCAAAGATTTGCAGTGACAAATTACTAAATTTTAAGCCTCATTATCTCAATTTCACACAGAAATGGATGTTCAAAAATTATTTGCACAAGTCACCACTGTCAGAGGTAGAAGATCTCAAACTGAAAATTCACACCTTCTGCTTTCTTCAGAAGAATGCCTACGTGTTGTGTATGAGACATACGGATGAGGGCTGAGACAGAAAAACAATCTATAGTGGATTTTGCTTGAAATTTCCTAGATAGAATGAGCTTTCTTCCTGCTCATGATGGGCTTGTCTGGATATAGGTATTTAGCAGCAGTGGGGAATGAAGGTTTTGTTGAAGAAATAATAGCAGGCTGATAGTAGCACAGTATGGTCCTTCTCTGGTCTGCATTCAACCCAGCAGGAGCGCCAGAATTGCTGTGTTCACTCACTTATAACTAACTGTGTGTTAAAATATCAGTTAAACTCTTTCAAAGTTGTTTCTTTGATATTATTATTTTTATTTTCAATTGGCTTTCAATGCATGGATCTGTTAGCTGAATGCAAATTCTTTCAGAAAACAGCTTTTTCATCTCTGGCTCTTCATATATTGAATATTGAAATTTTGTAAAGTGAAGAGTGCTGTATCTTCCCAACTTGAAAAACAAGAGCTATTTTTCATTGCATTTGTGTACCATCATTAAAACATTTAAATGACATTCAGCAAACCAAAAGCAGGTTGCAGAGTAATTCATTTCTAGAAGCTGAGCTCGTTGTGTGTAGTACTTTTGCTTTGTGTTATCTTTATTTTTCCCTCTTTTCCTTATGAGCTGTCACTAGTTCAAGAGTTTTAATTAAACCTCAGTGCATGTGCAAAACTGAAATACTTGATAAAGGACAGAGGGCTCTGACATTTGTAGGCTCAGTCTCCAAGATATTGCAACACTCCTTGCAAATACTAATTACTTTGCAGCTGCCAGTAGCCAAACATCGTTTACTTAATAATGAGAATGTTTTTCAGTTGTGTCTCTCTAAAGTATTCTGGAAGCTGTCTTGCTTCCAGCCTAATATGCAGCTCTGTGTTCTCATAGATTACAGACTGGAAGGAGCCATCCTTGAGAGCAGCCCTGCAGAGAAGGACCTGGGGGTCTTGATGGATGAAAAACTTAACATGAGCCAGTAGTGTGCCCTTACAGCTCAGAAAGCAAATGGTATCTGGTCTCTATCAGAAGAGGGGTGGCCAGTAGAGACATAGAGATGATTGTCCCCCTCTACTCTGCCCCTATGAGACCCCATCTGGAGTACTATGTCCAGGTCTGGAGCCCCAAATACAAGAAAGACAGAGCTGTTGGAGAGGGTCCAGAGGAGGGCCACAAAGATGATCAGGGGACTGGAGCACCTCCCCTATGAAGACAGGCTGAGGGAGCTGGGCTTGTTCAGCCTGGAGACTGTGGGGTGACCTCATTGCAGCCTTTCAGTACCTAAAGGGAGCCTATAAACAGGAGGGGAATCAACTCTTTGAAAGGGTAGATAACAGCAGGACAAGGGGAAATGGTTTGAAGTTGAGGGAGGGAAGATTTAGGTTGGATGTCAGGGGAAGTTCTTTACAGAGAGAGTGGTGAGGTGCTGGAACAGGCTGCCCAGAGAGGTTGTGGATGCCCCATCCCTGGAAGCGTTCAAGGCCAAATTGGATGGGGCCCTGGGCAGCCTGGTCTAGTATTAAATGGGGAGGTTGGTGGCTCTGCCTGTGGCAGGGGGGTTGGAGATTCATGATCCTTGAGGTCTCTTCCAACACAGGCCATTCTGTGATTCTGTGATAAGAAAAATTGTTACATGGAATTTCCTTCACATCAATCTCCATTGATGGTTATTCCAGAATATATTAAAATATATTCATGGCTGCAACTGTCACTTTCCTACTTAGAACAGCCACCTACTTCTCGTGATTTTATGGTCCCTCTCAGTTTTTCAGATCACTTAAAGAAATATTTTACTTGCACTTGTATTCCTTAATTACCATTTAGAAACCTTAAGATTCTGTCACATTATTTAAAAGTATGTTCATTAATTTAAATGGTGAATGTAGTGAAACAATGTCAATACAAAGCAGCTGCTTTCTTGCTAACATCAGCAGAAAATATGTTTTGAAGGAGTTATTTGAAAAACAGAAAAAACGTAAGAAAGAAGGACATACTGCATTAGTGCCTGACATAAATTTCTTAAACCCTTTAATTGACGTTCTAATCTGTGAGCCATGTTTGCCTCTGATAAATATTGTGGGTGGCAAATAACTGGAAGCTATAGCACTCTAAACCAAGGAAGAGAGCACTTATCTTAGAGAGTAACTACAGGGTGCATAATGTGCTATGGAATACTTAAAGCACCAGGAAAAAAAGTGCAAAGCCATTCAGATGCACAGGAGATATAATGTTTTCTTGGAACTGAGCATGCAGTGAATCAACAATTAATTTTGATAATGGAATAGGGTATCTGTAAAATTCTACAGGGAATTTACAAATATTAAGTATTTCCCGGAGATAATGGTCTCTGGCTGATTCATATACTCAAACTCTGGAGAATTATTCTAATAATATCAGTTGGTATTACTTTTAATAAATAAAAATGATTATTGCAGTATAGACTCATTAGAAAGCATGAACTATAATTACTAGATTGACTACTATTATAGTGTCTGTAAGCCAGTCAAAACACATATGTTGGGTTATTATTTCATAAAACAACCTAAGGCAGAACTCCAGCAGAAACCATAATGCATATTGCCTAATTAAATAATACCAAAGAGTATTATCATAGAGACAATGACTCAGTGTTAGGACAATCAGCCATCTCTTACCATTAATGTTTCTTAACTTCTGAGCACTTCACTTCGGAAGATTAACAAATCCTGCAAAGCAGTAGTAACATTTTTGAGACAGAATTTCTTGGCAAGACTTGAATGGGAATTGCCATAAACAGTGAGGCTATTGAGGCTCTAGCACACAACAGGAGCTGCGATCTACATGAACAACAAGGCTGTGCTCCAAAACAGACAGCTGCACCTTCTCCAGCCCAGCACTTCAAGGCTGAATAATGCTATGATGCTGCAGTGCTGGTACCTCTTCTGACTTTTGATGAATCTCTTCAGAAACTAAGTTTGCTATCTTTACAAATTCCATTTCCACACTTCCCTCCTCCCCCCCCACCCCCCCTCCCCCAGTCATTTTGCTCCACTCTGAACCTATTTTGTATGAAAGAAATCATAGCAATTCTGAACATTTTTGTCTTGTTTATAACATGCTATAAAAATTACTACTCAATCCTTTGATGATTTCACATGTTACTTAATTGAACTGAACCAAACAACATCCTTCTGCAAGGCATGGGGACCTTTAAGTCTCTAATAGTCTGAAGATGTGCGGTTGAGAAGTGCACTTTCACGTGGCAATTTCAAAGGCACATTCCTCACATAAGCCCCAATGCTACTGGTTAGTAAAACTATCTAATGGACTTTGTTGCAAACTATATCTTTAAATACATGCTAGAAAGCTACTTCTGTTTCGTAAAAATGCAAATAAAATTAAGATGTTCTAGGAGTATAAGTGTTCCTTTAATTTGAATTGTTTTTTTCCTCTCTGTTGTCCAATCAGTGCCTGTCATCTGTTACCATGAAAATCTGCAGTAGTGAGATAGAGGACAGAGAAATCTGGTTTCTCCTTTGCTGTTTTCATCTTGCATCCTCACAGTTCAAGCTGCTTAGTGAAGACATTTTGAAAATATTTAAAACTTGAAGTTGTAAATAAGCTATTGTTCCACTTCTAATACTAATAGTTCTCAGCAATAAGAGTTTCACATTTTGGTTTCCTACCAAGTACTCTTTCATTTTGAGCATGAAGTCCTCTCATTTGAGGAAATCTCTTTATTCTTCTAAAATAATAATGTCTAGGAGTGATTATGCAGTAGAAATTATTGATAGAAAATTTTGTGTATAGGAAGGGTAGAAATTATTCTGGTTTTCTTTCAGTTAATGAATCATGAAATTCAGTTCTAAATAAAAGCGCAATAAAGAAGAAAATAATCATGTGCACTGCAAGATCTTTTTGCATTATTTTAATTCATCTTTTATTTTGTTTTGGTACACTAGGTTTGATAAACATCTTTTCAAAAAACAGGCAAGACCAGAACAATGAGAGCTAAGTGAGGGAAAAGTTGGTGAGCTCTCTAATGGGTGCTTGAGACCCTATGTATTCCTCTCAGTTTCCTATTTTAGAAGTAGCTGGAGTCAGCAGATCCTAGTGCAGTGCACGTCCTCCACTCTGAACTTGCAACCTCAGAGAGGGCTGGAGCACCTCTCCAAGAAGAAAGGTGGAGGGAACTGGGCTTTTTTAGCTTGGATAAGAGAAGGTTCTGGGGAGACTTCATTGTGGCCTTCCAATATTTGAAGGAAGTATATAATCGAGTGGGGGAACAACAGGTTCCAAGGGTGCATAGTGATAGGACAAGGGGGAATGGGTTTAAACAGAGACAAGGGAGGTATAGGTTGGATATTGGGAAAAAACATTTCACACAGAGGGTGATGACGCACTGGAACAGGTTTCCCAAGGAGGCTGTGGATGCCCCATCCCTGGAGGCACTCAAGGCCAGGCTGGATGTAGCTCTGGGCAGCCTGGTCTAGTCATTGTTGACACTGCACATAGCAGGGGGAGTTGAAACAGGTGATCACTATGATAATTATTTTTCAACCCAGGCCATTCTATGATTCTATGGTATATATATCATAGAAATAAATATGTTTGGAGTTCATAGATTATTAGTTTCTCCTCTTATTATTCAGTGATTCCCAATTCTACATTTTATGAAGTTATCTGAAACACATAACATACGTAAGTATTTTAGATGAAACGTTTTGTATGTCAGCCATTTCATAGACTTTGTACTACATGGCAAACAGACATGCCTATAAACATTAAACCTGAAAAATCTTGTTATTACAGATAGTAAAAGTATACAGGTAACTGAAAGATTGTAAAAAGCATAATAGTACAATGAAAAATAAAGGCTAATGAACACAAAAATAATATATGTTTATCAAACACACATTTACATTTTCATTCTAGAATACTGTAGTGGAAATGCTAAGTTACGGTTTGAAGCAGTGACAGAGCACCTGGTGGGAAGGCAGGGCCAACCCAGGGGAGCTCAGGTTTATGCAATGACCCTGAGTGACCAAGAGGGATGAAGCCAGGATCCATCCCTTCTCAGACTCATTTAAGTGTTGGCAGTGGAGGCAAGGGTATTTTTCTGGACGTCTTTGCATACCTCAGGTATTCTGAAGGTAAGTAGTGGCTTTCCTTTATTTCTGCGACCACAGCTGTTGCATTTGAGCAGACCCTCATTTGCTCTAGCCTGGGACCTTGTTGCTCTGCTGTCATTGCTGAGCTTTTAATTGCATTATTCCCGGCACCTTAATAGTGAACTTAACTAGTGAACTCTAGAATACAATAATAAAAATTGTGGAAATAATTGTAGTATCTCAGTGTAAGAAATGATTAGGAGTTGTCACAACTAGATGAACAGTGACTTTCTGAAGATGAATTTGTAATCTTCAGTTTCCTTTGTACTGTTCATTGAAATATATTTAACTATTTCAGTCTAGTGATTCCTTTCTGTTCTGCAAGAATCTCTGTGGAATACCAATGCTGTCCTGTATTAGTCAGATGTCAGTGGGAATAGAGGCAACTACTATGCTGATGTTCATGAGAATTGAAGTGACAGAGGATGAAAGATTATTATTGGCAGAAGTGCTTTTGGTGTCCTTTAGCATGTTGCCTGTTGCTGACCTACACTGTAGCTTTCTGGAATAAAACTTGATAAAGTGGTGCCAGACATTGCTTCCTATTATTTCTGAATAATGCATTGCACACTGTGGAAATGAATGGTAAAATGGGTGGGGGAGGAAAAGGGAGAAACCAAACAAAAACTACCCACCAACAAAGCTTCATTCTGCTTTCCAACTGGTGCCACATCAGTTTATTTCCACAAACTGCAAAAGAAGAGGACCTTGTTGTAAAGCATTGAGATGTGACTCAGAAAACGTGGGTGAAGTTTCTTATTTGGCAGATTTTGTGTGCCCTTAAAAAAGGCACATAATCTTAATGTGTAATCTTCAACTTATTACCTAAATAAAAATAATACTGTAACTTGTTTAAAATAAAGCTTATGTAAAGATAAGCTCACTGTCTTTTCAAAAGATTCTGTACAACAACAAAGGAGTGTGCAGTCATGTCATTAACATGAGAGCTAATTCTCTGACCTTCCACAAAATAACTTTGCATTTGGTGGCTTCATTATGAACTGAACGTAAAAAAACTGAACGTGCAGTGTTGCACAGTAGAGAAATGCTGGAATCCAAAGGTTTGTGAAAAGAGGATGGACCTGGCTGTATTGGATAACATTTGACTCTTCAGTTGATACTGGATTCCTAGTAGCTTTCAGATCCATAGCAGTCTTAGAATCAAAGCGAAGTCCTACAACAGAGAGAAAGTGTAGAATGAGGAGAATGAAGGAACCTGTGAGATGCTCTGTGACAATGGGCTGAGTAGGATGGAGGTATTACATCTACACTGCTCACAGCATCACTCTTCTAGAGAAGGCAGCAGCACTCCCTTTCCTTCATCACTTTCTGCTTGCTCGGCTAAGTATGTATTCCACAGGCTTTTGAGCTTGCCATTCCCTGTGCACTTCTTTAACATAAAATATCCCCCATGTGTGCAACAAAATCTGCACATAAGTAACACATTTGGAGCTGCTGTTCTGCATATCTTGTTAGTGTATTCTCATCCTTCTCCAAAAACAATTGCTGCATTTTGTTGCTGTGAACATAGACACTACTGCTGCAGACAATTGAAGGATATATCAGAAAAAAATGTTATATGGTATGGATACAACCATAGTTCTACCACTCTCTGTCAAACATTATCTTTTTCTTTCTTCTGGAAACAACCTGTGAGATGACTGAGGTGAAATTTAAAGTAAGCACGATACTGGTGAGATAAAGTGCTCTGCATACATAGCATGAAAGAGCAGTTTGGGGTGCACCCATGAGGCTCAGCAGGGAGTTGATGGCAAAGCAACAGCACTACTTTGCTATCCCTAGCATAGCTATGGGAAAGAGAAGATAATTAGATGAGTTCCTTCAGTCAGGTAACTCAGAAATCAGGAAATCTTATTTTGTCTCTGAACAGCAGGAAGTGCATGTTCAATGAACACGTTATAAAAAAAAAAACATTTTCTCCAGTACTTTCAAGAAATATTGATTAATGATTGTATATTCTACAGCTCATACAACTATTCTTTTTAACAATTGTAGTTATTTATCAGATATTTCACTATTGTGACAAGATTAAAACAAAACATACCAAAAATGTAGCTCGTCTTATGTTCATTTCTGTGAAGTGTTCTTTATCTAAACATGTGATCTCTATCTAAATATATGATCTTTCTGTCAAAAGATTTTTACCTTATCTAATCTGATTGAGATAGCTTTACCAGATGTCTTTGTTTTTTAGTTAATTCTTTTTGAAAAGCGCTAGCTAGAAACATATTAAATGTATATGATTGTATTTTCAGTTTATAGTTTTGAATTGCTTGCAAATATATTATTTTGCCTCAGATGTCATTGTCTTGAGACTAGCATTTAAACTGAAAAAGGATTATATCAACTTGTTTCGTTTGGGGGGGATGAGGGGGAGCACAGATGTATAAGATGTCCCAGTGTATCTCTTTAATGATTTCGGGAGAGATTATAAGTATTTTCTCAAATGTAACTGAAATTTTCTTAGATGCTTGGTTTTCTAAGAAGGTGATGATATGCAAAAAGTTAGGAGAAGAAGAAAAAAGGCTATTCCTTTTATCTCCAAGCTGCTTTCCTGGAAACAAATTGGATCTTCTCTGTGCTTGACTTCTTAGGTAAATTATTTCCGCTCCTGATTAGATGGGTGTGATTGCATTCTGATGGTTTTTTTTCACATTGACAAGTAGTGGCTCCTAGGAGAATTTCATCTGATCTCCCCTGATAGAAAATTTGGCAGTAAGGGAAGATGAAAAGCCTTGAAGCTGCAAACATTCATTTCAGATAGGAAGAACTGGCTGTTGTTAAGCAAGATGGGGGAAACTCAGAATAATTTTAACCATGTAATGTCACGTAATTCAGTAACTTAGCTTAAGTTTTGTTCTAAGTAGACCTTCATTTTCCTAGGAAAAACTACATCACATAAACCTTTATCAGTA
This sequence comes from Tympanuchus pallidicinctus, assembly GCF_026119805.1. Taxonomy (NCBI): domain Eukaryota; kingdom Metazoa; phylum Chordata; class Aves; order Galliformes; family Phasianidae; genus Tympanuchus; species Tympanuchus pallidicinctus. Next base: position 23,728,843 of record NW_026294802.1, read on the forward strand.
AGTTGAAAATATAAAGTTTATTTTTCACATGAGAAAATGTTTAATATACTAATTGCCCCCAGTGAGCATTCCTTAAAACCAAGATAGGAGTCTTAGTGAAGATGTAATTAGTTTTCTTGTGAAGATCTTGGGAAAATCTTTATTTATATCTGTGCCTGGTGAGGTTTTCCAGGGATTACTTGGTTGCAATGGCCTCCATTTTTCTGAAGCCTGGCTCCACATCATGCTATTTTCTTCTTCAGTTTCAGGGAATTTTTTTGCAGCAATTGCTTCCAAAGGCCGTGTTTCTGACTTCATTCATTTTTAATGATATTTAACAATAGACTAGTAATAAACTGTGTGGATCTTCCTTTGACCTCATGGTCTGATGTAAGTCATGGAAGCCAATTCCTGTTACAGAATCACACTGATTTCTTTGCTGTCTGCTTTTTCAACTTGAACTAAGATTATATCTTTTCCATTCAATTACAATAAATAGAAAAATATTGGTATTGGTAATGATGGGCACATCAAATTATACGTCATAATATGCAGAATTGAATTTTTTTTCCAATTGTAGTCAGGAAGAAATATGAGAATTATGAGAAAAACAGCATGGTAACAAAATGAGGGCTATAAAAATACTTAAATCTAAGATTTTCTTTCATAGACTTGGTTTTCCAATACAAAGCATAAAAATTATAACAACTTTTCTTCTCATTTCTCCTTTAAGATAGAATTTCTTTTTAAGACTTGGCAGAAATTTTTACTTTCAGTTTTTTTCCCCCACAAGCTTTGTATCTTTGGTCACTGCTGTTGGAAAGCATATCATTAAGCGTAACACAGCTCTTCTTCTCTGCTTACCATGGTTACATCTTACCTTTGCTGTTTGAAACTTAAATATATGAAGGTTGTGTTTCCTCCTGAAGAAAGACTTGTTTGTGATAGATAACAGGTGGAGTTTCAATAACGTATTTCCTTGGGTACACAGCACTCTATGGGAATTAACATTGTTTCTCAATTAGGCTTCATATTCTATTCATTCCCAGATGCCCCTGTCATTTTGTTTAGGGGCTAATGTGAAATATAAGCATGATTTACTGTCTGGGGCTTCTACTATATGAATATGTTCAGAATGAGTACGCTAAATGGACTGAGATTTTTTTAAAGACAGATTACTCATCATGGAGGTATTGTCCATTAAAAGATTAAGGTGGATGTTTTCAGCATCACAAGCTCATCATAAATCACATCTGAAAGCTAATTTAGCCATGTAATTAAAACTCATGTAACTTTTGCACCCCCATGAAATCAATGTATTGGTTCCTAATTCCTGCCATGTGTGTACTTTCTTGCTTAACTGTAAGCCTGAGAGAGAATCAGTGTGTGCCATGCTTTTTGAGACAAATTCTTTATTTCTCAACTGAAATTGAATAATACAAAATGCATGTTCCTATTTCTGGAAAGTTGGAATGAGAACATCTTCATGGCAGAAGTGAAATGAGATTTAAACAGAAACGCAACAAAGTGCTACTAGGTTACTGCATGATCTGAAGTCATGAAAATAGCTACATTCTTAAGACATTTTAGCGCACAGTCTGTTCAAGAAAGATCTTAGAGTTGCATAGTAATAGAAGAAGACTGCTGGACTGTTCAGAAGAAACTAATTTCCCTAGGAAGACTAAAGTTTAGTCTTAAAGTTTAAAGACTTAAGCATAGAGTTTATGATTATTTATTCATAACTAAATTATCTGTGTGAGAGAGGATGTTAATACAGTAACATTTGCAATCACATGCATGTATGCACATGCATGCACACACGCTCTAATTTCTGTCTGGTTGTACAACTAAATATTGAATAATTCTTCAGTTGATTTTCTTTACCTAAAAGCCACTTAAATTTCATTGGGCAGTAAGCCCATGAAAGCAGCTGTCCCTAGAGATATCTGAAATGAGGCTGATACTGGAATTAAATTGCAGATAGGTCCCCTAATTTTCCTGTTATAAATAAAAAAAGTAATTATTTTATTTCAAAATAATATAAAAACAATCAAGAGCTATGAATAATAACCACAAATGAGCCTGCTCATTTACAAAGAAATAAAATGCGTAATTATCATATAGATATGAATCTGGAAATTAGTGTTTCACTTTGTAACCTGTGCTCAGACTCAAATACAAAAGCTGAACCACCATGCTTAGAAATCTCTTTCATTCAGAATAAGCTCAAACAAGCCTTGGAGAGTTAACACGCCCTAATTTGCAGTTCTGTTTTGAAAAACAGCAGAAGCAACTGGACCATGGCATAAATTATCAAGGGAAGTGGTCATGGCAACATCACTTCAGAGAGTGAAGACTGTGACATTAGCAAGGCTGGCTTAATGAACTGCTGCGCCAAATTTAGGTCAGGTTCCATTGTAGGGATATTTGAATTCTCTAATCCCGAGATTGAAGACTTCGGTTTCTATCACACCTGTCTCTATCCTCCCTTTTCCAAAGTTTTCTCTCCTTGATTCTCAGGCTCTTTTTCTATCTAGAGTGGGTCTCCATGATGGAGTGGCCATGGCTCTCCCCGTGGGCTCCCTGGATGCTAATGCAGCCTCCAGTGCCAGGAGAAGTCCTTGATTTGCCCACTGAGAAAACATGTACAACCCTCAGGAGCACAGCAGCCTCACAGCCTGTGCAATCAAACAGCTGAAGCAGATGGAACAGTACATCTATTCTCCTCAAAAAGAAAAAGAAACAAACAAAAAAAAAGAAAAGGTAAGAAAGACCTATCTTGGCAAATAAAGAGCAGCCACACTACATAGCAAATCCTTGGCCTGTGCTGCCCCAGGAGTTTGGCCTGGGCACTGTTCAAGCTGTTCTGGTTGTCACCAGTGCAGTGCCAGGGGGCGTATTCACAACTACATACTGTAGGTGATCACGGAAAAATGACTGCTTCTACACTGCAATTTGTTTAATTTGTGTTGACCTAGACACATAAGGTGTTAGCCCTTCTGGGCTCTTCTGATTTTGTTACCTCACAGATGTTTTCCTATGTTTGCTTTTGCATTGCTGTCCTCAATGTCTAATGAATTGTTGGGCTTTTTAAGTTTTATATTTTGAGTCTGGAGGAGTGGTATGTGCAGCTGTAAATATGTAGGGTTAACAATCTCAGGGTTAATTTTCAGGATATATATCCACACACCTGGATGCACCCCATGCCAGAGGTGAATGTGTTCACACTGAATGTAATGAATACGTTAAACCTGCTTCTAAAACTTTACCTACCTCTATATTTTACCTACCTGTATATCTTTCCTTGGACAGAAAACACCTCAAAGGAGAAAATGTTATCATTAATTTTTTTTTTCTTAATCATTGATCTGAGATTGTAGTGGTAGACCCGAGGGCAATACCTTTAAATTAAAAGAGGGGAGATTTAAATTAAATATTATGAAGAAATTCTGTACTATATGGGTGGTGAGGCATCAGAACAGAACATGCCCAAATAACTTGTGGACTCCTCCTACTTGGATGTGTTCAAGGTCAGGCTGGATGGGGCTCAAATTCTCCATTGATTTGAAGTTTACTTCCTACAATACAGTATTTCTAAACTGGCTACGTGATTACTCTTGCTGTCAGGCTTTGTAATAAGTATTAACAATTTCATTTCTTCTAAGTTTCCTTAATTTAAACTTTATAAATGCAAGATGTTCTAAAAAAAAAGGAAATTCATTACTTTGTGACACTGCAAACAGCTTTCAACTGCAGTAGTTAACTCCGAAGCAAGCTATATGAGAAAGAAATTGCTTTCACTGAGTAGAAATTTACTCATGCACAATTCTAAATCTTAACCCAATTTATTATATTGGTATATATTAATTATATAACCCTATTTAATTCACAGACATTCTATCGTAAAAATCTCTTTTATGCTTGTTAACCTATGATTACTGTTACTATTGTGATTTCTCTCTATCTCTTCTTGTGTCTAATAAGATTTCAAAATTCTAGCTCAAATTTATATAAAGATAATAAAAAATTGTTTTTTTTTTTTTTTTATTCCCATGGTGATGTGACATTCTAAACTGGCTTGAGCATTATCTCACTCTCTTTGAACGTTTGACCATCCCCCAGGACAGGTGTACTTCTTGGGAAGCAATGCAAAACAACGGCTTTACCTAGGAGGGACAGATAAAACGGCACTGGGGAGACCTCATTGTGGCCTTCCAATATTTGAAGGAGGCATACAGTCAAGAGGGAGAATGACTGTTTATATGGGTGGATAGATAGGACAAGGGGGAATGGTTTTAAATTGAGACAAGAGAGGTTTAGGTTGGATATTAGGAGAAAAAAATCACACAGAGGATGTTGACACACTGGAACAGGTTGCCCAAGGAGGTTGTGGATGCCCCATCCCTGGAGGCATTCAAGTCCAGGCTGGATGTGGCTATAGGCTGCCTGGTCTGGTGGTTGGCAATCCTGCACATAGCAGGAGGTTGGAACCAGATGATCATTGTGGTCCTTCAAAACCTCATATCTTGCTCAGAGGAATTTCAGTATTTTCCATTAGCAATGTGAAATAATGAACAAGCTGAGCTTCTCAGACTTGGTTCTTGTTTCAGCATCGAAAGTGGTGCGAATGTTTTTTTTTAATTAGAATCCAGGCTCATTATCATAACAGTGGGGTGTGGGATTGCTAGCAGTTCTGTTAATAAGCACATTTATGCAGAGCATTGCCTACCAAAAGCCTTCTACCTTGTGCAGCCCTCATAGCCAAGGCATACTAACAGACAACTGAAATAGCACGACAACTGTATATACTGCATAGCTGAACAGAAAGGAAGGCAAAGTCTAGAAAATAAATACTTGAAGTCTTCAGTGTATGCCATGTGATCTATTTTTGTCATAATAATAATAACGATTCACAGTCCTTTTAATTTCAGTCAAAAGCAGCATAAATTTTAGCTGTGTAGCAGATCAAATCAAGGAAATATATGCTCACTCTTGTATGATTAAATCTGTGTTTTGAAAGAATTATGTCACTTCACATTTATGTATTATTTTTATAATTTGACTGAATATTACTGATAATGAGACAAAGTACAAAGTAAACACAAGCAATGGTCCTGATGAAACTTTACCTAGGACTATATAAAAAATGACTTACAAATCAACTTTTTGTTATATCACCAACCTACTGTGAAGTTTCACTAAAGCAAGAAATCGTTTCCTAGTCCACATTATTTTGCAGAAATTTGTCATATTCTTGTTTACATTCCTACGTTCATCTATTCAAAACAGTTAAAAACAAAGTAAGGGGGTTGTGTGTGTCATTATTATTCAGTTTAAAGCATTTTATTTCCAGAGAATAAAGTGAGAAACATACCTATGTAAGTATAATATAAAGACATGACTTATCACTTGAGTAGGGATCTGAATTTGTGCTTTGGCAGAATTTTGTAAACATGTATCATCTCATAGTTGTTGTAAGCAACTTAGCTAATTACATTAAAGTCATCCTTGCTATCTTCTTAAGTAGTTAGCATCTTCCAATCCTGATACACTTGTCCTGTAGGACTGCGGCTTCTTTTCATAATCAGGAAGTGATGCAAGAGCATACTAACGTTATCAAAATTCTAGTCAGTTTGAGAGATGTTTCTACATTTCATAATAGTTGAATAGTATTTCTCTGACAATCGTGCTACATTATTATTGGTTGGGAACAGTTCTAGGCATGCTTATTGACCAGTGATCCATTTTGATTTGTACAATTTCAATGGAATATATTTTATTTGAAATAACAAGCAAAAAGAACATTTCTTTTTTTGTTTCTTTTTTGCTCATTACTAAAACTTGTATTTTATAAATGAGAATGTTTTTCCTTAAAGAGTGTTTAAGTATGTTTATATAGAGTCTTATGTGTGCATTACATTTTACAAGAATATAAAATTTGAAAGTGTTCTAGTGGTGTGAAACAGTAGCAGACTTGTTTTTTATGCTTATACAATAAAGTTGTTTGTCTCAAGCAGTGTAAGCAAGGAAGCCTGTACTTAAGGATGCCTACTAGTTTCCATTAAAAGACTCATTCTGTAATTACTTTCAATCTTGTCAAAGTTAATGTACTGCTCAGATTGAAATTTTCTATGCTATGCCTACTAAACAAGAAATTGCTGAGGAAATATCAGTTAAAATACTTCAGCCATTTCCCAGGAAGAGCATAGGGAAAATATTTTGATTACTTATGTTAACAAAATTTATACTGCAATGATTTTTTTAATTGTCACATCATCTTATTTTATTAAGTATAATAAAATAATCATAAATTATTATTTACATCAATGTTCACTCATACTTGGCCAACAGATAAACCATGAAAAACTTACAATATGTGTTCTACTGTGTTTGCAGTGGCCCACTCTCAGCTTATTTGTATGTACTAGTTTGGACTGGGAATAAAGAATAAGCTGTGGACAAAGTAATGGAGGGATCCCAGCAGGAGGGATGCAGGAAGTAGCCCATTCCAGAAAACCTAGAAGTACCTCTGCTTGGCCTTGAAGAGGCCACTGTTGACTGCTGTTGGAATCCACTCTGCATTCATTTACCACAAAGAAGTAAGAAGAGCTGGAGATGGAGGGCTATAGCAGGTTACCACTGGAATGGGAAGAGAGAACTGCTGGTGAACACGTGAGGATAAGGGTGTGAGCATAAGGATGGATCTGACACCAAATTCCTTGAAGGTGCCTTTGCCTTTTTGTTGGGGTCCTTTGTCATCTTCTTTATCTCCTCCTTTCTCCTCTATGCACATTCATTCCCAAGAGGCTGTATAAAACTGGCACTTTTGTATACAGAAGGACTGATAATCTGGGGAAGGAGGAAGAGATCAACACAAGTGGCTCCAGTCAGGGAAGGTATAAGAAAGCATTCAAGACCTGACTAAATTTTATTGTGCCCTCCTGAGAACTATCATGACCATTTGTCTCAATTGCTTTGGAGCACCAGGGATCAGCGGGTTGCTGCTGATAGGGTCTACCACCTCCAGTAGGAGGGGCATGCTGAATGCCAAGAGCTTAGTCAGCCAAAGTAAAGGGAGAAGAGTTGGATATCTTGGAAATGAAAAGAGGATTTTGAAGGAGGTAGGAGCATAGTAGGTGGAGAAAAAGATGCTATGGTAATTTGGAGATTAAGACAGGGAGAGAAGAAGGAAGGCCTAAGCAGAAGGAATATGAAGAAAAGACAAAGTGATGCTGGAGATATGGAGACAGGAGGATTAAAGGCTGAAAGGGAGATAGACTAGGGTACTGTTAGGGAGAGAAACGCCAAAATAGAGCTTTTACAGGAACACAGCAGTTTCCTTCAACGCTCTGAAATGGCTGGAGAAGATGGAGGAAAAAAGAAGCATCTGAGAATGCAGACAGCTCCAGAGATTTGTACTCACGTACAAGCATGAGACACACTCACAGAGTATGTTAAACAAATTAACCATACAACATGTAAATATGTGATCGTGAGCACAGTCACTCATTCATACAAGATCCAAAGCTTATTAAGTATGAAAAGTATTTAAGAATGAAAAGAAGTAAGGAAATAATGACCAGGGCAATGAGAGATTAATGATAATAACAGGTTAGTGCTTTGAGTATTTCTATTGCATTCATTCAACAGAACAGTGAAAAAGAAGGGAAAAAAAAAAATGAATGGGAACCACTGAATATTTTTTTGTGAGAAACTGGACAGCTAATTTAAACCAGTATGTTGGGATGTGAGCCTTGGGAATATTGTAACTGTTTTGCTGAAAATAACAAGGAGCTCTGCTACCAACTTATACAAAATGCAAAATGCAAAATGCAAAAAAAAAAAAAAAAAAAAAAAAAAAGCTATCAAAGTATTAAGCATTCTGAAAAATTCACTTCTGTGTGTTTGTACCCTGAAGAACAGAAAATGGACAATTTTGGCCTTTCGCTATTTATGATAACTCCCAGTGTGTGAAATTGTTACCTCACAGAAGTACTCTGTAGATAATTTCATTAGCATCTTTAAAAAATGCACTGGATGCACTTAGCATTCAGAAAAGCTCATGAGAGAATGTGTTCAGAAAATAATGAATCTATCCATACACCTGAAATAATGAAGAATAAACAAATAAAAACACCAAGCCATTCTTTCGAGTAACACTCCTTACTTTTCAGCAGCCAGAGATCTGAAAAAAGATACATGTCTATCAATCAAAACTGTGTATCATGAGATACAGTAAGGCCAATTAACATAGTCCAAGCCTCTTTTGCAATTCCAGTGTGGATTTTCAGGAGCAGGAGGAAATGCTTTATTATATTGTACTAGAGATTTCAATCATTACTCAGTTCTTCAGTGTGAATGTAGTCTGTAGTTCCAGGAAGTTATCTTTAGAAGATACTGTCAGTAAATGAGATGCTGTCTACTACTAGTAAATGAGATGCTTGATTTTGGCCCTCCACTCAGCTGGAGGTAAAGCTCTTATTTTGTTTCAGAGATGAGAAGACTGAAGTTGTTTATTATGCTCCTAAATGTACATCATTTAGCTGAGTTGCCTGTCATTGTGACTGTTTGATAAAGGTCTGACTTTTTATTGCTGTGTATATATTTTTCTGGTGCTTTTAAATTTAATGTTATCTGTGTATCTTTGGCACACTCTGCAGTTTTTTTCCTCTAAAAATCATTGCTTTTATTTATTCTCTCTCAGACCACAAAAAAAAAAAACAAAAACAAACAAACAAACAAAAAAAAACATATTTTGAAATATACAGTTGCTTCAGCATAAGGAAAATAAGACAGATCTGAGTTTGTATTCTAGTATCTTACTCTGAGACAGAATATGTGTGTATTAGACACACAGCTTTCCTCAGTGTAGATTTAACAGTATTTATGTGATTTATTTATTTTTCTTAATTCTGATGAATGTAATACATCTCTTGAGCTTAGCTTCCCTACTTAGCAGTTTCACCATGACCCTTTGTTTCGAATTAAAATTTATGTTCTTATCTTTAAGGACAGCTTATGTAAAAGAAAACTCTCTTGAAGCAAAATAGTAGTTAGCCATATCATTAAAACCTTTTCGAACACAACAATCACTGTCAGGCACACAGGAATTACTCCTTTCATTTTTAAATTACAAAATGGCTCAGAGCATGTTGTCGGATAGTCATCACACAGAATCAGCAGTGATTACCTCATAAAGGGGGCATATCTCGTAGTAATTCAATCAGTATTGCCAAGCTAACATTTTCAGTGGAAAGAATAACAATTTTAAATACAAGCAGATAACTTCTTATTTGCTTTTCATGTCATAATTCATTGTTGCTCTCATTGTATCTGTTCAGTTTAGCCATGAAAGAATTTAAGGAAGTTTACCTCTGAGCCACTTCGTGTTGCTGTCTATTATTTGTTCACAGAGATTTCGTAAACTCAAATCCATGTTTTGAATAGCTTCATAGATATGGCTACAGAGACTAGATAACCATGGTTATGGTTACAGAGAGCCATGAATACAAGATATGTACTTTTATTCACTGCTCTTATACACTATGGTGATCTTTAGGACTTTAAAACAGAACGCATCATCTGAGAAAGGAATGAAGCTACCTAGCTTGTTATCCGCAAAATCATTGTGTCAGGAGACTCAATGATTGCATCTATATAAGAAGTCATTTTATATAGAGCGTGTGAATAATTGCCATAGATATCTCTTTCACACAACATAGTGTGACAAAACATGAAATAGTGAAGAGTTTCTGAGGAATCAAGTCTTGTAAATTGTAATAACATAAATCAAAGCATCAAAATAAAATGATGTTTAACATTGTTTTTGGTTTACAGTGCTACCAACCTAAATTCAAAATAAGGAACTGAACCAAAACATCAAAATTATGTTAGTCTGATAGCATATTTGTAGGTTAACCGTAGAAATCTATACAAGCGGTTTTGTAGAAAATCAAAATGGGGAATATGAAATACCAAAGATGAAATTGGATTTCTGCCATTGGAAAATGAAAATGAAATTAAACTTCAGTCAACTGGCTTTCAGCATTCCCAACTGTGTAACGGTCTGTAAGATACTTACAAAGCACTTTTTTTGATAACTCAAGCTATTCTAAATCATAAAACAAGTTATCTTGTCAGGAAGATTTCCTAATCCCATCAACTTTTCCATATCGTGTTCTTTGCTAAGGCTTCTAAGTGCCTGCAAAATACATAAAACAGAACAAATATTATAAAAAACAAAAACAAAAACAATGAAGAAACAACAGAAATCAACAGAAATCAACAACAGAAAATTACAATAGATGTCTAAATGTTGATCTTAAACAGGCAAATCAATAGTAACAGCTTACAGTTTTGTTGACTGATTTAACATTCCCTGTGAGGACCATGATAGAGAGGAATAATGTAGACCTAATCCAGATTCTCTTGGAAACAATTATTTCTGCACTCTTTCATAGGTTTTTCATGAATGCCCATAATGGAATACTTATTTTACTTCCTTATGTTAACTGATAGAGAGTGATAAAAAATTTATGTAGCTTGGCCTATTTTTCCCACTTTTTATGAGGAAACTTTTGCAATGGCTCTATCAAATGAGAGATCTTAAATATTGAGAACTAAACTCTTGTGGTATCAGCTTATAGTATGATCCCAAAGAGATATAGAAAATGAATTCTAACCTCTTGGTCAAATGAATATCATCTAATATACAGAAAGATGTTCATTGTGAAGGAAAGTGAGGAGAAGATAGATCTCTTCTTTAGCTGAAAGATCTGAAACGGAAATCAAAAGGCAAAACGTTTGTGTAAGTTAAATGCACAATGTTATTTATTGGCTACATGCATAAATACAAACAGCGCATGTGTTATCTAAGAAAAGGTCAGGGAGTTATCAAGGAAATAGGTTTATAACAAAATAAAAGGAAGCACATTCTTTAGTGCAGCATATATTAATTAGATTGTTGAAATAACTGCCAAAGAGCATAGTATAGCTAAAAACTATAGTTAAAAACTATACCTGTTTAGTTAAAAACAGGTAACAGGTGAATTAATGGAAGTTATGTACATTTGTGGCCGGTCAGTGTAACAGCATGCATACACTCCTAGCTCAGGAATGCAATAATCTACTGAATCTGGAAAGGCACTTTAGAAAAACTGGTTTTTGTACCCTTCCATAATCATCCACAGTTCCTCAGTGTTTATGTCACAGAACCCTTACTGCATCCCAGCATGTTTTATTCTTATCATCATGACCAACTTTGTGAATCTATGTTTTTTTGTCTACATTTATTTTGACTCTAATAGAGCATTCATAGATGATGTTGTTGCTTAGTCTGCTTTTGCATGATGAGTCCAAAGAATCCTTGGAATGAGAAGAGAATCCAAAATGTTGAGTGGTTTTAAGAAGACAAATGAATGTACTATTTTTCCTGCAGTTTGAACAAACCTTTTTCAAAATCTCTACCTATAAATTGTTAAAGAGACATGGCTTCTTATTACTATTGTACATATTTTGAGTACTATCCACTGTCCTTTTCTAGGACTACATTCCTCACTGTAAGCATGATCAAAGAGCTGCTTTCTGTTGGTTTTTTGTTTTGTTTTCTTTTTCCAGTAAACTGCTATACTTCAGTCTGAGCCTCCACAGGTCCAACAGTTAAGAAATATTTTCTGCATAGTTCCTCATTCTGGAGGGACTCTTTGTTTTCTCCAGTTCTATAGCTAAGAATATTAATAGATACACTTGCATGAAGGAGATTACTTATGGTCTTACAATCAAAGAATACTCAGTGTTGAAAAGGATCTTTAAAGGTCATCTAATCCAACTCCCATGCAGTGAACAGGGATGTCCAAAACCAGACCTGGTTGCTCAGACCCTGGTGCAGCCTGACTTTGAATGTCTCCAGGAATGGGGCATCCACCACCTCTCGGGCCAACCTGTTCCACTACCTCACCACCTAAGACTTTTTCCTTACGTCCAACCTGTCTCCCCACTTTTAGTTTGTGACCATTTCTCCTTGTTCTATCACCACAGACCCTGCTAAAGAATCTTTCCCCTTCTTTCCTGTAGCTCCCCCATAGATACTGCTCTCAGATCTCATAGAAAAGCTGCTCTCAGGTCACCTTGGAGCATTCTCTACTTCAGGCTGAACAGACTCAGCTCTCTCAGCCTGTCCTCAGTGGAGAAGTGTCCATCCCTTGGGTCATTTTTGTGATCTTCCTCTGGATACACTCCAACAGGTCCATGTCTCTCCTGTAATGAGGACTCTACATCTGGACAAAATACTCCAGGTGAGGCCTCACCAGCGCAAAGCAGAAGGGCAGGATCACCTCCCTTGACCTCCTGGTCACGCTTCTTTTGATGCAGCCCAGGATATGGTTAGCTTTTTAGGTGGCAAGTGTACATTGCTGGCTCATGTCCAGCCTGCCATCCACCAGTACTCCCAGGTCCTTTTCAGTGGTGCTGTGCTCTATCCTTCCATCCCCCAGCTTCAATTGGTAGTGAAGGTTGCCTTGACCCAAGACCTTGCACTTGGATTTATTGAAACTGATGTGTTTCTCCTGGGCTCATTCTCTCCCACCTGTCTAGGTTCCTCAGGATGGCATCCTGTCTCCTGATCTTGTTGATCATATCCCACAACTGGGTGTTATCCACAGACTTGTAGTCTTGTAGCGTAGAACCCAGTTTCAAGATAATAAAAACTAAGGCTCCCTAAAGAAATAAACACAATAAATCACCAACCAAACTATATATGTGAAACAATGCTAGCTTTTATAAAATTTTTGTATTTCAATTTTAATAACATAGTAATTTGTATGCAAAACATAAAAAGAAGAAGATAACTGTGGTAATTTATTTATTTTATAAATTACCTGAACCATTTGGTGTGATTCTAATTGCTCTTCAATCTAGAAATAATTCTGTACAATGGGATGCCAGTGAAAACTTCTTGTCTAATGTAATGAGGCAACAGGACCGCAAGAGTATTAAGAGAGAGATTTTAATGGTTGTGTACAAACTCAGATTAGGAGGTATGTCATATCCTAAACACTTAATTGCTTTATGTAAGCAACTATCAGCTGGTGAAGAAAAACATTAATCGCCATTTGTAGAGGGTGTCTCAAATACCATTACTTTTTCCTCTTTCAGCAGTTGTCTTGTTTCTGACAAACAAAAAATATGAAAGCAATAAATAAAATCCTTCATGCATTAGATCTGAACTTAAATACACTGTTAAGCTATATTAAAATTTTATGTTATTGATAATACAGCAGGCCTAGAAGAGAGCCAAACATCTCTATTCTAATAAAAACCAAAAATCTCCCACCAATGGGAGATTTTGGAACTGAACAATACAGTTGAAATACTAGTGAAGTTAATCAGCAAAAGCAGTAAACACCTGTAGCAAAAATGCTAAGTCATGGCTTGAACCAGTGATTGAGCACCTGGTGGGAAGGCAGGGCCAACCCAGCAGAGAGCTCAGGTTCATTTAAGTGTTGTCAGGGGAGGCAAGGGTATCTTGCTGGAGACCTCTGCATGCCTGAGGCCTTCTGAAGGTAAATGGATTTTTTTCTTTATTTTTGTACCCACAGCTGTTGCATTTGAGTAAATCCTCACTTGCTGCAGCCTCGGACCTTGCTACTCTGCTGTTACTGCTGTGCTTTCTATCACATTACAATGCCTAATAAAAATATAAAGCAGGAGAATACAGAGTATGTAGAATGCTCTGAAAATGGGCCCAGCCTAGTCAAGATATCCACAGATATAACAGCGAGTAGGTTTGAGTGCTCCTCTTCAGCCTAACTTACTTTCTATGAAATCAGTAGTGAAATTTCAGCAAATTATCCAAATCCAAAAGTACAAGGTAGTGTGTTTGCATATTGTGTCATGGAGGTTTGAAGACTTGTAAACAATTTGATGTTCCTACATAACTTTTTCAAAATGTTTACTGCCCAGGTTTGATTCACTTGAATATCTTTGATACACATCAACAGATGTGTATTTGAAGGCTTCTGAAAATTGGTACATCTTAAATTTTAAAATTTTTCTAAAAGAGCAAGTGTTTATCCAGACATAATGAAAAGCATGCATCTACGTTTATCTGTCCTTGTGTGCAGAAAAGGAAAAAAAAAAAAAAAAAGGAAAAAAAAACAACCAGAAAAGTTTATTTCTGAGTTAAAAATATAGAAGCCAGGCAATTTGAAATATTTTTTTCATTGGCAGAAGAAGTGTCACTGAAAGAAATCCTATTTATCTGCTTAATATCATTGTCTTGCTTTGCACATCTCTGCAGTGCAGTCAATACCCAATCTCAATACTGATTCTGAAGTTGTAGTGTGTTTCCTATCTCAAGCCCTTGGCTTTTTAGGGAGAGCAAGAGCACTGCAGACCAGCAAGGAGCTGTAGCATTTCCTGTCTGGGATCTCATCGCTGTATCTGACACCCTGAGCTTATCACGTGCACCAGCCACTCATAGTAGATGCTGCTTAAGATAAGCCTCTGGAAGCTCAGGTGCATGGGAACAGGCAGAGCATACAGAAGAAAGTGACTATACAGTGGATTTGCATGCATATATATCCACATGTATGAGCTTGTATAACAGTATCTCAGAACAAATTTCGTATTCTTGTAATTTTCATTGCTGCTTTCTATCTGTTTCTATTTTATTCATACTGTATAAGTAATTTCTGCTTCTCCAGATGCCATAGTTCCCTCCTGCAAACTGTTACAGATTAATGCAAGTCTAATGCAGCTGACTTTCCTTGTAATTATTGTTTATGTGGCGAATCAGGGAAAAGCTATTTAAACGTTACAGTCTTTCCAGGCATTATTATCTTGTCTCTGTAGGAGAACTTTTCTGTCCCATATGTCTCTGTTCGATCTGCATCCTTACACAGGCCCAAATCTGGGCAGCTCTTAGATGCTTACTCTGCTTGAAACAGAAATGTCTTTCTACATTGATATCTTCAGTATGATTATTTTTAACATACAAAATGTTTGTATGTTTCCTTTCCATTAAAAGAGAAGCTTGTACCAAAATACTTTGCTCACTCTGGCCAATGACTTCCATTTAGTAGAATGCAGCCCAATTATGGCAGCTTTATTGTCATGGACATGTATCTACTGCTTCAGTTTCCTTCTACTTAGATTTAACATGTCCTTGCTCTCCAAAGAGCATCTCATGGCTTATAGAGTTTAAAAACAAACAAACAGACAAACAAAAAAACTCCTGTTGTTCAGAAAGCATCAGCCTATCACCCTTTAAAGGGGTCTTTGCAGCTCTTCAGTATGGCAGCCCTGTTTGTTTCTGCAGTGTCTGAGAAGAATTCAGTTCCCTCCTTGTGAAGTGCCTGTGAAGTGCCCCCTTGGATAAAAGAGAAACCTTCCTGCTCCATTTCAGAAAATCTTTGTTTTGTCTATGGTGATTTACATTATAAACAATGAGAATAATTCCAGATACGCAATTTACAACCAGCTGTCAGATCCATTCTCTGTCAATGCTATCTTCACCCCTTCACCAACTTTTTCTTAAGCCTTATAAAACTTTTTCTCAAGAAACAGCTTTTCTGAATTCTAGATGACTTCTTTTTGCACCTCTGTTACATGCTGAAGTTTCTGCATGGAACTTTATGAAATGCATGTGGATTCACTTTCTAAATGTTTAAATTACTTTGATACTTTTGCATGATAATAGAGCTTAATTACATTATTTGCCAAAGGGAAGGCATGATGTGCTGTTTAACGTGATCAAGAATGTTTCAAAAGACAGAGTAAATTTTAACACACACACCCTTAGATTTTAAAATGCAAACTTCAAATCAAATTCTCATTGGAGTGTAAGCTCTTCCATTTAAGCATTTTAAGAAATAAAGGCCTTGTAAGGACTAGGTTGCTGAAATCAGTTTTCATTCTTAATAATCTGCCAGTTGATTTTCTTAACAGTAATGAGACTGAATAGTAAAAGCTAGTTCTAAATCTGGGTGAAAAGGTTTCCTGTTAGAGGCATGAAAATGCAGGTCTTCAGTGTAGCTAAATAGCACTTAGAAGAATAAATATTCAAAACAATTTCAATGGAATAGTGTGAAACTCAAGGGACTGTTACAGTCACACTGTTACCACTTAGCATTTAAATCAAAATTGGTAGAAAAAGAACTGAAAGTGATATTCCAGCACAGACAAGAACTTATTCAAATGTTAAGAAATGAAGTAGAGTTTCATCACTTGTATTTGCAAGCTTAATTCATTTTCTCAAAGCTTAAATCCAACGGTTTTCTTGTTAACTCAACAAAAACCTTTTTTTTTTTTTCTTAGTATATGTCATTAGGATATTTTTTGTGTTCATCAGAACTCTTCTGTTGTACAGTACAGAAATATTGACGGTGAGTTTCATATGTAAAACTGTAAATATAATCTGATGTTCTAAATTACAATTACAATTGTTACAATTCTAAATTACAATTACATGCAATATTAGGAATATACTTACAGTTCTAGTGTTCCAAAAGGGTACAGGTACTTTCACTTGTCTCTACAAATCATACCACTGCTAGAACATTAGCTGTTAGTGGACAGCCATATTCTTATGGGTCTTGTGGAATCAGGTATGGTAATCTGAATCAGAAGACTTAATATAGTCTTTTACTCAAGGAAATGGACTTGAATTAAGGCATCTGTGAGCAGTTTCAGGATCTTATAAACTGAGCTTAAATGTATGTTAGGTTGCCTATGATTCCCAAACTGACACTACAATCCTTTAATCTGTGGGTCCTTTTCTGTCTTGTATAGTTGTAAATTCTTAAGGAAAGAGCTGTTTGTGTTAAAGGAGAAATTTTCTGGTTCCCCAGCACTCTGCAAAGAGATGTCATGTGGGAAAGACTATTTGAAAACTAATCATAAAACATGATGCTGATCCTAGTATTGATAAAGAGTAGTATTGACAAGAGGTGATCCTATTCAAGTATTATAAATCTTCATAAAAAGAGTTGGGAACTGTGGGAACTATGAAAATGTGCTGTTTTTTGTGTTTTTTTTTGTTTTTTTTTTTTTTAAGTGAAGCTTTTTGTCCATTTATTCTAGACTGAGCTGCTAGTAGCAAATTAATTTGCTTAATTAATTAAGTCCTTCTTGTACTTTGAAAATGTAGCTGTAAAAAACACAATCAATCACCAATTGTGATTTGATAGAATTAATAGATAATAGAAGATCTGTAATTTGATTAATTACTAGCAAATTTAAAGTTCTGAAGAGTTATATACTACAAATCTACTTGAAATATTTCCAAAAAAGGAAATGCTTGTCCTTCTCTGAACTTGCCAACAAATATTGTGTGTGCTATTACCAAGGAGCACTGAAGAAGAGAGAGATTCAAATCACCAAGTACTTGATAACAGCTTGTTTCTCACCACTAATAGTCAGAATGAAAGGAAGAAGAAATTTTTGTGGAACTGAAATAAATATAGTGATGGATCAGATTACTAATAGAAAAGCCAAAATTTATTAGTTTTAGATGCTGTTCTTATTGGGAAGAAAAACGGAGCCAAGCAAGTTAAAATCTTATTTAATCATTCCTCAGGATAAGGTATTTAATAAAATGATGGACTACTGTAGTTAGAACAACAGCAACAACAAAAAAAAAAAGCATGGGAAATAATATATTCTCTTGAATGGATATGTGTTAAAATCTTAAGTAATATTTCAGTTGTTTGAAAGCAAGTTTTGTATTGTAAAATTACAGAAAATATGCAAAAGATGCCTTTTAGATGATTTGATCATACACAAGTATTGTGGTAAAACCAAATCAGTAAATTCTTTATGTTTCTTAATTGGGTCATCTTGATTTATTCTTTTGCTGTATGAGAGAAAAAAAAAAATCCTTACAATCATGTTACAAATAAAACTTGTTTGTCTCTGAATTGTGGAATAAAAAGTGACACATGGTTAGTTAGGTGCAGATATGTGATAAATGATCATACAACTGCTATCACTCTAACCCTTTGAGAGTTACTCCATATTTATATTAATAAAACCATGGCACTTTGTAAAAGAAAATCTCAGCAGCTTCTTAGTGAGGACAGTTTAAATTTGTTTCCAAATATCTGCAGTTTAAAATGGCAATAATTCTTCAAAAATTGCTGAGAAGGACTGGTCTGTTGCAGTTACAATCACATGAGTAGCAGCTAAAGATTTAGACCGAGTATCTCTTAAAGGTTTTAACCTGTTACGCTTGTTTGAGAGAGCCATCTTAAAAGTGGCATACCATAAAAATAATGAGTGAGGCTTTAGATAATTTTTCCTCCTTTTTTTTTTTTTTTTTTTTTTTTTTTTTTTTTGTTATGACATTCATTTTCTGGAAAGTAGATTCTCAGTGTTGAGATTCTCTATTTTTTTTTTTTTTTTTCCCAAGAATTTTTTTTTTTTTTTTTGTATACAACAAATAGTTTTCTGAAATCTTAGTTTTCAGTGATTCTAAGGCTTAAAACAGAGGAAATACCTGAAGATGAGATCCATCAACATCCATCTTACAAAATTAAAGATATGTCTTGAATGACCTAACTTTTTAGATGTTATTAATATGTACAAGTGAAATGTTCATTGTGTTCCACTTGCAGTACTCACATGCTCTAAGGGCAGATATGTTGAACACAGGAAACAGATGTTTTCAAAAGTAGGTCAGAATCAAAATAACATAACAACACGCAGTGATGACAGAATGTCATAAGATATAATGCAGTCAATTCAGGTGCCTAAATCAAGGTGTCTTTTGCCCTCTGAGGCTCTTGTATATCTGAAGCACCTGACTGGTGCTTTCCCCTAAACCACCTTACCATTCTGGACCCGCAGTTAGACCTCAAGAGTGGTATCATTAATTGTATTAGGTGCTCTGCATTTATTATGGAAAGTCATGGATCTGAACTTAGTTCAGCATTTGCCCTGTGGCTTTAAAGATGCTTTTAACAAATCAGAAGTGTATCTGCAATCCAAACACAAAATCAACTAGACTGCATAGATTTCTCTAAATCTTAGAAGAAAGGGCTTCAACATATGTGGGAAGACCTACATTTGCTCTTGTGAAACTGCACACCTTTGAATAAACACTCCTTTTGATTTTGATTTGAATTAGCTTATTCCTACCTGATTCTGGAGAAAAGACATCAAAAATATTTGGTCTGTCAGTTTACTATTAGCTATTATTAGTAACTGTGCCCTAGTCTGAAATTGGTAAAACATTGTATTTCCACTGAAAGAGAGTGGAAGGTAGTCAAACTTGTCCATACAAGAATGTGAGCATGTTTAAAAGGAGTCAAGAAGAAAATTCAAACTGCGACCACTGTACAGGCTGATTAGGGAAATTAGTTTTTAATTGTTTTCACAATAATGTTTCCAGCTTGTGTGCAATAACCAAACAGCTGTCATTTCTTAAGCTGTGTCTCTCAAGATTTCTAAAGGCTTTTTTGCCAACTCATCTGCAAAGTTGCAAACACTTTGGAGCATGCCTTCTGTGCGTGTCTGCTGCTGTTTCTCTTTCTTTGTCAGGGATTCCTTTGGTGTAAATTCAATTCTGAATAAATTTGTAGGTCACAACAGTACTGAAGAGGTAAACCCATATGAATTTGTAAAGAGACTTGAGAAACAAACTGTAAAGAACCTTGAAATATGCCAAAATGTTTGTCGTACTACCAACTACATCCAAATAAGTAATAGCACAAAGACCCAAGAAGCACATAATCAAGCAGCTGCATTTATCTTTCCTTGAGAACCTATCCATTAAATATATGTAGTGGTTTAGTTCAGAACTTCAGTATTTTAATTTCTTAAGAGAATCCTTTGATGCCAGTTTATCTGATAAGGCAAGACATTAAGAAATGAGGGAAAGAGCTTGGCAGGCAGAATTCTAATCAGTACACTACAATTAGTCAAAGCTCTGTGTCTGGTTTAAAAAAAAAAAAAAAAAAAAAAAAAAGCAACTACTAATGCAAGGAATACTTGTTCTCTTTTCTGCATTATGCAACGTGCTTTCAAAAAGTTTTACTTGGACATATAGAAAGAGAACACTGAAGTTTAAGTGAAGTAACTTCCCTATCTAGATTGTTGTTACTGAAAGACGGGCAATGCTCTCAGTATTTTATATTTTATATATGTGTGTGTATATTTCTCTCTGTGTGTATATATATATAGATAAGACAAGGCAGCTCCAAGAAGGTATTAGACAGTAAGGATTTGCTACACTTGAGGGAATAAGAAAAGATAGCAAAATAGAACAGATTGTTTGTCTCACTCAAAAATACTTTGGACTTGGATGTAAAAAGGACCCTACTGGGTAGTGCTTTAGTAAATCCTCAGGATTGGATGTGAATAACATAATTATAGGCATCAATGATGCCAGGAATACTTTGTTATGAAAAACAGTACCTTCTGAAAGTACAAAAGTAACATTAGGCTTTGCTGCAGTGTATATATAATAGGTGTGATAGCCTACAGATTTTTCTACCATAGTCAGTGAGCTGATTAGACTATTCTGTCTTAAACTTGGTTTTGTTAAGTAATGAGGTCATTATAAAAGAGCTAGAACTAAAAGAGCAAACAAAAAATCTTGGATTGAGCGACCATGCATTGATCACATTGACTTAATTGAATAAAAGTATATCTGTAGCTGAAGCTCTCCTGCCTGACTCATTTCCCAACATCTCTCCTCTAGGGAGAATGTCATTTTTCATTAAGAGTTAAATCAGAATAGCTATTGGTAAGCAAGTGGGAAGGCAAAACAATGACTCAGGATAACATCCCACAGCAAGTGTTTGAGGGTAGTTTGAAGATGAGTCACTGGAGAGGCTAAATAAACTGCCTTTTGAATTCACTGAATTATTTTTCAATGAGCTAAGAGAGAGAGAGAGGAAAAAAAAAAAAAAAAAAAAAACAGGCTGAGAAAAAGAAATTAAGTCAAAAGTGGCACTCAATATGAAAAAGGAATGGAAATACAATTCAAATGGCTAAAAAAAGAAATAGAGAAGATGAGTGTCTTCACTGAGTGTTAAAGTCCAGTTATGACTGGTATTCACGTATGCAGTCTTGGGTTTTACATGCATTTTTCTTCATTGTAATGCTTATGCCTGTTACTTAGATTAAATAATGTTTTTGTTTGAAGAAAACTGTTTGTTTAATCTGTTACCAATTACAATCTCTCAAAGGGAAGAACTCAGTCGCACTCAAGAACATTTCATACAGAAGGTAACGAAGCCTTACCCTGAAAACAGGAAGATATGTATGAGGTGGAAGATGAACGATGGTAGCCAAAAGGCTGTCTTCATATTCCTAAAGAAGATTCTCTAGTGCCAAAAGGCTTAAGGACTGGTTTTGACAGTAAACCTAGGCAGCACTGAGTGATTGCATCCATTTTATAAAGTATTTAGCACAGGAAACTTTTTTCCTTCCTGTGAGGAGCCTCTAACTCTACGTGGGTGTTTTTATTCTGTTCTTTCCAGTTTACATTATATGTAGCAATGTGAAGGATCTACCACAGTCCATCAGAATTATTTTATTTTAAATAATGAAACTGAATGCATCTATCACCTGCACTGTGGTGTGGTATGGTTTGAGGGAATGAAGTTTAGAGGTTTCAAAGCCTCTGGTGGGAACACAGTGTTGGAAGGTGAAGTCCATGCTGCCCATTATTTCAGGAATAAGTGGTCTTCTGACTTCTGCCCAATGCTGTCTCACAACTGCTAAGGAAAAATGTAAGTGAGGCTGAAGAGAAGACATTGTAGGGTTTGTTCACTTTGCAGGATGCTCACACGAGAGGCAGAGGTGCACATTTACTAACTTAATCAGCGGTTGCTTTATCCCTAGTGAAAGGATAATTGTCCTGGGGTTTCTCAAAGCCTCGTGGGATATTATTCCTGGGAATGCTGGAGATATACATTAAACTCAGAAGCACTCTTCCGTTTTGTTAGTATATTGCTTGCCTGTCAGATTTTGCATCTGATGTGCAGATAAGACAATCTGTGCCCATTGTTTCTCAATTTCTCGACACAAAAGACACTGAAACTCATTTTGAGAACTTAATCCCAATCTTTATCCTTTATTCTTTGCAAGACAAAGGGAAGGTGAACAAAGGGACATGGGACAAAAAAGGTCAAGACAAAAATTAATGACGTATTTTTTCTAAGAAGCTACTAATATATATTTTTTTTTTCAAAAGATAGTAAGCGAGAAACCACCATAGCCTTTGCAAAAAAAAATTAAAATAAAATAAAAGGAGGCTTAGGAGAAATATGTTGCTGTGGGAAATATGGGCTATACAGCAAACTGCCACTGTATGAACAAAGTACAACAGATAGAAACGAAATTGAGATAACTCTTAAATGTTTATTATCATTATGTATCTTTCATTACACTAAAGAATCGCATGTAAAGGACATAAAGGCTTAACAAACTGTAAACTGGTTCTACCCTGAAGCACTGGTAGCTCATTGTAGGGATTCTCATATGCAGTTTAAATTTCAATTGATAACTGGAAATAAATCATAAAATAGTTAATTCTAAAAAGTAATTTTGCAAGATGATTGTTTTGTCTAGCATTCATGCCCAAAGATGAAGAAGATGCAATGCTGGGAAGTTGTGTGAGTTCTCGGGAAGGATGGCTGTTGGGTGGCACAGGAAATTATTTAGAGAGATGAACCATGAAACTGGACAAAGTGTAGAGGAAAAGGAAAAAGTAAAAGAAAACAAAACTATAAAACTGAGCAAAGCAACCGAATATAGTGAAAATGAAGCATGAAATCCTATGTGGAAGAATATATTTCATGCATGAGAAACGGGAGGGCAAAATTTATAATCGGACATACAAGAAATCAGGCTCAGCTTGTTTCTCACTAGAAGCATCTCCACTCAGCTGTCTATTCTCATGAAGCTTGTAGGAATTTAATTTGATGCATCTTCTCTCTAGGGAAAATGAAAAGACATACCATACATAGTAGGTAATTGTGAAATTTATGGTTACGTTTAAAATGAAATATATTTCATTATCTCAGCAGAGAAATCTTGTTGATGTAGTTAATACAGTGATTTATGCCTGGAGTTTCTGACTGAAGCAACCAAGATTAGTTAGGAATCATGAGTTACATTAGTTAGGAAAGAAATACAGTTGGAATTTATGGAATTCTTCTGATTCTAGTTTTTTCCTCATTTTATGTAAAATGGTATACTAAATAAATAAATTAGTATACAAGCACTTCCACTCCATAGATCAGAAAGCCAATTCAAGACATACCAGTCCAAATTTTTCATTTAGAAATGACCAAATGGAAAAAAAATGAGAGATTATACTATGAAGGACAGGAATAATCTGGATTTCTACAAGACCTGTGGAAATAAGTTGTTTGAACAATCTCATTTTTTGTAAAATAAAATAAAATACTAGATTTGTTTGAATTGCTTGGCAATTAGTAAGAAAATCAGCTGATATTTCTCTGAAAGCTAACAATAAAAAAAAATCACTTTTAGTCCATTTAATGAAAAAGTCCATGACATGAAAAATCAAGCCAAACATATAATCTTCCTTGAACCTTTACATTTATTAATACCCCCAGGGAGAAGTTGTGTAATTTATATATACTTAATTCAAAACAAATGTGTCACTAGATTTCCTCATATCTACTAAAGAGTGAGCTTATTACTGTTCTTTTTCCACAGGAAAACTAAGTTATCTTTTCTTCATGCAGCTTTTTTTTTTTTTTTTTTTCAAAAATATTTAAGTCATATTTCTAAAAAAAAATTCTTAAGTGTTAAATTTAGTTGAAGCTGCCCAATGATGGGTGAAAGCAGAAGAGGTGTCATTTGGTGTCATTTGGTTGGGTGTCATTTAACTGTGTGTTTTGGTTTCTGCCTTTACACTGTGACATTTTCAATCCATCAAAATTTGAGTAAAAGATCAGAAATGCAGTCACACTACAAAGCTTAACACATCTCTATCCTTAGTGGGACACATGGGAAATAAGTGAAGCTTGTAAAAGACGAGAAGGGAGAGAATAATAAAAGGACTATGTCTGGGCAAGGAATCCAATAGGCTTAGTAAAGAGCAGGAAACGTTGGAAATTTCATTTCTTAACAGATACTTACTAAGTTAAGGCTGTAAGCAAACAGCTTACAGAGTGAGTTTAGCAATCAGAAAAATATTTTAATCTTTTAAAATATAATCTTTAAGTTTTTCCAACTTCTACAAATTTGTCATCTCTGTATAAAATTATAGTGGGGCTGAGAATTTTTTGCTATATATCCAAAAGTCAGAGCTTAGGTCTCACTTCATAATTATATCAAAGCTGACCTTCAGTGTCCCAGATGTGAGTGATGCAAGTTACCAGGTGAGGAAACACAAGTGAATGGAATTTTGCTTATAAACCAGTGGCTATAAAATTCCTATCATTCAACTGCTCTTACTCAACAAGTTGCATTGGTTTAAGATGGGCAATTTGTATATCATGTAAATTTATGTATATTTTAGCCATACTAGTGATTATCATCATTATTTTAGAGATTTCTAACTGTTACAAGCTTGCTTATAGCATAAGCATGAAGTGATTCATGAAGTGCCATCATAGTGCCTATCCCAGTCTTCTTGGTGTTATTTTTATAGTACATACAGTACACAGCACATAAAGATTCTAGCTATACATCAGTGCCTTAATATATTGTCTGTATATACAAGGTAGCCTACAGGCATACTAAAATGAAGCAACCTACATCAAAAGATCTTGCAGTTGATCTTGATATAATCCACTCTTACCTGCCTTTGCAGCATTTTTGTAGCACTGCTGCATACTCAGTTGGATCTGCAGGGAAGATCATGTCCCATAGTAAAGAATTTGAACACATCTGCCACTGGCATCAATGAAGTTATATAATTAAACAGTCTTTAAAGCACCCTAAAGATAAAAGCTGCTGTGTCTGGTTTTGTTTTTTTGGTGTTTTTTTTTTTTTTTTTTTTCTTGCTGGTGATTTATGGTGAGTGGATTAAATGTCAGTCTTTCTGCTAATTCATGAAATCTCAGAATGAATATTCTGCTGATTCATTAAGGCATCTGAACCTAGCCTTCTCAGCTACAGACAGCTCAAAGTAGGCTTCTCATTACAGGTACTAGTTTTCATGGCGTAGTTCAGTTGCCCTGATGTTTGCTGGAGAAACAATACTGCTAGACACACACAGTCCAGGTGGTTCCTACTGTGCATTGAAGGTAATCTAATGCGAGAGGTGGAGGTGCCAATGAGGATAAGCATGCTGCTGGACGTTGTCCTCATAAATAAAGGAGGACTTGTTGGGAATGTGAAGATTGTGAGCAGCCTTGGTTACAGTGACCAAGAGAAAGTGGAGTTCAGGATTTTGTGTGGAAGGAACAGGGCAATCAGTAGGATAACAACCCTGGACTTCTGGAAAGCTATTTTGTCCTCCAATATGTCCAGCAGGTCTAAGAAGGTAATCCTCCTCTGCTTGGCCCTTGTGAAACTACTTCTGGAGTACTGTGTCCAGGTCTGGGCTTCTCAGTTCAAGAAAGGCAGAGAACTGCCGGAGAGAGTCCAGTACAGGGCTACAAAGATTTTAAGAGGCCTGGAGCATCTCCCTTATGAGGAAAGGCTGAGAACGCTGGGACTGCTCAGTCTGGAGCTTATAAATATTTAGAGGATGGGAGTCAAGAGGATGGGGACAGCCACTTTGCATTGGTACCCAGCGATAGGATAAGGGACAGGAGCACACAATAAGTTCCATCTGAATGTGAGGGAAAAAAACCTTCTTTACTCTGAGGGAGACAGAGTACTGAAACAATCTGCTCAGAGAGTTTGTGGAGATAGGTAAAACCTGCCCGGATGCCTTCCTGTGTAACCTGCTGTAGGAAACATGCTGTACCAGGGAGTTGGACTAGGTGATCTACAGAGATCCCTTCCAATCCTTGTGATTCTGTGATTCCACAGGTGAGATTTCTTTACCATTTTCAGTGATGGATTATACATTGATGTCATGTTTCACACTTTTTTTTCTCATAGAGGCAAAAATGTGAGGCCAGAATGTACTTGGAAGTATAAAACCAAAAAAAAAATGTTGATAACTAAGCCTACTCCTAATATATAGTACCCTCCCTGTAAAGAGATAAAAGAGAGATAAGTAGAGCATATATGTTATCTCTCTGAGAGATTATGCTAGAATACCTTCTATTTTCATTCAAAATCTTTGGACATTTTTGTGAGTCTCCACTTCAGGATAAGAGAATCATAAAATCAAAGAATTGCCTGGGTTGAAAAGGGCCACAATGATCACTGAGTTTCCACCCCCTGCTATGTGCAGGGTCACCAGCCACCAGACCAGGCTGCCCAGAGCCACATCCAGCCTGGCCTTGAATGCTTCCAGGGATGCAAATGCATCTACAACCTCCTTGGGCAACCTGTTCCAGTGCATCACCAACCCCTGCGTGAAAAACCCTAATATCTAACCTAAACCTCCCCTGTCTCAGTTTAAAACCATTCCCCCTTGTCCTATCACTATCCATCCTTATAAACAGTCATTCTCCCTCCTGTTTATACGCTCCCTTTAAGTACTGGAAGGCTGCAATGAGGTCTCCCTTGAATCTCCTCTTCCCCAAGCTAAACAATCCCAGTTCCCTCAACCTTTCTTCATAGAAGAGGTGCTCCAGCCCTCTGATCATCTTAGTGGCCCTCCTCTGGATCTGTTCCAAGAGCTCCATGTCCTTCCTGTACTGGGGAGAACAGGAGTAGTAGTACAAAAGTAGTACAAGAAGTTCATTCATCCAGCTTAAAATCTGAAATATGCTCTTCAGGTGACATTCCCTTTTCCCTGAATGTTTAACTTCAATGTTGTTAGGTATCTAGATCCACTGAAAGATGTTTTATCATAAGTCACTTTATACAGGATGATGAGGTGATAAGAGATAATGAATATCCTAAACAAGACAAAAATATTCCTTTGCACATGTCCAAGGTGACTGATGTTGCTATGTCATGTCTGAGACCCATTATCTTTTGAAGTCAAGTGGTAATGATCTGGCTTTACTGAGATTGAATGAGACTTACTGAGCACTGTGGATGTTTTAATGTTGCTTTAGGTTACTTTCTCTACTAGTTAAATTCATAAAAATTCCTCTCACTGGCGGGGAAAAAATAAGAAGCACTCTGCTCTTTGAAGGAAAATAGCTCTCCACAGTTATTCAAAGCCACTTGCGAGCAATTTTTTGTAGTTTCATATATATATCAGTTAAGATTGTACAGGTGTTGCCATCACTGTCTTATGCTGTTAAAACATTGCTCTTCACAGTCAATTCTTTGAGAACTCTTTTTTTTTTTTTTTTTTTCCTTTTACGTTGGTGCTTAATCTAAGTACCAGCATCAAACACAACACCACAGGAAGAAGCACTGAGATGAATGTTATATCTATAATGTTGGAGTTATATCTATAATGTTGATACCAAATATCATCTGTCTCTGACATCTGGTTATTTTGTGAAGAAACTTCTGTGAACTAGAATTGAGGAGTTAATTCATAGAATTTTATTGAATATTATTGTGAACATCCAGTTCTTTGTGTCCTTGTACTGAGGTTGTAATGCTTTTTGAGAGTAATGCTACCTATTTACTAAAATTTGAGTCCTAAAATGTATTTGATGATCTGGATTTTCAGTAATCTCCAAAGGTAATGGAGGAAGTTCCTTATATACCTGTATATACTGCAGTCAACTGAAAACTTCTCTAATTCCTCAGATGCATCCTTTCCTCCAAATCATGCTTCCTCATTTATTCACTTTCTTCTCTTTGACTGAATACCAATGTTTTTCTTAGCCATTCATCAAAGCACAATCCCTACCCAGCAAAAATTTGCTTTGGGGATTTGTGACAGTAATAGGGTTCAATGCTAAAGCATTTCTTCCAAAGAGCATCTGATATACAGCACTTGGAGAAAGGAATTAAAAGTAACAGATATCTATGTGTTTTACTGTTGGCTTTCCCTCAAGCTTTTGCATAAACAGAACTTCATTTTGATGTTTCCAGTTGTCATCCTGACAAACTGATAGTCTTTTAAGCTACAGTCTAAATATTTTACTGGGACATCTGTTGGTTCTTTTGTGTTTGCTGTTGGTTGAATCCTTTTTTCCCCACTGATTTGTCTGTTCTATTGATTCTTATTCCAAGCAAATGCATATGTATGTATAAAAGAAATATTGGGGTACTACTCAAGAACTTTCCTTCACATTTCCTGCTAACTGCTTTTCATCTCATATGTAGCATAACAGCAAGGATACATGTTTTAAGTTTTTCAGATATATACTGTTATTCACTACTCCCTTCCCAATTAGAGTAGCATTATGATTATTAAACACTGTCTCTGAATTTGAAGTTGAATGAAATATAAATTAAAACATCCAAAAGTGTTAGGTTTTCACTTTATTTTTGTTTTACTGATAAATACAATGACCAAGCTGTCTTATCCTCTTTATGTTGCCATTTAATCTTTTGTAGCTGTGACGCATACATTAAAAATAAATGATCAATATTTATGGTTTTATATTTTGAGTATGCTCTTACAAGGAAAGAGGAAGATGTTCTCTCAGATGATCTAAACCATTCTCTAGGCAAGCTATTTTTAAAAAATTGCCCGGTTTTTGTTTTTGTTTTTGTTTTTTTTTAGATAAGTGGAGATCCTGATACTGTGGGAATATTTGACTGCATGCAGTCTTGGCATTGATTCCACCCACCTCATGCAGAGTTATTTATTATTATGCTTGTTAGTGCACTATAGCTACTTAAGGACAAAGTTTACTTTTTCATCTACTGCAGCATGAACTTTAACACGTTCATTTTTCTTTTCATACAGAAATCACATTACTAAACAAAATATGCTTTAGTTTTAAAAGTTACAGATGTACCTGAATAGGCTTGTCATATAGACTCCAAACTAAATATTTTCTACCTTGCTACTAAGCATTGTAAAGTCAAAAGAAGTAAGTAATCGTCTTCCAAACTGATGAAATATAACTATATATATGTTTACCCACTGATAAAGATACTAGTCTAATTGTTCCTTCCACATTAGGAAACGCAGTTTAAAATGCAATCCAAAATCTATGAGAGGAGAAGTAAATATAACCAGTACTTTTTCTAGTAACAGATCTGTATGCTGTTTGTTTTAACTTGTAACTGGCAAGACAGAAAAGTGTAAAATGGGATTTTTGATGCTTATTTTGGTTTCTGCCCTGTCAGCTGGTGAGGACACACCCACACAGTTTGGCTCATTACTTCTAAGCATGACTGATTCATTTTGGATGGAAAAAATGGCACAACACTACAAATTAGTCAACTGGAGCTATAACTGAACAAAAGCAGAGTACATGAAAGACTTACTTTGAATGCCCAGATAAATCCACTTGACTTTCACTACTAGCATTTGACAAAGCTGGCATATTCTCTACTGCTATAAAAGCTTAAGACATGCACAAGCCTTTGATGCCATATTTGTCAGAACAAGTCATGGAAAATATTGGC
This sequence comes from Tympanuchus pallidicinctus, assembly GCF_026119805.1. NCBI lineage: Eukaryota > Metazoa > Chordata > Aves > Galliformes > Phasianidae > Tympanuchus > Tympanuchus pallidicinctus. The sequence goes on from NW_026294802.1 coordinate 23,758,360, forward strand.
TGTTTCAGACTGGGAAAGTGAACAGCATGAAAAGCGATTAGTTTAGTTTTTATGAGGTTATATCTGACTTCTACTTAGTGAATTATAAAAAATACAAGCTCCATGTTTTTCTTGATTTCAGGCTATCACTTGTGCCCACCAAAAGATACTCAAAAATAGTCTGTAGTTTGTATTCACTATATTTATGAAGCAATCTCTTAGAATTCACCATAGTATTTTATTTTTTATTCAGTGTTATAACAGGAAGGTTCTTAAGAGCCTTACTGACATAAATGAAACAAAAGCTCTGGAAACAAAATTAAATTAATTTTGGAAGAAAATCATGACGACACAAAAGCATGGCACTTGACAGAAGAAAATAATTTATACAAAATATCAGTATTTGAAGATACACTACAATCTTTCCATCTTAGATGGGAACTAACACTGGTATTGTCTCACCAGAATTACAGATGACTGCTCCAGGAATGTATTGAACCAATTTGCCTGAATTCTCAGTTAAAAGAGAAAAACAAGTACCCTGAAGACCTACAGAGGGAAATTCAGTCCACCTAATGTAGCTGCTTTCTTTTCTTTAATGACTATGCTGCAGATACAATCAACATGGCTTTTGCTTAAATCTAAATCTCAGCAGAGCTCTACTTGTGAGATGATCGTTAATTGTCAATAACTAATTTTAAGTGACAAGAAGTACAGAGAATCCTGTAAAGCAGATGGACTACATTACTGCTTAGAAAAGAGACAATTTTAGGACCAAATTTGTAATTTAAGCAGGATTTGGTCCATGACTAAATCCCAATATACTCTACTTATAAAATTGCTATGGAGAGACCTGAGAAGGAAATGTGAGGTGGAAGTGAGCAGCGTTCTGAACAACTTCTCTCCGAACGATACTATGCTGAGAAAATTTCACAGTTACTTCTATCTACACTCTTTCTCTCTTTACTCATTTCAGAAACATTATCTTTGATTGTATATACTTACATATTATACCTATGCTGTCTCTATGTCAATTATGTTAATTATGCAAATGGAAAATGTTAAAATGCATTACAAAAATCTATGAAGCTGCTGTGAATGCATTTTTTTTCTGTGATTTACTCTTCTTGCATTAGCAGTTCATTTTTCACACTTTCACCTAACAAGTCTTCTGCATTATTCAGCATTGCAGTAATAACACTAAATTATGAAACGCAAAGTCATTGTCTGGCATCTTGCAAACCTGCACTGAACTTTTACCTAATATACTTCTTCAGGCCTGTTTGATCTCTGCTTACATTTCAGCCTGGTTGTATGCCTGTAACTAGCTACAAACAGGATTTTAACTGTTTACTGAATGATAACAAAAGCAGATTAAGAATTGGTTTTGGTCTTAAAAGTGTAGGTAGCTTTAACTGGAAAAGGGTTGCTATTAAACAAATTTGCAGGTTATATTAATTACTCAAACACAATTATTGCAATTCTGAGTATTACAATCTCAAACATCCTGCCACCTCATGGAATTGCCAACTCTGATTTTAAGATGTAGGCCTGCCAAATTATGCAGTGGTACACCAAAATTCATCTGCCTATGCCAATCAGTCACGAACTGAAATGCTGAAAAACAGGAATTTAAGCACTTACTGATCAATGCCTAAATCTAGCTAGGTAGGCAATTTCTGATTAAGAAAGTAATCCTCTCCTACTAATTGAATAACGGAATTATAGAATCACAGCATCATGTAATTGTTTAGGTTGAAAAGGACCTTAAAGTTCATCTCATTCCAACCCCCTACTACACACCTCCCACAAGATAAGGCAGTCAAGGGTCCCATCCAACCTGGCACTGAATGCTTCAAGGGATGGGAGACCCAAAGCTGCTTTAAGAAATCAATTCCATTGCCTAACTACCCTCCATGTAAAAAAATTCATTCTAATATCTAATCTAAATATCCCCTCTTTTACTGAAAAATAGTTATGTCTTGTCCTATCACCATCAGAAAGTGTAAAAACTTAGTGTCCCTCTTGTTTACAAAGTCCCTTCAAATAATGAAAGGCTTCAACAAGGTCTCACCAAAGCCTTCTCTCTTCTGAACAAGCTCAGCTTCCCTTGACTTCTCTCCATGGGAGAGCCCTCCTCATTATATATGTATGCTGAACCTCATTCAGTTCTTGAAGGTTCACTTTTCTAGCCAGTACAGCTTTCTACCTTCTATTGTATCAACTGCACCACTCACTCAGCTTGGTGTCATCAGCAAATTTGCTGAGGGTGCACTCAGTCCCACTGTCTATGTCATTCACACAGACGTTGAAGAGTGCCAGTCTGACCCCTGGGGCACACCATTCAACACCAGCCTCCACCTGGACATACAGTCATTGAGCACAAGCCTCTGGCTGCATGCATTCAACCAATTCCTTATCCACCAAGTAGCCCAGCTCTCAAATCCATATCTTTCTAATTTGGAGTTAAGGATGTGGTGTGGGACCATGTCAAAAGCCTTGCAGAATTCCATGAAGGTGACATCAATTGCCCTTCCTTCATCCACTGATGTCATCACTCTTTCATAGAAGGTCACCAGATTGTTCAGGCACAATCTGCCCCTGCTGAAGCCATGCCAGCTGTTCAGATCACCTCTTCAGTGACATACATCTGCTGGCAAATACATCAGTGGTAGAGCTAGGGACTTTAAATGTAAGTCAAATCCTGAGCAAATTATTCCTGGGACTGCAGACTGTAGGAACTTCAGAGAACTCTTTTCCAACTTTTCACCTTGGTATAGAACAACAAATATGAAATACAAACAATATAAAACCATATTAATTTCTATTAAGTTAATGTATTGAGGATTACGCTCTCCTACTTAATGGATGCTTTCTTTGAGCCTTAAATATTCTGTGAGTACAACCCTACATGCAACATTCTCTTTAAATGCTAGAGTTTAAATTGTTTAGAATGAAAAATGTTGAAGTTATATGTCTTCTTGTATGGGAAAGCTGCAGAAAAAAAAAAATAATTGAAACCAGAATTTTAGATTGCTGCTTACAAAATTGTCTTGACTACTTGGAATTTATTTTCTCCTCCAATACAATGAAACAAGAATAGGCAATTTCTTAAAACTTCTATAAGTTATGAGTTTTTTCAGCTCTTCTGCTATCCACTCTTCACATTTCCCGAAGCAACAGAAATGACAACTAAACACATCCAAATAAAGCCATTTCTACAATTCAAGAAACAGTGCAGAAAGGAACCTGCTCTTGAAATAAATAGCAGTTTTCCTGTGATTAAAAATCCTGATTTCTGTTCCAGATCACTCCCACACACTTACAAGGAGCCTGTTGTGATTTATGAACTGCAGAAAATTGTAGGATTTTTAAGTATTTCTTCCAGCTGCACATAAGCATAAAACACATGGAACCAAATTTATTTCTATTGCAATTCTTGCTAATGTAAGGGAGTCACTGTTAAGAAATGCCCATGCCTGCTTTCAATTCCAAAGTATGTCAACATGATTAAGAGAATAATTAACATCAGAATGTTTAGTGATGAAACTTACTTAAACTTAAAAGTATATTTCATAACCCATTAATTAATAAATTGATCTTTTTTTCCTGAAGCCATGAAAAAAACTTTGCATTATAGAGTTTAAATATTTTTCTTTTTTAACTCAAGTACAGTATTGGTGCTGTCAGTTTTACAGACAAAATCAGTATTCATACATTCAACTCTGTACATGCGCACAAAACAAGAGCTAGAAGGAAAGGTAGATACATTCATGCTTTCCCCATCCCTGACCTGATTGAGATGGATTTGGATCTTCAGTGATCACTTGAAATCAGTTTTTCGGGTGAACAAAATAATTCTAGTGCTGTGTGAGAAGGGTGCACAATTGCACTGATGAGAGCATGCTGAATACATATATGTAAATAAATTTGTAATGCTACGTAAGAAAAAAAGAAGAGGAATAGAAAAATGCACATTTCCCACAGGTACAGTAGCACTCCTCAATTGCCCAAAATCTTTCTGGAGAGATCTGAATTCATTCCTTTGAAGGATGGATCATTCAGTTTTTTTTTTTTATATCAGTAACTTGCTCCTTATACAGCAAGTTCTCTGTTTTTTGTGTCAGAAATTGCTTTTTTTTAATCTTAATGTACTGCACATTGTACTGCTTCAAGTGCATCCCAGTAGTTCATTAATCATAAGACTGTTGGGATAGTGATACACTACTTCATTGGAAAAAAAAAAAAAAAAAGGTGTAAAAGTTAGAAGTGGCAATGAATGTTCTGTTTTCCTCTAAAAAACTGCCAATGGGACCAACATAGTGCAAAGCTTCACACAACTATAACTATTTGTTATTAAATGTTCCCTCTTAGTTCACAATTAGACTTATCAACTTTAAGAGGAATGGTTAATGCCACAGTATTTATTCAAAAAGCGTGTCCAAGTACAATCCAGTGTGATATAAAAGTACATGGAAATGAAATTCAAGCCCTGTAGCTGTAAGTGTCATCCTGTGTTCAGTAAAATTTGAATATGAAAGATTTTGTTTTCTGCTCTATTTGCTGTCTTGGTGGAGAAGATATAAATAAACTGGAAAGAGATGATTAATTTGTTTTGAAAAGTGATACATCTGATGCTTTATTTGCTGACCACCTAGAATCATTTTCTGACACATTTAAACTCCTACTGGTTAGTATTTTACTTGGAGAATGATTTCATTGATTTTTGGTCTGGCCCTGACTCCAGAGATAAAAGTGCCTAGTGCATGTACTAATTTGGTTTAGCTTTATATCAGTGATGCAGAAGGAAGGACAACTGATATGTCATTTAAAAAGAAGTGATGTCAGTCAAGTTGGCATGTTTCTTTCTGTTCTTCTCCCACTTGGTGAAGAGTTTCAAGAGCATATTTAGACTTTTTGAACTCCCATTTGAATTCCTTTTCTCAAAAGAAGAGCATAATTAGACATATCCAAGCTATCTTTCTCCACTTCTCCCTCCCTCCTCTAAGTACCAAAGCAACTGCTAGTACTTTAGATGCTGGATACATGCCTACAATGAAGGACACAACAAAAATGAATAGAATTTCACAGTGATTCAGATACAACTTATTCCCACTGTAACCATGGTATCATCTGTGAGTATTTCTATTGTTAGTACACCATTTTAAAGGCAAAGAGGAAAACAGCAGGTCTTTATGACAGCAAGATAGATTTGAATCCCACATGGCAGAATGTCTTCCACAAGGAATACAGGAAACTTACCAGAGTGTATTATAGCTCCCATTATTTCCAGGACACTCACAAATTACTAAATAAAAATAAAATAAAAATAAAAATAAAAATCACACACCTGAAAACACTGTGTGCTTTAAATGATTTCCTAATGCTTTGCGAAACACTTGGAAATGATGAAGACTGCATCATGCGGCAGTGCAAAACTAAAATAGCACAACATATACAGATAATTTTTAGTACAATCATCCGTATTGTGTATATTCATCAAATATTTTCTTTCAGTCATTTGATCTAACAAGCAGTTTGGGATGAATTCAATGGATTTAAACTACATTCATTCCCAAATATACATTTTATAGCAAGTCATACTAAAACATCTACAACTTGGAAAACTGCACTTCTTAATTCCCACAGTTGATATATGCTTTAGATATAATGGCAAGCATTAATAGAATGGAAATACAAACAAGTGAGGGAGGTTTTCAGATGAAAAATAAACATGCATGAACGAATCTCTATTTCCTAGAAATATTGACCACACAGTAAATAAAATTAATATAGTAGAAAGAATAAAATTTCAAGCACTTAGATAGTATGAAATTCCAAATGAAGACAAAAATACACTCAGAGTATTAGTATAAATATTCTGTATCATTTTATGTTTTTAAAATCTGCTATTATGAGAGCTTGCATTAACATATTTTTTATCTATAAAGAATAAATAAATAATAAATGAATATGATGAATCAAAAGAATTGATACTCTGAAGATCCTGGTATTCACATATGGTCAGAATGTTAACTAAGTATAAAAAGAATTATGGCTTTGTATAGACACCATTCCACCAAATTAATATGTGTTTACAGTTGCCATAAGTGTTTTTGTTTACCATCTGCAGAGATCTGGGCTGCAGAGACAAATTGCATGCTTAAATGAGCCTCAGAATCACAGACTGACTGTCTGTGGGTTCTCTCCTGATTTTAATACTTCCCTTTATGGCACTGATGTTCAACAACAGTGAGGTGATTTATGTTTCAGCTGGTCTACTTGCTGTGGATTTCACTGTTCATGCAGAGAAGTTAGGAGAAAGGCTTATCTATTTTTATTTTTCTTCCTAATTCTCTCAAGTTGAGATTGCAATCCAGTTTTCTTGGAACTGCATCATTCAGGTTCAGAAGCACTGAGCTATCTTTGAAAGGAAAACAAAGCAATATGATAGAATACACTTATTCATATATTTTTTTCCACAAGCGCCACTCCAGTTGTCCTTATTCTGTCTCTTCCCTCTTCGCTAGTTTAACCTAGTTAAACTACAAGTTTGACATGCTATCACTTCAATTCCCATAGTCAAAAGATTGCTTGAGAGTAAATTTATTTTTAAACAAAATCTCAAACTCTCAGGCTCTGCTGTGTTACAAAAGAAGTCTTGAAAATGTAATAAATGCAGCAATGCATGTAGAGAACCTGAAAATGAAGTTCTGAAACCTGTCACAGTCAGACAGAGCCAGAAGGGCGAGTGTGGACCTCACAGCCCTGCGAGTGCCTTCTGCCATGTCACACTCTGACAGTGCAAGAGTGGGAGGCGAGAGGCCTCCTTATCCCTCTTTCCTCCTGGACATACCACGGATGCACATCACTCAACTCAGTATATTGCTAGCACTACTTTCTGCACAGAAGACAGTGACAGGAAGAGATGTCTCTTTGGAGGTGAAAGGCAGAGAAATGCCCTCAAGCTAATGCCTAGCTTGCCCTGAAAGCGTTCTTCAAAACCCACTGAGTTATGTTGCATTGTCTGTGCCATACAGGGAATCTGTCATGAAGCACTGTGTACTGGCTGAATGGGCCAGTAACAGGATTACAGGCTGACACATACAGTCAGTAATGCCTCACACCTCACAGTGTACGCACATGCACTCTGCTGAAACAAAGCTCATTCACCTCAAATGCACTCTTTTCTTTTTTTTTTTTTATTTTTTTTATTTAAAAAAGCAGCAAACAAAACCAAAAGCATGAAATCTGCATGTACTTCATCCTCTTATTCTTTCATTTGTTCCTTGTTTTTGTGGTTCACTATTTAAAGCATTCAGTCTTTGTGTACACTCAGTATGAACTTATTTGTAAAAATAATGTGTGGTAAATTGGCAGACAAGTACAGTTTAAAATATAGACAATCTGTTGAGTGCTTTAGGAGAGCTGCCATAAAATTTCATTTCTTACATTACAATATGTTTAACATTTTATGCAACACAGTACTTCAGGAAAAGTGGTAAAATTAAACAGTAAAGGTTATTTGAGAAAGTCTTGTAAGAAAGAATGCACAGAGCAGCTGCCATGGTACAGCTGGGGCTGGGGGCACCTGGGGCTGGTAATCTGGGAGGCAGCAGCCCCAGCCAAGAGCAGAGGCAGCCAGGAGCAGGGGGGCAGCTCCAGCACCAGGCACCTCCCTGGGGACTGGGTCTGGCCGCAGCTAGGCTACAAGCCTAGAGTGGGCATAGCTGAATGGGGCACGTGGTCAAGTGTAGCAGAGCTGAGGGGAGCTAAGCAAGGCATGGTCTAACAGTCTCCAGGTTGAGGTGGGGTCCTGGGACAGGTGGGGGAGGCTGGGAAAACAGTAATGATTTGTTACACTCAAAAATTATTCTGGAAAGCGACTTAACAAGTTGTTCAAATTCATGAAAGAAAAGCAAATACCAACTGTTTGGGTAATTGCAAAGATCTGCGCATTTAAACATCGTGATATCCAAAGTTTGAAGCTAAAGCCCATGTCATAATTTCATCCCAGCTCTTTATAGCAGAATCTGCATACAATGTACTCTGTGTTATTGCTGTTCTGTGTTAAAAACAATCTCAGTAAAAGTTTCTTATCCTTCTACTATGAGATATTCTTACATTCTTACACTTTACCCTTTTGATTTTTTGGAAGTGAGCTTTTCTGTTAAGATATTAGTTAGACCTTAAATAATAAATGCAGGGGGGTACAGTTACTGGAAATCTTTTACTACTTGGGAATCAATTGGCAAAATAGTAGCATATTTCAAAACATGCAGAAAATTTCTCCATGCCAGAGTACATATGCAGATTTACTATTAGTTAGCATTACTCTTCCACTGGTTTTCCCTTATCAGTAAAATATTTTCTATGTTTTCATTAATTATTTTCCTGCTAAGAGGACACTTGAATATATTTTTGTTTGTTTGTTCTCCATGTGCATCTGTGCACATCATCAGTGAAGATCCATACCTGAGAAGTTCTTGGCTTTGCAAGGTTTGATTTGCCACATCATACTAAAGACTCCTTGGCTCTGAGCTAGGTGTTAGGTAATGAGGTACACAGTTACATCCAATGGGATTCATACAAGAAAATGAAATGGGGACAGTTTGTGTATGCCACGCAACTGAAGATACTCTATTGGAAAAGAGGGTTTAGTTTAGTTTTCCAAAAATGAGGCCATACAGCATCCTGGGGTGAGGTTTGTCAATAAATGCTGATTTAATCCTGAAATTCGTCAGTGTTTGAACAGCTAAACACTGAGGTTAACTGTAGTCATACTCTTTCTCCCTAACAGAATGAGAATTATGGCAGCTATTTTTTCAACACTATTTCAGTTTAAGAGAAAAATAATTAACTCCTTTTAAAAATCACACTATGAATGATAATTTTTTTTCTTTATGAAAATGCTAGGTCATAGCTCAGGCCCTTGACACGAGTTGTAGGCCATATATTGTTAGACATAGATAAAGTGACTGGAGTGACAGAGGCATAGCTATGGCCTTATGTAGCCTGCATGGCTAGGAGCAGTTCTTGTTACTGACCAGAGGATGGCTACTGGACCCATGCCCCATCCTGTTCTGCAGTCTTGGACAACCTCTCCCCTTCTTCAGAAGGCTATGCTTGGGCCATACTCCACACTGGCGTCACCTACATGGAATTCTGCAAGGCTTTTGACATGGTCCCACACCACATCCTTAACTCCAAATTAGAGAGATGTGGATTTGAGAGCTGGGCTACTTGGTGGATAAGGAATTGGTTGAATGCATGCAGCCAGAGGCTTGTGCTCAATGACTGTATGTCCAGGTGGAGGCTGGTGTTGAATGGTGCGCCCCAGGGGTCAGTCTTGGGACTGGCACTCTTCAACGTCTGTGTGAATGACATAGACAGTGGGACTGAGTGCACCCTCAGCAAGTTTGCTGATGACACCAAGCTGAGTGAGTGGTGCAGTTGATACAATAGAAGGTAGAAAGCTGTACTGGCTAGAAAAGTGAACCTTCAAGAACTGAATGAGGTTCAACATGGTCAAGTGTAAGGTGTTGTACATGGGTCAGGGGAATCCTGGGTATGTTACAGACTGGGAGAAGAATTTATTGACAGTAGCCTTGCAGAGAAGGACTTTGAAATCCTGATGCACAAAAAGCATGACATGAGCCAGCAGTGTGCACTTGTGATCCAGAAGGCCAGCAGTATCCTAGGCTGCATCAGAAAAGGGATGGCCAACAGAGCAAAGGAAGTGATTGTTCCCCTCCACTCTGCCCTTGCAGGGCCTCATCCAGAGTACTGCATCCAGTCCTGGGTCCCCCAAGACAAGAAAGACATGGAACTGTTGGAGTAGGTCCAGACGAGGGTCCAGACAAAGATGATCGAAGTGCTGAACTATGTCTCCTGTGAAGAAAGATTAAGGAAGCTGAGCATGTTCAGCCATGAGAAGTCTTCACTGTGACCTCCAGTTCCAATGGAGCTTACAAACTGGAGATAGACCAACTGTTTACACAGTCTGTAGCGATAGGACAAAGATGAATAGTTTTAAAATATGAAAAGAAAGATTTAGATTGGATGTTAGGGGGGAATTATTTTCTCAGAGAGAGAAGAGGCACAGTAACAGGCAGTCCAGAGAAACGATGGGTGCCCCATTCCTGGAGGTATCTCCTGAAATATTGACTTTGTTGACAAAAAAGTTTTATTCTCTTGGCAACTGACCATCTTACAAAGTTCTTTCCCAGCACTGGGTGCTTCTGTTCTCTTAACTGCACCAAAGAGGAAGTAGATGTGCTTTCAGCTGTAGATGAAAACGAATGGTTGAAAGCTGGGAAAACACTTTTAAAGAAGAGATAACAATAAACTTGTTTGTTTTTGTGAAGATCTGTTTAACATCCCAGAGAAGGCATTTAACCCAAGCAGCTCCTTATATCCCATGCTCCAGTAAATATATACTTGCAAAATAATTAGTAGAGCCATTTCACTAACATCTGTTTTAACTACCATCTCTTCTGATTTTTTTGTTAGTTTGTTTTCTTTATCTCATTATAGGCAGAAGGTGTACAGTGAAGATCATACTTAAGTATGCTTTTATGTGTGCCTTTGGTGTGGTATGTTTATACACAGCAACATTTAGCCTAGGAGCTATTAAGATTCTATGAAGGTCCTTCATTTTATTATTTTTGCTGAGAAGATGAGATTTTTTCCTAAAAATAAAACATGCTATTAAGGAACATAACAGTAAAATCCAACACTTCAACAAATGAAAAGAAACAAACAAGCAACAAATAAACAAAAAACCACAACAGCAAAATCCTCCAAAAAACAACAAACCAAATTCAAAATTCAAGCAGAACCATGAAATACTTCAAATTACTTAGAATCTGAACTTTTTGAAAAAAAACATACCCAAGTGCTTGAAATCTGGAATGAAGAGCACTGTGTTAATTCCAACTTTCTCAGAGTAACCAGTCTGGCTGGGGACTTATGCCACATTACATACTCACGGTTACTTCTTATACTGCTGAACTTGCAGTTTCCTGATCATAGAAGGATTTTAATCCAGACCAATGACACTTTTTCTGCAAAACTGGGAGATTATGAAAGAAGCTGATTGAAGAAGCTGATGTAATGTGACACCGAATGGAGTTTACTGGTAATTCAGCGGTGGAAATTTTTATTTGAATTCTGCTTTGCATGGTTTTAGTGTGAAGAGGTCTGATTTACTTATATGTAGAAGATCCAGACATGAACTGAAACACCAGTGAGATGCCCCAACATCTTGCCGGTGGAGAGGTCATTGGTACTTCCCTTCTTTTCTTTTCCAAGTTTGTAATGAAGCAAGAATCCTGGGATGCTGACTAGACTAACAGTGTCATTTAGCTACTTTGCCATCATGCAGGCTATGATAGCACATTGCAGACGGTATGGATTGGACTGCTTCTTAATGATAAGATCTTTCTTTGCCTTCAGTTATGGATCATGTTATTCTTCACTGATTCCTCTGGTCAACATCCACTTTGTGGTCCTTGTGCTTCACTTTGGTATTTGTTCTTCCTTTAACTCACACTATGTGATAAAGTGGATTATAAATTGAATGACCTTCAAGAAATGCATTATGATCACAAACTTTAAAAAGTTTAGAGTATCTTTAAAATTGTGATGTACTGTTTCTTGATCACAGTTGCTATTTGAGAATCTGCATGCTTTTGCATCTCCAATGTATGGAAAAGAGGCTTGTTAGCTAAGCAATGTGCACAGGATGTAATTTTCACTCTTAAATGCATACATAGGTTTTAGTGACTTTTAAAGTCATCACTGTTATCCAGTCAGATCTGCTCCATGTCATTGATACAGACCAATTTAGAGCAATTTGCATTGAAAATACTAACTAGACAAAAGGAAAAAATTATACCACTAACTTCATGCAGTTAATTGCTTGCATCTATATGTTAAAGATAATAAAAAATAATGAAATATTGATAGCACTGAAAATCTGATCTTACAGCTGGCTTCTCTCATTACAGTCAAAGGCCACTTCATTTTTTATGGTATCCATTGCAGTGTGAATTTTTTAAATTATACTTCAAATATTTCAGTAACAGGCTGAATTAAACTGTTTATTCACTTATACCATGTCAGTTGCAAGCAATATTTCACCAGTTAACATAAATCACACACAAAAAAAGAGTGCAATGCCTGCTCTGAGACAATGTTCCCAATCATACCCTGTCAGGTCACAAAAAAATTCCCCTTTATATTTCAGGTCTCATTGGCACATATATGAGTAACCAGGATTTTGAATAGGATTTATCAGTCCTCAAATCATGTCTCCAGAAAAAAAAAATTCTGAAGGAGTATAATAAGACCACAGGAGCCTGGTCCAATCAGCCATTCCTTATGTTGTAAATAGAGCCTACTCTGCAGATCAAATTGAGACAGAGATAACTTTTCCCAGCTGAAGACTTTCAGCTGTACAGAAAGGTGCTAACTATACTGTCAAATTCTCAGGCTTCTCTTTTATTGGTCTTTATCTGGCTTTGAACAATTTATATCTAAGGTGAAATTATGTCTGCATTTTAAAACTCCCCCAACCCCTATCATATATCTGTAGCAAGATGTTTTTAAAGTAACCACAATGATTTTTGAGGCCACGTATGGGATGCTTTTTGTGTAAGAAAAACAGATTTATGACAGTCTCCTGGAAAAAAAAAAAGAAAAAAGAAAAAACAACAACAACAAAACAAGAGTAATCAAGTTATGGCAGGTAAAACCCACAGATTAAATAGGTGAGAAATTGAAACTGAGGAAATACAGAGAAACCCTTAAAGCTATGGTAATATGCAGAGAACCTTTGGGAAATAAGCATGAATGTAATTGTAGTGTACAATTGGAATTATTACTTCAATTATGCTGGAATGTAATTTGTTCACACAATATTACATTTCTTTTTTCCAGACTCTGCCAAGATCCATTGAATTTTATTTTTGTGCTCTTCTCTTAGTCCCTAATAGCTTCTTGATCAAGAGAAGACTATCTACACCATGACTATTTTTTCTTCTTCCAACATAAAACTTCTGAGACAGGTTTCTCCTTCTTCCATTTTCATCTGAAAATCTTCTGCAGGCCTTCATCATGCAGTAGTAGGCTGTTGCCAGGCATTAATAAATAAAGAGCTATATCATCAGTGTTATTCAAAACAAGGCTACAGGAAACACTTTTTCATCTTGTTGCTTCGATCACATCATATATCTTTGCCGCCATTACCAATTTTCAGTTTACAGTATATGTCTTGAAAGAAAAGGCAAATATTTTTCAGGTTGCTTACTCACTGACCTATACATTAATTCCTTTAGACTATGATGGTGTCAGTTCCCTCCTTCACCTTTTCACTCTGTTCAGACCAAAGATTTTATCAGCCTCCACTTTCTTTCTGTGGGAGACAGAATATGAGAAAAACCCATGGCTAGACACGCAGGGGAGGAAGCCAATTTTCAGACGTGTCTTTAAAATATTCTTTCTGTCATATGATTACACTCTCTTTTTCAAAAACAATCTGGAGGATGGTAAGGAGGACTTTCTACGGTAATAAAGAGTATAGTATGACCTGTCTTTTTCACTTCATTTCCCATTCATCAGTACCATAAAATTTCACAAGCTCAATACCATCACCAGCTGCCAGACTGAGCATGTAATATTTTGGGGCAATTATTAGATCTGAGTGGCATATTCAAAATTAGGATAAGCCAATCTATCTTTTGGTGATCTGGTGATCAAATTCCCCTCAAGGAAAGGCTGAGCTCATCATTTAATAGTATATTCTGTACCTTTCCCTAATAGAGCTTCCATAAAATATCATTATGCTATTATGCTCTTGATTACAATCATCCATGCAGTAAGAGTTACCAAAAGATGACCTCTACTATAGGGAGCATTCCTTTATTATGATGAAGCCTAAAGGACTTGTTCTGTGCAGGTTTTTGAGTCCTCTGGTTTTTTACATGCCATTCTTTATTTTTTCCTTTTTCTTCTATCTCATTGACCTCAAAAGCCTACAGGCTTGAATAGAAGGAAGCTCCTGTTTAAATAGGTACCACAAAGCACAGGTACTAATTGGCAGTTTCTGCACTATGCAGCAACCTCAGCACTATAAAAGATGATACTTAGGCCACTTACTCATTCGTGAATCCGGCAACAGAGAAGCGAAGGGCAGCAGGTCAATTAGGACAATACTACGAGTAGTGGTAATAGACTTTCTATTCTGGTTTTTGCCTTAACAATTGGAAGGCAGTAGAGAGGACAGCCATGAGGAACTGAAGGGCCAATAGACTTCCCAAAGCATTCCACCAATCTTTATAACTCTAATGACAACAAATGAGGGCTGCCAGCTATACAGCTGTGCAAATAGTCGGCTATGTGGAACAACTGGAATCTTTCCTAAGCCGAGTGCTGAAGACAACTACCTTGGGGGAACAAGGACATTGAGCTCTCCAACATGGATGGCAAATGCTTTAATCAATAAGCTGCAGTGTGAAATAGGGGAAGGAGGGCTGTTATCAGTGTCAACATTTTAATCAATACTTTAAAGAAAAGAGTGATGTTTTCACATATATAGATGCTGTTCTAAGACAGCAGCACTGAGTTCTAGACAAGTGGAAAGTTCTGCGCTGGCCTACATGCCTTGTTACGCAATGAAGTAATGTGCTTTAACCCTGGGAAAAAAAAATCATAATAATAATAATGAGATTTGCCCTTCACTGAAGAAGGTGCCTTGCTGCAAAAAATGTCTGCTCTCAGGAGTGTCTTTTCGGCTGCTGAGCAATCTCTCTCTTAACAGAAAGCTCACAGTTCTTGTAGGGGCCATGTGGGTAATTTAGTGACAGGTGACAAATCATATGTATCCAGATAAGGGCAACAAAGTTGGTGAAGCGTCTGGAACACAAATCTAATGAGGAGCAGCTGAGCAGATGGGATGGTTCAGCCTGGAGGAGGCTCACAGGTGATCCACAGGCTGCCACTACACTACCTTCATAAGGTGGCTGAAGTGAACTCAACCTTCTGAAGAAACACCATCAATGCTGTGTGGACAGAACACCTTTTCTGAAATCCTTTGTGCAAGAACAAAGCTTGCAGAGCTGGTCCTCAACCCATGAGGAACTTAATTTCAGATTAACGCTTAGGAAATTTTTAAACGTTTTCTGCTGTTTATCTATTCACACTCTTAGTTCCACCCGAGGACTGCCACTGACTCGCGGGGCAGCTGCAGCAGCAGGGGACAGGCAGCGTCCCTTTATGTATTCATTTCTTATTATTTCTCTCACTCTTCATAGTGGGCGTGAGGAAATGAGCACCGCGCGAAGCAGCGGCAGCTGCACCGGGGGAGCCGCGTGCGTGAGGCAGGGACAGCAGACGCGATTACTTCAGAATTTATTTAAGGACCGGTGGAAACCACTGCTGCCGCTTCCAGGGGAAGTCCCCGCCGCCGAGCAGTGCCCATCCCGGCAGCCCCCCGGCATCCCCGGGCTGCCCCCGGCCTGGGGGGCGCTCAGCCACGCGTGGCGTATCCGAAGGCGCGCCGTTAATGACACGCCTGGGCCGTTCAGATTATAGCGGATATTATCGCCGCTTTGTCACGGCCGGATTACGGCCGATGATACGTTTTATTACGCTGTGTATCCGATTAGATGAGATGTACCGCCGTTCGCCTCAGCGCTCGAAATCACGGCACGCACTGGGCTGGGGAGCTCCCGCCGCCCCACACTGACATCCCCCGGCGGGCCGCCCGGCTCCCGGCGCTGTGGTGCGGCGGTGAGCGGCGCTCTGGGAGCTCCTCTCTGCGAAGCTGGACGCCGCCTTCGCTTCTGATCGTGCAGTCGTGCGTGCGTGTGGACTTGAGTCACGCACGGAGGCATAATTAGCCAGGGAGATACTGAAGAATCCTAGCAGCCGGATATCGCTCCGTTAAGTGTAACAAAAGATGAGAAATAAAAGAAAGATGCTTTCGCCCCGGCCCCTCCCCCCCGCGCTATCTCGCTTCCAGCTGCAAAGATGCTGTTGCTTGAAAGAGGCTGCTGGAGCTTTAAGAGCCGCTCCCCCCCCGCCTGCTCCTGACAATGGTCTGAGCCGAGCTCTGCTTCTCAAAGCAAAATTTGTAATATGCCATTTTTCCTATGGATGCTTCTCCTCCTGGCTGCTGACGAAGTGACCGAAGAAAATGCTGAGGTGCCGAGCAGCTTGTCGTGCCGGAGGACGAGCGCGAGGGCTGGGGGTTTCTCGGAGCAGCGCCGGTGTCACCATTGCTAGGAAGATGGTCCGGGAGTGCTCGGCTGCGTGAGTCCCCGGTCGGAGCCGGTGCAGACTGCGGTTATTATTGATCAAGTGCAATAGCAGACGCCGAAATAAAAGACACTAGGTACCGAACCCTTTATTTCTGAGCCAGACGTTCCCTTCTTAGCACCCACACCCTCTGGGAGGTGAGGTGCAAATGCAAAAAAGCTTGCGGTCTGCCTCTTGCTGCATGTGTTGTATGATTTAAATGTGTTTCTGTGATGGGAGTTGGGGAAATTCAGAGTAAAAATCAGGAAGTCAACTTCTTTTTTTATTTTTATTTTTTCTTTTTCTTCTTAATATACATATATATGTGATGGAGGGAGATGTGTGGCCAGAGGGATGTTAAAGAGCAAATAGTTGGAATGAGTCCTTTCTTTAAGGTGCTGTTGATGATCACCCCTCCTGTGCAGAAGTGCAGGATGCTTCTGTTAAAGGTGATATCATAGCTTAGTGAAGGCTGGCAGGTAAGGAGTTAACTAGGAGGAGGAATATGTGTGTAATGCAACTCAGACAATAGGAAGGATTTTCCTTATGGAATTACGCTGTGCTGCTTTAGAGCAATCTTGCTGAGAATTTTTGAAAAGTCATAATTATAGAAAGGACAGGTTTTATCAGTCACTGTACGTATTTAGCCATTTGGGGAAAAAATAATACCAACAGCATGTAAATGTAAAATATCCAGAATGATCCAATGAAATGAGTTTTCAAGCTGATGTCACTATGGACAGGCTAGAATATATGGTAGTTAAATTTCCACTTCTCTTTCTTGCAACAAAATTATAAGTAACTTGAAATGACTCCTCAACCTTGGTGTACAAACTCAGCAGCTGAGTATACAAAAACAAGCTTTTAGAACCAATTATGGACAAAAAGATGAAGGAATAAAATTAGATTCACATCTGAGGTGATAACCTTCAAGGTGAGCAAAATGCATGCTTGCCGAGGAGCCTTTGTCAGGCAGAAGCCAAGTGTTATTGTATCTTCTAATTTTCAGAGCTTGCCCCATTGAAGGAAGTCTGGCTGGTGAATTACTCCCAGCCTACATGAGAATGTAGAGATGTCTGTTACTGCATTCGTTTTTTAAAAATTAAGTATTTCCCAGACTCTTGGACAAACGAGACAAGAGATGTCAAGTAGGGTGGGGTCCAGTGAGAAGAAAGAGGACAAATTTGTCATTTTCCACTTTTATAGCCTATTACCACAGATAATTCAAGTGGTTTTAGAAAAAGTCAGTATTGGGGATGCACTTTCAAACCTCGTTCATACATGATTATCATCATCTTTAGATTAGAAGATACATGAGGATTGCTATCAGTTCATTTGGTAATGCTTCATATAGTAACTCTAAGGGTGGGCATGTACTGTGCTATTGGCAGCAATTTTTGTCCGTTCACTCATCTGGATATGTAAACTGAGCTGCAGATTTGTAATTGAGTAATTGGTTCACTCTTGATGGAGACATCACGCTCCTAACTATACACTGGCTGCAACCTGAAAAATCTTTCATGAAATGACAATGAACCACATTCTTTTCCCCTCTCACAAAACAGATCACTTCAAACAATGGTTGTTTTTTACCAGTTAAATGCTGGTTCATGATTTCTTTTAATATTGTAGGCACTGGTCTAATAACATTTGACAGGCTCACTGGTCAAACATAACATACATTTGTGATCTTTATGCTCCTCTTTGGAGGTAGTAAGATGACAGGTTAATGGCTTGCCTACACTAGTGACTTTCAACCATCTTTATAGATGTATCCAAATTCATTGACGTTCCTGATAGTGTTGCCATAAACTTAAGCAGTTCTTGCATTAGCCTCTATGCAAATCATTGAAGAAAAGACCGAAATAGGAACCAGTCAACCTAGAACAGATTTTTCCACACATTTTGTAGTAGATATACAACAGATGAGGCAGAGAGTGTACTTAGAGAACTTTAATGCTCTGTTTCACAGGCTGCCATTGTGTATATATGGCTATGACACCTGATTATTTCAGGTCTAGAAATACTATTCAAATAAGTCCTTAGGTTTCAATGAGCTTATTTGCTTCCAATTAGAAGAATTCTAAGAATATTACATTGCCGAAGTGCCACTTGTTTTCTAGGGAGCATGTATGTGCCTGTATCCTGCTTCTGCTTCAAAACCTCTCAGAGGTCACCAAGGTAGTTGTCAGGTGTTACATGAGTTCGGTTACCTACTAAAGTCTCCCAGAGTTTAGAGCACTTGGTGTTCTTCCTGAGCAAGGGAGTTGTCATGTCTGCTCTGTGTCTCCTAAAGAATGTAAGAAAGTGTTTGTGTATTAGCAGTAAAATACCGGTGATTGAAAACAAATAGCACCTGTATTATATAAGTATACATAGTATTATATGGTATATATAAATACTTTGAGAGTAGCTGGTAAAAAATGCAAACTTTTTACTGCAGAGATAATCATTTCAGTATCAATGGGGTTTTTATTTTTAAAGAAAACCACATTTTGAAAGTCTTTTGGTTGACTTGGATCATTCAAGCATAGTCTTAACTATGCTTGTCAGGCAGGTCAGGCTTTTTATTGTGAAATAACACACTTCTCTCCTTTGAATAAGAAATATGTAATGCATTTAGGTATTAATGAGACATCTGTCATCCTTTCCCTCCATTCCTTTTTCTTCTTTGCATTCCCAAATCCAGAGAAGTATTGCACAGAATAATTTACATGAAGGCTTATTTGGTTTTCATCAAACTCTGTGGTCTTGTGGAGGAGTTTAAGCTACTATTTGCAGTCCCTGCATAGCCACTGAAACAAATTCTAACTCCCTCAGTAGTCTTTCTGGAATGCCTGTGTACCTTTGCATGTAACTCAGTGTACCATCAGTCATACCCTGAAGGAGCAAGATGCTCTCTGTCTTGTTCCTCAACTGTTCTTGAGTAACAAGATGCTCAATGAAGATCTTCATTATCCCCTTCCATTCCTCCCCCGACTTCTTTTCTGGCTCATTTTTCTGGGGGCAACTGCATGCAGTTCTTTACTGTCACAGAGCTGCATGGACTTGCTCGATGGATGGTTGGGCACTGCTGATGTAATTAGGTATGATTTGAGATATCAAGACAGGAAACTAAATGGGATGCCTAATGTAGTCTTTCTTTACCCTCCATGTGAACAGAGTGTTGGCACAGTAAATAACTTCAGTGGGAATTTACTCAGGCTGCAAAGCTGGCTCCTGATAGCTGGTTGCAAACTTCTGAGTTTATTCCACTTAGCATCAGGTAGCCTTTTCTTTTGAGAAGAAAGTAACACCATATTTCTTTGTCCAGAGGATTCTTATTTTTATTTGTGGTTTTGGGTTTGTTTGTTTGTTTTAAGAAAGAATAGTGTTAGGAAGTTTGGTAGGTTTCTTGTTTTTTTGTTTTATTTCTCTTGTTTTTTTGTGTGTTTTTTTTTTCTTTTTTCTCCTGATGAGAATACTTATTAATGTATTGATTTCTCTTTAATGGCACAGTCAGAAAGCTTTCTAAACATACTGAGTACCTGATGCCTTTATATGTATTGTAAACATCGTCAAGATAGCAAAGCCCTGAATAAGAAAAAAAATCATGTTCCAATTTTGGGAAAAATATTTTATAATTTATTATATTTGCCATTTCTTGTGATTTCAAAAAAAAAAGAGAGTGTACCTATTAACTACTGCTATTGCTTACATAGGTGTTGCCCTGCCTACCTAGGCTTCAACAGTGTTTTAATATTCTAAATTTTTTTCTTTTTCATTATTTGCTTTACAATGATTCAGGTAAAAGATGTAAAGCATTACTATCTTTCTTCAAGCTTTTGTTTGTTTGTTTGAGATACTTGAATGATAAATAAAGCCAGAATGTAAGTAGAATCATTAGAAGCTTTTGAATGAGACTTTTGAAATTCTGAGTTTAAACTGTTCTGAGATGAGGCGTTTTATGATCCATTGTAATACTTTAGTTTATTCTTCTTGTGCATGTTTTCTGCCAAAGAGCAATTACCTGTATTTTCTATATTTTTGAAAATGTGACTGAAGCATAGCTGAGCTTTATTTTTTATTCATTAATGGCAATTTTATTTAATTTTTGTAGAGGTCTTCTAAGTACGTTGAATCCCCCATTCTCTACAAGGCAGGCCATGCTAATAAAATCAAGAAGGTTTTATTGTAAGAATATAATGAGATGAGCCACAGTATGCAGTTTTTTGTTTCTTTTTGTGATGTTTCGTGTTTGTTTGTTTTTAAGATTTATTTCATATTTTCCTTCAGCCTTATTTAAATGTATATTAAAATCAGAGTATATCCAGAAACATGGATTACTCAGAGTGGAAGGGACCTGCAAAGATTGTTTGCACCAACTCCTTGCTCAATGCAATGCCAGAATAAGATCAGATTGCCTGAAGTAAGCTTGAAAAATACAAAGAAAATTCTATGATTATTTTACATGTCTGAAGTTTAAAGCAGATATTTATACACTCCAGCTTTGCTTACATTGCATCACATTGCCTGAAAATTATAACAGAATTTACTTTGCAATTTAGAGTTGTGATAGTGCAATCTAGTGTTCCCTTGCAAGCTTTAAAGAAAGGATTCTGATGCTTCATGCACATCACTGTTCATCCCCCATTTTCTGACAGCTCTGAATTCTTTTTCACTAATAGGATTCATCAGAAATGTGTTTTGTAGTATTTGATTGGAATGTATTGATTATTAAAAGGAATATTATACTGTAAAAGTGGGAATCTTAATGCAGCAGCTGTCACATGCAGACCAAATGGAGATATTAAAATACTTGTGAAGACTAGGTGAAGATATTTTTTGTATTTGAATTTCAGTGTGAACATGATCTTAAATGAGAAACTAACAACCTATTATGTTGTACAAAAACAATCCAGAAATGTGGAAGGCTGGAAAACTTAATTCTGAATTTTTTGATAGTTATAGAAGTCAATTGTTTGGCAAGGGAACAGGATCTCAAAACACTGGCTGTTAAGCACAAAGAGAAAATAAGGAATAGCCAGATATCAGTGTATCACTGTATTTGTTCTGTTCAAGAGCCATGGTTCAGAAAATCAAGATCTATCAGCCTACCAATGTTTGAAGCCATTAAGATTGGAAGGTAAAAAGAGAATTTAATGATGCTCTATACTTTATCCTGCTGAGTTCTGTTCTGAGTGGAATTGATAATCTTCATGGATTAACATAAAATATATACTTAAGACAAATATCTGCTGTGCATGCATGGATCTGGTATCCCTTCACTGAATCTAAATCCAGTAAGTCGGGATGCTTTCATCCTGTTCCTACAAAAACTAATTCCTTTATGTATGATCAAATGTATCTTAGATATATCAAAACTTATCTGAACTCACAGATCTGCCACAAAAATACATGTGGCACATTAGATCTAGAAGTGGGCCTGCCAATTATTCTGAGGCTTTGAGAATTGCAGACTTGAATGTGGCTGTGCCTCCCCCCCAATAATACAGTTGAAAAATTCTTATATTTTTCAAAGACAGAATGACTATATTTGGCTATTTTGCTAGAAAAATCACCTAATGTTTTTAATGTTTGAAATCCTTCTCATATGAGATACAACTTAAATCCGCTGGATGGTGGACATTGATAGCAGATTATCTTGACTGTGATCATGCAGGATGTGTGGGAACAACCAGGGACTAGACATAGCCAGCATGGGTTGATAAAAGACGGATCCTGCTTGTCCAATTTATCTACTTCTACAACCAGGTGACCTGCTTAGTAAATGAGGGAAAGGCTGTGGATGTAGTCCACGTAGATGTTAGCAAAGCTTATAACTGTTTCCCACAGAAGCTGGCATCCTGTGGCTTGGACAGGTTTACCCTTGGCTGGGTGAAAAACTGATTGGAGAACTGGGCCCAGAGAGTGGTGGTGAATGGAGTTAAATCCAGCTGATGAGCAGTCATTCATAGGGATCAGTACTGGGGCCAGCCCTGTTTAATAGCTTTGTTGATGATTTATACTAGGGAACCCTCAGTACGTTTGTATATGACACCAATCGTGCGTGAGGAAGGACTGATCTGCCTGGGGAGAGAAAGGCCTTTCAGAGAGTTTGGATAGGCTGGATCTATTGGCTGAGTCCAGCTGTATGACGACACAAGACCAAGTGCCAAGTCCTGTATTTTGGTTGCAAAATCCCGTACAGTCTTGGAGCAGAGTAACTGGAAAGCTGCACAAACAAAAAGGTTCTGGGGATGTTAGCTGACAGCAGTAGTGTGCCAAGGTGGCCGAGAAGGCCAATGGCATCCTGGCTTGTATCAGAAATAGTGCAGCCAGCAGGAGTAGGGAGGGGATCATCCCTTTTTACTGAGCACTGGTGAGGCTGCACCTTGAGTATGGTATTCATTTTGGGCTCCTCACTACAAGAAACACATTGAGGCTCTGGAGTGTGTCCAAAGAAGGGCAACAAAGCTGGTGAAGAGTATGGAGCACAAGTCTTATGAGGAGTAGCTGAGAGAGATGCAATTGTTTAGTCTGGAGAAGAGGCAGCTCAGGGGAAATGTTACTCTCTCTACAACTACATGAGATTGTAATGAGGTATATGTTGACCCTTTTTCACAGGTAACTAGAGATAGGATGAGAGGTAATGAACTTAAGTTGCGCCTGGGGAGGCTTGAATTGGATATTAGCAAAACATTATTCTCAGAACATGGTGAGGTAGTGAAACAGGTTGCCCAGGAAAGTGATGGAGTCACCAATCAAGGCGGTTTGTAAAAAAATGGCAGATATCACACTCAGTAACATACATGGTCTAGAGCAATCATAGGCATGGGTTGATGGTTGAAGTAGTTGATCATAGTGGTCTTTCCAACCATAATGATTCTATGTTTATCTCAGATTTACTGTCTGTGATTAGTGCATAAAGAGCAGGTAGTTACAGTGATGCCTTTTGTCTTCAGTCTGTAAAATATTTCTATTATATTATGAAATTGGAAAGGAAAATTGTTCAGGTTTGGGGTTTTTTAATTACCAGAATGAGGTTTAAAATTCAGTTACTTAGCAGGGAAATAAGAAGTTTCAAAAAATCTTCCCCAGTTGGAAATTTATAAATATGATTTAAATTATTGAGGGTGTGACCACATAAACTATCAGACCTAACTGTTCATAGCAATACTATTTTTGCTTTAATGTGAATTCCTCAACTGTTTCTATCTGCATTGTGGATGGTTTCTCTATGTGCTTTTGGTGTGTGCAAACTAGATTCCTTTCAGCTATAATTAAACTGGAAGCTTGCTCTTAAAATTAATGTTCTGACCCCATGTGTGAACCACATCATCATGTGGTTAACTGAGGGTTGACTAATACATGGGCACCATCCAAAGATGCTAGAAACTGCACAAACTCATAGAACTCCCTGACGTGATCCACTTGCTATATAAAGAACCAGACGCATATGTGTCCTCCAGTGCGTCCTTAGCTGTCAATCTTCTACTACTAAATTGTGATCAGTCTGTTGCTAAAACTTCCTTCTCTATTTACTTTTGTCAGTTTAATGTTCTTTCTCTGCTTTACCTGCCCTATATTTTGTTGTATATTTTTTCTTTTTTTTCCCCTTTTTCCTCCATTCTCTTAAAATCTTTCAAAAATATTCTTATTATTTTGATTTCTTTCTTCTATCTAAATAAAGAGTGCAGTGAGGTCCTGGGGCTTGAGCATGGCTGTGTTCTTGAACGTGTGCTGGAAGAAGACCAGAGGTTTTTGGGAACAGTGTTAAATGGTAGCAGCCTCAGAACACTGAAAGCATCCCATTTACTGGCAGGTGTAAGAATGATAAATGCCAGATAAAGGGTTGTTGTTTTATTCATTTGTTTGTTTTAAAGAAAAGAAAAGAAAACAATGCTTTTCTAAAGACAAACAGATACAAATCATTGTAATTCAAGACAGCACTGCATATCTTTAATGAAAAGATGCAGAAAATCTTTGGGAGCCCTACGATAAACCTGAAGTTATTTGAAATTTTTTTTATCACTTTCTTGATTGATGTAGAAACACCCTCACAAAGGACATTCCCTTCAGAGTTGTTTCAGCTGGCTCCTGCAAAAGATCTATGTGCAGGGCTCCCCTTTTCCTTCCTCTTCTCCACTGCAAGATCAATACATTCTGTCTTTCTAACCCTGATGGCACTCCTGATCTGGCCAAGGTTAGCCTCCTGCTTTTCTATATTTTCCTCTAAGCTGAGCACAGGAAAAGGGAGAGGATGCATATAGTTCTGGGGGAATAATGGCATTGATCTCCAAACAGTGAGAATGCAATGTACATTACCAGTCTGAATGCAAGAACTGCTGTACCTTTTAAATATTCTCCTGGGACTTTGAGCTGTGGGAGAAAACTTCCAAATAGTGACTGCCTACATCAAGATCTGCCCACCTGCTCCCTGCCTTATCTGTGGTCTTACTCATAGCCCAAGTAAGTTACTTGTGCCACTCAGGGAAGTGCAGTGCAGGTTTTCAAAATAGGCACACTGCATTGTCTGCTCCCCTCCGTAAAGACAGCAGCTTACAGGGAGGTGTATATGTTAATTCCCATATCCCCAAGATGACTGTAGGAGATTTTATTTTGAAAAAGGTACTAAGGTAGCAACAACTGTCTGCACAGAGATTTTCTTAGCTGTTCACCTCAACACTCCAGCAAGTGTGAAAATTGGACTGTGTTCATCATTGCATAATGGCAGTGGTAGTGCATACTTTACCATTCAGACCACAATTTTCATCTGCATATAAAGGACATTGGATGTAAGGGCTTATCTATGAAAATCCACTGGGGCAGCAAACGTTCCATGGTATGTGATGGGCCACCTTTTGGTAGAAAAAAACAGAGTTATGATCTGAGTTACAGTCCTTGATCTACATTTGAAGAATAAGCATGCAGAGACCTTAGTCTCTGAACACATGGTACATACTGAAAAAGTACGATCTAACAGAAAAGGGCAAATGGCATCGGATGTTTTAGTTTTCTCCTTGTGCATTGTCAACTTGACCATCTCAAAGTGGTTAGTCCAAGTGGGACCAGAGAGAAGGCACTTCAGATGGTGATGACACTCTAGGTGTGAAAAGTGCTCCCTACAGCACTGCACAGGGATCATGCAGGCAAAGTGCTGCTGGTAGTACCACTTCTCAAAATTTGTGTGGACAGTGGGCAAAGCAGTTACATCAGGAAGAACTCCCAGAAACTTCTGTTTTTCTGCAGGCAAGTTGAAGTTTATTCTGCTGGTGAAGCTGCAGAATTCAGTATCCACCTCTGTGGTACCTCCCATTACACACTATCTGTATTCAAAAGAGTGGCATGTAACCTGAAGATCAGTTTGTAGTGGTGCAAATGTTTTTAAACATATAGTTGTTTATGATGATGGAGGCACTGATATGTTAATGTCATCTCTGTATGAAAAGACGTGCTTCCTAATGGAATCTATAGTTTAAAAGAGGCAAAGACTTCTGGAGTAGAAAATTTTGAACTTCATGAGTAATGAAGTAATTCAGCATTGAATCAGGTAATCCCAAGTAAACTTACCTGGAGATGTGAAGAGCTTCAGCACCTATCCTTTTAAAATAATATCTGCTTCTCTTGCACCTAATTAATTGCTAACGTGAAAAGTGAATAATAGCCACAAATAACTTTCACCTTGCCACCATTCCAGACAGAGGATCAAGATTGATCAGCAGTGAAGATATTGCTTAGGAAAGCTGTGCGGTAGTAGTCGATAATTCATGCTGAAATACCAATGTTTGGTGCTAATTTTGCTAGTTATCACATCTGCTGAAGAAATGAAAATGCTGTTAAATTTTACATGAGCATTTTGAATGTGGTTGGGACCAAAAAAGCTGTTATTTCACCAGTAAATCATGGCAATGTTAGCACAAGAATTGCTTTTGGTTTAGTGATGGTGGGAAAAGTAGGAAGAGTTACAGTTGCCTTTAATGAACTAAATAGTGTCTTAGCCCTTTTATTTCCTGTGTATGGGAGGTTTTTATGTTACATTCCGTAACTACTTTTCATGGATTTCACTGTCAAAAATTCCATTTTCTTACTTTAAAAAGCAGGCCAGATTTAAGAATATGTAGAACAATTCAGTCATAGTACTGAGAGTGTAAAATTGTGATGCTCTTATATGATGGCACATCTAACAAAGGAAGTGCATCAACAACATGCATTTTAGACAAAGTTGAGGTCTATAAGGTCCACAGCAAACACTTAAGTAAAAGGTTTTAACTTCCACTAGATGGATGAGAAGCACCTCTGTCCCACTTTCTGAGACAAAAAGGCTTTCAAATAATAATTTTCAAAAAATAATTTTCAGAAATTAATGCTCAACTATGTGAAAATTGTCTGCTGTACTTAGTCATACTAGAAAAACAACTTCTGATTCTTTGGGTGCCTTTCTGTTTATCCAGTAGATACCATCTATTGCTAACACAATCTTTTATCTGATGATTTATTTTTTTTTAAATCTGAGCTTTGAAAGCCATTTTGGGGATTTTTTTTTTTTCCCCCATCTACTGAGTGCATCTTCATAGCATAAACTCCTCACTGTATACAAACTGAAGTTTTGATAATCGATGAATGGGACACAGTGATACTATTTGCATGGATTTGAACAGTTTTTAGGAAACAAACAACAGTGATTCTCTCCCTACTAACTCAATTTGCACAAGATATCATGCAGATGATAATTAGCAGAAGGTTTCTAGTTCTTGACCTCTTGCTGAACAAGCTCAATAGAGAATATTTTTCCCCGAGGGTGGGAATAACTAGATAGAAAAAATAGATTAACCTAGCATTGTTAAGGCATCATGATACTGGATCAATGGTTAGCCTGAGCTGTACTGTAGAAATGCCTAGAGCAGGACAAAATCCAGCAATTACTAACAGCCATTGGCATCAATACCAACAATTCAGCAATGGCATTAAGTAAGAGAAGGAGACTGCAATTGCAGAAGAAGTCTTTTCTGTCATTTTAAAAGAGCATTTTTTTTTTTTGTAAAGCTATTAATAATTTAAAATACTGTGTTATCCTCCATCTCCTTCCAGTCCCTCTTCCCTCGCTTTAGGAAACACATTCAATATCTTTGTTGTGGGGAATTACTCGCGGTATTTAATCGCTGTGTATTGACCGTCTGATTAATATTGAAAGTACAAAGTTGAGATGAGGGGACAATGATATAGTCTATAACTGTGTCCATGTGACAGAATTAATTCCTCTTATGAAATCTCCTCTTTTTTTTTTCCTACTGAAAACCTTTTTCTTGATTTGTATTTTTTAAAGAGATGATGTGCGAAGTGATGCCTACGATAAATGAGGACACCCCGATGAGTCAACGGGGGTCCCAGAGCAGTGGCTCGGACTCGGATTCTCACTTTGAGCAGCTGATGGTGAATATGCTGGATGAAAGGGACCGTCTCCTTGATACTCTCCGGGAGACACAGGAAAGCTTGTCGCTTGCACAGCAACGCCTACAGGATGTCATATATGACAGAGACTCCCTTCAGCGACAGCTTAACTCTGCACTGCCTCAGGTATGTAGCTTATAAAGATCTTTTCAGGTTCACCAGTTTTCTGGTTAATGTCACTGACTTTAACCCTAATCAGTATATATTCCTTGTGGTCAAATTCTGCTCTCATTGAGGTTGGCTGCAGAATTCCTATGGATGTAACAGTACTTAGCTTGTTCTCCATGAGACCTGTTTTCTCTTCAAAGTTATGAACAGGAGTAATGCTGTTAGCTTCAAGGAGAGCAGGATGAAGGCCCAGAGCTACTGATTCTTTTGGCTGTTGCTCTAGCATTTACAACACATTAGGAGTTATTTAAACTCAAGATCTAATGGGGGAATAAAGAAAAGAGAATGAGGAACTTTTCTACGAACTCTATCTCAGATAAGAACTTCTAACTAGCATTAGAGCAAATAAAACTAGTGTACAAAGGTTAAATAAGGTATTGCACAAAACCCGAAAACCAAATATTATCTTTTATTCCCTTTAAAAATAGTTGTAGGAGTACCATTTTCTAAAATAACTTTCTATCCTTTTTTTTTTAGGAACTGAAAATGCATTATTTCAGTTACTACATTAATATTATATTTCAGCATTTTATTCCAGAATAAAATTAGCTTTCAATATATTAGAATTAAATGTAAAAATACATCTTAGTTCAGCCAGTATATCTATCCTGAGGTTGGAAATATGCCACATGTCAAAAAGCATTTTTCTCAATATTAATTTCTTTGCATTGTCCATCTATCACTTGCTAGAGGATCTACTTGTAACCAGGAGAGCCCAGGCATCATACTTGTCTGGGGAGAGTTGTGTACCTGTTATAAAAGGGCAAGAGAGAAAGGAAGAGAGAGGAAGCTTTATGATTAGAAGAAGGAGGTGGTGAGGATTAATCAAATCAGTAAGAAAATCATTAAAGACAGAAAAGGAAAAAGGCATTCTCTGGGTCTGGAAACAGAAACAGCTGCTTAAGAATATTGAAAATATTGGGATGGGCTTAAAAAGAGAGGTTGTAATTATTTCAAGTTCTGGTTTTGCACCCCAAGCATTATTCTCAAGCAAGAAGTATTGGCTGCACTTCACTTAGGTCAAACAAAAATGAGCAGCAATGATCCTGATATACAGGAAAATCAGTTTGGTTTTGGTTTTGTTTTTTTCTAATTTGTAGGCAGTAGACCTTTTCTACAGATGTCTCTTCATAGAAAAATGTTAAAAAAAAAAAAAAAAAAAAAAAAAAAAGCAGAGATTCTTTATTCCAAGAGTTCTTGCTACAAGTCTAAAGAAGAGGTTCTGTATTTGTGAATCCTCCCATTCTGTGCATTGCATAGCACGCAGGCACTCATCGCTGAGCCTATAATGAGCTTTCTCATCGAGGACAAGCAGGTGTCTGATCATTAATGTTTCTGTGTTCACTCAATTTAGAAGAATACACAAGTACTGAGGACTATTTAGTTACAATCTGACATCAAATGAGTCTTGCTTTATCTGAACATGTTCCTTTTAGCTTTTGATTTCTTAAGTCATTTTCCAAACATGATTATTTACATAGTACTTTGCATCTAAAAGGTATTTATATATATATATCGACAAAGTTACACTCCAATACTTTTTTGGTTAGGGTACTGATTTTGTTTATCAAGAAGTAGTTGATAATATTATCTATAAAAATCATTGAATATTCATAAATAGAATCTGAAAAAAAGGAACCCATACAAAGATGGAAGTATAAACAAACAACTGAAAAATTCTGTCTGATTGGAAATAATTAATGATATTAAGTATGAAAGTTGGTGTATTAGTTTGTGCTGTTAGAGCTTCAGCTGTTAAAGCAGTAGCCACAATGCAAAATACCAGTTTAAATGGCTCTAGGTTTGTATACTGTTCTGTACTGCAACAGAGCAATGTATAGTTAGCTGTTACTTTCAAATGTGAATCAGAAAAATATAGTTGCTATGTTATATTTTTCTATAATTGAAATAATTTTTATTTCTATTATATTAGCTGTCATAATCTTATGAACTGCTATACTTAAGGAAGGAGGGAAAAATGAGCAGGCAATTACAAAACCATTAGAGTAAACATAATAACAGAAAAGTCTTGAAATCTTATTTTGGAGGAAAAACTAATAATTTGAATAGCTAACTTAAAAGTATTACAAGGGTTTACCAAGATTATCTTTACAGAGAATAACTTGACATCACTTTTTGATATGGGATTTAATAATGTGTGAGTATGGAACTATGAAATCTGTACAATCACATAAGAATTGGAGTTGGAAGGCACCTTAAAGATCATACGGTTCCAAACCTTCTGCTACAGGTAGGGGCACTTCCCACTAGATCAGGTTGCCTGTGGCCCCATCCAACCTGGCCTTGAGCACTTCCAGGGATGGGGCATTTACAGCTCTGGGAAATCTGTTCCAGTGCCCCAAAAATAAAGAATCTCTCCAGTGTGTTGACTGCACCACACAGTTTGGTGTAATTTGCAGACTTGACTGTGGGGTGCTCACTGTCTAATCAACAACAAACTAGCTATCCCTGTAGTAGCTATCTTCTGAAATGGCCACACTTCAATTACTACAGTTAAGATATAAGATGAAAAGAGTGAGAGGAAAAAAATATCACTTAGGGTAGACATTGACATGATGGAAAGAGGCTAGTAGAAGTAGCTCATTGAGAATGTGTTTTGGGATCAATTTTTGTTAATTGAGCACAAGTAGGAGTATGGTAGTAGCAGTTAAAAAATTATGCTCTGTCTGGCCTTTTAGTTAACAGTAGTAAAGAGGGAAGATACATGTTATGATAGTAGGCAACCAGTGGGAAGTAAATTTAAATAAGACAAGTATAATTTGGAAGTGTATTAGGTAAAATATTTCACACTGTAAAAGAAAAGTATTAATGCAATTGAACCGAGGGCTGGTTTGAAACTTACTGTCTTAGTATTGGCTCCGTAGTGACTGCGAGGTCATCTCAGGTTAGAAGGGATTCAGGAAAAGACTGGTAGAGCAAAGAGGCAAAAGCTTCTGCATGAAAAGACTAATTGAAGTTTTCTTTTTTTTCTGGGGAGAACTAAGTTGAGAGGGAATATGACTGATTATGTGAATTTTGTTGGAGAGACGTTAAGATGGAAAGACTAGGTAAAATGAGTGAAATGTTTTAAGCTAAAAATAATGTTGATGGAGGAATAGATTAATATAAGCTGCCATGAGTATGGATACATCACTCATCAGAAAATGATCTTGAATTATCTAGAAATGACATTCAGAATCCATCTTTCTCAGGCAAAGAAAGGAAGGACCAACTCAAACTGTTTCCAAGAGGAAGCTGCTGTTAAAGGCGTTATATAAAGCAGTACCTTTGGTTAACTTTGAACATTACCGAGAATACCTCTTCCTGTTGCTTTTTTTTTCAAACTTCACAGTGGAGAGATTATGTGAGATAAGTCAGAGTTGTAAAATGAAACGTGAGTCTGAATAGACTTACCAAAACTATTAGAGTTACATGGTTGTACAATTGAGTTGAGAAGTTTTGTGCGCGTATTTGGAATCTGCTTCACAAACAGTGTTACTTACTCTTTGCAAGGCTTTCTTTCTGTTGTCAACTGAAGACTCTAAGGGAAGTATAGATGAGTCTGCATTGCATGTTACCCTACAACAAGAATTTATTGTAATTTAGATCATGACTTGAGTTCAGCAAAAAAAAAAGTAAAATTAAAATAATGAAATACAGTATAACTCTAATGGGGAAGCATATGATCTAAATATTTAACATTATGCTATTATTTTATTGAAGTAAAAATAGTTATTTTCCTGTATTATAAACGAATGCTATATTAAATTGAAAATATACTAAATGTAGTTAGAAACTGTAAGTTCTGTTCTGAGTGGTGGAAAGAGGAAAATGTTCAGCTACTTTCTCAAGCAAATTTCACCATAATCTTATCTAAACTAAATCCTCTGGAAAATTTCACCAGTATTAGTTGGCCTGTAACCAAACACAGAAAAAATATAACTTACTACATTGAAAGGCATAACAAAATGTAAGAGTTACAGTAATAACCAGTGTTGTGCTCTGATAAACAGTACTGTATTAGATTTGTTTCATAGCTCTTTTATTGTTTCTTTTACTTTTTGAAAATAAGTTTCATGGTATGGAAGATGCTGAGGTAATATTTGTATGAAGATATACGGAGGCCATCACTTTCTCAAGTCAAATGTATCCATTTTGTTCATTAATAATGCAATGGCTCAGCGATTTATTTAGAAATTAGCCTTATATTCAAAGAATCACAGAATCTCAGAGTGGTTAAGAATGGAAGGAGCCTCTGGAGGTCACCCTGTCTGACCCATCTGCTCTACATGGTCCTCAACCAGGCTCATGTCCAGCCTTCTGGTTATTCCCAAGAATGGAGACTGCACAGTATCTTTGAGCAACCTATGCCAGTATTTGTTCATCCTGTCAGGAAAAAATCGTTCCTGATGTTCAAATGGAACCTTCTGATTTTCAGTTTGTTTCCATTGCCTCTTCAGTATTTTGTTATCAGAGAAAGGGTTAGCACTGGAGCAGATCTGTGTCTGTGCAAGATGAACAGTTCTGAGACCACTCTAGAAGACTTTATGATACTGAAATAGATCTTGATGATTGTCAAAGTCATTCTCCTTCTTTTGCCCAGCACTGGGAATTTAGCTAGATCTCATTTGACTCATTATCAAAACGTTACTATAAACTTGTAACATCTTTTGAGTTAATTTCAGTTTGAATCTGAACTTATATCAAAATTATATTATTAATGATTCTGAGAAAGTTAATTCTAAACTAAATTTTTTAATGCAGTGGCTTGGTTTCATGCCAAATGTTTTTATAATTTTAATTGAATACAAAATAATTTTAAAGTTCTTTGATTAAAAATAAAATATTGAATCTAACATTTTAAACTTTAATATAAATATCAAATTTTCTGAAAGTTTTGTGCTTATTTTGTAAGATAAGCAATTTTATTTATAATTGTGGTAAAGCAAATACCAAGTCCGATAAATTTTAGAC
The DNA here is from genome assembly GCF_026119805.1 of Tympanuchus pallidicinctus. Lineage (NCBI taxonomy): Eukaryota > Metazoa > Chordata > Aves > Galliformes > Phasianidae > Tympanuchus > Tympanuchus pallidicinctus. The sequence goes on from NW_026294802.1 coordinate 23,791,210, forward strand.
AAATACTGTTACAAGGCTGAAAGGCCTGTGATCATCACAACCATAAAACAAATTTCACGGGTTAAGTATCTTTCCAATTAATGGAAAAATGGAATGCATGGCCCACATTCATTGACTAGTGTTAAAATATTTATGGAAATGAATAGATTTTCTTCAATCATTGAATAAGAAATCCTTTTTTTGAGAAGATACAAAGATTATGTAAATTTTATGCAGTGCTGAATGTGTTTTGATGTTTTCAAGTGGAAAAATACATTGGAGCACGGTTTCTGTTGATTTAAGGAATGCATAGTTCTAATTGAACAATTTATTTAAGTATATTCCCTTAATGTGTGTTTTGTTGTTCTTTACTGGACAATTTCTGGATTAATATACAGAGGATCTACATGATGTAGTGAGCTGTGGGTCAGCCTCTTCTCTCCTGTAAGTGGTGGTAGAACTAGAGGGAATGGCTTCAAGCTGTGCCAGGGGAGATTCAGGCTGGACGATAGGAAATACTGCTTTTCTGAAAGAGTGGTCAGGCAGTGGAATGGGCTGCCCAGGGAGGTGATGGAGTCACTGACCCCAGAGGTGTTCAAGGAACATTTGGACATTGTGTCAAGGGACATGGTTTAGTGAGAACTAGTGGTGACAGATGGGTGGTTGGACTGGGGGATGCTGTGGGACTTTTCCAACCTTGGTGATTCTGTGATTCTATGATTAAAATACTTAATGGAAATCTTTAACTTATGAAGGACCGTCTAATATAAAATGTACAGAAGAACAGTTTACTTGCATATTTCTATATGACTTTCTTTAAAATTTTATTTAAAATATTTTTACCAAGAATCCCTACAACACACAGGGAAACATACAATTTTAAAGAATTAAAGTGTTTTGTTTTTTTAAAATCTTGATAAGCAAAATGGAGAGGACTCTAGTTTTTTACTCTACTTATTATTTATTTTGTTTCCAACAGTTTAGTGCGTACTCTGATCCCATTGAATCTCTCTGGTGGAGATGTAAACACCTGGTTCTAATTAAACATCAACTGCTCAAGATGTTGCTATAAGTAATGAAATACTTTTTTTTTTTTTTTTTCTTAATTTTCTCCTAAATAACATCTTTAGCACAGTTTGAAAATCTGTTCTTTCTGGACATAGCTTTCTTTGGAGTGTGGATCTGCAGTGCTAAAAAAAAAAGCGCTGCAGTAATTTGATCTCTTGTAGCACCTATCAGATTTTGGCTAAACTCTAATTGTTAGTTACACTAAATCAGTCATAAAATCTGCAATAGAAATATACTGGTAGTCACTAAGGTTTTATTTCATCTAACAAGATATCACTAATTTGGAAATGCTTACTGGAGTCAAGATGGAAGGGAAAATCCAAAGAGGGAAATGTAATGACCTTGTTTTATTGAACCAGTTTATATAATTTGATCAATATTAAGCTTTAATAGCATTGTGATTAGAGAAGTTTGTTGATAGCCTTGCAGTTTCTTCCAATACTGATGAACTGTTGGGGATGGGAAGGATGTAGGAAGTCAGTGGGGACTTATTCTGAGTCTCCTTTTTTTTCTGTTCCTTTTCTGTTCAAATGTGTGTGCATATATAGCAACATAGATATAAAATTACACACCAGAAAAAATAGACAAATTGTTAAACAATTGAAAATAGTTTTTATCCATTTAAGACTACACACTTGCTGAGCAATTTCAGGTGTTATTGCTCGGGTAGAAATAATAGATTGACCTATTACATTCTTCTTAAAATAGCTTGGTTTCTTGTGATGAGGATGGAATAATGGCCTTTCTCCCAATTTCATCTATTTCTAGCTTTGTCAAAGAACATGTAATACTGCCAATGGCATCCTGCATGTTTGAATGAATAATCAGTTCTTTTGTTTTTTAAAGCAATAAAAGCTTAGGGGAGATTTAAGTATTACTTTCCTCCATTACCTATAGAACATGTACCAGTATCTGTTCTTTTCCCATGTAGAAGCAAATAAAATTTGTTTGCGTGGTATTAAATACCATTTTTTTTATGGTTGATGACCCCTAAATAATACTATCTGCCAGAACACAGTTTGGCTCTAGCACTGGGATAATTAGGACAGTGCTTTAGTTGGCTCCCCTTTAGTCTGTCTTTTTTTAAAACCTGTTAGCATACCTCTAAAATAGCACAATCAAACAGACATCTATACATACAAATAATTACTTGAATTCATTTCAAGTATGTTTATTTCCTTGCACTTGTTCTGTGTATCCAGTACTATATTGCAAGTGTGTAAACAGGAGACTTTATGTAAAAGCTGTGGACTTTGTAATAGAAATTTGGATGACTGAAGAAGACTGATGTGACAGTCCAGCAGATGAACATGCTTTTATTCAAGAAAGAAAACAGAAACACAAATATTTAGAGGAGGAGGAGCATGTGATGAATGCGTGAAGCTAACAGTAAAACTGTGTATTTCCGTTTCACTCTAAATCTGCTTCGTAAACAGTGTTATCAATTATTTTAGCTTAAACTAATCACATCAACTTCTGCACTAACTACTGATGCCACATTATCTCAATGCTTAAAAGACACATGACTAATTGTGGGAAAACAATAAAATTATATTGATCAACAGAATAGATAATATAATAGATATATAAACATATCCAATTTATAAATGGGGCCGTTGCCATGAAAACTATAGGCACTGTAGTTTTCGTAACAGCTATAGTAATGGTGAAGAAAAACTAGAAAAAATAATTTAATAAAGCTTAACTCCAATGGGATGCTTTTTTGCTTGTGACCTTGAAAGTGGATGGCACAGAGTGAGAAATCATCCAAGAAGAGCACTTCAAAACAGAAACTCAAGACAAAAGTGTAGCTTTGTGAGAACACACATTCCTTCAATAATAATTTCTCTATTAAAAACAAAGAAAATACAGATATCTAAGAATCAGTTTTTAGAAGTGCCTTATTCAGGCTGTCATTCCTTATTAACAAATATTTGCTTAAAAATATCAGAGGAAGTCAGAGACTTTTTTTTTTTTTTTTTCTCAAACTACACTTAATTTAGTTCTCACTGAACTCAGTGAAATTTTTCTACTGTCTCTGAAGAAAATACATTTTCTTGTTGAATATGCATCTTTCATGTGGTTCCCAAGTGTCTGAATTTTCATGGAGAGAAGATATGTGCCACTAAACAGAATAATCTTTGTTTACTTTATATAACATTTTTCCAGTTTACTCAAGAATCTGCTCTAAAATCATTATTTGCTGAGTATACCTTATCCTTTAAGTTCTTTTTTTTTTTTTTTCTTTCTAGTTGTAATCAGATTATGTTCTCTGGGCTTTGCTTTTTGTATTTGTCGTTTGTATTTTTTTAATTATTGATGGCTTATTGCATTTTTTAGCAATACTGCATGAGCTGTAAGAATAATACTGTGACAGGCAATTTGTTATGACAGCTAATCATCAGATACTTTATATTAAATAAATATTGGGGACTTACAGTGAGTTCCTCCACTGGAGGTTGATTTATTTGAAATTATAAAGTAACCAAAATTGCAGATCTGTCTTTTTCTCATATGAGAGTGTTTGCTTCTTTGTTGTTTGTTTGTTGAGATTCTAAGCAGAAACAAACACTGAAAAGGAATTTGAATGATGATACGTGTGTAGTTCTTTATGCTAGGAGCTAAAACTGAATTGGTGAAAACAATAATAAACTGTGAAACAACTGAGATTTACGATTGCTAATGACTAATGATAAAGGGAAGAAGTAATAATCAAAAGGTAATGAACAAATAGATATGTGATACTCCATAATAAAAAGGAGAGAGTGAAAGGCAATCTACGCAGGATATAAAGCCCTGTTGTTTATAGAAGTTTCTCCACTTATTTGTTTCAAAAGTAATGATTTAGTATTTCTAACTACTAGATAGAGCTAGTCTTTAAAAAACAAGTTGTCCAAGTGATAGTCTATGTATCTATTCTCTTCATTTCTGCATTAGATGTTGGGTACTGAAGTTCCATCCCTTATCAAATAATTACATTACATGGTTAAACAAGATACACAAAACCTTCTCTACTGTTTTATAAACAGAAATTCATCCCCCTCCTAGAACAGCCTCCCTGACTACTATTCTTATGGAGCTTACTCTTCTGCCTGAATAGCATCCTACTTCTGTATTTTCATGGGTTATCCAGAAGGTAGGATATCTTCATGAAAATGCAGTACTCTTTGGAATTATTGCATTTACTGCTGGAATCTTTGGACAACACACTGCTTTAGGGAAAGAGGAATGAATATAATGGAACTTCCAGAAGACATATTATTTGGGCAGGGCTATTTGCAATCATCAATTTTTTACTTTTCCTAGTTGATGTGATTATTTGGAATGTACCCACATCAAAAGTGTTCCTTGATAGTCTTACTATCAAAACAAAGCTCATGAGAGCATTTTACTCTGCAAAGCAAAATTAGAATGCTTATATTTTTTGCTGTTGTAATGGCAAACACTTTTTAGGCACTGGATACTCCAAGACAAATTCAGAAAGTGAATTTTCTCATATCCCCAGTGAAGACTATTCTTTCTTTAGAACTGATGGATAAAATTGCCATGTATAGAAGTATAATTTAGAGATGGAAATTGGTGTCTATACACCAAGTCTGTGTATTGTACTTTGCTTAATATCAAATTCTGTATTAACAATGGAAGGCCCAAAACTATGAAAAGGTAAACAAATTTGTATTTTCTGAAGGTGAAAGATGAATTCTGTTTCATATAAATGGAGCACAAGCACATTATTATACATCTTTGGTCAAAAAAACCTAGTGGACAGCACTTTTCAAGTAACAGACACTACATAGCTATAGTTGTCCAGTTTAATTCATTTGTCACTAGCAGTAAAACCTTGGCACAAGAAGCATTCCAACAATAACAACATATTTTAAGATAGAGCATTTCTTATTTTTCAATAATTTGGAGACATTCAGATCCGATCTGATATCTGACTAATATTTGAGTTGTGATGTGTAGCTGATAGCAACTAACTCATATTTCATTAGCCAATACTTATTTAAAATTTTAATATTGTATACATGAAGAAAAAAATAATTGACCTGTTTCACTCCTTCCTCACCCTGTTTTACAGAATATTTAGTTAAATTCTGTAGATCATTTTCCTTTCCATCTAGTTCTATGCAGGTTCTTGGTTGTAATCTAAATTTAACGATCTCCTATATTAAAAGAAAAAAAAAAAAAAAAAGTCTATTTATTTTTTGTAACTCCAGTGATTCATCTTCAGTGTGAGCTCTTGCTACTTTTGGCCACGTCTGCATCACACAGTTATTAGCTTACAGTGAACAGTGTATCTGAAGTATAGTTTGTAGATTCCCTTCAGAGACATTTGGATAATATGGGTGGATTTGAGGAGGCATTTAGTGAATTGTTAAAAAAAAATGCTTTTCAAAAGAAACATAGTTGGTTTTTTTTCCCCTAAAGTCAAATGTCTGTATAGTTATAAATGCTCAGATTAAGTCTTTAAAGATAGTACTGTGCATGGGCAGATGTTAGTTTTATTTCCATGCAAATAGAAACTTCTGCATACTTTATAAGGATCAGTGAAGATTATTTGGGAAGCTACATCTAAGTCTGAAAGTTGATCATCTGACTTCCAAAACAAATGGTTACATAAGATCTCAAATAACCTGAATTAGACTTACTAATGCATACATTTGCCACTAAAAAAATAGGACTACCAACTTCTAATTTCACTATTTCAAATGGTGAAATAGATTATTTATAACCTAGTCATGCTTGAAATGGAAACATATATTAACAGGTACTTACTGTTTTAATACATCCTTGATAATTTAATATAATTTAATGATAATATGAAAGTCAAAAATTAAATTACAGAACTATGACAGGTAGGACTGTAAGATCAGTAACAATTTAAGGTAACAATAATATCAATGTTTCAATCTATTTTAGAAGATACAGAAAAAGATTTCTTTGTTGCTAGTCGTTATTTGTCTTGTCAAACACTGCAGTAAGAGAAGTGAGAAGAATTACTTTTGTTGAGGACAAATAAAAAAGAAATCTTTTCTGTCTTAGCACAGTAGCAGATATGTATGAAATATCTAAAATGCGACTTTTCCTGTGATCTCTGTTTACCAGACTGATTTTTTTAAATCTAATTTGTAATTGAAATGGTAGTAAGACACAAGACAGGGTTTCTTTTACTAATAGTTTAAGGAAGAAAGAAGCACAAATGTTTTTAGATGAGTTTTAAAGAAGCCATCTAGATGAGAATAAAATTCATATCTGCACTATTTACTTAAAGAAACTGAAAAACACTTTATTTTATGTCATATGCAACTGAACTGATGTAAAGCAGGAGTTTTCTAGGCTGATACATTAAGAAATGGTTTATCTTTACAATCCTTTTGTTTTTCTAGAGATGGGAGAATGACCCCAGACATAACGTATAGACGAGTATTCTCAAGTGTATAATCCCACAGTGCCCATTTCTGGAGCTGGAAAATTTCCCATTTTCCAGCTGCTCCCAGAGAAATGTAGCATTGTGGTTTAATGTGAGCATAAACTGCTGGAAGTTAGGTTTCTGTCTTTCCGTGCTGCAGCTGCGTAACTTTCAAGCTTGTAAATGTTCTTCTGGTCTAGAGTAAGCGTTACTTTTTCAGCTGAGGAAAAATCCTGTGTTGTTTCTAGAAGAACCAAGACCAGAGTTCTCTTTCACTCAGTGTCCTTTCTCCAGCAATAGTCATCAGCACAACCCTCATGAAAAGTACTACAAGAGAGCCAGCGCCATACTCTGAGATGTGTAGAACTCTTTCCCAGACTTCTATCAGTTGCAGCTGAGGGCAGGTTTTCAACTCCAGTTTCAGAATATATGCTGCTCCTAAGACAGAAGTAATGTGCTTGTATTCCAAAATTATTCCAGTCACTTTTGAGGAAAATCATTCAAGTGTGGACTTTCATGCTTTATTTCTTCTTAATTTATCACTTGTCCATTTCATCCTACAGCCGGTGCTCTCATTCCTATTTTGAATAAGATGAATATAACAGAATAATACAAATTACATATATTGGTGACTAGACATTACAAAGTTTTCATACACTGCTTTTTCTTTTGCTTCAGCATACAAGTTATGCCTTGAGGATGAGAAAAATTCTCAGATGTACATGCCATGGTTTAAATCTAACAGAACTGTATTTCACCATTCCTTTTTTAGTTCTTGTTATTACTTATGATGATCTCGATGATACTAACTTTTTAATCCTTATTTTTCGTGACCTCTACCCACTAGCTGCTATGTTCACTCCCAAGAAACCTTAATGGTTTATAAAATCAGCCTTGATAGCACTTTTTCAACAACAACAACAAAAAAAAGCACTTAGATATTTGAAAACATACCAGTGAATACCATGAATATGACTCTGTGCATTCGAGCATTTCAAGAAATCAAAGATTTTATACAGAACAACTACAAGCTACTGATCCAGATGAACATAAAAATCTGAGGACAGATGTGTCCAAGCCCAGCAGCAAGTTAAATTTAGTGGACTTGTCAATGGAAGTGCTTTCTCCAAGTGAGAAGAACAAACAATAAGGTATAGATGCTATTGAATGCAAAGTGCCAGTTGGGATCTCTGAATGACTGAACTTTTGGAAAGTGCAAAAGCATGTTATACAGTGTCCTTGTAAAATTGTTCTGTTGTCATTTTTGCATAGAACATATCCTTCAATAAGTAAGAACGCAGCCTTCCTACCTCCTCTGTTTCTGAGTCAGTAGTGACTCATGTTTATTGTACATTGTCTTCCAGAAGTCATTTATTTTATGAGTATATAGTGTGCTATGTAAGAGGAGCTGTGACACGAGTCAAAGTCACAGTAGATATTATAAGAACATTCACACACACAGAAGGTTGTGTATTAACAGAATTGTAAATGGCTTGTGACATATCTAATTTGAAAAGAATTGTCCATATCCCACAGATTAGTAATAGGTTTGATTTTCTGATCCAATACACTGTAACGTAAGGTAGTAATTCACAGTATATAATTTTATCATGTCTTATTGCTAGTATCCTTCTGTAGTATTCTTTTAATTTATAATAGTGTAAATCAATATTATCTATTTAGCCTGTTATTGGAGAATGACGTTCCTAAACCAACCCCAACATTTTTTTCCCAAAGATGTTCTACACCTTGTTGGTTTTGATACCGATTCTCATGCTCATTTTTAATCACTTGAGAGAGTGGGTTTACATGGAACATGCATAAAATGCAGATGATTGCACAAATCTAGCCCAGGATAAGGTTCAATAGGTGCAATAACACACGTGATCAATTAACTTGGAATCTTTAAGAATTTTTATAATTCATTTGGTACTGCATACAGTTTTCTGCTGAATTCTGTCCAAAACAACATTTTCCAATATGAAGCTAATTGCATAATAATTCATGCATTAAAATACTTATTTTCTAGGGCATTATTTTGAAAATCATTATAATTTGGATTTTTCATGCAAGAGAAACTATTCTAAATATTTTCAATCTTTTTGTCTACAGTTTTAGAATAATATTTTAGAACCATTTAATATCATTTTATCTTTGAAAAATTAGTTTGCTGGGGGAAAAACAATTCTGTATTAAGTGCAGAAGTAAGTTACATTTTACAAAGAATGAAAATATTTTTTTGACAATCAGAAGACCTGTTCGTCAGAGAATGTCATGTCTGGGGTATTATTTATGATATGAAAAAGAAAATCTTAATAATAAAGAAATTGAAGAATTATTTTTACAGGCATAGAAAAAATTTTGAACACCTTAATTAGGTTTTTATACATTATTCAGAAATACTCCCCTGCTTTGAATTTACCAGTTAGAAAGTGATTTTCTTTAGCTGGAATGAAACATTGCAGCTGAGAAGGTAATAAGGTTTTAGTTCTGGGTTTTGTTATCAAAGAAATCACACACAAAAAAATAACCACCAACCAACCTATTGTTTAAAGGTATAAACACAGTATTAGAAGTGACATTTTATAAACAATTTATTGCTAAAGTTCAATTTTAAAGCTGTGAAGTCACCATGAATATGTTCTGTTATTTACAATTTTCTATTTCCCTGAATTCTTGCTAATTAAGTGAATAAGATGATCTTAGGAAGAGTAGTAACCAGGACCCTGGGTGTGCCATAGATGTGGCTATTTTTCTTTTTTTAATGAGACATACAATAGTTTAGCATTTTTTTGAAGATATAAAAACTTCTATCTGTACATTTCTGTGTTGATAATGCACTGGATGGTGGTTATTTTGCTTTCAGCTACAATTCTCTTGTTCCCTATTTTTCTAAAAATTACTTCCTTATCAAGCATGTTACTGCCAACTTTACTTAATGTTATTAAGGTGTAGAGTGGATTCCCTCCATTCATAGTTTGAGAAGAAAAAAAAAAAAGATGAAATACTATGGTGTGGTTTGATCTTTGTCATTTCCGAATATGTTTGGAAATCAGGAGGGCTTTTTTCAATTTAAGTAGTCACATGTAAGAAAAATTTAGCTTTGTAATTTAAAACAAATGTTTCCACCCCATTTCTTTGTTTTGTTTTGTTTTGTTTTTAATTGAACTCAGGCTATAAGGTCATATAAATTTAAATAGGTAGATATTTTATACAATCAGATTTCTCTGCCATCTAAACCCTCTGCCTCCAAAAATAATTAATGCACTGCATTAGATTTTAGTGTCTTACTTTCAGAGTCAAATTCTATTGGAAAGACTTTTCCACAACTAGTGTGATAGGTACAAATGTTTTGGCTTAGAAATCTAGTTAACATTCTGTACTGGAATGCAGAGGCATATGGCCTTTCCACAGCAACATGGGAGCACTTCGTATGATGCTCTGGACAGAGATCTTTTGAAGTTTGTTGTCTTGCATTCTATAAACCTGCAATTCAGTGAACTAAAGTGATATCTTGCAGTTCCTTCCACATTTTGGGCATAGCAGAAACTATCTGCCTTATTTTCCATTTAGAAACCAAATGATGTACTCAGCGTTGCCAAGCACATGGAGAGAAAGAAGAACAAACCAGAGTTAAAAGATTTGTAACTTTAGCAAAGTAGTCAGAAGACACTGGAAACAATACATAAGATATTCTCTTCTTTAAATTCTTGCCTTCTGGCATTTTTGCAGAGCTTAGTTTCTAACTAATTGAAGCAGGTTGCCAATTTACATCTCAAAATGTAATGTGAAGTTTAATTTAATGTCGTATTTTTTTGAGTATGCTGTACTAGGGTAAAATGCGAGATATTGCGGAAAAGAAAATATGAGATTTCTGTAGAGCAGTTTTACTTACATTTTTAAAGTTTACAATCTGTTTCTTGATAAGAACACCCCAGAAACAACCACGTTCTTCATTTGTCTAGCTGTCTTCTATAAAAATTGACTCTTTCCTGCCTTGAACAAACAGATCTCACTTCCATGAAAAACTCAGTTTCATGAAAAAAATATATATGTATTTTAAGAATGTCAGTCCGCATTTCTGCAATAGGACTGAGGAGCAGTTGCAGCAAGGAGATAGGAGGCAGCTCACTGCAGTTCACTCCTTAACTTCTTTGTGCGGGGTCATTCAGCTAGTAAAGATACTGCAGGAAGATTGGGGTTACCTTACAATTGTGTTCAGTCAGTGATGAACAGATTGTGTTTGCATACACAGATGTGCTTCTCTTTTTCTGAACTGTCTCTTGTCTCCCACGAAGTGAAGCTGAACACAATGAGGCAGTGCTTTTGTTCTGCAAGGAAATCTCTTATTCCAAAAGCTTGTTCATCTCTGGTGTATTATATGGCTAATCAAAATACTGACTTTTGTTGCATCATTTTCATGTAGTTTTTAAACTATACTGATTTTTAAAGAGATTGAGAAGGGGCAGATTCCTAATTAGGTATAGGAAGGGCCATATTTTCAAAGAGCAGCTTTCTTTGAAAGGTGGAACTTGCCCTTATGGATAAAAACACACATGCAATTCTATCTTTAAGTTCCAGTTGATAGAACTTTGTAGTTCTTTCCACCTGCATGTGAGTTTAAACAGAGTAGTAAGGAGTGGAAGATTTAGAAGAATTTACATTTATTTCTAGTAATTCAGTCTGTAGGAACAGTTTGCATAAAGAAAAATAGGACTATATGCTTTTGAGTCCACACATGGAATGTGAATGCACAGTAAGGAAATTAGCCCTTCTAAAGCAAGACACTGGCCTACAGTTTAGGAAACCTCAGGAATAGTTTGACCTGCCCCTGATATTCTGTGAAATCATAGGTCAGTCACTTAAATTTGCTGTTCAGAAAGTCTCAGAAACTCCTTTCTGTTTCTTTTGAAGGTTCCTCAGATGTAGCCTGGCCTTTCATCTAACTGATTCTTCATTTCCTCTGTAACTCAGGAGAACACAGCCTGTCCATGCACCAAGATTCACCTTGTTAGAATTTCGTAGTATCAAGCTCTGTTAAGTTATGCAGCAGTCTCCCAAGAGAATGGCAGAGTACTAAAAGCAAACTGTTTGAAAAGCTTGAGACTGTACTAACAAAAACGTTGTACTGGCTTTTTGTAATACTCTCAAATCTGATTTAAATAGAGTTCTGCATCAGATTTTTTCATGTTCAAAGCTAGGATCAAAGTTTTACCAACAAACCTGTTCTTATAAAGCTTTTCAGTTACTTTTGAAAGCAGAGGACAGGGAGCAAGCTAGTGTTAAAAATACAGGAAAATTACCTGCGCAATACTGGCAATGCTTACTGACAACTTGAGTAAACTTAATGAAGTTGAAATTCCTATTTATGCCATAGGAAGATGACTACTAAAAGTTTTAGGTTGTAGATGAGCAGGCCAAGCCCATAGAGAAACTCTGTATTTTGCAGATACTAAAGACTCATGCTTTGTGAGGAATTTCTTTTTTCTTTTCTTTTTCTTTTTTAATTTATCCCCAAATTTGAAATACATAATACATAATACATTTTCCAATCCAATTTTTGCAATGACAGGTTTATTCAAAAGCTGTCAGTTTGCAGGTTGTAGCCCTGCAGTTGGGTCCTTTCAGCATCTTTTTGTTCAGTGGGATTCAAACAGCTGATCAGGTGATGTTCCAAAGAAGAAGGGAAGTTGTGGATCATAGTTAGAAAACATGCTAAGAAATTTATCAGAATGTAAATACTGTCAGCCAGAGATTTAAAAATCATTTGGCTCCCTTCTTTTCATGGTTCTAATAGGAAGATTATGAGCCCTATTATACATACGTGAGAGAAAGCAGTATAAATTAATGGGATTTTCTATCAGTACCCAATTAGGTTATATTATCTATAAACTGAGGTTTGTTAGAGATCGCAATTCTCATTCAGCTTTCAAAACAAAAATACTTCTCTTGTAAAGTTCTTTCATGTGGAGTATAAATGAGGCTTTAATATAATAGTGATTTTGGTCACAGATGGATCTTACCTAGTGGTTTATAGCTTAATGATCTGAGGTGTTCCTCTTATTAGTATGGAGAAACTCATGTAATTAGTTGACTGAAGGCATATACTGCACTTAAGTTTATAAACCACATATAATTTTACAGTCTTTGTTATCTGAGTTTTAGTAGTTGACTAATATGCAGAAAAAATGATACTTCATTTAAAAAGAAAGAAGAAAATCACTGTAAGGGAAAATACAGTGTGATTGTCTCTATAAATGAAAGGTAATGCGTTTAACACTTCCTCCTAAAATATTTTAGTTTGATGGGATACAGTCTTAGTGCCCTATTATAAAAGTATAACGTCTGGAAATTAATTTAAAAAATCAAGAGCTCAGTGGTTATTGTATAGCTGATTACTGCATAGTGAAAAATGTGTATCTAATTTAAGTTGCAAAGGTATAGAGTGCTATAACTGGCATTCTCATACATTTTAATAGCTGTACGACTGAATAATTTCAGGGAGGGTGTTAAACAAATTCTATGATGCTGTTAAAGATAGTTTTTGCACAGTAAGTGGTTCATATCCTGTTCATTGTCAGTTTCCAAATATAAATTGGAAAACAGGGATAGGTTAAATCACTGGAGAGGCTGGGTGATTAACCTAGTTTGCAGGCACATACAGTCATCATCACCACTCCACATAACAGCAGTCAGATGGGCAAGCGTCAGTAGGGCAACTTTGTGTCCTGGTGGAACACATTGCCCTCATTCTTTGGGGCATCTGCAGTATCACTATTAGATTCAATAACTTTTAAAAATGGCCCAGATCCTTAAAGTTACCTTTTTCCCAAGTGCCTTTGATTCATCAAAGAGGTCAGGCTTCAAATATACTGTTAAGAACAATCAGACTTGTCATCCAAACATCCAGCCTTCCTCCATGAGCTCTGTACCTCAACTTTCACATCCACCAACCTCAGTTAAGTACTTCTCACTGTGCCACTAATTATCTGAGTGGTTAAGGGTGCAGTCCCTGCAACCAAGAGCCTGTTGGCTGCAAGTTCTTGCAAAAGTAATCTTGATTCTCATCTAGTCATTGCCTAGTCTGGGGAAGTTAAAAACCTGTAATTTTGCTGTATTACTTTAATGCTAAAAAATACAAACCCATATAAAATATAGGTCTCTAGAGTACTGCATGTTATTTTTTTTATTATTTCCTACGGACTGGCTAGCAGAATAGAATTGGCTGAGAATTTATGTATTTTCCAAGTTCTTGGGCTGCACTAAACTGATGCTAAACTGTGTAGAAGAGAGGTCGTAGAAGGAACATAGTTCATTGTACTTGTTTTTTCATCTCCTCTAGGCAGTTAGGGAAATAATTTTGCACTCTGTTATCTCTGTTCTGAGTGGATTTATTTCAAAAGAAAGTTGGTCTTTTCTAATGTGTAGTAATGACTCGATTTGTAGTGTAAATAATTTGTTCTGTGACTAGCCTCAGTAAGGAAATACAGTTACATGTGAAGTAGAGCTATCTTTCAAGTGTAGTGTTGTCTGAATTTGCTTTCTTAATTCTCTGGGTTTGTACTAATCCTAACATAGAATTATAGGATATCCTGAGCTGGGAGAGACCCAAAGATCATTGAGTCCAACTCCTGGCTCCACACAAAAAAACCAAACTTCATCTATTTAATCATTGATGATCAAATCTTCAGTAAGTCTTCCCTCTCCCTACAGGGAGAACTCTTTATCAAGAGTACATAAGTATCTTTCATAATCTATATATGTACCTTTGTAATGGAAAAAAAAAAAAAAAAATGGTAGTAGGCCAGTTACACCATAGAGCTCTATCTAGTGAGGTGAAGTTTTTCTAACAAGCTTTTGAAGTATAGACTGAAGCTTGGGATGACTGTTAATTGAGGAGTGTAGAAGAAGTTGAAATGTAATTTATGAAAATATTATGAGCTTCTTGAAGGCTGGATGTTATCACAAATGGCACCAGAAGACAGAACAACAAAACCTTGAAATGGCATCTGTAATTTTTTTAAATTTTTTGGCCAAGATGGAGAACTTATCACTAATAAGTAGTCAAAAATATTTTGATAATTTTGATTTATACCAATAGATGATAGTACATATAGAAGATAGATGATAGTCAATGTATAGCCTACCCCCTATTTTCAAACATTAAATTATATTAAATCTGTAAAAATAGATACAAGCATTTCTGTTTTCAGTGGACTTGATAGTTTTCTACAAATCCTACAAGTTGGGGTAAGACTGATTTGAATATTAAATAAAGATTCTGTGCTTCTACTCTATGAAAAAAAAAATGCCAAGGACTTTGGTAGATTCCTAGTTTCTTTAAGCTAAAGATATTCTTCTTGAAAAGGAATTCTTCAAATTTTTTCAATTTTCTCCTGCTGAAAGTTTACATTGCAATTAAAAGCCATGTACTGGAAAATTAGTAACAGTAACAGGATGTCGTAGTAGAAGGCCATGTCTAATGAGCTCTAAATTGGCCATGTTGGTAAAGAAGACTTCTGGCAACACAATTTTCTTAGAAGTGACTGAACAGAAAATGAAATCATGCTCAAGTACTGAAATTAAAAATGTTAATCCTACAACTGAAGAGGGACACCTGTTTTGAAGCAACAAATGAAGTTTGCAATTAGCATGTAATATGATATTAGTATGTATTATCTTTTTCATTAGAAACTCTGACTGTAGAAGGGATCTTGAGTTATTATTGTGCTTGAAAAACCTGTAAAAGATTAGAGAAGTTAGATAACCATAAAATTTAGAATGCATGTTGACACTGCATATTCAAGAAAAAAATTAATGATATGAGGGTTTTGTTAGACTGAAAGTGTTATAAGTTGTTATGGATTTGTTAGACTGCTTGTGGGTAAAATAAATTTAGTCAATCTTAAAAAGTACTGGACAAACCTGTTATACTGTTATGTTGAAAATAATTCCAGATAGAACTATCTATAAAGAATCATAGAATAATAAAAGTATAAAAGGAGCGAGTATCTTAGCAACTATATGAATTAAAATCACAACAGTCATGCAACCATTCCTTTGGTTTTTTATGACAATACACTGTGAGTAGGAAAATGAATCTGAACCTCTTTCTAAGAAAATTAATCATTTCTTCATCTGCTTAAAATGATAAAAATTAGAACTATGAAGGCCTGCATAAAAAGCGATGTAGATTGTTTTAAAATGCTATGTCTGGCTTCTGTAAAGAAGGAGATTTTAGAAAAATAAAGTTCCTCAGTAATAATTCTTGGCACATAGTCAAGCGTTCAGTTGGTGTGCTCTGAAGCAGAATGGGTATGAGAAAGCCCACAGGGCTGGACAGTAAAAGTAGCAAGCAAACTGTAAGGAAGTCACACTGACGGAGAAAGGCACAACTTGAAACATTACAAAACAAAATAACAACAACAAAAACTAATGAGCAAAATGGTTCCTTTGCAGATCAGTAGCTCTTTCTGCTCTTGCTTTGCAACTAGTTTGGTTTCAGGGCCTGAATTAATTTGTTACAATGGTATTCTCAAGGCAAATGGTTCCCTATTCTGCTCCTTTTGTTTCCCTGCTATAAATTATGTATTGGTATTAATAAAATAAAGCTTTTTTCCTTAGAGTATATATTTATAACAGTGTAAAGGGGCCAGGAAAGAGGTAGAGCATGCCTCACGCACAAACCCTGCTCCTACTGTCCCATTGTGCTTCAGGTATGCTTAAAGCAAATCCTACAGGTCTATGTGTAGATAGTAATGGCAGTTTCATGAAGTACTCAGACTCCTGTTGTTTGATTGTGGAACGAGAATCTAGTCTATTCCCGAGTAAAAAAAAAATGCCTAGTTTAGAAGAAAGGATTTTACCAATTAGGTAATTGTGACAGTTGGTTATTTTATTCATTTTATATTAATATATTGGATTTTTAGGGAAGTAAAAAAGTCTCTCATTTTCTACTCCTCTTAATACTGAGTGCAGAAGTAGCTCACAATCAAAAAATTGAGTGATATGACATTACCTGATTTGTATCTCAAGTTCATTGTGTGTGCTTTTCTTCCTCACATCGTTGATTTACAGCTTTCAAACTACACCAACAGGTGTATGACACAGTTACCTCCAGGTCTCTTTAAATTATGCATACCTAAATGCTATTAAAGAAAAAAAAACATAACACTTTTGGCACGTAGTATATAGACATGTTTCAGTGGCACGTAGTATATAGACATGTTTCAGTGCAGCTAAAAATATAGACATGTTTGGGTTGAGAGAAGGTTATTTGCATAAGGTTATTTGCATAAATCAATGTATGCAAATGTCATCAATTGCTAGTTGACTGATGTTCACTTTAAAATAGGCTAGTGATAAAAAGCCAACATTGGAAATTTATTTAAAATGAAAACACAGGAAACATGGTGGGTTAGCCGGTTACAGAGTGCTGCCTTGTTTTTGTGAGGAAGTTGGCCTGGCCTGCATTAGTGCTTTGTTGAGAGCCTGCTTTTGGATGGTTCCACTATCAATAGGATGCTGCTCCTTTGGGCCTCCTGGTAGATAAAGGAGCTTCAAAGGGATTCTGCAGCGCCTGAAATTAATGATTTTTGAAGAAGTAACAGTAGGAGGAATAATAGGAAACTGATAGAAAAGTGGTTGTAGCTGCTCTCATCTGAGTTACTAAGCAGATGTTCTCTGTTTGCTTCTATGGGACTGATTACTAAGTCATCGTTAGGACTGGTGTTACCATGAAAGCAAGGAGATACTGTAAATTACTGCATGGTGAAGTGGTGAGATGGAGTCTTGTTGTACTTGTCATATTTCTACTTCAATAGTTAGTACATTACACTTCTTTTTTTTTTTTTCTTTTTCATTCTTGCTTCTTTCTTTTTTACTTTCTTGTGGCAATGCTAATGTTTTCACTAGCTCAGGTTAATTTAACAGTGTTCCATGATAATTTAACCATGGCTAGTCTAATGAAAATTATTAAACATTATTTTTCAGATAAAGTTTCACAACATTTTTTTAAAAAAACTTTTATCTTTATTCTGACCTGCCTCACTGTGAAGTCAAAAAGAATATCTCTGTGTTCTGTCAATCTTAGAAGTGACCGTCTAATTTGTGGAGACTACTTGTCTCTTTCCTTGGAGAAAGTAAATTACCAATAACTAAATTTTTGCTCCTCTTTTGCACAGTTTATTGATCGTATGTCTAAGTTGCCACTTCCTATGCTAAACTTGTAATTCAAAACCTTGATGGGGTGTTGTTTCTCTTCAGAATTACCAGACGCAATAGCTTCTGTAGGGCTCATTCCATTCTGATGGTGGTCTAAAATGCATCTACTTCTGTCACAAGGCCATGTGCTGGCTTCAGTGAATTCAGAAATAGTTGCAAAAGAATTTAATTAGGCTAAAGAAGAAATAGAAAGATCAGGATGAACCTGTCTATTTCTTTTCCTGTTCTGTCTTAAAACTTTGTTAGCTCAAAAATAATATTAGTATGAATATATGCATACTCAAATTTCTCATTGCTTTCAAACTGGTATTGCCTATCTTTATTTTCACTCTTCTTATATATTCAGTAACCTTTAATTTTTGCCTCTTGCACTACATGTAATATGTTTGTTTTTTTCCTGTTTTAGTCAGGCAATGACAGCTGTCTGCTACTAATGACCCAGATAAATAAATATTTTCTAATACCAACTTATTATTCCAAATTAGTATTAAAATGTAGTATTAGGTAAAGAAGGTAAAGGTTTGTAACCAACTGCTTATGCTACCAATGAATTTCAGAAAAGAATTAAGTATTTAGGGGGTATGTTTACTGATCATACTTGCAAATGATTTTCTAGAAATACATTTACTTAGTATTCAGTATCTAGTTTCCCAGAAATAATTCAATGACTGCTCAAATGTGGAGTTGATGCAGATTCTATGATTTTCTGCTGAATTATCTTTGAATGTACAACATGCCTTCTAAAGTTGTTGATTATGTTCTGCATCACCATTATTACACAATCCCATTAATTAGCTTTATTACAGTAAGACCTTTACATGAAGTAAATTGTTCTGGACATAGTGAACATAGATTACAAGAGGAAGTGAGAGAAAGTCTATGTTTTAAGCTTCTGTTTATGTTTTATGTTTAAGATCAGTGTATGTTCTTATCTGAACTTTTCCTTACATTGACCTAATGTTAACAAACCAAATAATGTAAGAAATTTGATTCATCTGCTATGCAGACAAACAACTCCAAACTTCTAAAATTATGACTATTATTGTTGCATTTGATTTTATCTGTTTCTTATGGAAAACTGTATTCTGTTGTGTGCACCAAAACGAAAACCTTTTGTAGTGTTTTGGTGAAAGGTTTTCATGCTTCGAGCTACATAGGACTTAGAATATATTTCTAATAATAATGAAAGCAGTCACTGTTAACTTTCCTTTAGTTCATGGTGGAAATGTTGGAGGATGTCCTATGATTTGTCCTTTGACAGTACTATGCTGCCACTAAAAGTGCTGATTTGATGTACTCCTAATAGCTTGTTTTGTAAGATGAACTCCAAAAATGCAAAGGAAGGGAAATATTAAAACTGAACTGAGGGTTTATAGCACTGCTGGCTGGTTTGCAACAGTCCGGTGAGAATAAACTAAAGAAATGTCAAAGAATGTTTCTGGATTTGGCAACTTTTCTTGTGCTTCCTCACTGTAAGAAGTAACAGGCTAAAATTCCAATAGTTCTCCATTTAGGACACAAAGATTATTTTTCTTATTTATATATACATTTTTTACCTGTGTACTTGAGTATTTTGAAGATGTTTCTACTGGCATGTGTTAGTCTCGAGTTCTGATAATTATATTTTCTCTCAGAATGAAGCACATCTGCTATTTTCTCAAAACGTAAAACTACAAAGATGATTCGTGCAAGGCAGCATACTGCAGGTGTGTTATTAGGAGGTCAGAAAAAAAGTTTAAAATGCCATTTTGTGTATATGCATACATAATTTCTGATTTTTTAAAAAAAATTCTTTTGCTTTTTAGTTTAGCTTTCCATTAGTACATCAGGCAATTCTGAACAGATGTTTGACTGCTTTTTGTGACAGTTCTATACCTAGAAATCTCAGGGATGTCAGGCATTGTCATACATCTTGCATTAAATCAGCCTGTGGTTTTTACCTTTAAACCTACATTTATGTTTTAAAAATGAATCTGATAGTATCCTCCTGTACGCAGTGAATGAACAGGAAGGAGAACATTTAACTTCTATTAAAGCAGAGAGCTTTTTAGTGAGAAGGACCATCTCTAAGAAATGTCTTCCTTTGCAGAACTGGAGGACAGTCGGAAAAAGACAGGAGAGAGTAGCACATCTCAGACTTGGCAGCAAAATGAACTTCTATTTTTACTAGTGTATCAACTATTTTAGATATCACTGAACTGAGGACACTCAATGCTGTTCAAAATCAAAACTAGTAGCATTTTACCTGAGGCTTTTTAGTTGCTTGGAATCCTCTTTTTCTTTGTTCTTTCTTCTTCAGGTTGGGAGGCTTTTTCCAGTGCACATGCATGTTTGTATACGTTACCTGTAAGAACTGCATTTAATTATACCCTTGCCTGATCAGAATTACTAAGGATATATCTGTTTAACTATGAACATGTTCACATACAGAATGGTTTTGTCTTTTCTGTTTCACTTGGATAAGGAAATGTACTCTGTGTTCTAATTCAAATCTCGTAATATTTTAGTCATCTGCTTGTTCCTGCCAGCGGAATAGACTTATTTCCATAGGAGAGTCTTTGGCAGCAGAGAATGAAAAAGGTCAGCAGAATGTACTGTGTACTGCAAGGTTGTCAACATTAAGGCAAAACCTCAATTTAATGAAAGTGAGTCAGACAGGCCCTTGTTAGTCTGACACTTTCGGTCTGGACTGAGATATCAAAATTTGATATTACTAGAAATACATAACAAGTCCTTAACTAAAGTAATGATTTAAGTGAACAAACCAACTGGTTAAAGATAGAATATGTTTATTCTGTTTGCCATATTCAAGATGGAGAGGGTGGCAGTGTGTGTTCTCAAGGCCACCTAATGCTTTTCTCTCCCCAAGGAATATTGGGAAGTTTTTAACCTCTGGAATCCAGTTTCACTATATTTCTCTAACAGTGAAGTAGTTCTGATTATGCTCTGATTAGCATTTCTTCCTACCCATGACTCTCCTTATCATAAAGGTGTTGTGATCACTGAAATGGAATTTTCTGTGAAAAAGTTTTAAAAGGTGATCTGATATGTGGGGTAGCAGATCATAAATGTGCAGGATACCTGTTGTCATTTTACGTTTCACATCCTGTAAAAGGATTCAAATGATAACTGCCAGTGTATCTCATGCATAATTTACACCCCTGATTTAGATGCCCACCACATCCAGTTTTAGTAGAGGAGGTTATGTGATGTTATCACTGGTTTCTGTGTGAGAGTCAAAACAGGGTTAACTACACAATTGTAAAATATGATAGAGGTCTATTGAGATTGAGATCTACGAACACCAGAACAAATAGTACGGATGACTTAGTACAAGCATGCTTCTTAGGGCTGAAAGGAGACAATGTTTCAACCACAGAGACAGTATTACTATGGTGCTAGTTGGACTACCAAAAGCACCTTTGAAATTCAGTCTTACTGAATTTCAAGACTTACAGGTGGGTCAGAAAAGGTGATCATCTAGTTTTATGCCTCACAGTCTTTATTATTCAGACTTCATTTCATTTAATCAAGAACCTTTTCATGTTTCATTATAGTATTTAGCTCCTGGTGAATGAGTAACAGATTTGGAAGGCGGTAAGTTCAGAGATGTTCGCAGTGCCATTGCAAGAAGTTCTGACCTGATAGCCCATTCCAACCCAAGCATGCTAATTCTACTGTATGGTTTATTTTTAAGAGTTTAATGTTTAAGAGTGTGGATAGAACAGTGAAGGTGAGGAGTGAGCAATGTATCTCAATGAATGCTGTAAGATAAAAACAGTGCAAACTGCATTGTAGATGAAGTAATGAATAGAGCTAAGGTGTATGCTGGCTTTGAACTGACAACCATCCATATATGCTTGCTGTCTCTCAGACAGGAATTCTCCTTGATCCTGTGTTCTGCCTGCTAAATGGAGAGTGAGAGATGGTCATACACGTATGAGAACAATACGAGCAACACCAATACTTGCACTGATTTTGATGCTTCAGGCAGGGATTTTTTATGATAGAGGGGTCCCTTCTCTAGTCACAAATTACCCTTGTGCAGAAATTTTTGATATACATAATATTCTTGTTGTTGATTTATTTATGAATTGGAAACCACATCAATCCCTTCTATCCCTACCAAAGTTTGGTAGAGCTGTAATTTTATCAGATGTGACTCTGTACCCCTTGTCCAATTGAATTGTTCTCTATCATTGTTCAAAGAATCTTTTAGGTTGGAGAAGACCTTAAGATCATCAAGTCCAATAGACCAAAATACTGTTTATAGAATAAATTAGGATTTCTTAAAGCAATGGTAAACAAGACACTTTCTGTGTATAGTATAGAGACCTGGTAAGTACTGACAGACTAGTTATGAAAAGTTCAAGATTTGGTTTCTTTTCAGTTGATCCAGATTTAATGTTCATAGTGGTTGGGGACCATGTTACAAGTTAGGAACTGGGAAGCATATATGTTCTGCTATCCTTCTGCTCCCATTTTAAGAATTCTCTTTAAGAATCTACTCTTAAGAAAAATTAACTTTCTTAATGTTAATATTAATATTGCTTTTTCTTGCTTAACTTCCATGGTATTTCTTACCTTCCCAGCTTTTTTAGCTATAGTTTTCTGAAAATAAGTTTTAAACATTATTTTTCATTGTATAGAATTAATAATCACTATGTAATTGATAGGAATAGTATTTCTTTTCTGAACCTCAGATAAAGGGTGAATATGAATTTGAAATTGCTTCAATTAAATCACAGACTTTTAGGAGCATTCTTCTGATCCACTTAAAACTCCTTAAATCTTTCTTTTCTTCTCTGCTTCCACTTTATTATATGATTTGAAATGTTTGCCTTAGGCCTTTCTTGTACCACTAGGAAAAAGAAGGCACTAAAGCAAGGGCAAGCCCTGTCAAGTGCCACACAAAGTAGAACTGTGTGAGTAGATAATGTTAGTACTTTCGGTTCGTTTTTATAGTATGAGGCATTTATGTGACAGTGTTCATCACTGACAAATCCTGGAATATAGAAAATTTTAGTTTGGACAGGGTGAAGAAAGGGAGAGGCTGAGAATATAACTGGCCTTCTTCGTTTGTGTTATTTGTAAATATGACTGAGTTTCTTCCTTGGCAAATATTTCATAATATTACTTTTTAAAAGTGTGTGTTTACGTGAGTTGAATTTTTATGATATTTCTTGGTCTTTAATTGATACCTTGTGGTACATGTTCTGCAGATAGATCCACCTCTCAGTCAGGAAAACTCACTGCATAATGTGTATCACATTGCTAGAACACATTGGTGCCAGAATCAATTTTGACTGACCATATGCTTGGACTTGAACAGACTGATATAATTTCTGACTTCCAAATGTCTTATGTATAATAGTCCTAATGTGAAATTGACTGCAAATTAGGCAAGGAGAATTTTCTGAGTCTTTTAAAATCATCTTAAATGCAAAAGGATTGGTGAAGTCAGGTGGCTTCAGTTTGTGTAAACAATTTGTAAGAGGAAGCAGTTGGAATAGCTGCATCATTCTGATCATTCTGGGTGTGCTTACCTAAATAAATAAATAAAGCAGCTCCTCAGTAAGAAACTGTTCAGGAAAAATTCACTCTTTATTGTATTGCTCATGTTAGTCTAATCCCTAGCCACAGCTGCAACACTGAAATGCATCTGTAACCATTACTCTATACCTGTGCTTATTTTGTTCTCCAGTAATGAGTCTGGAAGTGTTTTTATATATTTGTCCATTACTTTGCTGAACCTTTCAGTGCTGAATGTTATTCCATTTCTTGTGAGAATAAGATAGAAACTCTGGCAGTGGTTTGCACAACTGTGATTTGTGTACTTTGTGTAGAGTGGTGTGTTCCCTCATTGAAATAGACTTGATGCAGTCATTCTTTCATATTTAAAATAGATCATAACATTTGAAGATGATTTTTATTTACTTCAATATAAATTTCTCTCTTTATTTCTTTATCCTGCATCTTTTTGCTATTAAAAATTTTATGGAAAAACAAAAGATGGATAAAATTGGTAGTAGAAATTGGTAGTTGAGTTTTTGAAGACTAAAAATTGATATTCTACATTCTTTAATTATTAATTTTTTTTTTTTTTAATTTCCTAACAGTTAGGTTTTTCATAAAACTAAGGAATGACTGTCATATAAAGGGTTAATTTCAATTCTTCTATTCCAAATCCTGAAGTGGTTGAGGACAAAAGATACCTGGGGAGATCATCAACTCCAATCCCCCTCCTTTAAAGCAGAATTAGGTAGAGCAGGACCACATTCACTTGAGTTTTGAATATCTTCAGAGATACCTCAAATTCTTCTGTCAAATTGTCCCACTCTTTAATCACCATTACAGTAAAAAAAAATTCTTAACATTTAAACAGAATTTCTTGTATTCCAGTTTGTGCCCATTGCCTCTTGTCCATTCAGTGCATGTTTTGGAGGAGAGACTGGCACCATCTCCTTTACACACTGCTATTCAAGATTTGTGCACATCACTGAGATCCTCCTGAGCTTTCTCTTTTCAAGACCAAACAATGTCTTTAAACACTAACTAGCTCAGCTTGTACTGTTCATACTTATACCTTAAATTTGCTGGAAAATAGCTATTTCTGAGTAGACATGATCTGTTTCATCTATTTGTTGTTATGTCTGTACTGGTGTAACTGATGTTTGCACAGAATTATTCACAGAAGGACTTGTCCCAGAAAAACTACTACTAGTTTATAATAGTTGGTAGAGCAGATTTCATCTTTTTAAAATCTTCAGGTTTTCAACCTAAATAGAGAAAAATTTTTAAAGTATTTTAAAATACATCCTTAATATTATTAGCTCACTGTCTTCTGTGAAGATTTTTTTTTCTTTAATGCAACACATTTCTGTTCACTACAAAATTTTGGAAATGCTTCAGGGGTGCTCATGCCTACTAAGTTATTGTCAGTGAACAAGGAATGTCTACACCAAAGATGTGGTGTGAGGTGGGACTGTGGACTGAGAATGCAAGAGGAGTTTAACTTGCCACCGTTGATTAGCAAACGATGATACTGATCACAAAATTAATCCAGTGTGTGCTCATATCACCTCTTCCACAATTTTTTATGCTACCTGTGACAAAACACAATTTTATGAGTAGGTTTGAAGAGAAGCTTTAAAAATTAGTGGTGGATTCCTTTCAAAACTAACAAGCAATTTCAGATGAAACAAAGATGTGAAGTATAGAAAGCAATGGGAGTTTTGTGTCATGGTGTGCTTATTGTTCAAAGTCCCATTGAATCTCCAGTAGAAACCTATTACAAATTCCAGTAGAAACCTATTACAAATGCAAGTACCTATCTTACCAGTAGTGTAGTTTTAGAGAGAGGTCAAGAAATACCATTCTTTCAGAAGATAAATTCACAATAAATGAAGCAACTACACTTTTGTGCACTAGATAAATGAAATGATGTTTTTGGTCCCTCCCCCACACCCCTTCCATTATGTTCCTCTAGCTTAATGAAATGAGACTGGTTTCTGATGCATTCAATTTTCAGTGTAATATCTGACACTATAGGCCTGTTATCTGTTTTAACACAGCATACCTTCACAGTGTTTTTAAGACACTTCTCACCAATAAACATCCTAGAAGTGCATGCGTGGGCTTAACTGACAATTGTGTTTATCTGAATATGCTTGTTGTGCATACAAGAAACATTTAGTTTCAGGAAGTTTTTCCTGACTCTGGGGCTCTTTTTGTTGTTGTTCAGATCTCTGAATCACTTCTGGCCAAATGGTGCGGGCTTCCTTTCTGGTCTATGTTCCTTTGTGTCTTTCTCATGGAAACTAAAAAAGGAAAGCATAATTTGCACATACCAAATTTTGTCCTTACATGGAGCTCAGAAGCAAAACTAGAAATAAATTCCTAGCTGCGCCCACTGATAGAAATCGGTGATTATATCTGATATATCCCTCAATTACAGTTCAAAGTGAAGGAAAAGTAGTGTAATTACAATCCATAAGTGGCTTTGTGTGGGGGGAAATTTTTGTGTGTGTTTTTTTTTTTTCTTGTAGAGCTGCTTATAGATGTCAACATTCATTTTTATAAAAGGAAACAAAAAAGTTTCTAATGGTGCGTGGTTGCAAGAGAAAAATGGCAACAAAGCAAATTAAACATTAAAAGCTGCTGGGTGTTCTGTTTCTGTAAACACTTCTGTATTCTGAATTAAATAGCATGCAATTTTTGAAAGCCTAACTGTGTAAGTGTGGTGCCAGGAAGTGACGAAAGCTGAGATTTAGATGTCAGATTTAATAGAAAGTTCAATTGAATTGTAGTGTAGCGGTCTGCACTAGGACCTAATGTAACATTCCTTTTGAGCAGCCTATCATGTTTCTATAAGGTCCTCACAAAAACAGTGAGATAGAATTAGCACAGGTTTCAAGCTATTGGAGAATCTCACCATTTTGGCCATATTTTAGAATTACTTTCTATGATGGCTTTCTCTTCTTGCAATTACAGGAAGATAGCAGGAAACTTTCTACTTTTTTTCTTCTCAAAGCAATGATGGTGACAGTTTGGCAGTTCCAGTGGAGTTACAGATCAGGGACCTCATAAGAATGTGTGAAACATCTGGAATATGTGGCTGTGCTGTTATGACAGAAGCCAGCTGTAGGTTAGCAGCTTACTGTGGTTCGAATATGTCTCTTTCACAAAATTCAGTTGTCAGCATGTGTTCCTGGGCTGTGTTGAGCCATTGTCTGGTGGTACCCAGAACAAGATCTGCTGGGTTTCTATCACAGGCAGGAAATATTGCCAGTGACCCCAAACCTTTCTTTCAGGTCTACAAGGGGTGGTATATTATTCTTACCACACAGGTTACTTTTAAAGATCAACTTCTCTTCCTAACAGAATAAATATGATTTGTGGCAGTAAAAAGTCTGTGCTGGTTTCTCTTATCAAAGACATGTCAAAGACAGGAGCACACTAAAAGGCAGGGTTTTGTTGTAGCTCATGTTTTGTTTTTATTTTTAAATTGATATGAGCTTAAAGTATTGCTTCCCATGATTTTAAAAATAACATATAATGTTTAGGCTGCCTTTGTGAAAGCCAAGCCATTCTCTTGCAAATAAACACTGTTTTCCTGTTCATCACAACTAATAAATACATAGCTAAGTTATTGTGAAACATTTCTAAGAATTGGATATGATTAGGGATTTTATGGGGCTTTATTTTCTTCTTGTAAATTTGTGTTTCGTTAAGCAAGTTACTTCACGGTGTAATTGGTCTATGCTTTTATACTACTTGAGTTCAGGAAAATGTGCCTGCAATTATATCATTACAAGAGGTATTGATATACCATTATGATTAAGACGCTGCAGTATTTCCACTGTTTGGATATGTCCCGTGTTCAGTTTCAGCATGAGACATTCACTGCTTGCATTTCTTTACATACAAATTCAAGTTTATGAAAAGTGTATTTTTTAAGGAATTGCAATTTTATTTGTTGCTTTACTAAATTATATTTTATGGATTGATCCACTGCATTACATTTTAATTGAAAAAAAAAAAAAAAACATTTATTTGTTTTTGTAGTCTTCATACATTCACTTTCCTTTTAAATTAGATATGAAAATTAACCACTGGTTTGTGTGTTTATTTTCAACAGCTTTGTCACAGCAATCAATACACTGCAAAAACTTCAGCTGTAATTAGGCTTGCTTTATATATAAAGTGATGGTTATGTCCATGTTTCTTGGTTTTGTTTAATTCTAGTTTCTTATTTCCTTTTCATTATTTCATTCTTGCCAAATTCCATTATGGAAATCAGAAAGGATTTTAATGAAAGTAGCACCTTTCACATTGCTAGGTTTACATATACATATGCAAGATATCTCTGAAGTCCACACTGACAAGTAAGCATTGTGTTTCCTTAGTACTTAAGTAGAAGGTCTTAAGGATGTCTCGGAAGAGTCTCATACATGTGATGTAAATGCATGTTAATAGGAGATGGCTGTTTTTATGTCTCTTACTTTTGGGGGTGATCTGTGAAACTTGCTGTGTTTCATCTTACCATAAGTTTATATTATTTGTGGGAAAGAGTTGAATGAGTAACAGAATAAATTTGTACACCTTCTGTAACATCAAATTAATATATGTTTATTATAGAATTATGGGGAAATGGATTTTTGTAAGGTTTATTCTCTTTACAGAACTCTTCTCCTCATCCAGAGATGTATTATGAAAAAAATCTAACTAGATATTCATGCACAAACTGTGACGTTCTGGTAGCTTTTTCAGCATTTCATGTGTGACACTTATTTACAACATTCAAAAATACATATACTCTCATGATTTATGGAAATATTTTTAAATAACTATGAGCTGAAAAATAAACAGTGGCACTTTCTGATTGCACTGGAAAACCTCAGTGCCAACAAAACTTTTGTCTATTTTCATGAATATTTGTGTCATTTGTAAACTGTGCATATTTAGATGAACCCGTGCTTCTGTCCTCTTTGACTAGCATGATACTGCTGACAGCTGAAATTCAACTAACTAAAGTAATTAATCTTTTTTCCCCTTCATTCCTATGTTCATGTATGCCTATCAAATCAGTATTACAAATGGATTTCTGCTGTCTTTTGTTTTAGCAGCATTCTTTATCTGGCATAAAGATATATTTAAATAGATTTGCTACCAAGCCTTATTCACTTAAGCTTTTATTTGCTTTGCACTTGGAATTTTTTTTCTTGTTCCCCTGTAAAAAATTTTTAGTGTAGTATTACTGCTCTCAGTTATGCATCCCCAAGGTATCCAAAGCCTTACAATGCACTTTCCAATGGCAGTATAACACACTGTCTTCTTTAAAAGAGGCAGATGAGCCTAAACTACACTTTAAAATAACAAGTAGGATACTCACAGGACTTAAGAGCCTGAGAGAATGAGGAATGCCACAAAGCCATCTTACTTTAAATGAGTGTTTGTCTACACTGTATTGGACAGTTAACCTCCTAAAAAGGAGACATTAAAGCAAACTTGCTGGCTTCCAGCTTATGCATTTAAATCCAGTTGGTCGCCAGCCACATGTGGTGTCCCCCGGAGCTCGGTACTGGGTCCACTCCTATTCAGCATCTTCATCAGTGATCTTGGCAAGGGGACTGAGCTCACCCTCACTAAGTTTGCAGAGGACACCAACTTGGGAGGGAGTGCTGATCTGCTGGAGGACAGAAAGGCACTAAAGAGGGATCTGGATTGATTGGATCAATGGGCCAGGGTAAACCGAATGAGTTTCAATAGGGCCAAGTGTCAGGTCCTGCATTTTGGTCACAACAACCCCAGGCAACCCTACAGACTTGAGGAGGAGTGGCTGGAAAACTGCCTGATGGAAAGGGACCTTGGTGTACTGATGGACAGTCAGCTGAATACGAGCCAGCATCGTGTCCAGATGGCCAAGAAGGCTAATGGCATCCTGGCTTGTATCAGGAATGGTGTGGTGAGCAGGACTAGGGAAGTCATCCTGCCCCTGTACTCAGCACTGGTGAGGCCTCACTTCAAGTAGTGTGTTCAGTTTTGGGCACCTCAGTACAGAAAGGACATTGAGGTGCTGGAGCAGGTCCAAAGAAGGACAACAAGGCTTGTGAAGGGCTTAGAGAATGTGCCCTATGAGGAAAGAGTGAAGGAACTGGGGCTATTTAGTCTGGGGAAAAGGAGGCTGAGTGGAGACCGTATTGCTGTCTTCCAATATCCGAAAGGTGCTTACAGCGAGAGCAGGGTTGGTCTGTTCTCACTGGTGACAGGTGACAGGATGAGGGGAAATGGCCTCAAGTTGTGCCAGGGGAGGTTTAGGTTGGATAACAGCAAAAACTTCTTTACAGAAAGGGTTGTTAAGCACTGGAATGGACTCCCCAGGGAGATGGTTGAGTCATCATCCCTGAATGTGTTTAAAAACCGTTTGGATGTGGTGCTCAGAGATACGATTTAGCAGAGGGTTGTTAGGATAGTATAGTTAGGTTGAGGTTGGACTTCTTTTCCAACCTCAGCAATTCTATGATACTGTCATACTTTTCACTTTTGCCTGTGGCAGTACTACTTCCTTCCACTGCTCCTTGATGTCATTTTAAACCATATGTTAACATCTATATAATACAACTATGTGAGAGTCTGTCAGTCTGGAGAAAGAGATAGCATTCATCACTTTGAGGAGATGTGGGGCTGGAAGTTTTTTATATCACCTTCTTTAAAGGTAAACACTGTTATCTGCTTGAAGGCTGTTTCCTTGTCAGGGTTCCTCCATCTGATTCATGAATGTGTAAAGGACTCCTCCTTCCCCAGCAGAGTGTCAGTGTAGGCACCGGGTTCCAGTCATTCTCTGGGAGAGGTCAATGTCCCTTCTTCACTCATGGCAGTTCTCTCAGTCATGCTTACTGACTACTGTGATTTAGTGGTGGCTTCTTAGTCTGAGCAATGCAATGACTCCTTTTCCAGTAACCCTTTGTCCAGAGAGCAAAGACAGCCAAGACAGCAGCTTGGGACTCAGTTCAAGTTTACAGTTCAGTTCCCTTCCCTGGAATTGGTTTCTCAGCTGGGATTGTTCCAGCTTGCATAGGGTGAGCAAGCTTAAATTGGCTGCCAGAAATTCTCAGCTCTGGACGTTTCATTTTCCTTCACCTCCACACAGAAAAAAACACTCTGTAATGAAAACCCATGCTCTTATAGCATGATAATTCAGAGAAAAAATAAAAAGGAAATTGTGGTATAAATAGCAGTACTAGCCCTCAAACAATTTTCCTGTCTTTCCTGTCTTCAACCTCAAGCTAAAATTTCTTTTGGTGAAGTATTTCAGATTTTGTTGGGGATATTTTTTGTACGGTATGTAGACTACTACAGTCTGCCATCTCAAACAACACATCCCTAGAACAAGAAGCATTTCTAAATGTTCTCATGAATATAATTGATTTCACCATGGAAAGTGTATTATTTTCTTAATTATTTCAAAAAATATTATATTCTCCATTTTCTAAAATGTTCTTACATTCTCAAATGTTTTGAATGGAAAACAGTACTCAAGTTCTTTAAAGTTCTTGCTCGTTTTCCTTCCAGTTCAATTCAGGAATTCTAAATTGCGTTGCATGTTCTAGTTTCAGGATCAATATAATTGAGCTATTCCTCTGTGTCTTTATTTCTAACTCGATAATAACTGAGATATATGAGTGAAGAGAAAGAAAATGATCCATTAAACACAGCAGTGTCTTCAAGGCTCAT
This sequence comes from Tympanuchus pallidicinctus, assembly GCF_026119805.1. Lineage (NCBI taxonomy): Eukaryota > Metazoa > Chordata > Aves > Galliformes > Phasianidae > Tympanuchus > Tympanuchus pallidicinctus. The sequence continues at coordinate 23,822,129 of NW_026294802.1, forward strand.
GTTTCTGATATTTAGCAAAATATTTCATTTATTTTCCACTTTCAAGCTTTTTTTTCTACAGTTTATATACTCTTTAATTTTCCTGTGCCTTTTGTACCCTTTATCCAATATTTACTCTTTTCCTGCACCTCTGTGCATACAAGCATAGTGTCGTGGAAATGCTAGTCATGGTTTGAACCAGTGATTGAGCACCTGGTGGGAAGGCGGGGCCAACCCAGGGGAGCTCAGGTGCATTCATTGCCTATGAGAGACAAGAGATGGTTGAACCAGGATCCCCCCCTTCCCAGACCTCATTTAAAGGCTGGCAGTGGAGGTGAGGGTGTTTGTTTGGAGATCCATGTGTCCCTCAGGTCTTCTATAGGTTAGCACATGTTTTCCTTTGTTTTTCAGCCTGCTGCTGCATTTGAGTATACCCTCGTTTGCTGTAGCCTAGGACCTTGCTACTCTGCTGTCATTGCTGTATTTTCCATTGTGTTGCGCATAGCATCCTCAATAATGTCAAGAAAATTTTCAGGGAAAGAGGGTAGAATATATGGATGTTAAACATACTACATTATTTTTGCTCTTAAATATCTCTTGATGCCTTTGAATCTCTATCGCTTACTGTTTGTCTTTTAGTGACTTTGCTTTTATAAGATTTCTGGTGCCTACTGGAAGACATAACTACAACTAACACAGGTGTAGCAGGTGTTAAAAGATGAACAGCACAGTTGGAGGAAAATGTCACAGACCTCAAACCTTGTAACGCATCAGGAATCCCTGCTCAAAATATTTTGAGGTAGTCTCGTTGTACCTTTTGTAAAGTAGCTACTGTTATTTTTTGCTGAAAACCACCAGCATGCACTAAATCTATCTCTGGCCACTGAATGTCTTTATACCGCTATGTAATCTTTCTAGCAGGATGCATAACAAAAAAAATACAATCCAGCAGCAGTTGCTACTAGAAATAAATATTTTTTTCTTCAGTGTGATGTTTTGTAGTCTATGTAAGTCAAGATGCCAGTCAGTTATAATGTGCATTCAAAGCATTATACAGTACTCATCTGATGGATGAAGCGCTTAGTGTAGGCTGTGAAGAAATTGTTTCTAGTTAAGGTAAATTAGCAGCCTAGCCCTCCTCTTGTGCCTTCTATCCTGTAATGATAATCCTTACTGGTCTTGCACGGAAATACATTTTACACTGGTGTGACAGGCAGGTCCAGGTATGTGTGTCCAGACTAACAAGCTCCCAGCATATTGATAGCTTTGTTTCATTAAGACTGCATGAGGAGGTTTAAAGTGAGCAGTTCTGTATAAAACATCTACTGTGGTTTGCTACCAAATTAAATATCTTTGTTCTGAACACATTAATTAGTCTCATTACATTTCATCAGGCCAGTCAGCCTCACCTCTGTCCCTGGAAAGGTGATGGAACAGCTTGTGCTGGATGTCATCTCCAGACAACTGGAAGAAGAGGAGGTTATCAGGAGTAGTCAGCACGGGTTCACCAGGGGGAGGTCGTGCTTGACCAACCTGGTAGCCTTCTATAAGTCTCTGTCATCCACACAGTCTCTGGCTGTGTGGATGGGGGAAAAGCAGTGGATGTAGTATACCTTGATTTCAGCAAGACTTTTGATACTGTCCCCCACGACATTTTTATAACAAAGCTGAGCAAGTGTGGGATAGATGAGTGGACAGTGAGGTGGGTTGAGAACTGGCTGACTGGCAGAGTGCAGAGGGTCATTGTTGGCGGTGCAGAGTCTGGTTGGAGACCTGTAACCAGCGGTGTTCCTCAGGGGTCAGTGCTGGGTCCAGTCTTGTTCAACATCTTCATCAATGACCTTGATGAAGGGACAGTGGCCACCCTCAGCAAGTTTGCTGAGGATATGAAGTTGGGAGGATTGGCTGACATGCCTGAAGGCTGTGCTGCCATTCAGCGAGACCTGGACAGGCTGGAGAGCTGGGCAGTAAGAAGCAGGATGAGGTTTAACAAAAGCAAGTGTAGAGTCTTGCATCTGGGGAGGAATAATTGCATGCACCAGTACAGGTTGGGGGATGACCTGCTGGAGGGGAGCTCTGCGGAGAGGGACCTGGGTGTCCTGGTGGATGACAGGTTGGCCATGAGCCAGCAGTGTGCCCTTGTGGCCAAGAGGGCCAATGGTATACTGGGGTGCATTAAAAAGAGCGTGGCCAGCAGGTCGAGGGAGGTGATCCTCCCCCTCTACTCTGCCCTGGTAAGGCCTCATCTGGAGTACTGTGTACAGTTCTGGGCTCCCCAGTACAAAAAAGACAGGGATCTCTTGGCGAGAGTCCAGCGGAGGGCCAGGAAGATGGTGAAGGGCCTGGAGCATCTCTCCTATGAGGAGATGATGAGGCTGAGTGAACTGGGTCTGTTCAGCCTTGAGAAGAGAAGACTGAGAGGGGACCAGATCCAGGTCTATAAATATCTAAGGTGTGGGGGGCAGAATGGTGAGGCCAGACTCTGTTCAGTGGTGAGTGGAGACAGGACAAGGGGAAACGGCCAGAAGCTGCAGCATAGGAAGTTCTGCACAAATGTGTGCAAGAACTTCTTTACAGTGAGGTGACGGAGCACTGGAACAGGCTGCCCAGGGAGGTGGTGGAGTCTCCTTCTCTGGAGATGTTCAAGAGCTGCCTGGATGCCTACCTGTGCGACCTGCTGTAGGGAACCTGCTTTGGCAGGGGGGTTGGACTCGATGATCTCTGGAGGTCCCTTCCAACCCCTACAATTCTGTGATTCTGTGAAATATGGAGAACAATATGTTCAATGTTTTTCTCTGAAATGAAAACAACTACAGCACAAAGTATAAATAAATTGAGAATCACAGGAACCTTTTATTTTGTGGTTGTACTGTAAATAAAAGAACAGTATTCTTCATTTAAAAAAACAAACAAACAAACAACTTCATGACTGTTTCTAGTCACTGTTGGCCTGAAATCAAATTTGAAAAATTGTTTTCAGTCAAATCAAATATTTTTAATTTGTTAAAGGAGAATTACCTGGATTTTCATCTTTGAATGAAGATATATAGCAGATTAATTTCAGTACTGTATATATATTTCCATCTATACTTTCCATGAAAGTATATCTTTCCATCTATTATTTCACTGTTTACTCTTCAAATCAACACAAAGTAATTTCCACATTTAATCACTTCCACTGGATAATAGTTGTAGTTATCCAAATTTTCTTCCTCCTATATCAATGCATAAGACACATTAAGTTTAGGAGCATCACATACCTCTAGCTTTCATAGAAAAATAATGTTAACAATGAGAATCATGAGAGCTTTTTTTTTTTTCCCTCATAAATTATATAACTGTACATCTCCTTAAAGCATGATGTTGATTTTATACCATTGAAGTAGAAGTTTGGTCTCAAAATGTAATATTCCCACTTATTTATCCCTTTATTTTTGCTATCTGCAGAACTTTCAGCAATTAAGATATCCAAACTGTCAACTTCTGAGATTTTATAAAAATATAAGGCTCTATATTAGAAAAGTGTTCCTATTTAAAAAAAAAAAAAAAAACTTCTCACAAAAAGAATGTGGGGTTACTAACATGTATTCATCAGTATCTACCAAAAAAAAGTTTCTCAATTATATCAAGTTGTATCAATCGCAATAAAAGCAGGCAATAAGGTGAAAACAGCCTTTCATTAGACTTTTATGTTACATCATGCGTAGCATGAAGTGGTAAGACACAGCTTGTTAATTTTCGCATTCAAGAAAATTTCTACATTTTAGACACTACTTTTGTTTGCTAAATCTTTCACAAAGCTGAAGTTTTTGCTCCTACTCTGTTGTTCTTCCACTCAAACTGTGTTTCTGTCATGTTCCTATTTGAAATGGAAGCTCTATGATTCTACGTGTGAATACACTGATTTATTCCTGTTGATCAACCCTTCCTCCCACCCATTCCTGTTTAGGCAGTTCATTTTTCAACCCAGATGATCTCCAGAAGTAGTTCATAAACAAACAATAAAGAACTTGAGGAAAACACTCTTTTACTGCTTTTTAGTCTGGAAAAGTCTATTAGAGCACTATTGATATTTAAAATCCTTTCACTATTATTGGTGATTGTCAGCTGGACAAGGATCACTTGTTTTCATCCTTTACCTTCCATAATACATTACATGTAACTGTATCTACAGAGAAAGCTGCCACTTTTTTACTGAAGTAAACAAGTGGAAAAGGCAAGCAGGAAATAATACAACGGTAGTTTGTCTCTGGAACATGCAATTTAGCAAAAAAAAAAATGCTTCAAAAGTAGAATTCTATTCAACTTTATCTGTCCTGACAAGAGGAAACCAGAAACATAATGTAATCTCTATTTTGTGGTTTTTTTTTTTTTTTTTTTTTTTTAGTGAAGAGTTTGCAAAGGAACTCCTTGTGACCTTGTCAGCTAAAATGGTGAATTAAAAGCAGTATCTTAAGTTACTCAAAATATCAACAAACTCACAGTCAGCCAAGGATAAAAATGATAGTCTAGGTTTAATTTCCTTTCCATCCCATCTGAATACAGTCCAGCTGTTGTAGACAAAGCATTACACTGGGTGTAACTTTTAAACATCTTGGGGTGCATTAGAATTGCAACATACCTATCTGTGTCATTTACATGTGGCCAGACCAGGAAAGATTAAACAGAGCAATTACCAAGTAAAGTCTTTCAACATTGTCTGTTTGAATAATTTGAGTAAAGTCTGGCAGTGATAAAAGAAATAAGTTGTTGCACTTTGCAGATTTTAGTCAGTTTGTAGGAAGGATTATGTGAAGTGTTCAACTTCATTGAGACTGGAAGACAGACCTCTCTGGTGCAAGCTGATAATAATAACTATTATGCAGTTCCACAATGGAATCTAGTTGAATTTTTGTCAACTTTTTCAGGGCCAGGAACTTTTGTTTGTTTTCCTTTCCTTTTGTAGTTGTTTTCTTGTTGATTTCTTGAGGTTTTTGGTGGTTTGTTGGGTTCTTTTTTTTTTTTTTCTCATCAAAGAAAGAGAAGAGATCAGATCAATACCACTGGAAAAAATACAATGCTGGAAACTGCAAATTAAAAAAAATAAATAAATAAATTAAAATAAAATTATAATATCACAAGATAGATACTATTTTATTCTTTGAATAAATAAGGCATTTTTAATGTGGCTATATCTGTGTAGAGCCATTATATAATGGTTCTTATTTATTAAGCTTGAGAAATGAATAAAAGTACAAACTGTTGTAAGGAGTTTTATAAGAGATTAGAAAGTTGTCTACGTGGTCTTTACTATTATCTCCTCCTCCCCATGTCTGAAGTGCAGCCTGTTCTGGATTATTACTCCACTTACCTCCTTACAGGTAAATATAACAGAACTTAAGCATTTCTAGCAATTAAGACTGTAAAGTTCCAGATAATTAAGGAAGCAATTCAGATAAAAGGCAGAATATTCAATTACATCGATGTTGCAGTGAACATGTCACACTATTGAAGCAGTGTTAAAAAGCAATCGAAAGAGAAGAAAATCTTTTCTTTCATTATTATTATTGCCTCTTTGTTCCTTGAAAAATCGAAGTCTGAATATCAAAGAAACAAAATAGCCAAAGGAGAATGAAAATATTGCATCTAAGGGAAGAAAAGAAGGGACTGTGATTACAGAAATTACTTACAAGCAGTCATACTTGTTACCGTGCTAAGCCTTCAATTAAATTGCTACTATCACTTTATTTTTAATTTTGGCTGAAGAGATGTGCAACGAGGAGTTGATGTTTCATCAGATCCAACAGTTGCACTTACACCCAGAAAGTGAGGGTGTAATAAAAACAGGCTTTCGTGTAGAAATCTTCATTAGGTTATTTCATCCATTGGTTAAGAATTTTGCATGTAAGCAACTATAAATATACTAATATTTTAGTTCTTTTTATTTTTGAATGTGTATACTCCTCACTGTGGCTGATGGGAGACTGAGAAACTTAGCTCTTATAATGTAACTTTTTAGGGGAGAGTGGAGTGAGAGCTGTATGCTCCTACATAGACTCTACTTCTGAAGGATGAAGTCTTTTTCGCCTCATAGGTTTTAATACATTCGAGTTGTTGTTTGGCTAAATGAAAGAAATAGACTGGTATTTGACAAGTGAACTTTTCCATTAGAAGATATCTGTTTTGTTTCCATCTGTGGTCTCTGAATCTCTAAATATATACAAGGGTCTGAGATATTACCTCCCTCAGTGCATGCTGTGTGTTTCACGAAGTCGCAACTAGTGGTTTTGTGTTATTTTAAAACATTTTAAATTTGGTGATTTTTAAATCAAGTATAAAAATAATATGAATTTTGTGCACACAAAACATTTTAAAATAAATTTGTCACTTCCTACACCAAGTGATGTTTGCATTTTACTTTACAACCTTGTGAAACAAGGTTGACTGATGATTAAAGAAGAGTGTAATCTATTAGTAATATAGTTATAGTAAATCTAATAGTAAATCTGCTATTTATATAGCTGTGGTTTAACCAGGCAGGTGGCTAAGTCACACAGTTGTTTGCTCACTTCTCTTCCCAGTGAGACTGGGGAGAGAATTGAATGGAAAAAAAGTGGATCTCATTGATTGAGATAAAACTATTTACTAAGATGAAGAAAAATAATAATAATAAAAAAAAATATTACAAATATATGAATATTCATATATTATTATTCATATATTCATATATTTGTAATATTTGTTTTATATATATATAACAAATGATGCACAAGCAATTGCTCACCACCTGCCAACCACTGCCAAGCTGGCATCCTGAGCAGTGGAAGAGAGAGAGGTGAACTTGCTCTCTCTTCAAGACTCTCCTTCCTCATTCTGTCACATGGTATGGAATACATCTTTGGCCAGTATAAGTCAGCTGTCCTGATTGTGTGCACTCCCAGCACCTTTGCTGAGAAACTGGAATGGCCTTGGCTCCCTAAAACACTGATAACCTCTATGTGTTATCAACATTATTTTTCTCTTAGAACCAAAACATAGCATCATGTCAGACAGTGAAGAAAACAATTCCACCCCAGTGGAAACTAAGAAATATATGCATGCAATTTTTTTATACATGTGTTAAAATTATTGCAACATCAGAAATACTTGTTAAAATTATGATTACAATAATTGCAGGAAAGAAGTGTCCTCTTCAATACACCACTATTTAGTAAATAGTAAATAGGACATAAGCTTCTCACTTCCAAAACTGCCCTTTTCCTTTGTGTGAGTGACTTTATCTATTAATATATATCTTCAGAAAATTAACAGTTTGCTTATAAGGTCTGTCAAAATTCCTTCTAATGTGCTAATGCCCTTCCTTCTGAAATCATAATTAATGTGGATACACAGATGATATTTTTCTGCTCTAAATCATTAGACTAGATTTAGCTGCAGCTGATGACTAGCTGTAGAGGAAATTGCCACTGTAGAGGAAAGAAAGTTTATTCTCTATTCTCATTGTGCAGCCAATCAAATTGATGCGTAAATTAAAAAAACATGACTTCTCATTTATGTCCTGAGAGATTATAAACAGTTTTCAAGTAGAAATTTATTTATAAGTTACTTCTTTCTGAAATAATAACTTTTAGGATCTTAAGTAAAGAGATGGTTTTTTTTACTTGACTAGATAACTAGATATCACGTGATGTTTTTGCAGCTGGGATTTTATCATACTGTCTAAATACTACCACTCATCAAAATATTTGTTTTTCTCTGTGCGGAAAGACAGCATATTTTTTCATATAGTTAGAATTAATATGTATTATATTGGTTTTAGAAATGGTTTTGACAAAAGTGGGACAGTGCTATTGAAATAAGATGCTACTATTGAATTTCCCATGCTCTGCTTGAAAGCCATCTACTATCAAAATACAACAAAATTGGGATCCAATAAACAAGTGACAAGCCAGGATTTTACAGTTGGAGAAGTAAAGCATTATATATGGATGCAGTGTATTTACAGAAATAATAAATACAGAAATAATACAGAAATAATAAACACTTAGAAGAACAGACAGCCCTTTTCTAGTAAGCAGGTAAATATGAATTCTTCTTTCTGGACTATCATAAAAACTCAGATTCTGCTTTTGTATCACTGATTCAAGAGAACCAAAAACACTTCGCCCAAGACCAATTAATGATAGATTCTATTGAAATAGAGATTTGTTTGTCGAGTAGCTCATGTCTGTTAGTTTGAAGCCTGAAGAGAAGGCTATAACGTAATATAATAAGAAGGCCATGAATAATGCTATAAATTTGGAGCATGCAACTCTTTGCAGCTCCAAGATGATGCTGTCTTATGCATGAGGACGTGAAGTATTTTAAGTTCGGCCTTAAAAATAGTAGACATTGTGCCCACAAATTTTGATTAGAGTTGTTATTTTTAAAATATAGCATATGTTTAATCTTTCTGGTCTTGTACTGAAGCTACAAAGACCATATGATTTATTATATGGGTTTAGAGGGAGCTGTGAAAACAAGGATGACTTTATCTTAAAATATGACAGGTCTCAGCATTCACTAAAAGAGTCTGTCAGGAAAAAAAAATCAGTTTCTCCTTTTTCAACTTATGTGTCTATAATTAGGAAGTGATGATGAAATGTAAATGTTGGGCTAATAAAAGACATCTTATGCCAACTATAGTGTATCTCAAAATTCATCAGCACTTAAGTATATATTAATTTTATTTGTGGTATCTATTCTCAAATACAGCAATATGTGTAAACGTAAGGATGTCTGGATATCAAATACTAACGCAGAAATACATATCAAGAGCAATCAAATGGCATATGTTTGCAGCCTAAAAACTTACTTAAATTTGTATTTTAAGCAGCATAAATGTAGGAATGTCATCTCCAGATTTGCTGTGCTGCATAACAATAAATCAGATATTCTCCACTGTTGCCAAATATAATAATGAAACACAGAAGCTTTGCTACTTCTGAGGTTTTCTTTAGGTTTCCTCCTCTTATTAACAATCAAATAATTAATGTTCAAAATGTAGTTGAGTTGTTTGGGGAAAAAAATATCAGCCACTTACCCTAATTTGCACAGATGTGTGTTATTCATGCAGCTGTGTAGTCTTTCAATAAGTAGGGAATATACTAAAGTGATTCCAAGAAAAGGGCTGGGGCACGACATTGACTGACCAATTAGAGAAGAGTATGCAGAGAAAACAGCCTGCAGCCAAAGAGGAAAAAAAAAAAATAAATGGGTTTTTCACTCTGATACTAACACAAGAAATTGATGAGCTGCACTGTGCTCATCATTCCCTCATGTGAACCCACGTCCAAAGGGATAATGGTAATTTCTGCCTTGTCAATTTTTCGCTTTCTTCCCGATTATCTTTGCACCACTGATTCAATCATCTGACATTCTGTTATAGATTAATTCCCCCTCACGACTTTTGTTATTTTTATTGGAGGCAGAAATATTAAATATTAAATACACACATGATTATCATTTTAAGGAGATTCTCTTATGGTCAAATGCTCTTATATCAGCAGGAAGAAAAATTAGGTAAGGGGCAGGCAAATGAAAGGAGACGATATGGAAGCGTTAATGTGATGGTAAAATGGTGTTTTGGGTAACATGATCAGAGGATAGGGATGTAGGGATGTGGAGATGTGCTCTGGTTGTGTCACTTCCAAGGGACTCCATGGCAGGAGTAAGTCACTGTACACTGCAGGTGCTTTGTCACTGAGAAAGGAATGCACACAAACACTGAGCAGTTGACAGGGTTATGTATGTTTTCATTTCTAGTCAAAGGTGACTGATATGAGTTAAATAATCAAGATATCTTTTGTTTGCTCTAAAGTTAAATGCATCTGTAAAAGAAATTTCCTGGATTTGGGGGAATTAGCGTGTCTCCTATGTGATTTTCATCATAAGACTCTTTTTTGCCTCATGCTTCTTATAAATGTTTTCTCAAATAAAATGGCATGAGTATTCAGCAAAAACACTTGTGTTAGGTGAAAATCAGGTTTTATTTGTTGAGTATATACTCAGAAAATTTTATGCATAGAACTGTTTTTGTTCCCTCAGTTCAGGCGCACGTATTATGTAAGCTGTGTTTGCTGTGTAAGCAGGTTTTTGCCAGCCCTTGGATCTGATCTGCAGATCAGAGGCTGCTCTTTGAAATAGTTTGACTGATCTTAAAATTATTTATGAAAAATGTAGTCAGGAAAAACGTGACTTCTTTTAATGTTAAGTATAAACCTAGATTTTAAGAAGCTTGTAGGCAGTAAGACACCTACAAGAAACAGCTATTTGCTGGTATTCATCATTGAGGAGAATAAGGTGCAAGAAGCAGAAATATGGATATTTACATTGCCTTTTTGAGCATGTTTCTCTGCATTAGTATGCAAAAAGCTCAAAGAGAAAGATACATATGATGCATATAAAAACTGGAAAGGGCTTGAATAATTGAATAACCCCATGGATTATTATTGAAGCCAGATATCAGAAGAATTTAGCTGTGTCGTTACAACTAAGTACAGCTGTGTATAACATTCAAAGACGCAGGTAAGGTGATGCAGTCATATTTCAGGACATCAAACTTAGCACTGAAAAAATGAGACTCCTTTTGAAGGCGTTAATTATACATAGGTATTGGTGGTTCTTTTTCTTCTCTTATGTACTGGTATCCAACTAGGAAGATATCAGAACTGTTAGTAAGCTCTATCCCCTGGTCACATCATTAAAACTTCATTGTATGAAGTCCTCACTGCGTGTAGCAACCTTTTTAATCCAAATAGAGGAATGTGAGTGTATATGCCGGGGAAGAGATTTAGGGACCAGCAAGAGAGAGTCATAAACATTAAAAAAAAAAAAAAAAAAAAAAAGTCCCAAGCTCAACTTTTGAACTTCAAACCTTCTCTCTCTCCTAGAACAGTTTTATTCCAGACAGAGCTTTTGTAAACAACTATTCTATGAGGGGAAAAAAACAAAAACACAAACAAAGAAACACAAAAACAACAGTATAAAGAGATGCTCATTTAACTGAGTTTTCTGGTGAATATACAATTTTGTATATCTTATCACAGTTTTTAACAGGCAGGTTGTTTAAGAGCTATCCCAACAGTCCTGGCAGCCCAAAGGGCCAACCGTACCCTGAGGTGCACCATGCTCAGCACTGCCAGCAGAGCCAGGGGAGGGCTGGTCCTGCTCTGTTCTTCTCTCATCTGGTGCAGCCTCACCTCCAGCACTGTGTGCAAATTTGAAGGACATAAAGCTACCAGAGAGCGTCTAGAGCAGGATAGTGAAGGTGGAGAAGGGGCTGGAGGTCAAGATGTGTGAGGAGCAACTGAGGTCCCTGGGTTGGTTCAGCCCAGCGCAGAGGAGCCCAGCTTCAGAACCTCACAGGAGCAGAGAGGCAGCGCTGAGCTCTGCTCTGTGTGGCAGCAGCAGGGCCCGAGGGAACGGCATGGAGCTGTGTCAGGGGATGGGCAGCTGGGGTTTGGGGACAGGGTCTGCACCACAGGGTGCTCCTTTCCCAGAGCACTGGGAAAGGCTGCCCAAGGCAAAGTGCCAGAGTTCAGGGAGCATTTGGACTATGCTTTCAGATCTGCTTGGTGATCCTGGCAGGACCCTTCCAACTCAGGTTATTCTATGATTCTATAATTGCAAATCATTCATTGAAAAGAAAAGACAACACCCTAGAGGGACAGAACTCTCTTTAACTGCAGTATACAATTTGAGTACATTTGTATGGAGATGCAATGCATGCAGATTAGTAGCAAAGTTTGAAGTCTCACACAACGAACATTTACTTTTAGGAAGTTCTAGACCTTTGCATAGGCCCTTCATATGTTGGGATCTTTTTTAATATGCAGTGCTTTTCTGTAATCATCCTGGGTCAGCTGCAGACACAGTGCTATCTGTAAGTCATTGCATTAGTTCTAGAAAAGAGGAAGAAGCCCTTCACAGGTGCTTTCCAAGTTTTCGTGGTGTATTGGCACTTCAGGTGTTTTCAGTTAATTTGAAAGGTTGGGTTCATGGGCTTCAGATATAACTAACAATTAAGAATTATATCTTATTTTGAAATTTTTCATTACTTTGAGATTGTTGTCATGCGTGTTGGAAATATCCAAGTAATTTTTGTCAGGACGGTATCTCTGATAAAAGCAGAATTTATTCGCGATTGCAATGGCGGGCATCCCGCAAGCAGGAGCGCAGCTATGGACGCAACATGACAGCCTTTATGCCCTGTTTTCTCCCCCTTGCCTCCCCCCTCCCCTGTTTCCCCAATGGCTGGGTACTCCAGGTTCACAATCTTATCAGAAGGTTGACATTTGCTATTTACTTGTTAATTTATTTGTTATCTGGTGTCAGTCAGTAGTCATCCTGTTGTTTCCAAGATGTCTCTGTGCTCTCCTTGACTTATTGATATGGTGTTTTCCTTTAAAGTCATCGTTAAACAAAGAGCATTTGGGGGATGAAGTCGGGCCTTCCGATGTCTCTTCAGGCGCTTCCTCGGGCATGCCATGGCTTGATCTCATGCAGGATATTCTTGCAGTGTGTATGACAAAATGTACGTATATGCACCTATATACAGAGTGTGCGTTCCTGGGAAGGTTAGTCCAGAGGATAAGTGATGTAAATTTATCAGAGATCTTCCCCAAGTTAAGTAGAAGGACTCCCAAAAAGAACTATGATAGCAGAGATCATGAAATAAAAATAATATTATACAATTCTAATGCAGAAACAACATTTGATTCCCACAGGCACAAACCAAAGCCAGTCTCTCTATGAAGCTGCTAATGATGCATGATAAAATGTGCTTGCTTCAAGTTAGTGACTTCATTGGTGTTTCTCTCAAAAATGAAATAAAGTAAATATACATTTAGAAAGGAATGTGAATGCTTTACATTATATGTATGAAGTACAGTTTTGATAATTACTACTTTTCCAGATCTCTCACTTCCCAGGGGTAGCCTGGATAGGTACTTTTTTTTTTTTTCTTTTTTTTTTTTTTTAACAGAAATGGAAAAATATTCTTTCTTATGTGTGATGTTCTTGAATCTGGATCTTTGTAAATACATTTTTTCATATATAAATTCATTCAGTAGTCACAGAGGCATGTCATTTATTATGAACAAATTAAGATTGTTTATAAGATCTTTTTTTATTGCATATACAATTGTATTTCTAAACCAAAAATTAATAACGGCAAGAGTCTTCAAGCTGTTTCTTAATGTAATTACAATAGATAAGTACAGAATAAGATTATATTGAAAACAATAAAAAGAGAAAATATGCTCAGCTTGAGAAATTTCGTTATGATTTCCTTTATATACTCACAACTTTTTCTGTTCTTTTTGTGAAGGACTTGCATTGTTACTGCATTACTTCCTAAACAAAACATCATTTTTATAACTGATAGTCTCAGGAGAGCACAGATACTAAAAACAGTAAGATGCAGTTAGTTTTACATTACTACCACTTAATTGCAGATACATATAAAAAGAAAACAAGGCTGTGCCTGTAAGAGACAGACCCACAGTGTGAAGTACAGCCATATTACCTGAGGGGAAATGCAGGAGACATTGTGTGCCTGGGGGGAGGGAGAGACATAATAACAACTCATTCAACAGGAAATGTGCTCAGGGCAATGCCCTTAGAAATCTGTCATGCACTGCTGAACGTGATGGCATAGAGGAACAGTTTGCATGCAGTGCTTTCAAGGCCACATTCCTGTTTATGCTACAAATGAGTGATCTTCCAGGAACTCAGGAGGTGCAGCTATGCTGCTCCCTATATTCCTTAATGATGCTCTAAGAATGACTCCTATCTGTATCATGTACACGTTAAGGATCATGGCATGCCCTCTGTACTGGACCTCCTCTGTCATCAACAGTGAAGAGTATAACAGCCACAATACAGTCTGAGGAAAATTCTCAGTATGACTGATTAGATTTTCTTTTGACATTTTAATCATCATAAAGACTCAGTGCTGCTTTGTTTAGCCTCTGTGAATTGGATAATAAATACACGACGTATATTTGAAGGATGACTCCTTTGCCTGAAATTAGTTAGCTCAACTGACGTTGACAATACTACTAAGTTAGCTGATACCTTGTTTTTTCAGAACAATTCTTAGACTGTGTAACACATCTGTTTTAAAATACCATACATGCACTTATTTTAAAATCAGTTCTGTATATTTTCTTGAAACTCAGCTGCTAATGTACAGTATGATATAACCATGGTAACTATGATATTCATTCCATCAGAATCTCATTGGTAGCAAACAGTACTGATAGTACTTGTGGAGTTCTCCTCAAAGTCAGTTTCTTGTAATCATGCTAAAATACTTGAATAACTTTGCACCACACAGCACCTCCTCTGTAAATAGTCCCACTCAAGCTGCCAAGACTACTGAACCAAGGAGATGTAACTTCTGTGTATTGCTGATAAACTGCCGTATGAGAATGATGTAGGAAAAGGTTCTCAGTCTGGGTGTTCAAAATCTGTTGGTGCTTATTCAAAATTCAATCTTAGGTCTTACTTTGCAGATAGTTTAATTTTGACTGACAAGTTGCATGTCTACCAGCACTGGAAAGAAATCTGGGTTTTGTATTCTGATAACATCCCACACATTATTTCTAGAAGTTGACAATTGCTTTAGCATTTATGGCCTAATTTGTTTCTGTACAGTACCTAATGTTTTTATATCCTGCTTAGTATGTGTCTGGTTTGCAAGAATATACAACATATGTCTTTTCTATTTGCTTCTTGTCCAAAATGGTTTTAGCACAGATTAGTACACAATAATGACTATTATTAATGTTGGCATTAGTCTGGAATCATTTGTTATGCTCATCTATATGTTGCATGCTGATCATGTTGAAAATCAATGAAGCATGTGAAATTGTAGACGACAAAGTGGAAGCAATTGCAATTCTGCCCACTCCTGCTCACAGATTAACTGCTTTAATGTTTGAAAAATAAAATCCCCATGATACTGAAGGCTGGCAGTATCCTCTAGCCATGTGAAATTTGTCATTCTTACAAATGGAGATTTGTATCTGTTGTAACAAAATTTCATATGAGAGGTTTAAATGATAAAGCAGCTATAGTTACATGTATAAGTTTTTACTTTGGATGCTTTGAAAACATTTATTTATATATACAGTGTTCCTTGTGTAATATGTAATTTCATATTGGTAAGACAAGGAAGGAAGCAGTATGGCTGAATTGCTCAAGGTCACTTTTATGCAGTTTGTAGCAGGGGTGAGACTAAAACTCAACCATTTTTGAAATTGGGCTGCACACCAGTCATTCCCAGAATTCTTTCTAGGTAATTATATTCACCTTATATTACAATGCCTTTCCTAACGGGCACCAAACTCCCAGCTTGATTAATGTTGACACGTTACTTTCTGTGACAGAAGCATAAGCTCTGAATGAACAATTATTTAAATGTTCTCAGCTGAGAATCATGCCCTCATCATCCATGCCTGATGTACAAACATGGTCTCCTGACTGTCTACGCTTTCACCCATCTGTTTGGATGGCATAGTGCCTGTTCTCAAGTAGGTCAAAACCTTGCCGTAGGGCGTGTATGCCAGGCAACAATGGCTGTAGATGGAAGACTGCATAACCCTGAAAGTGTCTCCACTTCTGCAGAAAGTCCTTCCTCTAGTGTAGGACTGAATCATTAGTTCCTCAGGTTTATATTCTTTCCTTCAGAAATGGCAAAGCAGTATCAGAGCAAACAGGAAAATAAGGAGCAAATGACTTAATATAATGAAAACCAGACAAGAATCTTTCTTCGACTTTATCTTATATGGACTCTGAGAAGAACAGTATAGGTTTCGTGTTTGAAAGTGTGGAGCTTGCCAAACTAAAGGGAGAATCAAGTATGGTATCTATAATTTTAGGTATATCTGTCTACTGCATATTCAGGCCCCCAAGACAGAAGATTCCCAGACTATGCAAAGTAGATGGAGGTTGGTCTATATTTGTTTTCTGAAGCAGATAGAAGACATCATATGGACAGTAGACTACCTTAGAATAATTCTTACCCCAAAAAAATAAGTCTGAGCTTTGTTACTAGCTTTTTTTTTTTTATAGCTGGAAGTAAAAAGGCAGCAAAATGGTAGTAATGGAATTGCTATGTGGTATGAGTTGCTGATATTATGAATCAGTGGACTATAGGTAGCAATTTGCATATCTCTTTGCAGGAGTCTGTAAGGTTAATAAAATGTCTTGTATGTGTTTGACAGTCTTGGTCTTCTCACAGTAAAGTAGATAGAAACTGGCCTTCTGAGCTCAATGGCTGCTGTATTTTCTAAAATATGAGCTAACCTCTTTTAGCTTACATAATGATCTATAGTTTCCATGAAAAAGTATGTTTATTTCCAAATAGTTTATACTAGCATAGCAACAAAAACATAAAACCACTCAAAATTACGGTTCATTTTCAATAGTATTCAGTTTGAAGATCTGTCCTATTTTTTTTCTACAATTTAACATCAGCAAAGTTATCTCAGGTAGATATATATTGCTAGAAATCAGCATTTACATTAATGTACTTATTGTAAAATCTAAATTAAAAAAAAAAAAAGAGGAAAAAAAATCAACTCCAAAAAAGCAAACAAAGCACAAAAGCACAGACAGCTTCTGAAATTCAGACAGTAGAAAACTCCATGTAGAGGTTGTAGTGCACACATTCCATGAAATATAAGGGAATAAGCCAAGTGCCCCTTAGTGTAAAAAGTTTAGCAGTGCCTGTTTATGGAGCATGTAGAATATATACATAAATCTTCCATTCTGATTTTAATCTAGTAAGGGATAATGCTGAACTTCTGTGATTTAACTGGTAATTCATAACTGACTTTCACTAGCACATTAGTCTAATTTATTGATTATAAAAGCAAATTCAAGCCTGCCACCACAAAAAAAAAAAACAAACAAACAAACAAAAAAAACCCACAAGGGTAAACAATTGAAGAACAGCATTAGATGTATGCAATCCCAAAGAAACCTCTGTTTTCATTATGAAGTATAGCTGGTCTTTCTTTGAGCAGTGAGTCTAAGTGGCTTTTGCCAGTCTGTTGTTTCTTCTCCTCCTTCCTACTCACTCCATGCCATAAAGCTGGAGCTGGAGTTCCCAGTGTCTCTGCCAATTTGGAACAGAGAGTAATTCAGGAAGAGCTAATGTCACCGAAGTGTTTATCAAAGTTTCTCACAAACAGCTTTAACTGGTCTGTTGTTCCTTCTTAATTCTAATCTAATTCAGTCTTTTAGTACAATTGTTCAAGCTCTCCATGTGTACAAAGGAGAAATGTTCTTATAACAGCAGCAGCCCCAGCCTCAAAATTGGTTTCAGAAGCAGTCTTCATGTGTCTATAAAGTAATTTGATGTATCTACATGCTAGGCTGGAATTTGTAAAACAGCAAGTGAAAAACTTTTAATCCCAGATATTTCTGTGTAAGCATGTTACTGAATGCTTCCAAGAACGATTCAAGACTTAGAAGGATGAGCTACCTTCATAGTTGATGAACTATTAGTAACTGAAAAGTAAGAGGGAGAGATCTGGAGTCTTGTTTCTTAGCTTGGATCCGTAGCTCTGTCATGGAGAAGGAATAATCTAGCCACTGGAATCTCAGCAGCTATCAGTAGGACCATACAGTGTCCTGCCCATGGAAACTGTGTTAGGCAGCCAGAAGTGCAAGAGCTTCTCAGGTGAGACAGATGTGAGCCAGAGCACACCACAAATCAAGTTAGTCCCATTGGGAAGAAGCAAACCAGCAGTTCCAGCACCTGGTTCTTGGGCTACTGGAACTGTAGAGAAAACCATGGAAATAATCCTCTTTCAGTCAAATTTCCTGAATTCAGGTTTGCACCAAAGTTCTTGCTGGCTATATTTTGCAATCCCAGCATGGGCAAGAGGCATAGCAAGAGATGCCACACAAAATAGGCATTTGCTTGGAAGCTAAGACTTCTTGAACTGGTTCACAACCTCCTAAGCTGTGCAAGTGTTTTTACCACTAGGACATATCTCCAGTTCAGTACAGTCACATTATGATACTGTGTTATTTGTGCAGCTCCTCAGATAGCCCTGAACATGTCTGTGTTGGTTTAGATCCATGTGTTTTAAGTTTAGGAACAGAGTTTTGCTAACAGCAAAACAAAGTTCTTCAGGAACACAGAAATGTAATTTGGCCTACCAAAAATGAAAGAAGATTGAGAAGTGCTAGGTAGAGATATTTGGAAAGTGCTGCAATACAGTTCCATGAAATGCAAGCATTCAGAGGATCAAAGCAATATTGGGGTGATACAGTTTCCCTGATGCTCCTTCAGAGTTGCATCAAAAACCATTAGTAAGCTTGAAGATTCATGCATATAGATATGGACATTGATTTAGATACATATTGGATGTTTTGGATAGTCTTCAGAGAAGGTTAAAATGTCTTTACAACGACACCCTTTTGTCTACTTTTGCTTGCTATGTCCCAGAAATACTGGGCAGCTTACAGAGGTGGCCATACATTTATGCTGGAAACATTAGGCCAAATTGTTTTAAATAATAGTCAGAACTGTGTACTATAGCTGTGTTATAGTATGTGATCAACGATGATAGCCTTTTGCAGCCTGGAGAACTATTACACTAGAAAATAGGAAATGAAATGTAGCCTACTCTGAAGAACTAAGGGAGATCTGTTTTCTGTCTGCATTGTCCTAATAGACTACAACACGTTTCCCAATTCCATCGGAAATGCTTGCTATAAGCTTAGCTGCCTACAACTTTAGTTCACCTACCTTTAAGCATATGTTTTATTTAAATTGCATAGTCTTGAGGTAGTTCTGCAGAGAAAAGTCTATTTATTTAGGGGAAGCCTGAGGGAAACTAGCTGGCTAATTGTTAAGTTAGGGACTGTGAATAATCCTCTGTTCTTGCTAAATTTAATCCTTTCAGTGGCAGCATTATAATAAGGGGCACTTATGGTTTGCCTTGTGTTCCTGTTACAAACACCAAGGAAAAGTCAGTACTTTTACAGATCTAGCAACTTCTCAGTCAGCTGGTCTGTATTCATGGTTGCTATTCTGAGATACCTAATTTCCTGCGCGCTCTGTGAAGCCTTGGTGCTAATGCAAGCTTTTGGATGCCACCCCAGTAACCAGGTGCCTCCAAGTTACTTGTATGAGCCCCTGATTTTTTTTAATGTCTAGCCAGTGTAGCATCTTGATGTTAGGAAACAGATGGGTGAAGAAGTCCCTTAGCAGAAACAAATGGGGCAAATTTTGCATGAGGAGGTGAAAGAGCTACAGGTGGGCTCGTTTTAATTATTAAAAAATATATACATCAGAATTTGAAAGTAGTATAGGTCAAACCCAGGCAAATGTACATATTACCCTTCATTTAATACACTATTAAAGCAATTTAATAGGAGTAGCAGATATTGAAAGCTTGGATTCAGGAGCTTAAGCATTTCACAGAATGTTGAAATTTTGTATGGAAATCTGATCTGAAGATGTGCAGTGCAAGTTTTGGTTATCTGCAAATCATATCTGAAGTTAGTCACCATCAACCATTGATAACTGCAGAGAACTAACAAAGGAATTGTTATTCAGACCACAAGGGAATCAATCAGGCTTCTGACACATCTATCATTGTCAGACTTAATAATTGCTGGATTCATTGGGTGTGTGATATGTCAGATAAGTGTGATTGAGTCTCATGAAGTTCACTCAAGCCAGGCTGTTGGTACTGAAAGGGACTCAAGATACAGTCTTCTGTGGCAATCAGAGCTTTTTACAGGAAAGGTCAAGTATTGGTTGTTCTAAAAATTATTATACAACAGTTCTTGTTGATATTCAATACCTGTATAAAATGAAAACAAAAAAAAAAAAAAAAGAAAGAAAAAGAGTAATCACACTGTGGTTATCAAGAAGAATCAACACACATCATAAAAGGTTAGATTATATCAGAACTCAGAAACAGCCTGTTAGCTGTTCTGCTACCATCCCTGGCTCTTCTGTTGCCTTTTCCCTTCTCTGCTGGAAATGATAAAAATTACAAGGTGAATTCCAGCGCATTGCATTTTGATTGCTATTTTATTACATGCATCCCATTTCCAGGATATTTTTGCCTTGCTGCTTATCTCGCAGCTAAATTTGGAAAGCTGTCTGCAGGCCAGTGTTCTATTGAATGAGCTGGCTGCCTGAAAAGATAAGTGATGTGATTTTGCACCATTTAGGGGCTGCAAATTCAGAGCACTGTTCGCAGGGCTTTCAAGGGGCCTCTTTACATGTATCAAATCTTCTTCCCATATTTTGTGAAACAGCAAAACTGAACTAATAATACCTTTTCTGATTAATTCTCAGATTTAGCACATAAATGATTTGGAGGATGGGAGAAAAAGAAGACGTATTATTTTCTAAAATAACGAATTCAGGGCACAGTAAAAAAAGGCAGGATAGAAAGGGACCACTAAAATCAGCTACCCAGGTTTGCCCACAGGATTCCTCTATACATTTTGACTGAAGTGGCTGTAATCTCCTTCCATAGACTCAGACTGAACATATCAGATTATGTGGTAAATTATTTTGGATGTTAATTTCTATAAACAGAAAAGTGATCTGACATCTTAACTGTAATCTCATATGCATGAGCTACATGTCAGAAAAAAAACAAACAAACAAACCCAAAAACTAAATGTATACCTTCTATCTAAAATCTTTACATTTTTCTCTTTTATATCCCCAACTCAAATTAATGAAGGACATATCTTAATTTTATCCATGTTTTAAATTTGTCCACGCTTAAGATCAAAAAAACAAAATTTGTTTTGTAAGCTTTTGGCACAAAGCTGCTTCTTTGGAAAACTAGAAGTAAACAATACACAGTGTTAGAGCAGAGGTGATGAACAAGAGAAAATGACAGAGAAGACAGAAGCAGGGCAGAGCTCTGAGGCACCTCAGATGTGAGGATCTTGCCTGTGATACAGAAGGGAATTGGAGATGTCTTTGCCTGCCTCCCTGGCTAAGTTTAAACTTCTGCTTTTCAAGTCCATAGCTTGTTCTGATGGAGGTGCTTTTGGGAATCCTCTGATCTGTTCTGTTTTGCTCATGAACATGATCCGTTAAGCACCTTGTGAGAACACCATTTGTAGTCATCCCATTTTCATAAATACATAAAATACTGCTTGCCCAGTATCTCATTTTAGATAACAGTCATGTAATGTTTCATTTATTAAGTGATGGATCTATCATATGAAATCAGTTTTATATAAAGTTGTTATCCTCTTTACAGTATAATAGGAACAAAATGAAAACACATAACATTTTAAAGGCATCAGTTATGACTGCTATTGGCAGATACCCAAGAGTAAAGGAAACTGTGACATGTTGCCAGCAGCTCATAACAAGCTCACGCCATGCACTGCATAATATTTTCACTTCTAATTTCTACTTTTTAACATCTGGAAGTAGTGCTGAAATTACTTTCCCTGAATTTTTTGTTGCAGAATATATAAAAATCTCCTAGTCCGTGTTTGCCTTTCACAGACGTTTTAATACATGATTTATTTTTTTTTTACAGGAATGTTCAGTTGTACAAGGAATTTTTTGAGTTATTCAAAGTGAATTTTGTAACTGTAACTATGAATGATGGTGTTAATGATGCTAAGTCAGGGCTTAAACCAGTGACTTGAACATCTGGTGGGAAGGCATGGCCAACCCAGGGGAGCTCAACTGCATGCAATGCACCTCAGTGACCAGAAGGGGTGGAAACAGAAAACCATCCCTTCCCAGACCTCTTTTAAGGGTTGGCAGTGGAGGCAAGGGCATTTCTTTGGAGATCCCAGCGTAGCTGACGCCTTACAAGAGTAAGCAGGTTCTTTCTTTTGTTTCTGTGTCCACGGCTGCTGCATTTGAGCATATCCTCATTTGCTGCAGCCTAGGACTTTGCTACTATGCTGTTATTGCTTTACTTTCTATCACATTACATTTGGCATCATAAATTAATTTACATTTTTTCACTTTTACAAGAAACCCCAGCTGTATCCTTTTAAAACAATGTCAGATGGGAATACTCATCCCTTCTCAGAAAAAGAAACAACCAAGAGTTGTTTGTAAAAATAAATGAAAATCCACTCAATTTTGAATTAATGCTGAAAAAGTTCTGTTCACAAACTATTACAAAGCAGCAATAGAGATAAAGAGGGTTGGATTAACTTTTCAGTCAGCTCATCAAATAAATACTCTTAAAAAACTTCTTCCTTATATCCAGTCTAAATCTCCCCTTTTTTAGCTTGAAAACATTCCTCCTTGTCCTATTACAACAGATCCTGCTACAGTCTGTTGCCCTCTTTCTTATAGCCCCCTCTTATATACTAAAAAATCTCTATCAGGTGTCCCTGTAACCTTCTCTTCTACAGATTGGACAGCCCCATCTCCCTCAGCCTGTCCACATAAGGAAGATGTTCCATCCCTTGGATCATTTTTGGGGGTTCTCCTTTGGACACGCTCTAACAGGTCCACATCTCTCCTGTACTGAGGACTCCACATCTGGACGCAGTACCCCAGGTGTGGTCTCACCAGTGCAGAATAGATGGGTCAGAACTACCTCCCTCAGCCTGCTGGCTCTGCTTCTTTCGATGAAGCCCAGCATACAGTTGGCTTTCTGAGCTGTGACAGCACGTTGCTGGCTCAGGTTCAGCTTACCCCCAAATCCTTTTCAGCAGGGCTGCACTCTATCCTGTGTCACCCTGTTTGGATTGATAGTCAGGGTTGCTGCAACCCACGTGCAAGACCTTGCGCTTGACTCTGCTGAGCCTCATGAGGTTCTCTTAGGCCTACTGCTCGAGGCTGCCTGAGGCCTCTCTGGATGGCATCCCATCCCTCAGGCGTGTGAAACAGATCTTGTTACTATCACTTCCAGAGTCACTGGAACTGTATTGTCATTTTCGCTGTATGGTAGGTGTAGGATTTTACTTGTCATCTCTGGCTTTTGTCCCAGACAGCTGTTCCCAGTATGTCACAGAGGAAAATAAATACTAGTAGTACAGGACTTGGAAGTATTCAATTCTGTACCACAATGTCTTGGGATATCTTCTAAACAAACATCATGATTCAGAGCAGTGTAACTTCTCACTGCATCCTATTCAAAGCAGCATCCCAAATGATGTTTAAGGATGAAAAATTTCCAGTGCATTAGGACACACAGGAATCCACACACCCCCACCAGGATTAGTGGAACACATCCATCCAATTGCTTTTTCCTTTCTAAGAGGCACTTCCAGTTTGAGGAGTAAGCAAAGAAAGAGGGTGTTGGTGGGGGAAGAGGGTGGGTGGGTTAATATTTCTTGGCAGAGGTGTCATTTTGGCAGTAAAAAAAACTATACTCAATTTTTATTTTTTACAAGACTCCAGAAAACAGCGTATACAATTAGAACCTTATCTTTAGCTTGGACCTGAGCTTGAAGAGTGTACTTTGCCAACTAAAAATTTTGTATTTTGTGTTACAGTTTCAGACCATCTCATGTTTCCATAATTAAAAAATTAAGCATTTTCAGTTTCCGTTGCTACTCAGAAGTAGAGAAAAAAACACTCACTTGTCAGGAGTTTGCTTTTAGTAGAAAGATATAATATTTCAGAACAATCAAGTTATACAAGTAATGTTAGCTTTTGTTTTTATTCCACATTTGCAGAGATTGCCCTTTATCCTATTGACCTTATGATACCTCCTTGTCACCCAAGAGTGACAAGAGTCACCAAGAGTGACAGCCAGTTGCACTCCAATTTTAAGGGCTGTATATCACTTTTCATGCAGTTCTCTAGTGCTATGAAAACACTCTGGTGTGACTGACAATAAAAACATACAGCATTTGCCTTCAGAAATCATTTTCTTTTCTCAAGAGAAATACAAATAAAAAACTATCTTCTAAGTCTCTGCCCAAACCAGATTGTTACATGTACTATTTTAGCAAAGACAGTACTCGATTATAATAAAATAGAGGCAAATGTGATGTGACATTTGAGGCTCTGCTCAGTTTCCTTTTTTTTTAGGTGGAATATTCTTTCTGTTATGGTAATGACTTAGTGTGCAGTATCTATATGGAATGTAGTAATCTTTGTATGATGAAAATCAGCAGTATTCCTCCTTTTTTCACATTTCTTTTACATTTATTTTTTCTTCTCCACATGTTCATCATTTTTCCTTCTGCTTTTATTCCTTTCATGATTCTTTTTTTTTTTCCTTCCTGTGCTGTACTACCTTCATGCAGCTTCCGACTCCCTCTCCTTGATCCCCAGTTAATGGCTTTCCTCCTTTTCTTCCCAGCTGCTCAGAGATTGCTCCATCCCCATGGCTTTGCTCTCTGTGGCTTCACACTCTTGATTTGATCTCTGCGGTTGTCACCTCTCCTACTCCGCCTCCTGTGTGAGCCACAACAAAGTGTTGTTGGCAAAGCACTGGGAACATTAGGAGAAGGGATTTTCAGGTTTGCCTCTTGCTGTGCCTACATGTGGAAAAAGTAGAAAACAAGAATGGCGCGCATCATGCTGACATTTATTCTGTGTCCTGCTCAGTCCTAATATGTGCCTGAAGCACAGCACCATCAGGATACAGACAGTAGCAATGCACTGAAACTAAATACATGAGACGAGGTTCTCTCAAAACCTTGACAGAGATTTCCTTTAAGAGATTGCCATAAATCCCTATCTGCTTTGTAAAAACAACTTCTGCTGCATATGTGCAGCAAAGCTGCAAAGAGACTATCTTAACGCATTGCTGGAGGGGTTTTCTGGCTGAGTCAAACCATGTTCATAGAAGAAAATTGAAATTATAATCATATTAGGAAATTCCGTGATCCATGCTGAAAGAAATTACATTTAAAAAATAGCATTTATGTTAAGACAAAGCTATTTCCACTACTGATATTTTTATTGATACTGTATTTCAAGAGAAATTAATTTAACTTAATTTTGTAGCATATATTTGCTTAGTTTCACTGAGATGAAATACAGTTTAATGTGCTTGTGTAAGGCTTTGGCATTGCTAATATATTTAATTTAAAATGAAAAGCCACCAAAATGTGTCAAAAAAATAACCTATCTGCTCATTCAAGATTTTTCTTGTCAATAAAAAAATTTCTCAGACACCAAAAATGCTCATTTTGGACAGAATGATAAACTTAGGGGAAAATCTGGTTACCAGCATGCTAGAAAATTTAAATACATAAACTGTAATAGATTAAGGCAGAAAGTGACAGCTAATTATAATTTCTGAGATTAATCTTTGCAATTCAGCAGGGCAGAACGTCTCAGCTCCTCTCCACTTGCATCTGTATACATATGTAACATAGGACTAAAGCTTAAATCTAAAATCTCTCCACCTCAGACTGGAACCTTGATTTTTTCTTCCTACAGAAGTTTTGGTAATTTATCCATTGATTAATTTCCATTGTATTGCTAGCACCTGTGTTGAGTCAAAATTAATTGAAATTATAATCTGAGTAGGCACTTTGATACTGATTGTCTAGCGATAGTTTGACACAGCTCTGATGAGAGTGAAGGAAATAAGCACAGTTCTTGTGATGAGAATGACCCTTTTGTCAAAGACCTTAGCTTGACTTCCATTCCTTTCCTAGCTCCTATATTGTGCTGTCACTGTGCTGGGGTTGTGGGGACATAAAGTCTCATTACTTTCCTGGTATTTCAGCACGCTCTAGCAACAGTGTTGGAAACTCTCCCTCCAGATCAACTCTCTTGGTACTGGAATTAAGAGGGCTATAGGAAATAATCCACCTGCTGCATTAATTATTGAGACATCTACAACTACTTTGAAAACTTCCCTGACTTCCTGGCCCACATCAATGCTGTAATTTCAAATAATTATTGGGTCATTCTTTTCACTGAACCAGCTGCATTGGAACTACCAAGGACGGTAAGTTAGCTGCAATTTGAGATACTGCACCTTGTTAGTCATCCTGAACAGTACTGATCAGGAAAGGATGTTGTAGTAAGTTTTCCTCACTACTGATTTCTTCCAAAAAAGAAAGACTGAGCCACCTAAGCACAATCCCTTCCTTACCAGCAAAAGGGAGAGAAAAACTGTCAATAGCACCCTGTGGCATTGAAGCGAGCTGACAGCTCTTAGAAACTGACGGATGCTTGCATGCAAAACTGTCTGTTGAGAGCAAAGAGGTAACAGGTGCTCATCATGCTCAAGTGGAAATTTCCAAGACTGGCAACATTGATAGTGGTTTCACATACTAGCATCTTGTGGATACCTTAGTTTGTGGTAGCAATAGTAATGAGAAGACGGTTGGATTAGATGATCTTACAGGTCGTTTCCAACCTTGTGATTCTATGATTCTATAACTCTTTGTTGGATGGAGAAGGGAAAGAGAGAGAAAAATAATTTGAAAATTGTACAAGGCATCCTGGAGCAGTTTCCTGCAAAATGGTCCTCTTCATGCTTCATCTCAGGCTGGATCTACTGATAGAAAGATCAGATTGAGCCTTTTGTGTGAGCTGACACAAGTTACTTCCATCATAAAAAGGAAGCAGACAGTAACTTTCCTCTGCTTTGTGTTCCTGATGTAGATGAATCTCTAAAGCTTTATTTTTTATAAGTGTGAGACCATACATGGTGCAGAAACAGTTTACCCATCATGTGTCTGCAGAAATAGGACGAAACCCAGCTCTCCAGGGGTCCTTCTGCTCTTGGTGCTGGAGATGCTGTGGGGAGAAGTGTGGCTGATCTGGACTTCCTTCTGACTCCCAGTCTTTGTCCTGGAGTCCTAAGAGAGGGAGATGGTCCTGGGCTAATCCCTCCCCTTATCAGTAAGAAGGATAGCATGGGAGAGGTGGAGCAGAGAGGTGAGTGTGAGTGATTTGCAAGGGAAAAGAGGATTCACTCCCTCCCCACCCCCAGTCTGCCTCTCCACTGTCCATCTCAAATATTTCTGGCTTTCCTTCTCATAGCATTTTACCTCTGTGGATGAGAAGTCTTGAAGTATCTTTGATTTCTGCTCAGTATCTTGATCCACTGACACAGCGGATTAGTTTCTGCTTAACCTCCTTTTCCATAGCACTCTGATGAACAGCTAGACTTGCTGCTGTGAAGGTATGATAGTGACAGTGTTCCTGTTTGTTACCAGTTACAGTAAAAGTTCGTTTCTTGGTAAAGCCAATTTTCATAAAGCTAGGGGCAACTCAGGCCACAAGAGAAAGATGTGAAGATTTTTTATTTGAAGGAAACATGCCAACATCTGCAAATGCTGTTAAAGAAAATGGCCCAAAATGAATAAATATTAATAATATGATCTATCCCTCCTTGGACCAGGGTTCAGGCTTCACAGGCAATTCCCACTGTAGCTTATGTTTTTCATCAAAAGCAGAACATTACCTGTCTATTAATATTTTACTTTGTTATGTGTGGTTTTGCTATTTATACGTCCCTTTGAGTAACTTACAACTTTATTGGGTTTGTGTTTACCTCGCTCCCACAGCAGTCAGATGTGTAATCAGTTTACATCTCCCCCGTGAGGAAACAAAATGAAGAGAGATCAAAAACCCTGTATTGACAACCCTGTATTGCTTACCCTGCGGTGTACCTGACTGGGAAATAATCCTGCTGCAGTCAGAGAAGCTTTTTCACCGAGTAAATCCCATCCGACAGCGGCTGGGGGCAATGATCAGACCCGGTTCCCTCTCCATGTGGGAGGCGCGGGTCGGACTCTCGGTGACCCGGGCCGGCTTCTCGAGCGCTCACGGAAAGCAAGCACTGGGCAGAAATCCCATTTCCACAAGCATCTCACCCTCCTCGGTGTGTTTTTTTCCTTGTTTATTAGGCAGGAGATTATAACGTGCAGGTTCGCGTTGAACCCCTTCCAGTTTCTCTCTCACCGCAATATCGGTAGTGGATTTCTTTGACGAAGAGCACCATCTTGTGGGAGTACGGCTCCTGCCCGTGCCGAGCAGCCACGCTGTTACTGAAGCCCAAACTTGCACATGGAGCGTCCCAACATCAGTAGTCCTTCTAACTTACACTTCTTTTACTGCTGGAAGTTGAGGAATAAGAAAAAAGAAGACGAAATAACACGTTTATTTTGCATTATTATAAGGAAATACGCATCAAAGTCAGCATAACCTAATGACTGTACAGCTTACAGTACAGTAAAGGACATAAGTCCTTTTGCTTTACTACAGTGGATTTCATAACCACAACACAAACTTTTATATTATGTATTATATTATGTAGCTATCGATTATTGTACTGTTATAACAAATGATACATGTTTAAAGCAAGAGCTAAATCAGACTAATACTTTCAGTACTTCATATACTTACAGTGCTTTCGTATGAGAAATCTGGGCAGAAATTTTCCATTTAGGCTGTTGAAGGAGCCAGATCATTTCTGTTGGCATCCTGAAAATCTTTTTCACACTGTGATGTTGTTTTTAGAAGGCAGATTGTTCCTACTGCTGTTGAAGGGCAGCCCAACACAACTGATCAGGGTGGTAGCTCTGCTCTTGTACCAGTAATTGTATTTAAGCTTGTGTGTATATTTAGGCTAAAAATATACATAAAAGCCTTAAAGCCTGATGTGTCTATCTCCAGTGAACACAGATAAGGATGATCAATATATTACTACTTATAGCTGTATATTACACTCTCATCTAAGAGATCATTGAGACTTTTTGTCTTAATGTGGTAGAAAACCACAAGTGCTTCGTAGCAGAGGAGAACAGAGAGTTTGGTCTGGTGTGCCCTTTAACCATGCTTAGGGACACATCCAGAAAACATGCAAGAAATTTTGAAGGGTGTTCTGAGGAGCCATTTACAATTGCCTTTTTCTTCTTAGTGTTGTTTGTTTCTTTGTTGTTAGTGTTTTTGTTGTTATTTTAAAATTCTTTAATTTAAAATTCTGTTTTAAAATTCTGAGCTAAAGATAGATGCTAGCATCTTGCACTTGGGTAAACTGTGTTCTTAATTTATATTTAAATTCTAAATATTCTGTGCATAGATGTAGAAGATTTTAAAATATGTTAAGTGTTGTAGGTGAAAACTAACAGAACAAAGCTCTAGATAGTCTAAATTCTCTGGCTGTGAATGACTGTTATAAAGATTTGACATTTGTTACCTCTCCCTCTTAAGTTACTTTCGTTTTGCAGTTTGAGGAGAGTGTAGTGTCTTTTACTTTGCTTGAAAAACTATCAAGAACATATTCTGAAACGCAGTGGGTCCAGGTGTTGTCAGTGCTGAGTTCAGTGAGAGATGCCTCCCTCAGTCAGGGTGACTTCATAATAAGACAGAAATTACGATGTACTTGCACTCAGCCATTGCAGAACACAACTCCATGCAGCAGTGCAAACCATTTGTATTAGTAGCATGAGCTGATACTGCAGCCTACAAAGTATAATGTGTGTGAATGAATATTCGTTTGTGAAAAAGGCAGAATACTATAAATGGATATACATACCACTTTCAATAGCTTAAGAAAATCACTGCCTATACTCATGTCTGCTCATGTTTAAGATGTGTGAAAAGTTTCTTAGTGTTAGGAGCATCTTTTCCTCTTTTGGTAGTATATGTGAGGGGTGCCTCCTGAAATTATACATCTAAATTCATATGCCTGAATCCAGCAGTCACAGCTCTACTGGAGATATTGGGATATCATTTCCCATCCCTCATTGTTTCTTATTTAGAAGACTGCAGCAAGGTTTATTCTGTTGTTTTCTATTTTTCTTTGATATATCCTGCTGCATAATACTGAGATTTCAATGTGCACAGCCAATATGAAGAAAAATTGTAAAATATCCATCCTTTCTCACATATAAGAAATTCTAGGTTTTTAGTGATCCTGCAAAATTGCTTGTAAGAAACCCTGAGATGTGTATTACTACCAGGAATAGCCATTAACTTCCCTTTTACTGAATGTATCAAAGTAATTTAAAGAATCTGGCCCTGTATTATATTATATATCCTGTGTCAGGATTCATACTCACTCAAACAGCTAACTGAAATAATTACATGCATATTGGCTGGAAATCAGTTTAAATATTCTTCATGAAACACTGATTTTATATATGCTCAGCAGGATATGTTTCCTTGCGAAGAGCTAAGTGTAACTTTCTTGCGTGTTTTTTCAAGGTGAACATCAAGGTGCTGTCCCATGAGATGAACAAAAATCTGCAGTCACCAACTACTTACACTTAAGTTACAGCTTGGCCTGCAAATCGTGCTTACCTCACTCTTACTTTTATTGTCTTAGAAACCTGCCAGATGCTCCCCGGTGCTGCCACCTGCTGCTTCTCTTCATTAGAGCTTGGAATCAATAAGATTCAGTTTGCCTGAAGCTGCTTTTCTATGAAGCCATCTTTGCCCAATGTTTTTAAATAGCATTTTGTTCTGAGATCCATTGGCTTTGCAATGATACCCACAATTGCCTTGTCCTTGATGCCACATTAGCAGGCAGTCTGGGTGTGTGGCTCTAGAGCTTTAAGAATATGTACACAATATAGCACATATACACACATTTTATTAGGGGATTACTTCTTGCTTCAGCACAGCTGAAAGGATACAAAAGCTCTATACCTCACCTTCAGTGTACCTCTACCTTCAATGAACATATTGCTTTAATTTTTTACCATTCTTGAGAGGAGACGTGGGAGTTCCTTTTGTTTGCTGCTGGTTTGTCCCCTTCTGTTTGTGCTAATCCAGTGCTCTGCAGCAAGCAGGATGCAGATCTGCTCTGGAATCATGTACCCCCCTTCCTTGTGATCTCATGACTTAGATAAGAGGAGACTCCCACCAGCATTTCCTTTCCTTGTAGTTTGTTTGCTCTGTGTTGCCACCCAAGCTCAGAGGAGAAAACTTGTTCTCCCAGGTCATCACCATCATTTGACTTAAGGACAACTGCAGGGACGTATGAATCAAGATTGATGACAAAAGATCATGAAGTCTGCATAGTCTGATGTTCTGTAACGGAATGATACCACAGTAATAGATTTGACAAGGAATGTTAGGACTGACTTTTTTTCTGTTAGGAGTTAATTTTGAAACGTGCTGCTAATGGAGGGACATTTCAGAGAAAATTTCCACCCCACTGCCCGGTATTGCATTGCTGTTACAAATGCCATTTGTAATTAACACGGAAGTCATGTCTTCTGTACCATTTACTATGCGTGGAACAGAAGTATGCATCGTTCTGCACCCATTTTCCCCAAGAGATGTATGGATTAAGAATAGCTTAGTACTTACCTTATGGCATTTTCTCCTAGAATGAGGTAACAAATGTGTTACATTTTGATAAGATATACCTTAACTCTTCACAGTACCCCGGTTCACTTTCTCTGTAATTCCCTCCAACCTCCAGCTGAAATATCAATCACTAAGCAAAAGGTTTCTAAAACTATTTTAACAATAGCTATGGAAGGATGATAAATCTGAATCAATCAGTGCTGACAGGGCTTTTTAACAGAAGTCAAGACAAGGCTTACACATTCTGTGTAGTTTGTATTTATTACTAATCAGAATAAAACAGTAAGGGGACAATAACAGCTAGTTATCACAGTTAACATGAAAGTGCCATGCTGCCATCAGTGAGTCATTTCTGTAATTTCTTCCCCATTTTTCCTTTCTCCAACAATTCCAGATTACACTCTATGACAGTGCCCATCTCTGAGCTGTAGATAGGCTTTTTTCCAAGAAGCAAGCAAGCAAGCACTTCTCAGGGGAATGAGCAAAGAGGAAGGTGCCTGAGTCTTGCTGATATGACCTTATGAAAGACATGACACCTCCTGCAGCTACTGCCCGTCTCCAGCTGCCCTTCTTCCTTTACCGGTGAGGTGCGAGAGCTTCCACGAAATCCCCTAGCTGCCGCGAAAGCCTTCAGGGCACGCGTACCGTGACGCCAGCACGCCGCGGCAGCACCCGGGGCTGGCACGGGGGGGCGGTGCCGTGGCGGCCATTTTGTGCCGGGGCTCCCGGCGGTGTGACGCCCAGCCCCCGCGCGAACCGGGGAGGGGCAGGTGGCCGCGGGTTGTGCGGCTGCAGGTGTGGGAGCGAGTGTCTGTAACTAGGACATGTGCCTTTCTGTCTTGTAATTCACTGATGGAGGCTTCAGGTTTAAACCTCATGCAGGATGATTGTGTTTTGACGGGAAGATGCCTGTTTTCCACGTGCTATTTAATGAGTACACAAGGAATAAAATGCATTCAGCGCATAATTTTTCACTTCCTAGTCTTTTAAAATGAAAATAGTCATCTAGAGCATTGGTGTCAACTTGGTCATTCTTATGGGATTCCAGGGATTTAGTGCGTGCAGTCGGTGTGAAATGTATGACTACTCTTGCTCCTAGCTGAGAAATCACCGACTCACGTTGTCAGGCTGAATGTTTGCCGAGCGTCCGAGCTGCGTCCTGCTTCCCCGAGATTAGAAAGTGGGCCCTTGCTTTTTAAATAGGATGTGCATATAAACAAGAGCCTCCTTAGGGGCTGAGGGGCCACTTTCTGATCTCAGATACATAGCATGAGCTGCCTGGTTGCTATACATGGAGAACAGTGGTACCTACAGAACTTAGCGTGCTGTTAAACCTGGGCAGTTTGCAGTGTATTACAGTTTGCAGTGTATTACTGTATGATGACAAATATTTTACAATCAGTTCTCCAACCACAGAGTGCTTTTGTTTTTTCCCCCCTTCATTTTTAAGCATATCAGCAGCTTCCCTAAGCATTTTTCTAACACCTCTTTAAAAGGTACTGTGCAGTTTTTATGTGACCTTCAGTAGGGTGCTTCACAGATTATTTTTTTTGCATGAGCGGTTTGATACCCATTTGTTCTCTTTGTGTCTGCAATTGCAGGTCCCCTGGGGATAATTAGTTTTGTTTTAAAAGCAACCACAATTGAGTGGGAATGTTGTGTCTTACATATAACCTGGATTTCTTTGAAGTATGTTTCTCTTCAGTTGCTTTTGGCTTTGTTTTCCTTTATTCTGAAAAAAAAAAAATCCTCATTATTCTGAAGGCATTTTGAGTACTCTATATTCATCAGGAAGGAGTAGCTTTTTTAAGTGCCTCAAGTGAAATGCAAGAAAAGAGAGTAATATTTAAGTAGTTGTAAGATTGTGATAGAAAAATTTACATCAACACAGAGGAGGAAACCTGAAGCTTTCTCTTCCAATGAAGCCATGTTTCACTACAAGATACCCAAAGTGTTCTGAATTCTGGGTTAAGCCTTGGGATCAGATGCTGTTCAGAGCACCCAACACTACTATATGTGCTACCCACTGACTGGCTGTTCTCTCACTTCTCTGCTCCAGCTTGTAAAAAAGAAGGTAAAGTTTGTAAGCATTCATTGTGCCACACAATTCCTCTGAACACTTACATACTTATTAACATGAACACTGAATTGCGGGGAGAACCGAATGTGAGAGTGATTAGTCCTGACTTTGAAGATAAATGAATTTTTTTTTTTTCATTTTTGACAATGGTCCATTGTTAGTCCTTTGGTGGTCGCCTCCAATACAACAGTCTGTATCTTTGACTCGCTGATTCACGTTCCACAGTTGGCTCATCTCCATGTGAGACGCCATGTGAAGACTCCTTTTGTCCCAGAAATTGCTGTGGAATGCAAGGACAATGGGAGAAAGCACAGATAAAGAAAACAAAGGGGAATGACTTGACGCTATCTGTAACGTTTTAGGGTAATTTCCACTTGGTGTGTGGATCCTGGCTTCCTTTGGTGTTGGTAAGTGATAAGGGCTCCACAAAACTGGTGCACAGTTTTTCTGTTGTTGTGTTTCTTCTGCCTTGTTAAAGCAGAATAGTCTTACAACATGCCTCCCCATCTACAAAGCTACTTCAGAGCTATCATCCACAACGTCTAAAGACGACTATGGTAGTAGTGTAGTTGCGTAGTGGTAGTACTGTGATGCAAGCAAACATTAATCATATTATACAACAATTCACTGACTATGCTTATAAGGACATATTATCAGAATATTTTGTGTAATTACTTGTCCAAATAACTTCTTTACATAATAATTGCAAATAAAGCAATATCTATGCAGTAATATTAAGTATCAGCAGAAACACTATTCTGTGGGGCAACTTTTGTTTCTTAACAGTTCTGAAATCTATTCGTAATAGTATGACGTCTGTTTTAACAACAGTTGTAGTTTATTCCAAGTCATTAGGAGATGCATTTGGTAGTTGTGTTTCTCATAGCCTGTGTTGGCTGCAGTTTAGGACAGTGGAATATTTGTGTCAGTTGGAGGAAGTAAAATACTGGAAACTATTTTTATCAATATCTAAATCATAAAAAATTCATTATGTAATCTACCAAATCCACAGAACTAAACCAATAATGTTGAAAATAATTCCTCTAATTGAAAAGGTACAATGAAGTTATGACAGCAGTATTTCTAAAGAAGGTGTGGCTCTCTTCTTAAATACATCTGCTAAAATATTCAGTGCTGTAAATTCAGCCATCTGATCCTTGCTGAAACTTAGTTTCTAAACCCTTAAGCATATCATGAAATAAATTATACTTAATCATATATATATTACAGTTTTAACAGCTGATTTAGAAAACACCAAAGACTGTAAAATTATTAACATCCTGTCAAATTTTATTTACCATTAAAATTGACACAGAACTCTTTGTTCTACACTTCTAAATCTTAAGTGCAGTATTATTTGTTACTGAAAGTAATTTCTTTTAATGAAGAACTGATTGAAAAAAAAAAAGAAGAAATTACCAGTTAATACTTTTCATTTTGCACAGTTCAGCTGCCAGGGAAATCTCTCTCTTCTCACTTATCATAGACGCTGAGCACCTGTCATTGCGGCAGGAGATTATAGGATGTGAAGATGCTCAGCATGTATTGGAAAGGGCCTGTGGTTACCAACACCTCCTAGCAATCATGAACTGAAACAGAAGTGAAGGAAACAAATTTTAATTAAAAGTTGCTTCTCCAGAGTCAGCTGCTTGTAGCTGCATATTGTTGAAGGGTGAAGTCATTTGTGAAATAATAATGAAAAAGAAGTTGAAAGGAAAAACAACAAACATTTATAAGCAGAGGTGCCTACAGTTTTATGTGGGACTTCCATCTGCCAGATTCAGTATGATCTGTACTCTGATGTTTGAATCAGGAGCACTTTGTGAAGGATGGTGCTGTCTTTGAGACTCTGTTGTGTCACTCTTTACGGGTGCTGAAGTACGTCAGGAGAGCCAAGGGAGAAAAATCCTGCTTTCTGGCTAAAGCAGTTGAATGTGTTTCAGAAGCACACCATGCTGCCTCTGCCTCTGCTGGAGGTCACTTAAGTGATTTTGGTCATTGTATAAGCATAAATCTGGACAAACATCTAAGTTTTACAGATCTCAAGCACTCCCAGTCAGAATGACAAAATTGTTACTGATTTATGATATTGAGTTATGTATGGTATATGTATATGGTAATTTTAGGTGAAAAATACTGTGTTAATGTATGTCCTATTGGATGCACAACAAATTGACCCCTTTGGCTATAATTTGGCAATGTCATTCCTTCTAAATTGCTGATAAATGCTAACATATAGAAAACAACCTCAGGTTATACAAAAGAACTGAGGCTTTGAATCATGGAGGTGCAATGGTGATGCAGAGAAATGTGAATTTTTCTGTATGGGTGTTAGAAAGATTAGTTTATTTGTATTTTTATTTGTATTATTTATATGTATTGTTTATTTGATTGTGATAAACTTGTGCCAGAATCTTGAATCACCTTTCACATGCTGATTCATTAATAACTGTGGGGAGTCCTCCAAATATTCTACATGAACAACTATGTCAAAAATTGAAACATTTTTACAACTTAGGTTTCCCTGTTCTCTTGGGCATTATTTCAGACTACATACACTCTATATATCTGATTGCAGTATATCTAAATAATGTAGCTTGTGCCAACATGATTTACAAGTCTTGAAAACTTGACAGCACAGCTGCCAGTACTGTAGACAGTACAACAGAGCACATGTGTATTGCACCAACAGCTGGGGTTAATGGAGTGAAATGTACTGGGGGCTTCCGTTGTCTTGATGGTACCAATCTGCGTTCTCTCACCAACTACAGTGTTGTATTCTTCAGTCAAAAACGCAACTGCTAGACTCCAGTGTGCTTTATCTTGATTGATGTTTTAGAAATAGTTAATTAATGTTGATTATTCATATCCAATATTTAAATATTACTCTAAATACCGAATCAGTTTCAAGAGCAAGTCTGGCATTTAATGAAGCTTTTTATGATATACCATACCTATAAACGTTCTGGAGATAACTGGAATGTCAAGATGCTGCTCAGTCAAACAGCAATGGGAAATGTTCCCAGATAGTCAAACATCTTGTGGAGTAATCTGTTGGCCCAGACCCTGGCAGACTTTATTCACTCTAATCTGCACCTTTTCCAGGCGATTCTTAAGTATGGTGTAGGAGTAGGACTACTGCAGGGACCATTCCCAATTAGCAGTTTGCATGCAGCCTCTTCTGGGTAGTCAGTGTTGACTGGCATTTCTGCATACTCACATGTGCCAGCTGGCCACAATGACTTGGAACCTTCTCAAGCACATTTACTTTACTGCTATAAATTTAGCTTCACTCTCCCTTCTGCTGGTATCACAGCCTTCATGCCAGCTCTGCTACCTCTTATGTTAAACTACGTTAGCTTTGACAGGTTATGCCTGTCTTTGTCCTGCATCATCATAGTGAGTCAGATAGCTGCTGATGAGATGAACGGTGACAGTGGAGCACAGAAATGTTTGGGTTTTTGATTGCCTCGAAGGGTGAACTTTGTCTAAAAAGAAACAAGTGCGAAGCTGCAAACAAATCTGTGAAAGGGATTCATGAAACATACCTATGCTTGTTGAAATTTATTGATAGTGGTAATAGTTTAGTTGTATATGAAGAGGTGATTTTCCATAGAGCTTGATTTATGCCATTTTTCAGTATTGCGTTCAACTGATTTTTTTCTTTCATAATTGTTTACTGTTTTACATTTTAGATGTGTTAATTGCAAAAACTATATCAGATATTTGGAAGAATCGTTCATGGTTATTGTAAATCAAATGAGAGTTCACTGGTTAGTTTCATGTGTGAATAGTTCAAAGATGTGAAGCAATAAAATATCATGTTTAGCTTGAATAGAAGCTAAGATTATCTGTTCAGATATTATGAGGCACAGTGTATGTAATGGAAAATTATGGGGAGATAATCATAAGTGAGTCATTTGAAATTAAAAAAAAATCACAAGTTTTATTTAAATTGTTGACTCATCTGTGATTTATTTTCCCAACTGTTCTTTCTTGTCTGTCAAACCACTTCCATGGTCATCTCATTTTTTCAGTTAAACAGAACTAGAAAATACAGAAGACCATTCTGCCTTTTAATGAAATTTCTTTCCTGGTCAGTGTCTGTAAGTTTGGAATGGCAGTTTGTGTTTGTCTAAATTGGTTTGTATACCAGCTGTTTTATCAGAAGCATAATGTTGTTCAAGCTTAGCAAACCACAACTAACTGCAGTTTCAATACCATTTTCCCCGTGCCAGCGTGGACGTATGGAGTCTTTGTAAATGGATGGGAGTAGGAGTATGATAAAACGTTTTCTTTCAGTTTCCATCTGGATGTGCCAAAAGGGACCAAGACATACTCTGTCATGGTAAGATGCTATCAGGAGATTTAGAGATAGTGAAAATGATTTGAGGGAATAAGAAAGACTTTGAAGAAAGAGTGTTGTGATTAGCATTGTTGGTTAAAAAAGAAATAATAACATATTTACATAAAATGAAACTGCTCTTAAGGAGCTACACCAAATCTTATTTGATGTATCTTAACATGGTAGGTGCCAGTGGGTGAAGTTGAATAACGGAAACATTTAAAACTGACGAAGTTTAAAAAATTGTATTTTATTTATGTCTTTTTTATGTGTATCCTTTCTATAATGTGTTGCTGACCATAAGTACTACATCAGACTAGGGAAAGTTATATGGATAATGCATGTTAAATCAATACTTGGCTTGTGCCTTTTTTTTTCTAAATAAAATTCTTTTTTATGCAATGGAATTAGAAAACTTTTCTTTATGTGACAAATTTTACTATTCTTTAAGCTACAGATGCATATGTATCATGTACATCCTGAGTTAATTATGTATCTGATGCTATACAGTTCTTCAAGGATTTCTATGCCATTTTAGAACATATTGTTTAACATTGTAGCTATTTAGCACTTACCCACATTTAAAGCTGCTTAATTCTATATGAAATTCTAAACAGAATTCTGAGCTGTAAATGTTAACAAATGTGAATTATATCAATTTAACACACATGAGAGATGTTAATGCTGCAGACAACATAGGATAAGCACAGATACAATACTTAGATTAGGAAGTGCTTGGCCTAAGGTTATTATAACCTTATAGATGTGATTCAACTTGATTTTGTCACTGTGATTTATGTAATTTTGTAGGTAATTTTGCCATATTCTATAACATTCTGTTGTTTCATTGCAGTCTGTGTTGCTAATCTTCCATGTGATTATAACAGCAGACTTAATTTAAATGTGATTGTGAATGTTGCTTTTCACAGCATTTATTTAGAGAGTAGAAAAAGCCATTTTCAGGTATAGGTGGTTTTGTTTTCGTTATAGAAAAAGAATGTATTGCATATTTTTGTGTCATTTTATAGGAACAGTTATTTATAATGGTAAATTTCCCTCCAGTGCACTTAATCAGCAGTGTGGGTTTTTTGTCCTTTATTATAATATTTTCTTGTCATTTTTTGATGACTTTCAGTTTAGGCTCTCAGGGTAGGATTCACTGCACCTAACTTCAGACATGTACAGTGTAGGCATTTCTGTCTTTACTGCCTCCCACCTCTGTGGTGTGATTCATCTCAAACTAAAATAGTCATGTAAAATAGGTCAGAAGCAGTGCCCCTTGAATGTGTCTGTCATACTGACTTTAAAGGGAGCATGTGGCAATGTAGAAAGACACGGGCACTGACACTGCAGGTAAAGCCCACCAGAAGATTTCATGTTCATTGTGGCCACCCTTTGAAAGAGAAAAATAGAAAAGCTACTTTATATACAGTGATAAAGAACAGTGTGGGGACGCAGTAGTTATTTATCCTGACCAGTCCAAGTGCAAGTGTATGTCTTTAGACCATGATCTTTAACAATTGTTCTTTCTTCAGTTAATACTGGCACACATATTTGTCAGTTGTTGATCCTTGCACATCTTGATTTTTTAACTATAGCTTAAACCATAAGAATGTTAAGCACATATATATTACACTGCTTATAAATGTAAGGCAATTTTTAGATGCATGGCAAGATAGAACTTGATCAATTCTGCTTAGTCCCTTGCATGATATACACTGAAGGGAATTTTTTTCCCATTTTATATCATCCTGACTGAATGCAGAAAGGAAATAAAAAACTTTTATTTCTCCTGTGTTCTCTATAAGTGTCCCTACTTGCTTTGAAAATCAAACAAACAAAAACACATGTTTAATAAACAATAAATATGACTGCTGTAAAAATG
Source organism: Tympanuchus pallidicinctus (assembly GCF_026119805.1). Taxonomy (NCBI): domain Eukaryota; kingdom Metazoa; phylum Chordata; class Aves; order Galliformes; family Phasianidae; genus Tympanuchus; species Tympanuchus pallidicinctus. The sequence goes on from NW_026294802.1 coordinate 23,861,661, forward strand.
AAATTGTAGAAAGTCTAGCAAGTCTTTTGGGAGAATATATTTGCACATTAACCACGTTATGAAGTAACTCATTCCAAAGCTTAGGAAAACGGTGCTTTTAGATTGTTGGCTTTTGGATCTTCTCTTAGAAATTTTTGAATTTTCTGAAAGATAGGATAATTGGAAATCTGCATTAAATTGGCGTTAACTAACAGAGCATATATTGTGATTGCAAAAGACTGAATTAGAACAAAATAAAACATTTTAAAATATTTAGTTTTGTTTTAATTACAATTTCTAGCACTGGAAAAGTGTCTTTCAACAGTACTTGAAGCAGTTTTCTTCCCAGAAAAATGGAGTGTTTGCTTGTACTTACTAACTGTGCAGTTGCTGAATAGTCCTGTATAGTTGTAACAGTTTGTAAAGAGAAATGAAAGTCTGTTGAGTCAAAAGCTGGAACAGCCATTTGACCTCAGGTCTGCATTGCCTGTTTTGTTTTATAATCCTGTATCTTTTCTGTGCTGAAGGAAAGATGATTTGAAAAAGTATTAGTACAGACACTCCCACTTGCACTTTTGAAAGGGAAAATGATATCAAGAGGTTAAGGATGACTGGAGAAGAAATAGAATACATTTTTAAGGAATACTCTATTTCTGCTTTCTACCATGGCCACTTATCTTCATAACACTGTATGGCAATAAAGTGATGCACACTATAGCGTACTTTTGAAGTCCTTTCAAGCTGTTATGTTATTACTGATTTCTGGTTGGTATTTCAAGAAAAAAATGCCCTGGAAGTTTTGATTGACTGTCTTGAATCTGGCTGTGAGTTGAAATTTTGCACTGTCCATAGAAGACATAGAAGATTTTAAAATATACTTGTGTGACAGGTCTGACATTTTCAAACTTGCTTCATCACTGTGAGTGCCTGGTCTGTTTCAGCAATGAGATCTGATGTTCAAAATGGCCTATACCAGCATCAGCAGGGCTGAAGTGACTTAGAGAGGCTATTCAAAGGCTGAACATCCTTGAAAATAAGATAAAGGATGTCTTCAATTAAACACCTAAATTAATTACAGCTTTTGGAATTGTGTCTGTACATGTTGTTCCTCCTATTAAAAGTCCTTGAGTAGATTCCAAATCCAGTAACTGTTATCAAATGCAGATTTGCGACCCAGGTAGCTTCAGAAAAAACTGCTAAGGTAAATGTACTCTTTGGAACTTTACTAGAACAGTAATATTTCAATTCTTGCACTAAGTGAAATAAGGTATACATAAGCAGTTTTATGGGTTTTAGTCTGGATATTCAAGTTATTCTGTGTTCACACTCATAGAAATATAATGACTAGCAGTTTGAAAACATATTAGTGTTAATCAAGCAAGGAAAAAAACTGACCCTTTGCAAGGGCCTACTTATAACCACAGTGAATACTATGATATTCTTTAAATAGAACTCTCACTTGTTGATTTTATGCTTTGATTCAGTTCCATAAGTTCTTACTCAAAGGACCAGTTTAACGGCTTGAATCACTCACTTGTTCTGACAAAAGATTCTTTCCAGATGGAGCAGAAATAGAAATAAAGGGCCAAGGCAATTGACTTTGCACAAGCTTTCCTGACAGCTTTTATCTTGTAGATACAGTTTTGCTACTCATTTTCATTACTAGTTTACTCTCTGGACAGTTTATACTTGTGGAACATAATACATTTTAGTGTCTGTAAAGATTGCAAAATGTGTATTTTATTACTAAATAAATAAAATGAATAAACTAGCATTCTTAGAAGAGTTTGAGATTAGTTTGTGAAGGGAGGAGAAACAGGCTAGAGAAGGTATCTGTTCATGGTGAGTTGTGCTAAGTCATTCTTCTTTAATGCCTTATACCTAATTTATAACTTCTTTTCTTTTTCCATCATAGGCTTTTATACTGTTTTTAAACTCTTGATGAGGTACATAGTATAAGACAGTCACTTAAAAAAGAAAAAGCTTCTCTGCTGAAGATGGTGCATAGACGATGATTGTAATCTCTTATGTTCTTTCATAATTTCACTCTTCTTAATGTACTGCGATACCTTGCAGTAATGCACATGATTTAGACTCTTCGTTTACTGGTAAGAAGTGACTCTTATTTTGCCAAGCATACTGATACCACTCTGTATAATGTTGCAATATAAACAACATAAAGGATGTAAATAGTGAAAGTGATACTTAAGTGATATGACGCAGGGTGAAATAACAAGCTGACTGTTTTCGTTATTTCTCTGCTACCATCTGGAATCAGATTATTTTGCAGTCTTTTGTCTTGATTCATCAAGTTTTAATTTTAGATTTGACTAAAATTTTATTAAAATACTCAAAAACATAATTATTGCTATGATTCTACATTAAATTGTGTCTAATTTTAAAGAGCCTTTAGACTTTTTTAATGAAGCATGTAATAACACCACAAAACAGAAGTACACTCATTCCTAGCATCAAAAGTGAATGGCATTGGACACAGACTGTGTACTAAATATACTTTAGCTTTTGGCAGTTGATGCACGAGTCCTGAAGTATGTATCTTTTCAAATCAAGTAGAATACAGCTTAGTGGCACAGAGATAAATCTTCTGTCTTTCTGTTGTTGTTGTTGCTGTTTTGTTGTTTTGCTTCATTTCATCTTTTCCTTGCACCTTCCTTTCACTCTTGCATTATGCTCCATGATCAAAATACTCTCCTCTATATTCAGACATTATGTTTTCATTCAGTTTCTCTTTTAGATTCACTCTGTGAGTCATAGTCATCAACACATAACTTAAAAATAGATAGAGCAGCGTTTATATCAGGTTCATTTCAGTTACCACCAGTGTTTCTGTGTACAGTCGTGATTTGCTGATAGTCAAGTTGTATTGAGAAAACAGATCCAGCACTGAATAATTGAATTGTTTCAAAAAATAAGGAATGGTACTTATGTTTCATCCCAGTTTTAATGAACCATGCATAAAGGGAGGCAAAGATACTACCACATAACCAAAAATTCTTGAGAATGTTAAAAATACTTTCTCAAACCTGTGATGACAAGGATGTTGTAGGCCACTGCCACTTAGTCCTAGTTGTCATCAGTCACCTGTCTAAAATGTACAAAAGGAAAGGAAATCTTGCTTATGCTTAAGCTTAAGCAAATAGGTGCTTATGCTTAAGCAAATAGGTGGAAAAAATCAAGTGTTTTGTCTTTGGGATTCACTTGCATTGTGGCTGCATTTGATTATTGTTGATTAAGAACTGCTTACGTGACAGGTTCACAGCATCACAGAACAGCTGAGGTTGGCAGGGTCCCCACGAGGCCATATGGACCAATTCTTGCTTGAGCAGGGCCATCTAGTTGTTCAAGAACACATCCTGAAGATCTACAAGGAGGAAAACTCTAAAACATCTCTGGACATCCTTTGCCAGTGTTTGGTCACTGAGACAGTAAACACATGCTTCCTGATGTTCAGGAGAAATCTCATACATTTCATTTTATGTCCTTTCCTCACAGGCATCACTGTAAAGAGCCTGGCTCTGCCTTCTTTGCATCCTCTCTTCTGGCATTTGTGTACATTGGTAACATCGCTCCTGACCCTTCTTTAGGCTAAAGAGTCCCAGTTCTCTCAGACTTTCCTCATAGAAAAGTCCCTTCTTCATCTGTGTGGCCCTACATTGCACTTCATCTCTTGTACAGGGGCCCAGAACAGGAAAGTGCACTGCAAGTGCAGCTTCACTGGTGCTGAGGGAAGGGTCACAACCCTCCACCCCACCCAACCTGCTGGTAACACTTAGCCTAATGAAGCCTGGGATATTTCTTAGTGGCAAGGGCACGTTCCTGGTCCATTTCTACAAGGCTGCTTTTCAGCCAGGTGGCCCCCAGTATGTTCTGGTGCGTGGGGTTGTTGCTCCTCAGGTGCAGGACTTTGCATTTCTCTTTGTTGAACTACATGGAGTTCTTCTCAGCCCATGTCTTCAACCTCAGCAGGTCCCTCTGGTTGCCAGCATGGCCCTCTGGTGAATCAGCCACTTCCCACAGTATTGTACCATCAGGAAACTTGCTGAGAGTGCACTCTGCCCCATCGTCCAGATCATTCATGATGATGTTAAACAGGACTGGACCTATTTCTGACCTCTGGCATACTCTGCTCATTACTGGCCTCCTATGAGACTTTGCAGTACTAGCAACTTTACTGTGGATTAGCTCCTTTTTTCATAAACTCACTTAGATATTTGAAGTAGTGATTTTAATTTAATAGACTTTTATAGCACAGCATTCAAAAATTAGTTCTGCAGTTTGCTGTTTATAAGATAAATAATTATGAAAGGCTGTTGATTGGCTGATGAAAGTAGTGTGTGTTTTTTCAGAGTAATTGCAGTACTTAGTAAAATGTCCCATTATGTACAACAAAGTCATTATATTCATATGTGCATTTCCTCTGAAAGCTTCAGTTGTTGTTCTTGTGCTTCAAAGGGCAGCTATTGTACTGCAAAAACCTGTTAGGACTACACATTTTATCCATAATTCTTGCTGACAGTTTACATCGAACAGATGAGATTTTGTTCTGCAGTGTGCTTTCCCTTATAGATTACAAAAGTTCTATATTTGAGGTTAAAAAAGGTTAATACTGATTTTGTACTCTTGCCCTTGTACAAGCATGGGTATTTGTATATTCAATAAATACACAACGCAGGACCATAATGGAAAGTACTGATAATTGATTCTCAGTTATAGAAGCAGGATGAATAATATGCTTTACCTATCAATTAGGTAAGGTGCTCTATTTCTAAAAATCTAAAAGGGTTTGTAGCGGAAAGCTTGTAGGGAGCAAAAATGTCTTAGTATTATGGTTCCTTTTCCATTATTCTCTTTCCCACTTCTAGGAGCTACACCAGCTGGGAGAGGTTAGTTTTCTGAAACTTGATATATACTGAGGCATACTGAACTGTCAGATCGTATGTTTTTTGTCTGGTTTGGTGGATAGAAAACTAAATTGTATGTAAATTAATTTGGATAGGGAGAACAACTAGATATGATGTATAGCTTTATGAACATAGTTATAAATTGATATGCAATTGTAATATTTTTTTTGTGATCTATGGTAAAGGATTAACATTTTTTCAGTCATTGATAGCTGGAGATCAGAACTCTTTGAATATTAATTTTCTCTGTTTAAAGCAGATTCTTCCTCTACTTGATGTCTGCAATGGTATCTTAAAGAAATGTCATTTCAAGAAAGGTATCGCAGATATTGAATATTTAGTTGGGTTTCTGTCACTCCGAAATAAAAGTGGTGAGGATTTAGTTCAATTTGAAAATTCTCTAATGTTCTGAGAATCACACACTGTCACTCTTGAAGGCATGTTTCTTTAACATGATTTTCCCTGATAAAGACAAGAACAGTGTGTGATATAAAGTCCCTGTTTCTGGATAATTACTCTTCTAATTTAATAAAAAACTGGTGATTTAAATCTTAACTCAAAACATCTGTTTTTCAGCACTGCATAATCTGAAGAGAAATTGTATCTCAGAAGCGCTAGCATAAACCGTGCTTTGCCATTTAAATGTTCACCTTGTCTCTACAGTCATTATCAGTATCAGTGTGCCTGAATTTCCAAAGCACTTCGTATAAAGATTAGATATATAGATAGTCTTTCTTTTTTTTTATATATATATATATGTAACCTACAATTTTTATAAGTGGGTGTGTTTTGAAGTAAACCTCAAAAACATTAGTTAAAAAAGTAAAGTGTACTGAAAGATTTGGAGAGAATAATTTAATGAAGATGTGCGGTAAATATAGTACATATAACACAGACTGAGAGTTTCATCACTCAAGATACAGAAATAATTGAAATTGAGCCATCTCAGGGAATTCATTAGCACATCTCATACTTCTTTGCGATGTTGGGTTTCTTTTCATTTAGGACATATTTTTTCCCCTACTAAAACTCAACTCATGGAACAATTAAACCATTAATTGGAAGACTCACTGGAGCAAGTCTTTGAGTTGGGATTACCTAGGATTCTCTGTGAGCACTTCTACCACTGAATGGTAATTGCGGTCTGTAGGTCTTTTTTCTCTCCTTGTCCTTTTGGATCTGTTCAGTTTTCTTTATTCTGCTTATTCTGTTCCACTTTCTCCTTACTTTCGGGCCAAGATGCTTGGTACATTGCTCAGTGGTTGTGGCAATCAATTAGACATGGGAGACCTGGTTTCAGCTTCTTCTTCCAAAGAGACTGCTGAATTCCAGTTATAAGGCTGCTAGCTTTTCTGAAACATGCTTGTAACTGTCAGGACCTGTGAGCACGCATTCTGCCATGCATTGAGTCATACTTTCTTTACCAAATTTACCTAGGCCGACTCATTCCTGTGAGGAGGCTTATTACATGTTTTTCAGGAAAATAATAATAATAATAACAACAATAAATTAGTAATAATAAATGTTTCCAAGTTGTTTGTGTATTGCAGTGAAACTGTGTTCAGATTCCATGAGGGTCTTGAAAAACGGGTTGGTCTATTTCACTGGGAGCTAAAGGAAAATACATAGTTGTTACTGGTCACATTTTCACATGGAACAAAAGTTTGTGGAGAGAGAGAACAACAGTAATAATGCTTTCATCTTTTCCAGAACTAAGACGATGTGTTTAATTGAACCAAAAGGTTTGTCTGAGTGCAGATTCCATCGTTTGAGTAGGAAAACTAAACGATACAGGACAGTATTTTGAAAAGCAGTAATTTATTGAAAATAATGAGCAGCTAAGTAATACTAAACAGAAATCCAAATAAGAGCCCCCAGTGGAAGGCTGCTGCTAGAAGATAGGTAGCTATTGACGAGTAAATAAAGAACTACAAAGTCCAGCTACAGCAATAACAGTACGATTGTGAAAGGCATTATTGAGGCAGAGACTAGAGTGTTCTTCACTTTGGTATTTGCTATCTCTTAAAGACATTGGCAAAGCCTTTTTTTTTTTAATGAGTTGGGTTAAGGTTTAGCACAAGCAAAGACTGGAGATTCCTATGTTGCTGGTAGAAATGAAGATAAAAAGTTATGAAATTTGAAACAGGAGAAATTCAATTTAATAGGTACATTTATTTAGTAATGGAAGAAATTGTCTATTGGAGAAATATGCACGGAATTCTGCTTACAAATTCTACAAGCTATGGACTTGGTGAGTGAACGAATAGCTGAATTTCTGTGATCTTACAGGCAAATGATTTTATGTGCCTTCAAAGGAAACTTTATTCATTGCACTTAAAGTTTGGAAGGTAAATTGTGAAGGAGAAAGTATCCACTCAGAATGAAAGGTTCTAAATACAGATTAGCAGAAATCCTCTATCTTTGCTTTGACCAGCTGAGGGACCCCTTTGCCAGTACCTGCATCTAGATCTTCTGGAAGAGAAATCAAAGAAGGGAGTACAATCTATTATGTGAAATGTAATTCTCAAGAAAATGTTACAGGCAGTACTTTTCCTTTTATTCTGTAGATAATATAGAAGCAATATCGTGGTAATTATAAGAAAATGTTTTACAATACTAGGATCTAAGGGGATTTTTTTTTCTCTTTGGCTTATAAAATATGATTATTGTATTATGCATACACTGGCTTACTTATTTAAGCAGACATTTCAGAAACTATCCAAACTCCTTTCATAGGCATTTTTCTTTAGAAACTGTTATCTTCAGTTAGTTTTCTAATCTCTTCAGATTTTTTTATGCTTTCCTAAAATCCTATTTTTCAATTTTAGCAAATGGAACACTAAGTTTTTGCTGCTAAAAAGTTTCTAGTTCTTTGAATATTGCTTTCTTTAATGTCTTCATGTAGTTCACACGGTCTGTGCATGAAAAAACATGCCGTAGATGCTTTCTGGATATTCAGTGCAGGTGTTCCTAGCGTAATCTTTGATCTTAAAAGGAATTCTTTTCAAAGATCCTGTGCAAAACTAAAAAGCTAAGCTGTAAATCTATATCATTGTGTAGCACTTTTAGGCACGGAATAAAATTTCAACCTTATATTTAGTAATGTTACGAAAGAATGAAAAAAAGAGAGGCTTTCAACATGTGTTGTAGCTTTAACTGTTTCCAACTGTACATATTCTCAGAAATACTTATTTTCCACTATTTGCAGTCCATATTAGCACACATTTATATACTTAACATATATATAGAGAGAGAGAGAATAACAATTTGGAGAGCAATAAATTATTTCTTAAATCTAGGCAAGCTGGTCAAAACAAAAACCCTCTTTGTTGTTTAAAGCCTGCTAGTATGTGTTAATAGATCTGTCAGCAAGTGAAACATTACAATTATTGTTATCAAGTACATCTATAACCTGAACAGGAGGCATGCTTCAGGTTAGTCGGAAGAGGTCCTCTGTTTTTCACTGTGCATGCTTGCTTGAAATGAAACTGTGTGTTATTGGTTAACTGGGATGCTTAGCATAATCACTTTGCAAAGGCTGTGGCGGAGGGAGGTGATTATCACTGAGAACAGATGGGCAGGTCCCGAGCACTGCCAGATTCTGCACAAGCTCCACGTACCGTAGGTTCTAGCTCTCTTTTCTTCGGCATTTCTAATTTTTATGCATTCTGCATATTTTGAATGGCTGGCTTAGCTAAAGGTCAGGGAGCGATGACCTTACAGCTTAGCTTACGGATGTAGGAGTGGAGCATTCAAAACGCTGTCACTGTATTTCTGGACGGATGGGGCAGACTGCATTTTGTACAATTGCCTTCCTAAATGTGTGAAAGGATTTATCTCTGAGCTTAGCACTCTACTCTGCATCTGTAGCTTTCTGTGGATTGTATTGTCTGTGCGACCAGAAATGATATTCTCAGATATGAACACTGTTTCTGCCTCTCCTAAAGTGCATCCTCCTAATGGGACCCGGTTTTATACTTTTCAGGTAAGTGAACTTTAATAAAACTGAATAGATTTTTCTTGGTACATAATGATAGGTAAACTTTGAGTAAGAATGGCTAATGGGTTAAGAAGCTTATGTGTTAATTGTTTTTTCTTGGTAGGAGGCAATATGTAAGAAATGAATATTATCACAGTAAGTTTGCTGCCTTCATGAAATCGGCATGTAAATTGTTCATAAATGAATATTAAATTGTATTCACAATGATTTTGCTATTGGTTCTGTTTTTCCAATATTCTTGTCTTGAGATTTGTTAGAGTTATAGTTCCTTAGACGGACCCACACTGAGTCTTACTGTTAATTCCAATTAAGCACTGTGTTGTTGGCATGATCAGAAATTCCCAATTTATGTTACATTAAAAACATATATATTTTAAAAACTTTGTCTGTTGCACCTGTCCGGATTTTTTTTTTTAATCCTGAGTGTAGTTTCATGCTGATGCTTAATTTGATTCCTTTGGATAGTAATCATACATGTGCAATGGACAGAATAGCAAAATCTATTGTTAGGATTATTAAGGATCCTAGTTTTAACCCAAGTTTTCCCTCATCCAGGTAAGTCATATTGTGTACTCATCCAAAGGTAAAAAAAAAAAACAAAAAACAAAAAGCATATTACATGCTCTAAATCTATTGTGCAAACCATTCTAATTAAAGCCAGTTTTCTGTGGCATTTAATTAAAGGAAATCTTCAGTGCCTTAGTCCTGGAAAAATATCTACATGAAAATTTAACAATAGAATACCTGCCCCACCTCCCAGCTGCTCCTCATAGTGCTTTGGCCCTGCATGGCAATTCAAATACTCCATTACTTAAAGAGACAACAGCCTTTCGAACTCAGCTTCTGATATAGTTAGGATTTAAATAATCTTCCTATTCATAGTCACGTATATTGGTTTTGTCTTGTTGGTTACTTGATGCTATTGTGGATTGATATCTTTAATACTCAGTACATGCTATGTATACCGGAGCAAACAATATGAGGCAATTAAAAGTTAAATATAAAATACATAGCAAACTTTCTTCACAAAATGCAGGCATCCCTTCCTTTGTGTTGAATAACTGCATTTTGGTTTTATTTTCTGTTCATCTGTTGTTTTTAATTGTGCTATCTTGCTCTTCTCACAGTGATGTGAAATGATAGTTGAGGGCTGCACAGAAAGAGTGGCATCTTCCTAACAGTGACTATCTGCTGATCCTGGCAGTGATTCAGAGACATAAATGCCCCAGGCCTGTTTTTCTATAACATGACTACTTTTCTCACACACTGACATCTAAATACTCTGTACAGTCTCCTGTAACTATGCTCTTACACACAGTTCTTGACATCAGGTATTCTTTCTGAGTGTGCTGAGTTGAAAGTGTCACTAAAATTAAGATGCTCAGTTGTAATTCCAAATTTGCAGTTTTATTATCTAGTACTTTAGGAAACTAAACAATAACAAGTATATAATTTTGTACAGCACGTATTGTTCTTAGTTTCAATCTCTTATGATTTCTGTAGATGGTATCCTACACTCAAAATACTTCATTTAAAAGTGTTTTCTCCCACTAAGCAGAGAGGACAATAAATGAAAGTGAAATGTAACTTACTTTCCTCCTTCACCATGTATATTTTAACAGGCAATGTAGAGTTTGATTTACATTACTGCTATTTCAGGACAGTCTTTTAGCATACTAGAACAGCTTGGTGTTATTAGTGCTAAAAAAAAATCTGAAAAAAAAGTAAAAATTGACCAAAGAAAGCTTCTATTTTCCTCTGATGTCCTTCTTAAATATATAGACACATTTTTAAAAAAAATTTTTTTTGTTTTGTTTTGCATACATCTATGCATTAAAAAGAAAGATACATGAAGCAACTTTCCACTCCTTGCTTTGGCCTGCTCTGTCCTTCCTTGCTTTCTAGATTATGACCACAGTTCCTCTGGTATCTTCCCTTGAGTTACTTCAGTCTTTGTTTATAATTTTAATAATTGCTGAGAAGGACTTCATATGACTCTTGTTAAATTTTTTGTTTGTGTTTTAAACTACTTTCACTTTTGCCTTCTTGCTTACTTATTCTATGGTGTCCCTATGTTAAATTGTAATCTCTTTGAGGTTACTTCTTTCATTTAAATTATTTGCAAAGCTATTGACCAGTTTAATGGTTGTTAATTTGAACTATATGTGGCAGGTATTTAATCTAAATATGTGAAAATAAACTTAGCAAAGCCAGTGTTTAGCATGTTCAAAACTGAAGCTCTGTGAAAATTGTGAGATGAGGACCTGAACTCTGACTGACAGGGTAGCACTTAAGCTGCTGAATTAGTTGTACACTGATTCAAAACCACAGCATAATAATTCTCTCATCAACAGAAATGGTGTTGAAGGAAAACTAAAGCATATGCACAAGTTGCATTCCACGGATGTTCATAGGAAATAAACCTAAACTGGCCTCTGCTGACCAATACATCTAGAACTCTTGGACCAGATAGGATCACAGGAGTGGATATCTCTACAAGCTTGAGCATTTATTAAGCATTTAATTAAATGCTTTTAATAGTATGCTTTTGTTAAATGTGTTTCATTTGAAAGTGTAGTGAATCGAGATTAGAATTTTACCATAATTTTGCAAATGCAGATTTTCCTGCCTGACAGACATTATGTTTAGACTAAATTAGCAAGGAATTTCTCAACAACTAATTGCAATATTTAATTACATTTTCATCAGAAATAAGAGAAGATAAATGAAGTTTCTTTGCTTCCCCATTCTCTATTATGTTGTTTTATTGATTTAGTTTTTTCTCCTGAATGACTCGTGCTTAGAAAATGCATTGATTTTGAAAATGACTTAGATATCTACATCTATCTGTGTAATGCTATGAAATTACTAGTTTCTTTGTTCTACTCATGAAATCTGTCCTTATGCAAATGTTAAAAGCCTGGTTAAGATAGCATATTTATTGAAGTGCCTGTTATTATTAAAACAAACTCATGCTTTTATCTTAGAGTATGCTTGATTAAAGCAATTAGAATAGCAAACTGTATAAGAGGAAGTCATACAGAAGTTATATACTATATGAAAAGAAGGAGTTATAACACAGTTATGAACAAGATTTAATTTTATGAGAACCAAGGTGATGCCAAAACATAGTGCTTTGTATTTCGGTATCTCTATTAGATCTGAGTTTGCTTGTCTTGCAGACTTTTGCAGCCACATAAAAGAAAGCAGTGGTTTTCTTTCTTCTCATCTTCAGGCTTGATAAAGAGATAGCATTCCTGCTACTGTATGTGGCTAAATTACTTCGCTAGGCTCCCTCAGTGAGCATGTACCTGTCACCAAAGTTGTAAACAAGTGTTCCAAGTAGTGACACTGGCTTGCTCCTTGGTTGGTCTTGTATTATTTACTGTGTTTAGTGAAATTTGCATAAAATAATGGTGCAAGTGCAACAAATCGGACTATAAATGAGATTTTTAATCGTTGTTGGTTATGTAATGGGGAACATTAATATACTGAAGAAGTCATTTTTAATCAAACTGAGTTTTATAGTGCATGAAGGTTATGGCATTTTTATAAAGGCACAGAATTAAGGAACTTAATTTTAAAACATCAACTTTCTTTTTTGAAAGTTGAATAATACTGCTTTGATCATGGCTAGCCTGCTCTAGTATTAGATATGGAGACTGGTGACCCTGCGTGCGGCAGGATGGTTGGAGCTTGATGATCCTTGAGTCCCTTCCAACCCAAGCCATTCTACGACTTTATGATTTAAAAGCAAGTTAAGTCATGTTGGTGTTTTCTGTGCACTTAAGATTTTGGTTTAATTAAATTTGTTGAGTACACTGATAGATGTGAATACTAATTTGTGCATCTTCCAAACATCCAAGTTACTTTCACATTGTATGTGGAATTTATTCCAACAGAATTTGAAATTCAGAGACATTTTTTGGTTTCAGCTTCCTTGCAAAAGAAGGAAGCCTTTTAGTTTAGAAAAAGCTAAAATGTGTGTACAAATAGTATTTCTATCTCTTGTAATTGTCCACTGTTAAGGTAGGCACACATCTAAAGCACAGAACTAAGCACAGGCCTAACTAAGGGCTGAACGGGATGGCAAATAGGGAGAAATGGGGAAGCAGGCATGCACAGAAGACAGAGACACACAGATTGCTGCAGAACACAGGGTCTATGGATCCTGCTGTATCTTTAGCTTTCAAATAATCAGCATGGAGTAACAGTGTCTGTAAATGATAAATGCAAACTTTTAAATGCTTGGAAGCACTACTAGCCTATATTATAGTCAGATAAAATCTGGATTTATAAATGAGCTCAGGACATCTGGATTATACTCTTTTTATACTTCAACAAGTAGTGAAAAAGGAGCTATTTTCTGAAACCTTGAGAGGTTAAAGCAATTTTATATTAAAGTCATATGATGATCGGAAGGCCTATAAAGAAATACAATGACTTTCCTAGAAAAACTGAAAAGAAGTCCTAAAAGTTTTATATGAGATGAAAATGTAAATACAGTATGAACTACTGCAAAAGTGCATTGCTGATCAAGAATTTGAAACTGGGTTACTGGGAAAGTGGGAAATGTGTCTATACATAAAACATCTATTGCCATGACTGTGATAACAACTTATTTTCAGCTGTTAACAACTAAGAATTTATGCTATTATGACAGCAAATTAACAACAGAATGCAAACAAAAATGTTACTTTGCAGTACAGAATGTGCTTTAAGCTGTATGGAAAAAATCGTACTCTGTGCAAAATGCTGAACACACTTGTTAATTTTCCTGTGTTGTGTAATTTAAGTGAACTGTATACTTACCTAGAGCTGCTGCTTTGTACTATCTTGTGGTTTCAGTGCTTCAATAGTCCTATTCTTGTTTCATGTCTCTCTTATACAGAAAATAGTAAATGAAACAGAAGGTCTCCTGTAAGAGAAAGTATCTTGTCAAAATGAATAATTGCACTTATCTGAATAGATGTATCATTAGATCATGCTTTAGGTAGCTAAGCCATGCTACTCTTTAGCAGACCATAACTTTTCTTTTTTATTATTTTGTTGCCTCACATGTTTCTATGTGATGTAATTTAACGACAAAGGCAAACACTTTTGAGTGTCTTTTAACAATAACTTTGCAGAAATCTCCAGTTCTATGAAAAATATATATTTTCAGTGATGGAGAAGGTTGTTGATCACGTTATATCTGACATGGTCACTGGTGCCACTACAATGTTCTTGTAAAATGTGTATTTGATGAGCTTTTTCTATTCCTACTCTATTCAGACTTAATTGCATACATAGTAAATACACTATGATTTATATAACATGCAGAATGTGGCCAAAAAATGTATGTATGTGCTTACAGACACAATCCACAGAAGAGCTATGGTGTCTGATCTTGTCTCTAACACTTGCATCTTTTTCTCTCTGGCTGGTGGAGCATATGGGTAGCTGCCCCTAGCAATTCCCTGCCAGGCACCAAATTTCTCCCTTGATTTTACCTAAATTAACATTTTCTCTCTTTACTTAACCCACTGGCACAGTACATTTCTTTTGCAAACATCGTGTGAAAGGGCTAGAGGCATGTTCTTTCTGAAAGCTGTAAATTCATAGCAGATTGGTAATTTATATCATTAATGATGGTAAGCATCACTATAAAGGCAACTGTAATAGGAATTAAGTGAATAATTGCTTTTGTGTGCAAAAAAAAGTGTGGTACATATCATGGAGGCCATTGTAAACTTCATAAGGTTTGAAAGCTCTGTTATTGAATGTAAACTGTAACAGTGGCAGCAGGGCTGATGGAGAGGTGTTTTTAAAGACTTCTGGCATTTTAACAGTGACAGAGAGTACTTTTGGATCAGTGGTTTGCCCTGATAATCAAAAACTCTGGGCACTGTGAAAGCCAGGAGACAGTAGTAATTTGCATTGCAAATAATTTGGAAATATTTATAGCCATGTAAGTGAGTTTTATGTAATTAAGGAATTCCAAATGAATCGTGTGAAGACTGTGCTTACATGGTCTTTTATTCAGAAACAAACTGACAACTGGCAGTAGAAACTGATCCTGTAAGTGGATGAGAGAGAGAGTGGTTGAACACTGGAACAGGCTCCTATGGGCAGTGGTGATGGCACCGTCCTTATCAAAGTTCAGAAAGTGTCTGAAGAATGCTCTCAAACATATGGTCTGATTTTTGGGTGAGTCTGTGTGGAGTTGGGAGTTCAGTGATCTTTATGAGTCCTTCCAACTCAGGAAGGGATTCTATAAGCACATAGCATTTATTCTGATTTATTATACTAATCTGTGATATGTGTTTTCATTGCCTGTTTTATGATGAACAAACTCAAAGACTTTCTGCTCAAAGAAATATTAATGCAGTGTTAATGTGAATGTACCACAAAATATTAACATTCTCTGTACCCAAAGAGTGATCAATTTTTAAGAAATATTTTAAAAATGTATACACAAAAAAAACTTGTTCAACCAAATAAACTCTCAATAAGTGTCATCTAGTAGTGCTGTTAAATTGCTTTGGTAGAATGGAGAATGCTGTGAGCATTTGTTAACGAGTCCAGGTGCACTGACAGTGGATTTCAGTGTTTTCCCAATTGGTGGCAATGTGACGCTTAGACTTTAGCAGTGGAACAGAAGTGTTCAGGCTGACAGGAAAATAAGAACATTGTCCAGGCATTCTGGTAAACGCTCCTAAACCTGTGATACTTAAATATGCTGAGGAAAATATGAGGACTGCTCTGAAAGCAATGCCTCCTATTTTGGTATGTGGGTCCACAACATTGGAGGTGAATGTTGTTGGAATGGCAATAGAGGTTGAACCTTCTTGCCAGTATTCCAGTACATTTTGTTGCTGTCTGAGAGATGGCAACAGAGGGGTATTCTGGTAAAATGTTGTCTGACATGGAAGTGCATATGAAGCAAAGGTTTGTCATTGAATTCCTTTACAGGGAAAAAATTGCACCCACTGACATTCATTGACCAAACAGTGGATGTGAGCACGTTAAGACAGCAGGTGGTGCGTTTCAGCATTGGTGACAGCAACATGAAAGACATGCCACGTTCCAGATGGCCATACACAGCTGTCACAACACTAAATGAAGAGCGTTTCCATCCACGTGAGTCGTGAGATTATGACCAGGGAACTGTGTACAGAGCTGAATATGCATTGGAAACAATGATGGAAGTGTTGGAATATCCAGAGTTTGCACAGAGTTTCACAAATGCTCACGCAGGGAGAGAAGGAACACCATATGCAAGTTCTTCTGGATCTATTGAACCAATATGAGGCTGCAGGTGACAGTTTCCAGGATCACATCATTATCAGTGATGAGAAGACTTGGTGTCACCACTACAAGCTGGAGTCAAAATGGCAGTCCATGGAGTGGTGACGTGAATTCCTCATTGAAGGAAAAGTTCAAGATGCAGCCCTCTGTGGGTAAAGTGATGTGCTC
The DNA here is from genome assembly GCF_026119805.1 of Tympanuchus pallidicinctus. Classification (NCBI taxonomy): domain Eukaryota; kingdom Metazoa; phylum Chordata; class Aves; order Galliformes; family Phasianidae; genus Tympanuchus; species Tympanuchus pallidicinctus. The sequence continues at coordinate 23,878,020 of NW_026294802.1, forward strand.
TGTCTTTTTGGATAGGAAAAGGGTGATCCTTGTGGATTTCCAGACAAACCATCAACTCTGTCTGCTCCATTGCGGTGCTGAGTAAGCTGAAGGCTCAAACCAGGCCAGAGAAGACAACTTTTCTCTTGCAACATGGTAACACCAGGCTCTACACCAGTTTGAAGATTGTCCTGATTTAGTGCCTTTTGTCTTATGTCCTTTTGGGCCAATGAAACCTGGACCGCATGGGCAACATTTTCCTAGCAATGACACCTTCAGAGCTGTTGTGAAACAGTGAGTCAGCACTGCTAGTGGAGATTTTTACAAGCATGGTATTCAGCTTCTTGTTCATTGCTAACAAAAATGTGTAGCTAATAGTGGTAACTGTTGAAAAATAGTGTTTTGTAGCCGAGAATTTGCTCTGTCAAATAGTGTCATTATGCTCATTGCAGCTATTGTAGTTTCCATGGAAATAAATAGCAAGTGTTACTTTCAGAATGACCTACATACTTACTGTTGTGTGCCTTAAAAATCTATAGAAACTTCTAGCTTGCACAAATCTTGGGGTTTTCTTTTTTTGGGGGGGGGGGCATAATTCTGTTGCATCAGAGAATTGTGATTTTCTGCCATAAGAGCTCATCAGAGACAATGGTTGCACTATCTGCATCCCTAGTGACACCTGTGACAAAGGATTGTCTTTGAAAAGACAATCTTGGCTGCCGGTTAGCTGCTGTTTTTTAGCTGAAATGGTACTGAGAGCTGCCCTGACTGCCCTGTCTGCCCTCTTTCTTCTTATTCTACGAACACTCATTTTCCTTATTATTCTCTTCAGTCTGCCAATAAAACGGTCTGATACATTTTATGAAACTGCTGCTCTGCATACGGTAAACTGGGAAGAGTGACTGAATATTAGCTGTTTTGATCTCTTAAAATATTTGCATCCTCCTCCAGACAGAAAATACGCATTGCTTAAGGAAGAAGTGAGAAACATACTTCTTATATGGACAGCGGTTGCCAGTTGGGGAAATCACAAAAATTAGTCCTTCTCCCCAAAATCCACAATGTAAAGCAAAACATCTGATACATCCTTTAAGACAAATAAATAAATAAATAAGTGTAGGACTTTTTGCTATCATTGCAGACACTTAGTATGATTGTGGTGTCATTTTTTACTCCAAAAATATGAATATGGTAATGTATTAGAGTAGCAATGAATACAGGACCTTAAAATATATACATAAAGTGAAATAGAAAGGACTTACAGGCTTTGTGTCTTAAGTCAACGTTAGTGTAAATTTTCCATTTTCTTTTACCTATCATGCAAAAATATTCACATATTAGCATTATTCAGTGTGGAAGCTGAACAATAACCAAGCAGTGCAGTCAGTGTATTTTTCCGTGTAGAATTACTGTCAGACTGTGACCAATCCTAGTTTGCAGCGTAATGGAGTAAAAAGTCAGCTTGTGCCTCCTGGTGCCAAAAGCACTAGGACTGAAAAAGAATTGCCATTTCATTTGCAGCTGGCTAGATGCGACCAATAAAAGCAGCAAACCAGTAGGAGGAATAGCAATAGGAGTACTTTCTCCTACTCCATAAATAGGATCATGGTAGGGTTTCTGAATCATAGCTAGAAAGCCTGGCTCCATTTCAGAAATGCCTTCACTGATAGATTCTGGGCCTGGGTTTCTTTTACCAGAATTTGTACAGAAAATAAAACCATACTAAGAAATGTACGTTTTCCAGAGTAAGAATACCAGGGATTTTTAAATAGTATATGTGTTGGCTTGATACTAGTGGATCCATTCTCTTAGCTATGTGCCCACTGTGGCAAGGGGCTTCAGAGCAGAATGTGTGAGTAATAAGCTGTTCTTATAGAGAAACAGAACACTATAGACATAGTCTGTTATGAGAGCAGTTTGACATTTTGACATCTCTGTAGATCTGTGTACTGAACAACCTTTTTATACTGTGATTATCACCTACTAGAAGTAGCATGGTTTTTCTCCTGTTGGTTTTTGTTTATTACTAGTCTTGCTATGCTGAAGCTTTCCTGTCTCTGTGGGAAAAATGAGTAAGGAATTTGTCAGCTTTGCTATACATTTGAAATGTATTCCTAGTTGTTTTCTTAGATCTTGATTATATCTCCTCTCATTAACTTGCTACATACTGAACATGTAGAAAGCAGTGCTTTGTGATGTGCAGTAAAGGAAGATGTTTTCTATGGAAGCTTTTAGTTCCATCTTAACTACATTTTAACACTGTCTAATTCTTCATCTTCAAAACTTTTCTCAGTATAGCTTTTGTTGGTCTGAAAGTCTGAATTAATCAACTATATGAACATAGATATGGCCCTACACATCAATTAATAACCTTATGCTAATTTGATATCCTTCAGGAGCTGGAAATAGTGTATATCAGTACTTAAAGAAATGCTTTTGGTTAGGAAGTATCAAAGATAAAGTCTTCATTTTTAGAAATGTTTTTATTAGTTCCAGAAAATATAAGTAAGCAGCATCAATGGATGTTGATGAAATGTGGGTGACTTATCTGCAGTTTTTTTCTTTCTTTTCATCTGTCTTCAGGCAAGAAAGTCAGGCAGTGCAAAGTTCAGTTATCCAATGATCAGTGACAAATTGTATAATGCATGATTATAATGGTGTTAAGTAAGTTGAGATGTGAATAAACTCTTTTGATGAAATGCTTATTAGCCTATAAATGTGTCTGGGGCTTGGAAAATTACTGTGATAGAATCATTGAAAGGAATATTCCAATTTTACCTGTATTCATAAGCTGTATTTTCTTTTTAATTTACATCCAAGGACTTATAATGCTAAATATTTTAGTAATGATTTTATTAAATAAATCTGATTTCTCTTCATCTGTTCCTGTGTAGCTCAATTGTTGGTTGGCATTTACACTTAGAATAACATTTATGGAGGCTAGGATTGTTTTGAAATGACAGCTGACATTCAGTTGATAATATGATTCACTTGAATATGTAAACAAATGAGAAAAATGTGGATTCAGTATTTCCGCCGAAATAATTGGAATTACTGATTCATGGAAATCTAAGTGGTATCATTATATTTTTTCGCTAAGAGAGATTACATGACTAAGTGCTTGATTCTACGAAATGTGTTACTTCTAGTGGTAGACCTAACAAATATGAGATTGCTGACTTTTTTTTTCTTTTTTTTTTTTAAATAAAATATTCTGTGAAGGCTGCTCTGGAAGCAGTGCCTCCTATTTCTTTATGTTGGCCCACGTCAGAGGAATGTTGGTGGTATGGCTGTACAGGTTGAAACTTCCTGCTAGTATTCCATTACATTTGTTGCCATGCAACAGGTGGCAGCAGAGGGGCAGTCTGATAGAATGGCATCTGACATGGAAGTATGTATGAAGCAAAGGTGTGGCACTGAATTCCTCTACAGAGGAAAAATTGTACACATTGACATCCATCAAAACTTGCTGAATGTTTATGGAGACCAAGCAGTGGAAGTGAGCACAGTGAGACAGTGAGTGGTGTTTTTCAGCAGTGGTGACAATACTGTGAAAGACCAACTATGTTCCAGACAGCCATGCAGTATTTTGTATCTGAGAATTTGTTCTACCAAATAGTTTTATTGTGCTCTTTGTATCTGTTTTAGTGTCAATGGAAATAGATAGGAGGTATTACTTTCAGAGAGACCTATATATTATTGTATGTGTGCACTGTTGTGGGACAGTGTGAAGAATGACTTTGTCTACAGATTCAGCCATAGCAGTGTTGGTGCTGAGTGAGGATATGCCAATGATGCTGAAAATGCATGATGGTATGGTTACACATAGAGATGGACTTGTGCTGTTAGCATATTAAGTCAGTATGTCAGGACATAATCAAAAATGCTAACTGTGGTAACTTGATCTGGATTGTGCTTATGCCTGCAATGATAAATACTTAGGCAGAATATAAGTTAATCTCTATGGTTAAAGAGGAAGTGATTAGGATGAGATCTCTGTGCTGTACACATCTGGAGGCTAGTTGGGTTGCTTTGAAGTGAATCTAATCAGGTCCTTGGATGAACAGCAATGAACTGATGGAAAACTTTAGAGTGTTTAGACACTCAGAGATTATATTTCAATTTAGTTCAAGAGGAATCCAGTTCAAGTGCTCTTAAATCACTTTGTGATGCAAAGCAAAGCAAGTTTGCGTTCACATGTGTAGCTCAGAAGGCCAATGGTATCCTGGGTTCCATCAGAACTGGGATGACCAGCAAGGCAAGGGAGGTGATTGTCCTCCTCTATTCTGACCCCGTGAGGCCCCGTATGGAGTACTGCATCCAAATCTGGGGCCACCAACACAGGAAACATGTGGAGCTGTTGGAGAGGGTCATAAAGATGATCAGAGGGCTGGAGCACCTCTCTTTTGAAGACAGGCTGAAGAAACTGGGTTTGTTCATTCTGGAGAAAAGAATGCTGCAGGGAAACCTCATTGTGGCCTTCCAAATTTTAAAAGGGGTTTATAAACATAAGAGAAATTAACTTTTTACACAGGTAGATAGTGGTAGGACAAGGGGGGATCATTTTAAACTAACAGAAGGGAGATTAGATGGCACGGTAAGTCTTTTATTGAGATAGTGGTGAGGCTGCCCAGAGAGGCTGTGGATGCTCCATACCTGGAGGTGTTTAGGGCCAGGTTGGGTGGGGCCCTAGGTAACCTGATCTGGTACGTGACTTAGTGGCTGGCAACCTTGTCTGTGGCAGAAAGGTTGGAACTGAATCCTTGAGGTCCCTTTCAACCCAAGCCATTCTGTGATTCAATGAAGTTGAGGCAATGGGGAAGTTTACTTCAGCCTGATGTGAAATAAAACACTAATGTAGACTTGATTTTTGTAGTGGTATGCTCTGATAAACAGCAGTTCAGAATTAGGACCTAGTTCTGTGAGTCCCAAATCCTATTATGGGAGAACACATTCTTCTGAAGAAGCCCAAAAAGATGTCTCTCTGTATGTAGCTAATACTTGTCAATATAACTGTAATTATGAAGACTGTCTTGCCTCCCTAATGTCATACAGTCAGTCATTTCGGACAAATCTTTTCAATTTTATGCTCGGGGTGTTTTATTATTTTCCTAGTATGAAATTGCTATTAATATTATATGGAGAAAAATATCATTAGGATGTTATATTTCTGAGAAAATAAAAAGTATGCATCTACAGTTTTGATGAAGCAAATGAAAAGATTGCTGGATATTGAAGTGTAGAACACTCTTTCCCATAGGATCTCACACTGGTAGTAGGCAGAAAAATAATTCTTTCCAATTAAAAGTGTGTTTCATATAGTTCATTTATTAGCTCAATGGTCAGTTTTGATTTATTTTGTAAGGTTTGAAAACATGTATCATCTCTATTGGCTTGAAACTTTGGATTAGGTTGGCTAGCGCAGTTATGAACAATAGAACAAAAAATCTAACGGTCTGCTACATCTATCTGAAAAAGACTGAAATTTGTAACACGTACACAAATCTATTGCTTGAAGTGAAGCTGTCAAAATCAACTTTTGTGCTTCAGAATTTTTGTTTATTAGAATTAGAACGCCTGATGATGAAGTCCAAGGGGGACTAGAAAAGTAACATATGTTGCTGTTCAGATATTAAATAGCTAATTACATTTCTTCTGTTTTGTTCACTGTTCTAGTCAACAGACTTGGACAAACTCCTGGTCTATTTTTGACACCTACTAAAAATACCATTAATTGTATTCCTTAAGTAGTTCTTAGTGATTCTCAACACTTTTGTTACATGATTTTCTTAAAAAATCAGGCTTTGTGCTGCAGTTCCCAGCATCATCAAGTTTAACTTGCTGTATTGTAGGGCATTTTCTTGTGACAGACTATTAACAGTTGTAAGTTATGGTCCTCTGTATGCTTTTTTTCAAAGAACACCAAGATAGGGCAGCTCTTCACAGGTTATGTATGTCTTATTCCCCTGTGCTGAGCTGCACAACATCAATGGAGGCTTGAGGTTCTGTCCAATTTTCATCCAAGAGGAAATTCATAATAGGTCTCTGGAATGAACTTTCCCTCCATTATACCTATTCATTTTGTTTTGTTTCTATATTGGCAGACTACACATGGAGGAAGTCCTCTGGAAGTGTGAAATATCATTAATCTCAAATTTAATCCCTAATTTTTGAGTACCAACAAATGCAAGACTAGCCTATAATTTTATTTAATATGCTGAGGATTTCATTAGATTATCTCATTTTAAATGCCTTTTCCTCTTTATGTAGGTATCTTCTACTTAAATGCAATGCTTATTTGTAAAAATTTTAAAAAGTGATTAATTGGCAAATAAAGAAAACAAATATAATTTCTCTTCTCTTCTGTTCTTTGTATTATACCACAATTTACACTGACTCTCTCTTTGCTTTCCTGTATAAAGTAGGAAGTATGGTGCCCACCTGGATCTTCCAACTATGGATCCTGGTCCTTTTTGAGTCTTGTTTGTGTTGAATGGAATAGTATGAAAACTTTTTAAAACAAGTCTGGACTATAGTGCCATGATTTATGGGGATAGATATAATTAATTTAATCACTTTTCTAAGGAAATGTAGTGACATGACCCTGAAAATAGGCAGAAAAAACTGTTACACCTTTATGTTAATTCGTATCTTTAATTTGAAAAGACTGAGAAGAACTGAAAAAGAGATTTTATCTCCTTTTTCTCTATAAACAACTATTACTTTCCAGAAAAGGAGCAGTTTGCACCCTTCTAGTCAGTTGGTGTCCATGAATTGAATATGAATTGGTGTCCATTGAATAGAATAGCAGTGGTGAGGTTATCTAGTGTACATAAGCATTTAAGAAGCAGCGGAAATTCTGAAATTGAAAGGAAATGCTTGTGAAAATTCCATGCTCTTATGAACAGATGAAAGTTTCAAAAAGGAGTTTGCAGCCCATTTCTGTTAGAAATTCAGCTGTTAGAATAAATTCATAAAAACTCAAATTCTGCGAAAATGTTGAACATAAATCTCCACTCTCTCTACTACACACTGACTTTAATAGCATTATTTTTAGTTCATAACTGTAAGCATTTCTGTTTATCTTCTTAGGACCAAAGCCTGTCCACAGTAAATTTGTTATCCATCTAACTTAAGCTAAAAACAGATGGATCAAGTTAAGTTAATTCTGAAAGATTGCTATTTCATTAGTTCTCAGATACTTTTTTAGGGAGGCAGTGCTTACGAGCATACTTAGGTCAGTTTGTATAATAATTGTGTCTAGCAAGGAAGTTTTGCTGCTTTCAAGTACTTCCCGTATTGGGTTGTTTTCAGCTTTCGTTTGTGTGTGTGTGGGGGGGGGTTTTTTTGTTTGTTAGTTTTTTATTTTTAACTTGAAGTACTATAATGATGTGAAATTACAGCAAATGCATCTTGGAGCAGATGCTAGTTCTAGTAAATTCTCTTAAAATAATATATTTTCTATTTTAAGGTAAACATACAAGTAGATCAGTACTTCCAGCATGTTGTGAGTTGATCTTATAGTGATTTGGTTTTTTCAGACATTTTTTCTAAAATTGTTTGGTAAGGCTTAATCCTGCAGAATGGGAGAAATACATTTCCTATGTAGTTGCTTTTTCACCAACGTACTTTTTTCCCCTCTAATTATGTATAAGCTAAAAATGTATAAATTAAAGTTGTTGTGTGTATTTGTGCACTTACAGAGTATATATTTTTCAACGTGGAAAAATAGAATACTAGAATCTAATATAAATTGCATGACCTGGAAAATCCTCTTTGGAGGAATGAAGGAATTCTTAAGGGGAGGTTTTTTTTCCGTTTTATTTTTTGGTAGTTATGGAAGATTTCATGTCAGTTTAAAAGCATATTTCAGAAAGCATCAGCTTTTACATCTACCAGCTGTTACTGGAACCTTCAGAGACTACTTAAACATGGTGTTGAGTATCATTTATTACTTATCACAATATTCATTAAAATGTTTGTGTTTTCCAGACAAATATGAGGATATGGCAATCTAGTATTGCTTTGTATAGATGCAGTCAACTGTAGGCTTATTGTGTTGTTTCTGACTGAAATAATCAGCTATTATTTCTCTAATGTCATGGTGGAAGTACAATAGAAGCATCTGATATGTCACTGGAGTAGAGTTGAGGATAGGAGCTTATTCTTGTATCTGTGGGTGGGGATATGATGTGACATGCTTGAACAGTTGAGGATCTGCTTCCCACACCATGGGAAGAGTATGGAACTGTGTAAATGGACCTTTTCTCTCTCCTTAGCTCTTTGACAGCTTTCAGAATATTACTGGGTATGGCTGTATAGAAACCTGATGAACAGAGAGGCCCTTTACCCTCTGTTTCTGAATGGACTGTCCAGACAATTGCTTCTCAATGTTCCCTTTTATTATCTGCTTCACTGGATGAAACAAATTTCACTGTAAGACCTCTTGGAGACTCCTGGTCTTAAGGAAGTTGTGGAATGTAAACATGTAGTAGGAGCTTATAGTTCAAATATATTTGCTTGTTTCCTTTTTGGGATTAACTGAAAAAAAAATGCAGCTTTTCAGAAAATTGCTTTTGAATAATTGATTTCAGTTTCATGGGAAAAACTTTTTACTTCATCACACCTCAGTGAAGAATGATTTCAGAATTGTGAGGTGAGAGCACAAGGATATATTGGCATAACCCTCATTTTGGTTCCCAGTTTCCTCTAAGAAGCTGGGAATGCCATTACATTTAAGTCAAAATTTGCAAGTAAACAAAAGATAAAAGGTTTAGATTAAGTGTAAGATCAGATACCTCTAAGATTTGAAAAACTTCTTCCCCCAAAGGTAGCCTGAACAAGTCAATATATATGTGCAGCTCCCTCAAACAACACGCCCAGACAAAATGAGTTTGTTTTGGCATGTATTTATAAAACCATAACTGGTGATTCCCTGCTCAGCAACCAAAAACAAAATAATTCTCCTAGCTCTGCAACTGGGAAAAGGGCTAGAATTAAGTCTGTTGGGAATCGCTAGTTCTTGTAAGAGAAAGGATTCAGCAACTTGAACTGTTTTTATTAAAGAGAGGATTTTACCAAGGATATGATGAGCATTCATTTTGATCTCAAGAAGCTTAAGTGGCAAAAAATTCATAATGCAGTTGCAGAATATGCTGGAAGCTTTTCTATGGCAGATGCAGTGTATGAGATCCAAATCACAAATTGGATTACATTTCTCTCGCACACAAAAAAGGATATGGATATTTTCAAATTTAAGTCCCACTCATTTAGTGTACCAGCTGCTTTATCACCATTTAGTCTCCTTTTATTCCTCTAACAGTTCTGATATAGTTACAGTTCTTTTAACATCTCATTGAACATAACGAAAATATACATTCAGAAAGCAGCTGATTATGCAGTCTGGTATGACTGGATGGTATAATCCACTACACGAATAACAGAAAAGTAAATTCCATACATTCTGCATAATTAGGGAAACCAGGCATGCTAGCTCTGATTTTTCACCTCACATTTGCATGAAACCAGTGTAAAAGTGGAAAGTCAAACCCATTATTTTCTTCTATTTAATCTCTTCCAAATAACAGTTCTACAGCGCTTCTTGACAGGGTTTAATTAAAGACTGCAGATTTTTCTTAAAAGAAAGTTTGAGATTCTTCAGGAAACTCAACTGTGAATTCCTCTGACCAGGAGAAATGTGGCAGAGCCCCTGTCATCATTAGTTACAGCACATGCATGTCTTGGTCTGAGGGTTAAAATAATTTCATTTATATATAAAATTCTGTCATCATAAAACAGTTTTCTGCTAACTGAAGGAACAATTCCACTTTTTTTCTTTTCATAAACAACTTTGAAGTAAAAGGAAATACAGATTCACTCAGTTGTTCTACCTTCCCTTTCAGAGCAAGGTTCACTTGATATTTAATATATGTACTGTGAAACTGCGCAGTCTTCCAACCCTACTTGCAGTTCCATCAACTTCTTTCCTGTGCAATATATAAAGACAAAACGCAAAAGCACCTGTTCCTAAGCTTTTAGATGTGGCTGAGAATAGTTAGTTTAGACAATGTATATACTTATTTTTGTTCAAAACTAACTTATCTATCTATAGCGTTCAGAAGCTTAACAGAATTTTAAAATGTTGGGGTTTTTTGGCTTTTCTTTCTTTTTCTTTTTTTAAAGTTACCTCATATTTTTACATTTTTAAAATTTAAAGATGAGAAATATTTTTGATGTGTCTTTTTTCACTGTATGCTTACTTGGAGGAGAGCAAATTTGATTATGAAAAAACATATATTCTAATCATCTGCCAGAAAAAAGAAGGGAAAAATAAGTAGATAGTGAGTGCTGACATAGTAGTCTGATCCTTTCTTGCCTAATATCATTTTAGGGAGCAGAAAATAGACTGTGACATGGAAAAATGACTTTGTGCTCCTGAGATAAACAGAATTCCCTAAATTTTATATTAAATGTTTCATATATAAGGCTGGAAATGTTAGTAAAGAACAGAGGCAGTTAGATTTTTAGTCATGTTTCTTCAAAGATCACATTTAAAAATTGTTTAGTTACATCTGTGGAATTGGCTAAGCTTTCCAATTTGACTGTTGCTTCTATGATATGTTTACTTTGCTACAATTCTGTTTCTTTTGTTGTGAAAGGAAATTTCTGTCTATTTAATAGTCAAAAGAGTTTTGATGTTTTTCTGCCTATCAAGAAGTGAGAAATAGAGCAAAACAATTATAGTGAAAGCTCATTTATCAAGAGATCAGTCTTGATATAGTAAATAATAGTATGATCTGCTTCATGAAAACATTTATTAAAATTGTTACTCATTTTAAATGCCATACTGGATAAAAACACAGCAATTTTAGAGATCAATATTAAGGAATTAAAGTTTAGGAGATAACTTGTTCATTTTTCTATGTAGGTAAAAATAAATCTCCGGTTAAAGTAATACACTCTAATCTGTAAGAACAAAAACTGGACACACTACTGCTGAATTGAATCTTTCACTTTTCTAAAGCGATAAAGATATTTTTGCAGAATTCAACTAATAATCTATTGAACAAATGTTGTATAGAGAGGGAAATTGTAATTGTAAAAATAATTGATTGATTTCACATAGTGTATCTAAAAGTTAAAAATATTTCCCAATTTGCTTTTTTTTTCCTTACCATCCCATTTGATTCTGTACTGAAATGCATCATAGGAAAAAGACAGTAACTTTGACAAATACATCTGCCAAATAAAAGTATATATGCAGTAAATAAAAATATATATCAGGTGTAATAGATTTTGTCTTTTGTCTCTGATAAGCGAGCTTAGCCTTAAAAAGTAGAAAGACCAAAGAACTGCAGCTTTTTTTCCACTATTTCAAGCCATCTATGATGGTCATATCAGTCATCTATGTCAACTTATGAACACTATGATGTATATATGATGGATTTAGCTACTTCTTGATATTTTTAATCACTTGATTCAAGAGTAATCTATTAGGAAGCAATAGCAGCAGGATGAGCAGCTGTCTGAAAAGAGAAGCTTTCTTAACAAGACTGAGAAGTCATGATGGTTCTCTAAAGAAAGCAACTCTATTACTGCAGAGCCCAGGGCTTCTGCTAAATCTGGAAACTACAATTTAGTAAGGAAATGAAGGAGTTACCCTCTAGAAGGGGGAGAACTGTTCAGTGACAGTCACAGAGGAAAAGACTACGCTGACACCAGATTTTCAAAGCCTGAGATATTATAGGCCGAGTAATCCTTTAGATAAGAAAATCCATTCTTACTGTTTTTTTCATAAATGCTGAGGCTTTTCTCAATATCTCAGATTTTTTAACAGTCCCATATCTCAGGTAAGCTGCTGTGGCATTTTCCGAATCTGCTGCTTGAGAAAAGCAGAACAGCCTATTAGCCAAGAACGATTTCCAGAGGGACAGAAAGTGCAACTCATGTCAAAGGGGCTCTGTGTAATTTATCTTTCCAAATATCAGTTGGCTTCAAAACTCCCTTGCTTAAAGTCAGTACTGTCTGAAACCCATATAAGACAGAATGAAGCACAGGATTTCTTTATAGATAAAAGTATAATCTTTGCTTTCAGCATGGATTGGCAGCACTTGGAGACTCCATTGAAGGGTTAATGAAGCATGTAGTGAGATCTACAGCAATGGCACTCCTTGATTCACAGATACAGCTTGCTCTCATATGAAAGTCAAGTGTCTTGAAATTGGTTAAAAAACTGAACAAGTTCTTCCACTTTATCAATTGTTTTGTGCATTAGTGCTGTAAGTGAAAGGTTTTTTTTGAACTTTCCAGTAGAAAAATGCTATTTGATGGGTGTTATTTTCTAGTTTTTTTCCAAGGTAGTACTTTCTTTAATGTAATGCAAATACTTAAGAAATTCATTTTATAGAAAACTAACCATGGAAAACTGGGGCTCCAAAACTGCATAATCACCTGTACTTGTGAAACAGGTATTGAAGTAGAAGGATTTTGGCTACAAAGACTCAAATTTAACAAGAACCATTTACTGCAGCCTCTAGCAGAACTGAGAGAATTCTATTCTTGTCAGCTTGTTAATGAAATACAAATTAAATTGTTTAACTTTAGTTATTGTTTGTCTTTTGTCTTTTGTTGTTCAGAGCAGTGACAAGAATTTTGCATATGATTTTTGTATATGATTTTGCATATATATATTTTTTAAGAGACTGAAGGGTAAAATACTTTAAGAAATTAGTATTTTGTTGTTAGCCTCGTGCTTTCTGGGGTAGAAATAATATTTCTATTCAAAGTCCTGCTGTGGTCATAATACAAAAATTTTACCACCTACAAAGGAAGGGTCGTTCTGTCGCAAGAATTCAGCGTGATCAACCTGTCATTTGACCTTACTGTCTCTCAAGGAATGATAAAAGCTGCCCTTCCTTGCTCAGAATGTCAGTGTTGTCAAAGACTGACCCCCCAGACCTGCCAGTTTTTTTAAACTTCCTCATTGTGTAAGTGAAATATTACACAGAAAAAAAACTTCCTTATGGAAAACTTGGTGGATTAATAGAAACATAGGATTAATGACTTCCTTTTTTAATATAGAGTTTTTAATATAATTTCTTATCTTCAATACCAATTATTTTTAAATCATATTGGTATATTTCATGATTTAGTATCCTTTGAATTAACTATTACTGGATTTTCAACAGATACACATTAAGACATAATGTACATTCATGCTTTTTATGGAAATTAATATATTCTGGTGTCAATAACTTTTTGTCATTAAGGTATGGACTTTTAAGAGTTAATTCTGTTACTCCTAGAAATGCTGGAATTTGATGTCAATATTGTATCAAATGAGGTAAATTTAAAATATATGAGTTAACTTGACTGACCTCAAACACTACTACAGAAGTCCTCATTTTGCTAATTCATTTCTGTGATTTATTTCATTATAAGAATTTCCACTGTCCTGTTATTTACAGTTGTTGGAAATTAGCAATATTAAAGTTGAGTGAATAGTGACTCTCCTGCTTACTCTGAACTTGTCCCCATAATTGGGCAAAACTTCTATTTTCAGTATTCCTGAAACACTACAGATATACTTGGCTGGAGGGCTTAGAAATTTTCCTTGTTGTTTACACACACCATGAAACACTTCTTTGAGTTTTAGATAAGGTATCCATCTGTAGCCTGTCTAGTTGGAGAAATGGAACTCACTGATGTGGTTCTCTTAAAGATTTAATCCTGGCATTTTAAGAAAATGCAACAAAAAATATTTAGTTTGCTTGCTACTGTTTCATAGAATATCACATAAATATTTAAATATTTATATATAATATACTGTAACAGTATTAATTTTGTATAATTTATATATCTGCATAAATATGTATATCATTTTATTGCACCTTTTATCAAAGGCATGCAAGCAATTTATCTTAAATCCAATAGCAGAAACAGTTTTATGAAAATCGTATTTCAAATTATTATTTTTCAAAAAATGTTTAACATATTAAAAAGTAATGCAAATATTCAAGTGCTCCAGCCCTTGGATCCTTCTCTGGACTCTCTCCAACAGTTCCACATCTTTCCTGTGTTGGAGGCTCCAGACATGGACACAGTACTCCAGCTGGGGCCTCACAAGAGCAGTGTAGATGTGGACAATTAGCTCCCTTGCCCTGCTGACTGCTCCTCTTCTGATACAGCCTAGGAGGGGACGGCAGTCATCCAGCTTTATCATACCCAGTATACTCTTCTCGATGTGCCAAATGCAGACTCCCGGCAGACATCAAACTTATCTAAAGAGGTTATCCAAATTGCAGATGGGCACCTCAGTGCCTCTCAGCAAATAATTTCCAATTACTGAGACCCTTTGCCCTTTTTTAGTGGCACCGATTCTGACTCAGGCCCTTGGTTGGACCTTTTTAATGTGATCACCCCTTTCTGGTTCTCAGCTACAACCCATACCTTCTTCCTTCTCCCACACAAGAGCTTGAAATCTATTGGTTATTGCAATTTCAGGTGCTAAGAAACAGTCTTCTCCTTTCGCCCTGAGCAGAGACAAAGGTCCAGTCTCCCTCACCATGCACGTGCTTGCCATCTGTGAGATCAGAAGTCTGCTTATCTTCCTCCCCTGGCTGGGCCCCAAGACAGGGATGGCTGGGTGCCTGTGCCACCACCAGGCATCAATCTTTCTCTCAGACTGCTGAATACATCTCAGCCTGGTGACTTCATCTCATAGCCTTGGTCAGCTCTCAAGAACATTATCCAGTTGGGCACACTGACACCCACAGCACACCTCGCCTACATCAGTTCCTCAGAGTGTTTGAAAGCAGACCACAAAGCATGTCTTTTTGCATATGCAGCACATAGAACCACACTGCCCAGAATAATCAATAGAAAAATTCATCTTCATTTTTGTCAGTCATCTCTTGTATCTTTATTTGGGCTTGAAAATTAGAACTCAATGCAGGTCTTCAGAGTACTTATTTGAAAATAGTAAAATAAAACATCTGACATAAAAATAAACACTGACCTATGACAGTGTCCTGAATCTTTTGTGGACAGAAAAAGATTCGCCAGTTTCTTTTCACAACGTATTTTTCAATAAGCTCTTTATTAAGAGAATAGTAAAAAGTAATTCTGATCAGCTCTTAGTATTGTGCGTTTGTGTTATCAATTTTTACCACTACCCTTATTATATGTTTTCCAAAAAAAAGGCTGCTATCTTCATACTCATAACCAGTTTGTTTTGTATGTCTAATAAAACACTTCCAGTGAGGTCCCAACATCTTCCCTGCGTTTCTGCCTCTTTTCAGATCTTTTATCAACATTTACTGAAACAACACCTTTTGATCAAACTAAAACTTCGTTATGTTTATGGAAGAATCACCACATTTGACCACATTTCCACAGCTGGACAGCAAAAAATGAAGTTGTTACCCAGGAGCAGGTTTCCTTTCTGTCCGAAGCTTGAATGTTATCTCATTTGCACCTCCATCAGTCTTCACTTACAGAAGCATTCCTTACTACAATACGGCACTGTTTAACAAAATTAGTGTTTTCAGATTCAAGGGGCCTTCATTTCAATACCAAACCTCATTTTTTAATGTCTACTTGCTAGAAGAAAGGAAGCAGTCCAGAAGAGAAACAGTACTCGCATACATATTTTAAGTCAGTTGTGAGCTCAATTGTATAATTTTGCTGAGACAAGTACTGTACACTGCTGTTGTTATTTCAGTTGGTTCCTTACAGCCTGCTGACATTTGGAGTGATGTGCCTTGGATCTTATCACAAACTGTGAAGCATCTGGAACTTGCACTGCTGCTGTCGTAATTTGCACACAAACTAAAACTAGGGACATCAGACTTAGCACAGAGTTCTGTATTTCGGACAAATAGAGGTATCTTGATTCAAGGGTCAAACTTCATAGTCCTCTGACTTCATGAGTCAGTTTAAATTGAACCACTGGACTGTGTTCCTGAAACTATCATAAATTCATACAGACTCAAATTTTTCCTTCCTTGTTCTTCACAATGAAGATATAAAATAAAAATAAAATGCCACTTTTCCTATCCCTTAGTCATTTTCTGTATATAGATTGAAGATGCAAGTATAGTTATTGAACATATTAGCTTTCTCCATTACTTTAGTTGTCCTACTTTTGATTTAGAAACAGACTGTGAGTCTCCTGAGATGTTTTTTCCTTCATATGCTAGCACCAAACACACACTTATCAGAGGTGCTGCAACTAGATAGCAGGAGGAGAGAGTGAAAGACTGATGACATGGCTTCAGAAAGACCTGATGGCTCCTAATTATTATCTGAAATTGTCTAGTTTTTGTGACTTTGGGGGTCTCTGTTGTTTAGTAGTTGAGAGAAAAATGAGCAGGTTGGCTGTAGACCAAGTTTTATTCGTACAGAATGTGGTTTTATTTTTAAGTATGGGTAGGCAGTTTGCAAATAAGGCATCTTTTCTCTCTTCCAAGTCATTCAATTTCAACAATATGAAGCAAACTGGATCCTTACCTTTGTATTTGGCCTTTAAGCATTGCATAATTAAGGAGAGTAGCAGGTTGCTGGAGTAAGGACCAAATACTCACTAAAAAGCGCCTGTGGACTTCTACTGTGTTCTATTTTTGAGAAATAAATTCTTCATTCAAATTAAATTTTTATATTTTTATATAATTTGAATTTGTATATAATTTGAAGGGCTACTCTTTTTAGAAGTGGGATTTTATGTTACAGGTCAACTATTGTATAAGCAGAGTAATAACAGCGTACATCCTGAAATTGAAATATATCACAGTTACAATAGTAGTGCCAATTATTATTAAGGGACTGCTTGGATAGTCAGGACTATAACTTGGTGGACTTTGCAGTGTCACGTGATTGCTGGGCTTGATGTTCTTGAGCGACCTTTCCAACCTAAATTATTCTTGTTTTCTCTTTTTGGTGAAACTCATCCCACTTGGAGAGACTGCATTTGCCCATATGGTGTAAATAAGTGCTCATGACAGACTCCTTAGGAAATGCTACCAAGAAACCTTAATTTTATTTATGACTCCCTTTTTAGTCATAGACATGGCATTTTCCTTATAGAAGAAAACAGAAGAAGAGGTCTGAAATATGTTCTTCTGAAGAGAGTCTTCTGGGGATCTAATACAGAAAGGCAAAACCCACCATAGGAAAAGAACTACAGTTCTTTAAAGTAACTTCCAAACTTTTTGGAAAGAAAAGGCATTTTTGTTTATGATTTTCAAAAGGAAGGACACAAAGGCTTATCAAAGACCATGTTCCCATTCCCTGTATGGACATGAAGACGTCTCTTATTTCCCTCAGTATCAGTAAGGCTGGGAAAATATACACCAGCCTCCATAGTCTAAGCTTTGGAAATGTAATAAAAGAGACATATATCTAGGGAACAGTCAATCTGAAAGTACATTAGAGAGAGAGTATATGCATCGGAATTTAGTTTTTTTTCTTAAAAAGAGAGTAATTTGAATGGAAGAACTTTTTTTCCCCTTCATGTGATAAAATCTAGATAAAATATTCAGAGATCTGCTTGTTGTGAAAATTTTTTTTTTAAATAAAATTCTACAAGAAGAGTATATGTCAGATTTTGAAATACAGTAAACTGTTCATTTTCCTTTGAACTTTTCAGCATTTAAAATGTATGTTTGAGCATCACATTCATGTGCATGTCTATAATCAATCAGCTGAATGGATGGAGGGATGTCAGCCTTGCTTGGCATCTGCTGTATGCAGATCGTGCCATGCAACATTATTATAATTAAGGTGGGTGATTGTTTTAAATGGTAGAATTACACGAGTAAATCCAATTGAGTTTTTACCACAGGAACTGAAATCAAAGTCCTGTAGGCCTAAGGGAGCTGACACTGTCCAATTAAATGAAAAGCACGTCTAATTCTAAACGGCTAACAGAAACATAATTACCATGGATAATTAGAAATAACAATATCTGAAATGAAAAATTACACTTTATAATTCTGATCCTGAATTTATTGTGCATGAATTCAATAGCGAACCCACACATAGCAAATCACAAGATTAAAGGACTGATCAGTTTTTATCATTTTCTCTTGAGGAAGCAGGAAAATATGTGACTAGCTGGCACATACACTCCCACATTTCTTCTAATACCCCAGCTAAAAATACCACTGTAAATAGAATACAGCTAAAATCTCACTTATGGCATGCTCAGATCAAGACAGACCCAAACTTCAGTACCACCTCACTCATAGACTTGTGATACTACACCTCTTCTTGTTGATGGCTGCAGCTCTGGGGAATCTCTTCACTGCTATCTGGGATTTTTAGGAGGCATTATCAATTTATTGAAATGAAATTGCTTTTGATAGAAAACCAGGACAAGTCAAATTAAGAGTAGGATGACTGCATTGTGTCTAAAATTACTTTGTGTTACAAAAATTGTGTTACTAAAATTACATATACTGATATGGACTTATTTTGTGCTGTCCATGAGCATAAAACTAGTGAGGAACAACATACAGATTGTGTAGTGCTACTGAATGAAACATGTTTAAATGCCTTTTAAGACAAGAGACATACAATCAAGACTGACACTTTATGTCCCATCACAGAGAGTAATCTTGACTAAAGACTGCTTTAACCAGGTAATTTTACAGTGGGCTTATTGATCAAAGTCAGTCTGAGGTATCAAGCCACTTCTAGCTTATACTTTACTATGTTTTATACTGCAAATGCTCATTAGCAATTGCTTTCAGTGCACCTTGTCTGTCTTCCATGGCAGTCTTGATCCGATAGCACAGTTCTTGACTATGATACTTCCTTCTTCCTCCTTCCTCCTCCTAATAATAATCTTATTATTCCTGAATTTATGTTTAAATTCATCTAGTCTTTTTCTCCTAGACTGCTTAACTTTGCATTTTATGTTACCTACATAATCCATTACAACAATTATGCAAAAGACTGTATGTTTGATCTTGAAATGTTTATATATAGCTTATCCAATTAAAAATAGCAGAAGCTGAATTAATTCTTACAGCATAATTTAGTTACTGAAATGTAGTATTGGCGGGAAAAAAATGTAGTCATACATCTATAAATAGACCTACAGGTACTACTGGATTAAATTTAACTCTTTTTAGACCCAGATGTTTTTCTCATTATTCAGAGGAAACATATCAAAGCCATCAGTAGCTATTACTGTGTCCAGAGGCAAGGAATAATTAGATCTCAGTTCTGTGGTGCTCTGTGCATGGATCATAGATCAGAGTTTATTGTATTAAGGAAAAATGCCTCAAGGTTACAAAATCAGAACATCAAAGAACATTCACATTGGACAAAGCAAGTCTCTTATTTCCCCCTCTCATGGCTAAAGTATTACTATAAAATGCACTTAATTTCTCTTTTACTCTTTTTTTATTACAGAATACATGAAATATTTGTAAATAAACTATTACCTCCTCTTTCATAATCAGGCTTCCCTTCTGACCTCTACATTTTGACTGGAGTGATAATACCAACAGGGCTAATAGGACTCCAATGTTACAGTGAATGTATCTATTTATGTTTAAAAAAAATAAAAATAAAATAAAAAAAAATAAAAATTACCTGAGCTTTCAGTCTGTGTAGAAAATCATCTTCATCTATAAATTTTAAAAGCAGAGTGTTCTAGTGAAGTGGGCTGATATGACTAGTCACCCAGCAGCTGTTGCAGGATAGAATTTTGTGATACTTAGCCTAAGTTTATTCCACCTAGCCAGGCTGACTGGGCCACAGATCAAGCCCCTGGCACACTAGATACCATGTATGCTGTTGGCACAGTCTCCTTGGTGTGGGCACCACTGCTCTCTGTGGTCTCTGGTCTCTTTCTCTGTGTCCAGGAGTGGTTATTTTGTGTTTCACCTCCACCCCACTGAGAACACTGACTGTGAAGCCATGCAGGTATTGCAGCGCTCAAACTTCAACTTCCGCTGGCCCAGCAAAATGCTGATTTAACCAAAGCAATACAGGAGTTGAATATGCTCGTGCACAGAAGTTGATTAGAGCTAATCAGACATCCTCTTTACTCAGAAACGTATGATTTAAAAATGCAGCATCCTTCCTCTCTTCTCTTCCTTAAGCAGAATTCAGCTTCTCTTCTCAGCAAATGATTTTTTCTTCTCTTAAACAAGTGAAGTGTCTTCATTTACACGGTAAACCTTCTTCAGGTGGTATGTTGATTGATTTCACTACGTCATCTTCTTCAGGTATCTGTTATCTGTCTCCCACTTCTCTGATACCGAGCTTTGAAAAACTCATTAAACTCAAAGAGTTGCCTATTTATAGCTTTGTAGTGTTATTATTAAAGAAGTGAAGAAAGAAATCAGAAAGTCTCCCTCAAATCATTTAAAATTATTAAATTCTGCTTTGACATACTTCCAAACTATCACATAACTGAGGAAAGGGTGAGTTGTTGGTTGCTGGTAGAAGGCACTATTGCACCTTTCGTTGCTGCTCAGTATTCTTCCTGTGATTTGCATCTTTAAATACTTCATTGAAACAAACAGCAAATACTATATTTCTGAAGTGACTGTAGTCTGTACTTAATTGCTGATCAAAGATGAGTTTTGCATATTCTTAGTGATTGAAGAATGCTGCTTTTTTAGCTGAGGCCCATGTGCTCAGTTGCTTACAGGTAGCATAGGTTAGCCTTTCAGCCATAGCAGTGCTTTCTCAAGAAAGAAAAAACTCCAGAAACTTCCACCTCACAAGCTAATGGCTCTGTGTTTTTCCTGAATCTAACTTATGCCTTCTGTATATCCACGCCACAACCTTACTGATGCTGTATACGCGTCCATATCAGTAGAACACCAAAAGCTGGCAGGCTTTTGGGCAGCGAAAGGCCCCATCCTCTGCATCCAGCACTAGGAGTCATTCACTGAGCTCCTGTAACTTCTTGAAACCTCTTCTCTTCCCTTCTCTTCTCTTCCCTTCTCTTCCCTTCTCTTCCCTTCTCTTCCCTTCTCTTCCCTTCTCTTCCCTTCTCTTCCCTTCTCTCATGTGCTTGGAAATGAATTATATGAATAAGTACTGTTTTGATAGTGATTTATAAAGGTTGAAGCTTTATGATCATCAAAATACATTAGACATCATTAATTCATTTGAATATGATGACCTCCTGAATCCAATGAGATTCCTTCGGTATAAAATATGTCAAGAAGTTGTTAAAATAAATCCACTTTTAGCAAATATATTTTTGATAAGGACAAAATATCCTAAAAGAACCTGAGATTTATCTAACTGACTTCACACAATTTACAGTAAGCCTATCCAAGTTCAACTCATTATCAGCGCCCAAAAAAATCAAGAAAAAATAAGAACTGGCTATAAAAAGTAAGGCAGAGCTAAGCATAAGACATCTTAAACAATTACTAAAAAAGGATCTCATAGAAAATGATAACAGTCTTCCAAAATATATAAACATTAGGCAAACAGGATAAAATTATGTATGCTTCATATAAATATCGACTTCTATTATTTGTTATGTATGGGAACTGTTAATTATGGCCTGAACCTCTGATTGATCACCTGAGGCAAGCAATGAGTCAGCCTTGTGAGCACAGGTGAAGGCAATTCACCTGTGTGACCAGAAGGGGTGGAGCCTGGCTGCGCCTCTCCTAGACCCATATAAGAGCTGACTGCCACTGAGGATGGTTCTTTAACTGGAGATTGCTCCTCTGGGATTCTTCTTTTGTGAGCTCAGGATGCAAGTAAGTTTTTCCATTCTTCTCTGTTTATGTCTTTCCAATGTGATAGTCTTTCCAGCTACGTGCTCTCTAAAGACCAGCCTATTTTCTCTGTATACTTGTCACTTATACATCTGTGTATTTGTTGATTATACATGTTGTAGTAAAATACCAAAGCAAATAAAATGTTTTCTACTTGAGAAAAAATTACAGCAAAAGAATTTTGAAAAAATAAGACTAAAATCCCTCTTACAATTCATTGAATATCATTAAAGTTCTTGATGCGTACTGAGATAATTCTTCTGTATCTTATAATTACAAGAAGTTTTATCTCAGATTTCTTAAGAAAATAAATTACTCAGTGCCTTCCATATGTCATTCCCCATTGAATAACACCTACATGGCTCATGCTGCAATGCTGTAGACTGCAGGGATGCTCAAGATTGAAGACAAGTGATCTGACTCAAAAGGAAAATAGAAGTTCCTTGAAGAATAATCTGGAATACTTCTTCTTTCCACATGTTTATTTATTTTCATGAGGAAAGATGTATGTTTTCCATGTGGGCAGAAAGTTACTTTTGCTTTTCAACTTTTTTCATTTTTTTCTTTTTGAAGCAGAGAGGAAATCCTCTCTGTTGTCTCTTTCTGGGAGCAGGAGATTATGCTTGTTGTTTGGGAGTGGACAAGTACTGTTTCTTTCTAGACTGACACAAATGGCATTGGTTTTCACTCAGCTGTGTGATGGCTTAGTAAATAAATGAATCACCCATTATGCTTTCTTTCACTGAGAAGTGCCCAAGCTTTCAGATGCCAACTAACTCAACAGTTAAAAATGGCCATTCTGAAAAAATGTGAAATGCTCTCAGCTGTTGATTAAGAGTGATATTTGATTGGTTTGAGGTTAAGTAAATGCTGTACTAGCTTTTCATTATATAAGGAAGAGAGGGATTTTATTTCCTGGGTAGCTTTATTGTTCCAAGTATCTGTAGTGATTAATCCTTTATAGTTAGATGGCTTTTTGTTTTTCATTCTTGTTAGAAAGCCAAAGAGTGCTCCAATCACACTGTGGCTTCCAAAGTAGGCTGTCTGAAGTGCAAATCTTGGGTGTGGTCATATGAATGAGCACCAACACACAGAGGTAAAAGTTAGCTAGTAAGCAATGAGCTTGGTTAAGAAAATGCAGGGTCTTCAATCCAGCAGATCAGCTATCTGCCTGCCATGTAATCCTTGAAAGAATGGAAAGGCTTTGAGTGTGTGGCATTACAATATATACAGTGATTTTCTTGCTAGGCTCTAGGTATGCGTGCCTTACACCTGGTTATTAATTCACATGTACATTCAAAGAAGTTGTGGCTTGTCATTAAGCCTTGCTCTACATTGGAGTTATACTGCTTTTCATGTCTGGGCTGGCTCAGCATTTTCAGAGTCCTTATGTATTACACTAAGATCTGAGTGAAGTCTCTTGAGGCCTTTTTTTTTTTTGCTGTATTCTGTTACCATTTTGTGCATGTTTACTTTGTTGTATGAAATATGCAATTCCTTGTTTGTTTTCTGACAAGGGATTACCATCATCTAGAGTAAAAGAAAGCTTTGAATGAACTTATGCTGCTGACAGTGAGGCGGATCCTGAGCTCCAAATCTTTAAACCTTTTATGCGAAGGGATCAGTGGGTATTTTTTAAGTTGACTAAACTGCTGGAGATTACCGTAACCAACAACCTCACGTAGCTGAAAAGGGCAGACATATGCTTTAGAAAAACATACTTCAATTGAATAATTGGAAAGGAGTGCTGAGTAAAGAGCTGCAAAATGCCATATGAAAATGAGTGCGAAAAATTGCATAGGACTTCTCACGATTCTATTTGGAATTTCATATGCTAAATAGCATAGCTGTTATGCATGACAAACAATATTTTCCCTAATCTCTTTGGAGTGCTACTTCTCAATTACAAATAATATATAAATCATATCTGTTAGAGACTTGGATTAAACTATAATTGATAAAAGTTATTGCTGAACTATCTAGGTAGCTAAAATAAGTATTAAGATAATGCTACATGTACATATAATAGAACCTGTTTCAGGCAAATTTTAGAAAAATTGTTATGAAATCCTAATTTATCCCTCTTTCTAATGAGTTTGCATGGATTTATTGTAATCTGATTTCAGGTACTGTCACTGGGCATACTTAACTGGCAGTGATGTTTTCTTCCAACTCTCAGTTGGAATGCGCAATGGTACATTATTGCAATTACTCAAGGCCTTCACAAATTGTTTCCTACTCCTCCATACACACCACAAAGTTGCTCAGACCATGCTGCATCCCCAGTGCTCTGGAAATTTGGATGCTGGAGAGGGGGGGAGGCGAGGCTCTCCACAACACCTGCTTGGTGAAATGCCTGCTCATATTCATTGTATTCTTTATGAATTGTAGACAAACATGGGCATATGTACATTGTATTTTGACCCTCTTGTTTATCTTAATACATGTGTACCGAATAAAATACAACCATATTCTGAGGAGGGTTCTTAAATTTTGGTAGGGTTACGTTCAAGTTGTTAATCCAAGTGCTTTTCTTCATCAGAGTTCAACTATCTCCTCTGGGGGGGAAAAATAACAGAAAAGCAACAACAGGATCACAAGTGCAAATATAAGTATCTGAAAGGTTTTAACTTCTTCAGAAAATACTCAATTCAAATTCTCAATTTGAGAGGCGTGTGGTGCTCTTTTTATTCACAGAATGGAAGAAAGCTTACACTTTCATTGTGTTTTAAGGAGCTGGAGTGAGTTTTACTATGCAGCATCAGAAATTCTATTAGCCTCCAGAACTCCTGAGACGTAGCCTTAAATAAGCAGGGGAAACCCAAGGGTGCCCTCTAATGGCACTTCCTCCAATGATGCAGTGTCTTCACAGCCAGCCAACACCACTTGCTAACTGCTGCACTGCAAGTAACACAAACCACTTCCAGTCATTACAGCTCTTCCGTATTTCTGCTGCAGTTTTCATCAACAGAACAAGTCTATGGCAATCTTAGCGTTACCGATTTCATGGATGGGAGAAGAGTTTTCACCCTTCACAATTGGCTTCTGTATAAATAATTAATTTAAGAATGGCTTAATTTAAGAATAGGCTTCTGAAGTGAATTTCATTTTGTCAGTCCTGTGCAATTAGAAAACATCAGTGGAAGGACTGTGACTGTTATTTTTCTGTACCTTCATGCATGTTTGGGCTGTGAATTTGCATCAGCTGGAAATTATCTCTAAATTAGGGAAAGAACATGTCTGGAGTCCTGCCAGAACAGTTGCACCTGTGTGCAAGGTTTGAAAAGGGCAAAAGAGAACCTGATTCACTGCAATCTTGCTGTTATGCATTTTTGTTTGTTGGTTTCATATTTGTTTTGTTGGGTGTTTTTGAGGGGAGGGGAGAGGATAAGGAGTTATTTAGGGTTTTTGAGCTTTGTGTGAAGAAAACTACCTCCTGATGGGAAATGTCCCTGCATTATGCATTATAAGGGCATGTTTCTGCTTCCAAATCAGTAAGATATTCTTGCTTCATTTTGTTACTTAAAAAAAAAAAAAAAGAAAAGAAAAGAAAGAAGGGAACTAATTAAATGTGACCAAATATGGCAATGAAAAAAATCATGGTGATGCTGGCTGATAGCACCAGCTTTTTAACTACACAGAGAAGTGTGAAGCACATCACCCTCCCCAAAGCTGCCTTTTGGTTCTGGAGGAGGCATGCTAGATAGAGCCAAGGCAGAAATTTAGGAGCAGCTGTGTGCTCCCTCAGAATCAGCAGCATTTCTAATGAGATTCTGCTCTAGAATTTAGTTAATTCACTTGTCCCTTCTTCTGGAGGAACAAGGGGTGCACAGCAGTGAGCTGCTTAGAGCTGTGTTTATCCTGTGCTCACCTGCAGTAGCTGTGGAATGAGACAAATAGTTTTTAAGTGCAGACCTGTTCATGAAGAAACACTATAATTTTGTAGGTATAAGAGAACCTGTCCTGTGAATGCTTAATCCTTTGTGGGACTTTCTGCCTTCTTTTCCCAGCTCCTGGGGGATTATAAACAGTGTAATTATTAGGAGATAAACTGCAAACTCCTGAAACTCAATATTGTGTACTGTGAGTACTTCTTCCAAAGTGTTCTCTGAATCGAGATCATCTGATCAAATTGTTGCAAACAGCTGATGTAAGTTAGATTTCTGGGGATATCGGAGAACCATGAACTTCTCCAGGACTTCAGTCTGATATGCTTTGTGCTCAGTGTTACAGTGAGATCATAGAGTCATAAAATCATAGAATGGTGTGGGTTGAAAAAGTCTGCAGTGATCATCTAGTTTCAACCCTCCTGCTATGTGCAGGGTCACCAACCACTAGACCAGGCTGCCCAGAGCCACATCCAGTCTAGCCCTGAGTTAAGAGAGCAGTATTTGCGCTGCTTTCACAGAGTGTTTGTTCACTTTCTTAGTAATGAGGCAGACAAGCTTCTCAGGACCAAAACTGGGTGTACCTGCCCTGGGAGAGTGGCAGCCTCTGAACCTGCAGTAGGTGCTGCTGCCTTCTGTACCACCCTCTCCCATTTCCAGAACTTTGCCTGAGGGTTCTGCCCTCCCCTTTGCTTTGCCAGGATATTTTCTGGGCTCATTTATCCACTACTGTAGTAGAGAGCAGCCTTGTTTTGTTTTCCCTGGCAGATTCTGTTTTTCACTGAGTTACAGAGGTGCAAGGCAAGTGGTCAGCACCTTGGTTGAAGGTGGGACCTACCCTTGTGGATATGTGTGCTCTTGGCAGCTTGTTACATCTCCTGAAGCTGTTCTGAATTACAGAAGTGTCAGAAGATCACCTCAGCTGGAGACACAGGGCAGTTTAGTCTCCAACTACTGACTGTGTGCAACTAGATGGAATTGGTATTCCCCTCCCCAGGCAGTCAGTGAGATTGTTTGATTTTGTCTTTGGCAGTCTTGTGCTCTGCCACTCTCTAAAGTTCATCACCTCTTTCCAACCTACACGTGTTCTTGAACCTCTAAACTCGTGCGATTCATGAGGTTGTTGAAGCTGCTGTTTGGGATGGTGTGCAGAAATCTTGATTAATCCCAACATCATTATAATTGGCTTTATGAATTATACTGTTTAAAACTTAAAAATAATTATGGAGCATAATTTAAACTTTGAAAGAGCTCGTAGCTCATGGTAGTGAATTAACAATACATTTACTTGACCTGAAGCTTATTTCAGTTTTGGTACACTGACACAGACAGCCTCTAATAGCTTTTATACTCTATGCAAATTTTTGTATCACTAAGCTTTGGGGTAGTTTTTTGCCTTGTTTTCATGTCAAGACTACCTAGAGGAAAAAAACTGAAAAAAATCTGAGACACCTTTTAAAAATTATAAAGTAGTCTTCCTATGCCTACCTCAGATTCACAGATCTGAAATCAAATGATAATGAAACCATCTTGTTAGTCTTCCTCTTATATGAGCTAACTTTGTGTTCTTTTTATGTTACTTTTTTTAGCAGAAGATAAGCTACTAAGATTTTTTCAAGTGCATGACTTGAATGGATGTATTTTTCATATCAAGCCATGAATGCTGATATTAAAAAGACCATTGGAGATCTGCAGTTACAGAAAAATGAAAGAATAAGGAAAAGCTTCTATAACTACACACTATAGTTTTCTGTTGGCATTCTGCAACAAGACGAAGGCAAAATCTGTAGCTTCCCTTCTCAAATACAAAGATAATCCATAATTAGATCTCCCTAACACCCTAAATGTGTGTTTATTTCATAGTAGAATGTCTGGAGGTCCTGTTTGTTCATTTTGAATATTTCATTAATAGAATATTATTGTAATACATTCTTAGCCTGCTAATAGTCAGTTACACCTATATGTAGAATCTATATATGAACCTATATGTAAATCAGAATCATGAGCAAATTTTTATAAACCTAAGCTTTTAAGTTTTGATATTCTAGAGACACAAGGGAAACTTTCAATTGATCCAAGCCTTGTTTTTAATTTCCAGAATAACAGTATTTAATCTAAAAATTTTTACTGTAAAATTCTACATATTAATTCTCTGTGTTTTTCTTAAATTGACTTTGGAATAATTCACTTCACTGCAGTGGTCTTAAAGGAAATCTATAACTTGTAAGCACAAACTCAGATTTTATTTTCTTTCGCTAAATAATTTTTGTCCTAATGTATGCATTTATGTGATTAAATAATATTCTGCCATAATTCAATAGAAAACTGATGAGCAGGTCTTTATCCACTTGTGGACTAATAATCAGTTATTAAAGAGACTTCATTTTCTTCTTTCTCATTAATATATCTCACTCTCAACAACAAAGCTCTTATCCTGAATTTGTGCTTTCTGACATTGTCAAAAGTAAATGGTAGGAAGGATTAGTCTCTGTAGTTTATCTATCAACACATCGGGTGTGCAGACATGAATTATTATAATCTTTTTCATTCTGATGCTTTTGAATGGTAAAGATTAAGGTAATATTTCTAACATTTCCCTTTTTTGGTGTCTATGACATGAATATACTACTAGTCTTCCTATCATTTCTAGATAATCTGATGTGAAAACAACAGGTAGGACAGTGTGTGAAATGTTTGTTACAGTATATATGAATGCAAATAAATGCTAATTTGTGAATTGTTTATTCAGTATTCTTATGTTTTATTTGCACATACAGTGTAAGCAAGCTAGATGTAAGTATTTCTTCACCGAAGGCTTAATGTAGAATGTAGCTGATATTAACCACAGTAAGCATAATTTGGTCATCACGTGCTATCCTTCTTCCTTGTTCAGATATAACAGAATATATTTTAATTAAAGGAACGACTCTGTGAAAAGAGGGAATGAGACTCCTGGATGTTAAGACTGAACTAGAATCAGTATATCCATGAGAACATAAATAGATCTGTTATGATACTTTTTTCATGTTAGAGAGGTATTGTGTGTATTTATAGATTACATCTCCTGAATGGATATATCTGGCTTGAGACAGATGGGCGAGTGGGCACTCTGTACCAGCTGTAAGAAGACATTAAGCAGCCAGATCTTGTCTCCACTGTTATTGGCACATCTTGTCTCCTCTTAGAAAAAGTTGCAGTTCTTAACCACATATTTTCAGTTGCTAGCTTTAGCATATAGTTGTTTTGCAGAAAGTCACTTTTACACTTACATTAAGCTTTTTTCATAGGCAAATGAAGACCATTGTTCACAGACACTCAGAGCAGTAGATGTAACTGGATATTAAGAATAATATATTAAATGAGAGTAAAGATGCAATACGTTATTCAGTGATTGCTGCTGTAGCTTTGTGTATGGGCTCCAGAATGAGTTTAGAACATTGCATGCCTTTAGTTAATGCTATTTATAATACGCCTGAAATGTTAATTCTTCTACTTATGTTTAGATACTCTTGTTAACATCTTTATATTCTATGTATAAAGATATTCTACGTTAATATTAAGACTGTGTGGAATAACATAGTGGAACTATGGTAGTGACTTGAATATAAATCTATATTTTTGTTCTCTGCTGAGGAGGTGATAATCTACCAAATGCAATTACTAATAACAATTACTAGTCTATTCGTTTGGAGTCCTGGGTCTCCAAACTGCCAGTTTATCTGCTTGACCAGCTAGCCTGCAGAATGTGCTATTAAGCCCACCACTGTAACATGTCACATATCTTCCTCAACAGGCAAGCAAACACTTAGGGAAGGGGGATGTGTGCACTGTTGGTCCCACAATGCTAAGTAGTGATCCATCCTTTTTCATTTATTTCTTATACTATAAGAAAACCTTTTGTGTTCTAATATCATTGATTTATGAAACATTTTAATAGTGATTAAATTTCTTCAACTTATTTCTTAAATGAGGCATCTCAGAATTTCTTGTTTCATCCCTTTCTCTTTCTTGCATAGTATGTGATCAAGGCTGAACTAAGGAAATCAGTGCTCAGGATAACTTATCAGCTTTGCTATTGTGAATCTGAATGTCAGGATTAGGGAAGGAATCATTCACCTTCCAAAAGCTTGCTTTGCTTGACGTGATGTAGGAATGTATTTAGTACCCCAGGTCTGAATGAATACACCTGTTATAAAGAAAAAGATGGCTTTGTTTTAATGATCACAAAGAGTGCTTAACAGCATAACAAGATGGCAGAAAGTGAGAGGTAATAAATTAATAGAGCCATTCCTGCCCTATTAGTTATGTCCTAAATTATCCCAATACTCATCACTGTCAACAGCTCATTGTGATTTCAGTTATTTATTTAGTAAGATTAATGAAGCATGAATCTGAAATGCACTTCAACCACATCTTTTCGAAAGACGAAGAAGAAATGGTGCAGAGAAAGTAATGGCCATATTAAATAAAAATCATATGTTACTTTGTGATGCTTTTTCATGTAGTCCTGCAGCCCGCTTTAGTTGTCATATGCTGGATGTGATGCTGGAGATAATAGTGCCTTGTAACATCAAAGTATTTTTAGTACCTTGCTTGAATGTATCAGTTGTCTTTTTTTTTTCTTGCCAGAGAAAATCCAATTGACAGAAACAGATAAAAAAGCAGCCTCAGATTTTCTTCCAGTAATGATAAGAAATGAAGCAGCAGAACTGGAGAATGAATGAAAGAACTAAGGTGTTGATCTCTCTCTCCTATGCTAGTGCTTGCTTTTGTCATATGTTGTAATGTCCACTAAGTGTCCAATACCTTGGTCAAGTTTGTGTTCTTCTGATACCTCAGAGAGCAGACCAGTCCCTCAGTCTCACTTGAGCCGCCAAGTTCAGCCTATCTACAGGCCTTACATAAGATGAATGAAAAACCAAGTCAAGTTGATACTGAGTGCATTTAATGCATATTCAAATACAGTAACTTAATCCAGAGCATCTCAGTTCTGTCAAAAAGTGTTCTGTCCACTTTGCAGTCTCTGAAAACCTTCAATGGCTGCAGGGCAAGGAGATCTAAGTATGTAACTTTACTCTGGCTGCAAGTTTTCCTTCACCTGGCTTTGAATAGGAATGAATAAAGTCTTTGTCTGGTCTGTTTTGCATTTCTGCACTTAACTGGGCAGTTACTTCCTCCATTTCTCCAAATCACTGCTATCAAGGGTCTTCCACCTGAAGATGGAAGCAAGAAGTGCAGCAATGCTTCCTTAAGGGAGAATATAATAGGGAAAACAATGCTGAGGGAATAATGGAGTCCTAAAGATAGATACGGCCTTATGTTCTTGTATCATCATAACTTTCCAACTCTACTGTAAGGCACCTAATACAGAGAGATCCGGGGTTCAGACAGAAGGCTGCTTTTCAACACAAATTGCAAGGAATGTCTTAATTTTAAGAAGTATTATTGCATGTTTCTGAAGGAGGATGTTCTCTTGAATACCTGCCTATTTAAGCAGAAAGATCAAAAGAAATTTTTCATACAAAACTTGAAGTGAAAGAGACCAAAATCACAAGCAAAATTTGGCCTTTTACACTCACAGTATTGGAGTGTGGGTTTTTATAGCTATATTTTTGAGTAATCTTGAATTATCTCTGCTCTGTAAAGGACATCTGTATAAACAACCTCTTCTCACTGCACCGATCTGTCCCTTGCACACATTCTGAATCATACACATGCACTTCAGGGACAACTATTTTGTTTTTTTTCCACTCCTCTCTATAACTGTAATATCAAAAACACTCTAGGGAAGGGAGGTGCAGTTTATTCCACCTTGGACTGCATCGCCATTAGCACTACCTCCATTCTCATTTCAAAACATTAATTGCTTGTGGTGACCAAGACAAAAATTACTCTTTTTTGACTTCCAGATTCTAATATCAACCTGCATACATTGCATCTCTGCCAATTTTACTGGAGTGTTTGTCATACTAGAATTATTTTTCATCGATTTTAATGGTAACCATGATGTCAACTGCCATACTGTTTGCAGAGTTTTTAGTCACTTCTTTGGGTGTATTTTTTGCAGAAATCAGTGCAGAGAAATGCCCTAATCCAGCACTTATTTTGAAGAAAATAGAATTTTAAGTAGCCTTTACAATCTTTGCCACTGTTGGCAATCATGCTTGAGAATTTGTGTTTTTTTTAAGCAGTTTTTATATGAAATGGGAATTAAGTCTATAGAAGTTATTTATAGGCTATTATAGCCACACACTTATGTATTCTGGGTAGCTTGATTGAGATGCATCACTTCAGAACTTCTGGACTCTGTACATGAATTAAACTGTTCTTGTAGTACTGATACTGCTTTTTGTTCTTAGACTTCAGGAAGTCCAAAGGAGTCTTTAGGAAGACCACTATTGCTCAGGTTTTATAGTTAAACACAAAAATTCAAAAGCAGTCACCAACTTGAGAATGTTTACCTTTTTTTATACTGCATACTCAGAATGTGGAAGAAAATGACATATCTTGTTTCTGATTTTGATACTATCTGCATTAATACCAAAGTAAAAGTGGATTTCCTGAAGTTAAGCCTTCAGGAAGATTTTCCTTGGGAAGTCCTGCAACTATATTCCTATTTACTTACTTATCTATATGTTTGAATAAAATAGAGACATAAAACTGTATTTATTAGTAGCTTATCCCTTCAGAATCTGATAGAATTGAAAGACTTAAGTGATTACAAAGAGGATGGCTAGGAAATAGATGGTTATTAAATATCAAATCTAAATCTGTCATTTTGTTTTAAACATAAGAGGGTTAAGTAAGCTACCAGTAGTACTGTTCAATTAAAAATGGCTTATGTCCTGTAGTTTTTGCTATTAAAGTGTGCCTATTTGACTTAATTTTGCAATAAAATTGTTCCGTTAAAGATTTTTGTAACAGCATATGGGCAGGGCTTTATGTTAGTCAAGCAGATGCACACCAAATTCTAATATGGGCTTAAGGAGATACCCTTTTAACAATATAAAGACTTAACCTATATTCACAGCTGGGATTTTCATGAGGGGCTTATCCAGTGAGGTATTAGTGACCACTACCTTGCAGCACACAAAATTTTTTTGTCTTTGGATATGTTCAAATAGGAAAACCCCGAACGGCAACAGCAGAGTTTGTCAGAAATACCCTTTTTGTTCAATTTCTTTATTTGTAAATATATGTACATCCAAATCAAACACAGGCAGTGAACAAGTACTGTGAGTGCATTCTGTTTAATTCAGATCTAAGCCAGCTGTCAAAAAAGCCTTTTGCCCAAAGTGTTTACAGTCCTTCTCTAAATGAATCTTAAGAGGAAATGATGAGACTTATGAAAGTAACCCATATGCTTATGTATCTTATAAAATAAATTTGTTAAACAAGGTGCCATGCTTAAGCTTTTGAGCTAAAGAGATGTGGTCATGGGACACGTTCTGTTAACATGCTGACTCTCCTTGATTGGACTTTAGTTATTCCTCTGGGAATGTATTTGGTTTGCTGTGCAAGTATTGTACACAAAGAGTGTAATACCCAAAAGTATATGTAAGTTAGGTTAGGTACCTTGTTGAGGTGTTAGAAAAACTCTAAATCCTTAAGAAGGAAACCAGGCAACATGGACATCATAACAGGAAGCAGGCAGGATTCACCAGTTTGCATTGCTAAATCTCTTTTAGACATTTCAAGAGACTATGAAGTGCTTGGAGTAATGATGCATAGGAGTCATGAACCTAATGGGAGATTTCTCAGATATTAAAATTGTTTCTGGGAAGAATGATTTATGGTATTTGTGGAAAAGATGGACTGATGTCACAGATTAGCAGCCACTGGCTGGTTAGGAATGAGAAGAAAAGATAGTTGTATTTTAATGAAAAATAGCGCACAGTGAAATTAAGGCACAGCTCCCCAACCCCCCGTCTTAAGAAAATAAAACTACAGTTTTGATGACAGATCTTTGTGTTTATGTAGATTAACCTTGTGCAGTAGAATTCCAGGCATAATGTTTTGAGTTTGATTTGTAAAATAAAGCAGATATTACCTTCAAATTTAGACTCTTCAAGAGGTTTTAGTGTAGATTAGTTATGAGTTTTTTTGAGCTTTGAATGTGTGTGCAGAGAAGGTACTGGATGTGTTGGGTAGCATAAGTTTAATTTATACAGTGTAGTGAATATTTTTATCTGTATTATTTCAGAACTACTCTTAGAATCTATGCTTCCTAAAACTTTTTTCTTCATTTAAAAGTATTGGATTTTGTGCTGAGAAATAAAATGGCACTATCTGGCCTATTTTCAGGTTTAATACATTTAATACATCAGTTCAATGCATTTTGATTTTTGGTGGCAGAAACTCTCGTCTGCAAGCTGGATGCTTATAAAAAGGACTCTTTCTATTTTAGTCCCTGTCCAAACACATTCCTGAGGTCTGCAGTTATTTAACTGCTGCAGAAATGCAGAAGTGAAGCTTTCTGAAATGGGCAATTGGCCAGCAGTAATCAGCCGTGTTCAGAAATGCTGCCTGCTGCTCTGTCTCATGATTTTACAGATCACTAATCTGCAGGATCCTTCTTAATCCATTCCTGCTGGCTTTCATTTGTAAACATTTATTATAAAGTTACACCTGATATAAAGACCTTGAACTTACTATAATATTTATAAAGAACATTTTTATACATTCAATATTGTGACATGCAATTTCTACTATCTCTAACATCAGAATTGCTATATGCTCTGTGTAGTATATAAATCTTCAGCAGTAGTGATACTACTTAGAAAGTCTAATGAAGGATGAGGTCCCATTGTTGCAAGTAGAATAGAAATGTAGGCATGGCTCCAATGACTGCAAAGTGGAACAATTTGATACACAAAATTAAGAGAAAATAGATGTAAAAGCAAAAGACAATACACTACTATGTAAGGCATGTAATACTGATTGTACTTGCAAGTAATGTTTGCAGTCATACAGGTTTTTAAAGCATTACATGTTTCTCAACTGGATTAATTAGCAGTCAATGTCTTATTTTCTAGAACCATAATCTGTACTCTTAAAGCAACAGTTTAGAAAAGACAAAATTCTATTAGCCAGCAGAAGCACGTTTTAGAAAACAAAGAATAACAGAAGTTTTATGACATATTCAAAAGCATGGTGAAGCATCAACAGGTGAAGGTATTGCACTTTATAGCTATCCATCAAATATTAGGAAGTAGTCATTGTTCCATCTGGTTTTCAAAGTGTAGGTCATCTTTTTCCATGTGGGTTTTCTTTAGAGTTAAGAAGTGGCATGGAAGTAGGTATGCATTCAGATTTGTAGATATCATAAGGATTATATCACATACAGACACTTTCAAAATGTGTTCCTAGGTTTCTTCAGTCCAAGTTCATTTGTAAGTGATTTTTTTTTTTCTAAACCAGCACATCATCCCGAGTGGCTTTAGACTGTCAGAATAGTGATTAAAGCATTGTTTCTTCTTTCAGTTCTACAGAACTGGTGAACTTGCTCTTGAATGTAACTTTATTCATTATTGACATCATTCATTATTTTTTCCAACTTCTTAGAATTTCTGTTGATACACCAGGATTTTTTTGGTCAGGTTTTTCTTTTGGTTTTCCAAGATTCATCTATGCATCTAGTAATGTTAAAAGGGAACTTTTGGAAGGCTTAAAGCCAGTTTTGATGTTCCAGGTGTTACAAGGGGGCTCTTTATCAGTAAGAAACGTGTTTTTGAGAATTCAACGTCTGAATTGTCCACTTGAATGAAATGCTCAGTTCATGTACTCTGAAGTAGTTGGCTTGACTGCCTTACCTGCGTTTTGAATTGAGTTCATTTGGAGCAGAAATTTTCTTAAGTAACTGATATGGTTTTGTTTCACACAGAATGCAAGGATTAAGTGCTTATATTCCAAATGACTTTAAAGTTCAGCAGAACTTGCTCAGAGCAATAACCTCTCAAATTAAGATGCCCTTTTAATGACAGCTATAGGGATCATTTCATATTTAGAGCATGTGTGTGCAAACAGAACATTAGTTTGTAACAGGTAATGCTGTCTGTGAAGTAGTTAAAACTGAAGCTCTTTTTCTGGTGTGTGTGTAAAACTGTCATGTACTCAGAGAGGAGGAGAACCAGGGAGCACCTGAAGTCTGGGGACTGAATGCATGAACTGCTGACTCTGGCTACAGATGTAGGCCAGTACACACTACTGCCAGGATACCTGACGATAAGAAGATAAAAACTTGTCAGTTTCCTCCTTAAAGTCTGCTCATGAGTACTGCTGCATATTAGCAGGGCATTCTTGTTTTTCTGCTGTGAGAGTTAACAAAACTTCAGCAATGTGTAAACACTGTGAAAGAAAAAATTAGCTACCCCATCTGTTTTCCTCTGACTAACATTTCTTCCCTCACATGTTTAACACTAGGCCTCTCTGATGGAATTATAAATAGATAGCTACAGAATAGCTCACATCTCTTCATTGACACTCAGTCTTTGAGACTTACAACCACAAAATCATTGGAGTACCAGACACAACTTGCATGCAAAAAAATCTGATTGTCAGTAAATGCTCCAGTTGCACAATATGTGTATCTGTTCCTATTGGGAAAATACTTTTGGGGAAATAAAACTTGGAGGTAAAGTGATGAGGCTTGCACAAATGGGAGAAAAGAGAAGGATTAATTTAAATTCCACAATGCAGCAAGACGCAGAAGGTTTAGTTTTTTCTGGCTCTCGCAGCAGTCCATCGTTGCAGTATCTGATCACCTCAGAATCACCATAACAGTGGCAGTGAATAATTGATCTTTTTGTTTGACAGCACAGCAGAAAAATGAGAGTATAAACCATTCCACTCTGAGCTATTAGAGCAATATTTTTTTCTTTCCTATTAATAGAAACTTGTCAGGAAAAAAAAAAATGTTTGATTTCAAAGCTGTTACTTTAGGTAATTTAAGTAAACTATGGAAAGTGTGATATGATCCCATTTTATCTGTTATTTTAGTGAGTGTGACATTGATCTTAGAAGATGGCACTAACAATCAGGCTGTTCCCTGGACTGTGTTGGTCTCCTGGTTTTGATATTGAACCATTACATACAACTGGTCAGCCAGATAGAAGAAGCCATTACTGTAGAAAGTACAGCAAGTGATCTGAGAGTCACAGATCTCTCTTCGTAGGTAGTTAAACCGTATGTAAAGAGGAGAAAATCCAATAGAAGAGATAAAAGGAAGGACTCCGAATATTTCTGTGAAATTAATTGTTCAGGCAGTCACTTTAAAAGTAGCAGAATTTAGTTTCTGTCCATGTTCTTGAAATGGGAAAGACTAAATTTGACATGAGTTTCCTGTCTACCATATGACTCCTAGCTATGCTGTGCATTGACTAGGAGGCTTCTTATCCCATAGTGGAAATGTTTTAAAGTCACTAAGACAGTAGCAGACAGACTGTTGCAGGGTGGCAGTAAAGGACAGAAGACATATGTGCATACAGTGTTAGTGCCTGATTAGTGCGATAAGCACAATCATAATGTTATAATCTTCTTCCCATTCCTAAATCAAGTCAAGTGTATTAAAGCTTTTAAATCTTAATAGAAAACCCAAACTATATGCACAGATGTGGAGAATTGAAGATACACAACCAAATGCACTCTCGTAAATATCCATGTAAAGTGTCTTAGTTTTACCTGAGGTGTGGAGTTGTCTCAGACCCTGTGTTGGTATAGATTCTGCAAATATAATAGCTTCAGAAATATTTAAAAGGTGGATGAAACAAACTATGTTTTTAAAACGTGCTGACCTGAAATTGTAGCTGTTATTGCTTTAAAATTCTTGTCTAGTTGCAGGAACACTTGGTTATTTATCATACTAAACACTATTTAATTATTCACTACTACTACATAGGAATGCAAAATGTCTAGAAAATAAGCTTTTCCTTACAAACAGTTGTCACTGCTCCCATCATTATATTTGAGACAACTGGATGTGTAAAACCATAAAGCTGTGAAGATTGTACTGAAGGAAGCAGAGCTGTTTGCAGCTAGAAAAGGTAGCACTTCTCAGTAATTTTGCATGACACTTACAATTAAGGCTATCAAATCAGAGCATTTATTGATCTAACGTATGTGTTTCTGTTCCACAACAAATGCTGTGATAATGACTAAGACACTCTTCTGTCTCATATATTTTTAACCATGTCCCTGTTAATAATGTATTCCATCAATGCATGTGCGTAAGACATACGCAAAACCTTTATTGGAGAGAACATTAACTAATATAAAGGATGATATTCTGCATAGTTTTTTGATATTTTAGAAGGCAATATATTGTATTAAAAATATTTCATCAAATTCAATTTAAAATTTAAAATATTGGTTAAATATGATCTTTTTGTTAACCTTTTTTTCTAAGCTTATTTCCTATGAGAGTTACTACAGTTTTAAGTAGCATTTCAAGTTTTAAGAACTATGTTATTTTAAAATTAATGTCATGAACCAAAGGTGCAAGAAAAAAATGCAGAAAAGTTTGGGATTTATCCTCCTGGAACCAGCATGGCTTTACTGAGGGCAAATCCTTTTTGAACAACCTAGTGGCCTTCTATGATGGTGTAACTGCATCAATAGGCAAGGGAGGAGCCACTAATGCCATTTATCTGGACTTCAGTAAGGCCTTTGACACAGTATCCTACAAAATTTTTCTCTCCAAATTGAAGAGAGATGGATTTGATGGATGGGCTGTTCAGTGGATGAGCAGCTGATTGCGGTATAAAACCCACAGAATGGTGGACAATGCCTCAGTGCCTGGATTGAGATCAGTGATGAGCGGTGTCCCCCACAGGTCGGTGCTGGGACCAATAGTCTTTAATATCTTCATCAGTGACAAAACAGTGAGATTGAGTGCACCCTCAGCAAGTTTGCGGATGACACCAAGCTGTGGGGTGTAGCAGACACACCTGAAGGATAGGATGCCATCCAGAAGGACCTGGAAGTCTTGTGCAGCAGGTCTAGAAGAATCTAATAAGGTTCAACAGATCCAAGTCTTGCACCTGGGTTGCGGCAACTCTCACTACCAATACAAGCTGAGGGATGAAAGTATTGAACATAGCCCAGTCGAAAAGGGTCTCCGGGTACCAGTGGAGGGCAAGCTGGACATGAGCCAGCATTGTGCCCTCACAGCCCAGAAAGCCAACAGTATCCTGGCCTGCATCAAAAGAAGTGTGGCCAACAGGTCGAGGGAGGTGATCCTGCCCCTCTGCCGTGTGCCAGTGAGGCCTCACTTGGAGTACTGTGTCCAGATGTGGAGTCCTCATGATAGGAGAGAGATGGACACAGTACTCCAGAGGTGAGCCACAAAAATGATTCAACGGATGGAACACCTCTTCACTGAGGACAGACTGAAAGAGCTGAGGCTGTTCTGCCTGAAGAAAAGAAAGGTTCAAGAAGACCTGATAGCTGCCCTTCAGTATCTAAAAGGGAGTTACAGGAAAGAAGGAGACGCACTATTTAGCAAAGTCTGTTGTGATAGGATGAGGGGAAATGGTTTCAAACTAAAAGACGTGAGATTTAGGTCAGAGATAAGGTAAAATTCATTTATAGTGAGAGTGGTGAGGCACTGGAGCGGGTTGCCTAGAGACGTGGTGGAAGCCCTATCCTTGAAAACATTCAAGGCCAGCTGGGCCAGGCTCTGAGCAACCTGATCTAGCTGTGGACGTCTCTGTTCATTGCAGAGGAGTTAGACCAGATGACCTTTAAATGTCCCTTCCAACTCTGAGGATTCTATGGATGGATGGGAGAAGAAATTCAGAAGGGCATCCTAAAAAATGTCTTTTCCATATACACCAAAGAGAGAATGATTAGAGTAATACACCTTAAAATCTGTTACACTGTTAGTGATTGAAGATATACTTCATTGCCTTCCATATTCAGATCAGTAAAACCAACCTCAGGAGAGAGCTGTTTTCAGAACTCAAGCCTTTATTGTAATTGTAAATCTTTGCTGCATTTTCCAGCAGTCAGTAGGAATTTGCTTGGGAAACACCTGCGCATGTGAGTTTTGGAGTGTGTTTGTCCTGTGCCCAGTTAGTGTTTTCTCTGGCTTTCCACCTTTGGGATTGCAATGCTCACTGGGGACACTCACAGCAGACCTGGCAGCTGTGCTGCAGTTAGTGAATGAAAAGAGAATTACCTCTGTCTCCCGTCTTCCTCTTTATCAAATGCAATGTGATGTTCGCAGTACTTTCAAAAACTTTCCTTTCAAGGAATATCCTTAACTTAATTGTGTGAGTTGGTCGAGCAAGGACTGTTCATCCACATTCTGCCTCTGGTGCAATGCAGGCCAATGCAATTTAATTTAGACTGCGGTGAAAAAGTTACTTGAATCATGTCAGATTCTACTAAGTGGAATTATTTTGTATTTTCCACATGCTAACAGAAAGCAGTCAATCTGCATTGCTTCTTTTGGCAAATATACCATTATCTATATGTTTGCAATTATAATGTTTCCTTCAGTATCTTTAAATATGCGGTATCTATCTTCTTTTATCATTTCATGTGGAATTGTGTTGTAAATGACAACTTTTTAAATCCATTTGCAACTGAAACAAAAAAAATCTTGTATGAAGGATTTGATATGAATGAAATTAACTTCTTTCTGAGTGTTTTCAAGCTAAAGTTTGCTACATTTGAAAGTTATAACACACTGCATTCCTAACAGAGTTACATTTTTCATTGAAAGTATGGCTGTCACCATTCCTCAGTAATCTGATTGCTTGGAGATTTTCTGACTTGAGATGCATCCTTCACAAATAGCTATCAGCTCATTTGGTTTTGCCAGAAAATCCAGTGTGCTTGGCATCCTTTTCCCGTGTTTTCCTGTGGACAGTGATGATGCAGCAGTGGTAGAAAAAAAAAAAAAAACTTTTCAAAGCAGTGCTATGTTTTGCCAAGAAAAATTGAGTTAAATAATTCAAGTCCTCATCTATGCTTGGCATTCCTTAAGGAGCAAGACTGAGGTCTGTTAGACTAAAAGAGAGAACTGTGCTATATTCAAAAATCTAACTTTAGGCAATTCACACAAATATGAAGAACTACACTTCAAAGTATTGCCTTCTTCACTGGCATGTCAGGGATCTTGAACTTTTAACTTCAAGTACTCTTTCATTAAGCATTTAATTTAGATGAGATACGGAAAGAACTCAATTTCAGATTCAGGTAAAGAGCTGGTGCAGATTCTGGATCACAGCTGCTCTTTACTGATCTGTATCCTTTTTTCTTCTCTATAGGGATGTTTTTTCAATTGATTAGGATATTTTCATGGAATCATTAAGGTTGGAAAAGACCTCTAAGATGACCAAGTCCAACCACCAACTCACTAAATAACGCCCACTAAACCATGTCCCTAACTGCTACATCTACATTTGATCTCCCTTTTTCCAGCTGTTGGGAAACTTGCCCTATTCACCAAGCTCAGATCTTCATTACATCATGACAGTTTGCTGTTTGTCCTAAGGGGCTACTTCTTCTGGAGGCTATGAGTTCATATCTTTCTTTTCACCTGTTTTAGAAGCATTTCTTTACCTTAAACTAATTCTTGAAGCATACTTAATATGCAGATAAAACCATATGATGTTTTTTTCCTAGAGTTGCCAACTTTTCAGTGACAGTACGATAAAAAAATTCACGTATTTTTAAAAAATACAGAAAAGTGCATTTCTTTTTCCAAAATAAGGTTTATTGAATCCTATTTTTCATTATTATTAGAAAATGTTAGTGCTGTTATCAAGCTGGCATGGTTCAATCTGGATTTTTGACCCAAATACATGTTTTGCAAACTAGATTTTGTCTTTAGTGATAGACATTTGTCTAAATCTGCAGTTGATGTGTATTCAGGAAGACTATTTCTGTCTGGATCTGTAGTCTTTCATATTGTTAGGGTGAATCTGTGGGGGAAAAAAGCTAATATTTATCCAGTGATGCTTTGATGCTAATTCTTTGACTGTCTGAGCATGTGTTGCCACTTACTTTTAAAGAATCCTGGCTGCATTTCATTTTTGTTTGTTTTTAATCTGTTGTATGTGTTGCTTCAGTTCCTTGCAAATTGAGAGGTTTGCTTACAATAGAGAAACTCAATGGTTTTGCTTCTATTTTGATGGTGTTTGGGGGATGGAGGGGTGGATTTTCAAATTTTTAAAATTTTGGGGCTCTCCTGTATGAACACATTACTTCCACATCCTGATGCAATATGAGAAAGCGCTGCACCTGTAGGGTAATGTAATTAATTCATTTCATATGACACAGATATAATACACTGCTTTTCAGAGGAGACTAAAATCAGCCTTCTGTTTTGCCTCTTGCTCTCTTATAGCATAGTTATTTTCAGTGGAAATGTTTCAAATTCCTCTTTACTGATATCCTCCACCTTTGGGCTGCATTCCCAAGGTGCAGTTTCACTGCCTGCATCTGCCATTGCTTGCAGCTTTCTCACATGATGTTAATGTGAAGCTGAACTGACTTCTAACATCTGGCTGTTGACCTAAATTGTTATGAACAATGCAGAAAAAGACCAAATACTGTTAATTCGTCTTTGCTGCTGCTTGGCTGCATCATAAGCAGCCTCAGTTCCTGAAAGTACATAAATGATGAACATAGCACTGCATTCTGTATATTTGTTTGGTATTCCAATGTCTTTTGAGGACTCAAGGGATTTGGGGGTCTTTAAGGGAAAGAAGTACTATTGCAGCTGAAATCTGTGGCTTGGGCTTCAAAATTATCAGGAAAAACAAACAAGGCATCCAAACCAATGTATAAGTATACCAAGTAAAATTTATTTATACACATATTGATTGTTCTGATATTTTTCAGATAAGAAATATTCTCAGAGCTTACTTGCACAGTACCTAGCTAACATGGTAGCAAGTTGTAATAAAATTATTGTAGGACAGTAATAATGCATATGATGGCCCTGACCTTTTCAGGACCTATAGTGTTGTACCATCAGAGAGGGAAAGAGGCAGATGGTGTGTAAGCTGGTCCAACACAGTAACATTAAATCTCCCAGGAATTAGCAGTATCATATGCCTATCCCACTCATATATTCAAGAGCAAACTTCATTTTTTCAACAGTGTCTTCTCTAGAAGGATAAATCACAGAATCACCAACGTTGGGAAAAACCTACAAGATCATCCAGTCCAATCATCCATCTGTCACCGATAGTTCTCACTAATCCATGTCCCTCAACACAGAATCCAAACATTCCTTGAACACCTTCAGGGTTGGTGACTCCCCCACCTCCCTGGGCAGCCCATTCCACTGCCTGACCACTTTCAGAGAAGTAGTATTTCCTAACATCCAGCCTAAATCTCCCCTGGCACAACTCGAGGCCATTCCCACTAGTCCTATCACTAGATACACGAGAGAAGATGCTGACCCCCAGCTCACTACAGCCTCCCTTCAGGTAGTTACAGAGAGTGATAAGGTCTCCCCTGAGCGTCCTCTTAAATATTTAGGGAGGGGAATCAACTCTTTGAAAGGGTTGATAACTGCAGGACAAGGGGAAATGGTTTTTAGTTGAGGGAGGGGAGATTTAGGTTGGATGTCAGGGGGAAATTCTTTACAGAGAGAGTTGTGAGATGCTGGAACAGGCTGCCCAGAAAGGTTGTGGATGCACCATCCCTGGAGGTGTTCAAGGCCAGGCTGGATGGGGACCTGGGCAGCCTGGTCTAGTATTAAATGTGGAGGTTGGTGGCCCTGCATGTGGCAGAGAGGTTAGGGATTCATGATCCTTGAGCTCCTTTCCAACCCTGGCCATTCTGTGATTCTGCAATTTAAAATGAGCCACCAAGTCTAGAATAGTTCTACTCAAGCACTTTGTAGACTAACAGGTATCTACTTCTGTGCTCATTTTTCTCTTAGGAACATATACACATCAATGTGTGACAATGTTAACTGTATTTATTGAGTTTATAGAATGAGGTTATAGTTATAGAAGTGGTACTTAACCTGTAGAAAATAGATTATGAAATTTGTTTTTGGGATATAGAATTTAGGCTGTTAATCTCAGCAGACCTATTGTTGCAGGAATTAGAATGGGCAGAGCTTTAATGAAAAATCCTCATTGCATTTGTACTGTTGGTCAACAGAGTGCGTTCATGTACTTTTTATTTTCCTCCTTAATGTTTCCTGGACCATGCATGCAGTTTAGAATCATAGAATCTTAGAATCCTTAGAGTTGGAAGGGTCCTTTGAAGGCGATCTAGTCCAACTCTCCTGCAATGATGCCTCGGAGATTCTCAGCTCCCAGCAGCCCAACTCATCCCCCATAAGCCAGGCTTGTCTTACTATTGGCAGGCATGCAGGATCTTCTGTGTCTTCCATCCCCTCAGCCTGGGCTGAGGTGGGAAGATATCTGGCAGCTGGGTGATTAGAAGAACAGGATTGAAGTACTTCAGGTGTAGTTGACTTGGGGTAATTATTGCTTTTCCTTTTAATTTTTTTATTTTATTTTTTATTTGCTTTTCCTCTTTTTCCTTCTTTTCAGTAACAATCATCAATAAAATGACTTGGAACTGCACCTGGAACATAAAAATCAAGCTCTTCATGCTTCATTACACACATTACACAGAGTAGAGGAGTAGTCATTGTGATTTCCACAGAGTTTGTAAACCAATTAGTGTAACATTCCAAGATGTACATTTTTATATGGTATGAATAGAGCTTCGCCTTTGTTTTCTACGCTTGAAAAAAATATTTTGTAGTTTGAAAAGTCTCTGTGTGAAGGAATTTTGGGCAATTAGGCCAGGAAATATTTTTCTTTCTTTGACTAAGAACTAGTCAGACAGTTCTT
Organism: Tympanuchus pallidicinctus; assembly: GCF_026119805.1. Lineage (NCBI taxonomy): Eukaryota > Metazoa > Chordata > Aves > Galliformes > Phasianidae > Tympanuchus > Tympanuchus pallidicinctus. The sequence goes on from NW_026294802.1 coordinate 23,922,477, forward strand.
TTTTAGACATCTTCTGTCAACTGAATTTTTAATGATGAAATATATGCCTGAATTATTTTTATGCCTTGGTACAACACAGAGACGTGATCTTGGATTATTTTAATGGCTATAATAACCCAAACACTGCTTCTGTGATCACTGTTCTGAATCATTATTTGCTACCAAAAAAATTGTCCCAAGCTCAGTACATTTAAGTCACTATTTCATAGCCTAAATATATGAGGATATTTTAACTATGGCATTATTCAGCGTTCATATCCTAAAACATTTATAAAATAATTAATCAAGAAATAATAATGCAATTCAGTCACTGTGATACTGGTAAACAAATGTTAATCTTATTATCTCTTTAAAATCTTAATTATATATTACTTCACCTTATATCAACATGTAACATTAGTGTAGGAAGATTTCTATCCTGCAAGGTTTATCTCTCTACATATTATGATTTAATGGCCAGATATTGAAAAATTTTGGACATAGTTTTAACTTTATAGAGACAGCACTTTCCCTGTAGCTCAATGGAATTGCTCCCATGTACAAAGTCAAGCATGTACAGGACTTTGTACATACCATATATGTACAAGAGAGCTCCTACTGATTTTTTTTTACATGTATTTTTCTTTTACATGTACTAGATTAGAATCATAGAATCATAGAATTGCTCAGGTTGGAAAAGACCTTAAAGATCATTGAATCCAACCTCAACCTAACCATACTACCCTAATTAACGACCTGCTGCTAAATCATGTCCCTGAGCACCACATCTAAATGGTTTTTAAACGCATCCAGGGATGGTGGCTCAACCATCATCAAGCATGTAAAAATTATTTACATAGTATTTGTACAGGTAATTAGATATAGATGTGCATGTGTTATTTGTAAAACAGATATCAATGTTTTATATACTTTTTTGTCCACACAACTGTAAATGTTATCGTGGCTTGCATCATAAGTAGGATGGGCAGCAGGACACAGGGAAGTGATTGTCCTTCTACACATGGCGTTGGTGAGATCACATCTCAAGTACAGCATTCAGTTTTGGGCCCCTCACTACAAGAATATCAAGTTGCTTGAGTATCAGCAACAAAGCTTTTGAAGGAACTGGTAAACAAGACATATAATGAGTGACCACGGAAACTGGGACTGTTTAGTCTTGGAGATGAGAAAGCTGAGGGGAGAGAACCTCATTGCTCTGTACAGCTGCCTGAAAGAATGTTGCAGAGAGGAGGATATTGGTCTCTTTTTTCAGGTCACAAATGAAAGGAGATGAGGAACAACCTCAAGTTGCAAAAGAGGAGGTTTAGACTGAATATTAGGCTCCACAGAGAAATTGGTCAAGCACTGGAAGGTGATGCCCAGGATAACCATCCTTAAAGGTATTTAAGACAGCGATGGGACTTGGTAGTAGCAGGTAGATTGTTGTGCTTGATCTTTGGGGTCTTTTTCAAGCTAAATGATTCTATGATCCTATGGTTCTATATTGTGTCTTACATATATAAATTTACTATGGCTTTTTTTTTTTTTTTTTTGCATATACACATGCTTAGACAGACTAATTCAGATCATAAAATGAGACTCCTTTTTCCTTGCTTAAATTTTAGAGCCATTTTTAACACTGTAGAGTTAACAGAACAATGCTGATATTTTAGGACCATTTGTTTTCTTGCCATATTTACAATGTCATTACATTGTTCACAATGTTCACTAAATGTCTAACTGAATGGAAATATATGATTTAAGAAAAAGGTTCATGTATTACAAGATGTTTTAGGTTTTAGGAGGAAGGAAAATGAATGATATATATTTTGGTTCAACAATAAAAGATCCCTTTGTGCAACAGATCCTACTGACAGCTCTTTAAGAGGTCTCTCACAAAGATACCTCCTATGGGAAGCTAAAAGTATAGTGGAACAATACAAAACATTAGATTAAGTGGAAAGTTTGTTGAGATAGTGGGGTTTTTTTGTTTTTTGTTTGTTTGTTTTAATTAGGAAGGAAATAACATGTATTGTTGTTTTCTATTACAAATGCTATTACCTGAAACTAGAGTGGCTTAACAAAAGAAAGATATGAATAAACAAAATAAAAACTATTCATTCTGTGGATTCTACATTAGTAAACATTTTTCTGTGTGTGCATCATTAGAATATAGATTAAACTCATTTCAGTGTTGAAGGTACAGCTCACCAAAGTAATGATGAATGGGATAGCATATGTAGTAGGCTTCACTTCTTCAGGATAGGCTTCATTGTAGGTAGTTTTCTAGTCTGAATGTCCTGGGGTGGTTGTTGCAAAGAATAGGTAATGAATTTCACTGTGAAATGTGTTTTGAAATATTTAATCTTATGCGTGTTGTTTTCCTTCCACTGCTAAAGGAACGTATGCTTTCTAGAGGAAAGTACCTTCCTATCTCCAGCTATTGAAAAGAAGCTTCCTTTCGTTTGTTGGGTTTTTTTTTGTGTGTCTTTTTTACATTGAAGGTAGCTCACATAGCTTTCTAAGTATGACCTCAGCTAGGTCCCCCACATAGAGATGACACAAACATGAGGGAATAAACAGTAATTAATGCAAGTAAATGAGATTTTCAATAGACTAAAATACCTAAATAGCATTTTGTACTGTGGTGACTGATGTAATAATAGACACTGCAGAGTTATTGTTAAGAAGCACCAAGTGTTATTCTGATGGAGAATTTTTACCTCAAACTGGTTGAGGAAAGGATCCACCATTTAGGATATAGTTTGAAAATATGTCCCTGTGCATGTGTGTGACTAACAGCAAATAGTAAGTGAAGTGTTCATCCCAAACCAGAATAGATGCAATTCTAGAGCTTCAGTTTTGGTATTTTCTCTCCCTGTTGACCCTGTTGTCTCCTATGATAAATTCACATGCTTGTTCGTTTTCTCGGGGAAGCAAACCAAACTATAATAGAAAGCTTCATTAATATTAATTCTAATGGATTCCAGTTACCAGAGTACGAAGTACAAAGGAGGTGTTATAATATTAAATACTTTCGTGAGTAGAATAAATATTTTATAAACAAGCATAAGAATTGCTGCATTATTCATACTGCATAATTCATAAATTTTGTCTCTAAATTTTCATATGACAATAAAATGTATGTATAATGTATGTATAAAATGTATCCTTAGCATACGTAGTTTGAAGGCAAACAATTTCAGAAATAATGCACAGGTTTCATACTTCTTACCTGTATATTTTCATTTCATTTCTCTTCTCTTAAACCTGACCTTTTAAGTACAATGACTCCAGTTGCATTAAAAAGTTACCACACTTTAAGGAAATAGCCTTACAGTATTGAAATATCAAGAGTCACTCATTTCTAGTTTTCCATACTAGACCAGAAGAGTAAAAATACTGGACCTTAAACCCATAAGTTGCTAGAATTGAAGGCATTTCATTTTATACCTTACATTAATAAACATTTAATTGTGATTATATAATAGAGAAAGGGAAAATATTTAAAACGTAATATGAAAAGTTTTGCTGAAATCACTCAGTGTAGTGTTGGTAAATCAGTGCTGTACAGCAAAGATGAATTAGTTTACAGTGTGCAGATGCAGCAGTCAAAAGTGTACAGTAGTCCACCTTTTCACAGAAAAGGACAATGTTATCTGAAATCATCAGATATACAATGTACATATATGTATGAAAGTTAACATGTGCAAAAATGTATAAGTTTACACATTAATAAACATGCATTTGTTTGAACTATTTTTGAGAGTTGAGTATGTATGAACATTGAAGCTAAAATTAATGAGTATTAAGGTAATGTTAAAGAAAGATGCGTAAAACAGCTAATGAATAAAATTGTTAATGTATGTTTTCTTGTGCTATTTTTTATTCACAAAAATGTCATGATAACATAATGTGGGCTGTGTTTTTCTTACAAAATTGAGTATCAAAAATGATGTTAAAAATCCACCTAAGCATTGTCTGTGAATTGACCACAAATTTTCTTTGCATGGAAATGTTCTTTTCAAAAGTAGCTACTTCATATGAAGTAAAATTTCTTTTAAAAACCATCAAAAAGCATTATAAAATGCTTTCAATGTTTAAAGGTTCTGAATCTGAAGAAGGGAAATCTGAGACAAGCAGCTAAGAATTTGCCAGCACAGAATGGGGAGTTTTGCATAAAATTCGAGATTTGATCTTTTTGTTCCCACTGACAGCATAATTTACTTTTAAAGCACTGGAATTTTAAAGTCATTTTAAATATTAAAAAACTGTTACAAATCAGAATGTGAAGTGCATTAGCAGTATATTTCATAGATAGGTATGTGCCTGTGGCTGATGTTAAAAATACTGAAAATGGGCACATTTTTATTTGCTGCATAAGTAAGTTATAATATATAGTCAAGATAAAAAATCATTGTAAATTATAGTAGCAAAGTCATTCTAAAAACACATCTTGCAGTATGTTGCATTTTTCAAATGTTATTTTTTTTTCTATTAGAAATAATTGAACACCAAAATACTGTCCGTTCAGAACTCTGTTAGTTCTGAGTATCAGGTTCTCTGATCTGAATTGGTAAATAGTCACACAATTAAAGTTGGTCAGTAATTATTTTGAGAGATAATGCAGCTCAGCTATAATGAGGCTGAACATTGTGTGTATTGTTACGTATTCTGACAATGATGGAAAGAAATTATTAGGAGAGTTAGTCTGTAACTCATTTTTTTTAAGTTGGCAGTCAGAATGGATTGAGCCAGATGTCTAAAATGCACTTGTAGAAATTTTTGAATATTTTGGCTGTTCGTTCCCACTAAATTGAGATCTGCAGAAATGTCAGATTGCCTACTAGTAAGGGTTGCTTTTAAAGAAGCATGCTCTATGTTAGGCTCTGCAAAAGCACATGAAAAAAACTGATGAAAAAGGAAGGAAAATAATGCTTAATGCTAAAAAGGGTCTTTCAGATTTCTAACAACATATAGCTTTTCTTTTTTTCCATAAAGTTTTTCATTGCTGTGGTTATTTGCTGTGATAAACAAGTCTGAGAGATCATGAAAAATTTATCATTTTCATAAGTATATTCTTCCTTATAATTTACAAACTTGACTTTTTTTAGTGTAAAAAATAAAAAGTTTTAATTTGAGTAATTTGGAAGAGAAAATCCTACTTTCCTTCTTTCTTGCAAATCATTTGCTTTATGGAGAACTCATTTTAAAGTTAGCCATGGAGCTACAATTATCTATCCAAAGTTATCTGACTATTTGGCAATGCTTCAGAGTTCTCTTCTGCAGAACACAGTACAGCACACACAAGTGTCGTAGTGTTTGGTTGTTCTCAGCACCTCATCAGTCAGAAGAGGTAGCAATACTTTCAATTTTTCTTTGTGAGTTTTCTTTGTCAGTTGAGTCACATTTTTGTTCTCTCAGATTGGCTTGCTTGAATGATGGTAATAACATTCATCTTATTAACATGGTATAATTTAAATATACTGTAGCAGTTTTAGAAATTCTGTTCCATTTAGCAGAATCTCTGTTGCCCCCTTTTTCAGATGACGGTTGCTGCTGGTACGAGCATTGAGAATAACATTCAAAGGACCATATCCTGCCCTAATGTATGTTTTACATATTTCGGATTTCTGTGTAATTTAAATGCAAATCCTCCTTTTGTGACTGATAATTTACTGCCCAGAGATGCCTGTCATCTTGAGGTTACTTCATACTGTATGTTATATATATATTTCAGGGTCATTTAATATTGTACTACAAGTGAGGTCTTAGCCTATCAAAATGCTGAATTGGTGTCATTTTTTTCCTGTATGGTTTGATGGCACTGCTAAATAAAGACAATGATAATGCATTCACAGATCCTTCTGAATTTACCTTGCTTCCCTCTCAGCTCAATGCTCTTGTCAGTTGAAATCAGCAGAACAGCAGTAAACAAAATGGGGAAAGCAATGAGAGGCTATATTTATTCCACTTAATCTTGTTCTAAATTGGATTTTAATATGAAGATGTGTAATACTAAATTTGGAAGAAAGGTAATTTCATTTTTCTTGCTTAAACAAATATATCCCATGACTGAATGCAGAAAAGGGGAGTTACTACTGCAGATGAAAGTAAAGCAAGAATCTATTTTGTTAACAGGAGAAGCAATTTATTCACTTGTAGTATAATAGGTCATATATCTTTTTTACTATACCTAGTCAGTAAATTGAAAGTCACTGAACCAAAATTGAGCTTATATACATGAGTGGGAAAATGTTAGCTGGAATTTGGGATGTACTGTTGAGAAAAGAATTTGGTTCTGTTATAGAGAAACTACTTTCTATCATGTAACGTGTTTAATCATTTACTTTTCAGCTAAAAATAATCTTTTTTATCAGGGAGCTATCAGAAGTTCTGGATAAACATTTCCATCACTTTTAAAATATAAGAAACAATTGAACTATGAGTACAATATAGTTAAAGTTACTAATACCTAAGAAAAAAGGTATTGTGATTCAACATCGGGGGAATGAAGTATGTTCTTGCCAATCTGGAAAATGAAGAAAAAAAAAAAAAAAAAAAAAAAAAAAAGTAGAACAACCTTTTTCTCCTGAGATGTTCGTGGTCCTAAGGGAACTTCAAGAAATTATTTCTGCTGTAGTGAAAGAAAATTATACCTTTGAAATCTTGAATCTTTGTGGATTTTGTAGATATACCCCTTGAATGGACCAATACTGTAACTTCATGACTATGATTTGTACTGCTAGAAGGAGCATGGTGGTGATGTGACAGCAGTTGGACAAGGTGATCTTAGCAGTCTTTTCCAACCTTAATGATCCTATGATTCCACATTCACAATTACCTCTAAGCAGAGGAAAAGTGTGATTTTATGCGTGACTAATCATCATGCATGAAAATCCCCAGTCTGTTCCAGATTTCAAACATTATTTTAACTTTGGCAGGGCAATTTTAGTATTTCAGTCTGCAAATAGAAATATTTATGATGAGAGATAACAGTTCACAAGCATGAAAAAATGCAGAATTTCGGATTTAGTTCTAGGATTCTGTACCATTTCTTAAAAAAATAAATAAAAAAACAACAACAGCTTTTTTTGTCTTTCAATTTATTTTCTTAAAAAAAAACAAAACAAAACAAAAACAAACCCAAAACATTAAGACAGGTTCTAAATAGATGTTTTCTTAAAAGAATGGCATGCATGGATTAACTCTTCATTCTTTGGATTATATTCAGTGACACCAAAATAAGCACATAATCCATTAACTGCTGTTGAACAATGACCTTGTTCCTGCCTTTAGAAATCAAAAGCTTTTTAAAATTATTTTAGTTTGTTCTCTTTGGACTTTGTGATGATTTTTTTTTTCTTTTTTGTCCAAAAAAGAAAAAAAAAAAAAGTATCAAACAGCACAAGAATGGAGGATAAAATTTAAAATTTATCATTTCTGACTCCATCTCCTGATTTACCCATCTAAATTTTAATGTTAAATTTATTGTAGCTATCTCTGCTCTAGAGGCAGTGGAGGTTAAAGTTAGTTATCACCTGTCAGCTCATGAGGATATCAGTCTTTGTCCATTGACTGAAAAGGGCACCCTAAGAACTCATCTGGGCTTAGACACCTTGCTTATACAGGTGATTAAAATCATGTAATACAAACTCTGCTTTCCTAGTTTAAGATGTTGTTTAGAACAAAAATTACCTCACCAGACTGCAGCCTGCTAAAAGCTTCATGTTCAGTTAAACTATGATACAGCTTCTCCTTTCAATGGAGAAAACAAGGTACGTGCCGTTCACGTAACATGGAGGAATTCGGACTGAGGGGTCTTCTCTTGATTAAGGCAGTAAGTTGAGTGTATAGATTAGGCTAGACATTAAAGACCATTCTCACAACTGAATCTTGGAAAAAAAGATATAATTCATGTAACAGTGAAATTGAAATCTTGAAATTCATTGAAAGAATAGGCATAGGCTCCAATATTTTCTTCTGAATTCTCTCCACAAACTGCAAAGAAATATTAAGAGGACTTTAACAAGAACTTATTTCATGTTCTAGATTTCACTAGAACACTAAAAGCAAAATCTTTCGTATTTAAAACTATTATTTATTTTCTTCTGTGGAGAAAACCAGTTCAGTCATAAAGGGTGTGAAACAAACTCTTTCCATTGTTGTTTATTTATATCCAAATCATCAGTGGGTGAAGAGGAGTTTACATTCTTACTGTATGAATGCATAGAAGCAACCTAATTCTTAACTCTGAAGACTCTTAACAAGAAGATGCAGTATTTGTTCTACCTCAGACTTTGAAATGATTCTCAATGAAAATTTATTGTGCAGGTGAGTTTTTAGGCTTGAATTCCTCAACTTTGTTTCCAGTTGTATCAGATTTTGTAACTTATTTCAAAGCATCCTATTCAGAGACAGAATACAATCCTTACCAACAGCTTCACATCATCCAAATACATAAACTTTCAGTCATCAACCTTGCTGCAAGCTTTGTATTTACCTCTTCACCCAACATCTTGCGGGGAGAACAGGAAGGGAAGGGAGTTATGTTTTACATGTACTTCTGTTGGCATTAGATCTTCCTAGGACACTGTAGCAACTACAAAAGCACACCCAGCTTCAGTTTTTTTAAAAAACAGTGTATCTGAAAATTGTCAAATTGATGGATAACTAAAAAAGTTGTTATTCCTTCCTAAATACTCTGGCCTCTTGGTGATTGGGAACCATTTATATAGCCCTTCATCACTGAATAAAGGCAGGTTTCTTAGACTTTTTCCACAAGTATGCTTTATGTTATGACTGATTGTTCTTTAGCTAATTAGAAAAAGAAATAAGTGTAGCAATTTAATGCACTGTTTCATATATGAGAAAATACATTAATTAAATATTTTATTATTTCAATTATTCCACTGAATTCCAAACCTGCAATTAACTGTATGAACTGTAACTGGCATTAAGTTTATTAAATGCAAAGTTGAAACTTTGTTTGAATACATGGTAAGTTTTCAGTTACTGGATTACTTATTCTGCAGTGTTTTATGGTTTCTTGTAATTACTGTGAATTGCACAAGTTTATATTTCTGCTGTTCATAAAAGGGATGACAGTGAACCAAATTAATGTCCTCAGTGGAAAACATTCTCACAAGCATACAATTTTCAGTCAGTATACACTGTACTAATTCAGCATTTTAATTACGTGACATTAATCCTATACAATTTTCTAAGACTCAGTTATTTAGTCAAATATGCATTTAATTTGACTTTTTTGGCTCTTAATCTCAGAGCTGAAATATACTTTGAGAAGTACTCATCTATAAAGAGAATTTGAGGTGCTAAAGCTGTACATAAAGCAGAGAATGTCCTGTTCATGATTCATATATGCTAAAATATTAAATTAAAAAAAAAGACTACACCCAGTACATTATTTTACTTCATTGAAATACACTGAATAAAATACACTTCATTGAAATAAAACTGAAAATCAAAAATAAACTTTTATATATTCAAACTTTAGAACTCAGAAATTATCATGTGCTATGGTGTGTGCTGAGAGTGCTAGCAGAGTACCAAGACACTTTCCACCATCTGTCAGTGTTCCTGGTCAACCGGAGTGGTTTCAGGGGATTGGAGGCTCGCCAGTGTGACTCCCATCTACATGAAGGATCATAAGGAGGATTTAGGGAATTATAGGCATGTCAGTTTGACCTTGGTGGCATGGAAAGTTATGGACCAGATCATCTTGAGATCATAGAGTAGATGCAGGACAACTGGGGGATCAGGCCCTGCTGATCCTGCTTGACCAACATGTTCTCCTCCTAGGACCTGCCTGGTGAATGAGGAAAGGGCTGTTGACGTAGTCTGTGTAGACTTTAGCAAAACCTTTGACACTGTTTTCCACAGTATTCTCCTGGAGAAATTGGCAGCCTGTGGTTTGGACTGGTAACCTCTTTGCTGGGTAAATAACTGACTGTAGGGCCAAGCCCAGAGAGTGGTGGTGAATGGAGTTAAATCCAGCTGGCAATCAATCAAAGTGCTGTTCTGCAGGGGTTAGTATTGGGGCCTGTCCTTTTTAATATCTAAAATAGATTTAATATCTATCTACATTGATGACCTGGACAAGGGGATAGAGTGCCCCTTCAGTAAGTTTGCAGATGACATCAAGCTAGAAGGAAGTCTTGATCTGCCTGGGTATAGGGAGGCCCTTAAGAAGGATCTGGGTCTAGATTAATGAGCCAAGACCAATGGAACAAAGTTCAACGTGACCAAGTACTGTATCCTGCCCTTTAGTTACAAAAATCCCAGGCAACATTACAGGTTTGGGGGCAGAGTAGCTGGAAGACTGTATGGAAGAAATGAACTTGGAGGCATTGGTCAGCATTCAGCTAAACATGAGCCAGTAGTGTACTTAGATGGCCAGGGAGGCCAGTGGCATCCTGGCCCCTGTACTCAGCTCTGGTGAGACTGCACCTTGTCTTTTTCAGCCCCTCACTACAAGAAAGACATCAAGACCCTGGGGCATGTCCAGAGCCAGGCAATGAAGCTGATGAGGAGTCTAGAGAACAGGTGTCATTAGGAACAGCTGAAGGAACTGGGATTTTTTAGTCTGGACAAGAGGACGCTCAGGGGAGACCTTATTGCTCTCTACAAGAAATGAGGTTGTGGTGAAGTGGGGATCAGCCTCTTCTCCTGTGATAGGACTAGAGAAAATAGCTTCAAGTTGAATCAGGGGACGTTCAGGTTGGATATTAAGAAAAATTTCTCCTTTGAAAGAGTGGTCAGGCAGTGGAATGGGCTGCCCAGGGAGGTGATTGAGTCACCATCCCTAGAGGTGTTAAAAAAACATTTAGATGTTGTACTAAGGGATGTGGTTTAGTGGAGAAATAGCAGTGGAGGTGGACAGTTGGACTGGATGATCTTGGAGGTCTTTTCCAACCTTGGCAATTCTATGATGAATTTCAAGGTGTAATTTTCTGGTCAGTTTCCCACAATGAAAAGTATAATTTGCATGCTGTTTCTCTGTGGTTTACATCTTCACAGTCTTCATAATAGACCTCAATTTCCTTTTATTCCTACATAAACTTTCTGTTTTCTTTTTCTCATTATTATAATTTTTCTTACCTGAGAGAAAATGAGTGAAGAAATTGGTGTTATAGACAACGGTAATTTGACAGTTTATTACCTTCTCTTGTTCTTTTAGGGGGACAATAAGAGATGCTTAACTGTTGTTTGCTGTCTTTCTTTCTTGCAAAATATTGCAAACCTTGACCATATCTGTATATAAGTGCTATTTTTATATATTTTCTGTTGAACAGCCTATTCTTTTGATGTATGTTTCAGAAAATGAACTCTTTCTTAATTAGAAGTAATATCTGTAGTTGGTATCCTTAGAGTTCACATGAGTTCTAATATGCCTCAGTGGAAGTTAGTTGTGGATATATAGTCATTTAAAATGAATAGTCTGTCATAGTTTTTATCTCTGTCATTACTTGGTCTAGAAACCACTTAAGCTAATGGTCAATATAAAATCAGGACACTTTGTATGCAGACCCACTTGCTGCAGTTGTGTGATCTTGAGCTTCTGCAAAATAGGTTTATTAATACTTGTATTTTCTTCATTCAAGACAGCCAATTAAATGTGAGGGTTTTTTTTTTTTTATAAATAAAAATGTGCTTTATATAATAGATTAGATTTTTTTCATTACATATATCTGAAAACAAAGCAAATTATTAATTTTTTAAAAATGCAAAGCGTTTTTCTGTTACTGTTTCCATGGAAAGGCCACATCTGGTCTGTCAGGAATTTTGACATAGCAAGTTTGATGCCAGCATGTGTGCTTCAAGCTGCTTTCTTTGGGCAGATGCTTTTATTAGTTACATAGTTTAATGTGTGTAAAATTTTAATACAAAATGATTACCTTATAGGTCTTGACAAGTTAAATGGCATACACTGAGATATTTTATACAGAAGTTCTATAGAAATACATCAATTTGCCTGTGTTTTATCCAGTTTTATCCAGCATGTTTTAAAAGCACTGTTTTTATTCATTCTCAGTTCTTTACACTACTTTGAAAGTATTTGGGGAAGGTTACAATGAGGTGCAGAGAAACGAGAGAAAACACTGATAAAACGCAGAAAACTTAAAATTTCCTAAAAGAGAATGAAACTATTTCCTATGCTTTCTTGGTAGTTTTTCTTCTATCAAAGACTGAGAGGAAAAGATAATCCCAAGCTACTGGATAAAAGAACAAAAAGTCAGAAGCCTAAGGATAATTACAAATCCCCAACCTTTACCAGGGAACTGTGAAAGCACCTTGACATTTCAGGTCAGCTCCTTCAGCTTTCTTTCAGCCTTCAGAGGACTTGAGGATTTCCCTAATAGTGATCTACCTCTTGAAGGTACAAACATGGTTTATGTGATTCACAGAGGAATGTTTACTGGTCTGACACATCCATGTAGCAGACCCTGTAAGCACTCAGATGTGTTTCTTTGCTGATGGGGAAAAAAAAGAAAACAAGTGGGTTTCTATTTTCTAGTGTTTATTCAAACTCTGTAGTTCAGTCTTTAGGAATTACTTCACAAACAAATGAATCTGCAAGCAAGAAAGCAAATTCAGTTAGTTCTCATTCAGCCAATCAGCATATTTTTATCACAATGCTAATCTGGCTGTCATCTCTCATTTCCTTGCCATAGGGCCAGCGAACTGCACCGTATAGATCTCGTGTCAGGCAGTTACATGGTAGATCTGCCATCTGTCCAGCTCTGTCAAGTATCACAGAATCACAGAATCACAGAATGGCCAGGGTTGGAAGGGACCTCAAGGATCATGAATCTTCAACCTCTCTGCCATAGGCAGGGTCACCAACCTCCACATTCAATACTAGACCAGGCTGCCCAGAGCCCCATCCAATCTGGCCTTGAACACCTCCGAGGACGGGGCATCCACAACCTCTCTGGGCAGCCTGTTCCAGCACCTCAGCACTCTCTCTGTAAAGAACTTCCCCCTGACATCCAACCTAAATATTCCCTCCCTCAACTAAAAATCATTTCCCCTTATCCTGCAGTTGTCAACCCTTTCATAGAGTTGATTCCCCTCCTGTTTGTAGGCTCCCTTTAGGTATTGAAAGGCTGCAATGAGGTCACCCCGCAGCCTTCTTTTCTCCAAGCTGAACAAGCCCAGCTCCCTCAGCCTGTCTTCATAGGGGCACTGCTCCAGTCCCCTGATCATCTTCATGGCCCTCTTCTGGACAGTATGTTAAATCCTAAGGTGTAAAGAGAAAGCAGCAGTGCACTACAAATCAGGAAATGTGTCACTGCCATATGTATGTGTTAGCAGTGGCAGCTGTTTCTCACTCTTAATGTTTCCTCCCATTTTCCTCCTATGCAATCTGTCTGGTGGTTCTTGGTTGTTTGGTTTCCATTTCTCAAATACACTTTACTCACAGCACTGCAATCAGAACTGCTAGTCCCAGACATACCCTGCAGTGGCTCTGTATTCACTTACGCACCATCTTGAGTCAAAGTGAAGGTTTCATTCAAGCATCCTTACATTCCTAGGATTTTTATTGGTTCTAGCATAAAAGATGCCAAACAAGAGCAGCAAAGGTCAAAACTGTCCCTTTGACCAAACTCATCAAAAAGTGTCTAGTGTGCTTCTTTGCAAATTGAAGCCTAAATGGATTTAGAAAATCCTTTAAAATTTGTAATTCTCTGCCTTTGCCACATGGCTGTCATGTACTGTGATTTTGTCAGCATTACAGTGTGAAGTTTTGTTTAATCTATTCAAGGCATAGATAATTGCCGCTCCCAGTGATCAGTGGAAGTCTGGTAAAAAGCTCGCTGTCAATTGAGGCTGGGATTTGAATTACTTGGTATATATAGCAGCTTCTTAGTCATAAGCTTTTCTATTTGTTTGTCTTAAAGTGTGTACATGTGCTGATATTTCAATTAAACATCTTCAGTTCTAATTTCTATAAAAAAAAGAATTAACTCTGGTTACTTCTAATTTTATTAGTGCATCAAATCACAGGTTTACTTTCCTGCAGCCAGTAACATCATTATATTTTGCTTTGATATCGTATAAATTTTTATAACTATTAAGGATGTTGACTGACTCCTGGAAGTTTAAATAGTCAGTTGTTGTGAAAAGAATGTTATTCAACATTTATAGTACTTCTAATTCCCCTAAAAGATGCAATCTTTTAGAATTGCAGGCTATGACAATAAACAATAATTTCTTAGAGCATTGGTATTAGTGATGTTCATACTACTCAGTTTTAATATTGATGTTCAGCATTTCAGTAGTGCTATCCTGGTCCAAACCTTCACAGTGTCAAATTATACATTAATGTGGTGAAGTGTATGAACACAAGGGTTATCTCACAATAGTGCTTCAGGTGTTTGGTGGGTCACAGTATCACCTTGCGGCTCTTGTCTTCTGCTTGCAGCTGTGATCAGAGCATATTCCTCTTCCCACCTGCCTTGTGTACCAACTTGTTCCTCTTCCCAGTAGCACTGGCTGCAGATAAAAACCATTCTGGTTTATGTGAGGGTATACCTGTGATAATTTAACCCAGCAAATGGAAAAAGTATCTTTTCCCCAGCACAGACATTGCTGAGATGAATATGTGCCATGGAAATCTTTTTTTGAATAGAATCAATTTCTAATACCATTTATAAATAGTTCCTAAAAATGTGGCTATAATCAGAAGATTGTAGAAAGTGTTGTTATATATATGACAGATAAGCAGACAAATCAGCCCCGTTAACAAGTTAAAACATTGTTCTTTCAATCTATACCCCATAATACAAAACTTCTTTCATTTAGGTGGGCAGTAGGTGCTAGTATTGTAATTGCTAGCTCTAGCAATAACAGTAGTGTGGAGTTTGAGAGTAACATACATGTTTTGAGGACAACATAACCCCCACAGATGTTCAGAAACTCCATTCTTAACACTTGCTTCCATGCTTACTGTTGGAGTTATGCATAGAATTAAAATTAAAATCATTGTAAATTCTAAAAAATAAATATCATTTGCCATGATACAGCCAGATTAGATCTAGTACATCAGCACAGCTAAAAATTAACGTTTATCAATGCTGGAATGTAATTTGTTGTTGAGGTCTTCTAGCCTTTCTTGATTTTGGAGCACAGCTATTGCTTAACAAGCCTGGAAGTCTTTCTATCCCTTGCTGCTGTGGTGCCTTGATGGAACCAAGGGCAGGCAGAGGAGAAAGACATGTAATTTAAAGCAGAAAAATCCTGGGCTGGAAAGAAATAAAGACGAGATTGAAATGGGCTGCCTAAGACTGGAAGAGGAAAGAAAATAAGAATGGAGCATTTAAATGTGGAGTCTGGAAGCAGGCAGAGGACCAGAGACGCCAGTGGGAGCAGGAGCTGGCGGCTGTGAGAGACTTAGAAAAACAGACTGATGAGAAGTAGAGTGGAGAAGTAAGATTTTAGTGACACGACACTCCCAGCTGAAAAAGAGCATGGAAATGAAAACTTTTGGTTGAAATGTGTCAGTTTACATAGAAAAGATTTTTCATGTCTAGAGGCTTAATCAGAGTGGAAGCACAACAGATGTGCCCCCCCCCCCCTCAGAGGGTATCCTGACTTCAGATGGAAGCAACCATAGACAATGGTATGACAGTGTCTTATATGCATCAAACACTTCATAGACAGCCATAATCCTGGCATTGGCACCTACATGACACTCCTGCACTCTTCTAAGAGAATGTTGCTGTAAATCTGCATATAAACATCTACATTACATTGCAAGCAGCTGGATTGAAATTTTGTTGTGATTGTTTCCTCCGTTAATAGGTTTGGTTTATTAAACTGCTAGCAGTAGTATTCATCTTCTAAGATGAAACAAACATGCCCCGAGAAATAAAAGAAATTATTTTAAAGGTCAATATTACTTAAGTACTTCTTTCACACTTTCAGCAGATTGGAGCTAACTGGGAAGTATGCTGATATTGCATGTGACCAGAGATCAGAGGAAAAAACTTACAGCAAAGACCAAGGAAGTCATTGATGCATAAATGCTTTATACAGTAATGATTAAATATACGTATAGTAGGAAAAGATTAAACATGATTTCAATTTCCCTAAGGAGCTGCCAAGAAAAGAAATCTATACCATGAGAAGTGTAAGTTGTATATTTCAAATACAGCATATTTATTTGCTTTATCTCCAGGATGACACATCATTAAAATAAATTTGGGGAAGTGCTCCATAAATATTATGTTTGCATTCTAATGCTGCTGCAGTGTGAAGTAGTTTATGTTTACAAGATAGAAATGGGAATATGATCTGCAGAGGTTCAGTTTTACCTGACCTTTGTATTGCCCCATTACTTTTTCATTCATACTTACTAGTCCTATAAAAGGTTACCCGGATAGTGATATAGCAAATCCTCAAACAGTTTTCTTCATTTGTTACATTTTAATCTAGGTGAAGAAAAGGAGCACAAAAGAATTTTAAAAGAGCTTGTCATCCATTAGTTATTTGTTGTCTGACCTTCACTATGTACAGTTATTTGCATGTAAAATGTGCTTTTTTATCTATATGTGTCCATTCTTTGTATTATACATCATACAGACCCAGTGATACCAAATTATTAGCATCACCTTAATATTCTTTTATCTTCAATTTTACACACTAAAAGACATAATAGACATAATTATAGAGTAATGCATAATATAGGGTAAGAGAGAAGTGTGAAGAGATGGATGATTTGAAATAAGGAAAATATTTAAAAATTAAACCGAAAGGACAAAGAAGAAACATTATTTATAGACAAATGAGCAGAAAAGAACCTCATGAACATAATTCTAGAATGGCCTCTTGTAGTCTGCTAGATGCATACAACAGTAGTATATTCTTTCAAAGACAAATAATGAACAAATTTTGCTTATATTTTGATGCTTATTTGATTTTGATGCATATTTTCTGACTTTTTGGGATTTAGTATTCTTATACTTGGACAAACAAACTCTTTAAGTTTCTAGTAAGATTTAAACAGATAGAAAAAGAAAACTTTTCAAATCTTAGTTTACAATAGATTAAGCAGCAGACTTCCCAAAATTAGTCTGATTCTGTCTAACTTTCCATTGTGAGCATACTATGAATGCGGTTATGAAAAACTGATAGTGAGAAGGAATGATAAATGATACAGAAAGCATTTTTAAAATGCTTATTTTAAAAATAAATGTGAAAATTATTTTATTTTAGCATTCTGAGTTGTTCAGTTTCTAGGTTTATAAACTTATGACGACATGCAGAAACTGGTTACTCCCTGAGTACACTGTGAGGGTGTCTTATCAGTGTGCCTCTGGAGTGTTCCTGTTTGATTTTAGCTGATGAAGCAGGCAAAATCTGTGTATGAAAATTAAATTGTTGGTATTTGTTATGAATAAAACAAGAGTTCTCCTGTCTTCTATATGGACAAATTCTCCAGATGAAGATTAAAAACTGCTAACAAAATTCAATTAATTGCGTCATGACTTATGGAATTAACTAGCATTGTATTTGAGGAATAGACAATAGATTCGCTGCTCTAATGCAGTGGCTGCATTAGAAAATTGAAAAAGAATCAGCTGAGAATACTGTGAAGCACATTCAGATATGGGACATATGCTAAGTAAATGGTTTTCTCTGTTAAGTTCTTGATGTCTTGACATGAGCTCGTTCCGGGCCCCCTGAAAGACATAATCCTTACAGGGGAGCGGAAGAGCAACAGTCTGTTTGAGAGTAGATTACAAGGATACAATCAGAACTCATTTCCACTTTACAATATTATCAAAAGTATAAAAATAGCTTATGTGGAAAAAGGATTTACTCATTTCAAAACTCACAGAAGTACATCTTAAGATGGTCTAACATTTGTGAATTAAAGAAGTACTTTACCATTCACTTCAGTATATTTTACTCAGTTTCATCAGGTGAAAATCTGGCACTTTGTCTCTTTGATCTACTACTTTTGCTAGAGCAATATAATTTGAAATTTACTGAAATATTATTAGCCCAAGCTTACACTAGAAAGTCTGATTTTTCTTGCTGTCACACAAAAAGAGTTTAATATTTCCACCTAGTTTCAGAAAGTTTTAGTTTTTTCTTTTTCAGGCAAGTATTATTAATGAATCTTTGTTAGGAACCACTACTGTACTTATATTAGTTATCTAAACTTTGTAATACTTTTTTTTTTTTTTTTTTTTTTTTTTTTTTTGTTCCATAAACAGTTTATTTGATCTTTCTATTTAAAGAAAATAGACACAGAACTAACCATTTTTTGAACTGAATTGGTTTTAAAATATTGGATAAGAATCAATACTTATCTTGAGGATGAATCAATTATGATTGATAGCTATACCCTTAAGCACTGTCTTTGAAAAGATGCAGTTTCTCAAGATGTATTATTTATTTTTAGATAAAGTTAATCAGTATGTGATTTACCTGCCTGGCTATTTACAACAATATTATTTGTCATAAATGACATGACTGCAGCTGTAAGTTTGCCTCTAAATCTAACTCTAGGGTATGCTGTCCCTGGAATAATAGAAAACTGGTAGTCTTCCTTTATTTTGATTTTCTAATGCATTTACACCTCTTTCAACACTTCCAGTTTTGTTGCTGTGCCACAGATGGCAGCAGAGGGGCAGTCTGATAAAATTGTGTCTGACATGGGAGTGCATGTGAAGCCAAGGTGTATTTGAATTCCTCTGTGCGCTTTTTGGTATCCAAAAATGTTCAGCAAGCATCAGTGACCATCAGTAGGATTCATCTTTTCTGCATGGAGAAATTTACTGACACACCTTTGCTTCATATGTACTTCCACATCAGATGCCACTTTCTCAAAGTGCCCTTCTGCTGCCACCTGTCTTGCAGGAACAAGATGAAATGGAATGTTTGTGGGAAAGTTCAACCCCTACTGCCATGCCACAAACATCCACCGCTGAGGTTGTGGGCCAACACAGTAAAATAGGAGGCATAGTTGTCAGAGCAGTAGCAGTAATTCCCTTCAGTCTCAGATATTATTCAGATTTCTGACATTATTTTGTTTGCTTTCTACTTACAATTTAATACAATTTTCATAGGTAGCAAATTTTGCTATTAAAAAAGTTTGCTGTTAATCAGGAAAAGGAGGAATATTTTTCCTTTGTTTACATTTATGATATTGTTTCTACACAAAGATGAGAAAAAATAGAAACGAGAGCTCTAACTGAAAAGTGAGCTGATGTCAAAAGGTAATATGGCCTGTGCTGCTCACCCAAGACTCTCTAAAGGAAGAGATAGCAATAAAAGCATGGAGGGTGAGCATACTCAATACAGACCAATCTACCTTATCAAAGTGTATAATTCAGTTCTTCTGAATTGCTGCCTGTTTGTCAGCCCACATGTCAGTGATGTCTGTCTTTTTTCTGTTGATTTATCAGGAAAATGATTATGCAGTATGTAGCTGAGACCAATTATCTGTCACCTTGTCACATTACCTCTGACTTGTCCCTGGCAATTTACAGCTTCCTATTTTATTCTTAGGCAGTAAGTTCCTTCAGAGATAAACCATATTTTTCTTTCCTTTTATGCCATGCAGTATAATGAAATATTAAGCCTTAAAGTATAGTATATATATATATATATATAGTATATATAGGTATAGTTTCTAGGCATACTGATAGAAATTAATAAAAACTACTTAATGCAAAATAAATGTGCTGTGTGCATGGCATTTTAGGCATAAGGACTGAATGTGAAGTTTCTGTGACATTCACTTGGGTTAGTCAGAGATGACGACCCGTGTATTTGAACTTAATGTGAAAGTGTTTCTATGCATTACACTGCTGAAGGCAAAATTTCCAAAGCTGTGAAGGGATTATGTGTTTGTTTTTTAACATTTTCAGAAGACATAAAAGCTTCAGTTCTATTTGTCAAACTGTGAAAGTTTAGATCTTGTTCCTTCAAATAAAGTTTACTAGTTTAGACTTTGTAATTCTGATCGACTTTTGAGAGTGGCATCAAGTCAAACTTGTAAGTCAGGATAGAGGAATCCCAACAAGATAGACTACTCCATCCTTTGATTTAGGTTATCAAGATGCAGACAGCTTTTTTGAATTAAGAGTTCCCAAAATATTAAGGCTTTATGAGATCTACTTTGGCCAGATTTACTACTGTGAGAGACTAACTTTCAGACCTGGTTAGCCTCACCACTTCAACAGATCTGATGGAGAGCACAGCTAATGAGGTACATTGTGATCTGGGACCCTGCATGAATTCTTTTTGTGACTGGAAATAATGCAGTAGGTGCTAGAGGCATTGCTGCTGCCTGGCACTTTTAAGCCACAGGGAATCATTTATAGCATTACTGCTACCATAGAAACCTATTTCAACTCAACAAAAATTCAATTCATGGAAAAAGCTTTTGAGTCTGAGTCATTCATATGTTGTTACTCCAAAGAGGTTTGACAATGCAGCTGAAACTTTTGGAAACATTTTACAGTCTCTCAGAATAGTAGTTTTATTCATATGGTTTGAAACTCTGACTGTATCCATAATGTAGTTATGTGGCTTGTCATTTTAGTAGCCTGAACATAAATTAACATTTTCCACTAATGCCTGCGTAATGTTTTCAGTTTCTAAGGAAGTGAAGAAATCTGTGAAAGCTATTGAATTTCTACTGCTGAGCTCTCAGGCTTTCAGAGCCCAGTGCTATTTGACCATGTTCGTGGTATTCCACACAGGGAGAGTTTAATGGCTAAAATCAAATTCACTTATTTGAAGATGTTTAACAGTACATGGGATTTTGATTTAGAAAAGTGATCTAGCAATATACTGAAATCATAGGACAAGCACAATATAGCAATTGCAATGTACAGTTGAAATATGATTCCTGCTGCCAGTTTCTGTGTTCATCATCGTGACTCTGAATGTCTCTGGTCAGCAGGAAGGAATACATAAACAGGCAGAAGCTAGCTCAAGATCTTTAGTATCTTCAAAGTTCATTTTGATGGTTGTTTTATTTCTATGCTCTTATAGCTACATATGCACTTCCCTCATGCTGATCTGGCTGACAGGCAAGAGAGGATAATGCTTTCTATTGATTATTTTAGGAAAGGCCATTTACAGAAAAGAACAGAAAATGCAGGGATAGACGCTGGGAGTCCCCAGGCATTACACAGTGCACAGAACCCTCTCAACCTTCAAGCCTTGCAGATGTGCTCAGCAGGAATTCTGGAATTAACTAGGCTGAGCCAGCGCCCCAGGATAAGCAGTGAGGGCCATGTAGTTACACATTGCCTGGTTATGTCCATTCATCACTCAGAGCCAACAGGGTCAGAGGCTTCCAGGTCAGGTTGGGGTCTTTGCTGCGGGGCAGTGAAAGTGGAGTTTGGGAAGCTGGTGGAGCCCAGGTATCTCCTTAAATCTCCTGTTCTGGGAGCTCTTGGGTAGACACTCTCAGCAGTGCCATCACAAGATGGGAGGGGAGATGGGCCCTGTTGCCAAATTCCTCCCACAACATTTGTCTGTGGGCTGACAGTTCCAGTCTGAGCTCCTGGCTGTGGAGAGAGGCCAGATAAGGCCCTTGGGAGGCACAGGCAGCCGTCTTATCCCCCATAGCATCACAGAGCAGCATACTGAAGGGACCAGGGAAGCCCTCTGTGGGAAAGAGGACAAAAGAGCCTAAAGTTCCCAGAAAGGCAGCTGCAGCATGGTCTGGTTGAGCCAGATGCAGCTCGTGTCCCTGATTTTGTGTCCTGCTCCACTCCTGATGCCTGGCTGAAATCTCCTGGCCAGAGTGAGGGCAGGAGTTGGGAGCAGTCAGCATGGGCTGCCCACCTCTAACTTAAACTTTCCTACTGGGCTACCTATCCTGGCAAAATGCTGGCACTAGGAGCAGAACAGAGAGGAGGTCTGCAGCTCTGCTGGCAAAACCAGGCAATCTCTGTCTCTTGGGGCATGGTGCTGAGGGATGACAGGAGCCTTTGTTGCCTGACAGCCAGTCACTGCCTAGACATCAGAAAGGTGGAGAAGGCTATGAAATGATCTTTGCCCAGCAGGAAAGGGTCAGGTAGTACTGGTCAAGCCAGTAGTGTGCCCAGGATGCTAAGAATACCAATGGCATTCTGGCCTGTGAAAGAAACGGGGTGGCCAGTAGGACTAGGGAAGCTGATGGAACTGGTGCTGTGTTGCCTGGAAGAGACTGAGACCTCATCACTCTCTACATCTGCCTGAAAGGAGGTTGTAGTGAGGACATCTTTTCTTGGATCACAAGTGATAGGACATAAAGAAATGGTCTCAAATTTCCTGTATCAGGTGGGATTTAGATTGGATCTGAGGAATAATTTTTTAATGGAGAAGCTGGTCAAGCTCTGGAAGGGACTACTTAGGGAAGTGATAGAGTTGTCATTACTGGAGATAATTCAAAAGATGTGTGCTAAGACACTTAGGGACATGATTTATTCTTAGCCTTGATAGTGTTAAGTGCTTGTAGTTGATGATCTTGAAGATTTTTTCCAACCAAAATGATTCTATGATTCTGTGATTCTGTGCCTGAAGAGCTAAACAAAAAGAAGTGGACAAACTGCTTAAGCTCTGAGCAATATCAGCCTCTGGGTCATCTATCCAGTAGGCAGTTCAGAAGTTTATAGCTAATTTGACATTATTTTGATGTAATTTTTGATTTTCTTATTTATCTATTGACTGCAGTCACCAGAGTCCTTCAGAGCTCTAGAGCTGCTTCTCATAGCCCATGAGTATGCTATGATTGAAGACATAATTTATAAATTATCTCCATTCATGAACACAGCATGTGAATGAACACCAGTGAAAATGTTAATTAATTGAAATTTATTATTTAGTGTCCCATTTTTCATGAATGAAGAGAACTAAATTATTTTTTCTGACTCAAAATCGATAAAGGCTTTTAGGATAATATTTATTTTTGCAATCATAATCATATTTTATAAACTACAGGACTTTATCAGCTTCTCTCTTCAGAGAGAAAAAAAGGTATTTACTCAATTTTCAGAGTTGAAATGCTGCTATATGTTTTGCATCAATTATTCTATATTCTTATAAAAAAGATTTCGAGGCTTTAGTAATAAGTGACAGCATAGAGATGACATTGCTAATGTCGAAAGTTAACATAATATCAAGATGTTTTATTAGTGAGGAACAGAGGCTAGTGGTAACTTTGTAATTTCTGGTATAAAATATACCATTCCTTAGTTTGGTGTTCTGTACATTGTACATTGTATGTTTTTCCTCAGGACAATATCTCTGTCAATAAGTAACAACTCATAATACTTCTTCATGAAGAACATCTGCAACCAATTATCTTGTTTTCTCTATTGAAGTTTTAAAAACCTGTCATAGTAATATAGACCAAATGAAAATTCATTGTTAGTAACTTTTTTACCTTGTGTACAGTGTAAAGCAAAGTTTGAATAAATTTTAATGTTACTCTCAATGTGTGTAAAAAAAGCACATGTTCCATTACAGATTGCTGGAAAGAGCAAAATTGGAATTCCTTCCTAAGGTAAATATGTGTACTTTTTGGATATTAAATACCTCTTTGGACCAACCGTAGAGCTAGTAAATCAGTATAAGCTTTAATGTAGTGATTGATAAAACATTACTAAAAAACAAACACGTTGTGTCTTACATTTCTTATCAAATAAAAAGATTAATGAAATGTATGGCTTAAATTAACTCCAGTAGAGACACCAAGAGTTACGTGTAAATGCAGTTCCATCATAAAAGTAAATATGTACTGTAGTCATCTAAATTAAAGGATTAAGTAATAGAATTTGCATGAGTGAAACGATATATATTAATTGTCACGAACTCAAAAACAGAAATAGAAAAAGCTCACAATTTGGACTTCCTGATATTCATCCTTACTGGTCAATTGCCTTGTTATCTCCTGCAAGAGTCAAACTGCCTCGTACTGCTCCACTTGGATATTAGCACTTCTAAGAGTAGGGTAATAACTACTACTCGATAATTCCTAGAATTTAGTGGTGGTTGCCACCAGCAATACCAACTGTAAAGTGGTCCATGATATCTAAAAATGGGACTTTTTTTTCCACTTCTTTCAAATAAACTTAGACTAGGACCAGCCTGAGCAGGAACAAACTAGGGCACATGAGACTGTTCATTCAATTCACTTAACAGAAGCCCTGTTTAGAATTATAAAGATTCTAGGTTAGGCTTTGTCCAGCCCAAAAGCATGTTGGTTCAGTCACTTCCTAAATGTACCATCTTCTTTGTTTATCTGCAATGATCAGCTTGAATACAGTTTTTTCTAACATACAACACAAATGTGGTGAGATAAAACTCACATTGAAAATCTGACATAATGAAGAATCTCCTAGACTTGCAAGAGGATGGCTGCATCTATTTGTGAAAGGAAAAGGTCAAATATAGTTTAGGTAAAGTGATCTGTTGATTCATGAGGTCATTTACTAGACTTGATTCTCATTTTTCTTTGACAATTCTTTTGTGTGATGAAAAAATAAAAATTTGAATTTTTTTTTAACTTAAAGAGTTATTTGTTAAACTTTGTTTAATATTCAGAAGTTTTTTGGAGTGCTATTCAAAATAACAGAATTAAGCAAGTATATGTTTTCTCCTTCCTCCTTTCTTATATACATTTCTTCCTCTGTGAGCAACTTTGTGAAGAAATGGGAG
Organism: Tympanuchus pallidicinctus; assembly: GCF_026119805.1. Lineage (NCBI taxonomy): Eukaryota > Metazoa > Chordata > Aves > Galliformes > Phasianidae > Tympanuchus > Tympanuchus pallidicinctus. The sequence continues at coordinate 23,947,152 of NW_026294802.1, forward strand.
ACAGTGGAAACTGTCCAAAACATCAAATACTTGTGACTTGATTTTATTAAGTGACATTTTTTTTAAAAAAAAAATACAATACTTAAAATACAAGAATCATAGAATACTTAAAATACAAAATGATTGAATCTCATTTAATGCATTGTGAAAAGGGAAGAGTACAGTTTTGCTGTGAAAGGAAGGATGTGCTCTTAATCAGAATAGCAGACTTGCTGACCTATTATTAATAGCTGAATTAGTGATCAGGGATAAGATTTACCCAGAGAAAATGCTGAGGGTGAAGAGAAGGAGACAAGTGTCATAAAAGTGTACGTTCCTTAAAATGAGGGAGAAGTAAAGGTCACTCTGTGTTTTGTCACATTTGCCTGAAAGAAAACAAGATCCTTTGCCTAGAAAGAAGTCAAAACTAAGAAAGTTGAGTTTAAACTGTGCATCAGACATACTAAAAATCAACCAGACTTGTAAGCTGAATTTGGCAATAAAATAAGATTACTTACCAACATTATAAGAAAAGGGCTGTTCTGTTTACTGGTAAATGTGTGTTGCATCTTACAGTCACCCTTTATATATTCCCTCTGTCAGGACTTATTTTAGGTTATTTCTTAAGGCCATGTACTGACCTCAATCTGCCTTCTAATTGAGAGTTGTATGTATGTGTTTATACGCAGAAGCCACAGTACAGTCTGTAAAGCACTTCAACAACTTGCATGTTAGATTTCCTTTATTTTTTATTATTTTGTGTTTATTTCAATTTTGAAAAAAAAAAAAAAAAAAAAAAAAAAGGATTATAAGCATAAAATTAAACTCTTGGCAATGTAATTAAAAGAGAAATTTATTATTTCTTTATGCTATTTGTCTGGAGCCATTTCACATATTTAATATTTTAATATCTGGAAAAATATTCTTTTCATCAGCTGGAATAAAGTTAATCTCATTTTCCTTTGACATCAGTCCTTAAGAAAATTATTTTTTTGTTTGGTCATAGTCTGTCATTTTGCTCTTTTTCTGTATTGCACAGATTCTGAATTTGTTACTATGGAATAGTAAATTGTCATCAGTTTCAATACAGTATTTAATCTTCAAGACATACTCTTGTAAATAACTTCAGTGTTAAAAAGTATAGTAATATGCTGCAGACTATAGTACTATAGTACTATAGTCTGCAGCATAACTATATCAGAACTATATTAAATGAAATGAATATGAATATCTGTGGAACACAGCGTTTATTATTGAATGGATTTAGCTGATAGTACTCCTATCTCCTTTATAATCTCATTTATTATACAGCTGATTCATTTCCAAACTTCGGTAGCATGACTTGAAGCAAGATTCACTACAACTCCAATTAACACTTCTGAAAAGTATGTTGATGTAGTATCCTACATGACTAATACTTCTACAGAATATACTATGTGTGGTGGAACATTCTGAAATAGAAGAAATTAAAGCAAATTGCAATCCAGTCTGTATTTTCATTCTGTAAAATCTGTAACATACAAGATGTTTAAAGTAACCCATTGTAATATTTACAAATCCGTGATGTTTTACCCCATCCTTCAATAGTTATAACTCTGTAGTTGTTTAATTTGGTTATAAATCCTCTGTGCCAGTATTCATATTAGTAGGAAGCAAAGCACATATAAAACAGTTGTCACAATGCTCATGTTGCTAGAGAGATCCACTTTGGCTTCAAAAATCTATAGAAATTCATCTTTCAGTGGCAAGCATGTCCTACAGCAGGAAAATTAGGCAGATTACACCACAAGTCCTGACAGTTGTATGTTCTTCCCATTATCTTTATCTCAAAGTACTGTTGTAAAAGTATTAGTTGAACTAATATTTAAACAGCTATCATATAAGTTTCTTTTTGGATGACTTAAAATATATGTTAGAATGCAATTGAGCTACTCTTGCTTCTAAAAATCATGAAAGTAACACGATATAGTTATTGAAATTAGATATTTTTTAAAAAGCTAGGTTACATGTACTACAAAGCTAAACCAAAATATACATATGTATTTGAGCTCATTCAATATGTTCAAGGGCCTTAGTGAGACATACATTTATTATAATCCTTTGCTTTCTCTTATTCCATTCTGGATCTTTGTAGAAGAAAAAATATATATGTTGTTTTTTAGGTAATAAAAGAGATGTGGGGTTTTATTTTTCCTTGGAATATCCAATTACTTCTGTTTCAATTTGGGACCAGAGTCATAACAGTAACACAATAGTAGGCCGTCCATATAGGGGCTGTATTAGTATGAGATGGTTTCTTCTACCCAGAAAGAAATAAGTAAGAAGAAATAAGTTTTATAAGTAAATATTTGCAAGAGTTAGTTCAAAATATAATGTAGTTTCAACTGAGTATTTAAAGAAGGAATTATTTCTTGATGGAGAACTATGTAACAGTTCTCATCCCATTTTCTGTTCAATAGAAGTGTTGATATTATTTGTTGTTCTAGATGTTAACATTGGCTCTAAACCCCTGAAAAGTTTTTTTTTTTTTTAATTTCTTCCAAGAAGCGCTGATTGTGTGCTTCTGTGTGGGAAAGTGTCTGCATATTTCAGAATCTCAGACAGTGCCCACAATTCTAAAAAAAATAAATGGAGTGTGAGTTCACAAATCCCCTGTGTTACTGAGTTAATTTTCTCTCTTATGAAACAGCAATCTCCTCTTTTTCATTTTTCTCTGTGAATTAATATTTTCTCACACTGTCACATTTGATCATAGTTTTCACATGCTTGATGTCTTGCAGGCCACTAAATAAATAAACACGCATTAGTAATTCCTGGATAGTTTGAAGCATGTTAGTGGCTAAGATCGGATAACACCTCACCCTCTCCATCTGAACCAGTGGTGTGAGTTAAACAAAGTAATTCAAAGTTTGTATTGGAGATTCACCCATTACATATGACACAGCCAATTCCACATTTCAGAAGACTGACACTAAACCCAAATATTGAAATGTGGCATTCAAACTAATCTAGAATCAAGGGCTGTAATTATGGCTCTTCTATAGTAAAATAAACGGTGACTTTCATCCAGAACTTCTTAGTCTTTTGTATTGCTAATTGCTGTCAACAAGATTGAAATTTCTTTTCTAGTAGGAGTGAAATGAGTAAAGTAAATCATTGGTATTTTAAAAAACATGGAGATTTTTGAGCAAGATTTCCAATGAAGGAATAATTAGAAAAGAAAGAACGTGCAATTTAAGAAAACTGAATTGAATTAAAACATAATAAATGAAAGATTAAAACTCTCAGAGAATTGTCACAAATCATAATTTCTCTTGTTAAATGACTAACCTCTAAATTTTTAGGAAGGTAACTCTGTCTACATAGTTTGAATGCAAAACAGAAATTACAAAGCCTAACCATTCTTTCTCTGTGCAGAGATTAGTTCATTCTTTCATGCTGAAATAAACTGCTTTCAAAGGCAGTTCCAGAGGAACAGATTATAATCTGAATACACCCCATCCTGTCTGAATTTTCTTTTTCTTCTTTTTCTTTTTCTTTTTCTTTTTCTTTCCTTTTCCTTTTCCTTTATCTTTTTATTTTTCTTTCCTTTTCCTTTTCCTTTTCCTTAATCTTTTTATTTTTCATTTTCTTTTTTTGGGAGGTGGGGAGGTTGGAGTGAGGGAAGGTCTTACAAAATTGGTTCACTCTTTCCAGTATGTATGATGAGAGGCTGCATTTTCATTTGAGTTCAACTCTCTCCATACTGGACTGTACTCAAAAGCTGAACAATCAAGTGTTGCAGCTCTGAAGTCTCATTTCTCTAGCATGCCCTCATCTATGAGGATTGTTATATAGGTTTTCTGTGTATTAGTCCATGAAAAAAAACAATCCTTGCAAACCCTTTCTGGGAACAATAAGCAGAGAAAGCAGCATTTGTTCAGCCACCCTAGAGGCAGATATGTAATGATAAAGATGCTGTGGCATGCCTCCCTGCACAGCCCTGCTGCCAGCACATCTGGCAGCACTGTCAGTTCGCCTGTCCCTGTGGTACCCCCCTCTCCTGGGCACCCATAAGCCTGTGCTCTCAGCTGCTACGCCAGGGGAAGTCCTTGACTTTCAGATTTGTAATGCCAAATTGTCCTTTCAGTGGTCACAAATTTCCACTGAATTTGTTTTTGAGGCTTCTGCCCTCCCTTCAAATATATGCATGGGATAAGTGAAGGGCTGTCATTTTGTGTCAGCTATTTTTCAGTCAGACTGTGTCATAGCCCAAGTATTAAGACAAGGGAAACAGCAGATCAAATAGGCCCCAAGATTTTGTTTATTCAGATGACAAAAAAATACATTCTTTAGTTGTTTCCCATTAAAAAAAGTTAGTGTCTTGTTACCATTTTGTAATATAAAAGCAGTGAAATCAACTGCATAATTTTCATCATTTTGGTTCTCTTTATTTCTTAATTAGCTTTATATCCCAACAACTTCTACATAAGCTTTAAGAGTGCGGTTGTACATGTCAAGTCACGTTAGTTATGCAACAGATCCCACCTTCGGGGCCCACAAACTATGACTGACCATGCAAGATTTTGGTTGCGAACAGTAATTCCGGATGACAGTATTCCCTTGATCCCTGTGTGTATCAGGGGGAATTGCAAGAGCGAAGGTCATTATCGTCATGTGTTGTTTATTACATAACTGGATAAAACAAAAATATGTTTTGCTTTGTTTCTAACCTGTGGGAGAACCATGTTCTCTGGAGCGTTACAGTGTCATATCTCAGCAATACCTTGGGCTGAAAGGGAGGGCATACTTAAAATGGGTTTCACTTGTAGCTATGGTAACATGAATTGAAAAGCAAGTTATTGTGAGCTTTTATCGCAGTTGTTAATTTGTCAAAGCAAACATGACAGAAGCAATTTGTAAAGCTCTAGGGCAAACTCAATTTGCACTTTGAGACTTTCCCTGTAAAACACGTACAAAGCAAACACCAAGAAAAATACTATCATTATTCAGTTCAGAGCAGTCAAAGCTCTTGATTCAGGAACAGCCACTGGTCCTTCAGATAAAAAGAGTGATGAGAGCACTTTAGCTCCACAGGTATGAAGAAGTGAGTGTTCTTATAAATTCTGATACTATAACACAGGAATTTCAGAGAACAACAGCAACTGAATCATTAAAAGGTATGAAGGAACTGTGTCAGCGACTGAAGGAAATAGTCTAAGGTACTGGATACATGCAGCCCGGCCAAACTAGAGAGTAATACTATGGGTATAGACCGAAGATATTTGGAGGCTGAGAGGAAATGGTTAAGTATCAAACTCATGGAGCATAATTTTGCTTAATGATTTATTTTTAAGCAAAGGAAAGCTTAAATTTCTTAAAGAATAAAATCCACACTGTTCAACAAAATAGTAAAACTCAAATATTGAATTATTTGAGATTATATTGGCCAAAACACTAGAGATCATATTGCTGCTAGTAGGCTTCTTTTGGCACAGCAAAGAATGTACAATTTTATAAACTCATATATTTCTCTGTTTCCAAGCAAAACAAGAAAAGTGTGTTCGCAGACTGCTTTGCCTTACAGTAACTGTTACTGTAAGTCACCAGATGATCCTTGCTGTCCTTTCCAACACCTGTCACTCACCTTTCAATTCCAACTAAAACAATACAAAGATATTAAAGGTGTTAAAATAGTATCATACTGCTTATACTATTAATATTAACAATGTATATTAGCAACAAGATCTCCACACTGTGGCACTATAAAGTTTATAAGAATATAAAATGTGTATGTGCATATGTGTTTTCCAGCTTTAGAATTCTAATTCAACCTCACCTGAGATCACTGGCTTATATTAAATATGGCATATTCACTTGATACGTGACATTAATTACAACCCCAAATAGAGAAGTTCAAGCAAAACTCTATACAGAGCAACACTTCTACTTCTTACTAAAGTAAGATATATAGGCAAAAGTTTTAATAATACTTTTGAAAAGTGAGCAGAGTTTTAAATCTCATTTCCAAAACTAATACAGGAACTGTAATATTATTATATATCTATATTATTGAAAATACAATATCATTATTATCAATAATATACAATTAACTATTTGTAAATTTGATTAAAACAGAAGGAAGCCAAGAATATCACCAAACCTCTGCTGAAAATCACTTCAGTTTGGATAAAAGCTGCTTCCCAGAACTTGAAGGGAGACAGCACACCAATTTCTTTTGAGATCGTTGCTAGCTGTTGTCTTAAAGAAGTGGATTTAGACTCAGGTTCATTCCACCAGCTGATAAGCCACCTAGACATGTTTTTGTTTTCTTAAACTCCTTTCTTCTTGGGGGAATTAGGAATGATAGCACTTTAATCCTGGCTGCTCATGAGTGGTCTTAACAGCTATTAATTATTTTGTCAAACTCAATTAACTTAAAAGTTTTAAATATGTATATGCTTTTGTTTAGCAGCAGTGCTGCTCATCTGGACAACTTTTCTTTCTGGCATGATTATATATTTCAAATGCTTTTTCATTGTTTGCCTCACTGTTTCCATGAGACACAGAATCTTTTCAGTTTTATGGATAAAAGTTGCCACTTTGTATTGGATTGAAACCTTCTCATTATTGAACTTAATGTTAAATCTGTGACTACCATTGGTATACATGAAATTTTATGTGTATTTTTGAAGCATAAAAGCAATGGTGATATCAATTCTGGTAGCTGAAAGATTTGTTTTGTAATCGTTGTTTAGTTGCATTCTTAAAACAACGTGAGGAGCAACTTAAAATTTTGCTTCATTTTATGTTGTTATTTCTTAGGAAACTCATGCTAAGCTAACAAATGTGAATGTTAGAGTCTTTCACTGTGATGCCCAAATACATTTTAGTAGTTAAATTTAAGCATCAAGAAAAATTAGAGCTCCACTTGGTAGCTACTTGGGTATTTTTTTGTTTTATTTTTCTTTTAACTAGTGCAAATATTGCTAATCTGCTACCAGACAGAATTTGATCAATGAATTCCATAGTTTTTCTATCCCATGCTATATTACAATAGCTGCATTATGGAAAGGCAAAAGAACTTGCTAAGCAAATGCATTGAGCTGAACCTCATTATGCATGAAATTATAGTGTCTTTCTTGATACAAAATAGGCCAGTTGTATTCTTATTATACTTTAGTTCTGATAATTTATGTCTGAAGGATGTTGTCGTCATCTCAGGCCTGCTCCTGTTTTTAAGAGTCTGCCAGTGTTTTGTATAGGTGGTTTTTATTAAATTTATTAATTTTTCAATGAAAAATCAATTATTTTAAAAGCTTATGACAAGTGTTGGTGTTAACATATGCTATGTTAGTTTGTGTTTGTTTCTAAATATTATATAAATCCTAAAATGCATGTAGATTTGATTAATTTTGTGCTTACATCTTGTGTAACTTCACACTTAATTTTATTCCATAGGAATTTGCTGCACTGACAAAAGAATTAAATGCATGTAGGGAACAGCTGCTTGAAAAGGAGGAGGAGATTTCAGAACTGAAGGCCGAAAGAAACAACACGAGAGTAAGTGTACAGCAGACCTTTTCTGGATATCATGTATGTATAAAATAGGAGAAAAAACTCCTTGCCCTCCCTGCAAATGTATTTAAATAAGTACATGAGACTTGTCAGGATCTAAGTAGTAGGATGTATCTACCATACTGCAGACCTGCAGAAAATGACTCCATGCTGGACTTTGAACGTTGCAAGGTATGTACATTCAGAGCAAGAGACTCACTAATCTTTCCAAGACCCAAGTCCTACATAAGTAGCCTGCACAGATCTTCTTCTCTTCTCAAGGCTAAGGGCAGGGGTACAGCACATTGAGGTACCTAGGAGCCTTGATTTTGGTCTGAATAAGGATGAGATGAAGGCTGCCACTTGTATCACGGTGACTATGCTGTTTAGTCTAGATGCAGCCACTGTCATCCTTGAAGTAAATATCATTTGTGATACTGCTGAGGACATTTCACCCCTAAGTTTGCTATATTCTGCTTCAATCAAAAGCCATTATTCTGTCTGCAACCAACAACCCATGATAGTGCCTCCTGGAACAGATGCTGAACACCAAGGATGTTTTAACATATTTATGTTGCATTCTCCTGTGCTCTGGGCAACTCTTCCTGCTTTCATCCTTTCACTATACCAACAGTGCTTTGTGCCTCACTTAATATCTTTCCCTGGTTACCTGACTGGCATTCCAAAGGTTGTCTAGCAAGATACTTGACAAAAGAATTGTGACAGTCTTTCTCCATCCTTTTTACTGCCAGATATAGCATAGAGTGCCACAAATTCCAGAAATCCAAAGATGGTCAAGTGATACAGTTGTCTACTAAGAGACAGTGGTTCTTCATCTACCTCCATGCTAGCTTAAAGGAGCAAGAAGAGATAATCTTGCTAAATGTAAAAGTTTTAGATGTGTTGAGATTGGGAAATGTGATGGGAAACAGATAAAACATATTTTTTCCTCCCATAACTCTTTCATAATCTAAACAATACAAAATTGCTCCCACAAAATTAGAATTAATGAAGAAGAACATTGGAGTTGCAATGCATTCTTCAGGTTGGCAAGCCATCTCAGCCATGTATTTCTGAAATAAAGCTGCTTAGATTTTCAGTAACTGTTATGTATATCAGTTATTTAAATGTTTGAAGGAAAACTATTAAAGTCAACTTTATAAAGTTACGTAGAACAAAGAATAACTTGTATTAATTTCTAGCACAAACTTCTGAAGACAAGATACGGTTAAGATAAAAGCCCAGACAATTGTACTGATTGGGTAATCTCCATATACACATTCCTAAACAGAAAATACCTAAATTTGCCTTTCTTTACAGAAAACATAGTGCATATACTAAATTTAAATGTATTCTTCTCAGTCATCATACATTCTCAAAAGAATGCATACAAAACTATCTAGCAGAAAGTTTTTACCATTTCACTATAGAGCCCAATGAACACCAAGTTTGTACCCATACCTAGCATGAGTCTGATAGAATAAGTAGCTCAAAGAGGAATACCATGACAGCCCTGTAGTCAAAGACAGTTGCACACCAAACAACTGTGAGAGAAAAGCAAATTGAGTTAGTTACAAGTCAAATTAAGCTCTGTCATAGCACTTTCTTTGCGAACAAAAAAATTTAATTATTGTCCATTCTTGTTTTTATATTACGTGAAAGAAAATCCAGTAAGAGATTTTCCAGGAGATTCCAATTAAAAGTTGGAAAGTATGATAATGTTGCCAGAAGTCCTTGCAGTTTAATCTAATATACTCAACTAATTTGTCTTAATAATGAGTACAAAGGTAGGCATTGGAGATTAAAAGATTTAGTATACAAAAATATATAGAAAATGCAGGAAATGCAAGAATAAAGAGCTGAAGATAAAGGTGTTAATGAGGAAGAAGAAAAAAATCAGACATGACTGATGCCTTACACTGTCCTCCAGAATTTTCATTAACATGTTGTCATCCATCATGTCATGTATATATTCCTTCCATTCTGTCAGCTGCCACATACTAAGTTAGTTCCTGGAGTCTATTCTAATAGTCATGTTGCCTTATACAGGCTCCCTACACTGTGTTTATAGGTAAAGACCAGCATTCCAGTTACACTGGTGCAGCTGTTGTCTTCAGAATACAATCATCTCCATGACATACTAGATAAGAGGTTTCCAACAGGAAGTCATTGTACATAAAGAAGCACTTTTACAAGCTGATATTTATGCTGTTAATGCAAAGCAGCATTAATAGTTTGTCAGAAAAAGCTACTACTTTTTTTTTCCTGTTATTAGAGATTCACATTCAAGTAATAATATTTAGAAGACCACAGAAATACTTTTGCAATGAGGAATCAAAATGTCTTTCCTAACATCTAAAGTGAGTCCAGCTAATTCTTCTTTCCATCTGCCCCACTACAAGTCATATCTAACCAGCTCTGGCCTTACTGTGCCCACAGGACACTCTCATGCATAGCCACACTTATCACCCTGACTCAGTACAAACACTTTTCCCCCAGGTATCACTTTCTACTAATAATAATTAAAAAAGCTCAGGTCTAGATTCTTGGGTTCCTATTTTGAACTTTTTTAATGCAACCTTTTGTTTCCCTGCAATAGCACTGGAAAGGTACTGTTTGAAGCACCAACTGCTTCAAACTGGAGATCAGCAAGAAGAAATTGAAATGGCAAATCTGTCATGTTCTGAGTATATCGAGATAACTCTTGCTTTCTATTTCCCTTTTACATTTCTCATACATTTTCCTTTGTTCTAGACCCACACCCATGTATTTCTTTATTTTCCCTCAAAAAAGCTGCAAGACCTAATCTGCCATTTTAGGCCAAGCTGCAGCAGCAGATCCTGACAGTAGAATGCATTAGAATGTGCTAGAATAACATTATGTGAGACCCATAAACTCTTGGTCTCTGCCAAAAGACTACACCTTATAGCTTACCCTAGACTTGAGTTCCTAGTCAGTCCTTCTAGTAGAATTCTTAAACAAAGCTCCCTGGAAGACTTTTTGCTTTAAAATATGTATTTTTATTGCCTACTATAATTAACTTCTCACATATTATAGTAAAAATATTTTCATGTCACAAACTTAGATGACGACTTCATCTGCCAGTACATTTGGCAACATGAAAAATGCAGGAGCATATGTGTATATATTGATTAGTGTGGTGTTGCTGACAGGAAGACAAACAGGCTCTCTCTGTAAAATCACTGCATGTGATTTTGAAAACATATACAAAAATACCTTGGAAGAAATTACTATATAGAGTGAAGGAATGCTATCCAAAGGGACCTGGACAAGCTTGAGAAGTGGGCCCATGTCAACTTCATGAAGTTCAAGAAGGCCAAGAGCAAGATCCTGCATCTAGGTCAGGGCAATATCAAGTACAGATACAGACTGGGTGGAGAATGGCTTGAGATCAGTCCTGAGGAGAAGGATTTGAGAGTATTGGCTGATGAAAAATTGAACTTGTGCCAGCAATGTGCGCTTGCAGCCCAGAAAGCCCACTGTGCCCTGTGTTGCACCTAGAGATTATTTTTTGTCTTGAATGTACAGAAACTCAAACGTGGAACATAAGCTGCAGCTAGGCTATGACTTCATTTTTTCAAGGAAGGATTACCACCAGTACTTTACCAGTAAAGTTATTTGATTTCCCACAGGAGCAAATGGGCTTCCACTGCTGTTGAACAGTGCAGAGGAAGATGACTGGCTTTATGGCTGAATTTAGAGATAATCTGCAACCCCTTATCTGCTTAGTTTACTTTTCTTCTTTACTTGCACCAGAGGTAGAGATTCACTAAATAACGTGTATTCTAAATACAGACTGAAAGGAAATTGCATTTTGCATGCGTTGGTGAGAAGCTGAACATGAAAGAGCATTGTCTTCTTAGTGGGTTGCCCTGTTTTTATAAGGAATCCTTAAGTCAAGTCAATCTCATTTCAGCAAATCTTTGTTCTTCTATATTGTATTTCCTCATATTCTATTACATACTTTTCTCCATCACTCTCTCCTGATTCTTTCCTTTCTCTGTTTAATACCCTGCTGTGAACTTCTTTTTTTTTTTTTTTTTTTTCAGTTTTATTGAAAACAAAGAGAATTAAGATAAAATACTTTATGCTAATTAAAATTCAGATCCTATAATAATGCAAACGTTAATGAGTCATAATAAATTTGGTTTACTGAATCATTCTTTTAAAAATTTCTTTTTTTCTTTTTCACCAGTAAATCAGTGTCCCTGTGGCAATGATGGTTTAGTACAATAGAGGTACATGATAACATACAAAGACATTTAGTTACACATTTCTATTTCACGCTGCTTTGGAAATGATCTGAGAAATACAGTAAACTTTATCCTAATAGCTGTCTGTGTTTAGTTTGTTCTAATTAACATTTTAAAGTTGCTTCATTCCTTCACAAAATAAGCAGTCAAACATTTTCCAGTGTTTGAATAATCATTTTTAAACATTCTTCATGCTCGTGAAGTCAGAGCTCTAGAAACACCCATCCCATTTAGCTACGGTAAAATTATCAGCTTGGGATCTTGAGGATCCTAAAACTCACCCAGCATAAGAACAAAATTCAAATGTCACATTATTTCATAATTCATTGTCAAGCTTATGCTTTCCAGCAGGAAAAGCATAGTGATGACTGGTATTATACGTGGTTGATTCTGTCCTGCTTTCTGCTGTTGATCTTCATCTTCTCTGCAAGCCTCCTGTCCCTGTGAGCACTTGACGACTGTAAGATCAACACAGAGTGAGGGAGCAGAAAATGCTCAGCAGCATGTGTTCTTTGTTAATGCCAGCGTGTGACTGAAACATACAAAAGCAAAAAAAAAAAAAGCAAAAAGTTGAAGTAAAGATGGCTAAAATATCATTTTAAATATAATTTCAGCAGAGAATGGAGGAGGGATTTGCCAGCAGGCTTGCTAACTCCTGGGTTGATTGGTTACTCTTCCCTTTCAGCATGGCTGGGAGTACTGTGGTACAGGGACACCTGGTTATTCATACTCTGTGTTCAGCTAACATGGATTTGCTATAAGAAGCATTCACAGATTTTGTGGAGAAACAGTCTTTTGTTGAAAAGCAAAAATAAGAAATTGCTCTCAGACAGAAACCTATGTCAGCATGTCTTGTTGAGCACTCTGAGAGCTGGCAGTAAGGAAAATACCACAGAGGTAGTTTCTGGAAAAATGAACCACTACTATTTGAGTAGCTGGAATATTGTTCTTACATTAAGAAAAAGAATGCAGTGTTCACAAGTAATGCAGTAATTTCGCATGAGTGTTTGACACTTACCTGTGTCAGTAGCTCATCTTTCTACATTATGATAAAATCAGTGCAGTGTTTTATACTTGTAGTTGTATTTAACAACTAAGAAATATGTGTATACATTTATATTTGACACTTCTAAAGTGGTAATTCTAAGCTTAGGGCAAAACTAACTTGTGTGTACATTCCTATACACTTGTGTGTATATCCTATGTTGACATCATTTTTCTCCTCTAAGGCAGTTTTTCTCACTTTTACTTTCCAACCAAGACTCTTAAGAATTTCCCTTTCTGATCATCTGTCCAGGATAATCTGTTTAGGATAGTAGAGCATTATATAGTAAATTTACTCAGCGTTAGGTTGATTTAAAAAATTAGTTTGCAAGATTATGTAATTCTAGACTTTTACTATAAGTGTCAGTTTAAGCCGCAGATAATTGCAAACTTATGGAAGATATGGCCATGGTAATTCTGTTCTGTTCATGATAGCAATTAGCTATTTAAGTTATGAACAGAAATATTCTGTTAAGAGTTGGGAAGCTGTCCTAATATAATAAGAGTTACAACCTTACTATATCCCCATTTCAAGTTCTCGATGCCACTATGATTGAAGAGGCCTCTTCAAATCTGCATGTTACTTTGGACTGCTTCCAGTTATTAAAAAATCAGCTTTGTCTGTTGTCAGCCCTACGGAGATCAGATGACTCATTTGCTTTTGATAAATATGAGCCACCACTTGAAATAAATAGTGGTAAAAATACCTTCCTTCTTCCATGAACTACATGGAGTCATTACAATTCTTCGTGTACTAACATTAATCATATATGTGTTCACTATTTTTGGCAAATAATGTAATTATTTTAAAACAATAAGCAGCTGCAAATCTAGATACGAGAACCATGTTTTAAGCAAAGAGTGCATCAAACCCAAATTGTTCCTAGCTTGATAGCTGTATATTACAATTACAATGTGTTTGTTCTCTGTTTATGCTCTTTCATGTCTTGTTAATAAGGTAAAGGTCATTATGTGGCTGAGAATGACTATTGTTATTATAATAACATAATAACTATGGATTACAGATGAACACGTCTCTTTATTAATTGTAGTTATGTTAAAAACAACATCAAAAGAGAAATAATAAACAATTTGCTGTGTAACTTTCAAATTTCCACTTAAGGCTAAGATATAATTGTGCATTGTGACATATATGTATCAGGAAGTATGATTCACGAATTTAGCAACTTTGTTACAGACTTAGAGCTTACTAATTCTCTTCTATGTTTAGATAGTAACAGTAAATGGTAGCCCTATAAAAGCCTTGCTAAATTGTGAATTTTCCATACAACATCAAGTCATTTCAGTTTTTCACAAAAGCTACTTAGAGTAATAATGACAATTATCATGCTTTTACAGTAGGTTATCTACAAGCTAGTCTACAAATAATTTAAATTTATTTAGTAGCCTGAAATGTATTGTTTATGGACCATTTTTCTTCCCTCATGAAGAGACATAATAAACATTTTAGAGCATGTTAGTGACATGTAAATGTCATGAAAGGTGACATTTAGAGTAAATAGTCTTTAAATGTAATTAAACATTATTTCTACTTTTTTCATATTTTATTTATCATCTTCCAGTACAAATTTAAAATGCTACAGCTAGGTTTATAAAATATAAGCTGCTTTCATATTTTTCCATGATGTTCTACAGAGGTTTTGGTCTGTTTAGTTGTTATTTGATAGCTTATGATCATTAATTACAACGACAAATATTGTTATAAATATGTCCTTAATGCAGTTAAGTAGTGACTCTATGACAAATGATTTTTTTGTTCTCACTTTCCACAGAGTTTAAAATTAAATTATGATTCGATTTTCAATTTTTGTACTTATTCTATCTGATTTTGAATCATGAAATCTTGGCAGTAATTCCAGTAGTATCTCCCATAAAGAGGTGGCCAAGAGAATTGCCATTTGGTAACATGCATTTTGTAGTTGAGTCTCCAAGGCATTTAGGTGAATAGAAATTAATAACCTTTCATATACAATCCAATAGCTGTTACTGGAGCATTTGGAGTGCCTTGTCTCAAGACACGAACGATCACTGAGGATGACAGTGGTGAAACGGCAAGCACAGTCTCCCTCAGGAGTTTCCAGTGAAGTTGAGGTCCTCAAAGCTCTGAAGTCTCTGTTTGAGCACCACAAGGCTCTGGATGAAAAGGTACAGTATGGAAAATATATGTATGTGAAATATACCCTCTGACTTACTTTACTGTGCCTTATGATGCTTATTGTGTATTTCCTTCTTTATATAAGTCTTTTCCTTAAAATATTTTTATGAATTCTAATAAGTCCTTGGGAATGTATGACCAATAATTGCAGTATTGGTCACTTTAGCTATCCTTTGTAGTCAGTAACACTGACTTTTCAAAACAAGCAAATCTTACCCTTATCAGAAAGATTTCCCCTGTTAGTGCTATATAAACATGGATGGAATTTATGTCTCTGGTATGTTTTTAGGTTATTGATGAGAAAATGTAGACTTCTCAAATTTTAAAAATACAAAGGGAGAGTGAAATAAGAGTAAAGATCTTTTTGACTACGGAAAAGGACTTCCTCCTAAAACATTTTACTGGGAAAATATTCTAAGTTTCAGATATATTTTTTTCACTGACTAAGCACAGCGTTTGCTGTAATATTAAAATAGTATAGTAGTAGATCCTTCATTGTCAGTGAATACACCATATTCATAGGGAAGATGGTCTGTACAGAAATGTCTCTTCAGTTAATCAGCCTTAAGCTTCTTAGTGCTTCAGGTCTCAAAGGCTCCTTACAGCCGCTAAGATGCTGATACCTTTCCTTGGTTTACTTCATGGAATGGAAAGATGTACAAATAATGTTCGAGCACTATGGAATATTGTGGTATATTAAACACACACATAAATGGGATAGTTTATAATACAGCACATGAAAAGACATTGTTAACATGGAACAGAAAATACAATCTTAGGTTAACTTCATATTTAAAGTAGATATTGAGCTTAAGAGTAGATTAGGAAGTTCTTTATATATAATACAGGAAGGACAAAAACTAGAAAAAAAAATATAATTTTATTTACAACATTCTATAGATTTCATTTCCTTCTAATACCTGTCTGAACATGCTTATTTTTCTGCAGCTTTTTTTCTATTCTGGTTTACACTTTTGATTCAACTTTTAAAACGTACATTTGTAAACAATGAACTTATGCAACTTCTCCAAACTCATTTTTAGTTGATTTGTTAAGACAAAATGTCCAACTGATCTTCACAGAGAAAAGCAACCACCAGGTTTTACTATTCTACATGATTTGAAAAACATTGGTTCTCTTAAGATAATTCATGTCAGAAAAGTATACCTATCTATTCTTTAATACAAAAACTACCAATTCATGTTGACATTATCACTATCTTTTTATTCATTAGCAGGTAGGTAAGAGAGCTTTTATTCACTATGTACAAAATTGATTCAATTTTTTCATGTGCAAGTGTTTTTAAAAGCTCTTTGTGGGCTGCAGATATGGAGAGAAAGGAGAAAGACTTTGACAGCAAGAAAAAATGTGGAAAGTGGTTGCTAAGAGACAGAGGAAGATGGGTGATATTTTGCACCAACAGCAGTGCTAACATGACACTGGCTATGTTAAATTTCAAGATAATAATAATAGGGCTGCACTTAAAAGCCAGAAGAATACCCAGTCATCTGAGCCCATGTTGGATATATCCAGTAACAAGGAGAGCAAACCTTTTCTACTGCATCTGTGGCTCCATAATGGGAATCATTTCTTTAAAAATGGATATTATACCATGGTTTGATAGATTAAATGACATCTGATTTTGTGAAGCCTTGTTTAGTAAAACTCCATCTAGTGCCCAAGAAAATAGGAGTACACTGAAGGACTATATGAAGTGTAGGTAGTACATTATTTTTGAAGTAATAAATACAATCGGAGTAAAATAATACTTGCTTCTATGAGCTACTTTTACTCACTGTCTTTAAATTCCAGAATGGAGAAAACAAATTGAATCATCAGAAAAAAAACAAGACAAATTTATCAGATAAAAATATTTTGCAGTTGTTACTGCTCATTTTTCACTAACAAGGCAGTGAGTTAGAACAACAGCTTTTCTTGTATTTGTTAGAAATTAAGATGATTTTGTTTGCTTTGTTTGCTTTAACATAAATTTGAAGAGGGAATCAAAGCAAAATTAATTGCAGTGTATTTTTATATGAATTTTAGAGAATTTGGCTTTTTTTAGATTCAAAGTTTTTTCAATATGAACTTATGAATTTCAGGGAAAAAATAATACAATTACTGAATGATAATAGTTAAAGTAATATTCAAAATATACGATTACCAAATGCATTAGTATGGTCTTTTGTAAGCTGTATGTTTTTCCTGGAATATGGATGAGAAAACCTGAAGTCTTTATTCAGCTTTTGTATTATTATGATTCTTCAAGTATATTTTGAAATCACTTAGGACAGAGAAAAAATAATTAATAAATAAAGTTACAATTTCTGGGCTGTAGAGTAGGTTTCTCCTTTAAATCATAACACTAATATAGCATTGTTTTCTCTTTTACACTGGTTTAATGAATACCTTCCCCCACTTTTAACAACTTCAACACCACTTCATGTGGTTGACCATGAAGAATTAGTTGCAACATTTCCTATTTCACCATGGCATATGTGAGTCCCAATTAGTTGTTCTCTGCTCAGATGAAAGAAAAAAGACTTCTGTGCCAAGGCAGAGTTGCTTTCAGTTCCTTTAGAAAATGTTATAGTTGGAGAATAAATAACGGCCATCAGACTGCAATTTTACTTAAATCATTATAAAAAAGTGCATTAACTGTGTAGCTGCAAAGCAGGAAAAGAAAGAGAGGGCAAGGCAAGGCAGGTCAAAGCTATTTCCAGCTTTGTCTTCGTTTCACACTGATATTGTTCTGTGTTTTAACTGACAAAAGGTCAAGAAAGAAAAAACATGGATTTATATGAACATAATAGCTTGATAATCAGAGTAATGAAATTAATAATTACCTATATTTTCTGAATTGTCATGTAAAAAAATGTCTCCTACACTGTCTTTGAAACAGCTGCCTATTATTTCCAAGGAGCATTGTTTTTCAAACTGTAAAATGTCTTTATAAAAGCCACTAGGCTTCAGTTCTACAGTGATACAGGTTAAGGATAATTTTTTTGTGATTCCAGCTCCCTTTGGAGCTCTCACCTCCTCAGTAAAATGGCCTAGTTGGTTTGCAAATTCTAAAACTCCTCTAAGCAAACACAAATGTTAAACATTTTAAAACATATTTTAAACACGTGCATTCTCATTTATAAAACACTTAGGTTTAAATACAACAAGATTTTAGGAAAATTTTGGAAAATATAAAATAAAAGGACAAACTCATTGCATGTAATTTCAGCTAGTAACAGTCACCATCTTGTGATATTTTCCTCCATCATCTTGTCCTTCAGTAATACTTACAGTCAAGAAGACTGAAGTGAGAAAGATGATTCTCATTTCTCTATTAAAAAAAATATTTTATGACAGCTTGCACTGTATAAAAGGTTGAAATAAGGCTTCTTGAGAGAGGACTATAATCCTTAGTTATCAGTGAAGTGCTAGAGAGAGACAAAAATTATGGTGGGAATTGAAGCAGGAATTTATATAGAAAGTGCATTTTACAGAGGAATCAGGAACCTCTGGGAAGGTTGAGAGCATATGAAGAGGAGAGAGATTGAGGAAGAGGAACCACAAAGATGATCAGAGGGCTGGAGCACCTTTCCCATGAGGATGGTCTGAAAGAGCTGGGCTTGTTCAGTGTGGGGAAGACTCCATCGCTGCAGTCTTTCAGTACATAAAGGGAGCCTAACAGCAGAGATGTGGACAGACTCTTTGGCAGGGAGTGTAGTGATAGGACAAGTAGTAATCGCTTCAAACTAGAAAAGGGTAGATTTATATTATATTATATATAGGGAAGAAATTCTTCACTATGAGAGTGGTGAAGCACTGGAACCCATTGCCCAGAGAAGATATGGATACTCCATCAGGATGGCACCTGATGGGTACCTTTGTGTACCTCTGTAAGTCATGATTTCTGTTCTCTTAAGACTTGCAACATTGTTTAGTGCATTGTAGAACAATAGTATTATAGCATTCCAATAACTTACGTGAATAATTTAAGCTGAAGTATGTAAAGAGGACCAAAATCCTCAGAAGTACTACTAGATCTGCATTGGTCATAAAGGCTAAGAAGTTTCTTCTTTTTAGTGTTCTTTTCCTGAACATGACTTTGGTTGCCATTCTTGAGACTTACAGACTCTTCTAGCAAAATCTGACTTCCACTGCGATTAGTAATAATAGAAAATAAAGTATAGTAGGAAAGGTAATAAGAGTTTTTAGACTAGGAGGTATCACAAGAAAAAATATGAAAGTTTTACTGAAACATTGCTTTATGGGTCTCCCATATTAGTCAAGGAGCTGAAAACAATTATACATACATGAAAACGTGCAACGTTTCATTGTACATGAAAGATTGATTTTTTTGTTTGTTTTGTTTTGCAGTGGAATCTGCTGATCTAGTAGAGTGCATTCACTTTCTCTTCAAACACTCCTTACATCCTTAAACATTCTTAGGTCATCAACTGGATCTAGGATAGTTTGGTGGGAATGGTGATAGAAATATCTGCTGAATTTAGGCCCATTTTACTGGGTTATTGTCAAGTAACTTAATGCGACGTGTGTATTGAAGTTGTGTGGACTAGCAGATGAGTTGCTATAGGATCCCTTGATGGTCAGAAGAGATAAAGTAACCAATACACAGCACTGAAGTTCAGTTTAGGTCAGATTTACCTTTTAATCATACTTGGAACCTTGTGCCTACACTGCTAGCTTAGGTTATCTATACTTACATGAGATAATGCTGAGCCAAGATGCACAAACAACAGAAAAAAAAAATGTTTTCAGAGGTGTTACATAGTTGTTGCTGCTGCTTTTCATCGTTTCATTTGTAAAAGATGCTTGTAAACAACATTTTATGCCTAATGTAATTTAAGAAAATTAGCACTTGCTTCGTTTTCTGTAGTATTATATGCAAACTGTAGAACAGCAGTATGGCAATTTAAAGTTTGAAACCCATTTTTGTGGGTTACATTTTCCTATGGTTAGGTTTAAACATTTACTGCAGAATATGTCTAATAAAAGGATGTAACACACCAATAGACTGGCAGGGCATACTGTAGTGCATATGAAGGATTATATAAATTTTAAAAACTGATAGAAGAAATGTTACAGCACATATTTTTGATTTTTCTTCCAGGTAAGGGAACGACTGAGGGTTTCTTTAGAAAGAGTCTCTGCACTGGAAGAAGAACTCGCTGCTGCTAATCAGGAGGTAATGTAAAACATTTTATCTCCTTCTGAGGTTCAATTTTGTTAATATTTTGTCCTGTGTGTTCCCTGTCACTTTTCTTAAAGCATTCCGAAAAAAGGATAAATTACATTCTAAGTAAGCTGATCAACAAGGCTGGTTTAAGGCACTGGCCAGATTGATTAATACAAGGTTTTTTTTCCTAATTTATTCAGTTGTGAGCAAACTAAAATTTAGGAGCTAGTTACAGTTTCCTAAAATTTTAATAGATATGAAAAAAAGGAGTTTATCTACTAACATGTCATAATATAAAAAATTTAATAACTTGAATCCCCATTTTACTATTAAATTAAGCAAAACATTTATAGATGCGTATTATATGTATGTTAAATTAAGGAGGAAAGTATATGGCTGATATCAAAATTTATGTTTGCCATCCCTTTTAATTGCAGTATATAATGGTGAACGGTGGAGCTGTATAACTTTTGTGAATTTAGACAATAAATTTTTCCCCTATAAGCTAGCTTGCAGACTGTTCTCATATTCTGATTTGTTTGAAAGTGTGAACACCACAAACTGACTGTATTATACGTGCAATGCATGCACAAACAGAACGGAATTTTGCACCCATGGAGATAATTCTGAAGCCTGAGTGTATAATGGATTCAGGTGGTCACATTGCCACCTCAATCACGTTCTGAATCTTCACCTGAGATGTGCTTCTCGTACTGTTTAATGTAAGTTAGACAAGCAATAGAAACAGATGAAAGCTACTTTGGTTTATGTCCATTTCCTGGTGTTTTTTTATTGAACTTTAAGACACAAACTAAAAACAACCACAGAAAAAGTTAAACTACAACCAAATACCTGTGGGAAAATGGAATGCCTATAATTCTGGACAATGTGTGAAACATAAACTACTGTAGTTGTTTATTGATAAACTACTGTAGTTGTTTACTGATAAACTACTGTAGTAGGTTTTTTTTGTTGTTTGTTTGTTTGTTTGTTTGTTTTTCTCATGACAAGCTAGAACAAGTAACTTTCTTGAAGTGACTTCTTAAAAAGGGTCTGCAGTGTATTAGTTCTTCCTTTTCATAAGCTATGAAGAAGATATTATAAATCCTCCCTTTTATTTGGGCAGACAAAGTATAGTTACTTTTTCTATAAAATACAATCCCTCTTTTACTGTTCCATTTCATGGAATAGTTGGGTTCAAATGATTTTGTTATGCTATATTGAGTGTAAGTAATCTGTTACTCGTACTAGCACTTATAAACAGAAAGCAGTCCTTTTGAACAGTGAAACTGAATGAGATGCATTCCATTACTCATATCGCTCTCATTCATGATCCAAGTTGACTGAGCATGGGACCAGGTCTTTAGAGCGTTGCCTTATTATCCAGAGATTGAAAGAAAATTATTTTAACTTGTATTGACAGTGTGGAGTAAAACCATACACCATTAAATTAGTTTGAAATAGGATTTTCATAGCCGTTCTTGCTCCTAATGCTTAGAAATGCTATGAATTTTTTGTCTCTAGATGATACTAAGAAATTTAGAAAGGTATTTAATTAGCAAAGCTTGACGTGACCATTAACAAAATCAGAATACTGGTATCCCAGTTTCCCGTGAGGGACTGTTCAAGCTTCAAACTGGAAATTCAGTTGAAAAATAATAAAAAAGAGATAGGTAGAAAGAAATAAGTGGATAATTTTCACACATATAATGTTCACACTATTAGCAATTTAAATGAGTCAAAATTAGTTAGACAATCACAATGTATGCACCTGTTCTTGTACTGCACTGCTCAGTGAATGCACAGGCAATACATGGCTTTAAAAATTTATCATACTATGCATGAAAATACATGAGTGAAGTTTCCAAGGAATTAAACTTATGCTTTTCACTAATTTCCATATTCCTGTTATTCAGTGTTTGCTTGCCCATGAGAATTTGTATTTACTTTTAATATCCGTTTTCTCATACTGGTCCTAAGAATGTACTACATATTCAGGACTGTATTTAAACACAAAATGACACCAGAACACAGTCCCCCGATTAAATGAGCATATGGTTAAGTATATAATTAGAATTCAGTGATTAAAAAAATGTAGAAATCTGCCTTCCTGTGAAGTTCCTATATTATGGTTGTTCTGACACAGCAACAGTGAGAAACAGCAGACATTCATGAGTTCTTGCACTGGAAATAAACTCATTTGAAAGGAGGAGGGGAGACTGTAGCTTCCTTCACTAGGTGTAAATAATCTCTCAGTTAACAGTTTTTTGTAGCATATTATGTGCATAACAGTGCAAAAACATCCAGAACACTGACAAAGCTGATTTCAGCTGTAGTTGCCAACACTGTCTCACATAGCACTTCTTATTTGTATGGGAATTGTAACACCCAGTGATTTTAAATTGCAGGGGCAGTTGAGATGGACAGCTCAAGACGCCAGTCTTGTGTATCTATCATGTGTAGCTAACATTTATGTGTATCACATCATGGTAACAGAGAAGGACCTTGACCTGCAGTTCCACTTACTGACTTATGACTTCAGTCATTGCTGTTGGCTGTTCTAGCTTTTAAAAAAAAAACAGCAAATGGTTCATTGTTGGTTTGATTCTGTGAAGGCAATAGTTTTTACTTAAAGAGAAAGAAAAGTTATTTAACTGTATATTTTATATTGCTGCAACTGATTTTTAACCTAGAAGGGTCTTTATAACAGCAGTCTGGAGAGTCTTCATGCAGACTGTGTATGATAACAGCCTATAGTAATTAAATAATACTTATAATATTTACTTTTTATCAGCAACTATCACATGATAAATCACTGAAAAACAGATTTACATGTGCTTACCCTTCAAATACTTTTGAAATGATGCAATACTTTATCTAGTCCCACAGAACCCATGATCTCTCCAAACAGTTGTAGCTGAATACTGTACAAGCTGCAGGAAGTACAGACCATGCCAAAGTCAATGGTGCAGTAATGTAATGTCTGTTCATGAAAAATATGAAGGTAGGTGCAATGTTTTTCAGTGAGCATATGAACATTGCAATTTCCAAGGTTCTATGAAACTCTCCTCTTTACACACTAATTTGAATTATTTAAAAGTCTTGAGCTGCCTTAGAATTTCCTCTGCTTCTACCAAATTTTACTCAACATTTTGTGCATGAATTTAACTCCTGGAGCTATCGGAGAGATTGCGGAAGATATGGCTCACAGTCATAGAACTACATGATTCTCTTATTTGTGCAGTAGAGTAGAAACCATATAAAAGAAACAGTTTGATGAGAAAAATTGCATTTGCACTTCTTGAATGTCTAATATACTCAAAATTTTATCAATTCAACATTCAGAAATTGATGGAATTTAAATCTATGTATCTATGTATTCAGTATGTTCAGTGACTTTTTTCTGAAAGACAAAAGCAAGGCCAGGCTAGATAGCTTGTACCTATTTCTGGTGACTTAAAGCATGTATTCCAGTGACAAATCTGAAATAGCCTTCACCTGTATTGTCACATTTTACCATATTTTCTCAGAGCAGTGTATGTTATTGCTACATAAAGTCTCACCTACATTCTAATGGTCATGATTTATTTATTTATTTATTCATTCATTCATTTATTTATTTATGAAATAACTTTATGCAGCTCTAACTTCGGTGAAGGTTTCACCACAGTTAAATTAATTTAACTTAAATTAACAGAATTTAATTAATTAACAGAAATTAAATTTCTAGGTGATTGTGCCAAATTATATTTTCTCTGCAAAGTTGCACATCATTAAATATCTTAGTTTGAAATGTAATCTTTATGTCCTATATGTAATTGCTTTTCTTTTTGCCTTTAACTATCTAGTTAAATGTTAACTCTGGAAAATGTTCCTGTGGCACTTGTTTTAAATGTGGTAATGAAGCAAAGCAACGTTGGCTTATTTTGTGACTCTTTCTTATACCCCATGCCCCACAGTGTTAATTTTGATCTCTGCACGTTTGAATTAGGATATGTGGCACAACAGCTGAAGAGACTGAAAAATACTTCACTGTCTTATTTTTTAGAAGATAAAAAATAAGCACAAGAAATAATCTGTAAAGTTACAATAGGTATTTCATTTTATGCTCTCAGCTAATTCTAATCTAAGGTCTTATAGGAAAAACAAAACCAAGCACCACAATTGTGGACGTGTAGGGCAGCAAGGCATTTCTGCCAGAAGCATTTCTCCCTAAAGTCTGAGCAGAATAGATCTAAAATACAATGCATTTTTCATATAGTGACTTGAGTAAAGTAATATCTATTGGCATCTTTGAAACAAAACATCAGTATTCCATTTGTGGTTTCTCAATATTACTTATATCAACAGTAAATTTTACCACACTGAATGCAAAATGAACTTGTTTTTTCTTTTCTACAGTGATAGCAGATAATGACTTTGTGTATTTTAGTATTGTGATTAAAAAATCTTGTTAAAAAATTGCCTCTAGGTTTAATCTCCCATTCATAACTTTCCTTAGTCACTTAGATTATTTATGCATAGGATACCGAGTACTGTTGGTAAGCCAGTAATGCACATTAAATAGGTTCAATAACTTGGGTCTTTTGCTGAAATATTTTTCGAGATCTGTGTTGTGTAGCTGCCCAAATATGGAGTGATTTTGATCCTTGAAGGATTGTGAAGTGCTGTGTTCTCTTGCCCTTTTGTTTAATATCTGGCCACCTGTAATAAATTCTGAAATACCAATGGTGTGTTCAAGTTATGCATGTATTTCAATTTATTCCTTAAAAGAAACCACTTTCTAGTAAAGACTGATTAGCAGAAAAGAGTATATGGTGTTTGTTTGCTGAGAGCTTCCTTAAGAAAAGCTTAGCTGAAGGGAAAAGCCTTCCATTCCTTCATGAATCTAGTGTACAAATTGTCTGTTTTCAACATATGTCATAAAGACAACTGTTACATTCTATATTTATTTTCCAAACTGTCAAAGATCCCTAATATGAATGGATTAAGCTGCTGCAAGGTTTTACTGCTATTAATAGAGGAGTCACATTCTTCAACAGAATGATAGATTTAAACTCCTAAGCATCTCCACTGCGATATTGATGTTTTGTTTTGTTTTTGTCACAATTAATACAGATCCTTCATGTTTTGTATTTGTGAAACACTGTAATGATTTGTGTTATATAAAGATTTGTGATTGAATGCCATTGCCACAGGTTTATCACTGAAGAGCACAGTGCAGTTTCAGTCCTGTCACTCACAAAACAGCCTGAGACCTACTGCACTTCTCAGTGTAACTGAGTGTAACTCAGTGTACTGTTACAGCACATCCTTATGTGTCACTAAGTATATTATACACACTGAACTGTGATCAGCTGTAAGTTACAGTTTTTGAAGAAAAGAAAAAAATTTTTAAAAAGTTTTATAAGATAATGCTTAATAAAATATGACAAAAGACAAAAAGGAATGGAAAACTGTGATTTGCTAATTCAATTTTATTTACTGTTCCTCCAAACCTGCTGTGCAGCTGTGAAGCAATTGTTTAAATATTCATTAAAAGAGGCAAAAAGCTAGATGTTTGAAATCTAGTTTGCAAATCTCTTCAAATCTGCTTCATTTTTAATCTGACAGAAGCATGTGACTTAATGAAACCTTGGTCCCTTGTGATTTGAGATACTGATGGTTTATTTCATGCTTTGGTTCCATCTCTGAATAAATGATGACTGGAGAGTAAAAATTCCATGTTTCCTCCAAACCTTGTAACACAAACACTCCTTAAAAATTAGCATCTTCATCAAAACAAGCATAAACATAATCACATGCATTCTCATTTCCCCCCCTTTTTATGTGTATTGTAAAAAGTGTTTTTAGGTTGTTCTATTCATTCTCAAAACAAGTTAGGTATCACTTCTCTCACTTAAAAAAATGTAATCTTATGAAGATAAATCTCAGTTCTTTTACATATTTTCTGTTTCCCTTTTTTTGTGTGTGTGTAAATAAATAAAAGGAACTAGGAAATACAGAGGAAGTATTCATTATGCTCTTTTGGTTAAAAGTTATATCCTCATTTTTATAATGCCTTTTCTTAAGTGTTAAGAGTTTTGCCTTTAAGGTGAGACTGTCCTTCTATTTGTATAACAAAATTTGTTCCAGTCTTAATTCAAACAAATATTTATTGGTACATTTAGTAGCAATTTACTCTTTATATTCTATTTATATTTCAGTGCTTTTACTGTCCATTTTTACTATGATTATTTTTGAATTACCACACTCTCAACAGAGCTCCAGTAAAGGTCCGGTGCTCCATAGGAGCCCTGTGAATACCACTTTCGAGAATCAGGTTGATCCTGTGCTTTCTGAATGCCCTTGCCTCCCCAAAACTCTAAAGTTATTTTAACTGAATATAGCTTTCCTACAGAAGAAGTAGTAGAGGCCAATCCAATAGATTTCATGGGTAAGATGATTCATTTCATAAGCATAGATAGACGAATACAACTAAATTTCATAACTTGATATTTGACAGCCAAAGGCTGATGCAGTGTCTACCCAGGTGCACTATCTGCCAGGCTTGGTACAGTGCATAAATCCTGGTATGCTGCATGACACACACTCACCATGTCATAACTCCATGCTGGGGAGCTAATTATGTTGGCACAAGCCCTTACCCAGCTACATGCCTGTTCTTTTTAATGGAAGAGAGGCTGGGACTGCGGGCAGGGTGAAAACTAAAGTGTCCTCCATGAGAGTCTGAGTCCAAATAATGATAGGACATCGTGTCCGGAGCTCACTACAGAACAACTGTCCTGCAATTATCAGCATATGAAACATTTACATTTCTGAAATTCAGTTATTGGAGTTATTTTGAGGGCCTGCACAATATTTTATATGCATCAGTAAATAAGGATAGTGGGGCATGCCTGACATTTCTCCATGACAGCAAACAAATACATCAATATATGACACAGAGCCAAAGCTGAGGAACACATGTGAATGATAAATTGATCTTCTTCTGTTTTCTCCTCTACTTTATTCCAGAGAATTACAGAATAGGAAAAGGCTATGTTTCTAGCACAGATTTATTTATCACCAGTTCCTCACCCAATGTAGAACAAAGGAAGAGAGACGACACAGGAAGATAGACAAAGAAATATCAGCTGAGGGAAGAACAGGGTTGGCAGGGGCCAAGGGTGCAGCTGAGCATATTTCACATAAGTTTGCCTGTACACCTCAAACTCCAGGAGATAATAAATAGAGTTTGTATGTGTTTGCTCATAATCAGCATGAGGTTTGTTTCTGGGACAATTTCAGATTGAATTTAATATCATGTGTTTGTCAGCCTGTTTAGGAACCTTACAAATCAATGGCATAGAACGCTCATAGGCCCTGGTTTCATAAGGTTGTGCCAGAAAATACCTTAAGCACACTAACTTGTTAAAGAACATACCATGAAGTTATGGTTAGCTGATTTGCATTCTAGAGCTCACCATTGCTTTCACACAGGATAACGCTGAGAATTTTAATTCCCGATGTTAAATTTTCTCAGTGTATGCACACAGTGCCTTTCTGTAAGACACCGGAAGAAAAAATACATCACTTCTGTTTGATGTATTGTTTTGGGATTCATAGGCTTAGAAATATGTGCCATCTTACCATGCACTGGTTGTGTAAATTCAGATTAAAGAACACAGCTGATTATCTTTTCATCTGTATCAGCTCCAGGATTATTTGACATTTGTCAGATGACATGTTTGGAGGATCAAGATAATATCACTGCAAGAATTAGTCTTGTTGATTCTTTATCCTTAACAACCTTCAAGCGCATTCATCTTGATAAAAATACAAGCATGTGCCCATTTTTCTTTGTTTAATATCTGCTGTAACAATATATGGTTTTATTATTTATTTAATATATTTCTTTGGGATGGTTAAGCAATTTTCTGTATATTTATTATATATTACATGATTTATTAGAAACATCTACATCCATTAACTCTCAAAGCAGGTTTTAAATAGTGTACCAACATCACAGTATTATATTTTATGCCTATTACTCTCCATAATCAATTTTTAATGCATAAATTGGCTTTACATGCTACAATTGAATAAAAAATATATGTTAATGACTCAAGTCAGTCATTAAAATCAATTTTAAAATTCAGTAGGTTCATATTTATTAACCAATATTCTAGTTAATATATGAACCAGCAGATGTATCATTTGGGTCACTTCAGCTCAACAGTGCACCTGCAGGTCTAAGGGTATTCTCCAAATTCTTAGGAAGCATGATGGTAAAAGCTACACATCTGCAATAAGATGAATCAAGGGTATTTTGCTAGTCACAGGTCCATATTAGATCTCCTTCATTGACAAACAGAGCAAGATCCGTAAGTGTGAAAAACTGATATGAGAGAAGTAGGAAGAGCATACGCTGGGTGTATGCAATGAATAGAAGTGTCTTTGTAAATGCTAATCTAAGTAAATACACTTATGAGATTTTTGAAATCAGTTTGTTTTTTAACTTAGTGGAACAAATTCCCATCATATATCTGTAATGGAAGTAAATATAGAAATAATTTTACTTTGAGTATACTGTAAAAAATATTTCAGCTTTGATGAAGAAAATTAGATGCACTTCTTTTGGATAGGCACTATCAATATTTACGTGAAATTACTCAGAAAGGAGCTGTAGGAGAATTTTATTGTTTCATTCGATACTTAAGAAATAGCCCAGTTCACATGGCATTGTATATGGAAAGTTTGTATGTTTCTATTTGTGTAATTCACAGTTAATTTCTCTGCATTAGAGAATTGATATAAATTTAGATACATTTCCTGCAGTAATTGTAAAAAAAAACATTTTAGAAGTTCAATTTACTAAAAATGTTCCTTACAATTAAAAAATTATTTAAAAATGTATCAGTAAGGACTAAATCTTTGATTTTTGCTAGAGAGACTTGTGGAAAAAAAAGAATCTCATTGAGAATGTCACTGAAAACAGTAACATCTTAACTAATATTAAATGGGTACTTTTGGTTTACTTTTTGGAATTGAGACTTTAGTTCAATCTATGGTGCTTCAATTTCAACAGACTGTGAGATAGAAGATTTAAGCTAGGAATTTCTCCCCTTGTGAATGCAGAGTAGGGCCCTGAAATTCTTTAATTATAGTTCTGGGTTAAATTTCATTTCTGGTCTGGATTTTAAGTAATATCCTATCCATTTGTATTTTCATGTTTTGCACAATTGGTAATACAGATGGTGATTTTAATGCAGATACAGTATATGGAAAAATTTAATAAAACTGTCTACATACACATGCAGAATAGTGGGATTTTCATAACAGATGTGTCCAGTTTAAACAATTTCAATGTCTCTAGATTACACTATGTAGATAAAGAATATAAAATTTCATTTTGGGAAGGATGTTTTTACTCAGAAGGAAATAGATTAATGTAATCAGAGGAGGAAAATGGATTTGCTGTGCAAATAGCAAAATACTTTTATTTTAACCTCCATAGATTTTTTCAAGCCCAACTATTTACATTAAGCATAGGTTGCTATCAATTAACTGCTTATATACTAAAAGCAATTACATAAATTCCTAGAAGCACATTATTTTTATTGTTTCTTCAATGTCTTATATGAATAATTATGTTTGAATGTACAAATATATGTATATATACACCCTGAGTGAATGTATATGTATGTATATACACACACATTGAGACTGTGTTCATATAAACATGTAGGCTGCTCCACAAGTTATGCTTCCTATCTAGTCTCATGGAATCTAGAACAGATATAAACAGCACAATAATACTATTTGATAGAGAAAATTTGAAGCTACAAAGCACTGTTTTTCAACATAGTCACCATCATTATGCATTTTCAACAGCAATGAACAAGAGCATGCATGCTGTGCTCATAAATATCCATACCACCTACCCTGTCACCGTGCTCACATCTACTGTTTGGTTTCCGTAAGGGTTCACCAAACATCAATGAGTATCAATGGGTGCCATTTTTTTCCACATGGAGGAATTCAGTGACACACCCTTCCTTCTTCTTTTCCTTCATTCATACCTCCATGTCAGACAATATTCTGTCAGACTGCTCCCCTGTGCCATCTGTCACATGGCAACAAAATGTCATGGAATATCGGCGGGAAGGTTCAACCTCTACTGCCATACCACCAGTATCCATCTTCAACATCATGGGCTAACATAATAAAATAGGAAGCACTGCCTATGGATTAGCCCTTGTATAATGCATTAATACATACACTGTGCAGAACAGTGAGGATCATAATGCTTTTGCCAAATCTCCGTTCTAGCTGGCTGGAAATCATTCCATATACTAGTGGTGAATTGTGAGGCTTTTGTATCCTAACAACTGTCTTTGTGAGAGTAATAAGGTAAACCTAATAATTTTGTTACTATTTCATTGAACATGGTTAAAAAAAAAAAAAAAAAAAAAAAGTAAAAGGGTAAATGTCAAATACACAATATAATACAGCCACATAACTGATATTTGTTAGTATTTTTCTAGTATTCTAGTATATATAGATATTTCTAGTATTTTGTTAGTATTGTGCTAGTCTATGTAAAAAATAGTTTGCTCACTGCATCTTGTTTCACAGTACAATTTTTGTGACAAATTTAAAGTAGCATTTTTGTTGTCATGGATAAAGGTTTCTCAAGAAAATGTACTGAAATGTACCCAGTAATCCAGGAAAAATCCTAATAGATTTTTTTTTCCTAATGGTAACTACACAGTTGCTTTAATTGCTTTATATTCTGTTTACAAAGAGTTGCTCCTATATCACAGAAATAAATGGTACTTGCTGTAGATCATGCACAATAGCACATAGCTATTGTGCTATATTGCTTTATTTGTTTCAGAACTCATAATGAAGTGAAGGAGACTGATAAAGCCCATTGCCTTATTACCAGCCAAAAGTCAAAATGACTGCTGATCAACCTAATTCAGAAAGAGCCAGAGTTTAGTCATAGCCTCACCACAAAAGGCCCCAGCAGTGAGTGTCACCAGACATCAGAATCCTGGTCCTATGCAAAAATGCCCTCATGGATACATTGATAAAACACTGACGCCTTCGATTTGTTAGTAGGTATTGTGAGTACAAACCAGCAACAGTGAAGGTTCGCAAGTATGGTTAATATTCTCAGTTAAATTTAAGAATCTTCCTAATTCAGAACATCTCCAATCTTTTTTGCATGTTGTCATCCTGCATTTGCATTTGAGTGATATAAAAGCAGCTTGAAAATGCTAACAGCCATACAAGCAGGGTCACAGAAGGCAGTACCTATATCAAGATTGTAAGGATTAAATAAACAAGACATACAAGAAGTAGGAGAAGCAAGATGTTTTAGCTTTTTTTTTTCTTTTTTTTTTTAACAAAACTTGAATAACAGAGGATGTAAGCTATGAAGTAAGCATAATCAAGGGCTGGATCTCAGTGTATGACTATATGATCTTCCACTTTTACTATAAGGTGCAGACCCCCCTTGACTTGTTAAGCTAACTATCTTTTACAATGTCCCTCTGATCAGCTTGAAAATTGTTGCATTAATCTGAACATAAATTTTCTTACAGCATTAGCCAGCACATGCTGGCTTTCTACTAATGACAGGACAACACTTGACCATTAAAAAGCACAAGTATATAGGTTCTCTTCAATTTTGGATTTGTGGATTGTCTAGTAAATCATGTCATTCTATGGAATGTAATCTCTTAAAAACCTAAGTCAGTTCAAACTAAGATACTTCTCATTCCACAGCACATTGCTACCCATAATGCCAGAGAACACTTCCATTGCAATGGTAGTTTGTAAAAACAGAAGCTACTGGCCAGGAGAAGAAGCCTCACATTGCCACTCTCTCAATCTCCCCTATTTCTGGAAATAATTAAAAATATTTCCATCTTTATGACACTGTGAGAAACTTACAAACAGTAGATCAAGTAAACAGTTGTTTAATAGTTATTAGTATGTAAGTTTTTATAGGGAAAAAATAAGTCTTATGAGGGTTTATTTGGCAGGAATCAGAGTGATATCTGCCAAAACCGCCAAAGCTGGTGCACTCCATCACAGTTGTAGGTACAGAGATCAGATAGGTATTGTTGCAGTACAGTCAAGCTGCTAATTCTTTGTGTGCCTGTTCAGCACAGCTGGTGCTGGGCTGGTACCTCTGCTTTGCACAGTGAGCACCTGTGATCCAGTAGTTTTCCTACAGGGCTCTAGCTGCCAAGATTGCTGTGTCTTATCTGGAGCACACTGTGTCCTGGCACATGAAAGGGTACCTCCATCAACCTGCCAACAGTGACAGAATGATGTAACTTAGAAGTGGTTTCTTTCATGCAAAATATGCTTAATTAAGACAAAAGGCAGACAGTGGAAGTGGATTTGAAATGTCAAAGACCTAACACAGACCTGGCACTGCCTGAAGCCTTGAGGCGGGCCAGCCTGGGCTCCCACTGCTTGCTCTGGCCACTCAGCCACTGTTCTCACAGCAGTCATTCTTCAGACCATCTCAGTGTGTATCTGGCTCATCTGGCAAATGCTCAAGGCTCTCTTCTCACTGTTGTAGTAGATGAGTCCATTTTGATCTTCAGTCCCTCCAATGTGGGTCGCAGGATTAGTGCTAGAGCTCCCATGGCCTCTTCCCAGCAGCAAGATCCACTGCTATGGTTGATAGAATACTATTGGGCTTGGTCGAGGTTTTGCCTTTCCTGCAACACAACATAACCAAGTGCACAGAGACATGGGCAATATTTACCTAATGAGAGTTGGGGTTTCCCCCAGGCATGTACCTTTTAGGTATGACTGAAAATAGGATTTTCAGTTGCTGCCACTGTACTGTAAAGGGAAATGTCCATTCAAATCTTTTTGTACCAGTTAGTGTAATTCTACACATAATATTATAACACTTTTGAAGAGTTCCTGCTTGGAATTTCCTGAGCTCTCTGTTTTGCAGACATAACAGTGATTTCTTCCATGATCTGAGTATGTGGGAAAAAATATACAGAGAAGTATATACTGAGTGTATATTTGAGGCTGCAAATGATGTATAAGTGAGGGACCAAAAGGAGTATAAGCAAGAATGCAGTGGATGGAAATGCTCTGAGAGAGCACTGTGTCAATTTGCTTTGCCTTTCATTTGTAAATTATGTGTTGACTGGAGCAATCTGTTGAGAAATTTAAAATATTTGTCTCTATACTTGTGGCAAGAGAATTCCTCTGTAATTTGAAGAATCAGTTAACCTCCATCTTCCTAGGAAACAATGTTCTTAATATCCATAAGCATAATTATTGAGTATTTGCGCCTCTAGTATTTCAGTTTTCCCTTTGTTGTAATAGTTGTGAAGACAAGTGAATTAATGATTGCAAGGAGGTAAGCATCATGGCAAACAATGTGATAGGGATACTTTTCTAGGTAGTCCATCTGTAAAGCCTTAGAACCAGACATGATCTCTTAGAGGAGTAAATTCAGTTCTTTCCAAGTACAATTCTCAAACTATAACAAACCATGCCCCTGTAGCAGAGAAAGCATTTCTGTGACTTGGATGCCACTATTCCTAGTCTTGCATCACATATAAATCTGTGTTGAAGTGCAAAGTTCTGAATGTCCTTTCCTGGACTTACTCACGCTGTTTCTGATATTCAGCAAATACACTCAGACTGAGAAGATGTAGTCACAAATATCTTAAAGTACTGTAGCCAAGTCTGTCACATCTCAATTGACAGTCATTAAAATTGCAGCAAAATCTGTAACTATCCAGGTGATTTTCTAATTAAATATTGAAAGTCTCTTTTGAACAGGATTATTAGAAGATATCTTTTTAGTGGAGAATAAATATAATCAAAATTAATATTTTTACATATTGGGCATTTTTCTGTAAGTCCTGTGCACACAATCTACAGTAGGCATTCAGATTACCCTCACTGAGTGAGTTCCATTCTTCCTAAAAACTACCCTGAGGAACACATAAATTGTCTCTGTTTAGTTTTTAAATGCCTTTTCCCTCCCAGTGAAAATTTTCAAAATGCCTGGTTTATATCCTGATTCACAAAAGGATCAATTTGTTTTTCAATAAAGAGGTATTGCAGGTGTGCATTCCATGATGTGTTTTTCCTCCACCAAAAATGTGAAAGAAATAGAGCGTATTGTTATTACAAGACCTTGATGATACAAAAGGCTGATTATAATTCTTTTCAGAAGTTATATATAAAATTCTAAGAAAATGTGCATGCATTTTCAGCTCTATTAATTTTTTAAAAAAATGTAATAATGACAAATTCTGTCATTATTACATTATGGTACAATTAAATAATTTAAATCAGTTAACCTCATTTAAATGTCTCTGAACTGCCTAAGCAGTGGCTTCTGAAAGGTTGTGTTCTGATTAACACAAATTAGAAACATAACATGAAAAGAGTACATTTATATGTATGAATCAGGATTTAAATTTCCATTTAGGGAGAAGCAAACCACACCGGTCTCTAAGCATCCTTTATTCCATGTGCTGCACTCAATTATGGTAATCCATATCAAATTACCATTTATTAAACCTTCAAACAAGGTTTATCCCTGCCAAAATTGAAGCAGAGTCAGAAGATGGACTGGGAATCTGAATTATGCTCTCAGTAGACTGAAATATGATACATTTTTAAAATGTAGGCTGTTATAATAATGTAGGAAGATATCCAAGTAGGGAATTTCCCTATTGTCTGAAAGACTTAAGTGTACAATATAGTCACAAGTAGTTTGGCATACCACCCATGCAAAAATAAACATCATTTTGATTGCACTAAATTGAATTTTAAAAAAAGTCTTTTAGCCTTTTAGATCTGCCAAACACAGCAAATTAAAAGAAACAGGTGTCAGCAAGTTTCATTGTCTAGAACAAATTTGTGTTGAGAGATCAAAGGAACAAGTTCAGTACTTTAAGGTAGGGGAAGTAGTAAAAAAAACCCAACAACTTAAAATAATTGTCTTCCTTTAATGCTTACATTCTTTAAGTGATCTAAATTCTTACTTGTTGTATAGAATCTAACACTGTATACATGTATTTAGAGCCTCTTTTATCCTTTATCCACAAAAATTATATTTAATAAGTTGTAATGCTAGTAAACTGAATGATAAATAAATCCAAAGGAGAAAAATAAAAATAATTAATAGAAAAGTATTTTTTATTTTAAATATGATAAAGAATCCTACAAAAAGAAACGCCTTTGATGTTTTAGCCTTATGTGATTATTAATTACTTTAAATATATTTATTTCTCTTCATGCTGTAGGCATCTGTTCAATGGAAAGCAAATTTAAAGCAAGATGGTTACACCAGTTGTCTTTCAATCATTCACTGGCAGATGGCTTTAAATGCAGTTTAAATTGCAAAAATATGGGGAAAAAAGTCAACATAGAAATTGATTATGCAACGGTTTAAAAAATTACAATAGGACTTGATTTAGCTTGTGTATGGGCCATATGTATTTGAAAACATAAATTTATGTATTCATCTGTAGTGTTATACACACTGCAAGAGGGAAAATATACACTGATGAGTTAACTGAAATAATTTTCTTCACTGCATATGAGGAGTGAGAAGGACCAGGTTCGTATGTACTATCACAGCACAGGCATGGTCTTTATTCCATAATTTTTTTCTGGAATTTCTTCAGTGTTTTGATGGAATTATTACTTTTTCTAACATTTAGCTATCATAATGGAAGCATCTAATCTAAGATAATCATCGATTTTCAGTCAGGAGGAAAGATATGCATGTCATTTATCCAATCTCTTTTGGACATAGAAGGTCCTGCTGGTGATGTTTGCCTCCAATTTTTACAGAAGAGATCAGATAACCACTTTAATATCAGCTTTTAGCACATTGGCTTTTCCATTATCCTGGTCTGTGCAAGACAGATAAGTTCAAGATTTTCAGCTCAGCTATTGTAATTTTTGTGCCTTAAGCCAGTGGATAATAGCAAATGCTGAAGGGTTAAGCTTAGCTCTGTACGGGGGTCACAGGTCAGGATTTCAAGCAAAAATTGTTATGGGTAGGAAAAGTACTCAGAATATTCTTGTAATATACAGATACCACTTCTCCCTAAGGATGTCAGAACACTTGCAGTCTAGCAGGAAGGGCTCTGTTTTATCTGGTACCTAACTGGTCATTTAGAAAACAAATCTGATTATTTGAGGACAAAAAAATGTTATGTCTGTTCATATTTTAAGAAGTATTACTAGGATTTGAATCCAAGGTTAATAATATAGTTCTGAATAATTGCACAACAGTGCTATTTATGCACCTTTATTTTTTAAATGCATTTTATTTAATTTTAGCAAATATGACTCCATTCTCTAGAATATTACCATTATCCTTTTCCAAAAGAAGAGTTACCATGAAATCCACCAAAAATTACATCAAGAATTACTGCCTTATAAGTATTAGTATGAGTATTAGTATAAGTAAATAAGTATTAATTCACAGATACCTGGAAAACTGTCTGTGAACATGTTCTGTAATTGAGAGGTTAAGTTGGATATTGTAAACACAAAAGCATAAATATAAGGATTAGGCATGCGCATATTTCTCAGAAGCAGTACCTCTGAGTTTCATGTTGTCCACTCAGAAACAGAATAGTACAGAAAGAAGTCAGCTTATTTTCCAATGAGTGAGATTTTCGATACCACTACCAATAAATAAAGCAATATCTTTAACATAAAAAAACAACTTGAAAATGTGTTAAAATACTTTATTTACATGTTTTTCCTATCAAATATTGCTTAAAATACGTGTTGCAGTTACTAACTGGTGAAAAGTTGAGAAAACTAACACTCAATTTTACATCACTTGTGTTTGATTCATATTTTTTGTCCCTGTGCTCCTACAATGCCGTGTTGTTGTCAACTGTGTTCAGTACAAAAGGATTAATCTTACCCTTGCAGTTATCAGTTTCCTAATTTATAACCAAGAGTTCTTCCATGTTTCAAGGTGGAAATTAAAAAAATAAATTAGTACAAAGTAAAAATAGAAGAAAAAAAAAGACTTAACACTGAATCTCCAGTCATTTATTGGCTTCTTTATATCCATCATGGTCCTTAATCATTTTTTCCATTTCCCTGAATGTGTCAACCTAATACTGCAGCTGCTACGAATGGCCAGTTTGGTATCATAATGTCACTAGATTGTCTGCAGATGTCAACAGATGTCAACAGATTGCCTTCTCAGTGATTTTTGGTTTTCTTATACATATTGACCATTTACTTTCTGTCTCTTGCAGATTGTAGCTTTGCGTGAACAAAATGCACACATTCAAAGGAAAATTGCAGCTGGTGAAGGGCCTGCTGAATCAGAACATATTGAAGGAATGGAGCCAGGGCAAAAGGTTCATGAAAAGGTATAGAATACTAGTTTTCATTGGAATACACAATCAATATGAAAAATAATCCAATATATTATTTTTTAATGTGAACATTTTATGAGACTTTCATTTACAGTGTTGTTTGCCAAGCGTGAACGTCAAGCTTCTTCAAATGAAAAGCAAATGCAAATGGGCAAGTCCTAGCTCTCTGGTAGGATATTGAGTTAGGTCTCCAAGTTATAATAAAATCTTATTGGATTTTTTAGCAAAATAATACAGTTAAGTACAATATATTCTGCTGAGTGGTCCTATCTATGTCATAGACAGAAAAGCATAGTGTACTTGTGCATACATATGAAAGTATATATATGCAAAAACTGCTGCCAAAATAGCCCATAATGGAATGAAAAAGAAACCTAAAAACTATAAAAGATAATTTTCCTTTGTGCTACCTACCAACGTGTTGCCAATTCATATTCTTTTTCATGTAGAGAAAAGTGAAGAACATTTTACTTAGCATTTTTTCAGTACAAACTAGCTGAATGTTATTTAGGCTAAGTATTTAAGTCTAAAGGACAAAAACGAGATAGAGAATATCTGATTTAGAAGTTTTCAGTGTTAGTTTTCCAGATGGGTAAAAACAATCTGTATTTCTTGTCTTAATTCGAAGATATTAAATTTAAAAGCTAGCATAACATGACATTTCATACTAAGAGAAATTAGTGAAGTTGCTGCTTGGATCTCTAACCATGAAATATTTAAAAGGAAACTAATGGTAAAATAGAAGTAATGAGAATTAACTGAGAGTATTTATTGCTTCAGAAAAATATAGGAAAAAAGAATGAACGGCTTTTGGTTGATTTTAAAAATTCCAAACTTCTTAAGATATCTACATGAGAAAGTACTCATTACAAGGTTCAAAAGAGAGAAAAGACATTGAACAAAACAAAAGCCCACAGATGTCTCTGACTACAACTCTTAACTTACAAGAATACGAAATTTTATAATTTTACATTCAAATTATACTTACCAGCCACCAACGTAAGATGTTGCCCACTCCACTCATAACTCATTACACGCCCATTTACACGCGATTTAAGACAGTATGATTCATTTTTTCTAAGCAATATGAAAGGTCTTGTAAGTGTATGAAGTGATGCGTTGTTTCAGAAATCTTTAATCTCTTTCATTTGCTATTTTGAATTAGCAATCACTTTAATCTATCTCCAACCAACAGTCATGGTCAGGTTGGGTGAAAAAAAAATTTTTTGCCCAAAAATTGACTTCAGTTTGAAGAATAATTCAAGATAGCAAAATAAAAGATTTGCCTTTCTGAATTTATTATTACTAGACTTAAAAACAAATTGGCGTACCTGAACTTGTGATTGAATTTCACACACCATCTACCATATGTAACTGGAATAGCACAGTGTGTTCTCTACTCATGCTATAAACTAAGTCCTTTTAATGCGGTGCTTGCTGTCCCAGCTGTCCCAAAAAATAAGATGCTGAGATTAAGTATCTTTTTTCTTTTTTTTTAAGTTATTCTTTGCTGATGTTTATTTCTACTACTATATGAGTCATTAAAATTGAGTTATTGAATAAAATGGAAAGTTTTCAGAAATGATCGTATGCATTTGGGAAATTACTTCCGAAAGTATTTCATTTTCTGATGTGTGTATACCTTGTATATTAACTGTCATAGTATATCCTGCACTTACAATGGCGTGTTTCCTCTACGCTCCAAAATTTATTGCCTATTTCTGGACAATATAGGAGAATATTCCATAGTAAGTTCCATGCTGAATCTTTTAATTCAAACATATAATAAATAATTACTAAAATTATTCTGAAATTAGTGGAATTTTATCTGGGATGAATTTGCCTGAGTAATGACTTCTTATCTTCATGGACACCCTGTATGCATAAGAGGGTTACTGTTTGACAGAGCACTTCAGGCAGATTTTGTTACACTGAAGATGAAAGCTCATCATTTAAGTGCAGTGTTAATCAGGGTTTTCCTTGGAAATGCACTGTTTCTATTTTTTAAACTTAATTGCTGTTATTTATAACCATAGCTTTTAAAACTGGACACAATTCAAAACCAGCTTGTCTCTATTTGATGATTATATAGATATATGTTTCTTCCCAGCCTTGACACTATCATCTTCCAATAATCAAATCAACTGCCTGTAGCTTATAAATACTAAAATCTGTTAAAATATTGACAGTGGTTACAGACATTGCATCCAGTAGGAATAAAAGGTATTTTGCCCAAGCAAACTCAGAGTAGGCTGAACTGTCAAGAAGGTTTTGGTTTGCAAATCAAATTAAAAAAAAGGAAATAGTAATTTAAAAAGTAGATTATATCTTTCAGAGCAGTCATCAGAATCTGTTCTACTTTGGGACCAGAATATTTTTTGATTCTCTCATTGTTTTGGTCAATAGAAAACTGCAGAAGAAAACTTTCAGTTGATACTTAATAATTTATTTCATGTGTACTCTTTTGCTCTTTCATTTTAATTGGCAGCATAGGTGAGCAGCAGAGAACAGAATGAAGGCAGCCTTCATCAAAAGCAACAGTTTAAATAGGACAAAGCTTGGATTCAACACTGGCTGTCAAAGGGATGTTCATGATTTAGAGACAGTTTGTTATAAGGATCATTTGTTTTGCTGCTTAAGTACAATCATGATGCATAATAATAGTTGCAGACACAATCTCATCCCAAAGCATTCAATTCACACTGTAAATTAAGTAAATTAAGGCTTCAGACACAGAATAATTTTCGTAATCAGATGTTGGGTTAGTATCTAAGCAGTGCAGATATTGGGGGGGTTTTCTAATAATCCTCTTCCGAATAAATATTGATAATCTAATGTTAAAAGTGTGTGTGTAGGAAGATTTGATGAAGATTGAGACACCTGGAAAAATAAGGACTTGACAGAGAGGAAAGAAAAATGGGGAAAAACTGCAGCAGGCTCTAGAAGCCTTCATGAATCTAAGCTGTCAGTCCTCTTAATGCAGTGTTCATAGTGGAATATCATGCAGTGTTTCCCTTTAAAGAGGCTTTAGGCAAGTACTGGTGGAGCCCCAATCCCTGCTTGCGTTTAAGAGACAAGGGTATGGCATGAGGGACATGATTTAATGATGGGATTTGATGATCTTGAAGGTCTTTTCTAATCCATTCTCTGATTTTGTGAGTGCTGTTGTGCTTAGTAGCTGAGTGTGTCTGCATAAAAATCAGAGAATGGATTGGGTTGGAATGGACCTTAAAGATCATCTAGTTCAAATCCAGCTGCTATGGGCGAAGTTGCCAAGCATTATGACTGTGAATATTTAATACTCAACACTACAGCTCAGGCATCTTATGATGCTGAAAAGCTGCATTAATTTCGCAATATTTACAAATAAATCAATAGACATTCATTCAGATCTTTAAATTTTCAGAAGAGGTTTTTTTTTTTTTTCATGTAAGTTAACTTGTCTTTCAGTCATATAAACTTATTTTCACATTTCCTTATAAATTTCTGCTTATCAAGATTATCGAAGCATTGCTTTAGAAGTTTTATTATCTATGGGAATTTTATTTCCCCCCCCCCCCCCCCCCCCCCCAAAAAAAAAAAAAAAAAAAAAAAAAAAAGTACTTTTTACCAAGGAAATGGTATATATTGCTTATGAAGCATAGGAAGGCTCTCATACCTCAGTTACTGCCCAAAATTCACACATAGTTTCACAGCTGTTAGCACTTGCCATCTTCTGATGGAGAAAGAAGTCTCACAGTGTGGTTCAAGAGTCTTTCTTTAGGTTGAGATGCCATCATCATGTGACGAGTACCCTAGAGGCCAGTAACTATGAGCAGTAGGGTCACAGACTCATAGCAGGTAGGAGATTTGTCATATCTGGAAGCGGGTCAGTGGAGTATAATCTAGTCTACAGAAACTTCTGCAGTAATGAGATTTTGACACTTAGAAACCATTCCTCTCATTTTAGTCTTTTGTAAAGATTGTGTCTTTTTCTGAAATCAGTTCCTTGCTGAACCTTAGCTTGTATCTATCCTCTTATTTTTTACCTGTGTTTTAGATTATTGATTTCCTATCTAATTTCATACCAACAAAATAAAGTAAAATTGCCTACACTTGTATTCTTTAGTTATGTGTATTTTAAATATTTACATTGGCAAGGTGTCACATTGTTAGCAAATAGAACATAGCATCTGCAAATGCTTGAAATGTTATTTTAATATAAATTTTTTGTGCTTCATGTCAAGAAAATTATGTAAAATCAAAAGAATATTTTTCCTTTGTTTTTAAACATAAGTTTTCATGTTTTCAGTTCTTAGTTCTAGTGTAACATATGTCAGAAGTTTTCTGGGTTTATGCTTTGCACTATTTACCAAGCATAGTCAGCCAAACTACAGCAAGTACTCTCAAAGAACCATGGCACTGTATTGACTTGAGAACATAGCAAAGACTTCAGTTTTGATACTGGTGATTTATGGTGTGACCAACTTAATACTCCATTAGAGAAAAAGGTTGGGAAAGAGTAGACAAAATGCAAATGCTTTCAAGGTTTAAAAAAAAAAAAAAAAAAAAGAGTGAATGGAAAACAAAAAAAGCAGTTACTTACAGCATAAAATATTAGTTTGTTGAAGAAATCTGTCTTCTCAATTTTACGCTTGATTTTAATTATTCAGTGGCACTTTGTGGTTAGACAGGATTGAATTTAATCCTCAGAACTGAATGTGCTTATGCACAGGGACATCATGTGAATCACCTGCACCTATCCTGCCATAATCTGAGAGACACAGAGGAGGAGTTTTATCAAGTAAATGAATTCTGTCTCAACTGCTGACTGTTTGGGAGTAATCCTGTGAGATAATCTTTTTTTTTTCCTTCTCCCAGCACTCCTACATAAACTTATAGTGCAAAATATGTAACTACTGGCTTGTAGTACCTACCTAGCCCAAACATATCTTGGTCAGTTGGTTTACAGCTGCAGACAATTTGTGGCTTGGAGGTTCTCTGTCCTGTTCTCGGGATTCACCAATGCTAAATTATGTTCCTGTGCATAAATTGCTACATTATAACTCAATCTAGGTATATTTTTACAGGAGTTATCTCCTTTACAGTGTGTTGGCTTAGTCTTATTTTACACTTTCTCTTGTTTTCCTTTTACTGTCATTCTTGGATGTTTGTTTTGTTTTGTTTGTTTTTGCTAGTAAACCAGGCTGCAGCTGATTTTTCTTTTGGTTATTTCAATGCAGAGAGAATGATATAGGGAGAGATTGTTAGGTATAACGCTCCAATTTATTGTTCTTCTCCCTGCTTTTCCTTGAAGAAAAAAATAGGATTTACCAAAGCCATACAAAAAAGTTGTCAAAAACTGAACACAACTTAATGCAACTTAGTTCTTGCTTCTAACCAGTGTACAGTCATTACCCTCTCTGACTTGATGCTGCACTAGTATCATAATCTTTTCTCCCATTTTACTCAGAGATACTTATGAGTTTCTTATCTTTATCTGGGAATTTTTGGCTTATGCTAGAACATACACTGGACACAAATCTATGGGGCCAGACGGATAACTGAAGGAGCTGGCAGAAGTGGTTACCAAGCCACTTTCAATAATTTATCAATAGACCAGGTTACCTAGGGAGGTCCCAATTGGCTGGAGGTTAGTGATTGTGATGCCCATCTGCATGGAAGGCAGGAAGGGGTATCCAGGGAATTACAGGCCAATTAAATCCAATTACAGACCTGCCAGCTAAAGCTCAGTGCCATGGAAGGTTATAAAATAGATAATCTCAAGTGCCATCACACATCATGTACAGGACATCCATGTGATTAGACCCAGTCAGCATAGATTTATGAAAGGCAGGTCCTGTTTGACTCTCCTAATTTCATATGACAAGATGATTCACTTAGTGGACAAAGTGCAGTGAATGTTGT
The DNA here is from genome assembly GCF_026119805.1 of Tympanuchus pallidicinctus. Taxonomy (NCBI): domain Eukaryota; kingdom Metazoa; phylum Chordata; class Aves; order Galliformes; family Phasianidae; genus Tympanuchus; species Tympanuchus pallidicinctus. The sequence continues at coordinate 23,990,670 of NW_026294802.1, forward strand.
TTACCTGGATTTCAGGAGAGCATTTATGTTCCACACAGTATTCTACCAGTGGAACTGGCTGCTTGGGAGTTGTATGGATGCAGTGTTCACTGGAAGAAAAACTGCCATGATACCAAGATGACTAGGCCCAAAGGGTCATTGTGAACCGTGTAAAATTAAATTGTCAGTCACTCAAAAGTGGCATTACTCACAACTCAGCATTAGGACAAGTTTTGTTTAATATTTTTGTCAATGATTTTATGAGGGAATAGAGGATATTCTGAGTAAATTTGCAGATAACAGCAGACTGGATGAAATTCCTAATCTATTTGAGGGTAGAGAGGCTCTGCAGGGGAATCTGTATAGGCTAGATGGATGGGGTGTGTCCAATTGTATGGCATTCAACAATCAGTACAAGGAGGATATTGAATTTCTTGAGGGTATGCAGAGAAGAGAAATAAGGCTGCTGAAGGGACTAGAAAACAAGAAATATGAGAGAATTGGGACTGTTCAGTCTGAAGTGGAGGAGGCTGAGAGGAGACTTCATCACTCTCTACAAGTACTTGAAAGGAGGTTGCAGCAGGTATCAGTCTATCTTTCTCAAGTGACAAATGATTGGGCATGAGGAAATGGGCTCAAGTTGCATCAGGGAAGGTATAGTTTGAATCAGGTAGAAATTCTTCATGGAAAGAGTGGTTAGGCATTGGTAGTGCAGTCCCAGTCACTGGAGGTGTTTAGGTACGTGGTTTAGTTGTGAACATGGTAGCCTTAGGTGCATGATTAGGCTTTCTGACGTTGAAAGTCTTTTTCAATAGAAATAATTCTATGATTTCCACAGTGTCTCTGGTTCCCATGAAAGCATTTATAATCAATGTGCTGTGATTTCTAGTACATATTGGAGAGCTGAAAATTGATGAAAAACAGTAGTAATAAGGTACTAAGAAGGAGTATTATAACATCATTTAGTTTTCATATTCATATTCATTGTATTATATTGTATTATATTGTATTATATTGTATTCTAGTCTAAAACAATAACTGAGATGATAAGAAGTTGTCCAGTTCTGCCTTTTTCAATTACTTGATGAATAGTGTGTGGAGGTCACAGATCTACCTCCCCTGTCCTTTCTAAGAGAATTTTACCATTACTGCACTTCAGAGGAAGTTCTGAGAGTCTAAACGCATTTACCCTGTTTGATCACTGTTCTCTTTTAGCTAAATGTGTCCTTCCTTGGCAAGGCCCAATATACTCTTTTAAACAATGTGCTGATTGTCATGTTTCTTTTATATAGGAAATTAGCCATTGTTAAATAGTTTTCTTTCATGACAAATTTTTGAAATTAGAGTTTATGTTCATCTGTGTCTTTTTAACAACAGCATTTGAATAGACAGCATCATGAAGTTTGCTGAAGATTTTATCAGGATGCTATTTCTTGCATGCACTAGGAATTTGTAGTGAGGATGAGACAGAAAAGATTGCCTACTTAGAAATATCTTTTTCTTACAAGTTCTTCAAACAAGATTTCCCATGGTGCTTCAGCTGATAGTTAATAGCAATCTATTAAGAACATTCAACATCATAAGCATCTAGCTGCTTATTTATATTTATTTCTTAGAATTTTATGTCCTAAGAAGTATTTCTGCACCAAAAAAAAAGCAACCAAAAAACAAACAAACAAAAAATCCAGATAATACATAAATAAATAATTAAAAAACTAGAAAGAAGAGAGAGAGAGAGCATGAAGTAATGATATCTCAGTTAGGTCTTGAGTTAACATTTAACTTTCTGCCTGTGAGGTTTTTGAGTGATTATTCCATGTGATGTACCCATATTATGGACAAATAAAATAGTATAAAGACACAAAAGTGACAGAATGTCAGTTCAAATCCAATGTCATTTTGCCTAGGTATCATGCAAGTAGATCGATGATGGTTCAGTGTCATAGAGTTTCAATTTCAATTTTTATGTGATACATAAAGCAGTTTTGGAGCTGAGTTATGTGAATTAGTGAATTCTTAGAGTAACACAGTTTTATTCAGTGACCCACAGAAAGGCAGATGGTCTTGATCTGGGTTTGTTTTCTGTCTTACTGGGGAAATAATAATGTCAAAAGCCATTAAACAAAGTAATGTTCTTTGAATTTATTAGATTTCCCTATAAGCATATTTTGACAACAATAAGGCACAAGAGCTAATGAGTGAAAACTTGTTTTCCTCTTAGATCTTCCAAATCATATTTTGTATTTGTCTTGCTATACACCTTACCATCTCACAAACAACAAATACACAATATTCTTGAATGATGTTCTTTGAGACTGATAACCTGTGTAAATTAACAGTTACAGTGAAATAATTTAATTTTCTACTGCGTGATATAACTTTAACTAGTAAAATTGCACCTAATCAAGAAAAGTAATAATAATTTTTTCATTGATTTTGTTTTTCTGTTTTATAGCTCAAAAAAAGATCATCATTGCTTGGTTTGATCTTCTTACTTCTGTTGTTGTTGCTTTGACATAAGAATTAAATTCATGTGAAACCATGGCTTAGCCTATGTTGGGAAAGGTTAGCATGACTATATATTGTAATAAAGAAATGCCAGCAAGTTCTGCTGGTGAACACACTTCTTTCCTGGAATCATTTATGTGCAACGTATTTCGTATTCCTAAGATCAGTTTCCAAATCTAGTAAAACATTCTGGACTTGTTATTTTTCTTTAAAACAGTATTCACACAGGCCTCTCAACAGTGCATAAATTACTTTGGCAGAACTAATCTCTAATGTAGACTTAATCATTATATTGATCAGACTCTTGGAATGTTCTAGTAATGTGAATTTGTGACTTATTAGAGTTGCCTGCTGTTATATGGCTTATTTTGCAAATGGAATAAATACTGAGTAAGTCTAAATGGTGCACAAGTTTAGCTTAAGTGTATACATTTTAGTTCATAGTACTGCTACAACTTATATTTGAATTGCTGTAGTGACAAACTAGAACTATTTTAATGTACCATTCTGCTGTTAATGCAAATATTTACATCTTTGTGTTTTTACATTATAGAATATTTGATATTAATTAATATTGATCTTTTTCAGTTTTTAGTATACATACCTCTCACCCACAGTGAAAATTATTGGTTTTTTTTTTCTCCTTCTAACTGCTATTGTAATGTTTACAATAATCTTGACTTTAGAAATTCTTTATATAGGGTCTATATTAAAAGAGAAATAATATATAATGTCACTTCTCTATTAACAGCGCTTGTCGAATGGCTCCATAGACTCAAATGATGAAACCAGTCAAGTTATAGAACTCCAGGAGCTACTTGAAAAGCAAAACTATGAAATGGCACAAATGAAGGAACGTTTGGCTGCACTGTCATCACGGGTGGGAGAGGTAGAGCAGGAAGCAGAAACTGCCAGGAAGGAGCTCATTAAAACAGAAGAAATGAACAGTAAATATCAGAGAGACATTAGAGAGGTAAGGAGTTCAGTATATATACCTCACATACCTTGCCATTTTTTCCTCATATACCGATACAAGCTGACAGGGATCAATCAATATGAAAAGCAAACTTGAGCAATGACAAATGCCCTTGGACACAGGAAACACAAAATTTACAGTAAGAAATAATTGTACAAATCTTGTTAGAAAACTGTATTCATAGAAGTGGGCGTGCGTATGTGCAACTATAATAGGAAGATCTCTGTGTTTTAGAATTGCTAGAGCACAAATTGGCAATTATTTCAGCCATTTCCACATTTTAATGCTGAAATAGATTTAACGGAGATGCTGGTCATGTAGATAATCATTTTTTAAAACTTTGGGCCATTATGTAAATAACAGCATTTAATATAATCATTTATTATCTGTATTCTTCTGTGACAGCTTCATGTTCCAATACGTTATTCACTTCTCTCAATAAATCAGGCTAAGAAATTTTTCACTGCTGTATATAAGCATCAGAGAATATCCATGTCTGGCATGGAAATATATTGCAGTTTTTTTCTTTTCTACTCTAAAAATTTGTGGCTCTCCATGGTACTCTCCAGAATATCTTATGTAGAACTTGATATGTGTGAATGGTTGACTTCTGGAACCTATTTTAGTATTTAAAAGTAGAGTAATTGTCTGTAACATTCCTTTCTACAGTACAGGTATTTTATTCATGTGCATGTTATTTGTTTGTGTATGTTTGCACATTATATAAATGTTTAACCTGGTATTCCTAGTTATCTGGCAGAAATGTTCCCTCTGAACTTCTGACACTACTGCAACATGAAAGCCTCTTCTCATCTGTGTGCTGTTTCTTTTAAAATACTGTATGTTCCTTATAAGGTTACAACAAAGTTTGCACTGATGTTTCTCCTTTTCGACAGCTGCTCTTTATAGAAGGGTGTCTAAATTCCTCACTCTCATTTACTTTCTGACAATTATTGCTTTTTCCTGTACGCCTTGATTGCTGCTTGCTGTTGCTGCCACTTCTGTCTTGCTTACTCTTTGTTTCAATCCTTTGCTTCCTAAGTGAAGTGGCCACTAACACATTTTAATCCTTATCCATAACATATATGGGTAATGTACTTGTATGTCATGGCTATGTTATGTATCCAGCACTGTGCTCATTTGCATTGTGCAATTTAAGGAAATGTCATCTGCTGTCTGTTATGTGTAATTTGGCAAAAATTTTATCAGAACCTAGGAATAACAGTAGGTGTGCATATACATTTTTCACAATATCACCATCCTACATTTGTATTATTATGCAATAATTATGCTTTATAATATTATAATATTATAATTGTAATATTATGCTTACCATTTTCTGATCAAATAACTGTCATTGTTTAAAAAGCAAACAAGTAAACATAAGCCAATTTTGCTGTGCTTACTTGCATGGAAAAATGCAGAAATTAGAAAAATATACAAAATTTGAGAATTGTTTTTCTGCTCTACTCAACAGCGAGCACTTTAAGCATCTTTGGTGCATCAAACCTGAAAAGGATTAATTTCTCCTTAAAACAGAAAAGTCATGCTATACACACCTTATGTACTGTTTGCTGTTAGCAGGAAGAGTAAACTGGTATAAAATTATGTGCCCTTTTAATTGAATGGTTCTTGATTATTTTTTTTTTAATTTCATTTTAGGCAATGGCACAAAAGGAAGATATGGAAGAAAGGATCACTACACTGGAGAAGCGCTACCTCAGTGCACAGAGAGAATCCACCTCCATACATGACATGAATGACAAGCTGGAAAACGAACTGGCAAACAAAGAAGCCATCCTACGTCAGGTGCAGTATCTGTATTAGTCTGTTATTTTCTTCATATATAACAAAAATTAACATGAAAGGTGGGGTGTATCTAATGCATGAGATTTTTACTGGGTTAACCTGCTCCTTTTTTAAATCATGTTAATCTAAAAAAAAAAAGTTTTTTTTTTTTTCTTCTCTAAGCCTCATGTTAGCTACTACGACTATGAAAACCAAGCCAATGTGTGCATTCAATGCTGTGAAATAACTGTGTTTTCTAAGTGTCTTGCATAAATGTACTATGTCACAGTCCATAGGGAAAGGATCGTCTTTGTTTCTTATGTAATGATTTTCTAAATTTGGGGTTTGTTCGTTTGTTTGTTTGTTTTTGAAAGAAAAATGAATAAAAAAGGACAGCAAAAAGAAACTTACTTCTGTGGGAAAAAAAAAAACTCACAAAATTTACATGAAATGGTAGCACATTAAGTGTTTAGAATCTACGATGTAATTAAGATTTTATGAAGATAAACTATCTATGAATATCTTTTAGAAAAGAGCATAATGGAATTTTGCATTTGTCTATTGTGGTGCCTTGTTTCCACAGTGAATCCAAAAGCTGAAGCATAATGTCAGTAGAAAACACTTTTAAATTTTGAGGAATACAAGGTGAACTAAAATAATATGAAGTTAATATCATTTAAAATGTAAAAGATGAAATTGCCCTTAACCTCACCTTTGGTGTCCCAAGTTTTTATTTTTCCTCACCTACCATATCTTAAAAAAAAAAAAAAAGTGGCATATGGGATAATCTATTTCTATGATTGTATGCAGATTTATTTACACACATATGCACACAGAACTCTGCATATATATATGTAAGTGACTACATAGTCACAGAAATCAAAGTACCAAAACTCAAATACTGCAGCTTATGCCAGTTTCTTTTGACTATTTCAAGACATATCTTCAGTTCTTTGGGGCAGGCAGGTTAGAAAGGAACGATGGAAAAGCAAAGTACACCCATCTGTCCTTAGAGACTTCATTACTGGTAATGTAAATCATACTGTGCTGTAGAGATCTACCTACTCAAAGCAGTGATCAATACAACTACATCTTGAATATATGCAAGCAGACTTTAAGTTCATTTGGAAGATTTTCATATGACAAGCCTTTTTCTTCATGTTTTTGGAGAACTGACAAACAATCTCATATCCCACTCCTTTCTCATGATGACTTCTATTACTTGGAACAAACAGGAAAGCAGGTAACAATTATCCATCCATTAGAAAATTCTAAATCATGATAGATCTCAGTAGGACAGAAAATACTGCAGTTATCAAAAGCCCTACTGTTTCTCTTCAATAGTTTTCACATATTAAACAATTTCACGTTTGTAAAATGAGACAATTATAGCTTTACAATGAATAATTTCATTGAAACCTTAAGTAACTAGCAACCATTTTTTAATAGTGAACAAATTAATTGAGTGTCAGTCTTAACATTTCTAATTACATTGTTGGCATTTGTTCAGCAAATTCACAGGGAGTTCTGTCCTTCTGGAATTGTACTTCTTTCCCATTTTAGCTTGTATACATAAACTTTTCTGTAAGGTGGATGAAATACTTCCATTTAGAAATTTCTCATTTTACTGGCACCAATACTTTTATTTTGCTTAGATAAACAACACATCGACCAGAGGAGGTTTTTATTCATCTTCATAAATACCATTTTATGATACCTTTTTTTCACCATCATATGATCCTGAAGCCTCAAATCACTCATCATTAATAAAACTGGCAGCCTACACAGTTCCATGCTTGAGGTAAAACTTTTCCAGTAAGTTCCCCCAGGTTGTGGAATACCTAAGCCTTTACAATGAGTTTTGATTGCTTCCCTGATACCTAAGTAATTGAAGGAAAGTCTTTATTCTAATTTCACTGTTTATAATTTTTCATCTATCTTTGGCCTTCAGCTGGAAGACAAAAACAGACAGCTGCAAGAGCGTCTAGAGTTGGCAGAACAGAAGCTCCAGCAGACAATGAGGAAGGCAGAAACCTTACCTGAAGTGGAGGCTGAACTGGCTCAGAGAATTGCAGCTCTGACTAAGGTACTGCCCTGAGAAGCAGGTTCATTTCAGAAGCCCCATTGTTTAACATTAATTTGCATCTTGATTCCTCAAGGACAAAAGAAAAGAAGTGTTGAGCTGATTTGAAAACATATGTCTTCTGATAAGTATGTGCCACAAGTTCAGTATTAACCAGAAATGGTATCGTTGCCATGTTTCCAATTCTTACCTTTTGATAACAGATAAAATAGTTCCCTGTAAGATAACCTACAGTATATTTCCAATATATGCAAACATTAATTAGCCTGGGGAGATCTATTTTACTGCGCAAGAGTTAATGATTTAAGGATTTTTTTTTTAAATAAAAGATATATTCCTTCTCATACATATTTCTGAACATTTTCACACATCAGTTGTAGGAAACAAAAAATATTCCAATGAGAGCCACAGAAACAAAGCATAATGGCAGCTGGGATGATTTGTACAACACAAACGAAGACAACTTGCAGTACATACTTACAGGGCTTGTTTGCATGGTTCTTTGAATTCAAAAAGAGCAATGTGAAACTAGGGAGTTCAAACTGTGTATTCTGTGATAACAGTTTATTGCAGAAAAATAGAAGGTAAAAACAAACTTTTAGTAAGACAGTTTTCATATTTGTTCACTAATATTTTCAGGTGTGCATGTGATTAATACTGCAGTTAAGGTATTTCCAGCACCGTAAGGACATGTAATATAATTACAGACTGCATATTCTGCATATTCAAATCATGGAAATTAAAATGCATTTAAGAGATTAGTAGATAGCACTGCTTTATCTTAGCTATCATTTCTCTGTTGCCAATGACTGTTTCTACTGTTTCTAGACATTTATATTCCCAGTAATTTTCATATTTAATGGATTTACTTTTCAATTTTCATGTATTTCACTTCATAGTAAAGCCTTAAGTGCAGAGCACCTCATTAATAAAGCTTGATTACAAAAAATTTAGTTAAGAAGTAGAAACAGAAAAGTTTTGGAAGGATTTTTTAAAATGTTTTATTAAGGCAAGATCATTATTCAGTAATCAAGATTTTGTGCTATCCACTTTAGGTTTATATGAATGGGTGGGATTCTGAAGGGCAGATTGAAAATGGTGGGGAAAAAAAAAAAAAGAAGCAGCAGCAAAAAGAAAACTACTTGAAATATTAAAAAATATAACTGCATTTTAAGTAAGAATCAGAAAGAAAGATGCACAAAAGTTCAATCCCTTGACAACGTTTTTTTTCAGTTGTATTTGATTCAACAAATATTCAGATTATCTAATACCCTTAGCAGTTTAAAAATACTATCTTTTATTTTAAATAATTTTTCCTGAATAACTTCTCCAGCAATTAGGCACCAGTAAGTGTTTTGCAGTCTCAAGTATGTCTTTTCTTGCAACTGCATGTTTCCTTGAACATAAATTAATGACAAATATTGTAAAAATAAGTCTCATTTCAATGATGCAGAATACTCAGAAGCTTCCATAAGATACTGCTGTTATTGTAACCATAAAGCTGCAGTAGATGTGATTAGAGATCGGAGAAAAGAGCTGATGGCCCACCTCATTTCACTTTGATGTATGTTTTCAAAGCTTTTGCCAAGAAAGTAAATCTAAGGAGTACATCTGACTGCAAGGCTAGCTCATTCCATTCTTCTCTAATTACAAAAAAAAAAAAAAAAAAAAAAAAAAAAGAAGAAACTAATTGTATTTAAAATTCTATATTTTTGGAATACATGCCATGAAGAAGAATGTCAGAATACAGGCTACATAAGGCTATGGTTTATATATCTTCTGTATTATGTTTGCAAAATATAGAACTTATTAAAGTGTTGCACTGACAGCTCTGAAACTTCAGGCCCTTTGCTCTTCATGAGTCACATAAAGGTAGTTTGGAACCAGTCACTGCAGCTAAGTTGTTTTATGTCGTCTAACTGGCATAGTTACCTCCCAACTACTCGAAAGATGCAAAACCTATGTGAGGGACTGAGTAATGCTAGGCCATTTTATCTACATTGAGCTTTCTTCCAGCATAAAAATCATTCGTAGTACTTAAATTAGCTGGCTTCAGGCTGCCTTAAGTCTGCCTACCTGATCTGTGGTCGCTGCAATGACAATGTGCATTAAGTAGAAGATGAGTCCCCTGATTCAACTACCCTTTCAGCTCTGCAAAAAATTCAAAGTTTTGATTCTCCTTTCTTTTGTACTACCTCAATGAAAGTGGCTTCACTGAGATTAATGGGGTTACAATCATGTGAAAGAGGTGAGTTAAGCCTAATGTATTTTACATGTTTATCAAAGGAAAGTACTATCGGACAACTGGAAACCACGACTGCTTCATTGTGGGTAAAATATAAGACTGGTTATTTACACGTGGACAAAAACCAGAACAAGCATATTTTGGAGTTGGATGTGATATTTTTTTCTCACATTTAAAATATGCATGTTACAATTCTGCATTCAATTTATTATACTCTTCCTCATAATTAACCTGGGTTGGGATTCTGCATTCTGTAGAATGAGATCCTTCTGTTGTATCAGTTTAAAAACTTGAGTTACTTTTCTTTCTTTCTTTTTTAATATGGGCTAGTGAATGTCTTTTGCTACTTTTCCATACCCAAACTAGTTCATAAGGAGTGAACTTCCAAAAGTTTGGACTGTACAGTGAACTCAGATAAGTACTCATAAATTTACCTGAATTATTCAAACTTTTCTTTGGCTTTGTTTTCACTGTGTTCTGCCCATTGGGTGAGCAACTGGAGGGTTAGTCAGCCTGTGGCAAACTAACCTGGAACAGCATGATCCCATGTACTGTGCTGTCCTGCCTGGCTGTCACACTGGCATTCTGTCTGGTCATGACAAGTAGCACAGCTCTCAGCATGTATCCCAAGGTTTAGACTACCATGATTCATTGAGCCACCTTGTACTCACTCTCACAGGATTGGTCTGTTTGTCTGCCCTGGAGAAGAGGCAGTTGTTAACAGAAACAATCACTCTCCAGCATTAACTAAAACCTTTATTTGTCCTGGACTATGTTTATTTCCCATAGACAAGACAGATGTGATAGCAATTAGCATCTTAAAATGGTTAGTCTATCAAGCAGTTCCTCATTGCCTATATTTAGAATAGTCTAATGGAGACAGCAGCATCCACTTTTTTCCATTTGGTCACTCCCACCAGCACTCACTCTCCTCTTGGGTACTTGTGCAGCAAGGGTTCCACATTCACTTCTCTGATCACAAGACAATGTAATTCATTTTAATTCATCATTCCTATATACAGGTAACCAGAAATACCAACAGTGCCTCATTTAGCTGCATTACGAAAGCACTACCATGATTTTGGGCACCAGTTCTATATAATATAATCATAATAAAATGCATTTAGCATAGTAAGAAATTCTGCTTATTTCAAAGGTGAAGAACAGTGACATGAAAGTTGGAGGCAAGTGGGTCCTGATGCAAGTTTTGTGATGATATGGGGATCTGGTCTGCATTAGATAGGGAAAAAATTACAAGATGGAAAGAGAAGGGCTATAGATGAAAGGGTGCAAATGTGATGAGGAAGGTCTCCTGCAAGCAGTGGATGTGGTTAAGTCAAAAATTCTTTTGAGAAGCATGAAGAAAGATAAGATCTATTAGCTGGAGAAGGAAGTTGAATAATCTTTGGGAAACAGAGAAAATCTTCTACAGGGAAGGAAGCCCAAGAAAACTCTTCAAAAAACTTAAAAAAAAAATTTACAACACCTCTTTGTCTTCTGAAAACACTCCTCTTCTTGTGCCTCCTCTTCCATGGAAAATTTTGTCCTATTTGATATGAGGAGGTAGTGAAAAGCAAGCTTAATGGAGCTAGCTGGAAGGCACTTCTTACTAAACATACGAGGTGTATGAGGTAGTGGTGAGACACAGGAGATACAAGAATGTGTGGATATCTCATGACTGAAAGATTGGGTATCAGGAAAGGGGTGACTTAAGCCAAAATGTTTTTTCATTATTCATAATGGGCTAGAAGCGAGAATGAAATAACTAGCGTATAACTTTTTGAGCTGTTGTCACTCAATCACCATTGTCACTTGTTTTCACCTCCAATTGCATAGCTCAGTTCAATAATACATTATTTTATTCTCGAATAATTCACTCATTCAAGAGATAGATATGAGAATATGTGCCAGAAGAAGAAAATATGGAGACAGCATATATTCAAAAATCTCAGTCTCAAAACTGTTCAAATTGGCTTGTACCACTAGAAAAGTTGGGATTTGTTGCTGCAGCTCAGCATGAGGAAGAAAAAAGGATAGCACCTGTACTATACAGGTGCTTTCTGCATCATTATGACTGAAATTGGATTTTTTTCAGCTAAGATGCAAAGGCCTAGAAAAAGTGCAGTGCTAACGGTAACAACTAATGCAAAAGCAACATCTCTTTTGTGAGTGCATTAGCAGCAGGATTAACAGTGGAACTTTATCAGGTTACAGAGCAGTAATAAGGGCTGCTTTGGTACTCTATCAAAGAAAACTGATCCTGTTACTGACTTACAGGCAATTTCTTTGCTATATCATAGCATGTAAAGTGCAAAGTGAACATTAAGACTCGTGACGATATTTCATGGAGCCAGACATTGTTAGTTCTTGTCCAGGTGTTTTTAATTCTGTCTAAAATATACAATTTATAAACCTATTTATAATCGAATGTGCTGGCTAAATTATTTACCTGCTAATTGCTGAATACCACATTGTGTTTTAGTGATCTTTCTATACAGAGTGCTAGAAAACAGGCATGCATGTCATATTTAAAAGGAACGTAGGGTGAAGTTTGCCAAGCAAGTAACCACCCAAGTTGTCCTTTAGTAATTTTTAAGTTAATTTACCATCACCTTTAGCAAAGCAAGTCAGAAGAAATCACCGTCTGCTTATGAACCTTGGAATCCATGTTGTTCTTACTATCATTTTTCCTGCTACAGTAATATGAGTAACACTAAAATGGCTGTTTCAGCCTTTGTCTTATTCTAGAAGCATTCAGTGATGCAGGCTTCTGAGTCTCCAAAAGAGCTGCCACATGCATGTCAGTTCTAACAGTACTGGAGAAGACTGAGCAAGAGGTATTTGCAAATCCCTTAGGCATTAGCTGAATTGTTTGGTCTTCATCTGAAAGGAGTTTCTTTAAGACCAAGGTTTGAACTGGTTTCTGCCTAAAGGGCAATGAGATCTTGAAGGCCTCACCTTAAGAGCTTATTCCACCTAAGCACCCTAAGAAACAGAGGTGCTGCTCTTTCCTACTTAAGCTCTTTATCTGTTGGTAAGTTTCAGCAAGTGAAAAGAAAAGGGAATGTGTATGTACTTTTCTGTCTTCCTAGGCGTAAGTAGCTTTAGACAGGCAGTGGAGTCTAACTGTTTAATGTCTTAAATATAAAATAATTTGGCTCTTTCAGAATAGCAAAGAATTTGGGAATAAGCAAACAAGTCCAAATGGATAAGGGAAACACTGAACATTAAATACTCAAACAAGTGTTTAGAATAATTGCATTTATTTTGATACTAGGACACACTGAATTTTAATTAATCTTCAGGTATCTTTTCCTACTTAAGAAATTTAAAGAGAACTAATTTGAAGATCATCTCTGTTTTCTTTTATGCTGGAAAATTGAACACAGGTACTCTAGATCATATCCAGCAAGATCTGTAAGAAGAATGTCTGAATGTTTCAGATCTGTCTGAAAACTATCATGCAAAAAGATTTTTATTTATCTTATACATATACCTTACTGAATTGTTAATACACTAGAAATTAACGAAATAAGCAGAATTAGATAGTTGTAAGGATCTTAAAAAATCATTATTTTCTCTCAAGAGTGTTTTCTATGTTCTATAAGAACTTTGTGTTCATGTAGCATAAAAAAGTTCAGGAGATAATTATCCTTTTGCAGCAGTAGTTAGGGCTGATAGCACAATCATTTTGTACATCAAGAGGACAGTTTCCACCCACAAAGTAAGTAATGATTAAAAACCAATTTTTTATATTTGAAAAATAAATGTGTACGATATACCAGTCACACCAGTTTCTAAAGGACAGGCTGTGACAGGCAGCACCACATATCAGGAGTCTTAAATGAAATTCCTTTGAACCTTGAAGTAATAGACTATATTCTGCATAAACCTGCAATTAAATATAGAAAGTGGTCAAGATAGGTAACTCAGTTTTAAAGTTTGCAGTCAACTAATGAAGTTTCTAAGTATTTTAATTTTGTAGGGTGATACTCCTAATGGGTTCTGTATCTTCCTCAATGAAAACAGTCTCAAAAGAAGTAGAATTCCTTAAGCCTTCTTCATCAGCAGCTCAGAGCTTTGATGACTTCAAATCTTCTCCTGACCCATGGAGGTTCATTAAGGGAAGGCTTTGAATCAGTAGTGCAGTCAAGATTCAAAAAATGACCTTATGGAGATGAAGCTTGGTCACTTCATGGAGCGAATAATATGACTTGGCTCTCTGCAACTACAGGAAGTGAACATTTTCAGTCCTCTCTTCCTATTTATCCAATTTAGGAAAGAGAACAGAGCATTAGCATTTGATTGCTGAAGAAAATTAATATGTAAAATTCAAAATAAAATAGTCATAAAAGGATTGTCACTGGTACAAATCATAACAAAACAGTTTCAGGTAATGACTAAGTCCAAATAAACAGCAGGCCTGCTTCATGCTCAGAAACAATAACTGAACTTATAAGCTTAGTTAGAAAATCTACTGAGTGCCCCTTAACATTTGCAGAAACTTGAACTTTGTAAATATGTATAATTTGAAAGGAGTGTTAGTGTCAGTGATCTTCAAATTTATTAAATATTCTTGTATTTTATACAAGGACTTTGTATAATTATTGTCTCCATATCAAAATCTGTGGTTTATACTTATAAAACTCTAGACCATAATCTTGTTTGTATTCTGATCTTTTAGTCCTGATAATACTACTAAGTTTAAGTGTAGTATGATTACAGGTTATGGCATAGAGATGGAATTGTGTTGGTATCTACTGATAATTATTCTTATAAATCATTAGCAGAAAACAGTGTCTGAAAAACAGTCTCACTAAAACACAGAGCTGTAAAATTACTATTTATTGCTCATATCAAAGCTTTTTAAATCTAAACATGGAGTTCAGAATCTCTTTCTGAGGGTAAACTTGACAGAGTGAAATATTCAGCATTTGACAAACACAAACTCACAATTCAACTTCATCAGTAGCACTGTCTATACACCTTATGCACATTCCTATTTTCATAGCAAAAAGTCTAGTACAGTACTGTCTTTTTATTAAGTTTTGGGTGTTGGTTTTTTTTTTTTTTTCCATTTTCAATAATAACGTAGGCTTGTTTGATATGACAATAACATGAATATTCATGTTCTGCAGTACGTTCTGTTGACCTAATTAAGGTCACCTTTGGTCAGAAGTAGTAATGAATCTTTGGTTGGATTATTATTTCTATATTCAGTAATGACTTTCCATTCCTATTAATGAATTTTTATTTATAGGTTCTTCTTTTGTCTGATGACCTTGATCTTGTCAAGGGATCCACCAGGGTGGATCCTTTCAAAGGGATGAATACCATGTTGTTTATTTGGACGAAAGGACTTACATGGTGTATTCTAAGATGGAATACTGAGTTTGTCTCTTCTTACATTCTTTCTGTTTCGTGGAAGACAGAGAATGTACTATAACATTGCACAATTCTATGATTGACCAATCCATAAATTTGATAGTAATGCATTGTTTTCATTTCTAGAAAATGATAGAAAATTATAAAGGACTTTCTGCCATTGGCCTCTCAGAGTCTTGTTCTGGTGTTGGTTTGCCATCATTCCAAAAAACATTAGATTAGACAGTATTGCTTTAAATCCACTCTGTAGTAATGTGTCATCAGCCAGCCATCACTAACCTTGAACTTCCATGTGTAGGTTGATAGCTTTTTTAGCATTCCATTATTTTTCAGTTTCTCCATACCAACTGCATCATATCCGCCAAGTATCAGTATAGTTTATTCCACTTAAAAATCTGTCAGTTAAAAGTATTAATTCTTCAAGTCACACTTTTCTTTTAAGCATTCTGTGCTGTGTTCTGTTCAGTGTCAGTGTCTTTAGTTCTGATTTTTCAATTTTGTCCCTCTCCTTTTCCTTGACTCGTTAGTCTGATCCAACCTCTTCTACCTCATCTGGTGATTATCAATATGTTATGGAAGCTAAACTACAAGAAATGATCTCCATACGTAGGAAGGTAGTCCTACTGGACTTTACTTTCTATTGCTAAATAGAATCCATCTGATTTGTTTTGATTTTCTTTAACTTTTTTTTTTGTTTTAATTGATAATCAACCATCGTGCAGTTCAGTGCTTCAGGAGCTTACAATTTTACGATGGCAGGTTTGTGTTCAAACCATGCACAGTCTGCATGTTACATTTGGCTGATTTCATTGCTCATAAATAACTCCAATGTTTTGCTGATGCTTGGATGTAACAGGCCTTTGTAGCTGACACATTTCAAGCAATGCTGTTCAGCTGCCTGTTTAAATAAAGTTTCTTTTCTGAAAACTAAGTTTGCAGTTAGTAGTAGCTTGCTTTATGTTTTGTTTAAACTTTACTGAGATAAAGACACACAAAATTGATTGAATTATAGAAAGATCTTTTTATTTTTTACAGGCAGAAGAAAGACATGGAAACATTGAAGAACGTATGAGACACTTAGAAGCTCAACTTGAAGAGAAGAATCAGGAACTTCAAAGAGTATGTGTATTGCAGGCAACTTCTCTGTAATTTCCCTCTTTTAATTTGTCAATATAGTGCAACTTACACACTCCAGCACACAATTCTATCCACTGGTATATGTTTTATTTATAGAAGTGATGGCAGCATCATCACATTTTACTCAAAGATCTTAATAAACTAGTTTATATCTACTTGCAGCTTTCAAAGTAGTTTGCTTTTATGAAAATGAATGTGCTTTAGTCAGTAACTGTAGCTGTATTACCTTTTATTTAAGTGTATTCAGCTGACATAAAATCTTTATTTTTTGGAGCTACAAGTCTGCACTGGTTAATTTTGGACCTTGCAAATCTGTCTCTTCTATTCTACACAAAAGGCAAGGCAAAGAGAAAAAATGAATGAGGAGCATAACAAAAGATTATCAGATACTGTAGACAGACTTCTGACAGAATCCAATGAACGCCTTCAGCTGCACCTAAAAGAGAGAATGGCAGCACTTGAAGAAAAGGTACAGTACAAAGAATAAAGTTTCACTCAATAAAGATTCTCTTGTATGAAACATGTTCTACATTTATCAAGACGGAAATATCATGCAGTTTTGTATGCAACAATTATGACCACAAATATAATCTAACTCTTACATTCTGTACATTCAACACATCGTGCATGTATGAGCACAAGAATCTTTCCATGATACTCTGAACTGGAAATTCTGTGTGTTATGAATCCCCTCTTTATCGATAGGGAGCCTGATTAATTGGCTCATGAAGAACCAGGGCACAGTGTGTTACAAGGGAGTGAGATAAAGGGCATTAGAACTGAGAAATGACCATGTTTCAGATACGCCATCAATTCTGAATTTCAGCTTGCTGATTTTACCTCACTTCCTCTGGAAGAATAACATACTCCCACCACAGGAGGAGAAGAAATATTATTTACAGGTTTTCTGTGAGGAGCTAACTCTGAGAACTTTTTATTTATCCTTCTTTAATCCCTCTCTCTTTAGTCTGATCTAAGGGGAATCTTTCAGTATATTTATTCTGAAATCTTTTGCAGGATATAATTCAGGTTTACATCATTGAAACAAAATGTTGTAACAAAGCAAGAGATAGGCCTGCCAAAAGAGGGCCTGGACAAAATAATTGTCTAAGAGCATGATGGTTGCTCAGTTCAAGGAAAATGAAAAGCTTTTGCTCTTTTTGAAAAAACAGGCTAATACATTTTTGAGTAATTTATGTATTCAAACTGAAGCTTTAAAGGATTTTAGTTTTACAATCGAGTGAATGTGCAGGCTCATTTCTTAAATTTGCTATCTTCTACATGGAGATTACCTGCATTTGGTGATCCCTGTTATATAATATTTCTCTGATTTCTTTCTGCTTATCTTTATTTCACTTTTTCATTTTATTTGTAGAACGTGTTGATTCAAGAGTCTGAAAGTTTCCGGAAAAATCTGGAAGAATCTTTACATGACAAGGTACTACTAAAACTTACTTTATCTGTTCCCATCAAAAGTTAAATACTTATTATTTGGACATAAAATACACTCAGTCATCCATATATCATGTGAAGTCTTCCTGGTACCTAGGATAATTCCTTTAATCACAAAGATGTTTTCAAAAGCCAATGAGGGTCTCTAACAAGTCTTCTGAGATAAGTTCATGGTTGAAATCCTAGCCTCAGGAACCCAATACTAAAATTCATATTAATTTCACTGGCTCTGTAATTTTTGTTCTATTAGATTTAATTCTGAAAAAAAGTCTTCTTTAAGAGAAATGTGCATGTAACTGGTTACATTTTCATAGTTACAAATGTAATTTCTTCTTATGATGCAATTCTTAACAGACGCTGTGGCATTATGCTAAGTCTAACTGAAAATGTCCTTTCTTAGTTCATTGCAAATTAACCCCTAATACTGCTTAGTGAATCAGTCACATTAATAATAAATATTATTCCAATCCCAAATATTAAAATTTTCCTTTGTAGTTATAGTTGCCTTGAGGGCAGCAGCAGTATTCACAAATCTGATATCTGCATTCAGATTCACAGAAATGTTTTTTTAATGTATCAAATCTACTAAAAGAATTTACAAAACAGAGCTCAGTTCAATACAAAAATAAATGTGAAATTCAGTATCCAAAATCAACAACTTTCAGAAAAACAGCAAAGAAGGATCTGTTCAAATCAATTGCCATTTTTAATCTATATTCAGACAATCTTCTAGAAAAGCAGAAAGTCTGAGAAGGGAGCTCATGAAATTGTCTGTGCTCTTGGCAGCTGCCAATATGTTTCTGAAGTGAGAGAAGCAGTTTAGAACTTACTTAAAGGGAATTTATACTGCAGTAACTCCTCTAGAACAACTTATTGAATATCTACTGATCTATAATAGTAGTATCTTTATATGATGTAGTTTATTGACTGATTTATTGGGTGAGCATGCCCTAGTAAGTGTTATACTCACCTGCATAGATGTATTCTTTCCACTGCTATTTGTTTTATCTTTTCAAAGTGTATGAATGATTTTGTTCAGGAACGTTCTGCAGGCTTTCTTTTCAAAGCAAAGGATAGGAGACAATTGTTACAAACAGCACTTCTTTTCCCTAGTCATTGATGTAGAGCTTTTTTCTTACTTTGTTCCCAAATCCAATTTTTTGGTGCATTTAATATTTCACAAGCAGCACCGTGTGCTGGAGTTTTAGAAGCTCTCAAGAGTGCACTGTGAAGCTGCAGGTGAACAGAAGACCTATAAGCGAGTTGTCTCTAAGTCTGTGTTTCTGTTTGTAAATAAAAAGGCGAGTAGCCAAGCTCTACCTCTAAGGGGCAAATGGTGCGTCACAAGCTGATCTATGCTTGGTGTCCAGTTAGTGCACAAATCAGTGTTGTTTTTTCTTTTCCATGCCATAGTGTCACAGAAAGAAAAAAAATCAGGTTTCAACTATAAACTTGTCCTGTCATCATCTGCAGATAGTGGTAAAATGATAGGGAGACTGATGCAATCTCCTTTTGATATGTAGGTCCTTTAGTGATAAAGATAAAGAGGCTTGAATGAGTTTCCTGCTTTTCCTTATTGTAGGCATATCTACATTCAGTGTATTTTGTCCTAGTTATTTAGTCTTACAAGGTTGTATCTCAGAAACTTGAATGCATTTTGGATCGCAATTAAGTATGTCTTCTTATTCTGATTTCCAGGAAAGACTTGCAGAAGAAATTGAGAAACTGAGATCTGAACTGGATCAAATGAAATTGAGAGCTGGTTCTTTAATTGAACCCACATTGTCAAGGTAATATTTAATGCCAAATGTTTCCTCATTTTGAATTGAAAGAGAAGGTAAGCATAAGTGACAAGACTTTAAAATAATGCATTCAGACCACGTATAATCATGTATTTCTTTTAAACTACGGGATCTGTGGAATTATTATTACTGTTGTTTTTCACTTTTTTTTTCTATAGGTAAATGGGGCCTTGTAGTAGTGAGTATACACTGAAGTATTACTGTGATTAAGGGAAGTCTTTGAAATTACAGTGATTTTAAAAGTGTAGCCAAATACCCTTTCTCTCCCCCCCCCCCCCCCCCCCCCCAAGATTTTTTGATAATGAAGTTATAACCATCACTGCATCTAAGATTTTTTATTATTATTATTATTATTATTATTATTATTATTATTATTAAGAAATAACATAGCTTTGCCTAGTGTGTAGGACAAGACCACATAATGTCATCTGAAGGCAGTACTCAGAGAGATTTGAGAACATCCTAACAGGGCACTGAACAGTGAGACAGGTACTGTAGGTACTACACTACTAACAGCTTAAATCAATTTATTATTCTAGAAAGGCAATTATTCTTTCTTAAATTTCTTCTTGCCCTAAAACTCAACCTTCAATTTCTTTTGAAATAATACTTTTCATAGAATCACAAAATATCCTGAGTTGAAAGGGACCCACAATGATTGCAATGTCCAAATCCTGGCTCCAAAAAGAACTACCCAGAATCAAATCCTATGTCTGAGAGCACTGCCTAAACACACTCTGAACTCTGGCAGCTCGGTGTTATGCCCACAGCCCTGGGCAGCCCATTCCATGCCCGCCTCCCCGGTGCAAACCCTTTCCCTAACACCCAGCTGCCCTCCCCTGACGCAGCTCCATGCCATTCCATGCTTCTGTCACACAGAGCAGAGCTCAGCGCTGCCCCTCTGCTCCCTGTGAGTGAAGGAGGCTTCAGTCAATATCTGTAGCTGTATTACCTGTGGAATTTATTTGTGTTCAGCTACCATAATATCTTAACTTTTTGGAGCTACGTGTTTGCAATGGTTAATTTTGAATCTTACAAATCTGTCTCTTCTTGCTCTATTCAAAGCCATAGTCTATAAATGTCCTAAATGCATTTTTATGGAAAATTTGTAGGTACTTGTACTTAGATTTCATATTTCTCTCTAGTTAAATCTCTCAAAATAAATAATTATAAACTATGCTATTTTTCAAAGGGCAGTTCTCCAATATTTTCATAACGAAGGACTGTAAAAACATGTTACAGATATCCTCACTGTTGAACAATTTATTCAGCAGCCAGTTGTGCTAATTATCTTCATGTTGAATTCTGTTTCTTCGATTCTTTTCTCAGGCCTCATCTGGACTCATCAGCAGAGTTGAGGTATTCTGTGGGCTCACTGGTGGAGAGCCAGTCTGACTATCGGTCAACTAAGGTGATAAGGCGACCTAGAAGGGGACGCATGGGAGTACGCAGAGATGAACCAAAGGTTAATATCCGATTTATTTTCCTATATTCTTTAGAATGAAAATGTTTTTCAGGCTGTTAAATTTAAGGCTTGCGTATTTCTGGAAAACCAAATAAATGAATAAGCACAAACACCAAGAGTAGTTTTTTTTTCTATTTATACATAGATCGCTGTTGTACTAAAACGCAGGCAGAAAACATTGCAGTTCAGACTCCAAAGTTGGAGTGTATTTGACTATTTGTCTTTTTTCATTATCTTCACAAATTTTCCTAGCAGTTAACTTTGCACAGCAGTAGAAATTATGTGAAAATAGTTTACATCCTCCACAACGCCAATCAAATGCCTTCTTGCCATAACGTTGCACGTATCAATGGAGAATTATTGAATAAGTATTCTTGAATGTGAGTTACTTTCCTTCTCCATTTTATAGTTCAGCTCTGCAACTGTTTTCTGTGGAATAAGACATATATATCCTAATTCCTGCTTAGGTAAAATCACTTGGAGATCATGAGTGGAATAGGACTCAGCAGATTGGTGTTTTGAGCAGTCATCCATTTGAAAGTGACACTGAAATGTCTGACATTGATGATGATGATAGAGAAACGCTTTTCAGCTCCATGGACCTCTTGTCACCAAGTGGCCATTCTGATGCCCAGACGCTGGCCATGATGCTTCAGGAGCAGCTAGATGCAATCAATAAAGAAATCAGGTATGTAGCCTTGAACCAGCTGTGGTGCATTTCTTGATTACAGCTTTAGGGTCCTTTCAGTGCATGAGCTTAGATACCATTCATAACAATTTGGAAACCACTTGTACATTTAAAGAATTGATAATGTATTTATTTATAGATAATTTACAGATTTATTCTGTATTTATTCCATGAATAGAACATTTATTTCTGTATTTTCTGACAGTAGGGAAAAATAGTTTACTGTCAAATAAAAGTTTCTTGCAAAGGACCACTGAGCAACTAAAAAGAAATGCATAAGAGAATGCTGACACATGGCAAATTTTACAAAATTCTATTCATAATCTTTTCAAGATCTTTCTCCCTGTTCTGTATAAATAACTACTCACAAATTACCTCCTATGTGAAAGGCTTTATTTCATTTCCTGTTCATGTTTTCCTCTGGTAACTTTTCCAGTGTTACATTTCATATAAGCCACGCTTTCCAAGAAATTGTTTTGATTTTCTATGGAACACAGTTTTTGTTGTTGTTGTTGTTTTCATGCACCTGATAGGTTATAGTACTGGGAAATAGGTAGTGAAATAATTGTGGCTTGCTAGTTTTTATGCAAATTTAATGGAATGAAGGAGAATTGAGTAACATAATTTATTTAAGGTATTTTTGTAAATGAAATCATGTTTTAGGCTGAAAACTTTCTTACAGTTTTTCAGGAAGAGTAACTTTTTAATAAGTTGATGCATCAAAAAAACATCATTTCTCTGGAAGATGTTATCAGTCACTTCTGGTAATTCTATGGACAGAAAGTGTATGTTTAGAAATACAATCAAAACCAGATTACCTTTTCAAGATCTCAATCTTTCTTTGCAAGGTAGTTTTGGAAAAAATTGAAATATATTGACTGGATAACATTTCTAGTCCCGGCAAGATCTTTTATTAGAGATCTGTAGCTTTTGGTTTTCGCTACTTCCAGAATTGAATGAAGATTCATGTGGGATTTAACCCTGGTGTAAACCAAGACAAAAAAGGCAAAGTGAAATTTTGTTGCTGGGAGGACAGAACTCCCTAAAACAATGCATTTTGAGTATGTAAAAGAGAAATCCATCAATATTTTCCATTACTGCAAAGAAGTCAGCAATTCAGGTTGCTGTAGATTCAACAAATGTATTTTATATATATATATTTTATATATATATATATATTAGCATTTTAACAATTTAACAAGTAATTTATAATACAGTAAAGAGTTTTGAAAAGAAGTTGTACTTGAAGGTGACATAATGTGATATTACTTGTGCCATCTTGAATCAAAACATTCTTCTACTAAACAGAGGATCTTGAATTAGGTAGTAGGTATTGTTTTATGTCATGAAAGGAAATATACACATTGTATATAGTCATTTTTGCTGGGGGTCATTTATTTCCCCTACTAATACTTGTATACTGGGATATAGGCTTTTATTTACCACCACCATTATTATCAAAATCCAGATAATTAATTTTATAATGTTTTGATTTTAATGTTTCAGGAAAAAAAAACAAAGATTCTATAATTATATATATATAATATATAAGTCATTATAAACTGTATTACATTCCACATTTTTTTAGTCTTTTTTTGTTGGCGAAAGGAGGTTTATCAAATGAGTGGGAGATATCAGGAGATTAAAAACTAGTTTTGAGTTGGTTGTATTATACAAGGCTATTCAGAATTTAGATATTTTGCAAAATATCTAAATATATATGTCTATTTACAAAACAAAGAAGATTTGTTCTGAATCTCTCTCAAAATGTTATTTGCCTTTGAGTTTCTTAGACTTCTCATTATAGAAAGAACAGTAGGTATTTTGTAGACACTTTGAAATAGATTTTAGGGCAGAAAATCTATCACAGCACAGGGATTTTTAGGTTTCCATTTTCAAAGTATTACGTTTTAATTTATTGTACTTCCTCCATTTCACGTTAAGAAAAATAACAAAACCAAAAAACCTCAAGCCTGGTTCACAGATTCAGACTTTCCATGTTTCAAATTCTGTCATATTTTACTATGACCCCTCATCCATTTTCCTCCTCTTTGCAAACAAAAAGATTCCTTCTGACTTTGTTTGTGGTCAAAACATATACAACAAGTCTTTTATTCTTAACATATTTATCAGAAGCAAAATAACCCGGTTGTAACGTTATATTGAAGCTATGTATGTTCAAGAAACTAATATTCATTTCCAGTGAGAGCTCTTCCAATGAAATTCACTTAAAAACATAATGCTTTAGAAACAGCTGTTATCTTTTCATCAATTTGTAGGGATGAAACAGGCAAATTGTCCTGCATGTTCCCTTGCTTTACTAATATAGATTATCTTAGCAATTCCCTTCTCAAAGACACCGTTTGACCTTAAATTTTTCTTTATGGTTTAGCAAAATAAAGTCAGCTGAATTCAACTTAAGATTGGAATTATTTTCCTATGGTAAATAGGATCGTTCACTCTCCCTCTCTTTCTCCCATGCAAAGAAACCAATCTTCCTGAAATATCATACATAAATTCTTGTTGTTAGGCAGATTCTTCAAACAGGTTTTGAGGTTGGAGGAATAGGAGAAAGGATTTTATAATTCTGGTGATTAAAAATACCTAAAACATTATTATTTTGGAGTTGATCTGTGAAACTTATATTTGCTTTCTTTTTGTTTTGAAAAGAAATATTTTTTTACATTCAGTTTTGGTGCATGCAGAGACAAAGGTAGAAATTGCAATGAGAAATTAAAAATACAGTTACCAATGGACATAAGTAACCTCCGCATAAGTATTTATTTTGTGCCAGTGTGTGTGTCTGTGTGCAAAATGATAAGTACCAAGTAAGAAAATTTTGCTTTCAAAATCTACAAACACTTTCAGAGTATTAATGTTGTCCTAAATCCAGCCATGTCCTTCAATTTTATAAGGTTAATCCAAGAAGAAAAAGAGTCAACAGAACTGCGTGCTGAAGAGATAGAGAACAGAGTGGCTAGCGTGAGTCTGGAAGGCTTAAATTTAGCCAGAGTCCATCAAGGTACATCCATTACTGGCTCAGTGACAGCATCATCACTTGCAAGCTCTTCCCCTCCCAGCGGACACTCAACTCCTAAACTCACCCCTCGCAGTCCTGCCAGGGAGATGGATAGAATGGGGGTTATGACACTGGTAAGAGACTCTGTGATGCTAATTTGGGGTGTGATATTTCTAGCATCATCTTTTACTGTATGCATGGCTCATCTCTGGTATCCAGATGTAGCTGTGCTAAAGCTCAGATGGATATGTCTGTGAGTTTCAGCCAAATTCTTAATGTATCAGGAGCCACAGAAATAGTGCCCCACAGCCTCACTTCACTCACCCTCTCTAGCACATACTTTGATCTTTTCAAGATACTCCCCCTGAGTTGCTTTCGCAGAAGTTGAATGTGAAATATCTCCTTATCCTTCCTGGCTGGGGACAGACACAATATACTATCAGACATCCTCTGAGAACACTGAGTTGGAAAGAGTTATGTAGAAGTCTCATCTCTAGAGCCCAAGTTACCAAATGGTCCTGTAGGGGTTAGCTGGAGGAGCAGTATCCCTGGAGTTTCTGCAGCCCAGGTTGAATACAGTGAATACATTCTGCAATATCTTCAGCTCTGAATGAGTGGAGAAAAAAAAAAAAAAGGAAAAAAAGAGTTAAACATGGCACATTCTAGCAACTGCCTACTGCCAAATAATATTGAAGTACAAGAGATGGATGAATTTGTATTCACTGACTCGGTAAGACACGGTAAGAGGAGAGAAATGACCCTTTTTCAGATGTGCTATTTGCTGATGATATTTTATGTTTATACTTGGTGAAACACTGATTTGTTTGCAATATTTCATAGAACTACAAATTTATCTGTCTTAGGGGACATGCTTACTGAAAGATTTTATATGAAAAAATTTTATAAAGTGCTGTCATAAATTTGGAATGTCCTATTCCATTCTAAGTTTATAAAAATGAAGGGAATTGTACCATTAGAAAAAGTAACTGCTTTCAGAGACAGCATATTTGTGAAGCATTGTACCACCATGTTTACTTTTATGTTCAATATATGGGTAGTATTAAATTTTGGATGTCAGAAGAAAGAGTGCGTGGCATTGTTATGCTCAGATAAGATATATTAATCATTCTTTTTTGTTGTTGTTGCTTCTTTTGTTACCGATTTAAGCCAAGCGATCTAAGGAAACATCGGAGAAAGGTAAGACTCTGGCTTTTTTTTAAGTCAGGAAAGTGCATTCACCATATTCCTCTGCTGTTTAAATCTCTAGGTTCCTTCCCACCCATTTCACCCCCTTCGCTCCTTGTCACCCAGTCCCCAAACATAATAATTCTAAATTTACCTAAAGAGGCTTGCAGTAGTCCCTACTATTCCAAGAATCAAGGCTCACAAGTGATACTTTGGAGTAGCCTCCCCAGCACACACTTAAAAGAAACACAGTGAAAAACAAGAAAACAAGTGGGCATGAGAATTACCTTCAGATGTATTTTGGCCATTTTTAGGAGAAATCAGTCAGACTGCTTGAAATCTTTGTAGCGGTATGAAGTTATTTGCGGAATTGTCACTGAATGTGGGCTTTATCTTTACAAGAGTAGAGACAATCTTCAATTTAAATTATTATACGTTGTGACAAAACCTTTTCTTCCATGCTTATTTTCAAGTACTCTGACCAATCTGTTATCATGCTCCAGAGGGATTGATCTTGTTTATGTCTGTATTTACCTTCCACCTTACCTGAGAATTTTGTTTCATGAATAATCCTGTTTAATGCAAAAAAATTGCTCATGAATAAAGTTATTTTCATGCTTAGACCGTTACTGGATCAACCTGTTTGTCATAAAAGAAATGAATTTCTTCTGCAAATATAGTCTTTGTTCTTTCATATATATATACTGTAAGCTACCATGTTTAGTCAATCTTGGTTTTTTTTCCCAATAGTCTTTTTAAGAAATAAGAAGCCTTCTTGTTATTATTTTTTAAAACCTCCTTTAAATCCATAAATGCTTCAGTTCAACTGGCAAATTTCTGAAGCATATGCTGAAAAGCTGATGAAAAGCTGTTCAGGTCTAAATGGTGTATCTCCCCCAGATTGCAGTAGTCGAAGAAGATGGACGTGAAGATAAAGCCACGATCAAATGTGAAACTTCTCCCCCTCCAACACCCAGAGCTATCAGAATGACTCATACCCTTCCTTCTTCATACCACAATGATGCCAGAAGGTAAGATTTCCATAACGTGAGTCAGAACTGAACTTTTGTGTGCTATAAAATGGCCTGATTTCCTCATATTTCTTGTTGGCAATTGCTTCCCCTGCCATAAAGAATAAACTTTTACCTTGGTCTCCTTTGTGAAGATGAAAGTATTTGTCAGTGCTAAAATTGACAAATTCTGTTTTAAGATATAGTTTTGATCCCTACCAGAAGTACTAGAAGTAGGGATCCTGCATTTCCTAGAAAGACAAATATCAGGCTGATTCCTGTATTTATATCAATTGTTCTTAGCAAACAAATATTATTATTTATTTTTGGCCCTGTATTGCTTTACATAATGCTAAATCAATTAAGGAGCAAGATGGGTTTAATTGTTTCAGTTGTGGGAAGTTTATTACTAACTTATAACGAATTCATTTATTTGCACGGCTGCAAGAAGAAAGTGAAAAATGTTAATATGTTATCTGTTCTATGTCTTTATTGTCATTTATAGTAGTTTACCTGCTTCATTGGAGCCAGAAAGTATTGGTCTTGGCAGTGTCAGTAGCAGTCAGGACTCCCTGCACAAAGCTCCAAAGAAGAAAGGAATCAAGTCCTCGATAGGACGATTGTTTGGTAAAAAAGAGAAGGCTCGACTTGGACAGCTCAGTAAGGAATTAGTGGTACCAAGCCGTGGTCACCACTTCGCAATCATTTTTCCTTTTTTAATATGTTCTTCTCCGCTTTCCAGTTTGCTTATTTTTTTCCATTTACTCTGATGGAACCTTGTCATTAGAGACTCCGTTGCTATCAGAAATTATATGTCATGAGTTTGCTGTGACTTTAACACATAAATGAAAGAAGACTTCTAACACAAATTACAAGTCATTCTCTTCACTGAACCTAGTGCTTCAATACTCTATTAAATTACAGTAAAAATGCTAACAGTGTGTTCTCAAATAATCAAAATAAAAAAGAGGTAAGAGAGTACTAAGAATAATCCCACTCTAAGGGGTATATCGACTATAAAAGGTCCTTGCAAGAAAGTGCATTTGCCTTTCTTGTTGCAGCACACCAGTAGATGTCTACTAGTACCTGTCACTGATGTCCTCACCATACTCTTGCAGTTAGCTATGGTGCCTATGGCAGTGCTTTATTTTCCTTGTATTTCTTTTCACCTTCTCCAAGATCTTTGTCTAATTCATGTCTGGGAACACTTTTCTTCTGAAATGTTCCACAGGACGTGTCCATACCAAAAAAAAAAAAGAAACATCAAAACAGTCATGGCATAATTTTATTTAACTAGCTACAGGTAGCAAAAGCAATGGAAAGTGAAGCCTTTAGCACAGTCTCATAGTCTGCATACCCAAACAGGTAATTACATACACATGTCAACACAAACATAAATTTGGTATAGATGCGTCCATAAAATTTCCTAGACATGAAGATGTCTGAGCACAGTTTTGTGAAACACTGATTTTTTACTGCCGTGGTGTCCACGTAACACCTGTAAAAAAAATTTAAAGGTCTGCAGTGGTTGTAAATGGTGGAGTAATACATAGGCCCAAATTAAAAACAACAAAAAAAAACACCCACAAAACCCACCACCACCAATAACAAAACATCTTCGTTCTTATTAATATATTAATATATTCTTCTTATAGAATATTATTTTCTTCTTATTAATATATTATTATTAATATATTATCATCACCACTAACGAAACCGTCACTGAAATACTACAGCATAAAGTTAGGTAATATTGGGATCAAAGTATCAGAGTAAAATCAAAGGATTAATTGTTCTCTATTTACACCCCAACTTTTCTCCTCTTTCTCTTTTGTTCTTGTAAAGAAAACCAGCTAATTTCTAATCTTAATTTAAATTCCTTTCTTTTTTCCTTAGTGTGGGAAGAATAAAATTAATTTATTCAATCATCTTCACAGCTTATTTCAGGATCCCATTAATTAGATCTCCCAAATACTCCTTCATGTTACCATCTGCCTGATTTTGTAACTTTAGACTGTGGCTAAATTAATTCTTAATTCACATTTACATGCCATAAAAACAATTGTATTAGGTATAATAATCTATGATTTCACAGTAATTTGGGAATACAGAGGACAAAGATGTAATAAATTCGTTGGTCTTCCCTCCAATTATTTTCAGTATGAACAGAAACAAAATAACACCTTGAAAGATTGTCTAAGGAGCAATGTAATCTGGCAATATATTAATTTCATAATAATAAACAAAATGATTAATAAGACATATGTATAATTGGCCAAAGCCTATTTATAATTCCCAACACTAGCTCATGAAATTATAATATTAGCTATTAATGAAGATGTGCAATTATATGAAATTTTTGTGTCATCTATTCTTTAGCTTAAAAGCAAAGTTATTCACATTAAAGAAGCAACACCGGATCCTCCAGTTTTATCACTAGGTTTTTCAAATCCAAGCTATCACTCAACATATTACCTTGCTCAATGTTACCTTCAAAACTTAGTTTCCCACTGCTAAACTCCTCTTTTTTTCATAATTATTTTCATAATATGCTATCTTTACCATCTCTGTTAAACCATGTGTGTCATTGTTCAAAGGCAAATTTCATGCCTTAGGGTATCTTTCTTAGCATCAAGATTCCATGTTACTAATTTCTTCCAGACGTCTTTTATTTACTGAAGAAGGAGAAAGGAATGTTACAGAGGATGGGAGTGTCTTATTTCATTTTCTTAATTTGTTTGATTTTAACTTGATCCAATCTTCTCTCTTTTGGGGAATAGCACTCCAGACATTCACGTGTTCTTCCCATTTTATGTTTTAAATATTCTAGTTCTTAAGGCAAATAATAAATAAGGGGAAATTTAGCCCCATCCCAGCAAGGTGGTGTGTATGATATATTCAACTGGTTAGGAACATTTATCACGGCCATCTACATGCCTGAGGTACAGACAAGCACAATGACCCCATCCACTGCAATGTGCCATAGATCATTCACGGGTCCAGATGTGTTTGTTGTGTGATAAAATCTGCTATGCTGAGAATACTTTGCAGTCTGGGATAATCTGTCATCGTTTCATCAGCACATTTCCCCATTAAGATTAATAAATAGTGATGGCATTGCTCAATTACGGCCATGAGGCTGAGCCTTAAGGAGGCTGAGAAAAACAGGCAAAAGAGATCAGGGTGCCTTTCTCAAACATTTCTGCTGAACACAAGGAGGAGGAAACAATTTTTCTTTCTACTTCTTTTCGTGTACTAAAAATAAACACCTGCCAGAAGCAGTTCTCCACTACTCCAGATGCCATAGATGACTTTGAAGGAGGATGGAACAGGGATTGAAGAGTTGAGGGAGGCACTGGGAAAGAGCTATGGGAAAATATGTATTTCTTTTCCCTCTTTCAACACAGGAGGTTATATTGAAACAGAAGCGGCAGCACAAGAGTCTCTGGGATTAGGCAAACTTGGAACCCAAGCAGAAAAAGACCGAAGGCTAAAGAAGAAGTGAGTACCGTGTTCATGTCACTTTTATTGTCTCGTGCTTGAATCAAATGTCAATTTTTGTGTTGATTTTATGCAGATGTGTACCAAGAGGCATCACCATCTACTATCACAGTTTTTGACTTACTGTATTTTTTTCTACAGTAAATGTTTTTAAAGCTGCGTATGAAATATAGGAAGAATAGGAAAAAATAGTTTTCAATTGCACTACATTGTTTCATTTGTAAAACATTAAGAGACGCTTTCTATTTCCCATTGTAATTAGTTTTGAGCCTTTTGGTAACAATAGTTCTGAACAAAATAGGAAGGCAGTGAAAAAAAAACATTATAGTGACTTACTACATGATTTTTTCTGAACAGAGAAAAATTGTTCACATTATCCATTGAACAAGCATTGAACATTGAAGTCAAAGGTGCCCCACAAGCCCTAGCAGCTTCAAATTCTTTTTTTTCCTGTCAGCAAATGGCAACCTCGCTGGTTGTTCGCCTAAATCATGTAATCATTTAACTATCTCTGGTTCACCTACTTGTAACACCAGTACATTGGTTGATGGCAGCTGCCAGGAAGTAAGGAGAACTATTAAAATAAAGCTTTAAACACAAAAGATACATCTTGGCAGCATCACAGTTCCAGTGTAATTAGAGGGTGTCTGAGAAAAAAAAGATTATATTTAAAAATGAGGTTGAAAATTCATTTAGTAAACAGGTTTATGTTTCATCCATAATTACTAATTTAGTGCTATTATTTGGATTCTGAAAGCCTGATTTTTAAAACGTGGTGTTTTCTGGTCTCTTTCTGCCTTTTAATGCTCCTTTGCAGTTTCAAGATAAGTTACAATCCAAGGATGTATTTCACTTATTGTTTAAACTTAAATGTAGAATATTTTTAACAACTACTTTTGTATCAAGTTTGTTTAAAAGCACATATCTGTGTGACATACAAATCTAAGTGTTCAGTTTAAATCAGCCTCAGTTTAGCAATTAAAGAGCATTCATTGTGCTAGCTGGCAGAGAAGAGTCATTTTCAATTCAACTGAGATACTCAGAATATTCATAGGGGTTTTTTTGGTTGTAAATCTATTATCAATCACTATTTAATAAGAAATATATGGAAGTATAGGATATATTACTACACCTCTTTATTAAATTTTAGAAAGCATTCCAATGACTATTCAGCAGTCTATTGGTTTTTTTTGCAACCCCTATTTATATTCAAGCTCTGGAGAATGAAGATAGCACAAAAAGAAAGGGACAAATGTGTTCATTTTGAAAGGACAAATGTCTTCACTTTGTCATATGCTATAGTTATTTAAACTGCTTAAGACAGCCTAACACTTGACACATACTTGACAGTACTTCATACATGATAGTGCCTACCAAGTTTTTGGTCTAGAAAATGTAGGTGTTTAAATAACCAGTTATTAGACTTCTGTCTAATCTCACATAACGAGACTTCCCCATGCCATCTTCTTTTCAAGTCTTTCCTTTTGTTTTTCCTTTTATCTGTCTTCTGTCCTTGGCTCTTTATGGATTAAGTGTAAACAAAATATTCTCTGCTGGAAGGAAAGGAATCTTTCCTTTGTGATCATCACTTGGCTGTGACAGATCATCTGGTCTGAATTGTATACTGTAGTATATGCTATTTACCTGTGTCATTAAGATTTTATTTTTTTTTCACCACTTTAGATTTATCCATATTCATAGCTTCTCACTTCACTATGACTACTTTTAAGATTCCTCTTAATTTACTATCACAGAAATGTTAACATTATATAACAGCTATAGAAGTACTTTAGTATGGGGAAAATGTAATATTTGTGTGAGAGAGATACATGGGATTCTGTTGAATTGTAATTGCCACTGAGTGCTAATTATCAACAGGGTAGAAGGGAACAAACATTTCATAGTAAAGAATGTATTTGCATGTCTTACCTTGGAAAGTATTTGGTTGAGTCTCTCCAAAAAGTCAACTGAATGACAAGTTTGTCTCAGTAGGTCAGATTCAATTTTGCCAATACTTAATGATGCATAACTACCCTTGGAAGTAGCTTTCAATTACATACAACAACTGTAATATTACTGATTTGGGTAATGCAAATGAGAAAGTAACATTAAAGATGATGCTTATGTATACGATGTGTTTGTAAAAATAAGAGAAGGGAGAGAACAATTTTCAGTCTTACGATAGCAGTAAGATTTAAATTTGAGTGTTTGATTCCTTCTTACTGCTAAACAGACTCTACAAATTCCAGAGGCTGGAAGAGAAATAGCTGAGCACCTTGTCTTTAAGAATTTCTTTGGCTAATTTAGATTAGGATATAGAGTCCCAAAGGAATCAGGCCTACCAGAAGAATAGTTAAAAGTAAGGAAGTTTTTCATCATACTTATTTACAGGTCTGGAAGACCTTTACTCATGCTGGCTTTGTTACTTAGGAAACAAATTCAGTGGTCCAGGAGCCTTTTCTAGGAAACATGAATAATCCTGTTCAACTTCAGTGTTGAACTTGTATTTCTCCTTTACACACAGAACTTGTGTGAAATGGTTTTCATTTGTGTTAGCAGCTCAATCAACTTCTCTTTCACTTCAGTGGTAGAACCCGTAGATGCAGGAAAGCTAGGATTCTGCCCTTGATGTGAAACCAAAGTTAGGACTCATCACTGCAACTAGAACACCTCAAAGGACTTAGTAGTTTCATAAAGCTCATGTAAGGTTTAATTTACCAGATTTTGAAGTTAGGTTTGAGTTAATGAGTTAAAAATTACATAGATGCAGTTCCTGTTAAAATGTATTTATTTTTTTTGAAATAACCTCGTAAGTGAAAAAATGCCTTAAAATGCTAAACGTGTAATTTTGCATTTCTGAATGTATTCAACTCTATCATTAATTCAGTAAGTATGTCCCCTTATTTAAGGATGAAGATGCATGTTGTTTCACTCCATAATCTGCTGCAGCCTGTAGGTGCTAATGGCCCCCAGGTATCCTGATGACCTGCTCCTGGAACAGCAAGCACATGCACTGACCCTGCACTGGCTTCATGGAGTTACAAACACTGTAGTGTGTTACTGCTATTTTAGCAGGATTCGTATGCATCACTTAGATTCTTGATTAATACATTTCACTTGAGAGAGTTTCCTGAGATGGTATGATATCTCCAGAAACCAAACCCTCTCCAGTAATAATGGTGTAATTAACCTAAATGTTAAAGTTTTCTTGTTTCTTCCTTAGAAGATGTTATTAAGATGTTACATTTCTTTCAGTTTCAGTTGACTACTTCATTAAAATGTAATCATCGGTTCGCTTCAGTGATATGCTAAATTTAAAGACGTCAAACAAAAATCTCTTTTGAATCAACATTTGCACATTGCAGTAAATGTATCCGTAACAAGTTTTTCTTCCTAAAGCATCAAGGACAAACTAAGGAAGCTGTATAGATTTTTTTTTTTAAATATAACCTCATCATATTCCTCAAGTAATCTGAAAAGAAGAGGTTAGGATGCTTCAGTCATCCATAAAAGTTTACTCTCAGAACTGAAATACATGATAGGTCTAGCTATTACTAAATTTTGTATGTCTTAGGTAGCACAGAAGTTTGAATGGGTTCTGCTTTGCCTTTCAAATTGCAAAGTGCCAGTAGTTCAAATCCTTTTCAAGTGTTTGATTTGATCTGCAACAATATGCAGTGTATCTTCTCATATTTCAAAAACGTATGTGTTATTAGGCATTTATTGCTGGTTTCACATGTACTCCACAGTACAATGTTTCTTAGAAATGAAAAACTAGGAAGCTTGGAAATGAACATTTTAAAATTTAAAACAATAAAACCACCTGACCTGAAAATAAAAGGCAGCAGTGCTTAGATACAGGTTTGCCTGGAAATCATTACATCATCAAATTCAAAACAATTATTATATTTTTGAAAATGTTACTTTTAAGCTTGTACTTATAGCCAACCTGGCTGTCAACATTGAAGGAAGGCTATGTTCATTTCATCCTTTGCAAAGGGCCAGCATAAGGCAAGGTTTGAAAGAGATTCAGATGCTACATAGTCCTAGATTGCCAAATAGATTTGACCTTGTGCGTGCTGCTAGAACAGTTAGAAATTTGTCTATGCCATCACTTTCCCATTTATCCTAAATGCTATATATAAATTATGTTCGTGAAGAAAATTTATGTGCAAGTCAGCTAGCTATTAACTGGGTCATTCTGACAGGATTCTGGCTCAAAAGCAGCCAAATCTCCAAATGTATTTATATAAATGTTAGTGCAACAATCATTACTTACTTTGTAGCTGCAGTGAATCCACTCACTGTGTCATGACATGACCATGCCATCTGGCCCTGTTAGAATGAATCAAGAGCAGAGCATTCAACTTTCATTTTTCTACCAGTATTTGTTTGATTGGATAAGAATCTCCCAGTTTTCTTTTTATTTCTTTTATCAGCATAATAACATAAATCCTTTAATTCCACATCTGCAAGACAAGCTTAAGATGTAAGATTTATATCTTCCAAGGAAAATCAAAACAAAAAAGAAAAATTTCCTATGAACCTAAGTTGGGGAAATTTATTCCACAGGTACAGGTTGTGTTTGCAAGATGCAAGTTCCTAACTTCCATCAGACTGCGGAAAAGCCTAGATATGCCAGAGCACATGCATACGTATATTCATGAACAAACCTCTGTACAATCAAGACCTCAGTAATGCTTATACATACAGTTACTGTGTAAAATAAAATCTGTTGTATGCATGGCCTTCTAATTGACCTGAAAGAGCTGCAATGCAAATAAGTCTCAACTGACTACAGTAATGAACATATCAAGCACCACTATATTCTGTATTAATAGAAGAGCATCAGTTTCCTTCTAACTAGAATCAGGGCTGATAAATTCTGATAAACTCACTCGATAAACTGGATAAATTCCTAATAATGTTAAAATCCTCATGATGTTTTTCATTTTTAAATGTTTTCTTTTTAAATGCTGAATACACACGCAATAAAATTGATAAACATATAAAATAAAATAGAATATTGGGTCTTAGATTTGCCTATGGAAAATTGAACCCATCAGTAAGCTACTTGAAAATATGTGAAGGTGGGCCTTTTAATGAAATACAAGTTTGAAACACTGTAGTCATCACTTAGATTCTTTTTAATCCACACAGTGCCACTTTAATTAGGTCTAATATGTGCAATTGAAATTAGAACTTGATATGATGTATTTTTTAATACAAGTAATATCTGTCCTCTGCATTATACAAATGGCTGTTTCCAATGACTTTCTTAATTGCACACATTTCAAAAAAATGAATCCAATTGAATTAATTAAGGTCTTTTTCCATGCCATCCATCTAATGTTCCTGAATACTTAATGCTTATTAAATACTATTATGTCCTAAATGTACATGATTTATTTTCCATCAGTAACTCTTAAGGATA
Organism: Tympanuchus pallidicinctus; assembly: GCF_026119805.1. Classification (NCBI taxonomy): domain Eukaryota; kingdom Metazoa; phylum Chordata; class Aves; order Galliformes; family Phasianidae; genus Tympanuchus; species Tympanuchus pallidicinctus. Next base: position 24,026,327 of record NW_026294802.1, read on the forward strand.
TATTTAGGTTAATGCCGTTTTTTTCCCTATTTTTGCTTACAGCATCTTTAGAAAAATTCAAACTTAGCATTAAATTTCTTTCTTCCCTCCTCATCAACCAGAAATTACCTGATATAGTTGGCTTTCAGATGGCTCTTTAGTACTTTCTCCTTTTCTAGCAAACAATACTATGTTCAGTACCTGTTATTTTCTGTTTTCCCATTCCAGTAGAGGAGGGACTGATTTTCAGCATTCTGATGAAATCATTGATTGTATGCTGTAGCTGCCATGGTTTTGCCATGGCTGGATTGGGTTCTAGTCCTTCAGATATACGTAAATATGATTTTTTTAATTTTTTTTTTGCCAAATATATTTTCACTTCTTACTTGAATGAAAAATTCTTTGCAATAGCCAGTGAAAGCTTTCACAACATTAAAATTGTATCTTTCTATTAAATTAGGTACTGTACTTGGGGAATTCCTTCCTATTGTAGTGTTACAAGCGTAGAGGATTGTTAAATCTTACTCTTATTACCATAAAAATGAAGAAACTGAATTAATGCATTGTGTCTGAAAGAACATCATAAATAATATCTATATTGAACTCATTTTAAAAGGAAACTGAATTTTTAAAATAATATTTTTATGCTTTGTCGAGAGTTTTTTAATCTTTTCTCCATACAACTTATTTCAACTATTTACATTTTCTTTTCAAGCAAAATCTGACAAAGCCCAATTCCCTGCCTTATCAACACAGGTGTATCAACTGCAATTTGAGACTTCTTGACAAATATAAACATCTACTTGCAAACATGCAGCTGATCTCCTGCAGATGCAAATATCAGTTCCAATTAACTGTTTAAGGGAAGAATCTACTAAACACAGCAGCAGAAAAAAATACCTACATGTCTTTAGTATACATCTGAGGGAAATTGTTGTCTTCGTTCAATAAAATGGTAGTAAAGTTGTTGACTTATGAAAAACTGAGTTCAAATTTAAAGATCCATTTCTTTCTCTAGCATTTCATTTTTCTATGGACAATATGCTCAGGAAACAAGAAGATGATCCTTGATCCTCTGATGTAATAGGGAAGACAGTCTGCAGGTCCCTTAACTTACACTAAGGCAGCTGAAAACTTCCAACTGACTGAAGCTGACAACAAATTAATCACATTCTGATTAATCTTTTTTATTACTCTCTATCCCTATCCAAAGGAGTATTCAGAGGAAGATGTAGGATACAGTTTGATAGACTTTGGAAGGTCCAAAATGAAAGGCAAAAGAGTTCAAGTCAGCCAGTACTTCTTTCTCAGTAGAAAATAAAGATGATGGAATTTTGCCCTCAAAATCATGAGGATGCATATTCAATCGTAATGGTCCCTCCAACACACCTGGTAATTGCTTGACTAGTTTTCTAGTCCTTTATTTATATTCCATACCTTCACTGTCTTCCCATTTCTAAATTTTCCTTTCTTAAACTATCTTTGTATGACTTTGTCATTTGTTTTCATTTACTTTTCTGTCTTGTATTTTTTCTTCTCTCTCACAGCTGTTCTGCTTCTCACACACAAACACAGAAACAAAATTCAAGATCTTGGAACCAGCTCGCTGCTAAATTTACTGAAATGAATACAACATCTTTGTAATTAATCAGAGCACAGGCATTTCACTTCAAAGTTTTCTTCTATAGCTGTACCTACCAAAGCCTTTTATATCTCTGTAAATCGAGAGTTAATAGAAATATAATTTAATTCTGAGATATCTGGATTTCATTCAGGCATATAATTTTCTTTTTACGATGGCAATTAGAGGATGTTGAAGAAATTTTATTATCGATGCATCCTGGTTTCTCGTACAGGTACTGTTATCAATTATATTGGCAAAAAAATAGGTTACCTAGAGGGAAAAACACTCAAACCAGAATGAAATTATTCCAAACAGAGCAGCAAACTTTAAGTTAAAAATCTACTCCACATTAACCATATTTACAGATCTTTGGTACAAATATGTTTTGTAGATGCACTTTGCTGAGTTGATACCTAATAAATAACCAACATCAGTTTAATAAAAATCTCATTTTGAAAAATGCGTCTGTTCTTCAAAAGAACACATAATTTTTTTAAATATTCAGAGACCATTTAGAAAGATTTTGGTAATTGTAATACTGCTATTATTTTATCTATCATATGGTTTCTTTATGAACTACTGTATATTCATTAACATTTATGTACTTTTTTTTTTTCCATTCATCTCTCTTCATCTCATGAAAAGCATATCTGGGTAAGTTAAAACACCATGGCTGCTGAACATATTCATTTTCAGCACCATGTTTGTATTCTATATTTTGTTCTTATTTCTTCTTTTTCTCTTCTGTTTTCTTTTTCCTTTTTTTTAATTTTTATTTTTCTTCTGTTACTCCTGTATAAAAATATCATGCAGAAAAATGACCCAAATGAAACTTTTCAAAGTATTGAAAGCACACAGAAATTTAGGACTTGTTCCTGCAAGGCTGAACATAATGAAGAAACTATTTGTAAGTAACTTCTGTAGAAGTTCTTAAACACATTTTGGGCAATCTCAAGCCCAGAATTATAAAGACATTTAAAGTTTAAGTCAGTGGAAAAATCACAACAGAAATGGCCCAAAATACTAAAGACATTTATTCATATATATTTTGCTACACTAAATCCCGGAGGACTCAAACTCCCAAACACTTAAGTAATCCAGAAAACATTCTTTTTTCCTTTTTAAACCCTCATGCTATATAGCAGTACAGTAATATTTCATTTTGCATATGCTTTTACTTTCTTTTTCACCAGTTTTTTTTTAAGTTTTTTTTTTTTTTTTTTAATTGTTACCCTTATATCAAGTTTAAAATTTCTAACTCCTCTTTTATCTACCATACGAATGTTATTTCTTCTTGAATTACTTGCAGAGCTTAGGGAGAAAATTTCTTGCATTCAAACAATGTTTCAGCTCTCACTTCCTGAAGGCTGGAAAGACAGAAAAGCTTGAAGAGAGCAGGGTTTACCACATTAACTTAGAATGTATGATTATGAAATGGCTTCGTAAAATTAGACTTGGTAAGATTTAATCAACCTGGGAATTCCAGGCATCTCTAATTTAGAGCTCTACATATAAGATTGCAAGGTTATACATTGTGCAAGTCTGTTTATTTCACAAGTGTTTTATTTTTTTCATAGTCACTCTCTGTAGGTCTAATTTTCAGGGCATAAATTAAGCATTCCTAGATATGTATCCCTTAGCTTAATGTATGCCTTCAGTTAAAGAATGTCCCCCCTTAGCTTGCAAAGACTTATTATGTGCACATGAATGGAACAATAAGAGTTAAATCTACTTTCCTAATCTGTATTGTATTGCGCTAAACTTAAAATTGAATTTCTTCATTTTATAAATTTAAAACCTTCCATTTGTTAGTAGCTTCTTGATTCGGGCCTGTTTTCATCTCTCAGTCATTCTTTGCTGAAAACTTCTTAAAAGTTTACTTTACAAAAACTTTTGTAAAAATGGAAATTGAATTTTGCCCATCATTTTGCCCTCCTATTATGCGCAATATCAAAAAGGAGGAAGAATGAGAAACGAGTTCAAATGATTTAAAAGTCAGGTTCCCTGATAGCCAAAGTTGCATCCAAATTTTACTCAGTGTTTAACTACTGTAGTCTTTAGAAGTCAGATGCATCTTTTCAGATTAAATTAAATCGGTATTATACAGCAATATCATGTCTGAGTCTTTTTTTTTTTTTTCCCCTACTTCATTGTTTAAAAATATTTATAGCCCTGCAGGAAAAATGTAGATAAAAAACTTATTTGCCTTGGACATTTAATGCAATTATTAATTTATATAAGTGCAATTATTAATTTATTTGAGTACAGCTAATCTCAACCAGTTTATTTTGTCATCTGATGACACTACCCTCATGATTCTGGTCTCTTACAAATATTTAGGAAAAGGCAGTACAAAAGATAAAACTTAAATCTTCATTTAAATTCATTAGAAATCTTCTGTCCTAAATTTTGGTGTTCTTGAATGTGAGTAGATTAGCTATGGCAATGCTGTACATATGAGAGACAGATGTGTTTAATCTTACCTTGAAATTATATAATTACTAAGGCAAACAGTATATCTTGTGTGCATTTATCTTCTAGAAAACAGTTGTTTAGTACTTGGATGTAAACTAAATATTTCAGTATTTCTGATAATAATAACACTGATGGTAGCAATAATAACAATAAGAGAGTCTGCAAGGCAAACTCTTCCACTTGTCTTTTTGAGAAAGCATTTTATAAGTTCATTTCATGGGATCCAAATCACCCATTGGCCAAAATTTCTAGATAAATTCTGCTTCTATTTTACTATCGTTATTTGGTCTTGATTTCACTGTGCCTCGTTTTCAGTTTATCTCACATTTATGCTTACATTTTAACTGAGTCATTATAATATGCATAATATAACATTCCTGAAGACTCTTCTTGTGAACCTACTAGAACTTTCACAGTAAGCGCTATTACTTGCAAAAATAAGATCTGTGTTGAAATACTTTTTATATTCAAGTTTCTTCATGACAGCGTTAGGGTCCAGTTTCTGTAATATATGGAGTGTTTGGATTATACATGTCCAAAATTTTAGGCTGTTATTTCTTGTTTTGCCTCATGGTGAGAAGCTCCATCTTCATGAAGAAAATTGAATGTCATTGAATGACATGCTTTAAATCAAGATTTTCTTAACTTCCCACACAAATTCTATTTGAAGAACAGTCTTATTTTTAATAAAGTTCCTTGAGTTTTATGTGATGAGTTGGTAAGGGCTTCTGATACGGAACTAAAATTACCCCTGTGTAATGGAGGAATATATGAGAAATAGAAAATGTCAAGAATAACACAATTCTGGTCTTATAATTTTTCCCTTCTCTGCATCTGTGTACCCTTCATGTCCAGAGGGATGTTGCAGCATTCACAGTCCTCACGACATAAAGCAGTTATGCGCTACATTATGTGGTATGTAGTTGTTCCTGGTGCGCATAAGAGTGATGCTAAAGAAAATGGGTCAACATAAAAGTATTAAGAAGTAATTCTGGAGAGAATTAAATCAGTGTTGGGAAAGCAAGTCCACTTGTCTGCCACATAACTCTGCAACACAATGTGGCATTTTTCTTTTCTGGCTTGTAAAAAAAAAAAGAGAGAGAAAGAGAAAGAACAGAGCACATTCTGAGGCACTCAAAAAACAGATGAATATAAACATCTCTCAAATTTTGGGAAAATGCTACGTAGTCAATGTTCATGTAATTTCCTTACTTTGCAAAACATGACTTGGGGTAACAATGCATTTTTTTTAAGTAGCATATTGCTGTTAATTCCACAGTGGAAAAGGATTTTATTCTTGAACAATAATAATGTTATATTGAAAAATATGGCATTAATTTGGAATTCATTCCAGTAGAAGTGAGTGGTTTGAAGCCTTATCTGCTAAATAATACCATTTCTAGTAATGCTTAATTAATGTCAATTCTCCCTTATCAACTTGTTTTCATATGGTGCCAAAAAACTAAATGTGTATGGAAATAATTGCATTTTAATTCCTTACCTCCTTACCAGTACAAAGTGGACACACTGTAAGATGTAGTACTTTATTGTCAGCCTTAGGAGAATATCCCTACATTCCCCTGCAAAGCATTTTCAACATTAGAGAAACTGTACCATGCTATTCGCTGTCTCTAATCTTTGTATTTGTAGTGAAAGGAAGGAGGAGTGACAAGCTTATGTAGTTTATTTCTCCTCCTCTTGTGATCAGTTGTCTGGTTTTGTAAGGAGAATAGCGCTACAGTTGCCACAGTCGTATCTGGATACCTTCTCTTTTTTTTGGCTCAGGAAGCCACTGACTAACCTGAAAGCACTTCATTTCATTCTGTCTGTTCTAAAATACTCAGATTCTGTTCTAAAATAAGCAGATTACCCTATTCATTTTTCTTAGGATTTGTACTGTAGGTCAAAGCAATATATGTTTTTTCCTACATGTAATTTGCAATTTATTTTGGTAGAACTGAATTCCAAGAACTTCCTATATTATTTCATATCCAAAGACAATTTGCTATGACTGACAACTAAAGAATATCTCTCAAGAGATGGAAACTCCTAGTTCTGATTTAGAAATTGTAGGTTCAGGTGATGCAGAACTCCTGATTTATATGAACAAATAGCCAAAACACACTGTTTTTAAAAGAGTAAAATATAATTTAAATGATCTTTAATATTGGAGAAGCATTTAAATGAAACATCCTAGGGAAGGAAATGCAAGTTTGAAGCATGAAATTATTTTCAAGGGAAATAAATATTACAAAAAATCCTTTTAGTATTCCACATAAATAAGTGAGGCTCAGGCCTAATGATGACTGTATTCCCTGTGCATGGCTGAGAAGAGAATTTCAGCTTTACACTAGATGTATTTTCAAACCAAAGCTCTTTTTTCCTACAAGCCAAGACCCTTTGAATTATGTGTTTATCATACTGTAGTCTTTAGCTATAGCATAGTGTCTTATTTCTGTTCCCATTTTCTTCAAGCAGAATCAATAACTGCAGCTACATTTTCCTTTAGCTGAGTGAGCCAGACTGCCTCTGAAGTAGAAGTGCTTTCCCACTCATGAAGGGTGCATTGAGTAGTGTTCAGCATACAAAACAAGCCTCAGGCCAACTCCGATGCTGCAAAGTCACAGGAAGCTCCCTAGAAATACTTAAATTATGGTTCCAATATAAGGAAGGTAACTTTTTCAATGGACATGAGAACTTTAAGAGACAAGGCACCTTCTGCAGCACCTCAGTTCCTGAGGCCACACGGGGATTTAACACCAAATTAAAGGATAAGCCACAAGTTCTTCCTGAACCTCATTTCCTTGGAGACCGTATGCTGTTGCTGTCCTGCTCTGAGCAGAAGACTCTCACAAATAAGTGGCCAGTGGCCCTCAAAATCATTATTTCCATCTTATTTATTTATTGTGATAGCCAGCTCAGTTCTTTCAGATGTGATGGGTAAAGAGAAATACCCCAGATAAGGAAAAATCTAGAATCAGGTTCTTCTGATGGTGGTGATTCCAAGAGACTTTAGGCCAGAGAGAAGGAGCTGCACCCTGGGCTTGGGCTGGCTTTAGAGAAGGACATATTCCTGTGGGGATCTGTAGGGTCTGTGTTTTGCCCTGGGATACTGAACCCAGACAGATGAGGAGGGGGTAGCTTCAAAGACTTGGCTCTCCCTGAGGACAGCTATGCCAGCTAGCAATCCTGCTGGCCCCAGGAGATCTGCCATCTCCTTGGGGTGTTGAGGGATGGCCAGGCTAGATTGCAAGCACCCTGCAAAGATATCTCTCGGGGAAAGCTGAACCCAAATTCCCCATCTGCGGATATCTGAGATGTGGTTGTTTGCTGATAGTGGCCATACCTCAGCTCTGCTTTACTAAGCAACGAGTATATGCCTCTATTGGCCCACACTGCTGGTCTTCCTGGGAGTATGGGACTCTCCAGCTATTGAAGGTATAACGTCACATTTGGGTGCCCAAGTAGCAAGTCTTTCTCATCTTACAGAGGACTGTGCCATCGTAGGAAGCAAGGGTAGCTCTTCAGTGTCTTTGGACAGCCAGGTGGAGCGGATCAGCTAAAGAGCTGTGCTGCAAAAGATGTGTAGGAGGAGAAGCTAAATAAGCTTCAGTAAAACTGTCAAGAATCTGTACTATTGTACATTACTACAGCAGCAACATAGAAACTAAAGCAGCTGTCTTTCTATTAATGCTCAGAGTGAGGGATTTAAACGCATTTGCAAAATTGCTGTTTGAGTTCCATGTTTTTACTAAAGCCAAATTGTCTCAATCTAGCCCCTTAGCAGTGCAAAAATCCCCAAAGCAGCACTCCTTGTAAGATCATTCAATTGCTTTTATCTGCTGTGATTTTGCAGTACATATACTTGAAAGGCTGCTTAGGCAGTGAAGAATTGCCAAGGGATAACTGAACCACAAAGGCTGTAGTAATAACAGAGGACAAAGCTGGAGCTATAATTCCAAGATTTCCTTGTTGGGTGGGAATGTAAGCAAATTTTAATACTCCATTAGCATAGTCCCTATCTAATTTTGTTTTCACCACACCTTATTGCTGAGAGCATTCTTTTGTGTTTTGCTCAGTAGGAAACTGCTGAGAGTATGTTGTTAAATATCAGGAAATAGAAACAACTTACAGAAAGACCACTTCTGCTATGCCACCACCACAAAGGGACTTTTATTCATGCTGCCTAATACAACAGTGCTCGGTTAGACGCCTGGTCAAGTAGTTGAACACATTGAATATGGAACATTTTCCTGACAGTGTGGCTGACAGACCTATACTTTACAAAATATTTAACACTACTGTATTAGAAGTGCATTTTAAGCTTTGGGAGTGGTACTTTTGCCACAGTTTTTTATACACATTCATTGCAGTCCAAAGAAGCTGCAGAGGCAGTAGTTGGATTGGTATCTGTTCAGTTCTGTAAAAGTATATCCATACGTATGTATAAAATTGAGAAAGCAAATTCTATAATCATGAAAACGTGTACCTCAGTAAACCACATGGATTTTCTTTGTGTGTAAACAAGACAAAAACTAATAATGTGCAACTACAAAATATTTAACCAACTCTTTATTAAACATGGATGGCTTATTTAAGATGCAGAACATTGTATTCCATTCCATTCTTGTATTCCAGAGGCCACAAAATTGTACATGGCCAGTACAACAAGGTTTTGTGTTTCAAACACAAAGAATCCACAGATTCTGCTGCATTACATCCAGTCTTAGCTAAGATCTGAAAGCTGGCCATTTGGGCACATTTCGAGTAATGACCAGACCACAGCTAAACTAGGCTCAGGAGGAATCCCAGAATTTTCCCAGTTTCCCAATGTCTTCTATTGTCTGAGAATAGAGAATACCCCAATTCTTTATTGCTTCAGATCAGTACACATAGAAACTTTTGTATGTTAGGTGACAAAATGCACCAAAGGACATCAACATTCACTAAGGAAAAAAAAAAGTTAGGAATAGAATAAGGAATATGTTCAAGCAAGAGAAGGAGCTATAATGTTCATTGTGAATTCTGTGCCTTTTCTATGCCTGTCATTGTGCTTCATTGTTGTTACCCTTAATGATGAGGGTATATTTAACATATTTAACAGCTTTTGATTCATTTTTAGACATGAACTTCTGGAAGAAGCTCGGAGAAAGGGTTTGCCCTTTGCCCAGTGGGATGGGCCTACGGTGGTCGCCTGGCTGGAAGTAAGCACTTCTCACACTGGTGGGCCACTTCTTTACCTAGATATCATTCCAAACAGAAGGAATTGTTTATTATTCACTTTCACCTGAAATGTGGGAGATGCAGATTGAAATCCTTATGACAGGCACTTCCTTCATCTCCACCATCAGTTGAGGTGCTGAGGGCTATCCTTTATTTCGAGGGTGTATATGAATGGAATTTGGAATACATCCAGAGAAAATTCTTCAGCAGAAGTCTCTACCAATTTTGACAAAAATCAATTTTAGTTTTAGGTGAAAGAACTACTTGAAAAACACCTACCCAGACCTTGGGGGAACATGAAGGCAGAATGTCAGGATGTTCTCATACATTATAGACAATCACTTCTACGTGGCGCCAGCTCTGTGCAGAGACAAGCTCTTTGTTGGCTAAAGCTGTAGCATCTGTTCTTTGTCTGCACTGAGTGTCTCCATGTATTCCTAACTATTCTCATGTCTGATCATCAGAAATAATCTGCAGAACTTTTCCCTGCAACTAGAAAAAATAGCCCCACTTCAAGGCTTTGACAGAAGCATGTTCAGGGAATAAATAAGGAGTGAGGAATGAAAGAAGCTGACATCTACAAAACTTCTACTTCACATTTTATTTGAAGGTTCCTAATGAAAAAGGATGAAATGAAAACCGCAGAAAGGCTGTTCAAGCATTCAGACATAACCTTGGAAAATGGGATGATATCTTTCTTCCAGAAAAACAAACTGCTATCAAGGAACATTTGTTAATTTGGCTGGCAAATGACTTTTCTGGGAAGTATGACAGTTGTGTAGCCAGATTTGTATCAGTCAGAAATATTCACTATTACAGTGACAACTGTAATACTACAATTACTGGCAAGGTGCACAGCAAAGGTCTAAGCATTTCCAAGTACTGAAAACAGTTTGTCCCTTAAAATCCTCCACTGTGATGTAAAATGTGGGGATATTTCTGGCAATTTAAGTTCTGATTATTTTTTTTTTAATTTTTTGCCTTGATTCTTAGCTGTGAAAGTGATGCTTCCCAGTGCCTCAGAGAGATGTTTTAAAGAAAAATTGATGTCTCTGAATTTCTGGGGAAACGTAATGAGAGTAGCACAGGAAAGCTCATGCAAAAGGTTATGTTGCAGTATCCAGTGCAAACTGTGTCCTGATGATAAAAATATATGAGGCAGAAGTGTTGGATTTATTCAGTGAGCATCAGTGCATTCAGCCATCAGATAGACACTGTGTGCATTCCATACTCTCCTGGGGAAAATGTAATGTGTGACCCTGGGAATACAAACTGAAATTAATATTAAAGGAGCCAAAGGGCCAATTTGAAGTAGTGGATGTGATTGCAGTTGTGATATGTCCAAACTTTTCAGGGCTCAACTTCTCAGCATTAGCATTTATCCTGGTCATTTGTAGGTAGCACAGACATAGCTGAGATATATTTTAAGAACTGTGACTTTTCTTAACTAAAGAAAAGTGTATCAGTCTTGAACTGTGGATTCACTGCCTATGTGTGAATTCTATACTGTAAATGTATCCTATTTTTAGGGACTGTTCTCATCCACCTTCATTTTCTGATAGGGACAGCTGTTTGTTAAAGAACTAGTTTACCTAATGAGCAGCAAACACATGAATCTGTTTCTGCAGAGTGAATAACTCCCAGTGTTCATACATTTCTGCTTTTCAAGCGCAAATATGAAAAAGAAATAATTAAATGGAAGTCAAATTAAATGGAAGTATTAAATATATTTTAAGTCTATATGTAGTTTCCACATGGGTCTTTGTTTAAGTGCAACTGTATATCACAGAATCACAGAATGTCAGGGATTGAAAGGGACCTCAAAAGATCATCTAGTCCAATCCCTCTGCCGGAGCAGGAACATCTACTAGTCACACAGGAATCTATGTAAATCTTGTTTTCATTTTTTATTTTCAAGAAGCTTTTTATGTCATTGCAACTAAACTGAGATTAGATCATATTTTCCAGGTTCAGACTAGAATATTCACTATTTTGCTGCACAGCAGAAATCTCACATTACACTTTGTGCTTCCCAGTGCCAGTGGCAAGAACTACGTTCTAAAAAAATCCAAAATGTCACCTAGAGTTAAGTACCTACATAAGTTGTTCTTTGTTTTCCATTGCGCTATCCTCAGAATCTCAGTGGTTATGGCATTTGCTGCCTACATGTGCTTTTCACACTTTATAGTATAATGTATTTCACGCCATGACAAAAACTTCCAATGTGTATGTAGCCCTACTATGGAATTACCTCTTTTGGGAGCAAAGATGTGTAGACACTGATAGTCATATCAAGCTCAGAAGACATGGCAGAATTAGTACTGAGTACGTTCCAAGAGTGCTAGAGATGGAAAGCACCTCTAAGAAGAAAGGACCAGGATGCTGTGCCACTTTGAAACACAGGGCTGCTGCTGACCTAGGCTAATAAGTCTCCTAAGTAGAGAAACCTGAAGTGGCAGTTACTTATCTTCTGAATCCATGGTGATGTAGTTGTGCTCACATCTCACTGTAACTTCTAACCAGTCTTTCCAATCAGGTTACTACCACACCAGCTTGTTCCTAGATTTGCAGTATGCGCAGCTCTCACTAGGTTGGTTATCTGTACTGTGCTTATTTCTATAAAGAAAATACAAGTGGCAAATGATAAAAGTGCCCCATAAGTATACCATAGGGACTAACATGGAAAGAGAATGAAAACCAGATTAGGACAAAATGGTAAAAATAACTTAAATGATTCCTATTTGTTTCTTTTCTGTGCATGATAAGACTATAAAACCACCAGTGATGCTGACTCGTGCCACAATTTGCTTGAGAGCACAGGAATGCAGTAGCCCAGATGATGAAGCTCTAAAAAATAATCCAAAGGATTCCTTTGCTTTAAATGTCTGGCTACAATAGAAGCAATAAAGAGTTCCTGTGAAGTCATGGCAATTTCAGTGCTTTTGAAACAATTTCATTTTAATAAAGGCTATGATAATTATATTCATTTGTGTGAATTACTAATCTTATTCAGGTTGATAGGTGCCTCAGTGATTAATTTCATCTGAAAAATGAAGTGGTGCTTGGAACAAATGTGTGCTTTGTCTCAACAGCTCTGGCTGGGAATGCCAGCTTGGTATGTGGCCGCCTGCCGTGCCAATGTGAAGAGTGGAGCCATCATGTCTGCTTTATCTGACACCGAGATTCAAAGAGAAATTGGAATCAGCAATCCTCTTCATCGCCTAAAACTCCGATTAGCAATCCAGGAGATGGTATCACTCACAAGCCCATCGGCACCTCCAACATCTAGAACAGTGAGTTCTGTTCAGATAACTTCTTTCCCACTTCATTCTGCAGGAGATTGCAGAAAGGCTTTGGTAGTAGCAGAGTGACTCTGATAACCCACGATTCCCACTCAATATGAACAGTCTTATGGAGAAGCATTTGTTCATCATTCACTTGATTATTGATCACTGATATATTTACCTTATTTGTAATTTTACTTGTAGGTGTGCCCTTCTGTTCCTTCAGGTGAACTATCCCAGCTAAATCAGATTGTCTTTTTTTGTTGTTTACCTTTTTTATCATTTGTGGAGTTTTGTAATGCAGGAGGGAGAAGGGGTTGTTTAGGAATATAGCTCTTCTGAATCTTGGTCCCTTTCCCCTTTTTGTACCCTTTCTAATGATTTACGATCTGATTTGGCTGCTTGAAGGTACCTCATGCTTTTAGGAGAAGCAGTGATTAGAGGCGTAGAAGGCAGAAGTGGAACACATGGGAAGGAAAGAAGTAGAGATAAAATAAGTCTGAAAGGAAAGAGGGGAATATATTAAAAAGAGCCTGAAAGTGCATTGGGGGAGAGCAAAAATGTTTGTGCTGTAGATAAAAGACATTTTTTAAAATGGAAAATGGAGAAAAACAGGCCAAATGGATGAGGAGAAAAAGAAAGAAGGTAACGAGAGGGGAGTTACATGCTGAAAGGCTGATGGTGATGGCTATGAAGAAGGCAACAGAGACTGAAACAACAAAAAAATTCCTGAACAAGTTAAAAAGTAAGGTTTGATTGGATGGGAAACATGGCATAGAAGTGAAAGACAAAGACTACTGCTTACATAGTGCGGCCTGGACTTCTAATGATATTAATAATGTTAATAATTGTCTTTTGTAATTTCTAATTTTCATGGAATTCATGAAGCATCTTTTGGTAGAAATTAGAATTGAGATACCTTGGAGGGATTCAGCAATTTATCCAGAACCATTGAGTTGAGATATGGGACAAAAGGATCCAAATGTTCCCATTGGTTGGCCTTTCACCTTTGCACTGCTAAGAGGCTTTCAAAAATTATAATTCCCCGTCTGATACTTCCTCCCCACAGAAACTTAACCATGGTATTGTCACAAATTATAATGTGAGTATATATTACAGACACAATACAGTGTTGAATTACTAAAAATACATTTCCTATCAAAATCCATTTTGGATATTTTTGATTTCAAAGCACAAGACGATTGTCACTTAGGAAAAAAGAAAACAACACATTCAAGCTAGTAGCTTGGGAATAATTTGCTCTTGACTTCTCCTTATGTAACTGACAGGAAAATGCTGCACTGCCCTCAACTGCGCATTTCTGAATCCCAAATCTTTCTGCTTCCCCTCTTCCTCAGGAAAGGAGTTAATTTACTGCAGCCCCCAAAAAAGCACAGTACATTCCACCTTGTGTGCACAGCAGGCTTCCCACCCATTTCCTGCATCATCTCATTGTCCTTGCAAGAATCTAAATGAAAACAGGTCAAAGAGGAAAACAGCAGTCTTACAAGCGTATTCTCTTGACATTTTTGTTTTGGAAATGTGGGGGAAGTAATCATTATTTAGATTACAATATGAGCTTGTGATGTGTGCAGAATATTTAGTCTGCAAAGTCTTTTAGAAATGAAGCTTACCTACAGATAAATCCATGACCTAAAGGTTGTATTTGCTACTTGCGTGTGAAATGCAGCTTTAATTCTTCTTTCCTTTGCGGCTGTGCTCATCCATCAGTGCTAGCTGAAACATTCCATCACATCTGTTCGGACTCCTCTAACAAAGAAACAAACCAAATTGTCTCAAGTTGTCTCTAACTGCCGCTCGGTAGAGGCAAGATGATGGTTGTGCTGATGGTGATGCTATACGCTGTTAACTTACAGTGGTGCTGCCTTTCTTCTTTACCACTGCTTACCTAATGTGGATCCCTCCTGCCTCCCTGCGGGCCCTGCTCGTAGCCCTCAGGCAATGTTTGGGTGACCCATGAAGAAATGGAAAATCTTGCTGCTCCAGCTAAAACGGTTAGTCCTTCCCTTTGCATGTAAGCATTACCACAGTGCTCAAAGCAGCTTCTGCAGGCTGCTTCCAAGCATGCCAGTAGAAAGAGCAATTCTGTTGTTTCTCAGCAAAAGAAATTTCAAACGGTGTTGTAATCACAAAGATTGTGCAAGCCTAAAAGTTGAAGTTCTACATTGTTTTTTTTCTCTGACAACTTGAAACTTCACTCAATGAAATAATGAAATAGCTGAATATTGTTGGTAAAAATAAACTTAGTGACACTCAATTGACCAGAGGAAGATTTCATCCTGTTTGAGTGGTCAACCAGAACAATGTATTTTTGCCATAAAATTGCTGTGTGAAAAGCGCTGTTCAGTCTATTCATAAGAACACGGATTTTATTGTGAACATTACAAGATCTAACTAGAAACAAATAATTGCATTTTTAACACCCAGTTTTGGAGAGGAAATGACTGTATTTTGATCATGAATCATAGAAAGTATTTGAGATAATGCTGTAGAGTTTCACTAAACTGTAAAGATTTTGTATCTTGAACACAGGTAGATTTGCCCTGCTAAAATTTTATGGCTATAATCTTCGTAAATCCTTCTGGTAGCTCATCCCAAGGCATTGAAAGTAACTTGAGTTTAGAAATTTTAACAGTACATTTTACAGATATGTTTTCAATCATAGTAAGATTGCCATTTGCATGAAAGCCACATCTGCTTTTTAACTCATTTTTATTGTCTTTTTACCTGCTTTACTAATTGCTTCCTGTTGATAACACAGAAAGAGTCTGAAGAAGGCAGCTGGGCCCAGGTATGACCTTTTTGCATGATTTTTTTTGAATGTAGGGTTAACAATAATGTAATTAACACATTATCAATAGTCAAAGAGAATGGTATTGTGACAGTATCTCAAAGACTGAATTGTAATTTGCACATGCTATAATTCTTCATTAAAAAAAAAAAAAAAAAAAATTCTTCTTCAGACAGGTTTGCTAGGGAATGCACAAACAGATGCATATGTAAATATTTTTCTTAAAAGGAAATGCTGTGAGGTATACAAAACAGTGATTTGATGGGCTTCAACACAGTCCTTTATTTTACATGCCCATTACTAATATGATTTGTTAATATCCCAAGGATGATAAAGAATTAAAGCATTCAAATAAGTAGCAGCAAGTTATGAATGCTGATAGTTTGATAGCCCAAAATATCCTATGGAATTTGGACATTTGGGATACCTCAAATGCTAGCAGAAAGCATTTACCGATCATTTCAATGGAGTAGGCTGTGTCCTTGCATTCAGCTTGGAGGATTTTTGTTCTCTGAATATAGAATCATAGAATATAGAATCACTGAATCATAGAATCACTGAATGGTTTGAGTGGGAAGGGATCTTTAAGATCACCAAGTTCCAACCCCCCACAGTAGGAAGGGACACCTCCTTCTGGACCAGGTTGCTCCTGGCCTTGAATGCTTCCAGGGAAGAGCATCCACAGCCTCACTGGGCAACCTGTTCCAGTGTCTCACCACTCTCACGGTAAAGAATTTCTTCCTGCCATCTACTCTAAATCTACTCTCTTCCAGTTTAAAACCACTTCCCCTTGTCCTGTAGCTCCGTGCCCTTATAAAAAGTTTGAAAAATTTATCTGTTTTGCATCTTAATTATGCAAACCATATAAAAAATAGTACCACATGCAGGTATTTGTTTCAGATACTTTTTCCTCACCCTCTTGAAATCTTAGCTGCACAACGTAGTAGCTTCATGTCTCATCTCTATGAGAAATCTGGCTTGCTCACATTTTAAAAGTTGAGCTTACGAGGCACTTATGTTTAAGATGGTGACAGCTGAAAATATCGTATTTTGTCACCTGCTGAAGACCACTCATGTAAGCTTGGCTGACAAATGAAATTAACATTTAGTCTCAGGAGTAATCATGAATTGCAGAAATGAGAAAAGCCATTAGCTCCTACTGGGGAAATCATACCCTCCTCCCTCCCCTGACACAGAGCGACTCAACTGCAGTTGGTTCCTTGCAGCCATGTTTGTGTTACCAAGCATTATGCAGCATCTGCCTAGCATATGTATTCCAGAAGTTGAATGGACAGCCTATAAGACCCTGAAGCAAACACATTTTGACTGTGTGATGTACTGGCATGCATTTAAAAGACAAAATGGAAACTATTACTTTGTGTTCTAACAGTTGTTTACATTTTGCACAGATAGCAAACAAGACTAAAAATGCTAAGTATTGCTACTGGTAACAGAGTAGCTGACAACTCCGAATTATGAAATGTCAAAATAATGAAAACAGTGCATGTTTTTCCTTTAGACTGATTTTCTAAGCTAAGAAGTCTTGCTAGAACCAAACATAGTATGTCAATATAGTCTTCAGTCTGTGGTGCAACCCAGAACAAACTTATGGAAATAACATCCCCCCCCCTCCCCCCCCCCCCCCCCTTTTCTTTTTTACTGATTTTTCTTTAGACACTGGCCTATGGTGACATGAACCACGAGTGGATAGGTAATGAATGGCTGCCCAGCCTGGGCTTACCTCAGTACCGCAGTTACTTCATGGAGTGCCTGGTCGATGCGAGGATGTTGGATCATCTGACGAAGAAAGATCTGCGTGTGCACTTGAAAATGGTGGACAGCTTCCATCGGTATGTCTGCACATGCAAGGCCTCTCGTGTCAGATGCAGCACTCAGTGCTGCTCAGAGCAACAGTGCTTGCTATTTGTAGTTCTGGCCTGGAAAACCTCATGGAGGAGTTTGTGCATGAGCAGAGAGACTGACTCCTTCAGTAAGAGCAACTGCATCACAATGCTGTCTCATAACTGAGATACTGGTACAGATAATTTCATAATAAGCAGGGAACCATTAATGTATAAACAAAGCCATTAATAACAGAAAAACAAATAGTTAATCTATTAAATGGCCTTAAATTATCAGAAGATGTTGAACTAAGATTGGGAGTCCTGAGTCTTTGTAATAATGAAAAGCTATTGTGTGCAGCACATAAAATCTGCTCACAGAGCAAGCACATTGGCAGTTACTTGGGTTATCTAGGGACATAGTCAGGAAGCTAAATTGGAAATATGGAAATAAAGGCTTTTGACTTCAGGAGAAATGATGTCTATGTGGCAAGAAATGGATTTTGTTAAATTTGCTATCTGACACTTCTTTTTGAGGAGTGATTTGACAAAACACTTAATTGGTCTCCCAAGGCCTGGCCTTTTCTTAATGTTTCAGGTTACTTATCCTATAACATGTATTCAAACATGTTCATTTTGGTTTGTCCATTTCAATTTTTAAAGTCTGTTTAGTTTTTTTTAATGATTTTTCTCTCCTTTTTTTTCTCAAGACCTGTTACATGGGCCCCATGAAACAGCTCATGTGACATGCAGGAAATACATCCTAAATATGTTCCCATCTTCACATTTTTCTTTATTAACTCTGTAAATGTTTCTCTTTAAATAACAGAACAAGCTTGCAATATGGAATCATGTGTTTAAAGAGATTGAATTATGATAGAAAAGAACTGGAAAAGCGAAGAGAAATGAGTCAGCATGAAATAAAAGGTGATAGTTCTGGGAATGAATACTGGGAATGTTTCTTTTGAAGCTTCACACTATTAACCCCCTTGTCATGCCACTTAGCAAAGCATTTAAGCGTGTGCTTTAAATAAACCTTGCACAAATCCAGCTGTTGGCAGAACACAGAACCTCTCCCTAAATTAGTCACAGTAATACTTTGCTAAATTGGGGCTGCAGTTCTGAACAGTGGTTTGATGTCCACCTTTTGCTAAATGGGATGCTGGGCACGGATCCTATCCATCTTTAAGTCTCAGAAGCAGAAGGCCAAACAGCCTCAGGTCAGTGAGAGGTGTCGGGTAGCTCTGGGACACCTAACCCTGAGCACTTGGACAAATCTTTGCATTTGATGTCCCAGTTCGCAGCACGAACTGCAAAGAGATTGCTGGGGGGGAAGGCCACCAAGGCAGTTGTTTGAAAAATATGCATATATACAGGAGCAGTTCCTAACAGAACCAACCTCATTAGGGGATTTAGCAGCTGATTTAGAAGTATTTTTCTGCACAAAGCTCCCTGGAGCAGTTGCAGCCTCACTGCACAGCTCTCTTTTTTGTGGGTAGCAATTAGGGTTGTTGCTCCCCCCTGCCTCCATGCTGAAAGTGAATCCTTTGATTCCTCAAGCATTGCCAGCTCTGAGAGTGACAGCAGTTTGTGCCTTTCAAATGCAGTGCTTGTTGGAAGAACTGAAAGAAAAAGGTGTGTGGGGGAATTCAGAAGGGTAAAAATCTTTGGAGAGGGCAGGTGATGGCATGCACTGAGCCAAAGACTTGGAACTGGAGGCATCAGGTCTGCCTGAGTGGCTGTGGCTGGACTCTCATATGGGGTTTTGGCTTTTGGTCTGGGATCTCAGAGTTGCTCCAGCAGACCTGAGAGCAGGGTGACCACCAACACATCACCCTTCAAACTGCTGACACAACCAGGCAGGGGTTGGGCTCAGCGATGCCAGGCTGCGGTTGGACCCATCCTGACACCAAAGTTTGGAATGTGATGGAGAACACTGCTCCTGGGAAAAGCTCTGCTGTTCTGTGGCTTCAGGAAGACCCTTCACCACAACGCAAAGTGCAGCACAGTATTTCCCACCCACAGGTACAAAGAGCAGTGGGAGTAACTTTCTTTTAATGTAATGGACAGGGCAGGGTACTTTTTTTTACAAGAGCAAAATCCTCTTAAACGGTTTCCCAGCTCGTTTTGTTGCCTTAGCCTTCTAATTTCCGTGGACTTGGACAGCAAAACCAGCTTTCAGAACTAATAATAATTCCAGTCTCCAACACTGTGAACTTTCCACCAGATTCTGCAGGTGCAGGCACAGCCCACAAATGTCTGATACAAAATGCTCAAGTGAAGCCTCAAAGAATGGGTATTTGTGCTGCATGACAAAGCTGTAAAATCTTGCTTAAGAACTGGAAAGGGTTTGGAGGGTGCCCATTACACCTGCCACGCTTTCTCAAGCCTGCTTGCTTTAATTTCATCTGTCTCAAAGTGAGGTGATCAATCAGTGAGCTAGAGGCTCCTTTAGAGCTGATAAATGGACGATGGATCTCTAGAAGAGGTGAAAGGAACAATGTTCTGGAGATGCCCTCTGGAGGCACATGGGAAACAATTTTCTTTAGAAAGCATTCAGAACAACCATTTAACAACCATGTAAGGGGAAGGCAGCTAAAACTGCAAAGCTGTTCCCACACACCTTGGGTTTCCACTGGGAGTCACTGAAGCCATTAGAGCTGTGCTAATAGTTTACTGATGTTCCCCATGCAGAAATTAAACCACTTTGAATGCATGCAGCTGTACAGTTTGGAAGATACTAGTTACCAGGCCCTGACCCACTGTCATGTTCTTACAGATGTGCTGGTGTGGAGCAATGACCGCGTCATCCGCTGGATCCAAGCGATCGGCCTACGGGAATACGCAAACAATATTCTAGAAAGCGGTGTGCATGGTTCCCTTATAGCACTGGATGAGAACTTTGATTACAGCAGTTTAGCTTTACTATTACAGATTCCAACGCAAAACACCCAGGCAAGTCTGCTCACACTACTTCTGGTTAATCTGTACCCGTGATTGCCACTGATTCCTCTTCAACCATTTTAATTGTTGACTTTGGTATCTCTAGGCACGGCAGATCCTTGAGAGAGAATACAACAACCTTTTAGCACTAGGAACTGAAAGACGACTTGAGGAAGTAATTAATTTTATTTTCAGTATTTATAAACTATCACAGTAAAACATAAAAGTTGAATGCAATGCATGAAGATATGTTAATCCACCCATGGTTCAAAAGAGATGTTGCAGGTGTTTAAAAAAAAAATAAATTAGGAAACCAAGGTTTTTAAAGTGGCCTCCATATGGCTACATATCCATCCATCCATCCTTAGCACATGGGACACTAATGTGTGCTCTGCACTCTTAAGATGAATGCTTTCCATAGAGGAAAAACATAGAAAGGTGCATGGGAAGATGAGGGTAGATGGGGCAATGGGGAAAGGCCTGAAAGGTCTGTGCGACCTGTTCTTTGGGCCACTTCAAACTTTTATTCGAAGACAAAACAGAGGACAGGAAAAAGTGCATTTCTGGCAGTTATTTTTTTTTAAGACAATCAATGTGTCCCACAGTGAGAGTGAGGAAAGTTACCTAGGAATCTCAAATACAGCTATGGAAAACATTCATCTCAAGGTCAGACTCTGGTGCAGAAATGTTCAAGGAGCAATAAACACTTTAAGGGCTTGACAAAAATGTGTGATACCTACCAATTCTGTGCATGTTTAATTCCATGCTAGAGCTTTACTTAAGCCTCCAACTGCAGTAACAAACCACTGCAACAAATATCATAACAAACCACTATATTTATAAGAGACCTTACTTCTAAGAAGCTATCCTCCAGCATGTCAAGTCACCAACTTAAGCTTTTCACCCTAGTGTTTAGTATTAATTTCTTAAAGCATTTACTTTTGTAAGAGCATCTCAAAAGCACTGGACACAGTGCAGCAAAGTAGGGCACTTGTTGCAAACCAGACCTGTCGGTGGGTGAGGCAACAGCCAGGTGATCAATGGCAGATTTCCCTTGGCTTTATCCGACACAACTCTGTGTCTCGACAGAGCGACGACAAGAACTTCAGGCGCGGCCCCTCCTGGCGACGACAGTTTCCCCCCCGTGAGGTCCATGGCATCAGCATGATGCCCGGCTCCTCTGAAACGCTGCCGGCCGGCTTCAGGTTGACCACGACCTCAGGGCAGTCCCGGAAAATGGCAACTGACGGTATGAAGTCATTTCTGCACTTACAGAAAGCAGGAGGCTTCCCCTAGCATGGTAACCTGACTTCAGTGCACAACTGTCCTGTCACAAACAGCCAGGTTCACCTACTAGCACAGGATGGATGAATGGAGTCCGGGACAGGGGAAGGAGAGAATGGCAGAGCACTGACTTGGCATGTTAGTGATGTTTCTCATGTTTATGTAAGACTGTTCATTGAAAGTAAATATAGAACTGGCCATCCTGAGCGCCAAAGAAACATTCAGAAAGAGGTATTTATTCGCTGATGTTCAATCTGAGAGTACATACAAGATCTAAACAACTTTTTCAGCTGACAAACCTCTCCATTTGGCACAGTTTATTTCAGAGGATGAGCTTAGGATAGTGATAAGAACAAGGAGGAATGGTTTTAAACTGAGGATGTTTAGGTTAGATATTGGGAGGAAGTTTTTCACACAGAGGGTGGTGATGCTCTGGAACAGGTTGCCCAAGGAGGCTGTGGATGCCCCATCCCTGGAGGCATTCAAGGCCAGGCTGGATGTGGCTCTGGGCAGCCTGGTCTGGTGATTGGCGACTCTGCACGTAGCAGGGGGTTGAAAACAGATGATCATGGTGGTCCTTTTCAACCCAAGCCATTCTATGATTGTATGGTTCTATGATTTAGATGCTCTTTTAGGAAAGTAAAGATAACAGCTCCCTATCTGACAATCAAAGAAGTCAAGTTTATAAATTGTTGTAAGAAGGCAGGGAGAAAAGGGAATTCCATTGAGGCTCTTCCATTAGATATGTGAACAATAAAAGCCACTCGAGTGCACCTGTCTGAAGCTTTGAGAAGTAATGTCCCATTTCTAACAAAGCTCTTTACTTCCTCATGAGAGAATTTAGGTCTACAAACAGGTTTGTCTTACAGTAATGTAATACACTGTGGTGATTACATTTTGTAATTCTTTAATGAATTTGGTATGAAAGTTCAAACATCTAAATTCCATTAAAGTTTCTCACCCTCTAAGAATATTTCTTTATAACTGCAGTTACAGATGGAATAATTTACTGATTGCATCACTGTATTCATTGATTTCACTGCTCATGCGCACGCTTTGCTTTTAATCCTGCACTTCTTGGTAATGTTGAAGCTGTACAACAAAAATCCATTCCAAGGCAAACTCCATGCACACAGAAAGGTGCAAACTCCCAGGGCACTTCCACTTTCTGTAGCAGACAAGGCCCTTATAAGCATTCATAGACTTTGTCTTTTAGCCTCGCTATGAAGCAGAAGACACTATCTGCATTTTATAGATGGGGCACTGTGGCATAGGGGAAATTCAGGTGATTCCCCTGATTTAACTCTGGTCTTCCAGATTGTTTATTACTGAGCTGGATACAGAATCTAGTACATCTAAAATGAGGTAGCTTTGAGACCTATATCTTCATCTAGGATTTGGTTTCCTATCACCCACTGCTGAGAACACTCCGGTATTTAAACACCATGGCAAGTACATTATAAGGACTTCTAACAAAATAAATGCAAAAATAAGTTTAAGCTGTAGTTACTTACTTAAGGAATACAGATTCGACAGTAGACATGAAGAGACTTTGAATGAGTTCTGCACTAGATTGCACCCAAATTATGTCATAGAAAGTCACAGAACAATTTAATAGCCATCCTTCAAGTGGGAAACAGAATTATTTCTTTTATTCGTAATTCTAAAGAGGTTCTGGTTTGTTTCTTTTTTTTTTTTTCTTGCAATTTGCAGTTGCTTCATCACGACTGCAGAGGTTAGACAGCTCAACAGTTCGCACATACTCATGCTGACAAGGCCTAGCAAAGACGCCAGCACTGAATTGCTGTGAGTATTCAAAAGGGGCCATTGTGAAACCTCTTTATGTACACTGCACTCAATGCTCTTTGGCACCTATTCAAGCAAGAGGCAGCATGAAGCAGAGGACCTAAACTCAGAGCCACTGGGTGGCCATTTGATTAAACCAACAGTCTCAAGCTCAGTCCTGGAGACACTGCTCCCCTCCTTTCCCTACCTCCAATGGCAGGTTCTCTCTGCTGGTACCACCTTAGCAGATAAAACAGTTTCCAGATGACTTCTCTTCAGGTGATGGCTTGCCAAGCATAACAAATGTGTTCTCTAAGCTAGAACAGGGGAGCAGAAGGCACAGGGACTTCAGTTCCTTCATGTAAATTTGAAATAGTTTTACCAGGATCTGGGGAAAGAAAGGAAAACAACCTAGTAAAGCTGATGGGATTTATGTTTCTTGTCTTTTAATGAGAGATATGGCTCCATTTAGAACACCAGGCAGATGAATAAAACTAGGACAAAACTTCTCATATGCAGAAAATCATCCAAAATTATCCACTGTAGAGATTCTCAATTCCAAAATCATGCCCAGCATAAGAAAAGGACACCGAACTGGATGCAAGTTTACATCAAATCTCGTACCACAGTTCATGTTGCAATTCCCACCACCTCTCTTTTAAATATGTCAATGAATGACAGTTATCCTGCCTGAGTTCTGCAGAAAAATTTTGCTGCTGTTTCACAAGTTTTTTGCAAAAAAAACCCAAAACACTTAACATGATGAGCGCTTTCATCAATATGGCATCATTTCATGCTAATATTTCTCAGTAACATATCATTTTTTTTTTCCATTCAGTTACTCAGGGGAGTTGGAAAGTGTATTTGGACAGCTCCAAAACCCCACCAAGGCACTGAAAATGTTTTGATAGCTGTTACCCATCATAGGCAAGACAAGACATGCCAGGATCCGCAAGGAAAGAATTGCTGTTCCTAATTTTCCCAACAAAGTCTTTTTTTAAGATCTTCAACCAGGAGAGGCTTGGGGCCACCACAACTTTATTAACTGGGCATATTCAAAGACTAAGGAACCGCAAATACTACCGATGGGAAATGCAGATTGCTCAGGATTCTGCTCATGACATCAGCCTTACTCCATAGATTCCAGGAGACTGTAGGTGTACAAAATTGTCATTTAGCAGAAAAAGAAACAGTCACTGAAAAATAAGCCCAGATTAATTATTTATCTAAAACTGGCAAGCTTAGCAGCTGGTCATACAAAGCTGACTGTGGAGTACATACACTATATAAATCTTTTCAAATATGTGTATGCAGATTAGAACTTGGTGTTTTGTCAGTAAAATCGATGACAATCCCAAATGGGTTCAGTGGAAGCAGAAACTGATAGCAGAGATGTGTATCTTTTAGCCTATATACATCTGAACTACAATAAGTCACTGCCTATGATTCAGATCGTTGAAGTTCAGATGCTAAGCAATCCAGCAGGCCAGGAACAGGCAAGGCATGTGAGGCAATATTTTCCAACAGGTCTGACAGCTGCAACAAGGGCAGAAATTGAAGAGTGGTATGTTAATAAAAATTAACGTGTGATTTCCCAGGGTGTTTATTCCCAGTTGATCCTTCAGTAATTGTCTAAAAACTAATACTCCACAAACAGAAGTAGCAAAACTTTGTTGGCACTGTAATATATGGGAGTTATGTATTTTGGGGAAAAAAAAAACAACCCACATGTTTACAAAGTTATACAAGCTACACAAGTGAACTTCCATTTCTATAGGAGCAGTTTAAACTATTTCACCTGATTCAGGTATCAATGACACAAATCCACTGCTGGTGTTTCTTGTCCACTGTGCTGAGAATAGCATACTAATCTTAAAGAGGCAAGAGCTTTACCAGTATATTGGTAATAAATTCTAAGCTGTAGAGGCTCTTATGTAAGGATGACTGAACGAACATATGCTGTTTCTTTTCACTTACTGCAGAGTGCTTTTAGAGAAGCAACAAGATGGTATAAGCTAGAACTCAGGCTACGCATCGTTCATCAGTGCAATTCTAAACTGCCACCAGCATTCAGTACCAAGTAAAATTTATTCCGGATTTCAGTTAATTTTATAAAAATGTTGCAGGAGAAAGATTTCCTTCATTATTATACCAGGCATGAAAACTTAGGTTTCAACAGACTGAGTTTGTTTGAAAGTGATTGAAAGATTGCAGAAGAATTTTCAGGGTTCTGGCATCACGTTTCCTGAGTTATAGCTTCTTCACAGAAAGAACTGATGGATGCTCATACAAAAATGCTTCATTATAATATTCTTGAAATTTTTCAGATCCAAGTCAGACTGAGACCCAGGCTTGCAATACCTTGCCTAAAATATATCAGTAACCATGTTACTACAGTGACTGAACTATTTGCACATGGGACTGTTTCTAAGTAGGCAGCAGAGGAATTGGGTACCTGCACAAGCAGTTGCACAACAGCAATACAAGTGTATTATTAAAATAGTAAAGAGGTCTATGCATATTAAAAGCAGCCTGAACAGAGAGCTATGAATAGGTTGCACATGGAACAAATGAGATGTTCTGTGATGACAGCAGACTGCAGAATTCTTGCATTCTGCTACCCACAGAACACGTCAAAGCCTCGGATTTCAAAACAGTTTATGCCAACAATACCAAGCGGATGCAGTCATCCAGTGTCTCTTCACAATGGGTTAAATCCTCGTGCCTTCAAATTGTACTTCAGGTATATTTTAAACATTTGTTGAAACCACCATGATGAGTTGCCGTAAGACATGAACTGAGATTTTCAGAACAGTTAACAAGAACATATTCTACATGCCTGAAGTACTCAAAGCCCAGTTTGAGTACACTCTTAAGATCACGAATTTAAGTACATTTAGGACTACAGGTGCCAAGCCATTTCATCTTGCACAGAAGTTCAATAGTGCATACGGGATGGTGCAGCTCCTGCTGCCATGGCTGTTAACCAGCAAAGCACCTGGAAACCAGGTCTGCGAGCAGTGGATTCGGCAGTCACCTTGTGCAGCTTTCCCTGCACTTCTGCCTTATAAACCACTCGTCACCACCAAAACCAAAGGCTCAGTCAGAACAGTTTCACTGCTACAGGCTGGCGCAAAGAGCATACCACAGTTCCACATTTATTCTGATCAAATGTCAGGGGATTTGTAAAATCAACTATGTACTTCATCAGCGAAGGATTCCAAAAAGGATTTCTAAAGACAGATGGAAGAGTTCCAAAAAAGATGTGAATGATAATCCAGAAATAGCTGGTCCACAGCAAAGAAATCATGAGGGTCAAAAAGGTAAATGCTGTCAAGTTGCAGTGAGCAAGGAGAAGCTTATGGAGTACATAAAAAAGAGACGTGGTTTAAATACTTCAGAAGTCACTTTCAACCTTAATGATTCCATAAAGAGAAATCTGCATGCTTAAGTGGCTATGTTCAGCTTTGGGCCAAACACACAAAGGCCTACAGAAGCAGGAAACCCCAACCACCAACACTGAACAAAATAAAAACAACAACAACAACAAACACAGCTATGAAGTGAACTGAAATGAACATGCACAGGAGTTTGTTTTGATCAAGTGTGTACTATTAAAAGATTAAAATGCTTAATTAATAGATTTATGCTATAGATCTAAAATTAAAGAATACATGTTTCCCCCAGAAGTTTCAGTAAAACGTGCAACAGCTTACCTAGCATCACTGTGTCCTAAACCAAATTACCATAACAGAACCTCACTAATTAATATTTGTTTATTTTTTCCTTTAGATGTCATCTCTTTCTTCTACTTTACCTGAAGTGCACTACCACTACTTAGGAAAAAAGAACATTAAAACTCTCTGCAAGAACAGGGTAATAGGGAAGAGAACACGAAGTTTCACAGATCTGACGTTCTTTTCACATTTTGGTTAATTTAAAACAAGAATGCTAATAATGAAAAATCTAAATTACTTAAAAACAAGCAAACAAACAAAAAACTAAGAGAATAGCAAAACAACCTCCCCCTTTCCTCTCAGCATTTCTGTCATCAGAAATTTGGCAGTAGTACACATCCAAAGCTTTTATCAAATGAAGCCACTCATTTTTACATTGTTCCATCTGTTTTACTGTAAAATACTAGACATTACGTATTTACTGTGTATGTATTTCTTTTAAAATGTGTAAGTCTTATGTAAATGGTTATAAATATGATTTTTTAAAAATAAAATCTATGGTACATGGGGTCTCAGTGCAAACATTTGAAAATACAGTGTCAATAATACTGTTTGTATCTTTCCATTCCACCATTTTTACAGTTTTTGGATTGTAAAAGTCAAACAGATATGTTTAGCAGAGTTAGAAGCTTCAACATGTTCCTACTGAAAAAATCTGTCAATATTTAAAGCTGAACACCTGCCTCTGATGATGTATAATAGTACGACATAACCTGGAACTGGAGCCAAAATGGGCCTCTAAACACAAAATGGAAATGTCAGATACTTATAGAGAAGCACCACGATGGCTCAACTCCTAAAGACACACACATAAACCCAGAAGAACTGTTTACAGAAAAAAGAAAAAAAAAAAGAAAAAAGAAAAAAAAAAAAGCAATTTAATAAACACAATTTATATGAAAACCAAAAACTTTCTTCTATGTTACCTGCGGACCAAGAAGAATCTTGCTTTACCAAGAGCCACCTTTTCGTTCCAGGATCTTCAGACACCAGCCAGCATTGGAAAATTAAATCTAGTGACTGTATAGAATGAGATTCTCAAGTTTCCAAACATATTCCATGAAGAAAATGAAAGAAGCTAAACCCCACAATTTCTTCATCACAACAGGGCATTAGACAGGCTGCTGTCTAACGCTACGCTTTTAGCCAAGATGGCCTTGCTGAGACTTCACAGAAGTCTGTTTTATCAGAGGAAATAACTGAAAGACAGAGTGATGAATATATAGTGTATAAAAGTTTAGAAGAGCAACTATTACCTGCTGTGGCTTTATTTGGTGGTGTTATTGTTGTTTATTCTTTGTTTAAATGGGAAGTTTCAAAGTAAGACCTACTTAATAGTCATTTACCTATTTGCTATTTTTCTGCTGCTTGATCTTAGCTCAAGACCTGTCTTTTAGTTATTTCTTTTTGCAGTTTGATCTGCAATGTTTGCACGTACATAAACATTTGTTTTGTCTATTTTCATTTGGCAAACTTCAGTCAATCAGATGGTGAAAGATTTTTCTCCCCCAATGTCAATAAAAAAGAATTCAGTGCTATTTGTGTTTATAAGTCTATTAAGCTTGCTACATAGTCGCATTAAAATAGTTCGGATGCCACATACCTCTCGTAGCTAACAAAGCCTAAGCACGTTTTGCAACCGATATGAGTTATGGTAAATTTACTGGTCATAATCTGCCACGAGAGGGCGCACGGAACTTAATGATGTGACTGATAGGATGGCTTTGGATAGAACACAGCTGTACAGGGACACAGCTCCTCTACATACAGTTCCCTGGACTTAAACAGTGTTGCTGATGTCCCTTTTCTCCATCAGCCCTCCTTCGAGCTACTTTGGTCCGAATGTCACAAAGTAAAGCAATGCAGAAACTATTGGAAGTGGTTGTAGTATCAGCTGAATACAATTCGCTATTTAAAGCCCAGTTCCAATTTTCCAGTATTTCTTTTCCAGCCTACACTGTGAAAACCCGCACACCAATTTCAGGGTGGGGGCACAGAGGAAAATGGGATACGTTAGGGAAGAGAATAAGCAAGTTCTTGTAACTGAAGCTCTAGGCATACTGCCCTAGATGTAACCCCAACTTACATCCACAGTGAGGAAAAAAAAATCAGACCAGAATATTTAAAAACACTTAAAAAAACCAACCAAACAAACAAAAATTACTATTATGAAGTCCAGTTGTGGTCTAAGGCTAGCATATAAAAACTCCTGGTACATTCCTGTCTCCCCTGTGTGAGCCAAGGCTTACTCCCAACAGTTAGGAGTTATGGCCGTGCTAAATGTCATCTACACGGCTCCAAACCACAACTAACAAATAAAGATTGCACCAACCCCTGGCCATTCAGATCTACCAAAGCATTTCTTTTTTATAAAAACAAAATTAAGAAGAAACAGTAATCTCCTATCACTTGTTAAATGCAATTGCTCTTCCTTGATTGTACAACCCTGTTGCTGGGCAGCAATAGACCCACATACAGGAATACCCACCTCTTTCCCTTTCCCCAGCTAGGCACTAGCCCAAACCTGTAAGCAAAACATTCTGCAATCACAGTTGCTCAGAAAAAAAGGCTCCTCTGGGAAACAAAAGCAATGTTTTTCCATAGTGCATTGCTGCTGCTCTATATCTAGGTTTTCTAAATGCTGACAAAAAAATCATTTGGTATTTCTGGAAACCTCTGCATGAGCAGGGCAGTAGTGAGTGCACCTGACCCCTCTGCCTCTCTCCTTCTCAGTCTTGATCTTGAATGATTTCCAGAAAAAAGAGGTATTAAAATATGCTCACAGCTTCTGAATTTGGCGACTGCTTACTGTTTAGTCCTCTGAAAAGCAATGCTGAATAACTTTCCTAATTTTATACTTTTCATTTGTTTTTAAATGCATTTAATATATTTTTAGAAGGATTTTTACATTTCTTGTTGAGTTAAAAACTGCAGATTGAGAAGTAATGCATTTAGAGCATGTATCTTCCATATCCTGGTGTGCTGAGTATGCTGAATGCATTTTGAAACAAGCCACATCATAACAAAAGGGCTGCCTAGTACCTGTATTTGCTAAATTTCTTAGCTATATATACATCCAATTGTGCCTGAAAACATGTCCTGGTTGTCCTTCTCCTAAGCAGCAATAAAAGCCACCAAACAAAATTATAAAAAAAAAAAAAATCCAAAGCATAAATGCCTGCATTTATTTAAAGTAAATGTTTTCAATTCAACACTACCATGGATAAATCAAGATTTAACAGGCTTGAAAGTCAGAAATAATCTATTATTCTACAAAACAAAACAAAAAAAAAAAAAGACACTTCAAAAAGTTACTGAAAGCATGTAAAAGAATCTAATTTATAACAGAAAGTCTTAGGGAAAAAAAAAATCAGTGGAAACCAGAAAAGTAATTTAAAAAAATTAAAGCTCATAAAAATTTAAAAGGCATAAGGCTTACAATTTTTAAGTGAAGACAAGTTATGCCTGCAATGACTTTCACATTAGGATTCCTACTTCGTGCTGTCTTCAGTTTGAATCTCACCTGCAAGATGTTTTAGTCAAACTCAAGTTACTGGTACCATTATGCAATAACGGACAGCGCAGAATCCACATCACTGGAGGCTGTCACGATGCAATTCAGCAGGGTGCTAGATTATCTCTTCTAGGTACCCTTTTTTCCTATGAAAGGCTAGATGTGATGGTCTTTTGAAGTCCCTTTCAACCCGAGCTTTTCTGTGATTCCACAATTCTATCACAGTAATACAGTGACTCCCTTGAAGGCTAGAGAGATGTATGAATTCTATTTAAAATTCTTAGCAATCTTATATTGCCTTCAATGACAACACACAGAGACTTCAGTATTCTTCACTGGATGTGACAATATGGTAGAAGAACACAGTATAGTAGAAAAGTTAAAAAAAAAAAAAAAAAGTAATCCCAATCATTATTCGTTCTTAGAATATGTATTTCCTAATACAAAGTCTTTGCATGTTTCAGTAACAGACGCTTTCACTGGCCCATTATTCCATTTACTTTTTCTTCAGCACTTCTTCTATGTCTTTAAACACACTAGCATCTTCAATGGTTGGCGTTATCTGGAAAGGAAGAATATGCAAAAGCATTTAATGATAGATTGATGTCCTTCAACAGTGAATCAATTTTATTTCTGAATTTCAGAATCTCCTAAATCTAATATTCAAAAACAGTAAAGGGAAAATTATCTGGAAAGCTCTGAAACATGAAAATAACAATGAAAATTATAAGAATCTTAGAACAGAGAATACAATATAGTATCTGCAGTCATGGACCAGCTCTAGTATGGTCTAGAGAAACAAAACCATGATGATGTGTCTTTAGATGTGTACATGTGCCTAATTCACTCAGGCATACAGCCCCCACTTACCTTATATGGCTTTCCACTGACCAGTGCAGAAAGAGCTGAACGTGGTATCTTGCCAGAACGTGTTTTCGGTAGCTGTTTCACAAATACCCCCTTCTGGAAAGCTGCCACAGGACCAATGTTATTTCGAACTTGCTCAACAATATCTTCCAAAATCTTCTTCTCTTCTGCCTTTACATCTAGTGAAGAAGTTCATGTCCTTTAATAATTCTAGGACTCTTGCAGGTTTTAGTAACACCAGTAGAAATAATTTCTCACCGTCTCTCAGCACACACAGCGCAAAGGGAACGTGCCCTTTTAAGGCATCCTCCTGGCCTACAACAGCACAGTCTGCTACAGCAGGATGGCGGAGAACACACTGAGGGACAGAAAACAAAACTAAACTAGATTAATTTCAACATTTCAATTATGAAATTCCATAAGGAGGGACACAAAAATAGACTTACTGATTAAATACTGGCATTGGTAATTATTTAGTCAGTGCACTTCAGGACTCTAATTACACACGTTGAAAATGCATGTGTGAATACTTTCATAGGTGCCGATGTGTCTTTTTCAAGTAAATTTAAGAAATAAAAAATATTGGCAGCATAAGACACAAATGCAGAATCATAGAATCATGAAATAATCTAGGCTTGAACAAAGCAAAGGTGTATCCTTACAGTTTTAGAAAAGCAAGACTATCACATCCAGGTTTTTGTTAGTGTGCTTTTTCCTGGAAAAAAATGTTAGTCTAACATCATGGATACTGTGGAGTTAAGGACTAAAACCTCAGGAACTCTCCTATTACAGGGCATATTCACTTTTGGCTCATCTTCGCTGATGCCTTGTATCTTTTCAGTTCTTTGCTTCATGAAGACAATTTCAACTAAAGCCAAATACAAGCCCAAGTCAGCTTGCTGCTAACTCAGTTCTCAGGTGACCAGCTTGGAAACATGAGGTCTCAACCTTCATAGACAAAAAAAGGAATTAAACCACAGCCTCCTGTTTTCTACCACACACATATGCAGTTTGATAGGTGATGGGCAGCAGCAGCACTATCTTGAACTATTTTCAGAAAAAAGATTCAGAGCTGCTCTTTTGTTTTCAGTCAGCCAGCTGAGATTCTTACTTCCTGAAAGAAAATCACCAAGTTGTCTCAATGGATACTGAGATATGTGTCACTAAGTCAGGGGCTAAGCTGGACTTAAGACACCAGTAACCGAAAATCCTCTTCCAAAGCACCTAGCTTCTTCATGCAACTCCAGATCCCAGTGATATTTCACTGCATGATATAAACCTATTAGCCTGGGCCACCTCTAATCCACGAAGCATTCAATTTTGTGCTTTAAATACCCATTCTTTTTCTACTCTGCCTTCTTGACCCTGCCAGTAGCAACCTGACAGCCACAGAACTAAGAAAGAAAGAAAAAGATGAAACTACTTTTCATCTACTTTTCAGTGAATTGTAGGAAAGTAGACTGGTAAGATCTATATTTATTTCCTTCACTGGTCTATCCAAAAATCTCATCAATATGCCATTGCAACTGGGACAGGTAATTTTGTATGACTGGAATTGTAAATACTAACTTAAAAATTACCAGTTTCTTAAGATAGGCTGAAAAGATGAATGGAGAACAAAATTGGCACCAGTAAACAATTTTTAGGTGGTAAGTAAGATAAAATGAAGGAGCATTTTTTGGAATACGATCACTGGGCGCAAGGGACTTCTAATGCAGCAGCAGTCAGAAATCCCACTGTCAGAAAGGGCAACTTCACATCTGTTGTATTGGACAGACAAGACTTAATTTGGGTTAAAAAGAGTCAAGAGAGTCAAGCCAAACTTGGAATCACAGATTTACAGGCAAAAGAAATGGACAGATCAACACAAGCTAAGCTTACCATACTGGCTAACACTCAGTGACTGGCAAGGTTAACAGTAGAGTTACCTTATCTCAGTAAAGATGAAGCTCCACTGATACTAACAGGGATAAGAAACTAACTGTTTGACTCATAGTGAAGTTGAAATTCTTAGCCAAAGCACTAAGAATATACTTATTAAGCTTGTAATGCAGCCACAATATAAACACAGATAATATACTTGCTCAACAAGGTAACTGACACTTAATTAGATGACTGTTCATTAAACCTCCAATTCTGTTTTAACTGATCCTACTGAAAAGCGGTGTTCTTGTTAATGCTTTTCCAATTAGCTAGCAATTTGTTGTGAATGTATTAACAATGCTATTTTTTACCTTTGTTCAAAAGACGAAAAGAAAAGCATCTGGAATTCTGTAGTGATGAAGCACTGCTTCAGGGGAAAGCTCTAACTAACAGGGTAAAAACAGCAATGCTTACCTGGGGACCAGTTTCAGACTGATACAAAGATGACACTGATGAGAAGATAATTCGGTTCCTTGTACAGCTTCAGATCTGGCCTGAAGCTAGGAAACAATACCCTTGAGCAACAGAGCAGTAATGGATAGGGATGAGATTCCCCATTGTTGCACAGCAACACAAAAAGCTCACTTCAAAGGGAAATAAGTTTAAGCAGACTGAAAGCCGTCTTCGTGTCTTCACAGTCCCGTATCAGTACTGCAGCTGATTCAACTCTGGCTGACTGATCCTTTGAAGGACTGCCTGCTTTTATCAGAATTTGTTCTCTTCCATGCAGTCAGAGTTCTGTCTATACTTCAAGTTATCTAGTCTTAAAAAAACCCAAACCACTGCAGTCACCAAAACATAACAATGTAATGATTAATGTATTGCTAAAACCAGTATCACAAAGCAAAACAAAAACCAAATGCACAACAAACTAGTTTGAAATTCAGTTAACAGTTAAATTCAGAGGTTTATAAAAGGATTTTTCCTTGTATATATCTTACACACCTTTTCCTAGTCCCCCTGAATAAAAAAAAACCTGATATCATGTGGAACTAGCAGTCACAGCACTTGTGAAGAAGGAAGTGAAAAGAGACTTGAAATTCAGACAGAAATATGAACTGTGATATTTGCAACCTTATGAGTTGCACAGCAACTACATTAATGATTTTTAGTTTATCAGTGGGATTTAACAGAAATTTCCATTCTTCATTTAGTACTTCTCATACGGTAAGACTGATACAAAAAAGCTCTCGAACAGAGAAGGATTTCTTCAAATTCTCCAAATGAAGAAAAAACAGCAAATGTTAGTCTATGTTAAAAGAATTCAAGACAACACCAAACATTTTAAAAAACAAACAAACAAAACCACAACTGAAAAGTTTATTTGAGGAGTAAATGTTTCTAATCCTAAAGTGACTGCAGCAGCTAATGCAAGGAACTGACATGCTGAGCCTACATTAGCATAAAGTGTTCCCAAGAAAACATGTCATTAGAGCATTATGTCATTAGACAGAATACTTTCTGTTCTGCCATACTGCCCCTTAACTCTACCTTCATACGTCAAATCATGCCTATTATATCAAGCCTATGGTATTAAATGCTTTATATTGTTCTGGAAAGACCCTTAATAGGAAAGATCTGAAGCAATTAATGTTTTTACTAAAAGTATTAATGCAAATGCAATTGAGAAAAGCAGAAAGAAAAATTTCTGAGATTTTCTGTCTCCACAAATTTGGCTTACTTTATGCATCTTTCACTCTTCTATATTACTTCCAGGAAGTGCTCACCTCTTCAATTGCACCTGCTGAAATTCTGTGTCCTGCAACATTGATCACATCATCAGCTCGAGACAGAACATATAAATAGCCATCTTCATCCATATAGCCTGCATCCATAGTATCATAATATCCCTAAACACAACACAATAAAAAAAAAAAAACACACAAACCTCAGAAAATGCTAGTAGGAAGAGCCATCTATTTCCCATGAAACCAACAAACAAAAGTGATTGTGTCAAATGAAGTTGTTGATGTCTGAAAGATTTAATTCTATGTTATTTTTCACCATTCTTATGTCATCATATGCCTTGCAGCTCTCTTTCCAGGTTTTTGCAGCCTTTATTAAGACAGAAGATGGAATACATAAACCTGAACTTTTTCCACTCGGCCCGCTTTAGTCCCTGACAGCCCAGGGAAGAATACTGCCTGAATCTACACAAGAAAACTGGAATTGTTACAACAGAACGACACTTGTCAAACTGACCCTAAAGATACTCCAGTTTGCTGTATTCATCCATACACCATCAACATGCCAGTACAATCTGTCTGCTTGGGTCTCATTTACTTTTATTGAAACCAAATGAACTCCATTCTGGACAGCCTATCTGTACCAGTTGATCAATTTCTATGTGGAAAGGAGGCAAGTCCTTAGATATTTCATCTGATGTGGAGGTATTCAGTGAGGAGCCTCCTATGTATTTAAATGCATTGCAGACAAGTGCATATTCTGGACTGACATTAAATTAGAACGGCTGCATATCAAGAGTAGAAGGATATCTGAAGCTATTCTAGACTAAGGTTGCAAATGTGGCAAAGTTTTTAGACCAAATGACATAAAACAACTTTTAGGTTTGGAAACTTGATGTTTACTACTTTTGTTTCAGATCTGAAAAAATTCAGTATCCCCAGAAGCTGAAGAACTACGAAGAAATGTTTACCATGAAATGTTCTCAATACTGTAAGAAGCATATCAAAGATCTCCCATTAATATAAGACATAATATATATATATTTTTTACATTATCCAATTTAGACTTCATGTCATCCAGTGCTGCAAGATTACCAAAAGTTTATATAACTCATTTTGTAATTCTTACTGGAAATTTCTGGAAATATAACTTGTGGAATGCTTCCTGGTTTTCCCAAAGTCCTGAGAATGCTCCAGGAGGCAAAGGTAACCTTAAATTGAAAAGATTGGGTAAAATAGTTAGAACATTCAAAAAGTACAGCTTCTGCTCTCCGTTTACAGTCAGATAAACAATCCCTGAGAAGGAATAAGATCAACATATTATTAAAAAAAGTCTTAACATATAAATAGCATAACACTAAACTGTATCTAAGCCAAAACTTATAGATTGCATAAGCAAAATGATGCTTGGTCTAGCAAACACTATATACTATATTATAAATGCTACCAGCATTCAGCTTTCAACATTTCAACAAATTAAGTATCTGTCAGAAATGTGTGCATAGATGCTATGATTCAGACAACTTCATTATAGGTATTTCTCTCTCTAAAGCATACAAACACATGAATAGTCATACGAATTATCAGGTATATACATCTTCAGTTTCTGTAAAAAGATAATTCAACTTTGACCACAATAATCTGAAACAAAATATTTCCCTTCCTTTAGCCGTGCATTATCTCATTGAAGTTCTTTGAGGAGTTCTTTGAAGTATAGTGTTAAAAAAAATCCATTTTAAAGCATTTTAAAGTGACTGGATATTTTAAATTTTATTTTCTGTAAAAACAGGTATATAAATATATATAAAATATATATATAGAAGTAGTGAAATTCAGAAATTCTGGAATGATTTATTAGCTAAACTTTCAATACATACTATATATCCATTCTTCAATCAAGGGTAGGGGCATGACAAAAGACAGAACATTTCACATTGCTATCTGCCAGATTTTCTGGAGACAGAAGTCTCAGAAAATAAAGGAGTGGTCATTTTTTTCCTTCAAAGCTTTTATTGGCAGTTCAAGTAAACTGTGTTTAATCCTAATAGATTCCTATTCAGACATACAACATTCACAGATTTTATAAAGCTTAACCCTAGCATTAGCATGATCGTGCCAGCAAACTATTTATACAGGTAAAATTCTAAATGCCTTCTAGAAAATGCATATGTCTGCATTCCTAACAAGCAAATT
This sequence comes from Tympanuchus pallidicinctus, assembly GCF_026119805.1. NCBI lineage: Eukaryota > Metazoa > Chordata > Aves > Galliformes > Phasianidae > Tympanuchus > Tympanuchus pallidicinctus. The sequence continues at coordinate 24,063,496 of NW_026294802.1, forward strand.
TTTATCCAGAAATATTTTATTTTTCACTCTGATAGTGTCTCTATGACCCCAAAAGGCAACATTCTCCAGCAGTGAAGCATTCCTCAGTACTACAGAAATACTGATACCCTGACAAGCCTTCTGTGATGTTCAGGTCACAGAACAGGTGCTTCCAGCTCAGTGAGATGCAATTCTAACATTACAACTGTAAAAATATTTTTTGTAAGTTTTACATATTCCTACCTAAGAAAGGTACAAATAATATGGACTACACTGAAAAAGCCACATCACATAACAATGATTCAAATTCATGACTTTTACAATCACAGGCATCTTATGCTTAATTCAATTTAAGTAACATAATAGAATATACTACTGTAAGTACTACTACCATCTCTGAGAATTCTGGCTATTTTAAGTCATATTCCCTAACAGTACAGTTAAAGCAAGGCAAAACATGCCAGATACTTCCCAGTTAGGCACCATGGTTTCAAGAGGGCAGGTTGGCTTCTGCCCATCTAGTAGAAACACATTAGCCTACCTTAAGCATCCTTGCAATACATAAACATGACAGAGTATGTGCCTCAAATAAATAAATACATAAATAAATAAATAGAAAAGTGATGTTTGTTGAGTTTAAAATAAAAAATCTCTTGTTCACATTCCAAAACATCCATTAGAGAATGATAATTACAACAGTTGTTGCCTGGTTGTCATAGCAATTCTTAGAAGCTTCAGTCATTGCAAATTTTGAACTTTCAATTTAAGTCTGAAACATCCCTCTGATAAGAGAGAAATGATAATTCATGTTGACAAAATCCTTAATTTCTCCACAGCTCTACTCCGTGGTTTTCAGTTGGTATTCATTCAACAGAAGAAACAATTTTAATGGTGAAATGAGAAAAATCATTTTGCTTTCTGTAATTACAATCATTCTGAAATCCAAACCAAGAAGTGGAAATATACCACCAAAAATAGAATCCCTGCTCCCATCACCACTGCTTGATTGGTTTGTATTAAGGAAAACTGCAATGAATAGTGCATCCAGAGTGCATATCGCTGAGAAGCAGGGAAAATAAAATACAGCCTACCACGGGTATCTTTACAGTACAAAATACAGCACAGAACACAAAATCCGAAAATGCTCCTTCATTGCTTTTTATAAAACACTATTTGTAGTTCAGACTGCATTCTGCCTCCTATGCAAAACCCAAATGCCATCTTGTATGTGTCCATCTTTCAGGCAAAATAATTCCTCAGCAACGGGCCCATAACACGAGCTTGCATGCTTTTTAAGCATTGCTTCACAGCTCATTTGCTTTTCATACAACATTGGCTGACCTTGCACAGAAGAACCCACCTCTAACTTAGCCCAGAAACAACTGGCTGTGTGCGTCCCATCATTTCAGGATGCCACTTGACTAAACATTGCAAGACTTTTTGTTGGTGGAAAAAGAAAAAAAAATTACTGACAGCACTCAAAAGTTCTTTTAAAGAGAAAAAAACAGATTCTGAAAAGTACAAATGGAAGTCAAAACTATTAAAGACACTACCTTGCTGGAAGTTTTCGGAAAAAAATACATCCCTTTATTTTATGGTAGACAATGGCAGTTACAGGCTGTTCATTACAGCCAGTCAAAGCAACTGTATGCCACTGTCACTAGAATTCAGCCTGTGAATGGAGCTAAGTCATCTTGACTGGCAGCTATATTATTACTCAGCATTTACGTAATGCTGTGTGTAAACGTTACTCTTTCAAAAAAATCCTTGATTCTGTGTTTAAAAACCCTCTCCAGTCTTGAAGCTTTTTCAGATACAAGGAGCAACAATACTGGAACACAGGTGGAGAAGGGGTAAAAGAAAAGAGGATCCTGAACATTTATTTACCAGTCTGCATAAAATACTCCCTTAGTTGAAAAGGGTCAGAGATAGTAGTTGGTTTCAGTGTGGATTTAGGACGAAAAAAACCCTACAAGTTAGTGAGCAAAAGGAAGAACATTACAAAAATTATTGAAGTGCCTGGAAAGAGTTAAAAAAAAGTTTGAATGTTGCCCATAGGTATTCAACTCAATTTTGGAGAAATGTTCCCACATTGAAAGTGTAAAAGGAAAAGACAAAGCTGAGAAAAAAACATGTGGTGAGCTGGAAGAGAGATCTTGGATAAATTATATTCAAGTAAGCTACATAAATTAAACTGCAAATTTCCTTCAGCCAAGCTCTCCACCAGTCTCATTCACTTCTTTTCTAAAACCCAGTTTCTCAGCCGTCTTTTACAATACGGACATCAGAACCAGAACTGCAAAATAATGCGTTATTTTACTAATGTCACATTAGCCCCTGAATAACAAAGGATCATAATGCCTGCTTTGTCCACTACCGCCTACCTTCCTTCAAAGACTTCCATATCCAGAGATAAATCCACTCTAACACAAGCACCTAATTAGAAAGTTTTTGCTTTCTAGAGTACAGTCCTTCATTTTAAAATATAGCAAACCATTCTTAGGTGTATGGCTGTTAGTTACAAAAATGTACTGAAGGGGTCTTTGTAGGATGACACTCTTTCTTTACACTTTTTTACAAGAAACACTTCTCTCTCTGCAGCAGCCTTCCTTGAGGGCAGCCACACAACAGGTCTGGAATATGCCCTCTTCCACACTGTCTTTAATTTTCTGCTACTTTAAGTAATAATTAAGTATCTTATATGAAAAAAAAAATCAATAGGAAAACTATTTCCAAAATAGTAGAGTATATCAATAAAACAAAACAAAATGATAACTCAACCAACGGAGGTATTGCTTAATCATCTTCAGACACTCCAGCACAATCATTTATGAGGAAGATAAATGTTCCTCAGTCTGTTAAAATATTTCAATTTGGAGGATTACTACATCCATATAAAGAAATTTCAGAATAATGAGCATCATTTTTTATCATTAGATCAAATTTAATGATAAAAGTATCTGTTCTCTCAGCTAATGTCTTCTCTCTCTCTTCATTTAGGATGGAATTTCACTATCTAAAAACACTGCCATTGCTTCCTGTCCTCCTTGTCTTCTTGGAGTGGGGCACAGCACAAGCAAGATGTGTAGCCTTTTCCATGAGCTTATCCCACAGTAGAACACTGAGCTGTTCCCCATCAAGCATTAAAAGGTTCTTCTTTGTTTTCTTTAATTTTTATTCTTAGTGTACTGAGACACCAGCGTCCTGTGAAAGATCACATGTTCTTCCTTTCTCTTTCCTTTCCTTTAAGCTCTTTTGGTTAACACATTTCTATTGTGTATCTTAATGACTGCATTCCTGGCTTCAGGCTGCTTGTTGCTGTAATGCACTTCCACAGCCATACTGATTTTTTTAAAATGCATGATGAGTAGTATTAAATGAGTAAGCTTTTTACTGAACATCTAACTGTTTGCTCTGCAAACACTGTATAAAGTTTGAACACAGTGCCACAAACTGTGAATGGGTTGCCTACTTCTGAAACATCTTTTCATTACAGAATAAAATCTTTATGGTATTTGCCTTATTTCTATCCAGCCAACACAAAATCTAAAATTATACAAAGCTGTACATTTACCTATCCTTTACAAAACCTTGTCAACGTTTTACCCTCCTACAGCTTTTGTGTGATTGTATATAGTGGGGTGGATCATCACTAGAATCAGTGCAACCTCTGACAGAACATTAGCGTTGTCTTTTCTCTTTCTCCACCAATCCTAAATTCTTGAAAAATCACTTCAGAATTACTGCACAATGCAAGCACAGTGTCTCTCATCTGTGTGAATATGCAACAGAAATTCTTATCTGTTTCTGTGAAGAATGGTGAAGCTGCTTTTTAAAATATGTATTGCAAAGAACTCTGTTGTAGTGGCACAAAACTAACTACACAAACACTAGAGGAAGCGTAAGATGTACAGGCACTCCTGAAAGGATCTAGAGGAAAATTTGCTAATAGACATTACATTCAGGATAGAATCATTTTATGGCAAATGGCTCTTCCAGTTGTGGATGAACATAATGTTAGCTAATGAGACAATGCTGACAACTGTCTCATTAAATAAACATAATGAGTTTATGATCCTCATAATGTAAAAGAGCTTCCCAAGGCACTAGAATTTGAATGGTATTTCTTCATGCTAACATTCCTTACAAACACAGACAACATGGAAAATTCTCACTGCTTATCATAATTGCACGTATGAACATACACAAACACATTTTTCCAGGCGTGCATTAAGTATAGGCAGGTCCAAACAACACAAGCAGCATTGGGCCACTAAATCAGACTGGTCTTAATAAAGGATACAGAACCGTTGCTGCTATCATTTTCACTTCAGAATAAGTTCTAAGTTAACTACCCTTCATGTTCAGAGATTCTAGCTCAAAATGTACATTTAAAATCACTTTATACAAAACCATCTTCATAAGCTGCAGTTGTCTTCATTTTCTCTTCTCCTTTCATTATAAATTTTATGATACTGCATTTGATTACTTTATCCTGGAAGAATTGTGAAGTCAAAATGTTATTGCACTGTCCAGGTAAATTAGCTTCCATGCACATTCTTGTCAGTAAAAAATCTCTCCAAAGGGCACACAGATGATGATTATATGAGGTAAGTATGAGTAAAGAAGGTAATATACCTGGAGCAGGGAGACAGAGTAATGAGAATGATCTCTCCAAACTATTTGACTCTTGCAGGATATATTTTTAAGACTTCACTGCAAGAACAGACATTTTAAATACTATACTTACGAGCACTGCAGGCTTCAGGCAGCCCCCAACGGTCCTTACCAGCAGTTACACTGGGCAAAAAATAACCAAGAGCTGCATCACACCACTTTTGCACAGCTTGTGCTGTAGGCACTGTGTGATCATACTCTTTTCCAAGAAATACTGAAGAATATTTTCTCAGCTCATGTATGCTGTAGATAAAGCAAACACTTGTACAAGCCTTTTTCTTTCTAAAGCAGTAAACTGTATTTTGCTGCTGAGTATGTGACAGAGGAATAGCCAAAACTAGCCTGACTCCCCAGCTGTCTTCAGGACACGTGGGGAGGACCCTGAGGTGAGAAGCAAAACCTTCTAGAAACAAGGATCATCCCCACTGTTCTAAGTGTGAATATTGGTCTGCTGAAGAAATGCAGAAAGGCTTCTTTTCCAGGAGGGCTTTATGAAAATTAACCCTAAAACAAAACAAAACAAAAAAAAAAAGAAAAGAAAAAAACAGTTTTTAATGCTAAACAATAATTCAGCTGGATGCAGCAGAAGATAGAAAATGTGTTGTGATTAACCTAACAACCACAGATTCTTATGATTAAACACTGGAGGAAATTGTCACTTATTAGAACGAAACCTGGAACAAAATATTAACATGCTGCATACCATAACACTCTAAAGCCAACTTCTGTTAACAGACTGGAGGTTAAAATGTTGCAAGTGATAAAACATCCAGAATCGATCTCCTAGAGCTTCTCAGCACATTGCCTTGTTTTTGTTTACTTTTTTTTTTTTTTAACAGTTAAGTTGAAGAATGAATTTTAGGAGGTCCTACCATCTTGAAAAAGTGTCAGAAAAAACACTGGAACAGAAAGAAGGATGACAATTAACCTACTAAAACTGTTTTCATATCTTTTTTTTTTAAATAGTGTAATTTCTCCCTTCCTCTTCCTCTTATTTCAGAATGGCTATTACAACAAATAAGGATATGGTAAAATAATAGCTACTCTGTACCTACCTTAAATAATACATTGTTTAACAAAAGCAAAACAAAAAAAAAAAAAAAAAGAAAGGAAGAAAAATTTCCTCACTACTACCCTATTGATTTGTGTGGCTGCAGCAGAAAACACGCCAAGAAAGATAAAATCAAAAAAATCAATCATAAACATATTTTTAATCCCTTAAGAAAAAAAGTTTAAATATGGGGCAGCGTCAGCCCCAATAGGATCTCCTCATGTGGCAGTATCCCCTTCTGACAGGCACGTAAATACCAAGTTACAACTCAGAAATGGTATCTACCTGTTTGCAGATGTAATTCAGCTTGTTTAGCAGAGAGCTGCTGAGGATGGAATTCATTTCACTTAGCTTTAGGTAGCTAAGCTCTGTGTCAGCAGAGAAACTTAAGCACATCTGGAAGTTTATTTATTCCATCCTAGTTAAATGCCTGTGACATGTTTTTCATTTAAAATATCTTTCTGTATCCAATGATTACAAACCTAAGTTTTATGATGGCAATAGTAAGGCACGAAAGAGACAAGAGCTTCAGAAGATAGCCTTTCACTCTGACCTACTTTAGTGACACCCCAAAGCACAGTTTATTAAAGGCTTAAGCAATTTAAATTATTCATACTCCACAGTGGAATGAATGCACAATCTTATGGGTGTCATAGAAAAATGATGTCTAAATCTAAGTCTGCTGATTCAGGAAGGACTGTGCACTTCAACATACGTCTGTGAGTCCTGGTGGCTAGGCCTAAAGTGCTCAAAGTTAGACAGGGCATAGACTTCCACCTGAAAATACATCTGTGTCATGCAGTACAACAACCTCCTGTGATACTATACCTCAGTCTCCACACAAGCCTAGTTACATTAGACAGCAAAATGTCCGAGCAAACTCCTCAGTTTAGAAACTCAGACTCCCAAGCAAGCACCATGCAGCGAAACAGCCTGAATATTCAGTGCCGTGCTTCCACAGCATGCTCCAGTGCTTGCAGTATACGTGCATCTCATCTCCAGCTCACCTGCCTATTGCCTCAACCCTCATTGAAGTTCTCTCCTTAACCACTCATCAGAATCGGTACACCTGTCCCACTGTTTTTGGTTTCTGAAAATCTTCAGTTCCCTGAGATTTAATGCTTATCTTTTTACTTCCTTCCATTCATCTAAGCAAGTATGAAGAATGTGAGTCACCACCACTCCCCTTAATTTTACCAGAACAGAAGCTAATTAATGTATTTCTACTGGGAGTTGTATTTGCTGGCAGTTACCTATTTTCAGAACCTAAGTATCTTCTGTGAGTGAAAACAGAGAAGGCCAGAGCTAACATGTTAATCACATTGCATCTATCTAGTTGAGGAAAATCCAGTTTGCTTAAACACAAGTGAAACATCCAGAATACGCAGCTGGCACAATGTATGGAAAGCAATAACCTTTTGATTCTTAAGATGTATGGAAAGGTTCTGGAAACAGGGAGACTGCAGAAAATAAGCGAAATGTAACTGATGTTCACAGCATTATTAAAGAGAGGCTCCCATACCTAAGAAAACATCCTACAAAAGCTGTGCTTCAAAAAAATCTCATGCAACTCATCTGACAAGATTCTGGTAAATTGCATTGAAAAAAAAAATAAATGACTAGCTGATGTATCTAAAGACTTGTTGGCTGTTTTTTTATTTTATTTTATTTGGGGGGAGGGGGGTTATTTTTTTTTTTTCTCCTCCTTGTTTTTTGCTGGAATCTTTCCCTATATGTATTCTGTCCGAATGCTGCCACAGCAGAACTGTCTGTTCCACGCAAAGTACTCTCAGAGACATCTTGCTCTTTTTACAAAGATCAGGAAACGTCTTCTCTCTTTAAGAACACACATCACTGGGGATTAAGAGGCAGTGAAAGGGCAGGTAGTATCACACCGGTACACCAAAGCACGTGAATCTCAACTGCTCTATTATTTCCCTAAACTGAAAGATGAAGAAGCATAGGGAATAATTAATTTAATACTGTGCTCACCACAACAATGCTTAATCCTGTGCCAGCAGACTGGCAATTAAGAAAATGGATAACTTTGCTGTAATTTAAGAAAAACAAAACCCCAGAAAGCACTCTCATTCACCTACATAATTTCATCCGCAGTTTTTCAAGATTAATTAACACTAAGCATTCCAGCAGTTTGCAATTAACATTAAAGACTGACCTATTTTCAATTCTTAAAACATCAGTTACTGTTGAATATATGAATTTTGGTCAAAAGACAACCACCTCACCTTATCCTCTTAACTGTAAGATACTTTGCTTACTTTACCACAATATTTCCTAAAGTCTTCGCCTTCACCGGTTCCTTATTTTCATCCAGAATCATCACTGTAAAACAGTAATATGGAAAGACAACGCCTGTTAAGTTAAGTGGAGGAAAGAGTTTTTCATTATGAATATCAACTTATGTCACACTTGAGAACAACAATACACCAAGCAACTAAAGGTATTAAGTAATTTGGGAGTACTATACTGGATGACCTCATAACATTATTAACATTCAGTCTTAGGTACAAGAAGCTTTAAACAATACTTGTGTTCTGGGAGTAGACAGAGAACAAAGTCAAAAAGGGAGAAATACAGAACTGAAAGTAAAAGGAGCCTTCATACTGAAAAATCCAAGCTTGCATATAATGAAGTATCCTTCAAATGCATGAAAAATATGAGCAAAAAGGGTTCAGATAAGACAAGTAAGAAATAACTAAGATTACTGGGGGTTCATCTAGCAAATGCAAGAAATGTTATTAGCAATAAATAAATGTGCCTGCTTTTCAGAGGCTCTCAGGAGGCTCTGAAAGATGCTCCCCACCAACAAGGGTTACTCTAGCCTAGCACAAAGAAATAACTTGGGAATAATCCAAAGTCACACAGCAGGGTAACACTAGAGAACACCAGAAAATCCAGACCTTGGAACAGAAGACTTTCCTGGATGACACTGACCCATCACCTTCAGATCATATCTTGGTATGGAGGATGCAGTTTTCTGGGGGAAAACACCTGAAATAGCCTCCTCAGTGCAGTCATCTGGGAAAATCCATCACAACCACCCATTCTATCTGAAGGCACAGGCATAAGGAAGGAATGGTAGATCGGCTATGGTATTGCTTAACTAGAGTATTAACTTGGCCTAGATGAGTGGAATTAAAGTGAAATGACTAAACTATGGAAAAACAGAGAGGAATGTTTTTGACAGACTGGGCTGACAAGGATTTAAAAAATGCTTTTTGAAGACTGCCCAAGCAAATAAAGCTACGTTCAGCTGGAATTAAATTAATACAAATAATCTTACAGTCTGTACTAAGAAGTTAAAGAGCAAATGAGGAAGAGAGGATGACAGACTTCTGAGTAAAACCTTGCTAAGAGTTTTATGAGTTATATCATATCGTTATCTGTCTCTCCATAGAAAGCCAAACATCTGTAATTGCTCTATATCTATCTGAAGCCACTCCTTCAGAGGATGGTATTTTTTAAGTAATTGAAGAGCCCTTTGAAAACAAGGGCTCAGTAGACAGGCAAGTCAGTCAGTTCTTCAGCTCAGTGAGCTGGAAGGAGAAACAGGGGTAGGAGATCAAAAGCATGAATGGAAATATAAAAAACATTCCAATGAAAAACAGCAGACTGTTGTAAATAAAATCCACTTCAAATCTTTAAACATTTTTTTTCTTTCTTACATCTTTTTAGACGCCACGAGAACATGGAAATGTTACATTTTGAGAATTTAGACTCAGAATAGAGTGACACACACCCTGTATCTTTCAGTGCTCCTCATCAGCTTATTTTCCTATTTTTATTATATCAAAGTAAGATGTAAAGATTTTATTTTATGAGGGTAGGAATTCCAGTATTTATTCCCCTTCTTGGTAAAATGCATTTCAGTGTACTAAAATCTGGGGAAAGTGGATGCTACACTGTTTACTACTTTATTACTGAATAACTGGCTTAATGCTTCAAAATGTGAGACTTGCTTCAGTTTGTGAACAGTGCTATGAAATTATCTGAAAAAGGTAGAAGTAGACCAAAGAGTAAGTACAATTCAATGTCAGATTTAAAGCAGAAGTGCTAGAAATTATTATGGTATCTCCATTCGCATTTAAATGCATTTGCACCATTACACTTTTAAATTATAAATGCTGTTTTGAAAGATTTTGGCTGTATTTAGAAAGAAAAGAAGTAGATTTGTAGCTTTCTGCATATGTCATAGCATAAATAAAATGCTATTAACATCCAAAAATCACTACAAGTTACACATATATTCCAAGAATACAAAATCTTCTACATGGCACAGAGAACCCTTCTCACTGATACAGTAACAGCAGCCAAAACAACCTCAGAACAGACCTGGGTGACAGCAGTCAGTACACAGTAATTTCAAGATTCACTATTTCATGAATGGCTGCATTACTGAGCATTACTGGCTTCAAACCAAAGACTGAAAATTGTACAGTTCTATCCTAAAACTTCAATGAATTTCAGTATTCACTTGATTTATTTATTTTTTTTTTTTATTGCATGTTTTAAAGTATTTCCTCTGTTCTGTGTAAAGGAATTACTTACTTACATTTGATGCCATGTTTCAAAAATATACAAATCATTTTTATGTTCTTGCTCCTCACAGATTTGTTTGGCACAACATTTTTTCTAGCGTGTGTAATGCAATTACATTCTTTCACTCTTCCCTAAATTTATGGCTTTGTTTTAATGCTGTTTTTAACCTATAGTTTGTCTTCATGCTGTAAATGCCAAAACACAGATCTGCTGAAAGTGGTTATTTTCTTAAATGTTCATTCCAATCTGTATCTATTAGAATCAAAAAGAGCAAGGATTTTTCTGCCCAAGGATGTGAGAATCTTTCTGGAAGATAATTTGATCTTTAAGAAATTTAATTACTTTTTGGACTTCAAAGAACTCTTGAAATTTGTGTTAACATCAGAATTCCCAGGTATGAAAGTATTTTTGCATTCTTAATCCTGTAACTACATTCTCTACATACAAATAGCTTCCCGACAATGCTCTCGCTTTTAATGTTTGTAGCCTGCAATTTCTCCCAGCTGGAAATAAATACGCTCCACAACTACTAGAAGATACTGCATTGAGCACCTCTCAAAAATGAGTTCACATCTGTACATACAGGCAGCATACTGGCTTTGATTTAAAAAGAAGAAGAAAAAAAAAGAATTAAACAGGTTAATAGGAAAATTCATTTTTCCAATAGAAAATTTTACAAGCTGCTTGTTAGTTCACTAGTGACATGTCAGTGGAAGGCGTTGTTACACTAAGAATTCTCTTTATGCACTTCAGGATACTCCTCATATGAAATAGTGGCATCAAAAGAAAATAATAATAAGTGAGTCTCCGAGACGTGATTATTTGATGTACATCTCCCAAAACAAAACTATTAAGGCTCTGAAAATAGATAATATAGATGTGAGAGAACACTCCAAAGTGCAAGTTAAAGCAATTATTTGTCTACTTTTTTCCTCTTCTGCTGATGGTTATTACTAACATTCTTCTTCCCAACATGCCAATACATTTTACTGCTGCTTCTCATTTAATTAGTGTGATTGTAGACAAAGCCTTAAAGCACAGTATTCTTTATGTATCTTTGTTACATCCAGTTTAGAAATACATGCTATCCCTTTTGCATAATAATAGTACAAGCAGCTGATCAACAATTTTGATAATTACTCTGAATTTGTTGTGTACAGTCACATTTCACAAGACAAAAAAAACAGAGCTTCTTGTTACGAGACAGAGGAAAACCTGTTAGCAAAATGCTTTCCCTACGAGGTCTAAAAACTAAAGTGCACTTAAATTGCACATAAGCAATATGGTTTTCTAGCAACCTTACCATTGTATCCTGGCACTGGTTTTCCTGCCTGTCCGGGTGGAGGCGTTGTAGAGTTCCCCAAACCAACACAAGAAGCAGTTATTGGAGAACCAGATTCTGTTACAAGAAAATAAGTATGTTAGGCAAATTTTCTAAGTTCAGTTCTAAGTTCAGCATATAACAATTAAAAAAAAAAAATAATTAAATGCCAGACAAGCAATGAGAGAGTTCAGAATATCCCCTGGTATGCCTACATCTTCCTAATTATCCTCACTGTTAGGCAGCTACAAAGCCCTCCCTTCTCACTTACCTTTTTTTTTTTTTTTCCCCCTCTTAAGAAAGCTCAATTTCACACGATGCAGTTATACTACAAGAGTTATTAAAGAAAGAGGAATAAAGAACAATTAAGTCATACGGTAGAGTTTAAGTGTAAAGAAAGACCAGCTGTTATCCTTCTCTTCTCTGTAAGAAAAAAATATAGAGAAATTTCTTTTAAATGTTTCTGCAACTCTGAGCTGGAGGAAAAAATAATAAAAGTGCCTAAGTGGCTGTAAATATTACCAGCAACACAGCATGGTACCAGCACTATAAAAATGTAGCATTATAATTCTGGAGATGTTGCAACTCTCAGGTCACTTGACCTGGAATTCATAACCCACATCAAGCTCAAGCTTCAGCACAACTAAGCAGGTTTGTATTGACCTCTGTATTTATCTCTGATCACACAGCCAAAGATATTCTCAGTTCTCTTGCATTAGAGGTCACTACAGTTGTTTTTGCTGTGGATTTTCTCAGCTCCCACAGTATTCCTCAGCCATTTCAGAAGTTCTTTAATGACCATTCAATTCCTATAAGAACAAGAACAAAACTGCCATGTGTTTCTGTAATTTTAAGTTAGTTGTCAGTAGGTAGCTGAAAATCACATAGGCAGCATTAAAATCACATAGTGAACCTAGGACCTAAATTCAACTGTGGAACAACCCTCAATGCCAACAGAGGTAGGCTAAAAAGTTGACTTGGTTGTTTCACATTTCTATTGGTCTATTTTCTCCACAAAATGCACACTTCCCGCACAAGCACTGATCCTGTTTTTTTCCCTTCCAAAAAGCTGCAATTACAGAGGTGACACATCAGCAAGATCTAAAGTAGCCAGTCAATGATCATGCTGAAGAGAAACCCACAATTTATTCAGCTGTTTCAGAGCTCTATTCTCTGCTCAGTACTGGGTAAGCTGTTGACCTCAACTTCTTTCCTCTCTTCCTGAAATAAGAAGGAAGAATATATTCCTCAATGTACAGTGAACTGGAAAATGAAGTAGAGGGGCCAGTTTATTTTTTGACAGCATTAGAAGGAAAGGAAGACTCCTAAGTGTCGTTCTTTATATACTGTATGCCAGGAACTAAAAACCATACTGTAACAGAGTAGGTGAGAAAGACATTCTATAACCAAAGCACAGTAATTAGATTCACTGCTGAGAAGGATCAGTGTACCCCTGTGAACCAGTAAGATTTAACACAGCTCAGGAATTGACAAACGTTTCAAACTGCAGAGCTCTCAATCAGAGAACCCTGAGGAGAAAGGGAGAATCTGTGAAATTTCTGAAAATCAGTTTAGATTTGCTTGGCTCTCTAGTACACTGCTAATGAAAGCTATGTGAACTAAATGGAAATCATTGTCATATTACACTGTCTGCACCTCTGCTTTTTTGGAAAACAGTGAATAAAACTGCATGTAAGTCCATTTTATTCTAAACAAGAATCACAAGTTCTAAAACTTTCTCAATAGGTCTTTATAATTGCTGCTATGTCTTCTATTGTCTTCTCAATTACCAGTGGAAATACATCATTTTCATATTTACCAGCGCTCTAATCTCTATGCTGTGCATTCAATTCCCATGCCTGAATTAAGTATTTCTATACACAAGAAAAAAAAAATGGTTTGTTGGTGTTCAGGCCAGACACTAATTAAGAAAAGACAACCCAGAAGTATCCACTCTTTGTGTTAGGCTCACAGTTTCTGAATGCTAAACATTCCCTTACAAAGTAGAAGCACCAAGGAATACTGTCAAAAAAGCGTAGCATGGATCTCTGCGCTGTACATTTCTTGGGAAATCAAAGTGTATCTTTCAAACAGGATGCTGGATTGAAATATCAATTTCCCAAACCCATCAGAAAACAGCAACTGCTTTCCAGGAGAGTGTTTTTCATCAAGGAAAAAACAGCCTGACTTCAAAGTGGAACTGAATTGATAGTCCTGCTGAAAAAAAATCAATGCTGTTCAAAAAAAAAAAAAACAGAAAAATAACTACTGATGAGGAATCTTCCTTATCAGATATGTATAATACAAGTACTGGGTGCTTTTTTTTTTTTTTTTAATATTTCCAATAAACAATGCCGCTTAAAAGTCATTGGTTTAAATTAAATTTGGGTCAACTCACAAGTTACAAAACATAGATCAGAAAGTAAAATTCAGCAGGAGGCTGAAAAAGGATAACACTTGTCAAATGAGCATTACATTCTATCCACCTCTTAAACCAGGCTTCGAAATAGACAGATACCCATCACTTGTTTATACTTGCAGATTCTCTGAAAGTAATGTGCAGTGTCTTGACAGATTTCTAGTGCCGAAATCTTTAGAGAATTGCATATTTCCAGTGTTACAAATAGAACAGCTGATCTGTCTTCCAATCTGTCTTTTCAACACACATTTAAAGAGCAAATCTTCCACTCCCTATGCAAGTAAGTCAGCAATCCTCTGGCTGGAGCAGGCTTTTGAGGAGGACTGGACCATAAAACCAATTTTCTTTTTGCATAACACCTTATAATGTGACAATGAAACAGCTATTTAGAAGAGAAACGTTTCACAACTAGCGTGTAACTACATTCAACATCTGCTTTGAATTATAATGGAGGAAATGTATCTACCTCTGAGAATAATGAAAAGCACTTCACTGAAATTCAAAAGACAGAATCACTGAGAGATGGTCTTAAAATCATAGCTGTTAAAGTGTCCCAAGTTCCTCATTACATTTTTGTTTTCAGCATAGGGGCTGATCAAAAGAAATTCACTCTTAAATTTCGAAGATGTGACTCTTCATTTTATCCCACTCCACATGTACATAAAAGACCTAAAGAGATCTCAGTATTACTGAGTTATATTGGACGGCTAATGGATAGTCTTATACAGGCATTTCTGTTGCATTTGTGTCTCTGACAGCTAATCTTACATTAAACAAAGTGCTGCAGATGCAGAAACAAAGAGTGCTTACAAGTACTAAGGGAAGTTTGTATGGGTACACCTGACTTCTTTCATAATAATGGTTCCATCTTCCCCATGCCTGCTTTGAAGAAGCCAAGCTCTGCCAAGTGATGCAGAGGTACAGCTATTAAAAGTTCTGTGCCCAAGTTGTCTTACTCATTTGCAGTGCACGTTCAAGTTCAAACAAAACAGTATTTAAAAATAACTCACAATTTTCAAGGTAAAAAATGTCCTGTGCATCTTAAGGTGTTGATACGTTACAACTCCAAAACTGTGTCTCATGTTCCTAAACACAATATATTGTCATACTGCTGAAATATTTTATTCTCTGGAGGATTAACTTAGGGAAAATACACTGCATTCTGACATTTGAGTTTGGGTGACACTAAGTGACTAACGTAAGGCTACCTGGTTTGGTTTGTTAGGCTGCAAGAGAGAGATGATGAAGCATGCAGAAGAGGTGAGGACCTCTCATAGAGCAGGAGAAAAAAGAAAGGGGAACAACTGCCATACATCAACACATGAACAAACACAATACGTATAATGAACTAAATTCTTACTGCAGCAGTGCTGTTTTCAGTCGTTTCAGCCATTCTTCTGGCAAATTTGTCATTTTTACCAGACAGATGCTAGCACTTAAAATCTACCTCACAGCACACCATACTGTTTCCTATAATAAAAACAAATCTAATGTGTCATAAAAATATGTACTGGAGAGGAACATGACTCAAGGGGCAGATCATCAAATATCCAGGTTCTTCATCTTTAAGCATCCAATTCTGCAAAAATATCAGCATCTCAGGTGATTCTTCATTAGTAAAATCTCAGCAAATTTCCACATCTGCAACTCATTAGCAGTAAGTGGCTTCACTCACAACTTGCAATCAAGCATGGTTAAGTCGTAACAGATTCTAGATAGCCATGCTGCAGGACTTGTAGCCCAAACACCACTTCAATCTTATGCTTATTGCTCTTTGAAATGAATTTCAGATACTCTTTGTACAGCTGAGTCCCTGCTGAAGGGACTCAAAGACATCAACTGCCAAGAAGTTTTCTTCATTTTTTCTCTAGAAGAGATACATTCCCTGCAGAGCTTCAGGTCAATGCTTGAGATATGATGAAGCATTCATGTACATATGTACCAAGTAAAACAGGTTTGGGGGCATTTAACTACAAATAATCTAATCCTAATTAGTCATCAGCATTAAAAGAAGAAGATGACACCAGGTTACTCTTATCCTAGAACAATTTAAAAAAAAAAAAATAAAAATGTTCACAGGTTGAAAGACCCCAACCAAGCATGATGTGATGCTGGGCTGTCAGCTGTAAGACTGACAAAGAAGTACACAGAACAGATGCATCCATATTGTCCATGCACATCGATATGCAATGATTTTAACCACCTTCTAATAGTAAAAACTAGTGTAAATTACTTTTTCAGATTTCTGATAATTATATAATGAAATTCTGGATTCCTTTTACCTACTCTCTCATTTTGTGTTACCCTGCCATTAAATGAAATAGAATTTAAAGACAAAACTTGTATTTATTTATAGAAATCCTAATCTTTCCCAATGTATTTAGCTGGGTACTGTAGCAAATAACAGAAATGAGAAAAGTCACAGGAGAAGAACAATAACTGAAGAATCTGGAGAACTGTAAACTGTAAGGATACCCTGATTCAGTTTTACCAAGAGCCAGAAATACAGCATGAACTTCAGTTCACACCTCATGCACAACAAGGTTAGACTAAAGACAGCGATCTGTCATCTTGAACTGAGAAAGGCTTTGCTGTCTGCTACTGAAGCTTCAAAACTCAGTTGTGCATCATTTTGCATTTAATTTCAACTGTATTTTGAGGAGTATGATGGATGCAGCAGATAAACTCCTGAACTGTGATCGAAATTAGAATTTATTTCTCCTCCATCTGACTGTACTCTTAACTTATTCCTTGTGAATTAAATGCATACAGAATCATCGCAATACATATCAACTACACACAGAATGTCAAAATACGGTGAGTAGTAGCGGTCTATCTTAAATCAAAATGCACAGGAAATATTGTATTTTAGGTGTGGTACACAAGTTAAGTTATATGTAAAGACCTGTATAATTATCCTTTTCCATAAGGAGTTTTTCCAATGTCTTGCTAGAATGAGCAAAGCTAGGGTGAAGTACATACGCAGTAAAGCACCTGGAAAGGAAAATCCAGCTAAGACTTTTTTGCTCTAACTTCAGAAACACAGCCACACTGAAAGGAAGAT
This sequence comes from Tympanuchus pallidicinctus, assembly GCF_026119805.1. Classification (NCBI taxonomy): domain Eukaryota; kingdom Metazoa; phylum Chordata; class Aves; order Galliformes; family Phasianidae; genus Tympanuchus; species Tympanuchus pallidicinctus. The sequence goes on from NW_026294802.1 coordinate 24,080,567, forward strand.
CTTCCCATCAGGTTGCTGGCCATTTAGACTACATTCATTTCGTTGATCAGAATGGACAATTTCTTACCTTGTGGTGGAATGGTTGTAAAACATGTTTGATTATCCCACTATTACTCTAGAAAACAGAGGGTAACACTTCCATAAGTTAACAGTAACCCCTGTGGAAAACCAACAGTGTTGTTTATCTCATAGAAGTAAAATTAAATCCAAGTTGTGTTAATCCACTGTGTTGATTTGTATGTAGAACCCTAAAAACTTTGCTTAATTTTTACTTTCTCTACTCAAACTATCATGTATAAAATACCAGAAATTTTCATGGAAAAAAGACACAAATAGAAAATTAACCCATTTCTAGAAGGGCAACTAAAGAAAACTGGAAGATCTGTTAAAGAGACAGTCCACCACAAATTTTCACAGTAAAGCCAGTGCCTAGCACAAAAATTTGCATTTTTTTCTGGTTATGGCAACTTGCTGTTTATTATTCACTTCCATATGAAGTTTTCTTTATTCTTTTTATTCCTTATTGTACAATAACATCAAAGATGCTTAATCAACAGCACAGCTATACTTGACAGGCACTATAGAAAAAAGAGATTACTCCCTAAAAGGCAGCAAACACAAAAGAGAGAATAGACAATGTAACAGCCATATTCATATTTGTTTTAATTCTCCAACACATGAAGAAGGCTGACTTTGCAACTTAAGTGCACAACTGGGCAATCAATTGCAGAGTTGACGTGAACTGATTCAAATACACATCAGTGCAGATCACTGAAAAATAGTCCGTTATCATTCTTCTATTGTTATCATGTGTGTACATTCCATCTTTCCTTTTTCCAGCACAAACTGCTTTTATATGGAACTGGATGACCTAATGGTTAGGATAGCTCCTATGTGACACTGTTCTGTGTGCAGCCACATGTAGGCTAGGTGTGGTCTAAAAGAAGGGATGCAAACATTGCCAGAGACAAGCTTTTCTTTGGACTTTGCAGCTACCATTCATTATACCACACACATAGCTACACAGAGCCAAGCTATGTCTTTTAGCATATTCATATGATTCATAACAGGATCATAACTACCAAATAACTACCATCTCCCCCACAATCCTACATTTAGTCTAATCTCTAGCTTAGGATATTACTTTACATTTTAAATGTCAAATGCAACACAGGTACGCATTTAAGCGCTTTCACTAAGTGAGCCATTTCTCTGGAGCAGAGCTTTTGCAACAATTAGCTTTCCCAAAGTTCATGTAGGTAGTTATCTCCTTGGTTTCACTTCATATCCGATTGCAACCTCCAGCTGTGCTGACAAATGCCTCCCACCTCAGCTGGGAGGCAATTCCCAACCTTTATAAGTGAATACAATATTATATTCCACGTTGCTTTAAATAAAATATATTTTTTTTAATGAACAAGGAGGCATTCCCATATTACATATGCACATATACAGTGCTGAAATGACAGCTTCAAGATTGTTCCCACAATCTGGGAATTATCACATTAGTATTAACTGTGGAAGCATCATAACACCTGTACAACAGTAGCTATGTGCAGTGAGCCAGAAGGAGAATACTTCTCCCATTTCTTGCAAATGTACAGAAGCAGAAGAAAACTAAAGCTTTCTGAAAATCTGAAGCCTGTTTCTCAAAAAAACCTCCGTTTTGTTTATAATTTTCTTCTGAATTGCCTGAAGTTTTAAGGCTTATTTTTAGAATTTCAGGTCAGATGAAAAACAAGCAAATTTTCCAGTATTTTCTAAATGCTTCAAAGCACTTGTGGGCATAATGCATCTACTACCATGAATACATATTACACTTGTGAAGGCCAAATATTTCTTGTATGGCAATTCCATTGTCACATCCAATCCATTCATTTAAACACAAAATCAAACCTCCAAAACAGTAAAACTCCCTCAAGGTTTCCTTGCCCAATTCTTTTTTTTTTTTTTGCCAATGCAAATATAGAACACATTTATGAACTGTGATGTGTGAGGTATTGTATATATATATAAAAGTCCTCTAAAGATATCAAAGCACATCCAAAGTGTCTGGAACGGTTAGCTATGTTTACTAATTAGCTTACTTAAAGCTTGGTAGATGATGAAAATTATTAAAGTCTTCCAAAGGAAGAAATAACTTTAGTTATCTAGAACTGGCAGGATAGTTACAAAGCACCAGATATTTATGCATTCATTCTGTAAAAACATCAGGCTCCCTTGCCTCCAAACAGTAATTTGTAATGCACATTTTATAATTTGCCAATAGCAAAATGACAGGGTTTTTGGTCTTGTTTTGAAGATGTCAGACAGCATATCTAAAAATGTCAGGAAATGTAATGAAATATAATATACTTTCAGATTAAAAATGAATTTCAGATTTTTATTTTCTTCCTAATGCAAAATTGTAACTGATAACATGATGAAATACTAAGAGATACATGGAGATTATAAAAAGTAATTACACATCTCAGTGCTAACCGTTTCCTGTTTGATCATTTGGGGAAATCTTAATATATTGTATGCATAGTAATACTACCAAGATGGAGAAGTCAGATAAAATCACCACTGTGAAATTCAAAGCCTTTTTTTTTTTTTTTTTTTTTTTAACATCAGGGAAACTCCTCCTTTAAGAAACTCCTCTCCCTGCCTTCACTAGACAGCCTTAGATCTCACAAAATGCACAGGATTCATGCAGCTTACTTCTAGCATTCCTGTTCTCAAATCATCAGAAAAAAAAAAAGTCATCTACTGTACACTAATGAGGGCTTTATTCCCTGAGCAGCAAAAAAAAGCAGTTGCCATGCAACAAGAACAATCAGCAACCTGTAACATCTTCACTCACATATAAACTGGAGATACTGTCACAGCTGGTCACTTTTTGAGCATTTGAGACTGCACTATTCTCACTTAACATATCTTCTAAGGACGTCTCCACTTCTTTATCCATCCAGTGCACGCTAAACATTGTTCATAGATGAGCTCTGTAACTTAAAGACTGCCTTACAGTTCTTCTATTTGCAATCATTTCAACCATATAAATAAATTTTAGAAAGGAGAAAAACACATATGTTTCATTCATATTAATGCATGCCCGCTGACTGCACGTGGAAAGACAATTTGAAGTGATTAAGATTAATAAACACTGAGAAACTGGCGTAAAATGGAACGGCAAAGCTTAATATATAGTTTCTAGTTATTTTAAATTAGAAAGTGTCAGTGTGCATAAGACATAAAGATGAGATTGTGTATCAGGCAGCATATTTGATACAGAATTTCTGTCATCTCAGAAGACGTGCTGACCAGTGGGAAGAGAACAGCCAGGAGGAGGAGAGAGGCTTCCAAGCAATTAAAAAAAAAGAAACCACAAAGGTGCATGCTTGTGTTTTTCTAATAGAAGGATACAATCCAGGAAACTACCTGGGAACTACAAGCCAGTCAGTCTCACCTCTGTCACCACAAGGAACAGCTTGCTCTAGATGCCATCTCCAAGCAATTGGAAGAGAAAAAGGTCATCAGCAATAGTCAGCATGGATTCACCAAGGGAAAAATCACAATCAACCTGGTAGCCTTCTTGATGGCATCACCAAGATGGGAGGAGAGAGCAGAGGATGTCATCTACCTTGGCTTCAGCAAGGCTTCTGATACCATCTCCCACAACATCCTGACAATGAAACTGAGAAAGTGTGGGACAGATGAGTGGATTGGGGGTGGGTTGAGAACTGACTGATATGGTAGTGCTTGGCAGTGCAGAGTTTGGTTGGAGACCTATGCCTACCGGTGTTCAACAGGGGTTGGTGCTGGGTCCGGTCTTGTTCAGTATCTTCATCAATGACTTTGATGAAGGGACAGTGCCATAGTGTTCACCCTCAGCAAGTACACCAATGATACGAAGCTGGGAGGAATGACTGACACACCAGAAGGCTGCGCTTGCCATTTAGTGAAACCTGGACAGACTGGAGAGCTGGGCAGCAAGAACCCAGATGAAGTTTAACAAAAGCAAGTGTAGAGTCTTGCACCTGGGAAGGAGTAACCATGAGTGTCAGTACAGGCTGGGACATGACCTGCTGGAGAGGAGCTCTGTGGAGAAGGACCTGGTGGTCCTGGTGGATGACAAACTGTCAATGAGTCAGCAGTGTGCCCTGGTGGCCAAGAAGGCCCAGGGGATCCTGGGGTGCATTAAAAGGAACGTGGCCAGCAGGTCAAGGGAGGTAATACTCTACCCTGGTCAGGCCTCACTTTGAGTACTGTGCATAGTTCCTGGACTCCTCAGAACAAAAAAAAGACAGGAATTTTCTGGATAGAGTCCAGCAGAGGGTCTCAAAGATGATAAAGGGCCTGAAGCATCTCCCCTATGAGGAAAGGTTGAGCAAACTGGGTCTATTCTGCCTTGAATAAAGATGACTGACAGGAGATCTTACTACAGTTTATAAATATCTCAAGTGTGGGAGTCAAAGGGACATGGCCAATCTCTTTTCAACAGTCTGTGGGGATGGGATAAGAGGAAACAGCCATAAACTTGAACATAAGTTCTGCACCAATACGTGAAGGAACTTCTTCAGAGTAAGGGTGACAGAACACTGGAACAGGCTGCCCAGATGGGTTGTGGATTCTCCTTCTCTGAAAATATTCAAAACCCGCCTGTACATTGACCTGTGCAGCCTGCTGTACAGAGCCTGCTTTGCTGGGAAGTTGGATGCAATAGATCTCTAGAGGTCCCCTTCAAACCCTTACAGATCTGTGATCATCTGCTTACTAGCTAACTACACCCAACCTACAATCAGTTCCATAAATAAAAGTGTTTTGGTTTGGTTTTCTTTTTTTCCCCTCCCCCCCATTTTAAATCCAAGCCACAACACTTCTTCCCTTCACTGAACCAGTACCGTTTTGCAGCCTGGGATGCACGTGTGGATTCTGGTCTCCTATGTTCTTTGATGGAGAGCAGTTGCTTCCTCTCTCCCCTCCATGTTTGAGTGGTAATATTACTAAAATACTGAGAAAAAGAGGCACCAATTGCTTTTCACAAGTTGGCTTCTCCAAAACAATATATACCAAATTACCTGGCTCATTAGAAAATAAATCCCAACTTAAACCCATATCACTTCCTGAAATTGCATTAAATTACAATAGAACAAGTACACTTAATGACACAATACAAACCTCTATACAGAGATGTTAAGAACAGCCGCATTTCTTCTTTTTCACTACGTGAACACCTGTTACAAGCCCAGTCATCCAGAACATGATACTCTTAAGGCCTCTGCAACTCAGGGATGAATAGCTTTCTGCACAGTAAATTCCACTTTTAAACAACTGCTCTGTAGAATACCAGTTTCCGTCAAAAGAAAAATATGATCCCAGTCTACAAGCTACAAACATCTCTAAAAAGCAAAAACTGCATCTGCAATGAGGTACTGATACCTTAAAACAGCAGCCTGAACTCTGAATGCCACCTCTTTCATTTGCGTTCTGCTTTGGCTCCATAACTCCACAATTGCATCTCTAGCTATTAAAAAAAATAATCTAAGAATTGACTCTTGCTATAAAGAAAACAGCTACTCTTTAATTTACCTTTCGCTCTAAAAAAATCTCATCATGTTAAGGAACTCAATGGACTAGAAAGGAAATCTGTACAGTTCAGATTCATACAAAACAGATGACTGAAAAACAAAATGTGGAATCCAACTGTCAAATGTGGGGAAACGAAGTCTTTATAGACAAGGTTATGGAGCTGAAGAGCAGTTCTGTAGTGAAAACCTAGAGATTACCTCACAGAACTCAGCTGCAAAACCCACCTTTCTGGAAACTCACAGTAAGATTTTGCACTGTGTTGCCAAGACAACGCAATGGAAACTGAAGACAGGGGACCAGAACATGCTGCCTGGAGATGTTAATAAACTCTTCTCCTTAAATGACTGTGGTAGGAAATAATTCATCAAAATATACTGCAGTGAGAATAGTTAACGATATTCATATTTTTTTATACTGAAGATAATGGTGTAATTGTTTTGTTTGTATAGTCCCAACAAAATACCAGTGAAACTACTACGCCTATGAAATTACATAATAACATCTATTAAAAAAAATAATACCAACAGGGCAGTTGCATGCTTTAGAGAGAATACACACAGAAGAAACAAGATCAATATTAGAATGGCCTGGGTTGAAAAGGACCTCAAAGATCATCTAGTTTCAACCCCCCTGCAGTAGGCAGGGTCGCCAGCCTCTACATCAGGATGTCCAGATCCACATCCAGGCCGGCAGAAGTGATAGAGGAAATGAAGCATGCTACAGAATTTCAGGAATTCCTGACAGAGTACCCAAAATCTCATTACAGCATACACACACTAACTTCAGCACACATAACGCAGCAAGCATTAAGTGATTTCTGTCATAACTCCCCACTGTAGACACCCATTCCCTGTTGGATAAAGCAGCTTATTTCTCTGAAATAATCTTCTCATATTTCTGCCTGTTAGTGAGTTTATGGTCAGGACAGTTAAGGTAACTGCATCCTAAAATGAAATATCCAACCTGAACCTTCTACACTTGTGTGCTCACTAACTTAGATCCCCATTGTATAAGAAGTACACAACAACAACAACAAAATTGAAACAAGTCTCTTGAGCGGGATTTTACACACTTCAGATTTTATACCTGAATTTTTAGGTTCGGTTGTCTTTCAACTGAGTTTTCCCATATGTCCTCAGAGTATCAAAACATTTTTGTCTAAAAATCAATAGGAAAAAAGCCTCTTCGCATCCTGTATTTATTATGAAGTAATGAAAATCTAGATTGCTAACATCTGAAAATCTCAAAGATGATGTGGAAGACTTATTTATTTCTACTACAACTACTGAATAACTACCATGAAAGCAGCTAGGGAAGTTTAACAGAAGTTTTCAGAGTCTGTGCTTCCAGAGCTCTTCACTCTCTCACTGTTTTTTTTTCTTTTCAAATTCAAAGCTAGATCCAAAATGAAGGTAACCTAAACTCACCTTTCACTGTTTATTTAGCACTCTCCAAAGAATATGACAGTGGGTACTACCTACGCTACATTATTTAGGTTATTTCAATTCAATTTGGCAAAGTTCCTGGTGATGTATTTAGCTGGAATACTGAAACACAGCAACTGCATCATTTCGTTAAAACATCAGTCCACAAAGAGACTTACAACGAGGTCTGAAATGGTCTGTTTCCCTTCACTAATATTCAACATATCACGAAACAGGTCATTATGGCAGGTTAACTTATTTCTGAGCAGGAAAAATTGTTTTCTAACACTGAATTTGCAGTGGCTTCCTGACTAGCTTAGTGCAAAACACTTGTCTCTCTCAATTTAATGTCTGTCAGATAGGAATAATTTTACTTCTCCAGTGTGTGGAAAGAATTAGTGTGCCTGCATTTGCAAGATTACTTTGAAGATGAAAATGGCTACTTAAATGCTGTGTCATTATATAAATAAGCAAAACGCACTTGTGTAAATCCAAAACAAGATTTTTCTCTCCTTACATATAGATAAGTACAGGATCTGAAAGTACTGTTTTTCCCATCCATTGCCATGTCTCCAAAGACCCAGTGTTTAGCAGTCCTTACTTCCTCAAACCCCATCTGCCACTTGCAGATCCTGTGACATACCTGTCACATCTTTTATGATGTCCTCACTACAGTTGCAACACAAAAATTCGAATTAAAAAAAATGTTATTGATGAAGGCATATTGACACAAATCAAAGATGTTATCAGTTAGGTTTTACTGATCTAACCACTTGAAGTCCACTAATTAAAGCCTTCTTCCCTTTCAACGCACTGTTTGAATTCACAATAATTTCATGTACTCCATATATATTCCCGAGGCAAAAATCAAAGAAAACCACATTCATTTTTCTGTCCATACTCATCTAATTCTAAGTCAGTGCACAGTAAACAAGCCAATGGCTTTGAAGAAACATCATTAAGATGAAACAAGTAAATATTTTACATTCCCTTTTCTCTTTTTTATAATAGCATTTCAAACTTTTATTTCTGGTCACTGATTTCTGTCTCCATATAGAGATTCAGCCACTTCTCAGTTCGGCAAAGCTGATTTCTTTCCTACTTTTTTCAGTCATAAGGAAGAAATTACTCCATCTAACAAGAAACACTAGCAATTCAGTTCCTCTTCACCATCTTCTGCTCTAGCCTCAGTTGAGTCAATGACTAATACAAAATTGCAAAAAGAAGACTATGGCATTCAATAAGATGCCAAAATTTCCTCACAGTTCTATGATGCTCCTGCTTTAAAAGAAAACAGATTAAAAAAAAAAAAAACCATCAAATCTGGGAATATGTAAGGATTTGCTGGATTGTTAAAGGTCAAAAGAATTTTCACATATATAAATAGGTCAGTGGCTTTCAGCTTGGGCATAACAAAACAGCAGCAGTACCCCCCAGGTCCAATTTAATCAAAATAAAAAGTAATTTGTAAAATGTAATATTTTTACTGCGAAATAAATACTGCTATTAAAAAGTTTTAAAAAACTTACTATCTCTACATAAAATGTAGTCATACAGTTAATTGTCTTGACCTCTTCCTGCTACAAGTAACTAAGATTTTTATTTCTGTGCTTTTTTTTTTTTTTTTAATCTTTTAGAAACATTTCAGAAAATGCTTACTTCGGAGATTTGAATACCTGTCATCAGCCTCCCTGTAAAGCCTGACTTTGTTTCTAGATACGATGTGTTTTCTCTTTCCGTCCTAGTTCCAGAAGTTCTCTCTTCAGACAAGTTTGTCTTTGGCTCAGCTTGCAGCACAGGGGCACTGCATGCTGCTAAGCTTCTAAAAGGTGATTCTTGAGGAACAATCAGCTCTCTTGTACCTCTAAACCATCTGGATCAGATTCCCAGTGGACACTGCTAGCTACCTGCCTGAAAAGCCTTGAGTCTGCACTCTTGAACTCCAAGTAGGCAACTGTAGGCAACTCTGCTGACCTTCTTCCTCATTACACCAGAAGTAATGAGGAACTCAACTATTTCATGACCACTGTAGTCAAGATGGCCACCTACTATCACCTCCACCGCAAGATCTTCCCTATTCTCAAACAACAGATCCAGTAGGGCTCCTTTCCTATTTAGATCACCAAGTATATGTGACAAATTTATCTTCAACACGTTTTGGGAATTTCAGCCTTACTTGTGTAAGTACGCTCTTCCCAGTTTATGACTGAGGAGTTGAAATCTCCCATAAGCACAAGAGCAACCAATCCAGAAATCTCTCCTTACTGCCTACTGCCTTATTCTGCCTTATTGCTCATCTGTGTCACTGTTCTGGATGAGTGATAGTAGACACCCTCAACAACATTTGCGTTGCTATTCATACCCTTAATCCTCACCAAGAGGCTCTCTACCATGACACCCCTACCTACAAGGCTGTACAGTCTAATCCTTCCCTTAAGTACAGTGTAGCACCTCCACCTCCCCTGTCCCGACTATCTCTCCTGACCAGCCAACATCCTAGTACTCCATTCATTTGGTTTTAATTACATAAGATGTGCAAATAAAAAAAAAAAAAAAAAAACAACTTAAACCTGAAAGCTTCTCCAAATACAAATTCTTCTATTATAAATTAATCACACATGCTAACATAAAATTACACCTGGAAAAACACTGAAACAATAACTGAAAAAAAAGGCAACCCACAGGATCCAGATACCTTTGTTCTTCTACAGTTGTTAAAAATTCTGAAATCATATTTCAGTTAAAAAAAAACAACCACATTTTCACATTTTGATGTTGAATTAATCCAATTTTTTTTGTTTGTATTCAGAGTTAGTCCCAACCCTATAAATGGAAACACATAGCTGATCTACCTGCAGACTCAAGAACAAGGTCAGAAAACATCTCATCACCATATTTTACTAACTGTAGTTTAAAATACTCACCAGTTTGCCACCAGTGGTCCAAGACAGGTACCTTGAAGACTTTTTTTGACCATTCCAGTGTGCCTACATCACAGTGTTCACCAGCTACAAACAGCATCCTGAACCTTTAAATAATAGTAAATATATATATTAAAAAAATGCATCTTGATCTGGACAGGAAAGTAACACAAAAATTAATTCAATTAATTCAGTAAACATTTGTTGTCTGTGTCCCTGATAAAGAAAAAAAGGGAGGGAAGTCTCTTACTCTTCGTATGATGAAATGATGGATGTACTCAATCCCACTGAGTAACAAATGAAATCCTGCATTATGCAATCTGACATATGTGAAAGAAGCTTTATTTTCAAAATTCAGAGATCTTGGTAGGTTAGTGACAGCCAACAGTAAATGGAAGCAAGGAATATTTAAATAATTTATACACAAATCTAGGTAGATATCCATCAGCAAAACAAAAAAAGAGATATCAGAAATTAGTGAAGAAATAAGCAGAAGTAATACAAAATACCTGTAGCATAACTCTTAGCTTTAAGTTCTTAACAGTGTTCCATTTAAATAGATCTTAAAGTTTTGTGAGTTATCTTCTTATATGCCTTCAGAAATGAGTTTGGTAGAGAAAAAACAGCAGCTAAATACCTTTTCCTATACAGACAGAGACTACTTACATATAAATAAAAAAATAAATCATGCAATCGTACGAGACAAAGATGATCTCAGAATAATGGTATTGGAATTCAGCCTATTTGGCTGGATACTCTGATGCAACTCTGGCAGAAAATAAATGCAACACCTGGAAATCAAGACAGATGCAGAGCATTTGCACACCACTAAATCAGGCAGTGCTACATACCTGGGCAATAGCCCCCCCCCCTCCCAGTCTTAATCATCATCTCTCATCAAATTTTGCCACACTGCTGTCCTTCATTAAGCCCTACAAATTGATTTCACGCTTTGTTTAGTATGATAAGGTCCTCTGTCAACTGTAGCTTTCTTAAATATGACTATTACTGCATAGAATCAGGACATTACAGTACATCACTGCAAACTGCACGTTTTGACCTTTACAAGATTGGCACAGCAACTTTATTCCTTTTGTGGAAGATTTTTTGCATTTCTGATTTTGTAATAAGCAACTTAAAACCATGTTAACTTGCATTTAAACTTGCGGATACTTACAACACTGGCCAAAGATCGCCGTCTTATAAAAAGTTACAAAAGTAAAGAATGATTTATTATCTTGCTCTCACACTCCTTGGAAAAAGAAGGCAGGGATATCTGGTCTCAGAGCAGCAAACTTCCTTCATGTAACAAAGAGCCATCATGACTATAATGTGACAGATTTACAGAATCATCGTGCAGCCCGAGCTGGAAGGGACCTGCAAGCATCACCAAGTACAACTTTTGACTCCTATTAGGACCACCCAAAATCAAACCCTATGTCTGAGAGAACTGTCCGAAAGCTGCTTGAACTCCAGCATCTTTGGGCCACAGAGCAGAGCTCAGCGCTGCCCCTTCGCTCCCTGCAAGGAACTGGAGCGCCATCAGGCCTCCCCTCAGCTCTGGACTGAACCAACCAAGGGACCCCAGCTGCTCCTCACACAGCTTATCCTCCACACCTTTCTCCACCTTTGCAGCCCTCCTCTGGGCACTAATAGTTTTACATCATTATATTGCAGTATTCTGAACTGCATACAGTGCTAAAGGTGTAGCTAGAAATAAGAATTCAGCACTCTCAAAGCTGAAGATAATTTTTGGAAAAGGTACAGAGTAAGCAGGTGGGTTAACAGCAAGCTTTTAACTTGCTGTCAAGCTTGGAAGTCAAACCCCTGCTGCTGTGTCAGACTGAATAGCTAACAGCTGAGAAGGAGTTTGTCTCTTTGTCATATCCTCATATAGGACAGGGCAGAAAGCAAGTTCTTTTTCAAGCAAATTGGAGGTCTTAGTACTACAGTTTTACATGACTAAGCATATGTCCACTACTAGGACTGATGTGTATATAGACCATGTCTAAGAATATGGATGTCTGATCACAGTAGGGGGGTGGTCTTTTCCTTGATGTCTGATTGTATTGTGTAGGTGAACTGGAGGACACTGACACAGAGAAATCAGAAGTGCTTAAACTGATTTCATGGAAGTCTGACACTGTGCTAGTCAAAATTCCTGCTGAAAGGCACAGTCTTTCAAATCTTTTTATTAAATGCACCAAGACTGGTTACTATGGAACATCAAGCAATATAAAGACAAAAAACAGATAAAACCTCAAAGCAAATGTGTAAGCAAGCAGCTTTCACATCAAGGAAGCATAGTGTTTTCTATACTTGTAAATCTGCATCATTTTGGCAACCTGCTTTCTGAGCACATCTCCCATATTAGAAGGTGATGATTTAATGAGTGTGTGCCCAATTAGAATCCTGAATGTATTTTCTTTGAAAGCACAAGCTACTGCCGATAATTACAGTTAATAGCTGTTGAGCTGAAACAGTTAAAAATTTATGATAGCGAAGAACAAAATACTGAATAAATAAAACCCACAGATACTTTCTGAAAAGCTTTTTGAGACTCATGTTTCATGCAGTCACTTCTCCTAAGTCAAGTGTCATGCAGGACACTTCTCCTAAGCATTGCTCAATTTACATGAGCAATTGAATTGAATTTGAATATTCTGTAAGTAGGCCTACTAAACACAGAATTTCAGCTCAGATGTAAAAATTTAACTTATGAATGTATTAACTTTATAATAAATGCCCTTGCTTTAAAAACAGAGCTAGCAATAGGCCAAGCACTCAAGGATTTGTCTAAAAAATTAAGACAGCATGTTACACCTTAAGCCAGAACCAGAACTCCTCCTTTTGAATCCCTAGCTTTAATAATCAGGCCTGTTTCCACAGGCTCTAGAGCAATCCCATGTTGTGGGAAGAACTGGGACTAGCATTTGGACAACTTACCATACAAACCCATCAAAGAGAATACAAGAGCAAAGTGCTATAAGCCTAACAAAGCATAAGAGCTATGGACTTACAGAATCATAGAATTATTTTCTCCTTTCAAACAGTATAACAAGAGAGAGGGCAACGGTTATAAAATGTCCCACTGTGAACAATTTTTTAACAATCCACTTAAAACTTCAAAGCATGTCAATGCATCTATTATTGCAATCGTCTACCACTGCAATGCAGTTAATGGAGTAGAAAGATCTTAAAACCTCTCCATTAAGTAAGTATGTCCTACGTTGTCACTCAGAAAATCAAGATTTTAGGCCCTATTAGTCCAGTGGAGTGGATATGAAGTGCTACCTCATGCAGGGGACAGATGAGCATTAGTGGTCCTGTCACAATCTAAGTAATTCAAAACAGCATGCACATTTTGGTGTCACTCCAAGCACAAAGAAACCACATATCAAAACCACTATCCCAAAGCAGGAGCGTTCACGAGTGAACTCATGCTAAACTCTTCTGGATTAAAAGATTGTAGAAGTGCTTTTAAGTCTGGAATGTATATGTCAGTTTTTCCTGGCAAAGCAGATCCCTGCATCACATTAAATAAACTTGCATCACATTAAATATACTTGTCCTTACTAAAAAAAAAAAAAAAAAAAAAAAAAAAAAAAAAGTGAGGAAGGTTAATTTACAGTTCTAAACAGAATCTGGGAATAAAAAATTCTGACTAATTCTTAAAGCCTCTGGAGTCTGTAGATACTAAAACATGTGACACACATGTATATTTTATTCACCTCATTTTTCTCCACTGATATCCTTGCCCATTCCCCTCCCCAACGATATTTTACCCTGTTCAGGAGGATTCAAGCACTTAATGTTTGGGTGGCCAAGTCAGAGACACAGAATACAAAAGCAGCTCAGTTCCTTTTCCAAGTACAGGTGAAAGGGAGCTCCACAACAGCTTTTTAAGAACTCTGCTAAAGACTTCATGAGAAATAGCCATACATGATCAACAGTAGCACAAAGTAGGTGGTAGCAAACAGCACTCAGTAACATACTCCAATTGTCCTAGATTCTGAGCTTTAATCACATCTCCAGCAGCATGTGCGAGTCATGAATTTTGTGAGAAAGAATTTCTAACAGCTCTGAATTTGCTAATTTAATTTCCCATCTCCTTGTTCCTGTGTTTTGAGAGAGAAACTAGCACTTACTAATCAACTTCAGATTTGCTATTTCTGAATGGATTTTATGTAGCCAGTCTCATATTTCTTCTTTAAACAATCACATTAATATCTGGTATCAAACAAACATGCTTCAGTCTCCAGAATCTCTTGATATAATAAAATGACAGAATGCTCACAATTAATCTAAAGCAAAGAACACCAAGTAGGCCATGGAACAGGAGCTACAAATTACTACTGCTCATATTTTAATCTGTTGAACTGTTACCCAATTTCACGTATAGCTGTCAGTTGTTAATCATTTGGAAATTAGACCTAACCAAATCATAGTAATCAAGTCAATTGAAAGATGGATTGTGATTCCAAATAGTTCAATGCTACGGAGTTACCTCATGAAGATGTTAACTGACTCCAAAAGCCAACCAGAATACACACAGGTACTTGCCGGTCATAGAATTTGGGTTGATTTTCAAACACAACAGGCAGCAGTATGATCAGATGGACTGCTCAGCAGCTCTGTGTGTTATCAAAAACCTGGTCTTTAAAGACACCACAGAGATAAGTGGTTGAATAGGGCTTTTATCCCACAGTCCAGCAAATCAAAAATCTCTTCTGCTGTTTAACATAACCCATGTTTAAGACATAAGTGATGTTTTGTCTCAAAGGGAAATATTAATTTAAGATTCCAAAAGCCAATATGGAATTTGAATAAAGCACGCTATAAGCTTTGGAACATACAACATAATTTAGTTGTAAGTGATGCAAACAGTATCGGTTTTTAACAGGGATTTATATACTTTATGTCAGCTCATAAGAACAGAACTCTGGTTATCATTCTATTTACTCCTGTAAATCAAGTACTCCTTTGTGTACTGGAAGCTGGCATTGCCTACCTTCTCCATATCTTATCAGGAAGTTCTTTTTAAATAGGATTTTAAAACAAAAACACCTTCACCCACAGTGTATTTTAGTATAAGTTCTTAGGAGCCAAATGCACCATGGTGGAACCCTCTTCCAAGAATACATTTCTGGCCGTATAATATTGAGTTTCTAGAATAAGTAGGGATATTTTCTCCCAGACGGCAGAAAGGCATTCCACTTTACATCTTTATACAAAGTAATATGGATAATAAAGTTTCATAGCATAAGAAGTAGATGTGTATGAAGTAAACATAAGACAGATTTCAAACTGAAAGGAAATCCTCTTGACCTTCAGTGGAAAAGTCCATCCAAGAAAGGAGATTGTAGTCATTTATCGGACCCTATTTCTGAAGAACTGCAGTTTTCACACATAGCCAAGTAATTAAGAGTCACAACTAGACTTTACGGTAAGATAATTCTTGCCTAACACTGAAAGAGAGGCATGCTGAAGACTGTCAACCTTACAGCACCATGCTAGTAGTCAGAGAACTTTCATTGATGCTGACTTTTTACCCGTAGGTGAAAAGGAGCTTGGACTTTATATCTAATTGACTTAAGACAATTCAAGAAAATACTACATTCTAAATGCTGCTCTAGAGGAGAAATGATGTAACAGGGAATGATATGGCCCAAAGCTGAATTAATTATGAGCAGAATCAAACTGTACTCAAATGGAGAAGCATATCAAATAAGCACTGAACAGGAATGACAAAAATACCTTTTTAACATCTGGGACAGCTGATATCAGCAAGGGGACTCTTATTTGCCTAGAATTCTTTGGCAAGAAAACTCAGCAACTTACACAGCAGTAGCTTAGCAGATTTTCTACTCGATTATTACTCTAATTATATGGATGGCTCATTTTAGTCACCACCTAAAGAAGTGCTGAGGAATGGCAATTAAATTTTCTAGCATGTGAGCCACCTTCTTACTATGAAACATCAAAGAAGAATAGGGCTTTAGGGTCTCAAAAGCTTTGTTCCTCATTTCATGGAAGGGAAACAACTGATGACAGCACTTAAAAGAGATGGAAGAAAACTTGTAATGAATACCTCAGGAATAAATCCAGCTTACTGATACATAAAACTTTTCAGAGTAATTAAGAAAGTGAAGGTAAATTAAGCGATGCAGCTTCTCATCTTCCTTTACTCTTCGGACAACTGTGATAGAAGATGCTCCCATGACTGAATACTGCCTAGCGTCTCACATGGCCTTCATCTGATGATGAGTAAATGATCAACTCCAAGATCAGATGTCATCCAAAACCACACATTCTTAACATCTGCTGTATGACACTTAGCCTTATTTGTAGAATTACTGAACAATCACAAGTACATGAAGTCAATATACGAAGCATTTTAACCACATAACGTTAATGTATTTTAATCGTAAAATGCTAAAATCTCTCCAACAGCAGCACTTTAGTGGCTTAGATTGAGTATTCAAAATTAATAGAAGACTTTGACCTTAATCTCCCTGTGCTTCAGCTTCCCCATCTGCAAAACACGGCTAATACCACTCTCTCATCTCACAAGGGATTTATAAGGATGAACTCAAAGTTTTGAAGCATAGAGGTAGCAACACTTCAAAAGACAGTATGAAATAGCAGTACATAACTGTAATCAGAAATTAAATAATGGAAAGATAAGATATTGACTAGCTTCTGATTAAATGAACACTGAAGATCCTGTGCACTCAGTGAAGTGGGAGATCATATGGGAAAATGGTACAGGATCATGTAATCCAAGACTGTATTGCAGGGTATAACAACAGTGGAGTAAAACTGAGTAAGCATCCTTAATTCACTAAGAATTCTTAACCTTAGAGTCATCTTTTTCATGGTAATTAAAGTCACGCTTTTCATAGCTCATCTCTCCTCCAAACAATCAACAGAAATTCACAACCAAATGCGTACACCTGATTTGTCAAGACCACATTGCAATTCTGCTATACTGAGGTGGATAAAGCCCCAAACACTGCTATTCTTAGTTTATCCAGTATGTTTCTGTAAGAAACTGCTTCCACTGTATCCTTAGTTCACCTTTTAAGAGAGTACTGCTTTCCCAGGGCTGCCTCAGGGTCCTGCTGACGGATTGCTCTAATTGCAGTTGGTGAAGTAAAGAAGGCAGCTACTTCATGCTCTGCTAGCACGCGGAAATAGGCACCAGCATCTGGTGTTCCCACAGGCTTCCCCTATGGAGAGAATAATTTAAAATGTCACAGGATAAAAATACATAATTCCTTGACAGTTCAAGGCTTGCACATGTAACAGTAGTGGTAGCACAGCAACAGAACTAATTTCAAATAAGACTTTAAAGCAGAATTTGTTAAAAATAGCAATACTGTATGCGCATTAACTTGAAAAAATAAATTTCATAAGCTTTGGGCACAATCTCTTGAACGAGTACAGGATACACCAGCTGCTACTGAGAAAAAACAGGACAAACTGACAAGCAAATGAAAAGACAGCCCAAATAGCTGTTGTTACACTGACATCAGAAGGAGTCATCTCTACATCTATCCTTATTGTGAGACAGGCTGTTAAAACACTGAGTCTCACTGGAGAACGAGTCTCTGGATGCAATGGCATTTCAGCTATATCCCCCATGCACAGAACTACCTGTCGTAACACCAACTTGTTACCTAGAAATTTTCTCTTATTTCTGGAGAAATCCCCATTCAGCTCCTTACAACTGGCTTCTGGGTATCTTTGTGCTGCTGCTGCAAATGAAGACCAGAGAGAAACCAAATACCCTTTACTGCATTAGTCTGATATCAGACTATGGTATGTATTTTGAGGGAGTGAGTTAGGGTTTGGAAAACTAAACACTGGTTTTAGCTACAGGGCATAGTCAGGAAAATTGTAAACAAAAGTAATTGGAAGGGACAAATTGTCCACTGGTAAATAACAACAAAAAATAATAAAAGTAGTTTTCTACGGTGTTCCAAATATAAAGCATACAAACAATATAGGAGAGACATTCTCTTCATATTGCAAAACCCAGTTTCATCATTGTTTTATGCAAATAGCCATCAATATAAAGAAGGCTTCACCACTGAAAAAATCACCAACTTCACTGCAGTTCACCAGTCATAAAATAAATTTATACCTCCACAGTACTTGTGTAAATGCAAACTTGGACTGTGTCCTTAACAAGTGTCATTCACATTCATGTATTTCATTACAGGCACAATTTTGTATTCTTAGCCAGCCACAGGCAGTACAGTCTTGACATCTGCCACCAGCTTTCAAGAAATTAGATATACTTTTTCATTTAAAACAGCAGATTTGCAAGAAGACAAACACAATACGAGAAATTGATAGGTCTAGTGAAAAAAGTAACACTCAAAACTCTAATTAATACCTCAATTTGTAAAGACACAGAAAGAACACAGGCACGTGCATACCTTGAAGAATTTGCTAAATCCGCTATCTTTATTCCAGTAAGAAAGCACTAAGAATTTGCTAAATCCACTACCCTTATTCCAGTAAGAAAGCACTAGTAACACAGTAAATCCTTTTACAGAAGGGCACACAAATCAAGTTTGTTGCCCATGCCATCAATGAACGCCACCCCCTGCTATGATGCAGCCTCTCGGGAATTTGTCCTTTCTGCGCTCCCAAATTCTCTCCCCATTGCAAACTCTTCCATGGCATGGGATAGAAGCTGCAAGAGTGCTGCAAGGGTGCTGCCAGATTTCAAGGCTTCAGGGTGACAGGCTGGCTGTATCCCACTGGTTCTGCTGCCCTACAGTGAACTACCACTATGAGAGTGCTGCTGAGGAAGCAGAGGATGTTTATAGGAGGAAAAAAGCGAGAAAAATCAGAAGATAAAACTGAGCCTTCTTCTAAACAGTAGAAGAGATGATGAGAAGCAAACAGAGAATAAACAAAACACACCCAGGGAATCATCAATGACAAAATCTCTGTTTTTCTAACAGCCCGTTTGAGCTTCCAAAAATGGCGTGCAAAAGAATGATATTATCTTACTGAAAAAATAAGTCCTTTTTTCATTTCATGTAACAGTTCCCAAAGAAAAACAAAAGATTTTTTTTTTTGTCCTTAAGCTTTCTCCTTCCACACATCTTCAGTGCAGCTTTCATATATTCCTTCAAATGTTCATCAACATTTGTTGAGGAACCCCTTTATTCAAGTTCATGTCTTCTCCATATAGCACTCGGTTGCAGATCTGCAGGTCTATTATCTGCTTAGAAGTTCAACCCACGTCACTAACACAACTAGTCCTAGACTGCTACGTTCCAAATGTCCGTACACATCTCATTAACTAATTATGAAAATGAAGTAGTAACATTTGTAATGAACTCAGACAGAAAAAAAAATACAAAAACTAACTGCTGGGCGACATGAGATCGGTTATTCTGCAATAATAACACAGTCTGTAATTTTTAAGCAAATGTAAACTTCCAGAGCTCTTAAGAGCTCAGTTTCTGGCCTCAAGCACCCAGCTGCCTCCTTTGAGTTTGGCTGCAGGTGCTCAAGGTCAGGCACACTATGGCCTGACCTTGAGCACTGGCATGACAGCAAAGCTTTGAGCAATTTATGCTCATGTCCTCTCCCTGATCTCCACTTGAGCCTTGCTGCAGCAAGGCTCAGGCCCAGACCTTGCACCTCCAGCAAGTTCTACCTGTTCCAGATCCTGACTTGAGGTTTAGAGAAGTGCAATTCTCCACAGATAAAACAAGAGCCTCATAAGGAAAGGAATAGGAAATTCCTGATAGCCAATAAGACATAATTACCAATAAGGAAACAAAATGGTCATTTAGGGGGAAAAAAAAAAAAAAAAAAAATCTGGCCTGGCTATGAATTTTCTTACTGATTCTGCAGAAAAAGCTCTTCAGTGCCTTGGCAGCAGGTAACAGTTTAGCAAATGCATAAACAAAAATTGACATAGGCAAAACAAATTTGAGACTGTATATTAATTTCAGAGCACAAAAACCTACAAATAAAATTGCCAAAGAGAGCTCTCATTTATCATACAAAAATTGTGAGCACCGCAAGATGCCACGAGAGGCTTATTACCACATATAATTTTGACTTTTTAAAAAGTAAGCATTATAAAAAAATAAAGCAGAGGGTAATTGAATTCAGAATACAGTGACATATTGCTGAGTCAACTGAAGAGTGTTAGCAAATGAGATGCTTCCATCAGATTTGCTGGCATCAGTTCAAGATACAAACTGTTCAGTATTTGTATCAATACTGCAGATGAAAATTTATTTTAAAAATTGCTGTCAATAGAAACTGGGTGACAGGAACCAAGATGACAGTAATGAAGAATAAGGCAGTCAGAATGAGAGTGATCTGCCTCACCTGATTTCAGAAGCGCAACAGGCACTTCTTTTACCAGCTAAGAGGATTCACACAGAAAAGACTTTCTTTTAATAATCTACCAAGAGACTCTGAGAAAGATAGACAGACAGGAATGTCTTTCTTTCTGGAAGTACCTAGTTTGAGCATGCAATTTATCAAATGTCTACCAACTGTGCAGTCATCCTCAGGAAGAATGTGTTGATGGATAATGTATGATTATGAACGAAGATCCACAGGCAGCAAAAATGATCAAGGGGATAAAAAATTTTCCTGTGGAGAAAGTCAGCAGCCATTGGGATGGATTACTTGAGGAAAAAAAGACACTTGAGAGTTATAATAAAGTACCCAACTCCACATCAATAACAGCTCAGCAATCCCCTTTCTGCCATACTGCTAACAATAAGGGGCTACTCAAAGATAAATTCCAACCTATGAGGAGACAATTCTCTCAGTGCAGTAAATGTTATACATGGAACTCATTGCCACTAAAACCTGTTGATACCAGACATGTCAGGATTCAAAAGGAAACATTCTGAGGAATTTCTCCTGCTGCTACTGGCCCTGTTACCAAACCCCCACTAAGGATCTGATACATCCTACTGAATTCATGCCACAATTATAATCAATACGGATGTTGACAGAGAGATGACAGAAGCAGCAGAACTCCAGATACAGAGCTTTGTAAGCTGATGGTAATGGCTGGAAATGCCCCAACACAGCTATGAAACATGCTAGATGACAGTAAGCGTAATCCTGGGCTCCTTCGTTGCTGCTGCTGCGTAGGCCGTAGATTTGTTACAACGGCAGTGACTAGAAGAAGCCCCATAAGAGTTCTGAGGAAGAGGTTCCCCAGGCACAGCAACATTCATCCTGCTTTTGCTCTGTATGGGACTATAGGTCCCTCTGTTACTTGATTTCAGTTCTTACTTGATTTCAGAGCTCCATGACAGGTATGGTCAACATCCTCTCTCTCACCTTAATTCCAAGTCCACGGATTCACTCTGGGAAAAGGGAAAAGTTGCTTACAGCTTGGGTTACAATGCTCACAAGCAACCCAGAGTGGGCTGGGAGGCTTCAAGGAGCTTCTTTACACCTAAAGCTTGTCATGCCTTAAAGAAAATCAATCCAGGACAGATTAAAAAAAAGTACTTGCTATATTCAAAGGAATTCATTACTGTTCTCACATTCCTGACAATGGTTTTATGACAAGTAAAAATTGAAAGCATGTAGTTACCATAGCAATCATTAAAATAACAAGTTGTCTCCTACTATGTAATTTAAAAATAAACAAATCACTTTAAGTAGTCAGTCTGGTCTATATTCAACAGTGGTTGTCCTTGGGCAAACGTGTTCAGGCCTTTTTTCTCCTTATCTGAAGAACATTCCTGATACTCCCTAGCCCACAAGCTACCATTAGGCCAGGGCAAACTTTCACAACCATTTATAAATACACACCATTAAGGCAGTCTTCTGAACAGAAGAAAAATTTTATGGTGTCCCTTTCCATAAATATAATTTTTCCCACTATGGATTGCAATTATTTTTTTTATTCCTGTCTATTTTCAATCCTCAAAAAGAAGCCACTGTGTTCATAATGTTTGTCTGAAAGCTTAATTGGTGGTATCTTAGAGAAAGAGAAATTCCAAACGTCCTATTACTGTTACATAATGATCTAACCAAAAGCAGACTACTAACTGAGATGTATAGGTCAACTGGATACTAACTCTGCTTTTTCTTTAGTATTTATTGTTAAAAGAATACGATTTCTACCCTTTTTGTATTAAAAAATGAACACACTTTAAATTCAGGTGTGATTTTATAATGTATGATCCCCATACATTCACACAATGGTAAAGCTCCACTTGTAAGATCATCATGTAAAAGAGACAACTGAAAAATGACCTAACTCTCCTCTTAATTTCTTATTGCATTACTCCATATCTTCTAGAATGGAAATCTCTTTGTTGCTATTATTCTCTTCCAGCAATGCATGCAAAACATTTCACACAGACCACCATATCAGTGGTCAAGAACAGATGTTGTAAAACTATTTAAGTCCCTCCCTTATCCCTGGGCAAATGACATTTTTATCCACATCACATTCCTCTTCTTAACAAGAGCATCAGTGATGAGTTAATCCCTTCAGAATAAAGAATTTAATTAACATGCATTAGGTGCTTAAACATTAATTAGAGTATAATAATTTAATATTCAAGCTAATACAATATTTAATTCTATAAGTGTGCATTTGTGCTACTAGCCAAAGTTTTTGCTTCTTGTTATTCAGTGTCAGAAAAGCCAATCACAGTGGTTCCGAGCCTTAAAATTGTATCAGTTCTGTTGGAAACAAGTTTGTTTTCCAACTAGAAAATGAAATTCTAGTAAGAGAATAAAATGTGAAAAGAAAAACAGGAAGAAAATAAAGAAATAAATGATTTATCTAATGAAAGCCATTTTTAAATGGAATTCTCTGTTAAGCATTTGTGGAAACCCTGAAGATCCCAAAATTATATCTTATAACAACTGAGCATCTGGAAATGAAATGCAGATGGAGATGGGGTACAAACACATGTTTACATGTTCACTCAAAATATGCCACAAAAATTTCGTTATTAAAAAGCCAAGGAGCTTAAAAGAAGTCATAAACTAAGTTTCTAAAAATAAAAGCAAATATGATTAAAAATTATCTTGAGTAGCGGATGGAACAGGTGAACATACCTGAAAACTCTAGTTGATTAAATATACGTAGAAGTGTAAGCAACGCATACGTAACAGGGAAAATAAGAGACTAGTAGCGATATAGGTATATTCATGAACACACGTGCATATGAGAATGCAATTGCATGACACATGCTGACACTAGAAGGACTAGCTCCTAGAAGTGTATGCTGGCATTTCTCACACTCATACACACAGAAATAAGCATTCACTCTACAAAGTTTACAAATAAGAAATCAGTCCACAAAGCCGTTAGTCAAAACAGTAAACTGTCTACTATTTCACATACCGCGAAACTAGAAGCAATCCTAACTGGAATACTATTGCACATCATAAAGTTAGTGATCTACATAAGAGTTGACCTGAGTATGTGCAGGCCTCTACTGTGCTGCACATAAAACTCATCCCTCAAGGTTGTATTGTGCTTCATACACTCCTTGGCCGCAGGATAACCTTGGTCAGCTACTTCTTACATAGGAGCTTGTCTGCAGGCAGCTCCCACTTGTCACTGGCCGCCAGAACGGCCTTGTCTTTATCTCAGAGTGAACGTGCACATTCCCATATGAGCACGTTTTTGTTTGACAGCAGCAGTAATGATGAGAATTGTTTACTCTACAGTGCTCCACCATTCAGTCATCTAAAGGGACATGAGATCGTTTATCCTCTTAGCTTCAATATGAGGTATTTTAATCAATACCATGTTTTTTTCTTACTGAGAGCAATAATGAATTCTAGTACCAGAGCTGCTAGCATTTCCCACAAGTTGTTCGCATGTCTACATCCTTACTTTGCCCAGAACGTCCACCCTTCTGGATAGGGAAAAGAAAGATTTCTAACTTGTGTAGAGACGATATACCCTAAATTCAACCTCATACACTGATCTATTCTTCCCACGACAAGAAACATTATCAGCTGAAAGTTAAGTACAAAATAGGTAGCGTTTGTCTAGATTATATTTCTGCTTCATTAATTTTGAACGTAACATTAACCCTGATCACCTACACAAATCATTTAAGTTGCTGGGAAAATAGGTTCAAGACTGAGAGATGGCCTTTCAGTACTTAAATATAGCCTCCAGTAATCTACACATCCTTTAAAACCTTCATTTCCAGAAAATGAGACAAGGTCAAAATAAGTAACAGCTTTCTGCTTAAGGATACTAAACTTAGAAGATTTTACAGGGATGGTATATAGTGTATGGACGTAAAAGAATTACCCACCATGCAGCAGAGGGACAAAAGGAATCTTGTGGGACTTCTGTGCACAACACAGTTGTTCTTCCTCACGTCTCCACTTCAGAAAAACACAACTGAAAACTGTATACTGAATAAATCTGTATGGAAAGCTTCAACTCCAGTTACTTTTTCAGAGCCAAAACTGACTTCCCTTGCTACAGTGATCTTTCTGCCAACCCATACTAGTCAAAGGAGGCTCCAGATTGTCTTCTACACAAGAAAAAATTCTTTTTATCCATAACAATGCTGTAATTTTTTCTTAACATAAGCAGTAACACATAGAACGACATGACAAGTGTCACATCAGGGATGAGCAAAAGGGATGGAACAGCTGTATAGTATGTACGTATGTATTGCTAAACATCATTAAACCATCTCTGCATCTGGAGTTATTTCCAAGTTTGCTTACGTAGACAAGTAACAGTTACTTCTGGACATACGTATAGATACGAACATATGAATTATGGAAAACTTACTCTATTCTTTTTCCCCACAAAAGAGCATATTAGTTACTAAGGAATCCTGTCTACAAGAGTCTAGAACATGAGTTTATGATATTCTCTTACTTAAACGTATCTCCCGAATCTTCCTCTCTTCCTTTACTTAGAACTTCGCACCACAGCTTTGAAACAAACACAATCCTCTTTTTAAAAAACAAAGGACAAAACTACTAATTACTTTTAATTCACAGTGCCCTAGAAAAATCCATACTTCCAAGTGTTCTTCCACCCTAACCTGTGCCCCACTACACATATTTATCACGCAAAACATGCCAAAAGTAACTCCTTCAACCAGCAAGCTGACATCTGTCTGAAAAAAAAAAAACTGAAAAAAAAAAAAACTGACTAAAAAGCTCTCAGAAGTTCCAACGTGACCCAATTTGTAAACTCAAGGGCAACATATTGAAGACTCTTCCAGAAAGATCTAGGCATATGTTATACTCAAATGTCTCATTTTTATTGCCACTGTTGCACTATAGATACTCAATGCATCGTATTTCAGTAATGCATTGGCTTCGAACTTTCATGCGGAAAGCTGACAAAGTAAGAAAGTCAGTAAACTTCTATCCACAAGGCAAATTGAGCTAGAAATTAAGAGTAATTTTTTTTATTTTAAAGTTTCCTCCAGTCACTACATCATTGGCTGAGAATATTAAAGTATGTGAGTTTTTATATGTCTCAGTCGTTTAGGGAAAGAAACTTAAAGTTTAGAAGAAATACTTGTTTTGCAAGCCTACTTCCCTATGAGATTGTTGAAAAATCAATTCAACGCCTAGAAGCTAAAAAACAAAAGTTACTCACAACCTTACAGCTCAGAACATGATATGGAAGAAAAATATTCTGACAAAAATTTTGTTTCAGAGAACAGCTTAGCACATTACCTACAGGTTTTCAATGAAGAGAAGAAATCCCTAAAACCACAAAGACAAAATCAAATTCAATTTTTAAGATTTTAAAATGTACTTGTATTCTAAACACTGTATTTTGTTTATGTCACATTTTCCCATTACAGAAATGCTAAATGGGAGAGCAAGTCATCAGAATTGATAGCTAAGCAATTTACTGTTCTGTGAGAGATTACCAGTCTTCTTCCTACAACCTGCACTTGTAAAAATAAATTTACCATTATGTGAAATAACGTGAATGCTGTGAGTGCATATGGTGCCACAGACTGTTTACACAGCAAGCAATAAGGTGAGTTAAACTAGATCAGTAGATCATACTACTTAATGTCAATACTCTTTACAACTTCCATTAGATGTTATTTGAGGTTTATTTTAGACTAGATTTAGCCTTGTTCACTGGACAAAATGCAGTTCTAAACATTCTAATGGAAAATTATCCCACAGATCTTCACTCCTTTGGCTGAAAGATCTTCCAGGAAGTATCATGCTGACTCTTCCATCTGTTTATTGCACATGGCAGTAGCATGTCAGTTCACATGACCAATAGGTAATGCCAGGAAGTTTGCATGTCCCACGTCTATAACAATTCCAGTCACAAAGCTAAAGTACGTGCCACTGCCTTCTTGCTGAGAAAGGATATAATCATTCCTGATGTTCTCAGTGCCAACGAGTATCAGGAAAGACACTGCATACCCTTGCACTCCAACCCAGAAAATAAACCCTGACAACAATCCAACACATCTAATTTACCTATGACTTTACTGAATGCATAGTGGAACTGCAATCTACATGTAGTCATTTGAATGACACTGGGCTATGTGGAAGAAACACTGTAAAAATGTTCCCAACACCTTCCGAATTTAGAGCATCACTTGTTACCTAAACAACCTTTGAGGACATCACTGAGATCTTTGTTCAGACTGAAATACTTCTGCAGTAAATATATGCCCATTTCTGTACTCACTTTGTCATGCATGGGGCATCCAGCAGTGACGCAGTCACAACTTATCATTCCCCCTTACTTCCACCTTTCACATTTGACTGAGGTTGACTCACAAGGAAGAAAAAGATAACATAGAAATTGTAACTTCTCAGAAAGAGACAACACAGCCTCACTAGAGTTGCATCACACATTCAGCTTCATAGAAAGCATTTTTTTGGGGAGGACCTCAGCTCCTGAGAAAGAAAAGCTACAGCTAATGACCCTGATGACCATGTGAAAGCAAGTCTCTGTATGCATTCTATTACTTCAATTCATTATTACATTCCTGTTGATCTTGTGTCTGGACGAGGAGCTACGAGACATGGTTTAGTGGCTTGTGGTAGCAAGGATAATGGGAAGATGGTTGGACTAGATGATCCTATAGGTCCTTTCCAACCTTGTGATTCTATGATTCTGCTCTCTTTTGAACCACTAATCATTGTGCTTTCAGCAACACGTTCCCAATGGACAGCAGAATATTCCTGCAGTATACTTTTACAGAGGCATGGAGGCACTATTCCCTACTCTTGGCCACCTGGGCACACTGCTGGCTCACGTTCAGCCGAGCATCAATCAATATCCCCAGGTCCACTTCCTTTACACCAGCCTTCCTGCTACTCTGCCCCAAGCCTCTGGCATTGCCTGGGGTTGTTGTGGCCAAAGTGCAGGACCCGGCATTTGGCCTTGTTGAACCTTATCCCACTGGCTTCAGCCCAGCTTTCCAGCCTGTCCAGATCCCTTTGTAGGGCCTCGCTACCCCCAGGCAGATCGACACTTCCAACCAACTCGGTGTCATCTGCAAAGTTACTGAGGGTGCACTGAATGCCTTCATCCAGGTCACCAGTAAAGATATTGAAGAGGGCAGGCCCCAGCACCAAACCCTGGGGAACACAAGTCGTGACAGGTTGCCAGCTATATTTAACTCCATTCACTACCATTCTCTGGGCCCGACCCTCCAGCCAGTTCCTTATCCAGCCAAGAAGTGACAGTGGTGATGACCAGGCCCAGAGAGCGCTTATTCACAGCAGGGAATGCAGACTCCTTGCTCTATCTCCAGTTCAGGAACCATCTTCTGCCTTGATGCAAATCCAATAAGCTGGAATCTGTAGTATTCAGTTTTCACTTCCCACTGCAGCAATCAAGGATGAGATTACTCCTCTACATGCTACCTAAGCTTCTTGCAAAGCTATTAGAAGTGGCTCACAAACTGCATTTGTACAGTAAGCCAGTAATAGTACGTTAGGCATAGCCTCTTCTATGTTAAAATACCTTAATTTTGACATAAGCTGAAAATGGAAATTTGAGAGAAAAACAAAATTTCCTAATTCCACACTGCACTCGTTGTAGAAAAGTCCAAGTTGACAGTACACACTTACCTCATACAAAACTGTAGGATTGCCATGAAGAAGAGGCCCGTAGCAAATGTAAGAATGACCAACTACCCAGCCTAAATCAGAAGCTGCCCACCACACCTAAAATGAAATAAAAACATAAGAAAATGGTTGTTTTTATGACAAGTTTCAAAATATTTAGATGGAATTTAAACAGAATTACCTCACCAGGTTTGAGTCCATATATAGTTGACATTGTCCAGTTCAGCATAACAGCATAGCCACCTGTTGGTCTGATAACACCCTAAATGAAAATAATTTGAATATTTAAGATCATTTAAAGAATGCATTAGCATGGCTGTCTTCAGTTAAATTTTGAACAGATCTGAAGTTGTCAAATTCCAATACCTCATGCCAACTCATTAAAATGGAGACTGCTATCGCAGGTAACAATTAACTAATGTGAATTTCAGAAAGCAGGTTTCCTTTGTTAGTTTCAGCTTCTAACTTAGTCTTCGCTCTGAGATTAACAAAAGTTTTGTTAGGAGGGTACCATAACTGAATAATTTTACTTGTGTGATTGTTAAAATGAAATCATATCTATGGACACGTGATACTGCCTCTGAATTTGTGACAGTTAAATCACTGCTGGTCAACTATATTCAGATCATTTTCTATGCTTCAAAAAGAACTGTAAGAACCCAACAAATATGCAGAGTTTGCTTTTAAAAATAAATCATTAAGACTAATTGACACTTGAAAGCAAAGATTTTCAAATAATGCCCTTCCCAATCTAAACCTTCATTTTCATGGGAATTATATCCTCAGAACTGTTCAGAAACACAAGCCTTTAGAAGCTGCCTAATTCCACTTAATCTGTAATGTCATCCATTACATCTTATCTATGGGAAGACCAGCTAATACGTAAGTAATGAATAAGCAACGCTAATCAGCAATAAATGTTATCATGGAAGAGATATCAACTAATCTTGCCATTAAGTGCTTACTCTACACATATCTCAGTTAAAAATACAGAAAATAATCATGAATAGGAGTTATTCTGCTATTTTCAAAGGTTTATATTGTACAAGTGCTTTGAATTAAATAGTTTATTTTTATATTAATACTATTTAAATAAACATTATTTACTCCTAGACACTGACTTTGAAGTAGAGAAATATGAATAATGAGATTAAAGCATTTCTAACAATGCTCATCATTTTCAGCACTGTGCTGTGGTTGATATTTTCAACTACTTATTTTCTCAAGTGGAACTGCAAATAGATTGGTCACAAACACTTAGTCTACAGATAGTCCTTTACCTTGGGTAAGCCTGTTGTTCCAGATGTATACAGAATATAAAGAGGATGGTCTGAAGGAACAGAGACACACTTGTAACACTGTGCTTTTGCAAGCTCTTCTTCCCAATCAAGATCACGACCTGGGGTTAGAGGAACATGCCCCTAAACATAGGAAAACAGAGAATTGTCCAAACAGAATAAAACGTGAGTGGGTCAAAAACATGTATTATTCAATTTTCTGTACAGTAGCATTAGTTCTGTTTTCCACTTAAATGTTATACATTTGAAGTTTCTCCATTAAATACTAAGGCAAACTACAACACATGCATTAAAAATATTAACTATAGAAGAAAAAAGGCACATGGACTACTGCAATCAATGGAAAGAGCAACAACAATAGCAGAGCAGCAAGATTCCAGGTGCAGCAAGGAATTGAGGAATTGAGGATTCACTCAACAAAGCAGCAGCAGATAAAGAAATAAAGGAAAGAAGCTACTTAGCTTCAGAAGGCCTGAGGTATGCAGGAATCTTCAGAGAAATACCCTTGCCTCCACTGCCAATCCTTACATGAGGTCTGGGAAGGGGTGGTTGTCAGCTCCACCTCTTCTGGTCACTGAGGTGCACTGTACGCACCTAATATCCCCTGGGTTGGCCCTGCCTTCCCACCAGGTGCTCAATCACTGCTTCAAGCCATGACTTAACATTTCCACAACTATATACGTATCTGAAAGCTAACGTTAAGGCACTACAACAGTACACTCACCAAGTTGGGTCGCCTGTAAATGAGAACTTTCTCAGGTTTGTTCTGTACCATTGCCAGTGCTCCTTCTAATAGCGACATGTATTCCACTTTCCTTTTTGGTTCTACTCCAAAACTTGCTGTTACGATAAGTCTGGGCTAAAATAAACAAGTTAAATAGTTCATATAGATATTTGCAATATATTTTTGTAACATAAATGCAATCTAATAACATGTTTTGCATGAAATCTATCTTTACATAATTAGTACCAGGGGGTTGGATCCATTTTCTAAAGAACAAAGCATTTGTGATCTTACAGTCCATGCCTCTACTATAATTATTTGTTTCCACAGCACGCCTGTGACATTCTTCACCATTTTCAACCAAATTTAATAAATAAATCAATCGTATTAAGTTCTTGCAAGTTGCACAAAAATAACTGAACAGAGAGAAAGCCTCAACTTCATGCAGCCCCCCACTAAAGGAAAAGCATAGTGTCAAGTCATCCGTCCTGATTAGTCTGTTTTCTAATTACATATATACCTGGACCCAATTAGCTACAGATCTTTGCTGGTTCTTTTTCAGCCTGCAGCTAAGTAAATAACGGAGGAAAAAAATGGAGAAAAAGAAAGGTAAAGAAGAAATGAAGCTACAAATATCAGAAAAGAATAAACTAAAGTCCTAAGACACATGAGGAAATTTAAACTAGAGTCTTTCAAGTAATGGTTTCAGGACCCAGGTTGCAAATCCACTGAAAAACAGATTTCTGTTGTTCTGGGTGTTATTTTTAGACAAACTGCTATTTCAAAATGTGGATTTAGAAGACACTTTTTTCATTAAGCCAACCTTAGGTATTACATAAGATTTCCTAAGTCAAAAAACCTCAACTCACTGCATACAAACTATTTTGACTTAAATCCCAAGATCAGCACTTCTACTTCTTTTATTCATGAAATAAAAGGTAGTTTCTCTGGTACTACGTATTAGAAAACATTTTAATCATAGAAGTGCAAGACTTCAACCTCTTTACTTTTACAGTTTTAGAAGCATATTTATCTTGCGCATCTTGTGCGGTTTGATCCAGCTACCCTACTAATTGCATGTATTAGCATAAATCTCATTAGGTAGGCACAAACCACAATGCCACAGTTAAGGCTGCATTAAGCTTTGCATGGAAAGTACAGATTAAATTGCTTGATTGTGCAGTAATAAAATGTTTCCTGTTCAACTCTGCCATTCAAGGAAGTTTTATAATTAGCTGGTACTCTAAAGATTTCAGATGAACTTTAACATTTCAGCATTTGTCATCTTTTCCCTTTTGGAACGTGGTGATTTTGATTGAAGAAGATTTAATATAATGCGGTTAAACTGCAATTTCAACTAGAAGCTACTCTGAATCTAGACTGTAATTAATAAAATTTATTCGCACAGTTCTATTCAATTGTTACAATGAATGACTTTAGTAAATGCCAGGTTTACAGTCATTTATAAATAGCGTCCCCTTTGCTCATCAACTACATCATCTGCAGTAAGTTCTTATAGACTTCCAATACTAAGTTTTCTAAGGTGATGTTTTTCTCACATGAGGGTTACTGCTTAAAAGCATCACAGATCACTGTGTGCAAATCAAAGGCTGGTTATTTTTCAAAATTTTTTTGTCTAAAGTTTTACCTCTCTGCCTACTGATAGTATCTCCCCTGTACATCTGCTCCTATATTGTTTTTATACATTTATTTCCCACCTGTTCCATGGCTCTATGTAGTCCTGCGTGATAGAATAGAAATAAAACTACTGTGAAGAAAAAACAAGAAAGTTTGGTGGAGAAAGAATGCCACAGATAGTGAACTGCAGGAAAAAAAAAGGAAGTTGAAATGAGATAAAGCAAGGCCCAATAGTACCAATAGTATCAGACAAACAATATTGCTCTCCCATAGAGGTTCCCTCTACTGACTCTAGTAAGTACAAGGCAAGGTTTACAAGAAACAATGAATGCTTTTTATTGGGTCAACTTTTTATTGGTCACTGTAAAAAGCCTACGCTGAAAACAGACAAGCTTTGGGCACAAAATGTTAGTACTGTTATGAAGAGGCTTACAAAGAGAGCCAGCACTCAAGCACTCAGCTGTCCAATACACAAAGCTCTTTCCTCTTCTCTCCATAGACACACACATCTTGCAGTAAACTCAAACTTCCTATGCTTTTGTTGCACCTTCTTTCTCCTTAAAAAAGCGACACACGTTTTAGAGAAATTCAGTGCTCATGCAACCATTATATGCACTCGGCACCTGCTGATCTGTATCTACACGACCCATGTCATATGGTCATGCACATTTATTTCTCTCAGACACTGGACACTGCTCTACACAGGGACCTGAACTGTACTATATTAGTAGTTAATAAAAAAAAAAACAAACATACAAACAAGATACTTCTAACTTACAGTGTACTTCTAAGCACGTAAAAATAAAAAGTGCTTTAAGACACGTATAATCAATGGATATTAAGAAGTTACAATCACAAAATAAAGAAGAGAGTTAGGCGAAGTAGATTATGATAACAAAAGAGAATAAATGGAAGGCTTACCCTTATGCTGGGCTCACCACAAAACACCAGAAGGAGGGATCTCCAGACGAGATCCTTCCCCTCTGGTAGCCAGCTCTTAAATAGGTCTAGGAGGGGTGCAGCCTGGCTCCACCCCTTCCGGCAGCACAGGTGAATTGCCTTCAGCTGTGCTCCTCTGGCTGACTCAAGGCTCACCTCAGGTGATCAATCAGAGGTTCAGGCCATAACTCAGTAGTTCCCATACAAGACAACGCAAGACTGAACTGCAAACATTATGAGGCAATTATGTATCTTACATAATAGCAGCTGAGCTTGCTGTCTAATCAAAGAGCTGTCTATGCTGAAAAAGACCTTCAAGATTATCCAGTCCAACCATCAACCTGACCTACCAAATCTCATCACTAAGCCATGACCCTAAGCACTAACACATCGCTCCTGAGTATTTCCAGGGATGGAGACTCTACCACTTCCCCAGCCAGCCTGCTCCTATGCTTACCAGCCTTTCAATGAAGAAATTCTTTTTAATATTCAGTTTAAAACTTCCCTTTAGCAACTTCAAGCCACTGCCTCACATCCTATCACTTGTCACCCAAGGAAACAAGACTGTCACCCACCCACCTTGCTGCAACCTCCTTTCAGGCAGCTACAGTCAGCAGTGGGGTCTCCCATTAGCCTTTTCCTGATTAAATAGCCTCAGTTCACTCAATCACTCCTTTCACCAGCTGTGTTAATCTCTGCACAACAAGCAACATCCTTCTTGTAGCAAAGGGCCCAAACCTGAATTCAGTATTCAAGGTGTTGTCTCACAACAGAGTGCACTACCCCAGTCCTGCCAGTCATACTATTTCTGTTGCGAGCCAGGCTGCCATTGGCCTGCTTGACCATCTGGGTACACTGCCGTTGACCAACACCCCCCAGTTGATTTTATGCTGCACTACTTTCCAGTCACTCTACTCTAAGCCTATACTGCAGCATAGGGTTTTTATGACCCAAGTTTAGGACCCAGCATTTAGCCTGGCTGTATGTCATGTGACTGGCCTCAGATCATCAATACAGAATATCTAGATCCCTTTCCAAAGGGAGATCCAACCTATCCAGATCTCTCTCCAAAGTCTTTACACTCTCATGCAGACCAACAGTCCCACTTAACTTCGTATTATCTGTAGATTTAGTAAGGGTGCCCTCAGTTCCCTCATCCACATTGATTAAAATCTTAAAATACTGAATCTTGAGAAATGGCACAGGACCTGGCTTCCAGCTGGATGGAACTCCATTCACTGTGACTTTAAGCCCAGCCATCCGACCAGTTCTTTGTACAGCTATTGAAGACACCAACAGTCAGTTTCTCCAGGAAGAATATTGTGAGAAACAGGGTAAAATGCCTTCCTAAAATCGAGGTAAACAACATCCACAGCCTTTCCCTCATCCAAGATGTCTAAGCAGGTCATCTTGTTATAGGAAGCGGCCAGGTTAAGTCAGGCAGATCTGCCCTTCTCTGTCTGCTTCTGTCTGCTTCTGATCACCTGACTGTACTGTATCCATCATATTATAACAAGACATAGAGGCAACCATGCGTAGCCATATCTGTGTGCAAGAACTGTATCTTATTCAGAATAAACTACTACAAAATATTTACTCATTTTTACAAGGATGTCTTATTAATATCCCTACGTGTGTTAACTGCAAGTGAGAAATACAGTATTTCTGACCTCAGTGGAAAACAACAGATAACTCTGAATAACCTAAGTATCTCTCACATTTTTCATTTTCAAGAACTGTTGCTCACTTGCAAATCATAACACTGCTTAAGCCTCAAGAGCTTTCAAAAATCCTATCTGCAGAACTCCATTACACATATTTATTTTGGAGGACTTGTACTTAAAATCTAAAAAGCCCTCCAGAACTACTATAAAAAATTTAGTTTTTGAATGCATAGCAGCTACCTTATTAAACAGGCAGAGAAGTGTAGTATTCCTAAAGCATTCTTCTCAGCTTTCCTAGTTTAGTAAGATAAAGCCCTTCAACATGTCATGTTGATTTCTCAAAACACAGTTAATGTTCTGAAAAAGTACCTATTATCTTGATACTGCAAACTATACACTCTCAAATTCAGATGAAAGGCAAGATAACAAGAAATGCCTCTTCTCACACTCCATATCACTTCATCACAATTCACCACAGAATATCTGTAACACTGCCACTACCTGACAAGAGCAGAAATTATCAGCTGCAGAACTTTGCTGCATTCCCAAACCTATTTAAAATTCATGATAAATTAAGGCAAGCTGGTAAATGTATGTACCTTTCCATAGTCACTAACAAGTGTCTGTTATTTAGTTCTTCCAATAAAACTTGAAGTCTGCCCTTGCTTCCAAAAATACCCCTTGCAGCCAACTTTCTATTCCAAGTCCTCCTTTCAAGTTAATGTTATCAAAATTAGGTCCTGTATTGCAGCACCCAGTTCACACAAAACAGAATAATAGAAAGGCTGGGGAAGGCTGAGAATGCTTAAATTAACTTCTGAGTTCACAAGAACACTACCTATTACAGCCACTAAGATTCGTACTTTTGAGATAATCTCAGTAGTGTTGCAAATCTGGGGAAGCCTAAATAGGAACAGGCTTGTGCCTGTTCCCTTTACTTACACTTTCATTATACATCATATGGATCAAAAATAATCCAAAGTATTTAGATCTGTCTTTTAAAGAGAAAAAAAAAAAAAAAGCACCATAACACAAATTAAGATTTATTCCAGGGCCTGCAGGTAGTGATTCTATAGCTAACCATTAAACAGATTTGCTAAATGACCTTGAGTAAATAATGTAAGCAGTGCTTGTAAAGCAGTCTAAAAGTAAACATGCTAAATGATTCACACTGTAACAACTTCAATTTTTAAAGCTTTTTCTTCTACATTGTTTTTCCCTAATCAAAAACTTTTGTGTTAAGATTAATTTCAGAGCTTGTTGAAGAAGTCAGGGAGTGGGAAGAAAGAAAATCTGAGCTGTCACTACTTTCCTTCCAGCTGTTTTTCACAATTCCAACAAAGTACTTCAGTTATTTCTTGTTATTAACTTGTTTTGTTAAAACACAAATGGGGGAGGAGGGGAGGGGAGAAGGGAGATGCATTCAAAGCACTGCTTTTGTTTTACAGACATTCATAAAATTTGAACCTTGGGGATCTGAGGAGCGCTTCTGCGCACAAAAATCTGCGTACAAGTTACACAAATCCTGCAGACTTCACCCTGCAGGATACGTTCAGCTTCTAACTCTAGCCAATAGGAATCAGAGACAATGGCTGCTGCAGAGGGGCTGAGTGATCCAAGTGACCCCAGTAAAGACGACAAAAGGTTTTGTCTTGTTCAGTGGTAGAAAACAAGAACAGAAATTTCTGATACAAACATTGTTAGTTGGCATGAAACTCATGTATACACAAGCTACTAATATGCCAATAAAAACTACTAAGCAGGTTATTAAATTATTATTTGTATTTACACTTCAAAAGACTTACATAATGCTTCAGAAACATGCTTAACCTGTACCTAACTTGGAAGCCTTTGAAGCATTTGCCTCTATCTGTGTTCTCTACAGAGCCACTTATGACAATTAGCTCACTGGCTGTCTTAATTCTTGTACAAACTAGATGAAGTAGACATATAGCTGAAAAAATTACTACTTAACGTACAAACATGAAGTAAACCAATGAAGTTACTAAGGGTTGGTGTGATGTTGATTTTCACACTTGAGGAAAATGCTGGGTAAGAAGCCAAATTTAAGGTGATGTTTTGCAGAGACTGATGGACTGCTATTTTCTAAGCAGAGAACAGTATGTTAAACGGTCATGATTTCTGTAAGAAATCAAAAACTGTACTTCAATGTCTGCTGTAATAAAAACATCACCGCACAAAAGCAGTACTGTGTTCACATTTCAATGTTAGGTATTGTAGACAAATTGAAGCTGTTGTGTCACACAAAATGATTTCCCTTTCTGGAAAAAATAAAAGAGTTTTTGACATTGGTTTACAAGAATAACTAATGCAGTGACATTTGTTGTTCCAAGTATGTATTACCTTTGCATGATCAATGCGAACAGAGAGCTCTTTTGATGCAAATCCACCAAAAATCAGGCTATGGATGGCTCCTATTCTTGCACATGCCAGCATGCAGCACACTGTCTGTGGAATCATAGGCATGTAGATGACCACTCGGTCTCCTTTCTTCACACCATGTCTGACCATGACATCAGCTAACTTGGACACCTGTACTGACAAAACAATCACAATATTAAAAGCTTTTCCTACAATCAACAGACTCAGCACATAAAGGAGACAAGCAAGTAAGACACAGAAAGTTGATGAACAATGCAATCCTCAGTCCAACTAG
The DNA here is from genome assembly GCF_026119805.1 of Tympanuchus pallidicinctus. Taxonomy (NCBI): domain Eukaryota; kingdom Metazoa; phylum Chordata; class Aves; order Galliformes; family Phasianidae; genus Tympanuchus; species Tympanuchus pallidicinctus. The sequence goes on from NW_026294802.1 coordinate 24,117,507, forward strand.
AAGTAACAGGAACAGGAGTTTTGTTTACAATAGTTTAACACCAGCAGTAAGACTAATAATTGACATTGTCTGGGAAGTTCTTGGGGTATCAGAATACATATGTAAGTCTAAATTCAGAGAAAAGCAGTTGCTCTGTCTGATAGGGGAACTCTCACTCAATAGTAATAGTAGTTTTTTCCTTAGTAAGCTGTCATTCACTACAAAATACCACAATTAATATTAGAAATTATGAGATTCTAATTTGTTTCACTGTCAATGTGAATCTATTCCTATATGAACACCTCACACCTGACCTATAATGCATTATTCTTTCTGTATTCATTATACCACACAGGTAAGGTTTTAAGTAAAGGTCAGCCTTGTGGAAGACTCTTACCATTCTGCACTATCAGACTGGGAAGAAAAGAAGGGTAACTGAGAGCAGCAAGGGGATACGTCCTGTAGAATGAAAAATACCCACTTCCAAGCATCTCAAGCAAAAACATGTTTTCAGTGACACAGCAAATAACATAAGCAATGGGAACAGCCTAGGCCAATCTTGTATAAGTAAAAGAGGAAGGAAGGTTTTTCTTTTTGAAGGATGTACAATTCAGGAGAGCAGATCTGCCTTAAAACGTTTTACTTTCATTTATACTATTCTCCAAATTTGCATTTTCTCTATTTAAAGAGCTACTTTAATGCAGTTCAGCATTTTAAATATTAGTATCACTCTTACTTTCAGTGATTTGTAAGCATTCAGTGCTTTCTTTTAGTCACGTTGAATGTATTGAAGAGGGGCACAGCATTACCTCATTGCTTCCCTGTTCCATAGAATCGCACATCTCTGTGGCCTGAGATTGGAATATCCAAGAGCTCCAGAAGCATCTGAGCTGTGTTTACATTAAACACACTGCTCAGTCTGATACTACAGACACTGCACATTTCTACACCTCTGCCTGAGGATTTAAGAAAACAGACCCAAGTATGCATACTCACATCAGAAGCCCCCCTTTTTTATAAGCATCATATAAATCCCTGCTGTTATTTTCAGCCACAAGACAGCATGTGTATGTAAGGCAAAGTTGTCAGAACACCAAGTTGCAAACACACATAAATGTATGCAATTCATTCATAATAGCCCTCTCATCTTAAATACAGCTCATTATCAGAACAAATATCTTTAATTCTAGATGTATTAATACCTGCCAATACACTAAAACAAATCAACAAGTCTTAGACATGCACACAGCCAGACAAAGCAGGAAGATTCAACCCGTACTGCAAAACCAACAACATCCACCTCTGACATCACAGGCCAAAATAATAAAATATGAGGCACTACTTTCAGAGCAACCCTCATAAAACACTGCCTCCACCTGCAACTTCTTGGAAGATTGTGGAACATCATAAAACATGTTTACATTGCCCTCAGGATTGATGTGAAAACCCTGAAACATTCAAGCAATCATTCTAAAACAGAAAAAAAGTGGGAGTATGAACATTTCATAAAACTGTTAAAAGCCATGAAATTTCTCAGTTTGTAACAGTATGTTCTCATTTATGGCTTACATAAAGAAAGCATATTTCATCACTCATGATTTTACACTTGTTATTTCCCTACCAGCATGCTGTTTCTCTGCTTTGCTTCAAAGTTTAAGATTGCTCCATTGCCTTAATATATTTGACACCTCAGTAATAAAATCGCTTTCGACAAGTGATATAATAGGAGACTGAAGCAGACTCTCAGATTTGAAGATCTAGACTTAAATTACACTTACATCAAACGCAAGCCCTAGTAAGCATGTTTTATTTGCACCCAGCCACCAAACAAATAATATCTGTATTAGCAGTTCAGGTTTTGAGACACTGCTATTCTGAAGCAAACCAGCTGGCTGGCCCCAGTGGTTCAAAATGCAGTTTTGGTCCCCATCACAAGAATTCTGTTTAGAAGACATTAATCACAGAATCACAGAATCACAGGGGTTGGAAAGGACCTCCAGAGATCATAAAGTCCAACCCCCTGCCAAAGCAGGTTCCCTACAGCAGATCGTACAGGTAGGCATCCAGGCAGCTCTTGAACATCTCCAGAGAAGGAGACTCCACCACCTCCCTGGGCAGCCTGTTCCAGTGCTCCGTCACCTCACTGTAAAGAAGTTCTTGCACACATTTGTGCAGAACTTCCTGCGCTGCAGTTTCCAGCCGTTTCCCCTTGTCCTGTCTCCACTCACCACTGAAAACAGTCTGGCCTCGCCATTCTGCCCCCCACACCTTAGATATTTATAGACCTGGATCAGGTCCCCTCTCAGTCTCCTTTTCTCAAGGCTGAACAGACCCAGTTCACTCAGCCTTTCCTCATAGGAGAGATGCTCCAGGCCCTTCACCATCTTCGTGGCCCTCCGCTGGACTCTTTCCAAGAGATCCCTGTCTTTTTTGTACTGGGGAGCCCAGAACTGGATACAGTTCTACTAAACTGAAAATTTCACTCCAAATGCTTAAAAGAGGAATTCCAAACCTTAGTGGTTTAAACAACGCTTTGGTCTCAACAGAATACAATCCCTATGTACATGTCAGCATGTTCATATCAGGGAGATATCTTTCAAGGGAAAGTTTTTGGGACAAGCATAGATATTGTCCATTTTCCTTTCTGTTTTGCGAGACTGGCTGTGGGACACATGCCTCTTAGAAGGGAGGAGAAAGAGGAGGAGATGGAGATTCTGTAACACTTACCAACTCAGCATGGATTTTGTGTTTGCTCAGAAGCAATGCCACAGCATCCACTCTACACAAGAGGGGATTTCTAGACAAACATTTTCCTCAGAAGGAATACTGAGAGACACCACAGTGCTCTGTAAAACTCCTGCAGCACCTGAGTTCCCTCACATTAGCCAGCCAATATCCACAGACTGAGAGAGTATTCAAGCAGCAGTGAGACATGAAAGGAAAGCACAGAGCTTTCTAAAGGCATCCACAAGTCAAGGATGGAAAGATTTGTGGAACAGATAGATTCAGACTGCTTTGAAGTGAGTCATGGGACATTTGGTTCAAACTAAACCTATTCCAAATTAAAGCCAGCAAACCACATATAGAGGAAATGTCAGGAGCCTCAGCAATCAATTCAACATGGCTTTGCTACATTCATCTGCCAGTACTGCACCAAATTATACACTACTGCAGGCATCATTGATGTTGACGTGATCCTGTAGAGCTATCTTAAGTCAAGGGAGATCAAGTTCCTGCTACTTTTTCTGACTTCGAAGATGATTTGGAAGCCTTTTGTGTGGAATGTGAAAAATCCAAGACACCACTCTTCCTAAATGCCTGATTAGTCTCATCCCTTACTGAATACTAATATTGGTATTTCTGAAGAGCTACCTCTGTGACAGCACAGTTAAGTCTTCCCAGGACATCCACTGAAGAATGACATTTGAAATTTGAGTAAGAAAATGAAAAACAGCATTAAACAAAAAAAAGACTAATATATAATACTGTCAAAATAATTTTGCTTTAACAATCAGGATAAAAAATTAGACTGTCAGTTTCAGTAGGATTTTCTATATTCAGTTTTGATCTGGTAAGTACTTCTTTTAAGTACTTCTGAGAATGAATGTCTTGAAATGAAAGGAATTGGTCACTTCTGCAGGGAGAAGGCAAAGAAAGAACGTGGAGTAAAGCGTGGAGAATGAGAAAGACTGCTGGAAGCAAAGCAATCTAGGTGATAGTTCAGTCATATATAGAGGAGATGCAAAGCAAGACAGACACAGCTACAACCTGAAAATGGCTAATACAGCGATCTCAGAAGGAGATGCTGTTAGAGTGGGTAATTATAGAAAAAAGTCCATCCTGCAGAATAAATTATATCCTAACCCAATGTCGATAACCCTGAAACCCTTCTCTCATCCATGTTTCTGTAACATTCAGTGCTGAGAGGGACTCAGCCTGGGGGAGAAAGGAGGGTTGGTTTTCAGTAATCCTGTCAGGTTGCTACACTCAGGAATTATTTATTACAGAACCAAATTCAGCACGCTAACTGTGCATTGTTACTGAAAAGAATGACAAAGAGACATCATACTTGTTTTGTGTAAAATATCTGTCATGTGTCAACATCTGCAAATGTGGTACTCAAATTCTTGAGATGTTTTTCAGCAAGGGAGGCCTCAGTCATGTAAACAGAAAGGTTTGTTTTCACGCACATAACAATGTATGCCTTAACCTGAAAATGGTAGCATTTTCCAACACAATCAGAAAGTTTACTTTTAAATGAACAGAATCCTTTGCTCCCTATTTCTTCTGGGTAACTAACGCTGCAGTGATTCAGCAGCATTTCTAAAAGAATTCATGCCTCCATTATCTTTTCCGGGCATCTCACTACTGGAATTTGAGAATACTCCAAGGCACATACAAAACTGAAACTTTCATCGCACCACTGCAGTGGTTCGACGCTGTAATCCTCACGTAAAGACCTCTAACAAGCACCAGTACAGGAAATAAGTCAAATTGGCACACTCTCAGAGACCATCACATCTCCAGTTTTCCAAAGTCCTACTCTCTGCATTTGCAGCATTCCATCTGTAACCGCATATAATTAATACAATATGATTGTATGCACCAAATAAAATTTCACTTTAACAAACAGTGACAGTGTCAAAGCATTCCAAGTGTAGCAGTACAGTGTATCAACAGATCTCGCCATTCCCAACAAAGAACTGCTGAAATTGCCCTACAATTCTTATGTTCCAGCTATGCCTTAAAACAAAAAAAAAAAAAAACCAAAGCACAAACTTTTCCACAGGTCTGACACTAAACAACCACAAGCTTCCAAAATTTCTCTCGGTTACTTATAATTTAGTGATGCTTGACTTTAATTGCAACATCATTGTAGCTTTTACATCTGAACTGTTGTGCAATGAGTAAAAAGGATAATGTGAGAACAGCAGGCATCCTGAGCACATAGCTCAAGCCATCCTACCCTCCTTAAGAGGCTGCATTATCTCCAACCAAGCACCTATTTTCTTCTTCCATCCTTACCATGTATTTGATCCTTGGACACACTGTCCAACTTGGTACAAAATTCTGCATGTTCCAACCCTGTCACCACAGCTATTCTGCACATCTTCTAGTGAATCCACCTATGAATTCCTCTTTTTTTAGCAAAAGCCAGAAAGACTTCCATTGCTTCAAATGTCTCTTGTATGGACATTCTGAACAGGCAGCCTATCTGATAAGATATTGTCACTGAAATATCAGCTTAATGGCTAGAAAGACTACTAAACATTCATTGGATGGGTACACTTCAGACTACAGTTTGCACACAGATTTACACTGTCAGCCTATTTTAAATTGAGAAAGAAATTCAAGACAGAAAGCATAAAGTTTCTTTCCAGGGTACTGCTCTGTTCATATGTATAGTCTACACTTAGACCGATCTGTAACGAAACATGCAAAGCACTGAAAGCCTATTTCAGCTCTAGCATATAGTACGTTTAGCTTGTGCTGAGCAGCAACAAGTGATGATGGAGGGATGTGAGCCAAACAAGGTAAGCCACAGCCTCAGTGGTTTAGTGCGCCTCTGCTCAAAATCTCTCCTCATCTCTACATAATCTACGACACAAAACACACAAGCAAATATATCTGCAGTTTTCAGCCAACATCTTTGTGGGTATGTTTGTTTTTTGGTATCCAGCAATGACCAGATGAACCAAGTTAAGTTCCACAAGAACGGACCAGAAAGCTGCAAGAGAAGTTATTAATCTTAAATCCTGCCTTTCATGATAACACTCCCTTTTAATTAAAGAGAACAAGCTACAGAATTTCAAATTCTGCACATATGTCTGATTACACTTTTCTGGATAGAATCAGATGGTTATCCCACTATTCTAGGTCAGAGTAAGCTAAAGGTAAGCAGAGTTAGCTCCCTCAGACCTTCCACACAGAGAACCAGCACGGGCCATCAGCACTCCCACTGCAGCCTCAAGCAGGCATGCAATGCAGCTCTCCTTAGAGCTGCTTCCTGTGAACGTTGGATTTGTTTTTACACTCAATCGTGTACAGCCATAATCAAGGTATGTACCTTCGTCTCTGCCATAGAGGCATTTTTGTTCATCATAGCAACTCACTGTCATGCAGCTCGACAAATATTTTGCATTCTTTCATGCACAGAAAATAAGGGCTATTAGAAAAAAAAAAAAGAAAAAAAAGAAATTCAAGAGTGAAAAGTTCAGAATGTAACCAACCAGAACAAAATATATTTAACTGCAGGAAAAAAAAATAGAGGAAGATCAAAACCTCTCAGATACACTATTATTTGATGTAAGCAGTGAAGCTTACAAATCAATACAAGCACAACGAAAGGAATAAAGTAGAAAGATAGACCATTTTTACCACCCTAATATCCACCTGCTGTGCAATATTTCCAGCCTATTCCCAGTAACAAGGTTATTCTCAAACGTACCTGTTCAAGGAGTTCTTTATAAGTTATTTTCTCTTTGGTATTTGTTACAGGACTGTCATAAATAATGGCAGCGTGGTCTCCTCGTCCATTCTCAACGTGACGATCAACAGCATTGTAACAGATATTCAGTTCTCCGCCGACAAACCTAAAAAAGAAGTTGGGAGAATACAGCAGGCAACCTTCACAGAACTGAGACAGGGTTGTTTCTTGAAGTAGAGATCAAAACTTTACACTCAGTTCAGGAAGTCCTTTCTTTATTCTAGAATCACCCAATTTACTGAAAAAGATAAATAAGCTCATTATTTAAATCAGTAAAAAAAAGTGAAGTATTTCCACCTTAACTGACTTAACTAAGAATCCGCTAAACTTGATCGTGATTTAAATTCCTTTGCATCAATCATTTTGATTTTTATAGCTAAGACTTCAGGGAACAAGACATACATTCACGTAAAACAGTTTGACATTATGAACATATCTTATTACACTACTTTGTACTGGCATGCACGTGTACCTTTTTTATGAAGAACCAGCTCAAGACACAAAATGTTCTAATTCACACGCTGGCAGTAGCAGTTAAGCACGCACACATCTGTATCCAAGTGAAACTGACCCCAGCAGTCATAAAAGCTTATAAATTTGTCTGATATTCTGAACGCACTTGACATTACCATGAGCTACATCAGTGACTTAAAAGCCTCTGTAAAGGAGTGTGAGTCACGGTCTCTTCAACAGCCAGACATTTAGAAAAAAATCTCTTCTAATTAAAAAAAAAAAAAAAAAAAGTCACCTGCACAGACTCTGGTTTTACTTTCAATGCAATTTTACAAAGAAAATTCAAGCGTGCCACAGTCCTCAAGACAACACAGAAGGCACCATATGCTACAATTACTATTAGCAAAGAAGACACAGAATTGAAGTTACCCAAAACGATGCTCTCCTTTGTGCTTTGCTATCTATCTACAGGAAAAAGAAGAGCAACAGAAAAAAATACTGCCCAGTTTTCAAAAATGCTATGGGGATGCTCACTGACATAACGTCTTGTTGTAACGTAAAAGATAAAAACAGATGGCCTAAAATAACCCATAACTAATTAAAAGAGAGCATTTTCCTTCCCATATAGTACAGGACCTCTCTAAAGTAGGACATATGATGTAATTTTTATATATCCATATGCACAGATTAGTCCCTATTGTCAAAGAATGGCAATTATTAAGCTCAGCCCAATTAGGATGTCAGGACATAGCAATCTTCTACTGTGACTTGTTTACAATGCCATTGAGAAGTGGAAGAGGAAGAAAGAAACAAAAAACTGTTGTGGTTTAACCTGGCAGGTGGCTGAGCACCAAGCATTCATTTGCTCATTCCTCCCCTCCCCAGTGGGATGGGGGAGAGCACAGGTTAAGAAAAACAAAGTAGAACTCATGGGTTGAGATAAAACTATTTACTAAGATAGAGGAAAGGAAAATACTTATGACTCTCTCTCTATATATATATAAAAAAAAGAATGTATATAACATGTGATGTACAAGAAAATGTTCACCTCACCCCAATCAATGCTCTGCTAACCCCTCGAGCAGTGGAAGAAAATCAGATGAACTCCCACCCCCTTTAAAACTTCTTCCACATAATGTCACATGGTATGGAATATCCCTTTGGCCAGTTTAAGCCAGCTGTGCTAATTCTGTTTCCCCCCAGCTCCCCAGGGCCCTCAGTGTAAATGGCCTTGGCTTTGCACAACACTGCTTAGCAGCAGCTATAAACATCAGTATGTTATCAACATTGTTTTTCTCCTAGAACCAAAACACAGCATCATACCAGACTCTCTGAAGAAAACTATTCTGTTCCACTGAAACTATGACAAACATGCTGTACCATAAAGCCCTCCCCATAAAAGAAGAATTGATGGATAATAAAAGACTGTCAGTTGCTTCAGGTAACACAGAGAAACTCTGTATAACTGCCATAATAGCCGTGTAGGAATCAGGACATCCATGGATTTTTATATCAAATCCCTGTCGGATGATAAGAACAATTCTGTTTAAGAAAACATGTAGATGTTGCTGTAAGGGAAGTGGTATAGTGGAGAAATATTGGTGGTAGATGGATGGCTGGACTGGATGATCTTGGAGGTCTTTTCCAGCCCTGGTGATTCCATCATTCTACGAATGAGAGCACAACATCTGGGTTATCACGCATAACTACTTAAGAATGGTAAAAATATGAGGGGTAGAAGAGCTTGGACTCTCAGAAGGATGCATGACAAGTTCAACACTGCCGTGCTTTATAATGACTGCTTGTGAAAAATGTGAGGCTGAGGGTTGAAAGCAACGCCACGGCATTCAGATGGTGTGACAAGAGCTCTGCAAAGGGAAGGAGGAGCACAGGCTGCCATGGGCCCAGAAGGCAGCAGTGTGCAGCTCACCTGCTATGGCCACAGCCACAGCTCTTCTGCTTCTCTGCTGGTCACACACAGGCGTGTTGGAGCACCCCATTCTGTATGGCAAATAAACTGCCTGGCCTTGAAAAGCTGCACAGTGCTGCTGCAAATTTCTGTTCATTCAGTGATTCCCAAAGAGATGAATATCTCTGAAGAACACAGAATTGCTCAGGTTGGTAAAGACCTTAAAGATCACCAAGTCTGACCACATCAATTTTTTTGAATGAGCTCTAGGAGAAAAGCAACATCAGCATAAAAACAGGACACAGTCCTGAAAATAAGGGCACTGATTCGAAAAAGAGTTCTAGAACTGAAAATGCAGTATTCCAATAGACTGCAGAAAGATATGGGATGAATCTGCAGGATAAGTATAAGAGCTGCAAGTGAATTTTGCCATAACAAGTAAGGCTGTAAAACGCTAATCTGTTGCTAACCAGACATTTCTTTCAACACAGCATGCAAACTGAATTCCTGGTCAAAAATCATTCCTTTAGACTACATTCCTAGTGCTGAGAAGTGAGTAACATTTAGCAAATGGAGCCCAGAAAGAGTAAAACAGAAATAAAAAGAGCAAACAGTGATGAGTCTAACGCATAAAGGAGACTGGCTGCAGGCTCTTTGAAGAGCTCACCTGCTGCCCCTTTCTGCAGTAAAATGTCAGGGTTCTGCCAACACCACAGCAGGATTTACGTGTTGGCTGTAACAACGCAACTGTTTGTTTCACAGCAACTTTTTTTTTTTTTTTTTTAATTGGATTTGGCCAATATCTACCTCTTTTTGATAACTCTTCCTGTCCACCATCAGTTTCAATAGGGCCAAATTCAGGTGCTGCATTTTGGTCACAACAACCCCAGGCAACCCTACAGGCTCAGGGAGTGGCTGGAAAGCTGCCTGATGGAAAGGGACCTTGGTGTACTGATGGACAGTTGGCTGAAATGAGCCAGCAGTGTGACCAGGTGGCCAAGAAGGCCAATGCATCCTGGCTTGGATCAGGAATGGTGTGGTGAGCAGGACTAGGCAAGTCATCCTGCCCCTTGGCATTGCTGAGGCCTCACTTTGAGTAGTCTGTTCAGTTTTGGGCACCTCAGTACAGAAAGGACATTGAGGTGCTGGAGCAGGTCCAAAGAAGGACAACAAGGCTTGTGAAGGACTTGGAGAATATGCCCTATGAGTAACAACTGAAGGAGCTGGGGCTGTTTAGTCTGAGGAGAAAGAGGCTGAAGGGAGACCTTATTGCTGTCTTCCAGTACCTGAAAGGTGCTCATAGCAAGAGCGGGGTTGGTCTCTTCTCACTGGTGACATGATTATTGGAAAGGGCCTCAAGTTGTCCCAGGGTAAGTTTAGGCTGGATATCAGGAAACAGTTCTTTACAGAAAGGGTTGTTAAGCACTGGACTCCCCAGGGAGATGGTTGAGTCACCATCCCTGAATGTGTTTAAAAACCATTTGTATGTGGTGCTCAGAGACGTGATTGAGCAATAATAGGTTGTTAGAGTTCAGGTAGTATGGTTATGTTGCGGTTGGTCTTTATGACCTTGAAGGTCTTTTCCAACCTGAGCAATCCTACAGTTCTATGACCCTTGAAAGCAGTAGCCTTTGATAACCCACATGATGACTAACTTTCCTCAAACAATACACCTGTGCAGTGATTCCAGCAGTTACCACATTAGGACACTGTGAGCCCCTGAAGAGCTGCTGCAGCCTCCCACGGCCTGGCGCTCTGCTCCTCCCAGCTTCTGCTCCTCGGTCACATTCCAACTCTCCTTTAACTACATTTCAACATGACTGCTGCCATTAACCCTTATGATTAATAGAAGGGGACAAGAAAATTCTGGGCAAGTCAGTTAGCTAGGTCTTCTGTAACAGGCCTTCAATTACACAGAGCTTAATATATGCTGTAAGTGACCAGGGAATGTTTTTACTGCGTTCAAAATTTGTTTTCATCTGTCAATAGTGATGAAACTAGTCTTGAAGAAGGCCACGCATAATTATCACTTAATTCTCAAAATTTATTTCTTAATTTCCAATAATATCTGCTATCTTCACAATCGAACAGGATTCCGAGAATTTACAGGCTCTGTTCAAATGGCTCAGGAGCAATGATAGTTAAGAAAAATGCACGCTGAAGGTTCTGAATAAATCCAGAATACATGCAAGAGAAAAATCTACACTGTAATTGCTCTGACTGTATAAAAAAAAAAAAAAAAAAAAAAAAAAAGCATTGTGCTAAAACCCCGTGACATCATGCAGGGCAACAGCACTTCTCCAGCCTGAGTTTCCAGGCATTAAATGGATTTCTTTTAAAATGCTTAGATGAAGGCAGAACAGACGGTGAATGAAGTGATAGACAAAACCTCTACACAGCACCACATAGTTTAAGATAACAGTATGTTAGTTGATCTAGCCACACTTTAACAAGTGTAACCAGCATTTAAATAGTCATCTGGGTAACATTCAGAAGTTCAAAGGTGATTTTATGTTACGTTTAACGTCTTGGAATCACAGAAAAATACAGCTTGTAAATTGCCCCCTGCCTGCACTAGTCAGGGAAAACTGTTTCTACCACTCCTAACAAAAAACCTGCCTAATCCAACTGTGTTTCCACATGATCCCCAAATGATCTGTTCTAGAGTTTCACCACCATTCGCACTGAACAGATTTTTTCTTCCCATTTGGAATGCCATTTACACAATCCTGCAGTGTGCAACAGGAGAGTCTAAAGAAAGCATGCTAGGGTATGCTTATGTTTCTGTTAGGCTCTTACAGCATTTAGAGAAGCAGAATTAGGATTAGAAACCGAAGTTTCAGCTGTGCTAACCACTTTCTTCAAGTAAAATAAAAGGGACCAGCAAACATAGTGTCTGTTTTGTCTGTCAGGTTTGGCAACAAAACACAATGATATTGAAAATAAAGCACACTTATTAATTGATCTAATAATACGCATCCAACACATTTTCTAACTCAAGAATTTCTTAATGGTACTTCAAAGTTCCATAAACTGCTTCCCAGGCAAAGTACAGAACCACATCTTTTCTCTCTTAGATCAGCAAACAGTTTTTCTCTGAAGCCTGGCATCGTGTTCAGTTCTGCTATGTTTTAACTGTTTTTTTCTCTTCAGAAAGTACTCTCAACAAGGCTCTTGTATCTTCTTTCTCTCTTAAACACAGTCCTGTCCTCAAAGAGCCTATCTATCCCTTGTCCTGGGGAGCACACAGGATACTGGCAACCATCTGAGTCTTCAGAGGCAGAATACTCTGGGATCCCTTGCAGCTCAGTATCTCTTAACATAAAGGAAAAGAAAAAAAAAAGAAAGAAAAGAAAAAATAAAGGAAGAAAATCGCATGTTGTGCATTAAGTTGATAAAGAGAATTTAAAAAAATAAATTGATTTACTTGAAGTTTTATGACCCATGACAGGTCAACAGATATCTGACATCCAAACAGTAACTATGGGCCTCACATGGACTTTTCAGTGATGCGCACCTTTGTAAAATCCTACAGGACCCCAGAGCGGCTGAGGTTGGCAGGGCCCTCCGGGTGCACCTGCTCCGAACTCTGCTCCAGCACGTATCCCCAGAGCAGCATGCCCAAGCCCATGTGCACGTAGCTTTGGAAGATCTCCAAGTAGGAGACTCCAAAGTCTCCTGGGCAGCCTGTGCCAGTGCACTGTCATCCAGACAGCCTGGAATTCTTTTCTGGTGTTCAGGGGGAACCTCTTGTGTTCCAGGTTTTGCCCACTGCCTATTAACTTGGCACTGGGCACCACCTGACTCTAATATCCTTCAGGTACTTGCATACACCGATGAGATGATTTCAGTCTGTGGCTATCTGCATCCACAGAGATAAAGATGCCAGCGGGACGGAAAGTCAGAAAAGGCCACTGGAAGATAAATCTGACTTCAGCCCAAATAACTTAATCCAGGTATCTCTGTCATGAGAACAAATTACTCCCACCTCAGAAACCAAAATGCTTTAAAAAGACTGAACCACATCAATTCCAGCCAGCAAGCTTACTATATCAAGCTACATCAGTTTGACAGGACCTGACAACAAAACTGTGCTCACCAGCATTGCTAATATTCTTTAATTCTTAAAAAGTAACTTTAAAGTTGTTGCAACAACTTTTTCATTACTTTATTCAAGCATGCCAAGGAGCTTTAGTGGTTCTTAACTGTGCAGGCAACCCTGCTTGCCCTTTTGGAATAGTACCATGGCCTCAAAGGCCCGTGGACCACGCGTCTCCTTATCCATCCATTCTAAGATTCCTGACTGTTATGTAGCCCCGCTGACTTAAGGAGATTTATCCCAGCTGGGTGCTGCTTAACATTCAGTTTAAGAGATAGAAACAATTTTCACTGGGAGAGCTGCTAACCAATAACCACAGCCAGCAATGAGAATGTAAGCTTCACATTGCTGGCTCTGTGTCTCCTCATTTTGACAGATTTTAGAGTGATTAATAGTTTTAATTACGTTTTGAAAAAGCTTAGTATTTTCAAATTAAAATCAAGTCAGAAAAACATAGAAAGAAAGCCGAGAACATCGATGTGAAAAAGATGACCCCCTGCCTTGCTTTCTTTATCTTGTATGAGCTTCTCCTTGGAAAGAGATTGAAGAGCATGAGGTAAACTTGCTGAAAAAGACATTATGGTGGTCGTGACAAAACTTTAACGGGCAAGCTGCCTTTGAAGAAGTATTGAAAATCCTCTCCTGCACTTTACAAGAAGGACGTTAGTTCTGTTTTGGATCAGGCTGCCATTCACCACCCACAGCACACTACGAACACACTGCCGTAACCACGTCGTCAGAGCAACGACCCACTGAGCCAACTCCTACCATTGCACAGCCCCATAAGTCTCTGTATTCGCACACGTCGCTGCCCGCCCTCCGCCGTGGCCAGGCTCCCGTGCTCCCCGCAGCCCGACGGAGCAGCAGGCACACCGCCGGCCACCTGCATCACACACAGGTCTGTGGCGAACTCCCTTCACTCCAACGCACTCCTCCACTCCGATTTCAGTTGTTAAGCCGGTGTAACCGTAATCTCCGCTGGGCTCTGCAGCCGTCCCCCCCGCGGCGGGCTGGTTGCCTCGGGCAGTTCGTGCAGCCCCGCCCGCCCGCGGCTCTCCCCGCCGTGCCCCGCACTCACCAGGAGTCGCTGCCCGGGCCGCGCCTCTCCAGAGCCCTGGCCCAGGGCTTGGACCACTGGATCAGCTCGGCAGCAGCTCCCCAAACTTTCTCGGGCTCCGCCACCGAGGCCCTGAACACTTCCCCGTACTGTCCTAGCGCCGGCGAAGAGGCGGCGGCGCGGGCCGGTGGTCGGCTCGCTGCGCAGGGCCGCCCTAGACACCGCCGGACAGCGCCGCAGCCCCCTGCCAGGGCCGCCAGCCTGCCCAGCAGCCCCATGGCGCGGCCTCACGGCGCGGTTTCGCAAACTAACGCTCGGAGCAGCCCCTGGCTCGCGGCGGCTCCCCCGCGATGAGCGGGGCTGCCCAACGACGGCTCCGACGTTCCGCGGCCAGCAGCTGCCCCAGTCAAGCGGCCGCACTCGGGAACGACGCGGAGCAACGCGGCCGGACCCCGCCGAGCGGGGCGGGCTGGTGGCCGGGGCTGCGCCCCCGGGGGCCGGGCTGGGACTGGCCTGGCGCCATCTCTGGGGCTGCGGCTCTGCGGGGCTCGGGGGCGGGCGAGGGCCGGCGCTGGCGGGAGCGGAGCCTCGTGGGTGTACAGAGGCCGGTGGAGAGAGAGGAACCCGGCAATGTTTACCCTTTTATCTCACGCATCGGGCACTTCGGGTTCCTGGTCTCTGGACGCAGACGTTGGCCCTTTTTCCACATCTGAACATTTTTTTCTATCGAGTAAAATTCTTCTGCAGAAAGCAGGTATAATTTAAAGATTTTCCTGTTCATCGCTTTTTTTTTTCTTTCTTCCTTGAGAAGTTTTTTGTGGTTGCAGCAAGTCATCATTACTGCAAATAACACTTCCGAAACCACATCCACAAATGACAGACAGACAGACAGACAGAAACCACCACTGAGTTTTGCTTGAGTGAAGAGGAACTTAGTATTCTGTGCAGAAACAAACTGAAAAGAGACAGAAAAACAAATTATTTCTTACTTAATAACTTGTGTGGCATACAGCCATAAAACTCGAGTGTTTATTTTGAAATACGCTCTCGCTTTGAGAAAAGCTGGCAATGATAAAGTAGGTATACTGTATGGCACTTAAAACCTACACCAGCTTCTCAGACATATTTTAGGGCTACTGCTGAGTTAGTACAAAAGAAGGTAAGCATGTATCACATTACTGGCACAGCTGTGATTAGATTAGAGCTAGTCCGAATACTCACTACAATGGATTTAATACATGAAATCAATTTCATTGCCTGCCTCAAAAGAAAGAGGGAAAAAAAAAAAAAAAAAAAAAAAAAAAGGCATGAAGAATTTGATTTACAGATTTACAGTCACTCCGCTTTTATTAGGTCACCTCCACATTCATGAACATGAAGGCTGATTGTTCCTTTCATTTCTGAGGCAGATGTAAGGAGCTCACCGTGTTCCCATGGCCTGCTGAGCCTGTTTTCTTTGCCCAGTGAGCGAGGGTCGCCTGTCCCACACTGCATGCCACACAGTGCCCCTGGCTCCCTCCCCACAACTGCAGTAACAGCCCAAGCAACACATTAGCATTCAAGAATCACTTACAACAAATTTAACCCTCTAAAGCACCTGAAGAACTATGCAGAGAAATGGTGAACATTTCCCTATGCCACGGAGAGGCTACAGCATGCCAACAAAGCAAGAACATCAAAAATGCATTTCTGGTATAGAGATTACTTTTGAGAACATTGCTTTCTTATACATTTTGACCATGGTGTCAGAGCAATTGCTGTCAGTAGAGTCCACAAAGCACAAATTAAAAGATAAATGAAAGAGAGAAGCTTATGGGGATTATAAACAGTGTGACTTCCTGACAGCCCTGGACTCAGATGTCAGTGCTGAATGCCTGGCAGCATGGCATGTGTTGTCCAAAGGAACACATACTTTGTGGCAACACACAATTACTCTCAGGATTTAAAAAAGACTCCCAGAGGTTTGTCTCGTATTTCCTGCCTGTGAGGTGCCTAACCTCATTGTGACTGAAAATTCTGACTGAAAATAACCAATCTGACTGAAAACTGTCATGGGAACATGGAAATATGTTTTTAGATAGTCGGTTTTGTTTTTGTTGTTTTGTTTGACCGTTTGTCTTCCTGTGAAGAAGATCAGCCTTAGTCCCATCAATGCCCACAAGCCCACTCTGGGCCGAGTTACATTGACTCTGCCTACCTGTGGCACCCAGCCTGGGCATTATGATTGCCTCAGCACAGTTTGCGAAGTTTGCTCCCCCAAAGCAAACTATTAGAGGTGTATATTACATCCACTCCCAAGGAGTAACCCTACTGATTAACCACTTCATGTGCTTCATTCTTCACATCACCAACACTTTAATGTTCCACTGCTTTGTAGGAGGCCTATAGCAATTGTATGTAGCCATCAATGTGTCCATGACAGAAAACTGATGTTGAAACATGTCCCTTTGTATTACTGAAAATAAAACTGCTGAGGCCAAAGACTAGCTGAAATATTTAATTATCTGTGTTCTGTAACCTGTTAGTTGTAGGCACTAACGCTAAGAGAAGTATCCTGATATTTAAACACATATGAGTAGTGTCAGGCAATACCTAGTATTTCTTGTGGTATTGAAAAGCAATGCAATGTTTCCACTCAGCCCATCATACACATTTAATATCAAAGTATAAGCTTTTGGCAAAGGAATTAGCTTTGAAACAGTAAATGCTCTGCTATTCATTTTGAGAATGTGTCCTAGTAGAAATGATACACCAGAGATGCAGAGGAGACAAATGAATTTAATCAGAACATGAAGTACATTAAATTCCTATTTTAGGTAACATTCTCTTATCTGTTTCCTAAAGGGATGTTTGAAATGAGTATCTGTGGAATATACTTCATTAATTAAACTACTCACAGCTCATATTGATATCTGAGGAGCGAAGAAGGGATTGCTAGCTCTCCCAATTGCATACTAGTAATTTAAGGTTCACTTACAAATGCTATTATAGCAGATTTCTGAACTGCTGAATTTTCTCTCTCTAAGGACTTTTTTTTTTTTTTTTGCAAAAGCTGACACTCCTGAAGCTCACACTCAACACAGAATTTTGAAGCAATGCCTAGTGATGTGTATAGCAATTACCCTTGTAGCTGCACTTCATTGTAAAACATATGCTTGTTTCTAGGTGCAGGTGTAGCAAAGAACAAAGTATGAAGCTTGGACTGCATATTTCTGCAATTTCAAAACAGTTTATCTGAAGCCTTTCTTTTGCTTATAAAAGCGAATTTTCTACAACAGTATCCTTTAAAGCGAGGTATGCATGTTTGAAGATATATGCATACTGAAAAAAGATGAGTTCAAAAGTATTATAAATTTTGTCTTCTATGTATGAAATATTCTGGCCGTTCTCATTAACTAGACCTTCTAACCCTGCTAATTCGAACTGCAGTTGGAGAGTCCACTAGGGAACAGGAAGCAGTACTGTAGATAAAGAGTTAGGATGTGTATTAACTCACTTTGTTATGGTTCTGTACCGCCTTTTATTCAACTCCTAGACTGTATCTCTCTCAAAGAACTGCCAGTCTTATGTGAATAGATTTCAGAGTCTCTCATGCTGTTAATGTTTGACAAGTAGAGATAGTCATGATTTTCTACACTATGTGTTAGTCAACAGAGCTAATTTCAAATCAAATAAACTTTTCCATTTTCCTGAAAGGTGAATGAAAGTAGTACATTTTAGGCACAAAAAAACATATACAGTTATTCTTCCAGTTTTCTACCCATCTTAAGTGTTGAACAGCTTTACTCAAAATGCACTAAAAATCTTACACAGAATTCAATATAATAAAAGTATTGCTTGAAAAGATACCTTTCTGGACAGAACTCTTCAAACAGACATTTTGGCTGATGTTAGTTAACACAAAAGAGGCCATGGCTTTTTCTGCAATCATAAGATGTGCCCATAGAAGAGGAAATAAAATCACAATGGCCCACAGAAAAACCTGTACTTACTACTCTTCTTTGTTTGATTGCTGCTTTCTAGCCTAAAGCTACCTTTGTGTCAGGGGTCTTTGGTCTGCCTAGTTTTCCAGCACTCAGAACAGTGAGTGGAATCAATGTCTACATCAGCGTGTCATGGTGGAGAACTTGTCAGCAAACTGAGTGCTGGAGTTCCATGTCCTCCTATTTATTTCTCTCTTTCTCTCACAAGAAGTGTTTTGGGAAACAGAGGATGAGAACTTATAAAAATGCTAAAATATCTGTATCCTGAGGGAGAAGCCACTTTTCACAGGCTGGTGGGAAGCGCTGAAATGAAAGCCTGTGACTCAGTCCAGGTGAGAATGAGGCATGACATGACTTAGAGATCCTCTGGGATGAAAATGCAATTTTAGTATCAATTATTATTGATGTTATCACTTGATTTCTCCCCAGAGAGGTCTCACAGCTCAGGAGGACCTGTATTTCATCTATAGTTTTCCAGATTTAAGTTCAGTCATATACTTAACTTTATTCATGTGAGCAATCTTATTCACATGAGACCTTACTTAACCTGAGTCACTCTGTTCAGGCAGCTTCGATAAAACTGTTCTTGGCAATAAACTTTTATATTTTAGGCTCTAAGAAGACTTAGCAAATGAGAGAAGAAAAAACAGAGATTACAGGGATCATCTTAAAAACAAACAAACCTAAAAAAATAAGAACATACACACTAAAAAAAAACCACAAAAAACTTACAAATCAAAGACATGAAAGCAAAGCAATTTCCTGCAAAAGCAAAATTATTCATGATATGCTCAGTCTTTAGGTGTGCTTGAGGAAAAGAATCCACAGTACATTTTATGGAGGACAGGTAGAATTTTAGCTTCTGCTTTGCACTCCTGCTGTTGTGGATTTAACTGAGAAGTTGATGATGTAATTTTATAAAGATTGGCATTGAACTTTGATTTTTATGTAATCCATGTCCCTGAGCTTTCCAGGTTCATGAAATTGCAGATTATTGATTGTTTCTACATGACTAAAATCTGCTTTTTTATCTAAATGCAGTCTCGTTTCTTTGATATGCCTCTACCACTATTTTTCAGATCACTGCAAAATCACAAGCAAAAGCTCAATTGTTAAAAATAGTTTATCATTCACTATATGTTGTTTGAAGGGGACAAAAGGACTTCGGGTACCTGCACTCTTGTTGATGTTACTTTTAAACAAAAATAGCCATGGATTTTGCAACCGCATTTTTACCGATAAATATTTTGTTTTTACAGAACTAAGACAGAGTCCGTTAGCCCTCAGTCTGAGTGTTAATGTCACTGGTGGCATACAAATTAAGGCGTTTTACAATCACTTATAATACTGATAGCTCTTATCAGCACATTCTCTATACTTCTCAAACTGAGAATACAGCCCAAGAAGTGTATGGCAATTCACTGCTACTGAAAAACTATATGCTTTAATTTGTATCTACTCTAAGTGATGTTTTCAACCTTCCTTGCCTAGATTAAACGGGAAAGCTCTTTTTCCCCAGAATATCCAGACTTAGCTGGGCCTAAGGTACAGATATTCAGTACACTTTCTTGGAGGTTTTGGGGGGAACAGGGCTCAGAATGGATGTTTGTCGCTAAAGATGGGAAAAGAAAAGGCAGAAAAAAAGACATATACTTGAGATTTTGAAAACATAACCTCAAGCATAGTCCTCAACTGCTTGCACACTCAGTGTGTGTGCCCTGGGCTTGCAGGGAGGGCAGAGCTGGGCTAAAGGCTTGCAAGAGGCAGGATGATAGGAGCAAGAAGCTACCACAGCTTTAGTATTTACTTGGACTCCTTTCACTTCCTTCTGCAAGAAGTTATTGGTCGTATTGCAAGAGTAGCAAACTTGCCATAGAACCTGACCGATGGCAAATTGTGTCTCAGCATCTTAACATACACTAAAGAACCCTTTTTCATATAAATGATATTTGCTCAGTCTGTACCATTTCTTTTTATCTCCCAAAGTTGCAATCCCATTCTCAACTGTTGTTGGATTTTGTCTTTGTGACATATTTCATAATCCTTATTCCTTATTCTTTACATAAACTTATTCATTGCATGACAAGAAAAGCTAGTGTTCAAACACTGTGGCCATGTGTTCTCATAGTTCATCTGCAGAATTATCTTACAAGCAAACTGGAATTGGTCAGCTATATTGACTGAGAGCAAAGTCAACAGCATATTTCATTATAACTGTCATTTATTAATGAGTGCTGTCTTTTTAATGTGAGTTCATCCGGAGCCATACATCAAACAATTTTGTGAATGTCCTGAGTGATCTCAGTCTTCAGCAGCTCAAACTGGTGGAGAGCGGATGAAATTTCACAGCAACTTTGGGAAGAAATAGCAGTCACTCAGATTGCCCCAAATAAGATCAGTAATAAATTCTGGAAATAGCTTTTTCTAAAGCTCATACTGAAAATTAGCATGTCACAGGATTCTGTGAGAATCTAAATAAGGAAAATAGGCATGAATTCAGGCTCTAGATTCATTATAAGGAGCAAAAAAACTCTTAGTGGTAAGCCAGTAGCAAAACCATAGACCCAAATGCATTGTTACATCTTTAAGTACCGCTCACAATTTCACCTATGGAAATACAATTCCAGAAATGCTCAGGGTACAAATTTAGACTTCATAAAGCCAGAGGCCAAAAGTCATAGATAATAGCAGAGCTTAGGCAGCATACCAGACTTCAAGATACTGGGGTTTCTTTTTATTATTTTTCAGTCTCTATAGCTTTCTATGCTACTCTAACAGAAATACAGCAAATTAATGGAAGCCTACAGCTACTTTCCATACTTAAGGAGATGCACAAGGCAAAAGGCAATAGAGAGAGCCATGAACTAATGTGTTTATAAAACTAATATGTTTATAAACTAATATGTTTATGTAAGCTCTCTGGCTTTGAAAAAAGGCAGAAAAACCAATTTATTTACCAAATCAGTATTTTAAAAAAGTGGACATTAAAACTTGGTCATTTGCCTTCTCACTGATACTCTATTCTTCAAGCACCCTGAAGTGTACTCAAAGCATCTATACCGTTCTGTTTTTTTCAGGGTTAAACAAGGAATTTCAGCCAGCCCCTCTGCAGGCTCAAATATTTTTTTTTAGGGAAATTGTTGATTGACTTCTAGATATGTGCTTTAAAGTGTGCACAATTTTGAATCTTCAGGATTTAATTATTAGTAATAACTTCAGGAGAATTATACTCAATATTTCTGCTCGGTGGAAAAGCCGGATTACTTATAAATCTGAAAGACATTCAGTTGGTCTTGCTCAGTTATCCAGTGTATGTATTTGAAATTATATATACAATTTGTATTTTAACTGTGCAGTTTAATAATAAAGTTTCCCAGACATTTTGAAGGTCTGGATCTGTAGTGGACTCTTCTTCAGACATATGGTTGTTTTCTCAGCTTTTGTGAAATGAACTGTTAGGTTTTGTGAATGTGCAGTATTTAGATATGCATTATGGAGAATAGCTTCAGCATCTAATATGAGGTTGGAAATGTGTTAAGAATTTTCAAGCCAAGTCTTATGGGCTGTATCAAAACAGATCACTCTTCCAGCTGTCAAACTCCAAAGAGCACATTTGAGTTGTTGTGCCTGTGTATCAAAGTCTCTACAAATGAGAGTCCAGTGATTGACTTCTTGACCTCTGGGAATTAGGCCAGCAAAACCAATGTCCACACTTTACACTTTGTGCTGTGAGTAGAAGTTTTCTCTTTTCTTTTTCCTTCTTTTCTTTGATATGTGTGGTTTCATTAATAGCTGGAAATCATTTTCAGATGCAGCTAATTTTAATGACATTTTTAAACGCCACACTGAAGGATAGCTGTCCCTCTGTGGAACACTACTGTATTTAATACAAAACAACAAAAAACCGTCCTGCCTTGTAACAACTGGGAAAACCAGATTGCATCTTCTGTCAAATTGAATTCCCCCAAAATTAACTGATTTTCTTGACAGATAACAAATCTAATGAAAAATCATGAGATTCCATTTTTCTCACTAACAGTATTTGCTCAGTTTTTTGTCTACTCATGATCTGCTACTAAATATCTTCTTTCCTTTTAGTTTAAGTACAGGTACATCTGGAAAGCCAAAGATAAAAACCTGTCTCCTCTCATTCTGTCACTAGCACAGAAATGATGGCAGAAAAAACATCACCAATAAATGAATAGAAAAGTTTGCCAATTTCTGCTCACTAACTGCATCATAATCAAGTATCAAAGATTCAGTGTTAACACCTCATAGGAACAATCAGAACTCAATGAGCTGCACAATCCCTGATCAGTTCAATCTACTTCTTAAATTGTAAGAAAGAGCTTGTTACAAAGAAGATGAAAATATTGTGGATATTTTCTGAGTCTAATTTGATCAGTTCATCATTTCCATGTGAAAACCAGAAAAAATTATCTTCCTTCCTTCCTTCCAAAGCTAACAGCATGCATGTATCTGTTAACTTTTATTGGACAACAAGAGATTGGTTTCACTGCCTAGTTGGTTACTGGGTTTTACCTGCCTTTAAAGTCCTCAGATCCAGGAATCCACAGGTATGGGAAATCATTCCAGTTGTACACACTTCATTAGGTTTTAGTAATAAAACTGACTGAACGGAAAGAACAGTGATATATATGAATGAATTCACATAACTAAATCCGTATTTTAGAAAGAATAATCAGAGAAACAGATACTTCTTCAAAAACTTTGTCTAATGATTTCTGACAGTAACAGACTTATGTTCCTAGCAGTTCCAAACATCAGGACAAAATCACAATCTTTAGATGAACCAAGAGATTTATTGCAAGTCATCAAATCAAGGATTTGATAAGGCAAAAATTGATTGTCTCTGATTTCTCAGTACGTGTAAAACCAATTCAGAGAACAGGCCTAAGGCAATACCTTCAGCCCTGCTCCCCAGTATAAAGGCTCGTAGTAATTCTGTCCTAATTCCAGCATCTATCATTTGAAAACAAAATCCTTTCTCTTTACATGCTGAATATTTTTGCATTATTTTCAAGGCTTTTAGAATCATTTATCTGAAGTTTACCTCCAGATCTATGAACATTTTACAAAAGCACATTTTAACGAGGAAATAGAAGGCTTCAAATATATGGCATACAAAGAAGTGGAAAAATCACAAGCATTAGCTTTCTTAATACCTTATTTGCATCTTAGCCAAAGGAAAAATTACTCAACTGTTACTTGTCTTCACAGATACCTGCCAACAGATTATGGTTTCTCTCAGGGTGCTTCTATACCATAAGGATTAGCCAGTGTCACACTACAATTAAGAAAATAAAAATCAGACTCTAGTCTCAGTGTAACAAGCTGTCCAAACGTGACATTTCATTCTCTGTCACAAACTTACCAGCGAATAAAAGAGATGCCGATTCTGCTTTCCATTCTGCTTACATATTGGAAGATACAGATAGAATCCACACAACACAATTGTCCTTGATCAAAGTTCACCCATTCAGTCATACAGAATCTGTCTTATTCTTCTTTTTTTTTTTTCCCCCCCCAGCTACCCTAATCTTTTGGGTATTATCTTCCAAAAGAGATCGCTTTTGATATTATTTCCTTGTACTCTAAGGGTCCAAAGACCAATTCATTTTCATCGAACTAGTATATGCGCTATTCTTTTGAACATTTTATATTCAAATCCAAACTATTTTCTTCTTTATAAATTTACATAGTCAATTTCCCTTCTGGAGCTTCAGTATTTGATGTATTGTGAATGGTCACCACTGAGTGCGGAGAAAAATGCAAAGGTGTAAATATGCCTCTGAAAACTTTCCATATATTCAAAATTGCCTATCTGACACGCTGGAATATTGTCAGCTGAATTTTGAATGTCAACATCCTTCAGACAGTAACTTTCTATTGTGAATGGTTCCCATTTGGAGATCATAACCAACCTGTAAACAATTTTGAATTTATTAACTCAGTAACCTTATGAGTTAGGCAGCATGCATTAGAAACACATTACACGAGGGTAATGTAAAATATGAAATAATGTAGTGTTATACGAATATAACTCCACTTGGCATAATTATTTTTTTCCCAATTTACAACCATCACAAACTAAAACAAATCAGGCACTGCTCATCAGCCAAACTCAAACAGGAGAGATTATGTCTAAGAAGGCATTTAAATATGCATCCAAATAAATGTTTAGGCAGAATTTCTGCATCTCTTCTCTGGAGAGCCATCAAAGAAAACCCTGAGTGCCCATAAACTATACAATCACATACGCTCAGTATGGTGACTGATGATACCAGGTAAGTAGGACACCTACACACTATTCTCAGAGGCACTAGGTAGACTGTGCAGTTACTTTAGAGAACTTTTGCACACGTTCATTTTGAAGGCAGGATTTGATGGTCAAAAAAAAATGGCAGCATAGGACCATGGCCTTGATTTGGGTTTAGGCACCCAACTTAGGCGTTCCAGAAACAGGGAAGGAAAGGGAATTGAGACATACTTTTCTACTCATTATTTCCTTTTGGCTTCTTCCTGTTGGAGCCATTTTTGCTGTGGTTGCCTAAAGAAAGTAAAGATACAGGGAGAGTGCTGTTGCTTCAAGAAGCCTGGTTTTGCTTAAATAAAAAATAACTAAAAATAAATCAGTCCCTTGGCACTGCACAGCAGCTGCAGCCCACACCTCTTCTCCCCTGGGGAGTGTCTTGATTGCTTATGCTGACCTTGGCACAATACAGGTGGGAAAATAAAACCCTGCTTTTGCTGTCCAAGAGTAGGACAAGTGTGATCTTTACATAACACTGATTATAGGGAGAAGAGAGAAACCTATCTCCCACTATCTCTCACCTACTGCCTTGTCTAAGAAAGACACACTCATGCTTGTGAGACACAGTACAAGAGATATGTTGGTTTACTTTGCAAGATGCAACAACTCCAGTGTTCCCCAGCCCTTATGTGGAAGAAGTGTGACGGTTTGGAATTGTCTCATTTACATAGACACAGATTCAGACTTTTAAACCTATTACATTTTTTAAGCCTATAGAAGCCATACACAGTTGCACTTCAGTCAGTTCAACTTGAGGACTTCTCAGTGGAGGGATTTGTGCTGAGATGTTGTGTTCAATTGGAGCTTTCAGCAGCCCTGTAAGAAGGTATAAAAAATACCAGGTTAGAATGTGTCCTCATTTATACACAGTACAGCATTTTTATGCTTATTTTGCATGAGTCTCTTGTGCTTAAATAAAGCACAAAGCAATAACAAATCAATCCTCTTTTTTTCTTTCTCAGAGTGTGATACAGAGATGATTAATGTTCACCCACTAATCAGGATGAGTTAGTTATTTCACTCAATTCCAAGACTTATGTTCTAATAAATCCCTTACAAGAAAAATGCATACTGCTTATGCGATAGCAGTAAGTGTTTGAGAGTGTATTTGTGCTTTGTTGTTGCTTTTTAATCATGTTTAAATTTGCTACTTCTTATCATGGACACTTGTGTATTTATAATAATATTCTGTTCACCCCTTAGATTATTCAAGCATGAGTGGCTAGCTTGCTACAGAAAAAGGTTTAATGAGTTTCAAGGGGATAGCACTGCAAAAACATGAAAAATATAGAACAAGTGCCTGAATGCTAATTTAAGATACTTGCTAAAACCTGTCTTCCAAGCAAATGATAATGGATAGATCTCCCATGATGTAATTCATTTTCAAATAAGATACTTTTGGTCTCATTTCTACACTATCTCCTTACCTAATATCTCTAAATGAACCACACTGCAGCTAAGCGTTTCAAGAAGATTAACCCCAAAAGTGAAATGGTTGCTCCTACCCTGAATCTTTATTTATTTACTTATTTATTTATTTATTTATTTAAACAGCTCCATTTGTTAGCAGGCTTTTGACTTTCAGAAAACTCAGCAGTTTTGTCAAGGTGTTTCCCATTCTCAGTGAACAGCTGATGTAATATTGCCATAATTAGATGCATGATCTCATAATCTGTTTCCCTCTATTGTTTCTGTTGAGGAAAATGCAGGGTTTTTTCTTAATTGCTTAAATAAAATTACTTAAGTATGTTGAAGCTGGAAAAGACCATGGTCCCACATAGGTAAAGAGATAGAGACACCATAGCTTTGGAAACAAGAAAGCACAGGATGGAGGGCCCTGTGTACCACCTCATTTCCTGAAGTCCTTGACGAGAGATTTGTGTAATTCAGGTGTTGTTGGAGAACCTGCACTGCAAGAACATTTTTAGCCCCAGGGTTCCCTATCACTGTTGGTAGCAGTCGTGAAAATTTCTGTGTGAGACACATTGTTGAAAAGGGCTTTTTATTAACCAGCCTGTGCCTAATAACTTTGTCATGGTGGTAAGCCTTCGGTGAACTCCAGACAAGGCACAGCAATGTCAGTAGCATAACAAAGAGACAATTGGTAGGACTCAAGAGACCAGTGTTTACCACTGGGCTGCTTGCAAGTCATTTGAACTCTGTGCTTTTGCTTCTTTCTCTATGCAGTCTTGACAGTTATCTCCCTTAAAAGTGTTTTTGGATAGATTGGTAAAATCTGAGTTATTAACCATCACATCTGTAAAACTGCAGGACATCACTGTGCCCTCCATCTACAGCTGTCAGCTCATGATCCTGCCCTGAGTTTCTGTCTTGTCTTTCCCAGTTCTCTGAGCTAAAAGTTACCATGGGCCACTGCCATTAAGGCTATCATGCTAAAAGCCAAGGCACCTGTCTGGCTGCTTGGCTTTCTATCTTCACGCTATTTTTACATTGATGGTGCTTTCTGATACGCCAGTCCTTTCACACTACTTCCATCAATGTAGCCATACTTGGGTATAACCGTGATGGCAAAGAACTTCTCAGTCCTTGTCATATTAACTGCTTTTGCTTCTGCAAGCAGTTAGTGCAATCTACAAAGAACCGAAGTCAAGAAGATCCAATCATAAGCTGGGTGGCACATCAATCATTTTCCTCAGAACATTCTGTATTAAATAACACAAAGTGAAAATGCATCAGGGACCCAGCCTTCTGCTTACATAGCCCAGGGGAGCTTTACAGGAAGCTTGCAAAATTCAGTTTTCTCTCTTCTCTCAGATTCAGGATGTTTTAACAGATATTAAATGAGTATCTGAGAAAATACAAGCACAACCTGGAACTGCAGCTGTTTTAATTGTAGGAGCAACAAACCATAAGATGTGTGCAGTGCTGCGAATATAAACATCTCAAATGTAACCCAGTATTACAACAGTTTTTAGGGCAACCTGTGTCAAGCAGTAAGGGCTATACTTAAATAGAGGTGCTAGATATGTACAGGGCCCACTCTGAAAGTAATACCTCTTATTTTGCTATGTTGGCCCACAAAATCAGAGCTGGATTTTGGTGACAGTATAGACTGACCCTTCTGACCAGTATTCTCTTACATTTTGTTGCTGTGTGAGAGATGGCAGCAGACGGACAGCCTGACAGAATGGTAGATGACGTGGAAGTGCACATGAAGCAAAGGTATGGCATTGAATGTGACTGTGCAAAAAAAAAAGGCACACCCATGGACATTTACTGACAGTTGCTGAACATTTATGGAGACCAACCAAATGGATGTGAGCACAGTGAGGTGGTGGGTGGTACATTTCAGCAGTGGGTTACCTTGATTGGTGCAGATTTTTAGGAGCGTAGCATGGAAGCTCTTGATCACTGCTGGCAAAAATGTGTAGCTAATGGTAGTGACTATGATGAAAAATAGTGTTTTGTACATGAGAATTTGTTCCATCAAATAGTGCTATGGTGCTCTTTGTATCTGTTGTAGTTTCCATGGAAATAAATAGAAGGCACTACTTTCAATGTGACCTACGTAGAAGGAAAACATTAGTGCTGAGAACTTTAATGGCTAAAATGTACTCTCACTTTGATTGCCTTCACCCTGGTCCAAATTGCTGTTAACAACTGAAATGCATTAAGGCTCCTTGGACCATGCCTTTTGCTTTAGCATCTCTTGAAGTCGAATTCCGCTTGTCTGCTAAGGGCCTGCTCTTTTCTGTGTAATTCCAGAATTTGCTTGCACAGGATAGGCAAATTCTTTTTTGAATTTTTTTTGAGTGTGTTGCAGGTTTTCTGATCTTCAGCTTGTAGCTTCACATAAAATGTTAAAGAACATTTGGAAAGGCTTTGTGGTACTGACCTTCTCCCTCTGACAGAGCACAATGGCTAGATGCACTGTCAGCCTGCTTGTGCACAGTCACTGATCAGGAATGCAACGCAAAAAGGCACGCTGCCAAAATAATTGACGTACTCGAGTATGCTGAATTGTTTTTTGATTGCTTAAGAAATACTTTTATGGCTGGACAAACAAAAGATAAAAACAACTGCTAATTTTAGAGTGCTTTTTCTGTTATTTGTTTAACATGAATTACAACACAAGTCAATAAAAATCCATTTCAGTGTGACTATTTAAAAGGAACCTGATAACAAAAGGCAATCTTTGCCTGCCATTTATTTTATCTCCACTTTCCTCACACTTACTGATACTGAGCTGGTTTGATATAAACCAGCAGCAGTCATTGCAGTAAAGGAGCTAGTGATGGCTTCCCCAGTATTGATACATTCTCTTTTAGACAATGCAAGAAGCAAGAAATAAGTTGATCCCTACTAGTTTTGACAGAATAACAAAAGAAAGTGGCAAAAAAGCAAGAAATAGAACTTTTTCTGACAACTCAAGCAGCTAAAGCTGCTTGAGAGTCAGTGATTAAGAAAACCAATAAGTGAATATATTGAGCTGGACTGATACAGAAGAGAATCTTGGTGAATCTTGTGTTATCATGAACAAGAGCACATCTGCCTGCCCTTCTAGAGAGCAAAGAGAGAAGAAATTAAACACTCTCTTAGTCACCCTTCAGCATGCACTACAAAAATCTGTCCAAGCACAATGAAAATTAGCACAATCAGAAATAGATCTCTCTTTTTCCTGAAGAACACTTTCAAACAAAAGTATAAGCTTCAGAAAGTTTTTTGAAGAAAGGACTTCTTTGTTGCAATCAATGATTTTAGTATCTAAGCTGATGCAGTTTGATTCGTATTTGTGAAGAAAACGCTTAACTGCAAAATTGAGGGTTATATTGGGACAGCTTTATAGCCAATCACTGCAATTATTTCACTCACATTAAATCATCTGCTACTTTTTTTTTTCTCTGTAACATTTTTACAGGCTATCTTTGAAGCATTTATTCCTTAAAAAAAGCCCTGATGAAGAAGTAATGTGGCCAGGAGAATATGTATGTAATCAGGCTTCTGTTGGCTAGTATTGGCAAGATTTCACTTAATTTAAGCAACCTACAAGTAATCTTTTCCTTTTTTTCTTTTTTTTTTTTTTTTCTACTTTGGATATGACGTTCACTCATAAGGCAAATCTGACTTGTGAGTAAACACAGGGCTTCTGTGCAGCCAAAAGCTGCAAAAAGTACACATTTTTCTATAATGTAAGGAATCAGTATTCATAATCTTTCATCTCTTAGACCCAGCCTAAAAGCTGAGTGTTTTCCAAGGCACTAGCTCACTTCCCCAGCCAGACCTAGGGTGTGCTGTTCTGGCCAAGAGAGCTCAGCGTTCTAACACCCAATGGTACTGGTCACAGCTGTTAATGGATTTCAGCATACTCTCTTTTATGCACAATACACTATCAGAATGTAGGATACTGCTTTGTAGAGTTCTGCCAGTGTGAAAATGAGATATTATCGTGCCTTTCTCATCAAATTAGATGTCCCTTCAATTCTTCACCAAGCACCCTGCATCATTTCACAGCAATACATTGTATTATCTCAGTCAGAAGTTCCTGTTTCCCGTGATCATTTTGGTACAAGCACTACAAAGAATGTGATAAATCTTTCCGAACCAGAAACCAAAAATAACTCACAACCAAGTAATCATAAAATGCATAGATCTTATGCAAAAGTTTCTGAAATGAGACAACTCAAGAGCTGTCCATGAACAAGTGAGGACCACTGTGCACATCCCTTCACTAAGGGCTGTGGCAGAGCGGAACACTGGTTGTCTCAGCATAACCACTGTCAGATTCTGGATCCTCCTCTAGTTCACTTTCTGCAACTAGGTGTTCTTGTTTGCAGGAGCATAGTGCCATCCTACACCAGAAATGTTACGCAGGGTCTATTTTCAAACCAGAGTGATTTATTAGACTGGATTTGGCACAATAATATGCACACTTGGTGGACATAGTGGAGTGGGAATGTCATCATTTCCAGAAGACCTTCAGGCCTTGCTATTCAAGATCGTGAGGATATAGAAAGGGATTTGGAGAACCATAGAATGGTTTGGGTTGGAAGAGACCTCCACTAGCTAGACAATCTTAAGGTAATTTAGTTCCTGCCCCTCTGCTACAAACAGGTACACTTCTCCCTGCACTAGATTGCTCACAGCCCCATCCATCCTGGCCTTGAATGCCTCCAGGGAGGGGGCATCCACAACCTCACAGGGCAACTTGTTCCAGTGTCTTGTCACTCTCACAGTAAATAATTTCTTCATAATATCTAATCTAAATATACCCTACTCCAGTTGAAAGGCATTTTCCCTTGTCCTGTTGCTACATGTCCTTATAACAAGTCCCTTTACAGTTTTTCTGTAATCCCCCTTTGAGTATGGAAGGCCACCATAAGGTCCTCCTGGAGCCTTCTCCAGACTGAACAGCACCAACTGTCCCAGCCTGGCCCTATATGGGAGGTGCTCCAGCTCTCTGACCATCCCTGTGGCCCTCCTCTGGACCCGCTCCAACAGCTCCACGTCCTTGTGGTGTTGGGAGCCCCAGAACTGGACGCAGTATTTCAGGTGGTGTCTGATGACATCAGAGTAGAGAGATAGAATCACCTCCCTGCTTCTCTTGATGCAGCCCAGGATACTATTGGCCTTCTGGGTTGCAAGCGCACATCGCTGGCTCATGTTGAATCCTTCCTCAATCAACACTCCCAAACCCTTCTCCTTAGGGCTACTCTCAAGCCATTCTCTGCCTAGTCTGTGTCTATGCCCTGACCCAGGTGCATGATCTTACACTTGGAAGTTCCTTTTAAAAGCAAAAATTGTGCATTTGTAGTTCCTTTTAAAATATTATCATATACAAACCTATCAACATTTGTTGACAACATATTTCACAAGAGAAAAAAGCGCTTTTCTATTTTAAATAAAATACTGTCGTGTACTTTAAGCTAGTGTTATTTATACCAAGTCAATAGGAGAATAGTCAACATCCTCCTTATGAAAAAAAAAGAAGTTATCGTAAAAAACAGGCATTATTTAAGATTTCCATTTAAAAATAGCATACAACCTAACTCTTTATTTCAAAGTGTCAACAAACCATACATCTTTAATTAGATTTTCATTTATTTGCATTTAAGAAGAACAAAAACTTTTGAGATAGTGCTCTTCTCATTTGAAATTCTTGAAGCACTTCAAAAGACGAACTGGCCTGCTGCTTTGATATTGCTGCTACTTTTCAGAGTATTATCATGAGCAAAGAACTCAAGCCCTAAGAACTTCCTTTTATTCTAAAACCAATGGTATAATCACTTTTTAAGCACATATATTCTGATTTTAATTGAGTGCTGCACAAAATCTTTCAGTGTATACAGCAATAAAGTGGAAAACAAATCAAAATAAAATAGTAGACTTTGCGTATTTCTAAAATATACTGCATTATCCAGAAAGACATACAACAAGAAAAGTAATGTAGAAATGTATCAGTTTTCTCAAATCATTAAAGAAAAAAAAGTCAAAGTAAATTCAGTTCATAGCACTGTAGTTTTTTTCTATTTAGTAGTATTGGACAATTTTCTATTTGTTTACTTCCTATGTTTTTTCTTATTCTTATATATTATGTTTTGGTGCGGACCAAATGTTGCACTTTGTGTTATTTTTAGGAGTTTTCTTTAAGGTCATCAGGGCAAAAATCAAGATACTCCATTTTCTAGACACTGATGTTCTCTACCTTATTTTATGAATAAAGCATACCATAAATATTTAACAAAATATTTATTTGACCAATTCAAACAAGATTTCCTCTAAATACCCTTGGAATACACATGCAGGGATTCATGTCTATTGATTCACTTGGGATGCCTGGACCCTCATAAACAACAAACGACCTTCTTAATTTTTATTGGTAAAATGGTAAAAACAAGAATTAGTGTCTCCGTTTCATACAGTTCCTGTATGTGAAAAAGTTCCCTCTACCTCCTGTGCCCTTGTACCTTTTATTTTATGTGACAAAATCACGTGTGTTCCCTGGCAGCCTGGTCTGTCATCCCTGTCAGAACATCCACCAGGGTGCAGCAGTTTCCTTGCAGCAGGTTTCCTTACAGCTCATGCTTTTATCAGATCAGTTTAAGCCTAGAAGACAAGGTCCAGCAGAGCAGATATGGCCTGTTCCAGGTTACTGGCACCTTAAACGTAACGTCTTCTGCAACAGGGAAGGATGCTCAGTTTTGCATTGTTTCTCTGTTTCTATCAAAATAATACTGCATATGTACACCTAAGACCATTTTTCATGCGCTGCCCTGACCTCCCATTAATTGGGCTCCTATTTATTCACTTAGGTGGGTAAGCATAACAGACCTATGAAGCATATCCTAGGAAAGCGCTTGTCATCATCTTTATCTGCAAAGCTTTTATCTCATAAAACACATACACAGGAGATCCATATAAACATATAAAATACTAAGAGTGAGATTGTCTTACTGTATAAATATAATAAATTAAAACATACATTTTCACCTGCAACATCAGCAACAACAAAAGACATTTATATGGATGCAGTATGCCCTAGAAAGGTGTGGATTGTGTAATTCAGAAAGAAAATTATTATTAAGTATAAAAGAGAATAGTGTAAGTAGGTTACATAGATATCCCTACATGTGTTTTCACAGTATAAGCATGAGTAATAGGTGTTGAAAATGAAAGAAAACACCTATCTTGTTACGGATGTATTTTATTCTCACTTTCTTCACAAGAACTATTTTCCAGAACAGAAAAATTCCTATGTTCAGTCTGTTTTTCACATACTTTTGCAAAGCCAAGGCCTTGGTTCTTTGTCTCATCCACACACCTATACGCTGTCATTGCTTCATGACCGTAATGAAAGACTTAGCAGTAAAAGGGCTATTCTCTGCACCTGAGATCTCTCTGACAAGCAATGGTAATGGCACAAGGAAGCCTTTAGTCCAGTTGTGTAGAGCTGAATGATTAAATTATAGCTGAGAATCAGCTATTTCGCTGCTCACCTGGCTTTGTATAGCTCTCAACCATAACACTCTTCAGGTGGTCATCTCCAGCTTTTTGTTAAAGAACTGAAAAAAGAAACACCAAAAGAAAGCACTTTTCTGTGTTTTTTAACACTTAGCATATTTAACATATTAACATAACAGTTAACATCCAGTTAACGTATTCACACTGTGATAGCACAGTGGTTGCCCCAGGTAGCAGCTGTCAAACACTTGGAAGGATTTTTATATTTAAGGACAGAATTTCTGCCTACATGGCCTTCACTCAAAAATAATTGAGCTGCTTCAGTGCTGACTGGCAAGATTTTTCTTTTTGCTCAGAAATGAGAAATAGAAAATTATAGTCCAAAAGGTAACAAGTCAGAAAATCATTATTTGAATTCAGGTTTTGTAGCAGAAAACATTTTTCAACCTCAGTTAAAAAAAAAAAAATAATAATCCCAAAGAACTGTACTCCCCATGCAGTAATGCAACTTATTAAAATTAAAAGCATAAGGGAGAAGAGCAGGAGAAGCAAGTAGGTTATTTGGAACTGAGATATATCTGTTGGTGCTAAGCACCAACGGGAGTGTTGCTAATAGATGTTCTCAGCTGGAAAAAGAGAAAATGGAATGTAATACAAATTTTCTCTCTTCAGAACACAGAGATTCATGTCTCATTGTGGAGGCTTTCCACAAACAGTTTTAGCTCTATTTGAGCATGTAAGTATTCAATACAGAGGGAATGAAAGGGAATGTTTGGACAGGAACTGTAACGCAGACCACAAAGCAATTTTGGTGCTTAGCATTACACCTGAAATGGGATGCTAATATATTTGCTGTTGTGACTGTTATGTGGGATTCATAAGAAGGAGACAGCTTCATATAGACACGCAACTTTTAATAATAACATTCAGACAATAAAACTATTCCAGTGAAAAAATGCAGCCACTTTATTCTGCTGTTTCTATATTTGGTCAGTTCACCGTACTAATATCCAAACGTATGAATCTCCTGCATATTTTTACAGTGCTAAGATAGCCCTTAAATAATTTCTGTCATTGAGATTATACTGGAAGGCTCCCAGAACAACAAGTTCTGCAAAGCAAACAAAAAAACCCCACTGAATTTGCATTCATTGACTAAAAGATTTCCAGCCATCACAATATCCATCCGAATGAATCTCAATCCTTTCACGGAAGGCAACGTGCTACGGTGATGATATTTAAGGAGTGTTGAAAGGGGACTGAATAAATGACACTTGTATATTTAGAAATTAAAGAAAAATGAAACCATCTGTGCCTGAAGATTGATATTTCAACTTCAAGCACTGAGAACTAACATTAAACCTTTTACCGCACTCAAACCCTGCCACACACGTATAAGATTTTACAACTCAATCAAGGCACTTTTGTTCTCTCATTGAATCAAGAAAGGAAAATGGAAACATATAGGTGATAAAAAGACAAAAAGAAGGTCCAAGGAAGCCACTGGGCTAAGGGGTAGCAGTTGCTAACATTTCCATTGCAGGCTCTTTTTTCAGCTTACAGAACTTACTCATAGAAAAACCCTCAGCAAGCTCAATTGTGCCTGTTCCTCAGAACAGGCCTGCATACAGAAGAGAAACATTTTAAGCAGTGCCTATTCGGGGCAGCAAAGTTTACTTTTCTCCAACTGTTCCAGGAACACTTTCAATCTTGACTACAGATACAAGGTTTATCAGCCTCAATAGGATGTATATATGTGACAAGCAAGAAGTCATACTCCTTCTTAATGCATTAAAGGCAGAAGTTGCAATGCTGCTGACAAGTGCTAGGTAACTCAGTACCTAACAGCACATGCTTACTCATCCATTTGCTTAGACAAATCTGCTGTGATACAGGCTGAAGAAGAATTCCATGGCCACTGAAAATGTATAAATGCAGGAAATTCAAGATTTTACATAAAAACTCTTCCTCAGTTCAAAAACTGTCATGACTTCTTTTCTAATTAGAATGATTTTCAACCATAACGGTAAAAGGGATAAATAAGCCTCAGGTAGCCACAGTATATTTGCTTCAAATATCTGACGCCATTTTCAAAGACAGAAATGAAAACTTTGCTTTTAGCCCGAATCCATCTATCCCCTTTTGTTTCTCATTTTCCATTCTGTCTCTTACAGTTGTAAAGTAACAAGGGTCACCTGAATTTCCTATAAAACTGCACAGCTTGGGTGAATATAATTACGGGAAGGCAAATGCATATAGGATAACTGCTTGTAGAAATCTCCTATTAAAGTTGATTTTTTTTTCCTCTTATGTACAGACCTCCTCTTATATACAGTCATTTGACCGTAGTCTAACTGGGGGGACCCTCACAGGTGGGAAGTGACAAGGACTTGAAGTTGTGTATCAGTACAAAGTTACCTGCATGACAATCTGTTACTCCTTTGGAATGTTTCAAGCACTCATTGCAAAAGTGTCCAGTAAGCAAAAGTTCGCTATATTCCTTCAGTGCAGAGACTTTTCAAGTAAGGCATTTCTTCCCTCTGTTCTGAGAGATTCCTGTTTGGACTTCCACAAGAATTTTGTGCCAGAGATTTTCTCTGCTTGTGTTATGTAAAAAAATCATCCCCATTCTTTATCACCTGTTAGAAACATGTAATTTTTTTCTGTTTTAGGTTTTTGGGCTCTTCCATATCATTTAAATGCAATTCTGAATCTTGTAAGCTTATGAACTTGTGTGTGACGTCTTTAGCTGTTCCAGGAGATTTAGCCAGTATTATATCAGTAATAATATACATTACTATATAGAGAATGAGTATCTCTGTTTATAGAGAAGAAACATATAAAGGAGAGCACAGTATAATAATTCATATAACATATAGAGTAACATTGGGATCGATAGGAGAAAATCTTGCTATGTCTGAGCATCACTGGAATTAATTTCTAGTAGAGCAACAGAAGCCTCTGTTTTCTCATTCAGAGAAGATATTAAGGGAAAGGAGAATGACTCTCAGAAAGGCTGTAAGGAAAGCCTTATATTCTGTGGATAGCCAAGGTAACAGCATTTAGTGCAATGAGCAGATAATATGCTGAATTCTCTCTTTCTTATCACTTCCATGTCAATTCAAATACAGTCAGATCTTGATTACAACTGCAGTGAACCATAAATAGGTTTGAGACAATATGAAGCAGGCACGAGTGATTGTGATAAAAAAAAATGAGGCACGAAAGGCATTGCAGATGCTGGATTTCCAGACACACAAAAAAAGTAAAGAAAATAATTTAATCTGGGTTTTCCTCCATGACAAGGGTTTTTAAATTATCTGCTAGATTTTAGAAGTAATTGTGATCTGCAAGTATCATAGAACCATAGAATCATAGAAAGGCCTACGTTGAAGAGGACCACCATGATCATCCAGTTTCAACCCCTGCTACGTGCAGGGTCACCAACCAGCAGACCAGGCTGCCCAGAGCCACATCCAGCCTGGCCTTGAATGCCCCCAGGGATGGGGCATCCACAACCTCCTTGGGCAGCCTGTTCCAGTGCATCACCACCCTCTGTGTGGAAAAACTTCCTCCTAATATCCAGTGTAAACCTCCCCATCTCAGTTTAAAACCATTCTGCCTTGTCCTATACTATACTACCCTTGTAAACAGCCATTCCCTCTCCTGTTTAT
Organism: Tympanuchus pallidicinctus; assembly: GCF_026119805.1. Classification (NCBI taxonomy): domain Eukaryota; kingdom Metazoa; phylum Chordata; class Aves; order Galliformes; family Phasianidae; genus Tympanuchus; species Tympanuchus pallidicinctus. The sequence continues at coordinate 24,154,401 of NW_026294802.1, forward strand.
ATGCTCCCTTCAAGCACTCAAAGGCCACAATGAGGTCTCCCCAAGACTCTTCTCTTCTCCAAGCTAAACAATCCCAGTTCCCTCAACCTTTCCTCATGGGAGGGGTGCTCCAGCCCTCTGATCATCTTAGTGGCCCTCCTCTGGACCCACTCCAAGAACTCATTTCCTTCTTGTACAGGCCTGGATGCAGTACTCCACATGGGGCCTCACAAGAGCCAAGCACAGGGGGATGATCACCTCCTTCTCCCTGCTGGCTGCCTCTTTTTTAATGCAGCCCAGAACACAGTTGGCCTTCTGGGCTGCAAGCACACACTGTTGGCTCATGTCCAGCTTCTCATCCACCAGGACCCTCAAGTCCTTCTCCACAGAGATGATAAACACATCAGAAGAGTTTAAACCCATCAAAAGTACCCATCAGGAGAGGGAGTCAATAGAAGCAAGGTGAGAAATTACAACGGGAGAATCCCCAAGCATGTTCTGGCAACCCCTTTTGCCTTTGCCTTTCCCCTGGAAGACAAGAAAGCAAGGTGCTTTCCTACTCTGCTTTATTTAGCATGGCAGCAGGTGGATATGCCTGGTATCACTGAGATGGTCTAGCCTTAGGATCAGCATCTGTCCACCTAATGGTACAGTTATTAAAAGGCCACTGTAATCAGCCAAACAGGAAGATTAAACTGCTCTAATTGGAACTGTATATCGCTCTTTTTACATGTTCTGATTTTTGTTTTCCTTAGGTTGCTGTTACAGTCATGCAACTCTAGTGCATAACTTGATGGTTCACAGTACTACTCACGCTGACACTATCTTCCTTACCACACAGGATAATGAAGCCAATTTACATGAGTAATTACAGTATCAGAGGCAAATGAGAGACATAACCTCTATGTAGCTACCAACCCTATGTGATTTTCTGTTCCAATCTTTTATTTAGAAACAAAACACTCTCCACAGATAGAAACCTTGATTATCTGGAATTCAAAGAGACTGTGCATCCAAGCAGCACTTCTGCTGAACTCTTGCTCCCTATGAACCCCTTTTATAGTTTACGTTAGTAATTTCCAGCTCAAGGCTCTCAGTTAAATCATTTCAGCTGTTCATCTTAAGAGCCACCCACTCCGAGGTAAAACTGAGTACTACATAAATAAAAGCTTGACAAGAAATTAATGACATTCATAACTTGCAGAACAAAACTGGCTTTTTTTTTTTTTTCAAGACTACCTTTTTATTTCATTTACTACTTGACTTTTTCTCCATTAAAGAAATACAAATTAGGGTGTTTATTTATAAAAGTCCTCAATTCTCTCGTGTCTAGAATTTACAAAGTTACCCTCAGATTTTGGTGAAGAGGAGTGTATTTTAAGCAGAATTCTAATTTCTCATATGATTTAGCAGTTAAGTCATAAACATATGTCATAAACATATGTAAACATACGTTGTATAAAACATAATGAAGCAGGAGGAACCTGCATCTATTTAATTAAGTCTACCAATCTGTCAGTTCTACGGCATTCACCTTTAATTGTTTTCATTGGATATTTTTATTATACTTGATATTTTTAAGCTTCTAGACTTAGAATGTGCTGTAAATAGCTCTGCCCATAGAGCAAGTCTCCTGCTCCTGCAGTACTCAGATTGTCTGGTTTGCAGTTGTCCTGCACAACACATGAAGAAAAGACATTGAAAACTAACCTCTCTAGACCATACATTTTTTTTTTTTTTCTATTTTCTTCAGAAAAACAGATCAGATATAGCACGACAGTAGCATCTCATAGGAAATTATCCACATCAAAAAACTGATAACATGTACCAAATGTCTTACTACATTCAATCCTTTCTGGGGCTAAAAATGCAATGAAAAACCAAGGCAGGATTTATTTTAAAGCCTGTTAATGATGTTTGCAAAAAGCATTTATGAGTCAGAATGCAAAGCTTGTTCCATGGTGACTTAATTTGCCAGCCAAGAAGTGCTCTCAAGCTCTGCTAATCAAAAGAGTGAAATGCAGCCTTTGGGATCAGACTGAGCCTATTACTCAGAAGCTGAGAAAATTTTACTTGAGTTCCCAGAGCAGCCTTAGAATCTTTTTTTCCAAAATACAGTTAAATAATTTTTACACTTTGCTACTCCAGCAGAGTGAAATCTCAGCACAGTACAAAACAAATCAGACATGCAAATGTCTGTTAATAATAAAGACAGATAGGTGTATCTCTTTCACAGTTCAAGAAAATTACCATGGATTCTGAGGTCCTTATGGACTTCAGAAGCTTATTGCTGTATATACCATCACCTGGTTATTTAAAGGTCAGTTGACAGATCACTGAGGTAGTTGGCTGTGTGAGGAATACTTTTTTCTAACAGCTGTCTCTTCATGCAATGATTTTATTATTCTATTATCCTTTCTTGTTTTAACTTGCTCAGAAAGTTAAAAAACCCTTAGATTGTTCATTCCTCTAATCACACGTAAGTGTCCTGTAAAACACCCACAGTGTGTATGTTAAATTACACTGCCTTTATCCAGCACTTTTTCAGCCACTATTATTGATTAGCAATTCTTTGGTTTGATTATTCATGGCTTAAAATTTTACTATATGTACTTCTTTGTTATCTCCTAGTGTTTGATAACCAATAGTCTTCCTTTAATGCCCCAACCACTAAGCCTCTCAGCTGGTATGAGAACAGACGATGGAGAGTTTGAGCTAAGTGCGATGCTGAAATTCAACCCCATTCCCACATGGATTATCTGCTGTCTCCTAGTTTAGGAGCTTCTGCTTCTTTATTTCCCTCAATTTGAAATCTTGCAGGTTTCTCCCCTCTTTCTCGCTGTCCATTTTCATCACTTTACCCTTGAAAGTCACATCCAGACACTGTGAGATGCTCTCCACCAATTTGAAAGTCTTTATCTGAATGCTTTTTGTGTCTTCAGCAGTGCAAAGCCAATCAAATTTGCATTAACAGTGCTATTAGCATAGATCTTCAGGGGAACATACACAAACTCATTTGACAGATACGCTCCTCTAACGATGCTTAACAGGTAAAATCACACGGTGAGGTTGGCAGGGCCCTTTGGATCCATCTATCTGTTCCAACCCTTGCTAAAACAGGCACACACAGAGCAGGGTGCCCGGGATGGTGTGGGTTTTGAAAATCTCCCAAAAGAAGACTCCACAACCTCTCTGGGCAGCCTGTGCCAGCACAGCACAGAGGTGCTTCCTCATGTTCAAAGGGAATCTCCTGGCATTGGGCACCACTGAGAAAAGCCAGCCTCTGTCTTCTGTGCACTTTCCCATGGTGATAATGCCCCTGAGTCTATTCTTCCCCAGGTTGAACAGTCCCAGCTCTCTGAGCAATCTTATCTCCTAGGAGAGGTACTCCAGTCCCTTCTTCATCTTCATGGCCCTTTGCTACACTTTCTACAGTATCTCTGTGTATCTCTCTTGTACTGGAGAGCACAGAACTGGACACAGTATTCCAGGTGTGGCCTCATCGTGCTTAGTAGAGAAGAAATGAATCACCATACAGTAGTTTACACTTCAAACATACACCAGCATCCTTTCCAGAGCAGCAGTGGTATAAACAAGAAATTGCTTCGGAGCCTCTGGATCTCAAGATCAGTATTTCTAAAATTTAATTTCCTATATTTCTTTTTGATTACTGTACTTGATATATTGTCAGCAATTATTTCAATAAAATAGACCGTGTGGCACATTCACCTATCACATGTAATTCTATATTTATGTACATATCTATATTTCATACAGAAAATATATATTCAGAAGACCCTAGTTACCCTCAATTTAGTGTCATTTTATGCATGCTCTATGTTACCAGTGGGTTTAAGTTTTTGTTGAATAATTCAACACAATATTTTTCACTGTTGGTCCTTTCATTTATGCTTCTATTAGGTTCTCACAGCTACACTCCCTGTAAGTCTCTTCCTATCTGGAGAAATAATTTTCTTTTCTTACCTAGTGGTCACACCAACCATGCCTATAATTTCCTTTGCCTCTCCTGTAAAGACACTTTTTCCAGACATTTACATTTTTGATTTCTTCATTTTATAGAAGACTCATGTCAACGACTACTTGTATCATCCTCAGGCATATTCATTCTCCAACTGTTTCTATTTAACTACGTATCTGGAACTCCAAGGAAAGACCTATGAGAGATTTGTTAAGATCTTTTTTCTGCTGATCCAGAAAATGCTGTACTAACTTTGCATGTCTCCTGTATTACATTTGCATTTCACAGCAGAGGTCTCTTAGTAATTGTTGGACACAGTTAAAGAAAGGTGACAAGATTAACACATAAACTGACAAGTTTAATACAAATAAATACATCTGTGTACAAAGAAATCTTAACTCTTTCCACTACAAGCCACCAAAGAAAGCCCTGTGAGTATTATGCAATTCTCAGGAAGCAAAAACAAACAGCACTGGGATTGTCTTCTCTGAGGACTGCTGTGAGGCATCCATGTCATTTAATAAATGCCCAGGCAAATGGACATGATACGCACTTACTTGTAATCATCCTAAAACGATTAGTCAGGGTTTCAATATCCTCTTGCCAGCTATGAGCACCTAAGCTGACTTGTGCCCCCAGAGCACTCAGTAACTCTTAGCTGATTTGTATCACATTTAGATCATTGTTTTAAAACTTTGTCAGCAATGCGTCAGTTAACACAGCAAGAGTGAAACTGGAATGTTACATATTTCAGATTGGATCTGTCAGTTTTTTGTTTAAATACATACTGCATCAACCTGTCTGTGCTGAAGAAATGTTCTTTACCATGTCAATTTCATATGAGAGCAATATTTGCTGAAACTAGGAATTCGGATATGCTCAAGAGACAGGCTGACTAGCAGTTTGTTAATATTGATCTCAGGGCCATATAGGCATCTATCAGACTTATACTCTTACCAGAAAATTCCCTGCTGTCAGAAAGGTTTGTTCAGACATTAGCTACATAGCTTTGATTATAATAATAATAATAAAAAAAACCTCATTTTTAGTGTTATAATAAATTTTGTAAGGAAAGGATCAGGCAGGTTCTGAATGTCAAGCAGAGACAGCATAGAGAGGTTTTATATTATAAATTTCTTCACTTTTAAAAATTAAATACTTTGGTAATGGAATAGTTCAATGAAGCGTTCAACTGAAATATCCAAGATTAAAAATACTGCAATAATTAATACAACCACTTGTTACGAGGAAATAATATAAATAGGACACATAAGAAAATGCTATTTTTCTCCCTTGTAACAAGGACTGAATTGAAAGTCAGGACTTAGAGGACCCGTACTCCATGAATATAGAAAAGGCTACTGAGCTTCTACTTCCAGCAACTTTGATCCTAAAATTAAGTCATACTGAAAGCTGAGGAAAAGTTACGAAGCAGTAAAAATTAAATAGCTCAGTGCTATCAACTTATTGATTTTAATAAAAATATTTATATTACGAAATAAGCATGGCATGTGAAAGAAAATTATAACTTTGCTTTATTTCTTGAGCAAGCATTAACCCATACAGCCATCAAACTTCTACTTTAAAACCCATGCAAGATAAATATGAAACTATGAAAATATACCACGCTAATACCAAGATACATTGTGTAAGAGATCCAGTCATTTTATGATCTTGACATTTCAGAATAGCTGTGATCTTCGTTATTTAAAACATCCACAGTTAAGGAAGAATTTACAAATAATAGATTTTAAAAAATCTTTAAATTATTCAGGCACTGAGTATCTATTTGGAATGTTTTAACACATGGAGAGCTATACAGTCAGTCCTCTCCAAATCCTAAGCCACATTTTCTCACTGCCTTTGGCCTGACACTCAGTTTGAGAGACAGTCACAAAATACACGTGCAGAACTGGTCCCATGAAGGAAATAGGCCAACCCACATCTGACCCGGGAGTCTTCAGTCTAAATGGGTTGTGAGCAGTGAGACAGCATCAAGAGGAGTGAACTGAACCTGAAAAGTTTAACAGAGGTGGAACTTTGAGTGTTTTATGATGTTCAAAATCCACTCCTAAGTTCCTGGAGTAGCACATATGCTTCCTTGGCTCTGTTCTCAACCTTGGGGTACAAACCTGCAGCCTTTTAATCCAGAAAACTTGGGATGTCCTTGCCTGTAGCAGACCAGAGGCATTGCACTAAGCTACTGACACAGACCTGAGGTCTTCTGAGGCTTTGACTTGAATACCAGATGATGACTATTCTGTTAGCTTTTGCTAAAATTTATACAACTGTATAAATTCAAGCCACCTATTCTGTACCTCAAAATAGGTAGCATATCTGTGACAGACTGGGAACAGATTGGGACAGTGTGAAATTGCAAAGGGGTAAAAGGCCAGAAGATAAATTATGTCGATGCTCCACTACAGAACAAAAGGAAGAAAGTATAGCTGCCATTTTCAAACTCACAATAATAACTTTCATTACTCATATAAATGTATGCATAATCATATATATATATATGTGCACACCCATAATAAAGAGAAAGGCATTGCTGTACATTGTGCCAAAGTAAGAAGTACCTTTTTCTTTAAGAATTGGAGAGAAAAAGAAATCAGACCTATTAACAACATTCAAAACTAAGATATAAATTATGAAAGGGTCTGTAAAGAAGGGAGAGGTGATAACATAATTTGTGTCGTTTTGCTGACAGTCAGCTTCACAGCCTGCTCTGCCAGACACTAAGAATAGCAGCATTCACCCAGCAAGGAAAGCTGATTAAAGGCAGAGAAAGGTAAGGACAAAGAGTTTGTTCCTTTGTTGGGATTCCTGAAATGCTGAATATTTATGCTAAATTATCATCACAGTTCACATGCTTCAACTACAACACATAAATTATTCTTTGTGCTACTGAAAAATAAATGGCATTTTCTTAGCAGTTAGCTAATCTGGACACAATAGCATAAATTATAGTTAAATAATTGATGTCTTTGTTGGTGTCTTTTCCAATCTCATGAGTGGTTAGTGAGAGCAGTGACTTAAGTTCCTAATTATAATGAATCTGTCTTGCCTGCAGGAGCAGAGCAGAGCATGAAAGAGCATACTCTAATTCAGGAAGCTTTTGTCACGAGCCACGTGTAAGATGACATCATTCTGTGCTAACAGGCTACAAAAACAAAAGACGTTTTAAAGGCACATATACCCAGCCAGCCTGCTAGTGCTTGTAGGAACATATATGTATATATAAAGTAATAATATATATATATGTATATATACATATATATACATATATACATATATACATACGTATATATACGTATGTATATATGTATAAAATAGATAGTCAAAAGATAATTAAAGAAAGCCCTGCAATCATTTCCTTGCTTTTTTGTTTGTTTGCTTGTTTTTTTCTATGACAAGACACAAGATACTTCTCTTTTTTCTCTGTGAAGCTTCAGGAATTATGCACATCCTTTCAGAATGACTCCTGGTTCTTTTACTTTCAGAGCTCTCATCCACACAGTTCCCTATATCTTTGCTCAGTTTTTCCCCTATCTGTCCCACATTTTTGGAACTTAGACTGCTGAAAGGATAAAATACTTCAGGAGTTCTTATAGACTATTCTTGCTTCCTATAAGTTACATGAAGACAGCAGTACAATTCACATTTCTTGATAATTCCTGAAATCTGACAACTTCAAATGTTACAGCAGCTGGCTAAAGCTGAAACTCCGTAGCGTATAGAGAGAATCATTCTGAAGAATTTGCTTCCTGTAAAATATCCTTCACTACTGATGATCTCTCTTGTCATGTTTTAAGTTTGCCTACATCCAAAAAAATCCTTTTGGATTCATTCAGTGTTTCCTGATCCCCAATCAGAAAAAAAAAAAAAAAAAAAATAGCATGAGAAACCTTCTGCAATCTATCAGTGACAATGATGCAGGCAGTCAAGATAACCAAGCCTCATTCCTGCAATGCACATAGAAATGAAGGACCAAGGCAAAGAAAATTCATCTCAAATCAGCTGTCTCCTGCCTTTGCCAGCAGTGTGCTGGGGCTCTCTGCAGCAACACTCCCTTGCAATTATAACCCTCCAACACCATGACGCTACACTGCATTGCTGAGTGATTAAGGATGGATCCTAACAGCCCAATAAGACAGAAGAACTGTGCTAAATTCAGATACTGCAGGAAAACTTGGAGACGCTTGATTGTGACCTCTGGGCCCAATGCTGACCAGTTCAAAGGAGAAAGCGGTTAAGCATTTCTTAATCTCTTGCCATCTGCTCTCTAAAGCTTTAGAATATTTATATTCTGTACTTCTCTAAACAAGGCCAGCTTTGTGGCTGACCCATAATCCCACTCTCTGAAACTGATTTACTTATAGGAGAAAAGTAGTCTTCATAAAAATGGGGGTAGAAACCCCTTTTACACTGCCCATCTTTGTTTATGCTGCTCTACATGACTGAGCTCAAGTCCTGGTGAATGTGGATTAATGCCTACAGTATCTTGAGACCTCACTGGTAAAAATATTTAAATCATTGCTTCTAAAATGATTGAAACGTGATGTAAATGGGCTCAGCCACAATCATTTTTGCGTGAACAAAACAGTCATTTTTCTCTTTTTTTTCCTCACTGATATCAAGGTAGAATGTCTTATAGTGCCAGCTACATTTCATTCATGAGTTAGTAAAAAAAAAAAAAGAAATAATCCTTTTAAAATGTCTAACATCTGCATTTCAGCTTTGCCCTAGATTACTGACCATCTCTGTACTAAAATATTTAGAGTCACTGACTGGCAAAACACATCTCTACTTTGCCCGTTCCCCTGGATTTCCCCAGTTCTTCTATCAGTCCTTGTGATATTGACTGTCTAACTCATTGATAGTAACATAAGATGTATAAATTAATGTATACAACTGATAAATTATCTTAAAGTCTACTTGCTATGCTCAGTATAAAGCCTGACTGTTCTTAGCTTGTCCACAACGCTGTTTTATCAAGTTAGCCTGTAAAATAATGGCTGTTGTGTTGTCTTCAGCTGCACTCCATGTCATCATTTGCATGGTAGCATAGGGGAGTGCCTTTGAATAAGGCAAGTTTAAAGCCTGGGGCTTCTCTGCAGAAACATTCCCCTACTCAACTTTCCAGGGAATTAGCACAGCTGAGTATCATGGAGCCCTGGATCCTAAAATAGCCTTCATGCCTCACTGAGGTTCATTTGATGAGTGTACATGTACAGAGACTCTTTTCCTGTGTGTATCACTGAAAGTGGTTTTAGACTTCATTTCTCAGGGGTTGAATGCCATAGAAACACAGTTAAAAAGCATTTTCCGCACTTATTATTAACAAAGTCCCTTAGCAGGCCAGTCTCACAGCACAACATCCATTTAAATACTCCATTGAATACAGCGTAGTTGATTCACAGATGTAAATAGCCTTCAGCTTTTATCAGAAATACTAACACAGGAGTACAGAATTGCAGTGCTGGGACCTGTGGTACATCAAACACGGCATTTTAACGGAAGTGAGGGGAGCAAGGAATAATAGCATGACTATCAAAGAGAGTGGGGGAGGAACTTAAGCCTTTACAGATTGTCTGCAGAGATACAGTTGTCAGATCTGACAGAGCTACAGTTGGCATTTATTATTACAGAAAAAAAAAAAGATCAAAAATTGACTTATATATATATATGTATAAGAAGCACTTGTTTTAAAGCTCACTGGTCAATGCCTTTGTCATTTTCTTCATTGTCTTCAAATTTTGCACCTGTTTTGACCTTGTATCAAACCAAACACCCAGAGCAGCTACTCCTACTCCTCTGCCTGAAAGGTGGTACAGCAGAAGGAGAGAAAGCAAGGAGCCCCACTGCAGCTCAGCTCTGCCCCCTGCTGCATAGAGTGCTATGACATGACCGTATACTGACTACCATGATAAAACAGACCAAGCCACTGCATTCAAAGCAGAGCTTGCTCACAGCTGAAAGTTTTTGAATTTTGATGTCTCCAGCTTTCAGCACTGCAACAGCATTCAGTTTTACTGCAAAAAAACAGCTGAGGAGTTGGAGGGGGCCAACTAGGCCCAAGTGGCCTGCATTCCACAGGCTGTCAGTAGTGATGAGATCCTGCACTTCCTTCTACTTACATAAGGAAGGGTCTAACCTGGCAGCAGACATCACTTTGTATTATAACATACAAACCAGTAGAGTCTCACACCAAGACTGCAGTCTATGTGGCAGTGTTCCCCACAAGCAGGGAGCACTGGCATCTGACGTGGCAGCACTCAGCAGGGCAGCCATCCGGCTGTAATAGAATCATAAAAAATCATAGACCCATTTGAGTTGGAAGGGACTCTTAGAGGTCATCTAGTCCTTTTCCACTGCAACAAACATGAGCATCCACAGCTAGATCAGGCTGCTCAGAGTACGGTCCAGCTACACAGAGAAAATTTAAAATATAAGTAATGGAGGATGGTGTTTAAAGGTCTGAATGTAAGGGGAAAATCCTTCTAGCTCCACACCTCACAGTTCTAATCCCCATATCAAAAGATGATTCTGAACCAAGATCCCAAATCCCCTGCTCTTCGCAATTGTTATCTGTTCATAATAGTCCTCTCTCCTGGAAATATCTTGAAGTACAGCCAGATTCAGCAGTTTTACATAAAGACAGATCCTAAATCCTTCACAAGCTAGGAAAACAGACACAGCTTGCCTTTTGCATGAGTACTAAGAATTCACAGGTATCTCTAGAGGGAAAAAAGAAAACAGACTTTAAATCTCTCACTGGCCCATCTGTGTGATAAAGAGTTTCCCCTTCTTGCTGTCAGAGAACTCAAGCTCAAAATAGTCTCTTCAGTCTCACTTCAGGAGAAGAAAAAAATGAATGAACTGCAAAATTGAGACCTTTGGAGGACAGAGAGCAAAAGACAAAAATGGCAAGTTTAGCAAATTCCCATCCCACAGCCTGCTGATAGCAGTGCCCTTCTCTTGCTCTTGTTCTTGCTTAGTTAGTTTCTGGACTGTCATGTGTTCTGATGGAAATCCAGTTACATTATTTCAGTCATGCATAATCAAATAAAACCCTAGCTGCCCAAGCAGGTTTTACACAGGGCTCTGGAGAGTGCAACACAGAGAAAGTCAACTCTACAAAGTCCACTGGATTCCAAAACATTTATTAGTTCAGTCTTAGTAAATAATAGACATTGTACAGGGCTCATGTTCCACACTGGCTTATAACCCAGGATGGTAGGGGACGTTGGAGTATATTCCCCAGCTGGCATGACAGAAAAGCTGGTCTTAAGACAGCAAGGAGAGCAGACAGATTTATGAGTTTTCATTACCCAGATTCCTAAACATCTTTCCTCTTTCCCAGCACATGAGATATCATCAGGTGATTAAAAGAGGAGGTCCCAGGACAATAGAAGGAGCTGCAGTAATAGGCTATAGCTGGCCCAAGTGTATTCTATATGCAAGTGTATCTATATGCATATACACATATATGAGGTTTAATTCTGCCACATTTTCATTGCCATAGCTCCTCCAGTATTCACTGGCATGTAGTAGATTAAGTCAGTGGGTTTATCTGGCAGAAAGGATCTTAGAGAGCAAAACTAAAAGTATTCCACAAAGGCAGATGAGTGAATGCAAGTAAATGCAGGAAGGGGGTTGGGCAAGAACTAGATATGAAAGGCTTGCTTTCAGGGCATTAAATTTTCCAAGTAAAGAAAAGCAGCACTTCTGTATTTCAGCTGAATCCTTTAGAGGACTGTGAGGATTCAATGCTGTACCTTTACTGATTTTATTACCTGATTTCATTTGCTTGGTGGCTGGATCAGCAGTAGACACAGGGCAGGTCCTTAATGCATCTGGGGCAATTCAGTACATGAAATGCATATACTGGCCAGTGCAAAGATATAGAAGGGGATTATTTAAAGTAAGACATTAGTCAAGTCAAAGGACAAAGCTGAACTCAGCAAAAATAGGCGAAGCAGAATCAAACAAGGGCATGATATCTCTCTCATAATTTGCCTTCCCTACTCTGCCACCTCCTTCTCTAACAAAGCAGAAGGCCTCTATCAGGGATACTTTCCATACCATGAGGCAAAGGCAGGTCTATCCCTATGCCTGTGTTTGAGCCCACTGCAGTTCCCCAAATCAGGAAACACTCAGGAGTAATTACCCTGTTTTATATGTCTCTACACAGGTAGTGTGTGTAATCTAGCCCCGCAGTAGATCACAGTAGAAAGAAAGGCATTAATGGAAAGATGCTGAAGAGGTTTGGTACAGGAGCATGTTACTGGGAAGACACAGGCCAGGTGCAGCCTGGGCTTTCCTCACAAAAATTATCACATCAGGCAAAAGCTAGCAATTTTACAATGGTCATCATAATCACAGAAACCAACTCCAAGGGCTGCCAGTAGAGCACAAGTTACTATACTTCCATAAGGGAATTTGCCTGACTAGGCAAAGAGATGCAACAAAAAGTAGCTTCTTGTGCCAACACTAGGAGATGGCACCACAGAGCCAAGCTTCAGCTTGAACAGGTAGAATCCCCTGTGCTAAGAGGCTCACTGCGGTCACTGATGGTTGTGACTGTCATTGCAGAAACTAACACAGTCTTGGAGAAAAATTGGAGGCTAATTGTTGCTTGATGATAGCTGTTAATGGGCCTGGAGTGCTGCTACAGGGATCGTTGATCATCATCAGTGGCTGGGAGAAAGCAGGTCACAAGACCCCTGTGACCCGGTGTTAATCCCTGCAGTTAATCCCAGCAGCATCTTTCTATTTAAAGAAAATGTTAGATAAAAACTGTTGACAGTGCTGCAGTCATTAGCACGGAAAAACGGAGAATTTGTTCTCTGTCCTGGAAAGAAACACGGGTCAACTTGAAGGCAAATTTGATGGCTCTAAATGTGAATGAAGAGCAAATTTACCAGAATGGTGTCATCTGAGGGCTCTGAGCAGATGGACAACAGCATGTGTTGGAAAATGCTGTTCCTATAGCACCAAGAGGAAATGTTCCTCTGAATATTAAAAATAAGTCATTCAGAAATCAGCCAGAAACCTTTCATCTGTACATTTCAGGTTTCCCTGAAGGCCTTCCATGAAAAAAATGCTGTATATGCCATTTAATTAGATTATTAACAGACTCAGCCCCATATTCTCACAAATTAACCACACCGAAGCAAGAAAGTTTACCGTGAGAACAGATGAGAGCAGAGAGAGTATAACCAGATGCAGGATTATTTCTTCAGACTCTCCCTCTCAGGATGCAGAACTCCAAACTGTGGGTAGAAAAACAATTTCACTAAAATACTGGGACCTCAAACAGACATACCAGGATTTGTACACATCTAAAACCCACACAGATCCTGAAGCTGGTTTTGCCACTGGGATACACAAAAAAACAGAATAAGTTAGCAAGTGAGATGATGATGTTGCACTGACCAGATGTAACGGCATGTTTGCCACGCCATACTGATCAGCCTCGAAATGATCTTGATTTGAGATGTGGAGAAAGCCATTAAACTGTTTCTTAGATCAAGACAACTTAATCACACTTTCTTCCCCTTGGCTCTCACTCCTTCTGAAGACAAATTATTATTCCGAATGGCAATCATAAGTAGCTCTCACATTCTGGTCTACAGCAGAGCTTAAATAGCATCTCTTCCATGCATGTCACTAAAAAAAGCAGGACAAAACTTCAGTACAATCAAAATCTGCTTTCTGAAAGCTAAAATAATCTTTCTTCTTTTCAATAGAAAGCAGGCCCAAAACAGAAATACTACTGAGTTTCATTTCAGTCACAACACTTTCTCCAGGTGGTGAGGTTTTTATTCTTCACTGGTTTGTCTCTGCTTTTCAATGCTCAGAGGAACAAGCCTGGTTTTCTGTATAGTTTCATTATGTAATCACTGATTTCAGATATTACTTAACTTGAACCTCACATATCTGAACACATCAGCTTTGCAAACACCTCGCTTTTCCCAACTTTCCAATTAAAATTTGAACAGGAACTCTGGATTCCAAAAAGGCTTTCCAATCACATTTTAACTTTTAGGGGTCAAAAAGGCATTACAGAGTATACTAAAATCAGAGTTAATTACAATATGTCCTTGTAATCAAGGTCCTACCCATTTTCATCTCTTGCATCTCTTAATGTCTCCAATTTCACCTGAAAATGAACACAGGGCAAACAGCTTCAGTGAGTACAAGGTTGATAGCCAGTGTCTGTCGCACTGTTCAGATCCCTAAGTTAATTAGTCACAGCAATTCTACAGAATTGTGGTTGACAATGCACCACTCCATAGTCACTTCATATTAGATGACCACTGATGATTCTAGAACTATTTAAAATGTTATGTTAACATTTATGTTAACATTTAAAATGTATGATTTAGCATCCTTTAAAGGCAAGATTGTCTTTTTTCACCATCTATTCTTTCTCCATCTGCATCCTGTGCAAAATTCTTTTGATATAAACACTGAGAAACCTGGTTGAGTATAATCAATAAACATGCTCCTACAGAGATGTGTAATTTTTTTTCTCTCTTTTTTTTTTTTTTTGCTCATAGGTTCTTCTAAAATAAATCACACTGATTCAAAAATTCAATCCAAAATACACATTAATAGGCTGGACAAAGAAGGTAGATGGATAATGTTTTTGTTCAGTATTCAAATAACCAAGAACACTAGTTACAACCCGTGTTAATTAATGTATGACAAGACTAAAGGTACAGTGCTTGCAGGCAAAGCCTAAACTGACACTGAACCAGCTAACTGTGGCCTCGTAGAAGGCAATTTACTCTACTCAAAGGGCCTCAGTACAGACAAACTTCATGTAGAGACCTATTCCTTACAATAAGTCACAGTAACAAAGGGAATCAGAATCAAGGATGAATGGATGGCCAAATGTGATCAAGGATTAAAGGTTGCATTTGTAGATGCTTTTAAACTGCCATTAAGACTAAAAGAAGGGGTGGGTCCTGCACAACAGGCTTGTTCTTCTTAGCTTCTGAATCAGTCTGCTACAGACTGTATGCTGAAACTCACTGGACTGAGGAGTAGACTCTCCACCTGAATTACAGCAGGGATAAACAGAAACATTCAGCAAAGCTTGATCCTATTCTCCCTGTAGTCACCTGGAGTTGAGTCTTAAACAAATACAGAAAAATAATAACAATAAAAAAAGTATGTTTAAAGACTAGATTGGTCTCAGCGTTCGGGAAAACAGCAATGAAGTTATCCAGAAAGTGTAATCCATGACACGATATTAGAATGTGTATGTGACTAATGCATCTAATTCTCAGAAAGCACTAAGTGATATTTCTTCTGGGAAATTGATGCAATTCTTTGCCCAATAAACAAACTGCTGTTAAACCATTAGATGTCTCAAACAGCAAATTCTGCCATGGAAACTGCTTGAAAATAACTAATGGGTTTTAAAAAGGAAGGATTCTTTTTCCCCAAAAAGGCAAAACGACATTCAAACAGCAAGCCTGAATGACGAAAAAGATTCTCAGTCTTTTGAAAACTCACCACACTACTGAAATCTCAACTTCTAGTTGCACTGATGTGCAAGGTACAAGTGAAATGACTAGTCAGCATAAAAAAGAGAAAAGCCTGAATGCATGTTGGGAATCAGTACTGAGGTTAGATTTATAATCCTGGAAGGTCACTGTACTTAGAATCTTCACTGAAACAACCTGGAGTTTTATGCAATATGCAAACACAATCAAACTGTGTTTGAAGGGGAAACGCCTGATAACAGCTGATCATAGAATCACAGAATGGCTTGGGTTGGAAGGGACCGAAAGGATCATCAAATTCCAACTCCACTGCCACAGACAGGGTAGCTAGCCACAATATCAAGTACTAGATCAGGTTGCCCAAGGCCCCATCCAACCTACCTTGAACACCCCCAGGGACAGGGCATCCAGAACTTTTCTGGGCAACCTGTTCCAGTACCTCACCATTCTCTTGGTGAAAAACTTCCCCCGACATCTAATCTAAATTGCCATTCATTTAGTTTAAAACCATTCCTCCTTAGTCCTATCACTACCTATCCATGTAAAAAGTTGATTTCTCTGCAAATCCTGCAACTACAATATGCAGCATTACTCAATATTGTCAAGTTGATGCTAGTGGTGAAATAACATTTCAAAAGAAAGGGGCATAATCAAAATAAAACTATATCATGTAATGGAAATAATCTATTTTGTAGCTTCTAGTGAAATAAAGTAAATGCTTAACAAACTATTTTATGTAAACCTGGACAAGACAAGTCCTGCAGCAAACTGAAATATCACAGGAAAGGTAAGTAGCAACCCATATGTAAATACCTAGGGTGAAGTTTAGTCATGACAAGACATTTATTTCAAAGACAAACATCCAGAACTTGACTAAAATACAATGCACTGTAACCCAAACACAGATTTAACTATATCAGTGAGTGTGATACAGCCTCTTGCCACAAACTTCTGTTGCCATCAGAAACAGGGCTTCCACCTCTTTTAAATGTGGCCCTGGTGCTGAAGTGAAAAGCTTCACTTACTGCAGTATTCCTGTTATGTGGCTGCATCTCAGTTCCTGTGAGTTAATTATCCCACGTCAAGCTTAGGACAGGTGATGTGCTACTCACGCAGCCAGTGAGCACATTCAGAGCTACTCTGATTATTCTTCCATGTTCCATTGCACTGTGCTGTGGAGAAATAATACTCTGGCCCTTGCAGCACCAATTCATGAGGGAAGTCAAAGGGTGACAAAAGTCATGAGAGTAATAGATCACAATCATTATCTCATCTAACCTCCTGAATGCCTTAGCTATTCTATTTCTCTTTAGAAGTTAAATCAAAGCAAGCCTTTTCAAAAGACCTCTAATTTTTGTTAAGATTACAGGCAACAGTGAGTAATTGGTCCCTATGTTATCCTTATTGCTGCAGTGGTGTATCTTACTCAAGGCTGAATTTTGAAACTTCCAGCCAGGGGGCCACCTTATGTTGTAAGACAATAAATTTTAAGACTATAAATCCCTCCACCATTAAGCCTCATCCATATACATGGACCTATTCAGAGTGATTTAGTTCCTTCTTACCCTTTTCTTTGATAAGGTTTGACTGAGTTCCTTAAGCCTTATGTCAAAACTGATTTTCTACCTTGAAAGGCAAACACCAGATCTCAGACTTCAGTAAGTTGCTTTACCAACACAAGGTGCAGAGTGAAGGTCATTGTGCTGGTTCTGCATAATATCTCTCTTCTGTATGTCCAAGGGTCACATTAGCGCTTCTGGCAACATCGCACCAAGAACTCAGTGTTGAGACTGTCACATAAGAATACCCCTCCCCAGAACTACCTCCAGTCTTGCAAGTATCCATTGCATTAGAATCACAGAATCATAGAATCACCAAGGTTGGAAAAGACCCACAAGATCAGCCAATCCAGCTATGCACCCATCACCAACAGTTCTCACTAAACCATGTCCATCAACACAATCCAAATGTTCCTTGAACACCCTTCATCACTTGCTTGCAGCAGCATTAAAAATACACTACTTTTGGGATGTAACTATTCAGAACAATTATTCAGATAATTCTCACCACTATTTGGACAGTTTATTAGAGAATCACAGAATAATATGCACTGAAAAGGACTTCAAGGATATCCAGTCCAACCCCTTGCTTAAAGCAGGGCTAACTTCACAGCAAAAGCAAGTTGCCAAGATCTTCACCCAGTCAGGTTGGAAAATACCAAAGGACAGAGATTCTTTGTTTCATGGACAACTTCTTTCAAGGTTTACCCACTTCCAATGTTATGTTTTAATATAATTCGTGCCATCTCAAAGCATGGCCACCAACACCTCCATATCCCCATTTTAGATCTTACAATAAAATACTACACTGACAGTAAGTCTGCAGGCATCCTATGAGAAATAGTCTTGTTCATTGGCGTCTGGCCACTGACTACTTTTGAAGACCTGTCAGTAAGCCCATTTCTAGTTTGCATGCTCAAAGTTCTGTTAATTCAATCTCATTTCCTTGGTTCAGTAAACATCACATGACACTGAATTAAAATTTCCAATGCAGGCCAAGGAATCAGCAGGCTGGGAGGCAGACCAGTGCCTTCCATCTGAAAACATCCACATTCACTAAGGTGGGACTGGCCAGCACTACTCTTGCTGACTTTTGCTGTTAGTCCACTACTTCTCCTGGGAACTGATGCTGGAAAGCAAGAGCCACGGCTCCCTGCTTCATTCCAACCCCCTTCTCAAGTTAGGGAATTCTGCAGGACAACTTCTAAAATCTTCCCTGTACAGCTGCTTTAAGTACCCCTGGGCTAGTTATTTGACAGCCTTGAGCATTAACTGTGCAGCTATGCTGATTAGGAAATGTTTAATTTCAGCAAATGCTGCTTTTCATCTTCCTTGAGTGCACATAATACTCCCATTCAAGTCTCTCATCTGAGTGCCAATTAGCCCCTATGGCAGAGCACATGAAATCTGACCAGGGAAAGATAAAAAAGGATTAAGTTGGAATAAGCTTATTGCTTTCCACAGGTACCCCGTTCAAGCACAAACACTGAATTAGCTAAACATGTATATTTCTAAAAGGCAACATATTTGGCATTAATGTTACACAGATATTAATAGAAAAGTTACTGTTACAGCTGCATTTTGCTTCAAGAAGACTGTTCACAACATGGCAGTTTAAAAGAGCAAGCCTGAAGGTTATGATGTTCCCTATGAAAAACAACTAATTAACTGTTGCTTTTAATATTGTTTAAACATAATTTTATACACGTAACAGATTTTTTTTAAGCGTCAGAACAGTTTGAGTGTTGTCACATTAGGCTGTTATAGCTTCAAACATGAACTTCTTCCCCACTGAGGATGGTGAATCCTGTGTGCAGCAATGTGACTGCGTAAGAGGCACTGTTGCGCTTTATGTCGATCCAGCTGCTCTGCAAGTACAGAAAGTCTACATAGTAAAAATCCTCACATTAATTTTGATTTTAAAAACTGACTGTTTGCCAGGAACTGCTTTCTTGACTCCAGTGTTTAAGCCAAACAAAACGTTTTCTTGTCAAGAAATCTGAATGAGCTACTGTTTATTGTTTACTCATCAGAGAAACTTGTGCTGATTTGAGTTGAGCAAAAGAAGTGGGTAGATATTTATTATTTAAATTTCTCTAATTTTAATACTGCCATATGTATTTTTAATCTCTTAAAAGTTTTAGTGACATTTCCACAGCTTCCCTAATTACCTCTACTACCACTTAAATACCCTGGCAATTACAGCTGTTACCAATGCACAGTCTGTTCATGCTGCATTTTCACACCCTCTGCGTTTTGTCAGCTCTCCACTGAACGAGAGGAACAGTGCTATGTCCTCTCTGGATTAAAGTTTTCCCAGTTTGGGCATTTCTTGGGCAAGTGCAACAATGCAGGTACCGCATAGGACAGCAGTCAAAGGGGACTCAGTTCTTCACTGTCACTTCTCTGCGTACTTGCACACAGTGGAAGTACAGCACAGCTGCACCTCCGTTTCCGGAGAGGCAGCAGAATGGCTCCCCTTGGGCTGCGGGCTAAGGACGGGGATGCACGGCAAGCACAACCAGCCGGCTGCTGGCCGGCCTTGCACAGCTCCAGCGCTAAGTTCAGCTTGAAGCCCGAGCGCTTCCTGTCCTGAATGGACTGAGCACATCCACCAGCACGAGGTGACCACGACGCACCCACGATCGAGCTCTCCCTTTCTGCCTTTCAGCCCCGAGCTGCGGACATATTGCGCAGTATCCCGAGGACGGCCCGGAGCACGCGGCAGCCCAGACGAGGCTCAGGGCTGAAGACGGGGCTGACAACTGTGGGTCCGTCCGAAGGGCGGTGCGGGGTGAGACACGTCGGTGCAGCGCAGCCCTGCGAAGGACTCCGCCGTCGCCTCTCCCGGCGGCTCCCGCAGGCGGCGCTGCGGCGCTCCCCGCCCTCGCGCTCTCCCTCCGCTGCGGCACCCCCGGGCGGCGGGGCCACAGACGGACCGCCCCTCGCCCGCCGCCCCCGGCCCCAGAAAGCCGTCACCGACGCCGCCCGTCCCTTAGGGCTGTGGGCCCCTAGACTCCGCTCCGAGGCCTCCCGCCGGGCCCGGACCCGCACCGCAGCGATGCCGGCAGCACGCGCCGGGCCCCGCCGGGCCGCCCTGCGCACGATGCACCGCGGCGCCCCGTCCGCATTGAGCCGCCCTCCGCTGGGCGCCCTCTCCGCCCCGCTCGCCTCCTCCTCCTCCTTTTCCTCCTCCTCCTCCCACGGAGCCACCCTCCTCCTCCGCCCCCTCTCCCTGCCAGCCTCCTCCCCGCCCTTCCCCTCGCTCCACGCCGGTGCCGGAGCCGCGCGTCACTCGGGCTCCAGCCCCGCCGCAGACATGGCGACGCTGACCGCGGTCCAGCCGCTCACGCTGGACAGAGGTAAGCGCGGCGGCTGCCGCCCCCGGCCCGGCCCGAGGGAGCATCGCGGGGCTCCGTGCGAGGCGGGCGGCGGGCGCTGCCGCGACGGCCCGCCCGTTCCCGCGGCGTAAGGGCTGGAGGCGACGGGTGGGCGGGCAGGCAGTGTCTCCCCGCGAGGCTCCGGAGCGAGGAGACGGGAGGAAAGTTTGTCCGCCGGCGGGGAGCGGCCGCGCGGCCGGGGGACGCGTGCAGGGCTGCACGGCGAGGGCTAGGGCTCCGCGCAGGTGCCCCGCGGCCGTGCGCCCGGTTCCCCCCGCCTCGCTGCTGCGGGAGAGACGCGGCCGGGGCGCGGCGCGCATCCGCACCTGTCCGGCTTCGGCCGTGCGCTTGGGGCGGGCGGAGTGGGCGCCCGGGGAAGGGCGGAACGCGGCTTTTGGGGTCGGTGCGGAGGTGCTGTGGCTGCGCGCTGACGGTAATGGTGTTACTCTGTGTGATGTTACTCTGCCGGGGTGCTGTGCGTGTCTGTAAGGCGGCTGCTCGGTCCGCGGAGAGAGAGCAGTTGATGTTTTGCTAGCCTTGAGTTTGTGTCAGCAGCCTGACCGAGGTAGTGAAAAGCGGTGCTGAAATCACGAACTTTTGTTTAAATTCAGTTTTTGCCTCTGGGCTGTGAAAATTGGACGACTCCCTCGCGATGCATTTGTGCCGCTTGCAAGGCTGAGCAGAAATGCTGTTCAGTTTCTGTGGTCACAAAGGAGAAGAACTTAACCTGATGTCTGATTTGTTTTGCTTCTGTGGTTCTGTGAGTTAAAGAGGTCACACAGCTCCCAAAACAGTTTCTTGAGTTGCAGGTGCATCTCTCTTCTTAACTTCCATCAAGGAGCCCTGAGTGGCTCTGAACATGTATAAGTCTTGTACTCTTGAAAGCAGAATTTAGGCCAGTGCTGCTTATTTCTTTAACGTGTTCTTTCTAGAGGATTAAGACAGGCTTTCAGAGCAAGACAGAGAGCGTCTTCCTGTAAATCCTATGCAAAAGAAGCCTGATGAACCCAGTTTCAAGGTGAGAAAAGATGGTGCAGGAACCTTTACTGGAACCTGACTGAGAACAAACCAGTTCTGCAGAGTTTCAGAGAATCACAGAAGGTTCTGAGTTGGAAAGGATCAGCAGGGATCACTGAGCCCAACTCCTGGCTGCATACAAAACCACCCAAAATCAAACCCTATGTCTGAGAGCATTGTCCGAACACTCCTTGAACTCAGTCAGCTCTGTGCAATGACCACTGCCCTGGGGAGACTGTGCCTGTCCCTGACCACCCTCTGGTGAAGAACCTTTTCCTATTGACACTAAGTAGAGTTTGCTGGATGGTTTTAATTTGAAGAACATGGTTGAACATTTGAAGAAAAGGTGAATCTAAAATTATTCTTACTGAAATAACAAAGTGCTGGCATGCGCTTGAAATTAAACTGTTCAGAAATCCACTGTGTAATCTACAGTTTCACCCTAATACTGTTTTCAGTAAGCAGGACAAATCTATTTCCTGGCAAAGAGCTGAACAGATGGCAATCCATTAGCAAACCTGGCTTTTCTAAGGAAAGTATTACTATTTCAGAATTACACGTTTCTTTTCATCACTGACTGTGCTTTAAAATATCCACGATACACAAAAATGCAAATGAGTCCCAATTTAAATGTAAACATCTGTTGTCGGTGTCCAGAATATGCCTAAATATTTGGCAGAGGTGCTTGCGTTGTGGACTCCATGGTTGTCAGCCAGGGCTGACAGTAGTGTGAGGAGACGTAACATCACGGAGCAGTAGGATGTGATGCGCAGAAGGGAACTACGGGCAAGAAGAAATAGGTTTAAATACTGCACCTGGCCTGCAGACGGCCATTTCGTCAGCAAGATACACTTTGTCACCTATAGCAAGTTGTTATTATGTCAGCTGGAGAGGGTGGGCTGACACTCCAGGAGCAACCCAAGCCTGGTGCTTCCAGGTACTTCCTCTGTAGTCTTTCACAGCCAAGGAAGCAGGAAAGTTCTATGCAGAGTGATTTTCCACATTTTGGTTGTTCTACTGAAGCAGACACAGCTATGTTTACTGTCACTTAACTTTGCACAGCTCTGCTGTGATGTAGGCCCAGCCCAGGGAAGAGTTGTAGCCTTGTATCCACTAGGCTGTGCCCCACAAAGTGCTATGTGCAGCAAGAAAATAGCATTGCACGAGAGGCAGCACTCACTGCCATGCATTGCGTAGGGAATGGCTGCTTTATCTCTGGCTAAGAAATGTTTGCTGTTCTCCCCCACTGAGGCATCCAGAAATAGTAAAACTTCGTATAGATGCATACATCAGAAATCTGAGTTAGGCCACGGCGTCGTCTGCTCTCAGACAAAACCTGCATTCTGTGTTCAGTGCAGGGATGGGAGCGTTCCTAGCGCCTGACACAAGTGGAATTCAGAATCGTGTGGTAAAATGAATTACCATTTAAAGGTGAAGGGCATGTTGTGTGTGAATGATTGAAAGCCAATTACATTCTGGAAGATTACTTCAGTCCAAAGCACAGGAATTAATTTCCTTAATTCCTGTCATCATGTGCCTTTCTACCTGCACAAATGTGTGCAAGTTCCATTAGGGCTTTTTAATATGTAGAACAAGTTCACAAAATAATGGAAATTTTAATCACTTACAATTTAATCTCCAAGGCTTTTGCCTGACCTTTGTGTGGTGCTCTGTTGGGAGGAGGGGAAGGAATCAGCAAGTGCTTCAGTGCAGAGATGTGAAGCACTGGAGCTGAGGGGGCACGGCTCTGGGCTGAGCTGCATGTGCCTGTGAGCTTTGTGAGGCGCAGAGCCTGTCCTCCGAGTGTCTTCAAGCAACTCTGTCAGTCTTTTACAGAAAGAAGTGCACCTTCTTGTCTCTTGCATGCATCTTGCATGCTGAATGGGTGGCACTCTGTCGGTAATCCCCAGAGCCCACCAGGCCTCACTGTGGGAAGGTTTTAGGCCAATTCAGAGGTGATGCCTGAGACTTTGAAAGCTGTGCTTGTTCCACGTTGAGGTGAAAAGTTACAGTGCTGCGTTACGTAAACTGACAAAGTAAGGTTGGATTTTGTTTTTCATTTTATGTCCAAGGTTATGGATTTTTTAAGTATGTTCCTGGTTTAATTTGCCTCTCTGGACATCAGATCAAAATGGAATGTTTAAAAATGCCCATGCTGTGTTGTTTGGTTTTTTTTTCACCTTTGCGTGCCACTTTTATTGGCACACCTTGTGCTTTGTTCTCAGCGCTCGATCAGCAGCACTGCCTCTACCTGTCCTCACAGTGCCTTCAGCGTGCCACAGCCCTGCGGTGACCAGCAGTGGCCACTTTCCCCATCATCAGGCAGAGCTCACATCTCCCTCATGGCCGTATTCTGTTGCCTTTCTCTCCCCAAAGCCCTGCGCAGATACAGGAAGCTCCTGATGTGTGTGAGGCACTCAATGAGTGCCTTAGCACAGTCTAATGGAAGCTTTTTGTGCAAATAACGCTGTGTTCCAAGGTATATGATGGAAGGGAGCACCTTTCTGCTCTTCCCTTGGTGCTCGTTTTAGGAATGGTCGTATGGAGGCGCAGTTTGAAGCAGGCATCTTGCTAGCTAGGCAGTGTTGCACTCTGAACTTCCTCTGTCTTACTAGTTCGGCAGTTTTCATCAAGCTTGTTTTACATAACGTTTTACTTGTGCTCTTTCTTCTGAGATGAAAATCTGCTCTGACAGAAAATTGACCATTTATTTACTCAGATTGCTGCAAAACTTCAGTTATTCTTCCTTGCTCCCAACCGTGAAAATGGCAGCTTTAAAAGAGCACTTTTCAGAACTTCTTGCTTTTGATGATTCTATACAATTAGGCTGTACAAAGACCATTGCATGATTAAGTGCATGGAAATATTTCTCATTTGAAGGAGAGCTTTCAACTGTCTTTTATTAATAATCCATGTCCTCTTACGTTTTTCTTTATATAGTTACTATTCATGCATGCCACTGGTGGTTTCAATTCTTCATGTGATTGAGGATAAAAGAAGAAATTTGAATAGACTGAATATACTGTGCTGATATTTTAATCCCTGTGAAGTTTCACGACAAGGTCATAGCTATTGGCTGTTGACAACCAAATATCTCCTCGCTTTCAATTATATCCTAGGCAACTGGAAATACTTCTTGCTCTTGAGCTGTGGCACACAGCTAATCTCTGTTGGTTTTTTAAGAATTCAAAGAAGTTTTTTTTTTTTTTAGTGGAGGGATGTTCCATAAGTCCCTGAAAATCCTTAACGAAGCATCGTGTTCAGTGACAGTAAATATGTAATTGAATCAATTTATAATTTGATTTGATGGCTATCAGCCACCAGCTGATAGCAGAGGTAGATGTACTCTATGAAATATGATCAGATGACATTTGACCATTTGCATGCTAGAGGGCATACATGGGTTTTTTTTCCCATCAATGCTTATACATTTCTATACAGCAGAACTGAATACTGAATATAAGCTGCTAGATACTGTCTGTGGAAAAAAATGTATAACGTACTCGTCAGTAAGATGAAGTCAGAGTCATGAAGTGTGAAATATACTCCTTGACAGAGGTACAGCATAAGGCCAGCTATCTTTTACAGTGCGGTTAAGCCCTTCAAAACAGTGCTAAGCGGTTATGCTGCTCCCTGCATGGCTTTCAACAAAGCGTTTCCATCTGTCAGAGAGATTTCTTGTACTGCTCTCCAACCTGGCATGTTAAAGGAGGAAAATACTTCTGCAAGTGCTGTGTGCTTTAAGTCTAACGTTCCTCTATTTGGTATGCCAGCTGATGACATATAAATAATCAAATTCATTCTTCTGAGGCTACAGAAAGGCCTGTTGTTTGTAGAAACAGAGAGAATTGACCATTCTGGATTCATTGGTCATTCATTGCAATTCATTGGTTCTTCAAATGGGGCTTTCTGCTGAAGCTTGGTGGCATGGATTTGAGTCCACGACAAGCTCCAGAATGGATGAGGGGTTGACCATTTGAAACAAGTTGAGAGATAATATCAGAAAGCACAAGGAGTGCTATTTTTATGCATAGTAATCTAAATTATTTCATATTATGCGTTTTTGACATTTAAAAATAATACTAACATGCTGTAAACTGTATATGTATGTACAAACCCAAGATTTTCAAAGTTAATCTCAGTCAGCTTCCTTTGTGATAGTTGCTGGAAATTCACCTTTGGAATAAGAAATATTCAACAATTGATTCTCTGTTCAGATGAGCAGGTTTGATTCAGAAGCACACATTTGCATAGTAATGATGCTTTCCTGAGTATTTAAACTACAAGCTCAGACCTCAGCTGTGTTTAAAAGAGAGAGAGATGAAAACTTTTTTTGAGAACTTTTTTCTCCATGGTTCAAAATAGAATGGTTACATTCTATTTTTATATATTTTTATATGCTTGTATGTAGTTCTGCTAAGTCACCAGGAAATGCTTCTCATAATGAGTTGTCATTACCTTAGTGCTCCTTTAATAATAGGGCTTTTTGTTGGTTTTCGCTTTTTTAAAGAAGAAAAGATTGATTAGAAAAGTGGATTTCCAGAAGAGATTGGAGAACTCTTATTATTTAAAATATAGAACAATTAAGTGTCCAGGAATACACAGAGCATCAAAGCATTGATTTGTTTCTGTGTAAACGTGGATAATTGAATAAAGAAGAGCGTTGCTCAGAATAGACTTAATTCATTTTTTTCTGAAGCAAAATTACATTTTTACTGATTCGTTTTAATAGAACCCCAAGTTTAAACAGTAATCCTTTATATCCACTAACTCTTTAATTTTCTTTCTCAACCATGTTTTCTGAAAAAGGATAAATCTCCCAGATAACAAGGCGTCAATCCCTCTGCAATCAGTGAGGCATTAGGGAAAAATGCATTTGAAATAGCTTATATAGATCACCATAGTCATCAGCAGTAGTTTTAACCCTCAGAAACTTGTTTACTGTCATCTCATCAGCTTCCAGTAGGTTTGGCAGTAGTGTTTGTGCCAAATGCTATTTACTGAATCAGCACAGGAATAAAAGGATAACACTTCTGTTCTTATACAGAGGCAGACTGGAGAAACTTTAGGAGGGGACGTTGGCCTTAAAATCAATGAAGCACTCTTTGAAAAGAGAGGTGATTTGATGTCTGATTATCTTGTAATCCAGTGGTAATAGTGGTGGAACTTACACTAATTTATTCAACACTTTCTGCTTCCTAACAGTACAGCCATCTTAAAACATGCCGGGTGTGCTCCTGAGATCTTAGGCAGATACCTCCCTTCTTGTGATACCAGGCTGAGAAGCGTTCTAGTTCTCCTGCTCCTGTTCTCAGCATAGTTCAACGTGTAGGATACCAAACAACTGCATTCCAAAAGTGACACTGAGCTCTTTCCCACAGAGGTTTCCCATTTCAAAGTTTTTTTCATAACTTGCAGCAGCAATCGAAGTGGTTGTGGCTTTCTTCTGAGGTCATAGACTTTCCTAGTTGTAAGTTAATTGTGAGCAGTTGTTGAGATCTACCATCAGCATATGTTTATTGCCTAGGTGTACTGCCAGAGGATTTTATTCACTGTTTCCTTCTTACTGTAGCTTTTCCCATACACATACTCAACAGTTTTTTTTCTCTTCCTTGAGAAATGGGTAGTATGTAGCCAGCTACCAGAGGGATTCCATCCACAGAAAGTAATATTGTTAAACCCACTAAAATTGAAGAAAGGATATTAACTTTCTTGTTGTCACCTGAGCCTACAGGGAATCTTATCTTAGGTGTATGTGTGTAATCACTGCGTCACAGCCGTTCTATTGCACGAATGCCATTTTTTTACCATCATTTTACTGGAATCTCAAGGCACCTAAAAGCCCCCAGAAGATAAAATCGTGATGCTAGACTTAAAGTGAAGATTTGCATTGCAACTGTGTACAACTGCCAGTAGCCCACAGCCATCTTTCTCATCTTTCTGGTAATAAAAGAGAAAGATTTAAGATTCAGATTAGTTGGGGAGGTAAGAACTGAGAAGAGGCAGCAGGAGACTGGTAATGACATGAGCAGAGAGGAGAGTGAGAGCAACTGCCTTGGCTCCAGCACAGTGCCTGTCGTGATGGAGAATTAGCATCCTGAAGTTAACCTTGCCTCCCTTTGAGAGGCACCGTTTGGTGCCTTTTCTCCCCTTCCTGTCATCTTCCCTGCCAACAAAAATCACTCTTATGCAAGCAGAAAGCATGCTGCAAGTATCTGTGTGGGTAATGTATGAGGTTGCCCATATGGCCAATACTTTTGTTTTGCAGTGTGCACATAGGACACACTAATACATGCTTTTGCTTAGGCAGGGAGATGAAAGAGTGGAATTCAGCTAAGAGAAAAGTATATCCAAGTTGGAAGTAATAGTTTTCATCCTGTTTTTCTTTCTTTGCACAAGCCTATTTATTGTAGTTATTTCTGTTCTACAATTCTTGAGCTTAGTCAAATTTTTAATTCCTTCCCTGATTTTAATGCTGTATGCTTACTGACTAAATCACAAAAGCAAGTATCCTGTAAAGTAGGGTTCCTGGTGTATTCTAATGTAGTAGCATTTCAGCAAGATGCCCAGTGTACATCTGTCTGGCATTTAAAATGGTGGCATTGCAGCATGATTAGTGGCTTCTGCTGAACGAATGCTCCAAGGCCGAGAGGTGCTGTCTTCAGGAGATAGATGAGGCTGGTGGAGTTGCTGGGGCATCTTTTTACAAGTTACCTATAGCTACAGGAAGGACCATACAATTTCCTTACTTTCACAAAGTTTAGATTGTAGGACCTTATTTCTTAAAAGCCGGATCCTTACACTGCTGAATTTCTGAATGTCTCAGGGATTTCAAACTTTGCTTCAGAGGTTGATTTATTTTTTTTTTCCTGTTATTTTATAGCTTCAGAAGGCCAAAACACTATTTTACACTTCCTGTGAAGGCAAATAGCTGCTTCAAACACTTGAGAACTTTGGGGTTTTTAGAAGTCCTTACAGAAAGGCTAAAGAACTACAATAACAAACTCTGAAGCAACAAAGTATTATGCTTCCTGTTGGAAATGAGTGTTTTTGTTGTTTGTTTGTTTCTTGAATAAATGAATATATACATGTATATGTTTATATTTATAGCATGCACAGCGTGTATTTATTTTAATACAACATTCACTTTTTTGCTAAGTCTAAAAAAATGTTTTTGTGTCATATTCATAGCTAACTGTCCCTTGTCAGAAAAGGCACAAGAACCGTGTCTCATCTGTTCTATTCAGCACTGAGTAGCTGTCTATAAATCTTAATTATGATCACCAAGAGCACACACAATTGAACAATAGAAAGTTGTGTCTATATATGGAGAGAAAAAAGAAATGTTACCTTCCCTTCTCTTTTCTCCCAAGGTGATGCAGGAGAAAAATCATGGCGTTCTTTTCAAAGAACTGTGCAAGAACATACCAGTGTTTTCAATGTTTGTCTATTCTTTGCATTTTCAACTTCATTTTTTTAAATCCCTTCTCTTAAAGGATAATTTGGAAACTTGTTTTCACACTGGTGCTATATTCGAAGCTTTCTATACAAAATCAGTGGGTGCTGTCACAGGGTTGGTGTATGTCTTGGTTACTCACAGATGACAAAATCTTCTGATGAAAATTCTCAAACTTACATTTTTGCACCTCATCACCTTCACTGCTTAAAAAATTATAACAAAACTACTAATTAGGAAGAATAAAAATTATATAACTATTATATAACCCATGGAAATTCATCATAAAGAAAAGATCTTGAATTACCTATCAATTCAAGCTGCACTGTTTTATTATCATTCCTCTAAAAAGCAGTAGTGGAAATGTGACAGTACCAGGTCACATTCTCAAAGGATCTGATGAGCTTAACAGTTTTAGGAACTTTGTGTATCTCTCTCAATAAAACAAATTTTGAAAATTGTCACCAGGGACGTTCCTCTGACTTGCACCACTTATGCGAAGGCTTCATTGTAAAAATTGAGGAGTGGCTTTACGTGTGCGGATTAATGATTATGCCAGAAAAATTGACCAAGATAAAGCAAATCCAGTTCTTCCAGTTTGCCTTTATGGTAGGTTAGGGCTGTGAAAAAGCCCCAGCTGAATATGAAAATGGAAATCACCAATTAAAACTTACCGGGTTGGAAGGGGGAAAATTACTCAGACATTGGTGGGCATTGAGAAATTCCACGAAAATAAAGGAGTATACTTCTTCACTTAAAGGGACCTTTTGAATGTTGAATTTGAACACACTAAGGGAGTATTAAGGAGCAGTATGCCTAAAATGGCACAATTTCAGTATTTCAGGTTGTATTCCTGAAATGGGAAAAGAGGAATTGCTGAAGAGAATCACAAGGGTCTTTTGTAGTGTTGAGGCTGCTGGATGGAATGATCTCCACACAATATCTATCTGTATTTTGGATCATAGGTGACTCTGCATTCCTTGCAAATTAAGTGTCCTTTCTGTAAGTTATTTCGCAAAACATACCAGACCTCTACTGTCATATTCAGGTGTTCCTGCCAAAGCTGCTGGGAAGACTCATGGTGATTAACGTGCCTTGGGGCATGCAGCACCTGGGTCAGGAGCAGTGGGAAGCAGAGGGCTTGTATACCTGTGGTGTGTCTGAGAAGATAGAGCCAGAGAAATCTGAGTGTATCACCAACATACAGAATTATAGACCCAGATAGGGTCTGATGAATAGCCAAAGGAAACAAGAATGACGCAGGCATGGGGTATGTATGTATACTCAATTTTATCCCATGGTTGGTTTTCCTCATTTGTTATGGAAAAAAAAAAAAAAAAAAAAAAAAAAAAAAAGCATCAGATTTTTGGTTAAGACATTTGTAAAACTTTTAACCAAAAAGCTCTGAAGGTGACTGTTCTCAAGCGTGGTGTCTTCTGTATCACATGGAGGTAAATTTGCATGAATTTTTCACTGTAAATCTGGACAGTAACACTGGATTTCGTCGTACCGTGATGTACGTAGGATGCAGGCATTTACATCTAAGCTAATCATCTAGTCTTCCTTTGTAGTCAACAAAGAGAACAGGCGCTCCTAGAATATGATTCATCTTATCTAAAATAGGTCAGATAAATTGTAGCCTGAAAGTGTTTCTCTTCATTGAAAGTAGCAACAGTCTGGGGTGAGAACTGAGCTGTAGATGCCTGCATTAGAACTGTGGTGAGTTGAAATCCTCAGCACAAGGTGAATCATGAGGATTTGGTTGTTCTTATATTTATTTCTGTGTACACAGTAATGTTTAACCCCAGGAGTAGAAGTGATAATGCATTAAATCTATAACTGCTACCCATATAATATAAACTAATATAAATATAAAGCTATATAACTATAAATATTAGTGTAGCTATAATTTATCAGAAGCACTGATATTACTGCTGTAATGTCACGGTTTCAAACATGATAGGGCAAAGAGGCCTTTTTCTCCCCTTTTGGGGAGAAGAAAAACAACCCAATTAAGATAAGGATAGATAACAAATTTACTACAAATGGTAAAAGAATGTCACCCAGAATTGTAGATGATGAGGAGGCTCCTGGGAAATGCAGTAAATCCAGGTGTATCTTCCACTTGGAAACACAGCTTGGCAGCCTGTCGCATGATGTCATGATAGAGATTACTGTTAAAACCAGGACATGTAATTGATTTGAATACACCTCACAAACACACATTATGGTGTGTTGAAAGTTAATGCTGTATTGTAACAGTCTTGCATGTTGTTCCCTGCACATCAAGTCTGATTTACCATGGTGAAGTACACCTTTATGCATACTCATTAGTATGAAATTCCAGGCGAGACAAAGATTGCAACTTAAATGGGCAAAAAAGGCTGCTCTCTGCCTTCATTTTCCTGAACTGCTTAGGTTAAATTAAATGCATTAACAGAAGAGTTGTTTTATTTCAGGAGAGCGCTGTGCCATTAGTAAGGAGATGAACTGGGCGTTGGGCAGTGTGCTGTTTGACGCCAGGCAGGACTTGTCATGTTGGGCAAAGCAGCAGCTGACAGCAGAGCTCTGGTAATGCAGAAAATTCTCAAAAGATGCAAGCTGAAAATCTTCCAAAGCTTGTGCTTTAACCAAGAAGTCACGGAGATAAGGGGTTACTGGCTATGAATTACGAATGAACTTCGCTAATCACTGCGGAATTCTAATTGCCTCGCCGTTGATTACCTACTGTCATTTGATAGTATTTGAAGATCACTCAGTGTAGGTTTGGGAAATTATGATAAAAAGTAGACTAACATTGGGA
Source organism: Tympanuchus pallidicinctus (assembly GCF_026119805.1). Lineage (NCBI taxonomy): Eukaryota > Metazoa > Chordata > Aves > Galliformes > Phasianidae > Tympanuchus > Tympanuchus pallidicinctus. The sequence continues at coordinate 24,186,096 of NW_026294802.1, forward strand.
ATTTAGAAATGTGTTTTCATAAGCTGTAAAGGAGCAACTAAACCTTAGCAAAAGTACTGAGGAATAAAAACGTGGCAGTTATGAAGACCTGTTATGTTATGCAAATTCTTCACCTTCAGCCCAATTAAAGGTCTTCAGGCACAATGAAATAGAGCTTGAAAATTGTCAACGTTATTTTTCTGTAATGCCATAGTGAAGCAAGTGAAGACTTGCTGAGTGTCCTTGCTGTCAGTCTGTAGTGATGTTCCACCTCTTTGAAGTACCAAAGTATGGTATTTTTTCCTAATAGCTGGCATACTAATTCATCTAAGTTCTCCAGAATTAAAATGAATGAGGCAGTTGAATGACTTCAGAAAGGTGAGAAGTCTGCTTTCTCATCTTGTTAATAAATAAGTGATCATCAAATTGTTGCTTGGGAAGCAACCCAGCAACGTGATTCCTGAGTAGTTATCAGAGTACAGAAATACTACATAGGTCGCTCCACAAGTAATGCCTCCTTTTTGTTTCCATGGAAACCTCAACAGATACAAAGAGCACAATAACATTATTTCATAGAGCAAGTGCTGAGCTACAAAACACTGTTTTTTCAGTATAGTCACCACCATTAGCTGGGCATTTTTGCTACTGATGAGCAACAGCCTGCATGCTGTGCTCCTAAAAATCTGTACCAAAGGAGGTAGCACAGCATGGCTGTCGCCACTGCCAAAATGCACCATCACTGCCACACCATGCTCACATCCTCTGCTTGGTATCCATAAACATTCAGCAAGCATTCAAGTGTCGTTAGGTGCCATTTTTTTGCATGAAGAAATCAGTGACACACCTTTGTTTCATGCACACTTCCATGTCAGACGCCACTGTGTCAAACTGCCCCTCTGCTGCCATCAGTCACACGGCAACAACGTGTAACGGAATATTGTCAGGAGGCTTCTGCCTCTGCTGCCGTGCTACCAACATATTCCTGTTGGTGTCATGGGCTGACAGAATAAAATGGGAGGCATTGCTTACATGGGCAGCCCTTGTATGTTTCTAAATAATTACTGTTTGCATCTAGGCAAGTATTACAGAGCATACTATCATCTGTTTAGTTATTTCTTAAGTCAAAGAATAATATATTTATTTTAAGGACTGCAGACCAACATTTTAGGTCACTATGAGAGAAAGATTGGGTGCTGGTAGATGTACAACAATTTTCTTGTTTTGTGTTATAAATCATGCAAGTACATTCGTTTTCTAGAGCCACTGTCATATTGGATGGGAAGCATTTAATACACTAGAGTAATTTTCTATTATTTTTCTTTGTAATTTATAGCTTATCTGAATAAACTGGAACTAAAGCCTGCACAAAATATACTGGGGTAAAACCACATTCACAAACTTCAGGAACTTTGTCTACCCAGATTTAACAGTCATGTGAGACAACCCATAGTGGGGACCTGCTGGGGTTCTTTCTGCAATGCATGGATTCATGATTAACTTTCACGTAGTAAAACCTGAATTGAAGAATAGTAGAAATAGCATTTACTTTTAAAAACATCCATCAAATTCAACAGATCTATCTACATTGTGTATTCCTTAGCTATTTGAACAAAATCAGCTAGTGAAAGCAGTTAGTATATTAGAATAGGATGATCAGCAAAGCATTAGCTAAGCAAAATTACCTTTCTGTTAATTGCACTCTGGTATGTGGCTATATGTATGGAATTCAACTTCATTTATTATTGCACGGGAATGTTCTGCTTGTATCACAGTGTGGTATTTTGCTAGTTCTATGTTCTAGTGACATCTCTCTTTCTTAATGCTTAAATAGTAACCTACTGCTTCTTTCCCACTAACAATACAAATGAAAATTCATTCAAATTAAAATAGAAAGAACACTTGAAATCTTTTTTTTCTGAGAGCCACGCTTTTCTTTTGATGGGCACATTTGATAAAATGTGTTCCACCCACAGCCCCCTGACTTCACTGACAACATGATCCACCACGCTGAAACCTTATTATTTCCTGAAAGGCTGTAGGCAAGCATGATGATGAGAAGGCAAAAAGGGAAGCGAATGTTAAACAGAAAAGGAGAGAAAGAAATTCTTTTTGTATAAGGAAGTCAGAAGAAAATGGTTGTTGAAAAAAAAAGAAGGGCTAGAATTCGATATAAAAAGAGGACAAGTAATATAATATTCATTTCCAAGTGTACACATCATAGAATACTGAGGATTAATTCCACCCATGTTGGTACTTAAAATTCCCACTAATTTCTGTGTGACGTGAAATGAGAAATGAAGATAGATGTCAGTGACGTTACCATCAGTTTAATGTAAATATAATGGAATTTGTGTTTCTGAATATAGAGAATATTTTTCACAATTCCAGTTGTGTTCCAAAAATATCTTAGATTAAAAGAAGGGCAAATCAGTAATAAAACGCATGTTTAATTTGCATAGAACATAACTGCTTTTAACATAATTCCATGAGTATTGTGTATCTGTATAAACACACATTGTTTCATCAATTGGTGCTTCTCACTAGTGGGTAAGAAAATGTTATCGAAGGGCAATTTCCTGGTGATAATTTTTGCGAGGAAAGCTGATTGCATTTGTAATCAAAGGGACATTTGGGACAAGAAAAGTGTCCCAGCAGATGAATAGCAATCCTTTGGAAACCTGTGGCATTGCTGTAACTGACAGGGATGGTTTGATTACCTGCTGCTTGCTTTCTTGTCATCGTAGCTATGAAGTCTGCCTCAGCAGCAGTCTCATCACTTATTTGAGCTGGCACCTATTTTAGTTTTGTCTGGAACTCGCCTTGTATAAAGGATCAGGAAAAAGCTGCACTTAACTTACATTGAGCAAGTTCACTTTTTAAGCATTCCTGAAGGAACTGTTCATTCAAGTCTCTCCAGCAGAGTTATTAATTGAAAGAAATAGGCTATTCCGTGAGATTGCATTTATACATTCATGTTTAAACAGATTTGGTTTTGAGCAAACTGTTACACTTTGCTCCTGACAGAGCATCAGCTTGTAACAAACAGCTTTGGCCCTGAACGCGTGCCTCATTTTAATTCTGTATTTTTATCCCTTCAAGCTCTTTATTATTCCATATTCTCTGTACTGCAAGCAGTTTTGCACAAGTCATTGCCAAATTGGGTCAAGCCATGTGCCTAAGAGAGAGAAAGCAAGCTGATTATTGTTAACAAATATGGTGAATAAAAAAAACAAGAACTTGGGTAACAACATTCATGCGTTCTGGCTCACTGGATGGATTTGGAAGTGGGGAAAATCAGAATACTTACATGATATCCAGAATTTTCTTTACCCCAAGCCAGTTCTTAATCACAAAATGAAGTAAACTGATACTGACAAATGACAGCTTCATGATCAGTTTTGTGTAGGAGTCTGCATACTAAACATCCATTGACTTCATGCCAGGCTTTTGTACTGGGATGAAAACTTACCTTTTGTGTTGTAACATTCCCTGTTTTAGAAGTGATTAATTGTTTGAACCTGGTCCATGCCCTAGGGAAATGTTTACACCCGTACTTAACAATTTTGTATTGATCAATGCATCTAAAGCTATTTAAGTTCCCTTCTGGATCAGAACAGCTATTTCATTGAATATGTCACTGGATTCAGGACCAAAAGCAAATACAGTGTTATACACAAAATGTTCAGATATGGTGAGGAAACTTCTACACATCTGTAAAATAGTAATCAATCTGCCATCTCTGGCCCCAGCCTTCTACAGATACAGTTGGTGACAGGGAAAGACAGTTCTAAAATTCCCCAAACCAGTACTGGAAAAGATGCCAGTCTGACTTAGAATATCTGAATTTCAGAAGCCATATCTGATCTGTTATGATCGGCTGTTGGAGCTGCTTTATGATAAATGATCTAATAGCTTTGTGCAGAATGAAATGCATAGCAGTTTTTACCAACTAGCAGATAGACAAATGTCTGTTAAAAGGTTTGAAAATTATTTGGTTGTTAAGTTATTATGGCACAACCTACCATGCTAAATAATTACTTATCTTCTTCAATTAAACTGTAAATTTAACATATGACATCATCTTCTCTATTCCTAACACTGAAGTAGATGGATAATAATTATTTGGTACAATTACATTGTGATTGTTAGAGCTCATCTTCTGTCACCTCTATCTCTCTGTGTTTTATATGTAAGACATCTGGTCAATATAGCTCAGTTGCAAGCCAAGGATTGTAAGAACTGTTTCAGTTAGCATAATCCCCTAGTCAGAAACAGTAAAACTCCTGTCATCAGAGTGGAGAATTACACAAGGCTGAATATAGCCTCTGTAATTGTTGCAGAGTTATGTGGTGGTCTGGGGAGGGATTTTATTTCTTCTTCGTGCAGTTAGTGCACTGAATTAAAATACCTTGAATACTTTTTTATCGTTCAGTATTAAGAATACATGTAATCACTAGGATACAGACCTATTTTTAGTAGGATTGTGTAGTTGGCCAATAGCAGCTCAGGTAGCTGTTCAGAGTGAGAATTCAATGTGAGAATGACACGATCAAGACTGTTGTTCAGTGATAACAGCAGATCTACAGGAAGAGCTGGAAGGTAGCACTAAATGATGCAGGAGGAGAAAACCTTTTATTAAGCTCTACCATTTAAAAGCTGACTGAGATGTATATCGTGCAGCTCCCTCCTGGGAGTGAATCAGTATGACCAGATTCCTGCTCAGTACTCCGAATGTCTACTAAGTTAAGCCTTCTGGATTGCTCTTCAGAAGCACTTAGATTGTGCCCTTGATGATACTCACGGACTTACGGAGAATTTAGGCCACCAAAAAAAAGTGCTTCACATAAGAGGGTGCTCCAAAAGTAACACCTCCTATTTTATTCTGTTGGCCCATTGTGTCAAGAGATATATGTTGGCAGTAGAGGTTGACCCTTCTGTCCAGTATTCCATTGCATTTTGTTGCTGTGTAAGAAGTGGCAGCAGAGGGGCAGACTGACAGAATGGTGTCTGACCTACAAGTGTGTATGAAACACAGGTGTGTCATTGAATTCCTTCATGTGGAAAAACGGCACTCACTGATGTTCATCAACTCTTACTGAATACTTATGGAGACCAACCAGTGGATGTGAAGTCGTGGTGGTGTGTTACAGCAGTGCCAGCAGTGGTTCACAACCACTGCTGCAGATTTTTAGGAGCGTGGCCTCAAGGCTCTTGTTCATCACTGTCAAAAATGCATTGCTAATGGTGGTGACTATGTTGAAAAAGAGTGTTTTGCAGCAGAAATTGCTCTGTCAAAACGTGTTACAGTGCTCTGTTGTAGTCCCCATGGAAATAAGAAGGAGGCATTACTTTTGGAGTGACTTACATATTTATGTGGGTTTTACACAAGTTTTATATGGCAAATCAGGTAATTTAGCATAGGTTTTTGGAGACCTGGACAAGAGCTTTACATATTTACTTTTATTTACTCTTCACTAGCAAGCTCGAGATTTTCTTTATAATTGATATGAAGACTTAGATTTATGAAAAGGTCAAATACTTTCATTAGACATTGTCATTGGAGTGTGCTTATATATGTCAGCGGAGAAGTTCTTTACAGAAAGAGTAGTGTGGTGCTGGAACAGGCTGTCCAGAGAGAATGTGGTGGCTCTGGGCAGCCTTGTCTAGTGGTTGGTGACCCTGCCTGTGGCAGGGGAGTTGAAACTAGATGATCATTGTGGTCCTTTTCAACCCAGGACATTCTATGATTCTATGATTCTCTGTCTCTGAAGGTGTTCAAGACCAGGTTGGGTGGGGCCCTAGGCAACCTGATCTAGTACTGGATCTGGAGGTTGGTAGCCCTACTTGTAGAAGGGAGTTGGAGCTTCATGATCCTTGATGTCCCTTCCAACCCAAGTCGTTCTGCAGTTCTGTGGTTCCATGACTCAGTGACTAGATTTCATTCTTGCAGACTTTCCAAAAGTAGACCCCATATTGTGTCTGTGCTGCTTCTGTGCAGAAAAGTAAGAAAAAAAATAGATCTGCTAATGTAGATTAGCTGCTTTAAATTGGTAGATTTATTCCAGAAAAGGTTTGCAGTTAAGAATGCAGCTCTGCGTGTGTGTCTGTTGTATGTGTACATGCCCCATTTGGTCTATACATAGGGATTTGGATCTCTCAGCAGTAGTGCTGATGCCTAACTGAGCCTGGTATAACAAGATTAGTACAGTAGTAGTTTCCACAGTAAATTTTAAATTTAAAATCACTGTGATTTTTCCCCTTTTAGTCATTGCATTTACAACCTCTGTTTATACTGACTTGTATTTCTTTCTTTTTCCACTCAGATGTTGCAAGAGCAATTGAGTTACTGGAGAAACTGCAAGAATCTGGAGAAGTACCGGTACATAAACTACAGTCTCTAAAGAAGGTGCTGCAGAGTGAGTTTTGTACAGCTATCAGAGAGGTATGGAACAGAAATTTTTAGTTAAAATTAAAAAAATATATATTAAAGTATACTGCTGGAGAAGCAGCAGTACCTTATATAAAGAATAATGGATATGAGATGTGTCTGTAGCTATCTACAGAAAGATGAAGTTACTGAAAAGCAGATGCAGAAAAGTTGCATCAGCAAGGCCTCAAGCCTGAAGCAATTAGACTTGATAAGGAGAAAGAGCTTAATTATTACTTTAGCATTCTGCTCATGCTGTTTCAAGGTTTGTGCTAAGTCATACAGCACATGGGGATGTGCTGAGTTGGGTGAGTGCAAGATTAAATGCCTCTTCTTGAACTTAGGTGTGAGGTTCAGTAGAAATGCCACGAGAGACAAGTGACGTAAGCATAGAAGTTAACTGAAGCTAATGTGAATGTTGTAGTCGGTGATCAGGTCCCAGTGGGTGTTGCTGCACATGTAAGAATTTTTTATCAAATTACTAAGAATTGTGATTGTTACCCAGCAGTGTATGGTCAGGAGCCTTCCCGAGCTCTGCCAAACAGTAGATAAATTATTGTGTTGTTCTAGTCAAGCTAGAGAAGAAGGAGCCACTTTCTCACGTACATACTGGTAGTATTATCTTTAACGTAGTTAAATTATGAATACATCTGTTAGAAGTTTCTTGGACAGACACCATAAATTAATAAAAGAATGCATCAGACATCTTACCTACTAAAACTGAATGCTGTTAACCTGCCAGTCTGAAGCAGCTCTAGGTGCTTTAGTGAAAATAACATATTTTCAGCAGAAAATCTGTAAGAAATTCTTTTTATGTTTGTTTATCTATTGGCTAGAACTAATCCTCCCTCACTGAAATCAATGGGAAATCTAATGTTGCTTCAATGGTAGCAGGATTGAACCTCCTGATAACTAGGCAACAGCAGCACATTGATTGAGTGGACTGCTGAGTGTCTGGAAGGAAGAAAGATAACAGTTTAATAAGCAGAATGCAACACACTCTTTGTTTCTTGGAGTATATTCTCCAATGTGAGAAACAGAGGGAGTTTTCCCCTAAGTTAAATGAGGGTTTTCAAAGCTTTTTAAAGGGAATAGTGTTTGATGACAATAAATAATGGCACTATGTACCCTGTAAGCTGATATTCTGATTAGTCCTTTTATTTAACACATTAGATGTTTCTTTAATTGACCACAGAGCTTTGAAAAGTTATTTTTCTTCAGATAGCAGAGTCTGGCACTCTGATATGGGAATTTTCAATCTCTGGAGCATCATCAGTGAAATCTTGTCGAATTTATATCCTTCTTAGGAAAATATTCTTAACAGAAACAGACGTAAAGCTTTTCGAAACAGTTATGGAGGCTAGGAAGTAGGAAAATGTTGTAGGCAAATGCACTCTCAGTTTAGTGAACTGAAAGTGGATTTTGACAAAACCATCTAGATGGCACTAAAGGTTTGTAGAGAGTTGTGTAAAGATAGCTTGTACATGCCAGACGGTCTAATTGCTATTAGAGTGTTACAACTAAGTAATAGTCACCTTAATATGCTTGTAACACAAGAATCAATTAATAATGAATAATTAAGTCAGTTCTACCAACTTCATAAAAAAAGTATTTATTTCAAAATATTTAATATTACATACTTATAGACCAATATAACTAATTGGTCTGATTGCTATCATATCACCATTAAAGAACAGAATTCTGTAAAAGAAAGAAAATTATTAGTATCATTCATGACTACACATTAAAGTACTTCTGTGAAGAAACATTTTAATATAAAATGTCCAGTAATACTTTTTTCATCCAAGGAGAGTGGAGGAATTGACATATATAGATCGGCAATTCTTAAGATTGTTCAGCGTGTGGCTCCTCTTTACAGTTACTTACATTAAACCTTTGGTGAATGTTTAGATTGTAACACCTTTTTCTTTTTTTGTTTTTTCCTACCAGTTGAAAAGTTGTTGGAAAATGCCAGCAAAGATTTTCTTCTGTTAAAAAAAAAAAAAAAAAACAAGAGTAAAAAAAGCGTGGAATATTCCAGCCATGTTAAATTGTCAGACTCTTCCAAGCACTGTAGTAAGGAGTTGGAGAATATTTATTCTGGGTCTTGCAGTTAATTAGGAGTGTCCTTGCATGTCCTTTGTGTGCTGGAGTTACTGAGAGACAGATAGGTGCTTTACTGAAGAGCACAGTCTTTTTTTGTGCATATTCAAGGTTGAAATAGCTGATGCTAAACAGAAATTTCCCTGCAGATGCTCCTTCCTGTTGTTTATTTTCTCTAACCCCGAGTACAGTCTGTGAGAGTGTGGAGACTAGCTTGTTATTTCCTCTCTTCACACCTACATAATGGAGAGAAGAGTTACTGACCTTTGAGGGAGAGGCATGACAGTCAGCTGGAAGAAGTGTAGAAGGTTGTATGGAGCGATTTTCCTGGAGAAAGCAATGAAGTAGACAGAGTCAGCAGTAGGTAGAATTAATTGAAATGGAGTGAGGAGTAGTGGAAGACTTTGTATTAGTATGCAAATTCAGGAAGAGGCTGCTTATTAAATGTATGCTGAGATTCAGATTTGCAGTGTGATGTGTACATTATGTAATACAAGAGCTGAGCCTAACCTTCTTTCATCAGAAAATCTAATAAAGCAGGTTAATGCAGATGTTTGTAATCCTATAAACTCCATAATGGAAGAGCTGTGGAAAATAAATGTTTTCTTTTCCAGTTTAAGAAATTATGAACACTTAACTGTCCAGTGAGTTTCATTGTTAAAATATATCCCAGAGAAACTTAATGTTGGGCTGAATGCAGGTGAAACGATTGAAGATAATTTTAGTCCACACAGTTTTGATTGACTGTGACTTGTCTTTTCTATAACTAGGAATTATTTGACTTCAGAAGCAGTAGGTCACCTTTATGATTAATTAGCCTTTAAAAGTATGGGATACTTTATTAGATGACGTACGTTTCAATCTAGTATGTAGGAACCTATTAAATGGCCATAATGAATTGTATTTATGGGAACATATTTAGTAAATGAAGCGACCAATTCAAATTCTCAAACTAATATTCCACAGAAATAAAATCTTTTTAAAGTGACTGAGTGAATGAATTTAAATAGGAATACTTTGGCATTTTTCTAGAATGCTATGTCAGGAAATGGTGATTAATGGTTCTCAATTAACTAAGTATAAATACCACCAACTGAAATATTCTATCTGGCACTAGGAAGGAATTTGTATTAGCTCTGGAAGTAATGGAAATAACTGAAGTTTGTATTGGCCTCACTATATTCTTTTCGTCTGAAGACCCTAGTTGTACCACTTAGACCAAAAAGCAAGGTAACCCAAAAAAGCTGTATTTTGAAAAAAATATATAGTTGCATTTTAAAATTACTTGTTTCAAAACCTCACCAGCTGCATGAAAATTAGTTAAGTTTCTACGGCTTTGTCACCTGTCAAAAAATTGCATGAATCTTGTCCATTATACCAGTAAGCCCTTCCTTCCATGTGTTTTTGCTATTTACTCAAAGCTGTTGCTGTGTTGCATTCTTGTGATTCCTGGGAGATCACTAGAATAGGTGAACTGCAAGGCATGAAAACTGAATGCATAATTGAAATGCTGAGAAGGTATATTCATGTACAACATAAAACTAGCAACCTGAATTGGTACAGTGATTTGAATTGTTGTAAGGCAGTGAAAAGGAAATTAGGTGAACTTAAGCTTCTGGTCTGGTAGTAAACCTTAAAATGGCTGTAGTCACAGAAGTTAGAGTGAACAGTAGAATAAAACACAATAAATATCTTAGGAGATTGTGGGAAATTCACTTACATTTGCATTTGGTAATCAGTACTGAAGTGCCAGGAAAGTGGAGTTACAGCTTGATAAGTTCACAGATCTCCCTATGAGCAGTTTTCTTCCAAGTAGATTATGAAGTTGCTATTTCTGTATCTTCAGTAGTAGTATAAAATTCAAGTATATCTGCCTTTCCCATTCTTCACTTTTCTTTACCATCTTAATAATTAAAACTAATGTTTTTCCCTGCGAATAGTATTTAAAATAAATCTGACTAAAATATACCAGTAGTAAAGCATTTATCATTAAGAGATGTAATCAAATCAAATGGTCTTTAGAAAAATGTCATGAGGCAGCCAGAAAGACAAAAACAGGCATTATTTTATTTTGTTGTCATATGACTCCCATCAAAATGTCAGGTCATCGCACAACAGCACTTCTGCAGGACTCAGTCAAGTACAGTCATTTCTATAAACAGAGGAGCAGAATACTGTACTGTTGTCTGTTTTATATTAAAATAGTTTGTGGAAAAGCATGTTGCCTTTGAAGATCGGGAAAAAAGAAAGACCTGAAACTACAGGCCAGTCATTTTCACCTCCATGCTTGGGTCTTGGAGTAGATGCTCCTGCAAAGTATGCTAAGATACATGGAAAACAGAGGGATTGGTGTCAGCCAAAATGGTTTCATTAAGGGCAAATAACGCCTGAGAAATCTGGCCTTCTGTGGAGGGGTAACAGCATTACTGGATAAGGGAAGAGCAACCAATGTCATCTACCTGGAATTGTGCAAAGCATCTGACACTGTCCGCATGACATCCTTGGCTTTCAATGAAGAGACTTGGATTTGATGGATGGACTTGGTAATGGATGAGGAATAGACTGGATGGTTGCAATCAGTTGTAGTGAAAGACCCAATTTCCAGGTGGACATCATTGGCAATACTTGAGAGTCAGTATTGTAACTTGCACTGTTTTTGTTGGTAACATGGACAGCAAGACTGAGTACACTCTCAGGTGGTTTGCAGATGATACCAAGTTGTGTGGGGTGGTCGACATGCAGGAGGGAAGGGATGCCACTCAGAGGGACCTGGAGAGGTGGGGGTGTGCAAACTTCACAAAGCCAAGGCCAGGTGAAAGGTCCTGCACCTGAGTTGAGGCAATCCTGAGCACAACTACAGGATTAGTGGAAAATCCATTGAGAACAGCCCTGAGGAGAAGGACTTTGGGGTGTTGGTTGATGAAAACTTCAGCATGAGCTGGCAATATGTGCCTTCAGCCCAGAAAGCCAACTGTATCCTGAGCTGCATCAACAGAAGTGAGGCCAGCAGGTTTGGGAAGATGATTCTCCCCTTTTACTCCACTGTTGTGGGGCTCCATCTTCAGTAATGCGTTCAGCTCTGGAGCCTTCATCATAAGAAGGACACGGAGCTGTTGGAGCAGGTCCAGAGTGAGGGGCATGAGAACGATGAGAAAACTGAGTATCTGTCCTTTGATAACAGGCTGTGAGAGTTGGGGTTGTTCAGCGTGGAGAAGAGAATGCCCCAGGGAGACCTCATTGCAACCTTTCAGTACCTAAACGGGGCCTACAAGAAGGGTAGCAAAGTGATAGGACAATGGGTAACAGTTTTAAACTAAAAGAGGGTAGGTTTATATAGATATCAGGAAGACAGTCTTCATTAAGAGTGTGGTGAGGGACTGGAACAAATTACCCAGAGAAGTTGTGAATGCCTCATCCCAGAAAGTGTTCAAGGCCAGGGCTTGAGCAGCCTGGTCTATTGGAAGGTCCCTGCCCATGGTAGGTGGACTGAAATTAAATTGTCTTTAAGCTCTCACCCAAGCCTAACCATTCTATAATTCTCTGAATTTCAAGATCGGTTTCTTAGTTTACAATATAAATGCTGTTCCTTTGGCTCTCAGACTTAGCCTTTGGAAACAGTTTCATTGTTTCCTACCTGATAAATCCTATTCCCAGTAAAAATAGAGGTTCCTTAGGCCAAAATCCCTTGGTTTGTATTGAGGAAGGCTCTGGATTTGGAATTCTGCCACCTCTTACACTCTGTTTTCATTGGATGATGGCTATTTGTTACAGGAGGAAGAACGGAATTCCCACAGTATCTCCACAGAGCAAGCCCAGCTTTATGTAGTTTCTAATTAGAAAGTACGATTTCAACATGTTTATTTAGAAGACTTAGCTCTAGAGATGCTGTAATTCATAATTCATGTGTCATTCACAACAATGACATAGGCTCTGTACAAAGCCCAGCATCTGAAGTCCCTACTGTCACATTTACCCATGCAAATGGTGGTATTAGCCAGGAGTAAGCAAAAGTGGTATACTGGAATTACTAATAAGGCAATTAGTAAGCAAAAGGCCACTAGGACAAGTCATTGTAGTAAAGCATATGAGCTTTTTCAGCTCAGATTTCTAACTCAGGTCATAAAAGCAGTTACATCTGAACAGTGCCCTACTCCTAGCTGGGAATTAACATTCCTCTTAGACTAATCTGATATCTTGTTCTGGTGTTCCAGACAGCTTATTTAGAATTACTGCACCATTAGTCTAGCTGTGGCATTCATGCAGTAGAAAATATGTATTCATACAAATTAACCAGATTCATTCAGATCCTCACATGCTTGTAAAATATAAGAATAAATAATAAATAATTTCAGCACATCCATCACTGTTTGGAAAAGATATTACTTAAATTAATTCAAAGCTGACAGTATGGCTGAATGGTTATGCTTTCATATTTTACTAAGTTTTGTTTTCCCTCTCCGAGTTACAAGTATTATCTCTGTAACGATGAGTTAAGGAATGGTTTTGTATGGTATGTAAATGGGGGCAGAAAAAAACAACCGATTGCAAAAAAAATGGTCCATCTGCTGTATTAGGCATTTAGAAAGTTCAGCACTTTGGAAAACTTAAGTGGGCAGTAAGTACAGAAAATATTTTTTAATATATAAAATTACTCTACTGTGTAATTTTACAAATATGTTGGGTTTTTTTTGTTTTTGTTTTTTGTTTTGTTTTTTTTTCAACCAGAAATTATACATATTTTGAGAAACAATGAAGTTGCAATTTCCACTTTACCCTAGGAAACTGAAGCATTGTCACTTGCAAGCCCTGGATGATACAAAAGAAAACTTTTGGAATGATTACCTTGTCACTCAGCAGATGGCCTTCGTTAATGGCAATCATACAAATTTACCAGGCAGCCCAAGCTTTATCTGAGAGAAAGCATTATTAAGTCCCTGTGTAATTACTAAGTCCCTATGACTTTCATGACTTTGCTGCAGGAGATTTAAAACAGCTGCTGTTGTCGCTTTTTTCAGCTGCCTAGAGCTAAATACATTGATTTCACAGATGCACTACCCCAGAATCTAGGGCCATACCATATCACTGATCTTTAATCAGTGCTTTCTCCCATTGGTTTTGATTAAAAGATCAATTTTCAGAGTCATTTGATGGGTATATATCTACTTGCATTTGTGCTTTGTTTTTGTAGCTGTGCTTTCCATGGGAGAGAAATATTTCAGTGTTGTAAGAGTCCTATAGTGTGTAAAATCAAAGCAGTGACATATCTTGTTCGTGCTCCAGTTTATCACTATGCTGGTATATGTGTACTAAAACTCCTTGATGAGTGGTGTTGATACGATGTTCTTAGTTCTGTACCTGCAGAGTATCTTGTCTTGCAGAAGGTCACTCTCATGGGTCAGTGGTGGTGCACCTTGGCATCTTTTTTGTTCTCTTTGTGTTACTATTTTAGTTTATTTCTGCGGCATTGAATTTGATTAAATAAAGCTCTTACAGATAAACAGAACATTCCCTGCTGCAATTCATCTCAAGCCTGCTTCTTCCTCTTGAGAGAAACCAGCAGCTAAGTGAACTACTGAAAAATGTTTATGCTGACAGTCTGTTGGAAGCCCCTGTAGCATCTGCATCGGCTTGCATTTCTCCCTTGATGGAACACCTATGTCCACTTGCTTCACCTTATCAGAAGTTGCTGGTCAGACTCCTGAGCAAAGCTCCTCCATCTCCATTTTTTAATATGCCTTCAGAAAAAAAAAAAGAAATTGTAAGACTATTTGAAAACTCCATTTTGGGTGCATTTTTTGTTTGTGTTTAAAAGAAGAAATGTCAGCAGTTTTCCTTTACTCTCCCCATCTTCTCAGCTCAATGGGAATGTAAGATAAACTTGCATGACTTGCTCAGGTTATGTCATTTTTTATCCAGGTGCTGATAGCGATGAGGCTTTGCCAAAGCTCTTAACTTTTGGAATATGGCTATTGCATACTGCAGCTTCAACAGCATATGCAAAATTACTGATAAAGTGAGGAAATGAGTGTTTAGTGATGCTTGGCATATTTTTGAACACAAAAGTAACTGGCAGTAGACTCCAAAAGAGAGTTTTATATTATGACCTATCAATTCCAAGTAGCTTTATGGGAATTATGTAATGACATGTATTATTATTATTTCTTTTGATCCCAGTACACTGAAGCAGAAGCAGCAAGGAAGATCGTCAGGACAGTAATTTTCAGTGACTGTAAAGCTTACAGTTTTTAAGATGCATATAGCCTTATCTTCAAAGGTGCCAGGTCACAATTGTCATTGACTTTGAGCCAGTATGGAACAGTGGGGAAGGAGTGTGAAATAAACTAAATGACCCAGTCATATTTTTATTGTTCCTAATATTTTCTGCTTGTAAGGCTGTTTATTTTTATTATTCTTAAGTGGATGCCAAGTAACTTCTATTGACTTTACAGTGTCAGAGGAGTATTTTCAAAAAGAATCAACATTGGAGGGAAGGAGAAAGGGCACGGAGAGGTCTTGTGTGTCCTAACAGCAACACTGGGAACGTGTCACCTGGCTCATCTGCAGCGTGCCAGTGCTCCCACTGGAGCAGAGGATGTAACAGCATGTATTTCCTGGTACATCTGCTGTCTTCTTCTGCTAGCACAGAAGGGAGGAAAGGGATTCTGGCTCCAGCCTCTGGCCCCTGTTGGGTTGTTTGTTGGACAGACACAGCTTTCATATGTCAAGGATTTGGGGACCAAAACTTTGTTTGGCTTTTAAGTAGCAAACACAGAGTGGAGTGAAATACTGTCAGGGCAGAGTGAGCACTGCTCCTTTCTACACACACACAGACACACAAAATAAATGCTGGAGTAAACAATATTATGGCATTTTAACTTGTGCATACATACTGTGTTCCACCCTGAGTTAAAATATTACACCCTTAGCGTGATTATACTTTTATTTTTAACAGTGTTTCAGCCCTTTTCGTTTTTGTTTCCTGTTGCCTAAGGAAAGCTTAATAATGCATCAAGGTTTGGATTTTTTTTTTCTCACTTTAGTAAAACTGACCTAGTTTCCACCATAAAACCCCTGCCCCACAAAGAAAGAAACTTAAATAAAACACCCTCTATGAAAATGTAAAAGCCAACATTTGTAATATTTCTTCTACACGTTCTGAAATTAAAACTGTCCCATCTCCTCACGTTGTTAATGAGACTGAATTCATTTTGAGCTTTTTAATGGCTTAGCCTCCCTGCTGCCTGTGACACATGCTGCACAGTGTTATTTCATGGAGAACAATTGTTATGACAATTGTGAACATGATACAGAGTGAGAGTTTGAAGGTAAACACCAACAATTTTCCTGGTGCTATCATGTAACTGCTTACAGACTAATGAAAGCTTATAATATAAAAATGTTCCAAATGCCAAGAACCTTGAATAAGTATGCTGTGTCAGATATAAATAGCTCATAACTATAGACTACTTGTCACAAATCAGCTTTTTCTGTGAGTTGTCCAAATTCAGTAGCTGCAGGAAATAAGTTATGTAATGCAGACTTCTTGGTTCTCCCAGCAAGCCTTATAATGTATCATGTCTTCCGTTCAGGCATCCATTTATTGTTCATTATGAGGAAGACTTTTTGTCAGGATGAAGATTGTACAGTGTGAATACATGTGTATGTGCCTAATGCTGCTTCTGTCAGGTTTAATCAAACACGTGGCATAAGCCTGTAACAAAATGGGCACTTGTGGTTCATTTGTTCAAACAGTTGTGCTGAAGAATAATCTAGGTTTATCATTATCTAACTGTTGTCATCAGTGTGTATGGCATCCACAGCCAGTGATTCCATAAGGTTGCCAGTATTTTGTCAAATTCTCATTCTCTTCAATTATCCAGAATTGTCCCTTGTTTTTTTGGGGGGGTTGGGTTTTTTTTTTTTTTTTGTTTTTTTTTTTGTTTTTTTTTTTGTTGTTTTTTTAAATTAAACAATGTTAACCAGTTTGGTTTTGAGTCATCTTGGTAGCTGGAAAATACATCTGTTTTAAACTTGCCCACGGAACTGCTGTCTTCTCCTGTGGTATGTGATTTTGTTTAGGACAGGATCTTAGCTGGAGGCTGTAGCTGTATTGGAGAAAATACACTTTTATAATGTATTCATGCTTTCTTGAACGTGCTTATCACATAAGATAAAGAAACAGAACACAGGCATGAAACCAGAAATTCCACGTGATACTGAAGAGGGATAAAACTGGAGGTAATCACAGAACCACAGAATGTCAGGGATTCATACTGTCATTAGAGATTTTTCATTTTAATTGAGCTCTCATGTTTTTTTGGCTGAAAGGGAGTTCTCCATTACATTGTTTTTGAGCTAGAGTATGGTTAAAGAGATAAAAAAATAGTGAACAGAGTGGAAGGGTAGCCTGGTGGTCTGCATACTTCTACTCTGGTTACATACTCTTCTGATTGTATTTGACTCTTCATGTTTTTCTCCTTTTTCCTTACTTTGTATGTTGATCTATTCAGGTAGGAGTCCCCCCTGATCTTTGTAGTATTTAAATCATCTTTGTCCACTTGTGTGGTAGATTTACTGCCTGAATTGAGTGCTGACCTATACCTCTGAAGGAATCTATTCAGGCAAAAGAACCAATGCATCCCTCTCCACACACATACAGATATATTGAGTTAAGAATGGAAAATATAGGCAAGAGGTTCTGGGGAAGGAAAAAAAGGTACTGAGTAGAATGTGAAGAGGTAAAAATGATTAAAACCAGAGAGGAGAAAAGACGAGATTGCAGATCTAAGTTTACAATTACAAGCACGGAGTTCACAAGCACTGCAATGCAAGTCAAACAGTTCCCCTGTGCAGCTTTGCACCGCAGTTCCTCCCTTTATCAAAGGCAGAGATTCTCCTACCCCAAGTAGAAGCCCCACTGGATGAAATGTTGATGTTAAGACTTACAGAAAACAATTGAAGTATTGAGAATCAACTGCAGATTTAGGGAAGAGAAATGAAGAAAGGAGAGGCCAACTGTGCTGCATGAAGCACATACACTCAGACATGTACTCATCACAGGAGGATAAGAGATGACTGATGAAGATATTCTTGATATCTTTGAAGGCAGAAAAAATTAGTTCATCCTTTCTATCAACTGTAGACAATTAGGAAAACAAGGATTCATAGTAGTTGATGGCAGAAGCGTCATCATACTCAGATGTAAGTAAATCATAATTTCTCTTACCCTCAGTTCTGCAAGGGTACACACTTATACTGTTCCATTTACATGACTGTATCAATGCAGTAAAACTTTTTACTTGTACTTCCTTGTACTGGTTATTTTCAAGCTGTTTTCCATCTTCATATGTTCTGACAGCTTCCTTCCCTTGGAAGACTTGTTCCAAGAAAAAGGTATAAAATTCCCTTCCATATTGAAGCAATAAAAAGCTTGGCAGGCAAGCTAAATAAACTGAATCAATATAGTGCTAATCTGTGTGCTAAATACAGCTCAGCAATCATTTTGCAGGTTGTTTTGTTACATCATTAAAACTACTTACCTGTGGCACTTAGTTTGTAACTTCCTTAAGGAAGACTTACATCTTTTCTATACAGTATGATGATTCAGGTAACGTAGAAACAGAGCTGATTACTATAAAGACTGCTCTGAAAGCAGTGCATCCTATTTTATTATATTGGTCCACAATATTAGACTGATGGTAATTGATGGTGATATGGCAACAGAGGTTGAATCTTCCCACCAGCGTTCCCTTACATTTTGTTGCCATGAGAGAGATGGCAGCAGAGGGGCATTCTGTCATGGAAGTGCATGTGAGGCAAAGGTGTGTCACTGAATTGCTTCACATGGAAAAAATGGCACCCATATACATTCACTGACACATGCTGTTTGTTTATGGAGACCAGTCAGTAGAAGTGAGCGCAGTAGGTGGTGCTTTTCAACAGAAGCAACAGCAACATGAAAGACAAGCCGTGTTCCAGATGGCCTTGCATGGCTGTCACACCACAGAATTGAACGTGTTTCAATCAGCTCATCTGTGCAAATCAGCAAATTACGACCAGAGATCTGTGTACAGAGCTGAATATTGGCTTCAGTGCATTGGAAATGATGGTGGCAGTGCTGGAGTATCACAGAGTTTGTGCCATGTGTGTCCCATGAATGCTCACACAGGAATAGAAAGAACCCCATACATAAATTTCTCAGGACTGACTGAACCCGTTTAAGGCTGAAGGTCACAGTTTCCTGGTTCACATACTGATGAGACAAGGTGTCACCACTACATGCTGGAGTTAAAATGGCAGTGTGCGGAGTGGTGAGATGTAAATTTCTCACTGAAGGAAAAGTTCAAGATGCAGCCCTCTGCAAGTAAAATGATGCGCACTTCTTTTCGTGTAGGAAAGGGGTGATCCTTCTGGATTTCTTGGAACCTGGACAAACCATCAACTCTGACCACTACATGGCAATGCTGACTGAGCTGAAGGTTCAAACTTCCAGAGTCAGGCCAAAGATGAAGACAACCTTTCTCTTGCAATATGGAAATGCCAGGCCCCATACCAGTTTGAAGACTGTGGAGCACATTGACTAGACTGTTCTACCACAGCCGCTGTACAGTCCTGATTTGGCACCTTCTGATTTCCATCTGTTAGACCAATGAAAGATGGAGTGTGTGGGCAACATTTTCCTACCTCTGCTGGTGCAGATTTTTATGAGCAAGTCATGCAGGCTCTTGTTCATTGCTGGCAAAAATGCATAGCTAAAGCTGGTGACTATGTTGAAAAATAGCATTTTGTAGCTGAGAATTTTCTCTATCAAAGAGTGTTACTGTGCTCTCTGTTTCTGTTGTAGTTTCCATGGAAATAAAAAGGAGGCATTACTTTTGGGGTGACCTACATATCCCCTACAGGTTGTCTCTTCCCTTAATAATCTCAACAAAGATGTTGTGGCCCTGCTGCTTTATTGGTCTAAATTGCAATATACTCTGTCTTGGGTTTGTTTGTTTTGATTTGGCATCTTTTTTGAATACTTGTTCACTACTGCAGAATGATTTCTGCCACTTGCTTCTTCCCTGCTGTTTAGAACAAATTGTCCTAAAATCTGTTGAGCATCATTATTGTTGGTACACTTGCAACATAGAATTATGTAATATTGTGTTAGGAGGAAGCACTGAATACCACTTACAGAAATTAATGGAACAGAATCCTTTTAATTAAATTGTAAGTTCTGGAATTCAGCAGAAAACGCACAGCATCATGCAGGATTTTTTCAGAATGCTTCCTCTGGCCACTTTTATAAAACAGACTTCTAAATGTCCTGCTAGCCCTGAGTCTCATACTGAAGACTCACGTCTAAGGAAATTGGCCAGCCTGGTACGTGCTGTTTTGTTATGAGTCCATACGGAGTAATTCCTGCTAAGAAGTCAGCTCCTGAATTACCTGTAAGGCAGCCCTGTGCTTCAGGATGCTAAACCAGCTTATTTGCGTCATAGCAGAATGGGTGGAGATGAGAACCATCACCATGCTAGGATTACCTGCTGCATCTGATGCACTGCAGCACCTGCTGGGACATGTAACCCAAAGTGCACTTCTGTGTGCCAGCACAGGCTGCCACAGCACAAGGATTCACTTCCAAGTTCAGATTTTTTAGTTCTTATTTTCTTCCTTCACCTCTCTTGTGCTTTTGGAGTACTGTGGGAGAATAATTGTAGATTATGATGTCTGAGGAGATTTCCTGCAGCCACTAAAACAAGCACCATGCAGGGCTTCCAGTGTTTCTTGATAAGTGTTGTGATGTCTGTGCTGCACTGAAGAGCAAGTGGAGCTGAGCATTTCTGTCTCCACAGCACAAATGGGAGCTGAATGAACAGACCTCTGTGTGAAAGAGCTGTGGGGTAAAATTATTGGAAACACTGACCTTACAACTGTGGCTTTGCATCTCAAAATGCTGAGATTTCACTTTCCCTTCCCTTCCCTTCCCTTCCCTTCCCTTCCCTTCCCTTCCCTTCCCTTCCCTTCCCTTCCCTTCCCTTCCCTTCCCTTCCCTTCCCTTCCCTTCCCTTCCCTTCCCTTCCCTTCCCTTCCCTTCCCTTCCCTTCCCTTCCCTTCCCTTCCCTTCCCTTCCCTTCCCTTCCCTTCCCTTCCCTTCCCTTCCCTTCCCTTCTTTGTGGACTTATGCTTTCATGCATTGCTGAAGTGAGCAGTCTGAACCTTAGAAAGAGTTTAATGAACTTCATGGAACAACCATTCTGCATGTGGTTGTTAAACTGAGTTAATAAGAAGAAAGTCATTTAGGTGTATGTTTTATCCTTCTTTAGCTCAAATTACGTTATACATTATGTAGCAATCATTATGCAGGAGAATTAGATTAATGATAGCCTGAAGCAGATATTCTAGACCTGTTGTTTTATAAAGAATTAGGTTTGAGATGAAAAACTTATTTTCCTATGAACTGTGCTGTAGGTGGTACAAACACTGATAACTGGTGGCAGATAATCATTCTAAATATATTACTTTCGATAATTTACAATAAATAGCACTAATGCTTACATTTTTCATGTTTATTTGAGTTGGTTGATTCTTTTAAAATGTATTAGCTTAATCACTTGCTAATGAGTTTTTTTTTCTTTCATCAGTATACAAATTAGTTTTTAGGACATTGGATACTATAAAACCTGTCAGCTACGTACTGGTAGGATGTAGACACTGTGGAGTTACATGACATTAGACCTAGATAATAATCAAATGAAGTATCATTATCAGCTCACAATATCATTTGTGATATTCTACCTTAGGAATGAATATTGTAACAGTAACTGCTCCTATGTATGAAATGTTGTGACCTGTTTTCAAAGAAGTTTAATGTCATAATTCTTCAGTAATAAAATACTTGCTTTTAGACATTCTAGCCAGCCACAACATTTATACCAGTGGAGGAATAAATGTGGACAATCTCCTCTCATAATGTAAGATAACTGACAAGTATCAAGAATAGAGCATTATCAGTGATTCAGTACAGTATGGGTTTTGAAATAGCAAGTATTTAATTATTCATAACTGCAGTTACACAGTGGTTGTTCTTATATAATGAATTCTCCTACACCGTAATACTTAGAATAAATGTTGAACTGATCTATGCAAGATTATGCTGAAAATGTACATTCAATCTGTTAGTTGAAGGCATAGTCTAGTGCAAAGCTAAAGCAAACCAGACACCTTTTAGTGACTGTAAAATGTTCTTTTTCTATATTTTTAAAACTAAAGGCAAAATCACAGCTTCTGCTGAAATCAATGTCAATTCTACCAATGGAAGAAAGATTTCGTTTCAGATGTAGAAAGCAGGAAATTTTCAGTCTTCTCCCTCTGCCTTAGATATATCAGTGGACCCAGTATTTCTGCATTAAGTCTTAGATGGGCCTATGTGCTGATGATATTCAAGGCAAATAATCTTTTACTGTGCTTTCAAAGCAGTTAGTATATTGTATATCTCTAAAGTGCTTCTGTTTGTTGATATCTCCTTCACTTCTTTGTCCTTCGCTTGTGTATGATGTCCCTCAGAAAAGATTTGGGAATCAGTCATCCCAAAAGTTGTCTGTTAGCTGAGATCTGAAGTGAGCTACGTGTGTTAATTCCATTTAGAAGTTTGTAGCAATATACTCATCAGTGTGTAGGTATTATAATAACTGGCTTAGTGGAGACATATATATATGATTCTGTATAGCAAGTTGTCAGTTCATAGTAATGGGGAAGTTTTACCATCAATGGGATAAGTTGTTGTTTGTAGGTATGTTAACTACAGGACCTGACATCTTGTCTGCCAAAGTAACGTAGACATTACCAAACAACTCCTGCTTAAGTATCACCACATCAGTGAAAGGTAAAATACTTTGTATACTATGTAAAGTACAATTGAGTCTGCAGTCCTCAAGAACCCCAGGAAAGATTGCCATAAAAGTGAACATAATTTACCAGCAAAAGATCTCTCTCAGGGATACAGCCTGAATTAAAACACCATGAAAAGAGAATTCCTGATGAAGTATGTCAAAAAAACACTCAGAGTAAATCAGTGATATATAGGAACAATTTTTTAGGTTGGCTGGTTTTGTATGAGGAGTGAGAGATTTTGTTTGTATGCATACACATTTGTGTTTCAAAAAATTGTTTATATATCACTTATTTACTTATTTATTTATTTATTGGAGGTGATTTCAAAATGGCTGACTTGCAACAAGGCGTTTTTAAAATGTTTTTCATCTAGGAATGAGACAAATACATGGAACACAGAGTGTGTTCATTCATGCCTGCAGAGAGGGCTTTTCCAAACAGGAAGTATTTAAAAGGGAGAATTAAGAACCATATAAAGGGGGCCAAGATTGTGTTTCAGAAAAGACAACAGAGGGAAAGTTGTATATAATAACTGTGTTAATCTCATGCCATTTATTTGAGTGTACAATTCTGTTCTAAAGAATGACATGAGGGCTGCTCCGAAAGCAACGCCTCTTATTTTATTCTTTTGTCCCACTGGAAGTGGATGTTGTTGGTATGGCAATAGAAGTTGAACCATCCCACTAATATTCCATTACATTTTGTTGCCATTTGACAGATGGCAGCAGAGGGGCAGTCTGACAAAATGGCGCCTGACATGAAAGTGTGTATGAAGCAAAGGGGTGTCATTTAATTCTTCCAATGGCACCCGTTGACATTCATTAGCATTTGCAGAACATTTATGGAAAGCAAACAGTCACTGTGAGCTCAGTGAGGCAGTGGGTGGTGCATCTCAGCAACAATGCTGTCATAGCAGCTGAGAAACTGTGGGTCACCTCTAGTGGTGCAGATTTTTACGAGCACAGCGTGCAGGTTCTTGTTCATTGCTGGCAATAATGCATGGCTTATAGTGGAGACTATGTTGAAAAATAGTGTTTTGTGGCTAAGAATTTGCCCTATCATAACTTCTGCTCTTTGAAGCTTTTGTAGTTTCCATGGAAATAAGTAGGAGACTTTACTTTCGGAGTGACCTATGTATTACCCATTTTCCAGGTCTGACTTAGCAGACTGCCAGCCCTTTTCCGCATTCCTAGCTGTGGTTGATGAAAACTGGCGCAGTGACCTTTCTCCAAAATTAAATTTTCAATTCCATTCTTCAGCATCTGTATGCTGAGCAAGTTACTTTTTTTTT
Organism: Tympanuchus pallidicinctus; assembly: GCF_026119805.1. Lineage (NCBI taxonomy): Eukaryota > Metazoa > Chordata > Aves > Galliformes > Phasianidae > Tympanuchus > Tympanuchus pallidicinctus. Next base: position 24,209,771 of record NW_026294802.1, read on the forward strand.
TTTTTAAGATCAGCCTCCTAAATCTTTACTTCATTAGAAAGGTCAGAGAACAAAAAAGCCATCGGTGGAGGCAAATCAGTCCATATCATTTGAGTTCACATCAGTCACAGGGATACCCCAGTGTTTGGGTACCACAAAACCAAACTGTCCCATTTTTGGGAAGGGTTGTGCTAAAGGTTTGAAGGGAACGATGTTGGAAGATGTGCAGTTAAGACTACAAAGTATCATGGGAAGTGTGGGCTCATGTTTCCCATAAACCTAAGCATGCACAAGTTTGGCAGACACCTACTTTCGTGACTGCATGGATACAGCATTAATGAAACATCATCTTAGGAGGGAAAGAAACTGTCCTGTCTCAATTAATATAAGCTCTTTGTTTTGCTTCTCTAATTAATTTCATTTTATTTTCGTGAACATTTTAGGTGTATCAATACATGCATGAAACCATAACTGTTAATGGCTGCCCCGAGTTCCGAGCCAGGGCCACTGCAAAGGTAGGATACGTGCAACTGTTGAAGTACGTGGTACCAAAGTGACCCAGTAATTGACTGTGCGCGTGTGTGTTTCAGGTATTCGTGTGTACACTGTAAGAAAATTTAGACATCAGTGGCAGCCCAGAGTCTAGAACCAGTGCTACTTCCCAGGTAACAATCATAATGGAAAATTTAAACCTTTATGCTGCTTCTGTAGCTTAAGAAAAGAGAATGATTTTGTGGAAATTGATGTTTTTTGAAAAGGTGCTTTGCAAAAGCAAATCTACTGGGTAATTCTATAGAAGTCTGCCTGCTACAGTCTATATTTCAGTGGACTATTTTTGCATATATCTCATCCAGTGAGGACACAATGATTTAGGAGGTAGCAACTGCACAGTCAAAATTTAACTTCAATTAACGGGAGCTGTAGGTGCTGAGCAAGTAGTAAGCATGAGCAGTGACACAAGTGGCTGGATCAGGAGAATCCACAGCCGAATGCAAGTCCACTTCTTCTGATGCATTACCTGTTCTAATGAAGTATTTTGTCTCTCTGTTCATATGAACCTGCTCCTCTCGTGTCCTTAGGCCATGACAGCTACTTTACTGCTATTAGTAAAACGGTAATTTTCTAAGGAAATCCACACAAACTTGAAGGAATATATTCTGTATTCTGGTGTGTAGTACGCTCTATATTTTCATAAGATGCACAAAGATAGACAATTCCAGACAGGGACGTTCACTCACCATGACTTTATTTTTTCCATTATCGTTTTGTACTCAAGATTGTCTTCTGGATGGTAAAGCAGGTACTGTGCAGAACAAGTAAACCTGCAAAAGCCATAAATCCAGTTTAGAAGTATTTCATTATGGTCTCACTCCTGGGAAGTTAGTGACGGACTCCCAGAAATCTTAATGGGAATAAGATCTTACCATTATGCATTTGTGTTAGGAATTTTCATGTAAAGTTGCATCAAATGATGAAGGTTGGGAGTATGTTATTAAAAGATTTCTGCAGTGTTTTAGAAAAGTAAGCCCAATAGTAGCCAGCAAATAATATTCAAAACTTCAGTATGTTTTCCTTACTAAGTAGAACATCAGGTTGTTCTGATTTTAACCTTCATCTGAGAGAAACTTAATGGTCAATGTAAATTTTTAAGGTCTGTGCTGCAATACAGAGAAATGTGTATGTGAGATCCTGCTTTGTCTACACTACAACTAAACATAGAAATTTCTGCTATGTTGCATAATAAATGGGGAGAAATCCAATTAGTGTTTGCCATTCTCATTTCTTATTCATATAGAACAGCAGGGTTACAGAGCAATGTTTCGATACCGCAATATTTCCTGGTTATTTCTGGGCTGTCTGCATTGCATTCTCCTAGTGCATTCATGTCTGACATTAAATGTGTGCATGATGACGAGGTCTGCATGTGCAAAAACACCTAACCAAGAACGATCCATTATGTCATGTCATCTACTAGCTTCTATGAAGCATAAGCACTGTTAGGATGCTCAAAAAGTATTAGTGTAATGCAGAATTGTTCTAGCGGGTTGGCCTACAAACATACTTTGAAAAGGATGCAAATATTGTTTATTTAATGATTTACTGAGATCTGTAATTAAAGTAAAAAAACATCTGCAGTGAAAAACTGAAATATAATGTGTTACAGTTTTCTAAGTACAGGCTTTACAGTTTGCTGTGTGTTTTTTTTTTCCAAATTAAGATGAAAATCTAGGATTTTTTAAATTTATCTATAATTGCATTCTCTTGAAATTAATTTTGCAATAAAAGTTTCAATCAGATTATATTGTAAAAAATCGTATTCCTGTTCCAGGAGTTATTTCATTAGTGAAATTTCGTGAAGATTATAATTAAACTTCCTAAGACAGTGTCCCTTCAGGAATTTTTCTGTGCACAAAGAATAAAATAACCAATTCTGCACATTGGAAAGCAAAGCAGAGAATTAACCATTCAGTTCATCCACTTTATTTCGGCTAGGAACACAGTGCAGCTCACGTCATCTGATCCAACACTAGCACTTTTTCCCTGTGAAAAGGTGAAGAAGAACTGCAGTAGATCAGAAATGCTCACCCCTGCATAGACAGGCTTCCTGGTACCTCCTTCTGGCTCTGCTGCTAACTTTCTGAGTTACTGTTGACAAGTCACCTGAATTCTCTACTCTTCTGCTTATTCCTTTATTTCAAATACAATGGCATGGAACTTAATTTTTGCGAAGTGCTTTCAGATAATCAGAAAAAAGGGAAAAAAAAGGCAGAATAAGATGCTGAAATGTTTTCACAGAGATGGGTTCTTCCTGCAATATGAACAACAGAGTGTATCAGCGTTCTCCCTGTATAGCCAAATCACTGTTTTTTCTTCCAGGCAACAGTTGCTGCTTTTGCTGCAAGCGAAGGCCATTCACACCCGCGAGTGGTTGAGCTGCCAAAGACAGATGAAGGCCTGGGATTTAATGTGATGGGAGGAAAGGAACAAAATTCACCCATTTACATTTCCCGCATAATTCCTGGAGGAGTGGCAGAAAGGCACGGAGGGCTCAAACGGGGCGACCAGCTGCTCTCAGTTAATGGAGTGGTATGTGGAAATTCGATAGACCTTTCATTTGCATCTGGATTTTCATTTTCCACAGCTGTTCTGATACCCTGATTTAAAGTCCAACCGTATGAAATATAAAGAATTAGCTCTGCGAGTTACCTTCAGTTCTCATTTATGGTGTGGTGAGGCAAACAATTTTGTGCCACTACAATTTGTGTTGGAATGGAGGTTTCTTGAAGAGCTTCATTTTACATTCACACCACATGCCGAACTAACAGGGAAGTTATATCTTTCTAATTGATAATTGAGCAAATTCCTTATGTAGTAAAAGCACTAAAACACCTTTTGTTGTTTTTGCATTCTGTAGCCTCTGAGACATGCAGGTCTTTCCATATATTGATGCCTCTGTGGTACTGATGCAGTCTTGTGACCTTCAGAGCATTAAAAAAAATAATAATAATAAATTGATAAACACATCTGCCTCTGATTTGCAATGGCAAATGCCTTCCAGATTTCTTTTAAATGACATTCACCCACCTATGACGTATTTATCAGAGAATTATCTGTGCAAATGAACTCATACAGGGAGCAGGTATGGTAAGTTAAAAAGGCACATTTTTACATAGTCATTTTTCATTTAAGTCAGTACTGCAAAATGGAGTGTTTCACTGTAGTTTTATTATAAATGTCAGTATGGAGGTAAAAATAAAAGGCTTTTGGAACAGAGAAGGAAAATCAGGTTCCACCTGTAATAATATGGGTCAAATCTTACCTTTCATTTTGCCTTTTATTCCCTTTTACAAGGAAAAGTAAAATAAACTCCTAAAAATGTGAGCGTATGCAATCATATCACCCCACTCCTCTCTTAATGAAAACATAATCATTTTCAATGTAAAGCCTGCATCTGAACCTTGTATTTAAATACACCAAAGGGAGTCACAAGCAATTTCTGAATCCGGTAATAAATATCAGGCACTGCAGCTTAAATTTTCTCCTTGTTGCAAGTCTGTAAAGAATGAAGGAAGTGCCCTATTCTAATGCTTTCATGTTGTCATCTGTTTATCTCAAACAATAGGTATTCCCCTTGTCTTGAGTATCAGCATAACAATTCAGACAGGCTTTTTACCACTTCTTCTGTCAACAATCCTGTTCTCAAAAGAGAAATAATCATTCTGTAAGCTTCCTAGCCCCAGTACACAACAAGAAGAAAAAGATAAAAAACAAAGAAACAAAAGATCATTTAGTCTCAGGGAAAAAGAAACCGAATGAACATTTAATAAGTATATTGCCTGAACTTCACTGACTGGAAGTAGATTAAATAATTTTGTTATTGATCAGCTGTCTTTTCCATAGGTAAACAAACATTCAGCAGTGAGGAGTTTATCCACTAATTGATGTGTGATTCTCAAAAAATCCTTTTACTTTCAACAGTGTGTAGGCAAATACTGAGGAGGAAAGTAATGAACCTTCACTTAAATAGATATACTGACTTTGACTCTGTTGTCACCTCTACTTCGTGATAGTCTTCCAAAAAAAAAATCACAAATGTGCTCCACAATGCATGTTAAGCTAATGTAGCCGAAAACACAATATAAAATTCCCAAATGCATGTAGGCATTGAGAAAGCTGATTCTGAGATACATCAGAGCTGCTCGTGTGTTCAGAGTCTGAACAACAGAATTTGGAATTTGAATTGCAATTTCATACTTGAAATAACGCTTATGAGCAACTGCTCACAAACCAGTCTTGGGCTCAATAAGCCCATACAATATGATTCTTTAAAAGAGAAAAATTATAGAGCTGGCAACTTGTTTGCAGACAGCTTGAGACAGGAGGAGGTCTAAATTTAACATTGTTCACTGGTGCTAGTTCACTTTGCAACTCTGAATTGAACCGAAGAGAAGCAAATAGTATACAGTATGTACAATATAACAGACGGCTCAGCAGTGGAACATGGAATGAAAATGAAGTAAGTGTAACTTGTTTGTGCCCAGAATTTGGTGGTTATCCAATTTCATAATTATTGACATAAAATTAGAGCCGAGCGTTCAGAATCCAGATTCTTTGTCCCAGCATGAATAGGATGACTGTTCCTTCAACTGTTTCACCAGACGTTAAAGAAATTGCTTTCTCCTTATGCTGGGTATTTCCTTACATACTTTTGTCCCATACCCCCTAAAAGTAAAGGAAATTGAAAGCACCGAGCCCTGCAGATGGCTTGGCAGAGGCATTTGTTGGTGACTGTTAATACCTGGCAGAGATTCTTTGTTTATCAGATACCTGGTTTGAGTTCAGATACAGACAAGGATGTGAAATAGATATATAAAGGTTAGTTTCTCACCCAAGTGTTTGCTTACAGATACCTTGTAAAAATGTTCTAGTCTGTCTCTCATCACGTGGAGTAACAACCGGATTCTCATTCTTGTCTGCAAGGGACTGGGTTTTTGTTTTTGTTTTGTTTATATTTATGACAAGTGTGTTTGCTTGGATGCTGTAAATATTGGTGTTTCCTGAACCATTTCTGCAGTTCTTTCAGCTATTCCTGTCTGTGAAGTATTTCATCTTCCTTGTTAATACAATCTGCCAATGCAATAAAGGGAAGAAATATGAGAATATACATAGGCAACAATTGCATATTAAATCAAAATACAAAAATATTAGATCTCACCTTTGGTGGACAGTTCTAAAGTAATATAAGTGTCAGATCCTCGCCACGTCCCCAGCCAGTGTAATCTAGGCAGTGAAATCCCTTGTGCAGGCATGACTGATAGCAGCAGGAGCATTTTGCCAGCACAGCCGTAGTGATTTGCGGAGAGAGGAGAAATCAATCTGCAAAACAACTTCCTTTGCTGGTATAACCTCTCCCAACTCCCAACTCCAAGGGGTTTTCCTATTTATGTTGTGCAGCTTCAGCTATGCAGAAAAAGCATTTCTCGGGCTTTCAAAACATGAGTGCAAGTAGCAGTGAAGATGTTAATGGCAAGTATAGCAGTGATTTAAAAGCAGCTGAAACCTTTGGTTAAGACCTGAGCTGAGTAAGTTTGGAGAGTAAGATTTGTTTTTAGCACAGGTATGTTTTATGCTGCCTTTGTTTGTTTCCCCATTTTGCTTATTTTTCAGAGCTCTGTATCATTACTATTCAAGTCAATGGGAGTCTTCCATTGACCTGGATAGCAACGAAGTCATATGCTACATTTCTAATTAGAAAATACTGGCTGTAAACAGGAAAAACAAGGCTGGAGGCAAATGGGAAGAAAACAGGCATTCATGAATTAAATACAGATTGCTAGTATGTATAAAGTGTTAAAGTACTCCATCTTATAATTCCTTTAAAGAATACATAAAATCACAATTCTTTATTGATGTCATTTACAACCTGGGGAAGATGTTTTAATTCGCATCTATGTCTTCTTTTCTGAGAGCTCATTCACAGCATTCATCTACAGATTCCTATTTCAGCACTTTTTGGAGCATTACATTCACTGTTTCTTACACAGCAACAATTTCTTCTTCCAGTACTTCAAGCTAAACCTTTTTTTCCCCACATTGCTTCTAGGTAGTAGTGTTTGTTCAGCAGATTTATCCCATTCACAGTTTCTAGCAAATCTGGTCATCACGGATCATGAATTTTCTTGAAGATCTTTGAACAGGAAACCTAGTGGACAAATTTCATGAGCATACAGTTCCAAAACATGAAGCCATTCATTTCTCTCAAAAATCAAGTAGATGCTTAGAATCACAGAATGCTGTGGGTTGGAAGGGACCTTTAAGGTCACCTAGTTCCAACTGCCTGCTATAGGCAGGGACACCTCCCTCTAGACCAGGTTGCTCGAAGCCCCATCCAGCCTGGCCTTGAATGCTTCCGGGTTGGGCATTCAAGGTTTTCTCTTTTTCTGATAATCATTTTGGTACATCACATGAAACAACATTCATTATTTCTCTAAGTCGCATAGTTTTTGAAGCAGCGTACGTTTCTGTAGAAACATGAGTCTGTCAGTTGACCAAAACTATTGAAATAATTATTTGGATTAATGTGTTAAAGGACATTTACCAGAAGGAAGGAGGATAAACACCATGGTGATAAGCTTGGATTGTGTTTTGTATGTAATTTATGTAGAGGCGCATTGTGTCTGGTTTTTGAAACTTCTAAATCATTATTGCTAGCTCATGGTGTGCCACAGTGGAATTCTTATTCATTGTGTTCTTGGACAATGCTTCTCAGCATTTCTAGCATCTTCTAACATCTGACAGTTGCTATAACGATGCTAAGTTATTCTTTTAGCGTGAAATGAGCATCGAATGTTTTTAACGCTGATGGTTCTCTCTGGAGGCCTTTAGTTATAGTCTCATTTTAAATAGCAGGGTATACATTGAAGTTTTAAACCAGCATGTAGTAAAAGCTTGTTTTCTTATTCTATGTGGGAAGAAATTGACATTTTTAAATGGTTTAAAATCAACATGAAGATCTCGGTGGTGTAAGCTTTTTTCTGCGCAGAGATACTTTTGTTTTTTGGACTATTTCCTACACCATGTGGGCAATCACACACCATTAGAAAATGTCACCCTTGTTCCTAAGGAGTGGAACAATCTACATGTATGAAAAGCACTCCAGTCAATCCATGTAATGATAGAAATTAAATATTCTTTTCACAGCCAAATTACTTCCCCCGTTTGGAAATTTACTGTTTCAAGCAATGCTAGCACAAAAATCAGAGCGTGAGCCCCCTTCGGTATGCATTTGGCAACACAGCAGGTTTCACCTTACTATTTTCCAGAAAGAGGAAGAAAATGTGTTTGTTAGGCAAGAACTTGAAATGCTTCAGGTGTCAGTGTTTGATTACACACAGCTAACCAGGTAAAGACCAGTTCCATTCGACAGAACCGCTGCCATTTCTGTGTTCAGTGTGTGAGCAGTGCCATCAGCTCCTTAGTGCAAGGGCTGTCCCTGGGAGCTGTGGGTGTGCTTCTCCTCCTGCAGCTCTGTGACTGCTCTGTCACCACCCATCACTCGCAGTGGGATCCTGGCAGGGCCACAGCATAAGAGAGGAACCGCAATTTCAGACTTGCAATTTCTTCATTTCTTGCTAACATGTTAATAAGATTTTGTGTTCACTCTGTTTTCCACTTTATTTTTGTACCTTGCAATTCGGGTGTTTGGGTTTTTACTGCAGGAGCTGAGTTGGATTTTTTGCATTATTTTTGTTTGCATAAAGCACGTAGAGTATTTCCCCTTCTCTTCACGTGGATCGTAACTTAGGTTTGTAATGCAACCTGAAACACATTTCAGTTATGTAAAATATGAACACATTCACAATAGTGTACAAGTTTTACTTAACTCCACACTTTCCTGTAATGGTTCCTTGAAAACTGTAAAGCTTGAAAATTTCCTAAAACCTTGACAGCTTTTTCATGGTAGCAAGTGCAAAAAAAGAGGACAGAGCTCTGGATCAAAGCAGCGTTTTTGGTATTAAATCTGTGCTCCTTGCCTCCAGAGCGTTGAAGGGGAGCATCACGAGAAGGCGGTGGAGCTCCTGAAGGCGGCCAAGGACAGCGTGAAGCTGGTGGTACGCTACACTCCCAAGGTGCTGGAGGAGATGGAGGCTCGCTTCGAAAAACTGAGAACAGCACGACGCCGGCAACAGCAGCAATTGCTCATTCAGCAGCAGCAACAGCAGCAAAATACACAGCAAAATCACATGTCGTAGGTGAGAGTATTCATTGTCTTCCTTAAGGCCCTCGGCAGGGCAGGGCCTGGCACCAGGACCCATCCAAGCCCAGCCAGGAGGAGGCAGCAGGGGCACGGAGGCAGCACCAGCCCAGTCCAAGGCCAGGACCAGCTGGGGACCTACGGGAGGGCCCAGCTGAGTGGGGCCTGAGGCTGGGCAGGGCAGGGCTGTGGGGAGCTGAAGCTGGCACAGTGGCCTGGCTGGAGCGAGGGCTGATGGCCCAGGGGGTGACATTGGGTCCTGCACCTGGGGCAGGTTGGGGAACCATTGGGGTGGACTGGGAGAGAGCCCTGGCAAGCACTTGCTGCATTGAGGACTAGGAGAGCTCATCCTTTGGTACGTTTCCGTGTGATCTGCCCCAATTAAAATGCATTTTGAAAATAGGTGAATGAAAGGCCTGCACAAATTCTGGAGCCAGTTTCCAAGAACCCAAAAATCGGTGCCTACTGTGCAGCACTGGTGTATATGCGAGCAAGACTGGCATATATGCAAGTCTTGCGTATAAGAAATCTGCATTGCCTGGAAACAGCGGTGATAAGAGCATACTACCAGATTTTGATAGCTTGATATATTTTCAACCATACCTTTATTACAGTGCAACAGAGCATTAACATTTGCTGCTCATATGTGAAGAAAAGTTTTCTTGTACCGGTCCTTCTGCAGCCCCACACTTCGGTCCATGGTTCCTGTGCAGGGAAGCCACAAGTCTTACCTCTCCTGTCCATTTCGGCAGGAAATACTCATGACTGATATTCAGTATTACAGCAGCTTCCAAGAGGCTTGTGTCTTTTCCAATGCTGTCAGAACTGGTGATGTGTGAGGTACAGAGATATCAAAGCCCGGATTTTCGTTAGTTGCATGTTTTCTGAAATCAGTGGCAGCTTGTGTCTTGAGCACATATATAATAAATACAAATGAATATATATATAATAAATTTATTTATATAATAAATCCCAAATGAAGTCAAATTGGAAGCACGTGGTAAAGTAAGAGTTTAAATCCTGATTCTCTACATTTTATACCAGCAGTTCCCAAAATGCGACATTTGTACCAATAATATTCTACAGCTGATTCCTAAAGTCCTCTAGTGATAAGAAACTGAAGCTCCAAGTGGTGGTGTCATTGTTACTCCTTGACACTGACCTTTGCTGATAGTTAGGGAAGAAAAAGCCCTGGTAGGCCATCAGACTTCCAGTTTCGTTGATGCAGGAAACAGTGAAGTCTGTGAAGATTCCTTTTTTTTTTAAAAAAAAAAAAAAAAAAGGCTTTTCAAATTTTTTTTTTTTAGCAAATAAGGTATTTTTACTCATTTTACATTTTTATCTAAAAGGGGAAGAAAGGCAGGCAGAGACAGCCAGCAATTAAATTCCTCAATTCTTTGTTCTTGCTCTGAGAAATGTGTTTCTTTAATTCTAGGTTATTCTCAAGAAAAAAAAAGCCTCGATCAAGAGTGCAGTAATCAAGCAACCAGAGCTGTACTTCAGTATTCCATTAAAAGGAAGCAACTACAGAAACACGAAACAGAATTCATCTGGAAAATGTTTAGTACAAGAATAATGTAGTTAAGACAGCCATATAGAGGGTACTTATCATTATTAGACTTTTCAGAACATGGCAGTCACAGATACACAGTAGTTCTGTGACTCCATTCCTAATGAGAACAGCATGGTAAATAAATGCTAAGAGACAGAGAAGTCCAGGGCTTCCAAATAATGGTTTGATCTAATCTTGCACTCCTTACTCTCACAAAGTGGCTGGTTGGCTTTCTCTAGTCAGTGGAAGTTTTGGCTTAAGGAGATCAAGATTGGCTGTTTTGGGGGACAGAGTCTTTCTTTATAGTTATCTCCAGAAATAAACAACTGCATCAGTTCAGAATTTTGCCACAGACATCAAACTCACACATCGCACTTCACAGCCACTTTGTACTATATATTGTAGAGCTGTTTTAACCTAACTTCCTGTTTATAATTTTCAATTTTCCCTCTGAAAATAGCAATTTACTATATTTATAAAGTATTCCATTTGTAGAAGCAATTGGCTTTTTACTCTTGGTGTTTCCATATATTTTATTATGCATCAACAGAGTGAGAAAGTTTTAGGTCAATTTTAATTTTATTAGTGGTAAAGTTAGGGAATCCTAGAACTGTATTTTTAAATGTAGGCATTGCTTGTATCTATTATAGCTACTATTCAGAAATCTATAACTGGATATATTATATATTTATTCCATAAAATATATATTGTCTGAATGTACCTGTTAGAGAAGTAGGGTCTTTGCTTAGCATGTATTGCAAATGTAGTAAGCTAATTTTAGCAAAAGACCAAGCTTTGTTTGGCAGATATTCCTGTGACAGCCTAATCTCAGCATTTTTGTATTATTTAATTTATTTTCCAGTCTAACATTAATATATTTTAGAGAGGAGGAAGCGTAAGTCATTTCTTTTAAGACCCTCACATTATCATTTAAATCAATTTGAAGTTATGAATTCTGACTTCTTTTTTTTTAAATCAAACCAAATTGGAATGTGCAAACAAAATGCATAATTAATCTTACATTGTTTGCATGTGTGCTTTTCCAAAGAAAATAGTTAAAGTTGGAAGGCTATAAATGTCATCCTTTCAAGAAATAAAGCAAATAGAATCCCTTTATCTTAATAAGTAATCATTTAAAGCATGCCTTCTGTGCTACATTAGAAAAAGCTTGGCGGGAAGAAAAGAGCTTAAGGGAAGAGTCCTGCAGTCCTTGCATATTGAAGACTGCTGATGTCAGTGAACTTTAGCAATGTGAGGAATGTAGAAGTAGTGTGAGCCTGTGTTCTGACTGTGAATTTGGGAAAAAGTCAATTAATAGTTTAAAGGATCTGTTCTCAGAGAGAGGCAAAACAAACCAGGGAAGATTGTCGGTAATGTATGTTAAAAACCAGATGCAGGCTGGCCAGCAGTCTTGTCAGTGTTTGATTAGTGTAAGTAGTTAGTGAAACAGTATTACTGTATTTTTAAAACCAAACATTGTGAATATATCCAGAAAAAGCTCATTTTATACAGAGAAGTAATTCTATCCAGTGGTCGTTGGTGACAATGTCAATTAAGACAGTGGAGCTTGAGCACCACCAGAATTCAAGCTGAAATGTATTGTATTGTGCTCTGCACGGTATCTTTTTATACTTAATAAAATTGTATGTACCTATTTTAAATCTGTATTCTCGAACAGACACTGCTATTAATATTAACATTACAAATTGTTACTATGACTGCATATAACTGTTCTGTATCTCATCAGTATGATTTGAGTTACACTGATAACTGTGCATTTTCAGAGACCAAGTATTATTCAGATTTAGTCAGCCCACTGTACTGCATTTTTCCAAACTGCCTCACCACCTCCTCCCCTCCTCTTCCTCAAACAATCTAGATTTGATGGAGTGGAATGTGCTGATTAATAAATTTCCATAATGGAATGTCATTCATATAGAGAAGCATATTAAATTCATTTTCATATATTATTACTCAATAAATTATTTATGCACATTAACACTAACACTCCAGTCTTTGCCAACACTTAAAAATAAGGTGAAAGTAAAAATACAAGTAAAATGCAACTGATAATAAATTTGAAATGGAAACAGGGAGAAGTGTCTCCTTTGAGGTCATTTTCCATGCCCCCTACAGATCGATAAAACATACAGCCACTTCATCACAGAGCAATCTGTGTCTCTAAACCTATCATCCACATTTAGTTACAGACAGTCTTTTCATTTGTGGTTTTAATGCCCCTGGTCCCGATGTAGTAAAGCACACACATAGAAGTGTGCAGTAAAGTCCACACATGGACTGCTGAATTTGGACCTGAAGCATGTGGAGAAGATCACGTAACACATGCAGGTCTGCAGGTACTTGTGCATCACATTTTACTTGGCAGGTCTCCTGGCATTTGCAGTTTCACTATACAGAATTGACCTTCAGTCGACGCAGTGAGTTTTTTTGCTCACATTTACCCTTGGGTTTCCCTCATGTGTTTCCTGGCACTGGCAGCAAATCCAAGGAGGAGATCCAATAAGCATTGTCTCTCTGTCTCCTTATTACAGTAACCAAAAGGGTGTCATGTGATTTTTACAAGCTCTTGCATTATGTTCACCAATGTCAAACATCCAGTTGTAAGAATAGTACTTGATGGGTCTGCTGTTGTAGCTGTAGTTTTTCTATGGCACTTTAGAGAGGATTTAAGGATTTTATATCCGTCGATAAAGAGAAAAGCTCACCAGGCTGCATTTTCCTCTTCTCCTACAGTTATAAGCACAGATGAAAGGTCAATGAATGCACATGAGTGGAAGCTGTGACAAAGACACCTGCAGTTCCTGGGTGAATAATGTGGCAGAACTCTTAGTCCTATACATTGTACCTTTTGTAGATGTTTATCTCAGCCAGGCTTCCAGTCTGACCTTTAGGCGCTCCTCTAGAAGGCTCAAAAATACCTGCTACATTTGCTGAATAAGAAACTGTTTTATCAGCCACTAATTATAGGGGTTTGGGAGTTCTATACGTCATCTAACAGTGCCGTCCAAGAGGAAGGATGGTTTTGCCTGTATTTGAAATAGCACAGGATTTTAAACATAAATTCAGAATTAAAAATAGTTACTATGTGTATACAAGATGTATTTCATTACAAGATGAGAGACTTTCAGAAAGTAGCAATTATGTTAAAAAGCATGAGATTTAAGAAAACAAAACTCAGGTTTCAAAACCAGAGCGAATTCTAGTACAGTTTTCAAGAATGCTCTGCATGCTAAATTATGTCTTGTGAGAAACAGAATCCATTGTACTTACCCATGAGAAGATCAAGGTGAATTAGGGATGTGTTCAAACAGCCATGCCAGCAGACCCAAGCACACTGCTTCTCCATGGAGCAAATGCAATCTTGAGCTCTGAAGCAGCAAAAAGATTTAGATACATACTTGATGGATTCATTACCTCTACCTTCAGCTGTCTGAAAGCAAGTTGCAGAACTTAAAGTGACTATTTCCATGGTCAGTGGCAAGTTAGAGGCATCCTTAGAATGTGATTCATTCCACCTGTCTGACATCTATCCAACATGGGATAAGGTGTCCTTTAAAAGGGTCCTTAAGGAGAGCCACCAGCTGAGCAGAGAACCTAAATGCCCGGTATGGAGGAAGCTGTGTCTTTTGTTCTCTTTGCTACTTTCTCATGCACAGCTTCAAATAAGTTGATAATCAAAACAGCAAACAGCCAGATATGTAAATAAATAAATAAGCCACCAGGGTTTGAATTCCCCAATCTGAGATCACTACCCATGTAGCTCAGATGGTGAATAGGCCTCACATTTCTTTGTAAGGTGATTCCTGCCGCTGCAGCTGTCTGTTCTGAAACACTCAGAAATGTTTCATCTAATTCCCAACATAACAACGTACAGTAATTCTAAGAGAAATTTAAGAGCTCAGGGCAGGTATTCCTTAGCAAATTCTGTGTTATATGCAGGAGCAGACTACAAGCTTCAGTTCATGAATGTTAAATAGCAGAAGTCTGTGCTGCCAGCAGGAACACAGGGCTAGTCATGTGCATCTTATCTACAGCCCAAAAGATGAACAGTTGCTTTTGATTTTTGGTTATAGAGGTGCACAAAATTCAAAACCATCAAGTTTCTAATGTGGGAATTTCTGATAGCAAGAGTCATAGCAATACTTTACCATTTAGAAACCTGCAGCTCTCCAGGGTTAACTGAAAAGATGAGAAAAGCAGAAGATGTCTCTAAGGAGTAGCCAAAATCCAACAGAAAAAAATGATTCCCAGAGGAATTTAATCTCTCATCTGCTTTGAGTTTATTTTCTTGAAATTACTTTTACTGTTACGAACTTATCTGACCAGAAGGGAATCATAAGGTCCACCAAGTGCACTTACTTTTAACAAACCCTTGAAGAACTGTGGGGGTAGATGAGTACCTCTTCTCTTCCTTCATCCATTCTTTCTCTGAGGTTTGCATCAGGCTGGGTTCTGTCTGCAAGAAAGTAACGCTCGAATATATCCTAATCATGTAGAATTTTTTCATTAGTCAGTTCACAAGGACACAGAATGGCTGAGGTTGGCAGCATTCTCTGGGTCCATCTGCTCCAACCTCTGCCCAAGCACGGACACCAGAGCAGGGTGCCCAGCACTGTGTCCATGTGACTTTTGAGGATCACAGATCATAGAAGGTCTCCAAAAAGGAGACCACAGCCTCTCTGGGCAGCCTAGATGCTCCATCACTCTCACAGCACAGAAACACTTCCTGGTGTTCAGAGGGATCCTCCTGTGTTCCACTTTGTGCCCACTGCCACTTGTCCTGGCACTGGGCACCACTGGAAAAAGCTTGGCTCCATCCTCTCTGCATCTTCAGGTACGTCCACACATTGAAGAGACCCCATCCTCTTCTCAGACTGAACAGTCTCAGCTCTCTCAGCCTTTCCTAACAGGAGTGATGCTCCAATCCCCTCTTTATCTCTGTGGCCCATCACTGGACTCTTTTCACTATATACACGTCCCTGTTGTGCTGAGGGCCCCAGAACTGGACACAGTGCTCCATGTGCAGCCTCACCAGTGCTGAGTAGCGGGGAAAGATCACTTCTACTTAGAATTAGCTTTTCATAGAATCATAGAAAGGCCTGGGTTGAAAAAGTCCACAATGATCATCTCGTTCCAACCCCCTGCTATGTGCAGGGTCACCAACCACCAGACCAGGCTGCCCAGAGCCACATCCAGCCTGGCTTTGAATGCCTCCAGGGATGGGGTATCCACAACTTCCTTGGGCAACCTGTTTAAGCACGTCACCACCCTCCATGTGAAAAACTTCCTCCTAATATCTAGCCTAAACCTCTTATGTCTTGGTTTAAAACCATTCCCCCTTGTCCTATCACTATCCACCCTTGTAAACAGCCATTCCCCCTCCTGCATACACCCTTCAAGCACTGGAAGAACACAATGAGGTCTCCCTGGAACCTTCTCTTCTCCAAGCTAAACAAGCCCAGTTCCCTAAACCTTTCCTCATAGGAGAGGTGCTCCAGCCCTCTGATCATCTTAGTGGCCCTCCTCTGGACCCTTTTAAACTGATCCAGCAGATAACTTTATCCCAGGAGTCACTTTTCAAACATTTCTGTTCAGTGAAAGAAATGCAGAGGATAAACAAAATATTTTTGAAGTACCAAGAGTAACCAATGCAAAGCTACTGAAATGGGAGCATATTTATGACTTTACATATATGCATGAAATCTCCAGGAATGTTTGTTTGTTTTGTTTTGTTTTGTCTAAATACATAACTTTTCTGTGTTGGGAGGATTAGGTTTGGGTAAGAATAAGGTCTTGTTAAAAAGAGAAACCTTGTGGGAAGTGTACAGTCTCCTCAGCCAGCTGCAGCATTTGGGCTTATCCAGCTCCCCTCCTGCGGGGCTCTTGCTGCAGCTGCACCACATCCCCTGTCTGCTCTGCTGTGGCCACCAGACTCAGCTGTCTTTGTCCCAGACGTGTTGTTTCCTATGTATCTATGGCAAGTCCAGAGTCTATGGTACAAACATATCCAGCTAGCCTCACCTGTATGCCACTGTTCCCGGAGCTGCAATTTGGCTCTTCCGCAGCTCAGAGCGGGATGAACGCTCTCGTGGAGCCCCCTGGTGCCCGCCGGTGCTCACAGCATCCTGGCGTTATAAATGCGGATGCACACAGATACGTGTAACTTTCATTTCAGAATATTTCTCCTCTCCACGTTTCATTGTGACTGGGCAGTTCAAAAAGCCTCCATTTAACAAAGCACCACATGAGCAAATACTCCGTGCTTTCAAAAGAGTGTACAGTAATAAGGCGACAGCAATAGCAGCAGTATTCATACCTGGTTAAGAAATCTGTGGTTCACATTAGGTACTGCTCAGTCCAATGGGAGGACTGCACTGCACACCTGCTGCTCCTCAAGGTCTCGATGTGCTGATGAATACAAGGCATCAGATCCAGCTGCACCCCCTAGCTCTAGAGGCATTTTCTTTCTCTGTTCCTGGGCAAACAATGCATTCTTCCTCTTCTCCACACTTTACACCAGCTTTTACCAAGGTTTTGATGTTCAGCTTATGTACTTAACTATTTGAAAGCAATGTCTTTTTAAAGCAGGATAAACAATCTAGGAGCCAGAATATGGTTCATCACAGCGTGGTTCATCTTCTCAGGCAGCTGCCTCCCTGGAAGACTTAGAAGTAAACAGTGTCAATGGAAGCACCAGCTTGTCACATGGAAGCTGGATGATTGGCAGCAATGTTAGAACGGAAAGAAAACACACACAAACAAACAAACAAATAAGACATCCCCAAAGGAAGGCAGCCAGGATAAATCAGTCCTGCATTCTGCAGGTTCCAGTGGAGAAGTCACCAACGACCTTCACAGTTGATCCATGAAACGTAAAGAGCAGAGGCTTCTCCTTAGAGCCAGAGGTCACATCTTCTGTTCAGTGTCTATGTGGTGTGTGTGGGACTTAACAGAAGACCAAGTTCTTCAGTTCTGCTAGAAAACCACGCACTCTGACTATATTTTCAGTCCTGAACAAAGAGGGGTAAAATGAGATCTTATCCTGGAACAAGGATTTCACCTTCACCTTTTACCTTCTCCACTGAAAAAAAATATTGCAGTTTCTTGTTCTCCTTGTTGGAATGTCCTGTTCCCAACTTGCCACTGAAGAAAATATATTAGATTATTATATTCCCTCCTTCCCTGCCTTCCTGTGCCACTCATGAGCTTTTATCATGTCTTTCATCTAGATCCTTTAATATAGAACTGCATCTTCCTTCAGTCATCTTCTTCTGATGTTAAATAAATTAAACAGAAGTCCTAGGTTACTCTGCAAGCTACATTGCTTGTGGTAGAGAAGCCATTCAGGAATCCTTGATCACATTTTTTGCCTTTCCTTCAGTCTTTCCCATTTTGCTACATAAAGTTTTAGACAGAGTACTAGTGATGTCTGTAAAGTCTGAGGGCACACTGGGATTTTTATAATAGCATAATGATATTTTCTGGCAGTTTGTTATCTCTTACTTTACAATACCTAAAATCTAATTTGCTTTTCTAACTACTCCAAGTATTGAGCTGAACTTTTTGCAAAGCCATTTATTATAATTCTCAGATCTCTTCCCCGAGCGGTAATCAGTAAGACATCTCTCAGTTTTATGTGTAAAGTTAGGGATGTTTTTTTCCCATGTGCCTCATTTTCCATTAATCAAAACTGACTTTCATCTGCCATTTTAAAACTCACCCACTGAGTATCATGAAATCTTTCTACAGTTCTTATAGCCAGTCCTTATTTTTATTACCCTAATTTATTGACATCAATAAACATTGTCTTCTAGCTGGTGATGGCTTTTTCCAGATCATTTATGAATATGTTAAATGGTGTGGATTCCTGCAGAACTTCACTAATGAAACTTCCAGAGCCACTGAGACATGGACAAAGATCTGAACACCCCAGGAGATGCACAAGACACTGAGCATAACCTGCTTTTGTGTGGAGTAGCTGATAACTCCCAACTTGGTTACTCTCATCTTGCTCTGCTTCAAGTGGGAGGCTGGACTTCAGTCTCCAGAGTCAGAATCGCAGAATGATTTGGCTTAGAATGAACCTTAAAGACCATCCAGTTTCAACCCCCTCTGCTGTGGGCAGGACAACTCCCACACGACCAGGTTATCCAAACCCCCATACGACCTGGCTTTGAACACTTGCAGCAATGGAGCTTCTCTGGGCAACCTGTTCCATGGCCTCATGTTCCATGGCCTCACCACCTATGTAGCGAAAAATTTCTTCTTAAAATTTTGTCTGAATCTTCCCTCCTTTAGTTTAAATCCATTAACCCTTGTCCTATCACTAGACTGCCTGATACAGATTCCCTCCCCATCTTTCCTCTTGGTCCCCTTCAAGTATTGAAAGGCTACCCCTGGAGCCTTCTTTTCTCCAGGCTGAACAAGCCCTGGAGCCTGTTCAACCTGTCTTCACAGGAGAGGTGCGCTGGTCCTCTGATCATCCTTGTGTTCCTCTTCTGGATCCATTCCAGCAGCTCCATATCTTTCTTGTGCTGGGGGCCCCAGGCCTGGACACAGAACTTCAGGTGGAGCCTTAAGAGAGCAGAGCAGAGGACAATCACTTCCCTCAACCACACTGCTTGTGATGCAGCCCAGGATTCAGCTGGCTTTCTGGCTGTAGGAACACACTGCTGGCTCATAATTCAGTGTTTTTTACACCAATAACCCTGAATCCTTCTCTTCAAGACTTATTCCTAAATAAGGTACCTGTTGCTTTATGTCAAATTACTTCTCTGTCTTCCTCTTGCTGTTTTGGAAGAAGCTGAGAAAATACATCCTTTGCTCTCCTACCAGACAGAGGTCTTTCCCATTCCTCCTCAAGGAGCCCTACACTCATTGCACCTGCTCCTCCTTTGGAAGACTGCTGGCCTGCTACTTGGCTACCTTGTGGTTTCCCCAGCAATATGGAAAGGAAAATTGGTTAAACAAAGGCATACTGTGTAGTAAACAAAACAATTCCCTGTATTTTACGTCTGTTTTGCCTTCTGTAATGGGCATTTTCCTCTGTTTGGTATCTGCAAAGAGACAACAACAACAAAAACACAAGCAGAGCTTCCTCTTACTAACAGACTGAAAGCGGAGACATATGGCTAAAAGAAATAAGAAATTCTTTCATTAAAACTTGAGCAAAACAAACAATTATATTGCCAAAAATATTCGATTTATTTTCATCACTTGCCTGGGGCCTTCAGCAACTACTTGGAAAAGAACTGATAGGAATGTTGAAAACCAGCAGCCACCACAGGTCACAGTGTGTGATCACACACACCAGCACCAATGTGTCACTGTGCCTGGTGGCTCTTGGGGCTGCACCTCTTAGTTCCTTATAGCCTGTGTCACTGTGGGCCTGAGTGCACCTCTTGTGCCAGGAGGTCTAGAGCCACCAAAGCAGCTCTGCTCCAAAGATGTTCTGCTTAATGTGCACACATACATACTTTCCAGCTGCACATACACGTTTCAGTCTCAGCCTACTCCTTTCCATCCTGTGTACTCACCCTGAGGCCAACCAGAACAGGCAGAGGGCCCTGCCTGCTTTCCAGAGGGTCTGTACACCTTATTGTTCAACTGAGAAGTTGTTGAGCCATCTATGAAAACAACCACGTGAACAGGATTAGCACCTGGAGAATCATTTGCTCACAAAATGGCAGCTCAGTGTTGTGTTTTGCAGCTACATCCCAAAATCCTCTGAAGGCATCAATTTCTGAAATCCTCTACATGGGCTGTTGAAGCACCACCCACCTCTTTGAAAAAGCAAGCACTCCATAAATCGACTTCGTACAAAAGACAGCCATAATAGGGCAGGATAAATTAATTTATGAAAATTCATGGCAGATGGCACATAGTATCATTAATTATTGTGCACAAAGTTTGCCAGCATGAAACTAGATACAATAGCAAATTATACCTCGTGTACAGATTTTAAGACACTCTAAAAAAGGTGAGAAAATGACACTTATGCAACCAGCATATGACTAACTCTGCTTTTTAGCACTTTTAAAGTGCTGTTATTTATTAGGTACTGATTATCTCTTAAAGGCATAATCACAGAACAAAACTTTATTGCGTTGTACAGTACTAGAAGAAAACTAGAAGAAACGACTGCCATCTATAGCCCAAAACACACAACTACACACCTGGATTTATAATGCATGCCCTCAGCTTCAACAGTACATGCCATCATGAGCTGATCAAGTATAGAAATATCCTATTCAATTTAGGTCTTACTGAAAGATTTTCTAAGGCATTCATCTGTCCATAAGGAGAGGTAAGATCCAAGGATTAGATCCCAAGGGTGTTATGGCAGCTAGGAAAACTCTTCCCATCTGAGGCCAAAAATTCTTCAGGGTATGATTTACCCTGTATAAGGCAGCACAGGAAATCGCCCTACTCAGACACTGCTGCTGTGGACAGCTGCTTTATATGTTACAAAGATGGCTTCTGAATAGCCTGGCATGAAAGCAGTGAATATCAAGTGGAGGGGAAAAAATAATTTATGGAACTTCGGGTGCAAAGTCAGGAGAACTTACTTCATATTTATCAATGCAATGAATCGAATTGCAATCACAAATTCTTAAATTGTTCAATTATAATTCAGTGGACTGCAGCAAGCCAAGCAGTCAGATAATCTGGAGATGGGATTGGACATGTGCCTTTTAATTTGCCATTGAAAAAAAAATTCTTTGCTTTTCTCTAGCTCACTGAAAAGTGTCCCTTATTAACAGATTTCCTGATTGCAGTTTAAAAATAAAATAAAAATAAAAATAAAAAAGCATTCTAAGCAGACAATTGTTTGTTTGTTTTACTTTGTTGTTTCAAATATCATTTGGGGTGTTGATTTTTACTGTCAACTTACTTGTAGATGCTGACATTTCCTAGCAAGAATGGAGCCATGTAACAGGCTTGGTTCTGCCTGTCTTTACTCCAGCTTAATTCCTAATGCTTGCAGAACAAAGTCCTGGAAAATGTGAGAATGATGTTAAAGGACATTTCTGTCCAATGAAGTCCACAATTTCAAAACAAAACTGTGGAGAGATGGCAACATCTGGTGTATCAGCATTATTTCTAAGAGGACTAAGCGCAACAGAAAGAAGGATTCACTTTAAAAATGGGAGGACAGCATCCACATTTATTAGACCGTTTCCCCAGTGACTCACACAGAAAATTGTTTTGGGTGTTTTGCTGCCACTCTGCATCACAACAGCCTCTGGTGAGTATGAACAGCAGCCTGGCTCTTTGTCAGGCATTAGTAATAAAGGGTGGTTTTATTAGAGCTGTGTACACTTTTCAAACAGTTCATCCCTCAGGGAAAGAGATAAGCAGGTAGAATCAGGGTAAGCCATTAGAAGCATCCTGTTTACTGCAAGTGAGACCTTGCTGATTTAGTATCCTTAAGCATGCTGGGAATCTGCTGTGGGTGAGTGCCATTACTTTGAGTCACTTCATCATTTCATCAGAGGATTTTAAAGGATACAAGAAAAAATGTGGTGACTTCCAGAATCAGGAAAATACAGGCACATGGGGAATCATGCCAAATTATAAACTCTGTGGTGCAAAGAGAGGACAAAACCTCTGCCTGGGCATTGCTGCTGCCTTAAGCCTTATCCTGTGAGCAGCTGCCCATGCACAGTGAGGGTATTCAAAGCAACTCAAACACTGTAAGAAGACTAAGGCATGCTGTGCTCTGCTGCAAGACCACATGGCACAGCCCAGTCCTTATAGCAAGCCCCAGCTGCGCTGCAGCCTGCAATTGAGCTCTCCCAGCAATGTAACAGACAAATTTCTAGCATGTGTGTCTGAGCTAAATGCTGATGCCATTTTACCCTCACTTCATCACTCTGCTTCTCAGACTTTCACCATTCAATTCAACAACAGAGAGTAAAAATATCTTTAGGTGACACAGATTTATTTTTCTTCAACTTGCAGTCAGCGATCTAAGCTGCTGCAAAAGATACTAAGTGTAATAAGCAAATATATTCTTGTTCAGCATGACTGAATTCAAATATACTACTGCATGCAAATGTACTTTAAAAAGTATATGGTCACCATTAGAAAGAAACCTTCTCTAATACTCGTTTCAGTAAGCTCATTTAGTGTTTATCAGGAGCATTGCTGCAATCATCCTAGACTCCAGATTGCCCCAGGAGAATCAGGTTTGCAAGGAGACCTCTGGAAAACAAGAACATAGTCACTGGTGGTGGTGGTTTGGGATCTCCTTGTCCTAGCTGCTGTCACTCTCTGCCCTCCTAATCAAAGCACTCTCTCCAGTACAAGCAGGAAAGGGCCCTGATTCATCTTCTTCACCATGAATGAGTGCTGTAAATGCTAACCTGTGTCACAGAAGGGAAGCAACTTTACAAACACTC
Organism: Tympanuchus pallidicinctus; assembly: GCF_026119805.1. Taxonomy (NCBI): domain Eukaryota; kingdom Metazoa; phylum Chordata; class Aves; order Galliformes; family Phasianidae; genus Tympanuchus; species Tympanuchus pallidicinctus. The sequence goes on from NW_026294802.1 coordinate 24,232,482, forward strand.
CTACTCTTTAAATGAAGTATTAATTCCTGCTTAGACCACAAAATGAAGGGTTCAAGCAGATGAAAGAAGTGCTAATCTTAACCATACTAACTAAACTCTAACTAAAAGACACTGTCAGATGACATTTAACTTAAGACATGATCTCCATCACATTTTTGGATTTAGGCAGAGCCCTGATTTGTATAACATTCCCAGGCACTGCACTGGGAACTCAGGTGCCTCACTGTGCACAGTGCATTTCCCTTATGACAGCACTCTGTGAAGTAACTCGCTTTGCACCAGAGATCACTAAATCCCCATTTATGAATCTAGAGTTTCATTCTCAAATATATTTAAAGACATAACCCCACTGGAGAGTTTGAGCCTTTGCCTGCTGTAAGACACTGAAAATTGCTAACTCCTATAGATTTCGAGACTTTAAATAGCATTCTTTTTTTTTTTTAAGGTACATATTTAAAACTCTGCACTGCGACATTTTGAAAAGTAGGATTTTTCAAAGAACCTTATATTCTTCAGAAAATTCATCCCTTAAACTTCAGAACCCTTAAACAAATTAGACCTTGTCCTATACTTCCTATTTTTTTAATTCAGACTGGAAGGATGTTTGCTGTGATTAGAGTTGCTTTGAGGCCCAAAATAGATTTACCATTTCCAAACACTCACCAGTGACAGCTGAGTGGCATAATGGTGCTTTATCCCAGGTTAGTGACAAAATAAACTGCTTTTCTAGTGCACATATACAGCTTTATAAAAAGTATGATCTCACTGGAAAAAGAATTCTTCAGCTTTGAATTCCCAAACCCAAAAGGCCTCTGCTGCAACACACACCCCTGGTGAATCCAGGAGAATTCCCAAACGTCCAATGTGTCACCTCAAGATAGGCTCATCTATGAAGACCAAAGGAAAATAGATCATAGCTCTCTTAAGTCCAGGTGCTACTGAATTCTTCTTATTTGAGTATTGGTATGCTATACTTTCTGCTAGATCAATGATACACTTCTAAATTTCAATTTTCAGGCTACAGATATTTGAGTCACATTTGGCTGGGACACAAAGCATACATTTTTAATAGGGATTTGACTTCTTTTCCACCGCTCACCAATTGCTTCATTTAATTTAATTGCAATAGGAGAACAACAGTGTCAGAAATAATCCCCATGCTCTTCTGCCCGCTTCCAGAAGTGAGTTAGAGCCCAGCTCTACTGTTTTTCTATCAGAGCAGCTCTGATCCCACAAGGGACCTGCCTGCCTTCTGATGAAACATGCTTGTCCTAAAAAGTTTGGAGTTATTCAGGCAGAAAAACCTCCTGAGCAGAGACCCTCAGCACAGCACCCATGCCAAGACCTCACTGACTGCAGCAGTGGAATCTGTGGACACTGCAGGTAACCTGAGGCACGTTAAGGCTACACAGGTGAATCCAAGCATGCAGAAATGCCTGTGTTTGAAATCCCCAGGCAAGCACTCACCAAACTGAGTCCTTTACATGACTAAAACACGTATAACACCTCCAAGCTTGATACTGCTTGCCACAAGCTTCCAATTTCTTCCAGAGCTTCTTCTTGAGATACTCCTGAGCTTTCCAAAATCGTCGCCTATAGCAATATGATAACATTGCAGCTGTGGAAAGGTTTTGCCACAGATGCTATGGACATTCACACCCGCTGTGCCAAGATTATTTATAATAAAAATAAATCAGGAATTGAAGAGTCAGTCAATCACTGTCCTATGTCATTCACATAAATAATCTGGTAACACATAAATACTGTTTTTCTTTCTTTCCCAAATCAATATAATCATAAAGAAGGACTTCTCTATTATTAAGCTTCAAGCTTGCTAAAACTTACGTATATGGAGTCTGCCTGTGCATAGTTGTTTCTCTTGGTTCTAAAGGACATAGAAAATCAAGTTTTTTTTCATCTTTTTTTTTTTTTTTTTTACATCAAACATCCACATATTAATTTCTTTTTGATGATTTTAAAATGTGTTTTTTAGAAAGTGAATGGTTTTATCATATGTTCAGCAGCATTTTCTCTCCAACTCTGATTTTCTCTCCATTCTTATCTACACTGAGAGGTAAAATTTTCTAAAAACACCTAGGCTCCCAATTAAGAGATCTTCAAGAATTCCTTGCACTTGTTACCTGCCCAGCTACTCAGTCAGAGCTGCCTGCCATTCATGACTGTTAAAAATCACTGCCATTAATCTGAGGATAATTTCAAGCTCATACTTGTGAAAATCCCAGCCTAACAAAACAGAAAACGTGAACAGCATTTGGGTGTGAACAGAGAGCGGGCACTGGCTCTCAAGCACACGGCACACTGTGAACCTCCATCCCCACCATAACTGCAATAAAAAAAGCAATTTTCCGCAGCATTTCTCCTTGCGAGAAAGATCCATTTTATTGGGCTGCAGAGAGAGGCTAAGCCGGCTATCCCAGAAAGGCAGAGTGGCCCTGTTCCACCACAGGCCCAGCACCAGATCCAGCAGCGAGCCCAGCAGCAGGCTCAGCAGCAGCAGTAGGTCCTGCAGCAGGCCAAGCAGCAGCACAACAGCAGGCTCAGCATGGCTGCACTCTGCCCTCGCTTACCCCCAGCAGCCGTTGCCCCTCCTCCTGACAGGGAAGGAACAGTTTCAGATACCAGAGGATTTGGAGTGGAGGATCTGGATATTTTAATGTTGTTCAGGCTTCAGTCATCGCGAATATCACTTTACAGCTTGGCATATAAACAGTCCATTTCTGAGGCATGAGAAAATGAATTTAGTGTAACTATATTCTAGGCCTTCTGGCCCGAATCTGTTCCTGGTGAAACTCCAGGGGCTTCAGGGGAGTTGCGTCAGGAATAAACCTCACTGCCTAACTGTACTTTGTAATACTCTATTTCTGATTAAATGAGAATTGCCATGAAGTTAAATCTAATTTCCATATATAGGAAAACCAGAAAAGCATTCTGACTTATTTATGAAACTGAGTTAATTGTTTACAAAGAATAAAACATTTTAAAGATGGGGGGAAAAAAGAAAAAAAAAAAAAAGAGAATAAAAAGCAAAAATTAAAATAGGACTAATTATTTTATAAACACAAAAGTAAGGGTGCATGTTATTGATCAAACAGTGCAATAAATCAAGACTGTGCAACAAAATAAACTGCAGAACAGGCATCTGCAACCTTTGGATATTTTCAAGCAAGTGACAGTGCAGAGATTTTCTTCTTCTGGAATTTTCTCATTCATAATGCCCAGGTCTTCCTGTTTTGCTGCAGAAGTAATACCACAGAGGTTAGCCCTGCTTTAGGGCTTCCAAAACCTATGCCTAGGGAGCAAGGAGCTAGGCAAGCATGCTGAGGGCTGCAGCTGCTTGCATTGCTGCCTGATGGAGATGCTACTGTGTTGGTGAAGGATTTGCACTGCTCCTGATTGGCAGAGATCGGTATCAGGAAAGGAGATGTGTGCCAGAACTTGGGCTGAGAATACAGCAGCAGCAAGTGGGAGCAACTGAGGCACAAGACAAACATTTCATGTGGGCACACAGGTGTAGAAGGCTTGGTGTAGGGAAGTGGGAAAGGATGGGCAAGCAGCTGAGTCCCCTGTCTGGCAGGTGAAATAAGAGAGGTGGGAAAAAAGCTAGGGTGGCCAAGGGAGCCCCCAGAAGCAGATCATTTTCTGCTTGAGAAGACCCGTTTCATATTCCTGTTTACTTTCCTTAAACAAATTTTCACCACCCTACTTATTAGGAAGTTTAGAAATAACAAGTTTGGCATTTCAAAGTTCAGTCATTTTTGTATTTCACCCAAGCAATAAACATGTGAGAAATTTGTACCCTGTGAAAAATGTGCATTTCAGGCACCAGAGGGATACAGCTGTCTCTTGCTCTTGTTTACTTGATTTCTCCTCTACTTCATGCTTGGCATGGAGGATTTTAGAGTTATTAAGTTTTTTTCTAGTTGCCTAAAGTTATAATTGCTTTGCTCCCTGTGAGCAGACATGTATCTAGTCATGTGACAACCTCTGCATGAGCCCTTTTTGTCACCAGGCACATCTTCCAGAGGGAATTCCCAAACTATGTTACAGTAAGGGATGTTACGCCACCTACATTTCCAACAGACAAAAAACCTTCTGACTAACATGGCATCTCCTTTCCTAATGCCTGAGAGATTGGTCACCTGCAGGGGTTTTGCCTTCCTTCGTCACTCAAATGGCAGGGACAACCCCAACAGTATGCTGTGACCACTCAGACAGGCTCATGGTGTTTTGCAAGGAAGACAAGAGTGGATGCATAAAACTCAGGATAAAGCTCAAAAAGATCCTTGGGTTTTTTTGTTGTTTTTTTTTTTTGTTTGTTTTTTGTTTTTTCCACACAGATTTTGTGAACAGTGAACTTGGGAACTGCTCACCACTGAGGTCCCGCAGATGCTCAGGAGGGTGGCTCTCACCTATCTGAAGCAGCTTTGCAGCTGAGCCATTCGCCTAAACTTTGGGAGCTTACTCTGTCTGTACAGGCCAGGACAACTCCTAGCTGCTTACTTAAGACACACCATTAATAAAATTTAGAAGCCATAGGACCATAAATGCAGTTCACACAGGGAGAAGAAAGTCTGGTGGTCTTTTCTTAACAAGCTGCTGGTATCCAAAATAGCGAGAATCAGATGACTGACGACCAGAGTGGAGGTATCCACCTCCCAGTTGCCCACCTGGCTCCACTCCAGCCACCTCTATGGGTCTGTGGCATTTTTAAAGCTGATGTGTCAAGTTAGTGAAATAGAAGCTAAATCTAAGAAAGAATTTTTGCTATGATCACTGCTCTCTATAAAGGTATTTACCACAACTGTATACACAAGACTTACATATGGGAAAGAGATTTCAGATGTACACTTTGTATGTATGTTCAGCAGTGACACTTCCCCTTCTGCTTTTCAGTGCACACAGCAGTATTCAGAATTTCACTATTAGATCAATTTGAAGATGCTCCAAAACAGCAATTGTAGAAATAAATACTTTTCAAACCTTAAATACTGTTTGTCTTTCTATTTCCTCAAAGCATAATGAATTGGAAAGGAAAACAAACAGTTTTTTTTCACACTAGTTTAAACAAAAAAAAAAAAAAAAAAAAGAAAGAAATCCACACCTTGGATATGTAGTTACTTAAAATGTAGAAGTGAAGGGAGCAGGGCAGATTCAAGTACTTCCATTTACAGAAATTGAAACTCTTGTTGGTGCAGTGATCCATCTGCTAATTACGTCTTTGTGCCACACACAGGTGTAACTGAAGTTACAGTCATTATTTGTTAACCTCTGATTAAGGAATTATTCATTTACTAATTTAATGAATTGTGTGATATCAAGGCAATAGGCAGAATTCAAACTTGATTACATCTACATTTTGGCTCTCTATAATACATACACTAACTCAAGCTTTTGCTGGATCCTGAAGTCCCTGCTAGGTAACTCAGTCCCACTGCAAGCAGTAGGGTGTGGTACTTAAAAAAAAAATAAAAAAAAATCAGAGCTAAAGGTTTTAATGCTTCCTTTATAGGTTTTAGTTTTTGCTTAGTATGCATTTTGTATGGATTTTTCAAAACAGAAAATAATATCAGTTAAAAAGCTTATATTAATCAAGAAAGGTCAAAGAAATAAAAAGAAAGGACACAGATTCCTTTCATTGCTGCTACTCCAGCTTTGAATGCTTCTCAGAGAGCCTCAGATTTAAACACGCTTGATTTAATACAGACGCTGACTACCTTTATGATCACTCTCTGGGCTTGCTGACACTCATATATCATGCCCTCTATTGCCTTCTTCAAGCACAGGTCAGCAATGCCTTTGGCATCACAGCCACCAATATCTTCAAGCAGATTGCCAGGCAGCCCATAAATGCTACTAATGCTCCAGGATGGCCCTGGAACTGGATGACCCTTGTTAGCTGCTCTGGGGACCAGAAAGCAAGAGACCTTTCAGAAAGTAGTTTGCCTCAGTGGCACAGTAAGTTTGGCATGAGGTCCATGAGCATCCGAGATGCATAAGATCCTGGAGGAAGGGAAGTGGGACAGCAGTTGAATAAAGAGAAAATATATCATGCTGTGTCTGGGAAAGCAATAATTCCTTCATACAGTCCTGTACTGGTGTGGTAGATGGGTGTATCTCTTGGACTGAATGGAGAGAAGAACAAAAGAAGTGAGGGAAAAGGTGGCTATTGAAGTCTAAACTAATATCCAAGGGAAAAGTCATATATAGAGAACAATAAAAACAAACAGTTCTGCTGTCTCTTTTTCAGTCTGGCCCTGGCACCCTGTGGCAGCACGTGCCAATATGTGCTGCTCAGCCCCACACTCAGGGTGAGCTCCCTCACAATATCAGATTAGCTGGTAGGATCCCAGCCCAGTCTCCATCTGGCCACGTTCAGTAGACCTTGAGTTGCCAGGAAGGCAGCTGTGGCCAGCTGTGGGCCTGATACCCCAAACAGAGCCTGCTAAAGGTCAGCAGGCCAGCTGCAGGCCTCCTGGGATCCCAGGGCCCATCTGAGAGGAGAAGGGTGAAGCGATTAGCGAGCAAGGAGCTCTGCAGAGGAGAAATGGAGGGAGGGAGTCCTGATGTGGGAGGGAAGAGTTGCTTGCAGCCACCAATGCTCCTGATAAGCAGGCCAAGCTGAGAAGAAGGGGATGCTGAATTCCTCCCAAATCAAACGCATATACTCCAATGATGTGCCTTTTAAAAAGATATGACTAAAAACATTGTAATGAAGCTTGTTCTTCAACCTTTGCCGTAAGAAGCCCAGCCAGAGCTCATTACAGCACACATGAATTCACAGCACATTCTCAATGGACACACACCTCACAAGGGAAAACATTCTTAGAAAAACAAATTTATATCAGGCAGAAAAGATTTCCAGGCACACATCTACACAGACAACAGCTTGAAATCCTGGGAAAGATACAAAAGTACATCTGATATCCACCGATTCACAAACACACTTGTAACACTTCAGGTATGAAAAGCACGGTCATTATCAGCATACAGCAGTAACACATCAACATACAGACAAAATCTTCCAGAAACATGCAAACACACTGAAGAGGAAGAAAGGGGCCTGGAAGTATAGGCCCACAGGGCAGCATTTCTTATGAATAAGCCTAAAGCTCAGCTCTTCTGGTGTTAGAAAGGTAATCCACGACAGGTTTTAGATATGGTTACTTTTTGGACATGGCTACCTGTAACCTGATATGAGGAAATCTTCATTTGAAGTGGACTACCCTGTCATATGTGGATTCACTGCTCCTTGCATCTCTTATTCCCTAAGCAGATTTTTTTCCTGATGTTATATTTAAGAGATCTTTGAGAGGTTCCTCTGTTAGGTTTGTAATGTACAGAAAGACTTTTGATCTGAGATTAAAATAAGCATTTATTTGAAGATCTCTGCTTGGTTTCTTAATGAAAGATACAAGAAGCTCATCACCAAAATATAAGCCCAGCTCAAATTCAACTAGAATATAATCCAAGAAAGCATGTATTTCAGAGGTAGAATTAAAATATAACACGAATTTTATTATGAAAATGATATACTCATTGCAATGAGGGAGTGACAGAAACTTCTGAAATCACTGTTAGATTAGCCTGAGGCTATGAGGCGTTGTTCCGTCTGTTTGACAGTAGGTGAGATTCCTTATCATTATTATTGACCACACAAAATGTGGCCACAACAGCTATGTCCCAAGACAGTGGCATTTTACACCTTGTTCTTTCCAATCCACAGACTAAAACTGGTTTCACAACGCGAACTTCCACTCCTCCTGAGGGTTACAGCACATTTAGGTTCACAGCAGCTTTGTTTATAGATGTGCTACGATCAAGAGTTGGTTTTCTCAATGTATATAACAAAAGCCTGAGATTGTAATCTAGCCTGGTAGGGCTGAGGAGGCTATGGACAAACATCCCACAGGTTGGTACTTTTGCTAGCTCTCTGAAAAGCCAGCCTCAGAAGTACTGACCTTTTTGCAGTGCTCAAAATGTCTGCCAGCCAAAGAGGGGTGTACATTACCAGCATGTGATTTGCTGGTGTTGCTCTGCATACTTCACGGGAGATCACTTGCCAAGGTCAACACAGTGCAGAATGAAATGCAGAAAGTTTCCCACTTGGCTCCATAGTAAACTATAACTTAGAATGCTCTGCACTATCTCCTGGCCATAAGCAGTGTCCTTGAGACTGCATTTTGCTCGAGCGGAGCAAGCAAGTCACCAGCCACCAATGCAGCAATCTGTGAGAGATTGTGAATAAAGGCTCAAGATCTTACACAAAGATTTCCACAGAGGGCTCAGGAAGCTGTCGCCAACAGCCAAGAAGGACTGTATTTCAATCAGGCGCTTGCATCCTGGAGCATGTGCAATGATATAATGCTTGTACCTCTACACAGGCTAAGTGCTTTTCAACCACTTTTTCTGCTTGATGATTATTTTGGATCTATCTATAAAGACATAAAGATCATTCTGGAAAAAGCTTATTCTGAACAACTGCAGAGAAGAAACTGCAGAGACTCACCTTGAGGTCACACGGCATGGGCAAAAGGTGACATTCAGGGGAGGTGTACAGGAGGAGGCACACTGTGTCCCCACAGCCTGCTGGGGCGAGTGACCTGCATGCTGAGGACAGGGCCATCCTGAGGGTACTTCCTCATCCTTGTTTTGTGGATGCTGCCAAAGAGCAGTCAGGTGGCAGCTTTCGGAGAAGTAACTAAGCTGGGCTAGGTTCAAGTGAAAGATTTATCAGAGGTGAATCACCACTTCCAGGCCCCTTGGCCACCCATTGCTAGCAACACAAACACAAATGGCAAAGACATCCCTAACCCATGCTGGTGAATTGTTTCTCTTTCTACTTGGTGTACTTACCAGAGAAGACATTCCTGGGTGCTCCAAAGGAGCCCATTTCTCTCTCACAAATTTCTTTTGTGGGGCTTAGAAAAGTTTTTGATTGCAGCTAGAGAAGGGTTGGAATTGTTTCATGGGAGAAAGAGGCAGAAGAGAAGCATGCCTGGAAGGAAATAGCTGAAACTCATGAAATTTTGATCTGGCTGTTTCTAGGTCCACACAACTGCAAATATTAAGTCAAGGATTTTCATCCAGACTAGTGGGACCAAAAGGCAGGAGGTACAGACACTTCTACATTGCTTTCTGAATATTGCAAAATGTACCTTGTGGGTTGTGAAACCAAACTGTGGTCTGTTCTTAGCAAATCTGCTAAATTTGTCTTTGCAAAAGCACTGGGAGTGACTGAGATCAGAATTCCCCTACAGGGTATCAGGCCTGGGTCATGCAGTCTTTCACAGAAGGAAGTGATCATGCAATGCTGTAGCCAAATCCTGACACGTTTGGTCTTTGGATCCATGGAAAGAAGCAAGGGCTTTGCAACAGATGATGAAAATTAAATATTATTGCCACTCTCACAGAAAATAAAGTGCTAGTAGCAGGAGGGAGAGTGTGACCCTGCAGAGTTCTGCTCCCCCGTGAGCAGCCCCAGAGCAGCACCCATGCGGGTGGGGGAGCCGAGAGCTCCCAGCCAGGCCGGGCACTACAGCCGGGCCCCCGTGAGCACGCGGGGATGCAGTTAAAGAAGCACCAGGCGAGCCGGCTGTGTGGTAGCACGCTTTATTTGCAGCGGGGTTTCCAGGGCAGCACACGCGTCCCGAGCCCCGGGGGCTTCGCCGGGCGGCGGCATCGCCCCCAGCCCCGACGGCAGCGGAGCCGGGGCCGCTCCTCCCTCCCGAGAGCTTTTGCGGGGAGGCCGGACGAGAGGGCAGCCGGGGTCAGCCCCGGAACGGGCGGTGGCCCCGGCCCTTCATAGCGCCTGGTAGGTCCGTCGGGGAGGCGGCGAGCCGGGCGTCCCGGGCCCCGAGTCGATGCTGGCTCCTGGCGAGAGGGAGCCGGCGTGACGGAGGGGCAGCCCCGGCTCCTCTGCCGGAGAGAGGCGGTCCACGATGCTGGAGAGGCAGTCCAGGCTGGACAGCGCGCCGCTCTGCTCCGCCGCGTAACCTGGCACCGGGGCGAGCCGCTTACCGCAGGCCGCCCAGACGCGACCCCCGCCCTCCGGCCGCCCCGACCTCCCCGCCCGCCGCCGGCCTTACCGTGGGGCATCTCGGGGCAGTACCCCGCCTCGAAGCTGCTGCCTCTCGCCGGCCAGACCGGGCTGCCGCAGTCCGCCTGCAAGACAGCGAGGGGCCAGTGCCGGCCCGTCCGCCCGCGCAGCCCCCCGAAGCATCCCGGTAGAGCGGGCGGCGGCCCCTCGGGTGCGCTCCAGCCGGGTTGCACCTCCCTCCCCACGCACGGCCCCAAACGGAGGGGACAAAGGGCGAGCAGAGGCTGGGGTGCCTGCTGGGTGCCCTAAAGCCCATGTGCAAGCTTAAATTTAGGAAAGGGCTGGTGGGAACTCAAATTGTCCAACATTTTTAAGATTTCACCCAAGTTATCCACCTTTTCCCGAAGTCCCGCTGCCAAGGGCCCTTGCTCAAGCCCATCGTGAGCTGCCCCTCACCCTGCCCTGCTCTTACCATCCCATCGGAGCAGCTGGAGCTGGGGCTGGTGGGCTCAGAGCAACTCTGTCCCGGCAGGTGATAGTAGTTCTCCACCTGTTCCCTTAAGAGCTCCTGGAGGCTCTCGATGTACCTGATGGCGTTCCTCAGGATCTCCACTTTGGGGAGTCTCTGGTTGGGGTTGGCTGTGGTGCACCTCTTCAAGGTCTCGAATGCTTGGTTTACTTTCTTCAGCCTCCTCCTCTCCCTCATAGTGGCTGCCTTCCGCCGGTCCATGGTGGTGGATTTCCTCTTGCAGGCTTTGCAAGCCCACATGAGGCAGTGGCCAGCCTGGTGGTGTCCACTGGGGGCCCGGACGTGCTCCTCTTCCTCAGGGCAGGCAGGCTCAGTGGGCACAGGGGCTCCAAAGGGAGGCAGCTCCCTTGGCTCAAAATCCTCGGGGAACTCACCCTCAGGGGACGACAGGCAGGAGCTGTCATAGAAGAGCTCGGATGGGGAGAACTGGCAGCTGTCCATCACCTCCATCTCTTCGTCCGAGGCAGCAGAGTGGGCTGGCAGCTCGCAGTGCAGTGCAGTGATTCCCTCTGCAATTAGCGACCCGAGACAAAGTGGCCGCCGGCTGATGCGGGGCCCTATATAGGCGCATTGTGGGAGGTTGGCCCGCAGCAGCCCGGCTCCATTAGCATATCCCCCGCAGCCCCTGCCCGGCTGGGCAGGCCCCCTCTGGCCCCCAAGGGGCTGATTTGCTCTTCACCCGCCTTTGAGCAGTCTCTAAAGCCTACACCAAACTGGGGAGCTTGGGGAGGGAAAAAAAAAGATGGGCAGTGAGTGCATGGACCATGGACATTCCCCATATCACCCCCTGCATCACCTTGCCATCACCAAGGGGAATGAATCCCACCACACCCGCGGTGCCTGCTCTCCTATCCCTATTCCCACACTACAGATCCAACGTGACATGATTTACTCCTCTTTCAGCACTCGCATTCACCCGTTGATCTCAGAAGGCACTTTGTCCTGTAATTAAAGCTGTGTTCCCACAAGAGGGGACAACAAGGACAGCTATGTGTAGCAAGGAGCAGGCAAACAGATGTTTGTGCTCTTAGATTGGGTCACATGGAGAAGCGCTCACAAAGTGCGTTTGCTGCCAGACAAACTCCTTCCCATTGCTTCTCCTCCGTGTGCGACCCGATGCTGCCAGAGACACAACAGCCGCGCAGTGCCCTGGGCCCGCTGATTTTCTGCTTTCAGGCCAACTTGCACCGTTACAGATGCGTCCCAGCTGCCGGCATAACAAACCCCTCCTGGAAGTGTAAAATTTCTAACCCCAAACCTCTCGGTAACTTTACACAGGGCAGGGACAAAGCCCTGCGGAGGCCCAGCCGCAGCAGTAGCGGGCAGAGCTGCGCAGGGGTCATTAGAGCGGTAATGAAGCCATTTAACAGGCAGCTGCTAATGTGCGGGAACCCTTTGGTTTCAGCCAGGTGGCTTTTGCAGTTGGGGACAATATTAGGAGAGTGCAAAGGAAACTTTCCCTACCTGGGAATAAAATTATGTCATTAGGCTACCACAGACAGAGGGAAAGTAGCCTGCAGTGATTCGGGTGGAGCGGTGTGGTGCCAGGTAGAGGGCATGGCTGCAGCAAGGGCTGTGGGAAGGGGAAGAAAGGGACATTCCCACCCCGTTGTCTTCGGGAGCCTTCACAGGGACACAGTCTCAGACACAGCGCCCACCCAAAGCTTCTGCACCTGCCTGGGCAGTAAGCAGGGTCTGGGGTTAGGATCTCCCCCTGACCCTTGCAGGACCCCTGCCCTGCACTCTCATCCCTCTCCTGCCAGGATAAAAAAAAAAAAAAAAAAGGGGGGGGGGGGGGGGAAATAATAGAAACGGATTTTCATTCTTAGGATGAAACTTCTCCTAAAGGAAACTGCAAGCGTGTATGCACCCTTCTATATAAGAAAGATCGAGGGGCTTGGGAGGGCTGCATCTGCACTGCAGTGGTTTGTGTGGGGCCATAAATGGGGTGAGCCCCCTCTGAAAGGAATACTGCACGAAAAGCAGAAAGTTGCTCTAAGGGCTGAAGTTACAGAGAGGCAAGCACGAGCACTCCGAGCCTGTGCCGGGCAGCGCGGCCGTGCCCTAAGCCGCCGGCCGGGAAGGCTCAGCTCCGCGGTAACGTGAACCCGTCACTGGGCTGTAGCTCACCCCCCTCCCCCCATTTGATGTACGACGTTCGCGCCGGCTAAACTAGAGCTGTGTGCAGCTTTGTGTACAAACACGCTCGGTCCTTTTCGGGCCGGAGGCCGCGCTTCCACTGCCCGGCGCTGTGCGTGCGGTGCGACGGAGCCGGGGCTGCGCGCACCGCGGTCCGTGCGGGGCTGGGAAAGCCTCGTCCGCCGTGCTTGGCTGTCTGGGGGTGGGAAGAGGGGAAGCTGTGCAGCACAAAGCGTGCACTGATGTCCCTCGGGAGCGCCCAGCTCCTCTGGTAAAGTGATCTCACAACAAATTCTAAGTGCGGCAGGCGACTGGAACTAACGAGAGGGGAGCGCAGACGCAGACTTACACGGCTGCGGCTGCAGGGGAGGGGGCTTCCAGCCCTTTGCAACAAAATGCTTCTGACGGAAACCGCGGGGTATGCAGGCTTGGGGGTGGGCTCGGCCCGTTGAGGCAGAGCTGTGTCTGTGCGCTACCGCAGCGGCCGCTCCCGGCGAGAAACACGCGTTTGGTCCCCGTGCTGGGAACGGCGCACCTAAGTAAACACATCGGTACCTGCCGGGGGGGGTCGGGTGGGGACAGCTGAGGAAGGCATTGGCCTCTGCCGGCACTCAGGGACTCCCAGGAGAGATCAAAGGGACACACGAGGGCTTTTAGCAGCCTTGGGACTGGGAAAGTCGCAGTTCCCGCTGCCGGAGGGCTGCCGGCGAGCACATGGCTCCGTTATTTGCCTACTCTTCCCCCGCCCCCCGCTCCCGTTCCCCTGCCCGTTTGCTTCAAAAACCCTACGCGTTCTGCAGGCAGCTGCCGCCGCCGGAACCGCGCGGGCTGTGAGCGCTCGGCCGCGTCCGTCCCAGCGGGCCGGCAGCCCCGCGCTGTGTGCAGGCGGTGCGCTCCGTGCTGGACGGGGGGCGGCGGGGCGGGATGGGGCAGCCGCCTTAGTTAGCGTGAGCGTGGTGCGCGGGCCCCCTGGAGAACAGATGTGAAGCAAAGATGTAAAGCGCAGACCTCGTGTGATCGTCCTCCCTTTGATAATGTGATTCAGGGCAGTGTTTTGGTTTCGGAATTGGGTGCAGATTGTCGTTATTAGTATCGAACACAAACGCTTGAATTGCAAACACAGCGAGGACATTCCCGTCGCAAGGAAGCCTGGGGTCCCGGGGAGCCCCATCGGAGGTGTTCTGCTGAAACGGGCTGCGGCCGATCAGAAGCGAAAACGAACGAAACGACGTCGCTTTTTCGCCAACGCTTGTGGGTTCCTGTGCTCTCCAGGCCGAGGAGAGCGAGACCTTTCCGAGAAGTGGCTGCGACCTTTCGAAACCAGAAAAGAAAACGGCTCAAAGCGGCTCCCTTCCACCGCCTCCTGCGCGGCATCGCAGGACCGGTCCGGGTTTAATAACCGGGAGGGGAACGCTGTAACACAAAGAGCTTTTATTTTACAGTCCGAGGAACCCTTTCTTATATACAATATCACGTCCATCATTTAAATACACATCTGTCACGTTTACAAAAGGCAGTACTGAAATTATTTACAAGACGCGAAACGAGGCGGGGACGCTCTGAGCACGACGCAGACGAAACGCAGCCAAACGGCTTCACCCTGACAGGAATGGACTGCTCGGCTGGGCGCAGGGCGAGCGCTCCGCCGGTACAACGCTAAGTACCGTCAGTTAAAAATAATTAAAAAAAAAAAAAAGGGGGGATGGGGGTGGTCTGTGGGACAAAACTTCAAGAAAACAAAACGGAAGATACAAAGAGGGGTGAGAGAAGAGTCCGTGCGGCTCGGGTCTCCGAGGGCAGCGTGTCCCGAGGCAGCCGCATCGCCGCGGAGCTCATTTCTCCACCACCTCCTCCGCGCCGGGCAGCTTGGGCTCGTCGGAGGAAATGCTGTCCACGATGGAGGAGAGGCAGCGCAGGCTGCTGGAGGCCGACGACTCCACCATGGAGCCCCCTGCTCGGCGGGAGAGAGGGGTTAGGGAGCGGGCGCGGCCGGCAACGAGGCCGCGGGGAGCCGTCACGGGGCGGGGGCGCCGGGCTGCGGATGAGCGCCGAGCGCGGCGGCCGTTACCTGCTTTGGGGCTGCTCCCCAGCGCGCGGGAATGGTCGGAAGCGCCGTGCCAGTCGGAGCCGCAGGTGCTCAGGAAGTCGGAGCCGGGGACCTGCGGCGGGGCGCGGGGAGAGGGAAGGCTGCGTTAGCGAGGCGCGTTCCCCCGGCCCCCATCCCCCCCTGTTCTCCTCCGCCCCCCCCCCCCCCCTTCCCCGCGGCCGTCAGCCCCCCGTCGGGGGGAGGAGGAGGGGAAGGAGGGAGGGGAGCGCAGGCCCGCAGCTGGGTGCCCGGGCGCAGGCCGCCGTGCTTACGTTTCCCTGCTTGGGGCTGAAGCTGAAGGGGTCTGCCGCCACCTCCTGCATTTTGTCCTGCTGATCCAGCCTGTGCAGTAGGTCCTGCAGCCTCTCAATGTAGCTGATGGCGCTCCTGAGGATCTCCACCTTGGGCAGCCGCTGGTTGGGGTTGGCCACAGTCCTCCTTTTCAGAGCCTCGAAGGCTTCGTTGATCTTCTTCAGCCTCCTCCGCTCCCGCAGCGTGGCCGCTTTCCGCCGGTCGGTGGGGGCCGACTTTCTCTTGCAGGTTTTGCAGGCCCAGATGAGGCACTGGCCGGGGCAGTGCGGGGGCTGCAGGCCCGGCGGGGCCAGCACGTGCTCCTCGCCGCTGCTGTCGCTGCCGGCCTCCGGCGGCAGTTGGTCCTGACACGGGGACAGGGTGCCGTCGCTGCCCGGGTACAGCGGGGAGCCCTCTGCCATCTCCAGCTGCTGCAGGGCCCCATTCTCCCCGTCCAAGTAGAAGAAATAGGAGCCGGTTTCGAAAAGGTCCATCATCATGCTGTCCCTGGGCCCCTCTGCCTGCTCCAGTGGGGTGGCAGGCTCAAAAACACCCCGAGGAGCAACCCAGATGGAATTTAATTAGTGCGGTGACATAAGTCCCCACTGCTTTATATATAGGAGCTGCTGAAACCCTATCCAACTTTTAGCTGTCGCGGTGCATCACCCTCCAAAACTGATTCCAGCCAGTCTCCTGGGCGCTGTCCTGAGAACATCTCCTATTTAGAAGGCTGGGAAGGAGGGGGAACATGGGGAGGGAGGCAAAGAGAAGAAAAAAAGGAAAACAAATGACAAAGAAAAATGCCCCCCGAAGGCCTGTGAACTTGGGATGACGAGGTGAGGAGGGGGTTTGGGGAGCTGTGTCCGAGCACAGCAGGCAGCTCTGCTGAAGGCTGGCAGGGAACACAGACACAGAGCTGCCCACGGAGCCCTCCCCTGCCACACACACGCGGCCAGATACTCACCATACACACACTGCACACTTCTTACCACAGTGCTAGGTACAGGTTTGTAAGGAGGGCTTTCAAAGGCAGCCATGGTTGTCCAAACAGAAGGAGAAATGTTTTCAGAAGCCCCTGCTACTCCCTCTGCCCCCTCAAAGCATGCCATTCCTGTGACCCACAGCCAGCCCAAGGTTGGGAGCCAGTCTCACTGTTCTTCCACACACAGGGGAAGGTTGCCAAGGAAGAGCCGTGCTGCAGAGCTGAAGCACCTGTGGTTATCACACCCTGGTGCAGTGTTTTCCTTTGAACTTTCCGATGTTTCCTGGGAGATGACAGAAGTGAATTCAGGTGACTGGGTTACAGCCTAATGGGGCTCTCCGGACAGCCCCTGTCCTTGACAGTGTCTAGGGCAATCAAAGCCCAGGCATCTGTTGAAACTGCAGCTTAATCCCTTGGGCCTGGCAAGACTTACAGAGCTTCCTGGCCCCCGAGACAGAAATGGAGCTTGTGATCTCCCTCTGTTAAGATATACTGTAATGTCACATCTCACCTCAAGAAAGAGAAAGTGTGGGAAAATGTCTTGTATTGCTTCTTTCACTGGTCTGCCTTGAGATCCTTACGTGACATCTTATTTCTCACTGCTTATGTAAAAATAGACATATGTGTATACACATGCATGTGTTTGTATCTACAGACACACACATGTGTATATATGTATGTGCATAAGTAGGTATATTTCTCTGTGTCTGTGTGCATATTTGCTCAGATAAGCTCAATAATACACGAGGAGTAGTACCATCATGTCTCTCACAGCTAGCTTCTAATTTCATAGTTTTGTGAAGTAACTGTGGTATTTTTGTTCAGTTGTCAAAAGCTACATTAAAATCAGTCACTGACTTGTCTTTCTCCAAAACTGATTGCAAACCAGTTTTTCTGAGTACAAAAATAGTGGACAGTAGCCATGATTTTTGTTTCAACCAAATTAATATTGTTAAAATTGACCTAATTCCTGGTTTAATCAGGTAGGATGATACCCAGTTTTGGATGAGACAGAGAAATGCAGCCTGTTCCCTGTGAAACTAACTTGGATATTTATGTTCCGGCACTAAGTTGTATATATGTATATACATACATATATATATATATATAATAACATATATAATATATATATATATATATTGGTTAGCCTTACAATTAAGAAGTTGAACATAAGGCACAGTTTCTCAGTTTCCCAGCTCTGTAATTAGTTTTCTGTTTGACCTTTGACCAGTCACTGAATTTTCCTGTGATTTAATTTTCTACCTTTAAAAAGGGATGTAATGTCAGCCTGTACCCATCCTGTGTGTTTCTGGATTGCCATTTACTGAGGGAAGAGTTGCTCCTTGCAATTATGTGCCTTTCAGTGTTAGAGGAATGTTAGTCCCACACTGTTAATTATAATAGTAATAAATAAATTATGCATGCTCATCACTTAAAACACTTTTTGTTACAGTATTATTATTTTTTTTCTTTTAATCTTTAGTTTCTTCACTGCTGATCTGGAGGTGTTTGGAATAAGACAGAGATTAGATCAATTTACACAAATGAAAACTTTGGGAGAAATATTCATAAAATGTCCTCTTGGAGAGTTTTAACTTGACTAAGGGAGTTGGGAAAGTAGAAGTTGAGGAGCCAGATGCTCCTTCAGCTGTCAACAGATTGATTTTTTTTTTGCTTTAAGCAGGAAACAAAAAGTTCTTTCTTTCTTTCCAGCATTGATTCATTGAGAGCTGGAGTAAACAGACCTAGTTCCTCAAAGTAATGTGGGGACAACAAAGATAGCCCTTTGTTGAGCAAAACTCTTCTCAATTGTAACTGAATTTTAGTTTGAGTGAAATTGGCCATTTCCCCTTCATGTAAGCAACTTTGATTTTGCTTTAGCCATTGTGTTGCATCTCCTGTTCTAGCTCCTTGGTCAGCACAGCAGCTAGCAAGCAACCATAGCTTATATGAACAAAGTACCCTTAATAATTTTCACCATTTCAAAAGCATTACAAATGGAGGGGTCAGAAATTGGTGCTTGTCTTTGTTCTCTCACACCTTGCAGCTGTATTGGAAGAAAAATATATGAACAAGAAAAACTGGGCATGGCACTGGAATGGGCATCTCTGGGGAAGTCCATCTGTAAGGTACAAACTGCTACTTCACAGATCTTCACAGGAAAACTTGCTCGCGGTCTGTGAAGACTGTATGTTACCCAGTTGTTACTCCTTCCTGCAGAAAGCTGCGGTACTTTAAGTACATTTGCAAATGCAGAGGAACAGATGAGATGTACTGTATTTTGCTGATGTATGAGATCTGTTGTCCTACCAAGGAAATATTAAGTCAAGATGACTCCAAATCCAAGAAACTTAGGTTGCATTCTCTGTCATGGCTGATCTCTAGGACCTCAGTTACTCTTTCCTCCAAATGAATTCTAGATTTTTTTATATAATTGTGATGAGCTGGTAATGCCAAGGTCATTCTTGAATCAAGGTCATCTTATGATTTGAGCAGAAATCTAGTCTAGAATTACAGAGAAATATTTTCTTATTTTGGACCACAGGGCCTCACATGCCACTCCAAATATCCCCTTTTTCTTCTTCACTCTTTTTCCTGTCGTGCTCTCAGTGATTTCCCATTCACACAGAAGATCTTATCACCTGAGTTTGGCAGTATATTCATGTGAAGCTAGGTGACCTACCTGGGGATTATGCTAATATCCACGTTTGGTGTTTTTTTTTTGCCACTTGTTACCTGCATGTTGTATAGGTAGAGCACCAGTTTAAGCTATTTAAGGGTTAGTTATCTGCTATTCCTCCTGATTTGCTAAGTGGTTCACTCAAATACCTATACGTGTGTTTACCTTCTTATTTTATTTTGTCAGGAGCATGCTTATGGAGCAATCTCTGAATAGTCACCACTTACTGCACTTTTGATACTCATTACAGGGAGCTCTAAGAATGTGTCACCTGGGTTTTCTCACCCTGAAACATGACGTATTGGCATTACCAATTTCTGCATGCCTGATCCTGATGTACATACCCTGTCTGCTAATGTATCGATAATCACAGTTAATTGTTAAGAATTATAGAAAACCTTGATGTGTTGCTGCTCTACAAAATTCACAGTGGAAGTAGTATATTACACCAAGGATTGCAAAAGCAAAAAAGAATGAGACATTTCATTTCTTCTTTCCTTTAAGAAGGAGGTTTTAAGCAGATCTTCACATTCTAGAGATGTTTCAAATGTCTGAGACATGTGGAAACTGTAATGAGAAAACTGGTGCGCAGAAGATGTGTAAGCTGCTGAAGGACGCATGTTTAACCCCAAAGAAATGCTGGGTGAACAGAAATTAGATACTTCAAGTTTTCTTGAAAATCTGGGTAGTAGTGACCCTGTGGGGGACCAGATTTGCTTATGCTGACAATGGCTTCTGGAAAATGTAAGCAAAAGAACTTCACTGTAATTCATGGAAGAATCATTCCTGCTGCTGGAATGAAGGTTACTGAAGTCCGTGGTCTGTGGTATGTAGTAGCACTGCTGAGCCTGGGTTATCTCTTTGTACCTTAAAATACACAAACTTTACAGTAGTGTGTGGTCAATAACACAGAACAGGTTTAATTTTTGATTTTCATTTGTATATATATATATTGTTAGACCTCAAGCTGACTTTTGCTTACCTACATTCTGTTAATTCCTTAACTGTTCAAATTCTGCTTGTCTGAAGAAATGTTATTTTCATAACCATAATCTCACATAGTCTCTCAGTGGAGGTTTGCAAAATGACCAGAGGAAGTGTGTGTTCTGTGTGTGTCCGTTTCAGAGAACTTGTAAGCAAGAGGGAGCATCTATCTCAAATGCAAGTTTGGCAACTGGATTAGCAAACGTTCCGTGGAGACAGAAAGTCAGAAAGGTCGAGATCTGAAAAAGATGCCTTCATATAATTAAACAATCTTTGTAGGAGCAGAGCTGAAAATATTCACAGAGTCCTTGGGTCCATAGCTGTTCCAAATCATTGCTGTTTTCCTTTGATTGGATATGGACTTTAGTGTTCATATCAGTTACAGCCCTGTTATCATCTGAGAGGTGCAACTTCGCTAACTAAACAGACTCCTCTAGTTCAAGATGGTAAGGTAGGATTTCATTACAGCTCTCATGTTGGGCAGTTATGAGACACAGTTCTAAATGGCAGATGCTTTAATGCCTGTGTCAGGGTCTACAGTGACAAATAGTCACCACTGCACAAACACATTTATTTTACTACAAGACATTTTCCTGGGGAGGAGGGAGTGCCAATCAGAAACCAGAAGCCCATTACACTGTTGCTGTCTGGGACAGGCATTTTCCATGGTTCTGTCTGGGAGGAGAAGCTGCAGTGATTACAGACCTCTCCTACTTTTGGTTAGGCAAAAAAAGAGGGGAAAGGAAGTGTGAGATGAGTGATACAGCACACATTATGTGCTATATAATCATATTTTTTGCCATCAGATTTTCTGTAAAAGCATGAAAGATCGTTTTACAGTAATGCACTTATTTGGCTGTTAAGTCTATAAGCTGTTAGAAGCACAGAGTGCATTTTCATACTCCACAGCTTCAGAACATGACAGTGATGTCTAAACCTGATCTCAGTAAAATGGACAATAGTTGAATCATAGTACCGATAATTAAAATACACACACATTTTAGTTCTGTAAGTGAAAGAAAACAAAAGACTGTTTCTACATCCAGTACTCAGCCTAATCATATCCCTGCTGTTCATGGACAAAATGAGAACTCAGGAGGTAGGAAAATGGCCGCTTTCTTTTTTGGAGCTCATGGAATTTTTGCAGGACTCCTCATTGGGAAACTGGAGGGACAGAGGAGTGGAGTTTGGAAACTGTGAAGATCCAGTGAAGGTCATGGATGTGTAAAGCTCCCTTCCCAGCAATTACATAGGCATTGCTTAAGACACAGCACATCAGAAAACCATCAGATGATTATGTTGAAATTATCACATCTTATACATAAATTGTATTAATCTGTTCCACAATCAGTTGTCAAATACTTTTTGACACATGGATGTGCCAATTTAATGAGCTCTTCGATTACTTGGCTAACAAAATTAACCAGCTGTAGTCAAATGTAGGCATTGCTTGGTCTGACTTAATTCTTGGTGCTGCATTAAGACAGTCCTTAATTATTCCACGCACATGTGGATTTTAAATGCATAAACATCTGAAATGAGAATATCCTGAGATAGTTTTCTTTCAAAAATGTAAACAAAGTATTGGAAGTAATGCAGTCCTGTGATTGTCCTCTGGATTTCTCCATTCCTTGTGAGGTAGTATACATATTCTGTCACCTGCAATTTCAAGTTTTTGTTCATTGTATTTTGAGTATTGTTCTGTCTGTGTAGACAAAGAATTTAGCTCATATGTGTTGATCTCTCCATTATATGTATTTTGAGATTTTGTTCTCCATTTCTTCTGCTTTTCTATACCCACATTGCTGTCACACGAACAAATAAAGCTTGTCTCATGTACATTATTACCGCTTGCTTGAGTTCCTTTGGTGGACACATCAGTCTTCTGATAGTGTAGGGTAAGTATAGAATGATTTTTTCCTGTCCTGCCATGTTTTTGCCTTTGCAGACATAATTGCTACATCCACATGCTCCCTTCCCAATTTTTCCTTACGTACAACAGTTGACTGCTGAGTCAGTCTCAGCTTTGAAACACGTGTATGCTTAGATATAAAAGCGAGTTTTTTCCAAGGCTGGGTTTTGTGGTACACCAGGTAATGTCAGTTTTACCTCTAAATGTAAGCAAGTCTGTTCCAAGGCCCAGGTATCGTTATATTTAATCCTTTCATGTAGATAGTTGTTCTAAAGATGCCCTCAGAAGAATTAAGTTTTAGTTTACCTCTTTGCTTATTTAAGATTTTTTCTAGACATTCTGTACATTTTAAACTAACATTTGTTTCTGGCTATTTTTATATTCCTGCTATTGTCGTATTACTGCTATCATCTGAATTTCCATAAATATGTTGCTGACTGATTTGAATGTTATGTTCACAGCTTGTACTTTGGGTACTCTTACATGTGGCTATTTCCTTTCCAAGTCTCAGTCATGTTCTGTTCTCTCTGTAACTTTTCGCAAGTCTTTTGCTTGCTGCATATCCAAATACCTTGGGCTTTATTTGGCTTTAATTATGAAATCAAAGAGTTTTTCAAAACTAATTATTAACAAAATATCTCTTTTTCTCCTTTTTTTTTTTTCTGCAACGTAGCAAGAAATGAAATTGCTTTCACAGAATCTACTTTCTGTTATCTCTGAAGAATACACTGATCTTCAGACATTTTTATTATTCATTCTAATGTCTTATCATCTTCGATAGGATGCAGGTGTTACTCTAACTGATGTGCTCTGATATCCTTTTCTGTCAGTCTCAGTCTCCTGCATCTGCTAGCTTCTTTTACTCGATAAAATCAGGTACACACCAGTTCCCACTTACAACGTAGTCGGCTGTCTACCTGGAAGATATAAGAATGAAGTGTTCAGACTGCCAGAGATCACCAGTCTGTTACACTATTGTCTACCAAATCAGTCATCCATATTTTTTGACAAAGATGTGTATCGGATGCATCAGCTGAAGATACCAGAGGCTTTGATAGGTTGCAACAGAGAAGTTTTCTTCTAAACCTTGTTTCCACTAGATCTGTACTATATCATCTCTCCTTTGTATTGCTCTGTAAGTACAGACGAGTCATTGTAATGTGATAGAAAGCACAGCAATGACAGCAGGGTAGCAAGGTCCCAGACTGAAGCAAGTGAGGAACTGCTGAAATGCAACAGCTGTGGGCACAGAAACAAAGGAAAGAATCTGCTCAGAAGGCCTCAGGTATGCAGGAACCTCCAGCAAGGTGTCCTTGCCTCCACTGCCAACACTTACATGAGGTCTGGGAAGGGATGGATCCTGGCTCCACCCCTTCTGGTCATGGAGGTGCATTGCATGCAGCTGAGCTCTCTGGGTTGGCCCTACTTTCCACCAGGAGCTCAATCACTGCTTCAAGCCCCACTTTAGCATTTCCACTACAGTCATCCTAAAGGAAAACATGACATTTCTCATGGAAAGAAGCTGGTCTCAGTCAACATTTCTTCTTCCCAAGGCAGTTCATCTGATGTGTAGGAGAGAAATGAAAAGTGAGTAGCATTCAGATGTTCTATATTTCTCTTCTCATTCTAATCAGATTGTACACAACCACAGTGAAAAACAATGCCTGTTTTTCATTTCAGATAAGCTGCATAGACTAAAAGATCCTTGGCTACAACTGAATTGATGGGAGTTTTTGGATTCTTGGAGAAAGAGTACATATTATGGTGTGGGGTTTTTTTGGAAAAAGATAAATATCAATGAGGAAAATTTGAGAAGGAAGAAATACCATGAAAGTGTATTTTCATTGGACAGAGAACCCCTGGAAGAGCAATCCTAGATCTGCATTCTGCACTTGGTAACTAGACAACATCTAGCTGTGTTTAAATTTAGAGAAAATAGTGAGAAGATATTTTGCTTGTGAAGTGTGAAAGCTGGCTTAGAACAGAATCTACTGGCCTGCAGAGTCATTATTTTTAAACAACATTTGTGCATTGTAGCAGCGTAATAGAAATGTTTGGCTCAGAGTGCCAGGCATTATAGTTATTACTTTGTAGTATTATTCATTACTATCATAACTGCAAAAGAGATCAGACAACATGAATTGTGCACCACAAATGATAAGCAGACCCGGTATGTATGCTGCAACCTCCAAATGACAAATAATCAGATCATTTTATGTAGGCCCAGACGTGGCAGCCTACATCATTCCTGAATGACTTCTCAAATATTCTTGCAAGAGGCACCACTGGAATATAACCGATAGCGGATATCTGATTCCTCAGCAGCCTTAGCCCAGGGACTGGCATATTTGCCTGAGATGTGATAAACATGGATAAAGAGATCCCTGCTTTGAATCAAGCAGAGGATGAAAATAAATCAGTGTCTCCTGTGTTTTATTTGAGTGCTTAAAATACAATCCTAGAGATTTACTCCTGGATTATTTTTAGGGGGGGGAATCAAAATTGGCAATTCCCTATTAATTTGACAATGATGATAATGAGATGACAATTCCCAAGCAAGAGGATGCTGCAAATGGAGGTATGTGGGCACATACACTTTGCAGCTTTTTATCTGCATCATCACTGCTTGCTATCTCCTGAATTCCACTCAGGATTTCTGAGAGTGTCTTTTGTTAGTGGCTGTTTTTTGGTATGCTATGAGTATGGGCATTTGTCAGCTAAGGATTCCTCTGGAGGTCCAAGAGTTAAGTACCATAAGAGTTTAAGGTTCTTGGGATGCTCTAGCACAAGCCAGTGCCTATTCTGTGTCATTATTCCTTTCTCAGTACCTCTCTCTCTTTGACCCTCAGGAAACAAAAAAACAATAATCACCAAACAAACCAACAGAATTTCACATGCAGAACAGCTTCATGGAGCATGGAGTGGATGGTCAACCATGCTGTCTGGAACACTGAAAACTTGGCCTGCCCAAGAGTCACAAGGACTTCTAGTACCCAGACAAGCCGTAGGAGAGCACGCATTTGGAAAGGACTGTGTGCAGGAGATGGCAGCGATTGCCCTGCAATCTCACTGCCCTTGTGTGAAGCAGGACTGGGCAGCGTCCTGACTATTTTGCTGACAGCTTCCACTGGCTCACTTCCTCCCAGAGCCAGGGTTTTGGGTTACCCAGCCAGGCCAGCAGGCTTTCATTGCCAGTCATGTGATACATCTTTGGCATGGAAATTTTTTTTGTATTGTGCGTAAGCCACGTGCAGCAAAAGGTTAGCCCTGTTGAAATCCAAAGCCTAAAATTATCTTTGCAGTCCTTCTCTGAAATAAACTATAAATAGTTCTTCCATAGCATATACAATAGATTTCCTAAGTATGCTTGGGAACATTCTATATAGAGCATAAGAAGTTGTTTTGAAGTCATAATAGAAAACCTTATTTCATTTGGTTTGTAATCTCATTATAAATGAAGTAAGAAAGTCTTTCTAACAGTTTTGCCTCTTTGGAAAGCTGAACTTTCAACCACAGTTTATCAACGTACTGAGCTCTGACTCAGTTTGGAATTTCTTTTTAAGGAAAAAAAGATGAAAGCACATCATATGATGTTAAATATCAGTGGAATACAGTATTTGTATATTCGTATATTTCATTTATGCATCATTCTTTCCTCTGGAGCACTTTAATAAAGGCTCTGTCCAATGTTGTTTATAACGGATTTTTGTCAAGCACAATATTCTTTTCATAAAGACATTGGCTCTGTTAACATAATTTCTTCAAGCTTTTGTCAGGTTTTAAATCCTTCTGGAACTGACACCAACTGCCCACTCTGACACTTGTTCATAACTTTTCTCTCAATCGAACCATTCTCCGTCTCTCAGCTGTTGTAGCAATTTCATTTTACAAAGTCTCCTTGTAAGACATCTTTCTTGTTTTTGGAGAACCATACAGTATGGTGGCACAAAGTATTTCAAGGCTCTCAAAGAGCAGCTCATTCCAGTGCCATTCAAGAAAACGAAGCTTCAGTTTAACTCTTAAAAAAATAATAAAAAAAAAAATTAAAATCAAAACCAATTACTTATTTAGATAAGGATTTACAGGTCACGACAACTATGAATCCAAGTCATGCTTCCTTTTGTTAATCTGGCGCAGGCTAGTTAACTGTGACTAATTTACATGTCACTTTAAAAGTCTGAGTATGTGCTTGTGCGTGCTACAGGATGTGTGGATTTGGTATATCATAACAGCAATCACAAGTCAGAAGAAAAAGTTGGCATCTTGAATAAGTTAGTTTTGTCATTTTGCTATTATTCTAAAAACGGAGCTAAGAGATTTTTGTCTGGACTGAATAAGAAGCGAGGTGCCCTTGTCATGAGCAGCCTGCTGTATGCCAGGGGTCTTGCTGGGAACCTTTCCAGGACAGGCAGTGAAGCTTTCTGCAAATTCTTAGCCAAAGCCACTGCTTACCACTAGTTCTGTACTACCAAGATGTGAGAACTGGTGGGATGGTGAAGGCAAGGCAGAGCATGCGCACTGTGTGGCAGCGATGCTGCCCATAGTATTTCTTGACAATCTCCTGGTCCTTTGCTTATATTGTGATAACATTAGTGGTGTCAGAGATCCCTTTGTGTTTCAAAGAGCACATCAATATACAGGAGAGGAATGTTTATTTCATTAAGTTTTGTACATAGTACAGCTTGCACAATTAATCTCCGTTAACCAGAAACCTGATATGTTTCTATAATCTGTGTAGGACTGCTAAAAAGGATAAGAAAAAATGGAAGGACAAAAGAAGGAAAAATGAAGAAGTGATAAATCTATCTGCCACCTTGAACTTGCAGTCACAGTCTTTGTGTACTGTGTGTCTTGCAATGTTCTTACAATAACAGTCAACCCACAGAAAGTAGGCATATTTTTTAGGAATTGCAGTAATATGGAATTACAGAACATTTTGTCAAAGCATCCTCCTGAGAAAGTAAATTCACTTCTGTTGAGGTGTGCCTCTCTTAGACATCCATTCTAGATTTGGCATGAACTGCTCTCTGTGTATGCCCGTGTTTTTCCATTGGCAATTGGAGATGGCTTAAACTGAAACTATTATGTGGCTAAAAATAGGCAAAACTGACTCAGCTCTAACACAGAGGAAGATTAGAGTGCTGACCTAGGCTTATCAAGGTATTGCACCAAGAGGAGAACATAAAGTAAATCACAGGTAGTCCACGTAGAATTCAAAGTATAACGTCTAGGTCTGAAAGGTTTATCTTATTTGCCTTAGTGCACAGATGTGTAGGATTTTAGCTAGCTGCTAAATAGTGTGTTTTAATGACAACACCAGATCTGGATTTTCTTCTATAGCAGAGAGACATTCAGACTAAAATCCCACGTACAAATGTCGGTTAACTCAGGGAATGTTTTTTGGGCTCCTTGGCTGACAAAGTGCTGTGTTGTCAGATAGCAGTCTTGATCTCAAAAGGGAGTAATGTTACATGCTCAGGAGCCAGTTTCCACAGGTCAGTTCCTTGCCCATGCCTAGTGTTGTTGCAACTCATTTAAGAATTCTGGCTTAATTACTTATTTGCTTATGCCTTCACAAGTGGAATAAAACCCTCTCCTCCGTCTATGTTCTGTCTGCCCCATTCTGCACTTGCATTGTCAAAATATTTGTTTTTATATTTTAGGATTAGTGAAAGCACTGTCTCAATAGAGTCCTTTGGCTCCCAACACTAACTAGAATCATGAAGGTTGCTGTCAGCTCTCATAATACTTGTTTTCTGTATTTGTGCTTTTCTCATGAGCTAGGTACATTCACAGTAAAGCCTATTTAAGTGCATTCCTGTATGACTGGCAAGTGTTCAGAATCTTGCAGTACTCAGCTCAAAGTTTGTACTGTTTTGTCCCAAATATTCTCTGTATGTTTTAGAATGCTTCCTGCTCAGCAGGCTTCATGGAATGTAACTGTGAATGGTAAAGCTTTACTTGCATATTAGGTTACCAGTATCCAAGTATTATTTTCCTATCATTCACAACTCCATCTCCTGCAAAATATTTTAGATATATCCTTGTAAAACGTCCTTTGGCTCATTATTGACTATGAGGAGTGCTGGAATGGTTTGTTCATGATTATAGTGGATAGCTGTGTGCAGCTGTCATCCTACAAAAAGATCACCCTGGTAACACCAATCAACAAGCAGAGTAAGATGATCCATATATAACAAAAACCTTCTAAACATTGTCTTTCAACTGAAATATAGAGGCTCAACTGCATCCCAGACTGCCCAGGGAAGTGGGATCTGTGAAATGTACCGTAGACATTGTTATTCCTTGCAGAAAAGCCATTGATTTTAAGTTTTCTTTACACAGTTGAATCTGAGAATGGCCCTACAGAATAAGGGAGCTGGGGAAAAAAGTAATTAAAATAAGTAATTAGTTCAGCATCATTTGGGAAAAGTTATTGGGAAAATAGAACTGCCATGCAAAATATCAAACACAGGATCCGTCTTGCTGTCTTCAGCTGACTGACACTGAATAATGAACAGTGCTAAAATTTATACCACATTTTGTAACAGCAGTAGGGGGAACTTCTGGATAGGAAGTCAGTGTACCATGCACACTGTGCCTATCCTGTTTAAACATGCAATTGATACCATCATTTAGTTCTGAGATAGCACTAACGTGTGCTTGCACTTGTCACATAGCTCATAACTGTAGCCAAAGGGAAGGGAAGAAAAAGTTATATGGGGAAGGGTCAGTGCAAAAATGTAGCTGAGATTCCATGATGTCAGCTGTACATCAACTTAGAGGGCAGGGAATTGAAGTGAGACCATTACACTGCTTACCTGGGAATGACATATGGATATAGATCATGCCAGTAGCACCTGACATCAGATGAATGACATTTCTGTTTACAGTTCCTTTGGACATAGTCACATATAGATGATCAACACAGCATTAGAAAACAGAACAAAACATGGAGAACAATATCAGGAGGTCTTGTCTTTTTAGCATCATACTTAGAATGGTGACCCAACAGTCATACAAAAGTGGTGAAGCAGAGGACCAGTTTCAGTCTATTTTCTTTGACTCAGTTCCTCAAAATTAAAAATGGCAAAGACATGTCTAAAACTATGTGTCAGTGGTTTCCAGCTACAGTCCATGTCACTCATTGCATTGCAAGATTTTTAACGCTGAACACACATGTATTTTAACCACACGTATGTCCTGAATTCACTATTAACGTATGTATATCCCCTAAAACTGAGAGCTAATTGAATTCTTTCCATAGATCTTAAAAGAATAAATCAATTTGAATTTGTTTCTATCATTTATTTCCATGGATAGATGATGATATATGTTCAGTGCAACACATACTCTGAAACAGGTATTATTGAAACTTTAACTTGTTCACACATTTAACTTTCTGTCAAAATGTTTTCAGAGAAAATGCCTTCTGCTCACTGACCTCACAGGGCATTGAGTTTTGAATCTCTTGGCGGTTTTGGCCTAATTGAATAAGAGCAGTACACAAAACCCAGATCTTGGTGCCTGCACCAGACACTGTCAAGCTTCAGTTTGAATGTTCTAAACTCTGCTCAGTGTGAAATCAGTAAGATCTCAGTTGTCCTGGTGAAATACAATTATCAACCAGGTATGAGGTACCAGTTTTAGAAATGCACCACATGTCAGCACAACCTTCTATACACAGTGATAAACACATAGCTGAATTACTCTGCTAGAAGTCAAATTGTTTCCAATTAAAAACAACTTTATATCTAGATTAGAGGAATGGTCAATAGCCCATTGTTTATGAAGATAAAGTATTGGAAATATCTTTTTTGGAAGAGGCAGCAAGACATGTTTTTCCACCTAGGAAAAACATATACTGGGACTTCAATATTTATTTCAAAATAAATTGAGTAGCATAAATCAGTAGCTGAACGGTGTTTGCTCTCTGCTTCTTGGATGCCATGAAAACTCACTTGGAAACAACCATGAGACCATTTTGTGCTGTAACTGCAGTTGTTAAAATTGTGACTCCATGAAATTGATATTTTGACCTAGATTTCGTAAGCTTAAGTTTTAATCTGATTTTCTATCAATCATAAAATTAGTGATATATACTGTGGACGTTTATTTTTTTTAGTTTACTGGATGGTAACTCCATTTAAGTACCTCTTTTGTTGGAAGATAGTTCTATTACAGTAGTTAAGACTTTATCAGATATGCTTGTAGATTGATCAGCACTCTTCTGTTCCTTTTTGTCTTCAGTTCCATTCCCGTATTTCCAGGCTTGGTTCTGAACATGCTTTGCAAATAGTAAGTAATATGCATTAAGGCACTTCTAAGGTTAACTTTGACGAAGCAGACACTAGTTGTGCAGTGTGATTCTGGCATGAAAAAATGGTTTGTGTTTGCAAAGGTTTGTTTCATTCTCTGACAAACTGAAGCATAATTTCCAAATCTAGGAGACATTTTACATCTCTGGATGTAAACAGGGAAGCTCACTATCATACACGACCTCAGTGTGAAATATGATTAATTCATTACTCTTTGCAGCTTTTTTCTTAATTACTGCATATAAGCATACTCTGTAATATAGGAATACACAGATGGCACACAAGATTGATCTTTCATGCAATGTTAGGAAATTAAATTGCTGAATAGCTTCTGATATGCACTAAATAGGCAAATGGATTATTTTTATCAGCTCTTGTAACGGTTTAAAAAATGCTTCAAATTTAACATGACTGTAATGTGCTGCTGCTCTATTACTTTTGTAAAAAGAGGAGATCTGTGGTAAAGGGCACTGACAGTAGTCTCTTCTGAAGACATACAACAGAACTGGCTACAGAGGGGCTGTATGAATCTATATATATGCCAATTTTTATAGAAATATACTGAATAATTTAATAAAACGTGACCTGATTTAAGCGTAATTCCAATCTTTCTGTAAAATTTGGGTATTCCCCAGTTCTTATTCATTCTTCGTTCAGTCTCTGCTTTTGATAGATTGTATTCTTGCTACACCGAATCCATTAATTTATAAAAATTTAAGTGACAAATGATATATATATATATATATTCTTAAAATAGCAATTGGATACATTCTGCTCATCTCTTGGTTCCACCAGTAGAACCAAAACAGGAGCTGCTGTAAAAGGAAAGAGCTGGAAGACAAGAGACTACAGAATCTTTTTCTTCATGACTGGATAGAGGTCTGAGGGATGCTCCCTTGTCCCTGTAAATCATTGGTGGGCAAGTGAGGAGGTCAGTGAACTGCTGCTCTATTTGTACTGAAAAATGGTTCTCAAAGAGAATAGCTCGGAGTGTCTTTTTTTCCCTTGCTGTGTGTCCTGGGAATTGGAGCCAGCTTATGCTGACTTTTGGCTTTTATTCTTAATGCAAAATATATCAAGGTAGCATGTATCAGATTGCTACTACGTATAATAAGTTATTTTAATTAAATTCCTTTTTTTTTTTTTTATTTGACCTACAGAACAAAGATACGTATTCTAACATCTTACTAAGATGTCAGATATGCTAATGAATTGAGTTTGACTACAAGCAGGTCCCCCATAGGAAGATGTAAGAGTCTTTGTGATAAATATTCGATGAAACAGAAAACATTCAAGCACGTTTTGAACTTCTGGAGTTGCACTGTAAGTTGCAAGAGGCTACTTTGCTTTTCTCAACAACAAAAGAGTAACGACACACATATGTATATACCACTGTCATGGACAGAAGATTAGACAAGATTATGACTTTATAATGTCAATTTATCACAGTGCTACATGTACTGCTACCAAGTACAAATACAAATCATGAAAAACATCTGTAAGCCCCTATAAGTAATTTGTCAGAATACTTTAAAGTATGTGTATAATAAATGAAGAACACATGTTTCATATGAACCAAATGTAACTAGAGCTCTACCGAATGCTTTGCCAGAGACTTGAACAGCTGTGGACATCACCTCTCTCTCCCTCTACTCAGCTTTAAAAGGCATTGTTTTCCTTTTAGCTTGACAGGTGATGTTTGCAATACCGTCAGTCTTCATCAAAGACAGATCGCCCAAAATATCTTCGTAGAGCATTTTCATCTCCTCAAATACTGCCTTTTGATTTTCATTTAAGGTATTTGGCACTTTCTGCTGAAAAGGTCCTCACTGATTTATAATCTGCACCATCCTTGCCAGATTCTAAAAAGACATCAAACACCTTCTGCCGTTCACTTATGAATAAATATCAGGTTACGTGCTGTACAGTGTTTTCTGTCTGGTAGGTACAGTCAAAGATATGGAAAGCTTTCATTTACAGTTGTGTGCACACAAACACACAAACACACCTTCCTAGTTTCTAAAGAAGTTTGTCTGATTTTCCTGCATTTGATGCCTCCACAAGGCTACGGATTTTATCTGTCAAACAGAATATACAATGGAAATAGCAAAGTCTCCCTGCGTTTATGTTTTCCATCTTAAATTAAGGTCACAGCCTTATTCCAATGGTATATTTATTTACACAGAGAAAAAAAAGGAGATGACAGTCTCCCTACCTAATAATATCATCTAAATACTTCCCTGTAAACCAAGGTGCAGAGTTTAATTCTCACTGTAGTCTTCATACTCAGCAGTTTTTGGTTGGCTTTTGCTTCTCTCATTTCTGTTTCAGATCTCTCTCTGATAACAATAATCAGTGGAAGATAATTTTCATTAAATCCCCTAACATTACTTCCTGTACTTCTTCACCTCTACAGTGATTCACCAAACCTGAAAAGGGAATTTATTTTTTTTTTTTACTTGATGATGCTGCATTATAAAAAATATTAAATGCAGAGTTTCCTTTTAAAATACTGAACACTAAAGATGTGAATGAATTATAAACATTCATTAACTCAAGTCAATCTAACACACACTAGAATAGGTGCTACTAGCCCATTTGCCTACTACAGATAGGTAGTAAATTTTTAGTTGTTTAGTTGTTGGGGTTTTTTTGTCGTTATCTGTATTTAAAAGTAAGAGGAATGTAAAATACTTTCTTCTGTGTTGAACATTTGCAGTCAACCATTGTACATTTAAAAAAACCCAATCCACCAACTATAAGTTGTCTTAAATAGCCCCAAGTGTCCCTGAAGAGCTACTGTGTGCTGTGTAAAAGCTGAATAATCCTCCACATGTCAGAAGGTGACTCTTCAGCTGTTCAGGATCATCAGCTGATATGTTACCACTCATAAAAAAAGATTCAAAACATAAGAATGCAGATTTAGGTAAAGATCATCGTGATGGTAATGGAACTGATCTGCAGGAACTGACAGCAACATTAAAACCAGTCTAGCAAGAATGATTCAAGAAAGTGTAGCTTTTACTTAAAACGAAAATGCAATGAACACAGCAAATTCACACAAAAATAAGTTCACTAGGAATACTTTTCTTTTTTTTTTTTTTTTGACATCTTATTTGGCTCATTTTTCCTCATTTACGAAGATAAATGGAAAAAAAAGAATATGTTCAAACACTTTCTATTTAAATACGTACATATTGACTGTAGTACTCATGTAACAGCAGAAGTGCAGTCTGTGCAAAAGTACTTCATAGCATTATTGCTCAGTGATCTGAATAAAATAACATATTTATGAAGGCACATTGATAGAAGAAAAGCTGTTTCAATCAGTTGTGTCTGTTTTAATCATCAAAATAGGGGAGTGTACTTTGGCCCTTTTGCTTAGAAAAATATGACTTTGACTTTCAAAATCTCTTCTTGAATATTTAGTCTTAGTATTTACATGGTAGTTTCTTCCCATTCAAGCTCCACATCACCTACAAAAGAAACAGATATATTACTTTAACCTACTTTGTAAACAGGCAGTACCTAATGGCAGATAACTGTTTTGGCTGAAGTGAGATCTCAAAGGGGGCAAAAGGGTGGAAGGCTTGAGCAATGGCTGTTACCACAAGGGAAGCTTAAGGAGAGCAAAATGATACACCTTTATTCTTCTGAAGCCAGAAAATGTCAGACTATTTCTCTTTGCTTCTTAGACTGGACAAGTCAATTCACCTGCTGTGAAAAAACAATTCTGAGATAATTTGTATCTGCTTACCTTCCATGGCATCCAGAGAGTCCATCTTTTGAAGTGCTGAATAATTTACAAAACATATTGGTTGGCTACTTCCCCTGCTTGTCAGCAGATCCAGGACACACTGATGCAAAAAGATATATTGTGCCTGCAAAGATGTGAATTTCAAGACATTTCATTAGAAAGAAAAAAAAAAGTACTTATGAAACAAAAATAAACAAAAATACTTCTGGATTTTTTGTATAGTGTTCAGGTGTTACGAAAGTAACTGCAATTTAACTTAGTCATCTCAATACTTTGATGATATCATATATGCCTGGGCTGATTTCATGCATCACAAGGTATAAGGTGTTAACATTTGTCAAAAGATGTTAATTGCTATGGCTAGTAAAAGTATGAAATTATAATGTCTGAGAACAACAGCTGTGCCATATTTTTCTGTAAAGGTGTGATCTATGAAGATGCGTTTGATTACTTTTTGTTGCTAGGTAGACTGAAGAAACTGAACAAAGAATTTCCCTCTTTATAACATAGAGAGAACCAGCAGGGTGCACTCAAATGCAAAAGTTCAAGTAAATCTATGTGTTCTACGATGCACCATTGCAACCCGTGAAAAACCCACACTGTTTTCTGTGATACTTCTTGTACTGTAGCATGACTTTTAATAGACTGTAATGCCAAGGATGGGCAACTAAAGTTACTTTGACACCACCAATGACAACTGTGGGTAATAACTGCTGAAAAGAGAAAATAAAAGAAGGCAAAGCCAGAATGAAATAAATAATGAAATAAAAGAATAAAACCAGATAGGTATGGAGACTGAGATTATATCTCAAAAGTTGTGAATTAATCAGTGGGGGCACTGCAAGATGGTGGAAGTTGATCATCCTCAAAACATTTAAAGTTTCTTGCACAGTTTTGATCCCCACCAAATAATTCCCAGTGTGTTTCAGGTCATTCCCCATAGAGGACTTGCATGCAGCTTTTTGTGAGGAGTGTGGTAACTGCCGAGATGTTTCTTTGCACAAATATAGGCCGTTCTGTGCTCAGACAATGATTGCTAGCAAAGGAAAATTATTTTTAAGTTATAATCAAGGAAAAAAATAGGTCTGACAGCAACTGATTTTTTATTCTACTCATAGATCCTACAGACAATTTCATTGAGGGATTTCTAAACTGAGTTCTGAAGATGAGTTCCTCAGGCTTCTCTCTCCACATCTTCTATGCTGATCACATAAAATCTGAAATATAGATTACTAAACAGTGTTTTATAACAGAGCTGTCAGAATAGCCTGACTACTGAATCTGCCATAAAACTTTACAAGGTTCAGTTCTCCTGTAGCAAGTTTTAGTGCTGATATGCATTTTGTAGTCTGCAAACATGAGTTAGAGATGACCTGGACAGAGAGCAAGCTGTCACAGGATTTTGAAGCTAATATACAGAAAGTCACGGTATATTGGAAAGTCATGCAGTAGAGTAAAAAATTTCAAGCAGCAGCCTTGGGTTAGAAATGGCCTGCAGGATGCTTATGCAAAACGCCTCATGCAAATACAGTTGGATTGCCATTCCACTGGGCATTTAAGAACATCTTTAAATTCTGCTGTTATTCCTTGACAAATACCCAGATATCCTAGCACAGTAGAAGCCTTCCTCACTAGCAGATCCTCCATACTTAATAATAAGAATGTCATAAATCCTTTTTTTTTTTCTTCCAGATCCAACAAACATTGCCTTAATTTTACAAACTGTCAAGTCTGTGCTGAATTCTGTCCAAATGTGTTATTTTATTTGAAGTAATTTATGAAGCTGTGTTTTATTCAACACTTGTACATCACTCAAAACTTGAACTTTCTGAGAGTTTAGGAAATAATGATTAAGGTTCTAAAATCTGAGCATTTCAGCACTCATTTCTGCACTAGGCAATACTTTGCTGGCCAAAATCTAATTAAAAAGATACAAAAGCATACATTTATAATCCAGATAGAAGCAGGAATTAATAGAAAATTAAGCTGAATTGTATTTGATTTCTAGACTATTTTTTTTAGATCAGAATATCAACAATTTAATTTTTAACATCGGGAAAACAGAATTTAAATACACTGTTACATCTTACCAGATTCTGGACCATGCACATTCTTTCACTTCTTAACTCAGCTACAAGGCCATAGATATCCACAAAATCGTGGTCATTTATATGTTGTGTTAAATGGTCGAGAGCAATATAAACACCTGTTCTTCCAACACCAGCACTGCAAACATAATGCACAAGATGAGTTTTTATTCTTTTTTTTTTAAACAAAATATCTCTTCAGAAAATATTGGTTATTAAAGTACACTGATTATGAGAAGAAAACAGTGGGGAAAAAATGAAAGATTTTGCACCAGTTTTGTGTGTATGTCTCCTCAGATAAAGTGAAGGAGATAAAGTGAAATCATGTTCTGACTTTGATTTTACAAGGAGTTCTATGGGAAAGTGGGATTTAACTAAACGAATCCACAGAAGAGGAAACACAACCCTACAACTTCCCTTTGAATTTTCTAAATTTCACTGATTAAAAAAAGGAAATCACAAGATTGTTTGAAATCACATCTGGATTCTGCGATGTTTTTTCTAATTGAGGAAACCCAACACAAGAGCTAGCAAAACATTTAAAATAAAATTTTAAAATGAGGATAAATGCACAGCACACACTGGTAGCTAGTGTTGTTTTAATCAAGGGCTTGAGAATGAACAGGATTTTCTTAAAATCACTGTCAGTCTTTTCTGCAAGTAATTATTAAATACAGAGTATATTATGGAGGTAATCAGGTAACGTATAGCAAAACTATGAAGAACCTTCAGGATCTAGAAGCGGAATATAATGAAAGAGTTTTCTGGATATGAGAAAACATGCCTCTTCATAATCATCAGGAGCATGGGCAGAGCATCTTGCCCATGTTGGCCCCTTCATTTATCTGTGTTGAGAAAAGTGGATGGGATTCATTGTAAAATGGCCCAAAGCATATAAGTGACCTCAGCATATAAGTTGTTTCCTATAACAGTCTCTCTGTCCCCTGCAATAGAGGAAAATGCCAAATAGTCAAGGACAACAATGTCAAATAAAATTTTACCAGGTTTTACCATCCATTGTGGAAGGCATCTGTAGGACATGGAGGACAAATAAAAACTATCCTAGTTTGTAATAAACTCACTGGAGAAAGACAGGGTTTGTGACAACAGGCCTAGCTTTCCTGTCCACACATTTCCTTGCTCACACTGAGAATGAGGCAGTCAAGCCCAGACCTTTCCGTTCAGAGCTGAACACTTCTAACCACCAACACTTTTTTTTAAGAGCCTAAATATAAATTTTAAATGTTTACAGGCATCCAAGTTTGAAATCCAGCATATGCAATACTCTATACATATATGTCATTCTCTATGGTACCCAAATAGTTTCTTCCTCGTGATAATGATATGTAGATACTAAATGCAATACTTAGGCATTAATTTTTCAGAGCTATAAACACAGAGTTACAGAATGGCTTGGTTTGGAAGGGACCCTAAAGGTCACCTAGTTCCAGCACCCCTGCCATAGGCAGGATTTTCACCCACTAGATTAGGCTGTCCATAAGAACATCCACTGATATCTCAATGGGATTTCAGAGGATGGAAGAACAGGCCTACTTGGGTGTTTTACCTCTGATTAAGGCTCAAGGAACCCTAATGGAGAAGACTTCATACTATCCATAATAGAGCCACGCTCAAGTACTCAGATTTCGTTCAGTGTCCCTGAGCTTTAATATATAGACCTATATATATATAAATCTATATATTTAATATATAGATCAGAATGACAAGATACTAAGTAATGATTTCATGAATATACTTACCTGCAGTGAACCACCATCGGCGTATTATCATGTGCTCGACTTGCACGGATAAGTTTTACAAAGTGGATAATTGGTGCAGTAGTTTCAGGGACTCCATGTTCTGGCCACGAAGTAAAGTTACACTGCCGTACCATCATGCAGTCTCCGTGCTGTAAAATAGTCACAGCACCATACTCAAAAGTGGTTCTTGTATCTAGGAGTAATTTCTTGTGCACAGATCTTATGACAAGTTTTTTGATAAAGATGGCATCAAATTCATCTTTCAAGAAGTATTAAAGATTTCCGCAGTCCTCTCTATTTGACTTAAATTATTGTACAGGTATAATTTGTGGCTTACATTTTGATACTTCTAGAGCTTGTCTGGAACTTCACTGAACTGGGTTGCCAAATTTATTTAGGGGAAAGCAACTATTCTAATACTGGTCTATCACAGTTAAGGCAAACAAATACACTGGTAAACACAAATATATTTTCTAAGTATTTGGTGCCTTCTCAATCAGAGCAACAGCAATAGTAACTCAACAAGAACAGCTGTTTATGATCTGGTATCTATATTAACCATGAAGGACATAACAATAAAAGCACTGGATCAGGTCAAACCCTATCTAACCCACTATCGCATTTCCAACAGGAATCAAGGAAAATCTTAGTGGAAATCATACGAGATGACAGTGCAACTGCAATTCCATAGTATATCCTTCCCATTCCTAGTAGTTTGCAAGTCATGAATCACCTCAGTCACAGACAGTACCTAAAAATTTGATAATACTCAGCAGAATTTTCATTCATTACTTTCTCCAGAGTTTTTGAAATTCTTTCAATTTTTAGCATTCACAGTATTTTGCAGAAATGAGTTTCAACTTCTATCGTAATGAACTAGCTCATTTTGTTTTGAACCAACTATTTGATCTTCTCATATTGAAAAAAAAAAAAAAACAAAAAAAAAACCACTGAGAAATTGTAAATAATTACATGTAGAAACTGATTTGCTGTATTATTGAAATTGATAGATAAAAAAAAAAAAAGAAGAAATGTTTTTGAATGCAATATGGCAATAAATATGAATTATTTGGCATATATTTTACCTGCACTGGAAAATGATTAAGAATCCATCAATTTAGATGAAAGGTAAAGTGCAATCTTAAAGACAGAAGTACAGCACATTAAATGGTATGCTCTCATGGGGGATATTTCAGCTATTGTAAGCAGTGTATTTAGTCAACTCAGCTTAAATTTTCTTGTTTTCTATCCAACTCACCCTCACTAATATGTGACTTTGCATTTTGCTGACATGCATTTTTACTCAAAACAGCCCTTTTTAATTTTGTGTACACTGTGTCTTATTTTAGCTGGGGAAAAACAAAAACAAATAAAAACAATCCTTCTCTCAGTCATTTTAAAGCACTCAGTTGACTTGAACTTCATGCATAACCTTACAGGGCTGGCAACTGAAACAACCCCCTAAGTGCTTGTTTCTTTTGCAATACGCACAAGCCACAGGATGTTAATGCATCTTCATACTCGGATAGCAGAATTTGGGTCCTAGGATGTGACTGCACTACATACAGTGTGTCAGTGTTCTGCAAAAGAAGGCTGACTTCATCTTGGGTCATTATGTTCAGATTCCTTTCCAAGTCCACCTCCTGGTCTGACTTAATGCCACACTTCCAAAGTGTGGAAACTATAGTTGTGGATCATGAGAAAGATGAACACGTAAGCTGTACTGCGCCACCTCCATTCCCAGAACAAAGAGTGGGAGTAATACTGATGATTCTCATTTATATTGGGTGAATTTCCTGGGGGTGGAGGCCAATATGGCTGGTGGTACAATGCAAAACAGCTGCACTACAGCCAAGCATGCCCTTTAATCTGAGAGGGACACATTCAAAGGGATTTGTCTGGTAACAGAATGGTTAGGATTACTCCTTTCTAGAAGAGACAACTGAGGTGTCCAAATAGAAATTGCACCTCCCACAAGACCAGAGGTTCAGTAACCTCGATAGGCTCTTCATAGCATGTTGGCCACATATCTGAGTTCTTTGTGATAGAACCTGGAAGAAATTCTCAGAAGAAAAAAAAAACAAACAGGAGTGAAAACAAAATGCTCAGGAAAACCAGCCAATATAATGTGCGCACATTAAAAGATTAAAAGATAATGTGGGGTAGCTGCATTTTGGATTGGAATATCTCTAATGTTGAGTTGTTGAGTGTATTTTATTCAATTAGCTTCCAGGTGCAACTTACCCTTTCAATTTTTAGATCTCTGATGGTCCAGTCTATTTGAATATCTTCCACCAATTTAGTAATTACTATATCCCCAAACACAGTCACTGGTTTATTGTCTTCTGGCCAGTACTGATGGCATCTTATCTGCAGGGAAGTGATTACTAATTAACAATCATTATGCTGTAAATTTTGCAGCAACTACATACAGACTTTTCTATTATATAAAATGCTGTACATTGGTAACTTACCCGTCCTTTTTCAAAACATTGTGTAAGCATCACTAAAGTTTTTGCTCTAGTCTCCCACACCATTCTCCAGAAATCACCCACTGTCCCTGGTAACGGTCCCTGAG
Source organism: Tympanuchus pallidicinctus (assembly GCF_026119805.1). NCBI lineage: Eukaryota > Metazoa > Chordata > Aves > Galliformes > Phasianidae > Tympanuchus > Tympanuchus pallidicinctus. The sequence goes on from NW_026294802.1 coordinate 24,272,642, forward strand.
TTGCAATAAATTCATTTGGACATAAGTATCCCTAAGAAAAAGAAAATATTTAATACATAATAAGTGGCAAGGGAAAAAAGAGTTTGCATGTGACTCGTGTCAGTAGCTATAAAGCCTAAGGCTAGAACCTTTTCAGATGTACTAAAGTAATCGGTGTAGTTCTGGCAGATGGCCATGGAAACCTAAGGATGCAAAGCATTTTTTCCACTGAATAGATCAGTCATGAACCAATGTTCTAATAAGGTTTGGGAAATGCAATCCTACTAGACATTCTTTTAGCAAAGAAATTGAAGGGACATCAGGTCAGGAGTTGTCATTCATAAATATCTAAGTTGTCATATTAGTCTTAATGCAGATCCACTCACAAAGAAATTTATCAGGAGAAGGCCAGCAAAGTATAATTAAAATAGTGCCAAGGAGAAGCAGGGTGAAAGAAACAACTGAGAAGCAGTGTGAGGGCGAGTGCAAACTACACGCAACATTGATGACCTTGTCCTTCCAGTGATCCTCAAGAATCATAGAATAGAATCCTAAAATAATTCAGATTGGAAAATACTTTTAAGATCATTAAGTTAAACCATCCACCTAATACGAAAGGCTAAACCTAAGTGGCATGTTGAAGCCATTTCCTCAAGTTCTGTGACTTGTTACCTGAGAATAAACATCCACCCTCGCTGCACCTTCCTTTCAGGTAGTTGTAGAGTGCAATGAGGTCTCCCCTTACCCTTTTCTGCTCCAGACTAAACAACCTTAGTTCTCTCATCTGCTCCTCAGATGTCTTGTTTTCTAGTCTTTTCACCAGCTTCATCGCTGTTCTCTGCACACACCTGAGTAACTTCATGTTCTTCTTATAGTGAGGGGCCCAAAACTGAACACAGTACTCTAGCTGCATTCCTACCAGTGCCAAGCAGAGAGGGACAATCACTTCCCTAGTCCTGCTGGCTATCCTATTTCTGATGCAAGCCAGGATGCCACTGGCCTTCCTGGACTCCTGGCCACACTACTGCCTCACATTCAGCTGGATGTTGACCAGCATCCACAGGTCCTTTCCCACTGGGCAACTTTCCAGCCACTCTTTCTCAAACCTATACTTCTGCATGGCGTTGTTAAGATCCAAGTGCAGCACCTAGCACTGAAGTTTGTTGAATGTCGTGTGATTGGACATTACTATCCTAATTCTGCTGCACAGATCAACATTTCCATTGCTCTCAAACAGACCAACATTTCCAACCAACATGGTGTCACCTGCAAATATGCTGAGGGTGCACTCCATTCCTCATCAATGTAATTGGTAAATAAATTAAATAAAATTGTTCCCAACACCAAGCCCTGGGAAGTACCATTTGTGATCAGCTGCAATTTGGATTTAACTCCATTTACAACAACCCTTTGGGCCTGGATATCCAGCCATCATCTGTTCTACAATGAAGTTGGAGCTTACTCAAAAAAAAGTGATCTCAGATAAAGGTCTTCAAGAAACTGTCTTTAGAGGCTGAGAGTTTTTTGTTGTTTTTTTTTTTTTTCAGTGTTGGCTTCTGTAGTTTAGTTCTTTGATAAATTGAGGAAAGGAAGCTGAAAAATCTGTCTAAATGCTGAGCCGAGCATGGTTCTCATGGATCTGTTCTCTCAATCCAAACATACCCTGCAGAATATTTACAACAGCAGTAGCAGTGATAACAATAAGCTTATGGCTGTACAGCCAGCAGTCTGAGTTATCACATAGTCCAGTTTATTGCTCAAAAAAATTGACACAGTGGTTTATAGTACCTTCGAAGCTCCTTATTGGAATTATAGCCCTATAATTCACAGCTGCCTCTTACTTATTCCATCTGTAATATACAGAACAGGTGGCAGTGGGAAACTATGTTAATCCTCCCTACTTTAAGAGTGAGCTGGGGAGCTGAAGTTCAGGTATGCAAAATGCATAGTTCAGTTACTGATTATTTCTTGTTTAAAAGTAAAAATTAAAATAGCATCAAATTTCCCATTTGTTAAAAGTATATACACAATCTCTCATTCCCCATCTTTATACATCTACACCTGTATAAAGAGGTAAGTAAATACACACACGTATATTTACACCTATGTGCATTTATATATTTACAAATCCACAAATACATAAAGTGAGAGCATACAAAGGGTAAAGATTTAGCCCTGAGAAATGGGTCTATTTGCTGAAGAACACTGATCTAAACTGAGATGTTTATATGTAAAGACACAAAATCTCAGCAGTATATACTTTCTGCAGCTGGCATCTGCTACAGTTTTTTGGAAGTTGCTATTTGCATTGCCTGTTCTGTGGCATGTTTATGACAAGGAAGTTAAAGACAAGGCCAGGCTCATTCTGGTCTCCTCAGTGGCTGTGTGTTCCACAGCCAAGCACCCAAGTAACAAGGCATCATGGCTCTTTCGTTCTGCTACTTGTCAGAATCAGGAAATTCCACACTTTTGCTAATGAGAAAGGAGGATGCTGTTGAGATAAGACATCCATTCTCGGCTCTCTAACTGATTCCCTGTGAACATCTCTTAGTCACCTGGAAATAACTATTTCTGCTTGCTGTTGTGTCAACTGTTTAGACTACCATCTGCATGTCTTGCTACATGTTTAAATTGCACTTTGTGCAAATCAAGTCTTGACCTCGCTTGAAACCACCATCCAGTGCTACAACAGAATAAATGCACAATTATGAGTTACACTTCGAGCATGAATAGAAGAAAAATGAATTAGACAAGACTGGAGACAGAAAAGCATAGATAGAGAATTTACTGAGAACACAACTAGAAAACGTGAGGCATAGGAAGAAAGTTGATAATGAGAAATATATTTTAACTACAACACCATAGAAACAGTAGCTGCAGTAAATGAAATAATGCAGTTCTTTTTGCAAGTTCTTTTTTGACTCTTGTACAAGAAAATAAAAATAGTGAAAATGTGAGAGACTCTCTACTTACAGATACATAGCTGGCATTAATGTAGTCAGATCCAGGAATACCAGCATCAGGCATCAGCTTTACTCTGTTGTTATTATCTATGATGGAAGTAAAGTCTACTTAACTACAAGTTTAATTAAGAAAACACTGATTTAGGTAACAAATGTCCATAGATTACAAATGAATTAGACAGGAACATTATTATTAACATAACGATACTTGGCAATTTAAAGAATTTCCATTATTTTATAGTCATCCTGGTTCCAACCAAATTTGTGTGTATATTGATATATATATATCAAAATGGTGAATAATCCAAAATCTAAAATGTGATGTGAGTATGGGAGAATCCTCTACCTAAAAGTAGCCCATGTTCTTTAAGCCATCCTGTTCTGGCAAAGGCATCTTCCATACAAGTCAGACAGAAGAATCAGGGAACTGCCAGTCTTTCCATCATATGAAAGATTCAAGCCAGACCCTGGCGATTTCAAAACTTTTTTTACATAAGGCAAGCTCATCAATTACAGAGAAGTTTGTTTCAAAGAAGACTAAATGGCAAGTGATTGAGAGTTTCTGATTTGGGCCCGCAGTGTACATTCAGAAATGATGAAAAACAGGAAAGATGTGATGTGTGAATAAGTAACTGCTGAAACATTCCAAATTTTGAATTTTTATTTAAAAAAAAATCAGAATAAAAAGTTAAAAACTTTTGAAACTCATCAGTTTATATTTTACTGTGTCATGAATATCAATCTTTAGTGACTGTAATTTAGAACTCATCTTGAATAAGGCAGTGGATAGGAGGAACAGCTGTTGGGAAAAGTTAATAGCACAGAATGTAGCATTATTAACCAAGGAATGCCATGCTCCTCATCTCACATCACAGCTAATGCTTAAAATAATAATGACATTTCTTGTCTTATTAACTGAAAAATGAAGCAGTGTTGAGTACAGAGAGACAGACTCCTGTCTCTTGTGATAAAATCTAGCCTTGGCTTTTAAGTTATCCTACAGTCACTCTGATCTTCTACCAAACCTCTGCAGCACATTTACACATATCCACAAGAAAGCAAACCCAAGCTCCTGTGGTAGCTGAATGCACAAACATGTGGATTTTATAGTTAAAAAAAATAACTTCTCACTAAAGGGAAAAAAAAACAGGAAGAATGTTAAAGAGTTTGCTACAAGGGTTGAATTACAAAGCTAAGAAACTACTGAAGCTATAGTTTCTTGCACCTGCATGTTAAAGCTTTGCGAGAGCAAGTTGGAAGGTACTTGCAAATAAAGCTGTCTTTAAAAACAAAACAGTGGAAAGACCGACTTGACAAAATTATTTCATAATGAAGATATGATTGTATGATCAAACAAAAATACAGTTGTGTTCAAAATATTTGCTGCACTATCGAAGGCAGAGAACAAAATGGAGGAGTTATTTATTAAACACACATACATGGCTTAATGTTTGGGAAACGATTCTTAGACCTGTTCCAAGGCAGATCAGCATCAGTTGAAGCAAGGTCTTCAAGAAACTTAGGAAGTTCCTATAAAGGAAAAAAAAAAATTGTTAATGCACCTTTGACTTTTGCCTGAAGTAAATATGAGGAATTGATAGTATTTAGTTGTTTCTCCTGAAATAACCACTCAAGTAAGAGGGAAAATTCTGTAGTTCTGTAACATGTAACATCTTTAGTTCTGTAACATGTTGCACTTCACTGTCAGCACTAGTTACACAAGCCACAATATACGAAGAACTGCAAGAAATGCTGTCAAGTTGAACAATTAAAGCATATGTGAACATTCACCTTAGCAAGTCTGGATAAAGTCAGCTTACCACCTTTTGTGCTTCTTTTCTGTCTCTCCATGAACTCACATACATGATAACCATGCCTTACTGACTCAGTCTTATTTTTGAATGATGTATCTTCCTGACTCCTGTAGCTTGGGAGAGCTTTTGCCACAGCACGAGAACTGAAGAGGATTTAATTGAGACAACTGGCAATTAGTTATTATTCACAGGCCTGATTATGAAAAGGGTGGGAAGAGTTATTTTTGGTTGTATCACAGTTTCATAAGTGGTCATTAGTTCTGTTACTAAGGGCAAAAATGAATAAATCGCTCACACTGAGGAATTTATTTGATGGGAGTGTTTCTGTACATAGATATGACCAATTTCCAAAGCTGAATGAAAGAGAGGAGGGACGTTTTCATGACTTGTTAATACAGAAAATATGTTGGTTGCTCCAAAAGTAATCTCTCCTGTTTATTTCTATTGAAACTACAAAGAACACAAGACTATTTGATACAGCAAATTCTCAGCTACGAAACACTATTTCTGAACAAAGCCACCACCATTAGCTCTGCGTTTTCCATAGCAATGATCAAGAGCCTGCATGGCGCGCTTGTAAAAATCTGCACCAGTAGAAGTGCCCCACTGCTGCTGTCGTCACTGCTGAAAGGCACCACTCACTGCCTCACTGTGCTCACATCCACTGCTTGGTCTCCAGAAACATTCAGCATAGATAATGATAATATATGATAATATCATAGGTAATGAAAAATGGAAAAAGCAGATTTTTTTTTTTTTATACTATGATTGTTTCTTTCATTGTTAATTCAAATATTTCATCGGTATTATTCAGTGTCTTCAGATATTAAGAATAAGTTAATATAAGCATTATCAAAATTGAATAATTTAAAAATAGACAGAATGAACCAAATCAATGATTAATAAAATTTGTTATCTTATCTCTTACAATGGATAATGCCTGGTATAAAAGTGAGCTCAAAACCATTGAACTGTGAGCAATATTATCCCATGAGAAAGTTGTTTCTTTCACTAGTTGATAAAAAAGCCCACGCCCTGAGGCATGAGGACTATTCACTTCTATAATTATATCCTCAATGATATAACTGCAAGTGCTTCTAAACACATGGAAAGCAAAGTACTTTCAGACAAGAGACCTGACTTCTCTTCCTGACATACTTCCATGGGGAAAGAACTAGAGAAAGAACTGCAGAGAGTAACTAGATGCTCATTTCCCTTTGAAAATTTACAAGGGACTAGACCCCAAACATCCTTCAAAGTCTCTCTATCTATATTTTCACAGAATGGTTGAGACTGAAAGGAACTTTTGGAGATCATCTAGTCCAATGTTCCTGCTCTGGCAATGTTCCCTAGGGCATGTTACACAGGATTGTGTCCAGATAGCTTTTTAATATCTCCAGGGAAGGAGACTCTGGGCCACGTGTTCCAGTGCTTAAAAAAGAAGTCTTTTCTCATGTTCAGATGGGACTTCCAATGTTTCAGTTTGTGCCTCTTGCCTCCTGTCTTGGCACTAGGCACCGCTGAGAAGAGCCTGGCCATGTCCTCTTGATATCCTCCCCTCAGATACTTACATGATCAGATCCCCCTGAGCCTTCTCATCTTGAAGTTGAACAAGCAGTTCCTCATATGAGAGAAGATTCAGTCCCTTCATCATTTTAGTTGCTTTTCACTGCACTCACTCCAGGAGATCCATGTTCCTTTTCTACCAAGGATCCAAAAATTGCACAGATCTGCCCTCACCAGGGCTGAGTAGAAAAGAAAACTCATCTCTTTCAGCCTGCTATCAATGTTAGTCCTAGTGCAACCCAGGATTCCTTCTTGGCCACAAAGGCACACTGCTGACTCGTGGCCAAACAGCCACCAGGCCACCAGGACCCCACGTCCTTCTCCACAGAGTTGCTTTCCAGGAGATCAGCCCCTAACCTGTATGGTGTATGCATTTATTCCTCTCCAGTTGCAGGACCCTGCTAAAGCCTTTGTTGAATTTCAAGAAGTTTGCCTCTGCTCATCTCTCCAGCCTGTCGAGATCCTTCTGAATGGCAGCACAGCACTCTGTGATATCAGCCACTCCTCATCAAGTCATTGACAAATAAGTTAAACATTACTGACCCCTGACTAATATTGCGATTTACAGGCCTCCAACTAGACTCTGTGGTACTAGTCACAATCCTCTGAGACCTATCATTCAGGCAGTTCTCAGTCTACCTCACCATCCATTCATGCACTCAGCACTTTCTGAGCTTGCCAATGAAAAAAAGTCTATGATTTTGCCCATTTGCCCATAAATGAAAGTTGTGGATTTAAAATCTTATAAAGCACCGCTTACATTAACTTTATATCCTTGTATTAAGTAACTAAATAACATGATTAATAGACTTGAAATAAATGCAAAATTAAATATTTAGATCTTTAATACACTACAGAAAAATATATTTCTCATTGCTTTAAAGCACTCCGTGTTTTAAAATCTTGTCAACCTCTTAAAATGAATCAACCTCTGCCATACTCAAAGCAAATTTCTTCTATCTTTGAGCTGCCTCTACCTTTAGTTGCAGTAATCCCTTAAAGAACTAAATCCCCAGCCCTATGACTAAACCTAGAGAAAGATCCCTGTTCTCAGAGCAGAGTGACTTTGTGAATTTCTATCAGGATTTGATAAGAACAGTAAAACACTCCTAAGGATGGAGCTGCCAAAATTCCTCATTCAGAAAGCTGAAAGTCTCTCAGAATATTTGTCCTCGAATTTTCCATTAAAGAGGAAAATCGATTATATGTCTATAGTATTTTTCAGGTATTTTAAGGGCTGTGAGATTCCGTACCAAGTGCACATCATGTGAACTGTTACTTGCCTCATCTGCCTCACTTCTCTGAGTCTTAGCTTGCTAGTAACTAGTACAGAAGTCATATTGCTGTACTGAACTCTGTAGAAAAAAGAAAAACAGAATCAGAGTACACTGCTTTTGTAATGATGCTTCCACATCTGAGTAAGTGCTTAAATGCCTTATACCAATTTTCTGCATCGGTATGGATTTCACTCTATGATTTTTTTTTCAGAATTGGGGAAAGACTATTAGGATTCCCAGGTGCAAAATCAGTTTGTTACATAAATCATATTTCTCTGTGGACTCATAAAGCTTTTAAATAATTTATATGAACTTTGTTTAGTGTACTTTTATGGTACTTTTGTGGTGACATTCAAAGGCATTTCACCTTTTAATTTGTGAAGAGACTTTATCATAAAACAGTTTTAGAAGTATTTCTGCCTCAGATATTGAGAGATATGTAAATCCTCTGGAAAGCTGGAAGATTGAATATTAGCCAGGTGGTGCCACCAGTTACTGTGGCTCTGTATGATTTCTTTAAACTTGCCTTTTCTGATAAGATATGGAACTAGATCCATTCTCAGGTCTGTATTCCTAATCATTATGTTACACATAGGCCATGTTAATATGTGGTCTAAGATTGATCCCCAGAGATCTCTAGGCACAGCATCTAGGTCTAGTAAATTAGATGAGCCCAAGAATGTCCCAGGATTCCAAGACTAAGTGAAAGGAAGAGAGACACTTTACACTGGCAAAACTCTAAAACAGGTTTGTTGTCCATCAACTGCCCATTGGAAATGATCTCTAGACTATTTTACCTACCAAAACATACCTTGGAATAGTCCAGGAGGACTGCTTTCTGAAACAGATCAAATTTAATGCAGAGAATATACTAATGGTTTATTGGAGTAAATTATCATATGATCACATCCAGTTCCTGATATGCTTGAAATTACTAGTAGACAGATAGCCAGAGAACCCAAGCAAGCTCAGCACCAGGCTATGTGCTTTAAATATAATGGTGCATGGGTTTAGAGCCTGAGCTACACACATTGTAGGAGCCTTGAGTCATTTACGCCAAACTAAAGCCTTGCTTTCAGATGGAAAACAAAGCAGGTCCTGGAGTCTGTTTGCTTGCTGTGTGCATTGCCTGTTTGCTTCTTTGCATTGCAATTTCTGATGTCATTTCACGTGCATTGTCAATCCTATTATTAATCTGATAAGGAAGTTACTGTGTATTCTTTAGATATAATCACAGTCAGACGCTGCAGTTCTGCTTACCCTTGAACCAGCCATCTGGGAAGGCATTGCTACACTCTGAAACATGGCAGTTGAAGTTCAGAGAGAAACAAAATGGAAGTCCAAATGTCAAATGAAACTGTTGGCTGTAAGTTGACTATATGGTTTAGTTATATAAAGATTCAGCTACTTGATTTGTATTTGTATTTGTATTTGATGACATTTCAAATGGATTCAAATGGACATTTCTATTTGATAAAACACTTGTCTACTTTAATTTTTAAGGTATTGCAATACTGTAAGGCTAACCCAATGTAGGTCACATCTAAAAAAATTAATCTTGGAAGCTTTCCAGTGATGAATATGTGAAAATATTATTGCTAGTAAAACTTTTCATCTGTTCAGTCATGCATAATGAAACCATAATCACTCTTGTTCAAGTGAAATAACAGTTCCATCCTTGGAAGAAAAAGTTCTCCTTACTTTATTGCTCAGAGAATTTTATGGTGCTTTTTATTATTAAACCCAGACCAATTTTACCTAAGGAGCATAACAAAAAAAGCTGTAGGAAATGCCATTAATCTTTTCACACTTTTGTTGGTTTTCCCTCAGAGACTGAAATATTATAATCTGGCAGAAGAAAAGCCAATTGTTGATTGGCTTTTTGCTAATCCAAATGGTAAGAAATGCATGGCAAATCTATAAATCCAAAACAATAAAGTTACTGGAGACTGACAAATTACTTTTGTGAGTGCAAATGACTGTATGTGTTACAAATGATGTTGATGATGATAAAAATTCTGAAATAACAAGGAGAGAAGATATCGTTGAGAAAAAAGATTTGATAGCCGTAAAAATGCTATTTCATGAAAATGGTGAAAACTCTGGAGGTTTGTATTTGAAAGTATATATACTTCATATGTATGTGATGTATATTTTGAAAACTGGTCTCTTTTCAAAAGGAAACACAAGCTTGCTGAGTTTGTATACTGAGACAAAAAGATGGAGGCTGCTCTCAAAAATATGACACATATGACCTATTAGTTGTAAAGGAGAGAAAAGCAAAATTGTGCATAAAATTTTAACTGTCTATTCTGAAACCCATGAAAGAAAAACATTTTTAAATTGCATGGCAGTATAACTGTGCCCTGAACATTTTACAAAATAAATGCCAGCTGTGTTTTTGGGGTCATCACCATTCAGGAAAATGAACATCTCTAAAACTGTTATGATACCTGTATGTATGTAGAAATCTCCTACATAAACCATTCTCAATTAAACTATATATGCATCACTACATACACAAAAACATAACTACTGTGTTCCTGCAAAGACTGAAATGTAAAGATCATTCATTGCTGACACTTTGGTGAATAATTCTGATCAGGATGCAGTGTACCCTGCAGAATCCAAATCAGGTAATATTACTTTTTAAACAGCCAACCTGGTAATTGTGTATTGATTATCAAGGCCAGAGTACTTCACGGCATTGCCTGCTTAAAATGGACATGAAATGTGACACATGAAACAACTGAAGGTCTTGCGATGTTGTGACAACTGCTAGCAACATACCGAAAATTCTTCCTGAAACTTTAGGTTGTTGTTTGTACAAAGCTCTTCAACATGTTGTAGGAAGGATTTCTTGCTTATTGGCCTGAAAGTAAGGACAGAAGAATTAGAGACCTACAGGTGGTTTCTTTATCATTCTTTTAATTCTTATTTTACTGCAGCTTCATAGTAAGTTATTCCAGTTCAGCAGCAACAGATATTTATATGAAGAAAATGATAAGCTGCTTACAGCTCACTTATTTGGTCTGCTTTCAGTTGCTGCAAATAGAAGCTTTTTTTTTCCTTCTATTGTTTCCCCTCACCAAATCTTTCATTTGCAAATGGTAACAGTACTGCTGGGTAGGATTGTTTTTTATAGGTAATAGCATTCCAAGGCAAGGTTTTGGCATTAATGGAAGTTTGTAAAGTAACCATTGCATTCTAAAGTACATAATACTTCTTTGTTGCACCGAAAACATTTTATACATTGCAAGGTTTTAGACATATAAAATATTGCAGTGACCTCATTCTCATAATGACATGGTTTTTAAACCCTGAGGAGTTTAAATATCCCTGTATTACTTCTCAAGCTAAAACACAGACATGCAGGCTTCACCCCAGAGAGAGAGAAAGCATTTCTCCAGTTACCATGCAATTAGTCATGCTTTTATGATTTATACGCAGCTTGGAGGGTTTTTTTTCCTAATAAACACAGAAGAAGGAACCACACATTGAGATTCACGAATGGCTACTAAATAAAAAAAACTTTAATCTACTTACTTGATGGATTTTCTATAACTAAGTAACCTGCAACAGAGATTTTTGTTAAATGTGGCAGGGTGTGAGTTAACCAATATTGTGCATGTTTCTAGGTTTCAGATGAACTATTCAAGTAAGTAAAGAACCCTATTCATTTCTCTCATGGATTCCATCATGTCAGATGTCTTGGGTGCTTAGTTTTTATCTCAAGTACTAGCAAATATTGAAGGTACAGTTTCTATCATTCTGTTCAGATCATTTTACAATATTCTGGGCTCATATGGGCCTGGGAAATCCATACCTCCAGCATACCACTTCATATACATTGACAGACTTCATTTTACACCATGTGCTCAATGCCATTCTTCTGATGACCACTTCAGACCATAAGGATAAGAGTCATCTGATTCTCTCTTTCAAACTGATAGCAAATAGTGGCTTCCTGCACTGCAGTTTGGTCATTAAATAATAGAAATTACATCAGTGCTGCACATAAGCAACCTGAATACAGTGCTTCAGTGCTGAAGCTACCTAGATCCAACAGCAAAGAACACAGAGACAAGCAGCACCATTAACACAATCGTACTAAATTGTTCCCTCCTTTACTCTCACTCAAAACAGAGAAGTAAAGCACTGGCTAAGCAAAGGCTATGTATGTACTCTCTCTTCATTTTTTAATATTACTAACAGATGATAGTTATATAGGTGCAGTCATAAACTTTAAGAAGCACTAAACAATTTTAAAGAAGTAAGACACCTGCACTTTGGCACTTGCCTTTGAATATTTAAGTGAAGAACTTGATTGTAAGGATAACTGAATTCTCAGACTTCCATTGGTAGCAAGCATATTGCATATTGCAATGGCTTGGCAGAAAATAAGACTGTAGCAAAGATGTTGGCTTTTTTGATTAAGAATCTTCAGAAGGAATGAAGTTTGTATCCCAAGTACTGATTTAAAGGAGACGTCAATGCTCAGCTTCAGCATCCTCAGGATTCAAACCCAACATTTCTTACAAGTCTCTTGAGAATGAAATACACAGTAATAATCTTACAGTATTTCATCAACGAAAAATACTCATCTACCTGTAATCTCATTATCCACAGTTCTTTTTTTTTTTTTGTATAAAGCCTAAAAATTTTGATATCACTAGATGTTGATGAAAACAATTAAGAATCAAACTATTTCATCTGAACAATTCCAGATTCTCATTTGTCTGACTTTGAAACTAGGGAAGAAAAACATTCTCTAAGATAAAGAATGCTTTATTGCCTTAAATCTGATTTTCTTTTAAAACAGTGTATTGTTTCATGTGTGGGATTTTTTTTTGAAGTCTATCAAAAATCTGAATCCCACTCAGATTACTTATGATAGAGCTAGAAAGAAGCCATTTATTTGTGTTGGCAGTGGTATCTGAAGACCATATTGTCACACAGACTCAGCTTTCTTTCTGGGTCAATCATCTGAAATCCACAGGGAATTAAAACTTTGTCCAAATGGAAAACAACAGAAATGAGCAAGTGGGTAAAAGGCTTAACTCATAAGCACCACTGACACTTCCTAAGAACAACAGACGAGCTAATTTTTTAGCAAGTTAATTGAAAGCAATATTGAGCTTAACCCTTCCTGAATGTTAAAGGCCTCGGGAAAGAGAACACATGGTCATTTCTTCCATTGTACCAGGACATGCACTCATAAACCCTGTTCTCCTGGGATACAAAGCTGAGGTAGCTTATAAGTGATAGCTGATTACTAAAGGGAAATTCATTGCAGGAAAAGTTAATGCAGGAGCCATGCCTGTCTCCATCTCCAAAGAAAGAAGAAACACGCTGGTCTGGAGAAAGTAACGTGTGTGCAAAAGTGCTACTTTGACGACAGACACTGAATGCAAAAAATACAGGAAAGGAGAGAACGGGAAAAAATTTTATACACAATTCTTTTCTATAAAAATATTTGTTTGCAAGCATTACAGTGTCTGCAATTAAAAAATATTTCTTCTAAATCTGTGCCCATCTGCTTGACAAGCTGTCTCATTTGTTCAGAGTATTCACCACAAGGTAAAACTTTTCATGGAAAGATTTTAAGAAAAGGATACCTATGGCTTTGCCCCTGCTGCAGAAACTACCGTGAAAGCAGGGTGTCAGAGAAATTCTCTCCCAGCCAAGCACCTCAAACAGGGAAGTGTTACTTGTCTCTAGCCACGTCTGGTGGGCCCTGAAAATCTGTTGACAGAATCCACTCACAGGAGATAAGTATCTGCTTTGAAAAATGGACTGGTAAAAATTATGGACAAGATACAAAGAGAGGACCCAAGTGGCTATATCTCTGTTGAAGAAGAGTTGGATTATTTCTTTAGTTATTTAGTTATTTATTGCCTTTCTTATACAATCTCCACCATCACTGAGATCAATGCATTTCCCAAAAATCCAAAATCAGTATTTCAGATTCATACAGAAGTAGATCTCATTTTCCACTGAACTCAATAGAATGTAATTCCTTGAAGGTACTCTGAAGCTACCTATTATTAATGAATTTCCCAACAAAGACTTGCTGAGAGATGGTGCATATTAGCCACTACTGGTCATTTTCAGACAGTGAAAATTTGTAAGGGTAGTTGTTTTTTTTTTTAATTTTGTTTATTTTCTGATGATCAGAATATCACAATAGGTCGAGATATTCTAAAAAAATATTAGAAAATGTTTGAAGAGACAATGTATGTTTTCGTGGAACAGGCTGGAGTGTCTTGATTCTGTGAATGAACTGTCAGCCTTTCATGCCTTTATTGATTTGACATGATGTATATTGTACTAGTTGAGAAATGACAAAACACTTAGAGTCCAAAGCATCTCCTTCAAAAGAGCCCTGAAAGGGATGATTCATAGGTACGTAGAAAGTTTATACTGCTCTTTTATCATCTAAGATTGCTAAAAAAAGTCTGATCACCCCTTCAGAGTAGAAAATATACTTGGACAATTAAAACTAGATGTCAGGTGACTTAGTAGAGTTAAAAAAAAAATACAAGCAAGCCAGTCTGAAAAATAAATCTGTCCATCTGTGTTTTCCTTATAAACTTACAAGATGCCACGAATTGAAGCTGACATTCTACAACGCAGCAAGCTTTCAAACAGCTGAGATAGCTACCTAAACATAGCCAGAATGTGCTTATGCATATGTTGTAATGCACAGTTCCATTCCAGACGCATGGGAACTTAGAGAAGGTTATGTTGCAGTCATCAGTATGTAATAGAATAATTTATCATGCTGACATGGAACTGCCTTAACCACACATTGTGAGAATGATAAAGAACACATGAACTGAAACTATGATTGACTTCTACGTGGTTATTCTCTGAATGCAACAGGTACAAAAATTCTATAGAGGTGCACTGTGGAAGTCTGAAAACACATAGCAAGTTTAGACGCTGGGTTTTGCAGTAAGCCTCCCTGGTGCATATTGCTTGCTTCTGCAAGCTTCTTGGAATAACTCATCACTACTGGGAAGGATTCATCTATGTGAAAGATAACCTAAGAGAGATAATTAAAATCTCTCCTTTGGCAACTGACATTACCAGAGCAGAATCCTGCATGCACAGAAACATTCTTCAAATCTTAAAAACTCCTTAATTAACTGAAAAGTTTTGAGCAGATCAAGGATATCCCATCCCTCATGACTACATGTAATACAGTCCATTTGCAGACTGCTGTTTGAAAAAATGATATGAATATTGTCCTAGGGAACTCACAGTTAATACCTACATTTCAAACTTCCACAATTTATGAATGTTCAGCAAAGGGCCTGGGCAAGAAGCCTACTGTAGCTCCAGCAAAGCTACTGTTTGAAGAACAATAATTCAGAATTTAAGAGCCGCATCCTGTAGCTTACAGAAAGGCTGAAGAGCAGTCTCCAGTTTAGATCTTACTGGTGTGGGGAAGGAAGGAAGAGTAGAAAAGAGATTGGATGAAGTAACAAACTCCAAAGCAAAATTTGAAACTGACTCACTAAAATAAAGGCTGACGTAACTGAACTGCTGAAGCACTGTATGTACAGTAAAGGTCTTGCTGTGCATAAATCACATAATGAAGTGTGACATCTTATAGTTTGCAATAAGTCTGTAGAGTTTGAAACTGTACAAATCCAAACTTCAGGTAATTTAGACTGAAAAGTGGCACAAAGGCACTCCTCAAACTGATAAATGATTTGGTCAAATATATATGCTGCTGTGATTGTAATCACTTGGTTAGAAAATATCTCTAGTATAAGTGAGTAAAAAACGCAGTTGGGAAAAAAATCTTCTCTTAAATACAGGCCTGAACGACCAGAGGAAAGAAACTTATTTCTTCCTCTGAAGAAGAAATATTTTTTCTACCACACTTGCATTACATTTGTTTCAAGGATAAACTATATATATAAACTATATATATAAATATAAAACTATATTTATAAACTATATAAACTATACGCTAAATATTAATACAATTTGTGTTTGAATGTAAAAATTGCCCTGATTTAATTTAAAATTGTTGTGGTTTATTAACACTAGGGACTACAAATAAACAGGATATCATAATGACAAATATTACTGTCTGTCCTTACTATAGCTGCAAAGATTGACATTTAATTTTGATTAACAGTATCATTCAATATAGCATGGTAGCACACAGGTTAAGAGAACAGAATGGAAAACACACCGTGTTGCTTCAATAATACAATAACTTACTGGATGACAAATATCTCCTTGCGTCTAAAGAAAAATGAAGAGTATCTGGAAGTAAAACCCATCAATACTTTAGTATATAAACAAAATTAGTACTATTCTTATTTCAGGTAACAGCTTGGAAACAATTGCCATTTTGAGGATCATTTATATAAGTTACAGATAATGTGCTGCATTAATAATAATTCAGTCTCTAGAGAATGTAATCCACTGCTATTAGCAGGTACAAACAATGCTATCTGAATGACATCTGCCCCACACAGAACATACCACATCCATTATGCTGATGATTTCCAGACAATTCATAGTATGTTTTCTCATCTGTTACAACCAGCCATGCCTGTGTGCACTATTTTGAACAGGTTTGTTCATGCAATCATCTTACTCTGTACCACACACATAGACATGTACACAGTCAAACAAAACAGGTCAACAGCTACAACCTTTCATCTTCCAGCTATTCCTAGTCTGCAACAGTAGGATGCCTGACTGCTAGGGCAAGACTGTTTTAGGCTTCTCATCTTTAAGGAGGCTGCCTACCACAGTGTTTCATCTGTGACACAGCAGGGAAAATACAGGTAGGTAAAGAATGTTCACCGAACATTTCTAACTCAGTTGGATGTCATCGATTGTTGGGAATCACTGTGATATTTAAGTGGTAAATAATATCCATATTTTTGACAGAAAGAGCAATCTGTTTTTCTTCTCATACATAAACATGACAAGAGATTTTCTAAATGACAGATTTATTCTTGAATTAGCTAACCAGAACTTCTAAGGGGTTTGACTTTCAAACTTTAATTTCAAAATACTTACTAAGTTTTGTAATCTACACAAAACACCGGGCCATTAAAAATACTCGGAAATTCTGTGTTTAAAAATATGTAGTCCCTTTTTTTTTTTTCCCCAACATAATTAAACAGTGATTTGCACTTAGATCTTTATCTTGTTGTAAAAAGAGCTGAAGATTAAGTGATTTTCTAAAAGCTAGTGAGAAGTGTCTTGAGGATGGAGGTCATTCTTTGAAAAAGGATCTCAGTGACCTGTGTAAATAAGAACACCACAAACACTTCCAAACAAGCAAAGGTCAGAAAGGGGTCATGGCTACAACCCCTTTGGACTAACTACTGTTTTTCCTAGAGAGCATGCTTACCGTGTAAATCTCTCATCCTTCAGCTCCAGGTCTGCCACTGTAATCAACTGATCCAGTTTGAACTTAGTGTCAATAATTTCAGCATCTCGTGGAGAGTATGTCCCTCCCTCTTTTTGCTTTTGCCTAATTCTAAACAGAAAATAATAGTGAATAATAAATATGCAAATTATTTGAGGGCAAATCTATACCAATACATTGAAAAGACTGGCTAAAACTTAAAAACAGCTGCCAGAAATCCTTTCTTGCCTTTATTCTGCTCTTACTTCCAATTTAGTCAAATCAGCAGTTGTATTGTCTAAAACTTATGTGTAAAGAATCTAGCTTGCTTAATATTTCAGTTTTCTAACATAAATTATTCTGCAATGCCTGAATGCTGCAGCTGAGGAAGCAGAACTCATGGGACACGAGCAAGCTAACATAATTTATGCAGTATCCAGCCTGCTTCTTTATTTGGGCATTTGTTCACAATTCTGATCAAAGGTTGGCATCTCTTTCATACGTGAGACTTTAAAGTGTTTAACTGTAAAATTTATTAGTAAGATAGAAAATAGTGTTTATAGTATTTACTTCATATCAAGTTAACTGATTCTCAACAGAGCTGACAGTAAATAGGGTTAGCCATCATGGTAACTTCATTCAGCTTACATTCTGATCTGTTTCCTCATTCCTCATTTCAATGGAGAAGTGACACTGAAAGAGCAAGATAGACTTCTGCTGTGATTTACCCTCTGGAGAAGGTTGTTCTCCTCCTTCATCTATGGAAATTAGCACTGCTAGATTAAAGTTAAATTCTGTGAATCCCTCCTCAAGTTTTGAAAAAAAAGAAAAAAAGAAAATGAAAAAAAAAAGAAAATGCAATACACTTGGACATGACAGATTAATTCAGTTGAAAGGATCATTTCAACTCTTCACTAAAACAATATTGAGTGTTTACAAACAATAAATATCACCTTGCAAAAGCATAGACTGCAGCCACCAGAAGAACAACTGAAAGTATACACAAAGTAACTGCAAGGATAACTTCCACAGATCTTCCTGACCGCCCTTCACCTGCAACAGAAAGAGGAAATCTAATATTTAATAGATGCACCAATTTTACGTTTCTAACAGGAGAGAATCAAGTATGGAGAAGTGACAGAATCTTTCCTCTCAAAACAACTGCATCTGTTTTGTGACAGTTGCAGAGCGGCTCAAAAGAGAAAACCATGAGAAAAACAAGAGCAATTTATTTTACAGTCCCTAAGCATTGCTGGTCTATTTAACACATACACTATATGTGTAACCATCCACTGGTGCTTTTCAGGTTTACCTGGTGAGCAAGTTAAGGTAGGTCTACACTGCACTAACATCATTTGGCTCATGACTAACTCTAGCCTGAACTGAGCTCCTGCTTTAGGCTCAGTGCAGCCAAGCACAGACACACTGTCCTAACAACTACGAATGATCAAGCTCCAAAAGTGGAAAAGGATCTCTGATACAGAAATCTGTCTCATAAAGCCCCATGTTTTTTCTGCTTCAATCGTATTTAGCAGTACTAAATTGCATAGACACAAGGTTTTCAGATCTGGTTTTCAGATCTAAATCTACTTATCGTATAAGTAGACTTAGAAAAAAAAAAAAAAAGACAGAAAGTTGTCATAAATAATTCTGTGAAAATTCAAGTTATGGTTTTATCTACTAAAACCAAAGTGTCATGCTGGCAAAACACAGTGATTACTGCAAAATATGATCATTGATTCAAAATGGAACTGCATTTCTGATTGCAGGAAATGTAGATTTCTTCTGAAGGGATACTGTTGCTACAAGTGGAATAGAAGTCATTTGGACAGAGATGCCTAGCAGATCCTGACCTTACAGTTTGCTTTCTGGATTATGATTCTAAAGCAAGTCTGAAGTTCTTCTTACAAAAGCACATTCTATAAAGAAACATCTATGCAACGAAAACATATCTGAAAAAATATTAACTTCCTTCATGCACTTAACTTGCAGTAATGGAAGTGTTAGTAGTTGCCAGGCTGGTGCCATGTCTTGAATCAACTGCGGTACTGATTTCATGCAACCATGTAAGAAAGAGTAGAAGGAACTTCTAATTGCCTATTCCACTTAAATTTTGTTGGATGTGCTTTGAAATGTAGAAGTTAGGGACAGATATGAATTTGCTGTAGTACCCATTTTAAAAACAGTACTGAATGTTAAACACCAGCATAGAAGGCTCTGGTATTATGAGCCACAGAAATTTGAGAAAATTATCAGGCTGTTTTTTTTTGTTTGTTTGTTTGTTTGTTTTTATTTGTCCTATTACATTTTATCCTATTACATTTTACGCAAATAATACCTGCTTATTTATGATTTATACCACAGGAGACAGTGTCACAGTTTTCAGTTTCAATAATGAAGTTTGTGAATTATAATATCTGCCTGACAATAAAGCATGATTTCTCTTTTTGTCATGATGATTTCAGTTTCCTGTTAGAAGGATGCCCAGGTATGTGTATCTGCCTGGATACAATCATACTCATTTCCAGCAGACTTGTTTTCTCTAATCAGGCATTAAGTCTTTCCCCCTCTGGCAAAGCTATTTGCTTCATTGGCTCAGAACTTCATTAGCTAATGGAACAATTTTTGTGTTGTATTTTCCAAAACATTCAGGGCCGGAGAAACAGTGCCAGATCCTTTCAGAATACTCAGGTAGTGAATTAGCACTTCTTCAGTATCAGATCACGTAACAAATTTCTAACGTGGATCAGATGGATAAGGGAGCTCATATCACAGAAGCTGAATGCCAAACGAAAAATTTGTGCCCACTAAAATTCTTCTGGGTACTAATCCAGTTGTCTTGGTTCCCTTTTCAGAACACCGGGGCTAGAGCTTAGCTACGTAAGTTTTGGCTTACCAATGTATTAAAAGAACTTACAGATCTTACTGCAATCTGCTAAGAGAATTTTCATTTTTCAGTAGCTGTACCAGTATATGCAACAGAGAGGGAAATGGCACAAACAATACAGCTTTTGATAATTCACCCTGTCAAGATGAGCTATTCTAGCAAAATGCTATTTACATTGTTATGACTGAATATCTACTAAAAGAACTTTGTTAATATTTCTTTTTCAGTTAACAGTCCAGGCTGAGTAAAGGCCTCTTAACATCCTGAAAAGGACATATGAGGGAATGGACGCGTTTCCTCACCAGGCAACAACCATTCTGGTTAAGCGAGCTCTAACAAAAATAGACACAATTTACTACAGGGAATCCAGTCTACTAAAAAGCAACATGGAATAGTCTGATTTCTCGGAAACAAACGAAACAAGTGACACTTTCCTTACCTAAAGTTTTGACAGGGTCAGAATAGTCAGAATCTGTAAACTGTCCTTTAACATTAGTTGCTCTGAACTTGAATCTGTAAAATAAAACAAAGAAAGCTAATTAAATTAAAATCCGTGTTTCTTTCCTTAAAAAATACTCAATTTAGAAGCTAAACACTGTTTTAAAGTTTTAGGGTAATATACTCTGCTATCCTTATCTTCCTGCAAAAGTGACATCATGACATGTCAATGATTTGGTGTCAATGTGTATAGCATACAATCAAATCATAGGAAGTAGGTTACTTACCTTGAATTTGGTCTTAATTTGGGAACTCAATATCCATCTTTTGTTACCCTAAAACTTTTTTTCTAATTGTCTTCCATACTTACTCTTCAGACAAATAATATAAAGGTAAGAGTGACAACAACCATTTCAAGCTCCACCATTTCATAATTGAACTATATGTTTTGTACGTTTGTATAAATGTATGTTCCACTTAAATCTTCCTCTTGGACAAGTCTAGAGATAAATGTACTTACAGGTACTGCTTTCTTGGTTTCAGTGGACCATTACATATTTTGTCTTGACTGCCTGGTATCATACATGTAGTATCAGCACCTATAACATATATTTCTTCTTTACCACTCATATCTTCCTTTCCTTCTATACATGGTGGGTTTGGAAAGCCTTCATTTGTAAAATATGGCCTTGGTCTATTGAAGTATGCATCATGCCACTTAGTAACATTTCCATCATGCTGAGCTATTATCAAGAAAAGAAATAAAAAATAATTTACATTCTAACTAAAAAACTTCTTAACTAAAGAAGTTAAATAGAAGTTAATAGGTTATTTTTAAGGGCTTAGTAAGCTATCAGTGACATTTATACAAGGAAAATTATAATCATGTTTGTACTTCAATCCAAATATTCTTTTTACCCCACCAACTATATCTTGGTGTTTTAAAGTAAGTCAGCTGAATCACAGCTAGAAAATTTCAGGGGCAGTCTCATACACAGGCTGTGTTGGTAGAAGATATAACTTGTATACAAGACATTTGACATTGAAACTGGATCTGGCCAGCAAAGAAAGAAAAAGTGTTTAAGTACAGTAGAAATTGTTTCATAAATGAAATAACTAATTTTACAGAAAGAGTCAGTATCCAGAAACTCAGATAGGAGAAAAATCCTCAAAACATTGCTTAACATGGCGTTTGCACATTTATCAGCTCAAGAGAACCTTCACAGCAATAGCCAGGAATTAAAAGTCTCTCAGGTTAGTGTCAAAATACATCATTCTGGAAAACGTGAGAAACTGTACCCACTTAACATGAATGCTTTACTGCCATGCTTTTAAGGCAGGCAAAACAAGGGATTTAAATACCTGGAATTTGTTCTTCTTAGGTAAAGTAAGCCTGACCATATGATGTCCAACCATGAAACTCCCACACACATTGGTAGGCAATTACTCAAGAGTATCACGAGACTGTTCACATGAGTAAATGTTCATCAGTCCATACAAGGGAATACACATTCTAACCCACAGTCTACAGAAGGGATTTACATAAATCCCTCTGCCCCCGTTATGAAATAGAAATATCAACCGCACATGACTGCATTCTTCGACAGGCAACAGTGATAGCAACAGAAGAAAAACTTGCAAGAAAAGATCTTTCATATTTAATCAGTTTTCACAAAAGCCAAATGTATGTATTTATTCAAAGAAATGGGAAATTAAGAAAATAGAATGATAACAGTAGGGCTAGAATAATACAGGTGACCTCAAGCAACGTGGATGATTTTTCATTGGCAAGTGTTTTCAAAATCCAGCCCACAGGTATTGTGGAAGATATTTCGCTCATAATAATGTTGCCATAGCTAAACAGATTTTGTTAACTAACATGAAGTTTCTGACAATCCCTTCCCACATGAAAAAAAAAAAGGGGGGGGGGGGGGGTGGGAAGGGGAAGGGGGGCAAACCAAACAAGCTGAAAAGAAAGAAATTCAAAAATCCTGAAATCGACTTTCAGGATTCTACCTCCAGCTTCCACAACAAGAACTTGTATCTTCTTGATAGGTCCATGATCATCACTGTAATAACATACTGGCATTCTGATCGTGATTGTTGTTGCTGTGACAAGCAAGGCCCCATTGGTATCATAAACAGGTGTTGGTTTCTTTTTAGGCCGTGGTGGTTCTGGTTTTAAACAAAGATACACCGCACAGTTTTGTTTTTGGTTCTTTTCAAAACAAGTTCAGACATGTAGCTGTGTTATGGATGATAAATAATCACCATATTTTAAGGGACAATTTCATGTCCTAAACGTGTTTCAAGCCACTTAAAAATCTGTTCTGACAAATGACCTGCATATTAGTTTTTACTTAAAAAACAATAAAAAGTTTGAATCTTAGTTTTTCGGAAAAATTTCAGTCAATGACTGTATTTACTTCTAAGAATGTGATACATAGACACACCTCTGTGACATTGTTCTAAGCTGTTTGCTCATGGCAGCTAAAATACAGATGACAATGCTTATTTCACTGAGAATGCATGTGGTTTAGCATATGATCTGTGATAGAGAGCAAAACTGAGCACTGCAAGTCAAGCCTATCAGCTGTGTATTCCTGTTCCTACCTCATGATGCCTCTGAAAATAGCTGAAGGCACGCAGCTGTGTAGTCACAGGTAAAACAGCACTATCTAAAGTATTCATAGAGATTTCAGGTAAATGACAATTTATGAGACATACCTTTGATATCCATGGTGATTTTCAATTGAATTTTTGGCCCCGCACCAGCACCATTAATTGCATACACCTTAAAAAAAGAAATGTTATAATGAGTATTTGCACTAGCTTCAAATCTGTCAAATCTGTATCTATCTGGAACAACAATGAATGCTGAAACATTTATTTTATGTCATTCACACTTTGCTACAACTTACTTCTTATTTCTTTATAATCCTGAGTAGAGTAACCCTTTGTCATTTGTAATCTAGCTCTTACAGAAGGAGAAAACCAAACCCACTTAAAGAGTTACGTCACCACCTCTCATGTACTACTCTACGATTATATGATTGAACATAGGGAATTTGGTCATGGGACAAAGGGTAATGGCTTTAAACTAAAAGAGGGTAAATTAAATTTGTATCAGAAGGAAATTCCTGTGAAGGTGGTGGTGAGGCACTGGAACAGGTTGTCCAGAGAAGCTGTGGATGATCCATCCTTGTTGGCATCCAAGGCCATGTTGGATGGGGCCCTCGGCAGCTTGGTGTGGTGGGTGCAACTCTGCCCATGGCAGAGTTGGAACTGATGATCTTTAAGGTCTCTTCCAATCTAAACCATTCTATGATTCTACTACTCCTAAAGCACATACTCCTTGTAAGTTTTCCTTGCAGAAGAAGACTTTTCATGTGAACTAAATGAGCAATGCAAGTGCTGGAATTAAGAGTGAAAGTTGGTCTTGTTTCATGCTTCACAAGTACATGAATCCCATTACTCCTCTCTTTCCTCTGATTTCACGCTCTTCACACCCTATACATTCTGTATTAAAATCTTGTATTTGGCTTAGCTCTGTGTTCTTTAATTTCTCAATCATATCAGGGGAAAAACCCAAAGAAAAAGTGTTAATTCTTACGCTGACATTATAGGTATGTCCTCCTTTCAATCCTTCTATCATGGCAGTGACTGACTGATCTGTTTTATCAATGACACTAAGGTTGTGGATCCGGATAGCAGCAGGATCATCTTCATTGTACACCATAGCTTGATACACCTGAATATTCCCATTTGGTTCAGATGGCGGCACAAATGTCACTTGGAACTTTGTTACTTCATCAGGTATCTTCTGAAATGTTACGTTGTTAGGTGGGTCTTCAGGTACTGAAATAGACATTTCAGTCATCTACTTAAATCAGTTCACTACTCTGACTACTAGAGTAAAAATTGAAAAATTACAAATACTTTTGCCTATTGTATTATTTCATTGGTATTTTCTGTTTCCAGTAAAAACATCTCGACATTTTAACTGTGTATGTAAATATTTATAAAGAGAATTAAAAGTTAAATATGCAGTGAAATATTATTCTTGATGATAGCACTTAATGCTACAAATATTAAAAATGATTGCTAGATAATCCTCAGTAGTTTCTACTCACACAAGTTCCAATTTTCTACACAGAAAGCCTGAAGGCATCATTGTACTTTGAAATAAACAAAGGTAAAGAAATCCTCACATGGGCTGACAAGCAAGAAGCGTTAGTGCAGAGTAGCCTTTCCTGAAAGCCCTGTCAACAGCTTGCTTCCTCTCGACATAAAAGCAAGCTCCCATGTTCCTGTCTCTAACAAAAAACCTTTCCACTATCTGATGCCCAGTCACTAGAAGGGAATCACAGTAGGTTGAACAAGTGTTTCAGCTTTTGTCCAGAAATATACCAGAAGCCAGCAACTACACAAACACAACATGCCCTTTTGCCAAAGACGGTTATTTATCAAACTCCAAACTCCAGTAGTATATTGTCAAGACAGCGGAAATATAAATCATTTTCCCTATGTCCCTGTCTGAAAGAAAAGGCTGTAACATTCTTTCCCAGCAGCTGAATATTTACAGCTCTACCTGAGCAGACAAATCTGTAGTATGATCTCTAAATAGTGAAATCAAGTAACTGAAGGTAAACATATTCCCTCAGCTAGGATTTAGATACAGTTGTTAAATCTTCCAGTTTTTTTTAACCCTTAACAACAAATCCTAACTCAGGCTCCTCTGCAGTAAGTCTGTGTAACTTCCTCAGATACTCTGCTGTACATTAGACTGTGGAAACCAGATGAGATGAGATGATGGAAAAATTAACTCTTCTTCAGCGAGGTTACCGAACCTTCTATTGTATCACACTTCAACATGAAAGAAAGGGCTACAAAATAACGATAGCTCACAAGACAATCTCAGCTACCAATTAATTTAATCTTCATTCACTTTTCCACAGGAGAAGCAACTCAACACCAGCGAAGACATCGGATTTAGTACAATCAAAAACTGTGTATGTTAAATTAGGATAATATCTTCCCTGTGTACATCAGTCTTTATTTTCCTAAGCAAGTGTTGGCTACTTACTGCAAACGTTGGTGTTACGACTCCTCATATAGTTTCCTCACACTCATCTGTCCACTTCTTTTTTTCTGAATAACTCAGTAGTTTAGCAATTTTCTTTTTCCTTAATATCCACCTCCTTCTCCAAATTGTTTTGAATGTGTGGAAGATCTGACTCTAGTATGTATCCTTATAGACCTTCACTAGAAACCTCCTTCCATCCAGAATACACAAATTATGTATTCAGATAAGTACAGGTGCCATACACAGGAATTCACTTCATTTAAAGGTAAACCTCAGTATTTATTATCACCATCGCATTCTTGCTAATTGACATCTTCTAAACATGAAAGCAAAAATTACTGTGAGAACAAATGTGTATTAAGTGCACCCTGTGTTTAAAACTGCGGTTTATCAGATGAAGGAAAAAATGCAAACATTGATTCATACAAAGTAGAGAAAAATACAAACCTGCTTCAAAAGTGGAGACAATTACTGGAGAACTAGCTTTGCCTTCAATAGCTGCAGCATTAACATCCCCCGTAAAGGCAATGATTACTACAGAATACCTTGTAAATGCTTTTAAATCAGAAATTTCTAAGATTTTACCCTCATCATTCGTCCTCAGAAACTGGGCTTTATAATTTTCATTATCTACCTGTAAAACAAAATTTTAAAAAAGCAAGACTTCAAACAATCAACAGCAGGATATTTAAACACCACATTTAACTTTTATCTTCCCCATTTCCTAATCACCTACATAAGAGTTTACAAATCTTCAGCTAAAAAGACTAAAAAGCTGCATAAGGAGCATACTTCCTTCCTACTCACTTCCTTGGCACTTCATGTAGCATGTGACAAAACATTGAAAATCCAATCAGAAATTACGTTTGCACTAAAAAAAAAGATCTGGATCTTTTTTTACAAAATCTTGCAACAATTTACCTAAATATATATATATATATATATATATATATATATATATATATATATATATATAAAACTGAGACTGTAAGGTTTGTGAAAAACTGGGTCAATTTATAGGATTTTGCTGAGGAGTTTCCTCACTTCTAAGAGTGTGATAATGAATCATGCCAGGAGGATTCCAGGTACTCCTGTTCCTGTGTTAGACCAACAATATGGACCAGATTGTTTCTCAAGATCTGAATGTCTTAAGCAATCTGCAGCCCTGCAGAAAAATAATCTACAAAATCTATAAATCTCTCTGCTTTACATCCAACAAATCACTTCTAATCTTAGCTGAAAAAAAAAAGGAGAAAAAGGAAAAATGGGGGCTTTTCTAGCATGTGCCTATTTCTGTTGCTTCAGTTAATGATGTTTTCATTATTGTTTCTTTAGTATGTAATTTGAAAAGAGGATTAGGTAGCTGTACAGTAGTTTTCCCATTGGATGCAATCTGTATTAAACACAGCTGCTAAAACATTAGAACAGTTCTATCATACCTTTTATTTGACAGATACTCATCTATCCCCACTGAGAATTAACGTGAACTAAACTTTTTGATGGACTAAGCAGACATTCATTTCCTGGGATTGCCATCAAGAGTTGAAATACTTTTTCCTATCTGACTATCAAAAATCTGGCATATAATGTTTACACAAAAGCTAAAATATAATCACAACACTGCATCATTTTACCTATAGTTTTCCAAAAGCTGTATGGTTTGGTTGTATCTTCCTTACTTGTTTTCAGTAACATTTTATTCATGACTAACTCTAATTACAATAGACAGCACGACAAACTAAAATATGACATTGATAAAATATACATAGGTCAGTTTTCTGATCTAAGTGCAAGAAACATCCTAGTAATTTTAAAACCATCTGAATGCATTCACTAATGAATTATAACTACCGACTTTTAGGAATAAAGATGATGGAGCAGGAATATAAAACTATTCTACCCTGTGAGCCAACTTTTATAAATCCTCAAAGATATTCAGTTGATAACTGAAATGAACAAGCTGTATGTATGGAATGTTTGTAGATTTTTGAGTTTTCGCAAAAAAATTTGCACAGAGACAATAGGACATATACTCAAATGTTCATCACGAAAAGATTGTGACAGTCATGTTGGCCTTTGGTAAGGAACCTGTTTTTAAGTTTATTATGAATTCTGGTACACGCATAGTTTATCTTAGTAAGAAAATTACTGTAACTTAGACTGTTCATATATTAGTAACATGGTCATAGTGCAGAATCTGATGACACCTTGTTTACAATGCAGAATTCAAGGAGGAATTGCTTAAATATAAATTGATTAAATAATGTGCACAAAACATTAAGCTTTCAAAATTGAATTTGAAGGCTTTATTAAAACCATCAAAATTAGTCTTTGTATTGATCCATTATGAGTATATTTAGTCAAAAAGTGTCAGGAAATTTTCACAAGGAAAAAAAATCTTCTCTAACTTCAGTAAAAGAGGAATACAGATTGTAATGTAATTTCTTGTGACCGACCCAGCAGGCCAAGGCACTGTTCCTTCCCTGTTAGTTATTCCCTTGTCTGCCTGCCTGTCCTTCCTTGTACTGCTGAGGTAAGTGTGTTCAGAACTGAACAGACTGCACTCTAAACAATGTAGAATGAATTTAGAGTGCACATTATTCTGTATTATAACTTCACTGAGGAGTGTAAAAATACTTGGTATTTTTTACTGATCTCTTCAGAAATTTTAATTGCACAAAAAACTCATCATTAACATTTTAGCATATCCACAATCCTTATGATTAATTTAGAAAAACTGAAAATATATAGATAATGTTACTCTTATCCCAGAAAATTGAAATCAGTTTATATTTATAGTCTTCAAATAGTTTGAAATATTCTTTCAATTTTTTTCCCCATTTCCTAGCAAGCTTATGCAGAATTTTTGAACTTGCAAACAGCAAATTTTCCAAGATAAGGTCTAGTGAACTGCTTCCATTTACACTGGTAGCCTTATCTCTATAATTTCTGAACTAGGGATCCTATATCCTACTTAAAACTTCTCATATGCACAAACTTATAAAGTTCCATATCTTGCCACAGGGCAGGAAATGACTTGAGGTTTATTAATGGTTGTTTTAAGTGTAGTATAGGATGAAAAGAGAAAGGCCACTAGAGCTTTTCTCTTATGTCAGGTTTTTGTTTTTTTTTTGCTTATAAAGATCAAGGAGAAAGAAGTGTTATTACTGTGCTACCAAAATATAGCTAATCTGATGAGTGGAAAATCCAGTTTGGCTTTAAAATTTGCCCTCTGATGCACTGAGTAACTTTGTACAAGTCACATCCTTTTGCTAGGCTCTCCACTCTTTTGTAAAATTATGACAAAGAGCTTTTACCTCAGAGAGAAAAAAGACATTATCATTTTTACTGGTAAACAGCATCATTATTGTTTGAAGAAGGTACACCTCTGCAAAGCTCAGCTACTGCTTGGCAGTATACAATCACTGCTAAACCTTTTTTTTCTGCAAGACCTCTTATTAGCACACATTATTTCACACCAACTAATGAATCTATTTCCCAGTAAGAAATGTATGAATGTGCAATCAAACCGTATGTGGAATTTATGTGAAAATGGACACTTCAGTTATACTATTTTTCATTCCAATTTGCAAGTTTTTAACTTCTATTAAAAACATCTTCTACGAGTTCTTACATCACCAAACATCTGTATTACTATCGAAAATAAAAGAGAGTTGTCTTACTGAGGTAATGTCTATGAGATAGCACGTTGGGCCAGTAATGACAACAGGTTCACTCCAGCTGATATTGATACTGTGAGGAGAGGTAGCTAACACTGTCACGTTTTCTGGAGGACCATCTGGAGCTATAGAAAACATACGTATGTGAGTCACAGTTAAAGAAGTGCACAACAAATAGCCCATCATTTTTAACATAGAGATTATTTTCCAATTTCAAAATAATATTTTCACACATTTGCTACTATACACCGCTTAAATCATGACAACATTTTTCATTCTTTTCTGATAAAGCATGCACTGGGATTTGGAAACACAGCTCTTGTTGCAAGTACCATGGCATTTATAGAGCATTAAATATCGAGAATTTCTTCATAAATAGAAATTATAACTATTGTTTATATATTTATTAATTTATTACAGGTTAATTATATGTGTTTTGTAGGACACAAGCAAAAAATATATATAGCTCTTTACACAAATAGGCATGCCTAATATATGAAAGAGAATTGATGTCAAATTAATCATGCAAAGAATGAGAAATTACAAAAACACAAAGTCTTCTGCAAAAGATTCCAATAATGTTGGACAGTACCAGTACACTAATATTTATAGAAAAACAGAAGTTTTTTAAATTTGATTTTCATTTACTCTTAACATATTAAGAATCTCTAGAAAACACAGATTGAAAAGAAATAGGAGCTGTAAGCAGGTAAGAAGAATCACATTAAGAGTTTTACGATTTCTTTTTTTCAATATAGTATGTGAATTAACCTAGTTATTTGTTTCTAAATACTATTATGTATGTTTCTATGTTTCTATTCATGAAATCATTTAAAAATATAGCAAGTGTCAGTAAGTAGTATTACTTTTACTTAATGTGTGTGGTAAATTTTGGGCAGCTAAATTTTAGAATAGAAGTGACAACAGATTTGTAGGTTATGTCAGAACTTTACTCCATAGTACCTTTTTTTTTTTTTTTTCATGTACAACAACAACAAAAAAAGACAACTGTGACACAGCTCACTGAACTATTATAGAAGGCACAACAGTTTTGCACATATTTCCTTGGCTTCATGGTACCTCTTTTTTTTTTATCTATAACAAAAAAATTGTGACTATGATTAACAAATATCAGTGAATAGTCTGTCAGAGAACTTGATGAGGAAAGTTGGAGTGTATACGAGGCTACCTGGCTTAGTAGGTAGAAAATATGTTAGGAAAAGGAAAAATAGTATGGAATGAGAAATGTAACTATTGAAATTAGGTGTGATGCCTCATAAGAAGAGATTTTGCACCATGAAGGTGTATATTTTGCTCGGCAGTGGCAAAATAAAATAGGAAAAACAGGGAGTTGAGAAGTGCTATGAAGAGTTAAAAATATTGGAAACAGGGTTTAGACTGGTGTGCTGCTGTTAGCAGGAATACAATATACTTTGTAGGCAGGATCAAATTTAGCCATTGGAAGTAGTCCTCAAAAATAGTGAACAGGGTGGAACAACAGAATGAAGACTAATTGAATGAACTATGAAAGCACATGAGGGTAATGAAAGAGAGGAGCAAGTATTTTCCCCTACAGACTCAAATTAGAGCAAGTTAAACTTATTTTCCATCTTCAGACAGAGACTTTCAGTTATTATGGCAGTGGTCCTGCCTTAACTCCAATGGAAATTTCTCAAAAATATTACAAAACAGTATATTCAGCTTCCCAAGTATTGGTTTCCTTCCAAACTAACCAAGCTTCCAAAGACAGTTTTCCATTACTCTTCCACAACATTAATGAAGCATTGAATTTTTTTGTTTCAGATGTAAATTTACATTAGAAAATGATTGTAGAGATAATTGTAAGCCTAACCTAATCTACAAATGATCCAATCTGAAGCTTTTATTTTATTTTCATATGTAGGTTCTATTTGATATATTTTTAGATCTAAGAAAATTCTAATTGAGTACATTGTTTTTAAGATGCTTATCCAAATTACATTACAATTTTAATACCCAGTTTACTTTCATTGTGAAAAGTTTAAAGACATCAACTGAAATATACCAAGATCTAGGAATGTTTTCTGAAATTAGAAAGGGAACGAGAAAATTAAGTATGTCTAAAATTTCTCATGTCTTATAAAAAAAATCTTTTTAAAAACTGTTGACTTCAGTGGGTAACTGCCATGTTCTGATTTAGGTTTGTTTGTGAAATTAATCTAGTCAATACGAGGCCATGATATCACTATACCCTTACTCTTATAAATCACAGCAATTTACTCAGTAGAAATGACCTAGTCTTATTCTCTCATTCCCCTATAATCCAATCACTTCCTCTCACAAGCACTTTTCTCCTGGTTTTCACAATAATGCATTTTCTGTAACTAATAACCATCATTTCCTGATTATCATGCTTCTATCCTTGCAGAGGAATGTGAGTCTTATGGAGGTCAGGGTCATCTTTCCCATCCATCTGTGTCCTGATGCTAAGGCAACAGTTAAGTGTGTTAGCTTGAAGATAAGTCTGGATAGCCCATCATTTAGGATAATCCTCAAAAATAAGAAGGAATCGTCCAGTCTCCTAACAGAAATTCATGCTTGCCAGTTTGGCTAATCCCAATCCTTTTTCTTTTTCCCTCCAACAATTAAGTGTGACATTCAGTTATTTCATTTTACAATTACCTAGGTTACCAACATTTAAACAATTATATTTTGTACTAGGCCATAGTTACTCTCCAACTTAGTTGAGAGAGAATGAAAGGAGCATAGAAAACCAAGTTATCTGAGGCAAAATCTACCTGTATACAACAAAAGACATATAGAACAAAACCTTCTCACTATACATAAAAATTTCCTTAAGTATACCAAGCAACTGAATAACAGCAGGGATTGGGAAAGTAGGTGCTGAAAAGAGAAGCGTAACTTTCTGCTCCATGCATCTTTATCCTATCCTTCATGGGACACTCTAACATCTGGGATTTTCCTTTGCATGTCAGTATATCCTGGCATTTGGAGACCTGGCAGTTTACCAAAAAAGCACTGCAGGATCTATGAGATCCAAAATCAGCTCAATGATTTCACTGCCCTTAATTTTCCAGATAATGCTGATCCTTCAGAATGATTTTTCCCTTAGAAGCAATGAATTTGGCCAGTCTTATCCTCCTTATAAATGCAAAGGTGAAGCTCAGGGGCTAAGCACAGGTGTGAGGAAACAAAATTTCCTCAACTGTGGAAAACGTTTGTTGCCTTTTCCCTTACTGTGACACAGCACTGTGATCTTCTATACTGGTAACTACATAAATCTAAGCTGAAAATATTTCATCTTGCAAAGTAGATTTGGCTCTCAGGTAATCAATCAGCTAAGCTATTACAGTGCTATCAAAATACTTTATGAGACAGTAGGACAAATCCTGTGAGAATAATCCGCAAGACAGAAGTTTGAATAGTTTATCTGGTTCTGAGAAGTGAACCTTACTGATAACCTGTAACATTTTCCACAGAGTAGAACTGTATAGCCTAATTCACTACAGAACATCTTCATGCAACTGAGTTGAATCTTAAAGAATTCCTTCGGCCTTAAGTTTAGCTTCATAATGAACAACTGAAATAAATAAATATAAGAGATTCTCATCTTAGTCACTGGATATTCAGAATTATTAGCTTTTGCTGCTGTAGTACAAGTGTAATATACAGCACTTGAAAATGTAAAGATTATCTAGGGCTTCTATTATGTATTTTTTGTTGTTGTTGATGAGATTTCTCTTTATGTTCTTGAAATTAAGTCTAACATTTTATTTGCTTAAATGCTGTAAATTCTTGAATATAAGAAATATAGGCCTGAGAGAAACAAAAACTTCAGAGCGGTAACTTCTGCCCTCAAACCTGAACACTCAACTCTTATTATTTTATGAGCTGAGTACTCAGGCTATTTTACATAGCATCTAAGCACCCTTAAGCCCTAGCAGACCTTGTATATTGGCTGGGTACCAGAAGGCTAATCCAGAGGACGCTTGGCCCAGTCAACATGAGAGAGAGGAGGGAAAACTACACCTGTTCAGTGGATGCACTCTGCAGGACTTCCCGGAGCATCCCCAAATCAGGGAGGTTCTTGGTGCTTCTGAAGCTGCCAGCTGTGACATGCTCTGTTTCTCATTTTCCTCTCCAGCCGATTGCCCCCAGGATAAAGGCCAGCATCCAGCCACAATATCTGGAATCCTGCCCATGCCTTTTGGTTCTGGGGCGGTGTGTTTTATAGGCAGCCGATCACTCTACATGTCATCTTAGTGCACAGGAAATTTGTTGCCGCCCTGTTCCCCACCACGGACACAGAGCATGGGAAGGGATTGTGCAGTTCACTGAAGCTTTTCTGCTTCAACTTCTGTCTCTTCAGTAGGAGAGAGAAGAAGCTATTTCTTTCTTAAACCATACTGTTCCATACACTATCTGGAGAGGAAATCTTCAAGATGATACTTGAGGTGCTGATATGTGTTTTGGTTTTCTGCTTCTCCGTTCAGTTTAAATATCTAATTTTCTGAAACTCGACTACAATGTATCAAGGTATTTGCATATCTCAGCAGCTGAGATGTATGTAATATAAAGAAATACCCCACAGCTTCCAGTTGCTGGCTCACAAGTGGTACAATTTCTGTTATCTATTTTCTGCTCTGTCTGGGGTCATATATTTTTATTTCATTTTCCTTTCATTTAAATATTGTATTAATTTACAGGCATAGCATCTACACAAGAACTGGACAAAGAAAGTGGACATGAGAATGACTCTGTAGCTGATTCCAGTACTTTTCAGTCCAAAGGACATCTTCTGTGATTTACATTAAAAAATGAGTTGTTGTGAAGTTTGCTATCATGGTGCCTAAACCTCTTTGTGTTTCCTCAACTTCCAGGAAAACTGTGACATATTTATGGATGGACATGCACATATACTATAAAGAACAGATACCAAAGCCTCCTGAGTTCACATCACATGATTGTAAAAACATGAATGGAACAAAGTAAGTATGTGGACTATTGAAAAATCCTTGTTACACAGCTATTTAAATCCTTGGTCTATTAAGATTACTGTGAAATGGAGTGAAGGAGCTGAGATTTAGACAGGCTGCTCATGGTGATTCTCTCTTGCTCTACACAGACCAAAGGCCAGATTTCAAAGATGCTCTGATTTAGGCTGGCTGCAGAGTGGTAGGCTTTCATGTCCCCATATCAACTATTTAAATAATTTACGTTTCATTCCTCTTTTCTCAAACGTCATTAAATGAAATCTTTAGCGGCCTTGAAGACAATACATGGCTACTCTGCTCTGCAACTTAAGGTAGACAATGGTATTGAAAAGAAATCATAATTCCTTTGAAAATACTGCTAACATTCTACTGGAAGGAATGCACAGCAGAATTTTTGAAAAGCATTTGTATGAATGAACAGGCTTTTAGTCAAAGAATAAAAAGACTGCATTTCATTGACACATCCCACATATGAAGACAAACTGATCACAACATATCAACCAGATTTACCATATCAACTCAGATGTACCAATCCTAGATATAGAGTTGGGCTAAGGAATGAAATTTCTGTTGAGCAAATAGGATAGTAAAACAACCAAATGACAGGAAAATCTAAAGTAGTGTAATGTATGCAAACCTACCAAATGATTTATATCATGATATTTTGAACTTGAAGAACTGCAGTTAATCCTTACTGTATTCACTAGCACTATAGGTCTCTGAAGCAATAACTTCTACTACAAGTTCTTACTTATTTAGGTGACCAACCCTTTGTTACAGCAATATGACATATAACAAACTTCCTTACTTACGGCCAGGAAGTGTTTGTGTAGAAATCCAAGGAGAAGAACTTCCATATCCAGCATTCGTACTGGCAGCAACTGCAAATCTGTACCATCTGTATTTTTTCAGTCCATACACCGTCTCTTCTATCTGGGCATTGACTGCTTTTTCATATAAATATTGATGAATCTCATCTTCAATACATTCCTGAGTTTCCCAATTACTGCAGTGGACAGACTGTAGCTGTGTGGTAATCTTGTAGTTTTGAAAGTAGCCAGGGACCAATTTCGGTGATCTCCAATTCAAAGTCACACTTGTTGATTGCACGTTGGAAAAAACAATATCCCTGGGAGCACTAGGAACTACAAATAAAAGACCTTGTAATAGATCTTCAGTTGAATGAAAAGCGATTGCAGCTATAACTGTTTTATCCAGTAGTCAAAAAATAATTTATTAAGCATGTCTGAACTACAGGATTCAAATTCATAGGGTTAATCAGGAATAAATGCATTGGTTTAAATTACACCAAATATATATAGGTGGCATACATGTACTATAGTTTTGAAATAAAGAAAAATACTTTTAGGTGTGGCATGCAAGGCAAGCTTTGAGAGGTGTGACATTGCTGTTGCTACATTTGGGGCTATGTCTCAACTCAGGGAGCGAGTATCAAGCAGTTATTTTTGGCCTATCCATAGCATCTCTTACTGCTATTGCTGACTGAGATTCCTCACCTCTCACTTAGAAATACTTGTCCCTCTCTCATCTCACCTTCTGAATGGTATCAACACACACAGTATGTTTTTGTATCTTTGTACAATGCAGCTGTTTTACAAGCTGTTCAGCAAACAACAAATTAAAAAAAAAACAACACACAAAACACGAAAAACAGTAGCACATGAATAATATGGCCATATAAGATAGAAAAAGAAACTTTCCACAAAGTTTCTTACTGTGTTACTTAAATATTTATATATGCATAGATATAAACAGATTTATAGCAGTGTACATGCACATGCACATACACACACATTTACCCATATCTATATTAAGCTAACAAAGTACTCTCAGCTCTTGCAGATTGGATGCAACATATGGTTTTGTGCTATATCAAATAGTCATTCAGTAAGCTAATATTATCTCTAAGACCCTCTGTAAGATAATACTAATACTCTATGGCAAAAAAACTGTGCAGAGAAATCAGCTCAGAAATCATTTCGTGCATTTAGCTTTAAAGAGTGCTTTGGACTTTTGACGGAAGAAGTATTGCTGGTAAAAGAAAACACATGATATATCCGAAACTGAAACTGAAGAAGCCCAAAGGCTTACATAAAGAATAAAAGGATTCCAATGTTACTGCAGAAGAAAGAGGAAACCTTCAATACTTCTTTTCAGCCTTTTGGGAATCTCTGATCTCAGCATTCACCTGCCAAAATTTGGGCATAAAACATCATCATAACATAACAAGCTGAAGCCTCTCCACTAAATTCACTAAATGTGAATATTTAACAAGAAAGAGATGCAGGTTCACAATCAAAACAAGCTTGAACAACAGAAAGAGAAATTCAAATCCCTTCATATGAGCCCAAAGAAGATGGAACCTGTGGGACAGAGGTCAGACAGAGAAGTCATGGGGACTTCCTCTGTCGCAGTATGCAGTAGCTCCACATGCTTGCAGCTTGATGCTCACTAAGCAAACACAGACCAAAAGCTAACTGGAAAGAAAAAAAAAAAGAAAAGAAAAAAAAAGCATTTGGCAGAGCTAGCTAATTTTCATCACTATTGCAAAGTACCAAAATCAATGTCGTTTTACTCTGTTATTACTACAGTGAAGAGAAGCAAAGTACAGGAATTAAAGCAAATCAGATTGAAACTGTCTTGCTTCATCAGTTTTAGAGAGGCAATAATCAATTTGTTCACTTTGGTTAAAAAAAAAAACACCTATTTTCACAATTAGGAAAATACAAGTAAGGGAATATTTATCCGTTAGCAACTGGAAAAGAAAGGTGGGGGAACATTCAATAATTACTATGAAAATTCTGTATCCTTTAAAAATCCTGATTTCGATTAGGATATAGGCTATTACAATCTGTTAAGGAACTGCAAAGCATATTAATCTTATAATCTTTTGATGATGACAAAATTTGAGATAAAATGCATAAAATGGATAAAAGAAGTGAAATAAAAGTTGTCACCAAGTTGCACCCTGTACTAGAATTAAAATAAAGTCTTTTTAAGACTCAGTGCTGTACATTCCAGGAATTTAAGAGTCAGCAGTTCCAAAGACATCAGATCAGATCAAAATTGAGGCAATTTAAGGAATAAATAAATAAATAAATGAAAATTCGAAAAAAAAAATTAAAAAGGTAAAATAAAGAATAAATAAGAGGAGGATTATTCTTTTTTCATAAGGAATATGACCTCACTATCACAGGCACGTGACCAAGAGCTTCTGCTGTGATGAGAACACCCAACACTGGATGGCTTGTAATATAAATTTAAAAATTATCAAGTTAGAGATTGAAAGAACCTGAATAATAATAACTCTTAATCCAATATCACAAGCATCCTACAGCTGAGAACTGATTATTGCGCTACACTCCCATTTAAACGATAGACTGGATTAAATGCCAATAAGACATCTTGCATAAAGCTTAAAGCTTTCTGCCTGAGCATAGGAAAAATGATTGAATACAATTTCATGCTTCCTCATCACAAGATTTTAAGGAAAGCAGATCTTAAAAAGCATTTCTAATCCACAGATCCCATATACTCAAGGTTCCTGACAGAAAAGCAGAACCACAAGAGCCTGTCTGAATATAATAATGGAAAAATATAGAAACAAATTAATGTGGACAGTAACCAGTTGATTGCTGGGCGCCAAAAGGAAGGTGGAAATATACATTCATTCCAACTGCACAGCTGGTAGAGCTACAGGTGGGATAACTGCAGTCTTGCGCAACTAAAATTAGGCAGGTTAAAGAGGCAATCGCTGGCAGTTTTGCCCATGTTCTAGCCAGATGGTGGGCTTTCCAGCTCAAGATTATCCTAGTCCCCTAGTTTCAACTTGAGAGTTCACAGTTCTGTAAGAAAGACAGAAGAGATGCCTGACAGTTTGAGAGAACTACACATTCTTAAGGAAAAATAGCAGTGGCTGTGATTTGTGGGCACTCAAACATAACAGCTACAGCTAAATAAAGCCAGCTGTTTGTACTGACAAACTCTCAGAGCAAACAGAAGAACGAAGGGCAGAGAAATCCTTTCTGTCTCCTTGAGAAGAGTCTTTTCCCCCTACCTGCAGAGGGAGCCCATAAAAATTACTCTTACAAGGCTGAAGATGGTCTGAAAATCCCAGTGACTACATAAAAACCATTGTTTTGAAAGATAAGACTGCATGTATAAAGGCAACAGACATTTGAAAAAG
The DNA here is from genome assembly GCF_026119805.1 of Tympanuchus pallidicinctus. NCBI lineage: Eukaryota > Metazoa > Chordata > Aves > Galliformes > Phasianidae > Tympanuchus > Tympanuchus pallidicinctus. The sequence continues at coordinate 24,310,921 of NW_026294802.1, forward strand.
ACTTCTTTTGTACAAAAAGCATTTATTTCCATTTTATGTCACTGTTTTGTTGTTTTTTTTTTTTCCCAGTTTTCTAAGACATTTGTGTGCAAAATATTTCTAATCTACAAAAACTGGTCACTTAGTAAAAGATAGAAGAAAGCTTTTTGTGCCAGTGCCTAGCTAGATCTTTAAAACAGAATTAAAGCCCTAAAATCTCTCAGTTTAGAATCTAGTTCATCTTATGTCATTTCTTCCATATAAAAATCAATTATAAACATAATCTGTCATCAGAATGAAAAACCATGATGTGACCCCAGACTCCATTGCAGGGGTACTCCAAGGGCTGCAAGGAGGAGTGACACCCAGTGGCACTCCTGCACTAGATGACTGTGCTCAATGACACAATTTCAAGACAACTATGCTATTGGGTTACAGATACAAAGAGGATTACAATTACTCCAGCATGGAGAATCAGATTTCCATTCCTCAAGAATGACTAAAATTCCCCCAACTTTTTCTCTCCACAGATGGTACTGATTTGAACAAACCATTCCATGCTTCCTAGAGTAATCATGCAGCTTGTTTAAATTTTCCAAACATGACTCAACTATGATGAAGTGATCACTGTTCACACTAAAAGCAACTAACGCCAAAACTTGCATCTTTGTGTATTATTCCTTTAGACTAAACTGGAACTGTAACAAAAACTTATCTATCCGCACTTATATACTCCTGCTTTAATATAAGCTTAAAAGGCACTTTATTATTCTTCCTGAATTCCAGAAGGATCTATTTGAACAAAAAAAACTAGGAAAAGGGTGTGTTTAGGGTGATCTAGGACACTAACTGTCTAGGACTGAGCCCTGATTAGCTTATTGGAATTCTAGTGCTAATCACATGTTTAAATTTTCCACAGATCATGGGCAGTATCCCTTAAGTTAATCATTCTATACCCTGCAGTCTTTCCCTATCCAACTATACTGCATTTACTATGATTCATCTAGCTTTGGGAGTAAGGTTTCCAAAGACTGAAAACTTTGATGCAATGCAATGTCCTCCATAGTTTTCAATTTAGTCTTTTTTAATTCAGCTTCTGAAAGCCAGCCAGAATGCTGGCAGAGGGACTAGCCATGAAATGCTGGTAAGTCAGTTTCTGGACTGGAGAAGTAATGAGGTATTTTCAGGTTCATCCACCATTGTTCCCATGATGGCCAAACTCCAAGGAAAAGTGCCTGAAGCCAGATCCACATGGGATCTTAAGCTCCTAAAACCTATTTACGTGCCTGAACTCCTACTGAAGTTGACAGGAAGTTAAGCACCTAAATAGAAGTGACTTTCACAGATCTTGGCCCCAGTTCCCTATGCTCGTCTGGCTGCAATGCTAATCAGTCCTTCCAAAGCTGGCAGACTGCTCTGAGATTAACATTTTATTTGAGAAAACAAATGAAAGGAAATTGCTTGCAGAAAAGGCACCTGACTGTACAAAGACTGAGATCAAGCTGAAAAGTGTTAGTGGAACTGTTTAAAGCCACAGGAATATTTTGTAGGAAAAATCTTATTTGCAATCCAAAGATAACTAAGGGCAGCAAAGGACACAATTACAGAAAGATCTATTGAGAAAAGAGAGAAGTTACAGCTTTCTGTAAAGACCTCTGTGGAAAGGAACGACTACAGCTGCATGGGCTGGGGAACAGAAGACAGTAATCTGATATGGCATAGTTCCTAATGAAGTTAATAAAAAAAAGTCTGCCTACAGAACAGCTGCTTGTAGCTGGAGTTTGGATTAAAAGAACAGTGGCAGCCTAGAAGTCTGTGGGGTGGTATTAAGAGCATCAAGAGGAGGAAGGTGAAGAACAAAGTAGAACACATAGCAGCGGGCACTGAACAAAATGATCTTCAGAAAATTGAGGCATTGGCAAAGAAAATGAACATTCTGTATTGATTATCTCCATTAATTTTTGAAAATTTTGTTACCAAAAGGAGTTTCCTGGGTTAAGCTGATATCCCTGGTGATACTAAATACCACTCTAGTATGGACTGCTAACCTCAGTGGGACTCATTGCGATATAAGGTCTTGCTTGGTAGGAACAAGAACATCATAAATAGGTCCCAGATGATTTCACTAACATAAAAGTGAAAAAAAACTGTAGACTGTTTTTCCCATGACTTGGGACTGATACTATCAGACATGCTCTAAAGGAAATTGCACAGTTGAGAACATGTCTTAAAAAAGCATCCTTGGTTTAGGTCTCTAACATTAGAAAATTCGGTACCTAACTGAAGGATATAAGGACTGAAAAATCAAATCCTACATATCCAAGGAGAAATGCACACCTTAAACAAGGCTTAGAAAAGTAGTGACAACTGTCAGCATACTTTAGTCTTAAACTCAATCAAGAAGGCTCACCTTACTGACAAACTGGACCCTATCTGCTTTTCAGTAAACAATATATTTGACCTATAAATGCTTTTAGTGCCAGCTTTGTATGTAAATCTTACCATGATTTCTTTTATGTTCAGAGTTTACCTAGTCCTTATTAAAAAAAAAATAAAAATAAATCATCCTACACTCTATGATTCCTCTATTTTTATCTACATGCTTCCAAAAATAATATCAATGCAATTTAATGGGTAGCCACCATCTGATCATTGCATTTGTCTAGTGAAGATTTACCATCAACATCAAAGCCACTTATATTCGGACATACCAACTAATTAGAAAATCTAAAAAAGATCTACACTACATTAAGAAAACTGAAGTCCGTGGGAAAAATAGCACTGAGTCTTGGAAAAAAAAAAAATTGAAAGATTTGTGGTCATTCTATTCTTCCATTTAAAGGATTCTTCCAGAGCATATGTAGTTCTCTTCACAAGGCAATGAAGAAATTCACATTATCCACCTCACAAGGCTGTCATGAAATGCCATGTGCTACAAAAAGGCATGTGTTGGAGGAAACAGACCATTTTCTTGGAGGTGTAGGAAGTTTTAAGCCCACTCTGTGTACTTCACAGGCCTAGACAAAACTGACCATATTTTCCAGTGGGCAACTTCATTTTGGGTGTAAAAACCCAAATCCTTAAAGGTTTACTTGTTCAGAGAATAGACTTCCTTTATGTCCAAGAAATAACAGATGATGATATTTTGCCAGCTCTGCACTAGAAGACCTAAGAAACTTTTATATTAATAATCCTTTTAGGCACTACTTTTTTTCATCCATAAAGCATACTTCTGCATACAGTTGCCAGTTATCATACACCAGAAAAATTAAGATTAATCTGTAAAATGTTTCTTTGACAAATTCTTAGTAATATTTCTTTTAAATTGAAGTTATGAATGAATCTCTGTTTAGTAGAAAACAAATAGTAATTACTATCACCATATAACAACACAGCCCTCAACTTGTTACAAGGCTTTGTGTTCATTTATAATATCACATAGGACTAGAGAAAAATTACATTGCATGTCTTAATATTATAATAAATAGATTTTCAGAAAATAGTAAATGCCCCAAATGGCTTTTTAATTCTCTTATTTTTATTCTTAACTGAATGACTCTTACACTGTCCTCGGACTTCTGAGCTAACTGAAGCTGCGTAGCTTTAGTATGACTTTCTGAGAACTATCCTACCAATTTATGGCTCTTTTTCCCTTCTAAAAACTCATTCAACCCTAATAAAATTTCATTTTAATGTGTGCATTTTCTTGAAAATAATCCAAGGACAGCTATTCCGTCATAAAATCCCAAATCATTTATGCATGTGTACTTGCTATATTATATTTCATATACTGCATAATGTATTTAAACACAAAGTAACATTACCACTACAAAGTTGATAGTTTTTGTAACGCACTGCAGCCTGGCAGAAGTGGTTTACCATGACAATGGAGCAATATTAGACACAAAAATCTACTAATCTCCTCATAAATTTAATTTTCATGATTCATGTTTAATTTTACCCAGATATGAACAAGTGTACCTAAATGAAAAGAAAAAGAAAAAAAGAGGCAAATGAACTCTGTAAAAATGCAAAGGTCAAACATTATGCAGTAAGACACGGAGCCAAATTCGATTTCACTTTATGTCAGAAATAAATGCATTGTCAGTGACTCAGTGCTGGCTACATATTCTGTGACTAATCTTAGACCACCATAAATAAGAAGCTGACAACAGCTATAAAACTGTTTCCATTCCCAACCATGAATCTCCAATTCCTAGTAGCCAGTCACCAGAAAACAATTCATGCAAACACACAGTTAAGGAAATGTCCTAATAATATCTAGTTTGCTGTAAATATGACTAAGCAACAACCTCTAAAAGATTGCAAGAAAGAATCTACGCAGTGTATGTAGCAAAAATTATAATGATAATAAAAACATTAAAAAGTATATTGTAGTATAATCCTTCACTCAGGCAAACTCTTAGCACTAAGATCTGTAAGCCGTGTGTTGTTAGAAAATAGTCTTATTTTTTCTGCTACTAGTACAAATCTATAAAACAGACAACAGGCTAGTAGCCTGTCTTTCAAGCCAAGGGTTAATGCACTACATGCACAGAGTCTCCAAGATTTCCTCAATAACTAACAGCCAACCCCAAATTCCTCAAAAATCCCAGCAGCTAACTTTTCCAGGTGGCAGGCTTCTTCGAGGTTATCAGCAACATTTCTCCACCTTCAAGGAAGCAGGCGGCCCAGAAAGCTTCGTGTTCTCCTCTGTACCAGAGGGTAACATGCCTCTCATAAATTTGTCTTCAAAAGTTTCTGGGTTTGGACAATCCCAGTTTTAATCAGGCATCAGCTTGCCAGTCTGGACACCCATTCTCAATTTCAGTCTTACTGGAGCTCTGAGTTAGGACTGGCTTTTCATCAGCTCTGATTTAAAAGAATGTGTACTTTAGATAAATGCTTGCCTGCATCCACATTCAACACAGCAGTTAAGATCACTGCATTTTTTCCAGCCAATGCCGTAAGATTTAATCATGCTTATCTCTAATGTTAAAATAATACATTTCTCAAAAGCAGATTTTGAATCCTGTTGATGGACAAAAGGCCCTGAGCAAACAAGAGGATGCAATACTGAGGTGAAACTTACAAATCACCAAAAAGCTAGAAAGGAAGGGACCTATTCTAAAACCCTAGAAAGAAACCCTGTATTTTTCTTATCCATTAGCAGAACCAAATATTAAAAGGACAGAGATTCAGCTGCCTGTAGTATTTCAGGCCTGCTTGTTTCATAGTCATCATTTAAATTAAAGAAAATAATTAACTTCAGTAATTAGTTACCTTCTTCTGGAAGTGTACTGGCATTGCATATCTGTTCTTCACCGTCACCAGCAGATGTTGCAGCTTTTATTTTAAACTGGTAAGAAATATTTGAAAGCAGATTTTGGAAAGTATGCAGTGTAATATTAGATGAAAAAATTGTAGAACTTCCTTCAACTGTTACAACGTAATGGGTAATCACACCATTGGATGAAGCAGGAGGCTCCCACTGCACGAAGATCGATTCCCAGCTTGTCGCAATACAGTGAGCATTCTGGACAACATCTGGTACTTAAAAGATACACACGTCCCAAAGATTAACATTCTCACAGAATTAAAACCATAATCACAGAGAAATATAGTTGGAGAAGCAGGGACATAATATTCAGAGAGAAGGTGAAATATTCCAGTGACGTATAAATAGACCATAAGCAAAACAGGTTGAGAGAACAAAAAGGATCTCTCTCCTAGTGACCTGACATAGAAGAGGCTACCTATCTGACTTTTTCCTAGTTGCATGCTCCAGTTTTAACTTGACTTCTCATATTTCCTTATTTTAATAATTGAATTGTAGTAGAACATACACAGAAGTGTTAAACTCATATACTCTGCAACAGCTTCAACAGCAGAAAATTCTTATTTATCTCAGCTTTGGTTTGTTGCTTTTGTTTTTTTTTTTTTTAGGGTGCTGTGTCATATGTCTCCTTTCAGCTGAGCAATGATTTGCACAGAAGTCACTAGACAGATTTCAGAGCTGTCCTGATAATGCTATTGCCTCACATTCTTGCTGGTCCCAGCAAGAGAAAGCATTCATAAAAATTGAAGAAAAGGTAGCACATGCTGTACTCCTGCTGAAAATAAAGCATTTAGAGGTGAACAATTCATTAAAAAGAACAAGGAATTAAACTATCTTGGAAAAGGCTAAATTTCTGGCTTTACAAGCTAAGAGATAGTGAGTGCATAATAAGCATACTTTTGCTGGAACATGTCTGGGAACTGTTACTGTAGAACCAGAAATAGAGGGGAGCACTATCATCACTGCATAAAGGTAGATGAATTTCTTTAAAATGATTAATTTGCTTTTCAGAGGTTAAAGAACACTTAAAAAAAAAAAAAAAAAAAGGAATATCTGAAGAAAGACCAGAGAATGTACCATTACATGAATTCAATAGAGAACTGAACAAAAAATTGCCCAGAACCTGGGATGGAGAGAAAGAAAACAGTCTCACAGCTACTTGATCATAAAAAATTTAACGAAAAAACAGAAAAATGACTAGACTACACTCCTGTGGGCAATGCACCTTCAGCATTTCTGGATAAAGTACTGAGAAAATGAACTGTTGAATGACTCAACTGAAGGGGGACTTTGGCTTTTTGGCAGGACACTTTCCAGCTGCAGAGATCCAACTTCCAACCTGATCCAGTTCATTGATGGTCCAGATTTCTCTTTGTGTTCTAAACAGTAAAATATGTGCAGTAAAGCATATTTTTTTCCAGAACTGCTATCATATCAGCTCTGGAAAGAATATTTCATTGGAAGTATAACCATGAAAAATTGCAGTCAAGGTATGGAATGTTTTGCTACTTCCTCTGCTCCCTTTGTTCTCTATGTAAGGGAACCTGGGAGTTCAGACACAGACTTCTATCCATGCTAGTATCCTAGACATCCCTCTTTGAGCAGAACAGCCTGGGAATTGCAACAAAGAGTTGCAGTTTTGCCCAAAAGTCAGCTTTACACATTCACAGAGCTCCATGTCTCTCTTTAGCAGATGTTAAGTATTCTTTTCCACATTATATAATTTTTCGCTTTGAAACAACCTACAACTTCAAGATGTGTAGAAGGCACATGTCAAAACTATACATAATTAATGAACTAAATCAGTTACATTGCATTGACCTTCCTAGATGTCAGGAAGAATAAGACCTAACAAAGATATTTAATTTAAAACTGGTTTTCTTTCCTAAAATAAATGATCAAATATGTTTCTAAAAAATTACATTTTCTTAAAAGATGTTCCAGTTCATTTGCCAATCTTTTGTCCAGTTAGTTTTGATGCTGTTAAAAATTCAGTTATTTTCATAAGGATCTGAATTATTGTTTTGATCTGCAAAGTCTAATATCTGATTTTCTTCCCTTTACCTGTGATGCTATTCAAAGATTTATAGTAGCCGTATAAGCTTCTCATTTCAATGAGAACATCTCTAATTCTACACTTCCAACATCAAACTTCAAACCCAGTCTATCCGGTACAATAGAAATGTGGATTGGCGTTACAGAAGCAGAAGATAATGAGATACTGTCATGTTACACTTTCTCTGGAAAGAAGGGGAAGACTGCTGAAAATCTACATAAACAAAATGGTAGCTTACAAAAAGCCATGTCTAACCTGATTCCATTGTTGTAAACTGGACAGCATTACTGAACTGATTCCCGTTCCCAAGTTTGGTAAATGCAGAGACACTGATAAAATAAGTGCTGAATGGTTTTAATCCATCGAGCTTTGCCTCGTTGTTTGAACCTGAAATATTCTTAAAAAAAGGAAAAATTATTAGTACATACTTAATCTTTGTGAATACTGTGGGCCTCATCTTGAACTCACTGAAATGAAGAGAAAATTTAGAGCTATAGTCTTGCCTCTTCTCTCAGTAGCTTTCAGTCAGACAAAGTAGTTCCTGAGCTCAACTGAAAGGAATGCAGGGTCAAATTCTTCCTTTCCTTTCTCTCCCTCTTTCACTGTGGCTTGTAAGAAAGATGTGCCAAAGGATGGCATCATAATTACCGTAGCATTTTTAGAATAGATTAACTCCACATATGCCTTTTTTTTTCCCCCCCAATACTGAGAACTCTTGCCACCTCTACACCACCTTCTCTCTATCAAACTCTTTATCAACCGCCTACTTCCATAGTACACATCTTCAGTGAAAGAAGTCATGAGTCATAGCTTCACATTTCCCTTAATTTACCTCAACAGAGTTTGATGAAGAGCTAAAAAACACAGTACAGTTGCTGGTAGCAGTTCTTTAGAGTCACAGAACGGCTAGAGTTGGAAGAGATCTTTGAAGGCAATCTATTCCAACCCCTGCTTAAGCAGGGAAACCCAGAGCAGGCCCATGCCCAGGCAACTTTTAAAAACCTCCAAGGAGGAGACCCCACAGCCTCTCTGGGCAGCCTGTGCCAGTGCTATGTCACCCGCATGGCACAGAAGTGCTTTCTGAGATTTAGACAGAACCTGTTTGTACCCATTTTCTCTTATCCTCTCATTGGGCACCAATGAAAAAAGTCTGGTTCTGTTCTCTTTGTATCCTCTCTCCAGGTGTTTATACACGTTAGTAATGTCCTCACTGATACTCCTATTCTCTAGACTGAATAGTCCCGGCTGTCTCAGCTTCTCCTCACAGAAGTGCTCCAGTCCCTTTATCATCTTTGTGGCCCTCCATTATACTCTTCCCAAAATATTCATGCCCCTGTTGTACTGGGAGGCCCAGAACTGGTGACAGTGCTCCAGCTATGGCCTCACCAGTGCTGAGTAGAGCAGAAGGATCACCTCTCTTGGCGTGCTGTGACACTTTTCCCAAGAATACCATCAGCCTGCTAAGCAGTAAGGGTGTGCTGCTGACTCATGTTCAACTCTGTGCCCACCAGGACCTCAGGTCCTTTTCTGCAAAGCTGCTTTCCATCAGGCTGACTCCCAGCAAGTCCTGGTGCTTAGAATTGTTCTTTCCCAGGTGCAGGATTCTGTATTTCTTCTCTGCTGAACCCCACGAGATTCCTGTCAGCCCACCTCTCCAGACTGTCAAAGGCTCTATGGATAGCAGCACAGCTCTGTCATGAGTCAGCCAGTCCCCCCATTTCAAGTCACCTGCAAATTTACTGGTGCTGCACTCTACCCCCTCATTCAGAGAATCAGTGAAGATGTTAAACAGGACTGGACCCAGTACTGACCCCTGGAATACTTTGCTAGCTACTGGTCTCTGAGATTTTGTACTACTGATTACTGTCTTCTGGGCTTGGCCATTCAGCCAGTTTTCATTCCAACTCAACTGTGTGCTTATCCAGCTCTTACATTGACATCTTCTCTATGAGGAACTTATGGGGGACATCACACACACTTATGCTATATTTTGTGCATATTTTGAAAGGACTCCAAAAGCACCAGGAAAAGATCTGAACTTCAGCAAGAAAAAAAAAAGTGTTACAGGGATGGTGAAGGGGAGATGTATGAAGAGCAGCTGAAGTCCCTCAGTGTGTTCAACCTGAAGGAGATAGAAGGGAGACCTCATCATAGTCTACAGATCCTCATAAGGGAAGCAGAGGGGCAGGTGCTCTCTGGTGATAGCAACAGGACCTGAGGGACTGGCATGGGGCTGTGTTAGGTGGAGAGACAGGTAACATATCAAGAAAACATTCCTATCCAGAGGGTGGTCAGGCACTTCAACAGCCTCCCTGGGGTCGTGCCACCAAGCTTGCCAGAGCTCAAGAAGCATCAGGACAATGCTCTCAGACATATGGTCTGATTTTTGAGTGGTCCTGTGTGGAGTCAGGAGTTGAACTCCATGATCCTTATGGGTCTCTTCCAACTAAGGATATTCTGTGATTCTAAAACCTCGTGAAAATTTTATAGGATTCATGTTATCAGAGAATTATGGTGCCTAACTACAGTATTTCTAAATAAATTGCTTGCTGTCTTTCTCATTGCTACAACCTAAATCTGGTTTCTTGGACACAAAGAAATGTGGGGCATGGCATTTTCATTCAAATACTGATGCAGTTTCTGTAATTTATTTGGGTTGGAGTCTGCCTCAGAGAGACAGTGGAGAATAACCTTTGGGGAACCTCATGGCTCTCAGAGAATGTGATTCCATAGGCATCTGTTGTATCTGCAAGGTATCTCAGCTCCTCCAAGGACCATGGAAATAAACTGGGGTCATGGCAGCACTTCATTTCCCATGGGGACTGCAAAAGACTGCACAGTAGGCAGACGAGGAATGATCTCTGCAACTCATAAGCTTAACAGCACGAACACTTCTCTTGTATGCTAAGTCTCTAGAATTGCTGAGGGAGATTCTCTTCACAGTCTCACAGCAGACCTTACATTGTCTCAAACTTATAGCAGATTGCAGCAATGTCTTCTCACTCTAGCTTTTTTTTTTTTCATGTGTCTCTCATGAACACTACAGTTTCTAAGCCTGAGATGCAATGTTGGTCTCCGCTTGCTAACCATTCAAGGAACCAGACATAAATGCCTTGATCAATTCCTGTACTTAATTTTACAGCATCTATTGCAGTTAAGTTTTATCCTGCTATTCTGTAAAAATAAATAAATGAAAACCTCTAAACAAGTTTTAACCATTTTTTTTTTTCAAGATGATGAGGAATTTCTTTTCTTCTTTTTGAATGTTGGAAGTCCACAGATACAAAATGGCCACAAAACAAGTCACTTCTGTCATTTTCTAACATTATACTTAAAAGGAAATATGAACTAAAGATTAATAAAGCTTGCAATTAGTGAAATATTAGATGCTGAAAGCAAATTAAGATGTAACTACATTTTTCTATTAAATTTTAAAATCTGAGCAATATGCATGGTGGGAGGGTATAGAAGTTTCCTAACTGTAGGAGCAGAAGAGACCTTTAAAGTATTTGTCATAAATTTTGTTTGTAGAAGATTGGAAGAAGACTTTATCTGGCAAAGAAATTGAACACAAATACTACAAACGTACCTGATAAAATATTTTTTCAGTGTCATTGTGATAAATCTTTAGATTATATCTTGTAATAACACCATTTGGCTGAGGACTGGGATCCCATTTTAGCCACACAGAATCTGCAGTGTAGTTGGTAACGGTCAAATTCTGGGGTGGAGCTAATGGCACTGCAAAAGAAAAATGCTCTTTAGATCCAAATTACAAATATTCCAGGCAAAACCAAGCACTTCAGAGAAGCAGCAGAACCTATGAATGTTTGTTACCATTTGTATTTGAACTCAATAGATTGGCTCTTCATTCCTATGTATTTATTTTGTTTCTTTTTGGCCTGAAACAAGAACCATGGAAGAAACTGGGGTCATGACAGCACCTCATTTCCCATGGGGACTGCAAAAGACTGCACAGTAGGCAGACAAGGAATGACTTCTGCAACTCATAAGCTTAACAGCACAAACACTTCTCTTGTATGCTAAGTCTCTGGAATTGCTGAGGGAGATTCCATTAACCAGGAATATGTTTAGTCAGCAAGGGATCTTCTCAGATATCTAAAAAAAACTATTTGTCATTTAAATAGGCCCATTGTAAGAACTGAGACATTTAACAAAAGTCTTGGAATTTATTCTTGGAATGAAATGTATTTGTCTTCCTATATCTATACATATACCTACAAGATAGCATCATTTACCACAAAGGTGAGAGGAGGTTTTTGTAAAGGAGACCTGAAACAATGTCAGAAATATTTCCATGTGTTATAATTTTTCAGTTTTGCACAAAGAGAGATGAAGTTGCTTTCTTCAAGTTCCTTGTCACTTGATCAACTCTAATATATTCTGGAAGCAAAACATGTTCCTCCACGAAATTACTTTTGTAATTCTATGCAGAACATGACCTCCTCTGGCACACTGTGATGGGAGGAGAACTAAGAAAAGATTTCTCTTGCAGTGTTTCTTTCTTCTGAGAGCTCTTCACACAAGACATTGGAAAATAAATCTTTCATCTCAGCTCTTTCAATGTGGGATGTCAGATTTGAGTCAGATGCAATAATATACAGCAAAAATTTCGATGTTGGTTAGAATCACATTTGCTTACCTGACTCATCCGTGTAGAAATGAAGAACAGAAGATGGACCAGATCCTTTTATTGTTCTTGCAGCTGTGTAAATACTGTATAATGTGGATGGTACAAGGTCTTCCAAGATGATAAAATTATTGGTGGTTGAGAATGAAACATTCTTTTCTGACCCAAACAATTTTAAATCATAGCTTATTATAATACCACTTGGCTTAACAGGAGGATCCCATGAAAGCATAACTGAGGTAGTTGAGAGATTTGAAAATGTTTTGATTATAGGTGCTGATTCTGGGACTACAAAAAGAAATAAGAAAGAGAATAAAAAAGGATAACCTCAGAAAAAATACGAGTTATAATGAAAAACGTGTTTCAGCTAGATTAGATAGTTTAGTTTTGGTTAAAGTTTTGTTCTGAGTAAAATACAACTTCATGGACTCAGCATGAGAAATGTGTAGCAGTTGGTTGCCATTTTGCAAACAATGAAGTTTTAAATAAAATGAGAAAGATAAAGTTTGTTTTTCTTTTCAAAAACTATTTATTTTCCAATAATAATAATAAAATTATTATAATAAAAAAAAATCTCATTCCAAGAATAAGAATAAAAACCATTCTTAAACTTACCATCTTCATCAGTTCTTATATGCAGACTTAGAGCATGCAGTTCAGAAGATCCTTTATCAGTAGTTGGTGTGATTTTCAGAATGTAATCGGTGTATTTCTCCAGATTGTCAAAAATGATGCTTGTATTGTAAGTAAGAAAAGACAATATCTTACTGGTTCCCAACTGTAATAAACTTAGAGAAACATGAAAGAAGACTAAACCATTTGGCTGGGATGGTGGAAGCCAGCTTACATTCACAGAAGATGAGGAAATGTTTTGATAGACCAAATTTTCAACAGGACCATCTGGGACTGGGAGAGAATAACAAAAAATAAATATGTGGATTACAGCAATAAACAACCCAAAACCAAAACAGAAATTCATGCCCAAAATACAATTATTTGTAAATCTCATTTGTAAAACACTAAATATTTTGTAAAACTTCTTAAAATTATTTATTTTTTACTATCAAATGCAAAATATTTTCATAGCGCGTATGTATAACCATCTCTATCACATCTGACTAATTAAAGAGCCTTAATGATGGTTTAAGATAATTTTCTTATTGATTGCATCCAAAAAAAGGAGCTTCTGAACTACAATTCGCTGTATTACAAAGCAAAGACTCAGATCAAAATGTCTTCTAAGCAATGGAAAATTTTAAAGTATGATTTACTGGATTTTTTTTATTTTAATTTTTCCATCTTAAAGGTAAAATCATTTTAAAATGAGTGACTACTGAATGAGTGCATAATAAATATGAGTGAATACTGAATTGAATGCTCTGATATACACTGTAACATCAAGAAGTTATTCACTTACTATCCTGATCTGTGTACACATCTATTATTTCACTGGTTTTGTTTCCATCTCCAAAAGCTGTACTTGCAGTTAACCATAGAGTATAATGGCTGTATTTGGCCAAATCATCCAAAACTGCAGATGACATATTGACATTGCTGTCATTATCATGACTTGTGAAATTCTGAAGGAAAAAAGAAATGTGTTATCACTGAAAATCAATGTTATTTATTCATTGGTTTCTTTTTGTAGCTTCCCATTTAGCCACCATCACCAAGAGAGATGATTCACCATACTATTCAGGGGAAGTAAATCTATACTTTGACTACAAATAAGTTCCAATTTTTATGGAAATATGCAAGTTATTTATACAAAGATGTGAAGTATTACTCCTGCTAAGCACCACAGTATACCAAATCGACTCTTCCTATTGTTTGTAGTAATTGAATTTCAATCCACTTTTTTTTGTTGTTTGTAATCTGTAATATTGCAGTGAGTTTATTCATATTGCAACAGGTAAACAACAAAAAAAAATCTGATAATTGTTCATAGATTACATGAGCACATGTGATTGTCTTGTCTGATCTATATGAAGTAAACCAAAGCACTTCCCTCACTTTATTCCTATTGTAAATAGAGCTTACATAAAACTTTTAACTAAAAGTTTCCTGGAGCAGAGATCTTACTAAAACACATGATAAATGGTTCCTTTTGTTAGTTATGCTTATCATTTAGAACAAGTCGTTATTTCTAATGCAAACAACCATCTTCATTGGATTGTGTTGAACTGAAGGGACAAACAGAATTCTTTTCCTTGTGCAGTTATTTGCTATCAAAACTGCATGAGAACCAAATCCTATTTTCTTTCAAACTACATACAAAATTTCGCCAAAGCTATGACTGTTGCAATAGGTTACTGCTTTAGATCAGGTATTATAAGGAGGCTGTTTTGGAATGAACTAATTTTGAAACTGGAAAGAAAAAAATAATTTGGATTATTTGCGTAAGGTCAGCTATACCATATAACAAAATCTGTCACATCTTAATTGTTTTAAAGCAACCTCAATCAGAGAACCCACAGTGGTTTGGCTTAGCATTTGAAAACTGTATGTTGGTCATGCACCTGATGAAGATAGTCAGATCCTGTATAGGGCTAGGAAGTCAAACCTTTGCTCCAGCTTTGAAGTACCAGTATAATTCCTCTCAAGCAGCCACGCTGCCCCATTGAGCAGATGCCATCAGCAGCTAAGATGACAATAATGTTTGCATATTCAGAAATACTGTGCATGAAGAAAGGCATATTAAAACCATGTAATAAAATTAGGCTATATTTCTCTTGAGGAAAGTTCTTATTGAAGAAATCACTTTGATATTCTCTACTAAATAGCTGAGTGTTTGGTGCATGATTTCTTTGTCTGCCTGCAAATTCTATTGATTTATGTATAACATAACATGACATATTATTATTTTTTTGTACAGGCAAAATTACGTTATTTCTGTAGGAAAACAAAACAAAAACAAACATAAAGAGGTAATACTTGTTGATTTCCTTGAGATATTCACAACTGTGTCTGCCAACAGTTACTAGCACTCATCTACACAATGAAGCTGCACAAATTGGCAGTACAGATTTCTATATCCGTTCCTACTGGCAGACTTAAAGCACATGGAGAGGATTCTATGTAAGATCAGGTTAGGTCAACATCAAGCAAAATACAAAGAAATTCTACCTTTATATATGACTTTCATCTAAATATAGATGGAAGATAACACTGTCTTCATGTAAATAACTGAAAAAGATTGGGAAGAGTTTTCTCTATACTCAGGCAGAGGAAGATGCAGGAAGCTAAGGATCAAAAAAGGGATTTAATTAAATAACCTGATGCTCAAGCACAGTGTGGCAGAAAATGCCTTTGGAAAGAGATGCGTCATCCTACTACCCTCCTGTTATTCCTACTATTGTATATTTTTCTTATGAGTAATACTTAGTAGCTGACATTAATAACTGAATAGTAATAACAACTAGTATGATCAAAAAAGGACTTAAAATATTTCTGAGTTTTCAAGCTAAATTTGTCAAAGGTACCACATCAAATTTTGAGTTTAGATTTATTGTGAGTTTACTAATATGAACAGCTGAAAATCCAACTCTGACTTTAAAAGGCATACCTTTACAATTTAGCCAGCTGCCTGTCAGTTTGGCATGTGGTGAACTAATGTGAATGCTATAACAACAGGGGTTTTGGTGGTTCAACGAAAAGCTTTTTAAAGAGAGAGTCCCATTAATACAAGGAGCCCAAGGAGTGATAAGTGAGGAATACCTCAAACTTCCAGTATAACAGAGTATTAGAAAAGAACACATAATGAAGAGTAAAGGAAGAACAGGAAGAGCTGTGTGGGTACAAACTGAGAAAAGATGAAACTTGTACTAATTGTACCCTGGGGACAGGACACTATAGGAAGTTTTACAATTAACTGTGGCTGCAGATGAAAGCAAACAGCTCAGGATCTTTGGCTACAGCTGAAGAAATTCTTCCTTCTATCCCCTTCTTCATCCATACATGAAAGAAGTTTTGACATAGCGAAGTATCAGATTATTAAAGCAGCTCCATGTAAGCAATACAGGCCATGAAAGTGTCAGCAGAAAGTAGTATCTTCTTCACCCTAGGCAGCAGCAGAAATTTCCATTGGCATAAAGCTTTAATTAGTTCTATTCAGACAATACAGCGTTGCTCTTCTTCACTCTTGACCTTTTCCCATTGTTTTTTTTCTTTAGGTTCATTGTACCATATTGTTATTTTAAGTTAGAATATCACATTACTCTGATATCAGGTGAGCAGTAATACTTTGAGGCCTAATCCAAGCCATCCCTCAAGAAATATAAAACACACTGTTTGCTATGTTGCCTCTTGTGGTCTGTACTGTTTTGAGACCAGCTTTTCAAAAATCTGCGTTGTACTTAAGAGCATTTTCCTTTTTCCCCTACTGGTCGTACTGGCAAGAGAAAAAAGTTGCTTGTTAATACAGCACATTGCTTGCAATCCTTGTCTGCATTCTAAGATGAATCAAGCCAAATTCCGCTCTGAACTGCATCCAGTCATGTTCCAGTTGTATGTTGTGGGGTCTAATATGCTGTTAGAAGAGCAGCATGTTTTTTTTTCTCTGCTTAGCTTCTGGTTCTCCTGCCTAGTCTGGAGCAGGACAGTTGTCATGTGTCCACGTACAAATTTATATTAGAAACTTGCACCTTTCTCACTTTCTTTCCAATCAAAACACAAGTGTACAGAGATTGAATATAATAGTTTGTTCAAGTCAATAATGTTGCATATGGATCATTATGTAGCAACAAGAAAATTGCTTCCATTGATTCTTTCACTTACTTGCATGGTAACACTGAGAGTGTGGGTAATATGACTGCTTGAATCATCACACAAGGAACCACTGAACAAAATTTGAAAAGCTGCTGTTTCAAACTGTGAAAGCTTTAACTGCAGGAATGCAACAGCATGACATAGCAGTAGCAAGAACAAGAGCAACAGTGCAGGAGTTGTCCTTGGTCAGAATGCGTCATCTCTGTACAACGCTGGTGCAGAGCCAGGAGCAGAAAACAAAAAGTAGCAATTTCCCTAGACTTGTGACAGGAGAATCTGAAAGATCCAGCTGAACTTGAATCTAGCCTGGAGCAAGGGATGGTTTCTTCTGTTACCTGCTAGCAATGCTGCCTGGAAAGCACTCAAGTTATTACCACAGACTACCACTTCACTTCACTGTACTGGAAATCTTTACCTTTACTTGATAATGATCAGTGTATTTGGCTGCCATTCAATTCTCCCTCTCTGACAATTTTTTTTCAGATCCTGCCAGTATTCCACTGAAGCTGCCCTCTCATCAACCAAAGTCCTCAAATCTAATCTCCACCACTAAGTTTTCCTTCTGTTGTTCTGGTCTAAATGCCAGGTCTGAGCATTGAAATCCCTCTAAATGAACAGCCACAGTGCAATTTTTCATGTAGATCTGTAAAGCAAAGGAACTATGCATTATTCTTTACCCTATAAACTTTTGTAATTTTTCTTTTTAGGACAAGAAACCACTTTTCCTGTGACCTTCTGTATCACTCCAAGAAGTAAATAGCATTTTTAATCTCAGGTCTTTTGATTCTTTTTTACTAAATGAAGTGCTTTACTCTGCCACTACAAATTCCCTGTTTTTAACAATGTTATTCTTATTAAGTGCTTTATACTCCAAGGAATTGAAAAATGTGTGAGGACTTCTACACATATACCAGTCACGCTGGCTTCCACACACACATTTCTCTGTTGTAAAAGTTTAGTATGAAGTATCTGACGGAGATGAATTTGCAAAAGTTGTTTTTTTTCTCCTGTTTCAATGTCTTACATCCATGGAAATGCCAAGGAACAGTATAGGAGTAGGTATGGTGGTTGCCATGCCAAACAGTGAACAGAGGGATGTGAATGGCAGAGGGAGTTCAGGGAAGCAGACAGATAAGGAGTGCACCACAGTTTGATACATTAATGATGATCTTCCAAGTCCAATAAGAGACATATATCTGAAATTTATCTTCTGGCAGTTTCCCATAGTGGAATGAGTTAAAAAGCAAAGCTGAAAGGATGAAAACAGTGGTTTCTACACCTAGAAGTGCAGCTATTGGCAGTGTCTTTCTGCTGTCAAGCACATAATCAGACAGCACAGCAGAAACTTCTACCCATGCCACTGTCCTTCCCTTGCGCAACTCCTTTACGCTGCAACAAAACTGGACCCTCATCTTGTTTGGCAAATGGTACTGTGCTCCATCTTCCCTATCCTTCATTTCCAGAGTCCTCGGCAAATCCAGAGGGATAATAGGTCTTACTGTATCAGTTTCACCTTACTCTTTCATCTCGGAGTCCCTCCTTCCTAAACACAGTAATAGGCTGTAGACCTCCTCTAACATTCCTTTAGTTGTCCAAGTATTAGACAAATTTCATAGGATGTGTTTGTTCAGGCAACAAACTGGTGTCAAAGTTTCTCCAGGGATTTGTTAGGACAAGAAAAATGCTGTTGGTCCAGTACTGTGTGCAAGTAGAAGCTGACACTCTGAACTGTAGCCCTAATTTTAATCTCATCAGAATGTGAATGCATGGCATGATCCTGATTGCATCAGAAAATATGCAGACAGAGTCTAGCAACTACACAGTTTCAGGGAAGTCAGAGATGTGTGAACACTGAAACACGTCAGCAATGATTCAACCAGTTATTAGTTGAATTTAGTTATTTCTAAGATCTGTGAAATTTTTTTCTATTATCCTCAAACACACGCATACCTCACACTAGACATATCTTGAGGTTAAACTTATGCAGCACAGGTAATATTTCATGCATTAATCTCTTCATGATATTAAAATCCCTTTTTTTTTTTTTCTTCCCCATATATAAAGCTTATAAAGCAAAACCTGTAAAGGAAACTTATTTCTGCTCTATAAAAGCATACTTTTAGAAAGGAGAGCATTTCTGTATGTAAAAATAATAAATATGATGTATAATTAAGGATGAAAGTATTAACAACAACAACAAAAACCTAGAAGAGAATGTCCAGATCACCAAAGAATAATCACATAAAATTTGCCTTTTATGCTTTATGCTAGGATTCTAAATGTCTTGGTTTCAAGATACTAAGCAGTAATTTATCTCTGAGAGTAACAAAAATATGAAATAATAAACTGTTCTCTAATTTGACAGTATTACCTTCTTATTTTCAGTACTGTGCAAACATGCACTAAAAAGTATAAACAGAGCTGTTACAGGAATTACTTCAACTTGACAGATCGGAATAAGATAGTCTCAAGGATGTGCAATGGGTCTTCTGTCTACGTGTTGTGTTTATATATGCATTACATGTGTGCATATATCCGTACATAAGCTTTGCATTATAGAGTAATAGAGGAGGCCTGTTTGCTTCATAAATAACTCTTCTTGTGCTTAATGTCCAATGAGATGTACAACACAACACACAATATTACAAGTTGTGCTTCTGTCTTTGAAAGTTAGAAAACTGCCTTTGGTAAAGAAAATATGAAAAGACATTACACTGATAACTGTAAAATTGATATAAGTTATGTTTACCAAAATAATTATTAGAACACTTTACTGAATTATACAACTGAAGAATATAAAAAAGAAGTTTACCTGTATAAATATTCCTGAATCATTTTTGAAATAAACAGAATAGTACCGTATATTTCCATTAGGCTTTTGAGGAGGAGACCAGAAAAGCATTATCGATGTGGAAGTAAGGTTTTTGTACACAATATCTTTCGGTGGATCACCTGGAGCTGAAAATATGTTAAGTTTTAGCATACCTAACAGTTT
Source organism: Tympanuchus pallidicinctus (assembly GCF_026119805.1). NCBI lineage: Eukaryota > Metazoa > Chordata > Aves > Galliformes > Phasianidae > Tympanuchus > Tympanuchus pallidicinctus. Next base: position 24,330,707 of record NW_026294802.1, read on the forward strand.
TGTACATTATAGTACTCATGAAATAGCCCCTACAGATTTGACAACATCCTGTGTCAAATTAAATGTATTTCTGAATATGTTATAAAAACTGCTTCTAGAAATGATAAAGTAAAATTGAAATTGCAAGCAACATTTTAAAACCATACTTTTCGGATGTGTTTTTATTTAGGTGCAGAGGCACACAGAAGCTTTTGTCTTATAGAATTTGTCCTGTACTTACTGGTTTGCATACGTAGAAAGCCTACATTGTGCATGCCCACAAATTAGTGACAGAATTTTGACACTATCTAATTCATAAACATTAAAGTTCACCAAGTGAAGTCTCTAAGCTCCAAATAGAGTTAATAGGAGGAAAAAAAGAAAAAAAAAAAGATTTCACGGAATCACAGATTTGTAAGGATTGGAAGAGACCTCTGGACATCACTGAGTCCAACCCTTCTGCAAAACAGGCTCCCTACATCAGGCTGCACAGATAGGCATCCAGAAAGGACTTGAATATTTCCAGAGAAGGAGAATTGACAACTTCCCTGGGCAGCCTGTTCCAGTGCTCCATCACTCTCACTGAGAAGAAGTTGCTTCACATATTGCTGTGGAACCCACAGAAAACCTAAATTAAAAGCCTCCTTCTCTCTTTGACAATTATGAACAGTTTAAGCTCACAATTCTTGAAGGCTAACCAGATACTTAAATTTGGACAATACAATCATTTCTGTTTTTCTCTCTTTCCTCATCCTAGTCAATATACAGGAAGGACCATGTAAATATTCTTCAACTAGAATCTCCTACTATCTGCTAAGGAATATGGTTCTTGTCAGTAGAATAATTTACATCTATAGTTCTGGCCATATATGAAAGCATTCCATACAAATGCAGTAGAGCACTGAACACTGTAGGTGATCATTTGTTTTGTGCTGTTCTATTTTGTATAACGTATGAAAACATTAATTGGAAGGGAAACTCCAAGATCCATACGTTAAACCCCTGCCCTAAAATATCAGTTCATGTTTCCAAAACAGCATTAGTAGCAAAGGCTGGGAAAAGTCTACAACCCAGTGTTTTAAAAACCCTTTTGAGCTATGATTCTGATAAAAACTAGTCCTGCTACTGATCGTTGCAAAATTGATCTCTGTATGATAGATCTGAAATATGCCTGTGTACTATGCCTATAGGAATGCACTGTATCAATATGCTTGGTGGGAAAACCAGAAACGGTAAAGAAACTAAAACAAAAAATCACAGCACTATATACAATATGACCATTTAAAGAAGTGATCTACCATTTTGAAAATTGTTAAAAGAGAACAAACAAGTAAATCATTGCACAGATTTCATTTTTTTGTTTAGACCTCTATGAGATTGTGCTAGAGCCTCTGAGGAGCATTTTTCCTATCAGAACTTATGTCAGAACAAGGTAGTGAAAACAGCTATTAAAATATATTATAATATTTTTATAATGACAGAAAATCAAGGCTGAATGAAGTAAAATATTCATGTTGTATATAAGCTTACCTCCTTCAGAAGTTCTGAATATTATAGTATCACTTTTTATGTTGCCATCTCCAAATCTTGTGCTTGCTGCTACATATGCACTATACTCAGAGTTATTTTCCAGATCTGTGAACTCCAGTGATGTTTCTGTTACATTAACACTCCTTTTTGACATTTTATTCCTGAAGAAAAGATATTTTATTAATTAGTTATGCATGGATACAACTGTGGTATATGATGTCAAATAGAAAAATGCTATCTTGTGGCAAATACATATATTTTTGGCTGTAAGGAAGATCTTGATGAATGTTGCCATATATATTTGAAAAGCTCACTTCTGTGCTTTTGTATCTCAATGGAGCTCTTAATTTCACTTAAAAAGGAAACAAAACAAAACACAACAGAAACATGTATGTAAATTATGTAAATTACATCAGCAAAGAAGATTATAATATGGAATATCAAGGAGGAGCATATCCATCCTGTAATTGCTATCAAGTGTGATATCCTTGGGAAGGACACACTAGGGCATAACTAAACTGTCTCCCTAGACAGAAATAGCGAAATATAAAAAGATTATAGCAGGGAGCATGCCCTACTGTGACTCTGTGAAATTGGTCAGAAGGCTGAAGTTATAAATGGAATAATAGAAGATGATATGGAACAGGAATTAGCTGGTGCTGAGTTAATTCTGGTGGAATGTAGCAGGGGATCAGAATGGAACTCTAGTCAGGTCAAAACCAGCCTAGAATGACTATAAGATGTAACATTAATAAAACGCTGGTATTAGCATAGGTATGAAATGATTATCAGAAAATAAAATAAGATACAGGAACAACTATCTTGAATTTTAAAATTCTGTTATTTGATATTTTATGAAAACTTAGCACAGAAAAGGCTAGATAACATTCCAATCCTGAAAACAATTTTGAATGAGTGGATGCCCTGTGCCTCTAATGGGATTTCATAGGGGAATTATAATTTGACAAGTTCAAAATGAAAAAAAAAAAAAGGCTCATCTTTTCTTGGGAAATAGTCTTGATAACAGAAAATGTTACTAACATATATATTATTCTCAAAGTTCTGAGAGTCTGAGTAGTCTGTAAAGAGATATGAAGCTTTGCCATTACAGTTATGAGATTCTATATGAAGAAAAGACATACTTTCTTGGATCTTTGCCCATTATATTCTTATTGTGGAAAAATGTAACTGCTTATAACTTAAGTAAGAAAACTTACAGCTTACTGCTGCAAACATTCCCGTTCTGAGTAACTGCATTCTCATAACATCTCAACAACTAGATCATAGATAAGAAGATCTAGAGTTTGGAGCGTTTCAATAAAAGTTGATTAACTGTTTGGAAAGCAGCAGAGACTGTAATCAAAGCAATAAGAAAACACTGACAAAGGTGGATGCAGGCTTCACAGACAATAAGAAAAAGGTCTAGCAGGGTAAACTAAGCTGAGGAATTTTAAGAACTAAGTTTAATGAAAAACATTAAGTTTTAAGTGACTAACTGAGACAAAAGAACTGAGAAATTGCGTACGTGAAAAAGATAGGGACCACAGTTTCATGAAAAAGCTGTACTCTTAAGTAGATTTAGTCAGTAATTATCTCACACAAATTTGTTGAACAGGTGAGTAACAATTGTTGAGTCTGAAATACTTTCTTGAAAGAACTAAGGTATTGGTTGCTTAACTACTACAGAAAAATGTTAATAGCTCTTGTCAAGTTAAACAGTTTTGTTAATACACCTTAGTACTGCAGTGCAGACTCTGAGAATAGGAGTTTGTAGATTAAAGCACCCAGAAAATCTCTTTGCTGCTTGCTAGTACTCAAAGGCAACTTATACTGAGACAAAGCCTTGAAAGATAATAAAAACGAGAATGTTACTCTTTATGTTCTAGAAGTTGCAAATTCTTTTTCTCAAATCTTTAAATTTACCAATTGTTCTGTAACTGTTGCAATGTATTTAAGAGAAAGAACATTTATTTAGCATCAGTATTAGCTTCTTCCTTTATTAAGAAGCTCTGGGAATAACAATCTCCAAGTAAAATATTGGATGACCCCCAAAAGCAGAAAGCAGCACCTAGGCAGTTTGCCTTGTCAAATCTCACATTAAAATGCACTAGATGAAATCACATAGCCAAGTCCACTAAATATTTAAAATGTAAAAAGGAAAAAAATAATAAGTGAAGTTGTGAAAAGTTATGAGTGAGTTTGTTGCTTCAGGATGATACCTAATGCCTGTCTAATTTTAGATATGGCACAGTAAGGATGGATAAGACACAGCAAGGAGAATATGGAGGGAAAACGGACAAGGGTTACTTCAAAAAGTCATGTGGTTGCTCAAATGAGATATTTGGAGAGGTGGTTCAATGGAGTGATGGTTTTTAATGACAAATTCTTACTAACTTGTCACAGCAAAATTAGTAAGCTTTTAGACAATATAAGGAAAGAAAGTGCTATAACCTCAAACTTTTGAACACAGTCTGTATCAAAATGATAATCCATATTATGAAGTAACACTTTCCTAGATGTAAGATAGGCATTAATTTATTTTTCTTTGTGGTAAAAGAGCACAAAACCTTTCAAACATAGTAGAAGGATCAAGCCAGGCCAAATCTAACTCTTCTGGAATAATGACTCCCTCCTGCTCATTTGAGAAGTGACTTAGCTAGAAGTTATAACTTAAAAAAAAAAAAAAAAAATAGAAATCAAGGCCAAATCAAGTTCTGCCTCAAAACTGAAGTCATGTTAAATTAATAAATGTAAGCTCAATAATAAAGACTGATAATTTGCACACTTGGATCACATCTCAAAAGGTGGACTTCTTTATTATTTTCTTCCAGTGTCTTTTGTAGTGGCAATAGAATGGTACATTGTAAATGCGATTGTTAAAAGTAATCAACAACAAAATCTTCTTAATCGTAGAAGTTATATTTAGATCTTTGAAGAGATAGCACATCACTAGAATGAATTATATTATGCAGAGAATAGCAAAGAACCTTTAAGTTTTAAAATACCAAAATCCCTACTGAAAGATTAGAAAACATTCCAGGAGCAATGACAATGAAAAAAATGCACAGAAGCAGAAAGGACAGAAGAGAAAACAATGTAGTAAATGAAAAAAAACGTATGTTAAAATTTTTTTCCATAAATATAATGTGTACAAAATACAACATTAAGGATAACAGTACATACAGACTATTACTGTGACTTGAGTTCTTATGTCATTTAGACGGTTGCTGGAAGAGCTCTCAGATTTCTTTCATGCACTTTCTACAAAAGAAATCTATTTTAGATCAATTTCAGATCTTTACACTTTAGGATAAGCCAGTGCCCTGCCTCAAAACAGGCCAAATCAGTATGGAACGAAAGCCAACACAATCTAAATAAAATTTTAATTTACACTGAAAAAAAAAACCATCATTAAAAAGAAAAAAGAAAAAACAAAGAACAGAAAAACTTTGCAGGATATTCAACACTCCAATTTTCAGCTACTACATTATGTCTGAATTCGTGTACACAGAAGGCCAACATTCTAAGTGTTGGATGAATATGCATTCACCAAAAACATGTAATCAACATATTGTGTAAGAAAAACCCAACATTCCTGCTAGGTTACAGATTAATATTTATCCTCAGAACTATTTCCAGGAAATCTTACCAGACATAAACTGTGTAATAGAGGATAATTCCATTTGGCTCCAGTGGAGGTTTCCATGACAACTTCACAGTGACACCCGACAACTGTTTTACTGCGAGGGATTCTGGAGGAGAACTAGGAGCTATAAAATAAGAGAACGGGACACAACATCTTGGTAAACAGCTAAGATCTATGGGATATGCAACACCCTTACATAGAACAGTAATTATTTGTGATGGAAAATTAACTTTGTACTACACCAGCACAGTATCCATCAACTAATGTTATAGCACAGCTTCTCTTCCTTTTTCTGAGAGATGATAAAAGAAGATTTTGCATGGTGGTGCTTGAACATCTGTTTCTGTGATTCAATGGAAAAAGTACTTCATGAGAAAACAGTGTATTTGGTAGGTCACAATGATTCACCTACTGTCCGAGTACATTGCTGTAATGTTTTTTCTTCTAATAAAAGCAAGAGCTTTATAGGTATGAACATGTGTAAAATACAGCAAAATAGTTCCCCTGAGGGCAAAGAGGTGCTGGAAATAATTATAAGAAGCACCAAAATGTGGAAAAATCAATAAGCATGGCACTGAGAGATGATAAAATGTGGGATACTAAGCAGTGGTAAAATGTATTCACACCGTCCAATAAGGACCACATTCATAAATTTTATGTCTCACAAGAGCAAATATGAAGATGGGCATTGACTGAGATCAATAAAATTCATGTTAAGATGAACTTTACGTGACACCGTGTAACAATTTTGTAGGGAAACAGAAAAAGTAAGTGAAAATGTTGGATCATGTTTAATTTTATTCCAATTGAAGTACTCTAAAGTTCTTATAAGTATTGCTGAATAAATATGTACCTAAGTAAGCATTAGTGATAACATTGTAGAAGCATGTTATTGTGAAATAAACCTTGATTCACAGATAGTAGTAGTACTATGCAGAATGACTTTTGTTCCTCTCAAATTAAACCAAAAAGCATCATGTACTAAAAATTCAAGTCATAATTGTAGTCATGCATGAAAATCGAGAATAAGAGCATAGTTATTAGCACATCTATGAAACATTTGGTCTGAAACTTGGAACACTATGTTCCTGTGAATAAAGTACATGTGGTGTATTATAAATACTGTTTCTCAGTTGTTATTTCTTTCACTATCTTAGAAGTTGGCATAAAAGTTTTAAAGTTCTGTAGATTTAAGAAAAAACATTTTTCATGAACAAAAGCTGCCACTGAGTGTCTGTATTTAGAAGCAAAAATGGTGACAGCTGTATTTATTGTTTTACATGTATTGCCATCAATGGTTGAATAATAATAAAAGATCTATGAAATAATGAATGCCATATCTTTTTGTCCAGTTCATACTGAATTTCTTATTCAGGGGATACTTGCTGAAGAACAGGATTAGCATTGCTCTAAATAAAAATACTTAGTATTAGTAAAAATACTTAGTATTTCTAAATAAAAATACTTAGTAAAAGATGGATTTATCCAAATTAGCTGTTTGCAATGTGCTCCAGCAATGTTACTACTGAGCAAATATTTATTACTGATAGCATGTATGTAAGGACATCAGTACCTGGGAGATGTGCAAAGACCTATTATAATCAGAAGCCAGTGCTTCCAAAAACATGGAATGAGATTTAATTTAGGAATGCATGGTGCAATGTTTATGTCAATGCAGCTTTAATTTGTGTTCTTAGTGTCTTCCTCCCTTTATAAACACACACATGCATACACACACACAAAGGGACGCGAATAGTTGAATGTGTAGATAGATGGATATTAACAGAGTTATAATTACAAAAACGTTTCTAAAACCTGAACATGAAGTGTAATAGGTTAGGACTACAAGTAGAAAATGACACATCACAATTTCTATTTTGACTTACCATCCTCATCAGTCAGTATACGCAGAGGTACACTATGAAGGCCCTCCCCCAAGATGGTACTAGCAGACACTTCTATCATATATTCTGTGTATTTCTTCAAATCTAAATGAAGAAGAGAAGTTCAGCAAATCAAACATTCAGTGAGGGAACCTTCTTCTATTAACGGAAAAAAACTTGAGATTGTGTGTCACAAGGAGAAGTTCTGAAGTGCTGAAGAGGCCTATCACTTGTGCCTTTAGATATTAAAATGAGCATTAGGAAAATCTGAATATAAAATATACCACATGAACAACAGAAGGGGTGAAGTTCTAATTACCAGTTAAAATCATATCCTGAGTTGGAACGGATGCACAGGTGTCATCATATCCAACCACTGGCTGCAGACAGCACTACCAAAAATCAAAGCCTGTGGGAGCACTGTCCAAATACTTCTTGAATTCCGAAAGCTTGGGGCTGTGCTCACCACCCTCTGGTGAATAGCTTTCTCCTAGTGCCCAACCTGACCCTCCCCCGATGCAGCTCCATGTCGTCCCCTTGGGTACTCTTGCTGCCACCAGAGAACAGAGCTCAGCATTGCCCCTCTATTCTCCTCATGAGGAGCTGTAGGACACCATGAGGCCTCCCCTCAGCTTTCCTTTCTCTGGGCTGGAAAAACTTCATATGTTTTGCCCTCTAGACCATTTTATACTTCCTATTTCTGGAATGCTTAGATGTTTGTCCTTAGCACTTCTTTGAAAATTTACTAGTTAGGGTTTTGAGTGGCCAGAATTAGCTGCTCCCTGATAGAGCAGTCTAATGCATCATAATGACTTAACAAATCAAAAGATGGAAAAGTGAGTAAAAAGGGAAGTATATTCACAATAAAATTGGTGAGCTCAGTGCTTTGTCATAATGATAAATATGTCAAAAAAGTCTAATTAAATTTAAATTTAAATGTTAAAACACAGTAAGAGACACGTTAAATTGTATACCACGCATGGGCCAATCCACAACAGTACTATAGGGCCCAACTGGATACTTCCTAGGACAAGTGGCACCTAATTATACATGGACAAGAATGATCTTGTCCATCCAGTGAATCTGTCCTGCATTAGTTGGTCTGTTGAGCCCTTCTCAGAACAAGTTGCAGTTGCCTTAAGATTCATATCATTATGTACTAGCCTGTAATACGTAGTACCAGATGAGTGGTGTTTATAACTCTTTCCTCGGTTCCATTAGTCCTCTTGAGATATATCATGTAGCTCTGTATGATTCCATTGGGAATGGATGGTGGAAAATATGACAGCTCAATTTCCGTGGATGAGATGTTCTGATACGTTATGTTTTCTGGTGCAGAATTGGGAACTAGAAGGTAAAATTTAGACTTGTAAAAGATTCCTGTGAGTTTCATTGATTTCTTAATCATTTTCTTAAATTGGTTAAAATGAAAAACACTGTAAATATTTTTATTTTTATCCTTTTTTGTGTGTTTTTTGTTGTTGTTGTTGTTGTTGTCGTGTGTTTGTTGCTAAAATTTCAAAAGAGGCAATATCCAGAAAGGGAATAAATGCCAGTGGAGGCAGTGGAATCAGCCCCTACTTTTGCCTAATTTCATGTTAGAATAATAACAAAAAAGCTCTCAGGAGCCTTTTGAATACATCAGCCCATGAATAGGTTTTAGTCCACTAAAAATGCTCCATTTTCCAGCTCCTCTTTTATTTTTATTCTTCTCATCTCAAAAGATGTTTTTGCATTCTCTATCACAGGCAGCTGGAATTCAAATTTTTGTTCTGAGCATCAGGGGAGCTAGGCACTGTGAAGGGTCTTGAAAATGAAACATAGAAAATATATATGACTAAGTTAAAAAGAACAATAAAAAAACATCTATGGATATGTACACTGAATCAATTGGGCAGATGCCGATATATCTATCATGTCTGTCAAAAAAAACAAACAACAAAAACAAACAAAACCCACAGCAATAAAAGAAGTACCACCAAATCAGTACAATGTTTTTGTGCCTCTATTTTGAGTTCAATCTCATGAACTCTTACAACTAGCTGCCTGTGTTCTCATTCCATATGAGTTCTGATTTGTTTGGCAGCTCTGGACCACACCTACTTCACATGTCGTAAATCAAATTTCATTTCAGAAACGAGGAGTTCCCAGTGATAATTACTGTGTCTTAGCAATCAAGAAGATAATGCATATTCCCCACGCCTTTTTGAGATAGAGCAATACAGGCACGTCTTTCCTTACTGAAAATTCTAATGAACAGAGCACATCTAACTCCAGATCTAACTCCAGGTATAGACAAAGTACCCATTTGTCTAACACAGGAAATTAGTCAAGATTTTAAAAAGCCTGAGAAAGGTATGAGGGTCATACCAGATGTACCTCGATATATCTGAGTCCTGAAGGAAACGAGCCACTTTTTATTTCTGAACCTACAGCTTAACTCAAACATCTGTTCCTCCGTGTCAAACACTGTTCTCAGAATTTTTCCCAATGCAACTCCTGTTTAGCTCCACTGAAAAGCTAATGACCCTCCCTCTTTAATTTATATTCTTTTTCCTACATTATCTTATTTTAAAGCCAACTATGCCTTTTTACAACTTTTTAATATTCATCCTTTCTTCCCAATCCCCACTTATACTTTTTCTTGGAAAAATTTAATTTTATTTGTGCATTGTCCAAAATATTTCCAGCAACAAACAAACTCAGCTACTACAAAGAGGCACTTTATCAGTTAATCCTGATATATTTTTTTAACCATTAGAATTGATTTCTTACAAAATTTTAGTTCATAAATTGTATTCCAAGACAATCACATTTTGAAACCCTACTTTCCTATAAAAATTTATTTTCCTGCAAGATACAAGAAATACTTGAGGACAAATAGTAAAATATATGATGCCATGAGACGTGTATTCCAATTGTTTTCTTTACTTTTTAATCACTCATACCATTTCCTTATGTTTGTTTTGTGTATACAAGAGAAAAAAGAGGATTCAAAGTTTCTGCTTTGCAAAGCAAAAACCTACTTTTAAAATAAATTAACATGGACTTCCAAGCATCAAATGGCACCATAAAGCACTTGTCAGAAAAAATATAGTTTTCCAAAAAATTATACACTCACCAGTTTCAGAAGTTCTCACCAGAAGTGGGAGAGATGACTGATTCCCATGGCCCAGTCTAGTGAATGCCCTTACAGAGATGTTGTAAAGAGTATAAGGCATCATTTCAGTAAGTGATATATTTGTAGATGAGGTGTTCCTCACAAATAAATCATTGGAATCACTGTATAGAACTTCATAGTGAGTTATGAGACCGTTAGGCTGCTCAGGTGGTGACCATTTCAGGTTTATCTCTGTTGCAGTCACATTTATTATCTCTACATTTTGGGGTGGGGAGTCTGGTTCTGTAGTAAGAAATCAAAGAACAAAAAAGACATTCTGAGACATTCAGTTAATTGAATATAGGACTGATCTGATAAACCTGTTGGATTATTATTAAATTCTATATTTTTAACTTTCCGCTAAAAAAAGTAGACAACTTTTTGTATCAGTACAACTTCCTTTGTCTATTGCTTTCGTTCAGACTGGTTCTTCAAACCTCACTGATTTCCTCTAATTTAATTTTGTTGGAATGTCATCTTTCTGTCTTCTTCTTAACAACGACCTGTTCTATTTCCCTCAAACACCAACTGAATCAGGAAAGGAACCCTTTGCAGTGTAATTGAATTCCCTTTAGTTTACTGATAGAGTTACTAAATGATAACCACTGAAGATCCCAGTGCAAATCCTGCATACGTGGGTTACAAGGTGAAGCAGAAAGCAAGTCCAGCTCTAGGGTAGTCTGTTGGCTAAATCTACTGGCAACGTATGATTTCATGCAACTCTAACAAGCTCATAAGCCCCTGAAGAGCTGAAGGAGTAAGTGAGCTGCACTTATGAATCAAGTCAGCTCTGAGCATCAACCTTGATTCCTATAAAAGCCTCATCACTTCACTCCTGAAGTAATCTATCTATAAAACTGAAGAAAAAAAGTTATAAGAATGCTGGATTATGCTATTCAGTTTGTGCACAAATAAATATATATAGACATTTTAGAATTTTCTTGAAGCTTTTTGATGTAAAGGTGTCATGGAATCATCTTCATTCCTGATTTCAGAGCCCAGGAATCAAGAAAATATTCACTGTAATAAATCACTACTCTTTGGAAGGCAGGACAGCCCACATAAATAATTCCCATGTGAAGAAGCTAAATTTTCAATTGAAATGGATTTTTCAATTTATCTGGCATGGAAGAGAAATATTTAAGTATCATAGCCTAATATATTGCATGCTAACATTGCTTCAGTTAGATGTAGTGACTTTGCTGTCTGGAGTTATCTCTCTTTTCAACTCATCAGAACTGAGGCAAGTTGTCATTTCTAGGTTGGCTATAGTAAGGATACATGAACCTCAATCTGAACTTCATTGGGAAAACCAAAGAAAGAGAAGAACAAGATGAGAATAATTACACAAAACTTTGTAATAAGGCAGGAATTATCATTGATTTTGTCTCAATAGTTTGCCCTGGGCTTACATGTATCAATTAATTATTGGACTGAAACTCAACTTTCTGTTACATTCAGATGCAGGGCACTTTAAACTTTTGTTTCAGGGAAATATTGAGATATTGAGGGATATTGAGGTAGGCAGTTTCCCATTCGTGTGATATGCCCTCCCTCTGCAAAAACTAACAGCATAGAAGCACAAAAGCTGTAAAACAATATGATGAACACTTTACATTTTGCTGTTTACTATTTTAATTGTTTGGCTACTCTACTTATCTGAACTTCATAAATCTCCATAATTTTTAATCGTTCAATCCTTTACTTTCTTTTTTCCCACTTAATTATTTCTCCTGTATTGTAGTGTATTTGACAGCTGTGAGAGATAAATGACAATTAGATTATTGCTTTCTTTATTATTTTGATAAAATCTGGAAATAATTCAAAGCAAGTGAAAATAAAAACCTGATATAAATGAGGAATGATTAAGTACTGAATTCGTATCTCTGCTCTGTAAATGAACTTCCCATGTTTCTCTTTGTGGAGGTCAACGGCAATTCAGCCACTGACTGATTGAAGACTAATTTCAACAAACATTGATTTTATTAATAAGCTTTCTTCCCATCCTTAGATATGTGCGCAGACTTCTTAAATATATCAATCATCTCATCATTGCAAATGATATATTTACCATCTTCAGGGGTTCTCACAAAAATATCATTCTCTTCAGACAAAGCACTTTCTCCAATCACGGTAGATGCTGCAACTCTCATTTTGTAGTTGGTGTATTTTTTTAAACCTAAAAAGATTAAGTGAAAAAAAAAAAATAAATGACTGCCAATGATTCTCCTTAAACATGTTGTAGCTTTCTTATGAAACTATTTAAGTGTTCTAAGAGTTTTTGAAACATATTTGCCAACTAAAATATAGAAATTGCACAATATCATTTATCTGGGGAATGTCAAATAAACACTTAGACAAATCAATAAGTTTTGAAATAATTAAACTAGCTTCAATCCTGTAAATTGCTTTTATTATGAAAACAGGAATGTGTACATATACACACAAATATGTGTTTTATTGTACATGCACTACTCTGTTTAGCTCAAATAAGTGCCTGAAACAGCATAACTAATATATTTCCTTCAATTAGCATAAATATTATCACCTCAAAAGAAGAAAATTATTATTAACATCAGACAAATTCTGTATGGAAAAGAAATCAAGAATTAACTGTTCCGAAACACTTTTCTGTGTAGAAAGAATGAGATGGGGAAAAATTGGTAAGGAGAAATCCACTTGAGAAATTACTACTCGCTACATTACTTGCCTTATGTAGTCCTCTCTGCTGCTCTCACATACCTCTCCACAGCAGTCAAGTCTGGCACCAGTTTCCCGTCTGCACTGTGTGCATGTGTGGATGGGGCATAGATGATCTACCTACCTTACAGCAGCTACAATGCAAAAAGTTGGAATAAGCAATTTTGAATAATATATTTGCAATTATTTTTTAGCACATGACACAGTACCTGTCATAAGTAAGCTGTTGTTTGAAGTCGTTGTGTGGAATGCTCTTTTTGTATCTAGCTCCATCGCATAAACGGTATAATGAATGATTTTCCCATTGGGATTTGCTGGAGGATCCCAATACAGCAAAACAGAGGAGGAACTAATATTCTTATAAGATATACTTTGCACTGAGCTTGGAACTTAAATGAAAACAAACAAACAAACAAATGTAACAGTAAGTAAAACAAACAATTTTTAACAGATTAAAATTGCCTGAAAGAACTTGGAGACATTAACTTAGCTCTGAGCTACATTTTACCTTGCTCACGTGTCCTGACTGTGAGAACAGATGGTGGCCCTTCTCCAACAGCAGTGAAAGCAGACACACTGATTGTGTAGTCTGTGAAAGGTACAAGGCCCTTTATAACATACGACAGTTCTTCACCCAAAATGTTAGTGGCATACTGATCATCTGTGATTAAATAGAGAGAAATAGTCACTTATTTGTAAACTCTTATTTTTTCTTTTGCGTTCTAAACTCTGACACAGTAACCTACAACAATTTTACTGCAAAAAGAATTACTTTCCTTGGCAATCAAAAAAATATAAAGAAAATGTTACACAGTGTCTCATCACCAAGGAGTTATTGTTATTAGTCAACCCTCAAGCATGTAATCCCCTCTGCTTTTCAGAGGTCTTCTATGAAGTATGAAATTCAGACAGTAGGAAGAAGGATAGATATTTTGGCCTAGCTGAAAGAATGCATGGTAACAAACTAAAACCAAACTAAAACTGACAACTATCTCAAAATAAAAATAAAATTTAAAATAAAGAGGAATCTAGGAACTAAGAAAAAGCATACTTGTAGAGAGTCTATTTTTCCCCGTGATTACAGAACTGTAGCTCCTATGTTGTTGAGGTTTCTGATTATTTTGTTGTTGTTGTTGTTTTTAGGGTTTTTTTTGTTTCTCTTCCCTCCCAACAGCTGTATTTGAAATGGCTCCCATCACATATCACTTCATGATGGTATTTTCAGCAGAAGAGTCAGAGCGGAATGAAGAAATCACGCACATGCCCACAAAAAGTTTTTGCTGCACATCTGTGCATCAGTCCAAAGTCAGCAGCAGCCCAACTGTTCTAGCCAAAATCCTCTATTATAAAGGAGCCACTATGACATTGCAACACGAAAAGGTTTGGGTACTTTACACATCTAAGTATCAGGCCCAATGATCAGCATCTAAATACCAGCAAGCACTGTTGAAAACTTGGCTGTCAACAACTTTACTATAACAACTATTATAATAATTGTGCACTATATTACAACAGATGATGTTTGAATTTAATTTTTCATCATCATAGACATTTTAGCAACTCACTAATTGAAGCTGAATGAGGCAGTAAAAAGAAAAGTCACTTTTAAAGCACTGTATGTTTTCTCTGTATGACAGAGAAGACCCCTTAGGATTACTATAGTAAAGGTCCACTCAACATTACAGAATTTAATGGATTAAATTCTGGTCTTAAACACTGGTGTAGGCAGAGGAATCCAGTGATTTCAATAGCTCTTTTAAAAAACCGACTTTCTGTCTACTGCTTAAAATTCTCATTGTAAAAATTCAGAGTGGTATTTTAAGACCTCGCCTGTCAGCAGAAGACTGCTTAATGATTTGTTAATATTCATACTTAGCAAAGAGACACTGTTCCATTGATAATACAGAACAAGTGTACACACTAATGACATCACCATGTCATGGGGTCATCTCCACCTGTTTGTAACCCATATAGTCAAGTTGTAACTTTCTGACCTATTTACCTTCACTGACATTTGAAAACCTATTAGTCAAAAGGCTTAGAGAAATCAAGGTCTCTGAAGGGCTTGCAGATATGTTAATCCCTGACAATCACACCTGCTTTGGCAACTGTAATAACTGATTGTCTATGCAGCTTGGCTGATGGCTTTCGGGTGCTCCTTTCACTAGGAAGAAGGTCAGCTGGGTGACAAGGGGCTAGTTCCTGCCTGTGTGGCATTCCCATTTGCTTCAGGAGGTTATTTGGTAGTAAAAAAATCCAACTCCAGCAAATGACCCATTCATAATTTGCCTGAGCCATGTGCTAAAGTTTGCAGTTGGGACAGTGATGGTGGTCCTCTGGAGCAAAGGAACAAGTAGAAAAATATCTTGAAATATCTTACCCAAAGTAGAATGTAATTCTGCAGGTCCATTTATAGCAGGCAAATGATCATCAGACGCACTTGTAAATATCACTGGGGAAGCTGTCTGAATACTAGAAAACATTTCACCTGAACCTTCATATAATTCATTGGCTGTTTCTATTGAATTCCAGGTGGGAGAAGGTTCAATGTTTTCATTTATCATGTATGGTTCCAAAGAATCAATCAAATACTAAAAATTAGAAAAATAAAGTCACAATCTTTGTCATTCTTATATTCCTTATTGCAATTTATACATACAGCATATAAATTGTGTATTGCGACCATTACAATGATATTCATGTGATATATAACTAACTTTGCAAAACAGTATTTTTTACAAGAAAACTCAGGTGCTCGTATCCTACAGCTTGCTCATTTTAAAAATAAATGAACAGCACATGCATTTTAAAAATTTCTTAAAATTTCTTAAAATGTGGATTTTAAAGTTTCAAATTTAATGTTACTATCCTTGTAGCTCTATCGAAAAGACACATTTGAGCTTGGAAGACTCCATTTGTACTAAGCATTTTCCAGCAGGATAGGAGGTGCTGACAAGAAGAGGGCTTCAGATGCCCCCACTAGGCCCTGAGGAAGAAGAACAACAGGTTGATCAGACTGATGAAAGAGAAAAAAGTTATCTGTGTGACCTCTGAGTAAAGAATAGATGAGAAGTGGGAGAAAAACCGAGGCTAATAAAATAAGATGAGTTTTAAAAAGGGGAGTAAATATGTGGAATAGAAGAATGAAAGGGAGGCAAGTGATGTAAAGGTCAATAAGACAGCAGGGTCAGGCAAAAGACAAATTTGAAAAGGGATGCAAGTAGACTTAAAGGGAGAAATTACTACAGTGAGTGGTACAAGGAAAGCTGAAGAGAGAGAGGCTAAAGAATAAGCGTAAAATGGTGTTTAAACACTAGATCGTTTTGGCCTTTCAGAATGTGGGACCAAATCCAGGACTGCAGTGTATCTAAATTGTCATCCGTGAACGCTCCCCACTCACACATATGGACAACTTCACTGCTAGAAAGAGATATTTTTGTAGCGATGCAATTAATACACAGTAGCCCTCTCCTTATAGACCTCAGGTGGAGAGAGGAGACGAAGCCTTTTTTATCAATAGCCTTTTTTATTTTTATCAACTACATAGACGGTGAGATTGAATGTACCCTCAGCAAGTCTGTAGATGACACCAAACTGAGTGGTGCATTTGACACCATAGAAGGAAGGGATGCCATAAAGAGGGACCTGGACAGCTTGAATAGTGGGCCCATGTGAGCCCAATGAGGTTTAATAAAGCCAAGTACAAGTACAGACTGAGAGAAATACTCATCGAGAGGAGCTGTGCCAAGAAGAACTTGGTGTTCTTAGTTGATGAAACGCTGGGCATGAGGCCAGAAATATCCTGGGCTGCAGCAAAAGAGGGATGACCAGCAGGGAGCGGGAGGTGATTGTCCCCCTCTACTCTGCCCCTGTGAGGCCCCATCTGAAGTACTTATGTCCAGGCCTGGAGCCCCCAGCACAAGGAAGATGTAGAGCTGTCAGAGCAGGTGCAGAGGATGGGCAAGAAGATAACCAAAGGGCTGGAGCACCTCTCTTATAAATGAAGTTTAAGAGAGCTGGCCTTGTTTAACTTGGAGAAGAGGAGGCTCTGGGGAGGCTTCATTGTGGCATTCCTTGAAGAGAGTTTATAAGCAGGAGTGAGGCTGACTGTTTACATGGTCTAATAGTCCTAAGACAAGGAAGAATGACTTTTAACTGAAAGGGCAAAAATTCAAGTTAGGAAGAAATTCTTTACTTGGAGGGTGGTGAAGCGCTGGAAGAGATTGTGCAGAGAACCTGTGGATGCTCAATTCCTAGAGGGGTTGAAAGCCAGGCTGGATATGGCCCTGGGCAGCCTGATCAGCAAGGGAGTTGGAACAGATGATCTTTAAGGTTCCTTCCAATCTAAGCCATTCTGTGATTCTTTTTTACTATTTTAACTAGGTTAGATTAACCACAGCCAGATATTCAGCATTAATCTAACCAAAGTACGAACAGGTAAAAGACATATATGCCTCATTTTCACCAACCTCTTACATTAAAACAGTACTCACCTGAAAATAACTTCTGTCTCTGAGGCTTTAAACAGTGTTATGATTTGTTTTGTTCTTTAATTAGAAAATTAAATTCAATAAGCTTTAGAAAGCATCATTGATTCTAAATTAAAAATTCACAAATTAGGAAATCCCAGCATTAGCTTATGTCTCTGTAGATAATTTTTCATCTTTTCTGTATATACTATGATATAATCTTTAATTATAGGGTTACATAATTTCACTTTTCAAGGACCTTAGTCTGGCTTAATGAATGAATCCTTATCCTCATCTTTCTCCCCAGCTCCTTTATAAACATTTGGCTCCAGGGCTCTATTTAATCTATAACATGCAACTTAAAAGAAAACTCCTTCAGTGAACTCTGTATCAAAAACAAAGATTCTGTGTCAGAAGACAAGCAGTTTCTAAAAAAGGAATTATGCAAAGTTTTGACAGCTATGCTCAATATTAAGATCTTTTTAAAAAGCCTTAACTTAGAAAGAACTTTCTTGAGCTGCTAAGTATCTACAGTTCTGTGCAGCATGCTCAAAATGGCCTACGTATGCAGAGCACATCAGTGGCCAAAATACAAAAGCTAGAGAAGTTGTCACTGTAGTTCCACAAAGGATTTTTTGTATGTCATGTGTAGATATCCTTACATCCATAGCATGGAGTTTAGTATGCAGTCTCAGACACTTAAATACAAGGGTGCAGATGGTGCCCTGAAAGGAAAGCACTTGAACAGCTCTAGGAAACTTACACTGTACTCCTCCATAGGATTCACATCCACATCTGGAAGTTTTCCTGAGTGGCTATTTACTGATCTAGGCACCTATACTCTTCTTTAGGTATGCTAAGAACTGTTATACTAAAAAGAAAATAATATCATCAGTTGGCTATGGAGTTATTACTTCAGTAGCCACAAAATTCAGGATCTGGATTTCTCCAGAGTTCTTTATGATTTTCATGTAGTACAGATAGCATCCTTTCAAACCGCTTTCAAACAGCCAGAAAAAGAGGGTGGCATGGGGAAGCTGGCATTTAAAAACATTAATAACTCATCTGAGGCAGCTAATTTCACATACTATACCTACTGAACAAGGCAGAGAACCAGATTTAATCTAGCAAAGAAATCTGTATTTAAAAGAAGCTAAATACCTTATTTTTTCCAGTGAGAATTATGTTTTCCAGTGTAACTTCTTTTTCTTGCACATGGACTTTAACTCTGTACTGGGTAATGATTCCATTTGGTTGTTGTGGCTTTCTCCAAACAATTTTTATGTATGTAGCTTCCACTTCTGCTAGATGTAAATCTGATACAGCACCTGGGACTAAGTGTTCAAGAAGAAAATTGATTTAATTACAAATACCCAATGACTAGTTTTTTTCAACACTGTAAGCAAAGTACAATATGCATTTAAAAAAATTTCACGTTCTTATCCTCTGAGTTGCACCTACATAGGTAGAAAGTTACTTTACGTGTTTGTTTCAGCAAACAAGTTACATTTCTAAAAATATTCTCACTGTTTTTTCCCACATATATGACATATATATTACTATGGTCAAATGATATAAATTAGGATAGTTCTACTTAAGCTAATGCACTGCTATTAGGCCTTATTTCTAGGTATGGACTCTCAAGTACATTGAAAATGAAAACTTAATTTCTGATTCATCAGTGTCATACAAGAATGAAATAAAAAGCTGAGAGAAAATACACTGAATGTGATACATCTTGTTCATTTCAGTTTTACGGTGAATTTCAATTCAAATCCTCCTTTAACTACGCACTAATAATGATACTGTACTGTGCATAGGACTGTCAGAGATCAGAATAGTTTTTTTTTTCAAAATTATTATATTCAGATTTGGTATGAAAAAATTGTTTCTTACAAATATACTGCAGAAAAAGACAAGTCTGAAATTCCTTGCATAATGAAAGCTGGCACGTATGATGTTAAAATTAGAGATTCCATGTCATTTAAAACAAAATCAAAAAGGATTTGGCTTCTGACTGAGTTTAGACAGAAGACAAAAATGGCTCTGTTGAGGTGGGTCATCTCAGGAAACTGCCTCTGAGATCTCACAAAATCAGATAGTGTTGGAAAAAATAGGAACTATAAGGAACTATCTCAATCGCTGGTTTTGGCAAAGCTTGCTATTAAGGTGTAACAGCAGGAGGAACCTTAATAGCAAACTTTGCCAAAACCAACAATTGAGACTTTTCTAAGTTTGTGCTCTGTAACACAAAAATAATAAAAATAACAATGTTGAAACTGCCTATCCATGACATAGTAATTCCCGTTTTTTTTCTGGTTGAACTCTTACCTGCGGACCAGTAATTCTGCACAATCTCACATACATATAAAAATAAAATTACGTTTCTACCGAGCAAAAGACTGGCCCCTGAGGAGGAAGCTACTGGGAGCCCAAACTTCCAGATCATAGCATAAGAGAGACTCTGAAGCAGAACTAATAAGCACTTTGCCCCAGGACAAAATCTCAGTGTTTCCCTCAGAGATACGGTCTCTTGTAAAGGTGGCTCTCTTAGATACTGCTGAGAGACACTGGATTTGGAGAAAATCAGTCGAATGAGATTTCAGGGTTGAACAAAGTGGTCATAGTGAAGTCCCGCAATGTTATTTCCCTACCACTTGCTGCCATCTAACGTCTAAAAGGGGGACGTGCAACAATCACCGTATCTAAAGTACTACTTTTGCTCAGGCAGAAGCTACTTTTCTTTCACAGCCTCTGAAGGCTTCTATAAGCAAATAAATTTAATGACTGTCTATGAACTCCAAAATAAAGTTGGAAAAATAAATCAACTCCATAGATTTCCAGCTCGTTTCTCTCACTAGTTTATTAGACTTCTCTTTCAACACCTTCATTCCTTCTGTTGCAAGGAAACTAAATGTCTTTGAAGGAAAAATCGGTACCAGTTACTATGGACAGCCTATTTACTTTATTTCTGTATGCTTACTTACCATCTGCAGGAGTGAAAACTGTGAGGTTTGTCTTTGGTCCCACACCAGCACTCGTCTCTGCACTGACATACACATCATACATTGTAAATGGCACAAGGTTATGAAATACGAACTTATGATCTTTTGTGCTGTTACCCAGAATATGTCCTGGAATGAGAATGAAGAGATGGTAGCTCAAAAATTAAACAGTTCATCATTAATTTATACTGAATAGATCTACTTTTAAGGAAGATGAAATGCCAAATTTGTTTCTGAAAAGTATAAGGCATTTCCTTACTGGAAATAATACTAAGTGGCTTTAAAAATTAAAAAAAAAAAAAAAAAAAAAAAACACAAACAAACAAACAAAAAAAAAACACAACAGCAACAAAACAAAGGAATCTAAAATACCATTTCAGGGATATATGGCTTTTAAGAAAAGGAGATTTTTTTATCTATTTCTTTAATTATTGTTGCTGTCCATGAGTTAATTTCTCTTGCTTATCCCATATCACTCCAAAAAAACATTTAGTAGACAGCTTGTTCACGTCTTTAACAGTATGTAGTTATATAGCCCCATAACCTTGTCTTTTTAACCACATCTGAGGCAAAGAATAAATACAAAAACACCAAAAGAGACTGAAACCATGCAGAGATTAAAATCTTCCAAAAATATTTAACAGAAAAAGAGTAAATGTAAGATACAGAATTATTTGAATAGATATGCATTCTAATTTAGCCGTGAGTTTAGCTTTCCATTTTTCAGAAAGAATGAGAGGAGCTAGTTTCCTCTACAGTTAAGAATATCTAACATGAATTTCACTGTGTACTAATCCTTATAATGGGCAGGTTTAAAAGTTATTTAAGAAGTGCTGATCGTTCTAATACTGAAAAGCATACATAGCAGTGCTTTCAAATTTTCTTTCTCCACTGGTGGTGACACTAAGAATGCAAGTATAAGGACAAAAAACCAATCAACTAATCAATCAATCAATCAATTTAGACTTACCAGATGGCCCATACAGCTCAACTCTGTAACTAAATTTCCCCGTTACTATGGTTGGTGGGTCCCACATCACTGAGAAAGACTTTGCAGTAATGTTAATCTTGGCAAAATTTTGTGGTGGATCTTCTGGAACTTAATTTTGGAAAAAGTCTTTGAATATAAAATAATTTATATCTAGAATTCCCAAGAATCGCATACCAGACAATTAAATTGAAATATAAGCATTAAATGACTGAAGAAAACTTACATTGAAAGCACAGCTCATTAAACTGTCTTAATTTTATTCCTTTTTTTTTTTTTTTTAAACATGATTCTTGCATAAGGTATCAAAAGAACTGGTAGTATAAAAACAATACTTAAAACATAAAGGTATCAGGGATTTTATAAAGTTTGATATAGACTTATTACATACAGATTGCATACGGAAGATGCTCAAATACTACTGTGATGCTCAGCAATATAGAGCTCATGTGGAGTAAGATTTTCTTTCTCAAACAGCTTTTTTTTTCTTATAGATTACCTCATATAGCTGATTTCTGAGAGCACCAGTGATATTTTATTATCCAAAACTTCAAAAACAGACACAGGTAAGACTGCAAAAACATTGCACCTCGTATTTTCATGAAACTATTAGTGTCAATTAAAGCAACTAAAGAAGCCAATCCGTTTCTGAAGCATACCTTCCTTTCTGAAGTATACCTTCACAAGTTAGTGATATTACTACTGAAATGGAAAATTCCAAAGACAACTAAACAAATACAAAGACAACTAAAACAGCTGCAATTCTTTTCAACCATATAGAGTTAGAAAAAAAATGATTTCCAAAAATGCATAAGAAAACTTTTTTAAACCGCTCTAGACAGAATTGCCAACTAAGGATGCTTTAATGCTAGCAAAAACATTCAGATAAACAGTGCTAGAAGAGAATTACATTTATTTTCAGTTGAATGGTGCTATAACCGTTTGATGAATGAAAGAGCAGCCCAGCAACATCAAACCGTGTCAGACAAAAGAAGGATGCTCTAGCAAACAAAAAGCCAGATTAACATTCCTCTGGAAACAAGAGTTTTCTAGTATGGCTGTATTAACACAATTGCCCATTTGGCTCTTGGATAAGTTTTGATTTCAATTCTAACTTCTTAGAGAATTTTGAGTAATCCAAAAACCAATTTTTCCAGTGCTTAAAGATTTCTTCAGCACTGACCAGACTTCTGCAATAGCTCCAGACTGAGGAACCATGGGAAAGGAGTTTTCTTTATACTGCTTTTTTTTCTTTTTCCTCTGAAATGCAAGGAAGCTTTACGCTTATTGCTATGTATACAGTATATACGCTCTTTTAATTCTATGACTGACACCCTTTCCGTTCTAGCTTATTTTTAATTTTCATTGCATTATTAATTGAAGTTCTTGAATTATCCTTCATTTTTCACAAAATTAAAGAGAAAAAATGATCTATCCTGATCACGCTTTGATTCCCTTGACTTTTCATTATAGGTAAATCCCTACCTTTCTTTGTTTTTCTATAAATCTGAGAACTTTATTTACTTTTGAAAGTAATATATGAAAATAATACCTGATTCCGGCGTTCGGACAATTGCACTGTCAATGTAGCCTGCTTCAGTGTTAACTGCAGAGACTTCAAAAAGATAGGTGGTATATGCCCTCAGGTTAGTTATAACAAAACTAATTGGCTCATTCCAAACTGAGCTCATTTGACTAGATGCTTCTGTACTTGCTGTAACTGTAGTACTTGAAGGAACTGTGGACTTGCCAAAAGTAGTTGAAGGAGTGGTAGTACTCCACAGAAATGATTCACTGTTATCCTAGTAAGACAAATATGAAACATTATAAACAGAAAGCATACCGACTGTTAATATATGGAGGTTAAAAAAAAGGCAGAAACCCTTTGAAACAAAATCACCTGGATCTGGTTCTATTTTTTTATTTTCAAACTTCAGTATGATTGAAATCAGCTTATCATTTCATTATTTGAAGTGCTAGCACATCTTGTTAGTGACAGTAGTACAGTGTTTGCCCTTATTCAAAAAAATTTTAAACATCATTGAGCAGAAGGAACTTTTTAGTCTCCATTTAGCTATTCCTAGTTTTATAATTCTGATTACTTCTCTACAAAAAAATAAATTATCTCTAAGGAGGTCTTTTTTCAACATATGTATTTTGTATGCCTACATTTATGTGTACGTACATATGCACGGAAAGAGATAGACAGATATATACATATATAGCAGGTACCAGACAGAGGTTTTCTGATCTGTACTGTCAGGAGACAATCCTGAAAAGCTGCTGGGCTTTTCAGTCATTGATGTGTTATGATTCATAGGTGGGATACTCTCTTCTCAGTGCTAAATTAAATCAGCCTGACGTTTACAGCCCTCAAAAATGCTTAACATTATCACAAAAATAAAATCTGAAACCAAATCCCTGATCATTTTTTATTATTTAAAACTGCACTTTTCAGTGTATTACTAAGTCTAGCACCCTGGGAAAAAAACAAACAAACAAACAAACAAAAAAACAAACATTTAGGCAACTTGACATCCTGATAGTCATAACACATGGCTCAGAATAAAGGAAAAAGAACAAAAGTTGAAAAGGAGAATATTCTTCAAGAAACTCTGAAAGTTATACATTGGCTTCAGGTTGAAAACAGAGGGATAGTAAAAATTCTGAAATTATATATTCACTGAAAGTTCCTGAACAACTGTCTACAAAGAATTATTGAATATCACTCTGCTATTTCGTTTTACGTTTCTTTGAAAAGTATTAAACTACTCTTGAAATGTGATATGCAGAATAGAGCACAACTTAAAATATACAAAGCTTTATAAAACTTTACATAAAAATGAAATATTAACAGTACTATATCTCTACAGTGACAGAAACATTTTTTTTACAGTGAATGCTGTAAAATTAAAAATGGAAACTGAAACATCAAATTTATTTACTCCATCCTTTTCTATTAAAAGTATATCAATTAATTGATCCTTTCTTGACATTATTACAGGATTAAACTGAGCTTTTCAAGGTAAAATTCCCTTCTTAATCTACTTCTGACAGAAAATCTTTTCTTCACATTATTATATCCTTCCTCGGACCTAACTCTGTAAACTACTGGGGATTGTTCCAAAAAGCAAGTCTCCAAATGGTCCCAAAATTCAAATTTTATTATATTCTGTAGCTTCAGTCTATTTCTAATTTAAAAGGCTTATAGCACTTACATTACACTCTGGTAACCTCCCAGACAGAAGGTCTTCTACTTTAACCAAGACATCCTTCACTACAATTCCACTTCTTGCATGTTTCACACTAATCTTGAAACTAGTTATCTTTCCATTTGGTTGTCGAGGCAGAAACCAGATCAGATTTACAGCTGTATAATTTAAGGCTTCAACTGTTAGATTCACTACTTTACCTGGAGCTTGAAAACAAAACAAACAAAAGCAGTGAGACATACTTTTCTTCTCATTAAATACATATTTCAGAATCAAATCTACCATGATTTAAAATGATGTCCGTTATCATTTAGTACTACAGTACCCAAAGAACCTATCACATTTCAAATATTTGTGCTCTCCTATATTCAGTGATCTTAAATGGAAAATAACCATTTCAGTTAGACCAGTTCAAAAAAGCCCTTGTATGTTGAAAACCATACTGTCCACATAACTATCCACTCTAGTTAACTTTTTCTAGATAACTTTATTGTTTTAAACTGAACTTCATTTTGATCAAGTCGTTGGCATCTCTTTAATCATCACAGCAATAGCTTAAAAGAAGAAGAATACCATCAGAGTGACATACAACTCTCCCCTCCAATTTCAACAGGTCTTCCAGTTACATTAATAATAAGGGTTTTACCTTTAATACAATGTGAACAGAAAGTATCAAAAAGTAAAAAAGCTGAAGTTCTTCTATGGGAAAATGCTAGTATTGTCCTCTGTCAACTACGAGTAAACAAAACCCACTGAAGTCTGGTTCTCTGTGAGCAATTTGTTACAAAAATAGTGAAGAATAATGATTTGCGTAGCACCTCCAAGTTAGTTACCTACACCTTCTCGTATCTGGTTTTACAATTCATTGTTATCTCAGAAATCTCATGCAGAATATCTTCCTGCCTTTAACTGATATTATGTTTGACATTATGGTTTGTCCTGCTACAGAAATCAGCCTAGAGTCCCAGACACAGAGGGACAATCACCACAATGGCAACACAAATTCTATATTTTAGTTACACTTGTTCACCTCCACAGAACTGGCCTGGTGCCAGCGCTTCAGTCAAGGTTCAACTGCTCCTGAAGTGGAAAAGCTTGGAAAAGCAAGGCTAAAAATAGTAAATTTGTAAAAATTATGGAAATACAGCATAAAAATATATATTTTTTTTAATTTTCAAATTCATCAAGTCGTATTTTCATATCAGTTGTGCCTTTTTTCACCTCTTTTTCTTTACACTTAAGAAGTAAAAACTTAGTAGAACATATTCTGTGCTATCTAGAGAAGGTACTTCGACTTAGGCAATGAACAAATACAGCCTGACACAAGGAGGCAATTCAAGAACCGATCCAAGTACTTCCAGTTTCCTAGTACTGCTGCAGGCACTAGCTGATGGGTGTAATTCGTAGACAGGTCTGCTCTCCTCTGACACTACTTTCAGCCTACCTAGAAACTTGTATCAAAAAACACCAAGAGAAACAGAGTTTTCATATGAGAAACTCCACATGTGCACACCCTACATCCTGTTACTAGCAAATAGGACAAAGAGCACCATTTCCCACTGAGTGGAAAATGCAGAAACAATTGGGATTTTCTTATAAATGTATCAGAATTCGTACAAATTAAATATTTGTACAAATATAAAATATGAATCAGCATCAGGGGTGCTATATTTGAGCAAATAAGAGCACCTCTAATCAGCAGGTTCATTAAAATTACCACTTTCTGCAGTCTGGAAAAGAAAAGGAGCACTAAATACTCCAACACCAGCACTGTTCTCAGCAGCAACCTAAAGAAAAAAAGAAATCAAATTAGAGAACCTATAGGATGTACAAGCAGTGTGCATATCTTAAGGAGAAGCAGATATTCACCTACCAGCTTTTAAATCATAAACGTACAAATGAACAAAACAGATATGGTAGAAAGAATCCAGAAAACTGAGTGATACATTGAAAGTCTGCCTATTTGAGATTTGCAGTTTTAAGAAAAAGTCCAGGGTAATATGACAAAAGCATACAAATTTTTGCATGGTGGAGGGGTCAACTATACACACTGATTGACTTTCAAGATAAAATAAATGCTTGTGAAATGTGCCATTAGCTTCTAGAAATCTCTAGGTGATCATGCCACAGGGTGACATTATAGCAAAAAGTTTGGAAGCAAGTGAAAAAAAAAAACAAAAAACCAAAAATACCAAAGTTACTTTGTGGATAACAAAAGTTCACACAGTTCAAGTAGTTGCAATTCAAATTTGGAAGGAGTATTAATGCCTGTGCTTTGAAGCACAGAGTTGGTACTAATTATTTGAAGTTTAGGAAAAAGGTTCTTTGACTGAATATTTTTACAAATTTATCAGTGATCAGGTGCCCAAAATGTTGCAAACATACAAACAATTCTCAAATATGTAGCGATAGCAAATAATCTCTTTTAAGTACTGTTTCTCTACGAATGTTTCTTCATTAAATGTCTAGAAACAAAATCAAGACTGGGCTGTCAGAAATAGATTGGAATATTCAAAGTTGATAAGATGCTATTTTGAACTGTACTGTTGTGGTACGTACCAGAAGGAATTTAGCAAGAACAAGCTAGGTAAAAACAATAACAAATTTTCATCCATGCAAAAATGAAGAGCTTGTAAATGACACAACAAACTCCTCCCCAGAAAAACACTCACTGCTTCCTTCCCAAAAAATCCAAAAAATAACAGCAAAGAAATAAATTACTCAGGACAAGGAAAATATTTAATATTTCTTTTTGGCCACACATTTCCATCTCAGTGAGAGTGCTAGTGGGTCAGCTACAGGGGCAGCCCACCAAAGCAGCAGATAGGCTAACAGCCCTCCACTTGCCAACAGACTTTTAGTCACTCATGCCGAAAGCCATGAGGTCCCTGCTAGCCCAGTGTATCTGGGTCTAAAGTCACTTTCATGAGTCAAATTCAGCTCTAAGATCAATGGCTAAAACATCAGTAATGAGAAGAAAAGCCTGCCAAATATATCAGCCAAAGGCAAATCACTGCGAAGTAAAACACGATTTAAATGTCCTACAGCTGTCCCAAGGAAGAGCAAAAAAGACAATCTGCAAAACCTTCAAAAGTGAATCTCACACAAATAAACTGAACTATCTTAATATCTTTATCTACCTGAACAGATTAACGAGCTTAGTCTAAATAATAATACTTTTTTTTTTTCCTCTAATAGGAGCTGATTATTTAATTTCTTCTTCAACAAATGATTGCAGGCAGATCAAAGGCTAAACATTTCTGCTTTTCACCAGCAAGGTCATCACTGCAAGATTCACAGCAAGCAATTTCCCCACAGTAGCAAGCCCTAATTAGATTTCTACTTTCTTACATATGCACATCATCATTACAAAGGATTACTGCACAGCTCTACTCCTTGACTGCCAAATCTAATATTTTTCCATGGTATCAATTCACATTACATGGAATGAAACAAACTAAGCATATTATTTCATTTTATTCTTGACACTAAAAAGAAGTGCCTATCCAAGGTTCTTGTGAAAGTGTCAGAGAACTTCATGGCAAATGTTGCCAAGAGAACAATAATGCATTTCTGTCCATTTGAAGTTATTTACACTTGAAAAGTTCATAGATGGATCAGGAGTGCCTAATCCAAATTGTGCATATAGAACTCATGAAAATACATCTGCTGACTTTGACAGTAGGTACCTCCTGTAAATATCAAAGAAATAAAATCTATGGAAAGGACAATGAATGGTACAACTTTTTTATTTAGGAAACGATAACAGGTAAAACATTCGGGCTTGGGGAAACTAGGCTAAGATGTTTACAGGCCACACACAAACACAAGGGAAAATACAAAGACGATTAAATAAAAAGGAAATTTTTCATCAAGTATGTAGCTGTGTGTACCTGTATCCTTCTGTTCAGTGAGTGGAGTTGTTGGCACTACCCCATCACAAGTACATAGTTGGGGTGAGAATGTGTCATAGGAGTGTATTTGCAATATAGAAAGAAGCCTGCTTTTCATCTCAGTACTAGGAAAACAGTTATTGATCAGAAAGTGAGCAAGATTTTAGATGACAACAGTTGAAAATTCAGGACAGAAAATTCTTTCTTCAAATAATTCAGTTTAAAATCCAATAAAGAATTACACGTCTATATGCTTTTATGGATTTGGTTGAGGTGATTTAGAAATCTGCGTGTAATATCCAAAGCGCACCAGTGATTTGAAAGACTAAATCTCAGTGAAGATGAAGTGTACAGATATTTTTTAAAATTCTAACCTGTGCTCTGTGCTCTCCACCACATATTATATGTCAGTAAGAATATTAATAGAAGATACTATGTTTTAGAACAGTTGTTGTTGGAAATTATTTTAAGTATATGTAAAAGCCACTAAAGTAAATAAATACCTGCTACATGCATTTTGTTACACAGCAGAAGTTATTAACAATGTGCATCAGAAATCAGTGCACTTAACATAGTTTCATACAATGCACAACAAGGGAGAGTTCAAGCTAAACAGTATTCATAAAGCTTTTACCTTAATTTCGTAAGTTGTTCCAGGGTTAAGATTGGTAAGAAGAACCTCCAGACTATCTGGCTTTGTTGTGACCTGTGTATAAGCTGTTTGCATCCACGGGCAGACCTCTTTATATTTAACAATGTAGGACAGAATTCTCCCATTTGGATGCTGTGGTGTATTCCACGACAACAGAATTCCAGCAGAGCCAACTCTTTCACCTGCAAGTAATGCAGGGGGACCAGGATCTAAAAATAAATAAATAAGTAATATGTCAAAAAACGGTCTTTAATTAAGTTTCCAAATGATAGAGACATCCTCATAGTTACTGTAAATAAAAAAAAATCATCTGCCAGCAAAAATAAGAAAAAATACAGAAGACCAAATGTACAGTTTAATAAGCTTTGTTTATTTGTTTGTTTTCCATTCAGTTGTTTGTTTGTTTCTGGCTACAATACCGTTACAAAAAAAGATTAAATGAAATTTTGAACTTCAGGAACATTCTTTTTTATGAATGCAAAATATGTAACATCACAGCAAACAAAACAGCATAATGCCAACTTAATATTTCAGATATTCTAGCATGCTTAATTTAAGTTCCTTTCATTAAATAAAATAAATTACACTCATAAAATATGTCTGATATGGCTATGTTTTTCTGAAACATCTCAGAAGACTGCTGTTCCATGCATGGATATTATTTTACAACTAAAAACTTTTCAGAAGTTTATCAGTTGCTTTCCTTTGTGTTTTCAGGGTTTTGTTGTTGTTGTTGTTGTCGTTGTTGCTTTTCTCTCTCTCTCTCTCTCTCTCTTTTTTAAATTTTAAATAGCCAAGCTAATGGATGAATACCACCACTACTCACAATGAGGGTTTATTCTGAAAAATCTAATAAATTCTCATGCTCTCGTAGAACACCTCTGATTCAGTATATATTATTTTACATTTAAAGAAGATTAAAAATTCTGATGACTGTTTAAAAATATTTATCACTTTGCCTGTAGTACTATGTATAATAGTATATACAAAAAAGAAATCATTGTTAAAAAAAAAGAAATAAAACATAAGCAGTCATTTTTAACTTACTTGTGACATTTGTTGTCACTGTTCTACCAGCAGGTGAACTGTATGTGGAAGAAGAAACTGTAGAAACTGTAACGTTGTATGTTGTTCCAGGTGTAGTGTTATAAAAGTCAGCCTAAAATATGACATCGGATTGTTAGCAAGAATCATGAAAATGAATGCCCCATCCCCCATAACTCAAAACAAGAACAACAATAGAAGCCCCAACCCTGTAATTTTAAGCACTGCAGTACTGAGAGTAATTACCAAAAAGGCTGGTAAATGAGCTTTTAGAAATATAGCAGCATTTGCAACAGTAAGAAGAGCAGTTCATACTTGCTAGCTACAGCACAGCATTTTATCTTATTTAGCTACCCTCCATACTATTAATTTTATCACAGAATCACTTATCAGTGTATCTATACAGGTGTTTCTGCAACATCCTCATTATTCAAGCATATATTTAGCATTATAAAATCACCTCTTGAAAGAATAAACACAAAGCAAGTCTTGAAAAGCTTCCAACGTTCTGATGGTTAAGTAAACCCATCATTTGAAATAAGCATAATTAAAAACTTTTAAACAGTCATTAATACAAAATACCTGTATCTGTGTAGTTCCAATAAAAAACAAAAGCAAACCAACCAGAACAGCCATTACTTCTGTTAATATTCTTATATTTTCCAGACTGTAGAAGCAAAAAGTCCTCCTATTTCTTTTTGATGCCTCAGCAGCGAAATGTTGCCTGCATTAATGATTTAAGCACGGATCTTCCTGGCAAGTACACAATTAATGAGTCTGTATTACTCAACAGCTCTGCCCTTCCTTTGTTAAACTATTCATGAACCTTGGATGACTGACTGTATCCTTGTAGCAGACTTGAAAAAAATAAAAAAAAAAAAGAGAGAGATTCGCTAACTGTTTTAAGGTACCAAACTCTGGATGCTGAAATGTGCTTTCAGTAATTTTCTATGAATACCTCTCTGGTCACATCTGCATAAAATAGCTAAGGAAGCAACCTTGCATTCTTCATCAGTACGCTGCACAAGGAAAAGCTGGCTGTGCAAGTCCTGTAATAAAAGCACATACTTGATACTCTCTAACTCCAAGATCTAAGATAACAACAGATCCATGGTCAGGAATAAGATCCACACGAAATCTGTCTACATGTCCATATGGTAGTCTCCAATACAGGGAAAAAGAATCTGATGAAACATTGAAGAATTTAAGTCCTTCTGGTTTTGCAGGTTCTAAAAGAGAAACGTGAAATATAAAATGTTAAACTAAATACATCCTTGCCAAATATATAAGTAGTTACAACTGACTATAAAAGCACTCAGGAACAGCTTACTCACTCCAAAAAGGATAATTGCTAATTAGCCCATATGCAACAGCATTTTACAGTACAGTTGCTGCAGTACTTCTGAGATATGGTTGATAATCTCTGAACTATGCTGTGTAGATATTGTGGAGATATACTCAGGTATCTCAGTCCACTGTTTGGTTAAGCAAGAATTTCAGCACAGTCTCAGTGCTTCTGCTGTACTCAAAGTTAGCACTACTGCTGTACCAAGTAATGCTACTACAGATTTTCTGTTCTGTTGCTTGTTACAAAGTAGTTAATCCTTTTTAAATAGTTTTCATATATCTGAAATCCAAGTAATTCCAGGAAATCTAATTAGTTAAGTCTCCTATTTTTTTATTTTGGACTCCTTTCATTAAAGCCATGTTTTCACATGTTCCTGAAATGTCATCTCACTTTCTTATTTTTCTGCCCTTTCAGGCACTTTTAAATCTGTATCATTCACTCAAGTCCTACCAATGAATCATACTGTAGCTTCATCAGTAGCTCATTAAAACATTACATATCTTTAATATTGTATTACTGATCCACATGCACATAGCCATAGTGCAGATAGCTAACAACAGTTCCTGTGCATACCTGACACAGCAAGCCCCATCAGAGATGCTCTGTCACATGCCAGATATGCCACTACCTTGCACTGTCCTCTGACTCCCTTACTAACTTGTTTCTTCCGAATTCGAACTAAGTCTTCTGAGCTGTTATACAGTAATAATGTCCTTTTCAGTTTAAATATCACATCACTTTTATTCTGAAAGAGTTCCACTCATTTTTATTTACTATAAATCTATTTAGATTATGTATCCTTCCTTAACTCTTTTCCCTGCAGTTTCAAACAGATCACTACAGCTCTGCTACCAAATATTCTACCTAAAGTGTTCATGCATCCAAATGTCAACACTAGGTTTTTATACTCAGTATTTATTTCTTGT
This sequence comes from Tympanuchus pallidicinctus, assembly GCF_026119805.1. Taxonomy (NCBI): domain Eukaryota; kingdom Metazoa; phylum Chordata; class Aves; order Galliformes; family Phasianidae; genus Tympanuchus; species Tympanuchus pallidicinctus. Next base: position 24,363,142 of record NW_026294802.1, read on the forward strand.
ATATATGATTGGGTTTTTGTATTACTTTTAATTTATTTTAATACTAACAGGAAAAAAAAATCGATGTAGAGAATTGCAAGCGTAACCGAGAGCACATCTTCTTCCTTTTATTAGACTTATTTAAATTATAAGTCCTAGTGTTACCATTAGTACTACTATTTCCAGACACTATGCTTGTAAAGGTCTCTTATACAAACCCATGATTAAAATCTGAGTTATCATAGTACTTAAATCCGTCTGCCTCAGTTGCATTATTTCTGAATCAGCAGCAGAAGACAGCCTGGAAGATTCCTCATGGAAAGAGAAATGTAGTGCCATGAAGCTAATAATAGTCCTACTATTACCCTATGATTGAGAACTACCTCTTCCACTGACACTGAGAAAAGTTTCACTTCTACCCTCTTGCAGTTTTAACCATGCCACCAATGCAGTTCACTTGAGCCTCAGAGCACCTGCTCTTCCACTGTACTCCTGTTTCATGTACGTGTTAACATTCACTTCTTACCAGCAGTGGCCAGTATACTTGTGTAAAGTATACAGCCAGCATATCTGTGTGAAGCATAAAACAGCTTCCTGCTCATTTCACTGACATAATTCACTGCAATTGAGAAGATACATCACGGAGCATGGCGTGCAAAATGCAACACGATAGTTTTTCCCAAAATTAACCATCATAAACCACTTATAAGGCTCAGCATTGTGATGTAATCTCGACACATTTAAGCAAAAGCAATCACAGATGGATCAACCAAACTTACTTAAATCTTCTCTGAATTAGAAAAAAATATTAGTAATGACTAGGTATTACAGTATTGTGGTCATGGATCAACTTATAAAAGATGTGCAAGATTTTTCTTCATAGTTTTTCTCTCAAGACAACTACTTCAAAGTAAACATAAGGATTTCCACCTCCATGTCACTGCATTTTAAAGACTCTTCAAACTCTTGCTTCAAAACCCCTGACTACAGCTAAAGCACACGATCCCTAAAGCACACATGCAAATGTGTGTCATTACGTGTCTCATGACATGTCAATGAGAACCTTCAATACTTCTCAGGTCTCCCTCTGTCACTGTCACAGGTAAAACTTCCAAAAGTGATATAGGAAAGTAGTAATAGAAATTCTGGAGCACCTTTTTGCCTTTCAAATTTCAGCTGTATTTTACATTATTATATTACATTAAAATGCAGGCAAATGTCAAGATTGAGATTTTACCCCATAATGTTTTAAGAACAAATCCAATAAGAAACAGTCTTTGAATGGAACATTTTACATTCTAAAGCCTTAACTCTGCAAACATTAAAGGTTAAGTTCAGATAGTGCATAACCCTTTGCAGGATTAAGACCTGCAAAATAACAAAGACACTAAACATGGCCAAAAGGCATGCTACACATATAAATAATATTATTTCTGGTAGAGACCACTAGATTTAAGTTGCGTACATTACAGATAATGCATGTCCACAACCACAGCAAACTGTTACATGTAACATCTCTTGAAATTCCCATGTTATTCAACCAGTGATACACACAAGGCTAAATGGTTATTGAGAGCTACCATTTGCCTGCAAGTAGAAAAAATAGAAAACCGTACAGACCTGCTACAATTTCAATGAAAGCGGGAGCTCCTTCAACATTGCCTTGCAGTCTTCGCAGTGTGAAATTATAAATACCCCCAGCAGTCAGATTTGTAACACTGAAGTTAGATACTGCTCCTAGAATCATGAACTTGCTCATAAAGGTGCTGTTTGACAAAGATGCTTTGTAAGATGTGAAGTTAGTCTTGGTTGGATTCCACATTAAAGTTGCAGAGGAAGTATTTACCATTTTCAATGCCAAATTGCAGATCCCAGCTGGTTCTATAGTAAAGTAACTCAGATTAATAAAGACAATTTTAATACGTATTTCTTGTAAAAAATGTAACAAAAATATCAGCATTTGAAAATAAATGGTTTTTATTTAAATGATTTTTGGGTTCAGAGATTAATGAAATATTAATGCACATTTTAGAAGTACGTTTGTATAGATATCTAGTAAGTAGTTCCATCATATTACCCAGAATAAAACTTGACAGTGTCACTCTACTGTGCACTATGTAATTTATGGAAGAGAATTCCAGACTTATCTAATCTTCTACTAGAACAATAGCATTGAGCAATCAGAGTGAAAAGGAAGTCTTTGAGGTGATTTTATTCAATTAAACATTTTCTGAAATGCTTCATAAGACATATGATTTTAGAAAATTGTTCATTTTAGAAAGGGAAACAAAAAGTGCATAATCACAGTGATGAATCCTTTATTCCTCTTGGAATATCCAGAATTCTAAAAATGTAGATATTTATTCATAAATAACATCTCCATTAATACGCAATGTACACTTTCTGTTAGAAAATTAATGTTTGCAGTCCTCCAAAAAAACATGAATGTTGTAATTATTTATAAATTTCTTTAATAAAAAAAAAAAAAAAAAGCATTATTCCACTAAAGGCTGCATTATTCAATATGAAATGTCATTAAAATTATGAGAGTAATTTCTCCATATTCTGGTTATATACTGCACTCATGCCCAGCAGTCATGAAAATATTTGCCTGAAAGGAAGTACTTTCAGGACCAAGATGATAATTATTTTCTTTTATTTTCCAGTGACAAAATTCTGAAGATCTAGTTCATTTTTTTCAGAGATTCATTCATCTTTGTCAAACTAACTGCAAAGCCTTCTAGCAGAGCCTTCCTTCATCAAGGAATTAGAGACCCAACAAGCCACAGAAAACTCTTCAAAGTGGGGAAGACTAAGATATGTACATATATAAAACCAAGAGTTGATTTATATTTTGATTACACTTATCTACTCTATCAACTTTGTCAGGCTTGTGCTGGAGCTGGAAGAATTTTGAGAGTCCAGTTTTTTATTCAAATGATTACCTACAACTATGTTTAGACTCCTTGATTTCATCAAGGATCCTGTTTAAGCAACTATGACAAGAGGAAGCAAAATTTTCCCCCTAAAGTTAAACTTTATTTTGAACACTCTGATCCTTTTGCACTACTTGCATGCAATGATTTAAATGCCTCTGTATCCATGTTTACTTTTATTCAAAAGTATACAAATCACAAGGTGCTTCCTTACTTGTGATGACATTTTTCTCCACAGTCACAGAGGAATCCCAGCCTTTAATTGTCCTTAACTGAAATGTATATTCCATCCCGGGGGCCAGATTTTTCACTACAGCTTTGCTATCATAGACAGTTCTGGTAAATGGCTTTTCATTATTCATTAGACAATATGAAAGCTACGGAAAAAGAGTAATTACTTAAATCCAATATGATTAAGTTTATGTAATTCTACTTACATATTTATACTTACAATATTATATAAGAAATTATATTATATATTATGTATCAACTGTATTATAAAAGGAGTTATAAGTAAAAATATATATTATTAGGCTGATGTGTTAATAGAATAATGTAATGTAATAACAGTTGATGATAGTTTCTTATGTCATACGTTACTGCACTTCATAAAATTTATGTTCAAAGATTCTACCTGTTTATATACAAACTTTTATAATATTCCCCACATTTTAGAGACAAAATAAGGAATAGAGCTGAAGTTTTATGTTCCACAAGGCTGATCCACTACTTACTCTAATATTTCTTAATAGTGATGCAAGCATTTTTAATCTTTTAAAAATACATGGAGGAGGCGAAGCCTTTACTCTTGGAGGGAAGGATAATAGATTGTACTCTGACTACTCAATCACACAGCTGTACCAATAAGCTGTGCAGTTAACTACAAGATAGAAAGAAGGAATGAAAAAAAGAAAGAGCCCTAAGGAATCAGCCACTCAACTGAGCTCACTAGGATACCTTGAAAACTCACTGCTTTGAGCCATTGAAGAGAATAAAAGTGCTGCAGATACCAGTTTTAATTTGGCCCCTTATTTCCTAGAGGCTGTGAGAATTCCTTTTGACCGCCAAGACAACTCCTGAGGTGAAGGAATAAATTCCTGTGATAGTCCTTTCTGTGGAAACAGAACACTGCTGCGGACTATTTCTCATCTGCACTGGTGAAAACCAAGATGCACAGTGTGTCTGCCCTTCAGAGGAGGGCTCTAGACAAACATTCTCAGCACGCATATCTGTAGGGGTTTCTTGGTAGTGGCAGTACTGTTAGATGAAGATGGTTTGCAGCTGTTTTATGTCAGTGTGTTCTGTCTGCTCACCAATTATTTCCTCCAGGAGTGGAGGGGTCATACAGGTGATCTGAAAGAATTTAGAGTCAGCTGCTGTGGATCTGGGAAGGAATAGTGCAGTTCCCTTAGGCATCTACTTATTGCATCTACTTATTGTGCTGACACAAGACCTTTCAATGCATACTAAATCTTGGAGACTGTCATCAATTCATTAGAATTACAGCACTGCAAAATGCTAGAAGCAAAGCTATAGATTAAAAATTTACATCTAGCATAAACAAGTTAGGAAAGTTTCTTTTGTGTACTCTTTTTTTTATGTATATTCCATAGAAAGTTGTGAGCTGGGACAATTAATTTTAAATGGTTAGTAAAATGATCCCTTTTATGCAGGTGCACTTCACTAAGCAACCAGTCTACTGAAGCCTTTCCTATTAAAGATTTATAGACAACCTCATTTATTCTGATAAAGCACTGTCTAATACGGCTGCTTACTGTATGAGATACCAATAGCAAGCAATAGTACAGTGCCATAAAGATCAGTATTACAGATGACAATTATTTTCCATGGGATGATAAAACCTGACCACATACAAAACTGTGTCAGAGCTGCTTCAGAACACGAACAAGAGAATCAAATTAAATTTTGAAATTTGTAAAAATACTCCAAACTACATTCAGCAAATGGTGCTGGTGTAGGTTAACTGTCTGGCTTTATTCATTCAGATCGAAGCAGCTGCACACTAATGAAGAGAGAAGAACTGCTAAGAAACAATGCTTAACAATACTGAAACTTCAGTGGTGTGGGGAGCAGAATTGGATACTTTAATATTGGAGTATAAACTACGTAAAACAATTAGAGCAAGGTACTTGGTTTCATGGTTTTTCTACGTAATGAAGAATATCCTAGCCAGTAAGTTACAGTACAGGATGACACCTCGAAATCATCATCAATTCAAATGACAAGTTTACTACTAAACAGTTTATTACTGAAGAGTTGACCGTATGACCGTGTTTATACAGTGACTTCAAAAGGCAAAGGATAATCCAAGATAGGCTGCAAAAGACAGGATACAAAAGAGACTGGTTGAATGTCTCAGAGAAACATGATACACAAACCAAGTGTTTAGATGTCACAGAGAATTGTTTCTGACCAGAGAACTGGAAGAAAAGGATTCTATATTTCAAGCTAAGTGTTGCAAAGGACATGCTTCAAAATGCTAATGATGACAAGCCAGTCTGTAATACTAACCACAGAATATTAGAACCTGACCATCTCTAGAAACAATATTTCCCTCCCGTAATTACATGGTTTGTAACAACAAATAATTATTGTTGTAGATACGTGTTATTATACATATGTTTGTATGTATTTATCTTATTATACATGAAAGATAATAATTTCATTGAGAAATTTATAAGATTGCATTGTTTTTCTTCCCACTCTTATCTCACCTGAAACTTATCAAATCCTCCTCTTGGTAGTTTCCAAGACAAATATACTGTATTTTCTTCCTGCCCAAGCACCTGCAAGTCTGATGGTGGATCAGGACCTGAGGTAAGAGTACGAGAGCATGCAAAATTTAATAGCAAAATATTTTATACTGAATTGAAGGAAATACTGCTGTAATTCATTACTTTATAATTCAACGTGGTTACAGATTTCATATTGTGCAGAAGAGAAATGGGGAAAACTCACTTATCTCCACATATTAGCAACAGAATAAGAAATATAAGCAGTGTTTGTAAGTTTTTGTAGGAACATTCCATTCCTAACAGCATGCTGATTCAATTGTCAACATAATTCCATTAACTTCATAGGAAATTTATTTGTATTGAAAAATCTTCATTTGATAACTTTTAAGAATGTTAAACTTGAAAAGAAAGACACACATACATTAATCTAGTCACTTATTTAATTGATTTAAATAAATTCATGCATTGATTTAATAAAAACTATGTTTTTTAGAGAAAACATTAAAACATAAAAATGAATTGTGAACCTACAGGTGTTAACCTTGAGAATGGTGGGGTGACTTCTTTTTAGTCCACTGGTTGTCACAATACTAATCAAGAAATCAGTGCCTGGCAGAAGTCCCTCAAGTTTGTACATTCTACAAACGTCAAAGAGATTGTTTTCTTTAGGATTTTAAAATACATGCATCTTAATACTTCTAACTACTTACAACTTATGGATATTATTTCTTTATATGACACTAGATGTCGCTTATTATAAAATAGAATTCTTAAGTGTTCTTTTTTCACACAGGTACAGTAGTATTTATCAAATGAATCATCAAATATATATCACATGTAAGTAATACTGCAGACTACTTATTATACATATAGTATGAAATATCTGATTTCAGTTCATGTTAGTTCTTTTTTAAATAGCTGAAGATTTAAATGTAATCCTCATACCTTACACCAGAAGATAGCATGTTCTCTTTGTTGAAGATCTTGCTTTTTATTGAAAGGACATATCCATCAAATTTACTTTGGGCTGGTGGCCAGGCAACAGTTATTGATTCAGAGTCTCTGCTATAGTTCAGATACTTAACTGCACTTGGTACTGTGTGACAACAAGAAGCAATGTTACTTTTAAAATATATCTTAAACACAGTATTCTATGACAGGACTTTTTTCAACCAAATGTGATAAAAGCTCCAGAAAAATGTTTATGTCCTTGTTTTTCTCAATGAGAGACAGATAATACCACTGCAGTAACAAGTGTAGGGGCTTTTATTACCCACCAGACCCAAAACAATTGCTCTGTAATTCTATTTAATGTAGTTCTGACATCACTGATGTGTAGTTCCTCAAACATTTACAGTTTCTAAGGAAATATCAACATAAGACCTAACTTGCTTGGCTGAGACCAAAATTCCTGCTAGTAAAATATCTTGTTTTCAATGGCAGCTAAAAGCAGATGTCTACATAAAACAAGACCTACATGTAGTGATAAACTTCCAGGTTATTTCCTAGTGTGCAGCCCATGGATTTCTTGAGCCAAACTACAATCATCACCCAAAATATCCTGTGGGCAGGAGTTCTGCACCTTATCTACAAATTTTATAAACAACTATCTCCTTTTGCTTGTCTCCTGCTTGTTCTTTTCTGTTTCAAGTCCTCAGTTCTTGCAAAAAGAATATCTATGCATTTTTTCTTACTTACTCCATAATTACTTCCCCATGACTTACCCTCTCAGAAAAATTTTTCAGACATCTACCACTGTTTCTATGTCAGCTTTAGTTGATGGTTCCTTGAAAGCAAAATATTAAATATCTTTGACCATGCTTGCTGCCCACTGTAAATCTTTTTATGACCTATACTTATTCACATTAGGAACCTGTTAGAGGAAATTATACAATTTCAGACACATCAGCCAGAGAGAGGTAAGGCTGCTGCTGCTGCTGCTTCGTGTCCCCAGGCCAACCAGGCTGAAGATGTATTCCTAGGAGGCAGAGCATTCACATGAACCGAGACAGCACTTATAGCCTCATACTCCTCCCCTGATCTCCTCCAAACTGATCATCCTAGGAGATACACAGGTGCACTCAAAGCCAGAGCTGCCTCTCAGAGCTGGCTGCTTACCCCCATGCTTGCTCCCAGGCACTCCACCTAAGTCCTGGCTTACCCTGGCCCCCTTCCAGTTAGAGATTCACACACACACTCTCACATCAGAACTAAAACAGAGCTCTGCTTCTGAGAATCCAACATCCTAGCCTAAAGTAAAACTAAATTTACTGGGGGAAAAAAAAACAACTGTATTTACTACTGATGTAAGAAGCCAGTGAAAGAATATCAGAAAACTAATTTACAGAATAGAATCATAGAATCACAAGGTTGGAAGTAACCTGTAAGATCATCTAGTTCAACCGTCTTCTCATTACCATTGCTACCACAAACTAAACCATATCTTAGTTCTAAACCATACTTAGTTCTGAACAAGTAAAAACTCAGTAAAAACTGGACAAGTTCAAACTCAGCAGCGAAGCAAAAACAGAAGTTTGAAAAAAAAGACTTTGCTTTTTCTAGTGCTGATAACCAGTCTGCAAGTACCAGTCCTACACTAGCAGTGCAAAACTGTTTGAATCATTATGTAGTTAAAACAGGAATGAGTTGTTCACCACAACCAAATTCAAGTGCATTTACTTGAAAGGATACAGTTGAAGAATAAACAAAAGAACAGTGAAAGAGAATAAGGAGAAAATAATAAGGATGATTTAATTCATTTTTTTCTATTTCAAACAAAAATAAAGTTCAAATAAATGTAGAAGAAAACAAGGGATATAAGAAGAATAAAACAAGTTATGAATGTAGTGACTCTGAAGCCTCACCTGTCTCTATTTCCTTTGCAACAAGTACACTATCTCTGAAACCTTCCTTTTCTGATCGAACTGTAAAGCTGTACAGCTTACCAGGAATAAGGTTGGAAAATGTTGCTGTTTCTTGCTTGACTTTCTGGACCTAAAAAGCCAAATAAGGAACTGTTTGCAAAATATGCTTCTGTTATATTAGTGGCACCTCCACCTATTTTAGTGGGATGCATAGCTTCTAATTTAATCTCTGAATGCTTAATATGAAATTTTACAAAAATAACTGCATTGACTGAACAGTCTTTTCAAAAAGCATACCCTGAAAGCACTTGCACAGTTTGTACATGTGACTTCATATTGCTGAAAATCTCCTTCTGCACGGTCCCAAGTAATCTGTATTGAAGTGTCTGTCACATTGCCTTCTTGTATACTGAGTGGTGCTGCTAAGCCTACAGGAAAACATAAAAACTGTTACTGTTCAGTCCAACAATTTTGAGTCTTTGTGGAGATATCAAAGAGGATCAATAACAAATTCAAGCAAGCAGTGGGCAAAATCTGATTTCAGGCATTTCAGGAAATAGAGTTGAGGAAATAGGCATTCTAAAGCAGAAAAAAAAATGGAGAAAGAGTAGAGATAATACAGGCACTATTCAAAGTAAACTGCTTTCTTGTTTTTCTTGAAATCACATGGGGCTGAACATGCTGATGCACGTAGGCAGGGAAATCCTCCAGAATAAAGTTAATCCCTCCAATACCACTGCCACTGTGCTCTGAGTTGACCTAAATTTGGTCAGGGAGATCAGCAAAACCAAGTAGGCTAGACACAGCAAATGCCCTTTATCCCTAATCAGTATAGCCTTGTATGAGATTATATTACAAAGCATTTTACACTTCTGTCTGCATTTCTCTTATTCCAATCCAGCTCTTTCTGCCTGGAATGTACAAAAAATTACATGTTTTCTAAGAAAAAAATAGGTTTGTATTTCTTTTCCACAGGTTCTGGAGACCCAACAAAGACAGATCAAAAGTAAGTTTTCTGAAGAACTGTTCTCTTATAGTGATCAAAACACAACTTTTATTAAGATTGTATCTTAAGAAAAATCTTTCAAGGTTTTCATTATTTGAAGAGTATTATTTTCATCCCTCATGCTCTTATTTTCTTCCTTGCTTGCTTTTACACCATCTCAGTAGTACTTTTTATAACATTTCCACTCTGAAGAGATAGAGTAGAAATGAATGTCAAATAAAAATAATAAAATATGTGAAGAAAAACTTACAGAAGTATATTATCATAAAAAACTGAAAATTCAAAACACAGAATTTCAGTAGATATTTCAAACAATTGTTTAATCCTTATTAAAATTTCTTTTCGAACGACCTTATTAAAAGGTCTCTTACGTATGATCTTTATGTTGGGGATTTTTCCCTTAATAATCATAATTTCTATTTTGGAAACTTCAAGCTATTCTTCCTTGTTTAAAGATGCAGTGGGAGCAATAAACTTGCTAATTTTCAAGACAGAGAAGCAATTCCACTGATGCTGATCACCCTGGCTGAAATAAATAATCAAAACATGTCGTTTCCCCACAACAGTTTAATACAGCCTAAATTCCTGAAATACTTCCCAGATATTTTTATAGTCTTGACACAGAAACGGACTTTAGAATGTTTAGTAATGATAAGGGATAGCTATAGTTTCGTTTGAAGAAGTACTATTTGCTTACACAAATATAACTGGATGATTTGTAAATAGTATGTATTTCTTATTGCACTGAAATAAAACTAAAGTTAGAGGTTAGAAATGAAAATTTAACATTATACAATTTTATAGGAATCAAAATACTCACAAGTTTTTACACCAGTTACATGGTAAGAGGAGCTCAACATTTCTCTGCTTTTTGTGAAGACACAGAAATCATACTCTGTTCCTGGAGTAAGGCTTTCAACTGTTATTTTGCCATCACTTTTCAAATTGAATGTTCTGTTATGTCCATCATTCATTGTAACATATATGCCATCAAATACTCCAGTATCAGGCATGCGAACAAATAATACCACAGCATTACTATAAAGCACAAAAGGAATTACTATTTGAACAGGCTTGGGCTCTAAACAAAGGAAAAAAGAAAAAAAAAAGCCACATTAGATTAACTGAAAATAAGAAAAGACACAGTCTGAAGCAACTGCCCTGAGACTACACTTGCATGGTGCAGACAGGTGCCTGGTGTAGGTAATAAAAAATATAATTGCTCAGAAAGAATAATCAACCTGAACTTTTTATCTGTTTATTACTAAAATCCTGAAGATCTTGGCAATGGATTTAGAACCAAAGCAAGTCAGGTTTCCACAGGTATTAAACACAATGCACCAAGAAGGTTGGTAGAGCAACAGAAACAACATACCGATTTGTATGTGTGAACATGGATATAAGCAAGGAGAAGGAGGTATGTTTGATGGACTGATATATTGAGTTTTCTTCCCTCGTAGCTGGCTCTTACAGATGGGACAATCCCATCATCTATTTTGTGAATTAGATATTAAGTGTAATGCTATATAAAATATATTAAAAAAATAATATTGCAACCACTTAAAAAAATGACAAGGCATCATTTACCATATCTGTAATCTGACAGATGTTGCTTTTACATGTCACATATATATAATGAGTGAGCCCTGGCCATTATTTTCACATACAAAAAAAAATAAAAAAAACCCAAAACATTATACTGTGCCAAAAGCATTGCAACATGTCAGTAAACAAACACTAACAGAAAAGCACCTTCAATTTTTGAAACAAAAATTTACAGCTTTTTCTCTTTCAGCCACTGCTACTTCCAACTCAAAGTCTTTTCCCGGCACCCTCTCACTAATAGAAGGGTAATTTCTCTCACATTTCACAGGATGCCTAACTCATCTCTACCCAAAAGACTGTTTCAATCATTCCTATAATTTCCTATTTCAAATCAACAATTTGCTCAATTTCTTCACTCAGAGGGAATGGGATTCCATACTCTGATCCTCACCACGGTTAAACAACATTCAATAATACCAATGTGTTTCCCAAGGCTGCATCTCTCTAAACATCATTAGCTTTGCCTTTAACAGTAAGAACTGAATCAATGTAATTCATATTCTAGTTTTGATTCCTGGCTATTAAGCGAGTGTACTTGACATGATAAATCTGTTAGTAATTTGTTAGTAATGATAACAAGCGTGATGTTGAGTGTATTAGTCTGTAATTTCCACTGCTTAACAACATCTTACTTAAAGTGCATTGCACAGTCTTGAGTTCACTCATATTTCCATTATTCACACTTGCCACTGCTATTTCATAAGTCATTCCAGGAATTAGAAGATCGATCTTAAATTCTTCTGTATTGTTTATTAGAAACTTTTTAGTTTCACCAACGTCTGCACTAGGTTTCACCTGAATGTAGGCCTCCTGACCCTCTTGTGACAGTTTCCAGTGAAGGATTACACTCTCTTCTTGCACATCCTCAGGCTGAATAAAAACAGCTGTAGGTGGACTGACAGCTTTATCAAAGAAAAAGAATTTCAGTATAAAACCACAGCTCAAACATACCATCCCTTAAGAAACTCTTCCCAAAAATAGTTTCCTTCATTCTTACTTCTAGATATTTTATGATTTTAAATCTACTACTTATGTATTTATTAAACAGCTTGTAGACAGTTTTTAGACACTTACAAGTTACAGGCAGATTCTTCCACTTTTTCTCATAAAAATAGTGCCTGATTTTACAAGCATATTCTATTCCATTGAATATATACAGACACAAAAGACAACACAATTTAAGTCACAGTATCAATGATTTGGAAAAACTTAATCTGTCTTCAGCAGATCATTTGAGACATCATTTGAGACATCATGGAAATGTTCCTACTTTGTTAAAATTACATTAGTATATGAACCATAAGTCAATATGCATCAAATATGATGCTACCACTTCAGAACACAGTATTATAGCTTAAGTCATTAAGTCAAAAAGAAGATATGCACTGTCATGGTACATGACAGGTACTTTCTCTTCTTTGAAAGGTTCTGAAGATTAAAATTATTAAACAGAAAAAATAGAAAAGAATTGCCCCAATTTTCCCTCAACATGTACCAACAAACCTCAACCTGCACATAACTTTAAAAATATATTTATGCATCCCATTCTCAACATAAACTGTCTAGGGGAAAGAATAAAAACCAGCCAACCGAACAGAAAATTGATACATCACCTGTTGTGATTAATATAGGCTTTTCATGGCAACTTTGAGTTCCTTTCTCTGCTACATTCTGCAAATATAGCTGGTACTGATGATAAGGTTTTATATTTCCTATTACTGTTGATGTCTTGTTTTTTTCAACTGGTAACTGTTCCCAGGCATTGGCTTCACTATCCAAAATGTTAATAAGGTAATAATGAAAATGAGCACAGGAGGAATGCTGTGGAGGGTTCCATTTTAAATGTATTTCTGCAGATGAAACATATGTAGTCTCTAACTTCTGGGAGTGCAGTGGCCCTATTGAATAAGATTAGAAATAGAAAATAGGGTAAGAGCTTCTGGTGTCTCTTGTAGACTTTTTTCCTCTTAAAAACAAAACAAAACCTTAAAAAAAAAAAAAAAACACCTTGAAAAGCTAACAATATGGACTTAAAAATAGTCTTAAATCAAATCAAATCAAGAAATCTTGACAGTTTGACTAATGTTGATTTGCAGAGGAATACAGTCACTGTCAAATTTAGATTTTCTGGATTAGCCAGCTCTTACGTAGAACTCGGTCTCCTCAGGAATGCCCTTTCTCTCATTATCTCAGAGATGAGCTGGTACAAATGGTATGAGTTGCCTAAGTTGGTTAAAACCTGGTCCTAATGAGATGAACAGCAAAAATCTACAGAATTTCAGAAATTGTTCAATGCAATTTTTTTTTTATCAAGCATTTTAAAACAACTCATGTGTTTCCAACACCACTTACAGCAGTTCAGTCACTAGTCCAACCCTACAATTTGTGATTCTGTATTTCTGCAACAATCACCTCCCTCACCCTGCTGGCCACCTCTCTTCAGATGCAGCTCAAGATAAGCACTCGAGCATAATAGCAAAATAAAGATTTTGGAACAATGAATTCTGCTTGTTGGATTCTGAATTCACATTCAGATTTATTTCTAATTTCAGACTAATTATCAATACAAATAATAACAACCAAACAATATCAAAAACGTATGATTTTGTGATTATTATTGCTATTCATTTTTGTGACTTACTTGTTTCTACCTTCAGAATTGGACTTAAGACAGCCTGTGCCCCTTCAGGGTTCCTTGCCACTAGTAAAAACTTATAGCAAAGACCAGGACACAATTGCATAATTTTCACTTGAGTTGTATTCACAGGCAAGCTCAGGCTGTGTGGTTTCCAATGATCAAAATAGTACTTCATCACGAGTGCAAAGCCTGACTTAAGCCAGATATCCATATAACTCCACATTAATGCAACTTCAGTTGTCTTGACATCAGAAACAGTGAATATGGAGTTTTCTGGTATCAGAGGTACTGAAAAAAATAAAAATAAAATAAAAATAAAAAGCCATTAAATATCATGGACGCTTTCTTCATATTTGTGTTTTTGAAGATGAAGGGGTGGGAGTTTAAAATTAACGCAGAAGATTGGAAGAAATATAGTTACATTCATATTCACAAATATATGGTAGTTGTATAAAGCAGAAAAATCCAGTGAAGAAATAGCCTGGACCAGTGGGATCTCTCTGAAGGGCATAGCAGTCTGTTTCATTTGCTGGTAGCATCGACAAAGGTGAGACATTAGCCTTTAGGGAATAATGAGATCCATCTGTCCACAAGAGCCGACCTTCCTCCTACGTTAAAAAAAATGCAAGAAAAACAAACAAACATATGCATGTATTTTTGCACTATGTTAAGTCATTACTAAAAGTTTCTCATAGCAAGCATGTCTCCTGAACATCCAAAATTTACATATTTTATTTCTAAAATTAATTATATGGGAATGTTTTGAATGAAAAATATTCCAATGCAGAATTCTACCCCTCCTATTATACTAATATTTTAATAAAAGCCAAAAAGAGTTAATGAGATTGCTCATTACAGACAACCCTTTAAAAATCATTATTAATCAAATAATTTCTCAGACTTTTCTCAATACTTCCATTTACCATTGTAGTTCTTCCCAAATCACATAATCCATCACAGTGGTCACAATGGGTCATTTAGTAACAAGAGAGCTGGCATCAAGAACTCTCCTACCACGGATATGAGGAAAAATTTTATATGAAATACTTTCTGCCAGTCCCTTCTTCCACTAGCCTATCCAGCATCCATACTGAACAGACCTTGCTAAGGCAGGGCAAATCAGTATCTCAGAGCTGCATAGCCAACCCTAGGCTTTGGTACCCAATTAAGTAACGGACAATGTGTAAAACGATTTTTTTTTTTTTTTTTAATGGTAAAACAGCACCATCTACAGGCAAAAGGACATTCTTATGATGTACTCACAAAAAAAAAAAAAAAAAAAAAAAAAAAAAAAAAAAGGCTAGGAATAAATAGTCTTTATTTTTTCCCCTGCAATGCCATGCTAAATGATTTCAGTATTTCTAAACATTAGAAATAATTATTCCTCTTACAACTGCCAATATACTAATATCAATACTAATGCTATTCCTATGACAACTATTCAAACAAATAGTCAGAGCAAAGTATTTTTGATTTTAATGAACTGGGTTCAACACATTACAGATTTCTTTCCTCCATATATGTAATAGCAAAGAAGATAAAACAGACTGACCTTCAAGTCATTAAGACCTGTCCATAACATGACTACGTGGCTAACTGACTGCAGATAAGATAAAATAAAACCACGTTCTTCTTCACTCCCTATGTTAAGAAGATGAGCCTCTTGTGAAGAATTTTCACATGTTTCTTGTGCCACCTTCCATGGCTTGCTCTCCTTACTCATTCTATAGCAGCTGCTTTGGAATGCCAGCCACCCTTTGGAGCAGGTGCCTGTAGGTAAACAAGCATTTTAAGTATTTTAAACACATTCAGTATCATTTACAGTAGTGTTACAGTTTCAGATTTTTTAAAAATCTACATATAGTCAGAAGATGATAGCATTTAATTAAAACATGATTGCAAACCACAAGAGAATGTGACGTGAAAGTGAGAAGGTGAAGGGCCTGAAGCATCTCCCCTGGGCTGAGTGAACTGGGTCTATTTAGCCCTGAGAAAAGACGACTGAGAGGGGATCAAATCCAGGTTTATAAATATCTGAGGTGTGGGGGCCATAGTGGTGAGGCCAGTCTCTTTTCAGTGGTGAGTGGAGACAGGACAAGGGGAAATGGACACAAGCTGCAGCACAGGAAGTTCCGCACCAATGTGCGCAAGAACTTCTTTACAGTGAGGTGACGGAGCACTGGAACAGGCTGCCCAGGGAGGTGGTGGAGTCTCCTTCTCTGGAGATGTTCAAGTCTCACCTGGACGCCTACCTGGTTTAGGTAACCTGCTTTGGCAGGGGAGTTGGTCTCGATGATCTCTAGAGGTCCCTTCCAACCCCTACAATTCTGTGAGACATCCCTCACTCAAAATCTTCACTGTCCTAAGAATTCTGATTAAATTAAAAGATGATTACCTTTAATCCACTAAAGCAAAAAAAGAAAACCAATATTGTTTATGCAAATCGCACTCAAAGGAGGGCCACAAAATCGATCCAAGGGAGGGAATACCACCCCTATGAGGACACTGTGAGAGAGCTGGGGCTGTTCAGCCTGAAGAAAAGGACAGAGGCCTTTCAGTATCTGAAGGGGAGGCTGTAAAAAGGAAGGGAACAGAGCCTTTAGCACAGTCTAACCCTAACCCTAAAGTGCAATTTCATCTAATCTAGAATCATACTAACCACCTCGTTTTGTATAACAGAATCATTTCCAAGCACTGAGGTTGGAAAATGGAGTCTTCAGCACTGTTTGTTGTGACAGGACAAGGGAAAATGGTTTCAAAATAGAAGAGGGGAGATTTAGGCTGGATATAAGGAAGAAGCTTCTTAAAATAAGTGTAGTGACACACTGGAACAGTTTGCCCAGAGGTGGTGGACACCCCATCCTTGGAGACATTCAAGGTCAGGCTGGATGGGGCTTCGAGCTCCTGATATAGCTGTAGGTGTCCCTGTTCATTGCAGGACAGTTGCACTAGATGAACTTTAAGAATCCCTTTCAACTCAACAGGTTCTATGATTTTATATTTCTGTGAAAAATATCATTCTTCATTAGTTTCTGGTTTGTTTTTTACATTTTAAAATTTGAAGTTAACAAACCATTAATAAATTTCCAGAGTTTAGGTAAGTGATCATTTCCCTGATTTTAAAACTATATCATCCTCTCTTTTGTGTTCCCAATTTTAAATATTTTTAAGTAGCCTGATCAAAGCATTACTGCTTTGAAAGGAGCAAAGTAACACTAACAAGCATCCTCAAAAATATTACTCCTTCAACGCATTTCTTACAAAACAGCACAGATAAGTTTGCCGCTCAACAGTGTAATATCACTGTTGTTTCCAAAACACTTTGAAAAAAGTCTTCCAAACCCTTACAAAATTCAGAATTTTCCCTGCTTTTCATTGAAACTATATAACAAACTCAATCCATATCCTCAAAAAATTACAATCCCAAACCTTTTGTGTTTAAAGACAAATCTCATCTAATCTAGAATCATAGAATTACCAAGGTTGGAAAAGACAATCACTACAATCACCTAGTCCAATCATTTATCTACCACCAATATTGCCCACTAAACCATGTCTCTACATACAGCATCTACCCTTCCCTTAAACACCTCCAGGGACAGTGACTCCACCCCTTCCATGGGCAACCTCTTCCAATGTCTAACTACTTTTTCAGAGAAAAAAATTCTTCCTAATATTCATCCTGAACTTTGTCTGGTGCAACTTGAGGCCACTGCCTCTAGTCCTATTGGACAAGAATCCATCTGAGTCTATTTTAAACTGCAAAACATATAATTAGTTTAAAATATTCGCACATACAAATTCAAATTCTTGCTCCTGAACAAGAAAAAAGAACATTTGTGACATTAACATTGTTTCATTTTTTCCAGAAATGAAACAATATACATCTAAGAGAAAATTGCATAATGCTATACAGATTCTTTGCAATTTACTCCTAATTCTTCTTAAAAGCAGGCAGCACTTCCTCGCATTGATTGTGACTCCAACAAAGCAATGAATACCTGTTTCAGCTTGAACTTCCAGTGACTGAGACACGTTAATAAATTCAAGATGTAATTGGTAAAATATAAACTCAAATGTATATAAGGTGCCAGGTGTCAAATCATTCCAGACAAAGAATCCACTATTTTTTGGTATAATCCGAGAAGTATTGTTCAGTGAAACTGAAACTGCAAATCCTTTGGTCATTGCACTCAAATTAAAAGATATGGTAGTGGCTGTCACAAGTATTTTGATGTCATTTTCTGAAATTCCACCTAGTAGTCAAAAAAAAAGAAAAAGTCTTTACCTCAGCATAATTATTGACTCAAATCCTTACTGCATCACTACATGTCTGTGTAATATATCTTAAGCAATCATAAATAAAAGTTAAGAGCATAGACTGAGGGACGCTTAAGTACAAAAGCACACAATTTACTAGAGTAGTAATTAATAGATGTTGATCGAGAACATTAGCACAAGCAGTTTCCTTTAGACTGCTGAATGTCATCACAGTCAGTGGGTGCTGCAGTGTTTCCAGCTTGCAACAATTTTTTCCCAATTTTCTGAACACGAGCTAATACAAATTTCTAAAGTGTACTAAGGTATCCTATTAAACTATTTTAAAGCATAAAATAGATAAAAAAATCTAATAGATAAAAAAATCTATCTAATAAAATCAAGATTAGAAAGTCCTTTCAATTCTATTTATTAGCAAGACCTGTGATCATAAACAGATCTGCAGATATAAATGATGTGCTTAAGTTCAGTTGCTAGAGACACAAATTCTTATACTGAACATTTGCCCCAGTCAGTCAGTATAGCAAGATCTTTAAGCTGCTCAATAACATTTTTTAGAGGGAAAAAATGGAAACAAAAATATTAAATATTCAATTCATATATTTATTTTTTATAACTAAGACAAGGAATCAAAACCTTGAGCTGGCATGAAATTCCCAGGCTGTAAGTAACTTACCTGATGGCTGTCTTTTATAAATTTGTCCCAGAATTACTTCAGTATAATAATGCTTGTAACATTTAGAAATCCCCAAACATCTACATCAGTCCCCTACTACAGAACTGTTACACTAATCAAACAAGTTATAGAAAAATTATTTTTTCTGCTCTTCTTATTTTAAAACACACCTTGATGAAGTTTTCTACGTACTTGAATACTCTCAGGATTTCCATTTGTTTCTCTCTAATCTTTTTCCGAACTACTCTCACTATAATAATACAAAAATATTTAGTGCTACACTACTTACGTGTCTTGAATGACTTCACACTTAGAATTTGTCCATTTTTTAGGGATTCTATTGTAATGTCATAATGCTTATTTTCCTCCAGCAGAACTGTAGTACTGATAGGCTTTTGCTCAACTTCAGAAATGTTTCTTACATTCTGCAATTTAAAAGAATGTTAAAATACAGTGAAAGTAAGAAAATACAATTAATAAATGTTCTCTAATGCCTTCATGCCAGTTAACTGCAAAATACTCAAGGCATGTATAGCAAAATCTGTTTTGATCATTCCAGCTATTAACTGTAGCTATATCAAAATCCCCATATCTTCTTTAAGTTCCAGGACATCCTGTGCTCAAAAAAAGAACAATGTCCCGCAACAAGGATCTGGAGGTGGTGTTTGTATGTCCCCCGCAGAAACTGGACTTCTTCCAACCAAAGAACTTTGAACTAACATATTCTAACTTTGAACATACGTCCATCTATTCTTATTCAATGCCATTGGCTTCAAATGGACTCTGAAAGGCACGAGTTACAGAATTTAGCATAATTTTTGAAAAGTTTCTCTTTATTTGCTTTTTTACATTAATCTTAAAAAAAAAAAAAATGCAGTGCAACTTAAATATCCCTCCAAGTACTTCATGTTTAGATGAAATTTACTTTTTGATTGAAAGCATCTGTGAGCTGGTAGGTTACAATGTAATATTCTGCATGTTCTCCTTTGGGAAACCCCGTCCACTCCAACAAAACTGTTCTAGAGGGCTTTCTCACTTGATCACAGACTAGGCACTCCGAGCTCTGTAATAGAAACAGACATGAACGCAACTTAACAACCTTAGCCGAAAAAAATATGTTTAGTTACTTAATTAAAATCTCTGTTAGGTAAACTTGTCAGCTATATTAGTTTTTATATGGAGCAATATTATCAGCCCTACTGTGTGACACACAGAGTCTTCTTAATTTTTATGAGTTTAGGAGGTACAGGTGCTATTTTTATTCTCTTTTCAGAGGTGGCCAAACCATGCCAGCTGAGAGTCAAGCATGCCCTACTAGGAATAAAGATCTTCACAGGTTGTTCTGTAAGTCATGCCTTCTATTTCCATGGAAACTACAACAGCTACTAAGAGCACAACAACACTATTTGATAGAATTTTTCTGTAGCTGAGAATTTGCCCTTTTTCAACAGTCACTGCCATTAGCTATCCATTTTTGTCAGTGTCAGAATTTAGTGACACACCTTTGCTTCATCTACACTTCCATGTCAGATTCCATTGTGTCACACTGCCCCTCTGCTGCCATCTGTCACATGGCAACAAAATATAATGGAATATTGGTGGGAAGGTTCAACTTCTACTGCTGTACCACCAACATCCACCTCTGATGTCAAAGGCCAACATAATCAAATAGGAGTCATTACTCCCAGAGCAGGCCTTATATCATCATTTCAGGAACAAGGAGAGCTCACTTTTAATGAGCAAATTGCAGCCACACTCAACAGTCATTGAGGAGTGGAAGGCCTAAGCTCTGCCTGTTCCCATGGTCCACGGCCAATAATTTAGGTTAGTGGCATTCCTCTCACAAACTGCTTTATATCACAGAATAAGAAAAAGCAACACAAAAGGGATAGAGAAATTATTCATTTTACACCTGCCTATCCAGTTTATACACAGCAATACAAACTTCAGAATTTCTAAAATTAAGGAAATTTGGGCATGTGATGTCAATCTCTATCACATAATTATATAAGCTTTGAAGTTCTTTCTATGTTTTAAGTTCCATTTTTATTTTCTTTATGAGTTAAGATGACAAATAAATGCCATAAATGCCATCGTTTAGAAAAAAAAAAAACAACATACACCCTTCCCCTCCCCTTCCTCTACTAAAAAAAAAAAAAAGAAAAAGCAGGAATTGAATCAGTATACCACTAAAATACAAGGCAGTGCAGTCTGAAGGGTAGGACATTTTGCTTTGAAAGATATATAAAAAAACCCATATAATTACCAATAGGTGATTTAGCCATTTTAATAGTTTCCCACTATTTCTCACAATGCTCTATGTTATTTTTATTACACATACATACTATACTGGTGGACTACAACTAATGATAAAAATTGCGAATGTACTTTGTATATTTAGTGTTTCCATGTATTTGATGAGGGAGCTTAAGAATGTTCAATTTTCTTGACCATACCTTATGAGTACATTTTAAGCTCCAATCCAAAGAAATTTTAAGAAAGATTTTCAATGGGCCACGAAGAACTAATGTTTAAATATATGTTTAGGCTAGCTGCACACTAACTAAAAAGGTGCCTTTCTAAGCAAATATTTATTGACTTCTGTAGACTACTACTTTACAAATGACAAATGTAAACTTTTAAACTCAATCTGAAAAGTGACAAGGGGAAACAACAGAGGTCTATAAAATCTTATGTAGCCACAAGTGAGCAGAGATTGCTTTTCCCTTGTCTCTCTCAGCACAAGAACTGTGAAGGAAAAAAACACAGCTGGTACAGTCCAGATTCCACCAAGCAAAAAGCAGTGCACCAGACAACTGATCTGCAGAACTCCTTGCCAAAGTTTTCAACAAGCATTGAAAGCTTCAAAGAAGGCTGGACTAGCTAATGGAAGAGAGTTACACTAAAGTTCACTAAATGCACTAAAACTACATCCATGTTAAGCTGCAAATAGTGGGAAACTAACATGCTATACACAGTTCTCATGCTCCACGCAGATCTTACAGTCATCCCCAAAGACCTGCTTTTCACCACTTCTGGAGGTTTGATACTGAACTAGCTGAAGTTTTGACAGTACTCTCAATAGCACATATCCCTACTTGCTGCAGATTACAGACTGCAACATCAGGAAGTCCCCAAAACACCTCATCTTGAGCTCAAACCTGAACAGCACAACTGGACACCATCTGCATGTGCTGAAAGAATACATCAGGAGGCTGCTTACCACCCCAAACACACAGCTCTCTTCCCTACAAGAGTGGAGAAGTATTTGTACATGGGACTGACAGGACATCGTCATCATCCTTGTCACAAAACACAGAAAGAAAATTCAAGACTGCATATGCAAAATCAAAATATAGATAAATATGGACCAAATTCCTGCAAAGTGTAATAGAAAATTGAGAGGTAAGAGAGCAATGTGGTTCTTATATACGTAGTTTTATACTTCGTAAGTTTGTATACTTCCTAAAGCAGTATGCAGAGCTCACCCTGTGTACCAGAATGATCTCCCAGTGTGTTCCTCCTCAGACCAGAGGGCTTCCAAGCAATACGAGCTAGTTAAGAAGTTAAAGACACTGGGAGCTGTTCCTTCTGCTGAGGAATAGCACTAATCAGAAGCAGCAGGCAGCAGAACAGATGAAGGCTTTCAAAAGAGCTTTGAACAATTCAGAGAGAAGAGAGAAGGCTGGGAACATTCAGCAGTGATAAACAAGAGCTCCCCACAACTGTTAAAGTGACAAGAAATCAGTTCAAATCACAAACCATGAAATTGTAACATTCAATCTATCTACCTACCAAGAATGGAATATTTTTCTTACCTGTAATAAGTATTTTAATAAAAGCAGGAGAACAATTGCTTGACCCATAAAGAAATGTTATATTCCCAGTGCCTGTGTTCAAATTACAACAGCTTTAAAACAAACTTGTGCTCAGGCACTTAAGAATAAGAGAAAACTGACACCCACTCCTGCCTGACATGGTTGCAGCTGCAGCCAATGGCCAGCCCTTGGCTTGGCTCTGCTCTCCCTGCCCCTTCCCCCGCCTGACACAGACCTTTCAGCATCCACAAAGGGATGTTGCTCTTTACTGTCTCAGTGAAAGCTGAAGGTGTATGTTATTCGTTAGCCAATAAAAAACCCTCAGAGACAAAAATGTCAGGTTGTTCTTTTTTTTTTTTCTTTTTTTTCTTTTTTTTTTAACTACTGGTTCAAGGATTAAAATCCATCTAAACCCACAGAAGTCCTCACGTCTTCTTAAAACTACTATACACAGTACATATTTCTAGCAAGCTGTGTCTTGGTCAATGCTAAAAATAAGGCTGTAAGCCTTAAAACTGTTTTCAAAGAAATGCCAGGCAGCCCTGGAGAACTTTCCGTCAACATGCTTCTAGAGTATCCTAGAACTGATATAAACATTATGAATTTGTGACAATTTCTGTTAAAAATTGGTCATCAAAAGACAGGTGCATGGTAAGATTTCACAGGGAACTGCATGAGCAGGTGTGGAACTGCATACAGAACACGTAAGCTCCTACTTCTCGAAACAGATCTCCTCCCTCACACAAACACAGCCTGTTTGCTGGAGGCCTCCTTCAACATCCAGTCAGTAATGCATCAAAGCGCTATCTCCAAAATGTCACCAGGTTGTGAGCATTTGTGGCAAAAAAAACCCAAAACACCAGCTTCCAGATCCCCTTCAGGTCCCCTCACACTCAGCTGGGACGTTGCAGAGGCTCACACCTGACACTGGCCACTTGCTTCCCGCTGTCCGCTGTGCGGCTCTGCTGTCCAGATTCCACCTGTCTGAAGGGAAGCAATGGCGCCCATCCCAATGATCTGGGCAAGGCCACACCTCGGCGGCATGGAAAGCCCAACACTACATGCTACTTGACAAAAGTCAGGATTGTGTGAATGCTAAGGGGTTTCTCAATATTGGAAGACTATCACATACTGGCAGTGGATGTTCCTCAGCTCTCCCTCCATGCTGCAGCTGTACGTTTGAGGCTTCATAAATAAATATGTGTGAGGTGCAATACTTGCTCCCAGGGTTCTGGCTGTGGTTTTCTTGGAGAAAATACTTCCCAACAAAACATTACAGAGTTTCAGAGTATGTCTGTGGAAAGTATTAGTAGCAAATACAATCAAAGCAACTTAGCTTAATTAGTGCATTTAATCTTTCCAATTGGCTAGACTTACAGAAAATTTTGACTAGATTGTGTGAAAAGGGATGCAATGGGACCAGTTAGGAATAAAGGTGGTCTCAGAATCTATGCATTTCTGCTCAGTTCAATACTGGCTTCCTACATCATCCTGTGAAACACAGAGGTTAGTGCCAGAAGAGAAATAGACATTATTTATTTCCCAAAATCTGCAAGAGCAGACAAAAACTCAGACAAAAGCCTTTGACCAAATTTGAAGTAATGAATCACACAATCATCCAGTCATAGAGTCATAGGATTGCCCGGCTGGAAGGGACCTCAAGGATCATGAAGCTGCAACCCCCCTGATGCATGCAGGACCACCAACCTCTACACTTAATACTAGACCAGGCTGCCCAGGACTCCATCCAGTCTGGCCTTGAACACCTCCAGGGACAGGGCATCCACAACGTCTCTGGGCAGCCTGTTCCAGTGCATCACCATTCTCTTGGTAAAAATCTTCCCCCTGGTATCCAACCTAGATCTTCCCTCCTTCAGTTTAAAACCATTTCCCCTTATCCTGCCATTATCTACCCTTGTAAAAGATTGACTCCTCTCTTGTTTGTAGGCTGAATCTGGAGGTAAACTTCTTGCAGTGCCCCCTGTCATTCTGAACTCAATGCTTTTAAAAGAAAACTATCTGTCTACTCTGCTCTTTGAAATTGAATCAATATAATATGATGATAGATATCATTTATTTCCAAACTAAATGGTCACAGAATACATTAAAAATAGCATAATTGTGTGCATATAGCACAACTACCCTTCTGGCAGTTACAAAGGGTTGAAATGACAAGGCACGTTGGGACAGCAGAGTAAGGCACGCAGCAGGTCATGCACAGAATGCTTTCCAATTCTTTGCATCTTCTTGTGGAAGTGTGGGAGTCAGAGAAAGGTATGCATTCCCAGTCTTGCTTGTAGGGGAGTAGAAATTATTCAAGTCTTAGTTTAAGAAGGGGTGGAAGGGAGGGAACTTTGCGGATATTAAAGCTCTTTTAGTCAATAATAAACGATCTAATTAATTGCGGAGTGAAACTAGATTATGTTTGAGTTGTATCAGCTGTTAAAACCAGCTCACAACGTGCCCGCACAAACCAAGTCGTGCATAATTCCTGTGTGGGACACTGAGGTAGGAATGCAGAGTTGGAAACAGGGAAATTTTGATATAACCATTTACTTGTGTCTACATTTATATTTAAGTTATAGGCTGAGAAGATATCTGCAGGCATTCCAATCTGATGTCGGTTTCAAAGGCTGCAAGGGTTAATTCATATTGTGTTATGTAAAATATACCACATTAGGCAAATTTCACTTTTTTGGAGATCATGTGGGTGGATGACTGTCCAGAAAATAGGCATTTATTCTCTGACAAGGCCAAATACATCTGAATCTGAAGTTTAGCTGTAAAAGGCAGCCTTAGACTCTATTCAGCTCCACCAAAGTCATAAAGGTTTTGCTTTATGCTTCAGGGAGTATCGTGACCCAACTGCTATTGATCTTCTAAAAAATAAAATGGCTAAGTGGGAAAAATCTTTTAATATCATTTTGCTTTGATATCATTGAGTTAAAGTTAGCTTTACCTGTTTTTAATTCCAGGTTAATCTAAGATTCTATACTATTGTTCATCCTTAGTGATACAGGTAAATGGAACACATCAATTTATGTTTATCAATTTATCTTTAATTACAAATATGATTCTAAAGCTAACAAAAGCACGCTGTTTATAGAAAGCAGTGTTTAATCAAACTACAGCAATCGTTTGGTCATTGTGTCTAAAACTGACATCTTGTAGGAGCTTTCTTCATTCCATTTTCAAATGCTAAATTCATTAAGAAGTTTTGGGGCAGTCTTTCTTGAAGTAAACAGAGGATTCCTATCTCCATTTTAATAAACCAAGAAGTTCCAGGAATTTGTAAAATTTGTTGTATGAGTACACAAATTTAACAGCTATGACAATGATTTATTTTCCATTTCTGTCCTCTATGAAAACTTTCTGTACGCAAATTCCTACAGAAATGTCAAAAAGGTTTTGGTTCCAGACCTTAGTATACAATATCTTGACATATCTGCCATCAAGTCATACAAAGTGCAAATAAAGCATATACTTTCAAAAAACAAAAACAAAAAAACAATCACTAGTTGATCACTGTACCTTTCTAATTACTAAACATTTTACTGACAATTCAATGGATTATTCTTTCATTTATAGACCAGGTCACTATTTTTTATGAGATGGATGAATACACTGAGTCTTGTTAGTAAAGACTGATTTCAGTGCATATACTGTTTTTTTCATAAGCAATCAAACTGTAGATAGCAAAAGTCTGAAGATTTTTCACACAAAATTGCAAAATAGCCTTAGATTTCAATGTTGTTGTATTTCTTATTTTTCACTGTATAAAACAATGTAATAATCTAATCTTTCTGTAAGTAGATGATGACAGCCTGAAATAAAAACAGTTCACCAAAAGTTCTCAAAGTTTTAATCAAGAAATATAATTCTGAAATCATTTACGTATTAAGGACCATACTGAACCCACTGTGGTCAATGGCCAGATTCCTCTGTCATCATTTAAGCCATGATCCATTCAGTGACTTTATGAAGCAAAGTAGTCTTCCAAAGACAAGCCTAAAATTGTGTTCTTAGCTTTTACAATAAGATGACGTGGTATTTTTGTTAAAAGTGAAAGTATATTCAGTTTAAGGTGCTGAATCATGGAGACTCACAATCTGAATGAATGCTAATAGCACATTTAGGCTCTTCAAAAAATACTTCACATGGAGGCTTTTCTTCCTATACACAAAAATAAATCCTAGATTCAGTCAGCAGACCAAATTTCTATACTTAAAAGAAAGCAACGGTTATTGGACACAAAATTTCAAACTGTCAAACAAAGGAGGAAACACATTATGAAAAATTAAAACGTGCAGTCTCCTTCTTTTAAAAATAAATATGTATATACATAGAACTTTATTCTATATTTAGGAAGCAGACAGTCAATATCTTATTTGAAAAAAATGATAAAAAAAAATTTTCTTCATATCAGAAAGAGCATTGTTTGTAATAAAGACAGAAATGTTTGAACACTTCAACCCTTACTTAGTCAAGCTTAGCATTTTTACTATTCGCCAAAATTAAATGGCAATGATTTAAAGACATTATTACTCTAGAAATAAAACTACTTATAGACCATAGTTGTTTTGTGTCTTGTGACTTGTAGCTTAAGCAGAGTCCAGTCACTGTCAACAGTTTAACAGACAAAAGACAGATCTTTCAGCAAGACAAAAAAATGTTTGCATTGAATGTTTTTTTCATATTTTTTAATACATTAATTCAGTCATTCTCAAAAGCACTGTATGCATCTTCTGCTTTTGAATATTAGTTCCGATGATGGTCCTCAACAGAAAATCCAACCACTGAAAGAAGTGACAGAAACACTTATAAATTCTGAAATTTAACAAGTAAGTACAAGTTGAAAACACGAAACAAAGACATCAACAGCCCATCAGAAAGCTGTTGAAAAGTAAATGACACCTAAATTACACCTTGTAAAAAAGGTTTTATATGTTTATTTTTATACATGCTGATACTTAAAAATGAAATTTGAAAAACAGCGTAATCTCTACTTAATTTCAGAAAAGTTACATTATAAAGCATCATTGATATCGTATTCTTTTTGTAGAGTACTACATCCATCCAAGGTCAGAAAATACACTCTGGTGAAAGGAAACTCATTTCAGTTCTTCAAACAAAATCATGTTCACAGTAATGTTCAGTTCCATTGGCATGAACAGTCTACAGGCTCTTGAATGACATACATAATTTCAGTGCCGTTTCCTGAGCAGTGTAGAGGCACAGTCAGATTGCGCGTTCCATGTTCTCGACAACATTTACAGAATCTTAAATGACTATCAATATTGACATTGAAAATTGTTGCAGATGGGCATTTTCCATCACAAGAAGCCACATTTATCTACGAATAAATGAAGAATTGGAATTAGACATCTTAGGATTTGTTTCAGGATGTAACATTCCAAACTTCTTTCTGATTAAGATCGATTTTTACATTTGAAAAGAACTCTGATCTTAAAAGTTAACTTTTAAAATTCATTCAAATGGAGATACATTTTTTAAGTACAGTTTATGTGAAATCATCTGTTTTTCGTTATTTAATCATGCACTCTTTCTTAGCTTGGAGCAAGCTCAACTTTGTGCTGTGGATAACAAAACTGAATCCTTACTTTACTGATGAATAACATCAAAACATTGTAGCTAAATTAACATTCATTTCATGTTCACTGCTGAAAAGTTATATTCTTCTAAGGAAAACAAAGGATAATCTGTCACTCTCTTTTAAGGTTCAAGAGGAAAAGTGTAATAGTGCAAAAGCATTTTCCTTTTGTACTCATAGTGCTTGTAACTAAGGGTGCAACATAAGTTGTGTCATCACTGTAACAAATACATCCAGAAAGTAGATGTAACAATCCAGCAAGGGAAGAAGTTGGCTATAAAATTATTTGTGCACTACACTAAAGCAGGCACGAGCTTTCTCTCATACAACATTATGTGAAGTCTTCCTAGCCAATACTGTAGCAGAAATTGGTAGATTGGCAGTTTTCATTAGAACTTCAACAAATGCTGATATGCTAGGAAATCAGAAGTGATTATACTAGACCTAGGTTTTTTTTTGTGATATTGTTTTAATTTAATTTCTTATGCAAATGAAGCCTATGAAATGTACTCTCTGATGCACTCTCTTCAAGCAGCACTTCAACATAAGGGCCATATCCAAAGAAATTAGGTCAACAGGTTAGTCTTATAGCTTTCATCAAACTTGAGAGCAGAAAAATAACTTCCTTAGATCTTGTCCTAGTCATTAACAATCTCTCTCATTATACTCCCTCAATATTTACTGTTCTAAAACTAAATAAATACAGGACACACTCTTATTACTGTAGTGAAGCCTTATCTATGTTTTCCTTCTATCAGGCTGGAAATCAACCTGCCCAGCTTTCAGTCTGTGATTGTGTTGCCTCTCCTATTAAGACTATTAAGGTTTTTCAGTAAAATCTCATTGCAGGCCTTTCAGAAGTCCCAAGACATTGTGTCAACTGCTTCTCTTTTAAGTGTTACATTCTTATCAGACCAGTCCTGGGTTTTATAGACAGAAATAAATCAAAGTTGAAAAATAAGATGCCTTAAATAGATAACAAAGTAAAGGGAACTGTGAATTTATGATACGGAGACATGCATTGTGGAGGAGATGACACCCAGAGAGTAAAGTTCTTTAAGGGGGAGTGTAGCCCATTTACCATCACACTGTAATGGGACACATTTCTACTACTCTTTTAGAATGGGATGTTATTTCATGGGGAAGAGTTTAGTGTACTTGTGCAAATACTCTGTGTACTTTTCATTTGAAGCCAGGGAGGAGGGCTCACTCTTCCAGCCACAGGAACAGCTGATTTAGTTCCTTTTACAAGTAGAATAACATTCATCAGGTCAAAGGCGAGCTTTTGAGAAGACAGCAATATTTTTTGTTGCTTGTAGATAGCTATGGCCTACTTCTTGATACTTGACTTGATCATGGCGTAGGGCCAGCATGAAAAATGGTTTTTTTATTCTTACCGGGCTTTGACTTATACAGTCATTTTTCCTTATAGTTGTCCTGATTGTCATTTTCTGGCAAATCCTTTCTTCCTTTTTGCCTGATAAAATATGGAAAAAGATGCACGTTGAACTGATTTGCATTTGTACCAATTTTTTTATAATAAAAGCATGAAAATATTCAAATAATTTTAATGATTATGCACTATTTTTATTTATGTACATACTGATACTACTACTTCCTTATGTAATTAAAAAAATATATATATCCTCATATATTAATAAAAAATTCCTGTGGGGAATTATCAATTTATAGCTGGCACATGAAGTATCAACTGGTGCATTAAGCTATACAGATTTTATAAATATGAAAACAGTAATAAGATTTAAAATTGCCCATATAGCAAGCATTATAGTAATTAGGAGAAAGATGCATAAATTTTGAATAATATTAGAATTAACGCTGTTTTTAATGGGAATACTGAAATTATGATTTTGATACTACACTTCCTTGAACTTGACATTTGAGAAGATAAAGCTGTGAATGAGATTACCGCTTTGATGCTAATTTGAATGCTTAAAATTTAAACAGAACAATAAAATTCAATATTCTTTGGAGAAATAGATCACTGAAGAAACCTTTGAAAGTGAGAGGTGAAAACACTTGCTACATGCTACATGCTTTTACTACCCAGGACTGAATTATGTAGCATTTACAGGATACAGGTTTATGAAAATACTACATTTTCAGTACATCCTGGGAGATACTGATAGGAGATCTTTTTTGTTGTTTGAAAAACGAAGCTGTACAGTGCAAATCCATATTTAAAATAATAATAATATATTAAATAATAACAATAGTATATTAAAATATAATAATATAATACTGAAATAAACATAAAGTCTTCCATGCTGCAGTCCCTACCAGACTATTTAGTATTGATATCTATGTAATAGAAATTATTTTGATCTCAAATTCCAGTAACCATCAAAATCATCTATATTCTGGGCATCCAGCCTACAGAAGAATAACCACTGTTCAATAGGGCCTCTCCACTATCAGCACATGCCTGCGTGGTCAGTTGAACAAATAAAGGACAACTTTTCTCTCCTCCAGAATCCTTTTGTGCATTTTTATAAGATTAGTTGAGCTCTGAGTAACCAATATATTCAACCAGATTTTAATCTGAACATTGCAGGATCAAACTGGATTCTCCTGTGAAACTAGAAGATGATGACACCTGTATTATTTTGATTCTATTTCCTCAGCAGCACTTGACAAAAAAAAATTCCCATTATTCCTTTCCATTGGAAAGCATTTGCCAGCATAAATGTGCGTAGATGATAAGATCCTTGTATTTCTACAAGTCATAGAGAGATAAATCTGGAACATCTCTCCCACAGAGAAAGGCTGAGGGAGCTTTTTCAGCTTGCGGAAAAGAAGGCTGTAGGGAGACCTTTATGTGGTCCTCTTGTACTGGAAAGAGAGCTTGTAAGCAGGATTGGGAATGACTTTACATGATCTAATAATGATAGGACAAGGGGAAATGGTTTTAAGCAAAAAGAAGGGAGATTTAGATTAGACATTAGGAAGAAATTTTTTTTCAGAGGGCGGTGAGGTGCTGGCAGAGGCTGCACAGAGAAGCTTTGGATGCCCCATCCTTGGAGGCATTCAAGGCCAGGCTGGATGAGGCTCTAGGCAGCCTAAGCCAGTGGCTGGCAACCCTCCTCACAGCAGGGGCTTGGAACTAGATGGGCTTTCAGGTCCCTTCCAACGCAAGCCATTCTGCAGTTCTATGATTCAACATTTTATGACATTTCAGCATATAAGGTACCAGCCTAATGAAAACTTCCCTGCTGCTAAACTTTTCACTCTTCAACTGTCAAAAAGATCTGCACTCAGTTCAGGTGTGCTTGCTTTCTTTGCTCCTTATTTGAGTGAGGGATCCTTCTCCACTTACTGCAACTTTTCTATCAATTGAAGGAAAGAAATACTACCATAATGCAATGGTTCTCCAATCACTAAGAATTCTATTTTGAGGAGTATTTATTAACACATGATCATACTTAGGATTGCATGTTTTTTTTCCCCCAACATTTTCATTACTTTGAAAACATTTCATTTGTGACAAGTACAGCATAAATCCATATCTGCAAGGACAAAATCAGACAGGAATGGACACTTTTGCTATATTTAAAGGCAAGAATAGTTTAGACATTATCTTCAGAGTCACGAGATCAGAAAATCTCACAGTAACATTACTTAGGATGACAATATTTTTATCAGTAACATCATTTCTTGTTATAGCTACCCTGTACAGTAAGTTTACGTATTAAAATCATTTTAAGAAATGAACAGGAGGAAGAACCACCCACAACATATACTGTAAATCAATGAACCTAATCTTGACAGGTGCTGAGCAGTGAAACCTGACCAAGCTTTAGAAAATAATGATCTGAAAGGCAAGCAGCAGGATATCAGCATCTCTCAGTATCAGGCCCAATGCCATTAAATGCATGGTTGCATTTAGTGGTGATGACAGATATGTGATATAAACAAGCAGTGCTTACTAAATTACTAAATTAAGAAAATACATTATTAAAAATAATACCTGGTTCACAATTAATACTACCCGTAGGCACTACTGGACTAATGGCAAAGGGTAATAGACCCAATCCAGAACCTGGCAGAACCATTAGGAATATAAGTTTCTCATGAAAAAAAAAAACATGTTGATATAAATGACATTTCATTAATTCTTACACTGCCAACTGCAATTTTTCTTTTAGCAAAAGGTGATGAGCTTTCCTGATAGTCCTCCAAATTTAGGAACTGTGTAGCTGCTTCAAGTCTCACTAAAGATAGCCTAAACTTTATTACTGTCCTGATAAACATAAAACTGAATACCTCCTTGTAAACCAAACTTTTGCAACTCTCTATGGCAAGGTAAGAATTAAATATATGCAGTCACTTTGCATGCATCGAATCAAGCTCTTCCAGAAAGACTATTTGCTCCCATTAAAACCCCAAGGTGTTGCAAGCTCTATTTATACATACTTTTTTTATCCAGTTCACCACTGGGCACATGCTTTTAGTTAAAACAACAACAACAACAACAACAAAAATAGCATATAATTGTATAAATTATATCTTTTTTTAGCAGCCATTTGAGCAAGAATTTCTGAAGTATAACATTTAGCACAATTCTGGTCTGTTAATTTTCTCTATTGATTGTAATTACAAAAAAAAAAAAAAAAAAAAAGCATTCTGTTTATTAAAAGTGCTTTAATTTTCGATGTTTTGCATATTGTAGATTATAACAATGCTTCAAGATCTGTTTCAAGGCTTTGCAAAGCATAGAAACTAGACCATTGATCAATTCTATTTCAGATAAAAATGAATATTAAGTCTTCCTATTCAATATTATTAACTAAAGATTTATTTTAAAAAAAATCCCAAAGACTAATTATTCTGAATGTTCTAATTCTGATGTTAAGCACAGAAAGGTCAAAAGAGGGAGAAAGTAATTTCTCTGGCATTCAACAAGTTCTTGCACTACATAGTTAATTTCATATTTCATATGATTTCATATTCATATTCATATTAACTTCGTATTACTGAGTTTTCTTTTTAAGTACAGATAATTAGAGAACTTGATCAGAAAACTTTTCCGAGTCAAAACTGAAGAGATAATCAGAGTTCACTTGCAGCTTGCTTTTAAACTTGCATAGGTTATGACAATACTACGCAAACTTGCATTACAGTTCATTAAGAATGTTTTAAGGTGACACACTCAGAGAAAGTGAATATATTTCCAGATACCAAAAAGTCAATTTTGTATCTAGGGATTTATCTAGGGATGTGTCTAGGGAACTTTCATATTATTCAACTCCCCAAAACTTTTCCTCATTTGGGATTTCAATATATATTCTACAGTGGAAAGAAAACATTTCCAATTAAAAATATTTTATTTCAGTATTCAGTTTTATAGTATTCTGATTCGAGAAAATATACTGTGATAAAACAGAATGAATTTGTATTTTTGGACAGTGATAATCAAATTAAGAATTTATTTCAGGGAAGAAAATCCTTATCTTTTATGATGCAAATCATATTGGCAATATTTCACAGTCTACTGAGCAATAAAGGTAATCTTTTCAGTATTTTAATTGATGTAATTTTTCATTTTTCAAAGATTATATATGGAGAAATTGGTTATACTCCAGAACAATAATGTTAAAAACCACAAAGACAGCAGCCAAACAAAGCAAGAACTTTTAATAAGAGTTGTTAAGTAACTATAATAATTTTATTTGATTTGTGGGGGGAACAGCATGCTTTTCCCTTATCTTTGTCTCAGCGAGGAGTTAAAAAACACAGCCCTTCAAACCAAAGCTATACTAGCACTTATTGCAGCCTTCATCACTTACAGGTCTTGCAGCAGCCATCATTGTACGTCTGCACAATTCCTCCATTCTAGGAAAATAAAAGGAGAATATATCAAAAAAGACTGTGCTCAATGCAACAGTGCATAGTACCTCAAGAGATGCCATGTTTTAAAGATGTCCAACAAGTACAAAATGATACAATCTGAATTAAGACAATCGCACAGACACTCATCACATGAAGCTTTGGTTCACAGATTCTTCAGTTTTTAACACTGGAAATGAACTTGTCACTACTAATCTTACCTGATCCGATCTCCTTCAAATAAATCACTTAGTTTCTACACACAGCTTTTTATATCATGCACTATCATCTATTTCTCCACTACTGAGATTTAGTCAGAAAGTTAATGAAAATCATTCTTGTAACTTTGTGTATGACATTAAAGGATTTACACCACTTATACACCAAGAAGAGAGTGAATTCCTAATAAAGAGCTATTTAGAACATTATATATATATATGTGTGGGTATTTATACACACATACATATACATATATATACACATAAATACAGACTTCTGAAACAGAAGGTGAATTGCAGAATTTCACATCTGTATGAAATGGTATGAAATGTGAAATGGTGAAAATGCTAAATTACTTTTCTTAAATACAATACAATAATATTCTTTTTTCTTTTTTTTCCAGAGTTGTTTGTTAGATATTGAAAGTGTAAGCAAGTGAAGAAGATATCCTTTAGACTCAGGAAACTTCCAACCTGTCAGCCTTACCCCTGCACTGTGGAAGAAAATGGAACAGATTCTCCTGGAATCTACACTGAGACACAGGAAAGAGAGGGAGGTGATAAGAGACAACCAAGTGCAAGTCTTGCCATTCTGGTGGCCTTCTGTGCCAGTGAACAAGTGAATAGATAGTGAGGACTTCAGTAAGACCTTTGACATGGTCTCCATAATGTCCTTCTCTCCAAATTGGAAATGAATGGACTTGATGGGTGGACTGTTTGATGGATGAGGAACTGGTTGTGAGAGTGTGCTCACAGAGTGGTGGTCAGTGGCTGAATGTCCACATGGAGATCAGTAATGAGAGGAGTCTCTAGCGTGTCTGTACTAGAACTAATGCTCTTTAATATCTCCATCAATTGCATCAACAGTGAGATCAAGTGCACCTTCAACAAGTTTGTAGATGACATCAAGCTGCATGGTGCGGTCAGCATGCCCAAGGGATGGGATGCCATTTGGAGAGACCTAGACCAACTTGAACAGTGAGACCAGGTGAACTTCATGAGGTTCAACAAAAGCTAGTGCAAGGTCTTGTATCAGAGTTGTTGCAACCCCCATTATCTGTATAAGCTGAAAGGATAGAGCACAGGCCTGCCAGAGACTTGAGGATACTGGTGGATGGCAAGTTGGACGTGAGCCAGCAATGTTGCCCTAGCAGTCCAGAAAGCCAACTGTATACTGGGCTGCATCAAAAGTAGCGAGGTCAGCAGGTTGAGGGAGGCGATCCTGTCCCTCTGCTCTGTGTTGGTGAGACCTCACTTAAAGTACTGTGTCCAGATATGGAGTCTTCAGTACAGGATAGATATGGACCTGTTTGAGTGTGTTCAGAGGAGGGCCATAAACTGATTCAAGGGGTGGAACATCTCCCCTCTGAAGACAGGCAGAGAGCTGAGGCTGTTCAGCCAGAAGAAAAGGCCCCAGAAAGATGACAGTAGCCCTTCAGTATATAAGAGGGGGCTATAAGGAAGAGGAGGACAGAGGTTTTAGCAGGGTCTGCTGAGACAGAACAAGGGAGTATTGTTTCAAATCAGAAGAGGGGAGATTTAGATTGGATATAAGGAAGAAGCTTTTTACAATAAGGGTAGTGAAGCACTGGAACAGGTTGCCCAGAGAGGTAGTAGATGCCTCATCCTTGGAGACATTTAAGGTCAGGTGGATGGGGCTGTGAGTAATTTGATCTAGCTGTATGTGTCTCTGTTCACTGCAGTGCAGTTGGACTAGATGACCTTTAAATGTCTCTTCCAACTCAAACGACTGGTATTTACCCTCTCTACATGTTTGTTGATTGTTTTTTGTTTGTTTGTTTGTTTGTATAGTTTGTATACAGCATGTCACAATTGTAAGAATTAGAATTGTGAGAAGTATTACAAAGTTAGAGAAGTAATAAAACAGAAGTAAAAGTTTTTGAAATGAATTTGTAATGTACACAAAATATCCACATTCTTCAAACCAGCTTATATGGGCATGCCAAATTTTCATTTTTAGATATATGGTATAGGTATAGGCATCCTTTCAAGTATAATAAGCATTTTTTTAATATTATACAATGTTTTAACGTAAGGGATAATTAAGTTTATATACATACTCAGCCTCCTAATCCTTGCATTTAAGGAATTTTTAATTTCACATTTATAAGATTTCCAAACTGGTTCATCTGATTTATTTGATATAT
This sequence comes from Tympanuchus pallidicinctus, assembly GCF_026119805.1. Classification (NCBI taxonomy): domain Eukaryota; kingdom Metazoa; phylum Chordata; class Aves; order Galliformes; family Phasianidae; genus Tympanuchus; species Tympanuchus pallidicinctus. Next base: position 24,399,542 of record NW_026294802.1, read on the forward strand.
ATATACACCTTGTCAAAATATTATTCTGAAGTAAAGTAGTACATAGTGATTAGCACTTAATACAGCAATATCTCAAGTACAATTCCAATTCAATAATATTTTTAAATGTAGTCAATATTGAAGCCTGAAAATAGTTTTTGCACGCTTAGATCCTGTTAGCCAAAATGCAAACAGAAAACTAGAAAACAAGACTAAAAATTTATCACTTACATCTTCTTACTTACCACTTTTTTTAAGTTTAAAGAAAACACACAAAGTATGTGTGCCCTTTCAAGTGCGTCCATACTGACAGATGAGTTATTGTTACTCACCTCAGCCAAAGTACAAACCTTTGTGCACTCAGTGTCATTGAAAGGGGGACAGACCACACCAGAGCCCACTATCATAGCCCCCAGCACAGTCTTTGCACATGTGTAGTTCGTGCAATTGTATGTCCAGGTGCTGCCTTCCTAAATGCATAATACAAAACCATTGTCAGCAAAGACAACACAGTTCATCTGTATCTCTACTCAAGTGTCTGTAAAAGTGATGCCTATGTGCTGCAGGTATGTGCTGGAGTGTAAGGTTTGTTGAAACCTGTCCACACTAGTTGAGGGAAAGCCATCCTGTAACTGCAGCAATGGCTCCTATATGGAGATACTAAGTGTACTAGAGTGGATCTGCATCAGAAAAAGGGCTTGCACTTTATTTTGCCCTCAAACCTCTAAAATCAATGACAAGGATGAAGCAAGGTATGGCAACACCTAAATTTCGCTGTATGTGGTTGCTGGAGTGCACCATCAGGATCCTGAATCCCAGCGATTCAGTTTGAACACTTGCTTGTAAAAATCACAGCAGGGAGAAGAGAGGCTATGGGAAGAGAGGAACACAGGAGTCCTGATGTGGATCCAGAAGCACAAAAGTATTCCCAGGTCATCTAAATCACAGCATATGACTTAGAGCTACAATTAGATCTCTGTTTTGCACTTATCTGGCCTTAAATAAATGCTGACATTCACCCATCTTTGTGGAAGATAATTACAACCAATAAAGTGAAACATAGTATTCATCTACTGTGAAATGGCAAGTCTAAAAATAAATACACCTTTTCCCTATTATGTAATTTACCACAGACAGCTGCTAGTTGCATAAACAACACTAAGGAAGTTTGAAGCAAGACTCACATAAGGAAGTGACAGTCAGATTCCTGTGTTTATCGTATTATTATACTTATTTTCTGTCCCTCTCCAGAGGTATTTACCTCATACACAATTTGTGTGCCATTCTCAGTAAGAACAGAACAGGACACATTTTGACAGGTACCACAGCAAGTATGGTGACTGGAAGAAGGAATATACAACTGATGCTGAAAGAAAAGGAAAACCAAAAAAGAAAAAAAAAAAGAGGTTGCTTTAAATATACACATATATATAGTTTATATATATATAAAATATGAAAATTCATTGAATTCTGAAAATAACTACACCTAAATGAACAATGTATGGATGGATATATTTATGTTCACTGCTAAAAAACACTTAAAAGATGCTGTTAAGTTTTTTTAGCTCTTGCTGAGCAAACTGGACTAACCAAAAAACGTGCCTTCTGATTTTCATCTTAATTGTGAAATTTTATTTATTTGACTGCATAATTTCTCTGTTCTAAGAATACTTACTGCTTCACATTGCTGGGAACAGTTCACTGTTGTAAAATGCATGGCATTGTATCCTGTGTTGTGATCTTTTTCTTGTAAACACTGCACAGTGTAACAAAGGTCTCCATCCAAGTACTGAATCACTGATTGTCCAGGATTCAGTACAGTTACCTCTTGGAAGATGCACACATCATCCTTCTCTAACACCAAAAAGAAAAAAAATATTATGAAAGAAATAAAACATCACCAAACAAAGTAACAGACAAGCTGCAAGAACAGAAGTAAGGAAATGTTCTACATGCTGCAAAAACCTTCCAAGTTTTAGACTTGATTGGTGTGTGGTGTAAATTACCAAACAGGAAAAGAACGTGAGGGTGTAATTCAGCTCAAGGAAATGCTAAAAAAATGCCTATCTGCCTAAAATTGATAATATTTCTTCTATGGAAGTTAAAAACAAAACAAAACAAAACAAAACAAAGGTTGCTTTTATTTTTTACAGTTACGATATTTAAAATCAGACCACTTACATTACATGAGTTATTCTGCAATATTTTTCTGTCTTTCTGTCCGTTAAGATAGTACTCCTACAATTAATTGTGAGACATTATTATGTTCAAGCCATTATGTAAATCTGTGCTTTGTTCCTAGAGGCAGTTAAGCCTGAGCTACAACTGGCATTGAGGAATGCCTCACACACTTTTGAGCGCTGTGTGGGTGAAATCCCCTCCACACAAGGTGGCTGAGTTATGGAAAGGAGCAATTTTAAAATTGGGCACATGCCCTCATGCTGGCTTATTGAGATCAGTAGCACACATGGATGGATGGATTCATAAATATATAGATTGATTGATAGATAAATAGCATGGACACTGTAAATACCTTCCCATGCCTCACACTGTAAGCCACAAAACTGATGAGTTAGTAGAGAAAGCGTAATTCAAAAACGAGAGTATAATTATTTATCTATGTAGATTGTTTACATTTGAGATGATAATGGCCCTATTTTGGTTTTCTTTGCATGCCTTTTTTAGTTTAATCTAAAACCAAGCAGATATGAATAATAAAAAGTTACCACAAATGTAGTGAGTGCATCCACAAGCACTGGAAATACTACTATCTACTTTTTGAACTTCTCCCTGAGTATAAAAAGATAAAAAAAGTTTGAAAAGATACACACAGATAAATGTAAAGCCAAGAAGAGAGATTTTCTCCAAAAAAATTAAATTATGGTCTTCATTGCTTCTGCCTCTTCTTCCATGAAAGAGAAAAACTGCAGTGACCTCAAGAAAAAATAGCCCATTTCAAATTACTCAATGTATTTATCTTTTTAAACAAGAGCAGAGGACATCTGTTTAACCAGCAGAATGGCTAAACAGCAGGTTTGTTTCTGAGATACAAATTTATTTCAATAATAAGTATATCAGGAAAGGAATGCCTGCTCTAAACTTTCTTCCAAAAGAGAGGTAAAACTGTTAAAATCTGTAGCTTATATATATATGTTACATTATGCAATCTTCACATAAAGAGAAGTATAAACTACTAGCATTTGATAGGGACACTGTCCCTTGTCACTAGAGTAATAGTAGGAGTTTGAACATTGATTTGTAATTATTTTCCAGATCACAGTCCCAGTTGTGAGAGTCTACAAAGAACAAAATATTTATGATTTCTCATACCTGCTATACTCAATAATGCTAAATCATTCTAACTGAAAGTATAAATGATTAACAAATAACGCATTTGTCCAAATTCACATTTGATCAAAAAGTTCATCCCTTATTAATTATTAAAAACACTTATGAATTGTTGAAGTGGGCAAAATTCCAGCATATTGGTTTGAGTCAACATTGGGCTGAATAGCATTACAGTTACTCTTCTTCTTTTGTCATCCTAAAACACACAGATTGAAATTTCCACAAGGAACATCAAACAATACTGTGCAGAAACCTGGAGTTTCATGCCATGCAGCTTCATGCCTGAGTTGGGGGCTGGTGGGCCCTGTTACAACTAATTTAACAAAGAATGGAAAAGGAGGAGTTAGAACACAGCCCACCATTCAAAATGCATTTAAAGGACAGCTCTTACCAATTTGCAAGTCATCGTAGTAGCATTTTCACAACTACATTCTGAGAACAAGAAAAGCATGTTAGTCAATTAGCTAATTGCTGGTTTTTATTAACAGCAGTGGCTAAAGAATGAAGTAATTACCACAGTGCCATTCTGGACAACACTTCCCAGGTATTTTTTCCTTCACAAGTGTCATGTCATCTGTGCAATTCATAGGAGGCTCAGGACAAAACTTTTCATCACAAACTAAATAGGGAGGAAAAACAGATATCAGAATTTACTTAAATTTCATCTGAACTTTCCAGCTTATATTTCTTCTAATAAACCATTGCAAAAATAAGGACATTTTTTAGATCTATTTTTTTGCTTATGTGTCTTAAGTATCTCAGTCATATTTGGAACTGAAACATAATCAAAGATTTTCAAAAATGTCTCCAGTTGCCTTAGAGAAGTTTTAAATTTAGAGAAACCATTATGGAGCAACCATTTAATACTCTTTCTTTGAAGTGTCTTGGGCTAATAACAAGCACCAAAGACAAAGTCACACCTTTTATAAAAACAGAATTATTTTTTTTCTCTAAGCTTTGCTGCAAACTTAAACTAAATTTCTGTAATGTAATGGGGAACAGCTTTCCCCCTAGAATGACTTTAATAACTGCACATGCCTGCAACATTGAAGAGATTTATGAAGACTCTGAAAGAAGTCTACATAGTAAGATCTATATTTCTAGCTGTGAGAAATCGGAAAGACAGTGGCAAAAGCCTTTGCATACTTTCACCATCGTGGAAGTAATAGAGAAGGAAAGGACCAGAAGGTGAAACCACCTGAAGTAAAAATCAGCAAGCTCCAAACCTACTGGAAGAATCCAAATAAATTGAAATAACCCAGAGACTGTACTAGGACAAGAGTTAATTCAGGAACACCCACTGATCTAAATTAAGCAGTTACTGACATTACTTAAGAACACATAGTAGTCTTTGTGTTTGATAAGGCTAGCAAAATGGCTACATTACACTGCAAATATTTTTCTTGGTCTGCTTACTGTTTGAATACTAATCAGACCAGTGGTATTTGAAACTCATGGCCGAGTACTTCACCTGAAAATCAGCAGTCCAAACGCTAATGAAGAGGACAACAGAGGTTTAACACATTTTATTGCAGATGTTTTTAATATATGGATACTTACCAACAGTTGTATATTTATTCAGTAAGGATGGGATTCAGACCAGATTAATATATCAGTATCTAGATCTCCATGAAAGTAGCCATGTACTGCTTGGTGAGGTACATAAGCTCTACTGACTGTGCTGGCTAGACTACCAGTGAATGTACCAACAACTCTAAATCCACCTCAAAAGTAGACACCCTAATTTCGAGTATTTAGTCTCTAGACAAAGTCCACCCTAAATGCTGCACCAAAGAGATGTTCAACACACTCCCTGTTTTTTTTACTAAATTTGGTAACAGACTGTATTAATGTTTACACTCACCACAATAGTAATGAGGACAACAGTAACGTATGGTATGAAGGTCTACGGTGAGAATTTCCCCTTCATTACACAAGGGAACAGGCTCAACACAGGATTCACAAACTAAATTAAAAATAAACAGTTATTTACAAATTTTAGGAAGTTAGCACACACAAGTTTTCTTTAATATTACAAGTCATGCTTATGTGGGTAACAGATCTTTTATGGAGTGACATTCAAAACTACAGATATAACAGTTGTGCATGCTCTTAGGTGTCAGAACTTACACTAGTCAGTTTAGTGTTAAAGAACCACAGAGACTCAGCTGCAATGCATGATATATCACTGACTGCATAGATCTTATAATTCAGTTGTGAAGAACAGTGTGTTAACAATATTATTTTGCAGAGCAAATATGAAGTTAAAAGTAATGTTGGAAATTTCAGAACACAAGAGTAATTCATGCTCAAGACAGCCTGGCTTGTGTAAACTCCTACTAGCATCAATTCCTGGTTTCAGTTACTGTATTTAAAAATACAGATTGTACTTAACTACTCCTCAGTTACCTACCACAGAGATAAGAGAAACAGCAGGGATCTTCCAGTTTTGCTTCAACAATAAATTGGTCTTCTCTGCAGTCCAGCTGAGAAGAATTGAAACAAACTGAAGGATCACATTCTGTAAGAGATGAAATGTATGTTAAGAAGAGTCACAGAAACAATGCTAAAAAGATAAATAAAATGTATTCCTACCTTTAGTAAAAAAAAAAAAATAGTCAAAGAAAAAGTGAGACTGTAAACCAGAAGTAACACAAAACACAAATAAATAAGTATTGAAGAATTTGAAAAAGATATACCATATCCAAGTGTTATTTAGTGTCCCATTCTGCTGAAAATTGGACCAACTTGTAAAATGAAGTTTCTTACAACAGACATTACAAGATTGGAAAGTGTTGAACAAAGTGTTTATTCGGGTTTCCCTTACCGCATCGGTACTGTGGACAGCAGGACAGGGGGCTGTAGTCTACAATCAGTTTTTCACTGCTTTTGCATATTGGAATAATAGCATCACACAATGACATGTTACATTCTGCAGAACAAAAAAAAAAAAAAAAAAAAAAAAACGAACTGTTTTCATGTATTTGAAACCTACAGCAACCAAGTCAGCTTACAGCACATCACCATGTAGGCCTCCCACTTCAACCCAGGGCTGTACAGCTCCATTCATGTGCAAGAAAAGTTAAATCCCTCCCAGAGGGATACCTGTATTTACTTGTCCTGCTTCCTGCATATGAAAATGTTTCCTGAACAAATCAACAATACAGTGTCAGTTACAGGTAGCTGAGGCACCAAAGTACCAGATCAGCTGGAACATTTGTTCTCTTTTTCCCTGAAGATGTTTTAAGAAGTAAATATCTTCTGCTTAACATTTTAGCAGCAATAAGCATATTCCTTTTGCTGAGTACTAACTTGAATATTAGTAGTCAGTGATCACCTCACAGAGTGCTACTTTCTGGGACATAGAGGAATGCAAAGTTAGAGGGCACTTCACTTAGCAAGGCACTCGTAAGAATGCATGTGATTCTGTGATTCTGTAATGTAATGTACCAGTAAGCTCTGGTAACTGCCCTACCTACCAAGCTACTTCTGTCATGGAGTGTTTCTCAATTTCTTTTGAAATCCTTCAGAAGAGCTTAAAAATTCATTTTAAACAGAAATCTTGTTTCATTAGTAAACTTGAAATAACTAAGTTTTGATTTCACTGAGTTAGTTCTTAAAAGAAAAGTGATAGTGTTGATCCAACCAGCCACAATTACCTAAATAACACTTCTCAGAAATGTCACCTTGAATCCCTTCAAAAAAAGAAACCTTTGCTGACAAGTACCCAGTGTTTAATTTACACTTCTGTAACTGAAAATACATGTGACATACCACAAACTTTTTTTGGACAGCAATCCCCTACTTCCATGACAAGGACAATCACTTCCCCTTCTCTTTCACAAGCCAGTGGTGGATCCTCATTGCATTCAGGTTCTACAGCAACAATACTTCCATTTTCTAAGCAGCTGTATATGCAGCAGCCTCTCGTGGACCCATTCCAGATCTCCCCAGCAGAGCGGGGTTGTCCTCTGTTATCTGTACATGCTGAGAGAAAAATGTTGCATCCCTTTGACAAGTGGAGAATTAAGACTGCAAGCAATGAATTTGTTTGTTATCTAGGTGACCTTACTGCTTAAAAGAGGAGCACTTCAGAGCATTATGATGAATCAAGAAAGGATGATGATATTAAACAAATGCTTTTTTATGGGTTAAAACAGTCAACAAATGCAGGGAAAAGAAGCTGCCCCTGCTACTCCTCCTGAGTACTCCAGGAAAGAAAGCCTGGGAGCAATGGAAGAATGACCATTAATTTTCTCCTGCAGAATTAAATTAGGTGAAAGAACATACTCAAGCTGTAGCTTGAGATAAAAGCTAGGCTCTGTAGAATAGAGTTATACTGGATTCACACCTTCTGAAGTCTGACTTAGAATTTAAACATTGTTAACGTTGATCTGTAGTTATTAGCAAATTATTAGTAATATTAGTAATATTAGCAGATATTTGCAAACCCCCTCTGTCCTAGTGCACTTACTACATTTTTCTTCTGGAACACAGAAGTCCGAGTTTGTTCTGTGTAGAACAGTGCCACGTCTACACACACAGTCTTCCCTTAAATAAGAACACGTAGAATCTTCATACGACCACTTATTCAAGCATGTCTTGGCTTCACAGGGTTTCACACAAGGCTGGTACTCCTTGCCCTCAGGACAATTCAGTGCTGCAAGTTGTAAAAAGAGGAAACTGAGTATTGACTCTTTCAAAATTTCATTGGATAAACAAGTAGTAGGAACAAGAAAGTGTATCATAGAAAGCATACATTTCTATATTTAGTGGCACTTTAGTTAAGCTACTCATTCAATCAACATTATAATTCTAGTGATAAATCTCAAGACTTGTACCATGCCTTACTAATACTGTGGTAGAATGAGACAGTACTAAGAACAGCAAAAAGAAATGCATTTTTCTTAACCCATCACTGAACACTGCAGCAGTATAAAGTCACATTAGGATATGGAACATTGCTGTCAGCTTACGACAGTAATCGGGTGTCCTCCATTTAATGCAGATATTGTGCTTGTTGCATAAAGCTACATATGCAGAAAGTGCATCACACTCATAATTCCAAAAATAAGTACTGTTGATCCACATCTTCTCACAAAATTCCTGTGGTGAAACCTAGGAACACATTTTAACTGAGAATTAACAAGTAGAAGAGCTTTCTGTAATTAAAATTAATCATTAATTACAAGAAATAATACAGCTACAGGAAAATAAAATCAAAATTAATGCTTAGAGTAAATATATAATGTTTTTTTCCAGAACATTCATTCCGCAGAACTTAATCTGCCAGAATTTATTATTCTCCTCAATGTGTATGAAAGAAAATCAACTTCCTAATGGATGAACCAACCTGGCCATTTCTATGCTATGTCAGATTTTGTTATAGACCAGGCAAACATGTAATTTCATTGTACCTGAGGCTGTGAGAGTTCTCCTGGACACGTAAATGAAGTATGATTTCTGACTATTCAGATTAAAGTATTTCATAATTAGATACGTTCAAACAATTATGAAAAGCATGCTTCTAGCACTGGTACTATTCTATTTTCTTGATTCCAAACTTCTTACCACTGTTCTTTCCCTCCATCATTCCATCCCATTTTGTTTCTGTGGCAGATAGCTCTAAAATCTCTTTAACCCATTTCTCTGGGAAGAATGGTCTATATTATTTCTAACGGGGAAAAACGAAGAGTGAGTTTGGGAGTTTTAAGGAAGGGGTTCAGCTGCTTGCAATACCTGTAGTACCATTTGTCTGGGATGAAAATCACAAAGAGTACTGAAAGCAAAACCAGGCTGGAAAAAGAGCAGTGAGAAATTATTCTGAATTAAGTGGGAGAAGTGGGAAAGTCAATCCTGAGGGAGATGGGATTTCTCATTTCACGTTGCAGATGTGCTGCACTGGCTACCTCTAGTGGTAGCCTGCGTGCAAGACCTACAACCCCATTTGAAAGAACAGTTTCCAAAAATATATAAATTATTATGGTTTCTGTAAGAAAAGCTTCAAAACTGTCAACATAATAGCAACTACATCAGAAGTGGAAATGTAATTAGTACAATCAGTCTCAGACTGCATGAGTTGCTGTTATATAAAAAAAAAAGAGTGAGGCTTCCATTTCTAGTGACTGTTGTCAAGCTTTTCCTAAAAATATCTCTTCAGGAACACACCTGCGTTGAGATAATGACCTGTTGTCACTCCTGTGAGCTCTGCCTACTCAGTGATTTAAGAAACAGCATAATAGCACAGAGATCCACATAAATGTCTGTTTCATTTTAAGTAACAAAAACTTAATAACTAAGATGATAAAGGGCCTGGAGCGTTTCCCATATGAGAAAGGGCTGAGTAACCTGGGTCTGTTCAGCATTGGAAAAAGAAGACTGATGTTTATAAACATCTATAGGGAAGTGGGAGGCAAATGGATGAGGCCAGGCTCTTTTCAGTGGTGTGTAGTGATAGGACGAGGAGCAGTGACCTAAAACTTGAACACAAGAAGTTTCATACAAACATGCAGAAGTTCTTTACAGTAAGGGTGATGGAGTACTGGAACAGGCTGCACAGAATGGTTGTGAAGTCTTCTGTGCAGATTTCATGACCCATGTGGACACCTACCTGTATGACCTATTGTAGGGTACCTGCTTTAATAGGGGGGTTGGACTCAGTGATCTCTTGAGGTCCCTTCCAATCCCTGTGATTATGTTATTCTGTGTTTATTTACAATGGACAGCATGACAAAAATATTTATTAAAGCCATCCATCCTTTTGTGAACTCTTGAAAATAAACATAACATTAAAAAAATCTGCATCACTCTCACTCTTTTCTTAATTACACAACTTATTTAATTTGCACCTGGAATTTCTTTGTACTCACTTTATTGTGACAATGGATGAAAAAACTTCTGTTTAACAGTTCCATACAATATGTGCAGTTATCTTCAGTACAGTTTCTTACTGGTCTCCTAGTTGTTACATCAAGAGATTTCTCAATTTCCCAGCTCTTAATGAACACTTCAATTTCCTCCATATTTGTAATTATGGTTCTGTTTTGCATTTTCAGATCATCAGTAGGATCTCCATTACACACCCCTGGAGAGAGAGCATCATGTTCAAAGCAAAAACAGAAAGAACCAACAGAACATGGCGTATTACTTCCTTTGAGAAAGAAATGTGCATTTGATAAGGTAAGAATAACATTGCATGAAGTTCATGTGTGAGACTTAGCATCTGATTTTTAAGTCCAAGCAGCTACATGTCCACAGTAGTTCCAATTGTATACTTGTGATTTTATTATCATCTTAGTAAAATGAGTAAACCGTGCAATACAAGTAATTATACTTTTGCCAACAATGAACTAACTTTTAAGAAAAACTGTTACCAAAAGGTGCTGTTGAAGGTGAAAAATTTACTGACATGGCACCAGATTCTGTTACTATTCTACTGAACAGCAGCCAGCTGCATAGAAGTTAGTGCAGGTGGCTTTCAAAATAAGTGCATGTTGCTGACTTCATTCAGTCTAAACTGGACATTCTAAATGCAAGAAATAGTGAAAGTGAAACGAACCCTTTGAAGACCAATTTACTTTTTAAATTGAAAATGTTTTTCCTAATCTATTTATTAATGTAAGAGTAGAAAAAAAAAAGAAAAAAAGAAAAAAAAAAGCCCCCCTAAATGCCTGACATCCACTCTCTACCTGAATGCATTACAGGTTGTATTCAGTTAATTTGTCAGTGGAAATAGAAACCTCCAATAAATATATAAGTGAATGACATCAATCTTTTTAATCTTCACAATAGTGTATCACATCCCAGGATCAGCCAGCATTTTTGTAGCTTTTTTCTACTTTGCTTCTGCATAGCCCAGTCCTTGCCTTCATGCTTCCCGATACCTTCCAGGGTCCACAGAAGGCTAGTCTGTGGTGACAAGCCCTGTTATTCTCCTAGATGGCAAGGAGAAGCACAGAAGATGGTACTTGCATGGTAAATATTTGACAGTATTCTTAACAGTACTGTTTCTTTTTGCTACCTCAGTGCCTAGAATTTGAAAAATACTTTGTTAGGAAGGATTTGCTTTCACACAGAATTATCATTTTACTCTTGTTAATTAACATAATTTCAAAAGCCAAGCTCAAATAGAATTGTTAACATAATCACTAGAAGTCACAAAAGCCATAGGGATAAAATCACAAAAATGAATATAGAAAAGAGATGTAAATGCTGAATATGAAAACAATTAATTGCCACCACAGTCTCACCACAAAGTCCTTCTGTCATTATTGATGTGTTAGAGTGCAATCCATACTGTATATCTATGATGCCAGTAATATGAGCCCACTTGATGCTAATACCAGCTGGAGTATTAACGGCATACATTGCACCAGTATCCTGAATACTCAGTCCTTCTTTTGAAAATGGTAAGGATGGGATTACAGAATCCACCACTACCTAAAATAAATCAAATATAGACTTTAGGGATAAAAACAGATTACAAAGAGTTATTTTATATGACATCTTTACATCGAATAGCAAAAGAGATTTTATAGCCTCTGCCATATGCTGTGTCAGTAATTGCTCTGCTTAAATCACAGTGCTTCTTGTCAGTGACACTGTAACTGCAGATGAAATAGGCATAAGAAAAAAATAATGATATGGAAATCTTTTCAAACTAAGCAGTATCCCATACTTATCCCATATCATTTGGTTAAAATAAAAAAAATATATATCTAAGCTCAGTTATTCAAAGTTACCTATTCTAATCTGTTATTGTCCACATAAATGACAGCTTAAATATCTATTACATCTTGACAAGTTTCTGTTCCGTTTGATGTTATCTGGAAATACATTATCAATTATGAATGCTTTTGTAGCTTTTAAAAAATCTTTAATATCTTGAAACACTTTGAAATGCCATATAAGTGGCAGGCAAGTAAATCTGAGTGTCAGAAACTTTTTTATTTTCCCTAGCATATCACAAATCACTGGCAATATGAACTGCGGAAGAGATCCTATCACTCTAAGTCTGACCTACAGCATTCTACAATAGAATAGCACTACAGTTACCTCTTTAGTGTACACGTGCTATATATTGGTGACAAAAACTTACTTTTCTTTCTAAACGATTGATAAGTAGTTTGGATGTATGTGTTGTTACATTTAATTTCTTAAAACAGAGCCCTGACGCGCTTGCAGGAGGAACCTTGAAAGAAAAGCAATGAACAAGTTTGGTTACAATTTTTGAGGAGGAAGGGAATTATTTCCATAGGTGTAATATTAACACAGTTTATAATTAGTAGAAGAAAAAAAAGCACTTACTATTTTTCTTATTGAATTTGCACTCTGGAAAACATTGAAAGGTAGATTAGAAATGCAACAGTAACTTCCAGAATTCTTATTTGGCAAAAACAAATTGACTGTTTTCTTTGTGTTTAAACGTTTTTCTACAACTAGTTTCCTAATTAAACTAGTATAAAACTAATTAAACTCAATATGTTTCCTATAAATAATAAAAAGTAATACACACAATGAATCTTTTAATGAACTGTTTTTAGAAACCAATGCATTTTTATCAACTGTTAGATCCCTAACACAATAATTCCAGACACAACTACAATTACCATGGAAATGCAAGTTTCTTACTTGATTAGCAGGACATTTTTCAATGTGAGCAACAATAGTTTCTCCTGGTAGCTTGACTAAAACGTAGGAAGCCATGTTACAGAGGGCTATGCTGTTTCCATCAAACGTAATAACACTCAGTTCAGACAGAACAGAACACTGACCTAAAAAAGAACTGTCATTTAATGAGGTTACATAATATTAGGCATTTCTAAAAACAATCACTTTGACAAATACTTTCATATGAAGTGCATTCATATAAGATACTTTCATATATGTGTCTAGATGTCATTGTTCTGCAGACAGCATACTGAGCCACAAGGAGAAGCATCTTATGTTACTATGTGCAAAACAGCTTAAAACGAGTGCTTTGTTCCTGGGAAAGTTTAAATTGGTGAAAAATTAACTTATGTCAATGTTTCACAGGTAAGGATAATGAATTTCTACGTTGTCAGATTAAATGATAGTGTATTAATTACTTTAATAACAATGTAATTAAATTAATTAAATATAGAAAATATTTGACATGCAAGAGATGCACCCATTCTATCTCCAGATGAATATTAAAAATTATTACAAAGGTTTCAGAAATGCTGCAAAGTTTTTAATACTACTTTTCTTTGAACTGCTGGTACTCCAGGCAGAAATTCTGCTCCCAATCTCTATAGTTTCTAAAAGTCAGTAAGAACTCCATCTGGAGCAGAGTGAAATCTGGAGGTTCTTTTATAAAAGGCTAGTATTTAATTTGTATTCTTCTCCAAAATGTTGACATACAAATATTTTCTAATGATAAATATTCTGAAGATTTTCAGCTGAAAATGTTTATATTCATGTTGCAGTTCTAATTTCAGTGTTTTTGTTTAAAACAAAGTTGACTCCTGAATGTTAATTCAAAGACACCAAAGCATTTACTATATTTCGTTGTGTTTTGCTGATGAGACCCAAGTAATCTCCTTTAAATTAATTTCTGTACTCAACCTCATCTTTCCACTGTAATAGTCTCTCAGTATATCACCTAAAATTTATATATTAAGGCTCTACATTGTAATTATTTATAAATAAAATTACTTACAAGGACATTCCCATTCTGGGCAACAACTATCATTATTAACTTGAACTGGCATTCCTCGAAAACCACAGTCTGGCTTCTGCGCATCCTTAAGGCAGTTCTTTGAAAGGTTGTATAACATCCAGCCCGTATGAACACATACATACTGGCTACATTTGTCGACAGGTTCAAGGTATCTTGGCTTTCATATAGGGAAAAAACAACCAGAATCAATTTTACACTCACTGTACTTACAAAGTATAAACAATTCTTCACTAGTTCATGCTCTGCTCTGAGACAGAATCAAAACATCTATGTGGCCCCTCATATGTACTTGTCATCAGGTCTGGTAGCTAGACTAAAATACTCCTTATCATGCAACATTAAATAAAGTACACACCAATACATGCTTTTGTTCCATGAAACACATTCCTAGCAAGCTAACCGTAGTCTCTAGATCTCTCCAAGTTAACCTGGTTCTAAGTTTAAAATAATGAGAGATTGTTAAATCAACACTTCACCTTCCTACTGTTAGAAAGTAAAAGATCTCTAAATAACCAGAACACTGAGGAAAAAAAGTAGCTCTTTCTCTGAGAAATTGAATACATACATACAAAAATATGGCTATAAAATAAATTGCATAAAATAAATAGAAATCTGAAGATAATTCAGACAGATGAAAAACTCAGGCTGACATGCCAAGAAGGTTTTGATAGTGCAGAAACATCCTACAATTTAGATTTAAAGTGTCTATACTGTACAGACTTAATCATCTTGCTGCTGTGGATTTTTTAATCTGTTATTTTGGAAATGATTGCTTATTTTTGATTGTTGCAGATGACAAGAATACACATTAATTCACACACAACCTTTCTGTTCTGTCTAGCAGTAGTGGAATATTCTATACAAAGCTTTCTGCATTGAGGGTCTGTGTTATGTTCAGTAATAACTCAAAGCATTTTAAGAAATACAGAAGCACACATTCCTATCAGTTTAAACCCTATCACAAAGAGAGAAAAAATAAATTAAAAAAAAATTAAAAAAAGCAGAAACACCAACATTCTATGGTTTCTGCCTTTTTCATATCTCAGAAATATATTTTACTGTATAGAATTGCACATAGCTTTAAAATCAATTATTTTTCAGAGCAATGCATCTAAGTTACAGAATAGACCAGAGTGATATAAAAGGAGGGATGCTACAGGCCTCCAACAATAATTCATTTTATTAAATTGAAAAATAAAAAGAAAAATAGGAGATATTTAAAACCTCTGGTATAATATGCATAACATAATAAATCAGACTGAAAAGGAATATGTATTATGTATTATATATACATATATTAACATTGTGGGGCAAGTAAAAGTGATCATACCACACAGTCAGAAGATGAAGACATCAGTGTATGCATCACTGTGCTGAACAACGTTTTGTCAGCTATAGTTGTCACTGTGTCTCTGCTTGCCAGAGAAGTCTGTGTTTCCACAGGAGAAGAAGACAGAGCCATTTCATCACTAGAATGAGATAAATCTATTAAAGTTCTATCCTGCAGTTCTGTGTGTTCTGTTAAATTGAAATAAGGCTTAATGGTAGTCTGTGTTAGGATTTTGGACCAATCTGATGTCTTGGCATCCGGAACTTCCGAAAGATTTTTTGCTGAGGTTATCCTTACGCTCGAAAAAGGCGAACTCCGACTTACAGCAACTGTCAAATAAGGTAGGAAAGATTTCTCAGTTGTGGTTGACTTTGCCTTGGTTACATTTCTTTGTACATATGAAGTCTGGCTGCTTTCTAAAATACCTACGGTTCTTTCAAGTGAGGTTACATATTTAAATTCTGAAGTTGCAAATGAGGTACTTTTTGTCTTTGATAATGGGCTTGTGGTACTCAATTTCATGACTGTTGTTTTTGGAGTTTCTTTACTGCTCTGTGAAGCTTGAGGTGGAGCAAATGTAAGTAAAGATTTGTATGACTCATACATAGGTGTTTCTATGGTAGTAGGAACTGAAGCTGAAGCCATATGAAACTTTGAATCAGCTAAATCATCTGTGGTCTTTGCAGTAATCCTAGGGTCTACAGTAGTGTCAGAAGCAACTAATACACTGGCTGAAGAACTAGGTGGTATTTTTGCAAAAATATAAGGTGTTCTTAAGGATGTAGCATTCACTGTTGTATTCACTATCATTGATGTAGTGGATTGAGTGCCGATTCCAGCTGATATGACTGATACTGTTCCATCTTCTGCTGAAGAACTTACTGAAGAACTCTGTTTTCCTAGAGAAATAGTAGAGATATGAGCAGTCTTAGGAGGAGGTGAAGACATACTCTATTGGCTTTCTAAAGAGGCCTCTAGAGTTTTAGGCATTAGTAGAGAGGGTGGTATAATGATGCGTTTAGTGATGCTGAAAGGCTTGTAGAAGAGCCTATGTTTAAAATGAATGTCGAAAAATCTGCAGAAATTCAAAGTCTACAGCTGTACTTATTGATCTTGCTTGTATATCTAGAGATGAAACTGGTGCTTGGGAAGAAATTATATTTTGTGGTAACAAAGGTGTTCAACTGAATATGGAAATCAGTGAGTAAACTATTGTACATGAAGTCACAGAATATAGTAGTAATGATAGCAAGACTTTTAAAAAAGATGATAGCATTGTAAAAGAAGGATCTTTAGGAATGAAAGTGCTTGCTGTCAGTGTGACAAGGTAATTTTCAGTTCTGTGTGCTGTCCCTTGTTCTGCTTTTTAATTTTATAATAATATAATATAATAATATAATAACATAGTATTCAGATGTGGTACCAGTGTCCTAGGAAGGAATATTAGAGCTAGCAGACTTCTTTGGCTTTTTAGAAGTGAATGACAGTGAAAAGGAATCAGTTTGCATTATGTATCTTTATTTTCTATTGAGATTGAGCTTGCTACAAACATATCATTGAATATTGTAGGACTTACTATTAAAGACATTGAAGAAGTGGAAGGTTCTTTATAAATACACTTTGAGAGAAAAGTGACATCTCCCATAGGAAGTTTCAGGGAGGTTATTAGGGAATGCACTGGTATAAATGTGTTACAGAGGACTAGGGAAGTGGTTATAGGATTTGAGATGCTACTTGAGTTAAAGATGCAGTAATTATGGACAGAGCAGTTGAAATACTGCCTTTTATTAATGGAGAGGTCTGCTTGAGAACAGTCACTGAAATTTCTACTGAAGATAAAAATAGCTTTGGAGAAAAACTAGAGAAGTTCTATTTAGTGGTACCAGTGAAGTTTTGGAAAGGGGTTTAGCTGTTTCAGAATATAAAGTTGTGGTTAATTGAAGAAAACTTGTCTCAAAGCTAGCAAATCTAGTTGTTTTAGAACTTTGATGAGCAATTGAAGTCAGTGCAGAAATGGGTGTTGGATGACCTATAGGTTGACCAACACTAGATGCAGTTCTAACAGACAAAATAGATACAGGAGAGGTAGGCGTACTAAGTATCAGCTGTGAATGCAGAAGAAGTATGAGCCTGATGAAGGTATCTCTGCCAGCCATCCAAGCAGGCAAAGACAATTCAGAAAATACTGCTTCTTACTTAGAATAACTTTCTGAAGGACTCTTACTCCTCACAGTTCCTGCTGGCAGCTCAGAAGTGACAGAAGATGGTTTGGAGACTAAACTGTTGAGGTAGAGGGAAGAGTTCCTTGCTGAGTGGTTGATACTTCAAGTGGAAATGGAAATACAACAAGGGAATTGGGTGTTAATAATATAGAATTTGTTGGAAGAGGAATTCTACTGAGTAAGGTTGTTGAAGCTGCTATTGGAATGGGTAAAGTTGTAGATGCATTAGAATTGACAGTATATGATGTGATGGATGAGGTTTGAAAAGCAGCTGGAAAATTTGTTGAAGATATAAGCTTGGAAAGGACAGAAGGACTTGCAGTGCTGTGAGGTACATCAGAAGTTTCCACTGTACTTGGAAATGAATATGATGAATAGGTGGTATCTTCCAGTGAGTACAAGTCTGTAACAGACTGTGCTGACATGTTCGTTCCTGCTAAAGTTATGTTTGTCTTCATGGTAATTTTGACTGTCACATCAGTACCAGATGACTCAGTCCCTGAAGTTACATGTATGGGAGATGTCTTAGGAAATCTCTCTGTGGTAGCAACTGGATGAGAGATTAACAATGAAGGTTTTGTTCCGGCTGCTGATTCCACAGGTTTCACAGGTATGCCTGAAAGGAAAAGGCACATTTAACTGTCTTTTACGGTAATGAAAAATAGCAACATCTATCTTCACATAAGTACCATTTAAAGATCAGTAAATTAGAGCATCATTTTGCTGAAATTAGCAATGGTTTCTGGTTGCCTGATGGCTTTGAGGAACTCAACTCTCAAGAAGTTTTCTAATTTTGTTTGCAAATGAATAGCATATTTTTATTGTTACCTACAACCTTGAATTTGCAGAATAGTTTTGAAGCAACAAGAGAATTCTATGGAAAATTCATTAAATCTAAAGTAGCAAAATATTTGGAATTAAAAAATTAGAGTTTTTATCTTCTTTTATTTCTTTGGAAGGCTGTGTAACTTCATACTAGCAAAACTAAAAACGCATTTAATTCAAACTTGTAAGTTAAAAAGACAGTATTAAAACATAATTGCTCTGTAAAAAAAAATACAATACCCCCAAAATAACCAAATGATGTGGTAACTTCACACACCAGAAATTATGAAATAGATGTCCTGAATTTATCAATGGTGGCTCACCAACTGAAAAGTCTGAACTTTTCACCATAGCAGTATTTTTTCCATTTGAAATCTTCCATACACATATGACACATTAGCTGTTATACAGTCAAATCACTGTTAAGGTGAGTATGACATCATCACAAATGCTGAATTTTATAAAGTATTAGAGAAACGAAATAATTCAACATTAGCTATGTCTCATTTGGATGTAGCAGATGCATTTTGAATGACTGGAAATTGAGCACATGTCCCAGACGGCTCTTCTAAAGAAGGATATTCTGTTAAAGCATTTAATTTAAAAGGTAATAGAAAATAAAAGCAAAATATATCTGATTAAAACCTCATTTATAAGATTAGGTCAATAACATAACATATACTTACAGTCTTCTGGGTAAACACATTTAAGTGTGACCTCATCAAGGATCATGTTTGTGGGACAATATGGCAAGCATCCTTCAACCCTTTAAAATATTGTGTAGTTAATTCTAGATTCACAGCAGAAATACAAATCAGTTTTAAGCTACTTCAGTTTGGTTAAATAAGATATTTGAATGACATCTTTTCTTTTTGTTTGTTTATAAGAATTCTGGTTTCACAGAAGCCATGAACCCATGAAAACAGGAATCTCTATTACCAGGACTAAAAAACAAGCTAACACCAGTAGTGTGAAATCCTTCAAGTCATGCCAAGAACATCTCTTAGTATAAAGTTCCATCCTCTCACAGGAGAGGGCGGCACTCACCCTTAAAATTGTTCCAGGCTTTTGTCTCATGCATTCGAACTCCGGAAAGATTAATTCAGTTACAGCATCATGAGATGCTGGTTTTGGACGTGAATATATCATAGCCATTGAAGGGAATAGCCTTCATTTCATTTAATACCATTTCCACCTAGTACTGCCAGAAGTTAATCCCCTAAGCTAAATTCAACCCTTTTTATTCTTGCTCCTACTTATGTCGAAAGATCACATGCAAAAGGAATACATAACACAGAGAGTAAGAGGTTTTCACAATACTTGTAAGAGCTGCTGTTGAAATCTGGATGAGTAAAATAAATGGATATTGCTGCTGCAGTAATTTTTACAAGATTAAATTAATTTTTACAAGATTAATTAAACATACAAGACATAGAATAATGTAGTAGTAATACTGAGCTTAATTTGACTTACGGAGGAAGGAATTTACATGCTGTTCCTTCAGGATCACTACATGTTTTAAAGCAAGGATTAGCACAAGATTCATATCTCCATTCACACATCTTCCTGTAAGGCACAGATGCACTGAGTTCTGAGGAAGAAGGAAAAGGTATTATTTATTGGCTTTGTAAGTCAATAAATTGTAAATGCATAGTCTTTTCTATAATGTATTTTGGTAATTTCAGAAAAATGTGAAAATAGAAAACTAAGAATAGGAATTCTCAGGAACTTTAATAGGTGAGATTTCATTCATTTATGCCATTTGAATACATACTTCAAATTCAACCAAGGTAAAAAACATCAGAACATAAAAGATAAAAAAAAACCCTCCTCACTTTTCACAGCATATTTTGTTTAAAAAAAAACAGTGAAACATACTGAATATACTGTTTGTTTCAGAAGCAGTATTTACCTCATTCATTAAACAAAAAAAATATCGTGCAGTTCAATAACAAGACTTTAACATGCATTTTTTGTGACATGCTACATACATTGTGAAAAAGAATGAGAATATAGTCCAAAGATAAATTAATCTTTGCATATGCAAGAATTAGAAAATTATAATATTTGGAGGTGGAATTCAAGACCAAATTAGAAGAAAAAATTAAAATACTAGTTGCTGTTTTTGGCACAAGAGAAGTGCTCCAAAGGCAAACAGAAGAATCCATACTTATTAATGAGGATTATGCAAAATTTACCTTCAATACTAAAGCTACTCATATGTTTGAATTCTTCTGAATCATCGTACTTTGCCACTTTAATACCAGATGATGTGAGAATGATGAAAAAGCCTTTTTTACTGTGTAGCTCAAAGGCACTGAGCCCTCGACTCCAGAGGCCTTGGTGGTGGAAGAAGGTGGCTCGTCTTTGGAAGGAGACACTTGCCTGCCACTGCTCCAATCCAACAGTTTCATCAGCATGTACACACACAAAGTAGTTTGGTCTTTCAGCAGACTCAAGGGAAACAAGGGAGAGAGCTTCCACAAAAGAAAAAGTAAACCATTACTTGTAAGGTTTTCAGAGAAAACGGTCTGAAAGTGAGATTCAATCTATGTATTGATTAAGTGGCTCCTTAAAATAGCTTTTTATCAGAAAAGGAAAAAAAAACCCACACAACTAAAAAAGAACAGTTTCCTATAACATAAAAATATTAGAAATGCAGAGTCTAAGGAAACTTCAAATGATCACATAATGCAGAGTTCACCAGAGGGCTAATCAGATAAAAACTACATTCAGCTTACTGCTAGACCTCAGAACAATTTGTAAGCACTCTCAGTTTTTGGATTTACTCAAATTGGGGCAGTTTTTCCTCAGATTTTGACAAATGTCTGACATTTCAACTATAGCAAAATTTCTTTAGTAAAATTTCTTTTGTGAAAATTTGCTTGAATTCACCTTGATGATTTTTTTACCTGAATATCATATCCAGCAATACATATATCTGCATGCTAAACAGAAGTCTGAACACTCTGTTCTCATGATGAAAATGAAGAAAAAACTCTCTGAGTGTTTAAGAACTTGAAAAAAAGCTGACTTCAGATTTGGTTGGTGCCTTGAATAAATCTAGAAGTACTTTTATTCTGTATAAACACTATCTTGACCCTCACAGATAAGAAAACTTGTGTACTACACAGATATAATTAATATTTTACTTATAATTCACATTGCTTAGCTAACTGGACAAATCTGAACTGATATTTCTATATAATATACTTTCTCTTTTAAAAATCATAAAAGATCTAATTTGTATATGGCAAATTGTCCAAAGCATGTGACTACAGTTTCAAGTTTTACTGTGAAAACAGCCCTTCTTTGTGTTGATTTTTGAAGATTTGGAATTTTGTCAACAAATTAAATTTCATGACTGCAGAAAGCAATGAGAAAATACATAAAACAGAAGATGTATGTAGAAGAAAGAAGATTTAAACATCTGGTTGTACTTTCACATTTTATGGTGCACTGAAAGTCACCAAAAACAAGAATAGACAAGAATTTTATTGGAGACCAAAATATTCCTTGTTTCAAAATTGTTAGATACTTATGCAAAATTTTCCAGTTTCCAGTTATGAAATCTAATTGCATTTTTCTAAAGAAAGAATTCTATCCATTTGCATTTTAAACATTCTAAAAACAGTTTTTTGAAAAGTCAGCTTTACAGCTGACTGATTTACCATTTTTTTCTCCAAAGATTAGTATTCCTCCTCAAAAATAGAACATTTCATCCTTACTTATTCCAATAACTAAAAATATCCATACAATTTTAGTTCTAGAAGATGCAGCAACAATCATTCAGATGGTTTGAAAAACATGGGCAGACATACACATAAACATTGAGAACACTTACATAAATCTTTATCTTTGAAAAGACCTGGAGTTATCATGAAACTGAAAAATACATTTCCATACACTGCATTTCTAGGCAGGGGAAATATTCGTCTAGTGGAAATATTAGCTCCTATAATTGTATCATTTTCTCCAGAACTTGCCAAAATATATGGTCCTTCACCAAGACCTAAGAGAAGAAGAATTAAACAGAAAAACAAACAATTCTACTTGCACAGCATACAAGACTTGAGCCTTAGCTGACAAAATATTGCTTTACACATTCACCTTACCTGGAATCAAATACATTTTGAACTGCAACTCAGTGCCTCAAGGTGTTCTGTTGAAGTTGGCCTGCATTTATATATTTGAGGCACTCCCTTCCTCTTTGCTTGATTTCCAGAATACAACAGATACAAAGTCCACATTAAAAAGATATGGCTAGTTATCCTCACAAAATAACTTGAACAAAAAAGCAACCTGGACTGCTTTTGTATAGTATTTAGTTTTCCACATGTCCTTACTTCTGTACTTTGGAAGATCAGCACTGCAGCTTTAATATTATTACCCAAGACACCAAAGGTATTCTAAGCTCTACAAAGCTATCAAAAAAAGAAGGAAAAAAAAAAAAAAAAAGAAAAGAAAAGAAAGATTAAAGAAACGTTTTAAATTACAAGACTGTAATTGAAATTTTGGCAGCAATTTTGTTCAAGGAGTTTCCTACTTCATCCCCTCCCACAAAACACTTGCTTCTGTTCCTCTGCTGCCCCATTTATTATGACATCCTAAGTGCTTCGGCAGTAAACTGATCCTACTGAAAAATAACCAGCTAAATTTTCCAGTCTGGTTCAGCACACAGTCATCCAAAAGTTTATGCCGATACAGCAGTGACAACTTCAGCCAGTACTGCTGCCAGAATGCTGGTGGCCTAATCATGCCCTGGACATCCTATAAAAAATTCTAAAGGTATTTTTGCTGGACTGGAAAGGGCCCACAGGGTTACATCCAGATATAACAGCATCAGTCCTTGTCACTATAGTCCAGTAAAAGAACCAAGAGCACCATACTTCTAAAATCTTGCCTTGAGTAATAAACAAGATTTGTAATTTTTGTGAAAGCTTTTAATCCTTTAATCCTAGTGGGAATAAAAAAAAATGAATCGCCTTCATAGCGTAGCACAGCTCTCTCCAGTATGACTTTCAAGAGGGAAGGACGTCTCATAATAATGAGATTTGGCTCCACTAGAACTTAAACACCACTTTCTGAAGAACACTGCAAGAAAATAAATACTGCTTCTATACTGAAATTATGCCGGAGCTCACATGCTTAGGAAGTTCACAAGTTTGTCACAAAGTGACCCCTTCTATAGAAGTGACAAGTCAATTACAGTCTCTTCATCCTTAATCACTGGATGTTTACCCTCACATATTAACAGATTTTTTCCCTGTAGCTTCAGCAAAAGCAGCAACGAGCCATAACAGGGAAAGTTTCCATGAAGATTCAACAGTTTGGCACCATACAAGACAAAAAAAAAATCAGAGGAGCCATCCTACACTCCAGAAGGTCAACAAGATTATTGAACACAGTGGGGCCACTGACCTCCATCCATCAAAAGTTTACGAAATCAGTTAAAACCATAAACATCAAGTCAAAGAAACATCCCAGTGGTTAAATCTTCATTGAACCAGAGCAATCTCTTTTATATGTCAATGCAAGAAGGAAAATCAAATGAAAGCAAGTCAGTTCAGAATGAAAACCTGTAACATAATTGCATAATGTGACAAATGTTTTCTTTCTAAAAATAATATCAGATTAGTTATTATCATAAAGATTAATCTTAACTCAGTATTACCAGAGATTCAGTATGTCTACACAATTCCTTCTTGAGAGGAGACTTAAGTTTTGTAACAAAGGCAACTAGTTCAGTGACGTGAAAATGTTAATATAAGATGTACAATGAGTTAACATTAGAGTCCCTTATTGTGAGATTGCCTGTTTTTATTTAAATGGGACAATGCCCAAGCAATACATGGGATATTGTACAGAAAATAAACATTTTTAGATATGCATAGCAGAACAGAGTGGAAATGGTTTTATTATTGGAAATCATTTAACACAGATATATGTGACAAGATGTTTTGAATAACCTTGATCTCTTGTTTTTATTTTTGAAAGAGTCTTAACAAAAGGAAAATAGAACATATGAGTATTATAATTGATTACCAACTAATTGATTATTAACGTATATTCACAAAACCAAAACAATTAAAAGTAATAATGGGTTTCCCAAATCATCAAACAAATTGTTCATGGTTTGACATCTCATAGGCAATATCTAGTTTTCAAATGTTTTATCTTGTCCTAACAGATATTGTAGTACTGCATCAGCAAACACAGGCAATGGAAAAGAGTATTTTTGTGCAGACTCAAACTGTGGAACTCAGGAATGCAGGAGATGTGTTCATACACACCTTCAGAGATATTTTACAGCCTCTGACTAAGCAGAAGAGAAGACTTTTATTACAAATGGGAGGTTATGTCGCAAAAATAGTCAGTATAGTGACATAATGATATTAAAAAGAAAACGAACATGTGATGAATGACATGTTTGTCACCTCTCTTTTCTAATTTGATCTGAAGGTCCAGTGAGACCAAACGACGGTGACTATGCAATCCTACCATAAGGAATGGGAGCCTAGAAATGAGATTGTATCCAACACTGCTGGAGCTTACAGAGGCTTTTCTCAGCACAAGCTACAAGGAGGGTTACTTTCTGTGTGCATCATATCATGTTTCCTCTGAGATGCCAGATGCATGGTTTTACTTGCAAGAAAGATGTTTGTTTCCATACTCCCCCTGTCTCTGGACATAGAGCAGAAAGATCCATGGAAACTTGCTTTGCTTAACATGCTGAGCACACTGAACTCACATATCCAAATCAGGAATACAAAAAATTCTTTCTAACAAGCAAAGAGAGATACTACCACAGCATACTTTTTCACCTTTAGCCAGAATGAAGCAATATAAGAAAATTATCTCTTGGGTTTCTGTTTTTAAAAGAGAAACAAAATATTTTGGGGAAAGATAAATATTTCAGAACAGCATAGCATAGAAGAAGGATGATAGAAAGTATGCCAAAGATACCTTCCATACTCTAGAACGACCACTGTGGGAAATTATTTTTTTTAAGTGAATGGTGTGCAACTAAATGCTTTATAAATGCAGATTTGTTGTTGGAATCAGGGAGTACAGATTTCATTTCTAGCACATAACAAGGTAGCATGTTAGCAAACAGAGTTAAGTGTATTCAGCAATAATAAATACTTGGAGGAATGAAAGAGTAATGTTAAGCACTACGTACCTTGATTATAATATTCACAGTCATAAGCTAAAAGAAAAAGGAAACAAGGATGTTGTTACTATAAAGTAAAACAGATCACTCTTATCTGCATCCTAAAACTGTAAAATTCACTTTCATGTTCTGTAACATATTCCAGCCAGTGACTTTATTTCCTCTGGCTTTTATTCAGGGACAAACAGCTGTATTTAAAATAGATGTGCCCAGACATCAAACCTAATTGATAGACAGCACTAATTATTCTGTATTCAAGAACTCTTCCTACCCTCAGTGAAAAGCAGAGTGGACTGAATCTCTTTGCACACAGAATTCTGGAACCCCTCCACAGAGAGAAGAACAGTAAATGTAAGGTATTCAGCAGCTAACACATACATTGCTTGGAAAAAAAAGGCAAGGAAGGACTTTTATTAACCACCTGCTTGTGTCATGCTTGTATTTTTGTGAAGAGAAAGGCCATATATACCCACTTCTATGGGTGGTCTGTGGTGTGAGGCTATCCCAGGTACATACCACAGAGCGAAGGAGATCGCCAATGAATCACTGCTCCATGCTGGCAGCACTTGTGGGCATAAGCTGCAATACTGGTACACAAACACTCACAGTCCCCACCAAGATTGCAGTTACACGTATCTGTATGACAGTTCTTGACAAAAGAAGTCACATCAATCTGGAAAAGAGAAGGTGGGAAGGGGCAGGTGACTTGATTACGAGTTGTACAAATTTATGTTGCACCATTTTCAGCAGGAAGGTGCAAGGATTGACTGAAAGAATTTAACACAAAAATATGGCATTTTCTAAGATTTTGGTATAATCCTTTACAAATAGTATACTGCAAATAACCAGTTTGTACCTATGTTACAGACAAAAGAAAAATTTTAATCAATGGCTTTTAACAAGTATGAATGTTCAAACTCTCTCCATACTCTTGCTGTTAGTTGATTCTGAAGAGCTCAATGAAGGTGACAGTTATGCGTTTTCATAATGCAAATGCTGCCACCTATAGTCATCGTGTTAGCTCTGCATGAAGAACAATAAAATCAGAGTTACAGAGCTGTAACTCTGATTATCGAGTACTTAAAGTAGAAATTCGAGTGGGGCCTTGGCCAGGGCAAGCAAGCTTGAGCACACATCTGACATTTTACAACATATTCAACCTTCAAATCTTCATTAGCTGAGGCACTCACTTCCCCACTCTAAAATCTCCCAAATTAAAACTGTGATACTGATACTGTACTTCTCGGTTTTAAGAGGTCTTTTTTTGTAATGTTGAGCAAGATCTCCTAAAAACAAAACTGTTCTCATTCAACACATCGATTCTTTAAAACAATGTTTCTCTTCAGTTTGGATTCATTTATAGACTCCAATCTGTCTCAGCTGTAGAGCATTCCAATGACACTCAGATTACACAAACACCGTCACAGCAACAAGGCAGCACTGAAACAGCTTCTCAGCTGGCAGTTGCTGGATGCTGACAGAGATAAGATGACTGTTATTCTGCCTTTAGTGCTTAGAGAGAGATGCCATTTTACTTTCATTCTTTTTTCTAATTTTGGAAATAGAGATACTACTGGAGTGGGGGCATGAGCCGTTGAAAATGGCTATAGCACCTTAGCAGAAATTATCAAACAGCACAGTAGCTTCAGATTTCATCCTCTCTTTCATCTGCATCATCTTATTGTGACAAGCAGGAAGGCTCAGATTGAAGTTCCTTTTGAGTTTAAGAGTTATGGATTTTTCTTTCCACTCTTCAGCTGCTGAATTCAGTGCTCAGCTGAGTACTGCAATCCATAAGTCCCTTCCAGCCAGAGATGCAAAATTTTGTATCCCTTAAAATTGGATTTTCCAGCCTGGGCTGAATCTGAGGCTGTGTCCCAGAGCAGGAATTTGTCTCTATGCGCAGCAGCATCCTACACCACCCACACTGCAGGAGAGACTCTGCAAGGCAGCTGCCCTAAGCACTGTGAGACCTATCCCTTCACCTTCTATTCCTCCTAGCCTCCCAGAGTCTAGCTGTGCTTATTTTATTGCTTTATTGTGTTTCATGGTGGCTTTTTTTTTTTTTTCCCTTGGTACCTGCCTGTGCAGGGAGTAGCCAGGTAGGTATCTTTGATAGGAAATCATGGCACCTTCCTTTAATAAGAGCAGTTTTTCACACATTCATGAGTAGGTTGTAAAAATACCTGGAAGATGTTTGCTTTACAAGCTGTCTCAAGATGGATATGTGTATATGAAAATACCTGACAATGAATTAAAAGTCATGTTTTGCACCTGACATGAATTTCTTGTTATTAATGTGCTAAATTCTTAGCATAATACCTGAAAATTTTAATCACAACATAGGTAAGATAAAGAATGGAATGGAAAACATCTGTCTTTAAGACTTATTGTAATATAGCTTCTTAAAAACTCTCAAAAGTCCATTTTTATTTATTACTTTCCACTTTGAAAATACACTCATCACTGTGTTCTCAGGCACACGTTCAAAAAATTCTTTACATAGTAACCAAAGTCAACATCAATAAATCTCCTGGGTTAAGCTACTGCAACCTCCTCTTCAGACAAATTCCTGACCATGTTAACATCAAACTCCAGTCCTGAAAGTCAGGAGATTCAGCTGCAACATCTACTAATCAGTCACAAAAAAAAAAAAAAAAAGAGTGAAGCAAAACATCATAGTGGTTCTTGCTTGCACAGGTGTTAAGAAGCACCTCTGAATACCTTTGGGAAGCTCAAATCAGAAAGAGACATAGATACACGGAGAATATATTGCACTGGTAAAGGGTGGACTACAAAGGAATAAAAGATTCCCACTCAACTTACTGTTGTCCCTGTCCTGTCTAGACTGAGCTTATGGACAGTCTTGTAACTCAAGTGCCACACTCAGTCAGGTAAGGAGTAGAGACACCACACAGCAGAGCTTTGATACAAAGCAATTAAGATGTTGACCTTTTAAAAATACTGATAGCTTTGAAGCTGAAATCTCACTTTCCTATATTTCTTTCTATATTTTGCAGGACAGTCAACTAAATAAAACCATTTTAGATAAGATGGAAACACATCACATGAATGCCTACTTTAAAAATCCACAAAAACCTTAAAATTCAAGTTACCTATATAAATCAAAGATACAAATAATACCAAAAGAGAACAGAAGTCTGATTTTCTTGTCTACTAACTCATAACTTCCAGTTACCACTCTAATGTTTAGGCTCCACTTCTGAAAGGAACAAGGAGCTCTACACAAACATAGCCCACACACATAGCTGCAAGGCTCTTCTTACTGTTCTCCATGGAACTGAGAGGAACGGCAAGAAGAAATTAATTGTTGGAATTTTAATATTTACTACATGAGAGCAAAACTGGTTTATTTAATAAACTTACCACATTGCGACAAGGTGCGAAAACATCACTGTACAAAATAGAGCATTCCTTTTTGGCGTAAGGGAACTTGTTTTGATGTACCTCGCATGGTTTTAGTGTTTCATTTGGGCTCTTGCACTCAAAAGCAAACAAAAACACCACAGTCATTTCATAAAAAGATGTATTTGCCACGGACTCCGCTACACTATGTACATAATATTACTCCATACTTATGTAGTCCAAAAACTAAACAATGTTTACATTCTATTTTCTTTATCTTCTGCTTTCCCTGATCTGTTTTTATAATTGAAAACATTTGCACAAAACAGAATCTTTGTGTTTTGTTCTGAAGTACTAAAGTGTTCCTTCTGTCTGTTCAGCACATTAAGACAAAATGTTTTCTTTGTGACACATTATAATCATTACCAGAGCAACCAACTGTAACATCACAAACAAATACATGGTCCAAATACATCCCTGGTGGTTTTGTACTGACTTTAAATGGAGGCACACTACAGATGACTGTAGCCCTGTAAGTTCAAATAAAGCAGTGGTAGGACTCATAAAAAATGAGTCAAAGTTCATCATGATAACTCAAAAGTGGCTGAGATATAATTCCCTCTCTTTAAGTCTCTCTTCAAGAAGAAAAACAAGTGAACAGAAAAACATAAGCAAACGGCACTTAGCTCTAAGAACATGAGTTCAACTGAAAGCATACTCTCTTGCTACAACAGAGGAGCTCAGGAGACAGCAGTGACAGACCCACTCACAGTATTGGGGTACTCTGATGATGCTGTGTGGGGATGTGCTCCTGACAACAAGAAACCCTGCAATCATCCCACTTCTCACTGTGCCAATGCTAGCACATTTCCCAGCGGCAGAATTGGGTTCTAGGCCTCCAGCTACCAATTATGCTTTTCCAGTGTTTATAATGCAGAAAAGATGACCAGGATACATCTCCTCGAGGGCCAGAGGTCCTATCTGTGAAGTGCCCTAACATCTTTTTATGGTTTAAGACTATAGAAGCCACTGACCTGAAAAATTTAAACAATATATTGTGGGACTAAAAGCAAAAAGAGAACTTCAAGATTTTCATGGAGTAAAATCAAAAGCATTCCTGTTATACTTGGTTCTACAAGCATGCTTTTTAAGCGGAAGAGTATGAACAGAGCTCGTCTCTGGGACCCTTCCTCAAACCCTGTCAACAGAGACAACAGTTCCAGTGCTTCATTAAGTGATAGGAGAGCACAAACTCCTTCTGTCCCTTTGAAGCCAAACCCAGTCCTCCTACGATCCTACAGAGAATTCAAGAGAGTATTGCTTTTGTTCTCTTTTGTTGATACTATTACACTTCATATAAAGTATTTATGCACTTTATGTACCACCTTCTAGATGAGCGGCAGAACCACAAACATATTTCTCTTACTTGCTCACAAAACTTAAACATTTTATGAAGTGTAGAACAGATCCAAAAGGGGAGATTGAGGGAGATAAACCTCAAGGGCTTTCTTCCAAAGCAGAATTGATATCATATTCTTTCATGAGGTGAGATATTGGTTCAATTTCCTGCTCTGAGTAAGGGAGAGAACAGATTAAAAACTGGGTCTTGCAGAGATCCTGATGGAATGTTTTGCAAATACTGATTTATCAGCAAGCTCACAAGGCTATAAGATCTTTCTCCTTCTTAACACATACGAATAAAATAATTCTTGTGTATTACAAAACCCAGTTGCAGTAATCCATACTACAGCCTCCTCCCTTCTCTGAAATCTACTTTCCACTATGGATTGTGCCTGATGCTTTTTCAAGCTAAGTTTTATAACTTCCTCAGCTTGTCTCCTCCAGACTGATGTATTTTAACAGTGCACTGTGCAGAAAATCCCTCATGTGCTTGTACGTAAGCAGGCAGCATCAGGGGGCTGATGACCACCTTTTTCTCTTCAGTGTTCAGATCCTGTTTACTTTCCATATCCCTACGCTTCCAACATCAGAAAAATGATAAGTGTTTTTAAAGCTGGACTGATTCTAAATTTTGAAAGCAAACTGAATTTGGGGTGGTTGTGCATGGAGCCAAGGGTTGGACTTGGTGATTCTCGTGGGTTCCTTCTAACTGAGGATATTCTATGATTCTATGAAACCTGTAGAAAATTGAAATCCAGACAGCTATAATAAATATTTCATTTAGGGATCAGTGTATTTTTACCTGAAAATCTTGGATGGTTTCATTTAAATTCAGTATGTTTGTTACCAGTATAAGACTCTACAGACATAAAAGTTCAAATACGTATCATGACTCTGAATTTAGAAAATCCCTGTTTCATACACTCATACTGTATTCATTTATAAATTAAAATTAGCAACTTTTTATTCTAAATTTTTACTGGACATGGGGCTTACCTGTCCTAACACCCAGCTGTCTCCAAATACCTGTGCATTCCTCACCTCCATGTTGTTTGAAGTAGTCAGGTCGTTTGAAGTGTATTTGTCAAAATTTCCACACAAACCTGCCAATTTACCCTAAATAAGAAAAAGGATGTATTTTTTTCATATCCTAATAGTCAATAATAATCAGTTTGGATTATAATATTCTTAAGATGAAAAAGGTGAGTGCAACTGACTTACACTTGGAAAATATCTGACATTCTGCTATACTTACAGTAACCAATTACAAATCACTTTTAATTGTTATTTGTTTGCCTTTTTTCTTCTACTTCCGAAAGCTTAGTACTGTGTGCAATCTGGAATTCAAAAGTTCAGGTGAATTACCTTGTAATTGTGAAGCTTGGCTAGTTGTGATTGAAACTTGCTGCCTCTTTTTTAGATCACAATAGCAAGAACATTCGTAACAGCAGGAGTTATGAAAGAGACAGCTGTAATACTCCTGTGTTGGAGCAAGTGTGCTGCTGATGAAAAAAATATACATGCATACATACACACATAGATACATAAACAAAATGATATACATACAGTAAAATACAGAGTTGGTTTTGTAGGGTTTTGTGGCTCAGCCTAATGAGTTGTTTCTATAAGGACTGCTGCAGACTGTATCTTGCTAACCTAGAGCCTACAGAAAAAACAGCTACAGAAAGTAAAAAGAGACTGAGGTATCTGTGCCCACATATACAACTTTTAGACCTGAGTCCCTTGCTTATTATTCTGTAAAACAGAATAATAGATATATTTTTTCTTTATTGATGGCTGATAAATCTGCAAATACATGAAGTATTTTCTGCCCATAGAGACAAAAGCCTACAACAGTGTTGCTTTAAAAAGAGATTAAATGGTTACTGAAACTTTGTCTTAGATTCCAAAATACCTGATATTTTTTTTCTAGCATGAAGCCCTTTCATTTTCTTTTCTTTTACAGAAAAGAGCTTCCTCACAATACATAGAATCACTTCCGATATGGAGCAGGGATGCAATTACTGAATCTGCTTATAAAGTTACTACATCAGGACCCAGAGATTGAGTCACAGAAGCGCCAAGGAAGATGTTGATGTAGAAAATGAATAAAGAGCAACTGCGAAGAGAAAGAGCCTCATGTTCTTCCCTGCATCATGCTCTTAACCCTGTCACAGTATACTTACGTGGTTTAAATGTCAGTTCTTGTCTAGATCCTTTCTTGTAACTCATTTTCTTAAATTTATACTCAAGATACAACACCATCCGTTCATCTCAGCAGCCTCCTCTGCAACTCAGGGTTCAGTTCCACCATTAGCCTAACACAACCTGTGCTATAAATGAGCCCTCTTCTACATTGAGATCTATGTATTTACTGCAGATTCATTTCCACTGTTCTCAGAAATTGGGAAAACATGTGAGGTAACTCAAATCTAATCCTCTTTTCCGTCTCCTAAATTAACTTTGAGTCAGAATTGAATCACTGTACATCTTCAAGGTTACAATGTGTGGAGCAACAGAGTAAACATGCAGGTAGAAACCACCCCTTTCTTTTCAGGGCTCCAGTCATTAAATCACATCCTCAGTCATATTTTACCTGGAAAACACTAAAAGCTGTTAAACTGCTATATCACTAGGAAGGCAAGTCAAGAAGAAAAGGTAATCACAGCGATTCGTGAAGGTACAACATTAACAACATTGAGAACTACATAAAATCCCTAATTTTTATTTTGGCTCACCTTCCATTGAGGTCCAACTGTAACATGCATCATGGTCTTCTTATCCCACAGAATTGTAATATCCTGTTCTGGAAAGTGTATCACAGTATAATATCCAGCCATCCAAAGCTGATAGTTAGATTTGTTTTCCTGTCCCCTCAAGGTACTCTGACAAAAATGGATATCATTAAGATCTAATAACATAATTCTACCACAGCCAATTAGTAATGTAAAGTGTATACAAAAGCATACTTTATCTGCACTGTATAGCTGAATCAATACTATTACTAGAAATGTTGTTTAATACTTTGATATCCTGTGTTTTGGATCATTCAGGTTTGCTTTCATTATGTACTTTGGTTTAACTTTCAAAACCAAATGGTGCAAAATAAATCTCAGCATGGTTTGACTCCTTGAGGTTTTAGATCAGTCTTCTTTGTATGAAAAAAAGAACTTGAAGAAAACTGAAAAAACAGTATTTTTTCTGGGAGCTGATGCTTTATCCAAGCCTAGACACTTATACTGCATCAACCCAGACTGGGAGATATTTTCCAAAAATATGTTCCTTTACAGTCATAACTTCAGAATAGTTGTCTTGAAAGGCTACCCAAAAAAAGAAAGAAAACAACTAACCTGCTTCTCAGAAAGTTCACTAAAATAAATCTCAGAGTCTCCAACAGCGATGAAAATATTCTTCGAGCAAACAATATCATTATCAAAGCACTTTTTGTTCTGAGCAATTACAGATATATTTGAGTTGTCTGTGCTCTGCAACATGAAGAAGAAATCATCATTTCACTTACAGATTCAACTGTGCTTTGTTCCTGTATATTTATTCAAGCCTCATCATCAAAAAACAACTTAATGTTTTCACGTCTTCCAAATTAAATTCAAGAAAAATAAAGGAACTGTGTTTTAAATTCTAAGCTATACCCTCAACAAACTCAGATTTGGAGTTAACAGAAAGAACCATTGCATTTAATAGTGAGATCCTGTTCTAAGGACTTAACAAACTTATAGGATTGATCTAGCCCTAAAATAAAGGTCTGGTTTAGTCTTTTAAAACATGCTTATATGTAGAATCCAAGACTTACTGCACAGTATGGTTGTCAAAATTGAGACATGTTATTAAAAGAGTTTTATTTTTGGACCAAGGTACTTGAGATCCAGCAGTTCATATTTCTGAAGCCAAGAAACCTTCCATCTGTCAGTAGTAGATAAAACTATTTTTTTTTACAACCATCCATCAAAATTCAGAAACCCATGAGTCATGCTCATTGAAGCAGGGTAAGGTTTCTGCTGATAATTTGTTTGTGAGTGGGTTTTTTAATAATTGTTTAGTTTTTTAACATCTGGAAGTATCATCTATTCTGTTGTGTTTTAGTTTACCAGAGGGCTGGTATCTCACATTCAAATATAAGCCATGCACTCCCAAGCCTGTATCTGTTGGCTTTTTTTTTACTTCTTTTATTTTACTTCTGTATCAACACTTGCAAATCAACAAGATGCAGTAACTATGCACAAGACATGAGAGAGCTATCTTCATAACATTAATATGTCAGTAACAATGCTTCTGAAAACAGTTTAATTTTCAATCACATTCAGTCCTACAGTCATTACAGACCTGTGACAGATATGAAATAAAAATCCTGGAGGTGGCAAGCTCTGTGTATGAACTCTGAGTCATTCAGTCCCATAGGAGACACTTGGGTAGTTCTAAAAACAGAACGATGTTTAAACTTCTCTTTTTACTCCCACCCTTCCTTAAGCCCTCTCTGAGAACATGACTAACTAGAACTAATTGCAGATGCTAATGGGAACAGTGGACAAAGTGAAAACGTTGGCTCTCAACAGCTAGCCAGTGCTGGGACCTCCTCCTGGCTCCAAGCAGTGCTCTTGGAGAGCTCCGCTAAGCCACAACAGGAGGGACTGCTGCCCTAGTTTGCTCCCTCAGCACCTCTCCCCAGAGCTTCAATGCATCCCAATGTAAGATACAGGGAGCACACTCCTAACTACTTATTCCTTCTGTGCTTATCAGAGTTCAAGAATGAAAGAACATATCAGCAATTGTTTCTCACCAGTGAGAAATACTGAACATATTCCTGCTGCAGGAGGCAGCCTTTTTTTCTTTTTTTTTTTTTTTTTCTTTTTCCAATAAAAGCTAAGGTGACAAGGCTGTTTTAAAGAACACTTTCAAATTGAAAAAAAAAAAATCTGAAAAAAAAAAGACAAAACCAAAGTGTAGAGGAATTTTTGGTGCCATGCTGAGGTGCTACAATTTTGCAGCCCCGAGTCTGGCATGGTTCACAAGCCAGAGGGTACTGTTGGTTGGCATACAGGAGACTCTACAAACTCATGCAATGAGCATAAGGTACAGGAGACTGCTAGCAAGCTTTATGTTACCACAGCACCTGGGTTTAAGAAGCAGGTGGGTTGTGTGTGTTAGCAACACAGCAGTTGAGTTAGGTAAGGATGAGATGCCAGTGGTAAGGGGCTATAAGACAGCTCTTCAAGATTTAGCAGTGAAGCTCAGTTTAAAAGCAGTGGAAGAGTGCTTTCTTTAGGGAAGAGTGAAGTTCATCTCTCCTGTTATAAAATTTTTTTAGGCTGCACTCAGAATAAAATTGGTCACTACCATTTTGGGAAATACACCGCGTTTTAATTAAGCCATGCTTGCTGCTGGAGTCAATCCAGTAATTACTCGTCTCCGAGTCAGATAACAGCCCAAAGCATTTTTGGATTTATTGAAGGTGATGTGGTAAATTAAAAAGGAGACAAACTCATTAGTTTGGTAGATAGAATGCAAGCTGATCCATCCTATGCTGGCCAAGTGAAAAGTGAGCAAGGAAGATACTTCCCTGCCATGAGTGAGTTCAGAAAGGGGCTTAGCTTGCAGTCTGTGGGTCTAACTGATGCCTGGAACATCATGGGCTGTTTTCATTGCAAAGTTAATTCCTCCTCTGTTATCTTAGCCTCATTAAAAGAGGGTCCTCTGTGTTAATAGGGAAGCAATGACTTCACTGTAAGAAAAGAGATGGAGGGCTTTATTTTAAATAAGGACAGCTAATTCAGGCTAATTATCCCTCAGTAAAAATACACCTTTTTTGGCAATGAAGACAAGTCTTTGGAGCAGCACTGGGTAGCTGTATTAGCTTTGCTAATTGAAACTGCTGCCTGTGCCTTCTGACAGTCCAGGCCAATCCCTTTGGCTGAACAGCATCAACACACTCGAGGCACAAAGTTTTTGTGTATTGTTGGGATTTGAGCCAAGGGTAAAAGTTGAGTTATATTTCAAGTTAACTCTGCAGCAGAGAGAAGGCTGGAGACAGGGAATGTTTTGCTGACCAAAGCCAGAACAGGGAGTCCTGAAGACATGTGAAGTACTTCCTTACTTGTAGAACTGCACGTTGGTGTTAAATTACTGGAAATGGAACAGGATGGAAATATAGAGATGGGAATGCAGTGTGATGTTGTTTAGCAGAACTACAAGTAAAACAAACATTTAAGAAACAAAGCAGTTTCATCAAATAGTGCATATTCTGTATATTCTCTCTTTCCCTTTAGATCTTAGACCTAAGCCTAAATATAAAAACATATTTATGTATTATGTTTCTCTTGTGGCTCAGTGCTTTCAAGATAAGATATGTTTTATATACAGACCCTTGCCATACTCTCCATTCATCTCAATTTAACAAAAGGGGTTCTTTTCCCAATCGTGCAGTACCAACAAAATTCAAATTACTCCATTGCTATGATGGCCTTCAAATTAGTCAAGTTCCATCTCTCTAAACTGTAAACTGTATGTGGAACCACATAGCTGTGCAGTCCAGCCTTTGTCACTACTGTTGGAAGAATGTCCAAGTAGATACTAGGAGCATGTCTAATAAATAGCAAGGTGCTAGGGGGCATTGTTGCTTTTCTTTCTATCTTTCTTTCTTCTATTTTTTTTCTTTTTTTTTTCCTTTTTTCTTTTTCTTTTTTTTTTTTTTCACAGTCTCTTTCCAGGGCAGAGTTGTTCTTTACCTTTTTAGGTAAAATGCACCCGAAAGGGGATGTACTACAGTTCATCATGTGAAACCTACTTACGCTGACAGAAACTAGAAATAAAATGGTTTTCCCACTGCAAGAGTATCTTCCCACGTAAATTACCATATCCAGCCTGTTCCAACTTAATATCAGTTTCTTTGTGATAACATAGAGTTGCCAAGCAACAAGGAAGACAGAGTCACAGATCTGGGCAGTCAGTCAAGGGCTCATTGTCAGTCCTGATTCTCAGAACATTCTTTTTCTAGACTTCACTGCAATTTTTTTCCATATTCCTTCCTGTACAAAAAGGCATAGTACTTCTATCTTTTTTTTAAGTAGCACTTGGGAATGGTAGGGCTTATTTTTGATAGAAACTTTCTATTTCAATATCCCATTAGAAATTTATATCAACCAATAACAAAACTGTGCACCACTCTGACACAGTCTCACAGTGCAGCCTGGGAGAAGACAACTTATAGGTGGCTGTGTTTATTTTCTTAGAAATTTTCATTAAAATCTCTCTAATTCCATTATTGATAACTTGATTTTCCCTTTTTTTCCTGCGTGTTTTGTTTCCTTCCGTATGCTAACTTGCAAACTAGGTATCCACAAAATCTAGGGACATCAGAGAACTGGACAGAGACAGATACAGATCAGTCCTGTTTTCCTTTTGTTTTCATAATCCATTAGAAGTTTGCATATGTAGTCACATAAACAAACATATGCAATAAGATTGAAATATAATGTAAAAAATAGACATTAATTCAAAAAGTAGAATTTTCTTTCTTCTTCCTGCATATTTTAAGAGAAGCACTATTAACGCAACTCAGACAAGCTTGGAAACTTTAGAATTAGTTTGGTGGTTTTTCACTGCAATCAGAGTTTCTTCGAAGTAACATAACATTTGAAACCATTACTTCAGCAAGCTCGAGGCAAGGAGAAGTATATTAGCATCATAGGCTAATTTTAGTGAGCACTTAAGTACAGATACTAAAGTGTTTTTGGAGAGCAGGCAAATGACTTGGCACCCTACATGATCTTTCTCCACTAGTTCCTTGTGCCATTTTATAGGGCGGTTCATCTCCAGATAATCGGTGAAAACATTAATTACTCCAAACACAGTCATGGTTTACACCAAGAAGCACTTCTGATTGGAAGGCTTCTTTCTTTTTGCTCCTATGATAATTTCTCCTGTGTCATTTCAAAACAATACAGATACATTATGTATAACTTTATTTAATCCCTCGTTTTGCAGCCTTTTCAAATCTGTGTCATCAGTTTTCCCCATAGATTTTCAAACTTTGGAGCAATATTGTCCAAAGTCAGCAGATGGCACTGATACATGCTGTCTCAGTTTAGGAGGAGGTCCACATAAGTGTTGAGATGCAACATAATGGGAAGGATAGTAAGTGATGCTCTCACAGGAAAAAGAAAAGGAGTAATATTACCTTTTTTTTCTCCAGATGTTCTGTATTTCTATACAAATATTTTAAGGCAAGAAAAATTTGGAACTAACAATCTAAGAGCTAAGTTGCTCATGCACATGCACACAAATTATTTCATTTTCTCAATATCTGTGTCAGATCATGTTATCATTTGCGGTTAAAATATGACAAAGAAACTTGCAATAAGCCTATGGGATGTGATACATTCCTACTACTGCAGTACAATTGAGTAAAGATGGAAGAGACCAACTGAATAGAATCACTGAAAAAATTCAGGAGATTATCCCAGCTACCGACTAATTCTCAGACTACTTACAGATGTTTGCTAAAGCTTTCCTTTTTCTTTAAAAGTGACTTCCCAAAATGATAAAATCCAGATAGAATAAACTCTCAAGGACTCTTGAGAAAGATCCATTGCAAGTATGTGTATATTTATACAAGCAATAGGAAAGATAAATCATCATATCAGTTTTTCTACATTGCAGTGATATTTTGTATTAATTTTATGGCGTCTTCCGGAGTTTTATCAATAATACTTTTTAAATTCAGATAAATATCATAAATCTACACCTAAAAATGTGCAGTATGTAACAGGGAATATTTTTCTTGACGAACTTCATACCATTCTTTTCTAGTCAGCATTTTTACAGTTTTGCAATTTTGGTGAAATTAAGTAGAGATAGCTGTGACAGGCTTGGGTTTTCATTTTTTTTTTAATATATTTTAAGAGAAATACAGTAAGACTTGAGAAGAGATCCTTTAAACAGATTTTCTTTTGCTTTACTTATTTAGTTTTGCCTGCTTGTGTATCAGATTTGGCTTCTGCACAGGTCACATCACTGCAATCCTTTTCTAATTAAAAATGAGATATCCTGAAGATTAAGGTTTTGGGAACATTCAAGTATTTCTTTCTAAGTGACACATTCTGAAACACAAGCTGTTCTTATAGAAATCAGCAGCGCAGTTGATGTCATTTTAAAATATCTAAATAATTACTAATATGGAACTTGTTTGTATTGTACTGATATATACTGCATGATAAAGAAAAACATTTTATTGCTGTTCATTTGTACTGATAAAGCATAACAGAATAGAAAAAAAAAAAAAAGGAGAAAAAAAAAAGGATAGGATACAATGGTGATAAGTTTGTCCAACAAATGAAGGTCTGGACACAAAATCTGGAACTTGCAAAAAAAAAAAATTTTTATTTTATTTTATTTTTTTTTTATTTAATGAACATTAAATGTGTTTATCTGTGCTGCTCTAGGCTGAAGTTTAGTTTCCATGCATTCAGAAACAAAAATACTCATATCCTAA
This sequence comes from Tympanuchus pallidicinctus, assembly GCF_026119805.1. Taxonomy (NCBI): domain Eukaryota; kingdom Metazoa; phylum Chordata; class Aves; order Galliformes; family Phasianidae; genus Tympanuchus; species Tympanuchus pallidicinctus. The sequence goes on from NW_026294802.1 coordinate 24,439,394, forward strand.
ATTAAACCAGAGTTACTTTAATGCCCATCCAGCTTCCAGAGTGAGAGGCCATAAAGTGCTAAGCAGCCCCTATGTGTGACTTGCCTGAGCACCTTCTTCCATTTCTTTGCTGACAACATATTATACAACTTCCTGATACAGCTGCAAGATGCTACTTTTTCCTCACCTTTTACTGCTTTATCAGTAGAATGTGGGCATCAACCATTTGCAAAACTTTACCCAATATAGGGGACCTAACTGAGGCAGCCATTCTTATGGTGATCTGGCTTTTCCTACAGTCATCAGATTATATTTTAGAATCAGCATGGGCAAAGGACTGATGGATGCTGAACATTAGCCCATTAGCAAAACTCTGAGGTGAAAAGGTCACTTTCTTCAAACTGAGTGGTTACTACATGGCAAGATCCTTAGAAAGAAGATTTAATGTCTGAGGCAAAGCATGCTCCTCCAAATTTCCAGCCTTGTGGCAAGAAACTTCCCCCAAGCCTTTCTTGGAAACCTTCCATGCTAATCTGCACAAACTGAAAGAAATCTTTCCTTTGTTGGAGGATAAAAGTGATTCATTCACTGCATAATTTAATGGTCTGAAGAATCAGGTGGTGGAGACAGAAAGGCATGTAGAGGTAATTGAGTCCGAAATCATTGATCTAGAGAAAATGGAAGCAGAGCATAAATCCATTGCCAACTGTAATTAAATCTTCTGCTCACAGATGGGATAGAACAAATAGAAAAACAGGTACAAGCCAATGTTATCTGAGCTCTGAGCTGCCCAATTGAAGACTAGGATCGAAGAGTTGTATTCTACAGGGATCTTGATTCTGACCCTTGCTGGACTTCCAGAGACATTGAAAACAGGGGACATCCAGAATGATTTCCTCTAAAATAATGGGGTTGATAGAAAGCAAACAGCTGGTGTTTTAGCAACTAGGCAAACTATTCACAGTAAATAATATTTTCCCTGAAAAGCAGCCTCCCTGTTTTGGACATTGATTTGCACACAAATCAATGTCTAGAAATGCATTGTTATTTCTATACAGTTAATGTTGCTATAAATTACCTGACAAGCATGCATGGATCTACAGTCCTGGAACGAATGATGATGAAAAATGTCGAGCAAAAATAAATTAATTAAATATTATAAAAAGATAAGTGAGATATAGGCTACTTCTACCTCTTCAGACGTGTCAAATAACTGAAGAATTGTTGCTTTGTGCAGAGTTGCTGCACCTTACACACAACCATCCTTTAATGAATTTAGCAATCCAGTTAAATACATCAGCAACTAACAGGTGAAATATAATCAGCGCATCAATCAAATTAAGCATTTGAACAAAAAGAGCAAAAACTAGGAGCTTCAAAATTGTGTCAAGTTACAAAATAAAGCATATGCAAGAAAAGAGCTTCCTTACTGTATTCTTCAGGGCAACTAGCTATCTAACACATGGGATTGCTCAGCAGTAGGATAATAATTTGGGAAACTGTGATACTGGCTTAGATCATGTTGGGTTAAATAAACCTCTTTCTCAACAAATGGGCTCCCATGTGGTGTCTCTTGACCCTTCTAATTGGCATAACTAGTCAATTATTTCAACAATGTCTGGTGTTACTTTCATGGTCCTTCAACACATTAAAACTAGTGGCAGCTTTGTCTTTAGAAGAGTCTTCATGGTTGCAACAAAAAGATTTAAAAAGTAGCTTTAATATGGTGAAGAACACAGTCCCTCTAAACTATTCTTTGAAGTCAAATCAGAGAAAATATAATTCTATTTCTTGAAAGAGAACAAGTCTGAAGGGCTCTGAAGTGCGAACGTATTGACTGTATACACCTCAGTAAATAATATATTGAACTGCATGACTGGAAACCACCAGTAGGGTAGAAAGAAAGGTAGAAAGAAAGCCAACATATATAATAGATAGTAATCTTACTGTAAAAGCAAAAGTTCTATGCAACAGGCAAGTAGAAGAAATATACTACAAGTATACAGAACACTAATTAGAAGTTTGCTAGAAAGTATCACTTTGTTTGGGAAAGAGTGCAGTACCACTGAAGACAGAAGACAAGCGGTAAAATGGAAGAAATCAGGGTATTTAAATATTTTTAATCAGGAAATTGGCTGGCATGATTTCATCAATACTCTCTGGATAAAACTAAGAGTTTACATGATCTACACTGATAATAGAAAAACTAGATGGTTTTCCAAGGTATTCTTGTTGCTTGTTTTTTTTCTCCTTTCAAATTACTGAAGCAAGCTTTAAAAGGTTAGAAGCAAATATTGATGTATTCTCTGTGAATGTCACCCATCCATACATAAACTTTACTTCTCAGTGTGTAAGGTAACTCCTAACTCCTTTGTATCTTGTCATGAAACATTACTGCCCTAATATTCATGATTGCTGAATTAAATAGTCATGGTCATTGTCTGAGTAATGTATACATACCTGTTGAAATAGCTATAAAGGGCTTTTTCATTTACCTACTATTGCCTTGAAAACATCTGAAAGGTGATATTGGTGTTAAAAACAAAGTTTAAAGTTTCATAATTGGCTGAAAATCAATACTTGATTTTTCCCCCACTGGAGCACAAGAGTTCGTTATTGAAAGCATAACAGATAGTAAGGATGACTTCTTTAGTAGAGAGCAGTAAAGTGACAGATTGAAGGGCTGTTCAAACGTATCACCTTCAGGGAGACTAACAGCCAAATGAAACTGCATGCTGGTGAGGTGGATGGGAATGGTGTTTTATCCTGCCACCAGGGACATGGGATCCAAATGATAATTCCTGGACTCAATTCTATGTTAAAGTATTAGTATGTCAATAAATTTATTGTAGTTTTAGTTTCCATTGTTGCACTACTATGACATCTTTGTTTAGAGTATTAAGATAGCAGAGATGAAATGGTCCAGTTCCCAAAGGAAAAAAAATAGGAAAATGACTACAAGGAAAAGGACAAAGTTATTACAGTCTTGTATATATGTATATATAATATATACACATGCATTATTATGATCATGTCAGTTTAAATTTCAAATTTTTGATGAGCCTTTTACATGTTATCCATAAAAATCAAAATCAAAACAGTACTGAAAACTACCAGTAAATCAGTGAATTTTGCAGTAATAACTATCAAATCTGTGATGCACTCTAATACCTTGCATGCAGGGAACCTGAAGAATATAGCACATATGTAAGTTTATTTTTAAGCAAGAAATGCAGATATGTTGGTTTATAGGATAAGTAGCGTGGTTTAGGAGACAAGGCTTCCCTGGACATCTCTGCCTGCCAGGGTGTTAGGTAAGACATTTAAACTTTGCAACTTCATATGCTTTCCCACCTTTCATCTGGCTTGTCTGTTTGGATAACAGGTCATAGGAGACAAGGCTCTCTAGTATAACTCCTGTATAAAGAGAAGCTCAAGGGTGATTCATTATATTACTCTGACACTGCTATTTATGAAACAACACTGCACATGGCCAAAATACAGCTTAGGATGATTATGAAAAGACAGTCAGGGAACCCTCTCCTCTGTCGAAAGAGCACTTGCTCATGCTATCATGTCTGCACACGTAGTGCATTTTAACCACATCAGTGTATGGTTAATACTGCCCATACATATGTCCTATCACTGTGGTGTAACTGTATACATGCAAATAAAAGCCTATATGAAATCAGAGTATGGATAACACCTTTGATTATCACTCAGGTTGCCACTAGCAAGATGACAAATATATCTGCCTTTTGTATTTTTCTCGCATAAAATTTAATCCCTACATATTAATAGGTAATTTAGTACCTATATTCATGACAGCATAATCACAATTTTTTGCTATGTGCACTGATCTGCATTTTTCATTCTATCATGTAGTTTTCTGCTATAAAATACTCCTAAATTTTTGGTGGTCTGCTTCTGTTTCAGCTATTCAGACTGCTTCTGCAGCATCAGCACTCTTTCAGCTCAGTCTCCACAAAACTTTTTCAAAATGGTTTCTGAAGATGTTGAACAGAACTTTCAGCATAGAACCCCATGGGAGGTCTCTGAGTTCTCTCAGTTCTTAAAAAAAAAAAAAAAAAAAAAAAAAAAGATTATTTATTCTTGTCCTTTAACTTCTCAGATTTAATTTAGAGCCTGGATTCTAAAAAATATTTGTCAAAAACTGTCTCCAAAAGTTTTTAAGTCTGAAAATACACATACATTGACCTGATCATCCTTATCCATTTACTTATTATCTTTACCAAATAATTCAGAAGATTCAACTCATGTAACATTTTTTAACAATAAGAACTCAATTCTCCCCCAGTATCACGTTATTATCTTTGTAATAACTTCAATCCATTTTCTTCATATGGAAATCAGATGTACTGGTCTATTCCTGCCAAATTCAGTCAAGAAGCTCTTTTAAAATATTTGGTTATACTCCCATCTTCCATTCCTCTGATTCCAGGATTACACATCACATAGTTCATCAATTCTGTATTTTAGTTCCTTCAAAGCTCCTGGGCATCTGCCCACAGCCCCATCTTCTAATTTTTTTATTTGCCCCTAAAACTTTTCCGAACATTTCACATTCAAAAATGAGCCCACAGATATATCGTCTCTTCTAGACACACTTATGCAATGCTTGATTTATTATCAACATTCCTTCAATACACATCAAGTTTTCCATACACTAAAGAGAACTGAAAAATCATGAAAAAAATTAAGCCATACTTTCTCATGTTAGCTAAGTATGAGGGAAAAATCTCTGAAAGCTGAAAAATAGATCTACACAGGCAGCTGTCTCATCAATTAGTTTACCATGTTCACCTGATGAAAGGACTACTTGCAGTGTTCCTTCTACATGCCTTAATTATGTGACTGGCAATTTTATTCTTGGTCTCCAAATGATCCACAGGTTTTATTTCCAAATAGGTGTTTTCATATACTGCAGAGTAGTAGGTGACATTTGATTGTAAAAGGAAAATATTCACACTAAGGTTTGATGGCATAAGAATTAATAATTGACAGTTCAACTTTCTACCTTATCATATCACAGAATCATAGACTCACAGAATGGCCAGGGTTGGAAGGGATCTCAAAGATCATGAATCTCCAACCCCCCTACCACATGCAGGGCCACCAACCTCCACGTTTAATGCTAAACCATATAGGCAAGATGATTTTATAGGTGAAGTAAACTCTAATTTTTTGCATAAATGGATTTTTTGCATTAAAGGAAGAAGGCTTTTACCAAGGTTCAAATGTCTTCAGGAGTAAGAACTATTTTCTGAGACTACATGCTACATACTAGGAGTTTTCTGTGATGTATTCTTATAGAAAAAAATCTGGGGCCAATCTATTTTACTTCACAGCTGTGAATACTCTTCAGAACTATACATGAAATAAACTATTTGCAGTACTTCTTTTCAAAAAACCACTCTTTTTCTTACAGTTAGACATTTAGGTTTGACAGAAAATGAATATTCTTCTAAATACCTTATTATAAATCAGAACAGACTCTTAACCTTAATAATAGCAACAATGATAACAAACAACAGCGTTGTTAGTAATAGAATATATTTCTAAATGTCAGTAATGGTATTTTTAAACAAAAAAAAGGCTAGCAATGTACTGTAATTGTGTGCTCTGAGGAACATTAGCGTGCAGCTGCCAGACAATCTTAATGAAGGATTTCATTGTTCAATTATGAAATCATTGTGTTTGATATGATTATACACATACACTCCAGATCTGATGCAGATCACTCACACCTAGCTGTAGAGCAGCTTCTATAGTGCCATTCTTCCCTAATTAAGATGAAAGCATGGTTAGGGTAGAATAGAAAGCATTGATTTCTATACTTTTCCAGACCATGCAGTTACGTAATGACACACCATTGGTCCATTTTCAAATGAACAAGAACACACTATCACTGACAGAATCGTCCTTTGGATGCACCTGTTTTTTTAATGTTTGATTCTATATATTATCTCCCGATGTTCCAAATATTTGTCCTCTCATGGAAAATTTGAACTTATATATGAACAGTCCTCCTACCTTTAGCAGGTAAGCTTGGCAGTCACTGGCGTAATCATACTCCAGGCCATCAAAGGTATAATAATGTCGATCTCCATAAATAGTGCATACAGCAGGACAGGGGTAACTAGTGCAATTGAATACCCCTCTCCGACAAACACTGTAAAGAAAAGCAGCAATGAGTATATTCCTTTTTCTTTTTTAGGCCTTGAAGTGCAGAGCTATGCTGTGGATTGCCTTTGAAGTTCTTATTGACAGTGGCAGAAAAGTGTTGTGTTTTGTCAGCAGCATATAGATACAGCTTCCATTCACAATCAACCATTATGAATGGAACATATTCATTAAAAAAAATGTATTTTTTCTTAAGAAATATTGATGATTTTTCTGAGATGTAAACTACATACATTCAGTGCAGAAGACATCCAGTTGTTACCTGTAAGATTTCAGTGTATTAGACTAATGGAACAGGCTTAAGAAGTAAATGTTCATACTTGGATGAATTACTTCCCCTACCAGCTACATTCAGTGAGCAGCACAAATTTGTTCCAAGGTAGGAGTCCTAAAAATACTGACAGCCTTTAGTTGTGCTATATAAGCTCAATAAGCTCTATAAGCTCAATCAATTTGCCAATGATGTTTAAAAACCGTTAGGACAAGCTTTCTTGTTTTTAATAATTCTATATTTACTGAAGATAGATAAAGATAGATATTTTGGCTAGTAAATTATAAGGGATGAAAAACTCTTTTATGTTAACGTGAGTCAGGTTCTTCAGAAAAGATGCCAGGAACTATCCCGTTTTCTGATACTAATGTTGGTTTTTTATTTCCTTTCTCTTTTTTTATTGTCCATCTCCTTTCCTTATGGTCCCACATACTGAATGTTAAACTCACACTGCAAGCTATCCAGATCCCAAGAAGGAGACATTTTATCATTGTTATATATTTAATTTCCCTTTTTTGTCCCTGGTTCTCTTTCCTGGTATTCTATTGCCAAAGACGTGTGCAATCAAACATTTGATCTTGATGACTTTTTAACTGAAGTTACAAAAAAAAACCAAAAAAGTAACTGAAAAACTGAAGTTATCTGCTGCTTCCTTTTCAGTCAAGAAGCTTTCATACAAAAGTTTTTCTACTTTTTCAAGACTTTGAGCTTAATAAAAAATATTTCCTCCAACTGTCTTTAACAAGCATAAACATTTTTTTATTTTCAACATACTCAACACATTTTCTATGTCATTTTCACTGTGTGATTAGACAAGTGTGCAAAATACATGCCACTCACCAGGTGTAACAAGGCGTAGCTATCACTTCTCCTGATAGAAATTCCCTATCTTTCCAGGTGCATGGACAACTGTCAGGAATATAACACTTCCCTCTATGCTCAGCCATCCTTTAAAATAAAAGGATTACTAAGATAAAAATGTAAGTTCACAAGTACATCAATACAGCTCAATGAAAAACAATAATTTTTCTATGACATCTTGTAAACATTAATGTATTTCTGTGTTAGAATATAATTATTTTATAACTCTAATGCTCTCTAAAGCTAACTCCTAGTTGAGGCAGAAGCAAAGGAGTAGGAAGAATAGCTAGAAAATCACAGAATCACAAAGTGATTGAGGTAGCAAGAGGTCTCTGGAAATCATCTGATCCAAACCCTCTTCTCAGGCACAGGCACCTAAAGTCTGTTGCCTGGGACCAAATCCAGCCAGCTTCTGAAGATTTCCAAAGAGGGAGACTTAAATAGCTATGCTTGAAATCTGTTCATCACTAGAGCTTAGTCATCTGCAAACATTACAAGTTTCTGGAAGGGGATTTCTAACTGTCTCATTACACTGTGATCTGTGCACAATCAATGTATTGTCAGAGGACCATCAACTACCATTCAGTGAAATAAAATTAAATACTGATTAAAAATGGTTACCACCCCACTTAAGATCAAATTGCAGCAATTCGCACAGCATATTTGGCTCTTCAAATCTGAAAGTGCACACAGTAGGTATGGGGAGAAAAAGGAAAATCTGAGTGATAGAAGATGTTCTTAACTATCTTACTTTGATTTGACACCTGCAGAGCTCAGCAGACTGTTTCTGAGCGACAAATCCAAATATGTGAGTGGAGAGAACAGAAACTTCAGCTAAGTTCAAAAGAGCAAAGAGATTATGAAGGGGAGGAGAGTAGGATCCATCTTATACCCCTCCCCTTTTCCCTGCCTCATCAATACCATAAGCCTGACTAAGAATCTAGGTGAGACAATTACTTGCACAGTAAGCAGGAACACAGATGGTTTACTTCATGGTTTTATGTCATGTTTGTTTCTATGTTCACATATAGTGTGCAAGTGCTAGGGGTCATCTCCTGTCCAGACAGTCCAAATAACAGTTGATAAGATTATTTGAGCAAGCTGGGTACCTCATGAGATACAGGAATCACAGTATCAGGATGGAGAAACTGTGGAACTCAAACTGAGGAAGCATTAAAGCATGGAGCCTCATTCTGATAAGGAGAAAGGGACTCTTGGAAAGATGAAAGTGTGCTGAACTTTTAAATGTTACTCTGTATTTTCAAAAATTTATAGAACAATAGTTTCAAAATTAGAGTCAGACTGTGGAAATACGTATTTAACTGACAAAGCTTACCCAGGGGGGCAAATACAGCCGCTGGCACAGGGTGGTGAGGGGACACAAGAGAAGTTCATGGCAAGATTTGCACAGGAGACCCCACAATTCACACCTGCTGCTGGTAATCCAGGCACAGGAGATCTGCAGTCATAGTAGATTTTTCCTTCAGGGCACATGTGAACTTCAAATGTAAAATGCAGGTTAAATGAGATCAGATTATCTTTCCCACTGTTTTCTACTTCTTTTAGTTCACAGTCTTTTTTATTTTAATACACATTTTGCACACTGTATAGTATTCATAAAAATGCATTCCAAGTAAAAGTTTACAGCTTAATCTGTATTACAGAAAAATATAATTAATATCTGTTTCAGTGTTAAAAAAAAAGTTTAATATTAAACATCTGGATCGATGCACCCTGGATTGGATACACAAACCATTCATAAAGATTAAGTCATCATACTTCAGGTAGACAGGATCTTTAGAAGTGCCTTAGTTTACAGTGTACTGAAATCCCTTCCGAATGCCCTAGAAATTCATTAAAAATTTACTTACTAAAAATCAAGGTCCTAAAATTTACTAAATATGGATATCAAGCCTAAGTATAGGTATTCCCAAGAGAAATCCTGACCTGCACCTCACATATAAAAAGATCAAGTGACAAATTTTAAACACACACAAAAAGACTTGTGCTCCTAAGCTCCTATTTTAGATTCGCTGTGACATTGTCTCTCAAAATTACTATAGTATCAGAAAACAAAATATTATTAAGCATCAGAAACTTCCTCTGCGCAACTGTTAGACAAGAAAAGACCATGAGTTACCTGTGTTTTCTGAAGTAGCTTCAATACATTTCACTGTTCCATTCAAGCACTGGCTGGTTAAAAGAAAAGCAAACCCGTATTTATTCTAGGGGAAAATGTATGCAGTCATCACATTAAAAAGCATAATAGAATTTAACCCAATTTGAAATGATTGAAATCTGAAATCTGTCCAGCATTTTGATGGTATGCCTAAATGCTTGTATGTAACGAGTGCCCAGACATGGAGTTTAGGTACTACTTAATTGCTTACTTTTCATGAAAACAGAAAAGAAGCTGGATATTTGAATTTCTCTGGATACTTAGGGTTAGATGGACCAGGATGCTGACTGTGTAACACAAAACTTTATCTCCCTTGATGAATCCAGAAGGATACAGCATGTAAATTGTGTGTTGCAGAAAACGCACAGCTTTATTTTTTGCTGATGAAATGCAGAATTGCAGAAAGACACATTAGACAACAGACTTAATCCACTTAATTTCTCATTAAAAAAAAAAAAAAAAAAAAAAACCAAAAAAAAACAGCATAGGAATGGTAGAAAATGAATCTCATATACTAATCTCTTCAGTTGAATGACTATAATGCTGCAGTTGTAACAGTTACATGTTACTATATTTTATATAGTACAAGACTCAGCAGGAGCCAGTTGATACTTGGGTCCCAGGTATGTTTCTAAATAGCAGATTAAGAGTATTCCTTGTAAAGTGAACACATTTGACTGGGAAATCAGGGAGGTTTCTTCACTTCTCTCACTGAGGTCAGGATTCCATCATAAATTAATAATACAAAAGGACACAAACATAGATCTCTGCAAGTCTTTGTTTGAAAGATTTCCTAAAATAGAATGACACTGTTTATTCCTTGGAAACCACTCTCATTTTGCTATCATAATGCGCCCAAGTCTATGAACAGCACTGCAACCTTGATATATTTATTTTGAGATACTCTTTAGTTCCTGGCTGACAGAATCTTCCTGGTATTCTCTTTTTAAAATAAATGAGTATGCAATACAATTTATGTTAAGCTACCTATTACTAAGTGTGAAATAGGAGTAAGATCTTGATATAACAGATCTTCATTCTATGTGAAAAAATCTCAAGGCTCCTGAGATCTCAAGAAAGATGTTACTCAAGAAACGTTAGACAAAAGAGATGTTGAGTACTACACACAAAATATAAAACCCTTGGATAATCAAACCTACCAGGAACCTGTTGGCAAGGGGAGGATTTCTCCAGGCTGTAGGACTTTGCCCTTGTAATGACAACGACAGGCAGATCTGACAAAATAATAATCATGCATATAGATGTAAAAGCAAAATGAAATGTGATTTAAGGGCAATCAATTTACTCTTTTATGATGAGAAAACCTACGCCAATCTCTTTAAAGTCCCCTCTAATATAACTATTCTATTTCCTTTTAATTTGCATTTATATTTACAATATGGCTGTACTGAACTCAGTGGTAATATTGCCATCATCATCAATAAAGACAGACTTTTCCTCAATCTCCATATTATTTATTTGCTCTTTGTGTACATTACAATCTTATAGATTGATTTTCTTCCCAGATATGGGAGTAGTATGGCAACATTTAGTTCCTTTTCAAAGTAATTGGAAAGAGGAATTATCATAGCAAAATCCATTAGCCTTGTTCCTGATAAGAGCCAAATGCAATTTGGTAGTAACAGTAGTAACAGAACTCCCAAAAAAAACATTTAAAAATACTGGATTACCTGGTTACCCCACACTCTACAGTCATTTGAAGCAGTTACAATTGACAGCAATAACTCAATAATCTTGAAATTTATATAAATATTTATTCCAGTTTTTACTCCTTTCTTGAACTCAGTAGCTACCTACCATAGTAAGATATAAACTGTAGGTACAAAAATTATAGAGAATATTTCCTTTCAATGACCATTTCCATCCATTTAACTGAAGGTTTTTACATTTTGAGACAGTAAAAACACTCCCAGCCACTTTCTCCATATTATCCATGACTTTATGGATTAATACTATGTACACCCCTTCGCATTTTTTCTTGAGTGCTAAAAAGCAGGCTTTTTAGGTGTAAATTTTTTCCAGGTTTTTAAAATATTCATCACCTTTCTGTACAGCAGTGTGACATATCTTCTCTGAAGTGCAGTTTACATACTGAGGGAAATAGCAGAAAAATATTCTCAGCCTTGCTGGGAAGAGAAAGATGTGCCTATACATATATTCTATTTTCCAATGACTTACGCTGACACACAAAAGTTGACTGACTCTTCGAAGTATTTCCCGTCAGGACAGTTACAGCCTTCCGCACAGTCATCACCACAGATATTTGCCATAGAAAGTGAAGCACAGGAGTGTTTACAAAAAGAAGAGCACTGATGATAAAGCATACCACTGTGACACATCACAGCTGGAGAAAAGAGAGAGGGAGAGAGAAGAGTGAACAACATATTCTTAAAATGAAAAATAAAAAAAACAAGACAATATATCGTAGGAGATCAAAGCAGCGATGCAAAATGATCTTTTGCTGTTCTGGAATGAATTAAAATACGTGATAAAAAATCTACTGTTCTACTCATTTCTAAAATTAGAAATGTTCAGAATGGCCTTATGTTGGAAAAATTCCTTAGCTGGATGTAGACAGCGTCTATTTTCTGTTTCTGCATAAATGTGTGAGTGGTGTGTGTCTATCTATTTCCTAATTCAGACTTTCAAGAGAAGGAAAATTGTCCAGTTAAAATTAAGGCATTCTCCCATAATTTAGAAATTCTCTGTTTTAATCCCTGCCATGTCACAGATATGCTATATCCTGCTTGTCATATCCCTGCCCAGTCTGCTCTGCCTGCCACAGAGAGCCCCTTCCACCTTGTCTTACCTTCCCTTAGGGAACAGCCTTGATTATGTTGCCCCATGATGCTGTTAGCACAAGCTATAGTCATGCTGATCACTGTACATACAAGTGGGCTTTCGTATGACTTAAGGTCTTAAGGTTAGAAACCTAAGATCCTTCTGTAGCCAACAGAAAGGGACAGGCACCTCTGTGAGGCAGCTCAGGGTCTCCAACTCAAATGCCCAACATAAATGCTACCAGCATTCTCCTCTGAGCATGTCGTTCGCCCTTAGCACAACTTCAACTTCAACAAAAAAGACATCAATGGCTGTATTTTGTGAAGCCAATGACATCTCTAAAATTATACACATTTTTAAAATGGTCTCCATTCTAGAGGCATTACTCACCACAGTGAGAAATATGAGATCTGAAGTCCACAGAAATACCGTGCTTGCCACAGACGTAAGCATAGTGTGCAAGAGAGTTACACATACAGCTGCTGCCACATTTGCAGGCATCAAAGCGACATAGTTGGTAGTATAATCCTGGACTGATGTAGGCATGACAGGGAGCAAAGACTTCTTCATTGATGATATCACAGTAGGATGCATATCCAACTAAGAGAAGGTGACATTGTTTTAGACAGATCCATGTTAATATAGCAATTACAGACATAAATACAAATATAATCGACTACTTGTGCAATAAGAATTTCTATACAATGCATTTCTTAAAATTTATATAGTTTAAAACTGTTATTGTAAGCAACCCTCAAAAACAAACTCCATTTAAAATAAAAATAATAAAAACAAACAAACAACAAAAAAACAGTTTTGCCTTCCTATGTTACCATGGGAACCTACCTATTTACATGCTATTAATACTATTTATTTGCCTACCTATGTTACATGGGAAAGATAAATGGAAAAACAATTTTTTCAAAACAGTTGGAAAAGTCCTTCAAAGCTTGGAATATGGTTTCTTCCAACTCAATGTTTCATTTAGCTTTGAAATTGGTAATGGCCATACTATTATTGGTATGCCAGCTCATTAACCATTACAAACTGGAGCTCAGGAGCCTGCAAGCTGGCCACAGACCATTTAGTACCAGCAGACCTTCCTTCTACCACTGAAGCATACTCCCACCACACTGGTGGAATATCTCAGTGATGCTATAGTATGAATCATATTTAAGCCAATTTTGCTGCTAAAAAGTGTCTCTAGCCCTCCCCATCTCTCTTCATTTCCACATATACATGCTGACTCAAGGGTTTCAGGAGTCTATCAGTAAACAAGATTCAAGGAGTGAACATGACTTGATGGAAAAATAGCCTGACAAAATAAGAGAAAAAACAAAGATTTATTTTCCAGTTTCATCAGGTTCAGATCACATCAGGCCTAAAATCTTGATCGTGCTGGCTCAGTGCAGGTGGCACCATGCAACAGCACCACATAGCCAAGGAATGTTTTTTCAAGAATCACAGAAAAATAAAGGGTAGAAGAGACCCCTGAAGGCCATCTAGCTTATCCTCCTGCTCTGGGCAGCTTACATATATATGTCAAACTCCATCATCACTGAGGAAACACAAATCTGAAGCAAAGTCATGAAGTATCTTGGAGAGAGCTGACTTGGCTGAGATATACTGCTTTAGAAGATAGCCAATACTGAAGACACAAAAAGCCTTATAATAGGCCAGATTCTTAAAGGTTTACGGTTATTCTGGGCTCACTCCCACAGGCTCTAAGCATGGCCAAATCCCACATCCTTATTTCTGAAAGACTAAAAATTCTGCCAGAATTGGCAACCAATCTCTGCTCATTGTCTTCATTAATTGAGAAGAATAGCAACACAGAGAAAGGGGGACAGTGAAAGTTGAATGCAAAATTCAGGCATGTCAACAAGCCAAAAATAAATCTTTAGTCAAGAATTTGAACAAATCTGCAGATCTTATTGTTTGCCTTGGTTTGCATGTGGGAGTATAGATGGAGGATAAAGAAGCATTAAAAAAAACTTTAGATAATCATGGAGAAGACAGAGACAGGACTTCTGATCTGAACACTGGCTAGGAGAGACTTTATCCCATGTAATTTCTTCGTCAGTCGGGATATGTGTAGCAAAAATATTATTCAGTCCTCTTAGCTGGAAGAATTTGAAAGACATAGAGTGTTCTGCTTAACATTCTTTACATATTCTCAACAGCAAAATGTAAGACTTGTGGCCAGCATGCAAAGCACTAAATGTTCACCTAAATTATTTCAGTTTCTACACCGAGTGGGAACAAAATTGTCTTTTCTAAGATATAAGAAGAAAATAAAGAGTGTGCATAGAAGTCTAAAGTTAAAATACAAGCATATATTAATTAATGACTAGTAATAGTGAAACTCATTCACAGAGAAGAAAAAATCCCATAACAAAATGATGCAAATAATTCCATATGAAAACATACTATTTTGCTGATTAACGTTGCAGGGATCAACTACAGGAACATTGATAGGCACAGAACAAGCTGAAGAAACCTTCCATGCATTGGCATGAAGTTGCGGGGTCCCTTCTATCATCCCTGCTGGAGAACTGAAAAGGAAAATATCAACACTGCAAACATCCTGCTGACCTTATGGACTACACACGTGAGGGCACAGGTAAATCAAAAAGCTTTAGATGCATAAATAAATTGAAAATTCAACACGTCACAATAATTCTGTCTGTGAGGTACAGAAGTACAGAGGGCATGTGAAGCTTTTTCCTCAATACTTTATTCATGCAAAAATAGTCTTTACACTCAAAGTCTGACATCCCTTACACTTACTGCAATTAATGAAATCAATTTGAGGAGGGATTAATGAAAGAACAATTTGGCCTTTGTTCAGTGGATTGTAAAAATTTGATGTGCTAGCTTATTTCAGTATTCTAGAAGGGATCTGTTTGCATTTTGATGTGTTTTTTCACTAAATACTTAAAAAATATTTATTATTGCTAGAACAGTTTCATGATATAATAGCTTGAAGAACTTTGGAGGAAATGAAGCCAAAGATCAAGGGAAGTGTACCCTTCTAATTAAACTATTCCTATGGTTAAGAATTACGTTTTTCCACTAACTCAGTTAGGTAAGGATTTTACTAGCATTCTCATCCATTTATTTTTCAGTGCTCATTTATTTGCTCTGATGATGATGGAGCAGTAGGGAGGAAAAATACTGCATTCAAAGAAGATTGTGATCCTATAGTCAATACGTTACTTTTTGGGAATGACCTAGATGTTTTAGAATGACATCAGAATTTATGAGTTCCATATTTAATTGTCTAAAGTTTTAACTAAGAGATTCTATATTGATCAGTTTAATAATGAACAAACTGATGAAATGAAAATATCATGTTCAACAAGACTTTTCACTTGTCATTAAACACAATTTAAATATACTGTATGCAGCTTACAGAAAATCATCTCTTAAATTCCCATTGTAAGTTCCACATAGTCCCAACGTTTTTCTCTTCCAGCTGATGTCAACTTGAACATAGATTCTCTCTCCATCTTTTGCGAAGAGTATCTTCAAACCAAAAGTAGTTTTCAGTTGAACAAACAGAGAAGATACATTCTGAATTTCAATAGCTCCTGCAAATAGCAAAATAAAAAGAAAAGCAGTCATTGAAACTTCCAGATTTTATAAGCTCATCCCTTAATTAAAACAAATTTTGAAAACTCAAAAGTAAAAATGATGAATTGTGCACAACCTCACCTGTTGCCAAAAAAACTCACATTTTCCATCTAAAATTATAAGACAAATCTTTTTCATTACCAACACAGATCAGGTACTGCAACTACTATCAACAGAAAAAAAAGTCTCACCATTCTGTACCAGTGAGTTATCCGAAGACTACTTATATTTTTTCTTTCTTTCCTCTTTACAGAAATATAATACACTCAACAGCATGCCTCTAGCAATGAGAAGACACAATAAGATATGACTTGTTCCTTAGCACCCAGTGATGTTAAAAGATTAATTAACAGATGTCTGTAAAGTTCATTGCTATCTTCAGATAGAAGGTTCTCTCTTACTACTATTGATATGACATCAGTATATCTCCTTTCCTGGACTGTATGTGAACTAAGGCTCTAACTAATTCCCAGCTTTCCTTCCCAGCAAATACATGATGAAAGGAAATGGAAACTTCACTGTCACAGCATTCATTTGCTACACACTGTTGATCTACTTGCAGCTGCAGACTTTAATCAGGTCTGTCTGCACTCTCAGACTCTACACACACACAGATACACAAACAGTGAAGATAAAATGCTCGTGTAAGCTTCAAAACATTATAAGCTGATAAGGCTTAATAGATAAATCCATTATCAAGAACACTACACCAAAATATTTGTCATAGATGGTATTAGTTGTAAACTCTGAAGAGACAAGATCAGTAGGAACTGATTCCAAAGATATAAAATGAAATAACCAGCAAAAGTATGAAGCAGACCTTTCAATATAATTAAAACTGAGCTGTGAAACTCTTCTTTAGGAAGCTGCAAATGCCAAAAGCAAAACCACATCTAGAAGGATCCAGTGAAGAAAGATCCAGTGAAGAAAAAAACTAGCTGCAGTCATAAACTCAGGGTTCCCTAAGTCCAGATTGCCAGGGGCTCAGAAAGGAACAGTGAAATAGTACTTCACTATTTGAGAAAAGACTAAAAATCCAGTGAGAATCTACTACTTTGAATAATCACTAGAGAGATGAAATACTGCTTTATCATTTCCACCTTCAGTGCTTGATTTAGTAGCTTCCTTTCAAGGTATATTTCTTACTAGCCTTATAAAAATTGTGAAGTAACCTTCCTGAAATCACAAGTCGACACTGAAAGTGACACAGACCCTTTGAGCGCACGGATTCTATTCCATGTAATTTATTACAAAAAGCGTCAGTTAAGTGTGATCTGAACATCAACATCAAAATGACTTTCAACCTCTTCACCTCTGTTTTTTTTTCCTTCCTATCACCTAAACAGAGGAAAAATAGATGGGTGGAATTCCTAGGTACTTAGCAAGATAAGAAATGCAAAGAAAGAAGCGTGTAACAAGGGACAATATTTCACCAACTGAAATAATAATTTCATAAGACAGATATAATTAAAACGCTTTGGAGCATATAAACAAAGAAATGCAAACCCTACTAAGACTCTACTCCACGTAATTTCTTACCATTAACGTTAAAACCTTGGTTAGGACCAGTTTGGACTTGACCGTATCTTGTGAGAGTTACTTGTTTGCTCACATCATCTTCAAGAACTAGTGTTATAGACTCAATGCAGGCATGGTCAATGTTCTAAGCAGAAACAAATTTTACCATCAGAAAGGTCACAAAGACAGTAGTAGCATCGAAAGCAAAAGCAAACAGTTGTATAGAAAGGAAATACTGTCATCAGGTAAATCAAGTGTAAGCCACTATAACATTAAACTGAATATCCAAAATTAAATGCAAAAAAGAAAAATACTGCTTGTGAACAAAAGAGCAAGGTGGATTCATTTTAGCTATTATGGCAGACTAGCATTAAGCAGATAGAAATCTCCAAGTATTGATACTGGGTTCCCAAAGTAGAGCCCAAATGCAGCAATGAAGTAGAAGGAAACTGTAGTTCATCATCTCTGACTGCAGACAAAAGAATATAATTTCTCCAGAAATACACTAAAATTATTTGTAAATGTGTGACTATCAAAAAAAGGCCACATGAAAACAAACATCCTTCATTTTGAAGTGCTGTCCAGGCAAAATCTGTTAACCTAGATATAGGACCAGAGCAGAAACATAACCAACTGATGTCAAGCATCTTAGATTCTTCTGGGTCTCTGTGTTTTTACACGGAAACTTTTCAAAGTGCCTAGAGCTGTAACTACAGATCACTTTCAGCAGCATCTCTTGTCTCTCAGTGACTACATAACCAACTCTATCATTCTTGAGACCACCTAAAATAAAAAAAATAAAAATAAAAAAAAAAAAGGAGTCTCATAACATGAGGAAGAAGAGACATAAAGAAAAGCAGAGGTACAGAGGTACCAACACGTGGGTTATTGTGAGGCACAATCTGAGCCCTGTCTGACAGCCTACTTCCTGCATGGAAGTCCTGCATGGAAGCACTTTTCATAAGCACCTCTATTCATAACACCTGTTATTGAATACTTGCCAAAACACTTTCAAACAAATACACATGGTTAGTCTCCTTAAAAATTTTCTAAAAGGCATTGTTCCAATAAATTAAATATGCTGAAAGACAACAAATACATATGAAAAAATCTCTTACTTAATTGTGTATTAAGTTTGTCCAGTGCTGCCAGCAAAAGCTTTTCTAAAGCTTGAGACACCTGCATACAGTACCACATTTTTATTAATAATCTGGATGAAGGAATTCCTTCACCCCCTCAGTAAATTTGCAGATGATAGCAAACTGGGAGGAAGTGTTGATCTACTTGAGGTAGAAAGGCCCTACAGGGGAATCTGGATGGACTGGATTGATGGATTGAGGCCAATTGTATGAGGTCCAACAAGACCAAGCACTTCGTCCCACACTTTGATCACAGTAAGCCCATGGAATGCTGCAGGGCTGGGGCAGAGTGGCTGGAAATCTGTGCAATGGAAAAAGATCTGGGTGTCATGGTCAACAGCTGGCTGAACAAGAGCCAGCAGTGTGCCCAGGTGTTCAAATAGGCTGATGGTACTGTTGATTGTATCAGAAATAGTGTAGCCAGCAGGACTAGGGAAATCTATGGATTGTCCCACGTATATAGCACTGGTGAGGCTGCACCTCAAATACTACGTTCAATTTTGAGCCCCTCACACTGCAAGAATGACATTGAGGTCCAAGATGGGTAATGAAGTTGGTGAAGGGTCTGGAGCACAAGTTCTTATGAGGAGTGGCTGAGGGAACTGGGATTATTTTGTCTGGAGAAGAGGAAACTGAGGGGAGACTGTAGTGCTCTCTACAACCGCCTGAAAGGAGGCTGGAAGTTGGTTTCTTCTCCCAGGTTACTAATGACAGAAGAAAAGGTAATGGACTAAAGTTGCACCAGAGAAGGTTCAGGTTGGATATTAAGAAAAGTTTCTTCTCAGAAAGAGTAGTCAAACAGGCTGCCCAGGGACATGGTGAACTCACTGTCACTAGAGGTGTTCAAGAAACAAGTAGACGTGGCACTTAGGGACACGATTAGTGTACAGAGTGATGATGGATTGGCAGTTTTCAACCTTAATGATTCTATAATTCTTTGACTGTATGACTGTTCACATATATACTCACTTAATACGCAGAGATGAATAACTGTTCAGACTTAATCCTTCTAAAGCTGCAATAGGTTTTATAAAGGACAATAAAACATGTAGCAATATAACCACATTAAAAAAAGCTGTGAAAAGGTTTCAACTCACACTATTCTTCTTTTCACATAACCTGATAATCTATAGTAGCATCTATGCAAAAATATCTGAAATACATATACACTTTTGTTATGGATGTTCAATGAAAGCGTGACTTACATGTCCACAAGGTGCTTTCTGTAAAGTGATTGTGAATTTGTTCTTTCCAGTGCCTTTTACTAAAATGTACTGGCAAATCCCAAGAAAGGTAAAATGACGTCCATCAAATGTTGTGAAATGGGAGTTACCTGTGACAGAGCACTCAGCTTGAGAGAAAAAAGTTAAATACAAAAGTTCACTTAAATAATAATGTATTGTTGTTCCGTGAGAAATATAACACAATAAAAAAATAATAATTATCCCATTAGAGCATTAATTTTTTTTTTAACTGTTACAGTATTTGAAATTTAAATATGTTATATACACATCCTTCCATTGTATGCCATCTCATTTTGCACACGCCCATGTGTAGCTTTGGTGTTACCTAGGCTGAATGTGAGTCACTGGTTCCCTAGAATACATGCGAAAGCTTTCTCTGTGTTACAGCTCTGACATTTCCTGTAATCTTCTTCCTCCTCATTTTTTGGCATGGCTAAGTATGAAAGAGAAAGCCAGCTTCTTTCTCCTCCCTCACTGGTACTACGGCACTGCTTATTGCTGCAGGCACGAAAATGCTGTGTTTGAAAATGTATGTTGTCCTAAATTCCAGGTGAGCAGATATCTGTTGTCTGTCCTCAGGGCGCCCCTACATTCTTGTTTCACTTCAGATCAGGAGACCACTGTTGAAGTAAGCCTCCAGCAGATCCCCACTTACTGCACTTTGATTCAGCTTGTGAGGTCACACCAAAGCACATAAGCTAGATTCCTCTTTGCTGCAATTGCAGCAGAAGGCAATCTGTGGGAGCACACCTAACCCACTCCCTACTGCTAACAGGCATTCATTCCTTAGGACAAGACTAGTCACACACAACACGCATATGAGCTGATACTCAATGGCAGAATTAGTCTACAGATCCACCTTCCTAAGATTTTTTTAGTACCTCCCGAGCTTTGTTTGCTAACTCATTCATAGGAGGTTCTTTAATTTGTGGGGAAAAAAAATAAAAATTCTCTTTCACAAGTTTCATAGTACGATTTTGTTTAAGGTACTGAACTGTCAAAGAAGTTTCATTAGCTGATGATTTATGTTTGTCTCAGTAAGTCATTAAAGAGATGTGTAATCTTTAAAAAGAAAGATCTGGACACGAACTATTGTTACAAGGGTGAATTTGGAGCACTCCGAGCAACAGAATGATAATCTTTTTATTGTCTGCATTACAGCTGCATCTAGAAGTGAGGAGAATCTTATCCACGGCTCACTGCACAGACAGTGTAGCAGCTGTCTGTGGAATTAGAGACATGTCCCAAAGCACACGAGTATAAGGAGGTAGAATAAAATGTGTGGATGTAACACACTGAGTTAGGGAAACAAATAGGAAAAAGTAAGGCAAGTACAATCAGGCAATTAACAGTTTTGCCTCAGGCATCCCACTGCTACTGGACATTTGTGTGCTAAATTTTTCTTCTTAAAATAGCATCCCAAACCCTTGGATTACATTTCAGTCTGTTGTATTTGGAAAAGTTTATCCCTGGTGTTCACTGAGGAGAGGAAAGAAATCATGAAATACAGATACCTGGGCAATCATGATCAGTACAGTTCCAAATGCCACCAGTACAAACACTGAAAAGAAAAATCACAAAATACAGAAATTCAGTGTACCAATATTTATCAAAATAGGAGCTATGCACTAGTTAATAGATATTGAATCCACTGTTTCTGTAGAACTTTTTTTTGATGATACACAAAGCCCAGACCATAAAGTACTAACTATTCTTTGAAATTTGAGCACGACTGTGATGTTAAACTAACTACAGGGAGCAGTCATAGATAGAGGAAGCACATACATGAGGCTGTCACATACCAATTACTACATTCTTGCTCAATTTTTGTGCCTACAGGGAAGGCAGTTCCATGATAAATACAAGGACAATTTGACACGGAGATACAAGTTCCATTTTCCATAATGAGACCTATTGGGGGGGAAGTTAACACATGAGATAAATAAAACAAAGTAAATAGACTCAGTGTTCTTGTTGTTGCTCCATCTTACTCAAACATTCAAATCTGTCAGAAGGCAACTGGGGACTAGTATAAAGAGTCACCTATTGATTGCAGAATGCTCAAAACATTAAATGCTTAAGCCTTCTCAGAGCAGATTTCATTCTGAAAGGTTGCTTTCTGAAAAATGTTTGCCTAAAGTATGTAAAGATCTATAGACCCAAAACCTAAAAGGTTTTGATATCATATAATACTAGCCCTTCCATAATCAGACTGTTCATTGACCAGTCCCTAATTTTCATTTAGTACAGATCGCAGGAAGTTTTCTTGAATAGAGTACATGATACATTCTGTTCAAACAAAACCTCATTTGCTTCAAGAATAATTCTAATAAAGTTGATTAAACCTATGCTATGCCTCATTGTAGACAGCATTAGTGATGGCTCTAGATTTTAACTGATATTTTATTCTATGCCATAATATTCTCTGTAAATATTCAGAACACAATAAAAGACAGAATCGCAGTTAGAATAGCAAAAACAGAAACAACTAAATTATTCATATTTTCTGGCTTTTAACTTTAAGGATAGTTTATTTAGACAACTTTATTACAATGCTGGATATTAACTTTACAAATATTTTTCACATAAAATTAACAGTACTCACCATCTGGACAGTAACATCCATCTAAGCAGTATAGGTTGCTACCAAGACAATCTTTTTCAAAGGTGCAAGTTGGTGGACAACAACTGATACAGTCACGGTGTACAAAGCTGTCTTCACACTTCTCAGCTAGAAAAAGAGCACATCACATTGTGCATTAGTGCAATTTCTCTTTCCATACTGGAGAAGTCTTATCTCATTAAATAAATAGTTGTGCAACACTTCAGATGTAGGTGATTATCCAGTTTAGGTACAATGGATTGTTGGAGAGGCTGCAACTGATGAACTGCAGTGAATCTCTCATCAGTATTTAACTCTGTTTATCAAATTCTTCTATCACCTCTCCACTACAAGTTCATAGTTCCTGTAACAGGGGAAACAATGCATGCTCATATCTCAACTAGTTCAAAATTCCATGAACTACAATTGATAGGCAACAGTGACGACGAGAAGGAGTTGCATTCCCTTTGTTCATTCTTTTATAAAGCTGGTAGAGGCTGAGAGGTCAGCTGGAAACAGTGATGATATCAGACCTCCATAGATGTTTTTTCTTCCCTGTGAAGTATGATCAACTTACATGAAGTTCCAAGCAATCTGCACAAACATGAATTTTGTAGGTATCTACATGAGATCACAATGGAATTAAAATAATCCTCAAGCAAGTCATTGACTTCTTTGTTCTCCATTAATACTGAAGCTGGCTGATCTACTTCAGTATAAGGTTTGAGTTCTATCGCAACAAATGTTGTTAAGATGGAATTACTTGAAAAGGACATCTGGTGGTATTTCAAAGGTCATACACTATGCTTTGCTAAAGAGTCTTACTACAAGCAGGAAAATCATCCCTCCAGTCTCGCACAGGGGACCCAGCATGGGAGCATGCTCTAGCATACTCTGTCACCGCTCTGCAGTATGTTTCATCATCATCCACCCTGAAATGATAAAACAAGGGAGTAATCACAAAACTTAAATCCCACCTACAAATCAATGCCACGGGAGTCTGCTCAGAATACTTCACTCAGCTAATGCTGCTGTCCAAGAGGATGGTGAAACATAACCTTGTCATGAAGACAACGGACAGTTCAACAGTACAATTCAACAGTTGCCCAGAAAGGCAACAATGGAGTTCAAAATTACAGTTGAAGAATGCAGTTGAACAATTGCCCAGAGAGGTTGTGGGTGCTCCCACACCTGAGATGCTCAAGGCCAGGCTGGATGGGCTTTTGAGCAACATGATCTAGAAAGAGGTGCCCCTCCCAGGAGGTTGGAACTACATGATCTTAAAGGTCCTTTTGGTATGGAAACTGCCACCTATGCTGATACTTGGACCGAATGTCCCTTATCAAGCTCAAGTTTCTAATTCAAACTTAGTCCTTGAACTTAGGTGAGGAGAACCCTGTTGGTTAGTTGCTTAGCATCAGAAGCATTATCTATCAAATACTGTAGACAAGTTCAGAGAGTTATAGTGCAATCTTGAGCAAAGCCATTATCTCCACATTAATCTATACAGAAGAAGCTGGATAATGCATTTCTGCCAGAGTCAAGTAGAGAGATATTCATCAGTATTTAGGTAACCTCAGATTTTACCCAGATGCAAGTTACATAATGCAAAACACTACCAGTTTTTAATGTGAAAACCCAACAACTCCTATCACTCTCCATGAAGGACTTGATGCCAAAATGAACCAGTCATAATAAGACATTTCTATTATAAGTACTAGCAGCACAGATTAGCTGAGTTTGTCTTTCAGCAACAAAGATCAAGCTTCCAAATTAACGGTCTTGAAAACATATTAAATGGTATTTGTATTCTGCTTTCAACACATCTGTTACCAAATCAAACACCACTATATTCTTTGTTACAGTGATCACAGTTTCTCCCAATTCTCTTTATCTAATCCAATTAAATGGGTCTTAATACAAAGAATACTTGGCATATAAAATGGCCCCCCTTTATAAACTGACATTAAGCCACAAGAAGAGACCTCTTATAAGCAAAGTAAGCCTAAATTAATTAGGTTCTCAGACACAGAAACTTCCTTCAAGGTTTTTAACATTCACACAATTCATATTCAGCACACACATGCATTTCAACAAAAATCAAAACCTCCTTAATGCTGTAATACGGCTCAGTATGACGCTTGAAAGTTTGCTTCTCAATATACTTCTTTTACTCCTTAATACCATGACATAAATTAAATATCACATCTTAAAATTTGCTTTTCATTTTTCTTCTTCTGACTGAGGGAAAGGCACAATAAGCTCCTGAGTTACACTGACACTATGCAGAGGCAGCTCAGCTCTTTTCTTAGTTGAATTAACGTACAGAGCACCAAATGCAGAAGAAACACTTTGAGAACTTGCTTACAAACTCAAATTCTTCTATATTCACTCGATGGCAAAACAGAAAACTCAAAATTCATTGAAAATGAACTAACAAGTTGTAATGGATGCTACTGAGTGATTCTTGCTTTTAGTCTTGTGAACCTTTCTGTATGCTTTGGATTAAACTGATGATACTCTGAGAAGGTTATAATAGTACCTGACACAAATCCTGTTATTTACGACAATTGCCTCTTAGTCATAAGATCTTTTTAAAAAAGAAGCAATACATTGCTCAGTTTTCTGTTCCATTACTCTCTGAAGCATCTGTTTACTGTGAAAGACTGGCAAATAAATAAGAATCCGGGGCTAAGAGAAAAACAGCAGTTCACATATAACCCCAGCAACTGAGGATGTGCAACTCCCACCAAAACCAGTGAGAGCTGATTTTCTTTTTACATCTCTGAATTTATATAAATAAAACAGTCTTGAAAAAAATCTACATGTTTGAATGATGATGCCTGTTCTACTATATTTTTATCAGAAAAACAGTCTCTATGGAGGAAATGTTTCTACTCCTCCAGTATCACTGATATTTCCTTTCAGTATCGTCCTAATCATGTATTTTTTGCTCAGAGCTTCCACATGTAGTATTCTGTGTGTGTGTGTGACTAGCAACTACCTTTCGTCATTAGTGATTTTCCATGAATTTCTCTCCCACGTGTTTGTCTAGTCTTTCCTTGAATTCATGTAAATATCAAGCAATCAAACTTGAAGCACAGGTTACGTGTCCTCTAGTTCCACAGTAAAGCACCCATTGAGAGAAACACCATCTCCTCCATTTTGAATTCTTTTAGTTCCTACTAACTTCACTCAGTACTGCTCAGTTCTTGCCTTAGAAAAGGAAGCGTTCATTTCATACATCAAAAAAAGGAAACAAGAACTCCATTCTTACCTGCAAAGATCATTCATACAGCTAGAAATATAAGAATATGGATCTATGCTCTCATGACAGCTGAGAAAAGGAAATTGTAGGAATATTTGGCACTTGAAGAATATATCCTGTGCATTGAGGAAAATCAGTAAACAACAGTTAGAAAATAGTTTCTGAACAAGCATAATTATTTTTAGCTTTGTTGATCTAATCTAGGGTCCTTCATACTCCCATTAAAGCTTGAGAATCTCAAGTCTCCATTTATTATGTGTCCTCTACTATTCTTCCTAAAATTTGTCCTCTCTAACTACAGAGGCCTGATCACATGCTGCTCCCAAACTACCTGGCATGGCAGATTGCAAAATGACCAAAAAATTATTTCGCGTCAATCCTGGAGCTGAGCATGGTACTTCTGCAATATCTCATCATTTCCTACATAACGAGCTGTAAGATGCCAGAACTGGAAAGTGAGTAATGCAGCAATGAAGCAGACCTTTACCACTTGGCACATCCTATTGGAATGTTTGTACTTTCAAGCTAAACTGAAGATCTTCAGACATTCCCCAGCAACAGCCCTGACCTGAATCTTCTCAAAGCCTCAATGAAGTTGAGCTTTCTTTCTATATGGTTTATATTACCACATTCTTGTACCACCACTAGGCAGAGAAGATTTAAAAGAATAATAATAATAATTACTACATGATTAATTTACCTCAGTGGATTCTGCATTAGCTGAGCAAGGACTGGAAAAATCTAAGGCAGTAGGTACACAAGCTGCATCATCTGAGATTTGCACAGTCCAGCTATTTGCAAATTCAGCAATGTCTTCTGTATATTCACCTCCTATGTGATAAGAGAACCAGAAGAAAGACTGTCAGCACAAGCTACAAAGAGGTCTTGGAAATTTCTGAATGTTTGTAAATACATATGTTACTTCAGATATTGATATGTATAGAGTACATAGAGTTTAGAAAAAGTTGATTTTTCCTTTTTAACAGTAGGCAATATATTATACCACATGTAGATGAAAAATTACATAGGTATATATATGGGGCAAATATTCTTTTTAAATACAATTAACGACACTTTTACAACAAACATACAAATAAAAACTACTTTAACACACTGAACGTTTAGAAAAAATACATCTCTTTAAAACAATTTAAGACTTGCATCATGTTTCACAGTGGTCAGTTAGCACTGCTATCTCACTCTCTTCCCCTACTGCAGAAAACCCCTATGACAAACATAATACTGGCCCAGTTCTCCTAACAGCATGGGGATGGGAGAATGAATGAATGAGATGCACGATTGGAAGTCATGGCAACAGACACATAGGAACATGCAAGAAGGTTGCAGTAAAGGAACAAACCCAGAATTCCCATATTTTTGCAGCAAGAACTATGTATTACATTTTCTCTATGTTCTTAAGTATGCTAGAGAGAGTTTACTGCCTCCACTTTGAAGAACAATAATTAATATCTATGTAATTGTTATCTATGCATGGTTAAGAGAAAGAATATTGAAGAATATTGGAATGAAATTAGTTGCTTTCTTTTTTTCTTCATAGAACAGTATTATCCAAAACTTAATTCAACTTCGCTCAGCACAAAATGTACACAGTTTGACACTCTGGAATGTGGAAAGTCCCAAAACACAATAATCAGATATTTGTACTTGGATATCCACAAATAAACAAAACTAAACCAATCTAGTTCACTTAAGAGCCAGGGAGAGTTAAAACTTTTCTCCTTTGCTGACAGAAGAGTTCTGAAACTCTTCCCAAACTTAAAAGGCTGTTTTTTGTCTAGAAGTAAACCTGTTGATACAAATCTGGTTCTGCAGAAACATTAAAGAGTTTTATTTTCATTTTGACATGGCTTCAAAAAAACATTCTAAGTCTTAAAAAAATCCCACTATACAAAAATCACTGTCCTTAAAATAGTTTTACTCACAGATACAGTCCCATGTATTAAAGCGATAGAAAGGTGCAATGAAGATGAAGGGAACAGAAAAGAAATTGATTTTTTAAACTGTGCTTTGATATTGAGACTCCACAGCTTCGTTATGTAAGATAATGCAAAAACAGGGCATCAGAAACTGCGAGATTCAGGATAGATGTAAGAATTTCCTTTACACTACTGTAGGAATAGTATAGTCAGGGGAGACAAATCATCATCCCAAATGAGAAATTGAAACATTTAGAAAAAACTGGCAGCTTAGAAGCAATTTTAATGTAGTTAATCTATTCATGTGAAGATAGCAGAACGTCCAGCATTGTATTTGCACAGGTAAAAAGGTTACCATACAACTGGTTCAAGGTTAAAATAATTCACAGTGATCTGGATTGTACTGTACAATAATACTGTCATTTCTAACAAAGAGAAGAACCAAAAGAAATGACAATGGAAAAAACATGTCGCTCTGAAATTGAAGAAAGAGCTGTCATACTTGTCTTTTATAACAGAGAACACATTTAAAAATGCTGAGATAATTACTTTTAAAGAATTTGTGCGAGTTCATTACCTCTTCAGAATTCCATTTTTCATCACCATTTTTTTAACTAGTTATTAAACATATTAAACTCTGGTGTGCAGCAATTAAGGTTTGAAACAGTGAACACACTTCTTTCATGACAGAAGAAATACTAGGAATTAATACTGGGCAGATTTTTAAACAGTGCAAAGAAATGTTTCTTCCTTCATTCGAAGTCTTGAACACCTGCCTATCAACTGTAATGAATGGAACAAAACAGAAAAGGGAAAAAAAGTTACAGTGAGATAAACTTTTGACTTAAGAAACTGTACGGTCATGGGATTTGATTCTCTCAGCAATCAATGATGAAACAGTTCTATCTTTCTTCTTATCAGACTGAATTCCTATGTTTTCTCTTTCTTCACATTGGTTGTGAGTAGGACAAAAGTTTCTAGAGAGTAGAAGTACTTAGAACTACACAGATTACAGAATATTCTACCAACTTAGTAAATCACTTCTTCCTCAGATGAGACAGCATTGGACAACTCACCATACAGGGTATTAGAAGGCCCTAAATACAACATACTAACAGAGAGATATGAGGAACTTTCTGGAAAGTGCTTTTAAATGTAAATATTTCAGCTCATATTTTTATGACAGCAATGTAAACAAATGACTCAATGTGGTGTTTTTTCCAAATATTAATATTTTGTTTTTTCACTCTTTCCTCCATTCTTAAACCTACAGAAAACCGCAAGCATTTGCTTATTTATTTATTATTTCAAGGCACTTCCATCAGTTAAGATAAACATAGACCAAGTACTTTGTTGAGCAAGAAAAGGCTTAAGCATACATATAACTAGTTTCTTCAATTGAGATTTTTTTCCCTAAACGTGCCCCCAGCCTCACTGCAATTTTGGACATTGTGTTGAAGGATATGGTTTAGTGAGAACCATTGGTGAATGGTTGGACTGGATGATCTTATAGGTCTTTTCCAACCTTGGTGACTCTATGATTCTGTGAAGAATAGAGCACATATTCTATTTTCTATTCAAATAAGGACTCTGTCTTTTCTTGCATAAAAGATTTTAAGTGAACATGGAGCTGCTTACACAAGGTAAGGGTGTATTTCCAAGCCATTTACTTACTATTTTGCAGTATCAAGTCATCATATTTATCGCCATTAAAATTTCCACAGAGGCCACAAGGTTTTCCATGATGATCTTCTGTTAGCTTAATATAAATACCAGAGTTTCCATCCCAAGCAAGAGAAAAACCGAAGGTAGTTTTCACCAGAATATAGTCAGCCAATCTCTCAAAGAAAACATTTCCAACTGTCTGTGGCAACATTAATCTGGAAAAATAAACAACTTACTTCAAAGATCACAGATGAGACAAGATTAGTAGTAGAAAAATAAACATAAAACATTATCATCTAACTCTCTACACACTTTTTTTGCCAGGTTTATAGAGCCACTTCAGTATTTTGTCATCTATTCTTTGCCATCTGTTCTTTCTTGCTTGTCTGTATGGATCATTACAAGCGAATGTTTTTCTGGTGTATACAAGTATCAGCTGTTCCAATGATAAGTCTGAAAGAATAACTCATCTTCATTTTCAAAATTCAGCACAGGCACATAGAGGAATATGCGACTTCATGAGCATCCTGGTTTGCATAAGCAGCTCTGTGACATTACTATCAGAGCTCCTGGTATGGTGAGCATCAGCAGTCCTTCTGGGCACAGGATCGATCATCAGGTAGGTGAATGCAAATAGAGGGTTTTGCAGTACAGAAGATGCTCGTGAACAAGAATTGTATATCAGACAATCATATAATTTTTTAGTTGGGAGGAATGCCTAAAGGTCATCTAGTCCAACTCCTCTGAAATGAGCAGGGACTTCTACAGGTAGATTAGTTTGATCAGAGCCCTATCCAGCCTGACCATGAACGTCTCCAAGGAGGGGGCTTCCACCACCTCCATGGGCAACATGTTCCAGTGCCTCACTAACATTACTATAGAAAACTTTTTCCTTACATTCAATCTAAATCTCCACTCTTTTGATTTGAAACCATTTCCCCTTATTCTATCACAACAGACTCTGCTAGAGTCTGTCGAGTCTGTCCCTTTCCTTCTTATAGACCCCTTTTATATATTGAAAGACTGTTCTCAGGTTTCCCTGGAGCCTTTTCTTCTCCAGACTGAGCAGCCCCAGCTCTCTCAGACTGTCCTCACAGGAGAAGCGTTCCATCTCTTGGATCATTTTTGTGGCCCTCCTCTGAACACACTCTAACAGGTCCACATCTTTCCCATACTAAGGACTCCACATCTGGATGCAGTACTCCAGGTGAGGTCTCCTCAACACAGACTAGAGGGGAAGGATCATTTCCCTCAGCCTGCTGGCCACACTTCTTTTAATGCAGCCCAGGATACGGGTGGCTTTCTGGGCTGCAGGGACACATCATCGGCTCATGTCTAGCTTGCCATCCACCAGTATCACCAAATCCCAGCTGTTCTCTATCGTTATAGCCCCCAGCTTATAGTGATAGTGGGAATGCCACAATCCAGATGCAAGACCTTGCATTTAGATTTGTTGAACCTCATGAGGTTCACCTGGACCCACTGTTCAAGCCTGTCTAGGTCTCTCTGAATGTCATTCCGTCTCTCAGGCATGTTGACTGCACCACACAGCTTAGTATCATCCATAGTCTTGCTGAGAGCATGCTCGATCCTACTGTCACCGTTGTGTATCAAGATGTTAAAGAGCAACAGTCCTAGTACAGACCCCTGAGAGATACCTCTTATTACTATTCTCTGTCTGGTGAGCCACTGATCACCACTTTCTGGGCATGCTGGCATGCTCTCACTACCAGTTCCTTGTCCACTGAACAGTCTACTCTTCAAATCCACGTATTTGGAGAGAAAGACATTATGGGTTACCATGTCAAAGGCCATACTGAAGTCCAGATAGATGATATCTCTGGCTCTTCCTTTGTCCACTGACACGGATATGCCATCATAAAAAAATGACAAGGTTGGTCAGGCACAACCTGCCCTTGGTGAAACCATACTATTATGCCACATCACCTCCCCCTCTTCCATCTGCCTTAGCATAGGTTCCAGGAGGATCTTCTCCACGATCGCCAGCACAGAGGTGAGGATGACTTCCCTGGATCATCCTTTATACGCTACTTAAAAATAGGTGCTATATTGTCTTTTCTCTAGTCACTATGGACTTCACCCGACCATCATGACTTTCCAAATATCATCATGTGGCTTGATGATTACATCAGATACCTTCCTCCCTTGGCCAAAAAAACACTGGACAATAATATTGTAGCATGATTTAATCTTAATCTTCCAAAAGTGGTTCTGGTGGGATGAACAGACTGATAGTATTATAGTCATCAGCCTCAGATGCTAGTGTCTGTAACAATTATATCCAAATACATACCTTCTAACATGTTATGAAAGAATACCTTAAGTCTTTGAAATTTGCTGTACTTTATCAAACAGCAAAAAAAACACTTATGATAGTCTTGTACTCATTTTTTTATTTTGAAAAAAAAAAAAAAAAGTTAAAAAAGAGTACATTGGATGTTGGATGTACCTCAGAGTTTTTTGTGGAGTATTTGACCTGAAGGGGCAAAGGAGGTTTAAGATCTTTTATTCAGTTAATTCAGACTTGTCTATAAGGTTATGTGTTTAATTAAGCATAGCCACATGCAAAGCATAAATAATGACTGCCTTGTTCAAAATGGTATCAGGATGCATCAGAGATTAGCTGAAATAGTCTGATGCAAACTGTACAAAATCAGGGTGGTGAATCACTAGATCTGAGCTGAGAAGTTGAACAGGTTTGTGTAGGGAGTGAATGTTCATTCAGATATTTTATGAACACCATTACATCTTCCTACTCTTGTCAGTCCCAGTTCAGAGCAGCCAGGGATCAGTAAAAATACACAGCAAATTATGTTCCCTGTTTGACATAAAAAGCAGTCACTTCTTGAACTCCGTAATTTCTGCAATAAAACATTTTAAATGACCATTAGAACACTTACCTGTTTCCTTCCTTTCTTACTTCATGTCCTGAAATAGTTATTTCTTCTTGGTTTGAAAAAAACAAGCTGATTGACCTCTGACAAGAATATACTGAACCATGACAGTGAGGACTGTTATGAACCTTCAAGGGGAACAACATATGCACAGTTAGAATAAATGTTTGTTACCAATAATTTCATGCCAGTTTTCATAAGCACACATATGATAATTTACTTTTCTGCACATTAGTCACCAAAGAGCCTTAGAGACAAATATTTAAATTATAAAAAGGTCATAGTTACAAAAATATGCAAAACTAGAAATTTGCACTAACCAGTACTGCTGAGAAATACAGCAATTGTTTAACAGCACAAAGTATCACAAGTCAGTGGCTTAAACACTGCAAGAAATACTCAGGTATATAGCATAGATGAACTCCATAGACAGACTCTGTAGTAAGCTAGCTAATCACTGCCAATGTAGGAGCTTGTTATACACACTGAGATACCTCTACAACTTAGTTTCTACAGGTCTGGAGGGGATACTATAGGATACTAAACCTCTGCCTAAAGCCTGCATTCTCCCTGCCAATCGAGACCAGCACCAGCTGAACTACAGAATGCCTTACTGAACCACTCAGGATTTATTGAGATTTGAGAATGCTCTCACAGATTATTGCAGGCATCTAACTTAAGTGCATTGTTAAAACCTGTTTTTCATCAGTTTTCCAGGACTATCAGTGGAAACAGGAAGGCTCTTCTGAAATCTGCCTGTCCCCATCATACACAGAAAGGGTCAAGAGCCAGAGTATTGGCTTGACTCTCACATCAGCTTCTTAGTTTGAGCACAGCAAGTGGCACTCAACCAGAGAGAGATTTGCAAAATAGTGTGGCTTACTGTTATAGGCAGTATGTGATTTCCATGACTGCCCATTACTAGATCTCAGGTGTGTGCTTCTAGAAATGAAAACCATGCAGTTATTATCTCTGCATGTCCACAGTTTTATGGCAATAAAATAGATCTCAAATAAAAAATAATGTACTATCAGGCCTAGGAATGGGCATGATATGCCAGCGTGCATTTTTTTTTTTACAGCTTGGCATAAAGGATGCTACCTTTGCAATTGGGATTCCATTGCAATCCCAGCCATCAGCATTGCAGAGTATGGCTCCTGCAGTGCAGGAACATCCCTGTTGCCAGAGATATTCCAGTTTTTGTGGCCAGGGCGTGCTTTCAGGACATGAAAACTGTGGGCTCAGATTTATTCTGACTACTTACATGCGCTAACAAGTTAAACACTACTATGACCTTATGTGACAGTTTTCTTGGAGAAGGATGGGTGTTGGTTTTCTTGACAGTGCTGCGAAGCGAAATAAATGAGTAACTGTGAAACATTTTGCCAGCATAGTAATAGGGGCTGTAATTAGAAACCAGCACTCTCACTTTTACAGAGAAGATCTATTGGTAAACAAATACAGTGCTTACATATACACTAACTAATCTCCCTCACTGACACTAAATGCTGGAAATAAAAAATTTACTGTTTCTTTGAGTGAAATAAACTAAGTCAGTAAAAGCATTAAGGATTTCATATGTATAAAGAAAGCCATAATTAAAGTCATAGTAAATGTTGCTAGTATTGAAAAATGGTTTCTATGTAAGCCTGCCCTAAGATAGAAACACAGTCAAAGAAAATCAAAATTGCTCTCTTCTTCTCTAGAGAGGTGAATTTTTAAAATCAGAAGGACCATAATGTGAGCATTTGGTAAGGTTTTCTGCTCTCCACAGCCCAATTGGAGCTGACTGTAATGCTTCAGCATTACTTGTGATTTTTCTGATTAAACATCTTTAGGTTTTTTAAAAATATGACATTTATTCCAGCAGTGGTAGCTTCTCTCCTTCCAGAGCATTGGGTATCCACCAAAATATTGATTCTAGATTGTACTATAATTGTGGAATCATGGAATGGGCTGGATTGAAAAGGATCACAATCACAATCATCATCTAGTTTCAATACCTCTGCCATGTGCAGAGTTGCCAACACTAGACCAGGCTGCCCAGAGCCACATCCAGCCTGGCCTTGAATGCCTCCAGGAATGGGGCATCCACAACCTCCTTGGGTAACCTGTTCCAGTGCATCACCACCCTTTATGTGGGCTTTGCCACTGCATTTTAAGAAATCCCCTAAAATATCAAAGCTTCACACTGAATCTAAAAATTATACGAAATAATGGAAGGTAGATAGCATCTGCCTATGACCTGAGTGAGTGGAAACAAGAGATTAAAATTCTTTGAATGCTACTATTTGGGGAGCAAGAAAGTCACATACTTATAAATGAAAACAGACCCTTGCAGAAGGAATCAGAATCTAGATCTGCCTTTATCCCTGTAACCACTGTACCACCATGTTTGCATTACAATTTGGACCACTCTTGTTCCATCCCCTTGCAGAATCAGCAACAATTGTAGAAAAAAATAGCATAATGAGCTAACGTCCTCTCCACACAATCACCTTCCTTCAGAGGTAGCATAGGTTTGAATTCTCCCTGAGCTCTATATCATTAACCACAACTTAAAAGAGTGCCTCCCATACATAGGTCAGGATGAAGGCTTCTGAGCTGTTAAACTTCCCTGCATGACGCAGAGGTAAGCCAAAATTAGAACACAAATCCCCAAGGGAACAGACTTTTCCACGGGCTGGGGGAAGCAGTTCCCATCTTAGCAAGCCAGTGGCTGCAAGTCAGGGTCTGCTACACTTGGTTGCCCAGCCACCAAGCAGCTGATAGCTATTTGCACTTCACTCAGCAATTCGGTATGTTCTGCAGTCTGATAGCTGAAGTTTATTGAAGCTTCCAAGGCCTGCTTTAAGACCCAATTTGCTGCATGGGATTTCCCAGAGAGGAGAGAGCTGAGATCCTTTTTTAGCAGAGGGGGAATAAGAAATACTATTTTTAATATACTGACTCCGTTGATTATTATTTCACCAGTGTTTTGCGTTACTGCACACATGCTTAGACATTTTCCAGCAGCATAGTTTTGTGTGTAACACAGCAGTTTGATCTGTTTATTCTCTCTCTAGTTACTTTATTTATGAAATATAGGAATACTCGGGATGTATTTCTAACATATGCACACATCCTTACCTGTATAATCAATAGATATCAAGATGTTATAATCACAATATAATCGAGAGTGTTAGGCAAAGTAGACAACGACAACAAAAAGGAGAATAAGTGGAAGAGCTTACCCTTATGCTGGGCTCACCACAAAACACCAAGAGAGGTGATCTCCAGAAGAGATCCTTCCCTACTGGTAGCCAGCTCTTAAATAGGTCTAGGAGGGGTGCAGCCTGGCTCCACCCCTTCCGGCAGCACAGGTGAATTGCCTTCAGCTGTGCTCCTCTGGCTGACTCATGGCTCACCTCAGGTGATCAATCAGAGGTTCAGGCCGTGACTCAGCAGTTCCCATACACTTACCCAAACAGTGTAATGTGGTTCTGGAGTACCACAATCTTTTGCAAAAATATAGGAGCAATTTCCAGGAAAGTAGTAGTAGATGCCATCAAACGTTTCAAAATGATACTGTCCCCATGATTTGCAAATCCCATCTCGGTCCTTACCATTGTTAGGAACTGCAGAAAACACACTGAGTTTACAAGAAGTACAGTAATAAAAAATGTAAAGGTAACAAAGATATCTACAGAAGTAAAAAGTTGGGAAGGAAATAAGAGTTATGAACAAAGGGAATAACAAGGATGAAAGATAACCTGATTTTTTTTAACTTGAACTAAAAGTACATTAAAAAAAAAAAAAATTAAGAATGCAGTTTTAGTCCCACACAGTCATCAGAAATGTTGGGTTCACTTCAACGATGACATTTTAATACAAAGGACTACTGAATATCTGGGATGATTCTTGGTATAAGAGATTTCACAGTACATTTAATGAGTCAGTTATTTTCAGTAAGTCACTCCATCTTTCTATCAATTGTACAGTTACTCAGTTAACTAAAAAAAGTGGCCTGCTGCTGATACATTAGACAGTGATCTATCTGTTATGGTATCCATGAATCCTCATAGTCCAGATGCTATAACCTAGGCATTTGTACTGTTACTCTACACATTTCCCTAACACCTAGTATAATTTCAGTCCTCTTGTCCTCTAGTGGAATGAAGTTCTGCTACTATAAAGGAATCACAAAGTTTATGTTGACAATATTGTTTTTAAAACCTTCCCCTTATATATCACTTGAACACAAAACTTGATTAATGCTTCGGCCCCAGACTTACCAATTTGGCACCTGCTTCCTTGAGCTTGAAAAAACTGACAATCACAGTCACCTGCCTCTGTGCAGCTTGCTCCATTAAGGCACTTTTGAGCACACAAGCCTGTCAGCAAGCAAAGCAGCCTTTTAGTAGATACAGTATTTTTCAGACAGGTTGAGACTCACATTAGATGTTTGTTCTAAAATCATAAGCATCCATATTAGCTAAGAAAAATAACCAACAAGACTTTCTTTTTAACATTTACTTAATTTTATACTTTGTGTTCCTTGGTTAAAAGACAAAATTCTCCCTCTTCTAGTCTGAGATTTGTACACTAACAAAGGAGCAAAAGGTCAGTCTCCTCCCAGCAAACAAAAGGTCAAGTTCCCATGTAAAGAAACCAAATCCCAGTCCTCCCGATCTAGAAATACACAGGATGAAGATTATTTTAATTGACCAAGTTCAGCACAACTCATACATATGTTCAGCTCTTCCCTCTTAGGCATTACAGAAAAGGGTATATTCAGCTTATTAACAGTCTAGAATATATTACAGAGACAAAACTGGTTAAAAATAATTCTCAGGAGATGATAAAAAATTATATAAAGTTATTTCTGCTGAAGAGGTGACTGAAGTCAGAAATTTAAGATTACATGGGAACGGCTTGTTTTGTGTTATAATTAGTAACTGTTTCTAAAAGCAGTTTAATTAAAGGGTTTTGTAGCCTGTTTGGAAATTAAGACCTCACTGTGTACTAACTGTTCACTGAGGTTGGTCTAACTCAGAGCTCCCCAGAAGTAGAGGAGAAAGAGGTTTTCAAGTTTCAGGTTTGCAGATAGTTGCTTTCCTTCCCAGGAAGAAATTATAATCCTACATACAAATATTTGCAATGCTGACAGTGTTACTTTAGAAGTACATTTTCAACAGGAAATTTCTGTAACTTAATGAGGATAAAATGAGATAATGAAATAGGTAAGGGTTTGTAGGGGATAAAGCCCACAGCAAAACAAGAAGCAGGTAGGAGGGCAGAGTGTTCAGTAGCATCTCCTCCCAGGGAGATTGGCACTCACCTCTTGCTGGGCTCCATGTCAAGGTCCCATTTAGGTGCAATTGAGGAGATGTAGCTCGAACCTATCGGAGAAACATAAAAGCAAAATCAGGGTATTTGTACTTTACAGATTCACCAATACAAGCCCAGGGCCTTACAGAAGGATTGGGTTAGGACTTGGCAGGTTGTTTCAGACATGACACAGCCTCACTTGCTGCGGACAGATTGGCTGCCTGGACAACAGGAAAGACAGTGACTGCAGCACTTATGGGGAGGGGAAGCATGGTTTAGGGGAATAGAGAACTATACAGCAGTATACTGGGGTCACTGCTGGCCTTCTCTCCATGCTCTCTGCTTCACCAGTGCCAATGAACCAGCAGAGTTCCACCGAGGAGATCTGTGTTTATATTTGGGAGAAAGAGTGAGGACCTGAGAAGCATCCTGCCTTTTTCACTTCCATAAAATACAAAGAGTTGGAAAGTGTGGAGATGCAGTATCCCTTCTTCCCCAGATTCCCCTAACTCATGCCCTGCAACACTCCCTGATCATCTGATGTAGCCACTTCAGTTGTGATAGATTTTATGTCCCATTTAAGACTCTTCAGAACTGCATTTCAGCTCATCCCAACCAAAAAGGAGACAGATCTGCCTGATCTGCATCCTATCTTGTGGAGGAACAGGGGGCAGAGGGCTGTAAGGAAGCCCTGGGTTCTGACCCAGCACTCCGCTGTTGCAGAGTTTGTCATGTCACATCAATCCTTCTGAGAACTGAACAAGTCCCACATGACAAGCACTCCAGGGTTTTCACCCCCATTTGATTAAAACATTTACTAGCGTGAAGTGCCTGAAAGATATTTTGCACTACATTTCTTCATGGCTATTTTAAATCCTTTTGTTTTACAAAGCTTTGTCCTTCTGCTTAGATGGTTACTCTTGGCCATTTTTTTTTACTTCTCTCTCTGTGTATTATGAAGTTATATTTCTGTACTCCCATGCTACCCATTCAGGTATACACCAGCCTTCAGCTGCACAACTGAGCAAAACAAATCATTTAAGCCTGGTGAGAAACTCCTCTTTCTGCAAATCCTGCTTCAACTCTGGAGCTTGAGCTAACAGATTTCAGTGAATGCAACTGTACGATAAACAGATCAGGTGAAGTCCCACCAATGCAAATACTTCCTCCTCCAACTGGAAACTATTTGATGCACTCATGCAGCACAATCTGTCTGTAACCAATCTGAACTGGACTCCACCAGAAAGCTGTTCCACAGGCTGTCTGTAGCCAAAGAAGTTCCTCATCATCTGTGTACAAAAAC
Organism: Tympanuchus pallidicinctus; assembly: GCF_026119805.1. Classification (NCBI taxonomy): domain Eukaryota; kingdom Metazoa; phylum Chordata; class Aves; order Galliformes; family Phasianidae; genus Tympanuchus; species Tympanuchus pallidicinctus. The sequence continues at coordinate 24,478,227 of NW_026294802.1, forward strand.
ATTCCTCTCCATTCCTTCTCCTCAGCAAAGCAGCTTTTTGCTTTTGTTGTTCAGGAGAGGTAAAGCATATTTGCTGTGACAGCACTGTCCTGCTGAGCACCTCTCTGAGACACCATCAGTCCCAAGAGTCTGTTTCCCTCAGAAAGTGTTTGCCTAGTGAGGGAAAGAGGCTTGACTCACCTCAATGTTACGTTTCATACTGGCTGCTTTCTGTCTTCGTCAGGAGACAAATCTCCAAGAGACTGAGAGAAAATAATTTGTGGTTGTGTTGCAGGCTGTCTGCAAGAGCCAGAGCAGAGGCTTTGGGCTCCACACCTCACCCTGGAGAAGGGTGCTGTAACTTCTGCTTGGGCTCTGCAGCACAAGGTGTTTACCCACAAGGGAACAGGATTCCTCTTTACTGTAAAATTCCAGTCAGACATCACCTGTGCAAGGCAGCAGTGTGGGGCGTGGGGTGACTGGTGGCCACTGCCATCACCACCACATGCAGTACCCTCCTCTGCAGTCATCTCTGTGTTTTTCATCAAACACTAACAGGCTTCTGGGGCTTTCTGTTCACCTCCACACAAAGCAGAAGAGCAGTGGTGTTATTTCCCATCGTGTGCGTCAGCTGTTCTGTCGGGGTGGGTAATTCAGTGAGCTTTCGCCAGGAGTGAATGAATGCATGAGGCCATGGGCCTCGGCTGGAGGCAGCAGGTAGGGAACAGTGGCTCCTGCTCACCGTCCTCCTGTTACCACGGCCTTGCTCCATACAAAGGCCCCATTGTCACAACAGCAAAGCCCCAGAGCAGAACAGGGGGAGGAATTCCCCACTCTTTCGGAGGTATAACCTACCTCTGTTGTTAAGAGATCTCTTTTCTGTCGAGTTGCATTAAACTCGTTTCTGGAAGAAAACAAAAAGGATCTTGTATAACCAAAGGTCCCAGGAGCAGCCTGAATAAGCCGTTCCCCAGAGAGAAGTGTTTCTCTCCGATTACCATCACTTTATCAAAGAGGTCTTTCTTGGGTTAACGTTTAAAATCGTGATTCTTTTTTTCTTTTCGTAGTCTCATTTTACAGAATTCAACAGCACTCCAATCTCTGCTCTCAGACATCAGGGAGGTACAGGGGAGAGGAAAATAGAACAAGCTTATATGACAGGATACAAAACTGCAAAATTGATCCATAGGTACTTGAACGTGTGTGTGCGGCAGCGAGTTGCCCTACGTGTGATGTGAATATATTGGTATAATGCTTTTAATAGCAGGAGATTACTCACCAGCTGTAGTTGATTTAAATGTGTGATTTAGTTTAGAAATAAGGGCAGCAGACTGTAAAACATACTTGGTTTTACCAACAGTCCAAGATGGTATGTATGTGTGTGTTCACTAAATACAGAGGTCACTAGACATCCAAAGCTATGTCCAATTGGACACTTCTACTAGAATTGATGGCATAGTTCCCATTTAATTCAATGGGATCAGGAACATTTCCTAGTTTGGGTTTTGTTTGGATTTCAGCTTCTACATGAAAACTTGTATTGAAAATGTTTATTTTATGGCTGTATAGCACTTACTTTTCTGTGCTTCAAATAGCAGCTAGGATTTTATCATGCAATTAAAATCGTAGAAGGATACTCATTTAATGTATTTTTCCAGACATAAAATAATGATCTCATCTTGGTTTCATTCCATTACTCCTCTAAGCTTTCTTGAGACTGTAGAAGTATCATTTTTCATAAGTGCCTTCATTTTTCAAATGGAGGATCCATGCCCATTATATAAATTCTTTGAAAAGAATCGTAAACATTACAAAAGTATGTTTTACATCCATTGCACATGTACATGACAACTTACACGGCAAATTCAAGACTGTATTTTACTTTCTAACTTACACCACAACAGATAGCCTTACATATTTTTGTTTCATTCATAGGACTTAACAAATAAGGAATAAAAACTTACCTTGAAGTCCTCCTCAAAAGAGAAAGCTCGCAGTAAGTTCCTGTAGATTAAAAAATCATCAAGGTAAACATTTCTCTGTAGTGTCACTCCGCATTTGACAAATATCACTACTGAATTGTGTTCTTCAAAAATAGTTAATGAACCTAAGTTTTCAAAAGTGTCTTTACAAAACCTTCTCTTCACAAGGAATCTAGCAACAGATGCTCTCCTTCCTGAAAGCCTGATGCTCACAAGTGCTCGCCACCTGCAAGTTCCCATGCTCTCAGCTCTGGTACACGCTACCACCAAAAAGAGCAAAGCATTCATATTTCTTCAGAGGCTTAGGCCATATCTAATAAAACATAAGAGGTGATCAGATCTATCCAGAGTCAAACTTCTAGAGCGGTAACCTGTAATCTTTTTCTGATTATTACTTATAAAACTCAGTTGCCATTCTAATAACATTCTCATGTTGTCTTAGAAATCCTTATAATGGCTGTAAAGAAACTATCTACAAGATCTATTTGCAGTGCATACACGTATAAATTAAAAAGATTGTTTCTATAGCCAGAAGAACAATTGCTTTTTCTAACATTCCAAAAATGCTTAAAAACACTGCAGGTGCAATCTGATCAAATAAAATTATACCCTGCTGAAATTAATTACTAGCTTACTCATATAACAATAATGGCAATGAAACAAAGAAAGTTAAACTTAATTCTTTAATAACTTCTTTCGTTACAAAATTCAAACATAAAAATGTATCCTGAAAAAAAATGCTATATTTTAGCTCCAACACTTATCAGAAAGAATGGAAATATATATAAAAAATTTTTAACCTGTGAAATTGTTTTATTAACTCCAACAAGGGTCAAAAATGTTGGTTTATGATAGAAAAATAAGCAGACACTAATAAAATATTCACAAAATTAATTGTAGAAGTTAGTATTACTGCAAAAATGAAATAAAGTTCTTACCTTGCAAAGAGGACAGCAGTGAATGAAGCAAGAATATACTCCACGGTATCATTAAATTGAGCTTTCCCACAATGTTCATTTCAGTATAACTTAGTAAAAGGAAATTCATCCAAATTAATGGCTTTGACTATGATGGCATCTTCTAACTGTGTCTTCCTACAGTGTGTTTAGATCCTTTAAAATTTAGATAATTGGATGCATGATTTAAAATAATACAATACAGAAAGGAAAAGAAAAGGAGACATCAAGCTTGGTAGATACATACAGCTTCAGGAGCTTAGCAAGCGTTGCATATAACTTTCTGGCTGCATGTCTCATTAGAAATGCACGGTAACTGCTGAGCAGAGTCTGTATTAGTTACACTTTCGCCAGACCTGTGAGCATTACTCCTCTGTTGAATTCAATTGGCCCTTTATAAGACAGCAGACAATAACAAGAAATTTTGCCATGTTGTGACGCTTTGAGAGATCCTTCGGTCGTCATCACGCCTTTGTGTGCTTTGACACTTGCGTCGTTTGCTGCCCGTTTTGTTACAGCAAACAGCTTCAGCAAGAACCTGCAATTGTGTTAGTGCGTAAAATACAACCAGATGGTTTTGGAAATCAACATATTAATATTCTGCATCTGTTCCAAAATGAGAGACCCAAATACCATTAAATAATACACCTGGATTTTTAAGAATATTTTGAATACATTTTTGTGTATAGTTTGCTGTTGCCATCAAGGAAAGCTACTCAGAAGGTAAAAATAGTAGTTCAATTTAAAAAATAAACAAACAAACAAACACACACATTTTGAATATTTCATATTATTTAAAAAAAAAAAAAAAGAACGGACCAATGTTTCTAATTTCCATTTAAAAAGAATAATATAATTTCACCAAACTAAACAAGAACATTTAAAAAATGGAAAAATCTTACCCACTTTTCTCTAAACATTAATAGAATTATTAAGAAGTGAAGTTTTCCATCTGTTGAAATGCCTACTCCTCACTTCCATTTTTAAAGCCTACCTTTTGCCTAACCCTCCATTCCTCCCAGCACGCACTTCATAAGATGCTGGAAGCATTCCGCACAAGGTGGCTGTGGACTGAAATAAAATTTAGAAGTTGATAGTCTCTTTGGTAAAAATTTCTCCCACTGATTCTTTCAGCCCTTTCTCTTCCCCTCTCTCCAGCTGGATGAGAAGAGGCAAAGGAAAACACACAAACTTTCCAAACACAAACATTCATGTCCACACAGCAGTACTCACGCAGGTTTGGGATTACTGGTGGCCCAAGGATAATTACTGCAAACTGATATACATTACAGCAGTACACCACAGTTCAAGTATTTTCTAAGAATTATTTTTGTTACTGACTATATTTAAGTGACTCTGGATCCAGCTTTCTGTTTATATATGTATATATCCACAAGATACTTATCAGACACTGAGATCAGTTATCTGCCCATCTTGTGTTTCATTATTCTGTAAATCATAAAGGAAACTTATTTACACCATTCACTTTTCAAGGAGATTTTTGGTTTGTTTTTACTTCTGACTATCTCTGGGCTAGTCCCATTTCACAGAATGCTTATCTGCAGCAAGAATGCATCTTCCAGCTCAGCCTCATCTGCTTCACAGTGTCGAAAATCACTCGTCTGCAAGCTGAGGAAAAAGAAATGAGGTCCTGATCCAAATTATGCACTAATGTAGTCATGCTTACAGACTCTAAATACTTCATGTGGACACCTATCTTGTAGGAGGTTACAGGGGATAATCAGTGTCTCATGCTTTCATAAATCTCCTATTAGAGGACAGAGCCTTGAGATTACTGTAGAGCTTCCAAATTACAGAATCACCAAATTACACAGAATCATAGAGACTGGAAAGAACCTCTGGAGATAAAATCAAGTCCAGCCCCTCAGAGCAGGTTACTAGGAAAGTATCCAGGGTTTTGAATATCTCCAGAGAAGGAGACTCCACAACATCCCCAGGCACCTTGTTCCAGTGCTCTGTCACCCTCAAAGTAAAAGATGTTTTCCTCATGTTCATATAGAACTTCCTGTGTTCCTGTTTGTGCCCATTGACCCTTATTCCATCACTGGGTGCTGTTGACAAGAGCCTGGACTCACCCAGTTAACTTCCATCCATTAGGTATATATAATCATTGATAAGATCCCCCCTGCAGGCTGGCAACTTTCAGGTCTCTCAACCTTTTCTCATAAGGGAGATGCTCCTGGCCTCTAATCATTTTTCTGGCCCTCCACTGGACTCTCTCCTGTAGTTTCCTGTCTTTTTTGAACTGAAGAGGCCAGAACTGGACACAGCACTTCTGATGTGGCCTCACCAGAGCAGAGTAGAGAGGAAGATCACTTCTCTCCACCTGCTGAACAAGTTCTTTTTAATGCACTCCAGGATACTATGGGCCTCCTTGGCCACAGGAGCACAATGCTGTATGTCTACCAGGACATACAGCTCCCTCTCTGCATAGCAATTTTCCAGCAGGTTGGCCCCAATACTGATGCTTGCAGTTATTCCTCCCTGGGTGTAAGACTCTGCACTTGCCCTTGTTGAACCTCATAAGATTCCTCTCTGTACAACTTTCCAGGTCTCACGGCAACACAACTACGTGGTGTGTCAGCCACTCTTCCCAGCTTTGAATCATTAGCAAACTCACTGGGGGTGAACTCCATCCCTTCATTCAGGTCATTTATGAAGATGATAAACAAGACCAAACCCCAGGGGAACTCCACTAGTTACAGACCTCCAACTACACTCTGTGCCGTTGATGAGAATCTTCTGAACTCTGCCAGTCAGCTAGTTCTCAATCCACCTCACTACACACTCATCTATTCCACACTTCCTAAGTTTACTTCCAAGAATGTTATGGGAGACAGTATCAAAAGCCTTGCTGATGTTGAGGTACAGAACATTCACCGCTCTCCTCTCATCTACCCAGCTGATCATGACATTACAAGCAGCTACCAGATTGGTGATTTCCCCTTGATGAATCCATGATGACTATTCTCAATAACCTTCTTTTCTTCCACTTACTTAGAGATAACATCACTTTCCCTGGGATGGAGGTATGAGACATTACCAGCCTCAGAGCTGTTTTCCTTTGAAGCTAAGTGTGGCGTAGAATCATTTCAAACACTTCTAAGAAACCTGACCTGGAATTTTTCCATTCCTCAAGTTGATTAATATAATTTAACTCTTTTTAACAGGAGCTGTTAAAATGACTTTTTAATGTATACACAACTTTTACAAAATAAAATTGAAGCACATTAGTATTGCCTAGTTGCTTAACTTTCTAACATTAAAAGCAGGCCAAGCCTAATTTACAAGCTGTAAAGAGACTTTTTCATTAGGTCTGGATATCTCTGCTCAAGTCAGAGTAGGAAATAGCACAGTCCCAAGCAGATGAAGGACATTAGCTAATAAGGGAAAAGAATTATTCAGCCAAGTACACTGAACTGTAACTCAGAGGACTATATTAAGAAATTGAATATATATATGTATGCCCCAGCAATGACTACATTACCTACACAAGTAATAGAATACTCACAGATTTGAGACTTCTAGAAAACGTAAACAGGAACAGTGAATTAGAAAATAACTACTTTGGTAAGAAAATGAACACAGTATAGAAAACATGCTGGCCTATATTTAAAAAAAATGCTAGTGCTACATTTTCAAGTTATATTTTTTTCTCTTTAAAAGTGAAAATAAAAAAATTTAATACAAATTTATTTGTATATTGTAGCAGAAATGCAAAGCTACAGCTGGAACCAGTGACTGAGCACCTGGTGGGAAGGCAGGACCAACCGAGAGGAGCTCAGCTGCATGCGATTTCCCTGAATGACTGGAAGGAGTGGAGCCAGGATCCACTACTTCCCAGACCTCATTTAAGGGTTGGCAGTGGAGGCAAGGATATCTAACCTGAGCCTTCAAGGGATAAGCATATGTTTTCCTTTATTTTCGCACCCACGGCTGTTGCATTTGAGCAAATCCTCGCTTGCTGCAGCTTAGGATCTTCATACTCTGTTGTCATTGCTGCACTTTCCATCACATTACAGTACTCAATATAAATTTGCCCAAGATTTTCCAACCTAACATTTGAGAGGATTTAATTTTATATACAGGTTGTACATTTTATCAGGATTATAAGCAATAGATGAAATAGCAACAGCCTTCAGTGACTTGGATTCAAGTATGCTCTGTTTTGGATTTAGATCCATTATTATCATTAATAAAACATGACACTTCTTGGAGCTCATATTCCAGCCTTCATTGGACTGGTATTTTCAGTGAAGAGCTTGAGTGGTACTACACTCTCATGCATGTGCCAAAATATCCTTAGGGTTAACATCAGTGAAAATAATGAAAGAGCAAGAATGATAAAAGGCTAGACGCATTTCTGCTCCGAGTATTACCTCAACAGCTGATCAAAAATCTCCCTAGAGGCTTGAAGATCAGACTGTATTTCTCTGTAGAAGGGCATCCATGGCTAGAGCAGATACTCAATCACCAAGTCTCGATTTCCATGCCCAAAGAATCAGGACGCTAGGAAAGGATTTTTATGAAAATATTTTCTCCTTAAGTCTTCCAAAAGCTTAAAACTTCACTTTAATTGCACTTCCTCAGTGAAGTTAAGCCCTCTAGTGGTCAATTGGCCAACAACTATTTAGAATAAAGACCTTCAGCCATTCACACAAGCAGACACCAGTCCAATTCCACAAACATTTCTCATCTGGAAAGCAAGCTTGTGGGAATTACATTACTCTGCAGGATTAATAGGGCATTTTCATAGGTTCAGAGTTCAGTTCAGAAAGCATTTTTATTATGCTGAGTTTTTCTTTGGAGAAATAACATGCAGATACTATCTCTGGTTATATTAGCAGCAACGCAAGTTTTGTTTTCAGCTTTTTCATAATGGAAGAAGTCCCTGGTTGTTATGAGTTATTTTGTGGGCAACAAAACTGATAACTCAGGTTTCCCCATAACTGTGAAGGTCACCCCTAAGGTTACTTGTGCTGGGTATGTCACTTCCCCTGCTCCTGTGACTTTCACATCACAGGAACTCCGTTTTTCCCTTTTTCCCCTGCATCTCACTGGCATAATAGCTAGGCAATAATCAGTTTTGGACAAAACAAAGTGTAAGGTACATATGTGCCAACTGGCAGGCTAGTACACATTTCCTAAGCAATGAGTGAGCCATTGCTTGTCAATCACCACACAAGCCAAATAACTAAAAGGCTTATTTTTCCCCAGCTGAAGCTAATTAGCATCTATCAAGATGCCAGTTTTCACAAAACTCACAGGAATTCAGTAACCACATTTGAAGTTATCCCTGCATCTTTTCCTTAGAGATTCATGCTGCAAGTTAAGAATATCACAGGACTCAGCAGCCTGAGAGCCAGCATGCTTTGTGAGCAACTCTATTCCAAGGAAGAACTCTGAGGAAGCCACAGAAGAAGAAATGGGTCAGATGTGAAGACGCAGAAATAAGACTGAGGAAAGCAAACTGTGCATCTTGCCAAAGAGACTCAAGCGTGATAAACTTAATATATCATTCACTTACCAGGATTTTTTGTTTTATGCTACGTAAATTGGCAATAGAATATACAACAGTCATCTCCAATGAAAGTGTGAGAAGCTTGAATAAGTTTTTTACTTCAATTCAGGTCATGTATTGCAGTATTTTGTGGCAGACTCTAACAGCTAAAATGGGAGATGGATGGAGAATTCCTTTCCAGAAGGAATTTGTTGAAGTTATTCTTTTAACTCCTGAGTAACTACATTTCAGGGAAAGCGTTTTGAACAAAAGCTTTCAGCAGAAAAAAAGCAGAAAGATGCAACAAGCGTCAATGTTTATAAAAAGCCTATGATAATCATTTCTCTAAACTAGAGCAAAAGGGCAACATTGTGCTGTGATCTGCATTTCCTAACTCAACTCACAATCAGTTTATTTTTGTGTACTTAGTACACTGAGATGACCTATCACTGAATAAGTGAGAATAGAAATAACACTTTTGATAGAAATCCCCCCCCCAGAATTTTGTATATTGAGATGCTCAAATCAGAATTTCAGTAGTGTCATGCAAGCATACAGAAGACAGGAAAAATATCTGATTTCAAAAGCAATGCAGCAGAAGGTAGGGTGCTGTAGCTTGATTAGACTTCTATGTTTCTTCTATTTCCTCTCCAATTGCTTTCCAAACACAAGAAACAACAATGTAGAGCTGTTTCCATGCCAGTTGGGTCAACTCATATCCAAGTTCTCATTCAATCATTTGCAACTCTTCCAAGGGACAGAATTAGCCTTTCCAACAGCCTTTCCTTGGCACATCACACATCTTACTCAGAACTAAACTCTTCCCTCCTAATCAGATTATTTCTGAAGGTCTTCAAAGCTTCAATGGATGAGAAACTGGAACTTCTCCAACATTTCATGTTTGATAAATGCATACCCTAAATGTATCTCTCAAAATTAGTCACATTTTCAACCCCAAATTTTTCACACATGCTTTCCTAAGGCTTTCCATTGCCTCACCTAGCTCATGACAGCAAATCATAAGAAAATCAAATTTATTTTCTTATTAAAGCACTTGATGCTGTTCTCTATGTCTGCCTGTAATTGTAGGATGAATAAACTAGATCCAGTGCAATTTGTAAAACAGTCCTTTTTATGTTTTACAGTTACAAAATAGAATATACTGAGTTCATTTCAGAAAAAAAAGCTTCCTCCATTTAGACCTATCAATCCAGAAACCATGCTCATTTTCCAGTAATAACTGGGCTGACTTCCTCTGCACGTGCATATATAATTACTTTGTTTTTAATGATGTAAACTCCAAACTTCACAATACCTTCCTGAATGTATACTTTAACACCACATTAAGGGAGTTATTCTCAGTGGAATAAATCATTTTGCCACTTGCCATTAACAGTGCATCAACATAAGCAGTTCATGCAAATAGGAAGTACTTACTTTCAATACTCTTGTGGTCATGTTTGGAACTTCACTTGTGAAGCAGTAATTCAAATGAATCTAAAATCAGAACGGAATTCATTTGAAAGGACTCTAGTTGCCAACACAGAAGCATAAAAGGTACTTAATGCAGAATTACCCTAGGACAGAGTACTAAGAGAAGGCATATACTAGAGTTAGATCCACTCCTACATCACAGACCAAGTCAGCATCAAGGCTTTGACATTTTCATGCAGAGAACATGGATCATCTCCGTCAGTAACACCAGAATCACTCAGCTCCCTGTAAAGGTCCATTTGCTTGGACATATTTCTATCTGCTTCAACAAACTGTTGCACGTCCCTCACCAAACATCCCACCCCTCCCAAATAAAAGAGGATGTAAGCTTTTAATGTTTCAGTAACCACACACACATCCGTAGTACAAGGTTTTCCTTCATTACCAAGGCCCCACAAGACTTGCTTCAAAATGGATAAAAGAGGAAGAGTCATCAGGTTTTACTTCAGTATTGATGTATTTGTAAATCAATCTGAAGTGAGAATGTATTTACACACACACACACACACACACACACACACACACAAACACACACAAAAAGCAGTTTGAAAACATGGGATTTATCAAATTCTCTTTATGTTTATTGACTGTCACATGACTGGTGAACAATTTTAACGGTAAGACTTCTGGTAACGTGCACGAGCACCAGGTCCTCCAAATTTCTTGGATTCACAACGGCGAGGATCTGCAACCAGCAGAGTCCTGTCGTACTGGATTAGAATATCCTTGATCTCTTTTTTGGAAGCTTCATCAACATCTGTGTAGGAAAAAAAAAAGTTTTGAACGTTTCTCGAAGGAACTCATTTATGCTAGCATTTTCACACTTGTCAGAAGGCAAACATTTTCACTTAATGCTAACATAACGATCTGAACAATGAACTTACATTTTTGATAATAAGCCACCAATGCTTTGGAAATAGCTTGACGGATAGCTGTTAAAAAAAAAAATGGATTACTAAGGATCGCAAATGTATTCAAAACTTAAACACAAAGTGCCAATTCTCTCAGAAACTTGCTGTCTTGTTCTGTGCCAAAGCATCCTTTCCCCCCTTAAGTCCCCTCCCATCTAAATACACATGACCTTTATTTTGGCAAATCTGAAGAACTCTGTGCCAAGAGGCCACCCACGATTCATCTTCTGACTTGACAACTGCCAGCTAGACAAAACATGGTACAAGTGCTATCTTCATCACCTTCCTTAGAATATGAATCTTGTTTATCTTCTACCAAGTAGTTAATTTTCAAAATCCTTAGGAATAGTTCCCTAAAATGTCTCTAATTTTCAACACAAATAAAAATGCTCACAGAGTTCAAAGACTAAGGCAACAGAATGCGCAATAGGATGGCATGACTTGTTTTAGCACACCTCCATAAAACAATCCCATAATAATAATCAGAACTGAAACAAGTGTTATGGGAGCAGCTGTAAACATTTGGTTTGGAACTACGTTTTTTATTAGAAAATGAATTTTCTGAAAAATGAGTGCAATCAACTTCAGACATTATCAATACGCTCTGCAAGAGAGGCTCTTGCAGATGCTTACAGGTGCTCTCATCCAGAGCATGTCTGCAGGTCAAATGAAAGACAGACACTTCTAGACAACCTGGAAATTTACAATTAAATTCTTAATTTCTAATGCAAAGTTCTCTTTTCTCTCTCCCAAAAATCTTCGTATTGAGACACACTTCAACTGTCACACCATAAGGTGTAAAGATCAGTTCCTTTGAATTTCACAAATGAATTTTATTCAACTTGCTCCAGATGCTGCAATTATGTAGGTAAAATATATTGAAGAAAACAGTGTTTGAGTAGTGAAGAAGAAGCCGAACATTGAAATGTACAAGCTGCTATTCTAAACTCAAGCCTCTCACACGCACAGTTTCACCTGTTCTAGCCCACAGTGAAGGCTCAACTCCAAATCCTACCGTAGATTTGTGCTACATGGCCACCACCTTTCACACGGACTCTGATGTCAACACCAGCAAATCTCTCCTTCCCCAGCAGCAGGACAGGTTCAAGCAGCTAGGAAACAAACCAGATTACCAAATTTCATTTGCTATCAGAGCCAGCACAAATCTGTAGATTTACACACATGAAGTTGCTAAACTTTTTGAAAAACACAAGACTGGATTTTGCAAGCACATATACAGATCAACTTTATCTCTTAAAGGGTTCTCTGACACCTACTAGTAATACTGTAAAACAAACGTACTACTGTTTTTTTTAGGTTTCAAAACACTGAACAGCACAATTTATGAACATGGAAATTAACAGAAACCAAGTAGTTTAGGCAAAAATCAGAAAAACAGATGAAGATTATTAAATTTTAACACTCTCAGTTAAGCATGAAAAGTACCCCTCTGCCAACAATACCATTATGGAAGGACACTCTACTCAGTTTTCAAAAGTAATTCTACACACAGCAAAAGATTTAGCAGTATCAGTAAGGCAAGCAACTCTTCACCATGCTCAACTGATTAAATATATAAAGATATTTTAACGTCCAAGGGTGAAGTAGGCTGAGCAGATGCTTACTTTATACTGCAAAGTCCTAGGCTCAATCATTTCCAGAGGTCTTCCGTTCACTTTGATGAGGCCATTCCCTCTTTTGCAATGGGCGACAGCAGTTGCTGTTTTCTAAAAACGCAAACGTGTGTTAGTACCGAACTTCATTTCTCAGACCAGCAGCATAAAGTGTAATTTTCATAAACAACCCACAGATATTATTCTCATATTGCATGTTAACACTTCTCAGTAAATGAAGCAGCACCGCTTCTGACATTTCCAGGCATCCGCTTGGAAGCCTACAAAACTATCTTAACAAGACTGTATTAACACTGAAGTTGGGAAAGCTATCCCATCCATTCAATTCAGCCCTCCAAACCCAGCAGTGCAATAGTTCGTTCCCCTGTTTAATATGGCCATCGGACACCACCGATAGCGATCCAGGCCATGCTGGAGGTAACCAGGCTCCCGAAAAAGCTTCGATGCAATGTATCCCTCCTTTACAGCTCGTCTCTCCGGACGGCCCCACTCCATCAGGCCCAACTCCCGCCACACAGCGCGACACGTGGGCGGTCCAGCAGGCCCAGCCAGCGCGGTCCGACTCGCCTCGCACGGCCGCTCCCCGCAGCGCTATGGGAAGCGGCAGGCACCGCCGCAGCCAAGCGGAAGCAGAGAGCCGCCATCGCAATGTGCCGCGGCCTCGGCCAGAGAGCGAGGAGGGTGCGAGCAGCCGCCACCCGTGCTCTCACCTTCCGCCCGAAGACCTGGACGCTTTGCAGGGGACCCTTGGCCGGCATGACTGCTCCTGCAAGAGAGAGGAAGACAGAGGTTAGCGCAGCCAGGAGCGGGGCCGCATACGGGCCGCGCAGCCCGCCGGCACTCACCCTATTCCGGCGGCGGCACCACGAAAAGACCGAACGGGGTTTCCCAGCCTGTGTTCAGGGGCGGGCCAGCCGTAAAGCGCACCTCGTCTTCCGGGAGCGCGGCACCTCATCCGGCCGTGCTTTACGACAGCGCTTTGCGGTAGCCATCCATGGGCGGGCTTACTCGCCCTTTCCGGCCGAGCGCCGGACCTCGGCTTGGGGTTGCGGCATCAGTCCTCTCGTATCTTTTCGTTTTGCTCTGTTATTCTTTTTTGAGTCTTCTTTTCTCTCGCGTGCGTTTCTTCCGGAGTCGTGATTGGCGCCGTAGTGTTGGATGAGCTCTTTGTTATGTAGCTCATTCACAAGCAGAACCCAACCGGTTTGCACAGCAAACAAAATCATGCCTTTCCTTAAGGGCTGTTGGTGGGGTTTGCAGACACTGAAGGAGCCTCCTTCGTGTTCAGCAGTACGACGTCAGCTTTCTTTCACATGCCTGGTAACACTCCGAGAGAAGGAAACGTTAACGTTTGTATTCTGTTCTGACAGTAATATTCAGGCAATTCTGTATACCCGTGTAAATAGCCAACAACCATTGTACTTAAGATTAAGGAGATGTGGTTAAATTCCGGGATCCAGGTGCCCAGAACACTGCTAGCTTGACATTTTATCTTTGTGTTCCATATTCAGCGTGTCATCAAAGATGGATTTTATGTCATTTTCAGGCTGTAATATTTTACTTTTAGGGCTTGGTATTCACTATGCAAAATTCTCCAGAAGTACAAAAGTAGAGGCCATCAATTAGGCAAGGTCATGATTCTTGGAGATTTTAAACAATAGAGATTTAGATTACTATGATTAATGTGAAAGTTGACTGCTCAAGTGAAACAATCAGTTCTTCTGTCTTTGGACAGAATTTTAAATACTGAACATTAGTCATCAGTCATGTGAGGATTTAAACAAGCACTTAGCTTTGTGCAATTTGAGTGATTAGTTCTATGCAAGTGAGAAGTACTGTGCAGAGCATGTAAGATTTAGCACATCTCAAACCCCTGATTGTGCAAAACCTCAACACATGACCCGAGAAGTGTTTGCTTTTTTTTTTTTTTTCAAAGCTGTTTTCTAAGAGATGGTGTTTGTGCAGTCACACATGGCTATCATCCACTCTTTCCCCATTATCAGGGGGAGGGTAATGGTAGCCAGAGTATTGGCTAATTTCTGGTAGTTATCACAGGAGAATGGAAATTTGAAAAACAATTCCATTTGCACATATTTGGTGAAAATAGGTGACTCTGGGTTAGAAATATTTTGCTTGCATAATGAAAGCAGATGCAGGGGCTGAGGTATTAGGAATCACAAAACCTACATTCAGATGAAAAATAAAACATAGTTCCTACTTAACCCATCAAGAGTTCAGCCAACACTTACGACTGACCCAAAGGTGAGCCACTAGCAAATGAGCTTTGTTTGGTGTTCGGAATGCTTTGAAAGGAAGAGAGAACAAATCTAAATCAGTTCCTTTTGTTGGTGTTATCTCAGGACTGCTAATGAAGAACCATGTATTAATACCAAATGCACTGTTAGTCAAATGGCTGCTTATATAATGCTTACTTTTTGTAAGCATTCTTTCTTAGGTCTTGAATAATTTATCATCGTTTGGATATTAGTCTGCTGTACATTCTACTCAGAACTAAAAAAAAAAACACTGGAAGATATTTGTAAACCTTGTAATATAGATACAGATATATAACTTTCTGTTAGAAAAATAATGAGTTAACCAGCATATATTGATAGCATAGCCTAGGGAGGAGGAAAAAAAAAGAAAAAAAAAAAAGTTAAATACTCTGTGCTGCTTGTTTCCTTTGCTTTCTGGCATAATAATAGAACCACAAGGCATTTAGCAAGTAGTTACTGTAGAAATTAGATTGTACTGTGGGAAGTGAGAATTAGATAATAAACATCACTACACAAAAGTAGCGAGAAGAAAAGAGTAGAGTGGGGAAAAGAAATCAGGCAAGATACTATACTTGTGAGGAAAATCCAAATGCTACAATATCCCTACTAAGCACAGAACAATTCAAACTAGTAATGTATCTAACTTCAAAAAAACAATAATATAGTAAGAACCTTCAAGTACCATCTACTGACTCATTTTCTGTTCCTTTACACTTCTGAAATAACTGCACCTTTGGAATGTAAGGCACTTGTTTGGCAGCCTCTTTTACCTGACTTTGCACAGGTGTGAAAAGGTACACAGCATGCAAAAGTTAATAATCAGAACCACAGAAATTAAAGTGTATTTGCTGATAAGCTACTTTTACCAGAAAGTGCATTTCAAGAGACAGTCAGAAGGCCTGAACTCATCTTGCCAAGGCATTTTTATTGTTTCCTAATGGGAGAAAAATATTTCAATTTGGCTACAGTCTAAGTCCTTGATTTCACAGTGATTCTGTGTTATACTAACAGATGATATCTTGTGTATTTTTATACCAACCAGTATCCTTCTGCTATTAAATCTCTTACATGGAAGTTTAGTGAGGCTTTAAGGAACTGAAAATCCCTTGATGGCTGACCTCTACTACTGCTGCCTTTGTCTCACTGTAGGCTGTAGCATAAGATGTTCTTGAGACCTGCTGTTGTCCCACGGCCCTCACGCTCTTCTTCAGTACCTGCAGGATACAGCACGGTAGGGGAATACATCTTGTCTCCAGTTTGTTTCCTTGCCTGTTTCCTTCACACAGGTTGATTAATGTGGCTCCATTGGGAAGAGAAAAGGAAGACTGGCAAGAAGTGGGAAAAGGTGGAGCCAGCAGAGCCAGTGAGCTGGCCTGACCAGAGAGCAGCATCACATCTGTTTGTTAGCAGGGCTTGTAGAAAACTGCAGTGTGCATTCTGGGTGTCAATCCACTGACCAATCTACTGATGCCATGAGGATGAGTAGTGCAGCTCAAAGACTTCAAATTCACACAGATTAGTTACTTGCATGTCAATGGAGATTTTGTTTGTTTTCCTTGTGCAGGAATCAAATCCACTGAAAATTTTAGCATTTTGCATTTTTAATGACATTTTATGTAGTTTCAAGTATCAAGTGAACTGGACTTCAACGTGAAATCATGATATTCTTTCTCCACTTGGACCTTGTCATCTTCTAAGTCAAATTCACATGTAAGTTCAAAAGGTAAACGTTCCAGGAGAGCATTATTTTAGCTTCTAGTTAACACAGAAGTCTGTAGCTACCAAGAATGTAAGTCAGCAAAGAGTTAAGGTCAAGATGCTAACAAGTCCAGCTGTGCTGTGACTCTAAGTTTTCTCCTATCTAAAGAAAAGACAACGTTCCTGAAAAATGATGTGGGAATTAGTATGATTATCTTCCTGTGTAGTATCTGAAATGTTAATAGAAAGGTGAGAGCTATAACACAATAAGATCAGTTTTATCTAATGTATGCTACCATGTATAATAGAATTGTAAAAATAAGGGTTTAAGGGAAATACAAAAAAAATTCTTCTACATAGCCCATAATCATATTAAAAATCCATGACTTCTATGCAAATGTCCCATTTTGCAGTTGAATTGTATATTGTAGAATTATTTTTAGCAGAATGGGTAATTTTAACTAGGGGAAAGATTTGGTCATGCTTGATAAGTACTGAAATAAACAAAGCATATTCCCTGCAGTTTTTAGTTCAGACAGCAAAATCATTACTGTAAGCTTCAGAAGGCTTTTGTCTTGTGCAGTTTTATGCATTGTGAAGATCAGTGGGATCCTTCACTGACAAGTATGAAATATATCAGGAAAGAAGGTAACTAAAAGGTCTGGAGTAGCAGAATACAGTTCTCATATTATATTTTGCAACTAATGCATGTTTGACTAGCTAATGGATCCCATTATTTCTCATGTGCTTGCTTTTCACAGATCATGTTCATCGTGTTCAGCAGCTGAAGAGTCTTCTAAACTCAATTAGTGCAAGAATGCTGTGACCAATGGAAAAATGTTTGATGCTTGCCAGAAAGCAAACCTCCCCAGCTCTTGAAAGGAACGTTCTGAAAACAAGTAAGCATCACACAAGATTTTCATATTAATCAATATTTTTTTCTTAAAAAATATTTGAATTCTAAAGCAAATTTTGCTTTTGGTTTAATTGTACTTCTCAAAGGAAACTATAACACAAGCTCTGGAACCGTAAGGGTAAGCATTATCCTGTATGATGTGAATACTGACTCCCACTCAAAGATTATAAACATCTCTGGCACATTAAGATTGAAAACACAAGCCTATTTTTAATGTAGAAATTGATAAAGTTGCAAACATATTCACACTGAAACTTACTGCATTTAAATAGTTAGCAGTACAATAGATTACTCATCAGCACTGCTACTTGGAAAAAATCACAATTAATGATTGTCTTGACTTTAGTTTTGAATGAATAAGATTGCATTTTTTGGTACAATTAACAAAAGAAATCTCCAAACAAAGCCTTTCTTGGATCTAAACATATAGACAGTCATTAAGGCTCTTTGTTTTAGCTGTGGTGCTCAGCTTGTTGCTAGAATCTGATAAAATACTGTGGCTTAAATTTACAACGCTCATCCTATTTACAATGGGCTGGGAATGCATACAATCAATGAACAGAGTTTAGCTGAAAAGTGACTGTGTGTTCCCTGCTTATTTTAGACTATGTCCATGAAAGGCTAAAATCTAAAAATCAAGGCCTTACAGTTGGAATAAGACATTATCCATTTTCAAACTCTCTTACAGTATCCAAGATTTTAGTGGAATTTATTGACAGTAAATTAGAATTATTTGAAATTTTTTTGTACATCCACGGAAACTGCTCCCAAGCATGTGTGCGTGAGCTTGTACACTCACATTTTCATATGTCAACAGGAATTAGAGTTATAAGAAGCTGACTGGGAAACAACGCAGGACCCCCAAGCTACACAAATAAGCTAACAAGTGAATAGAATCACATACATGAAACAATTTATTTTTTTTTTAGAACAGAGATGCATCTCCAGGCTTCCTGCTGTATTTTGCTGCCTCTGGAGGCTGCTCCTCGTTTTAGTTCCCTTTTATAGAAACTAAACACAGCAGGGTCCAGTGGGATCCAGCTGCCCTCTCTCAACTTTTCAGCAGAGAGATGAATTGTCCTGGGTCTTAGCTTCCGCAGGATTGTTGGCATCTTTTCTATCTTTCTATGCTGAAGAAATTTGAGGAAGAGTGACTACAGAAAAAGACATCTGTTTTGCACATCTTTAAAATATAGGCTTCTTGCCCCAGATGCTTTACTTATGTTCAGATTACAAAGATAACACTCCATGACCTGTGGATCTACATTTAAGTTTAAATCTCATAGAGAATATGTCTTCTGGGTATATAAAGTGGTGTGATTATTGTTAGTGATTGCATAGACAATTATACACTTGATCTGCTGACACATCAGGGATGGTTTAGAACAGAACGAGGTAGTTTCTGTGAAGTTATATTAATCTCTACTTAGGTCATTTCTATTTCTGATTTCAAATCTGTTTGTTGTTTCAACTGAAACATTTTCCATTGCTTGTGGTAGGGGAGCAGATAAGACAGAAGCGTCACAGCTCGTGAACTGTTTTATACTTACTGATCTATGGAGAATAGATATTTTCTCCAGAAACGGGAGCAGTTGAACTCTGAAGGAGAGTGAACCCTTTTGGCAAGGATTTGTGAGGGCTCTGGGTGGAAAATCCTCTTTTATGAGGCCGGAGCAAGCAGAAGTGTAGTGACTGTTCAGCTTGTCGCATTAGGGGAAAATAATTACGCATTTTATTCACATAGAGCACACTGGTGTGTTGTCTGGACACTGCATGCTGCCAGGAGTTTTGAATGATTTCAAAACCAGCAGAGTCCCAGCCTGGTGGACAACTGACAGAGTGATGGTTACCTGCTATCAGCTGTAGCTATTGAGCCGAGACAGTTCAGTTCTTGATGTCTTATCACGTGTTAATACCTAATGCATTTTAAGTCATCTCTCCAACCAATGTTAATGTCTTGTTCAGGGAAGGCAGTAAAGGAGTCTCAGGATCTGGTATCTCCAAGTGTCTCTTTTCTATTTCTTTCCTGCTCCCAAGGGAATCCAGCCTGTAATATCTACCCACTTGTAGAACTACAGGCAATTCACAGAAACACAAACACATGCAGTATTACAACACACGTATTAAAATGACATTTTTTTTACAAGATCAAAAACAAATAGAAAAAATAAAAGTGCTGTGGGAAAGCATTTACCAAATAAAAATGTCTTTGGAGGCCTGATTGCATGTGGGTCTGTGAATAACACTCAGGAGACTATAAACTTTAGACAAACCAGATGGTTAGACAGCAATCCAGATGGTTTTATTTATGCAGACAAAGTTCACATTTAGGGAGGGGCTTTGTTCCTCTGGAGAAGGTTTCACACACAAAGTAGAATTATATATATGGTGTATGGTAATAGACTGGAACATTCATAAAAATTTAAGTCTCAATGAGTAGTCTGTTGTCCTTTCAATACAGATATCATCATAATTACATAGCTGGTGTGCTCGTTGGCTGCTCTTGTACATGATGTTGCTTCTTTTTCCTGCATTAGTATCCAAGGGTTTTAGTGAGGATTATGAGCAGTTTATTTGTTATGTGTTATAAAGTTGTTTTCGAAGATACAGTCCTTGTTTAGAAGAGTTGAGAATCTAAGGACAATGAAAACACAGCAGTTGAGGAAAGTAGAAGGGAATTAAGTGGATATCACTGAAAGAATCTGATGAGTATCAGCTAGGAAATCTCTCTCCTTTTTGGTATCAGAGAAAGAGATAGAAAAACAGCCTTGCCACTTTTACCAAAGTGACCTTCTAATCCTTTAGCTTTAAGCCCCGACAGTACATTTATCTTAACCATAAAGTCTGTGCATACCTACTTTTCATTCTCTTCTATGCGCATAAAACGGTGACTTTATACAGCACGTGCCATTCTCTGATGAAATGGCAAACAATAGTTAGCTTCCAGATTATTTCAACACAAAGTGAAGAAATTGGCTTAAAAATATGGTGTTAGCTCTACTTCTCAGGCAGTAGCCTCCCATAACACAGAAATCTGGTGATCCGTAATATCTTACCAAACTCTTTTTTGAATGTCCAGTCTATCTATTATATCTAATTTCACTGGAGTTTTTGGACCACTTTTTTCTTCTTTTTCTGTCTGCTTATGTTACCTGTTGCTTCTTACTGATGTTTGGAAAAAGCATTTCTGGGAGGCGTATTTCCACAGTCACATGTTGGTGAGGCATGCGGTGACATGTATTGTGATCAGCAGATTAAGAAGCAAGAAATTGCTTTGGTGATTTCCTTAACGTAGTTGAAAAAATAACAGATGCCAGAGCTTTTGTTATCCATTCCATATGACCTAAATTGTCTTTATAGCTCTTCAACAGAGATGTGCTCTCTTTTCCTATTAAACATATTCTGTCCAATTTTAATTTTGCTGAAATTTCATTTTATCCATATTCTTGTTCAACTATTGACATTATAAAAGTGTTCTTTAAGGGTTATAACTTCTCAGTAGTGTTGTGGAGATTCAGAAAATAAGAGCAGGTTTCTTTATTACTAGTAGCAAAAGCATCAAGCTCATATAAACATTACAAAGACTACCTCATATTTTTATTGGAATGCATTATCTTTCCAAAATACATATCATAGGAATGATAGCATCAGCATTGTGTTTGTAAGTCACAGCAGAAAGAAAATTTATTTTGATGATACCAAGCTGGGAGGTGCTGTTGAGTCTCTGAAAAAAAAAATAGACTGTGAAAGTGGACCAAGATCCATCAGCAGGTGTATGAAGCACTTAGCAACAACGATACAGAGCAACTAGCAATAATTCTCTCGCATCCTAATCGTCACTGCACGTGGTCTTACACAGTATAAGGTGCTGCTGATGCAATTTTGTGAAGTCTTGTCAAATACAGTTTGGAGAATATTTTAAGTATTAAAATAAAACTGTGCTGATTTCATGTAGGATATAAATCAATAGTTGCAAAATAAACCTCAGGTGTCAAAAATGTTTATAACGTTTATGGCATTTAGATGCCTCTTAATTAGAGCAATAGTCCTGCCTGTAAGTCCACGGGCTGGTCGAAAAATAATGCCTTCTGTTGGATTATGTTAGCCCACAACAACAGAGGCAGATGTTGGTGGTACAGCAGTAGAAGTTGAACTTTCCCTCCAATATTCCATTCCAATTTTTTGCTGTGTGAGAGATGGCAGCAGAGGGGCAGTCCGACAAAATGACATCTGACATGGAAAGTCATGGGAAGCAAAGTTGTGGCATTGAATTCCTCTGCATGGAAAAAAAAAATGTCACCCATTGACATTCATCTACTCTTGCTGAATGTTTTTGGAGACCAAACAGTGGATGAGAGCACAGTAGGTGGCGTGTTTCAACAGGGTGACAGCAACATGATGGACAAGCCATGTTCCGGATGGCCATGCAGATTTTTATAAGCACAGCATATTCATTGCTGCTTTTATTCACTGCTGACAAAAATATATAGCTAATGGTAACTATGTTAAAAAATAGAGTTTTGTAGCTGAGAAGGTGCACTGTCAACTGGTGTTTTTGTGCTCTTTGTATCTGTTGCAGTTTGCATGGAAATAAATAGGAGGCATTGCTTTTGGAGCAACCTATGTAAATTAGGAGGCTGAGAACCATCTGCAGCATTACATAGATTTGTAGTCTACATCTAATTGAAAGTTAATTAGTTTAGACTTTTTAAGGTATCTGTATCTTTTGAAAATAGAACTTCTGTTCATGATCACTGGAAACTTGTTTATTTTATATCCAGTGTACTCTCTGTATCAAATAGAGTAGCCCTCTCACATCTACCAAAGCCATTACTTGATAGGAGCTGAAAGCAAATAGAACAAATATCTCACAGGCAGACTAGGATTGGGCCTTGGGACAAATGCTGTAGAATCTTATGGAGTGAAAGAATATATTCCACTGGACTTAAAGAAATTCTGAACTATTACTCTAATATAAATGCTTTGTGTGTGTGTGTGGTGTTTTTGTTTTGTTTTGTTTTTAAGAATGGATTAAAAGCTCTTCAAGTCTGCTTATTGTACATTCTGGGTTCAGTTGCTAGTTGTTTATTTTAAGAGTTTATTTTGACAAATAATTCCCATATAATCTCTACCATGTCATTCCATTCCATGATCAGTGACATTTTAACTTCCAGGCTTGTTTCAAAATCCTGTTGAAGCAGGCAGATAGATAAGCCATCAACATAATTTTTCACAATCTTCCATGATCCCAAGATCAGCTCAGTAAAAATTATGTGAGTTTTTTTTTTTGCACATCGTATGGAACTGATATCAGTATTTTTTATCCAAAGACAACAACTTTCAAATCTGTTGGAGATTTATTTTAATGTATTTTTTTGTTCAAATCTTTTTAATTAAGAATAGTAGAATGCTTGAGATTTTTCATATTAAATAAAACATAATTCTTAGAGTTCACATTTAATGAATTTAAGCATGCTTAATAATATTAAAATGTGGTGTATTGGTTAATCTTCTAAGGAGAGTTTTGCAGTTAGTTGTATCTCAAGTGAGCTGGACAGGATGCTTGCCTTTGAACAGAAAAAAAAATTTTGAACTACCGTTTGTGAAAAGGGGGGGAAAAAATGGCCATATTCTCTGCTTGTGTACATGTGTGAGTTTCCTTAAGGCTGTTATGAATTCAGTCCAGTGAATTCAAAGATTTAAACTAACCAACAGTTCTCACTGACCATGCATGCAACCCTTGCCTTCACCGTCAGAAGCTGCTCAGTCCCTGTCAGTCTTCCTGATTTAATTCAGTGCCTTTACTGATTCCTTGCGAAATGTGGCCATTTGGAAACCCTAGCAACTGAAGTCTTACTTTCTATAAAGCAATGTTAAGTGTTTGTGATGTACACTGTATATGAAGACTCTGCTTTCCTAGTTTAAGTTGCTAACCTCTGCTTCTTTGGATTCCAAAGTAAGTGTTTAGTAAGTAGTGAAGTGACAGCTGTTCAATAGGTAGCTCTGATCTAAACAGTGTAGCTCTGCTCTAAACATTATAACTCTCCAAAGAATATATTTAGTTCTTCTTTCCCAAACATCAAAAAGAAGCAACTGCTTAGCACTCTGTTCTGAAAAGAAGAGAGGACAAAAGGCACTTTCTTTCTGTTACTCCTGCATTAACTCTCCAGAGAAAAGACTGGATGGAGGATTTGGTTCAGACAGACAGCTCAGATCTTTTGCAGTGCTGGCTTGTATCACTCAAACTAGATGACAAAGACCAGCTGACGGTTGCACATGTGACTGTTGCATAACTTTGAAGTGATCATCCCTCCAGACCTTTCTGATTTATGCTAGATTTGAAATCAGCTCACTTGAAGTAGATGTCTCCATATTCTTTAGCAGACCTATTCAGCACTTCCCACTCTCAAGCTTTAAAATGAACTATTTTGGATTCCCTTTAAGCTCATTTTAAATTCTAATAGAACTAGAGATAGCTTCCAGCTAGTTATTATGCCATGTCTGTGGAAAGTACAGTCTAACAGATTGAAGTGAAGCTGCAGATATCCTGAAGACTGGGGAAATTATATTCCAAGTCTCACCTTTGCAACTCCTGTCATCTTCTTGAGCTCCTATGGAAGTGCTTATTACTGAAGTGCTTACCTAACATAACATAACTGAAAAGCACAGCAGGATGTCTTTTTCATCCTATGATCTACTCACCTCTCCCACACCACATATGGATGTCTTCCATCTCTCCTCTTCCTGCAATTCCTTCTGCTAGTTTTCTTCTCATTCTTTTTACCTTTGTCTCTTTGCCAGAGCGTTGTGAGAAATCTGGAGAAGCCTCAGCACTGATCTAAATATGTGTGGGTGGGAGGGGATGAGGAAGGAGAAACTGGGAAGGTGTGTAGCTGTGTGTAGCTGTGAGTGCCTTTGTGCCATGTGGGATCAGCATTACTACCAGCTGCAATTGGACTGATGTTCCCTCAGGTTTCCCATCACCAAATAATAATAATATTAACCAATGAGTAATGAAGCATCTTTCTTGAAATCAGGAAGGCACATTTACTGAGGTGTCTTTAGATATCTGTGATGTTTATTTCTAGCCAAATTGTCTCTGTAGGCCTCTAGCATCGTAGGGTTGGTTGTACTCCCCACTTTGTGTACACACATCAGACATCACCTCTCCAACCAGGAGGCTTGGAAAGAAATTCCACCAGGGATTTCGTGCAGCAGCAGACCCACTGGATGCCCTCCAGGGGTAGGTGCAGAGCTGTGAGAGGAGGGACCTAGTGAAGGACAGTGAGGCAGCAACAGGCAGGGCTGTGGACTGAGGTTGTCTGAGCCATAATCTATTGGGGCCTACATTGAACTCCATTGCCCCTTAAAGTTCAGTCTCCATTTGAAAATTGTCTTTACTGCTTATATAGTGGGTTTTTTCCCATCTTTTCTCGTGACTCATTCCTAAAAGGCTGTTTCTCCTGGCTCAGCAGCCACCACCACTCTGTGCTTCTCGCTCCCCATCCCATGGTCGTGACAGCCTTGTGCCTGACACCTATTGTTCCCTCCCAGCCATGCTACAACCACAGCAAGGAGGGACTGGGGACCTTCATTTTCAGCTCATCCCACAATGCTCAATTCCACTTCCACTGCAGGATAAACACTTCTCTCTAGGTTGTTTTACCGCAAGTATGTTTTCCCAACAAATATAACATATGGGATGGATTCTCTGGTTTATTCAATCTGCTATGTGGCACTGCAGCAATGCAAAGCAACTATAAACCTTGCTAAATTGGGCAGTTAAACTTTATGACTACTCTGCATCGGAGAAGCAGTAAAAGGCAGCCAGAAAATCCCACCCAACTGAAAAAGCGACCTATGCACAAACACCTCCTCAGAACAGCTTGGGGCAGCACAAGCCCCGCGGTGGGCCCAGCAGGGCCGCATGGCCGACAGGGCTCAGGAGGGCTGCCATGCACGCGGCAGGAGGTTCACCTCTGCAGGAATGCCAGCATAACCCCTTCATCTTTAAAATGCACTTTCTCTCTTCTCATGACTGTTTGTTAGAACTACTTGGAGCCTGTTGCGGTCACAAGCATTGTTTGTTTAATCAATGAAAAAAAGAGAGAGAATCTGAGAGCGCAGGCTGCCCTGTGGGACGTGCAGGTCCTGGCGTGTGCTGCAAGCCTGCTCCTGGCCCCACAGGCTGTCCTGGGCTGAATTGGGAAAGCTGAAGCCTAGGTGTGGAGCTTGCTCTGTGAGCCCACTGTGGCAACTTTTCTTTAGCTGTCTGCTGATGTTTGACTGAGACACAGCTTCCACAGGGGAGCTGTTAAACAGGCCGGGAGGGCATCCAGTGGGTCTGCTGCTGCACGAAGGCAGCTATTTGGTAATTCCTGAAGAAAAGAGATCTTGTTAGAGAGAGACGGGCTGAATTAGCCATGTGAAATTATGAGGGCTGTAGACAAGCTACAGAGAGACTCATCTTTGAAGTTATTGTTCATATCCTTGTCAGAGACACTCAGTCCTTTTAGTTCTGAAGTAGAAAGATTTTAAGATTATACAACTAAAGCACCTACATAAAAACTGTTGTTCTTTTCTCTCACTTTACTCGCTCAAGAATATATGTATTTGTTGTGCTACGGTGAACTTGTTTTGCAGTTGCTCTTTGTAGTGTCAGTAGCTGGGAAATGTGCCTTTTAGATTTTGTGGCTGCTTAGTAACCACATCTTCTTGCTATCCAAATAGACTTGCTCTGTCAGGGCTGTGAGATGGGGAGAGATAAACATACAGAACAGTTGTAGCTTCCTGCCACCAACCCATGCAGTGAGCAGGAAGGCAGTAGCAGATGAACTGCTTCTACAGCGGCAGTGGGAAGCTGTGGCCTCACAGCCATAGGGTAACTAACAACACAAACGGCTGTCCCAAGAGCAGGTTGAGCAATGTTCTTGGTGTTTGGAAGCAACCATCACTGGCAGGAAAGCATTTTGTATAAATGCATATAGTGTACAAGTATTAGTTTTGAGATAAGGCAGTTGGATAATGTATGTGCAAAACTTAGTGTTGTGGTAGCCAAATTTAGAATGATGCAACACTGCCATTTGGTGGTTATTGCATCAATGTTGCCTCTGTCAGATGTTGAGTTTTCAGTTGAAGATACAGTTCCATTCAGTTTTGGAAGTTCTGGTTAGATAAATGAAAACTGGCTGATGGGAGAGAAAATAAGAGAAAATTTTTTTTAAAAGTTGATAGAAAAGCACCAGCAGTGCAGAAGAGGCAGGATCACAACCATAAACAGTTCATGAGCAAACCAACCTTTCCTTGCCCTTCAGCGAGGTGTGGAGCACGTAGTATTCTCAGCAGGAGCTTCAGGGCTTTTTTTTTGTAGGAAAGCTACAGGCTTTCATACAAAGCAGGGCTTTGTAACAGGAGCTTCATCAGAGACACTTTTGCAGAGGGAGGGAAATAGCATCATGTTAGTTGTTTTTTTTTTAATGTTTGGTAAGATTACATGTGTTGCAATTAGCTGGTGCCAACAGTAGCTACTCACAATTTTGCTTTGCGTTAAAAGAAAGCTATACATTGTTGTGGGTGGCAGAATATTTCTGGGAGGTACAGCCTCGTTGTGGACTGTGTTTGCATCACTTCCTGAAATGGAGATTGAGATAGATTTGTATTTTTATTCTACTTTTCTTTTGAACAACATTATACTCATGCAATTTGCAGAGCTTGGTTTTTAGGAGAAGACCATAAATACTCAAACCAAAGTGCACTATGTTTTAACCTAAGTACTTAATGATTTTTTCTTTTTTTTTGGCATCTCAGAGTGGAAACTCTGCTAAAACACAGAATAAAGAGGATATGGCTTAACTGAGTTAAAATGGTATTTCTTGTGATATTTATCATCATTTAATTCAGTCCTCAGCTTCTGCTTTTTCAATGTGCTACAGATTTATGAGTTGACAGTGTATAACTGAAAAGAGCCAAGAGCTGGTCAGGATGTGACAGGAAAGTGTAGGAGGTAGCTGGGAATTTAAGTTTTTTGTGTGCTTTGTTGTTGTTGTTGTTCTTTTCCATGGGAAAAAAAAGGTACCTCTTTTCTGTCCCTTGTGTATGGGAGAGATGTGAAAAAAGGGAGTGCTGGAGATTTCCTGCATCATACTTGAACAAACCCATGACAGCAACGGTCAACATCCTACCTACCCTTTAGCCTACTACTTTCCATGGAGTATTTTTGCTGAAATAATTAACAGAAATGAATTTAATTCTGATACATTTCATGGATAGGTTCAATCTGTACCAGGACTGAAGGGGAATGCAACTCTGGAAAACAGTGTTCAGCTTGCCTGGAGTTTCTGCATTATATTACTTAAGCAAAACCCATTTGTTCTGTTGAATAAATCTAGATTATCTTTCTACTAGTAATGAGCACAAGGGAACAAGTTTAGCTTTGAGGACAAGAATATATTTTTTCATGCACTAAGCTGCCGGTGATCAGCAATGAAGGATATGAGATGGCAGTCAAAGGGAGACATATGGTACGTCACTCAAATATGATTGCTTGTCAGCTGAGCTGCGTGAGCATCCTTACTGTAATGAAAATATAAATGTATCGTTTACATTCTTTTATTCTAATTATTTTCAAGTCATATATACCTAATGAAGCATCTCAGTGATTGCTCAAGGCAAAAGAAAAATGTTGGAAAATAAGGCCCATGAACTGACACGTTTGTTCCTTTTCTCACCTATCCAGTAAGCATCTTGCAGTTAACTCATTTTCCAGTGTAAACTGCTCATGAATTATCCTATTTAACAGCGAGCTTTGGATCACCACTCTCTGGATTCATCTCACTTTTTTGAAACTCATTTGTATTTTTAAGTACAAATTCTACAGCTCACTACTTTGCATTAAGTAAAAAGAAAAAAAAAAATCCAATTTATCTACCAATTTCATTGTAAAAAATAATGAATTGTAATTCTATTCTTGATAACAGTCACATTTTTGCAGATGCCCAGCTTGTCTTCTACATGTGTATCTTTCCCAAGGTGAAAATTTTCATCCATACAGCATTTTCAAGCGGGAGCTGATCATATGTATTGCTCACCTCTAAGATGTTTCTCCTACTGCCTGCCAAAACTGATCACAAAATTCGGATGTGGATCACAGTGGCAGAGTCGTCTTGTGGCTGTTATTATTACTATTATTATTATTATTATTGTTGTTGTCATTATTATTATTTGTCTTCAACCATTGCTGACTGTTGCTATCATTGCTGACATTTTGGGGTGAATTCTAGAATTTTGTATTTTTTAGATTACATATACATACATTTCACCATGCCCTGAAGCAGAAATCTATATTCCCAACATGATCTATATTGTTCTCTGGTGCCTAGGTCCCTACTCTTACAATGTCTTCTCAGAAATAAGTGTGTATGCAAAGAGAACGGCTAGTGATCTTCAGCTTAGTGAAGACTAGATCATCAGAGATCTTTTGTAGAGCAGAAAATTAGTTTGCATTAAAAGTTAACATGTTATAAATACTTCGCCGCTCTGCTCAATAATGTGTAATTTCACTAAGGTTATGAGACATTAGGAAAAAATGACCATTAGATTTCAGCTATGATTAAAATTATAGCCCTAAACTTAATTCCTGTGGTCTTTTCAATCAATCTTGAAGTGTAATATTGAAATCCTTCATCTAACATCATGAAAATGCCAGATTTATAATAAAGCTTGCTGTTTATTTCCTGCTTGATGGTGGTCCTCTTTGATCCCTACTTGCTGACTATAAAAAGAAGCTCTAAAGGAGCAGCATTTGGGAAGGTCAAAGAATGAAGTTTTGAATATTCCTGTTCAAATATGCCAACAAGAAACAGAGTGAAGTTACTGAAGCATTAGCACAAAGATTTGTTAGAAGCAACCAAGTCTTGCTGTGGCCATATAAGGTCTTTGAGCAAAGATGTTATTTTGCTTCTTCAGTATTGATTGTATCTGAAAGATCCTGTTTTCCTTCTTCTCCTGCACATGTCTTCCACAGATCAGATGGCTATCTGTTTACACTGAAAAGGGTTTCTGCCCCTACCTTGGCTCTCTGTCTATCCTGCATAGTAACCACTGCTAAAGAAAAACATACACTTCTTGCTGCTCTGTTAAGTAATTGTTGATGGGATCTGTCTTATTCCAATTAAAATGATAAATCCTGAGGACATGGCAAATTTCCCATGCTTTAATAGAGTCTCACTGCGACAGTTGTGTTCAGTTTGTTGAGCTGGTCAGAGGCTTGTTACTCAATACCTCTCAGTTTAAATGAAAGCTGCTTTTGTCTGTGAGCAGGAGCTGGAATGCTAACACAAGAGGTACCGTGCGATGCAGCGTGCAGCTTCCTTGGCTGGTATGTGATTAGGTGCTGCACTGCTCAGACAAAGGTTTTGTTCTACATTAAATCAAGATCTGTTGAAATAAGCACACCTCTCTCAGACGCTTCATCACTTTCTGATTTCTGAGGAGAATCCCTATCAGCCTGTTATTTCTCCTTTCATAAGAACTCCAGCTGTCTTCAGTGAAGGATGATACAGTTTGTGGGGCATCTCAGGACCATATATTGTCCCGTCTGTGTTCAAAATGGTGCAAGCTCCATTTGCAAAACATTCCATGGAATAAATAAACAAAAATCTGGAAGTACATAATGCCCTCATTGCACAGCAAGAAATGCACACATTTTACATAATATGAAAAATAATTTTTAGTTCTGGTCAGTTTTTTATTTCAAAGATATTATTTTTGTTAAAACTATTGATATATACTTCTGTTTTCATCCAAAAAATGGTTTGGACAAGCATGAGTTTTCACACTGAAATGTCCACAAAGCTTTTGTTTAGAGTTTTGGAGACCCAAGTCCAAGTTTTTATTTTAAGTCTTTTGCTACTACTGAGAAAATAAAGAAAAAAAATTAAAATGGGGCTTTGTCTCCTTTTCTGAATACCTTTTTAAAGTTTTTCTACCTTGTGCACAAAGAGAGGAAAATAAACAAGACATGATATCACTCTACTGCCTTTACTGTTGTTTTCATATTGTAATAGGTCTGGACTATACTTGGAGAGAATTGCATCAATATTTGTGTAATATATTGTTTATAATAAAATGCATTTGTCTGTTAAGCTGTTAATGCAGTATAGATTACTCAGAAAGACGGAGTAATTTGATTGGGTAAATCCAATGCCAAAAAAACTATTAATTGTAGTTTGGAGGGGTAGTTTAGACAGCCTATGTTTTACAAGATCACTGTGTGAGATGACTAGTAATGATTTTATTAAGAACATACTGTGCTTCTTGCAAAGCCAACAAAATAAGACATGGTAGTCATGAACATATTGGTATTACAGATATAAGCAAAAAAACAAAGACCCCTTCCAATTTCAATTATGGAGATTTAATGGAAAAGATTTTATTGTACATACCATTTTGCTCCATTCTGTCAGCTATAATGAAAATTGATCAGTGAATTCAGAAAGTTCTCCATCAGTTTCAATGGGTTGTGGTTGAGATCCTATAGGTTTAAATTATTATGTAGCTTTGAAAAGAGTCAAAGTTAAATAATGTACAACAACTTCTTTAAAAACAATATAAAGGTTTCATATTCCCCACTGATTGCTCAATTGTAATGAAAGCCCCAGGTTTTCTATTTACCTTCATCTTCTAACTACTGAGTCTACTGTGCCAAATGTGACCTGCAGTTTTAAAACGTAAAGATGAGAAATCTGGGGCTCCTATATCTGTGCACAGAAGCCAGAGACGTGAAATTTACTTTCATTTCTGAACGGTTTTACATTTGCACATCTGAAGGACCGGGCTTGTTGCTAGTTAAGCACTTCAGATACTTGGAAGAATAATACAGGAGAATTAACTGTTTGACAGATGTAGAGATCATGATGAGGGCAGCTTTCTGCTTCTGCACTGAGTTCCCTGTTTTGTGAAAAGAGGGACAGTGTTAGGCAATAGGTACTCAAAAAAAGTAGATTTCAGCATTTTGAGAGGATGATAGGTAAACCCACAGGGAAACAACAAGATGGGAGAATGGAGGATGAGCACTGGGAAAGCTCTGTTACCCATCCAGAAGCAGAACGAAGCAGCTAAAAAGATCAGCATGGCAACAGTATTAAAAGTGTAATAATTTTTGGATGAAAGCAGAAAGGCTGGGTCTGTAAGGAGTAACAGGAAGTCCTTTTGTAACAGCACTAAAATTGCAAAAGCTGAGAAAGCTTTTGTCTGCTGCTCCAAGGGGAGGAGATATATAAACAGAAGATGTGAGAGGGCCAAACTGTTTAATGCCTTTTTGTGGCCAAACTCTCCACAAAGGATATCTGCTATCAGATGGCTGGCATTGGTCACGCAAGTGACGCAGGGCCTTGGGTAAGGAAAGCACAAGTGCCTAAGTTTAAGATTCTTGAATCAGCTAGTGAGGAAGCAGCCTGATAAAATTCATCCTGAAGCATGAGATAGAGTAAGCCGAGATCTTCTGTGAGGGATTAACCTCATGTGAATGCCGCTAACGGAAAGTTTGCATCAGTGTTCTACCTGCTTGAGGGTAGGATGAGTGGCTTTCCCCATTTAAACCCTCCCTTAGGAAGTGTCAGGGCATACAGAGCTCCCCCAGCCCTGGCACTGCCCCTCAGCTCAGGGCCCTCTAACAGCCCTGGGGTCTTCAGGCCCTCCACAGACAGGGCCAGGCTCCAGCACTCCACAGCACTGCCCTGCAGGAATACCTAAGCTAAAAAATATGTTGCCATTTTATCCCCTTCCATTTTTAGTAAATATTATCTAAGTAGGGAAGGGAAATAACCATCAGCTCCTGTAACAATGCAGATTAAATCTTTTCCCTTGCCTGACACAAAGTGTGGAAGAGCTATCTAAAATATCTGCATCTGCCACCTGTTCCTAACACATCCTGACCTCCCTGCAAAATCACTTTATTTTTCGAGTGTGTCATTGAAATGAAGGTATTCACTCCAATCCTATCAGTAATACTTGCTCACCCCTTAGAAGCCGCAAGTATTCTGCACCTGGCAGGTTGCATAAGCTGGCCTGATGAAAGAGAAATATGGCTATGAGTCCTTAATGTAGCCCTTTGATCTCTCTTTTTACCAGCAGCCTGTCTCCCTGTAGTTTCCTTTTACAGGGTGATTTGGAGGTCTGTTTTGGGGAGCTTACATTTTATCTCTCGTCGGACATGAAATAACTCCACTGTACTGGAGGGAACATGTTGTTCTGCTGTAACAGGCACAGCTGTGTGGGCAGACGAGGCTATTAACAATAAGACATCCAGATAAAATGAGCAGATACCTGCAAAAAAAAAGAAAAAAGTGCTACCTCATTAGAGACATCCTATCTTGCAACGCAGTTTTTCTGAGATTCCATTTGGCTAATGAAATATGAAACGAAGGACGAACACACAGATGATCTCTTTAAATCATTTTAATTAAAAAGGAAAGCTGGTACCTACTTTTACTGCCTTTCATTTTAATCGAGAAAAAAAAAGTAATTTGTATACCACAAGCAGCCAAAATAGTAGGAAAAAAAAACTGCAGCACAGTTTTATCAGCTTAATCTTTCTATCCTGCGTGTCATTTGGCATTTGTGCTCAGAACTCATATGGACAAAATCTTTAAAAAAATATGCAAAGGGTGTACTGCCAAATTTGGTGGCTGTGTCCCAGTTAAACTCTCTTTCCTCTTTTAGCTTTGTACTTTAAATGAAAGACACCCAAACAAGACTGTCCACCTGCAGAAAGGCTTGTTACAGAGGAGTCTTATAGGTATGAGAACACATAGCAACCTGTGATTTATTATTTTTTGCCATAAAAGAACCAGCTCCTTGTGAAATGTGTCTCTTGTCCAGCAGATATAACTGTAGTGGCAGCAATAGAAGAGTCAGTTCCACCTCAGTCCTGTTTCTGAGTCAAGACAGGAGCCACTCTTGCTTAAAGTTTTATTAATTTGCCCTCAGCAGTTATCAAATACTGACAGGCCTGCTTACTTAGGTAAATCTGAATCACAAGTGAAAAGTGATGTGATAGTCTGCTTGCCTTTGAGGCTGACTCCAGTAGGATGGCTAGAGAACTGTGAGAGAGGGAGAGAAAGATGATGAGACAAAATGGTTGTATTGTATCTTGATTTATTTACTGAGATTAAAAAAGGTGATTCTGCTATGTTATTTGGATGGTGCTCCTGTTATTAGTGAGTGGTTGTTCCAAGACAGATGACAGATTACACTGGTTTTCCTCCTTTGCAGTACCTCTTGCTCTTGTCTTTCACTTTTTAGTTATCACTGTTTTTTTTTAATCATTTCCTTATGTGTCTCCATACAAGTTGCTGTATTTTTTTCTTTGTCTTCTTCCATTTATTTTCTGAGACTTACTATGTATATTGATAGCATCTAGTATCAGAAGTAAGAGGTCCAGAAGTTAAAAGCTGCTTAAGTATAGGCTCTTCATAGAATAAAAAGTTGTGAGCAGTTCTGGTCAGAGATGCACTAGCAGAGTTACATGGGCAGACTTATCTATCTGAAATCAATCTCGATTAAGAAGGCAGTATAGGAGCACAGAGTGCAAAATAGCTTTCGTTTGCAAAATGTTATTGTATAATTCTTCTCTGTTCTGGTTTCAGGCTACTGATGCTCTCCACTCCTTCCCATGGGCATTTGTGTTCCCTCCCATCGCTGTGTTTCTATTTGATTGGCTAGTACAGTTTTGCTCAGAACTGTTGGATTGCTTTGCAGAATAGTCTGGGAAATGTTTAGCCAGAAGGCATATCTTTTCAAGCTCATTGTTTACTCACATTTATAAAATTGCCTATGAAATGTCTACACTCCTGTTAAATTAACTTTTAAAAACTATTCCAAAGCATTCCATAGGTTCAGTGTCAATAATGAAACATTCAAATCCTTACAAAGTTAACTTCTCTCCTTCATGAGAGAGAAGCAATTCCTGAATGTTTCCTTACTCACTGCAGTCAATAACCTTATGTGTTCAAACCAAATTTGTTCACAACTCTAGCATTATAATCTTATTTTTAACACAAATTATATCTTTATGAAAGAAACTACTGAAGAGCAAATTCATGCAAGTCAGCAGAAAAAGATTAAATTGTTTGAAAAGTTATGCAGTGCTTTTGTAATAAGAACTCTGATCAATTTGGATTTGCAGGCCACTGGATATCACTTTTGCTTTACACTTATAGAAAAAAAATTTGAACTCTTAAATAGAGACGTGTTTCTGATGCAGTACCTGTAGTGGATGAAAATGGAAAACTACAGTCCAAAGGCAGAGAAGATTCTGTGAGAGACATTAATCCAAGCTTCTTTCTGTGGGATGTTCAGTGAAGAATGGTTTATACATGATCTCTTTGGTCACAGTAAAGGTGATTATAGCCCCCCATTCAGGCTGAACACATCAGCCTGAAATATAATTTTAAGGTTGCCAGTGATGCAACATGGTGAATTTTTGTATTACTTTGCTATATTTGAATTATATTAATAAAAGACAGTCCTCAGAGCAAGCATGAAAGACACTGTTCACAGTGAATTCTTCAGTAGCAAACATAGCAAAGAAGAACACTAGAAGGTAATTATTACCTAAAAAAAACCCAGATGTCATGAAACTTCTTGCCTGGATATTCATTTCTCTGGCAGGACTTTTGAGTTTATCTCCCAGGAAGAAGTCAAATGTTAAAATTTTGTAGTCAACTATTGAGGTGGAAACAGCCTGGGACAAGGAACCAACTGAAGCATAAGAGAAACTTTTTTCTTTTTTTTAAACTTGCATGAATTATAAAGGTTTGGTGCACAGAAGAGCTAACCACGCAGAACAAAGATCTTTTGTGTGGGGAAACAGCAAGTCTGACCAGCGTGGAGAATTCTCACTTCCAGAGATGGAACATTTCCTTCACCCAGATAGTAGGGCATGTGCCTTCCCACTGACTGCCCTGCTGTCCCTGCTTTGTCCCCTCTGCTCCAGGTGGGATTCAGCAGCAAGGTCAGACTGGACACTGGTTTCAGGGCTGTGCAGCACCTTGAGGGCTCACCAAGGGCTGACCGTGGCCAGGTAAATTGCAGCATCAGTGACAAACCTCAAGTTTTTCCTCAGGCTCCTTCGACAGACAAGGGTTTTCTAACTTAATCCAGGGACTGCTTCAGGTAGTTGAAGCAACCCATCCATGAAAGAACAAACTCAGTAAATCTTTTAACTGAACTTACAGTTCATTTATGTACTTACAAAGTTGTTAAGAAAAATAAAAGAGGTTTTTAGTCTTAGGTATAGTTACATCTAAGCTTAATTTAAAAAAAATTCATTATTCTATGTAACATACTTGAATGTGACTGATTACTCTCACCTATTTTTAATAGTAATATGATTTAGTTTGGTAAATCCAGTAGCAATGTGCTGTTGCAATCGTCAGCTCAAAAACATAACAAAATCATAGAATCATAGAATCATACAAAGGCCTGGCTTGAAAAGGACCACATGATCATCCAGATCCAACCCCCTGCTACTTGCAGGGTCGCCAACCAGCAGACCAGGCTGCCCAGAGCCACATCCAGCCTGGCCTTGAATGCCTCCAGGGATGGGGCATCCACAGCCTCCTTAGGCAACCTGTTCCAGAGCATCACCACCCTGTGTGAAAAACCTTCTCCTAATATCCAATGTAAACCTCCCCTGTCTCAGTTTAAAACCATTCCCCCTTGTCCTATCACTATCCATCCTTGTAAACAGCCATTCTCCCTCCTGTTTATACGCTTCCTTTAAGTACCGGAAGGCTGCAATGAGGTCTCCCTTGAACCTCCTCTCCTCCAAGCTAAACAATCCCAGTTCCCTCAACCTTTCCTCATGGGGTGCTCCAGCCCTCTGATCATCTTAGTGGCCCTCCTACGGACCCCCTCCAAGACCTCCATGTCCTTCCTGTACTGGGGGCCCCAGACCTGGACACAGTACTCCAGGTAGCGCCTCACAAGAGCTGAGTAGAGGGGGACGATCACCTCCCTCTCCCTGCTGGACACCCCTTTTTTAATGCAGCCCAGAACACAGTTGGCCTTCTGGGTTGCAAGCACACACTGCTGGCTTGTGTCCAGTTTCTCATCCACCAGGACCCCCAAATCCTTCTCCACAGCACTGCTCTCAAGGAGTTCTTCCCCCATTTTAAATGATGAATTCATCGTGGTATTAAAGAAAAAAAAAAATATATATATATATATGTTCCCAAAAACACTGAACATATTTTCATGTATGTTTGTGAAATTTACCAAAAAGAATGGTATGATATGGTACTTTAAAAAAAAATAAAATAAAATAAAATAAAAATTGCAAAAACACTGTGCTTAAAAATGGCATAAGGTTTCATAGTACTGGTGTAGGCCTCAGTTGCCATAGGAACAGCTTTGAGGTGCCAAGTATTTTTCTAACATCAGGCCTTTACCATCTATCTTCTGCAAACATCACTCTCAGCTGCAGTCAAGAAAGGAAGGTATGAAGCAAGCAATAATAAGTGGTAGAACTGTAAAGCAGGAACACATAAAACATCTACGCATAGGGTGGACAGAATGACCAGTGAGAACAATTCTTGTTAGTGCAATGACATGAAATAAGAGTACCACAAAGGATCACTGAATAGTTTAATATCGAATGATCAAATATGAGGCATGTTATTTAGTTTTTAAGTTACAGTACTTGACATGAAAGTGGATTGAAACAATGCCCATGAGATAGGACGCAACTGCAGGTTCAGAAAATCCTTTCAAGATCAGTAAACGAAAAACGAAGTGACGCCATTTTTAGTCTTACTCAGTTCCTATGGATACAGAAAACTAAGCTTAAAAACTGAATGACGCATTTAATGAGGCAAATGAATAAACATGTAAATAACAATTTGCTTCTGAATGTTATTCTAACATTCTGTATTATTCTAACTCTATTCTAACTCCCTGTACTGAAGTTTCTTGAGCTGCATGAACTAGTGAAAAGGTAGAACAAACCATTAATTGCTTTGCAGAAAGCAGACTGTGAGATGTACAGCATTAGTCATTTTTTTAAAAAAATTGCTTATATTTAAACTAAAAAGCAAATTAATACATTTAAGAATCAGCTGCTCCGGCTCATTTCAGTTACCCAAATATAGGCATCTTGCTAAACTTCAAATGAAGCAGAGGTCACCCACCCTCATCTCTACCTGCCAAGACTATGAGACTCCCACGCTGTGTTATCAGTCTCTGGTAGGTGGCTTAGATACATTAGGGCTTCTCAAATAGCACCAGACACCTAAGTTAAGCAATCACATCACCCTCTTAGTGACTGAAATAACCTCCAGGCTACTAGACTGACGACTAAACAAGTTCTGGGGTTATGCTCAGGCAGCAGACAATGAACTAAAGGAATTCTGCAGGGACATGCTAATTGCATCGAGGAATTAGCAGTCGATGAATGGAGAAGTTCATCTGGGAAACATGGCAAAAAAATCGGGAAATGATGCAGTGAACAAAAAAAGAGACACGGGTTTTGCATTCAGATAAGATCAGGAGTACTGATGTAATTTGCTTGACTCTTGACGTATCAGATCATATGGGTACAACTTACATTTGAATGATTATCTGGCACACAATATGGAAATGATTCAGTATTTAAGTACTGTAACAGGCTAAGCTCCTTTTTCCTCACAGGCCATGTACCTTGGCTCTGTCAGTGTTCCTCATTTAAACAAAGGCTTTGGTTTTTAAAGGTACCGTGCAAGCCATACCGAAACTTTGTTAAAAGTGTGCATTTTGTAATTAATAGAAAAACATACAATTTCATCACTTACAAGCATATGTATAAATGCTCTTCTCCCTGTGAGGCCACCATCCAGTTGTTGCTTCTTGGAGTGTCCTCTTCCTCAGCTCCATCCTCTGGCTCCCATGTGCTTGTCTGGAAGGGCCTCACCTCTGCTGGCCTTCTGTCTCCATCAGACTGACCATCTAGTGCTGAAAGGGTGACCACACAACCCCCACAGCCACACCTGTGGGTTTCTTCCTGTTACTACCTGTTTACTCCTAGATAAGATGTTTGTCATTACTCAAAGTTTCTCTTTTAGATCACATCCATAAGATGAAATGCAGACAAGAAGCTGCTTAGCTTGATTTATGAACTGTTAACAGCAAACACTTCAGGAAAAGTTTCAAATGTCCAGTACCCCTTTGGATCTCTTTTCGTGATTCCCATCTTTGTGAAAACTTAGCACAAATCCATCAGCTCGTTTGTGAGTATTCAACTGAAGTAATGTAAATGGCACTAACTCTGTCTCATTTTCCCATGTAGGAAAAGGAGTGAACTTAGTGTCAGATTAATTAATTTAATTAAGGCAATGTGTAAACACCCAAAATCACTTTCATCATCCCTCACTGCAAAAAGTAAATGAACAGCGGCTGGCAGTAATTTAATCACTTGCCAAGAGAAGGTATTCTGGGAGCCTGGAACACAACGGGGTCCAAACACAGCACATCACATTTGTTCAGTTGATCATATTAATGTTTTCTTTCCTTATAAAAATCTTTTTTATTTTGATTCTCTTCTTCTTTTGAAGCCGTAAAACTATCCCAGGTTCTGTCTGATTTCTTTCATGTCAAGTAAGTCAAACATACAATAGGTGAGGATGGATGTTAATTTTGTTTACTACAAAGATTACATTCATGACAGAAGAAAAGCGAGTCTTCTTTGGAGGGTTTACTGTGAAGTGGAAATTCACATAAAATATTTCCTTTTTAAAGAAGCGATACTGAGTTTGAAATAATCCAAGGAGTTAGCCAATTGCACACAGCAGATAGCTTATACTGTCCTGTGAGCTTTCCTGTGAGCTTTAGGGTATAGTTTGATGGGCTTTATTGCTGTAGATGGAAGAGACTTCTCTGACACTCACATTCGCATGGATTTTCTCCAGAGTTTTCCAGGATGCTAATGAACTTGGACAGCTTTAGCAAGCAAATACGATGGTGGAAAATGCAGTAGATGGAAAGAAACACAAGCATTTTGCCCAGTTGGTTTTATCTAGTTAAATAACAAAATCCACATTATACTGTGAGACATACAAAAGCTTGACAGGGTTTTATATCTGAAATTAAATTCTCCCTAGCCACAAAGAGAAGTCCCAAACAAAATTCTTAGAAGAGATTTTCATACTTCTTTGCATCCACATTCATTTACAGGACTGCTTCTGACAGCCATTTTATTAACATTTCTGCTAGTATTTACTGTGTGAATTAACTAATTGTACCTTGCGGTGTGAACTACAGTGCTCTGTTTTTTAAACTTTATTATTATTATTATTTTCCAAGAGTATAATTATGCTGGCCTCCAAAAAGGGATTGGGCAATTTTCCCCGTTTAAAGGGAATGACGAAATGCTGGAAGTATTTGAAGCCCAAGGAGCTTCTGAAAAGATTTATAGAACTTACTGCTATAACTGCCTAGCCTTGGAGAGCTGCCATTTGGAAGGGCCCTGCTAAGACTTTGAACTTAATTTGTCAGTATCACGTCTTTAAAATGTAATCTGCAGCACTTCGGCTGCCTCCCCAAAACTCTAGCACCAGTGCCCTGGTAATCTGGGAGAGATTTACGTGAGTCTGGGTTCAGACAGGAATCCATCACAAAGAGATACACCTGGCAGAGTAAAATCCTCATCTGTTGGAAGCATCTCCCGTTACTCCCTCCCTCAATACATGCTATTGGCACATGACAGTCAGAGAGCAGGGGCTTTGTGGTTCCTTTATGCCCCAGTAATCCTGGCCACTCAAATGGCCCTTTGAGAGTGCTGGCATCTATACTAGACTTTAAACTCCCTGCTGTACACCAGCCCTGACAGGGTTCCAACCAGGAGAATACAAAGTTGGCGCAGTGCTGTGTTTGCACAGCCTGGGTGCTGCACTGAACTCTCTCATCCTCGCTCCAATGATCCCAGCTTATGTTAGTGTTGAAGTTTTGCAGAAAGGGCACTGTATTCTCAGGTGGTACATTCACAGAATTTTCTTCCTGCTCCAATTTTAAGACCTCTGAGAGTTTTGGAGGCTAGCATCCATGCAATGCTGCATGTTATTATGTGATATGTATTGGCTATACTACATCCAGTGCAGTTTCCAAATTCAAAATGCTATTGTTGGGTGTACTAAGTTACTAATCTCCATGCTGTAGAGTGGCAATTGGATTTCTTTAGCTGGAAGAACATTGCTGATCAGCTGCCACTGAAACAATGCACTGCTTTTGAAGATAAAAAGCTTTGGCTAACGTATTTGCTTGTTTTGTCAGGAAATATGCCTGCAAGCTTGTTTCCCAGAGCAGTATGCATTTTCTAGCACAATAAGAACTTCTAAGACAATCAGCCTTTGACACCGACATCTTAAACCATCCAATGTACACTGATGCAATGCCTAAAATAACTGTCACAGCTATGTTGCAGAATAAATATCTGGAGTCTGTACCTGTCTTAGAGAAAACCAAATCTATTCTGGATGTGAGTTGCTGAATTTTTAGCAGAAAGTGAAAGCTCTAACCTAGATTAATGTAACTGACTCCAGGTATTAAGTCATTTAACATTAGGATGGAAATGATCGCCTTACATTTCTGCAGATTGAAATTTTTCTCATTTGTTTCTTAGCTCAGTATTTGAGATCTTCTCCAAGAAATATTGATGGAGTGAAATCCTGGTCCCAGCTAATTTGATGACAAAGCTCCTGTCGACATGTGTGGGGCTGAGTTAACTCGCAGCTTGAAAGCTGAGAGTAACTCTTTAACTCGTTGGATAGAAACCTGAGATCCAGTAGGAAGGCCAAATTTATTAAATAGATAAAAAGTTTATTTCTAGCCTGTATGCCAACAAGCAAGTAGTAACATGTTGATATCATTTGCAA
This sequence comes from Tympanuchus pallidicinctus, assembly GCF_026119805.1. Taxonomy (NCBI): domain Eukaryota; kingdom Metazoa; phylum Chordata; class Aves; order Galliformes; family Phasianidae; genus Tympanuchus; species Tympanuchus pallidicinctus. The sequence continues at coordinate 24,519,497 of NW_026294802.1, forward strand.
TGACACAAGGAAAGCAACTACTCCCTGCAAGCAATACAAGATGCGGCAAATATTTGTCCCACCCATTTTTTTCTTTTTTCAGAAAGCTCTCTCTTCTGAAGCTTTTAATTTACTTCCTGAATCAAGATAACACTGCTGTTAAGAAAACCCTCAGTTCAGATAATGCAATCGATACTTACTGTGCATCATTTTAAAGCACACAAAACAAAGTAGGAATTTTGATTTTGGTTCTATATTTATACTACTTTAAAAATGTTTGTCTGCGTTTATTAATACTTTGCAGATTACTCTGTGACTGTAAATCATGGCATAATTGAACTATTGCCAAATAACAACAAAGTTATAGAAACAAGTAGATTTCTACGCAGTTCTCAAATCAACTACTGAAATCTGGGGGCCACTTTAACCTCTCGAATATTACATGTGCCCTTGTTGTATCATGATCTATTAAAGCAGCAAGGAGACAAGCCATTTAAAAAGTTTTCCACAGATTCCCAGAGCAATAAGCACATACAAACATAAAAGTACACAGCCAGCCACAGGTACTTAGAGGCTAAATTACCTGTGTTGAGTTTGGAAGGAAGAGGGTAGGTTGCAGGAAGGCAGAGCTTGGAGGCAGCACAGACAGGCGAGTTGTGTGAACTCATTTGCTAGCTCAATGTCTCAGTGAATGAGTCTGTTAATAAGGAGACAGTTCACTTTTAGAAACAGTGTCTTCCAATGCTGATGTGCAGCACGCAGTACATGAAGCAGGGCGGTCAGAAGAATATTTCCAGTGTCCATTTCTTTTTTCACCAAATGAGTTTGGCAAGACAACCTTTGGACACAGAAAACAGAGGGGTTGCCTGGTTATTAAAAAAAAAAAAAGGTAAGTGCTCTGAAGCTAGGAAAAGTGTCTGTCTTCAGAGGCATTTCCATCCAGATGGCATCAGTCCCCAGGAAGGGGGATCCAAGGAAGAGTTAGGGTTTGGGTTTTGTCTATGCTTTAGACAAATGAGACACAGTCTCATCTTTAACATTTTCCTCCCCAAGTGTGTTGTTCTGTCCCTGCTTATAAGCCATATTTTACTTGGGAGAAGCTTCTATGTCACTATGCTTAGCTTCTGCAGCCTGGCAGATGCAAGAGCCGGTTGGACCTGCTGTGAGATGTGGCTGAGCAGTAGAGGAGCTGTGCTGTGGGTGGGAGAATGTTGAAATTCCACCTGGAGAAGGAAGAAGGCCTGCAGCCTGCTGCTGAATGGGTTATGTGGGAAGGGGCTGGTGAGGGGATTTTCAAGGAAAGGAGCTTTTTGAGTTGCACACTATTTTCGTGCTTAATATGAACATTAAAATTAACCAAGGAAATCTGAATTGCGTAAAAACTTTGCCTGACTTCCATCCTTGAATGAAAATGGAAGTTTGACTTTTATTGCTGTTTAAATATCTGAAGTGAAACGGCTACCAAAGATGTTCAAAGATCCATAGTCAAGGCACTTAAAAAGTAAGTCCCAGTGGGAGCTTTAATGTCTTGACACACTGACATTAACAGTAAGATTTTCACATGCATCAGTGAACAACACATTTGTTGGTCAATTAGCCGTGCAATTTTGAGGTCTAGGCTATTCAGTGCAAACCTTAGCAGATTTGCATTCAGTAGTTCTTGTCCCTTTGGAGCAGCAGACGAAGATTTACAAATGAGAAGACAACAAGAAAGTTTTTCAGCTTTCTGCAAACACACAATACTTCTTTTCTTCCCCCGTGTCTTAACACCAACTTTCACAGTATGTACCCACATCACACCCCTGCAAAGCCCCTTCCAAGTAAACCAGATATGTATTCAGCAAAAAAAGAGCAAAACATTAAAGATATTTGAAATCATTTGTTTGCATTTAAAAAAAAAGCATCCCTATAGCTTCAAGACAGAGTCACCACACTTGTTTGTCTTTTCCTAAGTCTAGGAGCCTAGAAGCTGAAAAATGTTCTTTATGCATTCAGAGACTCTCACAGCATATGTGTGTCCTTATGTTCACTTTCAGAAAATCTAACCATTTTCTCTCTGCACCTCATCGTTAACCAGCAACTTCTAATTATTCTGTGCTCCACTGAGCTCCAGACTCATGAGCCAGGAGAATTAGTGACTTAATTTCAAGATGAAGCTTCCTATTGCTCAGGAATGATTGCTCAGAAAACAACTGGTGATGTGTTGCTTTTTGTTTAATCTTCTAATAACTTCCTCTTAAGGAAGAGTTGATGTTTCCTCAATCCTCAGTCACTCACACAGATAATGATGTATTGCTATCTTTAGAATACAGCATCTCAGTTACGTGTTGCTTTAATGACACATAATTTTTCTCAGTCAGGATCATCAGACGTTACCGTCTAAGAACTGTTAGGAATTGATTTGTTACTCATAGGAAATCAGAGAAGCAAAGTAAATACTCTGAGTTTCAGGGATGCTGTGAATATAAATATAGACCTTGAGGTCATGCAAGAAAGACCAAGTAGGACTCTCTGATGCATAGAAGGTGCATAGATTTTCTAAGATAGCAATTCAAAGCAATCCCAGCTGAGCTTTAAATTGTGTTCTAAGCTGTAAAAGAGGAAGAACTTCTATTAAACATCTTTTACAAATAGTTGTTAACTCAAATCAGTTAGGTAGCATCATAATGGGGAACTTCTTGTATAAGGTTAGTTTCTTCAGCTTGCATTATAGTAACATTTGTGAGTCCATGTGAATAGCTATCATAAGAGAAAAAACATGTGCCAGACTGAATTTGTTATATGTAAAACAGATAAAAAAATTATGTTAACTTTTAAGTAAAAACATGTGATTCTAGCAATACTGTTGATGTGAACAGTCAAGGTTATGAACAACAAAGGATAGAATGAGTAAAATTTGATGGTGTGAATCATGCAGCTGAGTTAATACTAAGAGGAAATGGAGATGATGTATTTATCATCGTAACGTGACTTCGTGACTCATCTGAATACAAAAAAGTAAAGTATGTGAATGTTTAGGCAATGAAGATAGGTGTTAAGGAGGTAGGAATGATGGAAAATATTACTTAGCTTAGAAAAAATGACTTGACTTATTCATTAATTTAAAGATACTCTGTTGCTTTTCCAATTAACCTAAAAATAACCAGATCTTTTTTTTTTTCTGTATGAAAGACAATTCCAACAATCTGGATGACAGTCAAATACGTATGAGTGACAAGCTGCATAAAATGATTTAAGGCTTTATTTGGCACATACTTTTCATGTGAATCAATGTGCTTATTTTTCTTGAGATTCCTCACCTCCACACTTGTAGGGACATAAATCCAATCTTTCGTGTTTAGAAACCAGATGAAGAGTGGCAGCTGTAATATCTACAGCATCAAGCCAAACCTGTAATATAAACGTGTTATTTTTTTTACAAGATCATTTTGAGAGTTACAGTTTTTGTTGACTAGAGCTTTGTTGAAACTTTATTTTATTTAGATCATATGAATTATTGTATTGTATTCAATCTTGATCCCATTATTTAATACTGCCAACTCTAAAAATTCTTTTTCTATTCAGAGCTTAAATTGTGGTTTTCATCTGTCACCCAATTTCAAATCCTCCTTGGCTTCCTCCAGGCTTTCTGTGGTAAGGCAGTTAAAGTCTTGCAGCCCTTTGTCAGGTCAATATGCTAGTGATACTGCACATGGAGAAAGGGAAGAAATTCCCAATTTCCAGGTGATTGAGAAACATAGAATTATTGTCACAGTCATACTATCTTAAATGTCACTAAGATCCTTCTAACCTGTAAGTACCTAAACTGGGCTATTTGCTGTTGAGGTATCTTGTGATTTACCCTTGCAGCCAGTGGAAGGAGGGTTTTCTAAGACACAAGTAGTTTCACCCTAAGGCAGGCATCTAAAATACAGAAGGTGAATCATGTCACTAAGCTGCTATTTGTTTCCGTGATAATAAGGCAGTCCCACAGGACTCTGGCTCAGAAGTCAAGAGAGACGAATTCCACCCTAAAAGTCTGAACTGAGGCTGAGTAAGCCAGGGAAAGGTACAGTGGGAGGACACAATAAGCTCATCTTGTGTTTACAGAGTATGACTACGCATACAATCTGACAAGTCTAAGTCACCTATCTTTTTTCTTCCAGAGTTGAATAAACAAAGATAAAGATGCTATGAGAGACAATAGCAAGGAGAACTGACAGAACTGATATATGAAAATGCAAAGAAGGAGACACGTCTGGGGTAGTCTGCGATAGAAGGTGTTGAAGGACAGAAGATGTAAAGGAAGATCTTGTTTGGCTGCTAGCAGAGAGACTGATAGTTTCCAGAGTTTGTCAGCCCTGTGACTTCAATGAATGAGTTCAGGCACACCTGAGGGAATCACAGTGCTCAGAGTGATTACAGCAGAGCTGAATGGATCCATGCCGATAAGATCACAGTTTCTCTGAACTGATCCTGCATCTCTCTTGATTTCAGTATTTTTTCTTCTGTATGTCTGTATGTCTGCACTTACTTATGTAGCCCAAAAATGGAAAAATGGAAGCTCCCAGAACCAGTACCACAAGAAAGACTTCATAGCTAAGAGGAACCCCAAATTTCTCCGAAATACAGACACTTGATTTTGAGACAGTAATAAAGCAATAACACAGAGAAATGTCTTGGAAATGTTTCTGTCTTAAAGACATTTGTGGGATTTCAGAATGGATTTTATGGATACTTCTCTTTCTTATACTTAGCTATCATGATAGGCAGAAGTGCATTAAAATGTGGTGATGTTGCTTTTCAAAATGGGCCTGGAATTGTTCACTGGCACAAAAATATGTAAATGTAAATGTCTTCTCTGTGCATCAGCACGTACATCAATGTACATGAGCAAGTATCAGAAAGTCATTAAAGCATAACTTCCCTCTCCTTTATTGAGCTTTGTTTATATCTGCATTGTCTTGGACTGACATGCTTAAAAATATCCACTTCAGGAAATACTACTAAGTTAGGAAATGCTACTTTTCTGAAAGAGTGTTCAGGCCCTGGAATGGGCTGCCCAGGGAGGTGGTGGAGTCACCAACCTGGAGGTGTTCAAGGAACGTTTGGATTTTGTGTTGAGGGACATGGTTTAGTGAGAACTATTGGTGATAGGTGGATGGTTGGACTGGGTGATCGTGTAGGTCTTTCCCAACTTTGTTTATTCTGTGATTCTGTGAAAATATCCAGCCTGTTCCAGATCAAAAGTGCTTTCATCATCCAGATCTTGTTATCTGGATTAGGTAGAAATTTACTAAAAAAAAAAAAAAAAAAAAAAAAAGACGTGTATGTGTTCTTCAATGCTAATCATGCTGAATAACACAGTGTCATTAGTACTACTCCACTGTGTTTTCAAGGATATACAATACCTGTATCATGTACTGATTTCTGTTCACCTAAGTGAGAGTAGTTAAGCATTCTGGAAAAAAAGATGTGTTAATTAGATGCAGTCAGATCAGCAGCCCAGTGGGAAATAGGGATGTGTTAGACAGAAAGTACTAAGTACTTTCTATGCATCTTTTAACTGTCAATGTTAAGAAAATGCTTACTAGTCAGTAACATTAGCAGGAACAATATTTACTCTGTTAATCCCCTGGTTTAAGAGTGGGGATTGAGTTCAGTTCTGGGCCATGTCCGAGACAACACATGTAATCTTGCGCAGATCTTTTCCAAAGTGGCCTTTTATCCCCAATTCCTTTATTTCTAAGAACTTGGCCTGAATTTCGGATGCTGGACTTGCATATAGATCCTGTCGATCACTGCATAGCAGTCTTGAAAAGAAGTTTCCAAGATATGTCGGTTTGGTTAATCAGAACTTACACAACCTGAATCCAATGGTTGCTTGGAATATGGTCTTAGTGTCGCCACCACAGTCTTTTCTTTTGCAAAATGATTATAATATTTTCCATTAATTACTTGACAAGAAGTCTTTCGTAAGATGACTTTAACTTACATGCTGTAATGTAAACATATCAGCTAAAAGTATGGATGAGGAGTGGCTTATAAACATTTTAGATAGGCAATTTCACATTGATTGCTGCATATGGGAACTTATTCTTTCCAGATTTTCGTAATGAAAACAAAGCATATGTGAAAAATGACTGTGGGGCTCCAGTAAATCATTTACCCGTAGTGCTTGAATACTGTTTCCCATAAAGGAGCTGAAACAGTGTCAGTCTTACGACTACAGGACTGAGGAAGGTAAAAGATAGCATCTTTGGAATGAAACTGCAGAAATATGACTCATCCTTTTTTGTTGCTTGCCAAGCTTACCTTGACATTTATTTCTTTACTGGAGTGCAGAACATGTTTACAGAAGTTTACTCCATGCAAATGTGTCTGGATTTCCTCTGAACTGTCAGGAGCTTGCACAACCAAGAGAGAGAGATTCAGTTTTGCACCTCACAGAATATTCTTTGCTCGTGACTGTAAATTAAATGCTAATGTGGATCTGATTGTTGACTGCATACATGGGCAGCCTCATAAACTGGAAACTATATCCCAGTGTGAACTCTGTAATCTCCCCCTGTTTTTATGGACAAAAACAAAACTTAATTGCAAGTTGGCTCAAACCTACCTGGGTAGGAACATGGCATCTCATGTTCTGTTTCCAAACGACAAACACTGCAGACTCCCAGCAAAGACTGTGACTGTTTAACAAGGTTTATAGGATTTTTATGATTTAGGCCATGTCTGTGTGAGAAGAGTTTAAATCATGTATTCTTAATATGTTTCAGTACAAAGCAGAATGCACTCGTTTAAATAAATAAATCATGAGTGATTTGCTTTGTATGCTACTGACAAGGAAGGACAAAAAGTTAGGGATCACTTCTTTGGTGAGGGATGTTGATTTCCATCATATTCTTTTACTGGAGTAGATATGATGGTCTGATTAATCCAAAATTTAGCTGAGTTTAATATGGTAACTTATTGATGCAAGCATAATTTTGCATAGTTTCAGCCTTCTAAACACATTTATAAGGGCTTTCTGTTTGTAATGAGTGAAGTTTTCACAGCCGAGATGAACTATCTTGGTGCCATACAAACCAAGGCAACTCTGTTTAGCTTCATAGGCATTTGGTGCAATTGTTGTACAGTCTTTATAATCTAAGGGATCTGGATCTCAAAAATGCATTCCTGTTTAGACATTTACAAGTATTCTCAGGTGTGGGTTATTTTTTTCTTCTTCTCTAAATATTTCTTATCTTATAATCACATTGTCAAACCAAAACTACCCAAATTGCAAACATATTATTGCATGTTATAGGAGAAATAGCATGGATAGTACTTCTCTCATTTGATCTTCTTTTTTCTCATGGCAGAAACAACTAAGCACATAACAATATACTCTGCTTAATAACACTTGCTTTTTGTTATGTTATGTTGGTACTAGAGAAGTAAACCAATTTTTTCCCACAAGCTGTGTATAACTTTGAAAAATTACTTACTCTAGCCTAATTCACATTTAAAAAAATGAAGGAGAAGAGAAAAGAGAAGTTATACGTATTATTGCAAGAGCAATCTTTACTAATAGCAGCATCATTTTTGTAATTAAAGAAATCTGAAGCTGCAATAATGTATAATTCAACTGAGCCATCTATTTCTAGCCTGAATTGTATCTCTTCCTGTTATTTTTGTGTTTGGTAAAGGTGATTATATATGTTTAATTTTCTCTAATTTGTATACATCTGTTTGATTTTAATGTTGTATATAATGACTTCATATGTTGGTCTTAATTTATTGCTTTTGCTGCACGGCTGTAAGCTGAACTAACCAAATAAGTAAGCAAATGAGGTCAGAGGGCTGCATGGATACTTTGCAGTTGTCAGGAACCTACAATCCAAAGGCAATACTTTTTAAATCAGTGGAGCCAGGCTTCTTGATTTTGAACAGCATCACCCTCTTTGAAGAAAACCGTACGCAAAATTTGGGGCTAATTTTTTAATATCTGTCCAGTGTTTTAACTTCAAGAAATTCTCCTGGAGAATGATAAGAAGCAGTGACACCTGACAACACCAGCTTTCTAACTTGTCATTTGGGTTGATAAGTTTCATTCCAAGATTTTGGTGGCAGTACCACATATTTTGGAAGTACATTTTGCTTCTGTTTGTTTCTGTGTTAATATTCTCTAGGAACATATTGGCTAATTCAGATCTTTGTATGAGATTCTTCTCCCACTTCTGGCTAGGTGAACAAAACAATTGTACTGCTGAGCATCCAAGCAGATTAGGGATTAATTCACACTTACTTTTCTTTTTGCTAGTTGGGATCAAGCTTCAGTTAGAAGCCAGGATCCTGTGCTCTTAGCAGAGCCAAAGTGAGATGTATCTCCTAAAACCAGTGCTTACAATCAGCAATTTGCCAGAGATTTTAAGTGCGATTTTGGGAATAATATCAGATCTCAAAATTCTCTAACACAAAGGTCTGAGATCTGACCTTCAAAATGTCCCTCGCAGATGCAGGCACTACAGGAACTTCCTAATGAATTGTGTGGTGCTGATGGTCCCATTTATTATGGAACCTTGTATCCTCACACCATTTGTTCATCTGTTCCAGCAGAGGAAGAAGAATTAGTTTAAACCCCTGCAAAATTAAATGAGCTGTAAGTTTCCCACTATAGATGTCAACCAAAATAGAGACCTCATTTAGCCCATATGAGTGTACTACTATCAAATATGCTTCATATGTTGGCTTGGCAGTTCGCATCATCAGTGACAGCCTCTTTTCTTTTGTTTAAGAGTCAGCCCAGCAGACATCAAAAACCTAACAGCCGTTTCAGGATCCACTAAGTGCAGTGACAGAGCAATGCAGATACCCTGTGCCATTCCCGTTAGGTGTGCCAAAGCCCTATTTTTGGTTTCCCTTTAATCTAAGAGGAAGGTCCTGAATTACAATGTCAGCGTAGTGAGTATTTCCAAACAAGAAACACTTCTCACCTTGATAGGAAAATGACAAAAAGGCAAGGAACCTGCTCTGTACCCTGCCTAGTTATCAAAGGGCTGACTTTTTTCAACATGTAGCAGCAGGAGCGTTCTTCGAAGGTGGCATCATGTCTCAGCACTGCTGCTGTTCCTGGCATAGTTCTCCATGCTGCCAGCTTAGGAGGCTCTGCTCTGTGCTCTGTACATCAAACAGCTGCTGATGGCTGTCATCTCCACAGCAGACCCCCACTTCCAGCCTCACAGCCATCTACAGGGTTGTAAGCGCTGGATGCATCCCTTGGTCCAAGCACATAAGTTCTCACAGAGTGGTAAAAAAAACCCTAGATGTAAGATGATTTAAGATCTTAGTCAGGAATAATCTAGTTTGGAACACTGTAGGAATTTGCTTAGACAAACCAGACGCAGCAGCATACTTCTCTGGACAGATGTGGGCTAGAGATCAGGAACTGCTGGCTAGTCATAAGACTCAGCCTCTTCTGGGGAGTGAAAACACTCCAAGCTGACTTCTAAGTTTCTCTCTAGCATGAAGTCTGCTGAGACTCCAAATAGAACAACATTATTGTTGAAAAGAAACTCAGGTGAAACACCCCAGGAAAGCAGAGTGCCAAGAATTTAAGCCTCAGAGCCCCACCAGGTTAGCAGCAGTGTGTTGTTAACAGTGGCTGCAAAATATTTTCAGTATAGAACATGATACTAAAACTAACAGATATGCAGTCACTCTTAGAGTCATATAAGCTGGAATAATTACAAATGCATGGTGAGCGATGAGTTTACGAGAGCTCTGGATCATTAAACTCAGACTCCTCTTCGTGTCTCTGGACTGAATCTGTGGTAAACTGCTGTGTCAGCATTCCTTGTGTACTGTGCAAGTGTGCATCAGGTAATTGTATCAAAGCCTTGTCATTCTGCTTCTTGACCAACAGCGGCTCGCTTGCCACAACCAACAAGCTAAATGGTAGCGATGTGAGTTGTTTAGTTAATAATATTTAGTTCATACAATCATGTTTATTCCTCATGCTCTAGAAAGAGCTACTGATGAGGCTCATCACCTCCACACTTCAATGCTGTTACAGCATTTTCTGTGAAATTCTAGTGATATATATAAAATTTGATCACATATGCACATGAAATACATGGAAAATTTAGGAAAATTTAGTTGAAAATCTATACCAGGCTCATTCTGTACCTTTTGTATACCAAAAAGAAGTGAAAACAATCCCATCTCAGTTAGTTTCTCTGATTTTTAGTATATCATAGCAGTGGATTTCAGAAATCTTTTTCTTTCTAAACTGTCACATATCTTAAGATCTATTGTCAGTCCTTAATTGCCTCCTACAATTCATCTACCTTACTGACATAATAAAGAAAATATTACATCAGTTCTTGACTTCAGCCAAGGCAGAGATAACAGTGTCAGAGTTGGTGACATTCGACTGAGGTAAACAGTAGGGGAAGGTGTTATGCGTTCACAAATTTATCCTGAATAGATACCATAATGACCTCAGCCTTCTTCACAGCACCTGAGCTGAGCAAGGTAGAGTTAAGCCTCCACATGTCTGGGAATCCTCCAACAAAAATACACAGTGCTGTGGAAAGCAGTGTTGGTGTGTATCAGACCTTTCCTTCTGACTCAACATTAAACAAATTCTTGGGTCAATTGCTAGGAGACAGTGTGCAGTTTGAGGTGCTGCCTCTTCTAACAAACCTGCTATTTACTTCCTACTCTAAATTTTTGTGTAGACTGTTAACCACTTGCCAGATTTTATCCCAGAAATGGCTAAATTTAAGTGGTGAGGAATGTCATGTCTAATTAGGAAACATACTACTTCAACTACGACTGTAGGCATCATGAAGTGTTAAAAGATGTGGATGCAGATATAATCACACAGAGAGCATCTAGGATCAGACAGTTCAACAGCAATCATTAGGAATTTCACAAAACTTGCCATATCCTTTATGTGTTATATGACTTTTTCTTATCATACCAAAATAAAATTTAACTTGTAAGACTTTTTAGTCCCCTGAAAGCAGATCACAGAAATCTTCTGCTTCTGTTGAACATTGGAAAACACAGACTGGAAATCCAAATCCAAATCTGTCCTGGTTAGCCAGCACAGTGCACCATGTTCTTTGAATTAATCGGTTCAAAGCTTGTTGAATTTAATGACAGTTTCTCCATGGACCTCAGGGAGTGTTGGGCTGCACTTTGCATTTGTAGACTTGTTTGTTAATAAGTCCAAAGGGAGTGTGTGCTTGCCAGCAGCTCATCTCAGCATCTAGTTCCAACAGAAAGATAAAAATTGTAATTCTAGCATGGGATCCCAAAAAGAGGGTTTGTATAGAGCTGTAAGTGAATACTGTTTCCCTTTTCATAAGTGAAAATATTAAGATTCAGTCAGCTTCAGTCTCTTTTAATAAGTTTTCTTAACAAGTCTGTATGAGAATGGTAAGAAAATGAGCACACTGACTCAGATAAAGGGGTTTCCTCGTTACTTGATGATGTTTAAAGATATCTAGAAGCTGAGGCAATACAGGTAAATGCACCTTCGGGAAATTAAATTTTGCCATATAGCACAGTTTCAGACAATAATAAGAGAGGAGCCACTGCAGTCTCTTTTTTTTCACATCTATTTGTATGGAAAATAGATTGCTAGCTCCGATTAGCTCTGCATTAGCTCTTCCTTTAAGTAATTTTTCAATGTTAGGAAAGTGCAACCCATCAACTAAAGTTCTGTCAAGGTTCTTCCTAAGTTACATCACTAAAATGTTATATTCAGAGGAAGCTATGTGAATGAAATAATTTGCTGTGTTTACTGATGAATCTCTATTTTTAAATACCTGACAAAATCAGCTGTGACACAACCATTTGATGTGGCTTTGTCCTTACTTAGGAAAAGAGGGCACATGGAGCTGGTGTCTGCTGTAAGTGAGCATCTCACTCCTAAATGTCTGCTGCCTTGCTCACTGCCCCAGAAGCATGGCCCCACTGCATCTACTGAGAGGCCCAAGACATCCAGGAGAAAGAAGTCAGGGCCCAAGCCAGACAGAGCAGAGGCAACAAAACCATTCATACCGATGTGCAGTGGATTGTTTTGTTCACATGCATTAGGACTGCATGCACTTACAGCAAAGGAAGTCTATCTTAAGGTTTATAAAATGGCTCCCATATATCCCTGTAATAGAAGACCAAGCATGACAGTGAGGAAAAGCCTTTTCTAGAAAACACTATAGAGAGCCCAAACAAGAAATCTTCTCTAGGGAAATTGCACTAGACTAGATTTGTATTGTGTAGCGTGTGAAACTCTGATTTTTATTCAGCTGGTTCAGACAGAAGTAAATCAGAGCACTGTGCAATAATAATTGCTAGCTGAAGCACTAATTGGAACAAATTGTCCTTAGGGGGAAAATTAAAACCAAAAGGATACAACTTCCCATGATCTTTGCACTACTGAATCCATTTAGAGCAGTGAATTTGTTGCCACTGTGAGCAGCCACAGCACTGGGCTCTGGAGCAGTGCTGAAAGCTAATGGTTTTTAGCACGTGACATGAGGCCTCTCCTTGGGAGGGAGATATTGAGAGAATATGACAGACCTACAGGTCTCTATTGTTTCTAGGACTCAAGGCTGGAGAAGCAAAATGCAACCTTTAACTTTCTCCTTCCACACAGAGTTGATAAACAACACTGACATAATGATGGGACCTTTCCTGTGAAAGGAACATACTGCAGTGAAGAAACACTGTTTGGTTTCTTATGTTCCCTGGAGCAACTTGTAAAAAATACTTCTATGCATTCTAGTTGTACCGTTTGTCACTCCTAGAATGATGATCACTGGGACCAACAAATTGGATCTTGCTCTCTAGTGATCCTAAAGTTCAGACTTGCATGAAATGTGTCTCATGGGATTACACAGCTCTCTGGAAACTTTAGACATATTCAATCTAGTGCATTTCCATTTCAATCACTTTCAGAATGTTTCTGAATAATCTTGTTTGGATTTCCTCCAATTGTCTGTGGACAACATATGCTGTGCCTTTTAAATTATTTTATATTTTTTTCTGGACATGAAATTGTTTTCATGGCTTTTTTTTCCAGGTCTTTCCCTTAATATATGCGAGCTTGTGCACATGCATACAGCACAACTGAGTTCCCTAACATTGTAAGCATGCATAGTAAGTACATCCCAGTCTGTTTGCCCTGCTCTGGGGAGCAAACAGCCAGCTACAAAGGTCCATCTGGCTGTGTTTGAAGGAGCACATCCCAGTGGCACCAGTACCAGGCATGGCCTACCTGAGCCACAAGCACAATCAGACCTTGCTCCAATGATTGGGAATGTACGGATCTTCTTTCTGAGAGACTGGGGAAAGGCTGTGCAAGACAGCACTTCAACATTCCTCCTAATTTAGGAGTTCATAAATTCTGTTCTTCTCCTCATGGTTGAGGGTAGAGCTGTACTACTTACAGTTACCTTAAATAACCCTCTCCCAAGCCAGGATCAACTGTCAGTAAATCATTTCTGGCAGATGTTTATCTAACCATTTCTGAAAGGTTTCATGTTTTAACAACGCTACGAACGCCTTACAAGTTCTAGTGCTCCCTTCTTGCTTGCAAACGTTAGGTATTCTTCTAAGCCTGCTTTTTTTTCCTTGTTGGCTTCTTGTTGTGTTGGCTACCTCTTGTCTTATGCATTGGATTTATCTCCTATTCAGCAACATCTTTTTATGAACTGAAGATTGTTACCATTGACTTCTTGTATCTTTTCCGGCTAGCAATATCAACAGATTCAATTTTACACCCATACTATGATTTTTGGAAATCCAAAAGGGTATCATTGCTCTAGTTCTGATCTTTTAGGGGTACAGCAACGGAACAGAGTCAACAAGTTGAAAGTAGAGCTCCAGCTAAGGTTGTGCATGCACTGAGGAGAATGCAGCAATGGCATCACAGCTTTTGTTCATGTTATGTTGTGTTTATACAACTTAGTGTCATTTCTCTGTTTCTGTGTAGTAATCAGACTTTGTTCAGTGTCTAACACGCTACAATCTTTAATTCCTTTCTTACAAAGTTGCTACATGAACAGTTGTTCACCAGTCACAAAAATGTAGGCTGGAAAATAATCAGTAGCTGAAATGGGCTCCAGAGTATATGGAGGGAAGCAGCCATATGTATCAACCCTGAACTGTGTAAGAATGAAAAGGCAGTCATTAGAATCAAACCAATATGCGTATGGACAAATATAACAACTTTCACAGATGGAATTCATGCCTCAGATGCCTTTCAGTGTTCCCTGAAGGCCTCACTCTATATATATATCCAGGCAGGGCTCTAATTTGTTACGAAACATATTGACAGTGCTCGTCACCAAAAAATGTAAAAGAAATTAAACTGCTCTATAATTTGTTATAAAATTGGTAAGTGGATAGAAGTGTCCTGTTCTTACAACAAGGGGAGTTCACCAATGTTTCATCACAGGACTGTGGTAGGACTTCTGTTGTGAAACATGTCTATATATGACCTTGAAAAGAGCAGAGAATAAAGCGATTAAGTTTGCTGACTAAATTTATTCAGGGTAGTAAAAGAAAAACAATCTGCAAAGAGTTCCAGAGGATGTAATGGTTGTGTATTCTTGGGCAATAAAATGGTAGATGATATTAATAAATGCAAAACGATGCACATAAGGAAGGACAGTTTATATGCACAGTGACTCAATATTATGGCTTTGCAATCTCTAGGGATCTGGGATTTATATCAGATGGCTCTATGAAAACATCAACTCTGTGGCAGTCAGACAAATGAGGGCAAAAAAGCAAATCAAAGAAAGGAAGCTAAAATTAAAAACAGAAAATGAAAATGCTGTTATGCTATAGTTGGAGCCATGGTGAACCCACCTCTTACTGGTCACCTTCTTCCATTTCAGGAAGAATATTTTTGAATTGTAACGGTGACATGCTGGTCCAAAAGAGAGATGAAAGACATAGAGCAGTTTCCATAGAAGAAGAGGCCAGTTGGATTTGAAAAAAAGAGTGCTGGAGTTGAACACAACTATCTACAAATAATGAGCAGTTTTGAGAAGGTGAGCAGAGAATTATCATTCTTCAAAATGTAACAAACGATGTTCAAAACTTAAGATATATAGAAGACAAAAGAAATGACTTTTTCTCACAATCTGTGACACTCTGCTGTAGATGCCAAAGGTTCAGATGGATTCAAAAACCAAATGGATGCATTCTAAGAAGGAAAAAATTAATGAAATGAAGAGACATTATCACCTCCTGTCTATGCAATCCCTAAGCCACAAAGTGCTGGAAAAAATTAAGAACATATTAAGGATGTATGTTTGGCCTGTTTTTATGTTCTTCTATAAACAACCACTTTGGCCACTGTCAGGGACGGGATATGGGGCTAAGTGGAAACTTTGGTCTGACCAAACCTTATTATTCCTCTTATGTTCTCCTGATGAATTCATTTTCTGCTTCACTGGCTCAGTCTTCAGTACAGGGCCCATTACCTTGTTATAAAAGGAAATTAGATAGACAAATTATTCTTGACAATTCCTCAGGGTCTGCTACTCCTTAGTCCTTGCTTTGTTATCCTCTCAGGATGCACAGAGACAGTCTGAGATGTCTCTTATTTGGGCTTACTTTTGCCAAAACCTCATTTTCCCATAGCAAAAGCAAAATTAAATTTTACTTCGGACACATAAATTAATTCAGTGTGAACTGTTGTATACTTCCTCTAATTTTTATTCTCAAGCCAGCAAACTTTGCAATAATTCTAGTCTGCTTCATGAATAGTGCTAAATGTTTGCTTAAACACTTGCTAAATTCAGTGAAGGTATACATGAGGCCTTAGCAGCTGATGATCTGGTTAGTTTGCCTATTTAAAAATGATGGTGATTTGAGTTACATTGGAAACTAGAAAATACAACTAAAAAGCAGTATGACCAGTTAATCTCTTAGCCACAAAAATGAGGAAGTGAATGTTGTTCAATCATCACCATATCACTTTTGTTTCATGTTGGAAAGCTACAAAAAGAAATTCATTTTTCTCTCCAAAACAATATATTCCTTGCTTTTATGAAAATAAACAGATAGATAAATTTTACAAAGATGATTTAGCTGCATCACCAATCTTGTGGATAAGTAAAAGAAAGTAACAGTTCATTCATTCCATTAGTGGCTTCTTACACGTGAGAAGATAATGCTGTATAAGACTGTTGAAATGCAATGAACAACAAATCAGAGATGTGCACATGATCCACCTCTTAACTGCCTCATATGCCTCGCTTTTGTTAGTTACCTTAGTTGCTTGCAACAGCATAAAATAAGTCATTAACCTTAATCACAGCGCAGCAGAGCAGACTATAGTTTGCTTGAGTAGAGTAAGGAAGTTGCTATCATCACTACTGTATCTTTTAATTCATCCTTTGAACTTATTTCACAGTTCAGCAGCAGCACTCATAGCTATTGCTTTCAACCACTGCTCCAAAAGTTACAGAAGGCAAATCTGGAACCTCAGGACAAAGGAAGGGTAAATGCTACAACAGTCACGTACTTAGTTCTGGCTGAAGAGCGCCAAATGCCGCGCCACATGTACAAGTGTTACAACAAATTGTACTGTTTACCAGTTACTTCTGGCACAGTCTTCTTGTAGCTCAATCACTTTCATTGCTCAAATATATTTCTCACTCAAAGAAAATGTTAGGTCTTCAGAGTTCTCCTACTTACTGTTGTTTAGATAACTAGAAGGTTATTAGACATCTGTTACTGCTCCTTCAGATGTGACATCACTAATATTCTTAGTGGCTGGGCACAATTTGCAAGTTTTGCTTCTTTTAATATAGTGATTACATGGCTGCTAACAATGCCTTGCTCGGTCAACAACATTTTATTATAATGTTTGAACCATTTTAAATTGTCTGAATTTCCATTTAGATGTCTGTGTGTCTTTCTTGACACTGTTTCACCAAGCGTATATGCTGTAGATGACTATAAGTGTGACAATGTACAGATGAAACAAATGAAATCATAGGTAAAAATGTGGTTATGTTCTGTCTTGAATTTATTTAAGTCTAAAAAATTCCTAAGACTAGGACTGTGAGGTAGATTATGAGGCTTTCCAGCAAAACATGATGATTTGAGGTGATTAGCATCCCTTGCCACTTCTTTTTGAAAACTTGAAGTACCATCTGAAGTCTGTTCTGCAGTGACCACATGCTGCCACTGCAGCAGCAGACAAGTGCTTGGAGGTGCCCCGTGACCTAAAACGTCAGACATAGCTGTTGGTTTCTTCAAATACAGCATGCGGGTGTCTGCAGGAGCACTCCAGCTGGTAAGCATCACCACTGGTAGGAACACTTAGCCACTGAGCTCAGCCTCGACATAGCTTTAATAGCATGGCTGTAACACCAATGTCAGCGGACTTAATTGGTCCTGTTTTTTCCAACAGTCATTTTCTCCCTTCTTTTATTTATTTTGTTTTTTCTGTTCATATCCTGTAAAGTTAGATGCAAAGCTCGCTTATATCAGCATTGCTATTAGTACCTTTATTATGCCAGTTAGCATATTACTGTGGCATAATTGATGTGCTTCTATACAGACGTTTTGCACAAAACCCCATATTTCTTCAAGATACCCCTAATTCTGGGATGAATATTTCTCATTATGCAGTTTGGATAAAATTGCAAAGTAAAACTTTCTGTTCAAGAGCAAAACTTGGCTGAAGGGGAAAATAAAGGATGTTTGTTCTGTGAGTTAATGATTAACTTAAAAGATTGAATTATTAAGTTAAATCTCCTTGGAGAACCTTAATGAATCTCAGCTGCTTCTAAAGTTGAAATAAAACACCCATGTGGACTGACCCAGAGGCCCACTATCAATTCACTGCTTGGAGGTTAATTTTCCAGTTCATTTTAACTTGTTTGTTGTTTTAGTTTTACTGAGCTTACCTGAAGGTGGATATCTATGATACAAAAAAGTAGAATTATCACTCTATTTCACTTCTGTTTGTGTCTGTTTTCTCTGTTGCTAGACAGCATATTATTTTTTAGTTGATTCCCATAGTTTTTAAAATACCGCAGTAGTAGATAATGCCAGAGAAAGCCAAATAACATACTGTCTCTTTTGTCCTAATAATGGGAAGGTATTTGTCTGGCTAAGGTCATGGTTGCTTCTAAGTATAAATTACTTAATTGTTTTCAGCGGGGCTCTCTGTGAGCTCCAGGGCTGGGCGATCTAATCTAAAGCAGAGCTCCGCGTATCTGAAGGAGCATTTCCAGGGACAGTCCTTGAAGGACACAGGGACTGCTGGGTTGCCAGCTGCTGGACAGTTGGCTTGTGTTAGTGCTTTTATTCTCTTTTTGAGGAGAACAAGACACGGATAGTTAAGAAACATCATTTTACTGACTTCAGGGAGGAGTACATTTTTTCGGTGCTCATTTACTTTTACTTTCTCGAGTTGTTTTGGAAGAATAGGTCACTGCCAAAACAAAGTTTATATAAAAAATCAGATTTAGCGTAATTGTCATGGCTTCGAATATCAGTGATTTTTTTAAGTATGCTTTCCCATGGAAGCAGAAAAGTGGATCCCCAGCAGTACCACCTGCACGTGTGCCTGGCGCAGCTGTAACCATGTCACTGCGCACTCACAGGGCAGCTCCATCTTCCCAGATAAAAATAAATGTTGTTCCATGTAACTCGGTGTATGCCTTGAATATGGATGGAAATTCCCGTGTGCAGCTTTGCAGAGAACTCTCTGTCTGCATAAACACTCTCTCACGCAGCCAAAGCTGGAGGCCGGCTCAGTCACAGATATATACCAGTTTAACAACAAATCGTACTTGGGATTTTTTCAAGTGACATTTGTGTGGACAGTCTCACCTCTGCTTTCATCTGGCTTGTGTCAACCAACAAACGCGCAACTTTTGTGGGAAAACAAGTCCTGGACCCAAGCAGGCCTTGTGCCTGCGCAGGCAGTTTATAGAAAACTATGCAGCAGGCTGCATTACTGACAGTGCAACTGAGGATTCACTGGGAGGGGAGAAAAGGACTCGTCCTTACGTGAACTGTGCATAAGATGCCTTTAGTTCCTTGCAGGGGCTTTTGTGGTGACCTAAACAGAGCAAATGTTGGAGGCTGAACTATAACTTTTTTTTTTTTTTTTTTTTTGTAAGTTTTAGGAGTACACTTGAAATTAGTAAGTGATTTATTTTAAAAATGTCCCTTTTATTAGCCAAACATGTACAACAGTCCTAAATGACCAAATGCCAATACTGCAAGAGCAAATTTAGCATGCACCGCGATGCTAAAAAACAGTTATTCAAAACACAAGGCACAAGGCGACTGGCTTTCAAAGTAGAGTGTTCTCTTCAGCTTTTCCTCTGGAAAGCTCCAGTAATCCTAGGAGAAAAGAGGGCTTATCCAAGAGCCTTTTCCAGGGCAGACGGCACACATGCAGAAGCCTACACCTACAAACAAAAAGAGACGCATGCCCTGCCTTGCCCCAGCTCCATCACATCCAGATCCAGCAGAAGGAGGCCTGCTGACTAGTTTCTTACTGGGTCTGTAGGGAAAGAAGAACAGCAATAAATATTTGAATAAATATTCAAAGCCCGACAGCATTAATTTTCAAGTAGCTTACTTCCAACTGCTCGTTACATGTTCGCATTTGGATGTTTGACTTTCTTTTCTCTGTCTTGAATTATGTTCTGTCTTTGCCCTCTGTCTCCATTTATTTGCACGTTTACAGCACTCCAGCTTGAGGCTTTCTCATAAACATCATAGTAAACTTAAACGTGGGAGCATCGATGACTTCACTTTATTATGCTTTTGGTGCTCAGCAAAATAAATGCAAACAATTTGAGTTTTACATTTGGGTGTCAGTTGCTCAGTTGTCTGTGTAACCAAATTGGATGTCAGCACGGTTACAGTCCTTAGGAGGCAATCCCATCCCGTCAGTGAGAATGCCTGTTTTGTATAAAACATGTGATATTAGGAAGGTTTGCTAGTGCACACACTGAGGCAGCTAGGATGCTATCTATGGCTTTTGCTGTCACTGATTATCCTATACAGTAGCTACAACCTGATAAACACTATTTCAGTGCCTCAAAGTGCCCTTCCACCAAGCTACTGCAAGGCTTTTCTATCTATGCAACTCCTGCTGTTGTCCGCAGCGTGTACGCCTACCATGGAGCTCACTCCTGACACAATCCATTACAGGCAGATTCACAGTTGCTCTCTAAAAGGGTTTCTGTGCAGGGATACATTTTTTTTTAATATGTTTCACAGAGAAAAGGTTTGCTAATATCCTGTATATCTTGAGTAAACCTTCAAGAGCAAAAAGGGGCTAATGTATAGCTGCAATGTCTCTCCAGCACTGAACGGCTCTGGAGAGGAGCTGCAGCAAAGCATAAATAAAGAGCAGCCCGCTGCTCCGTGCCAGCCACTACTTAGTTGGGAAACTATGCAACAATTAAACAAAGAAATTAAACACATAGGACCTGGTACATTTAAATATTTAAATGCCACTTTTCATAACAAATCATACTAATGCATAACTGTGAGTCTGACCTCGCTCTAGGATGGCCTATAATTCTGCGAGCTCAGCTTTTAACTTTGTGCGTACCTCTACATCCCCAGTTAAGTTTGTGCTCTCACAGAGGGGCATGCGATCTTTATAATGAAACATTTTTGTTCACATACGTTTATCAGAGATAGGACTGCCATATTCAAGTGAAACCTGTCTGCTCTCATATAGGCATAAATCCGAAGCAAAGCCATTGATATCAGTAGTGCTGTACAAAAATATGAATCTGGTTTCTTGACAACCTGCTGTTTCTTTAATTTCCTTGAGTATTTAAACTACTCCTTATGTTATTTAACTCAATAGTTTTCCTCAGCAGCATTATCTGAGCCCTCAGCTACTGTTCAGGTAAATTTCATGGTAGAAGGTCCATGCAGATGTCCTCGGGCAAAGAAGAGTTACAGACAGAAGAACACCTCCTGTGGGGGTACACCTCCACAGCAGCTGTATAACAAAGAAAAAATGTGTTGCCATGTGGGCTCATACTCAAGAAAGGGAGGGTCAGTAAGAAGGGTATTCAGCAGCACACTAAGCAGTAGTTCTCAGCTTTTAGTAGCTTTATTTGTGTCAGCAAAGAGCTGGTTGTAAGATGTTGGCTCCTCCTCGCTTCCATGCTAAAATTGTATGAGAAGATGCCTTTAAATACATTAAGTGTTTTCCTGATGTCAGTTTTTCTTGAAAGCAATTAGGTGATTGGTGACAGTATACTGCAGTCACAGAGGAGATGACTTGTCACTCCCACTGACTACAGGGCACCAAGAAATACACTGCTGACAGCTGAGCTCTGTTCACTAACAGGTTAAAGCAGCAAGAAGAGCAAGGCAGCCTGGGTTCTGACTCCAGATAATAGCTCGAGTTCAGCACTTCCCTCAGCTCTTACATCGAGATGCCAACCAGAGCTAAGACGGACTTACGCTGTTTTTGTCTTAGTAGCCAGGTCTATTCCTGAAGCAGGAGGGGCAGGAACCAGCTCATCTCCAGACTATGTTGCTCTAAAGGTCACTCTGCTTTGCACAGGCAGCCTGCAGCGACGCGCAGCCCTGAGAGAAGATGGGCAGGAAATGATTGTTAGCTCAAAGTACCTTTGAAATTCTGTTAAAAGATCAGTAAGAGATGGATCATTCTCACAGACGCATCTCTATCATGGGAGCATTTTCCCTTAGAGGGATCTTGATGGAAGTTTTTTAACCATCTATAATCCCAAGAACTTAGCATTTATGGAGCAGACACAGTGGCCCTGAGGGATCGTTGTTGCAGCCACACTCTGACACCTGCACATCATCTGTCTATTCAGATCATGCCCTGAGGAAAACTTTTGCCCCTACATGCAAACCTAGGAGTTTAAAAGGACTTACTAGCATGGATGTTCTGTCTCCCAGCTCCTGATTGCATTTTTGAATCCATCAATTTACTGTTTGCTAAACCCTGCTGACACATCCAGCTTCAGCTTCATCATTCATTTCCTTGCAGATATACTGGTGGGGTGTTTGTGTGTCTGTGTGCACATCCATCCAACCATCAACTCACTCATCCATTCCATCCATCTATCCAATCTATCAGCCTGTTTTTTGTTGTTGGTTTTTTTTAATACGATAAATACACACGTCATTGAAAAATCATTATACTTTCTGTTGACATCAAAATGAAAAAATACTCAAAGATGTGGATACACTGGGAAACTAAGATTTCAGAATTGGCTGAGATAGAAAGGGTTTTCAATCTTTAGTATAAAAGATTTCTCCAAAGCCTTTGCAGAGTGGCCACCAAGACTTTTCTTCTCATTTTGTATTTTAGAGTATGTTATTTCTTTAATAATGTACCAAAATATTGCTCTACCTACTCCTAAATTAATTCCATCTACGTTTTATGATTTTAAAATAGCAAACACTTATTCATCTTCCTCCCTATTTGCACTAAAATGTATTCCTTCTGTTTGATTAACTCTGACTTATTTATTCGTTTCACCAGTCCCAACCTCATAATCCCAATGCCTTGGTCTACATCCCTGTCTTCAGAAGAAGGAGTATTAAAGCAGTGTACGATTTATGCCAAGTGCTGCTGCATTAGACAGAATGGTCAAGCAGAAGGCCTCCTGCAAACACATTTGTTGTTCTTTCTTTCTGGTTCTGGTTCACAGTCATAAACTTCACCTAATTGCAGGACGTGTTGTAAAATAGGTTGTTGTTATAATGTTTTACCAAGATTATCTTGACTTATGAATACGTTTCCACTGCCAATTTCAATTTGATATAATATAAATGTTTTCAGAAGATTTCCATTCCTCTTCAAGATGACAGTCTGTGGCCTGAGCTTCTTCTCCTCAGACTCGATGATGCTGCTGTGATAATCTCTCTAAAGACAGAACTGTACTTACTGTTTGAAGATGGGAATTTTGATTGAAATAAAGAATATTTCTGTTGCTCTTCTGTTGCTGTTGAGCTGTTACTCATTAGCTCCAGCTAATGCTGCAGGAGCTTCAATGGCCAACATTATGTTGACTTGTGGAATTATACTCTTCCTCTACATATGTGATTTTAAAAATCACCATGTTTTTGCTATCACATCCTTAAGCACATTTGAGCTCATACTATGGCTCAAACAACTCTCATGCTGATCATGTACATCCCATGCACCACACGTTAAAAATATATATATTGATTTTAAGCCATATAACAATTAACTTTAGGTGGTGAAGTTGACCTAGTCAAGTACAGCATCTGCCATTTGGGACAGGGATGATACTCCCTGAGTAATGTACCTGCATTCTGGCAATTAAACCTCTAAAAAGTAGGAAATTAATCATTAAAATGGCAGAAATTCACACTTCTAAAATGTAGGAAGTAGAAAGGTGAAATACATCCACTTCTGGAATGGACCCTTAGCTCTGCCCCGAGGCCTACATGGCAAGCACTGCGTGTGTGAGCAAGCTGCAGTTGCAGACACATTTTGGAGACAAGCCTTGTGAATATTGCATGGAAGTACTTGTTTTAACACCTTCTCTTTACTGTGGCAGAGCACAGGTCCTCAGACACAGAGGAGCTACTCATCGTTGGCTTATTTTCAAACACTTGGGGCCATGTCAGCACAAGGATGTTTACCTGCCTGTGTTCCCCTTGGCACGTGGCTGGCAGTGTGGTCTGGGTGGATGGGATGAGCACCTTGAGCTGCCACTGGGACCCTTTGCTCTGCAGGTGGCTTTCCCATTGCAGTGTGTCCCAGAGCCCCTCGCCACACTGCAGCTGCAGCACCATGTTATGAGATGGCCCAGGAGCTTACTGGGGTGCCAGAAACCCTTTGTTAGGATTGTGGGCCTCATGGCAGGAAGTTCCCAGAGAAGTGAGGCTGAATAGTTGTACAAATCTGTATGATCTCCAGGAGGAGAGGGGCTGTGGCAGACAGCTCTAATGGAATTGGAGCCCCAACTTTCCATCATCCCCTGAGTTATGGGAGCTTTAGTGAAGGAAAAAGAGATTACACTTGCATTGCTGAAGAATATTGTAAAGGTTTATTTAGCAACTGTGTGGAACAAGACTTCAAAGCTACTAAGAATGCCCTGGTGCATCATATCATGATCATTGGCATCACAGGAAAACAACAGAGGAATACAATGCAATTTGCCTCCTAAATGGTTCTTTAGGGGAAAGTAATATCACAGCTTTGCCACCCACGCCATCTTTTCTACTTTGCTAGTAGAAGTAAAAGAGCTAATTTGCCAGGGTTGTGAAAATGTTATTGGTTCATCAGGGACAGATCATTAGTTTGAACACAGCTTGTTGGGGAGGCACATGATACTTCTTCTAAAAAGATTTTTTTTAGGCTTTTTTGCAAGTCTTACGTCCATCTTCCCAGACTGCCACACTAACACTGGTGTTGTTGTCAGACTAACAGCTTTCCAAGGAGACACCTATTTTTTTCTATTCATCATGGAGCCACTGGGATGCAAAGAAGGATGTGAGTTCTACCAAACATTTCACAGTGCCATTCGAAATGACTTTTTAACACATATTTCTAGTCTGATGCTGGAAACATCTCCAAATTAGACTAAGTGAGCCAAAATTATTTTGTTTTGATGTTTGAATGCCACATTTTACAGAATATTTGTAAAACGGGAAAGAAAAAGCAGGAAAGGGGGTAGGAATGGAAATACTTCTGCAGATTTTGAACTTCCAGACACAAAGGTAATTACCAGAGCAGACAGTGGAGATGCACACCTGAAGGAGGCCTGAAGGGCATACTTTGATGGTATGTCAGAATCAGAGGAATATCTGCTTTGTGCTAATTCCTGTCATTGTAGTTGGCTTGCACACAGACTTTAAATGAACTGTTGATTTTAAATGTCAGTTTTGAAAGACATTGTGAATCGTGATCTACATATTAAATAATAACAAACAGAGATGCTTCTATGAAGATTTAAGCCATGAAAAACAGAATTAAAGGTGCTGACTATTCTTACATGAATCACAAATTAGAATATGATTCCTTTTATTGTATACAGTGTGGCCAAGTAAAAGACCTGGCTTGGCCATAATATATTATGACCACACAACCATCTGTACAGTACAGTAGCTCCCAGCAAATCAATCTTAGGTTCTTCTGCCTCCTAATGCTTTGTAATACATTCTTGGTATCTGAAAGGCTGCAAAACATCATTCCTGAATCACCCTCTGGTTCTCCTTCTATCTCTTGAAAAGGTATTCAGACCACTTCTTAGCATCCTATGTGCTAACATCCACAATCCTAATCCAGAGGTCATGTGCTTCTTTTTTTTTCACTTTTTCTTCTGATTAAGTTCCTATACTAGCTGTTCACATATAGTACAAAGACACCACTGAGAAGTACCTGACGAGCAAGGAAAAACATGTAAACAAGAAAACTCTTTAAAGTTTTCTATGAGGATATTCTTAGAAGTATTTAATTTGTTTTGGGTTGCTCATTCAGGACAGTTCAGCAAATCCCAGCATAATGAATACATGAAAGACATGACCCGTGAACTGTTGGATGTCAATGGTGATGAGATAACTGACTATACTTGTGGTTCTGACTGATATTTTGCTTGTCAGGGTGCCAAAGCCTTACTGGAATGAGCTGAAATGGACTGAGTAGCTGTGCTGTGGGATATCTCACAATGACAGTCCTGCTGGAGTTTCATTTCAACTCTTGTGGTTGTTCTTTTTCACATCAGTGGAGAAAGTAAGAACTCCTTTCACAAGAAATTCAGGGAGCTGGATGTTGCACCGAGTCATACCTCTGTGCTTAAGGGGTTGAAGTACTTGATATTTAAAAAACACACTGGGTACTTGTATAATTGAGGGAAAAGAGTGCTTTGAGATGTAATTGTTATGACTTCAGGCCACAGAGTGCAACCCTGTAACTTGCTGTAGGGACATAGGCATAGCTGTTGAAGGACAGCTTCAGCTGAGAGTTAATGCAACACTCAGGCATGCACTAATGGAAAAGGATCAAAAGTAATTATACGTCAGCTAGTTTTATTTAATAAGCATACGTTTAAGATTTTAATGACCAGATTTCAAATCGCAACATTTAAGTAAATGTCAGACTGGGGGGAGATCTGCTGATCAAATCATGGTGGTTCAACCACGGCTACTTATTTTTAACAGTAACTACTTTGGATTTGCTAAATGTTAGTTGTCTTCGTTATTATTCTGAAGACATCTAAAATATGACAAACCTTACTCCTCATTGAAACTATAGTTATACATGCAAACAGGCTGCTGACAATCATATTGACAGTCATATTTTTCTTCTTCTACTATTTGCAGTCTGCAGCCTACGCACTGGTATATTAATTTCATCTATTGGGAAATCTGTCTTCATATCTTAGACTCCATAGCCTCTGCTCAGAACCTTCTTCAACAGCTCAACTCTGAGAGAAATTTTTCCTCCTATTATGTCCTTGAATGCCTGGAAGGCAAAGGGCTGGTTTACGAAACAAGAAAAAGCAGAATGTAGCTTATGTCAGTTCAGCAGAGTGGACAGGAAGCCTTGGCACCAGAGCTGAAAAAGTGGCTATGTCTGGCTTTCAGGGTAAATACAAAGTACATACTAATTATCAGTGAAGACATACCAACTAAAAGGCAATTCTTTCAGCCTTCTCTAATTTGAGTATCTATCATCCAATAAAGACAGACTTAATACTGTAAATCTATCTGGAAGAGTTGCCAACATTTAAATCTGTAGGAGCCAGCTCAAATAATGGCCTTTTTTTTTTGTTGCTGTTTTTAATTTTTCTTTGTGTCTGCTTATTATGGAACAGCAATTGCTGAATCACTTTGAGTCACTATGGCCCTAACACTATGGAAGCAACCAAGGCTTCCCAGCACTAATGGCATACACAACACCTCTTCAGCAGGAGTTTCTGTCTAAGTAATTGTTGTTTACCCAAACGCTTTTTCCTTAACAGACCCCTCTGAAACATATTTCATCTTTGGAGTACTATGAGGGCTTATTACACAGAGGACACCCAAAATCCTTCAGCAGTTGTCTATTAAAGAGAATCGCTGCAGTGAGTAAGCTCTCCATGCATAATTCAGCCTAAAACAGGATCTTCCTATTCTGCTAGTTACTTGACATTTGTATATTTGCAGAGGTAATACACTAACTTCCAGCAAAAGGAATATTTCTCTGACCACACCCCTCGTGCACATATTATTTAAAGAAAGTGTGGTGGTGAAAACCAGACTGTGATTCATTTTACAGCATTTCCAGCACTTCTAAGCAGTCCTCGAAGCATACTCACTGTATAGATGTTGTTTGTAAATAGTCTTTGGCAGTTATAAGTCAAACTAAGTTATCTTAGTTAATGTTTTATTTTCTAAAACTTTGTAAATTTTATATAATATACATAACTAACTCAAATTATTTTAAAATTAACTTTTTGTGTGTGCTTATCTTCCATTTTGCTTTGGTTACCATTCTTTAGAAGTTTTTGGTAGATTTTACCCTTGGGTAAAAACAGAGTTGGAGATAATATATTTTGAATCTGAATTTTCAAGTCTGTTCCTAAGGACTTCATGGACATGCTAGCCTTAGCAAAGCAGCTATCAAATATTACATGAAGACCGGGTGTTTTTATTGTTTATATTAAAACGTTAAAGTTACAGGAAAATAACTTTTATTAGTGGCTAAGTGAAACAGCATTTTAAACTGTCCATCAGTACGGCATTAACACACACTTTTGTCGCCAGACCTCTCTGTTCTGAGCTGGAAGAATCTAGTTAAAGAGAGTTGAGGACTAAATGCACTCGTTGTTGGACTGAAAAGTTCATGCCTTGGGACAGCAGCAAATGACTGCTTAAACTCTAAAAATGTAAGAAGAGTGATTTATAGTCAGTGAAATACGACTTTTTAGGTTACTATTATTTACATATTCACAGTAACTTCTGAAATGTTTTATTGCTTCTAAAGAAACAAAAACTAGCATCTGTCTTCATTTGTTTTAAATGAAGAGTGATTTTTTTCTTTCTGCACACAAGACCATGGTAACTGGCTTATATCCACATGTCACAGACAACATCAAGTGAAAAATGCAATGTTCCAGTTTTTTACCGTGGTTCGATGGCCCAAACGCAAAGAACACAAATGCAGAACTCAGTGCCAGTCATTTGCAGCTGCCAATCTGCTCTGATTGTATTGAATTACTTGGTAATGTAGATGTGACCATGGTGCTAACGTTTGGTAGTGTGGAGCTGATTGCTGTGTATTTAACAGGGACTCTGGTTCTGAGACAGAGCACCGTTCTAAAAGATGTCTGCAGAGCATGAAAAGCTGTGAATAATAATTACTTCTTACAGGGTGGTTGTTCTGTAAGTCTCACTTTATTTTGCTCATATAACCTGCATACAGTCAATGAGATTCTTTGCAGGTTGAGATGGAATGGAAACAGCTTGATTCACTGTCCAGGTGTTTACAGGTGTACAAAAAAACATGAATGTTTAAAATTACCGTAGCAGAAGTCAGCCCATTTGGTTCATTTTGCACTCATGTCATTGGTTTAAATGAGAGCAAAGTGGAGGTTCCTAAGGCTGCCAAACTTCAGGCAGCTGTCCTAGGAGAGCAATCTCCTTTTACACCACAGTCACTGGAAAGAGGAAGATCTTTCCAAGGTCACCTAACTTAGATGACTCAGGCAATGGAAACACTCTCTAATGCACAGCAACAGAACATGGAGGCAAGATAATTAGGACCTCCATAATGTAATAGAGAAAAAAATCATTTAAATGCATTAAAAATATGTAAAATTAGTGATTATTGTACAGCCTGATTTAAAATAAATGTGTTTATTTCATGAGAAACCCATGTGATATATAATTTTGATGTGTTCCAATTTTATCTTGTAGAACCTGAGGAAATTAATCCTGAAGCTTTATAAAATTTACTTTTCAAACTACTTGATAAACAGCAAGCAGAGGAGCACTTATTCCAAAAGTAAAGACCTGCCAAATCTTCCAGCTAGAGCAAAGATAATATATGACTGCAATCTGCTTACTGGGATGTGATAAAGTCATCTGAAAAACATGACACTGGAAACCTCACATTTGGTTTGGATACATACCTTAAACACAATGTAAGAGAAGACATTATTTTTTTCATTTCCTTATTTAACACCCAAGAAATATGAAAATGATTTTAAATTATTGTTCTTTGTTTTCTCCCTCTGGGATAAACAAAGATCACTGACAACAAACCCAGAAGATAATTTACTGTGAGTGCATTTTATAGTCACATATGTATGACACTGGAAGACAAAAATTCTGTTTGAAGAAGGCATCAGATAGAAACAAACAAATGTGGATAATTCAGCTTGCAGACAAGTACCTTTTACTTATGTTTTCATATGTGCATTTATAGGTGTGTAAGAACATCCCATCCTGAAAAACCTATCTTATTGCTGACAGTAATTTGTCTTACTAATAGTTTCTCAGTCTAAGGGTAAGATGGGAAGGAACTGGTGCAGTGCCCAAATGGCAAAAGCCAAAAGCTTTTTGTTTCTGAAGGACTAAAACTTGGCATTATGTAAAATGGCATTTTGGCAGAAGCTCAACTTCTCTCACCTGTATGTGATTTCAGTTTTCCAGCCAGATGAAGATGAACTAAAGGAAAAAGGCTTTCATCCCATTCCGTTGCATTGCATGAGGGCAATGGATACCTGTGGACACAACTGTTTTTGCATCCCTTTGGTAAGATTGATATAAATATCATGGTTTATATAGCATTAATCTCATACCAAGCATTTCACGTACCTCTGCATCAGAATATTTTATTGCAATGACTGACACCCATTCCAGAACGCTCATCTACCTCTTGCACCATCGTCAGCCCTACAGGTATTGAAACACCCAGTCCCACTCTTTATTGCATCTTTTCACCCCTAAAAAAATTATTTTGAATTAGATTCCTTAATAAGTGTATACTTAATACGCAGACATACAAGTATGTGCATACCTACTAGGCCTTATAGGTTTCAATGGGACCGATTACGTTTGCACCTCATTATACTAATATTGTGTGGAAATAAATACTCCACATATTTCTTTACAATCCTGCTTTAACTTTGTTAAAATTAGTAAGTGCAGTCTCTTCAAGGGACCAGGCAAGGAAGACATCCCACAGGCAGCCAGACACTGGGTACTGTGCCCTCAGAGGTGGACCTGGCTCCCAAAAAGCTGGCTCCCAAATTCGCCAGCAGACGAATGCCATTAGATGCAGGTAGATAGATGTGTGAACAGTCAGAACAAGCACAGTAGATTGAACTCTGATCTCTGCCCTGCCTCCAGGACTCGCCTCTCTCATTGCCTTTGGTTTCATGGTTCAGGACCAGCTCATGCCTGCAGTCTGTTCAGTCATAGCTGTGACCCAAGCTATCTGTTTCTGCTCCTGCTCTATCTGCTCCTTCTTCTGGACTTCCATTACGTCCTGCACTTCCGGCAGTCGTAACACTGAAGCTGTGCTCTTGTCAAGGCGCATGAAAGCTCCTGGGTTTTCTGATGCCAAACCCTACCTTCGACTATTTTCTTGTCTTACTCTGTTAAAGTAATGAATGTTGTATGGCTCTGGTTCATAATTTCAGATTGTCTTAATTACATCATTTGGCTCCTGTTTCCACCTAGACTTCAGCCTGGGGCCTCACCAGGAGGCTTGCAACACCCATGTCCCGTCATAACAATCTATGCAGACAGGTGCAAGCAGACAGCAGCTTGTTTCACTGCTGCTCCAAGTTGGGCAAGAACAAGCTAACTTTGATCTAGAAGCTGTATGCTCACATCATCTGAAATGAAGAGCGAGCCTTTTTACTTCCAGACAAGACATATCACCAGCTTGGGGCATAGAAAAAAATGAATCCATCTCTGCCTATACTTGCTCAGTTTTAGATATATCGTGTAAACCAACCATAACTTTTGTAGATGCTCCACTCATTTGCCCAGATGTTGAACATCCCTCATGATATGCAAGGAGATAGAAATCTGCTGTGTGGGTCATAAGGGGCCAAGGCAGAAAAGTTTCTACTAAGCTCGTTTGGCCTGAAAGCTGTTCTTAACTAAGAACATTGTCTTTGTGCCACTCAGCTGAGGCACAGAAACTGTGTTTCAGTGCATTTGGGTAAGAGTTAAAAGCTGCATGGAAAAGGAAGATGGTTGTCCCTGCATCCCATTCTTTGACTTTTTGTGTGTGTGTGTGTGGAGCATTCATTTTCATTTTGAAATGAACCAAAAGCATGGGAGAAGCAAATTGATTTTTGACATTATCAGCCAAACTCTACTCTCAGGTACACTTCTGTGAAGTCTTTGTCTAGACTTTGTTGTCTCTATTCATTTCAATATACTTAATCTGGACTCTTATTAGAAAATATACTTCTGTAAGAAAAACTCCAAATTTTGACATAAAATACTAAAATGTAAGCCTCCTTCCAGTATAGTTACAGTAAGTTCTCACTATCTGATGTTTGATTCATGTGTACAGATGAAACATCAACAGATTTGGAGTATATCACAAAGATGTGCATGAGCTACCTTAAAAATAGTGAGGCTCTGGTAACACTGTACTCAGAGCTGCATAAAGCTCAGTGGGAAAAAACTGAGGACTTTTGCAGCAGGGCTTGAGCTCTATGCTTGTGGAGCTTGTACCCAAATCAGGTAATGCAAGCCTAACAGAGTTATTGTACACTGGAACCTATAAAGGAATTGTTAGATCTAAATGGTGAACAATTTCAGACAGTTTTTAAGGCAAATGAAGATATGTTGACATCCAAATCATTTTAATACCCAAGTGCCTCAATGGGACTGCTCATAAGTGCTGTACAGCGTGAACAACAGTGGTAGGATCTGACCATAAACACTCTCAAGCATGTGATAGAGACAGACTTTTGTGCTTTTGTTTCTAGGTAACTGTGTGTTTTTGTTTAACTCTGTTCTGATTATGGTATGGAGTTCATTTAACACTGTATGGGCAAATGGCATTCTTTATGTTATATTTAGCTGTATCTCTCTATGTATGAGTACCATGTGGGGTAATTACTGCTTTGAGGCCTGATTTTCATCTCCCTACCAAAGCTAAAGTAAAAATCTGTGGGAATGTTGTATAACTAGGGAATGTGATCCCAGCACTGCTATAATATGTTTAATCTGAATAAACAGCCAGGCTGTAAATTGTCTGTGTAGTGTACAACCCCATAATAAGTTAACCTATCATTATGTTTCAGATTATGGAACCTGTACTTTAACTGGAAATCATTTAACTTGTGTAAGTAACTGCAATGCAACTGAAACCAGTGGGACATTTGGGGGAGCTAACATAAACTCACAAAAACAAGTAGGGGCTCCTAAATCTAGCCTTGACTGTTTTAAGTGGATATAAAATAAAACATCTATAGTCTATCTAGCTGGAGCAAGTGGCTAATGTGTCCTATGTATCTATTACCTATGCAATTATTATACTTCCAGAATTAATTGCTGTTAAAACTATATTTTGGGTATAAAATATTAAGAAATTATTTTTTGCATTTATTTATTGCTGCTGCAGAGAAGTGTGTGTTATACAACCTTGAATATGCATGGATATGGTTGCTGGATATTCCTACTTTGTGCAGGCAGCTGCCGGATATCTCTTTGAAGTTCACAGTGTTCTTAAGTATGTGATGCAGAAAAGTAGTGGAAGATTTTGAATTTTTAGTATGGATTAGTTATTTTGCAAAGGAAGAAGACATCAGAAAGGTACTTTAAACTATTATTTCTATAGTATTTGTCTGTCTTCTCCAATCTTATCTAGTGTAAAATGACTAGAGAGCAAGGCCAGGCCCTTGCCTTTCTGAAGCAATCATTTGCCATTTATTTTCTGGAGAGCAGTGATCTGATTTTAGCAAGATCCTAAGATTTGATATTATACACAAGATTATGCAAAATCTAAGTTTCTGAAATACAGGAACCCACAAAATTGTAACACAAACATTTTAGCAGAGCAATCACTGTGCTGTTTTCCAAAAGGCGAGAGTGATTGTGAGTATTCTGAGTGAGCAAGCACTCCTCCCTCAGTCAAATTTCCCACTGCAAAAGAAGATGCAACATTTGGGTCTTTATCTGCAATAGGTTTTTATATCTTTATTAGGGATTCAACTGAAATCTGCAAAGTCTGAAATTGTAAGGACTAGGAGTGGGAAGAAGCTAATTACTGTGATCAAAATTATTTATTCAGCTCGTGAGTTTTAAATACAAAACGAGGTAGGAACTCAAAATTAGGAACTTAAAGTTATTTATTCCATGTAAAATCAAGACTCAGATGCAGAACTACAAATGTTTTAACTTCCTGTTAGTTATTCTACCCATCAGGCTGCAGTCCTAAAAAAAAAAATAATAAAAATGTTAATAATCAGAATAATCAAAACTAATTCAACTTTAAAATTCTAACTGTAAACTATAATTAATAACACAATCAGAAAGCTCATTTTACTTCTATTAATCCAGTTCAAATATTAGCATTTCACAATATATAATTATCTATCCATATGTCTGTCTTAAAATAAGTATAACGCAGAAGTTTTATAGGATCAGCCTTTCTTTATTTCCTTTAGAAGGAAGGAAGGAGCAACAAAATGCACATATATAAACATACAGATCAAGGAATAATTGATGCAACCTGGAGCCAAGTTGGGCTCAGCAATATCAGTGTTTCAGGTCTCAATTAGAGCTTCAAGTAAAAGTATCATCCTATGACTATTTCATAATTACAAGTAGCTATACCAGTATTGCATGTAGGGAAGTGACCATGGCACAAACACGCCTGTGGGGAAGGGGCAGGAGGACACGGAGGACAAACCTCAGAAGTGCCCAGCTGTGCACTGGGATGAGTTTTGGTGGGGGTCCTGGCTTTCTTCACACTGCTGTTGCTATACTCCCAGGACTGAGGATTAAGTGTGCACACCGAAGATGCTTTAAAATGAAGACCGTCAAGAATGAGATTATTTTTATTATTTAGTATGAAAATTATCTGGCCTTACACTCCTTACCATGTTTAAACAAAGTTCTATTTGCCAGTTGTCACATGGAAGGAAAGAGAAATGCTAACAGATACAGCACCTCTGCTCAAAAGACAAAATGGTGTGAAAGAGCCTGGGGAACTGGCTCAGCTGTGCTCACTTGTCTTATTCTAACTAGCAGGTTTATCTTACCTGGGCCAGAACCTAGGAGTAAAGGACACCAAATCACCAAAAAATATCTTTCAACAGGGGAGAAGAATGACAATGCTCACAGCTAGAACTATGGGTAAGATTTCTTATGCTTGTTGGTTCTACTTAATGTCTCCCTGATTCTGAGAAGAGCAAGCCTGTGCTTCCCCAGCCTCAACCATGCACTCCCATGTCTCTGGAAAGCTCCTGTCACCCCTTGGCAAGTCTGTTTGGTTTGCTAGAGCAGCACAAAACTAACCAAGCCAAAAAGTCAGCCAGTGCTGACAATAGACTCTGGTGTCAAACGAATAACACAGTCTGTGGAAAGGTCGAGAATAGTGTCTGTGTCTGGGAGAAGAGAATGGACTGTACAGAGAGCACAGAACTGGCTCTTGCCATGTCTGGATGCCTCAGTTATCCGAAGACTCATCCCCTGTCTCAAAAGAAGAGACTCAGAGAAAATGCTGGGAAGAGATGCTGTCTCTTTCAGGCAGTTGGTAGATTCTGCCATAAATCCAAATTTTCTGGGAAAGAATAAATTTTGAATAAGATCTAGTGAGAATGATCTTTTCATCTTCTTACATGAAGTAACTAAACAGTATTTTGGTGGGAAGAAGCTGGTTTTGAGTTACTTTATGCTTGTACCAGAAAAAAAAGCTTTTCTGGGTCTCTTCTCAGTTGGGCTTTTCAAGTTATAGTGATGTCTGACTGCAGGAGTTGCAGGCCAGTAATCCAATTTAGGAAGGGCTAAGAAAAGTGATTTTGTCAGATGAGGGTTGAAAGTCATAAACCTGACAAACGAGAAGATGTCTGAAAAGATTCTGAAGTGCACAGCTCTACATTCACGATATTGAAATTATAGCTTCTGGAGAACCTTAACGTTATGTAAGAGGTTGCCACAGCTTAACATTACGTCAGACTATTTTATTCAGTTAAGCCATCCTTCTTTAAAACCGACAGGATGATGCAATTTAATTTCTTTGTGGACTTGTGCTACGGAACAATAGGAAGCCACCAGAGGAGTCACTTGATGACATAGAATGAAGTCTTACTAGCAAATCCCTAGCCTGAGGAGTAACCTACAGAAGAAATAACTGTGTAGCAAACACACAGGCCATAAAAAACATAGGGCAAACAAAGCAATGGCAGGAGTCTTTATAAGGATGCTGAACTAGACTACAAAAATGATTTCTGAGCAAGAAAACTGCTTTTGGTTACTTGTTTGTGTGGCACTCAGGGAAAAGGTCTTCAAGAATATTCTTATAAATAAGCATCACTGTACTATCAGCCAGTTGTCTTTCAAAGAAAACAACTTGGTTCTCCATATGATTGCCTGAGTAGGCCAAAGGACAACACCGTTATTTCTGTCACTGACAGAGGTGTGTTACTTATGTCACTATATTGCTAAGACCAGCCCTGATGTGAGCAGGCAGTTATGTCATATGATCTGCTGGCTCATAAAAATGACGTC
The DNA here is from genome assembly GCF_026119805.1 of Tympanuchus pallidicinctus. Lineage (NCBI taxonomy): Eukaryota > Metazoa > Chordata > Aves > Galliformes > Phasianidae > Tympanuchus > Tympanuchus pallidicinctus. The sequence goes on from NW_026294802.1 coordinate 24,555,164, forward strand.
TGTAGGCACTATGAGCAGCAAGGCATACTTACAGATGTCCAAAATCCAAGTCAAGCCAATCGTTTGGCCTAACAATTTCAGATTTTAGTATTTTTAAAGTTTTAATTTGAGAAAGACTCTTTCAGATACCAAAAGAGAATCAAAACAGGAAAATCCTCTAGTACCTCCAGTAGCAAAAATCTATCTGGCAGCTAATAACTCTTCAGTATATGTATGTTTGCATTGTGAGAAGCTAGATCAGCATGTCTTTAATTTCTCTTTGTTCAAATCGTCCTCCTGCAGCCCTGCAAGCACATTTCTCAGCTGTGATATGTTCAGAATGCAGCTCACAGAGAACATCTTGCATGCATTTCAGAGTGATGGGTCATTCCCTTCTACCAAGCATTTGTGCATTTCAACAGCTCGCTCCTTGAATCACAGCACAGAGGAGAGTGGAAAGGAAAGAAAGGAAACACTTCACAGGAAGAAATGCTGAACAGAGATTGATAAAAATAACCATAAAAATATGTGGCAATTTGGACATTAGAATAAAGCTAAGATACTTGTTCTCAACAGCACAAGGACAACATGGGTGACTGTCATGGCAGTGTCTAACAAGAGATCTACAATTACACGTGGGGAGAATTCCCAAGGACACCAGAGAGCAAACAGAGTACCTATAATTCTATTCTATAAAATACAGTTCAATCTCATTTTCTTGTTGTTGTTTTTTTTTCTTTTTTTTCATGAAGTGGCTACGCAAAACTTAAATTTCATTGAAATTAAGAATGGTTTTATAAAGTCAGTTTTATAAGTAAGCATATCTCCCATTTGCAAAGGACATGATATTACTTTTCAGTAACCAAATCAACTATTTCTAGCGTAACCCATGCATTATTTAAATTATCAGTAGAATGAATGCCAATTTAGCAGTTGGTACAAGTAGAAATGTCAGAGAATCTGAAGGTGAATCAAGCTTAAATGTTAGCTCACATCCAAGAACATTAACATGGCAATCTGTAAAGCTCATAAAAGACGATGGGAGAAGACACTATTGCAAATCTGATTCAGAACTGCATAGCTTATAAATATATGCCTGGGTTGCTATGGTAGTTTTAGTTTTGGTTTTGGTGACTCAGGATTATGCAGTATTAAATGTAACCCACCTTGACATTTCTGTGTAAGAACATTGCTCTGAACTGAAAAAAAAAAAAAAAAAAAAACAGAAAAAAAAACAGAGTAAGAATTTTTCTTCTTACATAATTTACATTAAAATTTTGATAGTACTTTGTGCATGGTCTTCCCATCTCTTTTTTTCTGGATAAGGAATGTGCTGAAGATTTCACTGTTTCTTGTGTGGGTTTGCCACACAATTAGAGAAGAGAATGCAACATATTTAAAAATAGAAATGAATATGACTGTCAAATTTTAAATATGAAAGAAATGCCTTTTTCTTATGATAAGTATCTCCATTATGCTTCATGTTGAAAAAGGTTTTTATATTTTTGTATCCCATTTCTCCTTTTAAACTCTATGATTCTTTATAGAAACCACGGAGAATAGAGAGTTTTATCACAGAATCACAGGGTTGGAAGGGACCTTAAGGATCATGAATCTCCAATCCCCCTGCCATAGGCAGGGCGGCCAACCTCCCTGTTTAATACTAGACCAGGCTGCCCAGGGCCCCATCCAATCCAGCCTTGAACACCTCCAGGGACGGGGCATCCACAACCTGGGCAGCTGTTCCAGAACCTTTTTTTTGTCAATATATAAGTATTTGCCACTACTTCTTCAAAATATCCATTTTTCCCAGAGCTGGAATTGATGAAACTAACCTTGATATATTGGTTTTCTTCACCGGAAAGTAAAAAACATTAGGACAAAATTTTTAGAAGCAACAACGTGTCGGATTTCTGTTGCTGATGACAAGATGGAAGACAAGACAACAATTATCCTTAAGAGATCGAAACAGAAATCCTATGTTCCAGAACATGTCTATTTTGAGTAAACTTCATTGATATACTTCTGTGGTACAGAAACTTGCATGAATTAGCTTGCAACAATGACTGCAATGCTTGTAAGAAAAATAAAATAAATGCCTAATTGTTGGGAGTCATGTGGATGGGGCCAGGCTCTTTGCAGGGTTGCAAGATGAGAGCACAAAGGCTCCCAAACTGGAACACAGGGAGTTCCATACAAAATGAGGAAAACTTCTTGACTGTGAGGGTGACAGAGCAATGGAACAAGCTGCCCAGACAGGTTGTGGAGTCTCCTTCTCTGGAGATATTCAAAACTCACCTGGATCCTTTCCTGTGTAACCAACTTGTTATTGTTTGAGGAATGAAGGAGGTTCAATGATCAAATAAAAAAAGCTGAGCTAGAGGAATGAAGTCAAGGAGAGGTGACTGGAGACTTTATGGAAACCTAAAATAAGTGCTCCATACCAATGAAATTCCTCAGAGGGCATTTCAAACAAGTACCTATCAACTTGCCTAGAATTACTTTACTGCCAGTACAGCACTTGATTTCAATCTTGCTGAAATCACTGTATTGCATTCTGTAGGTATGCCGGTTCTTTGAAGAGTTAAATTTTCAGACAACCAATTGAGAGGGAAAGAAAGAAGTAGACTATTGGGGAGGGTATATTTAAAATACTGGAGACATCTGGGGACAGAGGATGTTCTTTCCTGAGTTACTTTGCTCTGGGAAAGCAGCAAAATTTGCAAACGTCATTGGATTGAGAGTCCATCCCCAAGGAAATGTACTGAAGAGGACAAGACTGAAGTATGCAGCTGGATCCTGCACAGATCCTCACCTTAGATGTGAGTCAGTAGATGCAGCCAAGCTGTAGGCTGGTAAATGTGTGTATTGGGCACAGTTCAATTAACCGTGTGAGTAATAAATGCTACGATGACCACTTCTGAAGTGGATTGAGCACAATCAGCCATACTTCAGATCCATGAACCTAAGCTATATCACTGAGTAGACACATAGGTCATCAATAGGAAAGTATTAATTAGATCCTGGCTTTTTGTTGACATATTTGGACAGCAAACCTCTCTTTGGCAAATCTTTCATCTTTCCTACTAGATGCCATCTTTCAAATACTGGCAATTGACATCTGCACATTTTCAGTGGGCTGTGTGTCATGCACTGCTGTGTGAGTACATCTGAAGGGTGCTATGCAAATAGTTCCAGGTGAAAACCTGCTCTGAAGGGTGTTAGTGAGAACACACTGCCGCAACCTTCTGACCGCCGCTTCTTGGGAAATGCCGCCAACATTTTTAATGATTGAAATAAGAAGCCTGAGCAGGCTGACAGACTGCAGCAAAAGGAGAGATTATAGGAAAGAACAAACCACACAAAATTTGATGAGTGTGAGGTTTGGTGACCCTCTCAAACTATACTTTGTTTCCTATAATTAGTTGAAATGAGAACTTCTTTTCCAGTAAGCTTAAAGCCATGTTTTACCCCCACAGAGTATTCAATATAGAAGAAAATATATGTTGTTTATAGCTAAAGAAAACACACTATGCACAGGGAAAGAAATTAACTGCCCGTAACAGCTTGGTTCCTAGAAGGAGCAATTCTGAGCACAATGTTTGTGTCTTCAAAGGCTGCGTGCGCTATAATTCCTTCTCTCCCAACTGAAACAGGGTGCACTGCTCCAGCTTTACAGGCAATAAAAATTAAACATAACAGAAACCAGCACAGCAGCACCGGGTTCTGCAGACACCTCAGGGCACGCTGCTCTGACGCCAGGCTGCCCAAACGCGGGCACGCTTAACTTTCCCAAGCAGGGCATCCTCAGCAGCCCCGCGCGTCTTCTTCTCAGAGCGGCTGCAGTCGCTCTGCTAACAGAGGCGCAAGCGAAGGAAGACGCGAGCAGGGAAGCGGTACGCCTGTAGCCTCGCTTTGCTTCCCGAGGTCCGCACCGGCCGCCCTGACAGAACCGCTGACCCCTCCGGCTGAACTCTTGAACCCGCGGCCCGCGCAAAGGCCAACCGCGCCTCCGCACCGCCTCGGCCCGGCCCCAGCCCGGCCCCGCCACCGCCCCCGTCCGCCCGTGACGTCACGAGCCAACGGCCACACCTCGCCCACCCCGCGCCCGCGCCCTCCTCCCTGGGACTCCGCCCCGCCCCGCCCGGAAGTCTCGCGGGATTATGCTAAGAAGCCGCCACAGCCGCCCCGCCCCTCGGCTCCCTCCCGCCCTGCGCGTCCATCTGGGTGGGTGCGTGAGCGAGGGCGAGCGCGGGCCGCGGTGCGCTGTGGGATACGGCGGTATATAGTCTATCCTCGGCGCGGCGATAGCGAGGGGGTCAGGCGGGAGCGGGGCATGAAGATGGCGGACGCCAAGCAGAAGCGGAACGAGCAGCTGAAGCGCTGGATCGGCTCTGAGACCGACCTGGAGCCGCCCGTGGTCAAGCGCAAAAAGACCAAGGTGAAGTTCGACGACGGCGCCGTCTTCCTGGCTGCCTGCTCCAGCGGGGACACGGAGGAGGTGCTGCGGCTGCTGGAGCGCGGCGCAGACATCAACTACGCCAATGTGGACGGGCTCACCGCGCTCCACCAGGTCGGTGCGGCCGGGCGGGCAGGGCGGGGGGCGAGGCCTGCGGGGCGTCCCTGCGGGAAGCGACCGCGGGGGAAAGGGCCGGCGGCGGCGGCGGCTCTCCCCTCCACTGGGGGGTGTTGGGGCGGGGAGGGGCCGCGGGGCGGGAGGTGGCGGGGAGCGGGGTCGGGCTCGGGGGCGGCGGGGGAGTGGCCGTGCGGCGGGGCCTCCGCTCTGGAGCCTCCGGGCCGGCTCGGGAGGGTGAGGGGCCGGTTCCCCTCCTCGTTGCAGGGCCCTCCTGGAGTTACCCCCGCCTGGGTCGGGGTGCGGGCCCCGCCCGAGCCCCCCGGGAGCTCCCGGGGCAGGGCCGCAGGTGAGGGGAGGCGCTCGGCGGGGTCGCTTCCCGCTGCCGCCGCTCCCCGCGGCGGTTTCCGGCTTCCTCCGTCCGTCCGGAGGTTCGGCTGCGCTCGGGCCGATGAAAGCCTCCTCTTCCGTGCGCGGGGAGAGCCGGGCCGTCCTCCGCCAGCCCGTTTCCGAGGGGAAACTCGCGATTTGTGCCTAATAGAGAAACGCGTGTCGATAACAGCCCGCTTCTCTCCCGAGCGATGGCTTCTGCCGCAGTGCGCGAGCTGAAGTTGAAGGGGAGCGGGGCTTTTACAGCCTTCCTCCGCGTGTCGGAGAGCAGCGCGACGAAGCCGAGTGGCTTTGTTCGGGCGTGGGTGTGTGGCCGGGGCTGCTGCCGCCCAGGGGAGCTTCACTCGGGGCAGGGGAACGGCGGGGAGACGGGCTGTGAAAGTTTCCTCAAAATGGATGCTTTGTGCACGCTGAACTTCATAGCAGTCTGATTGGAATCTCAAAACGTTAGCCAAATAAGGAAAGGCTGTGGCAATCCGGAGATAATGCGGGTTTGCCTGAATAGTTCTTCTTTTTCTAGGAGGCCAAAAGCTTCCCCACAGTATTAAATTCCCTGGATAGCTAAAAAGTAGAAATATATAGATTATACGTATGTATCTTTGACGGGCCAGGTTATCGTTCTGAAGTTTTGAACTTGTTTGCTAGTTCAGGAGGAAGAAAAAGATTGAGATTTGGGTTGACCATGTTGCAGTCTTCCCAAAATGGTCAAGTGAGGTAACTGGGACACTGTTATATTGCACCGTACTTAAACAAAAATGAGGTGGTGAACTCAATGGGTGTTATCCTACCCGTATAGACATCCGGGGATGTGAATTTCTACAAATATAAGTTGCTCCTTAGCAATAAAGAATAGAATCCAATTCTGAATATAAGATACAAAATCTCACTGCTTTTTGCTCTGTTTCCTGTGTATGTCATCGCTTGTTTGGCAGCGTAAGGTTTGCTTTCAGTTGTGAACTCAACTGGAAGAATGACTGCGTTGTGGTTAAGGCTGTCAGAGTGTTACTGCAGCAAGCTTGCCTGACTTGAGGCTACCCTGTTGCTCACAAGCCTGGTTTTGTGCATTTACTCTTCTCTAATCAGGTTATGATTGCTTTGTGCTAGAAGGGAACTCAGTATTAGAAGTCATTCCTTAACTGGTTAGATCGTTGGATCTGCAAATCTCCGACTGCGCACCAGCGATTGGTGGGCAGGGATGATGTCTGACTCGACTCCCTGAGAATGAGAGGTGAATGATGATGTTTTTCTCCATGAAGTGTAAATAGCATTTTTCAAAGTGATTTTGATGTTATGTACAGCGAAGCCCACATCAGAATTACTCTTGTTATTCTGCCTATCTTTTTACCTGTAGATAGTTTGCGGTTTGAAAGGGCAAAGTCTAGTAGAATAAAGATTTACACTGCTAAAACTCTGCTTGCTCTCCTGCACTCTCTTGTAGTGATAACAGAGAGCTTTTTCTGGTCTTACAATATTAAAAGCAAATAAGAAGATCAGTTGCGAGATGCTAATCCTCTTGAGGCAGCCGAGGCATCTTATGGTTTGTGTGCTTTTCTTTGTTGCGGTTTTTGCTGTTCTTGTTTTTGTTTGTTTTGTTTTCTTTCTTTTTTTTTTCTTTTTTTTTTTAAGACAACGAGGGAGGATAGCAAAATAACAAACCTCTTCCCATGACTGCTTTGTTACTTCATTACCATCAGGATTTTTAATATGTCATATGAAAGGTGCACATCCTGCAGTATGCTGTCTGTAATACGGTTTCATTTAATCCGATTTGGTTATGGAATAAAACAAAGCTGTATCTGTTCCCAAAGGATACTCTTCAAAAACTGGTCACTTGTCCTGACAGCTCTGACTAACATCAATAGCGTTGAAGTCCATTTTGTTGAAAACTACTGTCCTTGCTGTTGCGTTGCTGCTTGTTGTTGTTGTCAGTTTCCTTGTACACTGTATTGCTTTACAGGAATGAATTTGTTAGCGGGGGACAGAGTGACCCTACCTTCTTTGGGTAGGGCTTAATTTTGCATTTAATATTTTTTTTGCAGTTATTGAGGGCAAATTCATAGAATTACGGAATGGCTTAGGTTGGAAGGGACCTTAAAGATCATCTAGCTCCGGTGCTCACATTCTGTGTCTGAATGTTTAATTCTGTTGCCGCTCAGCTTTGTTTTTCCTGTAACTTCTGTATATATCTGGAAAGGGTTTAAACTGTGTCTTTTTGTTGTCTCCGCAGCCTGAGTGGTTGGAGGTGTTGAAGGAAGAAGTACGGTATTAATACCGAAATTCAGATCTGATCCTTATTGGAGCATCACGTTTTGTTACTAGAGCAATTAGCTGGACTTCTCCCATTTCAGTGGGGTAGAATATCAGAAAGCTTTATGTAGGTCTGTTTCCGTTAATGTGTACAGGGGGAAGAAATTCCTGTTGGCTTGGTAGCTTGTGAGGAATGGGAAAAGCACGTGCAGGTTCTTCTTTCATCTCTTGTCAGTGCCACTGTGTAATCTTGTATGCTTTGCTGTGCAGAGACAAATGGACTTAGTGCGTTACGTTTGAGGGCGTATATTGAGTTCTAAAAAAATAAATCTGGCAGAACTGAGGAACAAACTTGTTATTAGATGACATTTCTGTATGTCGTGTTGGATTCAGGTGTAATTCTCTTCCTTCAAGAACTTTTTTAGCATACGTTCAGGTTAGACATTCAGCATTAAGGATGAATCTGGGTACGTAACTTATCCATTTATAGGAGAAAGTATATAATGTAGGATATTGCAGGAAGGTATGCATTCTATTACAATATCTTGCATACAAACATGTATATAACGTGTCTGGAAGACCAGAAAACCTATCTGTAAATTTAAGTTTGAAATTCGCATTGGAAGTCTGTTCAATAAACTTGGTTTTTAAGTTGATAATGTTCATAATACTGTGTTTCTTGGCAGTTGTCACACAGGGTGAGGTCCAACATACAGATAGTGCAGCCTTTCTTATCTGCTAGAACTGGAGAAAAACGGCCTGAAGGTGAGCTGTGATCTCACAAATTAATGGTTTCTGCAGAGAAGGAAAATGTGGCATATTCTGAAATAAGAAGAGGTTGTATGGTTTTTAATAAAACCTAGTCTCTTCTAGAGCATACATACGTATTTATTAAGAATGGGATTCAATTCTGTCCTCTTAAAGGCTCAGCACCTGTCTTTCCTCAAAGCGTTTGGATTCTCTCCCGTTCTCATTTCTTGCCCTCTGTGAAAGAGGACTTATTTGCTCATACTGCTGAAGTGCGTGAAAGCAGTTTAGACAGAAATTGCACAGAACTTGTTCAGGAAGGAGGAGCACGGCCTTTCTGAGCAGCAGCACGAGAGGTCTGCGTGTACTGGGGAGGGTCTGATATGTGAGTGGGTTCCTGGATTTCATGCATGTGCCTCTCCCCTGGGAGCGTGGGTGTGTGCTGTGGAGTACCTGCCTGCTCCTGAGAAAGAAGGCAGCTGCACTTAGGTATGTGTGTATGAAAACTTAGGCAGCTTGCTTTTTGGCTACCCTCTTCCTTTGTGGCAGTTCAGATTTAGTAGGCGATAGCTTGGTTTTTGGACTCTGGCGAGGAAGATGACTACTACAATCTCATCCCATCATGAGGCATGGAAGATGTCTTGCTGTGCTGCTGCTCTTCCCTGCCTGGGAGGGTGCTGTGCTTGGAAGAGTGGTGTTGTCCTGACTGTGCACAGGGATTGCTGAGCATGCCAGGTACTGTCAGTGGTGAAGGCTGAACAAGAAGACTGCCTAACCCGTAATGGAGAATTTGTCCTCAGTGTGAAGGAGCACACAAGCAATTGAGCAGTTTCCCAAAGGCTATTCCTTCTTTCTGTTGTGAATATCGGTGTTTTCCTGCAACTCTCCAAATAATAAATGAACACATGAAATTGACTGTTTGGTCCACTTTATAACAGTTTACAGATATGCAGTATGCAATGCTAAATATAGTTTTTTAGTTGATGCTGTTGATAATGGTGGTCTGCATTTGTTCATCAGTTCTAAGATGCTGAGAAACAATTTACAAGTGTTTCATGGAATGCTCATTCTTAGTAACCAGTGAAGGACAATTTCTGTTGTCTGTCAGTCCCGTGCTTGGGTTTTACTTCTTGGGTTCTTCTTCCATGAGGGGAGCTTCTTCAGTAGTTTAAATGAAAAATTCTGTCAGGGCTCCTGGTGGTATGGTTGTAGTTACCTGAGTATGGTAATAGGGTACAGTTACAGTAGGCATCAACTATCGCCTTTGTTATGATCACTTTTCCAACAGGAGGTGGAAAAGGATTGTAACTTTGATCTGCTCTGGATCCCATTGCCTTAGGACTAGATAGAGGGCATTAAGACTGTACTTTTTGACAAGTGATAACACAGGTCATATATTTGTGCTGAGGTCACAGCACGCAGGGCATGTCAAATCATAAGAGCAAAGAACAGGTTGCTACCATCTTAAATCTCCAGGGTGTTTGCATCTTAGCAGCAGCACCCAAGAACCAAGGATAAGGAAGGCATGGAAATAGTTCAAAGCTATCTTGGTAACTTCCTAGCTATGACTTCTGCACTGCTTCTTTTGGGGGGAGGGGGTAGAAACATTACTGCATGCTATGTAGCTGTTGATTTTCCAAGGCTATCAAGGAGAACTTCCTTTTGTGCATTAAGATTTTGTCCTTGCCATGAACTTAATGTCTAAAACCTCCTCTTCAGAGGAGAAGCAGTTTCCCACCCACACAGCCCCCTAAAACTCATGGTGGTACACAAGTGAGAACTTTAGTCATTGTTAAGCTTGCATTACATTATCCTGGCTTGTTTAATTCTCCAACTTACAACAAAGCAAAGAGAAAATGAATCCTGAAATAAGTGTAATGTTGACTTCAGCAAGTGATTAAACTACAGAGACACATTCATTTAAAATCCCCTTTGTAATGGGAGTTGGTTCTTGTGTGGGCTATGGATCCTTCACTCCATAGTTTCAGTACGTAGGTTCCAATTTTACAGTAAGTACTTGTTAACTTCCTACTGATCGTGTCATCTGAGATCTTGTTTTTTGCACCCTTTGAAATGGAGGCAAGAGGAGAAAAAAAACAAGTGATTGTTTGGAATGTACTTTAAATATAACAGTGGAAATTTTAAATGCTGCATTTAGAACAATTGTTTCCCTTATTACACCAAGCAGAAAAGAAGTAACAGTCTTTTTGCCCTTCTAGGTTTCTTATCTCCTGTCTGCTCTGCCAAATTTGAAGCCAGAGTTTTTATTTATTTTTTAAAATAGTTTTGATTGCTATGGATGTTGTTCACAGACAGAACATTGAAATGAATTCTAACACCTGTCAGTTATGTTGTTTAAAGCAATTTCCTTTGTTTATCAGATTCATTACACTTATTCATCTAGTCATGTTGTAATAGTTCCACATTCAAAGCTTTCTCATCTGAATTGTTATCTGTTTCCCAGAAGTGTAATGGTCAGGGACAATTTCTACTGGTCTCTATCTATGAATTCCACTGTAGCATTAACATTGCTTTTACAGTAAAGCTTTATCTATGGTTTTGTATGTATTCTGACATATACTTGGTATCTTAGAATATTCCTTTCATGATGAATCATCAAAAGCACCTTTTGAGAGTAGGTATGAGCAATTGTAAGTGTTAATAAATCTGACGTGAGCATGCTTGCTTTGAAGTCTTTTTGATCTTGACATCTTAATAGCAAGTTTCTTGATTGCCATTTTGTTACTACTTAGCAAATGAGAAATTTTCAATTTATTAGCTGGATCTGAGGTTAGGAGATGGAGGCACTATAAATCATTAGTAGAGATATGACAGAAGTGTTCCAGCTTAGAATCTGCTTAAGGGTATATGCGAAATTTTAGTTGGAACAGATGGTTTGACAGGCTCTTGGCCAGTCCTGTACTTGTTTATCCCTTCATGCATGCTCTCTATCATCTTATGTGGGCTAGTAAGGCTCTGCAATCCACTCAAAACTTAAGCCCGGTACATTTCTTGCTGCTTTCTGTACAGTTGTCTGTTTTGAGGCTGAGCTGACAAGATTGAGGAACATGCACGTGTTTATTGAAATAAATTTGTCCAAGAGTATGTTCAGATGAGTTAGATACGCTAATAATACACAATAATTTTGAAATGAAATGCCGTTGTAAATTTGGACGACTGCAGCAGGATGACATCCTTCTGGGACTTTTGCAACCAAGAAATTGTGAGCCATACCTTGTTACTGCTGCACTACCTATGTGTCGTATGTGGCAGGTAGGAGATGCAGCATGTGAGGATGCTTAGCCAACAAACCTGTCAGTGCTTAACAATGTTTCTGTATTGATCTGTAGGACTGTAGAAATGCCTATTGGATTGCAGCTGCGAGGCAGTTGAAACTATTGGTAAGCTGGGCAGCTTCTTATGCTGCTGGATGGGTGGAGACATTCCATGCTGCTTTTTTCCCTATATGCATTCCTGAAATGGCAGTTGATGGAAAGCATGGCATAAGAGTGGCGGCATTCCTCAGCTGTTTCTTTTCTAGTACTTTCAGGAGTATAAGGATAGAACAAGAAATCAAAAGATGATCAGGATACTGGATGGGGGTATATATGTTTTGAGAAATACATTTATATGTAGCTATATATTATAAATACATGATTATTCTTAATGCTTTATTTTGACAAGGCTTGGCACCCAGCTTTTGTTGCGTGGGGTTATTTTTTTTGTTGTTTATTTTCTACAACACAGATTCAATCGCTGCGTTTATCCTGCAAACATTGAGTCTTTGACTTATAAAAACAATTGTAACAATATGATAAAGTTTTTTAACAAGGCAGTTTCCTTTTTACGCATGAAAGTTAGCTCTTCCCTCCCTTAACAATACATTTCTTAGGCTAATGGCTTCTGAAAGTCTGTTACTATGGATGAGGAGAGGATTTGGCTTTAAGAAGGTGGCAGAACACCTCTAAAGAAAGAAGTTGGCTTGCCAGTGTAGCCTCATTTTGGGCCTACGCAGTGAAATAGCAGTAGGTTTGTTTTCAAGGCTACATGTAAGTAGTACTGATATTACTGTAGCTTCATGCAAATGTTTTACATTTTAACTAAAGCTACTACAGAATCGTATACTGTGGTACCAAACTATCTGTAAGCAGTGGCTGTTAGAGACAACTTCAGTTTTGAAACTTTATTTCAGGGGCCAAGTTTCACAGATTTCCTCAGAATACTATTTTAATTAAAATCAGACTGAAATATCCTTCTGTTTATTTTGAGTCTGTGATGATAAAGTGTTGAGTGTTGATGATAAAGGCCTTGAGTGTAAACTGTGGCAGTTATCTTTGTCGCAATCAGTTAGACAGCAGGCAGTGATTGCTACCCAAGCTTTAGTTCTCAGGTGATGGTTTAGTTTCTTGTTTTACTATCCAAATAATCAAGTGGAAAAGTAACCCAAGCACCGTGTGTACGTGCTTGAGTATTTGAGGTTTCTTCTGAAACATAAGGCCAGGACTTGTATGGAGTTCCCTGATGTGCACCTAAAATATTTATATGCCACTGTTTGTGGACTTATTTTCCTGTTACTTTTGCTTTCAGTTTCTCTGTAAAATGACTAAGATGAGCTGGCAACACAAAACCTGTTTGTTAACAGTTCTGCTTCAAGCTTTTAGGAATGACTTACCTAATAACTTTTTTTCCTTGGAACCTCACACATGAGTATTTTTCTGAGGCAAAATGATAGCATGGCAATAAAGGTAAATGCAGCTGATGGAAAGCATGCGCTTCTGCATATGCTGTCAGTGCTGCCTTCTGAAATACTTACACAGGATGAAGGCTGCATTGATGAGCTGCATTCCTCTGTCAAATCTGAGATCCTCGCAGGCCTCTTTTGAAACCAGAATACTGTCTAGGAATTCTGGCTCTGAAACTTTGGGCTTAGTATTGTCCTGAAATTTGCTGCAGCATTCCTGGTTGAAAACCTGTAATTCCATTACTGACATAGGAAAAATGGTTATTTAAACGTTAGAGAAGATGTCATCTCAAGTTTGAACAAGTGTTGTTTGCCATATGTTTATGAATACATGCAATTATACATAAATACAAAAAAAAAAAAAGCTTTAATTACATGTGTAATCTTAATGAAAACAGTTAAGTTTTCATAAGTGCCTTCCTGTTCCCTCACCCAAATCCTGGAACTGAAATAATCCAAAGCTATTGATCTCAGTTGATCTGAAATTTCATTCTCTCTCCTGTAGGAGTTTTGTATGCCATAAGTAAGTAACAGTGTTTTTTTTTAAAAAAAAAAAAAAAGTTTAAAAAATTCCAACCTGAAAGTTGTTGGCCTCATCTCAGTATATGTCTTTTTAGGAAATGTTTCCTATCTGACCTGGTACTTTATGTGCCTACTTTGCTGAGAACTTGGGCAAAAATGAATTGCCTTATGTTTTAATCAGAGAAGACTGGGATGATAGCATTGTTATTTAGTAGTTATGCCATTACTATCAAATTATGCCATCAAGCAATATAAAACAGTGCTTTTAGAAAGCTTACGAGGCTTTCAATTTGCCACTGCTGATTATGTTCAGCAACTTGAATTATTTTAATCTTTAATGATATCTTTTTCACAAGTACTATTTGCTTTGCTGCGGAGTCTGTGGAAAATAGCAAAACACTGTTAAGAAGTGCCTGGTTTTTTTTCTGGCTCCTTGCTGCCTCTAGAATAAGAGAAAAATTTTCTCCAGCTAGTATGTAAATAGTTCCAGGTGTAAACAGACTGAATATGAAACTCGGGGAAAAATCTCAAATCACTTATAGAACATAATAGCTTGTGAGAAGGAAGTTCTCGGAGGAGCTGCGGTTGGAATTCAGGAAGAGGCTGTGTTGGGAAATTCATGCTTTGGCAACACATCCCTGTACAGGATGCAACTGTAGATACTGCTGTGAAGTATGGGAATGTGAGCAGCCTCTCACCGTTTCTGTGTAGGAATTCTTGTTAAAAAGATGTAGTGCTTGCTTTTCTGATTCTGTTTACTGAAAATAGGGTGAGAGATTAGGGGTTTTTACCCTTTTCCTTGATTTCCTTTGGAGAATTATTTTTGAACTCGATTATCCTAGCACTAACCTCTGTATGTAGCTGTCTCTCTCTTAAAACTAGTAATTCCTGACTAATTCCTTGCTGATGGGCTAGCATTTCACAAATGAATAGCAACGATAATTTAATTTCATAAGGCTGAGTTTGGAGTCAATATGCTGTTCTAGTGTTTAAGCAATGTTAAAGACAGCGTTGTTTTACAATGAGGTTATGTTAAATTAATGCAGACAGAATATTTTCTTTTTTCTCCTGCATGGTGACCCCTGCTTTGAGAAGTGTTAGTTGTAGCCAGTTTGCTTCCATTGACCAGGAAAAATACTCGGAGTCAGATGCTGTTTACAGGGTGTGAGGTAAATGTGTTATGTTAATACTAACATACAGAGGCAGGAAAGTCTGTTAATTGTAGCCTTTTCATTTTCATGAAGGAAAGCATGCAAGAGAAAGTATTTATGTAACTGAGGAAAAAACTGTTCTCAGTTAACTGTCCTTTTGCCTTTTTTTATCTCACAATTCATCTGTGACAGCTTCAGCTATACTACCTGCTATACTTACGAAACCAAAACCACCTTAGATACGCTCAGTGGACTCCAGCAATTAAATTCTTACACTGCTTTTCCCTTACAGTCTTTGGGAAAGCAGAATCATACTATATTGAGAGGTCTAAACGTAAGGCGGGTGAAGTCTGTTTGGAGCTAGAAAATATGCATTGTAAGCTTTGCATACCGGGTGATTCTGTGGTGCTGTCTTAGTATGCCTCAGAAGGACTGTTTTGATTCATCTTCTTGCTAGCTGTAGGCAAGCTAATACTCAGGTTTAGTTTGATGGTTTGGGTCTTGTTTAAGGCTAGAGGCTTCCCCAAATATTGGAATGTCTTATTGTCTTCAGTGTGAACTTTGTGCTCAAACATGTCATTTCCCTTTTCCCTGTGAGGAAAAACTGCCACCCTGAACAAGCTTTACTAAAGATTAGTAAGAATATCTACTATGGTTTTGAGTAGAATACAGTGCGTGTGTAAAATTACTTCTGGAGTTGTGGTAACTTTTTCCCTCAGTCAGCATTTTCAGTTCACAGTTCATGAAGGTAAGGTCAAACAAATGTAAAATATAATTAGCAGCTACCACATTCAGGACCTGGTTATACTTGGTAAGATAATTGCAGTGTTATAACTGGTTAAGTAAACAACTTATTTTGTGTGTACCAATCAAAGTTTAGTAGATGTGAACTTAATTTGTGGAGTCTGAGTAGGATGTTGTGTCCGGGTCCTGCAGTATTTGTCAGACTTCCATGCAAAGTGCTATTTAAACTCATTTTCAATTTCTCAACCTTAAACTCAACCTTTCAGTTTCTGCTGAGGACTATAAGTTTTTCAATGAAGTTAAAATATCCCACTGTAACAACGAGTTATCAAGTTGTTGTTTATCCTATCACCAATATGGGACAAAAAAATCTCAAAATGAGAGGGGTGCATCCTACATTGGGTGACGTTCTGTGTGGAGTTGGCATCTATTTGTTACTACAAGGAAATCACCACCATGAATTGCTGTACCTGTGAGCAAGTTGCTGTAGCTTTTTGGAGCCTAATTGATAGGAGACCATCTAGCATAAGGAACACAGCAGTAGGCAGGTCTTTCTGGATGAACATGAAGCAGTTCCTGAGGGAAGATCAGTTGTTCAGTGTTAAGTGGAATCTTGACTCACAGTAAGGTTACAAAAGCTTGAAGACTCTACAAAAACAAAGTACTCGATTAACCGAAGTGGTGGCTTTTAAAAGCTATCGAAGCTCTTAAAAGAGAATGCCAAACGGAATAACTGCCTTGTCATGTCAGGTGTAAATGCTGAGTTAAAACGTGGAAACAGAAAAACTGACACGGAAAAACTTGCATAATGGAAGTCTCTAAAAATGTTTTTCCATTTAAATTATTTTTGCAAAACAATGATGTTTAACTACGGTATTGCTGAAGGGTGAAAGTGTGAATGGAGGGGGGGAGGGAGGATTCCAATAAAAGTAGTTGTAGTTTTCTGATAAGAAGCCTTGTTTACATCAGAGCCATAGGTGCATCACTGATACAGCTTACTAACTGCACAGGTATGACTCAAGCGCTTGCTTGAAAGAGCTGATAGCCAATTTCCTCCCTTCTGGAGTTCCTCCAGGGACTTTGTCTCTGCAACATTTTGTTTACCTGCACATACAGCAACTTTTTTTTTTATATATACTTGGCTCTTTTTGCAAACATTTGGACTCTTAATATGTCTACTTTGAGGACTTCTTACACTTCTGTAATTAGGTAGGTAATAAATATTAGATGAGTTAAGTTTGGAAGGATTTTCTTGCTATTTTTCCCTTTTCTTTGGCTTTGTCATGTTCCCCTGTTGCAGATACTGTGTTAGATAATGTTAGTTATTTTCATTCTGTCAATACTTAGAAGCTGTTGCTTTATGCAGAATTTAAGAATATAACAGCTTAAGTCAGCTGATCTGGGTGGTTCTGTTGTAGCTCAAACCCTAAACATTACTTAAGGTTTAAAGAGTTTTACAACCTTTTACTACCTAGCCAAGCCCTCTGTTTTTAAAACAAAGGTGATTTAAAATTTGACTTCAAATGGGTGGCATTTGAGCTCAAGTGGCTGGCTGTAAAGCTGATGAATATCATATAATGAATAGTAGTAAATTGCTGAATTTGTTATTGAGACAGTTCTGTATCTTGTTTTTGATAGCTGCCTTAGATTTGTGAGACCCATGCTGCATGTGGTTGCGTAAGCTGCTCTTGGAAGAAGATCTTGAGCATGGGTGAAAGAGCGTACAAGGAAAGACGAGGTACAGAACATTACCCTGAGTGTAAGACAGAGCACTGACAGAGGCAGAAATTTTTTTTGAGTACAGATAAACAGCCCCTTTTTCCCTTTTTCTCATCTCCTTGTCTTTTTCTTTTGTGGTTTTTTTTTTTTTTTTTTTGTCTTGCTCTGCTGGTTTTGTAGAAACTGGGTCTTGATGGTTGAATTCTGTTGCCTCCTAACTTTTCCTAGTAGGAGTAGCTGGCTATGATTTTTGAGATATAAAACCAGACTCAGTTGAAGTTCGCATCTGTAGAAAGGTAAGCAAGTTTCTGGGGCTTATGGAAGTAGAGCATGTACTCTGCTTTGATTTCTTGCTCCACTGAAGATTTGTTGCAGGTTTACTTCCTTTCTCTGGTAATATCAGCATCCATTGAAACACAGGATATTTACTTCTCTGCTCCTCTTGACTTCAAGTGGATAGATGACACCTCAGCTTCCCAAACCTGTGTCTTCATTATTAATTTCTCTGGAATCTTTTTATCTTTACTGCACAGTGGCAATAGGTGAGGGGCTATAAAGTCATCTATGAGAACTGAAGATTTTGGTGAACTTCTGCTTTTTCGTTTACGGTTTGCTGATCATGAAATGTCTGCAGTCCTTTCTTGGAGTGTTGATTCTTTGAGAATATTGATCACTGTTAGGCTGTCTGCCTTCTTAATCTCAGGTATTTCTGGGTAAAGCCTAACTCTGTCTTTAGAAGTAATTATAAAATCCCTTTTTAATTTGTAAGTTAAGATGCAGATAGTCTGCCTATTTTGGCTGCAGCATACAATTTTCTTTTTCCCACAGTTGTCTTTTTTTCTCTGTGTAAGATTTCAAGTTTCAGATACTTGTGACTGAGTTTTATCAGAACTTGATTCTGTGCTTGGAGAGGGGAGAAAAGCTCTAACAGTCTGGTGGATATTGTGGAAGGTTGTTAGTCTCTTGGAGGAGAATAGGATTCCCTGCTGTAGTTAAACAAAAGATAAAACTGTTGCCAACTTAAAAGAAGATAATGAGTAAAGGAAATGTCTTGCTTCTGAGATTACACTGATGTGTGACAGGTAAGCAGCAGACTGTTGGTGGCCTTTTGGAATAACTGGAGAAAGTCAATTTGCCTGCTCCTTCTTCATAGAGTGAATGAGAAGAGCACTTAATTTGTGAAATTACACCTTTGAGTTGGCACAGTGTCAAATAGAACTATAATTAGGCAGCTGGTTAATGACCAAATGAACTGGTAAGTTGAACTGGTCAGTCATACCAACAGAATCCTTTCTTCAACCACCAAGGCCAGTAGTTCTGGCTACTTTCCTATCTTGACAGGGAATGCGTATTCTCAGCCATGTTTAACCTGAGGCTTTTGACTAGTCATCAGGCTGATGGCATGGACTCTATCGAAGTTATTGTCCACAAATACAAGAATCAAAGGGAAATGCTGTGATCCTGTTGAGTAGGGGACAGGAAAATGTTATATAAGACTGATTATGATAAATGCCATAGAATTTACAGTGTAAAGTAAATCTCAGTGGAAACAGAATCATAGAATGGCCTGGGTTGGAAGGAACCTCAAGGATCATGAATCTCCAACCCCCCGTCACATGCAGGGCCACCAACCTCCCCATTTAATACTAGACCAGGCTGCCCAGGGCCCCATCACATCTGGCCTTGAACACCTCCATGGACAGGGCATCCACAACCTCTGGGCAGCCTGTTCCAGCACCTCACCACTCTCTCTGTAAAGAACTTCCTCTGACATCCAACCTAAATCTTCCCTCCCTCAACTTAAAACCATTTCCTTTAGTCATGCAGTTATCAACCCTTTCAAAGAGTTGATTCCCCTCCTGTTTGTAGGCTCCCTTTAGGTACTGAAGGCTGTAATGATGTCACCCCGCAGCCTTTTCTCCAGGCTGAACAAGCCCAGTTCCTTCAGCCTGTCTTCAAAGGGGAGGTGCTCCAGTCCCCTGATCATCTTCACGGCCCTCCTCTGGACCCTCTCCAACAGTTCCCTGTCTTTTTTGTACTGGGGGCTCCAGAGCTGGACACAGAGCTCCAGATGGGGTGTCACAAGAGCAGAGTAGAGAGGGACAATCGCCTCCTTGTCCGTACTGGCCACCCCTCTTCTGATGGAGCCCAGGGTGCCATTTGCTTTCTGAGCTGAAACCTTTTTGTTGAAGATGCTGTAGTCATAAGTAACTGCGGAGAACAAAAGTTAAGTTTTGCAACAGCACTAAATGTCCTTTATCAGTAAGTATTGAGAGGAGATAGATAAGAGTAAACTCAGAATGCTTGTTATTACTTGTCTAATTTTCAAGTTCTTCAGAAGAGTTTGAGTTTCTAATCCATTGCCTTTGTTTACAGAACTTTTTATTCCGATCCGAAGAATGGTAATATATCTTCACAGTGGTGGTTGTGGGGTGTATGTTTCCTCTGTCCCCACCTCAAGTTTAAACACTCTTGAATGGTTTTTTAATAGCTTTTGGGAGGAGGCATTTCAACATCATGTATTTTATTGACTGTTGTGGAATCTCAAGCTCAGGACTGAATAGGCAGATGGGTACTAGAACCTCATGATATCTAGTTGTGATGTAACTGATGTGCATTATCTCCATGTCATTATTTAATCTCAATACTTAATGCTTAACACTGCTTTTACTAGAGTTTTAACTGCCTTGGTGACCTAACAGTACAAATGCTTAGCAGATTAGGAACACTCTTCAGCTGCAAAACCAATAGTTAAAATTCTGGCTTTGTCTCTGAAACGTTTAATGTAATAAATGTTGACAGCATTCTTTTTTGAGCTTGGTTCAGGTGACTCTTTTTCTGTATAGAAGTATGTTCAAATTGGCAAGCTTTAACTTTGTTCTAATTGTTTGTATTGAGTTTGACCTGTGACTTTGGCATACATGGCACATTGAATGAAAGAATTATGATTTTTTTTTTTTTTGCACTGTCCTAATTCCTTTTTTATGCAGGCAGATATCACACTTTGTACTTCCACTAGCCACTAATCTTTGAGTCCTTCTGTGGGATGGATGAGGGTGGATGTTCTGTACTTACTAAATTGATTTGTTCATGCTGCTGAATTTTGAAGATAGAAAAAATGTCTTTAGAATGTTGTGAAACCAAGATGCTTACCCACTGCTAGGTGGGACTGAATATTAACTTCATCCAGCACTTGAGCTAAAAGTGCCAGAAGCAGATGTAAAGTTCTCCAGTGGTAGCTGAATCTCTGTGGTAAGACTTAATACAGCTTCTTCGGCTGAAGTTCTAGTACATTTGCTATGATGAAGTTAGATTGTTTTTGTGCATGTACTAGCACAAGCAGATCTGTCAGCTGGTAAACTAACCATGGTGTATAATCAAGTATAGCCAGATTGCTCTGACCTCCTGCAAGCCGCTCTCCTAAAATGGAAATTATTCATTTTGCATTTGGAAATTGGAGCCAAGCAGCTGTGAATTCCAGGAGAGAAATACTGAGGCAAATTCATAACTTTACTTAGGTTCAACAACCAAAGGACAGTTGATTCCACCATTTGCTACTGTTTTTTCTGCTGTGAGTGAAACATCTTTTCCATGAAGTCAGCTTGTAGCTGTATGAGGTTATTGTTTAATATCTAAGTCTCTGTGGATTTTTGTGTTTATTTCGTTTTTAAAGCCTTTTCCTCATTGTTCTTTCCTTCCCTGACTTTTTCACTCTTTCTCTCACTATATACCACAGACCTTTACTTCTGTGGCTGCTTCCTTTAGTTATTTCGTATGCAATCAGATTTTCAGGCAGAATGGCTTGGAACTTGGATAGTTGGACAGCTTTGTGTATGCACGCAGTTTTCCTGCGGTAGTGACTGACTGCCTGCAGCCTGAGAGACAGGCAGGGAGTTGCTGAAGGACTACGTGCAAGTCAGAAACTGCTTAATTGTGAGTGCTTCTACCAGTCTGTGCTTCATTGTGGCTCAGCAGGAATCTTCGTGCCTGTATGGAAGGCTCCCTGTTCCAGTTTTGACTCAGCTTTGGAAATAAAGGACAAAACCTGTTTGAAATTGTAGGACTCTTGCGTAGTGGTCTGTGCTGTTCATGATGGGTTACTTATAAAACCATCTGAGTGATCTGAGACTTCTTAGTGTTAAGGGAAAGCTTGCTGTATGTTTGTATATGTTTAGGTGAGAATGTGATGCTAGCGCTGCATGAGGTGCTGCTAAGCAAAAGCAGAGCTGGGAGTTCATTCAGGCAAACTACCAAGTGGATCTCCTTACATGTTCTCAAGGGTCCTACATAAATGGAAAGAAAAATGATTAGTTTCATTTGAGTGTAATCTGTCATGCCTGGTAGCTGTATTCTGACCTCACCTTCAAAGGAAGAAAAACACTTTTGTGCCTTAAAACTGTAAAAAATTGAAAAACTCAACCCCAAAACTAATCTAATTGCATATATATGCAGAATGGCTGGGGTTCCTTCTGAGTACTGAAGTCACACTAGTAATTTATTTTCATGAAAAGTATCATTTTGGAGGATCATTGGAAAGCTGAAAGATGAAGTATAAGTGTGGCATGCTTAAAAACTACTTCAAGGTGTCAAACGGAGACGAAGTGTTTTCTACTGGGCCTTGTCACCTAGAAGCTGCTGTTGCATGTTGTTTTGTTTCAGGAAGTCAGTGCTGTGATGGTGGTGCTGCCTGCTGATAGGAAGTGGTCTGCTTTTGTATGTAACGCATTGTAGAATCAGAGAATGGCTTGGGTTGGAAGGAACCCAAAGGCTTGTCAGATTCCAATCCCCATGCCACAGGCAGGGCCGCAACCTCTGGGGGGGGTAAAAAAAAAAAAAAAAAGGGTCTTTAGACCCCTTCTTTTGATTGCCTAGTGGAAGGCTGTACCATCAGATATTCTTATCATTCAGATACTTGAATATTCAGGTACTTGAGTATTCTTAGGTGGAATAAAGTAAGGGGGCATCTACTTCAAAAGAGATGGTTTATAATCTTTTTCATATCTTTTATTTATGAAGATCTAAGGAGTTCTACCTTCAGGTTCTTGGCTGTGGAAGGCATATCTATGGAGTCTAGATATTTACTGCAGTCAGGTACTGTATTCTGATCGACCTGTATTTTTTTTCAAGGCTACAAGGGGCAGTAAAGTGATCTTTGCTCAGGTCTTCTCTTAAATACGTTGTAGTAAACACAGTTTTGGAATACTGGTTGATATTTTACTGACCTCTGTAGCTTCTGGTGTGATTCTTCCCAATCCTGTGGAACCAAGCGAGAAGATTTACTCTAGTTGTGTGTGCAAGCTCATAGACTTCTCTGTGTTGAGAAGGGATATGTCTGTGCTCAGTCTGCTCTCAGACCTGGCAGAAGCTGTGCTTAATTTGGGTGGTCATAGGTTCTGGAAAGCATGAGGTAGGAAGAACAGAATGGAGAAGTGAGGGGAGGAACAGTGACAGTGTACAGAATAGATGTGATGTTGAAAAGAGTAGTCATTTTGTTACACCAAATTATTCTTTGTTCTACAGAGCAGCAGTGTAAAATCCAGTTTTTCACTCTTCAGTGAGTGGAAGGATTTAATTTATAAATTGGTTACTTGCAGCTTTGTTCTAGGTTTTACAGAAGTCTGTGCCTCAGATTGTCTTCTCGATTATGTGAGACTGCGGCTGGTGTTTGCAAAAGGAACCTTTTGGCTTTTTATAGTATAGAAAATGTGAAAACTTTAAAAGACAAGAGGCTGGAGGCTCTGGCAAAACAAAAAATCAATTTGGACATAATGAAAGCATGGTTTAAACCATCTATACTGGATAGTCATGCTTGGAAGTTGATGCAGAAATTTGGATGCCCTAGATAGTTTTTCCATCGTGTCATTTATGGAGTTCCAGACCTCTGGTGGCATGCTAACTAATGCTCGATCTTTTTCTTTTTTTCCTCCCCTTTTGTGTGCGCTCCTGTTTCTGCTATGTCTAAAAAGGTGTGGATGTCAAAGGAGAAACTTTTTTCTTGCTCCCCAGATGTTATAGTTCATCCAGAGATCTTGATTGGTGGCTAGGGCTCCTAGGAGTTACAGTAATACAGATACTAGGAAGTTGTGCGAAGTGTTTTACCAATTGTTCTTAGCCATAAACTGCCTGACAATACAGAGTGAGCAGAAATTCCTAATGAAATAGCAGCTTCTCTTGTGTGAAGAGTCTGTACAGTCCTCTGAAGAAGTGGAAGACGTGCGAAATTTGGAGATAATGCAAGCAATATCAATTTCAAGTTGAAGGAAAACAAATTTCTTGTCATATCATTCCGTTAAAGGTAGATTGTACTCAGGTTGTATCTATACCTACAAATTTTGGGGAGCTATAATATTAACTAAGAAAAATGTATACTGTGTTTTTACTTTAATTAATTTTTCTTACCTGATGAATTAAATTTGAATAGTTGGGTAAGAGTAATTATTTAGAATAATTTTGCTATAACTCTTAAATGTATTGTCTGTGAAAACAGGCATAAATTCTAGCAAATGTGAAATTATCAGATGGTCTAAGCTATATTTTTTTTTTCTGTAATGGTGTTTGCTTGTACTTAATGTAATGCCTATTAAAGAAGAATACACCATCTTGCTGTTATGAATTTTATTGGTAGTATTACAAAGCAGCAGACTTAGTTTGTAGTTTTTACTCAGTTTTCATTTGTGTACATATATACGTACTCATAATACACATGTATTATTCATTTACTTTAGAATGCTAAGATTCTAAAGTAAGAAATTAAAACAGCTCAGTTAACTACCTTCTAACCACTGTGATGTAAGGTGCCCACTGACATAGTTTAAATGTTGATTTGCTAATATTAATCCATAAGTTGGTAAAACTGTTATGATAAACTGTTTCTTCTTTAACATTAAGTATAAGTTCATATGTTGTGATGTATTGAATTGTTTTCAAAAGTAGATAGCCATAGCAACAGCTTCAGGCTCATCTTGATTGTTAAATTTGCCAAATTTTATCTTGCTTTTAACCATAATTTTGAAGATGTGATGTTATGAACATGCTTAGGCTGAAGGCATCCAATAAAAACAGGTAGCTTACAGTAATGGAAGAAATGACTCTGTGCAAGTTGAAAATAGAAAGTAGCTAAAAGGCAAATACATGGTAATCCTTACAACAGAAGCAGAATTTCAGCACTTTGTAAATAATTCTCAGACATCTAGATTGAAGGTCACTCTTCTGTTTCTTGTCCAGTTCTGCAAGCACTTCATTAATGATGTTTGTGTATCATTTGTACTTAACCTTCACAGTTTTGCTGAACAGTTTTCACGCTTCAGTATTTCAAGAACCCAAAGCCAGAGATGTGCAGTCATCAGATTAAGGTACAGCTTAATTGAGGAAACTCATTCTGCACACTTGACAATGACAGACAGTAAGGATGGTGCAAGTTCTCATCATCCACTGGTTTTGTCATGAGGTGCATACCTCCTTTCAACAATAAGGTTGTTGATTACATGAGTCGTATCAACTGTTCTGTTTCTAAGGTTCTGTGTGTTTGAGTTCTGAGGTGTAAATCAAACTCAAATGAGAAAACTCACTGTTTCCTTCAAAGCAAGACAAATCATGTATTGCAGTTCTGCGTTTAACTTCATTTAGACCTCAGATCTTCAGTTCAAGACTTCAAGTACAGGTTAATTTTAAATACTAAGTGTTAATAGAGAAGATTGCTGTAATTAAGGAGTCATTACTTCATAGTTGAGTGAGGCAAATTCATCGACATCTTTCCTGAGGAACCATATAAATTAAATCAACAATAGTATGCTTCTTTCCTTGAGTTCCTATCTAACTGTATTGTTTTCAAAATTAGAGCTAACAATTAAAATATTCTGTGTAGTGTTTTATTGCCGAGAATTTGCTCTATGAAATACTGTTATTGTGCTCCTTGTTGTAGCTTCCATGGAAATAAATAAAGAGGCATTACATTCAGAGCAGCCCTCCTATTCAGACTACCTAGTCATGTTCTATGTTAGACTCTACAGTGCTTTGCATATAGTCGGTTCCTACCAAAGCAATACTGGAAACTTGTGTTATAAAATGCGTTGCAAGTGAGTGGACATTTATTTTTATGGGCACTTCTTGTTACCTCAGTGATCCTTAAATGTATGGCCATACGCAATGTAGGAACACATATAAAACCTAGAGTTAGTTTTTGACATGCTCATGAGTTCCAAATTAAAGAAGACTGACTTTGTTACCAGGTTTCCCAGGAGGAAGAGGAGATTTACCACAACTTACTGTGAAAATTCTTAGAGTCACAGAATGGCCCGAGTTAGAAGGGACCTCAAAGATCATGTAGTTCCTTGCTGTGGGCAGGTTTGCCACCCAAATCAGGCACTGGGTCAGGCTGACCGGGGCTCCATCCTTTGTGGCCAACACCTGCAGGGATGGGGCACCCACAGCTTATCTGGGCCTCTCTGCTCTCTCAGTGAAAAATTTGCCCTGATATCTGGTCTAAACTTCCCCTCCTTTAGTTTAATATCATTTCCCCTTGACCTATCTCTGTCTACCTGTGTAAAGAGTTGATTTCCATCCAGCTTATAAGCACTATTTAAGCATTGAAAGGCTGCTATCAGATCTCTGCTGACTCTTCTCCAGGCTGAACAAGGCCAACTCCCTTAGCCTGTCTTTGTAGAAGAGGTGCTCCAGCACTCTGATCATCTTTAGCCCCCTCTCCCTATTCCAATAGCTTCATGTTCCTCTGGTGCTGGGCGCCCCAGGCCTTGACACATTACTACAGCTGGGGTATCATGAGAGTGGAGGGGCAGTCTCCCTCTTCCTCTTGGCCCTCTCTGCTTTGATGTAGCCTAGGATTCTGTTGACCGTCTGGCCTCCAAGCCTATCCTGTTGGTTCATGTGAAGTTTTTTATATACCATGACTGCAAGGTAACTCCTTTTCCACAGGGCTGCACGTGAAGCAGAATTCTCCCAGTCTCTAGGCATATCTGGGATTGCTCTGACCCGAGTACAACACCTCACGCTTGGCCTTGTTGAACCTCATTAGGTTTACAAGCGCCCACTTTTCAAGCCTATCCAGGTCCCTCTGGATGGTTTCCCTTCCTTCTGTTGTGTCAACTGCACCACTCAGCTTGGTGTCATCAGCAAACTTGCTGAGGGTGCACTCAATCCTGTTATTTATGTCAGTGATAAAGATGTTAAAGCATACAGTCCTAAACTGGGCTGCTGGTCTCCACCTGCACTTGACAACAACTTTCTGGTTAATCATTTTTTCAGCGTGATAATTCTGTTTCACCCGTCCCACATTTACTGTCTGATGTTCTCAGCTCCTGCTGTGTTGAACATGCTCTATTATGAAGGTGGCTCAAAGCACAAATATGCATAGGCTGTATCCCTAGATTGCATTAGCTTTCCAAATAAGAATGAAGACATACTAAAGCAAGGGCTTTTTGTTATCTTTCTGAGCATTGGCCAGGTTTAAAACCAGCAGTGTTTTTCTTGTCTTGTTAGAGACAGCTTTACAATCGCATGAATGCAGCAATTTAAACCACAGGGAAGATTACTAGGATTCGTCAGTTTTTCTTATCCTATTTGTAATTAAACTGGTTCAAATTTTGCTTGATAGATGCTTATCCTAAACATTGGTCTAAGAATGCTGTTGACCCAGCTGTGACACTTTCATCCAAAAGACGCAACTATCCGTGCTTGATTTTAATTTGTTGGAATGTCTTTGCCAGGCTACTGCTGTACATAGACATGGGAGCACAGTGTGTTCACTGACTGAATGTTATATCTGTACCTGGAAACGCTTAAATTCCTGTAAATTCCACAGCTTTAATAAGATTATCCGTAAGGTTTACTTATGAGGTTTAGCCTTTTGTAAATGTTCACCTTTAAATGTATATATTCTGGATTCTTCAAAACTGTAGTCGTAATTTTAGTACAACTTGTGCTGGTGAGTGCACAGTTGTGCGAGTGCTTTATTTTCCCCACCTCTAGAACAGTAAACAACTCTTATCTAAGCACAGTGTTTGCATCTGCTTTTACTAAATAAATTGCTAGTGAAGGGAGCCATCTATGGTAATACTCGAACCTGTTTTACTGCAGACAGTATCAAAGTGCTGGTGTTTTGTTTTGTGTTGTTTTTTTTGTCTGGTCTGCTTGGTGATTATACACACTGTTTTCAGGATCCTGTGGTTAAACTGAAACCTCTGGAGCAGTAAGGTGTGAATGTCTCCTTTGTCACCACTGTTTTTTTCCCTTCATATGGGAACTCTGAGTGACACAGCTAAGCTCTGTTTCCTCTATTCTGATAATGACCTCATTCATAAGGATGTTGCTCCTGGTACTGCTGATGTCTTGTTGCTTTTCATTAAGGATGCTGAGTGAGAATTGGTTCTCACTGAGGTCTTGCAACAGTCATTTTTTTGGAACACCTAGATTGATTTCAGTGCAAATGTGTGCATGTGCCATTGTATCAATGAATATTCAACAATATGGTGTTGTAGAGGAAACAGCTGCAGAGTTGCTGAAAGCTTCTTGGCCAGGTTATCTAGCTGGATTTGGATTAAACTAGTCTGGATCTGAGATTTTCTTCACTTTCACCTCAACAAGTGACACTTGTGTTCTGCAACGTTGTCATCTTTTACAGCTGTCCTTTACAGTTGTGTGAATTGTGACTTTGTGATACAAATGAGGATGAGGAGCCCCCCAGCATGTGATCAAGGTCAGGTTTGAGAAAGGAGTGCTTCTTACTTTTTGTGACCCTATAAGGCTGAAGACATTCTAAATTGTCATTCATTAAACTAATAAGGGTGTATGCTTTTCTTTTGCCCTGACTTGAATTTCCATTATTCTCCTAAGTGATCACAAAGATTGCTGGGCTAACTTCTCTTGATGTGTGGTTGCCCTTTTCACAGTTCCTAGGCAGCAGTAGGGGAAGTGGGTGAGATATTAACTGATTCTAAAATCTTAAGCCACTGCCTACTAGTGACTGGACAAGGAGGTCGAGGGTGACCACACAGCAGCAGATATGCTCTGTGTAGGACCCCAATCCTTGTACACTTCACCGTAGCTTAGGACATTTAAGTGAAAAGTACTTAGCTGTTTTAGCAACCTGTTCTGTCTCAGGTATTGTTTTCTCAAGAATGAAGTAATTTATAGTCTAGACTGACTCAGGAAGATAAAAATCTCACCTGCCATCTCATTTTCCTCTTCCTCTTGCTTACTAGCGCGTTGCAGAGGACTGTGACCTGTAGTGGTCATGGAGTTCAAATGCCTGCTGCACGCTATGGTTGTGCTGTGATTTTTACCTAACCTAATTTAGTCTAAGAAGTATGACCTCAGCAGAGCAGGAGATATTTTGTGTGCCACTTCTAAGGCCAGCAGCATTTTCATAGAATCGTAGAGTCACCAAGGTTGGAAAAGACTCACAAGATCATCCAGTCCAACCATCTACCCATCAGCAACAGTAATGCTGTATTTTAATGCTGTATTGCCTCAATGTGAAAGTGATGGTACATATTTGGTGCAAGACTTTTTGAGACTACTTTTGGTGGGTTCTAGAAGTATCTCAATGCCATATGCAGCACTTCCAAAAGAAAGGTCCTGGTCCTGGTTGTCCCACAGAATGCTTGGAAGTTGAATGAGTACACTTCCTTAGAAGAAACTTCAAAGGGGAAAGAACATCAAAGGAGAGTCCATATATGTGGCTTTTTGAGTCCAAGGCCACCAAAACCAAACTTGTAAATTGGTATCTTACCAAACAGAAATATGGTTGTAGCTACCATGGAGTTACCTGAAGTAGCTTGGCGTAATTATGCTTTTTTTTCTGGACTGCATGCATTTGCTTTAGTTAGGGATGTGGAGACATGGTGCTGTCATTAATACAGACTAAATGCTTACTTAAGCACAGTACTTACTTGTAGACACCTCCTGTAGGTTCTTTGCTTTATGGAAAGAAGTTTAGTTTGTCTACTTGACAAATCACGTGGTAGACAAGCTAGCAATAGGAATGCAGTAATTTCTAAAACACTGGTATCAAGAAGTAATTGAATAGTCCAGTAAATTACTGCTTAGGACAACCCAATAATGAGACCTTGAGAAATTGGGTCATAGTTCTCAGTGGATGAAGTTGCATAAATCTAAACACATTAGTGATCCTTAAGAGTTCTTTTTAATTTGGGGAGAACTGAATGCCAAAGTTGCATACAAAAAGCTCTGGTTCCTAGTATGGCACATAAGATTCAAAGGTGCTCAGCTTTGGAGGTCAATTTGAGAACAGACTGAAATTTCATCTTACACAGAAATGTAGTTGGCCTCTTTCCACTTTGTGCGTGTATTTATACCATGGTCACATATGTACTTTAATGCTCTGCAATGAAACAGATTATGGGACCTGTTTGGCAGTGTGCTACTTTTCTTCCTACGTTTTTTAGTAGTGGTATTGCCTGTCTTACATGCCATACAAATCTTAGTGTCAGTGAGATTTAAGGCTGCCTTAAAACTCAGCAGTAAAATCTGTAGTGATCTGACTCAGATTCACTGTTCTGACGTTAGTGGTCCAGGATAACCTTAGATTCTTAGTTGGACTTCAGTACTGAGCATGGTAACTGCGAAAATCATGCTGTGTGGTTCTCTTCAATTATGC
Organism: Tympanuchus pallidicinctus; assembly: GCF_026119805.1. Taxonomy (NCBI): domain Eukaryota; kingdom Metazoa; phylum Chordata; class Aves; order Galliformes; family Phasianidae; genus Tympanuchus; species Tympanuchus pallidicinctus. The sequence goes on from NW_026294802.1 coordinate 24,584,611, forward strand.
ACTGAGATCACAATCCTTCCAGGAAAAAAATGAAGTGAAAGATTTCTGGAATGTCTGGGCTTAGTGTTCAGAATATCCCCAGTAACTCAACTCAGCTCCTCAACTGCAATAGAAAAGACATCTTCAGGAGATATATATGTGTGTATATAGTTTAATAGGAAAAATATCTCAACAGAAATTTCTGTTCTGACTTTAAATAAAGAAATATCTAAAGAAATATCTTACGGAAAAAGAAGGCTGTAGATTTCTGGATCTTACTGCTTTTATGTTGTATCCCAAATCTCGAGGACTGTCCCTTCAAATTAACTTCTGATTTTATCAGCGCATCCCATCCAGATTCTGAATCTATTTGCATGGTGGGAAAAAAACCTGATCCTAGTACTTAGAAGTTTGTCCTGAAAGTTCTCAGTGAGAAGAAAGTTGCTCACATTTATAATTTATGGCTGTTGTATTCTGGTTGTGGCTGCAAGCATAGAGCAGTATTGTACTTGGAATAGAATGTTCACCCTTCTGTAAGTTATTTTGCTTTTCCAAATCAAAACTCTGTCTTCTGGCAGTCACCTAACTAGAACCATAGTTTTCCTCTTTTCCTCAGAAAACTAAAAACAAATAAACAAAGCAAACAAAAAAATCAGAACAAATGTAGGGGATGTTATGTTCAAGATAAACCTGTGAAGTGTGGTTTTTGGTTTCAAAAATTGCCATATGTAGGGGTGCCAAAGTGATGTGACGGGGAGCTCGATATTGGAGCAGATGGTGTTTGCATGTTGACAGTTAATGGAATTTTCCAGTGTGCGTGTGGGAAAAACTCAGATATTTTTGTAGGCAGTGTAATGAAAATGGCTACTTCAATTAAAACTGCCTGTGTTTGTGTAGAGGGTGTACAAAGTTGAGGGCATTACCTGCAGTTTTACATATCCTTTGATGTGAGGGATTGGAATAGTAGCTAACAGGTCGGTGTCATAGTCATTCCATTTGTAAACAGTTGGATCATGGCAGACGGAATCCCAGACCAGCTATTAAAGTGAATGGCATAAGCTATATGCAGCCGAGGAAGCATTTAAATTTTGAGTATTTAATGAGTAGAATCATTGGTGGCTGATACTAATTACTATTTCTTATTACTACACACTGTTTCACTGAACATATCTTATTCCCCTGATGGACAGGATAGCAACAGTTTAAAATTTCATTTCTCCCTTAGGGGAAGGAGGTTTTTAAATGGAGAATTCTATACTGAAAATCCCAACTTCCAACATCACAAGCCTGTGTCATACAGTCAATTGGGCAGCAGTACATATATTAATAAGGGAGTAGGGATGGTTTCAAAAATAGCTGAACATTATTTTAAATAAAAGTAGTGGAGGATATTCTATGAACTGCAAGAAGGCAGCAGCTGGCACTTATCAGAAGGAGCAGTTTCTCTTCAGGTTACTTTAAACTGCAGGCACATTTTCTGTCTTTATGAGCTGACAGACTTGGTGTTGGTGGAAGAATTTTATTCTGGTCCCTGCCGCAGCAGATGGAAACATCCTGGTTCATTTACGAGATGAAGCAGGGTGCTGCATAGAGTGCTGTGAGGTGTGGACACATCTCACCAAACTGTGCAACACGCGGGCAAAATCAACTTCAGGTGTTTATCCGTGTTGTGAAATTCATACCTACAAAGGAAAAAACAACCCCAGAACTTTAAATACAGAAAGCAAGTGAAGATGGGACATAAGAGCAGTGACAGAGTAGTAATTCTGATACACTGTTAGGAGTGTTGTTTCCCAACATTCTGGGCTTATTCCTAAAGAAAAATATATCCTGGAGCTCAGAAGCTCCTATCGTTGTGCTGGCTCATTTCTAACTAAAGCTTTGTGTATTCCTGTGTTTGCCTGTGGTAGCACTGGAGCCTTCATGTATTTCTTTCCTGTTCTTTCTTGACACTCTCAACAATTCCCTTCAGTGTCTCCAAAGCTTTCCTTTCCCTCTGAAGTGCATTGCTGCAGTCCTCTTTGTTTCACACCCCCCGTCTGTTCAGGAATGGTGCTTTCTCCAGTTCTCTCTGCCCTTTCTCTGTAGACTCTGTATTACCATCTCCTTATAAGCCCTTGCTTGTTGGAGTTATTCTTGTTGGAATCTGGGCTACAAATAATCTTTCCATGCAGCAAGTTGCTGCCTCTGATAAATGTGGGCTGCAGCCAGCGGTTGGCAGGGAGATTTGCTCGCTGTCTGCCTCTGAATTGTGAATTAGGCTTTTCTGGTACTTCTCATTTGCACCAAAATCAATGACATTGTGCTTAATAATGCTGCCTGCAATTCTGAAATTGATCTGGACTAATATTGTGTGAAGAAATGCATTCAGTTTCAGTACAGTTGAGTGCTGGGCTGTAGATACTTCTGGAAGTCTACTTACATAAGCACCGTTAGAGTAAAAGTAATGTTCTGTTCTGTGAGATTTGATTCTGAAGTGTGTTTTAAAGATGTACAGCAAGTGTTCGTATGACTATAATATATAAACTGAAAAGGCTGTGTGGGTCTGATTTGTGTAAGCATTTTCCATGGGAATCCCAGTGCCTTATATGGTCAACTTGCTTTGTAGTGTTTCAGTGAAATGAAGGCAGCCGTCCAACAAAAAAATAAACAGCCCAGCTGGCTTTAGCTGTGTCTATAATACCCTCTTTCTTGGCCTCCTTCAGTAGCACAGTAGCTAATTATTAAAACTGAAAATGTGGCAAGAGCCTATGTAGCTAGTGGAAGAAATTGCTTTTGTGGCAGTGACTGTATGCTGAGGAGATAATGCTATTTTAATGAAGAATAGTAACACATGGATAATACAGCTTTGTTGCATTCTGAACTTTCGCTATCAGATAAGTTGTTGTGCCTTTCCCCAAGCTTGTAAACTGATGATAATTCCTGTAGTTGCAATAAACAGAATTAGTTGGCACAATCCAGCATCCTTTTTTTCTGTATGTATGACCTGTTTGTTCACTGCTTGAAGAGATGCTAACACTTCAAATAAGTGTCTGTTGAGGCTTGCATGTGCAGCTGTTGCTTCAGAGAGGTTCAGGTTCCTCTGGAAAGAGTGGCACCAGTCATTGGAAATGACTGTGTTTGCAGTGAGGTACAAGCTACCCTGTATTTACTCCCAAGTATTAGGGTGCACGTAGGCTTTACTGTAATTCTTCCGTGGTAACTTACATACCTGTACTTTAAAAAACCCTCCTGAATGAGAGACTACAACTGATGGCATCTCTTTATCCGGATACATGGAATCCTGTTTCACTGGAACTACGATCAGTTGAGAATGTAAGTGTCAGTACCTTTCTTTGGAATGTCAGTGAAAAGCACAACATATTTTATCACAAAAGGAATAAACGGACGCTTCCTTTCTTACCTCCTGTGCCCAGAGGAGCATGCAGTAAAAGTGCTACGGTGTTCATGGGATTTGTACTGAAGAGGGTGTTTTCTTTTTTTCTCTATCTAGGCTGCCTGAGGCCTTTAAGACTCTTTCAGTTAATCACATAGCTCCAGTGCCTGATTTGTGTTAAAAGGAAAGGCCAATCTTCTGAGCTCAGTAATAAGTCATCTCTGCTTCTGCTGATACGAGGCATTCCAATCAGCTTTCAGAAAGCAGCTTTTGTTTTATGATGGCTCTTGGTCCCAGCTCTTGCAAGCTTCCTGTAAAGACTTCTACTCCTTGTCCTAGCAGAAGGGGTGAACAGCTGATTCCTACTCACTTTCTCCATATAATTTATGATTTATAATAGTCATCTATTATATGCTCTTCAAAGTAATTTTTTTCTAGGCTGAAGAGTTGTGTAGTACTGTACAGCGTTATATTTAAGTTACTTTCAAACATGGCAATTCAGATTACAAGAGCAGTGCAGATGTCAGGTTGCTGCAGACCTCTGAAATGCAGTTAGAAATGTGCTGGTACTGTCTGTGCCATGACCTCGTTGCCTTCACTAGCACAGAGGAAGAAGCCACAAGATGCAAAAATAGAGTAGAGATGGCAAGTGAGTCAGAGGAGAGGGGGCAGAAGGGAGATGTCAGATGTGGGTTGGCTGTCAGAGTGAACCAGGAGTTAGGAAAATTAAATGGTGGTGTGGAAAAGGAAGTGGGGTAGAAAGGACAATACTGGAAACACCAAAATAATGGAACTTGGAAGGTGGAGTAATGGATGCCAGGTAGTTAATGTGGATGGTGAAATCTGTATTCGGACTTTAATGCATTAACCTTTTAATACTTCAATTTATTATGTAATCATACCTGTCTTATAGGGCTTGGATAAAGTATTTGCTCTTTAGATAATTCAGACAAACCAATTAAAAGTGCTGGTGTGTGGGAGACTTCTGCTGTGTCAGTGGTAGGAAAAGAAAAGAATGGTATATGGTGTAGGAGACTGCAAGGAGTTTTGTAGAAGCTGCAAGTATAATGAAAGGAAACTTCTTCAAATGTATGAAATGGTGTCTATTCTAAAATTTCAGTTTTGTGATATTGCAAATAGTGTGGAAGTATCTGGGAATACTACTTATGATGACATTGTTTGTTTACTACCTGTAAAATGATACCAATCTTTTGTGCCAGAGATTTGATGAAAGTACTGCTTATGCACCTAAATGGTGGTTAGCACTGGATGTGTAGACGAGCCCATGAAGAAGTGAAAAATCCAAAGTTATTGCCATAGACTGGCTGAATAGAGATGCTTTGAACACAGAGGAGTAGTGATCACGTAGGACTGTACATAGGTCATATGCTTGTATGGCATCATTCATTAACGCATTTCTTAGTCCTGGGGTATTTGTGTGTTTCACCTTACTATTGCTCAGATATAGGTCTGTGCATAATGTTTAATGTAAAAGTAGAGTCCTTAGAGAAGCATAAAGCTTAAGCGTGTTTAATATTGTAAATTAAGCAGCAGAACAGCTTTCTCCTTCAGGAATTCTTGTCAAGATGTGCACCATGGAGGAGAACAAGCAAGCTCAAGACAGCAGAGGTAGTCTCCTGGCTCGTCGGGGTGAGCTTCAGTTTTCTGTTTAATGTGGAGGCAGTTTCTTACTGTGCTGTTTTTGAGGTGTATGAAGCATAGCCCCTGGCCAGATGGCTGCATATTTCATGAGAATGAATTGAGAACTCTTCCTCAGTACAGTTTGCATAGTAGGAGCTTTTGATTTGCAGGAGGAGTGGAAGGTGATTGAATAGCAGAGAAAGCTGTGTGGGCCTCTGTCAGTTTGTCTGGAATGGGGAAAGCTAGATGTAGGGACCCTACTCTTGCCCTTGCCACTGCCATGTCCCTGGCAGGGCCCTTGAAGTGCCACCTGCCCCAGTGCTGCAGCACATGGGCTTTCTCCATTTTCAGGCAGCGTGCATACCTTCTCTGTATAATGAAATCTGTTTCTCCCCTTGGTACTTTAGCTCCTGTTCTTAAGTACTTACAGGAGAAATGCACTTCGTAAAGTCAGTCCCACTGTTTTGAATAAACCCAGAGCTTTTATACCTGGCTTTCATTTCCATGCTCTTTGATAATTATAATATTTAACAAGCAGTCTGATGTACAGGAAGCAAACTTGAAAGCATTTGCGATCAGTTTCGTGATGACACACACACTGCTAAGGTCAGGTAAACAACGGACTTCTGGGTTCTTGATTCTTTCAAACTGACACAGTACTACTGGTCAGGAGGAGGCCAGTGTGTGTTATGCCCTGGTGCTATTCGGAGATGTCAGCGGTCTCTCAAAACCCAGAAGCCAGCACAAAGGATGTACCACACAATTAGAAATGCAGGCTTTTACCCTTCTCTCCAGAATTGGTCCTGAGAGTGAGCAGTCAGAAGTGGCTGCAGCTCCAGGTGCGGCTGAAGTAATAATAATGCTTCACTGCCCTGAAAGGGTGTGCTCTTGCTTCTTCCTCCCAGCACGTTTTTTCCTTCCCGAGAGTCTGACAATGCTTTTGGGAGTGTGCAGTTGAGAATTAGGATGGATACTGGGACCTCCCTGTTCGTCAACAGTGAGCTCTTGCAGGATCAGGCCCTGGGTAGTTGGCTCAAAGAAGTTATGCTTTGCGCGTTTTGTAGCACTGCCTTGTGCAGGACAGAATATTGCCTAAAACTCATCTTGAAATGCAGAACGTTATTCAGTAGGTAGGATATTTTACAAGTACTTGGAAACGCTGTCATCTTCTGAAGGTCAGAGATTCTAATGAATTTTTGTAGTTGTTGGCCTTGTTGTTATCAGCTGGAAGGTGTTTCTATGTAACTGCCTACATCCAAGACTCAGTTAGGATACTTTTGCGTTTTTATCAGCGGCTGACTGAATAACTGACGGCAGTTTTCTTTTACTGAATTTTTACAAATGGCATTATGTACTGGTAAAGACATTTGAAGAAATTTTGACTGAAGTGCGGCCTTCCTGCGAAGTGTCACTGTTGTTGAAGTGAATATAAGTACTTAGCCCATTTTAAGAAGTACTTTGATTTCCCAGAAAGTTCTTTTCAGGGCCTTTTCTCCTTGAAACTGATGTCTACACTTTCCAAATCTGTCAGATGACATTGGCATGGTAGAAACAAACCTCTGCACCATGTGTAAACACGTATGAATTTCTGGTGCTCTGGAAAAAGAGCAGATGATGTGAATGTCTTGCTGATTTTAGTGAGTGTCCTCAGTTGACTATTCATGTAGGTATAGCATTTTCCTGTTGGCTTCTTGAATGAGTAAATTTGCTCTTAAAAGGTTAATGTGAAGTGTAAAACTTATAGGTAACTAGGTTACAGGTTTAACTTGTGTTTGGTTTGTGAGGACCCAGGGCTCTGTAGAAGATGGGGAAAATGCAACTGTGTCCTTTCCTCTTTTACACGTTCCTTCCTAGACATTTTCCACTGCACAAATAGAACATGTCAGTGGAGGCATGAAAACGAGTGTCAGGAGACAGTAGTTGCTCGCTACTCCTCTCTCCATTTCTGTCTCCTTAAATAGGAAGATCTCTGGAGGAAGTGTGGTGGAGTCAGCAGAGAACTCAGGGACGGCAGGCGGTACCTCTTCAGGCAGTACTTATCACACAAAATAGGCAGTGACAACAGCTGTGACCTGGGGAGTCCTTAAGTCCTGCCACGTGAGATTCTGCAAGCATACAGTGCTGGTGGTTGGTGGCAGTGGGGAAGGTGGCACAGTGTGAGCTGTAGTGTACACACAGCTCGGCCAGAATGGAGCTAGAGCTGTCAGCAGGGGGCACACAGCAGTTTGAAGAAGAGTAAGCTGCTTTTTTAAAATGCTGATCACTGATGTAGCATTCCTGGTACTGACTTTCTTAATATAATCACAGAAAGTCAGTATATGGCTGTATCCTGTATCAGAACATGTATGGAGCTGAAGAGTCTGGTTTGCTTTCATGCTGTGAGAAGAATATTAATAGTGGTTTCAGATGCTGTCTAGAGAGCTATTCCTCTAAAATGTTCCCTTTCTGCTGGCTTTTCACACATTGTGTGCCAAAACAGTGGAGAGGTTTTGGTACTTGATATTTTTTGAGGGCCTACTATGGCCAAAAAAATGAGGCATGTGTTTAATTCAAATTTGGGGGAACATTTATGAGGATGTCCTCTGACAAGGAAGCCTGTTGAGGCTCAGCACCTACTGTGTCTTTGCTGCATGAATGCTAATGAGCTTTCTTAAACATTTGCAGACAGTTGCCTCTGTTGAGTCCGCTTTCATATGGCAATGCTACAAGTGTAAAAAGCCTCAGTGGGCCCATGGTGGTTCAAAATTGTGATTGCTGGTGCCCTGGGTCTTAGGAGTGAGAGTCAGTCTGGGTCTCTCAGTGTTGGTCATCGGATCTGGCTCAGTGGTGTCGAAGCACAGTGAAGCTAAGCGAGCCTTTGAAGCAGTGTAGCACTGACATGGCATTGCCTTCCTGCTAATGAATGTCAGTTATCTTGACATGTCACAGATGTTTTTGTGCTGTTTTAAATTCTTTTAACCAGCACAGCTGCTAATGCAGCATTACCAGTCCTCTGTTTCTCAGGTATTTCAAGATCTGTCCAGAAAATAAGCATCAGCAGACTTGATGCTGTCTTGAGTTCTTCAATAATGGCTAGAGAGCTGCCTCAGAAGACCTGTGAAGCCTGTTGAGTTACATAGTGGGGTTTTAGCATTTATTTTATTACTAGTAGAGTGATAGGCATATAATCCTTATTATGTAATACAAATTAAACCTTCTCCTTCTTTCAAAATACCCAGTAGAGATATTTGTTGACCAGTTCACTCCCTCTTGTATTATTCATTTATATCTGTATATCACTGGCAGGTTTTTCCAATTCTTAATATTCTTAAGAAATGCTTTAGTATTTGTGCCCCCACAAGCTGTGCTTTTCATTGATGTTTATAAGTATCCTTTACAAGTTTCTACAACTAATACTGGTTTATACCCTTTAAAATTTTTATAGTGTAAATATTATATTTTTAATTGCCACTGCTGTTTGGCTTTATCTGAACTATTGTACTTTCCTCGTCAAATTGCTCCCTCATGTAGAATAGCTGCTTCTAATCCATGTGGTACACATTAGAAAAATTAAGAAGGAAGCTCTTCTGCCACTTCTGAAATGTCATGTGTGTAGACTTGATAGATGGGTATAAACTTAGCTTCAGTTGTTGACCGTTGTCTTCCTGACCATTTTTTAATGTAATGGGGGAGGTAGGTGGTTTCCCAGGAACTTGTGATTGCCTGCAGTTTGTTCATTAGTGTCATAATGAGTTTCTAATGGGACACAAGTATCACAGAATTTCCTGTAGAGATGTAACAGGAAGAGTCAGGTGTCAAAGCTGGTGTTTTTTGCCATGGCCTTTTTGGGAAAGAGAAGGTGCACAAAGTGGGTGTCGTCTTATGTTTGTAGCTGCAGGTAGGAATGGGAATTCTGGGCTGGTGGCAGAACACTGCATAGCAGGTTGTGTGATGTGTCTGGCCTGTTGGAAATAGAGTATTAAGTTACTCTGTGGAAAAAATGCCTTTTTTAGAAGTTACAAACCACCTCTGTGTAGATGGACAGCTGTATAGCTAGCCTTTGAGGGAAAGGGAGGTTGGTGTGGGGTACGCCTGTTCTTTATTCTTATACCTAACAGGATTATAGTACGTATGATAATCATCTTATTTGCTTATACAAACATTTTTGCTTACTGTATTAAAACATTGCAGTGCATTTCATGTAAGCTATTTGAGAAGACTGTTTAGCAAGTTTAACTAAGGCACAGTGTGAGTGCACCCTGATGTAATGTGGAAGAAGAGATTCCTGAAGTGCCTGCTCTGCTTTGAATTTTGGCTTCGGGTGCAATTTGTGTCAATCTTATCCATGCAGAGGATTTTATGTCTCAGTGATGTTTGCCTGTTGGAAGTACCTCACCTTTTGGGGATCACAGTGATGTTTTTTTCAACAGATCAGATTAGGTGTTCAGAGTGATGCCAAGTGTGTACCTGTACAGGGGGAAAGAAAAAACAAATTACGTGACATGGAATTTGTCAGTTTGTCAGTTAACACTGTGTGTGCCTTTGGTACTCCTGAGTACTGCCTTCAATCTTCAGCTTATCAGAAAGGGAAACCACTTCCACTTTTCCTGAGATATGTGGGTTAGGGTTAGGGGAATATATTTCTGAAATCAGAAGTGAACTGAATGTATTTCTGAACTCAGAAACACACTGAGCTATTTTAAAATTTACTTATGTACATATGTGTGTGTACAGCAACCAAGTGGCTTTGATAAACTTTGATGAATTTACCCACATATAAGATAATACACAATGCCACTTTACTTGCTTCTCATTTAACTTTTGTTTCCATACAGGTGCAGCGTGGTTATATTATTTCTTTACATGCTTATTTTATATATTTCATTAAACTGTACAAATTAGTAGTTTATTTACAGTTTATTTAATCCTACCTATGGATTAAAAGCTTTGACTGATACCATCTGAGCCAGCATATTAAAACTATTCATTTGCTTCTAGTATTTCATATAAAGGTGAGGATTATACCACACGTAACTAGTGCTAATTGGAGGAAGTATGCATAGATGCAAATTGTATTGGCAAACTTGAGCGTCTTACTGCCTTTTTGTTCCTGTAATCATGGTTTCTTCTGTTAAACGTGCTTTTTCCTGAAAATGGTAAACTGAAATAGAAAAAGCGAGCTCACAGAAAGTCTGTCTCACATAGTTCAGTATTCCCAATCAAAATCTGAGCATGTTTTTTTGTTGTTTCTTTTTTTGCCTGATGGAGTGGAAGCTTGTCATTGCCCTTATGAAATTCGGGGTTATTACTTGTATTCTACTCAGCTAAGTCACTTCTTGTGGCTTAAATAAGGAAGCACTGAAGACCTACCTAGGTCCCACTGTAGCAGATGGTGAAGAGGCCAGGTGACTTGTATCTTTCTGCTGTAGTCCCTAAGAGTCCCTAAGAGCCTGTTCTGTTTTCTTCCTCTCTTTTCACTCCAGGAAAGCAGAGTTTTCCCCATTGAAGAACTAATAGTTAAGAACTTTATAGAGGTAATAGTTAAGACACAGAGGTAAAAAGGGGAAGTTAGCACTTGTATTTTACATTAAATCCAAGAAACATTAGAGTTAACAAACCTTTTTATATAAGCAAATTCTATAATAAGTTTTCTTATGCCTTTTTGTGTTGCTTGATGTTTAATTTGGTTAAGAAATTGTATTAGGGGATATCAGAATGTTAGGTATTTTAAACTGAAAAGCTGCTTTAGCAGCTTTGTTTAGCTTGTTTAGTTGCCAATATGCTGAAAGAAGATTATGTTTGGTGGAAAAAAAAAAAGAATTTGAAATATAATTGGCATATTCTTAAATTTGTCTGGGACATAAATGCATATACTATATGATTCCACAGCCTTCTCAAATTTAGCATTTCCAGATTTTATTACCAGATTTCTGTCACACAAACTAGCACTAACTGCCAAAACAGTAACAATAAAATCATAGCTGTGTTCTGGCACTTTATATTTTTACAGTATAAAATTTTTGTTTACTTCTGATCTAAGAAGCATATTTGTAAACTAATGAAGATTGCTTCTGTTCGTATCAGGAGACAGTGTAGAGTGCTGTGTATTTATGTCACAGTGAGCACAGTGCAGCAGTCAAAGCTCTTGTAACTGCTTCAGAAAGTAAACTGTGAAGACTCAGCTCAGGAGAGTGAGGACGCCCCATTTGTGAAATGCCCTTCTGTTCAGACAGCAGTTTCTGTGGCCTGAAAGTCTGTTCTGGATTTAACTCCTGTATTCCAGCACCCACAGGTTTGGTGCCGCTGAACAAATGACAGGAGTTTCAACAATGTGTATGTAAAATGTGAATCTGTCATATGTGATTTGTATACATATACATGCCCAAGCCTTTAGGGTTCAAGAAATCTTGGGAATTTGTACATCATGGTAGCTGTAATGCCATACTGTCAGTCAGATCTTCTTCTCTCCATTTCTGTCGGTGAACTTGTGCTCTTTCACCTGCAGTGCTATTATAAAGCTAATGAGAAATCTGAATCTACATCTAAAAGCAAGTTTTGTTGTTCTGTAGAATGCACTGCAACAACAGAATTTCAGGTGTTCTTGAAAGCAGGTTTGCATGCAGCTGAACAAGAAAACTAGCAAATATATGAAAGTAGATTTGCATGTAATATTAGGTAGCCAGGTTTTGGGTTCTGTTTGTTTCTTTTGAATGAAAATACTAAAGCAGACATTGGCCTGTGTTGCTTTCTCCATAAAATGTCTGTCAGAGTGAGTCTTGAAACAGTCCTGGGATTCCCAGCAAGAATGATAGTGTCTGTGGTTGTAGCAGGTACCACATTGTGGCCAACTCTCCTGTTGCCCTTACTTAAAGGGAGGTTGAAGGACAAGAGTGATTGCACCTCTACTTGAAACACATGAGTAACACCTGAATGTATGTGTTCTGTTGCAGTCCTGGCTAAGAACCATGATTAAGCATTCTTCAGGCTTCAAATAGTTGGAAATCCCTGTGAAATCAGCTTTAAAACATGCAGATTATATCAATCTCAGAGACCATCAATTGTAGTGTTTGCCTGAACTGTACTGTAGATTAAGTTACATGATAACTGTAAATTGCAAACTAGCAAACCTGCGTGTGACTTATTTAGTAGTTCAGTATAACAGAGAGTACAGGGCAAAACTGTAATCAGTATAGAAGTGACATTGCCTTCTTACGGAATATGTAAGTTAAACAATGATCATTTGTATGTAGCTTCTGGTTTGTGCACATATTTGAATGTAAGTATCTTCTGGGTGAACTTCTACTGAGATACGCTCTTTCTTGCATATGACAAGGTGTTTACATGAAGTGGAAATAATAGCTAGAGAAGTTTGAGTTTTGGAATGATTTGTCTGTTTTTGTCATAGTTGACAGTTATACTGCACTTGATTTAAGTAATGATGCTTAATGGGTGCTTAATTTCAATAGTCTCTGCATGCCTTCCCCATAAGACTTGAACGGACATGAAAGATTGCATCAGCCTCAAGTACTGCTTTCTCCTTAGGAGCTCCACCTGTTTCTGCAAGCATCTATGGAGGACCCCCATTTTCTGTACTTAGAAGTGAAAGGTTTGCAAGAAATTACTCTCTAGAAGTGGGGTACCAGAGCTGGTATTTATGCCCAAATTGAATGAGAAAAATAGAAACAGTGCATTTCAAACTGCCAGAACTTCAGAAGTAATAGATGCTTGTGAAATGATTTCTTAATTTCAGTTATTTAGTTTGGCAGCAATCAGTTTAACAAGTTTGTGTGGATCAATCATGCAGGACTGTAAGTAGTAGGCCATTATTAACTGAAAATAACTGATGCATCATGCCAGCAGTATTTACCAACAATTACACCAAATTAGGCTAGTGTCGCAAAAATTTAACATTACTAGTTTTATCAAGAATACCTGTAAGCTGTTCCATTTCTACTAGTAAATATAGTTTAAAAAATAAAATATTTAATGATTTAAAGTTGTATTTTATTAATATACAGAGATATCCAGTATTATCCCAGCTTACTGAAATATATAAGCTATAACTTGTGGGTTGGCTAAATGAATGCTGGAAGGATTATACTTCATTTCATAATTGAGCAACACTTGTCATCCTTAATTCTGAAGTAGTGCCTCAAGTTCTGTTACAACACCAGGCCTGTCCTGTTCCTTACTGTCTCTGTGAGCATAAACAGCAGTCCTTCTACCTGGTATGTATTGTATTGAAAAGAATAGTCACCAAATATAAAATGCCTGCCTTTAAACTGATTCCTTAAACCATGAATAGATGCAATACTCAGAAATATTCTGTGACTAAATTTGCTGATGATTCTTAGTAACTTTTATCATGGAAGTGTTCCCAAATATTCAGTAAGTCTTTGACCATTGTAATTACTAATATTAGGCTCTTCAGATGTTATAGTTTCTAGGAAAATGTTGGATTAATGTCCCACAAATAAGTTACAAGTGCAAAAAAAGAGTATTCTGCCTCTGTTTCAGAGGCTATAACTGCCAGATTACCTTGTATCTGTAGCTTGGAAGCTATATCTTATGATTTCAGTTCATATACCTTAATGCCACTTCATTTGTTTACGCTGCATTCTTAATTAATGCAAAAATTAAACATGTGACCTACAGATGTGGAGATGGTTACCCAGACTTGCTTTGGATTTTGTCATCAAATTTCTGCTAACACCTTCATAATTACTGACTTACTGAAATTTAAAATAAGAAAAAAATAGGAATTGCAACATGTAAATTTCTTCTCCTTCCACCCCCCTCCCCCCAAGGAGCGATGAGTAAAGGATGTTGATAAACAGTGTGACCAGTGAACCTTAATTTCTTCTGTCCAAGCAAAAATTTCTCTCCTCACTGCAGACCGAGACTGGTTTCAAACTATGGTATAACTGCTCATTAAACTGCTATTTAGTGCACACGGAAGTTTCACTGTGGTGGCATTAAATCAGAAGACTCATTCTTTAACCATCATGTTTGTCAAAAGGAGGGGCTTCAGTCCGCTGCAACTTCTAGCCCTATTTCAGTCGACATTGCTGAGGGGTAGAGGACAGAGGTAGACAGCAAGTAATGTCATTTTCCATGGAGATTCATGCAGGCAAGAAAGTACATTAAAATGGCTTGTAAAATGTATCAGTGAGAGTGGTACAGATGTGGGCTGCAAATTTAGGAAAGAGTCAGTTTGAAAAAAGAAGTTTTAGCAAATGGCTTCTAATGGGTGAAATTTCACAGTAATACAAAATTTTATCATTCTGGTAGTTGAATTAGGACGTGAAGATGAATTTCAGTACAAGCTTTTTGAGTACAAAAGGCATTTTAATATAATCAAATTCAGTTTTAATTCAATTAGGATGATAGCTTGTTACTGTCATTTTCTTATTTTATATCATTTTAATTTCTAATTGGTTCTCTGATCCAGTTTAGATCCAGTTCAGTAAAGTTTGTCAGCCTAGCTGTATGTAATGGAATCAGGAACAAGCAGTTAGGGGTGAAGAGAACAGGAAACTCTTTTTAACCTGCTGTGCTGGTGGATGTGGATGCTTTTCTTTAATTTAGTTCCCGGGTACATTAACAAAGATGGTAACAACCTCCCTAGATCCAATGGACTTGCTGCACTTGACTCACTAGGTGAATCAAAGGAAGGAATAAACTATTCTACAGGCAACTGTGAGAGGGGTTTCTCCTTTCTCCTGGTTTCTGCTTTTCCACAGGATTTCGAAATGGTTGGCCTGTTTTATACCTTGACGTGTAATATATTGCCTTGTTTTCCTCTGTAGCCTGATGTAGTGGTTGACAGCCCTGCCCAGGGCAGGGAGGGGGTTGGAACTCGCTGATCTTTTAAGGTCCTCTCCAACCTGAGCTATTCTGTCATTCTGTGATTCATAATTTTTGAATGCTTTCTATACTAAGGGTAAATGAAGAAGAATGAAATGGGGTGACAGATTAAACATGCCATATTACTTTCCTCTTACTAGAGGCAAAATGTTTTGATTTGTCGAATAGATCAAGTAACAGCTAAAGGCAAGTTGTAGCCTCTTGCTAGAAAGCAATGGTAAAAAATGGAACTTTTAAACTTTATTACCTTGCTAGATCTCATCATTAATTAAAGGCTGTAAAATTGTAGTTCACTGTAAGATACATACGTGAAGTAAAGCTATGCAGTAAGATAGTAGTCTGTTTAACTGATTGTTTTTCTCTCCAAGGTTTGCCTTAATTTACTTTAAGAAACACGGACTTGTTTTTCTTGTTTTTTTTTGAGAGGGAGGAGCGCTGTCTAGGGGATTCCTAAGATGGATGTTCACTGAGGGACGTGACACACTAGAGATCTCTTTTAAAACCTTCTATTTTTAAGGTTACCTACTCACTTAAGTCTGTCCCCTTCACCTCTGAACACCTGATTGTAAGAACAGCCAGCTTGATCACATGTAGCTGACACTGGGATATCCAAAAGGAAACTTACAATCTAGTGTGTTCAGCCAGCCTCTGTTCACCCCCTACTGAGGGATCAGAAAGCACTTCTGGGAAGTTTCTAAAGCATCATTTTGCTTCACATAGGCATCTTGTTTCCAGGACAGTTTGGACCTGCCTGCATTTGTTTGTTCTTTGCTGCTCTGTGCAGTCCAGGCTGCAGGGCGCTCTGGGAAGAGAAAGTAGTTTTAGTTCCTGGGCCTTAATAGATTTCCTTCGCGATTTCATCTCTTCTAATCAGAAAAGGTAGGCGGACTTTGTATGATCAGCTTTGCTTTGTTTTGCTTCCTTCATGACTAATAAGCCTAGTTTCTAAATCAGTCACTAAAGGAAGTGAGATTTGTTTGTTTGCACTGTCCAGCTGTTGATGAGTTTAGGGCCTGCAGGCTGACTTCCATCAGGACTGACAGAACAGCGAATGGAGAAATACTGTGTTTCTGCCACATCAGAAGAGAGTGGGAGCTGGGCTGAGGAACAGCATAAAACGGAGGAGGCAGAGGGGAAATCCCCACCCGGCTCTGTTGGGCCCAGAGGCCTGGTGTGCATGCTCTGGTGCTGGGCTGGCACTGGGAAATGGCTTTAGCAGGAACTGAGGGCCCTGGAGAGAGACTGGGGAAGGAGAGATGGAGCCAAGAAGGGAAATGGATCCTAGAAGGGCTGTGGCAGTCATGGATGAAGAGGGCCTACGCCTGTACTCTGTGAGAAGACTGCCAGATGCATTCATGAGAATTTATCTTTTTAATTCACTCTGGTACCAGTGGAAGTCCTATTATTTGCATGGTGCACGTACGTTGCTTTCTCCTTTTTAACAATTTCTAGTTTAAGGCTTACTGAGGTGTGGAAGAGCAGACTTTTATGAGTCTGTTGCTTTAAATTTATCATGCAATTCTGAAATGCTTTCCTTTTGGGGCTGAGATGTCATTCTCTAACAATAGAGGCACTTCTGGCACTTGATAATTACTGCTCTTAGAAGGGACCAGGGAGATAATACGATGGCAATCGGAGTGGAAATGGAAAACCAAGGAGATAAAATTTCTTTAATAACATCTGTTTCATGACATTCTGACATAAGGTACTTGCTGATAGTCAAAATTGTCTTTTGCATGGCAAGTGATGAGGGTGAGAAAGGGTCCATCAGACACCTCTGGGGACAGAGGTAAATAGGACATACTATGCACATGTTTTTCAGCAGTAAGATCATTTGCTTTTCTTCGCCTTAAGATAGGTAATAGCTTTCTTGAAGTCCACAGTGAGTTTCCTATATGAATTTCCAGGTACAAGACATAGTTTTAAGTTATCTTTGTTTGAAGAAACTCAAAAGTGATGTATTTTTAAATTATACAACCTTCTTCCACTTCCTCGACGTCAGCTTCTGTGAGTCTCGTTCTCCTGTAATAACAGTGTTACCGAATAATAAGTTCTGAGAAACTTTATTTAAACAGCATGAATGTGATCACCAGCAATGCCAGTACTTTGCCATTTGCATATACAAGGAAATTCCTTTATTATCTTAATAGTTGTTCTTCTTTCATCCCAATATACGTAGTCTCGCAGGTTGTTTATCTCTGCCTGTCATGGACGTGCAATCTGCGGTGCTACGTTTGAAGTCCATTTGAGCTCCCCTGATTCTTGCCATATATGGCACAATAGACTGCCCAAATTTGGTCAAATATTTTTAGCCACTTAGTCATATGTCTTTTAATGTGCTGCATATGTAAGCTTTTGATTCACTTAGCAACAGTATTTTTATGAGTAGTTCTTGCCAGTTTTTCTTACGTATAATTGAAAAACAGGCAAAGTTTGCTCTTTGATAGGTTGTGTCACTAACAGACGGTCTGGCTTTTTTTAATAGTGCCGATCAATTTTAAGATATCCTTTTTTCACATGTTATGCATTTTGGAGGATTGCAGCAAGCATGAGTATGTAGCCTATTGAAATGTAATACTGAAAGATCTGAATTTAACAGCATTCAGAAAGTTGTGAGT
Source organism: Tympanuchus pallidicinctus (assembly GCF_026119805.1). NCBI lineage: Eukaryota > Metazoa > Chordata > Aves > Galliformes > Phasianidae > Tympanuchus > Tympanuchus pallidicinctus. The sequence continues at coordinate 24,602,071 of NW_026294802.1, forward strand.
TCTTCTGGTATAAGTTTGTTTTGCATATGATGAACTGGTGGATATTATGAGATAGGTAGGATATCTGTGATCAGGCAAATTGCATTTTTTCCAGAAAAACATGATGTAATACATGTGTGAAGCATGGCTTGGCTAATGTTTCTGTGAAGTGTAAACATCTGTGTTTCCTGAACTGCTTTTCTTCCTGATCTGTTACTACGTCTCACGATTAGTTCCTTTCATTCTGAGTAACAAAATGACTTGCAAAGAAAGGTGATTATTTTATTTAAGAGCTTATTAATACCATGTGGGCATTGTGTGCTGATGCTAATAACTGGAAGAAAATGAAGGCAGTATCCTTGAGGAATTGGTAGTCTTTACTGTTGAAGTATGCCAATAAACCAGTTATTGAAAGAATTGCTGATTATAGGGATGGAAATTAGTAAAAAGATAATTTGGAAAACCCTTTAAGAGGACACATTTCAAGAGTATCTGAAAAGGTAGGGAGGAACTTAGGTTTATGAAAGTTATTATTTTAAGAGTGTGTTTGTTTTTAATTGAAGAACAAATAATGCAAGCAGTTTGTTGCACTCTGGTTGCAGTCCAGCAGAAAGATTACTGATGAAGAAGCGCAGATGAGGCTTGTTATTAAAGCAGTTCTTTGTTGCATTCTAAATGAAACTTAAAGTTCATACCTTACTAAAGCAAATGGGGTCAAAGAAGGATAATTTCTTGCTGTTTTTGTCTGGTTAAACAGGACAGCAGTGTGTCTTCTGTATATTTTAACTGCTGCCTCAGCACTAGAGAATGAGGGAAAGCTTTGAGATTTGTCTTGGAAAGCACAGTTGCTTAAATAAGGAAATCTGTGGTTTTTACAGTAGGAGAACATAATTTTCAGTCCTGATTGTTGTAGAAGTATGCTAAAAAGTAATAGCTATACCTTAGTTGCATTTTTATGAGACAGATAATTCTCTGGAAGGATTTGGGAGCCTGGTAGTAGCAGTTCTCATTTCAGTCTTTTCGTTTTGTAGTACTGTTGATTTATTAAGGTAAAAAAAAAATTAATAGCGGTCTTGTGGAGTCTGTTTTGAGTCCTTGCTGTCTTGAAGTGCAGAGGGACTTTTGTCTGTGTTACTCTGCCCTTTTAAGGGCAGCAGTATGGAAGTTGGCAAGAAAACGCACTGAGCACCCTGTGAGAAAAATACTCAAACACAGAGAAGAGAGGCAAAATAGGAGCCAGTCAAGATGGGGATCTGGAGAGTGCCAGAAGTTGTGCATGTCCGCAGCACTACTTGTTTGGTAATGAAAATGTGTGCTCCAGAGGTATAGTATGTGCACAAAAGATAATATCTTTGCAATGTGCTGAACTGATACTCAAGTAAGTTTATAAACGAGAGCGATCAAAAGACTGTTAAAAGAGGTATGGTGCTAGAACATGCTGCGTAGAAAACAACAGGCTACTGTTGAAATGCAGCGTAGCATCCCCTTCCACACTCCTTAGTCTGAACTACTAAAACCATGTTACAACACTGTTTTCAAAACTGCTTCCCATCTCTTGACTACAATAATTCTACTTTATGGTGTAGTGATTGGCTGTTGGCAATTGTGATGTAATTCACTTGACTAAGCTGGACCTAGAATGGAGCTAGAACCTGGGGGCCTGGTAAAGGGAATGACTTTGTACAGGACAAACATTTTATACCAGTGGCTCTGAATGGGTTTTCAGAAAAACAGAACCAGTTTACCTGAGGAAATCACATTCATTGGTTTTGTTAAACTCTGTTTAAATTATTGTGTTAAAGGATTTGCTGACAAATTTCTAAGTGGTGTTTTTTTCTCCAGTTCTTTCTGTCTTGCTGTCAAATCCCAGCAGATAAAACTTGCTTCCACATGGTACCTGAAAGCAATTATTTTTTTCTTAAAGATGCACAATATTGTAAAAATAACTTTAATGTGAACTGATTTCTTACATCTTTCTTTCTTTATAGGCTTGTATAGATGATAACGTAGATATGGTGAAATTTCTGGTGGAAAATGGAGCAAATATTAATCAACCAGATAATGAAGGCTGGATACCTCTACATGCAGCTGCTTCCTGTGGATATCTTGATATAGCAGAGTAAGGCTTTTTCCTCTATATTTCAAATACATGCATTTTGCTAATATATTGTTGGAGGGGTACCAGAAGTAGACTGTTGGGTGATTTTCAGAAATTATTTTCCACTGGTGGGGGGGAGGCATGGGGAGAAAGTTCTAATTTACATTCTGTTTGTAGTCTGAACCATTATCCCAGGATATGTCTATGTGTAGGAGACTGATTTTGCAATTGTATTTCCAGTCTTGAAACTTTTGTTTTTCAGGTGTGGTATGAATTGATGACTTCTGCTAAGTATTTTGGCCGTAGAACAGAATCTTACTGTTGAAGTTAGATGCCTGTTAGGGCATTAGTTAAGGCTTACACGGCAGTGAATTCCAGCAGTGGTTTTGATGTTATTTTCTAAGCCTGTTGAGGACCTCTGAAGATGCGTTAAAATCATTTTTTTTCCAGAGGTTGTATTTCTTAACCTGAAGCAATGACTGATCTGAGACATTGTAGGGCATGTGTTGTTCAGAATGCTGTGCTTGCAGTAAGGAGGGTAGCAGTGTTTTTTGAATACCCTTTGGGTATATGCAGACTTGACTAATTCTGCTAAACTCTGTGTCGTGTTTGATCCCATGTAGGGCTTGGATCAAATGTAAGGTAGTAATCTATCATGCAGTTACTCTGATGTACTGATTGCAATTGAAAAGTTTGACGTTTGTAACTTCAGGAGATGGTTTATTGGTTTTCTTTCTGGTGAGTGTGAGAGATTTGGTTGTTCGAATTTTAAAGGAAAGGAGAAGTTCTGGAGATTCTTTTGTTTCTCATTTTCCCTGTGAATTTTTTTTATTTTTTTGCTTTTCAAAGGTTGAAGTGCTTTGTGTAGTCCTTATGTAACGGGACACTGTGACTGCTGACTTCTGTAATCTGCCTTTCTACACTAAGCAGATGTTTGATGCTGTAATCTCTCTTGCATGCATGTTGGAAGTGTTGACTTGTTGGCCATACTATGACAAGAATTTCCCTACAAACTGAGATAATAGATGCCTTTCTTCAGTACAGTAGAGGTAAAACACCTGCTTTTCTCCATAATAGGAAAAAGTTGAGTAAATGTTCTCTATTTGGCATTGCAACCTAGGTTAGACGCAGCTGTGCAGGGAGGAAGGAGAAATGCATTCCCTTGTCCACAAGAAAACTTAGTAATCTGAAACCTATAATATTTCTGAAGGTTCCAGTGATTTTTATTCCCTCAGTCTTTGAGAGGACCTGTTGACATACTTTCCTGAAATGTCCTTTAAAGAAGTGAGATTATTGGAGTATAATCCTGCAGGATATGGGACATCTAAGCTGCTGGAAGATCGAGGTTTTTAAGGTGCGAGGCATTTTAGAAATAGGCTCTTGAAACTGTTTCCCATGTACATCAAAGAGAGAGGGGTAACCTGACTTAAATGGTGTGGAGTTTAGATCTGGAATGGCCTGGGGAGTTCAGATTTCCTTCTGACTACCCCTCCAGGAGTGAGCTCAGCTTCAAATAGTTTACAAAATGGACAACAGAATTTGCCGCTCAGGCAAAACTTGGGGAAGGGGAAAGGGTTGTGTGAGAAATTACATGCATTAGGAATTTTGTTTGGTGTGTGGCACACGTTGGATTCAGCGTTTGTTCCGCTAAGAATATACCTTTCTTGGAAAGCACAGAAGTGTGTATGTCTGTGGCTGAAGCCAATATGTATCATTTTAAGTGGTAAATTGTCTTGTTCAAGAAAAGGAGCTCTTTGGATAGATTGGATCTTTGGATAAATTATGGAGATCATATTTAAAGTTCTGAAAGAAAAAAATACAGCTAGTAGCTTGGCATTTCTGTGTCCTTATGATGTGGACTGGTATTTTTGTACAATGATTTCTGCTCATTTCCTATTTTTTAGAAGGAAATAGAGGAAAAAAAGGATCAGGGAATGTGTTCTGGTGTTCCCAGCTTTATTAGTAAACAACCAAGGAGAGTCTGACTTGTGTTTCCTTTCTTTTCCTTCTCTAAAACTTTTACCTCATGCGCACATTTGTATACCATCAAACTGGGAACTCAGCAATGTGCTTTAGCTTTCTCTGCTGCCACCTCGGGTGTTCTGAGGGCTTCCCTCAAATGTGAATAGTGGAACTTTTCTCTCAGAACAGCATAGTTTGTAAAATCCTCCAAATAAGCTGATGTAGTTAATATTGTGATTTTGTTTACAATGCATATATTTTTAGAATTCATAAGAAAAAAAATCAACACTATATAGAATAGTTTATTTTTTCAGGATTTCATTTCTCAAAGTCAAAAATTGTATGTAAGACACAGAGTTAGGAAATCGGCATCTTTTCTGCTATGAAGGGCATTTATGTGTTTACAGCATATTATGGGGAACTTCTCACTCTAAGTATGTTCTCTTTATGTTGAATATGTACACACTTGCAACCTTAATATTCTTTGTGCATTTGTGTGCATTGCTCTTTAGGCTTAAAAGAAGTGGGAGGAAAGTGGAGGAAAGAAAGCAGAAGTTCTGTTAATGATGCATGGTACTCTTGCCTGATCACTAACCAGGGCCCTTGTGTGAGGTCTAACCAGGATATGTTGTGCTGGAGTTTGCAGATCCATTAATAGGATGTGAAGCCTTCTTTCTGCTTTCAGAGAGAAAAAAAAAAAGTGAATCATTAAATCCTAAGCTTCTTCTGATGCTTCTTTGACCTCCGTAGAATTATACCACGATGGATAATGTACTGTCTTACAGAGTGATAAAGATTTCTGCTCATACTGCACCATCGTCTTACAATTCAGATGTTATTTCTAAACATTCTATCCATTTGCTATTAGCAGCAATTTCGTATTCTGTACAGTAAATGGAAATGGCACAGAATCACTCCCTGGTTAACAGGGGATCGTGTGCCCGTGAGATCAGTGTAGGATCATTCCTATCTCTCTGTGCTTTCAGAGAACTGCCAATCATCTCTCTATTAATGCTGCTGTTTGCCAGCAGGTTGCACACTGCAGATATATTCCCAGTCCCAGTGCATCTTGCACACATCAGTTCTGTAACATCTCCCAGCAGCATCTCCTGTCCCATTTCAGTCTGTAGCTTCTGTGGAATGTTGTTCTTCTCTTGAGTGTGCTTCCTGTCTCCTTTAAATGCGTGTGTCTTCTACTTTAAGAAACGTCAGCGTTGTAAGTTACACTTCATCTGTTTTATGACCATATGAATTAGCTTACAAGTAATAGCAATATGAATGTGTTGGATATTGTTGCCAAAACAGGTGGGTTTTCTGTAGGATGATCTCCTTGTACTTGTTTCTGTTTTCTTTTTCTTATACAGAAAGCTTTCTATGAAGGAGATTTTTCTTTGCCTTCAGTTTGTTAGCACAGACTAAAATTTCAACATCAAATGCTTTGAAAAATTACAGTTATGGGGAAGCAAACTAATGCAGAAGCCGTTTGGCAGAAATGTTGTATCTGCATTCTTTAAGATATTGTTTAATAGGTAGGAGCCTTAAATTCAGCTTTCACAGAAGCATGAACACATCTAATAGAACTGTTCAGGTGAATGTAACAAATTGATTTGTATGATGGAATTCCTCTGCAGTTTAAAAGCCTCTCTATTGTATTAGTATTGGGTAATAAACACATTACTCTTCAGAATGCAGAAGACAAGAACAAACATACTAGTGTATCAGGAAATAATGCAGAGTGGTATTCAGGCAACAGAATTTTAAAATACTTTTTCTTTACACCACTTTGTGTTGTACCAGATTAATATAAAATAAATGTAAAATGGCATATATTTCTCTCAATTTTTCTCTTATTGAAAAATTATGTGTGAAAGTGTACTTTCGTGTGGGTCATTTACAGTGCCTAGCTGTGAGCGTGGGGTTGAGTTTTGAGTTTGCTTGTGAGCATTTGCAGGCTACTGTATAGTTTTACTGCTTAAATACAAATGTATTTTCATTTTTGCCAGAATGGAAGAATGTTTATCTTTCAGAAAAATGTATGAAAAGCTTTTTTTTAAAAAAAAATAAAGCAAAAAACAAAAACCCATGTAATTAAATTCAATTAATTATTCATCTGGCAGTTACACTTTTGTCTGTGCTGCAAGAGAAAGGTTTACTTTTTCTCTGGACTGACTCTGCAAATTGCAACGTTCAGCTTAGGCAGCATAGCAGTGAAGCAGTCAGGGTTCCAGGAAATGCATAAGGATCACCCCTTTCCTACACAAAAAGGCAGTGCACGTCACTTTACTTTCTGAGGATTGTTTCTTGAACTTTTTCTTTCGTGGGGAATTCACCTGTTGCCGCTCCATGGGCTGCTCTTCTTACTCCAGCTTGTAGTACTGACCCCACGTCTCAACACCGGTGACGATGCGATCCAGGAAATCATTGCCTTCAGCCTTATATTGGTTCATTAGGTTCTGATAAACTCACATATGGTGTTCTTTCTGTTCCTCTGTGAAAACATCTGGGACAAGCTTCGTGATATTCCTGCATCGCCAGCATTATTTCCAACACATTGAAGCCAATATTCAACTCCATACACAGTTCTCTGATCATAATCCACCGATTTGCATGGGTAAGCTGATGGAGACTTTCTTCATTTTGTGGTGTGACAGCCGTGCATGGCTATTTGGAACATGGCTTGTCTTCATGTTGCTGTCAGTGCTGCTGAAAGGCACCACCCACTGCCTCACTGTGCCTCACATCCACTGTTTGGTCTTCATAAGCATTCAGCAAGCATTGATGAATGCCAGTGAGTGCCATTTTTTCCGCACTGAGGAATTGAATAATACACCTTTGGTTCATACACAATTCCATGTCAACCACTATTTTGTCAGATTGCTTCTTCACTGCCATCTGTCACACAGCAGCAAAACATAATGGAATATTGGTGGGAAGGTTCAGTCATGGCTTCTGCCATTCCACCAGGATCCACCTCTGATATTGTGGACCAGCGCAGTAAAATAGGAAGCATTACTTTCAAAGCAGCCCTCATAGTATTCCTCAGTTAGAACTTAACAGCTAGAAATTCCACTTCTTCCTTCCCAGACTTGTTGGTGGCTTAACATATCCTTTCCTAACAAAGTGATAATGCTGTGCACCTCCAAAGACACTAATTTGTCTGCAAAAACACTGTTCTCTTGTTAAGAATTATAAGCACAGGAAGGAAAAGCAGAACATGAAGGTAATTGTTTTGCTTTTATTTTGAATGATGTGCATGGTATTAACTGTCTGAATAATTCAAAGAATATGAAGGAGTCAAAAGTGTCATCCTTTGCCTCACCTCCTTTCCCCAGTGTGTAAAGCTCATTTTAAAAGGCTTTTTTTTTTTTTTTTTTGAGTAGCCACTGTCTTGCTGTTGGCGCCTGTCTGTGTCTGTGGGCTCCAGCTGCCTGTAAGTGAACCCAGCCAAACTGGTTTGCTGAGACCTCAGCAAGCCCTTGTCCCAGGATGTCTCTATTTTAGTGACACCCCAGTGAGACTGCACAAGTGATTGCTGTCCTGTGTTCAGGGGACTGAGAGATGATCCTGCCATCCTGCAGTTGAATACATGGATGTTCAAATCTAGGTGTTCTGCTTGAAGTTCTCACTGCCTTAAAAGGACTGCTGCATAGACTGGATGATAGGGATTCCCGCCCCTGTTACAAGGATGACTCCAATGCTCATTGAGCAACAAATAATGAAGGGAATTCAAGACATTTTCACCATATGCTTAATGTGATCTAGCTTGAGACTACTGCAGAAACAGGCAGCCATTCCTTCTTTTTGCTTTCTCCCCTCCTCTGCAGGCTTGGGACTCTTACTCCCCCTCTAGCAGTAGCTAACAATCACACAGCAGCATGGTAACCATTAGTATAAGACTAGGCTGCAGGGGTTTTCAAAAGTTTATTCTTTCTTGGATCAGTGAGCTGATCTGGCTTGCCAACAGCAGTTGGCACAGATTTGCAGGCATTTAAAATAAAAAAAAAAGAGTCTGGGCTGCTTTTCAGGCACCTCTGAGCAGAAACCTGCCTGTGGAACGCTTACTCTGCTGAGCTGAAGTCTCTCCTTGTTCCCCCACATCACAACCCCCGAGCTACCTGGTGCTTCTGGATGTCCTTCTGCAGTAGCTCAGAATGGTGGAACCACAGTGTAGCTTTCAGAGCAGTTTCTAATTAGTTTTTTTCCAAGTTTCGTTAACTTGATCATCTGCAGGCATGAAGGTATTGCTGGAAAGAAATAGCAGGCCTACAGGAAAGCTGTGGAGGGACTTTTCATCAGAGTGTAGTGATAGGACAGGAGGCAATGGCTTTATACTAAAAGAGGCTTAGATTAACTACAAGAGTAATTTCTTCACTATGAGGGAAGTGAGGCACTGGAGCAGGCTGTCCTGAGAAGCTGTGAGTGCTCCATCCCTTGGCAGGTTGGATGGCCTTTGAGGCACCTTGAGGTAGTAGAAGGTGTCCCTCCACACAGCAGGGGATTGGAACTGAATTGTCTTTAACGTCCCTTCCAGCCCAAACCATTCTGTGATGAAAATGAAAAAGGACCTAAGATGAACCTTAACACGACCCACTTGGGAAATGAGAAATAGGACTTCAGAAGGATATGTTGTAAAACTAATCAGGTGGCAAAATAAAAGCAGGGAAAGAAAAATTATTCCAGCCACAGAATAACAGCTTTCTGGAAGAATGACTGACTCCTTACAACTTGACAGTGGTAAAGGTGGAATGTTTGTTTTGATAGCTGGGGAAATATCACTGAAGCTTTGAAAGATTGGTTCAGTTAATGCTCTTCTATTTGCTGCCTTGTTTCCTTCTGAAAGGAGGGTTTGGCAAAAAGAAGATTAAGGATATTGCAAGATTGTTTATTGGTCAGCAAGGGAAGAAACAGCACAGGCTCACATTGCAGTCTCTCTTTTTTTTCCCCCCAGCTATAGCATTCATTCATTATCAGGAGCGTGGAAGTCCCTCCTCTTGCAAACTGTCATGAGACCTTTACAAAGGTGAAGCTAAATTCCATAACAGAAAAGAACAGTCAAACTTGAAGATCACTGAGTTAATATCAACTGGCTTTTTCTTTCATGAAGATGTACCATGGCAGTGTACTGTTTTCAGTATGTTTTTGTGTATGTGCATATGTCCTAGGAATAACAAAACACTGATTGAGTTGTTTAGGTTGATGGTGAAATCTGCTTTTTAAAATCATGTCATTACGTGGAAGAGTTTAATCTTTACTGCTGAGTAGCTGAGTAGTACATCTGGCATTTGAATATACACCAACTGGCAGAAATGCACATTAAGATATGGTTGATAGGTTAGCAGAAATTATATGGCCTGCCTGATTTGATACCTCTTTGTTCAGCCAAGGCTGTCTGTCACTGTACGATGCACAAAAACTGTGTGTGCTCTATAGCTGACTTCTTCAGATGGGATTACTGTGTGCATTGCCATTTGTGACTTTATTTGTAAGCATATTGCCTTTCTGTTCTTAGAAAAGTAGGTGTAATGTATTCTTCAGTTTAGAGATATCTTCTGCAAGGCTGTATGATTGAGTAGAAGGGTCTAATTCATTGGGTCTAATGAAAAATCAAGGGACAGATGCGTAGTGTAAAGCTCAGAGTGCCCTAATTTTTTGGCTGAAAAAGAGTTTAAAAGTGCAGCTGAGGTTAAAAAAAAATCCTGCTCAAGCAAGACTGATATGATATGATACAAAGATGTGATATGCATAGGAAAGATCTTGTTTATCCCAGAACATAGATTTTATTGGTATCCCAAGAACAATTAACAGTAGTTATCTTACCTATGAATTCTGAAGTTAATTAAATGTGAGCAGCTGAGTGACAAATACGTAGGAGTATTGGTTTCAAGTGTTGTTTTCTAGGAGAAAACATGGGTGTGGTATAGGTTATCACTTCACTGTACTTCAGCTTTTGTTTTCTTTAAGCTTTTGCGTAAATGTGTTTATTTTGAGCTTGATCCTCTTCTGCAGCATGCAGTAAGTTTTCTAATGGCATTAAGGCCTTTTGTGCACCTATTTGTCCTTTCTTAAAGCTGTGTCGTTTGTTGGATGTTCCCAGCTACGTCATTTCAGTGCAAGATGATTGTGATCTGTGTACATGTTTCTAGTCTTCTTATCCCTTAGTGAGGCAGGGTTAAGGCAGCTGGAACTATTCTGAAATCCATGTCTATGGACATGTGGTGTCCATGGAGATGTGGGGCTGCTGGACTCTGAGATACTGGGATACAATTCAGATACAGAGATCAAAAATGTAATTCTGTTTATAAACAGCAAATATGACAAGATAAAAGTATAAAAACAGGAATTATTGGGACCTTCTGATTGCAGATGAGGATACTGCTCATCAAATATTTGAATGAAGAATGAGAGTTCCTTTGGAGGAAATGTGTTTTCAAGGAAGTTTGAAGTGGACCAAGCAGGTGAACAGCTGCTGTACATTGCAGATGGACAGACAGTTCCTAGCGAGGAGTCGGACTGAGTTCAGTGCTGCTCCATGATGCTAAAAGCTGCACTACGGCAGCAATGTTTTAATACTGAGATTTGGTCACTGTAGTATTGTGTAACTTGATTATTAACAAGGTAAATTCTATGGCGTAGAGATTATATCTTTGCTTATATTTGTTTAAGTACAGTAAAAGGGTTTTTCAGAATTGATCTTGGTTTAAATTTCTCTGGTATAAATGCCAACGCGTCACCGTTGCAGGAAAATAAGTTTGTCAAGTTAAGTCCGAACTCATAACTTTCAGTGTAACAGAAAGACATCAGTCTCCTGTAGCATCACAGATTCTGACCTGCAGCAGTGCTACCCTTGGCAAAAGGCAGGAGGCACAATGATCTGGCTCTGCCATCACTTCTGGTTGGTGAATGTTCATTTGAGGAGGGTGTGCAGCGGCATGATTTCCCTTCTGGCTCCTTTTCTGCTTCAGTGCTGTTGTTTGCTCTTCTTTTAAACCAGTGTAAGTCAGCCCTAAGTTTTCATCTTGATGACACCATAACGCTGGAGGATTTGCTACAGGAAAGCATTCTGAGCACTGAGACCATCATGTAGTGCAGTTACTGTACTCATAGTTGTAACAAGACATTTTCAAAGCTAATCAATTTTGCATTCTAAGATGCAAAACAGATAATCAGCCTTATATAAAAAAGCAGTATTTCTAGAAAAAAAAAAGCCAATTATCATCTGTGGTTGAAAAACAGTGTATTTTTATTGTAAGATGTTGCAGTGTGTCACTTCTTTATTTCTAGTATTTTTTGAGAACGTTGGACTTCCAAACATGTTGGTCTCGTATCTCAACACTTGATCAATTGAAATTCTTTTTTTCCTTTTATTTAACCAACTGTGTTAGTTTTGAAAGTGATTCCCACAACATTTTATATGCTTGAGCTTGAATAAATGTCATGCATTCACTGGCCAGTAGAGAAAGTGTTGATTAATTTTTCAGAATAAACGTACAACGAAACTAACATCTGATGTGCACTTGAAAAGTATCTCAGTTTCATTTGATTTCATTCCCGATGAAGTTTTTGCACTGTACTTCTCCTGGCACTACCAGGCTGCAGTTCTTATTTGGGGGGCAGGGGTGGGATTAGGTTCTAGCATGTGTTTCCCTATATAGCTTTCTTTGTGTTTCCTACTTTCCTCTTCTCAGTCACTGTTTACTTTCACCTAAACATTGCTCTGCCACCCCTCATGTGTCTTTTCCTCTATATGGATACGGTAAAATATGTAGGCTTAGTTCCTTTTCATATGCTGCAAGTAGGAATTTCTGCTGTTTCATCTTTGCCCTGTTAAGGTTTAGGTAGCTGCCTACATACAAATACCTCTAGAGCTTCTTGCTGTCTTTTTTCATAGCTTTGTTGGAACTCAGGAAGTCTTAAGGCTAACCAGATACAGTTATCTGCACCGTTTCTTCCATGTTCTTGCATACTAAAAAGGAAAACAGATGTGATTTGTTTTTAGTTGCTGTGCTTCCTTGGGGTGAGCAAGTTACATTGGAGGCTAGGGACAGCCAGCTCAGTGTTGTTCTGCTGTGTTTCAGTGTTCATAAGTACTCTTCAAAAGCACAAATGTATTTCTTATGTGAATACGTTATTCAGAATCAACAGAAAGAGCTGTTTGCCTAAGGGGATTTTTTTTTCTCATCACTGTACCGTACTGCTTGGATCACATTGGAGGTACTTAATGATTCTGAAGCAGAGTTGTGTGTGTGTTGAAGAAGCTTTCATAGCAGATTTGAGAATGAGAACAAGCTGGATTTGCTCTATTTGGAAGAGCTTTTGCATACATTTCTAAACACATTTCTATATCACTCCGTTTCTAAATCAGTCCATAATTTAGGAAAAACATACTTTCAAATTTGGGCTAAATAAGTGGAAATTGAAAAGAAATCATCACTTCCAATTGGTTTAAGTCATTTGGTCAATTGTTTCCCAGCAATGATTTCTTAATCACTTAAAGAATGTTTCTAGCTATGTGAAATTCCCTGCTCTTAACAATTTCCAGAAGAAATCATAAATTCACCTGACATCTGTGGTTGATATCAACTAGCTGCAAATCTTCACTCATGTATTTCAGGAGCAGTAATCAGCAAGTTTTGCCAAATAATCCAAGCTGGCCTTATTTACCCCAGAGTTTTGTGTAGCAGCTTGTAGTGCTCTTAGGGTGAATGTTCCTGTTGCAGCTTTTTGTTCTCAAATGGGAAAGGTGAGAGAATCTGCTAAGATTTGCAAAGAGAAATAACCTTAAAAATGCGTGATGGATCAATCGTGGTTTAAGTTACATTGGAGGAGCCTTTCTTATCTCAGCCTTTCTACTCAGTGTTGATTGTTCAGAGACAGAAGGTTGAGGTGCAGCTATGACTTGTTGGCATCAGTTGTGTTTTGCACAATAAAACTGAATAAGGCTTCCTGCTAGTTTGTTTCTCAAACCATTTGATTTTCTCACTACATCAGCCTTGAAATTATTCAGAGCAGATATTCTCAGCCCAATGAAATTTGTGTCATTTTGCTTACGGTATTTCGCTTGGAGCCTTCATTTCCTACTTCAGAGCATCTGTAGGTAGACTCAGGGGAAGAGAGAACTGCAGGACTATCTCACCTGTGCAGAGGTAGGAGCAGGGGAACTATCTGAAGGCTGGTGCTCAGAATGTTTCAGGATCTCTGTGCATAGCCACACACCCCATGTCACCTCTGTGGGCACTCGCCGTGCTTCCTGAGACCTCTAAGTCATGTTGGGTATTAATTAGCTTCAGCTTTGAATTATTTGAAGTTGTGTTTTGTGTTTTTCTTTAATCTGTCACTTTAAGCAGTTACATTGACAAGTTCACTGTAAGAATCATATGGAAGCTGTGATTTAATCCCTTGGTGAGTTGTACAGTCTGTACAACTTATAGCTTACCTTGCCTTGCCCTTAAATATTAATTTTTTTCCCCCTAAATCTAACAAAACAAAACAGACAAACCAAAAACAGTTTTGAGAAAGCCTAGGGAGTTTTAGTTATCATTTCCACTTCAGACTGAGTTAATGTTAACATTTTTAGGAACCTAAAAGTGAAACTGGCACTGATTCTTTAAAGAAATATTCCCAGGCACTCAAACTAATAGAAGCCTTCAAAAGAATCAAGTGTTACAGCTTCAATGTACTTAAAAAATAAATTTGAAACAGCAATCTTAACATTTTAGAGCTTCAATCTGTAAGATGTGGCTTGAATGTCTGCTTCTTTGGCCCCATACCAGTGTCTTTTTGAAAAGAATTTAAATCATCTACAAAGATGTATTCTAAATGTTTTTTAAGACTTTATTTGCTGAAAGTTGTCTTAAAAGGAGGCCATTAAAATATATATTCCAAAGATTTGAAACTTTTAATTTTTTTTTTACCTTCTGTCAGTTGTTACCTTCTGGCAGAATTGGATTTCATGCCTCCAACTGATGGCACCGCTGTCTGAGCGCAGTGACACTTTCTTGGTTTTGCCTCCGTATTGCCATTCACTGGGGGCTCTCATGGACTTAATAGGAACTCCATCATCTATGGATATAAAGAAACAAACAGCCGGGATTAGCTGAAATGGGAAATTGGTTAAAAGGCCTTGGGAGTCCAGTTGTGCTGTTGGTTGGTGCCTTGCTAACTTTAAGTCTTATTTCTCTGCAAGGCTGAAGTAGGCATGCTTATTTTACATGGATAAACAGCAGAAAGGTCTTAGGATGGGCCATCTCTTCAGATTTTGGGGTCAGAGGGCCCTGTCCAATGGTGTTAGGAGGCAGAAAGTAGCTCTTGGTTTCACTGCTGACTTCCTCATGAGCTCAGCAGGCAGCAGGTAAGGAACCAAATCCATTCAGGAGCCACTGCTCTGCCGTGCTTCTCGCTTGCCCTGCTTTTTGTGACCTTCAGGTTCAGCAAGCTCTTAAAGTTAATTATATCCCTAATTACTTAGTAAACTTGTTTCCAGATACTGTGAACTGAGACAAGGTTTGAATGTAAACAGATGTCCTTCTTTTTTTGCTGCAGTAAATAACGTTAAAATGTTTCCTGACCATATCTAGTTGGTTGCAGCTATTGAAGTTTAGAAAATCCAAAGTATTTTTTGTTTGGCCAACTGTAGGCCAAGTTGTAAGGTAACATTTTTAATTTCCAGTTCCTGAGCTTAGTTTGGGTTAGTACTGTTTGGCTTTCATACAGCGTTAATTATTGTCTCAGAGATGCTGAGATTCCAACCTTTCATGAAAAGCATTGAAATGTATTTTTGACAAGTGATAGGAGAGTCTGGGTTGCACAGTAATTATTTAAAGTAAATATGTCACCTTTTTTCAAGTTGCTAACTTCAGTCTGTATTTCAATTGAGGAATATTGAGGATTCCTAAAACGCAGATTTCAAATGGAAGTATTTTTACCTTCATAGAACAACATTATCACAAAGCAAACTTGTTCTTCCAGTCTCACCTAGGCTGCATAATGCTTGTCATGGAAACATCAGGGCAAAAGTATCACGAACAATTTTATTTTCCTGCTCTTGTCTTTTCTGATATTTGTCTGATACTTGCAGTTCTTTTTACTTAGACGATGGAAGTATCTGGAAGAGATGCTTTGGCTTGAATGTCATCACTTGAAAGCTTTGGCTCCAAAAAATAAGCATTACACAGCTCAAGTTACTGTTTCCTTCTTTTTTATTTATATTTTGAATAGCACTTACAAGAATATTGTGTAAATTAACAGTCATATTTTCCAGAATTATTCTTTTGTAGCTCTCTATTGAACATCACAACAAATGAATTACAAAAGATACAAATTTCATTGCTACAGCAAAAGGTTTTATAAGGAGATGACTGCAATAATCCAGTAGATTTTTACGTTTCCATTGCATTCAGCCTGGCAAAAAGCATCTTTTTCTTTGATATCTTTTTGATATCAAAGGCCATGGTTGTAGATTGTTATTAAACTGTCCTAATTTCTTTGTATGCCATGTAGCTGTATCGATTAAACATCAGCGGAGGAAATCAAAGTTAGTTTTTGCTTACTTATTTTAGAAAAAGGAAATTTGAAGTAGCCTTACAAATTTAAAAAAGCAGTAAATGTTCTTTTAGTTTGAAACATTGATGACTTTTCAATATACAAACCCACACAGAACAATATGCTGTTACAGGTGAAAATTTTAGTGTGGTCCTAGAATTACTGAAGTGTCAAAGATGCCCATGTCTGAAATCATACTATCAGTTTCAATTAACATCTTGAAGTTTGGGGGATGGTTTGAAAAAAAAAAAAAGAGAAAAGGAACCTTCTTATTTGTAGGCTCAGCTGTGTCCTAAAAACACAGAGCCTCGATCTCCTTCTCTCAGCTACCAAATCTGTCTCCTTTCTGTATGTGATGCAGAGTCAGGTTTCCTACATGTCTGAAACAGTTCTCCTTTCTCTTGGCAGTGCTAGGTTTCCTGATTACAGCTGTGATCCTTTAGGCACCAAGGTAACTTCACGCACCATCTGAACCATGCCATTACTTTGCTGAAATTACTGTTGCAGTCAAGGAAAATAAACAAATGCATAAACTTGTTTGGGTTGGGATCGTCTGTTACTGAATGATGCAGAAGGCAGAACAAACATCACTGTCATTGCTTAATTGGAAACGCGTGTTTAAAAAGTTGGCATTTGAATGATATTTTAGACTGTTCTGCTATTTCACTATGGATTTATTGGGTAGGGGTAGCAGAGGGAATGCCTAGAAGGAGCGGCTGACAGAAGGCTGGGAAAGGGCCATCACCATGGAGATCTCACTTCTTCAGAGAGTCATCTTTCTCCTAGTTCTTCTATCCCTTCAAACTCATCAGTTGGTTCTTCTTTCACTGACCCAGTACAAACCAAACCCTGTAAGCATATGCAGAGGGGAACTCAGTAACTCCACTTCTCCAGCCCTACTGGTCCCAGAGTTCTGCTGGTCTCATTTTGGTCTGCAAGCTGCTTCAGTTTTGGGTTCTACTTAAAGGGATCATTGGATCACAAAGTTGTTCATATGGCTAAACAACTTTATGCAGTGCTGCTGCAGCCTTTTGTTCGCTACCTACGCTTTCTTACACACTGCTCTTCTCATCAGACCTGGAACTAGTTGAACAAAATTAACAGCTTCAATGAGGTACATATTTTCCTTACAAAAGTAGCTTCATTTTCTACTGTTAAGTAGAAACAGGTAAAAACAGTTTTATTAAACACCACTTTTTTGTGCCTGTGTTAGAGAAATAAAATTGAAAATTACCCAAACGTTGACATGGGATTTTTTTAACAAGTACTTTTTTGTTGGTGGTTGACTTTGGTTTTGAGTCCAAAGTTTTGACTTTATGCGAAAGTTACATATCTCTACTGTTGTTTTTGCCTGCTTAGCAATTATCCTGTATAGCACTTATGTATATCAGATACGTAGCCTGAAATGCTGTGTAACAGTTGAAACTGTGCAAGTGGTATCATTGAGAAATGCAGATACTTTGAATTATTTTTTCATTCTTGCAAAAGTTAATTCTTTAAGCTCAAGAGGCATTAAGATTCACAGCTCTGCGCTTCCAAGTGGTAGGGAATAAAAACAGCACAGCATACCAACATCACAGTTAGTGGTGGCAACTGATGATACATGCCCCAGGAGATACAGTTACACTTCTAGGAATTCATTTCCAGTTAGTGATCTCTTAGTCCTTACCTTTTCTTGACGTAAATGCAGAGATTTAATAGCAAGTGCTATTTAAGTCATACATTGGAAAAAGAAAAGTAGGAGGGTATGTGAGGTGCTGAGTTGTTGAATATAGAGAAGAATGAAATGATCCTAGGCTAGGAATCTGTCATTATTAACTGACAGTAGTTAAACAGAAGTATTTTAAAGCGTTTATATTAATGGTGGATTAATTTTGTGATTAATTAATTTTGTGGTTCCTGCATAATTTAACATTCTGCCATAGTGAGGTTAAGAAAGCACTTTTGATTTTTTTATCTGTTATCAAATGGATAACTGGTTCTTCAGGTCTGAGTATTTCCTTTTAGTTTGTTGGTTTTGTTTTCCGCAAGTATATGTAAAGTGTAAATTGAATTCTACAAGACAGAAAGTATGTAAGGCTGGATTGCTGACTCCTAAGTGGGTGGTACTTTAAATGAAGAACACTGTGTCTTAAACAGAGTGCCGAGTACTGTTTGGTTTCTTTCCCTCTCCTGTTACCCTACCAAAAGCTAACCTTGTGAGTACTTGGCAGCAGAGGTGATTTTGGCTTTATTCAGAGTGAATCCCTTATGGCCTAGGAGATGAGGAGTCATCATTCTGGGCAGCTATGGAAAGATGTACTAATATCCACTGAATATGGATGTTCTAGGAGGTGTGGCTTAATACATGGAGCTCCTGGGAAACGCTGTCTTGACCATTGTTTATGTGTTCATTCATCATATAACTGCTTTCTTTTTTTTTTTTTTTCCAGTTCATGCTAGTACGTATTTAATATATTTGGAAATCTTTGTGACAAACTGAAGAGCCAACAGAGTACTTACTATTTATATTAATGGGTGTTATGATAGAAAATTGTATTGACATTCTGTGATTGGAAGGAGTCTTAAAGGATTTTTCTGTATATACCAAATACAGTTTATTCTATTAATTATATGTATAATATAATATTAATTAAATTATATTATATTATTAATTATTCTATTAATTATTCTATTAATTATATGCACATGATACACGTGTATCATGTGCGTACCTGTTATATGTTATATCCTAGTGGCTGCCATTTCTGCATCAACTTCAGTGCGCTGAAGTTCACCCTCCTCCCTTTTTGTCTACCACAAAGTTGATTTTTCTTTTTCTATTGGCAGGTATTTAATTAGTCAAGGAGCACATGTAGGAGCTGTAAATAGTGAAGGAGACACCCCATTAGATATTGCTGAAGAAGAGGCAATGGAAGAGCTGCTTCAGAATGAAGTGAATAGACAAGGTAATTTTAAATGTGAAAGGCTGGTTTTGTTTGTTGAATGCTAAATATGTTTTTGAAATGGTATCTATAAATTAACTATTTTGAAGTCAACTTTTTTTAAAGAGAATTGTTCATACTGTGTACGTTGCTGAAGCTGTCTTCTAGGCATTTTAGGTCATCCCAACCTTTTCAGAAGAAAGAGCTTGGAAGTACTGAACGCAGATGTTGGTTGGATTCCTATATTCACACAGCAGAATTTATAGTGGTATTTAGATAGTATGGATGGTGTACCATCCGTTTGGGGTGGACTCATATATCCCAGTTTAGATTGAGTTTAAAGCTAGACATCTCTACTGAAGGAAACTACATTAGAGAAGAGGTAAATACGTATTTCTAAGAGTGACTCAGATGTCCCTTTTACGATGAGATGAATCAGCTTGAAGGTAACTGTTTCTTCCATTGATACCCTGGAAAACTGAACCAAAAGTAAAAAACTATACCCTGTCATGTAAGCAACCCTTTGTATCTAGTTTTGACCTTTTGAGTGCCGCTACACAATGCCAAATATCTGAAACTACCTGTTAGGATAAGGAGTCTTAAATTGCTTTTGTTTTAGCTCTGAGAGCAAAAACTAATTCCAGTAGTTTCTGTGCTCACCTGAGAGCACCATACAGTTAATGGATAGGTATCAGGTTTTGATAGTAAGATTTTAAAGTGCACATCCTAAATATGTGTGCTTTACTCCTAGAAAATTAGTAGGGCAAATCTAGCAGTGCTGACTTTATAAAAGAGATTGGCCTTCAAAGAAGAATATTTATTCCTTTTTCTCTGATACTTTTTTCCTCCTTATTCTACTATTTCCCATTTTCAATGCTTATTTTCCAGGGAAAGATATTTGGAAGTCTGAGGTTTTTCTGTTCCGCATAGGAGAGAATATTCAGATGGTGTCTCATTGTCTCAAGTCTTATGTAAGACGATGTATTACTGACATGACATGAGGCATGCATTACTGTCCCAAAGCTCCAAGTACAAGAAATGAGATGATGTGGTCTAAGTTAGATCATGCTCTGAAGGAAGATGGCACTCAGTAAAGACAGAGCCTTTGTGAGGGATATGTTGGGGATCTGCATCTCCATCACTTCCAACCACCTTCCTCCCTCTTAACAGCCTCCTTACTCCATGAAAATGTTACTTTTTTTGTAACAGAGAGTTTGTGTCTCTAAGATGGATTTACATAATACAGTAGTAAACAATTAATTGCTTGAACCTTAGCCATGATGTAATTTGAATGTTTAAACCTGTTCAATACCAAAAACAAATGCTGAAAAGAAAGTGGGTGGCGTGATAAACAGAGGTGCTAATATGTAGAAGACTGTAGATTTGACAGCTTTCACTCACATATTACTGTTAAATGAATTTTAATTGACAGTTCTTATAGTGAGCATGTAAAGATCTCCAGATTAGACAGGCTTGAATATTTTTGTGCGAGTGCAACCGTCTGTCTATTTTAATTTAGTTTGGGGGAGAAAAAAAAAGAGTGCAGCTGTTCTTCTGTTTTTTTTCCAGAAGAATGCTGTCAATCTTTGCTTGAGAGTTATGTCTGACTTGTAGATCAACCTAAATAATTTAGGTGGATTTCGATGCATTTGACTTTACTGACATGGCAGTAATTGACAGTAGTTTACAGAATCATAGAATGGCCTGGGTTGGAAGGAACCTCAAGGATCATGAATCTCCAACCACCCTGCCACAGGCAGGGCCTCCTCATTTAATACTAGACCAGGCTGCCCAGGGCTCCATCCAGTCTGGCCAACACCTCCAGGGATGGGACATCCACAGGCTCTCTGGGCAGCCTGTTCCAGCACCTCACCACTCTCTCTGTAAAGAACTTCCCCCTGACATCCAACTTAAATCTTCCCTCCTTCAACTTAAAACCATTTCCTTTAGTCCTGCAGTTATCAGCCCTTTCAAAGAGTTGATTCCCCTCCTGTTTGTAGGCTCCCTTTAGGTATTGAAAGGCTGTAATGATGTCACCCCGCAGCCTTCTTTTCTCCAGGCTGAACAAGCCCAGTTCCTTCAGCCTGTCTTCAAAGGGGAGGTGCTCCAGTCCCCTGATCATCTTCATGGCCCTCCTCTGGACCCTCTCCAACAGTTCCCTGTCTTTTTTATGCTGGGGCTCCACACCTGGACACACAGTACGCTGGATGGGGTGTCACAAGAGCAGAGTACAGAGGGACAGTCACCTCCCTGTCCTTGCTGGCTCTTCTGATGGAGCCCAGGATACCATTTGCTTTCCACGCTGCAAGTGCACACTGCTGGCTCATGTTCAGCTTTTCATCCGTCAGGACACCAGGTCCTTCTCTGCAGGGCTGCTCTCAAGGACAGCTCCTTCCAGTCTGGGATTCCTCCGGCCCAAGTGCAAAACTCCGCGCTTTGCCGTGTTGAAGCTCATCAGGTTCACCCGGGCCCACCTTTCTAGCCTCTCGAGGTCCCTCTGCATGGCATCCCTTCCTTCAACCGTGTCGACTGCACTGCTCAGCTTGGTGTCATCAGCGGACTTGCTGAGGGTGCACTTGATTCCTACATCGATGTCATTGATAAAGATGTTAAAGAGCACTGGTCCCAACGCAGACACCTGTCCACCTTGACATAGAGGGTGGTCATCAATGGTTCTGTCTGCGGCCTTTCAACCAGTTTCTTATCCATCGAGTGGTCCACCCATCAAGTCCACATTCCTCCAATTTGGAGGTGAGGATGTGGTGGGGGACCGTGTCAAAGGCCTTGCTCAAGTCCAGGAAAATGACATCAGTTGCCATCCCTTTGTCCACCAATGCCATCACTCCATCATAAAAGGCCACCAGATTAGTTAAGCATGACTTTCCCCTGGTGAAGCCACGATAATGTATATATAATTATATGTTTTAATGCATATTTTTACAGTGTAAAGAATCAACATGCAATTTTATTTTTATTTTTTATTGAGTTTAATTATTTGGAACAGCCCAATTGGAAAATCAGCATTGGCAGTCTAAATGCCACAATTCACTGAAAATGTCAGACATATATTTTTTATATACATATACATTTATTATATATACATAGGTATATTTGGAAGTGGTTTTAATGCTTACTTACTTACAGGTCTGTTACAGGACTTGGTAACATTGGTATTTTTTGCAGTTAAACCTATCTAGATTAGTTCTGCAGAGTTTTAGCCTAGAAATTTCATGTACGTGTTGTTTTATGTGAATTTATCTTATTATTGTTTTATCTGTATGGATTGTTATGTATGTATCTTCTTATATGCATGTATGTGTATATTCTACCTGGCTTCTTTGGCTGTTAGACCTCTAACATAAAGCTCTAAAATTAAGCTCTAAAATAACTTAATTGTTTGTTTCAGTGTGGAATTAACACTGATGTATGGTGACAGTTTCATCTTTGACAGTACGTACGGTTAAATGCTTTAGCATTCCTCCTCATAAAGCAGTACCACAGTTTAGGTAAAACAAATGAAGTGTGAAGTCTGCAGAACATTAAACCCCAGTTCAGTGCTACAGGTAGTAGAACATAAGCAAATTTACTTTGAAAAGGAGCAAACTCAAGCGACAAAAAATCTTGGCCCTGTGTAGGTAAAACATTCACTATAGCTTCTTTTTTTCCCGTTAGTTAATGCTCCGATTATGGCTTCCTACATGTTGATATCAACAGGGCTTTTTGTGGCAGAACATTGCCTGGAGAGATCAGTCTGATTCATTGTGATTTCAGATATTTTGTGGTGATGATGTTTGACATTTGCTTCTGTTGGAAATTTGGGGAGAATTACCACGTTAGCTTATCCTTTTTGCTGCTTCAGAGTTGAAGTCGGAGTCTTCTAATAGTGCAATTATTCTGTCTTCATCTCTTTCTTTATATTTTTGACCAATTTTTAAAACCATTGAATTGTATTTATAGACATATCTGACTACAGCACAAAATGCACAGTACTGGGGTGCATTAAAAAGAGCGTGTCCAGCAGGTCGAAGGAGGTGATCCTCCCCCTCTACTCTGCCCTGGTAAGACCTCATCTGGAGCACTGCGTCCAGTTCTGGGCTCCCCAGTACAAAAAAGACAGGGATCTCTTGGAAAGAGTCCAGCGGAGGGCCACGAAGATGGTGAAGGGCCTGGAGCATCTCTCCTATGAGGAAAGGCTGAGTGAACTGGGTCTGTTCAGCCTTGAGAAAAGAAGACTGAGAGGGGACCTGATCCAGGTCTATAAGTATCTAAGGTGTGGGGGGCAGAATGGCGAGGCCAGACTGTTTTCAGTGGTGAGTGGAGACAGGACAAGGGGAAACGGCTGGAAACTGCAGCATAGGAAGTTCTGCACAAATGTGCACAAGAACTTCTTTACAGTGAGGTGACGGAGCACTGGAACAGGCTGCCCAGGGAGGTGGTGGAGTCTCCTTCTCTGGAGATGTTCAAGAGCTGCCTGGATGCCTACCTGTGCGACCTGCTGTAGGGAACCTGCTTTGGCAGGGGGGTTGGACTCGATGATCTCTGGAGGTCCCTTCCAACCCCTACAATTCTGTGATTCTGTGAGATGTAAATTACAGAAAACAGTATACAATTTAGCTCTATATGACATTACAGGCATAGTAGAAAGAGGGATCCAGAATGTTTGCTCATCCTGTTCAAGCATTCAGACTCCAAAATCTAAACTACCTAGAGAGGAAATGGTCATCTACCCAAATTAATCTCCTGTTTTACAAGGCCAATGATAAGGAGTGTTGTACATGAAAAAATAGAGCTTATGTATTTACTAATATCTTTTTTCAGTTATTCTGGAGTTCTTGTGCAACACTTCTCAGTTGTGACCCTTGATTCACACTTCTTTTCTTATAAATTTTCCTGTGGGCCACGGTCCCCTAAACCAGGACACCTTGTATTCTGGGAAGCATATATAAAGACTGGTTGATATAGGCTTGCTGTCATTGTGAGCTGATAGACTGACTGCACTATAGGCAAAGCCACAGCACTCTTACAGTAGGGAGAGTGTTTTTCTACGTAAACTTTCACATGGGAGTAAAGACTGTACTGAATTTTGACTAGTTTGGAGTAGTTTTGCAACATACTCTATTCTTATGTTTTGGTATTGTCTCTAGTATTTGATATGATAAAGTAAATCTATTATATTGTTTCTAACATGTGCATGCAATGGCTTAATTATTTTTTAAGCTTAACACCTAGTTTCATTTTGTACTTTGTGAGAAGGTAAATTATAAACGTATCATTGAAAGCTACAGAGATTTTTTGACATGATTAAGAACAGGGCACTTCACAAATAGCAAAATTAGGCATTCTGTGGAAATTACTCCAGTGTCGTGTAGAGCAGCTATAGTCTTTGCATGCCTTGTGTTTTAAATATTTCCTCTGATTCACAAAAATACTTCCTTTTAGGCCTGTTTTGTTGTCCCTCCATATGGCTACTGTCTCTGTCATGGGCTGATCCCACATATATAGGTGTCACCACAATCCATGGAGATGCTTAGCTTTAGTAAAAACACCAATATTTCCAATTTCTTGATATGATTCCCTGTATTCCTCTGCGGTATTGCAGTGTGCTGTAGTTGAGGAAGCTGACTTTTGCCAGTAGTGTGAAGCCTTTTCATGGGGGCAGGTGAAAACTAACAGACTTGAGAGCCACTTTGCTATGCTACCACTTTAATTCCAGCTACCCCTTTAATAATATTTAAAACTCACCAGCTTAAAATGTTGGCACTCCTTGGCATCTTGCGTAGGGTTAAGCATTAGGGTTGAAGCGATTTTTTGGTGATGGAAGGTTATTTATCATCAGATGTCCTCTTAAAATTATTTTTAACTGCTTAAGCAGTTATTTTGAATTATAGGAGACATTCTTGAGGGGTGAGTTAGTGGGGAGAGGTGACGTGAGGTGAATCAGGAGTTCACGATGCAGGGCAGCACTTACTGTGTGTTAAGGAGATTGCTTCTTGTTTTTGAAGCAGAGACCAGTGTTCCTCATTCTTAATCATAGGTGAATGTAACGACACTATCTCCAGTATATTGCTTAATTCAACTGTTTGTGTGGACAAAATGTGAATTATTACATCTGTGTATAAACATTAACTACAGTAAGTAAAAAGTGGGTTGATCTTCCCTGTAGTATCTATAAAACATGCCTTTATATGGCCGAGCCGCGCTGAAACAATGATTCAGCATTTCAGTTCACGCTCAGTTTCTCTGAACACTCACTGAACAGCGCAGGATTATCAAATCAGGTCAGAACTGTTGAGTAGCACTTGTTGATCAGAAAAAAATGAAAGCATTTAGCAATAAATTATTAACGATTTAAGCAGTCGTCAGGCAGCCAGAGGTTAAGCAAAGTAGAGCTGTAAGCAAAGGCTCCAGTGCGGCTGGAGCTGGGAGGCCGCACATTGCCATCTACGGGCCATATGCAGAAAGTGGCCGGGAGGTGTGCTGAGCATTATCTCTTGTGCCTGATATCCTACTGCAGAGTTTGGAAAACAAGAGCTGGGAGGAAGGTCCATGTAAGGTACCACAAAGGCCATTCATATTCCATTTTCTGTATTTAATAAAGGGAGCAATACTCAGCTTATCACAAAGCACTGCCTTTTTTTTTTTTTTTTTTTTTTTTTGACACAAAGTCCAATTGCCAATTAGTACTGTGAGTGGTTTTCTTTCAATTGACAAGATTCTTCTGCTTTCATCTGTTGTGAAACATGATCAGAAATTTACTGTCTTGCTAGCTAATGTATTAATGCAGGTGTTTGTCCTCTGCAGCTGTTCTGCCTTGTTCCGGCTTCACAAATGCATTTAATTGTGATGCTGATGGGAGGCTATATTTAATATTACTTACATTTCTGCAAAAGCACTGATATTTTTTTCTTGAATAGATATGGAGGGGATGGTTTTAAACTAGAAAAGGGGAAGTTTGGGTTAGATATTAGGATGAAATTCTTTACTCAGAGGGTGCTGAAGTGCTGCTACAGCTGCCCAGAAAAGCTGTGGTGTCCCATCCCTGGTAGCACTCAAGGCCGAGTTGGATGGAGCCCTGGGCAGGCTGAGCTGCTGGGTGACCGTCCTGCC
Source organism: Tympanuchus pallidicinctus (assembly GCF_026119805.1). Lineage (NCBI taxonomy): Eukaryota > Metazoa > Chordata > Aves > Galliformes > Phasianidae > Tympanuchus > Tympanuchus pallidicinctus. Next base: position 24,627,679 of record NW_026294802.1, read on the forward strand.
AACAGCAGAGGGTTGGAACTGGATGGGCTTTATGGTCTCTTCTAACCCAAATCATTCTTTGATTCTATGGTTTTGACATAATTGATTCTTCAGGTGTATGTGAAAATTATGTTTGAGGCTTGAGCCATTGGAATACCAGCATGAGGGTTTTCTCTACTCTTATTGTGCACTAAAGCACACCAGAACAAGCACACATGTGAGCAATTGTCCACTGAAAGAAATTTATGTAGGATTGTTTGCATGGAAAAGTTACTTGAGCCAAGAAGTATTTTCACTTCGAACTCTGGCATGCAGTAAGAGGGGGACATAATTGTAACTAGCATGATACATAAACTCCTTATTTGCATAATTGTGTCTGGCAAGAAACAGTAAAATGTAAATGATTTTACTCTAGGGAATTGTTTTCCCAAGGTCTGCTGATGTGCTGCTGTGTCATTCTGAAAAACAAACAAACACAGAGGCCCCAGAAATGTACGCTGTGCACTGGTTCATATGTAAAACACGCAGAAGTCTTCTGGAGGAATGAGAAGATACGAGTATAAAAATGTTACTGATTCAAAGTTCCCAGTTTTCATTCTTCATGTTGACTAGATTTATAAAGATTTTAGATATGTAAAATTTCATGTCTGCAGATTTGTTTGTCATGGCTTGTATTGAAATTGGCAGTTTCATAAACAGCAGTTTCTTCAATTTCTATCCCACTTTCTTTCAATATTTTAGCTTTTCCTTGGACTCTGCTTAGTGCTGCAGCAGTGGTTTGTGTCTTCCTGCATCTTGCAGACTTCACCTCCAGATTTTTTTCTTCAGTTTCCAATCAAAATGAATTGTTTTTATTAAATTGCAAAGACTGAGGTGGCTGATCTGTGGGTTAAATGGGTGAATGTAGAAATTCAGTCAACTGCTTAAAACACTTAATATATTACTTGCCCGGTTATTATATGATACCACGTAAAGTCGCATCTTTATATCCATCATTAATGTACAGTTTTTTACAAAGAAATTCCTGTTTGCTTATTTGTTGCTTTGGAGTATCTGTTATGATGGGAATGAAGTGAAGAAGTAAAATCTGTTGCAGGCCTTTTTGTGAAGCTTGCAGCTGAATTGAATGTAATAGTATTTAATATTGTTTACAAATAGTAAAAAAAAATGCTAGTTACTTATTTCAAAGACAAACAAACAGAAACACTCAACACTTCTTCATCTGTAGTGATCTCTTGTTGGTTTGCTCTGAACTGACTGTTTCGATCTCAGCATTGTTTGTTTTTATGCATGTACCAAAAGGGGAGAAATAGGCACTACGGCCTCCTTTTAGTTTAGGCATTTTTCATGTGTGAAAGGGATTTCAGCTCTGTCATACTTTGCCTGACACCAAACAGATTATGTTGTATTTCCAGAAGCATTTAATCGTCACATGCATTCTGTTTGCACGTCAGTGAAGTCTTGGACTTGAGCACACCATTTCAAGGTGCCTTTTTTCACTTGTTGCATAATGGGGGAATTGCAGCTTTTGTTCTGACTATAGATGTGTTGTAATTACCTAAATTAATCAAAGGCATTCTCAGAAATATTATGTTTGAGCTATAGAAAATAATCAAGGAAATGCAAATTCACGTGTACCAGAATATAAATCTCAGTCTGCCATCCACTGCCCACTGGCTGTTTTAGCAATGCCATCCTAATTTCTTTTGGTTTGCCTGTTTGTTTCTCCACATCTGGCTTTTTATTGTCAGAGAATTGGTAAAACTTGATGTAGGTGATTTACTATAATTTGTTTTACCATATGTTATACAGTAGGAATGATGCATTATACTACAAATGATCATTTGTTATTATTCTTTTCCACTTACGATGTCGGTAATTTCCTTAATGGAGACCATTTTAACCCTCAGCTCAATCCTTATGCAAGAGTTAGATTGAATTTTGTTTGATTTCTGTATTCTGAGTATTCATTCAGTCTGTAAAGAATGAATAGCTCAATTTCTTAGTGCAGCCTGAAATTGCTTTTCATTATAACGGCTTTGAGAATCAATTGAAGTTGATTATTTAGATAAAATAGGGTTGAAAAGAGTTGTTCTGGGTTTCCACAGGTTTGTTTGTGGTCTCTTTATATTCTACTTTGATTACTTGAACAATTAGAAAAGTTACATAATGCAAATGTGCTTGCTGGAGAAGTTTGGGAACACATGAAGCTTCTGCAGGACATACTGAAAGAAAGTGGAATTCTGAGCCAAGAGGCAGGAGAGGTTTTGTGTCTGTCCCAAGTATTTTAAAAATAATTATCTGGTGCTTTATGGGCTGTGTAAGGCTATTGTTGAAATTTGTGATTGTACTCAGTAAATCAGTGCATGCTTTCAGGTAATCATTACAAAATTATGTTTTGCTCCAAAAGAAAATAAAAATTCAGAGGAGAAGCAAATTTTTCCCAAGACCCTGCACAGCAATGTTAAGATTAGACAGCTCATGTACATGAATTCATTTTGAAGAATGTTGGTCTACTGATGAATTTACTTTCAGAAGTTCACCCAGTTATATTTTGTGCTCATGATAACCACAGTTTCTAAGACCCTTTGCAAAGATGTCGATGTTCAGTCAACACAGAGCAATACTCCTGCATAATTCTCTCTCAAGACCGCTTTTCTGCTATGTTTTTTAGATCTCTCTGTGTGGTAGCTGTTAAAAAATGCTCACAAATACATATTTTGCTTTGTGTATGCAGAGCTTGAGCCTTCTTTCTGTCTAAACTACTGTATGTAGTTGTAAATGTTACATCGTGTTTGTCCATTTTCATCAGTGTCAGAGATATTTTTGTAGAATGCGCTATAAAAATGACTTTAAAGCATGCTGTGTTTTTTTTTCCTCCCAAGATTTTGGAGATTTCAAAAGGGTTGGATTATACGGTTTCTGTTTTATAGCGATTGAAGACTTTTTTTTTTAACAAGAAAGTCTTAAGAAAGTATAGCAAATGTAGTTCTATCCCTGTATAAAAACATAGTTTTGTCTTTTTTGTAAATATTCAGCATGTTCAGAAGCTAAGCTGTTCCTCTTCGTGTAGATTTCTTCTAGTAAAACATAGTAGCCGGTTTCTGGTTTCTACAGATACAGACAAGACTAATACTTTGGGTCTTTGTAAGGTTAAACTTGAAATTTCCTCTCTTATTGTAATGTGTCACTTCAGAAATTGTGACTGTGATGGTAAAAGTTCTTAAAATTGGAGGGCTCGTTTTTATAGATCTTGTTTTCTTTTGGTAAAACCTCTGTTATGCAGACAACGTCTGTTACTGATGTTTTAATGGATGTTTCTGTACGTTCTTGGAGTTCATCTTCAAGATACTCATATCTAGCTGTGAATATTTATATAATTTTATTGTATCATGGAAGTGTAATATAAGTGTGATATAAGGACATCACTGAATTTCAGTATTTGAATTCTAACATTGTGTCCTCTCTTTCCTTTCCCCTTTGTGTCTGTATTAGGGGTTGATATAGAGGCAGCTCGAAAAGAAGAGGAGCGAATCATGCTTAGAGATGCACGACAGTGGCTCAACAGTGGCCATATAAATGATGTCAGGCACGCGAAATCTGGTGGTACAGCACTTCATGTTGCTGCTGCTAAGGGCTATACAGAAGTCTTAAAGTAAGTATGATTTAAGTGGAAATTTTTGATTGTCTGGTTGAGATATTGCAGCTTGGATTTGGTACGGTAGGACATCTGTCTTCTGACGGTTGTAAATTTGGAAATTACAGTCTCTAGAACTGCCTTTTCCTTGAAGCTTGATTTAATGTTTTCAAGTACTCATAAATCTTGATGCTTGTAGTTTTCCAGATGTCATTCAAAATGTGAACTGAATGTACATGATGAGCCTTAGGACTCAGAAAAAGTCGACAAAAAATCTTTACCCGCTTCTAAAGCCAAATGTGTTAACAAGTTTAATATCTTTTTATAATGCCAGCTAGCATTCTAGTTAAAGAGTATTTTCAAGATGCCTGGGGTAATTTGCATACACAGAGCAGAATCCATGTTCTAGACTAGAGGCTTTCAGACTTAAAAAATAAAGCATTTAATTCTGCTGTTTTCAAGGTTGTTGAAGATCGTGACTCTTGAAGTCATTCATGGAAGTCTTCAGGCTTTTGGTGTCCCTCTGATTCACAGATAGCTTTTCAGTAACGTAGTATAGCAGAAAGTATATGCAGTAATGGAGGTTTCATTTCAGCTTTTAGTGAAGAACACCATACTTGATAATGCATTGCTTTACTGTGATTATAAATGTATTTGACTGTTTTGGCGGGACTAGTAATAATTACACGTTGTAAAAATGAATGAAGAGCACACACTGTGTAAGTATAGCTAAAGTTAAGATTTGTCAAGCTGTGCCAATGCCATAGTTGACTGACAGAACTTTTTTAGACATTACAGGTGGTGCAGTGAATTGGAGTTCTGCTTCAAAAATAAACTGGATGCTTCATCATGATGAAAAGAAGTAATTCTGTTGAGAAGAATAATTTTTATTTTAGAGTAGTGTGCATCTGTAAGGGATTTATATTTATAATTGTTGGGCTTATTTTTAACCTCTGTCAGTGTCTTTTCTGTAGTCCAGTCCATGTACTTATCCTAGGATGAGGGAAAACACGTAACCAGACAATTTTCTTGATGGTTTCAAAATAGCAAAAATGTGCTCTGTGAAGGATACAAGGCTGCAAGGGTTTGTGTGGAAGTTGTGGTGGTTATTACCTTAAGTATAATGTCTATTGAGTTATGAATATAATTCTTTTAGAAGAACACGTCAAGGTTAGGTGATTTTTATTAAGTATAGGGTGTGTTTCAGAGAGCTGAATACCATTTACACAGAGCTGTTTGTCAGGTTGAGTGTCTGTTGTCACTTCAACACTCACTTCAGAGCTGTACCAAATTCATGTGTTAAATGCATGCTGAAAAGCAGATCTCCCATTTGAGGAGTTCTGCTACTACTCAGAGAACAACTGAATGAAGCATGTGAACCCTAGGTTGTTACAGTGTCAAATGTTAGTGGCAGGAGATGCAAGCTTCAAGCAATTAATATTAGAATAAAAGGAAGTTTTAATAATTTACTATATAAGAACTCACTAGCAATTTTTGACATTTCACATTTCTTGAAAAGGCTTTTCACAATTGCTGCACATACAGAGAAAAATACCTACTATACAGGCAGAATGGAATTTAAATGAGAAAGAACTAAAAAAGAAAACAGAAAAGGATTTTTTTTTCTTGAATTTTCCTTAAAAGTAAATATGATGAGCACAGGTATTTCTGGGAGGAAATAAAATTAATCAATTGACATTAGTGCAACTAAGATGTGTATAGTTTACGAGAAAAGAGAAAGGTACTGCTGACCAATAATTCTGTCATTTTATAGCATTTGCCATCTTTCACAGCACTGTCAAGAATTAATTCTCTGAATTTCTTTAGGCTTTTAATACAGGCTCGCTATGATGTAAATATTAAAGATTATGATGGCTGGACACCACTTCATGCTGCTGCTCACTGGGGTAAAGAAGAAGCATGTCGCATTTTAGTGGAAAACCTTTGTGATATGGAGGCTGTCAACAAAGTGGTAGGATTTTTATGTAATCCTTGTCAAGATACAAAGTTCTGGTCTCTAAAGTGACTTTAGAAGCCAGGGTAAGAGAAGTGATGATAAACTGCTGTTTACTGTACATGGAGCTTTATATAGTGCATGTTTTGTCAAAACAGCATGTTTGTGTCTATAACTAAATTCCCTGATTGTACAAATTAGTTTCAAGACCTACTTTATACTCATTTCTATATCATATGATCCTGAAATTCAAAATAGTTTTATTGATATTTTGGACTTAGGAAATTATTGACTAGATAGACTGCAAACAGGCAGTCAGCATTTGTTTGCCAGAGACAACCATGATGCCTTTGGGTAGCGTTGGGCATTAGCATCTGCTTTTAACTCCTAAAATCGGCTTGTGTTGAAATGCTGATGAGAGATCACTGTGCTGATTTGGAGGTACTTGTAGAAATTTTTAGGCACCTGTGGACTCTCTGGACATAACTTGGATGCTACCTAAGTTGTATTTCCTTGACTTGTGCGCAAAGGCCTGTGAAGTTCTTGGCTTTGCAAGACCTTGCTCCCAACAGGTACAAGTATATTGATGATTCACATAGGTATCACAAGGAGCCGAGACTCTTTGTTCAACCGTGTAAGTGCTGAAGCTCCCTTTCTTCTCTTTGCATCACATTCTACAGCTAGATTCTGATATGCTTTTCATTTTTAGCAATATTGTGTATGTAGATTTCCTGCCCAACCTTTAGCATGGTTTCTTCACTGAATTTTCATTTTTCAGTTTGTAATTAGGGAAATAGGCACATACAGACTCTTAATTTAGATCATGAATTTGCCAGTATTTATATAAAAGCAAAGTTAAGATTGCTAATAATAAAATAAATGAAATCTGGAATTATATTTCAAGTAGTTTAAGTCTGCTTCTATATAATACTTAATAGAACTTCTTGAAATCAGCTATATGATTGTATCAGGTAATCAGAAGTGGTTCTAGTGGTTGGTGACCCTGCCTATGGCAGGAGGGTTGAAACAAGATGATCATTATGGTCTTTTTCAACCCAGGCCATTCTATGGCTCTATGATGCCATTAGTTGAAGCCAGTTTATCAAGTTATCTGCTAGACATTTTAAGAGGGTTCATGAGAATGTGAGGAGTGGTATTCCTGAGAACACTCATAAAAATGTATTCAGCTCAACTGAGGCAAGAATAAGAAGAAAGGAGCTACAGAGAGTTAGGAATTGTTTATTTGGGGTATGGACTTGTCTGTGCAAGCTGTTTTGCTTGTTAAGTTCTTCAGTAAGCCATTAAGTGATTTTGCTTGTAGTGACTGAGAACTCCACCACATCTGGTTTCAATTATAGGTGCTTAGCACCACAGAGAACATTATTGTTCAGGCACTTAACTTCAGGTATTAATATCTGTGTACTGAGTTTAGACACATCCTTCCAACTACAAAAGGGTTGTTTTGTTTTTTCAAAATTATGTTTTGTGGTCAAAGTAGGTCTAATGTGATGGTTTTTTTTGGAAATAAACCCACTTAATAGCTGCCTAAAAATAGAAAGCCAGATCTAAACCTGTGATCACGATGCAAATATAAATTATAGATAATATTGTTGTTTAGTTTCTAAGTTAAGTGACGTGCTATGTTTAATGGAATAGCTCGCGTCAGAGGACCTCAAGCTTTTTTGGGTAATGTTTGTTGGAAGGAGCATGTGCTTCTGGTGTATGATCAGAAGCTTTATGTTTGTGAAAAATTAGTGACTTAAAAGGTCTGTTCTTTCTAACCACTTAAGACAGCCTTCACAATCCAATCAGCAGTATGTTCATCCGTAGTTAATGTTTTGGTAGAATTAAATAAGCATTGAGACAAATGCGAACACCTTTTGTTATCTTTCTCATCTGCTGTGACCGCTTTAAATTGGCAACTCTGGTGTTATTGCTGGTTATTGTACAAAAGCATTTACATTACTGATCTTGTAATCCCACCACATTTCAGCATGTCCACCCAACATGCTGATGTGGCTGCATTTGTACCCAATGTTGCAGGCATGACTGCCTAAATTCTAAACTAACCCTAAATGCAAACTTTCAAGTAGAAAACATTGTACTGTAGTATCAAAGCAAATAAGTTAGGCTTTCTTTGTGAAACTGCGAAACTGTGAGAGTTTCAGCCTTTCTTGTCTTCTTCAAGCAGAGGAGAAGTAAGAAATTTGCAACCTTTATCAATTCAGATCTTACAAATAGAATCTCATGTCCTGTGGGCATCTGGTCTAGTCAAGAATTGTACTGACCGTATAGTTGATGTAAGATACATCAAGGTGAAGAAATTCCAGCTGATGGCATTGCTCTCTATTAGTGAATCACTGTGTGATGTTTATTCAAACATGTTCCATGAAAATCACCCAGAGGGGGATAAGAACAAATAACTGTAGCAGATCATTTCCAAAATGGATCAGGACATGTAAATACCGTTTTAATGTAAAAACATGAAGGCGCGACTATTAAGATATCAAGAAATCAACCGCACTTGGTAGTCTAAGGATAGACAGGATGCTAACTGGTTTGTGTTGATGCAAACATTTGCCACTGGAATAGCTGTTTGGAACTAATATTGTGTATTTCATTCTTTCAACTGGTTTTGTTTTCCTTTTTTTTTTTCCTTAATAGGGTTTTTTTTTCCCTTGAAAAGACAATAACATTTTATTGAAGTCACGTTTTTCTGTCTTAAAAAGTACTTAGCCATTAGCATTAGGTACAGATGTTTATTTTTCAATTACAAAAGAGAAAGTAATATTACAAAATTGTTTTCAATCACTGACAGACTAACAGTTTGTAATAGAGCTTGGCCTATATATTCTAATTTCTCAGAATGATTGTGCTCCTTACCCACATCATCAATGGGATAAGGCACCATAATCTATTGCATTGAAATTCTGTTGTACAAAAATAGTGTTTCACTTTTCCTTTTCTCCAGGGGCAGACAGCATTTGATGTGGCAGACGAGGATATTCTAGGATACTTAGAAGAATTACAAAAGAAGCAAAATCTGGTAGGCCTTTTTCATATGTATAAATTGTATTTTATTATGCATATGATACATTTCATAGTTAGCTCAGAATAACATACAGATTAAAATCAAAGTTTTGATTTGAGGCTTCAACTCCAGTAATGCCAGCTGTCATCTCAACTGTCTTTTCATGCCATTATTTGGTCAGTTATGGTGACCAAAAAGCCCTGGATTAGAGAAAATCCCTACCTATTTGCCTTCTCCAGTGGGTATTTTATGATCTGAAGCAGCAGCAATCGATCAGCAGTTTCCTGGAAATAACAGATTCTGAGATTTTAGAATTTTAAAGTTGGATACTTTGAAAGTGTGTATATTTCAGTGTTCTCAGTAGTTAGAGGGCTCTCTGCTAGTGATTTTGTCACATAGATGCCATTCTGTCAGTTTAACTGCATTATTCTATTTGTTTTGAAGCTTCATAGTGAAAAACGTGAAAAGAAATCTCCCCTAATTGAATCCACAGCTAACTTGGATAATAACCAGACACAGAAAACATTCAAAAAGTAAGTAAACTAGAGAAATGATGAGCTCTTAATGAAAAGTGTAATTTCACCAGCTGTCACAATGTCCCACCTGGCAGGTTTTAGTAATTTTTTCAGTACTTAGGAGGTATTTTTCTTTCCAAATTCAGTAAAGAGACATTGATTATGGAGCAAGAAAAGAATGCATCTAGTATAGAGTCTCTGGAGCAGGAGAAAGCAGATGAAGAGGAAGAGGGAAAGAAGGATGAATCCAGTTGTTCCAGTGAGGAAGAAGAAGATGATGACTCAGAATCTGAAGCGGAGACAGGTATGTTATTGGACTATTTGTCTTTAAGTTTTTGCTTTAGAAATTTATTTAATATCACAGGATGGAGAGTTAATATTAAGTTTCACTTCTGCATTTCACTAAGCTTCCAATCGCTTTAAATAATATTTATGTATGACTAAATTCAAGTCATCACACAGATACAAAGGTGCCTTTGTTGGTGGTGCTCATGGTTAAAGGAGTTAATCTGCTTACTTGACTGTCTAGTTAGCAACTAATTTTAATTAGTTATGTGGAATGTATAAGCCTTAAGTAGCATGTCAAAAAAACATTGAAGAAGTTAAAAGGTCAGTGGAGAGATGAAGTCTTTGTTAGCAACGTTTGCTCATGGACTTGTCATAGAGATTGAAACAGCAGATACTGAAGCATTCCCATTTGTGCTTACCATCCTGAAGTAAATACCTATGGATATGGCAATTGTAGATATTCATAAAGTGCTGGTGTATATATTTACTCTTGATCATGTATTGAAATGAACTCCAGAAGTGCTTTTTAACTTGATGTACATTTTGTATACAACTTCACTTCAAGAAGAATGTTGCAGGAAAAGTTCAGAATTGTATACATAGAATTGAATATTGATGTTTAATTTAAATTCATGCAGCTTAGACTGGGGGAGACATTAACTTACTTGTCTAAGTATGCCAGTTGTCTGAGTCTCAAAGTCTCTACGTGGTGAAATGAGGTGGGAAAAAGTAAAGAAGCAGAAACAGTGAAATGGGGAAGTGAACAGAATTAGGATGATCAATATATCCATATATTTTTATTTCACCTTTCTCGCTATCCGGATTTATGAGCGCTTCTTATAATTTCTGCTGAATATAGAAAAGTACCCTTGTGTATGCATTTATTCCTTCTATTGGTATTCCTTCTTGTTTGTCCTGTATTTTGCCTTCTGTTGCTTGTCTTGTCACACGTATTGTTTTTCACTGTTTGACTGCTGTGGTGACTGATGAAGTGTACATGAAATTTACTATGAAGTGATAGGCACAGTCATTCAGTACTGCGTCTCTTGGTCAACAGTTTGCTCTTGAGTGGAATGTAGCTTGCTTTTTTTTCTTGAAAGATCTTAAAAGATCGGAGTCTTAAAGCAAATAACAATGTAAGAACAGCACAGCAATCTTTTCTTTTGAATTAGAAGACAAATATCAGGCAGTCAGTGTTTCTAAAGATAACTATTCAATCCTAATGAAAGGGTTCAGAATTACAGTTCAGTAATACAATATACAGAAGTAGATGTATTAGAAGTCATTAGAAGTATCTTGCTAATATTTTTTATTTATGCTTTTTGAAGTGAGTAAACCTATTTGGTGAGCTGTCAGTTCTATTTTAAAGCATTTTTTTCTAGTGTATTGACATGAAATGCTAAAGTTAAAAAAGGATTTTAGAGCTAATAAATGTATCATAAATACTTGATCTAGGGAGAAATAAAAATAAAACATGAAATCAGAATAGCTCTTGGAGTTTTTTAAGGTGTTGGGTTTTTTTGTAAGGTAACGTTTCGTTAAGCAGGAACAAAAGTTTGTCACATCTTTAAATTATTCTCTCACCTCGTATACTTGCATCTCTTATTTACAGAGACTGAGCTTGGACAAACGCAGAACACTTGTGCTACATAACATGTAGTGCTTTCTCAGTCACTGAACTAACTGTAATGTCTCCTGAACTTTCTGATTCTGGTAACTGTGTTCTCTTCGTTTCCAGTGGACAGTTTGTGCCAGGAAAATTTGACTGTGACACAAGAATTAATTTATGTAAACTTTGGGGTTTTTAATATCAACAGGGCTTTATCATACTTTATTTGGCAAGCTGGACTTTAAGCTTTTCCCTTCAGAACTGCATCTCTCAGTTTCAAGCTTGTGCTTTCCCTTTTTTCTCATTTTTGACCTTAAGGTGGTTTTCTGGTGAAAAATCTTAAGCTTACGAAGAGCATTTTGGTTGTAGAATGTTTTAACATCGTTAAAATATTACATTTTAAAAATTACAACATTGTTAACAATGTTCTGAAGTACTGTAAACTGTCTGATTTCCAATCTGTTAGTAAATCCAAAGTGTTTTCCTAAAACTTCCATTTTGAGAGTACAGCTTAAAAATAAATGTTTTTCTTTCTGTAAGGTGAAGCAGTGAAATATGATTACAAAACTAAAAGGGAAACAAACTAAAAATCAAAACTTACAGTACTTCAGCTTTTAAACTTATTTTCTTTGGGATAGTTCTGTATTTTTTGAAAATTACTCTTATCTCAGCCATGCATAATTCTATGTTCCATCTGTCTTTGCAACAATTTCAGAATACAGTTGGGAAAAATCCATTTTTTCCATCTTTTCCTTTCACTCCTGATAATTTTTTCTGTGTATTACGAAGCTGTGTTATTGACTTGCAAATTTCCAGATCTGTCTGTGCGTCTCTAAAGCTTTTTCACTCTCTACTGTCAGCCTGCATTGCTCTGTGGAACGTTCCCCTTGTGTTTAAAAAGAGCTTTCTCTTAAGTGTAATTAGTCATGTAAGTTATTCACTGCTCAGTATTGAATGGGTAATGTAGAAATGAAGGCATGTTTATAGGAGGGGCAAAATCAAAGGAGACTGATCCACTGTTGCTCAGCACTGCAGAAATAAGATGTAGCAAGAAATTCCAAAGAATTTACAGTTTGAATATGTGAAACAAACGAGGCGTAAGATTATGCAGTGCAAGCAAGTGCAGTGACAACAGTTGTGCAGTAACCCGGACGTTATCTGTGTGTTTACTTCAGAGGAATTCAGGTATGCAGTGGAAGAAATACTGGGCCAGAAGGACAACCAGAAGAGGTTAGACTAGTCAGACAGTGAAACATAGGTGGGAAAAACAGGAGACAAAGAAGGAAGAAAGCAAATGGAAGTCAGAGCTCTTGTTGTTTTTCAGAGGACCAGCAGGTTCCTGTCTCAGCTAAATTCTGCTGTCCAAAGTCCCTGGCTGGATTCTCCATGCAGTCAAATATTTCTTTATACTCAATATACACAGTTATCCAAGAATAAATGTTTTACTTTGAATAGGCATCTTTTATAGTTCAAGTTAACTATTATATGCCAGTGTACCTCCCACTGTTTAATTTTTAGGGTCATTAACCAAAGGCTAAAGTATAGTCTGCCTAGAGAGGTTGTAGCACCTCAGTCAGTGGGTGTTTTCAAGGCCTGACTCATCAAATCCCTGAGCAGCCTGGGCTGTGTGTAGTGTTGACTCTGCAGGAGGTTGAATTAGGTGGCCTGCTGAGCTCACTTTCAACCTGAACTAGTCTGTGATTCTGTCACTGCATCTCTGAGTCTTTCCGAATAACAAAAATAAGTAAAATATTATATGCATGAATGTCATGGAGAAAAAGGTCAATTTAACTATGAGACAGATTGAGAGGGATAGGGAAAATACTGAGAAATAAATAATAAAGCACTGTTGGGAAAGTTGACTGTTAAATATGTTAAAAACAAGTTCAAGTCTTTGTTGGAGAAATAAGGGACTTATGAATGACAGATTAAAAATGAAAATGAAAATATTGTATATATTTTTCAGATAAGACCAAAACCTTGGCTAATGCGAATACCACAAGTACACAATCAGCATCGATGACTGCTTCAGTAGCTGGAGGTCAAGGGACACCCACATCACCTCTTAAGAAGGTAAAATGAAGTACTTGTATTGTGATTTTACACATCTGTTCTCCTGTGGAAGTGTATATTTTTTCGTTTTGAAATTGAATGGAGTTATCCAGTGAGCTAATGAAAACATGCCAATTTATGATACTGTTTGGTTTTTTTTCTGCAGAAACTATGTTCAGTTTTCATAAATTCTGAAATTTGAATGAACAGTTTTGATTCTAAACAGGAATCCAGGCATCTGAAATACGTAGCTACAACATAGCTGAACACAAGATCCATTTAAAAAAGAAAAGATCTGTTGCACAGTAACTGGAATTCTTGTTTTTCTGAAGCTAAAGTTAATCTCTCAAAAATCTTTTTTATGCTGGACTCCTCCTAAAGTTTTAGAAAGTACTGTTGGTCTTAAGGTAAGGGAGCTTTGAGGTCCTTAGTAGGATTCAGCTAATGTTAGAAGTTGACAATTGATAAGCACAGAAAATTGAAATAATATCTGAAGTAAGAAGTAGAAAGTGTTGTAGCTTCCAACACCGATCTCAGTATGGTTAAGATCTAAAGGAAGAACTGGAGCATTGGGACTCATGATTTATTCAGTGCAAATAACCTAACCAGCACAAAAACACACTCAGCAAAGCCATATTGCTTACAGGAAGCTTGATTTATAAAGTTGATTTGAACAAATCTTAATTTTGCTTGTCAAAGGAGAGGTATATATGATGAGAGAAGAAAACTACAGCAGATAATAATATATAGTCACAAGATGGTATACAAGTCAAACATTCATAATATTTGAGCAAACTGGATAGCAAGCTGGGAAGGCTTCCTTTGTCATTTGTTAAAGGTTTTCTATGCATGTTGTAATCAAGGCTTCACCCTTACAGGTTCTGGAAAGCTTGTTTAGGGGAAATAGTGACTATGGTGCACTGAAGCCACAGTAGAGAGGGAAAACATACGGCAGGAGGAATACTGTGCATTGTATTTTTCAGCTCTCTGAAGCTAATTGGAGTTGTGCTTACATAGGCACAACAGAACTTAATGATAATTCATCTTAGAAAGTGTTGGTTTGGACTTAATGGTCCCAACACTGGAGTATGTCCAAAGAAGGGCCAAAGGGCCACAAAGCTGTTGAAGGGTCTCGAGCATAAGTCTTAAGAGAACTGGCCAAGAGAACTGGGATTGTTTAGTCTGGAGAAGTAGTAGTTCAGGGGAGACCTCATCGCTCTGCACAGCTACCTGAAAGGAGGTTGTAGCAAGGGGGGGGGAGGGTTGGTCTCTTCTCGTAGGTAACTTGCAATAGGACAAGAGGCAGTGACCTTGAGTTGTGCCAGAGGAGGTTCAGGTTGCATATTAGGATAAATTTCTTCTCTGAAAGAGCGGTAATGCAATGGAACAGGCTGCTTAGGGAAGTGGTGGAGTCAGCATCCCTGGAATTGTTTAAGGAAGGGGTAGATGTAGTACTTAGGGACAGGGTTTAGTGGACATGGCAGTGATGGGTTGACGGTTGGACTTGATGATCTTAATGGTCTTTTCCAACCTTGTTGATTCAGTGATTCTATGTAAAAGATCCAGGCAGTATATTTAAAAATGCCCAATTGCTTCATATCCCGTGATACTGTACAATATGGTTGCACCAGCCTTCCTGATCTTAAAAGCTGCTTTGTAAAAATCATCACAACTGAGTTCCGCAAGATTTCTCTTAAAAAAGAGATAAAAGCAGAACGTAATTGTGGCCATGGCTTCCTGGTAGAAATGACTGCTCCACTCGTAGAAAAAGAAAAAAGAAAAACCTGGTAGAAAAGACTCCCCACTCTGAGCCTTTGCATCTGGTCAGACAGCTTGATTCCAGGGTGATCTTGTTATGTTAGTCTAAACACTTTGCACTCGCTCCATTGGTAATTATGGTTCTCTGTCACGGCAGATGCATTTGATGCACTCAAGATCTACACAGAACTTGAGCCACAAGTTTTCTATGCAAACTACAGCAAATGGGGAGCTGGGGGAGACGGAAGACAGTAATTTCTGCTTTACTAAATGTCTGTAACTGTACAGAATGGAGAAACATATAGCGTGAATTTAACTGCAAGGAGACAGATCTACTTTATATAGTTTATTTTTTGAAGTCAGTTTATTAACGCAAGCATTTCTGACAGCTGTTCAGTTTAAGTGATACATTCTCCAGGCAGATTTTGTATTGGAATTCATATTCTAAGATATCTAGCACTTCAGAAGTCTTTGTTTTTCATGTCACAGTAAAAGTTTCCTAGCTTGTGCCTCCCAATCAAGTTAATTCATATTGCACAAAAGTATTCCAAGCTGTGTGATCTTCAGTGACAGGATGTTAACAAATCATTACAAGCTTGGAACGTGGCTTCATATTCTAGAGTTGTATGATCAGTTAAGCGGAATTTTTCTGGAATGTGTTTAAATGATGATGTATGAAAAAAAATTCAGTGAGAAGTAAGTATGACTTTAAGCTAACTAAGAACCTTTTGTAAATCATTAAGCATTTAGTTTCGTCTGATTTTATTATACTGTAATTAATGGCTTACCTTGTGTTGTTGGGTTTTGTTTTGTTTTTTTTTGTCTAAAAGGTTAAAGAGAGGTGCAGGTTAAAAGTACACTGCAGTAGTCTTTCTAATATTTGATGTGAAACTCCGTGTCTTCTGTATTTCCAAAATAAATGCATATTTATATTGAAGCTGATCACCTTGTAACATAGCAATGCACGTGTGACCTGAAGAAGCAGTTGCAGCTCGTGTCAATGAACAAAAATGGTTTAAGATGTTTTGACTGAAAAAAGGTAAAACTTGTACAGGTACAAGTTGCCTTGAACCTAATCATGCACCTGCCTTTTCAGGCTTGCAACATCTCTACTACTGCGGTTACTCTTCTGATTTTACACCATAGATGGCCAAACCATGTGTTGCTCACAAGTGCTGCAGATGCAGTGTACTAACTTGAATTTGGGTTTTCTTCAATCTCTATGGCATTCAGTAATGCTGCATTCTGTCTGAGGACATTAAACTTAGGCAAGTGTGCAAATAAAGGTATGAGATTTGATAGCTAAGTTAGCATATGATTAGATTAAGAGATATGAATGGAATATGAAAGAAGATAAGAAAGGTGATGGTATGTTAGTGTGAATCTTGAAATATTCTCCAATATACCATGATTTAGGCATGAACCTTGTTAGGTCTAGAGGCTGTGCTATCCTCTCTTCTGCAAACTGTAATAGCATTGCTGAATTAGCTAAACATATTGCATTGTGTTTCATAAGAATCTGTTACTGAAGTTTTAATTATCTTACTGCTTTTAGGTATTTCATGGTGTAACGAAGAGCTACATGCCATAAACATAGGAACAAACTGTGCTTTTGGAACTACCTTTTGTTTCTATTTTCCTTTCTTTCATCTTTGTCTTGTCTCAATTGGCTTTAGTATGATTTCATTCCTCCTATCATGCCTGTCGTGGAGTCAGTAGATCCTGCATCATGGAGGCAGGGCTTGCGCAAAACTGGCATTGTTCTTGTGCCCAATAAGGGTGAAAAGGCAATGGTGAGGTTCTGGTGTGCACAGGCTTGTGTACAGGTTGCAAAATAACATGTTTAATCAAATGTTGATAGCAGATTTGCATGGTTTTAACTTTGTATCTCATGATCACTGTGTGTATTACAACGTGTGAGTTTTTCCAAGCTAACTTTTAGAGGAGTAGTACTCCTTGACCTGTTTTATGTTTCTTATCTCATTAACTAATAAGAGAGGGGATTGCCTAGGTTGTCTCTCACTACAGCTCCCCCATGTATTCAGTACTTCCATGATTATTAGACGTAGTTGTGTTCTCAAATCTCTGCAAGGAAATTGAATTACTACAGTTAATGCAAATTAATAGCCTTTTATTTGCTACTGTGTTTTATAGTTTCCAACATCTACAACCAAGGTTTCTCCCAAAGAAGAAGAAAGGAAAGATGAATCTCCTGCTTCATGGAGGTTAGGTCTTCGAAAAACTGGCAGTTATGGTGCACTTGCAGAAATCACTGCTTCAAAAGAAGCTCAGAAAGAAAAGGACTCTGCAGGTGTTATACGTTCTGCTTCAAGTCCTCGACTTTCCTCTTCATTGGACAACAAAGAAAAGGTAATTGTTTTCGGAGTGAAACCAGCGTTTTTACCACACATTTATTCTGCAGTAAAATTCCAAGCTGTTAAATTATATATCTGTTGTGTAATCTCTTCAAAAATACAGAATGCACCAGTACTGTCTTGTGACTTGGTGCATAGGAGTGGGACTTATCTCTTTTAGGGACTTGCACTGTCAGTAGTAGTGTTTTTTACAATTATAGAGATGTGAGGGTTGGCAGTTTTGGCATCATTTGGAGAATGATGTTGAAAGAATTTTCTGAAAGAGGAAAGCTTTTATTGAATACTATGGTCATTTTTTATTTATAAAATGTTTAAACACAAATACACTGCAGTGAAGGACTGATTTGGAACAGGTATCTAAACAACATATATTCCCTTTCAACCCAGGCCATTCTGTGATACTATGATTCTGTGATTCTGTTTCAAGTACAAATGTTTAAATCCATTCTCAGAAATACTACTGAGCTATAGTATATAAAAATACTAATACAGTTTCTTCAGTAAGTAGTTTCCTGCTTTCCAGTAATACAGCTCTGAACGAGAAATCAAGTCATTTACATTACTACCATGAAATCACAAACAGTTCCCTTTTACTGTTTTAATCCTTAAGATATTTAACTGAAAACTCACTTGTATAATTGAGTCACAGTAAATACAAACGAAGTTGCTGTAATGGTGATTTTCCAGTTAACAGGCACTACAATCAGTAATACTAACGCTTATTAAAAATCTGTGTCTTTCAGGAGAAAGATGGAAAAGGAGCTAGACTTGCCTATGTTGCACCTACAATACCAAGACGACTGGCCAGTACCTCTGACATTGATGAAAAAGAAAACAGGTGACTCTGAAGTTACTGCTAAATATTAAATTATGTAATTTTAGAGTGGCTGAAAAACATACAGATATGAAGATGATCCTAGTTCGTAGCATTAACCCGTTTCATAGATTATGCTTACCTGTAGGGTAATTGAATTCTGAAAGGGTTTTTGTCATGTAAGTCATGATTACCCCTTTTAAAATCCACGTTATTTTGTGGTAGAGTCAGTTCTGGGCATTGAGTGTTGTCATCTTGGGGGAGAAAATAAAATTAAATGCAAAATAGTAAGGTGTAGAATTCCAGCTAATGAAGGATACAGAATTTTACTGCTTTGTCTTAAACCACAGAGTGCTGACATTGGGTTCCATTATTACTTTTGCAGAAAAAAAGAAACCATCCTCTTTCCTACAGTACTTGATTAAAACCATATCATTCAGCATCAGCAGTTTACAAGAATCCTAGCAGTTCTTTTGTAACTTCCACTTCTGTCTTTCTTGTTTTATTGTTGGTCTTTCATCATCTTTTGCACATGCTTAATCCTTTACTAGTATTTTTTCCTTCAGCTTTTGGTATAAAGAGAATAAAAAGTTTAGGTGCAAAGCTTTGTCACTTACTAGGATTCAGAGTACTTCCATGACATACCTTGTGAGAATCTTCCCAGTTTTCACTTCTCTCTTTTATTAAGATTCTACTTGACTACTTTCTTGAGTTTTAATATAGAATGCATAGTTTAAAGCAGAGAAATCTCCTTAATGCCTTGTTTCTGTCAGGTTGTATCCAGACAGCCAAATTTTGAAAACTTAAAATCAAAATTATTGATCAAAATGTGCTACTGTATCTTTGCATCTAAAGCTGACTAACCTGTTTTTGGAGTATTTCTGTTGATATACTTGAGAATGGCTCAGGTAAGAGCAAGCGCAAGATGCATTCTGATTTTTCTTATGCTTGTGGAATATTGTTGGCTATGTTCAGTCTCTGAGTGACAAATTCTGTTCTGAAACAGGTATTCCAGATCTCATGCTCCCTTAAAGTTCATCTTACTGTGTTGGCATCTCTTGTGTTACTTGACCATTTTTTCAGATCTGTATTTCTGTTAACATTGCAGTTTGGAGTTTCTGTTGTCAGTCTCTGAGAGTACTGTATTCTTATTTGAGGTTGAATTTATTAGTCTTGATTCGATTATAACAGATTGTTCTTATTTCAAGTCTTATTCTATTGCAATTTCCTTAAATACTCTCACTATCCAAAAATGTCTTGGCTAGATGATATCTTAAGTTTGAGATAAATATTGAATTGCAATCATATTTCTTATGAATTTTTATTGATTGTCACAAACAGATTAAATGTTGGTGCAATGTTGAGGTATATTTGTCTCCTTGATATACCAGTCTTAACCATCATTACTTATTCACGGACCAAGTTCCAAAAGTGGTTACCAGCTATGTTATGTTTCTGCTGATATGCTTGACCAGAGATCATCAATGTCATTAGACCTGGTGTTGACTAAACAGTTGACCTGAGAATTTCCTTTGTTTCTTGACATACAAGTGATAAAGTGTGGTTTTAGGCCAGCTTTTTTAGGCACCTGTACCTTGCCTTGTGTATGTTACGGTGGACAATTCAACTTACTTAAAGTCACTGACACTTAGTCTGACCTCTCTTAGATGTGGAATTTAACTATCTGCCCTGCAGGTACATTAATTAATTACCAAGAGTTCTGCCTTGTCCCAGATCTCTATCCTTGTTGCTTAGCTTAATGCCTTGTCCTTGTTCCACCTGTCTGAACAACTGCTTGTCTAGATTATAGATGATGTAATGCAATCCATCTTACTTCCTTTTGTGCCTAATGGAAGGACTTCCAGATTTTCAAGATTAATCTCAGCTCAGTGTTTATAGTGCTTGAATTTTGTAGTGGCTTGCATTGGCTAGAATTTGATTCTTTTCTGAAATTGCTTGCAACCACCAAAGTGCAAGCAAAGTGCACATTTTTGTGCAAAAGGATATATTTGGAGTAGAATCTGAAGTCCAAAGGTATCTTGAACACAAAACACATCTTGCAGGATTTACTTTCACTCACATACGATTCCCTTTTGTACTTTTGTGCAAGATATTTCTTTCTTCCGTCTGAACTTCAAACCTTGTGTTTTGTGTTAGAAGCTTTTTTTAGAAGTTCAAATTCTTGTATTTCTGCATCAGTCTTCAGAGTTTTTCCAAGAAGACTTTTGCAAGGTTATTTCTTGATGGTATACACTGCAACAGTAGAAGAGAAATTCTTCATGACTAAAGTAATGTCAGCTAGTGATATATGGCAGGCCACTCAGGAATGGCTACTGCAGGCCTGTTTACACTAGTCTAAAGTAGCGTGAGTTCTAACACGAATAATCTCATGAAATCAACTTCTGAAACAGCAGGTAGTTTTCCCTTGATGGCACTGAATTGTCTCAGCCAATAAAGAAGCATCTTGCTCCTTTTTAGAGTGAAACAAAGCCAGCACTGGTCACAGATAAAAGCTGATGTTTGACTTCTCCTTTAACAGTTTTTCTTCTGATACTTCTTTTCAATTTTATTTCAAACAGTGTTAATATGGATCTGTTATTTTTTGACAGGAATTTGAAAATTATTGTGCATAACAGGTCATTTTATTCTTTTTCTCTACAGTTATGTTTATTTTAAGTGTGTTTTCCACACATAGTTTTTCCATCTTTAAGTTAAAAATCATTTGCATTTCATCAAAACCAACTTGCTTTAATACGAATTTGCTAAAACAAAATCTTATTTACAGGGACTCGTCTGCTAGCTCAATACGTAGTGGCAGTTCCTATGCAAGGAGAAAATGGGAGGAAGATGTCAAGAAAAACAGTTTGAATGAAGGTCCTACATCCTTAAACACAAGTTATCAAAGAAGGTGTGGGATTTTCTCTTGTCTTTCTTTGATCAAATGAGATTTCAGATTGGAAAAAAAAAATCATTTCTGAATCCTTTATTTGAACAATACCTTGATAAAATGGTGTTCATAGTAATTGCAAAGTATGTACTTAAGCCATATATTTTTACCAGCTTAGAGCATTAGATCAAATGCCACGTAGGTTGCTCTGAAAGTAATTCCTCCTATTTATTTCCATGAAAATTACAGCAGTTACAAAGAACACAATAACTCTATTCGATAGAGCAAGTTATCAGCTACAAAACATTATTTTTTAGGGTAGCCACCACCATAAGCTATACATTTTTGCCACTGATGAACAAGAGCCTGCATGCCATGCTCATAAAAATTTGCACAGCAGAGGTGAACAGTGTTGCTGTTGCCACTGCTGAAATGCACCACCCACTGCCTCACTGTGCTCACATCCACTGCTTGGTCTCCATAAACATTCAGAAGCATTGATGAGTGTCAATGGATGCCATTTTTCCTGCATAGAAGAATTCAGTGCCGCATTTTTGCTTCATATGCACTTCCATGTCAGATGCCATTGTTTCAGCCTGCCCCTCTGCTGCTATCAGCCACACAGCAACAACATGGAATGGGATATTGGTGGGAAGGTTCCACCTCTCCTTCCATACCGCCAACATCTGCCACTAATGTCGTGGGCCAGCGGAATAAAATAGTAGGTATTACTTTTGGAGCAGCCCTCGTATACAAAGTTACGTGCTTTCTTTTTCCTATTGTTTATTTTGAGGTTCTTTTGACTCTTTCCAGATTTTATTAGTAGCCAGAGATAACAGTTTTAACTGCTGGAGCAGAAGTAATTCTCCCTCATATCTGAAAAGAGAAGTGTTGAATTCAGGTTTTACATGAAGATGTCAGAGGTCTTGGGCTGCTGTCCATAGCAGTAGATTATAGCCACACCTACTTTGAGTACTACCATCATGGAGTGTGTATGTAAAACTGAAACTAAGTGGTGACTGATATGAAAATAATTTCCAGTTGTACATACTTCCTATCTCACAGGATTATTTTGGAAGAGATCATATCCAGCAATTATATACGTCATTAACTTTACTCCACTATGTAGTTTCAGTGGCAGATATTTAAGTGAAATTCATTTATTTTAATGAAGTGATCAATAAATATCTAAACAGATCAAAAAGAAGAGGTTGACATTCGGGTAACTAAGTTGTGTACTTGTATGTGCTGGTGACGTAAGTGGTGACAGATGCTTAACTTCTTTTTTTCAGTTGTGCCATTGATGTTTTTAGTGGCATGCAGCCTGTCTATTTCATACAGCCTAGTACATTTTCTGTCTTTGTTAACTTCTAATCTTAAAACAAAAACAAAGTTTTCTTAACTTTGAGTTTAGGAAAACTGTTGCACAGGTTTCATGTTCTGGATGGGAAATATTAATGGTTTGGTTTATGAAAACAGTCTTTGCATGTTAGTCTTTATCAGTATTAACGTTCCAGACTTCAAATGCAATGTGCTCATCACTTTTATATGATACATAAAGCTTTCACAGTAGATTTTCTTAGTTTTTCTTGTACAGTTTTTCTTTTCTCTCTCATTTTAGACTTGATAGCAAGAAAGAAAGATCAATAGAAGAATGACAAATAGTCTTCTTTCCTTAAGCCTTTTGTACTTAGTAATGTGATGTTCTGTCTTAATTGTTTTAACTTGTAGAGTTAACATGTGAAAACACCGTACTTCATAATGCAAAATATGTTCAGCCAGAATTAATGGATAAAAATGTGGAAACCACTGCCATCTTTAAAACTAGAAGAGAAGGGGAAAAGCATAAGTGGAAGATTAATTAAGACTTTTGTTCTTTGCTTGTTTGTTTTTTTTAAAAAGCATATTTAAACTTGTGAAAATTGTTAGACTGGTATTGATGATGTGTTTTTTTCTAACGAGCTGTGAAAAATTCTGTATTTTCAATTTAAAATGGAACACTGGGGACTCTGTGTCAATATTTCAGTAGATGCAGTCAAGTAACACATAAACCAGTGAAATGTCATTTTTCTCTTCTTGTGGAGAAATAGTCAGGTCTGTTGCCTTCATAGGCCATAAGTTAAAAGTCATACTCCATGAAATCAGGAAGAAAATCGCTTTGGAAAATGCTTCCTTTGCCCCAGAAGGACTCAACTGGGACACAGAGTGGTCAGGCAGGAGTTTAATGGATTATTCACAGCTTTGTGATATTTTTTGAACAAAGAAAGATAAGTAATACAAATGCATGAATTGTAAATGTCTCTCCTTCAGTGGCTCCTTTGGTAGAAGACAAGATGATTTGATTAGTTCTAATGTTCCAAGTACTGCATCAACAGTTACCTCTTCTGCTGGTCTTCAGAAAACACTGCCTGCCAGCGCAAACACTACTACAAAGAGTACAACGGGTTCAACTTCAGCAGGTGTACAAAGCAGGTAGTGCCCCAGTGTACTTTTTATTGTTGTTTTTTGTCAGGTCTACTGTGTGCTTATGTACGTGCATGCGTTCTTGTTTAGTAGATCCTGGGGCTCTGGATTTTTTCACTTTCCTGCTCAATTTCTTTCATTTTTACACAATTTGGCTCAAATTGTGAACGGCTTTCTACTGTAAAGCGACAGCGATGTTGATCTAAAAGAATAAATCCAATATTAGAAGGGTGAAGAGTTCAGTTGTTTTGAACTTTTCATTTCCTAATTAAATCAGTTTAATAGCTCAAGTTGAGCTTTCACCGTGGAGACATTTCTCAGATTGCTTTTTTAAAAAATCCATCCCTCAATGTACATGTTATTAGTTGTTTAGTTAAGTGCTTTCATTGTTTAGCTGTTTCCTTTTCTCTTTTTTTGTGTTGCTACTTGTTATGCTGTAGTACCTCAAATCGTTTGTGGGCTGAGGATAGTACTGAGAAAGAGAAGGACAGTGTTCCCACAGCAGTGACGGTTCCAGTTGCACCATCTGTTGTAAATGCTGCGGCCACTACCACAGCCATGACTACAGCTACTTCTGGCACTGTGTCCTCAACATCAGAGGTCAGGGAGAGACGGAGGTGTGTAAAGGTCCTACGAGTAATGTTGCTCTTGTACAAAAGTAATCTTATTTTCTTATTTAAAGGAATGTGTTGCTTACCTCAATTTGGGATAGTGTAACACGAAAAGCGGTGAGTGGTGTTTGCTTGCTGTTCGTTGAAACAACTAGCAACATGCCTCAGTTTATCTGACAACTTAGTACTGGTGGATCTCATCTGTGAAACTTCAAAGTTCAGTTCTGTTTATTTTTTGCTGTCATGGGTAAAAAATTGGGTTCTCATTTGATATACAGTAATTATTAATTTGCATTTTTTGCTAGTAGATTATGTGGATTTTCTTAAAAATACCCATAATGGAACTACATTAAAAACACTGAATGAAAAAAAAGAAAAACAGTAATTTCTTACTTCAAATGCATTGCTGCTTTTTGAACTACTGTGCCAAAGGCAGTATGCTGACAAGTTACTGTGTGGTATTTTTTTTACCCACTTATGCCTGACACTACTGAGAAAAGAGTATTTAACTTCATTCATTTCATTCCATCAGTTAGGATCTTTTCCATTTGAAACATAACTACAGATGTGTTTTCTTCTCCACCATGATTCAGGAAGTGCCCACAACCGTTTTAAATAAAGCCATGAGACAACAAAGTACATCAGTTTCAAAAAATAGTTCCAATTTTAAAACTCAAATGC
This sequence comes from Tympanuchus pallidicinctus, assembly GCF_026119805.1. Taxonomy (NCBI): domain Eukaryota; kingdom Metazoa; phylum Chordata; class Aves; order Galliformes; family Phasianidae; genus Tympanuchus; species Tympanuchus pallidicinctus. The sequence goes on from NW_026294802.1 coordinate 24,652,333, forward strand.
TATTTCAGTACCAGATGAGCTAGAAAAGCAAGCAGGTGTAGAACTAAGGCTTTCACTGTCTCGTTTGCTCTCACTTAGTGTATGTATACTAATGCGCGTATGCTACATACATCTTAGATACCTGCAGTCGGCCTGAAGTTCTCTGCTTTTAATCTGGTCAGTCAGTGCTGATTGTATAATATATCGCTGTAGGTGTATTTTTGGTGGCATATTAAAATACCCATTAAATCTCAAAAAAAAATCAGCAAAATTTGAATATTTACTGTGTGCATGTCACACTCTAAGTATGTGCACATGCATATCTATCTGTATATATACAGATACATATATCTCTCTGTGTGTATGTGTATCTATGTATGTTTATATGCACATGAGTAAGTTGTGTCTATTTATGAAATATTATATGCTAAATATTTTCTTAAGAAATGAAGTTGATTAATTCATATCTGTAGACAGAAAGAGCATTTTTTGGAAAGCATGCTTGAAGTAGCATTTCAAATAATATTTGAGAAGCAAACGCATTGTGAACTGATTTCAGTAATGGAATATGTAATGAAGCATCTTTTTTGAATGTACTGAAGAAGTTACACTCTATCGAATTTTCAGGATTGCTTTAGAGAAATAGCAAGAAGAATGACAAATGTAAATCTGTAAAATCTTTACATTTTGAATAACACTGCATGACTGACCTGTGAATCAGACATATGGAGGGCCAGTTTCCAGTGTGCACATGACAAGTACTGAGTTTTCATTTTCTTTCAATGAGTTTTAAAGTTTTTCATTTCTTGGAGGATAGGAGTATGTACACCAATTACTACTTAGTAATTTGCAGTAATTTGCAAGCTCTAAATGTTATACCTACTCTACAACCAGAACTGTCTTAGGTCATTTACAGCTTGTGGCTAGATTATATATTGACTAAGCGTAAACTAGAGCCAGTGCAAACGAGATTCACCTGACCAGCTGTATTTCAGGTTAGCTAAAGCAGCTAGCAGACACCCTGTTCCTTATATAGATAGGGCTCAATAGAAGAAAAGAAAACTTTACCAAAAGTACTGTTCGTAAAAGAAAAAGATAGGGAAATCAATTAATACAGCTTTATTTGTTTTCAAATGTGTCATAAGATGTTTTTCATATTTGAACATTTAACAGCTAATTATATTTTTTCTTTCCCTAATTTGGGGATAATTTGTTCAGTAGAGATGGAACATAGTTGTTAAGACACAGACATAATAATTTGTGTAAATAAAGTTAATTTGTGTAAATAAAGTTTATTTCAAAAATTTAGAACTGTCTTTAGCATTTCCCAAGCAGAGAACTATATGATTAGGTGATTGAATAACTGCTCTTTCCATAAATTAATCTTCTAAGTGTTAATAGGTGATAGCTTCTCAAACAAAATATTTAAATCAATAGCCAGTTTTTTAATAAAGAAATGCAGAAAGTAGTATATAGACAATCAGAAAATATTATTGAATCTGAGTCTACAGTTTTTAACATAGTTAAAATTGATGATCTAAAGAAGCTCAGAGAGGTTTTGCACAGGGTCTGTCTTTTGGATTGTCGAATGCATGGATGATACATGTGAAGACGAGGTAATCACTTCCTCAAGGATTTTTAATTTCAGGTGCAATAGATTGTTTCATTAGGTTTTCTGCCTTAGGAATGCATTAGCTTTTTCTAAAGCCTTAACGTTATGTTAAAGGTTTACACGTGCATGCAAACACACAGACATATTTTGTGTGTAAACGTAACTGGCTGAGGTTTATGAGGTCTTTTACCCCAATGTTAGTTGACCAAAGTAGTTATATTTAGATAAAAATAAATCTAAATTAAGTAGGAAGGCATATGTATTTTAATTGAGTTTTAAGGCTGCGATCTTCATGAGCAAGTGCTATGGATGAAATGCCTAAAATGTAATTCATCTCATACATACAGTCAAAGGTTTTCTCAAACTGCTTTGTTTTTGTCATACCATGTTGTATTTTTCTGACCATTTGATGAATTTGTCTAAAAATTATAGTTTGCCAACTTGTTTGTACTTAATTCTTTAGATCATACCTCACTCCAGTACGGGATGAAGAGTCAGAGTCCCAAAGAAAAGCCAGATCCAGGCAAGCAAGACAGTCCAGAAGATCTACGCAGGTATAATTTTATTACAGCTTCTACATTTATGGAAACATACAGCTCCAAAAGTACAGTGAAGTTTTGGTTTCCCACTAAATTTCAAATAACCAATTTGTTTTCCAGTCATAATTGACTTGTACCAGATGAATATGTTTTATTTCCCTGCTTCTCCTGAAAGCTTAAGGAGCCCTTACTGTGGTTTGAAGGTAGCTTTTTCTAATTAGCAAAGACAATCTTAATACAAGCTTGAAAGCAGGGAAGCAGCCACTGAAAAGTTCCTGTTTGCATTATGTTATTGTGGCTTACTGAAGCAATTGCTTCTGATGTTATGTAGAGTAACTTTTAATTCTTCAGAAACTGATAGCTTCTGTCCCAAGATTTTACTGGAGTACTGTAGTTACATTTCCTTAAGTTTCAAATGCTTCTGTATATAGACTATCGATAATGGAGATAATGTGATCAAGTTGACCAAACATACAGATAACTGGTAGTATCAGTGGCATAGAAAAACTACATTCAGCCTAGTTTCTGTGGACACAGAAGAGTACTAGGAAGGGTTTTTTGATACTTACTACTAATCTGAAATCTAACTCCTGTCAGTTTCCCTCTCACGGCTTACCTAGTGATATATTTGCCTGAACTACTTCATACTGAATTGCAACCAGTGCAAACTTTGCACAGAAAAGGATGTCACAGTAGCAAAAGAAATGATGTCTTAAGACTACTTGAACTCTCTGAATATTGGAGCAGTTATCAGCTACTGTCCTCTGTCAAGCATGTCTGCCTGTCTCTCCTTTGTTCTGCTGTAAAATAGTCCTTAGATAATACAGAACAAGGAAATACTCCAAATGGTATCCTGATCTGCATTAAGGCCAAATCTATGATTTACTGGTACTACTTTCAGGCCTTATTAATTTTAAACCCCTCAAATATTTCTGGTAACTCTTCCTGTTGAGAGATGCATGTTTGGTCATGTTTGTTTTTTTGTTTTTTAACCTCTTGATATTAATTCAGTGCCTTCAAAGATTGTCAAACCACAGGCGACTGGACCTTTGCAGTGAAAAAGATGCAAGGAACTGCTGTATTAGAGCATTATCAGCATAAAAAGCAATCAAATAACTAATGAAATACAAAGTTGGCTTTGGAGAGCAGGGCAGGTGTGTTTGAGAACAGTGTCTCAATGAGATATGTAAGGTGAAAATTGCAGTACATAGAAGTTTTCTTTAACTAAGAAATCATTAGCTTTCTGAGCTCATTTGAAAATTAGTTTTTAGCCTCAGAATAGCAAGGAAATAAGAAACGAGTTACATCTTTCTCTGGTGCTATCAGTGTATTTCTTTGATGTGCTGTTAAGCTTAAAAATCCACTTCAATGAGTGAATTTGTAAAGCATCAGTATTTCTGAAAAAAGTTAAAGGCTTGTATTTTTAGGCTTTCCAAAATATTTATTATGTTTATGATGATATTGAAGGGATCTAGTGGATACTTAGTGGTTTCTGTATGATTTTCTACTTGATACTTATGTACTAATTCAACTAAAAATGTAGTTTTTGAAGACTCTGTGGTCGATCACACTAGAACGAACACTTGCTGTTAATCAAAAAGCGCTGATAGCATTTCCAGGATTCACAATAGAAGTTTATAGGTAAAATATGTAGATAATGTAATTAATTTTCTTAAGCAGAATTTTGTATGTAAATAATATATGTAAGTATAATAATATATGTAAGTAATATATTTATATAACGTGATGATCTACATTTGCACAAATTTAAGTTATATACTGTACTATTTCCTTTTTTCACAGGGTGTAACACTGACAGATCTTCAAGAAGCTGAAAAAACTATAGGAAGAAGTCGTTCCACACGAACCAGAGAACAAGAAAATGAAGAGAAAGAAAAGGAAGAGAAAGAAAAGCAAGACAAAGAAAAACAAGAAGAAAAGAAAGAATCTGAAACTAAAGATGATGATTATAGACAAAGATATTCCCGAACTGTTGAAGAGGTATTTTCATGATGAGTCTCATTAGGTAGAGAAATTACGTGAATCTTAATTCCAGCAATAATACTACAATTTTGATATTACCACAGTTATTTGTTTTCATTTAAAAGCTTGAATATCCTATACTTTACGTTTGTTTAATGCTTGTAAATTAATTTTGACATTTTTCTGTTGAATAGCCATATCATCGCTATAGACCAACTTCAACTTCGACTTCTTCATCATCCACCTCTTCGCTCTCCACCTCCACTAGCTCTCTTTCAAGTTCAAGTCAGCTAAACAGACCAAACAGCCTTATAGGTATAACTTCTGCCTATTCTCGGAGTGGAACAAAGGAAAGTGAGAGAGGTAGGAGTATTAACATTTGTGAAGGGTTTTTTTGTTGTTGTTTTTAATTGCCAAGTTTATGTTTCTAAAGACTGTTCAAAATGCGGTGTGATTTGTGGACCACTGGGTGATACACGCTGCTCCTACTTCTGCAAGAAACTCCAAAACCTGTAAATAGAGAGGAGAAAAAAGACTTTCAGGACTTGGTGGTGTTTTTTAGTATTTTGTTATGTGAGTCTGGGTTGATTTCTGCTTTTGCTCAGCAACTGTAATAAAATACTACAATTCAGAGTTTAAATATATGCAGTTATTGAGGAGGAATTGTTCTTGATTAAATAATTTCTAAATAATTTGGGTTTTGTTTTAGTTTTATAGTGTGAGAGTGGAGCAGTGCTGTAATGCTTTCAGAAAACGAACTATTTAATGCTCATCTGAAAACAGAGGAGAGAGGAAGGATACCTCTGGTGGTGGTGTGGTGTTAGTTAATAATACTGAACTATTCTTCTAGATATCTGACTGGTTTATAAAATCTTACACTGATGCTTGATTCAGAGATAGAAGGATGCTTTTATTTGATGTCACAGAGCTTTTGCCCAAAGCTTTTTTCAGATGTGAATAGTCTGTTAGAATTCTATTTCTGGAAAATTATGCTCAGTTGTCAAAGGAGGAGGCTGTTGACACACATTGTGATCTCCTGTTCTCTCTCAGGGGTGTGTCACTAATAACTTGGGAGAGATACTTTAACACAAGCTATTGATTAGGTATGCAGTTACCGACTGAAATTGGTATTTTTGTTATAAAGAGGATCAGATCAAGTAATTTATTGATAAAATCTTCATGAACTATGTAGCAGTATTGCTATATTCTCAACATTTGTATTTTCTGAAGAAGTTATTATGACTAAGCTTTATTGATAAGTTTTCTGATTTTTCCTCTCTGTCCTAAAATTAACTGAAATTTGGAATAAGATTTTTAAGTAATGCATATGCATGCTTACTTCAAGCAATTTTTTCTGGACTGTTTTATGGAAAGCATTTTCATGGCTAAGTGCTAGCTACAGCAGGTTTTTTTTTTTCAAATTATGATTTTAGGAGGAGAAATACATTACTGTCTGAAAGACCAAAGGTAAAATCATCATTTATTTAATTAGGAAAAGTCTGTGTTCTCCGTGAATACTTACATTTACTTCATTTTTTAATTCTTGCTTCATGCTGAAGTTTTCATTTACCTCTGAAGAGCAATTATGGTACAGTTAGATTAGTAGGGATGCATCAATCTGAACTCAACTCTTTGGTTTATTTCTAATAAAAGAATAGCAAACTGAACAAACATCGTAACAGGTAAATAACTTCAATTTTGGCAGGTCTGTTTTATTTGTTTATTTTCTTTTTGTGCAACTTGCTTCTAAACATAAAGGTGATCAAGCACTCCTGAGGTGTTATGCCTGTTTTAAACTGCAGTTGCATTTCATTTAAAGAAAAGGGAAGTCTGTAACATAGAATTAATTTAATCTTGGAGTTCTAATCTTCCTTAAGTGGGAAAATGAAGAGAACTGTGATGGAAAAGGAAATTCTAAGGAGAACTTAAAAGACTTTTGAATTTTTCTTAAATGCGGAATTTTTGATAAAAGCAAAAAGTATTATTTGAAAAATAGTGTGAGGAATAATCTCCTACTGCTCTTTGCAACTACTGGCATAAATTTGAATTATTAGGTGAGAGATTTGAGAATTGCTTTTTTAAGTGTCTTACTGTTACACTAAAACATTTTGTTCAGGAGGCTGAGGTAGAGTTAGTACTTTGCCATTGCTGTTCAACAGTTGGAACTGTGTTTATTTTAGAGCCGTGTTCTGAGGAATTTATATTACAGCAAACCCTGTTTATGGTAAGAAGCTCTATAGCAAACTTATTTCAGGTGCAAACATTACCCAGGTTCTTTTCAGCTGTGTCCAGCAACAGAACTGGGGGCAATAGGTGCAAAGTGGAACGCAGGAAACTCCATACAAACACGAGGAAAATTTCCTTGAGGGTGACAGAGCGCTGGCACAAACTGCCCAGTGGGGTGTTGGAGTCTCCTTCTCTGGAGTGGATGTTTTTCTGTACAACCTGCTTGTAGGGAACCTGATTTAGCTGGAGGTTGAACTAGATGATGTCCAGAGGTCCCTTCCAACTCCTGCTATTAGGCGATCGTGTGATTATCTGTAAACATTTTAGAGACTAAGAAATATTTCAGTAACTTTTCAGAAAATAGTGTTATACTTAAATGAACAAGAAGTTATTATTAACAGAAGGGGGCAAAAAAGAGGAAGAAAAAGAAGAAGATAAGTCACAGCCCAAATCTATACGGGAAAGGCGGCGACCAAGAGAAAAACGACGATCTACAGGAGTTTCATTTTGGACTCAAGATGTAAGTGAAAGACTGCTACTTCTGGTTTGTAGCCATGCATTCTTATCTGTTTTGAAGCTTTTAGGAACAAATTAAATACAAAGTCTTAAGTTATGCTGATAGTGCTGAAATAAATTCTAGACTACTGTAATAATTCTAATGTTAATCATAATCTTAAGAAAAAAAAAAATTGAGCAATTATTTTCTATTGCATGCAAACCAAAGCAACGAGAATGAGATTCACTATCTAGCATGTTACAAGTAGCTAAATTTGAACTGTGTTTACTAAAACCTGAATGAACCATTGTAAGATCTCAAAGGGTATGGTCAGTTTTTCAGCAGATTCTCTTGCCCTTTCATTTGTCATGGGATTGGTATTTTTGTAAAAGGAATATTTTTATGTGTCAAATGCAAAGTTCTGATTCCTTTCCCGGTAGTACTGAAAATAATTATTGTTTGAGAATTCTAATCTTATATCCCAGATATGTTTTGTAGATTTTAGATAGGTAGAATTCTACCACTCGTAGCTTTTGATACAAAAAATCTAGAATACATTACAGTTTCATAAAGCTTAACTATTTTTCCTTTCTCACCTCTTTGACCAGAGTGATGAAAATGAACAAGAGCACCAGTCTGATTCAGAAGAAGGAACAAATAAGAAAGAAACTCAGGTAATTAAAAAAATATGTATTGACTTATTAACAGATATATTATGACTGTAAAATTTCTGTTGCAGTTGGATTCAATTAGAGCAATGCACACGTTGGAGTTCTAATACTTACTGTCTGATTCATAACTTGATGTCGTGTTTCAGTGACATTTTTTTTGCAGGTTTAATTTGGCTAATGTGGAATTAGTACCCAGGAAGTATTGGTGAAATTTCAGACATACATGTCAGGGAGATGCTGCAGCAAGTAACTGGAGGAAATTTTTTGCTTCTAAATTGCAAATATCTTTGTTTCATCATTTTTTATTTCCAGTGAAATGATGTCCTGTGTCTCTTGCACACTAATCTGAACTTTTTTACATTTAAATTTTGAAATTTAAAGTAAAAAGGGGTGTTGAAAATGTAATTGAGATGTAATATGAGAAAAACTGTTGAAGAGCACAGTTTTTTCTGCGCTGAAGAATTTCTGAGCATCCTAACTCAGTACTGTCAGTTTTTTGTTAAAAAGGCAGTGGCAAGCAGTACAATAAGCTTGATTTAATGGAAAAAATCCTTATAAACTCATTTGTGCATAAGAATAGGATAAAGAGAACTAAAAGGGAAGTTCTGACTTAGTCTGTACAATTAAATGGTGTAGCAGACTGTATTTATTTTTTTTTTTACCTAATCCTGAAGGAATACTAGAGAATTAGGGTCATTATTTGAGTAATAAAACTCAAAAGGTATAACTGATTTCTCCCATCAGTACTTGTTGTTAGATCTGTAATTACTATATATGTAATTATTCCATCTTCTACTCTGTAGAAATTTCGTTTTGGTACAATGTAATGCTTGTAGTAGAACTCTATAAAACCACAATGAAATTTGGTCAAACGGGCCTAGAATTACAAGTGTGGTCTGTGTTAAAAAGGATGAGCGTGTGGGGGTGGAGTAGTGAAGATTGTAGAATTTGCTGCCTAATTCATGGCTTGTCGTAGAAGTGTAGCACAAAATCTGTTTCCAAATTGTGAGCATTCCCTAAGCCTGCATATGCTTTTTCAAAAAGGTATTGGTTGTTTGGTAATGTATTACCAGATCTGAGTTCATAGAGAGTTCTGAAATATGTATAAATATGTGAACCAAGCTCATGTCACCTGACTACACAGATTCATTTTGTTATTATTAATAAAAGCTCCTTGCCAGACCAGCTGTAGAAAGTAGGAAAACAGTGAAAATGAGTTAAAAAACAAAGTGAGTAATAAGGTGTTTTTAACAGGTTTGTTCATGAACACTGTTGAACCTACTGAATTTCCAGTCTAGTAGCAAAACTGTAGAGAAAATTCTAACCTTCTATTACTTTCTGGTTAACTAAGAGACATCTTAAAATTTCTATACAGTAATTGCAGTGTTTTCATATTGAGGTGTGATTTTTTTTTTCCTTTGCATACAGCTTATAAGAGATTTAAAACATAATTTAAAACGTTATTAGCTTTCCTTGATGAAAAACTATTTAGAGTTTTTCAGTGATAAACTAAGAACTGGATGCATTACTTCTGATGTGCAGTATTTTGCCATTTGTAGAAAAAGGAAATGGAATATAGACTGAGCATTATAATGGCAATCTCTTCCCAATTCAGTGACAAAAAGTATTTTATTTTACAGAAATTGCAAATCCTTTCTGTGGTTGCTAAATCTACTTCAGCTTGGCACGCATCTTGCACAGCTTATTGTAGAAAATTCATCATTATTTGCTGATAGACCCTTTTCAATTTTGAGAAAAGAGGTGGAATAAACTAGAATTACAAAGGAGTACTAACATTCAGAAAATACATTGACTATTTGATGTACTGCTCAGAAGACAGAAGCCTCTAAGAAATACTGAAGTTCTCTGTTAACTCCCTTCTGTGGTTCCGCTGTTGAGTTCTTTTTGCTTGGAGAAGCTACAAGTCAGTGGTAGGAGATGGTTAACTACAAATTTCCAAGAGTTTTGGCAATAATTCAAGAATTCATAGGTCAAGAACAAGCCTTGTACATGCTATAAAGAAAATTAAAGGCCATAGACAAAATAATTTCCAGCTTGAAATCCTTCTAGAACCTGACAAATGCTATTTATTTCAGAGTGTTTTGAAAGAGATTTCAGTTTGTGCATTCTTGCTCCCTATACAGAATTGTCATTCAATTTCTTAGTTGATCATTTGACCATAGGGGAGAACTATTAAAAAGCAGTCAAATTTTGCTAACACTGTGACAGTTGGTGGTGGTTGTAATTAAATTTTATTTGGGATTTTAGGTGCAAAGAGCTGAGACTGCCACGGTGCTTTCCCATTATTGTTAAACATGCCTGAACAGTGCAATTAGTTGTTTGCTGGTGGAAGAGGAAGATGTATTTAGATTGCAGATTGAAGTTTTGTTGATGTAGCCTTCAAGAATTAGTGTACTATTTTCCTTCTTGATAATTAGATTTCACTTTGATTAGAGCTTGGTCTGTGTGTTAAGATTCACAAGTTTTCTTTGCTTTTAGAAGTTATTTGGGTTAGCTATTTGGCCTTAAGCAAAAATAGTTCAAAGTATGAATATGTGATTAAAGTCTGATTTAACAGTGGAATGTTGACCAGACAGACCAACAAAAAAAAAAGGACTCAAGGTATAACAGAGTTACCAAGTCTTTTGATAATGAGGAAGGTGTGGTATTTGCTATTCTGATAAAAATTGTATTCCCCATATTACATCAGATGACTCATTATATCATTCTATTCCAGCCATTTTTGTTCATGGAAATCTGGCTGCTGTATTGAAACTGGTGCCCTTTATTCCCTCTATGGCACAGTAAGAGATAATGAAAGAAAAATTAAAAAAAGGAACTTGTATGAGGCAAGGAAAATGAGGTGGAATTTAAGCACACAAAATATTATCAAGGATATTTGAGAGTTAAGCATTTCATTACAAGAGCATTTGCAGGGGACATAATATGGAATATATGTGGTGAATGAGAAATTACTTCTGCTTGACCAGGGGATCAGACTGGGAAGAGGGTAAAGAAATAATCTGTTCAGGAACGGGCAAGAGAGAAGCATCAAATGGCAATGATTCAAATTTTATTGCTTTTATTAGCAGTTTGTCCTTCTTTCATTAGCACTGAAGCTTGGAGTGCACTTGAACTATACTCAGGAGGACACCTATAGAAGTGGGAAGGGTGGAGGCAGAGTAAAAAAGCCAGAAGACAGCAAAACAACATCCCACCCCACCCCGGATGATGTATTTAAAAAAAATAAGAATTTAAGTATGCACTACAACTGGTTAGTTTGTTATTAAATTGACTTAATTTTGTTTCATGATTTTTGAAAGGTGAAAGCCAGCAATGTTAGGATAATAAATATTGTTAACTTTTCTAATTCTGTGGCAGTAGAATCAAGAGCATGTCATTATTAGTATCGATTAAATGCTGCACTCAAATTTTATTCTTCATTTTCATGGCTATGGCAGTTTTACAAAACCATTCAATTATACACTATGTATAATACCACCTGACTCAAATATTTCATTTCCATTACCAGTAATTACCCTAACTCACCAAAATGTTGTATGAATATCTGAAAGCTTACTGTACATTTTCGAATACATGGTTATTCAGTGGTTGCACTCTTACGGTCTATAGAAATTGCTTGTATACGATTAGAAGTGTATTATTTCAACTTGTATACATGAGGATCCATATGTTTGTATTTTTCCTTCCTTCTGGTGTGTTGCTCGTGGAACTTTGGCTACCACAGTCTGCTCAGTTTTGTGAATGTTTTAGGAGTATCCATCTCATGTGGTTTGGATGTAGAGGGATATGGTGTTCGCTTTACTTTTCCTCAGACAATCTTCATACAAAATCTACAGACTTCTAGTTAAATTTTTTTTGCCAAAAAAAGATTGAAAAATACGAAAAATTGTGACCAAACTGACAGAAATTGAAGGGGAAAAAAAGAAAAGTAAGAACACCTCAAAAAATAACAGACAGTTTCTGAAAAGTCAGGAGACAAGAGCAGGCATGTGCTTAAGACATGAACTCCTCATCCTGGCTGCTGCTCCAGCCCTCCAGCTGCAGGACTCACAGCTCCCAGGAAGCGGAAGCTGCTGAGGCTTCTCTGCAGGCTGTGAGATCAGGCCATGCTGCTCTGCATCCCAGCCTGGAGAATAGGAAAGGGCTGGGTTATTGCTTTCCCGTCTCTGGCAAATTAAGTGCTTCCCTGTATCCAGGACTCTTACCTCACCAGCTCTTTTGTTATCTCCCTGCATAGCTGGAAATTTGTGTTCTGCATATGACTTAATAACTTGCTTTCCGTTCAGGAAGCTGCACTGCAGCAGGTTAATGGAAAGCCTGGAGGTTTTCCCACAGCATCACAGGGAGCCCACTAGAAGCAAAGAAAAGCAGGCTTTAGAACCCTATTTGTTAAGAAATAACGTAGGAATGGTTTAATTTCTTGTGATAGCTGATTTAGCCAAAGGCTAGAAGGGGCTTGCTTAGCATTTTCATTTGGGTGGCGTTCCTTCAAGGTAAAAAGAGAATTCTAGTTCTTATGGACAAAGGTTCCTCTGTTTTGTTGAAGTGAGAAAGAAGGAGCAAGCAGTGGGAAGGGGTTTTTGTGGACATTGATGACATGGTAGAATTCTGTGATCTCGCATGGATCTTACTTAATCATAAGATATGCAAAATAAGATTCATAGGTGGAAAATAAAACTGTTGTGGCCCAAAGCTTAAAAACTAAAAATATGTATCTGTGTGACACCTAGCTGTGATGTTTTCTACAAAACTCCCTTAAATTCTCAACATTATCCATGCTCCCAAAGAAAACAGCATTATCGTGATATGAAAGGCTGCACATACTTTTGGTAGCCTGTGTGTTGTAAGTCCTCTTCAAGGCATCAAAGGGAAAATTTAACATGTTATGGATAATGTAACTAATGTCTTCTATGCAGATTCTAAAAAATGCAGCCCCTTCTTAAAAGAAAAGCAACCTCTGTATCCAAGCACCACCCCCTTTCCCCCCCACCCCCCCCAGAAAAAAATCATCACTGATTACGACTTCAGCCATTGCTAAGTGAACATCATTGCAGGATGTCCGGAGGATTATTTCTGGAGTAAAATATGTTCACTCAAGATTATTATAATAATTGGAATAAATGATGAGTCTGTATTGACTACCCAGAGGGGGAGAAGGATTGTATGGGTGATGTAATGCTTAGGGGACACTCCTTCGCTCTTAAGTCATCACTTTTAATTAAATTTCACTCATCAGGTAAAGTGAGTATGCTGTATGCCTGCAAGTTCACTTGTAATGAATGAATTAATTAAAGTAACATGAAAGTATTTCTGTATGTTGTTGGTTTAATAGCTAGTCATCTCCCGTTGAGGGATGCTGAAGCAATGATCTTGTAGCTTATATTTTTATTTTAAGCTGAAGTCATTATTAAGAGGACTTTCCAAAAACAGAATACAGAAGAGGAAGAGAGAATTCAGGGAACATGGTTCTGATGCTGTTGATAAGAGGAGGAAATCTTGGAAGGCACATCTGTCTCTTTGGTTCCAGACCTAACAATATTGAAACTTGACAATACTACAATATATAGTGCTGGACAGTATATGCACTTTGATGTAACTGTTTAGTTATGTTTGTTCACAGGTTATTATATATTTTATTTAATTAAATTATTGACTTGATCTTTTTTTCTTCTCTCTTTTTTCTCCTCCCCCTCTCAGAGTGATAGCCTTTCAAGGTATGTGCAATTTAAGTGAATTAATTTAAAATTATTACACTTCTTAGTCACATATTCTCAATTGATGTGTAAAATTAGCCTAAACTCAGTAGTGAGTTGGGTTGATTTTAAAAGGCAATAATGATATTTAAAATTTATATGGAATATGATTGTAAAGCTACAGTACTTTTTTCGTGGCTCTTTTCCCATTTGTGGGTGGGATTGTCAATAGTGGAGAATGTATTGGATGCTGTATTTGAAGTACATGAAGGCAGGTGAGGCATTTTGTAGAATTTAGTGGATACAGTAACATTCCCTACAAATTTTTAAGCATGAGGTCAGCTTTTGCCAAAAGAAAACACAGAATATCCTACTGAAAAAATTTCAGGAAAAATACTAGAGCCTCTGAAAATTATATTTCCTTAAGATTTGTTAAAAAGGAAAAAATGCACAAGTATCAATATATATATTTTTTAAGTTTGCATTCGACTTTGGACCTTTAGAATTAATTAATGATGTTTTGTTTATGCTGAAAATCTGTCAAACAGAACTACTACAGCACATGAACGATGACGAGTGAGCACTATGAAGCTGCTCAAAACTGTATTAATATTATTTGTAATTTAGTGCTTAATAGGGTAAGGATTTTGCTGAAGATTTGTTTCATAAACTGCTTTTGTTGAAATATTAGAATTTGCAATAAGTAGTTTTGAAATCTTCATTTATCCAATAAAGCTTGGAAAATTCATCTTGGCCAATGTTTTAGAGATTACTTTTTAAAAACCCTTCAATTAAAGTACTACATTTAAGGTAGTACATGAATTAAAGTGCTCCTTGCCAGGAGTTGGACATGATGATCCTTGTGGGATCTTTTCCAATGCCAAATACTCTGTGATTCTATTACACATTTTTTAAAATAGACCTTCAAAAACCAAGTAGTATCTAAACCAGTAAGTCTTTCAAGACATGGCAACACCTCAATTAAATATTTTAATTTACTTTTTTTAAAATTCTCAGCATAAAATGCTGGCATTTACTTGGACTAGTTGGGAATTCTTAAACGTCTTCACGGAGAGAATATTGAAATATACTGAAGAACAGTAGAGGGACATCAAAATCTAACTTGCATCAAGTTAGTTTACAGTGGCTTAACTGAAACACATAATTGCATGTGTCTGGTTTTTTTTCACTTGGATGATGGCACGCTTACAGTATCTGGTACAGTGAGTGCTGTCAGTCTGAATAAAAACAAAGAATAAGAACATTTATGTTGCAGGTATGACACGGGATCACTCAGTGTGTCTTCGGGTGATCGTTACGATTCAGCACAGGGGCGATCTGGGTCACAGAGTTACCTCGAAGATCGAAAACCTTACTGCAGTAGACTAGAAAAAGAAGATAGCACTGATTTTAAGAAGGTAACTGATACAGAAATTTTGTTGTAAAAAATGCTTTATTACTGTTTGTCCTCTTTTTTTTTTTTTTTCATGAATTATTTGGAAAGAGTCTCCTATTGCATCACAACTTCCAGCAGCTTGGCTCAGTGGAGGAGCAGAACAACCACTGCCATGGGGGGAAATACACATTACAAAACAGCCTGTGGCTTTTGCACTTTTCTCCATAGGCGAGGAAGAAATCCTGAGGAGTCAAAATACTTCATCATTTTATGACAAATTTGATCAAACTGTTTTTGTAGTTGATTGTATTATTAAAACTGCTTCATACATGCATTAAGCCTTTATTTGATGTTTGCTATCATACATACAAAAATTCGTTTAAATCTTGCTTTAAAATTGGAGTTTGTAAAAAAAAAAAAAAAAAAAAGAAAGAAAGAAAGAAAAGAAAAAAGGACTCTGTTGTCTCATCTGTAGTGTCTGAAGCAAAAAATTGGCAAGTGTTTTTTAATGCTCCCTGTGCAAAATTGCTTTCTTCTAGAGATATTTGGTAGCAATTCTTTACAGCGTTTGCTAATTCTAACCATCTAAAACTGATTTTTACTTCTTAGACTGTTAATGTATTTGTTCATTTTACATGCAGCTCAGTCATGGTTTTTAAAATGCTTGTCTAATGTCACTGAATTCTTACTCAGTATGTTTTTAAATGAATATTTTGTCTTAGCTTTATGAACAGATCCTAGCTGAAAATGAGAAGCTGAAAGCACAGTTACATGATACCAACATGGAACTTACAGATCTTAAACTACAGCTGGAGAAGACCACTCAGGTTTGTATTAAACAAAAAGGCCCATACTTAGCTGACAAAGCAAACTAGAAGCATCCTAGCATAGGGGCTGCTATTTACTAGGCATCAGCTTTGTTTCTTATCCAAAGATGGGAGTGAAGAAATGTACCTCTCTGTTTATAAAGAGAAAAGAGTGCAGGATTATAGTCTTCAGCTCTGAACAAAATGTTTGAGGCCATTTCCTGCTTGTTTAATTGCTGGTGGTTCTTGCCAGCACGTATGTGGGACTTCTGTGCAGGTAGGAATAAACACTTTGAACACTGCTAAGCCTGTGTTCAAACTGTCAGTCTGATTTCATTGATTAATTCATACACCTACTGGCAGGTTGGCATAATCTGCCAGTTCTTCCTACCTAGGTAAACAGCTGTACCTGAGAGCTGAAGAGCAAATAGTGCACTTCATTTACAGGTAACTGCTGTCAGATAACAGTGCTGCATAAGGTAACACCAAATATGTACACAAAACTGAAATTCTTCTTAAATTGCTGTAGAAAGAATGTTCCTCATTCTCAGATCACATTTGCCACAACTGACCTGTGTACATATTTCAGTGTCTTCCATATGCTCTCTGTAAATATCAGTAAAGTGTGAGTAAGAAGATGTTTGTTTTGTAGAGCTTTTAAATAGAAAAAGCTAAATTACTACTATTTGCCAAAGGCTACACAGAGATTAAGTTACTTAGGGATGGTGACACAGGAAGCTTGTGATAAATCCAGCTCATTCTTCTTTAGTTTTTATTTCAGTGGTACTTCCTTGAACACATTTTAAAGTGCTTTTAAAAGCATACTTTGAACAGAATGCAGTAGCAGTTACCCTTATCTGAAATGCGTTTTATATTGCCATTCCTCACTGTTGCACTGTTTGAGAACAAGTAACAATATCTTCATTAATTTTGTGTTTCAGAGACAAGAAAGATTTGCTGACAGATCGCTCCTGGAAATGGAGAAAAGGGTGAGTTACTGCCAAACATCTCTTGAGTAGTTCGATTTGGGTTTTGTTTTAGTTTGCTTTGCAACCTCTGACTTGAATATATTTCAGTGGGAACAGAAGCCTTTCTTATAACTTGCATTTTTTAGAAGACTGGGGGATTGTAGGTTTCAGAGTAGCAATGAATACGAAGGACTGTCAGATGGAATTACTCTTAAGAATTGCCTTCAGATTGCCTTGTTGATAACCAGGTTGTAAACCCCACTGCCCTCCAGGATTCTGCAGCTTGTTCCATCTCGTCCAAAACAGTGTTGGCACTCCAGAGAGTTAAGCACTTTCAGAGCATCTCATCTTTTAGTGCATTTCCAACATTCAGAGCCCTTAATTTCCTCAGAGCTTTCTGGAGGCATGTGCATCGTCTTACCAATTCTCATCGGTAATGAAGTAGCTGTTTCTATCCCACAGACATCAGACTTTGAACCTGCTAATGTTATAAAACTAATTACAGACTTTCCTTGTACTGTACCTTTTTCTAGAGGGACTATCATGCTGTGTACGAGCAGGGTGGAGGCAAATGAATGAGCAGTGCAGGAAGAGGGGCATTAGAGAGAGACAGCCCTGACTTGATGGGGAAAGGAGACATGTAATAAATCCACATATGAGACAGACTGCAGGGATTATTTCAGTAGTTGTGCCCATTATAATTTTAGGCTGTAGTTTTACACTCGTTTAAAACCCATCCCAATAAAAGTTTATTTCAGCAACAATTTAAAGCAAAGCAAAGTTTGTTCTGATGTGGTCCTGGCTTCCTTTATGTCCTTGGCTACACGTACCTTTCTCCTTCCTGATCCTGGAGTGACGTGTTAGATATTAAAATGGGAAGAAAACTAAATGGACATTGATGGTAGTAAGTGGTATGGTATATATTTACTTATTCCTAGTAAGCTTGACATTTACTAGCCCTGTACGTTTACTTTCCAGTGTCTGAGGTTTAGAAAACAAGTTTTAGTTCTACAAACCTATGAGGTACATAAATACTCAGTTTTATTGGAGAACATAAAGATGCACAAATCCTCTCAGGCAGTTTGTGAAGTTCCATTAGTTTTATCTTAATAATCTCTCCAGATAATTGAAGCAACCTTTTAGTGCCTATTTCTGCTTGTTCTTGTGGCCCTGTGCTGTAGGCAGTGATTTCATCAGTAAAAAACTTTCATCAGCAGCTTTAATTGGTTTCTTGCTTGCTATCATGGCCACACAAGTGGACATTTAATTATTTCATAGGTTTGACTTTGACTGTATGCATTATTACACAGATGCCACATCCAGTATTGCACATCTTGACGTTATTTCAGTATTAAATCACTGTGCTGCTTGTTCCTCAGACATGCCATTGTGTTAAGACAAGTGGCTATTTTGGCAATTCTTGCACCTTTTTCCCGTAGTAATGCTTAGTTCAGTAGCAGAAACGTCCTTTGGAAATGTTACTTGTTCTGAAGTTATCACGACCGAACCTAGCAGTTAAAAAGGTAAATAAAATTAGTGATAGTGCTGTATGGCTGAAACCTGATCTACACAAGATTTAGGAGATCTTCTTCTATTTTATGATGTTCGATTTACTTCTTGTCAGGCAATAATTTTGAACAGGAATTTATTTGTGATTCTGTTTTCCCCATTAGATCCAGAGTTACTTTCACTTTGACAGTGATTGAAGTAGGATTCTCAGCTGCTAGTCATAACTAGCTGAGGTCTAGAAGTAAGCTTACTAACTGTGGGGCTTTAGGAATAATTTAAAGAAGTCTTCTTTATATGGGTGAAGTAATAGTATAAATGAGAAAGGTTTAAAAACAAACTGTAGAAATTTTCTAAGTATAATTTTCCAAGTATGACTTGAATAAAATAAAACAAAATTGAAGATACTGACGTAAGTTCATAGAAGAAAAAGGGAGGACAAAAGTAAAGTAGCAAGAACAGATGAGGAGAAATAGAAGGCTGGCAGAGAAAAACCTGACAGCATCTTTGAACTACAGTGTATTCCAGTTGTGAAATACTTTTACAGTAAAGAAGGTGGGAATGCTTATAAAACCTAGAAGTTCACTGTGACAGAATTCAGAAAATATAAATTTAAAACCTTCATCAGTTGATTTCTACTATGTGTTTTGGTTATGCACAGTCAACGTTTGTCATTTAAGGACTAGCAGTATGTTCTTAGGCAAAAATTTGGCTTTTGTTAACAGTTATCTATCACTCTGAAAAGTATATTAAAACCCATACTGCAGGATTTCAGTATGGATCAGAATTGTGGGCACCTTTAACCAGTTAGCTCCAAATTCATTGTGGATGCCCTGTCCCTGGAGGTGTTCAAGGCCAGGCTGGAAGGGGCCCTGCGCAGCCTGGTCTAGCATTAAATGCAGGGGTTGGTGGCCCTGCATGTGGCAGGGGCTTGGAGATTCATCATCCTTGAGCTCCTTTCCAACCCAGGCTGTTCATGATTCATCATCTAAGAATTTGTGATGGGATGAGGTGGGCTTTTTCATTTGTTTATTACTGAATTTTTTAACCTGTATATATCCACGTACCTCAGTCTTATTGCACCGACTGTGGTTTCTGGTTGCTTTAATACGTGGCAGTGAGCTGTTGTCTTTTATACACTCAGAAACTGCCACGTGTTTTTTTCTTCGTCTTGAGAATTACAAATGCTTTTTGTCGTGCCTTAGAGAAATGTTGAAATATGAAACATCTTAGGCTGAGTAAATTTCAAAGCCTTTCTCTGAGTTCAGAGACTAATCAGACGATATTGGCAAATCTTCTCCGTGAAACTGAATGTCCTTTGCTGGCCACTTCCTGAAATAGCAAGCAGTTCAGGAAAAAAGGAAGGATGTTTTTTCACACAGGGTGGTGATGCACTGGAACAGGTTGCCCAAGGAGGCTGTGGATGCCCCATCCCTGGAGGCATTTGAGGCCAGGCTGGATGTGGCTCTGGGCAGCCTGGTCTGCTGGTTGGTGACCCTGCACATAGCAGAGGGTTGAAACTGGATGATCATGTGGTCCTTTTCAACCCAGCCCATTCTATCATTCTATGAAAAAAGGAACATAGTTTCATCTAATTAGAACTGTATGTTTTTTACAACAAATCTTATATCTAGTCCAGTCCATTTAAATGTTTATTTTATATAATGTGAGGCATGCAAAGGTGATGAAATAAGGATTTTGTTTAACTGGCTTTTACTGCAAGTAGTTATTCTTAAACAAGTTCAACAAGCAAGTTAAGCAAATTCATCCAAAGGACTAAGGATTTTTAGCCATCTGAAATTGTAAGATTATTTGATCCGTGATTCATCTCTTGATAATTACAGAAATTGCCCAATATTGCTTATTGTAACAGCACTGATAATATATGTTCTCCTGCAAAACTTCTGGGTAAACTAAGGTTCTAATTAATGTAAAATGGTGTGAGTTTTTTTGTTAGTCACTTGTTTGCTGCAGTTAACTCACTGATATTTATTATGCCATTATTGTCAGTCAGTATCATTATGGCAAAATTAGTTACTTGAAGGAGTAAAGTACCTTAAGTACTAACAACTGCAGTAATCTGTTATATTGATAAACCTTTGGAATTGTTTGCTAAAATGGGAAAATGTTGGGGAATAACTGCACTATGATTAAACTAAATTCAAATGATTTGTATCTGAAAGGTGTCCGGCAAGAGTCAGTATCTACTGGGCGGTATGATCTAACCAAAGTTTTACACACCTCAGTCAATGCTGCTTGCTGTTTGCATAACACCATTGTATGCAGATGCATATGTACACCTTGCAATAATCTGTTGCTTTTGCCTTTCACACTTTGGAAAAAATATGAATGTAGAATACTGAATAACCGCAACTGCTTTTAAACAAGATACACTGCGATGTCTGACACAGGAAAGCAAGCAAGCTATAAACCCCTGAAGTCTACTGCAGTAGCTGTTGATCTGTCAAATGTGTGAAAACAAGGTTTAAACAAAACAGTAGTGCTTAGAAACATGGTAGTGTATCTGCACTGCAGACTGCAGCATAGTATAGAAAACCATCAGCTAATTTTCAGTAAGCTACCTTGGGTACTTAAATGAGAACTTGACATTCTTGACAAAGGCTAATTTCTCCTGCTTCTCAAGTAAGAAGGAAAAAAAAAAACCATACTATACTAGAAACGCAGAAAATACTCAGGAAGCATTTACTGAAGAAGCAGGTGATCTTACATGGCTAGATTTCTTTGGTACTCAGCTGAACTGACGTAAGTTTGGGTTGTATCTACACTACGTTGCAGTTTAGAGTGTAGACAGATCCCACTGAGCTGAGGCAGATGTTTCAGCTACATTTGCTTGTCTTTGAAAGCTTACGCTTTTGTGCTTCTTTCTTTTAATATTCTTGTTTGTTTCTGATCATTTTCTGCATTTCTTGTATATAAAGCTTTTCCAGAAGCCTAGCTTATAAAAATAAAGCCCAAATAAATGGTGCTTATGAGCTGTCTAAATTTATGTAAAGGAAGGGGTATCTTTTGTAGGACTTGATATCTCTTCCTCCTAAGTTATTAAAATGGAGCATTGAAATAGTTTCTATTTATCACTGCCATCACAAGTTTCCTGTCTACACTGTGCTTCTGGTTGTATGATCTTTGAAACTTGAAATATTTCACAGTTATCACAGTATTTACAAGCAGTAATTAGTAAAAAAGGTATTGTTTGGTGTTAACATACATTTTTTTGGATTTAGGAAAGAAGAGCTCTAGAAAGAAGGATATCTGAAATGGAAGAGGAACTGAAAGTAAGTATTGTTGAATGCTAACACCGTGTATTGATGTCAGTGGCTTAAAACAACACTTAATCTAGCAGTATTTCCAGTCTCTATAATTTCAATAGAAAATAAATAAATTATTGGCACATTCAAAGTGAACAATTTCTTTTTTTTTTTTTTTTTTTTTTTTGTAGTGAAGTTTTTCTTGCTGTTATCAGCAGTCATATATGTAGGACTTACCTTCTGGGAGGGTGTTGGGACTTACACTGGTATAGCACATTCACTGATGAGAAGCATTCAGAGATGACGGCAGTGAAACATACCTTGATCTGATCAAGGCAGGA
The DNA here is from genome assembly GCF_026119805.1 of Tympanuchus pallidicinctus. Lineage (NCBI taxonomy): Eukaryota > Metazoa > Chordata > Aves > Galliformes > Phasianidae > Tympanuchus > Tympanuchus pallidicinctus. The sequence continues at coordinate 24,673,839 of NW_026294802.1, forward strand.
TTGCAGTCTTTGTTTTGGATACAATACTGTCATGTTTATTTAGTTAAAAATAATGGTGTATAATTCTGTAGATTAAGCACAGATAATTTCATAGACTAAGCATTAAATGTTGCTTCAATCCTTGTCTCGTGTTCATTAAATTCTGTATTTAGGAAGCGTGTTTCCAGTGTCAGAAGAAAAAAATATATTTATATAGTTAGTAATAATCAGTTTTTAGTGACCAAAAAAGCAGCAGATAATTTAAATTTCAGATTGTAACAGAAAAGCACCATATACCACATGCAGTGAATAATAAAATGTTGTGCTTTGACTTGTCTCATTCCCTAGTTTATCAACATTTTAAGTCCTTTGATATGATCAGAAGTCTGAGAAATCTAGCAAATTTGTTTTGTGTTACATCCTTGGATATAATATTGGACAGAGCCTACCAAGCTGATCAAATTAAGATTCAACTGGAGAACTAGTGGAACATGATGAAAACATCTTTCTTTGCCATAATTTTAAAGAAAAGCCACTGTTTTGAGATTGGAAAGTTGTCATCAATTAAAAAGTTTCCTTTCAGTCTCATTTTTTAGCTCATTTTTGAGCTCCCTCTGGTGCTTGGAAACTGCATTAACTACCAAATCCTTGTCATTAAAACACATGCACTAAGGTTTGTTGATGTAATTGAACCTGACAAGCAGAAGTAAACAGGATTCAGGACAGCTCTAAGGAGAGGATGCAGCATATGAGGTTCTTAGAGGGGTCTTCAGAAGTGAAATCTATATGAAGCATTCTATGGCATAGGAACATAATTGGTTTTATGAGGTGGATGAAGGAGATATGAGCTTCTATTATAGGCCTGTAAATTGTTGGTAGGGATAGTTGGGATACAGAGGAGAATGGAGAATGCAAATGCCTTGTGTTTTTTAAAAGTAACTTCAGTTTGTGAAAGTTTTGAATTAAAGATTAACACTCTTCCTGTTGTTTGTTGCGCTGTCATGTACATAGACATATTAAGTGCAGCATTATTTATTGAGTTTTGAATAGATTTTTATTTATTTATTTATTGTCACAACTACAACATTCAGTAAAGAATTCCCAGGATGACTTTCATTGTCGATGTGTCGTGAGCTGTTCTGGAAAGCTGTGACCGATCACTGCTGGTTCTTAGATTGCTTTTCAGGAATGTGCCACTTGTCTGATGCTTCCCCTTCACAGCAAGTAATCGACTTTAAACAGGACTGTCTCTTCTAAGTTTTCTTTCAGTCCTGCTATCTCTCGTTCTTTTAAACGTAATATGCATGTATGTTTTTTCTTTCTCATTTTCACCTCTATTTCTTTGATTCCCACAGAACCTGCAACAAATAAAGCAGATTCACTCTTTGAGGCACATAAATGAGCGTCTGGTGACTGAGAATAGGGCCTTGACCCGTGTGGTTGCCAAGCTGTCAGGGTCCTGTAGGCAACTGCGTTCTGTGGACTTGTAATTTCTTCCTTCTGCTTTGTGTAGCCAGGCAGGTGCTGACAATAAGTTTGTGCTTGGGTAGAATTGTACTATTAACACCTGTGTGTTGGGGGCTGACTTACTGCTTGGTGATGGAAGTGTGGCTAAAGCATGGTGTCTGGTGTACCAAATGGAGATGCTGCAGCTGTATTGGTATGGTGTGGTGTTGTTGATACTAGCACAGAAGCTTGTTGTTTTTCCCTTGTAGCTAAGCTGGCAAGGGTTCACGAGATCTTTGACGCCTTAACACCCTGGCAACAATCTGAAAGGATTTGTGTGGAGTTTGCATTAGGATACACTGAAGTCACCAGTTAGGAGTTTGAATAAATGCTTAAATCAACAGATTTATCTCTGGTTTTCTAACAAATTGAAGTTAAGAATGGGTCTTTCTTACTGCAGTATAATTCACATGCATAGAACTAAAACAAATCTGCAACTAAAGAAAGTTTGAAAGCTGAAAGTTGAGATTCTGGTGCAGTACCCTGCATTTCTGAACAGCTGCATTAGCAGCTGTATTTTTTACATTTGTCTGATTTTATGTTCAGAGATTGTCGAAGTCTTCCTTTAAAAATACTGACTTGAAAGTCAATTTGTCTTTTCTATACGAAATTCCTGCATGGTGCTGTACAGTCCTTATTTTTATCTTGACTAAGCTTAGAATTTGCAATTGTAGCTCTAATTTGAAGGTTACAGATATATACTGCTACATACGCCGCAGGTGTTCCAGTTATGGACCTATGGTCCTATCATGCAAGGACTAAACAAATGGACACAAAAACACTCTGCCCAGAGTGTTAGATTGGTTTACACTTACTGGGTCATCCTGTCCATTCCCCTTCTGCTAAAGATATGAACTGTTTTAGCTGCCATTTTGGAAAAAACCATGGGTTTATTGCAGTGTTATTGTAGGGCTGTTTGGGAAACCCACTGGAGGTTCACAAATTCTGCATGGAACAGAATATAGTTTCACTCCATGACAAATCTATTAGGCTTTCTTCCTCCTCATACGTAACAGCTGTACAAGGTGGAGATTTCAGTGAGTTTTTAAGATTTGTAGGTGAAGATAAAATCATTTTCCTTCTGCACAGTGATTCTTGCTAATGTGTTTCTCTTTACCTGCCCCTCTTCCCTCTCAGAAGCAAAGAGATGAGTGCACACTTTTCCTTTCTGCTTACGGAGTCAGATCTCAGGTTTTTCCAGTCAGAGGCATGAAATAAATAGCAACTTTATCCTTTGGCTTTATGTCTCCCTGAAGGTGACCTAACAATAGGATGTGGATAGAAAGGTTGATCCTAGTCAGTGCCCTGCATTCCTGCACATTCCCTTGCGTTAACCCTTAGTGAATCAGTCGGCTCTCTGATCTGGCTGAGAAGAAATCCCATTAGTGGTTGTACAGTTTGATCCACCTTACTGCAGCATGGTTGTGTAACTAAAGCTAGCACTCAGCAGCAGGAGCGTGTTGGTGCAGGAGGAGGGGGAACTGTCCCTTTAGGGCAGCCTGTCTTAGACCAGCTTCAGCTAACAACGTGGGTTTTCAACACAGCCAAGCTAATCTAGTGTCAGCTGTCCACAGCCACATGTTCCTACCATGGTATTTTTGCGACCACTGGCATTCCTTTAACCATGCTAAGCTTTTCAGTATGTTAAACCACACAAAATCATTCAGTATTCTCTTTTTTAGAGGAAGTTTTAAAAGGCAGATCATGGTGAAGCTCAAGGAGCAGCACTAGCAAAGAAAAGCTTGGCTACACAGCAGGGAGGCTGGACGTTTTGATGGTAGCTTGACCATAGCACTGTGGCTGATTAATCTGAACAGTTGTCTTGACAGTGCATGAGCTTTCTCTAATCATAATGTACAAAGCTCTTTGTTACATACAAACTGTTAAATCCTCCAGCAAATAAAGACATTAGTACTGAGCTGGTTCCAGCAAGTGGTTATTGAAAAATTATTTGATCTGCTACAGTACTGCAAAGTTACCAGCTAATCATGTAATACAGGTAGGCAAAATAATGCATTTTTAATCTTATTCAAGAATCTCATCAAGGCAAGATACTCTATTACTTAAGTGAAAAGGAAATTGGAATTTAAAGTACTAAGTACAGTATGTAATAGAAAATTGTAGTGGGTTTCATGCAGAGCTTTTTTTCTGCTTCTCCACGTGAAAGTCATGTGATGCCATCTCGTAATAAGTTTGAGTACCATGGGAATGCACTGCTCCAAGAAAATTGCATAAATGTCTTTAGTTGGGCTTAATATGTAGTTTTACATGTCAGGATTAGTATAGATGGGAAGTGCAAGTACTTTATGTTGCCTAACCTTATCCTTTTTTATAAGTCTCCTATTACTTACAACATCTTTTGTCTTCCACCTATCTTCCTCTATTCTTTAGCAGACTTATAACAAAAGAATATATTTTCTTAATATGTATTCTGCCTGTTACTTTAATGAGGATTTAAATTTATCCACAATGATTTGCAGACATGTAATGGTACCAGATTATGTTAAATCTCTAAATTTGAACAGGGCCTTTTTGCTGTTGTTATTAAAATGATTAATCAGAAAATGCAGCAGTTTCCGGGTCTGCCTGCACAATGTATTATTGACTGCTGCTTCCTAGTCACTAAGTTGAAGGACTGTAAAGTAACTGGAATTGCTGTGGTTAGATGGACTCTCCAGATTGGTTCTTGCCCCTTCTTGTCCCAGTAGACCCTACCCAGTCACAAGACACTAATTGGAGGCCACAAATCCAAGACATCAGAATGAAAAATATAGAACGCGTTTGATCCCTATATGTGTAAATATTAGAATTCTCTTGGATAGTGCCATAGCTTCTTGCTTTTTTCCCCCTGCAGGCACTGCATTTCATGGAGTAGGTAGCAGCATTAATTTAACTGTGCAAACTCACAGAACACAAAATTATCTCTTCTTACTCTTAAGATTTGGGGTTTTTTGTGTGTGAATTTTCTCACTGTGAGTTTTTCAGAAAGTAAATCAATGTCTCTTCAGAGCAAATACATGACATGAAGTGGTGGTAATAAGCTGTCGTACAGTGTAAAAACCACAGATATTATTCGAAAATTGTCAAATGATGGCTTGTGTTGCTCATGTTCAAATATGTTGACGTGGTTTTTGAAAGCAATTGGTACTTATGGCACTTGAAATTCAGAGCACAGCTTTCACTTGACTGTGATGGAAGCTGTAGAATTAAAGCACTCTGGCTCCCTGTGAAGAGTTCAGTTTGGGTGGCTTGCCCTGAGCCACACTATGGAGTAGAGCTGGAATCCAGGATAGCAGAATGATTCTAGTTGGGAGATGACCTTTTTTCCCACTTGTTATCCCGTTACCTTTTGTTTCACATACTCCGCTATTTGCAGGTAAAGAAAGTAGAGAACCCGCAGCCTCAGTCCTGCCTTGTGCACCATCCTGTTCACGCTGTGAGAATCTGCTGCTAGCAAAGTGATTGTGGACAGGAATCCTTTGGAGGAGATATGTAAATGAAGGCTTCACAGTTCCTTCTGCTCCATAATAATATTCTGAGTATAAGGGGTCTGCAGTTACGATTTTGCAAGGATAAAATGAAAACAAAACTAGTGGCGTGGAAGTTTCATCGTGAAAAATTAAGTAGTGGTTGTTACATTGGTCATCGGTTGGACCTCTTGTGTGCTCTTGCACCTTGAAGGTTCCTGAATAACTACACTGTAGGAATAGGCTGTTGCCCCCTGTGGAAACCTGCTGTTAGAAACCATACATGGAATATGGCTGTGAGTTTTATAGGTGGCTTGTTATCAGTGTGTGAATACTGACACTGAGAGTTTCTGAGATTACTTCTGGTTTCTCTGATAAGTTCTGCTCTCCCAGTACAAAGCTCTGTGCACTGGCTTGTCCTCCTCTCCTGTCTGATCCTGTCCAACTCTCACCTCACTTGGCTTCTGCCTTCCAGCTCTTGTGTTTGTGTGTCAGCCATCTCCTGTGGCAACCTTAACTTGCCATCTCCTAACTGGTGTGCCTGAGCGCAGCCTGGTGTTTCGGTGATCTGATCTTGTGTGAACCATGCTATTCAGGGATGGGACCTCAAAGAACAGGATGTGCGCTTGCACACAAGTTTGGAAGTGATTGAAAGATTAATGCTTTGAGTTAATAAGCTGAATCACACTGTATCTGATCAGGATGAAATCATCCAAGAGAACAGTGGCAGATATAATTAGCTATGGCATGTTATTTTGAAACTCTGCAAGTGCAGTGTAGATGAGCCTCTTTAAATTGTCACTGATTAACATTTTTTGTTTTGCACTGAAATCTGAAGCATTTAATTGCTTTCCTTATGCTACTCTAAATGCTTTTGTGGAGAGGCTGCTCATCTGCACCACTTCATTTTAGTGCGCCTAGACCAGGCAATTGAAAGTTCTTAATGTATAGCTCCTAACTCTGTCGTGCTAAAAGATGAGAATTTTCTGAACTGCTGATGCAAAGGGGACAGTAATGGCCAAAATATTTCAACTGAGTGAACATTTTTATCCCCAGTGCTTGTCTGCTCTTGTTGCTGTTACTTAGAGTATAACAGCAAATAACCACTGTGTTTCTTTTTTGATAGATGCTACCAGACCTGAAGGCAGACAACCAGAGGCTAAAAGATGAAAATGGGGCCTTGATCAGAGTTATAAGCAAACTTTCCAAATAAAGGGCTTACTACAGCAGCAGATAACGGTATTGCACATCGTGAGTAACTCCAGTGGACCACAGTATGGCAGTCACTGGAAGTGTGGGAAGATCCCTTGGAGACTGTCATTTTCAGATATCCTGCCAAATGCCCTCTTACCTGTGTGTTTTTGTATCAAGATCATTGTTTCTGTTAAAATGCAGCTGCTGAGAAGAAAAATGACTGAGAAATCTTGTTTACAGCTACAGCATTATAAGGAAAGTGTTCAAGGCCAGATACGCCTCAGATATTTAACCAGTAAGCCTTAGTTGTACATAAACACTTTTACATCAACAAAAGCTTTCAGCTCTCACAGAAGACAGTTACTCAATAATGTTTTTGTTGTGCCACAACTCCCAGGTTTTTTTTTTTCTATACTCAGTTTTTCTTTAAATCGTAAGTTTGGATTTTTTTTCCCTTCTAATTATTCATGTACCAGATTTTCTTGTACAGTGTTTTCACAGCTTTACCATTTGCAGAGACCACACACCCTTTTAAATTACATATTCGTGTAGCTACCTAGAGTTGTATTGTCCAGCCACCTGGAACAGAGATGTTTGGTGGAACGTTTGCTTTCACTGTTTGTGCAATATGCATTTATTTCCTATACAGAATGCTTTAAAAGTCAGTTGAAACTAGAATTATTTTAAGAGTCCTGTTTTCTGCCTTCATCGGTCACTTAAAAAAAAAAAGTTTGTAGTGAAAGATGCTAGATCCTGTAATCGTCACATTCATTTGAGCAGGTACTGAGTGATGCTGTATATATAAATGTGTACTGGTTTGATTTTTCAGACCACCACGTGGCATGCTTGAATATATTTCCCTATTGCAAATGTCTGTTAATGCAAATTAGGCTACTCCAGAATAGTGTGTTTAACAAAGTTCATTAATTTTTATGGTATAAAGAATTTAGACATTGTACATTGTATGGAGCCCTATCTTTACAAAAGGTCTAAACTATATAAAATACTTTATTATCTTTTCTTCCCATTTGTTTTTTTTTTTTTTTATTTGATAGTGTTCACCATAATAAAAAATGCATAAATATAACTGCTTCACTACATTTCACATACCTGTATTTATCTGAGTGCTGTCCAAAACTGTTGTGCTAGCCAAAGTAATCTTACTAAATCATTTGAAAAACATAACCCGTTACACTCACATTAATGTTTATATGCACTGTTGCCATGTGAGAAGGCATCTAATTTGATAACACCATCGTGTCAGACCATTTTATACATTTCAGTGGCCTTTAAAAACAAAAAAAAGTACTTAAGTGAAGATTGCTTTTGTTAGAAACAGCTTTTATATTTCATTAAACCATTCGGAATACGACATCCTATGGGCACATAACTTCATTGCCTAAAACCACTGACCAGATCAGCCATTACAACCGATTGTACATTGTAAAGCTTGTAGTAGCTATTGTATTATTGATTATATTGTATACTACATTAAATGTGAATTTGTACCCCTTCATTTAAAAAGGTCATTGTGTTCTACTGCCTCCTGGGGGGTGGGCTTAGCTTTAGGGGGGTGGGATATGTTGGGGAAGGAAGACGCGATGTCCTCTCTCCGCTGGTTTTTTGAAGATGTAAGGTTATGCTCTCACTACCAAGCTCAGGATTCTTGATTTTAAAGGTACACGGATGGTCTGAGATACCTGATAGTAATCGATCTGTGTGAGAGGTGGGGCTGAACCGTAGGGAACTTCCACTGTCATATGCTAACATAAAATAAGCGGAGAACTGAACGGTTTGAATGGCTGCAGCGTACTGAGTTCTGTTACAAGACAGTTAGGCATATTCTCGATTATATTTGGTAAAGTTTGGGTGCCTGTGAATGATTAAATACGTGTTTCTAATATTTTAGTGTTTTATATTTAGGTTATTTATTCTTTATATCTTAAAAAAGATGAATGGCTACTGTGCTATATTGATTTTATTGGTAGTACTGAGCAGACCTTGTATCTGCATGAAACTAGTTGCAAAACCCACTATTTTGGAAAAAAAAAAAAAAAAAAAAGAAGAAGTATTTTGACATATACAAATAAAATGAATACAAACTATTTTAAATGTGTGAAAGTTTTACTGAGAAGACACTGAGATTTGTTACGAACTTAAGCGATGTTGTAAGTTTGCTGTTGAAATTCTTCGGTGGGCATTTTTCATTCATTGCGTCATTGGGATGCCAAATTCGAGTACCTTTCAAAGATTGTAATCAAATGGTGATTATTTGCACATCGTTGTACATGCACATCTGTAAATGCTACAGTAAAAATGCCATATTTATGCAATCTGTAACAACTTGGACAAATGTTTATATATTTTACATAAACCTGTCTGTGTGCAGAATCTGAGAACCATTTTTTATGTGATGTTATCACAAGCTCACGGAGCGATTGCTAACCACGTGTCACGACTGCACTGTACCCATTGCGTTGCAGACCAAATGCAGCGCAGGAAAATCACACTGGTGCACAGAGAGCGTAGTGACAGGAGCCTGCTCTGTGATTGAGGGACAGTTGGTATGTGAGAAATACATTATTGCCAGCTGTTGACTCCAACAAGCCTACTGAAGTGACCAATAGCTGAAATGGTCATTCAAAACAGCAGCTTAGATCCTCGGAGGACCTCTCCCAGTGTGGAAAGGGGGGGATATTTGCATGCCATAGGTTAACACCAAATACAGATGGAAGCATGGACAGAGCTGAAGGAAGAGGCAATGGGAATGCATAGAACCACCCATTAGTGAAGCTGTAGCCCCCAGAGGAGGAGTGAGCATGTGTGGGAAAGCAGCACCAGGTGCAGGGAGGATGGAGGGACTGGGTCTGTATGGACCATGGCACTTAATGGTTCCAAATGCTAAAAATAATTTCCCAAAATAAGGGGCTCTGCAGATTAAGCCACTGTTTTTTCCCACCCCAGCTCCCTCGTGATCTATTTCCTCTGCACGTTCCCTGTTCCTAGTTGTGCACTGCGCTCAGACTTCTGCCAAGTTTGAATGAGGAAGGAAGGACCTTTCCCTGTAGATTGGTGCATGTTTTGTTAAGTGCCAAATACAAAACACGAACGCCCCGGTGTTACTCTCCATGCTAACCTTTGGTTTGTTAATGCTCAGGTGAGCACGAACACTGGCTGTTTATCTGTGCAGCACTCCCAGCCACTGTTCATGGGGTGATCTTCTGAAGGTATCCTGTCTTCAAGTTCTGGTGCTTTCGTTATGCAGCTGATAACGTGTTTTATAGGTGAAATTTAACTTGCAGCTACAATCCCGAAGGCTTCGCAGCAAAACAAGAGAGAAATTCACTGCATAACCAACAGTTCATAAAAGAAAAACTGCGCAGCTATAAAAGCTTTACATAATTCATTATGGAATCTTTTTTAAAAAAAGGGAATGGAGGAAGGACTGTAGACGATGTAGATGGTTGTGTCCTCACAGTTTATGGGCACACTGTTAACGTTTAATTGTGGTGATTTAGCTTCCTTAGGTTCTTAGGTCAAAGCCACAAGTAGCAAGGGGCAGAAATGGTGGTGACAGAGGTACGTGCTTTACCTTTGTCCTGGGTGCAAGAGCAGCAGCTGGGGTTTGCTACAGTCACAGCAAGGATTTACCCAACAGCCCGGTCAGAAGGTGGCTGCGTGAAAGGCAGAATTAAAGCAAACAAAAAAATACCTTCATAAACCCACACCGAAGGGAGAGTTGCTGCCACACTGCTGAAGTCATCGGCTGTTCCTGCTTTTGTCAGCACCTCCCCATTCTGTGTTACTGATTAGATAGGGAAAGTATGTAGTCGTTGGAGAAAGGAGGAACTGTTCGTTCTTCATGTGAAAGCATCACCTGTTGGATGTCTAATGTTTCAGATCTGCTCTGGGATAAAAAGCCCCACATTCCAGCTAATTATTTCACCCTTCTCGCTTGGGTTTCGCAAACCCGCTGAAGCTGAGCACAGCGGTTAGCCAGGGCAGCACAGCTCCTCTCCCAGTGTGGTCTTTTCCCTTTGTTATGTGCGCCAGACGAAGAACCAGGGGGGTGGGTGAGAAGAGCCGTGGGTGCCGCCTTCGGGCGCTCCACCCGGCCTTCCGAGCAGGGGGGCGGAGGCTGAGCTCAGAGCGGGGGGCTGCCGGGCCTGCGGGGCTCTGCCATGCGGTGTGACCTTCCGGCAGGAAGCGGGGCATCCAGGCCCCGGTCAGTGCCACGTGTGAGGCGGTGCGATGGTTCTTCTCGCCCGCAGGAGGGGCGGCCGGGTGCGGAGCTGCTGCGTTCCGGCTGAACCCGAGCTGCCGCTTTAAAAGGGCTTCCCAAGTCTGGGATGAAACGCGCAGCTGGGTAAAACGTATGAACGATACGCAGCCCGCTCGGTGCAACCACGAGATTTAACAAAACGTGAATTTGGTAAAAACAACCGAAAAATCAAGCGCTGGAACCTTCCGCTTTGCACCGCCTGCTCCTACCGCAGGCGCGGTTCCCCAGCCGCCATCCAGTCACCCATCGCCTTCGGCCGCCAGGCCCTGAGCTGCTCCCGGGACACGAGGCGGCCGCCAAGCGGCGCCAGAGCTCCTGCAGCGGCTGCTGAGCCGCGCTGCCCGGCCGCGTGCCGCTGTGGGGCCGCCGCAGCGCCGGTGCTGGGTGAGGCGCGGAGCGCGGCCAGCAGCGGAAATCTCTCCATATTCTCTCGGCCTTCTCCCCCCAGCTCTGCCCCCGTTCCCCGGCACCGCAGGCACCACGCGGAACAGGGCTCCTGGGCCCGGCTGCGTTCCCTGCAGCCCGGATCCGAGCGGCCGCTTCCCCGGAGACCCGAAGCACTCGAATCTCCGCAGTTTCTGGGGAGCGGCACTCGCACGCCGCTCAGAATCCCTTCGTACTTTCCGACAAGACCCCGCAAGCGCGCTGACGCGCCGCAGCCCCGCAGTGCACGGCCTGCTCCGCCCGCTGCCCCCCGCGGCTGTCCGCCTTCCCCGCGCTTCCCGGATCCCGGCTCCTCCCGAGGCCCCTTCCGATTCTGTCACCGTGTGACCCCCATCTCGTCCACCCCAGCACTTCTCGGTGCTCCCGGTTCCCGCCGCCTATTTCTGCCCGTCAGCCCGTCTCCCTTCCCTCCCTCTTCTCCCTTGCATTTTCGGCCCGTTTGCTGCTCCCCTGCTGGCTGTATCCGCACAGCTGACAGTCGGCTCGACGGCCGGACCTCGCCACCCCGCAGCGCTCCCTGCCCTCTCCCGCGCCCTGCTGCCTGCCTCCCCTCCCCGTGTTCTCGCATCTCGGCAGCGCACAGCCCTAATGGCTTGGGAGATGCCATTAATCTTTCCCTGACCGCAGGATCTTTTTTTCCCCTGATAATCTAATCTTTACTCAGGAGGAATGTCTCCACCAAGCCAATTAGTTCCCACCTACTCTAGTTTCTCTCTAACCCAAGGGAGTGCTTCTGCCATAAGCTAAGCGCTCTGCGACTCACCTGTTCCCTTTCCATGCAGCTATTCCTCTCCTCGGGAATCAGCACTATTTTTCATAGGTGCGTTTTTCCTCCACACCTCTGCATAGGTGAAGGTGAAAGCAGTTACAGGTCTTACACTTCCGCTGATCTGAATCCATCGGGGTGTTTGCAGGATAACAACCACTCACTGTTTCTTGTTTAGTTTCCTTTCACCTGTCTTTGAGCAAACACATGGGGATGCCAGTAGGCTACTTGGGGCCAGTGGTATTGACAAATCCCTGGCTGTGGATTTGCTTGTGCTCAGCACAGGGTATGCAGCCTGTCCCCATGTCGAGGCCCTTTTAAACTTGTGCCCACTCTGAAACAGCTACAGTGTAGGCACACTGAGTTGTTGGATTTGTTAGGATTGTTCACAGAAGCATTCAGCCCCACGCCTTCACTGCAGCTGTTGATAGCGTTTATCACTGAAAGAAGTCCCGTTATATATCATACCAGCATCGTGCTAACAATAGGAAGTATATTTAGTTTTGGATATTCTTTAAGCTGTTCTCTCCCTTTGTATTTTGTTTGCTTTCTCAGCAAGACTCTAAGCTCTCCTAGTCGCTCCCCCGCCACTGCTTACACTCACTGATACGCCACAGCCTCTGACTGATTGCTGTTTGTGTTTGTTTTGGACACTTCCAGATGATTGCTACTAATAACCAGCACTGAATTCCTGAAATATCTGCCCCATTCCTTCTACAAGGCAATTTCTTTATGGTCCATCATATGAAAAACACCAGGTCCTAGAAATACTGCGGGGCAGGAGAAGAATAACCTCCAAATGAATGGCTAGCTCAAACAAAGCGTTGTAAAAAGCCATCACACTGCATTCTGCATGCATCATCTACCGCATTTCAGCACGGGCCAAGCTCCTTAGTCAGCTCTCTGAGGGGAGCTAGCAGCAGCATGCTGCTGTCCCGCTGGGCTTTGGCTGTGTGCCGATGGCAGCAGGGCCGTGGCAGGGAGCAGCACAGCAGGTCCATCATGGGGTGCACAGGACAGCCCAGAGGCCTCGGTGGTTCTGAACTGGTCCTTCCAAGAATCAAAGCGACTCTTAAGAGCTTCAGGGCTGGTCATCAACAGCAAACAACCAAAAGCTTGGAAGGTTTATGAAGTGTAACTAGAGCCGACAAGACGCAGACAGATAGCAACTTGGAATTGGTTTCTAGCTATTTCTATGCTTCAGTTTGGAGATAAAGATGAGAACTGGATTGTCTTTACGGTGCAGAGGATGCTGTCTTTCAGAGGAGAGAGCAGGCTCTGCTGGAGCTGATAGTTCCTTCAGCTCTGGTAAAAGCTTCTTGGTGTACAAAGAGCTTTATATTAAGCACTAATGGAGGTCATTAGATGTCGCCATCCAATCTGGAAGCTTATCATAAACACAGAAAGTAACAAAGGTGGTGTTACTCAGATAACTTAAGGTTATCTCAACCGTAACGTAAACCTATGATATTACTTTTGTCATACGGAGGGGTACAGCCAGCCCTTCGCTACCAGATACCATAGGTGGCACAACAGCTGTGTGACCTGGCAGCTCCCCCTTACCTCAGCCGGTGGCGGCCCAGCTGACTCTCAGGCCGGCTGGAGCACAGCGTGACACAAACAGCACAGAAAACATCCGGTGCTGGCTTACATCCAGAAGGTGAAATGGTCTCTGTCACACAACGGGACGCAGAAACACGTCTGTTTGAAAGCAGTTCATTCCCCAAAGGGCAAACGTAGGGGCTGGACTAGTGAGCCAGCAAGGAGTAACTCCATCGCCTCCACCGTCTACTCGAGTATGTCTAGGTGGTACGTTATCTTAGAACTTGTTTCCTAATGGCAGTTGCTTTTGTTGTCATTTGACTATGTTGAATTTCACGTGCTGCTTTGTCAGCGCCACCCAGTCTGGCAATGTTATCTTTCACTTTATCAATTTGTTCTTTTTCTTTTCAGTACTTCACAGAATAGCTCAAGTTGGAAGGGACCCACAAGGACCACCAAGTCCAACCCCTGGCTTCTGCCCAAAATCAAACCCTATGTCTGAGAGAGTTGTCCAGACTGTCCCTGAATTCCAGCATTGGGCCCGTGCCCACTGCCCTGTGCAGCCCGTTCCATGCCCACCGCCCTCTGGTGCAGACCCTGTCCCCAAACCCCAGCTGCCCTCCCCTGACAGCTCCATGCTGTTCCCTTGGGCCCTGTTGCTGTCACACAGAGCAGAGCTCAGCACTGGGCTGAACCAACCCTGGGACCTCAGATGCTTCTCACACTTTTTGCCTTCCAGCCTCTCTCCATCTTCCTAGCCCTGCTGTAGACATTTTCCAGTAGTTTTATGTCCTTCTGATATTGTGGCACCCGAACTGCACACAGTGAGCAGGTGAGGCCACACAGCGCAGAGTGGAGCAGGGCAATCCCTCTCCTCACCCAGCTGCAAAGCATTCTGACATAAGAACCTCCCTGGGTTCCTTCACAGGGAGCACAGAGGTGGGACCACAATGGACCAGTTGTCTTCTCATTGTGTTTCTTTTGTACCGTGCTCCTATCCTGGCCCTACTGATGTGCTATCAGGGAACTTTTTTCCATGCTCTTTGCAAACTGGCTCTTGAGCATACTTCTAGTTTGCCACAGAGCCTTTACCTTTTTCACCCTTCCCATCTAAATGCTGACATCTTTGCTTTTTCTCAGCTTTCTCGTACTTCACTGCATAACGCTTTGACTCCATGCCTGTTTTTCATCCTGCTTTTCAGCACATCACTCTTGGGTATCCTCACCCCATTCACTGCTCAAATCTGGCCCTAGACAGTACCTTTTTGGTCAGTAAAAAAGAGGTAGCGTGGTTCCTCAATAAACTGCTTCAAAGCTCTGCTGACTGAACTCTATCACAAACAGTGAGGAGCTGTAAGATAAGCAGAGTCATAAGGTCTCCTTTCCTGTAAGGCAGGAAAAGCACACGGTACAGAACTTGAGAAGCAGCAACAAAATGTCTTACAGAGTGAGATTGTGAACTGTGGCAGAAAATGTTCTTTCCCAATATGCCTTTGAAGTCATCTCTACTGTCATTCTTATCCACAACTGCAAACTGGAGGTAGATGGCAATCTCTGCATTAATTTCTCATAGTGTGTATTGAAAAATAAAGCTAACTTCCTTCTGTAAGTTTTTATTTTCCTTTCCGTACTGCATACCTCCATCAGTTTGATTAACAAACTTGGCTGCAAGAGACAATACCACATAGTTTGTAGAAACTGTTTGTTTATTTATGGTCAAATGATAGCAGAGTTCAAGAAGAGTAGAAACACAGACAGAAACCAGACTAGAAGGTGTGCCCCTAGGACTGATCTCCAACGCTAACACCTGCTGATAAATCTAGCTATTACACAAAGCTCTGTTATTATCACTTGCAATATTTCAAATCAGGACCTAGCACCTAAAAATGTTTTAAGCGATTCAGTAACACAGCAAATAGTATAAAGTTGATATTTCAGCAGAGGAGACATTGTCAGATTTGTACGAGTTTTCAGACAGAAGCCAGACCAAAGTGCCACAGCTGACCCACTGACCACAGTGACTCGAAAGAACACCGTTAGCTGTCAGCACATTACAGAGGTGAACCTTGCCAGAAGGTTAGCACTGTAGCACTAAGATCCATGGAGGAGAAAATAAGAATAATTGAATTAAATCCTGGAAGAAAAGTTTGGGAAATGAAAATCCACGATGATAGGGTAAGCCTCTCAGATTTAGATAGCATGCACAGCTCAGAAGTAACAGAAAGTGGTATTAAATTGCAAGGGATAGCAGTTCATCCCCATTCAGACAAAAATGCAAAAGCAACTAGAAACCAGAGATCAGACAGAACATCTCTGCGTTATCCTCCACAGTTTCACTCCTCCATTGGGATCTGCTACAAATGAATCTTCTCTAGGCAGAGGGAAGAAGCCAAGACTTACAGAGCAGCACCCACGCTTTTAACTCTTTTAACAGTCTCTGTCAGGGATGTCCTCTTCTGTTAGGGACATAACTGGGAATAACGAGAATAACTGGGAAGACACTCATGTATTTGCAAAGCAGACTTCAGTAGGTTTGCTCCTCCTAAGGATGCTGTCTAAGGCAGTGTGAGTGAATCTGAGACAGGAAAGAGAGCATTGCTGCCAGATGATGTGCAAGAAGAGGTTAAAAGGAAGAGTCAAGAGGGACAGCAGTGCTACGGTGGAGGATTATGTTACTTTTACAAGGAGATTTGACTTCAGAAATGTCTTGGAGCATAGGTGGGATTTTACAGAAAGATTAGAGAGGAGTTGCAAGTAAGTGGTTTAATGGGAAAGGTTTAAAGAGAAGGCTCTTGAAATTCGATGGATAAAAAGTAAAGCAGGTATTTCTGAAAAGGTTGTGGTGAGATTTCACGGGATTATAGTAATTTTAAGCAATGGAATCTGTGGACGCACATGAACAAGTCGGTAGGTGGTGAGCTGGTGTACCGAGTGGTGTGCGTGAGGATTATCCAGCACATGAAATGCAAAGCAGCAGAGAGGTTTAATGGCACTGCACAGGAGTGAGATGAATAAATTTTGCAAGAGTGATAGAGCAGGTAGAGCAAGCATGGGACTGAGAAAATTTGCACTGGGAGAAGAAAGATGAAGAATGTTGGCTTCCAAGGGAGGGGAGGTGGAAAGCACCAGGCAGTGCTCCGAGTGGGAGTTTCAGGGAAGCTCAGGTGCAACAGACACAGCTGGGGTGAAGTCAGCTGCTGTGACAGTGTAATTGCTGAAATGCACAGCCCAGCCCTCACTGTGCTCACATCCACTGCTTGGGCTCCATGAACATTCAGCAAGAATCCATGAATGTCAGTGGGTGCCATTTTTTCTGCCTGGATCAATTCCATGACACATCTTTGCTTCATACGCACTTCCATGTCAGATGCTATTCTATCAGACTGCCCCTCTGCTGCCACCTGTCACATGGCAACAAAATACAATGGAACACTGGTAGGAAGGTTCAACCTCTACTGCCATACCACCAGTATCTGCCTCCAATGTCATGGGCCAGCATAATAAAACAGGAGGCATTACTTCTGGGGCAGCGCTTGTACATTACTGCATTCACTATTTTATTTTCCAGCCTTTGAAAAGTTCCACTTCATAAAAGATCGTGGCTGCAGTAAAGTTGTATGCAGAACCTCAATAAGATTAATTGGTTGAATCTACAACAAGAACCACAACAAGCTGAAGCATCTTGCAGCCTTCTCCAAAGGGACCAGCTTTAACGCGCCCAATCCTAAAATGAACTTCATTTCCTCAAGATTTTAGGAATAAATGCTGTTTTCTATTCTAAATTGAAAAGATGAAATGTTTGCACTCTGCCTGGCAAAGGAGACCACGATCATCCTACCACGTCCTGGTGGTAATTTTACCTCAAGGGGAAAATCTCATTCCATAATAATGAACAGACAAAAACCAATATTTTAAGGCTTAGGGACCCCAGTCGCTATGCCAGCCTAAAACGTAGCTAATAACGTCAGCTGTATCTCTGGGCCTTAAGAATATCCCCGAGATAGTTTCAGGTAAGAAAAGAGAAAACTGCAGCTCTAAAAACTGTTTGCAGCGCACTCAGCTGTTCTCAGTTGTGGCTGAGGAAAACATGCAGTGCAATACTTCAACTATTTGGGACTTTATCCCTGAAAGCTCTCCAGCACAGACAGCTTATTGAGATGCAAACATCTGACAGTCAGCGTTTTCGTTTTCGCATTGGGCACTCGGCTCCTGCCCCGCTCACCGCAACATAACTCTTCTGTTAATGTATAACAGACTGCAAGGATCACAGCTTCTTTTTTTCTTTTTCTTTTTTTGGCACACACAAACACACACAAAACAAAACACAGCACAAAACAAAGAAACGAAAACCCACCACAGTGTTTTTAACAGAAGATTAAAAAAAAAATAACAAATCTGGCAGTGGTGGCCCTGGCTGCAGGTGAGAGGCTGCAGGAGATCAGTACTGACCAATACCTGGCAATGGAGAGGGGCTGCTCTGAGAGCTGCAATACATAGCTGTGCTTCTCCACAGACACATCATGTTACAAAGAACAGCTCTGGAATGTGATTTTTACACACTTTTAGCCAGGTGTGCAAGGTACAATGGTGGGGGTGAAGCACCGGCATTGTAAAACTTACGCGATTCTCTCAGTCTTCATCAGGTTGGATAGTAGGAAATATTTCTTCTCAGAAAAAAAAGTGGCAAGGTATTGGCACAGGCTGCCCAAGGAGGTGGGGGAGTCACCATCCCTGGAGGTGTTGAAGAACCGTGTGGATGTGGCACTGAGGGACGCGGGCACAGTGGGGCATGGCGATGGCCGGACTTGTGATCCTCAGCCTTACTGATTCTGTGCTTCGTGATATAAAAGGAAGAAATTGGCCGAGAGGGAAAAGTACTTTGCAGATGAAAACTGACATGATGGATCCTTTTCCTAAATTGTGTTTTCTGAACACAGACCTCTGTGGTTTTGCAACTTAAATTTTATGGAAAATAATGAAGGTAAGAATGTTTTTCTGAGGACAGAGTGAGCTTAGTCAAAATTTCTGTTAAATCAACTTTTTGTTAGCTTTTTTGTAAAGAGAAATACGACCAACTTCAGTAATTGTGTACTGCAGCAGTATTTTCAATCATCCTTTCTGCTTGCTGGTGGTTTCTCAGGTTGGTTGGAACAGCCAACCTGCTCTGCTTGGACTGTGCTGTCAGCCAGCAAGGCTGGAGGAGTCTTCTGCATGGACAAACCTAGCATCCCAGCTGCCACAAGCACTGTGCAATCCTTCAGAACAAAACTGCTGCACCCACAGTAGAAATGAGACAGAAGCGGAAAGTCCAAGCAAAGAAGCGCTCAGCAGAGGGGCACTGAAGGTCGGTGGGGTGAGCACGGGGCAGAGAGGTATAGGGTTAACGTGGCCCTGGACTTGGATTGCGTGGCAGGTTGCAGGAGCCACGCATCAGTTGCTTGGGGCTGTTGTGCCACAGCAAATTCAGCGACATCAGATAAGCGGAGCTTTCCAGACAGGTTTTACCGTTTGTTCACACATACGGACCATATAACGAATACTGTAGACTGCAGCCCCGTTCTCTCCTACACGCGTTCTTCGCCGTTTCCAACCCAGCGGCATTTCTGAGCCGAGGGCTGCGGCATCACCGACCGCGAATCCTCCAGGACCCTCCCTCCCCCCACGTTCTCGTTCCGCCTCACAAAACGAAAACGCAGGGCCGTTCCGTTCCCATCCTTCTGCCCGCAGACGGAGACCTCTCCGGCTCCCGAGTGCAGACGGGAGGGAGAAGTGAGTACAGCGGGGTCAGCCGGGCAGCGAGCGGGCAGTGGCGGAGGTGCGGACGGCCTCGGGTGCGCCGCGGCCCCGCCCGGCGGCACCCGCCAGCAGATGGGGGGCAGGTGGCGGGTCTGGGCCCGGGTCACTTCGACACTTTCCGCCTTCGCTTCGGCTCCGTCTGCTCGGCGATGGAGAAAGGGGAGGGCAGACGGGGGAACCCGGGGCCCCGGCGCCGCGCCGCTCCTTCCGGGCGGGCGGGGGGCGGTGCCGCTCACCTGGTGCCGCCGGCGCCGAGGATCGGCCGTGCGGACGGCCGCGCCGGGCGGGAGGTGAGCGCTGGGCGGCCCCGCCTCGCCCCGCCCCGCGCACCGGCCCCGGCAGCGGGCGTCGGGCTGGCACGGCAGCCGGCGGCGCGGTGAGGGCGGGCGCGGGGAGCCGGGGCGGCGGTGATGGGGAGCGGAGCCCCGGGTGGGGCGGGGGGGCTCGGCGGGAGGCAGGGCGGGACGGGCGGCGCGGCGGGACTCCTGACGGCCCCTTTTGTCTCTGCCCAGGGTGTTCGCGTCGCTCCCGGCCTCTCTCCCCGCCCCCGTCTCGCCCGCCCCGCCGGGAGCGCTCCTCCGCGGGCAGCGGCACGGCCGCCTCGGGGCGGGTGGCGGCGGAGGCGCTGCGGGGCGCTCCCGCCATCCACCCCGCCGCGAACATGGCGACCGGCGGCTACCGAAGCGCCGGCGGCAGCACGACGGACTTTCTGGAGGAGTGGAAAGCCAAGCGGGAGAAGATGCGGGCCAAGCAGGCGCCGACGGGTCAGGGGGCTGCGGCGGCGGGCGCCGAAGCCAGGCCGGCGGCGAGCCCCGCTCCGGCCGAGCCGCACCACCACCTGCCCGCCGCTCTGCCGCCCGAACGCGGCGCGCCCCCCGCTGGCGGGGCCGCCAACTGCCTCGGCCCGGGCCGCGCCGCCCCCGGCAAGGAGCCGCAGGGCCCCGCTGCCGGCAGGGAGCCCGCCAAGCAACCGCCCGCCGCCGCCGCCGCACCCGGCTCCCCCGAGGGCGAGGAGAAGCCGGCGGCCAAGGGGAAGAGCTCCGGCCCCAGCGCCAGGAAGGGGAAGGGGCAGATCGAGAAGAGGAAGCTGCGGGAGAAAAGGAGGTCCACAGGTGTGGTGAACATCCCGGCTGCCGAGGTGAGCGGGGCGGCAGGGCCGGGAGCCGCCGTCGCGGCGGTGCGGGGAGCGTTCCCCGGGCGGGAACGGGGCGCCGCGGGGCAGCCCAGGTATGCGGCGGGAGCGGCGGCGCGAACTGAGCGGAGTCACGGCTTCGGGTGGGTGCTCAGGTGTAAATAGCGCGCCGTTTGGAACACGAAAGTATTTCCTGCGCTGGAAAAAATGTGGTGGTTGGAGGAGCATTTTTTGAGGGCAGAGGAAGATATTTTTATCAGCCAACACCACTGTCCTCTGCGGCTTGCTACTAGGATAGAAATCTGGCGCTGAGTTATAATGCTCCTAGAGGAATTCGGAAGAATGATAACCGAGCCTTCAGCTTTTTTTTTTTTTTTTTTTTTCTCCCAGTTAATAGGAGGCCACAGGAAATTTTAAATAAAGCTGTGTTTTACTCCCAGTGTTGCGTTAATTCTGGTGGTCTATCTCACTATAGGAAAAACTGTGCAGTCTGTTTCTCTGGTTAATGTTACAGATGGTCAGAATAGCAATAAAGCGCTTTTGCAGCAGCAGCAGGAGATGGAGTTGTGTTCTGCAGACCTGGAGTCATTAACACTTGTTTCGATCCCATAAACGCGCTCGTGGCGCTCACTTCCATGCAGGGAGGTGCTGGGAGATGAGCAGTGAGTTGTAAGAGCAACTTATGGAACTCAACTATAATAGAGCAACTATTGGAAATCTTTGGAGCTGTGTTTCTTAGGGGCTCTTCCTGCACTTGATGGGGCATCGTTTGCAGAGCCTATCCTGAGATGTGTTGGCATGGGTCTTCCTGTTTTGGGGAGTGCAGCGAGTTTTTCAGCTCTCTGACTTCAGAGATTGCCAGCTGCCCGGGCTGAGATGGTTGGTGAGCTCTGTGTGCTCCCCTCTACCTGCCCTGTGCTCTTTTAGGAACTCATAAACAGTACAGCATTTCCATGTTCCCAGGTAAGCTAGCCCTGGTCCGTTTCATAGGGCCTTTGCGCACTGCAGCAAGCATTACACAGCAGCTCCTTTTAGGGCCTCTGCTGTACCCCCAAACACCAGTCATGGCCTGTTCTTTTTTCCCCACCCTCTCTCCCTGTGCCTGGTGTCCTGGTGCTTTGAACTTGTGTTCTGAGCTGCTATTCTGTGGCTTTGGGTGGTGCGGTTTGGAGTGTGCTGGTGGTTGGACTTCATGTTTGTTTGTTGGCTTTGTTTTGTTTTGTTTAAATATTGCTCTGAATATTCATTGCTTTTCAGGAATGCACATTCTTTGTTCAGCAACCATTAAAATCTGTGTCAGTTTGCTGCTGTAGCTGCTGCTGCACTGTTAGAGTGGCTGTCATGGCTGAGGTACTTGGCACTGAGAAGCAAGCTCTCCACAGCCATGTGTTTCTGAGGCCTGACTCATTGCAAACTTCTCTCCATGTTGCTTATATCTGAAACCAACAGCTTGGACAAAAGGAGGCTGTTGTGTAGATGGTGACTTGTTGAAATAATCGAGTTTGCAGTCTACAGCACTCCAGTTTCATACCAGTTCCAATCCTCTGCTGTGGGCAGGGCTGCCACTCAGCAGCTCAGGCTGCCATGGGCTCCATCCAACCTGGCCTTGAGTGTTTCTAGGGATGGGACACCCACACCTCCTCTGGGCAGTTGTGCCAGTACCTCACCACTCTCTCAATAAAGGTTCTTCTCCTAACACCTAACCTACATCTCCCTTGTTTTAATTTAAAACCATTCCCCCTTGCCTCATCACTATCAGACTATGTAAAAACTCACTGTCTCTCTCTTGTGTTTGTAAGATCCTTTCAGGTACTGGAAGGCTGTAGTGATTTCTCCATGGAGCTTTCCCCGTGCTGAACAAGCCCAGCTCCCTCAGGCTGTCTTTGTAGGAAGCTTCTTGCTGTCTTTCTCCTTCAGGTGCTAGGCTTAGCTTTGCTGTGCCCTCTATAGTAGATTAGTAGCAGTATGCATTGCAATTGATTACTTACACCGTGTGGAGCGCTGGAAGATGTTCTTGTAGACCTTTGTTGGGTGTTTTATTGTCTGACTTTCAAGAAGACAGTCTTTCTCTAGTGCAGTTGTCATTTTGTGATGAGCATTGCGGTGAAGTGGAGAAAGGCAGCAGAAAGGAGATTCTTATTCTCTGAAATAGACAAATAACTTCACAAAATGCGCCTGTGGGAGATGCTTAGTGCCTTGAAGCTACTTGGCCTGGTAGAGAACACATGAATGGTTTTCACCACCAGAGAAACAGAACCTAACTACTGTTGTGATGCAGTTGGAAACTTGAATATTATAAAAAGTGGTGGAACAGCGAAAGTTAAGTTTAGGTTGTCGTGCTTTTGTTGAAATAGGCATTAAAAATGTTAGCAGATTGTTATTCATTAAGGATGAATTTCTGTTCAATTGGAAGGTAGTAGAGCTGGGATTTAAACAGTTCCATGTCTTAAAGTTCTTTTGTATTTAAGTCATTAGAGGTCAAAAATTGAAGGGAAAGCTGTGAAAACAAATAGTGACAGGTTGTGAGCAGGGTGAGTGCTGTGTGTTTGGAAGCTGTGGTGGTAGAAGTAAAGGGTGGTTTCTATCTTCACAGCACCAGTGCTTAATCTAAGTCCAGATGGCTTTGGAAGTTGGCTTCTGAAGTATTTGCAGCCCTTTACCTTCTTGGTAGCTGTTTGAAACTTAGTAATTTGATTTCACTCTGTGGAATTTGGGCTTCGATGACTTGGAATAGGTTGTGAAAGGTAACAATTGCATCTAATGGTCATTACTACTACAGTTTACTTCTCTAAATTAAGCTTTACAGCCTGCCCCAAACAAAGCATTTTTTTTCAGTCTGTAGGTGTTCAGTTGATGCAGGTGTGAAGTTCTGTCTGTAACGTTTTTCTCACTTGAAGCAGTGCTCCTGTCTGTCTGAGACAGAGTTCCTGTTGTGCTAAGCTCTGCCTATACAATGAAAGTGGTGTTTTGTATTGTTGAAGTAACTGCTGTTCTGCTGTGCTGCTGAAGGTGCAGCTCTGCTTCTGTACGTGTTCACACTGGAAGATTCTGCTGGCAGAGCTGTGCTCATAAGCTGTTTGTGAATCCCAACCAGGAAACCAATAAGTGCTGCTGTGGTCACCTTTGTAAAAGGGGTGCGTGTGGAGTCAGCATGGTGGCTATCCTAGGCAGGACACTTAGGTGGTTGGTTTTGGTGTAATGTACTTATGGATAAAGTTTACATTTTTCACCTAACCAGGTGCAAGCCATCTAAATTCACAAGTGTTCTTCTGTAAATAACGGGGTGATGAATGTTTTAACAAGGTGTAAAGAACTTGGATCTGTGTATTTTGCACGCGGAGCTGCCATACTCAAGATACAACAGTCTCCTGACCTGTTTGTAGGAAATATTAATACAGTAACAGACCTACTGTTTCCAGTGCATAGGATGTGCAGCTGCTCTGTCCGTCCCATGCCAACTTTGGAGTGGTACAAAGGCCATGACTTCCTGACACTGGGCTGGTGGCTCTGCTAGGAGTCTGCTGATTTGGAAGGGGCTGCATGTGGTGCTCGGTGGGTATCGTGCTGAACAGAAGCAGCTCATGCTACTGGGGGAATCAAGCACTGAGCTGTGTCACTGACAGGAGGCTGCTGCGTTCCAGTTGGAAAAACCAAAGGAAACTTTAAATGCCAAATGTGTCAAGCGTAGCAATTACCGAGTAGGTTGTAAAGCAACTGAAAGCCTTCTCTGAAAGGCTGGAAACTAGAGAGGAGTGCGGAGTCCTGTGCTGGTGATTGGACTCTTCTGAACAGAAGCTTCCCTTCAGTAGAATCCTTTGCAGCAACTCCCTACCTAAGGATTAAGTTAAGTGGAAGAACAGTTCTTGCCATCTTGCCATAATGAGAAAGCATCTGCACTGATCACTGCCTGTGAGCATTTTCCTTTCAAGCAACTTGCTGCTTTTTCAGATATATTTGGAGAAAAATGTCACAGTAAGACGCGTTCAGGAAAAGACTGGGGGGAAATGCATATTTCCTGACCATTGATGCCATCAATACAGAATATTAGTGTTGTGGCAGAAGTCTGAAATATATTTATTTGACCTGGATGACCTTCCACTACCATCGTCCCACTTGCTTTGTCTAGTGAGCACATTCATTTTACTTTGGTTCTCTTTGAGGTTCCTCCTTCAGACATGGATGGGTAAAAGAGGCATTATAAACATTTTCAGATTTCTGCTATGAAGACTATTTACATCCAGTCTGCTTCATCGTTGATTCCTTTGTGAATCCTGATTTTAACGTAGCCTCTGGGCAACCCGTGCAACAGGCACATTCTGTATCTTTTTTCCACCTTCTTTTAGCACGTAAGCTTTAATTCCTGTTCCTTTATTTATTTATTTATTTAAGTTTTTGTTTGTGTTTAGAGGCATGCTTTTAACACCCTGACACTTAGCTAGGTAAGGGGAGGTGTTTGCTCAAGTGAGTCACGTAGTGAACATAAAAATCCAGAAGGATTTTGAATCTAGAACCCTTCCCAGTCACTGTGCTTACTTTGGGATAAGGTTGGGCAGTAGTTTTCCATTTGAAAATATAAGCAGAAAAGAAGTAGTGTGATTCCTTTTTGTATGATAGGGATAACTTCATTCTTGTTGTTTTCATAGAAGGTCAGACTGTAGGCCGGTGTCTACAGCTGGAAATCACAGGACTCTACCAGAAAGCACTGATTCTTTTATGCATGTAGTTTGTAATTCCAGCGCCTGTTCCTGCTGGAGTGGGCAAGAGTGATGGAAAGCCTTCAGGAGCCACCAATTTCCCCCTGATTCTCTTGACTGCATTTATCTCTTAAGTGCAATTTTGGGAAGGCTGGTTTTTAAAACGATCCTTTAATAAGTAGGTGTATTTGGAAAACGTTATTGTACTGTTAGCTTTTTCACTCTCCTGGTTTTGGGATGAATCATCTGAAACGATACCGTTATTTGGTGGAAAATAAACGTAAAGTAAGTAAAGAATTCTTCAGAAAGTAAGAAGAGTACTTAGCTTAGGTTGTAATTGATGGTTGAAGGCATCTTGCTTTTCTGCCTTGCCAGTTACTGCCTTTCCTTCCCAGTCTGTCCTGTGGCCAATAGACGCAAATAAATGTAGATGTTGGCTGGCTGAAAAGAAATATTCCTTTGTGTTCTTTCTAGGCTGTTGTACTCAAGGCTGATATGTTGTCTGTCCAATCTTGTTCCTAAAGCCTACTTAAAAGACAAGATACATCTGGAGCAAAAAAAATCATAGGGCAGACAGGAAACAGCCTGTCAGCTGTGGGTTTGTCCACTTCTGCCCTGATATAAACATAGGAGCATCTTGCTTTTCAGTGGAAATAGGCTGACTTTGGTTTCATTGTGCAGCACAGACAGAAAAGTGTGGATATGATCAGTTACATCAGTTATCACACCAAAGTGAACATGCAGTTCTATGGCAGCAGTCAGCCCTTAAATGAGGTCCAAGAGAGGTGCAGCCAGGCTCCATCCCTTCTAGTTGCACAGGTGAGTTGCCTTCACCTGTGCTTCCAGGGCTGACTGTGTCCTTTGAGCACCCAGGTGCTCAATCGGTGGTTCAGGCCACAACTCAACAGTTCCCACACAGTAGTAAAGATGTTTTCCAGCATTTGCGTGTAATACTAATAGGCACAGAGTCATAGGCAGTTATGTTGGCTGGAAGGTGTATCTGAAAAAGTCATCTGTTCTGATCCCTTGCTCCTAGTGGGGCCAATTCTTGTCAGATTGGTTAGCATTTGCCTCACTGAATTTTGAGCATCTCCAGCATGTTCAGGTCTGTGGTGTGAGCAGATCTACTGCTTGCCAGCCTCTCTACCACTCTCCACTTGTTTTGTATCCACTGCAAACATCTTGGGAGTACCTTCCATCCCTCTGTTCAGATTGCTAATAACAGTGTTGTATGGTATTGGCCCTGATATCAGCTCCTGAAGGATGCTGCTTCCCCGGCTGCCATATGAACTTCCTAGTACTGCTTAAAACCTGCTGAGTCTGAGTTTTCTGCCACTTTTTTGTTCACTTATGTGGCTGATATTTAACCAGTTTGGCTTTAAGGGTGCTGTTGGTCGCCTCAGTCAAAGCCTTTTCTCACTCCTATGTATTTGAAGGAAACATTCAAAAATTCTGAAATGGCTGGTGTAGACCTTTTTTATGAGAGCTGTTACTGATTCAGCCAAGTTGTTACAATTGCTGAGTGAGAGAAACTATCTTTAATATTTTCTAGTTTTTAAAGACTGTGGAAGTACAGGAGAAAAAAAAAAAATGGCACAAGAGATCAGTGTATCATGTTGCTTTGTTGTATTGTCTCAGGCAGATGAAAGTACTCGTCTTACTTGGAAGAGTAACTCAAGATAGAATATCATACCATATCATGGAAGTTGGGATTGTTCAGTCTGGAGACGAGGAGGCTCAGGGGTGACCTTACTGCTCTCTACAACTGCCTGAAGGGGGGTTATGGTGAGCTGGGGATTGGCCTCTTCTCCCAGGTAGCTTGCAGTAGGTCTGTAGGAATGGCCTCATGTTGTGCCAGGGGAGATTCAGGTTGGACGTCAGGAAATACTTCTTCAGTGAGAGAGTGATCAGATGCTGCAATGGGCTGCCCAGGGAGGTGGTCAGCGTTCAAGAAGTGTTAAGTGCTCTACTGAGGGACATGGTTTAGTGGGATATATTGGTGGTAGGTGGGCGGTTGGATTATCTTAGAGGTCTTTTCCAACCTTGGTCATTCTATGACTCTATGATGATCACATGTTTTTCATGGAAAATCTCATATTTAATTAAGGAGCAATACTATAAAGCCACCTAAAATTGAGAATAGTCTAATGCAGCTATCCTGAGTGAGGAAAAATGGGTTGGGTTTTGCTCCCAAGTAGGATGCAGCTTTGCTATCTCATCTCTCTTAAATATCTCATTATTTACAATCAGCTGGGGTAATGGGATTAAACAGCAGTCTCAGGTATTAGCTTAGCGTTTTCAATAGTAAGTCCTAATATTCATAGCACTGGAGTAATTAATACCTTAGTGATTGAAGCGTGAAAAATGAAAAGCCAAGTGAGCAGTCCAGAGCTGCTGCTTCTAGAACCTCATTGTTTGCATTTGTCACGCCTTCAAAATCCCTTTGTAACTTGGAGAATATGGTTCATCCCACACCTGAATATTTGGAGCTAATTACTTAGGCTTGTTAGTTTAGCACAGTAGAAAGGAGATATCTGGAATAACTGATCTTACAGTATATTTTGTATTTAATAAGATTAGAATGTTGTGTTTCTTTTAGTACCAGAAGGAACAAATTATAAGTGATATATATTTTAGATTTCTATGCTTCGGCTTGGCTACTTCTAGTGAAGGTACACTAACTCTAGTTGTTAATTCCCAGAGCTGTAAGTAAATCACTTTTTTTTTTTTTTTTTTTTTTTTCTACTGTAGGTTCAGTTGACTGGAAAATATTCCTCTCAACAGAGGGCTGGTGGTATTTTTTAATAAGAGTCAGATTTGCCTGAACTGGAAAGTGTGGTTTATTGGTGATTTATATCTTTATATATGTATATCTGTATATACACACACATACTTATGAGAACTACTTCAATGTATTACCTTTTTCCAGCACTTTTGGTTAATTAAGAAAAAAAAACAACGACCCTTTTTCCTTTGTTTTATAGATATAATTTTCTGTGAGGACACAGAGCAGTAGAAAGAATGAATGGATTAATTTCAGCAGTCACTAATAAATCAGCAGAAGTCTTGTGAATTAGTTTATGATTTCTCCAGACTTGTGTTACTGTTTTCCTTTCCAGCAGCGTTTTCGTGCTTTGAATGTTCTATATCCCAGATGTGTTACTTTCTAAAGAACCAAGGTGAACAAAGGAAGCAGCCCTTAAACCAAATGACCCCCCCACCCCCTGCTCCAGCCAAGAAACGGGATGCCCTCTGTACCTCCCAGCCACTCATCTCTCCCCAAAATTCAACTCGTAGGTTGGGCAAACTGTCTTGTCTTGTTTCGTTTTTTGCTTTACATGTTGCAAATATTCATGCTTCTTTGAGTTTGAGCACATCTTTCTTGTGTCACTTTACCCTTTGGCAGTTTTTTTTTTTTTAAATTATTTTTATTATATTTGTTTGGTTTCTGTATGTCCCAGTAAGAGTTGGTGGGTAATAGATTCCTTTTGGAAAAGAAGAGATTAAAACAATCTCCCCCCAACTCTTCAGTTAAATATGGGAATATGAATTGATGCAAAATGTTTATTGGCTCAAACTTTGCTTTTCTTTCTCAGTTGCCTCTTTAAAACCGATGTATTTTCTAAATCTTGTAGCTGCAAGTGTGCAGGGGATTTACTGAAAGGTCGCTGTCAAGTGTTCAGTTCCAAGGAAGCTTGCACTGATTCCTCAACACTGCCTTCATGTTGGCTGGTTTGTTACATCTTGTGAACTTTTTATGGTGAATGTTTTTCTCTACTGCTTTTTTCTTTAAGTTGGAGTTGTGTATTTAAAGACTTCAAATGGAGGACTGTAGGTGGATGACTGTTTCCAGAGCTTTACAAGGTCATGGGAAATTAAAATAAAAACCACAACTCTAATGTTTTGTTTGGAGATTTTACTGTGACTGATCTGTATGCATGTCCCTTTTGGAAGGACTTCACGGAACATTGAAGTCTCTTACTCCAGTCCTGCAAATGTCATAAGCAGCTCTGTCATGTAGCCTTTCTGTACAGCAGTGGCATCAGCTTAAAGCAGACAGGTTTTGTGCTTCTGGGAGAAGGTGTGCTTTAAGAAGAACAGGCATCAAAAAATAAACCAAACTAAGAAACCCACAGTGAGGCAAATACTAGTGAAGAGCAAATTTCACCTGTCTCAATGCTTGCCTATTTTCAAACCAAAATGTGAAGCAAATATGCAGTAGTCATAGGCTTTATACAGTATTTGCTGTGCAGTCCTTTGTCATCAATGAGACAGAACTATTTTTCTTGATCTGAAGGGCTCTGTACATTATGTTTGGAACCTCTCTAAGCCACAGACTTGTTAGTAGATGAGAGACTTGCAGAAGTGTGGTTTGAGTCAGCGCTGTGTGCCTTCAGTGTGTAGACAGAGAAGCCCTGTTGAGATTGGAAGGAGCCTCGGGAGGTCTTCAGTCAGGTCTTCCTGGTTGCTCAGGACTTAATCCAGTCAGACCTTGAAAACATCCCAAGATGAAGACAGCACAGCCTCCTTGGACAACCCTTCCAGTGCCTCGCTGTCCTTATGGTGCAAATATTTTCTCTTCTGTTTGATCAGAACCTCTCACATTTCAGTGTACGTTCATTGACTCTCGTTTCCCTGCCGTGCGTGGAGCCTGGCTCTCTGCTCACTGGCTGCTTGAGATGACTGGAAAAAAAGATGCTTTTGTTTTTTTGACAGAGCACAACCTAGGCCTGATTTATTCCAGGGAATAACAGGTGCTAATGGGATTTGAGGCACAGAGGTGGGTTAGCTGGGTAAAGTGCTCAGATACGGAAAAGCTGTGGTGAGTAACTGCTCTCTGTATGGCAGCTCTGCCAAATACATCGATCACCAGAGACCAGAGTGGTAGACAGCAGAAACTTGAGATGACTTCTCTTTAACTGTTTATCTTCTCAGTTCTCTCTAACCTTGTCCATTATTTTTACGAGTCACAGGAACCTGTGCTTGTCCTACCTGTCTGCTGCAATTACGTGTGAATCGCATTCCATGCAATTTGTAGCTCAGTGTTTGTAAAAACATGGAGTTCCAATTGATATCTGTGGTCATCTGGATCAGCCTCTTCCCACTGAGGTTCACTTAATCACTTTGTAAAGCTCTAGCTTGATTCTTTCAGTGCACTGTAAAAAAAAGCAATACTGATTATAGTGGGTCTGACCAAGGAGCCTCATTGTCCTGCTCCTACAATATATAAGTAGGTAGGAAGGAAAAATATTGCAGAAATGTTGTAATTTCCCATGAATTAGTGTCCTACTTTTCTTGATGGTTTTCATCTTGAAGACTTGCAGCATTTGATTAAGGTCACTGAACAAACAGAAATTCTCTACCAAGTACTTTTCAGTCTTCCTTGAGTGTGTGAACTGTTAGCATACAGTAAATGTTTGGGCAGGGAGGTCCGCATTTCTAGCAATCAGTACTTATGGTGAGCAATGCTTTTATGATTATTATTTCACTCTCATGCCCCCAAAACCCAACTCATTACCTACTACCCTCATTTCATGATCTTTGCTCACTAGTTACTTCAATAGCAAGGTTAAGAGTTTTTCTGATTGATTTACTCAAGTTTGCTGGGATTTCGGATCTATTGCAGTGTTCCTGTTTGACAGGCTGTTATTCATTTGTTTTGGGTTTTTTTTTTTGGCTTTTTTTTTTTTTTCTCGTGTGTGGCTCATCATTAAGGAGTGTGCACTATCTGATATATCTCATGCTCTGCCAGAACTTCAGATTAGCTGAAGTTGCTAGTGAGAGCATACATGGAGATGAGTTTTTCTCTGCAAGTCAGCTGACAAGCACCTCACATTCCTTCAAAGACTTTTACTTTCGGAAGTATTAATTGGGGTAGATTTAGGGTTTTCTTGTATCCTCTTCTGGTTTTTATTTTTATTTTTCATGGAGATACGTTCCCCAACTCTCATTATACTTTGAGTGAGAAGTTCACAATCCCCATCCTACAAGTTCTTGCACAGCCAAGTTCATGCTTTACTAGCTAACTTTATCAGAATTTGTGCTTTTGAAATAACTATGTTGTTAAAGACCTTCTTTAAAATGGAAACCTAGTTATCTTACTAACTGAATCAACTTGTGGCGCTTCAGTATAAATGTCCTTTTCAATTACCAAAACCCAACATCCTAGTGCTTTAGTGGTTTGGCCAACAAGCCTGTGTACTAAAGCATCCAGAAATACCTGTTTTTTTTTAATCGCATAAGCGATCAGCTTGAGCTTTAAACTGTCAATACGTGTTTTCCTTGTATATTTTTACCTTTTCATTTCTATGTTGTGTTCTAGGGAGAGCAGGAGAAAATTAACGTGAGCATTGCTGATTGCTGATTGTTGGATTCTTTTTTTTCTTGCTTCTATGTTAAAAAAATAATAATAATAAAAAAAAATTGCTAAGCATAGAGACTGAGGCTTCTGTGTTTACAAACTGTGTGTGTATAACAGCTGCCTAAGAAGTTAGTTCCTAATGACTGAGGTAGTAGCAAAATAAGCAATTGCAATATTCATTCTTGAATGGGTCATTAATTTTAAATAGCTTTTTAATGGTTTACATAGCACTTCTTGTCTTGTGCTACTCCCTTCTTTAAGCCAGCAGTACCAAAGGAAACAGCTGACCTACATCTCTTCTAATTGCTAAGGGTGGAAACATTGTTGATACTGAATACCTATGGTAGGTGGTAGCAGATGAAAATGTTGGTATTTGCAGATCTTTCCTCCTCTATGGCATTTTGGTACATGTATGCCTACTGAGATGTTTGGGGTTTTTTGAGATCAACAAGGAGAAAATTTAAGCTGAATTTATATTTTGTTAACTAAACAACTTTTCTCTTTTTTTATTTTTATTTGTATTTTTTCCCATATGTTTTTCTACCCAGGAATGTGAAACTTTTGGCATGTTTTTCCCATGTTTAAAAAATAAATATATCTGAAATCTTTTTGGCTCGTGAAAAAATGACCCTTATTGTGCAGCTCAGTAGCAAGCTAATGTTCTGGTAGCCCAAACCGGATTACTGAACAGACCTAACTGTAAGAAAGCTCTTAAATCAGCTGTGTGCTGGGAGCAGCCTGTCAGAAAGTGCACTAAGGGCAGTACTTGTCTGAATAATTCTTCCAACTTACAGATCTATGATTCTGTTCTGTAACATGAAGTGTAATTTCACTTTCTTCCACAAAAACACTTTTTGGCCTTTGTAGGTTAAATTAGAAGTTACTACTGTTGATGTGACAATGCTTTTCCAAAACAAAATTATTCTATTTCCTTATTCATCTTAGTTTATTAAAATCTTTTAAGCAGTTTGGCTACAGTTCTACTTGTAGTTTGCATCCCAGAGTATTAATAACAAGCTGGGGTGTAGGATTGGTGTATTTTTTACGTGTGCTACTGTGGGTTATCAAGTTCTGTAGATTAAATCCTGTCTAAAATAGTGTTGTGACTTCAATGTTTGTGTTCTTTGTGAAACTGATAGCTACCAGAATTGCTTCTAGAACAGAAAGTCAAAAACATCTCTTCCTCTTATTTTCCAGGAGTGTCCTAGGCTTTTGGGTGAGTAGCTATGTTAATCTCTTACATACTTAACTTAAAAGCTTTCTATGAAGTCTGTTTTGAATGCAGCTGTATTTTGGAGCATGGGAGGTAGAATGGAACCTGGCAGCTCTTGGCCCTGCTGCAGGTTGTGTTCTAGGCCCAGCACTAAGAGGGCTGCTCAGCCTCCGTGCTTTGATCAAAGCCTGTTGTACAGCCAGGTGTCGAGTTGGCTTTTTAATTCCTCTGAAAGTTCCTAGATCCAAATGTGCAAAAGTGCTGTGTAAATTGAACTTCTAACTCAAAGATGAAAGATTTAGTTCTTAATGTGTGTGATGTTGTGCTTCAAAGAAAATTGTATGACATTGTCATTTCAATTAGACCAAAGCTACTAACATCTCTAATGTACCGTGACATGCTGAGTGATTTGAAGTCTTAAAGAACATACAGAGAGATTTTGTAGAGAAGTCCTTTGGATCTGTCCCTTAAGGAAAACAGTGAAGCTGTAGTTGGATTGAGGTGCTTTGTGTTAATATCTGATGCCAAAAACTTTATTTGGAAAAAAAAAAAAAAAAAAGAAAAAAAAGAAAAATAACATTCATTTCCAATATAGAGTGCTGCAGTGAGATAATTGAGTGTTTGGGGCTTACCCCATCAGTTTGCAGACTTGTAGTTTTTATTCATGAAGTTTGAGCATACAGAATAGTGAAAAGCAGTGCTGGAAATCCAAATGTGAGGTGCAACATGAATGAGGCGTTGTAGTCAGGTTTCTTTCATGAAGTTATCAAATGCTATTAGAAAACTCGGAGATGTGGTAAATTGTCAGATTTGGGAAAATACAGCTGGATGTCTAAGAAGCATGTGTTTGATGTGCTAAGTGCTGTAACAAAGTGTTCCAGCAAAGTGTGCTGGGATTGGGTGTTTTGACATGCTTGGCAATTAAGTCATATACATAGGAGCCTGCATTTCTGGATAATGGCATAGCTAGAGTCCTCACATATCTGAGAAAGAATTTCCCATTCACTCAATTCCTCTGCTCTTTTCATTTGTTACTAATCAAGAGAGTTTAAAAAAAAAAAATTCTTTAATCTCACACAATGAACTCTGTCTAAAAATGCATAGAAACCCTAAAGGTAATTCTTTGTCAAAAGGAAGGTAAAATAAAAATGAGGGAAACTTGTACAGTAAGTGCACATAAACTGGTAACCTGACGAAAATGGTGTGCATCGTAATTATCCTGCATGAAATAATGGCACCTCGGGCAGCTAGCTTTTACAGCAAAACGTAGTGGTTGTTTTTAGCCAGAGGCAGAAGCCCATTATCTGTCAGTTTTCAGACATTGTGTATAGTCTAAAACATAAGTGGGTGTTTTAATATAATCTCATTTTGTGGGTTTGCTTCTTCCAATTTAAAAAAATTGGGCTCGTCAGATGTCAGATCAGTTTTTGTCAAACCTAGCCAGAGGCTATTTGAACGCAGGTGTTGCTAAGCAGCTCAACACTAGAAACCACTGCTGTTAGCATGTTACATTTTTTATAAGATGCAAGAATGTTCGTGAATCAAAGCAGAAGGGATTATAAAGGGTATGTTAATGTACTTATGCATGCATGAACTGTTTCCCGCTGTTGTTCTGCTTCCCTTTTTGATTCCTCATGAACTTCTCTGTGTTCTGTTTATTTAGACAGATTTGGAGGTTGGTTGTGTGTTCTAGAGCTTTCAGTGCTATTAGTGGCTCATAGGGACTGGAAACAGAGATCTGAAGCCTCAATTCTCTATACGGTAAGCTTTCAGTTTAGTTGACTGTTCCACTGTGATGGAGGAGTAGACATCCCTATGGCTTTTTATAAGCTGGTACAGCTTTTTAATTTAGATTGAAGCTTGTTCTGCTTTGGGAACCTGATCAGGTCTAGCTGGGAGCACTGTGGTGGTGTTCATGCACTGCTGAACTCAGGGCTGCTAAATCCCTCTGACCTGACCTGGCTCCATCTGGAAGTTCCGGGAAGTGGGATGTGCTGATGTTCAAGCTGACTGTCAGATCTTTGGATGCCAGCATTGCTTCTCGTTTCCAAGAGTGCTTAGTGTGCTTGCTATTTGATTGCATAAATATAGTGATGTTTTTAAATCCATGCAGGTTTTTCAATGACTTGTGTGCCTGAGGAAATAACCATAGCCTTCACTTTGAAAGAACAGTGTTAAGAGCAGATTTTGTACCACATTGGCAGAATGAAATGGTAATAAGGAACTGTAGCTGACTGTAGATTGCTGAGTAAGAAGCATTTTTCATTTGTTTCCAAGTACAGCTTTGATCTTACCAATAGCAATGTTAAAATAATAACTTTAGGACGCCGCAAATATATTCTACGATAGCAGGTAGCTTTTAGTCATCAACACAGAAGTAGACTTATGAAAACACTAATGAAATATGAGAGGGATATCTGACGGGAGGCATGACATGCATTTGCTAATTAGCCTTGCATTCATAGGAAGGACTGGACTTTCTCCCCTTTAAATTAAACTCAGTGCTATTATGTCTCAAATGCCATGCTGGGATCTTCTAGTTCCTGAAAGCTCAAAGCTTATTTGGCTTCATTTGCGTGATGCTCAAAGGCTGATCTTGCGCTTAGACATACCTATATAAATTGCGTGGGAATAGCTTGTGTTGTAGCACATTAAAGAGGTTGTCATCAAAGGACCCAGCCTTTATCTGTAATTTAGGCTGGAGAGTATTTTGTTGGTTTTCCTTTTGTGTGAAGTATTTTTAAGCCAGTGTGCTCTGATCCTAGAAGTGAAGAGAGCTGAGTGAGGATGGCATTGGTGTGGAGAACCCAGCGTGCTGAAGGATTAGGGGCCTGTGTGGGATGACAGCCTGTGAGGAAGGGAGCTCTGGGAACGCAGTGCTAGGCAGCAGGTGTTTGTGCACAGAGACCTGCCTCTGAAATCTGCTCTACAGCTTCGCATAAGTGGAGGTGATTTGGTGTGGAAGGGCCTGGGCTTTGAATCACCCATGGGTACTTGCCATAGGCAATTCCTTCAAAAAAAAAGGCTTCAAGTAATTGGCTCTATCTGTTCCTTCTTGATACAGAAGAAATTGGTTTGAAAGCAAAGTTTCTGCTTTCTTACTTGGCAGTTACAGAAATCTGCTCTGCCCTAAAGCCTAATGCCTTACAGCCAGAGTTTTTGTGAGTTAGCAGCTGTTGGTGGAGAATGATTTGAGAGTTACATCTGCAACTGGAAATTTCTTGTAAGTAAAACGAGATGTGCAGCTTGAACTAGGTAGTAAGGTGACAAAAAAAATTACGCATGTTGTACATCGTGTGAGGGTGGTGAGACACTGGAACAGGTTGCCCATAGAGGCTGTGGATGCCCCTCTCTGGAAGCATTCAAGGCCAGGCTGGATGGGGCTGTGAGCAACCTGGTCTGTGGGGAGGTGTCTCTGCCTATGGCAGGGGATTGGAACCAGGTGATCTTAAAGGTCCCTTCCAACCCAAACCATTCTGTGATTCTTTGTCTGTAAGAGGACATTCCCTTCATCAGTTGTAGCTGCAAGTTTCATTTAACTAGAGTGATCTCAGTGGCATGTTCAGTCATGCCATAACTGTATGACAAACAAAATGCCTGAAGCTGATAGCAGTGACAGCAAATGGGGACTATCTCCTAGCAAAGAGGCGCTGGCTCATAAAACAATCAGAGTTTCACCTTTTGTCTTCCATCCTTTTGTTTTCTTTCTTTCCTCAGCATTCAGGCGCTGTAAGTTACTGGCACTAGTATGCACTGGTAATTAAGAAGAGAGGGGATGCAAAGCCTATATGCCCAAACAAGTTCACTCGAGCAAGTTCTTTATGCAGAACTGGCTTATTTTTTAATTATTGTTTCTGATTTGTCTGTTCATCCAGTTCTGTAAGCAATTTGTTTCTGACTAATTTTTAATAGCCTGTTAGTGACAGTGTCTACTTCTGTAATCGATGTATGATTTATTGTTGTTTGTTCTCAACTACAGCATCCAGTTTAATTAAATAATGCTGATTGTTTTCATTAATATGATAGCAATTTAATTATTAAATTCATTGTGACTCTTGAGTTTATACTTGGGATTTATTTCTTATTTGTTGCTTTAGGCCTCCATTCTTAATGTGAGTTTGTAATGTTTATGCAAAACTATGCTAGTTAGTGAAATTTAATACAAATTACCTCTTGAGGTTTTAATGGATTGGGGTTGGTTGTTTTTTTTTTAATTTCATTTTTTATTTTATTTTTTTTAAAGACCATGTCCTGGGAACTTTGAAATAAAACATCCTTTCAGACTGTGAATGCATATTGCGTGCTTTTTACTTCTTTTTTTTTTTCTTTTTTTTGTCTCCAGGTATGTCTGAGGTAGAGCAAAGGTCAAATGTTAACCATCTCCTCAAGTTACGCGACGACATGAATGTCAGGAATTTGGAGGATTGAGTTTAGTGAGGCCAGTAATGTCAAAGTATTAGCTGAAAATGTGAGGAGGGGAAGAAGGGAATGCTGCAGGATGGAGGGGTGGGGGATGTTTTAGAGGTATTTAAATATATTTCACTCAGAACAGGCAGTGCATAATGAGGGATCACAGACCTAGAAGCGTTGAGATGAAATTATGTGCTTGGATTTTGCTTTTAAAGAAAGTATTCTTAATTGGGAAATGTTTTCAGTTTGAATTAAAACGTTTGCTATTGTACGGTGTTTCCTTTTTGTTGTTGTTGTTGCTCTTACTTTTGCTCGGATGTTTTAACACCTGAAAGTCTGCAAAATGAATAGGGGAACTGTAATCAAGAAGGTTTACTATTTTTTTTTTTTTTTTTAATTGGGAAGCTTCTCAAGAATGTGCCTGTTTTCTGCCTAAATGCATTTGCTGCTTATAATTTTAATGAGTTTATAGACGAGTGCATTTTACTTTCAAGACCAATCTTCTTCAAAAGATGGAACCATCCTTGAAAGGTGGATTTATTTCCAAGAGCTTTGTAAAAAGCCATTTATCTCCAGAAGGCTCTTTTCATTGTTCAGAACATAATCCTCTCCTTTAAATACTTCATCTGTCAGTCAGAATGTTTTATACGCAGCAGTTAGACTGAATCCCCTGGTTTTTAGGGAGCTCTGTATTTGAAGATATCACTATGGCTGAGTCAAGTTTTGCTGAAGTGTGACTAGATATCTACTGCTGCTGTCGGCTGATGTCCAACAAGAACTTGTCAAGAGTTCAGTCTGCACAGTTTTTGCATTTAAACTTGCTCCTCTGCTGGAATGACTTCTGTGAATGATTCCCACTCCTGTAAAGTCTTGAGGAGAACTGCATAGCCCTTGGTAGTATGTAGTGAAGAGGAAGGTGCTGTGAAGCCTGTGCTTTGTTTACTTCAGCTTACTATCTGAAGGCAGTTGCTGTTCCCAAGACAGATTTCAGTGGTTTTACGTGTTGCTCTGAGTTGGCCAGATTTAGTCTTAGTTCGTTATTTTTGGGAGGCGGGGAGGGGAGGGATAAAGCAGTGTTGGTTAATTTCTGGCACAGATGTTACTGTGCCCACATGCACTGCCCATTGTAGTTATTGACTTCAGGTGTATTTGTTTTAAGCAAACAGTTCTTTCCTATCTGAGTGGAGCTTTGGGGAAAATGATCTTGAGAATAACCTTGAGAAGTTACTTTTTAATGAAAATAAGGTTGGCTTCATATGCCTTGTTGGATTCCCAATCATTGTGGAAAATAACTTACTTTACTGGTGATGTGTGAGTTTCTACTGCAATAACCAATGTTTTGTAGACAAATACAAATCAAGTTTATTGAATTCAGGAGAATTCGTATTTGTGTTGCCCTTATTTATATCATATTTCATCAGAAGTCCTGCCCAGTAGCCTAGTAAAACATACTTCTCAAAACCGGGGAGAGGTAGGTTTGAAATTGCTGCGACTGCGTGTTGGTCATTTACAGAGCTAAGTTTTACAGAGCTGGGTTTTACAGCTGTGCTGGAAAGGCAGTTGGGCGCTGTCATAGATACTGAGTAACTTTTCAAATGGCCTTCATAGGACTTAATTCAGTGCCATGCAGAATGAACTGTTAAAAGCTTCACTTGTGTCTGTTGGCTTCTTGTTAACATAGTTCACTTTGTCTGTGTGAAAAGCATGCATGTTTTCCCTTTTTCCTTAGAAGATGAGTATGCTGATAGTTTCTGTTTTTATTTATTTTTTTGTTATAAGGAAGGAGTGCTAAAAGTAATCAATTATGATCATTTCTCCTCTACAGATTTTAATTTGTGTTCATTTCTTGATTTCTGTAATTCAGAAAAGCTCTGAGTTGTGATTTGGCCGTATTATGCATACATGTGCATGTAAATATATATATGTGTGTGTAGCCAGCAGAGTTAAGAATTAGAACAATCAAAGAAGGAAAGAAAACTATAGTAGAGCAGCTCTCTTCAGAGGTGGCTAATTTATAAAGCAGATTTTACAGGAAGAAGCACACATTCATTAAATGTGTACTTTTTAAACAGTCTGTCTTTCTCCATTCTCTTAATGAATGAGACTATCAACTTGCTGTGTCAAAACCATAAAATACGAGATCACATTTGCTTTGATTTTCTTTTTTTCAAGTTGTTTGCTTTTCTACTTCTTGGATACATTTTTGGATTTGTGCCTGAATTCTTCTTTGTACAGAAGTTTGAATTGGAGAAGATTTTGCTTGAATTAACTTAAGAAGGAGAATTAATGTATGCTGTGTCCAGTTCTAGACTCTCAATTTCAAAAAAGGCAGTGATCTCCGAGGTGTCTTGCCTTGTGCCACAATAATTGTAAAGGGTCTGGATCATCTCCTGTGTGAGGAAAGGCTGAGTAACCTGGGTCTGTTCAGCGTGGAGAAAAGACTGGTAGGAGAGTCAGAGTAATGTTTAAATATCTGAAGGGAAGTGGGAGGCAAGCGGGTGAAGCCAGGCTCATGGTGATGCACAGCAATAGGACAAGGAGCAATGGCCTAAAACTTGAACATAGGAAGTTCCATACAGAATCACAGAATCACCTGGGTTGGAAGGGACCTCAAGGATCATGTAGTTCCAACCCCCCTGCCTAGCAGGGCCACCAAACATACACATTCAGATCAGGTTGCCCAGGACCCCGTCCAACCTGGCCTTGAACACGTCCAAGGACGGGGCATCCACAACCTCCCTGGGCAGCCCGTTCCAGGGCCTAACTACTCTCCTTGTGAAGAACTTCCCCCTAACATCCAACCTAAATCTTTCCTCCTTCAACTTTGATCCATTTCCCCTAGTCCTGCTATTGTCAGCCCTTCTGAAGAGTTTACTCCCCTCCTGGGTGTAGGTTCCCTTCAGGTATTGATAGGCTGCAGTGAGGTCACCCCGCAGCCTTCTCTTCTCCAGGCTGAACAAGCCCAACTCCCTCAGCCTGTCCTCATAGGGGAGGTGCTCCAGCCCCCTGATCATCTTAGTCGCCCTCCTCTGGACCCTTTCCAAGATCTCAGTGTCTTTCTTGTACTGAGAGCTCCACACCTGGACACAGTACTCCAGGTGGGGCCTCACAAGAGCCGAGTAGAGAGGGACAATCACCTCCCTGTCCCTGCTGACCACCCCTCTCCTGATGGAGCCCAGGATCCCATTTGCCTTTCGAGCTGCCAGAGCGCACTGCTGGCTCATGTTAAGTCTCTCGTCCATCAGGACCCCGAGGTCCTTCTCTGCTGAGCTGCTCTCAAGGACCACTCCTCCCAGCCTGTACGGGTGCCTGGGGTTCTTCCGGCCCAAATGCAAATACAATCATGAAGAAGAATTTCTTTACAGTAAGAGTGATGGAGCTCTGGAATAGGTTGTCTAGAGGGGCTATAGAGTCTCCTTCTATGGAGATTCTCAACATCTATCTGGATTCCTATCTGTGACTTGTTGTAGGATACCTGCCTTAGCAGGGGGGTTGGACTCCTGGAAATATGATGTACTTCGGGTCTGTTGTCCATAGTTAGTCATTGGTGTCTGCAAGAAGAGGCTGGCTCCGTTATCTTTACTGACCTTCACGTAGATCTAGATTGCTGTTAAATTGCCCCTTGGCTTGCTCATCTGCAGATTCAGCAAGCCCATCTCCTCCATCCTCTCCCATAGGCCACGTGCTCTTTAGTTTCTTCTCATGTTCTCTTGGTTCTTACTTCAGAAATTATTCTCATTTCATACTTAAGACGTCTTTTAGTTTGAGTTAGGGGAATATAAAGCATTATTTATTATTTTTCAGCATGATACTATATGGTGTGAGATGTCCCCTCGATCTGTTGGGACCAGATGTCCTGGTTTTGTCCGCTCCCAGCTCCTTGTGTTGCTCCAGCTCCTCATTTATAAAGCGGGACAAGAAGCTGGAGTATCCTTGGCTCTGTGAGCACTGCTCAGCAACAATTGAAACGTGCTATCAACGTTATTCTCATCCTGAATCATAGAACCATACAATATCCAAAGCACAGCAACAGCTAGTAGGAAGAAGAGTCACTCTAACTGAAACCAGAGCATCTTGCAGTGATGCAATCAAAATGGAACCCAAAAGGATATTTCCAGTACAGTAATTCTAAGGCAATATTTTTTTAGGTTGTACTTCGTTCTTCAAACTGAAGCATTTTAATTGCTACCAGAACCAAGAGTATTTCTAGTAACAAAAGTAGACAATGTTTATTTTGATAGATATGTATTCACATATTTCTAGTATT
Organism: Tympanuchus pallidicinctus; assembly: GCF_026119805.1. Lineage (NCBI taxonomy): Eukaryota > Metazoa > Chordata > Aves > Galliformes > Phasianidae > Tympanuchus > Tympanuchus pallidicinctus. The sequence continues at coordinate 24,714,892 of NW_026294802.1, forward strand.
TTGAAGAGCTCTGCTATTGCTTACAGCAACCAATGAAGAGACTCATAATCTTAGTGAAGTGAGGAATGCAAATGTAACTGGAGAACAGACATATTTATAAATAACTTATGTTCAAATTAGAATGTGAAACAGCATTAACTGTTGATTCTGACTGGTAGAAAAATGATGTTATTTTTTCAGGTCCATCCCTGTACTGTTTGTCTCACTGAATATTATTTGCCTTCTTTGTGCTGATGAGGGAAAAAAAAAAAAAAAAAAAAAAAAAAAAAAAAGACATGCTGCAGAATTTTGAGAAGAACACTTGTTCTTTCCTGAAAGTTTTAAGAAATTTTAGAGATAGTCTGCCCTGCATATTATTTCTTTACAGGGCAGTTTTGAAGGCTGAATCCCAGTTCTGTTTGTGAAGCATCACTTAGCCTGGTGTTTTCAAGGATCATTTTATTTCCTTGGTTTCCTCTCTAAGCAATGTGTCCAAATAAAAGCCAAAAAGTAGCAGAAATAATTTGTGATGGACAGCATGAATCCTGAAATATGTATTTCCTGTTGCTGAAGTCCTTTGCTCCTCAGTTGAGAAAAACCTCCATCTTTTGATTATGGCTCTTCAATTGTGCTAATAATAAACTTCTACTTGGGCAGTACAAAAATGAAATCTCATGCTCTGTTAATAAGAACGATGTGGAATGACTTGTTGATGTACAAAGTGCTTGATCTCTGCATAGTTGTGAAGCTGAAGAGCAACTTGGGGAAAGTTCACAAAGCCATTTTGTCATCCTCATGCTTGTCAGTGTTGTATTTTTTTTATCACTGAGGCATGTGCCAGGTAACAAGAGCATAAAAGTGAGACGCCTAAAAGTCTTTTTTTTTTCCTCCAGAGTTGTACTCGTGTTGGCTGACTGTCTTCCATTAATAAATATTTGAATTATTGGTTGGTGCATAAATATGATTCGACACTTCTGTAAGGGATAAGCATTGACAGTAGTGTTCAATAATAATAGTAGAGTGGCCATAAAATCCATAGGATTAGGTTTCCTTTTTGAATAATGCTAAATAAGTCGTTACCCCTCCCCTGCCACCACCTCCTTTTCTTTCTTTATGACTCGCGCATAAGAAGAGCTGTTTGATTTTTAACTCCTTTGCTTTTCAACTAAAGGTCGTGCGAGAATCCCCAGGAATCGGCCATTTTCCAAGAATGTGACTCCTGGAAGATGGCCTGTGCCAGCACGCTGCTCCTGTAGCCATGGGGTGCGGCGTGTCCGGGTGCGTTAGCGCTCAGCTTATTCATTCTGCTGTTGCATCGCAGGAGCTGGATTTTGCATACCCACTACTCTTTATTCTTCAGACTTCATTAATAGTTTGGGTGCACGAGTGAAGTTCTAGGTCAGTTGCCCTTTCCCCGTTAGTGTTAATGGAGCCCTTTTTAAGTCTCCTGGAATGCCAAGAATGAAGTTTTACTTCCTTTTTTGGGAACTCCTAATTTTTGCCAGTTGTGTGATTACTTCAAGCTTCTACGTTCTTTAAGCAATAAAACAGAATCGCTAATTAATTTACTGTGAATAATTAGAATTTACAACACAAAGAAATGACGTTTAAGCCTTCCCCTTTCAGAAAACTAATTATCATGTATATGAAGATTCCCCGGAAGATGGGAACTGAATGCTGAGATTTAATGAGGCTGTTTTCAGTTTCTTTTTTTTGATGTTAAGAGCTTGTTTTATTCCGGTGTCCTACTGATAGGCTGAGGGGAAAAATCAGATTGGAGTGAACAAGTAAGAAGTGATTTTAAGTCAAGTATGTCTCAAATGCTAAAGACTCAAGAATTGCAATTAAAGTCAGGATGTACAATTAAGTCCTTAATGCAAAATTATCCTATTGCAGTCTAGTTTAAACTGTCTGCTTCAGCTTTAAATACTGGGGGTTCTGCGAATTTAGGCTCTGTAGCAGGAGCTTTAAGAAGTACAAACATGTTTTATTTATCTTAGAAACAGTGTTGCAATAAGTATTTTTCACTTACCAAAACCTCCCCCCCTTCCCCCCCTTGTTATCTAATTAAAACAGACTTTGCATGTTGATGGTCGTGTTTTTCAAGGAAAAAGATCAGGAGGAATGAGAATGCTCTCCTTTTTGTGTGACTGTATCCAAGTTACTATCCGTAACCCAGGTTTTGTTCAGCGGCAAACTCATTTAAATCCTCCCAGGAATGCACAAGATCCTTGCCAAAGGGTTTCACAGAGCAATTGAAAGCTGTGTTTCAAAATAGGCATTCTTTACAAATGCTTCAATTAAAATTTTGTCTTTCAGAATCAACTATAATAGTGCACGCACTTTGTAGCAAATAGAGGTAAATGTTTAGTCTGCACTGATGAATAGCTCAAAGCTCAGCATGTTAGCTTTGCCAGTGGCGCAGTTTAGTGGAGGGTGGCATGTGAAGAAAACCACAAATTAAGTCGCTGTAGGAGTGTAATAAATAAATTAAAAGAAACTATTGAGTAGATTTAAAAAAAAAAAAAAAGTAACCAACGTTGTCATTACAACTCTCATCTCTCTCCTTTTCTTTTAAAAAAATCATAAGTAATACATCGAAGCCAGTGCAGTCAAATAAATCCTCACAGTTTCCAACATATATCTTAATGTACAGATGGTTTGGTTGGTGACTTCCAGATTTCCTTCTGGAAGAGCATCATTCCTGAGAGCTGTTAGTACTGCATTTTGGGTTGGACTTCAGGCACTTCCAGTGGCATCTGTGTTCACCTGCAGGAGAGACCCACAAGAGACTGCTTTAGACTTGAGGTTGTGGTAAGCCGTCATCTGTGTTGGTGATTGTATTCTTGGTGCCTCACATTGCTCACCTTTCCTGCACAAGGTAGTGGGTGTGCTGTTAACCACACAAAATAAGTTTAGTTCAAACAGTCAGTTTGGGTACTTGAAGGCAATCTTATCAGTTCACCAGACTGGTAACATGGCCACGGCCTATGCTGCGTTTTATTTGGAGCATCTGACCTCATTTAAATGTTTTTTTCCTCAAACAATTATTTGGTCATAATCAAAGACATGTTGTTTAATTCTTCTGGTTAGATGAGTATTATCATGATATATTATCAGATGTTTGCCATTAGCAGTACAAGAAATATTTCTGTTTTCTGCCTGGAGGAAACAGGATTATATATTCCTGTCAGAAGATGATTTTATGGGGAGTTTGTCTCTGGTAAGAATAAACATTTGGAACTGAGCATGTCCAAATAAATTGACCCCAACTGACCTTCTTTAAGATTTCCAGTGATGAAGATTACTTTTCTAGATGGGCTGCTCTGCCTTGTGCATGGGGGGGGAAGAGGGCTGTTTAATTTTTTTGTGCAATGTATTTGCTTTTTGCAGCAAAATTTTATGAGTTTCAGTGAGAGGCATATAAGTGAAGCAGTATGCATCTTATTTTGCAAGGTGACTTTTACACTGACAGGATAGTGTTCATAATATTTGCTGGACCTTTTGGCAGAAATACTTTATTACAGTATTTCATATAAATGAAAGGTGACTGTGAAAGCCTTTGTGGGTGTTTGATGTGACATTGCATAGATGTGCTTAAATTTTCTTTCCTTCTCTACACATTCTAAGAACAGCTTTCAAGCACAAACCATTAATTGAAAAGAAGATGTCAAAGAGAGTCAGAGCTTTTTATTATTGCAAAATCCAATAAAGATGCTGTTTTCTATAAAGATGGCCAGATAACCTATTCTCGCTTTTAGACTTTCCACCATAAAAGATCGTAAACCAGATTTATACTTATTACTACAGCTTAAATTTTGAATATTTTATTTTTAGCTTATTAACTCCTTGTTAAAAAGTATAATAAAATATAATGGAACTGTAAATGGAACTCTAATCGTTTTAATAAATGGGAGTTCCGCTTAGTGCTATGGAAAATGTTGCTTAAAGCAGTAGTAAGGGAATACTGGAACCATAGAACATAGAGTATATAGAGTAATGGCTGTCGTACCATCTCTGTGGTCTTGATTTCATTAGATATTCCTTTCCTACAGTTAGTTGCCTGTGTACATTAACAGGGGAAATTACTAATGTGAGGAACAGCATGTGTACAAGATAAATAAATGTTAATAACAGTTTTGAGTATCTGTGACAAGAGACGATAATTTAGTACAAATTTCACAAGATCAAAGGCCAAGTTCAGTGGTTCCTGTTCTTGTGCCATCCCTTTTGTTGAGCTTGGACACCTACTCTAGTAGTAGGGGAAGCGGCAGGTCTGAAGATAATATTTTTGGTTTCTCATGGGTTCATTTACAGCAGGATCAGCTTTGGTCCATTCGAACCATTGAGCCAACACAAAAAGAACAGGCAGTGTAGATTCCAGAACGAGCATAGGATGAGACTGGGCTGTTTGACCACGCTCTGTGGGTATTCTTGAGTTTGTGCTGTTTGTGGTGGGAAAGCTGGGTAGAGGAATCTATCTTGTCCTGTCTTTATATTCTGGTTATTTGTACCTGTGTTGCAGCTTACTTTTATTCTAGTTATGATGACTCAACTGCATAGGAGCACAAGCTGTAAGGTGCATGTTAATCCACTGCCGGTGACTCTCGATTGGTGTTTTTACCTCTGGAATCCTAATGTGGCATTGTGTTTTAATGTGAAAACTGCATGGGTTCTGTTGTAGGCCTCCTGTTGAGCCTTGAAGGGGTAGCAGTCGTGCGGGTTATATGGAACAAAGAGTTGGGTAGGTCTCACAAGCAGTAGGTTGAAGAAGTCACCGTGATCCATGTCCACAGGAGAGAAGTTTCAGGTATTTTTTTTTACCTTTATCATTACCAGGGGCACCACTTAAATCACAAAGTAGTTGATATGAGTAATGTTCTATCAGTACGTGAGTGTGGGCTTCAGATGAATAATTCAGCAGTTCTTTGGTTAGAATTGCAGAGATCTCAGTCCTGTGAGAGTTAAGTGCTTCCGTGTCAGGGCTGTGGATACGTGCTTCCACTTGCCTCACCTCTACTGACTCAAGCTGTGTTTGATCCTGTAGTTAGCTCAGCCAAGATGATTGATGTTTTATAGGCTTAGCTTACTGTTAGTGAGTTACCCTGACTTGGCTTGCCTGACATAGTGGTGTAGAGGACTGGCAGAAGCCCATGGGCAGAACTGGGAAAGGGGAAGACTCGGAGTGTGGCCGAGTGGATAGCACTGCTATGGTGCCTCAGCCCTTGCTGCTCATGCTGCTAGGCATCACAGTGGAAGGAAAGCAGTCTTGCTTTCTTGGCTGGAGAAAGCAATTATGGAGTGGCATGTGAAAAAGAAAAAAAAAAATAGCAAGTAAAAATAAAATCATAGTAATGCAGAGTTATTTCAGTGTCCGTACAAAGTTTGGCTCAACTTTTGGGTGAAGGTTCAGTTTTAGAGCAGTTTCCTTTAAATTGTCTGATGCCCTCATACAGTTGGTCATAGATAGGCAGAGAGACTTCTTATCTCTGTGTTGTTTTTACGGTATTTGAGAAATCGGGGGATTCCTTACACTTCAAAATCTACAAATGAAAATCATGTGTTAGGGAGGGGAAAGGGTTTTAGGTTGTTCTTAAAAATTAATGTTGTATACGCAAAGCCTCCCCCTAATTCTAGTATCTTGTAGTGCAGGTGCTAAGAGGTCAGTTGCTAGCCTAATCGCTTGTGGTGGGCCAGGAGGCTTTTTTCTAACCTAATGCAGTGTTAATGTCCATTTAAGGAAGAATGTCTGCAGGAGCCAGTGGTATTTACTAACTGCGCCTGTGAAAACATTCCTCTTCACCCTCAGATGCTCACTCAGCCTTCTGTTCTCCAAGTGACATTATTACAGGCTTTAGCCTGCGGTCTGAGAAATTAAAAGCACGTTTTAATAATGTGAACAGCAGACTCCTCAGTCTGGACTCCACTGGTGCTTCCTCTCTTGCTTGCCCCTAGTTTTCAGTGAAAGTGGCTGGGGGATTTGGGGTTTTTGTTGTTATTTCTACGAGTACCCCTTCTGCAGCATTATTTTAGCTGTAGAAGTGTTCTGTCCGTGGGATTCTTAGAAACAGGCTTTTCACTGATGTGAGGCACGACTTGGCTGTGTGGCAGGTTGCTGCGGCCCCCACCAGTTCCTCTCCCCACGCTCCTCCACCAATTCCCACTGGACCTGCCTCAGGAGTGGGGAGGCTGTTCACCTTGCCTCTGCTGGGCATGGCCAGGCTTGGATTACCTTGTATTCACCGCAGGCACGGACTAGCCTACAGAAAGCAATGCATATGAGCAGTTACCATGGAGAGGATGATGCATGTTAATTCCTGTGTCAGTCTTAACCTTTCCCTCCTGCTCTCATGCTCTCATTGCTGGACAGGACATGGAGTGGGGCTGTAGTGCCCTTCTATTCTGCACGTGGGTGACCCAGACCCTTACCAATGCACTGCTACACTGTGCCATGTGCTGCAGAGGGCAGGCTCAGGAATCCCTGTCTGCATATAGCCAATTTTATCAACTGTCTTTAACTGATGTGTTTCTGAGCAGTTAAAAAAAAACAAAACAAAACAACTTAATCCTTTATTCCAGATAAACAGTTAAGATATGCATGCGTAGTTCATTTTTTTTAAATGAAGGTAACAAATGCTTTATATGAGACCTTAATGACTTGCTTCAGCCCTCCAGCCTGAGGGGTTAGGCCTGTTGACATAGAAAGAACCTCTCAGCTCCTGAAGATATGGCCAAGATCCACAGTGTTGCATCTGAGTAACAGTATAGCTGTAAAAAAACAAACAAGCAAACAAAAAAAATAAAACCCAAACCCATCTCATCCCCTCAACAAATTTGAGAGAAAAAAAGATTGTATATTTTTGTACAGGCTTGCACTTGCAAGAATAAGCTTTGTTTTATCTGTCAAGCATTTTCCCTGCTTTACTCACTCCTGCCTCATTCTGGTCTGCTTTGCTGCAAAACACCATAACGAGTTAGGGTAGTGTAGGGCTCCAGGGAGTGCAGTTGTTTTGAACCAGCTTGATGATGTGACTCATTCCCCCCACTATCCTACCACACATTTCCTCACACCTAGCTTGATCTGTTTTTGTGTCTGTGCATGTTCTTTGCTGTTCTGAGGTCACCATATGCAAATGCTGCTGCTGTACTGAAACACTTGAACCTGCTTGTACTGTTTTGTGGGATTAAAGTGTGAGTATGAAATGTTCTCGAGTGGTAAAGTCTCGCCGATCCACACGCTCCCATCCTGTAGCCCTAATTTTCCTTATCTTCTAGGGGAGGCACCCTGTTTTAGCTATGATAATCAAAATGTCGTGATTTGAGGTGAATGCTGCCATGGAATTAAACAAGTGATGGAAAGATCAAGAAAAAACCTCTGAACAAGTGAAGCAGAGCTGTCCTTTGCTGCCCTAGTTGCTCACGTGGCCTATGGAAGGGAAGAGCTGAGCACACACACACACACTGGGCTGGCTTTGGGCTGTGTGCAGTGCTGCTACCTGGGTGGGAGGTTTCATGCTGTCTGCTGCCTTACTATGGCAGCTGATCTTCATCTTGTGCTCATAACAGACTTGATTTTCAAAACGCCTTGTGTAAGTTTCAGATCTTTAAGATATCAAGCCATTATTAATATTCTACTACTTATGCTATCTGGAAACTACCTCCCTTATCTGGTGACTTAATTAAAATATGGCTACAGAGGAACTGTGGTTTCTGAGCTCAGTTTCCACAAAGAAGTTGGAGCACAAATGCTGGTAATAGAAGACTTTCATACTGTTAGGATGTGGATTTGTACCATGAGAATCTAGCCAGGATTTCTAGAGCCTTGGACAACGATAAGAGCATTTATACAAACAAATCTGTTTACGTAGCCCCTGAGGGAAAGGCCTTCCTTCCAAATGGCAGAGCTGAAGGGTGATCTCAGAAGTCCAGGTCGGGAACCAGCTTCACGGTATTGTTGCTAGGATTCACTTGTGGCTGTGAGGGCCTTTGACAAGAAATAGTTTCAGTATTGACTGCAGCAGCAGCTTTAACTGTTTTGAGCTTAACCTGGGTATTGCCATCCAACCAGATACCAGCACTGGGGATGTGCTTTGTCTGCCCAAATGGCTTCTATCAGTATGTTCTGTCTACTCCTGACATCACTTATGGGGGCTTTGAAAGTGCTTATTTATTGTGTGGAGCATCAGATTTAACAGTTGTGAACAGATATGTGCTTGTCCTGCTTAATGTGACTTCAATACGTTCTTCCCTTTCTGTTGCACAGCTGAGGGTAGCATCCTCATCTCTTTCTGTTAAAGCAGTTTGTGTTAAGATAAAAGGAAACAACTGGGAGAGAAGAAAAACTGGTTGATATTTTTATCAGTTTTTCTAAGGATTCAAAAGATCCCGCTGCCAAATTAGAAATGCAGCACAAGTCTCAAAGAGGCTTTGTGCTCAAGTTTTCTTTTTCCCTTGGAATTGGTTCTGGTGCTAAGTCTATTGTCACAACTTGTCCGTGCGCACTTGGTTGTCAGCAGCCTCTCTGGCTTTGTTCAATTTGACCAATCCCACAGCTGCTGTCTGTAAATACTGAATGAGGTTCAGCTGGGTGGAAAAAGCAAAATGACAATTAACCTGGTAAGCAGGAGAGCAGAAACCTGCAAAGGCATTGTGCTACGTTTTTAAAAAGCCATTCTAAATGCAACTTGACAATCGGTATGAATTGCTACAAACTGCGTGGTTAAGAGGATAGTTAGAAACATGGTACACATTAACCTGTTTGATCTCCTTTTAGAACATTCCTCAAATACCGATCTCATCTTTATTTCTTTTAAGAAATACCTTATTTAATTGAGGGAAGAAAACAAGAATTAGATGCCTTCCACATCACCTTTTCACATGAAAAGGAAATGTCCGTTTTGAAAATAGCATGGTAGTCTTCTCTCAGGTTTGTTTCTCTCCCCATTCTGGCTTTAAACAGAAGAGTGTTTGATCTGTTTGGTTCTCATCAGCATGGAGATGCATCTTTTCCAGAGCATTGTTTCTATTTGTTTAGTTTTGGCATGGCAATGGAAGGCAAAACAGTGGTGGTTACAGGCGTTTTGACTCCATTAAAGTGTTCATAGGGTTGCTTTTGTTTAGCCATTTTTGCAGTGGGTGAACTGCTCTAGATCCAGACGGTTTACATTATCTGTAGTACCAGTATTTCTACAATTTATATCTAATAGCAAAAGACATTTTCTGGGAAGAATAGGGGCAGGCAGGAAGGCACCGAGTCTGTAGATTCTTGTTTTCTTTGTATCCAGGAGAAGTTCTCTTAAACTTTTGCAACCCCTGCTTCCTAGAGTACAGGGCATGATGCAAATTGTGAAATGCTCTTTCCATGATTGGTACGTATAGCTTCAGTGTTTCTCTCTCTTTCCTCACTGTGACAGCCAAGGCTTGCTTTGCCAGGTTTCTTTGGCTCATTCACTGCTCTGCCATCTTCCCATTGGATAGGAAGGGTCATTTTGAAATGTTAAGAGGAGAAGGAAATAGGTTTGGCAATTGATTCAACTTAGAAGAAAAAATGGTATTTTATTCAGTTTTGTGTGGTTTTGGGAAACATTGCTGTAACTTTTGTATTTTTATGTTCAGTGCTATTAATGATAACTCTAATAGATGGAACCAGCAGCAGAGAAAAAGATGTTTTTCTTTTCTAATCAATAGAATCTGGTTGGAGCCAAAATTTGAAAAGGAAGGAAGATGTTTGATTTCAGTTTTCTAGCATATAAAGCTCTACTGTATTTGAAGTTCTAAAGTGAAGTGGAATGGATTGTGTCCACTGGCAAGAAGAGGACCAGGCTGCTTTTCTTCTAGCTCCTTTATTTTATGTTGGGTGCTTTTAAGTGTAGAGCATCGGTGCTTTGGATGAGTGATTATTATATTTATATAATGATTTCCCATGGAATGAGTGTCAGCAGTTTGACTTTTTCATATATTGATCTTCTGTCAGTTCTGCTGCGTGGTGCTTCTGTTGTGAGATGGTGATCAATCTGAAGAGGTTTAAGACGCTAAGTTCCAAGTGTAGCACTAAATAGATTGGTGTTTAATTCTGATAGCTTGTCAATCCTTATTTTTTTGTTGCATTTGTCTCTTTTCTAGACAGATTCCAGTAATTCTAGATAGCTTTTTTCCCCTTCCGTTTTCTCTTGTATCCCCAGATATTTTACTCTGTGACTTTAATATTAATATCACGTACTGAGTAGCTAAATTGAGCATTTCCACCAATCATTCATGACAAGCCTTGTGATAAAGGATTTTTTGGCGATTAGTTGAAGTTAAACATTTGACTTTTGAACTCATTCTTGTGGTATGTTTGAAGATAGTAGTGGCCAAACAGTGTATTTTGCTGAATAACAAACTGCAAACATAGCTGCTTTTTGTTATTATAATGGAGGAATAATTGACATTCTGGTTTTGATGTAGTTGATGTTTTACTTAACTTTAAAAGCATTCAAGATACTTTGTTATTTTGCTCTGATGCAGGCAAATAAGGTCGTGCCCATTCTCCTCCCTCATTTCTAAGTGGGTTTTAAAAACTATCGGATTGAGACGAACTCAAATTCTATCTGGTCTGGAGTAGAATTGAGTATATCAAGTGTATACTTCAGAGTTCTTGTTTTGGGTGAGAAAAGAATAGACAGAATGTGGATGTGACGTTGGATCGTGAATACCATGAAATCTCTGGAGCAAGATGTGCACGTCCGTGTCCTTTAAGCAACGCCTGTCCCTTTGCTGCTCTTTGTCGGCTGAGTGGTTGGGATGAGTGCATCCCAGGGCTGCAGTCAGCTGTGTTGTGGCCCACCTGCTGTTCGCTGACCCATTGTTGTGTTGGGGTCTCTTTTGATCTCAGATGCCAAAGATTCCTGTCTTTATCCCTTCTCTGGGTTAAAAATCTATTCTTGTTATCACACTAATTGTTGATATGGGACTGCTCCATTCGGGTACGAAGACTTTCAGGAGTGTACAGATATTGTTCAGGTAAGGTGTCTGAGTCCAGTATCCTTTTTTTGGACTCTTTTTGAAAAAATGTGACAATTAAGGTCAAATATTCTTTTTATATATATATATATATATATATATATATATATATATATATATATATATGTCTTTTTCTGGGTAATCCATACTCATAGCACCGTTTGTAGATTTAGTTAACTACTGTGAATAATTCTAGCTCTTTTTGCCCCTGCAGGGAGATTTTTCAAGATGTAAAGAAAAACACTTAGGCAAGCTGGGCCTGATAAAAGGCTTGTGTAGTGAAAAAGATGTCATTTTTCCAATTAGACTATTGTTCCAATGTAAGATTATATTACCCTAAGGCCATTTTACATAAATTCTTCAGGTACTGAAGTAGATATGTTACATAGTCTCAAATCACTGAGATTTGGGATTTCTGCTTGTTTTGTGGGGTGAATTCTGGGAGATGATGACAGTAAGGTTTGACATGGGCAGAGGTGAGAGCGTGGCATTTAGCAATACTGCAACTCTGTGTGATAAAGATAGAAAGCATTTGGTTCTCCATGCTGTGGGAAGAAAAGCGATTGTAAAGAAGTGATGTGTGAAATAGCCTTGTTTGCAGAGAACTCCCTGGCTTTTCTGAATGGCCAGCTGAGGGATAAATGCTGTTGATTCCCAAAAAGTACTTCATTATAGTCAATTGTCACATTTAAGTGCAGAGTAAGAAAGGAATTCTCTATCTTTTCTTGAATTTCCACTGGGGATGATTTAGGAAATGCTTAAATTTATTAGAAACCTTGGCACTTTCCCAGCATCTTGATAAGAAGTTATGATTGTGTACTTCAGACTTCTACTAAACACAGAAATCATCTGTTCTATCTTACTTAAAATTGTTCAAGGTTGTTTTAGTGCAGTGGGAAGAAACCTAGATTTATTTCTTCTCCTAAATTGTTAGCATGTTTAAGGAGCTGAAGAAATGCCAGGGTAACTGATGGTGCTTACGTTGTGGACATTGTTTATTGCCCAAATGCGAAGTTGAACACAAACTGAGTTTTACGGACAGTGTGTCTCTGCTTGCACGTCTCGCTGGACTGTTTAAATATGTTACTGACTCAAGTGCTCATTATTTTTGAAAAACTGATGTATTGCAGCCATCCCAGGAGCTGGGCAAAGTAGACAGCTCAAACGCACTTGCATCTGGCTCAGGGAAATTAACCTGGGCTCATTAGAACTGCTGAAACCAACCTGAGAGAGTTCTCATGAAATGAATGGGGAAGCTCGCAGATAGGTGCTCTGCCAGCAGAACTGCTTGGCACGGTGCTGCAGCAGGGGGATGGGGACAGGGATGTTTTGCATCAGCACAGTTGTGACCAGAGTTGCTTGTGCCCCTTCAGAAGCTGATCTCTTACATTTAGAAATGCTGCTTCAAGAAAACCAGTTGGTGTTTGTTGTTAGCGATGCTCAAGTGTTCATAGGAAGCAACCCAGTGAACCACTTGAGATGTTTTTGTACTGCATTGCTTCAGCTGCGGGCCGGCGGTATGCTGGAATGTAGGGCTGTCTTTGGGGCTGTTTCCTTCATCCTCCTGATCCTTTTGAAAGCATCTTATTCTGCTTGTATTTTCCATACTAGAGGTTTACAGAAAAATGTTTATACTACAGCTTCAAACATACACTGAAATGCTAGAAAACCTAAAGAATTTCTGTGGATTCCCTATATTAAGATCAGATGTGGGAATGTCACATTGAATGTCTGCTGTGCAAAACTCAGATGATTTTAATGGAAAATAAGAATCTGCAATGGTATGTGCAGGAAAATAAAAAGCAGGGGGAAGGGAGCTGATGGAGGAATTATCTAATGGGTTAGGCTTGCACCTCAGTCTGTTCTCCTGCTGCTGTGGGCAAGGGACGTCCCTGCTGCCACGCAGAGTGCTTGGGCCCCAGCTCCTTGGGGACCTGCTCTGGTGATGTCAGCTGAGGAGGGAGCAGACTCCAGCAGCCCTCAAAGAAGTGGCTTTATTCTCCAACCTGTGTTTACATCAGTTGCTCAGCTAACTGTTCTGTGCTTGGGAAGGAAGCCTTTGACTGCAGTATGAACTACTTCAGGTCTTGAGTGTCTTGTGATGGTGCTGATTGTCAGCCTTCTCTGTTCTTTGCCCTTCCTGAGGAGGAAGGCAGGTGGGAATGTACCTTCCTGGAAAATCCTGGCTGCTAGTGCTGATTTTAACATTCCGTGCCTGGAGATTTCCCATCAGATGATGGCATTTTGTTCCTGTCCAAGAACCCTGAGAGAAGGGTTGATACCAGGTGATGTTATATGAAAAGAGAGGAAAGCATTCATGTAATGGCATTCAGGGAGAAGTATTTCTGCGAGATGCTTAAGGTCTCTAGAAAAAAACTTAAGAGATGTGCATCTGAAGGAGAGAATTGGGGAAGAAAGGGGCACTTGTGTCTGCTTGGTCATAACAAAAACTTTTTTGTTGTTGTTGCTACAGCGTTTGAGTTTGAGTTTTATGCTTCCCTTTAAAGAATGCAGACCCTTGAAAATGTAAAGCTTTTTTCAGTGTCTGCAACGCTAACTGTTCTTCATCCTGTTGATTTTCTTCTTGGTTTATTACAGGCTGCTCTTTTCCAGTTCCTCTCAGATTGTCTCTTCCATTTGAGTTGATCTGAGATCTTAATTCCTTACAGAAACAACTTAGAGGATAGAAGAACAATCAAAAAAATGTTTCTGTTTTTCAAATGAAATTTGAAAAATTTGAAAAATTATTCTTCACCTGCCCTGACGTTATTCTGAATTTATGTGAGACCTTCTGTGAACCTTGTAGTTCTTTCCGAACTTTCCAAGAGAAGATGATGGCTCCATTTCTTGTGGCAGAGGCTTAGGTTTGTTTTTGATACTGAGACTTCAGAATAGACTACCTGAATGGTGGATAAACTAAGATACAGACTAAAGTTTTTTATTACCAAAACTTTTCATTTTTACAGTTCATAAAAGATGAAGAATGTTAGCTAAAAAATCAGCTCCTAGAATGTACTATGACTGTTTTTGAAACTCTCTGTTAGTAATAGAAGTGAGGCAATGGGGTGAAATATTTTTGATTTATAATCACTTAATTTGAGAAGATCACCTCTTGAAAATATTTTTGAGTGTATGATGATTCAGCCATAATAACATTTTAAATGTGCCATTCCCTAGTGGTAAAAGTAGGCAGATCTACAGTAATTGCATTAAGATGTTGATTGAAAGTGCATTAGGATTCTGCCTTGGGTGGTACTGCAGAGAACTTAAATGGCCATTATTTGGGTTCACTTATGTTTGCTTTTGAAAGTGTGTGCCTTTTTAGTTTGGTTTTTAGCACTTCTGTCACCGCAGTGCTTGCTTTGCAGCAGTCAGATTTACTTTGTTATATACCAGTGTGATTTTCAGTTACTAAATAACACCTTTTTCTTTATAAAAATGCTACATTTCAGCATTTTCCTTATAGGCTTTTGTCTACTCCTGTAATTCCTAGATGATGTGAAAAATTGTCACTATCTAAACCTCAGACTACTGATTTATCCTTTGTGGGTGTTAGAAATTGGAATTGAAATCATTTTACATTCACCTCTATTGCCGTCTACTTCTCAAGCTGTGGCAAATTCATCTGGAAGCTTTCTCAAAAGCCATTGAATCATTTGTTTGCTGTGGTGGTGTTTTAACACCGAGTGCTAGCCAGCAGTTTGTGATGTTGTGGACAAATGGTTTTGGAGATTCACGTCTCAGTTGAGATGGTCTCCAAATACCTCCTGTAAATCTGTGTAACTTAAACTAATACAGACCAATCTAGACACAGCTGATCCTAGTGCAAAACTGGCTGAGCTGTTTCAGCCCTGGCTTCAGCATGACTTTGAGCTAAGGGCAGTGTTTCTGCCTTCTGCCCTCACAGTATTTTTTGGATCTCATTTATCGGCAGCCAGTGCTTTAGAAATGTGGTCCTTCTGAACTCAGCGTTTCAGTAACTGTGGTATGAAAAAGCAAGCGATTACACGTCTGTGTAAATTATTATTGACTTACATGAATGCCCGGCTGATTTTGAAATGACTGCTTTCTGACAATATGTTTTCAAAGATGAACTCAAAGTGAAGGAGAATAATGGTAATATGGATGATTCAGTGTGATACTTCTGATACTTCTCACTCACCATGTAAAAAGTTTATTAAAAATCCACTATTGGGTTGAGAGTAAAATTAATTCTTTCTGTATTTTTCCTTTTCTGTACTTCTTTCAGATCAGTTATATAGAGGTAAAATTATTGCCTGGGACAAATGGGGCTGTAAAATCACAGAATCATTCAAGTGGAAGGTACAGTTTAAGCTCCTGCTCAAAGCAAAAGTAACACTGAACTCAGACAACGTTGCGTAGGGCTTTGTCAAATTGAATCTTGATTATTTCTTTTTTGTAATTAAGAAAAAAAGCAGTTGTCAAACTTTATTCTTGTACTGGAGATATCAAGATCCATTAAAAATTCAATTAAACTTTTCTAAAAATTAAAATTAATCTTTTAGACTATTACTTCGCTGATGCATGAATTTTGATGCATGAAATATGAAAAGCATGTGAAGCAAAATAAAAAGATGATTTTATAACTGGGTATTTTTGCTTTTAGAGCCTTGATGAATATGAAGATGATGAAGCAGGGCAGAAGGAGCGAAAGAAGGAGGATGCTATCACCCAACAGAATACAATACAAAATGAGAGTTCCAGCGCAGATTCCACTGGATCATACTTAATACAGGTGAGATCCTAACACTTCCATTTGGTATTTTACTCAGCTTTTTAACTGGTGTTGCCTTATTTTTGGGTTTTTTTAATCCTTCTTAACAGTAGACTATGTGCTATCTGGGAACAAACATGAAATCTGAGTGATGTCCCCAGACTCACACTTCTGAGACACAGCTCTGACACCAGAATTGTCAAGCTAAAGGTATTAGTGTCCAAGAAACACTCATTTGTTATGAGGAAGAGAAACTTCTCTGGATTCTGGTACTGAAGCACACAGAGAACAATCTTTGCCACTGCGTAATCTTTTCTCCCTGCATTTTATTCTTCAGTCCCCTTGCTGTGCATGGCTGTCAATGGAATCTCCTTGGGGACTTTCAATAGCTGTCTGGATGTGGTCCTGAGCACCCTGCTCTTGGTGTCCCTGCTTGAGCAGGGGTTGGAGCAGAAGGACCCAGAGAGCTCTGCCGATTTCAGTCATTCTGTGTAGTTCTTGAGTAGTTTAGCCATTACATGCTTCAGTGGCATCAATTGTTCCTTCAAAGTTTTAGAATTAAGTAACTTCTTGTTTCGACAATTTGCTGTTTTTCATTTTGTTTATATAAGTTCAACCAGCGCTTCTGTTTGAAGCAGATCCTTTGAGTCTTCCATGAAGAAGCGCTCAAGTTCACCGAGTTCCTCCATAGTGAGCACTAACAAAAATATTCCTGCAGAGATCATAGCAGGAAAATGGTCACATTTGAGTGTACCTCTTATGGCTTGATCATTTATTGTCTTTATAGGTTCTCTGGCAAGATTCCTCATTCTGAAATATTCACATACATTTTGAAAGTTGTCTGACTTAAACACAAAAAAAAAAAAAAAAAAAAAAAAACCCCATAGTGCTCTGCTTTCACCTTCTCACTAAACATTCCAAAAGTTGTCACTTTCTGATTCCCTAGTGCTGTTATTACATAACATTTTGGCTCTATTCCCATGTCCCATTCCCATTTATTCATCCAGATTGCCTATTCTTCTTGAGCAGCAAGCTAAATTTCTGTTTACCAGGCTGTCTGCATTAATCAGATCCTACAGAGTTCCAAGTTTGTCGCCTCCACATTCACACAGGCACTAACTCTTCTTTGCTGACAGAGCATAGCAGGGTAGTCTTGTCGTTAACAATACAAAAGAACGTCCCAGTCCTCGTGTCTGGCAAAGACCCAGACTGGCACATGTACAGAACAGATGGAATATTAGAAAGTTGAAGCTGCTAAGACTTAATCAGTTTATTGCTGACTCTGTCAACTTGCTTTTTACTAGAAGGTTTTTATAAGTTGCCCAAATTTAACAGAATTGGTCAGCACTATTATTTCAGCTTGAACTTAGTTTCCCTTTGCTGCTGCTCTAATGGTTGAGCCTCATTCTCTTCTTAAATGTTGATTTTTATATTGAAGATTTAAGAACTCAGTCAATTCAGTTGACTTTGACAAATAATTATTATAGTTCTACCTATTAGGTGAAATAAATTCATTTCTTCAGTTGAAGACATGCTCACTACTTGTCCATTCTGCGATTTTATGGAAGTTGAAAATAATTACTGTAACATTTATATGGGAAACAAGAAAGTTGATACTGGCTTTGTGTCTGAGGGAGAAATGTATTGCTGAATAGTATTCTTTTGTTTCCAGTCTTTCACCTGATCTTTCATCTTTATCTTAGTATTGTCAGACATTTCTTTTCTCCTTATTGTGGGAAAAAATGCAGTTTTTGGAAACAGATTTGAGTGCTTAACTGGCTGAATTTGAAGCCCTTGATGCAAAGCACAGAGATAAGAGATTTGTTTAAGAGTAGATACAGTATTTTTTCCTGAAGCAGAATTTATTTTGGCTGAAATCAATGTAGGGATTTTTTTTTTTTAATGTTAGAAATGTGGAAGTGGTAAGTCTGGCAGCTTTATAAACATTGAAAAAAACATTACAATCAGAACTGTCAGTAAACTTTAGCAAATGCAAATGTGGAAAACCTCACTTGGCCAGGTGAATCAAAACTAAACCCACTCTCAAATACGTAACAAGTGTGTTCTGACTTCCTTGCGTGATTTCTCTCCTATTTTTAAGACTGCAACTCTCAGCTTGAGGGTCATTGTGCTGTGGAGTGTTCACTGATGTGTACTGGGAGATGCAGGCTGAGAAAGGTAATGCTAACAACAAGCAGTAATTACTGTAAACTGGCAGTCTGGCAATTAACACAGGCCTATCTCATGCTTTGCAGAGATGGTAAAATGGAAAATAGTGCAAAAATATTGGATAGTTGGACAGAAATGTTCACCCTGAGTGTAAGAACGTCTCAGTTGAAAACCTACAGGGGTTGGCTGAAAAAATGATTAGTCCACTGAAGATATTTTTAGTCACTTAGGACACTTGCTGGATTTCACAAGGTGGAAAAATACAACTGATCTATTAATACTCAAATCCAATGTATGTATACGTAAAGTCTTATCTTTTTACATCAAATAATTCAAGTTATGCTGATACCACGGACAACTGCTTTCTGAAAATCTATTACTTGGGGAATATTTTTGGAGACCAGATGCACAAATATGTGCCCTTCTTGGTGCAAACCTTTTCAAGAAAAGTTAAAATGACTTCTTAGTCGTGATAGAAGCGATATCTGAGTGTGATACCACGTTGTAGTGTCTGTATTATAGACTGGTTTGTGTTGGAAGGGACCTTAAAGATCACCTAGTTCCAACCCCCTGCTGTGTGCAGGGCTACCCCCCCCCCCCACCAGATCAGCTGCCCAAGGCTCCATTCAGCCTGGCCTTGTACACCTCCAGGAATGGCGCATTCACAACCTTTCTGTGCAGCCATGTGCCAGGGCCTCACCACTTTGAGTAAGAAAACGTAATGTCTTTGTAATGTCTTACCCAAATCTCATCTCTTTAGTTTTAAGCCATTCCATCTTGTCCCATCACTATCAGACTATGTAAAAGGTTGGTCCCCCTTCTGCTTGTATGCTCCCTTCATGCACTGGAAGGCTGCAGTGAGATGCCTTCAGAGCACTCTCTTCTCCAAGCTAAAGAAGCCCAACTTCCTCAGCTCAAGTATTACTTATGGTGTTTGTAGACAACTAGAGAGGAAACTGGGCAAAGTTGAGATTAATCCAAAGTCCTCAGAAAGACTTGCAGCGGTAGAGAGACGTGCATATATGTATATACACACACATATATATGCACACACATATGTCTGTGTGCATTTATATGCATGTATGGATATACATACACACACATAAAAAAATTATTATGAAGGAAGAAAACTGAGGGTTGGCTTGACGATGATTGTGGTGACATAGGGTTGAAATACAATAAAGCTTTCTTAGGGAGAAAAATGAGATTAAAAAGTGTCCTTAAGGCAAATAAAGCTGACCTTAAAATTAAATTTTACTTTTTTTCACATTGTGGGCAATTTATCAATGTATGAAAAGGAGTATAGATTCTCTCATTCCTTAAAACCTTCCAGTCTGCTGTGGGCTGTGGGTTTTTTGTTTTGGTTTTGGGTGGTTGGCTGGTTTGGGTTTTTTTCTTGTTTTTCTGTTTTGTTTTGTTTTTTTAGTAAGTGTTGTTTGTTTTTTGGGGAAATTATGTCATTATCATGCAGAGCTGTCATTTTGAACATTGGAAATAGTTTGAAATCCTGTGTTTCACATTAGCTTCCTTTCAGCTCATGTTTTATTTCAAGTGTTCTAGTGTCTGTGGATGCTTGCTGTTGTGCTAGGCACTTGTGTGAAAACACCACAAAAAATATCATCCACTCTGAACAGTCTGATATTTAAGTATAAAATGTGGCGATAGTTCAGTAAATATGCATTGGCAAGAACAGCAAGAAACAGCAACGTATTTAAGATCTTCAGAATTATTTTTTATTTTGGCATTGGGGTGGGGTTTATCGTATTCTAGATAGGTGTTTTTCCTCCCTAGCGATAACAAAAGGAGTCTGACTAGATCAGGTGTAGACATCTAAAATTACGTGGGCTGAATCATTTTCTCTCCCTGACAGAGTTGGACCAGGCACATCAGAAGGTTTTGGTTCTAAAGGAACTGTAAGTAGGCATGAAATCAGAGATAGGGTGAGATACCAGATTTGTGCCTGTAAGCATGAAAAGGGAATACTTTATGTCCTGGTATGAGGGTTAACCTTTGTGAAATAAACATTGCGAATTTTTTCAGTGAAAGATAATGTTTACAAAAATCAGAATGATTTTAACACATCTGTGAAATGGGAATGCTGATCTTTTTTCTGTCACGCAGTAGCACAAGTTGTCTAATTAATTTCTTAATTCCTAGTTAAGGCACAGCAGCTGATCACTAGTACAGTCACCAACACCTGTTGCGGCAGCGATTCACGAAAAATCTCTGTATTGTGCTTTGCTAGAAATCTGCTCTTGGATTTGTGCTCCAGGCATGAAACCGGTAGGGGAATTTTGCTTCACAAAAGTTCTGAAGTCTGGGACTCCAGTGGGAGACATGACTCATGCTTTTTGTTAAGCCATACCTGCTGTTTTACTGTACCTGACTGTGTACTGTATACTGCTGCAGAGCCCAGGAACTTAAGCAGGCCCTTGGGCACTAGTTAGAAATTGTGGTAGTCTTGTTCTAGCCATTAGTTTAGCTTTGTGTATGTGATTGTAGTGGGTATTTCTTGGAGTTCCATATTGCTCATAGATTGTGCAGCAACTAGAAGGAAACTCAAGGAATTGTAAAATGTTCCATCTTATCAAATGATTTCATGGAAGATAGAACATCCATGAGATAGGTTTGAGGTATTTAAGCATCCACTCTCACACACAGTCAACAACTGTAGAGATGCTTGCTAGGCAAAAAAAATCATTTCATTTGTAGTACTGAACTTTATGGTCATTGACATATCTTGCATTATAAGGTCTTCTGGTGAGGTGATAGTGCCCAGGAAAGCTGCTGCCATCCAGCAAGACCTGGACAGGCTGGGGTGTTGGGCAGAGAGGAATTGGATGAGCTTTAACAAAAGCAAGTGTAGAGTCTTGCAGCTGGGGAGGAATAACCACATGCACCAGTACAGGTTTGGGGATCACCTGCTGGAGGGGAGCTCTGTGGAGAGGGACCTGGGGTTCCTGATTGAATGACAGGCTGGCCATGAGCCAGCAGTGTGCCCTGGTGGCCAAGAAGGCCAATGGGATCCTGGGGTGCATTAAAAAGAGCGTGGCCAGCAGGTCGAGGGAGGTGATCCTCCCCCTCTACTCTGCCTTGCTGAGGCCTCATCTGGAGCACTGCGTCCAGTTCTGGGCTCCCCAGTACAAAAAAGACAAGGATCTCTTGGAAAGAGTCCAGCGGAGGGCCACAGAGATGATAAGGAGCCTGGAGCATCTATTGTATGAGGAGAGGCTGAGTGACCCGGGTCTGTTTGGCCTTGAGAAAAGAAGACTGAGACATCTCATTAATGTGTATAAATATCTAAGGTGTGGGAGGTGAAAGGATGAGGCCAGACTCTTTTCAGTGGTGCATGACAACAGGACAAGGGGAAATGGCCACAGACTACAGCATAGGAAGTTCCTCACAAATGTGTGTAAGAATATCACAGTGAGGATGACAGAGCATTGGAACAGGCTGCCCATGGAGGTTGTGGATGATCTCTTGAGGTCCCTTCCAGCCCCTAGAATTCTGTGATTAGATTCCTGAAATAAATTACATTTCTGTGCATTTTTACACAGGCTTAAGCTTGACCCTAGTGCTGTCTTCCTGCAGACCTGTTAATCCTAGCTGAAGTCACTTGGCTTGATTTATTAGCAAGACCATTTGGTGATGACTTGCACATTCAGTCATATGTAAGCATGAAAACTGAAGGAAAAACACGTCTGATCTTTTGTTAACCTTTTGTTCTAGATAAGCCTAACATACCTCTAGAACATTGTGAATGGTTCCTAGGAGGAATGCAGTCTGAAGGATACCCACAGAAGTGCTCTGTGGCAGTTGTCGTTGTTTAAATACTGCCATTTGCTTCAGATGAGACCCAGCACATGGAAATTTTCTGAAGCAGCTGTGCACGCCGGTGTTACAGCACTGTAAATGCTGTTTAATAGCGGCACCTCACAAGCTACGCAGTAAAGCAGTAAATAAAATTAAGTTAGGAAATAAAGCCTCTGGTGACTTCTTAGCTGTGTGAGAAAGGATGAGGAATACAGGGAACTGAACTATTACATGCATCTCCATTAGGAAACAGAGCTGAAAACCTGCTTGGCACAACTGTCCCCTGAGTTTCCTACTTGAATCTTATGCCAAGAATATGCTGCCAGATACGTTTCTTAACTCATAATGCAGTTAGTACCTGTCTGTTTTGCACTTGCTGGCTTTTTCTTTTGCATAGCAGCGTAATGTCATACAGCATCATCTTGTAATTACTGTTATCTGAGGCATACAGTAATGATGTTTTCTATCTGAGTTTCATGTCGTTCTTACAAAGGAGAACATGAATTTAATTCACCTTTTTTAAGTCTATTTTTGTGGTGCAGTTTTCTGTCTACTGAGACTACTTAGCTGTGCAAGAGGAAATGCCCAAATGTATTTAGACATGCTTTTATTTTTTATGTTGTATTTTT
The DNA here is from genome assembly GCF_026119805.1 of Tympanuchus pallidicinctus. Lineage (NCBI taxonomy): Eukaryota > Metazoa > Chordata > Aves > Galliformes > Phasianidae > Tympanuchus > Tympanuchus pallidicinctus. The sequence goes on from NW_026294802.1 coordinate 24,737,218, forward strand.
TTCAGATGTTAGGCCAAGTATTATTTTACATGATAGTTTGCTCATAATATAGATTAAAAAAAAAAAGAGCAAATAATACTCCTGTTTAAAATACAGGAGTGTGTAAATTGAGAGGAGTTGGTTTGGGGTAAATTAAGTTATATATCATTCTGCAAAACCAGACTGATATTCGACAGTTTAGTTACCAGTTAATGTTGGCATTTCTATTTGCAGATGAACAGCGTGATTCCTCATGGAGGTGGTACAAAATCAGTCATTAGTATCTGCAGAGCACTTAGGCACTAACAGTGAATGCAGTAGAAAGATTCATTAGGAAATTCTATTGTATTTTGAAAACATTTCCGTAAAATGGATTAAAAATCATTAAAATCCAGTGTTTAAGTATTGAAGGGTCACTTTTTCTTTTAATGTATTTGCACCTCAGGTAGATTTTTTGTGTGCAGTGGCTTTAAGACAAGTGACATCAGGTGCAGGGGCCTCACTGCACTGCGCAGTTCTTGACATGAACCAGGTGCTTCCCATGTTTAACAGAGATGCTTGGCATGACTTTATTCTTGTTATCTGTATAAGGTAAGTAGAAACACAGGAATTCCATCTTTCTATGATCACGCACGATCAGTTAATCATGCCGGCAGCCTGCAGTAATGCAGGCACATATCCAGAGCTGTTAGAATATGCCAACTACAAAAAATAAGGCAGAGTGGCCAATTCTTAAATATTCAGCACATGCAGAACACTCAGCAGTACTCAGCTGTTGGTGATGTTCCATTGAACAGCACATGGAAAAATATGACAAAGCATGGTATCATAAGAAGCAGTGTCATAAACAGTGTAGCTGTAAGGATTTGAATGAAAGCTGCCTAAGTTACCAGCATGCTGGCATTTCTGAACTGGTTGATTTGACTTTGCAGTCTTAATTTTTATCTGTGGTAAGGGAGATAGTAGGGAAAAGCCTCCAACAAAGCATTCAAACCATAAATTATTCTACAATTTCTCTGAGTTTAGGAGTAATGATGTTGCACAGTGGTCTTGGCTGATATAATTAAAGTCCTTAAGCAAAAATGAGGTTAGATTTTAATTAAATTGTCTGGTGGTTGTTGTTGGTCTTTTTTTTTTTTTTAATTTTTAATAGAAGCTCCGTTCAAGAACAGTGGAATCCTTAGCTTGATGGGACTGCATCACAGTGACTTCTGTAGCAGCTACAGGCTTCTCTGCTAAAATCTTCCTCGTGTCCTTTCCTGCAAGTAGATATTGTGTGTGGTGCTGATCCACACCAGCTCAGTAAGTGCTGCCTTCCCAGAGGATCTGCATACTCTCAGCAGCGTTGCTTGTGTGATGCTGCTGCCTCCAACGAGCATTGTAGACATCTGTGTTCAGTAATGTTTAATTTCATAAAGGAGTTGTTTAAACTTAAAATCCTGTTTTGGGAATATGTTTTACACCTGGTAAATAAAGTACCTGTGTCAAATGTACCTTTGTTTTCTAGTTGAATACAAGTTTCAATGTGCCTGTGCACCTGCACAATAGTGCATTGTAAGACCTGCATGAAAACTCATGAGGAATCAAGCCTGCGGGGAGGCAAGGCAGAGTGGGGTTCCTTGCTCCTGATTCAGGTTGTCCCTGTGAACAGCAGCAAGCACATCAGCACAGTGGGACAGGCACTGCTTAATCACAGTATCACAAAATAATTTGGGTTGGAATGGACCTTAAAGCCCAACAGTTCCAACCCTCTGTCCTGGAGAGGGACACTTCCCACTACATCAGGCTGCCAGGAGCCTCATCCAGCTTGGCCTCGAATGCTCCCAGAGATGGGGCATCCACAGGTTCTCTGGGCAGCCTGTTTCAGTGCCTCACCACCCTCTTGAGTAAAGAATTTCCTCCTAATGTCTAATATAAGTTTCCCCTCTTCTAGTTTAAAACTGTTCCTCTTTGTCCTGTACTATCAGACCACGTAAAAACTCAGTCCCTGTCCTGGAAGGCCACAGGAGTCTTCTCCAAGGCTGAACAAGCACAGCTCCCAGTCTTTCTCCATAGGAGTGCTCCAGCTCTCTTAAATCCTTGGGCAGAATGGGAAGCACAGTGTATGCAGTACAGTTTCTTTATTTGTAGCTTCTGTTACGCTTGTTTCTATTTCCCCCATTAGGATTTTTTTTGCTTTGTTTTGCTTTTTTCTTACCTGCTGCTGTTACTGCCATGTGCTTGGCCTCTGAGCAGGGCTTTTTTTGTTGTTGTTGCTCTATTTGTTTCTTTCACTTTTGACTTCATGAAGTTGTGTTCCAAAATTGCAGAAGCTAGTGTTGTGCTAGTTCAGTGCCTTTCCACAGCCAGAAGGAATAGGAAGCAATTCCTGTCTAATGTTTGGAGGTCAGCAGGGGCTTCCTGTCAAGGAATTTGTTTTTATGCCACATGCTTTCTTTTTTAAGTTGGCATCACTTTTAACTCAGGTAATGGAATGCCTATTTGGAAAATTTTATTCCCAAAAGGGTCTGCATGGAAATTCTGCTTGGCTGTTGAAAATGATGGTGCTTAAATGGGTATTTCCTCCTAATCTTCTTTTAGGATTTCTTGAATAGAAATGGTCACACACAGTATGCTCTCTACCTGAGGCCTGTGTGGAAAGAAGAGTCCTCTGCTAAATATAGACTTACTGAGAAGTGAAGGACTTCCTTCTTTTTATTTCTTCTGCTTGTGGAAATAAATGGCCCAGCATGAGTGATGGCAAAAGCTTCTGTAAAGCAAAGAATTGTATAATCTTTTGAGTTGGAACAAAAGGTGACACTGGTCACCTTTGTTTTCTGTTCAGAGTGCCGGACTGCTTCTCCTGAGTTCTTCGGGCTCTTTGGGGTTGAATTCTGCATGGGTATAGAGAGGAGAAAAAAGATGGAAGAAAGAACTCTGTTCATGCATTTTATTATGTAAAGTTTCCTTATTTAGAAGCTGTTTTCTTCTTGATGGCTTTTGACACGCCCAGGAGTTAACTGATTACCTGCAGGTGTCTCTTCTCATTTTTTTTCTCCTCTCTTAATGCCCTTGGTGCTTTGCTGGTGGTAAGAACTGAGAGTACTCACCTCCCATTACACATCTGATTGGATGCCCTAGACATTCTTGCAGCATTTCTCAGTGGCCTCCTGGCTCTGTGCATGTAAAGAGATGACTCAGAATTCTTTCAGCTTCATGACAGCAATCCCTATCACTTGCACCTAGGTGTTCCAGCATGTTATTTCTTGTTTGAAGTCTCTTTTAGTTATTATATAGTAATGAAAAGTAGAAGGTCTGAGTGTAAATAAATAAATAAATTCATTTTAGTATAAATTTCAGTCCAGAAGTAAGGAAATGTAACTTTTTCCTGATTGAAACTGGTTTTTCCAATCAGTTTTTTTCTACCTCTCCTTTGTGAGGAAGGTCCTTGCTTAGGTACTCTGCACCTGAGGTAGTGTCTTCTTTGTCTTCTCTCTTGTTTGGTATTACTCCATGTAAGTATCAACATACATTTTACTGAAATATACGTACGTATGTGTAATACATACACCTGTATGTATAATACAGGTACACACATGTATACGTGTGGAAATGAATATATATATATGTATAAAGGAAATTATGCAAGTAAAGATGCTTGAAGGTAGATGCTCTAATAGATGAATTTACTTATCGAACTTAGCTTTATATTTTCTTTAAAAGGTTCATTCCTAAAAAAAGCATTATCCTTGTATATATCTATAATGCTGTTGCCTTTCCTCTTTTATGAACACCTATCTAAATAATAGAATCATGGAGTGGCTTAGTCTGGAAGGGACTTTAAAAAACCCATCCAGTTCCAATTCTCTGTTGTGGGCAGGGCTGCACCACCAGCTCAGGCTACCCAGGGCCCTTTTCAGCCTGGCCATGAGAGCTCCAGGGATGGGGCACCCACAGCTTCTCTGGGCAGCTGTGCCAGTGCATCATTGCTTTCCGAGAACAGAATTTTGTCCTCATATCAAAACAGTCAAATAGTATTTCTAAAATAGTTGGTTAAAATTATATTAACTTTAATTTTTGTTCTCTTTAGCATAGAAAAAAAAAAAAAGTATTCTTCTTCTCCTTTCTGATATTTTTTTTGTTAGGTCTCACTTGTCTACATCAGCTGCCTCACAGGAGGAGATTGTTTTTTATTGCTGACCTGGGATTAAGTTCCTGGATGTTTCATTATCAAAACTTGAATGTTCATTTCCAGAATACAGAAACGTCTTTTTCCTGCTCATAGATTCATTAAACCTGTGACATATTTTAAAAAGATAATTTGGGTATAAATAAAACAAAGCTTGTCTGAACTGTATTGGTTCCCATTTGTCAGTACAAATCAAAGGAAGATTAAAAATATGATGTCAGAATACGTAACAATAGCAGGTCAACTTTTATTTCCACTAGATCCTACCTGGTTCCTGTTTCAGTTTATTCTGCAGATGTTTAATAAGAGGTGATAACATCACGCTTTTTTAACAGTTTTAGAGATAAAAGTTCATTTTTAGAATGGCTGTTTATAAAAGAGATTTACTGGGTGTGTAAAGAGTGTTTAAGGTCATCCAAACCAGGAAGAAATAAAATGCAGTGAATCCAAGCAATAGATGTAAAATCTTGGCAGCTAGGAGAATAAGAGGCAGGGAGGAGGCCTGGGATGTTGTTGTATGTATAATCTTCTGTCCAAGCAGAAATCTGGAAATTGCACGGCTCCAGCGGTGCAAGTAGCTGAGTAATGTAACTTGCTTCTCTAAGAAGCCTGGAAGCACCTTAGGGTGCTTCTAAAAGGAATGGTTTCAGTGGGAAAAAATAAATAGTGATGCCTTTTCCTCTGAGTGGTGAGTTGGTGCTATGTTCTGTGGAAAACTTCTAGAAATTCTGAAATTGTTTAGACTCGGGAATGGAAGATAAGTGATACCTTCATGACTCTCTTGCTTCTGCAGGATGTTTTCTCATGAGGAATTTTGATGAGAATGAGAAGTGTCATGTCTCATCTTCCTTTCTCCTGCTTTCACAGCTGTAGTCATTCCTGGTTTGCATTAGCACTGGGTTGCCTTTCAGTTATTCAGTGCTCACATGTTATCTCACTGCTGTTTCAGTGGAGATGGTAGTGTACAACTGAACCTGTGGAGAAAAAAGGTGGAGTTAAGATGTGACTTCTGTGGGCTCATAGAGAAGATCTGAGGTAACTTGATAGGCCAGGTGGAGGTAGAATCCACTTGTTCCTTCGTACATAAAGAAGCCCCAAAGTTCAGCAGCAGACCTGCTTTCTCTAGGCAGTGCAGTCGATGTGCCTGCATCTGGAGGAGCATGCAGGGCTCTTGTTTGGATTGCACATGAAAACCTGAATTGTTTTGATGGTTTGTTTTCAGTCAGAATGTTACCTTGCATGCTGCAGGAATATCATTACATGGTCATAATTTGAGGTAACACCAGTGCAGTCAAGTTCTAATACACTGTACATATTATACATACTGGGGTTTATACCAGCATACCCCAGCAGTCTATTTTAATCCAGGCAATTAACTTTGATTGTGAAAATTTCAAGTAGTCTTTTAGGGGTTTGCAGTGAAACATTTTCATAGTCTGGTTGACTCCAGAGCTCGTACATGTTTTAAAGTAATGCTTGTTAATGCATTTTAACTAACAGATTTGATTTAACCTCTAGAAATCTTTGTCAGACACTTGTAAACACAGACAGCTCTATTTACTTAAGCCTTGATGACCAGCTTTCTTATGCACTCTGCGTACTGTTCACATGAAATGCCAAGATGAGCCAGGAATGGAATAGCAAAGTTGCTTACATCCTAGTTAAACAGAAATTTGATTGGTAGTAAGGGTTTTATTAATGGAAATGGTCTTAGCTGCTATGTATGCCCCTACAACATATGCTGTTGTGCAGGTGTGTGTAGGACACAGGCACCAAAATCTAGGGATATCCTTTGTACAAGGGAATGTTCTTCACTACAATGTAGCATCATGTGCAAATTTTTCCTTTCTTTTGATTTTTGCCTTTTCTAGTATGTTTGTTAGGGAGTATGGCCATAACCTTGAGGCTTCAGCATCTTCCTAAAAAAGAAGCTGTTTCAAAATGAAAATAAGCAGAACTTGGCTGAATTTCCCCTGGCACAACTTGAGGCCATTCCCTCTTGTCCTGTTGCTACTTACTTGGGAGAAGAGGCCAACCCCTACCTCACCACAGCCTCCCTTCAGGTAGTTATAGAGAGCAATAAGGTCATCCCTGAGCCTTCTTTTCTTTGGAGTAAACAATCCTAGCTCCCTCAGCTGCTGCAGACCCCTCACCAGCTTCATTGCCCTTCTCTGAAGGTGCTCCAAGGCCTCCATGTCATTCTTGTAGAGGCGCACCCAAAACTGAACACTGTGCTTGAGGTGCAGCCTCACCAGGGCTGAGTACAGAGAACTCGAGTCACAACTGAATCTGCCTCCATCATTTTCTTTGCCCCATCAGCTATTTGTACACATGAACAAGATTGTTCCTGAGCCTTCTCCAGGCCAGGCATTCTTAGCACTCTCAGCCTCTCCTTGTATGTTTGGTGCTCCAAACCTTCGTTGCAGTCACTCCAGTACATCTTCCTTTTGCTGTGGAACCCAAATCTTGACCCAGCACTCCAGCTGTGGTCTCAGTAGGGCTGAACAGGGAGAGGGGAAGGATCGCCTGCCTCGTTCTGCTGGCAGTTCCTGCTTCTTGATACATCCCAGGATCCTGTTGCTTTTTCTTGCTGTAAGGGCTCACTGCCGGTTTATGTTCCTCTTGGTGCCCACCAGGACTCCCAGGCCCTTTTCTGTAAAGCTGCTGTCAGGCCCATCAGGCACATCTTGATGCTTGGGTTTATTCCTTCCAGGTACAGTTCACGTTTCCCTTTTTTGAACACCACGAGGTCTCTGTTAGTCCATTTCTCCAGTCTGCCAATGTCCTTCTGTGTGGCAGCACAGCCTGCCCTTTTAGAGGCAAAATTAGAGGCTTGTTGTTTCGTATCTGTAAATGGCAGCTTTTCAAATGCTATTATCAATCATAAGTTATCCTTGTTAAAACAGCAATTTTGCACCACTTTATGAGATTCTTTAAATAATTCCTGTATTTTTAACAGCTTTGTTGTGCTTATAGGAGGGAAAGCGTGGCATACATTGCAGAAGTTGAAAACGCTTTACAAATTGTAATGGACTTTAAGATCAAGTTTTGTTTCTGTAAAGCACGTTATTTACCAACTTTATTTTCTCTCATAAAATAACTCTCACTATCCCCATTCTTAGCTAGTTTATTTTTACTTACAAAAGCGCCAGTATGCTGATCGTTGAAGGCAGTGTACTGATGCACAGAATTTTTGGAGTGGATGGAAATATCTCCTGTATCTTGTTTTGAAAACTCATTTCTACATTTCTCTGTAATTAGTGTCATAAACAGAGAGAATTTCATGCTCTGCCGTTATTTTTTTTTCCAGTAAAGGCAGTTGTTCAGTTCATGAATTACTTTAATATTTTTTTCTGACTTTTCACCTAATATTTACTGATGCTGGGGGGAGTTTTGTGTATGACTAATAAAATAATTGGTTCACGTCCTTCTTACAACATTGTAAAAAATGTTTGTGGATTTGCTGTCTAATCTGAGCTATCTTTCAACCAGCTGAAACATGTCTTAATTTTTCTATTGATCAGGCAGTTACTGAAACTACAAGTGTAGCATTACGATGAAAATACATTGCTTCAGCTTTTCTATTTCTTATTTGTATATTTGAGTGTACAAAACAGCTGTGTCAAGACTTCTAGCCTACCTGTTTAACAGCAAATGCCAGGAGAATACTACTTCAGTGAATCTGAGGTGAGCCAGGTTGCAGTACCTGGGTTAGCATGATGAAGGGCATACCTGTAGATAGTCCCCATCAACCAGCTGGCAATGCAATAACTTCATTTGTGTCTCAATCCCGTACTGCTTGTCAGTTCCCATTTTTCTTCTGTTCAGAAGGACAGCAGTGGTGGCAGGAAAATCAGAGCAGTTTTGCTCTGTTACTCCTACACAAAAAAAAATTAGCAAATAGCTGATTAACAGGTACCAAAATGCACAAACGTTTTCATATAGTAGTTATAGTTACCATGTACACTGTTATGGTGATATCTGGAACACTGCAGGGCATGGTGAGTTGGTGAGTGCTTCACATTTTAAATTGTCATTAAGGCTTCAGAGCTGGAGTTGAAAAGCCATAGTGCGGTGACAGTAATCCCGGTATTCTGTCTGTCCTGACAGCAAAACAGTGCAAAACTGAGTTGTACAGCAGCTGTTTCAGGCTCCTTCTCTTAACTGTAGGATTTATTTTCTGTGGGGTGATAAAATGTTATGGAAATACAAAAAATTAAAATGTTACTGATGAGTTTTTGCTTTCTGTTTCTTTCAGGACTCCTCCAGGATGGTTTCAAGCAGATATAAAAGGTATGAGATGTTTGTACTCAACACACTTAGTCACATACACAGTTGTCCCAGAAAGACTTTGGCCACCAAGTCAAACATGAGCTACCGATGAGCAATTGCCACAAAGGATGCTGTGTTAGGGAAAGAAAACAGGCCGGGGGAAGTAATCCTGTCTGTTCAGTTTTGGTGAGGCCACACCTGGAGTGCTGTGTCCAGTTCTGGACATAGTGCTAAAGAGCTCAATGAAGGACCACCAAGATGATTTGAGACTAGAGTATCCCCCTTGTTATGGGACCGCTCTGCCTGGAGAAGAGTTATCTTGGGCATATTTCATCAATGTCTATAAATACATGAAGACTGCAGAAAGGGTGGAGCCAAACTCTTTTCAATGGTGCCCATTGTTAGCACAAGATGCAGTGGGCACAAGCAGGAGCCCAGGAGGTTCCCTCTAAACACCGGGAAGCTCTTCTGTGCTGTGTGGCTGACGGACCACTGGCACAAATTGCCGCAGAGAGGCTGTGGGGTCCTTGCTTGTGTATCTTCAAGAACAGTCTGGGTATGGGCCTGGACACTGCTCTGCTTGAGCAGGGGTTGGAGCAGACTGACCCAGTAGGCCCTGCTAAACTGAATCCTATTGTGAAAATAGATGAAGTATGTTTTTGAAAGCATAGGCCATTATACTACTGCTGAAGACATAGCCTGATTTGGAGTAAAGACTGGAGTGATGCACCAAACTTGCAAAACTCTCCCTGGTATATCACTATTTAAAAAACAAAAACAAAAAAACAAAAAAAGGCAAAAAAAAGAAAACAAAACAACTCAGCTAGTGTTTTATTTGGTCTTATGAGTGCCGAGCAATTTTCCAAGGCAGTATCTGAGTATTTTGGTCTGTGCATAACCTCGGAGCCAGCAGTTTAACAGTTGAGTTACGAATCTGAAGTTCAACGCAGGTAATTTTGTTGCTTCCCACAGTACTACTGACAGTAATTTCTGTGATTTCATCATCTTAATATTTCATTTGCAGGAGATGCTGTTCACTTAGTGTGTCCTTTTTGTTATCTGTTTGTCTTTGAGACAAGTGTTACTCTTGTCATTTTTCAAGTTTATCAATCAGAACAATATTTCAGATGCTGATTCTGTACTGTACATTGTGTGAAATTTTTGTCCATGTGGAACATACAGACATGGCTATCATATTTATCAAAAATGTAAAGGTAACATGGATTTTAAAATACGTCAACTGAAGCAAGGCATTTTAATAAGTATGTGCTTATTTTCACGTATGAGTGTATTCTTTTATACATCCTTTATTCAGGTAAAACATGTGGATGGTTTATTTGTGACTGTAGAAGTAACTGCAAAGAGCTCCTTCAATTGTCTGGTCTTCACTGGTGGATTTTCCACCCCTTGAAGCTATGCACCTATTATTTTATGCTTTAGATTTCTTGTTGTGGTGCTTTCCTTTTATATTTAGGTTTCTGGATTTTGATAAACATGGCCAAATGCTTTATATTGCTCCAGGGTTTTTTTGAATCACTTTATTATAGCAGAATGGGTGGACTTATTTTCACAACATTAATACCAATGAAATTTCATGATCTTTTTTTATCAAGCACATTTTAGTTGAATCTTCACTTTCTCTTCAAATCGTTCTCTGTATCTGATGGATATTTAGTTGTGTGTGTCACAGTATTTGGTGGCTTTTTACAAAGCATTACCTTCACTTGATATTCACTTGCAAAAACTCAGTTGTGTCTAGGGTGCCAAGAAATAGAAGTTTGAGTAATCGCACACATTTGTAACATATCAAAAAAACCCTAATTCTTCTGATTAACATTGCAAGAATAGAAGACTCTAAAGTTAGGAAATGCTAAAATAAGACGTGTTTGTGAAGTCTTTAGTCAGCTTTAGTTATATGTAGAATGTGCATTCTTTGTTCATGAACTTTGCCCCTCAAGACTTGCAACACATTCAGGAGGAATCTAACTTGCTGTGAGCTGCTCTCTAATATTGTTTTATGTATGTTGCCGGGTATCTTACTCGTTGCAGAATCTTCAAACCTCATGTTGAAAACAATGAATTATTTTCCTGTGAAGTCATCACAGCACACAATACCCAAATATTGGTGGATTTTATTCTAACAATACCTCCATGAAATGTACAATAGTCAATTCTTCACAATCAGAAGCTCAGTACTGGTTGTGTTAAGAGGTAAAAGTACCTATCCATTTTTCTTCTATATTCTAAAATTTCTCCCTCCTAAGTAGTTTTTTTGTTAAAAGCACTTGAACAAGACGTGTCTCCCAGTGGCTGCAGTGCAAAATCTTAAAGGAGTTGGGACCAGCGTCCTCTTCTCTTTGGGTTGTTTTTGGGTTGTTCTTGTCTTCCATCGTCTGCAATACAAGAATGTTCTAGAGAAAGCAGCCTGTTCTCATTTCACTGTGGTGTACATCTCTGTTATGTTCAAAATGTAGCAGAAGTCCTTTGGATACAGAAAGTTCAATTCTGTGATTATGAGTCGCTTCAAGTCCCAGATGTGTTCAACTTAATGGACTTTTAACAGTTCTGTTCATACTTACTTAGCTTTTGAAGTGTATCAAGAGGGCAGCAAGTTACAGCTTCTGGACAACCATTCTGAGATCCTGTTTGAAGCTCTATTCCTTGCACTGGTCTAACTGCAGGCAGTCAGTACTTCCTGGATGAGGAAGAGAGAAGCTGTGCTAGCAGACTTTAACAGGCAACTGACAGCAGAAGTGGAAATGCAGTATTTCCTTAAAATCCCTACTCTGTTATAGACCCCCATGGGAAGAATGTATAATTTATCAGAAAATTTCCTATCATTTTCTCCCATCTTTATTGCTCATACTCACTTGTTTTCTCCCTCTTTCCCAGTTGTTCTGCACCAGAAATGACATCTCAGCATTTTTGTTCACTTTACTCATTTCCATTTCCTGGCCCAGTTAGACAGAGACAACCTTTTCCCTCTTTCCCTCCTTTTCCTGCATTCTCCTGTTTAACGATTAAGGTGCTTGCCTTCTCTCTGTCTCCATTTTCTGACCTCTAATCTTGGATTACTGATACCATCTCAGACTTCCAGTATGTTCTTTTTCCCTTCCCATGTAGCTGTTTTCAAGTCTACTAAAATACTCATCTTCCTGGACCTAAAAAGACAAGAGATGTTTCAGCAGCAGAGGAGGAAGGGTATGTGCTGGTCTATTCTGGTGGAGTTCCTGATCTCATCATTTGTTCTAGGGCTCAAGGAAGTGCACGCATTTTACTACCTATTTAATCAGACGTACTGAGTACTTCGCCTTGTATGGATGCAGTGGTACATGGTGAAACATTTATATGGTATTCCTGAGAAACCCATTTCACTGAGTGCCTCTTGATGGGAAGACGTGTTTACAAATGAAGTCTGCTGGCTGTTCTGTTATTCTACTTATGTTCTGGCTGACTTGAACAAACTGAGCCTGTCTCCTTATACAATAAAGTAAATAAATGCTTGGGATGAGAATCTTAATCTGTAACTGTAGTGTGTCTACAGAATTTGCTTTAAAATTTTCTGTACTCCCACCCTGGAATTTTGTATTTTGGTTCCTTTGTAGTTGCATGAGTTAACCACAGAAAATATTTTCAGAATGAAGTGATGGTTTTGTTGTGATTTGGAGTGGTACTGTAGGATGTATTTAAAATCATGACCAGTATCTTCAGGATTGTGCTTACATGAAGGCCACAGGACATGTTCCTGAACATATTGGAGAGTCGTGACCAGTCAGCTGTGCTGATCATCAGTTATGTGTGATTTAAATGTGCAGATGTCCTTCTCTGGCCCGTATCTATTTCTACATCTTTAGTTTTTCCCTAACCTTTTCTTAACATAAGTGCTTCATCTTGGCCATTTCAACTACTGTTACTATAGCTGAGTATACCACTAGAAAAGACCTTGTGTGTAGTTATTATAAACCAGGAGGAAGACTGCCATTAGTAAGCATGGTTTCCTGAGTCAGTTCTGATGGTATCGGGTCAAGGGAGGTGATCCTGTCCCTCTGTTCTGTACTGCTGAGACCTCACCTGGATTACTGCATCCAGATATGGAGCCCTCAGTACAGGAGAGACATGGACCTGTTGGAGCACAAAAACAATTAAAGGAATGGAACACCTCACTGCTAGGACAGGCTGAGAAAGCTGGGGCTGTTCAGCCAGGAGAAGAGAAGGCTGCAAGGTGACCTGATAGCAGCCTGTCAGTATACTTACAAGTAGGAAGGGGACAGACTCTTTAGCAGGGTCTTTTGTGATAGGACAAGGGGAAATGGTTTCAAACTTAAAGATAGATTTAGGTTAGATATAAGGCAAAAGTCTTCTACTTGTGGGTGGTGAGGCGCTGGCACAGGTTGCCCAGAGAGATGGTGGATTCCCCATCCCTGGAGATGTTGAAGGCCAGGCTGGACCACGCTCTGAGCAACCCGATCTACCTGTACATGTCCCTGTTCATTGCAGGGGATTTAAAGGTTCATTCCAAATCTAAGATTCTATGAATGACAAAGTGTATTCTGTTTCTTGAAATATTTAAGTGCAATCTACATGTAATCATGAATTATGTTGCTCTTGTATTCTGTGAATGAATAAGTTTGCAAGTAATAGCAAAGCAGGATGTGCATATGGACATCAGATTTTTTTGAGAAATACACAGAGGGCTTGTTTTAATGGCTTACTTTAAAGACTACCTGTCTGCTTTGGAGCTACTGAGCTTTCTTTTTAGACATGTCTTAAATTAAAACTGAAACTTAGCAGAGTAGGATTAAAAGTAATTCATAAATTTTACATGGTTCATGCAGATCAGGCTGGAACAGTTCATAGAAAGAGATTAAAATCTCTTAGTGGTTCAGGGGTGTGTTCCCCTAATAAGTTTGTTTATTAGTGGAAATGAGTACAATATGGTGTGGTTTTATGGCTATCAGGCAGATTTCAGAGGGCTTTTCTCCTTGCTTGGGGTTGCACTGCACGCTGATATGGAACCCAGTAGGTCCAGACCCTGCCCACTGATGCCTACAGACTGCGTTGTGCTCTGGTTCAGCAATCCTGCAAGAGATGGGAAATAGTTGAAGTGTAAGAGATCACTCATTCCTAGATGGAGGTGCAGTGAAGGTCAAGTTAAAGCCCTGATTACTAAGAAGCTAGAACTACATTGAAAATGTAGTAACTCTAACAGTTAACCTGCTGCATACTAACCTTGATCTCTTTAACTGCGAAAGAGCGCAGCTGCAACATGTTCTCCTAACACTATGCCCAGACTTGCCCACTTGCCTGTGCCTGGGAGCTTTGTGGCCAGGCCCAGCCCGCTCTGGGTGCTCGCTGAGCTGTCTCACCCAGCTTGCCACGTGTGGTGGGAGAGTTGCTGTGCAAAAACCAGTTCTAAACAGGCTGAGGGTGGGGGGGGTTATTGAGGTGCTTTTCTTGGCTGTGATAGCCGTCTTGTTGCTCAGATTGATGTGACAAAGCTGCTGAAACAGTTTGGGTTTGTTTTTGCTGCTTAGGATGGCCTGAGTTGATCATGTCGCAGTTCCTCCCTGTCCCTGGTGCCTCAGGCAGCCGCTGTGGGTCAGGGTCAGGGCTTCGCTGCTCTGTCACCTTCCGGCCAGGGCCACGGAGGTGGCTTGAGAGCATGCAGCTGTAGGGGCCAGGCCTGCTCTTCTCTGGCTCAGCCCTGATGGGCGCTGACATGGCGAGGAGCAGCAGTCCAAGGTAGACCGTTTAGAAACGTTGCCTGTCTCTCATTTTTCCAAAGAAGCTGTTAGCAGCTGGCTGGATTCCAAAGTGACACAATTAATCACAAATTTCCAAATTAAGTATAGTTACAAGATGCTGGAAATAAAAGTAAATGTGTTATAGTTGAAGTCAATGACATTTGATTTTGACTAGGTGATATTATTTGGATGAAATTGCCATTTGGATGGTGCTTAAGGAAAATATTCAGAGAACCAAGATACATTGAAATAACAAGATTTATTCCACCTTTCTGCAATAATGCTATTAAAGCTGACCCTGTCTGAATAGCAGGTTTTATTTTCTTTTAAAGGAAATGAGTAGGATGCCATTCTAAAGCAGAGCTATTATTTCATATAAGGCTTGTCAGCAGCTGCAATGTGGGTTAATTTCTTTGCTGTTTTGTTACAACAAGCAAAATAATTAACTTCATTTCTGTTACTTTCCTTGCATTAGATTATGGACTAACACCTTAAAATGTTTAAAATCCCATTTCCTAAAAGTCTTCGCGATAACATTCTTTTCATATTGATACTGAAAAGGAATATGTTTGGTGGGGTCCACTCCCCGGTGAAATAAGCAAGGAAATTTTTAAGTGTGACTCAGGGAAAATACAGAAAATGTCTTAATTTTTTGTATTAATGAAACCTTTCCTATCTGGTTATTCTTTCTTTTAGCTTTCCTTTAGGAGTACCTGCCAAGAGCACTCGGTGGAGTTGGGTTGAGATATTCCACTGTTGTCAAAAGGGATCATTTCTGAGTGATGAAAAATTGAGTCTTTTTTCACGTGGTCTGTTCTTATGACATTAACAGCATGAAACAACACATCTTTCAAGTAGCTAAATAATCTAGAATTTATAGAGTTAAGCTAAAATATTTCTCTTATGTTGTGTTGCAACATGCGTATCCGGTCCTAGAAATGTTTTCAAAAAAAATCTTCTAGATGGAGAATAAACAGTGCTAAATATGGTAATAACATTAAGCTACAAAATTCCTTACAATTGTGTCAGTGTGCCTTGGAAACTTCACACATACTGGAGCAGAGTAATATTTGTATCCACGAGAAGACATTCTTTTGCCAGATATGCCTGCTTTTGATTTGCACTGAATCCATCTAGATTTGCACACTGTCAGCAGGGGTTTTCTAGAGTTATGAAATGCAAAACTGTTAAACAAAAATATTAATCATATAATTCCAAAGTTTTAAAGGAGATGTTCTAAGGGTATTTTAGGTGCTTTTATTCTTTCCATGAACTAGAAATGATAATCAGTTTAGATTCCATTGCAGTGCTTTTTAAGGAATAGATACATGATCTGAAGCAGAAAACTTATCACCTTTTAGTCTATTTATCACTTCAAATGGTAAATAGGCTGAAAAATACATACATTTTTAATCAGAGGAGCATCACTCCAAATATTTTGTGCTGTGTTTTTCCCATGGTAAACTGTTGTACTTGGTCTGGCTGGAATGCAGCTTCATAGCAGTCAGTATGGCACTGTGTTTCTTCCATGAATGAAGATTGAGAGAGTTGGGCTTGTTCAGAAAAGAAGCGGGGGAGACCTTATTGCAATATTTTGATAAAGGGCAACCATCTTAAACTGAAAGAGGGTAGATTTAGATTGATACAAAGGAGGAAGTTTTCACTCTGAAGATAGTAAGGCAATGGCAAAAGCTGTCAGAGAAGTTGTGTGTGCTCCATGCCTAGAGGTCTTCAAGGCCAGGTTGGGTGGGACTCTGGGTAACTTGATCCTAGTGAGAGATGTCTCTTGCTCTAGATGATCTTTGGTCTCTTCCAATCCAAACCAGTAAGTGCACAGTATTAAGAGATTTTCTCCTCTACCTTCACTTCCACCACGTGGGCATGAGATTGAGAGTGGACATGGATGGAACATTCTTATCATACAGTGTCTTGCTCAGTAATAAAATTGGAGTAGCAGAAAAAGAACTGCTGGGGGTGTGTGTTGTCCTCCAAAGCAGGCTTGGCACTTGTCAGCATGTGATGAGTGATTGCCTTTGCATTACTTGGTTTTTTCCCCTCTTCATCTTGACTTCAGGTGCTTAGCTTCTGGCTGGGTTACCCCACCACTCCTGGCTTTGCTCAAGCTCTGTTGAGCTGGTTTGTTTGTTTTCAAAGGTTTAATGAAAAATTTATAAATTGCCACTAAAAAAAAGAAGCAAGTCAGTACCCTCTCCTGAATTCTTAAAGGGCTCTAAACAGCTATTTGCTGTAGCAGTGAGAATTTTCCAAAAGTCTTGCTTTAAGCATTCAGGCTATATGCCTCCTGAGTTTTTAACTGAAATTAAATGATTTTGAGGCAAACAGGTTCCATTTCACAGGAATACAGTTTTAGAAAAGATCAAAAAGTTCTCTTCAGTAAATTCATATTTGCTGCTTAAATTACCCTGCTCAAAGAAGATATTGCATAGTGATCAACTCAGACAGACTACTATAAAATGTTAATCTAAGAAAGTTATGAGCTACAACATTTTATGATAAGGAGATACACCCTGGTTTCTTAATACAGATTGTATCTTGAGACA
The DNA here is from genome assembly GCF_026119805.1 of Tympanuchus pallidicinctus. Lineage (NCBI taxonomy): Eukaryota > Metazoa > Chordata > Aves > Galliformes > Phasianidae > Tympanuchus > Tympanuchus pallidicinctus. The sequence goes on from NW_026294802.1 coordinate 24,753,942, forward strand.
GTCTTGTGTGTAATTCCCTGAGGCAATGAAGTTAGTGAGTTCTCAGCAACACAAAGCTGTGAAAGCTATGCTCTGCAGTTTGTTGTACTGACATCTTAAGTGCTCTGGAAACACTGTTGTTATTGCTACCTTTTCTGTTTTGTTAAATCTGTAAATCTGTCTGCTTTGCTCTATGTCTTTTAGTACAAGTAATGCTCCAGAAGATGATGCCCTAAATAGATATTCCCGAACAGACAGGACAGCTTACAGCAGATACAGCAGGGATGCAAACTCTTCTGGGAGTTCTGTACCAAGTAATGCTTTGGAAAAGAGGATTGAGGAACTTGAAAGGGTGAGTACCAACGAATGTCTGCATGGTATACATCTGAAATAAAGTACCTTTGAAACCTTGTGGGGAAATCAGTAGTGAATTAATACAGAAATGATGATTGATGCTTGGAATGCAGCTGTTTACATCTACAAATGTACGTAAAGAAGCAAGCAGACAGAAAGAATGTGAGCTTTCTAACCATCATAAATGTTTCATTTTCATTTGGCTTGGAAGTACAAAATAGCTGAGGTAAGGATAATACAGTGGAGAGCCAGCTGTGCTGTGTGTATTTGTCGTATGTGCTTCGTGACGCACAAATGTAGGGCAAATGACCCAGGGGGAGATGGGGCTCACCAGCTGGTCAGAAAATAAGCAATGTTCTTATCTGATTTACTTCTTGTTTTGGATTTCATCATGTATTGAAGTGGTATAAAATTTAATTATTCTCTTGTTGTTCACTGAATTGTTAGGCACTTAAAAATATATTTCAAACGAAGTTTTCTTTATTCCAGACGTTTTTAGTGCAAACATTTTTGAAATAACAATGTTAAAGCTGTGTTCTTCACTTAAAACTTTTTGGCTAAGTATGTCATCTGTGTATCATATTATGAGCTTCTGTTTCTTCTTTTGAAGTGGGTTTTTATGAGTAACTAGCCAAAGTTTTTTGAATTTGTATGGATGAAGTTGTTATGGCCTGCCCTGCAGAAGCTGACTGAATAAATGCAATTTGAATAAGCTTTTAGTTTTTCTTTTTTTAAATGAGAAAAATGTAAAACTTGCTTTTTTTTCCCTAAGACTTAGGGAAGCCAGATTTGGGTGAAATTTGCTATAATCTTCCAAATTCAAGTCATTTTTCTTCTCAAATAATTCAATTACAAATAGGAGAAAATAGAAGAAGATTTAATGATTGCTTTTCAGATTCCCAAATTCTGATTTGGTGAATTTCTGATGGACATTTTCATTTTTCTCTAATTCAAGCCCCCATATCTCATGAGATCTTCATTCCCACATGAACAAGTATTAAACAGAAATGAAAGGAAAAAATATATATAAAATGTGAAAACTGAGACTTTACATTAACATGTTTGTCTCATAGACTCCCTTCCAATTTTGGACTTGTGTAAGGGAGATATTAATTAAGCATCTGTGGAATAGGAGACATCACCCAGGTTAGATGTGAGTAAAATATTTTCTTAGACGTGATTCATTAGCTCCTTGCAGCGTAAAGGCTTGAAGGCTTTTGGGTTTGACTTGCTGTAGAAGCGGAATTACAGGTATTTGTGTGGTTTATGTCTGTGTGCATGTAGTGAGGGTGTGGTATTTTAATGGCAATAAAATAAAACTCTGTCTTTAAAACAATTAGCTTTAACACCAGTGTGTGTTCTGTTTTTAGGAACTTGCAAAGGAGAGACAGGAAAATGTAAGATTAATGAAGATGACACAGGATAAAGAGGAAGTAATTGGAAAACTGAAGGAAGAAATTGATTTATTAAACAGAGTAAGAACATCTTTTCTTACATGGTGCTTTGTGAAGAGGGGATAAAAAACCTCTGCATTCTCAGTGCTTTTCTTCAGGTTCTTGTAACCACTTGGCAGTCGCAAAAGAATTAAGGAATTAAGTGTTTTTTGTTTTTTTGTTTGTTTTTGTATCTGTGTAACTTTTCAAGAGGCATGTTAATAACTTATATTTTCCAGTTGACTTCTGTTTGTCGTCATTAACTTCCAGAACTTTTTAACTGTTGAGAAACTTCTTATTGCTGTTTTGTTGTTGTTGTTTGTTTGTTGTACAATGAGATTACAAAAGCATGCGTTCTTTACTGCCTCTTCCTCTCAAATTCAGTACGCAGCATACCAGGAATTAATGAAGTCTGGGGTTCAACAGTTTTCTCAGCGAATTGTTCCAAGGCTCGTGTCAGAAAAAGCAATGATAGCTTTAATTTATTTATTGTCAGTTCTAATTTACTAGTTAGGTAATGTTAGTAGGTAATCTTAGACAGATTTGGAAGTGTGTAACTATTACTATTCTGACCCACCTTGTTATACTTTTTGGTTTTGATCCCAAAATAAAGGCATAACAAGACAAGGGGCAGGAGGCTTGGGTTGTCTGTGCTCGGTGCAGGGCATGAAGGCATGAGAAGAAGTTAGGGAGTTAAGGCTTGCTTAGGAATGGGGCAGAGTAAGAAATTTTTGAAGTTAGTGTGAAATACCAGTTTTAACAAGTCCCACTCTAAAGGATGAACTGGGAACTCTTTCCTACAACAGATTGGTGACCTTGATCTCAAACGATTCAATTGATGTGCAGAGCCTGGATGTACTTGGGAAATATGCTTCTGCTATTTATGCTCTAGCTTTATGGGGAGATTCAGATCTTCATGTAAAATTTAAACAAAATGGCCTTGCTGAATTCAGCAATAAAGGGAGGCAATAACTTCACGTGTATTGTGGTAGACTTTGATTTTTGTTGTATTTGTTTGTAACAGTGGAGATGAACATACACAAAAGATAGCAAATAAATCCACAGGACTAAAGTAACTGTTATTTCTTTTTATAAAGAAAGATGGAATATATAGACTTAATGAGATATTGTGTGTATTGGAGAGATTTGTGATTTAATTGAGGAATTGGTCTTCACACCATTTTTACATCTGACAAGTAGTCTTTCACATCTAAGCTCACCTCTTCAGTATTACTCGAGGAATCTGTTCACTCCTAATGGGTAATGGGTGGCAAAGCTACTCAATACTGCTGATCACGTCTGATTTCCTGTCTCAGAGATCAGAAAGCAAAAAACACAGAAGTGCCCAAATCACTGCAAGCCTGTGTTTTAAGACCTGTTTCGACAGTTTCTAAGGCAGAAGCAATGATTTTTTTTTTCCTACTGTATTTGAAGGATGATGTCCTAAATTAAATCCATAAAGTGTCTGATTAGAAACCATCTTTGGACATCCATAGTAAAATCAAACAAGCCTTGTGTACTGCCTGCATTTAAGTATGATGGCAATTTCTGTTTGTTGTGTGAAAAAAAAAATCAAAATGTAGTAATTCCAGAAACCTTTTTTGGTACAGAACGACTAAAACTGCATTATTCGATGAGAGATACATACATGGAACTCCCTATTATAGCTATAACATTATGTATTAGCTTTATTGTACTGCAGCTATTAATGTTTGAATCCTACAGGTTTTTCTTAACTTTGAAATAGCTGCCTTTTGACTTTCTGACTATCTTACTGATTTGTTTTACAGAAATTGAAGCCAACATTTGTCAAGTGATATTTCCATTAAAGCAGATATAATTTACCTTCTTTTTTAATAGCTTTTGGATTTTTCAATGCTTTTATATTAGCTATCCATGTGAATTTAGAAAAAGAAAAGCCTTAGAATAGTGAAAAGAGTTACAGAAGTATTACATCATTCCCATGATGGAAGGGCATGAAAGTTAATGCAGCAGTCATATTTGCCTAAGGCTTGTGTTTGCAACTGTGATCATGAGAGTCAGCACTTAAACATCCATCTGTTCTTCATAGAAGGTTGCTCTGTAGACCTGGCATCAGGATCACATGCTTTACGTGGAGGATAAGAGGAGCCCCAATGACTTAGTGAGCTTATGCAGTGATCTTTTTGAAAGGTTTTGCTTGTAAAGAAACTAAATGGAGGTCTTGAAATTTGACCATCTATGCATCTTTCCTGTTAATCAAAAAATGCTGTTACTGCATGTTAGATCGCAACGAAGTGGAAAGAATTTCAAGTCAGCCTAAATGCTATTTTATTCCTAGCTTCCCGACTTCTCAGCCCTCATGTTTACAGAAATGCTCTTTCTAGAAGTTTTGGTCAGTTTGTGACCACAGATGCATCCTTCATCAGCAGAGACCTTGTGTTACACTTGAAAAGCTATTTTTACAAGAATCTTGAAAACTTGTTGGCAGACTTTTTCTTCTCTTTTTAAATAAATACATTTATTTAATGTGAAAATATGATTAAACTGAGAACAGTCAGTACAAACATGCTTAAAGAATGCTAGCTGCATTTATACTGAGAACCAGAGAAATCTTTCTGCCGTAAATACCATCTTTTCATTCCAGTAGATTAACTACTAAAGTACGTCTGCCACCTTTTTGTAAGAAAGGAGTAATTGCTTCATAAGCACCTCAAGGGAAAGGCATCTCAGGATACTTATGTTAGACATTTGTACACTAAGTTCAGCTGTCAGTTTACACTTAATCATTTCTGGTCTTACTGTCACTGTAGTTAAACATATATTTGAATATAATTAGTGAGAATTCACAATCCAGCTAGTGTCAATGCTGTGCAGTTATTGGTTCCTTTTGTAGACCAGGCTTTCCTACTATTGCATCTTATTTACTAATAAATGTAAATCATTAGCCTTGCAGTTATTAATTTTGAATAAGAAGCCTTAAATTACAGAGCAGCATAAACTGCTTTCTTCTCTCAGTCCACTATTTCCTTAGATACCTAAACTGATTCAGTTATTTTTCTTGGATCACATTCAAGAACGTCTTTGGAATGTTGTTTTATCATCATAAAATTTCAGAAACTATTCATATTCTATTTGGAATAAATAACAGGTATTTTTATTCAGAAAGCTAGTAGGTAAGCTTTAATTGAGTTACCTAATGGCTCTGTTAAAGGCATGATCAAGCACAGTATTACATTCACTGAACTGAAAAGTACAACCGTACTGATAATAGTATTTTCCCTTCCACCTTATTATTTATCTGCACAAGGGATAAAACAAATTGTGTTTTCTAAAATGACATAGTAAACTGTATTTACAGTAGCTGCTCATCAAAACTTTTGCACATGTGGATGGTTAACGCTTGCATGTGTTACAGCAGACAACAGCTTTTCCAGGAAGCCATTCCTGTGTGACACAGTATTACCTCTCTTAATACAAAGAGGAATTTCTGCTAGTGATTTTCAACTCCAGACTACAAAAACAAAAGATTAATTGCAAAGGTATTGGATTTGGGCTTCCCAAATTGAAGAAGCTTTTAAAAATCGCAGAACTGATTAACACAGAGTCTCTAGAATGCACTTCTGGAGTGATCCCACTGAAAAAAGATAAAGAAAATAGGTTCCTTATGTTAAACAGCACTTAGCAACTAAAAGGAATAAGAGAAAAACATCTTTTCTCTATTACTGTTTTATGTTTAATCTAGCCTGACAACATTGGGGATTTGCAAAGAGATCAGAGGACATCTAATAGCTGATCGGAGTCCTGGTTCTTCCTCCTTTTGCCTGCCTTTCATTTTTCTTCTCAAAGTGCTGTCCCTGATGCCACTATGTCCTCATTTTTTTGTTGTTGTTCTTATTCTGTTTGTTCCGTATTGTTTGTACAGTACAATTATTTTTACTGAACCAATGCTAACACCAGCAGCCAGCCTCACCATTTTCTCACTATAATTTTCTCACTGTAAAGACCTGGGAGAATTTGGTAGGAAATCAAGCACTGAGATTGGAAACTAGTTAAATTCCATCGATGGAAGGGGGAAGGACACTTGTGGTAGGAGCAATCTATTTTAAGGATACATTTTTAGTGTGTATCCTTTCAGTAAGGATTTAAGTAGAAGTTATGATATACCTTTTAATTTTACTTACTTTTTTTCCACAGCAAATGAAAAAAATAGGCAGGTGGTTCTTTTCCTGAAACAAAAAACACAACAAGGATGCTTAATTTAAAATATAGGAACTGACTTTACTGTAGTAATAACCAGTAATGTGTACATATGCATGTAGGATATACAAGCATAGTGTAGGGAGCAGGGGTTGCAGCTAATGTAGAAACTCCATACCAAGTAATCACACCCATCCTATTTTGATTTTCTGTTGCATTAATTTGTTGCTATAGCTTCAGTTTTGCTCATATGTTCCCATTTCAACGTACTTGTTGTATATGTGAATGTAACACTGATGTTTTTTAATTACTGTAGCTCATGGAAAAATGATGATTTTAACAGATTGACTCACAATGACAGTAATTCATCCCAAACCCAACTTCTTGAGTTTAGAGCTAAGATGTTAAATTCCTGCTGCTGCTAATTGCGAGTTTGTATTTATGTCCACAGAAATGTTCTCATTTTACTTTCACAGGACCTAGATGATATAGAAGATGAAAATGAACAATTGAAGCAAGAAAATAAAACCCTCTTAAAAATTGTTGGACAGCTGACAAGGTAGAAGATTCAAGCCTCAATGAGGAAAGATTTAAAAACTACTGATTGAATGTTAAGGTCAATATAGTAATACTTCCTGTGTTGCAGTATGTTATAATAACTGTCTTTATATTTATTGTTAGGAAACCAGATGAATGTTTATTTTCGTAGTTCTTTCTTCTTGCAATGGATGGCATCAAAACTGGGGTTTTATCTTTAGCTTTCATTTCACGGAAGAATGATGAAAATTTTTGTCATATTACAAAATCCTAAATTCAAAAATTTGGGGGTTTTCTATCTTCAGATTACATCGGGATATACTAGGGTAGTTTAAAACTCATAGCACCAAGATCACTTTCAGTCCACGTGGGTGTATATTTTTGAAACGAATGAAAGCAATACAAAGAAGCTTTGTTTACACAGATCCAAACTATATTTTTTGTGAATTATTTGCTTTTTTGTTTCAACAGCTGTAAAGTGGGTGCCTTATTACTGATGTATAACATTTTGCAGATTGATTACTTGCTCTAAAAGCTCTTGTAATGTTGAGGGTTTTTTTTTTACTGTATCTGAAAGACTGACAGTAATAGAGTAGTAGTGATATTTTTCTGTATAGCAGCATTTTGTCAGGAGGGGGAGTTTTTATTAATAAAATAAATCACCTGTGGTATCAGCATTAATGAGTTCTTAGAATCACATTGAAGTTGTGCACTGCAGTTTATTTTAAAGCTTTTGCTTTAGCAATGAAATGCAATTTTGCTATCAACCAGTAAATCTGTGTGCTGTGAGAATACAAACAAAGCCTGGAGCTTTCATCTTCGCAAAGACACTTCTGCAATGCATTTCTATTTAAAAGCCGTTCTTTTAAGATTTGTAGTGACCATAACCAATGTGAGGTTTGCAACGTTTCCATTTTTAAGCTGGGTCAGATTTTTTGTACCTGTGTAATAAAGTAGAGAGGAATATAAGTGGTTTGCACCCTTTTGAGACATTGAATGGTTTTATAAAAAAAACCTTTTATACTTGATTTTAAACTAACAAAGTGTTTAAGAAGTGCCTGTTTAAATGTTACAATCTGCTTATGAGTGCATACTGATTATAATATGACAGTAAATTTTCATTTGATATAAAACAGATTTAATTAATAGTTTACTTCTTAAAATTCCTTTTAGGCTGAAATTTGATGTACTTTATTTCACTTTAATACAACATCTATTTCATTCTTAATCAGAATTAATATATTTCATTTGAGTCAGAAGACCTGAAAGAAAAGCATTTCAAAGAGTCTAGGCTTTTTCTTGCCAATTTTGAAGTTTGGTGCATGCATGTAGCTTTTGTTACATTAAAACTTAAAGGCAACTTTAATACATATCAGATTTACCAGTTGTTTCCATGCAGTATACTCAATGGCTGGAAGAGATTCTTGAACTTCAAATTCAGGAATTACTGTTATGCCTTAGATTGTTTTGACTACAGGATTTTACATTTGTGTAATCTAACAAGGAAGAACTTTTCAGAACTTTAAAGGATTTTTTAAGAAGTATTTTTGAAGTTATTCCAGGTTGCCTTCAAGTTTTTCTTCATAAAGGAAGAGATATCCCATGGGGCAGAATTTAAATGTTACCTCAAGTTTTTGAATGGAATTGGAGGGGAGAGGTGTATTGGCCCTCTGAACTATGAGATTCAGCAGTGAATATCTGTCCAAATATTAGCCAAACAGTAAGAGGAAGTCCCTTCATTTATCATTTCCATAAAGTTAATTGGAAGTCATATAATCGTTTGGGTTGTATGTCTTCTGAATAAATACAGAACTTTCTCTGGAAGAATATTTGATTTCCTTCTGTGTGTGCTGAGTAGGAAATACACATACAGGTCTAAGATGTGTAATGTGAAACTTATTGAAAAATTTTTGAGGTTCTTAATTCAGAAAGATAGATAGTAATCCAAAGTTGTAAATCAGGTATTTCATAAACTGTATGTCACATACATTTTAAACCAAAGAAGCATGATGACAAAGAATACAAACAAGAATTGTCGTCAGATTTACCTCTTTTTGGTTTGCTTGTGTATTGAATAAAACTTAGCAGCAGAAACCCCAAAATTAGTATTTCTTTTTTTAACCTGACACGCAGTTGTGATGGTATTATTTGGCTGAAGACCTATGATACCAGACCTTGAAGGGGCAAGGGAAGTTTCCAAATATTTGAAAGCAGTAGTCCTTCAGGAAGGAAGGTGTGAACAATGTTGAGAATTCACACCTAAAGTTACTTCAGGACATTATTGTTTGATTTGTATACGGAAGTTCTGTATACAAATATAAGATGCTTCAGTACTAAAAGTACTACAAATACCCACAAATGGTATTTTTAATCATAACATTTATGCTGACCTTTGTGAAGAGTTGATGGCTTTTTGAAAGACCTGTTTCAGTAATAATTTCTTTACTGCTTATGTTATCAGTCTCTTGGGAGAAGCTTAGTAGACTCTAGAGTAATGGTATATTATTTAGAATGTTATTAATCACCTAGTCATTACTTGCCATTATAGTTTTGTTTCAGTAAGGTGTCCTTATAATCAAGCTCAACCATAGAACAAGTTTTTCTCCTAGGTGATTCAAATATGTTAACTTAGCTCCTTTGCCAGCAGTTCAGTAACGAGTGTCCCCACACTCTCCAAACCAACACCTGAGTTGTTCTCAGCAGATACGCTGCTGCAAGTGGCAACCCTTCTCAAGTGGGAAGGCTGTATGATTCTTGGATTGTACCTGGGCTAAATTAACATACCTAGTGTAAATAACAGCTTTTTTTGGAAGGGAGCACTACTATGCAATATTTGCTGGATGGATGACTTTCTTGGAGATTTCTAACTTTCCTATCTTATAACTTGTACCAGACTTGCCTAGGTCTAGCATCTGTGTTTCTAGGTACTTGAATCATCTAAGAAATTTAAACAAAAAGAAATCCCCATTGACTAAAGCAAATGACAGAAAATGCTTTAATAACAAACAGCACACAATACCTGTTTTAAAAATGCAAAATTATACTCTTTTTATGGCCATGTACTGTTGTATAGAAGACAGACACTGTGAGAGCTGAAGGTTAAAATTCTGCAAAAAAAGTTGTTGATTCTACACTCTAATCTTGGTAGGATTTGTTCTTCAAAAGTAGAAATTTAAGCACATATAAGCATTGTTGATTTTTACAAGGAAATTAAACATTGTGCATTTTTTTCATTTTAAAATAATTAAGTAGCCATGTTTAAGTTCAGTGTTATTTGCTTTATATATTAACCAAAAGGGTACAATATTTGCAAATGAGTGGTTTTTCTCTGTCTTAAAAGTAAAAATTTTGTGCTAATTACCTGCTTTGTATTTACACGTTCTGAGTTTAATATATTTCTCTTGGCTCTGAATTTGATTGAAAAAATGAGGGTTACAAAAAACCAATGAGGGAATTCCAAAGTAGGAAGCAGAACCTAACGATTTGGTGTTTTATTACCCAGCTGTGGGAGGACCTGTGATTGGCATAAGCACTACAGAGAGAGACAGGAATTTAAGTGCATTGGAAAAGGAGGGATTAATCTGTATCAAAGTTTTTTTCTACTGTCAGGTAACATTACAACTTGGAAACTTGCTCCTATAGGACCAGAAGGAATACTGGAGATCAAATTACTTTTTAACCCTTTCCCAGGAGGGCAGAGTTACACTGGCTTCAGGTATTTCGTATCTTTCTGTAAGTTTTTTGTGTCTACTTCCAGCTTGAATTCAAACAAATCAGTATTAGTAGCCCAGAGGAGGGATAATTATCGGTGAAACAAACAGACCATACACACATAGGGACTGGTCAGTATTTCTTGAGCTTAAACCCTTTTTGAATTTGTCAGTTCAGCTCGTCCATTTTCATCAGTATTAACCATCATGAACACGTCAGTTGTAGTAACAGCCATTGTAGTTAGAGAAACAGCCGTTGCAAGCCATGACTTACACATGCACAATAAAATAAATCTGTGCTACTTCCTTAGTTCTGAGACAAAGGAGCTAAGACTGTATTTAAAAAATCTGTTAAAACAAGTGAAAAAATGAGTTCTACATCTTGTCTTATAATGTGATATGGATCCTCTTTGCTGAAGGTTCACTACAGATATGTTCCAAGTCAATCATTCCAGTTTCAGTACCTCCGCATGGAGCATTTCTGCTTGTGTTATTAAGCATTTCTGTGTCATATACCCAGGATATAAAGGACTTTGATATGTGTTTTATATACCATTTCTGATCTTCCAAGTACGGTGACTTACTGTATTATTCTCCACCTACCATTTTTTCTTGTACTGCAGCAGGTGTACATTACACTGTTAATTTAATCCTTTTGTTTTTATTTCTGGATTTGTGGTGTAACTTTTCTTGTTCGAGGTTTTGGCTAGTTGTAATTTTCCTATTCTGAAAAAATTGTGATAGTTGACTTTTCCTCTGAAAATAATCTCATAATGCAGTCATTTTTATAAATACCCTTTTTATGCATTTAAGAAGTTGAAGCACCATTAAATGCCTGAACACCCATTTTAGTTTTGAACACTGATTAGTTGTAATATCTGTGGTATCAGATGAAATTTGATGTTGAGATTTACTATTGCAGGTAAAAGATATGCATTTAATCTAACAATAAAGACTGTGTGCCTTTGTCCAAATAAAAGAAAATTCTTTTTAATCTTGGCTGACTATTTATTGTGTTTACAGGAGAATTAATGTCATCTGACTGGAATTCTGACTGAATTTGTCATCAATATTGAGAGGTACCCAAACTGGGGATTTTTTCTAACATTCAGATGAAATTATTCGAGTGTGCATGTTTACACACATGAGAGAAATCTGTGTGTTTTTACTGTACTTTCTGCTCTCACTCTGCCTTCAGGAATGTAGTGAGCACATCCTACAATCAATTAGATGGACCTGTTTTTTTTTCCCATGCTTCAGAATTTAAGTTCATTTTATCCCAGGAAAAGTTTATGATGCTGCTTCTGTAGAAACAAACTGATTTCAGAATGGATTTCATTTCGATTTGAATACATGTTCACTTCTTCACAGGCAGGATCATTAAAGACAACCTCCTTCTTATTCCTTGCTGTAGGAAGGTAAGAGGTGACTAGTACTATGGATCAGCAGTGAACACTAAGTAGAGAAAAATAATATGTATATATATATAAAATACATTACAGCTTATTCTTAAGGTTTATAATGTTGCCTGACCAAACAAACAAACAAAAAATCCAACTTAAAACTAGAATAATAAACAGTAAGCATTGGCAATAATTATGTAGGTCCTTGAATAGGAGTCACCTTCTTAGAGATTTTAACATCTGTGACTTGTAGGTATTTGTTACATTATAAAGCTTGATTAAAGATAGTAGGAGATAAAGCCTTGATTAAAGATAGTAAGAGATAAAACCTTCGTAGGTTACAAACAGGTTAAAAAGTGTTACAGGTTAAAAACTGTAGGTTACAAACATGGGTTTCAGTTTGTTATGAGAGCTGGAATTGCTTTAAAAGGGAGGTAATGAAAATGTACACACATTGGTGCTAATTCTCTGCCTTTTTTTTTCTTGTAAACAGGATATGATCGTGTTTTGTAATTTATCTGCTTATTGTTGACTTCGTGTTATAACTAAAAAATGTCTGAGCTTTGTGCAACAGCAGAAGGACACACTTACAATGTAGTGACAGCACAAATGAAAACCCTTCTTTGTATCAGAATATCTTCTAAAGCCCAAAGCATAATTATGAAGAAAAATGGTGGTTGTTCTCACGCATGAGGTTGTATATCAGAAAGGTGCAGCCTGGTAATTGGCATCTTGGCACAAGCTCCATAAGTATTTATCTCTGGAAGTCAGGTTTTGTAGACCAAGAACGTGTGGAATGAATTTTTTTTTTCTTTCCCCCTCTTTCTCTTAGAAATGTTAATCTCTGCATTTGCCTGAAGGCTCCTTGTAACAATGATGCATTTTAGAGAGTTTAAAACTTTGCAACAGTGTAAGTGTGGTTACAGCCAGCTACCAAATATATTTAATGGGTGGGGACAATAAAACCTCTGAGGCTTTGCAAGTTGAGACTGTCTAGAAATAACTCTCATATTTCTTTCTGAAGCAATTATTTAGAAAATGCTAATTGTTCCCAACTGAGTTTACTCTCTCTGCCCATTTAACTGCTTCTGCTCAGTACAGCTTGTGTAAAACATCACTCACAACACACCGGCTTTGTACAGAGCAGTGACATTCAAAAAAAAGACTGACTACTTCCAATTCTTATTCAACAGATTATAGGGTTTATAAAAAGGATTAAAACAAGGGAGAAAAGTATGAGAAAATGCGTGGGGTGAGACTGTGCGGGACTGAATACCAGGGAGAGGAACAGGTGTGTAGGAATGAAGAAAACCTAGGTTATCTCCAATAATTTTTCATGTAGTTTACAAAACAGCAAGGATGACAAACTGGGTACCAGGCTGTGAATGAGGAGGCAGCAATTTTGAACGTTACTTTCTGAATGTTACCTAATTTGTGGTACTACAGTTGTATTAGCTGGTATGTCTGATGCATATAGGGATGTGTAGGGCTGTCCCAGGTATTTAGATCTCTAGTAGAAACACAGAACAGTTCAGCATATGGTTACAATTCCCTTGCTAAAGCACCAGGACTTTAAGGAGGATTTCTGATTTGCTTCTGAGCTCCTATTTTGTTGCATCCTGCAGATGTAAACATTACAAAGCCCCATTCAACAACTGCTGAGATTAGTGAAAAACAAATGACACAGCTGCCTTTTCATTATACCAGATAGCAGAAAGCAGGTGTTACAAAACAAAACAAAAACAAAAAGCTTTTAAAAAGCACTCTGAATATAATGTGAGTGATGTCAGTAAGTACACTCTAATGTGTACTTACATGCCTACTTTAATGCTGTGGTGCTCATGAGATATTTAAAAATAGAATAATTAGAAATATAGGCTTATGTTTACACATGAAGAATGACATTTTATGTAACAAGAACTGTATTCAAATACTTCCTGAAATACATTTAGTAGCTGTATTAGTTTGAAAAAATCTGCTATAGGAAAGGCTACCTGGAATCGGCAGTTACTTGCTGGTGTAACGAGCACTTATTTTTTTAGTATTAAAAGTTGCAACCCAAAAATTGATGGCTTAAAAGTTCCTACAAGAAGTGCAATCATTAATAGGTGTATTATAAGTAATACCTAAGACTATTGAAAACTTGAGGTTAAAAAAGAAAAACATTTCTATTTTTGGACTTTATTTAATATTCAGGATCATCTGTTGCTTACCTTGTTAACTTCATCCATTTCTCTGAGATTTCATATGTATGTTTTTGGCTGATCTGCATAGCAGCAGCAAAACGCTTCTCCAGATGCACCTGACTGTAAAAGCTCAGAACTGGTAAGAATCTCAAGAAAAGTACTTCCAGTAAGTGTGTTCTTTATTCCCATTCCTTTTAAGCAGCTGTCAGCAGTCTCCCAAGAAACTGTCTACTTAGTGCTCAAATCCCTTTTATTTTACAACCTGCCCACTGAGTTTATGAGGCTTTTTGAATGCTGTTATTATTTTAGCTGGGACAGTTGAGAGTAGTTAGAAATGCATTGGCTGCTTCTGTGGGAGTGAGTTCCAGTACTTGGAACCCGTTACTGCCAGTAATTAATTCACTCCGCCATAGAAAGACTGGTGCGTTGCTGTGTGGAAATGTTCACTGATGCAAAGGCATTGGTGGCTGGCTACAGGGCTCACAGGGCTACAGAACAATATTCTGCATTTTGTTAAAAGAGGTCTGCAAAAAGGTTGTAAATACTGTGTCAGCTCAATGAGAGGTTCATAGAATGGCCTGGGTTGAAAAGGACCACAATGATCACCTGGTTTCAACCCCTTGCTGTGTGCAGGGTCGCCAACCAGCAGACCAGGCTGCCCAGAGCCACATCCAGCCTGGCTTTGAACGCCTCCAGGGATGGGGCATCCACAGCCTCCTTGGGCAGCCTGTTCCAGTGCGTCACCACCTCTGTGTGAAAACTTCCTCCTAATATCCAACATAAACCTCCCCGTCTCAGTTTAAAACCATTCTCCCTTGTCCTGTCCCTACCCACCCTCGTAAACAGCCATTCCCCTCCTATTTATGTGCTCCCTTCAAAGCCCCAGTGAGGTCTCCCTGGAGCCTTCTCTTCACTAAGCTGAACAAGACCGGAAGAAATACTCAAAGCTGAAACAACACTTGTATATCCAAAAGGCCAATGTGATAACAAATGGATGAGTAAAGCTGATTATAGGATCTGATGAGTTGGAAGGGGCCCACAGCAATCACCAACTCCCAGCCCTGGTTCCACACAGGTACACTCAAAACTAAACCCTGTTTCTGAGTGCAGTGTCCAAATGCTCTTTGAACTCCAGCACTTGGGGCCGTGCCCACTGCCCTGTGCAGCCCGTTCCATGCCCACCATCCTCTGGTGCAGACCCTGTCCCCAACCCAGCTGCCCTCTCCTGACAGCTCCATGCCGTTCCCTGTCGCTGTCACACAGAGCAGAGCTCAGCGCTGCCCCTCCGCTCCCTGTGAGGAGCTGCAGCCGCCATCAGGCCTCCCCTCAGCTCCTCTGCTCTGGCTGAACCAACCCAGGGACCTCAGATGCTCCCCTTATGCCTTGCCCTCCAGACCCCTCTCCCTCCCTCCCATCTTTGTTACCCTGATACCTTTTTTTATCTTTACATCCTGTATGTAAACAAAGATGCAAACTTCTCAAGCTTCTGCTTTGGGGCTTCTATCTACAGACACACCTCTCAGATGTGTAACTTCAGTATTCTTCAGTTTCTTAAACGGCACTGAGTTTCTCTTTTGACAGTTAATACAAGTAATTCTATGAGGATTCTACATTAGAAGAATACCGCCATGTGTTTCCATAATTTCCTCTTTTATCTTATGTCATCTTAAGACGCCTCTTGAGATTTTAAATGCTGAAGCTGAAATGCAGTGCAGTTTACATACTAAATCTAAGGAAGCTCATCCCACCAAATTACTGTTTTCCACTGAAAATGGAGCATTCTGTATATTTTGCCGGGGGGTTTTTTATGCCATGGAGGCAAAAATCAGTTAAGTAAGGGTTTGGGAAATGCTTGTATCGATTATGCTTAATACTTGAATCAGTTTTTTTCTGGCCCCATGCTGTCAGAGCTGTGTGATTACAGAAATAAAGCAACCAAATGTACCTATGCAGAGGGCAGGCTGCAGGTAAGTGCTTTCTATTTGGTGTATTTTCCTCTCTTAGGCTGTGCACCAGGCTGTTCAGTGCTGTCCACTAAGCTGCTGTGACCAGACAGCTGAACCAGGCTATTTCAGGGCAGTGTCATTAACCGAGTGCTGATAGGAAAACCTACCGGACAGCATGAATCAGCTTCCATTTATTTGCAAATTGGCAAAATGTCACATTCTTCTATGAAATCTGTGCCTGCTTCTCCCACTGCTCTTTTGCAAATTACAACCTGTTCTTATACCAAGGAACAGGAAGGTTTAAAGCAAGTCTCCTCTTGATTTTTCGGCCGCCCTGCTTGGCGTCGAGGCAGTGAGACACAGGATGCAGTTTACGAGGCGTTGGCACTACAGAGAATTTTCCTCCGTGTAATGTGGCAAAGTGCCATATCTCCTCACCAAAGAGGCTGAAGCAGAACACATTTCTCCACATAATTATGCAAGAATTAAAATAATAAACTGTTTCGTGATCTTGGCAAGTGGCGCTCTGGCTTTAAATGCAGTTTAATCACCTCTTGTGAAAAGTAATAATTAAACTACTATGTATGAAGCATCCTAATTTGAAATCATGGGCAGAGTTTTCTTCTTCCTGCTCTGTCCCCTGCACAATGTTACATTATTTAGCTTGTTACACATTCTTGGCACTTACAAGAAGAGATAAAATGACATTCTGAGGATTAATTTTTTCAGTGCTTAAGAAATCAGATCTCTAAAAGTAGCCTAATAAGCACAGAATTTAGCTAAAAATTAGGCCTTTTTCCAAAGAGAAGGAAACATTTTTATTTAGTGTGAATTTTTACCAATCCATATTCTACCTGGAGGACTTGTAAGGACTGAGTGCACACGCATGGGAATGCTCTGGATGGTTTGCCTTGTTAAACATGTCTGAAATGCATTACCTGGAGCTGCTAGCCAAGGCAACAGCTCAAGTGCACATTAAGCATGGAGGGGGCTTTTCCTGCTCACGTGGCTACATGTTCACAGGTCTAGGGTGGGAAGCTGTGAGGCCTTTGCTTTGGCATGCACCTGAGGGAAAGGCTGGCTGTAGTTTGTAGCCCTTTAGCTTCTGTCTAAGGATGCTTCTTGTGCTGCTTGCCCTCATTGTGGCTCTGCTGCTGGTTTTGCTGTTTGAATGTCACAGAAATGTGGGTGTGTCAGCCAGAGCTCGAGCAAAGGTCGTGCTAGAGAGCAGGTAGGGGCTGAGGAGTGGTGAGCACACCCATGAGGATTGCTTATGTGAGGTGGTGGTGTTTGGCTTGGGAGGGGAAAGGACAGCGCTGTTTGCTTGGTATGTTGGCATGGAAATAGTTATCACGGCAGCCAGGCCATGCCGGGCCCGTGGAAAGTATTATTTACACTTTCTAATTTGAAAATAAGTCCTCATGCACGCTGATTTTTTTATTCCCTCTTATTTATTCAGTGCAATAGAGAACAATAGCTCTGGGATGCAGGGGAAGTAGAAAGGCACAGGAGAGGGTCAGAGTGTGAAAGAACTGAATGCAGCAGAAAGGCTTTAAAACAAACAGGCAGGGTGAGGCAAATGCGAGGGGAGGGCAGCGACAGCGTGTTGGCCAGCAGACAGCCTGTCCTAGCACTCAGCAAAATAACAGCAGTCAACTAGAAAGGCATCCCATCAACTTAGAAAGGCATCCAGACTATGGTCTGTGAAAGGTGAGAGCCGGAAGGCTCTTCCTTTTTGGGCATTGGGTCTTTTTAAAGCTGCAGCTTTTAGTCAGCTTGCACCTGTGAGTGTTATTAAGTCTATGTGTTCCTCAATAAGCAGTGCAGTACAAAACTGAACATAC
Source organism: Tympanuchus pallidicinctus (assembly GCF_026119805.1). Lineage (NCBI taxonomy): Eukaryota > Metazoa > Chordata > Aves > Galliformes > Phasianidae > Tympanuchus > Tympanuchus pallidicinctus. The sequence goes on from NW_026294802.1 coordinate 24,771,513, forward strand.
ACATTTTCAGATATTCTTTGAAAGCTTATTCGGTATCTGTAATTAAAAAAAAGGAGAAATCAGAGAATATTCACAGGCAGTGAAGGCAGTCCAGCAAAAGCAATAGCAAATTCTGAGCAACAGCTGTGAACGTGCATGTGCCTTATGCTCTCTCTTAGTTCTTTTCTTGAAATTAAGTGGTGGGTGATTCTCAGAAGCTGTCTGCAAACTTAGTTTGGTAGACAGCAGAGAAATCTGAGAGTTTCCAAACTCTGCAAGAGGGCAGCCAGAATACAAAAGACAGTTTATGAAGAGAGGACAGAGTGGCAGTGCTGTGACTATTACTCCACACAGTAAAGGGGAATTTTGACAACAGGTAGCATAAGGACAGTGCTCTGCACACTCTATACACCTGTGTCACCAGCAGTAATCCGTGCTTTTGATACAGCTGAAGTAAGAGCTGTAAGGGAAGCTAAGGAATAGCAGAGGATGATGGCACAGATTGGTTTCTCTATGTTAAGAAACAGAGCAGCATCTAGTCCTTAGATATTTTTTCTAGAAGAAGAAATGCTGCGGTTTCATTTGTAGGGCCAAGTGCATCTGAAGGAAGAAGGCCTTACCTTTCATATCTCTCTGTTCTGCTACAGGAGTCTGATTTAATGGGTTTTTGTGTTACTGGAGAGCTGGATATTTCGGAAAACGTACCAGGCAGGACCTAGGATGGCCACTCTGGAATCTGTTTTTAATATATTCCCAAGTTAGGAATCAGACGCAGCATAGAATTGTCTCCCTGTACCTTCCTTTGTCACCATGCAGACCTTGTGTGAGAGCTGTATGCCGGAAAGCCAGGAAGAAGGCAGTCTTACCGCAAGTAATTTCATTGTACAAGAACAAAAACTATTTCCCAAGTTTCCTCTCAAGTATGACCATGTTAAATAGATGATCTGTTCAGAATTGCATAACTACTTCTCTAGCAATTAAAGAAAATGCCTACGTGGAAAATGTGTGTTTCCAGCTTGTCTGTGTAAGGTTTTCTTTCCTTTTCTGTTAATATAATACAGATACAACTGTGGAATCCATTTTTTCTCTTCTCATTTGTTTCTCTTTCTAAGACTAGAGTCAGCTTGACAGATCTGGCCAGCTTTCTGTAAACTGGGAGCATGTGACTTGTGGCCCATCGTTGGGAAACCACTGGTATTAAGTTGTTTACGAAACTACTTCAGCAGCATGATGACTGGAGAGGTATGTCAGCCCTCAGGAGGGACCAGTCTCGATGCACTGCTAAAGACTGGGGCATATCCCGCTTGCTCACATGCTATCCAGATCACTCAAACTTCAGTTGAAATATCAACCTCTCTGCACAATTAGTAGTAGCCAATGACTCTCTCTATTCTGCTCTTTGAGTTCTGTTGAGGAAACAGGATCTCTGTATAGTTCATCACTATGCATGCTAGATTATATGTAAGTGATACAAGCTCCATCCCAAATCAGCATTTTTGCTTTCAATAGTCTAGTTACTCTTTAGACAGATGTGTAGAGCTCTTTAGTCAAGTCCTTTCAATCAACTGTTTGCTCCTTAGAGACTTTGCTGTGTGCTTCTCCAGTCCTGGCTGGGTTAAGTGACCAAAAACTGGCCACTGGCTTGAGACAGTGAAGGATAAAAGTGGAGCTGTGCATGAAGCCTAACCCACTGTGCCACGTTAAGAGACCAAAAGGAACTGGTGTATCACAGATGTCAAGCTCTATCTGTATTGATGTTTTCTGTTGGAATTCTTATTCTGAAATGAAGACTTTTGCTGAGACCAGGTCATTTAACAAGACTTGAAGAGGCCAAAATGACCTGAATGAAAACTTGTATGTAGTGGCAATAGGTCTTGGAAATATAAGTGTGACTTCCTTTTATGTTATTTATATTAAAAAACTCTTTACACTACTTTTCACATCTCATCTGAATTTTTGCAAGTATAAGAGCTATTCTAATTTCAACATCAGACATACAGAACTACAGAGACTACATAAAAACAAAAAACTATCAAAACAAAGCCATTAAGGGAACCTACTGTTATCTTCATGAAAAAGTAGAAGGAACTGGAGGACGTGGCAAGCTTTTCTTGAAAGGAAGAGGTGGGGCTTAGGTTGTTTTGCCTGCATGATGACTCACATGCCAATTTAATTCAAAGGACAATAAAAATTCATAGTCTTCCTTTCCCCTCATAGAGAACATTTTAGAGTAGTGCCATTTTTTCAGAATGTATTCCATGAAGTTCAAGTTTTACCTCGTTCTTATAAGTGGATTCCTGAAGGTTCGTCATGACTCAAAGTGCTGCTCTCCGAACCGTTAAATTCCACAAGAGTCAGAGTTTTGATGAAGTCATGTCTCTGGGCCAGTCTGTTTACTGTCTCCCATTTTCAACATTCTTCTCTTGACCTGCACTGTTAGCTTATGAACTCCATTAAAAATTCTAGCACTCCAGGTCAATAGCTGAGTAGAGGTTTTAAATAATTCAAGGCTGGTTTGGCGTGAAGTAGATATGGGTGTGTGATTGATTCAAACTCAAGTTATGTAGAGTTTATCATGATTTTACTCAACTGAAACAAAATGACAAGGAAAAAAATCCTAATATAATGGTGATCAACTTCTACGAGGTATGGACAGTAAGTGACAATGTTGTAGTTGCAGGAAACTAGAAGATTTATGAAATGAAGTCTTAGGGTGGTGTCTGCTCTTGCCTTAAAGTGACCAATAATTTGCAAGATAGCAGAATAAGTATACACTTGTAAATACTTTTCATAATTCATTGCTAAACAGCCAATGTTGCTTACTGCTAAGGCCACGAACGTTTTAGACAGTGAAGTAGTTTCCTAATGCAGACTTGGCTTTAATTGCATTTTTAATTCTTTTGGTGTACAAGAAAAGATGAACTAAAAATCTACTAATTTGATTCCCCACCCCCACTCTTTATTTATCCAGCAGCTGGGACAGTGGAAACGTTCTGTCCTGGGGTACTGCAATAAGGCACTGGCTCCACAGTTGGAGCGCAGACTTTTCTCTCTGTTTCTTAAATTTATGTGAATCCAAATCATTTGGAGATCATCTCCAGCTGAAGGCAAGGCAGTCCCTTCACATCTCAAATCACAGAAGCACAGAATCATAGAATCACAAGCTTGGAAAGGACCTACAAGATCATCTAGTCCAAGCTTCCTCCCATTGCTACCATAACCATACCATACCACTGCTACCACAACCCACTAAACCACATCTCATAGCTCCTTATCCATATGCCTCTTGAACACTGCCAGGGACGGTGACTCCACCACCTCCCTGGGCAGCCATTCCAGTGCCTGACCACTCTCAGAGAAAACAAAAAGATTTGCAATCTGGTATCTAGATGTTGGCAAGTTCATTGAGAATTCTCTACAGAAGCACTGCCAGTTGCTGCCTGCCTAGCATTAGCCACCAGGCAGAAATTAATCCATGTGAGTGTTTTTATTGCTCCGTTTGTCATCACTGTACTCAGTAAAGATTATGGATGGCTGTAAGGAAATAGAAAAGAAGTCATAAAATGTTTTGTTGTGAGAGCAAAGGCCAAAGCCCTGTTCTCTTACATGTCATAAACATTTAGGTCTGCAATACATTAAACTCTATTCTATTCTTCATAGTTCATATCTCCTCCACCGCACACTAAAAGAGAATCCGCAGGGATAAAAAGTGCGCTGCTCAAACACGCTTCTCCCTGCATCAGAAAGTCCTGTCTCGCGCGTCTCCCGATTTGGCGTTCAGCTGCGCCACGCGCTGCTCGCACACGACAGGCGATCACACCCTCGGCCCGCCGGGCGCCCTTCCGCGGAGCGCTCCCCCGACTCTCTCGGCCTCCTTGCCGCCCCTCAGCCGGCGCCGTTCCCAGTCCGCGCCTGACACCTGCCGGCGGCCGCCCGCGCTGCGCCCCGCGTGTCGCGACACGGGGCCTCGGTGCTTGGAGAGCGAACCCTCTTTCGTGGGTTGTATCACGTGTATGGGGCCAGGCTATGTTCAGTGGTGCCCAGCAGCAGGACAAGGGACAATGCGCACGAACTGCAAAGAGGAAGTTTTATATGAACGTGAGGAAGAACTCCTTCGCTGTGGAGGCGACATAACACTGGAACAGGCTGCCCAGAGAGTCTGTGCAGTCTCCTATGGAGAGAATCCAAAATCCACCTGGATGCTTTCCTGTAAGACCTGCATCAGACCAGATGATCTCCATGGGACCCTCTTAACCCCTGAAATTCTGTGTGATTCTGTGATTTTTAAATGTATTCAGCATCTCACTGGCCACTTTGGGACATCTGTCATGTAGCCACAGTATTTCACAGCAATGCATGTTATAGAATGTCAGAAATTTAGTTTCCTTAAGTAAAACTTAGAGCAATATTTTCCTGCCTCTGACACTTCCCAGGACTTTACTGAGCTGCTGTGCATATATGAAGCGGTGGGAAGATAGGTATGTGTTTAATTTAAGAAAGGCTGATGGTTGTGTTTACAGGAATTACATTCTAGTCCTTCATTTTCATTCCACTCTGCATTCCTTTCATTCAGAGGCTCAGACTGTTTACATGGTCCGCTTCCCTGGAGTTACACTGAACCCTAAAGGACGACATTTTGGATTCTAAAGAAGTCTCCTTGGGGAAACTCCTCCCGGATGAATAGTTGGTATACAGAGCTGGTGGGAACCAACGCTTTTAATAGTCAGCATCAGCACAAAATGTTTTTCAGTAGTCCTGAAACCAGGGCTACTGCCTGTGCTCTAGGTGCCTGTTTACTACTTGAGGTGGCCAAGCATATGGCATCCTTGGGCGTAGCATACACACATAACTGCTTACTAGTTGTGTTAATACCTGGAATTTCCTTAGAGTAAACAAAATATTTTTGAACACAGTTGCAGCCTCAGCTTTGGCCCTGATTCCTTCTCTTTCACCAAGAGCAATTGCTGTGCCCATGTGCAGCAATCAATGGGAAGGCTTCAGGCCTTCTATGGTATCCCTCAAGACATTTCCCTAGGTTCCCTAGGTTCACTACGCATACAAGTGAGGCACAGGGCATCAGCTGGCATTCTCATGTTTTTCCTTCAGACTGTTGTTGATTTTTCAGTGTTCTCCCTGCATTTCTTAGGGTGAATGTATAGAGCTGTATACTACACTGCTGCATTGTCCCCTGCATTGATGCTACTAGCATGCTTCAGAGCTCCATGGGCAGTAGGTGCTTGAAGTGCCCTTCTCAGCACTTTCAGTGTCATGTAAAAGATCTTGAAACTTGTTCCCCTTTCTGGAAAGACCTGAAGTTATTTGTGAAGATTCTTGAGACCACGTCTATCAATCTCCTGCTCCTCACATAGACCTGAGCCTTTCCTCAGACAAGGTCATTGCCAGGGTGAAATTTCTGAGAAAACAGTCATGAGAGTCCACTTAAAAGCGCTCTAGCTGCTTTCATTTCGTTTGCTGGGTGTGATTGGAGTGCTAGTGCAGCCCTCAGAACTTGAAAGACACTGTCCCTGCCATCCAAAACTGAGACAATGCCCTAACCTACTTAAAGGATAATCCAGTTCCTCTGTCTTCCTATTATTTTGATATGGCCTGTGGTTTTGATCAAATTGCTGAGACTAGCACTTAGGAAGGCTTTACAGCTCTTGGCATGATCTGACACGACATAAACTTGCAATTAAGAGCACATGCTCTGCTGAAGCTCAGAATGGGGCCTGCAGTGAGAAGGGGCTCCTAAAGCACTTCAAAATCTCTTCAAAGCTGAGTGCCAGAATGCTTTATTCTATGTAGAGCCAAATTGTGAGAGGGCAGCTCTGGATGTGTTAGGAGGAATTTATTTTGACACTGACATTAAACTGAGATGCCCATTTACTCTCTACATGAGCACTGGGCACCTAAACTTCCATAGCAGTCACTGGAGCTCAAAGAGAAATGGCATTCCCCATGCACAAAGCATTACGTAACCTGCTCAGTCTGTAGAGGCCACTTGTTGTCTATGCTTGGAATTACACATCAGATGACCTTATACACCTGTATGTGGATACCTATAGTCATATGTCTTAAATTGAATGTCCACACTCATTACAAATTGAACTTGATTTTGCAGCATTCGAAAGTACAGGTGTTTTTTTAGGAAAGGCTAAAGCTGAATTGCAGATCATCTTCTTTGAAAACTCACTTCAGTTCTATGCTGTCAATAAGCAGCCCTATCAGAAAGCCAGTCCTCTGGCTTTCCTCCAAAAATACTTTTTAAGATAGTATCGTAGAATAGATTGGGTTGGGAGGAACTTGTAAGATCAGCTGGTTCCAAGCCCCTGCTATAGGTAGGGACATCTCCCTCTTGACCAGGTTGCTCACGGCCCCATTCAGCCTGGCCTTGAATGCTTCCAGGGAGAGGCATCCATAACCTCACTGGGCAAGATTTTAACTTTTCTAAAGATTTTAACATTTTAAAGATTTTAAACAGAAATCATAAATAGAATTTAAATATTTTAAGTAATTATTTAACACTTTTGGGAACATTCTAACTGTAGCATCTGGACACTCAAAACCACACCATTTCTATTCTAGCATTATCTAAAAAGTGGAAAACTTCTGAAGAAGTGATACAATACAGTGAGCTCTATCAGAACATCCAGGTTGAAATACCTCCCTTTTTCATTAGCCAAAACGGGTCTGCTGTGAGGCAGATTCCACGGCTCCATATCTAGATATACAGGAAAAACATTTGCATTCAGTTTTTAGCCTGTTGTATTCTATAGTTGATTTTGTATAATTACAACCAAGTAGAAGAAAGAAACATGGCGTGTTTGGAAATATTTGAATGCCCTTCACGTCGATAAAAAATGAGAAATATTCTTATTGCTCAGTAATCTTTGCTGGCTGATTCTGAAGACCTGCATCTTTTCTAGGCCTGCTTCCCTCAGAAATCCTCCCCACAGCCCTGCAGTCAATACACCTGGCTCACTCTGCTTTCTTCATCTTCCACAAAGTGGAGCTACAGCTGCACTGAGAGAAAGGGATGTGGTAAAGTGACTGAAGCATAAGGAAACAGCACTCTGCACTCTGCAAAAAGTTGAAATTGACAGTTGCATGTGAGAGAGAGCTAATTCACTAACCTGGCTCTGCAGTGCTCTAGGCCCTGAAATTAGGCTTCTCAATCCATCTTGATTGAGCAGGGAAGTGCTCACCTCTTCCTTACCTTGGCTCAAATCTGATCTGAGTCTGGCTGAGATGTTTCTTGGGAAAACATCTGTTACTTTTCCAATCAGTGGTTACACTTCCAGGTAGAAAGCAATCAATATGATGCTCATCTCCATCATGGAAGTGCGTGGCACTTTTAGTCTCCTTCCTGGGCACATTCAGATGCACTTTCACAGTTTTGTTCAGTTCTCTGAGAAAGATCTAAATGTGTGGTGGTGTGTGAGGGGATGTGAGTAACTTCAATGTGGTGCCCCACAGTTCTGCACAAGGAGTTCTGTGAAATCTCTGAAATACCTTACGTGCTGTTAGCCCTGAGGCTGGAGCTGAGCTGGGACCAAAGCTCTAAGCACTGCTGCAGCCCTGTGTGGAATATAACTCATCTGAAGTCAAATTAGTGGCTTTTGCTTTCTGCCAACAGTTAGGCTTGCTAACTCCTGACTGACACAATCCTTGAGAAATGATGGTCAGGATTTATACAGGGCCTTGAAAAAACAAGGAATCATATAAATCCTGATTAGGTATTAGTGGTGTTGTTATTATATTACTATGTTACATGCTATCTGCAACACTTTTTTCTTCAACTTATTTTTGTTTGCTCATTACGTATGTGGAAACAGAGGTAACAGAAACATGAAGTAAATTATATGAGATTCCCTATTAAAAAAAACACAAGAACAAAACTATTTGTCTGAATCAGGAGTAAAACCTGATCATCCCAATGTAGCATTCTGCCCATCAGGCCAGCCATTACTTAATTAGCTCCTAAACACATAAGAAGTCCAATTAACTAGGATAGCGAGCCTGATGAAGAAAAGAACAGCTGCAGCTGTGGTTAGAATCAGAGAAGGTTTGGGACATGCAGCCCTGGGTTGTTGAGTAGAAAAGAAAACAGTGTACATGCAGCTGCAGGGTAGCAGTACTGTCAGTGGTGTCATTTGGGAACATGCAGCAATTCATTTGGGAAAGGCAGCAATTCACCCAGTTTCTATCTGCAGGACCAGTGAGGTTCAGAAGATGGATCAACCATGTCTGTGTCTGAACAAACCCTCACTGATATGAAGGTGAGAAGCTTGTGGAGGTTAAGCTAACACTTCGGCACAGCCATCGGGTGAGAGACAGTGGCTGATGGGTTATTGGCCTAATGGGACTGATGCTGGACATCCCTGAGGTACGGATATCCTGGCTCCTCGCTGTTACAATTAGCAGTAAACCTCTGCCCCAGCTCCTCTGTATGTGTGGGGAAGGGAAATCCAAGAGAGTTGGTGCAAGCTCCAGTTCTACCCAACCTGAAAAACTTCGCAGCTCCTCAGCTTTGTCTCCCTGGATTCATTCAGTTCTAGTGGAGGGGAGATCTGACCTTAGGTCTTTGCTGTGTGCCCTCTACTTATTAAACATAGGGAAACTGCCTGCCTGGCTGCATCCATGAAATAAACAAGCAGCTTGCTGCTGTGTGCTAACTCCTGACTTTCTTCTAGGGCTAATATTGTACTGTCTTCTTCAGACAGTCTCCAGGAGCCATGTGTTAGGAATGGCTTATTTCATGGTATTATCCAGATCAGTAATTTCCAAAGTGGTTTTTTTTTTGTTTGTTTGTTTGTTTGTTTTGGTTTGGTTTGTTTTTTTTTTCCTTGATGAGTGCCCTGTGGCTGTGTTATGAGGCATGTGCTGAATCATACTGCGTAGCGAAGAAGGGGCCATGTTGCTGCTAATAAGACCAAATGCACTTCATGGATAGCTGTTTTAGATAATTAACAGGATCAAATGTTTTCATACATTCTGCTAAGTAGCTCAGATGAAAAGGATACAATTCTTGCAGGATTTTAAAAACCGATTCAGCTCTGTAAAACCGTGTCATGCTAAGTGGCTGTTCTGCAATATAGAAATACATCGTTAATGAGATGATCTGAATATGATATTAGTATTCACTTTTCTTTTTCCTCTTTTAACTTGGTAAGGAGAAATACAGCAATCCAGAGGACTTTTTATTAAGATGATTTGACTGACAGTGACGTGATTGTTTAGCAGATTGTGTCAATGGTGATTTCAGACCTCCGAAGTTGCAAACCAGGGATCTTGAAGGCCTTGGCTACAAAATTTACATATCTAGCGTTTGTAGCATTGTAAAGCCCAGCTGCTCAAAATTTGGACCAGAATTCTCTGTGGGGTGCATTATAGGAAAAGAAGTCAAACATGGCAGCAATGTGAGTGTAAATGAAGTTGGAAGATGCCATGTACATGGCATGTGTATATGCCATGAATACACTCAGCAGGGAACGGTCTGTTGCTGCTTACTTGTGCAGGAGGCCTACTGTTTTAGAGGTGCTGAGGAATACAATGAGCTAGTGCATATTTGTATTTTAACAGCTGCTAGTCAGGGAACATGCTGTGTGACTCTGTGGGGACATGAAAAAGTCTGTCATGAAGGAGCTCCTCATCTATCCTCAGACGTATCAAGAGCATGGGAGGATTTATGGAGCTGTCAACCAGGCGATAACTAATGCACATGCATACTGAAGAAAGAGAAGATGCTATAAAACAGATAGCCTGGCTACCAGGAAAATGAAAGAGTTCTCTTTTGGCTTGCTAATTCTATCAAAATGTTTTAAAGTCTGGATTCCAGTGTACTACTATTTTGACATCCTGTTTCGTGTTTGCTAATGTCTGTATCATGTATGTTTTGCTTTATTTGAAAACTGGAAGTGGACATGGATGGTGATGCGACTAAAAGTTTGCTCCCCTTGAAACGCCTTATAGGAAGGATGCAAATCAAAGCTGCCAGAGTCAGCTCAAAAGCAGAGATGGTCCTCTTAGAATGTGTTCAGAGGAGAAGTATATGTGCTGCCAACTTCAAGCAAGGCTGGAAGGAGATGAGCTGAGGCTAATGTGCAGTTCATACTGATTGTTCGTCTACCTTGGTTATAATGAAATGTGCTTGTATTATGGTGCTAGGCAGAGCGTTTGCTCTCTCTTAGGAAGAGGGTTACAGGAGATTTGATGAAGGCACTTGAGATGATGAAAGTCTTGGTGGGAAATGGTTTAGAACTTCTGGTGCGGGGAAAAAAAAAGCCCTCGGTATCGCCCAGTCCATCACATTTCTTCTCCATCAAAAGTGCTACTGCTCTTCTTTGAAGTGCTGATGTGACTCATCATTGCTAGCAATAATAAGATCATGAAGAAAGCATGCTTTACACTGTACACGTACAGAAAGGTTTTATTCTGTGGGAAGGATTACAGACTGTAGTGTCTTCATACTCGTATACTTTGAAGCACAACCTAACTGGCTGTGAAGGCTCTTGCGGCTCAGTGTTTTTTCCTTAATCCATGTTCCTAAGAGATTTTTAGATGCCTGTTGTCAGAGGGTGAATGGTTCAATAAACTTTAGAAAGGAAGAGAAAGTTGGCTAAGCAGAGGTAGAACATGAGAAGGAAAGCAAGAAAACTGTCAACAATCAAAGATTTTGTGCTCAGCTAGAAGAAGAAATGCAGTAAATACAACACAAATGGGAGCAAACATGGGATCAGAATTTTAGCTGAAGAGATCTTGTTGCTCTTTTGACATATCAGGGACATGGGAATAGAGCGTGGAGGGAGACAAAGATACGGGCTCCTCATCTGCAAATTGTTTATTTTTCTTCCTGCATTTTTTCCCATGTATTCCCCTGTGTTATCTGTACTTAAAATGTCAACTGGAGAAGCTACCTTGCTTTTCTTGCTTGCTCTTCTTACTGCATTAATAATTACTGCAGATTTAATTATTGTCACGGTGGTCAAACCTTTTGGGCAGCTATTTGTTTGTGTTAAATTCAGAATGAGAACAGTAAGCATTGCTCCTTATCACTGGGCTGGAGTGGGAGATGTCATTCTTCATCTTGGGAAATAGACTCTTTTCTGAAGCATGGAGCAAATAAACGACTGTAACCTGAATCTTTCCAGCATTTAATCTAGGAGACTTGGGATGCAAGTTATAGAGCATCAGAACTCACTAGGATGAAAATGCTTCTGACTAACTGTGAGTTAACTGACTTCTACGTCACATTCCATGCTACAACCTGACAGGTTTTCCATCAGGATTTGCAGCCAGAGATCTTCCTCCTCCTTGTGACAAATGGTCCAAGAGAGCAGACAAATACAGCGTCAGGCCAACCTGGAATTCTTCAATGGCAGATTCGTGTCACTGTTTTGGAACAACATTTTAGTGGGTGCTGCTGCTTCTTAGGAAGAGCCTTGAAATCTGAATCACAACATCAGTACAATTAAGTACAAAAACAGAACTGTCTCTGGAATTTGAGAGAACACAAGCAAAATTTATGAGGTTTGCGAAGGGTTGTGGGACAATCTTGATTATCAGATCAGGGAATATTTTGCTGCAGAGAACATTTTGTGCACTGTTCATCTATTTTTGAGAAAAACTGATGTTGGTTCTGTTTGGTGTGTAGCATCAGTGCATTGCGTATGGAGTGCTCTCCTTGTTGTAAATAATAAGAGTATACAAGATCTGAAACATCTGACGGAAATTAAATTAAATGTCAGCTGTCAAGATGGTGAGCCTGATTCTGTCAGAAGATGAAATTTATTAACTTCTTTTTTTTTTTTTTTTGGTCTAAATGTTTGTTTAGAATCGTGGTATGTTATTGCATAGCACATGTCTAGAGGAAAAATACTAAACCACCTACCTGCCACTTTGTTCCTCAGCCCAAAAGGTTGGAAGAACTGTCTTTGCCTCCCCAACATATATGACCTTTTCAAAAGCAATATTATCCAAGTTCAGATCATTATCTTGTTCAGAAAACTGTTTTTTTTTTTTTTTTTAAAGTCTTGAATAAACCTCTTAGTGTGGCTTATGTATTTGAAAATACTGCTGCAGGTATCAGTCACACAGTACCATAAATTACTTTCTGACCCATACCGTCTCTGTTGCACACTACTTTTTGGCACAACATTAAAAGTATTCTCTCTGTTGATCATAGGAAGATTTATGTGTGCAAGGTAAATGTAACTAAGGCTGAGTATCAGTTCTTGTGGTACATACAGAAAACCCCTTTTCCATGCTTTCTTTAAAATCCAGGTGAACAAGCATCTGAACCGATAGTGAAAATAGAGGCTGGGCATGACTGTGGTGGATGTGCATTCTGAAAAGCAGGACAGCATGTGTACAAGAAACTAAACTGGAAGCCTGGAGTGAAAATAGTAGTGCATAAATAAATAAAGAAATTGACTGTTAAGGTTATCAGAAAATACAATGTTCTAATTCTTGCTTTGCATAACTAACAGGCAATTAACTTTCATTGGCTCATGATGTGAAAAGTGATCAAGAGATGTGGATCCTTTGCTTTCGTAACAGTCTGTTAGTTGGAAAGAATGTTTTTCTTGACAGTTGATTAGGGGTTAAATGAACTGAATATAATTGGTAATTTTTGCTGCTTTTCCCACTTAGTATAACAGCTATTATGCAAAGCATTTTTCCTTACATTAGTTGTAATAACTGTCTTTAACTGATCAGCCCTGTTGGAAGAACTGGTCTTGATTGACAAAGTTGTTATTTTGTTATTCTTGAGAACAACCAAAACAGCTGATACATAGAGAGTCAGGATCAAAGTACTTTTATTGATTGATTTTAATAGATCTACGTCTGTTCGTAAGCAAACTGATGCCCTTAGGGAAGTACATGCTTGGTCTGAGCAATGTAACAGCTCAGATGGCAAGGAAAGGAGCAGTGCACCTCATGCCTCCATAACATGGCACCCATCTGTATCTATGGGGAACTGCAGCACACTACTGGAGCATTACCTTGGCTCCTGAAGACCCATAGGCAGCATCTTGCAGCAGCTCCGTTAAGCCACAGATGCAGACTTGCTGACAATCTTGGAAGAAGAGGAACGCAGGCCAACTGGGAGATGTCAACAGGTGCTCACATAGAATCATAGAATCATAGAATTGCTCAGGTTGGAAAAGCCCTTCAAGATCATCAAGTCCAACCACAACCTAACCAAACTACCCAACAACCCTCCACTAAATCATGTCCCTGAGCACCACATCCAAATGGTTCTTAAACACATTCAGGGACAGTGACTCAACCACCTCCCTGTGGAGCGTATTCCAGCGTTTAACAAGCCTTTCTGTAAAGAACTGTTTCCTGATATCCAACCTAAACTTACCCTGGCACAACTTGAGGCCATTTCCCCTCATCCTGTCACCAGTGAGAAGAGACCAACCCCGCTTTCGCTGTGAGCACCTTTCAGATATTGGAAGAGAGCAATAAGGTCTCCCCTCAGCCTCCTTTTCCCCTAAACAGCCCCAGTTTCTTCAGTCACTCTTTGTAGGGCGTATTCTCTTAGCCCTTCACAAGCCTATTCTTCGGACCTGCTCCAGCACCTCAATGTCCTTTCTGTACTGAGGTGCCCAAAGCTGAACACACTACTTGAGGTGAGGCCTCACCAGTGCCGAGCACAGGGGCAGGATGACTTCCCTAGTCCTGCTCACCACACCATTCCTGATACAAGCCAGGATGCCATTGGCCTTCTTGGCCATCTGGGCACACCGCTGGCTCATATTCAGCAGATTGCCCATCAGTACACCAAGGTCCCTTTCCATCAGGCAGCTTTCCAGTCACACCTCCCCAGACCTGTAGGGTTGCCTGGGGTTGTTGTGACCAAAATGCAGGACCTGACACTTGACCCTATTGAAACTCATAATTTGCCATGGCCCATTGATCCAGTCTATCCAGGTCCTTCTGGTGCCTTTCTCCCCTCAGGCAGATCAACACTCCTCCCAGCTTGGTGTTGTCCGCAAACTTATTGAGGATGCATTGAATTCCCTCATCAAGATGGTTAGAAAAGAACATGCTGACAACAGAAGTGGCACAAGGCCCTTTGGTGCTCCTTGACTCAAGGTGTAAAAAAACAGCTAGGAGAAATGAGCAGTTTCTGAGCAGTGGGATAGGGAAATGGGTGATCTGAAAATTGTTCCAATGAGCTCCTGGCGCAGAAACGACTGCGGTTAAAGTGGTGCATATCAGTAATTATTGTGGTTCCTGAAAGGAATGGGTAAATTTCTTTGGAGACTGGGAGAAAAAACAGTAGCAGAAAGAGTTGCTGTGGAAAATGTTACGTGTTTAAAACAAACGTGGCTACAGGTTTTTGTGTTGCTGCTGTCATTTGTTTTGAATGGTTTCTCTCGTTAGGAAATTCAGTCGTTTTGAAGTACAATGCTGTTCACTTGTTAGTGGATTCAATTTCTCACAGAGCATTTTTTCCACTTAAAGTTTTAGTCCCTTCTCTGATGACTTTTAGTCTACAAGAGGCTTGATTTTTATGGCCAGCTTAGAAGTAGCCCTTGGATAAGTTAAAAGGTGCCATCTCTCTGCAAACAATTGCAATTGGCTGGAGGAGTACCAATTGTACAGGCAACTGCTTGGTGTTTTTGTCATGATGCTGAAAGTACTCCGTTTTGTTAGAGAATCATGTCTCAGGAGGCAAATAATCAGCCTCCTTGGGAAAGCAGAGGAATGCTTCATCTGCAGGACAGGCAGAGTTCACCTACTGGAGAAGCGCTGACTGTGACTACCTTACAACAGACCCCATCAAGGCCTGGTGTCATAGCATTTGCAGTACTGCTGTGTTTATGGTTGTGTTAAGGTCTATGAGTGAAATGCCTTTTTCTTTTTTCTTTAATTAATTTTAGATCAAAAGAGAAACACTGAAACATCAACAGGAAATAAAACATTTTTATTGAATATCTGTGTAATATGTATGTTATTTTAACGACAATTGGAAAACTCTACTGTGGGAAGTCACTACACAAAGTGGAACAAAATATAAACCACCTCATCAAAAATGAAGGTAAAATACGGCTAAAGTTGTCAGCTCGCGGGCCACGAGCGATATGGCAGGATAAAACACCCCAAACATTTCTACAAGATACAGAGAAAACCCACACAGAGAAACACTCAAGCAGGCAGTAAATATACACAAAGGCAACTAGGATCTTTCTACAGCATCAGATTCTAATACTTCACACAGCTTTGTCAGAAAGGTACATGTGGCTTCTTTGAGGATGAAAATGTCATCTTGGTCAAATAGCAGGTTCGGTCTCTGAGAATTGTAGTACCTTACAAACCAATTCTACGGTGACATTCAGTCTGGCAGTGTAGGAAGAAAAAGCATTAAGAATACCTTAACACAATGAATCAGTTCTGGCAGTTTGAACCTGCAGCTATCCCGAATGAACAACTGAAAGCTAGAGACCATGAAGCTGAATATCTGCTCTTATGCTGGAAAGCTGACTGTCTCGGTCTTTTCTTTGGTGGGGTTTGGTCCTCAAGGTTAAGATTTTAAAGTATTCCAGCTTGATGCTTTGCATGTATGTGCCTGTTTCTATCAGAAGATGTCTCACTTGTGTATTTTCCATGTTTCATGTAAAAAAGAAAGAAAATGGGTCTTGCTACTTACTTTTGGAGGTGAGGAGAGATCCATATTTTTAGTCTCCTCTCACTTTGCTGCTCCTTTTTCCCTCCGTGCACTGCAAATGGTGGCATGTGGCCACCACCACACTGACCTCACACTGTCACAGCTCTCTCAGCAGCAGAGCCTTGAGGGAGGGTGTAGAATTTCATTTTCAGCCCACGGTTCTCTAAACACATTCATCGTTTTTTCATTTTTCACAATAATTTCTTTTAGGTACAATTGAGAAAAGCATTAGCATCTCACGTCTCCCTCCAAAAGGTATAGCATTGCCACATTTCTGGGGTAATTTGCATGGCTGAAAGTAATCCACTTTTCAAAGCATTATAAATATATTCACAGCTTGGAAAGACAAGCGAGGGGCTTCAAAGGGCTTCAAAGGACAGTACATGGGATAGAAGTGATGCCCTAAATGACTTGATGAGATGGCACAAGCCGAGATGACATGCTGGCTAGCTGTAAGATGGCTATCTACAGTAAAGCAGCGGGGCGCCAGGGTGAGGGAGGTTGGAAATGGGGAATATTGCACAGGGCTTGACAAAATGCTGCGTGGTCAACCCATTCAATATAGCCTCCTTGTCTCCTGCATAGCTCTCCAGTTCTAAATTGGTCCGTAATAACTAGAACTGCTTGTGCTATGCATTCCTTCGGCAGTGCAGTAGAAGGGAATGGCAGTATTATTACAATATCACTACGGAATAAATTGATTGCTATCCACTGAGAAAACTACATTTCTAAGCACACACGGCAGTCACAGTGATACACAGAGCAGTCTTTCAAGACTCTTATGGAATGACTAATAGCTTCATAATAGTGCCATTTACTACATAATAACATTGAAAACATTTAAAAACTCCTCCTGAAACGAGCATCTAGTATACAGAAGAGGTTGCTTCAGTTTTCTAGAACTTGTTCTTTGTTTTCACTTTTTTTTTTAAAGGACAAATTAAAACTTAAGTATAAATAGTATATAAAAGGTCACTAGCTGTTCTCTTTTGGCTTACTTTGAAGTGCATTTAGAACTATGGCTAAATTTTGTCATCTTCTGATGGGATTACAATACTGTCCGTTTACCATGAAACTATTTTGTATAATAAACTCACACGGCTGTGTCTAAAAAATATTCTGCATTCCTTCTAATCTGAGATAGTATAATAAAATATTTTGTTACAAAGTCTAATGTGCAAACTCATTATAATGTGAAATCGTGGATGGAATTCACAGTATGCAAATTTTGTATAAAGGTGATAACGGAGAGCTACTCTTGATTTCATGGCAGCGTTTCACGACCGCTGCGCCTCCCCCCTCCCGTCCCCCCCTCCCCGCATAACCTCTGCAATGTTCTTACTTTCACGTGAGATGAAACTGTCGCCTCCTACGGAACTGCTTCCTCAACTTTCAATCGAAAGCCTTTTCGGTCTGTAATGTTTGCGCTTTGGAGTATATACAAAAAACTGATCTCCTGGCTTCTGGCTACATCTCCTTGAGGTCAGCCATGGAGCTGCTCAGATCATGCTAAGTTGCCTGTCAAAGAAGTCTACCAAATTGGATGTGCCCCTCCAAGATTCACTGTGTATGCGTAGCTTGTTATTAGGATGGTCCAGTTGAAAGCTCAGATTTAAGTTGTCCTTTAAGATGTCAGTGTAACACTACTAGTGCCTTACAAGTTGGAATTTTTTTCTGGAATGCAGACGATACAATAGTTACCCTATAATATATTATCAGCTCTCCTATATCTCAGTCAATTTACATAATTTAAAATAGAACATCTTATTAAAAACATCTAGATATACACAGATTAGGAAACGCTTACAACATACAAATACACAAACTAGAAATAAATTCTCAGCATACTGGTGTATATATACAACTGTGTGATACAATAAATAATTTCTGTCATGCTCTATCTACACATCATATTGCTTAAAAGAAGAGTAGATCTGGGGGGCAGTGGTGAAATGAAGCGCCGTTAGAGGGCTCTCTACATTTAAAGTTGTGCAAATTAAAACAGGAATTAATTTAAAAGTACAACTGATCAGTGACAGGAACACATGGCTGGAAATGAAAGGACCCATATTACTGAGGTATTTACAGATACTGGCTAAAGAGCACTATGTGGGCAAATGCAGAAAGGCTTCTTCTTCTTCGTACTTTAATTTAATTTAATTTACTTCTTGACTGCCAGCATGGCATCTACCTCCTCCTCGGGCTGTAGGGTGTGCCACTGTGCGATGGGCCGCCTGGGGTTGGCCAACATGTCTGACCAATGCCTCAGCTCTGCTCCAGTGCTGTTGTAGCCCACAAAGACTTTCCCGATGGCATCGTTCTTGCCAATCTTGTCATAGTCCAAAACAGTTACAACAATTTGCACTTTCTACAATGAGACAGAAAAAGACCAGTGAGGGGAGAAGGGCAGAGAGGAATTTGAGCACAGTTACAATCGAGACTCCGTACACACCAACTGAGCAGATGCACGACTGCCAAAGGAGGCTCCTCCAACCATAAGTGAATTCAAACACTTGTCTTTGTTTCTTGTGAGCCTTCCAGATGTATTTCTACTCAGAACCTGAAGGTTAACATGCAATTCACCCCCTGGTGTCAAAGAGCTTCATGGGAGAATAAAAGTTGATATTTTCCTTTAATGGCTTAACAACGTACACATTCTTTTTGTTGTTCCTGGAGAATCAGGCTACCTGAAGTCTGTAGGGCTAAGGGTGAGATCTTAAGCAAAGTTAATTAAAAAGTAGTTCAGTTAAATATATCACTATTGTGTAAGTAAATGTTAAACTTAGAAGGTTGAATTCAGAAATGAATTCCACACCAACTTATCATTTCCAGTGTTGCACTCAATTCTTCCTATTTCTAAACAACTCCTTCTATCTACCTTGCATGCAAATCGTCTGCTTGCAGAAATAATTCAGAGGACAGCCCTTAGAGCTGCTATCTACAGATAGACATACGTACCTGCGTGTGCGCATGTGCACACCCCTATCTATGTGTACATGATAGATCTATGCAACTATAAAGCAGTCAGGAAAAGAGACTGCACACCCAAGGGAGCCGGAATGAAGAAGAAACTGGTGTCTCGGGGCTCTGGCACAGCAGCACTATCAGGCACAGCGAGGTCGGCCTGCAACCGTGCCAGAGCTGCAGAGCCACTTGACTGTAGGATTGGTAAGCTCTGGCACACGGAATTGTAAAAGACCATCTCTCAGACCTCACACACCAGTTTCCGTTCACTTGGGCCGGGGCACATTGAGAGGCAGAGTTCAAGGCAGGTATTTGTGTATACATACACATGTTCCTCTCCATCAGGTTGCTAAGATTTACTGAAACAGTACAAAGAGCTTTGCCTTCAGTGGAGTGGTATTCTTAATAGTATCTGAGACATTAAACAGCCTTGGGCTGATTTTACTTAACTGTAAATGTTTCTCCTTAGAGATTTTCCTGGTAAAGTTGAGCATACAGTTCTTTTTGTGACTTCTTTCCATCCCTTTATAAATATATATATAGTTCCCTATGTGAATGTGAGCTTCCTGAACTGGAGGAAGAAATGCACTGAAATAGATTTCTTAATAAATAAATAAATAATAATAATAAAAAAAAAAATTCTCAAGTATCAGTTTTTTTAAATTTAAGGTTTTAAATATGTGTATAGTCTGGATTTTTCTACTAGCACAATTAATTTCATTGCTTGCAATAGGGTTTATCTTTTAAAAGTAACCCTTAAGCATCTCTGCAAGACCAGACCCACGAGCTCTTTTTTAGGGTCCATTCACTTACAAGACTCTGCAATTCACTGAGCCAGAGAAAGAAATAATTCTAGCAAGCACTAAAGTATTGATATAGTTGCCGATGACAAAAGTGTACATCAAACTCAAGATTCTGTTTCCCAAGAGCACTCATGATATATAGCAATATCCTGAAGCAAGTATTTCTAGAGGCCAAAATGATGTTTCAGTTTTGCTGCTTGCAATACACTCACTTTAATGTTGATGGTACCTCCCCAAATGAACATTTATGTTTTAGATGCATGATACAATCACGGATACAAAACACAGACATGAGTTCTATTTTATGCTACCAAAAAATGTTGTGTGCTGCACCTAGAAGCTCAGGGCTAGTTATTATTGGATTTTTCCTTTGTTAATCATAATGGAACAGTGAGCACTGAAAACAAAAGACACTTTTTTGATCTATTAAGATGGAAGAAAAAGTAGCTCAGATGGTTAATGATGAAATGATTTTCACTGCATGGTCTCTGACTTAAACCCACAGAGAAATGTAAGCATCTCAGTACTTTTGTACTGCATATTACCATATATTAAAGCAACAGCTGCACTGCAAAATACAACAGGTGCAGCAGAAAGCACCATCTCTGCCTTCTTGGATTAGCAGTTTCCTTGGAATGAATGGGCGTAGAGACTGCTACCTATGGATGTGGTCTGCTTTGAAAGTGGTGAAACAGGTACTTGATTTGACTGTAGGAACAGGATTTGACTTCCCAGTGGCCTTCTCTCATTGCCTTTCAACATACCACTTTTCCTTGCGTGCCCATTTCAGTCAAGAGCCTAAATCCACTCTTACCATCACGTAAGTCTAAACAATATTTAAAATGCTTTTTTTTTTCTGATGATGAAATTACTACAGTGACCATAATGAAATCTCTTCTAAACACAGTCTTTCATAACTAATTCCAAAATACACTGGCATATGTCCACAGTCCATAACTATAGATCATTAAATTGAGGCTATATCCTGAGGTAAATAGCTATAAGTCACTCTAATAAACTTACCAAAAAAGCAGTAAAATTTTAGATAGCTAAACTACAACACTTTTTAAAATGTCTGTGTCCACCCCACTAAGCTGATTTAGGAGTAGAGGGCAAAATGGCCAAGCACCACAGAATAAGTGTTAACACGCCAAAGCTCTTATTCGATAACTTGGAGGTATCCATTCAGATTTCCCACTCCTGCCCCTACTCAGAAATCAAGATATTTCAGAGAGGCTTCATATGATAGATCTTTTTTTAGCTTCTGGTTCTTTGACACTTGTTCTGAGATGTTTCCCAAGGACAATGAACAGCTTTCATTAAAATCGACTGGAATCATCCCCCACTGGATTTCCTGCTTTTTGACTCCTGCCATCGACATCTGTATTTTTGCAGCGGGGGGTATCAAAAAGCTCCTAGGAGGGTCATTCATTCTTTCTAGTCACTATTCCTAGTGCCTCATCTTGTTTAGCTTTTTCATCTTTGTCAGAACCAAGCCAATAAAAGACAAGCACACAGCTTTTGTGAAAGGTAGGCCTTAGATTCTGGACTTCTCTCCAGCTCAGCTGCTGTCAGAATTGAAGATACAGATTCCCAAAACCCTTACCAGGCTCTCTCCTAATCAAGAGTATGCTGCCTTGCAGTCTCTGTTGCCTTGCAGTTTTCCCTAACAGTGTCTGTTGGCTGTATATTTAACCAATGTCATTTCAACCCCCATAGCAACAAGGCACCTAATCTGTGGTTTAAGACCTTTCTTACAATCCACAAAAGCAAGTATTCTCAGACTTTTAGTTATTGTCTTTCAAACTGGGAGACCCCCGAAAGTACACTTTCCACACTGAGCTCCATCCAGAAAAGAATTTGTCTTGCTTAATTTGTCTGCATAGTCACAGAGCCTCCTGGGAGGCTAGGAAGCCAGCATGCAGTTCTCTACTCTCATATTTAAACCCATGCATCTTGTCCTGACAATGAATGATCTAACAAGTGATCTTCCTGAGATGGTTAAGAAGATCATCTCTCTTGTGAGAAAAATGTTAGTTAACTTGAGAAGTCAAATCTCATTCACATAAATTAGAGATGATGAGCCTCCAAGCAGCCCAAAGGTAGGTACTCAAGTCCTTGAGTAATGCTGATGTGGTTACTTGATATTTTTCACAACTAGGGGAGGAAATTTTCAGGTCAATGAGCTGGACTCTGAGCCTCCTAGTTTTAGGAATTGAACTCCTCAGGAACAGCACAGGAGGAACTGCTGGAGCTGCACTGAGCTGCCAAGAAAAATGATACCCCTGCGATTCTCAAATGTCTTTTTCAAAGAGAAGTGGGAAGCACTGAAAAAGTTTTCATGGTAAAATGGGTAACTATTAAAACACAAATAAATAAATAATGTATTTTACTTGACAGGGATGCTGCAGTTCTTTCAACAAACATTTCCTAAAAATGCATAGAGAACACAACTGTGATCAGTGATACTGATTTATTATTTTCAATAACCTGGGGGAAAATACAGCATACAAGTTTTTTCTACCCCTATACTTTTTTTTTTTTTTTAGGAACATTTCTTTGCTATCTCCCTGTAGGTTTTTTGGTTTTGTTTTTTTTTTTTTTTTTTCCAGAATCCACTCCTGTTAACATAAAATGTCAGTTATTCATTTCACACTGATGAATCAAAGCTTCATAAGTACTGTGCATTTTATCGTTTCCCTCTTGAAGCACTCACACTCATCTCCTGCAGCACAGGGCTGGCACCTAGGTGCTAATGAAGGCATGCACATGTGATAATTAGCATGATTCCTGTTAAATATTTATAAGGGCTGAGAAATGGAATGCAGAGGGAAGACAAAACACTGTTTGACATTACCTGAATTTGCTCAAATGGTACTTCAAAGCTGAAAGACTCATTGTAGTAGGGATTCAGAGTATTCTTTTTAATTGTTGTCTTTTTCTTCTTCAGCCTCTTACCATTTTGCATCAGATGGATTTTCACATAGGGATCTAGATAATCAAGAGAAGAGGTAGAGGTAAGAGAGGTAGTTCGGTGTGCCTTCTATAGAATTTGATCTCACAAATTCATGACTCAAGAAAAAAAAGAAAAATCTTTAGCAACAAGCAGCTTGTAATTAAACAGTCTTAGTTTCTACCATAGGAAAACTCCTATACAACTGCGAAGTGTTTGTGATGGAAAAGGTACAAAATATTTGTTGCACTATCTATCTCCTTAGCATGCAAGGGAAAGGAAGATTTCCACCTAACTTTGTTCTGCAGTTCATTAAGCATCCTGGAAACAATCCTGGTGCTAATTAGCAATACCTTCAGCTCTGTTGTATTTTTGTTTATGTGTACCATAAAATACTATTTGAAATCTCAAGCTCCTCTTTTTCAACAGGTATGTTGGTATGGTACCATCACCAAAAATTGGGCAGGTATCTCCTTTGGCTTTAGGCAGATGACCTGTGATGAAAGGTAAGGCAAGCCATCCCTCTAGGGATTTATATGGAGCTACAGAAAATACCTGCCAGCCATAAGTCAAGTGTTGTGTAAACTAAGAGAATCTGAATGTAAGCTATGGAGAGGGCTTCTCATGTCCCTCCTAGGAAAAAGATGGAGCTACAGAAGAAGAATGACAAATGAACGAGAAACTTATCACTGTGAACAAACCAAGCTTTACTCTCCAATGAAATTCACAGTTGAAGGGTCTGAGAACAATAATTATATTCTGCTACAGTCAGAAATGTGCCTAGGAACACAGCAGTTGGAGACACTTAAGTTTTGGAGTAATGTGATTACAACCTATGGTATGTCTGAAGAGAACATAATTCTGTTAGTGGACTCTTCCAGACAGTGGACAAAGGTCTAATAACGTATAATGGCTGTGAGAAGAAACCAAACAAATTTTAGCTCAGAAATACACATTTACTTTAGTAGTGAGGCTACTGAAAAAGCTGGAATAGCTTCTCAAGATTTTGTGGTGAACTCTATCACAGAGGGTTAAGATTCTTTCTCCTTCAAATGACATAAGTACAAATACAAACTAAATCTGGGTAGTTTTATGCCCTAGGCTAGATAAGGAATTGCAAGGATTCCTTTTCACTGCACAATGAATGAATTAAGAGCAGAAATGTGAAGAACAGAAGTGCTAGCAAAAAGGCAACAAAATTCTTTAATTTTTTTTTTTAAATACTGTTTTCAACATCATGGCATGCAGTGTTTTGAATGTGGACAACTGGCAGACTTGGACTCCTTCAAATTAGATGGCACTTGAGAAAAGGCCCATCTACCTGATTGCTCCATGCTGACTGCAAAACAGTTTTGACAGGCAAAAATATGATGTTTTAGGTATAGCTAATATATTTATACTAAAAAAAGTTTAGTAGTCAAGGAGCCAGCAACAGTGCATTAAGACACAGAAATGAGCTATAATGCTGATAAAGTATAATTTGAGTATCTAGGGTAGGCTGGAAGGCTAAGTAGTGTAGTAATCAATTATTATTGAGGGGATTAGGACTGAAGAAGTCTATTGAAATAAATGTAATCAATATAAGCCAATTATTTAGTGACCTGTGCTTGTACAAAGACAACATAAGCAGATTTGATGATTATTCATATGTTCACAAGCAACTCTAACGTAATGATTTATACAGCAATGCAGATACATACAGATCTACATAAACATTCCATATTTTGGGGACAAATACCTAGAATTCAAGTGCATATGAATGTTTGAAGATTGTATGTAGATTCAATTTAAATTATCTGCCTTGCCTTTAACAGATTTTCTATCATCCTGCTGGTACAAGAACAAAATTTAACCCTGGACAACTCGTGGCCACAGGACAAGGCAAATAAGCCTTGGTGGCTTCTTTTTACATCCTATCAGTTTCTTAAGTTTCTTTGTCAGAACATATGAGTTTGGCTCAGGCAAATGCCAGTTTTTTTCAGTAGGAAAGATCCAGGTGGTACCATCTTAACACTGTCATGCAGAAATGGCAATGGCAGAGGTCCCAAATGGAGTAAAGAAAGGCACATACCATGCGATACAACAGCCTTGGGTTTTTTCGCCATATAGTGAAACTGCCAAGCCAAACTAAATATGAATTTAAAAAGTCACCTAACTGAAGCCATGTTACTTATTTTCTAGTTTTAGAAGAATGTATTAAATAACTTTACTAATCACAAAAACAGTGCAGATCAGAATAGGGTGTCCAACTCACATATGTGAATGAATGAGAGACTTTAGCTGAGTTCATCCTTATTAGACTGCACGTCCACTTTCTGTTTCTTGAGGCATCTCAGCTGTACGTGGTTCTCCCCTCTCTTTTTTCTTCTGAGTCCAATACATGAACCTTTCAGTTAGACTGTCCCATAACCTACCTCACCAGCCCTACCACCACCAGCTCTGCAGGAATCTTTTGCATGCAATCTACACAGACGTCCCTGCAACTTCACAAGTGTTTCAAAAAGATGTGTTCTTTTCTACCAAATAACAGAAACTAAAATGCTTGGACTCAATTATTGGAAGAAGGGAGGATGATCAAAAGCAAGCAGAACCTCTGAGAAGTGACAGTCTCCAGTGATCTTTCTGAGATAAGGCATAGCGATAATGGAAACCTCTCTTCTCTCTACTTGCAGCATAACCTCAGTGCTGGCACCATTACTCATGCTGAGTAATGCTTTAATATGTAAATAATCTCACAGAGTAAATAAGAGTAGTAAGAATGACAGCACTGATGTTAAAACCCAGCAATGATAAACTGAACGTTAAGTGCATAGCATGGGCACAGAGAGCAGAATTCTTTGGACCACATGTAAATGTCTACATACAATGCCAATGAAAATGAGAAAGGTTTTCCCTTTGTATAGTCTGGATGGTTATCTAATTCCAGAGTAGATACCTGTCTTTTGTCAAGTGGATTGTACCCCAAAAAGGCAAGGTAGCCTATTAGCTTGGATGTGAACAGTTATACTGCAGTTCTACAGTTTTGTTCTTTTTGAGTATGCAGTGGCTTAGATCCACATTATTACCCAATGCATTACACTACCCAACCACCTGGAGGAAGGGATGTTGCATCCGGGGCATTACAGATGCTTCTCTGCTAAAGGAGACAGAATGGCTGTGTGTCCATTGCTTAATAACTCACACTAAGCAATGCGTGGGATTAAAAAACATTGTGTTTTTTATTCACTCATTAACAGTCTATCCACAAATGCTAAAAAGCTATAAAATTTATAACGACTTGTGCACTATAGATTTTACAACAACATCTCAAGGGAGGGTGGCTGAACAGCTTTTAAAGCACTGGGTGACAAGCTGACAAATTTTGTCTTCCTGAAGTTTGCAGTAAGATGCCAATATATTATTTAAAGGACAAGTGATATGGCATGTGATATCAGGTAAAGATATCTTGATTTATGTGGACTGTGAAGCATACATGCACAATTAGGATCCTCTTAATACAACAACTATTTTATCATCATCATGCCACAGACAAGATGCACATAATTATTAGGGGCTTAGGAGAAGCAAATTTGGCAGTTAAAAGCAAATACTACATTGCAAAAGAAGAAAATCATGGCTAATGACCATAGCTGAGGAAAAACGCGGAACTCAAGGATGACTGTTTGACAGTGAATTTTAAGATGAAAAGTATGTTACAGGGATCGGTAGTTAATGAAAAATCATTTTCCAGGTAGTATTCAGCACACAAATTTCCACTTGTATGGATCTTCAGCAGAAAAATGTCAACAAAGTACTCAGCATGGCATGGCTTTACTACAGTGGCTTATTCTGAATGCAAACATAAGGACGGTGCTGATCTTTGATAAATATTTGTAAAGCTTCTGTAATATGAAAAGCAAGCAACTAGAAAGTTGACAAATTCGAAAAATGCTTCAGGGGAAACACTGGACTTGATTAGGTGTGCATTTACAGTCCATAAGGCATGTGGGGGAGAGTAACAGTTTGAAGAGGAAAATCCCACACAGCTCTGTGCGGAGGGTTCAGAGAAAACCCTCAAGCCTCAAAGAATCCTAACATGATTAAGAGGAAAAAGCTGAGCCAGAACAAACTAGTCATGGATACAGCTGAGTAAAGTTTCACATGAAAAACACTGTAATATGAAGATGTACTCAAATAAAAAGTAGAAACTGAAAAGAAATAGAGTGTCAGAACTGCCTCTGGCTACGTTTTTGTCTTCAAACTGTTCAGGCTAACTGGGTGCTAATTAGTAACTTTTTTTTTCCCCGCCAGAAGAAAAGTAACGCCAAGCCCATGCCAAAGCACACAGCGCTGACGTTTAGAGCAAAGGCAGACAGTGGTGCTTCCATTTTGGGAAGTAAAAGAAATTCTTGAAGAACTCAGAAATTGATTCAATAAGTAAAGAAAATCAGATTCGGAAATGTAGCCTTAGAAATGGCTCTGCACTCACAGTTAGAGCAGAGGTAACTTGCGGGGAGGGGTGTCAGTTCCGCTACAAAGAGCCAGGATCACTCACATCCTACAGCAACCAGCAGGGTGGGAACACAAGGCCAGTGCCTCTGAACAAGGCAGGAGGAGGGCTCCCACAGAGCACAGTGGGACAAACTTCGCCAGTAGTTCCCACAGGTTTGCTGATTCTTCCCAAGAATCATGAGATGTGCTCCCTCTGTGGGCCTATAAACCCTCCTCTCCCAGGAGAGCAATGATTCACACGATGCCTGCGGCTTTCAGGCCATGGACAATTTGGCTTAACTTTTTCTTCTGTGTGTTCATGTATGGATGAGAAGGGATAATTAAAGTCTGTGACATAATGAGCTTGTTGTGATATTATGCCTGGATTGTCTAAGTCAATATTTTTGAGATGAAGTGTGAGCTCTGGAAAGGAAAGAAAGCCAGAGAGGAGGAAAATGTGCTATCTGGAGAAGAAGCAATGTAAGATACCACTACTAAGAAAGAATGCAAGTGCTATGGTACATTCTATATTGGTTTATATTCATTGATGCAAGCTACTGGACATTCTGCTTTCCTCCACAAATAAGCACACAGAAAGAGGAATGCAATTTTTAAGCAGCAGCTGACATCTCAAGAGAAATACTGAAAAACATTCTTACTAGGAGGAATTCTCTTGGCATAAAATATAGGTTTTGCAGTTCGCTTTTTTTTTTTTCTTCCTTTCTTAACCACAACATTTCAATGAAAACAGGATTGTTGAGTTTTATTCAAATGTCCAGTTCTCAGCTAGCATTCCCATTTAGTCACTAGGGACATTACTGGAGTTTCCATAACCCCACTGGGCTGTAGAGTACTTAATGCTATCAGCCAGATCTTGAGCTGCAGCCAGTACTTGATCAGTGCACAAGGGAAATGTGGGTAGCAAAAGTATTTCCTGCAGTTTCTGGTGGTGGCATCTGTGCCAGTTCCGATCCCAGCAAAACACTTTTAAAAATCACTTTATTAAGTGGGCTGAGGATTCAGCTGCATGCCTGGGAGATTCTCCCAGCACCACCCTGTGGCCATGAATTGAGTCCAGAAACTGCAACCAGCCCAGGCAGGGTGTCAAACACCACTGATAGCTGTAACCAATTTAGTCAAAAAGACTGATAGTACATGCGCTGACTTCTATCTGTGCCCTGTGGACTGCTCCAGATGGAGCTCAGGGTTCTTTTTTGTCCTATTATTTGTCGTGGTGTAACAGGTAAGATGATTTTGGTTAATGTATTTCCATAAGCACCTTTAGCAGAAGAGTGCATAATTTATATAACTTATCCAAAGAGTGGATAATTTATACATGAAAACATCTGCCCATTCATGTTCAGGAACAGATCGATTGTCATAGGAATAATGGATTCCAATAATCCATTTAAAGTTGGGGAAGAGGGATCAGTATTTGGAAGAACTAACAATAGTCCCCTGTTATAATGAAAAAGGTGAATGGTGTATAGCAAAGCAGTCTCAGAATAACAGCTGTGCAGTTAAATGAGCATCAAGTTGTTACTGAAATGCTGAGTTCAGAGAAGCAGAGAGCTCGGGGAGGATGGAGGTGTTGTAAAACTGACAGCAGAGCCAGCAATTCCCTCATCTGAGAATCCCAAACTGAGAGTGCTGAGCATGTAGAGCTGACAGTAAAAACAGAAATGTTCACAAAAGCCTAAGGGCTATTCAGCCTGCAGATGAGTCTGTAATTCCACCCATAGTGCTTCCAACTGGAACATAACAACAAATGTTACAACACCAGATGGGGGAAGTAGCATAAAACTGAAAAAATGAAGAAGCCAAAACTCTTATTTAAAAACAGCACAAATTAGTGCTTATGAGATTATGATTAAGTTTACTGCCAGAGCAAGGGCAGTTGATCTGTCTCTCTTGAGTCCAAGCAGCTCACTTCAACATAGCTGCACAGAGGCAAAACAAATAGTTCTATGAAGTGCCCTAAATGTGGGTTGAACCAACAGGAAAAAACTCCTTAAGATTCGGCCGTGTGTAAACACATAATGCCCTGGTGCAAAAGCAACACAACTTAACCAGGCACTCTGTAAACGTGATTACACGCAAACTGCAAGCATCGAAGCAGTAAACTTCATTCCCCTGTATTTGCACCAGGAAGGGAGGAGCTGACTGCTCATCAAGCCTGAATGTAGCAAGCAAATACAGCGTGGCACTGTAAAACTTTTAACATACTGGGAAAGGGTAACAGATAATAAACAAAAAAGCATACTGTAATATGAAAAATGTTGTGTATCATTGTATATGACAAAATATACAGATGGAAAGAATACAATAACAATGAAGATGTTGCTGGCATTAACATCAAGTGGTGGAAAAATATTAAGTGGGATTGCTGATGTAGGCAGACTGTCCAGTAAATGAATTCAGATAGAAACCAAAGCTAACTGGCAATACTTCAGGCAGAACATTCCTGCAAACTGCTGAGTCTGAATTTATGTAATACATTTTGATGATACAGAGAAAAAATTAATTACATTTATATTTACTAAGTTGGTGGTACTGGAAACAGCAGAAAGAGGATAATATACAGAAGTTCAGAGAGATTCAAAGTACTACCCCGAAGTGGAGTGAGGAGGAGGGAGGGGGAAGTATGCCCTGAATGAGAAATAATGGTGTACAGAGGAGCAGAGAGAGAAGCAGAAGCACATCATATAGAAAGCAAAATGAAACTGAGATTCAGGAACAGGTCATATAGGATGCTTTAGCAGAAAAAGACAGAAACTGGGTGAATAATGATGCATCTAGCTGGGCTGCTTGTGAGTGTCTGTGGGCCCTGCAAAACTTGGCTGCCTGTCTATCCAAGTCTTTCAGAGGGGGGCACCAATTTTTGGGATAGGGGGACAGAGTGCAGTTCTTTCTGAGGCACACACTGCCCTCTTGTACCTACAATTCAAACGTCACGATGAAAGAGTGAGGTTAAACTGCTAGCTTGATTGAGATGTTCCTCAGACCTGTGTGTTGGCTGAAGCCATCTGAACACACATACTGATGTCTCGAGGTTGAGACAAGGCTAAAAAGACACAAGAAACAGGTTCTCAATCTGCACTACTGAGCAGAACACCGCATTTTGTGTACTACTGTCATTTAGCAGTGCCAGGCCTGGCACTGTGCCTCCTGCCTTTGATGGAAGTGCCTTTGCCCACCTTACCTTTGGGCCTCTGTCAGATCAAATATCTACTCCTGTGGGTATCTGCTGCAAACAGCTTCTTGCCTGTGCACTGGATGATGGTGTGACTATCAAGATTTTAGGGGACTTGATTGAAAGAAACCCAGAGGGATATACCAATTTTTGTTAGCCAAGAATTTCTATTTCCCTGGTGATGTTTCTTTGTGCTTCCAGGCTTAAACATGTGGGATGAAAGTCTCGAGGAAGACTGCTGTGCTAGACAGAGACAAAAGTAAGGAAAGGCACCTGGAAATAACTGGGCGAAAGCAAAGAAAGCAATTTCTTTCATGTAGTGGAATGCTGCACTTAGGAGAAGAGCTGACTGAAAGGAACTAGTGCCAACCAGAAAGAAATTTAGATCATAATTCAAAAGAATATGTTGCCACAGCCAAGTGTTGAAATATCCTTACTTAGGGCAAATGTCCTAAATGACTGCAATGGGGTAGGAAATGCCCTTCAATTTCCATTTTCTTTCTCTGAAAACAGTGGATACAGCTTTCCCTTTACTGCCTGTGCACTTTGAGCAATACGTTGACTGAAAGCAAATGCCTTTTTTGGTTGTTTCTCCAACCCCCACAGCAAAAAAAAAAAAATCAAAAAACAAACATTAAAAACCCAAACCCTGTAGCTGTGAGGCAAAACAAGTCCTAATCTGAAATTGCACAGAGGACAGATAGGAGTTCCAGTATTACTGGATAATAAAGAAAACTGCACTGAAGTGAGTGACAGTATTCACTGAAAGGAATTAATCAACCCTGAAATAGAGAGAAACTCTATTAAAAGCAAAAGATGTTCTAACTGGTTTATTAGCGATTTCTTGTAGCAGAGACACACATTCCGTGGTCTTCATGTCAGCATTGCCACAGTAAGGGTTCGTGGTGTGACTGCTCATCAGCTTGTATATAAAGAGAGTCCACAAGCACCTGCTTTTCAATCTCAATTTGAAATAACATTCCTAGGACTTTTTCAACCGGAGAAGTTTCCACTTGTATGAAGTTCCATCTTCATTTTGTCCCCATTAATTTTTTTTCTATTGGATTTAAGCATTAGGGAAAAAGTGTAAGTAAAGAGTTACATGATTGCAATATGCTTTTAGCCTACGAATATCCATTTAGAATAACTAAGAGAAAATAAATGGCTCTCTTTCTCCTCTTCCTCTCTTCTACTCTCCAAAGCATGTGCTGTCTTTTCAGCAGGGTTTTGCAGTGTTTTCTTGCATATTCTTACAGTCTATTTTTAACACCTAATTTTAGTGTGATTCACAAGATCAAAGTCTTTGCTGTCTCAAACAAGGTACCACCAATCCTCTACAAGAAACCTAAAGCAACCCATGACACAGACATCTATTTGTGCTCTTTTAGGCTCAGAGGCCACACAAAACCTTTCCCTCCTGTCTGCCTAAGACGAACACTAATGACAGCTCCAGTCGATTTGCTTTTCAGTGGTGAAAAGGAGACTCCTGGAACACCTTAAGGCAAGAACTGCGTCTGCTCCAGGCATGAACACGACCATTCTGGGTGATGTTCCCCATTACTGTTCGGAAGACTGGCTTTGTCTTGGATTAAATTTAACAACAGTTAGGAAAAGAAGATCAAAATCAGATTTTCTTGGGACAGGCAACATCTTCATCTCAATCTCAAAAAGAGAAATTACAGTGTAGGCTAAACTTACCAGCAGTTTCAATTGAGCTCAACTAAGTTACATCAGTTTAGCAAAGAATGACAACTGAATGAAAACCTGTTTTGCAGTGTAACAAAACCACAAAGCTTTGAAAAGCCAGAAGGTCAGATTTTGAATGTGGGCTCTTACAGAGCAAGGGTTGTGGGGCTGCATTCCTGATGCCTCCACGTAATGAAAAGCAGTGACCTGAAACTCAAGGCATTTTTACATAAACAAGAGTAACATCAGGATTATGCCCAGAATTATGGAAGTGCTGAAGTCATAGAATGATAGAATGGCCTGGGTTGAAAAGGACCACATGATCATCTCGTTTCAACCCCCCTGCTATGTGCAGGATTGCCAACCACCAGACCAGGCTGCCCAGAGCCACATCCAGCCTGGCCTTGAATGCCTCCAGGGATGGGGCATCCACAACCTCCTTGGGCAACCTGTTCCAGTGTGTCACCACCCTCCGAGTGAAAAACTTCCTCCTAAATATCTAATTTAAACCTTCCCTGTCTCGGTTTAAAACCATTCCCCCTTGTCCTATCACCATCCACCCTCGTAAACAGCCATTCTCCCTCCTGTTTATATGCTCCCTTCAAGTACAGGAAGGCCACAATGAGGTCTCCCTGGAGACTTCTCCAAGCTAAAAAAAAAGCCCAGTTCCCTCAACCTTTCCTCATATGAGAGGTGCTCCAGCCATCTCATCATCTTAGTGGCTCTCCTCTGGACCCACTTTACCTTTCTTCTGTGCCCCCAACTCACAGAAAAATTCAAGACCTGGAGATCTCTGTGTTGCAAACGCAATACGGTGGGTTAACATTCAAAATCAGACTACAGAACAAGTATTCAAGGCCAACAGCATCTGCAGTAAAAACAACCTGCTGCCAAGAATATTATTCCTGTTCTAAGACAAGATCAGACAACTTGACAAATGGCATCATTAAATGAAAGACGGAAGTATTTCTGAGAACATGACCAATAGTCCATGCTGCAATGTACCCCAAGCTTCTTCAAATCCCCTAAGCCATTTAATGGCAGAAATGGATATTTGACTGACATGTTATGATTTCATCGCTTACTGTACACCACTTTAGCTTAAAAGTCAGTCAAATGTGACACAAACGATCAGAAATCCAAAGGTACATGATAGTTTTCAGCTTGGATACCTGCCACAATTTTATACAGCTGCTATCCAATTTGGTACAAAAGTGGTGGAGCAATCTGATCTTGTACTTCACTGACAAACCAGATTGCATCTGCGCAACTTGGCATAACTTTGTGTGCTGCTCCATCGAGATGAGAACTTGATGTAGTCTACTCAAGGGATCATGCTCTGTAATAAAATCAAACAAACCAAGAATCCAGAAAGCACATATGAATTTCAGAAATCCTTTAGCTTTCAGAATTGAAAGTAGGAATATTTGAAAAGACAAGTCTGAGTGTTTGAGGTTATTAGAAGATGAGGAAGAGGATGACACAGCAGTGAAATGGGTAAGTGTTGCTATTTGGAATCAACAGAGTGAAACGATAATAAGGGAAAGGTGGATGACTCTGCTTCCAAGCCTAGGCAATGGTATATAATTGAGAATATAAATAATTCCAGCAAAACTAAGCTGGAAAAACAATACTATTTCCAATAAATGTTCACAAAATATAGATTTTCTAAGGTACTAAGTTTTTTAAGATGCAGATGGGTCCATTTTCACCCAGCTCCTGCTAAGAAATGCTGCTAAGAATGTGAAGCGATCGATTCCCCAGAGCTTCTAGCTTCAGGTTTCCTCTGCAAACTCCTATTGAACACTCTTCTGAAATAGTCAATAACCATGTGACAAAAGGCCTTTTATGTGTGTCTGTGAATAATGACTGCCAAGGCAGTCACTCAACAGCGATAATAAGAAATAGTTAAAATTCCTTCTGTTACACGTACATAGCAGTAATAACAACTAGCTAGCAAGTTCATGCATTTCAGAAAGACAAAATATTCTCCCTTCAGAAAAGAAGATGACAAACGTTAAAAAGACTGACCAAAGGAGAATTGAGGTTTTAATTAAAAAAGCCAGGTTTACAAACAATAAACTTGCCTTTGGGATACCCTCAGAGGAGATAAACAGGGGGAGAGAGAGGGAGTGCCTCCGGCTAGCTTGCCATTAGCACAAAGGAAAACAATTGCAGGGCTTAGGGAGGATTTAGCTTTAACAAGTGCTTCTCACAGAGTAATGTCATTGCACACTATTGTTCTGTATTTGGGATGAAATTAATTTCCAACTCTATATTAACGTTTTAGAGACCCTGCTTGATGGAGAAATAAAATCCTTTGGATTTTGCTACATCACCAGATGTAGCAAAGGCCATTTTGAGATTTGGTGAATTTGACCGCCTGTTACCTGTAGAACACTATTAAAATGAAAAACAAATATATAGAAAATTGGTTTCCTTCTATAATGGACAGCAGGTATTTCAGAACATTGACAAGTTGAGTGTTCAGAATCAAATCAATAAGGAAAATAAAACAAAGGGGAGAATTTTAAGTTTATTTAATTTTATATCCGCATCATTTTATTCCTGTGTTATAATTAATCCACTGAAACTGTGACATGGTGCTTTCAAGCCACACAGCAGTATAATGAAAACTCCACTGTGATGGAGTAGGTGTTTTCCACAAGAAAACCTGTTCAGCTAGGTAACAGGAAACAATTCGTTGCCTTACCATAAGGTAAGACAAAAGTGGTGATTTAGAGAGTAGCGAAAGCAGAAATTTTAGCACATGTGGGGAAGCCCATTTTCTGCTCTTTATTAGTATTAGCTCAACAACTGTCGTCGTTCATCTCTGCAGGGCTCCTTTCTCGCTGCATTCCCCAAGCTGAGAGGAGCCCTCTGGAAGTCGCACAAAATTGGCTTTTGCTACCATATTAGGAATCAAACAGAGCAGCAAAAGCCCCTGGCTGAGTTGGATAAATCAACAGGGAACGCATTTGCCTTCCAGCCAAGTGAGTACAGCAAAGTGATTCAGGAAACAAAATAAATAATAATTAAAAAATGAATCCTAAGCAGTAAGCAGTAGGACTTAAAGCTTCTTTTTCTGTTTGACTTTTATCATACTTCCTACTGAAGTGTAGAAAGAAAGTAGATTTCCAGATATGAGAAAATCTTCTTCCTTAAATTTCTTTTTGCTATGGAGTGAAATAATACCAAGACACATATCAGTGATCAGTGTCAAATGTTTTTAACACGTTATTTTGGACTGGACAGCCATCATGATACCAGCGATCACCCACTGTACTCAAAGTGCAAGCTTTGCTGGTGATTCAGCAGTTTGTGTGTAAAGGCAGAACGTGGAATCACTACGGTACTTGTGTACTACAGTATGTGTGTACTGCCACATTCTGAACAACATTTAATAGAGAGGGTCTGTAAAATATCTAATCCATTTTGCAGTTGGTGAAAGGATGCAATTCCACGTAGATGTGATCAAGATCTATAGATCCTGTGTAAACAAGGCAAAGCCAAATAAGAACGTGCCAGGAAAATATGGTAAAGACTTGCTTCTATTGTAAAACATTTCACTTCTGTTGTAACCCATTTTGGGAAGGCAAACTGCATAATGAACTCTTTTTATCCATACCTCGTTCTAACCCATAGCCATGGGGCTCCTAATACGTCCTTTGTCTCACACAAGCAAAATGAATGAGGTGATTACCCCACAGAATTTAATTCAAAGGGTTATGAAGATAGGAGCAGAAATCCTATTTTGCCCATGGAAATGTCACCACCTCTTCTGAGAGAGAGAGTTTGTGGAAGAAGGTAACAGTATAAAAGGAGATTGCATGTATGTCTAGCATTTGATTAGAGGAAGGAAATCAGCAGGATTCTGTCATCCAGCATGTAGTCACAGTATAAAAATAAACAATTACTGAGGGACTGCAGAAATAAGATGGCAGTCGTGGCTTTCTATGGCTTTAGAAACAAGAAAAAAAGCTGCTGTTTCCTAACTACTAGTTCTCCTTCTCCAGCACACTAATTTCATTGCTGTCTTTTTTCCTTTTCTGCTCAGGCTTTGTAGCTGCATGCTGTTGTCTGCTCCACATGCGCTGTTTTCCAAAAGCCAGTCCTAGTCAAATAGCCACAAAATATATGGACATTAGCAAACAAAACCTGTATGTATTACACTGCGAATTGTGGCCAGATACGCCTATCCACTCCAAAAACATGAAAGGAAGGAAAACCAGAAATTGACAGTTGGCTGCTGGCCAACTCTTTGTATGAATTTCCCTTTGCCCCATAATTACCAAAACTGACAATTTTTTCCCACCTCACTCTCTTGAAAGCTCAACTTGTGAACCAACAGGAAGATCAGAAACATGCTGGATGTCACTGAGCACTCATCTACCCTGGGGCCTGGGACAGCCCTGCGGTTAAAAGTGACTTCAGGTTGATTGAACGGCAGTGTGGTGGCCTCCAGTGGATGCAGTCAGATAACAGCCTACAACAGTCTTGCTGGGTTCATTTTTCTTCTTTTAGCTGAAGTGAGCATGAAAGTTGCATTCTGTTTGCTCAGTTTTGTTTTGCTTCTCCTAATAAGCCGGGGCGCTGAGCAGGAATTCAGCAGGAACAGGGGATGGTGGGGCTTAAAGCCCTGTTCCCTTCCATTCCTGATTGGGGGATCTGAATCTATACTGTTGATTGAAAGGATATGAGCAGGGCAGAATACAGGGCAGAGAATTTCCAGAAGACTCAACTTTGCATCAAGTTGATTTGGTTCTCCTTTGGAACACAGTTAGAACATCTTCTGTAATAAGGAATATTGTTCAATTAAGAATTAGTGTATGAGGAACAACACAACTTTGGCAGCAGAAGTTGCAGATTATAAAGAAAAGCAGTGAAAAAAAATGCAAAAAAAAAAGTAAAAAAAAAAGTAGTGTTTATACTGCTACACATTCCATCAATTAAATTCCTCAAATCAATTAGAAATGAAAGAAGAATGAATGGGATATACTCTGAATCCTTCCAGCACAAGTTTGGTATCTCAATTAGATTTTCAAAAAAATAAAGGCTTAATGTGCCTTTAAAGCTTCAAAGTGAGCTCTGATGTACAAATTTGCTACAACAATTTCCCCACTGCACTGCAACAAGGCATTTCAGGTTTGTTTCTCACAGCACTGCTCTCACTCTAATCATGGCAAATTCGAGACAGGGCTGTAAGCAGAGCCAACAGAAGCTTCTGAAAGGCTCAGTATCTTTCTGCTTCTCCTGGAATTATCAGTATCTTCGTTTCATGAACTTCTGAACTGGCCGTAACCATGTCCCAGCATGTTAAAGGATTGTCCTTCACCCAATGCCAGACTGTGAAAATATAGTGGATTACAAAAAGATTTGACATTTATTTACAAAATACACATGTACCCCAACTTCGTATGTTTTACTTTTTGTAAGGAGGTGACTTTGCCAACCATTTCTAAAAGATTAAAAAGCCTTCTGTGTCATCTCATATATCTTCATTCAGTCTCTAATGCAGCCAGAGAGCACAAAGGCTGAGAGAAAACCTTTTATCATTCAGAGTTATTGACTGGGCCAGAATACTGTATTAGGCACCTCAGGAAACTTTTAGCTAAAACTTGCTTGTTTGAGAAATGGCTGACCTTGTAGGTGAAGGAAAACAGGCATTCTCAAATGTCAAAAATGTTGCTATCATCTAGAAATCAAGCACATCTTAGGGAAAAAAAGGTCTATTTACTGACTAGAGACAACGTACTGAAAAACTCTGGCATTGATATTCAAGCCAGCAGCCAGCTCCTGTAAGCACTGTATCATTAGAGAAGTGAGACTACAAAATCAACTGTATGCAAGCTTTAAAAATATTGCACCACTGCCAACTCTTATGATTTTATTACAATCCCTGAGGTATATGGTGTATTTCTTGAAGCTTTTGTTTCTCAGCTTTAATTTCAAATCAGAAAGAACATCGGTAACCCTTATGGCTAGAAAAAAGATCTGAAAGCACAGAATCCAAAGCTTCAAGTCAAGAATCATTCATTCATGACTACTTAAAATGCATTTATTTTTAAGCAGAGAGAAATAATTTTGATGCTACTGTCCTCTGATCACCAACAACACACCATAAAACTAAGCTCCTTCTGACCTTTTTTCTCACATCTTCTCATAGCTTCCATTTCAGATACCATCAATATGCAGTGCTAAAAGCTTTAAAAGCGTAGTTAGGAAGGCCTTTTCCCAGCAGTTTTTCTGACATTTCACCCAGAACACTTTCAGAATGGAGTGAAGTCAGAATCAGTCAAAAGAAAGGCTTCAGAAAATTCCTCCTGGTTTCCTCTGATGTGGGATGCTGACACCCCTAACTGATGCCCACACAGAACCAGGCAAAGCATTAACACAGGCAAAGAAAAACAACCAGAGCTACATTAGTTACTTACTGTTGGGTCAGCAGGAATTCACCCACACAGGCGTTCTCACAATTCTGGTAAATATTTGTCTAGCTGCTGCAGTCACTGGCTACAACTGTACTTACTGTTGGGAAAACACTTATCACTAAATTTCCTGTAGCCCTCTTCCAGCTGTAAGTGTGATACAAAGCTACTTTGTCAATTATTATTTAGGCTTCCTCCTGAGGAGAAAATAAAGCAATTTAGAAGACTAATCAGACAGAAGTAGAGTTTTGAAATGCTGGACTGAAGAAACCTCCCTGCAGTTTCCCCAGCAAACTGGCTGTGCCATGTATTCTCAGGTAGTGCCTGTTTCTTCTGATTTAGTTTTGTTATGGCCCAACTTGGAGCTCTGGTGAGTGTGAAAGCAGGGTGGTGAGCAAGGACAGTGGATGCCACAGAGCAACCACTCCTACCTTGAGGCTCCTTGGGCAGCTGCTCCCGTCAGACAGAAGCAGGGCAGCAGCTGGGCTGTGCTCCTACTCAGAATCAGGTCTCTGCTAGTCAGAAAGGGAGGTAAGGGGGGGGGGGAAGAGACAGTTTACTGTTTCACTGTTATCCTAAAGGTTCCTGATTATCCCTGATCCCAACACACAGTGTTCATGGGATCTCTTCAGTTTATTGTGCTCAATTAAGAACACTAGGTTTCCTTGCCCCAGTCTGTTGAAGGTTTGGATCAGCTTAGCCACGTTTATTCTGCTTTCTATTTATGTCGTGACTATAAATGGTAACTATCTCCTATCTGTTTACATTGTACCCAACACAACCAGATTCACCTCTGAAAGTTACTTTGAGGGTAGATTAAATAGAATTTCATTTTCTTGGTTTATAGCACAGGGCATCCGACTTCCACTGACAGTTGCCTACAACTGAATCAAGAAATTTCTCTCCACAGTTCATTGCACAAGGTACCTTGTTTATTCTTCATCAGATTTTATTCATACATTTAAAGCAAAGCAGGAACACAGCAAGCAGTCAATCTGGTTTTTAGCATACATGTGCACTATTTCACCAAATGATTACTTCATTGAGTTTGTATCTCTCAGGATGACTCTCTTATTGCCTACATTATCAAATCCCCACACTGCTCTGAGGTGCTCTGACAGAGTTTAAAAAACCTGATGAACTCAAAGACCTCACAATAGCTGCAAGTCTCTCAAACCTGTGTGTGTGTGTATATGTGTGTGTGTATATATATGTGTGTATAAAATTAACAATGGAAGCTTCAGCTCATCTGGTAGCATTTGCTGATGATTTGGCATTCCCCACTTCATGTCAGGAATTGCAAACAATACGGTAACACAGCTATTAACAAATACAAAAATTCAGAAATTGGAAACAATTATACAGTTGAGCATATTATGTAAAGTAATGCCTTATAGAAGTCTTATAGCTATCATAAACTGCTTATAACTTCAGCTTGTTATAGTGACAGTACTGAGTATATTCAATTTTGTTTAAAAAGACAACATCTCTCTTTCATCTGTTCATTGCAGTAACTTCTGTTCAAAATACAAACAACAATTAG
Source organism: Tympanuchus pallidicinctus (assembly GCF_026119805.1). Lineage (NCBI taxonomy): Eukaryota > Metazoa > Chordata > Aves > Galliformes > Phasianidae > Tympanuchus > Tympanuchus pallidicinctus. Next base: position 24,811,214 of record NW_026294802.1, read on the forward strand.
AAGAAAGACTGAAAAGGTTTTCTCTGTTTTTGTGGTGCTCCATCAGTCTCCCAAAGAACTAGATGAAAACCTGATTTAAGTCCTGGAAGAATTAACCAAATAGAATTGGAAGCAAACAGCAACCCATTAATATCCAGGCCTAGAATAAATAAAACCAGCTGATTGAATTCAAATGAGACAAAGATGCAAGAAGTTAGCCAGCAAGTCTTCACATCATTTTTTCAAAAGTTTAAAGAAAAGAGGCCATGGAGATGGGTGTCATAATGTATCTTGCCTTTTCTTATGATAAACAGAGTGAGAGAGAAAGCAGAGGTAGGGAAGGAACACTGAACACAGTGGTTAAATGTACCTGGAAGGTGACTGAAAGCAGTTGAAGTCCCTCCTTCAATGAATATTCAGCTATTTAAAAGAATAATTTGGGTACAGTTAATCCTATCCAAGTACCTACCCAAGAGGACTCCCCTAGGAAGGAGGAGATCTGATTCCCTAATGCAAATGAAGTTTACACTCTTCAAATGCTGACTTTGAAAATCCTCCTGGCTGCACTTGTTCCAATGATTAGATGCTTTGGTACCCGCAAGTCAAGTTTTGAGGAACTCAGAGGAGCAAGAACTAAACTGTTGTCATTATTTCCTAAAAGCTTCACTGCAAACACTATTTTTTCATGCCACTCTTCTCTATAATGGATACAGAAATTTGCTTTCCTTACACGGTGTTTAACTATCTTCCACTGGCATGATAAAGTAAGTCTGTGTTTTGCACCAACAAGACATCCCACACTGGATTTACTAGCAATTAAAAATACTGCATACAAAACCTTGGATAAACTGAGAAACAAGAATTGGCCAAGTCTGTTGCAGACTGCAGAATAACAGCAGAACAAACCTGGGTGAGCTCTGAGGAGTCTGTGAGAGGTGAGTCAGTGGAATTTTTGTTTGTCTTACATCTCTGTATGCCACACATAAAGACAGGGCACAGTTATAGCTTTTCTAGTCATGGAAGAACAATTCTACAGCTAGTGCTTAATAGACAAGACTGTTGATCAGTGAAAAATGTGTGCTCACTCCTAAGAGAAGAAAAGAACATTGTATTGCGTATTCAGATGCTAACCAGCACCCTGCTAACTCCCCATCACAGACTCAGTTCCCTGGCAGTCCCCATGCCACAAAAAAACAACTGTGCTGCCCTAAACTGCCTTCGAAGCAACCCCAGTGAGAAAAGAGTCAGAAACTAATTCTAATAAAGCAAAGACAAAAAGGCACTTAAAACTACATCAGATAATTTAAAATTGTGCAGAGCTCCCTGACAGAATAAATGGGAACATCACCATCTTTGGAGAAATTTTATCTGTTCAGATAAGCAGAGAATTGGGCTGATAATGCCCTACCAGATAAAATTACGTAACCACTTATCTGTAAAGGTTACCTTGGTTTTCTTTATAATGGAAATATCTCCACCAAAACAATTATTGAGCCGCTTAGTTATAAAGCCATGTGGGAACATCACAATTGCTATCATCAGTTTATGATTATCTTTCATTATTATTAATTCCAATAGTGCTATATAGTGATAATGAATCACAATGGGGGCACTGCTCCACTTATTGTAGCACAGTATAGCCACCAGACCTGAACAACCTCCTGCTACTGCAAGATAATTCTGTTGCACTTTGTCTTGTTTTCCTCTAATGTTCTTGCTCTCTCTTTTATCTTTTGTGCTCTCAGCTTCCTAATCTGAGCAAAACCAATGATAATATTTTCCTCTTTGATAAATGCCCTAGTGACATCTCAATTTTTATTCATATCAGTCTGCCTGTTTCAATTCAGATCAATAGTCAGATTCACCAGACATACTGAGACCAGCATGTGAAAAGGCATACTTATAGAAGCTTGAAAAGTCAGCCCTAAACACACCATTCAATACCTTAAATATCAGGAATGATGTGTGAACAAGCAACACTGTGTGCCCAGTTGTTCAAAATAACAGGATTACATTATTTTAGACATGATCTTACTGCTTTGCATCTTGCTAAATTATTTACACTTGTGCTGAATGGGCATTCAGTTGTGCCTTTACAGTTTGGTTGCTCTTTACATCATTTTTCAGACACAGCTACATGATTGAACAAGCCTTTTGTTGAACTAGAAAATCAGACTTATGCTCAACCCTACATCAATTCCCTAATAATGATTTTCCATCTTGCAATCTGAAGTTCAATTCAAGGACTGGTGGGAGATGAAAACTGACTTTTTTCTCATGAGAATTTGCCTAGTTCAGATCTGAACATCAACAAAATATATGCTACGAATGCACTGTCTTCATTCATATGTGAATAACTTTTTACTTACTCCCTCTTTATTTCTTGAGGGTAGCCCACATCCCTTTTTGGTATCTGAAATCCCCGCTATTATCTTGCACCAGATAAGTATTTACTTTTGACTGTAAACTCTTTTTTTTTTGTAGTCTACTGCTCATACACATTAGGCATGGTAGATGCTGCAAACACTTTTCACACCCTGACAGCATAACCCTCCAGTCTACAACAAGTCTGCCTAGGTCTAAAGCTGACTGATTTCCAGAAAGATACATCCTATGGATATACATCTTTTTTCAGTATGCAAGATGTAATGTAAGTGCACAGAGACTCTGACCTAATTCACTTATAGGTGTGTTTTGGAATTTTTATGGCATCACATCTTTGTGTGTGAGGGAATCTGTTAATACATTACTAACTTTCATAAACTCTTAATTTTCTTAGCACATTTCTGTAAGAATAATGATCATTTGACTAAGATCATGAAATGCTACATTAATTTAATATGCTCTAAGAACCTTATGTTTCATTTCTTTTCAATTTGAATACTTAACAGTGCTGAAATCAAGTTTTACCACAATATTCAAATGGCAACCTAGTGGCTGTTTTCTCTATCTCAAAAACATTTTGATGACAGCAAAATGAGTGTTTCCATAGCTGTTTTATTAATGCCTAAGTGGGGCAGAGTATGACAGCCTTTTCAGAATGGTTAAGATACCTGTTAGTTCCTGAAGGATCTCAATGCTAGAGCACGTTAATTCAAAGACTGTTGTTACCTCACGTTCTTGCGCTCTGTTATTCTGTTCCTAGCTTCAGCTCACTGCCATATGTAGCCTCATCTTGCTGCCTGGTATTTTCTCACATGTTTTGCACTCCCAGGAGGGCAGCCTAGAATCCGCTTGGCACAACAAGCAGCGCAGCCTGAACAAAAGGAATCTTCAGCTATTTCCTAATCTCATTTCTCTTAGTCGTGTCACAATAGGAAATTCTTATTCTCTATACTCAGAGGTCAAGTAAAGATTGTAATAATTCTCCAAGAGGATGTCTTTCTCTTTTCTTGGAAGTCTTACCGATGTATGCAGAATATAATGAAAAAAGCCCATTTCAGCTGATGGCCATCTTCTTGATATACATATTAGAACAAATGACTGTGAACTCTATCTTCTGTTTTTTTCCCTGTTCAAATTACAGCCCTATGCTCTCAAGTATTCCTTATTTAGGACTAAAAAAATGTTTTTTCCTCGTTTTCAAAATTCTTTTGTGGTACATGATAAGCTTGAACAACGCTCTTTTCAAATGACTTTCAGAAATCTGCTTGGAGGCTCATTTTGAGACCAATACAATTCTAGAAAGGGACTGCATATATTTTAGCTTTAGTCATTCACATATAGAAATGTCTTTTTCATCAAGTTTCTTTTAATAGGTTTCATTTTCTATGCACATATGATCAGAATAATAGATGATCTTTGCCCCAAACAGCCAGCAATACAAACATAGCCTAAGACTATGAACATTTTTATGTATATACCAATTCTCTTCCATCTCACAGGCTACTCTCAGAATATCAATTTAAATAACTTCTCTGAAAATACTCTACAGTATTCAATCTTTTATTCAGTGGTGGAATTAATAAAGTCTAGTAGTTAGCAGCGCTCTGCCATGAGTGAACAGCAGTTTATTACTTACTTTGGTAATTTACTTCAGTACTGAATGTACTTATAGGCAGAAAGAACAATTTGAGGTATGTAATCCTCTTTCTTTCTGCCAAAACTGTCATCTGATGAATCCTTCAATTAGCATGGCAATATTTACATGACATGAAAGTCAGAAATTACTCCCTGCTGGAGGCTGGTGTACAGAACACTGCTAGCTTACCATCATCAACTGTTTCTTTACACAGTTCAGCAGTGTTGGATCCTGATCCATGACCAAGACTACTGTGCACAAATAAACAGAAACAACATGATGGCTGTATTAAAGAATTATAGGCTAAACTGTCAGGATAGTCTCAATTGCTATTGCATTGCAGATTTTATTTTCTGTGTAATGAAGATGTTTTTGTTTTTCAGTCCTGGGCTGAGGCATTCATTAGAAGTGCTCAGAGCTGTGCTGAGCTTAGTCCAAGTTGGGTATGCAATGTTGGTATTTCAAGCTTTCCATAAATAACTCTCTGGGAATAATAATAAGTTGTAAAAGGAGAACAACCAAGCAGTATTTCAGAATTGTGCTATTAAACACCTTCTATACAAGCAAAGTAAGAAAAATAGTGTGTCTACGACAGGAAAGTGCCATTGAAGTCTATGAGATAAGAAGTTACACATTTCTTTCACACATACCATGAAAGCAGAATGGATGTGATAAAAATGTTTTTTGCTTTTTCAATTCTATGATGGTACAGTAATGTGTGTTAAATTAGCAGCACAAAAGGTGGATATAAAGTTATTCAACATCAAAGTACATTTATACAAAAATTTGTTTTCATTCTTTCACTTACAAGATAGCTTTTAAAGTGATAAGAATTCATCCAGAATAATTGAATTGTGTATAAACTGCCATCGTTACTGGAGAATACACAAAAATGAGAAAAGGAGGAAAATATGTAAAAGCATTAAAAACGGTTTGTATTATTTTTTTGTAAGCATGCCACCTCTAGCCAAAATAAATGAGAAAGCATTTGCAATTACTGGAATTAGGAATGATAGAATTGACCACTGAATGAAATGCTTACTAGTTAGTCTGTTTGAGCAGGGAAACCAATCTCAGCTATAGCTGCATGTAGAGGTGTCACTGTGGAAGTGTTCAGCCACCGAAGAATGCAGCCTGCACACCTCCACAGAGCACAGTCCCCATAACACCCTGAACAATACCTGCAATCAGCCACAATTCCTGCCACTTGCAAGCTGCTGCTGCTCAGAGAAAGCAGCAGGTTTCCAACATACACCTAACAATATACTGAGCTACAGAGCTGTTTCATTTTCCCTAATTGCAATCCAATCATGTTGTTTACCACACAAGAGGCCACCACGTGAAACCGTATATTTTTTTTTTTGGATAATGGTATGGTACGATACCAATTACAGGGGCATGGATGTGATTTTTCTTTTCCTTCCAAATAATGAGTCCCAAGCATATCCATGGACCAGTGAAATACTGTGGATTTCTAACTATACTTACATAAATCTTATAGCACTTTGGTAATATGGTTACGGTCTTCATTTTATTTCATTTTTAATCCTAATTCAGAAATTTCCAGTTCTTTTGCTGAGATACCATCTAGACTTTAAGACCAAAAGACTCTGATTTACAAAAAACCTCTGCATCCGTGTTTAGTAACCCTATGTATACATATACATATTTCATACACGTGCATATGCCCCATCAGATTGGCCATAAACGATTCTGAATACTGTTTTCATGTTATATGGAAGGAATGTTTATTCACTTCTTCCAGGCTGTCTTGGTTATAAGAACCACAAATTATTCTGGTTTGGAAACAGCGTGGGAGTGGGGGAGAACAACACCTGCTCAGTGTTGCTCACACTCCTGCAGGAGCACTACTCCCACACAGGGGATTTGCATAGTAATGAAAAGCAGCACTTAAGGGTTTTTATTTACTACATAAATAGATGCGCATTATATTATATTGACCAAATCACTGACAGTAGCAAAGTGGGACCCATCTCTCTCCTCACATCTTCATTTGTCATAATGATGGATTCCAGGTGTCATTCCTCTTGGATTATTTTTCTACCATACTCTTTTACTTTCACCCGTTACTACAGTAACAGGATGTACGCTGTAAGGTACATGTTCCAAAAAACCTCACACATGACATGACTGGTCATTTGAAACATGAAATGAGCAGCATTAAAGGATTGTCCCTATTTCCTATGTGAAGTTGTATGCATCCTTAGAGAGGCATGCTGAACCAAAACACCGTCTCAGCTTCCTATATGAGGGCTGCTCTGAAAGTAATGCCCCCCGTTTATTATGCTGGCCCACAATGTCAGGGGCAGATGTTGGTGGTATGGCAGCACAGGTTGAAACTTCCCGCCAGTATTCCATTACATTTTGTTGCTGTGTGACAGATGGCAGCACAGGGGCAGCCTGATAGAATGGCGGCTGACATGGAGGAGTGCATGAAGCAAAGGTGCGTCACTGAATTCCTCCATGCGAAAAAACCAGCCCCACTTGCTGAATGTTTATGAATACCAAAGGGTGGACATGAGCATGGTGAGGAAGTGGGTGGTGTGTGTCAGTAATGGTGGCTGCAGCATGAGAGACTAGCCACATTCCAGACAGCCATGAAGGTTTTTATGAGCAGGGCATGCGGGCTCCTGTTCATCACTGGTGAAAAGGCATAGCTAATGGTGGTGACAATGCTGAAAAATAGACTTTCGTATCTGAGACTTTTCTCTGTCAAATATATTACTATGCTCTTTGTATTTGTTGTAGTTTCCGTGGAAATAAATAGGAGGCATTACTTTCAGAGCAATCTATGTAAATCTAGTGCAATTCAGCAGCATTTGTCCTACTGAAACGTCTTTGAAGAATATTTTCTTGTCAGTTTGCTAGATGCCTGTTTGGCATCTTTACCACTACTATGGGATCCAAAATTTCCTACCTCTGAGAACCAACTCATTAGAAATTGCTGTTCCTTCTCTATATCAAAGTGACAGGCTCGCAACTGATTTCTCAGGAAAAAGCAAACTCAATTCACACATTTGAAGAAAAGTAGTGGTGTTATCTGCTCTTAAAATGTTATAGTTATCTAAACAAAGTACTTCCTATCCCAAAATGGCCATCTTGCATATTCGTATCAGTAACAGCTCCAGTGCTTCCAGCTCAACCCAGCTCAAGTCTTTAGACCAGTCTTTGTGGAATAAAATCAGCTGGAAAGATAGAAAGCCATCCTACAGTCAGGGTAGTGTCCAGACTGCAGCTTCCAGAAAGTCCTCAATCTATGTCCCCTGTGGGAAAGGCAGTTGGGCAAAGGCTGCAGAAGTTCATGCCATCTCTCTTGCTAGTAGTGATCCTGCAGGTCTACAAGGCTTCTTATATTGCCTGACTACAACATTCATCCTATGGTTGGAATGTTTTTTGTCCACAGCATGAAAACAGATAGGAAGGAGATACCAGTGCTTTGGTCATGTGGTGAGCATATTTTCAATGGCATGATAGGAGAAAGATTGCAGAATTTAAGCCCTGCTGAGTTCCTATGCTAGGTGAATAGGTCTTTATTGCTGCTTTAAATTACCCTTTCAGCTTTTTGGAAGAACTGTGAATATATGAAAGTTGCAATGCAGTTGTTCTTTGGTTTTCCAACCATTTTGTATTTCACTTTCTAACTTATCTTGTTACACAAACTGAGCTGATCCCCACCCACTATGCAACATCCTATATTTCACCTCTTGTTTTCCACTGATCTTCTTTTGACATAATTATGCCATTCTAACTTTGGGCAGTTATATGTTTATAACTTTCAAATATGTAATAAAAATTGTGAACAATTTCAGTTACCTCTAAAACTTTCATAGGTTGTTCATTTCATTCAGTTTAGATATTTTGGTTAATAACTAATAATTTTCATTAATCACTAACATGTGCTACTGACCAAAGTATGGGAAACATCCCATACACATGCATCAGTTTGCTCCATGCTTACATACAACTAATAACACAAGTCTTAAATGCATGAATTTTAAATAGTCCAACTATAAACGTGATCCAATCAATCTGTTTTTTTTTTTTTTTTGTATGTTGTTATGGCATTTGGGTACCTCCTGTAAGTAAAATCTAGCAGTAAATTAATGATACCCACAGAGAATTGCCAGGCCCAATTGCTTGTGTGCTGCTGCTGCTGTCACTAAACTGAGTAAATAGTCTGTGTCGCAGTAACAGACAGAGGAGATGATGCATTGTAATGCATATTCCAGTTCTGTGCATTAGCATTAGCATAGCGGCTCAGTGTACGAAGCATTTATACTGTGCTAACTTAAAGAATCGGCTTCATCTCTCTGTTCTATACAACTAATAATTACACTGAAAAGCCTCCAATTAAGCCCTGTTTGAAAGCTTTCCAGACCCGCTGAATCCCAAACAAGGAATGGTCAACGTCAAGTAAAAATTAAATTAAAAAGCATTTGATAAAAACCTTAATTAAAAGTGTGTCAGAACAAATACACCTCACTTTATGTCCTGAAGCCCATTAAATTTCAGTATGACAAAGTGCCAGTAGGCGTGAATGTCAGAGATTCAGTGCTGTTAAGAGATTCAGTACTGCTTTCCTCAAAGCCTGGAAACTTCCCCTTTGCCCATGAATGTGCATCTCAGGAAACTTATCTCAGCTCCCAGGAGCTCAGCTGGCCTCAGGCAGGCAGTGGGGAACGGACACAGGTATTAAATGTTCCAGCTCTTGGCATGCAGCGTGATACCAATGCTATTTGCATCAGCTTCTGGGGAGCTGGCAAAGACAAACAGCAATAACAGCACTGGCCTTCGCTCCTTCCTGCATTGAGATGCTGCATGCGCACGAGCAAACAGCCATAGCTGGCTGTGTCTCCCAGTGCTGGCCCTGAGCTGAAGGACAGAGGCTTTAAGAGTCTACATAACTTTAACCAGCAGCAACCAGGACAACTCCAAACTGTTTTCCGAAGAGCAGACATTACACCCTATGCTCTGCAGAGGTAATCAGAATAAATCCCTGAAAAATACTACACAAATTTCACCCTACTAGGAAGCCACTTTTCTTGTCTCAATCTAATCTTAGATGGGTCACACTTTTTTAAGACCTATATTTTGAGTACTGAGGAGGAAGACAGGAGGATCATACAGGCTAACTGTAAAATACATGTTGCAAAATACTAGGTGAGTTTTCAGGCCATCAGAGCCACCAATTTAAAAACAAACAAACACATAAAAGAAAATATGCAATCAAGCAAAGCGTTTTCTATTTCAAGTAAAGAACAGATAGCTTTTACTTAGTTATTTCTCAGAATTAATAGACTAATGCAACTGAAAATCAATACAATTTCCATACATTACCATTTTTGCAAAGAGGTATCTTGACAATTTTTTGATAACCAGATGTTGAATACTGCAGTTCCCTATTATAAAAGCTATGGGAGACAAAACCTTCAGACCAGTGGCAAAACCCTCAGAGAAGAAACACAAGAATCACTGTAACACTATATAATTACCTTATGATTTTATCGGTGTGTGTGTTGGCAGGAGCAAGTAGGAGACTGCTCTTCACAGAGACAATTCTATCACAACAAGGCTTACAAAGATATTAATGTAAAAGCTTCTCATTGTCTGAAAATCCTTTGCCATGGCAACTTAAAATCAGCTGCTTCCAAGTGATTTTAAAGCTTAACCATCCCTTCATAACCCTTGAGTTGCAGACCTGGTATTTCAGCCACAACTATTAAATCTCCCTAACAGGTGTATGTATTATCTCTACAAAGACCTGCATGATGAGCAGGTCCATTTACCCTATAGGGACAAGTAATCATTATGGGTCTTGTTCGTGACAGAAATTATTTTAACAGAAATCCTGTATTCAAATCACTCAAACTCTTGTACATATGCTCCCAGGATGGCTAAGGCTTGGAGATGCTTTTTGCATTACAATTAAGCTCCTTTTTGCCACGCTGTATTTGTGCTGCTTTGCACTTGCTGACAGCGTTGATCCTCTTATCATCTTCAAGGATATCTGATAAGAATTATCTGATTCACTGTGAACTTGAGACAGTTTCAGCTACAGATGTACCAACATTTACTTTGGAATCTACAGATGCTCCTCCATTCAATTAGTGAGACTGAAAACACAGATAAGTAAAAAAAAAAAAATCTGTTACAAATTTGAACTAGAGAATCATACATCCCAATTTCTGCCAATATAAAAAAAAAACACAAAATAGAGAGTACATTTTCAAAAGCTGTAAGTTTTTAAACTGTGTTGGGCTAATGGTTCTCAGACTTGTGTATCATGAACAGTGAATGTAAAAAAGTTCACTCCCTGATAAAATACCCAATTCCACACATTTCGTAAGGGGTGCTTATCGTTCCCTGTGCTTTCTGTTCATCCATTATGTTCCTGATTCATGTTCATGTGATGGCAAGGAAGAATAATATCTAAAATTCTGCTACGTAATGCTTTTTGGGTTATTTAGTATAATCAGACTGACTGGAGATCTTAATTAAATAGTCATGATACAAGGTGTATGCAGACTCATAGGCTATGTAATCTCAGGGATCTGCATACAGACTGAAGAAGCTGGGACAATCTCAGAGCTCTAGATAATAGAAGCAGTGAATTCACTTATGAAATTCAAGATTTATTACTGTTACTACTGCCACAGTAGCACTTAGAGGCCTCTTTCAGTTGGAAATTTGGTCTGTATGGTAAGAGGTAATCCTGTCCCACATTGGAGATGGTATCAGTGAAAAAAAAAAGGCATAAAGAAATGTTCTTCAAGGTCAAGCCTAGACAAATACCTTCTGTACGGTCAAACAAGTTACTAGCAAAGAACAACATTGATATACCTTTGGTACTAAAAAGAGTATATGTAAAAATACCTTACACATACATGGGAAAGGACATAGTTATCAGTGCTTTCTGACAAAATATTTTTTTCCTAAGCATCCAAACCCCCAGTATGGCACATCCCATGGAACAGAACTGCTTGGTGGTGCAATGTGGAGATGCTCTCACTGTCCTGAAACATTTAGGGTTATGGAAGATGGCACACAGATCCCCTTGGGATATGCTCTGATTGGCATGCTCAGCTCATGCTTTGCACAGAGACAGACTAAGAGCATATGACTGAGCACCACAGAATGCACAGCCTTCACATGCTTGGTAAAACATGTAATTGCCTGTTGAAACTGGAGGTGGTTCTGAGAACTGGCTTTTCATGAGCAGAACGCAAATTAGGGAATCAGGAACCCTGGTCGCATCCCTACTCAATGCAAAGGAATTCTCTGACCATTTCCTATCCACCAAGGTGCAGCCTTGGGTGGTGGTTAGGAAACTGAATCCTTTTCTCAAATCTGAACACAAGTAGAGGGAGGGACGCAAGAGAAAGAAAAGTTCCTGAGAGAAGAAAGACATCTTTAAGGAAATGTCTTGAAACCACTGAGACTGAGAAATGTTTTAAATCACCAATTAAGATGGTGAATTAAATCCACTTTGAAGGATGAAGAGATATGAAGATCTATAGTTGATAGGATTTTATTTTGCTAGGTTAATGCAAGTATTTTACAGTAACAAGTTATGAGTTAAAGATGCCTCACAAAGTGAGAAACAGACCCTACGTTTTCCCAGACAGTTTAGAGCTTAAATTACTACTCGATTAGTCACACTCCCATGCCACCCACCTTATACAACTGCAGATGCAGAGCTACAGGGAATATTAGTGTGTAGAGACTCCCTGAGAAATTCCAGAGATATTTCTAAGACAAATAAAGTTGAAAATTTTCTCTCTCAGTTTCATTTTGATGCCTTAAAAAGGCAAGAGTACTTACTCTCCTTTAAATAATATTTTATTAGCTTTTGGACAAAAGAGCTAAAGAGACTAAGCAATGTGAACATTTTTCTTCTGCACGCTCCTATTCAGGATTGGCTGTCCAGGTCATCTGATGGATGGCCAAATTCATATGCGCTCTGTTATTTCTCTATTGCTTGCACATCTAGTAGACCCAGGTAAGCATTTGCTTAAGCCCTGAAATAGCTGTGAAGCCTCAAGTATTAGATAGTATTCTTTGATCTTGTCATCTAATTAATCATAAAAAAGTAACAGCTTTGCAGCTTTGTTTTAGTGTGACTGAGAAACCAGCCTTCTTTTCAGTTTATCAAGGCTTGGCCCCGAGCTGCTAACTCTCAATACTTCTAACTCTCAATACTTGGTCACAGTGACCAACTGGTAAATGTTGGTTTACAGTGCATTTAAAGACAAAATATGAGTGAGGTTTTCAAATGCACATAGCTAAGCACTTTTCAGAGAAGTGTGGAAAATCCCATGTGACTTTCAGTCCTGCGTCTCAACACAGAAAAATTACTTAACAATTGCAGCCAACTGTCTACACTCTTGTTTTTAGAATTCACTCTTTAAAATTCATTATTTTACTCAGAAATTTTCTTCCCTAGCTAAACGTGAAGTTGCTTGCATATGCCTATCCCTTTTGTTTATTTAAAATCACCTCTCTTATATGGAATTGAATGCTGCTTTTTTGTGCATGCAAGAGGGTGAATAAAGATGCATCACTGGCCTGTACATTTCTGTAAAATAAAGAAACCCCAAATTCCAAGGAACCAATAAAGCTCAAATTCATGGACCATCCCTGTTAGCTATAAAAATGTTAGCAAAGGCTCCTGGTCATTTTAGTAAGACTTGCATGCCCTTCATTGCCTTTAATTTATTAGCTTGTTACCTATAGAGCTTCATGCTCACTAGAAAGAGAAGATCTGGATACCTGATGTCAGCATATTCTCTGCTGTCAAATGAGATGATGTAAAGCTTGAAAATATGCATCTGCACCTATGTCAGTGCTTCAGCTTATCAGGACTTCAGAGAGGAAAAGGCAAGCTTTACATGGATTTAGTATGGCTATTGAAAAGCTTGTGCTGTTCTACAGCAGTAGTGTTTTATGGCCCCTCTTAAAGCCATGATGCAACCATGTTTTAGCTTGTCTGGTCATTGGTGATTCATAGATGGCAACTCTATGCCTTTTACGAGCCCAGACTTTTTGCCTTACTGAATGTAATTTCTTTCAAATACTTTAACTGAAATTGATTGCTTTTTTCTCTCCCTTTCTCTGAGTATCATTATTTATCATAATATCTGATTAACTATCATGCTAATCTGTTTATGTCATTAAGTGATTTCCTGTTTCTTACATACATTCTTTCTTTCATGCTGATTAGCTTATGAGACAATCACTAATCACTGTGCTTTTTCTCTTTAGTGTGGCTTGCAGATTATTTAGGAATATGTGCAATTGAGACCTTTTTATAAATTCAGCGTAAACATTTGCAGTGTAGTGGTTGACAAGAAATAAAATCCACAGAAAATGATGGGCAGTATTCCTTGTTTCCTAGAGACAAAGGGTGGTGTTCACTTAGGCAAAAGCAGAACAAACATCCAGTCCACAAAGAGTAGTCCAGCAACAGCCCACGCCTGTATGAATTCTGTGGTTGTGCATACGTTTATACAAAACAATGTGTGTGAATGATAAAGCAGAAACTTCACCTGACGAAAATCAGTAAGACAATTCGTGAACACATCTTATTGGTTTGATCTGGGATGGCAGAATCTGTGTTTCTGCCAGTCTTCTTAAAATCTGTATGCAATTTGAGTGAGTAAAATAAACATTTACTATATATGGAAGGATAAACCTGACAGATGGAGAAAGATGGCTTTTGTACTTCTGAGAATAAATAAAAATTAACAGAGAAAAACAAGGGCAAAATGTAAAACCGAGCATGAAAGTTTTGCATATGACCAGAATGATGTCTTTCAATGAAACAGCACTGGAATTAATGCAGAACACTACTGTACCATATGGATGTTTGGATCTCTGCCACAAAAATGGCACCATCTGTCCTTTTACCACAAAGTGGACTGAAATGATATGTATTGCAGTAAGACTACGATTCTTTTTGGTATACCAGGCATAATACTGACTAAGAAAATATTTCAGTCCACTAAAATCAGTTATGGTCTCGAGCCAGTGCTTGCAACCAAGGCCAACCCAAAAATACTGAAGGATTTAGTGTGTTGTGCTTGAGGCATACAGGCCAGTGCCATAAAATTTAAACATACTGAAAAGAAACTTGGAGTATTTCTATATTCTTTTTGATTGAATACAACATTATTAGAAAAAAAGTAAACAAGAAGTCCAAGCTCCCCCACCTTTCTCATCATGCTGTGAGTACAATAACCCTCAGCTATTGATGGCAGTACTATCAATTCACGTTTCACTCTTCTAAAACACACAACAGCCATAAATTGCGGATGCATTTTATACAATGCATCTCATTTAGTATGTCTGATTGTTATAAGTCAAGCAAACAAAAGAAAAATTACATTCCCCTAGGGTTCTTCACATTTGAAGCAGATTTCATGGAAATTTAACTTGATTTCAGGAATATAATTGAACTGACAATCTGTTCTCTCACACAGGATGTCCCCCGCTTGATATTATGTAGGATTGGACAAATGCCAGAACAGATTTCAATGTACCTCAAAATGCTTGTGAAAATGACTGGGCTTTTCTAAAAGCAAGATGTGTGTACTGGATAGATCAGACAACAGCACTGTGGGTGATGTGAGTCTTCCACTTAACCTATCAGGACTAAAATGCACTAGAACTGTAAACAAAGAGAAAATGCAGCAAACAGAATGAAAACAAGAAAAGTCAAAGAGCTTATCCTGTGAATGCTCTGCGGAAAGAAAACCAGTATGCAAATACACAGCGATGGAATGCTTAGGAACTGTGTTTTGTGCTGAACTGTGAAGCCAGCAGCCAATGGAGCTGAAATGTTTTTCAAAATCAGTGTATGATTTAGGTATTCAGATTTGGGGTCTCCTATACACAGAAAGGAATTAAAACTAGAGAGGAAGTAACAGAATGATTTGGAACAGCTATATAGAGTTTTAATAAAAGTACTAATTTCCATTTTCCAAAGAGAGAAACAGACTCACTGCAAGAAAATGAGAATAGATTTAAACATGAATTGCTGGAGCATGGTTATGAATCTGCAACAAAACAAAGTATTTGTTTGTTGGTTGGTCTGAGTTCCCAAGGAAACACAATGTGGATGATCATCCTGTCCTCTTTGTGTGCATGTACCAGACTGGTGATTGACTGCTCTCTTTCCATACTCTTTTAGTATATTGGCCAGTGTCAAATCAAACTTGGCTCACAGGCCTTTCAAGGATATTAAATTCCTACTGTGTGAACGTAGGCAGCCAGGTAGAATTGAGAAAGCCTACTAAGTATCCCTCCGTGAGGTGAAAGCTGGAGCATGGTCTCATCTCTTATTAAGCACCAGAAAATGCATGTGTGAAAGAGATATTATGGATGTTCAGACTGGACAAAAGTTTTAGTTGAAGCGTGTGTTCTTTTAGGTATCAGAATAACCAGTCACACTCTGAAATTAAAATGAAATCATGCCCTATAATTCCTGTGCTCATGGAATTGTATTTTAAATTACTAGAGAGCTACTGTTGGCCTTGAGCTGTAGCCAACTCTTAATGCGACAGGACATTTCATTAGTGCAAAACTTAACTCAAAGTGGAAAAGCTATGAAGTCCTTGTCCCCTTCTACCTCACAGAATCTGCATTTGACGGCCACAATTTCTAGAGACTGCTGCAACTGACATTTTATAGATATTATATATATCATATTAGCTGCATAATGAAAAGTATGCACTGGTGGATGTGGAAGATATGCTTGTCTGAATAATTTACATTTAAACATTTATATTTTTATAAATGATTGCCTGTGCTTTGTGATGGATTCTCTTAGACTGTTCCATTTTGCTGAGAGAAGAATCCATACCCTGATCGAAAAGAAGCAATCCAGGTTCAGATTAGACAAAAGCAACATCTGTCCCACTCTTGGGTCTATTTCTTGACTACTTAAGGAACTTGTCAGTTTAGGAAATCACTGGCTTGCTCTTCTGTTGTTACTACCAGACACAAAGGATGAGCAGACCTTCTGACGGAAGGATTGTTCTTGTCAAGTGATGTTTTCTGACTTGAAGCCAGGCAGCAGCTTCCTGAAGTAGAAGTCCTTCAGCAACAGTGCAGTGTGGATGGTCTCCAGGAATGTCTGAGCCAATCCTCAACTTACACGGCCCACAAAGGAACATGACCTGATACCCTTTAATCTTGCCTACCCCCAGTGAAAATGACTCTGAATGACAACATAAGAAATCTTCCCCAGAAACAAATTTGTCCATTCCCACCTGGCCTTGGTTTCCAGATTGAAATCCCAAATATTTGGTTAAGTATCGTGCAGCTTCTTTTTAATTAAACATTTGCCTCCATTTTTTTTTAGCCATGAGGGAGCAGCGTGAATTAACTTAGCTCCCAACCAGCTGAAACAATCTGCAGTGCAAGACTTGCTGATGCTGTCAGATTGTTACATAAGCATTTCTTCACATCCCACATAGCCAGGGCTTCTGAACTTAAAAAACCCATCATCTTGCATAATCAACACTTTTAGCATCCTTCAAATGTTGACAAGCATGTGATAGATTGCTGATATAGCTGAGTTCTCCAACAGATTCCTGGAACCTTCTGCAGAAACACAGCCCTTCACAACAATATGATAATGATAACAGCACTGGAGCCAGCTGTACTGCATAGATTTCTGGAGAGACTCAAACAGAAATTAAGATGCTATATCAGTAGGACTAAATGGGACATTACCATATTCTTTCCATTGGAAAGGTAGATTTAACCCACAGTCCCACACGTAAGAAGTGGTCTATGATACCACCAGGAATCAGAAGAAAGAAAAGTACCGCAAAGCAGGTATGATAGCAGAGATTAAACAGAACCCTTACTTCTCTGACCTGAAGCAATTTCTACTAGGTGCTGCTGAGCTGCAGAGATTATCTTCCGAGCCTGAAATCCTTGTGTGCCATTATTTAAAAGATAGAACTTACTTGTATATCATGAACATTTTTAAAATATGTATCTGTATTGATACTTGTTTTTGAATAAACTTAGATCTGAGAGATATTATGTTCTGATAAAGCTCAAGTACAGAGCTTACAAATAAATCCTCCATTCTGCCTTCACAAGAAGGAAACAACTCGGCTTTCCAGTGGGTAGGATTCCTTATGACAGATTTCCTTTTAGGCATGTTTTCCAAGAAAACATCTAGATGTCATTCACTGGGCATTGGTTAGTTATGTTAGATAACATTTGAATTTTAAAGTCAAGTAAACAAGTTTATATCTATTGGCATACATACTAGACAGATGCTATGCGATCTGTGCTCTGTTTGTGTCCTTCCTTAATAAGCGCTATTTATTTTACTATTCATTTATTACATGAATATCTAATGTGATGGGATGCAACAAGAAAACCCCACACATAAATTATTTTGATTTAAAGACAGGAAAAAATATCTGTGAACTCAGACAGCTCAGTAGAAACAAGAAGAATTCAAGTAGGGAATGAGCAATTGCATATTCTGCAAGACAGCAAAAATGAAGCATAATAAACAATAACAGAAAAAAATCCTAATTTCATCCTACAAGATAAAATTCATGAGCTAATGACTACAAAATGTCAGGAGATGTTCCCTCTGTGTTGCTGGTTTCGCTATTGCATTGTATTACTGAAATGCATCAGTTGAGAGAAGCAGCCATCTTACTCAGCAACACTTCTATAACGCAGAAGGAATGGATTTTAGCTTAAAAACAATCATGTTGTTATAAGAGATTCCTCAGATTCCTCTTACCTTTAGCCTTGCAAAAGAGTTGTCTAGTACTTCAGCTGTCCTAAACAAACTGAGTTGTGTAGATACTTTACTCATACCCAGCCTGGTCTTCCTCTTTAGTACATGTGAAAGTTTCACAGAAGTGATAAATGCACTTTGCAATAATATAATATGCCTGAAAAGCTTGACTGTTCTTCCTTTTTTTTTTCAAATAAGATGTATAGAGATCTTTATCATCATACAGAAGATCCTTGTGAAGACAAAAACACTTGCTGTGTTGACTTCAACAGCTAATAAATAAAAGCACAACAGTGGCTAGGAATTAAACCCAGATAAATTCCACCCTCCACCACATAAGGATATCTTTAGGATTGGGAGGAACAGAGTCAGGGGGAAGTAGCATTTCTGATCTTCAGTTTTCCACCTTGTCAGCAGGTAATCAAAGTGCTCTACTGCCAACTCTTAAGAGAGAGGGGTGTGTGCTGGCAGGCTGGAGCAAGCCCCAGATGTTGGCTTTTCTACCTCATCAATGGGGTTATGGAATAAAAGTGGAGGATAAAATTTTTGGAAAGAATCGAGATTCATCTGACTCTCCTGAGGTGCATGAAAGATGAGAATAACTGAATGCTGGCATGTCAGTATTGGACAGCAACAAGGCTATATTTATCTCTGTTGCCCAAAAAAGGGTACTGAGAACTTTTTGGGGGGTTTGTCTCAATAGAAGAAAAGACTTCTGCTTTCTGTTAGGAAGCTCATGGAAACTGAATTTTGGAAATGGCAATGGGAAAACTTTCTCATTTTTGCGGAAATGACATCTCATAGCTGCCAGTGGAGAGCTTCATTCAGCAAATGTGTGATCAGATCTGATAAACTAGCACAGATAAAGCATATACATATTTAAGGATACTGACAAAGAAGCAGAAACACTATTTTTCCTCTCTCTCTCTCTCTCTCTCTCTCTCTACTGCACTAATGTAAACACTTTCTCTATCTTCACTGATGTATTTCCAGCACAGTGAACCAGAGGAGACATGCAGCTCTCTTCTCAGTACATAATCCCTGCCCGCATCAGTCATAATTCAGGATTGGGATCTAATCTTTGAAATGTTTCTTTCTGTTGAGATGCCAGAAACTGAGTCAGGAGGCCTATAGGAAGTAACTCCCTAAAGGCCCAGCAAAAATTAAATGTCTTTCTTGCCTGTGTGGGATTAATCAAACAAAAAAAAAGCATGTGTGGTTTAAAGCAATTTATAAATATATTTTCAAAGTTGTCTCTTTTTCTTCAAAAACTTCTAGAAACTTCATCAAACTTCATTTGTGTAGAAGTGCTAATGTACTGCCCATGCTGTCATACACCTGCATGATTTTATATAGTCCTAAAAAGAAAAGCCCTCAATCATACTTTTCTCACTTCCTGTGAACATTTAAGCACTCATCTAAACTGCATTTACAGAGATAAAGAAAGGGCATTTTCTTTTTGAGTTCATATTTTATGTTTTTTTTCTTCTAATCCATTAAAGAAAGAAATAGGCTGCCATTTTCAGAGAGTAAAAATAAATTAAACTTACTTGTAAGACTAATTTCCCTAAGGATGCCCAAATCCATCTACACTATTCTTACATCTATCTTACAGCCACTCATATCGCTGTGGAATTCTTATAGAGCCTGAAAGCTTGAAGTATTAACCATCTTATTTCCGTATAAGTAATTAACACACACATTTTCATGTCTGCTCTGAGACTGCGTAAGCAAATACAAACATACTATAACCAGAAAGAAGCACACACGCACACACACACATACACACAATGCATCATTTAGATGTGCATATTCAAATAAAAGAGTAAGAAGATTCCAGTCTTTCTATTTCAAGGAATGGGGTAAGAGAATCAATAGCAGTGTTAGAAAATTCTGCCTAGTGGGTAACGGTTATCACAGCTGCATGCTGATCTCCTGTACCTTTGGTCAGGGTGAATGATTAAGGAGATACATATACAATAAGCTTTCTGTCCTTTCTCAAATGAAGAAGCTGTTCAAACACCTCCTGAACTCAGGCACCTTTGTGGCACGGCGTTTGTCCTAAGATTAGTAAGGCTTTTCAGAGCAATGCCTACAGGTCTTGTACAGCTTCAGTGATAATCAGCATAATCTCTTTTTCTTCATTTCAGACATAAGAGGAAAAAAAAAGGTGAACAATTTGACGTTGCTTCTTTGTAGGAACTGCTGCAGTTGATGGTTCATCTAATACAATATATTATTGTGTGAAATAGCCTGTAGCAAACAATTCAGTGGAAATTGTCTACTTGCTCCAAAATGGACAATTAATTAGCACATTCTTTATAAGAACCTGCAAAATACACTGAAATATGGGAGTTAATTTATCCATTAATGTATCCATTAACATGTCTTCTATGATGGAGATGTTGTAGTTTTTACTGTCTTTTGATATTGAAACTATCTTTTCAGCTCATCACTTCAGGCGATCTGATGTCAAAGGTCTGAGTTGCAATTACAAGAAACAACTCACCAAGACTTTATTTGCCCACTGAAACAGAACCGTTTTAGACAAGATCCCCTGCTCTTGCTGCTGCCCAGACTTAGGGAAAATGTCACCAACAGGAACGTCGCTCTGGGTAGGAGAGAAAGAGTCTAATACGGCAGAGAATGATCCTTTTGCCACTGCTGAAACCCAAAGAGAATTTACTGTGATGCTGTGCGACTGTTCTGCAAGCGTTAGAGAGACGTATTGTTGCAGCCACCTACTGCTGGAAGATCTGCCAGACGCTGTATTCTAGTAGAGATATTGAGACACTAGATGCTATAGAAATCCCCACTGTAAGTAGACATCATAACATGTTTGTTGGTACTGATCTCTGCTGGATTCTTTTGGATTAGACGAGCTGCAAATGCATCTGTTGTGGTGGTGTTTGTTTCTTATTTTTGTCTTTTATTAACATTCTTTTCCTCTCCCCTAATACTCAGAGAATCGTGTTACAATATGGATTATAGAAATGCCATGGCACTAATAGAGTATTTCTCTTCCCATAATATTACATTTGTGTTAGATAGCTTTTAAGCTTTCTTACGTTTTAATGAAGTTATTAAAGTGAATGATCCGCCTGCATAATTCATGAGCCTTTACTCTGTCTTCAAAGACAGCCTCTAAACAATATTTATATTTTTCAAATCTGCTAGAAGACATTCAAAGCCTTTTGAATTTGAATGCAGTATTTAAAATAAATGCATAAGTGTAGAAACCCAGCTTTATTCTGATGTAGTGCCATTTGGTCCCCTGAGATGGCTCTGATTTATAATATTTCCATGACAGATACAAAGAGGAACTATGTATTTTCTATTTATAGCTCATAAATATTGAGATTAGCTTTCACACATGATGGACTGGATTACAGGCTGCTTTTTCTGCTGTGGCTCTATCTGCAGCTTCCTGCAGAAGGAAGATCACATGGATCCAATCACAGCCTTTGCATTTCTTCCTAAACATTGATTTGGCATAAGTGGATACAGTTTAGGGGTTTATATAATCTGTGAACTGTGCTATGACAATTCCTAAGTGCTAGCTGAGACTTTTCTAATTGGGTCCTCATCTCCAAGGTCAACCTCCATTTGACCTTGGGGATGGCGAGAGGCAGCAAGGCAAAGAAGATAAGGGAAGCAAAAAGCTTCCTACTAGGATACATTTGCAGTAATTAGAATGACTAAAATCTAAGCATACTAAAATAAAATGTAAGACAATAATGCCGCATCTTTCCAAGTTTTTAAGAAGAAAAGAACCTTGTTGAAATGAATCCCAGAAAGAAGATGAGATACGTTAAAGCTTGAAATTATTATCAGCTACTAAGAGATGACACATTTTGGAAATAAAACTTTTTTTGTCATTAATACATAGTCACTGAACTTCGTAAGAAAAGGCATTTAAGCCAAAGGGCCTGGGTAGCTAAAAAGCCATAACAACAGTCTGTTCGGGTGCCAGCACTCATTTCAGGTAATTTATTTCAAAGATTGGTTCAGTCAAAGCAGGGAAAGCTGCTGGAAATTGAGCTGAAAGCTTTTATTTTGTGTCAGGAACAAAAATGAACATAAATGCCAGCTACAGCTAAACACACTGAAATCTACAGAACTGCCTACATGAATGTGTGTTGGTATTGGGAATCCTTCTGTGTAATAAATAGCACTGTATTTATTGCACTTATCTGCTAGTCAGTTGTGCTAAAGGTTTAACCAGAATCTTTTTCTTTAGAAAATAAGAAAAAAAAACCAAAACCAAACACAAGATTAAAATGACTTCAGATAAAAGCTTTATACTTATTTAAATTAGTAACTGAAATCACTACCACTGATTTAAATGAATATATCACAGGGGAGCTGCAGATAATTTCTTCTCTTTCTGGAGCAGAAAAGAATGTAAACCTGAATAATGTATCATAATTCATAGACAGCCTTTGTGAACTGAAAGGCACTGATGAGATGCATTGTGCCCTTATAGAGGAATTAGTTGGACTGTGTCTTTATGGACTTTCTGGAGAGATTAAACTGCAAGCTGGTTTTAAAATCTTCTACATCATCTAAAGGCAATTAAAAAAACAAACACAGTGACTTGAGAGTCTAAGTTCCCTTGATTTTCAGTAAGACAGAAGCTTCTAGGTCTCTTAGACATTTGGGGTGAAGTATTCCTATAATTCCGTGTAACTCCAGTTTACCAAATTCAAATAAAAATGACCTCCTTATAGTTAACATTCCTACATTTCACCTGCCAGATGTCAGATTCATTTAAAATGCATTTGAATATAATTTAAATAATTAAAATGTGGTTTTAAAACATGCATAATTGTTTGCCAGAGGCCCTCACTAACCAGAAGTAATAATTTCCACTTGTCATGGTGACTTGATGAGCTCAGGATGAACAGTTCCAGTGCTTAAGCCAAGGTCTGCTTTAGCCACAGCTTGACGTTGCAATTAAGTTTAAGACCTGGGAGTTGATTGCTCAGATGGGTGATCTGGATTTGTTACAAGGAGTCTAATAAAGTTGATGATTAGTTTGTTGTCTTTTATTGTCTATCTGAAGTAATTTATGCCTGGCTTTTGACTGTCTATAAAATTTATGGAAAAGTTCAAAATGTTGGAGATAAAGACTTTTTCTGCAACTGTAGTAACCATTCAATTGGACACACCAATTGACTAGTGGCATTAAGCTATTGCCAGTAGAACAAAGTAGCTAAGAAAGCTACTTTGTTTCATAATCAGCATAGGTACTTTATTAACTGTGCTCTATTTCTACACAGTACAAATAAATATGTTGAAAATCAAGCATATTTTAAAGTACAACTGACCACAGTTATGGATGCACTCCAATTTTTGATGAATTATTAAAAAGGAGTTCAAAAGACTGCTGAGCCACAGTGACCGACTTGCTCTTCGTATTGGGACAACAGATACACAATTGCTAAAGTTTTCCCCATCACTGAAGAGCAAAGCAGATATTTAGTAGAAGCAGTAATACTCAAGATGTTCAGGGCAGCAGCCAGAAGGAAACTGCAGAGCTGCCTGCTGTTTGCTGTGAATGCTTGGCAGACCTCCTGCAGAAGCCAGAGCCTTGCTCCTCCTTCATGAAATGCGGATAAACTCCACTGAAAGGCAAAAATGATGCAAGAGAAAGAGGAGCCATTTCCAATTGCCTATTTTCTGCTTTTCCAGTATCTTCTCCAAAACAAGAGAGAATAACAGAAAGGAACCTAAGCTCTAAACATGCTAACCTCAACAGTGAGAGACTTTCTGGCAATTTTTGTCAAAGTTCTAATTTATTTTTTTCCAGCTGTGACACCTACATAATTTTCCCCTCTTGCTAATGGTCTTCCTTTGGTGACAGTAAGTGCTGTTGAGCATATAAGTAGCATTCAGACTGAGATAGCATTTGATTGTTAGCATTTTCCCACCTCCATTGCAATGCAAAACTCTCAGTTTTGCAAAACGAAAAGCAATTTTAGTGTCTAGAGAAAATAACAAAGTAGTGGGGAAAGTGTTCCCTAATTGAGATAAAATCCTGTCACCTTCACTAGCACTTAACAGTACCACACTTTGAAAGCAGGTATTATTTAGTGTGAATAATGACAACAGAATCTCAGCTGGATTTTAATAGTTACTTCTGCATAATTTATTCAAAAGATAAATTCCCTAATGAAAGATACTGGATCCATTTTAAGCCATCTGTAATTACAGCCTCAGGAATACCATACTAGCTGCCGTTTATCACTGTCAGGGACTTCTGAATTTTTACTACAACCACGGTATCCTATTGGGTTTGTTTGTCTCTGAGAGAACACAGTGTTTCAAGTGCGGTATGGCCCTACAAAGGGGAACAAAATCTGTAATTCCTCAGAAATGCATCTGGATGTCCTTTACTCTGTTTCGGTGCTTCAGCGTATAGCACATTCATTTCCTCATGGTTATTTCCAACACAGTGCATTATGTTTTTCATCAGAAGTTTGTAGAAGGTTTTCAGCTCATTAGTACTTCCCTTGATCCTTTCTTATGAGTTTTGTAGTCATTATCCATCACACTTCTTTCAAATTTTGGAAAAGAATATACATGCTTTGACTCTTAGATCTCTGCTTCAGTGAAAAAGAAAAAATCACTATGAGGATGTAATTTTTCATTAGGAAACAATTAGAAAAGTGCTTAAGAATTTTAATTTGAAATCGGTTCAGTGTAAGCATTAAGGAAACAAATACTGGTGTGTTCACATTTTAGAATGGGTGTTCAAAAAGTTAGATTTGATTCAGGAACAACTACAATATTTTCATGTCTTTCTGATGTCTATTGAGGTACAGCAGAAAATTTCAGAAACAGGTAGAATAAAGGAAAAGTTTCTAGTAAGAGATCTCATCTCCTTTCACTTTGTGAAGGCCTCACGTTACTGTTCATCAAAGGTGGTAAATGAAACCTAAAGGCTTACTCTGAGCAGGCCTCTATGCCTACGTATGCTTTAGATTTACCTCTTACCTTGTGCTAAGACTATGAGAAAATGAAAGCCAAACACTTTACCATTCTGTTTGTCACTTGCTACTTCAAGATGAACAAGTACATCAGCTGTGTGTTAATGACAGCTGTAAAAGCGTTCAGTTCTAGAGCTGTGATAGAAGTATCCTCATTCTCAGTGGTCTGTAAAAACTGTGTCTTTTTAACAGAAGGTATATAAAATAAACTTTTCTTCTAAATACCTCTCCTTACGAAGCATCTTGTTATTTAATTTGATCTCAGTTAATTGGCAATTCAGTCAGTAACCTGTGTCCAAGAATTCCAGACACAGCGGAGAGCAGAAGCCTACACAGAGCTCCAGTGGGACCCAGTTCACAGCCCCAGTGCCCCGAGTTGATGGCAGCCTCCCTTGGGGATGGCACATATCATCCCACTCACTGCCTGTGTGGCCTCATCATAAGATGAGGAAAGGCTGCAAGGACCATCTGTAGGTGGGAGGTACCAACCTTATTGACTCTCAGAAGAGCAGGACTGTCACTGTGACTGCTGCTGTACATATTAATGCAGAACACTCCCAGATCTGCTCAAGGGAGCAGTCACATCTACGCCCTTCAAATGCAGAAACAATTATCCTAGCACCTCAACCAATAGTCAGCAGTGACCTGTGATGAGTTTGCCTATTATGTGTTATCAGTAACACTGTAGGGAAATGTTCACATTTTATGAGATTAAACAGACAATAGGCATAGTAGTCAGGGTTTGTTTTTCCTCTTGCTCGAATAGTCCATATTGATCTCCAGGTAACAGGAAAGAATGAAAGTATAGAGAGCATTATCTGACTGTTTAACTTTTCACCTAGTCTAGGACTGGAATGTACTGTATAATGAAATTTCTCTTTTTAAGCTAGAATGAGTTCTGATATACTCAGTCATGCCCTAAGATTCAGAAAACACAGAATGCATTTTTCAGGCAGCAAACAAGAGCCCTTACTCTCTCAACAAAGAGCTCTCCAATGGAAAATGAGTTGTTTTTCTGCTTTATGATCCTGAAAAATTCTGCAAGCAGATTTTCATGCATGTACCTGACAGACCACCGACATCCATCTTCTTCAGGTTCTTTGCCTCCAGAATGACAACAGTCAGCTTTCCGGCAGTAGGCACATAACGGAGGGAGAAGCAGATATCACCCAGCTTTTCTTGCTGTGAAAGCAAGCAAAGCATAGTGTTATTCTTTTTAAATCATTTTGAATCTTTAAAAAATGTAGTTTTAAAAACCCCACGGAAAATTAACAGGATTACATTTCAAACCCCTGTTATAAAAGAGAACATTCAAATTAACAACAGATTCTATATCTGCCACAAGATACTCAGCTTGAATACTTGATAGCCTCAAGACTGTTGTAATAACTAGAGTTTGCCCGTTTGTACGGGCCCCAGTGACAAGATGTGCTGGCTGCAAAGCAAGTTACACTGCCCACCACTTCACCTCAGACAATCAGACTCCCACAGATACTGTTTGCTCTTTAATATTAACCAAGACATTATTTTTTTCCAGTTTCTAAAGGGAGTTCAAGCTTCCAAGTGATTTATGAGACTTTTAACTTTATGCAGTAAGCCACATTTTCAGCATCAATAGCAGTTAGACATACATGTCTACCTATACAAATACAAGACATCTGCTTTTACAAGTACTTTCTACTGACAATAAAGCACATACGCAATCTTAAAAGCTTTTGTTTGAATTTGTGTAATATAAGTATCTAAGCATCTCTGTCTGCATGAGCATTTTTGAAAATCAAATCCTTACTGAACAGCAAGCATATATTCTATCTTTGTGCTCTCCTTACATTCTTCTCTCAATAGCTCTTAAACACTAAACAAAAAAACCCCACTTTTTTGTCCAGGTTTGAGTAAATGTCTACAATACATCTATCTGAAGAATGCATGTGAGATTATCAGCTATACTTCAAAGTTTATATCTACCTCCCATGCCAAAAAGGTGCAAAGGTCTGTCTGGGAAGTCTTCCTTGGGGATACAACAATCTGCTTATGCTGTTCTTTCTGAAGGACTGCAATCTCCAATCTTAAAAACTTCTCAGCATGGTGTAGTTATCGTTCCTTTTAATTTTCAAAAACTTAATGCAATACCTATAAAGTGATGGATTCTGAACCGATTATTACAAGTTGGGGATGAGACCTTGCAACTGTAAAAGATTGTTCCCTGCAAAAAACCAGGTCAGTGAACACCACGGTGAGAAAACATATGGAACAAACACAAAAGTGTGTGCAATTAGGAAATGATCAGATGGAGTAGAACAAAACAGCTCATGATGTTATATGTATGTATCACACATTAAATACTGTTGAATACACATGCCCACATCTTGAAAACTGATCTGGTTATGGTATTCCACCGCCTCATAAAGGGTATTGGATGACTGGGAAGGATTCCAAAAACAAAGCAGCATGAATGATGAAAGATAAGACACAGTTTCTGCATGAGGAACAATGAAGTAGATTACAATTCTTCAGACTCAACTGAGGATACTGGAAGGGGGATCTCAGACACCTTGATGTGGCTGAGGAGGACCACAGTGATGTTGTGATTTTCTTCAAAAGAAGAGATCCCGATGTAAAAAAAATTAGGCTTTTAACTCATACCTGAAATAACCCAGAATGTCTTTCACTGCATGAACTATATTTTCATGAAGGGACTCACTATTCCTGTCTGTCTTAACAAGCTGCTATAAATCTCAACTCATATTCTTATCCTGGAACTATGGATTTCAGCTTTGCAATCTGCTCTGAGCATGTCATGATGGGGTGATAGCAAAGCATGCTTCCACTCCTCTGACATTCAGTTTGGGAAGCACTGTTGGCTGGGCAAATGATGAAGTTGATCTATCACTTCCAGCTTGTTCAGAATGGAAGAAATCAATTGCTTATTGATTTGTGTTATCATGATCACAGCTCACCCAGCCACCTTGTGTTCTTTGCATTCCTGTTTCATTACATGGTAGACTTGGTTTAAATTAGCCTTGCTGATTCATTAGCCCCTGACTGACACGGGATATCTGAAAGCTCATCTTAGCCTCACCATCTCAAACACCTTTGTGCTCACGTATCAACTGACACTGAAGGGCTCTGCCCTCACTCCTACATTCACTGGGCAGTGCATTGGTTGTAGCATAGAAATGTACATTCCTCTGAAATGTACCGTGCCACTGACACGATACCAAAGCATTTATTTTGAAGGAATTTCTGAATTTATGCTGTTTTTAATTGGTCTAATTTAAAGGCTGGCTTTTTGTTTTTCTTTTTGTTTTTTTGTTTTTTTTTGTACTTTTGCATTGGCGTACAGATTGCTATGTGTTAGGACTGTTAATATTTGTTAAAATTGTATAAGGATTGTATTTTTTCCAAGCTGAATGCCTGAGTAGAGATATTTTACAAACAGTTATTACCATGAAGACTATCACCTGTCACTGGCTTTTCTCCATCTATGATCAGGTCATGCTTTGTGCAAATTCTGCAATTGTCTACACAGGAGAATGTTCTTAGGAGAGTATTTAATGCATTTTTAGCCTCTTTTAAAGTAATTTTAGCTGCACAAAACATAGAAAAGAAGACAGAACCATGTAAACAGAGTTTTTCATAGATCACGAGCAAGCAAGAGAAATGACAGCAAATGATGGGCTCTTTCCAGTGAATAACTTGAAGAGAAAGCACAGGCACCTGCTTAAATATAGTAGGTTTTTTGGCTGTCACTAAAATCTGTAATAACTGCAATTCTTGATTTTTTTTTTTTTTTTGCATTTCAACATTTTCCTTTTTGCTTTGCTGCCACATGTTTTTAGTCCTAAGCTGTTTTTTTTTTTTTTTTTTTTTTTTTAATATAATTTTAAAGATATTTGTCAGGCAAAGTACTGCAAGTTGCAGCACTGTAATGAAGCAACAGAAAGCAGTCACTAGAGGTGTGGTTTGCAGGAGATAATTACAAACCCCTGCAGGGCTATGAGGTACAGATGAGTGCTTCTGGTATGGTGATTATCTCATGGAGGTGCCTTATTGTTATTATGAATTTCTTTCAGCCCTACGTATAAATAATTTATGTTAGTAAATTACTTTGATCTCTGATGGAAACGGTAAGTTAGTGTTAGAAACTTCCAACTGGGAGGTTCACAGGCATTAACCTATTCATGTATAATGCCTAAACACCAATCAATAGAGTCTCTCCATCTAAGCAACTGCATAACTTCATTCCATTTAAAGAGGATGCAATGAAGCAGAACATAAATGACATAGCACTGATAACAGTTCTTTAGCTTAGAAAAGGCTATTTCAGGGCCTGTTGAGAAGCTTTTTGAGAAGATTCTGAATGTCTCCTGCTTGTCTTATGTTTCTTCTTGTATTTGTCAGTAGTCATTTTTGCCTTGACAGCACACTTTCCTAATGAGCTACTGAGAAAAATGCTATTTATGCAGATTACTCTCATTCACATTGCAGAATCTCTAACAGTGATATCTATCTTCTTAATATAAGCAATCTCCACATTTTTGTGTAAGATATTATGAGGAAGTTGATGCTCACAGCTCTCTTGGTAAAACAATACCAAGTAACAAGCCACAGCGTCATATGTTTTTTTTCCTAATTGGGTCTACAACTCCAAAATAGTCAGTGGAAGGAAGGATATAAACACAGCGCAATGGGTTTCCAAATTCAGTACCCAGTTCTGACTGTAGATATTTGCCGGAGAGAAACACAATAGAATGTGGTTTTCAGTGAAGACCCAAAATACAATCTCCCACTAATCAATATTTGCAATACCAAGCTAGCAGGGCTCATTATACAGTTTTCATACCAATCAAAATGTTTTAAAACTCTGTGGAGAAAACAGGGACAGCACAAATGTGGATTATAAGCTAAATTAGCTCCTTCAAAATTTAGGAAACCTGGGTAAATAGTAATGACAGAACCTCTAATTGTAATTCCCACATCTGTGGGCTTTGGACAGTTTTGAGGCCATTGCTATTCTGTTGCTGTAACGAGATCTCCAATCCAACGAATTCTTTGCCTTGGCAAATAAATTGTGAATGCATTTGATCACAAAGGTATCGTACTAATAACAGTAGCAGACCCCCACAGATGCAGAAATGCTTGGACTGGCCCTCACAACAGCTGCCATAAGAGCAAGAGTTAGGAACTGATGACAATGATATCAAGCTAATTAGGCAAAGGACTGTGAAGTGAGCAAAAGGGATATAAAATCCCAAGTGCAGAAATAGGCTAGAAATAGACGTGAAACAGGGAAAGCAAAAGGAGATCCGGAAAGAGAAACAAAAGCTGGAGCTAATCTGTCAGCCCATTATTACAGCACTTCTTGAGATTCTCACATGAGAATGGATGCACTCAGAGTACCATCATACCCAAAATGAATAAGCAAGCGTAGGGATAAAGTGCTGAGAGTGAACAGGAAGGGCAGAATTCTTGCCAGCCTTTTCAGGCAAATGTCTGATTACAGAAGATATTTCAGACTTGTGAAATGTTGACTATAAACACCGTCAATACAAACTTAAGGATTTCAACAACTAAACCATTAACCGGATGAGCAGAATAATTCCCCTGCTGTCTAAAAGGATTTCATGCCCATGAATAGAGCAGCCACACAGTTATACAGCTGGAAATAAACAGGTGCAAAATGCCTCTGGAGACAGAGAGACAGAGAAGAACTCTCTTTATGACTGCACCTACTGCACTTTTGAAGAAGATATTTTAGCATAATACAAATATGAACAGACAAGTGCCTTGCAATGTGCCTCCTCATTCAAGGATCAGTCTTTGTTTGCAGGAATAACCCACCTGTCTTCCAAAATGGAAGTGTTAATATTTGTGATCAAAGATTTCTCCTGTTTGTTTTTACTCATGTTATTTCAGAAATGCTTTCATGGGTTATACCCTCTTCAAATGTGCAAACTTGGCCATAAAATGAAGCTCATGTTAATGCAAGTGTTAAGTTACAAGCCACATAGCAAGTAAATTAAGAAGCAAAACCAAGCCAAATAGGTTACAGCAGGAGATCTCAAAGAAACAGAAGGTTCTTGAGGCAAGGATCCAAAGGGCTTGCTTTGAATGCTGTTAAAAAAGGGATTAGCAGAGACAATGGTCTAAAGAAGAGATGTAAAGGAGGCTGATGCTAGGTGAACAGTGAACAGAAATAGAAGCAAAGGTCCAGGAGGTAAGTTTTAAAAGGGATTTTTAGAGCAGACAGGGAACATTCTTTCAAGTAAAGTGAATTTATTAAAGGTATCAGGAGGTGGTATCTGTAGGGATACAGTCATGGTATACACTGGGAGTGTGGAAGAGCCAAGAGAAACAGTTTTAATTGCATATTCCTTTCCCTACTACAGTTCTACTCTCTGACTCCTCTGTCATACAACTTTCATACAACAGCAGTATTTTTACCTTTACTTAAAGAGAACAAACAAGCCTTCCTTCCAATGGGAATAAAGAAAATCCTTTTTTCCCCCTTTCCCCCCCCTCCTCTGAACAGCACTACTTGATATAGGGATTCTTCATAAATCTCTGCCTTTCTGTCTCTATCTATATATCTTGTAGTACATTGTTTTTCTGCTACATGCCCTTGTTACGTAATAGTCTCCAACACAATGATAAATCTGGCTTGAAAGCAACTTGAGTAATTATATGAACCAGTCAATGTTATTAAAAAATTAACAAGTCAGGTTCTGCCAGCTTCTCTCTTCTAGTTCTCTTCAATACATTTTTATCTGTTTAGAGAAAGCACTTTTACTGCTGCTTCCAAAAAGCAGAAAAAACTGAGGAGAAAAGTAGAAAATGTAGTAGAAAATGATACTTTATGGTCAACAGTTTAAAAGCATTACAATCAGCTGCCGTCTTCCCAAATGAGAAAAGCTGTGTCTAAAGGCACTTGAAATCAGATTAGCAGGAACACACCCTTTCACTTACAAATGAGTGACTATGTTACCAGATATACTGAGTTCTTAAGTAAAGAAGACAAAAAGTAATTTCTTAAATAAACAAGAAAGGGAGGAATGAATAAAACCAAGCAAATACTAAAAACCAGCCTATGATGCCTGAGTGTAACTCCCAGCCTGAGTGTAATTCCCAGCCTACCCACAAATGATTGCAGCTGGCTGCTCTGCTTTCACTATTGCATCTTGCTGCGTTTTGCCACTTGGCTTCTCCTCAGCTGTTGCCTGATCATATTTCTAAATGTCACTCACGTTTATGCAAGCTAGCGCGCAAAACAAAATTAATTTAACTGAATGGCACATTAATATTATTACTTTTGACAGCATGGAAAACTTATTAACTATAGCATGTCACGAGGCTAGCCTTCTAGTGAGTCGTCTAAGTACAACGCTGAAAGGAAATGAGATACAGTTGAAAGGTGGTTTTTGGCTTATCACACACCATAAAAAGTCAAATCACAAAGCTCTTCCGTAATTAACAGAAAATTACATGTGCACTGCAATCACTCTACAGAACACCCTTGTCATCTTGTGACAGGACACAGGAAGTCAGAGTACAGTGCATGATTTGAAGACATCACTTGAAGTAAGTATGGGCATTGTAATGCTTTGTTAGATGTATCAAGCTGTAGCCCAATATGTAGTATGAATTTGCAAGAAAGTGTCTTGTTTACAAAAGCAGTTGACTCAAAAACTTTAGACTATGGGTTGAAATTACAGCCTATACTGGAAAAAACCCCACGGGATTAGTAAACAGCAGAGAACTCTAAATAAGAATCACATCAATTACAGACTTTTTACTTGTATCCACAATAGCATCTTTGTATGAGTTTACTTTTCCGCCTTAAAGTAACACATGCAGATTTTGGTCAGGACTAGAGCTGCACTGTACACAGTGCTACACCAAAAACCTGCAATCTACAAAGTCCTTGCTAAAATGATCATACATTTTCAGTTAATGACAAGACAGAACAGACAGATTTAACAAATTAGTAAGTAGGAGTGAGTGGCATAACACAATGAATTCTCTATGGCTGCTGGTAAATTCTGCTGAAATCCAGCACCTTCATTTAAAGACTATCATGTGAATTCAGAGATTCCATTGCTGAAGATATACAATAAATTTCTATTTCTCCATCAGTGATCTGCAAGAACCACAAAGAGAACCTCACAGGAGTCTGTGGATTACCTTCATAGCCACACATTCTTTCCCCTTTCCTCTGGAAAGAACTCCCACGGCAAAATGGCCTTGCATCATTCACGGCTATAATAATAAGTAAGTGGCTCCTTTTGCAGTGACACTGATGCAGTCTAGTTCAATCATCTCTTGTGGACATATGCTCTCACTTCTTGCTTTCTGTAACACCATTCAGTTTTCATATTGCCCCTTTATATCCTCTAGTACTACTTCCAGTTCTCTTCCATTACCCCAAATCACAGACCCGACACAATACAGCTGCTGCCTTCAAAATCTCCTATATTCCCAATTAGACAAGAGGCAGTACATGATGTGGTTGTTTTAAAACTAGAAACCTTCAGGTTAGCAAGCAGCAGGCTAAAGAGAGCATGCAAGAACATTACACATACGTAAAAGTTTCCTTAAACAGGGCAAGAAAATGTTTCTGTTCTCATCCAGCCATTGATTTTCATTAAACAGAAGCTGCCTTATCACACATCCCAGCTTCCAGAGCAGCAAGTATTACAGTTCTGTGCCTTCACTCTGTATCACTGTTTTCCCTTTGAAAAGTTTTCTTACATGACCCTATTTTTCTAATTTTTGAATTGAAGATTTTTCCAGAGCTTCTAAACTTCCAACAAATACAAGATAAAGAATACACAGCTGGAGAAGAGGCAAGCTGGAAACCCTCAAAAGCGCTCTTTCTGTAGTGCTCATTCCAGGAAATCGGAAGTATGGAACATACTCTTTCAAGATGACTTCAATATTTTTGTCTTTGGATCCAACTGAAATGAAGAAACTAATGCACACCCCGTGAATTATGAGTTTGGACTTCAGTTTGGTAAAAAGTTGTGCTCCAGTCAGAAATATGTGTATTCAAATCTACTGACTTACCCTGATCTGGCTCCTATCCACTTCTTATACCAAGCATTCAAGAATATACATTTACAAAGCTGCTGAAATATATTCAAGTTTTTGGATTAATATGTACAGGTAAAAGCCTTTTTTATTACTCTGTTTCCTCTGACTACTTCACTTTGAAAAATGCACTCTCTTAACACATTCTTTAGAAAGACAAGGCAGCTCATCAAAGGTCGTTGTAGCAATCAGTACCACACACTGAATTTCATTAATCTCTTCAATAAAAAAGAAAGAGGTCATCACAGTCATCTACAAAAATCTAGGAAAGAAGACTGTGCTTATCATGAGATCTCTGGCTCAATGCTGTTCATTTTTAATAAATCTCAAGCCATAAGGGAAATTCCAGAGGATTGGAACAGTGCTAATGTAATGCCACTCTTACTCAAAAAAAAAAAAAAAAAAAGAAAGAAAAAAGAAAAAAAAAAGAAAAAAGGGGAAAAAAAAGGCTAAATGGGATGCAGGTGCTCTCTATCAGCTATTCGCCTTTTATCAAACCTAGATAAGACAATGAAAGGCTCATAAAAGTTTGCTTTAATGATGGTTTAAATGATATAGAATATAATGAATGTGAAGCCACATGAGGAAACTGGGGCTATCTGAATAAACCCAGATTCATTCTGTGATTAGATTGCAGATTTGACTGATGAGGGATTTCTTATTTTCAGCTAAGATTATTTTCCTTAGATTGCCTGATATGATGCTATATTTTTGGTTCTAGGAGAAAAACAATGTTGACAACACACTGATATGTGATAACACATTTGCAGTGAGGGGCCCAAGGAGCTGGGAGGTAAAAGAATTGGGACAGCTGTCTTAAACTGGGCGAAGGGATATTCCATACCATATGACAAAGAATTACCATAATGGT
This sequence comes from Tympanuchus pallidicinctus, assembly GCF_026119805.1. NCBI lineage: Eukaryota > Metazoa > Chordata > Aves > Galliformes > Phasianidae > Tympanuchus > Tympanuchus pallidicinctus. The sequence continues at coordinate 24,845,959 of NW_026294802.1, forward strand.
AAATAATAATGCAATAGGTTGTTCACAGAAAAAGGCTAAATTACTCAGTCAGCTGAGTTACTAAGAACCAGTCACACACATTACATCGTATACAGACACAAACAAACACTGGACATCCTAGGAAAAAGAACTTGGACTGTTTCTGATTATCTACTGAATCAAGAAATATATCTTAGAGGGCAGTGTTTCCTGCTGCGCTCTTAGGGTCGTAAGCTGCATGCCATGAACTGCAAATGCAATGCTATGCAAAAGAGTCAATAATAGAAGAGCAGAAGCAGCAGGTGACTTTCCTTTTCTGACAAGATCAGCTTGAATGCTGCATACAGTTCTTGCGTACACATTGTTATAAGATTTTGAGAAGCAGAAAGAATGTGAAAAATCACAACTCTCACAGGAAAACTGAAGAAAAAGCCTGATCATATGAAACATAAAAGATGAATTTCTGCTGCTTTTTTAAAAGATGGTTGAAGGTGACTTGATTGCAGTACTTAAGTATATCCAGAAAGAAGAAGCATCATGGATTAAATGCCTTGAATTTACTGAAAAAGGGCAAAACAAATATCAAGGACTTGACGAAGAATTCAAAAATATCCATATAAGAAATAAAGTATGCATTTTAAACAGTAACTGCAGAAGCTGTTAGGGGTGTCTTTCTTCATTACTGATTTGTAGAACCTTTTAAGAGTTTTCCAGCAAAGCTGCCTATATCAAATACTGTCCTGTTGACAGCAATTGACAGTGACACTGACTATTGACATTGCCAGCAAGACCTCATGCAGAATTTTAGAGTAGAATTTTCACAAAATTCTAATTATATAATATCAAAATGTGTCCTGGGAGACTGTGTGTTGGTGAATTTTCAATATAACCATGCAAGATAATAGTGAAGGGGAGGTTGTCTGAGCTTTCAGAGTTTGCAGTATAAGGCCATGTAGACATGACAAAATGTTATAAATTGAGAATGAGAGGGTTTCCAGCTCCTTGCTCCAAAACAAAAACCTAACTTTCTTGTTAGCTTGTTAGAAGGTTTCTTTGTGCTCTCTCCCTCCCAAAATGGCACAGAAGTAACAATTCTGCACTGCAGACACAGCCTGTTTCCTAGGTTAAATGGGATTATAGGAGATTGTTAAAATTCTTTAAAGTGTTCCTTGAAGATTTAGAAGTCCTCCAGATTTAGGGCCGACAAACTCATCTCATTTTGAAAAACTATCCAATTTGATAGGAAATTGTACTATTTCTAAACAAAATAAAGGTATTTGAAATTACAGATTTTTTTTTTTTTTTTTTTTTTTACCCCCAGAAAGGAAATGTTAATGTTAGCTAGTCTAGGCTTAGTGCAAATGAAACGTAACAGATTTAAAGGCCTGCCATTCTTAGTGAGTTGTAAGAGCTCATATACTGGTGTCTTCTGGCAACAAATCCAAGGAATCACTGAACAGGTGGGTTAAAAGAATTTAAAGAGCATATACCAGTGTTTATATACAAAATATTCACAGTTTTATATGTAGTGATTGTGCTTGAAGCTGGTCAGAACAGCTGGTTTTCATGATAGGGAAGATATAAACAGGAAAGTTCCAAGGTCTTAAATTCTTACCTAATGTGACCAGTGTTTGTGCTTGCAGGAACTTTTGCCAGTTGCTGAGCACTAAAGCTGAATTCCAAGTATTCTCCAGTCATTCTGGCATACATGATTGCTGCATTAAATCTAGTAGAGCTCAATTAAAATCTGTTCTCATTTACAGTGATCACATATTAAGCAATATTAATTATTTTTGGATTTTATGTTTTTAAATATAAAAGGTGTAACTTTCAGTACAGTAAGTAAGTCTGCATTTTTTTTTCCTTTAGGCAAATGGATAAAACTAAAATTATACAGTTCTCCATTAAAATGAAGTAAAAGTTTGGTGGCACAGACAGATATTCTGAAGAAAGACTCAAAACTTTTATGAAACTTTAATGAGATTTTAAATGATTCAATGATTTAAAGGGTATGCTTTTATTTTTTTTTTTAAAGAAACATGCTGTGGAAGAACCACAGTTTTTATTCTTTGTCACTGAATTGTAATAATTGCAGCTATATTATATACAATAAGTACAAAAGGAGAACACCCATAGAGTAATCTAAATTAATTCAAATGACCCACCTCTCCTAGAAAGCTTGCCTGTTCTAAGATGTCACAGAAAATGAATGCTTTGCCTGACTGATTAATGTGGGAGTCTGAATGAATGAAAACATTCAGCATAGTCCACAGTTATCTAACTCTGGGCTGGGCATTAACAGACAAGGGTCATCAGTTGCAGATTTCAGGGCAATATGACAATAAACTGCTGCCAATTCTGAAGACAGAATTCCACTCATCAACAGAGATCCTTCTGTTTATTTTGGATGTTACGGAAGAAGCCAGAAAAGCAAAGGTAAAATAAATGGGATCCAGACAACTCAGCACTTGAGAGGATTACCTGGAAAAGTTTAAGTAATGTCTAAATTTCATTAAGGATCTAGCTAGGAGCTTTGCTTACCTCCATCCAAACCAGTAAGAAATTGCAGTGCCACATTCTACACAGGTGGCAGCAAAAGCAAAAGAGTAATCTTCTAGGGAGTGATTTAGGTGTGCATTTTATGAGAAGGTCTGTATCTAAGAAGATGAGATTTGACTCAAGGTCAGCTGCAAGTTGAAACAAGCACTAGGGCTCCCAAATTTAGTTGTCATTACCACGACAGTGGAAGCAGCAATAACTTCTAACTGTTCTCTGCTAGTTTGGAAACTCCTGCCTTCAGCACTATTTCTATAGATGTAATTGCAGATATAATCCTCAGGGAAACTACCTTGGCTTCCATGTCACTGAATTCAGTTGCAGGTACTTCTCTTCATCTAGTGATTGGCCAGCAAAAGTACACACAGACTGGGTGCAGAAGCACATGTGTGTTCAAGAAGAACTGAATTTTATCTGCACACTGATGACTGCAGCTCAAAACAAGCTGTATTCTGCTCTGTCATAGACAGCAGGAGTATTAATTCTGTACCAGTGAAGATACTCCATAGCAAACAATTCATTTTCTGGAAATGCTGCCAGTGGAAGGGACAGAACTGCTACAGTACCCATCTAACCATCTGTCAGAGTCATGTGAAATAAGAAGTCTCAGTTTAGGCAATTAAAGGCTGCTTATGAAACTTTTAAAGTCTTCACAAAAGCTTTCCTTTTTCTATACGAAAGATCAAAGAAAGATGTATTTCTGTTCTATCCTCAAGTCTACATCTTACACAGAAACTCAGAGTGAGAAGATGATGAGAAGTGAGGAGGTGGAGTGATTCAGAGGACTTGATCTCTGGTCAGCACTGATACTAAAAACTAAAACTCTGGAGGCTAAAATGTGCGGCTCAATTAGTAACTGATTCAGGTGCATAGAACGATGGCAGAGGTCAAAATAAAATGCCTAAAAGAATGAGAAACTGAGAAATCACTCAGGATTTGATGATTTTCTCCCTTTGTGAGACCAGTGATTGAAACTCCGGAGAGAGACAGATGTAGGAGAAATGAGAAATGGTATGATCTTCAGACAGCACTATCATTCTTGGAGTAAAATTCCCCACTATTAGAATTAGAGATGACAGAAGTTAAAAAATTGAATCGTGTAACACCAATACTGTGTTTATGCTTAGATAAGGTATGGAAAAGGTATTTATATCCATCTTGTTTCCTTCCTTAAATCTTACGTATGACGTAGTTACCTATGAACATTCAGGAATAATAGTATTTGCTTTGATCTGTACAATACAAAGTGAAAGACCAGCTATAATCAGCCCTTCAGAAAGAACGGTCTGTATGTGCCAGAGAGCAAGATCTTAAAAACTGGAAATGTCAGCTCTCCATTAACCTACAAGGTAAGAACGCATAATACAGAGATATTCTATGAAAAAGATTTTTATTTTTTTTTCCTGCAAGTTATTATTTTGTTCAACAGCATTCTGTCCAGACTGAATTAGACAAGAGCAAGAAAAAAAGACTCTGCTATCAAAAGGTTCGTAGAATCCAATTTAAATCCTCTTGTCCTGAGTGTTTCTATAGTTGTGATGATAACATTCAAGGAATAAACTGTAGAATGCCTGAAGAAAATAAAGATGAAAGAAGTACGGGGTTGATTGCACTAAAACCATCCAGTTACCTCAACTGGACTACATCAGCACAGCACCACATCAGCCAAGGTGAACAATTTCTTTAGCCTTTAGGAGAAGGCTTAGTTTTATTATATGAACAGGAAACTGTAGGAATGAGTTACTGCTCTGTGTTATCAATTTAGCCTAGAAATAAAACCTAGAAAAAAGTCCTAAATTCATGTGCCTAAAATCATTCTGTCTCTTAAACATATTAACATAAAATCACTAAAAGCCCAATACTACCAAACTGAAAATACTGTCTTAGATTTTAACAATGGTTTCTCTAAAATAAGGGCATTTTGTGCTAATTCCTGTCATAGCACACTTCAAATGCTTCAAATGCTAGTTAAACTCATTCTTAAACTAAACCAAAACACAACAGACTCTGAAAAGAGGCTAAATGATTTTTATGGTAATCCCTGACATGGTATAAATTGGTGTTTAGAGAGACCTGAAGAAAAAAATGAAGATGACTAATCCTTTTCTTTCTCAGATTGCTATTCCTAAATCTTTGTCTTTTAACCTTTTCAAAAATACATTGGGTACCTTTGGCAACCAAGATCCCTTAGTTTGAAGCAGGCACAACAGCCAGAGGGCAGCGTCCCAAATTAGGCCTCAACCTATTTCTGACAAAGCTGCCATCTTGTTGAGAACTGTCTTGGGACACATGTATATAAATTGCTGTGAAAGTAATGCCTCCTATATACTTCCATGGAAACTACAACACATTTTGATTGAGTGAATTCTCGACCACAAAACAATGTTTTTCAACACATTCACCTCCACTAGCTGTGCATTTTTGCCAGTGATGAAAAAGAGCCTGCACACTGCACTCCTAAAAATCTGCACCAGTGGAGGTGACCCACTGTTGCCACTGCTGAAATGCACTACACACCACCTCACTGGGCACACATCCACCATTTGGTCTCCACAAACATTCATCAAGCCTTAGTGAATGTCAATGGGTGCCATTTTTTCTACATGAAGGAATTCAGTGACACATCTTTGCTCCATATCCACTTCCATGTCAGATGCCATTCTGTCAGACTGGCCTTCTATTGCCATCTGTCACACAGCAACAAAATATAATGGAATATTGGTGGGAAGGTTCCAGCTCTACTGCTATACCATCAACATCTGCCTCTGATGTTGTGAGCCAACATAACAAAACAGGAGGCATTACTTTCAGAGCAGCCCTCGTACAATATCTGATATCATTAATATGTAAGTAACAAAACCTTTCAATTTTTAGTATTTTTCTTAAAATATTAAAAAAAAAAAAAGAAAAAAAAAAAAAAAAGAAACAAAGCAACAAAGCCATAAAACTAGAGGGATATTTGACCTCCTTTTTTTGTAAAACTAACCCATCTGGCTGGTTCAATGGCTGCAACTCTTAGAGAGCTCTCAAGTTGTTCATCAGAGATTTTTGATGAAATTTTACTCTTCCTGCGTGTCATGCTTGACAGTAAGTGTTAAAAATATACTCCCAAAAAGCAATGGCATGAATACGGTGTGACTGTGAAGGGAAGGATTGTGGAAGTCTGGTAAAGAGACGTGATCAGATTTTTGAGTTGAATATCTGATCGTAACTTTCTACACTCTATTTGAAAATTTGCATGTAATATATTTATATCAATTGAAAATGGTATCTCACAGATAAATCAGTGATTTTTTTTTGGCAATCTTGAAATCTATTCTCAAATGCCTTTATCAAAATGGAAAGCATGCCTGTGTATTCTTTGCTGTTCAGAGCACAGTTTTTAGCCAATGTATCAAAATGCATGCAATTATTTGCTGCAATGCATGCAATCATTTGTGAGCCACAAGCTACTGCTTGAACATGCTCAATTTACAGCATGTTGTGTGGCCCTTTTATGCCAATCAGTAGATTCTGAACACATGCTTATAGTCCCTCCCAGATTATAGTTGTATGAGTGGGAGTCCCAGCAAGTTATGGCTGAATTCCCTGGCATTTCTTCAGTAGCTTCAGTCCAAAACATCTCTTCATGCCCTGGGGCCTTTCACTTAGAATATACTTCAATCCATGCAAATGACAGATACATCAACGAGCTGAATGAATCACCTGCAGCTACATAGCAGAATGCTTCCAGCAACTAAGCAACATAGATTTTACTTTAGCCTTTGTAAAAAGAATTCTTTTGATGATTTTGATCCCTCTTAGTATCTTTTTGAAAAGGCTATTAAAAGGCTGTCCAGAATCTTCCTTTCCAAATGCTACTTCGTGTTTAACATCCAAGTCCAGTGCTTTCAAACTCCTTGGTTGGTCTACTCTTTCTCCTCCATTATACATTTAAAAATATCCTATACTCAAGCACTTTAAAAAACCCAAAAAACAGTAACATGAAGATGTAGTGTTGGGGAGTTGTCCACTGTTCCTTCTTTTGACTTTGTAGCTTTCTGCAACGTCATTAGGAATGTATCTTGTCTCAAATCATTTTTTTGTGAATGGATTATTAAAAAATGGACAGCAGCAAGTGTAGGATACATTTTGTCAGCAGTTTAACCTCGAGATGCTTTTCCATGCTTGAAAGTCAAATGCTAATATGCACATTTCCAACAGTCACGCCATGCAAGTTTTTCTGAGATTCTGATCCTGAATCAATGGGCACCAGCAAGAGGCAGAACATAACATTATCACAAAACTTCTGCTTCTTATACTCCATCCTCTGAATTTGAATTTAATTTCTATAGAGTCAGACAGTCTGAGGTGAATCCCTTTTGATTTCAGGTAAGCCAATTCTTCTAGTTATATAAAAAAGGATGTCTCTGACCTCCAAAGTTAGATGCCTTTTCCAGAGAGAGTAAAGAAACATGGTACTCAACAAATGTATACAGTGGGGTTGTCAGCAGTTTGAACACGGAAGGTGATAAAAGAAATGCAGAATTCTAATAGCCTGAAACAGTACCGCAGCTGCTCTACTAAATCATGTGGTTTTACCTATAAAATCATAGCATTTCAACATCTTCAATGTAAAGATGAAAAAAGAGCTAATTAACTACTGAACGATTTCACATCAGGCTTGCTTATTCTCAAACTTAAGCCATTTTGCTCATATTAAGATCTTCTGTCCTGTTCTGTCTCTCTAAAAAATTCAGTTCCTCTTTAGGACAGATGTGCTTGGTCTATACTTAACGTTGTGCAATTACTGCATGTAATTCTGCCACAAAATCTGAAAACTAAAAAACCTTAAATGTAACATTTTAAATTTAACATTTTAAAGTTGAAGTGAATTTGAGAAAACTTGAGCACCATACAGAAAACAAAGCGATCAAATATAGTATTCTGCTAAATAAAGGAGACCTCTCATTTTAAAATTTGTCTGACATTCTGATAGCATCTCCATAGTGATAATAATACTTCCTTTTGTGAAGCATTATGATATCTGGAAAGCTGTACAAGAGCTAAGTGTTATTATTAGAGATTGGAAAAGGCCTATTAGATCTTCTATCCATCTCTGATATAACAGAAAATGACAGTGATTTGCTGCATTGATTTGACAGTGACATTTGCAAAAAAGTCCTTTGCTCTTAACTCTCTACAAGTTTCAGTGCTCAGGATTCACTAAGTTAGCCAGCTTACTAGTTTTGTCGGTATTCAACATCTATGAAGCTTAACAAAAGATGAAATAAACATGCCCTCTTTTCCATCTCTTTCTTTCAATCTCCTTTTACTTTCAAGGAAGACAGTCCATATGAATAGTGTAACTGTCAAGATTCACAAAAGTGGTATTCCACTTCCTAACTGCAGATTGCCTCCATTTTACCTATCTTCAAGGCAGAATTGTAGCATCTCTCTGACTGGGATTGTATATCAAATAGGAAAGAAGCTGTTGCCCACCTTGCTGATGTTTTCCAGCAGATTTCCACCTCAGAAGCCACATACAAACATTCCCATTACAGTCCACTGTGAAACAAATCACAGAATCAAAGAATGGCCAGGGTTGGAAAGGACCTCAGGGATCAAGAATCTCCAACCCCCCTGCCACATGCAGGGTGACCAACCTCCACATTTAATACTAAACGAGGCTGCCCAGGTCCCCATCCAATCTGGCCTTGAACATTTTCAGGGACGTGGCATCCACAACCTCTCTGAGCAGCCTGTTCCAGCACCTTACCACTCTCTCTGTAAAGAACTTCCCCCTGACATCCAACCTAAATCTTCCCTCCCAAATGATCAAGTGATCTATCTGCAGTGGGTTTCCTGTCCATGGAGTAACATGATGGCAGTCATTAGAGGTCTGCAGAAGTCTTGACAGTAGACAGTGTCAGTTTGAAGATCTCTATCCTTATGGAAGGAGGCTCTGTTTCTCAACTGCTTTCAAAAGAAAGCGTTGTTTCTATTCTTCCTTCCCCCACTTACCAAAATTTCTTTGAATGTTTGCTACAACAGGTTTTCAATTGAAGTACCAATATAACAGAAATGGCTGAAGTGAAATCAGTTGAAGTACGTGAGAGATGACTCTCAGTGTGAATCATGCTGCGGTGAGCAAAGAAGAGGTCTGTCTGGCCTTCTGTACTGGAGTGATAACAGACACTGGGTGTAGTTTGTACTCAGATAAAGTTAATGGTAATGACATCTGGTAGACGACACAGAGGAGAGAACTCCTGTCATCTGTTTCTTTAATGCTCTGTGCCCGAAACATTATATGTCAGACTTGGTAGAAGTGACTCATCTTTCAGTATCTACCACTCTTCCCTCCCATGCATTCAGATGCAGGAGACTGAAGGACTAATAGATAAATCACCATCATACATTCACAAAGCCCTTCTCAGCCATAACAAATGAAGTCTTGTACCTTCCAAGTGCTTCACCAACATAAATATATTAATAAGACCCTTTCCAGAAGAGAAGGGAGTGTCATAGAGATGGCATTCAAATGGCTGGGCTTTGAGAAGTAGAACTTCAAATATTTCATTAAATCTTCATCCTCTGCCATCAATTTCAAGCCCATTTAGAAAAAAAGACGGAAAGTACAGTGGAACTTTATGAGCAAATAGAGGAGTAACAGCTCGTAAAATGATTTTGCCCTCTGTGATAACAGAGTTAATTAAATTGTGTATTCTACGGTGTCAACAACAGAATTCTACATCAAGTGAAATGAAAATAAGATTTTTATACTCCATTTGATTGATGCCACCTATATGGCTCCTTCAAGGTGACTTTGCCACTGATGTGCTTTGGCAAAAATCTTGTTTTGGCATCATAATCAAGATATTAAGGATATTTTGGTATCTGATACTTAATTGCCAACATATTCAGAATTCTAACTAGCAGTAGCTTGTTAAGAACTCAAAAACCTAACTAAATGTTGTAAGGGCAAAAAAGAAAATATATCATGTTATTCTTCAAATAATGTAGATTACATCTAGGTGCACTTGTCAGGTATGAATTCATTATGCAACTATAAAATGTAGAATAGTCTACAGAAGATTTTTTTGTGGTAATATAATTTCATTTATCACATGACTTTGGATGAACTGCAGTTACTTAGGATTTTAATTCAATTTGTATTGTGTTTACTTACAGTCAGTTAGCTAGGCTGCCATATGATCACTACCAAGATACGTGCGTGTTTCAGTTGCTACACGTCTGCCCTATATAAGTCATATTAGTCTTTGTGTGTGTAGTACTGTATTTGCTAATTCTGAAGCTAGAGTACCGCTTGGTCACAGCTATATCTGCTATGAATTCTGAAATGTCTGCTGTGTTAACCAATAACAGGTTTATAAAAAAAGAACCTCTCTCAGCCCTGTCTCTTGCTATTTACTGCATAAAATCTATCAGAATTTGCTTGGGATCTTTGCTGCTGAGCAAAGAGCCTGGAACTTTGAAGGTCGTGAAGTACTTGGCAGTAGTCAAATCTGGAAATATGAATGACATTTTCTGTGAAATACAGCTCCCCAAACCACTGACAGATGTAACTCTCTTGGTTCTTGCTGAAGGTTTCTTTTCCAAATTGCTATTTCATCTTTATCTCTAAGGTTGGAAGAAAAACATCCCATAGCATGGTTACCAATGTCACATGTAATAAGGGAGCCACACATTGTCACAATGAAATAATGCCATGCAGAATAGTCTCAATGTGACTCTGACTTTAAATCAGTAAGTTGTAGAAGAAATCCATTTGAAAATACTGTCCTTAAAAGCAAACACTCAAAATGGCAAGACTGAAATCTACCATTTTGGAAATTCTGAGAAGGCAACATGATATATTTGCTCAATTTTCCATAACTTACAGTCTTAATTCAATATTCAGTTTTTTGTCACTTGTATTACAGTAAGATTTCATTCAGATATTGTCCTTTCAATTACAGAAACTGTGGTTTGAATCCAGAGCAGCTCATTACCTACATCAGACAACAAGGAGATTCAGATTCCTTCTTCTTTCATAGAGAATTGAAGCATGCCGTGCACTCTTATTACTAAGAGTGGGCAATCAAAACAAAAAAAAAAAAAAAGAAAAACTGAGTACAAAATAGTCTTGTAGTAGGTAAAAAAGGTGGATGTGCCAGTATGACAAACCTCACAGAACACACAATGTAATGGTGAAATACTTCCAAAAAGTGTCTTGTGTACATGCTGGACTACACTTATTAAATAATGGATGTACTGTATGTTGGCACAGAGAGGAAAGAAATAAAAGGTGATTAATATTTGAGTGAGATGCCACACCTTTCAAGGTCTTTGTTAAATCCACAATTCTACTCAATGGATATTATTGCATAGCAGTCCAATAAGATTTTAAATCATTTAAAGGAAAACCTACCATTATTTTCATGCACACTAAGATGCTTTGAGATGAAAACATTCAGAATTTAAGGCTACAAAAAAGCCTAAATACAATTATTCTTATGATTAAAATACAAACTACATGTACCATAAATGCAACAATCCAAGAAAAAGTCAAACTCATAAAATCTTCCTTAATATGCTGCATAAAGTATCAGTAAGATTGAAAATAGGATTAGCAAAGGAGAATGCATCTTTTCAGTGAGTATTGGAAAAGATGCTTATCAAAATTTATCAGGTGAAGTCTGAGAAATGTTGATTACAGATGGGGACTGTCTTGGCAAAAATGTTGTTGCTAGTTTGAATGTTTCTCCAGCTGAGAATAAAAGTGTCCTGAAAAAAAGAAGCAGATAATTTTTATTACCTCCTCTTTCTCTGCGCTTTGCAAGTCCCTCCACTCCTCAGTCACATGGCCAAAGTCCACCGTGTTCATTGCAACCTTATATTCCCCAATAATATCATGTTTGGAGAAGCGATCAAAATCATAAACTGCCATCACTAAAGTTTTTCCACCCAGCTCAGAGTATGGCACCTGTAAAGAAGAGGAAATGACAAACTCAGTATCTCTGACAATAAAGATCAGTTCACTACAATGCAAATCCATTTCTTTAGTTTATCAGCTGTCATCTCAGGTAAATTGAAAAGCAGAGAAAATTATGAGGTGTATTTGTTTCAGAGTCACCACATGCAGTATTTTTTGAGACCAGACTATGGCACTCAATAGAACAATGTGGCAGCTCACTCATCACTCTACCGGGTTTTCTCCTTCTACTTCAAATTATATTGTGGTTGATGAAACTGAAACAGGAAGCCCAATTATTTGCACTGAAGACACATGAACTTTTCACACAATGGTATCTTTTTCCCTATAAATCAACTGTCATCACTCAGAAATGGGTAGTTCCCAGACTGATGAAAAAACAGAAGTGGCTTGCTGTATCTGACACAAAGTAATTAGACACTAAATAGTTTTCTTACAGCACCACTACCTCTTACTTCCCACAGCATATTTTTCATTATGATACCTTTCACACTGCAGACACTAAGGAACCTGTAAGTCACAGTGCACAGTTAGAAATCATGTGGCAGTAGGCCAATTTCTGTCTAATTCTCCAGCTGATGTGTTTCAGACAGATGCTGTGGGTTTGGACGTTTATGAGTCACATTTTTAATATTAAGATGAATATGTGTAGCTCAGGTAAGCTATACTTGAGTGACTGTCTAGAAAACTCTAATTTAGGAAATGTTTGCACTTAACATTGAACACTTGGTCAATCTGAACATATTCTGCAAGTATAAATGGTTTCCATGGGCTTCAGTAAACATTCCTCTGCTAATTGTCTATACGAAAAAAGAACCAAAAGCACAGCACTTTCACTGGCCTTGTTAACTGTTGTATGTTCTGGTCTGTTTAAAACATAGGACTACTGTCTTTTGTTGTTTGTTTGGCTTCCACTTGTTCTTTAAAATACTACCTAATAACACAAGTAGTTTATCTATTTTCCTGACATTTAAGAACCTTTTCAAGTTGAGAGCCAGCTCCAGCTGCCATTACTGAGTACAGTAATTTCAGTGGGTACAGGGTGGGTGCATTGCAGTAAAAGTACACAAATACTACTGCAAAAGCTGTTTTGATTCTGTAAATTATTTGTAGCTTCTAAAAAGCTATAGAAGGTATATTTATGTGGAAGGCAAAATTCTGGAAAATTTCACTTCTTTTTTATGCAGCATCAAAAACAGGAGAAGAGAAATGTTCTACAGCTCCCTTCTCCAGCAGTTTACAATTGCACCTAATGGATCCTGGTCATTTGGAATGCAGGAGAAGGCTACACTTACTGCTGTGTATTTTTTATCATTAACTTGACCTCAATAAAGCTTATTTTAGCTACCTTCATTTTTAAAGAAGATCTAGTAGCAGTGCTTCCCCCCTTCATTACCTCTACTGCAGCCTTAGCCCACAGCTTTGTTCAGGACAACCAAGGACACTCCCAGCTCTTGTAAAGGATTGCTCCTGCTCCTTGCCTTCTGCTCTGCTCAGAGAGGCTCAGCCTCTGTGTGCAGGTGAGACCTCACTAAAAGACACATAGAAGATCCTTCTTCCAGCACAGACACATCACCCTCCCAGACAGGAACCTTGTTCCTGCCTTGAGGAAGTGCAGGAATCTTTCTGTGGGATCATTTAATCACCATCATGGGAATGAGGAGGAATATTTCTGGTAGAGTTCAGCTTGGATTTCTGCTTCCTTTCAGCAGCTCAGTGCATGTATATACTTAATATTACTGCAGCCTGGTGAACACCTGCACCCTTTAAGAGTGATACCATTGGTAGTTCCCAGGGAAATTACTTATTAAAGTTGCAACACTATTTAAATGGTCACTTTATTTTTTTTACTGTAGTCTCAGTACAATGACAGTACTTGGCATGCTCCGTGAGTTTTCTCTCGAGTACAGACCACATTACACAGGGAATGATTAGTACCATACTGATAAGCACCTAAACACTTCTGTCATGTCTTGCTTGGAAAAGAAACATTTTTTCTGTAGAATAAAATTTGCATGTTACGATGTGACTTAAAATAAATGGACATTATAGGCCAAGAGTGGATGCTCTGATTTATATTTTGTGTCTTCATTTTAGATGACAGCGTTATTGATTCTTTCTTTTCTTTTGTGAGCTGCACGGGAATCTGTAATTTATAACACTGTTTTCTTTTAAATAGTCTCTTAGGAAAGCTCAAGAAAAAAGTAACTCCCCACAAAAGATTATTTTTATGAACATCTTCAAGGGAAAACATAAGCTTATATATGCAGTAGTAGTTGTGGCCTCCAGGGATATCTTTCTCATTGAATGATTACATAGCCTGAGTCTTTCACTGTTCCTGTTTTCAATCTGTGGCTGTCGTTATAAGATAGAAAGGCCTCCAGTAACAGCAGAGGAATGTATATTAGGAGAAGCCCTTTGAAACATACTGAATAGAATTTCTTTATTTCATTTAACTGGAGTATAGGTATGGCTACAGTTTTAGAAAGACACAATTGAGGGGAACAACTGGAACAACTTAAACATTACAACGTAGGGGTGTTAGCTACATTTATTTAATACATATGTTATTAAGCCAAGATGTGATTTCTATTCACATGTAAAGTAGCATGGTAAAGAATAGCTATGACAAAGTCTAGTAAGATTAATCTGCCATATATTCCTTCATTCATTTACCTTCCATGAGTTCTCATTTATTTTTGAGGCAAAAAGAAATGGTATACTGAAATTCATAAATCAGGCTACAGAGATATTTAAAGCAAATGCTGGTTTAGTGAAATTCACCTGACATTTGTCGAAGTGGCACTGTTTTCCTACTTTCTGGTAAGTTTCATCCAGTCATGAGACATGGATCAGATTTTCATAAATTAGGATAATTGAAATGCCTAAAATCAAACTCTGCTTTTTACACTTGCTGAGATCTGTCCTTGTGTTACATTATTTTCATCATAAGATCGAACATCAGAGAAAAAACAGGGAAAATAACTACGCTATGCTGCAGTTGCCAATTATCTAGGTTATCTAACTTAGTAGTCCAGCATGAGATACACAGTGGATAAATAAAAATATTTCAATAATTATATATAAAAAATAATACCTTGAATGTAAATTGCTCATTGAAAACAGGGTTAAGAGTCTTCCTGTGGACTTTTGTTTCATATTTCTTCTTCTTATCAGGCAGCAGGAACACTTTCACATAGGGATCAGATGTACCACCCATATCTAATGCAGGCAGCTCAGCTGCTTGAATAATTCCAACCAGAAGCTGAAAAGACAGAAAAAGAGCAAAATGAAATTTCAAAGAGATGTTTATTAAAAAAAAACAACAGAACAGCTAAAAAAAATCACCCTGTATCAGAGAAGTACACATCCACACTCTATTTCTGGGTTATGAAAAACAGTTCTCCCCGACCTTCAAGGAAGGCAAAATGAAGCAACACTACAGACTTTTGAAAATCAATTATGGCAGATGCAGACAGTACAAAAGCTGTTTTTAAGTGGAAAAGAGGTTTTCAAAGGGCAGCTGATTACAGATAAATACAGACTTCATCTTTTTAAAGACTGCAATCAAATAACTTTCAATTGCTATTGCCTCTTATGCATTATTTTTCTACGCTGGGCACCATGAATAGAAATCACATTATTAAACAATCAAGAATGTCTAATTTTGACTGCAGAATTTGTGTTCTAAATCACCAACACTTAACCTTTCCCCTCAAAACACAAAAAGGTAATATATCAAAAGCAGATTTAAGATGGAGCTTAACTGAAAGCAAATGGGTCTTCCAGTCTTCCTTGTATTTAATTTCTCTTGCTGTATATATAGCTTGATTTGGGCTGTAATCTAGGGACAATATTTTCAAAATGAAATCCCATGAAAACTAGCCATTGTTAACTAAGTCCTAATGACAATTCTTAATCTCACTATAAGATAGAGAAGTTAGTATCTTAAATCTCTTAAGACATTTTAAAAATAGGATTGAAGCACATTTGAAACGTGTAAATGCCACAGCCATCTTTCAGTGTAACAGATGAAGTCATATGATATGTTGTCTAGACATCCCAGCCTACACTAGGCTGCATAAGAATAATGAAGAGTAAGAAAATACTTTTCATTCTTATTTCATGGACATGAAACTAAAGTAAGTATTCAATTGACTCTTCAAGGTCAATCTAGAGACAAGTGATTAGGAGCTGGGAGAATACTTTCCTCTATATCAGTTCTTCAGTCACAACATATTGGCCCCTCTCATTAATGAACTGCTTAAAATTGGAAACAGAAGATCTAACAAATGGAATAAAGAATATTACAGCTAAATAAAGAAAGCAACTCCTGGCTTCTGGGAGATTCCTCAAAGCTGGACTTACTTTTTCTAGTTTTAAATCCACTGTGTGGCCTGCATGATTTCCAAAGTATGGGCCTCTAGAGATCATTTAATTTAGTCATAAGTAGAGAACCTTTGCTCTTCTCTCACATTCTTATTCTAGATGCACATTTCATGAATACATGGATAGGTTGAGGATAAACATACATGAGTCTTTTAAATCAAAGAGTGAAAAACAAATCTATGGTATGTATGTAGTTAACAGATTGGAAAAGCAATTCAATTCCCTACTAAAATCTGTCTCGCTAAAACAGAGGCAACATGCTCTAGGAAGTATGTTAATTATCTTGTCTTTTAACCCTGCAACAAATTAATAACCTCAATTTTGGCTTTGAGTTTCAAGCAATATCAAACCTATATTGTTCTCTCTAGGAATTCAAATCACCTTTTCCACTCTTGCAATCATCTATCCTTCAATAAATTTCAAACTGCAGCACGTTTTAGAATAGCAAAATAAAACAGGAATCCATACCTCGTGAATTTACTGTGTTCAATACTACATGCACCCATGGATTTGTATCTTTCCTATTGCATATCCTTTCATAAAATACAGCTCTCAAAATCAGCTCTTGACTGGAGATTTTTCCTGTTCAACTTTACTGTTCTGAGAGGGACAGAAGTTTATATTTGCTTTTCAGTTCCTAACAAAATTTGCTTTATCAAAAAGGTGTGCTTTCATGGAGAACAACAGAATTTGAGATAACGCGTTAATAAGGCAAAGTGGACATGAAGCAGTGAGAGAAAGCTACTTCTAGTAATTTTATGAACTTGTTAAAACATCTACTGATGAATAAATTGGGACAATTACTTTTATGCCCCTTTCTTTTTCCTCACATCTTTTGTTTGCTTATGTTTTAAATACCTAGAGGCAGAAGCTATCTTTTGCTGTTCACATGTAAGCTTCATAGTATAATGTAGCTCGATATTGACTGGTGACACTTTAATACATTATTAATAATAACTACATGAAACTGTTCTCAATTTTGATTAAAGTTATGAATTCAGAGTATGCTGTATGCTAATTTAGTAATACTTCTGTCATGCATCTGCAGTCTTGTTCTTCCTTTACTCAGTAAGGATTTCAGAAAATTCTACTGTACCTACAGGTATAAGTTCATTCTCCCCTTGCATACAGACAACTGAAATGTTACAGGTCGGTTGTTTCAAACCTGATTGTTCTGGAAGTCATAATCCAAAGAATATTGGATTTTCCCTAGTTTCTCCACTTCTTTCGGCTCTTCTTTCTCTTCCCCGTCAGTCAGCCCAGTCTCAGCATCATCATCCTTGAGAGCCTAGAAAGAAGGAATGTAGAACTAATAAATAAAGTTAACTCCTAAGTACTAGTTTAAATCAGACAAATTTTGAAGCCGTTAAAAGCAAGCATGATGGCCGAAATCCAAATGTGCAGTTTACATATGTATATTTATACT
Organism: Tympanuchus pallidicinctus; assembly: GCF_026119805.1. NCBI lineage: Eukaryota > Metazoa > Chordata > Aves > Galliformes > Phasianidae > Tympanuchus > Tympanuchus pallidicinctus. The sequence continues at coordinate 24,863,283 of NW_026294802.1, forward strand.
ATTCAGGTTGCTCAATATGTAGTAAATCAGCAAGCAAGCAATGCAAGTAGGAAGAAAGCTTCTTGGAATATTACAAGCAACAACTGTCATAAAACCTGAAAGTAGAAAGAAAATATCAACTTCATACCAAAGAATTGTTCTGGGCTCACACCGTCTCTTAAAGAGGCACAAGGAGGCAAACATGCTATTAAATAAGCAAAGTCACGCAATTCATTCAACTTAAGGATATCTTGGCAATGTGAAACCTGATTGTGCATGCTGTGAATCACTTGCAATTGGCAACACACTTCTGTAGGATTACTATGATAAAGAGCATGTGTTGTGGATGAGTTCTTCCTACAATCATACACCAAACATTTTTCATGTTTATTTAGAATGAATATGGAAGCAAAGGTATCACCATGCCATTAGCAAATGCATGTTTCTCCTTTTCCCTCCCTCCCGAGACCAGTTTCCTTTTTATTCATTCTTCCTGTAAAGCATAGCTGAACCAAATTGATTGAAAACTGATTGCAGTTTGCTTGGAAAAAAATAAAAAAATACAGAAATACTGTTTACAGTTTTAGCTATTACATAAAACCTGCTATTTTCAAAGGAGGCAGCAGTTACACAGTGAAAATACTAAATAATGTCATCTTTTTTTGTTGTTGTTGTTTTGCTGTACCAGAAAGCAGAAGTATTTGCATTGTGAAAAGGGGAATTTATACAACTATTAAACCATACAAATTACACCTATATATGCAGCTTTATACCGTGTAAGAACTGAAAAATGCACAAAAATGATGAGAAATTATTGTGGAAAATGTGAAAATAAAGTTTAGATTGTTAAAGCAAGGAAATGATAATGAAAGCATTCAGCCAGAATTCTGATTTGCACACGCTGGTATATGTTTATCTGTAAGAGCCCTGTCAGGATTCAAGTTCCTTCAATATGGAGCTTCTGCCTGCACAGTCAGACTATTGAGTGCAATAATAAGATTTGATCTGTTTTATTTTGTTCCTTCTTTTTTTCACAAAGTGATGTGGTCTGAAGAAATCAACAGCATTTATATACAATAGGTTGCAGCCAGAGCTTTATAGCTGAAGAGACAGTGAGGCTAGGAAATAGCAGTACCTACTGCTGATGGTGGTTTGTGAAAACAAAATAAAAACTGCAGAAAAGCATTAGCATTCTCACTCAGCCATGAAGGAAGCGGGGGCCACGCAATAGTGGTGTGGGTGTGGTAAGAGGAAAGATTGATCTCTGAAGTAGAAAACGTAATTTTTCAGAAGCCGGATCTAAAATTCAAAAGGTCAGGCTGAAAACTGTACAGTATTAAGCAATTATTTTTCTACTTTTTGGAAAAAAGATAGCAATTCAGCTGGCATGGCTCAACTGAAATCAATGCAGCAACATTGATTGATGCAAGATGAGGAGCTGTGTTAGAGTTAAATATCTGAATGTTAGTGAATGATGGACTCTTTGCTAGGAACACAAATTACAGTGTTCCATGATGTTGCAATCAGTGGGAAAGGTTGACAGCAGATGAGAATCACCCCTAATGTTGGAAAAATAATACTTTCTGAACTAAACCATTTGTGTTTGGAAGGACTGGACTATCTAATAGTACTCTGAGATATTTTAATTGCAGAGCTGAATTCCCTGTTGTTGTTCCACAACAACAAACGTAGCAAGAAGATAATGTTGGAGCACAGCCAGTCTGGACACAAATCCTGCAGGACTATACATGGGAATTTCAGAATATGGAGTGACATGATTACACCAACCACCTTTCTTTCATTGGTAATAAAAATAATCTTGAGATTCTGTAATCACAAATTAAAGAAAGAAAAAAAAAAGATGTGACTCAATTGCAGTGAAGCAATCACATTGATCAGAGCTTGGAGACAACATGAAGCATTAACTCAGAATGGGATGTGAACTCCAAGACTCACTGAATCATCTCAGTACCACCCTAGCAGAGGACTGCGTGACAGAAGAATGATAAACAGCTCCAGGATATCCCTGATTCTGGGATAAGCGTTGTCCCTTCTGCTATTACACCTACTTTTGGCTTGGATTTGGTTTGAGCAGAACAATCCTGCAGCCATTCCTCAGGAACAAAATGGAGACTGCAAAGGGAACCTTCTGTGATCCTTTCCAGCTATGAGGCATCTGTAACTATCGCCGCAACAAGGCAAAAGTTACACATCCATATTCTCTTCAGAAAAACTATACACTCTTCTTCATACCTGATCACATCAGGAAATGTGAGAGGTTTGGCTGTGAAAAAATTCTTACTATGTCTTCAGAAAATACAAAGGGAATCTAAGGAGTTCTTAGAACTCTTGCAAGGGAGTGCTGAAGTGCAGACACAAAACATTGCATGATTGGTAAACTCCTCCATAGTTTATGAGAGTCCTATTGGAAGGTGAAAGCTATTTCCCAGGAGAGAGGGAAAATGTTTCATGTTACTCACATCAGCCGAGTAGCTATATAATTCTTCTTGACCTTGACTCAGAAACACCGAAGAACTAAGAAACGCTAAGAATGAGATGGCGTTCAGATTTGTCCAAGGTTTAGGAGAGGAAGGAGGAGGGAAGAAATGACAAATGCTTACTTCTAAAGCTGTCTGCATGTAACAGTTTTTAAGTTCAGGAGAGGAATTTGCTTTCGGATTAGAGGACAATGCTTTAAGCAGATGGGTCAAGGGAAGCACAGAATTTTCTCATGTGTGATGCTGCTGCTGTGTTTCAAAGAGGAAGAGGGATTGAATTGCTTCAAAGTACATGAAACACCCCACAGAGATTCTTATTTCGTATTGAGATTTTCTGAAAGATCAATAATGGAATAGCACTGCAACCCTCAATTTACAGTACACAACATCACACTATGCTGATTCTTATTGCTGTATCTCTAAAATCAATTAAAATAAGCAGCTATATTTTATTGGTTTTAAAATAAATCAAATATTTTTAATTGTAAACTAACTTCCAACTCAAGCCACTTCAGCAGACACAACCGTGATCAGAAAGCCTGAATTACAGTGCAGAAAAATATAAGCCCCTTTGGTTTCTAAATATTCTTTTAATTCTATGACATTTTTAATTCCTGTCATATATACAGAGCAGCATAGAAATCTATTATTTCATCATGCTGAAAAACATTTGTTTTTTTCTAATTATGAAAGACCAAGAAGTTCACTCAGGTGAACATACAGAAATAAACTGCAAAGAAATGTCCATATCCTCTTACATTTGTGTAAGTGTCTGAAAAAAGTATGCTTGTATGTAGATAAGAATGTAAAAAAAAAATATTTATATTTTGTTAGTCTAATACAACCATTACAAGGTGACACATTCACATGTAATGAAATCAGCAAGTGGGAGAAGTTCTGTTGTGCCAGGGACTATAACAGAACCACACAATATATAATATGTTTCCTTAGAGCTGGAAAATGAATTCTTTGAGCAACCCCTCATTTAATCCTTATTTGAATGAGCTCTGTAACTTGTTTGAACCAAGGGCACAGACATAAATTTACATATGCCATTAGGATTTTCTTTTCTGCGCCATGCTTAGTCAATTGTTCCCAAGCTCATCTACTCTGTAGTGACTTCTACAACAAATAGAGCTAAATTACAGCAGAGATCCACAGTTCAATTTACTGGTTCTTTCTTCGCTTCTGTAACACAATTAAGGGTGGTTTTATAGTCTCCTCTTCTGGGTTTATAAAGAAAATGCTTCATTTTCAATTTTTTTTTTTTTTTTTTTTTTTTTTTTTTTTGTAGTTTCGTTTTTTGCATTAAAAAAAAAAAAGGGAAAGAAAACCCAAAGCAGTGCCTGTGATTGCAGTCCTGCAGACTCCATGCCCTGCACTGGGTTCTTGCATTTCCTGGGCTTCTTCTCTGCTTCACTGCACCAGGCAGCAAAAGCCTCTTGGCACTGACGCTGCCCTTCTGGTGCTGTGAACACCCTTTGCTTCCAGCTCAGCTCCACCAGTGGACCCACACCCTGTGAATGGGTTTTTACTACTGCTATCCTCCACAAAGCACAATGCACATGAGATAAAACAGCTCCATGCATAGTTTTTATTTAATGTCTCCCCAGAGTGTACTTCACAGCCTCCTGCAAAGCAAGGCAGAGGTCACAAACTCATCTGAGTCACTGTGAGGAGGAAAAGACCCAAGAAGGTACACTTTGCTCTTTGATTCTGGTCTCAGTTATCTTTGTGTCTTTGTTAATGCTCACTTCACAGTTTATTTAGGACTGCAAGCAGAGTGTCTTTCACTGTTGTAGATACAGAAAGATTTTCATTAGCAGTGTTTAAGGGTTGATTCCATTCATGGGGTGAACTATGGCCTCTCATGTAAGGAAAAAATTCACCAGTAAGCAAGGAGACATGTCAGGAAGGAAAACATAATGTTGACTACAGCCTGCAAGGTTATTTCACCACGGTGCATGCTGCAGTCTGATTTCCCTCTACATCTGCCCTGTCAATCAGTCTTCTTGTTCACGTGGTAAAGGAGGTTTTTTTAACATATGAGTGATGTCCAGTCCTCAGGCTTGTGCAATGCCTGCTGAGTTGAATGGAAGAAAACAATATTATTTTGTAGCGAGAATGTTCTGTGCCATGTCCAACAATGAATTTATCAGAAAGGCAATTTTTCGTCCTATTGATGTCCATACTTACGAATGGCTGCACCTAATGGTGGTGCATTTCTTATCAATTTCTTTCACATTCAAGTACACCACAGTTCTGATGTGGCCAGTTTTTATCCTGGGGCAAAAGAAAAGCCTTTAAAAAATCTTGGCTGATTCCCTCTCACAAAACAGAAAAGACTGCAATTGTAACACATTTTCTACCAGAGTCCCTCAGAAGGAAAGGCAACATTTCATTCTTTCAGCATCTGCTTTCTCTCCATGAGTTAATTTAAAGAGCATGTTGTGCATGGGTTTCCAGTGGCTGAGCCAGGTTTTGGCCTCTGTGAAATTGACTCTGCCATTAATGCTGTAAGACTGTTGGCCTCACTCAGTAGCAGTGGGCCACACTGATGCACAGAATGACCCTGCTGCGTCCAGCATGCGATGCCCTGACACTACTTCCATGCTTGTTATCCAGGTTTTAAATGGTCTGCTGGATTATCCAAAGGCTTGCTTTCTTTAGGACCTCTCTGACATGAGGCCATCACATTCAGCTTAAAAGCTCACTGAATTGTTCGAGTACTGAAATACTGATTTCTTTTGTCTTAACAGAGGGATGTAGCAAATGTAAAATACAGACATGTAAATTCAAGTTGGAACTTCTAAGCCCTCAAATTGATATTTTTCTTTTGCTTTTTGCTTTTTTGTTTATTTGCTGAAAGACTCAGACAGTGTCTGTGTTAACCCAGGGGTCTATTTTGGAAGTTCACCCTGTGGATCATGCCTGACCACAGGGCCCATGTGCATGAACAAAAAGATGCAAGTGCTCTTGCAAGTATGGTAGCATGCTCTGCCCCCACTTCCCATATGGCAGTGGTTCATTGTGCTAAGCAGCAGGCTGTGAGTAGGAGGCAGATTTAGGCTGCTTGGCCAGTGCATGCTGCTCAATCAATTGTTCTACATCCTTCCCAAACGAATGGCAGATGGCCAGATGGAAGCATGCTTTGGGATAGAGCTGGCTCCTGGGCATGGGAGGACCATTCTGAGTACTAAATTTATTTCTGTTAAAAATTTGTCATACTATATAATTAGTGCTACATCTATTTAACAATGCAAATTAATCTAAATATAGCTGGACATGATTTATTGGGTGCTACACTGATATAAAGAAGAAGGAGTTGGCAAAGAACTGTCCTTTTGGCTTATTCATATAAAAAGAGATAAGCTTTGACCATCCTTTAAACGGAACCTTATCAAGTATCTGATATTCTTGTACCTGAAGGTTATTCTACTATTCATAGACATTATTCACCTTTCCGTTTGAAAAGACTACATGCCTTGCTTAAAAATTAAACAAATAAATACTCCCTTTAGGGTTTGAAGTTCATACCTCATTAATATGAACTGCTGTTCCTGTTGTACGTTACTCATTTCCAATAACTTCAGGCACTTAGTGTAGGAGCTCAGCTCTCCACATAATCAGTGGATACATGTGAATGTCTTGAGAGTGTGATTCAAATCACTTAATTTATGGAATAATTGCATACCTCCTAGACACAACTCATTAGGAACCTGCAGACTCTGGTCTTGAATAAACAATTCAAAACCTGGTCTGTTAATCAAAAGAATGCAAGATACAAACATCCATGACTATAGAAGATTCCTATGGTAAGACCTTCAGTACAGAAAACAAGACATGTAAGTCTGTATCTTCATTTTATCCTAACAGTACAATAGGTTACAATAAAAGTAACTATTATATATAGTTATATAGTTATTTAATAGGAAAAATATTTTTGAAAGGGGGGAAAAAGAAATGTAGGAATCGTGCACAGCAGGCTCCTCTGTCTCCTTGGGAGTGGCTGAGAGGAAGAGATAGGAATGCAAATAAGCCCAGCCATGTGGCTCATAGATGTTGCTTTCACAGTTCCAAGGTTATGAAGTCTAATACTAACCTATGCTAAATAAGAATTTTGCAGAAAACCTTGTAGAATGTACTTATATATAACATTGCATCTTCATAAACATGTTGCTTTCACATTTTCTCAGGAAGTTTTATCCATCCCGAACAGTTGGCTTCTGAGATGGGTAAAAAAAAAGAGCAGTAGGACAGTCCTTTGAGTCTGAGGTTGAATTAACACATAAATGGGACCCAATCAACCCATTTTGACCATCACAGTACATAATAGGGCTTGTTTTCTAATAAAGACCTGTTCACATTGTTTGACTAATTTTCCACACTGTACTGTGCAGCACATGCTGTCTTTCTGAGTGTGAATTAAGATACTTCACTGCATTGCAGATAAACCGTGGTGAACGTCATCAGCATGGGCTGAAGATACCAACAAATGGGAACTGCCTTGCTGAGACTGACAGGTGGCCTTCCCTAATTCTCACTATTCTCTAAGCATTCAACTGGGAAAACAAATATAAAGAAACATTGCAGAAGAAAAGACTGCTGTCAGGAAGTGTTCCTATCCCCACAGAAGATCCTACTGGTCTATACTTAGTAATAAAGGCTTGGGTTCCTTTTAAGTGAAGTACAGGCTCTTCGGAAGATGGTGCAGATTTTACTGACCTCATTTTACTAACTTTCCTTAAGCTACAAGGTCAACATACATGACTTTGAAATATTTCTGAAGGTACCTAACATGAAAAAGGTCTTCAGCATTTTTGTTCCTTTGAAGGAAAAAGGGTTTACTGCTGAAACTGTCTGTTGCAATTGCAGCTCTCACTATTGTATTACTTTATAACGTTCCACAAGTTCACTGTAATTAATACATGAAAACTAACATAATATTGTGATGAAGTTAGTACTTAACCCCAGTGGAAAAGAAAGGCCTACATAAAGGAAAAATAAAGATCCAAAGAATTTCGTGAACAACTGAAGGCCACAGAAAGTCAGAAGTATACTCTGTATATTCCAGAGTATAGCACATATACCTGATCCCAGGTCTCCTGTTTCATTTAGCAGACACATCCATTGTAAAACAAAAACGTTTCACTAGTGACGGTGTTTCAGCCTGATGCAATGAGGAATGACTGAGATATTAAATCTCCTTCTCCAAAAATGCTTTCTGACCTAATAAAAGGTTCAGATGACCACAGCAACCAATCTCCAAGCAATAGAGCTAAATTTTAGTAATTTTTCAGTGCCACTGTTCATGACTGAAATGATTAAGTCTATTCTTTCCTCAGCCCATAGGTTGAGCTTAAGCAAGAATTTTGCTGTACCAATGCATTATAATCAGACCCAATAAATCAGCAGATATTACATCGTCTCTAGGACTGGGTGTTTGGGGCTTTTTTTCTTAAGGTAAAAAGAAGCCACTGGATGCATGGAAGACACTGGGAAGTTACAAGGAAGAAAAGTGTGATGGGAAGATCTCATAAAAATGCTAGTGCCAGTAGTCACTCAGGTGCACCCAGAGAAATCTGCAGTAAGATCACGTAAAAGTTTGTCATGGAGTACTATGGACTTAAAGCACGTGCCCTATATTGGGATGATGTGACAGCCCACAGCAAGTTTCATGGGGTACAAATAATTTTACTGATGCTAAGAAAAAGACAGCAAAAAACACTTTTTGCTTCCGTCTACTGTTAATACGGTGACATTTATAGCAGATGGAAATAACACTAGCAAGTTATTTTTAGGTACCAATTGATTTCAAACTTGAGCTTTCTAGTACAGTTTGACGAAATATTTGAACTACAGAAAAAATAACAACCCCTTCTTTTCCCCTCCTCTAGCCTTCCCCCACCAAGAAAATACCCAATCAGTTTGGTTCAGCCTCTTGATGTGTGTACCAAAGCTACTACATACAAATCTCAGCTGAGGAGCCAGAGCTGTCAGAAGACTATATGTATCAGAGCTTTAGACTAGGTGCATCCGAATAGCAAAGTAAACCTACCGCAAGTGACAATCCAGAACAGTCATGAGACACAACACAGACAAGGAGGACATAGAAGGAAGAAATAAAAATTAAAACATCCACATACAAACATTAGCAAAAACCATGGAGAAATGACCTTTTTTAGTACATTCTCATAATAATTCGGCTCCCCAGAGTGAATCTTCTCCCATCCCCAGCTCTTGGCAGAGTTGTGTACTCTGCTTGAAAAAGTAACCATGGAGAGATGTAGAAATGTGTTTGAAGACTGAAAGCCTTGTCTTATTTCAAACTCTTCTCTCACTTCATTGCAATCAAATTTGCTCAAAATCTATATTATTTCATAGTTTCTCATTTAAAAATCAGACTAAAAGTTGTGTTCAGCAAAGTGGTCATTCTGAAGTGTAAGTCTAACAGAAGCAAAAATCATTTCACTTTCTATGATATCTAGCTATTATGCTTGACTATTGATCCAACTGAGTCTCTATGTCAAAAGTATCTTCACTTATGCCAAATTTACGACGCTATAAGGATTTGGCATGGACATGCAGGTCAGCATGAGCACATGTAAGCCAGAAGTTCTCTTTGACAAACTAAACCAGGCTAAGCTGGAAATTACACTTCCAGAGGCTGATACTGCCAAATGCTGCTCCCTTTCAAGTTTTGTGTGCCTAGGGAACCAGGATCTTGCAAGGTGCCAAGTGCCTATCAACTGCTATTATGTTCTCTCAGCTGAAGGCAGCATGTAATTAGCACTCGTATGTTCAGACTTAACGATGACTGAACTAAGCTTATTGTTTTTTGACAACATTTAAGATTTTTGGTACTGTACATTGCCCTTTATAAAGGCAATAGATTAACATCCTGATTTACAATTATTTTTCCATTTTTTCACCCCTTTCTGTTCTATGACAGAACCTCGAAAGTGATTCATTCCTCTTTTGTGAAGTATTTTACATTTAACATTGCACTGAGCTCAGCTAGGTATACTAAAGCCTGCACTAATAATTTCAGATTAAATTGCCAGAATAAAAAATCACTCATATTGAAAAAAAAAAAAAAAAAGACAGCTGACTTTTGAAAAATCAGGAATTAAGTTGTTAGAAACTATTCAATGCCAAGGACCTAAAATGTATGCATTAACAACTAGTATGAAATTAAGGGAGGTAACTCAATCAACTTGCTTTAGAAATCCCAGACACATAAGAGGAAAACTGGCTAGAGAGCTGGTGATGCAGTCACTTAGTAAGGGTCCAGCATTTATATTTCTCAGCTGAGAATCTATCCTCATCAGGTTTACTTTGCAGACCAAACCACGTCAGTTAAAACACAAAATATTTGGGAAAATATGTTCACATACCTATACAGAATACTTTGAATGGAAACATCTTGAAATACTTAACGGTGTAACATTTCAAAGTTTGAGCTACTTTTTTGATAAATAATAAATAAGGAGCTGTGAATCAGCTTTTAATCAAAATTTTCCAGAAAAAATGAAGTTATTAAATTCAATACTAATTACATAATAAAATTTTGCATTTTATATATTTATTTTCCAAGAATCCATGGTCATTTATCCAGGTCCTAACAAATACAATTAAAAACACTCAATTATATATTCTCAATACAACAGTGGTCTTAAATGATACGGAAGAAACTCCACATTAATATCAATAAACAAACTGCACATTATTTATCCTGCAAGGAAGTATTAGGTTTGTTATAATTAGTAACATTGGTAGAACACAGCAAACAACATCGCAAGGGATTTTTCCACAGACATAATCAGAGTTCTTTCGAATTACCTTTGCTTCAATGGAAAGAAGCTAGCTAAAAGTAGCCCTGGGTAAACCAACAATTGATGAAGTGACTTACCATGTATGGCTTGTGGGGAAATAACTCAAAATTACTTAATAATACAACCTCTAAATTAAGTACAGGGAATTCATAAATCCTCAATCTGGGTGCTTAAAGTAAAAGGGTTTGTTTCATATTCATCATACGGATAAAACAAGATCAGTAAAATACAAAATCTTTTTCAAAGGAAAACACAAAATTTCTGCTCTGTTGTATTCCAAGTTCAACCTCACTTATCTTTCTGACCTTGAAAAGTTACATCTACATTACTGACTTTGTGTACTGCTGAGGTTGTTTGCAGATATGAATTTGCCTTGTGTCTATACTTGAAGCTTTGCACTTCAGTACACCAACATGGTACATGAAAAGCATCTTCCCTCCTGGTGGAACAAGGCTGAAGCTGTGCACCGGGGCACCATCTAAAGCTTACTCTATTGATACAGTGTATAGCCTAGAAAATTTAACTGCAGCCTTGCACGTTGACATTTCAGCAATGACTACTGTCCACTGAGCAACAACAAAAACTGTCCTTTCAGAAACTGGAAACAGCTGGAGCCACCTAGAAAAATTACAAGATCTCCTCACCCACTTTTGATATTCTTCCCCTGTCATGACTTACATGCCTGGAAAACTCTGCTAGCCTGTAGCAGGTCTCTTGAGGACTGGCTGATGAGCCTCACCAGTGGCTGTTCCATCAGTGTACAGTGACATCCCACCACTTCTGCTGGATTGCTCCATACAACTCTTAACTACTCTTCTCTAGGCTTTTCCGGGATCTTGCTCTCATCTGATGCTCCTCAGGCTCCCAGATTTGGCTTCTATTACTAATCAACCTGTCTTTCCTCACACACTAGATTCCAGCTAATGGGAGGAACTACTCATTCCATACTTTGCTTTAATCTTTTCTCATTGGCTGGATAAGCGCTTCTGAATTACCCTGGCTAAATCTTATGAAAAGTCTTGGGAGCACAGACACATGCAATATCTTTACAGTTATTGTCAACTACTGAAGAGGTTTCATATTGCAGTTCTCTAAGTCTTCTCAGTACTTTTTGTTAGAAAAATAGAGCCCTCTGTCTTTGCTTAAGAAATCTGGCAATGCAATAAGAACACATGAATTCTTTGCATTTATTTCCCTGTTCTTCTGCTTATTCTCACTAGCTTTACCTATGAATTTATAACACCAGAATCGTAAGGAAGAAGGACAATAATAAAATCCTGGTTAAAAAGGTAATATTTCAGGAACATATTAATGAAGTCTGTTGTACTGAGGATTAGGTCCTGCAACTTTTTCTTTCTTTAATGAAGCAGATCTAAACGACAAGTTTGTCTGCTCTCATGAAGATGATACTACTCAAAGGGCATTATGCTAATCTATTCCTCTAAGTTACTCCACTGACTTAGAGCTACAAGTATATTCTGATAACTTCAAGCTTCACCTCTTGCACAAAATAAATTCTCTCAGTATCACTGTGCCGAACGCTCTATGCAATCCTTTTTGTTTTCCTTTGTTTGCATGTTTCTCATTTTCTATGCTGTTGTTTGTTTCTCAGTTGACCTTATGGTTTTGTGTAAAAGGAGATTCAGAGTAAAGATCTATGTTTGTTTATCAGCTGTGCTCAAAACTACCGCTAGAAAGATATAAATGCTATACTTGTTCTTGGTCAAAGTCCTGAAAATAGGAAGTTGTACACGTTTGCTACATTTCTGTGACAGCCAAGATACTCTCAGTAAACTTCCTCCTTCCAGAAGAGTCATTACAAATCTGTTCATTTTATTAGCAGAGGAGAGAAACTGGTTGGCTGCTTTATCAGTGATGCCATACCCATATTCACACTTCAAGATGCTATTGAGAAGATGCTGACAATCAGTCCTCCCTTCACAGAGCAACTATCAAGGCAACGAGCACAACATTTTTTTGTTAGACACATCAGGCAGAATTCTGCAAACATAACTCAAGAGTTGAAGAAAAGGAGAGGTACTTTACCTGGTCTTTCATGGTTTTCCCTAAATCTTTAACATCTTTCATGTTAATAGCATTCTTCCCTCCCTTCTCCTTCCCCTTCTTCTTGTTCTTCTTTTTGAACAAGCATTTCTTACAGAGACAAAAGCAGCAGGTAAGGATTAATAGGACTGCAACTATGGCTATGGCTATTAAGGCCCAAGGTGGCACTGGAAGAGAAAAAGAAACAAAAAAGAGAAGGTGGTAAAGGTGTTAGTAGGGTTAAATTTAGAAACAAGCACAGTTCTCTTACAGCTAAATCTTTTGCAAAGAAAATGCCTTGCAGAAATGCCTGAAATTCTTTCTAAAACACTATCATCTTTTGTATATTTTCCCCAACTGAGCGTTTGCACACACAATGCCAATATCTATCTATTTACATGACTGGTGACACATACCAAATTAACTTGCAGCTATTCCGAAAAAATCAGCCATCTGAAAACAGCATACAATACGTTCGGCATACTTAGGCAGTAGTTTGCTTTCTTTAATCATCTTCACAACCCTCCTGGCATTGTGGCTGAATTGGGCAGAACTGGCCAGGAATTTCCTGTTTTCAGAATGGCATCAGATCCAACAGATGAACTTCTTCTCTGCCTGCTCCTGTATTGACTCCGCACAAGACAGTGCAGGTCAAGGTCAACAGCAAACACTAAGGACATGCTACTGGCCAATCCAAGGGCATGTGTGCTATTAGTCATCATACCCTAATATTAGCAGAGTTGCAGTACATAGCTAGATTTTCACCAGTATTTTGCTATCAAGAAAAGCATTTGTTCAATTTATTCATTCTTTCCAGGAATCAGAACACAACTGAATTATGAATAAACAATACAGAACACTTACTGTAATAAAATGGTCTTGTTAAAGATCAGAATATTGGAAAAAAGGAGTTAAGATGACACTCAAACACTCCAGGAGGGAACTATGTTCGTACAGCTCAGTTTTAATGACCACAGATCCCAACACTGAACCAGAACACTTGATACTTTAAATATTTTAAACTGTCATTTTCTAAATGCACTCAGGTCTGTAAGTTACTCTGAGTGCGTTACCAAGAGGTCTCTCATACGATACAGAACAAAACTGACAAGTGAATCAAATTTGACATGTTGACGTCAGTGAATCACAGAAGGGAATGGGCAGTATAAATAGAGAAAATTAATTGCTTAAAGGAGCTAAGCAGAGCTACAGCTAAAGAGCTAAGCAGAGTGTGAAGCACGGTCACAGGAAATTCGACTACAAATTATCAGTTCAGAAAGAGGACAGAGCACCTAAACTTTCCTTACTCTATGTTTAATGACTTTAATTCCTAATTTTCGTTCTAAAGTCCTTGGTGACAGATACAAAAATAATGTAGAAAAATGTTAAACAGTAAATTTTGTAATACATTTTGAGCCTCCAAATGTTCATTATATGCAGCTGCTATGAAAGAGAAGCTATACCATATGTAGAACAAATGAGAACTGATTACTAAACAAATGAATGTTAAAAGATAAAGTGAACAGATTAACAGCTGTTTATGTGATGTATTTTATGGAGTCAGCAGTAAGAAGTCTGCAATAAAAGTTGTATTAGATCTGCACTTATCACAACTTAAAATCTGTATTTCATGCATTACTGCTTTCATTTTTGCTTCATATCAGGTGCAACAGTAGCACTTCATAGCACACCTGACTTCCACAAAATTTTGTCTTTTCACTCAGCAAATGTAAAATCATTGCCTTTCACAGGCAGCGTGCCCTTTTGAAATTCAAACTTCACTGGTGCACTTAAACTGCATTAAACACATAGCCTTTGAGATAGCATTTACAGAATGTTGTATTTTTTACCTAAGCTAATTCTTAAAGAGTTATGTCAACAATGAAATGATCGATGTGCCTAGACCTATCAGCTATTTGTTTTGCTGCCTTGACAGGAATGCTCAAAGCACCACGTAAGGCAACACAGGGAGTATGGGATGGGTTCTGCTGGCAGAGTGGCACTGTAGGAGGAAAGAGAGGCGGAGTACATCACATGCAGCTAGGATGGGAGAACCAAGGAACTGAGGAGACAGGGAATGTGCGTAGGATATATAAATATGCAAGCTACAGATGAAAAAGCCTGTGTAGGTAGTGAATTCAGGTGCCTATGTGCTGTAGCTGTTGTGCAAAGCAGTATTCTGGCTCTGCTGCAGTGGTTCTCTGGAGGATGGACAACGTAGGGTGCCTTAGGGAAAATTTCAAACACTTGCAGATACCTCACTTTCTTTTTTTTTTTAATAATGCATTGTCTGCTTCCATCTATTTGTAATTTAATTTCACCCAATAGCTCTTGTGATGCAATTAAATGATCGCCAAATTAATATCTGAGACACCAAGAATTATACAGAATCCCTCAAGGAAAATGTGCTCTGTTTTTGTTACAGAAAGCATAAGAAATAAAGAATAAAAAATTGAGGAAGCTCAGAATCTGGGCATTTTCCAAAACATCTTCAACATTCAAGTCAGAAAAAACAAAATGGAATGGATTTTTTCCCCAATGAAAGTGCACTGTCTCTGTCAAGGAGATGTCTCATCAGAACATTGCCACTGACAGAGATTGCCCAATCTAATATTGCTGGCAGTGGATACATGTGTTAGATATAAGAGAAGTGAAACATATTGTTATCACTAGCTTTGATTGTAGAAGTGATGGTTGTTGCTTTTCAAAAACATTATCTAAATTAATGTTAATCATTATTACATAGTTCAGGCAAGATTTTCCAAAATTATTGTAGACTTGGAGGGTTTTCGTATTTGTTCCTCTCAACTCATGACATTGCCAAGAGGAGCCTGAATTCCAGAAAAAAGATATCTCTAAAAAGCAGTTTTGGACAGCCCAGAAGGAAATGACTAAAGTTACTCAAACTTTGTAAGTCTCAAAACCACAGTCTTTAATATTTTGGCATACCAACTGTGAATAACATACACAAAAACTTTATGGACAGTATATGAACTTGTTATTATTAAGTGGCTCCCTTCAGAAATTCATAATGCTTAAATCTAGTTAGACTTCCCCACAGATACGATGTTCACGTAATTTCATTTTCCTAGTCATCAAGAATAAGGATCTACAGTCTGAAGGCTACCTCCATCTATATTCAATCAGTTTGATTGGGTTCAGTAGTGTACTTTGAAACCTCAGGAGGACTTTGGACATGAGCCATTAAGCAAAAGGCCTCTGCAGCAGAAAAAAGGGTTTGGGTGACATAAAAAACACAGATCCTGACCAAGTGATAGAGAGGCATCAGAGAGCCAGAAGCTTCTTGTACAATTTGTCTTACCTAGTGCCAGCACAAGGGGGTGCTTTGGAACAAGCAATATTTAGGTAAGCCGTCAAGGAAATGCTATAGCTTTAAGTATAATTAATATGTGCATAAGCTTTCTGATATTTCAGTGCTATTTTCTTTGTTCTGCTCCTGTGGTCTTAAAGACACTGTCATGAATCACTATGTGATTTGGTGAACCTCCAAGGCTCATACAGACAGATCTATAGGAGATCTGCTGAGGTAGCATAGTTAGTAAGCGAAGTTTTTAATTAGTCTTATCGATCCAATCCAAACAGTGTACACTCAGAAATGCAGGAGTGGAGTAAAAGGAAAATGAAATGCATGGCTTTTCCCTGAGCAATATTAAGGCATGGGAAAGAATAAACTCTCCAGGATTGTGTTGATAATGGAGACATTTTTGGTACAAACACTGCATCCTTTACTCATGCTGAACATCAGTTAGAAATGGAAGCAGCTAAAGGAATTGTAAACTTTCTCTTTCTCTGTGCTATTTCCTACCATTAAGGTCAGCCAGAGTTGAGTGCCTACTGTGGGCGATTTGATGTGTCTGTATCCATTTCACAAACATGGCAGCTGTGGTGCACTGACATTAATTACCATTTCAGTTTGGACTTAACAGTGTGCTGATGAGGTAGATCTTCTGACCATCCCTACATATCATGCTTAGACTCTCAGTGTGCAAGTTCTGAGAGGGCATGGATGGAAGTAGTGACAGTATTTGCTCATAGAGCTACTCTTGTTGTGCTTCAAACTGCACAGGGCACTCAGCCCATGGGAGCATACATAATCTGAACCAGTACCCCTACAAAGTTTGCAGTGTGGCACTGGGCCCTCAGAACAAAGTGCTTCACACCACAGATTTGGTTTTATTTCATTGTACTAAATATAGCTTGTATCCCACCCTGTCATTAAATCTTGTTCTACCAAATATGCTAAATGTAAAGGAAAATATGTATTACCGAGTTACTCCATTTAAGAGCTACAAATGGATCGCTTTATATAAACATATCCTTACTTAGCCTTACACAAAATGCTTGGAGAGATACAGGTCTTGGGTCTAAAACTGACATTCCTGTCAGACGATCTAAAATTATCAAATGCCTCAGAGGACATTTCGCTCCTGAGGAAAGGCAGTAAGAGGGAAGTCACAAAACGTGTAACAGCATCAAAGTGCTGTAGTCTGTAAAAGAGAATAAAATCCTTCATCCCGATAATATTCCTCCCTTTCTGCGTGTGATGTCAGAGGAAACCTCATTAGCTTGAAAAAGAATCCAAAGAGAAGGAAGGTCAAGAAAGAACTGAAGAGAGAAAGCTGAATTAAAAAGCAAAGACTTCCATACCAAGGAAGCTATCTAATGACAACTCCCAATTAAGCAATTAACAGCCCCATTTAAACTGTGACAGCAAAGGACTATCAGATGGTGACAGATTCTATATTATAGTACAAAGAAGGCTCATGGTATGTTGCAATTGATAAATATTAATAACCTATGTTTCAGGGGGAGCATTATACTTAACAGGAAGATGCAACTGTCACATAGCTGTATGTGAAGCGCTACATATTAAGCTAAATCTCTGGTCACCTAAGCATGAGAGTAGTGGCAGTTTTCATTTATTGAACTGCAGCTTTATTGTAGCTTTTTGCATTTACAGCTTCCATTCAGAAAGCAAAAATAATACATAGCCATATTCTTTCTCTATAGCAACTTCCAAGGGGCAACATTCTGGGAATCCATTCAACTTTCATTAGAAATTACTTTAAAAAAAAAAAAAAAAAAAAGAACATGTACTAAGAGCAAGGACCCAGTGGATGCCACTATTCACAGCAGAAGAAATGTAATGGTGATCAATGTAAAGAAAAGGAAAAACTGATACATAATAGAATTACTTGTAAAGGAGGCAGAGAAAAACTGCAAATATGTGCTTAAATATACTGGTGATTAAATGCTAACCTTCAGGCTTACACAGCTATATATTCTCCCCAAACACTCTTATAAGTGAAACCTTGCTTTAACAGCCTGTTTGCAGAACACTATTTTCACATTCTTACATTTATCTCAGATTTTTTATGTATTTGAGTTAATGGCTTTGACCTATTACTAAGAGGAACCTTTACTAAGCTTTCAGTTAAAAATAAAATGCTCTCATGCTGTATTGTCCCTCCTCTACTTCTTGAGCAATGTCCTCTTGCCACGAATACTTTACGGAAGTTACTGAGGCTTTAACTGAGCTAAGAGATGTACATTTTGACAGTGAAAGTCCCCCACATGAAAATAGTCTGTGAAACTACACTGATTACATGGTCTTCACTCATTGAACATACTCCTGCCTATATCTTGTTTGTTAGATATCCTCATGTGAAGTTATGCCAACATCACATAGTTGAGCATTCATGTCTTTGCAAATAAACTGATATGGAATTTAGCAGAAATCCTAGATTTTGTTACAAAGAATCCTAGATTCTTTTAGCTGAAGAGCTTGATCCACTCCAGAACCTGATGAATACCCCAGGGTTGTAAGTCAAAATGCTTTAAATGACCAAAATATTTACCTGAAAGTGAACTACATCCACTATGAGAATTTCCAAGTCTACTACATTTATTATTGTTAGTATTAATTCACCTTTTAGGGCACATGGAAGCTGCAGTTTATGGTAAAACCATCTACCCAGCACAGCAGAATTATCTCTATCTCTGTTGCTCTCCCTCTCTCTCTCTCACCTATGCATTCTGCTCCTTTTCTCCCTCAGGTCCTTACTGCTCAGTCTCAGCAGCTCCTTTCCCCTCAGCTCCTGAAATATATGGCTGAAAAGGCAAGAGTAAAGGAGTCTCCAGGTGAGACTGGACAGTGGCAGTGAAGCTGCTGAGATGTTTCCTTGACAAAAGTACTTCAGAGAGGCTTTTCAAGCTCAAGTGTCAGGTTTCATTTGAATTAATACTAAACCAAAAATATATCCTCTGTCAATCAGCTCATCCACTCTTGAACTCAAAATTAAACAGAATACAGACAAAAGAGAGTTAGAAACAAAATTCCCCTCTTCTGGTTGTGTTGCTTCTAGTATGGGCTGCTCTCTCAGTCTTGACTTCAGCTCAGTCACCATCAGCCGCAGTCCCTGGGAGCCACAATGCAGTGCTACAGGAGCTCTCATCCTCCCACAGCTCCCAGCCCTCCCACCTGCTGCTGCCTCCCCCTTCCTTGGGCAAATTCAGCAGCTCCAGTATGTTCCACCCATCGACTTCTACAGAGGGGTGTCACTCCACTGCTTCCAGCATGTCTGTATCAGTTGGTATGCAGCAGCCCAAGGGAGAAACCAGCAGCCCAGTTCCCTGCTGCATAGCATGTCCCTTGCAGAGGGCCGCAGTGCTGGCCAGTTCAACAAATGTAGCACCTTTCCCTGTCCAACAGAACCACTAGGTCACTTACTACAGAAAATGGAGCAGAGAAAGGAAAAACTTGGGTGGAAAACGCCTTCTAATCAAGTGGATAATATTTTTAGATTGATGCTTCCTATCAGGTTATTATATCTACTGCCATACAGCTTTTAAAATAAAATAAATGAATTTAGGCTCTAGATAATTGCCAGAGAAAGCACCGGACACAGTCAGCAGCTGGCGAAGATGAAGCAAGCTGGAGCCTCAAACTGGATCTGGAAGCCAGACAGGTTTGCTGAAGGCTTTCCAAAAACAGTGTATGTATCAACAGCAGTTGAGTCCAAATACTTTCCTGAGAAGGCACAAAACAACTCATGAAGCTAATATTCAACACTGACAAACAAATCTGCAGAAGCCTGAGATGCTTTCCATCATGTGGACAATGGCAATTTGTAATTAAAGAGCATTTCACTTTTCCCATGACACATACTGCACGTTTTACTCTGATGATAGTTTAAAGGAAGAATACAACAGAAAGTCATGAAACTGCCTTTGACTTCAAACTGGAATTTGAAAATGGACAAAATACTCCATATCAATCTTAGGACTCAGAAATCAAGAGAGTCAAAAGCAATGAAACTGATGGGAAAAAACAAAACAAAACAAAACAATTATGCCTATGTATATTTGATTTTCTTACCTGGTTTCATTCACTGTTTGCTATGAACTGTTTTTGTTCTATTTTACTTCTCGGTTTCTAAGTTGGGAATATATTTTTGTCATATTTTGTATATTTTCAAGGCTTTCTCTGCAAATATGAGGACCAGATCGAATTTCACTTTCTGAAAAGAGCAATTGCATTCCTCACCTGAACTAGTATTCACCATGTATGTTAAATGCTACAACTTTTAAAATTAGATAAAAAAATCTATTGCCAACGAAGAAAAAGCTAATTTGGCACATTTTGTTATGAAATATTCTGCAGATACAAAATTCTTTAAAAAAGGGACTGATTTATGATTTCTAACAAGATTAAATTATAGAAACGATCTTGTCTTTATGCCAGCGTTTTGTTAACATAAACGTAACATGGGATGCTACTGCATGCAGGTTTCTTGGAATCACTGAATATCCCAAGTTGGAAGCGACCCAGAGGAATCATCCTGTCCAATCCGTGGCTCCTCACATATTCTTCTGATACTGTGGCATCCAAACTGCACCCAGTGCTGGACGTGAGGCTGCACAGTGCAGAACAGGATAACCCCTCTTCCCCCCCCCCCGCTGCTGGCAGCTCTGGGCCTGAAGCACCCCAGGGTACAGTTGGCCCTTTTGGCTGCCAGGGCACGCTGCTGACTTATTCAACCTGCTGCCAATCAGAACCCACAGACCTCTTTCTGCAGGGCTGCTCTCCAGCCTGTACCATTAGGGCACCTCTTCCACTTTGCTTCTTCCTAAGCCAGAGTATTTCCAGGCTTTCTGCCCTGCTGTTTCATACAGAACTGTGGTTGTGGAAGAATGGCCAGCAGGGTGGTTCTGTGCTCTAGGCTTGCAGGGTGTCTGGGTCCTTTTCACTTTTGAGCTGTAGCATAAACTCAGAGACTCAAGTTCTCATTATGTGCTACTTCAATAACAGTTTTTTGTATCTCATTTAAAGCTTTAATGACAATAGCTTTTCTTTCTGATTCCTGCCATTTTATTATCCAGACAGCAATACTGTGCCCATACACTCAAAGCATAAAGTAAGGGATGGTAAATGGTAAACAGATTTTACTCATTTCTCATCTATACCAAACTGATGAATTTACCATTGAAAGAATCCTTCTGTTCTCTAGATTTGTTGCCAGATCAGATTTTCATTTGTCTCCTTACTGAAATTTCTTAGTGAACTTTACTACCTCTCTAAAAAAAGACCAAATGTCAAAATGCAAAGTATTTCTAACTTGTGAATAATCAACCTCTTTCTATTTATAAAAAGTATGACACCATTTCCCTTAGGATACGATCTTTTGCCTCTACCCACTACACAGCTCAGTAGAGTTGTATTATTGACTCTGAACAGATACTAAGCAGGTTTATACATTTGCTTTTATTAACTCCTTAAACAGGCCTGGGGTTAATCTGTTTTTTACTCTCTGATTTACAAGACCAAAACAGGTTAAAGACTCATCTATAGCAGAGAGGGTGGGTAGTTCGTTTCTATATATGTGTTTATATCTATATATATAGATATATATATAAAAATGCATAGATAGGTGCATATAGTTATATATATGTATTATATTTGCCATTAAATTATTCAAGAAGCACGCATTCTGCAGTTAACAATCATGGAAACAGTCCTTTTCTAAAACTGATTAATATTTTCAGATATATGAATGAGTCTTCACTGTCATTTTTCTTCTTTTTAATCATTTCAACAGGAATGCATTTGCATACTTAAGCATGACAAGTAGTGAGAAAGGCTAATTTCTGATAAGTTTGGGAACTTTTTCATACCTTCAATGTCTGGAACGATTAAAAAAATTAATTTCATACCAGTAATAGTGAAAAATCAATTATAAAAACAATCAAGAAGCAAACAAAAGCCAATCTCCTTCTTCCAGTCAGCTTTGTTTTAAACACTTTTTTTGGGGGGGGAATGTTAGGTCAACTGTGGTATATAGGCAGCAATAATAGCGAATAATAGTGAAAAACCATGTACTTTTTTCTGTGATAGGAATGTATCTGTAAAAGCATATTCCTTTTTCTGGGCAATAGTGTACGCCTAATGAAATCAACTGCCAGCATTTCTCGATCTGTTACTTAAAATATACAGATATAACTTTGAACAAGATTATTTAATTAAATATTATCATTATTAATAGACACTCGTTTGTGTGTGGGTAGTGCCCAAAGGCAATGACTCAGAAGAAATGCCTCACCAGATTAGATACTGCACACAGCTGAAATAAAATGACAGACTGACCTGAGAGGCTTTGCACTTTAAAGTCCCAAGTCTTTGGCCACATATGTGGGCATCTCGGTCCTACCAATTGCTCACAGGGCCAGACCCTTACTCATACATCAGCCTAGCAGCATGTACCCGGCTTGTACGCTGCCACATTCAGTCCGCCCAAGCACATCACCCAGCACATTGTTGTGTGCAGCCTTTTCTAATAAAATCTTTTTTCGCCTCACAAGATCCTCCAAGGATCATGTTCACTTCTGACACGAATGCCCTCTTTCTGGAGGACGCTCGGCTGGCCAGCTCGGCAGCTTCATAGCATGCCACTGGCCAAGGTTACAGCCAAGACTAAGCCCTGAGAATAAGAATGAAAAACTGAGGCCTTCTTTGGCAGAATCCTTCAAAATAAGCGCTCAAGTCAGCTGCATTCTTGAAGCAATAGCAGTTAGAACCAGACAACCCAGCTTTCGACCGTGGCCCTTTCTGGTCTTCCAGATCAAGCCTGAAATCAAAACAGAAATTGTTCCCCAGCCTCTCAGGCAACTATGAAAACAGTTGGCAGAGGGCAGCTTGTAATATGAATGCCCCAAGCAAAATTACAGTACATCAATAATGCCACAGCATCTAGGCTGTGACCTCCACTCTTTCCCAGAAGGCATTTCTAGCACGTGAGTTCCTGAGGCACCTCAGGAGTTGGCTCACATTCAAACACATGTGCTATTCCATACGTGGGTTGACTGTTGATCCGGGTGGGGTACGTGTGTCTGATCTCTCCATAGAAACAAGTGGTGAAGGATATGTAGGGGATTCCTGACAGGCACTTCTGTCACTGGTGAGGCATTACATTCAGCTCAACAAAGAGCAGAGAGCAAACCAGCCACACTGCAGAAGACTTGGGAATGGTATAGCAGTGGTGACACAGTGTTGTGTGACTGAGGGTGTGAGTAGTCTGCCAAAAAGCCTGAAGGTCTAAGTCGATCCCAGCTTTCCTCACACATGCTTCCTGGAATGTTTTCATAACTCTATTAGCCCAGCATTGTTGATCAGGATATTTGTACCAGCTTTGCCTATCAAGAGGGAGATAGCCTCAACAGTGCAGTCACCTCAAGCCTTGAGATGAAAAGAGCGAGCCATTGCCACTGCGCACCTGACCCGTGCCACAATAAGCACAGCAAAAGATAACTGCTCAGTCCTCCTTGGCTGAGCAAACTTCCCAAGAAAACACCACTGACATGAATCTGCACAACAGCTGTTGCATAAGCCTGTTCTACTAGCACATGGCTGTCAATACGAGGATATGTATCGTAAGATATTAGAAAGATAAAGTTTGGTGGAATTCATGTTATTATACTGCTAATACAAAAAAAAAAAAATTAATTGCATTATTTATTGACTGTGTATAACCCAAGTCTATTAGGCAAAATGTTGTTTTCACCTGTTATTTAAAAAAAAATTGACCTTTCTTTTTTTACATGTTCAGTTTTATTTTAAAAGACTGAAGAAAAGAATCTAAATATAGTTTGTGCCCTTGCCAAGTATTTCAACCTCCTTTATTCTTCAAGAAGCTATCAAGGCTGCAAACCATATATTGGGAATGGCCTTCATAGGGAGAAATCTATTTTCAAGATACGGTTAAGGTTAATAGCTATGTTGTTCTTTTTCAGAAGCTCATTTAGCAGCACTACTATGATGAGGATGATGATGATTGATTACTGACTTCTGCCTTTTTGCACAAAAAAGCACCATTCCTGATTGGCTAACTAGAAATGCAGTAATGGTCATTAACTTTGTTGCAGGAACTACTGCCAAAGTGATAAATAGATTTGGTTTACATTAGCTACCAGCCTAAAAGCATCATTTGACCTCATTAATATCTCCAATCAAATCTGGAACTATGCTCCGTAAGAAGGAAGACTGTCCTTTTTAGAATGGCAACTCAGAGCGTTTTTTTTCTGGTTCCTGTAAATACAGAAGTTGAAATTTTGTTACACCGAGGTAAGGCCAATGCTATACATTCATTTTGCTCTTTTTTTTTCAGACTGGACAATTCAAAACTGCTTTGAGCAGGCATTAAAAGCTACCCACGTCTCTCCTTTTTGCCAGGCTGAGGGAAGCTGCATTTCTTGGAAAAATACTCACTTTGCTGAAGGAAACAAGAACATGGTTTTCGTTTGTACGTGTTTGGAATTCCGTGGTTAGCATGTTGAGATCTGCATCAAAATTGTATGGTTGGTGTATGGATTTAGTCCTTCAGATCAGTGAAGGAAAAAGCTGCAGACTACATTTTGATCTCTTAATTCAGATTTCCTTCATACTATCTGCAAATTGTTTCCTGTATTCTTCATCTTTACTTCTGCGAGGTACACTCATCACTCTTGCTGTGCTTCTCACTTTGCAATCTAGAAATGTTAGAACTTATTAATTTAGCAAGCCTGGAATGTTTTCTCACATGTTGTGCTTTGGTCTTCTGCTAATTAGCCTGAATAATTAATTCATGCAAGCTGTAGTCAGCCCCTGTATTCAGCTTGGCCATGACTGTGTGTTACAGCTGCAAACCAAAGCTGACAGTTTTGGAGATGATGTGAATCTGAAAGGAGGACTGTTTTCTAAGCACACATGCCATCTTGAGAGACAGCACACAATGTTCCCATCCAGTGTAGATGAAAGCAGGCAGTTTGCCCGATGTTTACTTTGTCCTGTTAATATTGTGAGCTATCAGCAAAAGCAACTACTATCAGTTTGTCTTTTAAGATAGCAAGTCTCCCTAAAATATCTGTTTGAGTACCTTTATCTGTTTTGTTTTTTTTTTTTCTTTTTAAACTGGACATAAAATAGAGGTGAAATATGATACTGCAAGCTTTGGCATAGAGCAGGAACCATAAAAAGATGACCCTCTTCATCAGTTTCTGTATTCTATTTGGTGATTGTTCCTTATTTTAAAATTTAGCAATGCTGAGAATGGGAACATGAAAACAGTTCTGCCCTCTCACTGTAGCCTATATTCTGAATTATTTCCTACATAATGCCATGATTTCAATATAAGTTAAAAGTGCTGTCAACCATTATAGCTTCCAGTTCAATGAAGGAATTTAATCTAAGCCTCTCAGCTTCCAGAAGGAATGCTCTGACTTTCAGATTAATATATAAGAATTGGAGAGCTGTGTTACCAGAACTGTATCAGAAGACTTGGCCTTCTTCCATTCCTATTCCTACCCTTACCAACTCCCTTTCCTGAAAAAAAGAGTTACAGGCACCTGTCCTTCAAAGGGGAATTTTCATTTCCCAGTGTTAGGTGGACAGACGAGCCTGTCTGCTGTTCTGAGATATGTGCTGAGGGTTTTGGATGGAAGCCCTTTATCTTAATCCCTGCATCAGGCTTGCTGCTGGACAGCCAGCCTGCAAGGCTTTCCGTTGTTGTGAGACCCCTTGACTCCTACCTGTGCTGAGTTTGAAATCCAACCATGTAATACTGAATATAGACTGCAAGATGTTCCAAAATATGTCAATATATATTTTTTTTTCTTTATATGACAGAAATAAATAAATCCTCTCTCAGGACCAGAGTCCACCTTTGATTATCTGCACTAGGTGTCAGTTTTGCCTTACAGTGCTCAGATGAAAACCAGACACATTCTAGACACTTACATCCCTTGTGGGAGCTAATTGTACAAGCTCCACTGACAGAAAGAGCATCACCTCCCTCTGTCTCCTTCTGTAGTGTCCTATTGCTACTAAATGTGCTCAGCACAGACTGATCCTACAGGTATGTCCAAGCCAGACTTTTTCCACTAAGTTAAGCATCCCTTTAAGGGCACACTGAATACTCAGTGCTGAAATGTTACCACCTTCTATTCACTGAAAAGAAAACTGGAAGCTGAACCTTACACTAACTCTGAAAATCAATTATCTGACGTTCTTCTTTGACTTTTACTTCACAAATGGTCATCAGGCTCTGACTCAAGTTTTATATGAAACTTGGATCTTTAGTCCTCTGGACTAACGCCATGTTCATTGTTTTTTATCTATGAAATGCTTTCAGAATATTGAGTTGCTAATTGGTATAATCAGACATAAGTATTATTTTCCTTTTAGAGACAGAAAGCCAAGAGAAGATGGCCTGTGACTCACTCTAGGGGTTACAAAGAATGTCACTAAAATCTGAGAATGGTCAACCTAGCTGCTTGCTCAGAGCATGCTCCTCTGAGATCAGTATATTGCCACTTAAGTAATATTCTGTTCCAGTATTTATAGTCAACCTTAGCAGCTACTTTACATGGGCACATTTTCTTATTGCTATTTAACCACCTGTGCATCTCTTTCTTGCTCAAACGTGCATTCTTCTTGTTAGAATCATTTAATTAAAAGCCATGTTTTCTCACCAGTTTAATTTCATTGCTAGTGATCAAAGAAGACGAATGATTATCAAATCTTAAAATTAAAAGTACATAGCAGAGTTCTTGCTTATGTCCCTATTTAAATACAATTGAATCTGCAGTGATTAATCTGAAGCTTGCCCAAAACAGAGCAACAAAAATTAAAAAAAGTATGCAGACACTAAACATAGGAAAATAATCTCCACTGGAATTAGAAGTCAGAGTAAAAAAAATAATTTTGCTGAAATCAATGACTGCAATTCTGGTGACTTCTACCCAACAAGGATTCTGCCCCAACTTCCCAGTTTCTCTTGCTAGTTTCTATCATAAGCTAAAGAAACAGCTGTGCTCTTTCTCGGTAATAAGAAGTTTGCAATAGCTAATTGAAAATTCTTTCAAACCTATAGCATAACCAGTAATGAACGATTAATCCTCTGTCTCCTTAGGACTGAGTTAAGCTCAGAATAGAAAGGGAAAGGCAGCAAAAGAAAATGGGCTCTGTGAAGCATGAAGAAATAAAAATGAAAAGATCATAAAGAAAACAAACATTAAGGGTAAAAGAGCAATCAATAAAGTCCAAAGCTCATAAGATTGTCTTGGAAAATAAGTACTGTAAAGGAATTTAAATAAGTACAAATGGAATTCACAGAAAGATTTAAGAGTGAATTAATTTTCCACTGCAATTTCCTTCTCTTCCCTTGCATGATTTTCTCTTAGGCTACTTTGCTGTCTGTACCTGGTTCCATGTAACAATAGCAACACAAGTTATATGTGCTCTTCATGGTGATTAGTCCAGCAAGCAAGCAGTTAAGTAAATGGTTAAAACACTTAAGTGAATGCAAATAAGATGGTGGTATGTTATTGGCTGAAAGTGCCTCAAAACAGACTAATAGTGATATACAGATGCAACTTTGCATCTGTAGTCTAATTAAAACTAATCTAATTAAAAATGGTGCATCTGTAAAGCAGCTTGAGCACTGCAGATAACACGCAGAATTCCTTTTATAGTTGGAAAAAGCTTCCAAGTGGCAGTGTCTGCCATTCCACTTTATTTGGAACCACTTTAATAGCAGGTGAATAATCAACAAATAAATTCTATGTAGCCTGATTGGAACTGTTCATTCACAGAAGCAGAAGCAGTGATAATGTACCCACAGATGCATTACTACAGCAACGGAAGCTACACTGACAGGGGGAAGTAATGGCCTTTCATTAGACAAAATGATACAGCTTCAAAAAAGAAAAAAGCTTCAAGCCGTAAGACATCCTTCAACCTTGCTCACTAAGGCAGAACTCAAGTACAAAAAGACACTTCTGCGGATATGTAACATTACTGGTATGTCGTCCACAGCAAAATCAGGCATGATCAAAACTTTGCCTTATCAAGAGATTTATTTCAAAATATTCTTACAGTGGAATCGCTTGTTTTCCCAGGCAAATAAACATTCGATGGACTCTGTATTCAGTATGAAAACTTAATGTTCACAACAGAAGTTCTGTCGTAAGCAACTTTAGCACTGAGAATTAAAATGGCCATGAGACAGTAAAATAATGCATCCAACTCTCCACTCAGCACATGTTCTATGGGTTCTGACAGTAATATACGAGAATAAATTCCAATATTTCATCTTTCACCCACAAAATCCATTACAAAACTTTGTTAGAAAATCCTCCCACAGAATGATCTTCCTGATTCCATGTATCTTCCATGGAGGAGCTTTGCAGCAGCTTCAATGAGAAGCATGAGCAATGCATTCTCCAAACAGTCTAACTTAGAGCTCTTCAAGGGTGAGATACAAGGGCTTAATCTTGCTTAAGGTAAGCAAGACACAAGCCATGTTCTTCCTTCTCTCATGACAGCGCCTTAATGCCTACCCTTATTTCATAATAAAATGGGTGACAACACTATCAGCATTTCCCTTCCCTTCTTTTGCCAGTTCCACTACAGTTCCAAGAATGAAAACACAATCTTCAAGTAAAAGAGCAATAGAGAAAATATATGAATCCCATACTGAAAATTGGGTCTGTTATTTGAAAAATGTACACAGAGGATTGTATTATCAAAGGGAAATAAAAATGATGAAAAATTCTGAGAATTGTCCCATTAAAATAATTCTCTTTGCTGTCTGATGTTTCTGGAGAAGTAGAGCATGAGTAAATAGTTCCAGTAATTTCAGCAAAACTATGATGAACAATGTTTGTAGGACGAGGCCTTAAGGTGAATTTACTAATAACATAGGAAAAAAGCACTGGATATTTTGATGGCATTACTTTAGCCTAGGTAAGATACGTGAGTTATTCATAGAATAGGGTTATTCTGGTAATTCTGGTAAGTCACAACTAATTTTCGAAACAAATGTCAGCCTGAAATTGCTTATCAGTCACTTCATGGTATTTTTCTGTATGCTGGTTTAAATTTACTCCATTGTAGAAACAAGCAAAAGGCATCTTCTGTAATTCAAAATCTACTTTCATGTGAGGTTTATGCACTGCACGGGCTGTCACAGAGGCCCCTGCACCAGAATGAATATGCCCACATGTGAACATGTGCACTGGTGGTTAAAGCATTGTGCACCACAATAAAAAGACTGAGGGTAACAGGGACTTCAAAAAAACCCGTGCTTTCCTTCTTTTAAATATGTAACATAAAGAAAAGTTTGAATGGAAAAGCACTTTATGTGAGGGGAATTTTATTCTGGTCTGCATTTTCTGAATGTTATATTTTATCTAGGTATCACATATTTACTTAAAAAATGAGAAATAGACTGTAAAGTATAGTTATTTTTACACCACAATTTGATTTCAGTGCAATTTGTAGCTTTTAGAGTGTGGTACAAACATATGGCTATAAATGCAGTTCATCAAGGACTTTGCATTTACTTATTTTACTCTTCGATATTTATTATTTTGTTTACTCATTAGTTGTTATTTATTTATTGCTTGTGCATTCTTAGTTATTTATTATCTTTATTATCTATCTTGCATCTTTTTGTATTACTATTCTCCTATGCTAGCTTAATACGTAATATCCATAACACAAACTATTTCTATTACTACTATTAGGACTGCAAGCTCAGTCACTTGAGAATTTTCTTTAAATCAGCACAGACACCTTAAATGTAAAATGGTAACTTATACATCACAAAAAGCTGGTAAGATACAAGATACAACAAGATGTAAATTAGTTTTAAAAACAGCACAGTATATCCAGTGCAAAGTTTCTAACATCTTGCTGTATTTTCAAGGGCAAAAGAAAGTAGCAAAATCAGTATTAATTTGTTCAGCTCTCTCAGAAACAAATCTGTGATTATTTCCTTCACTTTCTGATCACTGATGCCGGCACATCACTC
This sequence comes from Tympanuchus pallidicinctus, assembly GCF_026119805.1. Classification (NCBI taxonomy): domain Eukaryota; kingdom Metazoa; phylum Chordata; class Aves; order Galliformes; family Phasianidae; genus Tympanuchus; species Tympanuchus pallidicinctus. The sequence continues at coordinate 24,893,004 of NW_026294802.1, forward strand.
TGCAGCACAGCAAAATTAGGACTGACTTGGTAAAAACTCAAATGGGCTTTCCAGGAACTAAGAGATAAGCAGCTCATTCTCAATGTCAGTTTAAGTGTTTCTGATCAGACTTGTCACAAACTCCCAGATCTGCTCGGTAGTAAGGAGCCTGTCCTTGAGCTGAACAGCTTCAGAGTCATGGCTACGTGCAGGAACAACATACTGTCTGAGAAGTGCAGTTGGCAGAAGGAAAAGTGGGTTTTTCAATTATATTTTTATGGTGAAATGGTCCTTCAATAAGGATAAAATTTTTGTCTCCACTGCTGGCAAATTAGTGAGGTTATAAGGTAACATTTTTGTACTATGACTAGCATTCAATCCATCCTAAATCATAAATAACATACATTCACACTGCTCTCCCAGGAGACTCTACTAAAGCCAAAGCGCATACTTATATTTATTCAGGCACATCATGATAGAGGTGACACTTGATAAAAAAGTAAGTCCTTCCCTGGAGCAGAGCTAAATGCCATTTAGTTCACTGCTGATGGCTCAGAAATCAGACATTTCGACAATGGTTTCCCCAAATCCAACCACTGAAAAGTTAAAAATACTGATACAACTAAGCCCTGTTTAACGTCTCTCCACATAGTCAGTCAATATGCTATAATCATAACCAATATGTTAGACAATATATTGATTGATAGCTCTTTTATCCTGTTATGAAATTGGTTTCTGACAGGCATATCCCTTTCAAGTGGCTAGTAGTGACTTAACTGACCTCATGCCTTCAAGGTAAGTCAGATCATGCCAAAAAAAAACGTTATAGAAGACAGCACTTGAATCAGTTTTCCTTTGGCATCTCTCTAAACATTTATCCTGGCTTGTCTCTTAATTTTGGTTCTCATCTGAGGTCTTTGCTGACTCCTGTTAACATTTCAGGGCCATACATAACACACTTTTCAGACTCTGCTTCCAAAATGTTTTTTGTCCAACCAGTAGTCTAGTTATAGCAGCTGGAAAACACTTGAGCAGGGATATGAGATTTCCAGCTCATGGGTCAGTGGAAGAACATGCCCAACATATATTAATGAGGTAAAGAATAACCACTATCAGGAGCTTTGTTAGTCCTGTGCAAAAAACTCAGCTAGTCCTGCCCTCATTCTTCTGCCATTATGACAAGAAAAGCTGTGTATTTTATAGTACATTAGCCCTGACGTTACTAAAAAATAAAACATCCATATTCAGTCATCTGCTTTAATGGAAAGCTGAATGATTTTTACTCTCATAGCATGCTTTATGTGAAATAGAGAGAAAAGTAGAGAGAGATTGATTTATATTTATTCCTTTTCTTCAGAAGTACCCTGTGGCAGACAGCCTGCAGAACAGAGCAGGGACTTGCACTGGCAGGGAGCCTTATGTCTCTCCAAGCCATATGTCAAAAAAAGTTTCACAGACCCTAACTTTTTTTCTATCCTCAAGTAGATACAGAGCCAGCTGTATTCTCCTAAAGTCTTAGCATTGCAAAACTGTTTCTTTCCAGAGAGGTAGGAGGCCAAAATGAGAGGAGACGGTGGTGTCTGATGAGGGAACCAGCAGAAAGAAAGGAAAAGAAGCAGATGAAAGCCGGTGAGAAGAATTGCAGCTGTTTAGTCACAAATTTGTTATTATTTACTCTCAGATCACAGATGTGATCTCATGTGCTTGCAAGCCATACATCTTGCCAACATAATCTGCAATAGCAGCTCTGATAGTATCAAATCTATTGATACGGAGATTGTGAAGAAATATAATTCCACTAATGGTCGTGTGTCTGGTGAAAGCAAATGTTGCAGCTTCTTGAAGAAGAAATTTCTAATTTTTCATTTTTATTTTATTAAATTGGAAAAATCAGTTTTAAGATCACCTAGCATCAGGACAGGAACACAAATATTCATTTACGAGATCATCATTCTCCACTCCTCTGATGGCAGTACAATGGTGCAAAACCTTATTTTTCTTGTCTCATTAATATTGTGGGAAAGCAAACAATATCAGCACTGCTTTACTAGATCAAGTAGTTGAATGCTTCAGTCTGACAGTGGCTCCCAACCATCATTCTGACAATACCTCATGAGTAACAAACTGCTGTAACTCAACATCCTTACCATCTGGGATAGGCTCACTGAGTTTGGGAACTGAACAATAAGGCTAACAACAGTATTTCACTTATTTCAGTCCTGTGTTGAGGTATGTCTATTACAGCTTGTCTTTACCTCTTAAAAAGCAAACTAAAACAAAACCAATTTTGAAACAGAGTGGCATTATCAGATTTGCTAATCTATTAAGTGATCAATCTTACCATGCATGACTGTGATCCAATGTATGTTCCTAGCATTTCATAGTTCTCAATTTCCTGATACAGGGAGAAGAGATTAAAGCAGCCTACCAAAACTGAGAATGATCCATAGTAATGCTGGCAGTCCTATACTTTGTTTTGCAAGGAATGAATGGCTGGGGTTCAGCCACTGCAAAGAGTTTTGAACCCTTTGATAATCTGATGCTGACTTTCAGATGCTTCTCAGCATCAACTCTGAAGGGAGGGAAAATTTAGTGAAGCATCACATCCACTGCTTGCTTATTGCCACAGACACTCCAATACTCTCAGTGAACAGCTGAGAAACTCAGCTCAGTGAAAGTCAGTGAAGTTCATGGGTAACTTAGACCAAGAAGAAAGCTAAACAACATCATCTGCCAGAATCCTGGGCACCTCTCAGACATAGAAAGCAGCACCATAGTGGGCTGCTTTCCCCAAGTCAGTGATGTTGAGGAAAATGGTGAGAATACTGGTGAACTGCTGTGCTCTGGAGGAAGCATAAAACCAGTGTTCTGAGCTCTTATGGAGATGAGAGATCTCCTGGGATTTTCCTAAAAGGATTGTAATGCCTTATGGCCCTATCCAACTCTCATTAAACTAAATGGAAAGAACCTCAATCACTTCTGTGGAAATTGGATGTTTGCAAGGTTGGCCCAAATCCCAAGTGAGATAATTACATCCTTCCAACAGTTTCCAATGTAAAATTTCAGTGTCCCCCCCACCAACGTTCTCAACTGATCAATTAAACTTTTTCTAAATGCTGTCTTTTTTTGGTCAACAATAAAGAAAATGTGTGTCGTGGTAATAAGCAATGTGACAACTCTCAGCAAGCAGCCTACTAAACTGAAGTCGGAGAAAAACAAATTATGCTGATATTATGAAAACACAAAATTTGTTGCAACCACTGCACATATGTGTAGTACACATCTCTAAAATTTCACTAGTTATAAACTTTTAAAATAAACATAGCTGAAGTAAAATTGATGTATTTTAAAGTACAAACACACATAGCAATTCATTAGATAAACTGCAGCATGTGTTAGAAATGTATTTACAGTCTTGATCCTCCATACCACTACACCATTTGCGTGTAAGAAATTTAATTCAGTGGACTGTTTGGGAGCTTAAAGGTACATATCTAAATACTGGATCAAACCCTTTGAAACTGTACAATCTGCTGTGTATCATTTCAGTACCTCAGCTCAGCCTACATACGCAGACTATACTTGCAGACTACATCAAGTGAGAATGTACTTCTGTTACCTTTTCTGTTATTTAGAGGAGTGGAGTATGTCAGTCAAGAAAGTGACTTGAAAACTAGAAAAGACATGTTTACCAGCTTGCACTCTACCTCTACTGCAGGGTTCAGCTAGCTGCTATGCCATCAGGGATTTGATATCACAAATCATTTTACTTAACACTGACTCAGTTGAGGGGCTTGTTTGTTTTTAAGGAGGATAAATTTTCCGTTCTTTTTGTTCCTACCAGGGTAAATATTCAGTTCACCAGAATGAAAGTGCTTTATGTCATTATCGTTATAAAACCATACTAGTTTTCTTATTTTAGGTGGCAGTGGGAGGCAGTAGTAATGTTGGACTACCCATGTACTATGCAGAATCATATCACAATCGTCAGAAGTTGCTTAACAAAAACAAGCTGTTGCAAATCAAGGATTTTGCACAGCTTAAACAATTCGGTTATTGCATTAACTGAATAAAAGAAAGATTTCTGTAAATAGTTTCCCTCTTCTGTCTCTTGCTATACACCTATATTTACATCAAAAAGCAGTGTCTGCAAGTATTTTCGTACCATATAACCACAGTTAGATAAATGCATGGCTATTGCAGAATAGCAGCCAATGGAGAGATATTTGACATTTTTTCATGCTACTTTATCATCATGGCTGTTATGCGCTTAGTTCAGATAATGTTAAGCTTTCTTTTTTGCCCTCTGTTCTTGACCCCGCTTCCCCTCTCAGTACTGTTTTTCTTCATCTTGAGCACCTTGCTGTCCTAAGACTTAAAACCATTAATAAATATTTCAAGAGGCAAGATGGTTTAGAAATTGGTATTCTGGAACAGATTCATATGAAGTGATTACCATCACAGAGTTGCAATCTAAAATGCTACGCTAGACTGAAATTTATGAATAGTAAGCTTGCCTTATCTTCCTCCGTCCTCCTTGCTTTGCCCAAGCTGCAAGTAAATCTGCACCCATGGCATAATAGCAGTAAACAACTGGCTCCTGGACCAAAACCTGATATTTCAGCTCAGAGTATGTATTTGCTGAAAATTGGATACTGAGAAACCATGACAAAATAGATGTTTTTCAAGGGAATGCAAGGTTTGAAACCTAAAGAAGAAATAACTCTGAATACTCTATTGGTAAGCCAATTGCTTGTGCTAATTTTTTTAAGTGAGTTCTGTAGGAGAAAACTGTTTATAAATTTATGAATGAAATAAAGCAGAAAGAAAACAGACAATTCAATGAATTCTGGCAAGGAGGGACCATAACATTTTTTAAAGAAAGGAATAATTTTAAAATCAATTTTGTTGATGAAGAATGCATTACTTCTCTATAAACTGTTTTCAGTTTAAAAAATCTGATGCCTATCCTAATCCTGGAAGTTTTCTGCCTGCTGAGAACAGCCACATGATGGATGGACCTGACTCAGCTCTAGGGGGTGAAAACATCCTGTATGGAAATGACTTTCAATTCTACTTGCAGCTCACCAGCTTTAGGATATTCCTTTTATCTTCCTCATCAAGGAACTGCCATCCCTTCTCTATGATGACAAACAAATGGTTTGTGTAGGTGCTTCAAACTGACAAGATAGGAACTGAGAGCAAAAGCTGAAGAATATTAGACTGTAGCCTGTAACATCTGAGTTCCTGCTGCTCCTGAGACTGAAGGGGATCAAGCTGGAAAACTAACTTGGGTCTGCCTTTTCTACAGCAATAGCTAGAAAACAGACACAGGATTCAAGGGATCTGACTGCTTGGCTTAGTGCAGGACGCTTATTTAAGAGTAGGGAGCCTTAAATACTCAGTGTTATTTCACAGCAAGACCCCACGCTCTTCATTGGATTAAGTACTCACAGAAGAGAGTGAACCTAATGTTCTCAAAGTGAGATAAAACTGGTCTGTAAGTTTTCAGGCTGTGAATCCACCTGTAATAAAAGCCTAGAGCTCTTCCTGGATGTCAAAGTCTGTCAGAGCAGTATGGTTTCAAGTGTATCTCCTTCCAGCTCTTCCTTTTGGGTAAGCTGGGCCTCCTGTTGCCGAGTTGTTCTCAAGAGAAGTAAAGCATTTATCTTGAAGGTGTGAACCTGATTCCCAGATAACCTGTCTCTTGAAACTTCACCCCAACCATTTCTGGCGCTCCTTTTAAGATGTGGGCCGAAATACCTTTTCCATTCAAAAGAACAAACCTCGTCTTTCATTTTGGTGGCTCTCACTGCAGTAGAGAGACAGTGCCAGCTACAGTACTGAAACATGCCCCAGATGATATAGGGGCTGTGAGCAAATTAGGGAGCTCTTGCTGAAGTTGATAATTAAGATTAGAGGCAGATTCAGAAACCTGCACAGGAGTAGGCAGATGGCTGGCTCAGCTGCCAGCTGGAACTCAGCCTTCCTGAGGCAGCTGCTCAAGTTCAGCAGCACAGGCTCCTTTTCTGGAGTCACAGAAAAGTCTACCCATACCAAGAGCTGCCTGAAGATTTGAGGCCATCTCCACAGCTTGTGCAAACTCTCCTTGTGTTCTGGAATCAGTAGAGACTATCTCATATAGTTCAATTCAAGATTTTGCTTGAAACACAAGCAGGCCTAAAAAGATGAAAAGAATGACAGAATTATAGAATCATAGAATTCTCAGAGTTGGAAGGGACCTTTAAAGAACGTAGGAAAGGATGCCCTACGCACCTACAGCATTCCTGCAAGCTCCTGCTGATTGTCAGTGGCTTCATATTTTACCCACCTTGGTGATGCGGGCTTGATATCTTAAACACTTCATATATCAGTAAAGATATTTTTGTCTCTTTAAAAAAGTTTACTTTAGAAAACACATATCAACCAAAGTAAGTAGGATGTTAAATATTTATAATCCCTCTGAAGACTTCAGTTCAGATAATTCTCAGCAGCAAACCCAGTACAAAGCAGAATTATTAACTACAACAACAAAGGATGACATTTTATTGTTAATCTGTGCCAATTTACAACAGTGCCTCAAAATAACAGAGGCTTCATTATCTGCTTACGGTTTCTATAAAATGCACTAGAATACCTTGTACCTTCCTATAATGCCTAGGCACTAGTCACAGAGCTAAGGATGGAATATCTATCTTAACAGTAATTCCTGTATTCATTGCCCTTTTATACCATGTATTTTTAAAGCAAATCTATTAAACATAGTCCCAAGTGCTTTTTTCCTTTTATGAAGTACACTGCTGAGAAGCAATTTTTAAATGTAAAGCGGAGAACAATTGTTCCATGAACAATTATGGAGCATTTTCAGAACAAAATTACAAACTGAATTGTAACAGATAATGGGTAATTTCTGTAGACACTTCATCTGCAGGTAAGTTAGAGAAAGACTAGCAAGTATTGTGTTTATTTTATGTATGTAAACATAATTTTACTGCACACTTCTCCTCACACAAAATAATGAAACTTTAAGATACATTCCCAGTACTGAAAGGAAGCCAGTAACTATGTTCAGTTTTCTGCTTGTAAATTGAGTTCTCCACTCAATTTATAGGGCACTGCACAACTTGACATATCTATAGTGCAATAAAATCACAGGATTCGGAGTCCTTGTAACATATAAAATAATAATCACAGTGATGGGCTACAGGAGACCCTTGGGGGTATTCTGCACCCCTTGTTAAAAATTGGGTAAACCAAAGGTAGGTGCTCACCTCAGTTGCTGTTTTAGATGACTTTTATCCCCATGGATATAAAAGTTAATCTGTAAAGCTAAGGAGGGGTTTGTTTTCTTATATTTTGCTGAATGCCCTCAGCAACATGTATTTTACAAGGGAACTTGCTTCTCCTTCTCTCAGATTACACAACTCAAAACCAACTGCAATTTCTGAAAATGATGTTTCAGACACGTCATCAATAATGAACAATTCTGTTTGACATTGAGGTTATGTACCCTTTACACCTCTGTTTAGCAGGCAGCATTTCCTCTCAAACAGGACAGTTATGTTCTCAAGGTGCTGCACATGGGTTTAGTGTGCTATAGGTCCCCCTGTGCTGAGGATGAAGCTGGTACTCAAGGTACCTGCCTGCTGCAGCAGTCTGCTCGTGTCCCTCATGACAGAACTGACCATTACGATACCAGCAGAGTGCAATGCAACAGGATCTCAGACCACACACTGCTCCTTGCACACAGAGATTTTCATCCATGTTCTGCTTCATCAGATCTTCAGTTCTGCCTCTCCACCCCCTCAGCAACTATTAAAATAGCTTGATTTGAAAGCTGTATTTCCAGGACTCCTAATTTCAGGCATTCAAAACATGTCAGGCCCTAAGAGTAAAAAATAGTATTCTCCCATCTTTAATTTCTAACATAACAAAGTTGAATTGTTTTTTCCTTGCCTCATGATTTTTGTGCCTTCTGGATTCATGTGGGCAGTGTTCTCAAGCTTCTCCCTACCTTTAGGTGGTCTACACAGATTTTTAATGCAGAAGAATTTTGAAGTAGTCATGTAATCACTGAACTCTGGGGCCGAGGGGTTCATGGAGAAATCGAATTAATCTGTATTTAGAAGTACAGATTTTTCTCTTCTACTCTTGTACTGTAATACCTCTTTCTTGTACCTGATCTGTGTTCCAAAATAAATCTTTATTTATAATTCGCCAGTGTAAAGCTGCATGCATTTCCTTGGCATGATCAACTGTTGATTTGATGACAGGAAATAAACAAGAAGAAACAAGAAGACTTGAATTTATGCCTTCCAGATTCCTCCAGCACTGTTCTTTAGATTTGTCTGAAGACAAAAAATCTTCTCTTTATTTTTTCTGAAAACTCTCCTGACATGTCCTCTTTGGCAAGACACCTAAGCAGAATTTGCCAACGTCAGGCTACACCTAAGCTGAGTGCCCTGCTTGATGTAGCAACATATGCATGTGTATACACATATGCATATGTAAATAGACATGTATGTACAAGCGGTAATAAAAAATAACAGAATCACAGAATTGTAGGGGTTGGAAGGGACCTCTAGAGATCATTTGAGTCCTATTTTGTTTTGTTGACCCACAGTGTCAGAGGTTGGTGTTATGGCAGTAGAAGTTGAACCTTCCCACCAATATTCCATAACGTTTTGCTGCCGGGTGACAGATGGCAGCAGAGGGGCAGTCTGACAGAATGGCATCTGACATGGAGGTGTGAACAAAGCAAAGGTACGGCACTGAATTCCTCCATGCAGAAAAAACTGTCACCCACTAACATTCACTGACACTTGTTGAACATTTATGCAGAAAAGAACTTACTATTTATATTTTAAATATTATTATTTTAATTGTTATTATATTGATACTTTTTTTCCTAGGAAGATCTTAGGCCCTGCCTCACATTGGTACGGAAATCATAACTATTTGCTATGGTAATGCAAATAATAGTTATTACTGAGAACTTCAGTCTCATTTTTGGTATTTGCCTTTTTCAATCCAAGTTTGAAATCAGAAAGCGCTCTATTAGCACCATTTTGCTTCTTTTCTATGAGCTTAGGAAAAAAACCTGCCCTCCTGTCATTGACACCTGTGTTCGAGAAATTATTACAAGAAGCAGTGAAATGAATAGCCTGAATTTATTTTCTTCAAATGATCAATCTAGGAGCTTCATAAAAATTAATTTTCAGGAAAACTCCATGCACAAAACCATTAATTTTCTAATGACAGACAAAAGTCAGTGATATCTCCACCTTGAATCTTGATGCGAAAGAGGAATGAAAAACTAGAAAATTAATTTGGTTGCCATTTAAAGGGGATAGTAAGAACTCTTGATGCAACTGCAGCTGGTCACTCAAGATGGGCAAAAAGCAGAGATCAGTAGGAAAAAGAAATGGAGGTGTGTTTAGGATGATTTTGAAGGCAGTAACTTTAAGCTAAATGGATACGCATATATATCAATAATTATTTTACTCTGCTGATTAACCTAAATACATATACAAGTCTGTATTTTAGATTATTAGGCTATTATTTAGAATTAACCCAGCCTTCAGTCTTACAGTTATTTTTACATTTTTATTAATTTCCTCTACAGCCTCCAGTCCCATCTTGTTTTGACAGCTCTTCACAAACCCAAGGAGAGGTAAACAAACCTTTCTCTGCACAGCTGCAAACAGTGTGTGAGACAAGTCTGAACAGAACACCATTTTTCAGCCTGAATCATCACATCGCTTCGAGCTCCCAGTTTGGGGGACTATCAGTTCCTTATGCACAATAAATCAAATTTAGGATTTTTGAGGCCAAATGGAGCTTCGAGCCAGCCAAATATTTCAGAATATGGTTGGTATAGAAATGTAGCTTTTTATCCAATTACTATGTAGGACACAGTAACTTCCTATTAAAGAGGTAATAATAGTATCCTGCATTGAAGGCATTCAGATATTGCAGCTATTCAGGATTATACCAGAAACATGAACAGAGTGTTATTATTAGTCAGACACTTGCTGGGATTTTATTGGTAGAGTTTTTGCTCTTTTATTTACCTCATTGGCAGAACAAGGTCTTCTGTTCATATAGGAATGTATTTCTAGGAAGTACATCAAGATTGCTTTGATTTCGCAAAGATGCTTGTTGAGTAAATTAACATTGATTAATATTAAGTTTTATCTTCATATGGTTTCTAACAGTACCTTGACATTTAAAGCATGCACTCAAAAGCTGTTGCTGTTTTGCATTCCTGTAATCTTGAAAAACCCAGAACTAAATTTTTCTAAGTATATGGCAGTTATTTTTTCTGTTGTCCATAGAGAATGGCCCAGACGGAAGGGCAGAGAGGGGGAGGAAAGAAATAGCTGATGTACATGATATAGGCTTTTAAGTGTAGGTACCACTTTCATAGAATCACTAAATGATAGAATACCCTGAGTTGGAAGGAGCCCATAGGAATCACCAAGTCCAACTCTGGGCTCCACACAGAACCACCCAAAATTGAACCGTATTTCTGAGAGAGCTGACTAAAAGCTCATTGAACCTTAAGGCCATGCCCATCTGTCTCCAACCCCCAGCTGCAATCCCCTGACAGCTCCACGCCGTTCCCTGTCGCTGTCACACAGAGCAGAGCTCAGCGCTGCCCCTCCGCTCCCTGTGAGGAGCTGCAGCTGCCATCAGGCCTCCCCTCAGCTCCTCTGCTCTGGGCTGAACCAACCCAGGGACCCAGCTGCTCCTCTTACCTCACGCCCTCTATGGCGTTCACCATCATCATAGCCCTTTTTTGGAAACTCTCCTTACGCTTCATGTCTTTCTTATTTTTTAGCTGCTTTGTTTTTCCCCCCTGTTTAAGGCATCAGAATGGTACGTTTAAAATGAAAAAACGTAAAAGCTGAGATGGTATCTTTTTTCTGATTAACAGCTTAAGAATTCAGCTGATTAAAGGCAAACTGGGATGAAAAATGTAAGAACCAATGAAGATAGAGTGAAGACAGAATGACTTTCATACCCAGTGCAGTTCAAAAACAACTGTACTGTGATTATGCAAATCAGCCACTCACGAAAATGCAGAGATTTACATAACGGAGAACAAAATTCTTCACAGTTATGCCTCAGTAACCTTACAGGATTCTTGCACTTTAATTGTGTGACTCATTGTAAGAAAATGATTCCACTCTCTTTATTCAGAGTGAAATATACGTTAGGAAATCACCACTTTGTATGATTTGTGTGTTTTTGGAAGCCTACCCTCTCCTGCCACAAAATGTGATGTATGTGCTTCTTTAAAGAGAAAGAAATAAATGCAAAGCTAGGATTTCTGCTTGCATCAATCAAAAATTTAACTGGGTTTACATATTGCATCACTGTTCTTGTATCAAATGTATATTGATACAAATGGTCCCCTCCTTCTACTTGGAACTTCTATTTCCTCATTTCATTAAATTCAACATTTTTTGATAAAATAACTCTTTGCTGGTGCTTATATTAGGGAGGAAACATCAGTGTCATTTAAACTGCATAGACTCTATAGTGTCTATGTTTTGTAGATAAAATCTTAAAAGGAATCATATTTTTAGTTAGATAAATATGTCTAGCCTACTTAACTTGTGACATTTATGTGCTCTATAAAACATTATTTTTGAAAGATGACTGTCCTATTACAAGCCACATGGAAGGGACAGTTATTTATTCAGCTGGGTATACTTTGTTGTACCTTTATTTTTGTCATCACCGTTATTGGATTGTTTTGTTGTTGGTGGTTTTTTTTTTTTGTGTGTGTGTATAGAAACATGACTTGACATTACAGAATTTCCATGGAAATCCACAAAGAGAAGACTATAAATTAGACCCTACTACAGCCGGGCTTTTCATGGCTGTAGGTTGATTGCAGGTGAGCTTTCTCACAATATGGCTACATTATATCTTGCAACGTTAGACATCCATTAAATCGTGATGGCTTATTTTTCATCTTTAAACATCTTAGGCAAAGGCTAAAACTAGAACTAAAACATGTAATTATTTCTCTCTTGCATACTGACAAAAAAGAAGTGGAAAAACGTCCTCTCAAGATAACCAGCAAGCTTTGAAAGACTCCCCTGTCAAGTAGGGATGAACACAAAACCTTTGGAAGATTTTAATGAGAAACTATACGAGATAAAAAACATGCTGGTCCATACTTGTCTCCCATTGGCAAATATCAGAGAATTGCTGACCATCGCATTTCTCTACTAAGTCTCAGACTCAATTTCAGGTATCCAGCCTGAATCTACCAGAAAAAATACTGCTCCAAAGTCTTCCACATGCCAGGAGTGTTCTTAGACCCAAGTATCCACACTATACCAAAAAGGCTGGTACACCATTTTTCTACTTCTTTTCTCTCTCATATGGCAAAAAATTGACAGAAAGACCCTCCAAAAATGAACTTGTTGGAATAAATTTATTTTCTGCTCTGAGAGATTCTAAAAAAATTTTGCAACCAGCTGGAAGAAGGAAGGTCTGATCATTTTTCTACCAAAATGAATTCTTCAGCTTTGTAACTGGCTAACGGCACCTCACTGAAAACTTCATACTGACATAAAAAGAAAAAAATGGTAAGGAAATGTTATAATCTTCCGATAGGAAAATGAGGTGTCCTATTCTCCCACAGATCCAAGAGCTGCTTGTATCATCATGAAAATAATGCCTCATATTTTATTATGTTTGCCCACGATATCAGAAGTGAATGATGGTATGGCATTAGAGGCTGAACTTTCCTGCCACTACTCTGTTACATGTTGTTGCCGTGTGACAGATGGCAGCAGAGGGGCAGTCTGACAGTATGGCATCTGACATGGAAGTGCACGTGAAGCAAAAGTGTGGCACAGTTCTTCCACGTGGAAAAAAAGGCACCCACTCACAGTCCTTGACACTTGCTGAACATTTGTGGAGACCGAAGAGTGGATGTGAGCACAGTGAAGCAGTAGATGTTGTGTTTCAGCACTGGCAACAGTGACAGTGGGTCATCTCCAGTGGTGAAGATTTTTATGACCATGGCATGCAGGTTCTTGTTCATTGCTGGGTAATATGCAAAGCTAATGGTGGTGACTATGTTGAGAAGTAGTGTTTTATAGCTGAGAATGTGCTCTATCAAATAGTGTTATAGTGCTTTTTGCATCTGTGGTAATTCCCACGGAAATAAACAGAAAGCATTACTTTCGGAGTGACCTACTTACATTAAAAGTTGCACAGACAGCCATGACCTTATTTATTCCTTGAATTATTCCTTTAAACAAAAACTATGTTTAAAATAAAAAAGTTTTTTTTTTTTTTTTTTTGTCTTTGAGGAATTAAAAGTAATAATCTCAAAACCAGAAGACATTAGTACCAAAAGCAGTGCAGGGTAACTGCTGAAGCAACATTATTACTGAAGGAAAAAGGAAGAAGCACAAAAACTAAGAGACAATGGGAGATACTTCGATAGTCTTAAGTTTGAAAGACTTTGTGCTTGTGTTTCAAGACTTGGTGAAAACTTTAAGACACTGTTCTGTCAAAAAAATGAGTTTCTTACAGCTAGGTGGGGAAAACTAATAGCAGAAGTTATTACAATTACAAGTGATCAAGCTAGTCATTTACCACTATCTGGAAGAATGATCGAACAAAGGCAGCTATTTTGGATTAATTCTTCTCAGCTATGGCAGGATTACCAACAACCTCCATAGTTCTCTAAAGAAGCAGATTTCCTTTTAGTTTAACGTTACATTCAGAGTACTTCTCCATATTAGGAAAAGAAAGATGCAACATGTTCTGTTTGCTCTCTTAGCAGAAGGCACCATATTTTGTAATTGCTAAAATGTATTTCATCATACAGTTGTCTTATGGCATAGTACACTTTCCTCTGAAAATAATTCAGTCACATGAAAGCAAGTTATTTCTTTGCATAAAAAAAGAAAAGAAGATTTCTTTGGAAAGATTCTCAAAATGAGTTTCCATTTGTTTTCATTGTTATTTTAAAAAAGAAGGTAGCAGTGCATTCAAAATTCCTTTATTTTCCTAGCACATTTCCAGTTGTCCATATACTGGGATCAAGGCTTACAAAATAAAATAATAGTTACATAGAAGTGTAATTCACCTTGTTTATATAGAATGGGGAGCTTCAAATTAAAAGAATATGGCTCAAATGCTGACCATTTCTCCCTCAGTGTCTCTTTTTTTTTTTCTCTTTTTTAATTCTAGCAGTTTTGTTTCTCCCATGATATCTTCTAGCAGTTTCATTTCAGTATGGTCTGCACTGGATTGTGCAGATTACCAAACTAATGACATATGGACTTCTTACCACTATAACACATCTACTCCTGCAAGTGAGAATTTTGAGCGACGGAGCAAAGCTGTTTGTTATCAATTCTGCAAAAACTGCATCTGCCAGATTGCCAAGACCCATCTCAGAGATTAAAAAAATAAAAAATAGATTAATATTCCAATTTGTTTCCCATCTTTATCGTTCATGCAGCATTTCTGTACACAAATGATAATGTTCTGAAAATGAAAAATACTTGAAAATATTTTGCATTTACATTACTCTGAAGTTAAAATTATTAGAGATTCAATTTCTCTGTATTGCCTGCTATGGAAGCACAGACACACATAGAGTTTAACCTCCATTTATAGAAAAGTGCCAACATTATCTGCTTGTATGATTTGGTTAAAAAAAGAAATTCTAACTTACATAAAATGATATGGAAAGTGCTGAGTTAGTTGCATATTTAACGCACATTAATGTGTGTACTAAAATATACCACACAGGTTCAAGCAGGCTAATTATCATGAACAGCAGAAAGCTAACAAATATATAAACCAATGACTCAACTCTGAATCAACAATTTCTAGCAAAGACCGAAAGAACACTAATGATTTGAAACCTATTGACTTGATGGAAATATGAATTGGTACTTTTAAAATATCCAGCATAGGTCTAAGAACTCCTGCCAACAAAGTTCAATGACAGATCTCAAAGAATGACATTTTCATAGAGCTGTCTCCTTGTTGGAAAGCCATTCTTTTCCCCTCCATTTCTAAATGTTCTAATCTCCAAAGGTATGCAGTACCTTTATTTTTACAAGACTTAAGAAGTAGGGTTGAATTTGGCTTTCAGGTAGTATGCATACACCATTTGGAATAAACACAAAACCGTAAGTGTTACTGTTAGGAAATACTTTGCTCCTTGGCCCCATTACCACTGTTCAGTTTTAATGACCCAGCAGTAATTTATCAGTAAAAGTTGCAAAGATGATCTGATATATCAAGAATTGTCTGAAATCCCACACGAGTTTGTCTCAGTATTTTCCACTACAATTAATTCTGAGAAGCTCGCTAAACTGAGTTTATCTTCTGATTATTTTAGCTTGACTTGAAAACATGTAGTACATTCTCTAAATAAACATCAGGACATTTCTGTTAAACCTAATCTGCCAGCAGAAGCTTTTAATCAGTCAAGTTTTACTCACATGGAATTTTGTTCAGTTCATTCATGAACTTCTCTTTTAACTTAGAAAATGCATCTTCTTTTCCTCCCCCTCCTCCAGGAGCGGCTGGCTCGGTGACATTGCTTGGAGGAACTGCTGCTACTGTGGTCGCTGGCGGGGCTGCCAGGGCCTCATGATGACTTTCACTCACCATTGTAACCCCTGTGGAAGCTGCTGTTGGAAAAACAACAAAAAAAACAACAAACAAAGAACACGTTTACATCATGAAAACAAGAGCAACAGCAAACTGAGAACATGTTTACATTATGAAAAAGGATCTCATATCAATCAAAGACAAAATAGGCAGGATATTGCTTGGTGCTCATGCTTACTGAGTAAATATGACCGTGTCAACGCACTGCTTCGTGTTCTTCATACAGTATTTATTAGAACAGAGAGAAAAGTCTCTTGCAGGGTTAATTTCAGCCAGAATCATTTTAGTGCTTAGTGTTCCTCTTCAATCACATTGAATTCTGAACTGCTGAAATTGAAAACTCAGAATTCTTATAAAACTCACACAGATTTACCTTTTGCTCTTCAATTCTGAAAGTAAAGGCACAAAGGGTAATTAGTGCTCCCTCTGTGCAGATTTCACAATGATTTACAGAATTACTTACCTAGGAGAGTTACAGAAGTGCAAATTACAGCCAGAGTTTCAATATCAAACAAATGAAGTGATAAGGATGTAGTAAAAACACTTCATACCTCCCTGCCAAAGTAATATGCTATTGTTTTATACTTAAGCAAGTTGTATATTAAACAAGAATTGATTTGCATCCATTTTTATCTTTATTTATTGAAGGCAATTTTCCTTCCAGTTACTATGTGTGACATTTGCTACTGACAATATTCTGTTAAATTATTCACGTCTCATTGGTGTATTCATGAAGCTATGACATCTGTGGGGTATCTAAATGCAGCCATACTGAAGAATCTGAAAGGCTGTCACAAGCATGACACATTGCCATATTTTTCATTTAATGGGCATTTTGCAAAACCTCTGCTTGAGCTTATGGTATGAAGCAAAGAATTTGGGGCCAGCAGGGTGAAGGTGATTACACAGTGCAACTTAAGTACTATCAGAAGATTGGCTGAAATGTTTACATTGGATTGAACACATTGTTCTGAATTTCTGCTGCTTCCTAAATAGCACTAATCTCACTAATCATGCTTTGTTATTCTTCAGAAAACCAGAGGGAGAAAGAGTTTGAAAGATAACAAACACTCATTATTGCTCTGAGTGCACAATTGCTCTCAGTCCCAAAAGAAACTTGGCCTTGGACCTTCTGCTGAGAAATTCAAACATCATGCAAAAAAGGCAACACATCAAAATTAAAGGGGCATAGGAGCATCTGACTGCATGCAACATGATAGACTGTGAACTTTCCTGCCCTACGTGACCACTTTCATAGACGCTGCTAAGTGTAACACTATAATATGTTGGAAAGAGCAGCAATAACAGTGGGGTAGCAAAATCCTACACTGCAGCAAGTGAGGATATGCCTAAATGCAGCAGCTGTAGACGCTGAAACAAAGAATCTGCTTATCCTGGGAAGGCCTCAACTAGGCAAGCATCTCCAGTAGGATATCCTTGCCTCCACTGCTAACCCTTAAATGAGGTCTGGGAAGGAGTGGATCTTGGCTCCACTCTCTCCAGACACTGAGGTGCACTGTGTACATCAGAGCTCCCCTGGTTGACCCTGCCTTCCCGTCAGGCTCTCAGTCACTGTTTCAAGCCGTGACTTAGCATTTCTGATATGTTGAAAGTGCTCAAATCACTAGATCCAAATGAGGATTGGCTTTTTGTCCTTCAGCTTTTCTTGTGTAAGCCCTCAGTTAGGAAGATCCAGTGTGTGCCCAACTGCAGGCCGACAAACCTGTGGAAATCACCTGTCATTACACAGGGGTCTGCACATAAGTGTATTCTGGAACAGAAATCATCCTTCAACACACCATCTGAGTAAAAAGGTGTTTACTAAATAGAGGATTGGCCTTGTTCTGAAGAAGCAATTTGATGGATATTTTGCAGCAATTTTATTGAGGCAGCGCTGAATGAAGCAGTATTCCCTGCCTGCCCATTGCTTCTGCCTTTGTCCTCACAGTCTCTAGCCTAATATAAAATCATGTTGATGTTGACAAAGTACGTGTATGTGAGATAGCTACATAAATATTTCATACACATGCGGTCTTATCTATTTGCCTGTAACAACATGGAAGCAGTTTGCTATCTAAAGCAGACCAAAGCTGATGGAAAGATTCCAGTTAATATCCATGAACTTTGGCTCAAGCTTGATGTCTGTGAAGATTTCCCCCCTTGCCTCTCACAATAACTATTGAGAAAAACATGTAGTGCATAATTTGTGTAGTACAGAATTACGTGCCAGCTCTTTCAGGCTAGGAGACTTTTTCCATATGCTCTGATGAATGCCAAATACTATGAAGCAAAACACGCAGAGCCATCAGCTGTAAACATTAATGCTGTTTTATATTATAGCATTTTGTCAGTGAATGTCAGTTACATCAGAAGAAAAGTTGTATGATATATCATAATTAAATCAAAATTAAATTGCTTAATTATAATATATTGGTTAATTATTTCAGGCCTGGCAGTCGACTATTTTATTTTATAACGGAAGACACAATTTGCAGTGATGACTTTCAGCTAATTAAAAATTAAGGCAAATGTAATTTATTTGCTTCTAGTTTTGAAGCTGTATTTTGAAAATATATAAAAAGAATAAATTTGAAGTGCTACATTTATTAGAAAAAAAAAAAGGAAAAAGTAACAAACTACTGTATTTCTCTGATGTCCAGGAACAATCCTCAGCAG
This sequence comes from Tympanuchus pallidicinctus, assembly GCF_026119805.1. Lineage (NCBI taxonomy): Eukaryota > Metazoa > Chordata > Aves > Galliformes > Phasianidae > Tympanuchus > Tympanuchus pallidicinctus. The sequence goes on from NW_026294802.1 coordinate 24,911,328, forward strand.
AGCCCTAGTGCAGATAGAGGTTACTACATCTAATGAGGCATGCACAAATGCTTTGAGACTTGCTACAGAGCCTTTGACCTTTACACGCCAATGACACTGTCCTGATATTTTAAATAGGTGTGAAGAGGCTGAAGAAGCATCTCCTCCCTGAAAAAGCTGTCTGCAGGAAAGAATTTTCTGAAGAGCACATGCTCACACCCTCACAGAGATAACATCTGATAGCTTCTATTATTGTAATGCTGCAGCTTCCCACCATAATGGTATAAACAGTCGTATTATTAGAGACTGCAGAGTACTGGATAATTAGATTTAAATTGGCCTTTTACAAGAAAAAAAAAGAGGTTGCTTTAGTGCTGCAGTGCATTGCTAAAGGTAAAGATCTACAAAAGACGAGCAGATTATCTGCCATTTACGAAATGGCAGTTGCAAGCAAAAATTTCTTATAGGTTAAAAAATGGAAAGTCATAGAATTCAATTATGCTTCTAGTGTGGTGTTCACTACTGTGATGATACTGTCAGTCATGAAACAATACGTGTTGCATGTGTAACATGCAGTCATAAGGAAGAGCACATTTAGGGTCATAAATAAAATACCTATTTCTTTTACACGCTTCTATAAAACGCAACACAGAGCATAGTCCCTGCGCATGCTGATTCTTTGGTATACACTGCCCATCCTCAGTAGTGCCATAAAATCCTTATGAAACAGTTGTGAAGAAAACGAACAAACAAAGCAAACCCCTGAAAAAACACATAGAACACGTGGAAGTAATGCCTGTCATTTCTATACAGAAATAGGCAAGTGTTGACTGAAAATGCAGACATGGTGATTTAAAGCCTTGAGGAAGTCGGGGATTTAGAACCCTACTGTTCCCTAGGCAAGAAAAATCCTGACAAAAATGACTATCAACTCCAAAGCCTACAGAATTTCTACATCATTTCCTCTGAAAAAGAAGGATCTGAATAATTTACAAATGCACCCTGGAGATTCACAGAAAGGAATATATTTTCTTATGGAGGTACAAAGTACTGGCTGACTGCCTCTGCATTCTGGTATGGAACGTGCTGGTGAGAAACTTGTTGGAAGACACCTCTTGAGAGAGAAGTAAAGAAGAGAGTCAGACTTCAGATGTGGCAGATTACATAGCATGAAGTAGCCTCAGAAAAACTCGTGTTCCAGGGGCAACAACTTCTCTTTGCAAACATTCAGGCCTATCTGAAGTGGGACGCGCTCCACCTGGAAGGACTAATCCCAGGGGAAACTGATACCTGTTTTAAATGGTTTATGAAAAATAATCTGAATAATGTGACAGCATTAATAAGAGAGATATGAAATGTTCACACTGATTCCTGTGAAATTCTTCAGGATATGGAGTGAAAGGAGAACAGTGTACCATCTTGAGCAGGCTCCTCAGGGCAGTGGTCACAGCACCAGACCCACTGAAGTTCAAAAATTATTTGAACAATGCTGTCAGAAACGGTTTAAATTTTGTGTGGTCCTATGTTGTACTTGACTTATCCTTGTGCATACTTTCCTATCTGTGATATTTTAGGATTCTGTGATCTTCTGCCAAATAATAGAGACTTTTACACTTGAATTAAAAAAAAAAAAGAATGGGGAGAAGGGAAATGACAGCAAAGAGAGTTTGTATGGTTCCTATGTGGTTAACTGACAGCACATACACCTCAGCAGATATCGAAGGATTTAGTGCATACTTAATCCCATGGACAGAAATTTTCTGCATGATGTATTTCAGTCAATATAATTTTGCTTACTTCTTCCCTTACTTGCTGAATACAAACAGGATACAGTGAGATGGTGAGTAGGTCAGACATCCCACGCTGACCAGAGGAGGTATCATGAGGTATTAGAGACTGTCCTTTTACTTTATTGTTGCTCAGATTTTTCTGCCATAATAAAAATTGAAATTATACAAATGTAGCATTGCAGTGAGTAACTGTGTAAATTCTCAGAGGTAACTGTCACCATTTATTCAATGCATATTGCTGTAGCTGTAACAGCTGCAGTCACTGTACGTCCATTAGCATGCAAACCTGTAAACTGGCATCTAGACTGCTAAGTGGTATTTCCTGCACACCTTTATCTTTTCAGCATCCCAGTAGTTACATAAAACTTGGAATGTGATCATGTTATCTGAGAAAAAAAAAATCACACAGAAATATCACTCATATTATTGTGTTATTTTTGTTTGCAGCTGCCATGCACTGAGAGGAAGAAATGATTGGCTTTCAATGGTACTATGGCCAGGTAAGTACCAGAGAAAGATTTGACACCACAGTGAAAATTTACCCTACTCCATTAGACTGTTTTAATGAAATTAATTCATCATTAAGAAGATGGGAACATTACTAGAATGTCTAAAGATATCTACAATAAACGATCTCTTCCTAGATTGAAGTATTTTGGGATGTTAATAATACATTTTATACTCATTCATTTTCTTACTAATGAAATATGCTATCTTTCTAGCTTCAGTAATAGACATTTATTTTTAAAGACAAGCTCAGAAAAGAGCCTTTCTTGGCTTTTTCTAAAGATGGTTCTGTAACTACATTTTCAGAAGAATGGAAAGTCAAAGTAAAGATGATATATCAAAACAGCCTTTTTACCACTACCACAGAGGCTTACAGTGCAATCCATGTTTAGTACTGCTCAGGCCTAACATGTCATGGGAATAAAAGGTTTGATGAAGAACTTGGGTGGGATAATTCAGGTGCCCCCACCCCCCCATGCCGCTCTGGATGCACAAATACGGCCCCAGCAACTGCTCTTCTACACCTCAAACTGCCTCTCTGCCTCTCTTTGAGTAGAGAAGAAACATTTCTACTGGTGCCATATGTAAAACATGAGTCCAGCTGAAACTTTCTAGATCCCAGTTGTGCATTAGCTCTGTAAAACTGTTTTCTAATGCTCACTGCTAATATCACATCAACACTTTTGTTGTCCTGACTGAAAAAGCATGACAAATCACCTAAATCTCTCCTACATTCCATGGCTACTTTATTGCTGAGGTTTAGAAATGTTGATGTGAGCGGAGTCCTGCCACTGTGGAGCAGGACAAAGGAACACAGTGTTGTAGATAGGAAGCATCCAGGAGGTGGTTGGTCACTGTGGATGAAGACATGGCACACAAAGAGGAGGGACCTCTGAGCACAAGTTTGAGCAACTCTGAGAGTGGCAGAAGACATCAGAAGACATACCAAGACAGGCAGCAGCACTGCAGCTCCAACATAGAAGAGCTTGGCAGAAATGCTTCATGACAGTTCACCAAAACTGTTAGTTGAGGGAGTCAACAACTGGTACTCTGGGTTATCTACAGCACAGTCCTGGAGCATGCAACAAATCTTCCCCTTATTGAGCATGAGCTCAGTATCAGTCTTCCAAATTTCCTTAAAATAGCAACAAATACTTTAGAGTAACAAATGAAAGAAAGTAACTTAATATCCAAATCAAAGCATTTTCTTTTTTGTAGGCTTCTAAGAGTTTTGCTCCTCTGATCAGACATCGATTTAGTTATTATCTGAGGCGCTTCTGGCAGTGTAGCTATCCAGAAGTTTTGTGTGTGTAGATATGAATTTCACCTGTAGAACTTCTAACAGCCACACAAAGCATTCATGTCTGCACATTAGGGGATAAGAAGCACCTGAAAAGTCAGGAGAAAATGAAAACTGGTAAGATTTCCTGGCTAATATTCGTACTTAAAGTCTGTTACCTTAGCATGGCTTGAATCCAAACAATATCCCTACCTTTAGGTATTCTTCTTAACCTGATTCACTTTTTATTTGCTTTATAATTAAAAAATATACCATATATGTAGGATAGGCATAAAATTGTCCACAGTTGCCCATAATAATGAACATAAATATTTTATTTAACTGAAATGATTAAAAAGTATGATTTCATCTCCAAGCATGTTTCAAAGCTAACCATATAATGTCACATGAAATTATCTGCACAGTGGAAAACAGTATTTTATAAGAAGCATGGACACTGACAACTGCAGTAAGACAAACTCCTCACTACATGGCCAAATATATGTTCTTCTCCCTCAGCTTCCTGATTACCCATTATTAAATAAGGTGGAACTGTTCAATGTACAGGGCTCCAAAATCTCTCATGCTGCAGAGTCCATGCAGGGGAAATGTTGCCTCCTGCAGAATAGTAGTCTGATGTAATCTGTGAACAGCTAATCACTGTGTGCTTTGCAGTACCAAGCAATGCAGAATGGTATTTTCATTTTTAACTTTTAACTGTTGATAAGATTTCTGTTAATTTAAGTGATAATAGTGAGGCAAATGCTAATTATTTTCCAGCTAAAAGCCGTAATTTTTTGACTGTGCTGCAAAGTTGCATTCCTTGATGCTGGAGCCAGAAAAGCCACAGCAGCTCACAAAGAAACGTAGCAATTGAGAGCAAGGAGCAATGTGGCAAGTCAAGAGTGGCAGGCCCCATGCACACGTTCACTGTATAAAATGCCTGTTTCCCTGGCTGCATTTTAAAACTGTAATTTTCCCCTAAGTACACAATATTTCTTAGTCATGCATTTCTTCTGACTTTTAGAGGTAATGGGGCTGGAGACAGGCCTGTCTCTCTGCATGCTGACACCGTGGTAATGTTTCAGCAGCAGTGAGGTTACCAAAACTGTCAAAGCATCAGAATATGTATAATTTAACCCCTCTGCCTTCCTCTACTGCTGCAAATGCTGCTTCGGAATGACTGAGGTCCTTGATACCAGCTAGAGTTATGAATAGGAATGAGAGAGAAACTGCAGCAATTTCCTCCCACATGATCATTCTGTCATCTTTCCCACTCGCATCTTGTTACCCGAAGCTGTAATCTGCATTTCTACTCCCCTGGTATTCACTTCCAGACTTCCCTTAAACAGCAGTGTAAGACAAAAGAATTTATATAAAAATTAGTGTTCAATTGCATTTACGCATGAAATTCTAATACAGTCCACAGAGAATTCTTCTCGTTCCAAAACCATTTTAAAGTAATCCTGCAAATAATGAAGTCCGTTGTATCAATAAAATCCTTGTTGTGTACACTGCAAAAAATCAATTTATATTCACATATTTGGCTACTGTCCGATCAATGTCTCTAATAAAGCCTATAGCTTGGGAAGTGTCACAGAAATTTGCTGTGACGTGGAAGATTCATAAGAACAAAACAACAGAAATCATAAAATAATATGGAGAGGGATGCTATTAATATTCCTGGCTTGCTATCTTTGACTTTTCCTTGTGTTGAGATTCCCTATACACTGCAATTTCAGCACTCAGTTATCATGAGATTAGTGAAATTAATTAGGAACATGCAGGAAGGTACATGCAGCAAAGAGCAAAATGGAGGAACCTGAGGATGTGCAGTTCACTGCTACCTCACAGTTTAGTTAAATCTTGGGTTTAGGTTGTGAAATAATTGGCAACTTTGAGTGTGATTCTGACAAGTTACTATATAAAAATGGTACCTTCCTTCTGAAAAAGATCTGCTCTCCATGTATATTCAGTCATTTACACTGAATTTAAAAAGTAACACATTCCGAGTTCAACTTTGAGTGCTTTTTTCCTTGTTACATCTCCAGTATAAAAAGCTAAGAGAAAATGGACTTTATTCCTCCTGTGCATCATGAATACAATTATTAACTAAATTTCAAAGACCAGTTGATTACTGTGAGACCTGTGAGAATTACTGCAGATTACAGTTATACATGAAAGCACAGGATTATATTTTACAGTCAGGCAACATGAAGTTTGGGCTGCATTACTGCTGGTAGGTGGGAGAAGGAAGGAGTTCAGCTCATTTTTCAGACCTCAGGATAAAATTACAAGGCTGGCATTTAGAAAAATGTAAACAATTGGTATTTGGCAGTAAGGCTCCAGGATGTGTCACTTAAATGTACTAATGGGAAAAATACTCACATGTGACTGAATTACGTACATCAAGCTTTGCAAATTCTGTGTGATAAAGGATTCAGATTTTTCAGACACACACATTCTAGACTTAAAAATCTCAGGATCAATCACGCTTTCTTCAACCACATCAGAGCAGCAATGAAATAATGGTCAACCTGGCAAAGCCACCAATGAAAGCTGACTGGCTGTGACAGGTTCTGGAAATTGCAGCTACATGGAAATTATATTTCATGAACACGATCAATCCAGGAAAGAAGAGCATGGGGTGCAGGAAGCATCCGCAATGGGATTTGTTTTTAAAGTTAAAAATAAAATTAAAAAACATCCTGATATTTATGGTTAATTACTATGCTTACTCTCCGAAGGCAGTCTTATCAGCTCGCAGAAAGAGAAATAGTTGAAATTGGAACTAATTGTCCCATAATGACTGACACTTTTTCCTGCTGTTGAGAATGATATGCCATCATCCAATAGCTTTCTGCACACAGCGGGAGAGAAAATTATCAATCAATTACAAGACAATTAATTCCTAACTTGTAACATTTTTCTACTGAAAAGGAAAAAAAAAGATCCTAATTTGAGATTAAAAATTATGCATTCCCTGTAGCGTTTTGGAAAGCTGTCTCTTTAAAAGTTGTTCTTGTAAATACCTCAAATTATTTTCAACATTTCTAAGCCTGAACTGAGACAGTTTATAAAATCTTAGTGTAAACATTATTCTGTTTTTGTACGACGGTTTCCTGTTCTGCAGTTATTTCTATAGGTGAACAATTTAGCAAGGGTCCCATTCACAAGAATTTTGTATCTAACTCACACATGAACAATACTAAAGAAAACTATTTCAAAATAAATGTAAAGAAGTAACAAAAGTAAATGAAAAAAATAAAAAATACTTGGATTTTTAAAATTCTATTATAGGACTGAATACCACTAGGGATTTTCATACATTTAAAACTTTGAGTGTCTTCACACTTGCAAATGCCCATTGTGACCCATCTCTCTATACCAAAGAAGGCCCTTTGCATAGACTTTGGCCTAAGGCTTCCTTCAAGAGGGAACTCCCTCATTACCGACTCTTGCACACAATGGTGTTGCAGCCTCTGCTTGTGCTCTGAAAAGGAAGAATCATCCCTGTACTATTTTTTGAAAAAGAAGATTTTGGATGCCTGCCAGGATAGGACACACATCTTACCTGGAAGACCGTTTACAGGAGGAGCAGGATTTATCAGTTACTCCTGTTTTTGGCACGTCCTACTGATCAGGCAGCTCCTCACTCAGTGTGCTGGCTCCCATTTGGAGGTACGTACATCTTGGAAATCATACAGGAAGCCTGGTCAAAAGTTATGACACAGTCCAAGGCTGTAGAGAGTAGGGGTGTTTATATGAACAGCACTGGGGTCCCTCAACCTGGATTTGTTCCGCTTGCATACATAAGATGTCTAAAGTAGTTTGGAGTCTCTGGCTGTGGGTCATATCACCCACTTCTGTCTGGAAGTCAGCACAGCTTTGAAAGAAATTCTTCATCTGTCTGTATCCTCCAAGCTCTCAGTTGGACAGAGGCCAACTGAGATGCCGGGGCTGAATTCTGAAAATCATCCTCCTGCGTGCTTCATCTAGGCTGGCAGGTGACGTCCCAGAGCATCATGACCTTTTAGACCAGGGGATGGACCTACCCTAAATTTGGACAACAGTGTGCAGTAGCATTCTGACTGAGGCAGTGATTGATAGAGCACTGTGCCTCATTAGCCACTTACTGCTGCAGGAGGGCAACTAAGGTTAGCGCTATTGCCAAAACAACCCGGGGAGATAGAAATCCTACTTAATAGGCATGGCTGATTTATTGCTACTGTTGGCTTTCCTAATTTTGTTCTGTGCTTCTTCCTTCTGTACAGTTCTTGTTTTAAGTCACTGACTCAGTGCTTGTTGGTGGGAAAACGCTGTTAAAAGCCTGTAAGCAGGATTACTTAGTTTTTCTAGTCTGTGGATGCAAACTCGAGCAAATTCTACTTCTGTTTTCCAGAAATAATTAAACTTGGACTATTGGTTACAGTGGTTATTTTTCAACACAGTACAGCAGGTTAGATGTCTCGCAGTTAAACACCCTTGTCCACATTGCCACATAATCTAAGTTTTCCTTTAGATTTAGCTGATTGAGCTGACTGTCCAAATGGGACATCAGAAGAAGGGCTGCACGTACAGTAAGTGCTCTACAGTTAACATTCATGCAGAAAAACAGCAGTTTTAAGAGAATAAAATGTGGTAGAAAACGAGTTCTACTTTGTATTGACATCTTATTTATCTAGTTAAAAAAATCTGTTTCAGACCTTAATTTTTTTGATGATGATGATGATATTCACATTGTTTAACTGAATGCTTCAATGTGATTATGATTGTTTGTTTGTTTGTTTGTTTTGCTTATTCAGTTTTCTCTTTTCTCCTCTACTCTGTTTACTGTGAAGCTCTACATTCAGTTATCGCATTATAACCATGTGTTTGTCTGAACCTCAACCTATAAACACAATACGTTTAAAAATGAAAACTGAAAAACCCTGAGCATACATGGGCAGGAAAACAATCTGTTACCACAGAGCACAGAACAAAGATACTTACACAGTGAGATCCCACTTTTCTAGGTCACCATAGCTGGTGTATGAATCTTTATCAAGCTTTTAGCTGAAAATAGTGTCAACTGGGGGAGCGTCAGCACTCAAGGCACAAATCCTGCGAGGCTGTGTGCTGGCCCTGCCTGGCTGGTGAGCTTGGCTGATAGGCAGGATAACTTCATGCTCATGCTCCCTGCTGCTCCATGTGCTCAAGAGGAGGAAGTTGCTGAGACAGAGAAGCAATAATTTTCATTTCATATCCAGTCTCTGGTAGCTATCTTTCTGCCCTTTGCAATCTGTAAATCACAGTGCATTGCTCTGAAAAAGATGAGGATACTGAGCCAAAACAGAAGCACAATGCAGGGAGGCCAGCACAATCTTTAAGAGTCTTCCAACACATGCATTTCTGCACTGTTGTGTGGACATTTTGTCTTCATGAAAGCAAGTAAACACAGGGCTGGAATCCAATGATAATGCCACCACTGACTTGCAAGAGCTTAGTCCTGCAGAATGAATGCAGCGCTAATTATTAAAGAAACCCTTGGCTTGCTTTATCAAATTTGCAGCCAAGAGCTTTCCAGAGATTATACTTACACTACAAAAAGGGAGCACAAAAGGATTCAACATGATTGATGAAATTGTTTGCTTTCTCTTTAGCAGAGTAATAAATAAGTTAGCATTTCAGAATTCTGTGAAGAGATATTAAAGAGAAAGCACATGGATGCTTTGTTCTGTAGCACAGGTATCTGAGCTCCAGAAATCTCTTTGGAAGAGAAAAGATGTATTATACTGTGTGAAAAGAAGAAACCTTCAGTATCAGGCCGTTATCTAGTTGCTAAGAGCTGGTTCTCTGAAAACAGAGCAGAATAGAATGGATAGTTTAAACACTGTGAGGTAAAAGCAGAAAATTGGACTTAGAGCACAAGGGACATTCACAATGGAATGAAAGTGGATGCAATATAATGTTAAGAACGTGACGAGAAAAAGATTATTATAAACATGAAGAAACGAAAGTTAGAGTTTTGCCTTCACTTTGACAAAGCCCTTGGAGGAAAAAAGAGGAATTAGCCCTACTGGAATGTACATTAACAAAGGAAAATGAAAGATGAAAAGAATACCACTTCAAGGTCATTCTAAAACAAGCACAACTACTAGTCCTTTAATTATAACCTTGCTTTTCTTGTTTGTTTAATACAAATTGCTAGAAAAAGAGAGAGAATCTTTAAACAATGTATTTTAGAACTTCATTCTGTTCATATTTTTTGCAGCCAAAAGACCCTAAAGAGGGTAATATAAAATTGTTTAAACTAAGAAAAATAGACTTTATATGTTGAAGTGTATTGTCTAGTTCTTTTAATGCACAATAGAGCAGCACTTTTTTCTCACCTGCTCACTACAAAAGCAACAGTTTTAAGTTCACAGAGTACCTAAAGACGAGAGGCCAAAGCATCTCCTTGGAAGCAAAGCAGCTCCCTCGTCCTTCCCCTGTGCAGCCTGACTCCTTCAAGTTTTGAAACCTGGAGTCAGTCTCCAATGGAAGTTCCCTCTTACTGAAACCTGGGCTAAGGCAGCATGTGTGTTTCAGCTGCTACCAGTTATCACCACAGGAAATAGAGAAGCAGCATTTATGGCAAACTGCGGTATTTGTTTTTAATCCATAAGCAAAAGCAATGCCTGGAATTTTCATCACCTTTCCAGCCATTTGAAAACAATAATTGTTAGCTCTGTTAAATACCTTCTCTTTCTAAAGCAATACTCTCCAAATGCAAATTGTCTTCGCAGCTGCAAAGGAAACCTACTGCCAAAATACACCGTTGGGAGAGAAGAAAATTTAGTGTCAGCTGGCTGTCTTTAAAAAGGGAGAGGGACATCTCTGTGACACACTGCTGGCTCTTGCAGAAGAAATGCTGAAGAGCAAAGGACTGCACACATCAGCCAGGCACCAGCTGAGAGTGGGCACTGCTAACAGGCACAAATCAGAGGGTGTTAGTAAGCAGCAGAAGGAAAGGTGAGGAGCGCTTGCAGAAGCACTGGGATGCCTTTGTTTGCCTGCACAGTGAAACCCCAGCCAGAACTGTGTGGTATAAAGATGCTTTTTCCTAATCTGGATTCAGCAAATTCTTTTTACCTCTCTCACTTAGCCATTTCCTTGCATTGCAGAATCTTCACTAAAGCTTGGGAAGCACTTCACTCATTATCTGTTTACCCTCCACTCCAGTCCCATGAGTTCATAATTAGCAGGTGACAATTTAAGGAACAAAATTCAGGGAGATGGTGATGGAGCCCCTCAGTGCAACTTCATGAATCAAGCTGAGATGGCACAACATTGAAAAAAACAACAAAGAACACTGCCTGCAACATGGGAATAGCTTTTCCTCACAGCAGCTTTTCCTCCTGACAGACTGGAGCAGACTCAAAGTGGGGACCTGATAAGTGTGGTGAGCATTGCCCTGCGGCACCCAGTCCTGTTGTCGTAGATCAAATCAGAGCTGAGATTTTGTGTTGCAGGAACACTGAAATTGTAATCTCAATCTTTCAAAAGATAATCTTGAAGCCTTTATATTTCTGCTTTTTCATCCAACATAACAAGAATATCTAGTTATACCATCACTACAGTTTTTGCTGGTCTTTTGCAACACTTGAATCAAAAACATGGATTTACAGAGCAGCTGAAGCTAATATATCTCTCATATCTAACCCATATGGGAAGAGAACAGTACCCACTTTGCCTTGTGAGATAGCAGTGATATAATGGATACTGTGGTCTCAGGTGTCTGTATTCTGCTTTACACAGGTGACCATTGCCTTGCATTTAGAGCAGCAGTTAGAAATATGAGAGTTAGGGCTATGTATTTGTCTATTTAATTCTTTATGACAAGGGAAGGTGGTACAGGGGTTGGTCTGCTTTTTTTTGTTGATGCCTACTTACACTTCTGGCTACGAGTCGTCCTGTGATATGGGCAATTGGTAACTGCTCTGAAATGAGAACCAGATCAATAATAATGGTTGAGTTATGCAGAAATATGCATGCTAACCTAAAAGGCATTTAGAGCTACATTTACTCCTGAGATCTATGTGTGCAGCCAGAGTGGAAGCCACAGCATGTTGTAATGGGTGTTCAGTTAGGGAAATCAGAACCAGCTCCTGGCGATGCACTGCAGCAGCATCTATGTGCAGAGAGGTTAAACAAACATCCTCCTTATCATCAGACTTCCCAGCACCATCTGCGTTAAAGTGTGTTTCTTCTAACTTTGACTACTTGTGCTTTTTCAAGGCCAAGTTTCTGCTTCTATCTACTTGGTGTTGTCAGCTGTGTGTTGCATGTCCTCTCTCACATTCGTGGCTGTTTCTTTGCTCCCTGTTCTCTCATCTGGACTCTGACTGGTGCTTCTCTGCTATCCCAAGGATTATGTTTCTCAGTTTCATTCACTGTTTTCACCTCTCTCTTTAGATCCCTTCTCCAAGCATATTCTCTCTCTTGTTCTTTAGTCTTCCCCTCTATTTTACCTCGGTTTCTATGTCATATTAATGAGAGAGACTTTCAAAAGCAGAAAAGAAGATTTAGACACAGCAACCATTCATGTCTTTGAAAAATCTCCAAATCTCCTCCTGCAGCTTCATAGACTTCTACCTCTCCTCTCTCTCATCAGCGATCCCTTTCTTCCCCTCTTTATTCTTTTTTGCCTACCTAGCTTAAGCCACAGCTGTGCCAGCAGATCTCTGCAGTGCAGAAACATCAGCAGAACTTGCAAGGTATGCAGTGATCCCAACAGAAGCAGCTTTTGTCAGCCTGCATTACCTAATTTCAGAAGGAAGTGGGACTTCACCAGCAAACATGCCACTTCTTCAGTGTAAGCTCTACCTACTTGAGCAGGAATTGCTCAGCACAGTTACAGAAGTCCTTGATACACAGTGGCCATTTAGAACAACCAAAAAAAGGCAAAACAAAAAACCCAACCTGAAAACAACAAAGAATGGCAGTTGTGGCACAAAATAAATATTTGATAGAACATATTTATTGATTTTGGTGCTCTGAATCTAACTAATGGGCTAAGGACATGCTTCAGTTTGCAAAATATAGCTCCAGCTGCTCAGCGCTTCAACAGATGAAAGTAGATGTATTCATTTACCATAGCTGGAATGAATAATAACCAATTCTTCTCAGACTTTTTTTTTGTAAGACACAACTGCTTAGGAGTGATGGAAATTTTAATTCAGAATGGCTGTCTCATTAGAACATGAGACTGTTAAAAGATTTGTGTAAGAAAATTCATTATAATAGCCTGGAAAATAAGGGACTTTTTAGCAAACCTGTTCATTGCACTGCACATTGTAGCCTAATGATGCTGTACAAAATTTAATTGGCTATATTGTTATCCCACCACTGGCACTTGCAGTGGAAACTAGTACTGAAAAGGTAGTAGGAAAATGTGTCTTGGGCATCTATCACGAACAATTCTTAACTTTTCTTAGCAGAAATCTCTGTACACTTTTTAGAGCTAATGTTTTAACAAGTTTGTTTATTTATTTAATACGTTCTAGGCATACACAGCCAAGAACCTCCTCCTGAAACACATGAGAGATTAGAGAGTGTAAAGAGAGAGACATTTCTATTTATCCTTTGGAAAGTGAATTACAATGTGACCTAAACAGTCTTCTCCCACACACTGAATCCCTTCTCCTGGAACTATGTTTGCCATCCTTGGAAAGCTACAAAGCCTTGTTCCTTTATGCACATGTCACACCCTGAGCTGTAAATGGTACGGAGTGATTTCCTGTACAACAAATCACTCCACAACAGGCTGTTTTAGGAGTTCTTGCACGTCTATTTGAAGCAGCTGATTCTAAATACTGACAGACACTATATACTATATTGAATGGGTACTCACCTACATTAAACTTGATGGAATGCAGGTTTAATCTAGTATAGTAAGTCTCTATATTTCTGTATACTCATAAACGTGGAACAGCACTTGGCTATATTCCAAGATCTACTACACTTCTGTTGCATACTTTACACACAAAGTATGAATCACAGTTAAACTCTGTAAATATGGGAAAGTAATAGTCATCCAACTCGTCTTCATTTAATTATACTAAAATGGCTATAATGCTCAAGAAGCCAAGAAGTTAAACAACCCAATTCACTTCTGCCTGTTGGAATAACTGCTTCTCACACCCAACTGCATTAAACAGTGCTTTAAAGTGCTTTAAAGCCACTTAAGTGGCCACCACCTATTGCGTGCTATATTCAAAGCAATCACAGAACTTTTTTTCATATGTTCTTGTGAAGGGCTTGGAGAAAATACCCTGTGAGAAGCAACTGAAGGAACTGGGGTTTTTAGTCTGGAGAAGAGGACGCTGAGGGGAGACCTTATTGCTCTCTTCCAATACCTGAAAGGTGATTGCAAGGAGAGCAGGGGCTGGTCTCTTCTCACTTGTAACAGGACGAGGGGAAATGGCCTCAACTTGTGCCAGGGTAAGTTTAGGTTGGATATCAGGAAACAGTTCTTTAGAGGCTTCTTTACAGAAAGGGTTGTTAAGCACTGGAATAGGCTCCCCAGGAGGCCAAGAAGTGGCTTCCCCAGGAAGGTGGTTGAGTCACCATCCCTGAACATGTTTAAAAACTATTTGGATGTGGTGCTCAGGGAAATGATTTAGCAGTGGGTTATTAGGGTAGTATGCTTAGGTTGTGGTTGGACTTGATAATCCTTAAGGGCTTTTCCAACCTGAGCAATTACATGATTCTGTGATCATAATTTCTTTTAAAAAATGCTATTCTTATTGTCTGATGGAGAAATTTTTGTTTTGATTTTTGCTTTATTTGTATTGAGAAGGGCAGGGGTATAGAGCAGGTAAGAAAAGAAAGACCTAATGTTTGGAAACAATCTCTTCACATTAGACAATAATAATCAGAATTCCTGCTTTGAATGCACAAAGACAATATTTTGTGAGCATATCTCAAACTGCAGAATGTAGCGAATGTCTAATGTTTAGGGTAGATATGATTTAAATGCTTTGCTGTTTGGAGAGAATAAATCATAAGCAGCTAAAAATGCAATTTGTCATGTATGCAGCAGTCACCCTCCTGTTCTGGGAGAAGCTTTGAGTTCTGGGAGCAGGACCTAACTAAAAACTATAGCTAATATGCAGGTTCTACAAATGAGCATAGCTCCGGGTAGGCAAACATTAATCTATTAATGAGCTGAGCATAAAGCAGTTTTCACCCAAGAAAACTTTCTTTGTTAAAAAAAAAAAAAAAAGGAATTAGATTCTGTGTTGACATCTTTGTTCTACTGCACAGCTTGTAAACTGCACAGCAGGGTATTTTTGTGCATGCAGTTCCTAAGCACAGAAGAGGGGCTTCCTCTGGCATACTGGAAATTCATTGGAAGGGCAAACTGGTGAATCACTTTCAAATGGTGAAGCTTATGAATTCTGCAAGCTGGAGGCATTGGACATAGTTCAAAGACATTACAAGCTTCACAAATTTAACAACTTCAGATTTTATCCATGAAAACAGGGAAATAAAATGTAGGACTGGAAGGTATGAAGAAGAAGATGACAAGTTTGTTTGCAAACTCTACCTCTGGGAATACATTTCTGACATTTCTATTGGTTTATGCCAAGTTGATAATGTTTCAAAATTTTCAGTAATTTTTTCATTTGATACTGCTACGATTTAAGTAGCACGTTACTTCAGTTCAATAAGCATATAAGCAAAACAAATGTCACAACAGGATCTGTAGAAATTCTTTTTTGAGAAGTCAGGTGAAATATTTGTATTACAAAATGTTGCAAAATCTAGTAAGCACAGACTAGGAATGGGCTCTGCTATTTGATTTACATTTCAAATTTCTAGTTTCAGTCACTTGTAAGGAGTTTAAACTTGTACATCTCTGACAGTTGAAAATTAATAAAACATTTTCAGCTTTACAAAACCTGTTAGTGCATTCTTGCTTGGTATGAATAAATATGACCAATATGTATCTATGTCATTTTTATTATAAATAATATTACAAATGTGTTAAGAAAGGAGTCCAATCTTGAATTTTTTCTATGCTTTTTTTTTCTTTATATTTTTTCTATAAATTTTTTTTCTATTTTTTCTAATACAGAAATCATTAGGCTACACCATGCTTTGTTTCTGTTTGTGTTTCAGTGAATTCTCATGCATAAAACAGATCACTCTTAGACACTTCAAATCCTTGGTGATGTAGTTGGAAAGAAACAATATGCAATCATATTAAAACTATCGTATTAAAACTATCAGTGCCTAAAAAGTGTAGGCAGCCAAATTGTCAATTTCGCTTCAGTTATGTATTTCCAATCTTCCAATGCTTGAGATTTAGAAAAGTTTTATTTTTTAATTTATTTTCCACTCTCTAAAGACACATTAATAGCACC
This sequence comes from Tympanuchus pallidicinctus, assembly GCF_026119805.1. Classification (NCBI taxonomy): domain Eukaryota; kingdom Metazoa; phylum Chordata; class Aves; order Galliformes; family Phasianidae; genus Tympanuchus; species Tympanuchus pallidicinctus. The sequence continues at coordinate 24,927,275 of NW_026294802.1, forward strand.
CTTTTTATTGTCTACATTCTAGTGGTCTTGTATGATTTGAATCCCAAAATGTCTAATCAGAAATCTTGATTTCTAATTCAACTTTGAAGTTTGGATGCATTTTTCATAAGTTCTAAAAATAAAGAGTTCTGTCTTCTGCACTGGCATATCATGCATATGTATGAAGGCACCGTGACAAAATTCCAAGGCATTTTAAGAAATTTAAATGCAAGGGAAAACACAGTAGCAAAATATGATGCAGCATTTTAGAGTTCTATATATGGGAACTCTGAATATATCAAAATAATTAAGGGCAACCCAGTGACAATTGCAGACAAAATAGGGTCATGCACTGGAGTTATGGATTGGAGTTTGTTACAGGTACATTCTACAACCGAAGTACTCATTTGCTGGCACAGGACATGCTGCTGTAACATGTGGATAAGCTTAAGCAACATTCATCCCAATTATACTGAAGTGAGTGAAGAGAAAAGAATAAAGCTGCTGAAAACTGTTGATATCAAGAATAAATGTTTCATAGAGCCGTTAAAGCTTAGTTCACTGCTACCATGGTAAAATAACTCAGCCTAATTGTATCAGATGGATACGATATACAGATGGGCAAATGTTGGCTGCCGTGAAAGTAATGCCTCCTATTTATTTCCATGGAAACTACAACAGATAAAGAGCACAATAACACTGTTTTTCAATATAGTCACCACCATTAGCTGTGCATTTTCGCCGGCAATGATCAAAAGCCCGCGTGCTGAGCTCCTAAAAATCTGCAGCAGCGGAGGTGACCCACTGCTGTCACCACTACTGAACTGCACCACCCTCACAGCGCTCACGTCTACTCCCTGGCCTCCATAAATGTTCAGTGTTGATAAATGTCAGTGAGTGCCATTTTTTCTGCATGGAAGAAATGCACTTCCGTGTCAGACACCATTTTCTCAGACTGCCCCTCTGCTGCCATCTGTCACACGATAACAAAATGTAACGGAATATCGGTGGGAAGGCTCAACCTCTACTGCCACACCACCACCATCTGCCTCTGAAGTTGTGGGCCAACATAATAAAAGAGGAAGCATTACTTTTGGAGAAGCTCCCCTGTTGATTTCTAGAAAAATATCTGCACATTTTTGCATATGTTCTGAACTAAGTCCAACTTACAGAACAGAACACCCCCCTGCTTATCCTTCAGAAAAACTACAAAAAACCTAAACTCCGTAAAAATAGCAGGACATGAACAGGGTTAACTGTGCGCTCTTGCAGACTGTTATAAAAAATGTTTCTCATGAGAACCTTTGTAAAAGATGATGCACCTGTGTGGAAAACCAGCATTCCAAAAAAATGTTCTCAAGGTCCCCTATGTTTGAAGAATGTAATCCTAACTGAAACTTAGTTGGGAGATATGGCAATTAAATCTAGATTCCAGTACTCAGCTGCTGCAGTCAAGGGTATCATACAGTCCTTTTCAGCAATCTATCAAAATTCCTCTGAAATTCACTTCAGCTTGTTTCTCTTCTTACTCTTACTGAATTTCATTGCTCTGACAGTTGGAAATCTTTAACTCCTAAGTTTACTCACGGCCAGTGTCGCCTCTTAGCTTCATAAGTGCTTTTACCCTGCTAATATTTATATCATCAGTATTTTTTGATAATGCTCTTAGTCTTTTTATTTGAGTGAACAAGCTTATTCTTTTTGTAAAATTTAACTTATTCTGTCCCTTGCTGATCTTAGTAGGCTTTCTATTATTTTTCAGCATTTTCTTCTTAATCTGGACACATCGTACTAGTCCTGAGCATCCGCTGTCATTGCCAAGAGACGAGAGAAACAGAAACTCCGAAGCGGAGAGGCCCTGAACCTATAATGACACAAGTAGGCCACTACAATTACTGTGAAATGTAGTTTTGCCTTGTGCAGCTGCTACCTGCGATCATCTTTATCTTCTCTTCATTATGCACCTACGTTTAGGTGTTATTTTAGGCCCTTCTTACTGAACCCTTTCCTAGGCACCTCAGCAGCTGGCTTTGTGAAGCACTTGTAAGGCACTGAAGAGACAGAGTAGAAAATAACCTTTAAAAGCAGAAGAGTAATTCCATTACCTGAAGCTAAGTTTTTTTTCTGATCAAAACCCAGCTTTCTTTCTGAAGACAAAAATTAAAAAAGCCCCTTTATATTTTTATGTGAGAATGGATACATCTCAAGAACTGCATACAAGGGCTGATAGTACCTGGATTCCCAAGCAGTGCCTTTTCAGCCATGTCTGCTCTAGACCGTTAAATTTTTATCCACTGTAACTGTTCCCCTTCGGAGGAGAAAAAAGAGATACACAAAAGTTCAGATTATGTATACAAAATCAGTGAAGACAGTGAAGATAAAGTAATGGCTTAGCAGTGGAACCTAATGCAATATTTGAATATTCGGAGCACCCCACAGAGCCATTTTTTTCCACCATCTTCTGTTGTCATGTAATATTCATTAACGGACTTCAGATGAGATGACTGTGGAGTGTAGTGATCAAACACTAGAAAAAGCAAAAGCAGAAGTCAACTTCTGTTAAGAGAAATAACTAATTAAATAGTAATGGCCATGGATTCAAAAACTTGTAAGTCTGTAAATCCCTCAGCTCTGTATTTCACAGAGCTCAATATTAACATTTAAACTTGATGAGAATCTAAAAGGACTACAGCTGTGTACCTCTTTGACCTTAATTGATATTTCAGACTGGCTTTTCAGCCTTCTGAGGACAGCTCTGTCCCTGATACTGGGACTACCACATACAGAAAGAACACTGAATTCAGCTGAATTAAAACGCAGGTTTCCATCTCCTCTTCACAGGTGACGCTACCCCAGGACAGAATTGCTATCCACCCACCCCCATTCCTCCTCCTGCACAGGGAATTCAGGAGTAATGCTGAAGGAGAGGAGACAAACCTTCTGGGAAAATGCTAATCTAAAAAATGTCTATGATGGGAAGGAAAAGGAAATCCTGAATGGAGTATGTATCAAGGGATAAAAACTGAATGACTTAAAGAGTGGCAGCGATAGTAAAACAGTTATGGAAGAGCTGAGCACACTGATTTACTTTACTGTGTAGAGGTGATTATTCATTATTAGAGAGAATATTCTCTGTTATTAACCTGGAGGCTGCTGATATATGTAATCCAACTTGCTCAGTCAATGATTTTTAGCAGGAAATATGACTCTTATTTCAAATGCAGATTTTCTCTGCATATTGCACTGAAGCAATATGTTTGATAAGATAAACATAGGAAAAGGTATTGAAAATTAAAGGCTTATTTGCAGGTAGCACAAAGGAGAGACTCACCTAACACTGATAATGTCTTCAGTGTAGATGTAGCAGAAATAAAAACCCAGTTTCACCTCCAATGTGAAAACAGCTTTATAACACTTGAGTATAACCCATTAAAACAATGAAAGGAGATGAAAAGGGGCAAATGCCTGTTTTCCTTTTTTAAATGGGTTACAGTATACATTCATAGCAAAACATTTTCAGAGATTCTGGGAGAGCACAAATCTCACTGAAGGCCATGAGAGAGAAGGTACTCCTAAATTTTGAAAATTGGGTTATTAAAAGGCTTTTCCAGGGGTGGACTGTTCTAGCTTCTTAGCAGTACTGCTATAGAACAAGCTTAAGACAAATGATAATTTCTGAAGCATCTGGTTTAAATTCTCAGTCTCAGCTTCTATGTAATCAGAGAGGTGTACATAAATGTTCTGATTATCACTAATGCTGCCAGCCCTGTAGTGTCGTTTCAGGCAGACTATCCTGGTGGCAGTGTTACTTCAGTCAGTAGATGGCATTAGCTGCCTCAGTGTCATTTTTGCTGTATGATTTATCCAGAAGTGGGTCAGCTACAGCCTGTGGCTGTGTGGATGCTCCCAGCAGGCTCAGGAACAAAAAAAAAAAAAAAAAAAAAAGGAAAAAGAAAAAAGAAAAGATTTTGTTTTCTTTTGTTAATTACCCTTGCCATATTTTAGTTGTTTTACTGGACAATATAATTAGACTATAAGGAACAGATTCACCAGTAGGCACATATCTTCAGATCACAGTGTAAGAAGCAGCACAGATGTTTGTGCACAGCCAGCAATCCTTCAGCTGTAGGTACTGCTCAGGGTTACAGGGGGTTGGCACGAAGGCTGCAAGGACAGCAAAACTGTTCAAAGAGATGAAGGGAAAGGCAGCTGACACAGCTCTACCCTCCTCTTTCCCTCCTGCTGTGTCTTCCTCCCCTTGACTTCTCTTTATGAAGAGGGAGACAAGTCAGATGTCAAAGCTAGATGTAAACTGATTGGCTCGACTTACATTTTACAGATTTTTTTACACCTAGGAATTTTTTAAAAGGATATTTTTCAGTTTTCTTCATAAGACCTATGTTGTAAAACTACATGCACGTATAGATACACAGACAAAATCTTAATTCTTCATTATTCAAATATCCAATGGGAATGTTCACATATTCCTCTGAAGTGGTGCCAACCCAAACCCTGCAGTTAAACACCGTAAAAGTGTGTTTGTGCACATTTGAGAGCCACAATCTGAAATTGCCTAGTGCTGAGCAGGAAGCAATTCTCTCCTCATGTAAAAATAATTCAAGCAGATTTTTTCCCCTTCCATACTGAGATGAATTTGACAAACTTCAAAGTCCTTTCCTACAAAGTTTGAAATGCTTCCACTCCCTGCTCCCACAGCCAGCAATGAGAACAGGCCCTGGGGACACACAAGACATCAAAGATGTGCCAGTAGGTTTTTGCACCCCACTGTATGTCCAATGCACTTTGGCAAGTCTGTAGCCTCTCTGCAGTCTGGAAATCTGTTTTTTTATCAGTCCTTTCAACCCAGTGCATATATTCCATCAGAATGCTTGCAATCTATAGGTGTTATTCCTGAAACCAGTACGACTCTTGTAGGAAGGGGCAGTGTGCTTGAAAAACAAAGGGAAGGGAAAAAGGGTGGATGATATTATTGGCTTCCACTGGGCTACAAGGTAAGAGTTTTTCACGCTGGCATTAAGAACAACTGAAACTAACCTGTTCTAAACAAGTAACAAATTCTCCCTTTTCTGTATTAGTGGGATTAATCCTCCTATGTATATGTATATGCATAGAGCTCCCTTACCTAGCAGTTCTGAGTGTTCTTTTGTTGCAGTGAAGTGGAGAAATAGTATGGCAGGCAGTAGGGAAATGTTATCTTGGTTTTGTGTGTAGGTAACTGAAACATGGGAAAACTGGGATTGCATGAGGTTTCCACAGAGTAGTACAAAAAAGCTTATTCCCACATTTCCCATTCCAGCATCTTTACTTCAAAACATTGCAAATATGTTGCTATCAGTAACTCTCTTAGTGCCAATATAAAACAAAAATGTTACACTGCAAGATAAAATAAGGACATAAAAACAATAAGGAAATTCAGCAGCACAGTGAAATGGAGACAAAACTTGAAATGCTGCCTGGTGCAGTTTCCTAGCAAGTACATTTCCTCTTCTTCAACCTTCAGCATTTCTGATGTATCAGTTTGCTGCAATGACTATCAGAGTAGCAAAACATCTTCATAACTTGGAGGTTTAACATTTAATTGAGACATTAATAAATGGGTGGCTAGATAGAACTCAAGGGTGTGATACTGCCTTTTTCAAAGTCAGTCCTCCAAATAGTGGTCTGGAGAAACAAGAGGATAAAAAATCTCCTGAGTACACAGAAACCCAAGATACTCTTTCATCAAGGGTACAAGATTTTGTGTGCAGCCATTAAAACATCCAGCACTGGTAACACAACACTTCTTGTCAGCCTACAAAAGGCACCAGACTAGTAAGTTCACAATATAGAAACTGCGTTTCCAAAAGGAATACTCATTTAAAGATGATGAGAAATTATTACTGAAATAAACCAAGAAAATAGACCTGAGATTCTTCAGGACTGTAACCCATCTTGCTCTGCTCTCACAAAATGCCAGATGTAAAAACCACAAATTATCTCAAGATAATTATTTAGTCTACAAAAAAGGACTTTGGCTTCAACTTTGAACATCATATTATTTTTAACAACAAAGAAAAACAGTGATAATTTCAGTCCCAAAACACTGACTTGGCAGAAGGCCTGAGCTGCTGTTCTTAAATTTGATGACAGAAAAGCTGAAAGCTTAATAAAATGACTTTGCCAGGCAGCTCAGAATGCATAAAGAACAAATGAAGAGATCCAGTTCTGAAGGGAAATAAAGAATTTAGAAAGATTTACAGGAGTGATCATTCTAGAACAATTTTTTCAGCACAGAAACTTGTCTTTGACATCTTAGAAGGAAAACTGGAAGGAATGAAAATTTCAAGGCAAGGAGAATATCAGGTGCTCTCAGATACCAACACATGTCTAGATAAAGACAGATAATCATTTGTGTATACTTAATTCCCTGAGCAATGCAGTGACAATAAAACCTCCACACACTAGGACAAGAGAAGAGGTGATTCAATCAACAAGCATCTCCACTCTTTTCAGAAGAGAAAAAAGCCTCCCACACAATTCTTCAAATTCAAAATGAGTCATTACAATAGATCAAGGTTAATTTTTTTAAATTGACAGTTATTTCCATATTTGAGATTTTCAATAACTGAAAAATCTGTTGACAATTTAGTGCCATGTCTGAATACTCTGAATATCTCCTATAATGTGCAAATTAATGTTACTATATTTTTATATGTAAAGACCTATCTGTATGCCTTTAACTCTGAGGAAGCTATCCAGCTAATACAACTTCCTTAGATTTGTGAAGCAAACTCAAATTACCAGATGAAAGCAAGCATTTTAAACAGTGCAGGCCCTATTCTACACAGAAGCAGAGCAATAGGATCAATTATCTGTGTGAAATTATTTATTTTGCTGGCTTTTCTTGTTCTTTACCCATTTGCATCCCCCTGTGAAGGCCTGGCCGAAGCAGTTCAGTCTGACATGGCCTTTTGCACTAGCTGAATTTCAGTATTTTTCAAAAGTTTTTTCTGTGCTTGGCTGGAATTGCCCAGATCAACACCATAAATATTGACTCATATTTGGTATTTCTAGAGCCACACAATGTGATGCATCCTGAGTTTATAGTCCTGGAACAATCCTGAACAATAGAAAATGTATGGGAGGTCACCTCAGTATAAATTTCTAAATAAATTACTAGACTACTTCTTCCTCCAAAATCTAGCCCTTAATACTAGAGTAGCCTAACATTATTCTAGAATGAAGTTCTTTAGTAGGAAAGGTACTTCATGCAGCAAGTACTGTTGCTGCTTTCTCCATTTTGCACTTAGCTGAGTGCTTTACTGATCAGCCCCTTACAAAAATACTGAAATAATACAGCTGGGCAGTACAACACTTAGAAGGGATAAGACTGAGCTCCCAGGGGTTCTCTACTACTATCTTTTTGCTAATGAAGTTATACTTAATTTGCAATTGCATAAATGCAACCAGAAGTACCATCCTGCAGTTAAAATGTTAGCCTTGAACTCTGGATTTAGCTCTATCACAGCAGCGATCTACCAAGAAAGCTCATATGAGCTTTGATGGGACACTAAAGGATTTATTTCCTAAGTATGTCTTAGTAGATTCTGAATACCTTGGTATAGCACAGAGTTCAGGTATCTATTCACTGCTGCAAGCTACTAAAATGTTAGATCAGAAAAATACTGTTTAATCATCACACAAAAAAAGTTTAAAGTAGGGTTTATAAACAATTGGCACCAAGCTAAGATTAATAAATTGTCAAAGTTGTATCAAACAATTTCTTACACAGCATTTTAAGGAATATAGAAAACACAGCAAAGGGATTCAAACAGTAGGTTAAATTTATATTTTCCATTTGAAGTTCACTGGAATTCATTTGAGGTTCATTGGAATTCATTCAGCCTGTGTTGATCACCAGAGACCTCTTCCAACCAGTGGCTATTAAGACAACTGTGACGGCCCTCTGATCATAACTGATCTTGATTATGCAATGAATTTCCCTCTTCCCCTGATCATTTTAATAAACTTTCTCTTCATCTACTCTCATATAGATTTATGTCTCTGGAAAAATGATAGCAAGAACTGTAGATAGCACTCCAAGTGCAATTTACTTGTGTTGCTAATTGACAGATCTCCATTTTTACTCGTATCTTGATCAATAACTCCTAGAAGTCCTGCAGTTTTACATGGTGGCTTCTGTAGTCATCTATGAACTGATAGATATTTTCTTTTCCTTCTTTGTTGTTTCCAAGGGATAAGAACCTTGGACAAGGGACCAGGTAAAACGTTTTATCACTGACTCCCTTTCATTCTGTATTTTTACATACTAGGAATTTCTAATTACTCTCTTCTCAGTCTTACTCCCTTTCCTTGATGAGATCACATTCCTTTTACAAGTTGCCATCTCTTTCCAATTTGTATCAGGAGCAAATTGTTTTAGTTTTCTTACTTTCTGGGAACAGTTGTTCAGGAAAAATAACAACCCAAGACCTGTGCTCCTTTAAGAATTGTGTTGATGCCCTTCTCCCTGCCCCAAAATCGTAAACAAAGCCTAGCATCACATTTCCTCCCCTTTGCTAATATGTTAATCACATCACTGCTCTTGTACACATTCACAACACAACTAAGATATTCCCATATCAAATGATGTAAAATCCATACAGATAAGTTTACTGAGGTATCCTTCTTAGACAAAAACAGTTATTTCATGAAAGAACACAGTGAATTTAGTCTCTGGCATGCTCTATATTTGCTAATTCCAGTAGAACTCAATGCTCCTAATCAAAGTTACTGTTAAATTATCTTCTAAACCCTCGTATATTACCGAGGTCAGACTAATGGTCTATTTTTGCCCAAGTCACATCTGAATATGAAAACAAAAAAATGATTTTTATGTAAATTGCCTTCTCCAGGAATGCTTTAAACCACTTTCTGAATCTAGGACATCTCTAAATAATTGACAGATGTGGGTTTTCTAATTATTATTATTTTATTTTAAATACAATACAGGCAATAGGAAATGAAAATAAGCATGAAAAATAGTAATTAAAAAATCCAGCAAAAAACTTCAACCAAATATTTTATAATTTCAGAAAACTTGTCTGGATTATTATTGCTCATTATTCATATTACTTAAAAACAAAAAATGTGTTTTAATTATTTTGTCTTGATTATTAAAATGAATTTTGAAATATTAAAATGAAAGCTAAAATAAAATAGTTAATCCTTAATCTTGCTTTTCTGAGGAATTATTAAAGTAAACAGTAATTTTACCTCTGAAGTTTTCTAGATTGAGTTGAATATTGTATATATATATAAACAATGAAAGTAAATATACTTTTCTATTAGATTTCGTATAGCTATGTCCACTCATAAAGTACTCCATATAAATAAGTGATACTGTTTTTTAGTGACAAATCAATGTTGTGTTACAATTCTGTAGAAAGGTTTGCAAGGTTTGTTAGTGAAGAATTATGTGAAATGGTGTGAATGTAATATTTAAAACTGCCTATGGCTTAGATTTCAGTAAATGTTTATGAGAGAGGAATGTAAAACTTACACACAGCTCTGTAGTTCAAGTACCAGTTTATGGGTTATTTAGCTGGAAAGCACAATAGATTCACGTGCTCTGCTTGTGGTGAGAAATTGCAAAATAGAGTAATATCACACTTCCCTATCACAGGCACTGGAACAAGCTCATTCATGTCTCTACAGACAAGAAATGTGTACCCCATAACTACCTAGAATGGAATTCCAGAATCTTTATTATTTAAAGACAGTGTAGAGAACTACATGCAAACTCCTGTGTTTCTATTAGCACAAATAGAGTAAGTACAAAACATTGGAATGCTATAGGATGAGGACGGTATAGAGTGCAGAAGGGTAAGGACAGAGAAGAGGAAGATTCCCTAAAGCTAAATGTCTACTTCTGAGACAGCCTTTTATCATCAGCTTCATTAGAAAAACTGTTTTACAAATCGCTGTTAGCACTTCTGTGTCCAGCTCAGCAACCTTTCTTCCATAATATTAAAATTTATATGCAAAGAAATAATGTGCCTGATTTAATATGCTTATTGGTCCTCATGCTAATTAATGCGTACATATGTTTCATCAGCAGTTGAGCTTAGTAGCAGTAATTTTCAAAAGGTACAAATTGTATATTAAAGTAATATCGAACCCTTTTTTTAATGCATTCCAACATTCACGTTCTTGCCTGTGTACCTGGGACAGAATTCATGCTTAGAACACAATTCAGTTCTGTTAGCGTGGCAATTTAAATCATGATGCACTTGACAGGGAAACTGAAATCTAATTACTACGTATATTGGCCATCTTGGGAATCACTCTTAACAAAGAACAGGTACTTGCTTCTTTAGAACTCTTCTCAACCACAATAAATGCAATAGAACAGGCATTGATGGAGGAAATCTGCATCTGCTGTGATTAGACTGATCTGAAAAGCCAAGGATTTAAACTGCCACCTTTGTCTGCCAGCAGGTTGCTAGAGACAAAGATTTAAAGAGCTGGAAGGACCCCAATTAAATTGACCAATTTTGTATAAACTCTTCATGCTATTTTATCTCTTTTCTACAGCGGAACCCAATGAGTTGACAATAGCAGCTCCAGCACTGAGCCAGGACTGTGCTTTCATTTGCCCATACCAATAATACCTTTGTAAATTCATCCTGGGGAACAATTTCTGTAAGTGCTATTTAAAGAGGGAATCCTAGCATAAGCAGTATTTATTTTCATTGCTGGTGTTAGTGGCATACAGGTTAAAAGCTGTACTGCTAAGATAAGATGTATTCCTTGTCTCCTAAGCTGCGCTTCAGAATTGTTATTTAAAATATTGCCTGGGCACCTTACAGTGCTTTTCCAAGAAACATTCCATTTTACTTGGAACTATAATTTAAACTTTCACGGGCCCTATAAAATACTATGAACTTTCACGATACATTTCAAAGTAATAGTGACATCATTTGAAATCATTACTTTGTGTTGCCTGTTCTTCATTTTACTTTAATAATCTGTAGATGAGCATTTTAACTGGAGCTTTTCAGGTAAAGAGAGCTTTCCTCACTTGACTTTGGAGTCTAAGCTAACAGCAGAATGGGAAGGAAAAAGACAATGGAAAAAACAGAGATATACAGGGGATATTTTATGTAATTCTCTCTCTTTTTTTATCATGTCTTTATGTATGTCTAACTTTTATACGCCTAAAATGAGATCAGATTAATCCAAGTTTATGAGGTGCCATGCATTAAACTGTAATTTGTTCTCCAGAAGACAGCAGCCAGGGAAATAATAATGCCAGGGAAATAATAACGCCATGGAAATAACGACTCACCCAAATGAAAAGAGTGATTCTTAACAAGAAAATAAGTGAGGAAAATGGAAAAGCATAGCACAAGTTAATATGTTTCTCTCAGAAACCTAAAAGTTATGTTAAAAGCTTATAAACAGAAAAAGTAAATTTCACTTTGGCTTGAATTATTCTCTGTATACCTTTAGTATCAACTAAGAGGAAGAAAAATAGAAAGAAGAAAAAAAATATATTTTCTTGCATTTAGACTATGACCAGTATATAAGAAAAATAAGATCTGAAAATTCATTTTGTTTGGCTAGAGAGAGAATGAAAAGGAAGATTTTTTCTCCACACACTTGGCCTTCACTGTAATTGAATCCATGTGAAAAAGGTGGGTTGCTATTTACAAGTTTCATTTATATGAAAATGACCACCTGCTATGGTAATGAAAAAGTCAGTATGTTAAAACTTCAGATATCTTTTTATGACATATTCCTGTAATGATACTAAAAGCGATTTTTTCATATTTTCTGCTTGAAGTTTGAAGAGAATATAAGAATCCCTAACTTAAAACAACATTTTAGTAAGAATGGAAAAAAAAGGAATTGACCCCAGACTCCCATCATCTCCTCAAAACAAAACAAACAAAGTACAATGTGTTTTCAGTTACCACTAAAGTTATTCCACATTTTATAATCAGAGGCTGAAATGCTTTCACACCGTTCCAGATAGAAGAAACAGAGATATGTTTAGGGAATGTACCTCACTCCCTATTACTACTTAATCCTATGCAATTATATGAAATCCTTGGTTGAACAGTATTGCTTCAGTTAGTGATCTGTCATAAGTGACTCTTTTTTCCACATACTTGCATGCAGTGATATGTACGCTAATAACTATTTATACTTGTGCTCTGGAAGAAAGTATTTTCCACAGGAGATACTATATTCCCACATCCATGCAAATCTGTACCGGTGGTTCAGTAGAAATGGTATAACAAGAACTGCTTTTATTTGGTGGAAAGAGGACCAAAGGACTATTCACAAGTATTTTACTTGTTCATTAACTTTGTTCATAAACATTCTCTTCTGTTCAACCTACAGAAGACCTGATATGCCAACAATCTGGACAATTTACATAAATCTCTAATTTATACCAGAGCATGTGGCACTCAGAAGCAGAATTTTGAGAAACTCAATTTTTTTAAAATGGTGAACTAGATCCTCATGACTTGCAAATCAAAGATTAGTGGATTCTACATAGAAAGCTAAGCAAACAAAACAGGTATTTATCACAGCATTTCAGGAAGACTAAACACAGATCTTGCTATCAAGTTAGCAATTTCCTGCCCAGAGAGGACCATGCAGCAATGATCCTGAACAAGGAGATTTCAGCAGAGAACAGAAACACTTTTTGAAGATTTAGAGTTGGAGCTTATAGCAGCAAAACCGAATAATTGGCATGTGTTTTGCACATTAGGATTGAATCTCAAGTGAATCTCAAAATAACATTAAAATAACATGGAAATAGTAGGGAAGCAAAGCAAGCAAACAGTCCTCAAAGGACAAAGGGTGGTCTTACCAGAGTTCAGGACTCATACATACAGAAAACATGTTGTGCTGTTCTCATTCAATAGGTCTGCTTAAATCTGATGCTACTCATATTAAGACCATTTAATTTCTTAACAGTTCGGTGGCTCAGTACAAAAATAGGTATAATTTAAGCAGTAAATCCAAATTTGGCTTTTATTTTCCTGGAGAGGACTTTTAGAATTTAAAACATTTCTTTGGCACTGTTTTTATTTTGTGCAGCTTTTCGTGTTCTGAAGATATGTTAATGTACTCACTCTTTGGAAAATAGGATTAATCTACTTTGGTCACAATCAAGAAGATTATTTTTTTAACAGGAACTACCATTACAAATTAGATTGTTCTGAAACAGCTTTTATTACAACCAGTCCCTCCTGCAAGCACATCCCAATGAAGTACCAAGGCAACCATCGGCCACCAATCTAAGAAATCAGGTTCAAAGCCCCAGAGACACTTGTTAAGCTGAATTTCAGGAAACTGGAGGTCTAGACAAGGGTGTGTCTTATTTCTAACAACCTGCCACTTACGCAACCTGTTCTCTAACAAGGATTTGCTGAAATAAACATAAAAGAATCCCATTGCCTTCAATTAACTTTAAATCAAGCTTTAGCTACTTCCTCTTATCCTCACCCTCCCACTCACCTTCCCAATATATCTATCTCATCCTTCTGCTCTATTTCACTGCTTCCAATTAGTTGTGCTTTCTACTCCACTGACTTTCCTCTGTCGGCTGTTCAGACCTTTTTTGCATTCCCTTCTCTTTCAAGCTTATGAAAGTGCTCCCTAGTTACATGTTAATCAGTCTGCTCTCACCACATTTGTTACTTAAAACTCTCGCTATGACCACCTGTAAAAAAGCAGTGGGGAGACAACACCTGAAGAACTGCATCCAGTTCCGTGCTCCTCAATTCAAGAGAGACATGGACGAGTTAGAATGAGCTCAGAGAAGCACCACCAAGATTATTCAGGGACTGGAACATCCATCATATAAGGACAGACGGAGAGAACTGAGACTGTCCATGGCAAAAGCTGTGACTGCTTCATCCCAAAGAATTGAAAGTGAGACAAGAATGCCAGGAGGATGCACGGATGAACAAAGAGTAAAATTCAGATGCAAAAAGGAAGCCTACTGAGGGTGGAAGCAGGCAGTGATAACCTGGGAGGAAGAAGCCATCTCGAGCATGCAAGCAGAGGTGCAGTCTGGGAAGTCAAACCTACCTGGAATTGAACCTTGCAAGATATGTCACAGGCAGCAAGAAGGGCTTCTATCAATACAAAGGTGTCAAAAGGAAGGGAAAATGGAGTCTACGCTGAGGTACTGTGTGCCTTCTTTACCTTCATCTTTACTAGCAAGACCAGCCTTTAGGAATCTCAGGTCTTAGAGACCACTGAGAAAGGCCAGAGCAAGGAAGATGGACCACTGTCCAAAGCGGACATAAATGAGTCCATGGGCCTTGATTGGATGCATCCACAAATGCAGAGGGAGCTGTCTGATTCCAAAAGATACTCTTCAGAACCTTAGAGTGACCGCACCAATTAGGAGAAAAACAGAAAGCCTGGGCTCCACATCAAGATGGCAGGAAGAAGAGCCCTCTCACCTTCATTTCAGGGAAGGTGACGGAATAGTTGATTCTTGGAACCATTTCTAGACTCATGAAGAAATGGAGGATGACTGGGAGTAGTCAGCATAGATTCAACAATGGATAGTCACGCTTGACCAAACTGATGGCCTTCTTCATGGCTTGGTAGATGATGGAAGAGCAGTAGATCTTGTCAACCTTTACTTCAAAAAGGTTCTCAACACTGTATGTTTTAAGATCATCATAGAGAAACGGATGAATTATGTGCTGGTGGGAAGACAGTGAAGACCGAAAATTAATTGAATGCCTGAGTCCAGAGGGTGTTGTTGATTAGTGGAACATTCTCATTGGAAGACCAATAACTAACTAGCAGTTGCACTCCAGAGGTCAGTACTGGGTCCAGTCCTGTTTAACATAATCATTAACACCTGGATGATGAGGTAGAGTGTACCCTCAGTAGATGACATAAAACTGGGGGGAGTGGCAGATACAACAGAGGTTCATACTGACATCCAGAAAGATTTTGATTGGCTGGAGAAATGGGCTGTTAGGAACTTCATGAAATTCAGCAAAGAGCAGTAAAAATTTTGCACTTGGGGAGGAACAACCACAGCAGGAGCTTGGAGCTGCTTGGCTGGAAAATACAAGCTTGCAGACTTTGTTGGACTAGACCCTGACTAGATTTCAAGTGATCACTTTCAATTTTAACTATTCTGTGAGTCTATCAGAAGCAGGAATTTCAACCTCAACATGGTAAGAAGACAGCATATAAACAGTGACATCATTCTTCTGAGTCTCCCACCTACAGCCAACTGCTATTTTTTGGGTGTTTTTTTTTTTGTGGGTTTTTTTGTTTGTTTGTTTGTTTGTTTGTTTTGTGTCATTTTAGATTGCAAATACTTCAGGTCATGGATGACATATTTATTTATATTTATTTGCCTAAGATGTGAACAGTAGCTATATATAAACTATATAAATGATTAATAATGATAATAGCAACAGCAGAAGAGCAAAACAGAGCTGTATCTCTCTACCTCTACCTTCCATTTAATAAACCAATAAGAAAATAAAAAATCAAGTAGTCCACAAATGAGGAAACATTTTTTTTTTTTTGTTCATATTTAGCTCTCCTGTAATCTTTATTTGGGTATACTGGACAGTATTTTCCACCTTAACAATGCTATGGAAAGATAAAAAGTAGAAGAGATCCTAAATTTCATAAATTCAAAGAAAACTTGACTTTTTCTGTACAATAAAAAGGTTCTCTAATTCAAAAGGTCAGATAGAAAATGTTAATGAAAACAGAACCCAGTCAAGTCAAATAAAATAAGAAAATAAACAGGGATTTTGCTTCAGGCAGCTTGAATCTGATTTAAGCAGCACTCTTGGAAGAATCCAGCTGTTGTTTACTGAAATGTAAAACAGCATGCTTATTCTTTTATGTGACAGCAATCATGATCCTTCAAATCAGGATGTAACATATTTCTTCTCATCAACAATTATCTAAGTTCATTTTATGTGCAGTTACTAATCTGACCAATTACCTGAAAGATAATTACTCAGGCTTTACAGAATGGGACAGCTAACCCAATGTGTTTTGATTTTAATTACTGGTATTTAATAAGGAACACTGCCAAATACATCCATACATTAATGTTTTACAACAGAATTACAGATATTTTAATAGTGATTGAACAAGTCTATGATCATCTTTGTTTTATAGCCTCAGAGCTTAATCTAATTTTAGCTAATACAGAGCTGGGCTATGCTTTGGAAATTACAGTATATTATCCATGTTAACAATTTACCTGTTTTCTCTGAATATACACTGAATTTTCACACTTAGAATTCATAATTACCTCTAGAGAGGTGGAAAACCCGGAAGGCGGAAACAATGCAATATTAAGAAGACACATCCTTGTTCAGGTACGTAACTCGAGGCAAGTTTGGACAGAGAGGTACTCAGCCCCGACTAAGTGAGCCCTCAAAAGCATAAGCTGCAAAAAGCACCCTGCACTTCTATCTAACACATCTCTAAAAACAGCATGCCGCCATTCCCAACCTATAATTCTTAATTATTAACACAAAATTGATGAAAGACTAATGCCACTACAGAAAATATTTTCCTTTCTTTTTTACTGGGCTGTGTTCTATATAATTGCAAATATTACATACGTTCTGTATTACGGCGCTAAAAATTGTGCGCTGCTTAAAAGCTAAAAAAAGGTCAGAAGAGAGAGATACGCTCCCACAATCTGTGCTTAAACGCTATTTCAGTCTCGTGGTCTCCAAGCTTTCACAAGTGCTTTCAGAGGAGATTGGAAAGAATTTGCTGCCCACTCATGATGATGTCTCATAAAAGGTTCTTCAAAAACGGATCAAAGGCTGTAATTTCCATGCCATTTCTGTCCAATTTCCTTTTCTCTTAATGTTTTCATTTTTGAAATGGCTATGATTGCAATCCAATTTTGCCCACACAGCACTGCAGGTCTAAATGAACCATTTATCACAAACTTTTTGTCTTTTGGCTGCTCATGATTTTATTTGCTTTGCAATTCTTTAATTTCTTTTTTTTTTTCTTTTTTTTTTTCTTTTTTTTTTTAGTACTTGTACTGCATTGCAATTACCTTCATAATTATACCTGCAGCAATTTACATTATTCTGTTCCCAGATGCATCATCAAGACTTCTGATCCAACCCAACTGCACCTTAATATTGATGTTAATTTTTTCTCCTCCTCCCCTATCACCGAAGACTTTAATACAGATCTTTCCAATGTAAGGACTTTTCTGTCCCTCCTGCAGCATGTACAGAACACTGATCCCTTCTATTGCTTCTGTTGAGGCTGCCTTACTTTACTTATGGACGTCGCTTTTTTTTTCCTCTTCTTTTTCACATAGAGAAGAAAAAGAATATACGAGATAATAAAGTTTAGTCCGTGTTTCACTGACTCTTATTACCTCACTGAACAAAATGTCATATTCTGAATGGTAATTGTATTGCTCTTTTTCAACATAAAACAGTACCAGCCATAAGCAGACAGGTTCTCTATCGTTTCTCTAAATGTTTTCCAGACTCTTACATTGAAAATACATGTAATTATACATATGCTCTTATATCTCTTATTAATCAACAATGCTCTTTAAGAAAATACTTCATCTGTTGCCATTCAGAATTGGGAGGGAGATTTCAGGATCTGTAGCCATCGAGTCCATTATCAGAATTTCCAAAAATTGATACATTTTTCTTTAATACTTATTATTTTCCTCCAGTTTATCTCCCTGTTCCAACATTTATCCTATAATAATAGTGTTATTGGTAAGAGCTTATGCATGTCACAAGGTGAAATATTATTTCAAGGATAAATTTTATTGCTATACCTTTGTTTAAATTTATCTTCCAATAGAAAACAATACAGTATATTAGAAAATGCAAAATAGATTTTTTTTCAGACTTACCTGTCTTTAAGGGGAGAAAATTAAAGCACGTATACTCATTAGGGAACTGGTAAGTGAGACAGACAATAAAGCAGACAATATCACAATGCTCAGAAGACCCAGCAGTCTGGTGATACACAGCTAAAACACTCCCAAGTTTTGTTGCCACAGTACTCACAATATTCCAGTTACGTACAGTCATTCTGGAAAGCAAAAAGACACTGTGGCTGGAAGTCTGTTAGAAGAAGGTAAATAACTATTTGTGTGCATATAAGGATGTGTGTGTGCATGTGTGCTTGCATTTATCTGTACGCCTAAACCTGTCTTTATATTTATTTATTTTACACAGGATAAAGCTAATAAAATTTGTGTGGTATCATAAACAAGGAGCAAAAGTTCTCCTTAAACTTCCATGGGCAGATTTGTTTTATATTTGGCCGGACTAGCAGCTCAAAACATTATGTCCCATTTGGTGAGGTACTGAAAATCACTACTGTAAATATGCTCTTGTCTTTTACGTGGTCTGTAAACAAAGTCATAAGCAAACTACAATATATGACCAAAGCAAACTACAATTTGTATAGGAATGGATGGGGAAGAATAAATATCAGTTGAAATAAAATTTATGATTATTTGCTCTGCTCTTTCCAATAAGCATTGTTTCCTACTGTGTGATAATAGAATGAACAAAACTGTGATGGAAATTAACGTAAATACATTAATTTGAAATGCTTTGGTTTGGAGTTAGGGATCAGGAGATGTATTTCATACAGGAAATGAAATGAAAGATTGCAAGTTATTCAGTAATGACAAATGGGAAAACAAAATTATTAATCAGATAAAAAACTAGATTCCCAGATAAGAGAATTATTCTGTAGTACTAGAAGAGAAATCTGTAACAGGGAAAGAAGTAAACAAGCACTTTTATCAGGTCTCAGTGCTTATAAAAACAGCATAGCTGCAATGAAAGTACACACTTAAAGGAAATAAACCCCTAGATGTTTCCTTTACTTAATTTAATCACTGAGATTCTGAGTGAGTAAATATTAGATGTCATTTCTAGGTTTTTTTTAAACATTTTTCATCTAAAAATGTGAAGAAGTCTCGTGTGAGAACACATATGTACTAAGAACACATAGGAACTCAAAAAAATAATTACATTAATTACAATAGAGCTAATCCAGATTTATAGTTACATAACCATATGAATATATATGAAATCTAGCCCAGTGTATGACATATTACTTGAAGGAGAATCAGAACTTCATCTGTAACATTGCATTGTTTTTGAGAACTAATTAAAATCTGCAATTGCTTCATTAGCAATTAACAATTGCTAATAACAAATTCTGTAAGACCTGCAAATTACAAGATGATCCATAGATACAAAGGTCTTTAGGAATTCTAAAATCTCCTGAATCAAGACTTAGAAATACCTTGTGACTTTGAGCTTGAATGTATTCTCTCATCATTGTAATTTTGGCTTTCCCAGTACTTAGGATTCTTATTTTTAATGTTTATGGAGAAAGGCAAAGCCAAGTGATGTTTAGCCCTCTTGATTTTCAAAAGGAAAAAAGGCCATGCCTGTGGTAACAGTCACAGTGACAACTGGTTTGAATGCTCACCAAGGCTATTGACCATAAACAGATTACAGTGGCAGAGATGTTTTCTTCACTAAGAAAAGGAAAATCTACAAACAGCAAACAGTTGCTGCATTGTAATAAAATAAGAGGAAAAATAAAATTAAAATGAAGTGTCATTATTTGATTGCAAGTTTAATCTAATGTCAGCTCTTCTTTCCTTCACAGGTGTGATGCCAATTTTTAATCAAGTAGATATACTAAGAGCACAGCATACAAATGATCATTCAGCTACACATACAGGGAGGCACAAGTGTACTCACAGGTGCTGTTCCTCAGTGGGAAATAAAAGGCTCTAGGTAATATTATTTAATGGAAAATTAATGCAACAAGGATACCACAGAAATATCTCTATATAGTGAAATGTTATCTCAAATAAATTACACAGCAATAAGAGTTCTTTTTCAATTGAAAATTAAACACACCTACAAACTGTATGTTTGGCTTCTTGTTTTGTGTACCTGACTCAAACACCTGCTGTCATCAGCTGGATTTGTTCCAAGTACAAAGTGGCACATGCTGATACGGACCACTGTTCCTTATAGCTTTGCAGCCTGCCATCTTTTATTACCAAGGTCAAAGAAAAATTTCATACTTCCTTCTGTGTCTGATGTGACTACCATGAATAAATATATTAAAATATGCTACACTATATGCACATGCAGACATTCTCAAATTTGATATACATAGGAAAAAGGGCCTTCAAGCAATAGTTTATGGGCATTTCAATGGAATTCTATTTCTCACAATAAAGTCTTGATTAAAAGTGTGATGAGAATAAAAACAAAATCTCACAATGGATTGCATATGAGTTGAATGAGATATAATGGGAGATAGTTATGTTTTTTGGTTTCTCTCAAATTTTTTCACCTAATTTTCACTAACACTGCTGTAATTGATTGATTGCAATTTTCTCCATTCCTAAGCTTTGTGCCAAAAAGAAACACTTTGTTCTATCCATCTTAGCAGGTGACACAATGTTTCTTGGCGTGTGATATTAATAAAAAGTCATGTTGCCTGTCTCTCTTAGTTGGTCACATCAAGGTTGATTTTTGGTAGCATTTAATGTTCAGCAAGATTGTCAGTCACATACCTACTTACATAATACACTTCCGAAAATAATTACAAACTATGAAAAAAAAAGCCAAATTTAGAAAATTTACATTGTATATTATTCCCCCCAGCACATCACACCCTGCAGTCACCCTCCATACAGAGGCAGTAGAAAAACCTTAGGTTTCCTTTTCATTCCACAGAGTAAAAGAGTGAGATCAGATTTGTTCCCGGCCTCCCGCATGGACCTTCTTTGAATCTCTACTAAAATGCTGTGCACAGTGACCTTGCACCAACTTGCCGGGTGACAAACCTGCCCACCGCTGCTGCTTCCTACTCACTGAACAATGATCCTAAAGGTTTAAAGAGCTTTCCTGAGGTTTCAAAGCATGCACAGCAACACAGGATTGCTGCATACTGCTTGAAACACACTTCCACTCTTTCCTTAAGCAATGCTGCTCACATCTTACGTAAGACAGCTACTCAGGCATATTCAAGGGCATTCCCCAAGAAACAATATGCTAATTCCCTATCTGTAATGAAGCTGGGTCCTGGTGCACATCCAAATCCACTAGCAAAGGAAACTAAAATCAGTGACACAGACTGTTTAACCTAATGAACAGTAATGGTAAGATAATATATTATTACCACGTCATAATATCACACACAATACACACATACACATATGCAAATATGGATATGCTTTAATTATGAATAATTTAAATCACATTGGAGAGTTGTTGTACTACAAAATTAGGACAATCTTATCTTTGTGAATTCATTTCTTTTGTACAACTGCTGCTTAAGTTATAAAACAACAGACTTTGCCATTTTAATATCTTAGAAAGTCTTAGGGAAAAAAAAAAAGACAGTATTCTAAATATTTTATTTACACTCCCGAAGCAAATTCATCATTCCTCAGTATTTAAATTGGGGTAAATGAGTGACTAAAGGAACTGGGGCTTTTAGTCTGGGGAAGATGAGGCTGAGGGGACACCTTATTGCTTTCTTCCAATATCTGAAAGGTGCTTACAGTGAGAGCATGTTGGTCTCTTCTCACTGGTGACAGGTGACAGGATGAGGGGAAATGGCCTCAACTTGTGCCAGGGTAAGTTTAGGTTGGATATCAGGAAACAGTTCTTTACAGGCTTCTTTACAGGAAGGGTTGTTAAGCACTGGAATAGGCTCCCCAGGGAGGTGGTTGAGTCACCATCCCTGCATGTGTTTAGAAACCGTTTGGATGTGGTGCTCAGGGACACGATTTAGCAGAGAGTTGTTAGTTAGGGTAGTATGGTTAGGTTGTGGTTGGACTCAATCTTGACAGTCTTTTCCAACCTGAACAATTCTATGATTCCATGATTCTATTCTACTTTGAATTTTCATTTTCTTTCGGAGTTTGTCTCCATGTTTCATCTTTAAGCTCCTCTATGATTTATATTACACTTATTGAACACTGCTGCAGTTGCATGAATTCACAAAAAAATCAGGAACAGTAAAACAAGGTTCTTAAAACAGAAAATAAGTGATTATTTCCTTCAGAAAATGAAACATTCCAATCTGCAGGGATACAAACTGTAAGCAGTAGGAATAGACTAGGAAATTATGCAAGACAAGGGTAGAAAAGCACAGAGCAATGTAAGGACTTGATAAAGAACTTGTGGAGACCGAGCCTGCTCCTTTGGTGATGCAGCTCAGGTCATTTGCATGCAAAACACTCACTGTGTGGTCAAGCCTAAAAGATGTACTCTGTAACTAGCAATCCCACAGCTGACATTCGAACAAGGAACAATTATTTTTTGTCTGATGAAAACTATAGCCACATATTCTTAACAATTTCATTATTTTGCAGACATCAGATTAGGAATACTGTATAGCAAAAATAACTAATTATCGCTCAACACCTTGGTGGTGTCAGTCCTGATCCCTAGTGTCTGAGGGGTAGCACCCAGGTTGTGGCTCTGCAGTTTAAGGAAATGGAAGAAGAAGCAAATTCTGCATGGAAAGGAAATAGCTTTCACAAGACAAACTGGGACACTAGAAAAAAGCTCCTATGACTTGGGTTTGTAATCTCAAAGTGGGGAGCTGTAAGGAAGTGATAGAGAAAAGGGGAGATACTGCCTTCATTTCTCCCTTATTCTTTTCCCTATTCTTGTGTTGCCCCATTAATTCTTTCCATTCTCCTTGATGCTCACTGACCCTCGCTATGAAGAACTGTATTTATTATTATTGCTGTGAACTAATAGTTTTTCACCATCATATCTGTTTGCTGGATTAGTAAAATGCACTGTCGCACTGGAAGTCCCTGTCATGAGACCAGTGATAGCAGACAGGAAAACTAGCTTTGATCTTAGTGGTAGGAAGCTGTTAGAAGCAAAGAAGTTCAACACTAAAGGACAAATATATAGGTAAATAACATTGTACATATCTATTGGCAAAAGTTTGATGGAATGATGGGGAGAATCTTTTTTTTATATATATGGGATTGTTATATAACAGTGTCAAGTCTCAGGACTCTAATTCATCCCCTACATGGCGGTTACCCACATAGTTAAACAGAAACCAAGCTAGCAAAGCCTCTTTTCTCCCTTCAAATCCAACAGGAGGGCAAGTGAGAAGACAGGGAGTGCCAACACTGTTGGATAAAGCCATGCCTTCCCAGGGCTGTGCTGACGTGCCTAGTTTGCAGCAAGCTAAGACACTGTGTTCCTGCACTGGGATTTATGGCACAGTGTGACAAAGAACTACAAAGCAAACACAGCAATTTGGCGTGAGAGCAGCAAGCTGCAAGGCACACTGCTGCTGTCTGCCGCCCTATTTGAAAAGAAGGCTGCATGTTTATTCTCTCACCTGTGATGCACACTGCACTCACACCACATCAAATTTTGTATCATTCCGCATGCTCTGAATGCTGTTCTAAGCACTCAAGGAAAACATTTACCACTGTGAATCAAAGACATACTGTAAGTAACCCAGATTCTTACTTGCTGTGTTGAAGTTTTTTCTGTTCTTTGCCTCCATTGTGTTGCATTCTGCTTCCTCCTCCATTTTAATTCCAGCTAGCCTTTCTTCACAAATGTTCTCATTTTTAATAGTACTTAAGTAAGCAGCCAATTACTATAGTAATTGCTCCTTTAAATTAATTAATACAATGAAATGCCTTGTCTTAATTTCCATGACACAGATATCACAAAAGTCTGGGGCTTTTTTGTGAAGGATGTTGTAGTACAAGCAAATAGAAGTGCTTACAGTCTAGAGGAGTCAGGAAGTCAGTCTGCATTTTCTGCAGTACAGAACCAGCCAAGACTGGGAATGAGGTGACTTGACCATGCTCACCCCATAGCAAGAAGTGCTCTCATTTGAACCTCTCTCTCCACAGCTGCGCAGAAAAGTAGAGCAATTGAAAGAGCTTCAGAGAAGGGCTCTTCCTCCACAGCTGATATGGAAAAGCTGGTTTTTCACTGGTACCTTGGTCTGTCTTTATGTTTGCTGTACATTAGACAGCTCAACCATAACAGTAGATTTAAACAGCATTTTAGACAAAATGGCAAAGATTTCAGCGTCTATCAGCATCTGTCATGAGGTCTTGAAAATTAACTTTTCATAGTGTTTTCTTCTGATGTCTTTTATACATTGAAGATATTTGACTCTATTCCCCTAAATGCTTTGTCATAGGCTTCCTGCTCTGATAAAGCCTTCACAAGACATAATGCAAAAAGCCAAGTACTGGCGAGAAAAAGCAGGGCCTTACATACGTCTGTAGGTTCTATAATACATCAACTATGGAAACTCATGCTGGGTTTTATATTTCCTGCACTGAACTTGAAGCTGGGACTGCTGATGTTGACAAGAACCCCCCTACCTTTTCTCAACTACCAACACCAGAAATTGGAATTAGTATCAGAAACATCAGAAAAACTTCTGTTTTTATGTCTCCTTCCCCAAAGAACCACCAACAAGAACTAAAGTACTCTTGAAGGACTACCTTTTCAACTCTGAAAGGTTAGCTAACAGTAGGACAAGGGGAAATGCTTTTAAGTTAAGGAGAGAAGATTTAGGTTGGATATCAGGGGGAAGTTCTTTACTGTAAGAGTAGTGAGGTGCTGGAACAGGCTGCCCAGAGAGGTTGTGGATGCCCTGTCCTTGAAGGTATTCAAGGCCAGACTGGATGGGACCCTGGGCAGCCTGGTCTAGTATTAAATGGGGAGGCTGCCTGCGGCAGGGGGGATGGTGCTTCATGGTCCCTGAGGTCCCTTCCAACCTAGGCCAGTCTGTGATTCTTTGATTCTATGTAAATGATTGGGAATAAGTCTCGCATACTGCAGCTATAAATACTCAAGTTCGATTGCTACTCATGTAGTCCTATTTTACACCACAGAGAATTTGTTAGCTGTTACAGACTAGGTCAGGTGAAGGGGTGAAATTGTTTATTATGCTACAGATGAGTTCATGGTGATTGTTTTTACTTTTTATTTTTCTTAGCACTCAGCACTTTTTGCTTTGTGCATCTACACACTAGCCTTCTGTTGATCCAAAAATCAAGGAGGGACGATTCAGTAAAAATAACCATTCAAAATGCACAATGACTTTTTAAATATTATCTTTTTATCTTCTTTTTCGTGTTCTCTCTATTTTTTTCTTCCCAGTGCTTCTTATTCATGAAGTCCTTGTTTGGAAAACAGAGTACACAGAAACATATAAGAGATGGCACTGGTCTCACACATGATCATAAGTAATTTTTATAATTGATCCAGAAACTGCCCAAGCATAATGTCCACCTGTCTGAGCATAGAGAAAGCTGAAAAGCAACCAGATGTGGACAAGCGTGAATTCTCTTTACATTTCTCACTCTTGTATGGCTCCCACTACTTATTAACAGTAGAGCAGTCAGAGCAAACCTCACATCAGCTTG
Source organism: Tympanuchus pallidicinctus (assembly GCF_026119805.1). Taxonomy (NCBI): domain Eukaryota; kingdom Metazoa; phylum Chordata; class Aves; order Galliformes; family Phasianidae; genus Tympanuchus; species Tympanuchus pallidicinctus. Next base: position 24,952,770 of record NW_026294802.1, read on the forward strand.
CACATATGTGATGGCATTATGGCCAGGTGGCATAAATTACCATTGTCCCCTGATGCTCAGACTGAAACTCATTTTCAGCACAGCCCAGCTCTGCCCAAATTGGAGTGCCACTGTTACTCCAGTGAGATCAGCAGAGAAACATCCAAACTGTGGCAGGTTTTCATTAAAAATGTTAATACAGATAATCAAAAGTAAAATAGCATTAACAATAATCAAGTCTGCTCACTGGGTAGATTTTCTCACCTTGAGACCAACACTAATCTGCAAAACCATAGAATTGTAGTGCTCAAATCAAATGCTCCAGTACATTTTAATTAGTATGATGCATTCATTTTTTAAGTCATTTATAATTATCCTTTCTTACTTAACAGTCAAGAAAGAAAGTGAAGAAATACAATGAAAACAAATTTGAAACATTCTTGAACATTTTCTTACTTCAGTGCATTCACTGACTGCAGTCCTTTTGGCATCATGCTCACTTAACCACCTGCAGAATTCTCACAAAGCCATTCAGTGGGACAGTGCAAAAGAAAATGCCTAAAAATACTGACTCATATCTTGGAATACATTCTGATTCTTTTAGAAGGTACTGCAATATAAACAGGCCCAGCCATTACACTGTGCCTATTTATTTTTGTCATATGGTAAATTATACAAAATAAACATTAGTGTAAAAGAGTATTTTTAAATGGAGGAGATATATATATATATAATCTGTATTTTAAATCTGTAGTTTAAAGCAAATGGTTGCAGATCTCTGTACCGTCAACAGTAGACATAGTTTGCTTTTAATTTTGATACAAATTCTTTATCTATCATTGTTTATGCATATATCTTAGAGATATGTGCAGATATTTGGCAATAGCTTTATTTCAAGATGATTTATGAAAGAAAGGTTGTGTAGTGATAAGCTAAAAATGAAAAATATTAAAATATTTATACTAAAGTATGTTTATACTGCTGATCTAAAATGTTTGTATAAGAAAGTAAAAAGAGCTCAGTTCTCTTTCAAAAAAAAATTTGGCTGTGATTTTTTTCTGTGATTTATAAGAACACATAACAATTTGTATGTACCTAGGACTGAAAATGACATATTTCAATGTCCCACTGCTAACTATTCAGTGTAAGCCATGGGTATTCAAACTTTTGGATTGCCTGGGCCACAATGAATGAAAAGGAATTGTCTAGGGCTGCATTTACGAAGGTTGCTCTGAAAATAATGTCTCCTAATTATTTCCATGGAAACTACAACAGCAACAAAGAGCATAATAACACTATTCTATAGAGCATATTCTCAACTACAAAACACTGTTTTGCAACAAAGTCATGACCATTAGCTTTGCATTTTCACCAGCAATGAACAACAGTCAGCGTGCTGCACTCGTGGAAATCTGTACCAGTTCAGTTGCCTCAGTCTCACTGTTGACCCTGCTGAAATGCAACATTCATTGTCTCACATCCACTCTTTGGTCTCTATAAACCTTCAGCAAGTATCTATTAAGTAGGTGCCATTTTTTCTGCATGGAGGAATTCAATGACATACCTTTGTTTCGTCTGCACTTCCATGTCAGAAACCATTTTGTCAGACTGTCCCTCTGCTGCCATCTGTCACATGGCAACAAAATGTAATAGAATATTGGTGGGAAGGTTCAACTTTTACTGCCATACCACCAACATCTGCCTCTGATGCCACCGGCCAATATCATTAACTAGGAAATATTACTTTAAGAGCAGCCCTCATAAAATATATAATATAAATAACGTATGTAAGCAACTAAGATTAAAAAAATGGTTTTTTATTAAAACATATTAAAAAAAGAACAACAAAACCATAACACTTGTAGGATATGTGACCTTGTTTTGTGGAAATAATGCATCAGTCCTTGGTTCGATGGCAGTGGCTGCCACTCCTAGTGAGTTCTCAAGGTGTTTGTCAGAGATATTGATGAAATTTTACTCTTCCTGAGCTTCATCCTAGAAAATAATTTTTCACAAATGTATGTACTGCCAAAAAGTGGTGACATGAAAAAGGTGTGGCTCTGAAATGAGAGATATTCCTCTCTCATAAGACAGGGCTTATAAAAGTCTAGTAAAGACACATGATCTGATTTTTGATTGCAACTCCATACATTCAGTTCGAAATTCTGAAGTAATGTATTTATGTTGACTGAAAAGGGAGTCACAAATAAACCAACAAATTGATGTTATTTTTGGCAATCTTGACATCTATTCTCAAATTCTTTTGTCAAAATTGAAAGCCCGGGTCTGTATATTTTGCTGTTCACAGGACTGTGGTTAGCCAATGTATCAAAATCCATGAACATATTTCCCATCACTTGAGTTGGCACTGCACCATGCCCTGGTTTCAGCCCAGACAGGGTTAGTGGTGCGCTGATGTTTGGTTGGTGCTGAGTGATGGGTTGATCTTTGGGAGCAGAGCCACCATGTGGCACGGCAGCAGGCGTGCCCCAGTGATGGCTGGTAAAAAAGAGAGACTTAAAAGATTAATAGAATATGCTGCAATTACCACCGGTATCTCACGCTTGATGAACTACCACTGCATCAGACATCAAGAAAATTTATGTGCAAAAGCTTTAAAATTGGATAATGTCATGCCAATCATCATCAAAGCTGTGAATTTCATAAAGTCCAAGGGACTGAATCATCGCCAATTCCAGGAGTTCATTAAAAGTATGGATATGATTATAGGGTCATCATTTGCTTTTCTGAAAGAGGGTGGCTAAGTTGGGGAAAAATGCTATAAAGACTTTGCAAAGTGAAATGAAGTCCTTAATGGAATCAAAAAGAAAATTTGTGCCAGAATATGAGGATTAAAAATGACTCATAGATGTAGCATTTTTGGTGGATTTGATCTCTCATTTAAATGAGATAAACATGTGTCTTCAAGGTGAAAATCACCTTATCTGTGCAATGTTTCAGACAGTAACAGCGTTTAAAATGAAACTTACATAATGGCAAGCTCAAGTTATGGCAAATAATTGCATATATTTTGATACTGTGGCTAAACGTAGTCCTGTAAACAGTGAAAAATATGCAGCCATGCTTTGCATTTTGACAAAAGAATTTGAGAACAGATTTCAAGATTGCCAAAAAATTCATCAAGTTGTTGGTTTATTTGTGACTCCCTTTTCAGTCGACATAAATACATTACTTGAGAATTTTCAAACTGAATGCATAGAGTTGCAATCAGACATTCAACTCAAAATAAAATTTGGTCATGTCTGTGTACCAGACTTCCACAAGCCCTATCTTACCAGAGAAAAATACTCTTCACTTCACAGTCAAGCTTATTCATGTCACCACTTTTTGGTAGTACATACATTTGTGGAACAATCATTGTCAAAGATGGTGCACAGGAAGAGTAATATTTCATCAAAAATCTATGAGGACTAAAAATCCTTGAGAACTCATTGCAAATGGCAACCACTGCCATCGAACCAGGCTATTGTGTTAGTTTCACAAAAACAAGGCCAAACATCCCATTAATTTCATATTTCTGTTGCTCCCTGCTTTTTTATGTTTTAATAAAAATACATTAAAAAATAAATGTTGTGATAATATGTTAAATTTATAACATATTTTCTATGTAGTCCATGACTATTCCTGTTTGCTCAGTGTGGCCCCAGCAAGTCAAAAGGCTGGAGAACCATGCAGTATTTGCAAAACCTTCTTCAATGTCCCACAGATCTTTTCACATTCTTAGTTACATTTAGATTTCTTATTTGTCTTACTCTTGGCTATTAAGCTGCTGAAATTAGCAGTCTTTGTTTTCAGTGCTAAAATAGTATGATTTTTCTCAGTGCTATTCTTGTGATCAAGAGTCAGTTAAGAGTATCATCACTATGTCAGCCAACGGTTACTTGTAAAGACATCTTCTGGCAAGACACTGAGTTCTCTGAGACCTAACTACAGCAAAGCATTAACGTCAGCACAACCCAAAGCCTTGTTTGCTGACTCACAGAAAGATCAGAAAGCCAGAAGGGACTATTGTTATCTTGCAGTCTGACCTGCAAGATTATAAAGGGCTTAGGGATTCCCAGAAGAAATTCCTATTTGTAGCTAAGAATAAGCCTGAAAAAATCATAACTTTAATTTATAAGCTTCCAGTGTTAAAGAGTCCACCACTGCCATTTTCAGAAGTGTCGTGACGATTCTTTCTAGAATGAATGAATTCATCTTTCAATTTATAATCCATTTACATCTTTATCTGCTAAGTTTTAAGCCTTCTGTTTTCAGTTTTCTGCTCTCCATCTTTACAGTTATAGAGTGATATCAGATCTTTAGTGCTCTTTCTTTTTTTTTTAACTGAGTTGAATAAAACTCCTCAAGATAACGTATCACAGAATATTTTCAAATGAACTTCCAGGCTCTCTGAGTCCTCTTCAGGTTTCCAAAATACTTATCGACTGGAAATGTTTTCTGTATTGACTATCTGGACATAGATAAAGGGATAAAATGATTTCCTCAGTTTTATTATACGTTGCCCTGTATATACATTCAGTGATTATATTAGCTCATGTTGGCTTCTTCTGGATAAAAGACTAAGCTCCCATCATTGTTACTATCCATTATGGCAACAGAATGCTTTCTTGGATAGCACTTATATTCTGTAATTGGAGCTCTCTTCCCTACATCTCGTCCTCGTTGAAACACGTTGTTTGCTTCAGCATAGTTCTATTATTTATTATTCAAGTCCCACATCTGCATTTACATTATTTTGCCAGAGACTGATGTCAGACTGACAGGCTTATAATTACCTAGGTTACCTTACTCATCTAAAAAAACATTAGCATGACCTTAACTCCCACAGGCTTAACGAACATCCGCAGTGCTTCAGTGAAAATTTATATTAAAAACCCTGAGAGTTCTTCTGATGATCCTTAAAAAAATATTCAGATACGAGTTTGCCAGGGTACTGATTTAAGACTTCCAGTGTTAGTGGTCTTAGTGACTGCTGAAGTAGAAAAACTCCAAAATGACAATACTGTATGTGTGACAACCAGCTTAATTTCACACACAGAAGAGAACAATTATGAACACTCCTGGTTTAGGCTTCTCTTTGTCATTTTCATTTGATCAGAGCCATCCATTCTATACTATTGATTGCAATATTATTGCTTTAGAAATTAATAGATCAAGCTTAAGTACATTGTAAATATGTATGCTTCCATGAAAACATGCAAGTAGAAGGGGGTTGTCACAGGAAACAGATAATTAAATTCTTTAGGTAGAAGATGACTCAAATGAGACAACTAATCATGACAAAAATCATTACCTGAAAGATTTTCTTCAAGAAATCTGGAGTTTAGGCAAGTATATGTTCATTCTTTACATTTGCAAAATATTACACTTTCTTTCCCAAGAGTTAAATACCTGACTCATTGCCTGTAAAAACATGAAGAGTAAATACTGCAGGATTTTACATAGTAAATTGACAGTATATTTTCTTGCAAAGTTACAGCCAAGTAAGTACCTTTCATAGAAGGGTCAAAATAATACTTCATGTTGGACCATTAACATCAAGAAATGCAAAGTAAAGTGGTCCCAGAGGCAGATGAGGCAATTCTGAAGTCAAGAAACTCTTAACAATACACAACCAGAGTGGATATATTAAAAAAGATAGCTGCTTAAACAACAGTCTACACATTTTTCCCATCTGCAAACTCAATCTGATGGACAGCCAAGGATAAACAGCTAGAATGGTGATGTAACACCATGCAGATAGCTATTTTTGTCTCGAAGTAGTAGGGGTGTTTAATAAGATCTGTGGACTATTACTGGCCTCAGGAGGTGCAGTAAGAATGGCAAGTATTTGGCAAGCAAGCATTTAGTTTTTTTAATGTAAACTGGGAAAAATTATTAAAAACATGAAAAATAAGCAAGTGTTTATTTATTCTTGGAACAAGCGTTCCACAGAATATTTAGCTGTAATAGGCTGATGCTCAAAATTATTTTTAGCAGGATCCCGAAATCTCTCAGTTTTCACTGGAAATCAAACAGAGCACATGCAAAATCTATGCATAACCTTTGTGATGCTGATGTTAGTTTATAACCTTTTGCAGATTCCCATTCCTTTTAATATAAAAAGATTTATATTAATACAAATATAGTATTTTCATACAACTGCTTGTATTAAAAATCATCTACTATTTGGCAATATTAAGACATGATATTAGCTGTCTTTAAATTTTGCCCCCTCAGTTTTTAGCTAGTAATAGATTACTGACTATAGCAAACTTACTAATGTAGTCATCAGCAACAACAGGAATATGCAGATGTGGAGACCATGCCAGTCGTCAGTATATTTACATGATTATTTTTGATCTTTAAACTGTTAAATTTTTAATATCACAATATGAGTGTCAACTGTTAGTGATGTGGCAGACACATCAGTAAACACCTTTTTCAGGTGCACCTGCTTGCTCTTTGCTTCAAGTGACATTTTGTTCCTTTGAAGGGATGTTCTGCAGAAAGATGTTCCCAATACAAACACTTAGAAGCTGCCACAGCTAGCAGCAGTTGAAACCAAACCAGGACAGATGGGGAATATTTTATTTTGGTTAAGAATATTGTGTGGAAAAAAAAAAAAAAAAAAAAAAAAGTATTACTGCCAAGAAGATTAACACTTAAAAAGGTGATAACTTGCTACTTTTCTATTTTATTTAGATTTAACATTATATCACTAAAATGATTAAAATATTATTTATTTATTTATTTATTTTTATTATTATTATTATTTTTGCCTAGGGAAAAAACAAAAAAACAAAAACAAGCAGAGACCTATAAGACCTAGCTGTGTTTTATAGTCTTTAAGGAATCTCTGTATCACAATGTACTTTTGACCAAGGCTGTATCTCTTGCATCTTCCCCTGACACAAGAAAGATGTGGAGCTGTTGGAGTGGGTCCAGAGGAAGGCCACGACAGTGATCAAAAGGTTTGGAGTACCTCTCCTATGAGAAAAGTTTGAGGGAACAGGGCTTGTTTAATCTGGAGAAGAAAAGGCTCTGAGGAGACTTCATTGTGGTCTTCCTGTACTTAATGGGGGTTTATATGTAGGAGGGAGACCAAGTGATAGGACAAGAAGGAATAGCTTTAGACTAAAAGAGAGAAGATTTGGGTTAGCTATTAGGAGGAAATTCTTTATCTGAGGGTGGTGAGGCACTGGCATAGCTGCCCAGTGAAGCTGTGGATGCTCCATCTCTGGAGGCATTCAAGGTCAGGCTGAATGGAGCCCTGGGATGCCTAAGCTGGTGGATGGCAACTCTGCCCATAGCAATGAGGTTGGAACTAGGTGATATTTAAGATCCCTTCCAATCCAAGCTATTCTATGATTTTATGATTCTGATAGTAGAGGAAAATGGTAAAAAACAGTTACACAGCAATACTAAACACTGGAACAGTTTGCCCAGAATCCCTGTCCTTAAAGACACTCAGGGTTGGGCTGGACCAGGCTCTGAGCATCCTGATGTAGCTGCAGATGGCCCTGTTCATTGAAAGGCAGTTGGATTAGATGAATTTTAGAGATCTCTTCCAACTCAAAAGATTCTATGATTCTATCATGCTAAAATTGTTTCTGGCTGAACTGAAAGCCCTGAATATTCCAAACATGAGCTGAATAGAATGGGCACAGGAATAGCTTCCAGGTTTAATAGGACCCCACACCTGTGAATCATCACAGCTCCAGTAGAGGTAACCGTTATTTAATTTCTTAACTAAATCATTCATCTCTCTTTGCTATAAAGCAAAATGTTTATGGCTCAGTTATATTTTCCTCTTTTCACCATGAAGAGACTTTGCACATTCGAGAAAAGTAGAGAGGCAAAGTTCCTGTATGTCCGAGGACTTTAGGAAAATTGTGTTTGTCTTTGAAGTGAAGACTTTGAAAGATAAGGCATTTGGAATACCATTCTATCAGGAAAAAGTAATCTGGTAAGAGAAATACATACATCAAGATGAAGAATGCATCTGTCCAACCCATAATACTGTGACTTTTTTTCTCCTCATCTACAGCTCTCTACAGATTCAGAAAGAGCTCCCAGGTAGTTACTTTGAAAAAGTTTGAACCCCATTTCAAAGGTGAGCATTTTTGAAAGCACGCCTAAATTTATCTGCTCCACTTTCTTTTTCTTTCTTTCTTTCTTTTCTTTTTTTTTTTTTTTTTTGAACAATAATAATACTGCCTTATGCTTACAAAGCACTTCAGGATCGCTAGATGAAAGATGCTATTCAATTACTGCCATGAAATCATTGTTAAAAATGAGATTCCCTATTATGCCCATTTTCTAATCAGCTCAAGTTCAAAAGTTCGCCTTGATTCTAACTGCATTCCGGATCTGTTTAGGAAATTCAAAAGAGGAGGCAGGAAAGGGGCAGGAGAAAAACGTCCCATGATAACAAAACAAAGAGAGAAAAGAACAAGTAAAATTAAAGATATTGTAATTGTGAGAGGGCAAGAAAAAATCCAATTATAAGTATGATTAATTTCATAAATAGAGTGCTAGCAACATAAGTTTTCTCTTTATTCCTGCTATCATACATTATGCACAATTTCTAATGTTTTTCTTAATTATTTAATGACCTTCCCTTATCAAAATTCCACAGAGAAGAAATGATTGAGAAACTGAATGATTTGTGAACCTGCCTGCCCACAGAATACTTTTAAAGGTTAAGATATGCCAGATTGAAGTTTTCCTCTAATTATGATGTTGATCTAATAGAGATATGAAACAATCCTGTCAGACACCCAGCTTTGTGCTAACAAGTAGAATCACTTGCCATGAAATACAAGACTAAGGTATTGCTGCACATACTGTGGAGCAAGAGTTCTTGTCAATACCAAAATCTGTTCAGATGGAGAAATGTACCTTATGTCCATATTCCTTTTCTACTCGTATAACAAAAAACTGTGTTTGTTGAAAAAAAAAAAAAAAAAGACTGATGAGCGTAAGATCCCACTATCTTTAAGCATAAATATTAACCTACAGTTTCAATTCACTACCTGTGTACATACAAATTCACTGAACATTTGCTTTTTCCATTTCTCTGAAGTATTTTGATTTTCAGAATGATATGTATTTCCAGGAGCTGAACACAGCAAGCCCATCTACCCTATTTAACTGACAGATACTATGTTCCTTCATAGTCAGTGGCAAGAAACAGCTCCCTTAGAAGATGAGTCATCCCATTCCATAATAGAGTTTGAAATAAAATAAGATGAATTGCCTTCTACTGGCTGTAAAATCAGCTGAGGTCAGTACTGTAAAACGGGCACCCAACTTACGGGTATTACAACTGGACAAAATGAATCCTATTCCTAAGTTCTCAAATCATTAAAATTAAATCAAATTAGGTGAGAGTAGCATTTGCAACAGAAGATGACGAGTTTACCCTGCTTTAGTCATTTTTTTCCAGTTACAGCAACAGTATTAATCTGTTTGACTGGCACTGCTGACTGCAGTTTTCACCTTCACGCTTCATATATTGAGATATGTCAAGCCAGCATTGTTATCTGATCACATCCATGCTCTGATCTCAGAAAGCCCTCAAAGTGTGGTGAGCTACAACTGAAGCTAACTCATGGAAAGAAAATGGCTGGAAATACATCTTAAAAAAAAACTTGAAAATTTAGATAAATGTTCTAGAAAGCAATGCTGTTGGATAAGAAAGTAGTTCATCGTAACACTGCTCTGACAAAGTTTCAGATAAGTCAAAAGCAAGCATCAGTAATAAATACAGCTTGTAAAAACTGTACTAAACCATACTACATGAGAATATTTGATGTGAGTCAATACTCTATCCAGGCAAGGTAAACTGAGAATAAGGAATATGGAGTCACAGAATCACAGAATTGTAGGGGTTGGAAGGGACCTCCAGAGATCATCGAGTCCAACCCTCATACATCAACACATCAACACTGTATGCTCATACTTAGCTACTTAACATGAAACTTATCTGGAGCACTGATAACTAAGAGCATTAAAAGATGCTGGTTTTGCAGACAAAGTGTAGCGGTCTGTTTTATTAATCTAGTTCTCTGTGCGCTATAAATTAGGAAGTGCCAAAGTAGAAACGACAGTGAAACAAGTAAGAATTTTTTTTAAGGAAACCAAAGCAAAAACTTTGGAGTTTGGCCTTTACTTGTTAGTATTTAGTTTTCAAGCCTTTGCAATTATTTTTATTGCTCACATCACGTAACATTGTTTTAGTGTTACTCAATGAGAAAAAAAAAAAAAAAAAAGGTTTTATTTTAAAATAAATAGAGTAAAAATATTATGCAAATCAACAGCCAGTCTACTATTAAACTGCAAGTATTTGGCGAGAAAAAAAAGCTGCTTCCAGGGCATCTCAGTGCAAGTTTAAAAGTTCTTTTCTGCAATAAAACTGATGCAACTGCAGTATCCTTTTCATGCCATTCTTCTTAGAAAGTAGTAAGTAGTCCCTATGCTGTGTGATATTATTTAATGTTATCAGGCAGTTTTGTTTTGTTTTGAAGAAAGAGTAGAGAAGAATATGTGGACTATACTTTGATGGTATAACTATGGAATTAAATGGATTGATGGATGGCTGGTTTCATTTTTCTTTTTCCCACATATTATATTTATAGAACCTAACCATCATATTAATTTTAAGTTGCAGAACTTGAAAGAAGCTTTGTTTAAGTCTTTTCGAGGCTCTTCTCTCTTCAGAGTATCTGAAATACAAGGTAAAAGCTAAAAATGGGCCAATAGTGTGAAATTCTTCCAGTAGTGTTAAATGTCAAGACCACTTTCACATCCATTCGGTGATAAAGTGACAGCGAATCCACCTTCAAACTATTTCATCCACGTTCTCACTTTCCTATCGTTAAGTCGGCAAGACTGTTTGTTCCATGGCTGCGTCCTCATTCTGCTCCTTTATCCTGGTAACCCCTACAGTCAGGGCATGGTACCTATTGGCAATCTCAGCCAGAGCCGCACGCAAAGGGATCCGCACACAGACCCCAAAATATTAGCATCCCATAGGCATGACAGCTGTGTGGAGGCCTGAGATGTGGTGCCAGAGGAGGAGTACGTGTTGAGACAGGAGCTCAGGCCATGGCCCCCAGGGAGCAGACAGGCTGTGGGCTATTGAGAGTGTGCTATGAGCGAGTTACGCCTGTGTGCTTGTCTGTCTTGTAGGTGCAATGATTTCTAATTGTGCTTGTTTAGGCAGAGGTTGTTTCAGTATTACTGCGCTACTACTTTAGATATCTTCTTATTAACATTTGTTAATAAAACAAATATATCAGGAGCTCCTAGCACAGTTTCACCCACACAGTGCACTGTGACAAGATCAAACTTTTGGGCAGAAGGCACTGAAGATAATTGAGAGCTGCAAACCCATCCCTCTGTTCCTAAATACTGCTGATACAGTGCAAAGTAGAAACTTTTTAGAAACTATTACCACTGGGCTTATCAGAGAGGTTAGAGAGATTGCTTCCACATGTACAAAGAGTATGCTCTGGTTCAAAGTAGAATTATATCTGCTGGATCCCTTTGTAACTTCTTGCAAGACAGAGGAAAGGTGATTAGGATGGAAGGGTCTTTGGCACCTACTACTTTACCACTTCAGTACTCAAAAGTCATGTGCTTGATTTAAACTGAGCGAACAAATAGGCAAAGAAAAAGCCTTCTCTTTGTTTCTGCTACACAAAAGCTCTCTCCCCTAAAAGCCATCATCTAGGTTATACAGATCTATTTGTTTTCTAATTAAACTTTTGTATCAAGTACTATAGAGGCATTTCTACTACAGAAGTTTAAGTTAAAAGTAAGCGGACTGAGACAAGACTGATAAAAGCACTGGCAGTACCTAAATTAGACATTGCCCAGTTTTGACAGTAGAGCTCAACTGTGATGGTCAAATATTACCCCAGAATGTGTCAAAGCTATGCAGTAGTGACAACAAGAGGATATTACCCCCTGCCAAACTTTACTATTGATCTAAGATCACTGAAATTCTGAAGGTGGCAGGAGATTCACAGATTTTTTCAATTAACATCCATAAAACAGAAAGATCCACTCCATTCTGAAAAATGTTTTCCTTCAATTGCTTGTTACTAATCTAATTCTTTTTGAAATGAAAAATGACTATAATATGCACACGATATTAGAAGCCACCGTAAGCTAGTACAGATTTTTATTTATTTATTGCCAACTGCAGAAGAGAGTTCTTAAACTGCTTTTATTTCTAGGTGTTGGGTTGTTTTGTTGTTTTTTTTGTATTTGTTTTTGTTTTTTCATTGAAAGATAGATGGGTAACAATGCTGATGTTTATTCTCACATTCTACTTCAGTTTATTTCTTTCCTCACTTCTGTAGATACTTTTGAAAAAGTCTCAAGAAATTCTGCCTAATTTATATGCCCTTCTTATGCCTGCATGCTGCCAGTTTAGATGTCACCTGCAATAACAATGAAAAATTGCTGCGTGCCTCATGCTCTATTCTTCTCATCTGCTTTAAAAGATCACTCCAGCTACCAGAAGGGAGTTCACTTGTGAGTACTAACAAATCTAATTCAACCTCCCTAAGTCACAGTTTTTTCATCTTAATAGCTATTCTGTACAGCCTGGAAAACTCATTAATGGAAAGACTCTCAAGTCTAGTTCATCTCTTCATGAGAATGGACTAGATTACCAAATAAAATGCAATTCTTAAAAAGACACATAGCTTAAAGACATCCTCAACTACAGTTGTGAGTGCTATAAAGTTACTGATACAAGCATTACTTTTGTATTACCTCTTGCAGAATCTTGAACAATCAAGAGCACTTAACAAGAGCAAGCAAAGAAATTTAAAATAGAGTTATTCACTAATGCTAGTATGCAAGTAAACTGTAGATCAGCTGTAGCTTATTCATTTACAACACCGATGAGATGGTACCAGCTAGTTAGACCCTCAGAGAGTCTCAGCAGTGTAGTAAGTCACCATTTAAGCTCTGCGTTAACTGAAAAGGCAACAACTCCTCCTTCCTTTCACCAAGAGAGAAAAAATTATGTCAGTAATGTGACCCTCAGAATAACTCATAGCACAATCTGGATATCTAGTTTAAAAGGCTGAAGTTACTCTGTCTTGTGTGTCAGAACTAATGATGAAACTTCTGTGGTCCAAACCCCTTCAACTGTAGAATTCTTCTGGGAAAGGAAAAAGAAAAATGAGAAAAGCAGAGCAAGATGTGGAGAAAAGGAAAATACAGTAAGAGATTTTTTTGGGGGGTGACTACTGAGAATCAATGCTTAATGCTTTATGAAGAAAGCAAAGAACTTTTTCTCATCTTTGCTGAAGATGAAGTCATATGCTTTGCACTAAAGAACAGGACAACTTACTGCAACGTAAACTTCCTGACACTTGTCCATTTCCCACTGCTAGTGCAGTAGAAGAAAGATGTTAAAGGAAATCCTGGACATACCACAACAGTGTATTTTACTGAAAGCAGTGTAAAGCCAAGCCAAGATTAACACAAACTGCTCAGTTAAAAGTGATATAAGACTACACACTTACAGCAGTGAATATAAATACAGGAATGAAACCCTGTATTTTGAACCATCAGTGATTACAGGAGCCACGGAATTTTGTAGCACAAGAAGTTCAATGCTATTCTTATGAAGCCTTCTACTAAACCCAGACAATGTTGAATCCTTCCTTTTGGATACATATCACCCTCCAGAAGTAGAAATGGCTTACTTATTTTGATAAAAGTATACCTACTTCTACTAGTATCTGATTGCTATTCTGTAGCAAGAAGCATTGTAATGATGAATACACATCATGTTCCTATCTGCCTTGAGTAGCTTGCTTAACTTTTAAAATATACAAAACACAGTAGGAAACTTCCATTGCAGAAGCCTCTGATGGTTATGAGGTTATGTTTGAGTTCGGGAAAAATCAGCTTGTCTGATTTCTACTTAAGCCATAAATGCAGAAATATTCGCTATGAAAAGAGAAACCACAGTGTACTACTACCATATATTCATAAGCTGCTTTTAAGGAGCACCAAAATCATGAGACGGACATTTATTTTTTAAAGGGGTTGCAAAGTAACTCAGTGGAATTCCTAGCTATTGTGGCTCTGTAATTCAAAAATCTCAAAGTTAGAAGGGGAAAAGCATGAAAGGGAGATGTGGCTGTGCTTTTCAGTTGTAGTCTGGATTATGAGGTATCTCACACAGAATTCCTACAACATGAAATTCTAGTATTCTTAAGATTTTTTTGTAGCCAATTTTTAAGGTGTTTAAACATATATTTTCTAGTTAAGCAAAAAAACCTCACCAAATCAACATCTTTAGTCTTTTTTAATTATTATTATTTTTTTTTAACACTAAAACCAGCATTTTGGTAAAGATAACAATGAAGCCCCGCATAACTGCAATTTTTTACTTGCTCTACATGCATTTTTGTATTTTTTTTTAAATCTAGTTTATGAACAGAGAAATCTCATCTTCTTTACTTGCCAGAATCAAACAACACTCTGCTGACATAATTCGAAATACACTGTTATATTGATCCTTTGTTTGTATACTCAGTTATTATCTTGACTTTGACACAGCACCAACATTTTTCAGAAGCAACAGCTGTCTAAGCATTAGCTGATGTTAGGAGTATGCACTTTAACTGAATTTCTCTTATGCATTGCTTCAAGTATTTGAGCTCTTCCATGATTCTGTAGTCACTGCTATTTCCTACTATAAGATTTGATTTCCGTAAGAAGAGCAGAAATGGTACCCTCTCATTTTCAGTGCTTGAGAAGTTCTGATATACAGGGCTGATGTTTAGATAGACTAAATCTCACCAAAACAATCAAGACGCTGTATTGTATTACCATAAATACACAATCAAATTCATTACACGAAGCACATACAACTTAGAAACAAACTCTACTGCATTCACGCATGTGTAATACACATCACATAAGGCTGTCTCACAGAACTTATACAACAGTATGTCTACATCAAGCCAGGAGGAATAAATAAGTAAAGATTAAGACCAGTGGTTCTTTTCCCTGACTGCTTCAAGTACCTTCAATAATTCACTTAAATCTAGTTCTGGTGTCTTTATGTTATACTGCATCTTGTAACATACACTAACCATCATGAATGTTGATCCTGACTATGGCTATTAAGAAGTACAGCAAATCAAACAGTGGTAACTGTGGCATTCAACAGTATTGCATTTCTAGAAGAGAGAGAGGCAAAAAATAAAACAAAACTAGGAAAGAAAAAATGGGGACTCTGGTATGCAACTTAAGTCAGTCATTGCCTGGAATATTCACAACTAGAAGACAAGATCTCTCATTCTCAGCACAATCCATGAGACTACTTTGATATTTTATTTGCACTACCAGAAATAATTTAGGGAGCATATTTCTGTTCTCAGTGCCATGCTGTTTCCCTATCTGCCAAACAGCTGAGCAACTTAATAAAATCCAATGGAAAATACAACCTAGAGACTCTTAAAAAGAACCACCAAGAATGGAAAGGCATAAAATGCAAATCACCTTAAAAATTTATCAAACTAATATATGCTGGAAAATTTTACATCACAGCTCTGTTTCAAGTTATACCAGTGCCTACTTTTTTTAAAGAATGTATTCAATATGCAAGGCTGCAGGCTTGTGTGTTCAGTTTTAATTGAAGGAAATCCCACTAATTACTTATTAATCCAGTACAGCTATTTTTCATATGCTTTATTCATACAGAATAAAATCTGTGCCTTCAAAATTTGAATAGATGGAAGCCACACTGTGGTGAATATAAACAGACTTCTTTCACACTCGTATCAATGGTTCAAATGCAGATAACGTTTCTGGGGACCAAGAGAAACCATCTGTTTAGAAGCCTACTTGAAATGAGTTGATGATCTCAAATATAACCCCTAACGGGAGAATGTTCCTTACGAGATTGATTGACACACATACAGATAGACAGCAGAGAACAAAAACTGACCTATTTTCACATCAAGAGCTGAACCTGAAGAGCAAAGATGAAATATATTGCTGTGGCAAAAAGGAGAAACTTGTATTAATACTGTTTGAATCAAAATTCTTCTGCAGACATGAAGAGATAATTTGTTGTCATCAACTGAGGTTGGTACATAGGTACTAAATTACACAACAGAATTGGAGTAAGGGATAGTCTGTTATTCTAACTGTCTATATAGTGTTTTTCACATGTTTTTCTAGCTCAGAACAGTCAAAGTCTCTTTAAAGTGAGTGAGAATTGGCTGAATGTTGACACAATGTTTAAGTTAAAGCAGATTGATATAAATGCAAAGTAACTCATCCCTTCTTCACAACAAATGTATTTCTTCCAGTCCAAGTTGTTTGTCTCTCCACTTACAATGTTCTCAACCATATCTCTCTTCTTTACACTGTTCATTTCATTTACTCTCTAAGTGAACCAGATATTACTGTTTCCACTCGAGATTTAAGCTAACTCACATCTCAATTTTTTATTAATTCAGACAGGCAGAACCACATTCTGAAAACAGTCCTAAAACTAACACAGAAGTCAGAAAAGGATAACTATCCTAGAAAAAAAGTATTCAGAATCTGCTGAATAAACACTATTCCTCTCTCTTTTTCTAACAGTATACGCAGTGTAGGGACCATACGCTCAAAACCAGTTAGCTGCTACCATCACTGTTTCATTAGAGTTCACTTTGTCATAGAGAACACTTGACAGGTTCTACCACCTTATCTGTCTTCTCAACAAGAAAGTGCCTTCAGCAGCACTGAACAGGCATTGGAACAGTGGTTAAATCTAAAAAGTTCTGCCTCACACCTTCCCTTCCGTGTTGTCATAATCTGCAAAAATGACCAGGAATCCTCTAGTCTGTTTTTCACACAGATAATTCAAATGAAGAACTGCCACAAGCAATAGCATCCTGTGGCTTTTTTGTACTTATTCCTTTTTAATTCAAAACAGTAGATTCCAACAAGCATACATAACAGCAGTTTTTACACCATGGCAGTATCACTGCAAAAGAAACCACGCCTATGCTTTAATTGATTATCAGTCTTTTAAAATAGCAAGAAAATGACAAAGATCCTGAAGTCAGATTGACAACAAAGGAACCAAATCCTCTTATGTGATACTTGTATGGGTCCAGATCATGTTATAATGAATCCACAGTGGGATTGTAGTTCTTGCTTCTAAGAGTGCCAGCAAAGCACCCTTGATCCATGTGAATGGTCTGGAAATAAAGCTTCATGTCCATTTTATCTACCGATGACTTTACAAAGTGATGCAACAACTCGGCAGAACTGAAGTCATCCTCCCTTTCATGTTGTTACCTGTGATCTGGGAACCACCAACCATCACAGAGGACTCAGTTCACTGTGTACAACCTCCATCAAAACTTAATAGAGCATCTGTCTGTAACTGGTCTGGTCTAGTCCCTGATTTAGTGGTTGGAAACCATACCCACTGCCCAAATCTTGGGGGTTGAAACTAGATGGTCTTAAGGTCCCTTCCAACCCAAGCTATTCTATAATTCTGTGATTCTAATTCATCGTCACTTTTTTTTTTTTTTTTTTTTTTTTAAATCTGAGAGGGACTGTATATTTTGTTTCATGCACTTCAGTATGGTATTTGAACAAGTTGGCTCTTGGCCCACAATGAAGGAACCTACTTATTTTCACAACAGCAATCAAACTCCTGCAAGTAGTGGCTTAGACAAAACTCTACCCAATGGCTGAAAGCCATTTATCCTGGACTTATGACAGGGTCAGAATAAAAAGAAAAAGCACAGCATAACTATAAGAACTCTGAATCAGTTTTTTGTTGTTGTCCTTGTTGTTTTCACATTAAATATCAGCAAAGAAAAAAAAATCACAGTGAAATGCTCTTCATTCAAGAGGAAACTTACTCAATGACATTTAACAAAGAAATTTTTATATTCCTAGGACTCTGAAGTAATAAAAATATGAAATGCCAAGCTACCCAGTTTCTGAATAGACATGGCTGGAGATCTAAATTGTAGATGTTCTCTACTCAAAGGTGACCTTGTTCTTCAAAGTATATTGAAGAAAACTGCCAGCAGTGACTTTCTTCCATGTTTACTCTGTCCATGCCCTTTTTGCTTTACTTATGATAAAGGCAGATATTTATTTCCCTCTTCTAGTAATTTGTCTCAATTATCACCATTACCTTCTGGGCAAACCAGATTGAAAATTCATCTTTTGTTCTGCCTTCAACTGAGATAATTAGACCAAGAGTAACATGAAAGTCCATTTGCAGCCTTTCAGGAGACCAGTCCCAGAACTGTGGATGATTCTTTGCAAAAGCAATCTCTCCACGTCTATTCTTTAAAGCTATCTCCTAGCCACTAAAGTACCCTGCATGGAAGCTGTTTTCATCTCAGAGGGTCTTTGTGATTACTTGATCGTGTCTACACTAGGAATACTTTGCTGGAATAAGTGTTTTCTCTGCCAGTGAGTCCTGATTGGTCTTGACAGGCAATCAAAGTTTCCCACTGGGTGATCTGTTATTCAGTCATCAACACACTAAAGTGCAAACTTGAGAAACTAGTTTGATGTGCGTGCCTCCCATCTTTGTGTAGCAGGGGTTCCAAGTAAATAAAGTAGCATCTTGTTTAATGAGAGCCGCGTATCACATTCATCTGTAACTCACTCCAAAAGAAAAGCAAAAGGAAAGACTACTGAGAGTAATCTCATTTTCCAAATAGATATTGATACATGAAATATGCATATAAAGCACTTTCAATATCAAACACTAGAAGACTGGCACAGTATTGTGGATTACAACAGTTCACTAGAAAGCACATTTTCCACTGTACCTGTTACCTTATTCAAGCATAATAGTAGAAACTCATGAGAAGTTCAACTACTGGCCCAGAATAATGAGAGACTGAGGACAGAACAGCTCTATCTGGCTCCAGTGAACTTGTTTCCCTGCAGAACAATTACTTTGATATAATGCAATTCAACTAAACTCCCTGAAAATATGCAAGACAGAATAAATTTTGGACTTGGGTTAACATAATTTTCTTTGGAAATAGTAAAAATCGCAACCTTAAACTTCTACCTTCATATTACTGTGAAAATGGAATATAGTTTACAAAACTAGTTACGGTGAGTTTCATCATGGGCTTAAAATGGCTACGTATTCATTAAGACATCATTTTTTGCAAAATAGCATTTGTTACTGAATGTTGCATTTTTCTTTTCTTCCAACAGAAACATTCCAGAACCCTTTAATGGCTCTATTGTACTGTTTACTTAACTGTTTCTTTTAAGTGATATTGCATTGTATATAATATCCTCAAAAATAAGAGTATAAAAGCCCCTATGCTAACCAATTTAAATCAACACCGTTTCATATATTTCAAATTTACTGGACTCTTTACTCTTTACCCACAAATCCTTTCTCACTTAGCAAGTAATGTTTCTATAACTATCAAGATAATTCCATTAGTACTTGACTTCTGTGTAAGCACAACACCATGAAATAACTATTCTATATTTAAGAGGAATATCTGAGGAATACAGCAATAAATATATCTACTGAGATATTACAGAAATTCATCAATAAAAGGCTTTGCATAAGAAAAGTTGCTAAATCAATAATTTGGATAAGATGCTGCAATTTTTTGTTTATACATGTTTCAGGATTTCTTTAAATTATTATTTGATTGATAGAGTGTTTTATGAGTCAGCTTGCTCTTCGTCTGTTTACAAATTCACCTACTTCTATACAGTAAAATTTCAATATTCTGCGGGTTCTTGTTTCATCTTCTTGCTCTTCCTCCCTCCTCCCTCCAAACTTATAAATCTAATGCTCACAAATGAAACAGAAAACGCAGCAAAGGAACTTTCCAATCCAAACAGAATTAGCACTACAAGGTTAACCCTCTCTCTTGTCATCACTTTCTTAGTGCTGCTGATTCTGGCCCCTCTTTAGAGTTCATTACTGGATACAGTGTTGATTATGTGACAGATAACAAGAAGGCTTTCTTGTTATCTCCAAAACATAATATTTTGGATCTGCCTAGTTTCCCTTTACAACAGATAGATATTTTCTTGGTAATTGTAGACACCCAACACAATCCCAAAACACATGAAGAAGATTAGGAACTCACAAATGAGAGTGATGGGATACTCTGTTAATCACTAGGGAAAAACAAATGTAATTATTTGAAAGAAGATCACTAGCTAGTTTGTTTTGTATCAGAGCTCTTCTAAGTTGTGGCCAAACAATAAACTTCACACAAATAAAAATAAATCAGCTAATCTCATTCAATTTCAGTGATCTTCTCTTTTTCAAGATTTACAAATGTTAATTTAATTTACAAAATGTACAGATGCATGCTTAGGCCTTACTGTTAATAAATATTCAATAGCTGAATGAACTCTCTGGGAATAAAAATTCTTGGAAAATTTGAAGTGACCTAATGAATATGTGAAACGAGTCTTAAGTCCTATAAATTCTCCACCTGCCCACATCGATAAGACCCTGGGGCAATGCAAGTGCAGAATACTTCAGATTTCACCCCAGTACTTGGGTCAGCCCTGAATAACAAGAGGAAACAAGGCATTTAAGCCTTAAGTTTCTTCACAGAATCCTTCCAAAAGAATTACCTTTCCTAACTGCTTTTTACACTCTTCATATACTCATATATGTATGTATTTTAATAGCAGAAAACACTACACGTTACCACAAGATTCTTTCATATTCTTGTGTTTTAACTTTCTATTTGAGGGAAATAAATAAAAGGGAAGTTTAATCTTGCCTGATGAACATAGAGATGAAAAAGTTTTGCAATATTCAAATGCAATAGATAGGTAACACAAATTTTATAATTTCATAAATACTAAAATTAATTCAGTGATGATATTAAAAATGATGTTTAATTTATCCTATTTTGTTTGGTCTGAGTTATTAAAACAAACCTCAAAGTTAATCATAAAAATTCATTCTTTTCTAATGCATTTCTACTTTCTTAAGAGTGATTCTATCATAAGGAATATCATGGCTAGAATCCAATTAGAAAAAAAAAAGTAATTCATACTGTTTGGAGACAATAAATGGTTTACTATAATAAATACAACATATAACACTCATTTTCCTCAAAAAGGCATTCTTAAGTAATTATTTAAGGTTTTTGTGCATTTATCTATGTACAAAATACATCTATGAGGAGTTTCCAGAATTGGAACTCAGACACTTTAACTTTTGTTCCTATAAAAGGTAAAACCGTCACTTCTTTTTCTATTTTTATTTTTTAATTATTCTCAAAATTGCATACTTGCAATGATGTTTTTCTGAATTTTGTTTTAATACAATTTCAGAGATTTGGATGGAAGATAATATTTGAATAACATACCATAACATTTCCTATTACGAGTTGTCTAGGGTAAATTGTTCTCATGAAATGAAAGAAAATGCATTTTCACTGCTAAAGCTTGCTTTGCTATACTCTAGTTATAACTGATAGTCAGATAACAACGGAATTAGCTGGAGATCCCACTCTGAAAACGTGAGCTAGACTAAATACTAACCCTGACTTAATCTAATTGTTTTCTTGATATTCAACAAATGTTAAACACAAGCAGACCACTGCTAAGTAGTGCACTTACACACACACTGGCTTCTGCTTTATGCTTCATGCAGTTATTTCCACATTTGTACCAGCAAAGCTCCAAAGGACAAAAAAAATCAATACTAATATACTGGATCAATTGAAAATTGTTCTTCAGAATATCTTGCTTACTGTGCTGCTCACATAACCTGAAATCATATATGGTAAGTCATCAGTTTTTAGATCATAACACGTCTTGTTTATCTTAAATCAGATCCACCTTAGGAAAATGCATCTTAGCTCAGAAAAGACCAGCAGAAAGCAATTGCATAAAGAAATCATTTAGAAGTCACCACCGACAAGCTGTAGTTCTTCACCATAATAAATGTACTAATAAAGTCCATATTAAATGTACTAGATCCACGACTTTCTGAGCTGATGACTGCTGGCACTATTTAGCTCATGTTAAAGAGATCTTATTTTTCATTGAACTGAAAATTACGTTCCTTTAAACCTGGAACTAGGATACTCATAAAATACTACATTTTCTGAAAATCTTGCCTAACCCTTAAGTGATTAGAAAACAAAACAAAACAAAAAGCATCTCTGCAAGAGATCCAGCCATAATAGTGTGAAGGCAGGCAGATGCAAGGAGGAACAGAATAGGGAAAGAAATATAAGAAATAGAACTGAATGCCATTCTCTTTTGGAAATACAATTTCATAGGAATGATAGTAATGATGGTAGTTTAGGAAAGATTATGACAATCCTCGCATACAAGTCGTCACTTAAAAAAATATGCTCACTGGAAACAAATTTACTATTTGTAAGACTTGATCAATACAGAAAAAAAAAAAAGTAAGACACTGGAGAGTAACCTCAACGTTGATCAATCAGTTTCAGAAATTAAGAAGCTTGAATTAAATTAAAACAGCTAGAAAACAAAAAATAACTTCCATTAAAATGACATATGTAGAAAGCAAGATTTTTATGCTAGAATGAAAATTAAAACCAGCTAGAAATTCTAGTATCTTCTGTAATGCAGCATGTCTTTCTTAGGTGAACACTGAGTATGCAGTGGCATGGTTTTTATGTACTCCTAGTAAACAGTACTGAATCACAGTAAGTTTGAACAAGCAAACAGTTATTTCTATCTCAATGTTTTTCAAGATATGCAATGTTTAAAAAGAACATTACGTTCTTGTCTGAAATATTTTTCAGCTAATTCTAGAAATAATGTTCCAATATTGCTATAGCTGGAAAAGATTATAGGTTTCCTCCTTTGCTTCTGATCCAGCTGGTTCATTCCCAACAATTGACAACAGCTGATGAATAATTTTTTTGACATATTCTTTTCCCTTTCCTGCCTTCACTTCCCTCCTTCAGTCTTCAAAGGAAGAAAAGAACACTGCAACAATAAATTACATTGCCTAAATTAGGAGAGAGACTCAAGCTGCAGTGGTGTTCTTGAAACTACTTTTAAATACAAGTCTTTAAATAAAACGGCAATATATTGTATACTATTGGTACATTTATGACTACCAACTTATAATAATTCAGTTCAACGAACAGTTGACAAGGTGATAAATCCTACATAGCTTGACAAGATGCCCCCACTAAAATTTGTTTTAGCTTATTAAAAAATCCAGTCCATGTTATTTTTGCTGGAACTTGATTTTGAATTAAAACAGAACAGGCTAGGCTATTATCTCAGTTTAAAGATAATGCAGAGATTTGTCTTACCAAGTTAACAACATACTCTACAGGCTTTAATAAAACTATAATTTCATAACCTAGGCTAAAAAAAACCAAAAGCATCTACAGCCAGCAGCATGCAGGAGGTACAATGGACAAAATCTTAGTGAAAAGACAAGTCTAAGGCAAAGTAGCACTGAGGCTTTGACCATTTTGTCCTTCTCTGTAGGGAGTTATCCCACACAAGACTACACAGAAAGATCATTTTCACCACCGAGTTGTTATACTGTCATTACTGGGATGGTCTCTGCAGGTAGCAATCAATGAGACACAAACGTTTCAGTATGGATTGGCAGGTGTTTTTCATCTCCGTTTAAAGAGAACAGAGAAATAAAAACAGCATGCAGAAAAGATGCCACTATTATTTGGTCTAGATCAGTCAAAATTCAGCTAAAAGAGAAATAATTCTTCACACCCATACATCTCATTGCTGACATCTTTTTCACATCATTTATTGGAATAGAAGGAGACTTGTAAAAAAGAAAAACAGGAGAAGTCAACATCTATTACATTTTAAATTTGCAAAGGTATGCATCAAAGTTATTAGACCACCAAAATAATATTTTATGAATTTCAAAATGAGCATTCAACAGAAGAATCTTAAAAATACAGCTTTTGTAAGGAATCAAAGTAGCATTTAAAAATGCTGTTAAAGGATCAGCTTGTTCCAAAATAATGCTACTGTGCCATTTCCCCATGATTTCTGCCTAGAATATGTTACATAATGTAGTTGGATTTATTTTTGCATTGAGGACAGAGACGGTAAATGCTGTTTATATTTCTTTATAATTAGAGCTAACAGAAAGGGCTCAGTGCTTCAGAAGAAAACCCAGCCAAAGCAAACAACACAAAACAAAATGAAAAACCTTGCAGGTCTGAAAGTGTTCATCCAAGAAACAACTGAGAATAAAGATAATCCAAACACTTGTATGGATAAAAGCTGCTGAAGTCTAATTTTAGATCTTTTTAAAGCTTCAAAAACATATTTCTGACTGCTGTATATCATAGTTAGATGCATTGAGACTATTCAATTCAAGGATACTATTTAGGGAAAGAGGCCTTGGTTTTTTCAAAGTAGCTTATTAATATGAAATTAAAAGATTAAGCAGGGTAGGTGGAGGAATATTTTACAAATTCATGCAAATCACCCTGATGGATTATAAATATGTGTGTAAATCTAAAATAAAATAAATGATTTCACTGAGAGTCTGCAGTATGTAGCAAGTTATGGCCCTGAGAAAGAACCATGTAAAACACCATTTGATGCTGCTCAGCCAGGCACACATAAAGGCACATTGCACCAATAATATTTGACAACACTGGCTGTGCTTTTTCTGCTTCAGTGGCAAGCTCGTTCAAATTCCAGGCAAAGCAACACACAAATAGCATATAAGCAGCTATACTGTCAGCATCATCCATTCAAAGCAATGACCACACTGGTTTCCTAATAAGCATACTTCACATTTCAGGTTTGAACTGATGAAATAACAAGAAGGGGAAGAAGAAAAATCTAACTAGCCTTGGGCCATCAAAAAGACATCATGTGAAAACAAAATTACCAACACTTAGCCTTCTTTCAACTTTTATGTCCAGTAAGCACTTATATTTTTTTCAGTTCCAATGCACTTATTTTTTTCCCCAGCAACTACAAGGTACAGCTCAACAGAGCTTTCAGTAAAATGGCTTTCACTTCACTTTAAGAAATGGAGGCAACTCAAAGTACTCATTTTGTTAGCTGTATTTTCATAACCACTGGTAAGGAAAAATACCGAGCTATGTAACAACATAATAAGGAAGCTTGAGACATGAATAATTTCCTGTACAGTGTAATTTATATGCATTATGAGAATGATGTGTGCTGAAGTCAGGAAGGGACAGACTCCTACAACTTTCACAGTCACAACAATGAATCACTTTGGTTTATTCTCAACAAAAGTATTTCCATTCTTAGGCTACAGCAACAATACAGTTTGGTTTGCACACCATCCTTTGTGCTTTCTTTTGTCTTTCCCTGATGCTGGAGTGAGAGGAGAAGCATGATGATACTTGATGTCTGACAGAGGTTTTAGCCCAGGGCCCACCCAGGCTTCTCCTTGGCCTGAGATGTTTGACCTTATTTAACTCACCTAAAAACCTCTGATCAGCAACAGAGTCCAGACAGAGACTGAGCTTCCTCTGAACTGGGACATCAATGCAGAGTCCTAGGAACATTCTGCAGTCCTTTGGGAAGCGATGGTTAAACTTAGAAAGCTGTAATGCCTCTGCCATTGTGTGGGGACAGTAACAATCTATAGCTCTCATACCAGTTCAGGGCAAATCAAAAAATGAGAGGCTTGAACCACTCTCAGTACTGATGACATCTTTTCACAGACTTTATTCACTTTCAGTCTCATTTCAGCAGTAGTAGCTTGGAAATGCTCCATACCCAAAAGCCTTTCTTCAGATGCACAGGAGTTCTGTGCCAGCCATGGCACAGGGGCACTCTAGACTGAACTTTACAAAGGCCAGCCTTAATTAGCAGCCAAGCTCCAAGAATTCAGAAGTAATTCACTTGGGGCTTTCCCTAATTCTGCAACTGAAAGCAATGGGATGGTATGGCTTAAGAGTAACTAACTATCCAGCTGGAGAATTGGAGGATTCAAAAGCCTGGTTTAAACAGTTCCAGCCAGAAGCCCATCAGTCATTACTGCTAACACTCACACAGTGTTTCAGGGTCTAACTGTTTGGAAAGTACAACTCATTTGTAAGTATCATTTAAGTGAATGCTACCCTTTTCTCCCTTGCCAGTACCTAGCATTCACCAGAGAAGTGAGGGAAGAACAAATTTTTCCATTGATGTTGTTATGTCAGACTACTACATAGCTTCTTCCCACCTCCTCCATTCCATCCCTCCTGGGAGTTCTGTTCCTAGCATTCTTCAGCTCCAGAGAATAAAGCTGGCTCCCATGTGAAAAGAGTATGGAAGAAACTCATCTTTGGTGACAGATTTGGGTAATACCTGTGGAGCCAAACGAGGCCTATCTATATTTCACATTTGATTTCCCTCTTCCTTCCTGCTCACACGTAGATATAACAGAATGTTGTACTATATGTAGCTTCTTCAAGCTTGTGTTCTGATAATAAATAATCAGTGTTAAGCTACCGCACTGTTTATGTTCAAATTGACCCTGGGTATTTAATATTAACTATATTTGTTTATTAACAAAACGGCATCAAGTAGTCAATACCATTACTAAATCACTAAAATGTAACAGTTAGATTACATCACTTTCCTGCAATGAAAGCTCTTCATCTAGGAAAGTGCATGAATGTGCCTGGAAATCAGTGCTGTTTGGAAGGGAAGTTGGAAAAGACATCTGACCTGTGCCCAAGTTCTCTATTTTGTCTGAAATTATCCTATCTCTTAACTTAAAACCACATCCTGATTGACAGCCCAGCCTCATTCTGTCTGCCCGCTGGGGACAGTCTGTACTTTCAGTCAGTATGAGGACACTCTCAGCTCTCTCTCCCAGCCTCACTGACATATACAGCAAACAGGATGAACGGTTTAAATGAAAATATAAGGTTAAGACAAAAAACACTGCACTAATTAACTCTTTGGATTTTTACAAATATGTGAAGCTGTTCATCTTCCATAGTTAGAGTCCATAATCAAAGACAACCTAAGATCGCCAGGGCAAATTGCCAAACACCAGCTGTAGGTTTTCACAGAATCACAGAATTGTAGGAGTTACAGAATTGGCAGAGTTGGAAGGGACCTCCAAAGAGATCACTGAGTCCAATCCTCCTGCTAAAGCAGGTTTTCATTTATAACAATTAGTTTGAACTGTCAAAGAGTTCACAGCAAGTTTATTTGTCGTTGTTTTGGGGGTTTTTTTGTTTGTTTGTTTGGTTGTTTTTTTTTACATTTTTACTTCTTCTCCCCAAGAATTCAAGTACAGAAGTGAGCTGGAAGGGCTGGAGAATGCTGTCAGCTTTGTTCAAAATCTGATATTGATTTTCCTAACTTCCAGCCTCCCACTGGTCTGTAATACTCAGATTAGCAATTTTGTCACTTCTCACTTTTCTGCATTCAGCTTTTGTACTGCTGTAAAGATTTAAGTAAATTCCAAATTGAATTTTTGTATATCAATCACAAGCTCTTGTTTGCTTAGATTTTCTTACACAATACTTCTGGCATCATACTCTCTAATCCTTCAGTACAACTGCCACTGTGGGAGAACATATTTTAAGTTACATTGTAATTAAAACTGTAGTTTAATTTTTGAAAGTTTATAAATGAAAATAGCTTGGTATTACTGTAGATCCATGATTTGTAGTCTTAGTACAGAAAACAATATAATAGGATCTTCTAAAGACACCAAATAATTAATTATAGATTTCATTTCATTTAACTTACATCTTCAAATATACAAGTAAGAAAACCTCATGAACATAGTCTCACTTTTGCCTCAGTGTAAAGGACACTCAACAGAAAAATGCCTAAAAACAAAAACTGTGTGTGTCTAAGAAGCCAATGTAAATTTTTCCACAACGTACTTCTACAGAATGATGAATTCTCAAGAGATTTAGAAAATAAGGAGACAGAAGAATGAAAGATTTTTGCTTAGGATGGAGAAAGTTTTTAGAGCTGCTATCTACTATTTAAAAAAATATCTCCTAACATTAGCCTTATCACAATGCCTACTAGATAGTGTTATGACCTACAATAGCTTAGTATTTGTTTGGTTTCTTTTCCACATACTGCTATGATGTTCAGTAAAAGCTGTATTAAGCCAAGTTAGGTTTCTAATTTTATTTTCAGTTATAAACTGAATTACATTGGCAGAGTTCTATGAGGAAAACTGCATATTAGTCAAGCAAAATGTTCTAGCTCCAACTAATAACACGAAGCCATCAGTTTCATCTCATTAAATTCACTCCTCTCTTTTACAATTAAAAAATTATAAGTGTAAAAATAGGAACATTTGAGTAGATCATCTATCAGTAAATTAAATGCATTTTTGCATTAATTTGCAATTCTATATTTGACCTTGATATTTTCCAAGGTTCTGACAATCAAAACAGCAAAACAGTTTGCTGCAAACAACTACTAACCAGATTTCTTGAGAAAGGAAGATGGCACAATATTAAATGAGTTTTTGAAAATAGGCTTAACTCCTTCAATAGAAGTAAACTGTCAATTAATGAAAGTCAAACAGATTCTTTATGCTTTCATGGCAGTCATTTAAATCTCAACACAATGCTCTATTAAATCCTATAATTGATTTTTTTTCTTGCTTTGCCCCACTGCTTAATGAGTATGATTTATATACTGAATTTAATAAAGATGTAAATTCAGAATTATACTGTGAAAGATGTTTATCTCCAATTCGCAGCTTATGAATTTTGTCATATGGAGAGATGCAGAAGAAACTATTTTAAACACTATGTGATAGGCAGCAATTTCAGGCCTATTCTTAAGAACTGTCAGTACTTCTGATTATGTGACTGTTTATTGTGCCAAATCTGTTTGCCACTGAAATATCCACACTGCCTATCTTCCTCAAATTGATTAAAAATATACTACTTGGGGAAAAGACATTTTGGAGAAAAAAATCTTACAAATCTTTCATGAAGAAGTTTTGCTTTCCCACCTGTTTCCACTCTGGCAGACGGTTCACCTTGGTACCAGAAATGTGTTGATTTCTGTGAAGTGTCTAAATTTGGCTAATCAAGGAACTTCTAAATAATTCTTAGTTCATCTATTTGCAGTACAGACAAGAGATCAGCAGCTACATTCCTATCACTGAATTTCCATCTGCCATCCACTTTTTCCAGCTGAGAACTGGAAGGACCAAGGACTTCTACTGTACAAGAGAAAACCTGAAATTACAGTACAGAAACCTAGAGTAAAAGAACTGTCTTTACTGTTTGATGCCATACAGGCAATAGAAGGCATGAAAAAGCAAGGAAGACAGACTTGACTGATTTTCAATCAGAAAGAAAGGGTTAGATAAAGACAGAATTGTTTCCCAGGGGGGTGGCTGAATGTTGCTTATATGCATATCTGTCCTGGCATCAACACTAGGCAAGAAGACTAGACAGGAAGAATGAAAGGAAACTGCTGGCAGTGACGATGGAAACAGCCAGACCAACAGCACATGATGGAAAGGTGAGTCAAAGGAGAGAAGGGACAGAAGGCAGGAAGGATCTGGGACAAAATAATGGATGGACATACAGACTGGCAAGAGCACACAAGAATGTGGCAAGCTATTACGAAGAACACAGGGAAAACTGTGCACATGTAGAAGAACTGTTACAGATGGAAGAATTTCAGAGGAAAGAATCAGGAATTGCTGAAATAGAAGCAAAGTGCTTCTATTAGTGCTTCTATTCTATATTCTAACAGAAGCACTACCCTACAAGTATATGGCTTTGAATTCAATTTCTCAGTACTCTTCTGCTCTCCTCAAATAACTGTGAAACCTGCTGTGTCTCGACTTCTTCCAATTTTAAATCCCTCCAAGTGAGGTTTTTGATGCATTTTATACTACAAAAAAAACTAAAAACAAACAAACTAAAAAAACTAAAAAAAACTAAAAAAAAAAAAAAAAAAACCAACAAAAAAAAACAACAGTATTTTACAAGAATAAAGATGTTAAAGGTCTTGTGCTCACTGGACACACAGTGAACGGACACTTCTGTGCATTATGTGCCTTGCTGAACCATTTATAAAATGGAACCCAAACCTTTACTCTTTTCACATGCATGCTACAAGTTTCTTAGGGTCTGGGAACCATATTATTACTCTTAGCAGATTATAAAGTTAAGTAACACAGAAAAAAGAAATAATGACCTCATCTTCAGATAATGACTTGAACACATGTAAATATTCCCCTAAACAATGAGGAAAAGACAGAACTCTGAACGTCTGCTCTTTTCCTGTGTATTGTCCATTTTGCTCATATTTTGCAGTGCTCTGCCTCAGTCAGTTTAGGACATGATCAACTAAAATCACTTATACTGAAGCTAGTGGAAAGATTTGCTTATTACTACCAATCCTCAGTTTCTAAATTTCAGATTTAAAAACTACACTGATTTTAGTCTATGTGTTAGATGCATTTACAGTAACTCCACAGTGTGATGAAACTCAATGAATTATATGAAAAATACATGAAAAATTTGTTGGAGTGTTTTTAGTAACAAATTATTTCCATTCCACACTTCCACTTGTGGCCATTAAATATTAACACTTCTTTCAGTATTTTCATCGTTACACAGCTATACCTTATTAGTTTGCTGTTTTAACATCAAAACAGGAGAAACCAATCATGTTGCATCCTCATGTCAGGAACATTCACATATCAAAATACACAAATGTTATGGTACATGCATAATTTAATAGATAGATACAAATTTTCATAAATAAAAATAATAGATGTACATTTTACCCCCTCACACACCCTTTTGCTACAGCCTTGTATATCTCTGTGGAAAACAGTCCATTTGGTTTATCACAACAATGACAAAGCCCAAATTTAGTCTTTTTCTAAGTACAACATACTGAGCATTTGTTTTCCTTTTCTACAGAACTGAAATTGCGTTTTGTTTCCTATCTTGAAATAACTGTTTCCCTTTCATAAAGAATACTTGTTGGATACATAATTTTGAATAATAAAAAATCATAATATCATGAAAGCAGTATTTATAACGATAAGGAAATCATGTATAGAACGCTACTTCCATTGCGACATGTAAGATCCAGGCTCTCCAGTTTCTAATGTCACTGCGGAATACAGGATGAATATTTAAAAATACTGCAACACAAAGAATATTCTGCTACAACTGAGCTTCTTACCTTTCTGGGTGTTCACACTCACTATATATTCACTAACCATCCACTCTACTTTGTTGTTATTCATATACGAAGAATAATACTAACTCACAATGAAATAAGTTACCACAACACAGAATTTACTTGCATATTTTTAGATAGTTTTGAAATCATATATTCATATCTTTTGGAAACTGTTCCGTGTGTTTTCTCACCTGACGCACTCACTGCATCACATTTTATTCAGACATACGACATATGATATGTCAGTTACAACATATCATAGACAGAGCATTTTCAAGCCAATAAAATCATTGATTTGTAACCCATTAGTTCATTTTAAATGTTCAGTGTATCCAAGCATAACTGCTTGTGCCCACTGCCCCTTGTTTTGTCACCACCAAAACTAGCCAGGCCACCTGCCCTTCGGATATTTATAAGCACTGATAAGATTCCCTCTTAGTGTATTCCAGACCGAACAGCCCCAGGTCTCTCTGCCTTTCCTCATATGGGAAATCATCATCTTCCTGGCCCGCCACTGTACTCATTCAAGTAGTCCCCTGCCTTTCTTGAACCTAGGAGACCAGAACTGGGCGCAGCACTCCAGATGCTCTGGCCTTACAGAGTAGAGGGGGAGGATAACATCCCTCCACCAAAGGATACCACTGGCCTTTTGGCCACAAGGACACACTGCCGGCTCATGGATGACCTGCTGTCCACCAGGACATCCAGCTCCTTCTCTGGAAAGCTGTTTTCCAGCAGGTCAGCACCTAACCCATACTAATGCATGCAATAATTCCTCCCCAGGCTCAGGACTCTACACTTGCCATTGCTGAATCTTCATAAGGTTCCTCTCTGCCAAATTCTCCAGCCCGTATAGGTCTTCTGACTAGCAGCACAGCTTTCTGGTATGTCAGGCATTCCTCCTAGCACCCTTGTGTCATCAGCACCCTTGCTGAGGGTGCTCTTTATTCCTTCATTCAGGTAATTCATTAAGATGTTAAACAAGACCAGACCTGTTACTGTCCCCTTGTCCCTAGGGAACTCATTAGCTACAGGCCTCCATATAGACTGTGCCAGTGATCAGAATCCTCTGAGCTCTGTCAATCAGCCAGTTCTCAGTTCACCTGAATGTCCACTCATTTATCCCACACTTTCCAAACTTACCAATGAGGATGTTACGGAGACAGTGTCAAAAGACATGCTGAAATCAAGGCAGACAACATCCACTGCTCTTCTCTCATCCATGCAGCCAGTCATGACATCACAGAAGGCTACCACCATGACTTCCCCTTGATCAACTATTACTGCATTGATTACACCAAATAATCTGGACAGTAAGAATTTATCACATAGCAACTGAATGATTTGAACAATGCCTGTGCTTTACACGTTTAGTAGCATTTTCAAGGGAACTGATGTGGCAAGCTGTTTTCCTTTTCAGCCTCAGATTTGATAAGTAGCAATATGCAGAGGGTTATGGACTATTTACGTTCTGTTGTCCGGAGTAGTTTATCCTGCAACTTCATTTAGTCAAATTGAGTTTGCTTTTCCAGTCTAACAGATAACTAGATTTTTCTGAGCCAGCTCAGTGAAGTCTATAAACTAATTCTTACGTTCAGAAAAACTCAAGCTCTTTTTCAGCAAGTCCTGCACAGCATTTATAGGGGGCAAAACCTCTATCACACAATCACAGAATTGTAGAGGTTGGAAGAGACCTGTAGAGATCATCGAGTCCAACCCCCCTTCCAAAACAGGCTCCCTACAGCACACTGCATGGGTAGGTGTCCATGGTCACGTTTTATCCAGAACGTGACGGGTGAAGGAGACCTGGCAATAAGAAACTGGAACAAAGGAGAAAAAAGGAGAAAATGCTCAGCACTGAAGTCAGGGAAAATAGGAAGAAAAAAGAAATGAGAAAAAAGAAAAGAGAAAAAAGAAAAGGAGACTATACAGTGATTATTTAACAGGGAATAAAATACTCCTCAATGGAAAATTTGTGAGAAGAGTAGCATCATGTAGAAAAATAAACACAGAATAAGGGAAGTGAAATTTATTTATTTATTTTAGAGAAAGCTGCCTTATCCAGCTGTTTGAATGTAATGCTTATTAAGTATCTAGCCATTTCTAGCAACAAAAATATAATAAGATTGATTATTTTTGACAGTAAAAGGATGACACAGCACCTTCTGGAACTTACTCTACATATCTATGTGGCCATTCTAGTTATTTCCTGCTTGAAAAATAGATATGAATTCCCTTTCAAGTTCATTAATATGACTAAAATCCAGACATGTTTTACATCTGTTTTTCCAGTGATTCAGAATGGATGCTTTCCAGATGGTTAAAGGATCTATTGGTGATAAAGAACTTTCATTTTGTTTGAATGGCAGTTTCAAATATATTTTTCATAATACAACCCAGTTTGTGCTTTCAGAAAGCAGCTGTTCTGAAAAGCTATAAGGATAGTATCTTCCCGAGGATCTCATCTTGCACATTTTAGTCAGGAAATCCCTTCACTGGAGAGAAAAAAAACCCACAAAAATATCAAGGTTTGTGAAATTACACTGACCTTGAATAAAACTTCCTTAAAATAAATATTTGAAAATAAAAATCAAATTATTTAAATATTATATTGAGAATGTCAGAGATTTGATTTAAAAATAATACTTATATTTCATATCACTTGGCTTATATATTTTGCATACTAATTCAGGTTAAAACATGATACAACATGTATATCATGAGAACTATGAGATAATGATCATAAATTAAAACAAGGAAGTTCTAACTGGATATGAGGCTGAAATAAATGAATAAATCACAAAATGACAATTAATCATTGGCACAAGTTGCCCAGAGAGAATGCAGAATCTGTTCTGTGAGTTTTTTTCCATACTTGTAACAGTGCTTTTGGGCAGGAGGTCAGGCTGAACGACTCTCAAGGTCCCTTCCAAATGAAGCAATAATGTGATTATGAGGTTTAAAGTCAAGAGAATTATCTCCATAGATCACTTATAGGAATGTTGTTTGGTTCCTTAAACACGTACATTTGCCATACTGTCAGAAAGATACAAATTAGAAAAAAAGATGCAGTATTTTGATTGTACGTAAAAAAAGATACGGCTTTGCCAAAATTTTGTCTTTATTTGAGAAAGTTTTTCTTATTCTTATGTCAGAGTAACTTGTTGATCCCAGCTCTCCTTGTTCCATTGAGCACTGAAGGCCCAGTTGGAAATTCCTGAATCTTTTCCCATGTTCCATGTTTCCCTTAAGTTCCCAATGCCCCACCTACCCTGCATTCTGACAAGGTATCACTTTCTCGACTCCCACAATTGCCACTGAGAATTCACATTCTAGCATAATTCTCTATTTTCTTTATTCCTTACTATATTTTTATTAATAAACCCATTGTATATTTTACTTTGAAAATCCTTGGATTCAGTTGGTCTTCCTTCACAGGGCATACAAGTCCCTCCGTCTGTAAGCATATATATAATAAAAATTACTCAGTACATTTCAATTCACAATCCTAATACTAATGTTGCAATTATTTTTCTGTTTGAGAAAAATATAAACATTGAAAGTCATGACTTCCTAGATGAAATGAGGAAAAAGTATTATGACCAAGAAGTATTTCCTCATCCTCATAGCTTTATCATTTACCATCATCCTGAAATCACCACTACACCCCCTGTTAATGAGAATGTTTGATACTGAGATTTTGAATGAAAAATAAGACTCAAACTACTATGTGAAAAAGAATTGTATCTGTGCTCTGCTGGAAAAGCGTAGCTGTTGTAAGTATAAAATGATTCCTAAGCTTCAAAAATGAAATTAATGAAACAGTTACATAGAATATTTTATCACAAGTAATCACAAAAATAGGGATTTATTGTCCCAATACTTACATCCCTTGATGAAAAAGTGACAGGCAGGACACACAGAATCATGGAATATAATCACAGAAACACCAAGGTTGGAAAAGACCTGTAAGACCATTCAGTCCAACTATCTATCTATCACCATCTATCACCAATAGTTCTCACTAAACCTTGTCCCTCGACACAAAGTCCAAATGTTCTTTGAACACCTCCTGGGTCAGTGACTCCACCACCTCCCTGGGCAGCCCGTTCCAGGGCCTGAACACTCTTTCAGGAGAGTAGTATTTGCTAATGTCCAGTAGTGCTGATAATGAAATGAAGTATCTTCTTACTCGTATTTCTAACTAACAACAAAAGTAATGCTGCAAATATGAATAAATTCACATGTATCCAAACGGGAAAAAAAAAACCAAATCACCTAAAACCAACTCTCTGTACAATTTTTATTACTATTTAGAAATCACAAATCAAAACTCTCAAAATCTTCTTGGAAAAAAAAAATAATCAGAATTGTGATCAGCCTAAGCTTTAAGCTATTTGTTACTCTCCCCTAATTCTGCAACGATGTTTAATGCGCAGTTTCAGGGCAACGTAGGGCAGCTAAACAAACAAAAACTGACGGAGTTTTGTTTCTTTTAGAAAAAACAGGGCAGTTGAATTTAATCTGTTTATTTTTCACATCATGTTAATAAGGTATTACAAATATAATAATCATATTACTACTATTATTAACAAGACAAACTTACATTTGTTATTAATGAAACCAAAAAGAACAGTAGCCTCTTATGACCAGCTTTCACGCAGGTTCTATTCTCACCACTGCAGTCTCCATGATCTGAATAATTTTAATAAAATTAGGTACATAATAAAAAAAGGCCCTGAGAGAAAAGACTGAAACTCTTATATGTATAATAGATGCTGTTTTAGAAAACAGTAACTGTTTCTCTAAAGGCATTTAGAGCTTACCATAAAACTTGGGGAAGTAAAAATAAACCATGAGAGTAAACTGAAATGATTACTCTAGCCAGAGAGAACTGCCTAACTTGGGAATCTAATCTTAGTGAAGCCAATAAAGATGCAGTACACAGGTGCAAAATATGTAGGCTAAGATTAATTTTGACTATCAAGGCTACCAATATACTTCTTACATTACTTCTTACAGCTAATGGTAATTAGCTGGTGGACACTTATCTGCCTGGAAGTAAGAATGCAAAAAAACTTTTGTTTTTAAAACTGCATAATTATTTGTAAGTAATCATGGGAACCAACTTAACCAAAACATCCTTTTAAGCAAAGCTTAATACACACTTCATCTCTTCTCTTCCAAAGCCTTTTCTTTCTTCCCCAGGCCTTGACATAAAATATTAATTTAGGTATAAAGAATGAATTTAACTTTCACTATGGAATGGAAAATAGCAGTGAAAGCAATAAGAACAGATCCTTTTAACAGCTGCATTCTACCCCCCACTGAAATTGAGATAATTATACACAGCCCACAAAACAACTGCAATATATAGTGACTTTTGATATAGGGCTTTCACCTATTGTTCCCACTTCTAATAAAGTCCATTATTCACTCACTTTTATGTTCTGAAATTTCATGAGACCATGAACATACCCTACAGTAAACAGCATTTTAAAAACACAGTCATAAATTTTAAAAATAAAAAGCCACCTTTTCAAATGTCACTTGGAGAAGTTTACAGAATTACAGAATTTAACTCTTTTATATGGAAAGGTATTTTTGATTCTTATAGTAGGTAGCTAGGATAACATCTTGGGATAAAATTTACATGTAGATATCACTGTTAAAAGACATAGAAATGAACTAATGTCTTCTCCTATGATTTTAAATATCTAAATCACCAGTCTAGAGAAATCAGGCTTGATGAAACCGAATATTTATTAATAGCCAGCAAGTGACAGAATGATGAACTAGAGGAAGTTAATTAATAAAACTCCTTCTTCTAGGTTATCTCTGATATGTATCTTTAATTAAAAAGCTAAAAATGTTAACTGTGTGTCATGACAGCTCTGCTGGGACAAACAGGTGGCATTTTAGTCGCTGTATTTCAAAGGCATCACATAATGCTTTGAATCTGACCTGAATCTTTTGCTCAGTCTCTGGGGAAGAGCCATCCTCTGGGCTCTCCTTAAGTAAGCTTAGCTCAGTTTAAAAAGGAGTATTATTGTAACCTGGGGGGCGAACTGATTGCCTATCTTGATAACATGCTATTCACTGCGAGCACCACAGAAAACACTGTGCATGTTTCCACAACCAGGCACGTAGACAAATGCTTAAGCACCAGGAAGGTGCAGGAGCAAACACAAGTAGATTGCAACGCATTACCTGACTTCCTGCCAGGTATGTGACAGCTTAGCAGCTGTCTATCTGCCAGTGATGACAGAAACAGCCATTTTCCTTAAAGTGTGGGGTCTCCTGGCATGTACAGTGATAATTAAAATTTCCTGAAGCTATTTTCAAGATCTAGAGTTTCTAGGTTTACAAGGATAGGCAATATGGATACTGAAATGATCTACTGAACATGTGCGCGTCCAAATTCAATAAATAAACACAGAATAATCATTAAATATATAGAATCATAGCATCACCAAGGTTGGAAAAGATATACGAGATCATCCAGTCCAACCATCCACCTATCACCAATAGCTCTCACTAAACCATGTCCCTCAAACACAACGTCTAAACGTTCCTTGAACACCTCCAGGGTCAGTGATTCCATCACCTCCCTGGGCAGCCCATTCCAGTGCCTGACCACTCTTTTGGAAAAGTAGCATTTCTTACAGAACATACAAACTAAGATACATAACATCAAGAATAATGTCAATCAAGTATAAATGAACAGGGAAAAAAAACACACACACACACAAGGAAAAGAAAGAATAAAAAAGAAAAAAATACTGAAATAACCAAGAAGAAAAACCAACATAATTGAAGGGAGTAAGAGCCACTAGAACAGCTATCATCTTTTTTAGCAAGCAAGCAGCTTCTTCTAGCCAGTAGTCACATCTTACCTCGCAACAACTATTAACTTCTGTGGAAAAGTGCTTTATACTACACTGAACAAGAGGAACTGCCTTCTCTTGGAAAATTAAATAAGAGTTTTGTGAAAAGCCACTAGGGAACTGGAGTATCTAGCCACAAAACTTCCCCATATCGGCAAACATTTCTCAAATGAACACTTCTGTAGATTGTGAGTTGTGGCAAAAAGAATTTTAAAAAAATATTTTAAAAAGATATGTCTGTAAATTTCAGCTCACAGAGAAGTATCACTGGCCCAGCAGCACCAGATAATGGCAAGGAAAACAAACTACCAAGAAAAAAACACAACTAAGAGACAGAAGATTGTGAATACCAAGGAAAATGTATTTGTAGACATTAAATAGACAGTGAAGTCCAGCTACACAGAAATACATACACCCTCTTTTGTAGTCAAGTTACTCAAGCATGCATTGCTTAAAGGTACTGAAAACGAATGATGTGTAGCTCTCCCAAACCCTACTGAATTATAATTGCTTACTAACAGTATACAGAAAAATCGTATACAAGACGCACGTGTAACAAACATTAGTATAAGCCACATACATCTAACTGTAAACACATCTGAGATGGCATTCTACGTTATTTCAACAGCAAACATTGCTTACAGATCAGACACCATTTGTTACTGCCAAACACTCATTTATTTATTTATTTTTTTAACCAGGCACGCTGTAAAAGAAAAATGTAAAGCATTCTGAATGGCTACTTTTATTTGGGTAGAAGTGACAGACCTTCTACAGAAAATGTACAGAAGGTCATGGTAACCGTAAGGGAAAAATGACAACCAGCAATTTTTCATTAGGGTATCTGAAGGAGCTTACTGATCTTGTTCGTATTTTGACAGAAATATCAGGTGCATTCTTCGAGTGCATTCTTCTATTTTTTGTCGCTGCTTTTGTTTACCAATATAGCTAACCAACACAGCTATTCTTCTCACTATACCTTTTCTACATTTTTAGGAGCTTAAGAACATTGTTCTCAAGCCTCTTCTTTTCTTACATACAGTACTATTACCTCTTACCTTATATCATGAAGTTGCATATATTTATCACTTTCGCAGCGTTAGTTTCTGCTCATTCTTATTTCTTTAATTTCAATCTCTTAGGCTCTCTGAGAGAAACTGAGGGTACCAGTTTCATCAAATATTAGAAGACCAACTAACCCAGTCAGAGAAGAGGTAACAACACGTGTTAAGGACCTTTAATAAATGCAGTTACTATGGAGATTCCTTTTTTAACATACATAACTGTGATATTTCATCCTTCTTCTCTGCATTAACACTGCAAGTCCCTGGTTCTTTTTTGGTTCTTTGGTCTTTTGTTTGGTCTTTGGTCTTTGGTTCTTTTTTGTCTAGCTCAATGTACCATATTTACTAACTGTAAGCGGCCTAGAAAATTTCTAGTCCTTGAAAAACAAAAGTGCAAATCATTTCTACTGCCACCACACTAAGACCAAGCATGAAAACTGGCCTTAAGAAGAAAACCAACATGAGAGTTGATGAATGCTTTTATTCAGTAACATTCAGATATTTTCTGTTCTCACATTTTTGGACTTCGCCTTGGTACGAGTCACGTGCTTGTTTTCTTATTACATCTAAAATTGTAACTGGAGCCTGGGGTTCATTGTCTCCTCCTGCTTAATTCTATGAGAAGTGCTAATTGAATTTCAATTCACTTGTAAAAAAAAAAAGCTTATACACATAACCTTAATCATGTGAAAATTATTTCTAAATTCACTCTTTTAGAAGACTCCCATAAGGCAGGTTGCACTGTAGTGTGTTACCAACTGACACAGCTCAGTTCATTTTAAATCTGAGTTTCAAGTTCTTAAATGAATTGTCCAATTACCCTGTCATAATTTTCATAGGCATCTTCTGCTAAAGAAGTTGTGACAGCACTTATATTGTATCCCTAATAAACTGATGAAGCAACATTTTGGAAACCAGAAATATGCAAGGCTGAACAGGGCCACATGCATGCTGGTTCACCTGAAAGCCACTCATTACATTTAGTCACAGCAATGCTAAATGCTACAGAAATGACTTTACTCAAATCTCAATCAACTTCATGTAGAATCCCCAGAGAATGCTTTAATGTCTCCTAGTAGCTGTGATGTTTTAAAGCAGCAATGATTCACAGCTGTCATACAGCTTTTACACTACGAACTGCCTTCCTTGTACCAACCAACTCGTGACATTCTCTAATTTACAGTCTCTTTTCTGCCTTTATTCACCAATATATTAACTCACAAAACTGGTTTATTGGTCAGTAAACAGCTTGCTCAACAGTTTTTACTGAAGTCTCTCTCTATAGGCACACGCACACACACACACACACACACACACTGAAAGCCTCCTATTGCACAGAAATGGGAATGCTGTTTCTGGAAAAAATAGTGGCTTGCCTGATTATCCAGTTGCATTTTCAGTGTTGCATCTGTACCACTCATTTGACTGATAGCTGCACTTTGGTGTTGCTGTTTTGGGGAAGCTAACGCTGAAGAGATGCTATAGCCTCAATTTATTTCATCGTAATAAATAAGAGGACACTTAGGATTAATAAAATGAAGTTTTATTTCTTTGGTTGGTAGAAACAAGCAGATCATTTGAATAAACCTCCATGGTTTCAGAATCTTATTAGAATATTTCTGGTCTTGTATACTAAATCTTAGAGATCCCATTTCAGAAGCCTTTTACTATGTTTTTAGTAATATACTTTTACTCATTTATAACTCCTAACATTCATTTTCTCTGAGAAAAAGAAACCTTTTCTGAGGCTTCTGGTTGATTTCTTTTGAATCAGCACAGGAGCTTCAGCTGAGAGGAAGCTATATGACAACTAAGAACATAATGTTCCAGGAAAACAGAGAAAAAGGGAGAGAGAGACACAGCAAGCACAAGAGGGAGAAAGAAAAAGCACTCATACCTGCATGCTAAAAGAAAAGGAAGTAGTATAAACTTTTTTTTTTTTTTTTGCAGTCTTACTAAAATATCTAATCAGCAAAAAACAGCAGCTCTTCAGACAGATCAAAACTAGCATGCAATACACAGATAAATTAGGGAAAGTACTATATACTAAAGTTAAGGGTTTAACTACCAGCAAAAGGGCAGTGAGATAATATATTCATGGATCATCTCTAAGTAAAGAGCTCTGTCTGAGGCAATGTAAGGTGCTGCCTCCTGCCATAGTGCACAGACCAGGAAGCAGCTCCAGAAACAAAGCTACAAAAAAAAGACTGTTTGGGAGGAAGGAATGTCCATGTAACTCCAAGCTGATGTCAAAGAGCACACTTGGAGCAGATATAAAAGTCCAGTTCACTCACTGTTCACAACAGCAAGATACCTGGGCATCAGGAGGAAGAAATATATAAGCAAAAACAGCTGCTCACTCTCTGCCAAGATACCTGGCTGTGCCACATCTATGATGATGGGAACGGGCACTGTTCCAGCCAGAGTACCTCTTTGCAAGGCCAGGCACAGCCTCCTCACAGAACTCCAGAAGATGTGAGATGAAAGAAGACCTACTTTATCTCTGTTGTCTTGCTTTTGTAAGTATCGTTAAGAAGATAAGGGACAATAGAAATTTCAACAAAACAAGTGGGGTAACTGAGGGACATGAGAGACTTTTTCAAGAGGACTGCAGGTCGAGGTAGCCTAGAAGGAGAACAAAGATTGAAGCTGAGCTGCAAAGAAGAGAGTAGTGAAGGGCAAAACAAGGGTATATAAACAAAAATGAAAGGCAAAAGAACCATCAGAAACAATACAGAGCTAAATGTTATGGTAGTATGTAGCAGATTAGGATAATTATACCACTGATTTCCTCTTCCCTACCCCCATGTCATTATTCAGGCTTTATCTGTAAAGTCTGCTGCATTTCCCAGAAGGATGAATAGGGGAGGCAGGGAGAGCTTATATTAGTAAAAAATAATAATAATAATAAAAATAAAAAATCCAGCAAGGAACTCTGATGTTTGCAGAATCTGCTCACAGACTTACACAGGCATATACCAAGTGAACCAGTATTTTGTTTTCTAAGTCACATTTAACAACAGGAACAACCTCGGCTTCTTTTAGCACACATAAAAAAATAATACAATGGCATCTTCTAAGAAGTATGCTCTATTGGACAAACCAATATTCAGAACAGCTTCAGAATCTGAAATGGTAACGTTAAGTAATAGCAGTGCATAGATCTGCAGCTCTTCAAGGTCTTTGCAATATTGTGATGATATTTCTTGCTCATTCTTTTCTTGCTATTAGCATTCCATTCAAAAAACTATCAATGTCACTACAGAGTGAAGGAAAATGTCATGAGGAAAGGATCGCTATACTAACTGAAAGCTGGTTAACTGAGTCTTTTTTGGAAAAATACTATTTAAAATGTTAAACAAGAGAAACACACGAAGGAAAAACAAACTTCCAGCAATCACATCAAAAAAATACTGATCTATCAGCCACAAAGTACAGTCCAACTACAGAAGGGAAAGCACAGATTTCACACTGTCGCAGAATGACATAAAGCTGTGAAAGCCATTGTGTAAGATCCAAGATTGGGCAGGACAGCATTGCACAGCTCTCCACATGCTTGAAGTCACCGATTCATCTTCAGAGGCAATTAGTGCATGCAAAATTCTACTTGTCACTCAATATAGCAATCCTGCTCAGCAGATTATTAATATAAAGGACAATTATTTCTTCCAATGGAAACAATCTTAAAAATACATGCGAAAATTTTACATACAGACAGCTTGTGAAACTTTTTTGTACTACTGATGGCCTACAACCTATATACAACGTGCCTTTTTTAAAAAACTGTTTTTAAAAGGGATTCAGGTTTCAATTTCTTTCAGTGTTGGCTACTATTAATAAATAGATATGAAATTAATCTGTTAAAGACTAAGGTATGGACTGGTTCCAGAGTGCAACTCTGAAAGGCCATAGAAAGAAAGAAAGGCCATATCTCCAGGCACTGAGAGGCACTGCAAATAGGCAAAATTTAGAGAAAATCGGAATCGACAATGATGCTGAGGCATAACAATTCCTTGTTGTACCAACAGCTGTGTACTGCAAACATTTAGATCTTTCTGAAGAGCAAATGACTTTATATATAATCAGCCAGTGCTTCTATTTTCCTTAAGAAATATCTAAGTGCATAATTACAAAGTTTAGATGTAATTCCCATTTTAAAACCTCCCTCAATGCATATTTGCCCAATAGACCATAACTCTCCAAAAGGAATCATTGTTATCTCCAGGATAAACTATTAACAGTTAAATAGCTATTGGTTAAATAACTAATAGTTTAATGCACTTTAAAAGTCCCTAAAATTATTTTCCCTGAAGTAGAATTAGATCTTTAAATAAACTCTGTTGGTGTTAAGCATTTCATTTAATGATTCAAGCACTGAGACATACTTCTAAGAGCAAAATCCCATTAAAGATGGTTAAGGTTGTACACTCCAAATGACATCTTACTCCTTTTTTTCTTATCTTTCTTCCTAAAACAAATGTTTTCACTTGGCATCACAAGTTACAAGGATGAGTAAAATCGGCTTATGGTATAAACGCAGCTTGGGCACTATTTTTGTTAGAAATGAAAAGGTATTGGGAGACCGATTATAGGAAAGATCAAAGTATACTGCTGTACAGTACTGGCAGAGACCTCCAGGCTATCGTGTCTAGGATTGCCAGACTACAATAAATATTTGGAAGTTATCTCTGGAAGCTCCCACTCCTGGATCCATGTGACTGCATGAGAATCTCACCTTTCAATGAAAAATGCACTTCAAATCTTTAGATTTTGGAGAGACTGAAGCACGGTCATGGAAATCAGGAAGTGATGAGAAAAATTCCCAAATATATGGCTCACTTAAAAAACAGTCTTAATGGCTTTCATGTTTAACTAAAGCATGTTTCCAGTTGAGATTAGAAACATGGCTTATATGTTATGTGCATTACAACCACCATGTTCAGAAATGGAATCATAGCATCACCAAGGTTGGAAAGGACTACTAAGATCATCCAGTCCACCCATCCACCCATCACCAATACTTCCCACTACACAATGTCCCTCAGTACCTAAAGGTTTCACCTCCACTCCACCACATTCCTGGGCAGCCCATTCTGGTG
The DNA here is from genome assembly GCF_026119805.1 of Tympanuchus pallidicinctus. Lineage (NCBI taxonomy): Eukaryota > Metazoa > Chordata > Aves > Galliformes > Phasianidae > Tympanuchus > Tympanuchus pallidicinctus. The sequence continues at coordinate 24,996,987 of NW_026294802.1, forward strand.
CCTGACCAGTCTCTCAAGAAGCAGCATTTCCCAGTGTCCAAACTGGATCCCCCCTGGCACAGCTTGAAGCCATTCTTAGTCCTATTGCTATGTGTGCAATCAGCTCAAATCACTGTTGTTACATTAATTAGCATAACTACTAGAGTCACGACTAGTGAATATATTGACCAAATTTGGTAAAACAGACCTTGCTCCTCTTATGGGAAAACCACATCTTTGCTTCTTTAGCTTAGTACAAAATTGAAAGTACAGCAGCAGAAGCACACAGCAGTTCCACTACCTTTATATTCAATATATTCTAGTGAATTCCAAAATTATTGATGATTTTATGCAATAAAAATACCTGAAAAAAAAAAAAAAGAACTTGCTATATTAATTTCCCATGACTGAACCAAGGAATTTTCCCAATTCTTCATTTTGAATTTTCCTAGTACTTATTGCAAGAAGAAAAATTCAAAGCACATTTTTGTACATTTTGGTAATCAAGATAAATATATAAGTTCTATATCATAAAGTATATTTTAAATCTGGTACACATTCAATCAAGTCAGTGCTGTCAATATACTAGTTACTTAAAGATATCACTACATACAGGTCAAAGATGATGAATCTTTTTATTATTGGATTGACTTATTTGAATGAGTTTTGTTCACATAAGAAAAGCTGTCAAAATGTGATGTTTATGATAGCTATATGTCTTCAAAATAAGACTTACAGCGTGAAACTTTGAAAGAAATAAATAAACAAAGCCATCACTGAAGAACAAACTCATACTTGGAGATGATCCAAAGTGTTACTCAGCTACCACCAACTCCATATGTGGGAGTCACCTTAATCTTCATGTGTGTTATCACTTGTATCATCTTAGCTATTTTTTTAATTAATCATAAATGCCAAATACCTGAGTTAATTAAAAAAAAATTGTATCCTTCCAGTTCCTAATCAAAGTTACATCACTACAAGAACAGTGACAGAATTGGCTATCTCTACTGCTTTACAAAATGGTGGCTGGAATTCACCCATCATGAACTGGTAGTCTTTAAAGAGGATTGTGCAAAGATAGCAAGAATCACAAACAAAAGGTAAGTATTGACTAAAACTCTCTTTCACAGGAAAGAATACAAAAATGTCACCCAGAAGCATGCAACATGGGAGATGTCAATGCCTGACTGTACTTCAGACAAGAATAGTTGTCAACATCAGCAAAGCTGCACTGTGATGACACAGTAATTCTTACAGAGAGATTTTAATCACAAATATTAAGTACAACTGTTAACTGAAAGGTAAAAAAAAATAATAATAATTTAAACAAATAATCGATCTCCCCACAGATAACTCAGAGGCATAATAAAAAGTGTAAAAGAAAGGGAAACTTACAGGTAAAAATTCTTTCTTATGTGGACCACAGAAGCTGTTGATTATACTAGATTCCTGGGAGTTGCCACAGTAACTGTTTAAAGTGGCCAGCATACACACTATGATTTAATGCAAAATAAACCTCTTTTAATGAAAAGCTGAATGTGATTCTGAAAGATCCTGATCATTAAAAAAAAAAACAAAAAAAAAAAAACCAAAAAACAGCGAAGTTGATATTCCACGTAATGCACAAACACAGCAAATTATAGTACAAGAACACAGCACATAAGAAACATGCTTAAACATTAACCCTGTAACTGAAACTGTCTTGTGAAATTCCAACAAAGCTAGCAAAGATTTTGCATTTGAAACTTAATGTGCAAAGGTGGCTTAAAGCCTACTGCAGTAGCATCAGCCAATGCTTTTGGCTCATACACTTAAAAAGGTGCTCATTTGCTATTTTTTCATAGATGTTGAAGCAGTTATCAGATATGCATGTTTCAGAATAAATAATTACACTAAGATTGAAAAATGGATCATGCATCACAGATTTGAAATACGGAACTTCCAAGTAATAGACAAAATATCCACCAATAATTTATTTAAATGGTTAAACTCCTAGCTGAAAAAAAATAAGATTACATGACTTCTGGAGCACTTGGAAAACACATCATTTGAAAATGTGTCTAGAAAGGTATGTGTTTACCAATTGAAGAAAAAACTGAGAAGCTGCAGAAGATAAATTAAATAGTAGAGAGCAATCACTCACGGTGCTAAAATGATAGATGACAACTAAACTGAAGCCCCAGGGAAGCACATACACAGAGCCATTTTGCAAAATTAGGTTGCATAACTAGCATATCTCAAAGCACTACAGAATCTAAATCCGTGTCAGAGATCTCACATTAAAAAAGGCAAAGCTGTAGCTCTAATATACAATCAATATAAAAAGGAAAAATCAGGTTCTGAGGCACAGAATTTTAAGCCAAAGAGTCACAGAGAATATAGCACTCTGATGAGTCTTAACATCTTAACCAAAACAGAGACAAAACTAAAAACAATCCTTGTATCATACAAATGTTACTAAACACTTCGACAGAAATTCATACTTCCACTGTGGAAAAAAACAAATTAATGTAGAAGAGAAACTAATTTAGGGGAAGACCTCATTAAAGAATTCAGGTAGTGAGAATGCTCAAATGAACTCTTTTATCCAAGCCTGCAGTATATGCACATGAATTTTAATGGGCAATGAGAAAACCTGGGAGCACAGGGAATGAGGGCACTTCCATGCTGCTTCTAGATTATTGCACTGCAATGAAAGATTGAAATTGCAATGTAAGGGAAGATTATTGTAGTTAACAGAGAACGTTCAGAAACCATGGGCTCATTTCTGTTTGAAGGCTCATCAATTCAACTTTTACAGAACTGACCCTTCCAAAACCAAGGAACTTCTCATTTAGCTGCTTCGTCTCTGGTACATTACATACCTCTGGATATAAAATGTGGAATGGTACAATATCAAACACAGCAGGGGTCTGAAATACCTTTTAGGATAAACAATGACAATGCTGCATGCTAGTGAGCTAATGATAACTGTAATATGAGCTTAGTTCCTCTCGAAGTACTGGGGTCACACCACCCATACAGTCATTCTCAGCAAGTCCAACCTTCTCCGGGCCAACGGCAGGACAGCACAGCTGGGCCGTTCCTTTTGAGTTAGCTGTTCATCTGTGCAGTCTCCTAATTCATGTCACTTTACTTGAATTTGCCTTTATTGCAAAAGAAAGCTGAAAAAAGTTGACAGCCACCAAAGACGGCAATTATAACAAACTAAAGTATATGGCAGATTAAGTTTGATTGCTGCTAACTACTTTTTTGGAAAGCTTACAGCCAGATTTCTTCCCTCCTCCACAAGGGACTGATCTTTTGCAGCATTCAACGTAAACAAAGACTCTTGCATTTAAAATAAAAATAAGAACTATTTAAACCCATCAAATATACTTTACTTATATAAGACCTTAAATAATTTTATCTTCTTTCTATATCTGGAATCGAGTAGGTTTGCCTTTGGCATTGGATATTTTATAATTTAGCTTTTATTTCAGGAAAACAATTGAGAAAAACATTTTAAAATGAGGACAATTCATCGATTCCAGTGTCAGAAGAATGATTCATAGTTTAGTGTATGAAAAACATACAGTTTACAAGGATGGTTTGAAGCAGGCTCAAAGGTAGCACACACGAACATGGTGAAAGTATAGCCTGATTCAAGCTGGTAACGTTGCTTCTCACTGATGATGGATGAAAGTTAAATGCCATTTTATTTCTGTTTTATTATTCTAATTTCCCATGTATATTCCAAAGAGAGTATTAAATAAATTACACATTACAAATGTTAAATAACCACAGTACAGTTTCATTTCTGTAATTATATATTCATTGTTAGGTCATTTGAGGTTTATAATCATAATGCCATGACTGATAAAATTAACTGATGGACACTATGAAAAGGTTCCATCAACCTATTCTGCCAGCAGAAGAGAGAGAATTTGTATGAGATGGAGTACCAATAAGAGTTGATTAATTTTTTTTCCACTGTACACAAATAAATCCATGCTATTCTAAAACAGCTGCCTGTGAGTTCTGGCCACTTGACAGAGGAATAATAGAGAAAATGTCTGAGTGTCTGCAATAATGACATTTGCTTTCTACAAACAGGCCTAAAATGATCTTGGAATTTTTTATATTCATGTATCATATGATTTACATGAATCGCTTGAAATTGCTATTATTTATACATGTATAAGTAATCTGCTGCCAAAACTTCAGAACCTGAACAATAGCATAACTGCTTTGTTTGGAAGATACCCTATGCATCAAACAACAACTCTTCAAACTTCCAGCATAGCTTTCCACTAGTAAAAACTGTTGGAGATGATGTATATTACCATATATTGCAACCCTTCACAAAATCCTCAGATACAGTATAGGGCATTATTCAGAGCAATATTATCCAGTAACACCAATAATGCTTTGGTGTGCAGTGTTTCACGCTAGAGATAGCAAGCTCAAAGCTTTCCAAGGATCTGCATTCCACAAAGCAGAAACATCCTGCAAGGGAGTTCTGCAAACAAGAAGATGACCCTGTGTGGGAGATGTGAGGAAATGCTATGAAGCTGGAGCAGGTTAGTTGTGTAGGTATAGAAGTAGAAAGCTATAGGGTGAACAGAGCTATGATGCATGCATGAAATATAAACTGCGTACATAAAAATGTATGTTTCATTATAAGCCTAATTAAATGCCTACTGGTAGTTTGGTACATTGTATAAATAACTATAGATATAAAGCATCAATTTTTCAAAAAAGTATTACACTGCCCTCAGGTTCACATAAATGTCACACTTTTTCCTTTCATTATGTCTGATGAAACAGAATATTGAAATTCATCATTGATCAGAGCAGTTCCCTCAGTTTTACTGTCAACCATATACACTATAAGTAGAATGGTGTGGAACAGCACTTACTCTCTGCATACTACATACTGTCCACTACCTTCTTAAACAAAGTTGCAGTGTCTATTAGCACATAACACAGAGGAACCATTAAGTGTAAACTGTTAATAGAAATACCTGACTTCACATTCATCAGTTTTGGTTCTTGAAAGACATTACTGCCTTTCATTACCCAGTAATGTAGTTCAAACATACACAATACTGCTTTTCCCAGGGCAGTAAAAGCAGCATGTGTTCTCTGCTGTATCCCAACTGATACTTCACCAGGAATCTGAGATGTTTTTCAGATGACTACATCAGTAGCATCCTCCACAACACAAACACGGCTCGTTCTCATGGTTCATTCTCTTCACAGCCCATGCAGACAAACACTGTAAGGTTGCAGGTGATTGCTCATATTGGGCAGTGAACGTATAGCTCTGACCAGTGCAATTCAGTACAATTAATCAGTGATTAGGTGGATAACACGAAGCCATAAAACTCTCTCACATATCCCCCCAACAGGATCTGACTATTATATTGATCCAAAATCTAACTACTCCTCTGCAAAATTCCAGGCATGAGCAAATGTTAGTGTCATACTACTTTAACACAGTAGCTTCTAGTGTTACAATTCACTTCTACCCAGAAGAAAAAATCAATTGCAATATTTTCAGTATGGGCAGTGAAGAAGGTACAGTGCATGGATTATCTGGGCCTCTTACCTAAGATGATTATAGGATTAATAAAAAGCCTACTCCTGTGACATGAAACTGAGTTGAATAAAGGGAAGAGATGCTCACTGCAGTCATTTTTTACACTTGCTAAAAGAACTGTGAACAGAAAAAACATGAAAATGGAAGTACAGGCAATGATCAATTTCAGAATATGTAGTTAGTTCACTTACTGTTCACAATGCAGACTGTTTGCTCAGCTTTCTTCTCTTTGTTTACTCACGATTTCACTTTTCTGTAAGAAAAACAAATAGATGCATTTATCATCCACGTAAAATTAATTAGTTGGTTTCATTTGTAGCAAAGAAGTTTACCATTTTTATATAAAGCTTTGGTTTACTCCAAGATTTGAAGCCTTGGGTTTTGTGAAAGATCCCAGAAAAGAAGAAAATCCATACGGCTCCATTTCCTTAAAAAAACATACTTGCTACTCTTACGTAGACCAATAGAAGCAGACATGGAGAATCCACAGGTTCTGGAGGATTTCAAAATCCCTTTTGAAACCTCACCCAAATTCTGGGCACCTGATTTGCATTTGAACACCTGTGGCTCTCCCCCGTTCAGAAAAGAAGGCAGATTTTCACATTCACTACACTAGCAATCCTCTGTTCAAAACTAATTCATTAACCTTAGCTGGATTATCCCATGAGGCTGAAGAGGTAAGGAAGAAGCAACTTGTACCTCCAAGGACAGCCACAGCCCTCCACTGCTTCCAAAGAGCAGGGGAATGGGCAGCAGAGGGGTGTTTGATTCTTCACTCCCACTGCTTCGTGCAGACAATTACCATCGTAAGTAACGATCACAGCACACCAGCTGCTGAGTCTTTGGCAGTTTACAACATCACAGCAGAGATGAATTTTAAGGCAGGATTTGAAGGAACACAGTATACTGGCTCTGCAGATTTTTACTATTAACAGTTTTCTCGAATAAAGGTTGTATGAGAAAAGGGAGAAAATCGGGACTGATGTGCAAAAAGGGTTGCAGTAAGGGCAGCAGTGATGTGAAAGAGCAGGCAGGATCAAACTGTGAAGGTACTTAAGGGCAAAGATGACTAATTTGTTCAATGTGGTTAAAAAAGGGAGGCAAATGAACAGTTCTCAAGATAGGTAAATGTATTTTCAATTTTACATCAACTTTCAGATGAGAACAAAATTGCGATTACCTGCAATTGTCAAAGTACATCACATCGACTCTTACTCTGCACTTCAAGTCAAACTGTGATCAGCAACTCTCTAAATTAACTCAGCAACCATCTTTAATGATCCAAACAATAAAATATTCAGAACATAATTGATTTAAAAATCTATTTTTCTCTTCTTTTTGATAGCAAGTTAATGTAGTCCTCTTTATGGTTCCTTCAGTACCCAAAATATCCCAGAAAGTACTCATTTTCATATTAGTCTACTGAAAATACCCATTAGGCAACAAGTGTTTCTGCTGTGGACTATAAGGTCCGTGTGTCTGAAGCAAGTCTCAAGCAGACTGTATTATTTTGATATTGACTTTTAAACTTTCTAAAACTATATGGATTAGCTCTTCTAAGTGCCTACTTTGTTATGCCCTAGAGATCCATAAAGAGTTGTGGAGCTATCAAACAGTGTGAAGTTAGCAGGATGATGCTAAGAAATCCCTGTTTTGAAAGGGTTTTTAATAATTCAGATACTGATGCATAACACAGCTCTGGGTTAAAGTTACTTCTTTCCTAGGATTTGTAAGACAGCTGGCCTGGTGCTCCTTATCAGCTGTACAAAATGGAGTGGTACAGGCTGTAAAAGACCTGCTCTAGACTACTGTACTCAAATGCCTACTGAAGGGATCCAATCCAAATTTTGCCTCTCCCTGCTATTCACGTCCTCCCAAACTGAGGGATCTGAAATTCAGATCTATTCAGTGAGAGGTTTAAATTAAAAGATCTAATCCCAACCTTCTCCCAGGGTTCAGAGCCAAGGTGTTGGTTCAGGTCCCTGCATACATCTTGCATTTGAATAGAGGTAGCTCCAAGTGCCTTAAAGAAATTAACACAGAGAGTCGCACCTGCTCTGCAGCACACTGTCTCAATCTTTCCCTGTTTCTCTAAGCTGTCTGTGTCAAGCTGTGTTGTATTATTACTTAGCCTTTCAGAAGATTAACTATTTCCTTCTGCTGCAAATACAGAAAGTGTAAAGAAAGAGAAGATAGATGTTTACTGGAGCATTAGTTGGAAATAACCAAACAAGAATATAGTTCAAATTCTAGATTAGAGAAGCTAATTTAAGCAAAAGTGTGAGTAACTGTAGAACACCATTAAGTGAGAACAGCCAGGCTGTCTGCCCTCGTGAAGTCCACTGTCAGTGTTTCTGAAACATACAGAAACCATAATGTAGATCTGGAACAAATGAGTAAAAACCAATCAATATCATCTAACAATAGTCATGGGAAATAAAAAGCAGCACTCCTTGCAGTGATCTGCAAAGCTAAAATATACAGAGAAAAGCAAAGGAAACCAAAGACTTGTATTTGTAGAGAAAGATAAAGGAAATATTACAGAAATTCAATGCTGTTTCTATTACTTCCTATTAAACACAGGTTATTTTTCACGAGAACTGTTAGAAGATTAATTCATTCACCCTTGGTTATGGACTCCTGCAGGTCTTCAGTGCAGGAGATCCCCTGCAGTGACAACTATATTTCCAGAGCCACAAATAGCACCTGTCATACTGCTAGTATCTTTCACGGCTCCCTTTTCATTTCAGTAATATTTGCAGGAGTAGGCTTTTCCTAATGAAAACCATAGGAAATATCAACAGAAACACATTCTGATATGCTTGCATACAGCTTGTAATATGCCCTTGGAGCATAATGTATACCTCACAAATGATATCTACAGAAGATACTTCAGGACATGTAATTTTAGGGTAAGTAATCATGTAAATGACCTGCAACTTATGGTTCCGTTAGTCATAAGGATATGCAAAATCAATCAAAAAAAAGCTTTTTAGTTCATTTGAAGTTCTCTGTTCCCTGCTACATTTAGCGGTAATCACACAATTACACCAACAGCCCCATTAAACTGGGATAGAGGAATGAGACCTCTAAAATAAACAAAGTTCAGTCAGCCACACTGAATTTAATAATATACATGCACATTGTTGTCTGTGAAATGAAATCCCACTCCACTGCAAGGGAGACATTTGTTGTACTTTCTCTCAGGAAACTCATTTAGCTCTTGTAGAAACGGTAGATTTACATTTATTACAGGTGACAAAGAACATTTTCCGTATCCCAAATGACAAAAATAAGTCACATAAGGCTATGACATGCTTCATTATTCACTGTGAGCCACAATATGAAAGACAAAAGGAAAGCAGCCTGGTAAATAAAGTTTTTGTCAAGATCTCTTGAGCCATCTGCAGTTTTATTATTCTATTCCTAGCTTTACAACCAGGAAGAGATGTGTGACCTTTTATAAAGTGTATGAAGAAACAGTTTTTGTCTATTTAGGATTATGGACTAAAATCTTATTAGTAGAGCATATGAATATTATTTGAGCATTTTTTTCTCTTCTTTCAGAAACTGAGGAATAATCTTGCATACTGAATCTCTATTCTCTGGAGTGACAATGTAACGGTATTATGGTTTTCTGACCATTCGGAAGGACAACTGGGCAACAGTTTTTCTATAAAAAAATAAAAGGCCTGGCAATCAGGAAGTTTTGGGAGTGTTTTGGTTTTGCGAGAGCTGAAACTGAGTCCAGTTTTGCCAGGGAGTTTACTGATTGTCCTTCAAGTCTGAGTACCTCCCTTCATCTGGCATATCTGGGAGGTTTTCAATAAACCACTTGGAAGCGTTGGGTGGTAAAATGAAAAATACAAACCAAGTATCAGACTGAAAGCAGCTGGTGTTTTGCCTACTGAGTTTAGCAGTGCCGCCTCAATATTCAACTTCAGCAGTGCTAGAAATGAAAATGGGAATGTCAAACATTTTTTGTCAGCCTTACAGTAACTTATAAGAGAGGGAAAAAAAGATTGATTGAAAGTGGATGTTATACAGTATTATGAATAGACCGATATCCAATAAAACATAGAACTGAAATCTGGGAAAATGAGGCTAGCATTTGATTATGAAGTATAAATTATCTAATAAACCAGTACAGAGACTGGGTAATTTCTAGTTGCATAATGTGCAATAAATTAAATGTATTTTGAAAAAAAAAAAAAAAAAAAAAGAGTTGTGGGCATTTATTAATTGTTCCACATATTGAAACAGAAATTGTCATACTTGATAAGCTTTGAAGTCCTTGATCATATGCATATTCTAATACTTTATGGGTTTAATTTGCTCAGCATAAACTTTTTCCTGTGAATAACACTGATTTTGTCAAAGCCTCAAATAAGACACAGAACAGATCTGAGGATTAGTTTAGAAGGGATTTAAAGCACACACTGTGAATCCCTATACAACCATCACTTAAAACACTATCCATTCAGGCCCAGATGGATTACTATGGCAACAGAATCCCAAATACCAGGTTTGTGACTAACAAAAATGTAAATTATTGATGAACTCAGAGTTGTCGCTCTTGGACACCCTCCTATTCAAATACCAAACCTTATGGTTAGAGTACAGAGAAAAGGTTGATATGCAATTTCCCCAGCCCAGCTAGCACTAATCCCAAAGGATTTCATTAAATCTTTTGGCTTAAATTTTTATTCTTGGAACAGCAGTCAGCAAGCAGGGATTACATCAAAACAGGCACTATTGAGGTCATTACTGGCTGAATTGAGGCCTTTAATATAGCAGAACAGCAACTGATTTTAAATGTACCTCCACAAAAATAATAAAATAGCACTTATCTAAGCTACCATATATTACATAATAGCAATCTTTCCCTTACCCATCTCCCTTGACTCCTTGCCAGTCAGAATTGATGGACAACAGTACAGAATAGTGGAAAGCAACACACATGTTATTTGAAAGAGATACCCATATGTAAAATACAAACATCAAGCTGCAGAAAAATGGACAGAGACTCAGTGGTCTTCAATATTTTGAGAGTCAAAAAGCTCAAGTAGAAAGTCCTCTAATAAACTGGAAGAAAGAATTTATTGTCATATTTATAGCAAGTTTAGTGAAAAGTTTGGCAAATAGCCAGTCTGATCAGGGAATAATAGTAGTAGGATAGCTAAGCAGTTCTACGGACCACTTCTTCTGGAAAGCCTCTCAGACTGTACACAGAATGGGATTAATTCAGTGAAAACCACGAAGAAAAGCACTCAACAGCTCTCACAACTTGGATTGAAATGGTCCGGCAGGTTTCAATACAACCCAAAGCATTAAAAAGTTTCAGAGATGTGTGCCTGCCATTAGGTGTCAGTGTACGAAGTAGAGACAGCAAACTTCTGCCTGTCAGAGCCTGATACCAAATTCTCTGTCCTCTCAAAACCAGAAGGAAAAAACATGACAGGGAGCAAGTTAGTGGATGCAAGCTGCTGGTTTTCCTAAGGGAAAGAAAAAGACTACTGGAGCAGGAAATGAAAGAGAGAAGACAAACAAGTAAAATATGCTGCTTTTTCAACACAAGAGAAAAATCTAGGGCAAGAGGATGGAAAATAAAATATAATAAACAGATTAAAAAAAAAAAAAAAGAAGAAAAGAAAGGGACATACAAAGAGGGAGTGAAACACTTGTCACAGACAGATCTCCTGTTGCTCAGCAATGGCCTTTCCCAACTTCTGCTTTGCCCTCACGTTTGACTTGATGTCCAAAGAGCCATCCACTTTGATATTTTAATCAAACACACTTAGGGCAGTATTATAACTACATGATCAATAGACAATCGTATGAATCAACAGACACCAAAAGATTCCTTTTATGAAAGAAAACATATGGAGTGATAATATGGCCAATGTCAGTACAGTGACAAATCAATATCTGAACCAACTTCAGTTTATGCTCCTAGGACACCTCTTGACCACTCACAGGAATGTCAAAAGACCATCAGGATTTTGGGCAGTACTTGCATTTCTTCTAGCACATATGAAGGATCCTATATGGCTCTTCCTCTTTTACCACCCATTTTTCAGTGAAGCTATTGTAATCCTTCTGTATAAATGGGATGTCAGATGTGGCAAGGATAATAGATATACACTAAATGTGGCCCAGGCACCAAGAAAATCTCTCCATTAAAGCAGACAGGTTGGATGTCCTCACACTATATAGGGATACTTCAACCACTTTGCTGCTTCTGCCACCCAGTATCTGTGGAGCTGCTCAGGGCAGAATCTTGCTGTTGCTGCTTTATGATTGCTGGTTATCTCAGCCATTTTCTTCACAACCTATAATTTGCTAATTTTACACGAAGCAAACATTCTTACATTTGAAACCATAAACACACGGTAATACTACTCTCATTTAAAAGTTATAAAAGGCCCTAAGAAGTTTACCAGAAGGTAACTTCATTTTCCTAAATAAAAGCTTTCAAGAGTTCAGCCAAAACAACTGGCACTCCTGATTCAATACATCAAATTTAATTCCAAATATTTTCAAGCTAGTGAAAAAAAGATAAAGAATTGTCAATATCTTCCAAGTCATTTTAGAATAAGGAAATTCACTCTTTCACAAGTTGTTTCATAACAGTATTTACCACAGATTTGATTATACGAAATGATCAGAAAGTATTTCCTAGTAAAAATTGATCTCAGAAGTCATATTTAGTTACAGCTATAGACCAGGATTTATAAGTATAGTGAAGGCTATTAATCAGTCTCCCAAATCCTTCCTAGAAGGATAACATTGATTTCTACATGAATAGATGGTGTATTTTATGGAACTAACACAAGTTGTCTAACTGTAACTGCATGAACCTTGTAATTGAAGAACCTTCAATGCATACTTGGCTGTATTTCAGTGTTTAGAGATTCACAATCAACTTGCTTTTATCCCAGGACAAAAGAACTTGCTGCAATATCCACTGCAGGGAGTGATCATGCATTACGTAACGTTGCTGATCTTTATTTCTGAGAGTTTGGTGTGAGGCTTTTAGATTTATTTTTCTATTCCACTTTACAAAAATATTCTAATGTGGGCCAGCAATTGAACCATGAAACCTCATACTGAGTATGAGCATTTCAGCAGATTAAGCAATGTAAACTACGGGTGAGTTGTTATAACTGTCTTTCTTTACTACCCTAAAAAGACTTAGAGTGACAACAAACTTCGATCTTTGCTGGCCATTTAAACGAATCCCTTCAAGGAAAACTGTGTAAAGTAAAACAGATAGCCTATATTCCGAGATTCTCTTGGATATATGCACTAAGAGAGGATAGCTCACTGCGTGAACCTTAGCCTACATTTAATCTTAATTTTTATTGACGCTGTTAATTCTCCTGAAGAAAACTGTGAAAAAGAAATGAAATGCACGCAAAATCAAGTTAGTGTTTACTGTTTCCTTTACCAATCCCAAAAGGTTTACACACTGCTGTGATTTTTGGTAAGCAACAAAACATCCTATGAGAAGAGGAACATCAACTCCCAAAGTTGCTGCCCACCCTTTCTCACAATCATTTTGACGCTGCTTGCTCTGCACCCACCATGCAACATCCGTTGTTCTACACTAACTGCTCTCTGCTCTCTTTCATCTTCCTGAGACCATGTGAGGACTCATATCTGAAAAACACTTTTTCTGAACTTCGTGTGAAATTCCACCGCTCTCATGAATATAGTTGGCTGGATTTTTTCTTTTCTTTTCTTTCCTTTTTTTTTTCTTTTTCTTTTTAGTGAGCATTTTTTAGAATTACATTTTTAAATAATAGGAGAATGAAAAGCTATCCATTTAAATGATGATTTTCCTTTAGAAATAAACATTCATTTCTGCAGTCATCAGCAGCAAAGAGTGAAAAACTCAAATTAGAAACTGAACTGGAAGCCGTAATCTATTAACAGAATCACTAAATACACTTCCATGTTTGAAAGATTTTTCCCAGTTAGAGCATATATTTTATTAATACAGTTACAAGAACAAAAATTGCTTCTGATCATTTGCTGATTTAACATTAAGTTAATATTATTATAATGCATACAGGCAGAGAGAGCTGGGGCTCTTCAGCCTGGAGAAGACTCTGGAAGGCCTTACAGCAGTCTTTCAGTACCTGAAGGTGGCCTACAGGAAAGCTGGGGAGGGACTTTTAATAAGGGCATATAGTGACATGATGAGAGGAAATGGCTTTAAACTGGAAGAGGGTAGATTTAGAATAGATAGTAGGAAGAAATTCTTTACTGTGAGGATGGTGAGACACTGAACAGGCTGCAGTGAGGCTGTGGGGTGCCCCTCCCTGGAAGCATTCAAGGCCAGGTTGGATGGGGCTGTGAGCAACCTGGTCTAGGGGGAGGTGTCCCTGCCTATAGCAGGGGGTTGGAAGTAGTGATCATAACAGGCCCTTCCAACCCACCATTTTATGATATGATTCTATGAAGTGAAAATTCTTTACAACTCCAAGGCCAGAGAACTTGGATGATAAAATCTCAACCATTATGTTAAAAATCCAGAAATATTTGCAGCTTTCTAATTATTTATGTTAAAAATGTAAGTATGTTATTTCTATCTTTGATACACTTGCTACAAGAATGGATTACTATCATGTCTGTTGTATTAACAACTCAAAGACTACTGAAAAACACAAATTCATCTTGTACCTTCTTCTTCATTTTCCTGAGCATATTGGAGTATTAGCTTTCCTTACAGTTAGTAAAAAAACATACAAACAAACAAGCACAAAGTAAATAAATGTTCTATATTACAAAAGTCTAAAGAAACCAAAACCAAAATGGATTAGCATGATAATAACACTGCTTGTGGAAATACCCTTGGAAATTACAGAACTTAAGACAATTGTGTTTTCCAAACTGTCTGCTATATTCACATTTGTCACAGTCTACTTCTGACACTGACAAGTGTCATCTTTGTTTATTACTATCCAGAACATTGTTTTTCCAGTGACCGTCATTGTAGCAGACAGCCCTGTCTCCTGGGGGAGGCTGCACATGGTGCAGAAACAATGAGACATGCTCATCAGCAACACTGATCTTCAAACACCAGTGACTTGATGACCAGTCTGTATATGTTTCAGTACTTCAGTGCTTCTCCTTTTTTTCCTAGACATCAGTAAACAATCACACAGACAACATATAAACCATACCAAACAGAAAAAGATGTAGGCAAAATCACTCTCTGCGTATAAAATTGCAAGAGAAGTGCAAACTACTGTTTACAGGCAGGCTACAACTTGCTGATGAAACTTACAACACCTGAATGATGAGAGTAAACCTTGAGTGACAAAAACAGGTTGCTCAAAGCACTGTATTGGCCATGGTTCCAAATTCCACGTTTACGTGCAGAAGCTGCAGAGTTCAGCAGACATAAATGGTCATTAGCCCATTTGGTTGTGCAAATGAGAGAAGAATTTGATTTTCAGAGCTTCTAACCAAGGTGGTATCTCAATGCAGCATGGGTTGAGCCAGGGCCAGTGGCACACAGTAAGGTACGACCTCCCTGCCTTGGCTTCCCTGCCTGATCAGTGATCTCAGTACGGTTGGCTACAGCATCTAAAGTAAAATTAACCTCCACAACTATGGAAGCAGAGTAAAAGCTTTAAGCATTCTATTGGAGTAGAGATTTGGATCTAAATTCATGCTATCACCTCATACAAAGGTCTCATTTCAGTATCTTGAAACGTTTTATACATATAATGTGCCCCTGCCTGAAAAATGCAGCTGATTTTGCACTCCTAGAATTGAAATTTTGAAGCACCATGACTTTTTTCATCTTGAAACTAGAAGCA
Source organism: Tympanuchus pallidicinctus (assembly GCF_026119805.1). Lineage (NCBI taxonomy): Eukaryota > Metazoa > Chordata > Aves > Galliformes > Phasianidae > Tympanuchus > Tympanuchus pallidicinctus. The sequence goes on from NW_026294802.1 coordinate 25,012,386, forward strand.
AAAACCTGGAGTCTGGTGAATTCAGGCAGATCTTTTAATCACGGGTGTCACCCTAGGCTGTGATAGCAGAGCTTAACAGCCAATCCTTGTAGATTATATGCAAAGATACTATTACAAAAAGCAGGCTAAAAGGCAGTGCTGGTTTTGCTAGTCTACATGAAAGGAAAAGAGGAACATCAAGTCCACGTTCAGCAAATCTCATAGCCTAATCAGAAAGTAGCACATCATACATCGCAGAGTGTCTAGGTACAGATGGCTAAGAACATTAAAAGAGGTAGTTATGGTTATTGTTCCTTACATAGTTGAGTAAAGAAAAGACATCTTGATATTGTATTTGGCTATAAAATGAACTTCCTCAGCGAGATATTGCCAGAAGGAATCTAATGGAAATGTCTGTTTAGTGAAAATCAAATAATTACCTTGCAATTATCATCTCATGTGTCACATTTAATGTTAGCATCTCTGAATCAAGGAAAATTCAAGAAAGGTCTTTTTGAAATCCCTACAAAACCCATATGGCAAATATTTTAATTGGGCTACTTTTGCTAATGAAGCTAAGTATTCCACACAGCAATATTTCTTCCTCTTTGTAGAGCCAAATGTTAACATAAACCACCCTTTAATTTAATCTTCCTATCCATCCTGAGGAAACTTGTTAAATTTTTGATTATTAGATTCTCTGAAATATAGCTTATTCAGAACTAACTTCAGCCACTTCATAAAAACTACTGATTTGCACTCAAATAGCACACTGGAGCAGTTTGAAAGGAAAAAAAACAACCCACAACACATTTGTTCTGTCTCCGCTGATGTATAGAGTAATTTTCTGAGATTCTTTCACTGCAATTTGCAAACACATTAGCTTAGACTATAAAACAAAAGTAATCTGTACTACTCATGGCCCAGAAGAGGCAGAAGCACAAAGTTAGAAAACATAACAAATGTCTGAATCATCCTGAGGCAGGGACACACTTTACCTCAAAGCAGAACAATATCCGAAATGTCTCATCTATTTTTCTAACTGACAAACCAAGCCTGGCCACTGAAAACTGCAGTATATTCATCACAAGCTGCATTATGTGTTTATGGAGGGGCCTGGAGAAGGAAAATGTATGGCAGACTCATTCAGGGAAGCAACACTGCAGTTGTGTTATGAGAGTTCTTCTGAGTCCTTTGTCCAGTTCTTTCCCTTTCTTCTTTCCCTAGCAAACTGCTACACTGCCATAGGTCCCACAATACTCTCCCAAAAAGGAAGCTGCTTAACACAGAAATGCTGAAATTTTCTACTGAATTATCCAGTGCAGAATCTAACAGGTCCAACTAAACAAGTTTAGTGAGTGCATAACAGCATTTCTGGGTAGGAAGAGAGAACATAATGGACATCGCTACGGAAAATTTATTGTTTCAACACCTTCAGTGTGGATTTTAAACAAATCAACAAAATACCACGTGATGTCTCTAAAACTGCATTTCAGCATCTGGCAAAAAGGAAATATCTGTTCAAGATCATCTAGTTCAAGCAAGACTTTAATACAAGCTTCTGTAAAAAGAAAATATGAAATTGCCTGTCAACAAATCAGTAGATGCCCTTTCTGAAGCTGACAGTTGCTTTTTGGCATTAATGTGATTCTGTGATCATAAAAACTTCCTAGCACAGGGTACAATCAATTGCTTTAATCAATTTCTACTATTGCTTAATAAAGCATGCAGGCAATTTTCTGATCTATGCTTTGCAGTGAAATTAAATATGCATGTTTGACAAACTCCAGCAGAACTGACCGTCAGTTTCTTTTCCTTTTGACAAAAATCAGCGTTTTGTCTATAAGGTTACAGTCCTGTCTTAAGAACATCTGAAGTGTGGGCTCTTAGGCTAAATTAATTCCGCTATAACACAGTAACACAACCCACAGCAGCGTGAGCTGCTTGTAAAGCTCTGTGATACAGGGATATTGCAGGATGAAATTTGAAATGCTGCTTTATGAACAGAACAAGCTGACAACTGAAAACAGAAAAATGAGGGCGCATTCAGGTACGTGGATATACAGCAGTTAATCAGATATATTTGTTAATTCTTTTCTTAAATCATACATCAGGCAATTCAAGGCAATTAGTCTGTGTAAGAAACACTAAAAACCGTGAGTCAGAAAAAAAAAATGTATCAAAGAAATCGATGTGTTTTCCTCTGATCTTGGCTTAATTTGCTCCTTTCTGTTGTGTTCTTTCTCCTTCATCTTCTCCCTAAACTAAAATTGAAAGACATAGTTGCTACTCGCTTTATTTTGCACTAGACAGCTCCTCTGAGTATATGGTAAGAAACTTCCTTAAAGTTCTTTTATATTTAATCTCGCAACATCCCTAAGAATAAGCAAAGAAGGAGAGAGAGGTTAAGTTACCCCAACTGCAAAGCAATTTCTGCTTGATGTGAAATCCATATCTACTGTCTTGTAATTTACCCAGTACTCTCTCCTAAACACAAGTTTACAAAGAGATATAACAACAGAGCAGACCAGTGTGCTTTCGGGACATTCAACTGCTATCTTCCATGCTTATTACAGATAATACCCTTATCTTGGCCTGTTTAGAAAATACATCTGCTTTCTGTTTTTGCTTTGTCAATATTAAGAAGTATTTGAACAGATAACTGAAAATGATGAGAAAAGCAAAGAGGACTCTCAAAAGGGAGATATGGAAGAAACTAGAAGTGTGGGGGGGAAAAAAAGAGCTGAACAGAGAACCATTTGAAAGAATGAAACTGAGACAATATTTGGCACACGATCAGCACCGAAAGCAGACAGAATAAAACTGGGTAAGAAAGCACTGGCTGGATATTAAAAAAAAAACACTCTTCTTTTTCTCCAGAACAGTCTAAGGGATATAAAATGACGTACTAGGATGTGAAATTTAAAGCTCGAAAAGGAAAAGCATGACGAAATACACAGTGGAAACCATCTTCTATTCGTTGAGCTAAGGAGATGTTAAACTAAATATTTCTTGTTTCTACCTTTCCCCTTAGTGAATAGTTGTGGAGGCAAGTGAAATTACTGGAGCTAATACAGAAGTCAAGAATGCTAGATTTGAAATCGCAGAGCGCTCACTGAGTGAACTCTGACACCATGTTCAAGTCAGTGTTCAGTTTCTCTACTAATAACACAGACACAACGATATCCAAATCATGAAGGAGCTGGGAGGGCTTATTACTTAAAGTCTGTAGCGTTTCAAATAAACAATGACACCTTTAAAGTTTCCTAGGGTACTTACAAGCACCAAATGCAGGACTGAGTCTCAGCTTATGTTTATAAAAATCTTGACTTCAGTGGGAAAGAAACAAGGCAACCCTGACTGTTTTTAAAAATGTCACCTTTGAATTTCTAGTCTCTTTGCCATGAGGATCAAATGTTTGCAACCCACAGACTCTCCTCTCCAGAATGAAATCACAGGACAGTCTAAGTTCTTTGTTGGCCATAAAGCTTTTAAGAATGTTGTGTGTGGGTTTTTTTAAGCATTTTAAACAGTGAATTTTTCATCCCTCTGTTCCTCTTTTGCACCACCTTGTTTTACAAAATTCTGTGAAGCTACAAGTGCTTCTCACTGTGCATCTGTAGAAAGCTCATCACATCTGAATCTCTGGGCAAGGCTGTATAAAAAAGAAACAATATGTTTGATAATAAATTTAACATGGTTCACCTGCCACCACTATTATTACTACATTTATCCTACTAAATCCCAAAGAGGTATGTCTTTAGCAGCAGTCAAATTATTCAACCAGAAAGTAAATGAATTCATGGAGTGGCTTAAGCCAAGAAAGAGAAGTGGTACAGGGCCAAAGGGCTGCAAGACTGTTAACAGTATTTATTGTCAGTATGCAGTACTTACAGGATTGCTTAAACATAGTAAAGTGAATCCAGTAATAATCCTGAATTGCTTTACTGTTCTGTTTCAGTGTCACAGAGAATTTATTTTTTGCTTTTTGTTTTGTTTGCACATTGCATATAATACATCATCTAATTAAAATACTAAAATAAGTAGTGTTTATCTTTAGTTGCCTTAAATGAAATCACACCACCTTATGTATAACTGTACCTGCAGATATGTATGCCTCTGTCAAGCTGTATGCACATGTACATACTCCCTTTCCTTATCCAATGCCCACAGAAAACAGTGCTCCAAGCCTGCTGCTTTCAGCTGTTCTGGATTTATTTGGGGATTGTTGGCTATGAACCAGCGTGTGCCATACAAGTATTGGATAAAGCCCAGATGTACGCTTACGGCAGACATAAAGTATATTCTTTTTATAATTAAAAGATTGAGATATAAATGTTTACTTTGTGTAACACTGCAGTTGTACCACTATGTGACTAAATATGTGAATAAACATAAAATTAAAAATTTGTGGTCATTTCTGAATAAATAAAAATGTATCAACTATTTACAGTCTTTGAAATACAATGTCACGTGACATTAGAGAACTCAATCTACGTTCTTAAAGATCACCTATACCTGAGGAACTCGACTACACAGACTTGATTTACAGAAAGGAAAGGAAAGATGATCCCGATTTAGAAGTCTCTGTGGTAGAGATTTATATCCCTCTGTGCAAAATCAGTGAGGCATTTGATGTCAGGGTGGTGTAAAAAGCTTCAGCTTGGTCAGTGTACCACTGTGAAATAATAGCCTTAATAAATGTTATATAATTTACAGCATAAGAATAGCAGATGGAGATGATATGTTCAAGCATAGATATGACACAGAGACAATAAGACATTATTTGTGAATGCTTTAGGTCTTTATTTTGCCTCAATTCCATTTGAAGTCTTATGCAGTGTAAGTAAAATAAATATTGAAATATATCATCATTTAAGGTAATAATTACCTTGGCAGGAGGCAAAAGGTTGTGCTGCAGGAGTGCAGGAACACCTCTTTTGAAAGTCCGTGAAGTCCGTGAAGATACTGATTTGGCATATTCTCTATCACAAGCCTGTTTATTAAAAACAGCACTTCACTTACACTTCATCTTCAGTAGAAAATTCCATTTCTGAAATTTCTCATTTAATGTAATAAATACAAATAACAACTTTCTATTTTTTTCCATTACAGTACCTAGAATAAAAATGGATTTCTTGTTTCAAGTTAAGAAAGAAGCCAGAAACAAATTCAGTCATCAGCTTTTAGTTATTACATGTGCACTGAAAGACCATGGGGCTATGCTAATAATGTCCTATACTAATCCATGAATTAAAGCTAGCCAAACGTGGGCATCGCACATGGTTTTCTGCCTGAAGGTAACAGATGTCCTGTCCCATCATGGGTTTTGGCACTTATTGAAGAAAAGAGGCAAAAGGCATGTACCATCTTAAGATAAAAAGGCAAGACAAAATGGAGTCAAGTTCAGCTGGGTCAAAAGCCTTGAAGGGAGTGTTCCCCAGGCTGCAGGGATTGCTCTGAGCTGGCCAGACTGCTGGCTTTAGCTGGTCCTCAGTACTGAAAATTCACCTGGTCTGAAATTATTGGAAGAGCCTGGAAAAACCCTCGCCTTGAAAATAAAAGTAGAAGGATCACTATGAAAAGCAGACTCTGGTATGTTTTTTGACTGGGAAAGTCCATTTCACCTCCTGCTTACTTCAATCTACCTCACTTCAAGCAAAGCCAGGCAATTCTGTGTAACTACACAACTACCAAAATGGCAGTACTGCTTTGAAATGATGAAGAATACGAGGAGGAAGTTCCAGACTTGTAGTACTCATCAAGGAACTGCATTAGAGCTAGGAAGTGAAGCCCCTGAGGGCATGGAAGGGATTGCCCCAGGCACTGAGTACAGCCCTCTACCATTGCAGGCAGCCACTAAGAGATGCTTAAGCTTGCATGGCCTTAAGGAATACTCAGCACACTGCCTAAGCAACAAGGTGCAGAACACTCCCAATTACCCTGAAAGAACTTGACAATTCCAATGCCAAAAGCTACACGCAAAGTATACATTAGAGTCAAAAGCTACATAAATCTTTAAATCACTGGAAGAAGGAGATGAATGGAAGAAGATGAAGGAGATGAAGGAGAGTTCAGAAATACCCCATTTCTTAAGTCTTTGCAATAGCACAAGAACAGCCTGGATGAAAATGTCCAGAGGGTAACAAGACAGGACTTTTCTATCTTCTCTACTCTTTGCAGAGCACAGGGGACAATGGAGCTCTTTGCACTGGCTCTGCCCTTCTGCAGTGCTTATGGAGTTTTTGAGAATTTTTATTCAGCTCAGTGGAAAGCTGGAGGGCCTGGCTTGCTTCACAAGATCCTAGACAGGCTCAGCAAAAAGTGATCGGTGCAGTTTTCGTGCAGGGTAATACCGCATCCCAAAGCTTTCTTTCAATCTTCCTCTCCTTGTTCCTTTCCCCAGGTAATACTCCCCCTCATTCCTTTAAGGAGTTAGAACACTAAAAAGTTTGGTTTGTTGGCTTTAAATTCTGGCAGGTTAATTTCACTCACTGCTCAGTTCTAAATGTATGTGCCTCTTCCCAGACCAAGAAACAGCTATTCACTTTGTACTTAGACTTTATTTTACATTTAACCAGTTTAACATGACCAGAAGGCATTTTCCTGTGAGATGCCAAATTCCCTAAACAATAGCCGTAGCTTGTGGAACGATACAGACACTCAGCAAGATGCTTAAGAACATACTCAACTGCTTTTAGTAGTCTGAAAACATTCGAGACTACTTCTGTGCTTAAAATTAAACATATGCTTATATAATTAAATCAATGAACAGTCAGGCTTGGAGACAGTCATAATTGTAAAATCTGGATGAAAAAGCCTTGATGCTTTCCGACAATAAATCAATAATAAAATCACAGCATTTTAATTACGGTTTGTTGTTCTGCTCAGGGGTGCCTACAGTTTTGTTTTTTGATGGCTGCATGCTAATTTAATTCTGTACATAAATCAAGTATGCCTTGAGAAAGGTAATGTATCTCACATATTAATATATTGCAACATCAGACATAGTTTTCACACAAGACAAACACATTAATTTCTGTATGGTTTTGTCTCATCTTGAAATTAAGACATTCCTAGTATGTGATAGAAGGCAAACAAATGGTAACATTCCCGTAATACTAGCATGCAACAGAAGCCAGACCATCTTCTGCATCTCCCTTATGGAAACTCTCAATATCCCACTGTTGATCTTGTAATGGTTATGGCTATCTTAGGCTCAACATAGTTTCACTGTTAACTTCATGCTCCTTGGGATCTAAGATTGAACAAACTGTCTTTATGCTGGTCTCTTATGACTATACGGATAATAAAAGCTGCATCCTTTCAGTGCTTTTAGATTACTCGAGATACTCTTTTATCACTCCAAGATGTTTTTGAAATTGTAAACAGACATTCATGTCAACTGATATCTAACTCCAAAACTAAAAATGATCCCAATTTGGCAAAAGTTAAATTTTAAACAGTTCTGAAACAATTAATATAGCTAGTAGCACTTTTGGAAAGAAAAAAAACCAAACAACTAGATTTTCCTCAGAACGTCTTTGTCTTTCTCACTGCAAAGTCAATAATCTTTAATTTTAGGTTGTATTTTAAAAAATCAAGTAAGTGCAAAATAGCTTTAAGGGGGGCTAAAAGGAATTGCAGAGCAGATTCCAATGCTCTCGGCTGCTTCGTGTGGTCCTTCACTTCTAAATCATCTCCGTTAATCTATTTTTCTAATGATACATTACCTTATTTTAGAACTACCCATAGGACTTTGTCATTGAAATTAACTTAGGCAAAATAAAAGTATATGATCTGATGCATTAATGGGAAAGGAGATTATGTGACATAAAATGTGAATAATTGATGCAACTATATGCACTTATAGTTTAAACGCCTTTTCAAGGAAATAAACCTGTCTGTCAATCCTTTCCTCATCTATACAGGAGCTCTAACTTTGTCTCTATGTATTTTCCCCTGTACGCAGAGACCCTTTAAAAAACAAGTTACCAAATTTAAAGAAATTCTATGAAACTGCATTGCAACTGAAAGATTTTTATTTCATACTACTTCCTCTTTGCTTTGATGTTTGGGGGAAGAGCTGAAGTCGTTAGATGGGGTCTTCTGCTCAAGAATTAAAGAAGTAAAAATTCCAAATTTGAAAGGATTCTCAACTTACACATGGAAAGTCAGTGGGAATTTTAAAACTCATTTCAACCTTAGTAGGATCACATTTGGCAAATATTTTTTCTTTTAGGAAAAAAGGTTTGGCTGGCTTTGCTACTATGTCACTTTTCATTCTCTTCTAACTAAAAAAGAGGATACTCTGCACTATGGAAGTTAATGAACTTAGGTATTTAAATGAATAAAAATTATTGATTTTTAAATGCAAGAGAACCTTTTGATGAGCTGGACAAACTGATATAAAATCACTTATCATTTATTACATTTAAGAAAAAAAAATCTGTATTTAATATAAAATGGCTCCTTCACACAGTTCCTTCAGGATGACTTTTCATATCCCACTGAAGTTCATTACTTTTGTGATGCTGGAAGCACTCTTACACTGATTCCAAGAATTTTATTATTTTTTTTTTAATGGAGGGTTTATAGTATGTATTGTTATATGAAAGCAGACACTGCTTTAGATTATCTTGTATTCTTTCACTCCATAGCCACTGAAATTTTAAAGCCTGGTGAATGTTTGGCATTTAACCTATGACTTGAAAAGAGTCTGGGAGTAAGGACTGTCTTTTCTTTCATATTTGTACATAGTGCAGAGTCCATACAGCAAAATGCTATAGCAGTAATATATTCTGAAATACAATAATATCCTCCTCATCCTGCTATCAATTGCCCTGATTTTCTTTGGATACTCCACCTTGCACATCATACAGTCTTATGAAAGAGAAATGAAAGATTTTTGTTCTCTTTAGCTATTTTTTTTTAAATTATTATTATTATTAAGAAGCTGAAGCTTGTGTAGATGGTGATAGAAAAAAAAAAGTTTGGCTTGTTTTTACTTAACGACTGTGGCTGTTTTTAAAGGGAAGCTTTCAAAGTGATTTCTATTTTGATTTGTTGAAAATAATGTTTCAAGATAAATGTGTTAATAGTGCTGACAAAATGGATCAGGGACTGAAAGGACACCTCGTACTGCTAGTTCCCTGATAAGTCAGTTATTACAAGAGATTTATCTTTTGAGGTCAGGACAAAGCTGATGGGTTTCATGAAATATGAGATTCTTTTTAAAACAATATAGAACTGCTTTCAGCTGAATGAACATACATTTTGCAGTCCCTATTCCTCCTCCATTCTTCTCCTGACCTATAACCTCCACGTTCCATTTCCTATTTCTGTTCATGCCAAATGCCCTTGGGTGAAAAGTTGGGACCAAATCAATTTCTTTCACTACAAATTTCTTCTGTCCTTCTTCAAATCAGTTCCTCTTCTGGCCAAAAAGCAATTATTTTCCAGTCTTAATGAATTTCATACCTTCTGCTTATACATAGTTTTTGCCACACCCCAATCCCTTCTACTGCCATGCGATATATCAACTTCTTCAATCAGCTGAATAGCAGTCATCCTCCCTTTTTTGTCTTTCCTACCTGCTGCCCATCTTCTCTTCACTTTTCTCCCTTTTCTTTTTCTCCTCCTGCTTCCAAAGTTAAATTTTTCTGACACTCTTTTCCTTCATCTCTTCCATGTCATTTTGTCTTGAATTTTTATCCTAAAAGTGCAGTTGATCTTGTTGAATCTTCTGTCCAGTTTCCAGCCTCTCCCCAGTTATTTCCCTCAGCTCAACTCTTCTGTTATTTCTCCCTCTACTCTTTGACCTTTTGATCTTTTCTGCTTTTCTGAGTCATTGTTTTCAAATACTAAGCAAGAAATTAGGCAATTTCAAGTTTCAGTACCTTTTTCCAATGATCATACTACTGAAAATATGTCTATCATCCACTGCAGTGCACTATGTGCACTATGGCTACTTCACCATCATTATCTGGGAGAGTTCTGGTCAGTGATGCCAGTCTACCAAAATAGAAATGCTTGTAGTTCATACGTATTGTTATCCCTGCAAGTGATTGCAGCTCTCCATAAAATACTCAAGATTTTAAAAAGTGATAACAAGAATTTTGTTTGTCTCACAGTTTTATATTTACAAATTACTCAAAAATGCCTGATTCAGACCATTGAGCATCCTTCTCCCCCAGGAAAAAAAATGCTGGCTTAAGTTTGGAAATGGAAAAAAAAACATCATCTTGAATACTAATTTGAAAATTTCAGTTGGAATATAATAATGGCCTTTTTTTTTTTTTTTTTTTTTTTTTTTAAATCGGGCAATATATGTTATTTTGGGTACGAGTATTTACACCCAATTAGAGCAAATATTTAAAAGCATAAAGTTCCTGTAAAGAACATGGCACTTTGACATTTTTAGCTCCACGCAGAAGTAAACATTATAATGATCCTGTAATTTTAAGTGTCCAGAGAAAGACAATAGGTGTACAGGGACACTACAAGGCAATGGCAAGGCAAAAATAATAGTATGGGACAATTTTCAGATCTGCAAATAGACTTCTCTACATAGAGGTCACGCTCATACTAAACTGACCTTGCACAACAGAGACAACTTAGGTAAAATTCTCTTTTTCAGACATGTAACAAAAATAACCAAGATGCATAACTACGTTTTTTTTTTCCCTTGGATCTTAAAGATAACAAGTAAGCAGACTGCATATTAACAACTCTTTCACTGAGGGTTGTGTTATAAACAGTCTCATGTCTTAAAATCAGGTGCAGTAAACCATCCCAAATTATCACTCAGTTTCCTCTGCTAGAGTTCAGGAGCACTTGCACTTTTTGTTTGTTTTCCATGTAGGAGCCTTACAGTAAAGTTTATTCTTTCTCAAGAATTTCTTTAATAAAATACACAAATTTAAAAAATATGTATTCAAAAGACATAAAATAGCTTGTCCTGACGTACTAGCCTATTATTTCCACTATGACAATATCAGTTTTCATTTCCAAACTTGCAAGAAAACATGCATATTTAAAGGAAAAACTAATGGGCACAAGAAGAAACTGTTCACCTGAATATTTGGTGAACCACACAGATTATAAAATACAGAATAACTGATTTTGGCAACACTAGATTACAGAAAAATAAAAGCAAATTTTGCAAGCCATTTTTGCACCTTACAACATAGTTATGTTCCAGCCCTTGCTAGTGTTTTGCTATTTTCTATATGCTGTGCTGTGCTGCTTCTTCCTCAGAGAAAGCTTGACTTACAATGCAAAACACAGGAGTTGTAATGCTTTTTTATAGGCCAGAATTACAACTGACTGCCACAAAAGGAAAGACAGAACAAGGTTGAGACAAACACAGTTTTCCTCACTGGAATCCAGAAAGCTGTTTACAAGAAGCTGACTGCCTTCCATGTCAGAATTTTTGAGCCTGCTCTCTATAGAGCCAAGTACAGAGAATAGATGCCATAGTTGGACCAGTACTGACTTCTTATAATTACATTTCTTAATCTGTTGGTACTTGAAGAACAACTCTTTATATTGGCATTCTGTATTTCCACATTTACCCACCTATTTTCATTCTTCTTTATTGTCACTAAAGCGACATTACAAACAAACAAACAAACAAACAAATAAATAAATAAATAAGTAGATCCTTGGGTTAAAGGAAGAATTACTGAAAAGAATTATCCCATTAGGTTGAATTTCTGCATGAAAAATGTACATCTCCCTCAGATGAGATCTTTTTCACGCACCGGATCCCACACTTAGACATTAGCTGCTGTGGAAATTTTGTCAACTGCAAATAGCCAGGAAGGCTCTTGGGCACACATATCTGTCAGAATTTCTTCCCTTATCAGCTTAATACTACCCATTGGCATGAAGAAAGTGAGTCATATCCTAGCTTTATCCCTGGTTAAATTGATTTAGGTGGACTGAAATTACATGTTTGAAAATAATCAGAGTTCATAGATACATAAACTAAAAAGCTTTTAATTTATCCTGATAGAGAAGGAATTTGGCAACATGATTCATTTACATTCCAGGGCACAAACATTATTAATATACAGGTCAATGAAGAAGAGAGTTGACCTTCCAAATAATTTGTTTTAGTTTTGAACTGTCAGATTCTATATACAAGCTATGAATGTAGTACTCAGTCTCTTGCCATATAAAGTGACATGGGCTTTGTTTCCCCAAATGGGGTTTTGCAGAAGCTCAGAATGTGAGTGTCACTACACTGTGAAGTGTGGCATTCTAAAGCAATTTGTAAGGTTATTGGTAGAAAAGATTATTCCGTTTCTGTCAGTGTGGAGTTGCTGCTAATAAAATGAGGTATAAAAAAGGAATATATTTTATACAAATAAAGACTGAAATAGCCTTTCTATATTCTTTCTCGTAATTATTCTCTGTCTATTGCAATACAAGGAAAAAGTTGCTGAAGGGAAGCTGTTGAGGGCAGACTTGGAGACAGCACAACAGCATTCTGAAAGCACTCTGTCACGTTGTTTAATGCAGATCCTTCTGTCAGATGCTCATAACACACTTTGATTTGTAATCTTTATGCTGAAGAGCTACATTACTGCAGGCTCCACTCACACTTTTAACTATTCTTTTAAATGAACTACTGGACTTAGGTCAACTATTCTGAACTACAGTAATTCATTAGTTACCTTAAAGAGATTATATTTTATAAAATATAGGTTAGTCAGTCAATATGAAGAATTGTTTACTCGTCTGTACAGATTAAACAAAAATTGTTTTGTTAAAGCTGCAAAACCAAGCAGTTGAAAGTTTAGAAATGTGCAGCCTTCATTCTGCCCCCTGGTTAATCTATCCATCACACTAAGTTATTCAAACTTCACCAGAATTTCATATCCACATTACGAATTTCTCAGAGGATATGTTAGATTTTTCAAAGCAGTTCATAACAACTGCTTTATTTTTATTTTATTTTTCATAAAGCGGGCAAATAAATTAGTATCACAAGTAGAGTTTGATGTTTGAACCATCAAAAGCTGCAGAGCATATTTCTACCATACACTTGAACTGTTCTAAATGGTAGTTACACAGTTGAGAGATGAAAGATGGTATTCCAGCTGTGAGGAGCTCAGGTTGAATTTTGTGCCCATCTGGAAGATCTATGAGATGATAAGAGACAGAAGAAGGAAAGCATGGTTTTACAGAAGTCATGCAGTGGTCACAAAGCAGACATAAACAGAAAGAATCCACGAGGAATCTACGCTTCAACTGGATTGCTTAAGCAGTAAGCAGTATCTAGTATCTCAGTGAACCTGTAGCATTCTGATGAAGCTCTTCTGTTCCAGACTCAATCTTTCAAATCACAAAACCTTACTACAGAAGCTGCTAGAAAGTAGACTAACCCCATGGGAATTTCTAGCCAAACTGAAAAAAAAAAAAAACCAAGAAGGAGAGGATGGGAATTCAATTAAAGTTGAGCTACAAATAAATATTTTCATTATGTATTTCCCTTTTTTTTTTTTTTTTAGTTTATCTGCATGTTAAGAGACTTTAAGTAAGCAGAAAAATAAGAAAAAAAACGTTTTCCAGATATCTACAAACGCCATGTCAGATATTACTTTGACGGTGAATTTGCATGATCTACCAATCAGTTACAGGAATCCATGAATAATGCAAACACCGAAATGGATGTGAATAACGATCAGTATAAACTACTGAATCTACATTCTTCATCAACAGCATTCTGGCTGTGACAGGTCTTTTTTGAACAAACAAACAAAAAGATAAAATCATGACACTGCAAAAAAAGTGAGGCTTTGACATGAAATACGACTTCATATATTATGACTTTCTACAATACTTGACATTCATCAATCAAACAGTTCAAAAAAGCATGGCGCTTGACTGCAACCACAGCATGGTCAAACTTGGGCTTGGAAAACTGTGTGAGTTTGGTAAACTTTCAATTCTTCACTGTAAGCAAAAGACTAATTTTAATAGACTGCATTTCAATCACAGCATTTTGAAAGACAAATGCAAAGTTCTTCTCTAGGGCCTTAAGATAGTTTTATAAATAGAAGAAATAAAAACTGAATTGCAAGAGAACAAGTGAAAGCTGTTTTGGCGGTCTGGAAGAAAGAGTTTAGCTTGTAAATGTAGAAGTTATTATGAGTATGACACTAAAAAAAAAAGAGTGATAAGGTTGACGTACTACAAAAAGGAAAGACAACTGAAGGGTAAGGGGAAAGGCTGCATTTCTTTCTTTTATTATTTTTTATATGTCTGAGAAGAGAGTAATTTTTGGTTTTCCTCAGGTAGCGGAAAAGTAAAAGAAAGCCATTAAATAGCCAAGATGTCTGGCAGCTATTGATTATGCTTCCATTGAGTAAGAGAGGTAGTAGATTTTTCTTGTGATTATTGACTTTAAAATACCAAGCACATGGCCAAATATAAAATCTGAAAATCAATTGCAAAAGCTGCTATCAAGGAAAATAATTCAGAATAAGCAAAAGCCAAGGCTTAACGCTCCCTTTTTTTCACAGAATCACAGAATTGTAGGGATTGGAAGGGACCTCCAGAGATCATCAAGTCCAACCCCCCTGCCAAAGCAGGTTCCCTACACCAGGTCACACAGGTAGGCATCCAGGCAGCTCTTGAACATCTCCAGAGAAGGAGACTCCACCACCTCCCTGGGCAGCCTGTTCCAGTGCTCCGTCACCTCACTGTAAAGAAGTTCTTGCACACATTTGTGCAGAACTTCCTGCGCTGCAGTTTCCGTCCGTTTCCCCTTGTCCTGTCTCCACTCACCACTGAAAAGAGTCCAGCCTCGCCATTCTGCCCCCCACACCTTAGATATTTATAGACCTGGACCAGGTCCCCTCTCAGTCTTCTTTTCTCAAGGCTGAACAGACCCAGTTCACTCAGCCTTTCCTCATAGGAGAGATGCTCCAGGCCCTTCACCATCTCTGTGGCCCTCCGCTGGACTCTTTCCAAGAGATCCCTGTCTTTTTTGTACTGGGGAGCCCAGAACTGGACGCAGTGCTCCAGATGAGGTCTTACCAGGGCAGAGTAGAGGGGGAGGATCACCTCCCTCAACCTACTGGCCACGCTTTTTAATGCACCCCAGGATGCCCCAGTGTGCCCCACAAGGGCACACTGCTGGTTCATGGCCAACCTGTCGTCCACCAGGATACCCAGGTCCCTCTCCGCAGAGCTCCCCTCCAGCAGGTCATCCCCCAACCTGTACTGGTGCATGGAATTATTCCTCCCCAGATGCAAGACTCTACACTTGCTTTTGTTAAACCTCATCCGGTTTTTTTTTGCCCAGCTCATTTTTTCCAGTAAGCAACATTTACAATTCAAAATCCAGTCACAATAACAAAGACTAATGCATCTACTCAAGAACTCATTAATTCTAGAAATGTAGCTTTTACTCTAAATACAAGATACTGTCGCAGGTCTATGTTTCTGTCACTGCCTTTGTTGGCTAATATTTAAATTGATTCTGATTTTCAATAATCTGCCCATCTATTTTAAAAGTAGTATTATAGATTATATCAAACACAACAGACCTTTTGAACAGCACTGTGATTATAAATAGCATAAAAGATACACAGCTGTTCCAGTACAGACAGAGCTACTTCAAAGGCAGATAGAATGTGGAAAAAAAAATACATGCACATACAAAAATTTAATCCCCAAACCACAGTTTCAGCCCCAGTTGAAAGTTTCCTTTAGAATCAGTAACATCCATAATTGATGGTTATCATTACAGATATTAACACAGGCTTTTTACACAGCTGCTTGATGCTAAACCTAAAATGTGCTTGACTATGCTATCAGTCAAACTTGTACAGGAAAAATACCAATAATACTTGAGGAGCAGCTAAGAAATTGAAGGGAATCTTAACTTTTCATGATTTAATTATGTGTTCCAAATCAATTATCCTAAATATCAAAACAGGAAAACAAAAAAATTACTTAAAATGATGCTGTACCTCCTGTTCAAATGAGTTTGTCATGAACTATGTGAAGTTACCAGCTGATAAAACCCTCTCTTAGCACGGTCTTGGCTTTTACTAGTATTCTAACATAATGCATGTTTTATTTGTCATCAGAATGAGATGCAACTAATTATATAAACTTCATTAATATGATTTACATATTAAAAGAATAAAGAAAATATCACCATAATAAAGAGGGTCAGACAGGATAAGAATATGGACAGATGACAGCAACATGAAATTTAACGCAGGAAGTGTCACATAATTTGTGAAGATAAGCCAAGACCAACACAAACCTGCATTCATGTAACGTGGCAAAAAGCAGCAGTGGTCACTTGTACAAAGTCATGTGTAAAAGGTGTTTACAGAGGCCTTAGTGTGCATAAAGAAGGGGATTACTTATCAACTGAGAAATAATGGTTCAATTAAACAAAATCCTCATGTCAGAGAATATCTAACTTCTCTGGGTTTTAACCTTTGTAACACCTCTATATATTTTTTAAAGACTTAGTCTCTGAGTTTGAGTTTTTCCTTACAAAAATCAGATAAAACTGACTTAGCCACTTACATTTTCAGTGGCAGAAAATATGTGATAAAGGCAATCCTTTAGACAACATTCAAGAAAAGATCAAACCTGATGGAAGAAAATTGTTTACTGGGAAAGGAGGGAGAATGTGCATGAGTTGAAATAATCATAAGGCAAAGACAGTAGTACCTATTAAAAGGAAATCTAATGAATTCACAGTTAATATTTATGCCATTATGTCATGGGTCAACATCTTTTCAAAAATGAAATATATATATTGCAGAGAAAACCAATGAGACAAACCAAATTGCAGAGAAAACCAAATTAGACAAACTAAATTGTTCAGCCTGAAACATCTAAGCACTTTTTTACCCACTCAAAACAGTCCTCTCTTTGAACACGAGCTTTTCCCAAAACCATATTCATTTACCAGATAAGAAGAAACTAAAATATTCTTAAAACCTTCTGTAGCTAATGCTTATCATGCCAGCTTTAGTAAGTTTTGTCCTTTGCTTGAGTTCTGTGTTTTAAAAAAATCAAAAAAATAGGCACCACTTTTTCTCTTCAAAAGGAAGAACACTGTCTACAGCCTAACTTCTTTCTTTCTTGTAATTACAGTCTTCTTGCCTTCTCAGCTTTTGCTCACCTTTCACAAGTCTATCCTACTCTTCAACCATCCTTGTTTCTTACACGTCCAACAAAAACAGGCATGTCAAATATCTAAGTTATCGATTTCACACATTCTTTGAAGCTGCCCCCAAACAACGTGATCTTTATCAGGTCCCAACATAACCACATTCCGATCATAAAGAATCCATTATGTGAATCACAAACCCTAGTTCACATTCGCTCAGCTTCCACTACAACAATGTACAGTAATGGACAAAAAGGTAATTTTGTGATAAAAGCATTTCACACGGACATCTAAGTGCATCATTTGGCTGCAAGATCTGCACAGAACCACAGATTGTTTTCAGTGAGCAGAGAGCAAGAGAAAGCCAATACTGTCTTGTACCTAAAGAGGGTTCCAGCCTCTAATAATATGAATCTGAATACATTATATCTGGAAAGCACAAGCTGGGCTGATGCAGTCTACAGGAAATCTCAATAGGAAATTCCATTCATAATCTGATGATGTTCCAACATAAGCCTTCAGGTGATATCAGAAGACTATTTCAACTGCACTGATAGGAAGCCTTCTAACAGTAATGGAAATAACTCATGCACATTTTTACATCTGCTTGTTCTAGAATGTATCTGGGTATTTTATGCATACTCAAAGGTAAGGAAGGTAAGTGCTTACCACACAAAGAGAAAATTGACATAGAAATATTGTCTCCACAGAAAAAAAAAAGTGCTTAGGGGATTTGAAAAGCTTTCTCTTTGGACACACTCTTATCTTCCATATAACTCTCAACATAAGTTGCGAGACGCTAACAAAGATGTAGGTGCTGCTATCTCAAATTAAAAATTACTCACAATCAGTTGAAGCGAAAGAAAAAGAACATGCAAGAGGAAGAGTGAAAACAAACAAACAAACGTGGTTTTATCTTCACATCAAGTAAGATTATTAATATAAACAATAAAGAAAAAATAAACTAGATTAGAAATACTAGATTAGAAATACATTCCTATGAGATGTACTGCTAGAAGAAGATATCAACTACTATAGAAGTGGGTGATTTAGAAGTGTAACAGACTACACAACTTGGGATTGCGTGGTATCTGTGCATTAGTTAACAATTGTTAATACTTCTGCATCCACAAACTTTCCTATATTTTGTCTGCTATTCTTATTTAACACTAGGTCTTCTGCTAAAACATTACGAATGACTCTACACAGTATGTGAAACACCATTTCTAAATAAAAAAAATAATAATGCTGAGGCTAGGACTCTCAGAAAATGTGAGATTATAGCCTCTTTCGTACTCCCCACGCACTGAAAATATTACTAAGCTTTCTGCTCATAAGCATCCAAATAAATCTCAGTCCATAGCAGACAAAATGGGAATATTAAAAAGAAAAACAATACACAAAATATTTTTTACTTTAGAAAGATTTTAATTGGCTACACTTTACTCATGTTTGTCATATTTATCTTTTTTTTTTTCCCAAATGTAAATTGAATGACTATTTAATAACTAATTGGGTGAAGACAGCTCAATTTCAATCTTTAAACAGGTAAATTTAAAATTTATACACTCTAAAATTCAATGTACTTTGAATGCCAGCAACATATTAGATAGCCTATCACTATCTATTTAAGTTGTGAAGCCTGCTCCAGGGAAACATGAGGTCCTAAAATGTGATGTAAAGCATTTTTATTCCACTTATTTGAAGTAGATATTTCTGTTCCTGAACTTACTTTGTAATCTATCATAAAAATGAAGAACTACTTACATTCAGTGTTACTGACTCTCTACATACAGAATGTGACACATTATGACTGTGGTTGCAATATATAAAATTTCTAATATAATCTCAGGAATGATCTCGGCAATCTTGCAATCCAAATCTATCCCCATATATACAACAGACTGCTAAACATTACCACACGCTTATACATATACAAGGGCTGCTCCAAAGGTAATGCCTCCTATTTTATTATGTTGGCTCCTGACATGAACCAGCAAAGTGCACTTGCAGCCCTCAAGGTCATCTGTATCCTGGGCTGCATTAAAAAAGGGGTGGCCCGCAGGGAGAGGGAGGTGATTGTCCCCCTCTGCTCAGCTGTTGTAATGCCCCAGCCCTGTGTCCAGGCCACAGGCCCCCCACACAAGAAAGATGCAGAGCTCTTGAAACTGGTCCAGAGGAGGGCCACTAAGATGATCAGAAGGCTGGAGCACCTCTTCTATGAAGAATGGTTGAGAGAACTGGACTTGTTTAGCTTGGAGACAAGAAGGCTCCAAGGAGACCAAATTTGGCTTTCCAATACTTGAAGGGAACATATGAACAGGAGGGGAACAACTGTTTGCATGGGTTGATAGCGATAGGACAAGGGAGCATGGTTTTAAATGAGGACGGGAGGTTTAGGTTAGTTACTAGGAGGAAGCTTTTCACACAGAGGTGGTGATACCCTGGAACAGGTTGCCCAAGGAGGCTGTAGATGCCTCCATCCCTGGAGGCATTCAAGGCCAGGCTGGATGTGGCTCTGGGCAGCCTGATCTAGTGGTTGACAACCCTCCCCATGGTGGGGGGTTGAAACTAGATCATCTCTGAGGTCCTTTTCAACCCAGGCCACTCTATGATTCTATGATGATTCTATAACAGCAGAAAAGATGTCGGTGGTACGGCAGTAGAGGCTGAATCTTCTCACCCATATCCTGTTACCTTTCGTTGCTATATGACAGATGGCAGCAGAGAGACAGTCCAACAGAACAGCATCTGACATGGAAGTGCATTATGAAGCAAAGGTGGGTCAATGATTCCTCCATGTGAAAAAAATGGCAACCATTGAAATTCATGAACACTTGTTGAACGTTTCTGGAGACCAAACAGTGGCTGTGAGCACAGTGAGGCAGTGGGTGGTGCGATTCAACAGTGGTGACAGTGATGTGAAAAACAAGCTATGTTCTGGATAGCCATGCAGACTTTTTATTATTAACTCTTGTTAATCACCAACAAAAATGCACAGCTAATCATGATGACTATGTTAAAAAATACCGTTTTATAGCTGAGAATTTGTTCTATGAAAATAGAATTTTTGTGCTCCTTGTGTACTTTTAAAGACCTACTTGTATACACGTACATACACGAACAAGTTGAAACATCTCTGTATATACACGCATGAGCACACACACCTGCAAACCTAGAGAAAATATAACTGCAGGAGATATTCAACATATACATATACAGCCTTAAACATGAAAGTAATGAACAAGTTAATGATTTACAAAGAATTTCAATTACTGTCATTTCTGCTCTCATGCTTCTTAGGATAGGCAAAGAACATTATTCTAAGATTCCTACAATAATTTAGCAGCAGGGACAATGTGAGCATAAAATAAATATATGGTTTGGCAAGACTATACTACATTCACTACTAATGTTGATACGGATATTACTTGAATCAGATGGAGGCAAAAGCTTAGGGCAATTGAATAAATGGAGAACCAGACTGTTTACAGTTTAGTCACCTTGATTTTGAAGCTGATGCTCAAAATGGTTTCAAAATCAGAAAACACAGAGGGTACAAAAGAGATTATTCTAAGCATATTTTCAAGCATAGATAGTATGTAGTGGTTGATAGTCAGGTGCATACTCAATCCCTCATCTCGAAGCTAGAAACATATTACTATTCCTTGTCCAAAATCATACCTGCAAGACAGAATAAGTTATTCATGAAAGTAAATTATGAAGAATGAGTAGAAAGCATATGGCATGGCAAGTTTTAATTTACATCTCCAACTAACCCTCTGGGGCACTGCTCTGACATGTTTTATTCCTCTATGAAACTAAACCTTTCCATAGAATTTCTTTCCAAATTTGCATCTAGAGTGACATTATTTTGAAGTGTTTTTACTTCATCATTTTTATAGAAAAAAAGGCATTGCATCTTAAAACATGTAAATTTCTTTAATTATATAGAATAGTAAAAAAGAAGATTTAAAGAAAAAATTCAAAATGTTAAAATTTTCTAACGAAAAACTATTGGCTTATTTTATAACTCATGTTAATGCATGCAAATTAGACATTCTTACAATTTTTAATATAGAATAAAATGATCTCAAAAACATTAATGCTCATTTGGTTAGAAAAAGTCAAAAGAAAAAAAATAAGTTATATATTATGGGGAAGGAAAAATAATATATTTCTAACTTAACTTGCTTTTTAACATAAAAAAATATTCACACAGCAATTCATGAGTACACATTTTTTTCATTAGTATCTACATGAGAAGCAAACTAGAAATTGATTGACAGAAAGTAGTGTAGAAGAACTGTCTAGACCTAACTATATCATCGTAGAATAGCTTGAGCGGAAGAGATCTCAGTGATCATCCAGTTCCAGCTCCTCTGCTGTGGGCAGGGTTGCCAGCCACCAGATCAGGCAGTAGATGAGGTTGCCCAGGGCCCCACCCAATCTGACCTTGAACACCTCCAAGGATGGCGCATCCACAGTTCAACCTGTTCTGGCACCTCATCACCCTCTAAGTGTTATCCCTGACATCTGAATCTCTCTAATCTAAATCTCCACTCTTTTAATTTAAAACTGTTTCCCCTTCTCCTATCAGATTATGTAAAATGTCTGTTTCCCTCCTGATTATAAGCTCCATTATTATGAGCCTTCCCTTCCCTTACTGGGAGGCTGCAAGGAGGTCTCCTCAGAGCCTTCTCTTCTCCAGGCTGAACAAGCCCTGTGCCTCAACCTTTCTGCAGATAGTTTTTACTACCTTCTGGGCATCGATAACTAAAGATAACTAAATGGAGCTCATTGGTCTGCTCCTGCCAATCCATTTCTAACACCAATGTATTATGATAAACCAAAGACAAACTAAGTCAAATGAACTGGTTGGACATGACCTTAAGGACACATGAGGACACAAATCTATGCCTTCTGAAGTCAATTCACTTCCATCCACTGTCAGATTTCTACATTAAAACAGTATATTAGAATAAGTACAACTTCTGGAAATGATTGATCAAGCTTCAGCCAAGTTAAAAAAAAAAAAGTAAGGCACGAAGCAACTAAATCGGAATGTTGGGAGAGCACACTTATAAAAATGTTTGGCACTTCTGCTTTCAATCTGAAATAAGCTATGATACGAAACGGCTAAAGGAAAAGCAAAAATAAGAGTTTTATCCCAAAATTTATAAACTGTTCTGCAGAACATTTAATCAAGAAGGCAAGCTGAGTAATTTATTCAAATCTTCATCCTTATCTCTAAATATTACATCCCCTCTCTCACAAAACTATTTAAACAGACAAATATATGAAGAAGTCAATAATTCCACTGATTTAGTATCATATGTTATGGTGGCACTTTAAGGTACATAAGAGAACTACTGTAACATTGGGAAACATTCAGAATATAAATAAATTAGTGATGAACTTCAGACTAAAGCTGATATGAACCTGTTCTTACATGCACCACCATGTACAATGGTATACCAGAAAAAATAAGATCATGCTTCAAGAAGTCTACAAGGTTTTCTGCCTCTTCATGTTTACAGAGCGCAAATAGTTGACTGGCAATTTTCTTACAACTATAAAGCAGCATAAGAAATTTGGTATGTGACCCTTTTGGGGAATATGAGTTATTTCCTACTGAGAAATTACCTATTGTTTAATGGAAAGTCATTGATCTCTGCCCACCACCTGCTTAGTCCGACTGCTTATTTAACACATTGGGTGATAGCAACACTTCATCTCAGAAATTACCCTTGCTGAAGCTAATGAACACCATGTTGCAACTTTAACTAGATTCAGATTTATCACTAGCCGTAGCCAAGCTGAGTTCTTTAGTTGCTGACAGAAACCAGCATGTTTGGCTAGCATTTTAATCCACAAATTATCTCACTGAAATCAACATAATCAAACGTGTAGAAGTTGTCACAACGATTCTGGAATACAGTGCCTATTTCAAGGTGTCATCATTTCAAGAGATCTACATACAACACTTGGATTTAAGAAAACATGTTTAGGATGCCATTATGCTACCACGAGTAATTCACAGACACATATCACTATCTGTAAATCTCAGAGTAGATCTGGCTGTAATGCCTATGTGAAATGTCACTGCTAACCTGTATTTCAAGAGGAAAAACAATCTCCTGGACTTTGCTCAAAATTACTTATATATGAGTAAGACATTCTCCTTCCCTGTAGAAATTTTGTTGGAAATGCCTGATCAAGAAATTTACAGATTCAAAAGAATACCAGCAGACACAAGTTATGTAGAAGACTGCTGCCCAGGCACTTGTACTCTTTGAAGTCTTCTGTATTTTCAAGGAATGTACTGGTGTGGAAGCTGACTTGCAGAAACCAGACTGAGAAACTGGCTGCTCAGCACTATCTACCCAACTTCTTTCATAGAATCATGGAATCATAGAATCACAAGGTTGGAAATGACCTATAAGATCATCTAGTTCAACCGTCTCCTCATCACCATTGCCACCATAAGCACTAAACCATAGCACGCAGCACGTCGTCCAGATGCCTCTTGAACACTGCCAGGGTCGGCGACTCCACCACCTCTCTGGGCAGCCATTCCAGAGCCTGACCACTCTCTGAGAGAGAAAGTTCTTCCTTATGTCCAACCTAAACCTCCTCTGATACAACTTGTGGCCATTATCCCGTGTCCTGCTCGTAGCCTGAGAGAAGAGGCCAAATCCCTCTTCACCACCATCTCCCCTCAGGAAGTTGTACAGTGCAATGAGGTCTCCCCTGAGCCTCCTCTTCTCCAGACTGAACAATCCCAGCTCCCTCAGCCACTCCTCATAAGACTTGTGCTCCAGACCCCTCACCAGTTTTGTTGCCCTTCTCTGGACACACTCCAGGGCCTTAACATCTTTGTGCTGCTCAAAAAACAAACAGAACAAACATTCTTAAGCAGCCATAGGAATAAGCCAGCATTATACACACAGCTGCACACGTGAATACATGCTTCTCAAACTTCCCATACAACATTATCCACACAAGAACACAAGACAGAAACTTGCAAGGTTGATAGCCTTCCATACTGTTTACAGATGAAAATAAAATGCATGTTTTAAAACACTGTTGACTATAGCAAGATCTGAATCTATCTTTCTTTTAGCAGCTGATACAGTGAATGTATTAATACAGAAATAACCATTTGGTTACTAGTGGAAAAGAAGCAGCAGAATGCACAGCAGCAGAGATATTAAAAGAAGATTCATTTTTATATTTGTACATCACTGTGTGGTAAAAACAAGTGTTTATTTGCTGGGTGATTTTTGAGCTCAAAATTATACCAGGCATACTCTTGTATATGAATGATGTATTGGCAGCAGTGGAATGAAATTTTGGAGCAAACACCCTTCATTTATAAATTAGTTTGTGCTGAAACAATTTGTCAATCTTATTTAACTGTTATTTCCTGCAGAACAAGAACACTAACTGATGCAAGTTAGAGTTCTTCTGTCAAATAAAAGCAATAACAGCTGTCTTTCACACACAGTACAGTAAGAATACCTTGCAACTTTGTTGCCAAAACTGATAACATATTGTAAGGATGCTATCATGTCTCTGTTCTTCTGTCTCTGAAAATACAGCTATGTTCTCCTTAGCTTCTTGATAAAAACTGCAATTTTTATTTACAGAATAGAAAGGAATCCCACTTCAATGCAGCTATCTGTCCTAACATGGAGGTGATGGACCAATATGACAAGATGGGAGCTCTCTTCCCTTGTCCTTAACTGTTCCCTCCATCACCATTTTTATCATTACTCCATAACACTTTAAACTTTACATGTGAAAACCCATATACACCACAAGTCCTTGACTGTCCTACTTGCTTACTGTTCTCTCAGTCACCATAGCAGATGCTCCTGTCCATTCTTTCCTGTATCTGCATACTTAAAAAATCTATGCCATAGTGTGTATTACATGTCTTCTCTTGGACATCACCCAGGGGCAGATAATTGGAGAGTAACAGTTGTTTGCTGCTGAGCTTTTTTATTATAGATCAAGCTGTACGGCTTTGTGTGCTTTGGTCAGGAGATTCCCAATGGTTATGCTACTATAAACCACTTGCAAGCCACCACAAAAGTTGGACCTGGTATGAGAACTGAAATGCTTAAAGCCTTTCATACCCAATGTGCATTTTTTCTGTCTAAGGAAAATATATCATCCCTGATCACTGGATCTACATCTCCCATATCTGTGATGAGCACCCCATCAAGGATATGGTTTTCCCACAGCTGTACCCAGCTAATTTTATCAGAGAGGCTGTTAAATAATCGTATGACAAGTTCAGAAAATTCTCCACACACCATGCGCAGACTCTTCTGTGGCACACAGCATAGCTTAAAATCATTTACTGCATCTATCAAGGACTACTGACAGCCTATCAGAAGGGCAAAAATTCTACATTTTTCACACAACAGATTGACAGCATTGTTCTATTCAGATCAGATGCCTTGACAGTGAAGCACACAGGTCTCTCCTCATGGTCTTCAGTCAGCACCGAATCTGGCTGCACAAGTCAAGAGCTCCAAAGTCAAAGCCTCAGAGTAAGACAAGTGTGCACATATAGCAATGTGAAGTCAAAACAGATATATATTCCTAAAAAGATATTGCAGCTTCTAAACAAATATTTTTGTTAGTAAGTATCTAATATATCATGTAGAGTAAATTTCCTTCCATGATTTGGACATGATTTCAGCAACTTCAGAAATTATTTCAAATTTTGTCAATTCCATTCAGACTTAAAATATTACCTATTTGTAGCATGCTTTTCTCCATTTATGTAGTCTTATAATGAAAGCTTTTAAAATGAAAATGGAAATGATTTCTGGTGTACTGAAGAGTAACTTCTTCAATTATAAGATTTAGAAAATTCCCATATTGAGAAGCTCTGATTATAAATACCTTGAAATTTGAATACCAAGGTCTACAAACAGCTTATTTTGGCTGGTTTGAGATGAACACAGGCCAAAAAAATGCCTTAAAATATTTTTATGATTCCTATGTAATCTCAGTGCCAAATTTACTACAATAATTTTTCTCTCTCAAATCACTGACATTTTTTTCTGATTCAAAATTATAGTCTTTTATCAACCAACAATGCACTTTTTACTTTTTCAGAACCAAACAAAGTAAAACAAGCATAATACAAATTGTATTGTAGACACAAAATAAGAAATTATTGGGCAAATATATTTGAACATAAAAACCATCCAAGTTTGTTTTTTTCTGTGACATGTCTAAATTAATCTTAGTCCAAATACTTCCAATCTTAGTCTGAATACTTCCAATATGCACCTAGACAATACATACAATGGACAATTATTGTCCATTTCATTACTCACAAGTATCTCACAGAAAGTCACATATTTAAATGTTTTCCGTATAAAAACATCCATCACTTTAAAACTTTTAAATTAGAAACTACAAAGCAAGAGTTCTATCTATAGCTGCCTGTATTTACATGCGCAGGTTTTTAACGATTGGGTTATTATACAGATGAGATCGAGTTCTGTGTTTGCAAACCTACACTTCTTTTCAGCTAACCGCTCTTATCTATAAACAGTAGATTATAAAGACTATTTTCTTGCTTTTGCACTGGTTTCTTATTGCTGTCACATCTTCTAGAATTTGTAGAAAGAACCCAAGCCTTATGTGCCTTGAAAAGTTTAATTACTGTAGTTATGAAGAGAGATAACCAGGGTGATTAGGAATTAACAGTATATTCCAAAAAATGTTTGGAAAAGGGAATAATATCATGAATGAACAAGAAGATCTGTCTTGGCTCACTCCTTGTTCGGACAGTGATTTATTTGGTTTTGTGGACACGCTTCCCATCCTAACACTGCTTTTATGATCTCTGTTGCCTGAGATATCTGAAAAGCTAAGACTCATGCAAAGCCTTGATGGATGGATGTCTAACTAATGCATGTAGCCATTACTTTGTATTCTCCTTCTTTATTACATTTTCAGAATCAAAAGGAGATAAGCATTACCAAAACCCACTGTTATCAATATCAAGGAGACATACACACAAAAGATGTTTGAACAAAATGAAATTCTACATGTCAGTAGTAGACAAGCTGCTGTTGGAAAATGCCAGATAATTAAATTTTACCGAGAACCACCAATTTTGGACCTCTCACAGTGATGTGATCTGTCAGGCACAGATAAGAATTTGTATTTTAAAAATAGATAAGGTTTCCATATAATATTTTTTTTAAAAAGGTGAGAACAAAATAAATCAGTTGTTTGTACAAACAGTTCCAACCAGTCTGTCATAATATAAAGGACATTGCTTGGGCCAGTATGTCTCTGACACTGTGAAATATATATTATAAATAATAAAGGAAAGAATCAGTGTTAACACAACTTTACCACGGAAATCCTGGGACAACAGCAGAGGATGAATTTCATCTCAGGAAAGTATTCTAATCAATGGTCTGGAGAATATACAGCAATAAAACAGCAGGTGGGCACCAGAAAGGGACATGGCAGAGCTGCCTGACCCTGGTCATCCACCTGTCACATCTTATGATCACCTTCAGCATGCTCTGGGGTTTGCCGTCTCTGTGGCACTGAGGTCTCCCTCTGCCACTCCTAATACATCATGGACATGCAAATTTTGGATTCAGTGAAATTTAAAAAGTTAAATATTACTTTCTGGGGGAACACAAGAAAAACTTTTCAGAGCAGAAGCTGTGGAGCAAGATAAACAGCATGAGAACCAAGGTCATCTCTAGAAGACGAAAGAACATCTGACGGCTCTGACTGGACAAGCGGTTGAAGAGTGTTTTGTAGAATGCTCTGTTGACATGTATAAATAGAGCAGTGCTTAACAATAAAGCAGACTAACAGCTTTTAACCACACTGGTGTGCTGTTGTGTCTCCAGCGCATCCTGAGAGTCCAGAGACTTCCCCACAACTTTCGAATACATCATGGGATTTATTCTGTTTGTACTTATCATGGTACTTAGAAAGAAGAGCTCCCTTGCAACTGGTATTGTTACATGAACACAAAATAGGTGGCTGTGAGATCAGAAAAAAGTTTCAAAGTTCCAAAGATTATTCAAGAAGAAAAAGTTTTCAAGACTATCCTGAGAAAATTACCTTTACTATCACTCACTGTTTGAACTGTTTGAGAGAAGACCTGGTGTATGGGGTGTGCATACATAGGTGTTGTCTGGGCTGCAGGGCTCCTCTGCAGGGCTCCTCTGTGAGGAGAGGCTGGGTGGCCCCGTGCTGGACACAGCTGGGCCAGCAGCCAAGATGGTGGTACCTATAGGAATATGGATTAGGAAAGGGTAAAAATACAAAACAGCAGAGAGGACTGAGGAAAAAAAGCGAGAGAAACAGCTCTGCAAACAACATCAGTGAAGAAGGAAGGCAGAAAGTCTCCAGGCACCAAAGCAGAGCTCTTTTCAATCCTGTGAAGCAGGCTGTTCCTCCACAGACCATGAAGAGGACCATGCTGGAGCAGATAATCACACTGCAGCCCATGGAAAGCCACGATGGTGCAGTTACTGAAAGATAGTTCTTTAAGGAAGGAGCCATGGTGGAGCAAGGAAAAGTACGAAGAGGAAGAAATGGCAGAGGAAAACTGCTAGGGACTGAGCACAGCCCCATTTCTCTGCCCTCTGTGCTGCCTGGGGGCAAGGAAATGGAGGAGCTAGAAGTGAAGGAGTGAAGATAAGCCTGGGAAAAAGTGGTGACTATGGAGCTGATGTCACAGTTTTTTCTTTCTCACATCCAAATCCATTTTAATTAGCAATAAATGATTGGTTCCTGTCTTTATTCTGACCTATGAGTTTTTCCATCTTATTTTCTCCCCATCCTGGTTGAGGAGGGGGGAGTAAGAGTGTCTGAATGGGCATCTGGTGGCCAGCCAAGGTCATCATCCCACCACACCTAGATATCCAATCTGGGAACTAATATTACTAATTTGGGTAGCTCAGTTATATGGAAGTGACTGGAGCTCATTATCCATTGCACTACAGAGCATGCTGCCATTAGTGATGTGTCATTTGCTGCATGGAAGGAGAATGGTGGTGTCGGCACCACTCCCTTCTGTCCTTCTATGTAAGCTGAGTACTGGAATGTTTTCAGGAGCTGCTTAAACAGATATACGGCTTTGCTGCCGCCAAGACAGATGATATTCTGCCCTACTTCCTACATGCACATAACTATTATGCCTTGTGTGTCAGCAACACGACCTGTCTGCTGAAAACTATTCCGTTAGATCTTAAGGCTGGAACAACAAAGGAGAGCAAGATTACAATTTGCCAGCAAAAGCGTAATTTTAGGCTATCATAAAACTACAGCCTGAGACTTCTTCAGAGTCTTGATTTCCAATCTACCTTACAAAATAACTAGATAGGTTTGATCCACAGCTGTTCCCCTACCTCTATACCAGAGATATTTAAAATGCCCTATGTATACCAAATACAAGGATTTTTTTTCTTTTTTGAGGCAACTTATCACAAAATTTTATGTGTATGACTTGACCAACCCTATGTTGGGAGCAGAGGACATTTCAAACCACATTAAACTTATCTGCCTCATCTTTGCAACCTCTTTTTGACCTCTGACAGCAACAATTATTTCAAAAATTGGTGTAACCTCCTGCAGTAGATATGTGGAACACGACTGGGTCTATGAAGAGAATTGTTATCCACTTATTTATTTATTACACCCTACATGCGTTTTTTCTTCCCGTTAGAATCTTGCAAGAACTTACTGTTACAATTCTTATTACAATACAAATTCCCAGTAGTTTTGATTTCTGTAGACCTCTTGGCTTCTTCCTGTAGTGATAAGGTGGACCTTCTACCCAAGGAGTTAAAAACATAATATTCTACCTAGGTATAATATGCATTTGTAAATACTTGCTTTCTCCACAAATCCAAGGTTTTTCTCTTCTTTCCTTTTCCTTTTTTTTTTTTTTTTTTTTTTTTAAGTTCTTTTAGTTTTGGGGATTTTTTTTGCCTGACAAAAAGTAAAGTCATGTTCCCCCCCCACCACATAAACATATGCAGGAAAATGAAGTCTATTTCCTGACCATCACTGATGCTGAGATTGACTGGGAAAAACAGCAGGGACTCCAAGTACCACCTCTGGCTCAGTGAGCTGACTGTTTGATTGTTCTCATTTTATTTAACTGCTATGTATAATTGCTGCAGTTTTAGATTGTAGCACAATATATGCAGCACTGTGGGAAGAAAGAAACCTTTTTTGCACCAGCAATTTCATTCTCCTTAAAATGGAGAGTAAGACCGACACTTAACTACACGGCTTTATGAAAGTTTTATTTTTGCACAAAAAATCCCTTGGTATGTCTGATTCATTCTCCATGGTCAAAAACCAGAAATCTCATTGCAACCTGTGTTGCCACTATAAGATGGTAGGTTACTTTCCACCAAGCACGTTATGAAATTTCATGTTTCAAGAGATTAAATGAAGTAAATTTTGCATTACGGTGCTCTCTATTTCTAATAGATTAATGTATCACAGACCTACGCAAAAATCAATTTTCATTGTTGCTTAAAGGTTTACCTTTAGGATGGAAATGATTACAGAAGGCAAGATGCATCCATCTACAAACTAAGGATTTTCATTTATCAGTGGAAAGTTGGCTCCCAGAAGACAAATTAAGCAAAGTATTAGGTCAGGGAAAAGAAAAAAAAAAAAGAGTTAAAAATATAAAAAACTGTAATACAAACCACCAAAAAGAAATGTTAATACTTAATACCTACTGAAAGCCTTTCTTATCAGACAGGTCTACAAACAGTAGCAACAGTGTTCACCTGTAACGTTGGCATTCTTTGCAACAATGCCTCAGTTCTTGATTCTTGAACAGTACCACAAAAGTATGCGAGCGTCTTTCCAGTACACAGGACTTTGTCACCCAGAAAATCCAGAAGCATAATACAGTCATTTAAAAACAAAACAAACAAAAAAAAGGGGATAAATTGGGGAAGCACCATTTTTCTCTAACAAGTTAAAGAACAATCTCCAGTTTGTGATGAGTTTTACATTAGTTTGTAATGCTCTTTTTTTAGTGAGATATGTTGTGTGTAAGTCCTAAGATATTCTCCTCCAGTCAAATTCACAGACTGACGAGGAATTTCATATGGAGTCCTACTTGCTTCACCATGGTTAGCGGAGTAAAATCTGCATGAGAATGAAACAGGAATTCCAGAACTAGTTCTTGGTTTCCTGAAAAGAACTCATGAGAGTGTTGCTATAAACTAAAATGCTTTTTTTTGTATAAATGGGGTCAGAGCACTGAATGTAGTTGGTCTGGGGCCTCCTTGCTCTAGCCTTTACAGGCATTCCTCTGTGCTCTGTGAGGAGCACCACTCTGCATTTCCTGAATGCCTGAACCAACTACATTAGAACTAACAACTCCTATAACAGGACAAATGCTATTATCCTCATTCCTATCATCACATAAAAGCAAAAAGTAACACAAAAATTGAAACACTAAACATATTTCCAAATGGAAAGCAGTATTAAAGAGACAATGTATCAAAAACATTCAAATGATCATTTTTAATATTTTAATGGTTTTTTTAAATAGGAAGATTCCTTGTAATGCTTAACCATCTGCAATTATTTTGTGTCTCAGTAAAAACTTTCTAATGTTGAAGAAGTCTTAGAAGGTACTTCCTTATGACTCTGCTTATGAATGCATCCCATTTAACCCAATCTGTAATGTAGTACATAGACACCAAAAATACTTAAAGAACTTCCAAAGAAATTTTGTGAATTAGTTGACAGATTAAAAAGCATTTCCAGTTGAGATCTGTGCAGAAGATCCTCAGGATTTGTTGCATCTTTAAGTGTTTGTTGTGGATTTTTTTTAAAATATTCTTGGGGTCATTCATATTCATTTTTTGTTTGGAATTGCTTTTCCTCTTCATATTTACCTTATAGACATCATTCTATTTCGCATTCCTAAGAACTTCACTGTAGGTCATGGGTTTATGTGTATAATCTCCTTAGAAGCAATCCACCTCAGTGTGTAAGACAGTCAAATGTGCGCACGAATCTTTGAAGCTATTGTTCAGATAGAAATTCAGGTCTCAAAACATTTGCCTTCATTTAGATTAGTCTGAGTTATCTATGATAACAGATTTAAACATTGGTGACTTTACTCCTAGACACATTCATAGTCAGTATTTCATATTCTCAGAACAAAGTGCCTGTAACTGAGAGACACAAGATGGTAAACAGAGATGGAAATTAATTTTATCACTGTGATGAATACACTGCTACTTCAATCAAAATTCATTTGCAAGGTTTGGTGGAACATGAACAGATGCTGGGGAATTATAAAATAAAATATTTTTTCAATATCTCTCTCACTCTCTCCCCTCTTTTTCCACCGAGAATTCAGCACAGAGCTGTACTTTGTTTTATTACTGAAAATAAAAGGTAGGCTTTGGGCAAAATGACAGCCACTGCAAAAGTCACACATCAAGACTTAGTCTCACAACAATCTGCTCTACAATTCGAAAGAATAGTATTCTCTCCAAGTGAGTTATTTTCCTTGGGGACAATTTACTTTGAGGACATATTGCTTTGCATTTTCTTGTGGCCTTTCCTTTGTTTTGTGAACTTTCGCTGAAAAGTGCCCTGACATTGTCTCTACGTGTTGCTGCTTTCCATTTGACCTGTGAATGATCTGCACTTCCACAAGCTCTCTGTGAAACATCTGCACAAACAAACAGAGAAAGTATAAAAAGCTGTAACCCAAATGAAGCCTTAAAGCCCTTGTAAGTACAAACAATTAACTGGTATGGGAACTGTGACATGCAAACAGAAGCCCTGTAAGTATCTTCAGACAGTGTTTTCATCCATTAAAAGGGTGATTTCTGTGCAATGTTTCACTGAAATTGCATCAAGCCTGGCAATTATAAGGAATCTTAATAGAACAAGATTGTTTCTCTTACTCTCCTGCTCCCTGGAGGAAACATCAAAGCAACTGGCTGAAGACAGGCTATCGACGCTACAGCAAGCAACTCTACTTTGATTTCACATACTCAGAAAAGTATTCCCACAGTTTCTTAAGAACAGCTTTTGGATTAATTTTAAATAGTCACCAAGTGAAGCAGATCTGAAACAAAGCTAAAAAGGGTAGTAATGTATTTTCACTGTTGATTGTTGAAGCATTTTTACATGAAACAGCTGCAATAACAAATTAATTTCCAAATGTTGTATCATTAAACAAGAATAAGAGTTAAGTGACCTTGGAACATCTCTAAAACAAAATACATTCAATTTTCCATCACTACCACAGTTAAACAGATTTAAATTAGTGGAATGAAGAGGACTTTTACTTACTGATACCTATGAGTACTGTGCATTTTTACTAATTGTCTTTCAAGAACGAGTAATAGTCTCTTCCCAACATGATTACCTTACAGGAAATAAAGACTTCATTAGTAAATATATTTATGTCTGGACACTACTGCTCACTATGAACATAATCATGATGTAAATTTAATTTTATTCTCCTAAAATCTGAAAAGTCAAAATATAGGGTCTAGAATGCAAGACTGATGTTATAATCACAGCTATCACAACTGCTGATTTCAATGTGCTGTCTACATCACTGGTACAGGAGCTTATGAAATGACTACAGCAGTGACATGAGTGACTGGTGGAGACGGAGTTCTACAAACATTAGCTGAAATGGAACTCATTAGCTAAAAATGCATGGGAGACATTATATCTACAAGCTGAACGATCTCAGTAATGTAGTATATGCAGCTCCCATTGCTGAAGATATTCACACACAAAAATATATGAGCACAGACTACTGAATGGATAAATCAGACAAATCTTAGTAAGAAATGATCTGTATACTGGTGCACAATGGCAGATGCCACAGCATATTTTTTTATGATGCAAGGCTGCTCAAGATTATCTATGGATAATGAACCATGACAGCTTGGGATTTCACAAAATGCAAGTTGATGGCGAGAACAGGCAAAAAATACAATTATTTTATGAACAGCCAACAAATGCACACAAACTGCTTTTTTGTCTTTCGTGTCATTTTGAAATAATTACATCTTCCTACAAATTATATGTTCACCAACCTAATATCTACTAATATCAGACTCTACATCTGAAAAAGCTATGACTTTAAATCATTTACTACCTCCATTTTATTTCTAGGAAAGCACCATTCATTAAAGCATTAACAGAGTACTGAAGGTAAAAGAATCCATGCTTGTTTAAAATACCTTATATGACTGGCATCAACACAGTTTTCTTTTCACAGGGAAATCTTGACAGGCTCTGTCAGTCAGTTTGTAGTTTCTTCACACCTCAGAAAATGTCCTTTTTCTTTTCTCCCTTTAAAAGAACATTAAGACATTCCATGTAAACACCTCCTGTACCTACACAGCTGTATTTTCCATCTTTGCTCACAAGCAATTGCTGCTTAACAAGTATTTTAATTATACTTGGTTTGTTCAGTGCCTTTCAGCTTCTGATTGTCTGAAGTTGATAATCACGGAAGTTAACCAGCTTGTTAAAATACACAGAAAAAAAAGACATGAACAAGTTTCCTTCATTGTCGACTCATTTAATCTGTGTGTGCTTTTTTTTGTTTTGTTTTTTTGTTTGTTTGTTTGTTTGTTTGTTTTCCCCTAACGTGCTCCAATATTGTATATATCTGTGGATTTACTCCGTGAGCCAAGCGTGGTCAGTTTCAGTGATGTCACCTGCAGCATATTTTCCTGCTGCTGTGTCCCCACAGGGTTCCTTAAATTAGCATGCTCTCTGATTTCATTTGATACCAAAAAGATCTGGAATTGTATGTTTTCTATGTAGTGTTTTGTTGTTGTTGCTGTTTTGTTTTTCCCCTTTTTCTATACACAAATAGACAGTTCAAAACAGTTGGCTTTCAAGGGCAAAAGTGATCAAAGAAAATTCAGTCTTCAGATTTGAATAATTTCTGGAACTACTCAGCTTATACTATACATTATTTTTCTTCTACAGAGTCTCAGATTCCGATAAATGAAGAGAATTCACCTAGTTTTTTCCCCTCAGCTCAGTCTAGAAGCTCCAGCAAAGACTGAATGCATACTGTGCTGGACATCGTTTGAATAAGACTGTTGGAGATCTTTCAAATCTTAATAAACCAAATCCCTGAGATGGGCAGAGGATAGGAAGAAGTGATAGCAACATGTTTGTAATATAAAAGGAAGTTGAGTTACACAAAATTAATATGCTGAATGTCACAGAAGAAATCTAGCTTAAGGAATCTTCTCAGTCTTAACTATCTTGAATTGTTCAGTGCCTTCACCATTCACCACAAAAAGCTATCATCAGGGCTCATATCTTGCACATGATGATACTATTATTTTTCTTAGTATGAGATATGGACATTATTTCATTTTGCAGGTCTTGGCAACAGTTAAAACAGTAACAATGCCTAGAAATAGGAATATTTTATGCATACTCCAAGTTTAATTGCATACTGTGATCTTTAATGCAAATACTTCATTGAATAATTCAGAAGTTTATTGAAAGCATTTTTAATGTTTTGAAACTCATTTTTGACTAGTTGCACTTTAAGAAATCAATGTTATTAACTAAAGCAGTAAAAGCAATGGTATTTTCTATAAATACATAATTAGCTTTCTAAATTTTTTAGGGAGTCCGGCTTACATTAACAAAGAATATTGCACTGAATTTACCGTCACAAAAATTATGGGGCAAAAAGGATTTACACTGCCATGCAATGTAGAAGGAAATGAAGAAGGAAGAGGAAGGCAATATTCTCCATATAACTCCAGAAGCAAGGGCTTAAGAAATAAAGATCAGGAATAGATAGTTTAAAAACACAGTGGACTATTATTTTGTACCTTGTGGCTGTCTGGATAGAATATATTTATTTAACTAAACAACAAAGTGAAATTTAACTTACCAGAGCCAAACTGCAACAACACTCTTGCAACACTCAAAGTTCAATTCAACCTCTTTCTGATAGTCTCTAATAAAAAGCCAGATATTTCAGAGCGGAGTTAAGCTTATCTAGCACCTATCTTGTTTGTTCAGGGAATTTAAAGGGTCCCTCCTTCCTGCTGGTTGAGCACTTTGTAATTTGTATACCAGAGTACATCCTTATGTTTTGGTTTCTATCACAGAATGGACTGAAAACAGTGATGTTTAACACCTAATAGTAGGTACTTATTTTTTATTCTCTGAGTTTTATTTCTTGAAACACACAGAGTCTACACTGCATGTTCCTATATACTGGAGCACAGTTCTCACTGAAGTCTATTCGATTGCCTTCCTGGCTCATTTCTCAACCTGTCCCAGTTCTCTCCAGCTAGAATTACTGTCAGATGCTAATGGACATATGTTGGCAGCAATAAGCCTGCTACCTGAGTATCCAATTCCTTATTCAATCTGTTCTCTCTAGAGCTTCCTGCCAAACCTCCTTTTGCCTGATCAGTCCCTGTTTCCCACCCCATGCCCAATTTGTATGTCCCTTCTCATTCTTTAGACTGACTACCAATCCAGTGCCTTTGCTCCTTAAGCCTCGGCCATCATCTCAGCTCAACACTGACAGTTTTTCTCCATTCTAGTGCTCTTCTATCAACTGGGATCCCTGTGGGGTACCATCAGGTACACATAAGCCCAACTCTCATTGCTGGAGCTGGCTCTTTCCTATCACAGGATATTCTTTTATCAACCTTCTTAGTCTTGCAATACAAGTGTCCTCAGTTACTCCACAGGGATGCAGTGTGTGCCACAGCCTAAGGAGTTGAGAGATGCTTGAGCATAGCCAACAGTGACTGATACTGGATGGAGACTTTACATCTTCAGTGTTAACAGATCCCTCCTGCTTCTTTGAAACCTGATGCTTTTTAAAAGCTTTTATGTTTGCTGATGTTCAAAGCCACATGCTATCAAAACAAGTAATCTAACTACGAGGCAGTAGACCTAATCATATATATAAAGCAATTTTCAAATATGCTTAGTTCTTTGTAGAGATATTAACTGCATTAAAAAATCCTAGCTAGAAGTAAATATTTCTAAGGAGGCAGCAGTCAGCATTTGGGAGTCAGAAAAACACAGATAACTTAATCAATAAAGTAAGTTTTAGTATGTTAATAAAGGTAGCAGTGAAACGTGATCCATGTTTCAACAAGAATTTTCAGGTTTTCTTGGAGGTTTCAAACTTCTTTTTACAAGTCCCTTGGGTAGCAGAATGAATCTCTCTCACTTATTGGATGAACAGTGCATAATACTTTGTGTAATGAAATTAAGCAGCCTGAAATGCATGTGAACATTACTAATGAGACAAAATGCATCACAAGTGAAAGTTTGCCAGAAAAATAGTATCTGGAAAACCTGTATGAATCTTCCATAGATATGCAAAACACAAACAAAACCAATAGGAAAAGAAATCTTCAAAAAGTTTATTTTTGCATTTTGCATCTTACTTTTTTAGTTGCATAAGGAAGATACTTAATCTTCAACACATTAACACATTAACATCCCCAGTAGCATGAATCTTTTGGTGAAAAAAACAGAAACAGAAAAAGAAGTTTGCAAGTAACATAAGATCATGGGAAAAAGCTTTTTTTGTTGATTTTTTTTTTTTTAATTAAGAAAGGTCAATGATCAATTTATAAAGGATGCTGCCAGAAACAGAGGAACGTGAAGATAAAGTCACTTTGTTCTTTTTACTTTCTAAGAAAACAACAACAAAAAACCTCCACAAATCAGGAGAATGGTCCACAGAAAAGATTAGCTGTTCATTTCTATAATTTCAGCTAAACAGAGGTATGGTAGCTTCTCTTTAAGGGGTGCTCCTGGGCTGAAGGGTACAATTCTTGCCTGCATGCAAACAATAATAACACTGGCTGTTTACATCTGCAAACTTCTTAGAGTACTTACAGCTATATTAGAAAGTACAAGCTGATTCAAAAAGTAAAGGTATTTATCTGTGTAGGTTTGCAACATCTTTTATCTGCCTTCTCCACCATAAATGATTTGGATATAATGTCTTAGACTTGTATTTTCTGTTGCTTGAGATATTTTTGCACTATAAAACTTTATTCGATGCTTTTGAAAGAAAACAAAAATACCAACTGTGATCAACAATCTAAGGACATCTTGTTAGCAAAGTACAAAGGTCACTTTGAAAGTAATGCCTCCCATTAATTTTCATGGAAACTACAATACATACAAAGAGCACAATTCCATTAGATAGAGCAAATTTTCAGCTACAAAACAGTGTTTTTCTACATAATCATCCCTATTACCTCTGCATTTCCACCAGAGATTGAACTAGAGTTGCATGCTGCACTCGTAAAAATCTGCACCAGCAGAGGGGACTCACTGTCACTGCTGCTGAAACTCACCACCCACCACCTTAGTGTACTCACATTCACTGGTCTCCAGAAATATTCAGCAAATAGTGATAAAAGTCAAGGGGTGCAATTTTTTCTGCATGGAGGAATCCAATTCTACATACACACTTCCATGTCAGACTCTATTCTGTCAGACTGCCCCTCTGCTGCCATCTGTCACATGGCAACAAAATGTAACAGAACAGTGGTGTGAAGGTTCAACCTCTACTGCCCTACCACCAACATTTGCCTCTGATGTCATGAGCCAAGAGAATAAAGTAGGAGGCATTACTTTCAGACCACCCTTGCATTTTAATCAATGTTCAGAAGCATAGAATTTATTTTATCTATATCTATTAGTAAGTATAATAGTATGTCCCACTGTTGGTGGTAATAATACAGCTGTAGCTCACCTATCATATCTTTGACTACTACATACCTCTGTTGATGCTTGCAGTACAGTTTGGTGATGCAGAACATTTTTATTACCAGCATAAATGGCAGCAACCTAATTGGGCTTTCTCTAATCCCTTCAGCTAGTTTTCAAATTGTATCTCTGGACTGTGTGCACTAGTTTCCCCTTTTCAAAGTTCAGAATTTTTAGAATCATGCAAAGATATGTACAGTTTCATGGAGTTTGACTATTCAGCCAAAAAAATCCAATAATTTTAGTTCTGGAAAACACTAAAGATATTCCATTACTATTTTTCTGGTGACTTCTGACTGTTTTTATCTCCTGTACTAAGAAAATAAACAAGTTATTTCAGTGTAAAGCATGTTAAAGTTATCTCTGCTCTGCACAAAGCACAGGTATCCATACAGCAGATGTAGCTAGATATTTATAAAAATCTGATAGTCATCTTATAGTCATCACCCTTCAAGAAAATGTGCCTGTCCTCACATGACACTGTTCAAGCTTATACATGTTTTCTAGCTTCTCTGGTCTCAGTAGGATATTTTAGACTCCCCCTTTGGGGATATTTTTCCACAGGAGAATTTGAACTTCAACTGTTGTGTTTCTATTCAAGTTAAACACATTTTAGGAAGGAAATTTTCGTCACTTCTTACTTCTTTCTCAAAACGAGCAAGCAATAAACAGATGCAGATATATACTTCAGGTTGCAGTGGCAAAGGTATCAGTCTTGATCTTGTCAATTAAAAATACTACCATACCTTATTGGCCTTTGTGAAAAATTCTATCATTATTACCTTCCTAATTCCACTTCACTTATGTAAACAGGTTTCTTAGTAACACTCCCTCACTTTATCTCAGATAATTAGATAATGAAGTTTTGTACTACAGCCTAAGCAGATTGTTACAGACATCTTGTTTTGATCTTCTAGAAACTTTTCTCCTTCACACGAAAGCTGAAGCATGCAATGGAAGGTACGAATCAATAGTTCACTGCAGCGTGAGCACTTCAAATTTATATAATTTCCTTATATTGCGCCAAGTCCTATCCTCAAACTTTCATTCTGAGCTCTCTTACCAACCCAATTCCATACTGATCAACTGATTTACTTGCTACTATGGAACAATTTCAAGCTTAAACCATGAGTGTGTCCTTCAATTTACGAAAGACATCAAACGTATCAATCTGATGGTATAGACATCACTGCAGATGGAAAATAAACTTTCTTTTCATTCTACAAGTGAAAACAACCCAATCACATCCAACTAACAAGCAGCCAAAGGGTAAGTTTCTGAGATTTTGTTTTCCACATCTGTGCATGTGCTCAATTAGCAATTATTAAGTCAACTGATGTGACCAGCTGACAAACTGCAATGCCAAATTAACAGTTTAATGTTCTTTGCTGACATCCAGCTGATGTACAATGTTCCACTCTGAACCCATAAAATTCTGCGTGCCTTTTTAGGATGTCAAAACCATCTCCACGAACTTTGGCAATAGAAGCTTACTTTTTATGAAGATTCCATATATTATTTCAGGTTGGATTCTCTTCAAAACAATAGCTTATTATTCAACCAGATTGGAAATTATTTTTTTCCCCTACAAACCACTATAATGTATTGATTTATCATACCTCTCATGTACATAAAGAAAAAAAATTCATTTGTATAGTGTTGTTTCCTAACTACAACTTTTAAAAGGAAGATTGCTATTTCATCTGGCAAAGATTTATGAACACAATAAACTGCTGTTGTCATGAAACTATTAAAAAAATATACAATCAAATTAGAAATCTCAAAAGACATGAACCTCTCACACACGTCCAGGCAGAGCTCTCTCACAGCCAGGGATCAGATAAAGATTTTAATTAGCTCCCTTGAAAATTGCTGTTCACATTCAGAATGAACAAAAGGTTCATCATCACTTCTTTTTCATCCACTATCCTGTAAGCTTTGTTATCTCTATACACTCTATAACTCCAAACTCAAACAGCTAGATACTCACATCAAGCAGTCAAATCCTGACAATGAAAAGCTTGGAGTATGAGTGCTACGGGAGTGGGAATTCTATAAGGAGAGGCTGAAAGATGTGGGACTGTTGAGAGTGCAGAAGAGAAGGCTCAGAGGGATCTAATCAGTGTGCACAAATACCTGAACAGAGTGCAAAGAGGACAGGGCTAGGCTGTTTTCAGTGGTGTGCAGAACAGGAGGCAATGGACACAAACCAAACACCAGGAAGCACTTCTGTGCTGTGCAGGTGACAGAGCACTGGCACAAGCTGCACAGAGAGGTTGTGGAGTCTCCTCCTTGGGAGATCTCCCTAAGCCACATGGACATGGGCCTGGGCACCCTGCTCTGGGTGTCCCTGCTGAGCAGGGCCCGGAGCAGATGGACCCTGTGGCCCTGCCAACCTAAATTATTCTGCAATTTTTTTATTCTGCTTTGCATCCTAACCTTGAAGTTCCTCTTGCCAAAAGAGGCAAGGCAGGTTGCATAACTAGTTATTAGTGCGACTTTATTTGGAAATGGGAAAACGCAGGAATAGCACAGCCAGTTTACAACAGTGAAACTACTTTCTGAACAAGAATGACATAAACTACAACATGCACATGATTTTTAAATTAGTTCAGGAAAACAAATACACAGTACACACCTCAGAAAAAGAAAAAGCGCAAGGCCTACATATTTTTTAAGTTTTCACCTTTTATTTATAACTTGGACATATATTACACCCAACACAAACTAGGGAACATTAATGTATTAATGCTCAGTGCATAATATCTATTTAGGATATAGTAGAGGCACCATTTTTAATCATATTCATTTTTCACTGAAGTACTACTCTTTTAAATACAAAAGAGTTCTATAAAATACATAGTATGAGATGGAAACAGTCCATATTGACATACTATGTGTGGTTGGAGGAGAAATGCAGCTTTTTTTACTCTTTCAGTTTTCCCCTTAACTGGGCATTCTGAAAGATCTTATTGCAGATTATATCTTTATTTCTCTGAAGACTGAAAATAGAAAGTGGGGAAAAAATAACCGGCTACAATTTCATTATTGTTTGATGATTTCTGAGCACCAGAAGTACATTCATACTCATTGATATAGTCCCCAGTAATGAGAAAAATATTATGGCCAATGATTATACAA
The DNA here is from genome assembly GCF_026119805.1 of Tympanuchus pallidicinctus. Classification (NCBI taxonomy): domain Eukaryota; kingdom Metazoa; phylum Chordata; class Aves; order Galliformes; family Phasianidae; genus Tympanuchus; species Tympanuchus pallidicinctus. The sequence goes on from NW_026294802.1 coordinate 25,054,486, forward strand.
ACCTTCAAGGCATTACCACAAAAATACCACCCAAAACATCCATTAAAAACACATTAGTTTTCTGAGCGTTTCCTGACGTTTGTCCATATCAGGTGACTAAGCTTAAAAAGTGCTAAGTAACATGCAATAAAAGCAAATGTTTTCTGTGAGCCTCCAATGGAATACTAAGTGATACAAAAGGTCTTACAGAATTAATAACAGTGGCACAAAAACAAACAAAGAAACAAAACAAAAAACACCACTAAACCCACAAAAGGCCATTGACATAATCAGTTTATTTGACAACACTTGATTTAGTACTACCTTTCTTATATTTTCAATCAAATATTTATATTGTAACTACAGTAAATTGATGCTACTGCTTTACTTCTAGTTGTTGGCTTTTTGGTTCTCTGCAGAACAGGACTTAGAAGAACTTTCAAATTTCAGATGGGCTGGGCTGATCCTGGCCAAAATCTAAACATCCAAGAGCCATTTCCCTACCCCTAGCAGGGTGCAGGAGAGAACAGGCAAAGCAAGAAAAGAAAAACTTATGGCTTGAGATTCAAGCAGTTTAATAATAAAGCGGTGAATTAAAAAAGGGGAGGGAAAGGGGGAATAAGCAAAGGCAATCACTTACCACCTCCCATCAGACTGGTGCCCGACCAGCCTCCAAGGAATAGCTGTTTTGGAAAGAATACCCGCCACTTTTATTGGTGAGTGGTAAAGAACCTTCCTTTGGCAAGTTTGTGTCAGCTGTCTTGGCTACATCCCCTCCAACCTCTTTCCTGCTCCCAGTCTGTATGTTGGGGGAAGAATGAGAGAAGGCCTTGACACAAGGCCTTTACCAACACCTATAACATGGGTGTTTTAGCAGCACTGATTCAGCCACAAATCTAAAATACAGCAACACATGGGCTGCTATGAAGAAAGCCAGTTCCATACCAGGCAGACCCAGTACACAAACTGCGATATGTTTCACAGCTGTGTCTCAGTTTAGCCAGTATGAGGTCTGAATGCACAACACGACCTCTTCTCGTTTGACTTCCCTTAATCGTTCCTTCCCTGGTTTTCAGGTAGACTGAGGAACATGCAAGAAGGATTTCATGGAAGTTGGTGGCCCTGCATGTGGAGATTCATGATCTTTGTCCCTTCCAAACCCTGGCCATTCTGTGATTCTGTGATCCCAGAATGTTCTCCTAGTGCAGTCTGTATGTAGCTATCCCGGTCACAATCCTGTTGCAATCAGTCTAATTTCCAGCTTCTTGTCTTTGTACTCTCCAAAGGCCGAGACAACAAGAAAAAATACTTAAGCTTCCCCGCTCTAGGTGGTACACTATAAGCATCTCATATCTGCAACTGTATCACTCCTTTTCCTCTCTTTGGTGTTTTCTACTTTCCCCTTTTCCCAATACCATCCTTTGTATTTGCAGCCTGCAAAACTCGACCAGTTCTTTATCATCTCATCCTTTGTGCATCTAACATATCTCAGCTTCCTTCTACTCTATGCATTCCTCCAGTTCATACAACTCCAGCTAGCTCCCAGCCCATTAAGGAACTATTGTCATATGTTTCTTTGGTGCTCCCAAGCAGTGACATGCTCGAATGGCACTCACGCAGACAAGAGTTGAATAGTGGCTCTTAGTGATTAAAAAAACCAATACAACTTCTCAAGTTAGTGATTACACACATATAAAATAAAGTGGGAAGATGATGTAATAAGTAATTCTGATTTTCATACTATTTCAAAGTTTAGTTCAGGAATATTATAGCATGGTCAAAATAGTATTGGAGGTAAAACTTAATTTCTACTGTAAATGTTATACAGCACTGCATTCAGGAAAACAGAAGGCTGACTCACTGCAGTGTTGTCAGTCTATATTGAACTGAAACAAATTGGAGAAGTAATTCATAATACAATAGCATTCTCAGCAGTTGCACATGCTGTCCAGGCTATTTAAATATTCTATAAATAATTGCTCAGAAAGGCACAATTGACTGTGCAAAGACTGGATGATGAATCATCAGGTAGTTTAAGTAAAATTTTGCTTGATTAACTTTTTTGTTTTTAAGCCACCTGCACTGTATTGTCTTATGTACCAAGACAGAGCAAATTGTTCTCTAAAAACTAGACAAGCTTACAAATGACAAGTTTTATTGTATTTTGAAATTGATGCCAAACTGAAGAGCTGTGTATTGTGTGATTCTAATTATCTATTTTTTGGCCAGGGATTTAATATCAGCCATTGTCAAAGATGAAGCTAATCCAGATTTATCAGACCTCTAATAGCTCTGTGTCATCTGCAAGTAGTTTTACTTTTTGTCTCCCCATCTTCAAAATACATTTATTAATCCTCTTGAAATGCAGGTTTTCAGTTGAGGGTTTTTTGTGTTTTTTCTTTCTTTGTCAGCCAGTAAACAAATAGATTTCAACTGAGGCAAAATGAACACAGCCCATTACTGTGAGTCAAATCATACCTGACTCCTATCACTGTAAATGCTGTCATCACATGGAGCCGTTCGTTTGGACAAGAGGCTGAGGTATTCAGATACCTGAAGAGGCACATAAGCATCTAATGGAGTTTAACAAAGTGTCTAAATGAGTAAATGCCCTATTTCAGTGGACTTTCAGGGGAGTTAGGAATCAGCTATGCTTAGCCGCTTTTATAAAACCTATTACGCATTTCCTTCAATTTTCATCACCTCCAAATATTTCTTATCGATGCCCCTATTAATGTCAATCAGAAAAATGTTTTTCCCAAAAGGTAACCATCAAAGTCTAACATTCATAGCAATACAGTGAGCTTAAAAAAGGTTTGATAAGTTTATTCACTCTATCTTTCAACAAAAGCAACATCTGAGGAAACAAAATTAGCTCTGTTTCTAGGTTCTGTGATTGGAAGATTCAGAAGCAGTTTCAGAATGCTCTATCTGTATGATAAATTACTGTGTAATGTTTATGACATAATACATTTTTTTTTCTCCTCATTTTCACATTATTTGAGTTTTTGAAATGAACCATACAGAAGATCATTTTTTGTAGTCAGAGGATTTATGTCATGGCTGACATAAAATGACAGTCACAAGCTCACTAACCACTGGGTTCACATATTCTTTTAAGGAATTAAGGATCTAAATTAATTCTTTCTGCAACCATTCCTTTAATTGCTGGTGGGCTGTTCTGATGGGAAAGGTGGAGAGTGAGAAAGGAATTTTTTACTTCATCTTACACGTTTTTATGGGAACACAGCTTCTTCTCTCTCACATTTTTTTCCCAGATAATTAACACTCATTCCTTTTTAAGCCGGAGGTTCAGTTAACATCAGTCTGAATGTGCTGGGAGCTGTGCATACATGCAGACAAAAGAAACAAAAACATTACAACAATAAAACAAGAAGCTTAAACATGCTAATAACATGCTAATAACATTCTGATACTGGAGAGTCAGTACACAGACATAATGACATACAGCGTTGGAGAGTCAGCCAGTACCTGGTTACTTTCAGAAATTTCCATATGTGAATATAACTTCTATTGCTATTGGAAAATCTATCAAGCAGAGTCAGTTCAATAAGAAGGTTATCCACTATTACCCAAATGAAGGTGTAAAGACACAACACAAAGAATAGCTGGGAGAAGCCTAGAAAAAAAGACTGCATTTTACGCACAGAAAAAGTACAAAAACACAAGTCCTTTTTTTAAAAACAAACAAACAAACAAACAAAAAACAACTCCATTCCACTTCTTCTTAATTAAGAAATGGCATTTCAAGAATTAACATGCACTGATAGATTGTAGTTCTGACTTTGAAAGATGAGCAAAAAAGAAAACAATATTTCAGTTTTTGTTGTATGCTACTTAGAAGTGCTTTCAGCATTATTTCTTTTATATACTATAGGAACATTCAAAACTATATTCAGTTCAAATGACACACTGAAACAATTTACCTCTGAGTCTACTTTAAGACATGTATTCTAGCACATCAAATGGGAAGAGCTTAGCACAAAGAGATGCAAGGCAAAGTTCTGCTACTATTTCAGGCTGTTTCTTACGGAGAATTTTGATGACTGTCATGAGCATGACATAAATACTTTATGTTTTGCACAATCACTATTGATTAATTACAACCTACATTAGCATTCAGACTCTGTAAGATGATTGATAGTCATTTCAGGTGAATTACTGGTATGATCCTATAGAACGCCAGTAAATAAATAGATCATCTCACAACTATAAGTACTGAGGAGGTATAAAAGCCAACAAACAAAAGAGCCTAGCAATGAGCTACAGTGTCATGTTTGTACAGACCTCATATTTAAATCTATCAGTTTTAACAGTATTGATCCCTTCTGTTACAGCTATTCTAGTACGTGTCATTCCACTTGTGAAAATAACCATCACTTAAGATTTTTCTGCTGTCCTTAAGATACTTATATCCACAATTACCTGCATGGGTGTTCTTAGAAACACGTGCACAGTGATACTAACAGTATGAAAACTGAACACCCCAGGGCAGGATCTTCCACTATCCTTTAAAAGGCAAAGTACATGGATGCACAACGAACAAGGCTGAAGAAGATGGAATTGTGCTGCCACAAAAGTACTTCACAGCGTGCAGTGTCAAAAGCTTCAGTAAAGTATGGCTGACTGAAATATAATAAGCTTCAGTCTTAATAATGAATTTCTGATGATAGCTGAAAATGACTTGATTATTTCTAGAAAAATAGCTCTTGAGTTTTTAAAGGTAAAATAGACAGCTGGGTGAAAGAAAAGAGTAAAATAACCATGTAAGAAAAAGCAGCAACATATCCATTGCAAATATGAAAATAGAATACGTCTGTATTTTCTTTCATTGAAAGAACATAAAACAAACTACTGTAATTGTTTACTAACAACAGATTTTCCCACAAATACTATTTATGTTTTATTTTAGTTGTATTGCTGAAGTTGTATAAACAGTATTTATTTCATTAGACAATTAAATTCCTCACAACTATACTCAATATTACTCATTAAATTGATGTGCCATCGAGTTAAGAACATTTTTACCCTAGTTCCTTAAATCACTTTAATATCCATGTAATTCCTTAGTACTAATTTAACTACTGATACAGTTGAAAATTTAGCCAGCAGAGCATCTTCATCCCTTTCATCTAAACCTATTATCTCCAATGATTTGAGAGAGCAGTTTTGCGTAAGAGTCCCACATATGCCCATACAGCTATAAGCCCTCCTATTAACATGACAGAGTTTATCATCTGTTGTTATCTTTCCTTTGGGAACATCAGCTTTGGCAAAGATTCTTCCTCCCGCATATTTTAAATAACCCTTTGTAGGATTCTTTAAATACTTAATATCAGGAGAGTAATAAATCACTCCTACTGAGAATTCATCCTCCTAATAAAAAGGATATTAAAAGCTCGCTAATAACAGAGGCAGAGACACTGTATTTGTAAGCAGTGTAAGTCTTCATTAGTTATTTTTTGTTCCAAATTAAATTCTAAGGACGCAATAGCTGAGACTGAAACTGAAATTCACCAGGAATGGAGCCACATTTTTCAAATCCTTATGATGGTGTAGAGGCCACTAAAACATTAAAAACTGTGACAGTGGATCCTAATTCTGATTTTAGAGCCTCAAACTGTACTGCCTACAGAGAGTAGTTCTTATCAAAGTAGCCAGAGGTACTGCTTGCCTGGACAAACCAGGTTAAGTAGAGAGCCTGCAGAAATTAGCTGCTCAATTCAGGCTACCATCAAAACTGACCTAAAAGTTACCCTTTCTTCAAGACAATTTTCTGGGGCTTTTACTTCTTTTGGCTGTTATATTCAGCTGCTGTCTCACGGCTCAAACTGGTCACCTGTGTCAGTGGTGTCTTGTCACTGCATACAGTAAACACCCCAAGTGATGGATCTGTTTTTCTTGATTAGGTATTAGAGAAACCCCATAGTCACAAAATCATGAAATTCAAAGGGAGCTTCATCAGGTACTCCAACAAGCACAAGATTAAGATTCTGTTTTAAAGTTTCCATCCAATTATTCACTTATCTCTCAAAACGTGTGGCACTGTCTGGAAGATTAGACTCTCAGTTTCATTAAGACATACTCAACTATTTTCTACTCCTCGGAAAGACAGAAGTGCCTCACCTAGATAATTGTCTGGTAGCAACATGTCCATCACAGCTCCTTCACTTTTGCTTGGAGGAACGAACTGGTACTTTAAAGTGGTTAACATGACACAGTGATTGACTGCTGACTGCATGTGGTTCTAAGCAAGCTAAAAACTGTTCTAAACTACATCAGAAGAGCCACTGGAGCTTTGTGAGCGCTTGGCCACCTGTGTTCTAAAACATACACCTGCATCCCTCACACTCATAGCCGATACTGTTAAACAGAACATTGGCAAATGCATGCATATACACAACAGATTCATGCACACAAACCTACAGCAAACCAAGCAACCCATGATCATTTCCTTGGACATACAGATGCGATTAATTAATGTTGTTATTCAGAGTTAGATATATTATTATCATTGCCACTGGTTTTTCAGACAGAAAGTTTCAAACAAATTAAGACAGTATTCCTTTACATACAAGCAAAACGCATATATATTAGAAAATAAATCATCCACAGTTAAATAAATAAAAAGGAAACCTCAAAAGAAACCCTGATCTCCTGAGATCTGAGATACACACTTACAAGCTTTGCTCTGTATTACTACATTAAGATACTGAAGAGTTCTAGTACTGTATGACTAGAGCAGCTATTATCAAAATCCATGCAAAAGGAATAGGATTTTTTCTTAGTACTGAATTCTGTCAGCAATTAAACTAGGTTGTTGTCTTTTTTTGAAACAGTAAACTGAATTATATTAGTGACACAGCATTTGGCAAATAATGCAACACATTACAGAGTACATGAACTAATGCTCGAAAAATACAATACTCCTTCCAAAAGGAAAGAGTAATCAGTATGAGTCATATCATACAGAAAAAGGACAAGAAAGTTTGCAGAAGTTTCCCTAGCACTTTGCTGGGTAAGCAAACAGAATAACTGAACGCAAATTAACCTTTGACATCTCACTCTTTTTTTCTCTTTCAACCTTTTTCTGTTAGCCCAAACATGGCTACAATACTCTGATGTATTTTCCTCTCATATGAACAAATTCTTACAATGTATTAGTACACTGTATTAATTTATGGTAGTCTTCTATTGTGTTGTATCACTGAAGCAGTGGCTGCCTCCAGTGAGCATACATCTTTCTCCTCCAGACACAAAATCCTTTTCCTTTTATTTTATTCACCTTGCCCTCTTGCATTCCTTTAAGTGGAAAATTTCATTGATCCTTCCTCTCATAGTAGAGAACCTATTTCTACTCCAATAAAATAGCCATAACCCATAATCTGCCTAGCTCTCACTTCATTTTTACTGTCCATACCTACCTAGCAGTAGCCTCGCTCATCACTTCTTTTTTTTTTCCTCTTCTCCACTGGCACTAACTTCTGCTCTTTGAGTTGAACTGAAAAGTTTTTATTCTGAAGTGCTTCTGTTTGTCGTTATTGATTTCACACATTCAACTAGACTTCAGGGAACTTTCTTGCAACTACCACTTGACTGGTATTTTCCATTTCCTCCTTTCAGTCTTCCTAAAACCCTCGTAATTTGAGTACTAACCTGACTTAACCAAGAAAAGAGAAAGAAGCCAATGATTTCATTTAACAAACATGATAATATGAAATTTTAATTGCACTTGTTAGGCTAGGTTAAAACATGACTGAAAAACTTGACTGAAAAAAAACTTGACTTTGAATATCTAACTAACCCTATCTCTATGCATAAAGTATTATAAGTAAAAGGCTACTTCAAAGTTCTGTAGGTAAACAAGAAAAAAATTCCAGAGAGCTCCAAGAGAGCTTTTTTTTTGTATACTCACATACGTACATGTGCAAGGTGAAATTAAACACCATGGTGGTTGAATGGCTAATAAGATAAAAAGATAGAAAGATAGACAGATAGATAGATAAATAGATAAAAATTTCCACCTTTGTGAATATAATACAAACAATAAAAACAAGAAAGGGAATATAATGGAATGAGGATGGTGCAGAGTTGATAATGCAGCTAGATTATGCTGAAGATATTGAATCAAGGGATGAAGGTAAGATCGGTAACAGATATTATGAGTTATGTTCATAACTATACAACTCAGAGAGAAGTAAAGCTCAAGCAGATTAAGATGACGGTGTCAAGAAAGCTTCCAGCCCAAATTCTGAAAGAAGAGAACAAAATATGTAAGCGAGATTCATACCCTGTCCTACAGATATAGGAGAAAGTAGAATATAATATAAAGTTGTGAAGTATGAGACAAGAGTAATGTGAACAACTGATGGCAAAGAACCTTGATCTAAAAAATGTGTGGGCTTTCAGAGAATGTTTCCAGAGAGAATGTATTTAAAGACATGCAGGTTAAGGAAGGACAAGAAAGGGCAGAACACCAGATCAATTCAATAGCTTTCAAGGTTCTGTGGTCTGTTCTTTTTTTAAATATTAGGGATGTGAGAGACTTCACATATCTGAAGCTCACAAAAGCATACATTTTTCACATGGTGCCAACATGGGAAATCATTACTTAATCTAGACAAAATTAGGATGAATATTAGCAATATTAAATCAATAAGAAACTAACTAGAAGAAAAATTGAAGTGATTAGCAGTGAAAAGTTTCAGGCTATAGGGAAGCTATTAAGAGAGTTTCTCAATGGCCAGTCTAGAGAGCAATCTTGTTAAATGTTCCTAATGACCTTGTATCAGTACTATACTGGTGAAATTTTATGGTAATTCTATTCTTGGAAAGTAATCAATACGGAGTAGCATTAGGATATCCATATGCAAAGGACTTAATGACCTTGAGAACATGAATAACATTAAATGAAATCAGACTATCACAATTCTGGCAAGGCAATTCCCCTAAAGACTAATAAAAACATTTCTTCCAAAAGCCAGAAGTTCATCACTTGCAAACAACTGAGGTAGAAAAAAATCAATCACAGGCATTATGTATGAGTTGCTAGTGTTATGTGGACAATACAAGTCTAAGCTGTATCAGACAGGATTTTTCCAGAGAAGTAAATACTGATGCTATTGTGCAAGATGTGGGGGAAATCTAATCACTGACATCTCTAACACGCTACAGAGTTCTGCTCGCTCATGTTAAAGAATGATAAGCTTAAGATGGAAGAGGTGCAGAAAAGAGCTGCAAACATGATCACAGAAATGGAAAACCTATCTGACAAAAAGAGGCTAAAAGTGCTTAAGCTTTTCTAGTCTAGTGAAATCAAAACTATGAGAAAACATGCCAGGAAACTGAACAATGAAGGAGAAAAATAATTATTCAATCCAGGGGCCCCAACTGGCACACAAAACAATGAATATTAGATGGCCACAAATAAAGTTAGGCTATAAATTAAAAAATACAAAAATCTAAACATTAGAACAATAGGAATCTGGAACACGCTTGAAATACAAGAAACGGAGCTCCTATCCTCTCTTCAGACTGACAAGTAGCTTTGCAAGCTTATAACTTGGACCAGTCCAAAGAGACACTGAGAACGGGAAGGAGCCAGAAATGGCAATCAAAGAAATCCCTACCAATCTCATGTTTCCAAAATTCCTTGGACAGCAACCAGGACTTTTCATTAGGGCCTGTATCTGCTTACAGAATGATACACTTTTTTAGTTTTTCCATTGATTAAACATATTAATTAAAACAACCATTTAACTTCAGGAATCCACTACTGCATGCCTCTGAGACATTTATGATCTCTCCTTCTCAAACATACTTTCTTACTGAACTGCTGAGTGATATTTGCATACACTCGAGCATCAACTCTGCCTTAAAAAAACAAAATACCTAAGAAAAATACCAGCCAGCACCAGCCAAGAAGTATTCAATTTCTAAGACTGCAAATCAACAACTCTCCTTCTCATTATATCCCACATTCTCTCTATACGTATGTTCCCATTTTAAAGATATAAAACCAGACAGGAAGGGAATTATTTTTTTTTTTAACATAACTTCAGATGTAGAATAAAAGATGTGCTTACTTGACACAAACTGAATGGAGATAAAGCAGCTTTCATAACACTGCTGCGTATCTGTACTACTCTTTCATTAACAGCCACTTTCTAAAACAGTCTCACATGTGCTATTTATTCCTAAGGAGGTAAGAACTGACAAAAGTCAAGCATTTATTTTTTGTAAAGAAAGAATAATCTAACTGGATTCGATAACACGAATTTAGACAGTTCAATTACCACAGACTCTTGTGAAGGGATACTTAATGAGCAGTAACCTTTTCATTTGTCTGAACAGAAATAACTGAGGAGCAAAGAGATGGTTATGGTGAAGAAAGAGTGTCATTGAGACCCTGGCAGTCTTTTCATTTAAGATAAGGTCAGGACTCTTAACTGGGCCAAACAAAGAGCCAAGAACTGGTTGGGAAAGCCACTATAGAAAATACTTGATAACCTAATTTTAAGGCACAGTACTTAGGAATCAATCAATCAATCAATCAATCAAAGAATCACAGAATAGCTTGGGTTGGGTGTGGTCAACTTCCCTGCCATGGGCAGAGTTGCAAACCACTAAATCTGGCACTCACTCAGGCCGTCCAGGGCCCCGTCCAGCATGGCCTTGAACACCTCCAGGGATGGGGCACCACAACTTCTCCGGGCAGCCCATTCCAGCGTGTCACCATCCTCTGACTAAAAAATTTCTTCCTAACATCCAAACTAAATCTCTCCTCTTTTACTTTAAAGCCATTCCCCCTTGTCCAATAACTGTGAAACTATATAAAAAGTCAGTCCACTTCTGTTTATAAGCTCCCTTTAAGCACTGGAAGGACACAATGAGGAGCCTTCTCTTTTCCATGCTTCCTCAATTGTTCTTCATAGGAGAGCTGCTCCAGCTCTCTGATCATCTTCGTAGCCTTCCTCTGGACCCACCCCAACAGCTCCACATTTCTTGTGCTGGAAACCCCAGATCTTGATGCAGTTCTGCAGACGGAACCCCACAGGAGCAGAGTAAAAGGGGACAATCACCTCCCTCTCCCTACTGGCCACCCCTCTTTTGATGCAGCCCAGAATACAGCTGCATCCAGGCTGCAAGCACACACTGCTGGATCATGTCTAGTTTTTCATTCATCAGAATCTCCAAGTCCTTTTGAGCAGGGCTTCTCTCAGTGAGTTCTTCTCCCAGTCTCTACATAAACCTGGGACTGTTCTGACCCAAGAGCAACACTTTGAGCTTGGCTCTCTTGAACCTCATTAGTAGGCTTACTGAGCTGCACACCTTGGCTATCCATCCCCTTCTCAGAATATGGGCCATTACAGAACAACTTACTTTTCCATCCTGCATGTTTTTAATTGCCATATTATTGGTGTGTTTACCAGAACATACTGCTCTAAGCTTCAGGCACCCAATTGAAAAGGATGTAAACTGCTTCCAAAATTAGTTTGCAAGCTGATATACTATCATTAGGCACTATTCTTTTAAGTCAACTGTACACTTCCCAGCACAAGCACGTGCCTTAGATTTAATTGCCTATTGCAATGATTGCTTCTTTTATTTATAATTTATTTAAACTATTTGAAATACATGACTAAGAAACCACATACATCAAAACATACATAGATGGTGAGAAAACAATAGCATTAGCAACTGTGATATTTAGAGCTTGTTTCTGCTCCAGAACAATGTGAGGAGAGGAAGTTTTAACAGCAACATCACATAGATACAAAAGTAAACAACTATGTACAAATTGCTTCACTCTGAAAACAATTTCTGGTTGACCATATCTTCTGTCTCCAAATCTGACCTGAAACAAACAGGTATTCAAACTGTTATCAGTATGAAAGTTATTTTTCAATACTTCCTGACTACACTGGAGTTGCACAGGTTTCATAAGTATTAAGGGTAAAAGAATGCAGCTCAACACTTGCAATTAAACCCGCTCTGGAAAAACAGTTGTCCACCCTCTTTTATCACAAAACTTGCAAAAAATCATTCGGACTTGGCTTACAGAGGCCTCCTGACGAATTTCATGTATGACTGGGGCGCCTGCTCTGCGCTTAATGAAAGACATTCCAGTGCAGAAGGGTTCAAGGTTGTGTAACAACAGCTACACTGCAGTCATCGTGCCACCTGTGAAGAGAGAGCTATAAAAGCTCCTGTTTACATTCAGTTGGTTTCATTTCTTCCACCCAAGACATGGCCTGCCCTGTGCCAATTGGCATAAGTGGCTGAAGGATGTATTGCTGTGCTTTTGCAGTACCTGTTTGCACTAATGCTGCTCCCAGTTTCTTTTCCCTTGGGCTTTTCTCTGCCAGACTAGACAGAATCTGACAAATTATCACTTTCATGAGATCATATGAGAGCTAAAAAGTACAGACTGCAGTTTTAAAATCATGGAGCCCTCCAGAATTCACGTTTGGTCCATTCAATTTCTTTAATATTTGCTCTGAACTCTACCTTCAAGATAATTCACAACTCATCACCGGCCATCTTGAATAACTGGCTTGCAAGTGCAACACATGACTTTGATCCCAGATCCCTAGAAATGTAAAATGATTTAAAAAATCACTTTGATAACAGAACACCAAATTTACATTTAAATGAGATGCCTCTTGAAAAAAATAACTATCCCATGTTATATCCCATGTTACTACTCTGAAAATATTAATATGTCCATTTTAGAGCTTGCCTTCTTTTATGTAGCCACTGAGTATTAACTTTGATCAATGCTCAGCTGTTCTATTTATTAAAATCTGCCATTTAATGTGTAGAATTTGTACTTGGTTAGCATTGCAATTTCATCACGATCTCTTAAATAAGCTTAAAAAAGGTGTTGGATTATTATAGTCTTAGGCACAATACAATGCACAGTAATTTCCTAGGAATCCTTATATCAGTCGCACTGAACAAAATTACTGAAGAGCTGCATTTACTTTTGTCGTTACTTACGTGTTCTCTCTTATTTCTGGCAGCTTCTAATCAGCTAATTGGTTTTGTCCTTATTAAGCTCTGCAATACCAATCTACCTAGCAAACTGTACAAAGAAAACAGCTGCTCCCATCATGTTATTGTACATTGCTTTACTTCCTGAATGAGATCTAGCTCCCTGGTTCAATCTGTCATATAATTTTCTGGGGAAAAAATAAAAAATGATGGTTTACTTAGAAAAATGTGTAAATCATAAACATAAAACAATTTCCAGTGAGTACGGAAACACTGTGAATGTGTTGAGCATTCACATTTTTCCTAGGATGGTAGGAAACTAATTTGTTTCCTTCCTGTGCCCGTTAAATAGATGATGTTGTTATCTTAGGTGACATGTCAGCAGAAAGCTAACATGCAGTAGAAGCAGTACACAATACTAATGAAACACTCCAGAGGCAAATCTGGTACGCTGTCACTAATTCAAAGTTTATGGTAGGTTTTCTTATCAGTGAAGCCACCTTTTCCAATTTCTCTTTCTCCACCTGCTTTATCCATATTAAGCTCAAAGGAACAAGAAAGCTCTCAGACATGGCTTGCTGAATATTGGCATGATTAATACCCGCTCCCTGACAGCTGCTTGAATTGAGGTGTTCTCTCATTGTAAACAGCCTGGACTGTGTTCATACTGAGGTTTGGCTTTTGAGGAAGGTCTTCTCATGCACAGAAGGGGATGGCAGAAGAGAGGAGCTGCAAAACTGTTTTCCACACTTGCCCTAGTTTGTACAATAGCTTTTGTGTCACAAAAATGGTCACAGTCAGGATTATAGCATCAGAGATTTTTAAATAACGCTAATTCTGAATTAGCATTTGATGCCAACAATTTATTCCATATAAAAAAATGTGCTGTTTACTTGGCCATCAAGAGGCGGCTCCAGCTGAAACACAAATAGGGTCTCGCTGATTATGTGTGAGAGCACAAATGCCAATAATTAAACCTGTTTTCAAAGGGAAAAAAATGCTTCGACTAATTGCAGGCCTGTGGCCTGAGGGTCACTAAAGATTTCTAAATAATTCTAAATTGTCTTTTTAATTTAGTCATTATAGCATCTCCATGATAAAAAGGCAAATATTGCTGCCATCTTCCAGAGAAGATTGATAGGAAAAGGTGATGGCAAGAGGGGAGAAAATAATGAATTATACTAATCCCTAGCATTTATAAGCCAGTCTGCTTTTGTTCTGTCACATCTCTCTGTTCAACCAGGAAGCAGGTTCTGCTATGTCTCTCGCCAAAAGACTTACCAGTTGCCCAGGTGGATTAATGGCCAGGGTCCCACTGCCAACAGGAGCTGTTGTACTGACCCCATCATCCCCTTCTGTTCTCTGCAAATGGTAACTGGTTGCTGTTCACCACAAACAGCTTTGCTCAGATTTGGATGGAGCGCATAATGTGTGAGGACAGTGTCTGTAAACAACCCACGAGATCAAATTTATTTCTGTTGTAACAACTGAATTTGATGTGTATTCACATCCGAACTCTCAAGAATTTCCAATTTGAAATACCACTGCTCACCTCTAGGAGTACCACCACATAACAGAAGGAATAAAACATTTTTAAGGAAAGAAAAGCTTGCATAAATTGTAGGAATTGACAGCAATGGGCTTTAAAATGTAGCTTCATCTATATAACCACAGATCTTGATTTTTTCCTGTTCTCAAAAGCTGCTGCTGCGTTATAGTGCCTGGCTTTCCATAACAAAAGTAAGACTGCTTTTTGCTGGCTCTCAGAAGCCAAATCTCTGTAGAAGACAATATTTCCTCCTATCACACCTCCTTTTCCTCTCAGCATAAATGTCACATGCACACTTCAGAAGCACAAGACACCTTCCTGTTTTGTGCTGAATGCAGCTTTTTGCACAGTTTCTAATCAACCATTTGTTTAGGGAGATGCAAAACCACACAAAGAGAGCAGCTGTTCCCTTGCTGTTGCAATCGTGCAGCTCCCTCAGCAAAAGCTGTTGGATGCACAAGCCAGAAGTGGTTGCTCACACACATCCCTTATCCCGCACCGACTGCCTCTCCTCCATCCATCAGTGAGCAACTGAAAGTCCCAACAGCAGTCGGTTTAATACAGGTTTTAACTTCAAGAAAACCCAAAACATATTCCAAAGATACTGCTTTCTAATAATAGTATGATGGAAAGGCACAGAGGATGCTTTAAAAAGTACAATACGCTTATTTTAAAATAGTCAGCGTGTTTTGTAGCAGAGGTTACTTCACTATGTGGCAACTTTCACAAGTACCAAAACATTTGATCTAACAAACCTACATGTAATAACTAAGGAAAATATATTCAAAGTATGCAAAAATACAGTATTTTCTAAATCAAAAGTCGAATATAGAGAGGGTACCGAGTATTGAACATAAAGACAGGACAGATCAAAATTAAAACTGAATGTCCATGCTGATACTCCATCTCATTACACCGTAACACTTCAACAATTTTTAAATAGGCAATGTCGATTGTATCTGATTTCCTTCATGTTCTAGATCTGAAGGGAAAAAAGGAGGCGGAAAAGCAGGGGAATCAGGTTTAAATAAATGTGCTTAAACATATATGGATCTAAAACAGCTTCTATATGGAAGTTTGTGGGGTACTGATTCTTTAAAATCCACCAACTGAGCACACTAAAATACAAGATCTTAAGTACACAGTCAGTGACTTCAAGGGAAGTTTCATTGTTTTAAAAAAGTTTCCCAGGGACTTTCAAATAAAATAACTCCCAAGAAAGCATCTGCTTTTTCTTATTTTGTTCCAGTTAAGACCTCTTGTGTCAGCAAAGCTCTGTGACAGACACAGCTTTATAGATTAATTTAGAGTATCCTGGTCCAAACTACTACTGCTCAAGAAATGAACAATTCTAGAGCTATTCAGCTCTCAAAGAAGACATACAATCTTATTTGGGAAAAAGAAATCCAACACACACAAAGATAAAGAAACAACAAAAAACTAATATGAAAGATAAGAACAGTGTTTATGAAAAATAGCACTTTTTCTACCAGAGAGTAACTACAGACCTGGATTTAAAATAAGCTACTCACTGGATTTAAAACAAATATTTCTATTTTGGCTCACAAAGAAGCTTTTTATACTCTACATTTTATGTTGAAGGTTATCTAGAAGACCTATAACTACATTGCCACCTCAAACATTGTTAAGAAATTATCTAGTAATAGCTGTAGTTTGTATTGGTCAAACATTTAACGTGAATTTAAACCATATCTTTGGCATATTTTAACCTAGTCATCAAGCAAAATTACTTGAACAGTATGTAGCATTTTTCTAATTCAGTTTATTTCATAGCAGTGGATCATCCAAGGTACATATACTGAATATACGAAGGAAGAAAACAAGATAATGAACAGTGCAGTGGCTGAAATGTTCAGTTAAATTACAATAAAATGCCACTGCAGGACTCAAATTCAGATGCATTTCGAATTTAACAAAGTAACCTTACATTGTTACCTACATAACTGCTGTTACTGGTAACTGCAATGAATTATAAATTAAAACAACTGGAGAAAATAGACTCGAGATTGTTGAAAGGAATGTTTTCTACCTAGAAAAAGCATTCACCTATACAACTGTGTAGCCCCAGATATCAGAGAGAGAAAACAGTTATGCTAATTGCAACGCTTAGAGATTTGTTATGTATAGCAAACCTATACTTCAACACTCATTTATAACTCATTTATAGATTAACTACAAGTGAAAAGGCTGTATTTGCACCTGTCCAGCACAGCATGGTCAACGTCTCTGGGTAACCCATATCCCACACAGTGATGGGATAGCGTTGCTCCCCCCGTGCCATCAGTGGGTGCAAAGCATGGCTCCTCAACACGTGGTGTCCTCATCACAGATGCCCATCACGTGAGTGATGCAAGACACCTTGAGTGACACAACCAGAGTTGGCTCCACCTGGAAAACACTTCATTTGTGCAGAAAGCCATCGTGCTGCTCAGGAGCTGCACGGATGTTCTGGGAAAGGCCACAGGTGCCAATCTAGTGCCCCAGCCCAATGTCCCACAGCCCTAGCAGTGGGAAAGGGCTAAAACAAGGTGTTCATGGCTCTGCCCTATCCTCCCTAGTCTTCTCATGATAAGGCTCTTGACTTTAAGGCAGAAAATACCATTTTTATCTCCATACTAGAAAGCCTGTACAAGGTTAAAATTATAATTTTTTCCCCATTTATGCTAGCTGCTATAATGAAGGACAGAATCAGTCCCCTAAAGCAAGTGCCACCTTCAGTGCAAGGTACATACAGAAAATATAAAATACTTTCTACCAGAGTGAGAACATAAATAAAATTATGCAAAGTATACACTCATGACACAGTATAATTTTTGGTGGTAATTTCTGTGTGGGAATGTTGCCTAGGCAATAGCCTGTAGGGTAAGGATACAGAATACAAACGCCCTCCTGGAAAAGGTTAAAAAAAAAAAAAAAAAAAAAAAAAAAAAAAAAAGATAAATTACTGAGTTGGATGAAGTTTACTGAGATGCTGGAACTGTTCCTGTTGAGCAGTAATTTGGTCTGGCTGTCATTCTTGCTGTGCTACACATTTTACATGGAGACTGAAAAAAAACAGCACTGTGTTCTCTATGTCTCACATTATACATAAATCTTACCTAAATTTCTCTGAAAACTACAGTTCTTTGCCATGCAACACTCATGCTTTTTTTTTTTTCTTTTTTTTCCCAAGAGTTTATTAAGGAAACATATCACAATAAATAAGCATTAGCTGAAATATTCTCCTTAACCCTCATATATAAAACTCTCCATAAAATGTGGTTAGCCTGAATCTGTCTCTCTTATGAGAATCATTCCCACTGCCTGTATAAAGCAGCAAGCAAACAAACGCAAGCCAGGAGCATCCACACAGACTGACAAGATTAGATGTTTTAGAGAAACATCACTTGCTTGTTAAAGAAACTGTGCAAGTGGGTCAAGTGATTAGACTTTTTGGGAAGTTGCAAAAGAGGTACTCCAACAGCTACCTCTGTTATTCCATCAAAATAATCACTCAAGTTTCATGAAATATTTAACCTCTTTAAAACATTTAGGCCATTTCATTACTATTTAAGATGGGAAACGTTAGGGAAGAGGAGCTGCTTTAAAGCTGAGGACGATTATATAAGAGGTCAAGCTGTGTAATAAACAAAACTGCACGATGACTGTTACCTAATCTTTTGTTATATGAAGACTTAACCGACATATATAATGTATTAAAGTACCAATTTTATTTGTACTGTGTTTCAAAAAAAGTATATAATATATCAATATTAATTTCTTGCATTCCTGTAACCTATGTTGAAAGGCCAGGTGATTCTGTTTTTGTAAAGAGGATTTCATTAATTGGAAAACCAATATAAAATATTATTTATTTAATGAATGCCATTTAAAATAAAATAGCTATAATACTCCTCAGCAGTTTTGTAAGTAGTATTGAGAGGTGGTAAAGAGCATGAGTCTAGATATCTTCACTTGAGGTTCCCTTAATAGTTAGAGAGGAACAAACAACTTTACTCCATGTAGCTCCTACAGCATGAATGGACTTCAGAAGCAAATGCCTCTCGCTTCTGACTATAGAAACATGTTAGACCACATTCTGATAGTTGTAACTGTAGATATCTGGAAAGCAGATAAATTGAATCCCATCCACTGTTTCCAGATGCTCATAAAAATAGAAATAAAAATCACAAGTTTCAAGAAATTCTGGTGAGTACTATGTGCTTAGCTTAGAGAGCAGGTGCAATAAAAATGTGCAATAAAACAACACAATATCGCCTGCAAAAATAGAACACCCGGGACAGAATATGCCTTACACTGTATTCATGCAGACTGAGGACAAACATTCTAGCACTGTAAGGAGACTGTGAAATCTCCACACTCCAAAGTTTTGCTAAAAGATGTGACACCTCTTGGGAATTATTTCTATTTAAAAGTTAGGTGATAGACAAGAAAACTCCTAATGATCTGTCCCCACCTTAAAAGTGGCACTTGGCTGACAGGTTCGATATCTATCTGGCACATGTCTAACTCCAGTTACTTTCAAAACCTCACCAGTCACCAAGAACAGCTGTTACACAAACTTGGTAAGACCAGCAGGAAAGTTGAGAGGCCAAAAGTGCACAATATATGCAACTTTTTTCCCCTCGTGCTACGAGTCAGGAACAAAGGCAGCATGCCTAATTTCATTACGGTGTTGTAAATTAGCCTCCTTTAACCTAGCAACAGTCATTTGGCACAGTGGCTTAGTTTTCCATTAACTTCACTAATCATATTCCAAGTCCCAGTAATGATTTAATACCTTGTGTTTGTTGCCAGTGCTGCTACTGCCAGCATTTTACCTGTCTTCTCCCTCTCTCCCAACCTTTAACACTGACACACAGACAAAGCAAGCAAGGGGCAGCTAGGAACACCCCCACTACTTGTACTTTTTTCCCCTCACCTCTCACCCTCACAGAGGGTCCTTTTCAACCCAGGCCATTCTATGATTCTATGATTCTTCCCTTACACTCTAAGAATGTGTTGATCACTAACAGTATCCCGTACATCCTCCTTTAATGCCACTGTTTTCTGCCTTCTCTTTTTCCTTCCTTTCACCTCACAATGGTATTTCTTCCTGCTTTTACTCCTTTCTTTTCCCAGCACTCATGCATGACACCATTGTTAAAGATACTTCTTACACTACTACTGCTGTTAAAGCTGAGTGAAGTTCAGTGAAAAACGACAATAAGAAAGCATTTGAAGTGTTTTGAACTAATCACCCTTCTGGGAGAATTTAGTTAAGTACAACTTACTTTGTGACAGTACTCTACACATTACAAATTACATATGCTTTCACAGATCGGATACCTAAGCCATGCAAATACAACTTCTTACTGAACTACTAGCCTTTACTGGTATTCTGCCTTGGAAGGGAGGGAGATACTGCCAAGATCATTTCTTTTTTGTATCTTCTACTTCTCCAACACAATCTGGCTCCTCAAACTTCCCAGATTCTAAAATAGCTCAAGTGCCTCTGAACAGAAGTGGAAAACGGATGTTCTAACCATATCAGATCATTCATTAAACTTCCTTTTAACGCTTGCATTAATTGAGTTTGAAAGCTGTTGTGTGTCTTGCCTATATCTCTCTATGCAGAATTTTTAAAGTGCTTACAACTATGGATTTGAAGCACTCATTTCTCCCTGCCCCCTTAACATTAGCAATGTATGGTTTCTGGTTTTCTCTGTGCCCCTGATGGAGATGGAAGGAACACTTAATGGCCCTTCTCCTAGCATTAGTGCCGTTACATTCAAAATGGGACAAGTGAGCAATCAATTGGTAGCTGAAGTCTTCTGTATCATGGTCAGAATTAGTCTCTGATGAGATTGAGCGCCTTAAAATAAACTGTAACAACTAATCTGAACCTGTTTTAACCGAACACCCGTAGTTATTGTCCTAATTTAAGTAAATTAAGTATTACTTGCCATCTCATCAGCACACTAAAACAAGCACAAAGAAGAATCCCAGTAGAAACTTTCTGCACATACAGAGAATAATGGAAATGGCAAATGTGTTAGAGTAATTCTGAATGCTGCACACTTCATTAAGTCTTGATAGGTCAAATTTGAAAGGGGAGAACGGTAAAGTGAAAGACTCTGCATTCATGTTTGAGATCTCCTTATAAAAAGGTATTCCACTTTTTAAGTTCTTAGTCAAGTATCTAATGAGAAAGCACAGAAGTGTGCTTTATTGCTTACAAACTCAGCATAAAACACATTCCTGTTAAGCAAAATTCAATGTGCCCTGCAGGGAAAACAGAGTGAATGGGAACACTCTGGTGGTGTTATTTGGAGGACCAGAATACAGCTGCACATTCTTGCCCATGCTCAAATATGAAGCACGGCTATAGCAGAACACAGACCTCTTCATAGAATGGCGAGCACCAACTGCTTCTCCAGGATGATGCCAGACATCAGCCCAACTCATACCCAGCTATTTAAGAAACAAGTGAATAAGAAAGCAGATGAATTTATGTACACATAAGTTTCCATCTCAAGAACAGTAATGCGAGAAAAAATAATAAAGCTTGAAAAATTAAATACATATTATTGGTATATTTCTAAAAATTAGGCAGACTTTTCTATTTAACACTCCTACTATAGAAGACTAGCAGGGCTTTCAAGATAAGCTATCTCCAGTGATTCAGAGTTCCTTTTCTGAAGTATCCAATTTCAAGGCTTGGACCAATTTTGCATCATTACACAGTGGTCTTCAAGAAAGACTACTCAAAAGACTGAAGAAGTCAGATCATCATTGCATTTCCCCATTGGGTTAATTCTTTTTTCAGTCAGTGGGAATTGGTTAGTTAGATTCTCTTTTCCTGGTGGCACCTTTTGTATTGACTCCAAGGCTGGTACAATAGGAAGCTAATGTCACAGTCTCACAGTATCTGACAAATTGTAGAGCTTTGTGATAGACATTGTCAGGCTTTTTTCCTAGCAATACTAGTAAGGACTGCGTTGTTTACAAGCAAGTCATTGGCTTTTGAAGCAGAAAGGAGGGTTGCTCCATAGGGGATTTTTCCCCAGAGGGAAGAAATAAAAACACAAGATAGAGATTTGGCAGCAGCATATGGTAGACAAGAGACCTTCACTGGACAGCTGATACAAACAGGCTAGCTTCAGTCTTGCAGATGTGTTTTTCAGTGTTTACTTCTGTAATCATTGTCAAGGAAAGATAACAGGGGAAGCTTGTGCTATTAAAAAAATATTGACTTAGGCATAAATACATGTCACAGTAAAGTCACACTTCATGAACTCATATACAAGCATGAAGAGATGGGAAAGTGGAGAGATTCATACAACCAGCATTTCTGGAGAAATGAACCACTAAAGAAGCAATTAAAAGCCTCAGTTTGAAAGAATATTATCAAACAAACATATAGTCGTGAAAGTAATTAGAAGCATTTGATTACTTCATAATGGCAGAGCTAATCAAGCTTGCTCATAAACAAAGTGTGTTCCGCTCATTTTAAACATAACTATAAAAAAAAAGTAAACTAATAAACAGGCTACACTGCAATGTAGTTGCTACAACCTAGACAACATCTTCTCAAGTATACCATAGCCACACTGCTTCCTTGCTGCATCAGTAGAATAAAAGAGCATCTGCTTGTCAACAACCCAGCTACTTATGTCCCAGGGAGACTGTTTCAAGTAGGTCACAGATGTGGAAGAAAATTGTGAATCTGTATTTCTGTACTACTTGTGCATCTTCCTACAGCAACAGCATTCCTGCCCACAGTCATCTGCAGTGTAACAGGCTGCCCATCAAGGTGGGGTGGGGAGCCTGCTCTGTGTTGCTTTACCTCACTTGTTAGAGATCATGTCAGTCCTCAGAAAAGGAATATTATTATTAATGAGAATGAAAGCAAATTGGAGCCTTTTTGCTACTCTCGTCCCAACCCTTACTAATGCTGCAAGCAAAATAAATGCTTTTTAATGATGGTGGGCAAAAAGAGAGAAGAAATAATACAGGTGCATAATACAGAGCAATGAACAATTTCGATAATAATTAAGATGAGTACAGGCTTGACCTTTCTATCGTTGTCCAGCTTAATGCCAGTGTCATGTTACTAACTCTGCAGTGTTTTATCCAACAAATTGTATAAGCATATCGTATTGTGTAAGTGTTTATAAAAGTATATTTAAGGTTTTCTGTGCAGACAAATAAAAACACAACCATGTTTACCAAATCAAAATAATCAGAGTTATTAGTAACAAAATTCTTATCTTTGAAACCGATTAAGAGTAACATTTAATACAGCCCTTCCAGAAGCTTCTTCAACTTACTGTTTTATTGTATATCACTCAGCACATTGGGATTGCGATGGAATTATAAGCACATCAGCTGTGGGCAAAGCTCTTTTTCTTCTTCTTTTTTTTTTTTTTTTCCCCATAAGAGAAGTCACAAGCAGTTATTTCTTTCACTCCAGATTTTTACACAGCAAGTTCTGAGCCTGTTTAGCAAATTACATTTCAGTGAATATAAGGAAGAACAAAAGATACTTCACTTGCTCATCCTTTGTCTTTAACCCAGTACCAATGAATCCAGAGAAGAAAGATGCAGGGTGCCAGTCATTCTAAATCCACGTCACCCCAAATTGGCTTATTAACATCATGCTTTCTGACAATGAGAAGCTAATAACGCCCTACAAACATTTGCTGAATTAAGCGAACTTATTACTGCACAAAGGCATAGAAATAGAAGATTGAGATTCCACATTGAGAGAGACACACTGAAAACTCAACCATTCACATAAGCGTTGAGCAACCAAAGCAATGCTGGGCAAAGAGGAGAAGTCCTGTCTCCTTGCCCTCCACCTGCCATATGCTCTCTGCCCTGCCTGTTTCCACAAGCAAAAATTACCTCCTAGCATGACAGAAGTGGGATTCCTGCTCCGTGGGGTTCTTTCTCTGTGCAATCAATGGGTTGAATCAGTTCTCGCTAAGTGTTGTGCCAAGTGAAACGTTGGGAATGGGGAGGAAAGAAAAGGCAGGGATGATGAACACTTCAGTGCGGGCAATGAATTGTTTGGAAACGTACCCTAAGTCACTAGAAGGAACTATGAGAAGAGTATTATCACTCATCGAGCTGATGAATTGTTAACTGCTTAATCAATACAGAAAGTAACACTGTGTCTAACAAAGAGACATTTATGTCTGCAAAGGAACAGAAGGATCTTTACTGTAGTTAAGAAATACGCTGATTACAAAGGAAACTGACAAGTTTTGGGAGAAAGTATCAATCTGCATTGATCCCTTGAAGGATTTTCAGAAGGAAGTTAATCCAGAAGATGGACACAGAGTTACAGATTTTTTTGCCAGGCAAGGAGCCCAGAAGCCTACAGCAGGTCTGCTGGATGAAGGAGGCAGGGCCAGAGTAGAGGAAATAGAGAGGAACAGGGAAAGGAAAGGGAAGAAGGGGGAACTTTGCAATTTAATTTTAGCAATTAAGTGATCTAGTATCACATGCCTTCCATTTCTTCTTTCATAGTTTTTATAAACAATTTACAGATATTTTATAAGCATTTCTTACCAAGGTCTCCATCTCATATTCTCCAAGCAGGCAATGGGTATAGGAGTGTGCCAACACAAAAGCTGCAAAGCCCAGGTGAAGAACTGGAATCAAATTGGTCCAGAACGTTGGTACAGTAACGGCAACTTGCTGGCAAGTGCCAAATCTGTGGAGGTCTGTGGGCAGTTCTCCATGCGCTAACTTCTATTTGTCCTGCAGTCCCACAATGTCTGTTATGAATTTGCAAATGCCAGAATTGTACAGCAAAGGGGAACTGCCTGCTGATTCTCACAGCCTATGTAGGATGAGAAGCAGAAGTACAGACCAAGACTTTGTGAACTGTGAGATCAGCAGCAGTGTTAGATACACAAGCATTCTCTTCATTTCTCTGATTGCATTTTTTAAGAGATGAACCAGCAAAACAAGTAACAGCAACATAGGTGCAAAACCTGAAATTCTGGAAGTTTTATTTTATATTCTGATGTTATATGCACTTGCTCTTTTCTCCTAAGCCACCCATAACATTAGCTGTGCGTAACAGACAGAAAAGAAACTGGATGATGTTAATGAGTCCCTTTCAGCAAAGGACTGTTGAAAAACAAGGTTCACTGTTCTGTGGACCCTAAGCTTAATAAATTGCAATTTCAAAAAGAATAATGGTAGTTGCATCAACTAATATTATAGAATTCACCTTACTACAATTTGCAAACTAGAATTCCTTTCTGAGGGCATAGAAGGACTTATTAGTGCTGATCTCTGTTGGAATTTTACAAGTGTGAGAAAAAAAGATGACAAACTAGGAACTTGTCAAGAGTGCTAAATAATTATTTTACATCAATAACCTCCTCAAAAGTTCATTCATTAGAAATTCTAGTTTCACCTAGGCTTTGAAAATCTGAGAACTTCTTAAAACCATTACTCTCCAGAGTAACATACTGTTTACATTATGCTGTGTTCAGTTTGAATTCCAGATAGACTCAACTGCCTCCTACATAATGCAACTGTCCTGGAATAAAAGGACTTTTTTTTTCTTTCCTTTCAGGCATTAAATGTAGAAACGATAGAAGCAGGCAACGTGTCTCCAGTGCAGCATTTGGGCTCTATTAGTCAAAGTGTTGCATTCCTTAAGTATACATTAGAGGATAGATGTGCACATAAAATACCATATGTCAGTTTCAAAGCTATAATTTACATAGTTATTTAAACTTATGCAAATGAGCACATTAAAACTGAGATACACACCAATAAAAGGAAATAATAAGTTAAAGCTGCCACTTTGTCCTTAACTTCCTGCAAGTGACTAGGTATAGCAGAACATATGGCACATACACTTTCCCACTGCTCCTGCCGCTACTGTGAGAAGGCCGTATGTACTGCATTACCTCGACACAACAGGGCAAGTTATGAACACATGGCGCCTTACCTCTCTGTTTAATTCTTAAAAAGCTCACGCCAACCTGGATGCAATTCTTAAGCGCTGACCCCTTCTGTCATATTACTCCTCCCAGTTGTTCTTACAGTGTAGAACAGACTGGGAAGAATAGCTCAAGCTAGTTCCAAAGTTTTGATGATTCAAGATTTGCAAGGAGGATCTTTCACTCTGTAAACCCACTTATGAAAAAACTTGCTTTAAGTCACCTACGCCTCTGCCTACTCCAGCTGGAAACAAGTCTCACAGAAAGCTCACCTCCTTGTGACTCCTCAATCTCCTACAATTTAACCATGAACCAAATGCTGGATATAAGGTT
This sequence comes from Tympanuchus pallidicinctus, assembly GCF_026119805.1. Lineage (NCBI taxonomy): Eukaryota > Metazoa > Chordata > Aves > Galliformes > Phasianidae > Tympanuchus > Tympanuchus pallidicinctus. The sequence goes on from NW_026294802.1 coordinate 25,080,337, forward strand.
TGAGCAAATCTACAGAATCACATGTGACAATACCGGCAGTGACTTAAAATCACCATAGAGTTGACGGTAACAACCAGAGACGAGATGAATCTTAGCAGTACAATGAAGAAAAATACCACAAGGGTTTGTGTCACAAAAGTGCTAGCAGCCCACCTTTATAGAAAATCAGTTCTAACTAGGAGATAATTATCTTTTCAGCTAATGGTAATTTTTTTCCCCAAGAATTCTATTATTACAGACTTTGTTTTCCAAAACAGATTTTTAATAAAGGCTATTTGCATATTAGGCACTTATAAAATAGTGTCCCTGCACATTCATAACACTTCAAAATGCCTATTTTTTTAAGGTAGTCAGTCGAGATTCGCTATCATATGGGACAAACAATTATAAAATCAGAGAGATTATTAGAGCTCCGTTTCTTTTCTTTTTTTTTTTTCCCTGAAGACAGGCAGCACACTGCTAAGCTTCACCTATTTGTTCCATGTTTCAAACAGAAGAAAAAAAACCATAAGGAAACTTCATGATTTCTTCCATATATAGTTCATCAGAAGCATTTTATTATTTTTGGTGAACATCTCTACAAGAACAACAGGACTGTTATTTACCAAAAAAATAAGGATTTGAAGACTGTCTGCTTATGTCTCGCAGCATTAAACTGTCAAAAACCACAAAGCTTTACCAGACATGTTAACTCATATCTATAAATCTTACTTGAACAGATCCACAAACAAACAGACTGACAAATGGAATTCATTACAGTCTGCTAGGACATTAAAGAGTTACAAGATAATAAAAGTACTTGAGATAGAAGTGGCATCTTTGAGATGAGGTAGTCAACGTAGTCTTTACTACAGTAACTCTGAATGGCCAGTTTTTTTAGAAAAGGAAAAGCCCATGCATCTTTTCCACCAGTCTTCTTCCATTTTCCTACACAGTGATGTGAGGATCTGCTAGCAGGCTCACATGCATCAGAAGGAAGAGGAGACAAGAGGTCCAGAGGCACACAGTACATCAGCACACATACATTTACCAGCAACACATGCCAGCTTACAGTCACTCAATCTGCAAAATGCTCTTCTGTGCTTATAAGATCTCTGCCACTCAGTTGTGAGTGTGCAAAACCACAGCCTCACCATGCGGGTGGCGGTGGGGGGGGGGAAGGAGGCAGACTTAGATTAACTCAATCTCTCCCTGACAGATTGAGATTTGTGTCCCAGAATTTCATATTATGCCAAGTGTCCACACGCGCAACAAATGAGTACAGCTAAAAAAACATAAATAAACAAAACAAAAAAAACCCTACAGCTGTTTACTCCATATTTCAAAATGCTCTCCTGATGGCTCTCCATAATGTATGGATGTTATCTCAAGGTGGCTGACAAACTCTTTGCGAGTTAATTAGACCTAAGGCTACCATTATTTCAACACTGATACGAGTTTCACTTATTGAGTATTGCAAAGCTTTTGTCACAGGGAGACAAAACCAAGAGGAACAAATATTCCCTACCCCTTCTGCTTGCCTTAGTTTTGAAAAGCATCCTTGCAGATGCAAAAAATAAAAATAGGAAAGGATGCAATTTCATTGGTATCTCCAACAGGCAATGCCTTGAGAACATTTGTGCAACGCTGTGCAACTGCTAGCATAGAAGACAGAGAGTGCATTCAGTGTGCTCGACAGAACAGTGCCGCAGGTTCATCTCCATAAATTTCATACGACTGCACTGAGGAAAAGAAGAGGAGCTCCAGATGCCACAAGAAGATATTCGAACTTTAACAATATTTGAACTTCAAAAATTTAAAAATGTTTAAAAATGAACTTTAAATATACCAGTACACGTAATTTACTGCAGAATTGTAAATGACATAAAGTTATTTACTACTCTTCTTTCCTCGAGTCATAACTCAGAGAAGATGCACCCTTCCAGTGAACAGATCCTGTTTGATTATATTTGATGTCAGCCTAAAATAGCCCACTTAATAAGGGAGGTCACTTTTACACTGCATTCTCAGTGTAGATGAAGCAATTTATATTTAAGCTGAAAGCATGTTTCCCAAAGGGCATAAGAGCATTACATTCCACTAGACTCATTGTGAAAACCAGATCTTGGAAAACTCTTCTATCATATGAAAAATACTGACTATAAAGAAAAAAGTGGGTGAAGAACAACAGATTTTCTTGGTGAACGTTTCTGAATGAAGTATTTCTGTAAGGTCACGAGTGGGGAAAGGTCACAATCATTCTTTCATCCTTCCAAACCACCTTCTATGACCTGGAGATATGATGGAGAGCTGTGCCAGCAGAAATGGCCAGTGGTGAAGCAGAGAGCAGGTTTATTGAGGTCTTACACCATTTCCCTTCCTCATCCAGAGTCATCAGTTTCTCCAAGCAATTGCATCCACAAAACATTCTGCCTGCTGGCACCAGCCTTTCAAATGAAGACGTGGGATGATGGGAAAGCTTAACACAGCAAGGGATTCTGATTGGGGCCAATTAGTAAGAAAGTGAGAATGGAGCAGCCACAGAACTCAAATGGAGAGAGATACACCACAGGGAAGGTTATACTGTAACGTTCATCCTTCAGCAACCCTTCTGCTGCTCAGTCATCTCCCCTTTCCTACTGCCAAAGTTAGTCACTCAGAAAAAAGAATCATGATGTGTTGAGGAAGAGAAAATTTTCTTCTCCCTCAAGCTGTGAAAAATCTTAGCTGAGCAGTACTTAAATGTCAACATAAATGTGTTCTGGTGTATAGAAAAAAAGTATTATTATTAGAAATCACAGCTGTTATTGCATTTCATAGTCAGGTGGATTACGTTATCTAGAAATAGTTTTAGGGAGCAGTCTTTGAAGCTCCAGCTACATAGTGCAACTGATTTAATCTGCTCCGCATGACACTGCAACATACTAAGGGCCAAATTTCTTACTTGAATACCAGATTTTCCCAAGTTCCAATACCCTGTGATTAGAGGTTATAGATCTGAATTCAATTAAGTCACCCTAGTTTTGCCTAGGGCCACAGCCACTTAAAGACTGGTCCCAACCCCTGGGCTCCAAGGGTTTGTCACAAAGGTGGGACTACTTGCTTTGCTTTTGTTCCCCAGTGAAGTTTGTTGGGTTTTATCACTGTTTGGTTGATTTTTTTATGCATTTCTTTTGCTGTGGGTTTTTTTTGTTGTTTTTTTTTTTGTTGTTGTTGTTGTTGTTTGTTTGTTTTTTAAGATAAAGTCTACAGTTTTGGCCTCACGCTATAACATAAACGTCTCATAGATTTCCAAATTTATAAATATAGACAAAACAATCTGTATGCACCCACTGCTGTAAGAGGAAACCAAAGGCCCAGCTAGCCTCTTTTTGAGAGCTTGGCTCTCAAACCACCACTGACAACAGAAAACTGGAGAAACCGTTCTAACTATTAAAAAAAAAAAAAAAAAAAGGAAGGGAGCAGGGGGTAAATTTGTAGAGATTTTTTTTGAAACAGTGTTATTTTGTGCAGCTATGAATTGTCTGTTTCATTAAAATAACAGAATGAGGCCTACACTCTTCAATCATTGCCAACATCCCCTGCTCCTCTCTTTGATCTTCTCCCTCGTATGTACCTTTTAAACATAGCAAGGCTGCCTTGCACCTTTGAATTTTGTGGTTTGTGCCTTCCACGCTCATAGTTATGCTGATCCATCAGGCTAACCTATAAAGCTGAACTGCATTTTGCATCTAAGAACCAGCTACCTAAAACCACTCTCCTCTTTGCATCTGAACAGGAAACATAATGGAGTTAAACTAACCTGTTCCTTTAACAATACTAACCTACTAATAAATAACACTTCAATAACTATACCAAAATTAAGTATTCCTGACCTATTACGGATGGTTCCATATGCATTATTGAAAGGTTTCCACTTTAGTGCACCATGAATCAGACTCTAAACACAGCACATTGAAACTAAATTACTAATGTTTCATCAATAACCACATTTACTGTTCTCTAGTCTTGATTATTAAATGGCTTGTAAGGTAACAAACAGTCTTCCATGACTTGCAAAATAATCATATCTGGCATTTCATTTTTTTTTCTTTCCCTATTTTTATGCAATATTGTTTTAGTATTGGCTTAAGTGAGTACATCCTATTCTCTTCCTTTTGACATTTGTTCTTAGAAGAAACAGGTTCCTCATCCTCTAGCCATCTGGCTAACCATATTAAAATATAGTTAATCTTATTTTATCATTGATAATACAGAGCTCATAACACCCACATTATACCTAGCTAATGTTTTTTAATTGTACAGTCACTGTTCAATTGCTTTTACCTTTGGCAGCCAGAATAATCTATGCTTCATCTCCTACTTAGAAGGATATTCGTGGGGGAAGCGGGTCAGAGGGCAGGAGCCAAGTCAAACTTTTTGGTTGAAACACTGCCTTTGAAAAATTAAGCTGAGGAATAAATACGCATTGTGGGTTTTTTGTTTGTTTGTTTTTAAGTACTAGTATCCTCTCACCTTCCTCCTCGTGTCCCTCACACTAATTTCCAGTACGTTTGTTTTGCTTGAATTAGGAAGGTACAGAGGAAAGGAGTCAAATGCATTGACCCATAAAAAGACATGCAGATGTGGTCAGGATGACACTATTAAAAATTGCTACCCGTAGCTGATCATAAATCTGACCTGTTATTCTTGCTATAGAAAGCTGGCATCAAACTAATGACAACATTGACTCCACATCCATTTCCTCCAATTCTCACATCAATAATGTTTTCCGCTTTACTGGTATCATACAGAGCAACATACCTACAATCTTAATTTCACCCTCCTGTGGGTCTTTAATTATATATTACGTTTTCAGTCCTCTGGCTCATATGGGCAATGAGACAGGCAGTAAACAACACTGATATATGTAAAAAGACTGAGGATAGTCATTGGAGATCACAGACACAAATCAAGTTAAAAAAAAACTCTTATTCCTTAAAATAGTGGGGGAAAAGGAACATACCTTGACATGTAAAAATAATGGAAATAAAGTTGCCTGGACAAGATTATAATGAACACTGCATAGGTTTTAGTGTGTTACTCCACAGCTTTAATATTAATCTTCTATATATAATCTTATTCCATGTATATATGCACGCTAAGTCATGAGCTTATCTCTAAATTCTGCAAAATGATGGGTAGATTACCCACAACAGTAAAAGGTGAGTTGTATTTTAAGTATAGAGACTAACTGTTGGAAGATTGTATTTTTACTAATAAACAAGTAAAGTAGTATGCTACTCCTTGTTTTCCCTTTCTTCTGAGAAATAATTACTTGCTAGAAAAAAAATTTTATTTATTTTTTTTTTACTTTAATAAAGTAAGAGACATTGAGTTTGGCTTGCAGATAGACCACATAACCAGATAACCAAAATTCTTGTCACCATTTAGCTACATAAATAAGTGTAACTCATAAAACCATGTACTTCATGTTTAAAAAAAATCATTATGCAAAAATGAAGATTGTTAAGTTGAGGAAAAAGGCTACAAAAAGGCTACTACAAAAACTATCTCCCTTTCATTGTGTGTCTCAAACTTTAGTTTAGCACACATAACAAGGTGTAGTTTTGTCAGCCAGGTCTATACCAAATTGTAAACTCTTAAAAGTCATCAGCAGTGTAATTATCACTGAATATTACCACAGGTTATAATTTCTGTGACAAGTAAGACTTCAGCCATAATGCACACAAATTAAGTTTTTATCTGGGAAAATTGAAGAGTATTACTTAAAATATTACTTATGCTCTAGCTCCAAGTTGAAACCTAACTTTTCCTCACCTATTATAAAAAGGGGGAAGAAGATTTATACTTATGTATTAGATCTGTTTAAGCAATTGGACTTTACCTAGCAACAGAAATTTCCTTGCCGAATCTCGAGGGAGGTGATCCTCCCCCTCTACTCTGCCCTGGTAAGACCTCATCTGGAGCACTGCGTCCAGTTCTGGGCTCCCCAGTACAAAAAAGACAGGGATCTCTTGGAAAGAGTCCAGCGGAGGGCCACGAAGATGGTGAAGGGCCTGGAGCATCTCTCCTATGAGGAAAGGCTGAGTGAACTGGGTCTGTTCAGCCTTGAGAAAAGGAGACTGAGAGGGGACCTGATCCAGGTCTATAAGTATCTAAGGTGTGGGGGGCAGAATGGCGAGGCCAGACTGTTTTCAGTGGTGAGTGGAGACAGGACAAGGGGAAACGGACGGAAACTGCAGCATAGGAAGTTCTGCACAAATGTGTGCAAGAACTTCTTTACAGTGAGGTGACGGAGCACTGGAACAGGCTGCCCAGGGAGGTGGTGGAGTCTCCTTCTCTGGAGATGTTCAAGACCTGCCTGGATGCCTACCTGTGCGACCTGCTGTAGGGAACCTGCTTTGGCATGGGGGTTGGACTCGATCTCTGGAAGTCCCTTCTAACCCCTACAGTTCTGTGATCCTGTGATCTAGTAAGCACAGCTCCCATTCCAGCTGCTACTGTTATTATACAAAATATACTAAACTTAAAAAAAAAAAAAGAAGTCTATTTTTAGTGTTTTTTTTTCCTTCTCCAGAAGGATTTGAAGTTTGAGCAAAGTCACAGAAATCAAGGAAAAGATTCAAGGAAAAGCCACCTATAAGGGTATTTGATTTGTTCCTCAAGGTCTTCAGAAGGATTGGCTAGACCATCATTTCTACATATTTAAATATTTTTGGATAAATTTCATTGTGAAGTGAGGCAATAGAAGGAGTACAGCCTCTTGCACACAGTCTGAGATGAACAATATCAGTTCCAACTAGAACCAAGTGACCTTTACAGTAGATCATTATAATAGCTATAGAGTTGGGTTAGCTAACTTTACCTTTTCTTTTAGTGTTACCATCCATGCAAACATCACCTGGAAAGACGTAACCATTTACCATGCAAAGAACATGTAGATGCTAAAAACTGATTAAAATTACTATGTGCGTAGCTTATAATCTACTAAACTTTGAAGCAAGGTTTTCGGTATTACTCAGCAAGCAAAATCAGGAAGCATTACAGATTTAAGTAACAGTAGGCACTGTCTCTCCCTCCTAAGGAGTGTCTTGAGTTAAATTGCAACAGAGAAAACCACAGAACGTGGTGCTTCAGAGAGGTGTGAGTATATCACTGGAAATAGGAACATTATTGTTCACCCCTCTGACTGTTATTTGAGGATGAATAACTGGGTAAATACTACCTGTTTTAGTAATAACAACACTAAAACCATTTGCATCTGGTGTTTGTTCAGGATTCCATGCAGTAGCCCACAAGTAGTTTTGCACAGAAATCATTCTTACACAGTCTTGCAATAGCTTCTGCTATTATTACCTCAAAAGGCCCTAATCGTTACCTGAGAAGGGCAAACCAGGTGTCAGATAGTTGTGACTGCTGCAAAAGCCCACCAGCCCAAGGAGCCTGATAGCAGCCACAATTCTGAGCGGGATGATTTCACTGCCTTGCTACTCTCCAATTCCAGTTTTTGTTCTTCCTTACTTACTCTAGCTCTCACGTAACCCAGGGATCCATCATCAAGGACTTCTGATCTCAATACAACCACTATTTTTTCCTTTGGCTCTGGTTCCCTGGTTCTCAATGCAGGTAGTGCACGTGGCAAGGGGACGCTGACTCTCCTACCACCAGGCTTTCTGGCCTGTCCGCCGCACAGCTTCTTCTCTAAGCATTCCTTCCTTTAAAGCTGCATCTAATGCTTTCTCAAACAAGTCCTTCCCTCCCCCCCCATCCCACAATCACTCACAATCTTTACTTTGCTCCACTTCTGAGTGGGCCTACACAAGACCTTGTGTTGCACACTAGTGAGCACACAGGAGTAACACAGGCCCCACGCTGAGCAGGCAGCTGTTTTACTATCCAATTCTTTCACATGCTTTCAGATAGGCACTTTTTTCATCCAAAGCCTCAAAATTCAAACCAAACCATAGTTCCACCGATTTTGAGTATTCAAATATGATTTGAGGATGCAGGAGAGGCTGACGCCACTGTTTCTAATGACATGAAGCAAGGACAGAGGGTCAGAAGCCAGAGATGATATCACTACAACCTTTACACCATGAAGAGACAAGCCTTCAGCTTTTTGATAGCAGAGGCACAATAACCATTTAAATAATGCTCAAGAAAGGTATTTTTTTTCCCTAAAAAAAGCAATCATACTGTTTAGCTGCTTGCAGTGATCTGATACAGAAAGTGATACAGTGATACACTACACCAAAAGAGAGCGGAAGGAACCTCTAATTCATTCACAGAAGTTATGCATCATTAAAAGCTTTACTAACAAAATTTCAATGCTTTAAAATCAGCCAAACCTGGAAAAAAGTATCACTACTGGGAAACGAGGACATTCTACTAAGAACAATTTGTATAGTTAATTTCTGTAGTTTGCAGAATCCAGTAACACAGATATTATTTACTTTTGCATTCCACAAATAGTTTAAATCAAATCATTTTTCACTACCTGCATTCATAATGTTAAAAAAATAAAAAGAATAAATGTATTCGGTACAGCTAATAGTGTAAGAAACTTACAAATAATATTTAAATGCATGTGCTTCAAAACTAAAGAGTGAGATACTGCTAAGGAAGATGCTTTTGATAATAGATACTACAAACAGTTATAATGTGATTTGATTATTTCTGGACAGATTGTTTGAATTTGAAGAGAAAATATTCCACAGCTCAATTTAAATGAAGTTTGTTTCTAAAAGGAAGGGCTGATAGTATGCTACACAGTGACTATGCTCAAGCTTTATATACTAACCATCCGTGAAGCTCTGGTTAGCGTGATCATTATCATGGAGAACTACCTGATGCTTCCTCTGATGACTAATTTTGCCATCCTGCTGGTAGCTGGTCAATTTATTTTGCTGTACACATGCCAAGCACTAAGCTTCCAAAACGTCTGGCAAAATACTCAGTATTTTTTCCTTCATAAAGCATGTTTTGTCACTGACTTGATTTTCTTACACGTTTTAATTTTTCCATTGTGGTACAGATGTCTGTGTAAGGTAAATGAGAAGAAGTCTATAGCCTTGTGTGTTTTGCAGGATGTACAGAACACAATCACAGAGGCTCCCAGTGAAATATCCTTGGGCACACACAGCATCTCCCAGAACCCCACCTTCTGTTGTAGCAGAGGAAGAATATCTAATAGGTCTTGTGTAGTATCTGCAGCTTTATAGAGAAACCTCACACGATCTAAGAGATCTCAGAAGGAAGCAAGTGCCTTTCTGTGGGCAAATGATTCAAATTCAACATCTCTTTTTGTAAAATAAAGAGAATGTCAGAAAGTGATAGAAAATGGTTACAACAATCCAAGCTAATGAAGAAATGCGCTACATTCAAAAGGACAAGAGAGAGTTTGAGCCTTCTTACTATGCTACAGATTACAGAAAATCTGTTTTCTTCCTTGCTTAAACTATAAACTTACACCAAAGAGCAAGAAAAATGACAGAATATATTTATGTAACACAAAAGTAGCCATTAATAACTTAAGTTGCCACCTAGCAAACAAAGTGAAAGAGTAAGGTTATAACTCTTGAATTTTCAGGGCTAGCTATGACAGTATTTCCCCGTGTGGCCTTGGGCAAGTTACTTAACCTCTCTAGATGACAGTCCCTGTCTGGAAAAACGAGGATAATGATATTTACTTACCTCTCTCAGAGGAGAAGTGAAAACTAATTAAAATAATTTGTGTAAAGGGCTTTGAACCTGAAAAGCACTTCACAAAGTGCTAAGGAAATAATGTTTATATAAAGACTGAAGGGAAAAGATTTAAGTTACACCATAATTTATCAGTTTAAGAAATACAGCTTGGTTTTCTTTCTTCCATTTCCATGCCCAGTCAAAACTGAGTATCTGAGATTATTCTCCTACTTACAGAATTGGTGTAGTTATAAAAGATAAGGATATTGATGCATTTTTGTACCGCTGACTACTCTTTACACTCCTCTTGATTAAACTCACCCAAATGGATGACTGCACATAGTAATCTTGCCCTCCGTGTTCCAAAATACGTCATATGGATAGATTGCTAACAAAAACATATGGTCATCAAAATTGCTTACGAATATTGATGTTTCCTTACTCATAAGCACTGAGACATTCATTTTGGTCAATACTTGGATACTGCTTATCTTCTTGATCTGAAATCAGTGAATGACATTATATTCAGAGCAATTAGGTGAAGCCTTCATTATGTTTATCTACAATTGTGCTAAAAACTGTAACTGAACATCAGATAGTTGCCAGAAAAAGAGATCCACTTGTTTTTATGCACATAATTGTACATCCCAATCTCTAGAGTGGCTGAGCATTTCATTTAGGTTGCTTGCAAATACAGCATGGTTGTTTAGGAGCAGCAGCTTACCTACCAGGAGTGATATGAAAATGGGTTAAAACCACAGAACCAATATAACACAGCAGCAGAAAACTCTGGAGCAGCAAAAACTCTAACACAACAATGCTTGGTTTTTAGGAGAGAAAGATGACTTATTTCTAAAGTCAACCAAACACCAAGTCAAATGCACTGACGATTTTTTTTTTTTTTTTTTTTTTTTTTTTTTTTTTTTAAGGGGACTTTGAGAATGTGAGCTAAAGAATGACATTTCTTTACACTCAGATTGGGCAAAAAACTTCATAATTAATGTCATGACTAGACATAAGTTCTAGAATGGTATGTAGTTATATAATAAAGATATTTACTGTTCAGAAAGATAAGATGAAGTATTACAGTTCAGAAAACAGGGCAAAATTCAAGAAGTTTACAGCATCATACAAATAAACCATATCTTCATTAGATACATGAATCATTTGTGTTCAGATTAGATACATGATCATTTGTGTTCAGTGTCTGTTAACTGTTAGGAAAAAAAAAACAGACAATAGATTAGGTTAAATTCTATTTTCAGAAAGCTCAAAAAGAATAAATGGAGTATGAAGTATTTGCTACCATCAGAACGAAGTATTATAATCAGTAACCAATATACTACATTTTACTTATATCTCTGTTTTGGTGATAATGATTAAGAGAACACACACACACACAAAAAAAAAAATAAATCAGAAAATAAATAATTACAGTTTCCTTAAAAACAAAAAACTAAAATGATTTCTCTCTATACACACTTAATGGCCAAGTCATTCTTGGCCTTCTAGATCAACATACTGAAAAACAGTTTTTCCCTGCCCCCAAGAAGGCTAGCTATAAAGCATACTTTCACAAGCAAGCTGAATAGTAAAGACAGACATATCACACAAGACGACAAACCAGTTGTAGAAGAGGCCAAGGTGACTCAAACTGGATGTTTAAACTGGCAAATACAAGGGTATTTTTCTTAGTAAGTTTAATTTTCTATTATCAATCAACACATTAAACCCACCAAAACAGGAAACTTGCTCATACACATTAAGGCACCACTTTAGAAGGTTATTTCAGTACTGACACTACAACGCAAACAACAGTGATACACCCAGAGGATTGGTTGACAGCCGTCTTTACATGAATTGCTCATTTAAAAACTGCAAATCACTGTGCACTTGTTTCTTTCCATACACCTGAACACAATCCAAAACATGAAGTTCAATTTTTATTTTCAATATATCTGTTGTTTTCTTCCATTTTGCTCATAACTAAAAATTAGTAATCAGGCAGATTAGAACAGTTGATTAATGTGCTTCATAATTACACACAATTCTGTAGATGGCATAATTGTTCTAAAAAGCGCTTCTTGATTAGTGTAAGAGCATGAATAAAAGTTCTTTGTCAAAGAAGGAAAAAAAAAAAATGACTATACACGCAGACAGCTTAGCAAACCCCTCAGCGTCACTATGCCACTCTGGTATTCTATCACCAACCCAAGTATTAGCATGCTGAACCACAATGAAAATTAACAACCAGAATTATCTCCAGTTTAATGTTTTCTTACGTGGATAATTCTGTCATGATTTTCAGAGAGGACACTTCTTCATTGGAACCGTTAGGTACTACTCCAGCTTATTGATGTTGAAACTGGAACAACTGGAACTAATCTAGAATCCTGTGTTGCTTAATCTTTTGTGTTGCAAGTTTTAATTATTCTGCTCCTTTATTACATGTTCAAAAAGAAAATCAAGCTTGGGCAGAAAGATTAGAAGAGATGTTTATATCTCATAATATATTTTGGGTAACATTGTGGGGTGTGCATATCAAGTGTTTTATTGTAGAGCTTCCTTCCCCTCCTCCCCCTGTAAATGAGCTTTGTGATGCATTTGGTACTTCTCCAAGCTGATTGCTAATCATCCACAGGCATTAATATCCTGCTGCTGTCTTTGCTTTTGAAAGGTTTTCTTCATGTTTTTCTTCAAACAAGTTGATTGCCATTTTCAAAAACCTACACAGAAGTGAAACCAAGAAGAATAACAAAGACTTATTCTGATCAGTAACTTTTTTAAAAATACAATTCAAATAATAAATGAAAACTAGAGCAGAGAAGATAAACTCTAAAGCATGTCAGATCTTCTGTTAAAGGGAAAATAGCAAGTCAAGACAAACAAAGCAATTCTCTGTAAGTTACTTTTTCTGGAGTAATAAGCATATATTTTGATCACTTTATACAATGCCTAAATTATCTCCAATTCAGATCATTTGTTTTACTTCAATAAACACTAATAGTACATACAGCTTTTGTATTAAAGCTTAGATTTTTTTTCCTAAATATTGATATAATACTTAACCATTCAGCTACACTAATAAAACAACTGAGTCCATAAATCATGTTAAAGAATTATAATTTGAGTAAGAAAACCTAATATAAGTTGCAAAAAAAAAAAAAAAAAAAAAAAAAAAAAAGAAACAGAAAACCTCTTTTTCCCCCACCCAAATAAGTCAGTCCTCCATGAAAATATAGTTAGGATGATTTTTCTTTGGAATCAAGTCTTTGTAAAATCAAAGACTAAGTGATCATCATCAGGACCTTCTTGATAAACAATTCTGAGAAAAAGTCTACATTTTGAAGATTCATAATTCTTCTACCTTCTTACCATTCACATTACAATCTCAAAAATCATCATATTATAATGACTGTGTCATTAAGACAATCTTTCTCCTTCCTTCCACCAGAAGGATAAGCAATATGCTTCACACATCTGAAAAGTGTTATGCCTCATATGACTTCAAGATGGAGTTGAAATATCTCAAGTGTTACAAGAGAAAAACTTTCCTCTGTAGTACAGTAAAAAACAAACCTCACAGTAACAGTATGAACTGAGGACATAACTAAAACTATAACGGCCCTTTTTTCCTTCACGGCTGAAATGTAAGCCTGAGATAGAATACTGTAGTTTATGCAAGTGGAAACAGCATCAATACAGTCTTTTCAAGCTGTCTTATATTTCAAAAAAATAGCTAGCCCATTTCAGTAGTACTCATGTTAAAGAAGGAGCCTAACAGAGAACACCAGAATATTGAGACTGTTAACTGCTGTCTGAAGAGTACTGTCTTTCTACCATTTTACTCTTCTCACCCTTTTGACATAACTGGAACCTCTGGTTTCTGGAGACTCTGCCAGGACTAAGCCATTTACTATTTTTATGGTAATGGCAATAGGAAATTCTGCAGGATTTTCTTCATTCAGAAGCGGTTGGCTTTTGAGGAAACTTATTCTTCTTTAAGAAAGGTGTCTCTTGTCTCTTTGATCCACAGGTGAGTAGCTTCCCCTGTTCATAAAATGGCCCTAAAGTTTGCATTGGGGTTGGTCTCTTCTCATTGGTGACAGGATGAGGGGAAATGGCCTCAACTGCCAGGGTAAGTTTAGGCTGGGTACCAGGAAACACTTCTTTACAGAAAGGGTTGTTAAGCACTGGAATAGGCTCCCCAGGGATGTTGGTTGAGTCACCATCCCTGGATGTGTTTAAAACCATTTGGAGGTGGTGCTCAGAGACATGATTTTAGCAGAGAGTTGCTACAGTTAGGGTAGTTCGGTTAGGTTGCGATTGGACTCAATGATCTTCAAGATCTTTCCTAAAGTGAGTAATTTTATGATTCTATGAATTCTATACAATCCTCAGCAGCTACAGTGTTGATTTTTTGGTAATCTAAATCATAAATATACACATAAGCTTGCACAGTACTTGGCATAAAGTGTTATAGTTGCCATGAGCAAAAGCCACTATCAAGTCAGCTCATTAAGAAAACTGGCCTATTAAGATTTTAAACCTTGTTCACTGAGCTAAAAATCTACCATCTGAAACCATACAGTAGCTATAAAATTAGCTCTCAGGCAGTTTTACATGTTATAATAGCTAATAATTGATACCAGGTATAACAACACTTGTCTTCAACTGAACCTTGAAACTAGGCCTCCCAGGACTTCACAGAGAGAGAAGACATCATTACATTTTGGCTTGGTCTTCATCTTCCTTGTGATTGAAAACAGAAGCATCAATGGTAATTAGATGTTTTTAGTTACCATCTCCTCCTATAACCCATTTCAGCTCAGTGTAAGTGGAACAAAATGTTTTAACGAGCAGCATTATCATCATTATTAACAGTGCTTTAGAAACCACATTTTACTGATGAAAAAATATAAATGACAATGAAATAAAGAAAAGAAGAAAGGAGAGGATACAAAAGAACTATGTTGATTCCAAATCCCCCTCAAATTTTCAAGTGCGATCTCTGAGCCTGGTACTACTGACAAAGAGAATCAAAGGAGTAATAGACTACAGACTAGTAGGGAGGTTTTAATTTTCATTATTTCTGCATACCAACCTATTCTTAGAAGTCTTTCAATCTTAAAATACTGATGAAAAATAAATACAATGCTAAGCTCAAGGCATAAATCTTTGGAACAGAACTTACGCAGTGCTTGGGTGACGGCTCTTCTGCTCTGCACAGAAATAACTTCACTCTCAAGGTGAAGATAAACCACCACAAAATAGGGCATTCACCAGTAGCTCAGCGTGCCTGATGAGGAAGGCTTTATCCTGAACCATTCCTTGAAGTCTTTCCACTACTGCCTGAAAAACACACTCTTCGGCAAGCACAACCCAAGCTCCAGTTTGGATTTACAAAGCCTGTTTCCTCTCATGTCTAAAGTGAAGGGGAGGGGAGGGGGGTGTAGATTGGGGAGGGCATGGGCAAGGTGGTGGAGGGAATAAAGGAAGGGGAGCAATCTTCAATAACACTTTTTGTTAAACCAAAAATAATGACACAAGAGAATCATACGTCTTCAATCAATCACTGCCACCAGTGCACTGTTCTCATCCACTTTCTGAGATCTGCCATCCAAACAGAGTAAGATAAACACAAACCATCTTCTATTAAAAAACTACTCTCAATGCAAGCACTCAAACAGTCCAAGAGATAAAAAGCACTGTTATAACAGCAAAGCACCAAAAGCTATACAGACAAAGCAAAACCACAAGCAGTTTTCAGTCATCTCTTACGCCCTGGGCTATGTTACATCACACATCTCCTTTGTCAGTTTTATGAAGCCTGACAATTTTTATTCAAAATTTCTACATTTCCTCCACAGGATAGAGAAACATTCAGCATGAAAATACTTCAGGGGGAGAGAGGGAATCCTAAAAAAATAAAAAAACAAAAACAAAAAAACCCCCCACCAAAGTAAAAACAAAAACCCAACCCACCACTCTACTCACTCAGTACACATTTATGCTTTCCCCTCTTACAGACTCTTCAAGTCTAAATTACTGCTTCACTCAAACTGTAGGTACTAATACAAACACAATAACAACAAAATAAGCAAGAATATAGAAGATTTTAAATGGCTCTTCCTAGAAGCAGCACTTCTTTTGCTCTTTTCTTGTTAGCTTTGTTAGAAACGTTATTACTCAGAGCTTTCACTGCCATGCAACCAATAACTCCGCCAGGACACCTGATAGGTAACATGGTCCAAGTTTTTTTTAAGGAAGGACAAAATGCTATAGGAAATAGGTTACAGCTTAGCTTCATAAATTATTGGGTGGCAGTGCCTTAAGCCACAAATACCTGCATCAGATCTGTCAGACTTAAAAATTTTCAAGATGATCTAAAAAAAAAAAAACAAAAAAAAACTGCATACAAAACCTGATAGTTTTTATTCAGTAATTTGCAGTAATTATTCAACAGAAAGTTTTAAAAGTTTAACACCTGCCTTTAATTTTAGTATGGATGTTAGACAGCTGAAAAGCATTATTCGTAAACTTTCAGCTTCAGGGAAATAACAGCAGCTGAAAACACCTCCATGCCAGTTTTATCAGACAAGACTTGATCAACACTGACAAAGCCGTCTGTTCTACTAGCAAAAAGGAAATAAATGTATATTCTAAAAACTAGCTATCTGTTATACCAGGGGTCACATGCTCTGACAGGTATTTGCAAAATTTATGTCACTCTATTTGTTAAATGCTCCAACACTGAGATAAATCTACATGGAACAGTCCTTGAACTGGGACTCAAATCTAGAGTGTTCCCAAAGCTCTAATGAATTCAGCAGATGGTCTTCAAAAGGCCTCTTAATGTAGGAATAAATACAGATCAGTAGAGTTGCAGTGCCTCATTTGCAAGAAGAACTGGATACCTAAAGCTGGATATGAGCCAGCAGTGCTTCTGTTGCACAGGGATGATGGCCAACATCATCCCAGGATACATCAGAAGAGAGGTGGCCAGAGGGGAGAGGAAGGGGACTGTCCCCCTCTGCAAAGTACTATTGGGAGCACTGTATCCAGGCCTGGGACCCCCATTCAGGAAGGATAAGGAGCTGTTGGAGCCAGTTTACAGGAACGCCTGGATGACGATCAGACTACAAGAGTACCTCTCCTATGATGAAAGGTTGAGGTACCTGGGATTGTTTAGTTTGGAGAAGGCTCCAAGGAGATCTCATTGTAGCCTTCCAATACTTGAAAGGAGCTTACAGGACCCCCCTTTATGCAGGTAGATAAGAGAAAGGACACGGGGGAATGGATTTAAACTAAAAAATGAGATGATTAGGTTTGATGCTGGGAAGAAATACTTCGCTCAGAGGGTGATAAGGCACTGGAACAGGCTGCCCAGAGAAACTGTGGATGCCCCATACCTGGAGGCATTTAAGGTCAGTCTTAATGGATTCCTGGGCAGTCTTACCTAGTGGTTGGCAATCCTGCCCATGGCAGTAGGGCTGGAACTAGATGATCTTTGAGGTTCCTTCCAAGCCAAGCCATTCTATGATACATTACACCAGTGGACCTGACTTGCAAAGGAGTTATGAACTTACTACATGGATGGAGTGAAGAGTCTGCACCTTCATTTTGGCACACAATACTTATATATATTTGCCAGGCACTCAGATGTCATACAAAACCCCTAAGTTTCTCAGTGAAGAGCCTTAATTCCTTATAATAAAGGGTGCCCAGCTGTGACAACAGATCTCAAAATTACAGGTTCTCCCAGGTGAAACAACAGTAATAGGATAATCCAGTTCAGTAGTCTCAAATCATTTTCTGAATGACTTTCTAGATTTCTCTGTTCAAGGGGAAAAAAAAAAAAAAAAAGTCTTACACTATAATACAGAATTACTCACTCCTACGAACACCCACACAGGCGCATCTTTTGTCCTCTCTGCTCCTCCATAACATTGTTCCTTCTCTACAGTATCTAATCCAAGACATCTGTGGTAGTTTCACAAGTGCAACTGGAAACAAAGTCCTGATCATACAGGTAATGGTTACATTCAACTGCAATGTTAAGAAAGTGTTGACTGCTAAATTATAAGGTTCTGATGCAGAAGAGTATTTTAGATATACATCCCACATTGATTTTAAACCCGTCCACTAACAACTATTCATGAGAAGTTTCAAGTCATGAGAGTTTCTGACAAGGCCACTAGAATTTGTTGATATCAGCAGCACAATGAACACCTGACATTTGCAAAACACTGCTGCATCCAGAAGAGGGTCACAAAAAATAATCCAGGGGATGGAGTACCTCCCCAGCAAGGACAGGCTGAGAGACCTGGTGCTGTTCTCAACCTAGAGAAGTGAAGGCTCCAGAGAGACCTGATAGTGGCCTTTCAGTATCTAAAGAAGGCTATATGAGGGAAGGGTTACATGCAGATTTAGAAAAAGGGAGCAACAACTGTCTCTATTAGAACACTTAATTTTGACTGCTTTTAGCTCAACTTGTATAGAAAGTCACTACCTATTGCACACAGCAATACCAAATGAAGGCTTGCAGCTTCCTGCCTTTGGCCACACTATCATGTTTCTTCCTTTGCGCTGGCACTCACACTCAGATGAGCAGGTTATGAGCAAGTCCAGCAACCTGAGCTATCCAAAATAATTACTCTGCTTTCCTCTCCTGGACTCACTTTCTGTTGGCTCAGTTTCTTGAACTGGCTTACCATCTGGTCATAAAAAAGAATCATGTAAGAGGGGTCCAGACCTCAAACTCCGGGGAAAATGGAAAAGGTAAGTTGGAAGGGAGTAGTTTCCTATAGTTCAGCACTCCCCTACTCCAGCTGCACCATGGAGGATGATTCCTTCTGGGTCTCATATTACAAGCAAACTACATGTATACAAGTAAGTGGAAATTGATTTTGCCAGTGAACAAATGTATACCAATCCTAGTATAATTGAGGGGAGTAGCTTCTTAAACATACTTTTTTTATACACGTAACAATAGTAACTTATACATTCAGCATGATGTCCATTAACAATAAAATTAAACTATTTGTGCCTACAGGAGTTATATACAGCTGACTAAATTCATATTAAAAGAAAGCACTGAGTATTAATACCTGGATTCATTAAGACAATGAATTCTGATCAATTTGAACCATTTAGTAAAGTACTTCCAATGACACTAAGTCAGAAAGCAGCTATGAAAACAATGCTATAAATACGTCTAGTTATTTTAAATATTCATAAATCAGTAAGTACCTTCTTCAGAATATTTCTAAGATCTTGTAATGTTGAGAATAATTTATTAGTATAAGTATTTTAAAACCTCTTTAAATAAGGAGAAATCTTAGGTATAAAGTGAATCCACATTGGTCATTTTTTTTTAGCAGATTGGTAGCACAATTTTCCATTTCTGTACTGCCGTTCTCTGTCATGTTTGCTGCCAACTTTCTTGAGGAAGGAGTTAACCCAGCCTCTAATTGGGAGCTTTCTTTAGCTAGCAGAAGATAAAGCAGGATTTAAAGACCGTTTTCAGGTAGCTCTATAATACACTAAAAGGTTCTTTGCTCATTCAACTAATTCTGACTAAATTCATCGGCTATTTTAAAAGTATTTTGAAGATCAGTACCCTTATTCAAAGAACAGAAAGAATAAAAATATTTTGGAACAAAGCTCAGTAAATGCCCTATATATTTCCAAATTACCACTTTCTTCAATTAATAAATGTTAATAATTCTGTTTACCTAAAGGTATTTAAATACACTTCAAATTTAAAATAATTTAAATTAGGTATCTTTTTATCAACATATTAGACGGGTCATTCACACGGTGAGAAAAATATTGGGAAACAACAAAAATGCTACACCTGATCTGAACACCATTTTCCTTTTTCAGTCCACATCAGCTAATTCCTTTACTATCATTATTTAGAGAAACAGAACAGCCAATTCTAATATATCTTACTATTGTCAAGAGAACTAGATAACACCTTAAAAATTGTGCATGATGACTCTCTAAATTAGCAGATTTAACATCTATTTATGCTAACTTGAGAGTTAGGTACAGTTTCGTAAGCAGTAACTATTTTTTAGGTTGTTTTATTAACCTGTAACCACTAATAAATTTTATTTCTGCTGTGAATTCATTATTGAAAGAATAAATTTCTTTCTTCTTTGAAGGTCAACAAACTTTTTTCTCAATTTATATAAGCTACCTACTGAAATCTCATTTGAGTTGTGGAAGAGAGAGAAACAACATGAAGACTGCATCAATTCAGGAACCTGATGTTCCGGTTTATACAATCTCATATTCTGGAAGAGTCAGATTCCAAAGTCTCGCCTCAGTTCCACATATTTAAAGGAGTTCATTACAGATAAATACACACAGATACCAAAATCTTATATAATACTCCTACAGCTGCACAGAATTCACATTCAAAGCAGTATGTAAATGCATTTAGTTGAGTATTTCTGACCTATTTTGTTGGGTATGTTTTTACATATATAATTGGGTCATGTTCCACTAATATCATGCTTTCCTCTTCAACTCATTTTTATTCAGTTATTTTATCACATTTGAACAGCTTCTGCTAATCCTATTCTCTGTCATATTTGGATTAGAGCAGCACAGAACTTTAACATCATTTTAGCTGACAGATAGGATTTCTGGCAACCCTAAAGACGTGGGTGGAAAGGCTGCAAAGTGAAATGGTTTTCTTCATGCACACCTATTAGTTACAGTACCAGGCTGCACTGAAAGATCTGCAAACAAAGCTGCATATTCAAGAACATTCTAAGAAAAACCTTCAGTTCTTTTTGTGATTAATACGTGTAATCCAACTATTAAATAATTCACAAAGTGTGCTTGCTTTCTGACTGCTAGGTGGGTCAGCACACCTGGAAGCAACAGCTATTTACACAACAGGGATGAAAATACAGAAGATGCGTGCTAGGATTTATAATCGTTTTCATGGTAACAGCTATTTTGCAAGTATCTCTGTTCCACAGTTCACTCCTTAAGAAGCTGCCTTCCTAGATTTCTGTCTGTGAATCTTCTCTTTTTATAGTACTTTTAAAGTGTTTAAGTAGTAGGCAAATTGGATCCTTAAATCAATGACACAATGAGGTCACTAAGAGTTGTACATCCATGTGTAAAGAATATACCATGGTAAACGTTTCCCGCATACTCTATATTTGTGCGTATAATTTGCCTATATTTATCACAATCCTTTCTCCCCTTGACCTACATTAAAATAATGCTAAGGTTGCTAGGATAAGCACCCTAAAGTTAAGAAAAGACAAAACGGAGATTGTTAGTGCAAAGTTAATTCAGTCCCCTAGTGCAATACAGTCTTCAGTTCTTTTTTAAGGCTCTACTATTTTTCTCGATAGGATTCTGCTTCATTTATTGCACAGGTTGCTCTAGGGATTAATTTGAGTTATATAGTAAAGGAGACTGTCAGTAGAATTCCAGCTTCATTTCCTGCAGTAATGGGAAACTGTGTAGTAAATGAAGCATATGAGTGCCTCTATCCCTTTATTTCCATCACTCACTCCCAGATCTATTCCTTTTTTCCATATTTCCCTGATTCACATTCTCTGCCTCCCAGCTGCAATGCCTTTGTCCAGGCATTTCATCCCTTCCCCAGAATTTCTCATTGCCAGAAACAGCATCCACATGCAGTTCAGTGCTGCCACCTGAACATGAGCGACGGGGACAAGCTCCCTTTTCACACTGTCTGGGCAGCTGAAGGGAACTCCTAATATCTGAATAAAAAGAGACAGCTAGTATCCATATAACATTCTAATATATATATTGATATGACCTACTTCAGGGGTAGAGAACTCTCATATTCAGAGCATGCTCCCCATGTGATTCTTCACATGCTTCACCACTAAGTATAGAGACAGCTAACTGAATTCAGACTGCTGGACATGCTCATTAGAAATATTCCAAATGTGTTTATATGTAGGTCTCTCTGAAAGTAATGCCTCCTATTTATTCCCATGGAAACTACAGATACAAAAAACATAATAATTCTGCTTGATAGAGCACATTCTGAGCTACAGTACACTGTTTTTTCAACACTATCACCATCATTAGCTATGCATTTTTGCCAGCTATGAATAAGAGCCTGCATGTTGCACTCATAAACACCTGCATCAGAGGAACTGACCTATTATCACGCTGCTGAAATGCACTACCACTGCCTCACTGTGCTCACATCCACTGGTTGGTCTCCAGAGATGTTCAGCAAGTGTCAATGAATGTCAGTGGGTGCCATTTTTTTTTCCCCTCACACAGAAAAATTCAATGACACCACTTTCGCTTCATTATCTCATGCCAGGTTCCATTTTGTCAGACTGTCCCTTGGCCATCTGTCACATGGGAACAAAGCGTAACAAAATATTGTCAGGAAGGTTCTACCTCTGCTGCCATACTACCAACATCCACCTCTGATGTCACTGGCCAACACCACAAAATAGGTGACATTACTTTCGGAACAGCCCATTTATAATTAGTACTAACAAACTTATTTATATTACAATAACCATTTCAGCTTTCATTCAGCAAGGACTTCTGAATCAATAAATGCTAAGTAGCAGCTCGAGGCCAATGTCAATTCCGTACATGATCTCACCAGGATGAATGGACACAATTTTATTGAAATAACTGCCCCTAGGAGTAGGTTAAACGTTTAGGAAGTTTTATTCAATATGGACCTACCATGTCAAGGAAAAAATAAGAATAATAAAAAATAATAAATTAATTAAAGCAGCTTTTTTTTTTTTTTTTTTTCTCCATTTTAATAGCCAGATACAATACTGAGCTTGCAAGGCTGTAGGTGACAACAACAGGAGCATGAAGTAATTATTGAACATTAGAATCACAAACAGATCAATATGCAATTGGAGGAGTTAACAGCACATACAGCAACTCCTATTAATTGAATTCAGTTTATCTGAAACTGTCATGTGACGTTATTTTGGTAATAAACATTAGGGTCACATTCACCTAGAATAGTAGGCAGAAATAGCAGCCAGCTAGACTGAAAAAGAAAAAAAAACAAAAAACACCAATTTGATACTGTTTCCTTGCACTCAAATTTGGGTCTAACAACAGCATGTGTTATTATTCTTAAAAAAAAATAAAAAATAAAAAAATAAAAAAATCCCATTCTACACACAATTCTCAAGTTCAAAATATAGCATGGTAACTGCCTCACTTAGTTGAAGTCTTTCATCCAGAAGCCCTTCAACTCTATGAACCATGGTCATCTTACTCCTCACTGTATAACAGTTTTTCCAGTTTCCAAATAAGAACAGATAAACATTTAAAATATTTTTTAAAACAAAGTTTACTGGCAGTTTCATATCTTACATTTAATTGATTATTTTTGAATACCTGCGGCAGACAATTCCACAAGTAGCTGAAAAAGTCTTGAAAATCACTTCTATTTTCTCCACGATGCTCAACATGTGCTTTTACACACAGGTAAATTCTGGAAAATGAGAAACACTCATACTCCTAATTCGTGCTTCCTTGTGTCCATTATTTATCTATGTATGTGTAATTCTTTTATACAAAGTTATCAACTAACAAGGTGCTTAATTTCTTTTACATTTCTTTGTTCCTCCCTCTTAGTTTTTCAGATTTGTCTTCAATCACCATTTTTGGTCTCCCTTTCCATTATTTAACCATTACTTTCACATTATCTTAAAAACAACTTACAGCATACAAGTTGGAAAACTCCATTTTCCCTATTAAACACTGTAACAGTAGAATCATTATCTAGTTCATATTTTGTCAGACCATTTCAAACAGCCTTCTCAGAAAGACTTATTCTTATGCCTCACTTCATAGGATCACAAAATTGCAGGAGTTGGAATGAACCTCTGGAGATCACCAAATCTACTACCTACTTTTGTGAAATTGTCTTAATAAGAAACTTTAAATTCATAATGGAGAGAAAGAAACTGAGATATGAGGTTAAAAGCATACTTTTCTAAATAGAACCCTTCAGAAACTGACAGTCATATCAAAGTATTTTTGGG
The DNA here is from genome assembly GCF_026119805.1 of Tympanuchus pallidicinctus. Classification (NCBI taxonomy): domain Eukaryota; kingdom Metazoa; phylum Chordata; class Aves; order Galliformes; family Phasianidae; genus Tympanuchus; species Tympanuchus pallidicinctus. The sequence goes on from NW_026294802.1 coordinate 25,104,051, forward strand.
TTTTATAAATGTTCTAATATGACCAATCTAAACAATATTTCAACTAGCATGATACTGTACAAATCTCAGGCACACTGAAGACGTTTATTTCTAGTGTGCAGTCTAGAGAGATTCATTAAATCTGTAGGGCTTAAGTAGCTCATAAAAACAAGACAGCAAAGATGCATATATCAAATATCCCAAAATTACAACTAACACAACAAGATCCAACATATGTCACCACAACTAGAGACTGCTAAATTATGACATTCCACAATTTTCACCACTTTTTTTTTTTCATAATATCTCATAGATTTACGCCAGCTAAAGCTTCCAAGCTTTTATTTTAATAAAGTAGGCCTTTAACGCACCTCTTTCTGAAGAGAAGACAGGGAATATATTGAAGTCAACCCTTCCTCATTCACACTGCAGTATTGAAAGTTCACCTTAAATCCCAGTTCAATTTACTTCAGCCTTCCTCAGTAAGTTTTTGACAGTTCTCTTCTTTGGTCTGTATGCTGAAACTGCTAAGGCCTTCAGCTACTTAGCTTCTGATGGGATTTATTCTTCCTTACAGGAACAAATATGCACAAGTCCGTTTTGCTTGCTTGGTATTCTAGACTTATTTCTTTCAATCTTTTTAGAAAAACAGCCTTAAGTACACAAAGAACCTTTAATTCTACACATGAGCACTTCAGAAATAAATGACAGTCCAGGAAAATAATTCTTAATCTCCTTATCAAGGTGTTCAGCATCTGTGTTTTCCAATTAAGCTCCACAGGCAACAAAATTTGTGAACACAGTAGAGCCATGTTAGTGTGCCAAAGTTAGTATTATTCTTACCCTGTTTGGAGCACCTGTGCTAAGCATCTACCGAAGCATTCATCTGCCTCCTGAAGTTATGCTAGAGATAGGCTTTAAGCATCCACATCATCTACCTGTAAGCAATATTTGTAATCCAAAAAACACAATCAGATGAGGAAGCAACAATAATCTCCTTCTCCTATTTAATAATCAGAGAAATAGCGTGAATAGACAGTAGCTTATCAAAGTAAAAATAGATACATGATTTTAAGAGAAAGACTGAAAAGCCAAGTATCTTCATTCTGAACTCCTCCTGGGAAGATGAGTGATTTTAAACAGGAAATCATTACTTAAAGAATATTCACTGCTGTCCTTTCCTTCCTTTAAGATTAGAAAGGAAGAAGTTACTTTTTTGGGGGGTGGAAGGGATACACGCAAATTTACATTCAGAAGAGGGCACAGCACTATCGAAAAATCAGATCAAGTTGATGAGGTTCCAGGCAGCCTGAAGAGTTGTATGGTAGCACCAAAACAGAAGTCTCTCTTGACAACATTTTACACTGAAAATTAGTATTCCAGCTTTTGCGAAGAGTCTATCTCATTCTACATGCAATTAAGCTTGTACATCCCATACTAGTTAATAAATGTCTAACGGGAAGATAATTATGATTCTCAGTTTTCCAGTGTTGAAGCTTCTTCCAGGACACCAGACTAAGTAACTTAAGCACAAGGCTAAACAACAAGTCAGTAAAATACCTGGGCAGTTGGAGGCTATTTGTCTGCTTTAAAAAAAAAAAAAAAAAAAAAAAAAAACCAATATCCTTATTAGAATTAGTTGTTAGGGACCAGGGTTCCATCAGAGACTTTAAAAGAAAAAAAAATAAACACCAAGAAACCCCACGCATTTGTTGTCTTTTGTGGGATTGATTTGATTTGATTTTGTTTAAATGTTTTCTTTGACTACTGAGGTATTCACTTACAGCTGTTCACTATTTTTGGAAATTATCACTTAAATCTTTTAGACCTGCCTTCTGAAGCATGATTCTTGCCACTAGAAACAAGATCTAAAGAGTTCTGTCTTCTCAGAACATGTGGGAAAAGAATTCTTGCAAGATTACTACAAAAGTCCAAGGAGTCTATGAATCTGTGATTCTTCCTACCTGCTCCAAAGCTCTACTAAATAGAGTCATTGAAAACACTCGTTATTGAGGACAAGAGCTTTGAAATCTGTGTTTGAAAAAGAAATAAATGACAACAAATAATGCTTACGGGCTTCCTGGATTTTTGTGATCGACACTGGCAATGGAGCCATCAATCTGCATGCCTTGTAGCTGTAGATTGTTTCTTTAAAAGAACATCCTATTCACAAAAATATAATAACAGCTCTAAAGCCTCAGTAACATAGCCTTTTCATCCTAGATTAGCCAATGTACCACTAACACAGGTAGTATGGAGAGAACAATTACGGATTTTCACGCTATGCTTAAGGATACAAAGTAGCACTTGTATACTCATTGCATATGTACACACATTTCCACTCACATCTTAAGGTCTGTTTGGTTATAGAAATGTTATAACCAAAGATTTAGTCCTGGTGAACTGGAGAGGCAGTTTGCATACACAATACCTAAATGAATGATAGTGTGGCCACCTGTGAATTCAAGTGTACTCTGGAAATACCTTGGCTACGTGACAGTTATTTAGCATTTGAGTCCTCTTCTGCAAATAGGGAATGACAGAACATGAAAGAAGGCATGGGCTCCCAGGAATAGCAAAGAGATGCCCAAGGCCAAAAATACCATGCCAAGCTAAAAGCATTATTGGCAGGCACGTTCAAGCTGTGTGATGCCAAGTTATACCATACACAGATGCACAGTCATGTATGCACATTCATCTTGTCGGAAGTAACAACATTAACATCAGAAAACATGTATCACAGTAATATACAAGCAGTCAGAGAGAGAAGGCATAAGCAAAAGATATCTGCTTAGATTGCATACAATTTTTAGAAATCTCTTTTTTAATGGTTGGTCTCTCTGGATCCCATTAAGTGACCACGTAAAACAGCAGACTGCTGAAATGTACTCAACAGAAACCCATTAGTAGCATTTCACGTCAGCAACAGCTTGCCATCTCTTTGCTGCTTTAGGAGATTTATAAATGCATAATCAAAATATCCTACAAAAACCAGTACCAAAATACCAGTTGGAGCATTTGTAAGTTACAAGTATAAATGAAGACAAAGTTACATGAGCATAATAAATACGCATCCTTCTGATCATAAAATATTAATGGGTATGTTTTTTTTATCTTTACTCACTGGTGTTCTATGATTCTAATTAAACAAACTTTTTTTTTTTTTTAGATCACTATGCATAAAGGACTCTTTCCCATTTACAACTTCATGAGTACAAATAAGTGCACACTAAAGTTTGAAAGTTTGGTCAGAATAGAAAAATATACCAGCACTATCATACAACTCTTAATACTAACTAAAATTAATTTGAAATTTCATCATTCAGTACTCAAAGCCACCGTTAGTATCACACATACACAGAATCTCTAAGAGGGGCAAGAAGTGATAAAATTACCAAATCAAAGTCCTGTGTCCAAATTAAATTTCCTTCATTCCTCTAAATTCTTACTCACTTTTTACAATGAGTACTTTCAACTCATTGCAAAACCTTTTATCATGAAAACTACCATTAAGTAACATTTATTTCTTGAAATAAGTCAATACAACCTATTTGTTTTCACTGTTAGATTAAGAAAATTCTTGAAAAATGAACTCTTAAAAATTTCCATTAAACTTTTCTTCTTTAAGGTGAGAATTAATTAATCCTTTTAACTTACAAACATTGCATCCTCCTCGACCCATGACAGCCAGTTGGTCTCCCACTGTAGGCAATGGAAGAAGAGCTTAAGCATCCATTCATCATCCTATGAAGGCTGTTCAAAATGGGGACAATTAAGAATCTTTTATTCTAAGTCCACTAATGATAAAAGTCAACACTGGCAGCTTAGACTAAACAAAAACCTTTAGGATGGTTATTTCAGATGATAATGAGGTTGTACTAAATCTCATGTCTACTCAGTGCATAATAAGAATGGGCTCGGTACCAGCCTGAGCAAGCTTCCTAAACCCACTACACTGGTTCAGCAATGTATGTTTGTCCTATTATTCCCTATCTAGCAAGGCAGGGCTGTAACACAGGATCAGGCTATCCAGCAACTTTTCTTTAGTTATGTAAAGAATGTGTTCAAAGTACCTTCATCTCACACCTCCTCTCATATGAAGAAAACTTGCCCTTCAGTCATGTGTGCATACAGCCTGATTTTATCAGGATGCATGCCCAGCACATAGTGAAAACAAGGCACTTCTGAATGTGCTTCAAGCTGGGCACTGCTGACATAACCGGTCATTTACAAATTCAGACCTGCATAAACAGTAATAATTTAGCTAGTCAGTTTTGCCATTCATCCAAAAAACTTGGACAGGTATCTTTTATCAAGTATTATTTTCCATATATGCCAAAAATGAACAAGATTATTCAGCTTTTATGATGTCAACAGCATTACATTCTTATCATATCAAACTTCCCAGCATCTACTGTAGTAAGTATCAAGCAAGCTGTTTATCACAGCACCATCTGCCTTGGATAATTCTTTTTCTAGGGAAAAAAAAAAAAAAGCTCTTCAGTAACAAAATAATCATAGTAGCACATTGACCACATCTTGAGTTTGGGCATATGTCCCAAGCATATCTATTCTGAGAGCAATGAAGCACAAACTAGAATTGAAAGGAATAATATGTCACCATCTTCTACAATGGAACAGGACTGCTGTGCAGTTCTCTCTTCTGTTCTTTATGGGGGAAAATAACCTTTGAACCTTTTACATGTTATGTGATTACTGCTACTGTATGGTATGGTACTACTGACATAAGAAAAGATATATTTATAAACAATACAAAAAAAATCCCCACAATCGACTGAAAACTGAAACAGGATTTAAAAGATTGCATTAAAAATGGAAATACTACTTGCAACAAGTTGCTGTGTTATTCTGAATTTCTCTTGCAGTTTAAGCCTGCCACCCCCTCAAAAAAAAAAACAAAAAAAACAAACAAACCACCAAAACCAAACATCAGCTGTCAATTTTAATGAATGTTACAATTAAATTAGCTCAGAAGGTCAAAATATATAGAAACCAGGTAGTAAAAAAAGTAAACATCCTACGTGTGAACTACTTATATTTTTAGTGTATTTCTGTATGCTTCTGTTCAGTCATCCACATAAAGTATTTAAAGACTCCACCCCCCAGTAAATACAGAAAAATTAAATTCAAATTACTTGCATAATTGACAGCTTGTATAACGCAGTTCAACACAGGTATGGACAAGAGGGATTTAGAAGATTATATTTGGTTCAACAGCACTCAGAATTAAGAAATTACTTCTTATGTTAACGAAGATCAACATGTTTGAAGTGATCATCAAGTGATCAAGTGATTTCAGTAATAACTGATTTCCAGCTGGTGAACAAAATGTAAATTTCTATTTCTTAAAAAGTTTTATTCTGAAATGTTTTATTTTTATTCAGTTTGGGAAGGGGACTGAGAAGAGTATCCGCACTCAAAGTGTTCAGTTAATGTGACTAGTGTTGATTTTTGCATGGAACTTGTACTTCCTTTTGCAGCTATTTGACCTGAACTTTAACACAGCTATACTACATACAGCAAAGATATACAACGTTGACTTACAAGCTAAAGTTTCAACACTAACATCAGAAAAAAATATCGAAGAGACTTGAGCTAAAATCTTGCAGCAATAATGAACAGGTAACTAAAACTAAATCTTCAGAAGAACTCATATGTCTTAATAAAGCATAATAAGAAGTACAAGGACCACTAGAAACACTTATACTAAAGCAACAAGTGTCCACTGAAGTGTAATAGGAGGTTTTTAGATTTTGGGGAAAAAAAAAAAAAAAAATCATGCCCTCTTTATAGGCTATTTGAAATACTTCACCAAATTCTCTCAAACTCTGGTATGCTTTTAAAAGCAGACATATCAATAAAACATGTCTTAAGAGATTCTCAGCTCAAATATGCCATGTTTCTCCTAAGAAAACAATCACATATGGTGAAAGGTTTTCCGGGATATCTTTGCAGCGAAAATAATTCTTTGCACAATAGCCATGTGATAGCAGTATCTCATGCTTTTACTTCAAAAGCTTTTTTTTCCCTTCTAAATGTAAGTATACTTTCACCAATACAGTTTATCTTAACTTCAGAGGAATTTCCAGAGGCTCAGAGACCGTTGTGGACAACTGCCTTACCATGGGGTACTTCAGCACTTACCCATCAGCGTCCACCATACTTACTAGGAGAACAGAATTACTCAGAAAATTGGACTTAAATCCCTGAATAACAGCCAATTAAACCCCTGAATCACTGTAGTAAGTCACCCTGGTCAGTATGGCCGTATCTAGTCACACTGTCTATTGCATTAATGAGTTTGTTTTTGATTGAGTACGTAACAGCTCTTTAGCCCTTACAGTCTGTTGCATGCTATTTGTGTACTTGCTTTTTAATGAGAGCTTACTGCTTCATATTTCATTTTATTTCCCTAGCCCTCACAATTTTATAAGTATAGGAAAGAAGATAAGGTATAATAGAACAAAATGCTCGTTCAATTCAAACTGTAATACAGCCATAGGTAAATAAAAAGAAATCCAAGAATAATATTTGGGCTTTCAAAGAAAAGAGTAAATGTTGCCTCAGTTCTCTGCAAATATGACATCATGCCCTTAAGCATATGATGCTGACTTCGTATTTCCATATAACATCTCCCTCCTCCAGGAAGTTCTTCTATTAAAAGTGCCAAGAAAACACAATTGTTTATGTACTGCCCATGACACGTACTCGATGTTACACTGGGAACTACGCTCTGGCAGAAAATAAATTACTCACTGAAACCAACACCTGTAACAATAAATGTTTTGGTACTGTGGACACATTCAGTGGATGAATTCAGTTCCATCTGAAAGCAGCTAAGTGCTTGCAGGTCTGCATTTCAGCTCTCGCAGCTGAATCTCCCTCCCACGGAAGGCTGCTGCTGCAGAGCCTGTGGGTGGGGAAATGAAAGCAGAGCTAATTGCTGCAGGAGGGGCCCATGTGCTGCCCTCCCGCAGCCGCCTGCCCCGGCACCTCGGGCCCTGCTTGAGGAGATGCCTGCCGCTGAACAGATTGGCCGCTGCGCGTCCCAATGTCACACGCATAGCCACCATCTGGAAACAAACAGCTCAATCATGAAAGAGTAAAGATAACAGGGAAAATTTGAGCTCCTTGATCAAAAAATAGGAGATACTCGCTTATCTTCCTATTGCTCCTGTTTTAAGCCACACTGAAGATGCAGTCTTTATCTTTCTTTACAAGTATCCTTTTAACAACTACATTAAGAGCATTGCCACTTGAAAACAAAGTCAATTATGTGAGGCAAGGGCTAGCACACAGTTAATCTGATGTCTGCATCCCAGTACGAGGTACCACGGGCAGAGCAGGCACACAGTCCTGCATGTTTCACTGGAGATTGCTGCAAGGTTGGTGAGAGGCACGTGGTCTGACACGCAACTAAGCTGAAGGCCACAAAGTCTCTCACTCAGAATAAAACTCAAGAGAAAGAGCAGTTTCAGGAATCAACTTCTGCACACCATTTGAGATCAGACTACCCAGAACAGTCATCAAACCACTTCAATAAGGCAGCTAATTGCCACCTAGCCAAGCCAACGTCACAGCAACTTCAGCAAGAGCCTGGGTCTGGCTGTACCCACAACAGCTACCAAGAACTGGCCCAGCTGCTCCCCAGCTTCAGGAGTCTGCCTGTAATGAGACTGACCACTTCTAAGGTAGCCTGACACCATTGAGCTCCATGTTCCCCAATGCTTTTCAGAGAACCAGAGGAATGAGATAACCATTTTCAGTGAGCTTCAGCCACAGTGCCAGGGCACTCTTCCATCTCAGGCTCTGCTCAGCACCCACACTGGAGATAGGGTGAGACCAGTGTTGGCTCACAGGAGGCCCTTAGAAAAACAGCAGGGAAAATACTGCAGAGCAAAATATCCAGATGGAAGATTGACCTGGGAACTTATTACAGCCAGTCCTCAGATAAAAAACTTAACCAGGAATAGATTAAAAAAAATACATATACACACATATACATATTATATATATATATAAATAAACATATAAACTTGATGAGATATAGAAGTAAATTACCTTCATTAAAAGGTGTTTTTACTTAGTCACTACCCCCAGGTTTCTAACAAGTTTTCTTCTGCTACTAACAACTCCTGCACTATTTACATAATAGCCAAATTATAATTGGCCTCTTTCACATGGGTGAATATCAACACATAGGAGGGGAAAACTAGGACAGGGAGAGAATGTACATAACTCACAATTTCCACATTCATAGAGAAAACAGTTGTATTCTGACAGCATGACACATTTTAGATCTACTGTTCTGTATTCATATATATAGTTGATGTCTAGCTTATGAAAGGTTCATTTAGCTACAAAAATATTGTGTTTACCTTCTAATTCAAAGGAGAATAGACATGAACAAGAAATCCTGGTGACCAAAGACATCAACAAGACAACCATTTTGATGTGATGTAATTTTTCAGAGTACTGGATTTTTCTTTCTAGACCATTTGAATTTAACAGTTTTAGACCTAACATGAAGACAATTTCCATTATATGCAGTACTGTGAAATTAACAGTCATTTTCAAGTTTGTAGGGGAAGAAATTGTGTAAGCCTAAAATATACATCCTATTTTATTCTTCACATTGCCAGCTTCTGTTTTATCTTAATATAGCAGAGCTTTTTCTGGCCTGCTTTTTCTTCATAGCACTTCATTAAAACAAATACTTTGCACCCTGAAGCTTTAACATCGCAGAGCATTCCCATGAAAAGAGATGCGATGCCATGAATTTAAGGGGGTCAAATATTACCAGGATCATCTGAATAGATTTCTATCTACAAATTACATACAGAATCTATTTAAATAGATTCTGCTCCTCAGCTCAGTCAAAAACTATAGCCTTAAAATATGCTGAGGAAGGAAAGCAAGGAGGAATCAAGCTAGCCTCTGGAAGCACAATATCTGATCCAGATGCAAGATGTAACACAGCTCTGAAGAGGCACGCACATGCACGTACACACACTGTAGCAAGGACTGAGCTGCTGCATGGAACGTGTCTCCTTTCATGTAATCCCATTTCTAACAGTGCACACTTCTAGTTCCTTTTAATTCTCATAACTATGAGTAAGCTACACTGTTCCTCCCAACACTTTCTTCTCAATACAACAGACGTTTATGGCTTTACTGACAAGATGCCCATCTTCCCATGTTGTTAATAGGTAGGAAAGTTTAATGACTCATAAATAACACTATTTGTGGATATAAAGTCTCTTTCCTGACAGCTCTGTGGATTCTGCAAACATAGATTTACTGTACTATATAGCAAAATAACACTCAAGTTTTTCTCTGAATATTCTTTTTAAAATCTAGTCTCTAGCATGAAGTTGCTACACTACTGGTATTAGTATTTTTCCCATGGATCAAATACAGTAATACTAGCCACAGCAAAATAAACAGTTCAAACTGGATTTCAATTGGGAACTTTCAAAATACGACCTTCTTTGGTTCCAATTACTGGGGTTTTTTGTTTGTTTGTTTTGTTTTTTAATTATTTGCAACTGTTGAAAGCAATTTTGAATACTCATCATGCACTACTAGTTTTAAATACATCTGATTCTCCACAGAGGAGATGCTACTGGGATTAGTGTTATTAACATCAATTTAGAAAATGTGAGTTCAGTTTTCAGCCTCAGCCCATGCTCCCTACCAAGGCCTTAGGGACCTTGGATCAGATACCTCCAGAGAGCAGTCTATCTCAGTAATATAAATGCCCAAATTTGGTCAAATGTATCACCTTCTGAGTGTATTTAAAGTTAAATGAGATGAATCCCATCCTTAATCTCCCTCTGCCATTGATCCCCCTTCTGTGAAACAGCATTCAAATTTCACCACATCAACAGGATACATATGAAGCCTAACTTGTGCTACTTGTGCTCCAAGGTAATATTAACTATCATATTAAAAATATGTCTGATGCACTCAATTTGTATTTATTTACAAAAAGGTAAACCTGAGATCTTTATCTCAAATCTTTAGCACTACCTTCAGGACAACCTATGTAGGGTTTTGGCTTTCAGTCTGTTTCACCCATTTACAAACATCACACATCAGACTGGCTAGTTTTTGTCCTACAACGATCTCACCGTTGTAAAAAAATGATCTCACTGAAAGAGGGAACACAGATATCCAAAAACTGCATCCATCTCCAAACAGAGGAACTGGCTCTTGTACTAGAGAAGCTGATGTAGCAGAACTTTGTAATGTTTAGTTTGTTTGCAGTTTCCGTTCATCTGCTTTATGCCACATGAATTCCCTCCTGGCCACATAAGGCTAAAATCCAGTTCTTTTGTATCACCTCTCCTGCAAGTAATTCAAATCTCAGTTGTGAACATGGCATTACTCATAAAACAGCTTTCATTATGAGCAAGCAAACAGTTTACCCAGTTTTCAGCTAGAAAGTGGTAAATCAGAGTACTGGACTACAGGAAATTTCCCATTCTTCCTCTCCTCGCCCATTTAATACTGATAGATTAGCAAGTTTTTTCAGGATGAGAGTAAAGAGGATGTAAAGAATAACAGCCTAGTTTCCAATGAGAACTCTGAACTGAAGGCCTGAGTACCCCAGTCTGGACAGCACAGGCTTAATGACCAGCAAAGTATAAATCACATCTAGCCAAATACCTAACATATATGTTCACAATTTAATCCATGAAACTTCTCTGAAACAATTGAAATCCCTCCAAAGGAGATGGCCAATTCGATCACAGCAATTAATTGTTTATTCAGCTCTGGGACCTTAAATAACGTCACTTTTTTTCTACATTTGGACTAATGACTGTTTGTTTTGCCCAACAGGCCACATCCTCAGTTAAAGATCTGGATGCTATTATGTTAGGCACGGCATAAATACATTACTATGTCAGGCCCAGTTCTAAAGAGACTGCAAAAGCAAACACTGCTTTTTACAAACACGGAACAATTCTTGATGAAACAGCTGTCACTGGTTACAGAACACATTTGGAATTCACAGCATTAGGAAAGGATTTGGAAAGGTGAGCCATTACTCCTTGCACTTTTTATTTATTCCTTCAAACAAACAAACAAAAAAATCCATCCACTACACATGAGAATGTTAGCCAAAAAAATACTAAAATGCCCTTTTTGATTTTTCCTAGGTATCAAGGCAAGAAAGTAGTCTACAAAAACCAGAATAGGTTTAAAAGTCTAAATCGCTATTTTAAGTGATGGTGACAATAAATGACCTTTTATGGAATATTCCAACTCACATGTAAGAGATTTGAAAAAAGAAAAAACAAACAACAGAAAAATTTAGGGATATAATTCAACTCACCTGATGAAATGAAATATGATTTAAAAAGAATCCTGGTCTGAGCCAGCCAGAACTGGTTGGAAAGCACTAGAGCAAGTCTGATGGAAAAAAAAACAACAAACAAACAAACAAACAACAGTGTGGCCTACAGTAGTTGCTTCAGTGTGTCCATGGTAGACTACCTCTGTGTACCTTATCTAGGGGGAAAAAAACCAACAAAGTGTATTTACTGCTGCTGCAACTGCTTACTCTTGTTCACACTTTGACCATATGCACATGCTGGCCATAATAAACTGCATGTCTTTGACCAAGCTTGGCACTCACTATATCTACCTACAGGCCTCTGTCCACTTTTGCAATGTTCTTCCAACTTCATACTTTCACCTACTTAAAACTTCTGGAGCCAACACACTGAAAATGCTGCTGTGAGTCTGTTGTTCCCGCCCACCTCCCCACTCATCCAAAACTGATTACTTTTCCTCATTACAGAAAAGGTCACAAAATCAAGTGGGAGAAAGCCATAACATCACTGACTAAGGAACACCAGGTGATGATTTTTTCCAGCAAATAAATTAGTGTTATCCTTTGTAATCAGTTAACAACTCTTCAGTTGTTTTGAGATAAGAACAGTTGAACATCTGAGCCATTCCTATGAACCAAATTTCAACTCAAACTAAATTAAATACTTCCAGTATCATCCCTGGTAGTAAGAGCAAATTTCAAAGCCATAACTGGAGTAACACTGACTAGTTACATTAGAACTGTACTCATTATTTTTCCTTTCATCTCTATGTAATACATACATTTTGAAATCCTGTTAATGGATACAAAACCTATCTGGAGAGGCAGAAGTAAGTTTTGGCTTCAGCAATACTTTGAATTCTTCAATAACAGACAGTATAGACAGTCTCTATCATGCCTGCAGAAGTCTGATCCACAACTGGTCACAAACATTTGGCTGGATGTTGCTTTGAAAGCCATGGGTAAACAGTGCTCAGTCCAAAGTTCTGAGTTTACCTGCTTGATACTGAAACAGAATAATAATAACAGTTTCAGATATTTTAAAACTGCGATTTTCAAAGCGAATGTCTTGCTCACCTATAACACAGAACTTTCATCAATGTTTATAAAGAGTAATTTATTATAAACAGCTCACAATTATTTGTCAGCGTACAATTTGTAAAATCAACATTTGCAAAGCAAATATTAAACTTAAGTCCAAGCTTTTATAAAAGTGGACATATACTTGGAAAGTGACAAAAAGTATCTATAGCCTTTGGTTTCAAGTGCTTTTTGTCCCAGACAATGTTACTTGAAGTTTCCAGTTTATCCGCTTTCTCATTCAGTTAAGAGTGCTCATAAAAAATAATACAGTAAACCACCTCTCAATCCTATTGTGTAGGACAGAAGTAAATATACAAGATAAAAGTGCTGAAGGCCTTACACAACTACAGCATATCATGAAACAGGAATTGGCCTCTGTCAAGGTCAAATGAGCATTCTCCTGTTGTTACTCTGCTCTAAATAGCAGCTGAATGCACTCAGAAAGCTTGATGTAAGAAAACCAAATTTGAAGAGTTAACGCAGAACAACTCCTTGTTATTAGGTATATGAAGAAGTTATGACGAGTGGAAAACTATGGAAAAAATAAAACACCTATTGGCAGACTTCATCTGAAGACATATTAATATCTCCCAGATAGAGTAATCAAATACATCTTAATTAAACACTTGGGTTACTGTATAAAAAAAAAAGTACACTTCAATTTCAGGATGCGGAAGTCCTACAATTCAGCCATTTTTTCTATCCTTAGTCAAAAACACATTTATCTTTCATCTCTTCCCAGACCCTGCTAAAATGCATCTTGCAAATCAAAGATACTTTTGTGAGGACACTCTCACTGATACTTTGCTAGTCACTTTGGTAAGATTGCATTCTTCTCATAAAGGGCACTTGTTAAGCTGTTTGTACCAACAGGTGGAAATAGGACAGGGAAGACTCCAGTCCACAGTTACCCACCATACTGCAAGACAGCATGCACTGCACAGAGCACTTTTGCTCAGATGCCAGGCACAAGGGCTGCTACCTGCAAAGCAAGTTCCAGGGTTGGCACAATGCAGTCCTTCAGGCAGCACTGTTATTTTGGGCATCTGCAAACGAAGTACTATTACACAGGTCTAGACCAAACTGATAAGATGTAGAAATGTGGGTCCTCCCACATTTAAAAGAATGAAATGTATTCTCTTTCTAAAGAGAATTTCTATTACAAAATATATGATTTGGGAGCATGACTGAAGAAGAAGATTAATTACTGCTCTATTTATTTCGGTGGGCTTTAAAGTCAGATCTCAAAGAATAAGGCCACTTAGATACATATACAGAAATTTCCTGTAAGTAAGGTTGGACAAAATAGGATTATAAAACACGGGGACTGCTCAAGAGAAGTTTAGACAGCACATCTTCACACTACAAAAGTAATATGTCACAATACCTTCTACAAAAAAATAAAAATCTCATCCAGGAGACTCAACAGGAGTTAATGGTAGCAAGTTCAACAAGTCAGCAATTCCATGGACGTAACGCCAGCTCACAATCTAGCCTGTTCTCACAAATTAACACAAATCAAAAAAAAAAAAAATCACTTCTTCCAGCAGTTTCTATATCAGAACTATGATGGGCTAGTCATTGGACTAGATGACCCCAGTGATCTTTCCCAACCTTTATAATTCTATTCTCTGATTCTAACTAGAATTTATACTAAATGTAGTTAAAAAGAGATGAAAACCCAACCTAGGGATTTCAAATACAAAAATTATCTTCTCCTCAGTAAACTATTCCATACACTTACTATCCTACTTGATAAAAATTGGTATCTCCTAGTCTGAATTCCTCCAGCTTACATGCCCAGCCAGGTTGCCACATGACATACCATACTATTACCTCTAATGGTGCTTTCACTATGAAGGAATCAAGGAAGGTCTTGGCACATTCTCTTTTCCAAAGAGAACGCAAAGCTCACTGGAATCCCATTAAGGTGCACATTTGGCATATCTCAGAACATTACTGGATCTCTTCTCTAAACTAATTCTAGTTGTCTAGCATCACCTTCAACATTGGGCATCTTCTTTACTTTCAACAGTTCAGTGTTTATGACTGCATATGGCTTCTCAGCTCTTTAACGACAGATGCTGTTCCCTGGATGTAATCCCTAAGTCTTTTGACAGAGCAGAGCGACTCCCAATAAAAGTAGACAAAAATACTACACTTCACTTTGTTGAGGTATACATTAAGATGTAGTAGAATGAGAAATCAACTAAAGACAGCCTATCATAGCACTTTCTCCAATTTTAGCCTCATGAATATGGATTCTGTATCTTATTCCAGATCATTGTTAAAGATAATGAATAGAGGTGGTGTAATGGAGATGGCGATTCCTCACAAAGTTAGTAGTGTCACCATACATTAGTTGTGCATTTTTGCTGGCAATGAAGAAGTGTCTCCACGCCAAACTTGCAGAAATCTGCATGGCTGCCTGGAACATGGCTTGTCTTCCTCATTGCTGTTGCCACTGCTGCAATACATCGTCCACTGCCTCTCTGTGCTCATATCCCTGTTTGATCTTCATCCACTGCTTGATCTCCAAAAACATTCAGCAAGCGTTGATGAATGTCAATGGGTGCTATCTTTTCCACATGGAGGAATTCAGTGCCACACCTTTGCTTCACCTGCACTTCCACATCATGTACTCTTCTGTCAGACTGCCCCTCTGCTGCCATCTGTCACATGGCAGCAAAGCATAATGGAATGCTGGTAAGAAGGTTCAACGTCTACTACTATACCATTAGCATTCACCTCTGATGTTGTGGGCCAACATAATAAAATAGGAGGCATTACTTTTGGAACAGACCTTGGGTATTTCATCTGCATTTGATCAAGGAAAAAAAAATAAAATTAAATCACCTGTTCACATGGATAACTACACCCTTCTACAATACTATTTCTTTACCTGAACATTAGCCTAAGCTAAATGTAATGTCTTATTGAAGTGCTAACACAAAACTTGCAATTTGAACACCTAAAGTTTGTTCTGCATTTTTAAATGAAAACTTATTTCCTTTTAAGCAATGTAGATTGGGATGTACTATGCTAGCAACCTTAAGCCTTCAAATATTTGCCAACAGATTGTGTCTTCTATGACACTGGTTCGGAGTGACACTGTAGGATTTCAAGTTACAGCATTACACCTTTTAAAGAAAAGTAACTGTAATTGCCACACAAGCTTTTAAGAATTTCTGTCATTTCTAACATTTTATGATAAAATCAAGCAGAAATATAATTACAAAGAAATAATCTCATTAACTTTGGAAGGGAGTAAAAAAAAAAAATAGAAGAAAATGTAATAAAGAGTAATGAAACATTTGAAGTCAGAAGAGTTATATTTAATGTCCACCTGTCCACAATGCACAAACGCACACACATCTTCCAGGCAACACATCACTATCAGAAAGTATCCTGAACCAGGTAAGCCATTTCACATGGAGCCTTTGTTTCCACTGCACCTTCCACAAAGGCACTCCAATCGCTCCAGCTGTCATGTCTCCATGGCTATTCAAATGCATGGAAACGAGGCAGCTGACATCTGATGTCTCAAAGCCACGTTGGGCAATGCTTACCAGCTTCCCTATATTGCAACTGCTACACTGATATTTAGCAACACATGGGAACCCAATACCCTTCAAATAAAGGGCATGAAGCAGAACTTGCAAATAACCAGCTTCATGAAATCATCACTGAGAAGCTCTGAGGCACATATTCTCCTGTATTTGAGGCACTGTACTACCTTGTCACTATAACCTTGCCTACTTTGTACAATTAGGATACATTTGGGTACTCCCATAAAACCTGACAAACTTATAGGCAATATCATTAAATACCCACACTGGCTTTAGCTACTTCTAAATACATTTCACTTTGCTGAAATATTGTATTAGCATGATTACCCAGAGTTACTGAAAATCAACTAGTTTGGATAATTTCTGGTAACACTTCTTTGTATTTGTATGGTATACCATTTTTAAGTAAAAGTGTAAGTAGCTCATCAGATAGTAATACTGCACCGGAGGCATTCTGGATTCACTTTGTGTTCTGACACATCTCTACCAGCATCTTCAGGGAAGGCTGGAAAAGAAAGTGACATCTTGAGTTGGCAAATCTCTCAAAATTTAGAAGACGGCAACAGCATTCCTTCTAGGATGGAAAAGTGTTCAGAGACCACAGTTTTGAGAAAATGCATTCAGACCAGTAACGATAAGAACACGGATTAAGAAAAACTGTTGGCTTCCTCCAAAGTATCTATAGTACATGAAAGAACTGCACTGGAAAACAAAACAAACAAACCAACACGACAACAAAACCAACAGACAGCAGCCTACTCTAAAGCATTCTAATTGGACAGCTGTCAAAAGCAGCACTAAGAGTTGCACTACTACAGCTAATCCCTTGCTTTTGGTCATTATATGTCTCAAAAAATAACTATTCTTGCGTAATTTATTTAAACCAGAAAACTTTTTCCACACACATTGCTTGTACAAAGCACTCTCCTGCTCTGTGTGCCTGCTAACTAACATCACCTGTACCTGCTTGTGTCCTCGAACCAGAAGAAATCATGAAGAGTAGCTGCCTGTTGTCTTCCCTCTAATCCACCTGCTTCGGCATCCGGTATTTTTGGAAGAGATACAGCAGCATAACCAGCATTTCCTAATCCCCCCTCTTACCAGTGTATTAGGGAGAAGTAAAGCCTACTTCAGCAAAGACGAGATTTGTACATAAAGATCCTGAAAATATTTGTTAACATAATGCTTTATTTATTCAGCTTGGCAAATGCTTTTATTTTAACCTCAAGTATCTTTAGTAAATGTCAGCGGTAAACACAAAGTCATTGCTGGCTAACAAGCCTCCTTATGTGGGTTTCTAATTAGTCTGTAACTAAGAAGAAGCTTTATGTTTGAAACAAGCATTCTATAGAGAGCTAAAGGAAATCAGATGATCACGTATTTCTTCATGGAGTGGCACACGTGTATGGGCACCAGACGCAGAGGAAAGGAGCTCCTGGGATCAGTGCACAACAACTCCTCCACGCTTTTATTCTAGAACGCACAGAAACATCTTGTTCTTGCAGTAGCACTGCAAACTTCAACACCTCTGCTGCAGCAAGTATTACGAGGCTGCATACGCTTTTTATGTGCAACTCCCTTCCCAGTAAGGATTTCTGTGTTTCAATGTGTATATAAACATAAAGCCACACATGTTCACACAAATGTTTTAAAAAATCGTAATCAGTTCACCGAATGGGCAAGAAAAACATGCAGTGTGCTAAATTAGAGCTTCATTTTCATGTCAGGAAACATCAATTAACTGAGTTCTGTACAGCTGAGTAGCTTAAGAACTTCTGCCAAGACCCTGAGCTATGACTTCTTTTAAGTCTAACAGCCAACCCTGCCAAAAGACCATAAAAATTGATTTTGTGTTTCCGGTCTCTCTATGCCAGCTGGAAAAAGTATAGATTTTTTTTTCCCCCTAGGTTTCTGACAAACAGAACCTTTCCTTATCTCACAACTTCCACGCTACTACGCAAACCAAAGCGGAACGTTTCGCAGGTTCTTACAGCTGATCCAAGTTATGATTAAGGTAGAAGAAAGTTTCAGATGTTACACCAAACACTGCCTTTTTAATCTGTTTTGAAAAGTCTCCAGGTCTGCCACCATCACAGGGAGCACTGCGCCCCACACTCGCAAGGCTGTGGCACACACTCAGCAAATGGTGACTTTCACATCTCTTCTGGGCACCGTCAGTCTATGAGCTACCTCTTTAAATTCCAGTATCAACCCTCAAAATGGATTTAGCATCTTTGGCATCAAACATTAATAAGGCTCACTTAGGCACTCTTAATGTGAAGGAAAATTGGGCTAGTATGAAATGGCTACACTGAAACGTTTCATGCTTTTGCAAGTGAGGGAGTATGATTATTTCCTACAGTATGTCATTATCTTCTGCCCTGTGGTTCTTTTTTTTTAAATTATCTCTTCTCACTCAAGCTGCCTACACTATGTTTTTAAGCTATGTAGTTTTCAATTTATGAATTGCATGCATGCAAATTTTGAGCAACTATAATATGGTCTATTACTGAGCTTCTGGTAAAGTATATTCCCCTCGGACACTGCTAATGGAACTGCAATTCCAGATGCTTGTAAGAAATATATATATATTTAATATATTATAGATTTGACTCTCAAGACATAAAATCAGGTCGTTTGTTTCCAAGAAATAAACAAGGAGCAAGAAAACACTATTTCAAATACACGTGGAATTGCCTCACACTTTTTCCAAGCAGGTTTATTTAAGCATGGCAGGACATGTCAGCTCGCATACTCACAGAGCAAATGACTTCTCTGCCCTCTTGCCCTCGTGCCCCAAAGCTCCCCCCTCCCAGGGCCATCCTTCAACTCTCACCCCACTCTGGATATCCACCAACGGGGACTCCTCCCCGAGCCACAACCATCATCTCATGTTCCTTAGGACAAAACAACTCTCCCAGAAAACGAAGCACAATGAAGCAGTTTAAACAACACGCAATAGATTAGCGCAGCAATCATACCACCTGCTTCGAGGATCAACACTGCCGGTGCTGATCCATAGTCTGGCTGTAGTCTACAACATGTACGTGCATATAGAACAACGCTGTTCTGAACAAAGGTCAGTTTGGTATTTCAGTGAGTGAAATACCATTGAATTACAGCGTTTTGCATTGCGTTTACAAGGTCATAAACACGGAAGTCCCTCTTTTTCACTTGCAAACGGCTGTTAAATAAGGGAAATAAGAGCTGACAACCCCCTGACAATCAAAAGAAATTATTTCTTTGGATGCCAACATCTGTCTCCACATTGCGGCCAAGTGCTTTCTGTGCTCATTTAGGACTCCACACGGAAAGCTTTTCAGTTACATTTACCTAGAGATTTCCCTCCACCACTTCCCATCTGACAGAAATCACTCAGCTGGGTCTGATGAATAATAGCAAAAGGCAGCTTGTATCAGAGATGATTGAATTACAGATTGTTGGAAGTGCCATAAAGCCTCATTCCAACGACTACATTTAATTTACTTACTATACTGACTACCAGGAACTGGCAGTCGGTTGATATCTTCATTTCACAAGACTTGAAACAAAAGAAATATTAACATTCCTCTCCACTTGCTGACTACTCTACCTAGAGGAGTTCGATAAGCCAAATTAACTTTTAAACAGAGCACGGATCCTGCACCCAGACCGCGGGAGCGCACAAGGCAGACCAGAAGATATGAGAAATCAAAGCCAGCGGTATGCATAAAGGAGGGAAATAGCATCCGAGAAACCAACATGAAATCGCACGGGGGAAAAAATAAATTAGCGTGACAGCTTAAGTAATGGAGGCGTTAAATAAATAAAAAATAAATAAGCGGGTGGCGAACGGTGATGGAGGGGGACGTCGGGCCGGGCGCTGTAGGTACACACGGCCGTGCCCCGGGCCGCGCCCCGGCGCCACCGGACAGGGCGCGGTGCTCCAGGCGAGGGCACGACGGCGGCAACGGCACCTCAGACTTGGCTCTGCCAACCTGACTCGGGCCGCGGGGCAGCGGGCGCTCGGCGGCGGACGGGGAAACGAGAGGATAGAGAGGAGAAGGGGGGGTGGGGGGGGGGGGGCGGGCGTGGGCGCCCCTTTGTGCGAGCCGCCCCCTCCCCCCGCGGGGAGCCCCCGCCCCCCGGCAGCGGAGCGGCCCCCGGGCGGCCGCCCCCGGAGCATGTGCCGCCGCCGCCGCCCCGCCCGCGCCGCGGCCCCCAGCTCGAGGCGCCGCCGCGCGGGCGGGCGGGCGGCCCCGGGGCGCTGCCTCCTTACCTGACAACCGGGGCGGGCGCCGCCGGCGCGTCCTTCAGCGCTCTGCCCGGGCCCCTCCCGGGGCGAGGCTGCGGAGCGGAGCGGGGTGCGCGGCGGACCGCCCCCGCGCGCGGCTCTGCCGCTCAGCTCTCCGCGCTCGGCGGACGCTAAGTTTCGGGGACGGCCGCCGGCGGGCAGGGCAGGGCGAGGCGAAGCGGGAGGGGAGGCGGAGGCGGCACGGGGGATGCGCGGCGCCGGGAGCGCCGCCACACTGCAGCGTCTCCAGGAATCCCTCCCGCGAGAGGCAGCCCATCACCCCCGGCCCGCCGCCCTCATTGGCTGCGGGGCGGGGAGACGGCCGCCGCCAGCCAATCGCCCCGCGCCCACCATGGGTGGAGCCGCCGCTCCGGCCTCGCCCATCCCGCGGCCGCGCGGTCCCCGACCGCCCCGTCGGGCGGGGCCGGCAGGGGGGAGTGCGGGGGGCTTCCCCGCTGCACGGCGGTCGTCCACGCCCTGGGTACGGCGAGCGGGGAGCTCAGGGGACAGGCGCGGGGCCGGCTCGCGGCTGGCTCGCGGCTGTCAGGGCGGTGGGGAGCTCGGTGCCCGGTGCCGTTGCCGAGCCCGGCGGTGCGCGGCCCTCCCGCTGCGGCGCGCCCGCCCCGCTGAGCCGTGGCAGTGGTCGGGGTGTGCGGCTCGCGGGGAGAGGACCGTGCGTGTGCGCAGGTAAGGGCACGGAGCGGTTAACTTCGCCGCCGCGATGCGGCTGCTGTGACCCGGAGCTTTGATTAACGCCGCTCTGCGAAATGTAACTGGGACGAATTCAATTAATGGAAGCACATTTCTTCAACTTTTAATTAGATCTATGCTATTTATCTAATGTTTAATATAACACGAAGAGCTGCCTGGGCTCTGAAGGGAAATGGAAAGAGATGTGGATGCAAGTTCAGCTTTCAAAAACACGACAGGGTAAAGTTCTTTGTTCTTCAGTGTGTTTCACTGCTGGATCCATTCCTCAAAGTAATGGGAAAGAAGCGTTATTTTATTGGCAAAACTGTAAAAATAATAGGGTAATGTTTATGGGAGGGTTTCCCATAACCTTGAGCTAGTTGTAGGATACCAAGTAAACACGCAGTTCCAGCCCAGCCTCAATGCATAGCAGGCTGCTGAGTTACAGCTGTTATAAGAAAACTTGAGTACATGGTAATGTATTCACAACCATGGAGTTATCTTCACTTAGTATGCACCACAGTGCCAGTTATCCAAATTATTCTTTAATATGATAAATAGCAAATCTTGGCAAAGAGCCCCTTCTGCATGCTGCTGTTCGCAGGTTACAGAGAGTCAGGGAGGTCTCAGGCAAGTTTTGGGAATGGGCATTTACCTGCACTGTCAGCCAATCCCCAGTCCTGCCGTGGTGGTGGTATTTGCCTTCAGCTCAGCTCAAAGAAATATTTTCTGATCCCCTCAGTGCCCCGAGGTCTGTTAGTCATGTTATCAATCGTGAGGGAATGTTTTGTTGTGAGAGAGAAAGGGGAAAAGGAAAGTGAGTGTCATTTCTGCTGAGCTGTATAGAGGAGCCGTCACGGTGTAGATGCAAACGTAGACATGTGGTCACCTCCACCCACACCACCTTGTGCCATTTAAAAATAGGATTCCTCCTCTCCCCCATGCAGCAGGTCTCAAGGACTGTTGTAGGATCACATATCTAGTCAGTTAAAAAACCTGCACATCTCAATTCTGATAATCTCAGGGACTCAGTGCTGTATTTGTAATAGCAGTATGGCCAGACGTCTGCAGTGTTCTGAAGATTGGTGCCTTGTCTTTGGATTTGGGCAAAGGCAAAATACATTATCTAAACTCAGTGGCCTTTTCTTAGTCCATAGGTAGAAAAGAATAAGAATGCAATATAAAAGTAGCCCTAAAGAGTGTTTACCATCGCTTTCTTGCTCTCTGCTTGTGCCAGACCATATGCAATCTGCTACATGCAGACAGATATATATAGAGAGAGATAAAAGGATGCGTTTGGTAGGGGTCTGGTGGGTCGAGAGAAATAATGCACCTCCTCTCCGCTTCTGAGCTTAATAATTTGCAATGAGAAATCAGTGCCAGAGTTTCCTTCCTTCTCGCATCCACTTGCTTCATTTCCCTTTAGGCCCAGATGCTTCTTTATGCAAAGAGAAGTCTCCAGCCCTGTGAGCAAGTTCTGTTTAACCACTGCATCCTTGACAAAATGGGCAGTCACATCAAGTCCTGTCGTTAACAAAAGGCTGTGGCACTTGAGGGACAATGAACACATTCTGAATGGGTGAGGAAATTTTGGAAAAGCTAGGAGGCGTTTGATGAGTGATTGGAGTGCTAGTCAAGCACTACCACTCACAAAGTACAGATCATTGTACGTAAGTCACTCTGAAAGTAATTTCTCCTATTTATTTTTCAAACTGCAACAGACACAGAGAGAACGATAATACTATTTGATAGAGCAAATTCTCACCTACACACCTACACTATTTTTCAACACAGTCACCACTATTAGTTATGCATTTTTGTCAGCAAAGAACAGGAGCCTGCATGCTATGCTCATAAAAATCTGCACCAGCAGAGGTGACCCATTGTTTTGCAGTGGCTATGATGCTGCCATTGCTAGGAAAATGTTGCCCAAGCAGTCCAGCTTTCACCAGCCTGAATAGATGGAAGTTAGAAGGCAGTAAATCCAGACTCTGTGGTGGGTGTGGTGAGACAGTCCAGCCAAAATTGGCAACGTGCTCCGCAGTCTTCTAACTGGTATGAGGCCTGGCATTACCATGTTGCAAGAGAAAGGTTGTCTTTCTCTCTTGCCTGACTCTAGAAACTGAAGCCTTCAACTCAGACAGTGATGTAATTGATGGTTTGTCTGGGTTTCAGGAAAGCCAGAACGATCACCCCTTTCCCACCCCAAAAGACAGTGCACATCACTTTACACGCTGAGAACTGCATCTTGAACTTTTTTTCATGAGAAATTTCCATCATCACTCCATGGACTGCTGTTTTGACTCCACCTTGTACTGGTGACACTGTGTCTCATCACAAGTAATGGTGCAATCCAGGAAACTGCTTCAGCCTTGTGTTTCTTCAGTAGGTGCGTATGGTGTTCTTTCTGTTGCTGTTTGAACATTTGTGGGACCCACACAACGCAAGCTTAGCAATTATTCAGCATTATCACCATCGTTTCCAATGCATTGAAGCTCTGTACACAGTCCTTGGTATAATCTCCTGATTCACACAGATGAGCTGATTGAGACGCTTTGCATTGCTGTCTGGAACATGGCTTATATTTCATGTCACTGTCCACTGCTGAAACGCACCACCTGCCACCTCACTGTGCTCATGTCCTCTGTCGGGTCTCCAGAAGCATTCAGCAATTGTCAGTGAGGGTAAATGGCTGTCAGTTTTCCCACGTGGAGGAATTTGTATGCACTTCCATGTCAGATGGCACTTTGTCAGACTGCTCCTCTTCTGTCATCTGTCACGCAGCAACAAAATGCAATGGAATATTGGTGGGAAGGTTCAACCTCTCTGCCACGACACCAGCATCCACCAACATAATAAAATAGGACGTATTGCTTTCAGAGCAACCTTCATGGTGTACATACTGTTATTATTGTTGTGCTTTTCACAGCTGCATTCAGGAAATGTGTTCTGCCATGAGAAAAAAATAAGAAATATGCAAAACCAGACAAAATTATATTCCGAAACAAAGATATATTCTATTTTTTAATGTGCATGAAAACAGAATCTTATATAATCTCTACCATTTAGAAGTTCTATCAGGAATCCTGATAAATACAAACAAAGAAACTGACTGTGAATCATCCTTCATATTCCTTGTTTTTAATTTAGATTGACTGAGCCAGAGGTATGGGAGCATCTGGGAAGAATTAGAATAAAAATGCAAGAGCAAAAAGGATACAATGTTTGCCTTTGCAATTTTTATTTTCCATTCTCTGTATACTATGGCTTCAAGATAAAAGCTCGAGATTAGAAAGCAATATGAGCTGTAAAAACTAGGCTTTGAAAGTAAAAGACTCCCATTTGCTCTATAAACAAGAAAGAAGCCTGGGCCAAAGTCAATGAAATTGAAGTAATCTCAGGCCTATCCTGGCAAGTTTTATGGCATATAAAGAGCAGGTACTACAATGGCAGTCACTGAATGGAGGCAAATTCAGGAAGGACAGCACTAGCAGCATACCAAAAACAGCAGACAGGGCTCTGGCTTTGGGCCCAAGCTGCCATCAGTTTCCCTTTGTACATTAGCTGTTGTATGACCAAGTATCACCACTACCACAATCAGATGTATGAGCTGGGAAGTCAGGCAAATCAGGAGGGCAAATCAGCAGGAAGAGAATGAGTCAATGATATCGATGGCAGTTAATTTACTTATCAGACAGAATTTAGAACTGTAAACTAACAGGAATTGAGTCGTGTCATCATGATGAATTTATTCACCAACCTTGTGTTGTCCAAGATCTCAGGTACCTATTTTTAACTGACAGACATTTTTACTTTCTACATTATTGTCACATTATTTTCTTCCTATTTTTCCTTTGTTTTCACTTTTTCTAAAGATTTTCATTACAAGTCTAAAGACAAAGGAATTACCTTTTGCTTAGGGGAATGGGACAGCATTTAAACATGTTCCAATTGCACAGATGTCTGAAACTTCTCATCTTAGCAGATGAAACACCCACTCTTTATTATTTGTTTTCCAAGTTGACAGGCATCCAAGGACTGGCATGTACAGCTGAAGATTAAAAGCTTGGAATCCCACTTTAGGACACTGTCATCCGACAGAGTTCAGTGAAATTTCCACAGTATGTACTAGGTGATGCTAACATATTTAGAATGTACATTCTTAGTCAGGAAGCCAAGTCTGCATTAGGAGAATGTGAAACATGGAAGCAAAGTGAGAAATCCAAGTCCCAAAGGTGAGAATTAACCTTCAATACAACAAATAAATACTGGAGTAATAAAAGCACATGTCATGTGATATATATTTTGAAGATGATTTTTGGAGCAATGTGTGATATTATGAGTTGGATCTATGGAGAGAAAAGTGTTTCTTTGTTTTTTTGATTTTTTTTCTTTAATCCCAGCTGAAATTCAAAGAATAAAATCAAATCACTTGTTAGTCCACTGACAGATATTTGTATCAGTGTGTCATTTTGATTTTATTGTTTCCTTGTGTTTGATCTGTACACATCTGCTGCTGCTTCCTCTGAGTTGTTTCAGCCAGAGATGTTCTCTTTTAATCTGCATTTCTATAGCAGCTAGCACTGAGAGCTCCTGGTTTCTGCCCAGGGCTCCTGGACACTGCAGTGGTATAAATGAAAATGGAAATATTCTCTTACAAGAGAGTTCAAGGGCAGTCAAATCAACCTGCATATGTTTTGCAGAGATGTCAGCTGTGAATGCAAGGACAGATCTGAGTCAGTGTCAGTCTGTTCCCCTGTAGATGGTGCCCCTAGTTCAAGAATTCTGTTTTGGGTTGCCAACTACACTTCCGTAATCTTCCTCCTCAATTTGAAAATCACTTTTCTCCCAAGTGTTGCTCAGAGTGGTACTCCAGACAAACAGTATTTTCAGTGCAGGTAGGACGAAGGGGACTGAAGTCCTGGTTTCACCTTCAGGCACAATCTACTCTATAAAATGAAGAACAACTGAACCATGACTTCCAAAGTGCCTAGGCATTATTAATCTCCAATCTTACTCTATGGTGGTGAGCATTATGGCATCCCCAGCGTAAAAAGTTTTGTCACTGGTGACCATATGCATTATATGGATGACTGCATAATAAAAAGAATGGGAAGTGGGATTTCTAATTTAATTTTGAGGAGCTGACCTTCATAAATCACAAAAAAGGCTGTGTTTTCAGCCAGAAGATGTGGAGACTCAGGGGGGAACTTACTAATGTCTATGAATACCTGAATATAGGGTGCAAATAGGATGAAGCCAAGCTATCTTCAGTGGAGCCTGGTGCTAGGACAAGAGGCAATGGGCACAAACTGGAACACAGGAAGTTCCACCTAAATTTCGAGAAACACTTTATATATAACAGAGAAGTGGAATATGTTACCCAGAAGCATAGAGGAATCTTGGAGATCTTAGAGAACTTCAAAAGCTGCCTGGAAATGGGCCTGGGCACCTTGCTGTGGGTGCCCCTGCCTGAGCAGGAGTTATACCAAAGGGACCCAGAGGGCCCTGGCAACCTCAGCCATTCTGGCATTCTATGTGATGGCTGTCCGTGTTACACCTGAGACGTCAAGAAAGGTCTTTTCAAATTGTTATAATACACGTAAAAGACAACCATGCTATTCTGTGGTCTCCACTACAAAAGAATGATGTTGATTCAGTTTTGAAAGTCTCAGATGAGTTGCCAGTGCAAAATATATTTGTTATCACCACCCTGAGAAGAGAATAAGGGTGAAAATTCAAATTAGAAGATACCACTGAGATGTAGGTGAAATCCTATGGATTCCGGCTTCATGAACTTGATGTCTTTAATTTGAGATCTCCACAAGATCTATATCATGCAGAAGACACACAAGAAAGAATTACCAAAAGGCCAGCCCAGCCCTGAAGCATGACAAGGGTTACCATTCAGCTCTGCTGAATTTTCCAGGAACATTATGTGACGAAAAAAATAGGAGAGTTATTAGGGCACGAAGCTAGTCAACATATTTTAAATTTCAGAAAGTACATTATAATATCAGTACACTGATAAGTAAAATCTCAAAGTAGTTTGTTTGCATTTACTTCACACAGCCATTTCATTCAAAGGAACAGTGAAATTATCCTAGTATTTATAGTTTAAATCCTAAACCATAAAAATGTCAGTATTTTTTTTTACAGCAGTCTCCATTTCATAATATTTTCTGTCCTTTTTAAAAAATGTATTTATTTCCTTTATAGAAATGCAGTCTCTTCACAGTTCTGATGTTTTAACTACTCTTCAGCATAAAAGCTTGCAAAACACATGGATAAATGAACTGGAAATTATGTCTCATTAGTACAATTAGGAGAGAAGGATTTTTAATTTCAGTTTCTTTACACCTATGTTTTAGCCTAAAAGCAATAAAGTAGTTACCTCAAGCAATTCTGTTTGTCAGCACCATTTTGTTTGCAAACTAAAATGCTTGTTTTGTT
The DNA here is from genome assembly GCF_026119805.1 of Tympanuchus pallidicinctus. Lineage (NCBI taxonomy): Eukaryota > Metazoa > Chordata > Aves > Galliformes > Phasianidae > Tympanuchus > Tympanuchus pallidicinctus. The sequence continues at coordinate 25,131,460 of NW_026294802.1, forward strand.
TCCCACATTGCTTTTGTACGGTATGTGCCATAGCCTTCAAACCACAAGAACAGAAGGGAGTAGAGCTCTCTGAATGTAATTGTGTTGTTAAGATAAGGTCAGTGGTAATGTCACTTCTGCAAACCCTGATAGATTTTTATCCAAGTCAAACCTGAATTTTTAATCATTATAAAATGTTATTTTTTTTCCTAGAACTTTCTTGTTTTTTAAAAAACTTAAGCAAAATAAAAATAAATCCTACCCAGTGAACTTAATTCTCCTCACAGTTACACTTCTTAAAAGTCTTAAAAGTATAAATGCTTCTGTCTTAAAAGTATAAATGCTGTCTTGTATAAATCGAGCTATCTTAGAGACCTAAAGAAGTTAATGTAGCATGGAATAATTTTAATTCAAGTCCTGAGTTTAAATATGAAGCTTTAAGGGAACTGGCCTCAATAGCACACTGTGAATGTAGTTTCTTCCATACTGAGTAGTTCTTAGTCTGTGGCAGTACCATCTTCTCCTGGTGCTATAAATCCATGAAAGAGAATCCCCGATCACCCTCCTAGCTTTCTGCTTTTGACTTTCCTGGTTACCAGTCTTCTTAGTTTCCTTCTTTTCTGTTCTTCCCGTTCACCCAAGAAAATGTTTTGTGATAGCATTGCTAATCCAAAGTGTGAAATGATCTGGACAGTTCATCGGTCTCTTCACCCTTGACATTAAAACCTATTTCTGCAACAAATGGAATTGGCCCTTTTATCTTAACGATGAAGGTAAAACAGAATTATAACTGATGATGAAGTATGACAGCACATACCCTGCTGAGTAATGGGAACCTCACTGACCTGTTGTATTTTTCTAGTTCTTGTTTGTATGTGAACACAAGTACCTAGTCAGGTATTTTACTTAAGAGAGAGAAGAAAAAAAAGAATTTTAAAAGACTCGAAGAAACTAAGACAGAGATGATAAAATATAAAGATTCTCATCACTAGGAGCTCATCCTTGCCTACAGTAGGGTCAGGTAGGGTCAGGCTAAGAGCCTGCTACATTAAGCTTTCTAATTTGATCCCAGGGAAAAGTTCAGCCCAGAGGAATGTTTGGCACTAATTAGTTTAAGGGTTTTGATCAATATCTTCTTGTCCTTAAGTGCACATTTTCAAAGGACTGATTTTTGATGCTGGAATTCTCAATTAAAATGTTCTTTCTGAAGATGATATCCCAGTTACTCTGAGACATACAATACTCTCCTTCGTACCTTAATTTTTTTCCTTCTTCTAGAGTCTATGACACACGCTTTCTCCGCCATAGTCACAGAAAGACATTATAATCATTATAATCATCAGTCATTCTTCCAAAATTCAAACAGTCTTGTTCACAGTGTGTGTTCCCTTCCTCCCTTCCTCTTTTCCTCCCTCCCTCCCTCCCTCATAGGGGTGGTTGTTTTTTTTTGTGGGTTTGGGGATCTTTTTGTGCATGTTTTTAGTTTTTTTGTTTGGTTGGTTTTGTTTTTGAACTAATTCTTCACTTTGATCATTCCCTTGGAAGTTAATAAGCTTTATGTCTGGCCAGACTGCTTCTTTAAAGGAAAATGGTCATGCCATATTTTTTGTTACATGGGTTAATAAAAATGTTTGACTTTTTAAAAAAGAAAAGGATTTCTATTGTATTCCCTTGTACTTGAATTTAAATAGAACTTATTTGATTTTTCTTTCAGTCACTTCTAAAAAAACCTTGGCAGCTTTCTTTGAGCAAAAAAAAGGTTATTTGCTGAAGTTATTTACAGTTTAATTGCCAGTTTAATTACAATCTAATGTCTCATTTACTGTGACACACTTTACTCTGCAGGCTGAGCTGAAATAGATTACAGAAGTCACAATGGCAATAGATTCACCTCTGTCTGCAGTTGGTACTCTTGTCTTACTGTCAGCAGAGCAGCCCTGAAAAACAGCACTGACCCTCTAGTGATGATCAGACATGAGAAATGTTCCAGTCAAACTTATTTTATGTATTTCAATATTGTCATGCTGTTGGACTCCCAGGTTTTGCCACTGACTTTATGTACTGCCCATATGTTGGCAGACACATTTGGAGGCTGTCCCACAAGAGGCATCTCATAGCGTGAGTACAGAGACTAGTTGGTATTTCTGAAGTTTTTAGGCTGACTTCACTGTGGATGCACCATACCACGTGTGTCCAGTTTACAGTCCTCCAAGGGGATCCCAGCAACCTATATAACCCTGTGCAAGGACATCTAATTCACACTGCCTTACCTATGCAGATCATTCATTTAGGGGTCAGTTCCTGGTTCTGGTTAGAGCGCTACATGAGAACAATGTTTAGAGATATTTACCTGCTAATTTCAGATGTGAAAATTTACTGGTAGTGAAGTGTAGTCATAGAATTGTAAAATAACTTAGGTTGGGAGGGATCTTTAGAAGTCGCCAGATCTAACCACATGCTCAAATCAGATCCAAATAGAATAGGTTGCTCAGGGCTTTGTACAGTCAATTTCTGAGTGTCTTGAAGAAAGAAAGTTCCACCACCATCCAGGTGGCCCTCCAACGACCTCAGTCTGGGATGTCAGTGTCTTCCTTGTACAGCAGTGCCCAAAACTGATGCAACACTCCTGATGTATTCATTCAAGTACTGAATAGAAAAGGAGGACTTCTTCCTGTCACCCGATGGCTTTTCTCTTGCTGATACAGCCAAAGATGCAGTTAGTTTTCTTTGCTGCAAGAACGTGCTGAAAACGGTTGTCTGAATTACAGCTGTAGACTGAAGAACCAAAAGGCTGCATATATTCTTGCCCATCGTCAGTCAGAACCAGCCAAAACTGGGATACCCTCCTGAAATGGGTTTCAGGGTGGCTATGAACCAACCTCTAAAGGGCTGCAACCATCCTTGTTCTGTAAGCAGCTCCTAACCAGCTTGCCAGAGGCTCAGCTCCACTAAGATTTTATAGCTATGTGCTAGTTTTGAAATTGGATGATGTGTACTGAAGAACACAAATATGCTGTCTTGTCCTGACAGCTACTTCTCTGGGTTCAGCCTGTGCCCTCACACTCACATGTCTCAGGCTGAGCCAGTATAGCTCCAGCCACGTTTGGGTTTATGCAGCCTTTCCTGAGATGAGAGTGTCGGGGCACAGAATAGCTGGCACTTGAACAGAATATTAAGAAGGGAACCGTATTTGTTGTTACTGGAGCTGAGGAGTTAGTAATAGGCCTGCTAAAGTTTCAATTTATGTTGGACATGTACAGATGATATCTGAGCAGCTGTTTAATGGGATCCATATCCACGGCCTGTTGCTGTGTTGGACAGGAGTGTTAAATGGAGGGAACTGTCCTGCTGGGGCATGCTATGATAAGAGAGTCCTCAAAAAGCTGTAGAAAGCCAAATAAGCAGATACCTAATACAATCAATATTGTTGACGTATGGTAAATTGGGGTTGCTATTTTTCTCCCACCCAATGAGTACAAATTGCAAATATGCAGTCTGTATCCTGCCCTTTGTAGATAGTTATGCAGCCTCTGTAAGTGACAAAAGATCTACAGGATGAAAGGTATACCATTTTCTCTTGTTTCAAAGTTGTATCTCCTAGAGTGGTGATCAACTGGTGATAGGAGCACCCCTTATAGCTCCAAAAAGTTGAGGAATCTGTGTAGTATCTTGTATGTGAGGATAGGGATGAAACCATTCAAGCATATTACTCTATTATCCTGACAGCTGATTTTCCCAGTCCAAACTAATGACCAGAAATGACTAAACCTGAAGGAGTGATGACTCAAAACAGCTTCTGGAATCCGGAGCTTCAGAGGAATATGCCGTACACTGGGCATACTTGATTATTCTCATCCTGAAATGCAGTACCATCCTGACATCCTGCTTTCAGCTGTTCCCAGCCTGGAAAGAGATGTTGTTCTGCCAGCTGCAGTTAATATCATTCGTTCAAAGTTGCCAGTCAGCAATGAATAGAACTCACCATGACCCAATCCACCCTCTAGGCTTGCTTAACAGATTCTCTCCAGGTTTTCCTGGTAGAGGAGTGAAAATCAATGATCACTAACTGAAAATTTAGAGTGGCTGGGGTGATCTGTGTCTGAGGCTTTTGGGAGACAGAAAGCACTCCACTGCCTGGAATAATCACAGTGTGCATCTGAAACAGCTACTGAGTGACAGTGAATGCAAAATAATGGCTTATAGTGATTTGCAAGTATTAAGATTTTATAGTCAGGTGAAACTAAAGTGAGACATGCCATGCCTTCTTCATGAATTCTGCAGATGGCAGCAGTGTGGAAGCAACTGGTGCGCATGCCTTGGATGGAAACTTCAGCCTGCATCAAATTGCTGCTTCCAGCAGCAGTACAAAATTAGTCCATGTATCACCTCTACAAATGTATATATGGATGGATAATTTGTTGCAGATCTAGATTTGTACTCATTCTTTACATGTTCTTTCAAATAATCCAGCCTTGAAATAGATATCGCTGCATCTCTTCCCTGCTTTCTCTGTCTACCTTCTCATCATACGCTAGAAACTTTCTTTCCAAGCTGTCAGGCATGGATTCGTGCTGAAGTGGGAGGGTGGTATCTGAATTTTCTGAAATGAAGTATTATGCTTTCTAATATGCTCACTTGAACAACAGGACTAGTAAAGCTACTGCTATAGCAGAAAAGCTAATATGGAAGTAGTAAAAATGAAAGCAAAGTAATATAAGAGTAAAATAAAAATATCATGTTTAGTAAAAGTAAAGTAGTCTACAGAGTAAAATATCAATACTTTACAAAATAAAGTAGTAAAGCTAGTGTAACAGTAGTAAAGCTAGTATAGCAATGAAGAGATTCTTCTAACAGCATTAGAATATTCTTTGAGTTAGAAGATTGTTTTGGAGTTAAAAGGAGTTTAGTGCTGTCTGGAAAAAGATGAAAAAGGGTCCTTCCGATATTATTCTTTTTAACTTCAAGGGGTTGCTGGAATACCCTGAAGCAACCTTAAAATATGCAACAGTCTCATTTTCTAGAACTACATTTTTAATACAATTTCAGTAACAGTTCCTTCTGTAGTTCCTCTGTCTCCCAGAACATTGTGCATATTTATTCTTCAAGTTAAAAAAATAAAAATAAAAATAAATGCAATCTTCCTTAAGAGGAAGTATAACAGTAATCTTTGTTTTGGATTATACCACTTGAGACATAATTGGAGGGCTGACTGAATTAAGATTCACCTAATAAGCCACAGAGAAGTACCTAATATCACGATAAACGTAATCTCTGCAGCTCTTGCTGGAGCCATCAGCACTATCTGACATTGAATATTATTACTATTCGTCAATGTCCTCTGCCTTAGGATGTTATTTCTAAAACCATTTTCTCATCAGTATTTTTTCAGTTTTGGTTTCTTATCTTGACTTCTGTATTCCTAACAATATTTATAATGTTCCACACAGGAACTGTAATTAAACCTTCCTTTTGCTCTGTGCCTTCAGCCTCTAATGCGTTGTATAATGCTATAGTCCTAAAGTAGGAGAGTGAGAATCCTCTACTATAGACTTCTGGGAAGACTTTTAGCAGTATATTCTGATTTGAATCATGTAATCTATTGCACTGACATGACTGTGCTGATAACAAAGTACCAAGATTTTCTAAAGATACAACAGGAATCTGGGACATTTGTGACTTAGAATTTATAAAATGGAGCTCTTGATGGAAAACCCAGATAACCTAAAGTGTGAGACTTCTGACAACCAGGGCTATTTCAGGTTCTTCATAACTGATCCCATATCTGTCTTTATTGGTTATGTATACGTGGATACTGTCATGTAAAAGTATTTTCTGGCCTTTGTGCATCGTAGTCTGAGAGATGTGTTTGGCTGTGAGAGTACTAAAGTACTATCCTTTAGTTTCCACGTCTTGTTTGTATTTAACATCATTTTGCTCATTTTTTCCTTCCCTCACGCTGCATGTAGTATGTATGTAGATCAGTCCAGTAGAAATGGCTTCTATTTACTTCCATGGAAAAATTAGAATAGGTAGCATAACACTATTTGACAGAGCAAATTCTCAGCTACAAAACACTATTTATCAACACAGTCGCCACTATTAAGTATGCTTTTTCACCAGCGATGAACAAGAGCCTGCATGCCCCGCTTGTAAAAATCTGCACCAACAGAGGCGATCCATTGTTACCTCTGCTGAAACACACCATACACCGCCTCACTGTGCTCACATCCACTGTTTGGTCTCCAGAAACATTCAGCAAGCATCAGTGAATGTCATTGGATATGATTTTTTCAGCAGGAAATGCAGGAATTCAATGGTAGACCTGTGCTTCATCTGCACTTCCACGTCAGACATCATTTTGTCAGACTGTCCCTCTGCTGCCAGCCTTTGCACTACAACAATAGTCTTTAGACAGGTTTAATAGAATCCACACTTCACCAATTAGAACTAATTTAGAACTGTGAAACTATTTTGATATTTGACTATCTTAAATAGTCAGATTCAACTCTTCTCTTAAAAATTTTACTTAGCTTCTGATGCTTTACATATTCACTTGAATGGCATTGACTTCAAGAATATTGGCCCTATATTTTAATGTGGTATTCTAGCAATGCAATGTAATGACAACTAAGAAGTTGCTGAATCTCAGATTTCTCTCTAGAAATTTTCTTTTTTAAAATCATTCCCTTGATATGTTCCTGTTGATGCATCATTCAGCTTTAAAATAATGCTTATATTGAAAATGGAATAAAAGTCATCTTCATGTTATTAGCGTTTGCTTTGAAGTGAATTTACCACTTTTTCTTAAAGTCCAAACTAGGCCCAATGCAGATAAGCACAAAAACTCTGCTTGTAGAAGCAGAAAGCTCTTAGTTCTAAAAACATTTTCACATCTCAGAAAGTAAGGCTGGCTGAACCAGTTTCCTGTTAAAATGAAGGAAGCTCTGGGACCTATGATCCAAACACAGAGGTTGAAGAAAAGTCATCATGCAGTGGGACACAGACCTATGCTTTAGCATAGGGTCAAATTTACCTAAGAATTGAGATCCATAGCGCTCTTATTGATGCTGACTCTGAATAATTTAAGAAAGATGCCTGAAAATGGCAGATTCCAGTGTCACTGTGCTGGAAATGTGAGGTGGTAGAGAGGAGGAGGAGGAGGATGGTAGTGAAGGTGTTGGACACATGTTTTTGCGCTACAGCTGTCAGTGCCAGGACATCTAGTTCGGAACTGTTGTATTGAGTTAAAGATTGTGCACTTTAGGCAGGGCTCCAGGTAACAGAGCATCCTGTTCTTTCTGGGCTTTGAAGAGCAAGCCTGACCCCACTCCAACACCCAGTGTACTGGGTGAGAGGCTCAGAAATCGCATTCACATCAGGGCTGAGCCTGCTTCAAGCAGTATATTGTAATGGATATAACACGAATACTAATCAGAAAAGATTCAGTTTTAAAAACTGATTTGCATGAATCCTCTCTCAGCAGCTGTCAGGAGCTCCTAGGTTGGGCTAGAACCATATAACATCCTGTTCATATACTAAGTCTCAGATGTTTTCTGTTATTAAAATAGCAATCATATTATATCACTAGAACATGTTTAGCATAACTGCTTTGGATTGGCATCTATGTATTTCTGATGTTTATTCTGCATATCTCCTTCTCTCCAATTTCACCGTGATCTCAGCCTTCTGCCATTTTTATTTCAAAATAATCTGTAACTTGTAGTTTGGAAGTCAGTATGCTTATATTTTAAAGCAAATCTTTCACTTTCAAATCAGAAGAAATGGCAGAATCAGTGCAAAATAGCAAAATAGCAAAATAGTTAGGCAACTGGATATTTATTTACAAAATTCACACGCTCTTTTTTTTCCAGTCAAAATTTGCAAGCCCGTTCAATAGTGACTGTTCCCCAAAACATATACACTACTATTTTAGAAAGGAAGTTGTTTTGAAAACAAGTTTTGGGAAATGAAGCAATAAGAGATGAGTCATGCAGCTTAAACTGCATCCTGGATTAAAAATAATGTACTGCATTTCATTTATTGTCTATATTTCAATTTCACAGTTCTTAAAAAAGGTGCAAATTGATATTGTAATTTATGCATAGTAAAAACACCAATCAGAATTTTACTTCAGTCAACTCAGTTTATTTTGAATTCAGCACTCTTCCTACAGCTCCACTCTGAACTTCAGGATTTCAGGAACTTTACAGAATTATTTTTCACTTGTTTTACATTTGCTTAAAAACGTTACACAGTAGAGTCTAAAAAAAAAACAAAAAAAAAACAAAAAAAAAACAAAAAAAAAACAAAGCCACTCAAGTACCAAATAGTACAGGAACAAATATGATACACATATTCATTTTTTTATATATATTCCATTTTAAAGCAAGTCTTTTGAAATTTAGGATTCAATATCTTTTGTTTGAATTGTTGCAATTGGAATACTAAGGATCCTCAAATCCTGTGCAATCCAGTTGCAGTGCCAGTACACAGAAATTTATATGTACTAAACTATTAATAATTATTCATTACAAAGCAAATGAAAGATGAGAAAAATCATTTGGTGTTATATGCCTGCACCAACAACATATAATATCTGTTTCCTGTGCATATATTCATTATTTTAAGGTAAACACTGACTGAGTCAGTATTACAATCACAGAATCACAGAATTGTAGGGGTTGGAAGGGACCTCCAGAGATCATCGAGTCCAACCCCCCTGCCAAAGCAGGTTCCCTACAGCAGGTCGCACAGGTCGGCATCCAGGCAGCTCTTGAACATCTCCAGAGAAGGAGACTCCACCACCTCCCTGGGCAGCCTGTTCCAGTGCTCCGTCACCTCACTGTAAAGAAGTTCTTGTACACATTTGTGCAGAACTTCCTATGCTGCAGTTTCCATCCGTTTCCCCTTGTCCTGTCTCCACTCACCACTGAAAAGAGTCCAGCCTCGCCATTCTGCCCCCCACACCTTAGATACTTATAGACCTGGATCACGTCCCCTCTCAGTCTTCTTTTCTCAAGGCTGAACAGACCCAGTTCACTCAGCCTTTCCTCATAGGAGAGATGCTCCAGGCCCTTCACCATCTCTGTGGCCCTCCGCTGGACTCTTTCCAAGAGATCCCTGTCTTTTTTGTACTGGGGAGCCCAGAAATGGATGCAGTGCTCCAGATGAGGTCTTACCAGGGCAGAGTAGAGGGGGAGGATCACCTCCTTCAACCTGCTGGACACACTCTTTTTAATGCACCCCAGTAAGCCATTGGCCTTTTTGGCCACAAGGGCACACAGTATTCTATTAAGAGCTACAGCAGCTTCTAAACAGAACAAAGGGTTACTGGAAAGTAGTAACAGTAGTAGCATAACAGTAAAAAAAAAAAAAAAAAAAAAAAAAAAAAAAAAAAAAGTTTTTCTCTTTTCAAAATATCATCCTGTAAAAGTAAAATTAATAGTATTGAATAGATACCTCAGTTTTCAACAAGCAAAAACTGAATAAGAGGATAAATCTGATAATCAGGATGTCTGCATATTCTGGAAATTTCCCAGGTGGCTTTCCAAGGTGATGCCTTTTCCTTTACAGTAGAATCACCATCTACCAACCAGGATTTGTGTAGACGTGGCAGCTTTGTGCAGTTTGTCGTGAACGTGCTGTACATTCTGGCATATGCTGAATGGATGGAATTGCTTTATATGAAAAGATAAAGTCATTAACTCTATTGCCAAACAGAAGGCTCATTTCTATACTTGTGTCAATTTACCTATCAGCTTTCACATAAGATTTACTTCTACAACTTTCATGTTACATGACAGAAGCCTGCTTTCTGGACCTCTACAGCTTCAGGGCTTTTCATGGTTTAAGGTTTTTCTTACTGGTTTAATGGCCCACTCTTACGCCTTCGGCTATATGGTTTAATATTGTGTTAATTGGGTCTAGAATTCGTATTCTCCCAAGGAGTATACAAAGAGTCTGTGAAAAACAATTGACTAAGACTACAGATATTTTCCAGTCCTTAGATTTGCACATATCTATAATGGTTCTTAGCCTCTTGGCTTTTGTGCTATCTGTGCAATCATTTCATTTTGCCAGAAGTTTTCTGAGTTAAACTGGACCCTGACCATCACCAAGTAATAAAAGAATCCTCTTTTTTTTTTTTTTCTACAGTGGTAGAACATCATGGCACCATTTACATTTGAAGTAGGACGTGACTACCGTCCTACACATTTCACAGGAAGTCAGTTTGGCATTCAGTCCATGAGATTTCAGAGTTTGAAGTCAGGCAAGATCAGGCGTTACCCTCATAGTTAACAAATTTAACATCCTTAGCTCTAGGACTACTGGAATGCAGTAGTCTTCTCTCAAATAAGGTGATTTTCTCAAGAAAGTACATCAGTTATTCTGAGAAAATAAATGCATCAATACACCCGCACAAAGAAACAAAGCAAGAGGTTTGTCTCCTTGATGAATGATTTTGAGTCTTCTAGACAAAACAATGCTGGTGCAATAAAGAAGAATCCTGTTCTGCCTAAGGGCTGTATATAAAACTAAAGGGCACTTGTATAAGAAAACTTTACTTTATAAACTATAAAAGGAAAGAGGTGAGGAAAAAGCCAGAAAAGAAAGCCTTACTGGCTACAATAGGCATCAAGGGTCTTGATTCTAAAGTGGGCTCTAGGGGTGTTTGTTTGGCTATAAGAGCTTTCTAGATTCAAAATCAACTTTGATAACTTGGTGAATTAATGAAAGGATCCATCACTAATTTGATTCTCACTGGTCAGCAGTAAGTCTTTTGGCCTGCTAGTTGTGAGCAGACATCAAACCAGGAATGCTTTTGAGATATTTTTAAAACAGAAGACAAGTTTTTGTTTCCTTTCCAAGCAAGGCTTAATTTTGGCTTACCTACCTTTTTCTCTGATCGCCTGCCATTTTCTTCTTTTACCCTTACTATTTGTCTTCTTTTAAATGGTTGTTCTCTAGTGTAGCTCCCCAAAATACTCTTGATTCAGTGATGTTGGCAGAAAGCGTCAATCTGTTTTAAATCACATTCTATAGGAATATATTTGTTTCAATGAAACTACAGCTGAAAGCAATTATAGGCTCCGATTTAGAATCCCTGTAACAAAATTAAAATTAAAAAATCCCAGGAGCTCTTCTAGCTTCTAGGTTTTAAGTCACTGGTGTTCACTTGGGAATTGAGGCTGTGAGTTCAAGTCCTACTTCCATCCAAATTGGAACTGGAATTGGAAATGAAAATTGGATCTGGGTCATCTGCATTTCAGGCAAGTGTCCTGCTCAGCAAGCCAAGAAGTCAGCATCCCATATCCAACCAACATTTTCATTTCAACAAGTCCTGAATATGAGGGGTTCAGCTTCATCCACGCCATACAGAGGGGGCAATTTGTATAATCAATGAACATTAAGATGCTACAATTACAAAATAAACAAGAAAGCTTGGCAAAGAAGATTATGATAACAAAAAGAGAATAGATAAAAAGCTTACCCCTATCTTGGGCTCACTTACAAAACTCCACCAGAGCAGATCTCCAGAAGAGATCCTTCCCTACTGGTAGCCAGCTCTTGAATAGGTCTTCCAGCAGCACAGGTGAATTGCCTTCACCTGCGCTCCTCTGGCTGACTCATTGCTCACCTCAGGTGATCAATCAGAGGTTCAGGCCGTGATTCAGCAGTTCCCATACACACTTGTACTTTGCTCCCATGTTCTTCTGACTGTCCTAAATCATATGGTAGTTCAAGGATACTGTTGTTTAACCCAGCAGCAGTTCAGCACCACACTCCTATTCACTCACTGCTCCACTGCTGCAATGGGATGGGGGAGAGGATTGGGGAAAAAAGGTAGAACTTGCAAGTAGAGTTAAAGACTATTTACTCAGAAAAGAAAAAGAGAAATAATAGTAATGATAGCATATGTATTTATTTACTAAACAAATGATACACAACACAATTGCTCACCACCTGCTGACCAGAGGCTGCCCAGCCACTTCCTGAACAGTGGTACTCCCACACCCTGGCCAACTCCTCCAGTATTGTTGTTCGACATGACACCAAATGGTAATGGAATATCCCTTTGGCCAGTTTAGGTCAACTGTCCTGCTTTGGTCTCCTCTCAGCTTTTTGCATCACCTTCAGTCTCCTCGCTGTTAGGGTAGTACAAGAAGATGAAATGTCCTTGGCTCTGTGCAGCACTGCTCAGCATAAACTAAAACACTGGTATGCTATCAACATTGTTTTTCTCCTGAAGCCAAAGCATAGCATCTTATCAAACAATCTGAAGAAAGTAAATTCAATCCCAGGACACATGAACCATTTCTCAGTTTCAATAGACCTACTCCATTCTAGAAACCAAATAACATCAAGAACTTTTTCAAACAGGATTTTTTTTATGCCTGCTGGCACTTCTGTGAAGCTCTGCATTACCAATGACCATAGCACTGCAAAGATATTAGTCTGGTCCCAGAGATGGAGACAAGGAACTTGGAGAAGGGATCTGGGGAGACGTAGGGTCTCCAACTTCTTTGTCCCAGCCCTATGCTCAGATCCAAGGCTGGAAAGTAGAGAAGAGAACAAAAATGGAGGACCTGCCTCCAGATAAAACAGGCAACAGAACTTGCCTGAAGCAGTTTTTCTTTTCTTAAGGGAAAAAGCTGGTAAATGGAAATTTAAAAGTTTATTATGTGTTTGAAATACTGAACTCTGTGGTTTTTTTCATTCTCTCACTGGGTTTACAAGTCTGAGCTATTTTCATCCAAACTAAAATGAAAAGCACAGGCAAACTGGCATGTGTGGCAACCAGCTTCTCCCTATCTCACAGAGGCATATTATGAAGGCCCATTTTCACTTGTCTTCTCCCCAAAGAGATGTTAAACTCAGTTTTGAAAGAGTTTTACCATATAATCAAACCAGCTCAGTACAGCAGACATTCACATCTTTTTCTCATATTATTATAAAGTCCGCTTTCAAGTATGTTTGTACCCCCATTGCATTTTGGGAATTCCAGAGATTATAAATAAAAGCATCTTCTCTTCTCAAAAGAACCTCCCGGCAGGTTCTTTTAACAAATGTGTCTCTGCACAGCATTAGAGAATGAAGTATAAATTTCACTGTTACGGGAAAAATGATCCTCCCACTTATCAAAGAATTATTGCAGGCACATTGGTTTAAGACATACCTTTAAAAGGCTGACTTTTTTGTGAAGCACAACAAAATCCCTTATCTTCTTGATGTGTGTGTTTGCTTTGTGACTTCTATGCTATAATTTCATTAGTTTGTTACTTGCTTAGCTATTTCCTACACGCATGTTTTCTAAAGCTCGCAGATTCACATCCAGACATCATTCATTTACCTGATGGAGGCATATGGGCATGACCTTATCACAAAGTGCCAGATGGATATGGGCAGACAGCAGAAGAGCTATGTAAAAAGTAAAGATTTTCATTTGAACATGTCGACAAAGCATTCTGAAAGATGAGAAAAAGATGGTTGGTCCTTCTTCAGCGAAGGCTGGATTCATGTATGCACACAAAGCCAATGGGAAATCCCATTAGGGCTGCCAGCTTTGTCTGTTCAGTAAAATGGCAGTTCAAATAAGATCATTAGGATTTCAGGAAAAAAAAATGGTGATGATTTAAATCATCTAGTTAAAAGAAAATTTTCTGCTAACAGTGCAGTGTTATGCAATGCTTTGGGGAGAACTGGTTATGTAGCACTCAGAAACACAGAGAATTTCAGGAAAAAGTTCACCCAAATGTAAATGATAATGACATATTCAAAATGTCAACTAACTGATTATACAAGACGCTTTGATCTGAGTTTTTTAAGTGCATGACAGGTGTCTTCTCTCCCACATTTCCACAACAGAAAGAGGAAGTTCAGAAGAGAAAACAGGAATTAATCATAATTGCTACTGAAATAAGAAGATAATGACCAACAGCCCTCTTTATTGATAAGAACATTAACATTTTCTATGGGTAAAATATGCACTTTCATATGGCTCACAAACAGAAAATCAATACAGAGAAAGTTCAAATTCTGCTGCCTGTGTACTGACTGTTTGCTGACTGAAATAAGAACTTATTAGACAGGTCTGCAATCTACTAAATTTTGCAGTGTATCTCAGTTAGAATCTGGTGTAGAAGTAGCCCAGCTGGAATCAATATTTACAATGCTCTCCCACTTGCAAAGAAACAAGAGAAAATTAGGTTTTTGAAAAATACGGGAAATAGCTTTAAAAAAAAGTGTGCTTCTTTCTCTGAAGAAATGGCTTCTCAATTATTTTCAGAGCTGATTGCTACAAGAGATTCAACACATCACACACATCAGCAGGGAAGAAAAAGCATGGCCATGGCTGTTGTTACAAAAAAGTTTATGAGCCCCTTCTGGAAGAGTTTCAGTCTTAGAATCAAAACTGTAAGATAGTTTTTAGACCGGACACATTGCAATTCTGTCATTGTCTACCTTTAGTACTGTCATATAGATGCATGTTTTTGCTCTTGCTAAATGCCACCAAATTAAATTAAAATATACAGAGACTGTTATTTTTCAGAATCAAAGACTTCATAATAACATTACAATAGAAACTCAAAGAACCCACTGAGTGCAGCTTCAGTTTTATAATATTCTGGCTAATAATGTCCATTAAAATATTCATTAAAAGACCATCACACTAATCTAACTGGAACATATAATAGATGCCACTGGAAATCTTCCATTAAATTAATGTTAGAAACTTAATGTCTTAAATAGATGTTGTTATTAACAATATCTTTAACAGATGCTTTTATGAAAAAGACTAATGCAGTATTAATTAAAAGCAAGCAAGGACTTCAAGGGTAAAAGGAATTCCTTACTTAACAGACATCAAAAAATATTAGCAGTAACAAAATATTTACTTCTTTGGTCCTCTGACTTTTATGTTCCACCATTATTTTCCCTTTTAATGTAAAGATTTCAACTGCACAATGTAATCACATAAAATGTCAAATGGATATAAAATATATGTTACAAGGATAGGTATATTCCAAGTTTCTTTTTCATATACAATTTTTAGTACAAAGTTCAAGAAAACCATGAAAATCTTTATGTCCTAGTTTTAATTGATGCTAATTTCTGTGCACTTGTTGACATATATCTATGATTTTCAAGTATTTTTTTAATTCACTCTAATGAATAATAGTTTATGAATTCACAAAGCTACTTAAGAGCAAGAAAAGAAACGGCAATATTTGTGTTATGATATTTCACAGCTATGAGACAGAAACATATTGTAGATCTCATCACATATGCTGATGAAGAAGCTGAAATAAGTGAAAAACAATAGAAAAGCCAACAGACATGTCTTTTTCCAAACGGCATACTATTAGATATCTTACAGATAATATTCAGGTTAATACAGCTTTTCCTCACTTTGAAATGAGGAAGCTAAAGTACTCTCTTAACCAGAGACAGAATACAAGATAACTTCATTTTTAAGCTTGAAAGTTGTTGCTTTCCTCTGTCATCTTAGAACTGGAAAAACATTGCAGAGATAAATACATGGGAAAGAAAATATCATGAAGATAATGCTCATAGTCACATCTCCAATAGGGAACAAGATTTACATCACTTTGTAGACTCATATTTCCTGACATTTGTCCTAGCATATTATGATCAAAGAACTAAAGCAGTCACTGGGAAACACTGCAGGAAGGATTAAATTAAATGATTATGTAAACTTCCAAAAGAAGACAGCTTCCATTTTGCAGTCTGGCTGCTAGAAACCTTTTAGGGTTCATTTAAGTACTGTCTCTTTTTCAATATAGCAGGCTCGTGTTCAGGGACTCCCCAGTGCTTTTAGCTCGTTTTATCAGGTATACATTGCCCTACAGTTAATATTCCTTTGAAGTGAGCTGACTGCCAAACTAGCAGCTGATACTTGTAACCCATTCACCAGTGCCAGCCAGGAAGATACCACAGCTGAGCTGCAAAGGATAATGTCACACATAGTCCACTGCAGTAATGCTAGGTTGAAAGGATAGTACTGAGGAGAAACAATACACTGTGTGCTAAATCCACATAATTCTAACGAAGAATTACTCCAAAAAAATAGGAGAGTTTTGCATTTAAAAGTCAAAAAATAACTCCCTTGTTCTAATCCCAATTGCTTTATATAATTCCGGTGGGGGATTCAATTTGGTGAAAGCTTTGGTGAATTGAAAACTGAAAGGATTTTTAAAACAGATTGGACAGTTTTATAGCCTATGTAAAACAAAAATAATAAAGCGTTATTTGTGTACTAACCTGATTATCTTCAGCTGCAACACTGCACAACATGCATGGTTGTAAGGGAATGGAAGGAGGGCTGCAAAGGTAAATGGAACACATTTAGCCCAACACTGGCTGGAATTTTTCCTGATGCAAAGTGCAGAGAGAGAGCAAGGCTGATGTTCACATTAAAAGACCTTTCCTTCAAGTGGAAGATTTTCTGATGTTCAATGAGTTTATTTTACTTTTAACTCTCTACTTTAATTTTCATTTTATTTTGTAGAACTAGTTACAATCCAATTGCCAAAAATTAATGTGGAATATATGCAATGCTATTTGGTAGCTGGTGACCACCAAGTTATCTAAAGAAATCTTTGTTTCTTAATTTTCAGGATTTGAACAGCTACACCAAAGCATTGAAGAATCAGACTTCAATAATCTCGACCTGCATCTACAGAAATATATTTGTTGGTTTGAAAGAAGAAAAAAAAAAAAAAGGAAGAAAAGTTGACTCATACTGTTCTACCTGTGCCTCCTGGATTAAAAGAAGAGTAGACAAATAGTGTATTCATGACTGCCAGCTGGTGAAACACACTATTGAGTTGAGTGGTATTTAAAATTTGCCTCACTAAGGTTCTTGGAGCTCACCCATGTTTAATTTATCTTTAAACTGATCTCTGAGGAGATATTTTGTTTACACCATACTAATAACTAGTATTCAGTGCTTTAGAAATAAAATCATGGGTGCATGTGTATGAACTGAAACTGATTAAAATTTTGTAGAAATGTTTGCAAGTGCTAATGCAGTAGCATTTTTATTAATACTTTAAATCACTGCTTTCAACCATTTCAATTTATAACTAACAAGGTACTTTTATCAAATTAAGAAATTCAATAGTATTTTAGTGTTATTTAAGCTAACCAACCCATATATTCTAATGAAAAATAAATTCACAAACTTTTATTGAACTTTTGGCTCTCACAAGGAGGGGAAAATAGCCACTTTCAGATTTGAAAAGCTGAAATGGTTAGAGCTCTTTCAAGATACTTGTTACTACCTTTGAAAACCCCAAGTCACGTGCTTTCTGATAACAAAATACGTAATCTGTGGTACTTGAGTAGATGATTTATTGCTCTTATCTCATGGCTCCCCTCAACAATAAAGCACACTGCTGAGCCACAGGTGAGCCAAAGAATTGCAGTGCCAAACTTTTCAGATCAAAGATAACCACTTAATGAAGATTCCTTAATGTTGATGGGCAAGTTGTCTGTGAATCACTGTTCATTGGCACTGGTAAGCAGCAAGGCTGTCATGGAAGAAATGACTGCAGAAAATGATCTTCAGTTGAACACTAGAGATTATAACGATTCAATTTGTATTTGTAGAGAAAAGAAATGCATGGAAAGATGAAGTAAAATGTATTGGAAAAAAAGCATTTTGTTTTGACTGGACAAAATTGGATAAACTTGGACAAACCAAAGGAATTGTTCAGTTTTTAATGATCAGGCTTAGGACTCCAGGAGTCCGAAGATTTACATTTTTTTTCCAGTCCATAGATGCAAAACTGTCCATGATTTATATACCATACAACATAGAAGATATGAAACTTACAGATTTCAAGCTCTGTTGGCTGACTGACTCAGTAGAGAAGGGCATTTCAGAACAAGCAGAAAGCATATTCAGAATGCTTTAAAGACTGGTTAGTAAATAAATACTAGTTTAAGAGAACAAAAAGTTCAGGGACAAGAGAGGATTTGAAAAAAATATTAATAAAATGATAAAAGGTTCTTCAGAAATGCAAGTGAAAAGAGAACAAATATACTGGCGGTTCCATACAGCAGGAAAAAAAGATGATAAGAACTTCACCTGACATTTATGGTAGAACAAATAATTTGTTCTTTTTTAGAACAGGACTACAAAACAAACTAGAAGGGCAAAGCAAGGGAGTATTGTAAAGAAAATTGGTATAGATGCTTTTCACAGTTCCCACCAATTTTTGGAGAATTATCATACAAGCTGGTGTTCAGCAGTGTGTACTTTTAATGAATCTTTTCAGCAAGAAGTGGTACTGTATGACTGAAGAATAGTAAAAGGTAGTAATGATACTTGTAGTAGAGAATAAACATGATTCAGGCAAGCACAAGCTTGTTATTTTGTCTGCATACTAGGAGAGAAAATTAATGAAATATAACAAAAAATGACTGGAAGCAAATTGTGCAAGAGTAGTCTGATAATGCATTTTCTAGACAAAGTCAACACAGTAGATCTTAACTCTGTTAATATGTGAAGCACTGGATGCCGAGTCAATTGAAAACTGTTGGCGAAGCTGGAGAGAGCAGCCTCTAATAAGAAGCTTAATAACATGACCCATCCACAGGCATTTCCAAATGTCCGATTTTATGTGATAACTGCACTCATAAGAGTAGCATCAGCAATGGGTTAAAACTGTCTGGTGATAAAAAGGCAGAACAGTGCAGGGTGTAACAAAGAGTAACAAAAATCTGGAACAGCATTCCTAGGAAAATGGAGCTCCATGCGTCCTTTGAGATTAGATAAAATAATTGCTAGAAAGGCAATGATTGGATCTCATGACAAAGAAGTACCTTTCAGATATATTTAAATTCACCAGGATACTTTAGAACAAGAAACTCATCTTCAGCCTCTGATTTTAATTTGCATTTCACAAAACACTTGCTAAACTGGCATGGATATCACTTCCCGTTTGGATACATAAGTAGTTTACGTGTTCTTTGAACAGTCTGCCCACAGTGTACAGATGCTCTGGAGTCAGAAAGATAGCGTTTATAAATCTGACTGGATTCACTTGCCAGTTTTACAATGCCAAAGAAGCCCATAGCATATGCACTGGGACACAACACTCATACCAGATCAGAAAGTACAGGAATAAAGACTGGTTAGATATTTTGGCAAGGCAATAAGGACATTGATGGAGCATATGCCAACAATACTTGATCTTCAACATTTACCATGGAATTCTCAGACTAGATTTAAATGTACTCCCCTTTCTTCCTTTGAAATTACAGAATTTTGCATCCTAAAGATATTTTACTAATAGAAACTTCCACTTACAGTTGCTTATGTGTTAAAGTGTCCAGCTGGAAAGATGAGACATGAACTCAGCTGTTTGTCAAGGAAGGAAAAAAGGATCTTTCACGTGTTACCAGGATCTTCTAGAAGGTGCTTCCTATCATGAAGAACAGCATAAGGAATTGGTGGAGGCCATGCTCTGTTCATCATTTAGCAGCTAGCACAAATGAGTGAAAACTGATGGCAGCATTTTCTGCAAACAAAAGCGATAGTGCAGGTTGATCTCTGTTGTTAGTATTCGGTTGGTAGCTGCTTTTGTTGTTTAGTTTTTGTTTTGTTTTGTTTTTATTCCAGGTTGAATGTTAGATTAAAACTGAGCTCAGGTATAGTAGAATTATACATTAAGACCCTTTCCTTAAGAGCAATTTTGTTTTTAACTTGAGTTGGTTGGACTTCAGGAAACTGTCTGACTGTTGTCAGATGACACATGACTGTTCTGCTGGAGGTACATAAAACCACTTTTTTTTTACTAGCTCTTCAGTGGAAATGTGGCCTGAAACTATATCTTTTCTGCAGAATTAGTGTCAGTGATAGGAATGAGCTTGTTAAGAACTAAATGGTTTCTGCAGTACTTGTGGGCAGATATTTAACTGCCATGGTCCCTCTCCTAGGCTTTAAGTTCACAATGAAGCCTTCAGAAGCTGAGACGGAAGGGCTGCCTTAGTGCTGCCTCTGGCACAGATTCTTTTACTGTAGCTTTTAAACTGCTTCACTCTGCTCCTTTCTCCCTTGATTACATATTCATACATAAAAGTAAGTGTGGAATAAGTGACTGCCTTATAAATGCCATGTCCCAGAATGTTGAGCTGCTTTCTGCAGTGAACATTTATTCATTGGGGGCCTGCAAGGCCACTGTGTGAGCAGTAATATAATCTGACTGTAGCTGCATGTAACTGAGGGCAGCCATTCCACCAAGTCTTGCAGCTGCTGACCTCAGTAAGGTTGTGTTTACAGCAAGTCACAGAAAGGCACCAAACACAAGAACAGGTGGCTATGAGTTTTGTGAACAGCCTACAGGGTTTTAAACAGTTCTGATTTATTCAGTGTGACAGTCCCTGTATAATAAGGTTGGACTTCGAGATTGCAAAAAATATGAAGTTTCCACTTTCTTATGTATGTGAATATGATAAAGAAAATAGGTTATAGCTTTTCGTGTAAGTGATTGGCATGTATTCCATCATTTCTTTAAGGTTCTGAACAGCACTGCTTGTGCACATATCCTGTTTCCCCTGTTATTCCATGGTCTCTCAGCCAACAAAGCTCAGTGGAGATTCTCATCTCTTGAATGTCTGCTGGTCTTTACGGTTTGCTACTTTCTACCATGGTGGTAATATTTCTAATAAATAAGCGCTACTGAAATGAATTGTTAAGCTGCCTGTCTTTTTCTGTCATACATCTTTGCTATTTATCTGCATTTGGAAAAATGTGGTTTCAGTCAAACCAATGAATTCAGTGGACCTGTAGAAGAGCAACACAGTACTACCAGCAGAAATAAATGTCTTTACCCAGTGAGCTCACTTTAACGAGAATCTTTCAAGCTTATCTTTCCCATGCTATTAAAGAAGGCTGAACATAAAAAGAAGTCTAACTTTTTCTATTTAATGCCTTTGTATTAGAAATTAGGAGGTAAAAATACAAAATGTATGTATATATGTATATAAAACTCTGACAACTCAGCAAAAGCATGTCCCTCTTGAACTGTCTTCTCCTAGAGATTTCTTTCAGAGAAGCTTACCTTCACTGACTTGTCAATGGGGCTGTGACACAGTATGGCACAGAGCACACCGAGCTCTTCTGCTCTAAAATGGTTCTGTAAAAGCCTCAAAGTGAAGTTCTCAGTCCTTTAATGATGATGTCTGAACTTTGCTTTCAGCAGTAAGGAAATGCTTGGTAGAACAAAAACTCTTTCAAGTCTGAACATCTCACTCTACATTCATTCTTACTTTTACCTTCACACCTATGAGGCCACATATGAGCCGGGGCCTTTCTGGATGGGCCATTGCCATGGTATCTCTGAATTTCCCCACCTTCATTCCCCATCTGGTTTATTCCCTCTGTCCCACAACAGAAGATTCCTGATATATGTCCAGTTAGATTTATATTTTACACAATAATGGCTGCAGATTGTTTTCTATACTTGCCTTCTGTCAACCCTTCAGTCAATGGAAACATGGAAAAAAATCCTATCTTTCTTTCTTGATGAGCAGCTGAGTTTACACCTCACCTCAAAGAGTCAGCTGAAACTCCCTGTATGGACAGTCTGAAACTATTCAGAAGCGGTTTCAATGATATGCATGTTGGCCTCTTCCCAAACAAATTATTGGATGCCCTTGGGAGTGCCTGCAATTATTAGTAGCTGTAGCATTTAAATATAATGATGATCAATAAGGCTACCCAAAAATTCTACGAAGTGAGAAAGATCGTATTGGAACATCTCCATCATCTGTAAAAACACAACCTTCAGTGAGCATTAGCTGACTTCTGTCATTAGTCAACATGATTTTATTCTAAAGAAAGTAAAAGCTGAAGGTAGCCCAGTGATTTTCCATGTGATATATATATTTTCATTTTTTTTCAAAGCTCCTGTTACTTAGCCTCTTTTATCCTATCTATTTTTTATTCACTAACAACACTCTGTCACCACCTTTTAGGATCACACAAGCACTAGCAGTACTATAAGCACCCTTATTCAGCAAAACACATATGTTCCGAAGTTTCACAAGCCCCTGCAGCAAGGATAGCAAGGATAGAATGATCTGGAAAAAAAAAATCCCATTTTCTCAAAATTCTGTTTAACAAGTCTTATTACTGAGGCTACAGTAATAATATAGAAAATGTTTTGACTTCTATATATTTTTTCAGCTTGGTAAAGAATTGCTAAGAACTCTTCGTGCCTGATGAAGTGGTGGATTCACATTTATATTTGATATAAGAAAGGTATATAAAAGCAGGTAGGGAAAAATGATGCAACTTAAGAGTTAAGCATTCAGAACCTCTCAGAAGATAAATTTTTATTTAAAAAAGCCATGCACATATCTAGTCAAGAGGCAGAGAAGAATTTGAGCTGCACCATTTGTTCCAGCAGAATTCTATTCACTTATCTTCTTCATCCATCTTCCTTTTCCTTTTAACCTGGCTGGGTGGAAGTATAAGCAATAAAAGGCAGTGAGGAAAGGCATTTTTGTTCCATAAAAAAATCAGTATTACTCTTTTAAACATTAGGGTGCTGCAGCTTTCTGGGCTCATTCTGCACGCTGAACTAAGTTGCAGTGCATATTTTCTTCCTCCATTTGCTTATTTTAAGCTCCAGCTAATTACAACTGTTTAATAGTCTTACTAAGGTCTCCCTGCAGAAACATTAGAAAAATAGCCTTGTGCTTAAAATTGTGACTACAAGGTACTTTTAAGGTGAATGTGGAGACTTCAGTGCTGTGTGTGTGTACCCGTAAGGCACACACAAGCGCGTTTATGTATACACATACATACCAACACAAGGAAAACAACAAAGAACACTTTTCCTATTCTTATGGTGAAAAATTTAATGATGACAAAGTATGGGTGAAGTGTGAATATAAAGACTGCTGGAAGCATGGGGCAGCTTTATTCCATTTATTGATCCCTATCTTTGTGGAAGAAAATTTCTGGTTTGTTTACAGTGCTCCCAAATTTCAATTAACTCCCTTTGCAACTGCTTTGTGTGGTTAATTTCTCTAAGGTACTGGTTCTCTTTTTGCTATGGATTTATACAGTGCTTAGCAAAATGCATCACTGATGCTCATTATTTCTATAAGTGAACAATGAATAAGCTATGGAACAGAGTATCTTTTAACTGCTTTAAATGGATTAGGTAGCATTCATCACTGACATACTGTTTACCAAATCCTTTGTGGAAGAACATTGTTTTTTTTTCTTTCCTTCAGATTTTCTCAACTCAGAGATTCTTGAACTACTTATTGAATTCCAACCTGCAGTTCATGAATCACTCAGATGCTGGACTGATTAAATAATAACAAGACCATTTCCATAGAAATGGACTCATCTTTATGCTACCTTGAATGTTTTTAAATGGCAGTTACAGGAGAGAGAAAAAAAAAAAAGCGCACACTCTAAAAATATCCTTATTTTAGGATAGAAGTTTGAAGTAGAAGTGATCCTCTTGTAGTTAAAGAAGGTACTTACCTGCTTCAGAATAGGAGACTCTTTGTTCTGAATTGGGATCCTGAATTGTCATTGTTTGCGCAACTGAGCACCGATCATCAGAATGTACTGCTTCTGTTACATCCTAACAGCCTGAATTTTACTGTGTAGAGGTTATGGATGTATCTTAGACTAAGACAAAATGCCCAATAATTGAAAAGAGCTAAAAAGTATTGAGAGCTGAAATAAAATATTTTGGTGCTCCTATACAAAAGCGTTTCTTTTTCAGTCGTTTTGCTGACCCAAATATTTCAGTTTGACTTCTGCAGTTCTATCACATTACCCAGGAAACCACACCACCAGTAATAGTTGGTGTCTGATGATCCTTTTCTGCTTTTAGTCTAGATTTCCTGGCAGATGTGTATATTTTATCATTTACTCAGAATTAAGAGGCACCTTAGTTTATTGAACAACTGTGGTAATAGTATGACTGCAGTGCATTATTTTATCTGAATAATTATTTTTTGGAAGCCACAGGTAAGTTGCAAGAGAATAATGAGGCATGATAGTTTAAGAGATCTTTTAGGAAAAATAACATTTCCATTAGCATTTTATGCATCTTTCTCTGAGTTGTATATTTCTACTGTCAAAAGCTTCTATTTTTCTTTTTTTTGTTTCTTAGAAACTGTAATTATAAATTTCACTTCAATTCAATACATCTTTGTTTTCCTACCTCCATTCTTAAAATTTGTGCATCTACATCTGAAATTAATTGCACAGTTTATTACTTTTCTATAAATGATTCCATATTTACCAACTTCTTGTTGTATGTTCAAATCTGTTTCCACAAGGAAAGCATTTTCTTTATAGCACATAAGTAATAGAAAAGAATATAACAAAATCAACGAGCTTTAGAAGCTGGAGATAGGGTTTGAAGATTGAACATCATGCAATTATGAACCATGTATGCCAATGCTATTGTATATGTCAGCATGCAATACTTTTCTCAAATTTTAACCCTTCAGTAACTCAAGGAATCACAGAATTATAAAATAGTTAGGGGTGGGAAGGACATCTGGAGGTTGCCTTCTCTAAGGCCAACTTTAAAGTAAAATTACTGGACCTCATCTCAGTTGAGTTTGAACATCTCTGATGTGGACTCTAAAAATTCTCTGAGTAATGTCTCTTACTGTTTGAGCAATCTCAGTGTGAAGAATTTTTTCCTTATATCTAAACACAATCTCCCTTGCTACAATCTGCATTCGTTCCTTCTGTCCCTTTCATCTCCAAAAAAATATTGCCTCTATCATCTACACCCTCTCACTACACAGTCTTCCTACCTAAATTCTCACCATAGCTTTCTCTTCGCCAAGCTGAATATATCTTGCTTTCTCAGCCTCTCCTTGCATATCATATGCTCCAGACCTGTGACCATCTTGGTGGTCTTCCAGGGACTGATCTGCTTTATCTTAGTGTTTCATTAGCTATAAGGTGTTCTAAGTTTATTGTGTTGTCAATAGCATCATGAGTGTCAATGACAATAGAAATCCGTATAATAGAAAGCAGACTGTGAAAACATGTAAACAAGACTGGTTGGAAGTGTCCTCTTCTCTGTTTCTTGTCTCCCTTGGAGACTATATTGTAATTCTAAAATTCTATTGGTAGAAAGTGGAGAGGGAACTCTCTGTTGGAGACATGCCTCAAGATTTTCATTTATTCAAGGCTGATATCTGCCTTCAGAGACCCTTTGATTTATAAGGAAAAGTGACCTGGAAGCTTTATAATTTTGAATATAATTTAACAAAGATATTTGTTAGCTTAATTATTGTATCACGTCCTCTACAGCATGCGTGCTGTATAGTTGGTATACGAGTGTCAGCTGTATTTATATTTCATTAATTTGTAATCTTAGATTTCTTCAATATTAATCACCATTGTCAGCTCTGCTATCAAAATTAAATTTTATCATATTTTTAATATTAGTAGTACAACTTTCTCCTTTATTAAGAATCATCGGGTAAACAACAGTTTCAGTTGGCATGTCTTTTCAGCATCAGGTGTAGTAATTTCTCATATGGTTTATGAGGGAAGCTAGTTCCTTTAACAATAAATGCTACAATAATAAAAAAATAATGAAATGTAAAGATACTATTGGCTTAGTAGTCCCGTTGGGGTGTGAATATTCGTAATTGCCTTAGTCACTCTCAGTTCTTTTCCTTTTTGGCTATATTCTTCTGTCTTCAAATTGTTCATCCTCTCAATTCAGAGAAAAACACATTTCTCTTTCTCATTTCACTGAATGGTTCTACTTAAGCACTCCTCTAAACAGCACAATCTCTATCAGCAGAATAATAAAGCAAAGCCTCATAAGAGATAAAGTACTGCTATTTTTATAAATGCAAACTGGATTAAAATTCAGAGTCCTGGTATGATCTCTACTTATAAACTTTCAGGGTCTGCCAGAAGAAAATAGCTTATTAATGTATTTCAAAGCTCTCACTTGCACATAGTACACAGCCAATAAAAAAAAGTAATTCCCATGTGAATCATAAACAAGAAGAAAATGAAGCTACAGCAATGCTTAATGTTCCAGGTTTTAAATTTAGCTCAATCTTAGGTCAATACAAAAGAATAATCACTTTTAATTTTTTGTGCTTAGGTTTCACTAAATTTATAGGTTTCCGCAGGATTAATTTTACATTGGGAAGAAAGTTTGATCAGCAATTATGTTCCTTAATGTTGCTTTGCAAAGGTTTTGTCTGACTGATTGTTCGATGAATTTTAGGCTTGCCTTGGTTCCAGGGAGAAATGAACCAAAACAAGAGGTGGTAATCTCCTCACTGATACTGAATCCAACACTCTAGCTGCCACCTGGAGCTTGCTGGTATAATGTATTATGCCTGTTGTGAATGTTGTCAGTTTGAGAGAGTCTTCAGGGGTGGAAATCAGAGTATTTGGGGCTGAAGGAGCTGTCTTGCTACTGAAGAGAAAGGCACAGCTGTAGTTCCATCTCATTTACAATCTATCTAGCAAATGCAGCCTCGTTTATTTATAGCCTTTAATGCAATAAAGTAACTAATTTGGGGGAAAAAAAACCAAACCCACAACAAATTATTGGTCTCAAAATGTCTGGCTGCTGATCATAAGCTTCTCTCTTGGTGATTTCTAACCAGAACATTCACGCATATGTTAGTGAGAGAACTAAGAGCAATCAAAAATATCTTGAGGAAGTGAAGCAGGATAGAAATTAACAAATAAGCTCACATTCAAACTATTTTATTGTTCCAGGAAGACTACTGAAGTGGGAACCCTGTAAATGAACTTTGAGGATTACTGCCTCTGTTCTCTATTTGATATAGTTCACAGCATTTTCAAATTGGGATATTAAAAGGGAGGGATTTTTATTATTTTTTTTTTAAAAGGCTGAGACAGAGCCCTTAATCTGCAGTCATAATCTTTGTTATGGTAGAATCCATGGGGAGATTCATGCAGAAATACTGGGTGTTTACACTATAAACTAAATTATATAGTGTTTTGTTTTGTTTTGTTTTAATCAACACTGCTTTAGTGTGAATCAAGCTTGTTGGATTCCACCTGTTGTCTAATCTCTATATTAGAAAATTACAAATTTAAGTCCCAGTATGGGGGCTGGGCAGTTTACAAAACTCAGTTGTTCCTCACAGATTTGCGTCATTATCTTGCTGTTGACTGTTTTTTGCATTTAATGATTTCCAGTTTTCATTTCTGTTTCTTTTCAGAGTTCAAATAAATGAACATTACATAGGGCAGTTTATCTGCCTTTTTTCTTTGAAGGCTGGACCTTCCTTTCCTGCCCCTCAAATGTGTCTCAGTGGTCACATGGTGTGCTTTGTTATTAAAAGCAACAGTGGCTGTATGCATTTCTTTAACAACTAATGCTCTTTAATTGGATATGGACTTAACAGAGGAAAATCTATTGTGGTATTCTGCCTTAAAAATATGTTCTCAATTGAAGTCCCAGCTATATTTTGAAAAGAACCTACATGCTCAGGGAAATGCCTTGGGGCTGCATATTAACATTCTCCACTGACAATTATGAAGTTGCCAAAGTTAGCTAATCTTCATGTAGCAACAGCACAAAATTAAATATTTTTTTACCCTTCCATTCTAGAGAATAGGAGTCTAGGAAGAAGACTAGTCTGCAGAACACTTGAATCATGTGGGTTCCAGTAAACAAGGAAAACTAGATTACTTGTTTTGAGGGCCATTGGAATATCAAGAAGAAAAAAGCCTCTTATTTCAAAGGGCAAAATTAGTGAGTATGCTTGCAATTATTTTCAAAATTGACCAAAAATAGTGGGAAAACTACAAGACATTTTTTCTTGAGTATTTGAGTGCTGTGATATTTAAACTGAAAGGGATTTCTTTTCTGGTTTTAGAGTCATTTGTTGTGCATGCTGCCAAACCGTGAGGCTGTTTTGTTATTGCAGGCATCTTGAAAGCAAGACAGCCTATGACTAACGAGTATATCACACCAATTTCTTTCTATCAGTTCGTTTTCTTTAGGATGAAGTCTCCTGTCCTACTGTTTTAAGGAAGCAATAGAGCTTGTCTGCTTAACAACAAAGGAATATTATTTCAGGAAGGATCATTTACTCCAGTGAATCTTTATTGGACACTGCAGTGTCCCACTTTTACATCATGGAGATATGATGCTGTTTAGCAGCCTATTAGGAATTGCAAGTGTAGTTAAATGATATCAAGTTGTTTAAGAAACATAAGAGAAGATGGAGACACTAAGACCAAGGAAGATGCCAGAGAAAGGATAAGACAGAATGATGAACAGTTTCCATAGAGTAACAAATCATCTGTTTTATTCAACTTAGTGGGTAAAGGAGGAGGTTGCTCCTCAGTGAAGCCTGTAGGAATTTGAAGCTGGTACCTCTGCTGGGACAAGGAGAAGAAATGCCATTGGGAAACTACTGAAAACCAGCAGTAACATTTTTCTGGCTGAAATCATCAGAGACAGCACAGAAGCAGGACTGAGGAGAGGTGCAAGCTACACGGTGAAAGTGATCAAAGCATCAGAACTCCTGAAGGGTGCAGAAAGCTTGGTTCTGTTTATTTATTTGTTTGTTTTATTGTTGTTTTTTTTTTTTTTTAACGTAAAATGAAGGAGGGAAGAAGGGACTAAGATTCCAGGTAGGTCCCAAACTAAGTTCTAGAGATCCTCTCCTGGTATCACTTGATCTCTGAGAAGGGTTAATGGGCAAACAAAATGCCTCCTCCCTGCTCCTTGTTCCCATACTATTGCTCCTGTGTTCAGTCTATGCAGTGGCTATCCTTGGGCAGTGCAGCTGACAATATAGCTCATCTGCCTGAAGGTGTTAAATCTCCACTTCTTTCAGCTTTGTTGCTGAAAATAGCCTGTCCTGAAATCACTATTAACCCTGAGAAGTGGGTGGTACAATAGAATCAGTAATGTGAGAAACAGAGCTATATAACATATGTACAAAGCTGTATATAACAATATATTCTTATTGGTATAGTTAATTAGAAAACAACAAAAACAAACAAACAACAGACCTTCATCTGCCAATGGGAATCCAAGTCTTCAGTAATTGTTGGATTAAGTACTGAGTACCTTTTCTACAAGGATATTCTTTTTGCCTACTGAAAGTTAAGTGTTTCAGTGAATTATTTCCATAATGTGGTCTTGGGAAATATTTACTCTATGTAGAAAACACCTGTGAAGTGTACCATTCGAAACAATTAGGATGTTTAGTCATACAACTATTGCACACAACAAGATACTGACAAAACTAATGGAAAAGATTTTATCAAAATGACTTTTTTGTTACTTGAAAGGCAGGAAATTATAGCAAGGGCCACAAAGAAGAGAATTATATGTTGTCACCATTTATGTTACTCAGAAGTTGTGTTTTTTCTCGCTCAGTATAGCAGCAAATCCAAAGAAAAAAGCTACATACAAACACTGCATAATTCCAGATAAAACTACATTCTGAACTTCAAGGAAAAGTCTGAAATACTGAACCTTCATGACCTCTTATTTCCTTGTGAGTGTCTGAGTGATTGTGTCTAGATCAGACACAGAACATGCTTACATTTATTCAGGACCTGGGACATGAAATAGCACTTCTGTATGGCAGAGGGAAAGCATCCATGCAAGCACCATGAATCTACCAAAAAGCACTGTAAATGCTGAAGTGAACTTCAGAAGTTATACAGCTGCTTCTACAACTCTTTCTCTGGAAAGTTAGTCAGAACAGAACAAAGTGACTGTTTGCACTTTCAGGTTAGGCATTTGAAGTACCTGTAATATGCCTACAAAAAGAGTTGCATGTTAATGACATATGCTTACTATGCCTGCCTTTACGTCTGGAATCAAGTAGGCTTTTTCTAAAGTCATAAATTACATTGTTTAACTGGAATCTGTTTTAAAATCAATTCAGTTAACTCAGTGCCTCTGATTTCACTAGTGCAAATCTAACAGGAAAAAAACAGGTTTAAACTAATTAAAGAGTATATAGGAGTTTACAAACTATATAGGAGCTTGTTTTTCATAGAAGGAGGGTAACTAGAATTAGTGGGACAGTTTTCTCAGTCTTGCTCCTGTTTGCATCATGTCTCACTGAAGGTCATTTGTTCTCATGAGCATTAAATTCAGAAACCATTCCTTTAAAATTTCCATTTCAATGCATTGAGAATCACTTTCACTTACCAAGTGATACAGTTCGGGATTGCATGAAATTGCTGCCAAAAGGGAGTGACACCCTGGGATGTTTATCTCATTTATAATCCCTTAAGTACTTCAGAAGAAGCATACTGAAATCTCAGAGAGATGCTCTGTTCATTATCATGTTCAGAAACTGGTATTGCAGCTAGCATGAGAAGGCCAAAGATGGCATTTAGCAGCTCTGATGTCACATCACATAACAAAATACTTCTCTCTTCCCCAGGTGTACTGCCTCCAGCATTCATTGTGCATCAAAACTACCAACAATCTCATAAGAACAAGACTCTTTATTCATAATATTATATTACACAGTATGCAGCGACAGCCATGAGTAATTGCTGTAAACATTTCTGTTCTGCAATCAACAAACTTGTACCATGTTCATTATAGCCATTTTCATTATATTTGAATTTATCTTTAAAAAAAACCCTTTTTTAAAACACTGTCTCTTTTAAACTCTCTCTCATGCTTATACCTTTATCTCATTTATCATCAGGAAAATTCTATGCAGTGTTCATTTATGTCTGTGTCCGCTTTGTGGATGTGGTTGACAAGAAGCCCCTAAAAGTGTAGCTGTTGATAACTGTATGACATTTCACTACAGAAGGTACTAAGAACCTACAGTCCTTTCAGGACTTTGACTTTCCATCTCACCATAAAGACACAGAATCATTGGGAAATGATCTTTAAGATCATCAAACCCAACCACTCACCTAGCACTAAAAGTCCACTGCTAAGCCATGTCCCAAGCTACGCATCCATCTTTTCAAAATCTCCAGGTATGGGGACAGGGCCATCTCTCTGGGCAACCCATTCCAATGTCTAACCATCCAGTACAGTGAAGAAATTCTCCTTGGTATTCAATTTGAATCTCATGTGGAGCAACTTGAGGCCATTACTTCATGTCCATTCACTTGTCACCTGAGAAGAGAGAACAACACCCTCATCATCACATCCTCCCTTCAGTTAGTTGTAGAGAGCATTGAGGCCTTCTCTTGGCCTCCTCTTCTTCAGATTAAACAGTATTGTATTTCAGCCCCTTCACAACTCTGTTGCTCTTCTCTGCACATGCTTGAGCAACTCATTATTCTTATAGTGAGGGGCCCAAATCCAAACACAGTTCTCATCAGGTGTGGTCTCATCAGGGCAGAGTACAGAGGGACAGTCACTTCCTGCTTCCCCAGTCCTGCTGGTCATGCTATTTTTGATACAAGCCCAGTTATTATCTTTGGCCTTCTTGGCCATCCTTTATTTTCTCTAAGAGACGTAAAATTAGAAAAATATATTCCCAAAATATTTTATTCTGTTAATGACATACAGGAAAGAACTGGAAGGACTGTGTTCGTATTTAGTCCCCAAACCATTGTCATGCAAGTCCAAGTGCTCTAAAACCTTCAGTATAGCACCTTCTTGCTTTTATTGGTAATAACAATTTCCTTACTGAATTTAGCAAGAGAAAGGCAGACCTTCAATGGAATAGATCATCTAGAAGCATTTTTTTTAAGGTCAGCAGCAATGAAATGAAAAACATACCTGCTGTCATTGTTACCATACCAATACACTTTTTTTTTTTAAGATAACC
The DNA here is from genome assembly GCF_026119805.1 of Tympanuchus pallidicinctus. NCBI lineage: Eukaryota > Metazoa > Chordata > Aves > Galliformes > Phasianidae > Tympanuchus > Tympanuchus pallidicinctus. The sequence goes on from NW_026294802.1 coordinate 25,163,251, forward strand.
TCTGCGATACCAATGTAATGGACACCAAATCACTAGTAACATGTTGCTTCAAGTTCTTCCTAAACCTGACAGTGTTTCATTACAGATGTTGGAACTTAATTAGTATATAATGCAAAGCCATTGTCACATACCATTTTGCTTTCCATTATTAAAATAAGTTAGAGATGGTTCTTGAAACTTGGATGAAACTCTCACTTCCTGTGGTCTAAACTTATTAAGCTATCTTCTTGGGAGAAAACAATACAGCCATATCAGCAAGGCTGACATTTATTTTAAACTTCTGCTCTAAAAACTGCAGTTAGCAAGGTCAAAAAGCTTTGGGTAAATTATGGGACTAAAATTCTTAAGATGATTTGCAATAGTGATTTGTTATGGAGCCAAAATTGTATTGTCAAGGAGGAAGCAGATATGTAGTGAATATGAGCAAAATACAGTTCATCTATTTTACATGCTGTCAAGTGTTAAAGGCAGAAATGATTCAGAACTGTACAAATGCCCAGTTCTGAAACTGTAGGGATTATTTTCTCTTGTATCAACCTTTGAGAAAAAATAGCTTTGCGTATGGCTAGTGTGTGGAGAAAACTATTTGTTTTTTCCCTCCCTAAAATGGGAAATGATTATCCCGAGTTTAATTAAACTGCAGTGAATAACTGAGATGCATGAGAATAAATTTGTTTGAAAAGAATGAGTCTAAGTATTTAAAACTATCTCCTCAGTGAATCTCCTCTGAGATTACCTCTGCTCTCTTCCAAGCAATGGAGGATACACAGGTCTTTTTTTTTTTTTTTGCACTCTACAGGTGTACAGGAGGTGTATCTCGTCATTGCCCTTGAAGAGCTGTTGCAGAATGCATCAGAAGGAGTTGAGAGAAGTCTCCGAGAGGCTTGAAGACAGCATGGACATGCAAGTTTGGATGAAAACTGCATCCTGAACTCCCAGAAAAGAGAGCTGAGAAATCTATAAGGAAGCTGCTTTCATCCTTTGAGGAGATTTGTACTTCGACCTCACACAGTGCACGCTGAACAGACAACTAAGATGCCAGTTCTAAAAATGTTCCTTCCTTTTCTGTACTGTTAAGCTACTGCTAAATAATCCAGTAATTCTGCTGAAATACGGCATGCAGTACAGGAAAGCAAACTCTCAGAGTTCCTCTTTATCATTTCACCAAAGCTCAGAACAGAGCCCCCAGGGAAGCAGGATGCCTGTGCTCTGACCCTGCTGGAGCAGAGTGGAGAGACTGAGCTGTGGTTGAGTCACCCCATTTGAAAACCAATCTATATCTAATTAGTGAACCCTTGCAATAGCCCTGGGAGGTATATAAATATCGCTGCTCTGTTTTACAGGAAACTGAGATGAGAGGGGATGAATTCTGGGATGAAGGGGATGAGTTATAAAAAATGCCATTAACCAGTTAAATGAAGGCAAATTAGCCACTAATGTGCTTTGATTGTGCCTTATAAACTACAACTTATACCCCACCTGATTACAATTTCAGCTTACATGCTCATGCTACAGAGTATTTTTTGCATTTACTTTTTTTTTATCCTGTATTTACTTTTTTTTATCCAGTTCTTTACAGTTTAGTTAACTTTCACAGCCTACTAACTTTAGGAGTGCTCTCCATTCCCAAACCAAAGGAAAGTCACTGGTTTGCTGATAACTAGGCATCTATCTACTCACTTCTGATTCCTGGAAAGTATGTAATGCAAGATGAAATAAATAGCATCTCAACACAGCACAACAGAGCAAGTGAGGTGCAAATATAGGTACGCTGGTAATGTTTATTAATGGAGGGTGAAGGGGCTTTTTTTGGCTTCTCGTAAAGCAGAATATAAAACAAAATAAATACAATAATATGAAGGAAAAAATTTGTGCTCTGAATAATATTGGACTCATCAGTCTCTTGGTTGATTGTGAATTTGGCTAATCAACTTACTGAATGATCATTTGAGCATTTAAAAATATATGTCTTTTAGGAAGCAAAGTAATATCTGTTGTTTTGTGATTTTCTTGGGGCTATGTGGTGAATCCAGAATCAGATTCGATAAGAACCAGAATGCTTTGCTGTTAAGATGACAATGCTGCATATATAATCATATGAGAATACCATGTGTTTCTTGCCACTGCTCAATCCAGAACACCGTATTTTTTTTGCACTCTCTGCCTTCATTATTTAGCAAAAAGAATTTTTTTTTCCTTTGAGTGGATTTCACTTGAATGTAACCAGAAGACTCACAACTGATTTTGAGCATCTTGGAGGAACCTATTAGACAAATAAAGTGCACTTTGGGGTTTCCATATTGCCAAATTGAAGGGAAGACATTTTCAAATTGGTACATGCTTGGGAATGCTAATAAGCAGTCTTGGATATATGACTAAAGAGAGGAGTTAGAGTGCTAGTGGGTAGTCATCCTCCCCAGACTGTCTGCCTAACAGTAGATAAAATATATATTTTCATTGAAAAAGCTTCTTCCTCTGTACAGGGTTTTCCTCTTCCTTTTCCTTTTGTTAAAACAAACAAACAAACAAACTTTAATGTTCCTTGTCCCTTTTCTTTTCCTTTGAACTAGTAATTGGGAAATAACTCCATATAATTTTAAATTTGAACTAGTAATTGGGAAATAACTCCATATATTTTTAAATATTCGTATATATCTTTGACACCACTGAAATTTCCTCCCATGCATATAGTCCAGTCTGTCTTACTACTGTTTTTATCTCTAAGATAAAGACCTTTAAGACTTGATGACAGCTCAGCACCACTAGTAAATCCCTGTGCTTTACTAGTGTTATACTGGAAGTTCTTCCAGGCCTGAAGTATTCTATATTTGCCTCCCTCAAAATGATGCTATCAACCTGTAAGATGAAGAACATCCTAAGATGCCAACTGGAAAAGCCTAAATGTTTACTGGCAGTATGTCTCTTTTAGAACCCTTGTAGGTGAATTATATGCAGATATAAAGAGATCTTATTGATGCCTCTATAATCAATGTTATGAAAAGATAGGGTCCAAATATGAGAGACTGTAAAGAAATAAAAAATGAAAATGTCAGCATGGAAAAAAGATAGGAAGATTTAAAAATATTTGTAAAACAGGAAAGAGAGGATTAATTAAGAGCATGGAGATTTTCAATTATCTTTATTATGGGAGTTTATATTGATCAAACATTGGGAAAAAAATTAATGGACCAAAAAAAAAAAAAAAGAAAGAAAGAAAGAAAAAAGAAATTAACACAAAACTGCTGAGTGAACAACGAAATTATAGTTTCTTGGTCTTGGACCATTAAAAAGAAAAACCTGTATCATCCAAGGTTAAAAGTGATGTAAAACTCCTAAGTGGCCATAACTGTTCAAACAGGAAGGAATGATGGAGTAGTTCAATTACACCAAACATAAATTAAATACATTTGTCAATGAATTCTAATGGCAGGATATAGTGACTTTGACTGTGAAGTCTCCAGAAGTAACTTTTCATGTATATTGACTGGAAGTTTGAGCAGTATTCATTATACGGAGGAATCTTTCAGAAGACAGTATCACCTTGTAGTTTTCCTACAACAGACATTATAATGAGAACCATTAGTTCTTCTAAATATAGCATCCATACTTTGCTTTCAACAAAATGGTTATCTCATTGTTTTAAAATGAATTGGTTCCAAACTTTATTTCTTTGTATAAAAATATGTATATGTTATATATTACATCGTTGAATATGATTTTACAGACCATTAAAGATTTACAGATCTGCTATTGCTTTCGTGAAATCTGTTTTAGTCATAATAGAAATGGTCATGTTAAACAGTCTTTTGAAAGTGATCATGGTAATGCATCTAACTTTATTGAAGTTGTCTTATGAACTTAACATTATTTGCTAGTCTCTTTTCAGATCAGAAAACAAGTTCCTTCTGTCATCATTCCATTACTTTTTTAAAAAGAGATCTGACAAGCATAAACATTCTCCTTATCGAACTCCTGATTGAGAACTGAACTTCTGCACTGCCAGATAACTGCTTATCTTCAAGCAATATAGCATTTATAAAAATGTAGCTGGTTGCAGTTATTAAAAATTACATCTGCTGAAGCCTCAGAATACACCATATTTTATTACAAGACTGCGTCTTCTAGAAAGATACTTTCTAGTTTGGGAACTGCTGTATCATTGTTCAACTGTGAGAGAGTACAGGGTACTATGTGCACCCACACTCATATCCAGGACCTCTTACCTAACTAAATTGTTTTTGTAGCATGATTCTGAAGAAAAGAGACAATGAGAATAAAGCATGCAAAGATAAAAAATGTTGCTCTTGAAATACTAACTACCATAGGAGTTCACTGGAATTATCTTTTAAAGTCAAGTTATTGTAGCCTTTGTGCTCCAATAGTGTTGATGCTATTTCTACAATGTCAAATTCTTAATTTAAAGGCATCAAATGTACTGTATTTGTATCACTAATTCATGATAACTACAGCTAAAGCAAGGAGACTAAGTTCTAAGTCATAAGCTTCAGAAATCATATTTAGGAACAGTAGAAAGTTCAGATTTCACCCCCTTTAAAGGTCAAAAAGAAATAAATAAAATAAGACACAGCCCTGAACTTTTATTAAAGTGAGATTTTGCCTTTTTATGGTATTTTTACCTGAGACCTGTACAAACATTAATAACATTTACGCTCTGTATGCCTCACAGTCTCCGTTTTACAGATAGAAGAACAGGAATAGAAAAAGTTACTTCTAAACTCTCAGTGGTACTCCTTAGATGCTACTAAGACAGCATTGCTTTGTTTGAGGTATTACAGAATAAACAAAATTCCCAATAAATTTCACAGAAAAGATGAATAATCCATTACTAATGGAGGCAGATCTGAAGTTGCTGAAGATGCACCCTTAGAAATTAACCATCATGTGCAGTCATTCACTGGCAATAGGAGTAGGACTAGAAAGTTCTATTTGAATTTTTGTCTTAGAATTCACACTGAGGAATGATTCAGCACATAACAAACAGTGGAACAGATAGTGTACTCTCTGTATATACAAAATAAAGATTGATTTGCTCTTTGGGTTTAGTTTGCTTAGTGCAAAAATCAATTTAACCCAGATTATTCTGAATAGTCAGCCTCTTTGAAGCCAAGCCAATTGAGACTAACCCAGACAGTAGGTTAAATCCAACAGCTTGTATTGGCACTTTGTAAAATATCAGTGTGCTAATTTTGCTCCTTAACTTGTACACAGAGCTCTCTTAAAAACATATTTTTATCTAGATCACTACTGTACTTGATAGAAAAAAAGAACAAAAAACCACATGTGTTTGTACCTTGCAGCAGAATATGCTGTAGGTACACTTCAACTGTGTCAGAGCACACATATCCATGAGTATAAATGTAAGAAACACCAACTGCATCAAATTGATGGTCTATCTAGCCTTCTATTCTGTCTGGCACAGGTAAAATTACTTAGGAAGAACATACAACCCTTACCATTTCCACTGCTGGTCTCCCAGCACTCATGATAAATTAGCAGATGATGCTAGAAGGTATATGTGTGAGCATCCCGCTTTAGTATCTGTTTATGAATTTATTAAATTTTTCATGAACTTTATGAGGGAACTGGGGCTGTTTGGACTGGAGAAGAGGAGGCCCAAGGGAGACATTATTGCTCTTTACAGCTGCCTGAAAGGAGGTTGTGATAAGGTGGAGGTTGGCCTCTTCTCCCACATAACCAGCAATACAGCTGAAGAGAATGGCCTTAAGTTGCACCAGGGAAGGTTCAGATGGGACATGAAGAAAAATTTCTTCTCCTAAAGTGTTGTCGTGTGCTGGAACAGGCTGCCAAGGGAGGTGGTGGAATCAGCATCCCTGGAGGTGTTCAAGAAGTGTTTAGATGTACAAAGAGTCGTGGCTTAGTGGGGAAATATTGGTGGTAGGTATACAGTTGGGCTAAATGACCTTGGAGGCCTTCTCCAACCTTGGACAGAAACTATCCTTTACTTTTACCCTTTACTTTTTTATCCTAGTTTAAGGCAGATAATTCCCTCAGTATTTCCATAGCCTCTCTGGATACACTCATGAGTTTCAAATAAGAGATCAGCAGCACTTTAAAAATGGTAGATAGGCCAAAGTGGTAGTGGTGTATATTTTATTGGAGCATTGGCTTTAATGTCAGTTTATCAGTTTCTTTTTCCCAAACTTGTTTTTCACTAGAATATAATAATTTTGATCTCTTCATACTGTCACGTCTTCTTGGTGAAGCTTGAAAATATCACAGGGCTAAATTAGATCTTAGTTTACCTTTAAATAGACTCAAGCATCCCTAAGACAAATGTTGTTTAAATATGGAGCAGACAAGGTCTCTCTGGAAAAAATATTTGGATCTCCAATGAAGCCACAGCAATGTTTTCCATTTCTTCATTAATTCAATATTCAAGTGCCAGATTAAAAATGACTCCTGCTTTCCCTCACAAGGACTACTTTAAAGTGAAAATAACTCTAAATTACAAGACAATAATTTATCTCAGGGTGTCTGCTACATTTTAATCCTATTTATGACTCCTTTTTTCCTATTTGCACCATTCTTCAGTGGTATTCATATGCTTTCTAAAAGTTGTTCACATCATTAGATTTCTGTGGTCAACCTACAGGGCAAAAGTAGATGAATGTGGAAACCAAAAGTTCATCTACCTTACCTGACATGCCTGATGGCTATAGCATTTATACAAGTTCAGGTAAATCAACCATACTAGGGAGTCATACCACAGAATTAGTACAGTGTAGCTTTTTCACAGTCATGAGAAGTAGTTGACCGTTCCTCAGCTCACAGCAGCACCTGTTCTAAATAAAATAGGATCCTACTGAAGTAGTGAAATTTTACCAACCTCTTAATCTGTAGAGAAAAATGCCCCTCTCCAGCACAAAGAATGTAGAAACCCAAATAAAAGTGGAGGAGAGAGACTGTGGAATATGATATTGAGAGCATTCCTCTTGAAACCATCAGGAACTGTCCACCATACAGGCAAGTGGGTAAAGCCCTTCATCCACTTAGCTTCCATAGCCTCACTTCCATCTTAGTCTTCAAAATGGGAATATCCACCTATACACATATCCACAACACAGATGAGCCAAATCCTGTAGGTTTTCAGGACTTGACATGATGGTGTGAAACTTGTTAATTCCTTACATTTTTCTAATGACTGACATGAAAATTTCTCTTACATACTCCAGTACTAAAAGAGTACTCCAATACTAACAGTGCTTTCTCTTTTAAAAATACTTTTTTGAAGAGAAAGAGCAGTTCTTCAAATTTCTAGCTACTCAAAAAATTGGAGAGGAAAGATACCATTTTCTATGAGAAAAGAAGAATCAAATCATCATTTTCACCATTCTGCAGGGGAAATGGAAAAGTACAACACCAGTGAAGCATCCATTCTGTACTGAACCACAGTTTGTTTTGCCAAACATTCTGCAGAACTTGAAACACAAAACTGAAAAAAACAGTTCCCGGCACATGCCCCCCTCCAAATCTTTTAAGGATTTTATGATAAACTTAACATGGAAGTGCCATTCTCAGTACTTTTTTGAGTAGGAAAATTCCCAGGGGGAAAAAGATGTATATAGTGAGACTCAAATTAGAAATCTTGTTGTCAGGTAGCAGGATAGAGATTTCAAATTGATCTATTGAAGTCCAGAGAGTTTCTTTGAGTTAAAGCTAAGGAAAAAAAAAAAAAATTAAGAAGAGGAAAAGTACTCTAAATTTACGTGGAGCTGTAGGACGTAAATCCAATCTACTTCAATAGTTTTTGTAGACAGTCATTTGGAAGAGGAATGCTATTGCCATGAATTGTTTAGTTTTCTGTAGCCTGTGGGGGAAAAAAAAAAAAAAGAGTAGAATTTGTTGTTGTTGTTGTTTCTTTTGTAGTTGTTCTTATTGCTTGTTTCTTTACCTTAACTCAGTACCATGATTGCTTCTAAAGAGAGAAAATATGTTGTAAAATCGTATGAAAGCCATGTTGATCTGGTCTGTTGTGCTTTCTTTTTAGGGACAGCTCCATACTTGTTTCCTTTCGCTCCTGCCTCATAAATATATGATGATTTAAAATGTGCAATATGAGGACATTAATAAGAATTATGTATAGGATAGAAGGGGGCAACAGGAGGCAAACCTCGCTGTGTAGAAACTGCTGAGTCTTAGAAATACTTAGGACCATATTTCTTTTCTGCTGTCACGAGTAACTGCTTGGAACTGTTCTCTCCTGAGGGTGCAAGGTAAGGATGGCTACATTCTTTACTTACAATCTGTAGCTAGATAAGCTGGTAAAAAAAGTGTACCAATTCTCAGTTAATGACACTAAAACAAGACTGAGCCAAAGACATAAAAGTTATGCTTGGTCTTGAATTTTTATAAAATTGATTCAGATAGTCTGACCTAAGCATTGTGATTAACATAGCTGAATTCAAGGAGCTTATATTCAGAGCAAACTTTGATATTGAAACTAAACTAAAATTGATTTTGTAATGGGAAAGCTTTGCATTCCCTCCTCAGTTAAAAAATCTCACTTCATACTAAGTAGCCTGGGTTTGACAAGTCAAGGAAATCAAATCATTTATTTGTGATGGCAGACAAGCTCATAATGAAGGAGAACTATGTGGACACAAGATTATTGATAACAATAAAAAAATGTATTACACACGATGTATTATTCTTTCCTTTGCACTTGTACATTGCTAGGCAACTAAAAATGGATGAATAATAGATTTTAGCTGTATATCTATACCGTTCATTTGGAGAATTATGAAATGGATTTCTGAAAAACAAACATTGTGTTTCTGATCAGGGTCTAATATGGCTTTACTGCTACTGAGGACAAGAAAATGTATTATATCCAATACTACAGATTTTGTTTATGAAAATCACAGTACACTTGTATGACTTTTAAAATAACTCAGTTTTCTGTTTAGTAATAGAACAGTTTTTTAAGCAGATTTTCATGCTCTAATTTTTTATTCACCGTATTGTAGCATACAAGTTATGTATTTTACTTCATGAAATAATGAGAGAGCATAGTTACTCAGCACTTATATTAAAAGCATTCATAAAATTTACTTCAGTTGGGATTGTTTGTATTTCTAACAGGTGGTAACTCTTTTTGCTTGAGTAGGTAACTTAATGACTTCTCTGTCATTTAAGATCCACTGCCATTCAGCATCCATTACCTTTAATACATGCTTTAGCAGAAGTTTAACTTCTTAGTTCTAACCTTGGTGCAACAGTAAGGGAAGAATGACTGCTACCATAATGTAGGCAGTGGTTGATAATTTACACTTTACACATAGCCTACTGCTCCTTAAAAAAAAATAATAATAAAAATAAAATAAAATAAAATAAAAAAGAAGTAAAGAGAAAGGAAAAAAATCCAATCCCTTGATAATTAGTACCTTTTGTCAAAGCTTCAGTTACAGTTTGATGAGAAAATATTCCTAAATGTCAAGAACCATGCAGTCTGATAAATATGGATGACATTTAAAAAGCAGAGGAGGTAGTTCTACAAAAGCAGAAGCAGAAGAAGCAAAAAGAAATGTAATATGTATTTATGGAAAGAAAGTTTTTCCACCATGTATTCTCCTTATATATTGACTGTTTTGTACTCCTGGTTCTTCTTTTCAAGAGCCTGTGAAGTCTTTGTCTCACATCAAATGCCTTATCTGCATTTCTTCATTATAAAACAGCACACTTGAACAGCCCAGATCCTTCCACTCAGTATAACTGATTGAGAAGATGGAGTCAGAGAATCCTCCAAATATTTTAATTCTTCAGAGTTGTTTAAATTTAGCAAAAAATGACACCCTGAGAAAATGAAATGGCAAGTACTTGGAAATTGCTAACTGTGATATAGATCAATCACAGCCCTTGGTGATTACTCGTTAAACAAGTCTGTCTCACAAGCAGAGTCAAAGGAATTGACCTTCTGAATATTAACAAACAGAAGGCAAGATTCTCCACAGACAAAGCTTCTTTAGCAGATGGAATTAGAAATCTACATTCTCCATATTTACCACACTCAGAGTACTAGTATTTTCATTTCTAAAGACTTTGTTGGAACAAGACTCATTAAGAAAGCTATAAAGGAATGAAATATTATCGTTTAATGAACACCTAATTGAAAACTAATGTGCAATGAGAAAGAAACTTTGTTTATTGTTCTGATGGTAGGATTAGAAATGTGTCTGACTACAATGACAGTATGTGTAAGATAGGATGACATAGATTCATCATCTTCACTTCCAGATCTATCAACCTGTCAGATTTGAGAGCATCAAGAATGTAAATGCAGTTGAACAATAAGTCCCCCTCTTAAACAACCAACACTGAGATGGTCCAGGTACTCCACCACTGTATTACTATAGTTGCTTGGGTTTACTTGGGTGACGGTAGTAAAAAAAAAACAGATCCTATCCACACTGTTAACTGTAGAGTAGATTAACTATACTACCTGGAGGGTGTTTGAACTCTGTGAGGTTCCCCACTCTCTGAGCTGCTCAAGTAAGGCTACTTCTCTCAGACTTCTGAGACTGTGAGGATAAAATTCAAAAAATACATTTATTTCTTAGATAGTTTGAATATCAAACAATGTAAAATATATCTCACTCAAATTACTGTGTTAATGAGTCTTGCCCCTTATTTTAAAGCGATACTGACATAGCATTCAGATGAAGGCAGTAGTATAAAGAACAGTTATCACAAATATCAAAATATGCTAACGTTCTCATGTATGATCCAATTACCAAGAATTTACTTAATAATCTTAAAGCTGTTGCAGAGCTCATTAAAATTGCTTTCAATCTTTCTGCCTTTCAACCATCTCTAAGACCTCCATTGGTCTGATACATTACCTCAAGTATATGTCCAACACCATATAGTTGGAATCTCCAGCACTTTGCACAGAAAAATTACTGTGGTATCAATTCTAGAGTAACAAGTGACCCTCACAAAAATTAAGTGGGAGGTCTACTGAGTGAACCATTTCTGTACTCACAAACAGTTCAATCCACTTTTTGAGGCCGTTTTTTTCATATTATTGCAAAATAAGTTGGTCTTGAGACTTCCCCTGATGCATACTGAAGGAAAATAAGAGCTGTTGATTGTAGCACTGCAGTTATTCTCTGATTTACAAGAGTGATACAAACTGCAGTCTGGCCTCTGACAGAAAAGGTAATGCTTTATTGGCAAGTATCCCTTAAACGAGGAATTTGTGTATGGACTCTGAAAAAAATGCACAGAACCCTGCAAAAATAAGTATACTCGTATGTATGCGTATTTCTCTAACTGATAAATAAGGGAGACAATGTAGAAAGAGAAAAACCGTGTAGTACTGAGTTTTTTTGAAAGACACAGATAGACCTTCAAGCCCTCTCACAAGTGCTGCATCCAACCTTATCACTGAGAAAACATAGCAGTTCTCCTGCTGATTTTCTGGTGTTCAGATCTGTGTGTGTTTTTTTTTTTTTAATAATATCTGCTATTTCATCACTTGCACTATGAGAGTGTCCCCAGATTTGAACACAAGCCACTGGTTTCAACTCCTCCCCTAATTATTATTGATTTCTATTCATGGTGAAACCATGGAGAGCCTTGCCACTGCTTTCAAGAGGACAAGTATTTGGCCTTTTGTGACCAACTGCCTCTGCCCTGCAGTTAAGCAACTCATCTACACATTAAGATCAATGTTTTCATGTTCATGTACACTATGGCTAAGCTAGAGATCCTAGAACACAGAAAAATACTTTTAGATTATCTGTTTAAACTATCAGTGACACAAATGCATTTATACATAGCTGCAGAAACTGTCCATAGGGCATGTGATTTTCTCTGCATTGTATTTTAAATCATAATCTTATTTATCTGCTCTGCCCTTGCATAGCTTGCTGTGTTAGTTGTGGGCTGTTTTTTTGTTGTTGTTGTTGATTTCTCAGGTGAGCTTTCCTTCTCACAATGGACTGTTTGATATGCACAGCACAGCAGTACTTTTAACTAGAATGGTAGTTATACAGAGGGAAACGTGTTGTCATTTCTCCTCCTGGGAGTGCTTTGCAAAAATTGCTTTTCACAAAAAAATTCTTTGTGTCTTCTTATGGGTGATGGAATTCAGGTAGCAAAAGACTAGTCAGAAGGTTATTTAAAATCTAATCCCTTTGTTTAAATAATCATATCCCTTAAAATGAAAAATAAGAAAAAGAACAGTAATACATTTTTAAAAATTAATAAAATCTAAAATTTCAGATGCAGTGGGTGCTTTTCATAAAGCCATGTAGTTGAGATTGAAAGCCATCTGATACTTTTTTGGTAACATTGTCATCTTTTTCTATGGCAAATGTAAGAATATCTTTGTCTTCAGGAATAGCACTTCAGCATGAACTTGAATCCCAACCCCCCAACCATCACCTTCTTCCTAGATTAGCTGAGTGCATTGGGTCTATTTAACCATTAGCTTTTATTGAAGGATAGATGAATATCAGTCCCTGAAGAATAGTGAATTAGCTACTGCCTTGTAGCCAAGCATTTTCTCCTTTTACTCTACAATAGGTCTGCTATAAGCACAGCTTTTCATAATGCAGCTAGCAAGTAAAGTGGCAGGTCTGCAGAAGAAAATGGAAATCTTTTGGAAAAAGAGAGTCTAACGTGCAAGGGCTCTTGCTTTCATTTTAGTAATCTTAGAAAGAGGTGATCTTTCCAGAACAGACTTTTACGATAATAGGATTTGACTGATACTTAGCTGATCCAAAAATATTCTAGTATTAAGCAACATATGCTTAACAGTATATAGAAAAGTGATAAAATCTTTGTAAAGAAGGAAGCAAAATATAAAATACAGCCAGATGAACCCCCAAGCAAAGAAGAAAAACTAAATAACAAATATTTATGGTAGAGGGAGTTATTAATTTCTGTTGATGTATCTGTGTTTATCCTTATTTTCCTTTATTCCCAGGGAATTAATCTCTTATTCTTTCCCTCCATATGAGGCCAACAGAAATTATATCAGTTTAAGAAGTAAGAGGAATCAAAATTACTATTTTTTTTCTTCCCTTATTTGAAAATATCCGTGTTTACTTTACAAGCATTAAAGACATACTACATTCTATTTTCATTTAAAGCTCACACAGTTCTTGGATTCCTTTCTTTCAAATTTAAAAGGATATTTCTGACAAGTCAGCAGAAATAATTCTCCACGTTTTGTTCAACACGGATCTAGAAATAGGGAGGAAAGGACCAACAGATGCTAATACCTCAGGCTCTTAAAATCATGGTACTGAAAACCTTAGAGACAGCCAACACATGCTGAACAGGTAGCAAAATACAGTGATCTGGACATTAAAAATTCTTTCTCCCTCTTTTAAAATTCGAGGATCTTTGGATCTAGGAACTTTGTGTTTTAGTGGTGAAGGGCACTGGAGAAATGAAAAACACACACAAAAACAAACAAACAAACAAACGATGAACAAAGAAAGTGAAGACTTTCAAGACAAGGCTGGATGAAACCCTAAGCAACCTGATTTAACTCTGCATGCTCCTGTTCACTGCAGGGGAGTTGGACTAGATGATCTTTAAAGGAGCCTTCCAACTCCAAGGATGCTATGATTCCATGATTCTATGATTGCATTTGAAGCAAAGAAATACAAAAAAGCCTCAGGAAAATACTGGAGTACATTTTCTAAGTCTAATGATCAAGATAAGTGATAACATCCTATTAATGGGAAAAAGGCTTGGGAAAGATGAAGGAAGGAAAAATGACTTACATCCTGGGTTTGTTTCTCCAGCAACTTGTTACAAGTGGAAAACTACAGATTTTCATAACAAAATCTGTCAGTGCAACAATGTTTAAAAAAATCATCATGCAGATCCAAAAGACAGGAGAGAGTGATGGTTCAGATGGAGGATTTTGAAAGGGAAGCCATGTACCACCAAAACTCTCTGTGGTCCTCTATGAACTTCCAATTTCCATCTCATTTTCTTTACATATTCATGACACTCTGGCCTTCACCTTTGCTGATTGCTACATTCTTTCCTAAACATTAATTAGAGAAAGGCTTCAGAGAGTTAAGCTAAATATGAAACAAGAGAACACAATGGTTGTGGGAAAGAGGGAGATGAGAAGAGGAGGTATGTCCTGAGATGCTCTAGGAAGCAACCAGGACCTACTGAGAGCTGCACCACCTCACTCAGGGCACCTGATGTCTCATCGAGTGTGGCAACACTCATCCCATACCTGAACAGCATCTCTGAAGAAAACATTGTGGGGAGTCAAAAAAATACAGAGGATTCAGAATGGACGTAGGCTTGTGTCTAACTGACAGTATAGAGGCATCCATTGCCTCCTAAACCTCACTCATCCATGCACCAAAAGCAGAAAATCTTTCTAAGGTCTGAAGACAGGACTGACATATCGAACACTATAGCAATAGATCAGCCTAAGCCTTTCTCTAATTAATGTTTAGGATTGGTCTGCTTTATAGGTGAAAGAAATTTGAAGTTATCTACAGTACAAGATTGAAAGGTAACAGTTGAATAACAGGGATAAGCAGTATCACTACTCTGGAATTAATAGCACTACATGGGAATGAGGAATCTTTGATTAAAAAATAAATTAGACTTTCCAAAATTGATTTATGTTGCTCTGTGATTGATCAAAATGGACAACAAATGAAATAAAAATTCTCTGGACACTGATGCTGTGATTTTGGTTGTTTCTGAGTGCTAACCTGACATTAACCAAACACTGAAAGTTGTAGGAAAGCCTTACCTCCCTAACAGCTTCAAGATCTATTGTGATCACATTTGAGATAGAAAGTTTCATTTCAAATTATGGCACTGAAGGCTAAGAATATGTAGCAGTTGTGGTCAATAATACATGTTTTCTTTTTCATGTTTGATCAGCATCATCACCTTACATGTATGCATGTTTCAGCTTGAAAAAAAAAAATTGCAAAGACACTAATACTTACCTCAAATGCAGTAGATTGATGTAGAGGCTGCTAGCTTAAGAAAGAAGACAACACATTAACCTATTCCTTTGCATATTTGGTGGTAGCTGCAGGACCCAGCAGCTAAATAGTGACAGCAGCACTCCTAGAGACATCTGGCTCCTTGGCAGGTTTCCCTGGCAGCTCTGGAGTTGCATCTAAGTTTATCACATGGTTAATTTGTTGGTGGGAAGTCTGCAGGCCCAGACTACTTGATATAAATATATAAAACATCAGGGGCATGTAGAATTTTTGGAGTTGTATCGTATCCCTTTCTCCAGTATGACCAACATTTCTCAGTTTCACTGCATGCTGGAAAAGCACAGCATGTTGTTCCCCTGACTGGAGGAGTTTGAGGCCAGGCTGGATGGGACTTAGAACAATCAGGTCTGGAGGGAGGTGTCCCTGCCTATAGCAGGGGGATTGGAACTAGGTGATCTTAAAGGTCCCTTCCAACTCACACCATTCTATGATTCTATGCCCCAGATTTGTGATTGAATATATGTGGTTCTTTTATAGGTACACCTTGGCTGTGTGCACCACTTTCCTCATCCATGAATTGCTCTGAAGCCAGTACTTTTATCTGAGAGCTCTGCTGCAGAAAACACTGTGCATCATAATGGAAAAGCTTAGAGGGACTAGATCGCAGAGCATGTAGAACAATCAAGTGGTTGCAAAGGAACTAGCTACTATACTCATCTTGTAACTTCACAAGGTGCTGGGTTAATCAAAATTTTAGGTACTGTGGTTAATACCGTAAGTAAATTTACTCTTTTCTGTATTGTATTCTTCAGTGAACACATCTTGTGACTTTCCCATCTGTTTAGATAAAAAAAAATCCATCATTTCCTCATGCAGGAGCCACGGGCTAGTTTTATCACATTTTGCCTGAAATTTCTCCATTCTTTGCCAGCTTTGATGAACTTTATTCATCCTATGGGTGGTGAGAAAGCGATCTCCTTGCAGCACTTTCTGGCTGTTTGTATGCTTGAGATTTCCTTCAAGCACTTACAAACTGCTTCAGCTTCTTTAGTGTTTTCTAGGTCAGTTGCTCTGAATGCTCGATCCTAGCCTTAGGACTGTAAAGATTAAGCATGGCAAGCTTAGAAGCAGCCAGGTAGGGACACTGGCCAATTCTGGCTCTCAGTAAGGAGCTTAATCTATTTTTTTCATTTTGTATTTTCTCCTTACTGTTTGCTGTAAAAATCCTAATTTGATTATCCCTCTGCCATCAGGCAAGATACAATCACACTGATAAACACAGTGTCTGGCAGAAAATACTGAAGCCCCTGAAGCCAGTGATTTGGAATAAGAACACTAACACTACCTATGCTGTGGGCAGGTGCTGTTTTAGTACATATGTTTGTAAATCATATTTCTTTTAAATGCAGATTATCTCTCCTAGAAGCTTCCATAGATTCTGTTTTGTTGCTATGCAGACTGTAAAACATATATACTTCCAAAACATGCAAGGAATTTTGTAATGTTCTACCCAATACACAGCTTAAACCTGTAGCCCAACATACAGCAGGAGAACAATTTGAAAATAAACTCAATTATTTTAAAAATAAGAGTTTGAGCAAGTCAGTCAGATGAAAACACCTTTTCTGCTGAGGTCAGACTATAGAGCTGCTTACAGATTACTTCTAAGAAACAACAGCTTGAATCAGTAAGTAGACATTCCTCACAACAGTAGTATTTACTCTTAAAATCTGCCTCGTTGAAGAGATGGCCTAGAGCAAGAGTATCCAACATTTTGGCTTGCCTGGGCCCACACTGAGTAAAGAGAAATGTCTTGAGTTGCATATAAGCTGTGTAATATAGTTCATGTATAGCAGTAACAAAACTTTTTTTTTTTACATATTTTTTATTACAACGTGAGCGAAGGAGGGCAGTAAAAAGATTAAACTACTGGGAGATTTGACCTTTTGAGATGTTGAAAATTACAAAATTTGTCTATTGTGAACAGTCTGCTTATTTAATTATTTTATGAAATAGCACAAGCCCAAGTGTAATAATTAAATAGGAAAGCTTATTGGTAATCACTGCACTTTACTCTCCCAGTGGCTCAAGCACAGGTAATATATAACACAGAAGGGTTTTGATTTGACCGAGTGTGTATGATGGCTTGAGAGGTAGACTTAGAACTGTACTGCCCCTCCCCTACACAGTGTTCTGATGTTGCCTACCCAGTCCACACTCAAGCTACACACAACCAACTCACAAAAAATATCACCATAATCACAAAATAATGTGAAACTGTCCAGGGTCTCATATGGCCCGTGGGCCATAGTTTGGGCATGCCTGGCCTACAGCATTGTATTCACACACCTAGGGATGCAGATTCATGAGGCTTAGTGGCTGAGATTCGTACCAACAATTGTGGTGGCACCTAGTGAAATTCAGACTGGGAAAACACAGCTAAGCAAATTAGTTCTCGTTCTGCCCTGTGAGATAAAGGCTGTAGGAAATGTTGCTCATCAATTAGTGCTTGCATCAAAAAGCATCATCTGATACAGCGCTGTCTTTGGGATTGTGCTCCCTAAGTTAACTTATGCAAGATAAATCCATGCATATTTGCTAGCTTTGATAAAACTCACATATCAATGAACATCTTTTAGAAGTGATAGTTCAAAATTGAGACTTTACAATAGTCTAATTATATCTGCTTCCTACTCATCCCCCAGATCTATGCAAAACAGTGTCATTAATTACTTTGTCCACTGAGATTACTAACAAGGTCACTGATTGATAACAGAGCCTCAGTGTAAGCTGTGAAGTCTGAAACATCATTTCAAATAAGTTCAGAAAGGCTTTGTCACTCAGTACTTTCAGGTCACTCTCAGTCACTTTTCTTTGCCAGTGTATTTATTCTTCTTCACACCACAAAAGTTTCAGTAATGTAAGAGATTCAGAAATGTTTCAGTAATATAAGGCACTCAGATCACCTGAACCAGAAAACAGTTTCATGAGTTCTCTTTCTAAGATATAGATACTTTTTTTGCTTGGCACAGTTCCAACTGATATTTTCTGTTCTTTAATGTGTACATCAGATTTTTCTATTTGGAAACATATATATATTTATTATTCATTTTAATTCTAGCATATAGAATATATTCTCCTCACAGAAAACATTAAATTTGTTTCAAAGATTGTGAAAACCAATGAAGTGCTCTAGCTACAGACTTCATCAGACCAAAAGAATAGGAGAAACACACAAATAGAACACTTCACTCTGACTTTTCATAAGGAAAAGGGAGATGAGAATTAAGACTAGGACTATCCTTAAAATCCTAGCTTGATTGGCAGCCTCTATTTTCTTGATCCAAGAAGAATACTCTTGTTAAAGTGACAGAGACTTACCATGCCAAGTTCCATGCTTGACGTATTTTTGGCTTTGCAACGTTCCATGCCCACCATAAAGGACTCTTGCAGGACTGGGAATACCGGTACATACCACCCATGTTCATGGCTGACCCTGACAATCGTGCTCAGGCTGAACTGCTGCATAACCCTACTTTTGATTCTTGTGATGATTTCTTTGTGGGAGATCAGTGATATTTTTGAGCTGAAGGCCTGTAGGGTTAAACGGTATTGAAAAGTAGGTGGTACAAAAAGCTTTTGGACTGAACCTGAACCCTACATAGAGAGTAGATAGTACTCAAGATCTGGCCTTCAATTTTTTGGTATTGAATTTTATATTCAACTAGTCACATTACTATATAGTAACAAGGGCAGTAATTTCAATTAAAATATAACTCTTATCAACAATCAGTATCAGGTATATATCAACAGCGTCCATCAATAACTTGTAAATAGTCTTTCTGTCAGCTAATTGCCATATAGCTCTCAATCTAAAAAAATAAGCAGATTCGTGAGAACATGGATGTTAAAGGATGTCAAATAACAAGTATCGAGGGAAATGGGAAAAAGATTCACTGAAGCAGCTCCGTAACTGGTTATGAATGCAACAATTTGTGGAAGCTTAGTTTTGCTTAATTTTTTTCTCCAATGATTGCAGTCTCACTGACTCATGCTAAAGAAGTGGAGTGCTTTGCAATCGAAATAGAGAACCTTAAAAAGGTCAGAATTAGTTTAGTACATTACAATAATTTCCAAGATTGCATTAAAACTCCAAACTCTGATCCTGCACAGTGAAAAAAATATACTAAATGTAAAATGCACAACAGGATTCCACTCTCTTGATAAGAGGCCATAAAGGATTGGCAAATGATCCCATAATTATAGAGTGAAATGTAACACAGACTTTTATTGAAAAGAACATTAGATTGGGAAAACCAGTCAATTAAAACTAAAGAAATAATGTTAGAGTTATGTTCCTGCATGGCCCTGGGAAAACACACTCTAATTGACCCTGCTCTGAGAAGTGGGGGTGGACTTGTTGATCCACAGAGGTCTCTTCTGACCTCAGCTGTTCTGAGAGTTTGTGATTCCTTCAGAGAAACCTCTTACACACTGATAATATATATTCATGCATAATTACAATGCCTCATGATATTATTTTCCACAAGAACCTTGACCTGTTCAGAGACTGATCTAAAGCTTAGTGAAGGCCACAGGAGTTTTTGCAACAGATTTCAGTGCGGTTTAGATTAAATCCAGCTTCATATGGTGGATGGAATCTCTCAAATGAGAGAAAATAACTGTTTTTTTTTTTTCCTTGAATTAATAACCATCACAGCAGCACAGAGCGCAACAGGAAGGAGTACTGTTGCTACTGACACAAATTATATTTAATTTACCAATAGACAGAGTATTGTGCAAAATCTAATTACTACTTAACCAATATGTTAAAAAGCTGATTTTATTCACTGTTCAGTAAGTGATGGCCTGTATAAATATTGTGTATAAAATACAGGTATGATGTGATCTGTTTATTTTAGTCCATGTTTGTTCTAAATTATTTCAGTACCCCTTTGAAACAATTTCTTTACCTTCAACTGAGCAATTCTAAATTTATGAGTATCTGAATGCAACAAAACTGGGCCCACAGTCAGGGAGAAATAGACCAGGCTTGTACCTGTCATGGCAACTGAGAATGTAGCAAACACGAAAGTTTCTTCTGGAAAGGGGCTTAAAGGTATGCAGTGTTTTGAGCTACCCTAATACCATCCAATACTGAAAAACTTTATGAGGACTGACTGGAACGACTCTGTGAAAATAATGAAGATCAGGCATTTTCTTCTCTGAAAGCCACTTAGTTTTTACTCTGCTTTTTTTTATTATTTTGCTCACATGAAAGTTCTTTTCCACATCTAATATAACATCTGCTAAGACTTTTGAGAGCCAGCTCTTCAACCAGTGAATGGTGTTTTGTGAAATTTTGTTTCTCTGTCAGTTTGTCTTTCTGTAAAACACTCCAGGAAACTAGAATTACTCAGTCTTAAAAAAAAAATACTCTGCATTGCAGAAAGCATGATATATCTTCTGGATTTGAGTTTGGTTAATTAGCTTTCTTTTGGCCATAAAGACATTTTCCAGAAAGTCTGAGAGAAGTTACTGAACATCTGATAGAAGAAAGCACCTTATATTGCCCCTTCTTCATCTCCTATTTCCTATTATTTATTACATCTATTAATTCAGCTCAAGTATTGCGTTCTTGGCAGAAAAACTACTAATTTGTCCTGTAACTTCACAGTCAAAAGCAACAGACTTTGAAACCCTCGTTGTAGTAGCTATGCAGAATGGATTTGTAGCAGTGGTAATAGCTACTGGTGAGTGCCTCTCCTGTGAAAAGCAAGTATTTCCCAAGTTCATCAACCAAATAAACTGATCATTAAAAAGCTTTCATAAATATACTAAGTACCACATAGTGCAACAAAAGTAGTGACAGGGAAAACTTTTAAATTTTTGTACTGTGAGAAAAGCCTGCATTTTATGGATGAGACTCAAATTTTTTTTTTTTTTTTTAGAAATAATACAAGATTTTATCCCCACAGTATCAGGAATCTAGAAGCAACCAATGTTTTAAAATTAATGGTCTTTTACCTATAGGGAGTAAATTTTACTTTTGTTTTGTATGAACAACACATACATGCCATTGCATTATATAACTGAAAATTTCTGACCAGAAGTATAAAACTCAATAGTTTATCTTACTTCTGGGGAAAGAGGGAATGATATAAAAATGGAATTCCCACAGTAGCAAACTAAAATTGTACCATGTTTTATTTCGATGACACATTGTGTTATTTGAGTTACCTTTTCACCTTATCTTCCTAGTGGAACAATTGTCTTTGGAAGACTGAGCCACATAATGAAAAGCAAGGAACAAAGGAGCCAGAGTCAGAAAAATAAACAAGGAATGGCTTTTCTAATAAATAGCATACAGTGAAACATAGTAACACATATAATATATATGGTCTATATAATACATATATTGTATTACATTATTACAATATTAATATTATAACTTTATATTATTTTGTGTAAATTATAGTTATATATGAAAGATAAAAGGTGTGAAGTAGAGTCAACCTTGAAAGAATTTTGCTGAGAAGCAGGGTTTTTCAGTTAAAAGGAGTAGGAGGAAGGCAGGAAGTTGGAACCAATGAGGCATAACAGAGTCCTACTTTCCTGCAATGAACAGTGTTATGATGTCCTATGCTGTTTAGTCACTAATTTAGTGTAGCAGTTGACAGAATATGATTTATGTAATCAGTAGAAAAAAAGACATTATTCTGCCACATCATCGCCTTTTCACTACCAGTCAAATTTGGATGTAAGGATGACTTGAAATATCAGCTTGCTCCCAGGAATGGTTTGGATTTCTGATGATCCTGGCTGCTTGAAATTCTCTTTTTCTTCCATGTTGTGCTATATAGTTCAGGTCAGAATAAATGCTTTTTCTAAAACAGGCTCATAGACCTCATTCCTGAATGGGAAAACAACTCAGAAACATAACTGGGAGACAAGGATCACAGCCTGCTATTGGACAGGGACACTGTGTCCCTACCTTTCCCCTCCCTCACTTTTGCTTGATGAAAATATATTATTCCTAGCAAGATAGGCATCTTCTTCCTGTGAAGGATTTCCATGCATTAGATCTGGTTCTCCTGGTTTTCTCATGACAGTGTTGAGCCTCATGGGAGAATGGCTGCATTCAATTGTTGTCATGTACACTTGGTGTCCTAATCTCTAGGCTGACGTTACTAATTTAGCCACTTCCATGGTATGCACAATGCTAAGGAGCCTGAAATTACTTTTCTTGAAGCTCCAGCAACTCTGTACCTTATTTTTAGAAATGTGTGGGAAGTCCTTATATTTAGTACCATTAAACTGCAGGTCTTCCAGCTAATATATTATCTGTAACTGTTTCATAGAATGTATGGTGACAGAGAAAGACAGGATATAGAAAACAGCAGGCTGTCAAAACAATTGGTCAATATTCATGCTTGCTTTGTTCTTCCTGTTCCAAAGGGAGTTTTGTAAGACTGGGAGACCAGCTAAATAATTGTGGGTATGTTGCTCATTTTGCTACCTCATGCCCCTCTTACTTGTTTCCTTATGCAAAGAAAATAAAAAATAGAGTGCTTCCAACATGCAAAATTCAAGAACTTAAAAACATTACAGAGAAGGAAAATAAGGAAAAAATGTACTTTAAATGGGATGCTTATCTGTGTGTTTACATCTTCAATTGGCCAAGCCATTTTCACTACTGCCTGCAGCAGGAATCATCTACCAACTGTATATTATAACTGAATGTATCTGAATCCCTCCAAGACCATATTTGACTCTTTCAATACATGTCACAAGTAAGCATAAAGGCTTCTTTGGTTATCACTGCTTCGATTTCCAGAGACTCCGTAATTTCCAAATTAGTTGTCAGAGTAATTGAACGTTAATGTACTTCAAGATCTGAATATATGTAATGTAAATGACATTACAGTATATGAAGAATACTTCTGATTAATCATTCAGAAGAAACATAAGGAAGACAACTTTGCTTGTCTGTTCTGTTTGCAGGCACAGTCTAATCCTAATATACAAAAACAAAACAAAAAAACAACAACAACAACAAAAAAAAAAACAAAAACCAAAAACAAAACCAGAACTCCCAAGCTTAGTCATGGTTGTTTCCAAAGTTTTAGTGGTAAATGAGATGAACAGCAGTTTTCCAAGGAATAAACTTGTGTAGGTCTGTGACATTTAGGTAGCAACATGAATATTCAGAATCAATTTGGTACAGAATTCATATGCCAGTAAAGATACTCAGATCTTGAATCTAAAATTTGAGGATTCTAATGATTATAAACAATATCTACTGCTGTCTTTCATATAGCAGGTTCTGAACCATAGATTAATTTCAATTGGAAGGGACTGAATTAATCTCTGTTACTGCTCCCAGAGCAAAGAGAACTTATATCAGCTTGGTCAGATCCATACTCTGTTGAGTTCTGAATGTTTCCAAAGGTGGAGATCATAAACATTTTCTGGACAAGTTGTTCCAGTGTTTCCATTAAAGCCTCACTGTCATTTTTCTTTCCCTATTATCTAAGCATAAATATATTTCTATCACTTCCTTGTCTCTTTGTGTTTCAGCAACAAAGACACCGTAACAGATGAAAGTTACACTTTTTCCATGGCAGTTCCCTTAAATATTAGAAAACTCATTATAGGGGAAACATTTAACACAGGACAAATGTGAAATTACCAAAGCTACCATGGATAGGCAATGTTCCCAGGACAGTTGGAAATAGGGATGCCACTAAATCCAGCTCTGTAAATTCAGGAAAATATACCTTCCCTAAGAAGGAATGGGTTTTAGCAATTTTTCACTCATGATCCTAACAAATACAAAAATATTCAAAACACTGAAGCTTTCATAACAAATCCACATGTACCACAAACAACAGTTCAGAACTAGACTGCATCAGGTACATGGCTTCAGTTTCCACCACAGTCCACTGATTACTCAGCTTCATCTGTCACAAATCAACTGTCAGCTAAGAGAAACGTCACTAAAGATGGTTAACAACAATTTTGGTTTGCCCAAGCAAATGAAGGGTCATTTTTTTTTTTCAAAAAAGTTATATATATATATATATATATATATATATATATATATATCTGTTACAACTACTTTTGTAGTTCCAGTAGAGAAAACTTACAGCAAATACACTTTATTTTTTCCTATGCCTTATTAGAACATGGCTTTGGTCTGGGTGACTCAACTGACATATGAGTTTACAAGAACACAAGGGCAAACAGAATCTAAGCCTAGAAATATTGCAAAAATTATTTGTTCATGACTGAGTAAAATTAGTTATAGCTTTCATAGGTTAGGAATTTATTCATGTTCACCGAAATCCTTTAATAATGCAGATGTTTTAGTGTCATAAATACATTTGTTTGCATCTTAGCTGAAGAAAAATAAATGAAAGATTATTCCTATTCCAATCTTGATGTTTATAGTTGTTATAGTTGTAAAATTAAAAACTGCATTGCCTGACCTACAGTTACATACAATGGGAAATCAAGATTTAAACCAACTTTTCTTATGACTTTGTGCAACCTTAACTCTCCTTTAAGTTTCTTTGTTGAAATCTTGAGGTAGATGAGGACTGTAAAAAGAAAAATCTATGTAAACAGAGTCCCTTTGCTATTAATTTCTTTCAAGAAGTGAATGCATTTGTCAAAGTGTCTTCCAGGTTAAGAAGGGCCATGTTTACCACTACATCAAAACTGTCCATCATAGGTTCTAAAGGCGACAGAACAACCATCTGCACATCATCCACATAGCAAGAGGCTGCTTGCTGAGAATAAAAGGAGAGCTCCTGACAAACAGGGAAAACTATGCAGTTATTTTTGAGAGGGATACAAGATCAACCCCTACTGATGAATGCTTAGAAACTCTGCCTTGCAAAGCCAGGAGCTGAGCTGGAAATAAATAAACAAAAGGCCTGCTTTTTTTTGTTTTTTTTTTTTTCTTTTCATTTATTTCTAGTGAGTTGCCTGAGGATCATGGCATATAATTTTTCTAGGTTATTTCCTTTGGATCTACTGACTGGTCTACATCTCCACCAAAGAGATTTATAAACACCCTAGTTTATAGGGCTCGCCCAGGTTTAAAAAAAAAAACAACAAAACAACAAACTAAGGGGAAAGCCTGTCAAAGGACTGCTCAGATGTGCAGTCACGGAGGTGAGATATAACTGAATTCTTGTCTAGGCTTCATCCTGTATGTATCATTTTGACAAACCACTTTACAAAAATGGAATACAGACTAGCAATTTTCCAAAGTGATGTTACAGTTATTTTCTTGTCTTCTTTCCATTCATATGTTGGAGCAAGTCTGAAACTAGGCTTTGAAGCAAAATTCTTTCGTTACTGAAAAACTTCCTTGGCTCCCCAATGCATTTCCCAGAAAAGGGAAAGAAGAAAATGCGATTTCTTTTGCTTAGACCGCAGTAGAAACACCCAAAACAGCAAACAAAACATTTCAACATCAAAAATCCCTCAGCTCCAAGACCAGACTTAGGAAACAATCGGAAATTAAGCAGGTTCCCCCCCCCCCCCCCCCCTTTTTTTTTTTTTTTTATTTGAGCAGTTAGATTACATTTTGATGTTTATATTCAAAATTGTCAGAAAAGAACTGCAGATCAGGGAATTGCTAAGAGTAGTTCTGCCTGCTTCAAAGAAAAAAAGTTTGGCTGCATCATTACAGTATGCAGTTTCTCACCTTCTTATGATGAATGTGTCTCATCCCCTTTTGGTCCGCTAGTAAGTTAACATATCAGAACAATATGCCCCAAAGCCTTATTTGAGACAAAAATTCAATGGATTATGTAGCTGAGAGACTTGCACTTAAGAACAACCTGGTAATAGCCAAGTGCAAATAACTGCAGTCTTATAATGACTTGAGGTATCTGTTTTAACTTGATGAATTCTCTTTAATGCTGCACTGTCACTGTATGTGTCAGACTCCAAGCATCAAACTGATCGAAGGTTTTGTCCAACGGGGTATCTTCATCTATGCAGAAGCAGAAAAAGATTGAAGGTGAACAGGAGGTGTCTGCAAATCCCTAACAATCACTCATCCACATGGAAGCACCACACAAAGTAATTGGCAGCTCTGCAGAAAAAACAGCAAGGCCAAAGGTACCATTAACTAATCAATCAATCACCTGGCAAAGCAGAACAGGGAGCTGTTTGTCAAAAGGAGATTAACTTAATTTTTTCAAGTGTTTTTGGCTAGTTGTTTCAGACAGGAGAAGTGATGGAAAGGAACAAGATGCAGGAGGAAAAACAACACAACTTGAAATTTTGACCAGTCCTTTTAAAGCACAGCACAAGTAACATAAAAAACACCTCAAGGTAGGAAGCTGAAACAGGAAAGCAAGTTTATAACGTTCTGGTGGGAAGAGATAAGAAATCAGTTTTCTAATTCAGAAACATATGCCTCTGTAACAGGAATGACGAGGCTCATCCCCCTCCGCAGGTCACACAACAAGGATCAAACGTACAGCATACAACATACTCAAGTCCTATTCAAACCCTTTTCCATTCCAAACCAGTGTCAACAGAACAGATGGGAGGCTCAACAGTTTGTTAGAAATGAACCACTTTCTTCTGCCTTTTCCCTGAAATGATGAGGATCTCAATTCATCTGAGACAGCGTGGTTCCAGAAGCCCAACAAATACCAAAGTCATCGAACTACAACAGCAGATAGGAACAGAACACCTCCTTACTCTCTCTCTGACTCATCCATATTGAAGTGACAGAATTGGCTGTCTTGTCAGAAAACAAGAACCTGGAGGTTTTTTTCTGCTTCCATAATCCATGCAGCTGGAACATACTCATCATTATTGTCTCTTTGTCACTCCTTCTGTTACTTTAGAATCAATCTATTCTCATTTATGTCCTCTTCAGAAATGAGGAATGAGGGGAAAAAAAAAAATAAAAAAATAGTATGCTTATCTATGACAAACTCTTTCTCAGCTGCCAACACCATGAAAAAGGATTTAGCTGAGCAAACCTCAACATCTTTCTGGATTCACAGCACAGATGCAAAGCTAATGTAAGATGTTTCAAAATCTGACACTGTTTAGATAAATGCACACCAGGTATATTATATATGTACTGCATTCCTAATATGAGCTACTTTCCTTACATATCAACTATAAAGCAAGTCTGAGTGCAGTTCATAAAGTCTGAAATTTGGATACTTCATGTATTTGTGAACAGAAACATTTAAAAAATATATACCAGTGACAGAAAAATGTATCTCCTATTAAAATACTTCTCAGAGCCTCACAGAGATTCCAAAACATATCTGGACAGTTTCAGAGATTTTCTTGCAGAGCATCAGTTCAAATCCAGTTCAGACTGGTACTAACTTGAAGTTGTTATCTTCTTGTGGCTATCTGATAGCTTTATTCCCTATAGAAAAGTGTGCCCATTAAAAATATGCAACAGCTGGCATAAATCAGTTTCTTGCTGGCATTCACAACAGTGAGGCAGGGGAAAGCATGTGGCTGGAATCTAAATGATGCCTCCCTCGAGGTGGTCAGACCAGCACAAGTGTAGGCACTGTAATTGGAAAGGGAAACTTGAACTTTGTACTTAACGGGTGAATAAATTGAAAGCTTCAGTCTGCAAGATTATCAGATTGGTAGTTTTCACAAACACTCAAATCAAATACCACATCTGAGTGGAAGAAATTTAGATGTAAATATCCAGGAACCAGAGCCAAGCCCAAAGAAATCAGTAAACAGATTTGCACTGCTTCAGTTCTATGCCTCAAAAAGTATTAATATTCCAGAACTTTGTGCCTGTGAAAATGGTTTATTGTGTTCTAAAAAATTAAAAAAAAAAAAAAATAATAATAATAAAAAAAAAAATTGTACAGGAAGCTTCAAATCTTTTGCTTGCAATCAGCAATCAAAATAATGGAAAAAGCTCTCCAGTGCTTAAGAAATGGCTCCTGTTAAAAATCAGGCATTTATAGAGAGGGGAGTTAATTACACACTGCTGTTGCTATCAACAGAAATCTATCTCTGATAAACGTTGAGCTCTTCTCTGAGAATCATAAGCATCCCACTCCTGTATTAGCCATGCCTACTTACTGATGAATCATGTCAGTAAGGTAATTTTTAGGGCTCTCAGAGGAAGCCCTGGACAAGTCATCAAAAACAAATGTTGATCATTCCACAAGTGTATCTTGGAATATTTTTAGATGAAATAGCCAAGACATATTTACGCCAACATGATTTGAACATGAGTTAAACCTCTTAAGCCTGTAAGCAAAAACGTTTGCTGCTTTCAGGGCTGTCTGTCCTTTTCAGAAGTTCTGAGAGATCAGCAGGTCAGCCTCCAGAACCATGCTGTTGTGTGATCCAGGGCACATTCTGGCTTGGGAGCTGCTGATCACAGACAGCTGGTCTAAGCTAATGCATGTAGTCTATACTCCTGACTGTCAATATGCAAAGCACCAGCTGTAAGGAAACATAAATTGTACAGTTGATTTGGTTTTGCATATCAAATGTGTGCAGCATATTATTCACAGATTCTGTTAATTAATTCTGATGAAATCGTAATGAAAAGAACATTAACACTAATAGATTTGGATGAGATGAAATTTCAGACCTTCCTGACATTCTCATTTGTGGCACATACCATATTAAAAACAACCAACCAGCTTCCCCTTAGCAATACAAGCATTAGTTTCCCCAAAGGTAAAACAGAAGGTCAGCTTAAAAGTCTCATTTTTTACAATGAACAGGAATGTTTTAAATGACTAGAACAGGATGCTAGCATTAGAACTATTGTTTTCATAAAGCTATTCTTCTGTTGACTATTAACAGTCACCACTGGCACGCGATTCCTTTCCCAAGCAGCTTTCCAATTTAGGTTTCCATAGGCTACGTTTTGACTGAGGAGCTAGAAGAATTCATGCATGCACACTATGAAGTTTCATTATCCAGTTTCTGTATGTCTAGCATTCCTTGTAGGATATGTTCTGTGGCTGCTCTGTGCACAGACAGCCCTATTTGCGCTTTTTGCCTAAAGAGGGTTCATCACAGAGAGGTCACAGGGTTGTGCAATGTTACACCTTCTCACACTAACACTGATCCTGGGTTGGTCCCTGCAGTGGTCACTGACAGCCAGGTGAGACCCTGAGATTTCCCTGCCACTACTTCTCACAGGGTGCTGATAGATGATGTCACAACTACACAAACAGAAGTCCTATTTCACACACCAGAATCTAGCCCATAAGACATTTTTTTTTCCCCTAAATTGGGAATTATGCAATAATTTCTGACTCATACTGCAATAGAATTTGTTTAATCCAATCTTTTCAGAGTGGCTGATACTTTCAAAGTTAGTCTCATCTTTCTCTTCAAGAATAGACATTTCTAATTAAAATGCAACTGGCAAAGCCAAAACATATCTCAAGCTTTTCATATACACACTTCTGATGCTATGACACCTCCAGTTCACCAGGTAAATTGATAATCATCACATCAGAACAAGTTTTCAGCAGAAAATGTAAGAGATGCAGTTCCATTAGGCAGAGGTAACGCACTGCTTATTCCATGAAATTCTTCAGTCTTGTAGAAAAAGGAAAAGTAATGAAGAAACCTTGGAGTAAAATACCCATATTTGTCTGCCCCAGAAGTCAGCCCCCATGGTCACTTTAAATGACCATGGCAAGGTCTCCACTTTGCACTTCCCTAAAGTGTGTATAAACAGGAGTCTTCTATCACAGTTTATCTTTCATTTTCTTGTACATTTGCACTCATGGCTTGTGAAGGCCTAAAAATGAGTACAAATAAATCCCAAGTTATATCCATCTGTCACTGGCACTAAAGGCTGTGCATTTTAAATCACTTCAGCGTACTGCTTTCACAGTGACTCAGCCCCGACAGGGGCGTCCACCCTGAGGGTGAGAAAATGATTCAGTATTCATTAGTCTACCTTAATGCAGTCTCTCCTCAGCAGGAGAATAGCCAATCATGTGCCTTATCTGTGGCTGTTTCTGTGATTTATCCACCGAGAACTGACCTACAATCAAGAACTTTACTTAAAACCTTTGACAGGCAGCTAGCTGCCAGTCCAGGGATAAAGCCAGGCTAACTACACCCATGCTAATTTCAGACTTCACCTTCCTTTCATTCTGAGAGCTCAGAAGTACATGAAGGAAATAATTCCATCATACTGCTTAGATGCATCTTACTCTTAAATCCCAGGTACTGTTTTCTGAAGCTTTTTTTTTTTTTTTTCAAAAACAACAAAGAGTTTGAAAGAATGGCAATGCTGTTAACACACCACGTTAGAGAGGTGTGGCCCGTGTAGGATTTCAGAGTGACATAGTTATGTAAAATTAAAACATTAAAACCTTGAGCCTGCTGAGCCAAAGCTGAACTTTTTTCATTTGTGAATGCTGAAAAACAGACTCTACTTAAGCAAAGAACAGTGAAAAATAGGTGTGATTCCTGCAGTCTTCTCAAATAAACCTGAAATTGAAACATTTCAAGCTCCCTGCACCAAGAGATAGCTTTCCAAAGGCGACGGATTTGATAACAAGACATGAAGAGGGGGAATAGAGTGACAGACCTGTCAGTCTGCCTACATAAAGAAGTCTTCTTTCTCTTACGTGTGCCAATATTTCCTTATCAAACTTTTCTTGGCTTTGCAGGGGGAGAAGGGAGAAGAGAAAAGGTAATGTGCAGATTTTGTTTTTCTTTGCTTTGAAAACACTCCAAATATGATTTTTCTCTTCCAGCCTAAAATATGATGTAATTTCTGGAAGAATATTGACAACAAACATTCTGAACCTCAGCAGATTTTTCCCCAGTATTTTCACAGAGCTGTTAACTCAGTCAATATGCCATACAGTTTGAGGCTGGGAATAGCAGGTTTGAATGCCTGAGCCCAGAACAACAGGGCAATGGGAAGGATGAACCCAGAAGTACCATTTTTGAACTGTTGTTTGACATTTTATAAGTTTGCATTCCAAGAGAGGCAGAACTTTTTACATTTTTTTTTCTTGTCTAAAAGTGAAGTTATCGAACTCCTAAAGAAGGCAGATAGATTTAGGAGATTTGTAGATTTGTCAATTTGTAGATAGCAGTTTCCTATGTAATCCTATGATTGAAGAATGAATGAATCTGACAGTCAGTATCTCTGAAGGCAAGGACTCAAGCTGCTTTTTTCCTTCTGTCAAATCTGTGTCATTTATTTGCAGAAAAATATGAACTTGGTTTCTTAGGTACTTCTGATTCCAAAGAATAGAAAAGTAGTAAGGAAGCAGCTTTTTTGTACAAACATGAACATGTTTGGTTTTTTAACTCTCTCCCTATTGTCAGCTCCAAGCACCATCAACTAAAGTAAGCATTAGGCATCAGATAAATCCCCCAGAAACTCGATGTATAAAAACCACATAAGCTCTGAGATATTCTTCAGTATGTTTTTCTCAAATTCACAGTTTTTCCCCTAATTCAAAAGCAGTATTTTGGTTTGGGATTTGGCATTTCTGGGTTCCTAAGAGCAATCCATGAAATAAAAAGCATAACACAGAAGGCTATTGGTGGAATCCACCCTATTGTTGGTTATTCAAGTTACCTTTTCTAACTGTCACTTATATAATAACAATTTAAAAAAAAATACATTTGAAATCATTTAGGCTATTTCATCTCTACTACTAAAGCTTACATTTTAAAATATCTATTTTAAAATTCCATCAGTAGAATGACATTTTCTGTATTGCAGACCAAGGACTTCACATCCACAACGATTCAGCACTCATCTCAAAAGCCCTAAACATTCTGAAGCCTTCATTCTGAAAAGAAGTTTCAATAATCTTGTTTAGTAAGAGTTTATTCTTCTGTAAAAGTAATAGATGATAGGTATGAACCCAAATGCTACCTTTTTTTTTTTTTTTTTGCCAGACAAAGTCAGCGTTTATGATTTGTATGTCTCGTACCTACCAGTATTTTTGATCCTACTGCTTTTCATATAAGCAGATGGTAAATGGATGGATGCTGTGAAACTGTTTGGAAGCATATGAAGTGGTGTAAAACAAAGCTGAAGGATAGCTAAATACATTAACTGTTGTAAGCACTATAGCAAAAACATTGTTAACATTTACAGATTAAGGCCATGAAGACAATAACAATCAATAAACTAAGACAAATTAAGTAGGGCTGGGATTTCAGGGTTTTATTTTGCATTTAGAAATATTTAGTTGTTAACAGCTAAAGCCCTGAAAATATTTAAGTCAAAATCTCAAATCAGAGTAATACCAAAGTAGTTTTATATGTTGTTATATGCTTTAGTCTTGCTTATAAGCATCAGCATTCGCTTTGATTCTTAACGTTGCTTGAGAACTGAAGCAGAGTTTTCCATTATTTCCATTATTTCACCTTAGAAAGACAGAATCTTCTGCATATTTAACTTTGTAACCCAAACTATACTAGACATTCAGTTACCTTTCATAACACTCTTTCATAAGTGTTTTCTACCATTTCTTTCATGTGAAAGTTACTCAAATAACATTTCAGGAAAATCTTTAGTTGCTGGCAGTGCAAGAACAACCTGGAGAAAGAAGCAAGAAATACATTTCTCCTGCTTGAATTTTACTGGCTGGGAGATTCCTTCTTGTTTACCTGGCAGAAGCAAATCAGGCTGAGCTCTTCCTACCAATACATAAGTACTGGGATGGGGAAGAAAATTCTAGGACAAGTTTTAAAGTACCATCAAAACTGACTTGAATGTTTATATGTGGAAACTAATCAAACATGAGCTTTTCTCCGTGTTATTGTTTTTTAGCTAGAAGTTACTCTGACTGTTGCTTGAGTTTTATGAATACTGCCTACTTTCTGCACCTCACCAAATGTCTAGCCAAGCTAGCCGAATACTATAGGTATTAATCTATATTGATACATTTCAAGTCATGTTTTACTTTCCATATGAGTGTCTGAAATGCTTCTGTTTACAACTACTAATAAACCATTTGAAAGAATTTTGTGTGTTTTACCTGCTTCTTGAGGAAAGATGACAAAACTCTACCAAGAAATAAAAGATGTTCTGATGTGGCCCTTCCATATTTTCTGAATCTTTCAACTCACCACCTGAATTTTTACTATAACTGCCTGCCTGCACATAACAGTAAAAGCAGCCTACAAGGACTTTGAAGATTGTGTAATTTTGCTATGATTGTATTCAGTCAACTCTCGCTATTTCAGCAGTATTCAACAATTTCTGCTTTGAACACTTTCATTCCTACTGCTTAGGAGGCTTAATTCTATTAGACATGAAGAAGTGCCTTTGTAATCTAAAAACTGTGACAGTCAGAAGACATAATATTATAGAATCACAGATGTGTCTGTATTCTTTTTACATTAACTTCAGTATGATGGCAAAAAAAAAAAGACAAAGAGGCAGAAATAACATGACTGTAGTCAGCATATTTCTCTTCATGAAATAAACATGAAATGAAACATTACTTAACACAAACTCTTTTTTTTGAAAAAAAAAAAAAATAAATAAATTCAAATTAAGACAGCAAAATGCTGATCTCCCTCATGAGTATTGGTGATAGCTATTGTTATCCTGCCACTTGTAAAATAATTTTCTGTGAGAAATCAACTTTTCTAAAGAGCACTCTCATCTGAAAGGAAAAGTAAGGGGTCTGTTGATGGACCTTGACTGCAACTTCAGATTATGCCGGATATTCTGTTTCCCCTGTGGATAACTTGCCCCTTAGACTATGGAGCTCTGGAGTATGCACTAGGCTTCAGGCTGATAAAGAACAATTCAAAGTACTTTCAGTACTACTGCATTTCCCATAGTTCTAGATACAAATATAAATAGCTGTTATTAGCTCTCTCTGTTGCACAGAACTTGCTCAGAACTGTCCTTAAAAAAGTCTAGCACTCAGAATTTAACTGGCACTTGATAAGACTTTTAATTTCCTCTTTACAGGAGTTTAATTTCCTTACTTATTTAATAGCTTGGATTTCCAAACTTTCAAAGCTGATCCTCCTGAAGAAGGATTTGCAAAAGCAGAAGACAACTCCTTCAGCTAATTTTGAATTATTCTGTCAGAATATAAATTGACATTTTCAAGGCTAAAGCAAAAAAGGTATCTGCCTATAGGTACTCTGTCTAGTGTCTGAACATAGTATGTTAGCTTACAGGTATAGCTTAGAACTACAAATGCCCAGCAGCAGCCATTTGGTCTTCACAAGATGAGAAACTCAGAGCCAATGCACCTGATAGAACTTGATAGACTTCTATTATATAATAAAAACAAGGTGTTTTTGCTTTTTTTCCCACACATTTCAATTGATAACAGCTTTTGAGCAATTTTCAGCTAAAAAATGAAAAGAGTTGAAAAAGCTTGAGTCCACTCATCCATACAAAAGACTTCTTTGAAGTAATACAACCTCTCTACAAAGCAAAGATTTGTTGTAAATATAATGACAAAAAATTTAAATGATCTTAACACAGTGAACGAGAGTGTTCCGAATGCACGTAGAATTATTAACAACAGGAATATTAACTCTTTATGATAGTTATAGAAGATGCATCTTAATAAACACTAAGAAGTCACTACCATTTATTTCAGTGGTAAGCATCACATAATACTGATACAAACTTACTTTGCTATAGTTGCTGTTGGTACAATGACAGACAATAAATTTCACCTTAGTAAAGTAATAACTGAAATCACATTTCATACTTTCATTCTCCATGGTAACCACAGATAGAAGCTCCTTGTTCTTTAATGAAATTAATTTGATAAGGAACAAGAATTAAGAATAATTGATAGTTTTTTGAAATGTAAACACCTTCTGCATCATAAAAACAAGCTTCAGTTTAGGTGATGGAGACATAGCATGTGCTCATAGACATTCTAGTTCATTAAGTGCTGGTTTTTTTAATATTCAACTTCTATGTATTGAAGAGCTTGATTGGTGTCTGCAGGGGCTGTCTCCATAAATTTAGAATTGGTACAACCCAGACTCTAGACAGAGCTCAAGAGCAAAAGCCATGACACAAACACTTAAAATTAGCTTGAGAATTTTCGCTCCTGCTTAACTATGCAAAGTAGATTCTAGCTTTTTATTTCTTCACAACTTCAGAATAAGAGACCTACCAAACACACTTCTGTTATTTTTGTTATTAGTATACCTGACATGAATAAACAGGCAAAACTCAATAACAGTCTGCAGTAGGCTCCTTTCTTCCGCTGTGTAATTCCTTCCAGATACCCTTCCACCTTTGATATTCTCTTCAAGACTCTCACACTGTTCTTTTGCTACTATGACAGAATTTGAATAACGTAGTTTGCAATGCTACTTTCAGAAAAGATCACCTGTCTTGCTGTTGGTCTTCAGAAGCAGAAAAATTGCTTCTGGTAAGTTCTTTTGCAATACCAAGCAAAGCATCTCAAGAAATACAATTAGGAACACACAGAGGAAAAAGTTGACTCACCCAAATTGGTGATTGGATCTCTGGCTGCAGAACACTCCTTCTCAAGAAACAGACTTCATTCAGCAAACAATATCCCTTTAGAGGCTAACCCTTAAATGAGCCCAGAGAGGGATTCCAGTCAAGTGGAAAGCACAGGTAAATTTCTTGCACCTGCACTTCCTAGGCCAGCCACCCCCTTCACCAAATGCTCAATCATCAGTTCAGGCTGTGATATAACAGCCCCCTTACACCTGCTGACTTACCATTCTCAATTTTTTATATCCTGTAGAGATGTTTGATGTTAGTGTTACTCATCTTGTGCAGTAAGATGGTTCAGAGATAACAGCTGATGTTGGAGCTACATTCACCATGTCAATGAGGACAGGAAACATATAATTAACCACCTACCAATTCTTCTGGGCTGGTATGAATGTATTGTCTGGTCATTTTGAAGATACCAATCATCATCTAACCTTTTTGTCACAGTTACTTGTGGTGTTTGCATGTTCCTCCTGGGCTGATGCTGACTCCATTGACCTCAGGAAGGACTCAGTTGGGTAGAAAGTTGGAGATAGGCTGAGAAAGTTGGTCTTCTTCAGTCTGGAGAAGAGAAGACTCCAGGGGGGGACCTTATAGCAGCTTTCCAGTACCCAAAGAGGCCTACAGAAAAGCTGGGGAGGGACTTTTTAGAAGGGCAGGTAGCAACAGGATGAGGGGAAATGGCTTTATACTGGAAGAGGGTAGATTTAGACTAGATATTACAAAGAAATTATTTACTGTGAGGGTGGTGAGATGTTGGCACAGGTTTTCCAGATAGGCTGTGAATGCTCCTCCCTGGAGGTGTTCAAGCCTGGGCTGGATGGAGCTGTGAGCAACCTGGTCTAGAGGGAGGTGTCCCTGCCCACAACAGGGGGTTGGAAACTAGATGATCTTAGATGTCTCTTCCAACACAATCCATTCTGTGATTCTATGACATTTAGGTGCCCTCAGCTGTGAGCAGTGGAGACACAGAAGAGGCTTATCTCCATTCTGGGGTTTTCAGAAAGGTTCCTGGCTTTTCCATATGCCGGGTAGACCACTTGCCCACATCACCCTGCTGAAAACCCAGAGCTGTACTAGCAAGACCTAGAAGAAGGAGACCGCAGCCCCAGCCAAATGTGTTGGTATAACAATGAGAGTGTGCCAGCTGCAAGTCCTAGCTGTCACCTCAAGCAGAACATACCTCATGAGAGGACATAAACATACCCACTTTTTCTGTATAGAAATAACACCTGGCAGTGGTGCCAAATATTTCATTCTTCAGTGCTATCTGTGAACTCTCTTCTCTCCCATCCTTCTTTTTCCCCCGATAGCAAGTTAGTAAAGTTAGAATATGTAGCTATGTGAAAATTACAGCTAAGAAACTGAGTATTCTACCTCCCTATTGCAGTACTACTATATAGACAATGATCTAGTTCTGCTGATAGAGAGGCAATGAGAGGTGTTGTACTTATTCTGTCTCTGTAAAAATTATACCTACTGCTTGGCTGAATTACCACTGAAGGAGATTTATTCACTGTGACTTATCTCCCCCCCCTTAAGTTTACCTTTATTATCATTCATGCTCCTTCATGTTTTTCACTAGGAATCTAAAGTTTGTTGAGTTGGAAATGCCTACAAATGTAAATGAAAGAAATAATAATTCTGACAAACATTTAAGAATGTATTGTATCCTCTGAACTTAAAACACTTTCTCAAAAAGCTTTGTGACCCACATTGCTCTTAAAAAGCCTGATTATTTTCTTGAAGTTTTAAACATCAAAGTTTTTAATGGCTGCATTCCACTTTTTTTTTTTTTTTTTTTTTTTTTTTTTTCCAACGTAAGAAGGACTGCAAAATTATTGGAAGAATTTTGATAGCCTCTTCATGTAAGAACAAAATGTTTTTTCTTTTTGTCTTTGCTTCAGGAAAAAAAAAAAGCCTCCAAGCATTCTGTGCTCCACCTGGTATATCATTTATGTGTTTACAACAGTTTCCTCTCATAATCTGTGACAGTATTTCTGTATTTCACTTTTGTATAGAAAGTATTCTTCAATTGGATCCAGTGGGTATAACTTACAGCGCCAGCTGAACATGAAATTGTTCAAGCCCTCAATTTTGAGTTCCCTGGGAAAGCAAAGATGAAGTCCTTGTTGCAAGGAAATCTTTTGGAGTTTTAAAAGATCTTTGAGGCATCAGCTTTTATTCCAAAATTTAATGTTTACATGTTTATAGATGAAATCAATACAGTGAGCTGAAACCTCACATCGTATCCCCTATCCTTGTCAACAGTGTACTGTCTGAGAGCCCAGGATTCTCCATACTAGGTTAAGCAGTGTGTAAAAAACAAATGCTCTCCTGCTTCAAAGGATGGCTGCAGGCTGGACATTACAAGAGAACAAGAAAACAATGTTGAGGAGGAGTCTTTAGAGGTATCAGCACAGTGGCACGAGATGGATGTCATGTCAGTGCTAAAAGTTAGAGGACAGTAAATTAGAAATCACTATGATGAACATGTCTAAAGTGGAAGGGTAATGTCTGGGTAGAACCAGAGGTTTGAAAGTATTGCATGTGTAGATGTTATGCCACATGACCAGGAAAAGCAGAGCACAAAGAGAAGATCAATGATGCTTTCCAAAGTTCATGAAGTGTAGTAGAGATTCAAAGCCAATTTAGAATGGAGTTCAGCTCTTCTCTAGGCAACTTTTGCCAGTGCTCAGTAATTCACACAGTATAGAAGCGCTTCTTCATGTTTACTTGTCCTAGTACTGAGCAAAAAGCCCAGACCCGTCTTTGCACTCTCCCTTCAGGTGTTTATGTGTGTTTATAAGATTCACCCTGAACCTTCTCTTCTCTGAGCTGTACGGATCCAGCTCTCAGCCTCTTCTGCACAGGAAAGTTGCTCTGGCCCCTCAACATTCTTAATGGTCCTCTGCTGGATTCTCTCAAATAGCTCCATTCCCTCTTGGATTGGGGATCCCAGAACTGAACACAGTACTGCAGGTGTGGCTCACTGGTGCTGAAGGGAATGATCAGCTCCTTCAGCCTGCTGGGAGCCCTCTTCCTGCTGCACCCTAGAACAACAGCAGCATTCTTTGCCACGTAAAAACACTGCTTGTGCGTGCTCAGTATTTGGCAATCTAGAGAAAGCAATGTAGTATTTAAGAAATGGGCTTTAAAATTTGATTTTTTAAAATTTATTTAAAATCTTTATTTTATTAAAGTATTTGTGAAAGAAAGCTTTTAAATCTTTACCAGATGAAGTAGAAACCAAGGACATTACCTGAGGGACTATAAACCTGTCCTTTAAGAGGCCATTTCACAGCAAACTGCAAATCCATAATAGGTTTTTATAAACAGTTAAACTATAGCAAAGCCAGCTAAACAAAATCTCCCATTTGTGGTCGTCTATGCTTCTTTTATTCTCAGTTATACTAGGAATTTATCATTACATTCATCTACTGTAGAAGGTTCGATGCTGTCTGTAGATAAAAATCATGTTAAAGGGTCAAGTGGATTTTTCTTTCTGATACTGATACTTTCTGCAAGCATGTTGAAATAGCAACCTTTCACAACTCCCTGACCACATATTTTTCAAGTAAAACTAGTGGCTGCTAGGTCGTATGAATTAATATATAATAGTAGTTTTTATGAGTTGTTCTATTCTACCAAACTTCTCTCTATCCAAAGCGTTACAAAAGTTAACACACTCAGTTGTAAATGTTGATCCTTTGTTTAGTCAGAATGATTAAGTGACGGTCATTGTAGCATGACTCATTGCTTCTGGATAGGAACATTTACACAATATTATCTTTGTTATGAAGCGCAGTTATGATTCACATCACTTTAAGCCTTCTACAAGTGAGGACAGTGATGGCTGAATTTGGAATACTTCATTCTCCTTGGTGATTTACTGGTAAGTGAGCTCAGTGCTTAAGTTGGTACTTCGTAAAGGAGGAAAAAAAAAAAAAGGATGACTCCATTCCTTAAAGATTGTTGCTGCCAAAACCATATGTTTTCATTAGGAGAAAATCATCCTTCTTAGAGGAAAATTGTTCAATAAATCCTGTATTAGAACCTTCCCACAGAGAACAGGAGGTTGCTGACTCACTGTACAGGGTACTGAGAGAGACAAAGGGTAAAGCTGTAGACTGAGCTTGTCTCTTCTGTGAAGCCCAGCTTGTATTCTGAGACTGATATGTGGGGCTGTGTCATTGCATTTGTGCATGATTTAATCTAGCCACTTGCACACTACAAAGGTAGCTCAATAGCTGATAAAGCATGAGAATTCTTTTCTTATAAAGATGGTAATGGTATTCTTAAATAGAAATAGAAAGTTAGAAATAGAAATGAATAGAAATAGAAATGTCTTGTTTTTTTCTTTTAGATTTAGTTATAGGGACAACAGTATCTACTAAATTTAGATTTAGTTATAGGGACAACAGTATCTACTAAATTACACAGTTAGGATGATCTATGTAGTTTTCCTTTGAATAGTCTTCTAAGTTAATAGATAAAAGTAAACATATTTTCTCTCTTAGAGTATGCAGACCCACAGTTTTATTCTTTTACAGTAGAGAAAGAATGTGAATCTTGAAACAAACATAACATTCCTGGTAACCTGGAAAAGAAAAGGTTTTGACCTTACCAAAAAGTAGCATTTCATCTTTTTCTTTCCCAAAACAAAGAGACACGCTGACAGCCATCAAGGGAGCAGCTGAATTTTAAAGATGCTATATTCTCTGAGAGAAAAAAAACATTTCTGACTGCAAGTTTTGACTGCTACTCCTTCACATCTCTTGGTCTGCTCATCTAAAAGCACAGAGATGCCTCTACTGGCCTCGTGCAGGGCATGTTTAATATACAAGTTATCTCTGCATTAGTTCTGCCTTCTTCTACATAATAAGTCAATCAAGAAAGAGTTTCATTTGTCATTTATAGAAGTCCCAGAAGGTGTGAGCACAGACTGAACTGTCTTCCTTTCACATGCTCACATTTACCTTCCCTTTACTGCAGTCTCATGTCACTTAGACTGTAACTATGGCTTTTTACAAACTTTCACACAGAGCACACAGAGCTTAACCTAAATCAAGCAAAAGGTAAGTGCCTAACCAGTTTAGCTGCATCAGATGTTCACAGAAGTGGAAAGATTGGGTTTCTTCAGTTGTTTTGATTAATTAGAATGAAAAAGGTGAAAACTAATATCCCACCTTTGAACAGAGAGAGAAAGGGAGACCTAGTAATAGTGTTGAAATAATTAAGGAATGCTTTTGCAATGCTGTTTGGTAGCACAAAGTCTGTAGCTTTCTAAACTGCATTAAACATACAGTGGGTATTTCATCTACGTGGGACGATAAATACAACTACACCTCAGCAGTTCTGGACATCTCATTACAGGGAGACAGTGACAGATTGGAAGAAATCCAGGGTAGCAAAACAGAAGTGATAATTCACTCTCAAGGCAGCCTTGTGAAAATATTTGTTGGGATAAAACCATACCAGTTAAGCCAAAGATTAACTAACTGGAGACAGAATTCTACAGCTATTTGAATAACACAGAGATTGTTTTGTTTTGCTGGTCTTGACCTTCCTATAAAGAGATTTCACCAAGTTTGTACCTTTGTAGGTAAAACTTAGAACCACACCAGCGCAAATATTAGCCCCACTGAAAAAGAAACCTACAGTTAATATGCAGACACTGAGAAAAAAAATTTAATAAGGAGGTAGCAGACTTCACTCCATGCAGACAATTTATCTAGGACTCTTTCAGGGTTCTGAATGATTCTTCTTTGTTTTCTTCTCTAAAATTCTGGAAATTTATCATTCTAAAAACTTTTTTGTGTATGAAATGTTTATTTAGTATGTTCAGTACAAGAGTAATGAGAGAACCATTTGCTACAAGAAGTTTTGAGCCATTTTCTAATAAGTGCCATTACTTAAAAAGAATCCCATCACCATGAGTACTGATTAATTCCTTCTACATTATCACTCTGGGAAGAATTCATAATTTCATATTTCTATTCAGGCAACCTAAAAGAAGGATAGCTAAGTCCTTTTGATCTTAGAATAGTCAGGGAACAAGCATGGAACTGGATGCATTGGGATGATAATAATCTGACAATAATCTGATCGGTAATGACATATTTCTTGAAGTATTTTTTTTATTTTGAATGATGTACCAAAGATAATCAGTGAAAACTGCAGTGATCCTAGATGAGTTTTATTTATTGAGCCTATTAGGTGAAACAGAATTACATTTACTAGTTCAAACAATACTCAAATGCAAACATCAATTTACAGTAGAAATGGTATTTATACAAAGTATACAGGAATAGGTCCTCCTTGATGAGAAGTCCTGATTTAAAGCTTGCTTGAAACAGTACAGGAAGTTCAGCTTCAATCAAAAAATAAACTAAGCTCAAATAGTCAAGGAAAATAAGAATTATTATTATTATTATTTTAATTAAAAAAGACTATAGGATATGAGATACTACTATTTT
This sequence comes from Tympanuchus pallidicinctus, assembly GCF_026119805.1. Lineage (NCBI taxonomy): Eukaryota > Metazoa > Chordata > Aves > Galliformes > Phasianidae > Tympanuchus > Tympanuchus pallidicinctus. The sequence goes on from NW_026294802.1 coordinate 25,205,217, forward strand.
ATCAAAATCCTGCAAGTAAACTTGTTACTGTCTCATATAGAGGAATTAAAGAAGAGGGAGTATTCACTTCAAAGGCTTGAATGGCCAACAGAGGAAAGAAAGAAATTAAATTTAAAAGAATTAGACAGAAGTAAAGGTATTTGCTAGGTAATATCCTTAAAAGTTTCACATGCGATGCCATAATGATAAGAGAATTGCATTTCAGAGGGGAAAGGCCCAGCATGAGGGCAGTTCATCAGTACATGCAAGTCCTGCTTGCACAGCCTGAGCGGCCATGCCCGACAGCTCGAATCTGTCTTTCTAGAAAGGAGACCCTCAGCTAATGCAAGCTGCTGCCAACAACAGCCTACACAAGCCCATTTGGCTGCCAAACTCCAGCAACATCGGGCTGTGAAGCTGTTTTTTCCCGTCGTTGCCAGACTTCTGAAGGGACTGTCACTTTGATGCCTTTTTTTTTTTTAATTTTATGATTTTAGCAGTTTCATAACAACAAATTAGCAAATACATATATATTATTCAATATGATGGGACCCCTTGGGAGCACCAGAGTTAACTGCATATGGAGCTCTATACCCACATTTTGATTTTATGGAGGAAAAGAAACCAAACAAAAGTGAGAATGGGTGAATATATATTTGCTGTCAGCAACTAGTTTGGCAGCAGTTTTGTTTGCTATGACAAGCCTTCATGAACGGGCAGGAGAGACAGCTGGGCTCAGAGTTGTGCACCCGTAGCATAAATCTCTCTCTCTTCCAGATGATAGGGGACTAAAAAAGTTTTCAACAAGAAAAAAAATATTGGCAAGGGCTTATAATTCTGTAGAAAAATAATAGAAACATTAAATATGCTGAGTGCTGTCTCACAGCTTATTAGAAAGAGTTATCAGCCTGAAAGCAGTTTAGAGGCAGACACCATATACAGTGCATTCATTGACAGCAAGCCATCATCCTGCCTCAGATTGAGAAATCACTGAAGTGAAGAAAATCAGTGAAGAAATTAAGCCACCAAGAGCCAGAGTGGAGAAGGTGAAGATTGTAAGGCAACTTACAACCCTTTTAGACAAACATCTTCCTCAAAGTGTAAGGTGCTCTAGTGCAAATGCCATAGGTCCTTAGCCTACATTTCTGTGGAATATCTCTCTATATATCTGGCAGTACAATCCCTGTGTATAACCAAGATGTTATAGTCACAATATAATTGTGCATAATCAATAGATATCAAGATGTTATAATTGCAATATAATCAAGAGAGTAAGGCAAAGCAGACAACGATCACAAAAAGAGAATAAGTGGAAGAGCTTACCCTTGGGTTGAGTTCACCAGAAGATACCAAAAGAGGGGATCTCCAGAAGAGATCCTTCCCTGGCTCCACCCCTTCCGGCAGCACAGGTGAATTGCCTTCAGCTGTGCTCCTCTGGCTGACTCAAGGCTCACCTCAGGTGATCAATCAGAGGTTCAGGCTGTGACTCAGCAGTTCCCATACACCCTTTACTCAGGAGTCTTATGCTTCACAGGAGCACTAATGTGCCTCTGTGGATGTGGGATGCACACAATTTTTCTCCAGAAAAAATGAGTTCATTTTGGGAAAAAAAATAAAAATAAAAAAAAAATTCTGAAAAAGCTGTTTGTTTTAAAGGGCCCTAGTAAAGGTATTTGCAGTTCTACCTTTCTTGGAGAACTGATAACCTGTTGTAAAAAAATGTCTCCTTCTTCAGTCATCAGGCTATTATCCTACAGAGTTTTCTTTCTGTCTCCCAATAACTCTGATAGTACTTTTATTCTCCAGACCTCTCCTATGAAGAAAAGTTGAGGGAACTGGGCTTGCTTAGCTTGGAGAAGAGTAAGAAAGGAAGTAAGAGTCAGGAAAGAAAGAAGGGGATAGACTCTTTAGCAGGGCCTGCTGTGATAAGACAAGGGGAAATGGTTTCAAACTAAAAGAGTGGAGATTTAGATTGGATAGAAGGGAGAAGTTTTTACAACAAGGGAGGTGAGGCACTGGAACAGGTTGCCCAGAGAGGCAGTGGAAGCCCTGTTCCTGGAGACAATGTCCAAGGACAGGCTGGGAGGGCTCTGGGCAACTGATCTAGCTGTAGGTATCCCCGTTCATTGCAGGGCAGTTGGACTACATGACCTTTAAGGGTCCCTTCTAACTCAAATGATACTATGATTCTATGATTCAGCAGGTCTTGTTTTGATGCTGCACGATTCTCAGGTAACAAAAAATGTCGCTAACAGGCACAGCAATACCCTGCAGCCCTGTGTGCAATGAGGGGTGAATAAACACTTTTATGTACATAATAGAATTTTAAACTGTTACCTTCCCTCACTGGAGATTTTCTGAGCAGCAGCACTAGAAGATCTTTACAGTGGAATCACACCTCCACAACGTATGCTCAGCTGTGGCCGCTGCACTGCTGCACGCCATCTGTCAGGAAGGCAGCCCAGCGGAGCGGTGCGACAGCAGCCTGGGCTCGTTCTGGAAACACTGGCAGTGGCTGTGTGGCAGAATGACTAGGAGCCTCTTGGGGAGGCAATGCCTTCCTGCTGCAGCCTCCTGAGGAACCCTGCAGGAACCTCGTGGGCCTAAAGGTGGAGATTGCGTGTCCAGCCGGATGTGGCTGCAGGCGGTGAGCTGCTCTTGTTGAGGGAGACCTCTCTGATCTGCTCCTGTGAGTGAAGGCTGAGCCAATGCCTTGCAGAGCTTTTTCTCCCATCTTTTTCTTATGTGCTCTCATTAATGAAAATGCCAGCATTATAAAAAATCTGTCGGCACAGAGAATGTGCTTGTGAGCAACAGTAATACGCTCAACTGCATGTAGTGGTAATGGAATAGAGGGGAAACCAAGTGTGCATCAAAAAGAGAAATAGTAAGGATTCATAAGAGATATGAGTTCTATCTGCTCTGCAATCAGAAACAAGGAGCTGTGAATTTACAGTGAATTTCTGCTTTCATTCAGTATGCTTTAGAGAGCTGAATTCAAATCTCACGTGCTATGGGGTACTGCGCCAGATTTCATTATGTATGGAATTTGAAATTAGTAGCAGTTACTTGGTGCCCAGCAGAGCGTTTGACAGCTGTTTGAACCAGAAGCTGATCATCAAGTTCAGAGTGGGAGAGCTGATAAAAGAGGGAAGTCTGGGAAAATCCTAGAGGGTCAAGTAGAAGTGCAAGTAGAAGACTTTCTTCAGAGCCTTGTGAACTTTCCCATTAATTTGGCAGTGGGTTGCCTAAGACCTTTATTAAAGCATTGTATGAGTTAATTAGGGATTGTTAGGAGGAGAGAGGTGTGTATGAACACTGCAAGATTAGGCAAAAGTCCTCTTTCAGTGATGAAAGGAATCAGCTGGAGAGGCTATGGAGTTTTGCAGGGCTTTAAGCAAAAACAGCTGGAATCCTCTCAAGATTCACCAGAGGCTGGTAACTTTACAAATAGGATTGATTTTTCAAAACTTCCTCTAGCAAAAGATAAATGTACTGGACAGTCAGAGATTGTTGTCTAGGATTTATCTGTAGTCAGCATAGAGACAGGAGCAGCCACAAAGCAATTCTCTCCATCTGCTTCTTTCTGCTGACAATAAAGGGAGCCACGATGACTATCTTGTGCTGCACCAAAGCACATTTTAAAGGACTAAATTTATGTACAGAGAATGCAACTCAGTTGGTATTAAGCAGTGTCTTTTGAAAGCATGCTTTGAAGAACTCGGAAGATAATCCGGTCTCTAATTTTTGGAACCGGTTGAACATTGTCTTTTTAAGGACTGTGTTGTAATTTTGTAATTGTATCTCTCCTAGAGAACAGTTTACTTAGAAGGATAAAATTACATTCAACTGCATTTCTATTAAATAAAAGACATTTTCTGCAAAATGCCTATTCAGAAAACTCTGACACAGTAATCTTCATCTGTTTATTCGCTGTGCAGAGCTTGAATGTGTGTTCCTGGCACTACTGGCTGTGACTAGAATTGCTGCATACTTTAGGAAGTCCCAACAGCTTTGCACTGTTTCTCCCTTTGCACTGATCTGGAAAGATGTACAAGAGAAAAAAAAAAATCATAAATTGCAAGCAAGCGGTTAGGCTGCGTGTTTGCGGTGGGATATGGTGGAAACTAAATTTAAGAGGAAGTAAAAAATGAAAAAGATTGCTTATGGAAGTTATCAAGCTGTCATTAGAGATTTTTAGAAATTACATATGATAAAAGCAATTAATCTTAACTTCGGACAGACAGACATTTGTATCATGTAACTTCTATTAGGCAGGAGCATTTTGAACTCAGATTGCTTAAGTGGTTTAAAGATGTATAGCCTTGATTAATTTTCCAAATATCAATTAAAAAGATATTATGCAGTTGAGTATTCAGATAAGCAATATGTTGTATTACACATAGTTCTTGGGTTACAACCAGAATTAAGTCACAGTCAGTCTTGGATAAACTATGACTTGCCTTGCCAGAACAGTTTCAGAGCCCTCCACCACACTGAGAAAATGCTTACCTCATGAGCCTCAATTCTCAGCCCCCTTAATTTCTCCTATATCTCAGCATTTCCTTAATAACCACAATTTATTTTTTAATGACAGAAGTACAAATGGGTTTGGTATTCTTCTCTTTGGAGATCAATGAAACAACAGAAAAAATCAGTCAGCAGAAATGATACAGACATCAATAGCTGTCTTGTACTGATAGTTCTTTCAGATGATCTTTTAAATATGTTCTTGAATTTCTGACCTTGAGTGCGCAGGGCATACTGCAGCATCTTAATATTTAAAAACAAAACAAAAAAAAAAGCCCTAACACTTCAATGCATTCAGCAAAAAAGCCCTGTCATATTAAAAAAGCTTTACTAGTTTCCATGGTTGAGAAAGAAAATGGAAAATTTTGCTTAAATCTGAAGAAGAAAACAGTGTAGAAGTTGGAATTTAAATTAAGTTTTAAAAATTCTATGAATTTGAAATGGCTTGTAAAGCTAAAAATGGAATGTTTAAGTGTTCCCACTAAGATCAGAGTAAGTATGAGTATGGAAAGGAGAGAGGGAAAAGGTTAGGAATTAAAAAATCACATAAAATAGAAACTATCTCCACTTGATGTGATGATGTGAAGCTGTGTGAGAATACAAGGCTCTGTGATAATCCTCAAAGAACATTTCAGTTTAATCCTACTTTATGTTCCATTATTTGTATATTTTCCTTCTTTACTCTTTCTTTACTTTTCTTTCTTTCTGCTCATAACGATGATTAAAACCAACAAAGAAATATTTTCATGGTGCATTGTGTCAGGAGCAGAAAAAGGAACACTGTTAATGAAGTTTCAGAACTAAAATTAAAATTCTAGTAGATAATGTACTTTCTTCATTTTCCTACATGAGCTGTAGCATACTGTACACTTTTGAAATTCAAAGGTGTTGATGCAGTATGTCTTCTTAACACATCTTGCTAAACATATAGTCACTTGAGCTATAAGGCACACTTAAGGATAACACACTTAAAATGTTATATAAAAGGCAACTTCAGAATTCTGAGGATAGAGTTTGTCATTAAAAAGTATAAATCAGAAATCAGTTTTTGTTTCGTTACAGCAAAATATTCAATCATCTATTTTGGAGAAAGTCACATTTTTTCACCATCATAATAAATCTTAATGCAAGTACTTCAGTGTGACCATCAGGAAATTGAAGGCACATGTATCTGCTGTACTGAAAAATGAAGAGCTAATTGGGCTAAGTTACTGGAAAACTGAACACTTGCCAATTTCTGAACTTCAAGCCTGCATTCTCCATCTCTCGCTGGCTGCAGTGCTAGATGTTCACTTTATCAACTTGAGAGATCTGATAGCAAGACTTAAACTCAAACTTGAGTCTTGCAAAGTGAAGCAGTTGATTGTGCCATGCCTTGCCAATTTAAAAAAGGAATGGAAAGTCAATGTAAAACCAATGTTGTATCATGCAATGCACTTTATGGTTTATGTTTTTTTTTTTTTTTTAATGTAATTTATTTTGCTCTTCAGTTTAATCTCTGAGGTAAGAACCAAACTGTACCAAACTACCTTTTTAAGTTCAAAAACTGGAATTAAAGGCAGGCAAATTTACTTAGGAGTTCTTGCTCAAATACATAAAAAATGGAAATTGTTTTCTTCATGCAATGTTATTGTATTAAAATGTTAACATTAAAAAAAAAAATCTTGTAAATGTATATCTCTTGATAAATTGTACTTGGTAGTAAAACTTTGATTAAAAAAAAGCCTTTTGAATCCAATCAATCCTAAATATATAGGGTGCTCTAAAAGTAATGCTTCCTTTTCATTTCTATGGAAAATACAACAGATACAAAGACCACAATAACAGTATTTGATAGAGAAATTCTTAGCTGCAGAACAATATTTTACAACATAGTCACCACCATCAGCTATGCATTTTCTCCAGTGATGAACTAGAGCCTGCATGTTGTGATTTAAACATCTGCAAAATTGGAAGTGACTTAAATTTTTCACAGCTGCTATGATGGCATCATTGCAAGGAAAATGTTGCCCACGCAGTCCATCTTTCATCAAACCAAACAGATGGAAGTCAGAAAGCACTAAATCTGGACTATACTGTGGATATGGTGTTACAATCTATCCAAGGTTGGCCATGTGCTCAATGGTCTTCAGACTGGTATGAGGCTTGGTGTTATCACGCTGCAAGAGAAAGGTTGTCTTTGTCTCTGGCATGACTCTGGAAGTTTGAGCCTTCAGCTGAGGCAGTCAGTGATTTTTCCAGGTTTTTGGAAATCCAGAAGGATCACCCCTTACCTATCTCAAAAGACAGTGCATACCACTTTACCCTCAGAGGACTGAATTTTTCTTCAGTGGGGAATACACACACTGTTTTGACTCTGGCTTATAGTGGTTACCTGCATCTTGTTACCAGTAATGCTGCAATCTGGGAAACTGCCACCTTCAGCGTTGTATTGGTCCCATAGGTCCTGACAAACTTGCATACAGTGTTCTTTCTGATCCTGTGCGAGCATCTGTGGGACCCACCTGGTGCAACTTTGTGGTATTTCAGCGTTGCCACCAACGCTGTCTCCATTTGTCTCCAAAACACTGAGGCTGATATTCAGATCCATAACATTTCCCTGTTCGTAATCTGCCAGATTACACGAATGAGCTGATCAACACAGTTCATTTCATGGTGTGACAGCTGTGCATGACTAATCAGAACATGGCTTTTCTTTCACACTGCTGCCACCACTGCTGAAACACATCACCCATTGCCTCACTGTGCAGTCCACTAATTGGTATCTGTAAACATTCAGCAAGCAGTGTCAGTGGGTGTGATTTTTTTCTGCATGGAGGTATTCAGTGACACACCTTTGCCTTATTCATGCTTCTGTGTTGAGACCATTTTGTCAGACTGCCCCTCAGCTGCCATCTGTCACTGAAGGATCATGATCATGGAGTAAAACAATACATTGTTAGTTTGTCTATTTTTCTCCTTCACTGCTAGTTAAAATCTAGTTAAGGTCAGCCAGGAGTTTCAGTGTGTAGATTGGCCACATGTAGGTCCCATGACGCATGCTTAAATCAGCTTATTCCACAGAAACTCATTTCTCTATGTGTGTGGCAGGCACTTACAGGATGTTGTTTAAGTGCTAAAGAGAGTCTCACACAATATTTGGGACGGTGACCTGCTTGCTATTTATATATCGAACTGAGTCAAGCTAAATGGATTTTTGAAAGCCTCTTAATGAAGGTTTAAAGGAAGAAGTGCAATTGAAGAGTGGAGTAAATAGTGCAAAAGATGTTTTGTTCCTGAATATTTATGTTCCTCCAACAGTATTGAACCTACCAAAAACACGCCAAGGTTCATGAATAAGCACAACCAAGGATAGCACACACTACTCCAAACCACTGAAATTAATTTGTCTGTCACATCCTCCCTTTGACAAAGCTGAACACTGTACACTGCTGGTCACCAGGTTAATTGTTCCTGTTTATGAGAAAGCAAAACGATGGATGGCAGGGATGAAGCCTTACTACAGTGTCAGCTCCATTTGTCATGACAAGGGATGCACTGAGAGTCTGCAGGAGAACAAGATGTAGTAAACAGTCTTCCCTTGAAAAAGGTGAACAATAATCCCAGGAGTTCTTTAATGTGACCGGCTAACTACAAACCGTCTGAGATTTGTTGAAAAGATACACAGGTGGTTAATTTGCAGAATGTTACTGTCATACATGTGTTTTCAGAACCCAAAAATTAAATACACGTTAAAGTAACATCTCTTGAAAATTCCTTGAAAAACTGTTGGAAGAAAAGTAAATTCATTTACATCTATAATTGCTTGACATTTTCAATTGTGCATGTTGTACCACTGAATATTTTCCCATACTTCATATTAAAAAAAGGTTCACATATGGTTAAATTCACACTTCTTAAAATTTAATTCTGTAATATTTAGTATATCTAGAATATCCTTCAATTTTTTATCTGTATTATTACTTTAAATATGTATTTTTAAGTATTGTTGTGAAGCAATTTCTGTGTGAGAAAAAACAGGAAATTATACTTACAGTACCTGAGCGCTCTGGCAAAAATTCCCTAAAAATAAATATATATCACAAGGACACAGTAACTAATCAATAATTCAAAGCATTTCTGTTCCTCGGTATCTTTATAACTGCATATGACATACAAGTGCAAAGTTAGAATTTTCACTTTTTTGTTACTTATTTCAGAAGAGTGTCTATAAGCTTTGCTATAATCATTGATTCCTCTGTGTCAATTCCACTTCTTGAAGAGATTCAAATTGCCTCAGAACTCTTAGCTTATTTATATGATGCTTAAATCTCATCCACCCACCAATCACCTTTATCCTAAATTTTTGGAAAGCGTGATTTTGAAGGGTTTTTTTCCACTGCTCTTTTCACAGAAGTGTGCAATATGCATTTAACATTATCGTCACTTAGTCTCAGGTTTGCTGAAGCATAGCTTCTGTCTGCTGAAGCGTACACAACTTTTAAAGTTCACCTACTGGTTTTTAGAGGCTGTTAAAGAGCCACTCTAGTTAGAAACAATTTTGCTTAACATTTCACATTATTCCTCATTTCTTTCCTTAACACTTCTACTGCTGAATTTCATGCAAATGCAATTGTAGAATCATAGAATATTCTGAGTTGGAAAGGACACATGAGGAAGATAGAGTTCAACTCCTGTCTGCCCACCAAGAAACGTAAGAGCATTTATCTAAGAGCACTGCCCAAATGCTTCCTGAACACTGACAACATTGGCATCATGATCACTTCCTTGGAGAGTTTGTTCCACCACCTGATAACCAACTTGTTGAAGAACTTTTTCCTAATATCCAGCCTGAAGTTATTCTGATGCAGCTTAAAGCTATTCCTTTGCTTCCTAGCACTGGTCACCAGAAAGAAGAGATTAGTGCTTGCCCCATTGCTCTCTTCGTGAGGTCACTTCGTGAGGGGCTTCCTCTCAATGTCCTTTTCTCTAGATGGAACTGAACAGTCCTTAATATCCGCAGCTGTGCCTCACAAGTCATGGCCTCTAGTTCCTTCACCATTTTAGTATTACACATATATTTGAGACAGAATTATCAGCACAAAACCACTGTTATAGCTTTAGATAAAGAATAAGTAGGTAGCAAGTTGCTTTCCTTTATTTAAGAGGGAGGAAAGAGTCATTGAGTATGTGTATTGTTCAACCACAAGTATTATGAAGAGAATGTTACTTTAAAACAAAAGTAAAACCATCAGCCATTTTAGAAGATATAATGAAAACACAGAATTTCTACTGATATCTCAGGTTTAAATTTCTGAGTAACACCCACCCTGTGAACAAAAAAAATAATTCAGCAACAACTGAAATTAATGATCTGACTTCCTATGGGTCAGTGCCTTATGTCTGATTGTCTTCAGTATGTTAGAAGGAATAGGATAAGTCAAAACTTAAGGAGGACATTTCTAAGGTGTTTCTTCAGGGTGAATTCTCCATTGCTTAGTGAATGAAAAGCAGCATTTCCTTTACCAGGGCAAGTGGAAAGATGCCATAGCAGCATAAGACTTAACAAAGTTAATTAACCCTAAGACCTTTAGTTTTCTGCTAAATGTGGTTGAAATTGTCCAATAAAGTAAAGAGAAGTTGAGATTTCTCTTCAGCGTGAAAGTAGGCATGAAAGACAAAGCACAGAACCACATCCAATTTTCCAAAGAAAATTTAAGTCCTTTCTTCCTCACCCACTGACCACCCACCAAATGACTTACACTCTCCTCTGGCCAAACGATTATTACAGTTAATGCCACTTATTTTAGGGCTGTTAATGCTCATGAAGATTACGGCTACCTTCTCCTCATACATTTTGATTTCCATTTGCACACTTTATTTTTCATCAGGCTGTTCCTAACAGAAGGTGCTGAAATCTCTCTCAGTAATTCCTTATAATTTTGGCTCATATAGAAATAAGAATGCATCTCCCAGGTGAAAAAGTATAACCCATTTGTCAAGTATCTTGCTAAACACCATATTGATTTTCAGTTGGCCTAAATATGCCATGCCTTCAACTCAAATGCAATTATTTGCAAGTATGCTTGGAAAATAAGTGCTGCAGACTTTCCTATCTATTTCATTTGATGCAATGTACTTCATCTTCACTTTCCTAAATTAAAATATAATCTCACAATATGTTTCAAGCTCTCAAACCAACATTTCATTAATTTTCAAAGACAGCTGAGCATATTTTAAATGCTAGCTTTGTTCATAGTGAATAATATTTTCATTTTCCCAGTAATTTTTTTATTTGTAAATTTCCTTTCTTAGATAATGTAATGTCATGGGGGCTGCACTGCTGAATCACCTTTCATTATGGAACACTACTTCCCTGCTCACATCTTGTAATCTCTGCTGGGTGGTACACAGCACACAAAATGTGCTTCCCCCTCCTCAGTGTAAGTAAAGGTACATTTTTGCCAACAAGTGCAGATCATAAGGTCAGTAATGAAATGACACGTGCATAGCTCAGAGTCTCAAGGCTCAAAAAAGAAGCAGGAGAGAAAGCCTAGAAACACACCTGCATGGAGCTCAGGAAAGGAAAGGAAAAAAAAAAAAAAAACAGAACAAAAAAAACCAACCCAACGATTGCATAAGGTCTTTTGTAAGCAGTAGGGTGGAAGAAGAAGGAACGAACAGAGGGAGACCCTATGAGCAGCACCATCTCTGAGGCCAGAAGGGCTGGTGGTGCTGACATCCCTGTGCTGGAGCTTGCCATGCTTGCTGTAGCAAGTTCTGTTGCTGGCCTGGCTCATGCAGGCTGATCACACACCCAATCCACACAAAAGGATATGCCAAAGCAGTCGGTCATGGCTGCTGAGGTGGCTCCAGCTGGGCTCTGGTTATGCCTGAGCAGCTCAGCTGAGCAGCTGAAGCACTGCTCTACCTCCACATGCCCATGGGCAAGGCTCCAGAAATGCCTTGTAAGTGGCAGCCGCCTCTGTCAGAAAGAATTAATCTGCTAATGGCAGGAGATATTGCAAGCGATTAGGTGCCTTTTTGTAACAAGTGCCTCGCTGTACCATGTTCTCAGACTGAAGGAGAGAGATTATGCACAAATATTGTGTTCATGTTTGGTGTACGTACTAGCTACTTTCTGATGCCCTCTGACACAGGCCTGCTGGCTGGCAACAAGTCCAGCCGCACAGCAAATGCCATTTTCAATTTGTGGAAGCAACAAGACTGAGGTCTTTCGAAGGAAATGACTGATCTACGGAAATTCTTCAAGGGATAATTTAGAGAAGGGGACAAACCAGGAGCAACCCTATGTGAGGAACCTGTCATATGACACTTCAGAGGGAGACGGCACAGAGTTGAGCAGAGATATTTCTTCACCCTGTGTCTCTTGTCTCCTTATTGCTGCATTAGAAGTTGTGTGGCCTGGTCAGCACTGTGTATTTTATCTCAAAACTCGACACATCAAGAAAAGTGATGTTTCAGAATCTGACAGATCTATGTTTTTCTGCTATCACAGATCTTATTAAAAAACAACAACAATCCCAGTGCTTCACTGATATATTTCTGTCATACTCTATTTAAAAATCCGAATTATTATCTAAATAATTTAGAATTTCTAAAATTCAATTGCAATGTTTTAGTAAAGAGACAATGTGAGAATGACAGTTTCCCAAAGATGATTTTATTCTGCAGACCTACTAAATTGAAGTGCTGTGCTCTGTGACAGATACCCTTAGTACTTACTACACACATTAAGTTAGGGGGAAAAGCATCAGGTTCACAACTCAATCTCAATATATCATCTGAGCATAGTACATTTTTGTGTATGTCTAGCTAGTATCAGTCTTTAACTCATTCAATACCCATTTCTGTAGCAAATCAAGAATAAAAATACATTTAAATACATCATGCACCAGAAATTAATTAATTAAATAAATAGAAGTTTGTCATGAAACTGCTCTTGTGGGAACTAAGCATGGATTTCCTAGAAGTAGTCAGCTCAAGAAAGTAAATGAATAATAGATATTTTATCCCAAGACTTCAAGGAATATCCATCTATTTTTATTAAAGAAGACATAAATTGATCAAAGTAGGCTATACTCACACAATGATATATTTTCAATTATTTATTAAAAAAAAATAGGAAAAAAAAAAGGAGTTAGAGATTAACTGCAAAATATGCAAAATATTTTTTTTTTTTAAGAGACAGTAAAATTTGTTAGCTGCAGCACCTCCTTGCCTCTCCTGTTTGACCACTGCCCTTTAGGATGTGTTTTACAAAGGGCTTGAGCACCTAGACTGTCAAGAAATGGAAAAGTATTTAAGTGATACAAAGATCCATAAATTTAATGCCAGCATTATCTACAAGAAACACATATATTTCTACTTACTCCTCACCTCACCTCATTCAGCTGAGAAAATCTGCAGTGCTTAATTCAATGAATGCAAACTTGCATATGAATGGCTAAAAGAGAGGGAAACCTCAAACTTATGTTGATTTTATCATAGAAAATTGTAATAAACTTATCTGACTTTAAACAAGAGCAGATTCAGGTATTATGACATTTTCCTCTCACGTGCTCTTTTACAAGACTGACATACAGATCTTCAGAGGTAAGTCAACTGATCTGGAAAGCTTTCTCTTCACAGTGCTGTAATGAGTTCTGTCACCCACTCAGCCACAGCCCTTCAGTCACTCTCAGTGAACTAACATACAGCCCAAAGAGGATGACACAAGGATGTGGTCCTACATCTTTACACTACAGATTTCTAAGTGTCAGTTTGATTCACGTGTTTTAAAATCTGCCTGTATGTTTTAGGATCTTTGAACATATCCAAACAACCCTACCTTTTTCCCTTTGCATTAAAACCCTTCCCTTGCATTCCTAGAGCTGCACTATGCAACACAACACAGAATTAGCATAAACAACAACAGGGAATGGCTGTGATGATAGGAGTGTGTGTGAACTCAGTGGATGGACACAGACTATGAAGGAGAATGAGAAATGGATGCAGATCTTTAGATCTTTCCAGAAGAAGCATTCCTCTCATCATGTCCTACCCAAATATAGTAAAACCAAAAATCACAAGGAACACAAATACAAGTTGCTACTCTGATCTATGTTGACTGGAATAGAAATAGTTAATGATTTTTTTTATTTCTATTTTTAAATTTGCAAATAATGAATAGCTTGCAGACTTGGAGAAGAAATGAAAACTGTTTTACTATGAAAGCAAAATGTGATTGCAGTACTGCTGTCTCCACCTACACAATGACAAGAACAGGACAGAGTTGCAAAGTTTAAAGGCAAAGTGGATTCTAAGTAGGAGGGGGAAAGAATAAAGAACAAAAAGAAATCTTGAGAGAAAGCTGTATATGTAACTTTAACTATAGCTTTTCATCAGGACACTGGCAGTACAGAAGCTTTTAATGGCACTGCATTGTCTGAAATCCTTGAATTTAAATATGAGAAAATACATTAAGGATGATTGTGTGCTAGCCAGAAAAAGCAAACTGTTCCTTCCTGGCTTTTGATGAATCATGTGAATGATGCAGTAAAACAGATAGTGCACTAATGGTCAATGCTTTATGGAAGGCTGCCTTGAAATGACATTTACATTCCATAATGCGTGTATTATTGTTCAGAAAATTTTGGGGGAATGCAAGGGATTTAAAAAACAAACAAACAAACAAAACCAAAAGATCACAAAGAGCACAAGATGGTGTTTCTAACCTAATTCCCAAACAGCTATGATTCTCAGTCAGAGCTTCACAAAAACACAAATCAAAACAGGAAAAATAAAAGGAGGAAACAATTACATACATGAAGAAAAATGCAGCTTAGAATCTAAGGAAATGAGGACCCAAATAAACTCACATAATAAAATCACATGGGTGTTTTGCAAGCAAACTGCATGCATGATAATGAAGTTAGACCAGTTATGTGGAAATATAGATGATACATCAAAGTAATTTATAAAATATTAAATACAATGTAATATTAGCAATTATGTAGAGTATAATAGAGCATATAATAGATAGTGATTTACATGCAGGGCTGTTAGCATATTGTTGAGATTTGGCTCTGTGTATTCTGAGCCACCAAGTACTGTTCTTTTTTTTTTTTTTTTTTAAACATCACTTGAAATTTTACATTATCACTTTCAAGAATATTTTATGGAGATACCTGTTCACCAGCTAGGATTAGATGCTGCCTACCAGCGTAGAGAATTCCAAATTTCATTCATTGCTTCTGTAATTATTATAAGTGACTTCTAATCAGGATTTAAGGACCATGCCTATATTCTCATTTTTAATTACAAACTGAGGTTTGAAGGACTTTAACTTGACTTGAGTGGCCTTGATGTATGCAGCTCACGATTCATTCATACTAGCCCACCAATTATTCCATTACTGCTTGGGAAGAGAAAGCAACCTTTCTTTTTATAGAGGACTCAGTCACTAATATACGTCACTCTTGAAATCACAGTATCTTAAAAATCTACATTACATAATGTGATGTTTTTAGAACAAGTTAAAGCAACAAATAATTTCAACTAGATCTGCAATTCAATGTATCTGATAGAGAGAAGTTTTCTTTAATGAGAAATGTTCTACTGATTAGGAAACCTCTCTTTAACCCAATTTCCAAGACAGGCTGCCTGACAGAATTAGCTGTAAACTAAATTTTCCAGGAGCTGTATGCTACTGACATTGGATTTGGAAGTCATGGGACTGAATCACAAAATAATAGGATTGTTTGTGTTGTAAAGACCTTCAAGACCTTCAAGTCCAACAATCACCTAGTGAGTCCCACTATTCTCTCTATGAAGAAATTCTTCTTAATATCCAGTCTAAACCTCCCCTGACACAACTTGAGACAATTTCCTTGAGTCCTGTTACTTTTCACCTCAGAGAAGAGACAGGTACCTCCTTGCTGCCACCTCTTTTCTGGCTCTCCTAGCTGTGGAGAGTGATGCAGTCTCCTCTCAGCCTTCTCCTCTCAAGACTGAACAGCCCCAGTTATCTCAGCTGATCCTCATATGTCTTGTTTTCTAGTCCCTTCATCAGCTTTATTGCTCTTTTCTGCACATGCTATTGCAGTCAATTCTTGTAGTCAGGGCCCCCAAACTCAACACAATAATCAGAGTACGCTCTCACTAATGCCAAGTGCAAAGGGATAATAATTTCTGCAGTCACATAAACACTCCAAAGAAAATCTTGGGCAGTGAGTGGATATAGAAGGAAGACTACTGCTTTCAAAATACAATTTATTGATGTGTCATCACTTCAGCACTTGTGGGCCCTCTGCCCAAACACATGTTTTTCAGCAAAACACAAGCGGGACCACTCCCTTTGTGCTGGCAGAGGTGTCCTGTTCATCTAAGCAGAGCAGGAATACAGCACTTTCTGAAAGTTAGAATATTCAAGACATAAGAAACTTAACCTAGCTTCTTCTGAAGCAATGCTTTGTATGCAAGTCAGCTAATAAAATCTAAAAGGAGTCCTGTTTTTTTTTTTCTTTTTCCAGTCTCCAAATATACTTTTAAAGTTATGCCTTTGATCAGTCCAACAACAAATTTTTGAGTCTGGGGATAAACTATCAGATCCGTGGAACTGACTTTAAATCATAACAAAAACTGCAGTGGTCTTGACTTCCTATTCACATCATTAGAAAACAAACTCAATTGGACAGTCCATATAAAAAAGACAGAGTTGTTCCAGGACGTGTCTTCTGCCTATGAGTGATTAATATGTAAAGTCAGCTGAAAAACATTTTTTTTCCTGGCAGGTGAAAACAGAGATACCAGGACCATATTCATCTCCAGCGGCAATTCATTAGCCTCAACAGAATTATAGTAGGGCAGCTTTTAACGTTGTTTCACAAACAAAACATAACTGAAACTTCTCTGTTCTTCATGAATAAATATTGAACAGCTATTTCCATCTTCATTTACCTAGACTGCTTTAAAGGAAATAATTTGCAAAGCTGTGAGATGCTTTCTGTTTTTTTTTCAGACAAACAATGCTTTTATCCTCACACACCTGTGTCTTCTAACTGGGAAGATTAATCAGCAGTGTTCTCTGAAAGAGAAAGTATGTTTTTAACTAATTATTCTAAATGCTCTAGCAAAGTGTTTCTGAATACACAGTCTCATTTACTATGTTAATCAACAGAAGCATCAATTAGTGTCACACGCTGTAGAAAGCCTTTGGAGTACCTCTCCTGCTCTGCAGGTCTGGGGATCAGGGCACTGGTTTTTTTTTTAGTTCCTTGAAGAAACTCTTCTCACTTCCTAATCGGATAAAGCTGTCTGCATGAGCTGCTGTGAAGCTTAACTAGTAAGAACCTTACTTTGACTCTTTGATGGCCCAGTCATCTGTGAGCAAGATAAAAACATTAAAAAGAAGTTTTGGGTAGGGAGTGACACACTTAACACTGCTTTAAGATTAAAAATTTATGACTGTTAATATATCTGTGTTAATATGTCTGTGTGTTATGTGTCGGCTCCCACTGGCTCAGATTACCTTTCTTCTGAGACATAGGGGAGAGAAATTCTAATGACAGACTAGATGAAAATCCCAGCCCAGTGCTTCAAATGGAGACATGTCATTGTGAACAGCCCCAGCTTCATTATTCCCAAAAGTGCCCAGGGCAGTTCTTTCAGCTGTAACATAAGGATACTCCTTGCTAGCGCTGTGCTCTAGGGGAAGGGATAACATGGGATTTTCTCTTCTTCTTTCCTGAAGGCAAATGATTCAATAGAGCAAAGAAACTGAAATTGCCTATAGAAGCCTCACTTTACATCAGCTGCCCTTCACCATACTAGACACTTTTATAATGCACTAAGAATTCTGTAGTTCATGTTAATCTGCAGTGAGGCTTTAGTAAAGAAAAACTGTAGCATTTTACAATTCATACTCTCACCAGTTCACATTCATTTCTTGAGGAATTCACAATATAGACAGATAAATCTTTAAGATAGAAAAATCTATATAAAACAGTCGAGACTGCCATCTGCTCTTTTCTATAATAAATTTTAAAATGTTAACTGTTATGAAGTCTTCCTATATTTATACGTGGATACAGTTAATTATTGAAGGCTTTTATTTCAAAAAGACTCTTCAATGGCACATGTTAGTTGGTAGTGAAAGCACAGGACTGAGGCCTTGCTGACAAGTCCATTGCCCAGCCTGAGATCCCATAGGTGCAACCATACAAATGCTTGTGCAAACATAGTTTCATATCAGCTTATGAAGCACAGCAAGAGCAGCTTAAAGCACCATTCTGCATTGTGGCTTTTCCCAACAGAATTATGTACATATACATCCTACAAAAATGGTTGCTCTGACAAAATTTACCAAGCTAGAAAACTGTAGGCAGTCTAACACCAAAACCATGTAGTGTTTTTCATGTTTGTGGTGCTGCCAGGTTGAGATGAGTTCTAACAGATGAAAATTTGACATTTTGGCAGCATTTTCAGTGATATTTTTGTTAGAGGCAATTTTCACATTGTCATCACCTTATATTTAAGTATTTTAACTTATTTCTTTGCTAATTTATTTATATATTTTCTTTTTTTTTTTTTTTTACAATGCTGATCAAAACTATGTTCTTAATTATATGTTGCAGCTCCATTGTTCTGATAGGGAAGTGGGAAATGCAGCAAGCAAGCTTGTTTTCCTATTCAACTTCTAAAAATACTGAGCATTTTTAATGTTCATATCATTATAAAGCAATAAAGAGGGACTCTTAAAAATAAAAAAAGAGAAATGAAATTTGAACCTGCTCCAAATTGTGTTAGTTGGAGAGTATCTGATTTTATTAGCAAGTGCATCAGGCCCAGAGAGTCAATTTTGATCCTTTCCAGTACAGTCTGGAATTAGAAACAGCAATTTAAAAATTTTTCCCTCTTTTTTTTCTTTTTTTCCCCCCTCTTTCTTTACTTTTTATTTTTGTTTTGTTTTTCTTTCTGACTGCTCACATCATCTGAACAGCTCCCTTTAGCATTCATATGAGCTTCTCTGAGGTCGTATCATCCACCAACTTCCTGGATCTGAGATACAGCAAGACAAATTTAAGCTGCATGATGTTATTCTGTTCTGTTTCTTCTATCTTTCAGCAACAGATACCAGCTCAGAAGGGCACTTTAATTCAATTTGGATTCTATACTAGGAGCCTTATATATATATCCCTTCCAGTGGTATTCCCTTATGAACAAAATCCGTTTACCTCAATGAGAACTGGTTGCCATGTGGAAATGAAGTTATTAAGATAATAACTTCTCATATATATACATATATATATATATATAGTACAAGTCTTAGTTACTAATGTTGTGGCCAGGAAAAGGGAGAAAGAAAAAAATGATTCAATGATTCAATTTCTTTGTCTCGACATGCATTGCCCATTTCAGTGTTTTGATAGAGAAAAAATTACACCAAGATTTTTATCATCAGTTACTTCTGTAAACTTCTACAAATTTGAAAAAGGTGCTCTCTTTCCTGCACAACAGAAGACTCTAGAATTTACTAGAATCTAGAATTTCCATGAGTACTACTTTCTTTGATATTAGAATTTTAACATCTCTTTATACTCCTTATTAATCTCCTTGATTAATATATCATCACTGCACCCCTTAATGCCCCAGCCAGAACCCAGTCAAACACTAGCTAGTCTCCCCTTCATAAAAGACACATCTACACCACTAGTTATACCTAAACTTCTTTTAAACATTACTTAATTAGTCCTAAGACTCCTAGCATAATCAGTTACCTCTTGTTAGTTTACAAAATGGCACCTTGGAGAAATTCAGCAGGAGAAAAGCTCTAGAGAAACTCCCTTGGTCACAGGAGCATTCATTTTATCCACAGTTATAAGGAACTGCCATCATGTGTATAACTAATTTAGGAAAAATACAGTTTCAATATATATCAACTATTCCATGGTGTTTTGGGACTATACATTTTTAATTCCAAATAATAGCCTTTGCCTTCACTCTTCAAGTGATTAAACATATATAAATTAATGAACATTTCATATTATGAATAATTTGCATAGATATTACAAATGTAAAAAGTGCTAAAAATATATGAAGATTACAAGTGAAAAATACGAGAGAAATATAGAAAAGATTAATTACAGTAAAATAATACATTCCCAAATTTCTGTGCAAGTACTAGAGAAATTTCCCCATCAGTATCTAATCGTTCTGGATGGTCAGAAGCAGAGACATCATGAAACTCTTCCTGTTTATAGTGTTGTCTGTTCTGTACGTTATATTTTCCTTTGCCCCCAGTCTTAAGGATCTGCATCAATATTCATCTATATTTCCTGATACAGGCTCTGCTAAGTGTTTCTATTTAATGAATTGGTTCAGTCTGTTTCCAAACCGATTGCCTCAAGTTCCGTCTTCCATTAATCTTCCCTGCTGACCATGACAAAGCTTGCATAAATTTGTCCCACTCAGATGAGTGGCATATCATTTTTCAACTTCATGTTACATCTGCAGAAGCACCTTCTCTTTCCCTTGGCCAAGGACAGTGCTTCTTGAAGAACTAAGCAGCAATTAAAAACTAAGCAGCAGCTTCTGGCTTTGTTAGACCAAGTAACCAAGAAACTTGATACAAAGCAAAGCCTGAGCTTTGCTGTGGTTTGCAAAATCAAATAGATAAATAAATAAAAAGGAACAACTGCAGCACCACTTTACTCTCCTGCATGGATTCCTCTATTGTAAAGAGAAATGAAAAACAGTTTATCTTATTTTAGCTCTTTCCATAGAAATACAGAACTAAGTATAAGCAGAGGCTTTATAGATGTTTTTAACCTGGCCTAAAACAAGAAGCAATCTGCTCAAGGCCATGGAATAAACAATTTCAAAACAAGTTCTGAGAGAGCTGACCATCAATCAAATTTACCTGATAAAGTAAGTTTTCAAAGACATCAACAGATATTTTGAAGCCAGCAGAACAGAATGGTATCACCCAGTGTACAGTTTTTCTGCTCACCCATTCAGGGAAAACTGTTTCCTCTCCTCCCTTCTGGCTCCAGGAAGACAAAGAAGAAAAGGCAGAGCAGTCACTTGTGCTCATGTACGTGGCAAAGAAAAGTTAAACAGTGCCTCGGGATTAAGGTACAGTGAAATACCATAAATCAGCTTTTGGACAAGACAGTTGTGGAAAACTTCTAGAACAAGAAAACGTACTCTAGCAAATTAGCTTCATCTTAATACCACTGCTGTGGAGATGAGCTTCACATTGATGGTAGTGGACAGAAAACAGTAGCGAAGATCAGTTAGAAAGAAAACTAGAGCTCAGATCTGTCATTGATTACATAGTGATACCTAGTCCTAGCTGTGTCTAGGATATTTCTTTTTTTTAATAAAGAATTGGACTAGAGTAAATCTATGTGTACACCTACTATTTTAAATATTAGATATCATTTTTCACTTTGTCCTTGGGAATCTCCACTCTCCTCACTCCCTGTAAAACTCCAGGCATTTCTGAAGTGTACCTTTGGGAAACTGCTTTTATTAGCTTATAGATAGGCTGAGTAACCATACTGTTCTGGCTGACATTTCAGTGCCTCCACATTTTATTACAAAAATAAATCTTTTTCTGAGGAAAATCCTCTTTAGTGTTAAGAGTGTCAGAGAATTGGCACAAGCTGCCCAGGGGGGCTGCGGAATCTTCATCTCTGGAGGTATTCAAAACTCACCTAAATGTTTTCATGTATAACCTACTGCAGGGAACTTCTCTAGAAGGAGGTTGGACTAGGTGGTCTCCAGAGGTCCCTTCCAACAACTATAATTCTGTGATTCTGAAATTCTAACATAATTAAAAAGGAAAACTAAATAGTTTTCTATGGCATAAGAGGAGTTTAACATTTATACAGAATGTTTAACTTAGGTGACAATGAAAACCAATCTAGCAGCTGGAAATGATATGCTGTTTCAATAATGTAATTTTATTTTTTCCATATTTATCTTTGGAAAAAGTATTGGCACAGACAGCTTCCAGAAAAAGTTGAAGAATGTAATTTGAATGCTTCAGTAAAGCTACAAGAACACGAAAACACTGGAATGGTGTTTTCCAGGCTTAAGTGGACTAGGCATTACACACATCACTGCAGTTCAGAAATACATTATTTCCAGAACAGGTAAACGAAGAAATTGTGTCAAATTTAACAATGCTAGTAGCAAATATATTTGCCAAGATTATCCCCCCTTGCTACTTATTCTGTTCAGATAGCAATGTTTTTTCTTCTTTCAGGCAATTCCAGGAGGACAGAGAGTCATTCCTGTGCCAGCACTACTGCCAGCTAGACTGAAAACTGAATGTGTTTGCAGAGTTACAGAAGTAAAGAATTCATGATGCTACTACATGGAGACTGCAATTGATTGGCAGTATTGTATCCAAGGAGGAAGAAGGACAAAGAGGGAAAGAGACAATAATTGTAGGGAAAGGAAGGGGAGGGGAAATCTAGGCATACATCAGCTGCTCTCAATATCATTATTTGCCTCACATCATTGTGTATAGGGGGGAACAAGTTCTGGGAAGCCTGATTCTTTCTAGCTGACCTGTTTTAGGCAATATTGTAGGAATAAGGCAGTGAACATAAGTCAAATGATGACTTTGCTGTACAGTGATGTTCATAGCCCGGAGAAAAAAAAATCATTTGATTTCAGGAGATAAATATTTTCCTTTCCCCCTTTTCCGTATCAGCTAGAGTTGAAAAGTTAATCCTCAAGCTTTTTACTAAGTGTTACCTTGTTTTCACTGATCAAATATTTCTCCGCCATCATTGATACAACCATTTTATTAAAGACTGGATGCTTTTCTTCTCTTTACTGCTTAGGTAGTATCTCCATATACCTGTATATACCCTGTATATACTCCATATACCCTCTGTGTTGTATACAGTCTTGCTGATGGTAGCAGAGCTGACTGACTCTGTCACGTGCCTTTTGATTACACAACACAGGAACTTCAAATGTGACGCCAGGAGAAAGGGGGAAGACCAGTCCAAGTGAAAATAATTTATTGTACCCAAACCTGGTCTTTCCATGAGGCAGAGGAGTAAGATAACACAGAGATAAGCTAACTCCCTTTCCCAGTGCCACACAAAGCACAAACAGAAAAAGCCCTATTAAGTCATACAGTCCTCTGACTCATCACTGCACAGCTGTCCTCTGCAGTCTATTGTACACTCTTGTTTGAACTGACACAGCCACTTGGGAATTTATTCTACAATCTTCTAGATCTCATTCTGAGAAAGTAAAGGGATAATAATTACAAAAACTTGCCATTTTTAAAAATCATACATGAAGATTACATATGAAACTACATTGAAAGGACACTCTAAAGTTTAGAAATGTTGATATTAATATTCAAGTACTCAACTTTATCTGCAGCTACATGATGATATACTCTCCTTTTAAACAATTGCATGCAACTGGTTTTCCCTACCTTGCCATGTCTCATTTAGAATGGACTGTGATCACCTAATGAGGTGACAATGACTGTTTTGCTTTCTTCTCATTTTCCAGAATTTGGTTTCAGGCACCACAAACCAAACCTTCTGAAGATTAATCTCCTTAAAATCTTTTCTCTGGTGCTCTTCACAGTACTATTTGGAAGTTTCACATACAGAGTGCTTGGTCACTTTTGGGAGCTGATTGGAGTGGCGTAAATTCCATCCAACAGCTGGAGAACCCAGGCATGGATACCTGCTAGTGTTTAGATACTCAGCCTTAACCCCAAGAGCATATTCAGAGTTATGCTCTACTGTATCCACCTGAAATGCAGCTGCTACTGCATCAATTACAGTGAAGTACATGTGGAACTCCAGCAAATCAGAGTATGTGTCCCAGGTTGGGCTCCAGAAACCAAGGGATGTAAGCCATGAGAGTAAGTACAAAGCGATATTTAAAAGCTGGATAAACCAAAACCCCAGACCCTACAGACTGGCTCCACTTCATTTACAGAATTCTGCATCCTCCAGCTCCCTGTACAATATATCTAAGAGAAAGATTCACTGAGTTGCTGATTCACAAACTCTCCAGTGGAACCTTTTTCACATTGCATGAAATAAATACGTATTCACTGAATGAGAGAAGCAGAAAAAGCTTTCAGCTTAACAGATGGGCATTCATGGGCACATACTTGTGGATAATAGCTGCAAAACCAAGGGAGCTATTTCTGATCCTACTTCAGGTGAACGGTTTAACTCTTATAGTCAAAGTGGAGCAAATTCTGCAGAAATCAGTGAACCATTTCAGCCAAAGAATGCCTTTCATTAAAATCAGTACTTTACATTGGCTGGTTAAATAATTTCAGTCAAGTTTTGCAGAGCCACATGCATATTCTAAACACTGGAATACTGGAAAAATACTGGTGGCACAGTTTTTGGCAGGGGCACCTTATATTGTTCCAGACATAACCTAATGGGCTCTGAAACAGATACCTAATCAAAAAAGATGGGCAAAAGAATGGCAATTTGTGAATCTTGACAAGATTTATCTGTAAGACAGATAGACAGTTATTCAGCACTGTCAAGACTTACTAGACTTAGCTGGAGTGGTAATGTTACTGACACAGGGACACACTGAAGTGGCAGACCAAGGACACCAATAGCTCCTTGTTGTTCTTCCTGATCTGTTTGCCACTCACCTCTACAGAGTGTTTGTTCCAGATCTGCCTTGACCCCTGTGCACTTGAGCTGGGTGTCTTGGCCTTGCAGACTGCCAGATCGAGGGGCCTGGTGAGAACAGGAACACACAAACCATTTGGTGTGTGTGTGGACCAAGCACAATCACAGCAGCCCAGAGCTGCAACAGTAGGAAGGAATTCAGCTCAGCTCTACATTCAGAGAAAATGACACTTTCGGGGCAATTATATGCTGGAATTTCTAGGCATGTGTGAACTATCTGCATTGACTTATGAAGCATGTGTGGGTTTTCAAACAGAAAGAAGTTACTTACTTCCAAATGCCAAATTCAACTCTAACTGGAGTTTCTAAGGAAAAATATAGTTCCCATAATGTGGATTCACTTCATACTTCCTCTGCACTGATCTTTCTCTTGAAAAAGAGAAGTTATTGTTATGTAAGAATCTTACATTCTTAGCATTCTCCTAAATTCATTGACAAGAGAAAAAAAACAAACAAATTAAAGTTAAAAAATAAAAATAAACAGCAACAACAACAACAACAAAACAACAAGCATGTATTAATGTCTCCCACAGGCATTAGTTTTTTAAATGGACTAGTCAGTGGCATAGAAGTAGATGATCACTCAAACAATGGACACCAATCCAAAGCATAAACATTGTAAAAGATACAATCAAGTCATTATTGTCTTCTGCTTTTCCCCATCTCTTAAAATCTAGCACAAAAATGACTGCAGAGCCTACTGCTCTACTTGAATAGACCAAACTACATGCACATAGTGTCTTACATCCACAGTTGTTTTTATTTAACATTCTGCTTCTTTAAGGGATACTCCAGACTATGGAAAAAACAAAACAGCAGTTCTGGTTGTTCCTCTTATAAATATTTTCTCACAAGTTTTAATTAAATATCGAAAAAAAAAAATAGCAACTGGGTTAAATAACATGCTGTGAATGTAAAACTACCCAGTAGTCAAAGACAAATAACAATGTGAGAGCTATAATGCTAATGACCTACTATGAATGTAATGATCAACTGATTAGACATTTAATTTCTCATTTGAAATCAAATTTACATACCTAACCTATCAATTCATTGTGACAGTAACATTAAAATTAAATATGTGGTTTGGTATTTCAGTAAATGACAGACATTGGTTAAATAGCAATAATACTAGCCTTTGGGACCAACATCTAGAGTGCATTGCCTAATTTATTTCATTTTCAAATGAATGAAGTCTGTCTCTGAATACCCTGCTTTTCTACAGATCTGCCTGGGAGGACTTGTTATTAACTCTGGAGACTGAAAGATGGTGGCTAAAAAAAATAAGCCTCATTTATTATGTCAAGAAACATCCTTTCAAGTGGAAGGGTGCAGTTCAAGGAGCCCAGCATCTCCTCAGAGAGGATAGGTACTTCGTATATGGCCCATCAGACAAGTTAGACCTTGTAACCACGCACTAATCACCTACAGGATTACATCCACAAAAAGGAAATAGGAGATTTTTAAGCCTTTTTAAAAAATGAACCCCTCCTCTCAGAAGATTAGCCACTTGTGGAATGTTTCATAGAATCATAGAATCACAAGGTTGGAAAGGACCTACAAGATCATCTAGCCCTACTGTTCTCCTATCACCATTACTACTCATTAAGCCACTAAACTATATCTTGCAGCACCTCATCCAGAAGCCTCTTGACACTGCTGGGGACACTGACTCCACCACCTCCCTGGGCAGGTTATTCCAGTGCCTGACCACTCTGAGAGAAAAGGTTTTTCCTTATGTCTAATTGAAATGTCCTCTGGTGTAACTTATGGCCATTTCCTTGGGTCCTATTAGTTGCCTGGGAGAAGAGGCCAAACTCCCCCTCATCACAGTCTCCCCTCAGGAAGTTGTAGAGTGCAATGAGGTCTCCCCTGAGCCTCCTCTTCTCCAGACTGAACAATCCCAGCTCCCCCAGCCGCTCCTCATAAGACTTGTGCTCCAGACCCCTCACCAGTTTTGTTGCCTTTCTCTGGACACATTCCAGGGCCTCAGTGTCTTTCTTGTAGTGAGGAGCCCAAAACTGAACACAGTACTTGGGATACGGCCTCACCGGTGCTGAGTACAGGGCAATGATCACCTCCCTGCTCCTGCTGGCCATACTATTTCTAATGCAGAGCAGGATGGCATTGGCCCTCTTGGCCACCTGGGCACACTGTCGGCTCGTGTTCAGCCGAACATCAATCAACACCCCCAGGTCCCTTTCTTTTTCATAGTCATCCAGCCACTTGGCCCCAAGCCTACAGGGCTGCATGGGGTTGTTGTGGCCAAAGTGCAGCACCCAACACTTGGCCTTGTTCAACCTCATCCCATTCACCTCAGCCCAGCAATCTAGCTTATCCAGATCCCTCTAAAGGGCCTCCCCACCTGCAGGCAGATTGACGCTGCCTTCCAACTTGGTATCATCTGCAGACTTACTGAGGGTACACTCAATCCCCTCAAATTTGGTTCATTGTTTTTCTGAAAAAATAAACACTAATGGATCATACATCCATGAAACTTTGGCTAACATCTTTTTTTGCTGCTGATCCTATGTAGTGATGTCATGGTTCTATGTTTTTTTGTTTTTGTTTTTGTTTTTTGCTTTTGGGTTTCAGTATTCCACATCAAAACATCATGTAGTGTACGGGGCATTGAAGTGTCACTGCCCCAATCCCAGCTACCTATCCCTGTACATTACAGAATTCACAGGATCTGGCCCTTCCGGGTGGGGGGGGTGCTCTCTTGCTGCCTTGCAGTGGGTGCTGGAGGGTGCTTTCCTAGCCGTTCCAAGCTGTTCAGGTTTGAATCGGTCCCGGGAACTCTCTCTCTCTTATCTTGTCTGATTTATTAATCTCAATTTCAATTAAATTATATATATTGTGTTATTTTGTATTCCGATATTATAGTAAAATAAGTTTTCCTCCATAGATTGTTGCCGCTGTTCTTTTCCTCCCTTCCTTCCTTCCCATTTTTGTGGGACTGGGGTGGGGGGGGGAGGGCAGAGGCCTGTCGCCCCTGTCACAGACATAGATTGATCTGATCAACTCCATGACAAGTGACTTCAGGGAATCAAGAATGAAATTTGGAGAAAAAATGAAATTACCTCTTCTGTTGCATTTTTCAGTACTGCTAATTAATGCGCTGTTGACTAAGACCGTGTGTCTGAGAAACTATACTTAACAGAATCACAGAATCACAGGAGTTGGAAGGGACCTCAAGAGATCATTGAGTCCAACCTCTGCTAAAGCAGGTACCCTACAATAGATTACACAGGTAGGTGTCCAGATGGGTCTTGAGTATCTCCATAGAAGGAGACTCCACAATCTCTCTGGGGAGCCTATTCCAGTGCTCCATCACCCTTACTGTAAGTTCTTCTGCACGTTAGTACAGAAGTTCCCACAAACAAGTCTTAGGTCGTTACTCTTTTTCCTGTTGCTACACAACACGAAAAAGAACCTGACCTCATCCCTTTGCCACCCACGTCCTTTAGATATTTATAAAAACTTTTCATTATAAATTCTTGGGACACAGACACATTGGAAGTCACCACCTAAGGATCATCAGACTACTTTTTAAACCTGGTTGAAAAATAGCAAGGAAAAGGAAAAGCTTTTTTTTTTTTTTTAAACCAAGAAACGGATAATTGAACCCCCTTACAGACAGGTTACCTTTTCTTCCTCTTTCTTTTTGTGACAAAGACACCTCAAAAGTTGATTCACACAAAAGAGAGAAAAGAGAGAAAGAACTTGACAGATTATGACTCTGTCTGCTACTGCAAATTTCGAATGATAGAAACACAGCCTAAGGAGATATAGGAACAAGTCCATGTGAAAGCTGTGCAGTGAAACATGTGTAGAAATTACATAGCTATAAAGGTCGTCATATAGAGCCATGGTTTATCACAAGATTATCTTTGCTAGTGTGTCATTTATATATACACAGTGTACAGGTATATGCAAGGATGGATAAAATAGTTTAAGGCTTTTAGTGACTTCTGTTGGTAATTACCATGATTATTTGTCCCATCTGGACAGCAATATATTGTGTGTCAACCTATGAAAACTATGGGAGATCACCACCTATGTAAATAAGAATATAAAAGGAAACATTAATGGGCTGTAAAAGGTAACCTGAAATGAAGCATTAGTTTTGTCTTTATTCCTTACTGAATTTCACATAGCTGTTTTCCCAGAATTTATTCAGCATAACATTCTTTCTGTGTTGTCAATCTCCCAGACAGAAAGCAGTTCGAGAGACAAAGTTTGCTGTAAGCTTACATCCTTTCACTCCTTAAGTTCTTAACTAAAAAAACATCTTTCCTATCTGTCAAACATTGCCACACCATGAGAATTAATCTGGGCAAACATAGGCATTTGAGTGTTTCAATTTCTCTAGTACATATTTATCTCAATGTAATATATTTGGATTCCAATTGTAGAAAAAAGAGAGAACCCTGCTTTGCACAGGTGTGAAGGATTAAACATTTCAGAATAGAAAGTGAGGAGCTGCCTCAGTTGTACAGTGTCCTGCCTTGTGAGTTCTCTGCCACACTCTGTTAGTAACACATCTCTGCTTTTGGCAGCAACTAGGAGGATAATTTCATTAAGAAAAGTGCTATCAGAGAACTGCAAGACCAATATATTTAAAACTGCACATTGTTCTTGGAGAATATTGCACAGGACACAGGTTCGTCTCCTTTATCCGTCTGAATAAGGTAGCATGGAAAGAACTGGAGCAACGTGGTCTACTGGGAGATGTCCCTGCCCATGGTAGGGGAGTTGGAACCACATGACCTTGGAGGTCCTTTCCAACCCAAACCATCTGTGATTTTATGAATTTACACTCTGACCATCAGCCGCTGACCTAACTGTCCCAAGAGGTGTGAAATTAACGCATCTGAAGACTACAGTGACAGGGTGACTGTTGGTATAGTATTTGTCACAAAACCGCCATAGTTTGCAGCTATTCCTTTCACTGAAGAAAAAAGGAAAATCACGTATATTGTTCCTCAAGACTGTTCTTATTGTGAAAGTTTTAGGATTCTATCCCTTTTGTTAAACTAAATTTATCTAGTTAGACTGCCAGATTAGATACTGATAGCTAGATGACAAGACTCTGTTTCCAGTTTTTACTGGCAGTTTTTACTGAGCAACCAAGTTGTCACTATGGTATAAAAGAGCCACAGTAACTCCCATGCCGTGCCTCCACTCCAACACTAAGTTACCAGAAATTGCTGAAGAGTCACTCCGTTCATCTTCTCCCCAGCAGCCCCAATGGCATTTTTGGAGCAGGGAGACAGCATGAGCGACAGCAGCCCCGAAGCTACTTTAATGTTTTTCACAGACAGAGGCTGGCATTTGTTACCTGAGGTTCAGAAATATGCATCTGTGTTATAAAGCTTCTTCCTTCTACTTCAAATGTGAGCAGAAGCACTATTCCATTATCCAGAAAACCAAGGCCAAGCTGCAAGCTATTAGTTACTGCCTAGATCAGGAGCGAGTCACAAGCAGGACAGAGGGAAGAGCTTAGTCTTGTGATTATTTGGTATAGCTTTGCAGTCAAATGACTTTTGCACCATAAGGACTATTTTTCTCCATTTGTTAACCAATGGAGTTGGCTGTATAGATATGCAAATACTGTATTTGTAATAAATAAAAGGAGTATTAATTGAGAAAAAGAGAACCTGCTCAGCCTCATTTCTTTGTAATGCCTGTCTTCAGTCTTCCTAAGACAGAGGTATTTGTATCAATTAAACAGTTAATTAGAGTAACAGCACTATCCACACTCCCTTTTATTTATTTATTTAATTCATTCACCTCTTTTAAAGGGTAGATAACAATGGGACAAGGGGAAATGGTTTTAAGTTGATGGAGGGAAGATTTAGGTTGGATATCAGGGGGAAGCTCTTTACTATAAGAGTGGTGAGGTGCTGGAACAGGATGCCCAGAGAGGTTGTGGATGCCCTGTCTCTGAAGATGTTCAAGGCCAAGTTGGATGAGGTGCTGGCCATCTTGGTCTAGTATTAAATGTGGAGGTTGGTGGCCCTTCCTGTGGCAGGGGAGCTTGGAGCTTCATTATCCTTGAGGTCCCTTCCAATTTGGCCATTCTATGATTCTGTGATTGATACATTTATTCAATAGTAGAGAAAGACATAATTACTTTCTTTGGCCATTGTTTTTTCCCCACACATCTCTATGATGGTTGTTCCAGATTCATGTTCTCCCATTTCCTGTTTTTACTCTATTTTATTTTGATAGAATATATTTGGCTGCTCATTTGTTATTTTGTCCTGGACTCTTTGTCTGTCTTGTGTTGATACCTGTCACTGATGATACCTCACTGACCACTCATTAGTACGGGGAGAAGCTGCCTCAGATTCAGTAGAAATGGTCAGGATTGCATGTCTGAAGAGATCTAATGTTACCATTAGAAATGACTGGCAAAGGGATTTCTGTGCTTTTTTGCAGTGTAACTACATCTGATGCAGGCTCACATGAAGAGGAAGCAGCTCAGGAGATCTTCTTCCTAAGGCAGCATTGCTGCTGATCCTTATTGTCACACTTGAATGAAAAAGAGGTGAGAAAATATTACTCTTCATCACAGCTGCAACAGGTGGGTAAATTAGAGTAGATTAGAAGGATATAATCCAGTCCCTAATCATATATCACCATAATTCTCCCATAATTATCAGCATGCATCTCAGTTTCTATTTCTCCATTTTACTTAATCCATCTTATTTTTTACACTTCCTTCTACTTTATTCCCAATTCTGCTTTCTAATTTGCAGCCATTCTCTTTACCATTCAAACTGCATGCTAAATGGAAGAGTGAGGAGCCAAAATGTCAGGGAACTGCCACTCACCCTGACGCCTTCAGCACTCTGCCACACTCTGATTTGGTGACAATGCCTACAATAACATCCTCCTTGCATTTTCTTCTGACTTGTGATTTCTTTTGCATTTTCAAAATAAGGAATACCAATACAGAATCATCAGTGAGTTTTGCAATGGCAGCAATAAGAAATTTCTTTATTTCTTATGAAATTGTAAAAAATTTGTAAGAAAATGGAATTTCTTTTCAATGAAAAAAAAACCAAAGCCACAACAATACCTAGCACTTAATTGTTAATTGTTCAATGTCAGTGACTATTTAAATTCAGTTCAGAGAGAAATTCTCTTGTGTAATGTGTTGAAGAGATAGGAGGAATTCTGAAAGTCTAAGAAAGATTAAATTTTAAGGAATTACCAACTCCTTACAAATCTTTGGAAATCAAAATAATTATAATCTGCTGATGGCAGGTTTATACAGAATAAAGAAGACCAAATAACACAATAGCTGTAGAACTGGGATCTCACCTGTGCCAAACACTTTACTGCCTTCTCTAGCATGTATTTCCTTGGGTGAAGTTCAAATAAATTCACAAAAACATCATTACTGCAAGAATTCTAAGAATATAGATATAAATCATGGAGACAATGGTATGACTAGCAGCCAGACTACAAAAAAGTGAGCCACTAGAATGGCTGGTTTGAAAACTGTAGTCTCAGTCTTTCGGTTTTCTAACAGAAATCCTTCTGCATAAAGACCATGAACTCTCAGTGACCAAATTATTTTCTTTTAGAATTGTAGACACGTACCTTTCTACTCTCCATTGAAGTCTAATGCATGAAAGCTAAAGGTTTAGATCACAGTTTTGCGATACATTGCTGTATTCCTTTGAAATGAGCTCAGTACTTTAAAAACAGAACTTTATCTTCAGACAGTAGCTCAGGGACAAGAGGGCAAAGTTAATATAATTCCTCCTGCATCTTTCACTTCACTTTATTTAAAGAGCTGGCTGTTGTACAATGAAAGCGATAAGATTTTAAGAAATTGGCATTTTTTATTATCTTTTTGCTAATTTTCTTTAACTGCTGAGCAAATTCATATAGAGATGTGAAACACCACAGACAGCACACATTACTCCCTTGTCTATTTATTTGAAAACAATTACAATTTTCCTTCCTTTAAAAAAAAGAAAAGATAATAATGAAATGCATTTATTCCCTAGATTGACTGATATACCAAAGACCGCAAGTTCCAGTTTAATTTACTTGATAATAAACTCTAGGAGGGGCCCAGCATGTAATACTCAAAGAGGAAATTAGCATGTCACTTACTGAACAAGATAGCATTCATTAGATGTTTGGTTATCTTCTGTATTCTTCTCATTCCTCAGCTTTTTCACCTCTATTCTCAGCCCTTCATTCTGAGAGAGAAACAGGAATGCTTATCCACAAATACACCTTTGTAGTTCTCATTTCCCATATAAATCAACAACTTGTAGCAAATGAGAGGGTGGCAATATTTTTCATGATCCGTGCCCCAAGTTAACACCATTCCAACGGCTTCCATGCTGGAATGAATTTCTTCCTGTATTTCCCCTACTGGGAACCAGAATCAGAAACTCAGCAAAAAAAGCTACCCAATATTTCCCCACAACTTCCATTTGGCCTTTCAGCAATGCTCTCCAAAAATCTCTATTAGCATTTCATATTTTTTATCCCTTTTAGTGGTATTGTCAAAGAGAAAGAAGGAAGTTCTTAAGGTTGCTTTTCAGAAACAACCAAATCTTGCGGGGATTCCTGAGGTTGTTCTGTTGACATGTGTGGGCTTGAAATGCAGCCTTTTCACAAACCAGCCCTGCTACTTTATGTTGTACTCTCTGTGTGGATATTCCCCATACTAGCACTGAAGCCATAGGATCAAGGATGAACAGTTCAATGCCTGCTCTGCAGGAAGCCTCTGGTGGGCCAGAAGTTCTTCACAGTGCATGAACTAAAAAACTATAGATCTCAGCACTGTGGTGCTTCCAAATACAGCTACCTCTGAACAAAACAATTTTAAAATATTTACCTGAAAAGTAATATAAAAGGCTTTTTTAGGTTCAGAATTTTATGTTTTTGCATTTTCGAGAGGAGAGTTGATTATTATGACTGAAATCTGAATTGTCATCTTTGAATGAATGTCTAGCAATAGTTAAAAGCTTCCATAATGTGTGACTTCATCTAGGGAATGGTTTTATTGGCTTGGTGATGACCATTCTCAACAGAAAGAACTTCTTTTTCTAAATAGAACGTTAGATGTAGAGGTCATGTGTTTCCCACAGAAAGTATGAAACAGAATTATGTTTCTTATTCCCATTTACCTCTGAAACCTTTACAGCATAAACTGGCAATTAATTTGTCAAACTGAAATTCATTAAGAGCTCAAATTGCAAACGTTCAGCTGAGTATTCACAATATATGAATCATATTTTGCTGCTTTATGCAACAAAATAAATTTTGAGTTGAACTCAACAAGACTAAGTCACTCTGCCTAAGGGAATGATTCCTTAATTCAGGGTACTGAATCAGAGTTAGATTCCTTTATAGCCAATATTCTCTCAAGAGAATAAAGTACTGAGAATGAAGCTGAGCTAAAATGATACTTCAACTACGAGTTCTGAATTATCCATGGGAAGAATTACTCTGTATGTGGTGACCCATCCTGTCAATTCAGATATGTAAGCTAGAGGCCTACATCTATTGCGACTATACACAAATGAAATAATCAGCTGGTATCAGTACTGTACGGGCACAGCCTGGCATAAGATGGACACTAGCTTCTCCAAGTTTTCAAGGCCAGCAAGTGCTCAGTGGATACTGCCAGGACCATGACGCTTTTCCAAGCTCTGACCCTTCTGTCACGGAAAACCAGTTCCAAGATACCTTCACAGAGAAAAAACAAATTTCCCTGGGTTTCCCACCTGCTTTCCCTGGATGGCTTGCATAGCACTGATACCTTCTCTAAGGTGGCAAGAAGGACCCAGGGACTTATGGACCAGCTAGCCTCACCTCAGGGTCTATAAAGCTCACTTTGTCTTCTGGGAGTTTGTTTCTAATGATGTGAAGTATAAAATGTTTAAAGTGGTTGTCAATATGAATTTTAAAGGAACAAATGATGTTCAACAGGATTGCCTCCTACAATAAAATGATTGTGAGCAAGGGGAGGCCTGTGGATGTGGCGTACCTCAGCTTTAGAAAAGCTTTTGATTCTGTCTCCCACAGCTCTGTCATTTAGCATCTGAGGAAGTGTGGAATGGAAGAAATGATGGCTAGATGGACTGAAAATCGCCTGTAACTCTTGGCTTAAAGATTGGCAATCAGTAATTCAGCATCTGCTTGGTGACCAGAACAAGTAGGGTAGCAGAAGAGCCAAACTGTTGCTCATAATGTTGAATATCTTAATCAATGACCTGGCTGATCACCCAGAATCTATCATCTACAAATTCATGAATGATGCTAAATTAAGACAAGAGACATGCACAATGAATGAAAGAACTAGAATCCACAGAGACATTGATAAACTTGAGAAACAGACTCACAGAAGCCTTATGATATTCAACAAGGAAAAAGCAAACTTGTACCGGTACAGTGTAACCTTGCATATAATTAAAAGGTGAGCAGCAGCCCTGCTGAAAAGAAGATGGACTATGATGGACTGTATGTTGAATATACTCTTTCACTATGAATAAGGTAAGCTGAAGATCAGGCTGTTGGCTTGAAGCTCATGGGGCTGTATGTAGCAAAGCAAATTTGATTTTGGACTACTTACTGGAGAGACTGCCATGGGGTACTATGAAGATGTTCATAAGTGTGGGGCTACAAGGTAAGTTTGAGAGGTCCTTAGTCTGCTGAAGCAGTTAAAGTTTGGTCAAATAGCAGGCAACAGATACTTGAATAGCAGTTGATAAGGGAAGATCGTGAAATCAAAACCTTTCTGGCAGTGGCATTTTAAATTTGTGGCAATAAGAATAAATTGTGCTTAGAAAAGTTAGAATGATCACTAAGAAAAACTTTTCACCAAGAGGAAAATCTTTGCAGTTCAGCACTACATCAGTGTGCGCAGGGAAATTCCGAAATCTAGATTTCTTGAGATTTTTAAGACACAAAGCCACTGGGTATTGGTAACAGTTCTGTCCTGCTTTTTAGGAAAGAAGTTGGGCCAAATGACCTCCAAAAGTCTCACTGTACTTTTGTGTCTGAAAGCCATTACTTCTAATTCTGACAAGAAATTTCTGAATTTATACTATGAATTCTGACTGGTCCACAAGATTTGAAAACTAATGAAAGCTTGGAAAATACCTTTCCCATGGTTGTCTGGAATCCTTTAGCTCTGTCTACTTTGCATGCAGAATGCATTTATTACCAAAACCCTGCACCTGAGATGAAATCAGTGTGAACTGTAGCTGTCCATGCAATTGTGCATGCAAATTAAGATGACACAGACAGTCTCCTTGCTGGAACATCTTAGCTGACCTTTCATCTTAAGTATGGTGTACTTTCTTGTAATGAACCTAACATTTAACACCAGGAAATTTAACACCAGGAAAGTTTGATCTGTATAACTCTAGAACAGATATCTCACAACATACATACTCATAAGCAACTATCAGGAGAACCAAGTCCAACAAACAGTCATTATGAGTGTTCAAGTCGTGACCCAGGTGAGATGAGACAGCAGTTTGGAGTTCAAAGAGGTGGTAAAACAAAATATATAAATTATATATTTTTCCCTTCATAGTCTCTTTCACAGCAATCACTTCTGCAAGAAGCAGCCAGGTATTGGTGATGTAGCTGGTGCTATAGGCTCTGATCAAGATAGTGAGCCAGCCTCTACAGAGCATTTCTAGACACTTGTTTATTTTAACACACTACAGAATGTTCCCAACCAGCACATGTTCCTTAAGGCAATTAGTTACTTTAAATAATCCTCACTTCAGCCAAATGAGAATGCAATGGTGCTGGATAACAACAAAATATACCGTTACCTAAGGATTTCGTAGTTCCAAGTTCTAAAATTCCCTGGGGGAAAACAAACAAACAAACAATCAAGGAAAAAGAAAGAAAATGCCACATCACCTAAACATAACATTGCTTAAAATTCCTAATTCGGGATGTAAACAGATAAAGGAAACCAGTACATTTCATAGCAAGATGAATTACTCTCAGAAGTGTATTTTTAAGACAAATTTTTTTTGTTTGTTTGTTTTTGAATTACAAACAGGTGCTCCCTTTTGTACAAATGCCAGGAAAAAAAAAAAAAAAAGTGCAGAATTTGGCATAAAAGTAACACAAATATAGTCAAAGAGAAAGTGCACTTTAATTACTGTACTGTATCAAAGCCTATATTTTTGAGCTGCCAGAAAGCTCTTCTTAGGGATTTGTTTGCTTTTCTTTTATTTGGTGAGCCCATCCTGTTTGTTGTTCTCACTGTTAATACCTGCACCAGATATAACTTGGAAATTAACTGCCTGTATGCCTGTGCATCTTCATTTAGGGCCTTTACAATCTGTCTCACAAGTTCTCTCAGCATTGCAGAGACTATGTAAAAGTAACTATTGAGATTTCATAGCAAAGTACAAGGAAGTGAGAAGAAAGTGGCACTGGTAATGTAACCAAAAGTCTGTCGTGCTGTGTGTGTGCATGGTAAAGGCAAGAGAGGGAGGTGAGTGGTCTGATAGTTCAAAGTTCAGAAGATATTGATCCACTTTGTCTATTCTTCCCTTCTCCATGGGTACTGGCTCCTAGGCCCTGATTCCATTCCCCATCTTCATCTCTATGTTGCTGCTTTCATCTCCAGTTCCCACACTCGTTAGCTGTAGCAGAGAAAATTTGTCCAGACTGCTGACACCTTCATAAGTTACACATATCTGACTACTATCAAATGGGAATTTTGAATTATAGCTCATCTAATGCCATTCTCCAAGTGCCACTGATTTGAGCTCAGGCTGTGGATGTATGGCTATGGATGTTGGTAACCACACTCATTTTCACCCAATACACAAGCCACAGAAGCAGGCACTTTTCCTTCTCTTTATCAGTTTCTCCTACCACACATCCTTCATACACTGCCTCAGATCCCTTTCTACCTAATTTCCCACCTCCCCTTGCCCCATGTTACCTGAGGAATAGAGAACGTATGTGACGTGGTGAGACTCACATCCAACTGTCAAACATGGTGATCCTCTGCCTGTGACTCCCAGTTCAAAGGATGGCAAGGGAAAGCTGTGATCAGTATTGTAAGAAGTTGTTGACAATGAACCAAGGAGGCAGTATGTAGTGTATGATCAGCTTGCATAAAGAATTAACATTATAAGGGTTTCTCCCTGTAATGTTCCCCTATAGAACCCTGTTCTCATTTCTTTTGAACACCATTTCCCTCATACTTCATCACTTAGTACTCTACATTCACTTGAATCTCTGTGGTCCTGTTAACTTATTTTGCTGATCCATCAAGCCTGAGACCACCCTTACTCTTTTCAAGTTGCTGAATGATACAGGACTTTTCTTGTACACTCTACAGTTAGAATTTCCAACATAAATCCTCACTGTGTTACATTTTCCGGTTAGTCATACAAGTACTGCTCTGAAAGCAATGTCTTATGTATTATGTTGACTCACAACATCAGAGGTGGATGTTGGTGGCATGGCAGTAGAGGTTGAATCCTCCTGCCAATATTCTGTTATGTTTTTTTTGCTGTGTGTTGCCAATGCCAGCAGAGAGGCAGTCTGACAAAATGGCGTCTGACATGGAAGTATAAAAGTGGAATATACATGGGAGAGTATAAAGCAAAGATGTATCACTGAATTCCTCCATGTGGAAAAAAACAGCACACACTGACAATCTGATACTTGCTGAACATTTATGGAGACTGAACAGTGGATGTGAGCACAGTGAGGCAGTGGCTGATGTGTTTTGGTAGTGGCGACAGCTATGTGAAAGACAAGTCATGTTCCGGATGGCCACACGCAGCTGTCACACCACAAAATGAAGAGTGTCTTGATCAGTTCATCCACATGAATCAGCCACTGGAAGTGGCTATGTTGAAAAATGGAGTTCTTTAGCTGAGAATGTGCTCTATTAAATAGTGTTATTGTGCTTCTTTTTTGTAGTTTCCATGGAAATAAATAGGAGGCATTACTTTCAGATTGACCTTTGTACATATTGCAATACACATTGTTAAAGGAATTAAATGAACTTTAGCATTCACATACCTCAAAACATTGTGCTTTAATGGATTGTTCATTTTCCCAAATAAGAGGCAAGCTGAGGCTTGACTGTTAGTCTCACTCTCTTCAGTGCATCCCACAGTACAAATTATCACTCTTCACTTTCTTTTCTTCTGAACAAATTTGTTGGGATATTATTTATAGAGTGAGGTTCTGAGTAGAACTATGGCTAATAGCTAGTATGTTCTTAATACCCTACACAGTCGTGTGAGGCTCCTCAAGGATAAAATTTCACTTTTAATCTTGTTTAGAGGAGCTGGGTTTTCTTTTGCTATAGAAATTGCTAGCCTCAATTTACTGTGAGTGAACCTAACTGTGAAGTTTCTTTAGACAACACTATTTTTCTGAAAATTTTTCCAGCACCCTCCCCTAGTTTATACTTACTGTGGTAACAGTGGTTGGAATGGTTAAAATCTTATTTTGTTGCTTTCTGTAGAAAACATCTGAAGTGACATAATGAATGTATTGTCTTCTCCAAGCAGGCATTTTATTTCCTTGTTTATAGCACTCTGGTCTGTGTACAGCTCAGACAGACTTGTTAAGCAATGTTCTAGCCCTCCTGTATTATTTGCTGTGTAATGCCTGGATACTCTGCTGATTCGCACCTTATCACTGACAGGAAAGTTTGTCAAGTTCCTTGACAAGCAGCCATGTTTTTAATTCTTCATTACAATGAAAAATCCCTACTGGGTAATGAATTTTCTGATCATTCAAAGTTGAGCAAGTCAAGGAGTCTACCATATTAATAGCACCTTTCATTGCTTTAAAAGTCAAAAGGGGCAATATTTGAAAATGTTTAAAAATAGCAGGGGGGAGAAGTCCAGCAGCCAAGTCAAAAAATAACACAGTGCTCTGCACAGAGTCCTGTTTCAACCCTGAGCACTGTAACTTTCTGTGGATGAAATTACTGTCTCAGCAGTAAGAAGAAGACCTTTAGAAGACTTTCTTGTTCATAGCTGATAGTATTTCCTAAATGAAAGACAGGCTCTGGAGGAACCTACTTTTGACCTGTGCTTTCTTTCTTTGTCACTCTTGCTACTGAGGAAAAGGTTGGGTAAATCCTCCAGACAAGAAAGAAAGAAAAAAGTTGGAGATCATTGTTTGGAGACCTCTCCTCTCTCTGAACACATACCCTCAACAGTAGCAATATTGTTTTCCAATAAGGTATGTTGCATCAGTCAGAAATAGCTGTAATAGAGTAGTGAATTCTGTGTGGAACAATTCATAGCAACAACAATAACTTAAATGTTAAGTAAATGGTGTAAACATATCGTAGTAGCCAAAAAAAAAAAAAAGCCCTCAACTCTAGACTCAAAGCATAAACAGAAAAATCCCTAACCTATCAGTGGTTTTCCACTCCTCTGGAGACTGTGAAGAATCCATTAATGCAATCTTAATTATTTTTGTTTGATTTTATGAACTCTATTTATTACTATGACCTCTAGTTTGCTTTAAAATTTCATTTTTTATGGTAGAAAAAGGCAGTATCTTTGAATCTGAAACAGGAACATCAAAGACTGTCATCAAAGAGACAAGCTCTTCAAGAAGAACAAAAAGAGACGAATCACCAATCACATCAGAGGGCTGAGCTGAGCAAGTGAAGGACTGGAAAGACATTTTCTCCCTTGGGATTTGCAGGGTATGCAATGGTGATGGTACAAGAAGGAGGAGTCTTCTGTCAGATGTTGTTTTTTATGCATCTGTAAATCTGTTCAGTTATCTGCAAGCAGAGCTACTGCAGTTTCAAGAAGGGCTTTGGCAAAGCAGACAAATTTCTGTCTTTTATTGTTCGAAGAATTAAACAAGAGACCCTATTTCAGTAAGATCTGAGGTATGCATGCAAAAGTTTGCAGTTATCTTGCATACCTGTCTGGTCCAGAACTGTTTTGGGAGGTAGGGAAGTGGTGTGTAACTTTTCAGAAAGGGGTCACAGGATGCCAACATTTTTACTTTTAGGGCCAATGAATTTAGGGGAAAATGAATTAGAGAACAGAAACAGTTCAGGATCTTGTGAGAATTTTGTTTGTTAGAAGTTACTACAGAACATAAACATGTGGAATTTGAGTCAGATGTAGTTGATTTAAAAAAAAAAAGAGAGACCTATTCTTGAAACAAACATAATATTCTCAGAAATCACAGTTTTCTCCTTCAAGGCTTGGGAACAATAGAAGTTGAACAGCTGTTCTAATTTTCTATTTTTTAACGTGGAAAAGGCATTCTTTTATTAGTAATATCAGTTCTGGAAACAGCTTAAACTTTCAACAGAAAAAAAAATACCAACTTGAGCAGGTAACTTTAAATGTCATAGGTGATAATAATAGGATCACAAGGTAGTGAGTTTAGGACTCTCTAGTCATTTAGAAGCATTTCTTACACTGTTAGTGATTGCCTGGTATAGTAGGGAACCAAATACAGACTTTGTATGTTTAGTATAATATTTCAAATGCCTTTTCTGAAAGCACAACTCCTGGTTTGTTGTAGGCTGTACACTCTGTGTTCTCATCATGTCAAATCCTTCAAGTTAAATGACATTACACTGAGTCTGCACTAAGCAGATTCACTACGCTGCAGTTGTTTTTTTGTTGTTTTTTTTTAAAGTTTGAACTGAGCCAATATTCCAACAGGGATTTATTAAAGAACACCCTGATGATGCAGGTCTAATCCTTTGATGGGACCTACCACGGGGATGTGACCTCTTTTTGATCATTTAATGCTCATAGCAATTTTTCTGAAAGCCACAGTATGCCTCTTAACCTGGATGTCCTGGATGAATTCCAGCTCAGGAACACCATGCTGAAAACTCAAATCTCCAGACAGTTTCAGTGATAGAAACCAAGTTACTGTTTAAACTGTTTGTTATTGGAAGACTTCAGGAAGCAGTTGTCCTGAACACCAGAATTGATTGCCTCCTGTTATTTCATCCTTTACTGGATCTGCATTATATATATGTTCTTCATGTCTTAGGGGTGTTATGAA
This sequence comes from Tympanuchus pallidicinctus, assembly GCF_026119805.1. Classification (NCBI taxonomy): domain Eukaryota; kingdom Metazoa; phylum Chordata; class Aves; order Galliformes; family Phasianidae; genus Tympanuchus; species Tympanuchus pallidicinctus. The sequence continues at coordinate 25,246,469 of NW_026294802.1, forward strand.
AAAATATTATTTGAGTCATGGTAAAGGCACTACAGATCTTTATATAAGAAATGGTATGTAAGTTTAAGCATTATTACATAGTACCCCCAGTTAAAACCATACCAGCTTAAAAATACAGTTCACAGGCATCTAGAAAGGAATCCTTTCCATTGGCTAGGAAAGCAAGATAGTAAAATATTTTCATTCTTGAACTTGGCATATAAATTTGTGATAACTTGACTAGCTAGAATGCATCATTAAAAGAAGCTTTTTACATTTCCTATTTTGCATGCAATAAACAATAACTGCAAATCATTTTTAGAAAATTGAGTTGTAAGATGCCTTTTTGAAAAAAAAATAAAGAGAACAGAGCTTGCTAGAATCTTTTAAGGAGACCAGGCTGCCCGAATGAGAATGAGTCATCTATAATCACACATCACATTTTCTCAGCAGTTCTTTGTCAGGTGTATATGTTTAATTTCCTGCTGGGTTTTTAATTTTGCCAGATAATGTGGGGAGAAAAAGGAAAGATGTTTGAGTCATAAGAGTTTTTTTGTTGCTCTTTCCTCCCTCCTTCTAAAACTGTCACTTGGATGGCTCAAATTCTGCTGTTTGAGTGCCAAACAGAAAGAGGCAGCTCTTATCTGCAGCAATAGATGCAGAATCCTTTTGGTATTTTTACTCTGCTGAAATTCTAACAGAAGATTTGTTTGTTTAATTGTTGTCCTAAATATTGATCAAACAAGTCTCTTGTAGAAGAGCTCCACTGCAAGCCATGTGCCTCTGGCCATTTTAAAACCCCCAAACATAGGGCTGAAAAACTGCAAACAAGTGTGACTACAGAAAGCTGGACAGTTTTCTAGCTGCTGAAAAGGCACTGAGGAGATGTAAACTTAGACAGGTGAGAACCTTTGTACAGCAAGGAAAGGAAGAGCTGTTTTCTCCCTTCCTCACGCTGCAGTAATGCTGATGTTGTTAAGAAGCCTTACACATCTCTAAACTCCCTAAAGACAGGAAGTAATATAGGTATTTGTGCTGCTAATGAATCTTCCTTTGATCCTGCAAAGATTTAGAATTTGCTTAACTGTCAAGAATGATTCACTATATGAAGAGTTAATCTTTCAACCAGTCTGACCTGTGCACGGCTGCAGTTTTCCATATTCACCATCCCAGAGCCAGACTGTGGCTGTGGGGAAACCCTGAAGAAAGAGAATCCTCGTTGTAACAACCTTTTCAGTAACTTCGGTTATGATCTACAAATTGAGGTGTTTCAGAATTGCTGTCTTCTATGCCCTTAATTTCAATTTTATAGCTCTAAAAAGGAATGTGTGAAATGTGGGTCTCTCTCACAGCGCACAAACGGGGAACTACACAGCAGCCTATATGGATTTAAATCTCTCTCTTAAATACTCCTAAGGCATCCAGCTCCCCTCAGCATGCCTAAACAGGAGCCTCGCAGAGCATTAGGAGTATAATCCTCCAGTAAGTGCTAAGTAGGCTGCTATTTTTCCAAGGGAAATGAGCTATTCTTTTCCCTCTCCCACATCACCCTCCAAGAAACGTGGTTTTCATAAGAGCAAAATGGAGACTCTATTTCAGCTCTCCATAAAAGCACACAGGGAGAATGAAAAATACGAAAAATCAATATGAGCCATTTTGGCAGCTGAAATTAGATGCTTCATGATGCTGTGCCAATCTCTTCTTAACTTCTGTGCCTTTTCACTTCCTTTTGTTCCTTTTGTTCCTTCACCTGTGGGGATAAAATACAGGTCTGGGTTTTCCTTCATGTGTGCATGTGGTCAGTTTTGGTCAGCCTTTCATACAACTTAGGATTTTCTTTATTGCTTAAAAAAAAAGGCCACACCCCAGATCAGTGGCTGCTATCTGTTTTTAATGAAAAGCTTCCATGTCAGGTGTTCCTCATTCAATTGGGTTGTCAGGGAGCATATTTTGGTTATATTTCAAACACATTAAATTGGTGGCTTTCATGAATGCTCACTGCTAAGGAAGATGCACAGAGCAGGCAGAAACAGCATGTGTGATAGGGTATTCTGAGAATAGCTAGAGAACGTGGTTTTCAGATGTATTAATTTGTTAGCATCATACTGAAGAAATCCTCCAGAAAAGAACTACTGAAGTGGAGTGGCTGTGTAAAAGTACTTAGGGCTGGCTGGCTGAAAAAAGCTATGTCAGGCATGATTTTTGAATATGATGTTGAAAATGCCATATGTAGAAATTCTTTTGAGTTGCATGTAAACCACAAATCTTTTTACCAATATCTAATGACCAGCAAAAGACAATAACCATAGGATTGTCCCTAGGAGAGAAGACTTGTGCATGTTATCTATTTGTGCCCTTTAATGACCTTTGCAGTCCTGGTTAAATTAAGAGGTTATGTACCTGTCTTGTTCAACATGCTGCCTGACTGAGGCAGCGCTGAGCAGCAGCAGGAACACTGAGGAAAATCCCAAGGTTTTCTGTCAGAGAAACAGGGAACAGTGCAAAGTCTCTGGAGAAGGGCATGGGAACTAAGCTCAGGCCATGTGGAACAGGGCAGCTTCTACAGGACAGGGAGTGGGGGAGCAGTTAAAGCTGGCCAGCCTGCCTGCTCCAGGGAAAGATGGAGAAAAAGGCTTTTTAATTAAGCAGAATACAATGTACTATTTCCTGTGCAGAAACCCCTGATCATTGCCCCAACTTTCTGGTCATTTTTGTTGTTCATTTTTTTTTACTAAAGAGACAAAACAACCACTGACTAAGATTCTGAGTAGAAGGACATGATGCTTCTTGTTAGTGGGGCTACAAAAGCAAAACCGATGTAGAAATTGATTCTAGAACTTTAACATTGTTGATGGTTAATATCAGCAATTGCTCTGTTTAATAAAAATCTACATTTAATAACTGATGTTACTAAGAGCAGCATAAACTAGAATTCAATATCTATATTTTAGTCGAATATTGGGTGAGAGCATTCTGAACTGTTGGAAAAGCAACAGGTGTAATCTCTGTACAGCCTGCACAGTGCCAAGGGTTCAAAATGTTGAATTCTTCATCTGTGACCTTTATGTAATGAAGAAGGTCATTTTAATGCTAGGACATCTGCACCAAGCCATATGGTGAGCTAGAAATGGTGTGATCACCACACAAAATATGCTGCAGAGATATTATTCTGGTGCCACATGCCCTCTGGTATCTTCAGGCAGAGTGTTATTTATCACACAGTAAAAGCATAATCGTTTGAAGAAACATGACCTGGAGTACTTAAAAAAAAAAAAAAAAAAAGTTTAATACTTAAACAGAAATATTCCCTGCTGGATCTGAAGATCATCTCATGGACATTGTTCTGTTACATGACCTCGCCTTTGGCTTGGGAGACACACTGCACTTGCTGCAATCCATCACAGGACCAGTGAAGCTAGGAACTCTCACTAGCAATAAATTAATGAGGCTAATTAGAGAATTATGGTGATATCTGCTACTGTTTACATGGCATAACAATTTAAACTCACAATATAGCTCAGGTGTCGGTTAACTGATTGAGAAGACCCCATATTAGTGGGCAACCCAGAAGAGGAAAGCACTTTCAAATGCTTAATGTCCAGAGCACTGAGCTTTGTGTGAACATGGAAGGCACTGGCCTCAGGATTTGATTTGTCCATGTACATGTTGCTGTCTTCATGCAGCAGGAATTGTTCAGCCTAGTGATGCATTATAAGCACCTCCTGCACAGATGGAGTTGGCTTTTGGATGAAACGAGTGCTGGAACAGGGATTCAAATTCCAAATAAATAGTGCTTGTGTAAGAACACAGTCCAAAATAACCAGGAGAGCCAGTTTGCCTGTTCTCAAAAGCTGCCCTACTATTGTTAAGCGTATTAAGAGGATTAGAATCAGGATGTGCTGAACACATGTGAAACACCTGTGATAAATGTTCCTAAAATAACTCAGCAGTGCAGAGTGCTTACTAGGGCACAAATTGCTTGATTAAAGCAGGAAAAGCCAAGGTTGTTTTTGTGGTGGGGTTTTTGTTTTTTTTTTCTTTATCAAAGACCTGATCATTTTTATTTTCAGCAAAAAATGCCTTAATGTTGAATTCTAATGCGATTCTTATCATGCAGATGCAGACTGAAACATTTTAGTGATTGTCCTGCTTTCTTCTAACGTCGTTATTCTGCTGTTACATTTGGAAAGTTTGATGAATGGGTAAAATGAAAGTGTGAAGTATTTCACGGAATCAAAGAAAGACAATTTTTGAGAATTTTTTTTATTTCATGAAAAGTTGACATTCCTATTTTATATATATATGTATATATATATATATAAACAAAACTAAATAAAACACAACAGATTTTGATTGATCTCCAAAGCTTCTTCATGATAAGAGATTGAGCTTTGTTGCAGTAAGGTAATTCAAACTTGGCTCTGAAAAAAGGGAAGAAAAAATCTTGTACTTTTTTTTGAAAGAATCAGAGTTAATGAAGAAGATTACAAACAAGGACATTATGGTGGGTGGTTTTTCATTTCCAAAAAGCTCAGTTCCTGGGAGATAAGTAATAATTAAGAGAAATTTGGACTTGATGCACACAAATACAGCTTTCAGCATCCTACTGATAAATCACAAATTGAGTATTTTTAGATGAATAGTTTAGAAACATGAATAATCAACTAGCAAAACTTCTAATCTACTAATTGGATTCCCAGGGAGCTTTCCAAAGCTTTTCCTCTTAACTGAGGACAGGGTTTCATCCTGTGAGCTTGCAAGTCTGAGGGCAACAAGAGTTATCAGCAGTCCCCTCTGCTTGTGAATCCAGCCTTTACACTGGTGGCACGTGGAAGCCAGACTGAGCACTATCGAGACAGGCAGGGCCGAATTCTGCCTGAGCCTACAAAAACAAACTTCCCACAGCTATTTTTCCAATGGAGAAATCCATCTAGAATACTCTGCAGACGCAGCATGAGCCTGGCAGCTGCAGAAGGAAACTGGGGAGGCTGCTACTTCCACCAGTTCCTTCCCTCTCAGAGTGCTTTCTCTCAGTAAACACTAATAATCTTCCGGTAGTGCATGTGGACTTTAGGACAATAAGAGCGTACTGTGGGGAATCTGCACTCTGATATTTTCCCTGAATTCTCAGCAAAGTCTCTCAGCACATTGGTTTTAACTCTGGGATTGTATTTGCAGCATCTGTGCAGTTAGTCTCCAGTGAAATGCTGCATTTGAGAGACCCACTAATTTATTTCTGCTCTTGCCAACTGACTTACCCTGCATATTAATACTAACAATCATGTTTGAACAAATGGGCCCATTAATTCAAACTTCATTTCCTTTTCAATTGGTAATATATGTAAAGAACAATAACCAATGCAGCATAATTTTACCCATGGCTGTTATAAGTGGGTACACAATACCACATTTATTTCCTTCTAAAAGAATTGCTTCTAAATGAGCGAAGGATATTACAAGTGTTAGCTTTTCTCCTTCCCTCAATGCATTGTGAAGATGTGGGAGGGTTGTTGGAGGAGAAGCCGATTAAACTCAGACTGAAGTTGGATGTTATTTGGGAGTTTGATCCAAAGTCAGATGCCTCCAAGAGAACATTCCTTTTTTACTTTTTTAGGGTTTGCTATAGTACCATAGTAAACATTAGCAAAATTCATGATGGAAAAAGGAAGGAATGTATTACAAAGCACAAACTTCAACAACAGAAAAACCTTAATTCTCAATCCAACAATCTCCTGCCAGGAATAATGAGCAAACATTGTTTCATAAATTAAATTAGGATTATTTTTCAGATTAGGACCATAGAAGTGAGTCTATTGATAGTTGCAATCATACTTCAGTATTCAATTGTCCAGCAGGGAAGGCAATCAAGAAAGTTAAAACTGCCTTCGGGAAACTCAAGTTGTAACACTTCAAGAAACAGAATGGAATTGTACTAGCTCTTGAGATTTTAATAGGCAAGACCCTGAATAATAATGAAAAACACTATTAGATTCTTCAGTGCGGACAAAATAAAGAACATTGGTTGATATTGTTTCCATGAGAAACACAGGCAATTAATGAGAAGTTTCTGGTGGCATTGCTAGAGTTTCAAAGCTAGGATCATATAGAATCCCATTTAGAAAACCCTTCTCAAAGCACCTCAGTCTAACTTCAATACTGTCAGCTTGCATGGATAATACCTGTAAGACAAACTCAAAGCTTGCCTCATTGGAACTGCTCCCATTAATCTGAACTATGAATGTTTTTTAACTGGATTTGCTAAACACTCTCTGTGTTTTTAAAATGTTCCCAATATGAGTAAAAATCCTGAGTTTCTAAAAAGTCTTAGCATTTTCTTTGGAAATCATTTTTAATACCTCTTACGTAGGTTATCTTAAAATCTTCTTATCAAAATGATCTAAAGTTTCACAGAGCATGTGATAAAGAAGTTTCCCAGAGGAATATTCTCAGTGTGTGCAAATAACCAATACCACAAAGAGATAGCCAGACTTTTGAAGGAAGCATCTCAAAGGTACCAGGAGTGAGCTGACTGATTAATTTCCTGCGCAATCTCTGTATTTTATTTTTCCGCATTATCAAGTAGTGACTTACTAGATCTCTTCTGAGGAACAGATATCATGTAGCTCATCATTCAAAAGAGAGTTTGTTAGCTATTGCATTAGGTGCCACATTAGGTGGTTCTTTCCTTTAACAGGGAAACTCACTGGCACAAACACACAAAAGCTAAATTCATTCAGAGACATTTTTGGGACTTTACATCATAAAAATCTCTACAATATACTTTGGAGTACCCTCTGTGTACCTCTAAGGCTCAAAGGCTTTACTGTTTAACAGTAAATACAGTAGCTGCAACGTGTTGCAAAACACAGCAGAAGACCTCAAGAGTCAGTGCAATAGGAAGAAATTTGCATTGTGAAATTCTCAGATCATCGCTGGTAATGTTCCATTCGATGGGGCAAGAAAAATAGAAACAAACCAGATCTCAAATATCTGCCCTGTGGAAATATTCTTTCCCTCCCACAAATGAGTCTGTCTGTTTAAACATGTGTGAGCTATACTAATCAAGCCCCCGAGAAATTTTAGAAGCAGTAGGCGTACTCCTGCAGCACTCCCAACAACCTGTCTTCAGTCTCCTGTGCTTCAAACGAAAAGAGAGCATCTTCTCTTTTCCCCATTCTCTGTTTCCTTCCAACCAAATTATGCATCCAGGGGAAAACTCTCCAGGAAGATTCTTCTTTCTCATTCTCCCTTCTTCACATTCCCTTTCAGTATTCCTTCATAATAATTCTTTTTGGAAATACCCTTTGCATTTTGATGTAGCTTCCAGAATAAAAAAAATCCCACTCTGAGTGAAAACTCTCTTTAGCATAAAGTTGGCAGACTTTTTCCCTTGCTGATAACAGGCATTTGGGTATGTTGCCAGCATTTGCTTTGATAATAGTCACACTGTCTTACTGACAATTAATGTAGACTTCCCTGTTAGACTGATAATTAGGCCTTCAAAATGCCAGAGTCTGGTCCAGGTTGGATATTCTGGTAGAAAATGTGAATAAATAAATCAAAAACTAAAGTTAATGGGAAGTGATGCCATCCGCCTGAAATGCAGTCGGGGTGCAGTATGACTGCACCTCTACAGCAGGGACCTGGGACAGGGCAGCAGCCACAGGACTAGGCCTCTTCCCCCATGCTTTGGAGACCCTGCACATAGCAGGGGGGTTGAAACTAGATAATCATTGTGATCCTTTTCAACCCAGGCAATTCTATGATTGTATGCTGCAGGGGAAGGCCTGCTGCACGCCCACCTGCAGAAGTCAGGGCTCTTGCTCACTGGCTGAATCAGATATTTTTTCCCAGTAAAGAAAACAAAATCTGTCACTATGCAAGACAGAGAAAGATCTCTCTGACACTGCGGTCGTTCATGTTTATCAGTAGTCCTGATGAACACTGCAATTGAAATAGCCATAAAAAAACTCATCCTCCAGCTGCATAGCAGTTGATGGCAGAAAGACAAAAGCAGGAATGGGAGGGCTCTCAACTATGTCTCACTATGGAACAGGAGCTATGGAAAATTCCTACTGTCTCAAACTAAAAAAAATGTCATGAGGGACATCTACTCTTTGCCTCTGTCTTAATATTATGCATGTTTGCAACACATGCCACCGAATCAAAAGATATGTTGTTCTTTGTAAGCTTGTCTTCCCTGAAAGGATGTGGGGAGGGAAGCAACTGATGGCTGCTGAGGTGTACAGTCTGCCTGCCTCATGCATCTCTGAGTCACCTCTGCTTTTAAGAAAACTGATTTGTCAGGAGACAGACACATAACCAAGTTCTGCCAGCTGAGCTGTAAAACGCTGCTGCTCCTTTTGACCCAAGCACTTAGACAGAGGATTTTGGTTCAAAGGAAAATCTAAGATTAGACAGACATTTCTCCAATGCAACCTGTGCATTTCTGATTAAGGTTTCCTGGCCAAGACTAGAACAATACTTGGATATGAGGATGTCTGCAGAAAGTTCAGAGATCCTTTCAGTCTAGTGCCTTTTCCTAAAATATTTCATCTTTAGTTTTCTTCTAACCATTTTTGCTTAGAATCTCTAAGCAAACTTCTGCCACTGGGGTGGCTCTTGTACCATCTCTGTCTTGAGGAGAAGATACCAAATGTTGTTCTCTCCCTCCCCTTTTTGTTTTTTTTAAGTTGCCTATTAATAATGAAGGATGCATGATATTAATGACAGGGTGATTTAATACAACCATGTCAACATATTCTGCAACTGTCTTTCTATTTAAAACATGCGTAATAAGAGGGAGAATCTATTTCTAAGTTGTGTCAAACCTAATTTTTCAGTCCACATATAGAGGAAATCATTAAAAAAGCAGTTACAAGCTTTCTCTCATATTTATAGGGGAAAAGACTGTTCTGAGTTTTTAAATTTCAGATAAAATATCCCTGTTTTTAGTAAACTTTACATATTTCACTTTTGAATATAAAATATGTTTTAGCCATGAAAAAAATCATCATTTTGGCAGCAAACCTTTTCTAAAAGATGGAAGGATCTTTATTCTCAAGCAGCAGAGATATTGTTTCTATTTTGTGTGGGCTTCCTTTTTAACTGAGCAATCTGGTTATTTAAAAAATAAACCAAGATGACGTTTCTGTCTGCCATATTCTGCAGGCAAAAAGTTACAGAATTGCAAAGTGCTGTAATCACTGGAATTGGGAAACTGGACTTGATAAGCTTCATTTCCCATATAATCAATTCAGGTGAGTTGGCGACGTTGAAATCAAATTCTGGGGATGAGCAAATGTGTCTTTAAATGGCTGAGCTCCTTCTCCGTCTTTGTAGGTTTAAGGGGGAAAAAAAGGAAGTTTTAGGGTCTTACTAATATGATTTTTAAAACAATCTTTTCCATCCCTGCTAACATGTTCAGAAGGAGAAGGCTTTTGATTGAGAAGACAGTGTAAAATCCAGATCCCAATCTAAAGGACAGCTTCTCCTCTCAATTTTCAAATACTATCCATGATGCTCTTTACTTAGAAATACCTTTATTTTTTGGACTACATTCTTGTCGTGTGATAGGGCAGTCTGAGACTTCTATTAGGCTGGAGGACTGAATGCACTCACCAGAAAATAATAATTTTGCTTATGAGTTTGATTTTATTTTTTTTTTCAGTTTGTTTCGATTTTTCCACAAGCTTCTCTGCAGCTAGCAGAGAAGAGAAATTCCTGCTGTGGCAGAGTGGAGATTGCTTGATTTATGTTTGAGAGCTCTTTGTTTTACATGAGTTAGTAATTCTCAATGTCAGTGGAAGAGATGGTCATGAGGGTTCAGGGCTGGAAAGCATGACTTCATTGGTGACAGAGATTTGAAGTGAGGAGGAGGAAATTAGAGAAACCTGTAGAGAGAAGAAAAACGTTTCCCTCCTGAAAAAGGGATTCATTATTTTTATTTGTATTTATTTTTTTCCCCAGATAGAAGTACAAAGAGAATAAAGGAGCATAAAGGAGAGTTTGAGAATGGGAGTGTGACCCAAGCACCACTAGTAACACAATAGCCGTTCTGAACTAAATCTGCATTTCTTTTATCCTGTTACCAGGGAAGGCCAGGTTATATTTACTGTTTGCTCCAGCTAAAGAGCAGCATAGAGCAGCGACGGCTCCAAAAGAGACTGAGGACGAAGCCTTTGCCTTTGCTGCACTCTGTTGCGGGTTCCTGCCTTGCTCCCCTCATTCACGTCCTGCCAGGGAGGTCCCTACAGCACGGGTCCTTGCATCCTGGGCTTGATAGAGAGCAGGTGATGGGTGCCTGGACTCTGCTTGCATCTAACCTTCCACCAGAAGCTTTGTCACTGGAGCAGAAAAGGTGGGAAATAACCTCACTGAATCTTAAACCACAAAATGGGTAGTTGGAAGGAGCGGATTATCTTTAGGAGCATTTTTTTGCCACTTGTGATTTAGGACCTTCAAAATGTAGCAGGAGAAAACTTGACACGCACAGACATCTCCAGCGAAGGAAAGGAACAAGATGCAAATACTCCTACAAAGTCACTGTTCTGCTTCTTCCCTGGCAGCAACAAAACAAGCTGTAGTGAGCGTTAAGATCCTTGAGAAAAATCACACCTTCCCATCCTAGTTGGACCTTTCTCAATATTTCCAAAATACAAAAGAAGATGCCAGACCATTCACTTGGATTTTCAATTGTTAAAAAGCTGCACTTTCCATGTCAACCAGGCTTACTCCCCCAGGACATCGTGAGGGGTTGAGTGCTCCTCATTCCCTCTTCAGTGTGCCACTGGAGCTGGCAGACATTTCCACAAAAAAGATTTTTCTTATTCCATTGCAATCATTATTTTAAACCAGGGTTAATTAACTCGTATTGAAGACTGCACACTTAGTGCAGGCAGCCCCAGAGTGGGGTAACTGAGCTCACATATCTAAAGTGACTGCACAAAAGCACAGTGGATTCAAATGAGCATCTCACCCTGCAAGCCAATGGGACACTTATCACCTAACGAAGCATCTGCAATGCTGCAGTGTCCTGCCTGATGAGGACCTGCCTGATGAGGTTGTGCTGCTAAGGGAAATGGAGGCAGGATTAGGCTGAATGCCAAGTATTTGTGGACCAAGATTAGCATGCACATTTTTCTTTTGCAGATCCTTCAAGAACCAAACTGGCCACCCTACCTATTTCCTCTAGTGCACCTAGAAGATGTTAGAAACTGCATATTTAAGGTAAAATTTGGTAGAAATTCCAACTCTCATTTACAGGTGTTGTTTATTATGAATGGGCTATAATCTGATGGGTGCCTCTGACAGAAGCAGCGTCAGACTCAGATGGTCAAATTCATCTTGATTACCTCAGTCTTGTTACGTGAGAATTTGCAGCATATTTCCTCTGAAACAAAGAAACATGTCCCATAAGCCAGCCTGAGACCAACACGCATTTCTCTCCCAGACCAAGGGAGTATTATTATCTTAGAAGGCAGCACTGCCATCTGGGGGATGGAAAAGCAATATTTCAGTCACAGTTTGGCTATGGCTGATGGAGGGGATGGGGGGGTAGAAATGTGGAAAAATAAATAGAAGCCTGCAGTAGCTCACAATGATTTTCTTACAGTATACATGAATAAACAATACCCTCTTGGATTATTGCTTTCAATTGAGGAACATTATTTTTCACATTAATGCAAAGGTTCTACCCTTCCAGAAGCATAAGAGGGGTCTTGCCTTTTTAATGTTTATATCATTTAGCAACTGGCTATGTGGTATAAACACTCTGTAATGAATTCGCTGTAATTCCTTGAATTACAATATTATTCCCTTTTTGCTCACTTACACCAGTAAACAAGGGCAGAGGTGATTTGCTGAACCCAGCTAATAAACGATTCCACAGTCCAGTCTGTGGTCTTTGAAATTTGTAACAAATAATAATGCAGACATTACCGTACCCACATCTTTTGATATCCTACCGAGCCTATGGTTGTATTCTTTAGACATAGCATTTATTTTGAAACGTGTGCCTTATTCCTGGGATAACTGCAGTCCTTTCATCCCTCCCACCTAGGTCTGTCAGGATTTCCTTCTGCTTCACTAATAGAGAAATTGCTGCGCATACTAACGTAGCTAATTATTCCTCTGATTTACCCTAAAGTCCTTGTAGAATATAGAGCCACCAGCCTTTAAATAAATAAATAAATAAATAATCCAACAGCAATAACAAAAACAAATCCAAAACCCAGCAACATGATTTATCAACAAATATTATATTCTGGCATGCAGTCAGCTGCTTCTGATGTCCTAAAACGACTGCATATTCTCTGCATAGGTGTGTTCAGAATGACTCAGAGTGTAAGGGAGCAGAAGCTGAACCACACTCAGGACAGAAGGGTGATTCCAGCTCCTGCTTTGACCTTCATTTTGTGCTTCCATCCTTTCACCCTCTTGGCACAGACAAGATTGCAAACTGTCTCTCCGTGTTATTTTCCTTTTGTTCCCCCAAATGAAGCTTAGTCTGCAACCAGATCTGCTGTCTGCTAACACAGGCAAGAGGGAAAGCTGAGATCCTGCAGTCAGACGGCTATTTTGAGAGGTGGTACAAGCTCTGTATCTGCTTACGCTGAGCATGGAACCATGTCCTCCGTTATGCAGTTTACAAACTTAATAAATGAATCATATTTGAGGTAGCATATATTAGTCCACCAGAAGATTAATGCATGAAGATAGAGATAGTCTTTGGGGTTTTTGTTTTGTTTTGTTTTAAGGAATGAGCACATTATTTATGTCTGTAAAGCACACAGAAGGGATTTTTCTTATAAATCTAAATCAACATAAAACAGAACAAGACTCTTCTGACTGAATGAGCAGACATTTTTATGTAGATTCTTATATAACTGTATTGTATAAGCATACACAAATGAATTACACCAAACAGTATTGTTTGAACTGACTTGTTACTCATTTTTTTATTTACCATTAAGCGCAAACAACTTTCCTCTGCATTAAATCACTTTCTTCTTATGTTGTCTCTTAGTGAGCCCATCTATTGCATCGCTGCTGAAAATATTCTCCTGCAGAAGACAGAGAACATTTTTAATTCTGTCTTACAAAGCACTATTTTTACACATTCTTTTTTTTTTTTTTTTTAGTGCTACATACTAAAATCTGAAGACCTTATGAAGATTTCTTATGAAATATATTGGCCACTAAACTGTCTTTCCATACCCACAAAAGAGACACTGGTTTAGTATCTCTGTTCTTGAGCAATTTGGCAGTTTGCTTAACAACAAAGATGTGACCAGAGGGTGGCTGTTGAGCCCTGTGCAATTTATGTGAGTCCCCAACACAGCTGGATCCAGTTGTCTCAGCTGTGGGAGCTCCCCTAAGTCCTCAGCTGCAAGAAGAATTGACCCATAAGGGGTGGCCAGTGTCTGCAGCTGAAGCCAAGCCTTCAAGACAAAAAGGAAGAGCTCCTGTAGATTGTGACCACATGAAGATTTTGGAATCTGGCCTTAATGTTGGCCATCCTTCACCCATAGCATCAAAAAGCAAATTACTGTGTATTTGTCATACCACAAATGTCTGCTGCTACTGACAGCTGCCATTATTTTATGTACTTTTTTTGAGTAGCTAATTTTGCTCTAATGTAAGACTTTAAAAGGCATTGATACTGAACAACAGAAAGTACCCTTCTGGCCTTGTAGCTAATTGTGTTTTGAATAAAAACTAAATGAAATTTTTAAGGTTCTCAACAGATTTCATACTGTTAGCTAAGCCAACAGCATTCCATTTCAGCTTGCTTTGACCACTTCACACTTTACAACATGTCTAACATCAAGACTGCATAGCATTTTATCATCTCAGGTCAGCTAATTTTTTTTTCTTTTGAAAGTCTCAAAACACTTACAAACCCCAAAGACATAGGTGATGTATTCAAAATTGCCCAGGGGTTTTGGACACCCAAATCTCATTAATTGTAATGGAAAAATGGGCTTTCAGCCCCTAGAGGCAAATCTGAAAACCTCAGCCAGATGGTATTGTTATTAAAGCACAGAACTGGGAGTTAAGAGCTGATGTGAAGAGCCTCACAAAGAAAACAGTGCTGTGCATAGGAACAATTAGTAATACTAGATTTACTCAGAAAATACAGCTGTATGGGTACAAATCTAAATGTCATCTATTCTACATTTAGCAAAAAAATAAGAACATCAGCACACAGATCTTCCAAATTTTTAGCTTTCTTGTGTCCTACTACATCCCTCTAAGCCAATTCATTTCTATGTGCTGAAGTTATATTGCTCCTGCAGTAGCACATGTGGAAGTGGCTGTTACGCCTCATTTTTTAAATTCACACTTTAAGAAATGTCTAACCATTCAAATAGAAAGAGATTACATATTTTCTGGATTATTGTTTGAACCTAGTGAGTATAGTTTATGATAAGAAAACTCTACACGAGAATCATTTTGGAATGAACTATATATGAGGGCTTTTAACAGCTGAGGAAAGGGATAATAAACAAACAGACCACATAAAAAAGAAGAAGAAAAAAAAACACAAAAAACCCTCTTCTTTGTTCATTTTAAAGGAAGGTCTCAACAGTCTAGTCAGTACAATAAGGCAGCTTCATATTCTCACCTATATGGGAATCAGGAAATCAAAAGAATTAGAAATACTGTGTATCTGGGCAAGGAAGAAATCAGAGCTTGCTTTCAGACCTAGGTTTTCTTTAAACTGCACAGCCCTTGCACAAAATATGGTGGGGTGACCAGCCAGAGACAGATGGAGCCATGTTCTAATCAGCACTGGAAGAACTGCTTGCTGTAAACACAGATATTAAATTTGCTTGTGACAGCATTCGTTTTCATTTGACAACATTCTGGCCCTTTAACCAGAATAAAAGCTTGCAGACAGTGACAGAAATGTGCTTGAGACTCTGCAGTTTTGCAGAGTGGAAGGACATTTCCTGCTGGAGTCCAGAAGCAAACACTGGAGCATCAGGGGTTTTGTTATTCATAGTCCTTACAACTGTTACTCCCTTATAAACACTATAGCATAACCTGGGTTATGTCTCAAGGGTTTATTAGACGCCTGCTTCCTTATCATTTTATAGCAGAAAACCTGTTCTCTTCTCTATTTTCCTCCATAATACATGATATTTGGCTCTCAAAAAATCAAAGCCAGGGAAGCTATATATTTCAAAAAACAATTACGCTACATTTCAGAAAGAGTCTGTATTGGCTAGGGGTCAAAGCATTCATAATCAACTCAATCTGTTCATTCTCCAAACCCCCTTCCCCCCCCCCCCTCCTCCAATCCTTTGCTTTGCTTTTGATTCTGGCATCATCAGCATCCTGCAGGACACATTGTCTTCCAAGTACTTTGAAGCAGCATTTTCTTGCTGGGAGTTGCCTTTGCTCTGAAAATGAGGGACCAGTGAAGGTGGCAATGTTTCGTCTATGTTACATGCAACATTAAACCTTTGATGGTAAAGAGATAAAAGGATGCAGGGTGATTCTGTGGTGTTAAACTGAGTGGCCAGTTCACAGGTAACTTTCCTGGGGAAGCTGAATGGTGGTGTTATGGGATCAAGCTCTTGGCTTGAAAGTTATGAAACTAAGTAAGTCACACCTATGTATTGCTGCTCAGGAGCTAGATAGAGTGCAAGCACTGCCAAATTTACAAAACTGCAGAGGAGGAGTTGTAAAAGGACTTTAGGAAACAGGCAGATAGTACCATGCAGCAATACAAGAGCCTCCCAGAGAAGCAGCCACATGGGGGAGAAGTGAGAGAGGAAGGAAGCTGCACTTTGGCTTTGTTCTGAAAGGGGTGAGAGAATGTATGGAAACTGGAGAGTGGCAGAGTGTATAAGAGAGTGTTACCAGTGGTTAGGGTTAGTATTTAGGGTTGGACAGACCATTTGTGTGACTGTATACAGCTCCCCTTTTTCTATTTTTTTGCCAGAACTTGTATATTTTTATTTGTTAGGGAGAATAAAGAGGATGGATATATTTACTCCCACCTTAGAGAGTCTTTGAAAAATTCAGAGAGGCCAGTCCTCTGAGTGGTGTGAGCCTTGATCTAAAAAAAAAATGTAGAGACATATTCTGAGAAACCAGGCAACTCATCTGCAAGGCTTTCCATAGAGAAGACTTGTGGATGGCTACCCTCTGCTTTATCCCATGAAACACATCAGGAAGGCCACAAAAGAAGCCAGCACTTCAGACTCTGCAGCCAAAGCAGGACTCAAGAGCTGGTGATGTCTGAATGAATACTGATGAATGAATACCAAGTGAATACAGTCAGCAATTTGGTCAGCAGGGGACATGCAACTGCTATCAGTGAGACATTAGGAAAAGTTAGAGCTTCTCTGTTGTTGTTTTGTTGTTGTTTGATATGTTTTTGTACCAAACCAGAAGTTTTCTCCGCATTTATAAGCTATGTAATTTTCACTTAAGATTCCAAGCAAAATAGATGGGATATTTCTCATAAATGGGTTTATAATGGACACATTCATGCTGCCTGAACTGTAATGGGGGATAGCTGTAAAGAGGGAACAAAAAAAAAAATAAAAATCAGCCTACGGAGGAAAAAAAATCCTCCACCTTTGCCCTATCTTGAAAGGCAGCAAGACAACTTTTTTTTTTCTTTTTTTTTCTTTTTTTTTCCCTTTTCATAAGGAGCCTGGCCTGAGGCCATTCTTCCAGTCACACTGGAGGGGAAGAGCCTTACCGAGCCATCGCATGTCCGAGCCTGCCCTTTCTAATACGTATTCTTTTTTGTTAAGGAGGCAGCTTTAATTGAAAATGTGTCTGCTCCAGAAAGAACAAGGGTCATGAACTTGCTCCACGGTGGGAGCCTGCAGGAAAGAACTGGCTCGGCTTTGTTAAAATGCCTTTCTCATGCAGCCGGATACAATCTCTGCAGAATTTAGTTCTGTTCACACTCATGCCCAACCCCCCACCTCCTGCTCCCAGCTGCTTTTTTTTTTTTTTTTTTTTTTTTTTTTTTAGTGGCTGGTACAACAGAAATTAGTCCAAACAGGATTATCTCCTGAAGAGAGATGAAGGAGAGACCAGGTACAGGGCAGCACACAAAACCTCCATGCAGGAGTGACCCTCAACCACAGTGCACAGCCGGGTCACTTATTTCCAGCCAATCCGAACAGCAAGGCATCTTACAGAGACCCACGCTACAGTAACTATTTGTAAAATTGTCCTAACTTATGCTGTCTCCATAGTTTTCAGTTGCACTACCATATTTTGCCCAACCACCCCCAAAAAAATTCCAGCTCACATAGCTGCAAATCACAAACTAAGGATTAAATCTTCCTCACATTGTGAAGTTTACAAGAGCTGTTGAAAAGAGAACCAAAATTTCAGTTTTATTATCAAATCTGGTAACCAAATCTGCTAGTCACAGGAAAGGTGAAACCTCAAGTGAATACAGCCTTTGAAAAAGTATTATTCTTCCACTAGGTTGCCTTCCTCCCTTTGTTTGATTGATCTGTCCCACTTAAAAAATATAAGCCCTACCTCAACCAAACATGACACCCAGAGAGTTTTATCTTGAAGCTGAAAGGATTATTTCTTTCCAGCACCCAGCCTTTCCAGCCCCTTGTTACAATGGTACAGCTCCAGGGCCTCACAACTGCCACAGACAGACTCACTTGTGAAAGACCTGTTTGCAAGGAGGCCCATAAAACAAAGCTGTGCACTTCAAAGGGCTGGTGAAGACCTCAAGGGGATTAGTTACACACCATTTCACCTGTCCACTACCATCAGCTGAGGCTTGGAAAGGGCAACTTTGCTCTTTTGAAGCCAAAGTTATGTGGTGTAAATTGATTCTTTTTCCCTAAACCTTTCGCCAGTGGTAGGAACTGAACAGCTTTCCTCCAGGTCCCTTCACAAACTGTCCATCGCTCCATCATGATGCTCCCAACACCTCTCAGTGATGGCACAGACAGCTCCATTTATCTTTGATGGTTGCTTTATATATATATATATATATATATATATAGTCTGATAGAAAAAGCATGACAAATATAAGTCAATCACTCTTTTAAAGGATAACAGCAGGAAGATAGCAACATTGCTCCTCAGTTACAGCTGCTCTGAAGAAATGCATTGTCCCCCTGTGCTGATACTGGAGGGACAGCTTGTTAAATGGTGTAAAACATCACAGTCATGTTCTTATAAGAGTTTCTGAAGAAAGGGTTTCATGGCCATTGTGATAGATGTCTGGTCTCCATCATATAAATATTTCCATGTATCTCTCTTGTAAATTATCAGCAATAGAGAGCAAAGTATACATTTTGATGATGAAGAGCTTCATATAAACAGAATGACTGGCAATGCAGCATCTGCTTTACTCAATCGAAAGTGAACACTATGTATCCAACATAACCTTAAGTTACTGCAAAAAGCAAACACATTTGTAATTCATCTGTTGGAACAGCAACAGAAGCAAATTAACTGGCTGGTACCATCTGAGAAATAGGATAGAAGCATTTTAATTGGAAATATAGTTCATGTAAGCTTTACCTCACACTCTGATTATTCAGTTTTATTGTCTGAATTGGAGAGGTCCCAGTTCAACAGCAAATTCAAGTGCATTCTTAAACTTTGCTAAGGCAAACAACCATATGAAGGTTTTGGGATGTCCATCTGCAACCTAGTAAGGTGGCCTTTCCACTAAAATTCAGTGGTTACACTTACCCTGTCCCTTAAAAGCTGCCTCTGTGGGACTCTAAAGGTGATGCTAATTCTGTCTTGACTGTGAATTTGCCCCTTTTGAAGTGTCTTACACCCAAAGTGCCTGAAAGCATTTCAGGCTTATGTGGCTTAGGATGCCATGAACTGTCTTACCATGTTGCAAGAGAATTCTGAAGAGGCTGTGTAGTTGTGGCTGCTGACATAACTGTGTGCATGGAGATGTGGGGGAGGCAGAGAGCAAACAAAGCTCCTCTTAGACTATGCAGGCAAACACAGCTTCAGAACAGACCCCAGCTGAAAAGGGCTGGGCTTAACAATTTAAACATAAATTAGGAAAACAGTTATTAGATTAAATAAAGACATTATTCAAACTAACCAGGACTGTGATTGGTCAAAAATTCAAGTCAGGCATTTTCCTCCTGTAGTTTCGCAATCTTATTCGAAAGACATTTATTCTCTTCCTGCTCCACTTCACCCAACCGTGGTGATCATCAAACAGGAGTTGTTCAGCCTCATTGCATGAGATGAGCTGTCTTGCTCACAGGTGGGCAAATCTTCTCCTCTTCTCCAAATTCTTTTAAACTGAGCTATTGATCACACTTTTTGTTGCAATAGTTTAAAGCTGCAGAACAGCAGAACAGTAGTGTGGAGCTGTAACAAGTCACTGGTAACTCTGTCATGGGGGCGAGTTTTGAAATGCAGATTAATAACAATTGCTATTCTCACAGAAAATTTCCATCTGTGCTTGTACCTAGTTCTCATTTTATGTCACCGTTGTTATCACTCCCTTCAGCTATGAAAGGAGGAGCCCTGGGTTTTGATTCAGGCTTCTAATGAGAGAAGAACAGAAACCTGCTGAAAAGAGCAGAAGGTATCCATATGGGTGAGAGCAGAAGCCAGATAGACAGTAGTGTAAATTAAACTGCTACATCTAATCCTTCAAGGAAACTGAGACAGCTCCTAGGATATTACTGCAAGGGATAACCGTAAGCACAGATTTGGAGAATAAATTTGGTATTACAGATATAAATGAAACCTGATGAAAAAGATAAGGACACACTTTATTTGGGAAATAAAGACATCAAGGTGAAGGTGCTCATATAACCTGCAGTAAGGATGTAATGAGACACAAAGAATTAGTAACAGATTTTTGTTTGAATCACGACCACTTCAGGGAATATTAGTAAGAAAATTCCTCTGAAGTAGGCTTTCTTCCCAGGAGAAAGCCTTGCAGGTGGGTAGAGGGAGATCTGGAGGGCACAGGAGTGAAATCATCAGCAAAGTTCCTGAATAAGTCATTGTGTGAATGAAGACCTGCTAACAAGGCAAAAAAAAAAAAAAAAAAAAAAAAGGTGAACCTGAAGCACTGAAGCACAATCTCACATTAATAAAACAATGTGTTGGTCTTCACAGAGTGCTTCATCATCTCCTGAACTAAGAAACAAGAGTTCTGTCCTCAATATCACTTACTGCTTGTTCTTATGTATGAAGGATCAATGTTTATAAAATTATGATGAAATTTATTAGTTGATAGTTGGCAGAGAAAAATTGCCTATTACAATAAAATTGCCAAAATAAGATAAGAAAATATAACCTACAATTTACACAATCATATAGACCCGTAGCAGAAGATATAGAAGACAGACAAATGTAATACATTTTGATTTTTACTGTACACTTCATATACATTTTACTAGCAGGACCCTCATCTGCAAGGCAGATACCTAACTTGCAATGGAAATTATTCAGATTACATAGATGTAGTATACTTCTAGACTGGCAGAGGCACTGAAAATTTGAGCTATTGGAGGAGTCTTGTTCAGCTTAACTAAAAGAATGAGGGTGGTTGAGGCTCCTAACTATTACATATAGGGCAAGGGAAGAAAGAATAAATGCAGGAACACAGGAACTTTTAAAACTCAAAGGCAGTACTGATACAAGAATAAATGAGTATAAAGCAGTCATGAATACATGAAAATGGTAATGAGAAAAGGTTTCTAATGATCACAGGAGCAAAGCAATTTTATAATAGAAAAAATAGGTCACAAATTTAACTAATACTTAAGATGGAGAATAAGAGCTATTGTTTAATGAACAAAATTGAATGTGGCAGTAAGTGATAAGCAGAGAATAGACTCAATATGAAAGATTCCTTCTATTTCACTTCTTAATATAAAAATCCTCCCCCCTTCTTTTTTCTAGAGCCCTATATGGAGACTAAATAAACATATTGCCTTTTATTATCATCTGTAATTTATTTTCTAAATTAACAGAAACACTAAGGGACAGTAATTAAAATGAAAATGTCATGCTAACATTCACCTTTTTTCTCTTATCTTTTAGTTTGTTGTAGCTCACAGTTGGCATATATGACACCAAAGAGAGAGATCTATTAAGCAGTTATGTTAGATCCAAAAGCTGTTTTTTTCTTAGTATTTGTTAGGTAGCAACTTCTTCCAAGGGAAGATAAATTATATCATTTGATGAAGAAGGGATATAACTGATTTTCAAGATTTCTAGGATCATTGTCTTAATGTAGGGATCACTGTTGATGGAAATTTGATAAATAAGAACTTATGCATCCCTTTCTTTCATTTCCTTTATGAATCACAGCATGTAGTGTCACAGGGAATGCTATGGTAACAAAAACCTTATTTGCTTTCATTGCTCTGAAGAACTCATGTAGAATATCACTAGAATAAAACCAGGCTGGGATTTGCCTTAAGTGCTTTACTTACTTCTACTAACACAGTTTAATTCCTGTTAGCTTACACACCCACCAAAAAAATGACATTACCTCAGTACTATGGGCCCTCCCTCATCCCTCACCTTCCAATTGTATTTCACTGCTTCCTGTTATGGAAAGCACTTGCAGGAAGAATCTCCCCTTGACATAGCTGTCTCATTCAGCTTCTTTACATAACTGAAATACAGCAATACAGAGACTTTCTTTAGAGATGCAACACATACACCTAGGAATAACATATAAAATTCAGAGAGCACACGTAAAGTTGTATAATCTCCACCTTCTAAAATAAATGTTTATCATTTTCCTCTTTTAATCTAGAGTTAACCAAGAACTAATGGAACATAGCTGATTTCAAACAGAAGTTGTGTGGTTAAACATCACTGAAATCCAGTCAATGTCTCTAATTATTTTTAGAAAGCCAATTGTCTTATTATGCTCTGTACATTCATGTAATTGTTTGTGTTATACAGCACATTACACAATTATATGGGTATAACTGCAATACTCTTAAACTATTTTAACTATATTGAGAATCAATTTATGCTGTTTGTAAAAACTGGAAACCATGTGAGATAAGGTTTTGAACAAGCTCCATCAAATCTTAGGAGACATATTAGAGAGTTAAGAGGAGAGCCTAACAAAATATCATAACAAGAAAACCAATAACTTTACTCATAATGGCTGTATTACTCTCATAGTATTTAGTTTAAGAGCTTCAACAGCTTTTTTTATTACCTTCTCAATGTATTACAATCTCAGTGATCACTAGGCCAATTTTGTCAATGTTATCAGTGGAATCTCTCATGCAATAGTTGCACCTCCCATTAATAAACACAACAGAGTCTCAAGAAAAATTAAAATCCTGGAGTTAAGAAAGTCAGGAAGCGTTAATGGAGCTTTCTACCCTATCCTGAAAAAATACAACAAAATAACCACAATCTTCAGAGAACTAAAGAGTCCTACACAAAAGAACACTTACCAATAGGCAAATTCAAAAGTTAGTGCTACCTACCAAGGGTGAAATGTACATAGAAAAAAGATTTTAAAAACAGAAGTATTAGAAGATTGAGAGCAGAGTGACAGATGAGATGGCTAGATTTTAAACAAAACATTAGCCAGCCTTTTTCATCCCTTTCTTCATGCAGCAGTAAAGTGTTGGGAAAAAAGCCTGAAAGCCCTGAAAGAATTACTGAAAAATCCATGAACACACTGTAGAGGAAAATGTCAGTGGCTTCACTTTAGTAGGCAATATTATGACATAATTGATGAATAAAGAGGGGATTTAAGCAACTGCTGACTCCAGTGGGAGCATTCAAGCTTACAGCAAATATGAAAATTTGCCCCAGAGTTTAGTGGTGGGGAAGGAAGTGAGGAACTCCAGGGAAACAGTTGTAACAAAGAGTGAGCACTGTTGCAAGAACCCTGAGCAGTGCATTGGATCATAGGTACCTTGAAGATGTCTGCTGTAGTTGAGAGGAGGACCAAGATGGAATGCTATATTGAGAATAGCAAGACTCTATCTGGCCACATAAAGCCCTTTATTCTGAGCAGGAGCAAATTCAACACTGTATTTTTATTAAGAAGTTAACCCTTATTCTCATTGCCAGAGTCTTCATGACTACTATTACTGTATAATAGGTGGAGAATGAAATAAACTTGGCTTATATGATTTTTGTTGGGAAAACTAATTGCTTTTGTGTTTATGTGTTACATATTTGCAGTCTGTTTTTTCCTTTTAGTTAATGTCTTCTCAAACAATGCCACTGATCCTTCTCTCACAGTTCATCTCTCTTTTTTAATCAGACACTTCTGGTTGGGCTCTACCTTCCCATGCTCTAACTTTCTTAAAATTAAGCAAATATTTTCCATCTGTTCAGCAAGAAAAGCAATTTGAATAAACTATCCATTAGCTCTCTCATTCCGTTATCAAAGGGCCATGCACTGTTTTATGTACAACTGATTTGAAGATTTTGTGGCATGTATTTCTCTGCTAGTACAGGAAAAAGTCAAGTAATTGCTTTGAAGTAGGCACTACCATGAATTTTTTACTAGAGTTTACTGGAGTACAGAAGTCAGAACAGTCATTTAGATGACTAATGATTTGGTATATAGCTAAAATAGCTTTCCAGGACATCCACAAGAAGGAAGGAAAGAAAACACTCAACAGTTGGAAAGACCATCTTAAGCAATATTTTAAAAAATCTCTCCCACACGTGGAACAGAGTCATTTCACTCTAATGGAAAACAGCACAGAACTGAGAAGAATTTCTGCAGGCTGCCTCTGCTCAGATGAGAAATCAAATCAGCAGAAAGACTTACTAACAGAAATAAGTAGAAGCTAAAACTACAGAAAAACATTTTCCTCTCCCAGCCCCCATCATTTCTTTCTAAGATTTGCAGAGCAAAAGATTGCCCCCCAAAAATATATCAGCTGGATCTTTAGTTGGCTGAGAGTAATTTTTATGTTGTCAGTAAGATATTTATGGGGAAGTCAAGGATCAGCACCACTATCTGAAGTACTCTCTGGCCTTAAGAGATAGGTGATCAGACAGTGATAGGACATCCTTGTGCTTGGGTGTTGATTTTCCACATCTGATAGGATAAAATTATGGATCTGCAGGAAGACAGTGCCTGCTGTCACCCAGCAAAGGCTGCATACTGAACTTTCCACTGAAAATAAGGCAATGACAAGTGAGAGGATCCAAATTCAGCACCTCATCATGGTAATTTCAGTTTATCTTTCTTTGACAGAGTGGTGTGATTTCTGTCTTACAGTTTCCCATCTTTGCCTTCCTTTCATTTGAACCTGTTTCTTGCTTTTATTAGATGTTTATATACAGCCTGGAAGATTAAGTGGTAATAGACAATTCAGTGGCTGCACTGTTCCTCCTCTCACCTCTGTTTCTTTATATGTTTGTGAGTGCCTACAGGTTTGTCTTTCCAAGTGCTATGCAGCAGAGCTCTGTGTGCATTTCTTGATTTATGTTACAAATAAGATATTAATTACAATATTTATTTTAATTAAACAATTTGTATGCACATAGGGTACTTTCAAAACCACTTTGTGCACAAAATTGCTGCTACCATTTATTACTACATGAATATTAATTGTTTAAATTAAATTGCAATAATATGAACTTGATAAACTACAAGAAATAATGCACAATGCATTCATCAATAAATTGGAAGATGAGGGGGTGGGCACAGGAGACATAAAACTATGCAATAGCCAGTGGAAAGACAGTCAGTGATATGAAGGGGTTAAGGCCTACATGAATCCATCAGACATGTAAATATATCATGCCTTCATCAGACCATCGAAGTTTATGTACAGTTTGACAATTATGCATCCAGAATTGTATACTACTGTAGTAATGTTTCCATGATTTAAAAGAAATAAATCAGAATTTCCAAAGGAACAGTGTTAGGGGGTATGCAAATCCAAGCCAAGTGGAAAATACGTCCTTAATCTATACAGGTCATTACTCACTGAAGACAAAATGCCTGAAGTGGGACAAGCAGACAGCTCCTGGCTGGGCTCAAAGCTCCCTGAAAATCCTGGGGAGCAGTATTTTAAGCCCTGACATTTTAAACAGATGAGCATTTCCCTCAGCCTGCCCTCTCCTCCTTTTCCCCAGTGCTCAAATATCTTCTTTTTAAATACTCATTACTTGGATGCTGTGGTCACACAGCACTGATTTCAAAGCTCTGCTTCCGTGCACAGAACTGAGCAGCCACAGGAACAGGGCTTTGAAGACGCAGAAGAGACAAGCCACTGAGTTCACACAGCCTTGAAACACTGAGCAGCAAGAAAGGACAAGCAAAAGGGAAACTGAAGCCTAACATCAGCACCAGCATAACACTCACTCATTATACAGTCCCCTGCTTTCCTTTAGGAAGTGAGATACACAGCCACACTCTTGGTACAGCCCTGGTATCCTTTGTCCAGCTGCACTTAAAGTTTGCAGAAGGCTTTCGGAGAGAGGAGAAATGCCATGTGGAATGCCTGGCCAGACAAGCCAATAAAGCTTTGCTACAGTGCCAATGTGTTTTTTTCTTAAACAGGGTTCAGAAATGAGTTATCAATAGACTGATCACTTTCTTTTTTACTAATTTGACACTGTTCACCTCACTCTTTTCCTTAAGGGCTCCAAAGCAAAATAACCCACATCTTTATCCCAGAATCATTTTGATATTCTGGAGGCTGTTTATTCAGCACTTTTATGTACTGGTTAATATGAACTTCCTCAACAATCAAGACTACTTGGATGCTATGTAGTTCTTACAGCAACACCTTGTTCAAAAGTAAATAATTTTAACCAATCTTTTCATCTGATCATCAGGGCTACCGAAGTAGCTGGGGTCTTGAGCGTCTGCCTTATGAGGAGGGGCTGAAGGAATTGGGATTGCTCAGCAATGGGAAACAAGATGGCTTCTGAAGGACCTAATAGCAACACTTCATACCTAAGAGTGGTCACTAAAAAGATAGAGCCAAACTCCTTCTGGAGGTGTACGATGAGAAAATGATGGATAATTGTACTGGCTTGAAATACAGAGAGGGAAAAAAGAAAAAAAAAAAAAAAAAAAAATTAATAAGGAAAATTATGATTATGCACTGGAAAAAATTGCCTATGGGTGTTGTAAAAAAGCCTTGGGCAACCTGGCCTGAATTCAGCACTGACCCTGATTCACTCAGTAAATTTGGCCAGGAGACCACCCAGTTCCTTTGCTGTCCCAAAGAGTCTGCAATTATGTGTGGCTCTTATAACTGTACAGCAAAGACTCAGGATGTAGTCCTTTCACAAATCTCAGTCTTGTTCTGGAAGAGCCCTGAACAGCTAATTATAACTTTTCACAGCACTGTGAAATAGTATGTACATGACATATTCAGGCTTTGTCTACCCTGTAATCTGTATGTGCTACTCAGGAAAGAACTAAAAGATAAGGCTCTATCCAGCCTCTAGTCATTATTGATCTTAAGGCAGTACTTGTTATTTCAGAGTTTTGCTGTGAGTTCTTGCTAAGATTTTGAGTTTTACATATGAGCTACAGATACAAAGTCAGTATTTCAGCATACACACAATCCTTTGAGCTGAAATGATTCCGTAGAGAGATAAGCTCTTCAGAGCCTATTTAAGTAGAACTACAAATTAGTTTTATTCATATTTTGACGGATTTATAATAAAGAAACATTTAGAGGTTTGTTTTCAGCCAAATTTGTCAGAATAGTCATCCATTGCATTGTATTGCATGAAGAGGAACAAATTTCACTTCTTGCCTAAGGTCCATCTATGCCATACAAGGATGTGAAAAGGACAGAACATTTCATACTGCTGGCACCTCATATGGTGCACTGTGTAGACTATATAAAAATCCATTCATTAATACTTGTAGACTAACATGGAGTCCCAATTTCTGTTCATATGCATCAGGAGTCTTCTTCTTGCTATTACTATTTTCCTATAATTTCTACACGCAATAACAGTACAACAAAATTCTAAGTGGTGGCAAAGATATAACCATGTAACAAATGAATTCCAGTTTGTGATGTATACAACTAATTCAAATTTAGGATCACTGTTTGAATGTGGAAGTATGGATCTCATTCATACTTTGCCATGTGGACCCAACAAGGCACCAAGCAGCTCCGATCTGTCTTCCCCTTGTTCAAGGGGAATTCATACGGATGAGGTGCAGAAAAGGGCCACTAGGTCGATCAAGAAAACTTAGGCTTTAGAGAATAAAATCTCAGCTCTCAGTGCAGAGGTTGAGAATAGACATGTTTGCTCTCTCTAAACATATTACTGGGTCAAGGCAGGAAGAGAAAAGATTTATTAAAGCTGAAGAGCAACATCAACACAAAAACAAATAGATATATGAGATGACTCAGTTGAGGAAGGAAGCTAGAGGAGTATTTACAGGAATGGCCTTTCAGTATGAGTAATGAAGAGACAAACAACTTGCATAGCTTTGAGATAAAGCTTTATTAACTTTATGACACAGCTTCTTGTGATGGCATATATCTAGGAGTTCCCTTCAGTCTTATGAAATGTGTTAACAATTCACAGCTACTCTGACAATGTTCATCGTCCATGATTGCTATCTGAGGATAAATTTAGGATAGGGAGACATTCTCTTCCATGTGACTAAAAAAGCAATCTTAGATCAAGAGAGAACATTACATAATTTGTTCGTGCCTCCTTTGCTCAGAACAGAACATCTTTTTATTTTAAATTGTTGGCTTCACTGAAGTTTATGGGAATTTTGCCACTGATCACAGTGAAAGATGACTGTATTTTTATATATTACAACCCACACATCATATAGCGAGTGGTATGACTTCTCAGCATTAAATAAAAGCAAACACTGGAATCACAGAGTTAACTGCTATTAGACAGAAAACGTGAAAGCCTCTTTACTCTTGATTTGTTATTATTTTTTTTTTTATCTCCTTATGAAACATTAGGTATGTGGAGGAGAACAAATCATCACTGCTCAGGATAAAAAACATTTTACTCAGGGGAACAGTGCCTAGATATCAGTATTTCTAAAATAAATATGCAGTGATAGCAAAAGAAAACAACAAAACACAATCTTCACACAAAGAACCTACTTCTTAAAAAAAAAGACACATTTGCTATTGCAAAATAAATAGATGGACAAACCCTAGATATTTCATAAAAGCATATTATAAACTAGCATGAAATCAGATTAATGAAAACTTCACGCTGAAATGAAAGACAAACAAATCCTTAAAGAAAAGAACATCACACACTTGAATGAAGTTTAAGAGCCGTGAAAAGCAGAATGATTTAAAAAAAAGATGTGTATTGCAAAGTAGCCAGCAGTAGTATAGTACGTATCTATGGCTGCAGCTGCATTATAAAAACCCTTTATGCTCTCAAGATAATCTTTTTAAATTATGGATTTGCAACCCTAAGATTTCTTGTTACCATGACAGCATGAAACAGTTGTTGCCCAACATTAGGGATCATGTGTTTCAGAAATTTCATTATATTGCTGCAGTATTTAGGTTACTTGGAAAATATTCTGCTATTTTCCAGTGTATTTAATTTTGGGGGGAGATGAGGCTTATTAAATCTTTCAAAAGGCATGCTTATGAAGGGTGAAATATCAGAAATATGATAGGTTCTGCTCTCAACAAAATTATTCTTTTTATGAGTACAAACACTCCATTGGACAGTTAATTAACATAGTGCTGTAGAATTCTGTAAATACTTGCACCAGAGGTCAGGCTCTGTTACTGTGGAATGATGTGACCAATGGTACAATGATACATAAGCACATGCAGCACCTTCTATTTCTGAATGCTACAACATAATTTACTAAGTGTTCCACATTTGGTATACAACACTTATTGAAGGTAGCAATCATGACTTGTAAGGGATGAGTATTTGGTTCTCTCATGTTATTCTCACACTGTAAAAATCTAAGGATTTGTATATTTTGATGAGTTCCTCTTTCTTCCTTGTACCTCTCCTCTCCTCTCCTCTCCTCTCCTCTCCTCTCCTCTCCTCTCCTCTCCTCTCCTCTCCTCTTTCTCTTCCTTTTCCTTTCCCTTTCCCTTTTTCCCTAACTGCTATGGAATAGCAGAGCAGAAGCAGATGGGGACATCAGGGTCTTAGTGAATTTCGTGCTGGTTACAAATAAGCCCCAGGTGTGATAAATCAGTGGTACCTACTCCAGAGGCAACCAGATGGACAGGCAAAAGATTTACAATTTTAGGGCAACATTTCTTCATACTTCTTGAGATCTTAAAATATATATAAATAGAAGTATAGGTGTCCTATTCTTCAAAAACACAAGCAAATAGATGCTCAGATTTCAGCCAGGCTGTTGCACAGAGAGCTGTCCTTGACAGGCCTTAAAGAAGCCAAGATCTGGCATGAGGAGGTCTGCTCTCCTGTTGTCTCCTAAAGCAAAATAAAAGGTTTTTTTTTTTTGCTTTACCCCTGCCCCTTACAACATGTACAAGCATACCACTATTTCAAGCTGCACCATACCAATCCAGTCTATATCTCATAAAATATATTTTTTTGTGATTAGCCATTTGCCAAACAGAAAAATGAATGTGGGATTCTCCATTAGCGCCCATTAGCATTAGAGGGATAATGAACTAAGACAAATGCATCACAATCTGGTGCCACAGCATCAGCTAGCAGGATAAAAAGGCTGACTTTATCCCCTTTGGTCTTACTTCAAACTCCTACCGGTGATTACTGTAAATAATTTTGCATCTTTTAAGCAGAGCAAAACAGGTACAACTGTTTACATACACACCTCAAAATTCTGTCAGATGAGGGACAGACCAGCCCTTCTGTTTCAGGCAACACAGATTTTTCTGTACTGCAGAGGAGGAGGAGTAGTGGAGAAGAAAACATAAGCAACATTTAGTTCTTAATTTTTTCTATCATTAAACATGGCACATAGCTGGAAAGGTAATAAACATGATAATGAGTATGGTAAATTCAAGAAATCTCTAAATTTGAGGTGAATTGATAAGTTAACATGAAGAAGTAAGCAGTGTATTCACATGCTGTATTGCATCCAGCTGTCTCTTCTGACGATTATGAAATATATTTATGATGTGTGAAAAGCAAATTTGAGCTTCTCAATACAACACAACTCAATACAACTCAATACAATAAAACAGAAGCTTCTCAATAATAAATCCAAGTATTCAAAAATATGCAGGAATTCAATTGCCTACATCAGATAACTGCTATGATGTGTCCTTGCACTATTTTAGGCTGTAACTATCAGCACTACTCCCAGCATCTCCTAAGCCTGGCTGAGATGCTGTATGCTCCAGGGAATGTGCCCATAGGCAGCAAAAGCAGAATCACAAGCCACGTTGTGCCAATGATCCTGGTCACATTTAATTGACCCCAACACGGCATTTACATTATCTGAGACAGGCAGGGGAACACAGAGATGGTAAATAAAGGCACTGTCATGAGAGCAAAAAACAAACTTATCTTGAAGCCAGTTTCTGGTACATACCAAGTGCTAACCTCAAGTATTATTTTATGGAATTCAGATGATTTTGCAGTGACTGCAGTGCAGATATCCCTAAATATCTCTGCATACAGTTCTGCCATTTATTATCTGCACTCTTAATAGTTTAATGTGTCTGATCTGTGTAAAGGGTCCTTTTTTATATATATATTTTTTATATTTTATCAGCATTTGCTGTATGATTCCATCTCGTATATATCCAGTGACACAGTCACAGTCTAGTGGTATAGAAAAGACTGTAGTAAAAGCCAGTAAAAGCCAGTTCTGTGGGTTTAAGTAGTAGTAAGAACTGTAAGATGTTTCACCACCTCAGATTCACCTTGTAACAGCCACCAGTAGGCGTATCCACACTGCTGTTTAGGTAAAACACAGGTCTGCTTGGTTCAGTGATCATAACACAAACATGAGAGGTTTCACTGGAAATCAGCAGAAGCTGTATCTGGAAGCTAGACTGAATGCTAACCACACCTCTGTGCATCTTCTGACCTTCCAACTGCACTTCTTGCAAATCAGTATGTATATGCAAAGATACAAGCCCATAAATACGCTTAAAGTTTGAAAGAGGTTGTTGGTTTTTTGGAGAGGAGAGTGAGGAGAGTGGATAGAGATGGGAAGATTAGTACAGTTTTTTAAGCCTGAGTATTTTATTTGAGCATATTCCTTATCTTCTCTTACCAGAGAGCCATTTTGTGAATAATCTTGGAAAGCCTGTATGAAGCAGAACTGCAAGAAGTTGTACAAAAATGCTGCCAGACTCTGCAGCTACGTAAGAACAAAAGAATCAGTCACAAATGAGTTAGAAAAACTATATAAGCTGCTGATGCCAGAATCAGTTAACTAGGTTATCTGGAGGTGGGGAAACTGACTCAAGGATACTGATGATGCTTTGTCAGCTTCCCCATGGATTGTTCTCAGCAGCCTATCTCCTAAAGGAACTTCACTTAGCTTGTGGTGGTCAGCTGTAAAGAACCTCAGAAAACTCCTTGACATATAGTGCTTTATGTTTGAGAAATCCCTATTTTGCCTAGTCTGAGTCTGAACTGCTGGCAAGAAAGCAACACAGACAAGCATATAACTGTCAGAGAGAACTAGCCCCTCCCTAACAGGACAACTTTGAATGCTACGTGTCCCTCCAAACTTGCAATAAGCTTGCCAATTAATAGGAGTTCAAAAAGCTCCCTTTTCTTCCATCAACTATTTTATTTCAGGATGTTAACCCAACTGTAATATTGTGGTCCAGTTTTACATATTGTAGAAGCACGAGAATTTGCTCTAACAAGTCCCCCTGCATTATGCTTTAAGCAGATACATTTCTTAGCTTTCCCAGATCCCTTAATAGAGATTCCTGTAAACATGATGGGACTTGCTGACAGAGAAAGCTATCCAGAGGGCATGCTCAGAGCAAATGCATGCAGCAAAGCATCTAACACATCCAAATGGAATTATAGCACAGAGGGCACCTCAGCATGTTTATCCTTTCATGGTGTGCTAGTAATTTGTTTTTTCTTACTTCAGTAGTCTAACAGTTCTTTGAAGTGTACAAGGACAAGCCAGATTTCTATTATGTGACATATATTATTCATACTAAGTGTAACAAATTATAAGACATAGTCTTTCCTAAAATCCTTCATTTCGATCATTTTTTAGTCACTTTGAGTGGAAAAAATAATTTAATTTACTGAAATATAAGGTGGCATGTATACTTAAAGGATGAAATACACGGCCGTCATGCTAATTCTACTATAAATCTGTTTTTAATTCCAATCTACTCAAAGAAGTTTTGCATACATTATTAGCAATTGCCTCAAACATATGGCACTAGTATGCATCAGAACAACAGATCTCCATGAAAACAGTGCAATTCAGTCATGCTTAAAATGACAGCACAAACATGGTTGTCCCACATGAAGGAACTGGTATAAAAAGATGTCTATAATTTGCTTTGGGGTTATGAAAACCAACATCTATAAGTATAAATGCTTCCCCTCTTCTGTAATCCCCCTCTCTGCAGAAGAAGAAAACCTTAGGTAACAATCCCAGTGTTTGTCTGCCTTTTCCATCAGAGCATCCTAAAGAAGACAGAAAAAGAGGTCAAGACTTGGCCTACAGCTTGGCAGAATTATCCTCATAGTTCTAAGATGCCTTCTGGATTCACAGACTTCATAAGGCAAGACCAAGCAGGAAATTCTGTGCATATTCTGGTGAGATTCAGACTACTGAATCTGTCTCTTCAAATTCTGCAAACTCTGAATTAAATGTAGGAATTAAGTTCTTTATTCTGCTTTCTTTCCTGTCTAAATAGTCCTAGACAAGGATACAAAAACACACCATCCGTGGTGAAACACAATGCTTTTTTCAATGCAATTTTAAAGGAATTTTTAAAGGAATGTTTTCCCAAGTACTGATGCCTGTCCTACACTTAAAGAAATAGGTCAGCAAGCACTGCATTGCCTGGGGTCCTTATTATCCTTTCACTGCAGTGAAAGCAGAACTATCTTCAAAAGAAATAAAAGAAGACAGAAAATTCTGTTCAAATCTAAATTTAAAAGCTTACATTACAGATTTTGGTACAGCACAGACAAGCAGCTGATTCACATCTGACCTGTCTTAGTCCCAGGCTCTCCTTTATTCTGGAGCTTTCATTATCTGTGTCAGTACAGGCCAAAATAAGTAAATACAGGCAGAGGAAGGGACATCTGAAGAAGTTGTCAAGAAGTTCAAACAACTGGACTGCTTCCTAGGGAGTAGCACCATTCCTATGCATACAGATATAATTCCACATTATTGTGCTCCAAGCCTTCCTAGCCATCTGCCTGTTTTTTTTTTTACTCCTGATGGGATATATATATTTAATATATATATATTTTGTAGGAATCTCTCTAGTGTAAAGCCAAGTACAAAAGCCAAGCAGAGAGGGTACTGATTTCACACATAGATGACATTAAGTGTGCTGGGTTGCTATGGCATGGTTTTGATGCTGGGAAGTTCAGGGCCTGAAGGAGGCATGGTCCATGGATACTCCCCTCCCTGCAGCAGCAGCCCAGGTCTGAGCTGCAGCCCATGAGAAGGGGCCTGCAGTAGGAAAGGAGGCCTGGGAGACCCGTGTGGGGCAGTGCTTAACAGGTGGCCTTATATTACAGACCTGTGTTGGAGCCATGCTTGAAGAGCCACAGCCTGTGAGAAGCCCACGTGGAGTAGGGCAAAGAGTGGCCATGAAGGAGCAGCAGAGACAAAGTCTTTAGGACTGACTCCCTCTTCCCTGTTCCCGTGCTCCTGGAGGACGTGTCTTTATTTAGTTCTCACTGCTCCACTCTGTTATCAATGGGAATAAACTACATTAATCTGTCTGTACTCAGTTGTAACACTGGTTCGTGTCGAACACTCATAAAGTTGGTGAAGTTTTTGAATCACACACCTACACACACAGTACCTGTTCACATTCCACACTGCTGCATACATTGCAGGAGTATAAAGTTAAGGAGTATAAAGTCAAAAGAGGAGATCAACAGGCCTGAGCTTCAAGACTCACAATAAATGTTGCTCACTTTAGCTCATATACTAACGCTTTAGGCATTGAAGTAATGAATTCCTGCCACTGGACATTTTGTTGAGCTAGATGACAGACTGCTTCTCTCAGGTCTGGACTGAGTTTATGAACTCAGACATCTGTATGCTTGGCTATTACATTTACAGACTCTTAGTCCCAACGACACCTCAGAAAGCATGACAGAATGACCTGCTAGAAAAAAGTTATAGCCATTCCCATGAAGACTGGGGAGAGAAGAACAAAACACACAAATCTGGATAGGTGAGGAGACGTTTCCTTAGAGGTAAGTTTCAGCTGCCTGTGCAAGAAAACACTGAGGTATGGTTCTGCAGTCTCAGATTTCAGCCACATGAAAAAAAGGAGCGAGCTTATTTCTTAGCTCGTGTAAGATTCTCAACTGGACTAACAATAGCAAAAAGTCTAGCAAAACTAACAATACAGAGCCACAAACAAAAAAAACATGTTATGTGCTCTCAACTGGTCTGGGTATTTCTCCATTAGATGGAGTCTCTGATGTCCTGTACATTCCTCTGTTTATCTTGGTTGTGCTGGAGTCTGAGAGCAGAATACTAAGGCTGTAAGCAATATACCCCAAACCTTTTCTAAATGGGGTATGGAAATAGTGATTTCTTGGAAATACAGCTTTTCTGTCACTTGTGTCTGACACATTTAGTAGAACAATGCTTTCAATTGATTTGTAGAAACAAAGCCACTTGTTTTTTTTGGAGCATGACATTTGCTATTATCTCTTTCCAAAGCATGACAATCCCAGGGCAATGGAAAGAAGACTTGGATATCGATTAGAACAAACTTGACTCATTAAAAATACTGCTGACATTTCCACTGATCTGTGGTATTCTTTTCCTTCAAATTAAACAATGTAGTCATTTAAAGCTTTAAGGTCACTGTTCCGTAAATGCACTGTGTTTAAGGTACATGCCATTTACCCATTGCTTGGACTAAAGAAAAAAAAAAAACAAAACCAAAACCTAAAAAAAAAGAAAGAAAGAAAGAAGAAGCACACAGGAGATGAGTGCAACAACTTGCTTTTCTTCCCCAGCTCCAGAGCTGAGCTTCCCTCTCAGGAGAAGATTTACCAGTTAGATGCATGCAGGTACTTCACACACAGACTGCCTCATTAAGTAAAGTAATGACTTGACTTCCTGCTGTTAGGATGGCTTGTTTATTCCTCCCAGACGTCACTTTAAAATTTCCATTGCAGAAGCAGGTCCATCAAAGCACAGCCAGATCCTGCAGAATAAAAATTGTGTGCAGGATCTGGCTGCACACAGCCCAGCTCTTAGCACCCCTCAGCAGCCCCTTCTGCTGTGTTCCCCACTGACAGTAAGAGTTAAGAATCATGCCATCTAACACTACAGTCCTTACAGTTTGGTGCATGCATGGAACTGTTTAATTCACTGTTTCGGTTGCAATTAAAGGAGGAGAACAATTCTATAGAGTTTCCTGTACCCAGTATGATTACTGCCTCAGGAAATGTTAATAATGGCCCAAATGTGACAACCTTTGCCATGAGTATTACTCACACTCTAAAATGTCACGTCTGTACCAATTGTTTGACTTCACTTCGAACAGAATGATGGTATTCTCTCCCAGAAGGAAGACAAATACATCCATTAGGCAGAGGTCCTGGAGAGGCAGAGCCAGCGGTCTCTCAGTAGGGAAGCTATCCTGGAGCTTTGCAAGCCTTTTTTCATGAAGAGCTGAAATGCAATTCTGTTTGTAACTATCTAAAAGAAATACATTCTCTTGAAAATTTTGCCTCTGGAAAAAATCAGTAGTCAGGTATTTGGTTGTCAGTAGAAGAATTTTATCATTTTATCAGTCCAAAACTACTGTTTCTTAACAATTCTTTTTTAAAGTCAGCCCCCCCACCCATATAGGCTTTATTTTAGTTTGTATCACTAAGAAAATAAAAGGTTCATCTCACCACATATTTCTCCTTTGTGATGGAATTTGTCCCTGAAGCCCACATCCAGCTTCTCAGGAAAAAGAGGATATTCTAAAGTATTGCAGAAGAACCCATCTGTTTCTGAAGGTCAGGGAAAAAATGCTGAAATCCCCTGCTGTTTCATTTCATTTTATACTGACTAATGTAAGTTTCCTGAATACTGTCACAAAATTTTCTTAAGAGGCTCTAAGTAGGAGAGCCTTAAGTAAGTCCTGCCTTGATTATTCTCCAAACAGGATGATGAATTGTAATTTCCTCTTAAGCCTTTGCTACATAATAAAGACTGAAAGAGAAGGAGAACGATTTTTACTCCACAATGGATGATAAAAGGCTAGAATCAGGAAGAAGAGAGAAGATCCAATGAAGATGAGATTTGTTCTGACTGCCACAAGTTATGCTTGGCCTTCGACAAGAGTATCAAAGCAATGTTTATTTGCTTGTTCATCAAACTCTTGCATCCGTGACTATATTTGGAAGGAGAAATAGTATGGCTCATTTAAACAGGCAGCCCAGGATATTTCATGGCCTATCTCATGAACATGTCATAAACTGGCACAGGGTAAACTCTTGTCAGCAAAATCAGAATATGTAGAAGCTAAAGTGAAAGGGAATTGCTACACAGAAAGTTCAGCAGACAAACTAGTCTACCTTTCTATACAGAAAAGGAATAGCATGGCTTGAAACACTTATCCATGAGTTTATGTCAGAAGCGTATTGATACTAAAGAAAGTAGCACAGAACTTTTCATGTGCTGATCTATTATTATCACTATTACTCCTCCATCTCCCCCTCCTCCTGGTTTTGGTATTAAAAACACTCATTTAACATTCCATTGCTGGTTCTTCAGATAATAATCATCCCTAACATCACTTACAAGTGATTTCTGTTAGTGTCATTGTTACATCTAATAATGAAGCATACAAAGACCATGGTAATTATGAAAGCATGAAGTCAAAGCATTTATGTCCACATAGATTTGACAATATCAACACCATGTATCTGAATTATATTACAAAAAATATTTTGATAAATCACTTCTGAAACAGTGATTTGATACTCCTAGGAGCATTTTAGACCACCTGTAAGAGTGTATGAGTTACAAAAGATTTTTCCAACTGCTCCATAGTTGAAACTGAACATGAAATTGTAATGACTTCGGAAATCTCAGAATACATGTAATTCTGAATTCAGGGGCTCTGCAAGATTTTCTTTAGCATTCTTCACCATGTCTGTTACCAACCAGACTTCCTTCATCTTCCTATTTTCCATGTGGATTGGGATATACTCCTACAAGTTACTTGGGCTAGACCAAATGTAAGGTACAAGTGTACTACAATTATGAAAAGTAAGATAGAAGAAACTTTTATTTCCTTGGAAAAATAAATCTATCAACCCTAAGGAAGCTCAAGATCTGGCCATTCAATTTTTAGGGTTAAACATAAAATAAAGCCCTATATGACTCTGTCCCATAGTATATTTCAAAACAAATCTCTATTGTAAGAATTTTTTTATTTTCCTAGAGATATCATTGAAGATATATTTAAGGAATCCAAGAGAAAAGAAGACTAATTTAATGGAATTGCAAAAAGAATACTGGTCCAAGAGAGAAGAAATTCTCCCAGTTTTAATTGCTTGAACATAGCTGTGGAGTCATATTAAATTTGAAGAAATGAACAGTTCCTGTGTACACGTATCTTGGAACAAAGCAACTAATTTCTGTAAAGAAATATTTATGGGCTTATGTTCTTAAAAAAATATTTAGGAAGGAAAAAAATCTTCTATGGAGCTCAGGTAAGGAAGTGGTTTAGTTTCTGGAGCTTCTTCAAGCAGAGAACATATGAATGGTGAATTATATTTCAGATAAAATAAATATTGATTTATAGACAGAAAAAAAAAAGGCGTTTATAATTTTTCTCCCAGAAACATGCAGAGTAGAAGTCTGTGAGGTTAATGGTGAGGAAAATGGGTAGTGGGAAGGATCACATAATGAAATATGTTAGCTATTGAAATAAGTAATAGAAATAGCAGGTGGCATTGTGATGAGAAGAGATTGTGGACAAATTTTCCTGAATGTTAAACTGAGGTTGGTTATTCTCAGTTCTGATTCTGCCCCGGTCCCTCAATATGCGCTAAAAAATCTAACGGTATAGCAAGTGTGGTGTCCCAGCCATCTCCTCATTATTATTACTACACTTACAATCTTTCAAAGACATGCTATTTGCATTCACTAAAGCCATGCATCTCATGGCAAAAGAAGCAATTATATTTTAGTGATGTGACAGCCATAGGAATTGCCTTTTGGATTATCACTGCTTTAGAGTGGCTGCTGACCTAACCATTGGTTCCTTCCAGAAAAGAGAAGGATCAACGTGCACCATAACAGTGGGAAGACCTTACTCTGCATATCATTATCCAAGCAATTGGTCTTGGCTTCCTTGATGCCACAGTAAAAGCTGATATTTTAAGTCCATTTTACATAGGCCAAGAAATCCTTTTCAGCTAAAAGCTTTAATTAATACAAAACCTGTACTAAAGCATTCAAAATCCAGGAAAAAAAAAAGACAAATGGGTAATACAAACACAATTAGTATGCAGTGCTCTGAAATTTAAGTTCTGTACAGTCTAGTCTTATTGGAAGACCAAATAACAGAGGTACTATCATCGCAACTGATCAGCTTAATATACCCAGGAATTAATACACCTATTTAGACCTTTAATGTCTTCCCTTTTGTTTCCCTCAGTTGCTCTTTCTTCTTTGCAGTTTTAGGTCTTTTGATTCAGGGTCTCTTTTTTACAGTGTATTCCTGCAGTACTGTAGGGCCCAACTCAGTTAGGGTTGCAGGAGCAAGCGCGCTGCAAATAAACAATGGGAAACTTTTTAATTTGTAGCAAATCATAAAACTATCTTATGCATAAGATACTTCTCCCTATTTCATACTCCAGTGCAGCTTTTACTAACAAGCAAAATTAAGGCCACTGAACAAAGACAAGAAAAAAATAAACTAGCAGACTAGGAAATAACAGAAAGCAAAAGTTAAAAAAAAATTTTTTTAAAGTGGCTTCCTGTACAACAAATGACATATGGCTCGTTATTATCACTTAAATTGGATCAGGATCCAATTGCAGTCATCTCTGAAGAGTTATTGATACCTGATAGACATAAATCTTAGGTTCTATACATTTGTGAAGCTGTAGTAGTCTATGAACAGTTTACACAACAGAAGGATCTGGCTCTCTCATCACTCTTTTTATTATTTCTTAGGAGGCAGCATCAACAAAAACTTAATAAAACTATCGTCCATTTAATCTCTCCAAGGACTCATACAGAACACTTCTACAAATGTGCAACAGGGGACATTGTCTTAGTTTCAGCTGGGATGGAATTGTTTTCTTCACAGTGTCTGGCATGATGCTGTGTTTTGGTTCTAGGAGAAAAACAATATTGGTAACAGAATGGTGTTTATAGTTGCAGCTAAGCAGTGTTGTACACAGCCAAAGCAATTCACAGCAAAGGCCCCAAGGAGCTGGGAGGGAAAAGAATTCAATGGCTGACTTCAATTGGCGAAAGGGATAGTCCATACCATATGACATTAAGTAGAAGTTTTGAAAGGGATAGGAGTTCATCTCACACTCTTCTGCTGTATAAGGGACTAGATGGACGTCTGTTGGGGTCTGGTACTATCTGATGACAGCAAGCTGCATGGTGCAGTTGACACGCTAGAGAGAAGGGATGCTATCCAGAGCCTAGAGAGGCTTGAGAGATGCCAACATCGTGAAGTTCAACAAGACCAAGTGCAAGGTCGCAGACCTGGTTCGAAGCAGTCCCAAGCACAAATAAAGACTGCACAAAGAATGGCTTGAGAACATCCCTGAGGGGAAGGATTTGGGGGTGTCAGTTGATGAAAGACTAAACATCAACCAGCAATGTGCGCTTGCAGCCTAGGAGGCCAATGGCACCCTGGGTTGTGTCAAGAAAAGTATGACCAGCAGGTCAAGGGAAATGATTCTGCCCCTTTCCTCTGACCTTGTGACATGCT
This sequence comes from Tympanuchus pallidicinctus, assembly GCF_026119805.1. NCBI lineage: Eukaryota > Metazoa > Chordata > Aves > Galliformes > Phasianidae > Tympanuchus > Tympanuchus pallidicinctus. Next base: position 25,286,494 of record NW_026294802.1, read on the forward strand.
ACCTGGAATACTGTGTCCAGTTCTGTGGCCCCCAACATAAGAAGGATATCAGGCTGTTAGTGTGGGTCTGCACAAGGGTCACAAAGATGATCAGAGGCCTGAACTTCATGAAGGAAGAGCTAGAGAGGGAAGAAATTAACTGTTAGACAGGAAATGAAGAGGTCATCTGGAAACATAGAGAGAAGAAATAGAGGCAGCCAGAGAGAGAGGACTTTAGTATTAAGGAGTTGCTATAATTCCAAACAATAACATAAAACAATTTCTAATTATATGCATACTGAGCATTTGTGAGGTCTGTTTCCTGGTGGCTTATTACACTTCTTGCCACAAAGCTATCTCTGGCTTGCCGTTCCAAGTGATATTCATCTCCCCTTAGCTCAGATGTTTCACTTTCAGACACCTGAGTTACTCATCCCAGGTTCCCTTTATAGTCAAGGAAGAAAAATAGATGCCTCCAAAGAGCAATTCATTTGACTTATCTTAGATTTCTTTCTTCAGATGAAATGAATCGTGCTCCAGAAAAAAAACGTTTCTATAAAAAGTGCCAATGCCAACTAGCTTAGTGGTGGATATCAAAACTTTAATAACCTATCACTGGAAGAAAGTTACTTTGACTAGTTTTCTATGTTAGGATGAAACAAGTACCTTCAGTTTAAAAATAATAATAATAATAATAATTAGAAGTTCACATCCTTTGTCCTACTAAATCCTTAACTCTTAATCTACATGCCACATTAAGAAACCACTAACCAAGTGTGATTTTATTTAAAGAGTTCTCAGGTGACCTTGCATAGCCAGACCAGGGATGATGACGCTAGTATGCATTATACAAGGACTCAGGGTTTGACCTTCATAAAGAGCACAAAATTCTGAAGCATTCCCTGAGCAGTTGAATCCAGACTGTGGTCCCAGTGCTTTGCTGCAGTGAAGAAAATTCTGTCTCAGAACATTTTCAAGAACAACAGGAACAAACAAGGAACCCACTGTGAACTGGCATCCTCAGCATCCTGTTAGGGTACAGAGCTACTGTACCAAATTTTGCCATAACTATACAAGGTGACAAATTTGCCTCATCTTGTGGTGTTTTATATCGCTCTGGCAAAGCAAACTAGGCACTGCATGCATGTAAACAAGCCTGCTGGCAATAGGATAGAAATTTACTTTGGCATTTGGACCTGATGATTAAAACACACTCAAAAGTGATATTGGAAGGATGCTCTCCACACTATTGTGGAGCATTAATTTATTTATTTCTCTTTACTTTCATGTCATGACCTGGCAAATGTACTGTAAGGCATTCAACAAGAAAACACTACATGCTTTCTACAACACAGTGTGGCTGGGGAAAAAAGGTAGATTGTACTCCTTCACTGCAATTATAAGTAGCATTAGACCTGTAAGAAGATGAAAAAGTACTTCCTTACTTGCTTGCACAGTCTCCTAGTGTATGAGAAAACTACTTCGCTGCTTCTTCCTTGCCTTGCATTGATAGAGAAATCCCATCTTAATAAAACAAATTAATGAACACTCCTCTTCCAGAAGAAAATAAATATATTTCAAGCACAACCACTTGTGCTAGATACTAGAAAACAGACATATTGTCAGCAAACTGACTTTAAAGTCCCAATAGTATGCACAGAAGTAAAGACAGAATGCTAGAAGTTTCATATTATTTTGTCTGCATCCCTTTTAAAATGGGCAAACTCCCTGCCCTAATAAGCACCAGACATTCTCCTGAAGCTGTGTAGTAGTATCATTAGGCTGGAATACAGCAATTATCTAACAAAGTGGCTGCCAACATGGGAGAAAAGAAAACCCTCTTGAAAACCTGTTATTTGCTACAGGAATCAGGAACTTCTATCTTAATGCACATCCTCTTTCTTTCTTCCTGTGGTTTTTTTCTTTTTTTACTCTATGCGCATTTAGATTTCATTACTAACTTCTGCACATATATTTATATCTACTGGAGATGGATTGTAGCTGCAGTTCTGCAGAGCTGACAATGGCAATTACAGCATCAGCCACAGAGTGCAAGATCTCATTTAGCCCATAATGCACCCCAGAGCCTGGGACTGAAACTCCATGCCTCCAGGTCTGTAATGACTGCTGAGCTCCAATATCTACAGATTACATGAGCCACGTGGGACATGAATGTGAGGGGCCTGGGAAGAGCAGCAGTGGTGCAAAGCATACTCTTGTCAGCAGAGAGCCCAACTCCTGACCATGCTAGCATGCACAAAACCTTGCTAAGACACCCTGCCCTTGGTATCCAAACATCAATCAAACACACAGGAACAGGCTTCGATTCCCCAAATTCCAACTGTTTTCTTCTCTATTTTAGTACTTTGAGTACTTTTTGGCCAGTCTTTTTTATTATTATTATTATTATTATTATTTTGTAGGCTGGAATATTTGAGATTATAAAAATATATATTTGAGAATAAAAAAAAATAAACACATTCATGGTGTTCAGGGTCAGGTTGTATGGGGTGTTGGGCAACCTGACTTAGTATGTGGTAACATACCAAGGCAGAGGGCTGAAACTAGATAATCTTTAAACATTTCATGGTTCTGTTATTTGACTCTTTGGACAGTGTTTAAGAGTAGTCTGCCTTATTCTTATCAATTTGCTTCCCTGACAATAAGTTTATTTTACAAAAATATAAGTCCTCATATAATCTAACTGTGGAGCACTGCAGAGCAGGACTTGTAATTTATAAAAGGCAAAAAAAATAGAAGTAATTGTCATTGGATCAATCTTTTACGATTAATATTAGCACTGTCTGTGTCAAAGGCAATGTTCAACCTTCTTCTACCCCAAATTTTATGATAGACAATTTTCTCTCTGCTAAGAAATTGTCTAAATCTTCTAACGCTCACTGCAGCTGTTCAGCAGTTTCTAATATTTATTTTTTTTTAATTGGAGCCAATCCTATTGGAAAAGGCAGCCTGTTGCAATACACTGTTTGCTGATAAGCCTTTTCTATAATACAGCAAGAAGTTCTCTGTGTGGAAAAGATCGTCAACAGAGGGAAGTAATTTGATTTACAACTTACATTTAGAAATATCCCAAATCCCTGTGACTTAGTTTTTATTGGAATCTGAATCAACATTCAGTAATTCAAACTAAAATTCATTTCCATGTTGCATATGGCTTCTTGTGCTCAGATAAGAGCTTAAGCTGACAACTTCAAACAGGAATGTTTGTGGAAATTCTTTCATAAACCTTGATTTTACTGAAACTACTTGGCATTAGTCACAGCATGAAAAACAGCCAAGTTGCTTAGCTGCCTTGACTTTATACATTCTGAAAAAGATTAAGTTCAGTACCAGCCCTCTTTGGCAAAGTGCAAGTATCAATTATTTTTTTCTTTGAACAGTTATGACTGGTAACCAGTCCCACCACTCAATGATTTTGTAAAGATGTTGTATGAGATAAACGTTGCTTAAACTCAGTTATACAAGAAAAAAAATACAGCTCTGAGCTGTGTAATTTCTAGTTGCTGTTTCCATCTGGGTCTGTTTTCACACATGCACTTCTTCATGCTCCACACTATTCCATCTGTGCGCAAGCCAATGTGGCCCCAACAGCAGTGCCCCTTCCTGTCATGTTGAGAACATTCTATCTACCTGTTTTGTCTTTTTTTTTTTTTTCCTATTCTTTTTCAACACTTGACAAATAAACTGATTTAATTCCCAGAGGAACAAACATTAGAGGCCATAAAACATATTGAGCCAGTATCCCATGTACCTAGTTCCTGCTAGAGTTATGCCTTTCGGAGTTGTCTCCAAACATTACTCCCTAAAAACATCAATAAGCCTTCGCATTAGGAATCTGGATTATTTATGTGATCCTTATGACTACATATATAAAAGCAACTCCTCGTTCCCCAAGTCAGGAGATCAGACTGCTATCCTCAAGATAGCCCTGAGCCTCTGTGGCCTAGTTAGGAGCTCCAGACCCCTACCTGTGGCTAAAAACAGGTCTACAGAGGGCTGGAGCTGCCTGTGGTGACTATTGGTGCCAGCAGATTTGGGTTGTGAAATGTTCCTTGGCTTGCTGCTCTGTGCGTTCAGGTCCATGCTCCCAAAAGCATCAGCCCAGAGCTTTGCCCCACTAAGTGCTTCAAGATTGGCCTAGGAGTCTACGGGCTAGTGATTAGGTAACTATTGACGCAGTGACAAATGCTTCCCAAGATATGCTGCTTTCACAAAATGCTCAGAAAAATAGTATCCCTAAACAAATAAAAATCTTCATCTCCTGATTTTATCACATCTAATTGGAATGATCAGGGCTGTCATTTCATGGAAATCTCACAGCAACTATTCCTCTTCTAAGGTATTTTCCTCCCATTTGAATATCAGGAAAGTTTTCAGTTTTTGTAACAGGGATTGAACAGATGGGTGGGCAGACGGTGGGTATAAAATAGTGCCGCAGGAAACAGCCAAGGAAGCAGCTTGCTCCCATCCATTCCTGCTTGTTTATTAGAGGGAAGATTCTATTTGAGGTGTAGACTATAATGGGGCAGTGCCTCAAAAGCATACGGCCTAATCTCATCATGGTACCGTTGCTCAATAGCACCCACTGACTTCAGTGGGAACGGGGCTGCACTCAACAAACGATGTGATTTAAGTGCTGCCTGATATAAAAAGGGCATTCTGTGCAACACTTCTGCGTTCCGTGCCACCTGGAACACTGTAGGAGACTGCACAGGAAAAAAAAAAAAGAGGATTTTATGAAATTAATGCCTTTATATGGAGACCATTATAGATAGTTCCAGGATGATAAAAGCTACAGGAAAGAAAAAAAAAGCCAGACCCTCTCAGGGACACAATGAACTGATACCAAACTTAAGACTTTACATCTTGGCTCACCTTTTCTAGCAATGATACATATTTGCCGTCTGCCAAACAAATTCTCATTTGGTCACAAGCCTTCAGCAAATGCTGCCCTTTAAGACCCCTGTTTCGTTTTTCCTTTCAGTTTCTTCACTACCAGACGTGATCTTGGTGGGACCCAATTCTCTCCTCACGTTTGAGTGCTCCTGCCTGCATCTTTGGTGATATAGCATCTGTGCTACGTCAGCTGTTTTGGCCTTTCCCCTTTCCTCACCAATTTCTCTTTGCAAAAGCACAATTATTATACTATGAATAATTGAAACAAATGCTTGTTTAGATTACTAAAACAAGAATATGACTTTAAGTACAACATCTCTGAACTTTATATAGGGACCTGGCAGAAATCAGGCTTTGTGAAGACAAGTGTAATGAACCAGCACCTTACAACCTCCCTTGCACCAATTAATAGATATTGAAAGCCAAAAGTTTTAGTGTCTCCTGATTAGTTCTGAAGTGAGTGTATGTATTTTCTTCAAGCTCATATTAGTTCAGATGCTCTTATGCAGTCTTAGCCTTTATTCCACAAGACTGTCATTTTACAGCAAGGCTCTTTATCTCTGAAAAGCTACATGTTATAAAGGTTATTAAAATTTTACGAGGAGTGTATCCTCAGAGCTAGTAAGTCTGGGCAGTCCTGTTCCACATCAGTGCTACCATGTTTTTGCATTACGAAGGGGTACAACAGGGAATTTAAATCCTGCCTGCTATTTACTTAAATCACTTTATTTTTTCTGTACTTATGTTATATTCTTAGCCAATAATACAACAGAATTTGCATTTTTAAGTATGGTACATTATTTCATTAATACCTTTAGAATGTTTTTCTTTTTTTTTTTTTTTTTTTTTTTTGTCTTCAGAGATTCATCCTTGTTCCATTAAATGCATACTTAAATTTTTCATTTCACTTGATGATTAATTCTGAATTATAATAGAATAATAAACGGGAAATCATGTAAAAGCATTTATGACAACATAAAATCAGCTGGTGAATTCCATCGAGTTGTCAATATCATCAAAATATTTTTCATGTTTGCCATTACTTCTTACAGTGGTAGACAAGGAACTGAAGAAATACCTGTTATAACACGTGCCCTCCTATTCAAATTATTTGAAAGTAGCTTCAAAATATTATGGGGTATAATGAATTGTCAAGGTTAAGCAATTTCAGGCAGAGTCTAGAAATTCCTTAACAATACAAATCAGTGATACTGTCTAACCCCACATATTTTCCTCTAAAAATGGACTCTGGCTACTTCTAGATATTGCATCTGATGAATTATAAAACAGAACAACCAAAGGAGATTCTTCATAATGCCATGTATGTCCTTGTTTTATATGGAAAAGTACAGAGATCTATGATATCATCTTTAAATTTTTCTTTTTGGGTAAGTTGTTTTTTGTTATTGTTTTGTTTTCTTTTATTTGGTGGTTGTCGTTTTCCTTACTGTAAGCCATAAGAAACCTCCTATATATGAAATATATATGATGGCTGTCCTAAAAGTGAAATAAGTTAAAACAAGAAGTAGAGATGACATATGGTTTAAGATAAGGCAAAGTTTCAAAGGAGAAAGGGCTGACAAGCATGAAATAGCAGAGAGAGATCTCTTAACTCATAAAAAAAAAAAGTAAGATCAGGAAACCAAGACAGGGAGGTAGAGAAGAACAGTTGTACTCTTGTCAACAAAGGTAAAATAATAATAATAATACTAATACTAATGCTAATAATAATAATAATAAAAATTAGAAATAATAGCAGCAGTTTTAGAGTACCAGCTGGCCAAACAAAAAGCTACTGTTAAAAAAAAAAAAAAAGTGCGAAAGACATTTGTGCAAATCTGACCTATGAGAAAACTAACCACACCATAAAAGAGCTCCAGCTATCCAGAAAAGTCAGTCTTGTCCAAAACTGTCCAACCTACTTTGAATTTTACTGTGATTCAGAGATCTTTTTATTTTAAAGTTCCAGATCAAGTTTAATAATAGCTTGGTTGGTTTCTGGTTCAAGGATGTAATGTTTCAATCAAGTTTGCAGATCAAAATGTAGCTTGGTATGATGCCTTCTTCCTTAAACAGAATAGAGAGAACATCCTGTAAAGGACAAGGAGACAACAGATGGTGTGCTGTATCCCTGAGGCACAGGCATGAGGTGCCACTCTCTAAGTACAGCTACTGGCAGGTCTGTCTGCAAATGAGATATTGCAGTATCACCACCAGTTTTCAGAAGAGATCCTATAAAAAAAAAAACAAGTCAGGCTTTCTTGAGTCCTGGCAACAGGGAAGCAAGCAGAACAGACTGCAAAACAGGCTAATTGTCTCCTCCTTCTACAGTAGATTACACTTGTACTATACTTTGAGATTAATCAGTAATGAGAATACATTGAAGGCAGTGGCCTAATGATGTGCACTATAAAATTTTTGTAATATATAGACTGTTTCAGAGAAACTCAGAAGTAAGCTGAAGGAAGAGCACAGAGAGATGGATCTTCCTGGATTTGTCTTTTGCCTACTCTTCAAGAGGGAGACAGTTTTTTGTCTGCTTGTTAGGTAGATGCTGTAACGGCTGTCTCTTCAGCTAGAGCATTTGACTAACATTCCACAAGGTAAAGGGGTTACATGACTTGACTGAAAACTGTGTCCATGTAATAAAAATTTACCTCTCTGGGGACAATCTGGCTAAACAAATCTAAAGGTTTGTTTGATGGAAAATGGAAAAGATGAAGAGAGGAACTGAGTCCCAAAGTTTTGGGGAGCAAAATTAATCAAGATATCAAAGCACATGAGGGGGAAGAAAAGTTCTCTAATAGCCTATAGAGCAATATCAGGGACTTGATTAATAAACGAAAGGAGTCAGAATTGTTTATTCCAGGTCATACATTTCACCTAGCAGGTATTACTGAGATGTGATGGGAATGTGCAAGACCAACATGCTAAAAATAATGGGTAGGTCCAATTTCAAATGGATTAAGTACAGTGAAGGGCAGAAGTGTGACAGTGTTAAAAATTATTAATTTCATATCAGGGAAACATGCAGTCTTGGATTCTTATGTATCAACTATTTCAAGACTTACAGCAGTGCTTGGTGCTTCCTTCTTATAATAAAAGCAGACTAGGGAACAGGATGAACACATTACACATCTACTAACAACTTTGAATCATGAACGAATAACACATTACCATAACAGCTTTCGTTCTGCACAACACTGGCAGTACTCATCCTTTTATCAGACCTCATCTTTACAGATAATTAAGATTTTGAAACACAGAGACAGGATCTAGCAACTGGAACTGTCACACTGGAATCACAGAAACATCCTAAATGTGATCTAAATGATCACATGGACAAGATCACACAGCACAGACACTATCATGAATTTCACATTGGTTTTCTGCAAACAGAATGAGAAATAAAAGTATTATTGATGACGAACTATGTAAATGAAACTGAAAATCAAAGAGAAGAGAAGAATCTTTTGGAAAAAAATCATTTGAAAAAGGTTTATGAATGCAACTGAAGCTTAAAATCAATGCCAAAAGTGTAAACCTTCCACTGAAGTGAAATCAACATAGACCAAGAAAAATAAGATGAAGTGAAAAATTACACAAATAAAATAAGATTAAATAGTATTTTTCATGTGTCGCTAAATTAGAAATGCATATTACAGATAAGACATTTTTTATATTTTTTCCTGATGTGAGTCAAAAGTGGGGAATAGAAGAATACTGATTAGTAAGGCAAAAGGAGAAGCAGCCTATTGCAGGAAAGCCTGAGTTGAGTTCATAAAGCAGAACTTGAACACAGAAAATTATAAGAATTAAATGAGAGAGTTGTCAGTAATCATACACACAAGGAAGAGCGGAGAACTATATTTGTCTGCCCTAGGAAAAAAAAAAAAAATAATACAGTTATTTGGTAATAAAATACTTTCATAATTTTTGAGAATTTTTTTTAATAACATGGATTCCATAGCAATTTACAAATCACAGAATTCTTGTATGCAGGAATCTTTTTGAAAGAGTTGTGCAGAGACAGATTTCAGAAATTCTGTTGGCATTAAAAAGAACAAATAGAGCAAACCAAAGTACTCCAGGCCTTGCTGTGGAACCTCAGATAAACATCACACGAGTAATACTAGATGTGTCTGAAAACATAAGAAAAAGATTTGCCCATGTACTCAATATTTTTGACCAATGTCAACGATATGTATTCAGAAGTGACATTGATGCCTTTGTGCCTGGAGTAGATAGTGCCAAAGCTCAAATTTAAGAAAGAAGGCTCGTAAATCAGAAGAGGGCCAGAGAAGACATTAAATAGTTTCAAAAAAGTGGGAAAAATAGTTCTTATAACAGAAATAGAATAGAAAAAAGATTATGGGAATTTTATCAGTGAGAAAGATGAGAGATGGCATAGTCACAGTTCATGAGTACATGCTTGAAAAAGGGACTTTTGAGAAGGTAAAGCTCTTCTGCAGTGAGCAGAATGCCTAAATAAGTCCAGTAACTGATAACTGCACTTTGAAGTCATGAGCTTGTGTCAGGCACAAACTAATTTTAACATTTTCACTTATTTGCGAAACTTACGACAAGCCAGAGCCAGCACGCAGTCAGTTCTGCATACATGTACATCTTCATGCCAACAACAAACAAATTTATAGAATACAATCTCAAATAGCCAGCATGGACAGGAGGATTTTGGCTGGTCTATGGACAAAAGGGAATCCAAAGTTAGTTTCTCTGTCTAATTATGGCAAACTCATGTAATATTTCATGCACAAAGTCACAGCGAATCTGAGTGTCTGTGATAACAGCTAAATGACATCAGAGAACGTGGACAGAACCACCTGATGTGTCAAGGAGCATGCTTTTCAGCTCCCAGAGTCTACCTAGCTGAGCATCGTGCAAGAGATACCAGAGGAAGATAGGTGTTGAGAAACCTGGCTGCCTTTGTGTCATCAATGTCAGACTACTTTTTTCCTAAGATTTAAATCAGTTATGACATAAAGTCAAAAGCATAAGGGGAAATTTAATCATCTTTAGCTATCTATCCTCGGCTGAACTGTATTGGGTGTACAAAGTTTGGAGGAGACATCTTCCCTGAGCCATCTATTGTACACATGGTCCAGGTGCAACGGGCAGAGACACAAGTGTGATCTGCCTTCCTTAAGGAACTGGGCAGCATCCCAGGGCCTGTATAAGAGCTGTACTTTAAGGTTTCATCTGGCCATGCACTTTCTTTCTGTTTTCTAAAGCAGTTAGCCCAGTCATTTTCAATAAAAACCAACAAAAGAACATGAAGACCAGTACTCTGCTAGATGTCCAATGCTGGTGTTCATGCTTTGGAGTCATTTTCCAGCAGATCACTGCATACTTTTACATGGGCTGAATGCAACTGGGAAACTTTTTTTTGGGGGGTGAGAACCTACATGTGTTACTTCTTTATTCTAACCCTTGGATGCAGGAGGTTTAGTGGACGACTATGTTTTTGAAGGATGTTCTGTCTCTCAACAGCATCATGTTGTTGACTCATTATTTGACTAACTGGTTGTCCTCCTCATTCGTTACTTTAGTAGAGCCATGGGAAATTAAGTGTCTTAACTATTTGTTACCTATAGTGTTCATGGCTTACAGTATGCCTATGCAGTTTAATTGATCTTTTACTTCCAAGAATTCCCTGTCTAACCCACCTCCACTCACATGCTGTAGATCATTTTCTTTCTCTTCTGCTACTCTTTTAGAACTGGAATCGTTGTTATGTCAGCCAAATGCAAAGTGTTTATCCATATAATACCCCAAGTGTTATTTTCAATTCCATTCTTCAGATCTCCCAGCAATGCATATGCCTTTTGAATCACCCCTCTGAAGTAAGCAGAGGTTTTTCCACAGATGGTCAAGTGTTTGTAATTAATTGAGAACTTATAAAAATGTATGAATAATTCCACATTTTATTTAAAAGCTAAATTACTTACATTTGCTAATGCATTTTTCACTTGCTATTATGTGCTTGTGTGTTTTCATTTTTTTTTTTCAAACTCTCCAAAGATCTTATGTCCTCCATAGTCTAGAGAGAACCACCTCCAGACATTACTATCAACATAACACTCTTGCCCACAGTTGTTGACAGCTCAAAGTTCAACCTATTTCCAGGTCATTAATAATCATGATACAGACAGTGATAGCCCTAGATGCAGTGTTATTTGAATATATAAAGCTGTCATGATCTCATCTTCTTCAATCACTAGATCTACCTGTAAACTCTTGACATTGAACATTGCCCTTAGATGTTCACTCATCTATCTCACACACCTTTAAATAATCAAGGAGCATCAATAGCTCCGACCTTGGGGAGCAATCAGTACGTGTCTTGCATTATAACTGAAAAATTGCAAATGAAAAAGCAAACTCCTGACCTGCAGGCAGTGAATTACAACAAAAATCAGATTCTTTTTTATTCAGAAGATGGGAGGATTATCTGGAAGCTTTTCTTACTGGACTGTTATAAAGAGATATTGAAGAGAAACATAAATGGGAACTGCTACCGTTCCCACTTATTCTCAACAGATGAATTTCAGTTGCATGCAACCACCCGCAGTCTATCATTTTAATAAATGATAGACATTTTAAATAGGGCCAGCCTTGGTTTCTTTTTTGATCATTCCCAGAAATACAGAAAAATGAAGATTGAGAGTAACTTCTGAAGGTTACATTGTCTGACCACTTGCTGAAGGCAGTTCTATCTTCAGTGTTGGAGTAGGTTGTTCATGGCCATACCTTTTAAAAAGTTTTGAACTTCACCAAGGATGAAAATCTCGCAGCATCTCAGTGTTCTCTTCTATTGTCTCACCACCCTCATTCTGATCAGTTCTGTATCCTACAGTTTACCATTTTAGGTGGGAAAAGAAAAATCATTTTCCTCCTTGCTCTCTGAAGACAGAAAAGAATGGAAAACACCCTGACAGCTAAGAACAGCTCTGTATCACCAACCTCATATTTCTTAACTAATCTAAACCCTACTAAACTAAATCCTTCCTCTGCTACTAGTAACTTCTGTTTCTCAGCTGCAGTGAGAGAATTAGATTCAGACAGATTCCAGCTGTGCCACCTGGAAAGTACAAAGCAGAGACCACTCACCTCTCTGCAATGATAACCATCTGAAATCAGAAGGGTATGAAGGAAAAGGCAGTACAGAAACACTCCTTTAGCATTTAGATAAGGAACACCTCTCTCAAACACTATTCCCACAGCCGTCTCATGACAGCAGAAATAGATGGAAGGACTGGCAACAGATCAGAGAAGTTATTTCTTTGCAGGAAAGCTTGTTTCCCTGGGTGAAATTCTTTCCAGGAGGAGATGAGCTATTTACTGTTTAGATTCTTTTTTCTTTCAAGTGACGCTTATGATCAGAGCCTTTTTTTCCCTAGCCAAGAAGAATTAGCTGATGGTCTAGACTCATGTGAACAACGCACTTAACTCATCTTTTATCACAAGCAATTATATCATTGCCACCTATACAACTCTGTATTTAGATGTGATCAATACACCAACAAAAAGTGGCAGGCTGAAGCAGAACACGAATTGCAATCAGCAAAGACAGGAGAGGTTGAGAGCAGGGTGATGGTTTTTCTCTATTTGTCACCTGTTAGCTGGAGGGAGTCCCTTTGTTTTATCTCAGCATGAAGTCCACAGTCCTAGAAAAACTCCAGGTGATGCAGAACACTACAGCTGGCAGAACAGCAGCCTTCAACAAGTCTATATGTGCAGTGCATCTGTGTTCTGTGAGAGAAATGTGTCTTGCCCATAGCAACGCTCACCTTCTGCTGCCCACGACCCCTCTCTCATTTCTTCATCCTTACAGCAGAACACGCATTTAAAGACAGACATATGAAAACATCTTCAAAAAACACCTCTTCCTCCATCTCTTCCGGTGGAGGAAGAATTATAACACAGATAGGATGTCACAGATGCTCATTATTGCACACAGGTCTTCAGGTGCTCTTGATACCACATCAGAAAATATATGGATTAAAACATAAAATAGGTCTCTCCCTGCACACCTCTCTCCCATATTATTGTCCCTTACTTCTTTCATCCTTCACCTCCTCAGCACCTGCTATACCAATCTGAAATCCTGCTTACTATCTGACACAGACACTGCCTGCCTGCTCATGACCCTCTGCTCCATCGCTATAGGCAGGTTGATGGCATTGCTTACAATGCTTTTGTTCAACTGCTTTAAGAAGAAACCTCTGCTTTGGGTTACCTGTAACATGCTTGAGTTAGATAGGGCTAGCTAACTCAGACTTTTATATTTCTTTAGCTATATCATTTTGACCATTGCTTGCACTGATGAAGCTTATAGGCACGTGTTTCCGAACATAACATTCCACATAGCAGCAGGGAAGAATTTTCAGGGCAAATGGAGGAGTTGTTTCCCACTCAACTATTGCTTTGCACCCAGAACAAATGGAAGTGACTGCAGCCATCTCAGGAATGATGCTGCTGCCATCTCCTGAGAAAAGCTAGGCTGAGCATGTTTAACAGCACATTATAGTCACCACTGCCAGAGGTTGTGCCTGAGTCGTAATAAAATGGAGTATTTCAGCTTATGGCTGGATCAGTGCAGTCTGTAAATGAGCGATACCTAAGATAGCTGTTATCAAACTAAAAACACAGGATCCAGAAATATGTCTAGCAATTGTATGGAAATTGCATTTGCAGACATAACATTATGTTATTGCATATGAGGTGATTAATCTTCTCTGTTTCCCAGAGGCAAACAGGAAATTCCTGCTCCACTAAGCCATGGAGGACTCCAAGCTCAGCTAACTGTGAGAGCTGAAATTTGGAATTCAGATATGTAAGTGCTTTTGTGACTTGAACTGAAGTGCTCATCCTTGTCACGTTTAATCATAAGCACAAGGATTTTGAGGAAAATGTCACAAACTACCATAGATGCACTATCCATTGATAGTTTCTGAAAAGTCTGTTGAAGCAGTCATCAGTCTTTATTGGAAGTAGAGCTCAGACTCCTTAGATATCAACCACACTTTGATAACTACTTCAATCTAGTGATTGTTGTTTTTTTCCTATCCCTTTCTCCACACAGGAACATATATTTACATGCATTCACACAGACAAGAAAATGATTCTTATTTTCTAGGATCAGTCGTGTGGGTCTAAAACACTTTTGCAATGTCATTCATTCGCCAAAAGCAGTATCTTCCATGTTCACAAAATGTCCTGGAGGGAAGTATTGTATACAACCCCCACACCAAATAAATAGTAGACAATAAGAATGTTAATAATGTCTGGGGTTTTCTTCATTAGCAGCATCTAAAGGTGCAGGTTTATGCATGAAGCTGTGCTGAATTGCCATCTGCACCCTGGTGCTGTTAATGAGATTTCTTTCCCATTCATTCCTTAACAATAAGCTCCTCCTGACCTTTGTGAAGTACTTTGAGATGATGCTTGAATAGCACTAAGCAAGTACTAAATAATATCATCTGATAATTATAACTCCAGTGATGGCTATGGAAAAACATTTTCTGCTTTCCTCAGAGCTCATGACTACTTAACAAATATCACTATAGTAACATGACTATTCCTAATTTTCTTCGAAAAAGGCGAAGAAACTTTGGTTTACCGTCAAGACAAAGTGAATCTGTTCTCTAAAACTGATTCAAAATCCCAGTTTTTTTTTTTTTGTTTGTTTGTTTTTGTTTTTTAATACAGTGAAAAATTCACCTTTCTTGGTCTGCAAATCATCACAGAAGCATCAGTACAGATACTACGCTTTTTCTCTGGCAAGCAATAAAGTGAGAGAAATAAACTTCTTTGGATAGATCCAGACACGGTCTGAAAGTTTTGGAACCCTGTCCTTGCTCGGCACATTTCCTGTCTTACATCCCACAGGGTCTTCAAAGCTAAGGAAACTACAAACTATTTGTGGTGCAGTACTGAAAAAACAGTGAAATACTGTTCTTTGGCTTAGCATTTCCTAGTCAGCAGGGAGAGTGGGATAAGGAAAGCCACAGCCCCAGAAACCATGCAACTTTTTCCCTGTGAATACACTGTTGTGGGTGAAGTATCGGGCTTCTTCTCACAGCCTGCTTCCCTCTCCCACTGCTATACCAGCACAAATGCCAGCACTCAGGCAGCAAGCAGGAGACAGTGTGGTTCTGGATGGCTGTTGCCACACTCTGCTCAGCTGTGACAGCATATGCTCAGTGTTCAGAGCCAAAGAGGGACAGGATGCTGTCCTGGCACACTCTGAGCAGTAAGTGGCCTTCTGGGGAGCAAGGAGGTGGTCAAGTGAAATGTGCCAGGGAGGGACAGGTAGCAAAGTGGGGCATCAGCAGGAATGGCAGTAAGAAGAGGAACACTCAAGAAAGGCTAAACACCAGAAAGGCAGAGAGAAGAGGGAAAAACACAGAGGAAAAAACTCTGACAGTACCAAGAGCTATTTTCCTACCCAAGAAAAAAAGTAAAAAAGAAAAAAGGCTAAAATTGGAGTGCTTGGGGGTGCTTTGAGCATATGCCTTCTCTGTTGGAATGGCACCTCCCAGAGTCAGCGGGTTGGCTGCCTCAGCAAGGTGAATCACACCCCAGCTAACACTGAAAGAGCAGCCTAAGCAAACAACGATGCTAGCACAAAATGATGGTTTCATAGAGAAAATAAGAATTTCCTTTCCAGATAGAATACTTCATGTTTTCATATCAGAAAGCATGCAAAAAGTTTTGTTCATACTGTTAGCAACAGATCAAAACAACCATGGACTCTGTCCTCTACCCCTTCCTCATATCTTAGTAATTTTTAGACCATCTCCAACACTGGGATTCATAGTCACGTGAGCTGAAGGTGGCAAGGGTATTCCCCTGCAATCTACCATAGCTTCAGAAGCAGCATTTGGAGCTGAAGCATTACAACAGGGACTCTGGCTCTATAGTGAGAAGCTGAGAAGCTTCACACCCTGAGCCCAAAGCAAAACTTCAGCAGATCTGCAGGCTTTCTGAAACCGCAATTCATTGAGCTGGCAGGAAACAAAGCCCAAAGCACACCACAAGCAGAGAATATCTGACATTTGTTTATTCTGACATTCTTGGGTGCATCACTTTGGCCTGAAAGGACAGCTTGTGTGGTTGCAGACTTCCTGACCAGCTGTGGTTTGGCATTCAGCAGTCCTGCTGAAAAAGCTAAGGGGACAGAATCAGCAGCACATTGACTTTTTGTGAGCATAGACAGACAAATAAAACAGAAATGCTTTTTTCTCTTTATCCTGCTCCCTTGAACATCTATTAGACAAAGAGCATTATGCAGCATTCTTGTGCAAGCACAGAGGCTTCTACGGATTTAGCCATGGTTTCCACTTGCAATAGGACATCCCTGATTGTTAGGCAGAGTGTTTCAATATAAAACAGCCTTTGGAGCATACATGCTTGTTTTAAGGCTCATATTCAACCTCAGCCTCATGTTTTATGTCTCAATTATTGCACAGCTCAGAAACCCCACAGATATCAGACAAATAGTAAGATAGCATTATAAGTAGTTATAAAAGTTACCCGATTAATTCTGCTAAAGATAAAGTTGAATAATATTTGTGCAGCTCTGTGTAAAGCAATGGAAGGCTCAGTGGTGACACCAAAGTAGCAAGGTCTAAGGATTCGCCCAAATGCAGCAGATGCGGGCACAGAAATGAAGGAAAGAAGCCACTTACCTTCAGAAGGCCTCAGGTATGCAGAGATCCCCAACAAGATACCCTTACCTCCACTGCCAACCCTTACCTGAGGTCTGGGAAGGAATAGAACCAAAATCCACCCCTTCCAGTCACTCCATGCACTGTATGCACCTGATTTCCTCTGAGTTGGCCCTGCCTTCCCACAAGGTAGTCACTCACTCACTGCTTCAATTCTTCCTCACTCTGTAACACATACTACAGCTTTTCCGTCTTCCTTGAAGTGAAGTAACCTTTCTATTCTCCTGCAACTACAAACAGGCACTTAGATTTTATTGCTAGCAGCTGCTCCACTCCAGAAAAGGAGCCCTCCCTCCATTCTGATTAGTGACATAGTCTGAAGGTTTTATTCAACTTCAGAGACCACTAGGACAGGTAATATGGCATCTTCCTAAATACCATTATATTTCTTGCATGTAATATTCTGAACAGTCACTACAAACCACATTTAGCTGAATCTCACAGCATTTAGTTGACCATCTTATCCTCTAAAGACAGTGGTTTATGGAAGAATGAATTGCAGGCACTGAAGTCTGAATTAGGAAAACACTTCAGCACATGTTTAACACTATCCAGGGCAAAAATTAAACATTGCTGGGTCATTTGCTCTTTAAAGTTATAGGCACTTAAGCTAGAGGTGAAATTTACTTTGTGGATGTAGTGTATTAAATAGGTTGTTGGTATGAAACAGTACTAATCAACTCTCGAACAAGCAGTATTGTTTTAAACTCAGGAAGGTGATGTGTAGATGGCTGAAATTTTTACTAGGAAACTATTTATAATGTATCTGAGATACACTGACACTGCAAAAGAGTAATGCAAAGACATTAAGCAATAATGAGATAAGCCACAGCAATAACTAAGAAGGCAATAAAGTTTTCTCACATTGGTAGATTTCTTCCTCCTACTGGGTGAGAAATACATCTCTCCAATGTTAGCTTAGATATAATGTAAGATTTTGTGTCCATTGTGACAGCACCGGATGTAATCAAGCATCAGTACCAGAAGTCTAACACTCAACCTGAATTGGCATGGATGGAACACGCTAAAGCTTACGCCAGGTATATAAAGTGCAGTAATGATGGAATTAAATCATTCATTCTGCCACTTAATTATTTCTTCTAGCTCAGGGACTTCTCTACAGAAACAGTAGATCTTTATAGGATGCAGCCTGCCTGAGTGGAAAAACTAACCTGCATTGAGTTGCACTAAGGAGTCCTTTTTCAGTCTGTGTACGTTTTGTCATTGCACTTGTGAAGTGCAGAACACAGAACTATCCAGACATATTTTAGATGCATTAAGTCATAGCTAAAATAGAGTTCACTGATCTAAAGGACTTAATTCACTAAGACCCTGAGGTTTGGTGATACAGCCAATAAGTATTTCGTCTGCTTCTTTCTTCTTTCAGAGCCATCTATTTATGGTGTGATAAAATTATTAGTGCTGGTTATGTGTCATCATGCAAATGCTTTATTTTGGTGCACAGCAGTTACCGGGTGCCTCTTCTTTCAGTTTTGGCATTTAATTGTCAAGATGCATTTTAGTTTCCTGAATTATGTGGACTGATTTAATAAAGCTGCTTACAAAACAAGAAAATACACTGACAAAGACAAAACATTATTTCATTTATGAAATTTATTACTAAAAATAGGACTTCGTGTGCTCAGTCATTGCTATTTATCAATGTTTGCTTAAGGTTACAATTGAACGAAGAACAGTAAATGCAATGTAGTGTAGAAAAGCAAGGTCACATGGCTTGGGTCTTAGTTAATTTATCTTTCATGACAGATCCTATTTTCTGCTACTGGTATTATTACCCAGCAATACATTTCTTCCATGATAGTGCATCTGCAGCTTACGCACTGTCAAACTTAGTGGTAGCATTTAATTTATGTGACATTATTCAGTTATCAAGAAAAAGTAGTGCATGCTGAGAAACTCAGTGGCTATTTAATGATGGCTTAAAAAATGAATTCTTATGAGTGAGAGCAATGTCTCAAGTACTGTGCTAAAAACACTTCCTTCCATGAGACTGTTCTGTCCTGCTGCTGTTCCTGCCCTGGACATCTGAGTACTCGCTGGTACGCCTCCAGATGAAGGATAATGGGTAGATGTGCTGACACAATAGCTGCAGAAGGAGCTTGACAATTAGATTTCATACTTTCTCCCTTAAGTAATGGCAGATGGATAACTTGTAGATACTACAACACTGAATTATAGGAAAATCACACTGAATGAGGTATTGCATTAGTCTGTTCTATTCCCCTTCTTGTATAAGACCAGCTCTACATACATCACTTTCAACAGAAACTGATGTAATCCATCCTTAGAGACTGACAGTGGTGGAGAAACCTTGTAATTTGTTGTATTCACATATGGTTCTGTATGATATACTGGTATTCATATCCACATTAACTGGAACACAAATATGCAGATGATTTAAGTGACCCAGCAATGTAAGTGTAAAACAGATTCCTTGCAGGATTCAATGGGAGTTCTTGTTGTTACTTACTATCTTCATCTGCAAACTGGTTGGTTAGCAGTTTTTGGAAAACAGGAAGCTGGTGGAGTGATAAATTATACAGATGCCAGTTGTAGATAACGACCTGAAACATTTGGTAGGTTGGGCTGATTTGAATATCCTCATTTAATACAGTTAAATTTGCAGTCTTGTATCTAATGAACAAAAAGCATGGCTTATACGGGCAGGATTGGACAAAGTATTTCAAAATGATGCAACATGAAAAGAACTCAGGGTCTCAGTAGATAATTAACTGAACATGAGCCTGCAGCAGAACGATGCAATTAGAGAGTGAATGTCACCACTAAAGCCTAAGCAGGGAAAATACGAAGTGGGAGTAGGAAGGTGACATCAGCCCTGCCTGTAGCATAAGTAAAGTCATCACAGGAATACCACGTACAGTTCTGATACCTGCACGTCAGACACGACAAGATGAAGAGTTCAGAAAGTCTTCCAAAAATGTGTTGAAGTCTGTATGGTATGCCTTTCCACGAAGAGATGAGAATGAGCAAGCTACTTGCTTTACAAGAGAGAAGCAAGAAAGACTGCTATCTAACCATAAAATATGCTTTTGATTGTGGTTTTTTTTCTTAGTATAAGAGGAAAAGGCATAACAAAAGGCAGTTTGGGGTATTTTTTCTCCCGGAAAGCAGGAATTTTGTGGGATCTAACTACAAATAAAGCACTCAAAAAACAAACCAATCCAGTGAATAATTAGCCATGTTGACAGCAATACGCTGGATCTTCTAATCCACACTTTAATTTTTCCAAAGATATGGCAATTTCAGGGAAATAACAGACCTGCTGCTGAGGTTTAGACCTGAGGTGCTACCACTCACAGGATCATAATGATCTCTTCCAGCCTCAAAATACCTTTGATTATCTAACTAACATATTTCTACTTGCTTTCTTTGAATTCTGTTAAATTACCATGATTTATACCTGCTGAGGAAGTGTCCCTGAATCCTTCAGATTTGAAAATGAGACATAATACTGCACCAGTTGTTCTGCGCAGGTCCACCACCACTGAAATCAATATCCTTGAATTTGAAGAAAATCTTGAAAATGGGAAACCTGTAAAGTTGTTTCTGAACTCCACAGCCTGCTCTCACCATGGAAACAGTTGGCCTAAAATAATACTGAATCCTGGAAGTTGAAGCAGTACTTTACTTTGTTTTTACCAAGATAGTTCTACTGAATTCAGAACATCACATTCCTCATTTTGTCACGTCGCTTCTGTGTTTTTGTTTGACATAATATAGAACTGTTATGGTCCTGACTGCAAAAACACCAGACTGTGTTTTCAATAAATAATTCCACTTTAATGGCAAAGTAATAATTTAGACAGATACAGTGTGCACACCTGCAAAAAAAATATACGCAAGCTGGTTTACAAGCTAGAGGAACAATAAACCAATAGAAAATACATCATCCAGTTAAGTCCGATGACACCAAATACTTATTATTATTAGGGCTTTACAAAGACTACAAAACTTTTCAGATGATTTATTTCACTGTTTCTGTCTATTTACACGATATGTTACATCAAAAATGTACAAAATATAAAATGTATACAGACAAATGTTTCACAAACAATTTCTGAGTTGTAAACTAGGTGGACTCACTGAGATGTATTGCAGGAAGTTTCGTGTATGTGGTATCGTGTGTTTGTGTGTTAAATATGGCAGGAAGAGATCTGCAAGCTTGCTCAGAGCACAGGTACAGGAAAGAGTAACTTTCCTTTAATTCTTTGAGTCGGTCAGGATATACGCACTGACATTTTACAAACAGAAACAGATCCAGCTTCTGGGGCCATGATGTTGGTCTGGCTGAATCCGACATGCATAACATCAGTTGGAGTTTTAATTAGGGCAATAGCACCGTGTAGGAACCTCTAGATTCAGTGATGCAGCTCAGTGCCATTTGAAAACTGCATTGATTTATCTTTGTTGTACAGCGAGTGACCACGGGGTGGCCACAGTTAATAGCACCAAATACACATCCTGAAGGTAACATCGATGGAGGTGTACAGGACACATCTACACAATGCCAAAGCCCTTGGATACCTTCTGGTTTATATGCACCTATTTGAACCGGATGCCTCTTGTGGTAAAAAGGGCACTTCTGATTATTCTGAGCAGTTTTAATGCAATCTGGTTGTAGCCTGCCATGACATATGCACTTAAATCATTTCCAGATGTTCAGTCCCAAAATGTATTGGTTTCATAGAGATATCGAAACATGGTCACTGTAGCATTGATAGCTCCTGCATAGTCATAACAACTGTAAGTACAGGACAAACACACCAGGTAAGAACAGCTTTTAAGGTTTGCATTCTGTATTTGTTTGTAACATACTAGAAATCTCAGCAAGTGAAACATCTCTTAACACCAACAGAATAAAATACAATTTTTTGTTTGTTTGCTTGTTTGTTTTTATTTGATTTGTGCAAGGCTTTTTTTTTTTTTTCTTTTTTTTTTTCTTTTTCTTTTTTTTTTTTTTCTTCATATATTTACATTACCCACCCAATAGACTGTGCAAAACCAACCCACTTTTACAGTATAAACTCTTCCTCTTCCACAGTGGACATCACTGCTTCAGTGTTCCTCTATGCTGAATTTTTCATGTACAACAATAGCAATCAAAACAACATGCTAAAACCAGAAAAAGGAAAAAAAGAAACAAAACAAAACCAAAACCATATATTTGTGCTCATGCTGCATCAAGTGCATCCAGCTCTGCTGGATAAAAATTCAAAACATCTGTCCTCCAAAAACTCCATTCCATGGGACCAAATGGATTTGAGCCGATTTTCTCAGCGTTTAGGTGGCAGTGGAAGTGGGTTTGGGTTCCTTGTGTATTTCTGAGGGTAGGCAGAGCAATCTATTCACAAGATAAAAATATTATATAGCAACTGTTCTTTCTCCTATCCATTTCTTTAAAAAATCATGATATACAGATATGAGGCTACTGTGTTAACTGACGGTTTCTCATTAGTAAATGAAGAAAAAAACAGTGTAAATTACCAATGGTTTAGGAATTAAACCAACTGTAAAACTGTTCTAGAAATCTGTTTTAAGGCAGTGAGACAGCACCATAAGAAATGTTCCTTCTTTCACTGAAAAGGCTCAAACAAATGAAGCCCTAAGAAGCCTTTAATCAGTGTTGGTTAATAATTGGTATAAAACTGTTGTTAAGGAGTGGGCAGGTGGTTAAAAAAGACCTTTGTGGTAAAAACAACTTTATAAAATCTGTGACTCGTATACTAAAAACTTGATGGAGCGCATCACCGTGACCATGGCAGTTAGAATTAAATTGGCACTTATCCAGCATATCACAGTCATGTTTTCTGGTGATTGCACAATACTGTTTGTGCTTTCTGAGTTACGATCATCATCTTTGATTCATTTTGGAATGGGCAGTAGCGTACAACACCAACACCACTGCAGTCCTGTGACCAGCACCACGTGGCACAACAGAGGTTAGAAGAGAATTAGAAGGACTGCATTGTTCATGCAGCACCTCAGGGTAAAGGAAAGGAAAAAAAAAAAAAAAAAAAAGGAAAAAAAACAACAAAAGAACAAAAGAAGTTGCACTGTAAACTTGTACAGATAAACAGAGACAGAGAGAGAGAGCAGAGAGAGCGAGGGAGAGAGAAAAAGAGAGAGAGAAAAAGGAAAAAAAAATTCCAGTTTGGCTAACGTGTGCAATCTGCTTAGATGCCCTCGATCCAGGGCCCCTTCCAGTTGACAAATGGAGTCTCACTTGGCTCCATAGGTATCAGAATGCCTTGAAATTAAGCTAATTCAAGCTCTCCACTTCAATTTTTCTTCCTGACTTTGCAGTTAGGTCTCCTGCCTATCTACAACACACCGTTCTCATTCAGGGACCTCGGCGTGCTGCTTTAATACTGGCAGTGGTCTCGTGGAAGCAGATATTACCATAATCCTCCACCAAGGGCTGTCCATTTCAGAGAGTCGATTCAAGGGATGAATCCAAAATGTCATCGTGGTGGCTGGTGCTATCGCTGTCACAGCTTTGTGCGCTCGAAAAGTTGGCTGCCTCTTGAAGCCTCATTAGCATATTCATCTGAAAGAAGAAAGAAATGTTTACATAATCTTGTCTCATTTAATGCTGCAGCAGCCGTGTTAAAATTTAATTAAGCTGCCTTGCTGTACGAGGTGTGCTGGTATCTAGCTGAGGGGACTGTACAAAAGGATTTCTGAAAGGGCAGGGAGTCAGCAGCTCCTCCTGGTACCCTTTTTGCTGCCTTCTGGTCTTTAAATAGCAATGTGAGTTTAAAGGTCCGGAGAGCCAGAGGGATATAATGAAGCTGCCTGATAGCTCTCTTTCATTCAAGGGTGAGAATGGCTGCAGCTGCACCACCAGCAGGGGAAGGAAGCCATATCACAGCCGGACATCTGGGCCCATATTTGCAGACAGTAGAGCTTCCAGATCATTTTGGATGGCAAAGAAGTATCACACTGGAAAAGCAACTGCAAACAAAATCACACTAACATAGCCACTCTGCAAGAGAGAGAATGGGAGGGAGTGGGCGTGGGGTGGTTTGAGACCAGCTGCTTCCTAAAAGGGTCCCATTTGCTGCTGAAGGAACAGCCTAGCAGAGAGCAGCAAGAGACCCCCCTTCCCAGAAGAGTGGAACCCCAAATAACTCATTAGGGGTATAACTCATTAACTCAAATTGTTAGGATTTGAGGCCACCTAAAAACAAAACATCAAAAAGCAGCAATAGGCCCCAGAAAATTACTTGGGTGTTTGTTGCTCTACCTGTACAATTACCAGGATTTTATTTATAAAGTATCTACTTTTAGTAGCATTTTCAGGGCTTCAAGAGATGTTGACACTGCTTTAGAGTTTTTTTTTAATGAATAAATAGGTTGTCCATGGGAAAAAACAGGTAATAAAAAAAAACAGAGGCAAAGGTACATCCTTGTATATGCACATTAAGCTCTTTTTCTCTGTTTTCTGGGGAAACTTTACATTTCTGTGGTTTCTGTGGCACGCTATTTGCAAAGATTTCTCATAGAATTGAAGAGCATTTAATACTCTTTAATGCTATCAGGAAGCTTTTGCTGAAGGTTAAGAAGTATTCGTGCGGAAGAATACTGGATACATGCGTTGGGTGTGTAATACGGCCTTCCTGTGAAATGTCCTGCTTGCACAAGCACAGTGTTTAGATATGATCACGCTCCCCTTGTGTCGCTGTGTCTCCCTGTGAGCTCCACCTCAAGCCGCACATTCACAAGTTTCATCTTCTGACAACTGGTCAGATAGAAGAAGCTGTAAACAACAAATGATCACAGTGTGCAGGGAGCACGGGTGACAGGATGCTGAAATCTGCCTACCCAAGTATAGTGACCTTAGTGGAAGGAGATGCATGTGTGCTGGAAGCCTGGGCAATATGCTCACTGAGAGGTCAAATCAAAGGGCCAAACAATCACTCCAAATCTTTTGCTTTGGAAGATGAGATCAGATGAGCTGATTTCCTACACTTCCTTGGGATGCAAGGTCTGATTTGGGTACCAAATGCTTCCCCATACATTTCAAGGAGGCTGAAAAGTCACTGCTTTAGCATTGGTAAGAGTTTAATGCATTTTCCTCTATGAAATTCCCTTTTTCTGAGAGCTCCCTGTATTCCAGAGGTACTATTCTCCACAATAATACTACAAATTATGATTGAAAGTCAATAGAAGAAGTGCTATATGGGAGGAGCTGTTCAATATATGCAATTTAATATCCCATTATCACAAGCAGCAATGGTTAATCTCAAACATTTGGGATCACATTTAGGTAAAATGATATATGGCATTTAGGGAAATCGACCTCTTATCTTTGAAGGGCATTATATTTGCATTCTTTTTACATTAAGAGTCTTATACAGTCACAAGTTTTCTTGAAATGTTCAGAGGAAAGGAAGGGTAACTCTATAATTTGCATTTCCACTAAATTCTCTACTATAGCAAAGTTAGATTACGTGAGTTTCTCAGTTATCCTTCATAAATATATATATATAAATAGAGAGAGAGAGAGAGAGAGAGAGAGAGGATATCCTTCACACATAGGATGTACATGACAAATTGGCTGACCTGGAAAAGTGTATTCAGAGCAAGCTGATTAAGCAAGCTGCTTAAGAGTGGTACCTGAATGATGAGTACTAGATACATGGAAACACTTCTGGGCAGATAGAAAATGCTTGTGATTTAGGGACCCATCAGTGTGAAGGTGATTCTTGCCCTTCCTTTTTTTTTCTTTACTTTATCTAACACACAGTAGACTTCATTTTAAAAACACAGTTTGGAACAGGTACATAACATATTTTTTTACTGTATAATGTACAATTTAAAATATGACATCAAGGTATATACCGAAAATCATTTTTCCCTAAGTTTAAGTCATACCAAGGGATCCCCCTCTGTATCAGTCTGTGGAACATGCTTGGAGGTTGTTCCTTCTTTTGCTGATGCATAACCTTCATAACCAACATCTTCTGGTCTTAACTGGAGTAATGATGGCCACTCATGCTGTAGAGATGCAGAGCTCCATGGATATGTGTCAGCTACCCACTTGGAGGGATCTTCCCAGGGTGCCCTCTTACCATACATCTGTAGTGTGAATATAACACAGGTAAGTATCCAATAATTTTCACTACTGGTTTTAATGGCAGACAAAAGTCATCAAACTCATTTAAACCTTTCTAGTAAAAGTTTGCTTTCAAACATGCTCAGCACTCAGATATGATAACACACTGAAAAGATTTCATCCCCATTAGTGCTCCTTCAATACTCAGAATGAATGCAAGTTGAACAGCACTCTGTAACTAGTGATACTTGTAGGCAACGGTACGAGCTACAAGCCTTTGGTATGAGAAACGAGACCTTTAGGTAACTTGCCTAAGACGTAAGGTGAAATTATCTTTGATCTATCTAAAACATTCAAGTTAACTGGATTTTATTTAAAGTGAATTAGGAAGTGCCAGCATTGATTGTTTTTTTCTCCTAGCAAAATGGGATGCAGAAGCAGACATCTGTACAAACCCTGAGATCTTTCACAAGGTTAAGAGAAGAAATTCACAAAGGACAAGTTTTCCCCACTGTAAAGCACAAAAAGGCTTATAAATCTGTAATGCCAGAAAGAAGGAAGAATGAGAATACTATATGTTTAGGAGGTCCGGTAACTTCCTCACTAAAATGCACCTTCTGTACACTGCTGTTCACAAGCAACAGGTCAACTGAGAGACCCTTGGCTGCAGTTTGACAGATCTCCTTTAGCTGTGCTGCCTTCAGTGACAATGACACATGGGACTTGGGAGCCCGCTACCAGGGTCTTCCATGATCTCTCTCAGCTCAAACAACTTCACACAGTCCAAGAAAAAGCATAACACTGGCGGAGGCATTTAGATGGGCTGTACTCCTAACGTGATTCAAACAGCAAAGGATTCTAGTGCTGAAGCCAGAGAGAAGAGTTGTGCTTATCATTGCAACACCTGCTTCCAGGCACTTGCTGAATCCAGATTTTCAGGTTAGGCAGCCCAGTTCCCTGTATTGTATACAGAAATACTCAGACTTCTGCCCTAAACAGAGGCACGGCTGCTTAGAAAGGATCTGATTAAACAAGCCAAGAAGAAATGTTTCTTAGCAAGCTGACTCCTATCTCCTGGCTGTAGGTAGCACTGCCTCTCATCTGAGACAAACAGTGGCTAAAACCTTCCTGGAAGCTGGGGCAAGGTTTGTAAACTGCATGTTTGACAAGTGAGCTTACAAAGCACCAGGCTAGAAAGTAATTTTCTACCCTTCCCTGGTTCCAGGAACATCTAACTATATCATATAAAAGGTTTCTGTTTATTGTTAGTAATGCTGTTCTTTGGAAGGCATCCTAAGCATATAAAAAGTGGAATGGCTCATGAAACAACATATTTTCTTCTGTCTGCTGCCATCTTCTGCTCCAAAATTGAAGTTTTTATTTAAGGAGTTACCCTGCATACTTGGAAAAATATGAACACGATGAATATCCCTGTGTTTTTATGGCTGATCTAAACAAGTGCTCTTAATCTCACTGTGGCTGTTCTAGTGGATGTTTGGCACTTTTTTGCACAGCATAAACACGCTGTAATTTCCAGAAAGATAAGCAGTTCTAGGATTGTGTGAGATATTCAACAGGCAAGATGTGAAACTTCCATCTTGTCAGCATGCCACTATGTCAGTACAAGGCGATAAAGAACCTACAGCTGCTTACATGGATCTTTGACTGTTCCATAACAACCCTCTCTGCATCATGAAGTAATTTCTTTCACTGTCATGTGTGGCAAAAAAAAAAAAAAGAAAGTCTTTTCACAATGGGCCTTGCCAGGGGGCACAGAGTTGCAGACGTAAAAGGAAAGGAAAAGGGAGAAAGCCAAATACAAACAGAAAAAAAAAAAAAAAAAAAAAGGATTAATTGCAAGATTTAAGTTTGCTCCAAACCTGTGCAGAGGTACCAAATCATAACCTGTATGGAACAGCTTACAGTTCTTGATACTGTGAAACTATCCATAGTCTTACTAAAATTACTATTAAACATTATTTGGTTCAATATCAATAGACAGAGAATGCTAAGAGACTGGAACTGGTGTTAAAGCCTAGGTTATGGAGAAGACACGATGGAGGGAACAATGAAATACTCTGAACTGATAATGCTGTTATCCACAATGATAATTACAGTCATTAGAAAGCCCATAATGAGAAAGAGATAAGGCAAGAACAAAATTCAGGGGAAGACAAGTGGCGGTGCAAGATACAAAGATGAAAAGGGACAGATCTTCATGCTCAACATGGCCAAAAAGTAAATTATCTCCATCTTCTGAATGGTGAAAATATCCTTGTTCACAAGCTTTCCTCCACATGCCTGCATGTGTACTTCTCTACATGTTGGACAAGATCAGGCAGACTAAAGCTCTTTTCTTACACCAATATAGAATCTACTAACTCTCACACCCAGAGGTAGACTGAGACCTGCTCAGGTTATGAGCAAGTCAAAAGGAGCCAAACATTAATATCTATGACCTCTTCAGAGATTTTTTCTTATAAATTCAACAGTATTTACAATTGGATGCATTAGTTAAATGTAACTTAGAGGAAGCCTATAAGCAATTGTTAGGAAGCAAATGACATACCTGAAGTCCTTCTCTCACTGCTTCCAGAAGATACGGCACCAAGGAGTAGTTCCAGAGGTCTGTGAACCACACTCTGGAGCCGTCAACATCCATGGGACAAGGGAGGAAAAGGCGGGGACCTGAGAAGTCAAATTGTGTATTGAAAAAGTAGCCCTAGTGAGCCCACTGAAAATAACCTTTATAAAATTTAAAAAGTGGTATTCAAGCATAGAGAATACAAATACAGGACTACAGTATAGGATCTACCAGTAAGCTGTTATTAAAAATGAACTAGTGTCTCTTTATCCAGTTCTATAGTCAGATGAACACTTACCAGTTTTACTGCCAAACCAGTGTAAAAAGATGACTTGCTAACAAAGCTTTTCCACTAAAAGACCTCAGGTATATCTTCCACTAGTTTGCAGAAATGACAGTCCAAGTGTTTTTATTGCTTTGATTATGCTGCAGCGTGATGGCCAGAAAAAATAAAGCTTAGCAAAGTTGTTGTTGAGGTAATATTTTGTTAAGTTATTTTCTTAAGATGATAGCAATTTACTTTAAAGTCTTTAGCAACCAAAGCACAGTCACCGGGAAATATACACTATCTTTTCATTTTCATTTCAGCCTTGCTGGCAACACTAACTAGGTGAACTCCTCACACTTATTTTGTGTTTATCACTGACAGATGACAAATTTTAAAAAGAGAATTCAACTTTCACAAACCTCTGAAATAGTCAGTCTGTGTCTTTATTTCAAACCAGTTTGCTAAGACTCACCAATGGTTACATCTGAAGAGCTGTGTGTTTCTAAGAAGCTGTTGAGATGATGCCATGTTTTTGGGATCCAGTCAATGATTTTGATGAGCTCATTATTGCGTATGTTCTTTTCTATTTCAGTCTCAATTAGTTTCCTTCTCAGGTATCTTCCTAAGAAACCTTTAACAGGCTCTGTGTGATTAGCACACAGCACCCACCTAGGTAGAAAGGATAAATGTCAAGTAGCAATGAATTACAAGTAGACTTCCTCTTTAACAGGTAGATGACAATAATGTCATACGCTTTTAAATCTTGTGAACCAGCAAGTATAAAACTGCATTACTGCTCACTGTCACAGTTCTTAGAGGGAATTCAAGACATTGCTGAAGACAAATGGAATGCAAGAATGCCATCATGTTCAGAATAGTGCTAAAAATGCTGGAAAGCATCTCGTTTTTTTTTCAACATTCCCAAGTACCATACTGAGACCTCTCAGTACAGGGAAAGTCACAGAATCTCAAACATTCTCCTGTGATGAGACACAAGATCAATGTTTATTGAAGAGCTAGTCAGAGGAGCAGGGAGCTTGAGACTTCTGTGCAAACACAGACATAGTAAAAACAAAGTGAAGGTACCTGAAATTGTGATGCAGCTCCAGATTTGGTGAGGAGGAAACTCCCTGGTTCATAGTTCCAATAATATAGGGACTGGAAAGAGAATTAGCATGTTTTGTAGAGGGATAATCTTTTCAGATATTCAGAGAATATTCTTAATCTTATTTGTGCTAGGCTAATTTTGAAGAGTGTGGATGTGTTATAATTTTTGATTTAAGATATTTGTGCAGTATCCCCTTTTGCAATTCTTGTTCTCATATGATTTCCCTCTCTATACATTTGTAGTTCACTATCACTCATCTATAATAAAGAATAAATGAGGCAACTGTTCATATGCCTCATTATTTTGTGGGAAGCTCAGAATTTTAATTTCAGACGACAATGAATCTCGTGCGTAAGACGTAGCGATTTCATAAAATTCAGCAATTTTATGAGGGGAAATCCCTATGATGGTGCTTTTACAGTAAAAATAGTCAGTGGCCAATAAAAATCCCAGAAAACATTGTTATTCTTGCTTGGCAATAAAGGACATTCAGCTAACTCCATACTTCTTCACTATTATAACTTAAAAAAAAAACAAAAAAACAACTATCCACAGTTCCTTCTCCATGGCATGGTTCATGTGTTCCCACATGTCCCAAATTCCCCTATTATAAAGCACATTTATTATTCTTTCCCATAAGCCAACCTCATGGTACAAATGATCTTATGTCACCTGTCAGGGCAAAAGAGATAAGAACCTATTTCAGTCAAGTACATCTTAAATTCAGTCTCAGTGCAATGCAAGGGATCATAAAGTAAAGTTGGCACATAAGTACTTGGCTGAAGAGGGTCAAAATTGTTCAAGTGCTTAAATTGAAGGTGCTGTACAGAAGCTTTGCTGACAGCCTAAGGGAATCTAAGTATTTACTGGAACATTTTATTTTGCAAAGTAACAAACAGCTTTTACTGTAATGTGAGTAAATGTGATGTGAGAAAGCGGAGAAAAGAGCTTCTACTTACCATTTATTGTATTTACAATTGAGGAAACCATTGAAGATGTCACTTAGTGAACTGATATGGTGGAGGTTATCCAGAATTATGACCACAGGGAGGTCAGCACCGTTGTTGTCAGCACTGCATTGCTCAGCTAGGTTAGCTAGGTATTGTCGCAGATCCTTCAGCAGAATTAACAAAAACCATGAAAGATTAGCCCAGTTAGACCACAGATGTAATTTCGGGGGAAAAGAACTTCAGAAAAAGAGGTTGCTACAGAGTTTCACCACTGTGGACTGCTCGGCTGGATGAGCACATGCTTCTTAGACGGGACAACACTGAAGCCACGTGCTAGGAAGAACAAAGGCTCTAAACTTAAGGCAAACGACTGAAACAGACACATTCCTATTTGGTGGACACTGTTCTTAGAAACCTGCTGGCAAAATATGTCCAGTAGAAAACAGGTTGCAATAAAATATCCTACCCATTTTTATGAATGCCACACATATATATATATATAACAATGAAACAAACCAAAATCCAAAAAACAATGAAACAAAATCCAACCAAATTGTCACACAAACTAAGCATACTGAACTGCTCCCATAGATATCTCCTTTCATTATTCTCCTTGAAAACCTGATCTTTTGGGGTTTCTATATCACATCTTACAGTAAAGATCCTCTTGTGAATGTTTTGTTTTTTTTTTTTCCTGTCTGGATGTCATTTAGTGCTGAAGTAAAAGCAAGCCTTCTACAATCAAAATATTTCATATTTTCCTTGATGCTTTATTGCCCTTCAGGTTCTGAGCTATACAGTTTTATAGCTCCTTCCCTAGAGGTAACTAATTGCGACAGTGTTAGGAATGTTCAATATTATAGGCAGAGCTCCTATTGTCATTTCACTTCCTGGACTGAGGATAGCAGAATCTTCTTCTCTTTAAAAAGAACATGTAATATTTTTCTTATTTCAAGAATGATTTTTCTTTGGCTTTCTATGCTCAGGTGTCTCTAGGGAACATCATGGGCTTCTTCCAAGAAAAAGCACCATCTGTGTTGTTTGAGCACACTTGGCATTTGACAATGATGCTTTTTCTTTTTTACTACAAACTCAAAAGCTCTATGCAAAAGAAAGGCGGAGGGCGGGTGGGGGTGGAAGAAATCCACCGCATATATCAAGCAATTTACCAGCAATCTAAAAGCTTGCTCATTTGTGGGACAATTTCCATTATAAATGTATATGCAGTATAGCAATAAAACATGAGCACATTCCCCGCCAAAGTAAAAGGCACCACAAATCTTCTGTATAAAGACAATGGAAAGCGATGTTTGTACTGGAACGGTTCTCTCACCCCTTTGAGATCTGTATGTTCTTCCTTCTTATATTATGTTAACATTCATTATGTTCTGTGCAAGTCAGAAAGCTCTGGACAAAACCTTTCATTTTCTTTTCCCGGGGTACCAAGTTAGGAGTATACCCAATCTAGGATAGCAAGTGATTAGTATGATCTGGGGCTGCCATAGTAGTCACGTTAGAGGCTTGCTAATTTGAGCCACGTAAATTGCTCTGACTGTGACAAGATGTCACATTTAGGCAATTTTACTATGGTCAGCTTCCTGACCGATGTACAGCAGAAACCATGGGAGTAGTCATATTCGTAGCTGATTGCTGCACCCAAGACAGTGGTTCAAAATTCCCATTCTCAAATCTTCACTAACAATAGGCTGCTATTGCCACTATACAAAAGCAAGCTAGACCAGCTGTTCTACAATGTTTCTGATGAAGGAATTACAGATACATCAAGAATTGACATGTGACTGCGCATACGGCCTTAAGATAGATTTCTTCAAATGAGGAAAAATTCTGTTTTTCCTTCAGTGCTTCAATAGTTTGTTTAGAATAGAAAGATTTGGTCTGTATTCTTAACTGGGATTGGAGAGTGAATGCTTGTCGAAAAAGATGCTAACTGAGCGACAATCAGTATGCCAGCTAATGGTATACTCTATAATCTCCCTACAAACCAGGCAATAAGTTATTATTTCATTTCTAACTTACCTTGCTTGACTTGTGATCTACATTAAAGGTTGTAATGGCATCTTCAGTTTTTTTCCTCCCAGATTTAGTTATAATATATTCAGCCAGCCTATTAGCTAAATAGGTTTTTCCTGTGCCACTGGGTCCCGAAAGAATAATTCTGCGATGCTCCATCAGTAAATTAAAGTACCGCTGAGTAATTGGCTTAGGAATTAGTGTGTCAAACACAAAACTGTCCAAACTGTTTTCTTCCACTCCTGGGAAAGAAAGAAAAGAAAAATGGCTTGTCTTCATCCATGCTAAGGTAAGGTTTGGACCAGAATCCGATGACATCAGTGTCATGCTCTAAGCAAGGTGAGATACTTCCTAAACCAAACACCTGTCAAGGGCTCTGCTAATGTGGAAATGCTGATATCCTTATGCAGGGCCAAAACATAAAACAGTGGCAGTGGCAGTGTGACTAAATGGATGGGAGAAAGCATATCAAAGTAAATGTGAAGAGAAGGCTCAGTGAGGCAAAGATGCGTGTTTCAGACACTACAGGCAACTATGATAAAAAAAAAAAGGACAATTTGACAGCTACAGGAGTTACTGGTTGTCACATCCATACATGGACAATTCTGAAGGCCACTCTCCACTCCAACAGCAAATCCCTACAGCTTTCAAAATGTTTCAAATTTTTGCTGAAGAATTGGGTAATACATACATATTTTTCGTCACAGTCTAAGGGTTTTCTCCTGTTTGTTTGTTTCACAGAATCACAGAATCACTGTTTGCTCTTCCTTGTCCACTATTCAGAAATTTACACTTTGTTGTGGTAATTTGGCAATTAGACAGAGGAGAGAGAAATTCTTAGGTTTACCTCAAAATGTCCCTGTGCTAGGTACTGTACAATGTCATACAGAAAGTTTATGTGACAAATGAATCCTCGAACTGGACACAAAATACAGAAAGGTCAGGCTTTAGGAAAGAAAAAAGAAGGAAAGAAAAAAGAAGGTATGGAGAAATGCACTGAAGAGCTGTACAGTGTCTGCAAAAATATTCTTAGGGTTTTACCTTTCAGGTTCACAGTGATGATGTTATTATCTCCAACCAGATATCCACAAGGCAGCAGTTCAGGCACTTCTAGGCTATGGGCTCTAGTTACATCCCCTATACAATAGCTAGCAATGCAGTCAGAGCTTAAACCCAAGCTAGCAGCTGGATCCACTCGGAAAATATATTCCTGAAATTATATAAAAATATAAGATGTAAAAGTGGATACAGTTATTGAATGAAAGCAGTATACCAAAGTACAGATGAATTCATTTGGAGAGGAGATTCTTGCAGTCAAATTCAATAGGAACCACCTATGATCATGAAAAAATACAGCAACATTAACAGTAAAGGTTAATGGTGGTGTTAGCTATATATTAAAAAAAATGACTTGGTAAGACAAACCAAACACATAGGCTTCTTCTTAATCGAGAAAGGATATGGAATTAATATTTAAGTTATGTTTTTAGTACCTTACCTTAAAGAGACGTCTGATTACACCATCTAAAACGTCCCATTTTGTTTTGCCACTAACTCCAATTGATCCTATCAGATACGTATGCGACTTTTGATCCTGAAAAGACAGATACTTTGAGAACTAGACTAAAAATGGTGGCAAGAAATTTGCTATAAAGACTCCTGATTTTCTCAAATAAAGAAAAGTAGCATTATTTGGTATGTGATGTTACAAGTTTGTTAACAGCCTCCATGCCAGAAAAAGGTATAGGTGATATTACTTTGGTACATATTTATACAGAAGGAAATAAAGTATCTTATTCTTCTATAAGCTTTCACCAGTAATTGTAAAGAGTTGAATGTAAATAAAAGTTGCACTGTGTTTATAATTTTTCTGCAACACAGAACATGAATAAACAACTCTATTTCAAACTGATTACCCAGCAGCATATTCATAGTTGCACTCTAAGAGGTATAAAGCATACATCTAATTTATAACTACTTTTAAAAGGAGCTAGCAAGTCCCAGAATGTATTACTACTAATTAAACTGAGAATTGGTAATGTCTGAACCACTACAAAGGCAGGAGGAGGACATATGACTTCATAGTCTATGGAGCGCGCCAAACTGAACACAAACAACAGGGCAAAGGCTGCTGCCTTTTGGACATTTATTCACTTCCTGGCTGAAAACACTGAAAAGAGCTTAGTTACTGTAATGGAGGATGTGCCAGAGTAGTAATTTTGTGACTGCTGGGTAACAAACTTACCTTGGATCGACTATAACCCTTATTTATAGTGACTAAAATTTTCACACTATGGCCCTCTTTGTGGAGTGCTCCATCTGTGACATCATCCAACAAAATATCTGTAATAAAGGGAAAGAGATCTAACAAATCGTATCAGTTATGTTAACCTCATCATTTCAACACTTGCTCAAAGGGTTTTTTGATTGAAAACAAAGGTTGCTACCACAACTTGCAATCATTTTAATCTCTATTTATCTACATTTTTCCTTTTTCCGATAGAGATGAAAAAGACAATTACAATTTGTCAATTTTTGAAGCAATATTAGTAGCATTAATCACATAGAAATGAATTGGGAAACAAGAAAGAAAGACATTTTTGCATTATAATTTTGCCTTTTCTTTCCTTCTTGGAAATTGTTCAAAACCATTCATCTACAAAGAGATGTTGTATAAAACTTAAATTGAGTTTATGTCTTTGGGCACTCACTATGCCCTTTAGAATGTTGTCAGAAGAAAAACAACAAATCATTGCAATGATATGTTTGCTGCTCCAGTAAAACAGCATTTTAATTTCCCTTTCTAGATTATTTTCTTGCCTTCTGTACATATGGCATGGATAGAACCCTTTTCCCCCATAATACAGACTTAAAAAGAGAATCCTTAGAAAATCATTTTTCATTCCCCCAGAACATGTGACAATATTTAGCCATTCCACTGAAAAAAGTTTTACTTTTCTTGGAGGTAAGGAGCAATTCTGATCTGCACTGTGCCTCCATTTCTAGCTCCTCACTAAGTCCCTAAATAGGAATCTGGAAGGATTTATTTCTTAGTGAAGACTGAGCCTGTAGCTTTATTTCAACAAATAAAATGTCTATCGTCCTCTAGAAGTTCTGTTGGAGACATTCATGTTAGACATTTAAACTGTCAAATTTGGAGAGATTATGAATTTGCATTTTCTTCAAAGGTCAGTACAGTAATCCACAACCATAAATCCTGCTTATTCCCATTATTACGATTGAATAAATGCATTGACTTATGTTAGAGTTTGCACAAAGTCCAATTTCCTTCAAATTAAAGAAGGTGAGATTCAATCACAGAAGTATTCGCTTGAAGCAAAAGAAAATAAAACTTACCAGTATGACCTCAGTGAATGTATTAAAAATAAGCAGGTCTTCATGTAAAATATTTGATAATTTACTCCAAGACCTAGAAAACTGAGGTCTAGAAAGAAGATTCTACTGGTTTGTTTACTTAATTATTTTTAATGGATCAGATGAAGCACATTTTGCTGTAAGCTTGAAAAAATCAAATCTCTGTATATTTTGTTCTAGGCAGCCAGTTCTTCTGTCCACTAACACTGAATGTTTCACTTCACTTGTTTGGCATTTTGGCATATATAATAAACCTTAAGAGTTTTCATAATGTCACAGTTCATCTGAGGGCAAGTTAGGATATCTCTGATGCTCTAAAATTTTTCATTTTCTAAATGACTCTTAGGTAGCCTTTCAAATACAGTTTTCAGTAAGCCTTTAAGAACAAGGCACCATTCTTTGGCTAGAAAAAAAAATTACGTTTGCTTCTGAGATGTCTCTCTCAAGGACACAATAAGCTGAGAAGATGCACGCAGAGGGCCTAAACTCCAGGGGCATGCCAATTGCTACCTCCTGCTATGCCCCTGATAGCATACCTAGCTATGCTATGGTGGCCCTAGAAACCTTTTGGTAGGGCTTTAGCATGCTCTTCATCAGACAGTGCAGAGAAAGACCTCTACTAGTCCTTGTTTTTTGTTCTTCACTCTCACCCATCTGGAAGATATGGTCATATTCTTGGGAAGAGGCAGTGAATCGGTTTAGTGATTTTCATCTGACACTGGTTTCTTAGAAAATGCCATAGTGCTTGTAAAGTGAGGAGCAAAAGCCCTCAGTAGCTGTCTTAGTTTAGTTCCCAACAGGATTCACCTCTTCGTATCTCAGGGACTTTAGTTCAACAGCGCCTCAAAAACCCCACAGACCTTGGGAGGAAGCTTCCACATTTCATAGTTCTCTGGCACAGCAATAAAATGATACCATCAACGATCAAGAAGGCTGGATTCCTAACCAAATGAAATCCTCCACTCCTCATTAAGCACTCTTAACGTTTCTTTAATTTCTTACAACCAAAAGTAATTACTTTACATGCTACAAAAACATCTTGAACTAGTAAGACAAAATCATATAAAGCTTTTATTAAACAAGCTAATATTTTTCCTATATCTATGTCTAGTTTTTTCCTATATCTAGACAAAGAGAGAGTCAAGAGACAAAGTGCTAATAGCTGCTATTATAAAAGAGTTCCTAAAACTACCCTTCTGAAAAAAAGAAAAAGGATTTATTTATTTATTTCTGTGTGCAGATATGTGAGCAGGGACAATCTGTTTTTCACAACACTTCCTTATATATCATGGTTCAATTTGATTTCATACATACTAAAAAGTAGTACCGGATTAAAAAAATAGATTGGAATGTAGATAAAAATATATTGATTTTCATATCAAATTGATGCTAACCAGAAGAAATATTTAAATATCCATGTAATTAATGACTGGCAAGATAATATGCCTGGCTGCCAACCCAAATTACAGTCAGGCAGTTTGGCTCATTCCCAGCTGTAGTCTTGCCTAGACTCTTTCTACAGTTATTAGGCACATTTTTATTGCTTCCAGAGACTACATTATCCTTTCTGTGGACTCTATGCTAATGAGTGCTGCTTTGCTTCTGCTGTGCTTCTGATTCTAATGTTAGAGACAGCACTTCTGTTTCTTGGCTACATTATCAAAACAAATGTAGAAGACTTATTGTCATAAACTCTGTGGCATGGAAAATAATGAAATGTTAATGTTCAGGATGTACACCACAGTTCTGCTTGCTTTTTCTCATTCATGGAAGACAATGAGCACTTAATAAGGCCAGGCAGGATTTAGCTCCTGTGATGAATGAAGTTTTGGTCCAACACAGGCTAGCTAGCTGTATCACATAAAGCATGTGTAAGGAATAAAGCTGAGACCACCTTCTGCTCAACATGCAAATGGGATGTTAAGGAAGATGACCAAAGAGATCTGTAAATAAACAAGGAAAGTTGCATGTACTACACTGATATTTGTCCCATATGGACATGAGAATCTGTCAATACTGTTATTTTCAGAAATGTCTGTCAACTTTATTCCTCATCTCCATTACTGAATGTGTATCTGATGTTCATATGAGCGACATGAGGCATTTTAATTTTCATGTACGCTTGTTAAGAAGATGAAAACTAATAAATTATTATAAATTCATGCATGTGCTCAAAATATGTTTACCTGATGTAACAGATTCAGTGATGTTTAAATTGTTCAGAGAAAGTCCTAGCGACTGCCGTGATGAAGAAGACGATGTGCTACTTGAAGACTCTGATGATGGCCGGGCAGGTTTTCCAGTATTTCCAGTTTCCGCCTTCAGACGATCATTTTCAGCTTTCAATATCTCAATTTCATTCTGTATTCAAAAGAAATCAACATAAAAGCACAGAAGTTTATTCTTTTAGAAAACCGACAGTGCTCTTTCTGGTGCCTGCTGTTTACCTGAAGGAGATAAGTGGCTCAGCAGTTTAATTGCAGCATGTAGCACTGTATCAGAAGCATAAACTCAATGAGTGAAAGGTGGACTGCCCTTACACTTGAAATGGCCGGAAAAATCCTACAATATTGTTCTAGCTTTTGCCTCAAGATACGTTACAAACATCATATTCTCCAAGATTCTGTGTTTCAAGTTCAAGTTCAAGTGGAAAATTCTTTAGCTACTCCCAGTTTTAGAAGCTATTTTTAATTGCCAAGTAACTTAGGTAAGTTTTTAGAAAAATCTTCGATATATCAATGTTTCTAAAGTCATGAAAATGATTACTGCCACTGAAGGTAAAATATTCTTCTTCAGAGAAGAGAAAGAAAATTTAAAATAAACAATTAGAAATTGATATTTTAACAGTTTCATAACCTTCCTTGTTATCAGATAAGACTTCTTGATCATTCAGAAATGGGACTGGTCATGCAATGGCCAGCAAACCCTCTCTAATGAAAATACACAATGACAGATGAATCAGCACAACTAGGACTTTTTTTTTGTTTAACTAAGTTTGCTGTGATGTTAGGTGATTACTACATAATAATAATAAAATGAAATAATAAATAATAAAATGCAATAATAAAATGAAAACATCCTGACAACAGCTTGGTACCAGGTAGAGCTAGTTTTCAGTTACACCACAAAGCACAGCACAAAGCAATGGCTTATTCTCGCATACTGTTTTGCACATCAAATTTAATTCCTGATTCATTAATGCTCTGCTAAAAGTCTTATTATGAAGGCTGTTCAGCCACATTATACAAGCAAATCAGATAGGATATCAGCACAGAAAAATGCAACTGCTACAAATAAAAAGATGTTACTGGCAAAGGTGAGAAAAAAGTTAAATGGAAGGGTCAAAACAGAAAATCATTGACAGAAGGAAACAAGTGAATGCACCATTTAGCCTTGGGAGCATATCAGGAGCTATGGTGAAACAAGTCATGTAATTTTAATCTGCTCCACACTACACACTGACTAATCACACATTTTTGCGGTGCTTAGAATTCACACAGCATTCTTATATCTTCTTCACCAATCCTACTCTTCTCCTTTTCTAATCGCCACCCATCCTCCAAAATGTCAGAGTCTGTCATCTCCTAGGTGGCTGTCTGTCTGACTGGGAAAACTTGAGAAGAATTGGTGATTACAAAGAGCAGCATCTGAAGTAGTTACCTCTGCCCAGTTTTGGTGAAATTAAAGCTTTGGAGGCATGAAACTATGTCAAATTCTTCTCTGGGGAAGTTCAACTTGTTTAGGCCTTCATATCCCAGTGTATGATTGTGCCCTATCTGTGTGAATATTGTGGATATTTCTGAGCATGCAGCTCTAGACCATTTTATGTAGGTGACAGAGCTGAGTCCCACAGAGCTCCATGCCACACTGAAGCATGCGATTCTTTCTGCATCCTTTCAGCCACATGAAAGGAAAAGTCTTCTGAAATAGTAAAATGTGTTCAGGAAATAGTTGGAGCAGTATCACAAGTAATAATGTAGTGAAAACTGAATGATGCTGGATGCAATAATATAGTTCAAATTTACATAGTTTGCTTCTGCAAGCCATGACTAGGTTAGGAATTAGACATGAAGAGAGAATATGCACATATTGTCCCATGGCTAAAGCATTTAAAGATCTACAGAAATCACTTCTTGATCTGCTTATCTGTCATGCACCTTTCACCAGATTCAGGGTTTAGAAAATGGATTTTATATTTTTCCACCTCTCACAGCCATTTTAACTGATAATATAAATGCTAGGGCTACTATCATTATAAGTTGAACACTTATCCTTTTGAAGCACAGTCAATCTTGTAGTTTGCTGCATATCAACACCTACCTGAAACAAAGCAAAGGAAACACACCAAGCATACTTTTGGTGTGCATCCCTGTCATCACTTCAGCTGCTGCACTGACCTGCATGCGGTTCATGGCCTCCCGAATCTGATCCAGATGATGTGCAGAGCTGAGGGCTTCAAGACGAATGTCCGTTAATTTTAGCTCTTTCTCTCTCAGCTCACTCTTTAGCTGAAGAATTATTTCAGCCTCTGCCTCTGTGCACTCACAGATCCTAAAAAGGAGAAGGTGACAGGCAGGAGATTAAAGGAAGATTCTCCCCCCAAAGCAGTATCATTACTAAACATCAAAGTACAGAAAATGCTTGCTGCTGGTGAAACCCTATGAGTGAAGAGAGAATCTTATCAAAGAAACATGAAAAGGCTTAAATTGCAAATTAAAAAAGGGAAAAACCTCCTCCAGCTGAAATGATCAGCTTGCTTTATACCTTTCTATTTTAGTTACATCATATGGTGAAAAAATAAAATCCTTAAAAACCTTTCAGAAATCTCTTTTTGCCTGTGCATCACCCATGAGCTTTAACTTGATTTTTCTGGATCTTTTCTTCAGTGTAAAGGTTATGATTTTTCTAAGTACTAATAGTAAGAACTGAAGTATGCCGGTCAAACTGTGCTACTGACACTGACTATTTTTAAGCCACAAGCCATTTTTTTTTCTGCTTTGAACTTTTTTCCGCTTTTGATTTGTTATCCAGAAGATTTTAATCCACATTGGTTTTAATTGATCCATTTTCCTACAGTTTTGGAAACCTACAATGTCTAAATTAAAAGGTGCTTTTTCTTAAATAGCTTTTTTTTCCCCCTTGAATACAGAATTAAAAGTAGTCACCATGTGATTACTTTTTGTATTAATTTTAAGGGAAAAAAACATTATATTATGAGAAAAGATAAAAATATGACCAGCTGAGGCATTCAGCAACTCTTCAAATCTTGTTTCAGATTGTTTGGTATCTGTGTGTCTATCACACCCAGATCCATTGCATAACAGAACCAGTACAAAATAGAACACTGAATTTTGGACCCATTGTTACACTATGCAAAATTTTCAGCCAGTTCACCAAATGTTATTCATTTCTTATTACTGACACTTTAAACAGTTAATATTTGCAGAACAATTTAAATATAAAACACATTTTATGACGATAAGTATTATTATTATTATTGTAATTATTACTACTAATACGACAAACAAGAAACAGAGGTCAATTTTAATCGCCAAATGCATGCAAATGCATTTTGGAGGAGAAGATGCAGCACTTTTCAGGTCAGCAGCTGGGTACACAACTCCATGCCCCACACTCAGTTTTACCGGGATCTATGCCTGTAGACCACGTGACCATTTTGCCTTTTCTTTGGTGCCCAGCCTAGAGAGGACCTGCACACACACGCATTGGACAGATGCAATCGGAAGAAAGTAAAGTCAATGTTTTAGAACAAGAAACTCAGAGCAAGAAAAAATGTAAAGAAACTATAAGCAAATGGAAGATGATGGAGTTCATCGGAAATAAAAAATATGGCAAACTGAAGAAGAGAAAGAAAGAATGTTATTCACAACATGCACAAATATTTTAAATGTGAGCAGAATGAGAAAAAAAGAAGCATATATTAGGATTTTTTTCCCCAACTATTTTGACACAATTCTTGGTTTGGAGTGCTCATACCTACACTAACAAAATAAAAAATGAAATTTTATTTAAATGCGTACTGTAGCTCATAAAATAATTTTGACAGCTGGGAAGTCACATAAATATTTTTTCACTATTTTCTTTTGGGACTTTTTTCAGTATATTATGAGAAGGAGTAGAAAAAAAAACACCTTGACAAACATCTTCAAAGTAGATAAAAACTAAGCAGAAAGCCTGGATATGGTTCTAGAAAAAATCAGGAAGATGCTGTCTAGAATGGAAGCAGAAAGTAGAAAGTATGAAACAATTTTTTTTTTTTTTTTTGCAGTTCTTCAACATGCAGCTACTACATCTATAAAATTCAGAAAGATATTCAGGCTTCACCAAAAAAAACTAATAAAAAAAAAAGGCAAAATTCTGATCTGCAGAAAAAAAAATTTAAATGTTTATAAATAATTTAAATAATTTTAAGTTTTCTCTCTTTTGATAGTTGCAGGACTGTTAAATCATTAGGTTATTTTGGGTGAAGGGAACAAAGTTGTCATCTTTAAACAGCAACTGCTGACAATTATGAAAGACAATAGAATTTTAAATGGTGCAATGGAAAAAGGTCTTGCAAAGAAAGTAAAATGTCCATATGACAGAAAAAAAAATTAATCTGAAGAAATACATTTTATGTAAAAAAATGAACTTATTATATCCTTTGTAGGAAGCTCACAATAATAAAAAAATGATCCAAAAGATCAGTGTCCAGAAATGTTATAGACAAAGAACTAGAAGGCCATTAAACAGACAGAGCTTAGGAAGACAAGGCTCAGAAACCTAAGCAATTATGGGAAGAGCTTGGGATAAAAAGTTAGACACGTAGTATTGTTCTTGATGATTCCAAGTGATCGGGACATCTAGGCAGTAAGTCAAAAAGATACAGTTGGATGAAAAAGAAAAGGTTATGAAAGCAGATCTGTGAATCATGAATAGATAATTTTGTTGAAGAACAGTGTTGTGTTTAACTTCAAGCACTTTCTATTAAGGTTTTTACTAGTGATTTTAAGGTTGATAGCAAATCAGACTGAAGGGTACAAAATGCAGAAATTATTCCCCAAATACACACATATACCTGAAACCATAAAAGTGTGAGCTTCACATAAAATGCCTAATAAAACTAGACATCTAGATGAGTTACTCTTTCATAGGCTGCATGAAATGTGTGAAATGAAAAACATTTATTGTGGAGCAGTTTCTTTTATGCAAATATTTGCTGCCTAAACCTAGTAATAAAAATCCTTACAGTCTATCAAAAGTTGATTGTAAAAAGGTGCATACCAAACACAGGGAAACTCTACTCTAAACTTCAGCCATCAGTTGCAAGAAGAGAATTCCCTGCATGCTCTAAGGAAGGATAGTTCTGAACTGGTTACCCTCAGAGCAAGAAGAGGAAGGTTGATGGCAGTTGTATATGCTTGAGTGAGTGTTCATGGAGGATGATTTACCCGTGTTGGAAAAAATTAGGATTACATTTAAAGGCATTAGGAAAAAAAAACAAAGGTAGGAGAATATGAATGGGAACTGAGAATTCAATAAGAATGTATTGAAAACAAAAACAATGACAAGAACACAATGATTTCACAGTGAAGAAAT
The DNA here is from genome assembly GCF_026119805.1 of Tympanuchus pallidicinctus. Lineage (NCBI taxonomy): Eukaryota > Metazoa > Chordata > Aves > Galliformes > Phasianidae > Tympanuchus > Tympanuchus pallidicinctus. The sequence goes on from NW_026294802.1 coordinate 25,330,155, forward strand.
GAGGTGGCTTCTTCTGATTGATGATTTGTTCTCAGCCCTGACAGAGTGAAGATGTTGACCAGAATAAAATTATAAGGTAAAATCCTGCAAAAAAAATTTCAAGTTGAAGAAGCAGGGAAAATTGATTTAAAAAAGGATATAAATTAGTAGTTGCATAGTAGAAAAAGCAAGAACAGAAAGGATGAACATAGTTGTTAATGGTGTAGGAAGAGCACAGCATAAACTTTTGAGGCATTCATTTCTAAAGAGATTTGTACTGCCAGATGATTTGGAATAAAAACTGTGAAAATAAGAGAGAATATTCTAAGAAAAACCTGCTGGAAAATAAGTGTGTAAATTGAGTAAACCTGGCAAATGGATGAAGTAAGGGTTTAAAAGACCACAACAACTGGCCACTTTGAGGAGGTCTTCACAGCTCATCCCATTTGGGAAGAAAGGATATTGAGGGAGAGACTTACGCAGAAGCTGATTGTGACGGTTTCATTGATGTTGCCCCGCACTCTCCTGAGCTGTGGGGCAATTTGGGTGATGAAGGAAGAGATGAGTCTGTTTGTTCTTCGATGTCAGAATGGGACGAGGGAGGCTTGGTGGACTTCTTCTTTCCAAAGGCCTGTTTGAAAGAGCTTCTTAGCTGGAAAATAAACACAGATCAAGATTATTTCCCTCATCTCAGTAATCTGCATGCCGGTCATGTTTTGAAGAGTTAGTTTGCAGATGCCATCCTAGCTACTGCCTGAGGTCAGTATACAGAAGCAAGGTATTAACATATGCAACACGGTATCTCTAAAAACATGATACAGTGTTTGTTTTTCATTTATTAATCCAGCACAGCGCAAACATAAGTCTTTGGAAAAGATGCAGGACTGAGTGGTGCAGCTCTGGGAGAGAGGGGTGCTCATTTAAAGCCAGTAGACCCCAGAGGAATCCCATTCTCATGGCATTCCCCTCCAGGGATGGCTTTAAATAACCACTTCACATCTAGGTACAGGCAGATCCTGGTGTTCCTAAATGCTGAAATCAATAGACAAGTCCAATTTATTAGGTTTGCCAATTGACTAAAATTTGAACGGTCAAACCATTTCAATGCTATGATTTGGACCACGAACGACAAGACTTAAGTTGGGATGTAAGATTTCCTTTTTGAACTGTGAAGAAGAACGTTAGCTGAAAAGTATCTACTCTGTGCTGCCGTTTCCTTTAGAACAGTAAGATCTCTGAATATACAAGCATTGCATTTTTTCTCTAGAAGCTTTGCTGGTATTGAAAAGGGACAGAATAGCCAAAGAGCCATTTATTTCAGGAGCCAAGATGAGAACAGTTTTGTTTACATTGAATTGTAACTACCCCATTATTTGATACCTTCATCTAAGTACAGAAATCAATCATCTTAGGAGAAATATGTTGCTTTATTTATTTATTTTCAGGAAATTGTTCTGATTTAAAATTGTATAAAACTCAATGACAAACCTCTACATAAAAAATGAGGTACTCAAACATTTTATTTTCATGATGTAATTGGGGAGTGTGACCACTGACCAGAGAAACATTGCTTAAGTATTTTTCTATTTTTCAGATCATGAAATCTAACAAGAAAGAAATGGATTTTGGCTACACTCCCCCTTTCTAGAGTCTAAACTTTGAGATTAAAATGAATGAAGAGAAACTGAGAAGACAAACAAGATAATCTGTTTTTAGGAGGTATAAAAGCCTACTGCCAAAATAAATAGCAATCATGCCAAGATAGGGTTCTTTATAGATGCATGCCAAATTTTCCATGGTACATATTCACCTCACTTCCTCTAGAGTTCACCTTGCAGAAACATGAAAGAGTGTGGAATTACAAATCAAGAGAATGAAGGCTGGTCAGTACTTTAAAACAAATGTTTACGCAGGTAATACTTCTAGAGCAACAAAAACATATTTTCTGATTATTAATTGAAAATATTTGATAAAATCCTTAGTACCATGTGGTATTTGTGTGTTCCTGTGGGGAAGTATCTTACTTTCTTTAAACACCATACTAATTTTATATGATAATTCTTAACAGATTTCAACACCCTTCACAGCCAGATAATGTATTTGAGACAAATTTTTGAGTCAAACTCTTACTGAAGAAAAATTAAGTGGGATTTCAACATGGTCCATGTATATTTTAGGTCACAACATATTTTAAGGTCATTTCCAGTTTTTATTATTAATATATTTTTTTAATTATCCTGACTTATGCAAATGAATCTCCATTAGTATTCAACAATTTTTAGTTTGCTAGTAGTGCCACAGTATGCATCACAAGTGAATTGCTTTGCATCTGTCTGGCCCAACACAAATACTGTAGACAAAATGGGCCAAGTATGCTATACAGCATAGGAAATGACATAGTAGATAAAAGATAGGTTTAGAACCGTTGGGCACTTACCCAGTTTTTCTTTTTCTTTTTTTTGGAGTCAGCATCATTACCACTGCCAATGCTGGAGTGGCTTGTCGCACTGTTGATGCTGGAAACACTTTCTGAAGAATGTTGCCGCCTAATACGTAAATCTAAAAAAAAAACCAAAAAACAAGAAAGGAAAAGAAAAAAGAAAAAAAGGAAATACATTGAAAGCCATCTAACTAGGAAATATAAGGTGATATAGACTCTACTTCAAAGTAACTTTTCTTGTACTTATACAGCACCACCCTCCTTAACTGAAGCCTAAATGCACATAAATGGCATTGATTCTTATTGTGGCTTGTATCCAACTTACTGCAGCCTGTGAGAAACCGAATGGGAGTCAATGGGGATGTATTCAGAATATGTATGTGCTTCTCTGGATGGGAAGGCATGAGGGCAATGACCATGAACAGCAATCTACGCAGGCATAACTTCACTGCAAAGCAGCTTTTGCTACAGATGGATTATTTAAGTCATCAAATGTGCTACAGGTTTTTTTTTATTTTTCCTCTGAGCAGTATAGGCACTATATAACTTGTAGATGGCCTAAACAGAATTCCTTCTAATATACCATGAGAGAAATAAGCAGGTAGGTTCATTTAAAACAAATGAAACAGAATAAGAATTGGAGATTGCTAAAATGGTGGGTGAGACTTTTGAGTTTCAATTTCTTAAAAGTTTCTAATATCTATAATTTAATCACTGAAATATATTCTTGGAAAACATACTAATACCAAAGCATATTACTTTTTAAGTTATTTTTTACTTTCAAGAAGTTGCATTTCATACAATGGGATGATTTCAGGACAAACATCCAAATAATGACCTCTTTAAGCAAAGATCAATGATGCTCTAAAAAATGAACCATGCTACTATTTTTTTTTTCTGCAAGTGATTACTTTGTTACTGTTCATCAGCACACACCTGTGAGGTGCATATTTATCACATAACATCCGCCAACCACATGACAAATTAATTCAGAATCTGGAGTTTAAAATGCCTGTTCTGCACTGCTTTGGCAACTTGTGAAGAGATAGACCAGTTGTTGTCAGTCTGTCTCTTAATGATTAAAACAAGTTGCATTGCTACATCTTATGCTGGATTTCCAAAGTACGACAAAGTTTTGCCTTAAGATTTCACTGGCGCCTTGGGATTACTTCAATATAAAACTGCAGCAACAGGTTTAACTCTTGACATCTCTTGACAGGCCATGCCTGGCCACCCAGTTCTGAGATGACAAGGTTCCCAGAACTCTTCAGCAAAGAGGAGATACAGGCAAGGTTTCCAGCCATGGAAATACGACAAGTATGCCTACAACTTGCTTCAGAACAACTTTGCCCTTGCAACAGAGCCCCCAAAACAACAGGAACGTAGTGATCAGCCTTTTTTAAAATTTTTTCATTTTTTCTTTTTTTTTTACCTGAAGAGAAAGTGTATTTATTTTAATTGTGACACAAGCCTACCTTTGTGGGTGTGATCAGGGCCATTCAGAGCTCCTTGAATAGCAGCTTGTGCAGCAGAATTTTGGGCTTTCAGCATTTCAATGGTTTCCCGTAGCTCTATAAGCTCAGATTCCTATAGGGAGGGAAATGAGAGCTGGAAATATATGCCACAAGAACAATATTTATCGAAGCCAAGAAAAGTGACAAGAATGATCAAACTGAAGTACCATAAGACTGCCAGGATGAAAACAAGGATGGCACAAATTTCAAGTAGAATCTCTCTAACAATATTAAACTAATGTATAATTTTGTATTTTTTTCTATGCAGTGTGATCATGTTATCCCTAAGGAGAAGAAATCCTTTTTTATATATAAAATTTGATCTAAAAGGAGTCTTGGTTGAATACTCTTTATAAAGTGAAGAAAAAGACAAAAACTTTATTGGCAAGAGGCATTAAAACCACTTGGATTGTATCTTTTATATCTTTCAGAATTAGAGGCAAGTCTTTAGTGGCTGAAACTCAATCTAAATTTGTGTAATTTCAGTAATATTAAAAAATGAATAAATAATTCCATTACATAAAAATCTGTTTAACAGTGACTGTCTTGTAATTTAAAGTGAAATTACTCTACTTCAGTGCAGGAAGTTCTGTACTGAAATGCAGAGTTGATTTTAATTAAAAAAAACAGCTTTTTATACTGATTTGTTAAAACCTCTCCTTCCGGCTCTTATTTATGTAATGAAGATTAAAGGAATTTAATCTCAACAGCAGGGAAAAGAAAAGAAGGGATGTTACAAATCTTAAGTGGAACAAGCTTGCTTATGAGATGATTTGTTTCAAAGTTTTTAATCTCTTCTGGAAAGAAAATATTTGAGGGAAACTATACTTTGTAAAAAGTTAATTTGAACTAAATCTTTTTATTTGTTTATTTAATAATTTTGCTTTTTAAAAAATTTTAATCTTCTATCCAGTTCACACTGCATCCTGCAATGTTTCATGTGTTGGTCCTCAATCAGACTGCAAAATTTTATTGTATACACAGGTACACTGATTTTAGAGGTGAGAAACAGTTTACTGATATACAGTTTCTTTCAGAGTTTGGCTCACTGAGGCCCCTTACTTTGTAGGATAGTGTTCTACTAAGGGCAGAAGACAGTTATAAAAGTTCAATACTGGAAGGTGCTAAGAACCCCCCTAATCTTCAGCTGGGGACAAAACCTCACATTAAATTTATTCTCTACCAGGTTCTTGTTTCTTCCCTGACAGTCACAGCAACACTTGGAAAACCAAAACTGTTTCTAAGTGAATAGGCATACCCAACCTGCATTAACAATGAATGAAGGCATTTTTCTCTGCCCAGAGTCCCTCCCTTCTCACACTGATCTCATTCTAACAAAGTTGTTAGGCTGGGCTATGACTGGTATTTGTTACAGGATCTTTCAGTATGGATTAATCCTAGAAATGCATACATTTAATTAAAATCTGGAAGCAAAGATTTTATCTTCAAGCTATTCTGCGATATTGTCTGGATAACCCTGATGTGCAGAGTTTAATTCTCCTGGAGCTTTATGAAGATTTGATCGCAACGGCCATTAAGGAAAGATCTGTCTGCCTTGCTGACACAGCTGTTCCTGTGTTTCTGTTTCCCTTCAGTTTTTTTTAAACAAAAACGTAATATAATCTGCCAACTTCATTCCTCATTACAGCATCTTCTCTGGTAAACGTACCTTTTGCTCAGCTGTCATTGTAAGACTTTGCAAACGGCCAGTCATATTTCCCAAGCTTTTTTCAAAAGCTGCTACTAGGTGAGCCTGTGAAAGAAACAGAAGACATCACTACTTGTGGTAATGGGTCTTACTTGTAAATTTTTACTTGTAAAATTGTAAAACTTAAAGAAATTGTGGGATGCTCTATACATTTTGGCAGGACAAACAATACTTCATAAAACTCAGCACTCCCAGTTTGGGCTTTCTTCCAGATCTATTTCTTTCTTTTTTTTTTTAAACACTCTTTCGCCCTCCAAGTTTATCTTCTCCAAACCTCTTGCATCAATTTTAAACTCAGACTGAACCAAATTGGCTATGTGTAGCAGCCAAGTGAGCCCAGTGTTCCTTGGGCTTCTCTAATTCCCAAGGAGTTTAGCTTCAGTACCTCTGCCTGCAATGAATTATAGATTTAATGTCCTGCCTGAAGTTACTGATATATTGACCAGAAGTCTGCTCCAAATAGAAGTCCGCAAGTGATTATTTTCAATTACTGAACAATTCAACAGAGGAATTCAAGTGCTTTATCTTAAAAGGAAAGTTCTAGGCTTCCAAATAAAACGTTCCAGTAGAATCCCAAGGATCAAAAATATTGCAGTTTTTTTGTACAGAAGGTCATTGCTTGATCTCTTTCTCTTATACTGATTATATATATGTATGGGTGTGTGTGTAATTGTGTCCTTATTTATGAAATTAATATGTAGCTTACATAAAATATAAACACGATAAGTGCAAAAAGGTGTATCAAAGACAATCTTGAAAACTGTAACTCCCACTCCTCAAAGAGCAGTACATTGAAACTGAACTAAAGATTTAATAAAATAAGCTTCATTCTGTTTCTAACATTATTCACCCTCTAACCTATGTCTAAATAATACATCACTTCTTTAGCGGTTGCAATTTATATTGAGCTCCATAGGCAAAAAAGGGAAAGTAGTCATAAAAAAATCAACAAGATAATCCATCTTTGACAGTAAAGTGAGAATTCACTTTTCATGAAACTCCATAAAATCAAATCTCTTTTCACAATACCAAATAGTTAAAGCAAAAGAAAATACTTATTTTCACTTTTCTGTCTCTAGAATGATAATAAGTGAAGTTTTCTAACATAGGGACTATAATACACTTAGGAAGATAACTCACAAGCAGCTAATTTATATCCACAAATGGATTAACTGAGCATCTTCACTCCTAAAGAATGACAATTTCTTTCTTTTAATACAGCAGTAGACTTACACTTTGCTTAGCAAATTTTCCCACTAGAGTAGAGACTGGCATGCTTCTGTAAGAGTTGCTAACATTTGTCAAACATAGCTGATAGTACAGTCTCAAGTATGTACAAAAAGAGACATAGTTCAAAAAGGACTGTTAAACAGTTCCTTTGGTCTCTCCTCATAGGACACATTCTCCAAGCTTTTCACAAGCCTTGTTGCCTTTCTCCTTGAGCTGCTCCAGCACCTCAATGTCCTTTCTGTACTGAGGTGCCCAAAACTGAACACAATACTCAAGGTGAGGCCTCACCAGTGCCCCAATAGGGGCAGGATGACTTCCCTAGTCCTGCTCACCACTCCATTCCTGATATAAGCCAGGATGCATTGGCCTTCTTGGCACCTGGTCACACTGCTGGCTCCTGTTCAGCTGACTGTCCATCAGTACACCAAGGTCCCTTTCCATCAGGCAGCTTTCTAGCCACTCCTCCCCAAGCCTGTAGGATTGCCTGGGGTTGTCATGACCAAAATGCAGGACCCGACAGTTGGCCCTATTGAAACTCACACAGTTTGCATTGGCCCATCGATCCAGTCTGTCCAGGTCCCACTGTAATGCCTTTCTGCCCTCTGGCAGTTCAACATTCCCTCCCAACTTTGTGTCGTGAAGATGATGAGCAATGTCCCAGAGCACAGAGACAAAGAAGATGCACTAAAAAAGAGCTACAGCCGATGTGTCTTTTCTACATGTGTTTAACAGGAACCTAAAGGGGCTTTCTGTTCACTGCCTCATAACAAAATCTGTAGTTCTGCTGATGACCCACGGGTCTGCTTTACTACGAAAATAAAAATGGGTATTTAAGGTTTGAAAAGAGAAATCATTTGCTCAATTATGCATTGCTATTTCTGATTTCTCACAATTGTATTGGGATAACTGCAGTCCTTTGGTACCTAATCATGCATGCTTGTGCAAAGTAATTTCCTATTCCATAGATACAACCTCAGCTTATACTTTACACAAATAAAGTACAATTAACAAAGAGCATCATTAAAACTGTCATTAAAGGTCATTGGAACTATCAAGTTATTGTCTGACAGTTTCTAGAGAATGACAGCCATGTCACAATTACAAATTCTTAGTAAAATTTACCCAGTGATAGTGTACGTTACCTCAGAGTAGCACACTGTGATTTTTGCATTCTAAATGCAATTGGATTAAGATTATAATGGATCTTCCCCAGGTGATTTGAGACTACAGGTCTTGATTTGCTAATAATTCAAAGGTCCATCAACTGAAAACTAGTCATGAAAAAACCTTCAATCACACTGGCCATTATTTTAAATGTTTATTACAAAAGAACACTATCCTATGAAATACAAGGTGTCAATTTTGTAATGAACTGTGCTATTTTCCCCCACAGTAGCAAATATTTATTTATTCAGGAGTCTTGGGGATACCTATTTGTTCCAGCAAAATGTCTAGCTTTATTATGATATGCATCTTAGATACATAAACAATATACAGCTCTTAATCTCTAGATCCGACAAATATCAACTAACTTTGACTTCTGCTTATAGCTGAAATTCCCATTGGAAAGTCAGAGACACATGCTCAAGGAGATATATGCTTCAATGTGAAGATAACAGATTTGATATACAGCATTTCCCAAGCCCCAACTACCTCTTAGCACTTAGACATACGGCTATCTTGAACAGACCCCTGGCATATCTAAAGACTTTGCTGATGCACATTCCCATTTGACCTGTTGAGTCCAGGCTTGTAAAATAAAGGTAAATAAATAAATGTCCTACCACTTGACACAACTGAATGGGAGGAGTTGTGAGAGGGTGCCGGGGTCTGGTTGGCTGCAAGTAATGACTGCTGACCTTTCTTCTTCACTACTAGCTATTGTCTTCTTGTTTGGTTGCAGGACTAGCCAAACAAGCATTAGCCAGTGAAATCCCTCCACTTTCCAGTGGCATCCAGACTCTACTATAATTGGTAAGCATACATCCTTCAGCTTCATACAGTATAAAAAGCAGTGATCAAAGGCTCTCCAAACAAGCTGCTTGCTGGAATTTGAGCTGATTAGTCTCATAGGAAGTCTGCTGGCTGAACACTTTCAGCACTGAAAACAGCTCTTTCTTAATTAGCACTGAGATTTGCCCTTCAGCAACATTGAAAGAGACATCAGGGAAAAGCCAGAATATATATATAAAAAAAAAAGTAAATTAAGCATCCAAATAACAGCTGGGCCTGGCATGGATTTAATCACATGCAGGCAAAACACTTTGGGGTTAATCAAATGAAATAAACAGCTGAAATCAAGCATAGTACTCGAGTCCAACAGTGCCTGAATAATAAATGAAAACGAGTAAGTAAAGTCTCATCAGAGGTTCCCAAATGACTAAGAGATGCTTTAACTTCCAAATGGTCAGATTCTGGTATAAAATCGTACATGAAGAAAAGGCTTGACCAAACAGGTCAAAATTCATTCTGATGGTCCTTTAATGACACTTGCACTACGAAGTGTCTTTTGTAGCAAAGCAAGGGAAAAAACACACAAAGAGGATGGTTATGAAATGGCTGAAAGACTTTTTTTTTTGCTCGGTTCTACAAAGGGAAAGGATAACAAAAAATTCCAGCCTGAAATGAAATGAGATCTCTCATTGTTGGCTTCAGTTTGTTGCTCTCAGGCAAATGAAGAACTGTCCAGCCTGGCAGAGATGAAGATTAAAATTTTACTTCTAAAATACATAATAGAAGGAACCCCCAAAAACTGGATGGACATACTGGCAATAAATTCCCAAATATATATCCTGAATTGCATTTACAAATCACTATAAAACAGATTGTTCAGTAACTGTCTGCTAATATCATCTGAAGCCATAGTAGCCAGACAGGACTGCAGCTCACGTTCCCTATCTGGCATTATTTTCTGATAACATGTTCAATAACTCATATTATCAACTGATAACTGATAATTATCATATCAACTATTGGAAGTTAAACCAGGGATCTTTCTATGAAATGTCCAGTCTTCATTGGTTATATATCAGCATAGTTACTGAAGCTTGTAAATTCTATGTATAATTTTATATTGTTCACATCTGTCTGTATTATGCTGAGCTTATCTTTGTGAAATTTAACTATCATAAATTCTATCAAAATCTTCAATTCATGCCCTTTCCTTGGTTGTGTCTCCTTACTTCATGGTTTTCCTCCTAGCATACAAAAAGATGAACATGAGCCAGCAGTGTGCTCCTGCAGCTCAGAAGGTCAATGGTATCCTGGGCTGCATTAAAAAAGGGGTGGCCAGCAGGGAGACAAAAGTGATTGTCCCCTCTCTACCCAGCTCTTTGTTTTTCGTTTTGTTTGTTTCTTTCTTTTGGTGCTTGTATCATTTTATATGTCAGAAAAAAATGTTTCTTTTCAACTTAAGAAGTGGAGCAGCATACTGGTGTTGGCAGTTTAATACCAACAACGCTGATGTAAATTTTACTATGGCTCAAGATCTCTAATAAGCTTTAGTTTTGGTAGTTTGAATGACATATAATGGAACAGAGTATTTCATGTTACTGTTAAGCCACAGCATTTTATTTATCCTGGTCCATATTGAGCCCGTCTCTATACATTTCAAAATGATTTTTAACAATCTAAGTAGAATGGATTGATACTTCTGTCATGAAGCATCAATCTGCCACTCTTACTTGTGCAGAATCCAATTAAAATTGCCAGACACTAAATCTAACACTTCAAATTTCATCTTAAGGGACAGGTAACAACATCAGAAAAAAAAAAAAAAAAAGAGAGAGAAATCACAACCACTACCCTTTTCAGAACATTAATTTCCATATCCACTGTGTTTGACCGTAAGACTTTTTTCTGCCTGAAGGTGAGGAGATGTGGATGTGAATGAAACAATTCATTTTAAAAACACCAAGATAAATCAATAGTAAAAGTATCCTAGATCACATCTCGGAACCTGAATTGAATAGAAGTTATTAACCTATTTGACAGTATTTTTCAGCAGGGGCAGAAATACTTACATTTGCAGAAAGTTGAGATGTAAGAGTAGCAACTTTTTCCTGTGATGCAACAAGCTCTCTCCGTAGTTTCTGAATTTGCTAGATGGAAAAAAGGCTACCATTAGTACTTCAGCAATTGACTTCAGTTGAATTTTTCTTGACGTTTTTCTTAAGAGATCACTAATGTGTGATCACTGTGTTAAACAGTACCTTAACTTTTAATTTTAATCTCAAAACTGTGAAGAAATACAGATTAATAAAAGTAAGCAATTAATGCTACTCCAAAAATTTTCTTCCACTTAAGCAATACACCTGCTAGGATTGCAGTTAAGGAGCACAGGTGAGCAAATGCTTCATTACTTCATATGTACAGTTCCCTGTTTGCACATGCAAACAACATATTTTCTTTTTACCAAACTGTGTAGACTTCAAACATATCTTTAGTGTTTGACTCTTTGAGGCTGAAATTATGCAATACAAATTTGCAAAGATTCACCTTGCCAGAAGTTAGCTGTGTAATGCAATTACGTGTTGAATGTCTGCATTAGATGTAAAATAAAGTGCCAAAAGATACTCCTCCACTGTCCGTTATGAAGAAGGCTTCAATGGCAACCTCTGACACAGAACATTATTTCATAGATGTCTAAAGTTAGGTGTGATGTGGCTACATATATATATATATATGTATTTTCACTCTAACACTATAGTTCCCGCATGACATTTGATTCAAATATGCAACCTTCAACCTTTCTAAATCTTATCTTTTTTTTTTTTTTCTCCAAAAAATCTCTGGTCAGCTCACAAAAAAAAAAAATAATGTAGCTTTAAATATACATGCTGATGTAGAAATAAACTACATTCAAAGCTCCTGTATCCTTTTTACAAGAAACATAATCCTTAATAAAAGCTGAAAAAGGCTAGATAGCAAGCATGAAACCTGCATATCATTTTAAGAGCATTTGACTCTACTTGAGATCTTATAGAGACTCCAGGCATTTCACTGAACTTAAGCACAGCATAAAGTTTCACTTTGAACCCCTCTCACATTCAGACATAAAAGGAATTACTGCAAACTAGAGAAGTAAAATGTCTACAGACATCCCAGCAAACAGAGCCCATGACATTCTCATACTAATACTTTCACTGTAAGGACTACTGCTATATTTTAACTTTACTATTCCTGTGAAAATCAACAGGGAATACTGTACATGCTTTAAAGGTAAACAAGCTTCTGTATGCCAATGATACAAAAGTAATTAAATAATTTGCACTGGCTCAGAATAGAAGATATTTTTGAGCTGTTTTCCATTCTGGCCTTCTCCTTTTCTTTTCCCAAGAACTGTCTTTGGTTTTCAGTAGCAATAATTCGAGCTTCCTGAGTAAGAATCCTCTGATTACAGAAATGCAGATCTCACAGGGCATATCTAGATACTAAGAAAGCTTCATAAATGTTGTTACACCACTATATACAGCCCTTTATGAAGGGAAATGAAACAGGGAATTGTCATTTACTCTGCTGAGCTATGATGCATCTTTTCAACACGTTTGATTTAACTGTCAGACAAAGGAGCTTAGAAAATCTCAAGGAAAATCTCAAGTATTTTTTCAATACTGAAAAATAGTGCAGTAATCAAGGACAAATATGTTTATTTGTTCAATCTTCCCAAAGTATCTTTTGTACTTTTTTTTTTTTTTTTTTTTTTTTTTAAATTTTTACTTTTTGCCTGATCAGAATAGTAAAAACAAGAGCAGAATAGAATAAATGCAGTCTGGAGACATGCAGCTCTGGGAAGTGGACATGCACCCCTTGGTGCTGCAGCTTATTGCTGCTATTCCTTGGTGCCCTTTCAATACGACAGAACTTTGCATGAAGAAAGACTATAATTGTATTCAGCTGCTGACTCACTCTTGTAACTCGTTCTAATGTACTGTGAGGAGAAAGAAGCTGTTTTCCATGTCAGGTTTCATTTATATCTGAAATCCATCTGCTTTTCTCCAAAATTCATCAAAATGGTCAGTTTTGGAAATTTAATATGCAGCAAAGTGTAAGCGATGGAAGTTCAAAGTGAACATTTTAAGTCTTTTTCTGGTGAAGTACACGGAGTTACCTTGAAGTGCACAGTCCCTTAGACCCAGTCTGGAGTGGTTTTAAGTATGAGATCAGACGTATTACAACTCTTCTGCTCAGCAGCCTGATTCTCACTGATTTTTTTTTTTAACCTTTCCAGAACCTCAGCCAGGAATCCTTCAGCACAATGCTCAGAAAACACCTTTTAGTGCAGTGGATCATACTTTTAGTTTAGATAAACAATACATTTCTAAGAAATAGCAAACAAATACACAATTACAAAGATGAAGAAGCGTTCTTACCTCTGAATGTGCCTTTTCTTCTGCCTGGAAGAAAACAAAGAAGAAATGGTTTAGAAACAAGAGCAACATAATTGAGGTGATAGAAAATAAACACCAGCTACTCTAAAGTGAAATGAATAGCTTCACAGATCCCTTACTTTTAATGGAGATATGCAGTAAAAACAGTAAATGGAATTCTTTTTAACTTACTTGGAAAGGCTCCAGCTGAAAACCCAAAGAGTTTTCCAGCATACTGACAAGATGAAACCGGGGTAGAGGAGGAACGGTAACAGAATTGTAAACTGCAGCTACATTTCTAACAAAGGAAAGAAAACTTGCTATGCTGTCAATGAACGTACCTAAATCTCCACACATGAACTTTTATACCATAATGAATATTATGGCTCCTGTAACTATAGTTGCTTAACTGTATACTGTGCAATAATCCTAACAGACTAATCCCTGCTAAGAAAAGTTGGCAGCGTACCAGTAAAACATATACAGGATAAGGTGTGGGGAGAGGGCTCCTTGTAGTTTAAGGTAATTTCTTCCATACAGAATATTAAAGTATATCAAAGCATGTTAAAGTTTTAGCTTACATTTATTAATAATACTTAGTAATTCTAGATATTGTCCACATTTTTATGTATTACATCATATAATGATGCCAAGCTTCTTATTTATTTAGCAGCCTTTTTCAACAAGCTAAGCAACTAAGTCATTACAAAGCATACCTTTGGATGTCTGCTAAGATAAAAGTCATTGAATTTGTAAGCAGGGGAGTGGATTAATTTAGCAGGCATTTGGCAGACAGAAAGATCTCACTTCAGTGGGATTCTAATGGAAAGTAAAGACGTAACATGAGAGAAGAAGCTATTCTGTAACACAAAGTGAGTGCACTGGAAATCAATGCACCCCATGATCTGAGGTAGCTGAACTTCAGAGAAACAGTCTGATGTTAGGTGGAAGAGTAAAACAAACACGGGTAGAAGAATTAGATGTAAAAAAAAAACTTAAAAAGTGTAGGAAAACTCAAGGTAAGCGTTCCTAGGAAATTTCCCAGATGTCAGGTAGTACCTTTTTTATTGTTTGCTTGTTTGTCTTTGAGGTTCTAGAAAGCACAACTTTCGTGTCACTAGAATTTTATTACCTGATTATAGAACCATTTTCTTTCCTTACCTAATGTTGGTGAGTAAAAGACTTAGAATAGTCCTTTTTCAGTACCTGTCTTTGTGTTAATTGCCAATAAAAAGGCTGAGATGCTATGATATTTCCCTGTGCAACACTTAGCTGAAATGACTGTAATACCTACATCACCACATGGGAATGATTTAGAGTAGTAATTGTTTTATTTGTCAGCACTGATGTGACACATCCTGACATTGGCTTTCTGATTTACGCTCACAAAAACAAGATTTGCCTACAGAAAATTTTGAAAATCTATTCCCATTATTGTTACTTCAAACATGTCATGCATGAAAAGCCATTAGAGGATCAAGAAAGACAAGAAAGTTTACCGTGCCAAGAAAAGAAAACAAAAATTAGGTTTGGTGATCTTTTGCTGGAACTGCCAGTGACCTCAGATCACTGTGGTCCCACTGACAAGAGAAGTGCTGCATGTTGCTAGCAGATGGCTCCCTCAGCATACAAGGAAGTTTTGGCTTTCTCTCAGAAGTCATAGAGGCAGATGCCACAAGTCATCTTTAATGGAGAGTGGAAGGAGTAGATGAAAGAGAAAAGGGGTTCTGGGTGTTTTATAACTTATATAATAAGATCTGAAACCCACATAGAAGTGTGCAGTTTTCAGTTAGGAATTCATGCTGACATCACTGTAATCTAGTTCTCAGTCATAGGCTCACAACTTCAAAACTCTGCTCTAAAAGGAAGCAGTATTGTTCCTGTATTTCTCTATTGCATCCATGCATCTCATCCTTGAAATGTAATCTTTTCCTTTTTTTTTGTAGTCTTAGAATATTAACATACAAATGACATATCCTTACTCATCTCCTTTAAGCTTGGCTTAGCACAGCTAATGAATTCTGGGGATTCTAAGTGTAGCTAATGCTGAAGAGGCAGTGCGAGAAATAGAGCAATTAACTAAATATGTGCAAATTGCGGTGTCTCACCTACTGAGCAGGAGATTAAAACTGGAGACAACCTATCATAATTTACACTATCACACATCTTTCTTCAGCCTCTTGGAAAGCTAGATGTACTCACTGTCAAAATGGGATCAGTGTTTCAACCCTAGAGTCTACTATATCCACCCACATGGTATTTTCTGTGAAACAAAATGTTTTAATCTGTAAAGTATATCTCAACAAGCTAGATTCCCAGTTTATTCAAGTAAGTTCTGAAAACTCAAATGCAAACCCAGAAAGAAAGCCAATACATATAGAAAATACTAGAAGATCCATCTCACTGGATTTATTCATTGCAATAATAGCAAATCATGAAGCATCTCTTCTGAATCTCATATTCTAATTTTCAAAGAGACAATCTTCTGAGAGCATGTTCAAGCTTTCCAGCTGTCCTCAGTTAAAAGTATGTAAAGATCTTGATATTTATTGCATACTTTATCTGAAGCATCAAGGCGTAAGGCAATGCTTGAAGTCTGATAAATGACTTTTACTGATACGTTTATGGAAAGGTAGCTGCTTTGGAGTTCACACTGAGTGATTTTGGCCTGCAAAAGTAAGGCAGAGCACCCAGCTCTTGTATCCTCCTTGAATCTAGTAATAACTGAAAATGAGTTACATGGAATATAATTCTGTGAAGCTATCCCTTTCTGGAGGCAGTGGGGCACTGTGGGTATCACTGAAAAATGAATCATGGCTCTTATACTTCCAGATGATTTGATACTGATTGTCTATCTTCCATCTTTCCACTCCGCTTCTTCCTCATTTCTTGATTAATTTCTGAAAATGCTTACATTTTTCACAGGATCAAAGGGATTAAGTAGGAGAAATTCTAATCAAAACCATCCCTGGAGCTCAACTCTAGTAATTTTACCATACTAATTCTTTCCTTGCCCTTTTCAGATTTTTCTGTAACTTCTATTATTCTGTCTACATAATCCAAGATTTAAGGAGCAGGGCTTAGCTGCAATGTGAATTTACAGCCAGAAGTTTTCAGAAGCTATTTCACTGGCTTACAGCATTATGTTAGATAAAGAAGTTAAAGTTGGTTTTACAGAAAAATTACCAGTTAAACCATGAAGTTTAACTGTTAGTGTTAGGCTGTTAGATTATTCTGTGCATAGATGCATCCCACTTTCTTAGCTAACACAAGTTAAGTATTGAGACAATTGCTACCAGCTGTACAAGAGGTATAGCTGCATCAGCCAACAGGGGCTGGATATTCCCAGGCTAGAACTAGGGCTGGCCTAGGGCACAGGAACCCATGTTGTTCCAGGGCAGTGGAACACTACTCAACACCTGAAAATGTGGTGAGGAGGAGACTGTTCATGAATGCATTGTACAAAACAGGTGCAACTACAGCATGTAATTGTGGTTTGCAAATAAGTTGCAAAGCAGCTGTTTTGTATTAGCAAGGGAATGGAGAAACTTGTTTAACTCCTCCCATCTGGATGATTTCTTGTTAGTAGAATACTGGAGAAACAAATTATGCAGAAGAAATAAAAAAAATACTAAAACAATAGTAAAATAGAAAATAGCTTCTGCTTGAGACAGGAGAATACGATTAACATTACATAATCTAATGATCTAATTAACTAAGACTAATGAGTTTTTAAAGATGCTCTTATCATTGGAAATAATATTGTCATTTTCAACACAGATCAATAGAAATTTAAACTGAAAATTCTGTCTCCCTTATTTTGAAGCAATTTTGTTTTTTAAAGTACACCTCAAACAGTAACAGGACAAAACAACTTTGTAAACTGTACAATTGGAAAAAGAGCTTGAAAAATGTCTAAACCGTTCAAGATTATTAATTACAACAGCATAAAGTCCCTCCCAAAGAGACAGTTCTAGATTATTACCTTCTTTCTAGTTTTCAAAATATACAGTAGGTGATTTTAAGCAGTTTCATATCGATCACTTAAAAAGATGGAAATAATGCATTTTAAAATAGCATAACAGTAACACCAACACTAAAAATAAATCTTCCTGCTTTATTCCAGTGCAATCTTTATCCTTCTAAACCTTAAACTATTAAAAGTGTAATGAAAAATGAAGAAGAGCAGAGGCAGGCAGAACTTTCTAAAACATCAATACTCACCGTAGAATAGAGAGACGATGTGCTGGAGACAAGTGATAACGAGGACCCATGTACTTTAAAAAAATGAAAACATAATGAAATATTGCAAGCATAGAACACCCCCAATAACTCAATAAGCTCAATTACTATGCATCTTTTTTAAAATGAGAACCAATTTTCCACAAAGAACAGTTATTATGAGTTACCAGTATAGAAAAGCTCTTGATATTTTCTCTTTTTCTCTTTTTTTTTGACAACAAATCATCTTATAAATACACTCTTTGTAGAAACCAGAAATTGAGTTGTTTATGTACCTGTCCAAAGCTGAGCAAACTGATTTTTAATAAGAGACTGTTCTCAGCAAACCAGTTCTCATTCCCTAGGATGAACTCTAAGGGTCTTCTCAGTTGGTTTCTCCCTTCAGCACAGCACAGACCAGTGCATTATGGCATTTGTAGTTTCTGTGAAGGGGTTAATGCAAGATGTAGTGACATACTTCCACTAATCATCAGCAGAGTCAGTCGCAAGAGCACTGAGTGAAGATGGGAAGACTTGACCTCAAGTTTTTCCTGACCTCTCTGAAAATGGGAAGTGAAAACTGTGACAAAATAGCCCCTTCTGCTGCTGGTGACTCTCCTGAGAATAGACACTCTAACAGGGAATTTTGCAGGAGACCATTTATTTCTTTAATACTTTTCATTTTTGTTTCACATGAAATGTGTTTAATTTTCCTGCTCTGCTGTTCTCAATATACTGTTTTGCTTAAATAGCTCTCTATTTGGCACGTGCCTGCATACCAAACTGACAATATAAAATACTTGGATTAGCTGAATAGACTTCAAATCCAATTTTGTAGCTATGTAATTATTTACAAAGATATGGTCATCACTGATGTCCTATTGCTTTCAGTCTATCCCTGATTTCCAATCTCTGGTTTTAAACTCTTATCTAAGCTTCTTTCCGTCCTTGCACTCAGTGGCTCTATCCATTACCTGACTTGTTTCACTAAAACCTTCCTTAGAACTGCTATCTTGAATAAAAGACATTTGTCCTTTCTACAATACAATCTAACGTGATTCTCTAATGACCATGAACTGCTTAAAGCTGTTAATTACTGCTGCACAGTATTCACTTCTATTTACTCAGGTTGATCACGGTTATCCACTCCAGCTGGATATGAGACGTGAACAGTGAAAAAGTTTCATCAAAGTCACTGATGACAGATTATTGAAATTCTAGTTTTAATACCTCCTTTTTAATGCACAACTGTTTGTCTTGTTTTCTCTATTATTCGTCCACCACTATCTTTGACAATTCCCCCTTTCCTCAGCAAAGGCTGCATAGCCACCTCTGTCCTTGAATTATGAGATATGCTTCCATGCAGTCAGCCATCCTCTTTGTACTGACAGCTCACGGCTTAATCTGTCCTGCACCCTACTGCTCGTATTACATACCCAGATGTCTTCCTGACACATCATCTAAATTGCAGAAGAATGAATAGAAAAGTAAAAGTGTTATTTGTCCGCTATTTCACCCAGGACTTCTTTTTCTCCTCTTTATTTCTTGACTGTGAGCTTTGGGGGCAGAGGAAAATTTTTAATTTTCTTGTTATAAAGATCATTTGTATTGTTATCATTTAGCAGTAAGCAAGACAGAAGAGATGATGTTCGAGAATGAAGCTCCATTAAATTTTACATTTTTAAAATGAAAATATGTGAGAACTTTGTACTTAGGGGAATTCTGCAAATGATCAGATTTAATAGAAATGTTAAGCAGAAGAAAATGTTATCACACATTTAATCACGACTTGTTAAATTCTCTGTGGTTAAAAAAAAAGACAACAAAAGAAAACCAACAAATAATCTTTAAATTCTAGGTGTTGTGCATAGCACTAAAGAAACCAGAAAGACTAATCTCCAAAAAGAAATTAGATTAAATAGAGGTCAGATTAAATGGAAGAATTAGAAAAGTAAGATGGTGGTATTAGAATTTAAAAAAGAAAAAAAAAAAAAAAGGAAATGCAGATGTAGGACTATGAAAACATTAAATCACAGTTAAGATATGCTCAGAGACTTCAAATTTGGATACAAAAAGAATAAAATAATTTTCCAAGAATGGCTACCTTTCCCTAAAATTTTCTGGGCCAAAAGTAAAGTACGTATATAGGAATGATTACTCTGTATTACGAGGGAAATATCTGTCTGTGCTGTAGGGTAAGGAAGTACTGTCAGTCCAGCTCAAAAGAACACAAAGTTATTTATAATAACTATAATAATAACTATAGTTATTTATTTATATTTGTTTATATTTATTTATAATTAGAAAATTATTTAAGCTTTCATGTTGTAGAAGAAATATTGATGATTTTGCGGCCTATTTGGTGATTCAAATAATAATTCAGTCTTACCTTCTTCCATGCTGTCCCTGAATGAACCCGAATGACTAATTGCACGTGGTCTCTCTTCTAGGGATGTAGCACTGCCACACAGTTGGGAGTCATCATACAGATCAAAAGAAGTATCTTGTGCCGGGATGCTATTTGAACGCATCATACTGGGTCCGGGAAGGTTAAACTGAGACAGGTTGGTTGGACTCACTGGAATACAAAGCTTTATTAATGAAGTATATTTCCATTAACTGAATTCTGGTTCTTAAAAAAATTGTTATTAGGGACTAGCATGGTTATGTGGATTTTACACTGCTGAGAAAATAACAAAATGCATTTATTCCAATATCCAAAGCTATACGGAAAGGGGAAGAAGATGATTTCCAAGGAGCTGGAGTTACATGAGTGTTCCTGAAAAACACATGTAACACTAATGCTGGTGTCTGAATAAACTTGCTTACTTTGACTTAGTGCTTAAAAGAAGCAGCTGCCTATTCAAATCCGATCAAACTATTGCTTTAGATCATTCACGATGTGCCTGAAGTTTTGCTATGAAAACCAGTTATTCAGTGGAGCTGTGATAATAGTAAACAGAGAAGGACATCAACAAAATAAATTAAGCAGATCTTATTACTCTCTGATGTGAGTGCAAGAACTATGAACTACGAAAGAAAAGAAAGATAATAGTAAGAAGAAAACTGATAGAGTGAGAAAATCACTGCTTAAAGAGCACTGTGTCTTCAACTACTGCAAGTATATGGAAAAAATTCAAAGTAGTGGTTTACTTAGGCAGCATCCAATTTCATTTTCAAAATTGGGTTTGCTCAACTTCTTTTCCCCATATGTAATAAAGACCAATATTTTTAAGGGCAATCAAATTGCTTTTGAGTGACTATAACCTACAAATGTCATAAGCTGTGACCGAGTGACAGAAGTATAAATACTTCACCGGCTGCAGCAAATTCCACAGTAAGGATCTAAAATACAACAGCTCATTGTGAACCTAGGTTTGTGTCTAGTGCTGTAAAAATAAAGGGTTTTATATCAATCATTAAAGAATAAATACATTTATTAACTAAACTAGATTTGAGTTATAATAACTTGAAGAAATATCTAGAATAATTAAATCTAACTCTTGACCCGTAATCAAATAAAACTAAAGTGTGATTCACATCCTGTAATATTATAAGGATTAAGGATAGAACACTGATTGGGTCCAAAGCAGCTGTATGTAGGTCCACACATGCACTGGAATGCCTAGAAAGACCTGTCTCAAAACAAGCCTGTTTACGGGAAGAAAAACAACGTTTAGCATCTGGAATGAAATCCACTAAACTCACTAGAAAGAATCCTAATGCCTCAGATAGGCTAAAAGACGAGCAGCTCTGAGCTAAAGGCAAATTTCCAGCTCTGCCTTCGATTTTCCCCTCCTTGGGCAAATCACAGAAAATTTTTGCTTTTTTCTTGTAAACAAAATAAGAAGTATCCTCATCTACTCCATGAAAAATGTTGTTTCACTTTATTAATGAAATACCAAAATGTGGTGATAGAGCAATCTAAATACATTACTGAATTTAATAAAATAAATATGAACAACTGGATATTACGACATTATTCTGAAATGGGAGAAACAGTGAAGGGAAATAGCATTTACCCAGGTTGGAAAAGTGATATTTTCCAGTCGCAGATGTAGACATAGCTGAAGGAGAAACAAGTGGGGACTGACTGCCAGTGTCCTGCAGGCCTCCAGTGGAATGGGAGCGTAGCCACTCCTTGCCTTCTTCCTGACTTGTTTGCCGGGATGATGGAGTATATCTGAAAAACCACAGCTGACAAGCTCAAAACAATGACAAGGTGGTGGTTTAGAAAGAAATGAATGTGTCATAAAAAGCCTTTTCCAGTTACAGAAAACCAAACCCTTAGAATGCATCAAGTCTAGTTAGTCAAATGATTACCATCAGGAATTTTACCAACGTAATGTTTACTGTCTTACAACACAAAAAACACCAGGCTTAGTTTCCCTTCTGTTTCACCCCCCTCCCCAAAATAGCATTCCCTTCATTTTAAGAAATACAACGATAAACCACAGAAAACAGCTGACAGGAAAGAACTTCAAAGTTAAATGTAGTGTATAGGTTGATGCAAAAGCTTGGGAGCTGCATGTCTAGAATGGGCAATGGACAAACTAGAAGCCAAGAAAGGTGAGTAGCTGCTTACAAAATGACACCTGGCATATCTCATGGGAAATTGATTAGATGAAAGGAATGAAACAGATCAACAGTTCTGAAAAAGCAGATTGCATTGGTAATGACAACCACTAATGTTCACAGTCATGGTCTGCTGCTCTGAATGCTACTTGGCACTCTGTCCTGCCCCAAACTGCAGGGAGGGAAAGGGACAGGAAAAAATGGCGATTAGCAGAAAAAACTATTCAGAAAGAAGTCTGGAAATCGAACAATTCATCTACTGCTTCCCACAGCAATCCAATAAAACATGCACAACTGCCACATGGGCTAAGAAGGAGTAATGGTAACTCACTGCTTCACTCTTTTATAGCTGAACTGGAAGAAAGGCAATTCCAGCAGTGGTTAAAAAGTAAAATGCGCAGGCAGAGCGGATCTTAACCAAGAGATTGATTTCAGCATTGTCTGCAATAGTTTGCTTCACTCAGCACAGTCGCCTGCTTAAAAATGAGCATGTTCTTCACCACTGTCATGAGCCATCAGTGCTCCCCAAACAGCAGAGCTGAAAGGGCTTTTGATATTCTGGCCTCAGGCCTGTGAGGCAGGAGTATTTCTGCTTAGAAAGCAGATTGAATGAACATGCAAGTTCCCATGTTGTGCTTGGGGTTTTGTGCAATATTTTAAGGCATTAGAACATCTTGTTCTGATTAAATATTTACCTCCTTTCTTCTTTCAAAAAATGGCTATGATGTTTGCTTCTAAATGTGGTATAGAAGAGTTACCCAATGGTTATCAGATCAGAAAGATGGTAAAATGAGAATTCAGGATCTGGGTTTTGGTCTGGGATCTCTGCACATTGAATCAATCTGACATTTCTTCTAGGATAACTGATCAGGCTTGCATGCCTATAAGTTGTTTCTCCATTTCACTTTCAGCTTTCAGCCACCATTACAATCTGTCAGCCACAAACCTCATCATTCCATTGTACCCTTTCAGGGTCCCTTTTATGCCTTTTTCATATGCTCCACCTTTTCCATTCTCTCTCAATCCAAAATGATTGTTTTGGGATAATGGGAAATTTGATTAAATACTTTTAAGGAGAGGGTAGTGCAGAAGAGCAGAAGGTGCTAACTACTGACAACACTTTAGCACAATCTTTAATAATAAAATACTGTTATTTATAAAGAACTCATGAGATTTCAGTCATATAGTTTCAACAATTGGAAGGCTGTAGAGTGTCTCTGTGTGTGTATGTATATATATACCTTTGCTTGCCAAGTCTACTAGCTGGACTAGGGCCATAAAGTGCCATGCCTGATAAATTACTACTGATTCCCTCTTTTAAAAATGGAGCACAGAAGAAAGCAGATGACTTCTGTTTTCTGTGTTGAAGATGGCTCTAATTAGTGGGGAATTAGTAGCAGAATGGGACTCAGTATTGCCATGTACATACCAAGAATAGTAGTTGGAGCAGGGATCATTTTATACTTACAAATCTTGGAGAAAAGAATTAGAGTTTTCTGGATTTACCCTCCAACTCAGATTGCATGAGTGTTTGCATTTAGAGTTCAAGTTCAGATCCACCTCTTAAATTTTGTTTTTCTTAATGTTTTCAACAACTAGTCCCACTGAATTGCAAAGGCACTTTGCTCTTTCTCCAGGATTGAATATCCTTTAAGAATCATCTCAAAAGGAATCTTCTTAATTTTATTCAATTTCCAAGATATATCCAGAAGGGATATTTATGCACGAGGCAGACTTGGAAAGACAAAATCCATTGTTAAAATCTATGAGTTTTGATTTGAATCTAAATACAAAGAACTCTGTTGGGAACAAGATGGACAAGAGGAAAAAGAAAGGGAAAGACAGTGTAGGAAAAATTACAGTAAAACAGAGAAGTAACAGTCATGCTCAAAATATATATACCTTAATCCCTTTTTGGGTAGTGTATTTCTGTCAAGGTGCATGCTGTTAAAACAAAAAAAATCCCTAAGGACATATAGAAATATGACTGTTCAGAATTACAGATTTAAAGGTCCAGATACGGGTGCAAAACAGAACATGTACTCTCACCATTTATTTTCCAAATAGACAAGCTCTGAGCTGGGTCAATAGTAATTTGGAGACTGCCCAAGTCATAAAGAAGTCCTTCCCTATCACTTCTATCCTTCTTACAGCTTCACCCCACAATCTGTGCAAGAATCATATGGTCACAGTATGAATCTTTATTTTTCACAGTTTCCTACGATGCACCAACAGTTTTTCAAAAGAAATGAAGGTTGTGGCACCTGCTAGGAGACAGCATGGCCTTGCCAGAAGCCAAATGACAGCTCAGCTTGAAGAAATACGTGCCAAACATACAGACCTTTGGCTTTCTGTTGCTATGGGGCTCACATAGCTAAGTCATGTTGTGGACAATGAAGAGCGGCACTGCGACAACGCTATTCCATATTCATGCATAAAAATCTCAGGGTGGCTGGTTATCAGAGATCTATGGCTGGCATTTTCCTAATTCAATTTCCATCACCATTACAGAGCTGTCTGCAAGGGCACTCACTATCCTTCCTTCAAACAGAGTGCAGTTTGGGCATTTCCTCAAAAAGACTTAGAAGATCAGTCCCTGACTAGTATGGGCTGAACTTGAGCTTGTTATCATCAATTAAATATGGCAATGCTTTTTCCCTTAAGAGTATAATGTAGTCTCACCGTATGGATTAAATTACGAAATGGCTTTAAGAAGGCTTCTGTATTATATATCACAATCACACCTCTTAGAGCAATGCGAACTTAGGACCATACTTCCTATCTAAGAAGACTCTCACTCTGTTACTAAAGGTCAGTTCCTGTTGCATCAGAGATGCTGGGTACTTTCATGTCACTACCTTTATCAAGGTAGGAAAAGGCAGTAAAATACTGTTGGAGTTACCATTATGGTCAGTCTGATGGCAGTAAACCACCTTCAGCTTAAGGAACACTTACAAACAATTTTCATAGTTAATCAGGGCCTCACTTGCATGGGGAGTCAGCAAACTGAAGGAACTTAGCAGGATGTCAGTACTGGCCTAGTGGTCCGGGTGACAATAGCTCTGACAGAGAGAAGACTTAATTTTCAGCATTTTGCTCCTGAAGTAACTAACAGGAATGAATAATAACTGGTAGAAAGAGAACATCATTATGAATGCATGATTCCTGTATTTTTTAGTTCTCTACAAACAGGAATGAGACCTTGATATTCCTTCATGTATCTTTATGCATCTCCAAATCTCAAAACAAATAAACATGATCATAAGATAAACAGCTCCCACAAAGATTTCAAATACGTTAAAAAATATTATATTTTCTAATATTTCTTTAGTTTGAAGTCCTATATATTTAACAATAATCTATATCACATTATCTAATCAGTCATTCCTCCTTTAAATCAATCCAAAGTTGTGTATTGAAACAAGCCATGTACACAGGTAAGAGTACCATAGCGTTCTGCTGAAAAACTTTCGAATTCACATGCCCAAATGAAATTGAGGTGAATATTCCCAAACAAAAGTATGGAATTACTGCAATTGCATAAGAGTGAATGTATAAAACATTCATTTTCCTTTTTAAGATACTAAAATTTACAAAGGCGATCCTAGATTTTAGTTAGTTACATGAAAATATTAACCAGGGTACTATGTAGTTATTTTTTCAAACCCATAAGTGGCCATATGTTTTTAGTATCTGAAAACACTGTCTCCCCAAAAAGCTGGGTATGTTACTGGTACAGAAACTAAACTTCTTGTAAATGGAACTGAACTGCAATATCCAGAGATCCCCTTTGAAGACAACTCCAGTCTCAACCGAGTGCCCTAAATTCCTTTAAAGATATGAACAAAAAGTCCTTCCTTTCCCAAAAGAAGCATTGCATTCATAGAAATCTGTTTCTGGCTCAAAAGAAATAGGAGCCACACACCACTATTAAATGAGGCTGAGAATTTGCCACTCTTCCTAATGTCTTTCTTTGCCATGTCAATTGCCAAAATTACTCTTGCAGAAATATACCTGTAACTGTAGGCTGAAATGATTGATCCCACCATCTATCCATTCCCTTCATTTATTTTGCACTGCTGCACCCATCTGCAAGTTCTCTTGGGAGAATCCCCAGGGAGTCTTACAGTTTTTGGTTCCTTCTCCTTGGTGTTGACTTCAATTTGGGAAAGGCAGACAATGGCCATAATGAAATATCTTTGGGCTGTATTTAACTGTTGCAGAGCTGCTATGGAATAAAATAAATTATTGCAAGCCAAGGAACGCTGAGGGCAATCTAGGATAGCCAAGCTGATATGGGACTTACAAATGAGTTTACATGACTGGCTGAGCACACCAGAAAATCTGATACATGATGCACTGTTTCACACCTTTAAAATCACAAAACCATCAACTCAGCTGATAAGTCATAACAATTGAAATCTTCAAGTGCTTAAATGGGTATCAATGCATATTCATGGTTCTCAGAACTGAACCATGTTCTAACGAAGTAAACCAAAACAAATCAATCATGTAATTAGAAAATACTTCTAATTCTGCTAATCTTGAAATGCAGCCATATTTGCTGATGTAAAACTGCACTGTAAATTCCTGTATTTCTGCACTATTTGTGCATCTGTTGCTGTCACTAAGACCAACCAGGAAAAAAAGGCAAATCTATAATATTCAACAGCAATTAAGTATTAAGCTAATTACTAGTGATGACTACCCATCGAAAATTTTATCATTTAAACCAGTGTTATTTCACCAATTAACTCCAGTTGAGAATTTTATTTTAGAGTGCACAGAACTATTCCGTGTATTTTAAACACTCTAAATTGATGTAAGCTGAAATACAAGTGCCCTTCCAGACTGTGAGTTACACTGCAATAACAAAAGAAGTAGACTTATCTAAATAAAAGCTGCTAGTGCACAACTGGAAAAGGCCCTGAGGGAGATGCAAATTTTGCTGGAAAAGAATCTTTTTTTTCAGTATTTACTGAATATATTTTCTGTTTATTACAGTAGAAAAATCTTTGTGGAATGACATAAAAATTGGCTGGAAGAGACTCTGATGCTGTACAATTCAGCAGTTGTCAGGAGGCCTATGTTTGCCATTGCCTGGTGAGTATCCTGAAGGGCTGTGGGCAGTGCCCCCAGAAGGTCTGAGACCTGCTAGGTGTGCGTGAGCACATGTGGCGGAGACCTTGTAGACTTACTGCTTCTATGGCTAGTGGCTATTTTCTTGAAGGTAGCCAAGGGCTACTACCCTTAGCAAGATACCCATGCCTTGAGATTTTCATCTAATTTTCTGTGTTCTTTCAAAAAAGTAGTATGGGATAACTACTTTATAAGTCTTACAAGGGGATTGGAACTAGATGATCTATATTAAAGGTCCCTTCCAACCCATGCCATTCTATGATTATATGATTCCATGATACATCAGATTATAGATCACTGAGACAGTGCTTTATCCTCCAGAAATGGCATTACAACTCCTTAGACACCCTTTCATCACTCTCTATTTTGTATTTGTGAAAATATATTGTGCTTTGTTATATCCCTTCAATCTAACAAACAATTGCTCACTATTCAGATAACTCTTTTTCAACCTGGCCAAGCACCTTACTTTATTCCCTCATTTGTTTATGAGAATGTCATTTGAAATAACACATGAAAATTTACTAAGTTTCAGATTTCTTACTGTAGTTACCAATTCCTATCCTTTAATCACAAAGCCCAGAATTATTTAAAAGGATGGTAATGACAGACCCCATGCTATCTGCTACTTAATCTGTTTTAATGTCCTCTTTCCAAGGACATAAAGTCAAAGAGGCCTTGCCCACAGTCACCTCCATCCCACCCTTCCTCATCATTCCCCTTACTCAGTACATGCCCTTTAAAACCTCTTCTTCATTCCTAGAAACTGCAGGGCCAATTCAGACTCTGTCTGAAGCAGGGAACTGAAAAGTTCATCAGACAACTGAACTGGAGATGTCCCTAAGTAATATTTAACCTTTTCATTCACTTTTAGCATGCATGCCATTAGTGATGCTTAGCTATCAAACTATGATCAGTAATTCGAGAAAGTAAAAAATAAATTTACTTGTATATTTTTTATTAGTTCTCTCTTCTCTTCCACCTTTCCCTATACTTTCTGTGCAGAGAATGTATGTGGCTTGCTAAGTCTGTCACTTTTTACTTTGGTCTTTCTGATCTTGTCCCTACGTTATGTTAGTATATCTCACTGTGCAGACTGCTCATTCAGTCTTGTGCAAGCTCTAGAGTGACCAAAGGATCACTCTATGACTCTAGGATATAACCTGGGTTCCCGCACAATGGCTTACAAAGGAAAAACCATACAATACTTTGCGAAATATATCTGCTGCTAGCATTGCAAAATAATGCTTTTGTTTTGAGGAAATACTTTCCAGCATGGAGGTTTTGCTTTATAAAACATCTCAGAAATCACACATCACTTGTAAAATATCTTTTAGAAAAATAAAACTGCAAAAACCCTACTGGGGCTATAATTCCAGAATGGACACCCTTTTCTCAAGGTGCATTTGCTAAGTTTGAGGTCAGATCAGTATGATAAATGTTTCTCTCTCGACATAACCATGATTTCCCCATACGGACAAATCTGAATCTTACAATATTGCCAAAGGCAAAGTATTTGGAACCACTGAAATTAAGTCACTGAACAAATACATACAGGATTAGAAGCAGAGGTTACTCAGGAACTTATGCCAAACCATTAACATTTCAAATGTGATGTTTAACATCCCCTGCATAAATATGATCTTTAGCATAAATTCACCACTCTTCCACATCATCTTATTAACTTCACCATCCATATACACAGTCATAAAAATCAGTGGAAAGTTTTCTGATCTAAATATTGATAATTAATGTTCTGAGAAATATTTGGTTGATGGCATACAAAGCAAATTGCTATTAGAAAAATTAAAGGCACAGTGCAAGTCATGAAATCACTCATGTATCAGTGTACTATTAACTGCAAGATTACATTGGTATATACATATATAGAACTGTAACGATGTTAGTTAGAGGTGTGATTTGAGCTGATACAGTAATACTTATGAAGGCAAAATAAGAGAATGAAATGTGTGGAGAGTTTCCATCTAGATTTGACCAAAAGTTATCTAGTTTTGTTTTTTTTTTTTTGTTTTGTTTTGCTTTTGTTTTTGTTGTTGTTGTTTGTTTTCCATGCTGCTTCACTGAAAGTGAAATCTTTCCATTGGAAAGTCTTGGTATTGAATAATCTCTGGTTTAATACAAAGGAGAAAAGCTCTCAACAGTCTGTTTTCCAAATGTACACAAATTTTTTTTCTTTCTTTTAAATAATTGTGCATTTTCCAAACAACTAGTTTTACCCTTAAAATGTTTTAAATATTTCTGACTCACTATAGTTTTCTTTTTTGAATCAGATGCTGCATACATATTGAGAACATTGAATTTTCAATCCTCATGTCAGATAAGAATTTCATTATCAAATCCTGGAAATTTTCGCAGGATGTGAAAACTACTGACTGCCTACCAACGCTTATTTTGTCTCCTTTACAAAATTTGAGTAAATGTTCCACAAAAAATAAGTAAAATTATAAAAAAGAAATTTTCTCTCAGGGTGGCTACACCATTTGCGTTATAACTTAAGTGGTAAAGCAGAAGTCTTTCACAGAGCAAACAGGGGAAAACCCTGTCCATCTGTTCCAGATGAAACTCCTGTTTTCTAAACAACATTCCTGCAAGGGAAACTGTATTTTAATGTCTGTGTAATGATTATCAGGTAAGGAAAATCGGTCAGGGCTGGATACTTTAATGTGTGGTCATCTGAAAGCAGGGACCCTCCAGCTCTGCCCCTGCACTGTGCTTGTGGGAAGAAAACTGCTGGGGTCCCACATTTGTGGTGCAGGTTTGTTAGCTTGGGGGCAGTGAGACAGCTGTGGAGCTTCTGAATGCTGGGAGGGAAGGCAGAACTGGCATGCAGGACTCACTGTGTGGCCCTTTAGATAGATATGCCTTTAGTTAGACAATGTTCCCTTTTCTCTGGTTCTTCTCCAGAACAAGGGAACAATAACAAAAAAACCCCAAACAACTCAAGATAGAAAAAAGTCCTTGTAAAACCTCAAAAGGTGGTTGACTCCATATCCAATGCCTGCAGTAGCTTTCAGCTTTCTTTCCTTCCTTTGATCCTTTTCTACATATAGGACTAGACTGCTAGTTAAACAGTGTCCCTTTAGGAAAATGGATGCAGGCTTCATTTTTTTGGCTCCTGTCCTTTTGCCTCTCACTGGTTTTGTGGTCACTGTATCTATAGGCAAGCTCACCTTTCCGAAAGAGTAGATCTGACGCTTCCCGTCCTCATGAGCAGGCTCTGAACCTCCTGAGTGCTTGTTGTCAGTCCAGAGAGAGAGCCATGATGGCTAAGAGGAAGGTCAATAGACTCGGAACTGGTGTGCAGGCTAGTCATGGACTGGTAACTTGGTGTGTCCTTACTGCCCGCTGAAGAGCTGCTCAGGTTTGCAGCCCACACAAGAGCACCTGATGTGAAAGAGTGCACTGAGGCGGGACTGGAAGCCAAGGAGTGACTTAAGCTTACAACATCTGCATTTAAGTCCGAAGGTTTACTGAAGAGGGGGCTGCTGCTACCACTTTGCCCACCTGCACTGCCCATGCTGCCTGTGCCCGAGGACGGCGATTCCAGGCTGCCTTGCCGTGCCAAGGTGGTACTAGGGCTGGGCATTGCCGATGTGGGTTTCACACCTTCAGTACTGGGTGCAGAGGCAGCTTTACCACTTGCCTTGGCACCAAACAACCTAAATGTAAAACAAATAGCTTTAGAGAAACCGATAGCCACATTAAACATTCATGGCGTAACATCCTAAGAGCCAAACGACACATTTTAATTACTGCTACTAAAACCATGCCTACCTAGTTGTTCAACGGCATCTCAAAATTAAATTCACTTAACCATATCATAATAATCAGGGTTTGTTTCATTAGCAACAGCTATTATTTACTCCTATTCAGATGTGCTCTTTGCACATGCAGACCCTCCCAGAGAGAGGGAAAATAAGCACATTTTTGTCTTATTATTGCATGAACAGATTACACTTTCACCCAAATTCAGGAATTTAACATTCCCACAGTCATTAGGCTTTTAAACCTCTTGCTTCTCAAATCTGCTAAAATGATTGCAACAAACACTTGCAAAATCCTTCAAAGTTTAACTAACATCTGAGTATTTCTGTAAAATTTTCCTTTGTTGCTCTTGTGCAGAGTTCCTCTTGTGGTCCCTTCAGACAGAATAAACTGCACCAGAGCTAAACATGCCCCATTTGTTTCCAAGGGCAGTCCTGGCAGAGGTGTATTTCACATAATTGCTCCCAGTAATTATACAGAAGAAATTGTCCACAGCGACGATGAAAAAGTCCCACAATACTCTAAAACTGTTGAAATAAAGGCCATGTGATGATTAAATGTCTTACTGAAAATGCATTAAGCTTTAGTTAAAGTGCAGCTCATAAATTAATGAGAAATAAATGCAAAGCTTATCGTGATGTGAAAAATGCATGGCTAATAATGTAAGAATCTGTTTTACTTATTACCAAGCCCACAAAACCAAGCTGCAGCTCCTTCAGCAGCTGGAGATGCTGTTTCGGTAACTAGCCACCAGAAGGCAGACTTGGCTTTTTTTTTTTTTTTTTTTTTTTCCAGCAATGGAACTGCTTCACCCAAAAGTGCATGCTGATTTTCACATCCCAAAACATTACAGTAGGGCATTTCCAACTGAAATTTAGTTTTGATTAATGTTTTTGAAGAAAGACATGAGATAGCTGCTTGGAAAATCAAACTCTTCCAGCTGGAGCTGCTGACAATGTACAAGAAAATACTTCATTAACCTACAGAGCTCATCAGTTTTCTGAACAGGCTACACCACCTGTTCAAGTGACAGAACGTGCCTTAACAAGGTGTCTTATTTATGGATATATCAGAATATTGAGAAAGAACTTCTCATGTGCTTGAACAGTCATTAAGAACTTATTTTAGCTTTCAAACTATCATCATGAGAATGTACTTAAATTGGTCAAAGCTCAAGCAATAGCCACAGCCAAAGCTCAAGCTATAGCCATGTCATGTCTAGAGAGGTTTTTAGGCCTAAACAAATAATTGTGTTGTGGGAAGGAGTATTCCCTTTTTGCCTCTGTATTTGGTTCTCTGCTTATGGGAAAATATACTCCAAAAATCCTTTTTACCCACTAGACACTTGTTTGACACATCAAAAATCTCTCCTTTATCTACAGCAATACGAAGAATTCATAGAAAAGCGCATACCTTCGAAATGTGGGTGATGCAATATCTGGGTATTTGGATCCTGGCTGCCTAAGTCCCGGTGTGCCAGAGGCGCTTGCTGAAGTTGGGCTGGATTTTGGGGAACTTGACAGTGAGACACTCTCAGAATCAGACACGGCCACTTTTTCCTTCTCCTTATCCGTCTGATTGATGGTGACAGGACTGGACCGCCCGGACCCAATCTTGCTTGGCTCCCGCAGTTTGGTGGCAGCGGCGCCCGCAGACTTGCTGCTGACATTGGAATCGATGCTGCTGGTGCTGGAGCGGTGCCCACCTCTGCCTGGGATCCCAGTGCCGCTGGACTTAGATGGGCGAGGCAGGCTTCGATACTGCAGCGTTGTCTTCGAGTTCACGTGCAGAACGCCATCGTCCTGGTTCTGAGAACCGTCTAAGCTCGTCTTCCGTCCCGCGTTGGACTTGCCACCGATGGCTGAGGATTTGGGCATCTTCCCCAGAGTTGCCGATCCACTTGTGATAGTCGCTCCACTCGCAGTGATTATGGTAGAAGATCCCATCCCAGACTTCTTGAACCCGAAGGACCCAGTAACAGTTGATCGCCCAATACCAGAGGGAGGCTTCTTTCCTTCGTCACCACTGCTCTTCCCTGCATCTGATGGAGAGCGCTGAATGGAGGCTCCTTTCAGAGGAGTTTTCACTTTTTCTGAAGCTTTTGCATCATCTGTTTTTCCTAAGTAAAAGTATATTTGAAAAGGTCACTTGTGTTTGAAGCTGAAATATCTCCAAATCTAATTTTAATGCTATGTGATTACAATTCCAAAATGAAAAAGTAAACAGAAATACCATCTTAAAAAAGCAGATCCATTTAGGACTTTTTCAGTTCCCAATAAGCAGTCAGGATCAGGTATAATACTTCTAAGTAAGCTTTCAAGTATTAAACTCTGAAGCCCTCCTGAATATTTCCATATTTTATACATAGCAAGAAAGTGTGGATGTACAAAACACTCCAGGACGGACCATAAAAAATCTGATTTTCTGCTGTTTTGGTTTTCTTTTTCTATTAATGGTATTTTATATGTAAGAAATACTATTTGAAAGTAAAACACGACATGTAATTAACATTTCCTGAAGAATGACATTAATTATGAATGTAGAAATCAGTGGTACTTACTGAGTTCTTTGGTTTTCATCAATTACTTTTTTAGCTTATCACTAAATTTGTTCTTTTGTTAGCTACAAAAATTATCAGAGAGATTATGCTGTCATGGTACAAATCTTCTTGATCTATAATGATATCAATTATATGAGTTAATAGTTTTTGTCCTATCCTTAATGTCTTTTCAAGAGCCTCAGGAGAGGCTCTCCCAAACTGCCTACATGCCATATATTCCTACATAAAATTATTGTGACATTCAGAAAGGTTTAAATAAGACACTCTTCTATCTCAAAAAAGTGGCAGACAAAAATGCTATTTCTGTTCTTGTCTGATTTATCTCTAAGTATTTACTGTACACACTTAATTAGCCACAAAGATTAGGCATAACAAAAACATCAACTCATATTTAATTCAAGTGATTACAGAGTTTTTGGAGGTAGGTGGCCTGACTTTTCTTAATGAACTAAACTTTAACAAGGAGCAACAATTACAAGTCAGAAATAAATCCACTTGCATATTTGTGCAGTGCACATTTTATGCCACACAAAGACACACCAGGACACTGATCAGGCACTTGCACTGCAAACACACAGGCTACTAGTACATACTCAAGAAATAAGAGCCTCTATTCTGTGTTGCATAGTAGCAAGTTCAATTGGATCTTCCACAAAACAGAAGACCTGGGAAATTTATCTTGGCACGTGGCTACCTTGGTAGGATCTCTTTTTTTAGTTGCTATTATGAGGGTGTCACTGCTGCAACCACATGAGCACTGACTGCTGCAATGATCCTGAGTGTCCACACAAGATCAGAGGCTGACTAATAGCAGTTCCAAATTGCTAAGAAACAAAAGTGGCTCACAATAAGTTCATTCTGAGAAGTTCCTTATTAGTACAACTGAGGGTTAGTACACACTCATTAAATGTTTCATCGGGACAGGTCAAAAGTGCTAGAAAATGTCCTACAAAGGATTGATAGTGCTTTAGTAAAATGATAAATTAGAAGGTGCTAATTGATGGCTTCCACCAACTTTGGATTTTTTTGCTGCAAAAGTAGATTACAAAAGCAGCTATTATTCCTTAGAAGCTTTTCAGAAGATAAGAAGTCATCTAGAATAGAAGGAATTTTGTAAAATGAATAGTTTTAGAATTTTTATTTCTTAAAAATAGACTAGAAGATACCTACAATACATATAATGTGGCAATTTAGGTTTAGTTCAGAAACACTAAATTTGAGTCCCCTGGTTTGACCTTTAGAGGTTAAATCTTTTAAACTCAATTTTTAACCTCTTGTGATTTCTACACATATGTTCAGTATAGGTTTATTTTTTCTAGAGAATAATGACAGGGCAGAAATGAGTCCAAATATTTTTTTTAAAGAATTCCCTGGTAGATGTTGTGTACTGATATGATAATAAAATGTAATCACAGCTTATCTATACATGTTTGATTAATAACTTATTAGTCTGCAATGTAGCACACAATCTTGGCTTAGAATCAGTTGTGAGAATAACACAGTTTTTGATGTCTGCCACTCACTTATAACATCCATTAACTATTTTCAAGCCTTTAAAAAATCTTTAATGCTTATAAGTGAAGTGAAAGTATGAAGCTTAATTCTTAATGCAGGAAACTGAACTACAAAAATCTCCTACCTGGGGTCTTGAGAGCACTGGTCCCTGCTTTGTGCCTGGACTGAGTGGCTCCCACTTGTGTAGTCATGCCTCTCCTCCAGGATCCCGTCTGTGAGAGGGGTGCTTTCTGTCCCCCCTTCTCCGACTCTTCAGACAGCCCCGAGGGAAGGCCTTTCCACTTGCCACTGCTGTCTATGTTGCTGTCAAAATCTTCCTCTGGTTTCTTCAGCTCTTCAGTGCTGCCCCAAGTTTCGCTGTCTGTAACTGAACGCTTCTCCAAGTCTGTCTTCAGCTACAAGAAATTAGTATGGAAAACAGTCAGTTTCAGCACCTTCAGAACTTGCTGATTTAAGTTCCAGGAAGAGAGAAGAATAAGCTTGTTGCATTTGAACTGAGGGACATGGAAAACTCTTGTTTAAAATGTCTCCTATTTTGGGAAAGACGTTTTCCTCTTTATACTCTTATTTTCAGAAGAATTCAACTCTTCCCTTCATAGGCGAGCTGGTATGAAGTAAAACATAATTTACTCTCATCATCAGCTGTAACACCTTATTTATTATCATCTGCCTATGAATTTCACAGAAGAATTACTGTGCTGAGGGGTTTCAATAAAGCCTGACTGGGACGATCCCTAAAGATACTGCTAACCTCATTGTAGGCTGCTTTCTTGTTTTTATTTGCCTGCTGAAATCTTCTGCTAACCAAGTTAGAACCACTGCTCCAGCAGCACTGATTATGCTATGCCATCAGTGACAAAGCATAACATCTCTACTAACATTATCAGTGCTGCAGATGATGGCTTTTCTTCACATTTTCCTCCACTAAGCTTAATCATTTTGATCAAGAAAGTTGCTCTAGGTGCATCAGCCAGAAGAACAGCTTTTGCAAGCAGTACCCCACCAGGAGGGAAGGTAATCAGCTGGGCTCATGCTTGCTCAGAAACTCAGACCCACGTGGAAGATCCCAGGCGACCTAACAGTGCTGTGGCAGTTGCCTCCCCACAGCCCCAGGTGAAAGCAGCATGCTTCAGGGAGCAGCCCAAAATGCAGGCACCATATCAGCTTTGGAAGTGGCCTAAATAGAAATGCCAGGGACTGATCCTACCTCTGGTGTTGAGACTCACCATCTCTGTGCTGACAGGCTGTTTGTTGTCACCTTTCCTCCTCCGTTTTCCCAAAGCCTCCCTACCTCAGCCTCAAGCCTCACTGGCACATCACCATCCCAGTAGCCTGTTCTCTTTCCTCCTTCATCTTTACATTTAGTTTACCTACACCTCTAACAATGAAACCAGTGTGATTAGTCAGGTATCACTACTTATTGTGTGACAGCACTGTCCCTATACAGGCACCCTAAGCAGTCCTACAAACTGGATGGTGATCAGAGGAGAGCTATTTATTAGTCTGTGTTACCACAGCTCCTTCACAGAGACACCTCTGTTGTTGTTTCCTAGACACTGCTGTCATAAGAAGGATTAATACTGATTAGATAATCAGCGTAATCAGTAATTGTTTATACATTTTTCATTTAAAGCTTAGAAAACACAGAGGCACTCTCAAAATTTCATATCTGTTTTGGAGAGGCTTACACAGATTTGGGGTAAGGACTGTCAGGAAAAAAAGCCTAAACAAAACTTCTACACAAATATTACAGGGTCCTTCATATCAGAGTTTGTCTTGGTGCTATTTTCAAATGTGTAATGTTCCCAGAATTTTTCTCATAACTGAGCAGTTATGAACACATAGCTCTACATTTTTTGAAGCAAACTGCACCATTTCCAAGGAGTGACAAAAACAACGCTTTTTAAAAGCCTTTTTTTCACTATTACTGGACCCCAACAGCAACGTTAATCCTGTTTTAGTATGTAAACAACAACAAAATACACAATGTAAACCTCAGGTTATAGACAGCCTGCATTACTACAACCACGAGAAGATGGCAAAAGGGACCTCTGTGTTGCAAGATTATGTCCTGCACCTGGAGAACAGCTGGCAAAATCCTTAAATACTGTGCTTATCTCAGCTTCTGGCTCAGACTGCAGCCAGTCTGGAATACTCAGTTCTCTGATTAATCTGCTTGATGTGAAAACTAATAAAAGTCTGTTCATAGCTTTCATGACATAATGCAATGTTGGCAGAAAAGCAGTGTTTGAAAACATGCTGCTTTTATGTTTATCACAGAACAAAATGCAGCTAGTATAATGAGTATTTAGAAGATGAGTTCACTCAAGCAGAAAACCCAGAAAGAGTTAAATGGTCAGTCTGAGATTTCTCAGTGATGATGATGATGATAGTGCAGTGGAACAAGGAAGCCAGGACCCAGCTGGCTGTTACTATTGGTACGAAAAGAGAGAAGCAAATCTCCAGTTAGCAACCATGGGAGGACCTGACTGAATGGGAAAAGCAATGGTAAAAACTGAAGAATGCTGGCATCTGTGTGAGTACCATCTCATGAGTACAGAAGCAGCCTGAAACTCATTTCAGAGCTTCTATTGCAGATTAAGACCATCTCCATTCCCAGACTTCTCCATTGTCTGTGGGGAAATAAAAAATGTGTTCTCATATTGACACAGTCCACCACAGTCCACATCTACAAAATGGTTCTCTCAACTCCAGGCACTGGCTGCCTGCAAAAGTCTCTATGGAATTCAGGGTGTCAGTCTTGGCTCCTGGATTTTTGACGTGAAATCACTAGAGGCAAAAACTTTTCTCCTATGCCGAGTTTTCAGTCTCGAGGTTCCTTGTTTATAAACAGAAGGTGCCATACTGTTCTATCGGGACTAACTCTTCCCTTTTTTCTTGATTTTTCATGAACCAAGTCCTGTAAGCACCCCACATCACCTTTTTTATCACTTGAAATTTTAAGGTTAGCTAGGAAGAAATAGAAGGGTGTCTGGCACAAAAACTGTTCATTATCTATCTATCTGTCTATCCATTCATCCATCCACCCACGTATGTACATACTTACTTACATACCCAAATATATGTATCATATATAAAGCTTTATATAAGGTTATATAAAGATTTCTCAGAACTCTATTTTGACACTACATACTGCCAGCTTTCACAGCGTTGTGCAAAACTTGGATAAAAGGATCAGTGTTTGTGATTTAAAAGGAAAAAAAGAGTAATTATGAATCAAAAGTGACAGAGACCAACAAATCATGGGCAGCATTTCATCTGCAACAGGGAACCAAATAATTAAAATTTAAGAGATAGTTAAACATTTAATGTTTCCTTTGTGGGGCTAGGGAAAATAGGATTGGACAAGACTTCAGGAGATGTGTTGGTCCATAACCCTATCCAAAATACAAACTAACATCCAGAGACAGGACCTGAGCTGGTAAAATATAAATATTTCATTTGTTTTGGAGGCATTGTTACAAAGACTTTTTTGTTTATTTTTTAATACTGCATACCTGAGTGGTGTGGCAAGAAATAGCAATGGAAAACTACTTACCTGAGCATGAGCATTCTTTCTTGAAGAGGCAGTTATATTGGAGTAAGAGCTGACAGATGAGGTGGTGTTCAAATCATCTGTGCTGAGGTTGTCAAGAGTGTCACTGAGGCCACTACTAACTGAGCTGCTGTCATCCCAGCTGCAGTGAAAGAAGTACATCTACTTACATACTGTACCAATAGGAAGAAAGCATCTCAAAATCAACGGACAGCATTACTTATTTTTCAACAGGTTTACCAGAAAATTTTCACTTTTGTTTCGTAATGTACAGTGCATATTAGTTTTCAGACCTTAAAATTAATTTTTCACTCACTGACAAATGGTTTCTTGTTCAATTAATAAACAAACAGTTGCCTTTGAAAAAATTAACATCAGGTCTAAGCAAGCAAGGTAAGTCATTAAAACAGGTTGTTTCACGCTTCACTGTGAACACATTCAGTACACTGGCAGGGAAATCCATTAAATCTACCTGGTATTGCTAGCTAAATCATTATTAATAACCTGGAGAACACCTGATAGATTTCCAGGCTACAGAAAAATAGAAGGAGCATCTCTTTTGCAGCCTAATCAACTGTCAGTAGGAAGCCAGTATTTCCAAAAGTTTTATTTTCTTATCTTAAGCCTTTGTCTCATGGGAGCAATGCCATCGTAATAGGATTCCCTGACAATACAGTCACCAGAGTTGACAGAGAACATGTTATACATCTCTCAAGAAACACAGGCTGTCAACTCCTGTTTTGGGAGATTGAGGCAGAGAATGTGAATGGGTAAAAAGCCATTCTTACAGAATTGTCATCTATCTACTTTCACAAAAGATTTGTTTTCCCACTGAAGGGAGGTGGATTGGTATTTCTCAGACCCTTCTCCACACAACTGTTTCTCCATGCTATTACACTATGACCACCATGGCTCCTAACTTATTGCTGTATCCAACATTATAGCTGTATACTTCCAATTCTGCCACATTTTCATCTGCTAATCTTGCTTTGGGTTATCCCCAGTCCAGGGTTTTTAAAAAATCCACTTTGTGGATTTTCTCTCTCTCTGATAGTTTTAGCCATCTAAAAGTTGGGTATCTCATTTGATCTATCTGCCTTAGCACCCTTTCTAACTGAGAAGCCTCCAAAAGGAGGCAATTTATCCTATTTTAAAATATATCATAGATTTGCAGGATTAAGGTACATTTTATACCTCTTTCTCCCTCCTGGAGTAGAGGGTTGATTAAGCCTATTACAGACACGTAACCTTTGCAGAAACAAAGTTAGGTGACATGTTTAGTTACAATGTTAAAGTTCAAAAAACAAGAAAGGGTACATCTTCTGCTGCTGCCTATGTCACATTCTGCCTTTTAGGTCAGATTCTGTAATTCACACCCAGATTCTAATATTTAGCCCTAGAGTCTAGTTACATCTGAGTACTATTGCTACTAGTCATTCAGAGAATGCAAGGAAAATACCAATAAATTCTGTTTTGCAAGTTTCAATTAACTATTTCACATAAGTGTTTAGAAGGTCCTAGCAGCAGTGACAACGAATTGTGTGACAACAGAATGTGACAATAGAATGATGCACCAGAAAGTTCAGTGCACAAGTCGTGTATCATAGCAACTGCAGCAAGCATTATCTTCATTTTGTGAAAGGTAGAAAATCGCATTAGTAAGCTACCTCGGTGACAAGGTAAATGTATTTTGGAGGGCAAGAGTTTATTACAGTACTGTGCTTTCACTGTTAAGTACAATGACAATAAATAAATTCATCTTCTGCAACATTACCAGGCAATATACATACAAGTTATTTTAAAATATGATTTCATATCTAAGCCATTATATTATAGACTGTCCACATTAACCTTAGAGCCCTCTCTGAAGCACTAGACATTTATAGTGTCTGTATTTTTCAGTGGCTATGAGATATGGAATTTCACTGATGCTAAATGCCATTACTGAAAAGTTATGCATCACATAAGAACATAATGTGTAACTACTAAAATCAAGAACCTTAAAGTTGAATAAAAACAAATATTTCAACATGTGATCTGTTTTTTGCAACAATGATATCACCTCATCACTTTTAAAAGTAAACAGTCATAAGATAGATTCAAAGTATTGGGCGCTTGCACAAGCAACATGAATTTCTGAGTATGACAGTCACATTAATAATATTTGACCATCAGTTTCTCGAGTCTGTTGTAAGGCCCTGGCGATAAAGATCAACATTTAATTCAATTTGCTTATGTCTTCTCATTATTTTATTCTATTTAATTTTTTTACTGCTTCATTTTATGCTCATTTTTCTCAGTAAGAAGATTCAGGTTTTCTGAATTCAGAAATAGTCCACATCTGATTCACAAAATATTAACACATCAACAGCTGAAGTTGTCAGGCAAAAATGACTATGATTTTATGCTCATTCTGTATGGCTTCTCTGTAGTGTTTCACACTCATCACACCTCACTCACCAGGGGATTATTAGTAGGTTCTGGGAACACTCATGGCCATCCTGTAAGATACATACAAGATTACTTTGACACTTCCACTATTGACCTTTCAGAGTCATCACTATATTTGTCTGGAATTTTTTTCCCTGACAGGAGGTGCTCAAGATGTTTTCTAAATGTGAATCATAGCATCGTAGAATCATTAAGGATGGAAAAGACCACCAAGATCATCTAGTCCATCCATTGTTGAATCCTTACCAACGTGTCCACTACATCACGTCTCCAGATGCCATATTTGCACTGTTACTGAACGCTTCCAGGGATGGTGAGTCCACTACTTCCCTGGGCAGCCTGGGCAGAGTGGTGCATCACCACTCTTTTGGAAAAGAAATCGTTCCTAACACCTAACCTGAACCTCCCTTGGCTCAAGTTTCAGGCAGTTGTAGAGAGCACTAAGGTTTCCCTTGAGCCTTCTCTTCTCCAGACTAAACAATCCTAGTTCCCTCAACCACTCCCAACAAGACCTATGCTCCAGACCCTCCACAGCTTCACTGCCCTTATCCAGACATACTCCAGGGCCTTAATGTCTTTCTGATAATGAGGGGGCTTTCATACTCAAAATTTTCTACTAACATTCAGAATATCTGAAGCAACAGGATTACCAAAATCTCCTTCTTTCCTATAGGTCATTTTTCTAAGCAGAAATTGATTCCTTCTTGACACGCTTTTTTTTTTTTTTTGTAAGATCTTTCTAAAAATATATAGTAAAAAAATGGTAATTCTGGCAAAGCAGACCATATAATGAAGTAATGAAGAACGTTGTCCTGTGTTTATTTTACTGCATTGTCCAGAGTTGTTTTAACTTGATCAGGCAGTTTAATCTCTTCTGTTTTAGCACACAGTGCTTCTGCCTTTTGAGCTCCCTTTGCTTGTGTCTAGGAAGTATAGCTGCCATCAAATGAGTTAATATAATTTCTGGATAATGAAGATGCCGCATTTAAAATTTGGAACATTTCCTGATGATTCATATTCATTTCTCCTTTAAACTGGAAAAAATATATGACAAAGAAATCCAGTAAAATTTTATGCTCATTACCATCAGATTGCAAACCCATTATCGCTAATCTGAAGCAAATTTTCAATGTAACTTCTGCTGTTGTTCCTCCTACCCTTCACCAAAATAATATTGACATTATTCATTGTCAGCCTACCTAAGGGACTTAATATAGATTTTAATATACTGGAAAGGATTTATTTTTCATTTTAACTTAGTCCTTCATTTACTTTTCTCTTTTTCATGCATCCTACACAGTTTATGACAAGTCAGGTTAGCCCTCCTGTTCACTAATGACTCATGTCACAAAAGCACATCTTACCTTTCTGTAACTTTGGCAAAATCTTTATTTTAATATCAGCGTCAGGTTGATTTTATTAGAAGAAAGCTCAGCAAATGCAGCTGTGCTATCTGAGAGACTGAGGCTAAGAAATATATGCCTTATTTTGACAGATTCTGGCAGCCTTTTCTTTAGGAAACCCTTGGATCCCAAGAGGAATAGAACTACCTTGATGTTTCGCAAGTTATAATCCTCATATTAAGGATGTTGATTTTGCCTTTTATGGTAATAATCCTATCAAAACTAGCTAATTTAAAAATTTCTTCCAAGTCACACTTTGCTGGGCACAGACTTTTTAGTCTTTCATTCAACTAATGGCCCAAAGTCTCTATCCAGACATGTGGCAGCTCAGCTGAGCTCACCTCAATCTGCTATGGTCTGGGGTTCAAAACACCAAACCGAGAGCAAGTCAGCAAGCCAGTTCACATTGTGAATAAATGTAACAGTTTCTAATAACCCAACCACATACTGGTATTTGTTCTCTAGGAACACTTCATTAATTTAGTACTCTTAAGATGTCTGCTCTAGGGATGAACCTCAATTTTGCATTAAGGCATGCTGTTTCTTGTCATTATTTTGTGAAGTTGAAAGACTTCTGTAGCAGAAGGGACTGTACGAAGCATAATTGAAGACTCCTTGCAACCTGCAGGTTATTAGGTGACTGCTTCAATCAAAGTTTTTAACAAGTTGGACATGAATAAAGTGTTTCTAATTTTCTTCAGAGCTTAACATCTAACTTGCAAAGATGTAATGCTTGCAAGCATACTCTTTGAAACTACCATGTGCTGCAGGCATAGCTCAAAAATAAGATTACCAGCACCTCGACCTGCTTACTAAGTAAAACAAGGGACCACATGTGATGAGTGACAAGAGATATACAATATTCCAAACAACTATTTTAAAAATGAAAAACCCAACTTCAGATTATATAAAACAAGGACTCTAGATTTCAGGGAAAGTAGTTCAAATCACGATTGCTTGCAAATGCATCTGCACAAGAAACATGCGTTCAGGTGAAACAAGCAACTGTTTTCCTACTTCTGAGTCTTTACAACCCCATGTAGTTGTTTTCATACTGATAGCATTTAGTTCTACCAATAGTTAATTCTGATCATTATTAAAACACTTCAGACATACAGAGAGTTGAAAAGGAATCTGTGCAGAAGGAATGCCTCTTCAATATGGGACGTAGAAAAAGCACACCTAATCATGTGACAGGCACAGAATAGTGGCTTCCTTCCCAATTCCTGGTTAGATTTATGGCCAGTA
The DNA here is from genome assembly GCF_026119805.1 of Tympanuchus pallidicinctus. Classification (NCBI taxonomy): domain Eukaryota; kingdom Metazoa; phylum Chordata; class Aves; order Galliformes; family Phasianidae; genus Tympanuchus; species Tympanuchus pallidicinctus. The sequence goes on from NW_026294802.1 coordinate 25,373,848, forward strand.
TGTTAGAATCCTTTCTCTGAAGCATACCTCATGCTAGTTGAGTTTGCCTGAGATTTTTGCAGTAACATTTTCAATATTCTTTCTACTCAGAGGATCTGTGGTTTGGGCCTTCTTTGATGCATCAGATGTGCCTATCAGAGTATTTGCACCAGCTAAAGCTCTAAAACTCGTCCTTGTTTCTATCTTGGCTGCTTTAAATCCTAACAATTCTCATGCATTTTCAAGCTAGCAATAATATTTCCTCTGGAAAAGACAGTCACTTCTGAACTGGATTTAATTGCAGAAGGTGCCTGTGAATACTACAGAAATCCCAGTTCTCCACAAATTGCTCAAAATTCTTGAAGTAAAATTCTAAATACTCCAGGAGGTCTAGGAATCCACAACTTGCTATCTACACAGTTGGTTAGTTTCCACTATCACCCTTTGTCTCATTTAATTAGTGTGAGGTACTAAGAAGATCTCTCTGTAATAATCCTCTTACTGACCTTTCTGCTGCTTAGTTATTCTGGAAATAGCAAGGTGTCTGAAGTCAAAATACTTAACAGTATGTAGAGCTGAATGAAGATTGTAAGCATATCCCCACAAGTATTCTCTCGAACAGAAAGATAAATTGCACTCAGCTGTGCTCATGTCACTTTTGTGTTTATTTTCCACAAGTATTCAGTTTTCTCTGCTTGAAAAAAAAAAAATCCAGTTTTAAGTTCACACACTGAAGTATATCAACCAAAGGAGGAATATTTTATATGGAATAAGACACTGTTTTACACAGCAGGTGGACAAGCAGCAGAGTTCCAGGGCAAAGAGGCAGTGAAACAAGACAGAAAATACTTCATCATATGCTACATAAAAAAGATCTGCAGAAATATGCAACATTTTCAAGATGTTTTGAGTGACTGCCAAAAGCACAGAAAGCACTTCATTGGGCAAGCAATGAATACTGAAGGTAAATGACAAGAGGAACGTGGAGCTCACAATCCATGTTAGCTCCATGGATACACAAAACTATTCTTCATTCACAGTACTGGTTTTAGAAAATCAAAGCAGTCTCTAATTGCAGAGAAGACACAATGGAGAGCACAACTATAATGACTGTTCCTTCCACCCTTCCTGTTTCTATTTTCAGCATTTTCCTATAAGCCTTTAAACTTACCAGCTCAATAAAGTTCACCATACTGAAAAGCTGGATCAGGGCCTGGAATTTGTTTCAACAGTGGTGTAATTCATTAATGTTTGAGAGTGTCTCCAGCCAAAGTGGCCTAAGAAAGTAAATACAAAAGCTTTTCTCAAGCAGATCATCAGGCTAATGAAGGCAGCAAGACTCCAATTAGTGTGAGAATTCTGGAAAAGTGTGGTTTCTTCAGAACACTCAAGCTTTTGGCACAGTTGCACAAGTTAGAAATTTAGTCAGATACTAGGAGAAAATTATTTACTGTGAGGGTGGTGAGGCAGTGGCAAAGCTGCCCAGAGAAGCTGCCTCATCCCTGGAGGCACTCAGGGCCAGGTTGGATGGAGCCCTGGGCAGCCTGAGCTGCTGGGGGGCAGCCCTGCCCATGGCCAGTGGTTGGAACTTTACAGTGGTGGGCTTTACAGTCGCCTACAATGCAAACCGTTCTCTGTGACTCAGGGAATCATAGGTTGACATTTAATTCTCTAAATAGTGTGCAAAGGCAGGTGCATACAACGGTTAAGAAGCAAAGACTGAAAGGATGTGAGTGATATGACTTTAAACCAGATGCCCACAGTAAAAAGATTAAACTTAGTGCATCTTGCTCTACACTACTTGCACAAGTTTGACCCCGCAAAAGTAAGACAAAACTCATTTACAACCAGTCCATGCTTAAACTAGTCCCACACACTTAAATCCATAAAGCAGGGAATACAGTGCACCAGCCTCCAGAACATACTGCACACATGTATTTTTTTCTTCTCTACCATGTATTAGTAAAATGTGTATCAGCATGAAGTCCAGGCTGCTGCCATGAACCATCATCTTCCCTGTATTTCAGCACATTTCAGGAAGACTAAGATTCAGCCTTAAAATAAAGACTACAGCAACTCCTCTAGCTGACTTCTGAGAACATAAATTATCTCTTAGCTCACTAAGAAGGTAACAAGAAAATAATTTGACTGTTTTACTCAGAGCAACTCCTCAATAGCATGTCAATATATCAGCTGGAGAACTCTCTCCTTCAAAGCTCAGTTCATTGTGAATTAATCCATTTTACATCTTTTACTGGGAGCTCACCTGCTCATTATTCATAAAACAGATACACTGACCCCTTGCACACAAATTCAAGATGGCACAGAGTTCATAAAATCAATACTTTGTTTCAATCCACAGACTCACAGAGCAAAATCCCAGGCCCTGAATCAAACCAGAAGCTGTCCAGGGTTATAAATTTCATTATAGCTATTCTGTCCTCATAGCTAAATGAAAATGTAGTCAGCTGGACTCATACTTCACTGCCTTTTCCTCAGCAAGTTTAATGCATTATCTGTCATACTAAAACAAGGCAACCACTGAAGCATTAATCTTGCATTACTTTGGGGTCACTGATAGAAAATCATGTCATGCACATCTCAAAATGCACTTATTTAGCATATTATAAGGAAAAATGTTTACAATTAGGAAGAATAGCAATGCATTTATGGATTAGTTTTTGCATAGCATCACTTTGGGAGGATTTTTGTTTTATATTTGAAAAAAATTATATCCTACTAAAGCATAATTAGAGCAAAATGTATTTTTGCAATGTCAATATGCTTCCGTATTTCTTTTTCCACATTTTAAATACGTTCTTCAAGAAATAATTTGGATTTAGAGCCTGAGGGGTGGAAAAAAATAATAAAAAAAAAAGATTTGATAGAAGATTTACATTTCTTGTGATAACCTTCTGTACTTCATTTTTCACATCTTAGAACCTGAACAATTCTTCACCAGAACCCCTCATTGGTTTGCACTTATTTCTGAATATAAAGCGTAGTATGACATCAGAGGGACAGTGGAAAGTCTAAATTAGCTCTAAATTCATAACTGATATTGCTACAATCAGAAGAAGTAACTTACAAAATTGAATTAGGCATTACCTAAATAATAAATGTTCAACTTAAAAGAAGTTTGTTGTTTTTTTTTTCTTTTTTTTTTTTTTTTCCTGTGGAATGTACAGTTCTTTTTTTGCACGAGGAAGATAAACGGCATCTATTTTTAATTACATTTCAAACAGCCTATGGAAAACACGAAAATATGGGCTGAAGCAAGATGTAAGGAAATAATTCCATCAAAAACTGTTGACAATATCATAACAAACCAAGAGAGAAAAGCTTTTGATGGAATTATCTTCCCGCTGCTGGTTGTTATGTTTTTAATACACTGTTTGGATCCAAGAGATGTTTAAATTTTTCAAATGCAGATCAGACAAGTTAATTAACACCAGCTGAATAGACATAAATAAACAAATTACAGAGCCCATGCAATTCTTCAGAAAATACAAAACCAACTTTATTCCTTGCTTTCTAGCCTCTTTAAGAAGTACAAATGTCATTCTTCATTCTGTACATGGTCAATTTGCATCCCCCCAAAACTGAGAGACATGAGATCCTGCAAGCATAAAGAAATATCTCTTGGGAACCACATTTGTGGTTTAAAGGAAAATCATTTTAAAAACACTCTGAAATAAGCACAGTTTGCCATTCACCTTTGCAAACTGCCAGTTAAATTAGCTGAGGGGAGAAAGGGGTGCTCAGAAAAATCAAAGCTCTTCACTCAACCTTGCCTATACAACACATGAAGAAACCAAACAGATCCTGCTGATAATTGTTCAGAGAACTCTTCCCTATAATTATTTGCCTGATATCAAGGTTTTGATTTATTGGTAACATCCTCTCTGTGCATAGTCTCTTATTGTTAAGAATTTCTATTGCTAGAACTATCTACTCTGTTTTTGCTTACGTACAGGGATTTGTTTTTCCTGCTGATGACTGAATTCAATCTAAAGAAAGAACATACATAACTATGTTAGCAGAATGGTTCTATTCTAATCACGATATTTTTTTCTATAAAACTCCAACACTTAAAACCAACAGTTTTCCACAGTTTTCCTATTGCAGTGAAGCAAGGTTGGGAACTGTTTCTTGCTTTTGACATACTATTGTCACCACTCATAGTTTCCTTACCCTTCTTCTTTCCCCTTTCCTTTTTCCCCTTTCTCCTTTCTCCTTTCCCCTTTCCCCTTCCCTTCCTTCCTCTCTTTTCTCTCTTGGGAAGCAAGGGTGTCCTCCCACGTCCCCATTCTTCAAAGTAATTTCTCCCTGCATGTCTGAAGACAATGATGTTTCGAAAGGTTATTGGTTTGTTGAGTTAAGCAACAGGTTGTAACTGTGGGAAAAGCTGCTAGGTTGATGCCTCAAGGGGCTTTTAACAAAAACCTTCAACGCTGGAACTCTATGAGAGCTTGATCCACATAAATATGTTCAGGGAAGAGGGTAAGCCTATTGTTTGAAGTCTAATGTGCTTATTTGCTTATAGTCAGCATCACAACAATTTGGCTAACTAACAAGCTGAACACAAAGCTGTTTCTGTTCTTATTTTTGTCGAGGTTCTTGCTTGCACTTGTTGCTCTTCTTGAAGTCTGCTGAGTGAGACCCGATTACTGCTTTAGTAAAAAGGAGAAAGGGACTTTCTCTTTGTTCTGCATGGCCTAATTTTTAGTGTCATTTAAGTATGGAAAGAAACTGAAATGCTTTGTACACATCTGGTCTTCAGGCCCTTGCTCATTACTTGTCAGCATGGTTTTGATGGTTTTGAAAAGGGGACCCATTTCAGTCTCTATCTCCTAAGCTTGTTCAGAAGGAAAAAAATAATGAATGATATCCCATGAGGTATATAAACAGCAGCCTGACAGGATTTACTACTCGAACACACCAGGACCTAACCAACTGCTTAATGAATGTGGTTCTAAACTTTCAGGGATTCCAGGATGATGGGGCTGCACACTGAGTTCAACACCAAGGGGCAGAAAGAGTGGTGGGAGAGGACAAGAAGTGATAAAAGTCCTCTGGCTCATCCTCTCCAGGTTGTGCTCGTGTGCTAGAGGAAATGTAGCAGCAGAACAGACTGAATGGAAGAGATAATGGTGCATGAAAAGCTTTACATACCCACAGGACCATGAGTGAGGGCCCACAGCATCCTACCTGGGACAGTTACCTGCAGGGCCCTGCTGACTGAGCTCTAGCAGCCAGTTCACTTGGCTGCATAGGACATCTGTGAGTTTACCTCAGAACGAGTTTTAAACTCTTTGCAAACTGATTATTATATCAGGATCGCAAATATGAGGGTTATAATTAGGACAGATTTTCAGTGCAACTTATCTTTGTGGTTGCGTGAACTTTTAAATAGGCTTAGTAATACAAAAAGCAAGTTTGCTATTTGTTGTTACCGCCTGAAAAAGCCCAGAAAATTACAGCTTGGTAAGTGGGGAAATAAAGTTATGAAAAAGAAAACCTAGTAACAAACAAAAATTCCACAAAAACATTGCAGTTCTTCAATGCAGTTATTCCTTGCGAGAAAAAAGAGAAAAAAAAACACAGTAATAGATGAGCAAGAAACCTGTAGTTCTGCTGGAATCAGAACAAAAAGGAACAGCATCCTCTTCACCTCCTGCTAAGAGAACAAAGAATGAAAATACTCTGTAAAGTTACACAAATAATTAGGATGCAGGAAAGCCATCAAAAGATCAGGAAGATGTGGAAAGACGATGGATTGTGGTGCAGAGACACACCAGCGCTCATATCTTGGATGCACACTGGATGGATGTTACCCACAAAGGTCAGAGCAGAGACTGAGGAATCAAATTGCAGCACTGTCTCCACCCTGGGCACAGAGCAGAGACAAAGGACACTACAGACACCAGCACATGGCCTGCAGCAGTGAGCCACTCCCATGCAATGCAGCTGTGGAAAGAACAGTGTGTTTACATCATTCAAGTATTTTGTGTGTTTACTTTTCACCTGTAATTGCCCTGTTCTGTCCATTTAAACCAAATTCAGATAATCCTTGTTCTCTGACAGACCAGATAAAATTACTGGAGACAGGGGAAATGAAAGGGCAGAGGCTACCACAATAATGAGAACAGGCTATGGCAAGACGGGACCACTGATACAAGTTTACCATACAATATTTACTACTACAGCTCTACAAATAACCAATGTGTATAATGTCAACAACTTTTTCCCTAATAAAAATATTAATTTTCAAGTGTAAACCTCAAAATGTACAATTCCAGGAAAAGTACAGGTTTACTGGGATACCTATGTATCACAAAATGTCACAAAATTGTTTTGAATGAATGCATTTAAGGGTGAAGGGATACTTAACCTTATTTTGGTATTTTTGGTACCCAATCAGGGTCACTGTGCTAATGCATTTTCTTACAAATAAAGTAGATAGGAACTACTAAGAGAGAAGTAACTTTTATGCAAGTATTTAATTTGTAAGAAGTAAAACAAAACTACCCTTTGCAGCAGCACAGAAGAGGTCCTTGCCAAGAACACCACTGTCTTGATTGTATTTCTTCAATCACTGCAAAGGCAAAGCAGATACTACTGCAAAAGTACTGCTTTTTCGTAGTCACAGAGATGATTCTTCATTCACTTTAGTATGTTTTTGAATTCTTCCAAAGAAATAGCGAAACAAAACAGGATACAGTTAAACCTCTGACCTTCTTCCACTTCTTGCTAACTCACTGGCTTAAGAAAGACACTTGCTCCCTCATCCTTCCATCAAAACTCTGTTCTTCATATGGCAGCTCTCAATGTTCCCATTCCAAGTAAAAGCAGTTTGAATGCAAGTAGACTTTTACATGGATCGACCCAATGCAGCCACCAGGAGCATCTCCCACATGCTACAGGAAAGTGCTAAAAACATCACAGGGCTCCTGCTGCTTAAGACAAAAGATACAGATGATGCCTTGGAGCACCCTTTTGCTGCAACGCTGCTATTAAAAGCATCCAGAATAGTTGAACATGATAGGCTGCTGGTTCAGGCCTCTGGTCATACTCAACTCTGTCAAATGAGATGGCTTGCACTTGGGAATTTTGAAATCTACAACATTGTAAAATAAACAAGCCGACTGCGCAGTGAGAGTCCAGCTTGTTGCGTCTTCTTCGCTTTCCACTAACAAAATAGAAGGAGACTAGTAGAAGTCAAGGCATTTCTTTGAAATAAAGAAATAAATAAATCTGACATCCTAGGACTATTTGATTTTCTGTTTAGTATACTTTTACCTTACCAAGCACTTTGGTTCAGGTTTTCTAACACATCTTTCTGGCAGACCTTTGATTGGTTGGGGTTTTTTTTGTTTGTTTGTCGTTGTTATTGCTGTTTTATGATAGAGAAACTTCTAGCAGAGTTTGAAGGAAATCCACACTATTTTATTTATAGCACTATTTCTGAAACTCATTTCTTTTAAAATCCCCTGCTCAGGAGGACTTCCAAAAGCATAGATCTCTTGGGGAAGAAACAAAACAAACTGAGATATAAACTGGCTTGACAAAATAAATTTGAAATTGAAAAACATCAACAAGTGACAAGAATGAAATGTATTCCATAAAGCAGTGCATGATTAAATGCTACAGCCTAGCTAGTGTTTTTAAAGGAATTAGGGAGCTGTAGGAATAATGAGAATATTTTTATATTAGAATAAACGTGAAAAACTTTACATTGTTATGTATAAATCATCCTTAAACATCTTTGTTCTAGGATTCAGATTGTCCTAGAACTTTCCCTTAGAGAAAATATGTTTCCATTATTATTAGACCATAACTTATAGTGACTTTAGCATTTATTTCTGAGTGACTTGAAATTCTAAATTAGATGCCGTGTGGCACTGCTTTTCTTTATGATGTGTGGAATTTGGGTAAAGACCAAGCTTAGGTGACTAAAAATGTGACACATAAGCAGTTAAGAACGTGATTAAATGGTCTGATTTTCCCAAGATATTACACACCCTGTAGTCTGTTGAGACACAGTCTGCCTAAAATTATACCAAATAATGCATCTGAGCAAGGAAAGGAGGAAGGATTCCTATTGACTTTCTTTCTATCTAGCACTCCCACATGTCAGACAGATTAATTTAAATCTTTAATTATCAGAATGCATTCTTTTTCCTCTTTTTGTTTTCAAAGTTTGAAGGGGGAGGAATTGGTTTACTCCCGAGAACTAAGTTTCCATCTTTTACGCATTGCTGCTTTCCATTTCTCTGAAATCGATGACCTTTACCAGTACCGAAAAAAATAATAATAATGGGAAACTGGCAAAATATTCTGCTTAATGCTGCTTGAAAAGATTCTTCCATCTCAGAGTTAATCATTTCTACATCAGGTTATGAATGCACTGTACATCAAACTTGACAGCTTTTCCCATAGAAAGGCTGTGCTTAACAATTATTTTAAGTGGGCTAGATCTGATGAATATTTATGTCCTAAACCTAAATTCAGTGTCTCCTCGCTCTTCAAACTAGTCATTTGTTTTCCTCTACCTTTTGTAATAAGTGCCAAGTGCTCCTTGCAAAAGTGTTGGGTGATAGGCAACAGGTATGGAAACCTAATTGTCTTTACAAGACCAGGCCTTCCTTTCCAAAGAACCTGTGCCATTCAGGAGCTAAAAGTTTGTGAGTACACCAAAATGTTGCCCAGTTCAAGTAGATTAGCTCCTAAATTGAGTATATTGTTAAACTGAGACCTCCTGTTATCATTTGTAAACTCTGTAAGTATAGTGCATTTTTGCAATGTCATTAACATCAATGGAAGTTTGAGATGCATGTCTTTAGCAGATGTGGGGTCATTCTTTACGTGAAGTTTAGTTTTTTGGGATTGGAAATGAGTATCTATCACAATAAGTAGTTTATCTCCTGGAAAATAAGAAAGTCTCTATTTAACACTGCAACTGGTATAAGAAAAATGCAGCAGAAACAGAGGAATCAAGCACAGTATTAATCAAAATTACCCATATGAAGCGGCTCCAGATGGTCAGCTTATCAAATTCAGCAGGCTCTTAATGCAGCTGTAGACAAGGGCCATTAAATGCAAATAGAAAACTGCCAATCAATTCTTACTTCTCACAATTTACTTCTCATTTTGTAAACTCAAGTTCTCATGCACTTCCATTTACATACAGCATCCTTATTGTGTATGTAGTATTCAGTATACAGACTAGTGAGTTTGCAACACACAGCACTGTGAAAGATAAGTCTTTGAAATGGCATGACATTTCAGGGTGAACTGCTGAGCCATCATTTTTCAGACAAGCAGTACTTCACTGCCTGCATTACCTCATGTGAGAGAAATTGTCTCCTAAGGCCACTACATGATACATTTTTCTATGAATCTTTAGAAAACCTGTACCCTCATGGCTAGTAATTCACAGCTGAAAGTAATTACTCCAACTTTAATGAGATGCAAAATGCACTTGGATTAAACAAGATCTCTCCATGAAATATAGACAAGTATATGCAACTTATATAGAAGAACATAGAATACCGTGGTCAACTTTGAAAACAGGACAAAAAAAGGAAAAAAAAAAAAAAGAGCTTTCCATAGTATAAGACTGTTGGTAGAAAAAGATCTTTCATTTTTGCCTTTTCACCCAGCAGCGCCATGCTTGCTGAAGATTTTCTTTTTGGAAACATCACCAACAAATAACACAGGGCTGGCAAGAGCAGAGCTGACAGTCCTGTGAAGGTGACAGCTGCCTGGCAATAGTGATTAAAAACCTGGAGTGCTGTTGGTAGGCAAAGATAAGGAGGATGCAATAAGCAAATCCTACTTATACCTGCCAATGAGTATTCTGTCCAAGTCCAAACCTCTCTTTGAGGCCTCACCCCTCCCAGTGGCAAACCTCCCTTGGGCACTGCAGCAGTGACCTTTTCCTACAGGGCTCAGCATCACTAATCCACCCTGTCAGCCCTCCCAGCAACCGCCGTACCAAAACCTTCAATCTCATCGTAAGGAGAATTAGTAGCTGCTGCCAGAACAGAATCATTAAGGCCAAATATTTCATCGACGTTGCTGTCACTACAATGAAGAACCTAATCTCAACTACTGTAAAAATATTGATCAACAAAAGATTTTATAGAAGTGGCTAGAGTTATTGTCAAGAAAGTGCCTGCAGAAAAATGGGATTTGAAAATGGCATCCTGAAAAATTATCTTGTTTTCATTTAGGTTGAATGATTTTACCTAACTCAGATCTCATTATTTTCCAGTCATTTTACTGTGAACTGTTCTCATTTCACTCAATATTCAGATATATGATGGATGAGCACATTCTTAACCATTTTCTGGTAATGTAGTGAATATTTTATCACTATTGTAGTAATATTTCCATTAACTTAGTGATACGTTAACAGTAATAATAATATTAAAAGAAGTGTGAATGAGAGCAATAATTTTGAAATAGTGCAATTCTCCTTGCTTCCCCTTTTGTGTGTGTGTGTGATAAAAATAATTTTGTAATAAGCAAATCTTATTTAACTATTTTTTTTAGTAAAGTATTTATTACAACATGATCTTGGTGTTAATGTTCAATAGGTAGAACCTGTTCAGAGTATACGTTTGCGTAATACAATAAATTGAGTTGGGAGATTCCTTGATTAGACAATGAGCTCTACTGGAGTTGTCAAATAGCAGACCATATTGCAATCAAAGAGATAATATGGGAGGTCTCTCAGCAATTTTATGACAGAAATTAACTAATCATGAGAGGCTCTACTGAGAGTTTTATTAAATAGCTTCTTCCAGTAATCTGTAATGAATGCAAGGGAGTGGCACTACTGAAGAGCAGCAAGACGCTTGGCACATTCTCTTTCATCTCACCTTGGCTCTTGTCAATAGATGATGCTCATCTCCACACGTAAGGATTATGTAAAAAATATACGCTCGAATATTCTGAATAAGGCATCAGAATTACTAAGCAGTTTCTCTTGATTCCACGTGCATCCTATTCCCACAGTGTGGTTCAGCATTTAACCTCTCTAATTGACTGGTACTGTCTTATTGGGTTCCAAAATTAAGTGGAGAATATCTGAAAGTTTTTTTCCTGCTTTTCCTTCTAAATTGTTGGATGTTCTTTGTCCAGATATCTTACACTACTAAGCTATGAAGCAACATTTCTCCCTGTCACTGTTACTAAGTGCTAACTGCACCTTGATAATTAACTGCAGCCATACAGAGAATCAGTGGAATGCTTTACCAAGATGGGCACAGACATTAGTATGATAAAAGCACCTTTTACAATTCAATTTTTGAAAGATTATGAAAACTACCACTATTCTTATTTCATGGTGATTGATTTATTGTTATTTTTTTAAACAGACTACGTTCTCATTTCCTTCAACTCTTAGCTCAGAAATTATTGTGTTTTGCTTTTTTGTTTTGCTTGTTCTGACTGCTTTTCTGATAGCTATCTCACATACATTTCTTTAAATTTCCTGCTTTCTACCATTTACTGCTATTTTTTATTTTAGTATTTTGCGTTAATGCATTTGAGAAAATCTATATAAAAACACAACTCAGTGAGAAAAGGCAATTTAATATCCTGCAATGGCAGACCATAAAATTGTCACTCAGGGAAACACAATAGTCAACGTGGGAACAGAAAGCCAAAAGTATTTACTCAGCAATAGAGAAGAATTATGCTAGATGGGACAACAAAGGTGCTTTCCAATCCAAATCTCTAATTTCACAGCCTCACTTCCTCAGTGCAAAATACCCTCAATTAACTTTTCATGTGTTGTTTCATCCCCTCTATTTTAGGCAACGTATTTCAAGGAGGAATTCTGCTGGAAAAAATAGCAGTACTCTGAAAGAAGTGCATGACTGAGTCACGGAGAAATAGCATTCGATGATGGCTTGGAATCAATTCAAAAAATGAGTGCAAAGTTAATTTTGTAAAGGCTGCTTTGAATGACTGTCACTAATAGTTACCATAACATTGATTGTGATATCTTCAAAAGAATAGAAACTCAAATATTTTAGCTGAACATGCTATATGTGCAGTGGAGCAATACATCAGTAAAAATCTCTGCCCCAGAAAATTTACAATTTTCATGGCATTTAGGACAGGGCAGGATGGGAAAACAGTCAGGGTGAGCACTAAAGAGCGTGTAGTGAGCAGTTTCAGAACTGAGCAAAGCAGCAGAGCAGCCAGAAGCTGCTTGCCTAATCAATAACACAAGCAGCAGATGTAAAGGGCAGACTTATCACAGTTAATAGGAAGAAAACATTTCCCCACTGCAGAAATAAAGCAAAAGTAATGTGCAGATGCTTTTGAAGCACTTGGAAAACTTTGTATCAAGGGACTAAAAGTCTAGAAACCAGCAGACTTGTCTAATGATAAAAAAAAATAAAAATAAAAATCCTTCCTCCTCTATTTCCCTAGCTGCTTGGAGTATCTGTTAAAGTTGTGGAAACAAAGGAAAAAAAATATTAATAGTGAATGGCAGAGTATAATTAAAGAATACTTCCTTCTTTTGTCACTGCAACAAAGGGAAAGAGAACACATGCAGATTTTTTCCATTTCTACTTCTGATATGTTAAGTAAAATATAATGTCATTTAGGTCTGACACACAGCACCAGGGTAAATTTTTAATTATCTAGTTCATCAGACGGTGGGAACCAAAACAGTTTCTCAAGTCTGATGTATCTTCACAAAATGCTTAGTTAATTTTAACTTATCTATTTGGAATCATGATGAAAACATCTTCACTGTGGTTTTGCTCCCTTGGCCCATAATGTCATTCTTTATCTGTTAGCTTCCTAGGACTCTTCTTATGTTTATCTTCCAAGAGCTAAAGCATAGCGCGCCGTGTCAGTGCAAACCATTTAAGGTCACATCCTCTTAGCTTTTAAATCCCACCAGCTTGCTAGGTGACTTTCAAAGTCAACCGGCTTTGAGCACAGAGTTTGCATGAACAGTGACAGCACGAAGAGGCAGCACAGCTTGTGGAGCATCACTCCTTCCACTGCTGACAACAGAGACACTGACACAGTGTGTGTATGTGTGCACATGCTCCCACTGCTTGGACAGACATCAGTAGGCAGAATGCACACAGGTATACATCAGTGAGCTGCTTGGAAATTTTTTTACCTCCTCTGGCCCTCTCAATAGTACCACTGGCATTGCAGGGGATATGTGGCATTTCTAACCTTGCAGGACAGAAAAATGGTATTTAAATTCATTCAAATCTTGCATGGCTTAGGGGTGGGAGGTAATAAAAATATAAGGCAAGATTCTTTCTACTGCAAAATTTGCCTTTTACAATACACAGACATTTCTTTCTTACTCCTTGGAAAGAAAAAAATCAGCCCCTGTAATGTACACTACCAAGAAAATTTAAAACAGTAAGAGACATAGCATTAAGCCAGGAATTTCAGTTTTCTGTCCAGCTTGCCTATTGAATTAGAGGTTATACCTGCTTTCATGTTTGTTTCTTTTTATGCTGTCATTTTGTTTTGATTTTAGGTAAAGCAATTAAATTCAGGTAGCATGAAATAGACTATACATATTTAATATCATTTCTATCAGTTCTGCATTGTGTTTCATATAATTGTGGGTTGAACGACAGCTATAAGTTTGTGACTTTGCACTAGCTAAACAAAGGAAAGATAGTTTTTTCCTAGAAGCAAAGACAACCCATGTCATAGTAATTTTCCTGCCTTGTTGTTTGATCGTTCTCTTAGAATGTCTCCTAATTATTAAAGCACAAAGCATCTTCATAAAATTAAAAGAATATGTCCAGAACTCAGAAGTGTTCAATCTTCTCTACAAGAAAGTGAAAAACATACATTACTTCTTCTAAAAAAAATAACAACAACTCAGCATTCACAGGGTCAATACGTATCCACAATGGCTGCTTGCTGCAATGAAGCACAGTTTACTTATAACACATCAATATTTGATATTAGAAAATGAAGTCATTCTTCAGCTTTGAACTTGAATGTCAAAGTCTATGACACAGGAAAGTTCTACTGAGAAGGTTCCAAGACCTCTGGCGAGCTGGGCTTATAGCAGTGAATGTGCCAGAATCTCAGTTAGAGAGATAAGGCAGCTGCTTTAATAAATCACTGCCAGAACAGCAGCCAGTCACCCTGGATCTCTCCCCAGCATCCTGAATTTCTCTCTGATCTCCCATAAATGTCATCCTGATTTAAAGCTGGAGCAGACCAAAAATCAGGGCTACTGTTTGGCTTAAGCTAGGCAAGAAAAGAACAAAACCAAAGCAAATGGAAAAGAAATAAAACAAAAGCAAATTAAAAAAATCTTTCATCAGTTAGAATGCTTCAGAAAGATGTAACAGCACATGCCCCTAACCCACAAATTACTCCAGTTAGATGCCCAAGACTCAGAGGCAGATCACTAACATGAAGCTGGAGAATACCCTGAATGTCTTCAGCATATGGGGAAAACACAAATAATCAAAAAAACTCCTTGTTACTAAGAAACCCTTTCTCTCTTTCTACATTAATAGATGATGGCAATGCTTGAGCTGGAGAGTAGACTAGCAGGACAGCGCTGAAATACAAATAGAACTGCAGACAGCAAACACATTTGAAGCCTGTTGCAATTAAAAAAAAGCCTCTGTCAGTTTAGGAGATGTTCCTCTCTCACATTCCAGCCTTCTTGTCTGTCGCATTTGTTACCACCCACTCTGAGATGCCGAAGCAAATTTCTTGGAATGTTTCACATCGTCAGTATTTATTAGGATGTCAAAGGCTTCTTTCCTAATTGAATACTGACAACAGCCTTTTGCTACTTTTTCTCATTTTTGCCTAATGATCCTGTCTTCCACCTCCTAGTCAGTGCCTGGCACAGAGTGCAGATTCACACCAGAATAAACATGAGTGTGCCAAAACCAGCATAAGAGACTGAAAGAGAAGCTGAAGAAAGACAGGGCTGTTCAAAGTGCAACACTGGGCTAGCATTTAACACCACAAAAGTAAACCTAAAACAGAAGGGCAATTGCCTTCATAAGTGTAACTGAACATCAACAATACTTATATTTCCTGAAGAGAGACTCTAAGATGATCAGATGGCTGAAGCACCTCTCTTATGAAGAAAGGTGAGGAAGCTGGGTTTGCTTAGCTTGGAGAAGAGAAGGCTCCGGGGAGACCTCACTGTCGCCTTCCAGTACTTGAAGGGAGCATATAAGCAGGAGGGAGAATGACTGTTTATGAGGGTGGATAGTGATAGGACAAGGGGGAATGGTTTTAATCTGCATCAGGGAAGGTTTAAATTAGGTATTAGGAGAAAGTTTTTCACACAGAGGTGGTGTGATGCACTGGAACAGGTTGCCCAAGGAGGTTGTGGATGCCCCATCCCTGGAGGCGTTCAAGGCCAGGCTGGATGTGGCTCTGGGCAGCCTGGTCTGCTGGTTGGCAGCCCTGCACATAGCAGGGGGGTTGAAACTGGGTGATCATTGTAGTCCTTTTCAACCCAGGCCATTCTATGATTCTCCGATTCTATCATTCTATCAATCATTCTATCATTCTATGAACATAGATTTCAGACTGGTACCATCACTGAGCTATAATCCCACCATCAAAAATGCAGTGGTGATAAATTTAAAATGATGCAATCACTATGGGAAAATGTGAAGGAAAGTCTTACCGCTATTTACTGGGTTATTCATTCAATCAAATGCTTATCAACAAGGAGAACCAGAGTGTATTTTGAAGTATAATCTATCCTTCAGAAAGGTAAGACTACTGATTAGCATTCTCTTCTTTTATAAAGAAAAAATAACAATAGCAGATGCTGAATATAAGATTAAACATCCAAATGAAAGGAGCTAGAAGAAGCCAAGAAAGAAAAACACTGCTGAAAACTTCCAGGGTATAGGAAAGCTGGTCAAGCCTAAAGGACACCCCAGGAGGTATAAAGGGATTCAGTACTGCTTCAGAAGATGAATGCAAGGAGAAATAAATGACTGGTGTGATTTCAGAGTCCGAAGGTTAAAAATGTCCTTTCTTGTAAAATGAAAAAGGGGAGGAAACCAATTAATAAGTTAGCTTCAGCCAAGTCTTGCAGGCAAGAGATAAGGCCTGAGAAGAAGCATCATGAAGTAATGCTATCCAAATGGGAATACAGAAGGCTTTTATAAAAATATCAGAGGACAAAAACTAGCAGTAGGAAGAAGAACCCATTAACGAAGGGGGTATGTTTTTAAACTAGCTTAAAAATAAAGGATGTAGTGCTTTCTTAAAAAGCCTTGTTTAACCATATAAATTAGAACTCTGGCAAAACTTCGGCTTTAAAATCCCATGTTTTTCCAGTGATCATTTTTTAAAAATACTTCTAAAATTTTTCTAAAATTTAGAGAAAAATAGCAGACAGAAAGTCTTCATGGAAAAACATTAATATACTACCAGCTTTCCAAAAATGCATGAATGATTGACTGTGTTCTCATCCAATAAAACATTATCTGGCTGACAAAAATAAGACAGTCAGTGCAAAAACAAAAATGTACTCAGAATGCAAAGAAGTACTGTGATTGTTTAACTTCAGGAAAATTAAAGGAACTTGAGTATACAAAGTGAAATAGTGTGTAAAGTACACTGTTTGTACAAATACTCTAACTTGCAACATATCTACCACAAGGTTGGTCATTTTTTGTATAAAATAATTACAGTCATATGTTTTTTACCATCTCTGCTGTTATTTTCATGAGATTTACTGGGATCGTAATAGAAGCCAGCTGATCCTTAGGGCTTGTCCTGATGGCACTGGCACATAGACTTCATTACAACATGGCAGATAAATATGGATTAGAGAACTTAGAAACTACAGCAGAGAAGAAATCAGTACTTTTTTTGCTACTACAGGATATTACTCTGAAGTACTATTCTGATAAATATATTTTTCTGACATAATGCAGCATTGATTTATTTAGCATTTAATATAGTTTTCTATCTCGTCTATCTGACTAAAATGTTACACACAGATACTGCAAGTTACATTCCCTTGTTCATACCAATTGCACCCAGAGCACCTCCGGGCCATACCAGGATTTCCACAGCCTAACAACGAATGGAAAGTAGTGAAATGTCTTTTATAATTGAGAGCATCTGAAGGGCTCTTGAGCAACCATTCGGCTAAGTGAAGCAGCTGGCAAGAGCTGAAGCATGAAGCTAAAGGAGCCACACCAGCTCTCTTGAGCTGCTGGCAGTCTCGCAGGGACAGCTAGGGCTTCCTCTGTGCTCGGCCAATCTCTGCAACAAAGGGCCCAGCATATTCCACTGCAAGAACCTACTGCATCCATGCCAAAAATAGAGTCAACAGATACACCTGCAGTCTTTTCAGCCAACAGCCTATAAAGTCATTTCAGAGCATCCCAGTTGAGTGGGATGAGGATAACACACAGTCCTCTTTTCCTGGTGTACCAACCAGAGCCAACGTCAGCCTCACATTTTTGCACGCTGTACTTGTCATGGCACATATGCTCTTTGGAATAGTGTTGCCAGTATCCTTTTGATGTTTTGTGCGCACACAGCCTCAGAAGATCTTTAGGTGTTAAAGAGACACATGATAATTCTCCTTAGGTACATTATTAGCAACAAGATTTGCCCATTCTTCATGATAGTCACTTCTCTGCTGCGTCCCTAGGAGTTTCCTGTTCCAGGTTCAGCCCAGACCAACAGTTCATTTTCTGGCTGCCCTTTTCACATATGCTCCTTTTTAAGAACTGCAGGGAAAGTACTAAATCATTCTCAGCACTCTCTGGCTTACTGTAAAGAAAATTTAGAGTGTGTTAATGGTCTTTTGGGGGAAGCTTTTAATGGTGAATATGATCTTGTGTGTACAGTATGCACTAGAGACCCACAAGAAAGCAGACAACATGGGGGGGCCAGTGTAGGAGTTGCTCCATCTTTCAGTGGGGCCAAGTACTAAAATGCAAATAATAAATGGTAGACTGATTGTATATATCACAAATCCACAATATTCTCATGAGATTGTTCTAGCAAAAATACACTTGTCTTCTAAAATCATACTGGTTCAACATAGTGGTGTTTATTCTTCTTTCAGGAACAGAAAAGTACAAAAAAACACAGCAAGATTCATAGCTGAGTTTCCTTAAAGAGCAAAGGCTTTCTGTGACATGTACATTAATCTACAAATTTACCCTGAGGAAATTCTCCAGGGTCAATTGAAAAGAGTAAGTAATTTGCTAAATCTGCAACTTTAGCATCCAGCTCTTGACTCTAATCACGTATCATTCAGGAAGATCTGGTTATGTGTATGGCCTAATCTTTAAGTTACGGCAAACTCTTACAAAAAGATTTTTAGAAATAGTGTGGAGAATAGGACAGAAGGCTGGAAAAGCAGGAGACACTTCAAATCCAGCTTTATGAGGAACAATGACTTCTTACAAGGATCATCAGCAAACACAAAATCTGAGATTCCTTTAGTTTGAGAAGTATTTTTACAAAGAGCTACAACTTGAAAAGTTGAAGAATCAACAGCAATTTGGCATCATAATACCCTATGACAAAGCCACAACTACAAACCTAGAAATGAGCTGCTACCTTCTGGATAGAGAAGATCAAAACCCTTATTCTTATGACAATTCAATTATTGGTGAAATAAATACAATGTTTGGATTTACTGCTGTTTTCCCAGTAGACAGGGAACAGCTAAATGTTCCCAGCTGGGCATGGTAGAGAAGATATCTGCCATGTTCCTAAAGCTTCAAGAAAATGAATATCACATACAAAACTCCTCACTGTTCTGTTCCTCTTTGTATCAACACCACGGCCAGTGCGAGAAATAAAGCTCCTGTCAAGGAAATAGTTATGATGCTCTGAGTAAGTGCTAGATATGCTCACTGAGGACTAAGAACCAATAGTGCATGAAGCACTGATGGTCAGTTACCTTCAGTATTTATCCCCTCTGTGCAGAGTTGTACCAAGCAGCAATCCAAAATTAATAAACTCTCTACTGTAAATTTTCTGTGATGGAGTCTGCTTTTACTGCTAACACTGGAAATCTGCAGAAATTTTTGAGGCTCACTTACCGCTACTCAGCAATTCAGAGGCACACTGGAATGACACATATACAAAGCATAGTCTTATTAAAATTTCCTACACTGCCAGTCCAATCAAGTTGTTCCAAAAGAAAACATGATGGATAATATTATAGAATGTAGCACTAATAAAATATGGTTGGAAAATTAGCTTTCACAATATATCTGCAAGGCTTTAAATTATAATTGTCAACACAAAAAGACTATTTTTCCTAAATGGTTTTCAATTGAGTTCATCCACTTTATATTCATCCATTTCTTGAGAGTATTATTTTATCATTAATTTAAATGATTAAAGAAAGAGAAAGAAAGATGTACAAGATAGGAGATCATAAACTTCTTTCTATCCTGAACAAAGGGGAAATACATAGAATAGAGCCAATTCAGTGTGGTTTTTTTTTTAAGCATCAAAAGATTTCAGTCATATATGGCATACTAAGGCAATTCTTTTCATGAAGGGGAATGATTTTCACTTGAAGAGGAAAAGGAATAACTTTTTATCTTTAAAGAAACATTGAATTTTCTTTCAATAGCTTTTCTGTACAGAAACTGGTTTTCCTAAAATGCAGCTATTCTAAAATCCCTTGAAAGGCAATTCCTTCTACCAAGGGATGACCCCTGGATGACACTATGTCATGTCATGCTGTGGCTGATGTAAGTACATACAGGTTTGTCACATCACTGCAGTGCACCATTAGAATTTCTTTTATTTTAGGAGAAAACCAAACAAAATCAAAACCAAGCCAAAACAAACAAACAAACAAAAGAAAATCTTTTTTTTTTTTTTTTCAGTCTTCAAAACAAGGGTGCTCCATCTTAACATAAGCTAAAAGCTAGCTGTCTAGTTATGTTTTAGGTGTAGGCAATGAAAAGATGAGAGCTTCCAGATGGTGGTTCACAAATTATGAAGATTATACACTGTTATTGGTCACTTGCTTCTCATAAAGCTTTACCTTTCTTCAAGTTACACCAGATACAGATCATTCATTAAATTGAGTCTACTTTGGTGTTTGAATCTGGCATAAATATCTAATAGAAACATCAAGATTTGATTTCAAAAATTAAGATAAGCACAGCTCACCTTAATTCCTCGTGGCTTGTTCCTAACATTCATGATCTTACTCCTAAAACTGAGTGTGTATTTCAAATCTGAATAAACATATTTTCAGATTTCAGGCAATGGCTATCAATATTAATCCGTTAATTAATGAACAATTGGAAGATAGGTAATGCATAGATTAGTATTTTCTGTTTCTGCAGTCTTTTTTCCAGAACCCAATTGAAATCCCACTGATTTGAAATATTTGAATTTCATCTTTAACACGATATCCTGGGGAATTCACAAAAAAAAAAAAATTGTAGCATATGAAAATGCTAAAACACTCCAGCTTGTATCACTAAGATTTATTTCTAAAAAAAACACCTTGAGGAATGAAGAATACCTGTTCTGTCAATTATTGTACTTCTCAGGGAAATGCAATTATTTTCAAAGCCATACATGCTTTTATATTTCAGTAAAGCGATTTTTTGCTTTCCTGAATTTACCTACGCAGCAGTTAATAGCTTTAGCAGCCATTTTACATTCTATTCTACAGTGCAAAATGGATCTAGAGAAACATACATCCAAAATAAATATAAGAGGAAGTTTAAAACACTGGAGATAAAAGTTGATGCACACAAGCAATGGATTAAGGAGATATTTGTTCAGATAAGATTAAATAAGGAGAAGCTATTTAAATTTTTAAAAAATAATATAGTTTACACCATTTAATCTGCTATAACTATATTGCATTCTTTTGTACAAAACTTGATTTGCAAAATGTACTGCGGGTTCCACTCTTAAGTTTACACAACTGATCATGCTTAAATTGTCACGTTAATCTTTTGTTTACAAAAGAGATCTTTGAAGACTTAATATTTTAGCAATTAGCTACAGATGAGATTGGTGCTGTAACTTCAAAAGAAAACAAACTCTAAGAACATTGCTGCACCATTTCCCTATAAGCAGCTGAGGCTGTCACAACAGCAGTCAAAGAACAGATAGGAGTGGAAGGATCTCTCTTCTCTCCCCACCACAAGAAGACTCAAAAGTGATACTTAAGGTTTCTAAAGCAAAATGTTGACACACACATAAAAAAAGAGGTTTTATTTTGTTTTGTTTTAACAATTGGAAAGATTAACAGGCGTTGAACTCGATAGCAGGCATCACGCAGCAGGAGCATTCTCTGCTCTGGCTGGTTGCTTTGCAGCCAGTGCTGCATCCTTCCCAGCTTATCCTCCATGCTTTCTCCTGAGCAACCTCTTTAGCCAGCTCACAGGGATGACAGGCTATTTCTTCCTTTGGAAATAAAATACTCCCACTTTTTTTTTTAACCTGCCTGGCTTTCGATACATTCTTCTCTTCATTTTGTCTGATCATAAACAGCCCATAATCAGATTTCAACTAGATTCCAGTCTTCTTTTTTAGCCATTAATGATGAAGTTATCTTGTAATGCAGTTCCCAATACAAAATAGATTGAACATCACCACAAGACAGATAGCATCATTGCTTTAAACTAAGAGTAGCACAGTGCAATTGAAAGGGTCAAAAGCTTGTGGTTTCCCCTGCCACACTGAAAGCATCCTCACAAGTGAAGTAAATATGCACTCTCATCCTTTGGATGCTAAGCTTAAATTAAATGATCTCCATTTTGTTTCTTCCTCATCATTCTGATGAAGATGCCAAATCCAAGTGATCTTTAAAGTGAACTTACCACTAATAAATCAAAAGCAAAGGATTTTTATGGCATTTCAAAAGAATTGCTTTCTATGGAAGTGCTAATTGGAATATTCTCTTAATTCATCAATTATGTTTGTCAAACGTGCCCATATAAGCATATGAAAAAGTACTTCAATCCGATAAGAAGCAATCAGAAAAACAGTTCTTCAATAAATGACTTAAGTAGTAAACGAGAATAGCTTACTCCATGAGGAACTACGTCTCTCTGCTGAAAATTAGAACAAAAGACAGCTAAGTGATCACAAATTGCTGCCTCTCCAATGCTAAATTCTCAAAATTACAATTTTTATATCCAGTTTCATGAATTATATCTAAAACATACCATGTTTTTATGTCTGAACTGTAATCTCAATTGGAATTATTTCATTGCATATTTCAGTAAGTTGTTTTGTTTTGTTTTGTTTTTAAATAGGTATGCAGGAGAACAAAATTACAACATTATTTCCTCCAGCCATCAACCAAATAACCAAATCAAGACATCTGAAAGAACATCATATGCTTCTTGACTTCAAGGCTCAAATATGCATCACACGGGAGATAGAAATTGTTTGGTTTTATCTTTTAGGTGTTTTGGGTAATGTTTTATATCTTGCTACCCATGTTTTGTTCTAACACAAGGGAGCCAGTATGATAGTCTTTGCTGACACTGGTGAAATACAGTAGTGAACCAAAATCACGCTGCTACTGAAACTGGAAAGTGCATTTTAGCTAGTTATTATTAAATGATATTATTATTGAATACACTGGTACTCTCCTCAGAAGTAAATTACAATCAAAATAAACCATCTGCATTTTTCCTGCAGAGAAAGTAATAGCAATCTGTTAAAATATGTTAAGTCCAGCCTCGTTTCAAATAAATGTAGTTTCAAATAACTTTTAAGTATCTAAGCAAAACTTGGAGATGAGCAGAAATAAAGACTGCATGACATTAATGCACAGCTCCACACCACCCACTCTGAAGAAACAGATTTGTGAAAAAGTTAAATGTGTCAGCTGTAAACAGACACCCTTCAGTTTAATGGCCCTACAGAAAATCAAATGCTCAATTCATTTAGCACCACATGAGAATGCAATTCACTTCCATTCCTTGTAAGCCTAAAAACTTTCTTCCAATAATCCCTTTTTCACAAAACTGAAATTAGTTGATATTGTCCCTCGTTCTGCCACTTGACAAAAAAAAAACACCAACAAAGAACAGAAAACTTCATTTGTCATTCACTCCATGTAAACACTTGCAGCTCATTCTTGTTTTAAAGTAAGCATCTGCCATGCAACGTTCTCGCATTTTCAAATGTCATTTCCTTATGTAAGCTGGATGTAAATAAACATTTCTGCAGACACGATGGTGCAGGACCATGACATTAACATACTAATGACAGCATGCTAACAATGCAGTTTTTATCACCGATACTAATAAAATATCCAATCTAACAGCTTACATAGCTGTTAAGTGCTTCCACGTTCTGGTCTGTAGTACTGTAGGCAACTTCCACAGACACTTAAAGCAACTAAGGAAGGGGACAACCTCACAAAGCAAGACCAAAGTCCAGTTGTTCTGCTTACCTTATATTATCCAAATCCTTACTTTTGGAAGCATGATCAGAAATAAAGTCATACTCAATTCAAATGCAATTCTTTCTAACTTAATAATGCTGTACAAAATCGCATTACTGAGAATTTTACTTTTAATTTTGTGTTATAAAATAAGGAATTTATTCTCAAAGGATCCTAAGTACTTTAAGATAAAATGAGCCAAATAGCCAGAAGCGCTACTTTTTGATATAATTATTCTATTCTTCATGCATGGATGCACACGTATCTATGCTGTAGGTAGTTAAATTTAATAGTGTACTTATTTTGCAGAAACGTAAAAATATATATATATATTATGCATTGAAATAGATGGTTCTGACTAGTAACATTCTTGATAGCCTAACAGATGCCAAAATGGGGAAAGATTTACATCAGAGATTATGAAAATGCAGGATCATTCGAGAATAATAAAAGTAAATGGGGGGAAATGTTAACAGTAACAGCTGTGAAAAGAAATTATACAAGATTAAAAGGATAGAAGAGAGCAACAATAGCAAAAACAGAGCTTTAAATTTAAATTGCTCCACAAGAGGCATACTTTAATTATGCTTTCTTGAGATATTTGAGTAATAATTGCAGAAACAGTGAAATATAGATGTTTATAATTATTTCAGTGTCCTAAGGACCTACTAATACTGTAAAACCACAGCCAGGAAAGCTATAGCAGGTCACGCAACTAGATGAATGATGCTAACTTTAAGGTCAATAACCACTTTTTTTAGTTTAGCCCCAGCCCCTGCATACTAAGAGGTAAAGTCAGGTGCAGCAGATGTATAGGAAGCCTCCCACAGTGCAATAGATTAACAGCAAAGAAGATTGGCGTATATATAGAGGCGTACATGTCAATTTTACAGTTTATTATATCATTCCTACAGGATTTTTGTGCTATTTCCATTGGCACTGATCCTTAGAGCTGGACAGAGCTGAAACGTTGGGAGATGGAAGGGCAGGTTGGACATGTGCAGACAGTGAAGAACACAAATGCCATGGAATACACATTTCCTTTTAACTATTCATAGTAAATTCTAGAAGCAAAAGGTAACAGTTGCAACACAGCAGAGGAGTGATCACATCAACACCAAACTGCAGGGGCACATTGAAGGCCGCACAGTGCTCACATACATGACATTTCACAGAAGTAACTGGACAGGAAGGTAATACAAAGTATGCTCGTGCACTGAACAACCTCTCAAGGAGTCAAGTTCTAAAACACCACCATCAATTCCACTCTAATGTCAATTTTCCAGCACAAGACTGGGCTCATATTCCATTAGGATTTTAAGTTACTTCATGGTCTCTCTTGGCCTCTTCTGATACTACCATGAAATAGGGCTCCCAGTTCAATACCTTGAAGATCCTTTTCCAAAAGTACAATATTGCACCTCAACGTTCATCTATTCTGACAAATACCATAAGAAGACTTACAGACATTCATGCAGAAAGTTAGTAAACCTCAAGCAAAATCTGGAATTATTTTATTATAATTAATAATGTATTACGGTGATTATGGTTTGGCTGAGAACAAGCAGACCAGGCTGAATGCATCTGAGCTAACTGCCAAATCTTCTACACACGTGACAGATGGTGGAAACATTTTCAGGGCTCCCTGTGCACAAGAACTCTGAAACCATGCAAAAGCAGGCTCAGATTCAATGTAACAGCAGGTCATGATGGAATCACACTAAGCAGAGCGCTAGCTACCTTTACAGATTTTTCCAAGGAAAAGATGAAAAAAATGCAGTCGAGATGTCAGGAGAAAATAGCAGCATAACTTAACCTTCGTGAAAACGAAGAAATCTGTGACTTTTGATAGCGTGCTAAATTCAACAAGTGTGGAAGAACAATGCGACTGAACTCAGTAGAGCTATGTGCCCTCCTCAGAACAACCTGACAACAACTCCTCCTCCTCCTTCATCAGGCCTCCTTAACAGCTTTTAAGGACAATACAGGGTGGTTTGGAACTACTACCATTTACCTTTCAATGAACCTTACTCTTTCCAAGAATATAATTCATTTTGTGTGGTTCTGTTTAATCTCTTTTGGCTCATCATACCTTGAAAAAGGTTTTCAACTCCAAGAATGTTCCTTAAATACTCCCTCTAAGAGTCCCAGAGGGCAAATGATAGAGAGTAGAGCAGGAAGATAGAAGAATAAATGAAAAGTAACATCATACCACTTAGAACTCTCCCAAACACACCCCTAGTTACGCTCACTGCAAACAATGTGTCTTGCTCTCTACCTAAATTTTTATGGTATCTGACAGAAGGTAACTCACTAATAAGGAAGAGGCACCTACAGACAAAAGATGTCAATAAAAAAAAATCAAGAGAAGAAGATCCAACCATTGACATGTGCCAGTTCCCTCCATCCTTTTACTGAACCATTTCAGTTCTTTCCCCCAGAACAAACAACCACTCTGCATTTCCCCCAGAACAAACAACCACACTTCTACAGTGATCTGCTTTCCAGAGCAGCACACAAGCAACACTTGAGCCTGAGCTTATGTCGTGTTCATGCATTTAACTTTTTATGAAGTTGTTCAAAGGGCAATTTAATATTATTGCTTGGATGAGTTTACTTGCGCTGTTTCCAAAAGGAGATCCTTGAATACTTTGCTTTTTGGCACTCACCAAATAAGCAGAAATGCAGGTGTCATCAGAAACCAACTTAAGAGTGCAAGTTGGAGACCTGATTGTCTTTTAACACAAGATTATGCCCTTAATTTTAATGAATTACTCCAGACTTATCCCTGAGACAAGAATTAGATTGAAAGTATAAATTTTCCAAAAATGGTATTACTCATGGCTATTATCAGCCCACCTGTCTGATGAATACTGTACTGTCAGCTCACAAAAACAAAGAAGCTGTAAAATGTAAGCAGAAGCTGCAGTTTAGGTCATTAGAGAAAATCTAAGATGAATTTTCATGAAGAACATGGATCTGCTGTCAGCAAAACTTGCTGGCTGTAGTGATGGACAGATAGTTTCTCTCCTTGGATGCCAGCTAATGTAAGTCAGTATTTGCAACCTATCATTTATTTTCTCCCTGCACAGAGATGCCAGCAGAATCTTTTACAACAGAAAGGGCAGGGCAAATCCTGCCAACTATGAAAATAGCTTATAATAATGATACTATAGAGAAAATGCAAATGTTGTTCATGTATCTATCTGGCCAACAGAAAATAGAATAATGCTCTTTAATGGAAGTTCATCATATTAGTGGCAAAGAATACCTTGAAACCCTGAAATAATCCCCCTCTACTTTCTAGAATATAAAAATTATATGTAAAAGCTACCTGAGATGATAATGAATCTCAGGTACCCATACTGTTGTGAAGGTTCAAAACATCTCCTTTCAAACAAAGCAGGAGTCTCAGCAATTTCTATACTGCTTTCTCATTTGACTTCATATAAATGTGACATGCTTTGGTGAAGATCAAAGAAATAATTTTATTGAGTGACCTAGAACAATTTTTTTGTGATTCATTTTTGGCAAGCATATGTTTCGCTGTCGTCAAAACTCATAAAACTACTTGAGCTTTTCCCACTTCCTAAACACCTTCTTGTCACTTAAAGGAATAGAGTACACTGATACGCAAAAAAATAAGTGTCAAAGATGATTAAGTTTCTAAAAATCAAGCACTGAAAGGTCAGAAAATGGCAAAGTAGTCTAATCTTTAATTTAAATTCTTCATGCCAGTGCATCATGATTAAGTTTTTAATAATATGATAATAAATGGCATGTAATATGACATCCCATTTAAAGGGTCCGGACCAGCACAAGCTGTCATTGTTTGTATAAGGGTAAAGCGTCAGTACAAAGTAAATCCGACTTCACTATAGGCTTTAACCTCAAAAAAATTACTTTGAGGACGATTCATGCAGTTTACTAATGTCAAGAGCAGTCTGAGAATGTACAATGAAGATTGAATATATGTAAATTTTAGTTGTTGAGATCAAATAACTCTTCCATAAGTATGCATGAATTCCAGTATTTTAAAAGCTTTGCATCTTGCGTAACACTGGTCAGCTTTTCGCTCAAGACCAAAAACAATCTCTTGGCAATTCTGAACTCTCTGCTTTAAAATCTTAACATGAAAAAGACTCAAAGATGAAAGGCTCAGAAACAACATAGTAGTTTTGGGCGTGCTATTTTTTAACTACTCTGATAAGTCTGTGAAAACAAACCAAAACAGATTTATGTATTGGCAAATACTGGGCAACCTCATTAACTTAGAACTGATAGCTTCTTCGTATTTTCACATCCAGAACATACATAATTGCACACTATACAGAACAAATTAACACATACATTACTGAATAACACATCAAAGAAAAACAAGCACAAAGGCTCTGAGTGGCATTTAGGGTAGAAAGAATAAGAAGAAAATTTTAAAATCCCTAAATTTGGACTTCCTTTTTCCCTGGAAAATTTGTGGTTTGAAATCTGGTTGTGAATAATTCAAAGTAAGATCTCTAATAACTTCCCATCCCAAATGAACTCTATATAGAGAAACACAAAAATGTGGCATTGTCTATGTTCTCTGTCTTTAATTATTGGATTTCTAACTCCCAAATTGTCCACCATCTCTCCCACTTTATGCTTAAGGTTCTTGTTCTCACATACAGAGCTCACAAAAGTCTCTCCTGCCCACATTTCATTTTCTCCTTCTGTTACTGCCTGAGTTCTATCCAACTTATTTTTCTTAAACGCCTACTAACACTCTTCTGGTCTTTGCATAGCATCATTGCTTGTGTTCCAAATAACCAACACAAACTATATAAAAGTGATTTTTTCTTCAAGGTCAATAAGTGTTAAATCAGTTAAAGCAATCCTTTATTTTAAGTAACTAGAATCTCTAGAAGAAAATTATGTTGTCTATCTTACTGCACTGCATTTATTGTTTAACGAATGCAGACTATTCCTGACTTGTGTCATAGATATATTTCCACTGTAAAACTGGGAGAAGTGAAAATAGTATCATATCTAGATTATTGTTCTGAAGCTTCAACTAGCTTGCTGGGTTTACAAAACCAAAGCTGCTCCACAAATCTTTCAACCCTTCTTGATTAAAAACATTGATTTTGAAAGGATGGGACTAAACCCCTGAAACTGAACACTGCCAAATTTCACAGCTGCTCCTTATCTCTGTGATTGTCTGACCAAAACCTCAGAGCTGACAGCTCTGTGATGATGAAGTTCTGCAAAAGTTAGGTTATGGATCTGTATTTCCCAGAGATGGACACAAGCCAAAAGAAAACTCTTGCATGATCTTTAGAAGTACTAGTGGGAGTACATTTTTATATTCACACCTATGTATACGTGTATGGGGGTATGATAATGTTTCTTTTCACGCTGCATAAATAGTAGAACATAACCATACTTATCGCCTCCCACTGCTCAGGGGCAATATAGGGGAAGAAGAGCAGGGTTCTGGTTCCAGCTAACTCCAGAATTGTGTTTTGCCCCACTTGTCAGGCACAAGCAAGCTCCCTGCTGCCTAGGGACTGTGTGTGCTCATCTACTGACAAGGCAACCCGTAAAAATCATGCCCTTCTTCAGAAATTCAAGTTTATAGGTCTGAGGTCTGAGCTGCTCAGTATATTCACTCACACATTCAACAGTAAATTCTTCCTCTGATTCCCTTTCCCTTGCAAGAAACTTGCTTTTTCCCCATCCATTGCAGCATTTGGCATATTCAGTGATCAAACATCTAGACTTTGAAGCTTGCTTTCTCTTGCTACTCCTTATGATCAGGACAGTGGTATATTAGCAGGTACGGAGGATGAAAAATGTCTGTAAAGCTCAGATAGGTTTTGACTGTGCAAAGCACCATTACCTGTCTGCATCCACGGTCACGTCATGAACCCCTCTCTGAATGACATCTCGAGAAGTAGCTAGGTCTGGTATTCGGTTCAGACTTCTCGTATATAGGTTGAGTCCTCCATCTGTCATGTACCTGAAAATAAATGTGTGGTCAATCAGTGGGAAATGCAGCCATCTGCCAACTGTGTTTCACTCTAAAGTTAATGGAGTGTGGAATTCAACTGCTTAAGGTAAAGACTATGCTATTAGATGTAGACTTAGACTAAATATTCCCAGCTTATGGGCTCGGTGAAGGGAGATTAGCTATGTGCTCATTTTCTAGGATCATTTGGTAAGAGTAACCTGTTTTGCCAAAATATATTTAGACTGAAGCTCTCAAATATCTTTGTAAATTTGAAGTACCTTTTAAGTACTGCAGTCTTGTCAAAGAATAACACTAGATGCAAGAGGTATAAATCTAATGGAAAAACAAAAGAGCAAACAAAATCATTCATCTAAATTGGAAGAGAAATTAAGAACCTAAATCCATAGTCCCTGCTAGGATGCACACACTCATATATGAAGAGAGATATCACTGAAGCCCTTACAGTGGTATTTATACATCTGTTTCTATCTGTGTTTCCTTTGCTTGATTCACATTATAGTGAATGACTAATGAATTCAACAGAGGGAATAGTGCTTCTTACTCACTAGAGAACCATTAAAGAATTCTGAATTTCAAGTGGCAGCAGTAATTTCTGAAATGTCTACCTACAATTTAGTTATCTCTGTGAGATGTTTAAAATGGTGCTTGTAACTGAGCATTACTGTGAGCTTGTCTCAAGACCTCTCCATTATTTTCTTGAAGAAGCTTACATTAAACTGTCTGCCTTCAAAGAGTTGATTTTTATACCTCCTTCTTATTTTTGATAACTGAAAAATATTGGCGTACCCCAGTGAACCTATTAAAAAACAAATGTACAGGCTTACTGAAATAAGAGGGATCCTGAATGCTGGGAGAATGTCTAAAATACAGAACTTCACTCACAATTCAAACAATCTTTAACGAAAGTTTTCCTAGGGCCATGAAATGATGCCATTCAAATCCATCTTTCAGCCAAAGTGTCCAAGTATACAAACACTTGACTTTAATAACTCTACACAGACTCTGAAGCACAAGCCAAAACTCACACACACCACTGGTGCTCCAGATGTAGTGTTGGCCCTCATCCCATGTCTCCTTCTGGAGCTGATCTAGTACAAATCAACTGATCTCTCAATCCAGGAGACCAAGGGAGTGACACAGAAGTCCAGCAACACCCATCATCACCCCCGTGATGTGAACTGGTCCAGACTTAAGAGTTCAAAGCTGTGGTAGGGAAGCCCTGTGAGACACCAACAGCTTGGGACAGCAAGCTGAATGGCAGTCTGGATGATGGCAACCTCATATACATTAAAACACAAAGGATTAGTTTGTTTATTTTTAACTAAATGCCAAGGGATCTGCAGTTCAGAAGGGGACTTCTGAAAGTCTGATATCAGAAATCTGCAGAAGATAACTTTAATTATTTTTTTCCTAAGGTACTAGATTTTCCTTTTATTTTGAGACTTTTTGAGAGATTATTTAGGAGGGGTATATTCAGCAATACACTCCAAGGTTCTTAAATTGCATATTAAATTTTGCTGTGATTTGAGTGAAAACCAGTCTATATGGATTATGTACTCTATAACTAAGGCCTGAATGGAGAGATATTACAAGTCTCTTAACAGGCCTCCCTCACACTAAATTCTAATTACTGCTGCATTCCTATCCCCAAGTGTTTAAAGTAATTAAACTGAAAATGGAAGAGGAATGAAGAAGATAAGACTTTATA
Source organism: Tympanuchus pallidicinctus (assembly GCF_026119805.1). Taxonomy (NCBI): domain Eukaryota; kingdom Metazoa; phylum Chordata; class Aves; order Galliformes; family Phasianidae; genus Tympanuchus; species Tympanuchus pallidicinctus. The sequence goes on from NW_026294802.1 coordinate 25,404,973, forward strand.
TGCCTCGATGAATTTTGAATTTTCTGAACTTATTAACTTGCTTTTAACATTTACCACACCTAAAAACGTTAACTGAGCACACTGTAACTTACTGTCTATTGAGTCATACTTATTACTGATGCAAAGAAAAGTCACACAAGATGACTATATTCATTCTCTAAAGTGATAAGCTAACTAATACAACTCATCAGTCACTGCAAAGGATTCAGCTCTTTTTGAAATCTTTTTAAATAAATCTATGCATCCATTAAAGGCGGAATTTATATTTTCTTTATTATAAAAGGTCTTCAGACATTAAGCTATTACATTTTCAATATTAATTTTCTCTGCTTCTGTACTGTAGTCAAGACCTACTCTTTGTTTTCTTCGTTTCATTGTCTTTTCTAGCACACATGCATATGGCATCCAATTTTTTAGCCACTAATGCTACGCTCCAGGCAGGCTTATCAGTACTATTCCTTTCATAATTGACACAGTGTGTTAACAGATATAGGAATTTGCTTTCTTTACAGTTATGGTATTTCTAGAAATTAGTCTTTTGGTGCTGCTTGAGGTGAGACAATAATCAAGGCACAGGCTGGATTACAAACTCAGATTTCCTTTTAGGAACGTATCATATTTGATTTCATCAGCTATCATTCTTTTATCATAGCTATACTTCAAAACAAAAGATTAGACTGACAGTCCTAAATGTATGCAGAGTGAGGTAGTGCAGGGTGACAAGGCCATTGGCTCTATGGGACTTTGTTCAAACCAGTGTTTGAACCTAAGCCACCAAGAACCTTTGAGCAGCCAACTTGTCACCTAAAATAAAATTTGCTGCAACACTGAACTGCAATTTATGTATGGATAACATTGTAATATGCCTTTTTTTAAAAAAAATAATGCTTTAAAACTTTTAACATACATAGGGGTGAAGTAATAGGATGCATAGGAGTAAGAATTGTTCAATAGTAATTTGAAACTTAAGTTGTATATTTTTTTGTTATCTCAGCATAAAGACCCTTATGCTATATATACTTACAAATCAGTCAGAAACTTCCTTTTCAAAAAACTGAAAATTGAAAAAAAAAAATCTTTTATAGAGAAACTCAACTTCCACACGAAAAAAGTACTTTGGTCAACCTCTTGGTATCATAAGGAATGATGTATCTGAAAGTCAATCAATTGATTGGCCAAAAAGTATGTTTATAAGTAATGTTCAGTCTTCCTCCTGGATAAACCAGGATAATAACCATTCTATTCTTCCATCAAAAGATATTCCTCCCGCTCTGATGATATGCAATGATGAAAAACTGCAGTATCATTTTGAAACACAGAGTACAGATGACAGTATGCAAAGCAGTTAACAGAGAAAGGCAGGCCTGTCAGCAACTGCTTTTCGTTAGCTGGGTCCAATTCCATATCTACCATCTCTAATAAAATATAAAACTACTGCCAGAAAACCCATCTCAAGGCAAGTAGTGAAAACTGATGGTTTACCAGACAACTAAGAAATTCCAAAGCAATATACCTGTGTTATTATCAACGCTCACTGCAAATTCATATTGATGTGAAAGAGAAGGATCTGGATTTGACTGCAGGTGGAACATTGCTGGCAACTTAAGGGCTTATTTTTATTACTATTATTTCTAATACATAGATTTTTATTAGCATCCGTAATGCAGCTCCCACCTGTATGTCAGAATTTTTCAGGAAGATGCTAATGAACTTGCCAATCTGATGTTAGTTCAAACAGGAGAAAGTGCTGCTTACCCACTATTGATGTCATCTGTTCTGAGACTTTTTCCAAGGATATCCCCATCACTCATGTAGCCACCAGCGTCAACTTCAGAGGACATATCCAAATCACTGCTTCCCTTCTCACTCACGTCGATCTGTGAGATATTTCCAAGGCGAGAAACAGCTGCTCGGCGAAGCGGGGTGGTGTACATGAATCGAGAAGGGTCTGTGTGGATGAATCGACTCGTGCTGCTGCGAGGATACCCGGCACCCAGGGATGGGGCATCTCCTGCCTGTAGCCGAGGACTGGCCTGCCCAAGCCTCCAAGTCACTGGGGTGGACCGGCTTGTCAAGCTCGGTATGCTTCTTCCATTCACTTCTGTTGTCACAGTGCTGTCAAAAGTTGTCTCCAATGTGCTGTCAAAACAAAATGGAGAAGTCAGAATGCTTCCTCTCATCCTGGGAGAAAGGATGGAGTATTTAAAAAAAGTTGTGTGTGTGTGCATGTCTGTCTGTCCACAGGCACATACATTTGTGTGATAAAAATGTTTGCTTGTAAATAATCTAGAATAAATTTTATTAAGTATCTATTAAAGGCTATTAAATGTGTATATGAAACAAACATCTTTGTGAATGATTGCATAGGACACTGACGGAAAAGTACATTGAAGTCACTTATAAGTGGTTGAAGGAGTCTAGAAAACAATACGGATGGTGTTATAGTTAATTTTCCCTTGTTAAGTCTCTAATTCATATAGCAAGTAATAACACATTTCTATAATCTGATATTTAAGTAGTCTACACAAAAGCAGCTTACCTGTGGCTTATCTGGGTCCCTCTAAGGCTGGACATAGTTTCTTCCAAATTCTGCCTCAGGTCTGCTATGTTCTTTACAGTTCTCATCCTTCTTGTTTCAGGGTCTTCCCCTGAAAGAAATAAAACAAAAGTCACATAAATTTAAGTGCATACAAATATATCATGTTAAATAGTTGAGAATACATACATATGATTGTAAACATCTCCGTCTCTTGTTAAAAAATCAAACCTCTTTCTTTCCGTAATAAAAACCACATATGTTGAAGTTAGTGAAATATCCTGATAGGGCCGAAATTTATTAATGAAACTCAGATTAAGAGTGACTGGATTTTTATCTTCTACAATCAAAGCAAAATGCAACCCTGGACCACTTGAGATGTTACACAGCTTCTTTTTCCTCCTGGACATTTTACATGATGTGGCAAGAAATAAAGCCACAGTAAATTTGTGTTTGGAAAGAACTAGAATGACCTTTAGCAGTTCTTCTGTCTGCACTTAACATCCAGACTATTTCAAAGTACTCAAAGCATCTTTCTTTAACGGTTCGGTTCCTGAAGTAGTAGATTATTCTATTATTATATTTTACTTGGGTTAAAAGTCAAAACACTCTTAAGTATGTGAATCATTTACACGATTATGGAATTTAGCAGCCTTCAGCAGGGATGCAACAAATAGCCACAAGTTGTGCCAGGTGAGATTTAGATTAGACATAAGGAAAAACCTTTTCTCTCAAGGGATGGTCAGGAACTGGAATGGCCTGCCCAGGGAGGAGATGGAGTCGCCGTCCCTGTAGTGTTCAAGAGGTGTCTGGATGAGGAGCTACGAGATATGGTTTAGTAGCTTAGTGGTAGTAATGGCAATAGAAGTACTGTTGGAATAGATGGTCTTGTAAGTCCTCTCTTTTTTACTCCATCCGTGACAAATTTGAAGTCATACCTCACTTTGTCAATCCTACTCATTATGGAAAGTTACCATCAATTACAATATCATGCAGTCACTAGACACATCTCTAATATCTAACTCCAGATTCCAACATTCCCATCCAGAAAAATCTTCTATTTTATTTCTGGAATTTTCAGAACATTGAGAAACTGTTTCATCTTTGAACACATCCATCATGACATAGTCTTGTGAATTTAAATTCAACACTGTACAAATTTCAAGATCAGAAATTTAAACATAGACAAAATACTATGTAGCATTGTAATATTTCACGTTTGTAAAATGTAAAATACACATGAAAATTGATATCTAAGTTGCTGCATTTCTCATTCTGTTCCCATCCTTATTCTTCCCATGTTGATATGTGGATTTATACAAGTATAAATTCAACAAAGATGATGTCTCCAAGGAAAAGGATGGTGTATCATCTAAGTGACAGAAGCATGTCTGGGGACAAGAGAGCTGGGAAATATTCGAATAAAATAACCTGATAAGACAATCTAAATGCAACGTCTGTTTGAAGACCTGAGTAAAACATACAAAGTTTATGTTGTATCAAAACCACATTTGTTTAACACGGGTTTACAATAGGCAGATTTGAATATAGATAGAGACATTTATTTCAAATACAAGAGAGAACCTGCTGAAAAAAATGGTACCATTTTAACCATGGTTAACTTAATTTATTTATTTTAATTTTTGACTAAAGGATGAAGTGTTTCAGATCAAGGACAAACCTGAATTTGCTACTGTGCTCTCCATGTTTCTGTCGTCTGCTCACTATGCAGGCAGTTAAGAAACTTTTGGCAGTTAATGGAAACATGTTATTGCATATAAATTCTGTATACCCTTTCTTTCTTCCCTGATAGCCCAAGGATGTACAGTACTATTCAACATACTCTGCAGCTCCGGTAGAATGTCAAGCTAGCTTTTGCAGCAATGCCAGTTTGAGGACTTCCCAACTACCGCACGACCAGCTATATCTTCTGCCCTTTTGCTGCAGCCAGTAGTTGTTCAGGAAACAGTGCTATCCCAATTGTTTTATTGCTCTGAATAAATTCCACAGTGATTTCATGGCCAGACATCCACAAACCTCTGGCTCGGTGGCATGGAACCAACAGTGGGGTGGAGACAAGTACTGCTGCCAAACCTTCCATCTCGTCTTGATGGCATGCCCACCCAGAAGGTTTTGCTCCTTAAAATAAGACATCTGTGTGCATTGAAGGAGGCAAATGTTCACACTCGCTGAAATTACCACCACTAGTTCTGTGTTTTAGGCTAGGCATCTGTTAGTCAAGCACCTTGCTGATCAGTACATGCATGGATCCCATGTACTATTTGCAGAGGTTTCTGTGCCATACTGGAAAATCCTGTGAGGCAGAAGAGCTCATGCCAAAGCTGTGCTGGAGATCACCCTGTTAGACTGAGCCTGCTGATGAAAGCCCAGACAGAGCTCAGGCTGACTGTCCAGGACAGCCTCCAGGCAGATGCACACAGTTCTTCACTGCCATTGCTCTTTGTCCCTCTGGCAAATGCACTTAAATTTACTTTCAGGAGTGAATCTTCCTGCCACAACACTTACGTGGGGGAAACTCCAGGCCTGTTCCCTACCTTGCCTCAAACCAAAAGTGAATCATAAGCTAGGTGGTATGAGGCAATATTCTGTTAACACAGAAAGATAAATCTCAGAGTGTAGGCAGGCAGAATTAAGGCAAAGCAATCATTTACCTCTGTATTTATTTGAGGAACTGAATATAATCTGCACATACAGTATCTTTGTCTTTTCCTTCCTTGTTTGTCCTTGCCAGTTGTCCTTTGCTGTATGCTAACTCTGCAAATTCTTGCAGCAACAATGACAATAACTGTCTTTTTTAATATATATTGCACAATAACTAGTATAACAAAGCCTTCAGGTGCAATTGCAATAGCAAAAGAAAAAAAGTATGTTTATATGGCAAACTGCCAAAATATATTTTCACAGAGAATGTCTCATCTTCAGACAGATAACATCATAAAAAGTAGCACTCTTATCCCCTGGAAAGGTGGAAATTTTGAGATTTAATCTCTTTTGATGTCTCAGTCACACAGGGGTAATATCAAAACTACTTTTTCTAAAAGAGATAGAACTGGAACGTTATGAACGTTATGATCTTAAAATACTATGTAGTGCTATGAGGTACTTACATAGCACTATATAGTATTATAAGATCATAACATTCCAGTTACGATCCAGTTAGAAATCTCCATTATCATAGATACTGTTTTACAAATAACTATTATTTTTTCTTTCTCTTAAGAGTGGACTGATGAGCTTATGCTGTATCCCTCATTAATAAGTCAAAAAGAATAAACAACTGACCACAATACTTGAAAAATTTTCTGTGATGAGTGTGAGACTCTCAGACCTGACTTGAACCTGACATTATCTACATTTTCAGGACTTTCCTGTTGCTGCTAATGTACATAAAGTCTTCCACACAGAAGACCATAGGGCTGGTGGATACATTATTCTGAAAGCTAGCTATACCTTGTTTCCAGAACAGCCACTATGTGCTTATTGCAGAAGGACTGGGACACAACAGATAGGTTCAAAGGGATCCCAAATTCTTCCTGACATCCTGTTATAATAATAGGCACTGCCATCATGCAGTCTACCTATATTTGCATGTCCTCACATATCAGAAATGGTTTGTAATCTCAAGTACTCTGCTTTGCACACAAGAAAAGTCATTCTGCTTCATGCACAAAAAGACTGGGATAAGAATGACTAAAACCAGGGTATTCTGAAACTTTCTTTCAAAATACTGTTCCTCTTACAAGGAAGTTGGATGTAGATATTTTACTGACTTCATGGATGTAATCTCCTTAAATCACTTGTAGCTTTATCATTGGTATTAAACATAAACATTCCAAAAATTTGCCTCCCAAATTCTTGCCTGTTAATAGTGAAACATTACAGCTTCTCTCAGTAAGTTTCTAAGAAACACTGTTTGTTCTTCCATTGTGTGAAATACACACATAGGAAACAAAATAAAGCACCTTACAGAAATCAGTGATCACCTAGGTTAAACTTCTACATTTATTATTCTCAATCTTACCCACATTGAACATTTAAACATAGCATTCAGAATCATTTTGGTACTTGAGTGTACATAATTACAGCCCAAAGCAGATAATGAGAGAATAATAATTGCATTAATTTTGTGATTTTCACTAAAGGATTCAAATATAAGCAGCAGAGAATTTTTACTCTTAGACATAAACTTCATTCACAAATGAGAGTACCAGTGTCATTCTGCAGATGGGGAAACTGAGGCTCACAAAGAGAGATTTGCTCAAGGATAGATGAAGAGAAGCTAGAGAAGGTGAAGAGTTCAGCTGCCTTTGCTAACAAGCTTCTAATCTCTAGAAGAAATCTCTTCTAGAATACAGCTATAGTCTACCAGGTTAATCATAAAAAGACAGTGCTTGTTTCATTGTCATTTGGAGATGATAGCTTTCTACATTACATGTACAGCAAACATTTTGTCCTAAGTTTAAACATAATCAAGGCTAGCACACCCAACAGAAAAGAGCCTCCAGGCCAGGTGCATGCTGGGTGACCTTGGAAAAGGAAGAAGACATTTCAACCATTTGACAGGCTAAAGAACAAAGCTCTAGAAATGAACACTTTGAGCACTGAGAGATGAAAAGTAAAGCCAATAATACAGAAGTCTTTTGAAGAACCTATGGCAGTGGATTTCAAATGCTCTCTGGCATGCACTGATACAGCAAAATTGTAAAACCCTGGCACTAACAATTCCTCATATATGGATGAAATTATCAACAGAGGGAAGGGAACAGCAGTAATGGACAGTTTGTACGTAGGCCATTTGCTATAAGACACATTTGCTATAAATTGGAATCTTGAATTCAAGGTTTGGTTTAAAACTCATGGGAACGAATGCCATGAGATTAATTTTAGAGTGAACTAATAGTACCTAATTGTTTCACCTTATTTATTTCCAACAGCTTAAGAAAACTACACTCAATTATTCACACATTATTGCTGCCCATGCACCCATCAAAAATGATTTGGACAATTGTCTTCATTTCACAGTCTTTAGATATAAAAGTAAGCAAACAAGGAAAAAGTGACCAGACCCTGTTTTTGCATACTACTGCAAACAAACCCAATTCTGTCTCATGAAATCACTGTCAAGATCAAAAATCTGCTCTGTGCAGAAATGTGCTAGTTCACGGGTCTCCTGATTTGAAGACAACATGAACTTACCCAAAATATCAGTATAAAGGACCTGTTCTAAGTCCCCCAGCATCGTTATTATGACATCTTCATCCAGATGTGCAGTTCCTTCACGCAAGCAGCCTTCCTCCTCCTCCTCTGCCCAGTTCCTGCTAGCAAAATGAGCTGTACAGGATACATTTTCATCATCTGATTTCCCCCTCTCCTGATTATCGATCCCAAAGCCTTCATCTGTACAACGGTCTCCAGACCTCTTGAAAGTCCTGCTTCCAGCAGATGGTAGCGCTTGAAATGCTTGGGGTGCGGTGAGGCCAGGCTGACAGAGGGAGTGCACTGAGCGTGAGAGTGCCTTGGAAAGCAAGCCTTTCCTTTCAGCTTCTGCCTCCTGCTGATGGTAACTCTGGCTGGACTTGGAGGCGTTTCCAAACCAGTTTTCCCTATATGAGTGTCGCCTCTTCTCCCCTTCGCTGATGAGCGTGAGGTTGGTTAGAGACTTCTGCTTCTGAAGACGAACACACTCTCTCCTAACCTCCTTGCCTTTAAACACTGACAGTTCAGCAGATCGCTGCATCTTCCCAGCTGTGCTTCGCCTCAGTCAGATTTCATATTCCCGAGATGGGCAGCAGTTCAGTTCTTCAGCACGGTCTGGAGGTGAACCTTGCAGCATCACACACTGCACATCCCAGGGAGCACATCCTTTCACGTGTAATGAAAAGCACAGCTCAAACATGCACAGTACACACTGTAAATGACTAGACAGGCACAGTCATTTTCTTTAAAATTACGCTGCTGTCTCTGCTAAGCCACTTCTCTCCTGTCACATTAATCTGCAGTACTTACAGTCATTTTCACTTGGATTTCTCTCAAGCAGAAGAGAGTTGATCAAACACTCTGCTCCAGCACAGAAGTAATCCCAAAAGCCAACCGTGTTTTCCCCTCTCCATCCAATCACTGGTCTCATCGGAGTGGTGGGCCTGCATCTCTGTCTACGGCTGCTGCACTCTGAAATCCAAAGTAGGCACAAGTGCTATCTCAGGCGTTTTTCCCTCTCTCACCAGATCATGACTGATCCCAGCGCACGGCTCTTCACTTCAGATGGGCTGACACAGAACTGCAAGTACAGCCTCCACGTCAGAGCTCAATAAAGAGCCAAAATTAACCACTGAAGCAAAGCTCTGCACAAGCCTCCTTGCATTTTAGTATTCAACCTGCATTCCCAGATATATGACTCTTCTCTGCTACTGCAGCGAATGCTGCTGGCTGCCATGGCAGCAAACATCCTGGTGAATTAAACCGGAGACACAGAAGCCTCTGCCCAGTTTACAGTGCCACAGGTTTCAAGACAAAGCTCCACCTGAACGGGATGCTACAGTCACAGAGCTAGCTCAGTGCAAATGCTAGTATTCTCCCAGAAAGGTAAGGATGATGAACTATTTCTTCCATATCACTGCCAGCCCTTGTGCAGGAAGCTAAAAGCAGATTTGCAAATGGACCTCGAGCCTTGCAATTTCTGTTATAAATTAGAAAATGTAATTTAAATTGTAAGGAAGCTAATAAATAGAATACGACAGCAACTACCCAGCAAGATGATTTAATGAAGGAAATATTTTGTTTCTTTACTCTTAAAATATACCTTGTTTGCATCTCTGTGAGGTTCAGACTCTAGTATGGAATTAAAAAGCTGTGATTAAATTATTGTTTCACAATCTTCTGAAGAAATCCTATTAATTGGAATAGTTATTTTCATATAAAGAAACTTGATGTCATGTCTGAACTAAGTTGTTCAATTCTAAATGTGGTTTTTAAATAAAACATCAAGAGGAAAAGAAGACTTTACATTTTAATATATACCTTTTCTGACAGGGAAAAAGATGTAAGCTCCAGAAATGATAGAAGGATAAACAAAAAAACTCCTAATTTCTATATACAAATTTCCTTATTTAAGAGCAAGTGGTGTCATAAAACATTACATAGAAATCTTCAAAGATGATTTTTTTATGTAACAACATATTGCTTCTCTCATATCCTTACCCGGAAAGCTTTGACAGGGAGGTAACCTTTGAAAATGCCACTCTAAGAATTATAAAGTATTCAGATTCTCTACAGGAATAAGTGCATATAAAGAGAAGCCTCAGTGCATTCCTTGCATTTCTCTTTCTCAGTGCAGTTTTTAAAACATTAGAAAAATTAAAGAACAGGGGGAGAAACTCCTTAAAAAATGTTGACGGAAAACTGCATTTTTTCCTGGGTAACCCTCATAAACACAGAACTGAGAGAAGAGTCAGCAGTCTCAAGCAATGAGAGTTTCCACACTGAATCACTGACACATTCCTAGAAAGACAGCGTCAAGAAGAGAGCCCACTCCTACCCCCCACCTAACCCACAGAGTCATGGGACCAGAAGAAGACTGTCACCCTGATATGATTAATTCTCACATGTGAAGTCTGAAAAGCAACACCTGGAGGGTTGCACCATTGACATAATTCCCATGGTCTGCTCGGCCTAGTGGCACATACGCCCTTGGTGGTTTCTGCAGTCGTGCTTGTGAACACCAGCAGCAGCAGCTGGTGGGGATGCTCTCAGTGGGGCTCCAGCTCTGTGGGCAGCACCAAGCATTGCTCTCCTAGAGAAGCACTCAGCTCTTTGCACAGACACACCGGACACAGAAGCACCAAAACTGGCCTGGCATATTTAGTCCTCAGAGCTACCCACTGCAGCCCAGCTGCAGCATGGGACAAAGTCCAGAATAAAAATGACAGCTGGGCTCTGTGGTGGCCCCAGGAGCATAGCTGGCAGCTACCCTTTCCTTCTGTGCATTAAAAACACAGTGAGAGAAACATGGGGATATGGAGGCATTTGGTTTACTCACACAACCTTCATTCAGCCCTCATGTATACAAACATTACACTACAGCCCTCAATTATAAGAGTACACAAACTTTTCTCCTATGAATCCCACTGCCCCATTTGGTATACAGATCTGTCCTTAGATAGAGCAAATGCACATGTACATTTTGACCAAATTGTCAGTGCAAAGAGTTCTGGATTTATCCTCGTGCTTTACCACACCTCTCTGCAGTCTGTTATTTGACAAAACATAAAACTGCAGTGTGGAAATTCTTGGTTTTCTTTATTGAAAAACACTTTTGTAAAGCTCATACCTCCATTTTAAACTGTAACAATGAATAAATAAATCTTTCTAAACCAACCGCACAGTATGGGAGACCACAAGAAAGCAAATGTCATGATAGAGCATTATTCCCCAACCACCCCGCAGTTCAGTGTGTTCCCCACCCAGCACATGGGAGCATGGTTAAATAAAGAACAGCACAGGGAATTTCCCCACTCCATCACAGTCACTGTAATGCATGACATGTATTTACCATCTCTTTCATAAAAGGAATTATAGAAATGATTTTAACCATTAATAGACTTGGGACAACTTTTGCTGTCAGATAAGATGTTCTCTGAAGCCCCTGCACATCATTAGCAGCTGTTCAAATGAATTATGTAATAGATCTGCAAATGCATAACATTATGAGTCTCTTCAGTGAAGATTACTTGAAAAAAAATTGGTAAACTATTTCCATACCTATTCTTTGTTTTCCCCCATTTCTCTATTCTTCTCTTTTCTCTGTTTCTATTTCAGAGCACAAAAGAAGCACAGTAACATAAAAGGTTGAAAATTGAATACTGTTATGAGAATACTGTCATTGATATTAGCACATAACTCAAACTAAATTACTGTCATTTCTGCTTCATCCTTCAGATTTTTTTATAATTTGCCAAAATTTGCAAATTCATGAATAATTATTTAATTAAACATTTTGCTTTAAACTCTGATTAACGCTAAAATCAAATATTAGCACTGATTTCATGAAATCACACTCTGTAGTTACAGATATGTACCACTTTTAATTAACTTACTGACATCCTTCTTCAATAAATTTTCTGCTGAAACTGATAAATGTTACAGATACTACATACAGAAATATTGCCCCCAAAGTGTGCAGGAGGTGCTACACATACTGCATGTATGCTGTGCTGCTGATCTGCACATCCACCATCAAAACATCTGGGAGTGCTCTGTTGAGCTGTGGGAATTCTCACCAAAAAGAAAAGAGGGAAAAATTCTGAAGCACTTGAGATCACAGCTGGAACACATTCCCAGCAGAGATGGAGGAACTGTGGAGAAACCCAGGCTTACAGTAGCTCTACCAAGAGGTAGAACTGGCTTTAGGCATAAGACATATGGTGAGTTAGCTATGGCAGCAGGCTGAGGACAACCAAAGAAGAAAGTGACTATTCGAATTAACAAGGTAACTGTTGAGAGTTCATGTCTGCACCAGCCTTACTATCTCCTTCACCTTCCAGCACCAGCCTCCTGTCCCATGGCTCTACAAGTAAAACCAAATCATCACTTGCCCAATAGCAGGCTAGAAATAGGTAGGGTGCTCCAAAAGTAATACCTCCTATTTATTGCCATGGAAACTTCAGCATCTACAAAAAGCACAAAAAACTGATACAGCAAAAACACTGTTTTTCAAACAATCACCCCCATTACCTGTGCATGTTCTTTCACCAGCCATGAACGAAAGCCTGCATCCTGCACTCATAAAAATCTGCACTAGCAGAAGTGACCCACTGTTACTGTCACTACTGAAACACACCATCCATTGCCTCATTGTGCTCATATCCACTGGTTGATCTCCATAACTGATGCAATCATCAATCCATGTTAATGGGTGCAATTTTTTCCACACAAAGGAATTCATAGACACGCCTTTGCTTTATACATACTTCCATGTCAGACACTATTTTGTCAGACAGCCCCTCTGCTGACATCTCTTATATGGCAACAACACGGAATGGAATATTGGTCGGAAGGTTCAACCTCTACTGCCATATCACCAACATCCGCCTCTGAGGTCATGGGCCAATATAAGAAAATAGGAGGCATTACTTCAAAGCAGCCCTCATAAGTGGAAAAAGCCAGCTACACTCTGACTTTGTGCCATCCTTTCAACAGCTCTGAGATGGAAGAGAGGAATGCCGTTTAAAGAAACCAACTGCCTTAGAAACTGAGAGGAATACGAAGCAGAGAAAAGCTGGAAACTACCTCTAGAGCTTCTCACTTTTCCTCCCTACTTTCTCTTATCACCACTGTTGAGGAAAGGCTGTGAACTACATTGCTAGGCACAGAAAACAGAGCCATGACTGACACATTTCACCAGTGGAACAAAGAAATTCATTTTATTTTAAGAATTTTAATCATTTTGTTCTCATCCAAATTTTGCCTATATTATGGAGACGTTTAAGACTGATCGGCTGATTTTACCCTGAAGTAGATTAGGAACTCCAATATGACCTGCTTGGCTAGTTAAGAGACAGTAACATTCAACCAGTGAGCAATAATGAACAAGAGAATGTAATTACAATGAAAGTAGTGAAACAGTTTATACAATTATATGGATTAAGATATCTTTGTCTTTAATATTTTGGCCTTATCAATAGTTGGCACCATAAAAAACCGTAAAGACTGATGAATTATAAGATATAAAATAGGTGGGACGGCACTTCATGAACCTTCTCCTATAGCCTGTCAGTGGTTTCCAGATGCTCAGTCTCTTGCATGATTTTCATTGATCTTTTTTGCCTACAAATAAATTGTGCTAGTGCATATGGCTACCAATTTACAAAAAGAAACCTGAGATGATACAGAGAATGTGCTCACACACAACAACAGTGGAAGGTTTCTGAGAAAGACATTAGCCACTTGAAAGAGCTTTTTTTTTCATGCAGGTTCACCAATGGCAGAGTCACCAATGCCTTGGTGATAGTTCACCAAGCAGACAAATACGTATTCAGCAAATGCAGCATCTGAGCCATTTATGCTGTTACAAGCCAATTACAGGTGACACACATCTGTTTTCCGCTGCACAAAGGCCCTGAACCATATTTTCCCAGTGATTCTGCTTTGCTGTCTGTTACATCAATCAACTGCTAATGCCAAAGTCTGAATAATCAGCTTAGAAACATCTCTGATGCCTAGTGCCCTTTATGCTTTTTTTCTTCTTTTTGATACTGTTCCACTTCTGTTCAGAACAGTAAAAGGCCAGGAGACATGATATCCTTTTTGATCATTTCAGCAAGTACTGAACTGATTTTTTTTAAAATAATCTCAGTAGATAATTCCTTGAAGCAACCTTTGAATTGCATTAAATGTTTCAATTTACACTCTTCATACTTACAAGACCAAAGAATCTGACTTCTGGATTAATTAAGAATTACTACTGTAAAATAACTTTAACAGGTACTTGTCACCTGCAGGGAATATTTATCAAGCTTCAGGGTGACATATTTCTTATAAAATAAGGGATGTTAGACTTACAGAAGTTTTGAAAGCAGTAAGACAAACCAGGACAAAAGCTCAATGTCAGTATGAATCAGCTAAATGCCAAGGCAGTCCCACAAATCCTGGGCATCTGATTTCCCTTCTGGTACAGAGATAATTTTAGACTGATGTGTCAAATGAGTATTTTAAAGTGACTTATATCCTGTGTAAGAAATGAATGACTCGCTCTAAATTTATTCGAGTGTTAAAAATTTGGAGTAAAATGGCAAAACTAAAATTGAATCCACAGGGACAGGATTTCACCTTTTATTCTTGTAAAAGGGATACTGAGAATAAAAATGCTGATTAGAGGGAAAAGAAAAAAAAAAAAAAAGAACAACTCTGTCAAAGAGTCCTTTTGAAAGTACTCCCACACAAGTCTGCAATGCACTTCAGTCCTGATGAAGAAGTCAGCTATGACACACATTGCTTTTGAATCTGTAGGCACTCATGGCCAGATCATGGGCTAATGTAAATCAATAGGTCTCTGATGACTTCAAAGGAGCTATTCCAATATGATTTAAAAAAAAAAAAAAAATCCCTCACATTTGTAACCTAACAAGGGAAATAAAGCCTTTACTCCAGTTTTACAAGGAATTGCAGAACAGAACCTGTACCAGATTAGTTCTAGCAGTAACTTAAAATACAGGTACAATAATAAGGACTCGTTCATTTTCTTATTTATTAAATAAATTCATTATTATTCATTTAAAAAAGAAAAATATACTCTTCTGTCATTAATGTTTCAATTCTGGAGTTATGACTTAATTTGAAGGTCTTAAATGCAACATGATATCAAACATCCTGAAGTATAATTCCCATGGCTGTTCTGAAGAATTCAGCATGACTCTAAAAGTAACAATGACTCGGAACCCTCACTTATGAAAGTCCATTTTCTGCAACGATGAAGGAGCAGAACAGAACAGAAGGAATCAGTTCAGTCAAGGAATTGGTAACCAATGACAGAATTTGTGGGTGGCAGGGGAGGTTCAGATAAGACAGAAGGAAAAAATTCTTTATGATGAGGATGGTTGAATGCTGGAACAGGCTTCCTAGAGAAGTTGTTAAGGCCCCATGCCCATCAATGTCCAAGAGACATTTGGACAATGCCCTCAGTAACATGCTTTAATTCATGCTTGGATAGTCCTGAAGAGGTCATAGTGATATTTGAAGGTCCTTTCCAATTGAACTGTTCTATTTTGTTCTGTTTTGCATGTGAAACAGTAACTGTGTATGATCCAAATTTTCTATATACTTAGAGCCACTCATGAATAGAAGTCAGAAATATTATTTCAATGGCTGTAAAGCTCCTGGTAAGAAAAAAATATATATAAACAAAGAAGCACAGAATTCCAAAATTGAGGCTTTTTCTGACTTTTTGTCACTTACCAGATATCTCCTCTAGGCACTGTTTGGCAGTCTTACTGAATGACAAATCCATTTTAGTAGGACTGGTGCAGGAATCAGCAGGTGGTAAAGAGGTACTGTCATTTTCTGAAAGAGTTCTGAAAACAAGCAAGAAGATGGATTATTATCATCTGTCATACAGATATCAATGGAAACAAACAGTAGCTGCAGCTCAAACTAAAATTATATCTCGATATACATCCTAGGTAAAGACATACGGAGAAAAAAACCATGAATGTCACATTCTTACTGAATTAGTTTGACTCCAGTTAGACAAATTTGCAACTCTGTCTCTTCAAAAACAACTCAGGAGCTTAAGTTGAGAAGTTTGGAACCATTTTGTTTCCTTACTTTTTCTTTGCAGGAGTCAACCAGATATAGGCAAAATCCATTTAAATCTGTTAAGTCACATGGTAAGACATATATAAGGGAAATGAAAACTTGTATTTCATTGCTGAAATACTAAGTGAGATAGGCCATGTGTGAAGAAGCTTAGGCAAGAATGGAATGGAAATCTGGCTTAGATATTTAAATCCATGTGCAGCTTCTTTTGATAATGCTCCTTATATAACTGGGGAAATGGAATAATAAAAAGTGATTCCATTTACTTACTAACACATAGACCACATTTTCTGTGATGGCATATTTCTGTGGATATCAATGCTAAACTACAATGGGTACACTTTGGATACAGTGGATACAGTTATTTGCCACTGCATAATTGTAAGTAGCAAGAATACACTAATACATAGATTATAATATAGAACATAACAATTCTATCTCTTCCTAATGAAGAACTCTAGCATAACTAGATGATCTTCAAGGTCCCTTCCAACCTAAGCTGTTCTGTGATTCTGTGATCTCTCCTACCCACGTGCCATTCGATCATGATGACATTAAATAGCAACCTGTACCACAGTTGTATACAGTAAAAGAATGCATCTAAAGATAATACCAGCTACTTCTCAAAATAAAATGGAAAACATTCTTCAGTTACCACTGAATTTTCTCCAGTTTTTCTGACACAAATAACACACTCAGTCTTCTGATTCCTTGAAAGACTGGTGAAATATTTATATCTCAATTTTAAAGCATTACATTTATAGCTCAAGTCTTAAAATTCACAACTGTGTTTCTAATGACCAACTAAACTGTCAACACACAAGCATTTAACTTATCACTCAAAATAATTCTACGACAATTTGTGTCATAAAATTACCTTCTTGTTAATGTTTTCTTCATTACATGTTGCACAGATTTTTTCAGTAATTCATGGCAATAACTGAGGGAACAGATATATGCATATACAATGGAGCAAGTTCTGTCATGCTGAGATCTGTTGATTGTAATCCTTTCAGTCATTTAACTCTGACCTTAAAAACAGAAATGTGCACTCCTTATCTCTTTCTGCACTTTGGAGATTTGGGAAATAAACAACAGTCCTCCAAAAACAGTTTTTGCTTCTTGTCTACTATTTCCCTTTTCACACTACTGGAAACACATATGCAGCAAGAAGCTGCAGAATTCTATTGACCCTGAATGTGATTTTACATCTACTGTGTGAGGACAGTGATCTCAGTAATAAACTGAAATCCCACAGCCCCACCTGCTTTCCTGTCTTGCTTCAAATCATCAAAATGAATGAGGGACACATCTACTTTCACTGAATGTAACTTTGACAGATCATGAAAGCTCTGTCTGGGCTTTATGATGACACATAGTGCTGGATCAGCCCAGGACAAAAGGTCAGCCCAAAATCATATCTCAGAAAAAGACACAATAATAGTAAAGATAATCAGAATGTTCTGCACTCTTTTCATTAATCTCAAAAAACTATGCTACAAGCACTAGAGACAGAGAAAGGCTGACATTAAGAGGAACATTAGAAACGTGCAGGCTTCTATTGGTCTTGCACTAAGGGCCCTCGGCTAGCTGAGAACAGTTCAAACATTTCTAGCCACATCTGTAAATGTATATGGACTTCACATCAGTCCACTTCTGTGTAGAAGTGGAAAAGGACCTTTTTCACCTTCTGACCTTATGGCATTGCATGCCTGATTGTGTAACTGTTCTTCCATCAATCACTGCATTAGCCCAGACAGGGGATGTAAACCCCTCTCTGACTGACCAAGAGCCTTATGTACGCTATTTTCTAAGAGAGGATTGAAAGGATCTATTCTTAATTATTTGCCTTTCTGTAACTAAAAAAGGGATTAATTGATCTGGATCCTCACTAGACACCAGTATCCAACATTTGCACTTCTCAATCTAGAGAATGGGGAGAAAGATAAGCACAGAACTTCAGTGATTTGGACTACCCTCTGTCAGATAGCATTGTCTGTACAGTCAACAAAGACTAATACAAAAATCACTACTGACTCTATGGTATATATTTGCTCATGTTAAAAGGGTTGGATTCCCCTATAGGTAAAAGAGCACAGATAAGTAAAGAGTGAGGTAAGTAAAGAAAACTTCAGAATGAGAGCATCTATTCACCTAATATGACAATGTGTAAAAGTTTTCACTTGTTCAACTCAGGTCAAATCAAACCTTCCAGAGTTATACCAAACAGCAATTAAAGTACATTGTCTGGACGACGTGCTGCATGATATGGCTTAGTACTAGTGGTGGCAATGGTGATGAGGAGACGGTTGGACTGGATGATCTTACAGGCCGTTTCCAACCTTGTGATTCTATGATTCTATGATTCTATGATTTCTGTTCTTCATATTTTTTTGTTTGTTTGTTTGTTTGTTTTCCTCATTTTCAAATACCTGATACAGCTATAATCAGGAGATGTTAAAAAAATGCCATGAGAAGAGATACTTGCAAAGATTCCCATTTCAAATTTTAGAATCCAATTGGTGGGATGAACCACAGCACAAAATCCAGTTTCTGACATAAAAAATAGCATCAAAATCTAGTCTCAAGCTAAAAATACTGAAGAAGTAATATCACATAACACCAATAATTAAAAAATGTTTGATTTAATTTCTAGAAAGACCATAGAAACACAAACCAAATGTAAATGCAATGAGGTTTTCTTAACTTCACAGGCAGCCTGAAATAACAGATCTAAGAAGCATGAAACGTTTCTTTTATCTTACTTCAGACTTGAAAGCTCAAATATGACGTAAAATAAATTTGATTTGATAGAAAACACATTACAAAGAAACTGCTTTACTGGCTATATTCATCAATTTAATGTTCGATTTAGTAAAAACATCAGTGATTCTAATTATTCAAAGTGACAGCAGAAATTCTACAGAGGACTATGGATTTTGAACAGTTGAAGTTCTGCTTACATAAGAAAGGCAGTTATTTGCCAGTGGAAGTGTTGGGCCAAAAAGCACCTGCTCGAGGACTGTGCTTGAGTAACCCAAGGAGGAACCTGTGGACAGGGCCTCACCAACAGGTCTTTCTCTAACAGGCCTCCACTTATCTTGCCAACAGCCAGCACTTCCACAGCAGCCCTGTTTTTGGTGCAAGACGGCCAAGGCCCTGTCTTTTTTCTGGAGCTAAGTTTAGACCACCTAGATTGAAGATGGTCTAGTGGTAAAAGGCTTCCAAGCAAAACCATGCATTTCCTGGGGAACAACGAGGTCCAGGTATGGACAGGGCACCTGAAACATCAAGTTTGTTTTCCTCAAAGCCAATCACAAGGTGTGATACTTTGGATTACTGATGTAGATACCTCTTTGCTTAGTTCAAACGCCATGGTTTATTTAAAAAATAAAAATAAAAAAAAGAAAAAAAGGTGAAATTGCCAGAGTTGCCTTCCCCTGTATTCCTGGCTGTTAATTCTTTCTGTGGATCATATTAATCCTATGAATGACTCAAATGTCCTCTGCAGTACTGCAGCACACATCATTCTCCAGCCAAGCAAACAGTAAATAAAATATATTTTAATTAAAATTAGACAGGGATCTTAATGAATGGACCTGTATCATCTACCTATTTGTAGCCCACTGCCTTTAAAAAATAATACTTGCATCTCTCTTGTCATCAAGGAAGACTTTCAGTTTTTTCAAAATACCCTGTTGACACTTCTTCCAATGCTATGTATCTGCAGTTTAGGTTCATTTAAGCAGCTGTCATGAAATCAAGACAATCTGCTTTCTATTTTAATCGTGGCAATCAGAATAAGTTTATCCCCAACTCACTGAAATACATGTTACCTATTTGTAGGAGATTAAGACATGCTTAATGGGACAAACTCTGTTCTTAATCACACCTGCACAAGCTCATTCAGTTTGATTAAAATGATTGTGTACAAAAGTAATTAAGGACAGAATTTGAAACACTACTTAATAATCTGTCTTTAACACAGTCAGTGATTTCCTGTCTCTAACAAAATAGCCAACCTTTAATAAACACAGATAACATCAAAGATTTCTTTGGTTACTGCTTCACATTTCACATGATATCAGATTAACGTGCTGCTTTTCTTTTCTTTTCTTTTTTTCCCCTCAACAGCTCTCTGAGCTGCAGCTGTCTTGAATGTGTATTGCTGTGAGTGTAACAAACTGGCAGGACCACATCTGGAATATGAGTAGTTTGATCACCCATGTTCAAGACATGTGAGTTAAACTGGGAACAGCTGCAGAGAATGGCTGCTCGGACGATCATGGGAAGGAAAAAACTCTCAGAGAAAACAAAAGTGATAATTTGGTTTAGCCTTACAGAAGACAAGAATGGGGATAAGCTTATGCTCTGATGCATTTAAAAAGAGCGATAACAAATTCAAGAGAGGAAAGACAATTTCTTAAGCTAAAGGATAACATTGACAAAAGAATAAATTGAGCCATTCTGATTTGTGTTGTTTGTAACTAATTTCTAACAGTGAGACGAAGGAATTACTGAAGGAAACCTCCCATTGGAGTAGTGAGGATATCTAGTTTAAGATGAAGCATAGTTGCTATATGATAAAGGCTTACAGGGCTGCCAGTGACAGAAGACCAAACAGGACTCAGAATATCATTTTTGGCCTACTACATTTTACTGATTATTCAGGCAAAGGGAGAAATCTGTATGAAATGTAAAAGAATGACTTCAGCTCGTAAACAGTGGGAAACTAAGTTATCAGGCTAATGTTTTAACTTAGTAATCAAGTATGTGCTTAAATGATTTACTCTCCTGCTACCCTCCTTTCTACCTTTGAAGCCAACTCCTCTACACTTGAAACTTTTCTTGCACAATTAGTTGAAAATCAAGCATGAGAAAATGGGAAGATTTTTCTAAACACTGATGTTATATGGCAATGTTTAGTGCTACCTATGACTGAGAAATATTGGTAGTGACTGTTGCTTTAATTTCACAGCAGTAGTGTAAATAATAGACATCAACAAAGCACTGCAGTATAAATTTGAGTCATCGCATTTTTAAGAGTTGCAATACGCTTACCAGCACAACCTATTATTAACAAACACAATTATCTGATAAAACATCCTTTAGAAAAAGTTAATTCTAACTCCACAGTCTATGACTTCAAGTCACTAAACGTGGACACAAATATGGTTTCTACAAGCCCTGCAGGTGCTGTGTTTTCAAGATCTTTGAAGAGTAGTTTAATTATTTCCTTAAGCTGGTACAAAAACATCCTGAAAAAGCAACTGGAATTGAATTTCACTGTGCCTCCAGAGGTGCAACCAGATTATATCCTCCTTTCCATCTGTCATAGCTATGCAGTTCCTATGTGCCCTTGAACCTATGGTCTGGTAATACAGTTGTTTCAATTATCATATAGGAAAGGAGATGGGAAGATTGTAGTACCTGGTAACGTGTTTATTATGTTTATTTTCTCTTCATACAGTGAACACTTTAGTCCTCTCCAAATTATAATTTAGATCAGAAAGGTGGTCTAGAAGCCATCTCATTCAGTGTTCTGCTCAAAACAGATCCAGTCACACGAAGTTGCTCACTGCTTCATTTGATTAAGCCCTTTCTGAGGACAAAGCTTCCACAACCTCTCTGGGCAACCTGATAAATTCTCATCACCTTCATGGTGAAAATATTTTTCTAAGATTGAATCAGTGTTTCCCCTGTTGTAACTTGCATGCTACCTCTCATTCTATCATCCTGCATTTTGAAGAGTCTGTCTCCATCTTCTCTATACTAGGCTGCTGAAATCATCAGCTTCATCCTCTTGCTATTGAAATAGCAATTCTGAGTGGTCTCAATTCAGACAGTACTGAAGGTTCTTTCATATGTGTCCATCATTAACTGACAAATTTACCTGAAAGAGTGACATTTAATCAATTCGCAACAGGATGATGAGCAGTTGGCTAATTCTCTTCTGCAACTTCTAAACCTTCAGAATGTAAGGCACTAAATACTTTCTGAGCACTGCAGCCTCTGGGATTTGGGCACTTCAAATTCTGTATTCTAATCAGCAGTTACTACAGGAATCAATAAAATAAAACTAAGTGACAGTTCATGTGATAGAACTTGACGCTTTACTGAAAAAAATTTCCGTTAGTATTTTAGCAAGTCCACAGCAAGTGCTAATTGCAATCCTTTCACATACTTCTTGTGGGTTTGAGATGATTTATGTCAACTAAGCATTTACATTATGGAGTAAGCTAATATTTGCGTTACTACTGGGACTGTTCTGTTTCCCATTTTATCGAAACAAAATAATCTTTCCATAATTTGGAAAAATAGAGCAATAATTGCATACAATAGGCACTTGTTTTTGCAAGAAAGTGTTTGAAAGTACCAGTTATATTACACTTCTGAGCAATATATTTGAAAGCTAAGAACTCCTAATACTGAGTAATTAAGCTGTTACTTGATTAAGATTTTAGGACAAAGATTCAGACATTATTTTCAGTTTTGTGTCTTCCTTCCCTGTTTTCAGTATAACCTAGTAAGCACTAAACTTCTGTATTACTCTTCTCCAACTGAAATTTAAGCAACACTATGAATATGACCAAATTCTACAGCCAGTTTTGATATGAGTCCAATGGATTCTGGCAGATGGTGTAATTTCCATTTTCCTCTAATTCTGTCTGCATGGAAGAATGTGTAATTTAAAGTTGGGGCTGGTTTACTTCAAAAAAATACAATCTCTTACACCCTCCTTTGAGTTGTTTTTCCTGCTGCATCTTTCTTATCAAGCTTTCTGGCAAACAAATTACATTTCCTTCAGCCTGTCATAAATCCATTGGACCCTGCAGGCAAGTTCAGAGAGGACATTAAAGGAGATGTAAATAACATATTCACAATAAATAATTACTTTCTGATGAGGATGGAAGAATTTAAATTACATCCATTTAGATTATGTCAATTGCAGTTTTTACTGTTGCTAATCTTTGAAAAGAAGTAATAATCCTGTAAGAATTTCCATGCCATGGTGTTTAAGAGGCATAAATACAATGTGCCATCAGATAGTGACCAAGCACGAAGAGTGCAAAGCCGAACAGTGCAATGTATCATTTCAGCACCTACTAGTGAAATAGCCTATTCTATCCCATTCTGCCCATTAGCAGTGAAAATGTTCTATTTGAAGCCATGAGCGGTGATAGCTCTTCAAGTACTCAGTATTCACACTGGTCTCAAAGAAACTCTTTGGAGTAATTCCTTTTACTCACAAATCTACACTAACATCCTCAGAGCTAATAACTCATCATTGCCAAATATACGGAATCCACAGATATCAGTGATAAACCAGAAAAAGCATTTGTCTATTTAGCCTTGTGTTGATAGCCTATACTAACTATGGTAGTGTTTTGCAGTTGGATGAATTCTGCAGGTTTCTGGATAAAATGCATTATCTTTTTTATTAATTTATTTTGAAACATTTTACAAGGACTATAATAGACGTTCACTGAGTCTTTACATTCTTTCTAGCTATAAAAAAGCCTGCTAGTCTGAATGGTAACTATTGTTTACTACCCCACTGATCCATAAAGCTGTTCCAGTAGCCAACAAGTGTACCTGAAAATTCCAGGTATAAATTGTTGACATCACTCAAAAAACATTTAGATTTAAAAGCAACAAAATGTAAATATAGTACCCTAGCTTTGTGCACACTTCTACTTGCTGTTTGTCCTCAAAAATAAATCTGCTGACTTTGGAAATATGACTATTTTATCCTTGGTTATATTTATATTCCTCTGTGAAATCGTCGTGTACTATCACAAAGCCCTTGAGAGTTGTAAGGAATGCAGTTACTGTGTATTTGTGGGTCAGATTCAGCTTTCAGTTACAGAGATATACATTGAAAAAACCTCATTAAAGTTGGCCTATTACCCTGCGCTCATGGCATTCTGAGATCAGACCTTGGCTCAGAGAAATGTATTTTCATGTGAGATTTAACTTCAAATGCAGTCTCTTTTACTGCTTGTCTGAAGCAAATAGAAGATTATTAATACAAAATTTTGCTGGAAGATGCACACTTATATCACCCTTTCAAATTCCAAATACATTTTTCATCATGATGAAGCTTAAAAGAGCAATAAGGTTTCTCCATCATGCAATGAAATGGCATAAATCTGTGACAACACTGCCATTAAGTAACAAAAGCATCTGAAAGCAAAGCATAGCCTCCTTTTCTCTCTCCTTATCTATGCAGTCTAACACATATGTAGGCCATCTTATGTACCACCCTGCAAGCGACTGTCTCACTGCAAATATTCCAGCCAGCTATACTGAAACATTGCATATTTAGTACACTCAGTAATACATTTAATTAAAACTCAGGAGGCAAGCCACTGCATACTAGAATAAATGTATCTTATATAATGCTTTTTGCCCCTCCCATGTGATTTTCAGAACTGCTTTTGTTCAGAATTAACTTAAACAGTTTATCACTCATCAAGATTGGTTTTGAAGCTATGTTTAGTTGTATGTAATGATATATATACTCCCTCAGAGCCTACTTCAGCATCTCTTTATTCTTTAGCCAAGATTATCTGCAGCAATACTTGCTAACAAAAACTGCCAGTATATTTTGTTTAATAACATATTTGTCATTTTATCAGATGTTAAATTTACCCACAACTGTAGCTGAAGCTCTCCAATAGCTGACATCTGAAATCATTACTCAAAGCTGCCTGCCAGTCTTTCTACACTTACTCTGTCTTATGGTTTGTATAACAGTGAAATCTCTCATTTTCCTTTGGTTGCTTTACTACATAGCAAAATAAATTCAGACACAGATCAATACATTTAACTGCTCATTCCCCTGTTCCAGAGCCTTGGCCAGCAAAAGATCATGCACCACCACTAAAAATTAACTGCCTCTAAGGAGTTAATCTATATCTAGTTCATGTATAAAAGCTAACAGCCAGCAAGCTTTTCTCTCTGCCCAAAATACTGGAACACTTTCGAACGCTTGCAGAAGTTTGTATGTGATTCTTCTTCTAATATCCTACAAGTCATATTCTCTGAAAACGTCAGCAGTTTAATTTAGGATTCTTTTAGCAAATGGTGTATTTTAAGCAAACATTATCAGATATCAGCAAATAAATGTTGAGGTTCTTAAACTGCACACAGGAATATTCTCACTGGAAACCTGACTCAGCCATGACCTTTCAAAAACAGAGCAGGAAATTCATAACGTGACTTGGATTTCCAATCAAAATATCCCAAATTTTAAACGGCAAATATTTGTGATGGAGTGCCTTCATATAAAGTAGAGAATCAGTGTTCCAGGGAGAAATTTTTTGTGAAGCAGTATTACTTAAAACATAATATCAGAAAAACGTGTGATGCTGTGACAGCATGTGGAACCTGGGAGATAAGAAACATGACAGTGTGATAGCTCATCATGTTCTCCATTTTAGCTCTCTTTTCTAAATGGTAACACAAAACCAATTTTCCTGAGTGACCTTACCTATAAATGAAAGGGGCTACTGTGGCAGTATTAGGGTGGCTGTATTGCTGTTGCTGAGGAAGTTGGACAACACCATTCCCCGAGCTTTGGCCGCTGCTTGTTGCTGTGCCTGACAGAGCTGTGGAGGGCCCCGGGGTGAGAGCAGTGCTTGGTTCTTTCCCTTCAGAAAAAGCAAGCCCACAGGAAGGAGAAGCCTTCTCGTTAAGTTGGGACTTAGGTGTTGGTTGGGACTGGTTTCCTTTTGTAGTCCTCAGTTTCTCAGCTTCCTTACTTCCCACACATGCAGATGAAGTACTTTGCTTTGCTGTTGGCACCTTTGATCCAGGTTTTGGGATCCCACTAGAAGATGGTATTAAACTTTCCTTCTTGGCTGTTGCTGTCTTGCTTCCCTTTGGGATTAAGCTTGCAATTTTTGAGCTCTTCTTTGTAGATGTTTCAGTGACCTGGTCCTTCTCTTCCTTGACAGTTTTCTCAGTGCAAACTTTGTTTTTGTCCCTGTTCTTTTCCTCTTTGTCCTTTGGCTGTAGCAAGGACTTTTTATTGCTGAGATTTTTGCTTCCAGCTTTTGGAGGAGTTAACTTCGGCGATACTTTAGGACTGCTACTTGTGGAACCACTGCTGTTCATCCCACCACTTAGCACATCCACCTCACCACACTCTGAAAAGGTGTCATCCTCTCTCCCGCTGTCACTGGGCCCTGAGCTCAGCGACAAAGGCGGTCTCAGAGCAGTCCTAGCATTAACCAACTTGAATTTTTCCAGCATAGATTTTTGTCCAGATGAAGGGGGCTTCACACCTTCAGAAGGGGGCGGCTTAAGCCTGTCTGAGGATGGAGTAGGGGAGGTTGCAGGACTGGGCTGCTTCACGGATAGCATGGTCGAGGTCGCGCTGTGTTTGACATTCATGGATTTGCTGCGCCAAGGCTTGCTGGCACTTGGAGAGGGTATGGCAGAGACCTGCTGCTGCCCAGTGCTGGTGGGATGCTGCACATTTCCATTCATGCCTGCAGATGGGTGAGGGCCTTTTGGTGAATCTGCTTAAAAAACAGAAAGAATGACAATGGTACAATTATTCTCTCATCATCTCCTGCCTAAAGGTAACAGCACACCCCCCAGCATAAAAAGCACAATCACATAAAAACTTTCACAAATCAAGGTAAATGTGATTTCTAATAAATATATTTTGCAAGTGTACAGAGCACACAAGAATATATGATCAAAATGCCTTTTTTCCCACCATTATGGTGTTGCACAATACTTCCTGCTATGAGCTCAAGCATGCCTGAAGATGCCTGACTTGTAACCATCCCATTATACAAATTAAACCTTCCAATGTAAAGATTTTATCTTTAATAAGTTGTTTTAAAAAAAAAAAATCCAATCAGTCTAATAACAAAAAAATCTGAAAGGACAAAGGAAAAAAGAATGCTACAAACATTGGAAGAAAGCAAAACAAAACAAAACAACTACAACAACAAAAACTGAGAAAGATGGTATTTTTGGTGTTTATCTAAATATATATATATGTCTATCATAGAAGCGTAGAATCATAGAATTGCTCAGGTTGGAAAAGCCCTTCAAGATCACTGAGTCCAACCACAACCTAACCAAACTACCCTAACTAACAACCCTCCACTAAATCATGTCCCTGAGCACCACATCCAAACGGTTTTTAAACACATTCAGAGATGGTGACTCAACAACCTCCCTGTGGAGCCTATTCCAGTGCTTAACGACCCTTTCTGTAAAGAACTGTTTCCTGATATCCAACCTAAACTTACCCTGGTGCAACTTGAGGCCATTTCCCCTCATCCTGTCATCAGTGAGAAGAGACCAACCCCGCTCTTGCTGTAAGCACCTTTCAGATATTGGAAGAGAGCAATAAGGTCTCCCCTTAGCCTCCTTTTCCCCAGACTAAACAGCCCCAGCTCCTTCAGTTGTTACTCATAGGGCATATTCTCCAAGCCCCTCACAAGCCTTGTTGTCTTTCTTTGGACCTGCTCCAGCACCTCAATGTCTGTACTGGGGTGCCGAAAACTGAACACAGTACTGGAGGTGAGGCCTCACCAGTTCCCAACAGGGGCAGGATGACTTCCCTAGTCCTGCTCACCTTGAGACTACAAAACATGTAACAGAAATACAGTTCATATAGTAGAAAAACTATGCTTGATATTTCACTTACACAAGAGGACAAAGTTATACCCTGTGGCTCCCCTGTCTAAGTAATACAGCAGAGGAAGACAGAAAGGACATATCTGTCTCCAGCACAGTTTGAAGCTGTGTGCAATTTCCATTTTTTCAGTCTCAGCCCTTAGGCCATAGTATGGATTAGACTACCCACCTAGAAGTCTCAAGGTCAATAATACAGGAAAAGGGGGATTTTGAGCATCTCGGGAGAAGAACTGTTTTTTCTTTAACAAATAGAATGCACACATAACAAAATGTACTGATCTAAGCACAATAATTATTAACACAATAGAAATGTAACAGCCCCTACTTATTAACTCTATTGCCAATTGCACTCCAGAAATCCAATCACTTCCACCTTCCATAGATGTCTTAAATGCCATCTGCCTGGAGTATTTCATGTGCACAGAAGATTTCGAGAATATTTTGAATGCTGGGTCCATTTGATTGGCAATAAAACATTAACTGACATGAGTGGCCTCAGAGCATTTTTTGGGAGAGGTGAGGCGATGGCTTATTTCTCTGGCTCCAGGCAGCATCATGCATACAGAGATGTGCTGCTGCAGAACTGTTCCCCACTCCATGACCAAGGCAGGAACTGTGGCTGGGCCCCTGCTATTTTCTGGTGAGCCTCAGATCCTGGAACAGAGCCTGGGGCGAACAACAGCTGTTACATATTAATACAGCCCTCAGGCTTCCTTAATTTATATCAGGGATCAGCCCTATGGCTGATAGCCTAGGACTGGGTGTGCATGAGGACCTTCTTGCACATATGCATTGCCTTCCACTAAACATGCCTTCATTGCACAGGAGGATTGGGGTATTTAGCTATCCCAGTGGTACTGCAGTTGAAAATTCACCTAAAGTATGTGCAAAATTAATGAAGAATAGATGTAACAATCTGAGCACAGCAGGATGTCACTGAATTTTCTTGAATTAATTCTGTTATACTTGTCTGGCTTCAGGCTGTTAGTTTTACCAAAAAAGAAAGCATCCTGATTCTAAAGAAGAGTACAAGCACTGCCATATTTCCTGCTATATAATACTGAACTAATGGGGAAAAAAATGTAAAAAGAGAAGTATTCACTATTTCACCACCAGCTTGTTCTGCCACATATGTAACACATGCAGATTCCAGAACCACTGATTTTTATTTGATCCCTATGTCACAAACCATAAACAGCATCAAAAGGTACAAACAGAGAACTTGCCTTTTATATTAAATCTGAAGTTTCCACTGCACATTATCAAGAAATAGAGAGAATGTGCATGTAATTAATGATGTGGAATAGAAAGATTTATCCACTCCTAGTCCAAATGTATGACTTGAAGCTGTACATCCTTCATTGCTTTCCGAGCAATTGGCTTTAGCTCTAGCTGCTCATTATATGAAATCTGTCCCCACCTTGTGGTGCTTTTGTACTATAAACTAGGACAAAATTTTCATATTTATATACACTAAATTTTACAAGCAGATGGGCTTCTTTTATAGGTTCCCATTCCTTTATTATTGAAAGGCATAATCAAGTTCTGGTGAAAACAATCCTGCATTCTGCTTGGGAGCTTTGTGCTGCAGGGCTCAGCTCAATCTCCTTTGGGAAAGCATAACTTCAGCCCCTTAGGTGTGCACTGCAGAAAGTGAAATTGGCTCCAGAACTCAATATACAGTCCTTCTCATCTGCTTTCTCATCACTGATCTTTGCTGTATTCGGTGCTAGTAGGGAAGACGGGCTCTGAGAGAACAGCTCCCAGCTGCAGCATAGCCAGGCAGTGATTTTCCAGATATACTGGAGCAGGCATAGAGTTTCCAGCAGGCTTATTAATAACGCTATGCCAGGTGCCCGGATCATAGCACTCAATGTTAGTCACTCACACCAGAAAGGTTAACAGAAAATGGAAAAGCTGTAAGGGATAGCTGTAAGGATGCCTGACAGAATGGGAGCTCTGTGTAGTGATTTCAGCCAGTTCAGCTATCACGTTCCAACCAGAGAAAGCAGCCATCTCTTATCAGAACAGGAGGATAACACCACCAGGGATCACTGGTGGCATACATGCACCAGAGCACATGTTAACAAATTGGCAGTGGGTGCACATACTGACCACAGAATAATGATGCAGCCATCAGAAAATGGGGATCTAGAGTCATTATGAAAAAAATAATTAGAAAAGCATTGAAATTGATTTAGGACAATATATAAACAACATTTTATGTTGTAAAGGTAGGCAATTATTTTGGTGACATAAAGGTCCTTATTAGTATTCAGAGACAGTGTTCCTAAGCTCTGAAATGTAAATATTTGTAGGTTTGGTTTTTTTAATGTTAAATTTGCCTTGAATTATTTTGCTGTTATTCTCAAAATGCTGTGCCTTATTACCTGTGTGAACCATTAGTTTCTTCAAAGAGTTTTATTTTCCCAGTTCTCTTTTCCTCTGTATTTCACTAAATCCAAAGGACATAGATGTGGTGTCACCTGAATAACTTCTTGCAACCCATCCTAAAGCTGTAAAGTCCAGGGCAAGAAAAAGACTCAAAGTTCCACTGCAAAGTTTCTGCACATGACATCTTTATCATTTTGGTGCATCTTTTATTTTTTTTTTTACCTTGGATTTGATCACTATAACATAATGTTACCTATATCATGGCAATGCATTATGTCCATGAGTGAAAATTGGACTGTTCTGAATGAGCAGCAAAACTGCTTTCACTAAAGGGGACTTTGGCTTTCATATGGTATAAACCACGTACTAAGCAACATTCAGAAGAGATAACATTAAATAACCTACTAAATAATGACACATTACATAGCAGACACTTATTACATCTTATTCTGGACCGCTTTAACTCTCCTTTATGTCTATACCTGTATATCCTTTCCTTACTGTGACTGAGCTGAAAACTGTGTAATAGGAGAACAAATTTCAAGTATTACTTATAATTGGATCAAAAAACTCTTATGTACATCTTTTCTAAGATCTCTTTATAGCACATACAGGAAGTTGTACAGCAGAAAAAAAGAAAAAAAAAAAAAAAAAAAGCAGTATCAACAGTGGTCTGACCTTGAAGAGGTTTGTATATTCTCAGTTTCTCAGTTCTATTACCTATTTGCATAATGCATGGCATCCCCTTTTCTGCTTCACTTTATGCAGCCCTAATGAAGAATCAGTTGTTTGCTATACGATCAAAGTCTCAGAAATTAGTGTATGCGGACTGTATGTCCGTTACAACCTGCTGAAGTTGTCTTTCTGCAAGCATCAAGAAGCAAAAATTAAAATACTAGGCTTACTGTGTGTGCTGGAATGTTAGGATAGATTCTTTTTTCAAGGTATAGTGCCACTTTTTTTTAAACAGACATTTGTTATTATCAGTACTGCTACTGTGAGGGTTCAGGTTTGTCTCAGAAAAAATTCTTCAGAAACACAGAACACTCTCAAGTACTCAAAAATTAATAAAACTAGGAAGTTTCATTGTAACATTTTAAAAATAGCCATTATAATCATTTCATTTTTAAAATATCATGCTACAACTACTTTTCTAGTTCGGCAAAGAAGTAGTTTAGTGAATTGAAATACCGATTCCCCTGTGTTCTGTCAGTGTATTATAAAAGAAAAAAAAACATATAGCTATCCTCGCATTTTTTCCTCGCAGTCATTTTCTCTAGCATTTTCTTTATACACATATTGTAAAACCTGTATTCAGCTTATATTTGCATGAAAAATCAATATTCCTCCATCTGTTTTGCTGTTTTTTCAAAGGAAGAAAAGAAAGCAGATAGAAACATCTAATATGCAATACTTAATTTAGTTACGCAACATTATATTTTCTATATCCTGTAAAAAGAACTGGATGCTTTTTATACAAACAAAGCCACCCTTATCTTCTTGCTAGCGATGACTTCACTAAAAACCTCATCAATGTTCTCATCCCCTGCTGTGAAGAAATGAGTAAGCAAAGAAATCCATCATGCAAAAAGCCATGAAAATGTGCAATGCCATGTAAACCTTAGCAGTTCAAAGACAGTTTTCAACTAATGAACCAAGAGCAATCATAGCAACAAGCATACCAAACCTTGAATCATTTCACTCTTTTACATATTTCAATAGAAAATTATGTCAATATTACAAAGTAATTCTAAAACCTGAACTTGCTGTACATACCTTCACTCAAGCGGCCACATCTCCTACTTCATAACTTCACTATCGTATTTGTGAACTAACTGTCTGCTCAGTTTATTCTCTGATCTCTTTTTAGTTTTAGTCTGTATGTCTTGCAATAAACAAGTCCTTAATAAAATAAACTGCACTACAGAGCTAACTAAAACATTCAACTGATAGTAAAAGTAAAAAAGTAACTATTGAAAGAATGGTTTTATATCTTCAGATACAGCTAGGGGCAAACTGTGTTCATCAGAATTTTATAAAAAAAAAAAATCTGGATAGCTGCCTGTTGCTTGGATGAAGAACATTCACTGCATACTTGTTCCTCCCACAGACCCCAAGGATGCAAATGGGTACTATGTATATTGTATCATTTTCAACTGTATTCTAACCCAGAGATATGAATAAAATGTTGTTCATTACACAGAGAGAGAAAGAAGGGGAGGACTGGACTAGTTACACAACTCAGAAGGCTGAATTTTTACATTTTTATTTCTGAGATAAAGCCTGAAGAGGCACATTTTCCAGGAAAACAGCATCAGAGGACTGATGAAATGGAAGGACTAAGGGAAGTTTGTTTGAAAAACAGACAATCATGCTTAAAGAAGGCAATAAAACATGACCATTGAATTCAAATCCCTGCCAAATTTCATTACGTTTGACCTAATTTCCAATTCTCTGTTCAGTCTGACATAGGGTCCTGAAACAATAGACATATGTGATATTCTCGTGTATAGGTAACATTCATCTCCTTTAGTCGCTCAGATGCAAAGCTCTCATGAAAAACACGGCAGCCTTCCTATGGTATGAGTGGACCTGAACATGGACCAAGATTATAGGCAAGCAATATGGATTTATTTTCCCTTCAGAAGTATCACTCGAGGACCTTTCTATCAAAGAGGGATGAAATACTCATTAACATCTTGAAAGGTTTCCATTCTTAAATTCTACCCCAACTCAATCACAAGTCCTAATTCAGAGGGCTGACTCCATGGTGCTTCCTCCACAAGTCTAAAAATTGTATTTATTTCTTTGACCCTTGTGGATAGAGCTATTTTTTTTTCATCGTGTATTACTTCCGTAGAGTAAGTTGTCTAACTTTAATCACTTACCTTTTTCATTACCATTTGCATATTGTGGAGGCTTGTTTTTGTCAATGCTGTTAAAGCTCTGGCTTCTCCGATTTAAATTGGAAGCTCCCTGAACTTTGGTACTGCTGCCTGCAGCTGGCACTCTTGAGGGTCCTGGAAGCCTAGAAGTAGAATCAGAAACTGGTTTGTTGTATGCAATGCGACATATAGAAGAGGCGGTATGCAAATATCAGACCAGAACTCAAAACCAATGACCAAAACCAATGATTTTATGTAAGCAACAATAAACAGGAGGATTCAAATTGGGTAGACTCAACAAATGAAAATAAAAGCTTATCTTTATGCACACAGAAGAGAAAAAAAGATGCTTTCTAGATTCGCAAGACACGTAAGAAGATGCTTTGCATTTGCCATTAACATTGCTGAAACAGATTCACCTTAAAAGACCATTAAAGCGCAGCATCAACTTGTATTTAAATAAGTTACTTTTCAAGAGTAAATTTTACAGTAATTGATTAAAACACAACAATATATAACTGAAACATATTTCATTTGTCTAACTGTACTCAATACTCTACAGCTGCATTTAACACAAAAGCTGGTATTTCAGTTTTCTTATTTGGTTATTTTCCAGAAGACTATTGTCTTTAGCAATTCTACCTCTTCAAGCTTGTAATTTCAAATAAGAGTATTGAAAACAAATGTTTCACCTAAACACTACAGAAGAATGCATGCCTTTTTGATACAAGTACACAATGTAGGTTATGCAGTTCGTTTGTTAGTGTTTGCTGCCACCATCTGAACCTTACAGGGTGGCTATGCAAAGGAAAAAAATGCAGTCTGATATCCCAAGTTTAAGCAAGTGTAAGCTTGCACTGTTTTCTGTCTGAATCTGCTCTTTGATGAAAGATTCTTTAACACATCCTTGCATCAAACTTTCTGCAGCATCTTTGCGGGTCACTCCACTTCTTTCCACTTTGGTTCTCTGACAGACAA
The DNA here is from genome assembly GCF_026119805.1 of Tympanuchus pallidicinctus. Classification (NCBI taxonomy): domain Eukaryota; kingdom Metazoa; phylum Chordata; class Aves; order Galliformes; family Phasianidae; genus Tympanuchus; species Tympanuchus pallidicinctus. Next base: position 25,438,762 of record NW_026294802.1, read on the forward strand.
AATGAAATGCTTAAATTGGAAAGACACTTTTTCCATAGGAGAAGAATATCTATCTTGCGTTTTTCATTTATTGCAATGATATAATGATTTTAATAATGTCAATGCAAATTAAGTCAGATGTATTTAATTATGCTACACTATATGATGAAATAACAGCATGAGAAGGGAGAAAAACATCACAGTACAATGAATTACAAAATGCTAGATTTCTTGTAAACTTTTTATGTTGACTATTCTAGTGTAACAGAAAGGTTCAAATTTTGTTTTCATGAGCAGACACGTGTAAACAGCTCCATGTTGTCTTCCTTTACCAATTTAAGCCTCAGAGAGCTAATCCATCCATTATTTTTACGGCTCCTCCTGGCCGCCAGCCTGCCCTGCTTGTCTGTGCCAAGCCTGCAACAGACTGTCTCTGCTCTGCAGCTGTACGCGTGCTAACCTTTACTGTGACCCATGAATTCTAGTGATCTTCTGCTCCCTGAAGAATGCACTAAAACAAACTTAAAAATCCATTTGCTCCTTCTCATTACCCTAATTTGACAGGCAATGAGAGCCCCGAGATCATTTGTCAAAGGTAATGAAAAAAGCAATGAAAAGGCATGTGCAACACTGGAAACTCATCTGTTCTGTTAAAATATAAAATATGCATATATTCTGCATGCCAGAATTCAAGAACTTGCCACAGTAAGCACGTTATACATGAGGTCATTTGCTCTACACACTTTCCAGTTTACCTCATATGCTGTCTCTTTTAATTGAATTCAGGTTTTAAATTGCTCTTGCAGAATCATGTTAAGCAGCTAAGGAAATGCAAAGAGGAGAATAACAAATAAGGGACAAGTCACATACCTCTGAACAGGCTTCGGAAACACTGCCACACAGATTTAAAGTATTAGACATTAAACTGTTAACCCCAACATGTTGAATGCAGACAAGACAGGAGCATCAGCAGTAAGGAAAACAGAAGACCTATAAATGCAGGTGCAAAGCAACTGGACTGTGGTATAGCTCACTTCAAGCTATCGCCAGCAACTCAAACCATGTTAGTATGCTATGCTGCAAAATGAAATCTTTATTGTAGATTATGCAACTTATAGTTCATTGTTCTCACCAATGAACTGTCTAGCAAAAGTATGATTAATGAACACATTAATTGCACGCCACAAAAAAAGAATAAGCTTTAGATCTCAGCTTCTTTCTTCTGCAACCCGGCTCATAGATTTTAGTGCTCGTGGTGCTCATAGTGCTATGAGTATAGGTGAGAACAGAATCAGGGCAGCTGTGTCAAATTCACAAGCAAAACAAAGCATTTTGCTGACAGGGACTGTGTTGGGCCTACACTTGAAGGAGCAGAACTCTTGAAAGTGCTTTTTACTGCCCTGTTTTGCTTCTGCATGAACTTGGCTCTATGAACCTCTCAGGTAGGTTCCTGATACATATGAAACATCTACTGGGAACTGGGATGGCTCCCAAACTTTTTTTGCTTATGACTAAAGTACGAATTTGAGCTACAGAATAAAGAGCACTAAAATCACCAACTAACCCTCCACCTGGTATTTTACATGCAGGATACAAAGATGCAGGATACATATAAACCAGAAATATTACTAATAAACAGTACAGATCAGCTCCTTCCAGTCCATACAAGGCTTTCCTATTGTAAAGCTCATTGATGCAAAGTTTGCACGCATAACATCAATACACATTGATTAATGCCCACTTATGTCCAAAGGATAACATACCAATGGACATTGACTCGCTTGAGTATCGCTAACAAGCAATAAATTAGAGATATTTAACTGACCTAGAAGCCTTTTTTTGACTGGTTGCAATTCCACTGTGATTAGACTGAGTTGCATATCTGGCTGTGAGACTGTATGAGAAGAAACAGAGAAATTGAATTAAAGAATTTCTTTGAACATGTATAGAAAGAACACACTTACCAGCAAACTATGAGTTAATGAATGTAAATTGAACATGGAGAGAAAATACAAATCAACTGGCAAAAATATGAAGTAATGCAACATGCAGATTTTTATGAAAGATGCAACGCACAGATTATGAAATAATGGTATTGCTATAACTTGTCTTATTTTCTAGAAATTATTTTAGAAATTGACAGTTTGGGCACAGTGACTGAACACTAGCTCTGCTATGTAAAGAGCACTTCAACACTTTATGCCTGTGCTTTTTCCCCCACAAAAAGTACAAAAGACGAATATACACCTATCAGCCTCCCCCTAGCAAACTGAGATTGCAGTCTGGCAGGTAGGAAGAGATTTGCTGCACCAGACCCAGTGGGGACTCCGAAGAATTTCTACTAAAGAAAGGTAACCCTCGTGACAGTAGAGCTGTATAGAAAGAGAATTCCATCATAATTTTCTTTATTGATGGCAGCACAGTTCATGTATACAATGCATTACCAAGGCACTGAATCAGGGGCTCCATTAGGAAAGCCAACACGTGTACTCAGATTCACTGTTAAATTTCATAGGAAAATGCACCTTAGTCCATTAAGACATCCAAGTAGTTTATCTACAAATGCTGTGCTTCAGGGCTAAAAACTATACATTCCTTTAAACATTCTGCAACGTATCTTTACTAAATAGCAGATTGATACTGCTACTGTTTCAACCATTTGCACAGGGGGAATATCAAAGGTATGGCCGAGATAAGGCCTCCTGCCAAGTAATTTCAGATACAATAAGCAGGTGCACCATGTGGGACCCATATAGCCTAAGGACAGAGTCAAATGCCATCACAAAATCAAATTCCTTGCATTCTTCAGAAAGGAATAGAGAACTGAGTAAGCAGAAGCTCTGACAATCATAGTCTCTTACAGTTCTGCATATTCCTAACTATTCTGAGTAGTGATAAAACCAGTGTTTAGTACCACCTTGACAGACTGGCAGAATTTACAGGAAATGCCTAGTGACACTGATTTTACCAGAAGAACATTAAGAAATTTCTGCTGGCCCAATGAGATAGATAGGCTCAGCATAGAACAGAGGGGAAAGGCTCTCACAGGAGAAAAGTATTCCCACACAGGCATGGCTGCTCTGAAGAAAAGCACAGGAAAGGCACAAATAAAGGGACAAAGTGACACTTAAATGTGCTGCATGATTACTTTACTGTTACTTTATGAGCTTATACCACAGTAAAGGGTTCAACACTGCTTCTATGCCTGCCAGTTACAAAATGCACGTGCTCATAATGAAAAATAAAAGGGAGACTATCAGCGTTAAGAGAGTAAAACCAAATCATTCAACATATAAAAGCAGCATTCAATTCTCTAAACATCTAACTTCATAGTAATGCCGACAAAGTGCTCTTTCATATGACTATAACTTTTGTGGGAATTGTAAAAAAATATAATAATATCATCATAATTACAGTATATATTTTTTCTATGTATAGTCCTTAGTACATCACTTTGTATTTCATTTGCAGCCATTTTTTCTTAATGCCTAGACATATAATGAAAATCTGATACATGATGCTTTACTGAAGTTGTTGAAATTGTGTTTAAATTACTGGCTCATCTTTTGATAAGTTCTTCCACTTGTGTTTTTTTTTTTTTGTCTACATACTAAACACTAAAATGAAGAAACCTAGCAATGGTTAACCACTTATCTGCAATGACTAAACTCAGAAGTTTGTGGGAAAAATGGAACGTCAAATTAAACCTTAGAGCATTTATGCTGTAGAAGTTACAATGATACACAGTACAATCAACATGGACAGTGAGCTGGAAAAGCAGAATGAATAGGATGCATCTTAACCACTGGCTGAAGAGCTGAAAGTTCTGCCTTGTCACGGTGCTTGGTAGCTTTTCTAACTTGAAGTGTTACTCCAGTGGAGCTGGAATCTACTCAAATCACTCAAACTCAGTTGCTGAGTTATTGATAAGCCAGTCCACAGAGTGACAGAACATTTTACTTTGTTTTCTTTTAATAAGTAAATGAAGCATCTATTTGGAAATGATCGCTGGAAAAACTTCTTTCCTCTCAAGCCTGTTTGCTGGGATTCCATCCACTAGCAAATTCAAGAATCTTTCTGTAGACCATATTCAATTTTTCCAGACAGTACTGACACGAATGGATAGATTTGTCAACACAGTATCTAAGCATCGTGACTATCTAAATTTATTTTTCAAAGCAACGTGTCAAATGAAAAAGAGAATTTTAGCAGCTCATAAAATAACTGTATCAAGCGCCTAAGTATTTTGGTTCTTCCTTCTCCACTAGCACTTGATGTGCTGAACACTCTGAAGCTCTGCACAGATGTCTGTTTTCCAATGGCTGTCCCCTCTGTTACAAATGTGAACTGCAACATTTCTAAAGTCCAGCCACGCCAGAGCCATTCTGAGTACATAAAATATTTACCTGCTACCTTTCATCCTACCTGATACTTATCAGTGGGTAACATCTGGCAGTGAGGAAAATAGACTTGTTTTGCTCAAAGCTGTATTTTTGTTAATGCTAATAAATACTCAAAGGCATTATAAATATATTCCCGCATTAAAGCAGCACAGACTCATGCTAACAATCCAAAGAGCAGAAATTTAACATCACAGCATTTAGGATGAGGAATTATTTATTTACCAAAAGGCTAGAAAGTGAAAACTAGGAGTATCCTAGTTGTCTGCTCCCCAAATCCTTTCCATTGCCATAATACTCCTATCAGCAGCCTTCCCTGCTATACAGTCACAGTTTCAGCTCTTTGGAGCAGCCGCAGCAGCTGCCTGCAAAGCCCAGCCTTGATAAATTGGCATGAAGGGGACATAGGGATTGAGGAGGAGAACGGCTCCATCTGCAGAGTATTCAGGAAAGCCCAATGGGGCAGCTTAGAGCTGGGGCTCAGTCCTGTCATCCAGAGGCTGGCACAGCCTGGATCTTTACCGAGGCCAGGAATAAATCAGCTAGCCTCTGGCTTCATGCTTATCACTCCTCTTCTACTTAGTGCATAGAGAATGAGAAAGCAGATTCTTCTGATTAAGCAAATCCTGCTCAAAAGAGGCGAGATGTTGTAAACACATCTGATCCCAAAATCTTAGACTCTTCAAACTGGCTTCCAGGTGAAAACAGGCCCTAATGTTTTCGTGTTTCCTCTCGCACTCCAATGAAGCACTAATCACCACAACAGAGATGAAATGACAGAGCTTGGTGAACTGTGAGAAAATGGAATAAGCATGCTGAGGCAGCCCAGAAAGAGAATTCACTGTGGACTGGGGAAATACTGAGAGGGAAGCAATGCAGATGTTAGAGACTGTGATGCCCCTACGTGCTAATGGAAAACCCCAGAGCTATACCACAACCAGTGGCTGTGCAGCACTGTCGGTCGCTTTGGGGAGAATGCACCACGAGTGATAACACCCAGACAGGGAGCTGAATGAGGGCATGCAGCCACTGGCAGAATAAAAGGGTTTAAGAAATGGTCCTGAAAGATGCAGGCAATCTAGGAAGTCCACATCAGTCACAATACTAAATATTAATTATTAAATGTCATCCTGCTGAAAGTGAAGAGAAATACTCAACTAAAATGGGAACATAGGAAAAAAGATGAAGTGGGAAGACAAGTGACTGCTAGACACTGGACTAAACTGCCAGAAGATGTTTCTGCTGAACAAATAGCATCGTATACCAGGAAAGAAGAAGCTCCTTGAAAGAGTATATAACATGTAAAGTTGAAGGATACAACTTGTAAAAACCTAGATAGTGAGTACCAAGCAAGCTGATTCAAATAAAATATTTTAACTGCCTTCTAAAAAAGATAACAGTGTCAGCCAGCATATCACCTACTTTCCATTAACAGTCTTGAAAGATCAAAAGGATCACATTACATCACTCTGTCACATCTGTGTAGCCATTTTCCTGTAATGTTGAGGTGTACGATGGCTTTAAAATGACAGTTATGTGATCTGTTAAAGATAGAAAGAAAACCAAAGGGGGGCTGTAGTATGTAATCAAAGTTCAACCTTACTTGCATACTTGAATTTTAGATGCTGTTGATCTTATAAAGTATATTTATATCTCACTAGGGTGACTGCACTCCAACTCCCGAGATTCTTTTTATTAGAACGATTCCTCAATTAAAAATGAAACAAAAAATAATCAGCAAAAAAATACTAGTTAAAAATGAACAGAAAATGTTCCTTAGAAGATCTTGATTGTGCTGTAGTCAATGTTAACTCTCTCTCTTGCTTTCAGACTACTTAACTGTACACTTCTCATTGGTCTGGCTGGTAGATAGCACAAGATACAACAATCTAAGGTTCACCTGATTCCAAATCCCAAGCCTGCCACATGCTCCACAGTGTTCTCCAAACAGTCTGGGCAGTGAAAGTATGTCCCATTCCTCAAAAGAGCAGACTAGGAAGACTGAGGAAAAAAACATCAAACTCACTTTTCAAAGAACAGTGTATTTCTGACATTTCTTGTGCTATTTTAGCCCAACTCTGGTGAAATAATGTTTATAAATATTAGAAGGTCGCTCTGAAAGTAGTGCCTCCTGTTTATTTCTATGGAAACTATAGCAGATACAAATAGCACAAGAACAGCTGTTGACAGAGGAAGTTCTCAGTCACACTATTTTTTCCAAAATACTGACCACTGTTGCTCTCCATTTTTGCCAGTGATGAGCAAAAGCCTGTATGCTGTGCTAATGAAAAACTGCATGGCCATCCAGAATGTCCTTGTCTTTCACATCCCTGCCACCACTACTGAAATATGCCACCTACTGCTTCATTGTGCTCACCATCCACTGTTTGGTTCCCATGAACAACATCAGTGAAAGTCAATGGGTGCCATTTTTTCCACACAGAGGAAGTCAGTTTCACACTTTTGCTTCATACACACTTCCATGTCAGACACCATTTTGTCAGACTGCCCCTCTGGTGCCATCTGTCACATGGCAGCAAAATGTAACAAAATATTGCTGTGAATGTTCAACCTCTACTATCCTACCACCACCATCTGCATTTGACAGCATGGGCTAACATAACGAAATACTGTCTTACTCCAAATGCAGTGCCTTCTATCTATGTGCTACATATATGCTTTTAAATCTTACATAAGCATGTGTATTTCATATATTTATATCGTAGAGATACATACATATGATACAGAAACATTTATTTTTTCATTCACAGGAGGAAATGTCTATTGGTGTTGGAGAGGTGTCCCCCAAGGGGCCATCTTGGGATTGATACTCTTCAACATCTTTATCAATGACATACATGGTAGGATCAAGTGCACCCTCAGTGACCTTGCTGATTACTCCAAGCTCATTGGTGCTTTTGACACATTAGAAGGAAGGGATGCCATCCAGAGGGACTTGGACAGGCTTGAGAAGTTGGCTTATAAGAACTAATCATGTTTGAAAAGGCCAAGTGCAAGGTGTTGCAGTTGGGTCAAGGTAATTCCAGATATGTCTATACACTGGGAGGAGAACTAATTGAGAGCAGCTCTAGGGAGAAGGATATGGGGGATTCTTGTGGAAAATAAATTGGAAGCCAGAAATATGGTCAAGTGTGCTCAAGACCAGGTCGGACGGGGCCCCAGCCAGCTTGATCGAGTGGGTGGCAGCCCTGCTGACAGCAGGGGGGAGTTGAAACTATACGGTTTTTAAAGTCACTTCCAACCCAAAGAACATGTTAACACATGTTAATAAGTATGCCCAACTGTAAATATACAATAGACAAGAAAGAAGCAGATGGCTTATGTTCAGATATGTTAACCTAGTTTAACTTGTGCAGTATCAAAAGAAACCAGTCAGCTTGATATAGTGTTGCCAAACCTGCCCACGGCAGGGGGCTCGAAATGGATGATCTTTATGGTCCCTTCAAATCTAAGCCATTCTATGATCTGTTTTGTATTAACTAGATATCTTTCCCTTCTGCTTTAACTTCTACAATCTTATACAGGAAAGATATCTGCATCTGATTCAGGCTTGGAAACAGAAGCAAAACTGCTTTCTCAATGTTTTCATGTTCATAGTTCATAACCCAAAAACTCAGATAACTCAGTTGTCCATCTATATTTATGTTCTCAGTCAGAACTAGTCCTCTACCACAGCAACTATATCTTTCCCACCCTGGTCCTGGTATTTGTAGTACTGTCATTCAGTGAAAGAATGTGAAATCACACTGTTAAAAAAAACAAGAAGGATGACACCTTAGTCAAAACATGCAACATAATGTGTTTAGTTGACATGTAACTCACTTCTAGCAATACAATCTTCTAAAAACCACTAATTTTTCTGAACAAATCAAGCAACACTGTGCTACTAGAACTGAGAATGTATTCTTAGGGATAATTTTATCTTTTATGACCCTATCTCTGTGCCATTTTTGATCTTGAACAAGAATACACCAGATGACCTATACAGAAATGTATGTCATTACTAAGACTGCAACAAAGTTTTCTCCAAAAGGGAATGAGAAAGAGGATGCCAAAAAATCTGAGGCTGTCACTTTCTGAAATCTAAAATAATTGTCTTTGGAACATTTTCACAGATTTAAAAAAAAAAAAAAAACCATATTCATCAATGCATCCTATAGAATGGTTGGGGTTGATATAAACCTCCATTAATCCATTAAATAACACCATCTACACTTCTCATTAGTTTTTTGGGGGGAGTTTTTTGGTCAGTGAAGAGAGAAACTCATCATATCCATAGCTGCTGCAAAGAGTACTGTTCTCTTATTAACTGGTATCTGCCAAACAACAATACATAGAATATCATTTCACATTCGCAGAACTGTCTGTGAAAATATTTAGAGATAAAAATGGATAAAAGAACTGACTGTAGCAGAAAGAAGTAGCAGTACAAACATAAAGCTGTGACTAGAAGAAATACATGAATACAAGTGAAAGATCAAGTCATACCCTGCCAGCAAGGAATTTATTGAGGAATAAATAAAAATAAAAAAAAATATTGCTTCAGAATAGATAATAAAATAAACTATAGGACAAAAGAAAGAATGAAGACCATAATAAATCACTATGGTTCCCACTGAATACTATATTTATTCAAGTTATATTTGCCATTTACACAAATGTTTGCAAGCCATCTGAATTAAACAGATGCCAGATCTGGAAATGGAAAAAGATTCACAGACAAAACTTCAGCAGAATTTATTTTCAGAGAATCAGAACAAAGAATGAATCTGGACATGTAGGGAGGGCAGAGCAGGAAATAATATCTGTAAAGAAAATAACTGTATTCTAAGGTTACTTCAAAAGGAAATACAGAAAAAGATGGATCCCGACATTAAAAAGATAAATGGAAGAAATCCCATTAAGAGCTACAGAAAAAATATGGCTGAAGTACATCAAAATGGAAATACAAAAAGTAATGAGTGATGAGAAGCAAAGGAGAAAAACAAGACCATGAAAGTATCTGAGGCAGACAAAATGAAAATCATCACTAAAGTGAATTAAAAAATTCTCTTGAAAACTGCAAGGACAAGAAGAAAGGATGACAGTTTCATCTTGACGTGCAGACAAAACAAGAGAAGTATCCTCCTTGAGCAGGTGGCAGAGGTAATCTAACAGGAGAAATCAACTATATATCATTATATGCAGATGCATGATAAATAATATAACTAACAAAGGACAAGATTTTCAGGAACCAGTCCAAAGAACTATGTAGGAAGGTGAAACATATCAGCAGTTTCTGAGAGGGTCAATAGCAAAAAGATTAAATAAGAGATGAAACGTTTAAGGAAATCTGAAAAGCTATTACAAGGATCTAAAATGTTTTATAATTTACGTTTTTATATTTCCTCTCTAGTATGTGGTATATTACAGCTATAAAAGAGACTATTTCTTTTGGAAATTGAAACTCCTCTTCAAAAGAAATTTTCTTTCCTTATGTTAAGCTTTAACATTGCTTATCTTAGACAGCGTGGACTACAGGGAAGAAATCTGTGAAAAATATATTGTTGCTATTGCACTGACTGCCGTTTACAATGAAGGTTACAAGAAAGGAACATCTTTTGCAATTATCAAACAGCAATCCTTTTGAGCACAGTAATTTCTAAGTTGTTCAAATGCAACTATGTATTATGAAACTACAAATAATGCTCATGCTTTGCCTGTTTTGAAATATTCATTTTGTTAAAAAACCAAAACTTGCTACTGAAACTGTGACAGAAATATTAATATTTAGGACACAGTGATGGTGTATTTTTTATGTGCTTCTCTGTCATTACGTCATGGATAAATCCTAGAGAATTCCCAACACTGTAATAATCTCTAGCATCCTTGTGAGAGTTATGTAAATGTGTAAATTAATTTGATACTTGTGTGATACTTGTGCAAAAAAATGGAGTGTGCAAGAAGATTAACTGGTAAACTATATACAAGAACAAATCTCTGATTTATGCAATCCCACGTTGTTACTTATAATCTATTTGCTTAGGTACACAGTTAACTGATATAACTGGTATGCAGATACACCACATGTTTTAGTTACTTGGGCTACAAGAAGGATGAACTTCATGCCCTGGTCTGTTAAGGCATCAAAATTTCCTTTCATTGGCAACTGTAAGGACTGTTATGATAGTATCTTTAAGGAGCAGAAAGAAATGGGGCAAAAGCTGACTCTTAAAGGAAGCTCAATTAAAGTAAAATGAAATCCCAAAGGTCCATTTGAAAGTCAGTTGCCACGCATCACTTTGCAATCACATTAGGTAATGCAGATCATTGTGCATTATCCCCCAGACAAATAAAAATACATCAGATATGGCTAATAGCTTGTTCATTCAGATATCCACTGGAAAAAATAAAATAATAAACCTTTTTCTAATTTGTCTTCTTCTTTTAAACAGTGATTATATAGTGAAAAAAGCAGGAACAGCATACCTGGTTATCTTCATTAAAACAAAATGATCAGTAATGGCAAGAGCTAAGACAGGGAAGAGACGTAGTTCATCCCTTTGCTTTTCATTAACCAAGACACGTGACTTTCATTTTTTAGCCTATGTTGGTGTGATGCACTTGGTGCAGACTATTAAGGCTATATTTTAAACCTCAAGAACACTGAAACAAAGGCCTTTTTCTAAATTGCCAGTGGTGGAACCAAGATTGGCATATGGATCACCAGTATTCAGGCATGGATCTATTTAAATGCATAATCATAACCACTGCATTTGCATTACTGTGTTTCACACAGCACTAGCTGTGTGTTCAATAAGCTTCATTTTTTCCCTAATACATCTAAGAAGTAGGCAACATGACACCGAGTTCATTACACTAGTTATACATGCAACTGCCTGTAGAAATCAGCTACCTAACTTTGTTTATGCACTTAGGAAAACCAGGGTGCTCTTTTAATATAACAAATTTAACAAAATCCATCTGGACCTCAAGCTGTGCTCATCATTCCTGTACGTGATAAAATAGTTTGTCCGTCTTCTGGAATTTTGCTGACAGCTTACTGAAACCAGTTACTGCCTAATCCATAAATGAGACAGAACTTCTTTCATCCACATGTGTTTTCTCTTAGTATCTGGGTGGTTGAAAGATCATCACTGCAGAAAGTTTAGATGTATTGCTGTGATAATGGAATCCACCAGCAAAGTGAAGCATAAAAATATAATGTAACCATTGTTGTCATGTATCTGTACTGACAGATAAAAATAAGGCCACCAGCACTGTATTTTTTAACCAAATCTCTAAGCAGCAATGCAGTCATAACTAAACAGTGAAGTGTCTATTCCAGATTTTGAAATTTTCAATTCCCAATTAGTCGCAAAAGAACGTAGGAAATTTTAGGATGAAAAGAAATCAGAAATCCCATCTACAACTGTTCTCTTTCTTGAATTACCATTTGTTGTTTACCACAGACTTTTCCATTAATTGCTAAATGATTTTAAGAGATTTTATACTTAGTGGTACAAAGTTACAATCTACCATAAGTAAAGCATATTCTTTGAAATGAAATTCCACTTACCATAAATCAGCTTCCTTCATTCTTTTTATATTTACTTCATTATTTGATTATCCTCACTAGAATTACATAGGACAATGATACCCTTCCACATTCAGAATCTTGCTCCCCTTCTGTGTATACAGTTTTCAAAATTCTGAGTTTGGTTAGGCATAGTTTACAAATGGCTAAGGATGCTGAAGTATTGCCACACTGATCAACTGTAGATACCTTTGTTAGAGCCTGCCACAGAAAAGTTTGCATGGAAAACCATCTAGCCCAAATTAACTGCAATTATAAAGAAATATTTTCAAAGACTTAAATTGCAACTTGAAATGTGATTGAACACCAAACTCTAAAAAAAAAAAAAAAAAAAAGTCTTAAAATGCATCTACCTTTGTCAGTGTATGTATTTTGGTTTTGTTTATTTGTGTACATACAGATACACACCAAACACACTGCAGTGTATATAATCCTTTCAAAAAGACCTCATTCATCTAACACAGTAGAACTATGGGATTTTACAGCTAAAACAAAAAGAGGCAGCACCTAAAGTGTGCTTTATTGCCATCTACCCACAGGTGCAAGCAGATACTTTTCTAAGGGTACATTCAGAATTGCAACAGACTTAGTAAAGAAAGAGTCGCTGCTCAATTATAAATCAGTAGCAATAAATTGTCTTAAAGATTACTATAAACCATCAGTTCATAAAGACTTTTAGTTCCTGCTCTGTTAATCAGTCATAGAATAGTAGAATATTTTGACTTGGAAGGGACATTTGAAGATCTTCTAGTTCCCTCTGTAATTAATGTTGAGACACAAATGCCATGAAAGAAATTATATCACAGAACTGAATCTTGGGAGTCATGTAAGCTACTTGTCCGTATTTGAGACAGCAAAATGTAGGCAAGAGGCACGACTAACACCATCACAGGAGATCTATTCGTTTCATATTTTGACTTCCTTCTAAATAGAATCTTCTTATTCATTTCTATCTCAAAACTAAGAAGTTTTTTAGCAAAAATGGCTTTTCTGATTGAAAAAAGAACAAGTTAAATAAGATGACTGTTAAGAAAGGAAGAGCTGCTAAGTCCCCCACAGACAGTTCAAATTAACAGATCTATACATCTGTGGAAATCATATTTTCCAAATGCAGTAGTGGTGGACATGTTACTCTATACTAATTTCCTAGTATTACTTCAATGACAAATGAAAAAAAAAATCTTTTTGTCTTCTTTGTTTTGCTAGCAGCTCAGAATACTAGAAACATTCATTCACAATAGAAGGTAAGAATCTTTCAAATATAGACAACTTTCACAAAGAAGGATCTTTACCTTTACAGCCCTTATGGATAAATATGGGGATAGAGAAAATCGTGTTCAGTCAGTACAGAAGTTTGCAGTGAGAAATACTCAAAATATGTATACGTAAAAGCAAGCATAAATTCTTGCTTTTAGTTTACAGGTAGGGAGTAAGACATTATTAATCTTGGTGTACTTTTTTACAAAGAAAAAAAGTAGTTGAAATATAAATAGCTATAAATAACATGTACAGGCATTAAAGCAGGAAGTCTAATGCACATTGATGAAAGTAGAAATTGTTAAAACAGCTTTAGATGTCACTTAATTAAGTCATGAAAGCTGAGATTCTGGATGCAGAAAGACTGCCTTCCTTCTAAACAATGTATGTTTAAACTTAGCAAAGGAGAAGAGCAGAAATAGGCACTGAAGTCTTGCAAAATTACAATGAAAGGAAAGCTTTATATAAATTCATCCCCTCAGTGCTGACCATTCCTGAGCAGACAAAGAACTAGTGTTTAAGTTGTCTTCCAAATGATAACAACTGCTTTTCTCCAAGTTTTTTGGACAAACAGAATTCTTTACAATAGCGGTGATGCATAAAGGAACATCATAGCTAGTTTTAATTTAAAAAACTCCATGGCTGAACTAGAAAAGCAGGAGATGTTTCAGTTTTACTAAACTGTAAACAAATCCCAAAAATCAGAAGCATCTGCATACAGCTAAGTCCTTAACTCTATTGATCAAAGCAGTGAATACTTCTCTATTCTAAATATCTTTGTTATAATAGAAAAATAAGAACTTTTTGAATAACAAGATATTATTTCCTCCTATGCAGTTATTTAACACCCTACAGACAGCAAAAAAATCAACTTGTGAAAATGTTCACAGTCTTCCAGAATGATGCCATAATTCCTTAGATTATATGCTAATAAAAAACTCCACAGAAAAAGAAAGCATTCAAAGAGACTAATTTTTAGAAGCGGGAAAAAAATGCATTCCACATTATAACGTCTAAGGCAGTGCAAGTGGTTCCTAATTTTTGCATCAAATGAGATACTAAAATTGCCACTGGCAATGTCCTCCTAGATTTATTTTTGCAACATTCTCAGTCTCCAGGCAAAGTTTTCTATTATTTTGGGGTGCAAAAGGTTTTTTTCAACTGAAGAATAAGTTTTATAAACATGAGGAGTATCTTACGTGCAAATCGGACTCAGGAACCAAAATTTAACTACTGCACTCTCATATTTTAATCATTGATTTATCATATTCTAGACGATTGTTCATGAAGCACACAAAATCTTTCAAATGAGAAAATTACTGAAACAAATATTACAGCCATCAGATCAACATTAAAGCTTTTCATTAACAATGCACTTACAGTCTTATTTGTGAATAGCTTTTTTTCCTTCCTCAGTACAGCATAACTTGCTAATACTTTTGATTTAAATAGATACTTGTTTAAAGCTGATTCTTTTGTCATGGCCAGTAGAAAACCACCTTCTCCAAATATCTGTATAGCTTCAATCTGAGAGGAACATAATTCAACTATTTAAGATGCCACTGAATTTTTTGCCTTCCTAACTAAATCTTAATTTGACCCCTGAAAAGAAGAAAATGGATTAAGATCATTTTATTTCCTTTTCTTTTACCATTTCAAAAGCCATTCAAAGAGAATTAGGTACTCAAAAACAGAATGCATGGGAACAAAAAGAGTTAAGAACAAATTGAACTATCAGTTGTGCCTTTTCCCTGTGCATTTTGCTAAGCATTTGAGATAACTCATTTAGATGTGCAACTGGGCATAAGAGGAAAAGATAAGTGTGTGCTAACAATCTCTTACTGTGTAAAGTACTGCTGAATCAAAGTGTAAAAAAAATGCCTTAAAATTAACTAGAATTTGAACTAAATTTAATTTAACTGGGGAGATTATCACTCTACCTTTATTATAAGAAATACAAGCTTAATACCAAACACAAAATAAATATTGTGTTCCTACATATATACAAAATAATAATAAATAAACAATAAATAAATAAATAAATAAAATACAAGTCTCTTGTAAGGGATCTATTTTTCCACAAAAGCTTCTCCTTTTTGAACACACAAAATAAATTGCTTTTACTTATAAGGAAATTAATTTTTTAACCTACCTCGACTGCATATCTTGTGTTTTGGACTGGCTGATTTCTGCTGGAGATGAAGGTACTTGCTGTTGTAGCTCCACCAAAGACTGGTAGTACTGTTGCTGATGATGTTGCTGCTGTTTGTATCGAGACAAACTGAAAAACAGGCCTAAAATGGCTTTCAAATTTCCATTCCTTATTTCTATATTAAAAAGAAAAAAAGAAAAAGAAGTGAAAACACAGTGGTTTTAGACTTTCAGTTTTGAAGAAGTTTTACACTCTAACATCCATGTAAACTAACCTATACATATTTATACTCTTCTGCATTTCTCTCTGCTATGAGAGACATGCCAGGTGCCATTGACACTTTATTGTTTGTCTTTGCTTATTTATGTGCTGTTGTTGCAAGAAACACATCTCTTTAATGTCCTCGTGATGAAACACATGTGCATGGTCATAAAGAAGAGTAAAGCTAACATTAAGCAATATATATATTTGAAAATAAATACAGTACACAGCCTCAACTCAGTACAAGGATTCTTGGGAACAGAGAGGCTAGAACAGCTAGTAAAAATCTCTGTTCTTCTGGCTTTAGGTAAACATCCCTTCTAAGTAGTGGCTTTACATTTCTCTTACGGCTTCTTGGGCAAATCTTTGTTCAGCACCAGTAAACAATGACTTCTAAAAAAAGTGGACAGAGGAGATGTCTGCAATCTAGTGGATGAGTGCATATGCATTCACAAGAATTAGGAAGGAACACAAGAGAAGCAGATTAATGGGAAATACCAATGAAAACAGGTGACCATAAGATTTGTGATTATATCTTTGAACTTTCCAGTAACATCATTTTCTAGTTTCCTATTCCATGCTGCTTGTACTGATTAACAAAAACTTCAAAAATACAGCTTTCACTTGTGGCTAAAATAGCTTTCCATATGAAATTTTGTCTCTGGGTAGAATCCTGAAGTCTCCCATTCCTTTCTCTTTGTCTTTGCACAGCCTGAGATGAAGGTTTTAAAAGGCTAATGTTATTCTTTGCTCATAAAGGATCTCCATGTCAAAAAAGAAGCCTCAGGGGGCCTTAATGAAATTATCTGCAGCACTTAGGTCTGTTCATAACTTCATTATTAATTTTCTTTGGCACTGGGCTTCTTGTGTAAGGTTTTCATTAGGCCGATAGCCTTGTAACCTAACATGCAACATTTCAATCTTTCTGTCTTTCCTGCAAATACAAAGACTGAGTTTTATGTACTACACAGCCTTTCCTTATAAATACTTAATACAGCTTATAAACAAACACTATAATATTAATGTTCTTTAAATCATATTAATTTCCTTTCCACAGGTGAAATGCTAGTGCATACGTGAACAGGCCATCAAACACTACAGCACTTATGCTCTCACTCTGTTCAGCAAGAGCAAACAATTCTGCACACCCTAATGTACTTTGCAAAATGGAAATTTGTTGTATGTATCTATACTTGCTCTTGTTCCCTATGAAGATGCAGTAGGATCACTGATTCCTCATGAGATATCAGCAACATGCAGAACTTTCTCAATTATTAGCAAAAAAAAAAAAATTAGCAAGCTGTTTAGGAATGATGACTTCTGTAGTTATACTGCTGTCAAGGAAGATCAAGAAAGCTTTTATTTAACATTATCTTAAAAAAAAAAGAAAAAGAAAAAGAAAAAAAAAAGACAAACCAAAACATGTAAATACCATTGTTCAAGCTTCTCCAGTTCTATCCCAGATATTATTTATTCTTGTCATATTGCATCATGTAGTTCTCAGGAAAATAATCCCTTGTTCATTAAATCACATCCATATATTTTTATCTTATAATTTCACCTTTTTGTGTGTGTGTGTGTGTGTTAAACCATATGTTTAACTACTTGTAAAGGAGAATGTGAACAATGTTGTACTTATTCCCTGCTTTTAGACCAGGTACAGTTGGAAGATTTCTCTTAAAGCATAAACTCCCAGAAAATTATCGAAGGTACTAAATATAATACTAAATGCAGGGAAAAGGAGAGGAACTGCTTTTCTTCATTGAAACTGGTTTATTATTTGTCACTTGAATTCTCCAGTACAGATTTTGCTCTCAAGGTTTAAAAAAAAACTTTTGTTCAAGAATTCCCTGCTCAAGCATCTAAATGAGGTGGGAAATCGGTTTCAAATCTTTAATCTTTGTTAAGGTCGTAGTTTTCTGTTTGGGAAACTGTCTGCAAAATGCATTAATACATGTCTCAACAGTAGTAAGACATTTACTAAAGCCTATTAGAAGAAGCAGCCATATCAGTTTGTGAACTTCATGGATTTTAAACATAAATGCAATGAAAAAAAACACTATGAAGATAACCTGATAACTTACTGAAAAACAACATAGCAGTTTTGCTCAATTCCTTCTTCTCAAGGAAATTGCAATGTTCAAAATAATACATGTTAAAAATGGTACATTTAAGGGAGGCATGTTACTGCAAACTGATACAGAAACATCAAAGATATTAGAAGATGTACTCCAGAGTCAATATTGACCGACAAACAGCAAAATTAGTTTGAACATTACTTCAGAATTCAAGGAATGCAGTGTTAAAATTCTGTCTCAATACAAGTTTTTAAAAATAGTCTTTGCATTTAAAACTGCATTAGATTATTACTTTTAGTAGTATTTGTACTTAATGCCAATTGGTTGAATCCTACATCTTTCTACAAGTGATTTTCCAAAGCAAAACAAAGGTTTGTATAAAGGCTTGTATTACAGAATGCATTCTGATTTTGATTTAATGAAGTACAGAGAAAAAGAATGTTGTTTTGTGCCATGCTATGAAACAATGAAGAGTATTGTTGTGAAATAAATTCATGCTATTCATACATTTGATTCTTATTTTGTATGCAAGTAAAAATAAGCTTCCCTGAAAAAATGAGTTCTAAATGACTTTCTGGACAGCCTGGTCTAGTATTAAAAGTGGAGGTTGGTGGCCCTGCGTGTGGCAGGGAGGTTGAAGATTTGTGAGCCTTGAAGTCCCTTCCAATCCTAGCCATTCTGTGATTCTGTGATTCTGTGACTTTGGGATGATTGGCAGCATGTAAATATTCAGTATTCTAACACATCAACATATCTTCATTACATACAAAGGTTCCTTTTTATCAGTTAAGGAGTTTTCCATAATTAAATTATTATAGAGAAAAGACAGAATATATTATGGCTGTGCTACGCTTCCACCAGAGGTACTAGGAAAGGTGGGGATGGTAGAGGATAACAATGTTAATTTTAAAATCAAGCACTAGCTAGCATTCAAAATTTTTCTTCACATTATCTTGTAAAAATAAATGGAAATTGGCATCTCTTAAAAAAAGAACGCCTCCTTTCCCTTAGTTTTGCCACATGCAAAATAAATACATAGCATTGTGACTTGATAATACCTATTGGCTTCAGCTGCCACAGAATTCAAAGGGACTTCTATGGTGCACAGAACCCTGCAGAACTGTTTAATCCCTTACAAGACAAATGTTTGCATACATTTTATTATGTTACAAAATAAAATAACCGTTTGAGTTAATTCTGCATTGATTTAGCAAATATTACACGTTTAGACAATTGGTACTTGACTTGATATATTGATTACTCATAACTGCATCAGGCACTAACTTGATTAAGACAGTAAAAAGAGCTATAATATAAGCAGCAAGACTGTTCTCTCTTTCACGTAATACAGCACATCACTGTTATGCAATACATTTCAGATGCATCCAGACAATACTAATACTGAGTATAAAGGCTCTTAAACAGTCTTCCCCGGGTTTATTTATCTGAGCAAGATTCTTATATATCTATATTTGTTTTGAAACCCATATATGAAGAAGACAAAATGTGTACTTGGGGAAAACTGTACTTATCTGACATTTTGGAGATAACATGAAAGTGTTAATAAAGGTTGCCTTAAGTTTTGTAAATATACTAAATTCCTTAGTTCAATTTCAATAGAAAATTAAAGTTTTCTCTCACTCCTTATCAGTAATCAGTATTTAAGTGCTGTTCAAAACAGCTACAGTTTGGTACAAAGGTACAAATAATTTCTATTAAAAAAATTAGCTTAAAAAAAAAATCCAGTTATTTGTTCTGATGATCAATTTCTCTTACCTTCTGCAGAAAGACCTTGGACATTTACACCTCTGGCTGCCAGAAAGCTGAGGCAGACATCAACATTCTCAATCTGCAATATGAACATAAATAACAAGCAGCGTAAGACTATTTGACAAAATGTACTAAAGTGTAGGGGAAAAAAAAAAAAGAAATGTCCTAGGAATGAATACTTTACATTCACTGCATTCTACAGCTCTTTACCAAAGTTTAACAAGAATGATTACTCCTAATTAGGGACCTGATATAAAGCTTTCATTGTCCACTTTGCTGCTTAAAAACAATTCATAAATGCCCGATCCAGAATGGCATGCTGGCAAATCAGCAACCCATCTACTTAACATAAAACTGGATTTGATACACTGCAAACAAACAGCAATGAAAGCATCCATAGAGAGTTAAACACTGAACATATGTTTAGAGAAGTGGGTGAGTTAGCTGAAAAACGAAATCAAAAGCATCCAACAAATGTTTTAGCAAAGGTATTTCCCTGAGATGATGTAGAACTTTGTGAAGATTATGTCAGAGCAATGTTTTATTTTCCTTTTCTTTTTAAATATCATTCTAAATAATTTTAACTTATTTAAAGATTATATATCTCTAAAAAGTGCTTGCTTATTAAAAGATATGTTGCTGATTTCAGTTGATTGTTTAGATGAATTTTACAGTTGCCACACAGTTTAAGGAAAGAGAAGAAGAAAACTTAGCCCAAATGTAGACCGATAAAAGGATCAAACTTCTGTCTTTACAATGACTAGTCACAGTATTAATGCTTTTCAGCTTTGTACATTTCAGATTAGGGAGCAGAATGTTCCAAAAGGTTCATTTGAATGACCATCCCTGACTGATTTCCCAGACGCTTTCAGGATGTATGAAGCAAATATAAGGGTAAAACCTCTCAACTAACAACTTTATATGGCTCAATATATTCTTATCTACTCAAAATTATGCTATGTGGAGCAGTGTCCTATGTCAAGTGCCTTACACGGACCTGATTTAAAACTATATTT
Organism: Tympanuchus pallidicinctus; assembly: GCF_026119805.1. NCBI lineage: Eukaryota > Metazoa > Chordata > Aves > Galliformes > Phasianidae > Tympanuchus > Tympanuchus pallidicinctus. The sequence goes on from NW_026294802.1 coordinate 25,459,272, forward strand.
TTTAGGTTGAAGGATTTTTTTATTTTAAGTAATTGGGATCACAGAAATAAAAAGTTTAACAATATAATTAAAATACCTATTGTCATTGGGAAACATTAAAAGAAACAAGCACCAAGCACCACACCCATAAACCTGCAGTAGATCAAGTCCATGCTATTTTGTTTTAATGTTCACATGTTTCACAATATCTCGTTATCATCAGTTTTCAGCCCTCATAGCATGAGGCTTAAATTCACTCCTTGACTAAAAAGTATTTGATCGTTGACAGTATCTTTCCTAACCTGAGAGAAAGGCCTTTTATTATGGCTGTCTTTCTATGATAGCACTTCTACACTTATCCTCAGCGAATACTATTAGATAAAAGGAATAGAAACATTATTTTTAACAGTGACCCTTGAAATATATATTATGAGTTTACACAGACTTTCTTGACCCACAGATACTACTTATAAACATAAGCATCTGCAAAGCTCTTAGATATTGCTTGTTAAGCACAACAAACTCCAAAACATTAGTAACCATATCTTTAAAAAAGTATTTTCCTACACTTAACTTATTTCTAATGACATACTACCATTTATAGGAAATAATAAGCAATCTCTCTCCTAGATCAATTAAAAAAAGTAATTACAACTCTGCTGCTAATTGTAATTAAAGTTACTCTTATGTTGGGATTCACCATAAAACTTTCTTCAATCAGCTTGGCAGCATTCACTTATTTGTACAGCTGGAATAGTGGAACAACTGTCATAAAAATCAATGGGATTATTCCAGTTCTGGTCAAGCAATGTAAATGCAGTTCCTCAGGCATTAACTCTGTGATTCTCTTATATGTTTATGTAGTTTCACATCATGAAAATAAATAAACAAATAGTCCGATAGATAAACAAACTAGGTCATTTCATAAAGGGCAATGATGTGATACACCTAAGTGAGTTGAAAGTAGGCTGCATCAAAAATAGGAAGATCGACTTCTTCCTCACCTCCTCCTTCTCCTCCCAGGTGTGGAGCCCTGCTGCTGCCAGCTCGTCTGATCTTCAATGATTCTCTGAGCACACCAGGAGCTCGCTCAGCACACAGAACCCACCCAGCAAAGAAAGCAATCATTTTTTAGTCACTCCAGTTTCCCATGCAGACTGATGAGCACAGGCATCAGAGGAGGAAAGGGTGCGTCCAAGCCTGAGTAAGGCATAGTTTGGGGAGGAGAGGGCAGACGAGGAGGAGGGACAGGAAGATTAAACCACTCCTGACAGCAACGGCAAGAAAATGAGCTGGCTCAGCCCTGACCTCCAACTACACCCATGGATCAGTCATGAAAATAATACGCATGATGAGGATAGCTTTGCTCGACCTTTAAAAAAGGTCAACTACACAAGAAAACAATTTGAATGGAAATTTTCCTGTCTTGAAGAATTTAACAGAAGTGAAGATTTCTTTGGATATAAGCTATATAACTGTGTCTCTTTGAACTTTCGGATCAACCATAATGCAGAATGAACTACTTCAAAGATGGGAAATTTTGCTCTACCTACCACTTAATACTGGGAATCAAATGAGAAAAAAAAACAGGACCAGAGTCAGTAGTGACCACATCCAAATATCCAAACCAATGTTTCCTAGCAGACCTGCTAGCGTAACAAACATTTTTCATAATTGACATGTATTCTCTGTCATACTTCAGGAGACTATTAACTATAAACAAAACCTTATTTTCTACGTACTACAGTACATAGTACATATATATACCACAGTACATAGTATTATGTAAAGTACTAATACTATGAAAACATCTCAATAGCTATCTGCAATACTAAATATTTAGTAAATAATAAGCCAAAACCTTACCATACGCTTAGGATGAAAAATATTCTATAGAAATGGCTCCTGGTTAGTTTACATGTCAGCATCTACTGTATATGTCTTTGAAGTCACATTTCTTAAACCTGCTGACAAATCTAGTCATCATTACTAGCACTGATGACTCAATATACTGAAAACTACAAAGCAAATTCTGTTTTGCCTCATAGTTCACCCAGAGAACTCTAATAGAAACCCTGAGTCCAAAATCATTCCTCTTGGTGGTGCTGTATGAAGTAATAGCAGAAGCCAACTTTCAGACAATTGACTGTGGTTGCAGTATTAGCCTTATAATGAAGTCTTCTTTTGGTTTGTGAATAGAGCAAGTCTGGCGTGGCAGTTCACAGTCACACAGCACACAGAAAATGTCAGAACATAACTCTTGCAGTCAGTTTTCTGATAATAACTGCAGTTACTTACAACTCTCAGAATCTATTAGGAGATTCAGTGAAACATCTATTAATACATTTCTGGATCATTTTCACTTTCTTTCCTTTCCAGAAGAAGCTTTCTAGAAGAAGTTACCCTTAATCTTGTCCCATTTTAAAGCTTTCAGTACGTCTATAAATGCTGCTTTAATTACCTACTTCTTGCTTTCGCAAACCACAGTTATTCTTTGAACTCAAACCCCAGAAATACCAAACACTTTTTATTCAAACTTACACACAGATGAGAGTAATTTTTCAATCACAAAAGCTCTAAGAGATTTCAAGCAGCTTCCAGTCAATACTGTTTCAATCAAGAGTGGTATGAATCCCTGAAGTCCATGTTTATTTAAGTAGTTAGTGGTGGCATTATTATGAGCTGGGTTAAATTCTTCATAGTGCTAACACTGCACATACAGAAGTCTACCTGCTAATATATCAAGGACTATGGATTTTGCTTTGTTACTCTTCACATAGACACCAGACAGATTTCATGATGTATGCCCACAATTTTGTAATGAATTTTGCTTCCAAAAATTTTGCATCCATTCACAACAGAGATGATGTTCCCCATTAGTGCAAGCAGCATCATCAGAATTATGATGTAGATCATCCCAGTACAGAATTCAAGTTAAACAGATTCAAAATCCAATGTACCAAAAGATAGAAAGTAAATCAAAAGTGCAAATTTGCTTGTACAGCTAAATATTGCCAAGATCAGGCTATCGCTGAACAGTTTTTCACTATCAATCCAAAATATTTTTTGTTCCAAGTCCCTTATTTTATAATCTCAACTCAAAAGACTGGAAGATATGAATAACAGATTTGCCACATTAAAAATGTTAAAACAGAATAGGGAAATTAGTACCACTTCCTTGACATGTAGATTTGTCCACCTACTTATTCAATTAACCATTTTGAAAGTCAGTTGCTACTACATGAGATTGCTTTTCAGAGGCAAACAAAACTATCACCTCTGATTGTATAATCACTTCCTTTTCAAAGCTGAAGAATAATTTGCCCTGTTCTGAAAGGTGGCTTCAACTTCATAGGTGCAGAGAAACTGCTAAGAAGATAATGATTTAGGAATCAAGATATTGGAGAATCATCAGCTAGATATAATACTATTGGATGCTAATTAGATTAAGGCTACTACATTATGTTTATACAGTATTTAGCTATTTTTGTAAATCAAATCCTTTAAATATTGTTTATAGACACAGCATTATGAAAAAAATTCATCTGAAATACTTACACCGTAAATACTACTGGATCCCAGGATATTTCTACGCCCACATTTTAAAGGATAATCTTTTAAATGATTTATATACAAATAAGCAGCAATAGCACAACTGCATACTATTATTACATTATATGGCATATAAAGAAGACACGTCTCAAATCTTCTGTAATACACTGCATACTATAGTCTTAGGTAATCTGCTTTTGACCTGTAGGTATTTGAAATTTTACTGATAGATATAAATGACTAAACCAGACTTTGGGACTTGCGTGTAGATGAACAGTAGCACTTAATACCCAGAAGTCAGCAGACTTACAGGAAGAGATCATTTGTGGGATTGTGCTCACCAGTGACTCAACATATAGAACATGTCTACTTATTATAATTATTTTTGCTGTTACCAAGATTAGCTTTCATCTCTTTTGTCTGGCAGAAAACACTTTCTTCACTTCCAGCATCAATTTAATTGTGGGATACTCAGAAGACAAGTAATGATGACTAATACAGCAGGACGTTTTCCTGTATTTGTAAGAAGCTCTGAAAAATATCTTGGTTTGACTAATTGTTTTTAAGTTTATGACAGTACAGTTTAGGAGAACTAATAGACACAGATGCGAGTTGCCATTTGCCTGCTTCTAGCAGGATTTGTCACCCTGGAGAACAAGATGCATTTTAACAGTGTTTTTATACCTACATGCTACTAAATCTCTCATTATTTTTGCACAAAAATAAAACAGTACTTCCTGTAAGCAAGAACTTAATTCCACACTAACAATGCATGTGCTTTAAACTTCTGAATCACAATACACAGCCCCAGATAAAACCTTGTAAAGAGTTTGACCTATAGAAGTTTTACTGATTACAGCTGCTGACGGCTGATTACAGATGGACATGGAAAGTGTCACAGAACCCCAGAAAGCCACATACATACTCACCATAAACAGTTCAGTACGTGCTGTGGGGTGAGGCTTTCTTTTTTTCTTTTTTTCTTTCTTTCATTATTGATTTTATCAATATTGATACCAATAATGAGAAGAAGTAATTTCAGATTAACTATGACAGATACTATTTCTAATGTATTCCAAATACACTTCATTTTAGATATCTATCTAAATTTCCCCAGAGTGACTTAAGAGCTGTGTTTCACTCTTTTTTTATTCCTACGGATCCTCATCTCTAAGATCCAGAGAGATCAATGGATTCAAATGTATTGTCACAACACAGCTCGCCCTCATTCCATGAAGTACTCATAGAGTTAAAAACAAATTTAAAAAACCCAGTAACAACAAAAAAAAACCAACTCAGGCTACGCAGAGAGCATCTTGGACTCTTGAGTATTAACAGTACTGATGACTAAACTGAAAAATGGAAAAGCAGATCCACTCTGTCTGACTATAATATGTGTGGAGTATGGAAGAGGACACATGAGCTTTCAAATTTCGGCTACTGGCTTAGTCTTAGTTTAATTTTAGTTCTAGTCTTAGTTGTGGGTTGTATAAAGAACAGAGGTTCAAGCAAGCAACCAAGACATTTTCATGCCTAGATAAAAGCATTTTGGTCCACACTTGAGCCAGGGGGAGTATGAAATTATCCATGAAGACTTAGTTATATGGAATGCTTTGGAGGACACTGAAAAATATTTTTAGGTGGACATGGCCTAGACTGTCATTACCGCTTACATAATGTGGTGCAGAATGAGAACTGGTCACCTATTTTCTCACAGATACTTAGTAAAAATGAAAAGTAAAAAGAAAAACAATTAAATAAAGAACTTCTAGAAGATCTTTTACTGAGTCAAATTTATAACCTTGTACAACCTGCTGCACCTAAAGCTGTTCTCAGGGACTGAGAAGCACAAGTTTATTTCACTTTCTGTTCTCAGCTGACTCATATGCTGTACATGGTCCAACTTGCTGACAATTCAGTTGTGGTGTGGGCAACACCTAGATTTTCAGTTTGTCTTGTAACTTTACTCCTTCATTATTATTATTACTATTACTATTATTTTAAAACCAGCTGGTTTTACTACTTTGTGTTCCTGTTCTGTCTCTCCTTAAAGTATAGGGCTAGAAACCTACAACAGCGATATGTATTTATATATATATATATTGCAGCTTTATACTGACATATTTTTATCTTCAGTTCTATCTCTAAGCTTGCTTATAAAAAGTAGACTTCATAAACCAGGCAGGTGGGCATTCATCTGTTTTGCTGTGTACAAAATTGACAAAGATCCAGTATTTTCTTCACCAAAAAAATGAACTATAATAACTCAAGTACTTCCTCTGTTTCATACAAGTGATAAGTGAAAACATTACATGCTATTCTACTTCACATCATGCTTTCACTGTATATATTTGCATTTACTATGATTATCGAAAGCTGCGTGTTGGGCCCAAATGCCCACTGCAAATAGCTGGTTTATTCTGAGGACATTCAGTATCATTCCAGATTAAAACAGGTACAGCAAAATGAATTACTCTGTTCATTGCCTTTATTGATCTCCCTACCCATTCTTCAAGTGCCCCATTCCCAACAGTTCTGGGAGGTAATTCTTAAATGACTGCAGAAATAATGGAGTGGTGAGGCACTAGACCATGCTGCCCAGAGAAGCTTTGGATATCCCATCCCTGGAGGCATCCGAGGCCACGACAGATGGGGCCCTGGGCAGCCTGATTGAGTGGAGGTGTTCCTGCCCATGGCAGGGGTTTAGAACCACATAATCTTTAGGACCCTTCCAACCCAAACCATTCTATGATTCTTAACAATATTCATGATTTAGAACTCTCTATTGTTCTTCACTTGAAAACAGATGTTTGACACACTTGAAGTTCTGCACACCTCTTAAGAAATTTTTAAAGGGTAATACAATACAATTAAAATATTAAAACTCCCTAATAACTTTGCATTGTGTGCATTTTGCAGGACAAAATTCACTGGTCCACCAAGAAGACAATACATAATTCTTTGACATATCATAAGATTTATTATAATTATTCTTAAAGTACCAATAAGTAACCTAGATCATCAAAAGAAAAACTTTATACGCCATACATTCCACTTAATTTACCTCAGCTGATGATATTCCTCTTACCTATATAAAACTGTCATGAAATTGTATTTACAAAATGTATGCAGTATTTTCACTATACTGTATTGGTTTATGTTATCCACAGTAGGTCACTCTTATGTATTCAAAGGAGAAGGTCCTGCTGGAAAAATAATTTGTTGCAAATGCACTTCTAGTATAGCTAGAAAAAAACAGGAGGGTATAAAGATTTTGAAAGGAACAATGGGAAATAAACACCTATGAGCTAACTTCACAAGTACTACAGTTGTACTGTAGCAAGCAGACTGGTTTCTTTCGATATTGCACAAGTCAAACTAGTTTAACAATCTGAATGTAAGGCATCTGCTTTCTTGTCTATTGTATATATACAGATGGGCATAGTTATTCATATATGTGTTAATATATTCACAGAATGGCTTGGGTTGGAAGGGATCATCCAGTTCCAACTCCCTACAGTGGGCAGGGCTGTCACCCACTAGATTAGGGCCTCAACCAACCTGATGTTGAACATATTCAGGGATGGGGCCTGCAGCTTCCCTGGGCAGCCGGTGCCACAATGCCTTTGAGTAAACAATTTCTTCCTAACATCTAATCTAAATCTCCTCTCTTTTAATTTAAAATAATTTCCCTTGCCCTATCATCATTAGACTCTGTAAAATGTTGGTCTCTCGCTTGTTTATAATCTCCCTTTAAGTAACAGAAGGAAAAATAACACCCATTCCTACTAAAAGATTATGGCTTTTGAATGAAACTGTCGAAGCTTCACGCTTACATCAAGATTTCCTGCAAATTAACTGCATGTGTTATTAAGAAAATAATTAGTGTCACTATGACTACACATGAGAAGAGCAGAGAATACTGGCACATACATATCTCACTCTGAAAGCAACACCTCCTTTTTATTACCATGGAAACTACAACAGATAAAGAGACTACAACACTATTTGATAGAGCAAATTCTCAGCTTGTACAAAATGTTATTTTACAACAGTCACCACCATTAGCTGTGCACTGTTATTAGCAATGAACAAGAGCCCACGTGCTGTGCTTGTAGCATCCTCACTGTCACCATCACCACTGCTGAAATGCACCACCCACAGCCTCACTGTGCTGCTCACATCTACTGTTTGGTCTTCATAAACATCTAGCTAGTGTCAGTGAACATCAAATCATTTTTTCCATATGGAGGAATTTAGTGTCACACTACTGCTTGACATGCTCTTCCATGTCAGATGCCATTTTGTCAGGCTGCCCCTCAACTGCCATCTGTCGCATGACAACAATGTCTAACAGAATATTAGTGGGAAGGTTCCAAATCTATTGCCACATCACCAACATCCACCTCCGATGTCACGGGCCAAGATAAAATAGGAGGTACTGCTTTTGAAACTTTTGAAGACTCTTTCCAAACCATGAAGAAAATGGTATCAGAAAATATGTGACGCAGAGTAACTGACATTGACTCTACTGAAAAACATCTTCAATATCAAGATTTATTAGTCTTTGTGCAAGCTGCTTGTATGGCAGGCTGAATGTAGCACTACACCCTTGACCTGCAACTACTGAAAACGGGAGAAATTTGCCATGAATATTTGGTTTACCATGATACAGAACTCAAATGAAATGAAGAAAGTTGAAACTAAAGGAAATTGAGAGATAGTCAACTCTCCAACAAAAAAGAAGAGAAACTTAGAAATCATATTATTTCTTGTTCTGATTGTTAATTTCCCATGAGTTTCTGAGGTGATAGTTCACGGCAAGACATTTTTGTTACTGTACTGGAAGACTACGTTAAGTTTCAGAGGGTGGTGTAAATTTGAAAACCCACCCTGGTGAAACAGGTGTTAGTGGTCCTGCTGGGAGATATTAAGTGTGTTCTGCTGACTTGCTGTTGCACGTGGCCAGTTACCTCACCCAGATGCAAGGGACATTCCATTTTTCTGTGGAAATTATTGTATGTTTCAGAGTGTTAAGCAAAATCCACTGACACGTATACAGATTCAGCTTGTTTTCTAATAAACTTGTGACTTGCTGTAAAAAAATTTAAGGAGCATTTAATGAAAATAGCTATCAGTGATCTGTGTAACAACAATCCAAAAAAGTGTTCCAAACACAGCATTGACCATATTAGCAAATTGAAAAGTGATTTACTGGAGGCATTTGGGGAGAATTTTACCTTAGAGTATAATAACTACTGGTATGTAAAAGGCCTCCCAGGCAAAAATTTTTAGGAAATGATGCTGAAGTTATTTAATTAGGTTTTTTTGTTTGTTTTATTTTGTTTTGTTCTTTGAGAAAAGGACAGTGGTGTTATTTAAAACTGAAATACCTTCCACTTCCTTTTTTTAACAAGTATGATGGAACACGTACACCAAATTCTTCTAGTATGCACTCCAGACACGAAACATGAACAGTAAAGTCAGAAATGTAAAGGAAATTAATGTCCCAAATACTTGGAGAATTCAACAGGCATATGTACTGACCTGCTGATAAAAGAATGTATGAGGTCATTATAAAGGTTAGAGTATGAGCTGGGTGTGTATTGATTTCAAGAAAATACAAAAATGGGAAATGGATTCCTTTTAGAATATATTGCTGTCAATACTGTCTAGAATATTGAAGTGACAGCTGGTGTTCCAGATATTTTACGTTGCCCCTAATCTGATGCTTTGAAAGCTTGGAGTGAATGAGAGGTAATGTCAAATGCAAGTTGTTTGCTGTTTCTTGTATTAGTATATATCAACAATCAATTTGTTAATTTAGATACTCTATGATTCTAATAAAGCTTTTATTTAATTTTTAAGATGTCCAAACATGATTATGAACATCTGTTGACCATTTAATACATTAAAACAAACAAATACAAACCTACAAACCCCCCAAAACAATTAAGACAATACAGAATTTTCCTCTGCTTATCTGCAGTGGTACATTCTTGCTTTATCTTTCTTTTTTACTCTTTCTTCTTTCTGTGTTTTATCCTACATTTGCTCCACCAGAGTCTCTACAATAGCCACTACAGCAGAAACTGTATTTTGCAGAACACAAAATACGGTGACCATATGTGAAGTGATTTTGTGCTGCTGTGAGAGAAACAGTGAGTAGAAAGTGTTGGATTTTTGGTTGGAACACAGCGTTGGACTTGGCCCTGATTAAGCTCCTGGCTCTGGGTTCAGAAAGCCATTGAAGAGTATTTCATCATCTTGCACAAATTTCTTAGGAACCTAAAATATGACTCCACGGCAGCCAGTATCAAAGGAAAAGTCTAGGCAAGAATTCTCTTCTAAGGTCTCAGAGTAACACCGTATCTTAGTGCTCCAACCTCCACAGACACGTGGCCATGAACACTGTGAAAGATCCCTGTACATGAACTAAGAAAGCAAAACTGAAGATAAATGCTACCCTAGGAGGACATTTTTTAACATAATGATAAAGGGGACTCTGTTCAAACATAGTGTTTGTGTTTTTTGTTTGTTTGTTTGTTTGTTTGTTTTAAGCAAACTATCACTCTAGCAAGCATGTCTACAACTTCTTTTTCAGTTATGCAATGCTTCTGAGTCAGCAAGGTGCCAGTGTCTAAATATTTATGGAGCGTGGCAGCTTCAGAAAATTAGAGGGCAGTGTGAAAATGCACACTTCTCTAAAACAGAGTAGTTTCTCTCCATTAGTTCAAAAGAGAGTCTACAACAGAGCATTCATTTACTACATTTAATCAAACCTATGAAAGCATTCCAGTTCTCTCCTTCAGCACTATTTAGTGTATAGCAACTTCATTTAGCTCATCAAAAAAGGCAGCTTTTACAAGTAAAGGCTAGTAAAACAAGTAAAGTTACTGACAGTGAAGGAATGAACTCTGTCAAAGATAAGAAAATGTATAAACTATGGGGCATTTCAGTGCATCTCTTGAGTTCTGCAAATGGAGTCCATCCTGTTGGACTTCATGCTTTCTAACCACATTACACTCTTGACTATAGAAGAAGCTATAGTGCTGCAGCATGTGAGGGAAAGACTACAAGAATTGGGTATCTTCTGATCTTTTAATTTCATAAACATTCTGATGTTTTTCTTAGATATACTTTTAATATTACCTTGAAAATATATTTATAGAAAGTTCAGCTAATCAGAATAACAGTGACACAACTATTTGTTAATGAAGACCTCTGAAAGTACAGACTAGAGGTTTCTGTACATCGAAAGTTATGTGGCTGGTCTTCCTATAGGAACCAGAAGTTCCTGGAACAGGAACAGGAACCCAGGGGAACTATGCAGGAAACAATATAACACACCACCAATTTTCCTGTATGTTTAGTCTAAATCTTAAGGTAAAAAACCTCAAAAGAAAGAAAAAAAATGATGAATTAATACCACATTCTAATTAAACAAGAAATCGTTAAAAACTATAGGTATAGATCATATGGTTGAAAAAATCTTATGAAAGATTCAGGCTTTCATTTTGACTAGTGGACCAGTGCACCTGTGCACTGTAATTTATACCGTTTGGTATAATATAAAAATAAATATTAGGGCTAAATATATATTAATATGCTCATACACATGCTACTTAATTATCTATTTCTTGATATATGATCATACACATGGGAAATGTTTTCCAAATTCTTCACAAGATCTTGTGTTTTGCATATCAGTCAAGAAAAATATAAGCACCTACAAGGCAATGGGATATCTGCTCTTACATTCAGTAGGACGAGGATTTCTCTTGAATTCTTAACCAAAGCTATAATAGAAACAGCAGAAATACTTGAGCCTGTAAAAGGTCTGAACAAATATTGCTTGTCATTTCACTTCCAGTTGTAGCCAATGAAGAGTGAAGTGTTAGAGGAAGTAGTATTATAAATAATTACCCAAGTGTTTTCAAGTTATAAAATATAGTCAATACTATCTGAAAAACAAGCATTTCCTGGGATTTGGAGGGGCCACATATCTTCAAATAGGTTAATTTATAAAATGTAGCAGTATCAATCTTTCAAAACTGTTTATGCTAAGAAATCCTAACAGAGACCTCATATACACAAGATCTGCGAAGACACCCTGGTACATATGTTTGCTGTGAACTGGGGTTGCTGATTTGTCTATAAACTAAGTGAAAACTTCTATAAAAAAGCTAACTTAAAGTCATTATTGGGAGGAATTACTGAACAAGTCTGTGAATGACAAGCCAAAGATAACATAAGACTGGGAGCAACCTATGTGCGCAGATAGAATACACAGAAGTGTAGCCTTCTAACTTTGTGACCTATTATTTATTTCTCATGCAAACAGGTCTCAGTACTGAAGTGTGCAAACCCCGAGATAAAGAAAATTCTTATGGTTATTTTTTCCATAGAGAGAAATGTTGATGGTATACCCCCCCCCCATTGTAATTCCAGATAAACTTGGAAAAATCAAGTATGAATAATTCAAACAAGGTTCCAATTAGCTAGCAGCACAAGCCTAAAGAAAACATATTAATATTATTTATTATAATAGAAATAAAGATGGCCAAAAGCTAACAGTTAAAATGTGAACATATTTGTATTTCAGAAAGACCTCTCAAATTCAACTTCATGGACTTCACAGGTTTTATCGAGGATTCCACCAGAAAGAATCGTTAAGAACCACATACACAAACAGATACACTGCCTTGATAGCAGCTCTTCAAAAAGCAGAAGTAGCTTTTGATCAGTTTGCGAGGTTGAATATAATCAAGTCCTCACAAAAAAGTGTATCTTAGATTGACTCTGAAACTGTACCCTGCCTGGACTAATTCATATCCAAACACCAAGCCAACTTAAAATAAGTTCAACTTTAAAAAGTATTGCTCTGATTTATGTCATAAGATCATCTGTTGATCATATGGTCAGCAGATTCCTCAGGCCGGGAGTGTTTTAAATAATTCATACACATCAGAAAGCTGCCAAACAGATTACTGTACTTGTACTGTTTATTTATACTGAAACAAAAAAGTACTGTATTCTAACAATTTGTGTACTAAGTTTCAGGTCAAAGTGGATTTAAACAGAATTTACATTTTAAAAAAGAAGATTTTGTTAATATTTTAATTAACCTGAGAAAGAGTCTTTACATGAAAAGGGATTAGCTAATGCTATTGAAATAAGCAGCCATTGTCATATCTTGCCTATTTTATTATTAGCTTAAGCCAGTTTACCTTTGTGTACCTTAACAGTCTGTGATACGGTCATAAGCGCTAATAGGGTTTGCATTTAGAGTTGATATCAGAATTTAAGACCAGTTCAATATCACCAAGATGTTCACTAACACAGCATCAGGAAGGTGAAGCTATCTCAAGCTATTCCAGACTAGTCACATCCCCAGTCTTCTGACAGACAGGGATTGGGTAGAGATGGTTGGTAGAAAAGTAAGTGCAACGAAAGAAACACACCTATTCTGCACCAAGACTCATGGCTTTGTATAAGAATATAGGAGAAAGAATATGTTTTTTTCCCCTGAGAAATCCAGTATGTTTCATTATGTGGAAATAACAGTGATCACAACAGCGCATAAAAATATATACTGAAGAAGCATGCAAAGTGCTCTCTAATTTCCCTAATAAAGTAACTGTAGGTATTTGGGAAAAACAAGAGGAATGGAGACAGGAAATTTAGGCAGGGCCACTTTTTCTACCTCACACACCTCTCATACTGACACTCTCAGAAAGCAAATATTGACCTGATACACCATGGCTCTGAAGCAACAGTGAATATTAATAGCAATACGCCGTTGAGGAAAGGGATTTAAGTTGACAGGATTTGCAAAAGGGTTGAAAAAGGAGTGGGTTTACACCTGTGGATGTAATCAAAGAGCAAGGTTAGTTGGGTTTGTGCGCATAAAATTCAGTGAGTTTGAATATGGTAACTGCAAAAGGCACTTAAAAAATAATCAAGAAGATTGGACATTCTTTCCATGAAACAGGCTATCACTTAGCTATTGCAGCTCCTCTTAAGCAAAGATGAGAGGCAGAATGAGAAAATACTCTAAAATATTCTGAGAAAATGATCTGGACTGATCATATTAGTGTAATTATACACCTACTTTCTGTTCTTTCCTCTGATCTTCTAACACTGCAGTCATTTTGTTTTGAAAGTAGTGAAATATTGCTGAAAAGAAAACTCTGTCTGGCTTCAAGTTTTTGTATTTCTGTCTCCAACAGGAGAGCAGAGGGAGGTTATCAGGCCTTTTTGTATGAGATTGACAATTACAGTTACAGGATAGTTTTTGTTACCATGTCGGCTTGTAATTAGCACACTACATTGTTAGGACATTCTGTGGTACTTTATTCTCCTTTCTTCCAGTCTCTCTGCTATAGTGCCAAGTTTTGAAATACTGGATATACATAAGCTTAAACAAGATGATTCAGCATGGTTATCTAGGCATCATATACCACATAAAAATTCCAAAAGCTTCATAATTTGTTGGATATTATTTACAATAATTTTAAGCACATGTGAGAAGATGAGTGTATTTTGATCCTCCTCTCCTGCAGCGAAATTCACAACACAAACCCTGTTCCACTTCAACACTACTAGTTGCAATCTCTTCCCTTTTCCATTCATTACAGTATAAGCCACAACCCTCTTCCTCTTTATGTGTTGCATAACCAACAGCAGCTTACAGATGTTTGTGCATTTCCTGCACCTTCCATAAAACATCGAGGTGCTTTTTCCAGCCCAGCCAAATAAAAGAGAACAGTATTCCTACTTGCTGTACATCTTCGTGTATTATTTTCAGGTCTTGGTGTTCCAAGCTCAAAATTGTGTTCGTTTCTTCTTTTCTAAATTCAGTCCCTACTTACCCTAGGAGCAGAGAAAGTAGCTCTGGTAACTGTAGAGAAGTACAGATATACTTGACTGGTATGGATGTGCAGAAAACATAAAACTCACATAATGACAAAGGTCCCACAATCCCCCATTCATCAACGAGAGGCAGAGAGAGCAGCTTTAATGCCTTTCAATAAACTTCAAGAGAATAAAAATAGAGTTTTATCAAAACTACACAGAATACTTTGTATAGATGCTCCATGTGCACTACACACCAAAACATATGCCTATATAATTTCTTGAGAATCTTGCATTTTACTGAAGCTGCAGAATCTACTACTGATGCCATCTGGACATGGTCCTGGGCACTCTGCTCTAGCTGTCTCTGCTAGAGCAGCTGTTGCACCAGACAACCTCCAGAGGTGACTGCCAACCTCAACCATTCTGTGTTGCTCTGACAGGCAATGGCAAATTACCTTTGGAGAAAGATATATGAAGAATCTTCAGATTCTTCTTAACAGTTAAGAATACTCTTCTGCGAAAAGCCTACCACTCTGAAGGAATCCAAAATTCACAGACATACATAGATAACAAAAGAGTATAAGATAATCTAAGTAGAAATATTGTAAATAGAGTGGTCACGAAGTCTTTAAATAGAAGAAACTCCTCAACTATAATCATAACAGAACTGGCACTTTACCACATTTCCAAAATAATCAAGCACTTGATAAAAATCTAGAAAGCTGACAAAATCTCAAAATTACCAGAAAGTCTTGTTTGGATATGCTGTAAAAGAAAACTACTTCAGAGATTGTTTATTTTCTTGTAAGGCTTAAATATGCATTTTTGCTGTTCAGCTAAATATCACGCACTTCTCTATTTTTAAAACCAGTAAACATTCTAGACATTCCTAGTATTTATAGCATATTCTCCTTATAGAAGAAGATGAAAATACACCATCACGAAGCACACGTATTTACAATAATCGTGCTGCTGCTGTCCTGGGAAAGTGTATAACTAGAATCAATAAGTGCTTTCTAAAATGTGCATCGTAGTCAATTAGTGTGTATGCATTTGACATACGTGGTTATATTAAAACTTTTCAGTTCATTTCTATCAATTGAGCTTCCAGGGCCATTATTCATCATCTCTTTGTGTCATAAATATACATATGATAAATTATAAAACTTCAAGTAATGTTCAAATTACATTTTTGAGGGGAAAAAAACACAGAAAACTGAAGAGGAGGGAAAGCTGGGTGGGTGGAAATGGCAAGATTGCCAACTGCATCTTTTCAAAGAAAAAATAATTCAGAGTATATGTCAGTCACTAATATTTAAACATAAGTAACTCCAATGTTTCATTCTGCCAATGCAGTTGAACATCATGATGTTTTTGATCAAATTACATGCCTGACAAACATTGCTGAGGAACAGGGAGGTGAGTGAAAATGGGTATGCCTTGATGTCATGGAAGTACTGGAAGGCAGGGGAGTTCAAGAGATTGATTGGAGGAAAAGAAAAATTTTGAAGGCATTTTTCTTGTTTGTTTAAGGAAGAAAAAGATCTTTTTGTTTTCAGCAATCTTAGCCTACAGAAGCAGAATGCACATAAATCTAATTCTAGCCCTAATCAAGCAACCTTCAGCAAGCAAACCTAACCCTAGATGAACTTCTCAGTAGGTTTAATGAGATTGATACCATCACAATGTAAGTAATTCTCATGACACGACTATTTCATTAACATCTAGATGACTTATATTCATGTGACTCTACTCATTAATAGGACAAGGAATTTGTAAGTCTAAACAAGACGACTAATAACTGCATGTGATTTATTTATAATGAATAATGTACTTCTTCCAGTACAGAGAAATAAGAACCAAGATGTGTTCCTGTGGCATTTTCTTTTATGACTTCAGAAAGTCAAAGGCAGACGACTTGGGGAAATATCCAGTTCACTGCCTGATGTAAGTGAGTAACTCTGAGCTGTTCTGTGAAGAGGGATTGTCATAAAATCTGTGGTTCTTTTAATGTTCTCAGATCTTCTCTGGATGTAAAGAGAAATGCTTGTTTCAGTGCAGAATAAAGAGGTCTAATAAAAAGCCAAACCAGAATCAAATCATGTAAAAAACAAAAGTGATTATTTGGTTGCTTTCTCCTCCTCTTTTCATGACTGCAACATCCTTTGGCAAGATTGATGAAGTTCTCTTTCATTAGCTTTCTCTCTCATGATAAAAGCCAGCTTACTCTATTTATCTGTGCAGCTCTCACACCATCTATGTAGTCACCCCAAAAGTACTGCCTCCTATTTATTTCCATGGAAACTACAACAGAGACAAAGAGTCCAATAACACTATTTGATAGAGCAAATTCTACACTTTTCTAGTGTAGAATTTGCTCTATCAAATAGTGTTAGGGACATAGTCCCTAACATCAGCCAATTTTCACCAGTGATTAAGAGAAGCCTGTATGCCCCACTCATAAAAATCTGCACCAGTAGAGGTGACCCACTGTTTCACAGCTGCTATGATGGCATAGTTGATAGGAAAATGTTGCCTGTGAAGTTTATTTTTCATTAATCTGAATAGATGAAAGTCAGAAGGTGACAAACCTAGACTCTAGGGTGGATGTAATAGGACTGTTCACCCAAGACTGGCAATGTGCTCCATGGTCTCCAAACTCGTATGAGACTTGGCATTATTGTGTTGCAAGAGAAAGGTTGTCTTTGTCTCTGGCTTGACTCTGGAAATTTGAGCCTTCAGCTTAGGCAGCATCATGATGTAGTGGTCAGTTGATGGTTTGTTCAGTTTCCAGGAAATCCAGAAGCATGACTCCTTCCCTCTTCCAAACAATAGGGCACCTCACTTCATGTGTTGAGAACTACATCTTGAACTTACTCTTAAATGGGAGTTCACATGTCTTTACTCCATGGACTGCCATTTTGACTCTGGCCTGTAGTGCTGACACCACATCTTACCACTGGTAATGATGTGATTCAGGAAGCTGCCACCTTCAGCCTTGTGTTGGTTCTATACATCCAGACAAACTGAATGCATACATACAGTATGCATACAACGTTCTTTCAGTTCCGGTGTGAGTATACGTGGGATGCACCTGACACAAACTTTGCAATATTACAACATTGCCACCAACATTTCCAATGTATTGAATCCAATATTCAGCTCCATACACAGTTCACTTTTTGTAATCCACTGATTCGGGCAGAAGAGCAGATTGAGATGCTCCTCATTTTGTGTGACAGCTGTGCATGACTATCCAGAATGTGGCTTGTATTTCATGTCACTGTCACCACTGCTGCTCTCAGACAGCAGAAATAAGCTTTGGAGCCCTATAAATCTAGACAGCATTCCTAAATGGAAAGGTATCTTAGTAGTTACATTCCTATCATCAACCAGGGAAATTTTGGAGATTTCAATGGAATAGCCTGTTCGAACACTCAATAATAATTGTGCACACTCAGAAGCTATTTTGTTATATATTACACAGAATATTGCATGTACTGGCATGTGGCGAATGTGTTAAAGAAATTCTTCCCTAGAACAGGGCCGGTCACTCATTGAGGGAGTGGATATGGGGTTGGTTCTCAGACGGGATGTCTACAGTCTGAGCATGCCTAAGAAATGACAAGATTTTTCCAAGACAACTTCAGAAAGACAGAAGGCTCCTGGCTGCAGCAGCCTTGGAGACATCCCTTGGAATGCCAGTGAGGATACAGGTTAAATGCAAACCAAACTCAATGAGGAATCTCAAAAAGCATTCATAGTTAAGTCAAAAATGATCTACTTGAAAGTATCATCAGAAAGTGGGAACTCTGAAAACGTGTCACACTGAGAAGAGTCATTACTTCCAAAAGCATCTGCTTAGATAGTAGAGCTGAGTAAGTCTTGCAGGCTTCAATCCACAATGTCACTGTTCTAAGGAAAGAGAGAGTATTTGCCATTTGAGTGTTGCACCAATGGATTTTAAATTCACAGTGTCCAAAAAAGAATAGCACAAGGCTATTCTCTGCCAAACCATAAAAGCAGGATTCATAAGTGTAGGATTAAGCCATAACTAGAAACTTGGTAGGAGGGGGCCAAAGAACATATAAGCCACCTTGTTGTGACAAATTCTTGCTGAGTAGTGGGGAGTTTGATACTTCAGCCTGCTTATAAGGACCAAGGAAGAACTGTGTGCAAGGACAGGATCAGCTATTAGCGCAAAATGCCAGTTTTAGGCCACATGAGGTTATAGACAATATGGGCAGTTATCAAGAACAATGTTGAGCCCTTTGAACAACAAAAATAGACCAGACTCCAAATTAAATAACAGAAGCAGAAGTTAAATGTGGACTTTTAATTACAGCAGATCAGGGTCTACTCTGAAAATAAAGGATCTCTAAGATGGAGGAAGCCTATGAGAGAAAGTTTGGGTCGTAACACAATCATGACTACTCATCTTACGGCCAGGTCCTTTATAGAAAACCTGCCGAGTGAAAGTGAGGAGGGTAGAAATCTTAAAAAAGCAAATAGAAAGTGCAGGGAAAAAAATCCAGGGCTTTCTTCACTCAGCAGAAGTGAATGAAGTACTGCAAAGATAGAATTGGGACCCCAGAATCCTTGTAGATGGAACCAAAAGAAAGCAGTAAGAACCACCAAATACATCAAGATGAAGTTATCTCTTCATATATATTACAATTATATATTCCTTCATATACATATTCCCCTCATATATAGCTTCAGATATCTGATTTAGAACACACGTATTGCTAATACTATAGTCAGCACTGATGTTACTATCTCTTCGCTACAATGAATTTTACCAGTCAAAAAAATATCCCAGAGATCAGATAAGAAGGAGACCAAAATGGTTATGCAATCATAATTTCAGAGTATTTAGTCAGTGAATCACTACACAGGTGATGGCTCTCCTCAGTTACAGTGGTATTGTACAATGCAGCTTTCTTTGCTAAAGTACCAGAGAGAACAAGCCGCCCTGATGTGACATGTGGGGACAGCAGACTTCCAGGCTGTGATGAACTCATGCACTTAGAAGGCAGACAGCCCTAGAGGTAAGGCTGTCACCTTTGATGCAGTAAGGCTGCACATCCTCATTTCCAGGGTTTTCAACATCCTGAAGTGCTATATTTATCACAATATATACAAATACTGCAACAGTGCTATGAGCTGAACAACTGCCATTCACCTTTGAAATCTCGTGACAGAAGATCTTAAATTATTAAGATGCACATACAAACAGTAGGAGAGAAGTCTGAGAATGAAGTGTCAGGAGACTTACAGAGCAGAAGGTAACTCTGAGTTGATAAAGGAAATTCCCATGTTAGTTGTACACAAAAAGACAGAAAATAAGGCATTTGATCTGTGTTACCAGGAAGTTGACTAACAGGAGCAGAAATTACGATGATCAACATTTTTATGCCTGTATGCATGCTGTGTTGAAAAGCAGAAGTCCCTATGTACTCTTTTTGATGATGTACAAGTTAAAAACTTCCCTAGTAAAGTATGCATGTTCCCAATGTGGTCAAGCCAAGTAGCTGATGAGCCAAATGTAATAACACGATGGAAATCCCAGCAATGACAGCACAATAGCAAAATTCTATGCTGCAGCAAGTAAGGAGCTGCTCAAATGCAACAGGTGTAGGTATAGAAACAAAGGAAAAAAAAAATCTTACCCTGGAAAAGCACCAGGTACACAGGGATCTCCTGCAAGATACCCTTACTTCCACTACCAACCCCTAAATGAGGTCTAGGATCCTGGCTCCAGCCCTTCTGAGGTACACTGTGGTACACTGCATGCATCTGAGCTCCCCTGAGTTGGTCCTCCTTCCCACCATATGTTCAATCACTGGTTCAAGCTGTGACTTAGCATTTCCACTTCAGTGAATTACAACAATCTAGAATACAGATATACTGTCACTGGAAAAAGGATCTCATCTCTTTCTCTATTCCAGATCTGAATGTTCTCATCCAAATAAAAATAACCTTTCTTAGTTCCCTATGTGAGCAGAATTCTTAACCTTCCTCTGATCCTTTCTATGCAGTCCCTTATATAACACTTAGGTATATTCTTTGCTTTCCACTAAATAGTTCCGCTATGTTTTGACAACTTTTTTCTATGTACCACAGCTAAAACATGAGCTTTCCTACATGTAAACACTAGAAACCTCTCAGAGGAGCTCATATTTTAATTTTTACCATTTTTCTCTGGTTTTATTGAGAACATTTCCATAAACATACTGCAAACTTCTCATCTAAAAGTACTTTCATTTCTTCCCTTTTCAGAGCTACCCTATTATTGAAAACCAGATCTCCTTCCCTACCACAGAGGTTAGGGAAATGAGCCTTTGACTTTGTCCTGCCAACACTTCAAGATGCCAATCCTTTGGTGGTATTTTTTAACAGAGATCTGCCCCAGTAAAAGCCTTGTCCCCTCTCCAAGGCAAACTGCATCCCAAAAAAAGAGCCATCAACTCAGAAGACTCCATGTATATTTTTTTAATCTGATGAAGGACAATAGAAGTTCAACACACCTTTTTGTTCAGAATTGCCAGATGCTCCTGCAATATTACCTCAAGATTTAGATTTCATTATCCTAAATAACTATTTGGAAAAAAAAAAAAGAACTACTTTTCATCCCTTTTCCTTTTTGAATATAATAAATGAATCACTTACAAGCACAGACCTTTGGGAGATGAGAATCATAGCTTGTTCTGTATTTACCAGTTATTCTTTGTTTTCCATTCTTAAGGAGTTGTTAATGGCTTTTGTGTTCATCTCCAAGAAAAAGCTCATGAGTGATGCTTTCCTTCCAGTTCCATTCCAGGCAGCTTCTGTTTCAACCTACTGAAAAATCTTCCTGAAAATCTGCTAAGCATAATGGTACTCCCCTATTTTACAATGCAATACTTTTACTTCTCCTAGACTCAATTACATGGAATAGTGTACACTTTCATTGAAATACTTCAGGCTATTTACTTCATTTCTGAAACCTGCACACAAGCAGGCACTGCAGAAATACAGGAACTAGATTACTAACTTGTGTTCTGTTTCTTCATGCACACCAAACCTGCAAAGCTGACAAAACTCAAATCTCCCATTTCCTTTGTATTTTCAGAAGTCTCTCATAGTATCCAGTCACGAAATATGTGAAGACTCACTAATTGCCACACGGTGATAGCAAGAATGTAAACAAAAAGATGCCACTGGACTGCAAAATAAATGAGATGGGATTTGTTTTTAAAACTAATACAAAATTTTCAGTTGCAACAGCATATTTTTACACAGTCAACTTTCTATGTATACTTCTATGCCTCATGCTTGTGTGGGAGGCTCACCTGGAGCTGCTCAAGAGCATAGAAAGCATATAAGTTACTCTTACAAGAAAGTAATGCCAACAAGAAAGTTACGAGAAAGTTACAAGAAAGTAATGCCTTCTATTTATTTCCATGGAAACTACAAAAGATACAAAGATCATAATAATGCTATTTGAAAGAGCAAATTCTCAGCTACCAAATGCTATTTTTAATACAGTCACCACTATTAGCTATACATTTCCAGGAGTGACCAAGAGCCTGCATGCCTCAATCGTAAACTTTGTGTGCATTTGGAATATGCCTTGTCTTTCAAATTACTGTCGCCACTGCTAAAACGCACCACGTACTGCCTCATTGTGCTCACAGCCATTGTTTGGTCTCCATAAACATTCAGCAACTTTTGGATACTGTCAACCTGTGTTATTTTTTCCACACGGAGGTATTCAATGACACCTCATTGCTTCATGCGCTCTTTCCCGTCAGACGCCATTCTGTCAGACTGCCCTTCTGCTGCCATCTGTTACATGGCAACAAAAAGTAATGGAACATTGGTGGGAAGGTTCAACCTCTACTACCATACCACCAACATCTGCCTCTGACATCGTGGGCCAACATAACAAAACAAGAGGCACTGCTTTAAGAGGAGCTCTCACATTCAGGTAGCCAAAAAAACCCACAGACTGCATGAAGAGGTAACAGAAATAGTTCTGTAAAATTATGAAAGGAGGATAATGAAAGTGTCACCATAAAAAATTTTCAGTTTATCACTCTGGGTCTCCTGCATTTTCTCTGCCATCCCTATGATGGATCAAATTTGGTATTTTGTTTGGTTACTACATGTTTTATAGGATTTATTTAGAGATCAAATGCTGGCAATCTTCCAGTACGTTTTCAATATGTTCAGCAACAAAAAAATCTGAATTCATTCTTTTGGACCAGTAGATATGATAAATGTAAATACTTCACAATGTATTTTCTATCCGTTATATTTTCCTGCTTTTTCTAATGGTGTTGGGATTTTCAATAAAAATTAAAGAAACAGATGGCCTACAAATAAGCAGAAAGGAACAACCATTCTATTACATCAAAACATAAAACCTTGAAAGATTAGTAAAATAATAAGTATTCTAGGTTTCCTTAACCGATGAAGTTATGGAATAATTAATTAAAGGAAAAGATAGAAATGAATATGGCATTATTTCCACAAAAGGGTTTGAAAGTGATATAAAAAAAAGGCTCAAGTGCCATATTCCTCTTTGAGTGGAATAGCTGAGAAAAAAGAAAATGGCAGATTGTGTATGATACAGAAGACAGACAATGTATCCTGAAATTAATAGAATGCAAAATCCTTATTATAATACTTCATAGTAAATACCAAAATCATTTTACAACTGTGGGTTTATCCAGGAGAAGAAAGTCTCACCAGTTAATGACAATTAATGGGAAAGCTAACTATGCAGAAACTGAATACTGCTGGAGTTTACAGGTTATTATTTTCATAAACTTGGACCTCTGGAGCTGGTTTAACTGGTCTACAAGTTTTTCTGTATTGCTGCCAACGTGACAGGCAAGTGCAAGACACTGCAACAGATTTAACTAAAAGAAAACTAAAAGAAGCATTGGAAAAAAAAATAAGAAAAGATGTTTATGAATTAGGGTAGGTAACAGCTTAACTGAGATGTTTTAAAGATTATTTGAAAGATGAAATCAATGGCAAAAGGAAAGCAAAATACTGACTGAAACAGAATTGGGGGATACTGGTAGTGATTAATTATGAATTGATATAGATATCACCTACAGTGTAGATGAACATCAAGAATTCTCAGCAGTGGACAATTCATGTCAATATTCTCTAATTTAAGCCAATAAAATATGTTAGACATCACCTCCTGGAAAGGCTATCAAGTAACAGATAAGTACAGAAAACATTATTTCTTAATTATAAGTCATGAGAAAAGATCATGAAAACATATGTGAAAGAAGGGTAGTGGAATTTTTGAGGTTAATAAAGGAAAAGAATGAAATTAAGGCATTGAATGAATGGCTGTCATGCATAGGAATATTAATGAATTAATGGCTATCATGCATATAAAGTAGCGTGATTACTGCTGACATACTGACTGACATTCTAATTGTGACAGGACATAATTTTACATACTAGCAAATTTCAGATGTAAACTGACTTTGACCACTGCATTTATTTGTTTGTTTGTTTGTTTGTTTATTCATATCTTTGCGTGTTACAAATATCTAGGAGTTCACTGCCCCAGGGAGAAGAGACTTGGTTCATCACTGCCTAGTGGGCTAACATGACCTGAAAATGAGATAACAAGGCATCTTCTACTAGGTTATATGAGTGAACGATCCAAAGGAGACAAATGGAGAGCAGGTGCAATATCTGGGTTCTGAGAGAGGCTTTGAAAGCTGACAAATTTGAACTACTTTGCCTTCAGAACATTTTAAATTTCCTAGCTCGGTTGAAGAAATCAGCAGTACAAAACTGTTATTTCAAAGCATAGGAAAATAATCTGATCAGACACAGAGATAAAGCAATAAAGTGACTAAATCAAAAAAAGGGGAAAAAATATGTTATTTCTATCAAGTTGAAATGGGTAAAACTGATGCTTTAGCACTGTGCAAACACCAATCTGAGATGGTGTACAGGTGTGAGTGTTTGAGGGGCCCATTTGCAAGCCAAAGCACATGAGACAAAAACTCTGACCTGGCTGAGATCAGAGTTGGGTTTATGGGAGAGAGAAGATAGATGCAAAGAACCCTGCAGGTATTGCTGTAGCACAGGTATGCACTGATCATGCTTCCCCCATAACTGCAGTACAGAGAGATGAAATCCAGAATCACTGCATCTCATAAAGATTTACCTGCAAGAAGGGAAGATGCCATTTTTGGTGGTTTTTTTTTTTTGGGGGGGGGGGAGGGCTAGGGGTGGGGTGTGTGGGTAGGGGGCAATGCAAACATTGCTGGAGTTGTCCCTGCAGCTTGGCTTTGTCTCATGGAAATGAAGTTAGATAGACATCAGAGCAGTGAGTCCCTCAGCAACCCTAGATGGTCATTTGCCAGTTACATGACCGGGGGAAATCATATCACTTTTCCATGCTTTTGTCTCTTCTTGTTTGCCTTGTCTGTCTGGAATGGCAGGTTTTAATGTGATTAGAGTAAAGAGTGATTATCTCTCAATCTGTATGTGTAATATTAGAGTTCCACACTGAAGTTCCCAAAGTTCTCAGCCAGGGCCACTAGGTGCTGCTGTAATATGAGTAATTAAAATAATAACTATTATTAAGGAGATTTCCTATATTCTTGCTACAGAATGTTTCAAAAACCCTGAGAGCCAGAGGAGAAACTTATTCTTACCCTCCACATTTTGTGAAAAGTAAGAATGGGAAAAAGCTTGATGAGTTATTTTGCTGAAACTTAAAATTCTTCCTTCCACTTTCCATAGCCTTGTGGAAAAACACTGCAAATATATTCCATCTTTTAGGAATGCATTGAAAAAATGCAAAATTTTTATTTTTTATTTTTACCTCAAAACCTAGCTGTCATACAGGCTTACCCAAACCATGATGCTACAAAATCCTTGACAGCTGCACAACTGTGCAACTTTTCACTTACTGTTTGGCTGTGAACACAGGCAAAATCCTCAGCATGGGGGAGCATGCTTGCAACTGCAAATGATTCAGCAAATGCTCGGTGATGTTACTGATGCTCACATTTTGTACCTGCCAGTTCCATGGGCTTCTAATTAGGCTTTATCTTATTAAATTTAGTTTAGTAACCATAAGCACAGTAGAAGATTAATCAGGCTCGTATGAATCACAGTCACAGAGTGCTTGTTGCCTGAGTGTATCAAAACGTCTTTAAGCAGCTGCCAGTGATAGCTCAGAAAGTTATATGACTAAAGTGCTATTTCTGAAAGTTGTGGAGTCAGTGCATCTAACTGGACTTCACAGTGGGCAATCCAAAGGGCTATTTATATTCAGAAATAATTTGGCAAGTCTTGTTCACCAGACCAGTTTTCCAGACACAAAGACTCCACTTAAAAATTTATTCTTGGATTTATCATGCTTAAAAATGAAGTTGAATGAAATTATGTGGATAATCGGGAGAACAGGTTCACTAAGGCAGTTCTGGATTCATTAGTACTAATGAAGTTTTGCTGCTGGGTTACATCAAGACCCAAAGTTAGCAAGAACAAAAATGAAGATGCAGACACTAAGTATACATGGAAAAAAGAAATATAAAGAACAGTATGTGAGAATTAGGACTGTACACTAGATATGGGACAGAATATTCACCATTTAAAGAAATCACTGTTAGAAAGCATTTTAGAAAAATGCAGAGATGCCAACACACACTAAGAATATATGTTATTCTTACCATTTGAGACTGGCTCCGGGGACAGCCATTGATATCTTCAACCTTCTCATTTGCTAAACAGAAACAGTGAGGTGAGAAATGAGAAGTAAACAGGGAGATAAAAGTTTTCTCTCCAGCCCCAACCTCGGCAAAACAAAACAAAACAAAACAAAACAAAAAACCCACACACACCAGAAAGAAAGAGAATAAGCAGAACAGACACAGCGATAAAGTGCACGGGGTTTTGTTGACACAGAGCTCCTTTCTAAGTAAAGCTCCGTCGCACAGTAACATTTCTTGTTAGCAGCAGTTGCTTCCACATGCCAAATCATGCAAAGGGGGAAGTGTGAAGGAGATTGCTGCTAATTCTTCAGCCCCTGCAAAATAACTGCTGACATGAAATCTTCCGCAATTGTCTTTGTAGGGTCAGGATACAGTTTCAAGGCAGCCCAGAAAGTATGAGCCACTCCAGCTAACGAAATGCACACATGGGAGACATACGGCTTAATGGAGCATTCATTTCTGACAATTCAAAGTGTGTAAGATACAGTTCTGGCCATTTAAAGTATGGTTAAACAGACAGTTCCAAACATGCTCACATAAACATATTTTTTAATTAAGACAAGGATGAACCACACAAATATCAGAGACATATGGAGTCAGTCAAATCATATTATTCCGGGTTCATCTTATTGTTAAATACATTCAACTTGAATTATATATTCCCCCATGCAAAGAGCTCACAGTACTTCTCCGAGCCTGGGTCTTACCGATGATCTGGATGATTTCTGCTAGCAGAACTCCATCTGCAATGTCCTGTTGCAAATCCTTGATCAACCGCTTGTGGCCAGATTTTGCTAGGTAGTGGTTAGCCCAGTCAGTGTAAATCTGCAGAGCAGAGGGGAGGGCAGGACGGAGAGAGGGGAGAGGGAAAGAAGACAATAAAAATTCTTAAAACAAATGTTGGCTTGCACACGAAAACTATTCCGGATCGCATTCCAGTTTAAGAAGTCAGCACCAAAGGAAACAATTTTAACGTTATTTTTTTTTAAAACAGCCATGCCCCTCCCACTGCCGTTTTCTGTTTTATTTTAACATCAAATGATTCACTCTGTTTCATGAGGGTTCAAGCTTGCTGTGACCAAGCAAAATTCCCCTTATGACAGTAGAGGAAACTCAGGCCATAAATCAGTCACGTCTGCCCCAGTTCTACCTCCTGCCGTGCCCCTACCTACTCTCACACCCCACCACACACCCAGCACGCAGAGACTGCCAAAGAGAAAACGAGAGCAGAAGTGTGTGCCTGTGTTTTGGTGGGAGTTCATTGGTTTGTTGCTTGGGATCCCGTCTGTGACAGCATTTCTGCCACACTGCTGCAATAATCACAGTTTCCCGCCCTGCGCAGTTCATTTGTTCCCATGGTTTTGTGTGTTGCACAAAAATTGAAAGCAACCAATGGAAGGTTAGAAAGGCCCAGCTGAACGACATCCACCAAAAGAAGGAGGAGGGTGGCTGGAAGCAGGTGAGATGGAGAGTCAGGGACACCATGCCATGCATGCTGAAGGCCTGGAGCACCCCAGAAGGTCTCACGCTGTCTCCCATGTTTCCCAGCAGGCAAGGCAGCCTGGACCAGTGAAACTTAGCCCAGGCACGGCACAGCCTTGATCAGATCATCAGAGCATCTCTGATCACCTGATCAGAGCATCAATGGCTCTAGGCAGCAAGGGCTGAGTCCTATCTGTGGGGTTCCCACAGTCCCTCTCACCACCCTAGAAGAAAGGACAGACCCTCTTGCTGTCCCTGCATGTGGTTGCTGAAAGAAAGCCTATATGCATAGCAGCATCACTATGTAGGAATATATAATATCTGTGGTACCCTCTATGCTGAGGTTATTGTTTGAAATTGTTGACACCGCACCTCATCTATGAGAACAACATGAGGTCACTTTATAAACATCCTTTCATTTAACCTCAGAGACCCTTGGGAGGAAGGGGTCAGAATTCCATTTTGTGAACAGAAAAACATAGACCAAAGCCATGAACTATTTGCTTAATTCAAGTAAATCTGTGGCAGAACCATGGAAAAACTGGAAATTGCCAGTCCTGAGCCTTATCTGGAGAACCAGCATCCACTTTCCATCCAGCAAAGGTATCATTGCTTAGTCCACACTCAAGTCAGACTCATTTGCACCCAGAAAACCTTTGTCACAGGTTTTCTCACTCTTCAGTAAAATTGACAGGAAATTTTGATTGGTTTGGACAATCCTATATCTCCTCAAAATTCCTGCAAGTGGATCACAACTGGTTTGTCTAAGCTTTCTTGGCAGGTTTAAATAACTGTAAATAACTATATGGCATCAAATTGTGGGAGGGGATTCAAGGCTCCCATAGCCAAAAGATGCTGCTGCTTGCTGGGGACCTAAATTTCCCTCCTGTACCCAGAAGTCTGCTTGGGTCATAGGTTTTCAAAAACCAGAACTCTTTTTTTCATTACTACACAGGTGAATCACACGGAAGACTCCATTAAAAAGTTTTCAAAGCCAACAGTAGATAAGAAAGTGTTTCTTCAGTGTGTATAAACACATATAATGAATGCCAATGCGGAGTCTCCAAAGATAGTATTAACAAATATTTGGAACAATATGAATTCAGGAGGATAAAAGGCACATACCACACCCATAGCATCATGTACTCCCTACTACTAGTGTTTCAACTTCAGTCAGTCTTTAAAAATAATGCATCTTAAGTATTCTCTGAGTTCCCACTATAAGCTGAACTATTTTCTGTACTCCAATGAAACTGATCCACTGGAAAATACAGAATTTAATACCTACCAATATTATTTTGGGTTGATTCTTTACTCCAAATAAAAATGCTTTACCATGCATGTCATTTTTTTCATTTGTCACACCCACACATAATCTGATGTACCAATCCTAATTTTGACTGCAACTTGAACTACCGTCTCAGTACGTAGCCAGACAAATTTTATTCTAGCAGCTGCTGTGCAAGTATCTAATACTCAAAGAACAGACTTCACCCACCCACTCTTCATATAGTTCTTTTTTTGTAAATTTAAAAGTAGAAAGTAGAAAGAATGAAGAATCTGAACAGCAGAGATGGAAATGAATTGTGATAGATATGGGTGATTTGCTACCAAAAGTTCCTAACTCACATCACCCTGGTGGCCGCAAAACTGTACCAATGGTCTGTATTTTGACAGTCCTGAAATGATGGGAAAAAAAAGTGAGATGAGCTGGTAGTCAAAGGAGTTTTTTCACTTCAAAAGTATTGCAAAAAAATCAGAAATTGAAGAGCTATTGACAGAGACCAGAGAGCAAAGTAATATCCAGTTGGCAATGGAATGTCACGTTTAATTTCCTCTCTTTACAAAGGGTCACCACTTGCTTCAGTTTGTCCCCTTCCCCACAGGACTCCGTTTTCATTCATCTCATTCTTCCATGAACCCAACTGCTCAGGAGTCAGTTGTAGAAAATGAGAAGCATGCAGATGGATACATGAAATTACAAGAATGTGTGCATGCACTACATATTTCACACTAAATTCTTGGATGCAAATAACAAGGGTCATAGAAAACCCCCTTCACAATGATTATCAAAGTAACTGTAATTTTATCTTAAAATGCTCAGGACAGCAAAAATCTCCAGTGTACGTAATCACTGATGGCACTCAGTTGCAAAGAGAAGTTACACAAAACAAAAGATAGAAGCGCTGCAATTTCATGCAACAGTTTGCTTGTAGTTGGCATTCCCCTTTTATTGGAGCTCTCCATGCTCCTCCTCTTTTAAGAGCTAGCAGGAGATAATTTCATCTTGCACTAACTGACCAGTAACATTTCCCAAAAAATTTTAATTTTTTAAATTTTTTTAATTTATTTTATTTTTTTTTTTTAATTATTTTTTTTTTAATTCTGAGGCTGTTCCAGACAAGGCAACACACAGATGGGTCAGTGGTTGCAACACTTCCTCCTCACTACACTGACCAGCCCAGGAACCCAGCCTCAGCCTCACAACTACGTGCTGGGGCGGGCTGATGACTTATTCATTTCCTCTCAGGTTTCCTCCCTTAGCACTGTGGTTCACAGACCCAGCTAAAACAGAAGTATCTGCTCCAGTGCAAGGCTCCAACAGCTGAAGAAGGATGGTGGAGTTGCTGCTGTCTGTGGTGTGGAGTACTAGCCTCAACAACCTGATAGCAGAAGAGAGCCAAGACTGCGTTTGTATGGTCCAAGCTGTGTCCTGGCATTGGATAATTTAACCGCTTGCAACACAAAGCTGAATTCAGTGGGGCAATCTGAGCTTGGGCACAGCCTGCTTGTGTTAACAATGGTTTCCCCTAGCATTCTTCAACTGCTTGTCATGCTAACCTTCCAGAGGTTAGAGGAAATCAGTTCTCATTCCCAAATATAGTTATGAACTTCACCTCGATACTCCACACATTGCTGTAAGGAACACAGGAGAGCAACTTGGCAGGACTGGTGAAGAAACAAAACATTTTGCAATACGTTAGTTTAACTGAGTGAAAAAGAACAGGGATCTCACAGGTTACTACCATTTGTTGAAAATGCTTTAATCGTAAACCAGGCAATTATACACGAGGTAGTGCTGTAATTAGCCTCCTTTAAAATTAATGCAGAAATGCTACCACACCCAATCAACGTCAAATGTGAAATGTCAACTGGATTTCAGAATTACAATCAGTCTAATGCAATAACTCGTAACACTTTGTTAGTGTCTTCCACAAAGCCACCTCAATAGGCTTTACAGAAGTTAATGAGATCGCCCCTAGACTTTATTTAAGATGTAGAGAAACCAATGAATAAAAAGTATTATCAGAGTATTTTTTATATCTATATATATATTTTTTAACGTCTTGTTCAAAGGCAAGCAAAGCTGAAAATACAACCCAGATATTATGAGTTGTAATCATTTTTTTCTTTATATATTTTTTTTAATCTGATTTTTTCTTTCTCTTTTTTTTAATCAGGCAGTTTTATAAATAGTCATGGTGGGAAAATACATATTCCTGGAATCAAGATCCTTCTACATATTTCTGCTTTTTTTGCTTGCTACAGAATATAGATTTTCAGTTCTGAAAATGGTCTGTTGCCATCGAGAAGGCAGCTTTCCATACTTAGTGTGCACCACTGTCATTCTGTTATGTGCCAGTGCTGCTACTTAGGAAGAACAACAGTTGCAGCCAGCTGAGTTATGCTGAGACCTCGTGACAGAATTCCATGCCATTTAGGAGGTTAGGTTATATCTGAAAAGATATTAACACATTTTACCACTGTATGAAAAAGTTTCCTCCCTAGATATCTGGGAATCAATAGATATTACCCATCTTTCATATTCTGTCCTTTAAAATGCTCTCTAGAATACAACCATGTCCTCCTTCATTAGTATGAAAGAATTGAAGTGCAGTCCCCCAGTGCTCTCTTCCGTTCACAATACCAGCCTCATATTTTTTGGGGAAGGGGATGTTTTCAAGAACTTATTTCCCAAAAGGAATCCCTTTACATTAGCAAGCCTCTCACTGTTTCTTTTTTTCCCCTTTATCTTGTAGCAAACAAAAGTTGGAAAAATAGACCAACAGTTATCTATCATGAAAAGTGTTGCTGCAGAATACCTGGGTTGCAATGGCTCACAGCCATATAAAATATTATTTTTCAGTACAGCAAGAGTCTGTCTTTTTTTTGTGTTCAGACTAGATCAATACGTTTGATATTCATTTCTGTTTCTCAAACAAACAAACAAAGAAACAAAAGACCTGAAAAAAGTAGAACACAAAAATTTTTAACAGCCAGCCAAAGAGGAAATACAGTATTTTTAACTTAATAAATGTGTTATGTGACTAACTAGTGTAATGTATTCAGCCTACTTAAAACATGGGCAGTGAAGACAGCTCAATGTTGATAGCACTTAGAGCTTTTCACCCATAGACAATCTTTCAAATCATGCTTGTACAAAAAGAGATTAATGACTTGTTTTTACTCCTCTCCAGCATGCTATGCAATGGGCTGCAAAGGCTGTGTATCTATTTCTTGGGCTGTTTTCTAGTGTGTGGCCCAAACTGGATGCTGAATACCCAGAAGAGTCTCCATAGCAGTCCCAGAGTCCCCGATGAAGGGAATTTGCCAGACGAGAGGGCATGACCACAACTCTACTTCGACAGAGCTATTCTTGGCCAATGAGTCGTGGGTAGTGCAACGTGTGTTGGAGTGTCCCTGAAGCTGCTGGCCTTTATAAGGAGAAGTTGGGCAATGTCTTGACTACTGTCAGAAGAAGGTGAGCAAATCATTTTGCAAAGAGATGCCTTTATCCTGTCTCTTCACTAAGGAAAACTTAACTGAAAGTCTTGTTCTGACCTTTTAAATATTTTCTTATTGCAGGTTTTCTCCCCAGGCTGCAAAAGCACAGTTCATTAGTTTCTGTCCTCCTCTTAACAAGGAAAAGGGCTAACTTTGCAAACAACGGTTCAATATTTATATTTAGCCTGCCATCAGAGGCAGATCTAGCATCCGATTTATGTCAGGATTTAACTTACTACAGAAAACACACTCCAACTCATGTGCTTCAAAGTAAAGCTGGGGGTAGCACTTTTTTTAATGTGGAGCAAATTGCATGAGAAGGAAAAATATTTGCACAATATAAACATATATATTTTTATATATATATTTACAAAATATAAGGCCAGAAAAATGAAACTAGAATGATACAATTTATATGCAAAATAGAAGCCAACACATTTCATTCAAGAGAGTGAAGTAAGTATTAAATGACATTCCTGATAACTTCTTTCTCGATTTGAGTGAGCAAATGACAACAATCACAAGTTTAGGAACAGAAACTGTTTAGAGAAGTACACAGAAATTAACCAAAATGCCAGAATCCCTGTAGTGTGATCCTGTGTTACAAACAGCAGTATGTATCCATCAATGTTATTCTGCAATTTTAGATAAAAATACAATTAAATAAAATAACATTTATTTAATCACAGCAAAGAGAAGGAATAGAAATAATACCATTCAACCATCACTGACAATTTTTAGATGACTTATTCAACTTAGAGTTTCTGAATTGCCCAAATGACATTTGTCCTGATGTACTGCTCTCTCTTTCCACACATTTCTTAACAAATCCAACTCAGAATTCATTTAATACATGTGTTTAGGCCAATTTTTAACAACAGCACTGAGGCTTGTATCTGTGGTTGGGTGGATAAAGTTTGCGAAGTGATTTGTGTAGTGCAAATTAAACAAAAATCAACTCTTTATAGAGTTAAATAACTTACTCATCTTTTGAAAATAATCGTACCAATTTGCTTTATATTTTAAACACATTGTTTTGCTTACTATTTTATTGCAGCTGCTCATCAGCCCTGTGCAATAGCAATGAAGTACCACAGGAAGGAGCCAGATATTCATAATGCAGCTGCTGGGCTCCTGCAGATTTGTACTGCAGCAAAGAGATTCTTGTCAGAAGAGCAACAACACCACAGTTATTAATACTGGCCTCAAGCTTCCTGAATTAACAGAAAACAAGACTCACACAGAGTAAGCCTCCAAAACAGCCAATCTTGAGATGTTTTGATATTAATACTTCATGTAATTGCCTGTACTAACTTTGGAATTATTTCCTACCTGTATTTTTCAACTTCAGAGCACATTCTTGCATCCTTTTAGCAAAACTACAGTAAAATACCAAACCTATTATTCACTGCATCTTTTATATAAAACACTGATTCAAACTGGTATCTCTAATATTATAAGGGCAAAGACAACCAGTATTCTCTGCTGGGCATTACTGTGAAACCCAGAGACACCATTCAGAAGGTGAGTCTGCCTTGGCATATCAGTTCAGATGCGGAGAGCACTCCTAAAGGTAACATCCCATCACTTACTGCATATGAGCAGGATGTCTCTCACGTGGAAAAAAAAAAAAAAAAAGAGAGATGTGTTTCAGGAACATGCTGGATGTAATCCACTCACTAGCCAGCATTTAGCCCATGCAACAGAATCTGACCCAACAACTCTTCCTGCTGATATTCACATATGTGTGCCCCAGAAGTGATGAGGAAGAGGGAGGATATGATGGAAAAAGGTGCCAGCTGTCCTTTGTAGTGGGACACAGACAGATATTCTTATGGATGCTACAGCAGCAACAAATATGCAGTGGAAATATATTCTTTTTGATAGTGGTGATGCATTAAGAAATTACTTTGATCAACAGAAAACTGCTAGTATTCTCCAGACAAAATAAATGAGCTGATACAAAACTACTTTTTTCTACAGGTACAAATGCACATTATCTGAGTCTGTGTAAAGCTTTCAACCACAGATGTCTACAACAGTTCCTGGCAAATGAGATTGCCTTTGGAAGAAATAGGTGAGTTGGGAAGGAGCACCTGTGCCTGTCCAAAAAAGTAAAAGGAAGCCTATTTTTTGCTTTGGGCTATCCAGGACAGAAATGATGGCTCTCTGCACCAGGGGCCTCTTTCTGTTCTTCTGAGTGAGATATCATTTATTCCATACTTGCATCAATCTTCTGTCTCATACATATCTTGTCACTTCTAGGATAATTTCAAGACTAGTCTTACAAATTCATTTTAATAAAGAAGAACAGAGAAAAGTACTCAGATCTGTCTGGAAATCACAAAGTAATTTGCAGAATAAAATCATCCTTGCTCTTTTCTGAGCAAAAGCAGTAAGTCAGCAGAGCAATTCTGGACAAAAGGAACACCTGCCCCATAGATGCAGCAGTGGGGCTCCTCACATGGAGCTGAGGAGATTCCACTGTGAAACTACATTTTCCATCAAAGCTCATTTTAAGGATTTATAACTTGGATGGAGACATTCTTTCCACATTGCGATTTGGCATTAAAGAACTTGGCCCAGGGATCAAAATAACCCTCTTTTCCAGCACTTCTTTTTAAGCATGGGAAGGCAAATTTCTGATACATAAAGATGCAAGAATATTAATACATACTTTTGCTCTTTTGTTACAAGAAATCAGTGGCAGAAAGACGGCAACTAACTTTATAATTAAAGTCTCCATCCAGCTTGTATCTTTTGAGGCTTAGGAAGTGATTTGAATTGTTTGGTTTCCTCTCATGTGGAAGAATGATTTTGCGAATCAAAATAAACAAAATAAAGTTTGCTTTCCGAGCTGCATATTTTATAACAAGGCACTTTAACTTCTACTTAACTTTTCCTTGGGCTTTGACAGTTAGAAGTTTTTTGTTACAAACACTATAATTTATAATTTAATATCAATGAACACGTCTCACATATTCAGCACAGCTTTCAGATACTGAAGATAGCATATTAATATCAAGTGAACATATTAATGACTTCAAGCAAAAGTGATCTGGGCGTCTTCTTACTGTCATTCATTTTTGTTGACACAGGTCTTTCTGATGCATGTGTTAGCGGTAAAGATCACTGCACAAGTGTTTAGCCTTCTGCTACCTTGCTGAAATTTAGGGAAATGAAATTATGTGCACAGATGACAGTCTACACATATATTTCTGCAGTTCAAATATACAAGTCAGTTTTAGGGCTTGAATGATTAAGGGTGCAGCTCAGTACACTAGGAATACCACTTCATGTTTTTTTCCTTTTGAAAGTGTTGCCCCAAGATAAAGGCATGCCCATTTGAATGATAATAATACTTAAAATAGCAATCATCCAGCACAATAAATTTTATGTATGAAGTAAATTCTGCCAAATAATAATCTTAAATAACAAAGGGAACACAATAATCTTATCATTGTTTTTGCAGCAGAAAGCTTGTCATCCCAAATTAGATTCAACATTATATTCTTCCTCAGTTCTAATCAAAAATCCTATGTCATATATTGGTTTTGTAACACAAACAGATCTGGAAGGACCATCCTATGGAAAGTAAAAGGTTTTGAATACCCTTGTTTTCTATTATGAAAGAGGAGATCTGACTAAACACTATAATGAGAGCTCGAACTGCACACCACACAGAAAAAGGCTGTTTCAGGAAGGGGTGCCCCATGGCCTGCTGACTGTCCTTCATCTGTGTCCTATCTGCAATCTCCCATAAAAATCTTCAAAGGTATATCCCACTTTTTGGGGTTCTGCTACTCATTTCTGTAGGACTACACCACCCTCCTAAATTACATTGAAGATTCAGAACAGATATTTTTTTTCATCTGCTATTTACCTCTGAAGACAAGGAAAAAAAACCTCTCCTAGTTCAGGGTAAAAATAGTGACACATACATACATAATATAGAAAGAAAAACAATGGAATCTAGCATCTGATAAATGCACCACTTATGTTAAAGTATATTTATTAACAAACTATCCCATTCTTACGCTGAATATTATCATACTTATATGTGAACTTCAAGTCTGGAGACCAAGGAGGTTTTGATAGTGTGTGATCATTTAGATGGATAATTATATGAAGTTTAAATGCAGAGTCTTCTATCACATTGCAAGGACAAATGGAGGAAAGATCAGGGATCAAGGCTTACATATGTAAAGATCCACACTGACAGAAATTAACACTGAAGTTCTTTAATAAGACTTTGTGGTAGGAGAGGCTCTTCTCATATCAGTACCTCTGTGCATACACTGGACAATACTGCTTCAAACTAATATCCATACCACAATGCTTGTATCCCTCCTACAAATAAGATGCATATTTTTTGATTCTTAATGTTACATCTCAATAATATGGTGTGAATTTTTAACCAGAAATAAAAATGACGAGCAGATGTGAGACTGGACACTGGAAAACACTTCCAGCTCTGGACATATCTGCAAACTGAACTGTACAATTTTTAGGATGTGTCATTGCTGAATCCAAGCACACAAACATCTTATAAATGAATGTAAATCAGATGATCACTTAGAATCTATCAGTCTGCCATCTGAAAATAACAAGAGGATGATATCTGAAGAAGAAGAAGGTCTTGAAAGACTTACGTGAAAGCTCAGCCATTACCTGATATATTTTTTTCATCTTCCTCACTACAGACATCATTGCCTGATATGTAAGTACAAGTGCTACTGTTAGTTCTACAAATGTGGTGGTTATTTTTTTTTACTTCAAGGCCAAATCCATCCCCCTTATACCACAAAACAGCTGGCAATTCTGAGTTTGAGGTCTGTTCTCCAGGTCCTCGTGACTGACCATACAGAGGGCACTCACCATTGAACTCCTCAAGGGATTGTGCTCCACATCTGCAACTCTTCACTCACTGTCCCATGTTTCTCTTTAAATTATACACTCCAGTGATACTCTTGTCTCTTGAATACCAGCGTAGAAATGAAGGATAGGGATTGACTGACTCACTTTAAAGGGCCACTGTCTTAAATTTAATTAAATCCATATCTTCTACCTCCCACACAATGACTCCTTGGGACTAAAGGCTTCTGTAAGGGATTAGGGAGGGCATACTCTCATTGCAGCCACACCACTATGCAGAAAATAATTCAAGATTTGGGAAGTTGTGAGCAGGAAGCAGAGGATGAAGAAGAAAGGGACACTGAAAACACAAACAAATAACTCTGCTGGCTAGAGATTACAAGCATTCATTCTGGAGAGAAGAGAGTGTGCTCCAGCCTTTCCTTCCAAAATCCCTTTTGTATTTTTTCTTACTAATGTAAGAAACAGAAATGATCCTTTGTAAAAGAAGCATCAGGTCTTCCCTCAAAAACCTGTAACCTACCACTTTTTGCCCCTTTCCACGTAATGATGAATATTTTTCTTGGGACTGTGATGCAGGATGGCACTGTTGGCACCACTAGCTTCTGAGTTAGCTCTGTGTGCGAGAAGGTTGGCATCAGAGGAGAGCCCACACAGCCACTTAAATCATACAGAAATGTGCAGAGTGTCACTTTGAGGACTTCTGTGGGTAGGTCTGTATTTAATCTACTGGTTTAGGATAAGAAAAACTGCTTTTGCTGATCTTGTCATTTTAACTCACAAATAAAGTAGAATGAAAATTAATTTAATTCTGCTTGTCCTTCCTTCCTCCCCTCCTCCCGTCTCTTCCCCTCCTCCCCTCCCCTCTCCTCTCCTCCCCTCGCCTCCCCTCCCCTCTCCTCTCTCTCTTTTCTCAGAAGAAACAGCCACTGCCAATGAATACTGAATATTTCATTCTGATGCACTGCTTTTTTTCCCCCCAACTATAACCTTTTGCTACAGTAGGCAGGTGCTTATTTCACCTGTACTGTAAGTAAACCTTGCTGGTAAGGTGCTTGACTCTGCGAAGCCAATACAGCTTCTGAGCATTCTTAGAAATACAATTTTAAGTCCATACAGACGCTTAATGTGAAAACCTGGGATGGCTATGGATGGACTACAAGCACTGCCAAAACAGGCAGCTGCTGAGTGGGAGTTTCAAGGATGAGAATGATGTATATAGGAACCTAAAATGCAAGTGAGGTAGGTCATAGGAACATAAATTCTTTGGAGGAGGTGGAGAGGTCTCATATTTCAAGAATTACTGTGAAAAGCAGACTCTTTGTTAAAAATTCAACTGTTTACTACATTATTTAGCACATAAAATAGGTATGGAAATAAATAGTCCTTAAAGTCCTTAAAAATTTTTTTCTTTCAGTTTTTACAGAACTTCATTAAGGCCTCTGATAACCAAAAATTACCTTTTCCAGTGTGACCTGCTGAATGTCTCTCATTTCTGATATAAATGTAAGGATAAATACTTTGGAGAAACTTCTTTAAAACATACGGA
This sequence comes from Tympanuchus pallidicinctus, assembly GCF_026119805.1. Taxonomy (NCBI): domain Eukaryota; kingdom Metazoa; phylum Chordata; class Aves; order Galliformes; family Phasianidae; genus Tympanuchus; species Tympanuchus pallidicinctus. Next base: position 25,498,104 of record NW_026294802.1, read on the forward strand.
ACACTTACACATTCTTATTCATTTACTGAAGAACGTGTACATTTGGGACCCATGAGTTAGTGAGGAAAATTAAGTTTGAAATTTTCTTAACTGATGTACCTCTAAAGTTGCACATTTCCACAGAGAGACTTCTGAAACACTACACCAGATGGCTTTGCTCTCAGCTTCCTTTGTCAGATTCACATTACTTCACTATCAGTAATAAAATTCCATACGTACCTTAATATTTCACTTCATGTTACTGTCATTGTCTTGTTACAGGTTATAACAGTATTGATATTATCTGTCTAATAATTACTCCTGAGTAACAGCAGTAAAAGTCTCAACTTTCAAGCTCTGATCTAAAATCTGCTGAAGCAATTAAGTTTCCTCTGTGTCTCTTTGACTGAAAAAGATATTCTAAACACTAAAAGAAGAATTAAAGTGGGCAAATTGCTTCTCTAGTTTGTGGTTTTATAGTAAACCAATCCCAAACTTAGCTACATAGATTTAAATCAATCTCTTCCAAAATACAATTATGTTTACTGTATGCATGAATGTACTGTATTTCTTCAACAGGGATAAATCCACAGAAGTATTTTCTTCAAAACAGTTGTTTATACAAGAGTGTAGGACTATGTAACTTTGGTATGTGACAAACAGCAAGCAAAATAAATATGAAGGACTGGGATCCCCAAAGAGCACTGAAATGTCTGACAAGACTGCAGTAAGATTAAATACAAAGTGTAGTATAGGGATAGCCAAGGGTCTTGTCTTGTAAGTCATTATAAAATATTACATTCTAAAAAAGGTATTTAAAATGTTCATGATTCTACTTAGTGATACAACAGAGTTCTGTAAACAATTATCTTAGGAACAGGATATTTCAATTAATTGTGGTAGCATGCTCCAAATTCTAATCACACAATAACTGTAGTGATAGAGTGGATGTGACAGTACTGCACAATCAGCTTTACAATGAAGTTCAACCAAAAAACTGCCCACACAATAAGAAGATCCCCTGGATTTATCTGATATCTAGCAAAGGATATTTAATCAAGATAGCATGCACACAGAATTGCATGTTGCCCACTCTTTACAAAACAAATGTTCACAAGCTCACTGAGCACTTAACTTTACATGAGAGGTTCACAGTACAAAAAACAAACTAACCAACAACAACGAAAAAATCCCAACAGAGGAAATTCAACCCACATTAATAGAACTTAATCTGGCTACTGCTGTAAAAGATAACACAAAATGTATTTACAAATACATTAGCAAGAAAAGGAGGGCCAAAGAAAATCTCTGTCCCTTGTTGGAGTGGAGGGGAACATTACCACCAAGAATGAGGAAAACAGGCATACTCTTCACTGGGTAAAAAACTGACTGGATGGCTGGGCCCAGAGAGTGGTGATGAATGGAGTTAAAACTAGTTGATAACCAGTCATAAGTGGTTATACTCCAGAGGTCATCAATGAGGGCAGTCCTGTTTGATATATGAGAAGCAGCTGAGAGAACGGGATCATTTGTACAGGATAAAAGGAGGCTAAGGGGAGACCTTATCACCCTTTACAGCTACCTGAAAAGAGGTTGTGCTGAGGTGGGAGTTGATCTCTTCTCCTAGGTAATTAATAATAAGACAAAAGGCAACAACCTCAAGTTGCACTAGCATCTGTTCAGGTTGCATATTAGGAAAAATTTCTTATTGGAAAGAGCATTCAAGTATTGGAACAGGCTGCCCAGGGTTTAGTGGTGATGGGCTGAAGGTTGATGATCTTCAGTCGTCTTTTTCAACCTTAAGGATTCTGTGATTCTATGAAAGTTGTGTGTGTGGTACACTGTTGTGTACATAGTTAGCCTTTGCTACTAGGCATGAAAGAATCTGTGCTGGGGCATGTTTGTGGAGGTTGCAGGGGCACTACTGAAACAATTCTCTCTTATAGGGAACAAATAGGCTGCAGCTTCTGCTGAGAAGCTAAACAAAAATAGTAACAAAATGAGAATGTGAAACATTTGGCAAAACTTGGAGAAGTATGGTGGCATTCATCTGAATCATTTAAGATTTTTTTTTTTCCTCGTAAATTACTTCTCAGCAAAACTCAGGCACAGAGTTTGTTATTCTAGCCCTGCCACAGCCTTCTGAAGAGACACCTTTGCACCTCCTGTGCTGTGTTCTTCACATCACCTCCAACTAGCTATCTCCCGCACAGTTTCTTACATGGTTTATTAAACTATCTTGACCATCTGAATTTGGCACAAATAATCCTTCTATAAGGAAAGCTATCAGAATCTAAGTTGCAGGGAAACCCAAACGCTTCTGAACACACTGTGAATTCACTTAAAGCCAGGAGGCAGAACAAAGGAGTAAAGCAACAGTCTTCTTTCTTCCATTTCCTAAGTCTTCATTGCCCCTTGAAAGCATTTTAAAAGTTACTTTGGTCCATTCTCTACTCCTGCCTGGAAGCTCTTGGCTCCTGGCCTGAGTTTGAATGGTCAGTTCCTGAGTATGATGTGGTTACTTGGTCCAAACAGCAGCATGGACCAGCCCACTTCACAGGAGTTCACATGTTCCTCATGAAGGAAATAGCCCTAAGTGATCTTGGGCTCCTGGAGCTACAAGGCATTGGCATTCACCGCTCTTTGGGAGTACTTTCAAGCAAGCAGACTAGAAGTGCTCTGTATACTTGAGCACTACATCTGATATAATAAAAAGCCTCAACAACCTTTCATAAATAGTCCTGTGTCCTGTACCTCCTAGCTCTTACAAATTCTTCTTCTTTTAGCATGACCATGCTCAGCCTTTGACATTACTGTTCTCACTCAGTTTCAGCAATAGTACTCTGAATTCCTTCAGGAAAGGAATATTTCTCCTGCTTTTGGATAAAAGATTATTTTTGCCATCACTTTGTGGCTTTGTCATTTAGTTCTTTTAATATGTTCAATAAGGTAATCCCAGGGACAAATAATAGTTTAAAAATCTTTACAACTGTCAGCAAATATAACAACTAAAAGCTGTAAATGGCACATAAGTGTAGAAAGCATGAAAAAAAGAAGTAAAAAAGGCAACACTTTTAATCATTCTCTTGCTTGATGAGAAATTTCAGGAGCTACAGCACTGCAGTGAAGATAGAATTTTCATTTGGTCTTACCCTTAGAAAAGAAAAAGAAAAAAAAAAGAAAAAGAGAAAGAAAAAGAGAAAGAGAAAGAGAAAGAGAAAGAGAAAGAGAAAGAAAAAGAAAAAGAAAAAGAAAAAGAAAAAGAAAAAGAAAAAGAAAAAGAAAAAGAAAAAGAGAAAGAAAAAGAGAAAAAGAAAAAGAAAAAGAGAAAGAAAAAGAGAAAGAAAAAGAGAAAGAAAAAGAAAAAGAAAAAGAAAAAGAAAAAGAAAAAGAAAAAGAAAAAGAGAAAGAGAAAGAAAAAGAAAACACTTTGCTGATTTCAAAATAACTTTTCTGTAAATGTTTATAATCTATACAGAAATGTAAGCAAACTTACAATAAATATTGCGTTTAGCTACTTTTCAGATGCCTTAAAAAGCACTCCACTGATTCCTGTAGGACTGTTGTATGTCATAGGAAATACTATCACAAGCAGAGAGCATTTTTCATGGTCTTATATGTGTATTTATACATATAAATATTGAGTATTAAGAATGAAAACAATTACGACAGAAAATATTCTTTCATTAAAAATCCTTATATTGACTTTTCTGCCATAAGAGATAGGATGTATCTCATAAGATAGATCTAATATTTTTCAACACAGTCACCACCATGAGTAACACATTTTTGTCAGTGATAAAGAGGAGCCTGCATGCCATGCTCATAAAAAATTGTCTGGAACACATCTTTCTCATTGCTATTGCCACTGATGAAACACATCACCCACTGCCTCGCTGTGCTCACATCCACTCTTCGGTCTACATAAAAGCTCAGCAAGTGTCAGTGGATGTATTTTTTTCAGCATGAAGGAATTCAACGACACACCTTTACTTCATACACACTTCCATGTCAGGCACCATTCTGTCAGACTGCTCCTCTGCTGCCATCTCTCACGTGCCAACAAAATGTAATAGAATATTGGCGGAAAGGTTCATCCTCTACTGCCATAACACCAACATCTGCCTCTGATGTTGTGGGCCAACACAGTAAAAGAGGAAGTGGTAATTTTGCAGCAGCCCTCATAAATTAGGAGATAAGGTTTATCCCTAGGAGATAGCTAAGCATACAGTTCTGCATGAAGCAAAGACAATCTCAAGGCCTCTCAGAAATTCAGAGAGGTTTGGCAGAATTACTTTGTTAAAGCTGTTCTCATTGAGAGAGGCAAAGAGAAAAAACAACAAAAAAAGTTGAGATAAAACAAGTAGAGACAAATTTAATGAACAGAGAAGAAACTCCAAAGAAAAAAAAACACAGAACACACTGAATTACAACACAAGCAGAAAACTAGAATAAACATTTCATGATAGAGGATGGTTGAAACAACCAAGGTATAGAGATAAGAAAACTGCTCCAGATTGTTCTTCCATTTTGATATTAAGGGTGTCTAATATTCAACTGAAGTAGAAAATAACATAAAAATTCCTTATTCTTTCTTTTTTTTTCCTTCTGCTGGAAATGCTCTACTATTTATTCAAGTTAAAGGGTTAGCAAATATATTTCACTAAGTCCATTCGCCAGCAGAATGCCCAGTGTAATCATGTCACACACAGTCAAAATCCTCCTCATCAAGAATGGCCAACTGCAGTATATATTGATGTGAAAAAATAGATAACATTTTCCTCACAAAGGAGTTAAAAACACATTCATCTGGGTTTCAGCCTCTTCTCACCTGTACCATAGCTCTGCTGTAGACAACATATAAACAGAAAAAAGATTTTTATGTTCAGGGAAAGAGCTAGGGCCTGGAGCTAAACAAACAGGAAAACAAACGAACCACTTCTCTCTTTGGCACTGTTACAAATGGAAATGTTCATCACAGCGTATTGTAAGCCTATTGTACTAATGACTATCTGACGTCCTGTCCTGTCTTGTCTACAGATGCTCAAAAATCTAATTTGTTTCTGCATCAAATCAATTGCTTCACTAACACCATTCAAAACTTTGTATCACTCTAATCCTATTTCATGTGGAATTAGATAATATTCCTTTATGTTGTCATCTTGGTCAGGCATCACAATCAGTTCAAGGCAGGCAAAAAAGTCCAGCACCCCCAGGGGCGCAGTTGGAGCTCAATGACATGAAGCTGTGTCAAGGCAGGTTAGGTTGAGCATTAGAAAAAGCTTCTTCACCAACAGGGTGGTGGAAAAGGTCACAGAACCAAACTGTTGGAGCTCAAGGAGCATTTGGACAGCACTCTCAGATGTATGGCTTGATTTTGGGTGTCTTGTATGGAGCCAGGAGCTAGACTTAATCAACCTACTGGGTCTCTTCCAACTTGGGATATTCAATCATTCTATGATTCTTAGATGTTTTTGTAACCCAAAAGCCATTCTGTAATACTAAATAAGTTGTAAGTACAAAGAAAGCTAAAATATCCTAATCAAGTTTCCAGATTTCCCTGGAAAGGCCCAGTTACCATTTCCCTTTTAGATTTTTGGTAAAGTCCCTGTTTTCAGTTCTGGATAAACACAACTGGCTATTCATATTATACATACAATTCATTGTAGGCACACATTAAACTTAGGCTGTCTTTTTGAGAAACATTGATATTAAATCCAGCCACACTCCAGCAAAAGTCAAATAGCATGCTGTCAACAGAAAGAATTGCTTTTATCAAGATCAGTTTACCCCATCCATGGATAAATATGAGAAATAAAGTAAAAGCAATAAATTAATGTAGAGCTATGCATCCTTTCAATATAAAGATATAAACAAGTCAAGCAATATTAATACATTTATATGACATGAACTCAGAGCGTACTGATGAACTTAACATTAAATTGATTGCATTCGCCCCGATGCTGAGCCAGCTCTGCATCAGGCCAATACTTTGGCATTAATTAATGTAGCCTTAAAACTGCTCCAACTAAAACCAACTGCCTAAAGCATTCACAGCACTTCTCATGAGCTAGATGGCTGCAAGCAATGCTCAGTTACACCTGCTCTGAAGAGACACAGCCCCACCTCACCTACCACCAGTCATGATGCTCCTACTAGACCAGTGAGGAAACACATTCAGGGAGAGGTTTATACTTCGATGCATAATTTTCAGCTCTATTTAAACAGAACACACATAACTAGAACTGCTGGTAAGCTTTATTTGAATGTGAATCTTTGGTGAAAGAAAGAAAAGGCAATTATCGGTGCTGAACTCCATACATATTTTCACAAAGGGTAAGAACTACATTAGACCACTCACAATCCAGGAGATGTGTGCAATGTCACCATCCACTCACTGACAACTGAAGTGTTTCAGATGGTGGGAAAGAAAGGTGTTATTATCCCAAGACATACTAAAGAGGTAAATTCCTGACATTTGCACGGTTTTGTTGAAGTGGAGCTGTAGCCTTTTCTTACCCTCAATTTCCTTTCCAAAACAATGTAGTCCTTTGAGTAGCAGTGAGTCTTGTTCTCCTGTCTCCATACACCCATTTGCTGCTGCGTCAAAGTGAACTTTTGATTGAGTCATTTTGCACTCCTACATCACCAACGGAACTATATGTAGGTGATAAAACACTATTAACTCTAAAAGGTCTCTTTAAAGAGAAGCTTTGTGTAAATAAAATGTGTCATACTCAGAGCCATAGCATATTCTAAAGAGGTGCCTTTACCCTACAATGTGTATTTCCTGTTGTAACTTAAACAATGAAGAGTATAACCTGTGAAATTCTATAAAACAATCTATTTTATTTACCGTTCATTATATGCCTTTTTGCATCCCAGAAAACTCGTATGTAAAATGAGGTAATCAACTTCATTCCATAAGGCTAAAGAATTAATAAAAGCACCTATGTGGCATCTTAATAGATCCAACCACAAGCCTCGCAGGACATCATGTATGCCAGAATCTCATTAAAGGTGGTGTTAAAATTCAGAAGAGCACCTGCTTCTCTGATTGGAAAATGTCAATGTGAATGCAGAACAGCCAGAGAAAGAAAAAAAATTACCCCAAATGGGGTCAGATTTGTTTTCCTAATTCCTGCAGGAAATCAACCTTGTGCTATCAGAGGACCACTGTAAAATAAACTGATTTATCGTTGATTCTTAAGTAACATATAGAGTGCATATAATAAGAAATGTGTTTCAAGTTTGCTAACTCATTACAGGAACTCAACGGTCTTGTTTTGTTACTTTTTGAAGAGCAGTACAAGAAGAAACACTAGCATAGTCTGATAAGCTTTTTAAAAATATCTATTTCAAAACCTTTACTGGTATATAGTAAATCTTTAATTTCTTTCAACATTCTAAGCTAACAGGGAATTGTATTTTGCCATTAGATACAGGCAGAACTGATTTTTTCTTTTCTGTACTGCTTGTTACTGTGATGTTGTTCTGTTTGGTAGTATGAAAAGCAGCAAGTCCCTGCAGATGTTCTTCCAGACAGTGATCTTTTACAAATTAATTTTAAATTAATCTGTACCTATGCCAGAAATGTCATCAATATCAAACAGAAACTTAAATCTTAATACTTTGGAAGGCAGCATCCACTGATAATTATACAGAGTACAGGAGTTCAGTTCTGCATTTCTACATACTGTGTGTACTCCATAGATGGATTTTTACACTGGTTATGCAAGTAGCATATTAGGAAATGATGAAAACTTCCAACTCCATGAGGGAAGTGTTGCAGACAGGGAGATGAAAACCAAAACAAACACCAATATTAATGTCAACAATGAAACAAACAAATGAGAGATTCTTGAGAAAGAGCAAAGGAGACACATAAGCACTATGAAATGTCTCCTAGGAAAAATTCTATTAAAAAACTGGGATAAAGAAAACCAAACAGGCTAGCTAGTCTTTAGTCACCTAAAGAAACCCACTTCATTCTTTGAATTTAGACACAATTCTGACCTTCTATCTCTCTACCAAAACAAAGTATGACACTTGACGAACCAATATATAATGTCATTATCAAATGCAGAAAAAAGACTCTTCTGCTGTTGTTGGGCATAAGGAAATATCTACTGCATAAATAATAGGTGAACAAACTGCTTTTATTCTCTTGAAATAGCATGGAAATCTAAAGTATTGTAGCAAATGTTGAGGTGAAAATCCTGTTGTAAAAATGCCAAAAAATACTCAAATTCATGAAACCACGTTATTAAAATAACCATCAAATTAAAACAAAAAATACTTTCCAAAATGCATTCATAAAAACTGAAAAGAAAAAAAAAATCAACAATAATGTGTATATGCATGGAAGAAAAGAAACATCAAGACAGAAGAGAACCAGGGAAAAATAAAATAAAAAATCTTAATTAGTCTTCTACTGCCTCGTGTCCCACCCGCATCATGAGCTTTATCGTTTACTAAGAAAACAAACCAAACCAAGAGGAGGAAGCAAGGCCACTATGCCAGGAATGTGTTTTTGATGAAAAAGTTATTCCTGTTTTAGTCCAACGGTGACGTTCAAACCACTCTCAAAGAAGGACAGATGTTGGTAGGAGCAAACTAACAATGTGTTGTATATAATTTTAGTCCATTCTTCCTCTCACTGAACCAGCAATTTTCTCCTAATGCCTTCACACAGCATCAATTACCTCCCAGCTCGAAGAGGTTGCTCACACAGCTGAATCACACAGCTCCTTAAGTAGCTTCTGCCGTGATAAAATCTCCTGAGCTCTTCTCATCACAAAGAGCACTGGGTCTTGGCAGTTAACCAGCTACCAGTTAAGGCCAGGCTCCACATCTTCAACTTGGAAACCTGAGAAGCCACCTGAATATTCACAGCTCTTCTGTGTACCATTGTAGCATGAAGGTCAACCATTCATTTTAACTGAGGTTGTAGGCAAATGAAGGCTCTATCAAGATGAACTCACAAGCTTATCTCAGGCAATACCCATTATATGCCTTGAGGCAAGGCTGACAGAACATGAAGTCGTTCTGGGAATGAGCTTAAATGGCAAACACTGTCCGGGGAAAGCTTCTGACATCCAGGCAACAACAACATCCTGTTTCCAAAGTAAGGTCTTGGGAACCTATACTAGAATCACAGTAAAGATAAAGACAATTTCTGCTAATAATATTACTTCTACTCTGTCAAAGTACACAGTCTTGCATGATCTTCAGATTCCTTTCTCACTGCACTGCAGCACTGATTAAGATTTCTAAAGAGATGATGAAGATAAAATTTCAGTATTCAGATTCCTTCACAAATAAGTAAAAGTCAAAAGCTTCTTAGTTCAAGAGAAGGATAAGAGTTAATAAAAAACGTAATGGTCTTCTGATGCCTGGAGTTTCTACAAGAAAGCACACCTACCTCCCAGGGTCTGACCTAATCTCTGTAATTACACCACCAATTCCTTTCCCTTTAGCATCAGTTATGTACCCCAAACACTTCCTAAACCAGTGCAGCACCACTAATGATGAGAAACAAATAGACGATTTCAACAGCAAACAGACCCAAAATGCACTTCAGAAATGACAGCAGCTGTAACAATTTAGATTAAACTACAGCATCCTCCAATCCAAGGATTCCAAAATATTTTTGCAGCAGCTAAACTAAATGCCATGTGCAATACTAATTAAATTACTACAGTATTAGGGAGCCCTAGCATATTCTCAGATCCTCCAAACGAAAGGAGCAAAAGGTATTTCTAGATCTAAACAGCGTAATGCCTAGTTAGGAGATAGAACAATGCAGACAGATAGAAAAAGCAAGGTGTTTAGGAAGATATCAGACATGCCTACGCTGTAAGTGCAGGCACACTCAGGTAAACCTTATTTCCCTGGAAACATGCTTGCTGTGTATACGTACTGCTCCTAGAGGAACAAGCTTCCGTCTCCATCTACGGTGTGTTAATACTTGTGTGGAGTTTACTTATTAATCCACACAGTGAGGTGCAGCACAATGTAGGCATACTGAGACAGGTCAGTGGGGCAGATTTTTCAGCCCTCTTTGGACAGCCACAGTGAAGTAATACAGATCCTTCTGGTAAACAGCACTCACTGCATGTCTGCAGTACCAGGAACACCAGGTTTACTTTAGGCGTTGTAAACATAATGATACAAACTTAATGAAGACTCGTTAGCTTATTTGGCCAGCTTAAAAGGCAGCTTACAGGGCTACTATGATAAATACTAGAAAATTCCAAATGTTTCACATCTCACTGCCGTCATAAGTCCAAAAAGTCCTTCTCTTTCTTCCTGTTGAGGCTGGAAGGAAACTAGTTCATACCTATTTTATTTTGGAACTCAAATGTGTAATATATTTCTAGCTAAGAGTCTTCTACTTACTTTTTTTTTCTATTCCTCACAGGAATAATTACCATGTATCTTTTAGCACATTAATCTTTTCAGATGATCTGCCAAAGATCATTCACGTTTGTCTCACTTCTTTTGGGTTATTTTTCAGCTACATTTATAAGATATTTTATACTCTCAAGGAAGACAGTCCAGAGTTTTTCTGACCACGTTCATCATCTTTTGAAATTTCACTCTTTCAGACGGACACATCAGGAGTAGCCTGGTACTGATCATGATTTAATTATTATTTAAAAAATTGGCATTTGAAACCAGGAAAGGAATTGATTAACATCAACATGTCACCTACTTAAAATATATATCTTATTTTTATAATCTGTCACCAAAAAACAGCATGCTGGAATTCTGCTGAACACTGAGCCAATGCCACAAAGGCAAGATTGAAAAAGGCGTGAGGGAAATAACAGCACTTCTCCTTAAGCAGTGAATAAGGTGTATTGTAAGGTGCTGAACTCTGAGGAAATTCTCCTGGAATTTCCAGAGCAGCAGCTGACTATCATAGATCTCATATGCCAGCTGGTGGAACTAGCTGGAGGAACTACCGCTGATGCTATTTACTGACAGTGTGAAAACAAACAAACAACCCATACACTCTCTCAAATGAATTATTAGAATGAATTGTCGTGCGAAGGACAAGGTTCAAATTGCTTGGAGAATGGCTGCCTGAAATGAACTGGTTCAGAAAGCACTACATTCTTCCATCAGTTTCTCTTTTAAAGCATGTTCTTGCCTTCCTTCCAGTGCAGCTGTTCATCTTTGAAGCTCTTCCATACTTCTGAATTAAGCAGAGACATGCTGTGTCTATGTTCTGACTTCCTGCCAATAGTTAGAAATTGAAGAGATAGAAAGAAGTTGGATCCTCTTTTCCTCTAGCAGGTAGAGGATCTTCAGTGACTCTGGAAACAAATTGAGGTCTCCAAGCAATCAAATGACTGGATTATGTGTAAAGAGCAGAGGAATAAGAAAAATATAAAACAATGGGAAAAAGGAATCCCACTCACTCTTCAATAGGTGTTAGGTACTAGGCAGCAGAAAAGGAAATTCAAGGAGCAAAGCAGAAGAAAGCAAAAGCAGTGATTTAAATAGCCATAAAGAAGCTTTTATTTTTCTGTATCTCCTCCCTTTTGTTTAAAAGGATTAATCCCAGCAGTGTTTTATGCAGAGAGCTCTTTGGGCTACTCTTTTTCTACACTCTGAATCACTAGTCTCTACATACAGCTCCAAATGAATCCCAATAGGGGCCTCAAGATCCTCTTGCAAATGCACAGTTCACAAAAGAAAATGTTTGTGATGCTCACACAGTGGATGAGGTTAACTGAATGGCAAAATATTCATGACTCAGGCACAAAATTAAATGCAACAGTCAAAGTACACTGCTGTGTAATATCTATACATAGCTTTTCTGAGGGGAAATAAAAACAGAGCAAGGTAGTAAAGAAAGCCTGAATGTGCTCTGCTATCAATCTCTTACATTAGAGGTTAGTCTCTACAGCCGGATATGCACACCATTCACAAGTGAAGGCAGTTACTACACAAAGGGGAAAACTTTTATGGTGTCTTGAGCATTACGGATGTGTGACCAAACTTAATGAAGCACTGGATTATTAACTGCGTTAACACAGAAACAGCTGGGTGAACCACATTCATATATGGTAAGGAAACACCGTCAGGACTCTGCCTGTAGTCAATGAAGAATTATCTGTACAATGAAGTTTGTTTAAAATGCCCTACCTTCTCCACATCTTTTACTCATGAGTTTTAAAAGTGACATGACTAAGAAAATCTCTGCATACTGTAGTGAGGGATTCAATCTGATGCTTAGAGAAATACACTGGATTTTTCTGCTTGCTTGTGGAAAGACCAAACAACCTGAGCAGAAGAGCTCTGTGCTGTGCTGAGAAGAGGGACCCAGAGGAGTTGGCGGCCCTTCCACCAGAGCGCTTCCCACAGCAGTCATGCCAGTCCAACCAACTGGGAGACTCCTGAGACCTGTGGGGCCAGCAGGATTTAGAGCTCAGGCATCAAGCACCTCTGGTAGCCATAGGTAATATCACCCAGTCTTTCTCACCTCAGTCTCACCTTTTCACTTCTTTACATCGTCTAAGAGCAATAAAAAGGTTTCCTAGCCACGTCTTAAATTCCCAAACATCACAGCTCATAGGATGCTTTACTCTACCAAACGTAGCTTCCCAAAGCTTAGTTTTCACCGCTCCCTTTTCCCACACCAGGCAAGGTCCTCCCATAAAGGGCTAAGATCAAAACAAAATTCCAGTTCTCACCTGTGACACTCCTTCTGTCTTCTCATCCAAGTTTGTAGCCCTCCCCTATTCCTTCTCTTGCTTACCTGACTCGTTGGGCCCCAGCTTTCTCCCAGCCTGCTAGTTTTCTTCCTCAGCACTGCCCTCAGCTCCAACGCCAGGCCTCTTCATGATTTCAGAGTCTGAGGAGAAGAGATGCTGCTGCTCAAGGCAGAGATTCGATTTTCTCAGTGCCTGTGGCTGGTATCACGGCAGTTTCTGATTGCTGGGAAAAGCAAGTCCAAGGGCTGGAGCATGTTCAGGGCAAGTTTATGTGAACTGAGCGTTTCCAACGCTCACATCCTGTTCAAATTTCAGAAGATTTTTCACAGGGAAGGAGTGAAAAGCACTTTCCTGACCCTCCAGCTCTCCTTTGCCAAATTCAAGGATTCCTCTCCAAAACAGAATTGTCACAGCAATTAGTGCAATAGTTATGAGACTTTTCCCATTTTATTCAGTACAGTAGTTGCTCTCCACTTCAACTTCCCTCTCAGAATTAAACGAAACATAATTTTATAATTTTTCTTCTAAAATTTCTAGGTAAAGCCAACATCTGTTTAAAAAATTTATTAACCCATATGCTTAAAGTCAACAAACCTAAAAAAAAACCTGAAAACAAGGCCTTGTGATGGAAAGAGGTGACTCACTATGTTTACATCCTTCAATACATCTTGGAGACTGGCATCTGAATACCAGTGAATGCCAATGAGCCCTAAATCTCTTTTAAAGAAACTGCTTAGAATCTTAAGGTGAGCTTTATTTCTTTTTCGAGTTACAATAGCTCATATAGGGAATGTGACTATCTCCTGATGGGAAAACAGACATTGATTGGAGGGTTTATGGCTCCTTTCTGAAGCCTACTTAGAAGATTTGATATCTCTAAACCATAAAGACAGCAAGTAGCACTGCTCTCAAAGACCCTGTATCCTCAAAGACCCCTGTATCCTATCCTGAGACCTTGCAAACACTCAGGTAGCCTCCTGAGTCTGGTCAGGTAGATGACCAGACATCTAGTCTCCAGGACAGTAGAACAAGTTAGCACAAGTCCCATCACTGATCTTCTTGATCTAAACCAACCTTCTTGATTCTATTAACCTCAATGTGTGCATCATCTATCCACAACTATAGAAGCTCTGACTGAAAAGCAAAAAGAAACTAAAATCCACAGCATGCTAACCATCCAGCTTGCTAATTAGCTGGCTGGAAGGAGCAGCAATAATAAATAAGCCTCTACTTGGAAGCCAGATGTGGCAGAAGTACCCTGCAGCTGCCAGGCAGGCTTGAGGAGGTCCCAGCCTCAGCATCACACAAGGGGAAATGGCACTGCATCCTTCCCCTCTCCTCCCCCCCCCAACTTCTTGCTATGAGGACTCTGAAATGTACATTGTGGCACTAAGAAATGGAGTGATACAGTCCCAAAGTGTAATTCATAGTTCAGCAAGAGTGTTTATTCATTATGTTTTAAATATATAGCATCTAGAATGGGTTGAGGGTTTTTCTTCCATCCATAAAACAAGTTATAATTTTCTCCCAGTCCCAGCAGACCACAACCCATATTCTAAAAATAAGCCTTTCTTAAGTTTCTTAAAGAACTATAAAATAGGCCTATAAATGAAATGATTGCTTAAGTAAACCGAACTCCTCAGAAAGGCTCCATTCTGAAAAGCATTTATTCTACATGTATTCATAAAGAAACCGTCCCCCAAAAAATCAGTCTCCAGTCCTGAACTGGGTTGTGATTTTCTGTGACACAATTACCTGCAGCATTGAAAACTGTGTGGTATAATTAAAAAGAAAACAAAAACAAAAACAAAACTAAACTAAACAAAAACATAGCATAGAAACATAAATTGCTAGAATGGAAAGTGTGGGAACCGCAGATGAACAAAGTGGCCTGAAGGAAAACGAATGTCACCCTGAAGGAAAATGAACAAAGACAGGCAATGGAAGCAGAATTGGTTGAGCATAAACACTGAACTCTTCAAAAGCACTGGAGAGGGAAAGTAATAGCAAAAGCCCAAGATACACGTTAAAGGTATTTGCTTATTGCTGAAGAAGCCACTTAAGTCATTTGTCAGCAGACACAAAGCCTCTGATGATCATAAAGCACTCTTAGTGATTCTGTGTCATTAACTGTCTTAGAAGGAATTGGGAGATTTGAACAGTGAATGAGCAATCTCTCAGTAAAAAATACACTGTCACTTCATTGGCATCGTTTGTTTTACAGTACTCGTGCTATCCTTGCAGTTTAAACAGTGCTAAATCAAAGCAGGCTTGGAGTGTAGGCGCAGGAAGGTTTGGTTTTTGTTTGTATTCAAAATAGTGGCAGCAGCACTTGGGCTTAGAGTATTGGGATCTGTTTTCCTGTTACGCTTTTCCTTCGTAATAACTGCTTTTCATTTTTAAAAATACAGCAATAAAAACGGAAATTCCACAAAGGCCGTCTTCTTTTATACGAAAGTAAGGGGGGAGGGGGAACCACAAAACCATATGGAAGTCAATTAAATGCTTTATTTGTTCAAGAAGAAAAAAAAGAAAAAAAAGGAAAAAAAAAAAAGG
Source organism: Tympanuchus pallidicinctus (assembly GCF_026119805.1). Classification (NCBI taxonomy): domain Eukaryota; kingdom Metazoa; phylum Chordata; class Aves; order Galliformes; family Phasianidae; genus Tympanuchus; species Tympanuchus pallidicinctus. Next base: position 25,513,367 of record NW_026294802.1, read on the forward strand.
ACTGTGTATTTCCTGAATTACATTTGTTTTCATTGTCCTTATGCTGGTAACTGTTTAGGGGGATCACAAACAATGACAAGTCCTCATTTATGACTTTCCAAAGTAAGAGACTGTATTCCCCAGGTAGGCAGTTCTTCAGGCAAGGTTCGCTTATGGACATCTTTGCTTCCTGCTTTCAGTGATGTAGCTGGAAGCAAACTATGTCCTGTTATTATTTTATCAGTGAAGCTCCTATACAGCTGTCAAAAGTTCCATAATAATGATAGTAATAGCTGTATAATCTGTCAGTAACTGAAAACTTCAGAGATTAGTCTTCAAGTTCATGATCTTCCTGATTGTCTACAGGCTGCCAGTTCTTTCTGCAACACACCACAGTCTACACATTTTTTAATGCTTTCTCTTCCATCCTGAAGCTAACTTAGTGAATCTAACTTAGGTGGACTGAGCTGGGTAAAAATAAAGTAAGTGATTAAGAATATTCAAGAGAAAGGCATCTGTGTGCTTGAGGCAAGATCAACTGGCAGGAGACCAATGTCAGGGAATGATCTTGCAAATATGTCATTGACATTGTGCACAGCAGATGCTCACAGCAGAGAAAGGTGATAATTAAAAAAAGACTACTGAACATCACTGTCATTCTTGCACACTAAGCACGAGTAAAGACACATGCTAATAGAAGGAAAAGGCCTTATGTTGAGATAATGAGGATCTTTTTTTTTTTACACTTTATCACTAAGCAGTTAGAAAATATTCTGAGTAATTTTCATAGACAATAACAATGTCTAATAAAGTAAGGCAAAACATCACACATCAAATGCTAATCCTTAATGGAAATGACCAAATAGTCATTTAGCTTTTTGTTTGTTCATGCTTATTTTTCGTTTTGAATATCCATGCAATATGCATAATTGGATAGTTTTGGACAGCATTAGTATAGGGCTCTGATTTAAAAAATCCATCAGCAGAAGATTAGTTTTAACCTGATCTAATACTGGAAATTGTAAGCGATATTGTTATGAAAGTGGCACAAATCCCAACACGCTAATTCGTTCCAATAATTTCTGAACATGCAGCGTATATTCAGTATTTTAAATTAGAAGTTGATATAAGAGAGAAATGAGTCAGGTTCCCCCAAATCATTCTTCATTATTGCTTCAACATCACCCTTTCTTAACCTTTACATTTTCTGCTGCTCATTAGCATTGTTAGAATCGCACGCAAGACAAACTATTAGTGCTCTGGGACTCAGAGCAGTTATACTTCACATGCAGTTACAAACAGTTATACTTCACATGCAGCCACCTAGCACATTGCTAATTGATTCAAGAACAATGTGAAAAGTAATTCTAACCGACACTGAGATGTTCATTAGAATGTTGTCTCAACCTCAAGAAAATAAATTATAAAAAAAAAAGAAGTAGCCTAGAAGATTTGAAATGCAGTTTTGACTTACCTGTGCAGATTTAAATTGGTATTTTGATGACAACAGCTGCAGATGGTATGCAAGAGCAAGAGCAAGAGACATAATAATGGAGAGCTGCACTTGATGGAAAGTCAGAGGAAGTGATAATAGGATGGTTACTGTTTTGAATTAGAAAGACCCATAGTCAGCTTTTTATACAGCATCTGAAGAGCTCAAAGCACACTGCTTTTTCACTCTATACAATGAGTAAAAGAAATCTGTGTTTGATTATTCTCTTTGAACAAATACTCTGGCAGGTTTTTAAAACACAGAAATAACTGTGTATTACTAATTTCCAAAGTTGGATTCCTTAGCCATTAAATTATTATTACATCCAAGTAAGCTCTGAGATAAGACTTATGATTTGCTCCAGTTTTCATATACAATGTTGATAGAAATGTGAAAGTAAGAAACCATAAGCCTTTTTTTCCTTAAACATAACATAGCAAGCCAAACAAATTAATTACAAACATTCAAAACAAATACAAAAGCTGAGTTAATGATACAGAAAAAATCAGGCACTGAAATCACTATACTTATACACAAGTAATGCAAACTACTAACTTCTTCCTTCACATTGTATCTTTTAGGATGCAGTGATGAAAATGCACCTAATAACCTTTTCTAAAAAAAGCTGCACAGACAGAATATGAAGCTGGGATCTATCATACAAGGAACATAATCTATGTAATACACAAGAATCTGAAAACTCAGATGTTTTAAACTCAAAGGGTGAGACAAGAATGGATTTTTAAAATAACAAAAAATTCAAATGGAACCATTTGCCTACTTAAAGGGTTATGGTAAAGCACAACAAAGAGACCAGTATTTACAGGTGCCATGTGTTTGTGGTACCTAGATTCACTGGTTACATAATGTGAACTCAAGCACCAGCAATACGATGCACTGTTGCTTCAAAAATAATCCATTACATGGAAAGAGCAGCTGAAGCTGAGCAATAGGGGATACTGCTTGAGAAGGGACTATATTTAGAAGCATATATGGTCATAGTGAAACTGGAAGATTTAGATACAGTTTAAGATCTCTTCTGGGCTTCCTGCTGATGTTAACCTTTAGTGGTATCCACAAATCCTCACTGAATCACCTCCAAGTGGGTAGCTAAATCTACCTAGCAGAAAATACCTTCTTCACAGGTATTTTTACCTTAGTCACTCCTCACCTAGATGCTGGAAATACATTTCTGATATGCACAGATATTTTAACAGCCATCAAAGTCCACTGGGAAAGAGTAGTACAGCTTACTCAGCAATACAAGCTATCTGTATGAGCTCATACAGCATAGCTCCTGAATGCTGTCTTTTCATAGACCCTTTATCAAAAGCCACTATTGAAGACCCCATTTTCAATACATTATTGACCTCAGTTTTGTAAAGGAGTTTCTATGAGAAGAGTCTGACAAAGAGCTAGGACAAAATTGAAATCCCTGTAGGAAGAAAAATAATCTAATGAACAAGAAATCAAGTCTTCTTGGGAGTCAGGGCACCTGCACACCACAGCTTGGAGTCCCTATTCTAGATAATACATTTTTACACAGTCAAATGCTGCAATAAGATTGCTACATTTAAAGAAGCTTAAAACAGCTCATTAAAGCATCCAGTATATTCTTACCATGCTATCTGTTTCTCCAGTGTGTTAAAGTTACTACTAACGCACCGTTCTTAATATTTTTCAATCAGTCTGAAACTTTGGTCTAGGTTATTAAAGTAGGTATTTTTCAGTTTCTCTTTTATGCTTTCTTTTAGAACCATAATTAGAACCGAGAATATCATGGTGAATTAATATTAAGTTGCCATGGTTATGCACATAAAAACAAAAAACAAAAAGATGAATCATTAAATCAATATACAATGTCAATTATGAATAAGTTCTTAAGTAATATCTTCATAAATAATGTCATACACCCATGTATATGGACTGCTACTGCAGATGCTCCATGTCTCTTTAGATTGTATAGCAAATAATAAACCTTAAATATAGGAAATTAAAGTGTGGCTTTTAAACCATGTGGATTCATGAAGAAACCAAATCAAGTCTGAAGTGATATAGCCCAAAATGATGTCTTGCTCTATTCATCTCCCATCATCTGCTTCTACAATCACGTTTACCACCACTAGTCTTCCCCAAAGTTGGATAGCTGTTGCCCACCCTCCTGGGCAAACATAATTGGAAAAAAGCCTGGCAAAGAGAGGAAAGTTATTATTCAAAATGTGAACAATTCAGCAAAGAGCTTTGTAAGCACTGGAACTAGCCCCAAGCAGGGGAAGACTGCATGTGGCCTGGAACAGGACTAAAAGGAGCAGGTGAGAGTGAGCAGGAAAAGTGACCTCTCTGCACAGAAGTATTGGATCTGCTTAGCTTTATCATCATATGCTTCCCTGGAATGATGTCACACGTGTTTTCCCTCCTAGCTAAAGGCTGAAGCAACGTTAATGGCAAAGACAAAAGAATATAAAACACTTTGAACAGAAGCCTATGTCCTCAAATGACTTTCCAAAAAAAAAAAAAAAGCATTAGTGAACTGGGAGTAAAATGAGAACACAGCCAGCATTACAAAAACACTGTAAACAGTGAAAAATCTGATGAATAAGATTTAAATTGTTTAGCTTTTATATATGCTCATACTGCTCCATTGCCACATTTAAAACACAGGAACTTAGTATACCTAACTGTTAGGGACTCAAGCTGTCAGCCCCCACATTTTTTCCAGTTAAACTGAGTGAATGTATTTACCTCTCCTGGATTATTTTCCTTTTACAGAAAGGGAGAAACATCTAACTAAAAACAGATAATAGTAGCAAATGATGTGCCTTCTGCTGATCAGGTAGTAAATGCAAGTGACAAAAGAGTCGCCTTTCCTGTTCTAATCTTTGCACTGTAACATGCAATGAGCATAACTGGCTAAATGCTATGAAGCCCAGCACAATGAATGCACACAAGCAGGAAGGAACAGCATCTATGTAGATCCAGAATGCACATACCAATTAAATGGGGAAGCCTCAGGATCTTTTCTAACTCCTTTGTTTACATATTTTACAGCCAATTGTTCTCTCTCTGGCTCATGTGCTAGCAAGCATGAGATGTAACCCAACAGATGACTGTGCAATCAAACCCGTTTTGTTGCTTAAACCTAGAAAATGTCATATCTTATTTCTGAAACTTAAAGATCCTGGTCTTTCAGCTATCTTGCTGCAGTGACCCCCTAGTAAAAAACCTCTGTGTCCTCTCCTTCTTTAAGCTAAACAAAAACCTGCAGTGAAACAGAATGAAGACAATTTTCAATAATAATTCTCTGAAAAACAACCTAAATGCCTCCTAAACATAACAGAATTTTCTTCAGTGTTTAGATAAAGGTCATCTTTTAAAAGCGTGCTTAATGAGATTTTTTTCAAGGATTCTAATGGACTTTGACTGAGAAACAACTGTTTTACATTACTGACTTGTAATGTAAAATCATGGCTAATATTCAGAAAAAAATTCTAAAAATTCCTTAATAATCATATACCATCTAATCAGTGATGTACCCTGAAACACAGTATTCAGCTGTTTTCCAACTCAATGGTCAGAAGCCTGTAATAATGCAAAAGCCAGGTGGATGGCACTTACCCAGACTTAGTGTCATGCCTAGCTTCAGTAAAACAACCCATCATGTATTTGACAACAAGGTTAGAAAAATTAATATGAGAAGTTTTAATGGCAATCTTCAGCATTTACAATGTATTCTGCAGAGTTCTGAAATTATATTATTTTTTTCCATTAGATAGTTTTACAGATGGGCCTACATAAAACACCATTCTTGTACCTGTACATCCATTGCTATTGGATTTTTTAGAGTACTCCATCGGCATGTGAATCAAACTATTATTTTTACACTGTTATGTATTTCCATATTCAGACTAGAAGTTTACTTAATGAGGGTGTAGGATCTCTGATCTATTGATCTGTCCTTCATCTTTACACACACACTCGGGTCATCAAAAGGAACCTTAGGCTTCTGTGAGGCTTCCTGACAGTTTGCACCCTGAAAGAACAAGAGAAAGTACCCAACTGTGTCAGATACCCTAATCTGTTCTAAAATTTGGTTAAAACCTTACACACAAACAAAGTAATGATTTTATGCCTACTAATTCTTTCAACTGTTTTATGGTCATGATTTACATCAAAGAGTTACCTGAGGATTCCTGTGCTTATGATTCTATGTTTGAAAACTCAAATGGACAAAAAAATCCTGCTAGGATAGAGAGGTTTAAAGATAAGATGGGCTATTAGTAGTTGTATCATTTCTTCCCACAGAGAGAAAATGTTTAATAGTAAATATAAAAGTAATTCCAACAATATTTAAACAGGATGGACACAGCAAATGTGATCCAGGTCTTAACACAGGTGTTTCTGCCTGAGAACTTTTTCTTTTCCTGCTTACAGGATATTAAAAAGGTTGCATGTGTAACAGTTTCACTATTTTTTAAAGTACTGTGTTACAGAATTCAAAGGGACTGCCAGGTATCTGCTGGTGGGGTAAAAATCATCAGGGCTTTACACAAGGATCCCAGTGGTGGTATGACTATGGAAGTGCTGCATTCATAAACAAATACAAGCAGTATAAATCTATTGCAGTTCAATTTTTACATGCATATTTAGTCTTAATGTGTGTGAAAGAAACGTGAAAGCATATTCACCTGCAGATAGTTAAAGTCCTAATAACAAAAGACATACACATTTCCAAGGCCAGTAAGAGGGGCTTGAGGACCTAACGTGTCTCTAACAAATAGAACTTTATGATGAATCTTACAATTGTGGAAATATTTCACAATGGAAAGAAATAAGATTTTGTAGGCTTACAGTTGAAATCAAATAATGTCAGTGATAATAACCTTATAGTTTGTGGCATAATTACCTGAAGTGACCGGTCTTTTCCAAAATGACCACAGAATCCCACTGGTAATGTTAGAACTAAGACTTTTCAAGATTTCAGAAAGTCAGTTCAACATCCTCCTAACTACTTTTTAAAAATCTTCCACATTTAGTTTGTACATATGGACATCTGCTGTCTCACACAGTTCAGAAGTAAATCCCTTACTTGACTGCCAGTGCAGGTGTACTTGATGTCACCCCATGTCTCGAAAATATTGCAGCTTTGAGAGTTACAACTAAGACAGTCAATGTCCTGAGTGGGAAGAAAACCATATTTCTCACTGTGACACAGAAAACCAGCCCTTCTTCTATTGCACATCTGCTTTTCACTGACATTATGCATCTCTCTGCATAAATGTGAAATTGAGATAGATGAGGATTTCCTCACCACCCTGCAAATGTTACAAATTATCTCTGGTTTCAGTGAAAAAGCTGGAATTCAACAGGCTGGCAAGAACAACTAACCACTATCTGTATGGTATCCTATATATATATGTGTATTGCCTGTGGGTCCAGTATGCGGAAATCTCTGTATGGAACTTTACACAAATGGTTCAGTCAAACACCTTAATTTATTCACAATGAAATCTTTCACAAGCCTGGAAGCTTTTCCCTAAAAGAGCAAGTATTCCAGTCATACAGGTTCAGCTTTCACTTTCTCTAGTACAAAGGAGTTTCTATTAGGATTCTGCATTTTCCACCCATCTGTACAGATAAGAGGGTTTTAAAAGTAATCATGAGACCTCTATCCCCACAAGTAAACATAAGTAATTTGGATGGCAAGATCCAGCAATATTGCTAGAAGATGGGAAGCATTAATCTCAATGCTACTACATGAAACCAAGGCTAGGACACTGGAATTTACCAGCTTTACATATTCTGTTTTGAAATGACTCTAACAGTCTTTACAGGCCTCTGACATCTGCGGAAGTGGAATTTTTCTCTTTACCCAAAACAGCATGTAATATTGAAAGTAGCAAATTTCTTAACCATGGCTAGGTTAGCTGCCACTGAGAAAGCCATCCCCTGGGTCAAAGGACAGTTTAGTCTCCAAGCTTATCTCGGTCACTGGCCTTCCTCGCTGTGATCTCCAGCAGGGTATTAATTGGTTCCAGTTGATGTATAGGCTTCCAAAATATCAACACATGCTCACATGCAAGACCACACACTTATTCCACATAGGCCATCACACAGCTACTGATCTGGACTTAAACTGAGTCAGTCTCCCGAATTTGAAAGCCTCTAGCAGATATCATTAGTCTGCTTTTCTCTTAATTCCATTTCAATTTTTTGTTGATTTCTGATTTTCCTTATTTAGAATTTTATTTTGTTTTTTTTTCTTCTTGAGATGTCTTTTATTGGGACTTTTCTTATACATTCTCCAAAAGCGTCTTTAAACATAGTTAGGAAGATATTTAAAGCACCAGACAAATAACAAAGCACTAAACTGAGCCAAGTCAGGCATAATTCAAATGTCACTAATAAATGGTGTATGTTTTTAAACTGTATTTGGATATCAATCTGAAGTTAAGACCTATTTTCTTCGGATTTTGACTAAGAGGGGCTGCAGAAATCCAACTATACACCCTTCTGTACTGCGTAAATGTTTTCATGTGCATACAGAAATCAATGAATGTATGTACAGTAGACATAAAAATGAATGCTATCTTCAGAAATATGATTACAGAGATCCAGTGATAGAGATGTTCCTGAAGAGGTGCTTTAGAAGCTGCGGTGGGTGCAGAAACACTCTTCAGGAATAAGTAGATTCCATCCAAAAATTCTGCTGCAAATCCTATTTCAGCAGTCGTTTTAATAGTCTATAATCTAATTACAGTATTTAAGCTGAATTTCACTTGAAAAATACAACATATTGCTTAACAAGGGGTTAAATTATGTGATAAGTTTGAATCTAAGTTTGATCTGGTTTTGTTCAAGGCTATCAGAACTACATAGATTATATTTTTCAAAGTTTATCATTTTCTTTAAATCATGTAAGATTTTTTTTTCCCTTTAAAAGATGAAATTAAAATAAAAACAGTACATTCTTATTTACACAGATACTGCATTCTTTCTCATTCTTCAGGATAATACACCAAAATAAATAGGCCCCAAATAGAATTCTTACATTACATTAAAATCCATACTTTGTCTGCAAAATTGTCAGAGCTCTGTTTTATTTGGCTTTTGCCTTATTTAATAGGGGTATGAGGTCACTATTAGCTTGATTACAAAAGCATGAATTCATTAATATGCATTAGCTGACATAATATAGAACTCCATGCATCAAATTATCCTTTTTTTCCCTGAAGTGATCACAGCAATTAAATTCAACCCTGATAAATTGGAGCAAGGAAAAAGGAGAATGTGATAGTAAAAACTCATTAGGAAGTAAAATGTCCCATTAGAACAGCCTGGGCTGCTCAGATCACAGGATTTTGACTCATTAAGGCAGTTGGTGGCCTCTAGCTGGAAGTAGTGTGGTTTCTAGGACTCACCATCACAGTTACAAAGGAGAAATCTGCTGCATCTCTTTTTCCATATCATAATCTGCTTCTTTTGTACTTCTCTTTCCACACCATATCCAATCACAAGTGTTTTATGCCCCTAGTCTTCTGGAATATCACAAGCTAAGCAAAATCCACAGATATATAAAAAGAATTTTATTTCATTTGCCATCTATGGATCATATCAAGGACTTCTCTACAAACAAAATCTGGACAGGGAATATTAATAATTATTTTAAAAATTTACTAGCCTCGATCCTGAATTTTCCATTGTCAGTTGTGCTGAACAGTACCTATCATATCAGTACCTATTCACAAGTGTGAACATATCAGTACAATCTCCCAGAGTGCTCATCAAGAAACACATTAAAAGTATTCAGGCTGTGACATACTCTTAAGCAAGCATAAAATCAGCAACATTTCAGTAAATGAATACAAATACGTGGATATACATGGATATAAATATCAAGTAGTAAACTGCTTAACTTTAAAACTTTTGCTACAGCACAGAATTTACGAATCTTTCTCAAGTATTTAGGTTACCTGTGTAGAACTTAGAAAAAAACAGGGATCATCAAAAAGCCAAGCGAATCTTGAATGCTTCCAGGGATGGTGACTTAATCATCTCTCTGGCCAGCCTGTTCCAGCACCTGACCACTCTTTCTGAGAAGAAATCTTTCTTAATATCCAACCTGAACTTCCTCTGACACAATTTGAGGCCATTACCTCTCATCCTACCACTGTTATCCAGGAGCAAAGGCCAACCCATCTCGCCAAAACCTCCTTTCAGGCAGTTGTAGGGAGTGATAAGGTCTCCTGTGAGCTTCCTCTTCTCCACATTAAACAATCCCAGTCCCCTTGTCTGCTCCCTATAAGACTTGTGCTCCAGACCCCTCACCAGTTTCACTGTTCTTCTCTGGACATGCTTCAGGGTCTTGATGTCTTTCTTGTAGAGATGGGACCAAAACTGAACACAGTAAACAGATGTGGCCTCACCAGAGTTGAGTACAGAGTGATCACTTCCCTGTCCCTGCTGCCAACACTGTGATACAAGCCAGGATGCCATTCACCTTCTTGGCCACCTGAGCACATTACAAGCTCATGTTCAGCTAAGTGTTGACCAAAACCTTCAGATCCTTTTCCTCTACAAGACAGAATGAATTGGCACAATGGCACAGATGGTGGAATTACATTTTCTACTTTCCTCTCTATTGCTTTACCAATAATCTCTAACATTTAACTGGCCTTTCTTACTATAGTGAGCATTGAATTGACATTTTTATGCTGTTATCTGCCATAACCTAAGGCAGAACCTACCTCCAAAGCAGTAATTATAGATGTTATCAGTTAATGTGTGAACTGTAGATGATGTGCCTCTTATGGGACTTGTGCCTCTTATAAATCTAGTCTGTGAGGAATGTTATGTTATTTCTTTGCTCAGTCACTCAGTCTCATAATATTCTTCAATATCTGTAGTTAGTCCTGTCTTAATAACTTTACAGCATAAATAACCTGGTCAGATAACTTTTTGTCTTTTCTTTGAGCCATTTATGCACATGGTTCTGGCACCAGTCACTGCTAATAACTGTTCACTATAGTAACTAATCATATATTCCTAACCTCTGTTTTAATCAACTGAACATTATAAAATACAAGAGTTCCCAGCTTTCATGTGACGACTGCTTAGTTTCTTCAAAGCTTTTGTTTAGAGAGCATCTTGGAAACCTTTTGGAAACTGAGGTAGGAAACTGTGTCAACTAGACCTACTTTACCCAGATGCTCTGTGACCCCTTCAAAAAACTCCAGAAATACTGAACAGAGTCTAGACTTCCTTCTGAGTCAGCACACATTTGCAGATCTTCACAGTAGTGACATGAAAGTCTCCACTGTTCCTGCAGTTTTGTTCAGGAACTGGCATCACTATTTGGTGTCTTGCAGTCCTCTGGCTCCCAAACACAATTAAGCAAGACATTACTTGTCGCAAGAAATTCTATAGATTCTACAGATTTTTGTGGAGAATAATAACTGAACTTGGGAAGTTGTTACTGTTCATTTTGTGCATTTCATTCACAGAAACAGTTCCTAGAGTGACATTAGGTTCATACAGAAGTTCTTTTGAGTTCCTCAAAGGGTAGGGTACTGCTGTCTCCCCAGAATTTTCAACAGTAAGCAGAGAGTGATTAGAATCAGTGAAGATTTTCTAACTCATTATCTTCTCTGAACACTTCTATATTTAGATGAGCTGCTGGCTCTGTAGACCAATGCAAATATTATCAGCAACATTACTATAACTCTAATTTCACTTCAGATGATTTTAGTTTTACTTAAAATAGTGTATCCATATATGACAGCTTGTGCAAATAACATATTTGCCTGCCTTCTCGGTAAGGAAATAGCAAACCCACTTGGAAAATTAAAGAGAACTTTAGCAATACTTCCCAATTGTTACAGTGCAGTCTTAACTCCTATCAGAACTGCAGATTTAATTTTCTCAGCTGTTAGCACTTATAAAAGTTGGGTCATTTGAACCATCTAACAGGATTCAACAAATAATCAAGCAATTTTCAGTGGGAATAAGTACACAAATTTCACCTAGGACGAATTTCACTGTGCAACTGCCCAAAAATTTATGAACTGTCCTTACTATGCCTTGCTAGATTTTATCCTTACTGTCATATACTGTCATATCCTCTGCATGAGGATTAAGTTCAGCTCAAAATGAAAAAGTTAACAAGTGGCAAATAGATTTCTAAATTTCTTACCTGTTAATAATTTAAATTATCATAATAAGCAGAATGATTATTTGAGGAAAAAATAAAGATTGTAATTTTATCTACATAAGGATAATACCAAATATTTTGACCTGGGCTCAAGATTTCTATTTCCTTAAAGAAAGGGGTTTTACCAAGTTTATTATGAATAGAAACATTCTCCATAGCTTTTGCTCTTAATTTTATTGGAAAACAATATTCATAAATATCTTATTTTTAGCATGCTGTTTTACTGAATGGAAAAAAAACATCCAAAGTACAAAGCTGTGCTCCAGCAATGATGTACATTTTAACAAGCTACCATACATCCATGTAAGAACTCAAACCTTATCCTTGGTGACTAGCATGTAAAATAGCCAATGAAGCTTTGACTTTTTCCATTCCAGTCCTTCAATCTTCCTTTCAAGTATAGCAAGCACGCTCTGAGTTCTGAATCATCAGCTGAAGCATGTTTTCTTCTCCTCTCCAACAGTCACTATCAACTTTGATTTAAAATATGGAAGAAGAAGCATGACCTGAGTCTCAATAAATAACAGTTATTCTCATGAACAGGATTATAGCAGTCTAATTGTAATGCTTAGTGTTGCCAGAGCTATAAGCCTAACTTCTAGAATAGGTACATTCAAGACTCCAGTGAGCGCAGACAATATCAGGATTAATCTTGACATTCACTGGATGCTGAGATGAACAGACAAGTAAAATATCCTTTGGAGAAGCTCTCACTCCACTACAATCTAAGAAACTAGTCCAATATACAGGATATAACCCTCAGGATCAATTACCATACTCTCAGTGGAGGGCAGTAGAATATATGTAACTCAGAACTTGGCTTTTATAAGGTGCAGAACCTGGGTACGTAAAACACAGAATGATGAAAGATACATAATTCTCTTCAGTCTTTCAAATCATGTCTTTCAAATATTAAACTCATTTTCTAGCATTTTCAAAATGAGATATTTATAATACTGCTTGACAAATTGGAAATTCGAAAACTGCATATGCAGACAATTTCCATGTACATTTACATTAAGAAGGAATCCAGGATTTATTGAGCAGCAGGACTAACTTTTGCATTACAGTGGGAAAGCCAAAAAGATTATAAATCTTCACCTTAGCCTCATGAAACAGTCCAGCTTTGCCTTTCTATGGGAAGCTCATTTAAACAGATGCATCTGTGTTTTTAAAGCAAGACATAGGAATTGTAGAATATAATTCTTTATAATCCAACTGATCTTCTGTGTTATCTCGAAGTTAAAAGCAGCCACACAGTCTATTTAGTTACCAAACATCACTATAAAGTATCTAGCCTTTTTCTAGGAAGATGAACTACTATAATTTTCCCCAAGGGCCACAAAAACAGATTGCAAAATTTTAGTCATCAACAGTCCTTCTGTTCACATGACCCTTTCTATGAACTATTTCACGTTAGCACAGCTCATGACGCCTTCCTATCTTCCTGTCTCCAGTACTTTGAACTCTCATGGAGATTTCTGGTGTAAGACCAACTTATCAAGCAGGGAAAAGAACAGCTGCTATTTATTTCACTTTAGTTCTCTCTTGTGTTCTGCATTTGCAGGTGGTGGAAGGAAGTAGAACTGTTCTACAAACAGCTTTTAGACCAATTCACTACAGCTTGGAAATTATCAACACAGACACTTGCACACTTGGTCATTTAGGGAGTAATAAAGACAACCAGACACACTACAGCAGTGTCTTCCCACTCAGAAATTCAACTGGTACAACAGGAATTAATTAGAAATATATGATATTCAAAGGACATTTAAAGGAATTCATACTTGTAATTATATAGCAACATTCTTCATGCACATATTCACACTTTCAAGTGTACTTGAAACATTAAGTAAAACTTCACTGTAAAATTTACAAGTTAAATATATATATAAATACATATAAACTTGCAGATGACCTTGCACTGTTCCTGTTTTTGAACAGCAATAATCTTCAGTTGCATTTTCTGTCACTTGTTCTGATTTATTCATCATTTGTCACCACATTTGCAAATCTGTTCTAAAATTCAACCACATGTGTTATTACAATAATGATGATGATGATTATATGGAGTTCGTAATTTTTCAAATCCATTCTTTTCCTTATGTCCATGAGCCAATTTCTATCCTTTGGCTGTACTACCCTCTTTCGACTTACTGAAAGTAATGTATAATCATGAGCACATTTTGGTTCTTTTTCTTAAAATTAAAGTGTTAAATACTCAAAGATTATTTTCTCTTTATCTATGTGGATATTCCTTTTTTTTTTTTTTTCCCTATTAAAATGGTAAAATATTTCCCAGAAAAGGTGGAACTTTTTTTTTTTTTTTTTCCAGAAATCTCAGATTTTTAGCAGCCTTCACAGTAACCAGCTGAAGAACGGTAGTTGTTCCCTCCTGTTCCCTCCATAATGTGGTTTGCATTAAAAACCTCCTAATAACTGATTATAACTGCATTTTCTCCTCCCTCACAGACATTCCATTCAGATATTTCCTAACTAAAACAGGACTCAAAGGCAGGTGATATAGACATTGTCTGTACAAAATCCTGCACTCACTTAGCTAAAATATGTGTGTTTCAAGCCAATTTAGTTAAATTCATGCAGTCTGTCCTTGCACACGTATTTAGGTTTACAGATATATTAAAGAGAACTTTGCAAGAACAGTCGGTTGGATTATAGATTCTTATTTAAAGAGTGTGGCCTAAACTGAAATTGGATCCAGAAAGAACATATTTCTAATATCAAATCCATTTTGCCCTGCTGGAAAACAGAAAACTGAGGGATTGGTTGTGGAAATTTCAGTTCTCAAGAAGAAAGCTGTCTTTTTTCATTCTTTCTTACAAGGTTCATGCTATAATGAAAACTATCACATCATCTAATCCTGCAGAAGTAGTGTATTCTATAAACTTCTGAAGTTGTTCACTGGTGGTCTTTCTATTTAACCGTTGTCTACCCTTTCATTTTTCCTGTGCAAAGCCAGCTTTCACAAAGAGCAATACTTAAGGGTCCTTATCCTATAAAATATATCTGGCTATCAGGCACCTCTTCTTCCAAAGATTTATTTATGTTATTTTTTGTTTGTTTTTGTTTTTAATATAGTCGGTCTACAAGTTTTATTCTCTCTAAAGTATGCACTGAAAATAAATAGGAGCACAGAGATAATATTGTTTACAATCAAATTCAAATAAATTGATTTCTCCCTTCCTTATTAAAGAGAATATGCAGAAAGGAACCTTTTAATTATTCACCAAACCCCGCTCCATTTAAGTTGTGCATTGAGTAGTCATCCAAAGAGAAGAAGTTATCCACAGTACAATTTTTTCTGTGTAAGCAGTAGCAGTCACTCCATTCTCCTTCCTCAGCGCAAAAGATGCAGCCTGCCTGGAGACTTGTCCCTTCCCTAACTTTTTCTGACCCAGTAATCTATTAACATCCAATTTACCCTACACTTGTTCTTGTTGTAAGTGCAGCATTTAAGCACAATATTAATCAATCAAGAAAAGGTTCAGAAGTCCACCTTCTGTTGTTGTTTGAAAGAGAAAATGGAACTACAGCCATTGTGATCAGCGCGAGTGAGATGTGTTTGGAGCTTGGGCAAAGTGTTAAGCCATCTGAGGGACTAAGGGAAATTCCTGCATACTCCAAGAAGAAAGCAGGGTTCAACTAGGAGTAAACTACTTTAAGGCATCCACAGCTAACAGAACTTTTCACTAAAGCAAATCTTTGAAGAAAAACCTAAGCATGTCTGTCACTGGCTAAAGAAATTAGACAAAATTGTTCGGATTATTTCCTTAGATCCCTGAAGGGTAATGCAATTTGTGATCTCACTGTTCATATAGTGCCTCTCAGCTTTAGCTACTTTGTTTTCTGTAGCTACCTCTTAAAATGAAGTCCTCGGTTAAAAGGATTGTATCTCAAAGATCTTCTTACCTTACGGCTCTTTCTACTTAACTGATGTCAAATATATCACCTCAGATTTGCTTATTATATCAATATCAATTCATTGTCCCATTAGCTAGTACTCAGGCCATTGCTAATCAGCACTGTTAGTGAAGGAAAACCCTAAAGTTACATCCAACTTCCACACCTGGGGTTGAGAACATGAAACTCTAGCTTACATCTGGAATCTTGCTCATTTTTCACTTTAAAAAGCACATCTAGTTCTGATAAAAAAAAAAAAAAACAAAACAACAATATCCAAATACAAAAACCCTATATATGCTATATGTTCTTTTCCACTGTTCGTCCAGAGTATATTCATTCCTTAAAATTAAACCACACTCCTAAAAGTTCGGTTTTTCCTAATTTGGCATCATTTTTCCAAGTCCAGATCAAAATGCATTGAAATCTTCAGTCTGTTTCATTCCAAAAGAGATTTAAAATATGCTCCTCTGAGCTGTTAAAGAAGCTTTCCTTCAGTTGTCCCACTTCATCTCTTGCCAATATATGTTCTCCTTAACTAGCAGATGTCTTTCTTTTCCAATACCTTTCTTTGTGTTTACACTGCATGGGATTAATTCCTCCCTCTACACTGTCTCCTTCATCTCGTGGAAAAAATCTGGAATTGAATGACACGGTGCCTTATTCAGTTCCTCTTCAAGACATTTCTTCTCAACCTTCTATGAGTTCAAATCATACTCCTAATAAAATAAAGCAACTACATTCTGTTCCTAAACCTCACATAGTCTAAACAAATATATGCATGCAAAACAATTAAGTTGATACATGATTTAATGACATTTTTTCTTGACAGTGCATATTCTTTATATTTGTATGAACATTACATAAATATTTTGTCATTCAAAACCACTTTATGCTAATAGTTGCATTTTTTAGGTCATAACAATTTTTTTATATAAGGAATTTCTCATGCAATTCCTATCTGTGATGAAGAGTAGAGAAAAGGGTAGCACATGCCAACTGATGAGTTCAGGAACCCCCAGACTAACTCAACCAGGATTCATTTGAGCAAGCCACAGTCCACAATATTCTTTCTTGTGTGTTCCCATATTTTTAAAAGGACTTCTATGATTGTGTAAGGAGGGGAAGGGAGGGGAGAGGGCAGGGCAGGAGAGAGGGCAGGGCAGGGCAGGGCAGGGCAGGGCAGGGCAGGGCAGGGCAGGGCAGGGCAGGGAAGGGAAGGGAAGGGAAGGGAAGGGAAGGGAAGGGAAGGGAAGGGAAGGGAAGGGAAGGGAAGGGAAGGGAAGGGAAGGGAAGGGAAGGGGAGAAAAGGACATTGTGAACAGCGGGAAGTGATGCAACAAAGAACATATCCAGAGCATGGTTCAAAAGCAACAGTGAATCAAAAGAGTGAAGGAAGAGGTGATTGAAAAATTAAGTGAATTGAAAACATGTAAGCATTTTTTGAAAAAAACAGAAAAGGAAACTTTGTTGAGATCAGACAGTCATTAGTCAGTAAACTAGACTGATTGGAAAAGGGGGATAGATGTGAAGAAAATGACCTGATCTCAGATCAGATGACACATAAACTTGCTATTAATAATGTCTTTGGAGATATCTCAACTTTGTTTAACAGTGCAAGTTCAAAAGAATGATTCAGTTCATAGATCTGCTTAATAATTCTCATAAAATGAATAATAATAAAGGAAAAATAAATGTCATTAGCCAAGGACCTGTTCTTAATGATGAGAAATAATTCCCTTCATGTTTCCCAAACAAAAGCACAAACCTGCTTTTCATTCTCTTTATTTGAGGCTAATTTAAAAGAGAGAAATTGTCAGTCAACTAAAATATTTCCTTCCTTCTAAATACGGTTGTTTTTTTCCTTTGAAGCATCATTATGTTTCTTATTTAAAGCAGGATTTAACATTCGTACTTTATTTTACATAGCTTCCTACAAAACAGTATGAATATTATACTACTAATTTGAATATGTCAACTCCAGTGAAAATTTAACCTTAATTTCTGAAAGCTAGCATAGGATGAACTCTGGCTTGTTACAAAAAAAAAAAAAAAAAAAAAAAAAAGAAAACACCCACAATAGTAATTCTTTATCAAGTAACTTCCTTTCATTACATACCTAAACATCCACTATAAATCATCTCTAGTAGCATACTATAAGTAGCTTCTTAATCTTTATGCCTAATATTTGAGATACGAGGAATCTCATGTTAATCAGCTCAACTCTTTCTAACTCTCACTGTTACCTTTTGATTTCCTAAAATTATATAGGTTCCTTCTCATGGATGGATTCTGCAGGCACAAAAAGTGTTTGCATGCCAGGGAAGAAAATTTGTATGAAGGACATTTACTCCCTGTTCCTCCTTGGCTATTTTGTGAAAATTCTCTTTTAAAATTGCGCAGTCTGAAAGTCTGCACTGCCAGCAGACCTTATGCAAAAGTGTATTTGGGACTGGCCAGAGGGACACAAGACATTTAAAGTCAGCTTAGAGTCTGCTGTATGGGCAATTACGCAGTTATCAGAGAGGATGTCTCTTTGGTGAAATGAAGGAAAGGAACAACATTTCTGTGGCTAACTGTGAGGACGGGGTGAGAACTTCAGCTGATACAGTGTTAATGAATGATTAAACAAATAGCAGTGCCTACTCCTTCAGACTGTTTATACTTCCATATCTTTCAGACATGCTCCTAAAGCATTTTCTTTCAGTTTTATGTGTTTACTTCACACATTTTGCCATTTGCAATAGTTGTCATTTTAGCATTTATTGGTGGCAAATGCTGCATCATAGGGTCTACAAAGGGTCTGCAGGTGGTAAGAAGTTCTCAATGAGTTTAATAAGCTAAAAGATCTTCAGGCTACTAATTAGTATATTTGTTGGAAATAGGTATATGGTGTGTCTATATTGATACATGAAAAAATATATACAATCCCATGAAAAGCAATACAAAGGTTTATTTACGCCAATAGATAAATCACCACAGACAGGAATTCTTCTGATGTTTCAAGATACTGTGCGCTGCTATTTTTTCTCAAAATCATTGACAGATCGAAAGTGTTAGAAGCAAATTCTTTCTTATTTAATTCTTAAATATTACTCCTTTTCCAATGGCTTTATTTTATATATATCTAATGCTTAATTTTATCAAGGACATGCATACATTCAAACGGTCTCATTAGCAGACAGACTTTAAAGATTCTGGAAAAAGCTAGGAAATAATAGAGTAATTTAAAGTCTACCCACAGTAATTATGAAATGTAGAGCTTCATCAGGGACACAAGTACAGTCGTCAAAAGTCCTTCCATATTTATCTTTGGTGTTTTCATTTTTAATCTGAGTCTACTGAATCTCAGCCTCAGGAATGCTGAAATTGATATAACTGACAGCTGTTTAAAAAGTCCCATCCTCTTCCTACACCCACCACTTACTCCCCTCTTTATCTCCTGTTACAAAAGCCTGTCAATAGTATCAGAGAACAGACCCAGATTAAGTCATATTTTTAATTTAGCTTCTGGTAGACATTCTATGAATTTTGTTTATCTACATGACTACAAAAGCTAACTCAAAGCTGTGGACAAGAGGAGTCAGGGCAGAGAAACTGCCATGCTTAAGTTTTTGCAAAAGCTTTATCCAAAACCGCAGGTGGAACAGCACTAGCACGTTATTCATTATGCAGAGCAACATGGATGTTTTTGAAAGCCATGTAGATTGCAAGCTGAGCATGAAACAACAGACAGCAAACATACCAGACATAGTTATAAAAAACATTTCATTAAGTGGCAGACAGATTTCTAAAAGGGACACAGACACTTTGATCTCTTTTAAAGTTTTGTTTGTATTGTCAAGAGTAGGTCTTAATCCAAAGTTCTAATCTTATGCAACTGCCTTCCTGATTTTCATGTCTAGTGAAGAGAACATGCCAATTACTTCTTTACTTTAGCGCCCATGGTGCTAAAAAAGCTTTTGGGAAGCTCCTTTTTGGAAGGTGTTGAATATCAGCACAGTATGATTAAAATCAGACAGGCTTTTCAATTTTAAAAATATGATTACACCTCAGTGGTCTCCTATGTCAAATCTTGTAACTAGAACAATCAGCTGGGCTCTTAAAGGAACAAATGTGGCCAATCTGTAATCATCCTTTCCATTTATCTAACAGCAATATAAGACAAGCTATGCATATAAGCAGAAAATGCCCAGTGACCAAAATGGTAAAAGCAATAAAAATGGTAAAAGCCCTCAGTTGTTACATTTGAACAAATATTATAATGACAGACATTAATCAAAGGTTTAGCATAACCATTTGGTGCCTATTACACTATCACTTTCACCTGCTCATTCAGAAAAATGAAGTGCATAATAATTCGAGAAGGATAGGACTGTTCATAATTCAGACTTATGAACAGGAAAAAAATTGTAAAAGAAAAGAAAGCTGAAACAAGGGAACTTAGTATCCAGGATTAATAATCTTTTCCGTGTCCCATTCAATATCTTAACTGTGTTTCTATGTTTTAATTATGCTACATTTTAAACAGGTTACAGTTTGGCTAAATTACATTTAAAAAATCATCACTAAGTCGTTGTAGCGTTCTTCAAGGGTCACTGTTGTCCTGTCCTATGTAAAGGAAAAAAAAGAGTAAAATAAAAACATACGGGACTGAAGCACTACTTTATTGAACAGAGAGTAAACACTTTATATAAAAAGACATCCAGGCTCTACCCAAAGCATGCCAGCTTCCTAGTTTTAAACAGCACTGCCATACAGTTTATCATCCAAAATGATGCCTCGTGCTGCCTTTCAGGAAGTCTCCTTTCAAAAGCCTAAATTAGGGTTAGTGACCCAAGCAACCAAATTCCACTCCAAGATCAACGCCAGCTTCCCCAGAGCCTCTCAGCAGGGGACAGACAAAAACCAGAAAAGCAGTCAACACCTTATTGAGGTCTCTTGTATTTCCTTATGAGTGGAGAGCAAATACAGGAGGTGCCAAAGTAACTTCTAGCCCACAAGACACCACAAAGAGGAGCTCAGAGCAATCTTTGGAGTTGTGATGATATATGAAATTATACCAAATCTTTAAACAGATGTGAGTGGGTGGTAGAGAAGAGAGAATCAGCACACAGGAACTCTGAAAGGGCTGATGCCTGCTAAGATTATCCATCTTCCCATCTGCAATGAAGTGAGACAGACCATCTTTTAATTTGGCCTGAAGAAATGATAATCTAAACTACTGCTCCATCCCAAGGGTTACTACAGGGATCAAAGAACATCAGTCCTTCTAATATGCCTCAACAGCAATCTCTGTGAAATTTTCACTTTTCCTTCTGTTCAAAAGTAAAGGATGCAAAAATTGTTAAGAATAAAGTTTTACTCTTTGGCTCAGGAATGGGAGAAGACTTGGCTCCAAAATCTTTTAGGCTGGTTTATGAGTTATTAAGAGTACAATATTTGCAGTACCCTGATCAAGTACACCAGAGCCTCACAGAAATGATCACGTTTTACAGAGTGCCATTCAACATATGGATATCTGCATTTCTTGGCATCCTGATCTACGTACAAAGGTAATATCTGCAAAGACATGTTCCAACACTCTTTCCATAAGACTGTAAGAAGAGAGTCATGGAGATGTACAGATTTCTGCAGCACAGCAGTATGTTAAATCATAACCTCAAAGTAGATGCCATACATTGGACAAAAAAGGAAATGAAAACATCTTTTTGATAAATTGAAACCAATATGAGAGGTAAAATCAGAGAAAGAAACTTTAAAAAGATGTGGCATAAACTGTTTCAATAGTACTTGCAGAAGAATAATAGATGCCATAATGAATACACATTTAACTAATGAAAGTTCTCCACCGATCCAAAAATCATGGCCTTACTGTTAAAAAGAAGCCAAAATCTCTGTGTTAAGCATGGTAAAAAATGCAGAAAAAACCCATAGGTTTTACACAAAACAAAACAAAAAAACAACAACAGAGAAACAGTTTGATGACTTTATCCTAATATTTATCAGCAAAAGAAATCCTCATCCAAAGCAAGAAAAAATGGCTGCAAGGAAGTCACATCTCCTGAGGATATTTATAAAAGGTATCCTCAGCTCAAGTCTTTCATGTTAAGATGTTTAATGTTTAGAAATGCAAGCCGTATTATATTTTTAAAAATAATAATAAAAAAATCATAAGGATTTGAAACAGAACGATCCACAACCAGCAGTTCTGTCAAGCCAGGTTTCAAAAACTTTCTTTATCCATTTGATATAGATTTTCCCTGCTGTCTGAAAACAAAAGAACGGGGCCAACCAGATGGCAACCATGAGTATAATCTTTCCCTGTGCTGGAATTTCAGAGGCAAGGATACCTGCCAACCACCATAAGACTGCTGCTGTGCACATGTGCAGCCTTCTGAGGAAAAAAGACAACTCCTAATATATGTTACAAATAAATTCTCTTAGTGCTAGGATAGTTTCATTAGAATGAATAACAACCATGAGGCCTCTGGGATTTTCAAATCCTTACCTTCTGGCAAAGAGTTAAAGGACCAGATTCTGTCTTTGGACATGCATGTGCATGGCTCCCAGATGTACTCATAGATAAAACACTCAACCCGAAGTGATGTCAGGTGTGGTGTGAATTTAGTCCCAGTTCACTTTAATACAGTCCCACCAAGTCACGTCAAAAATACATCAGTGACAGCTGCATACAGTAACAGTGGTTCTGGTTCACTCTGTGTGCTCTGGTAAAACAAAAGTGATACTCGTAACTGTAGTTGGGAACAAGAACCAGTTACTCTCATTTAAGTTAGAACAAAAGATGTCCATCCACATGGAGTACCACAGAATTACTAAGATGCATACATCTGAACCTTTGGATTACAGGTAACTATATAGGTCACTCCAAAAGTAATGCCTTCTATTTATTTCCATAGAAACTGCAACAGAGGCAAAGAACACAATTTGATAGACCAAACTCTGAGTCACAAGACTCTCAACATAGTCACCACCATTCGCTGTGTACTTTGCCAGCAATTAACAAGAGCCCGCATGTTGCACTCATTAAAATCTACACCAGTGGGGGTAACCACCTGTTTCACTGCTTCTATGACAGTATCATTGCTAGGAAAATGTTGTCCACCCAGTTCAACTTTCACCAACCCAAGCTGATGGCAGTGAAGTCAGAAGGCGATAAATCTGGACTCTACCGTGGGTGTGGTAGGACAGTCAAGATTTGCAATGCACTCCACCATTTTCAAACTGGTATGGAGCCTGGCGTTACTGTACTGCAAAAAAAAATTGCCATCTTCTCTGACCTGACTCAAGAAGTTTAAGCCTTCAGCTCAGTCAGCATTGCAACGGAGCAGTCAGAGTTCATGGTTTATCTGGGTTCCAGGACCCAAAAGACAGTACACATCACTTCCCCTGCTGAGGGCTGCATCTTGAACTTTTTCTTTGATGGGAATGTCATTTTGACTCCAGCTTGCAGTGGCAATACCACATTTTGCCACTGGAAATGATGTCATCCAGGAAACTGACATTTTCAGCCTTGTATTGCCTTAATAGTTCCAAACAAACTTGCAAACAGTGTTCTTTTTGTTCCTGTGTGAGCACTCATGGGACCCATCTAATGCAAACTTTGCAAAATTCCAACATTGCCGCCATCGCTTCCAACATATTGAAAACAATATTTAGCTCCATACCCAGACTGATCTGCCAATTTGCACAGAAGAGGTGATCGAGACACTCTTCATTTTGTGGTGTGACAGCTGTTCCTGGTTGTCTGGAACATGGCTTGTCTTCATGTCACTGTCACCACTGCTGATATGTACCACCTACTGTCCCACTGTGCTCACATCCACTGTTTGGTCTCTGCAAATGTCATGAATGTCAGTGGGTGCAATCTTTTCCTTAGGGAGGAAGTAAATGACACATCTTTGCTTCACCCACACTTCCACTGTCAGATGTCATTTTGTCAGACTATCGCTCTGCTACCATCTCTCACAGGGCAACAAAATGTAACAGAACACTGTCAGGATGGTTCAGCCTCTACTACCATACTACCAACATCCACCTCTGACACTGTGGGCCAATGTGATAACATAAGAGGAATTACTTTCCGAGTAGCCCTCATAGCTTTGCTTATTCACATAGAGAAAAGTTTGAAGTCCTTCAGGAATAAAAAATGCAGGCCTGGAGAATCTGTCACAAATTTCACTGAGAAATCAAACACTTTTCTCATGGAAAATCATGCAACCTATAGGAAAGGTATTTTCAATGTTAAATCTAAATGGCTTAATTTTAGGTAGCCTGGTCATCCTGTCTTTGTATACTCTTTAAGTGCAATTGTTTTCAGTTCAATAATATCTTGTTCTATGTACATGTTCCATCCTTCTTTGTCTCAAGTAGGCCTTTAAGTGTCCTCAAATGCTGGCTGCAGCCAACTAGTCAGAGCATCTCATATATTTCATGTCAAGAGAATTTGTGTTGTTAACCAACAAGAAAATGCAAAGGTTCTTGTTTCAATGGAAACGTGCAAAAAGTATAGAGTATCTATTGCAATAAGATTTAGCATAATAAAGATATAACAGATAAGATACTATCACACAAATGATTAACATAACAAATAATTAACTATCACACTATCCAGTGTGTCACAGCTACAGTAGCGGATTTGTTAGTGAGTAAAGACACATGAAGTGTTTTGGTAAAAGTGGTTATTAGGAAAATAGAAAGTCTTCATGACTACTTCTGTTTGATGGAAATAGCTTTAAGGTGAACTACTTTTTTTCTTTTGATGGTCATGAAGCACCGAGTTTAAAGTAAAATTCACATGCAAATCAACAATTTGTAGCTTTTGCAAGGGGATTACTGAAAACTGTTGTAAAGAATTGCCTGAGTATTAGAAATCTGTCATGTTTAACTCTACAGTCTAGAACTTTGTTTAACATGCAATGTTTTAAAAGGCATAATTTCCTTAGCATTATCGTGGTCTCACTAAGATAATAGAAAACATTTTGTTGTATGAGATAGAAAAAGCATCTGGGTTAAAAATAATGCTGCTTACTGAGTGTTAATCCAATCTGCTAATCCAAAATTTACACACTTGATTAACTGTGCACACAGTAGGTAAAAAAAAAAATATGTTTACTTTTAGCAATCAAATCTGGAAAGTAATTATTTGTCTTCCCTGGGGAAAAGAAACATTTCCACAATCCACATCTCTAGAGCAGTCTATGAAATTACTGCGTGTCAGTGTAAAAAGCAGAGGAAGTAGGATATAACCTCTGTGTTCTTGAATTTACTTCCTTCCATTGTAACATGTTCTTACTCTATGTGGGATTACCCTGATCTTAAAATGAATTTTAAAAATTGACTCTTGTTCTGTTTTTGCCTTCTCCTAAACACAAACACAAGCCAATCTAAACATGCTCAAATTACTCAACAGACTCAGCAAAGTCTGGTCATGTTGCTTCTAACCTCTTTCACTAATGGCAAAAAAGTCAATTTTTTTCATTGTGGATTTAAAAGCGATTCGTCATCGGTGCATCAGACTCACAGGACAATGATCGAAGGCATCCTTTATCTTTACCACCAAAAAAATGTAAATAATTGCAACAGCACATAAAAGTCTTCTTTGGCCACAAGCACTGATGAGAAATGAGCTAACAGCTGCACATTTTTACTTGCTGAACTTAAGTGCATGAAATGAACCCAACACTGAGTCTAATGTGAAGGAATCAATGGACTGTTGCCTTACTCGGTGCTCCTCCAAAGACTTTTGAACTGGAACAGAATTCATTTTAATGAGCATCCAACATCTGGAGAAGCCCCTTAAGAGTTACAGAAAGCCAAGTTTAAAAAAAAATACTGCAAGAATACCAAATCTCTACTGAGAAAACACCAGAAAGAAAGAAAATAAATAAATAAAAAATCTTCAATTCTTATATTTCAGATTTAAGAGTGCACTACTTTATGATTTGCAGTAAGAGATTTATTTTCACATAATTTCACACCAAGTCGCTCCTTTAATCATCTGATAAGCCTGGTCCACCCATAATTTGCTATAAATTTTTGGACTATCCCCAAGCTAGAATTTTTTTCTAATGGCTTGGAGGAATGCAGTTTTACTCTGTTCTGTAAGAGCACAATACCTTTTCAACAGTACAGTAAACAACACTGAAGGAAAAACACTTCAAATCTCCTGAGGGTTTTTCTTATTGCTTCCTTTCTGTTTCCCGCTCAGTTTTCAAAAATTGGCTGCAATGCTTTTCTGTCTTTAAAGTAAAAAGAACAGGATGCTCCTGCAACTGCATTTTACTCGTCCTATTGCTTATGCAGCAGGTGGCTGATGTAGGAAGAATTCAAGCCTGACTGTCTCTGTGCACTTGCATACATCCACAGTCTTTTCTAACTCAGACATACATAACTACATATGCGTATTTTTACATAGTGGACTTTTGGCCTCAGTTCACCAACAATTTAAGTTTGGCCCTGAAAATGGCTGGATATGTGAGTTAACCTTCACAATAAGTCCAGATTTTAAGTGCACAGTGAATGCTGTCTGCTGCACACTATTCTGAGGAAAGACAACAGACAGAATTTCACAGACTCTTCTTTTTAATCCCTCAGAATTTACCATCACCACTATGACCCACAGCAAAACAATAAAATAAAAAATAAAAAAACTTTCATTTTTTTTCATAATTGAAATGTTGGAAAGAGGTTAAACACTTTAAGATGGTCTATCTTTTATCCTCTTTGTGCCCACAAGAAAAAGATAGTGATAGATTGTTAGATAAATAGGAGAAAGGTTGCAGGGAGGAGAAATAAGTTAATATTTTCTGAAGAGCTTTCCTCTTCTTCTTGCTATGATTTTAATAAACTGTGACCCTATTAAAACCATCACTCCATACACTTTTATAATCAGTTCCTTTTTTGTAATTGTGCCAGCGTTGTATCCACTGTATGTGAATCCATGCCAGATAAACATGGCTATGCTTCAAGAAGCACTATTTTTCAAAGCTTTACCCTGAACTCTCTGGCTCAAGTATACAAATTTGAGGGACAAATGTCTCTGAAAAGAACAGTCTACAGTACTTTCCAACCCCTCTCTCCTACATGACTCTTCTGCAGTTGTACAAAGGCCAACAAACATCAAATGAGACGTAGACTGAAGCCAAATAATTCAGACTAAACTGATCAAGTTTACCCACTCAGTGCAAGATGTTTTTAGTTCATAAGATCTTTTTTTTTTCTTTTGTAGACTAATTAAAACAGTTTGACGAAGACTTACTGAAATATTATGCTCCTTGCCATTCAAAAATTGTATGAGCCAATGCCAGCACTCCTCCCTGTTTGCTTTTAAAGCCATATGTACTTCTCTTAAAATTTTAAACCTGCTTGAGGTATCTGCAGCTGCTTCTAATATTCTCTTAAATTCTCTTCTTCCTCTGTAGTTGAATTTCTATGAAGTATGCCAAACAGTTAGTGCTGTTTTGTTTTCTTGGCTTCTTGCGTAATGCTGCTGTATTCAAACACAGGAACTGTGTGACTGAACAACTAAAACCTGTATTTCCAGATTCAGGATCTCATGCTTGTCTCTAAAAGCTGTTCTCTGCCAATTTAGTTTAGCATCATTTGTGTTTGTATCATATAAAACTTTTAGGATGTAAACAAAATAATGAATACTAAAAGATGCATATGTAGGTTGGAGAATCCAAAAATAAAACACCTACCTGGCTTATTAGGTTTACCCTGTGGAGGTTAACTAGCATACCCAGCTTCTCAGGGCCACAGCGAAATCAAACAGCTTTGCTTAGACGCCTTTCCTGACTGAGTTTCAGATTGCTAAAGGAATTTACTACTGATTTGGACAAAGATAACAGAAAGAATGAGGTTTGCAGGTGATACAGATGCAGGGTTAGGATAAACATTTTCTCTTGTTATTTTTTTGGAAAATATTCCACTTTCCATTAGCCAGATACTTTCTTAAATTTTATGAGGTGCAGCTAAATTTAGAGTGTGAACTTACCCCCAAAAAAGTCTAAGATCTTCAAGGTTCAGAACAAAAAATAAAAAATAAATTCATGCAAGCACATGAATAAGAAATCCACAAAGCCTTCGAGCTGCGGATAACATGATAACATACATATGTATAATATATGTGTATACAGTTACATAGATATATGTACATCTCCATCTATATTATGAACACTGTACAGACAAGGTGAACTACTGATGAGGGAGAAGGAAAACTGAATTTTTTTTTCTCCTTAAATACAGCCTACTCTGACACCACTTTCTAGCAGATGATCACCAAAAGGCACCAAACATTAAGAAGCCAGACCACATCACTGTTTCTGTTGACAGGCTACATATTTTATACAAATATCAGCGATAGAAAAACTATGGCAATTTGAAATAATAGGAAGGAAGAATGTGAAAACAGAGTGCTAACCATCTCCCCCTAAACCTCATACAGATATTGTGAGCTTTGCAGTCTGCAGCTGTAAACTGTATTTTAAAATATCTATACAGAAAAACTGTTCTCTTACTACTGTTTCCAACACAGCATATTAAGGCTGTTGCTGCAGCAGTAGTTAGACCCACATCAATGAGTGCTTAGGTAGCAGTCAGGTATGACACAAACTACCAAGATTTGGAGAGGGTCATGTTAAGGACCCTACTCACAGAGATTGCAACAATGGAGATATTTTCACTAGCCTCATTACATTGAACATGCTCTGACAACACGTTGTCCTCTAAAATAACCAGATCCAGGAGGATCCGCATCTGCCCTACTTGTCAGGAGCCGCCTAACAGGGAGCGAAAGTGCTGTGTAAGGAAAATGTTCAGCCCCTGAAGGCAGAGAGGGAGGATGACTCATCTGGTGCCGTTCCCAAGTCGTCCTTGCCAGCCAAACCAAGAGTTCACTGATGTGCTTCAGAAACCACCCCATCTGGCTTTTCCAGAGTAGCAGAGATGGGTCCACAATCTGGGTCTTTCGTGCAGGGGTAAATGAGCAGTTAGAAAAGGCATTCTTGTACAAAGAATAAACAGCTACTTCCAGCACTGTTAAATAGCTCCTGAGATAAGTTTTCATTACTCTACATGCTATAGAATCTTTCCTGAACATACAAAAAATTAGCAAGCTTTTGCTGTTTCATATGAACACCAGCCAGTGGTAAAGCAAAAGCACAAAGGTTATTTTTTTCTTGGTTTTGGTGGTAAATTTTGTGAAGTGTTTCAAAGTGCCTTTCTGAGAAAGCCTTTGATAAGAATGATGGAGGAACAGAATCAGCAAAAAATATTGCATGGGCTGCATTGTTTAGTTAGATATTGACTTTAATTAGGTCAGCCATACAAGTGTAAAACACTCTACTAAGTGACTACATGAACAGATAGGAGTCAAACTCTAATTTCCTTTTCAGATGTCTAAAATGCATTTTTTCAGAGTTAACATCATAACTTCCGTAAGAATTAACATAGAAAGGGTGGAACCTTCTATGCACACGGAGTCACTAAGAAAGTTGCTGGGTTATGTCTATACAGAGTCTCAAGGCCCAGACTGTGTGTCTGAACCCTTCTGTTGAGTTCTGAGTTGCACAGCCCTATCCTCTGCAGCTGTGATCTTCTACTGTCCCCTCAGGGGCCCTATCTTCCTTCCTTGTGTACCCTTCCATAGCATCTTTATTAGTTCAAGCCTCACAGGTTGCCCACTGTGTATTTAGGAGCAACGTGCCTGTAAGCACGATGACCCACAGCATAGAAGATTTGGATATGTAAGTATCATTCCTGACAAAAACAAGGATGAGAGAATTTGTCCTAATTTTCTCCTTTCTGTGCTTCTTCACTCCTGTGGACATAGGAAGAAAAGCTCTCTTTCAGTGACAAAATGAAATTGCTGGCTGCATGGTCAAGAAAGTGAATGCAGTCACTGTGGCATTTGTGTTGCAGTCATTTTCACAGAAAGGCTTCCAGATAACTTTGCAGTATCAGCCTCAATGTGTACTTTGTTCAGAAAAGATTTCCCTAATCATCAAAGCTCTGCTTTAACAAACAATCACAGCAATTAGTGCATGCCAGATAGTGGAGGCAGCTGTGAAGAGCTTTTTGTCCATTTCTCTGGACATCCTTCCTTTGATTCACTGAATTATAAATTGAAGCTCTTTCAAACAGCCAGAGCCCTTACATATCTATCAGTTGCTAACACTGCTGCACTGTCCAGAGAGCAATAGCAGGGCCTCAGTGCTCATCCATTCATTCCTCTCCCAAATATACACATTTCTTCATCTCCATCCTGAGGGCAGTGAAGGTCTATAAGGCTCTCACTGCCCCTCATGAAGAGCAATTTCTGCTGTAGTATCTAACTAGCAATAAGTGAGCATACGCCAGCAAGGCCATCAGAAGTTCAATATTTAAACATTTATGTAATAACATAAACAAAGATAAAAAAAACCAATTTATCTATAGCTGCTTTCCTCTCTACTCACTTGTTTGAGGCTGTTTTCATGGGTCTTTTAGAACAGAATCTATATCGTTGTCCCACTTCTTCAGTATCTATTACTGGGCCCCGACCCTTATTTGAGCACTAAGACATATCGTCTAGTAAGTCATAAGAATGATGGAACATCATTCAATCGTGAGTTCATTTAAACTGTTGTCTTCAGTGTGCCACATTTTTTATCTGAGACACTGAAACTTACTATCATGAAGCTAAACGAGGGAGTTTCTTTAGCCTTAAAAAGTTAGTTTGGAACATCACTGGTTTCACATGAGTAAGTAACAAATGTTAGTGGAATTGCAGAGGCAGAGTTCAGCATTCTGAAATTTAAATTAAATCTGTGTCTTAAAACTGATTCCAAACAACACAAACATATTAACAACTTGTTGATTTGCTGTTCTCTGAGTTGAACTGTTTCAGTTTCGCTTCTAATGTAACGGGAGAGACAAGAGAAAATGTACATAGTATTATGCACTTTCTTTAGGATGATCAGCAGTGTCCTGTGTGAGTAAGAAGCTACAAGATAAAAAGGCAGGTGCAAATGGTGATTATCCTTCACTAACCTATAAACTGGGTAAAATATTAAATTACCAATTCAGGTAATTCTGGTTCTGAGGAAATGAATAAGCCATGAGAATGCAAAGAAGGAAATATATAAAGCCTCTAAAAGAAAATAGCACAAATATTAAAAAAAAAAAAAAAAAAAAGATTGGGGATTTGATTCTTAGATGTAACCAGAGAAGTTGACAGTACCAAATTTTAGGTTGTCCAGTTTGAAAGGAAAATCATTTCTGTGAAAAAAGTGGTATTTTGTAAGGATATATTCAACATTGATATGTACATATCAGTCACCCTTTTAAAAAGCTCATTTCCCATATTCCTGCAACACTGACATATCAGAGTGTTTATATTTTTGAATAGCAGGCATTTAGATATCTTTTGCCCCGTCTCACAAAATATACTCTTAATCTACTTGAAATCTCATTCCCACTCTGATAGGTGCTACATCTGTGTTCTTGTTTCTGCCTCACTTGAAATATGAATGACAGCAGCTAGAGAGGTGACAGCTCCAATACTTTCCAGTTATCTTTAGTTCAAGACAGTTTGCCAAGCAAAGAAGTTCGTGGCTCAAGAAAGGATTTACCTGAGAGATTTCAGTGAATACAGACAGGAAAAACACCCTTTTCGGAGTACGCATCAAATTTGATTAAGCCTGCATGTAGTTTTGACACTTATTATGAAGTTATATTATATATATATTACTTATTATCAAGTTAATAAGGAGCAACCACAATTCCTTAATGTTGTTCTTCCCTGTAAGCAACAGCTGCAGCTGTTAAAGCCATGTCATTCAGTTCCTATCTAGAAGGAAGAAAAGCATCACATGGCAAAGTTGTAATGTGCAAGAGGAACTTTTCTAAACTTATATATGAAATCCTCTGCAGAAGTATGAGAATATTACTGAATATCTCATTTTTATAATGGGTAAATTACTTGATCTCATACCTTATTTCTTTAAGTATATAAGTAGTTTCTGGATTGTGACAACAAATGAAGAAGGAAGGAGTCATGCTGGAGCTGAGTGAAAACGACGTGTAAATCATGCACTGGGACACTGCTGAAATGGTGAGAGATTTTCAGTGCAAATACATTGCTCACCAACTCATTAGATACTTTTCCTTTTGTGTGCGTATAAAGCCCATGCATGTGTACACACAGCAGCATTGTCACATATTCAGTAAACTGATTCATTACAGCAGTTCAGGGTAATGATTCATCTCGGTATGCCTACTATCTCTGTAGCACTGACCTGAAAGATAGCTGCAAAAATATATCAAAGTGAAGCGTATCTCCTTAACAGAGATACCTTGATTTCGTATGTGACTGGCTCATTTCAGTACTATCTTTGCTTGCTCATCACTCCTCCTCACCACAGGGACTTTCAAGAACTTCGTATCACCAATCTGTTTAAGAATTAAAAAAGGATGCTCCTCGCCTCCTCAAAAAAGCATGCCTGGCTCCAGCATGCTTATCACAATAATGTCTGGACCAGATTTGAGAGTAGTTTCAGAAGATTTAAATAACAAAGTTTGGAAAATAGATGTACAATCTGTAGTAATAATAACATTCAGTACTTGAAATGGGAATATCTTCCCAAATAAAAGTTCTATACTACAGGTAAGTTTCATCTCAATTAATATCACACATTTGAAAAGTAGATGTTAAACCAGTTGATTCATCTCCCCTTGATTAAAGATGTACATTTCTCCAGAGGGTGAGACATTCTACCTTTACATAAACATCTCAGAAAAGTGAAAGGAATTGCCCTCAGGAAGTATTTATCTTTCCAATCTGACTACAATAGAAGCCCAAGCAGCTAGCTCAGACTAGACACCAACCCAGTAGCTGGCTATAATGAGGTAAGATGAGCCATGCTATGCCCAGGAGCTCCATACAGTCTTTGAGAACATCTGACCGCCTTGCCTGTGTGTTGTCTGTTCTCAGACTCCAGCAGAGTCCTCTATGCGTTCCCAGCTTGACAGTTACAACTAATATGGTTTAGTTTTCATTAAATGCAAGAATTACAGGAAGGAATTAACTTTTTCTCAAATACTCTCTGTTCTGCGCTCCCCACACCAGCCAGACTTCACTGATCTGTGATGCAGGAAAATAGCTAGGGGCACTCTTGAACTTCACTGATATTTTTCTTTAATCCCAAGTTATTTACAGACAGGAAAAAGCACTCCCAAACAGCCTGTCCCCTGTTCCCCATCTTCTGCTCATGCTGACTATTTGTCACACACATGTAGTCCTGACTAAGGAACAGTACTCAGCTATTAAGACCTAATATTAGTAAACTTGAAAAGAAAAAAACATTAAATAAATACAGCATTTCAGAACACTGGACTATACAGACCAAAATCTTTTTTGTATGTATAAGAGAAGGACAGAGAAGGCAAAAAGGGACTGGCAATTAGGATTGCGAGCAGATTTTTACTGTGCTCATTTCTACTGCCAAAAATCATTTATGGGTGGGACAGAAGGAGCCTCAATTTTAATCTTTGGAGCCATGAATGCGAACAATTCTATGCAGAATTTATGAGCTGTTTTACTTATCAGTATTTCCTCAGAGTTTTCACGCAGTCAGATTGATTACCCTTTCCTCATACTGTTTGTGCGTGCTTCAGTTCGGCCATACAGCGCAGAAATGGACATGAGCTACATACTGTACCATACAAGGAAAGTAAAGGCAGTGACATGCCAATCATGGTTATTATTTTTGTTAGAAAACTCAGAAATGATATCACTCATAATAAAAATCCATTTTTCCAAATACTTAAGCAGCAAGCATAACCTAAATATTTGCTGATTTCTTTTATTATTATTATTATTAATCTAAGTTCCATAGGTCATCTAAATAGACAGGATAAAAGAAAGAAGGGAAAAAAAAAGACAGATGGAAGGAGTCTTATTTTCTTCTTTAATATGCTTGCCTTTCATGAAACAATTTGTCCTGAATGGCTTCAGTGCACAAAGAAGTCTATTTTTTTCTTCATATATCCACAGTTTATATATCTATAACTTCCAAGAGTAAAAATCTCTGATTAGCAGAAAATACCAGCTGCCTGGCATAAAACAGCTCAGGATAACAAAACAGCTTCATGTTCCCAAAAATAAGGCCTTTGTCCTGGGCCTACAATGTAGTGCATTTATGCATTTTATTTCAAGGATTTTTTTCCCAACATAGTGCTGGAGACTCAGGCACAAGCTACAGCTCTGCACACAACTACCATGATGCTCACAGAATTTGGGATACACAGTCCACATGACCCAAGTACATAAGGTATGCCACATCAATACATCCACTGACAGATAAACCAATTTCCCCAATTAGCAGCACTATTAATGGCAGTTTTCCCCCAAGTTTACCTGTAAAACTTCGACAGACAGTTTGGCAGAGAAGTTAATCACATTTCTCAAAAAAAAATAACTTCATTCTATGGCAATGGCTGACAGTTACTAACCAACTTCTGGATGGATTTCTTGAGTTGGAAAAAGATGCCAGTGAGGAGGTTTTAACTGTATAAACCTTGGAGTTTAGGTATTGACTGAACCTGGAGTACTCCAAGAACTAACCTAGGAAGCATTTAAAAATGAACAAAGGTAAAAAAATGAAACCAAGAGATTTCTCTATTTCTCCACAGAAAAAAAAAAAACAGAATACATTTTTGCATAGTTTATTTTACTCATCTACATAATGATGAGATTAGCTATACTTTAGTATAGCATGAGTAACTAGCATGGATTATAGACATAACACCCTCCAAGGCAGAGGTGTAGGTTGTTTGATTAGAAAATATCACTGGTTTGTGGAAGAAGCATTCAGTATCTAAGCCTGAATGGCTTGAAATTCTATCTTGTGATAATATAAGAAATTAAGAATTTTCTAGACACAATGAGTAGCCCCCATTGAGAAAATGGAGAAACTCCCTCTGATAACATCAACTACACAGCGAGTTCTGATTATGGAAGTATGATTTTGACAAGTTTCCCAAATGAGGCACTGAAAATGATCTAGCTAAAAAATATCTCTCTGAAGTTCATTGAGGAGATGATAAAAGCAGAGAGCTGCAGAAGTATACAAGAAGTATACAGATAGGGGGCAACAATATGTAGTTTGTATAGAAACAGACTCCTCAGTAACTTGAACACCTTTTCCTTCTCTGCATCAGTGACCTCTGCATTGCTGAGGAAGTTCATTTACCAGAGAAACAGGGAAAGCAACTGGGAACAGGTACTGGAGACAGTCTCTGTTCTTTTACTGGGATTTCAAGTTCCTTAGCTGCTGCAGGCCTCTCGCAATATTTAAAAAGAAATGTTCTTGTGACTACTTACGCAAATACAGATATAAATGTGAATAGGGACCTGTATACGAGCATATATACCCACTTCTAATATGAACCACAGATTTGTAATTTTTGAATGGTTTCCATCTACCTAGGATGCACTACTGCTGCCAAAGGGCTAAACCTACATTTATTATCTCTGTGCTGTAAATTTAGAATCACAGAATCCTTAGAGCTGGAAGAGTTGCCATTGCTTTATAACTTGACCAGGATTCATATTCCTTCCTAATTAATTTGGACAAAACATTTGTTTATTTTGTAACCATGTTGTAAATCACTGGTTACTGTGTGCAAAGGTTGTTGAAATCCTGAAAGACATGTATACATCTGAGTGAAAATCACTGTTGAAAATCCTGACTTTACTGTTATTCAAGCTCAAGTTTCTAATGGGAAGTGAAAGAAACATTTGTCCCATTGGACTGAAATATGACCACTATCACTCTGCCTTTGCTGGCATTTATATCAGTATTTCACAATGAGATCTTACCATTTCTCTCACATTAAATGAGATCATCTCTAGTTTTCAGAAGAGAAGGGATCAAATTTTCCATAATGCAAATATGTCCCTAATCCCCTTGTTTTTAGGGAGTCTGAGTTCTCCAGTGTGTCTTTTGCTGATCTGAATCTCCTGTATTATATTCTTGCTCTGTTGCCAAACTCCCTTTAAGGTTTTTGTTTTTTTGTGGGTTTTTTTGAATGACAGTGTTCGGTCTGACAAACCAATTCCAAATATGCTCACTCTCATGTGCTTCCTTCTTCAAAACTTTGCTTGGTTTGGTTGTACAGGTTCCCTTGGGACTCTACACTTCCCTGCACCATGCCCACGGATGAGGCAGCACAACCCAGACAAATTCTGTATTGACAGTACAGTGCCCCGGGAAGAAAGTCATGATCTACTTTCTGCACATTTTTCTTTTATTCCCTACTCCCATCTGCTAATAGCTTATAGGCTCAAACTCCTGAAAGATTGTGACTGACATAGTCGGCCTGTGCTGGGAGGGCTTCCTTGCCTTCACTCTTCACTGATTCAACCACCAACCTATTGCCAACACCGAGCTGAAGAAACCAAGTTCTCAGTCAAGAGTAGTCAGGACATGAACGTTTTGCAAACTAGATTGCATTCAAAGATAAGGATGTGGTGATGTTATTGCCTGTAAACAGGGCATCTGACTGTCAGTAAGACATAGTTTATTTACTGAATACTCTGCTCCTTAGGCTTCGGCTAGTAATTCAGAACTCTGCCAGTCTCTAGTGTGATACTACACTGAGGTACAGAAAACAGCAAAGACACTGTTATTCTCCTCTTATCACATATTTCCACAGGACAAATGCACATTGTATATTCAATGGCTTCTACTTGTGTCTTCTTATTACAAACAAGAACTAAGGATGTACATGTTATTAAGCTGTCAGACAGGAAGCTGTTAACATCAGTAACAGATTAGGTGAAAAAAATCAGTTTTCCTAAGGTCATTCAAAGTAACTTCAACAATATTTTTAGAAGTAGCTAATTCGATTATTCCTTTGGTATTAAAAAAATAAGAGGAAATAATACTTAGCTACCAAAAACCTTTACTCTGAAATAATGGCCTTAGTACCATTTTGCACATAAGCTGATTTCAAAGAGGTACGTGATAGAAACCAGAAGTGAAACTAGTTTGTGGCTTCCCATGCTAATCACTAGGCCCTACTCCCTCTCAGAAGCATTTCAAAAGCAAATCTGAACCTGTAGCCTCCAAGCCTTCAGATCTGTGCTGCTCCTTCATGAGAAACAGATTCCCCAGCTCTTCCTTCCAGCATGCTATCTCTGGCGGGTGAGCTGGCCAGCAATGACTAAAGCAGTCAGGCCGATCAGCTGAGGATATTTCTAAGCTCCTTTTGAACTTTTATTTGTTATTTTACATTCTTATTTAATGCCTATTTATTTCCACTACAGAGACATCTTACAGGAAAAAAAAAAAAAAATTAAAACAAGAAGGAAAACAGCCTGTTTACTGCATAGTGCTGCCAGTAAATCCCATTGTTGTAGTGGTGAGTAAAAGTCCTGCACCCTGACTTATGTCTTACTCACCCTAAATCATGTATGAGCCATGCAGCTTTTTCTGATTAATGAAAGTGGTCAAATGTTTTACAACACATCTTAGGAAGTCGTCTCTCTGTGCATGACCACTCCGATTACTAAGTCATGATGGTTTTACACATGCCCTGTAAATCAACTCCTGATGCACAACAGGAAGCCTTTACTGCCAAATCTTTTGGAGTTTAACACAGTATCAACATGATACAAAGCCAGGTGTTAAATTCTCAACGGCAGATATTTTGAAATGGAAAACACAGGAGAGGGGTCAGCATCTATTTTTGTTCTACCTTTGCAGATTTGCTGCAATTCATTCACTAATTGGTGAGTTTCACCCTAGCAAAATATTTTAAGCTTGTGATGAGAGACATACAGAATGACAAAATATTTCCACTGGAATAGGATTGGAAGGGCAGAGCAGTAAAGGAGGCTATGGGAAAATAAACATAACCAAAAAGGTAAGTCAGACCAAATATCAGGCTGAAAGTAGGTTAGGACAATATTAATATTGCACTTGCTTAACTTTTGTTACGTTTTATGCAGTTAGTTCAGAGGCTGGCACCTTCTCACTTTGTATACCCAAAAATACTGTGATCCTGCCCTAATAGCTTTAAAATTCTGCTTCCCTTTGATTTGCTTATTTTCCAACTTGGTTTACACTGAACATACAAAGGAGCCATCAGAAATCTACACATCTTACACAAGGGAATTATTCCTTTGCATTTACCAGACAAAACACTCCACATTCCTTTTCTGAATTTTAAGTAAGTTATGCTATCTTTCAGCCAAAGTTCTGCTGCCAGTAAAAACAAAAAAGCAAGGGTTTTGACCTTAAAAACATCACAGGCAAGTGAAGATTCACACAAAATATTCCACTAGAAGGTTTGAGAATAGATAGATGCTCCCTCCTCTCCCAGCTTAGTCCCCAACCACTCTAGCTGTCAAAAGGCTATTGTTAAAGCATGGGCTTCCTCCAAGACCACATCCTGTGAATCAGGTCAAAGTGAAACACAGAGCTGCTTTAAATGAACTACAATTTGCTTGCTCTGCATGCAAGTGTAAGAAAAGCTACACAAGTCACAAATATTAGTGTACTAGAGAAAGAAGTCAGTGGGCCTAGAAGTCAGTGGGAATGAACACAGAGTTAAAACAACTACATTTCTTTGCAACTGATTTGCCTTCATTATTTTGTAAATGCAAGAATTTCTGCTACAAGGAAGCTAATCAGTATATACAAAAGCAGACATAAGTACTAAAAATATCATCTCTCTTTAAGAAAGGCCTGCTTTTATTTCATAAATATTTATACTTTCTACATCATGTTTAACAAGCGAAAAGCCTATGAGCAGCATTACACACAAGACTTCTCATGAGTGTTATACCACTCTACAAAGGGCACAATATTTGTGCATCTTGAATAAATAGTGTCAAAATCTGTGTTGATCAGATAGATCAAAACCAAAGAACGTGGCTTCTGGAGTAAAATTCCAACTCCACTTTAGACCTGGGCTCAGGCTGATGCCAGCTATTGACATTAGGAGGAAGAAAGAAACAAAACTCTCCTTGTGAAGTAAACAGGATAAATAAATAATAATGTGAACACTTCTTTCTTGATTCCTTAGAAAAGACAAAGATTGGGCTTGTGTTTATGATATGAGGCTGGAAGTCAAGATATGCAGGACCTAAGATTCAAAGTCCTATCAAAAAGACCTAGCCCAAGTGTGGGAAAATCATCCATTTCCCCTTAAATCTCCCCTCTCACTCTGTACTGTGGTGATAATATTTTTCCCTTTCTCCCACACTCTAATACAGCCATATAAATACAGCCTTATATGCTATAGAGCTGTAAGCAACTTCTACTGCATGCACACTACCTGTTGCATTAAGGCCTCAATCTAGTAAAGGTATCTAGGCTTAAGGTCTGGTTGAAACTGGAAAAAAATCAGAGAGGACATGAGAACATATTTTTACTTAGGGAAAATAATAAGTTTCAGCTGAACTGAATTTCAGTCTTAGTGCTACCTCTCATTGCACTGGGTGCTTTGGGAAGCTCCTGGAACCCAGGGAGCAGTCTGAACAGCCTCCATGAAACAGGACAGGCTGAAAGACTTACTGCAGTGTTCCTGAAGGGATTTTGAAGGATCTTATAGTTCTAAACTAATTGGATTCTTAGGGTTTCCAGGTCCCTTGCACAGAACTGGGTTTCTGTGTGTGCTTCTACTGTCAGACTTCACAGGTTCTTGAGACTTCAGAGCACTCCAATGCTGACATCCCACACGGTAAGGAATATTTCTGAATGAGAAACTAGCTTGCTGGTTTCTGATGATACCTATTCCTGCTTTCAGGAAACTTAACAGGAACTGCATTTTTTTTTCAGAGAAATACCTCTGAAAACACCCATCCTGTGCAATGCCATATTTTGTAGCAAAGATGTCTCCGAAGTGAGTTCTTACATCTCAGTGGCACTGTGAGGCACAGGGCTATCAGCTCAGGCTTCCAGAGTAGCAGTTTCACCATCACACACCTGCATTTAGCGGAATCCGTGAATGAGAAAAGAGACCTTAAGGAGAGTCACCTACTCCTCTGCACAAGAAAGGGTCAGTGTAACCACGCAATGACCAGCAGGTGTACCTCTGCTTGGCTTTTTGAATTCTCCAGTGGCAGAGATGGTACACCTTCTGAATATAATGTGTTCCTCTGTTTAACTACTATTAACTGCTGGAAAGCTTCACTGATGCCTAACAAAAACCTCCTGGGGTATAGTATAAGCCCATTATTTTTATGTAGAGACAGAGACCACTTATCTCCATTTATGGTCATGGAGAACAGATTACCCAGAGGGGCTGCATTTATTAGCTCTGGTGTTGCACCAAGCAAACGTTGCTGGGTTGCGTTGGGATCTGGAGCTCTGCTGCTTTCACACATTCTGGGAGCTGTATGCATACAATCAGGAACACTTCCATTTTCAAGGAAAGAGAATTTTTTAAACTTGTTTGTTCAGGAAATCCCCTGCCAGCTTCCCTAAGCACAGATGCAATACAAAAGAGTAAAAGCAATTGTTTTTTATCAATGCCTTGCGTCAGCTCTCCGTAGCCATTTAATATGAAGTATGCTGAGTTCTAATTTCTTTTATTAGAGAAACATAGAAAAAGAAGTCTAAAGGTAGGCAGAGGTTTTAAACCTGAGTTAGTAAATATCCTCCTACTCATAATCCCAATTAAAAATCATAAACAAAAGGCTCATTTCAACCCACACTCATTACAATTTGCTCATAAATACAAAAGCTTTTAGAGTTATATACTTGTCTTACTGTTAATTTATCTTAACTAAGTGAAAATGTGTTTGCTACAGATGATCAGAAAATAAACATGTAACAGCAAAGTTGCTTCCAAACTCGTGCAGCACGAGACTCTTAAATCAGTTATAATATAGCATAGTCAGATGGTGCTGAATATACAAAGCACATTAAAGATGCTGTTATCTGTTTGATAAAGCAATAATTCAGACCGCAAGGCAAGAAGCTGAAAATGCTGACAATCTGAACTCCTGCCAGCTGTCCTGGCTTCACTGGGCCAGTGTGAAGTTTAAACACATGCAGTCCCAGGTGTCAGCAGTGCCGACTGAAATTTCTGGCAGCTAGTCAGTGCTTTTGAAACAGTGCTAGCTTCCCAGCACTAGCAGTCACTGTGGGAAGAAGATGGGCGGCCTCTGGCTGCTTCTGCTGTCCTTTTTGTTGCCTTGGCCATAGCACTGTAAATGAAACACTCGGCACAACGAGCAGCCTCCTTTCTTGCCAACCCACAAGGCAGACATCTCCAATGTACTAGCACTGGGAAAAGGAAGGGTATGACAAAGTGGGGAAATAAACTCATTTATTTATGTTCCCTAGACTA
Organism: Tympanuchus pallidicinctus; assembly: GCF_026119805.1. Classification (NCBI taxonomy): domain Eukaryota; kingdom Metazoa; phylum Chordata; class Aves; order Galliformes; family Phasianidae; genus Tympanuchus; species Tympanuchus pallidicinctus. The sequence continues at coordinate 25,554,334 of NW_026294802.1, forward strand.
AGTATGTCAAGAAACTTTGTGAAGTTTGGCCCTGTGAGACCAGACAAAAAGGTATCCAAGAATCTGAAAGGTCAAATAGATGTGGGATTGCAACGGATGCCACACTTGGGAGTGCTGGGGAATGGTGGGAAAGGGACACAAAAAAGCTATGGTGTGGAAGGGTTAGCTGAATAAAGACAGAGATATGGAAGTCATTCATGGCACATATCTGGTTTCCAGTGTGCACAGTACTCCCACAGGCACAGTCAGGGAGCTCCACCCATGCAAAGAAAGCAAAAATGTTTGTCTTAAGAACTGTCTTAAGACAGAGGATAGAGGATCCTAGCTGTTCTTCAAGTCTGGTATCTGGCAACAGGCAGGAGTTACCACACCGCTGATATTCTGCTGACATTTGATGGGGCAGAAATGAGGGGTTTCCATGCTCATTCCAATGTCCTGATGCAAAAGCACTGGCTGAACGATGCCAACACCAGAAGCCTTCAGATCAATAACGAAATATAGAATTATGACACTAAATGAAATGAACTTCGAGAGCCCTTACAATAGCAGCAGTACATGTTTTTTGCCTAATCACATCAAAGCACTTAGGATTGTTTTGTGGCATTGATGTTAAATTTTATTTTAGATCACTCCAACGTTGCTTTCTTGGTACAACTATCCTACAGAGTCTAGTCTTTCAGGGCCATATTCCCCACGTAGAGCGCATCTATTCATTCTCTGTTCTGCTGCTTTACAGACCACTTTCCCAGTCCAGATGCTCAGATTTCAATGCTCTAGAGAAGAAACCGCTCACATGTCTTTCATCAGGTGGACATCATATTCTTTGCCATTACATCCAGAAGACTTGGCAGTAGATCCATTTTCTGAGTTCCCCTGAGATATTCCTGTCTCAAAATTAGATAGTTTAGTGATGAGCTTGGTGTGGCTGGATCACTTTTTAAGAGAGTGTCCATACATCCTCCGGCTGCCAGTATCTCTACAACTCTCTACAAATACCTGAAAGGAGGTTGTGACGAGGTGGGAGCTGGCTTCCACTTGCACGTAACCAGCGATAGGACTCAAGGAAATGGCTTCAAGTTGCACCAGGGGAGGTTCAGGTTGGATATTATGAAAAATTCCTTCACTGAAAGAGTAGTCAGGTGCTGAAACACACTTCCTAGGGAGGTGGATCAGTCACTGTCCCTGGAGGTGGACAGCTGGACTGGATGATACTGAAGGTCTTTTCCAACCTTGGTAATACTATGGTTCTACAATCTCCATGTTATGAGAATCTTAACATAAACCCTAAAAAAAAAAAACAAAATGATGTATCTATAAGAGTTTTAAGTTTATATACATACATATACTGGGTCAGTTGTAGAACCTAACACTTTCCTTTAAGGTATAAAAATGTTGTAGTCATAACATAAAGACTTGATTTGTAGATACAGAGAAAAATTAGTCTCTCTAGAAGCCTGTAAAGATGTCTGCTAGTAGGAAGGAAGAAGATAAAGCAGACAGCAAAGGACAGATAGCACAGAGAAACTGAAAACAGCAACAAAAAAAATGTATGTAAGATAATGTGAGTACAGGAATGAATTAGCTTAGGAAAGAAGGATAAAGTCTTATATTTGAAGTCATATAATCAAAACACTACAATTAATATATTGGATTCAGTCCATAGAAAACTAAGTTGGCAAGCTTAAATGATAGTGCAGTATTCTTGAAATAAGAAAGTTTGATGATGGAAGGAAACTATGGGGAACTTAAAGCACAACACTACAAGGAGTAGCTCTGGGCAGCCAGATCAGAAGCTGACATGCTCAGCATGGGTGCCAGCTCCCAGCATCTGCTCAGATTTTTGTCAGAGAAGATTTGTGACAATGTCCTTGTTGCCACAGCAGCAAATACGCAAGAACTACTGAAAGAAATTACATTCACCTTGAGTGAAATGTTATCGGTACCGATACTATTCTGCAGTACAGCACAAAGTTATCATTTAGTGACCAAAATTAGTTGTTTTTACAAAGAAACTCTTAAGTTTCTTTGTTTTAGCCATTTCCACAATATTGATTTTTTTTTTTTTTTTCATTTTAAAAGTTATCTTTTACAGAATACAACAAGAGTAGCACAAGGCAGCCTAATACAATCTGATAATTTTGGTCTCATTATTTTAGCAAGTAGTATGAAAGGAGAGACACAGATTTAAAATACTACTCTATATACGGTTAGAAAAATGTTACAGCAAATATTGGTATTTTCAGATGTGGATTTTCATAAAAACAAAGCACGGTCCTACTAAACAGCAAAACTCCATCTGCTTCAAGGCAAGCCAGCATTTCACCTCACGAATTCAGCAGCTGGATTCTTTTCCTGTGTACATATATAGGAATAAACTTTTGTCTATATGATACTCAGGGAAAAAGAATGTGTTCTGAATGCTTGCGTTCAAATATTTTGCATGACTGTTCACATCATAAGTGCTCATGCAGTCAGCTTAAACATTAGCAGGCTTAGCAAGAAAGCAGATGGACCTACATACCAAAGCACAAATTCTGAACAAAAGTGTATTTGAATAAATTACACACAGAATAATTTAATGATTAGCAACTTATTTGCCATTAAAGAAAGAGCATTGAATGTAATCATTCATTTTTTTTTTCCTACTACAGAGTTCTTATTAAAATAATGTCCCTTTCACTAAACTCCAAACTGTATCATGTCCACAAAAAGCCTCCAAGACTACATATGCAAAAGCAACAAAATCATGTGAGAAAGGAAAAATGCTTAGGAAAAACAGATCTGATGTTTGCAGCTGTATTCCTAGCCAACTCTGGCAATGAAGTTGTGCGAGAAAGCCAACACAAGTGTCAAAAGTCTCAAACAATCAGGTGCAGTGAGACTGAGGGCCATAAAGGAAACAGCTGGGTGGCAATGACCTACTGCATTGACATATATAACACAAATTTATCTTGGGGTCCTTAGCACTTATAGATAGCAAGAGGATGTGTCAGAGAGCGTGTCAATCCAACTGCCTTTCAGACACAAGGTTGGTGATCCACAGAGCAGGATGTGTAAAATACAGAAGAAAGTAAAGCTAAAGCCTGCAATCCAGCAGACAAGGGCAAATGTTAACCAGATGATTAATTCATAAGCTCCACCATCTTCTGCAGATAGATATTCATCATCTTACCCTCAAAAAACAGTGCTGTTTTATACCCAGTGATATAACATAAGCATACAAGCAGTATACTATAGAAGAAGATTATACTCTCATATAGAAACTCTGGCTAGGTATTTACAACATTTTGACTTAAAGACTTTTTATCTGATCACTGTTGTAATGGAAATGCTCCTAAAGTACACCATTGTATACTATAGAACCATGTAGGAATGTCCTTGCTAACCAAAAAAAAAAAAAAATCAAAGGACTATGGGCTCTTACAAATAGTCAAGTTTTAGAACACTGATATGTGGAATCTGCATCCACACAACAAACCTGAAGTGACCTTCACCCTAACAACTCATTCAAATTTGTGCTTGAACTACTTAGATATTTTAGACATGCTCCTAAGGAGACCAGGCAATGGGAAACAGGGGGCAGGAATCCGCAGCACTGATGAATGAAAATATCATTCAGTAATTTAGGATGATATTCAAGTTTATTAGTGACAAAAGCCTAAAATCAACTTCATCATAACCACTCACTTTATTATGCAAATTCTGTTGCCAAAATGCTTCATGAAATTCACTCGATAAGTGAATAAAAGAACATTCTTCAAAAAAATGTACTTGGGAAAAAACTGAACAAGGACATCCACCAAGCTTTGCTGGAAATGTCAAGACTTTATAAAAGGGAATACAGAAAAGCTGCAGAAGTTAGTCAACCCATCTATAAATCTAGGCAGCCAGAGGAGTTTTCAGACCAGCATGTGCATAAACCATCTTTAAGGGTCATATTCTAAATGTGCTCAGCTGCCTCCATTGAGAAGAGAGAGATGGATCTAATACCTAGCAGGACTTTTTTTTTCAAATAACAGCCTCTAAGTGCAAAAGCATAGTCAAACCAAAGAAACCTGAAATTCTCAAACTCAGATTTGAGAACCACTTGGGTCCACACAGTCTGTTACTTTACTCACCAGTACTTCAGCAGTACTCAGGACCAGATGCCATGGAAGTAAATGCGGATCATCAGAGGAACTGACTCCCATTAAGTCTCATGCTAATCACTAATAGATCCTAAGCTGTTTAAATACTGAAACAAGATGTTCTACCTATCTCTACAATTTTTTCAAAGAATCAGGAAATACAGTTCTCAGCAGGCAATGCTATTTTTTTTTTCCCCTGAACATAGTACTTGAAAATCTAAAATACTTTTCATGCAATACTCACTAAAGAACACCATCAAAGAGTAAACAGAAGGAATCTTTTCCATTAAAGATAAACGAGTAAACAGGAATTACATTGTGCTGAAAAGTTTTATTCTTATCTTCATGTTGCACTCATGTCATAGAAAAGGATTGTTCATCATTTCTGGAAATCAAGAAATGAACAGTCTAGTCTCTGTCTATTGGACATCTTTGATACCATCAAAACATCATTTGAAAGGCAGGGAATAAAGTGACAAAGAGAACTCCAAGAGAAAAATTAAGTGACATGACCAAAATCCCGTGGGAAAATGTGGCAGGGATTAAAAAGGAAACCAAATGTTCAGAATCCCAACCCTTTGCTTCACCACAAAACCAACTTTCTTCTTGAATACTGAATTAATTCAGTAACTAAAAACAAGGGAAAACCAAGTACATACATTACATCTATCTTACTACTGTAACAGCTCTGATTACACTCAAGTGTCCTTAAATTAAATATGAAGCAACTACAAATACATGTTTAATCACAGTTTGGTCATCAGTTCCACAAACCAAAAGTACTAGGAAAGCATGAGTGGTTTTTTAAATTATCAAGCAAGAATCCAAAAGTACTCCTTTACAAAAGAAAAACTATATGAGCAGTCTAAAAATGCTATGGAAGCTTAATTAAGAAAAACTTCTTAAAAAAATTTTAATCATAATGAATCAGAGCTAAATGAAGTCTAGGAAGAAGTTCTGTGCAGAAGCGAAAAAACACAGGTACTTTTCACTGGGAAGCTGCTATTCAGGTTCTGCAGCAAGAATATCCAGATCATTTGAAAAGTGAAAAGAAAATCAATTAGTCGTTCTAAAGGAGTCTCCTTGTGGGCATAAGTGTGGGTGTGAGATCTCTTTATAAATTTCATAATATCATGTGAAGCAGCCAAGATTTTTTATTATTATTATTATTATTTTTTTTTTTTTTTAAGTGCAGTCATGTCATTGCTCTGTTTATGGGATGCTTCTACTTGTGATTCTACTGATCTTTATCAGATTGTTCAGTGAAATTTATTCTATCATTAACTTAACATTAATATTTCAAAAACAGAATATTTATTCAAATGACAGCACTGAGCAAACAAAATTTACAAGGCTGCTATATAAGTTCACTGCTGACAGCAAAAGTCTACCTTTTACCCAATCACACCAGAGCTGTGCAGGCAGTCAGTTTCTATCAGACTTTGCCCGAGCAAATCAACATTTTTTGAGAATTCAGATGTGCAGGAAAAGTTTCCAACTAACCTTGCTATCTTCCAGCTCCTGGGTTTTCCCTTGAAGCGCTCTCCTCTCTCCAAAATCACAGGTTGACTTTAAGGTGAGCTGACAAGACAGCATCGAGCTCTCTGCCCCGGTAAGCTCCAAGGACTTTGGTGAGTAGTGCTGCGTGCCGGTGGGGCCAAGGTTTGGTATCGGGAGGGCAGTATGAACAGGCTTTGACCCTACGGCTGGCTGTCTTAGCTTGGAGGCAACCCCAAGCACAGGCATGGCTTCTCTAAAAGTATCTTCTTTCTGCCAAAGAAAATGCTCCTGACCTCAGTCTGGTAGACTCCAGATTCAGCAATTCCGAACAAATACTTTAAACAAAAGTAGCAGTCATCTTTGCAAAAAGTCCTTAAAACAATAGTATTATGAGTTTCACAAGGAAGCAAAACTTCTCCTTCATCTCTGCCTTCTCCCTCACAGACACACACGCGCTGCTCAGTGAGTCAGTGACTCTGTAAGACTAAACACTCCTTTGGGGCGTGAACTTTTCTTGAAGGTAACTGCCACAAAGCTGCCTGCCTGGGATTAAAGAACTCGTAAATTTGCTTTCTCTTCTTCCTACAGCATTCCAGGTCTGCACGTTAAGTGAATGAAGGACGGGAGAGAAGGAGGCAGAGAGGAGATGAAATCTCCCTGTACTCCAACTGTCAAAACAGCTCTGAGACCACAACACTGGAAGCAGAGACCTCTTCCTGACTGCATAAATAACCAGCCCACAGCTTAAAAAAAAAAAAAAAAGCAAGCCTCTTTTTTTCTGATGAAAAAAAAAAAAGACCTGAGCGGTGGCCAAAGCAAACAGCTGTTGGAAGAGTTTTTATCCCGGAAATAATCTCAGCAATGAAGCTGTTTGTCTGATTCCTGGCTATTTTTCACTGCTGACAACCATGAGCTAGAGTGTTTCATTCCCTGTTCCTCCCGTGAAATCAGGTTAAAATCGTGCAAGAGCATGGCTAGGAACAGACGCTGAATCACAGTGTGGGGAACGTCTGCCTGTGCTATGAAAAATCCATACAAAAACACAGAGCAGGATATAGGAAAATCACGAGCATTGTTAGGAGATTTAGTCAATACAGCTTTTCAGGGCACTTTTTTTTCTTCCTTTCTCGGTGGTGGTACTAACGTCATCTACTCAGTTTTAACACTTCCCTTTCTAAAAGCATTTAAAGCTCCATGAAGTGCACGTCCAATACATCGCTTCTGCTTGTTGATCATAGACATATTCTTTCTGGCAACCTTAAATCCTTATACAGGGAAACACACAGCAGATAGGCAGACAGAGCAAGCCATAAAATGAATTGCAATAGACAGTACAAATTGCTGAGCAGCATAAACGCTTGCTTAAAAGGACAACTGTAGATTCCTTTGAGTACCTACAGCAGGGAAACACATTTTATACTGTGATGTAAGGGAAAAAAAAAACCAGTACAAAAATGACACATCATTAAGCTCCTAAGGGATGTTATCACCCACACCACGGGCAAAAATATTCCATGCTTTTACTGCTATCTCTTCCAAAATAAAACACAGATACCTGAGTGCTATTCTGCCACTGTACTCTACATGGTGTTAAGCTGCTCTACCTGAATAGCAGATACTTTTCACACTAAGATGTAAGCTCAGAGAAAAATAAGAGTCTTGAGGATGCAAGCTGAGGATGGCAAGAGTTACAAAAAGCATTTAAAACAAAACCGTATAGACAAGAAGCAGAATAGAAGGGAACTCCTAGGCCACCTTCTGAAATTATTTTGCGTTATAAAAGTACATTTCCTCACACAGTATTTTCTTCAACCTTTCATTTAAAAGATCATGATGATATATTAATTATGAATTCAATATTCTATATTGACTATCCATTCATGCTTTTAGTTTAAAGGAATAAGTCTGACCTCGTTTAATGATCTCCTTAGTTTTGCAGTGTGTACACAGAGAATCAGCAAAACCTATTTCAGCATCCTCTGCTTAGCAATGAGCTTTACAGAAGACTGCACGGAGATACCTTCACTCCATTTTGGACAATTTCAGTACACTGCATCCAACACTCTTCTCAATGGACAGAATATTCTTGTTCCAAGTAGTGTTACAGGTCTTGTGCAGAGCAAAAGGGAAAAAAGCTCCTTGTGCGGTCTGCATTTGTTCTCCAGCACCATAAAGCACTGTAGCTTAAGTTTATCAGACACAACTGTGAACGCTTTAGAAAGGGCACATATGCAAAGGCTGAAGTGGACCACAGGAAAAGAGGGATTTATCTGATGCAAGGTTTGAGGAGATGAAAAATCCTCATGAGGACCGCTGACCAGTGATCAAGACAAAGAATAAACTAGAGTCGTAAGACAGATACTTTCTTAAATAGAACTTTGCCAAAAAAATGCAATTGAATCTTATTACTTCTCAGGGTTATAATTTTACAAAGTAATGTATTATGGCAATCTTGCTGCTCTTCTTTTGAATATGAATGATGAGGTCATGATACCCACAGTCTCTTTTGCAACCCATTTTCCCAGCACAGAAACCCTAGAAGTAATAAGCAAGCTAGCTTACCAGGAGAGAGTCATCTGCAACGCATAACCAAAAGGGTTTGGAAACAATGATGTGAAGCTGGTGCTATTTTTTCAAGGAAATTATTACTCTTTCAAAATAATCATCAATTATAGAAGGATTACCAGGTCACTGCCATCAGCTTCAAAATCCCATTTTTCAAGATCTTTGGCAACTACGTAAACCTGAATTGCTTCTGATCTGCAAAGATATTAATAAAAATCTACAAGATTATTTGCAAGAATCATTCCTGATTTCTACAAGGTAATGGAGGAAAACAGTAGCAATACTCTATAGGTAAGAATACATTTACAGGCCTAGTTACAAGACTAGTCTTTTGTTCTCCCTCATTCTAATTCTCAGTAAAAGATAAGAAACAAACATCTGTTGTCCTTAGAGACCACTTACCCACATTTTTCACTAGAAAAGATTTGCATGCCTCATGATTACTGTGGATTTTATGAAGAATGTCAGGGGAAAAGAATATTTAACAACTAAGTTTCAGCTGTGGTTTCCATGTGAACCATAAAGCAGAGCACAGAGTGCCTGTGGACAAAGTGCCCCAAGTGGTACCAGGTGCAGGTAATATCAATGAAGCTGGATAGAAGAGGGACAACATCTCAGGCAGAAAGTGTCTGCACTGCTCTGAGAAGTGCCCTTGAGGTACTGTAAAGGGATGAACTCTTGGAAAACTGTGGATGTAGGAGCTGCAAAGATCACCATTAGGAATTATGATGGTAATGTGAATTTAGTGGGATTGTTCATGGTAGCTCTGAAGTGGGGAGCTAGGAGACCAGCAAGCCAGGCTCCTATAGAGAATCCAAAAACAGAAGAGAGATGGTTTAGTTATCTGTGAATGGTGCCTGAAAGGAAAGAAGGCCTGCCTATGAGAAATCAGGGGTAGAAATGTTGCTGGAAGTGGCTATGAGCCGGGACTACATGAAATAAAAACCAGCACCAGATTATTGGACTAACTGGCATGAAAGGCAGTAGCACTGCTGGCAGGATAAAGAAAATACAGTGTAGAAAGACATGACAGATACAAACAAGAAGAAAATATCTTGGTTGTGTGAAGCAGATAGGGATGACAAATACGCGAGGCTAAACACACAGAGGACTTGCAGGTTTATCATTTACCCACTTAGATATTTATCAGCTTAGATACCCTCAGGCCAGGCAGGTACAGGACTCCATCTAGTCTCAGGATGCAGGATATGCAGAGATTATGACTGAAACCCAGACACAAGTGAAATGAAGTTTTGCAGGAAAGTTTAGAAAGTTATGAGGAAGCTAGAAGACATCTGAGCTTTGGAAGTAAAGTGAGAGCAAGATTTCAAGTGGTATGTTAAACGAGAAGATAAAAATTAGGAGAAACCTAAATATGAGAAAACAGAGCTAAGGTCATGATGTAAACCTTTGAAGTCTTGTCAACAGCAGTAGTAGTTCCAGTGAGATATTGCAGGCAAAACTACTTCTTTCTCTCTAATAAAGATCAAAAGTGATGTCTATATGGCCAAGAAGTACAACTTTAGAAGTATCAAGCAATCAAATGTTTTAACAATAATTATTAAAAATTTGAGTTACATAAATGACATGTACTTCAGAGGAAGACAGTATGTGTGCATTGAGTATAATTCCTATGTCCCTATAGTATTTATTTCATACAACACCTGAAACCCAAGTAACCTTGTAAAATAAGGTATCTGGTAGTTGTACTATTAACGTGAATTTTTGTTCTAAAGACTTAATATGAATAATTATTTACAATACAACACTTCAACATAAATTTTCTTTCCCTCATCGTATCTGATACCAGAGCCCCATGAAGGCTGCTCCCCTCTCTAACCACAGTTCTCAGACAAACTGCTTGTATGAACTGAGCAGACAGCTGGCAATGTCTCCCAGACCACAGGAAATATCAAGAGAGGGGACACCTGCCTCAAAAGTGGAGCCAAGAGATTTGTTTGCTCCTTCTGGTCTATGATCTTCAACAAGGAAGCTGTTGCATGTGTCCTGGGTCAAACAGGAAATGTCAGGGGTCCAGAGACTGCTGAGGTCTGTTCTGAGCCATTTCCCTACTTCATCCCACTGGTTCAACAGCTGTGTCTATAGCTTACAAGAGCCAGGCTGACTTCTGAAAGAGTTTGAATGTGATGATACAATCACCCTATTTTGTGAGTACTGATTTCAGGTTGAGAAGACAGTTTTTCTCCAGTTAGAAACAGCTGGGGAGAGAACTCTTGGAAGCAATTATAGTACCTTTGAAAAAGAAACCAAATTTAAAATATTATATATAAATATAAATTTATATTTATGGAAATATTTTGATATATTTAATAACATATCAAAAATGTTAATACAATAATGCTGACCTAAAGTAAGAAACATGCCATAATTGGTGTAATAAGGTATTTTCAATCTATCAGATAATGATGAGACAAATTATCCAGCCCTTACTCACGTTCAGACCATAATCCTACCTACACTGCAGTGCTTTTTACAAGAGTTAGGCAATTCTATAGTCTAAAAGTAAGCCATGTAACAAGTATTTAATCCTATCTGTGTGTAATGCTACTGAATAAACTGCTGTTGTTTTTCTTAACAGTTTGGAATTCCAAGAGATATATAATCCGAAACCCAGTTATAGTCACTGAAAAAGGTGCATCCGGCTTCCTAAAGGAAATCCTTCTGCTTTGGCTGAATGTTTGGGGAAGTCTTTCAAAGAGGACAACTTTTAAATAAGGATATCTATTTATCCTCTGAGTAATTTGGCCCTTCAAAGACCAAGGAGTTACTGGTTTTGAACCATTACTGATGTGAGTGACTAGATCTTTTGCAATTCTTTTGTAATTTTGTAATTCTTCTGCTTTACATTTGCACTATCTTCCATCAGGTGGTTTCAGACATTTATACACATACATTGTATGTCCATGTAAAGTGCATTAAAATCTTGCGAAGTGCACGCATGAAGTTAAATGACCTTCTAAGGACTACATGGGAAGTCAATACTCTCTTTGTCAAGTAGAGATTTTTTTTGGCTTATGCATATGTGTGGGTTAAAAACGATAATTATTTCTCTGCTGCTATGCACTGCATTTAATCATGGAGTGTTTGGCTCAAAGGAATCAAGCTTAAATACTAACGGATTGGGAAATGTAAACAAAAATGTTGAAAGAATAAGAAAGGGCTAATATGCTATGTAAGTATTTACATACTGACCTACTGACTATCCCATATGGCCAGCTGGTAAAGCTTAATGAAAACATCAGCCATCCTCTTTGGGAGGTGGAAGAGGGTAAAATAAAATAAAACAAAGGCAATCTATTTGTTCATTTGTTTCTTTCTAAGTAAATGAAGCAAATAACAAAAGCTGCTTATTCCCAAAACTGCTGTTAACTATGGCTAATAAGGTAACCCTCCATTAACATCACTCTGCATAAGCTAGTCTAACGGATTACATTCATTGTATGAATCAAAGTGCTAGGTTTTCCTTTCTCTCTTCCTTGTGTCCTCAGTTTGCCATTTACAAACTCCAGGCAGCAATGCCCACAGCAGGCACACTGACTTCTCCAGCATCCGTTTGGCAGGTTTTCTTTTGTCTCTTTCAATGCTCCTTGTTTTTCCCATGGAGTTTTCTATTTCTGAAGATATCTCTCTCTTCTGACTTTGTATCTCTATCTCCATCTTCTGACTTTGTATCATCTTTGGTGCACTGCGGTGAGTTATAGATTCCAACGTTTGCATGCCTGGCATCTTTATTTCTTAGAACATTACAGGTTCATAACTTCACTGTCATGTTGCCAAAGTAGTGTTTTTGTCAATTCTAAGGGCGTTTAGGAGTACTCCAGCTCAGTCTAGAGTTACTGGAGAAATGTCTAAGGTAAACAATACAAAAGCAGATATTTCTAGAACTTAGGATTAAGTTTGTGGGTTAATCAAAGCCGTTCTGATTCAATACTCAATGTGAGCTCTCCAGAATTTTCATTCAACATTCCTTTACAACATAAGCTTACTGTGAAATTTTCAAACAAACTGTAAAAAAACAAACAAACAAAAAAAACCAACAACAACAACTTGTTAAGGTAAAGCAATGAAGACTAAACAGGAACCTGCTAATTATCTAACATCTGGGATCTGGCAAGAGTGAAAATATGCTTTTACCTGCTAGAAAGGGAAACTTGCCTCTTACAAACGCAACAGTTCTGATAGAGGGTTTTGAAGTCATGCAACGTAGCTATGCTGGCATTCAGTCCAGGATTTAAGTAAAAAACTGTTGCATAAGGTTCTCATTGGTCTATTAAAAAGAAAAAAAAAAAAAAACACCTTAAAAAAACCTTAAAAACATCTGCTACAGTCATGAGCAGATTCTTGTCCAACTGCGGCAACAACAGTGGCTTTGAAGTCTATCAGCTTCTCTATCACCAGCAGACACCCCTGCAGTCAATGGAAATTACCATAGAGAGAGAGTTTGGGGGATAGAAGTTTCTTTGCTAGAAATGGATGTAGATAACAGTAAAAAAAAGAGGATTTTTTTTGTTTTAATAATCATGAAAATGGTTGGGAGTGAAAGGTTAGGAATACGTGTTTCCAGAAAACAGAAGATACGTTAATACTTAAAGAATATTTCTTAAAAACAAAGACGGATAGATTTTCAGGTACTGGCTTTGATATTTGACCTTAAACAAGTGTGAACTGCTCTGCAGCTGGAGAAACACTACTAACTCACAATCTGCTGTCTACTTCCTTCTTTCTTTTAGACTGGTAATTTAATGTTGGCTAGTATCACCCACAATTTATAATGTCTACTGTGCTAGTTATACCATCTCTCCTCATCTGCCTCTTCATATCTTGATCTAAGGTGCAACCATTGCATAATATTGTCTGTTAGTTCTCACTGCTTATCAGCATGGGTGAATGATCCAAGACATGTTTTTGATTTCCTGCTACTACTTCTTGCTCTCTTTGCAGACAGCCACAGTATTTTTTTTAATCAAGTAAGCCTCCTTACACTACTACATCATTTTAATTTCGTTTAACTACATACATACTTCATATTTACCTGCATTCCCTATTATTTGCCATAATTAGGAAGATACTGGCAACAGTGCTTAGTACGGATGCACACTGTAGTTCTTAGTGAAGTCTCGCAAGATCATAACATCAGCCTCCCTGCCACCCTTCCTATTGAAATTTGGTGTTTACTTTACTCTGGCACTGGATGGATATCCTAGAAAAATTGTTACTCCCCATGTGCTTCTGTTTCCACACACTTTCTCTGCATGTCTTCTACAGCAAACAGTCAGAAGCAGTGTACTGAGTAATTGATCTTTGCTATTACCTAACACTCTAATTCTTAGATGAAGACCAAATATCATGAAGTATTTTGAAGTCACACTAGGACTTTTTTTTTGGTAAGCACACATGATCTCTGCCAATGTCTTTGGATTATAGGCCTACTGTGATCAACCACTTATGATAATGCTACACAGAGTCCACATTTTTTAGCAGCATGTCTTCACTAGGGTTCATCACCATACTCACTGTCGCTTCCTACCTCTTAGCTTTGCTAGCTTGGAGCTCTTACAGAGAGGTCACTCCTCTCTATCTGCATTATATTAATATGAAAGAAAAACCTTGATCACATACATTTTGGCTATATGAGAGTGTTCTTCTTTTTCAAATAAATATAGGTCCAATGCACACACTGAAATCACAACTGTCTGCTTTTATCTCCTGTTGGCCATATGTGAACATTTCCTACATTTAGCCTTGAAAGCTTGTGCTTTACTCTGTTCTGCTGTGATCAGAGCGTGCTCCAGGCTAAATGCTGAAATGAATCCTGCATGTCTCTAGACCAAACCTTCCAGTTTTGTGATCAATAGGTGTCAAGGTTGAACTGCTGTTTCTTGTTATCACAAACCTCCCACCTATACCACATCATATACCTTGTGCCATCTCAACAGAAATCTGATTGTACAGTACAATAGCAACTTTTCAGGTCAGCAAACTATTTCCTCAACTCCACTCTGTATATAGATACATAATTTTATCTTCTGTGTCTATCTTTATGTACATACGAGAACATATGTTTAACATGTCTGACAGTCATTAATGCCCTTTGAGCAATTCACCTGGGTTGTTTTATCTTTCACAAAAAGAAAGAAATACCCAATAGCACACAGCTGTCAAAAATAACTTTGAATCCTGCAGATGTTGGATGCTTCCTTCCTGCTTCTCAGCATACTGAGGAGAAATATTACCTTACAGATGTGGCATGTAAAAAAACAGGAGGTTATCATTATTTATTATATTGGACTTACCTTCAAGTAAGCAAGAAAAGTACTGGATGAGAGATAAATGATAAAGCTCCTCTCCCAGCTTTCATCCATCAGCAAAGCTTTTAGAACTGACATATGTAACAAGCATATGGCAGCCATAAAAGCAACATCAGCATTCACAAATTAAAAAAATAAAATAGCCAAAATAATTTTATTCCACCTACAATAAGCCTAGGATGAACTACGAACAAAGCAGAGTTTTATCAAAGCCAGAAGGGAGACTAAACTGGTTACTAAGCTGGAGCAGCCAGTTAGTAGGTACTAGCTAAAAACTAGCAAACACTAAGTTAACAGCCCCCAGTGAACAGGTCAGCAGTACCATACACACTTTCCACAGTGACAAAGTCAGAGACCATTATGTACAAATTCTTTTAGCATCACAGCCAACAATAACTTTGTTGACAGACACGGAAAGGTTTTCAGTAGGTACAAAACTGCATAATTACAGATACATCATTAACACAAGTGTGAGCCACACCAGTAAAGCCTCACTCTACATTTAGAAAAGGTATAACTAGATGCCATACATTATTCACTTATTGTTTTCTTTTACTCTCTTTGAAAGTCTTATTTTTCATTCCATTCCCTTCCCTGCACCCAGTGAGAGAATCTTCTTCAGAATAAGAACAAGATGTGTAGGCTGTGTTTATTTTCTTTTCAGAAACCATCATAGCACAGCACAGTACAAACCACCTGAGCACTGCTGGGATCTGTCACTAGTAGAGTATTCAAAAGTGGAACCTGACAACTTGTCAAAAGATTCCATTTTTTTCTGAAACCTGCTTTAATTTGGGAAAGACCTCTCTTCTTCCAGATCATTATGGGATCATAATATGGGATTTTGATTCTGTCTTTTTCCTGTCGTTTTTCTATGATTGTTCCCTGATCACTCACCCTTTGCAAGTCTCTGTTTACTCTCTCAGGCTGTAAGCCAGCAACTTTTTATTTTATTTCCCAGCTTCCTTTTGGTCTTCTGTGGAGCTTCATGACTCTGCTATGAGAACTTCCCCCTGCCCTAGGCAATAAAGCTGAATCAGTCTAATACCTGGTGCCATGGGATACTACATGGGTTACTGAACAGAACTGAATGCTAGCCTCAGTGTCTTAGCTAAAGACAAAGAGAGATACATAACGCACAGTCTGGTATTTGACCTGAAAAAGGTTTCTTTCTGTGATTAGAATTTGAGTTCCAGGCAAGTTAACTTCTGGCCAAATTGATTTTCCCACCCTTACAGAACTGAACTCTGTTCCTTGTTATACGAGTGTAAATCTGCAGCAAAAACTTTGAACTTCCAATGAGTAATTCTAGATTTATGCCAGAGTAATTGAGAGCAGAATGTAGCCTCTTGGTTGCTCATAAATATTACACGGTTTAAAATTTCTATCCTCCAACACACTTGTGAACATTCCAGTTCTTTGCCCCAACTCTCTTTTTTCCTTCAAGCTATTCTACAAGTTGACATCATAAATATCTGGAATTTTCAACACAACACTTCTTTGGATATATTCTACTTCCAAGTTAACGGACAATGTAATTCCTTAGAATGTAAATATCAAGAGATGCTTTTTTTTTTCCCCCCCATTGAAGATATTTAAGAACAGTATGGAAAAATCCTTCAGCACTGACAGAGGCAGGAAGGATGACTGCCCAGCTTTTTTTCAAGACTGAGGAACATTTTATTAGTACCATCTTATTAATTCATTTCTAGACTGCTGCAGGTTTGATTAGCAGACAGCTCAGAAGTTCTCTATTAAGTATCTTTAAAATCTTGCACAATTACTCTGTTAGCATCCAACTCGATATAAATACAAATCATTTCAATAAAAAGTAATCTGTATTTTCCGAGTAAACTTTATTCCTGGTACACATATAATTAATTCCAATTAATTATACATATCAATTTTTTTTGTTGTTGTTTTTATATTATATATCAACAAATCGCTTAACAATCAACAAATCCCTCTTACAACTCCTGTTTAAAAATTCATCCCAATAGGCTTTTCTTTGAAACAATTTCGTTGCTACATACCAATAAAATGTCCTTTGTTTGCTGTCCAGAGAATCCAGCAGGGTCACTGAGATATTCCAGAGCACGCCAGTGGTTTCAACCCACCCTGTCTGTCCACAAAGCACAACAGTACCTGAAGCTCAGAAAGATCTACATTGTCCAACTGGGACAAGAGTATTGCTATTCTTTGATCTGGGATTTCAAGAATGCCACGCTTCCCCCCCTTTGATGAAAGACAGTTGGTTTCAATTAAATAAAAATAAAAACATTCAACAGGAGACTTACCCAACAGGAAACGGAGTTTAAAGTGAGTCAGACCTTAGCATCATACCTTTTGGATCATACCCTGAGCTGGCTGTGAATATCCCCAGTCATTTCAGACTTCAGCTTAGGCTACCTTTAGTTCTCACTAGTTATATTTGGATTTACACAGTGCAAGTGAAAGCAAAATCTTACAGACTTGAACTATTCCTTAAAAAGACTTTGAGCAAAACTGTTGAAAGGACAGAATTTTAAAGGTCTCTGAGTACCTTAATTCTCATTGATTTCAATGAAAGTGAGGTGAAAAAAATCCATCCCTAATTGCAGTGGTCTCTGAGAACCCAAGAACCAAGCCCAATTTCCACAAAAATCTTTCCACAGACAGAAATATTTCCATATACTTCCATGGCCACATGTGCTCAATAGTTCTCACTGAAGTATTCTGAGGTTGGGATTATATTATTCATTTATTTAAATCAGTTCAAAGAAAATGTAAAAATTAGTGGGGATGGTAGAAACTTTAGGACCATTATGAGATTTGCTTAAATTGGCAAGCCAAACTACTCGGCTTCACTTCTCTGAACTCTTTGAAACAAATCCGGCTTATGCAGAAGCTCTCATGGACTGATTAAAAAATTATCAAGGCTGGTTTTAAAAATGTATTTATTCAAATTCTCCTATTCTGCTGGCAGCCAAGTTGAAGTCAGAACTCATCTGTGAATGGAATAAAATCATTTGAAGGGCAGTGGGTTATGTAAAGGCTGAGACTTCTTGCCCAGAACTAAAACTGTGAATGTTATATTGAAAGTTGTATTCTAAGGAATCAGGAAAGAATTTAGAACCTGAAGGACTCAGATACTTTCAAAACTACTTTGAGTTGAAATAAACATGTTGATTTTCCCCTTTCCTTGCCTTCACAGAAAACAGTCATTGATTTTTTTGCTGTTACACTCACAATATGAGCAAAACTTCTATGGCCAAAAGTCCCATGCCCCAGAGTTTTCACCTTAAAGGTAGGAGTCCCAGCGCCTTTGTGAAATCTACTGAAAACCTTCTTATAACTGCTGATTTTTGACAGTTCAGACTGTGGTACAGTAGCAATGGAAAGCAACAGCAATCCTGGATACTCTTTTTTTCTATGTGTTTTTTGCAGAAAGAGTCATAGCCACAGACCAAGACCCCAAGTACTGCAAAAAGAATGCATTCTGACCTCACTTGGGAATGAAAAGTGAGAGAGGTCATCTGGATTTTGTTGGTGATTCCTCACCATCACCAAGTATGACAGTCTGTTAGAAGAGATCTCAGCTCTTAAGTAGAAGACAATAAGCTACCACAGGGATCTGTGAAGAAAACGACTGTGAAACATTATAACCTCAAAGTCAGCTGAAAGAACAAAATCAGGCACTTTCAAGCAGTGGATGACAGTTATAAAGATTCTGACATGGGAAGAATGAAGATGGAGCAAAGTCGATACTCAGAAAAAGTATCTACTTGTAGGAGATTAAAGGTGGTAGATTATTTGTCTATCCAATCATCTATCTGTGCCAAAAATGTTATGAGAACATGGCTAATGTCTAAAATATTCCGGGAAAGGATTACATAGTAGTTATTATTTTCATGCTCATTTTATTCCTATAGTTATGAACAGAAAAAGCAAACAGTACTACTGTATTCCTATGCTTAGAGTAATGGACATATATGAGTCATGATTTGGATTCTGTAATAGTTTCATCATTCTACTGTCCTTCAGGCTGATCAGCGGAGGAAAAAATCCAGATTGTTATGCACAGCCCATGACTGACTGCACTTCAGCTAAAAATCCTATGACTTAAGCTGCCTTCTAACCCTCCTAAAGCCCTTAATTATATAGGTTTGAAAATGCGCCCTTATAGCTATTATGTGCCCAGATTGAAATTAATACTTATATTTTCTTCCCCTTTTTAAAAAATTCCATACTTGACATCATTTTTATTTTTATTTTTAAAGATTCTATACTAAATAGAAAGTTTTATTAACAATAGCTCTGAAAGAAGTAAGCTGAAAATCACCAGAAAATTTTCTGCTTGTAGTGCAATCTATTTTTAAACACAGTTAAGGTACCTATATAGCTTATTCTATGTATGAATAAATTACTGTACTTAATGAGCTATTGTTAATTTACTTCCTCACATTAAGTCAAAGGAGATGAGATACAGATTAAAATATATTACTTCAATTACAGTTAAAGAAGCCAAGGCGGACAAGCTGCCTTAAGCTGTACTCTAGCGTAATGTGCTTCCTAAGGGTTTGATCCTGCAGCTTTACCACATGCTTAGTTCTCACTGCCATCAGAAGAGTTCAGTCATCAGATGCAGATTTAGGCCCATAAGGACGTATCCATTTCAAGCCATTAAGAAGGGATTGTGAGCTGGAGCTGGTGGGAGTTGTGCAGCTACAGGACAGTAGCTGGCTCTGAAGTTCTGGCTAATTTGTTCACCACTCTTTGAAGTACAAAAGCAGAAAAGGAAACCGCATGAAATATTAAATCATCCCATACTGCCAGGAAGGTTCTGAAACAATTAAAACCTGCTACTACTAAAACGTATATACATTAATTGGTTCTCCAAGAAAGCTATGAAAATTGTGACAGAAGGGATAAACTTTCCACTTATAATTCTAACAACAGAGAGCATGTTTGGTTCTTATTCACTGAGCAATAAAATACATGTTGAGGACTGAAAAAAAATGACTATATAAGCATGAGCTGCTGTATTTCAGGCAGTGAACATTTTCATTAGGAAAATGATTTAAATATTTCTCAAACTTTGAAGCCACACAGCCATCATAGTTTAAAATTTGCAGTGGAGCTTGGCAAGGGCAACTTACAAAAAATATGAGTAGAAAAATGGCAAAAGAGGAAATGTTTCAGTGAAAACTAGAAAAAATATGTCTAGAAAACCTACATTTCAGCCTGAAAACTATTAAGACTAAATAATTCCTTGACTTCTTAAAGGATCTTCTTACTCCTCCTTCATCTCTCTAAATTACATTGTTCTTTTTCAAATTGATGTGTTTAAATTAACACAAATCAACCCCCCCAAATCAACCAGAGATTAAATTCAGCCAAAAGCATACTAAAAACTTGTCTTTGCTACATTCCTTCAAAAGAAGTATTTAATTCTTCATTTTGAAAGTGTTTCGTTTCAAAACTTTCCAGATGCTTAAAAAAAAACAAACAAAAATAAAAACAAAAAAACCCACACATTTAAAACGTATTAAATCAAACAATATACTTTTGTCTCTCTAAAACAATTTTAAAAATTTAAAATAGATTTGCACAGCTGTAGGACATAAAGAATAGCTGATGTTGGCAGGCAGCTGTTGTGCAACAAGCATGTTTCGCAAGCGAGTCATAATTGTCTCTCTTGAAACTTGTGCTCCCCCATCTGTCTGTTGCATCCGTTACAGAGAGGAACATGTCTCTATCAAATTATGAACTACATTTTGTATTATGTTAAAACACATGTCTCAACTTGCCCAAAGCAAACCTATCAAATTACTTTCCAGACAGCTGCTTTTCCTGCAAAAGATGCTTGAAATCTTGGAGGAAGAATAATATAGAAACACCGCTGAAGATGCAGTTTGAAGCCTGTCTCTTCAAATGTTTCACCCATGCTAGCTCACAGAAAAGGCATTTAATTTTACACAGGTCAACAGCAGTACATGCGAAGACAACTGAATGCAGTGGAGAATTTGAGAAGATCAAAAGAAGTCCTTGCTATGACCTGATCTCCAACACAAAAGGAATCACTCCAGGCAGTGGGATTTTGCCTATCTTAGGATACACGCAAGCAGATATTCACTCCATGCATCTTTACAGATCTAAGTTTAGGCAAACCAGCCTCAGTTGTAAACTCCACAGATGGAAAATACAGGACAGTTTGAGGATTAAACTAATCAACTTCTTGAGAAGTCTTTTTCCTTCCACTCACCACTCTGTGATTTTCCCCTAGGTATGAACAGATTTCAGACACTCAGGGTTACAGTTTCCAGTTATAAAGCACGTGAGAGAAACATTGCATTAAACTATCCACAACTATCCTTGTGCCTCCAACACCACTCTCACATCCATCTCATAACCTCTTTACCCCTTGGTAGTGCCAGTCATGTTTATGAATTGATCATTTTTAAATAAGATAAAACTTCTTATTCAAGAAATTTGTTTGTTTTTGTTTTAAGGATAGAATAAATTACTTAAGCTGACTCCAGCACAGCCCATACTCCATCCTTTTCCTGAATAATTGGGATATATGAGTAACTCAAGGCACTATTGACACTGAGCATTTTGTACTGTGAAACCATGACATGACATCTATTCAAGCGGTACAATCTTATCCTGACTGGCATGAGTAAAGTGCTATTTAAAGGGTTAATGAATTCCCCTGTAGCCAAGTTTCTTGCTTTCTTGTCATGCCATTCCTTGAACGGGTTAAAAGATCATGACCATCCCTGATGGAAATGAAGCTCTGGTGGAAATCAATGGGAAAAACAAGAAGTCAAAAAATCACAAAAATGTTGGTTTGATGGGACTCCTGGAGACTGCCTCATTCAGTTTGTCACATGGCTTTTTCAAGCTGAGACATAAAGGCTTCCACAGAGGGAAATTGCAGAGTCTCCCTGGGCCACTTACACTGTCTTCTCAATGAAAGAAATTTGGTCTCAGGCAAACTTATGGTTTTGATGTTTTCCAAGCTCTTCAGAAATGTAGATCAAATAGGCCAAATATTTTCAAATGGAAGAAGTCTAGGAAAAAGAAGCTGGTTATCAGAGGACATAGATGATCTTAGTACTGATGATCTTAGTTAACATGTACTCAAAACAAAGGAGCCTGGATTCTCTCCATTGCATTAAAGGATTTGTGAGAAGGGTGTTAATAAAATGGAGCAAGTTTGGAGTAGAGATAACAGGATAAAGTTTTACTAAGTGACCCATTACAGTACTTCACCTTCAAAATACTGAAAAATCTCATCCTGGCACCCTGTGTTTTGGTACCAATATCATTCTGCCTCAAGACAGGTTTGGATGAGAAGCAAGCCAGTGTACTTTGGCTACAAGAAGTAAAAGCATTGTTGCTCTTGTAATGTGGGTGCCCTACAATATTATTTTGTGAGCAACATCTCAGTAAGTTCAGTCAAATTTTATCCTGACTAAAAAGTCTAAATTCTCGGCTCCTGACTACATCAAATCTCATGCTGTATTTTTTTTATACCACAGGATTGCTGTCCCAAATGAAAAAATAAAAGGTTGAAAAAAATGAAAAAATAAATTATCATATCCAGATAGAGAAAAAGAATACCAAAAGAAGCTGTTACAGTCTGATAAAGCAAAAGATAACCCAGATGCAAAAATATTTGTCTCAAAGTATACATACATTTTAAAATGAAAATGTTTCTGAAAACATTTCTTTTTATATTTAATTTTTTTTAATAATGCAAAAGTGGCAATTTTTAAAACTAACTAATTAGTGAGAACTGTGCAAGTAAATCTTTTTGGAGGCTCTTAAAATTCCCTCTGAATTTCTCCTAAATGATCACTCATCACAGCCCTCATCACACTCTACAGCTCTTGACAGTTCTGAACATAAGTGGAACTCTTACTTTATAACCTATGAAGATACAGAACATTCCCTATTTCCTATTGTGAAAGAGCAGACATTTCCAAATGCAGATCTGTGGGTAGTGGCTACATCTAAACAAAAGGACCTTGGACACCATCTGAGCAACCATATCCACTTGCAACCATACACAACCCCACACTGTTACAGGCTCTCAACCGCCTTCTGCCCTCTCTTCATGTTCCCACCTTTCCCTCAGATGCACTTTGATCGAATCCCATCTCCAGAAAGCAATGGAAGCAGAATCTTGGAAAACAGCTCATCACATGTTCACAAGAAGATTAGGATGCTACCTTAAAAGAAGGCTCCGGCACCAGACTCTTGTCTTTACCTTCTCCGTACTGCTCAGCCAGCGTAAAGGGTGTCATTTTGATTACAATTAACCAAAGAACAGTGTCTTGTAGGGTCTATCTTTACATCAAGTAGAGAGGCAACACAGCTGACAGACCTGAAGGACAGTGTGTTGGTCATTTAGTAACACGGGATTCTTCAGCCTGCTCTAAGGTACACCACAGTCCACACCAGTCTCTTATGCAACAGAAATCATGCCTACTCATTTTTTGATTGTATCTGTGATTCCTAAATCTATTTTACAGCAAGAGATTGAAAGTCTGCATGCATGTATATGGATTGATTTCATTTCTAGTTTTTATAAAATGCTTCTCTAATGTTCACTCAGTTTTGGTCTTCCTCCTATTAAAGTCCTGGGCAATTCAGTCTTGGTTTTGACAACACAATTATACCCAGGCACTCCAAAGTAATGTGTACATTTGGATAGAGGTAAGAATTGAATAAATGTAAAACCAGTGTGAGTTAAAAAAGACACTGAACAGAAACGTGTATTTTTAGAATCAATAATGTCCATTTGGTGAAAGAGGAATTGTTATTATATGAATAGAAGCCCAAATCTATTACGTGTCAGTTCATAGGTAGGTGAAAAATCCACAATGACTGACTTTTTAAACCTACAAGCAAAGTCAGCCCCATTTACAACATTCATAAAACAAAATGGTTGATAGTGCTTGTCACTGCACTATTTCCAAACACAGAAAAATTGACCAGTCAAAGAAATATTCTTTAAAAAAAAAAAAAACCAATCCAAATGGTAAGACAATCCTGGATGAGCATCTGTATTTCACAGTGTTCATTAGAAACGTGTATTTCACATCTGATACACACCAGTATTTTTCAATAGCTTTGTATGACTTCTTTTCTTCTTTTTTAGTGCACGCCAGCATTTGAGGAGAAAGATACATATGTGTGATATTTTTTCTGCATGTGGAAACAGCAGGAAAAGCTTGATAAGCATGGTGCAACCCAGTATTTGTAAATGCAAAGGAAGTATTCCAAACGAAGCAAGATTAGAAATCAAGGATGTAAAGAAGGATCAGAGATTCAGTTTGTAGTCTAGTCCAAGAACGAATGTTTTTTTAAACACTACGTTTTATTATTTTTCCATATACAAAATCTTGGAAACCAAATACATTACAAACATAAGTGTATGCATCTGGTTCCATGAAATTATTATCAGAACATCTTATACAGTTTTGATCCAAAATTGTAAAAAGTCATTTTAGAAGAGAAAAATAAATCTAAAGACTTGTATGAAGCAATAAAAGATAACTGCAGGTCAAGAACGATCCGTCCCTTTATAGCAAATGCAATAAACAGATGCACAGAAAAAGGCACTGGAGGGCTAGAGATACCTCTGCAGTAGGAAGGAAGTAAAAAGACTACTAACACCTCTGTTAATATAACAGGATATCTCATTTAATCACATCTCTTATTACAAAGTGCTTTTCAAGAAAGTATTGCATATTAAAACTCACTTCTGTTATATACAAAGACTCAGTGTTTATAAACTTCATGTTTCTCTAATATTTTGACAAGTATATCCCAAGCTATTACAAATGGGGATAAATCCACAAAACTTTCGAAGGAACTATTGAAGCTCATATGCCACAGAAAATACAAAGATGGCTCATATTTTTGCACTGCTACTTTTGTTTCTGGAACTTCCATTTCAGTTCAAATGGGTCAAATTTTGCTGCTCCCTACAACTTTGTTCCCAGAATTTCTGAACTGAGATCTCCTTGTGACATTCTGCTGAACGCATTGCCTTCTAGGTGGCACCACTTCTTATCTTGCTCCAAAGACTGTTTTTCCTCCCATATCCTCCCCTGATACTTACGACAGAAATTCAGCTGAAACTTTTCATGGATTTCAGTTTAATAATCCATTCCCTTGTGAAACAGTGAAATACAGCATTTAAAGCGCCTAAGGAGCTCTTAAATTAAGCAAGCTGATTTTGAGAATTAAAAAACTTAATGAAGATTCAGACAATCACTAAAATGACCCTGTACACATAACTGCAAAGCACGTTTAAGATTTTCAGGCCTTTTAAAATCTGGTTTTAATAGATTCTCTTTTTAATGTTTTTATAACAGTAAAGGTGACAAGCCAATGAAAACATCTGACGAGTCAGTTTTTGCTATAGAAGAACATAAGGAACCCAAGTTAAGACAGATACAGCAGTCTAACCAAGTCCACGTCTGTCATCCTTGAAAGCAGAACTGTTCTGTAATTCACCATGGAAAAAGCTACAAGACTGTGGTTTTGCTACAAAATGGAACTGAACATTTAATCTCAATTTGTGCAACGGTCCAAACAACAACAACAACAAAAACTTTAGAAAAGAAATCTTATTTGATTTGGATTTAGTTTATTTCATGAACAAAACAATGGAGCAAGCACAGTGTCATGAGAGCAAGCATGTATGAATCCAGGTATGAGAAAGGAGGGAATGAGGAATTTCATCCCTTCTTTAAACTGTAGATTAGTACAGAGCTACTTTACCTATAACTGTCTTCAAGATGCTACCTGGACGATAGAATGATATGGTTTCTTAAAGTTTTATTAAAATATGTACACAGAAGCACAACGGAGCAGATACAATTTTGGACTTCCACAGCACATTTTCTCCAGAGGAATGTTTTCTTTCTGTAAACATGGCAGCAGCAGCATTCTAAACTGCTGCACTTAATTTCAAGAATATCCAGCAGAATGCAAAATGACCTCCTTGGCTATCTCACTCAGGATGTTTGTGTTTATTCAAAAGCATACACATGTCCAGATCTCTCCCTCTGGTCAAGCTTTGTTAAAGACTATTTGGCACATGTTCAGAACCATTACAGACTAATGTAGGGTCACCTGCTTTGAGATTATTGAGATTTTTCACTTCTGTATTTCTGATTTTATGTAGGAAGAGAAGTGGAAACTGTAAGAGTATCACTGGAATTCACTATTCCAAAATATAGGAGGAAATATATAAGGAGGAAAAAGAAAGGACAAATTATATGCCATTGAAACACACACATTTAAAAAACAAACCAAAACACAAACAAAAATAAAACATGGATGTTATCTCCAAAAACATCTAGAGAAACAAAACAATGGACTGTTTGAAATAGCACAGTTTGAGATGTGGCGCTTAAAATTTGAGGAATTAGGCCAAAACAAATGCCATGGATTCGGTGCTTGTGTCTGTTCCAGCTATGAAAAGAGCAAGAATTTTGCACTGTATCCTTGTCTTCTGCGTTCTGGCAAAAGCTTAAGTCCACTGGAAGTACACAGAAACTGAGGGCACTCTTCGACTGAAGAAGAATGAAGACAAGAAGGCTCTCATTCCTTTTAGGAAAATATTTAGGATATTCAGGAAATGTTTTTTTAAGAGTAAAAGTAGTCAGGGATTACCTGACAAAAAGAACAGGAATTAAAGAGAAACTTTAGGTCATGCAAACACAAGGAGACAAGGAGACAGCCTGCTATATGACTTCTACTAAGAAGCTCAAACAGAGAAAGCAGCTTTTATGGCACAGAAGCTGTAGGAAATCCCTAGGAAATGAGATCAAACCAAATGAATCCCCCCAAAAAGCCAGTTTTTCCCTATATTAAGATCTAGATCACCAAAAATACCATTTCCAATATATAGTGAATTGAAGCAAACTACAACTCCTTTTTAACATGATCATTATTAAACTAATAGAGAAACTCTGGGTATATTGATTTTTTTTTTTTTTTTTAATGTTAGAAAAAAAAAAAGACATTAAAAGGTTGTCATAATAATTAACCAGTGAAACAGGGTAACAATCAGTGGAGAATATTTCATTTGCCACTGAATCTTTCCCTAACGGGCAGACTATAGTTCAACAATAATTGTTGGAGATTATTTGACTCAGAAATTCAAACTGGATATGAGCGAATATTCACATCATCCAACAAGTCAGACAACTTCAGTTTTAAAAATGAAACAGTCTGTAAAAAACTATACAGAAAATCCACAAATCTAAATAAAAAGGAGAGAAAATGAAAGCTAAGCGTGCATTCAGTACAGTCAGAAACAATTCTGACAGTGCAGATCTTTCTAAATTCTAATACATCCTTAGTGTTCTCACAGCAAGAAGGGCAGAGAGGTAAAATATTATTTGATATTGAAACTCTTTGCTTCAGAATGTACCTCAGAATATATTGAGCCAGTTATTCATTTTTCTCTATGACTGAGGGTAGATGGGTAAAGAACGTTATCCACCTCTATCTTTGAACACAGAGGAGAACTGGACAGGTTCGGGTTCAGAGACAGGCTACTAGCCAGATAATCTGACTTTCTAGCATGGGCAAAGATGCCACAGGGCTGACTTCCATCCTAGGACTTGTGGTGCTTCTGTTACCCAACGGCAAGGCCACTCAGTTCAAGCTCCTTTAAGTGGCACCCAGTGCCAGGACAAAAGGCAATTGAGCACAGACACAGGAGGTTCTGTCTAAACATCAGCAAGCACATCCGTGCTGTGTGGATGATGGAGCACTGGGACAGGCTGCCCAGAGAGGTTATGGTATTTCTTCCTTGATGAGCTTCAAAAGCTGTCTGGCCATGGGCCTGGGAACCCTGTTCTAGGTGTCCCTGCTTGAGCAGATGGATCCAGAAGTTCCTGCCAACCTTGATGAGAGATTCTGTGATGACAGATCTTTGCCTGAGAAAGTCGCTTTTTTCTAAATGTCAAAGTGGACACCATGAAGATTATATTTGCATATATTACATACCTTTCTCTTTATCTAAACAATACAGAGAACATTAATATATTTTACTGTTTTTATAGAGAGACTTGCTTTATATAGTTTAGAGAAAAGAAAGCTGCAATAAATGAAAATATGTTAAAGAGGAACCCAGTCTGACATACGACTTTCTGCTCTGATTTGTCTGATAACAGATTCTGACCACTTTGAGCTGTTTGCAGTCTGGCCCCGGGCACGCAGTGGGTAAAAGTGTGCTGCTGGATGAATGAAGGGTCCCCCAGAATGTCTTCTCTCCCTTCAAATGCAACAAAGTTTGCAGGTGAAACTACACTCAGTACAGGTTGAGATATCAGGCCACAAAGGACTGTTAAACCAGGAAATACTGCCTATTAACAGCACTGTTTCAGATGATTTACTTGGACTTAAGCCACACACATATTAACGTGTGAAAAATACGATATGTGGTCAGTGCATGATTTTGTGGCCAATTCATCTCATTGCAGTCCATAGAAGGAGGCAAATAAGTTCTCACATGCTACAAGTCAGCCTTGCTCCTTCTTCATGCTGGTATGAGATCAACTTCCAGCAGCAGAGCACGTCCCCACCACCTCCAAAGGAGCATCCATAGCATTACTTCACCCAAGAGAACTACAGCATTATACCCGTCTCTACAGGTTTTTCTTAGGAAAGGTAAAAAATAATGCTGAGAACCAGACGTTCTCCTGCATTTTCTGGAGTTTATCAGAAAAACTGTATCATATTATTCACAAATCTTTTGGAGATTCCTGTGAAATACTGGGGGCAGATAAGCATCACAATTGTGTCACTAAGTGGTACTAGCTGAATGAATATTGCCCCCTGTGATGGTTCCAGTTTCCTCCAAACCCCACCAAATTTGGCTGGTTTGACAGTATATTTTCTGAAAGGATAAAAAGTTCTGCATCATTTACAGAGTCTGATGAGAGATGATTTGCACATTTGTTTAAGAGACAAGGGAGCTGAGAGTGGTGAGAAGAGGAAGGAGAGAGAGAACTGCCTCTCCAAAGTTGCTCACAAATTTATATAACTATACATACATTTTCCTTGGATGTAGCATAAAACCTAGCTTTCTGGCAATGAAAATTTTTTCTTCTATGAGTGTAACACTTGTATTATTACCCTATACTTGAGATTTTACTTATCTGAAGAATTTTGAACACCCTGGGGGTGTTCAAGGAAAGACTGGATGTTGTGTTGAGGGACATGGTTTAGTGGGAGCTATTGGGAATAGGTGAACGGTTGGACTGGATGATCTTTTAGGTCTTTTCCAACCTTGGTGATTCTATGATTCTATGATTCTAATTTAGTCTAAACAGCTGTGGTGTAAGGTGACCAAAGGAAAATGATACCATGCATGAACACAAGGATGAACACCTGAAGGGTCACTGATGAATGACT
The DNA here is from genome assembly GCF_026119805.1 of Tympanuchus pallidicinctus. Lineage (NCBI taxonomy): Eukaryota > Metazoa > Chordata > Aves > Galliformes > Phasianidae > Tympanuchus > Tympanuchus pallidicinctus. The sequence continues at coordinate 25,583,288 of NW_026294802.1, forward strand.
ATCCTGATTTTCACAGCACAGTACTATATTGTCACATTTGCCCCACGACACATAAGTAACGAGAGCTGACATCACAGCTTTTTAATTCCTAGGTTCAGAAGTCTATACCTTAGTCATACACTTTGGCAGATTGCTATGGTTGAGTAAAATAGCATCTTTGGAAACATTAATCCAGCTATGTTGTTGAAATGAGCATTACATGAGCCCTGAAAGCACACTGACAACAGGAAAAGAGGTACTGCTTCGGAACATAATGGCTTAAGAGGCCCCTGGTTTGGCTGTAATCCGTAAAGCATAAGAGTTTGTACCACATGCATTACAGACATTGAATCAGTTGCAAGTTTACAATTTGCACCACATAAGAATTTCAAAAAGCATCCATATCCATTAGAATACCACAACTCTTCCTTCTTATTTATTATCTAATGTGATAACCTAATGCTCGTCGCTTTTTTTCAACCTCTGGGAGGGAGCCAGAGTATGCATGTATGTCATAACCATGTATTCATACTTTACATATTATTTGTAAAACACTAAAAATAAGCCAAAGATTTACACTACTTTTTGCACTGAGGTGAATTCAAAGTATCCCCAAAGCTAGGAGAAGTTCAGTGCCACAAAATGTCTCCCTGAATACAGCTTCCTTGCAAAACAGCTGCGTTGATTTCAATGTGTGGTATACTTGTTGGATGAAAATAACTCGCTTTGAAACAACACTTGAGGCAGAGTTTACCATTGCTTAGATAAATGTTTACATTAAGATTTCCAACTACCATAAAGCCAAGATGCATTTCAATATTTGAAAGAAAAGCAGATGCATACCCCTCCTGTATGAAACTACTCTCATAAAATTACAGACCTAATTTCCAGAGTTCAACAGTAAGATTGCTTGCACATGTAAAGAAGAAGACTGTTTTAGTGTTGCTCTGATTTTTTTTTTTTCCAGCAATCTGTACAAATTGCATATATTGAAACAATATCTGAATCTGGCTTTAAGAAACTACCAGAGAATTAATCTACTTTAATACTGACTGAATTATTAATAAATGTCTGATGGCAAAATGAAAACAAGAAAAACATTACAAATATTTGCGGTCTTTGCATCTATGACTATCTTGGAAGTAATCCCAATCACAGATATCTTTCAATAAATTTAAATTTAATTTAGCATCTATCCTTACAAAAGCATATCTACCAATAAATTATATTTGAATAGACAAATTACAGATGCAAACACATGCACATACATACACCAGACATCATACACATACAGAGATAAATAATTAGAAACAGTAACTATCTGGCTGAACACAAGAAATATGAAAAAAGAATAATATGTGAAAACAAATATACTATGCTCTGACTGTATTACAGAAGGCAATTACATTGCTCCTGATAATAACAATGAACAAATTATTTCAAACCACACTAATCCAAACTTTTCTGTGAGGTCCTTTCAGTGCAGGCTACTTTACATGCATTTGACCTAAAAAAATTGTTGATGAAAAGGCAAATTACCTTCAAGTCATAGACAGTCTACAGGCACACTAAATTAGTAAGGAAGCATTATAGAACATATACTAAAAGAAAGTTCAGCCATGCTAATACCATGCAGAGAGTTTGCTTATTAAAAGAAACCAGACTACTTTTTCATTCAGAAATCTGATACTTAAAATGTTTAAAAGATTGAATTGACTGTTCATTATACTGAAATCACACTTCACAAATATGTTTAACAGTGAAACAGTGGCAAAATTTGCAGCCACAAGTTACAGTGAACAGGATATCACACTTATGAAATGCTCTCATAAAATAAATAATGTCAGTAATATCAGGTGCTGTACCACAAACTACACAGCTGACAGAGAAAAATCCAGTTATGTCTCAAATGCACCTTTTTTTTCATGCAGTTTAGTTCAAAAATGTTAAGTGCTTGTTGTGAACTACAGCATTTAATAAGTTAACATGGATTTACAAACATTTTAGTAACCCATAGAAGCAACACACTGATTTAAATTCAAGCAATATAATAACTTCCCTATAAAAACTCAGTATTTGATTTCAAGGTGGCACAATGCTGTACGAAAACACCATTTGAAAAACACACTGTTAGGAATTAGACACAGTGACTGCAGAAAATAAACAAAGTAAATGAAAGACCCTTATTCATGCTGGATGAAATTCACTCCTGTGCGGAGTGCTGGCACAAGATTTGTGTACTCCTTACACCTCACTTAAGTCCCATTTTCTCAATAAGAGCACATAAATTTGTGCTGTCACAAGTATTTCTCATACTCTGTTAACTGTATATTTCCTCTTTCCAAGCATGTGAATTTCTCTTTTTCCTTCAGTATCCTGGCCCCAATGAAAAAGCAATAAATAACTAATTCTCTTCAATCTGAAGTACCATAGTTACGTCCCTCATTTTCCTTGACTATGGGCACAAATTTCAGTCACTGTTGGGATAGTTAGTGGTTACTGCATTGTTCTCTATTTGTTTCCTATTCTGAGATTATAACTGGAATACTGAATGGCATCCCGTTATTGTTTTTTGTTTTTTGTTTTCATTTTAGCTTTTTATTGAAGTAAAGTAAAGTAAAATGAACTCTTCTATTTCAGAATTCATGCAGGAATTTACTCCTGTGTTACAAAAGTGCTTTTCCCCACTCTTTTCCCACTGAGATACAGAGTTTATGGATATGCCAATTTATTTTTTTTTCCAGTTGGAAACACTCTGTCCCAAACGCCTTCCAGAAGGTATGCTCCCAGAATTTTCAACTTTCCATGGAACAGTGCAATTTTGATGATTTAGAAAAGTATGTAACGGCGACACTGAGCGAAAACGTTGCTTCTCTTGTCTCCCTGGTTCACCTCTAGGGCACTGAACTAGTACTTCAAAGTCTTGCCTCAAATCTCACCAAAATCCCACTGAGCTGCACTTGCCAATCCTGTTACACAGTGTGCATAGGTTGAAGTATCACTTTCACGTGTGGCATGGCTTTCCTGCTACACAGCACACTGAGCCACGTGTATCAGTATCAGGGCTGACGTTATGCTTGGGCCGAAGAGGCAGCGTGGGAGTTCAAGGGAGCTAAGAGCTGGAGGGAAGCATTAAGAAAAAATACTGTAAAAGTTGGCCATGGCAATGTTGCCTGTGAGCCTTACTAGCACAGTGTGTATGTTCCTACTGAGAAAATGTTCTATTTGATCCTAGAAGCAGAAGATTAAATTTTGCTTGTGCTTCTGATTGCACTGTGGAAACTGCATTCCTTCTAGGAGTCTAGCTAAAAAACAAGAGTGGTTTCCTCTCTTACAAACCTCCTTTACAAACAAGTGCATTAATGCAGAGAACTGAGAGCAATCCTTTATATCAACAAAACCACAGGGAATATTTCCTTGTGATATATGTTTCCTCTCTACATAAAGCATTACAGAATCTGTATAAATACCAAGAAAAACTAAAAGTTTGCCTTAAGACTGCATTGCTAGCTATTTTAAGAGACTAAATCGATCTCCTCCAACATGTGCAATTAGGGCTGACACTAGGCTAGACTTAGCAAAATTCATAACCTGCTATGCTGGTTATCAATTTTATCCAGCCTATTCCCCCTGATGGTTATTACTGACTTTCTGGTGTTTTTAGGAGAAGATGCCTCACTCAGAATATGCACAACCTAATCTTTGCTTTCATAAAGCAGTTTCTTTGAGACAGAAATCTCTCCAGCACATACTGAATGCTGCTAGTTGCAACTGGAGAGCTGTATAATTACAAAAAGGAATAAAAGGAAGATTTTTGTTAGAATTTTCCTGATCAGCAGCATTAAGGCCACTGAGAAAAGAATTCCCATCAAGCAGTTAAGAAGATGTTATATTTGGGTTTTTCCTCACTGACAGCTTTTAGACATAAGAAGTACAAATTACTGAAAGAATTTCCATTTCATGATATCCCCACTGAAATCTCTGAGATACTGAACAACAAATAGAGAAAAACAGTGTCTATTTTATGATCAGGGAGAAGACAAAGGATGTCAGTTTGGGATGCCTATCAACAGTTGCAGCAACAACTGGGAATTCACATGAATAAATTGCTACCATTAGGATGTTTACTCTTCATCCAGAGCATGCTCAGTAAAAGCAACCTGAAACACCACAAAAATTATCTTTATTGCTTTTACTACATTCCTGTTCATGTACTGCCCAACTGTACAAAACTGTATTTGGCAAGATTTACAGTGAAATAAAATGATTTTCAAAGAGCATTTTCTTTAAAATGTCTGTGTGTTACTTAGATGCAATAAATTCATTCCTAAGATAGCCATGAATACTGTTCTCCCAGGTTTTAGACAGATGACCTACTAAAGGACTATTAAGAACATACACTGAGGCAGCACTCTACATAACACATAGGGAATACAGCTCTAAATACTTTCTTAACCTAACCACTACTAATAATTGCTTGTGACATCCATCCTAACATCTTGGAGATGTATAGGAATAAAATGCATGTTTTCTGGACTGATGGGCAATGAAATAGCATCGTTCCCATTTATACGACATGAGAGTTAGAAGAAAGGTTATCAAAGCAATGAAGGGAGAAAGAATGAAAACACATTTCTCAAAACAGGAAATGAGAGATAGGGTGTAAAGATCATCATTAAAAAATAAACAGTAAAAGCAATCTTAAAACACTTATTTTCCTGCACTTTCCTTTCTCAACTAGGGTTATTTCTTCAATGCACTTACACATTATTTCTACCTGAGCAATGAAGACATCTTTTGGATTAAAATTCCACAGCCAGTGACATCAATGACAAAACTCCCATTGGCTTCAAGGTCAGGATTCCACTTCTCATCAGCGATACCCTGTAAAGTCCTGGATGCATCTGGAAGTTCATGGCACTTTGGAAGTACTATTTACACTTTGGAAGTTCATGCTTCTCCTGCTGCTAGGTTAAACAATCTAAATTGTGCTTTGAGATAGGGCCCAAATTCCTGCTGCAATGCTAACAGCTCTGACACAGTTTAAACAAGTTACATTCCTCCTCAGCCACCGCTATGTATTTTACACATAAACATGCACGGCTTCAAACATTAGCTGTACTTTTTCATGAGTCTGAATGATCAGTAGCAAACAGGGCTGCACTGTACCCCAGTGGGCCAAGCCCAGGGCAGCATGTTATGATGCAGGCAAAGTTGCAGCCCTACAGGTAATTCTGTTGTTCTCTGTATTTTTAAGGGGATCTCTGACACCCCTTCTACCTTCTGCCACTTATCTCAGAGCTACTCATGGCCTCTCATGGGGAAGACATCTCCCCAGTACCCCTATTGCTAAGATACCTTTTTATGAGCTGCCGGGACGCTCTAGTGTTGTGATACCAGCCAAGCAGTGTCATTGGAAAACTGTCACTCCTTTCAAAAGAGTTAAGATTTCTGTCCTGACCACTAAAATACTGCTATGGTCCCCGCATCACCCTAATGTTCTCTTTCTTTTAGCTAAGAAATCCATTCCTCAGTATTTACTTTCTTGTCCCAAGAAGAATCTTGGTCTCCCCGTGGATGTGCTTTTCTCCTTCATGCTGATGGAAGGATTTCTCTTGCTTGCATCTCCCAGGTTTTCCCCTCTTAGGAGGTGCCTGCAGAAATGACACACAACCTCACTGCAATGACAAATGGTATCTTTCTTGTACCTCCACTTGTGAGTGAACTTTTTTATTTTACCTTCACCCACTTGAAATATTTCTGCTGAACTGATGAAAAAACTGGAGGATACTTCTGCATTTAAGTACTGCAGTATTTTCTCAGATATTCAGTAAAGTCATCCATGCAACCTGTGCATACTGTATTTATTACACAGCACAAAATTTTTCTGCTTTTACCATTTAAATAGACACAAAAATACATGCACAGTATTGACTGAACACCTGAACACTGGCAGTAACAATTCTTGATGGAATAGAAACACGCTATTACAGAACAGCAAACAAATTACCTCAGTTTTCAAACTACGGGAATGTGATGTGAAGGCATAGAGCAAAGAGCAGACCAAAGCTTTGAAGATTGCCAGATGTTTACTTGCTACTTCTACCACAAGCCTTCAGACAGAAATCAAGCACACGCCGCCCCAGTGCCACCATATGCCAAGGCCCCCTGACAGCAGTACCATATGGTTACAGCCTTTCTGTTTATTATCATGTTTAGCCAGCCAGACGATAGAAAAACATTCTTTATTATGACACTGATTAAATTATTAGATATCTCGATACCAATGAAATGCCCATAAGGATTGACCTGAGGTTTCTTTTATATGAAGAGATTCTTTGAGGAAAACCGAAAACCGTGAATGGATGATAGGAGCAGCTGCTAGGAAAGAAGAGTACTCCAGTTAAATGCAGAGAACCAAGACTGAGTGCTGTCATGAACACTGCTTCATATCAATGTCACAAAAGACCTTTCTGGCCATCAGCAGTAATCCTTAAAACCCAAGAAGAATGCAGCTTTGTTTCTGGTTGCTTGAACTGACTCAGGCAATTTAACTTCAACCCAGCATCTCAAATGACATTATCCATCTAACTTTAATCTCATAATAGTAGTCAAAAGGGACAGAAAATTAAGATAAAAATGCAACATTTGAACATAAAATATAGTTCTACTTTCAAAATACTCCTGGCAATATTTCAGTGAAAGTTTGCCCGTGTCCAGCTTTGATTCATATTGAGCAGCAGAGCAGCTCTGTCAGCAGTTTAGAAACAGTGCTAAGTATGGAAAAAGGGACTCTCAATTCTTTTCTGAAAAGAGCTACTTCTGAATTAACATGGTTATCTACCCTTTCCACATCCCTTTTCTTCTCCCTAGTGTAAAATGTCCTCATAAAATAAATTGCAGTATGAACCCAACTGGGAGGAAGGCTTTCTTCAAGACCCAAAACAAACAGAACTGAATGGTGTGGGATGCTTTTATAGGGTTTAAATAATTCAGAAAGTTTCTTGTTTTGTTTTATTTTATTGTGTGTGGTTTTTTTTTCTTCGAGGAAGTAAAAGCTGTTTGTTTGGATGAAATTCACTACAGCATGGAAGGTAAGATGCAATGTCTACTTAGGCCCCACTAAAGGCCTCCAAATATGAAATAAAAGATGGAAGCTAGTCTTCTCGTTCTAATACCAGAAGTAGTGAAGCAAGGTGAAGAATCTCTTACTGGCTTTCAAGGCATGGAATAGATCCACAATTATCATGCTCCTGTGTTGCAGGACCACACCACCTCATCTCTCACTTGGAATCCACCCAACTCTCTATCCTTTCTTTATATTTTTAACTGAGATTTTTTTCCTTACTTACTCATATTAAACTCAGTTTCTAGCCAAATACAATCTGTGAAACAGATTTTCAACTGTGATCACATTGTAGGCCACTTTTTTTAAAAAAAAAGAGAAAACCTGGAGCCACCTTTCCTACTAATCTCCCAATATAAACATATTTTCCTGTGGAAACTGGCATACTTGATTGCATAAAAAATAGTATTAGAATGGTGTGAAGGGAGCTAAATGAAAATAGGCTGTGTTCATGGAGGGTACCCTTCTTGTTATAATCCATCCCTGCTATAGACATATATTTTTTTCCCTCTTTCCTTGGTTAAGGAGTTTTACCTTAACACTTACATCATCATTTACAGACCCACAACTTCTACGTTTGTCCTCTCCTGACATTCCCAAAAATTGAATACAGTTAACTACTTGGCAAGTAATTCTAATACTGAGAAAATCTGAATGAGGTCAAAGAAATATTCAAATTTAAAAACATCTTTTTCCAAAATATTTTTCGAATCATGAACGGAGCACAAGAGATTTCAGCATTGCTCGTTTGCTAACAGCAAAGGCCTCTGTATGGATCACCTGGAAGAATTCTATGAACCAAGAGGTAGAACACTGGATACTACCTCAAAAGAACACAGCACATAAATTGAACTCCCTCATCTGCAACAACTGGATACTGTCATGTAGAATGCTCAAAGTCTAAAGTTCTCTGAATAACAGCTATTTTACTTTATATACAGAAACTGTATCATACTGTCTATTAAATATATATATATATTTTAAAGAATATTAAGCTTGTTGCACTAACAACACTAACAACCACTGAAAGACAATACAAAAACCTGGCTCTGCTGAAGGACAGCTTCTCACCCATGTAATACTTCTTCCCCATGGAATGAGGAAACAAGTATGGAAGCTTTAAGCCAGTCAGAAATGCACTCAAAAATAATTCAGTAATTCAAAATTTCCCATCTGTCGTATCACCACTGGACTAGACTAAACCTTTTTCCCAGCAGACCATCTGTGACAACAAGTTACTGTCCACTGATAACAACAATGAGCCAGAAAAAATATGCAATTAACCAACTGAGTAATTATGGATTTTATTTGGTATACTTAAATTGTTAAGCAAAAAAAAAAAAAAAAAAAAAAAATTTCCCCACTTCCAACTACTGCCCCTAAAACCAGAACGAATACACTCAAAAACCTATCTAAAACAAAGCAAGGTTTTGTGAAGAGCCAATAGAAACAAAACACTTCACATACAAATTGAGTTTAAATAGAGATACTGGAGAGCCACATCATTTACTTTTCCATGTCCTTATCCTACAAGTCTTTGTACACTCACTCATACAAAGCCTAAGTGATTCTCCAGGGTATTGCTTGATATTGCTTTCATTAGCTCTTTTCCAAGAAAAGGAATTTATTCTAGCTTGTACTTCAAGTGTGTGTGCTCTAGCAGCTTAAAACCCACTTGCAAATCCATTAAACCCAATGGGACTTTTCACTTGCATTAAGCGAAGCTTATGCATAAACAGATGCAGAATTGGAACTCTAATGGCTTTATATTGTCTTCATCAAGGTAGAATTTCATGTTTTATATCATCTTCTCCTTCTAGAGCAATATCAATTCTTTATTTTTTAGTATGCTTTTTGATTTTAGGTCCATCCTATGATGCTGGAGCATTTTTTGGTTCCTGAAATAGAAGGGTCTTTGTTCAAAATACCTGATATTCTTAATGGTGTGGTATTAATTTCCCCTGTGGATCACATTTCTAATTTTTACCCACTGTTTTAGGTTGTTAACTCATCCTCAGTGATGCAATTATAGATGGACACTGACATTTCTTTCAAAACAAACTGCTCCAAGTGATCCAGGGTAGTGTGGATCATATGAGTTGACATATTTGGCAAAGCAGAGTAAATCGTGTAGAATTTGGTGTTACTGCAGCTTGTCCACTCCCAATACCTTAACTATATCATTCTGTTACTCACACTGAACATTTATGTCTGAGATAATAGAGATTAAAACAGAACAATTAGGTAAAGGTTTAAAGCGTATTTTGACACATAAATCCCACAAAAAGTACAGGAATTGAAATGCAGCTTAAGAATTAGTGAATACATGTGGGAATGAGAAGGGATAAATTCCCCAGAGAAGGATAATCAGATGCCTGTGCACAAGAACACTGATCCCAACTCAGAAGTGTAAAATAGTCTTACATCCCAACAACAAATCTGCAAAAGTATTTCGGCACCTACCTCCCATTGTCATAAATAGGACTGAGTCAGTTCAGTAACATTAAACATCTGGGTTTAATCCTAGTTTTAAAGACACTAATGTGTAGTTTTAAAAGACATTAGCTGCTGATAAACGCCAAGGGGCATTTTCAAAAGTCTCTGTGTACTGATTTCCAAATGAAAACTCCATTAATTTCTATTTGTGTGATTAGAAACATTGGAAAATCTAGTCTGAACTTGTGAAATGGGGATGTCAATATACCAGTTAAACTAAATTTCACCCAAACATTAAGGGATGCAATAACCAGTGAAGGGAGAGAAGCAGGAAACCATAACAATAGTGAAGATCTTTTTTTCTCAGCCTTTCAGTACCTAAAGGGAACCTATAAACAGGAGGGGAATCAACTCTTTGAAAGTGTAGATAACAGCAGAACAAGGAGAAATGGTTTTAAGTTGAAGGAGGAAAGATTTGGGTTGGATGTCAGGGGGAAGTTCTTTACAGGGAGAGTGGTGAGGTGCTGGAACAGCCTGCCCAGAGAGCTTGTGGATGCCCTATCCCTGGAGGTGTTCAAGGCCAGGTTGGATGGAGCCCTGGGCAGCCTGGTCTAACATTAAATGGGGAGGTTGGTGGCCCTGCATGCGGGCGGGGGGTTGGAGCTTCATGTTCCTTGAGGTCCCATCCAATCCGGGCCATTCTGTGATTCTGTGATTTCTGCAGGGACTCCTGGAAGTTTAACACATTTTATTGATTTTTATCAAATGGTTAAGTATGCTCTGTGATTTCATGTTTGCAAATATCTTTTCCAAACGTAGCATCCTCAGTAACCTCCAGAGAAGCAGTTGAAAACAGTTACACTAACCTTCGCACAAGTGAGAACTGGATTTGGTCTTTAGACATTGGAAGAGCTAAGGTAGAGAAGTTTCCTATTACTGAGAAACTATTTGGAGGAATGACTGCAACATGCAGAATTCATGCATTCAAACATAACCACCAATATGTTTTCACAGAAAATGTTTAAAACATCGTTTAATATTCACAGTTCTGGAAGCCATTCACTTCTCTATAAATTGATTATTTTTGGCAAACAAGCATTTTATATGTGCCAAAGTAATTTCTTTTTTTGAAAGTAAATTAAAGCCAATGTACAGAAGCATTATGTCAGGACTAATTTCTAAAAGAGAGATAATTAGATATCACTGCACTGCATTTTTTTTGTGAGGCATTCAATTTGTATCTTTTTAAAATTGTATTCAGCTGAGGAAATGTTTTGGTTTTTTTTTTAAACAAATTGATTTATCTACACTGTCACTGCAGTGTTACATATTCCCCCTTTGGAATTGTGGAAATTGGGCACAAAGAAAACTATTTCTCTGAAACCAACCATGACATCTTATGGCAGAGCCAGAAAAATCTGGAATCCTGAAACTTATTTCATGATCTCAACCACAAGATCATCACTGCTTTCTGTTCATCACTTAAGATAAGATGTTCAAACTACCTCAACAGTTTAGGCTTTTACTTGGCTTTGTACCCAAAGTCACCTAAGAATTTTTCTAATTCTCATGCATAATTTACAATAGGAGCATGCTACTCCTGCTTCTTAGACAATAATAAAGGCGCTAATAGTAAAATAGTATTTGATAATCTACTTTATAGGACTGCATGAACTTTACAATGACTTTTTGTACAAAGGCTGCTCAGGAAACAATGCCTCCTGTCTGATTATGTTGGCTTGAAACACCAGAGGCAGATGCTGGTGGTATGGTAGTAGAGGTTGAACCTTATGGCCAACATTCCATTCCACGTTGTTGCTGTGTGACAGATGGCAGCAGAGGGGCAGTCTGACAGAATGGTGTCTGACATGGAAGTGTGTGTGGAGCAAAGGTGTGTCATGGAATTCCTCCCTGTGGAAAAAATTCCACCCATTGACATTCACCAACGCTTGCTGAATGTTTATGGAGACCGAACAGTGGATGTGAGCACAGTGAGGCAGTGCTTGGTGCATTTCAGCAGTGGCAACAGCGGCACTGGAGCACCTCCACTGCTGCAGATTTAGAAGAGTGCGGCATGCAGGCTCTCATTCATCACTGGTGAAAATACATAGCTAATGATGGTGACTCTGTTGTGTTTTGCAACTGAGAATTCGCTCTATCAAACAGTATAGTTGTACTCTTTGCATCTGTGGTAGTTTCCATGGAAATAAATAAAAGGCATTACTTTTGGAGCAAACAGATGCAGCGAACCTCACTGACACTTGAAGTAAAAAGTTAGAGCTTGGATAATCAACATCTTTGTATAGTTCTTACAGCACTTCTACGGAAGTCTAATACAAGCACTGCCCAGCTGACAGAGGGCCATCAGTTGCTTCTGACTGTAATCAAACTTTTTCATAACTTTATGGAGTTCATTTTGTAACTTTATGGAATCCATTGCTTCATGTAATTGAGAATTGCTCAAGTAGCAAAATTAAAAAAAAAAATTGTCAGTAACACCACTGTTCCTAGAGTAACAGAAAAATTTTCTCAACTGCCCTGATGCATAAACACTTCCATTCCTTACAATTTTAATATTCATCAACAGATGTTATAAGTAAGCAAAAAGTGCAGGCTGCACCAGCATGGTAACATACCAGCTCTACACTGCTCTATACCATGATAACAGTTGAAAATTTTTGCAAACTCTCCTCAACAACAACGGGACTTGTATACAGATTTTGATAATCAGAAAATGAAAATCATAGAATCTTAGAACGGCCTGAGTTGAAGAGGACCACAATGATCACCTAGCTTCAACCCCCTGCTGTGTGCAGGGTCACCAACCAGCAGATCAGGCTGCCAGAGCCACATCCAGCCTGGCCTTGAATGCCTCCAGGGATGGGGCATCCACCCTTGGGCAACCTGTTCCAGTGCATCACTACCCTATGAATTAAAATCTTCCTCCTAATATCTAGCCTAAATCTCCCCTGCCTCAGTTAGAAACCATTTCCCCTTGTCCTGTCATGATCCACTCTTGCAAACAGTCATTCCCCCTCCAAAATGTCTTTCAGTATGTTTTATTTGGGTGCTGCTATGTCAGTATTCCTCAAAAGTAGCAAATTATCACCCAAGATTTTGATGTTAAATATTTCAAGATGATCACTGCTAACATGAAGTGGGGAAAGGACAAAATGAGATTGAGGGAATCAGAGTCTTGCTTCTGAGAACCCTGCTGGGGAAATGTATCCTTAAAGATCCTGTTCTACTCACCCACTCACGCTATTAACGCTGTTCCACGCAGCCTGCTTTGGCAAAAAAAAAAACAAAAACAAAAACCAAGTTTTCCTCTAAAACTCCCATTCAAATGATAAAACAAGTGCAAAACATCTCGTCTGCTTTGTAGCATTTTCTAGCTATTTATTTCAGCCTAAGACATCACCTCAGTGCAGGAGAATTTTATACCAAAGTTCTCTTTTTTATGTGTAATAATGGAAATAATATCCATGAATGAGTCAAAATGATCCTGAATTACTTTTCCAAGTTCATGTGATAGTCCCAATGGTCTGAAAAGCAGTAGGATAAGTCTTTATACAGCACTATCTAAAGTCCAAATAAGGATTATCTCAGTCCTTGATTAAAACTCAGTCATTTATTTGTAAAACACCATATATTGTTTTTTCTGATAAGACAGCAGCTATCTCATAGAATAAGAACAAAGTAGAGTTTCCTGCAATAGCCTAGAATTTATTTCATAATTATAATGTCAAAAACTGAGCAGAATTTCAGTCATTTGCTCCTTAATGAACCAACTTCACTTGAGCTTCTAATTAATCACTGTCAACAAACAGACTATGTGAAATGAAAATAAATGTTCTATTCTTCTATGTAATCACAGCAGATTGAAACAAAAAATTTCCTTACAAACATGAACTTGCCCTACAATGCTTCAGTTTAGCTGTATGATCAAAAGTAATAATAATTAAATACTAAATGCCTTATTTCTTATTTTTACACAGGAGAATCTTTATGGATTTTGCAGAGTTCAGGCATCTAGAAGACTGCTCCTCAATTCTCTATAAAATTATTGTGCAAACCAATTTCTGACACCTGGTTTATAGGCAGTTGTTACACTCCATGCTTAGGAAAGCAACCTCCAGAGATATAAGTGTGCCCAAAGCAAAGAAAAACTATAATTACTTCTGTGCCCTCAGCTGTATCAGAATGCATCTCTGCAGGTTTAAAATTCATGAGAAGAAAGATCAGAAGAACAATCTGCAGCCTGAAGTCATTTCTCAGCTGGGAATTTCCTGGAAAACCGTACTACTCCTTGCACATGAAAATAACAAAAACTTGTATATATACACGGACAGATGCAAAGGGCTCGGAACACTGTGCAAAAGGGACTTACAGGAACCTCCGAATATTAGATGAGTTTAAATTAAATAGCACTTATTACAGTCTGACCTCTACAGATAGCTATAATCCTACGGGTAAAGCTTAAATCCAGGAAACAGGAAATTCCCTTATTTCCTACCCTGAGTCTGAACCTTCCTAGCTCTGTGATTGATTTTTCACCTTTTGAACATATGCTCTGCCTGTCACTACGTCCAGTAGGAGAACTCCAAGTGGAAGACTGTAAGAATGGTCCAGTTTTGTCCCTTTCTTGCCGTTATCAAAAAAAGTATCAAAATGCAATGTTTAATAAAGCCTACATTTAATGAAGCAGGCACCTTACAGCCAGGCGTTCCCCAGCAGAATATGTTATAGCAGCTGGTGTAATTTGCTGCCCAGGATGAACTTTTAGGGCCTGCCTATTTCAGGCTTTACAGTCCCCTTAGTTTGTTAGTGAAGTTAGTACAGTGGCATATGGGTTACCATGAAGGATATGGTAACAGAATAACACTGCTTACCAGATCAGGCTTTTCAATAAGTGATTAGCCTGTACCATGCGGCTGGGTTTACACAGACCCACCAACACAACTGGCTTGCAGTGGCAGGAGTATATAGTAGATTATTTCCATCAGGGGCTTTTAAACAATTGGGTACCTCCTTGCTACTTGGTTTTGAAAATCCTCAGTTGCAAAAATCTTCGGGTGAACTCAGATTGCTTGACAGTTAAATACTTATACTCTAATAAAAATGTTGATACTTGTTGGGACTTAGCACAATTATCACAAAATTCAAAATAGTAAATACATAAATAAGTTGTTAGATAAACATATCCTCTATGAAATGAGGACCTATGAGATCTGGTTTAGTAGTTTGTGGTGGCAGTGGTAATGGGTGGATAGTTGGACTAGATGATCTTGTAGGTCCTTTCCAACCTTGTGATTCCATGATTCTAAATACATTTGCCATGCACTCTACTGTCATAGATACTTAAATATGGGATGCTTTTCTTCCCCTACAGCAATAAATAAAAAAGTAAATAAAATCTCCCATGTTTGATGGTTTATCACTGGCAAGAGAATGGAGAAAATTTTTTTTTTTCTCTCCTAACAAAAAAAAAAAAAAGTTTTTCTTCTTTAAGTTGTACTTTGCTGTGCTTACGTGTTGCTGACAAGACATACAGAGTATGTAGATAGGATTATGCACTACTCAGTCTGTGTTACTTGATGGAAAATGTGGTGGTTAACTCATTCATGGATAATCTCCACTACTAAATTATTTTCCTGCTATTTAGTGTGGCTAGATCTATAATATTTTTTATTTAGACAGTCAAGAGATGTGTCAGGTGTTGAAAGGATACCTGAGGCTCCTTGAGATGGAGAACTCTGTGACAGGTAAATAAACCACTCTGATTAACAGTGGATAAAAAATTTTAAGGAGGAACCTCAAGTAAATCCCCATATTCTTTCTTCATATCAATAGATTTGATAGTTTTACAGCAGAATGTGACCCAATAGTCAAGGGATGTTGGATTTTAATAATTTTTATTCAAACAAAAAGAAACAGGGCAAAAGAGAAAAGTGAAAAGAACTAAAACTGGGAAAGGGAAGGAAAGGATCGAATACTTAATTCAGTCACCTGCTCATCAATACCTTATTAAATGATAGCACTGTGCAAGTTATATTGATTTCTACTAGGAGTTTTTTTGCTGTTTTGATTTCTTTATTTTTGAGAATCAAAGAATGATGGTGTCACTAGGGTTGGAAAAGAACTCCAAGATCACCTAGTTTACCATCCACCTGCCATATACTTCAGGCTAACGATGAGAAACAAAGCTTAATTTGAAGAACACTGAACTGAGGGACTACACTGTCAAGCAGGAGTGGAAAATGGAATGGAGTGATGAGAGACAAAAGTCTCAGATGACAGCGTAACATTTCTTATGATGCTTCAAATCTTCTCAAATTCTGATTTGGATATCTTGCATATTCTTAGAAAAATCAAGCTGACGCTATAATTACTAATAGTGTTAGAAGTTTTTGCTGATAAACACATTTTGATCCTTAGAACCATTTGTTGGTACTTTTTCTAACAAAAAATGTCAAATGTGCTCAGTGCAAAGTAATGAGACACCGTTCTCACAACGAAGTCTGGGTAAAGGACAAGAAAGAAGTCACCATAATGGATGTGACATAGTGTGAGGGCTGAGCATGACGAGATCCTAAAGCTAAAGTGAAGGAGGACACAATATAAACACAATCTAGTTGTTTTTGGAGGAAAGCCCAGTGAAGGAGATGAGCAGAAAGGAATGTGTCTCAGCAAAAAAGGACTCTATGTCCAAGGTCATCCTGTTTTTCAACTAAGCCCCAAGAAATACCTAACGATGATACAACACAGCTATAACAAATCTGCTATATACATCATATACGGAAATCTCACAGAAACAGATATGTTACAAAAACCCAAATGCTTCAATAAACTGTGCTACACAACCATAGTTTATATATGAATCTATGTTATTTAACATATGTCACTCTGTATTGTAACATTAAACTAATAATCAGTAGTCTTTTATTGAAGGGTATCATTACAAAAAAAAAGAGCTACTTCACAATTTTGTGCTGCAGGCAATAAAGCATCACTTCTACAGAAGAAAACCCTAAAGCAACAGAAATTACTGACATCAAATGTGACAATTCCTGAACAAGAGTTATAATTAACAGAGTGCTGCCTTCTAGGTCTCTTTCCTCAGGCCTTTCAGGCGTTCTCAGTTGTGGTGCACAGGGACAAAGACTTTGAATTCTGTGTCTGTATTATTTTAACATCCTGATTCAAACACTGAAAAATCTTACCTCATAAGTAGTATCTAGCTGTACTCTTACTTCAGTGAAGGACTTCTCTCTGTAGCTGACTGAAAATTTTGATAATAAAAAGCAAGCAAACAAAAAAATAAATATTGGTAAGCTACAAAAATGAAGTTTTACTTTTCTTGCAGATACAAGCCTGTTGTTAAATTCAGGACCAGGTATTAAATCTGCTACATCTAATGCCAAGATCTCCAGTGTATTTTAATTTGAAAATTTAATAAAAGTACCAGTCCAAATTAAGTTGTAATGGCGTTCATCATCAAACATCTCAACAGCAAGGATACAGAGACACCCGAAAACCCACATTTACATGTCAAGACCAAACAGCAACGTACATGATCTACCTTTTAGGAGGAAGACTGGGATAGCTGTTCAAATTATTTGACTGAAATATCTTTTTTATTTACAAAATACAGAGCTACCCACCTTAAATCTCAACAGTATTAGTTACCATCTGAACTGAGCTAACAAACAGGGAGGTATGTTCTCTGCATTTTTCACCTATTCGAAGGCAGAAACAGCAACATGCACCATTTTAGACTCAGGCAAAGAAATGGAGGGGAAAAGACACTAGGACAAAGCAGCATGATATGCAGAACTAAAAGCAGTCTCTGTTCTCCACATCTTCTTTCATCCATGTTGAGATATGATACTAACAAAAAGGCTAAACATGGCAACTTATCTCTGTGTGGCTAAAGCAGCACCAGGTAAATAAGAGAAGAAAGAGAAAGTGATTTAGGCCTACCTTTTGGTAGTGTACATCACAATGAATGATCAGTAAACTTATGCTGCCTTCAGTATTGATGAAGGGCTGTGAAAAGCTAGGAAATGCTACTCTCTCAGCTTGTTGTCAGAGGAACTTTAGTAGATGCTGTCTGAGATTGCAGTGACACCCACTGCACAGAGACTGCACAGCCACAACCAGGTAACAGATCCCCATCACCAGCAGCGTTAGCTCAGTGAGCTCACTGTCTCATCCAAAGCTTTTTTTGTATTTTTTTTTTCTTCACAGTCTGCTTTGGATATCATCAGCTAAGATCATTTAAAGCAACCTAGTATGTAGTAATTTCCTTTATCTGCAGGGTGAATAAATAAATAAACTCTATTTATAATTCTTGGTGAAACACAGGGGGCTTGGCTTTTTGTGCTTCTATTTCAATCAGAACCCTGTGATGCAGTTTTTCAATTCTGTAATGCTTTATACTGATCTGGTATCTCACGTTTGTTCTTAGAAGGAAGGAAGTAAACAGAAGAAAGAAGGGAGGAAAAAAAAGAAAAGGAAAGAAGAAAACAGAGAAAAGGGAAGAAACACCCTCAACTGCTATCACCTCAATCTAACAAGTATTTTATGTAAGAACTCACTATTACCATTGCTACCGGGCAGTCTACAAGTGATGTTCTAGCAACTGTAGCCGACTTTTTCACCTTCACATATTTTCATTTTGCTCAAAGGTAATACAATCATTCAGATGAGGAATAACAATAAGAAGGGGGTTATACTGCTCTCCAATGGAACACCCTCTGCAAAATAAATAGATGCTTCCCCGAGTTTTAACCCCGCTGGATTCCCCTAAAACGGACCAACGCTGGGAAATACTCAAACATAATGTAAGTATACAGGGCTCATCCTTTATCTGTGCCTTACTCCTTTACGAAGAAAGTACAAGAGTTCAGAACAGAGTCCATCCTGAATCTCAAAGGAGTTAACTCCTAGC
This sequence comes from Tympanuchus pallidicinctus, assembly GCF_026119805.1. Classification (NCBI taxonomy): domain Eukaryota; kingdom Metazoa; phylum Chordata; class Aves; order Galliformes; family Phasianidae; genus Tympanuchus; species Tympanuchus pallidicinctus. The sequence continues at coordinate 25,601,782 of NW_026294802.1, forward strand.
TTTTATGTCAGAATGGATCTTGTCTCATGTTTTACACCAGAGGGAGACACTATGCCAAATTTAAATTAAGAACAAAAGTCCCAGTAATGGTGCATCACTTGTGGTTTTGGCAGTGGTAAAACAAACCCGATAGCCTCAAAGGAAACATACCTTTTATGAAAACCAAATATAGACCACAATTGGCATACAGAAAACTGCATGGACAAATAAAACTGCTGGATAAACAAATCAAAATTACACAGGAAGCTGACACCCATTCTTTTCAGTGGAAAACCAAAGATAAGAATGAGTCATATATTTTACATTTTTGGACAAAACAAACTTCCATCTGTCTAGCAGTATATGATTTATGTTTTCAAAGTCTAATATTTCCAATATTATTCCTAAATAACCAACCAAATTATCAGGAAGATGAATCATTTAAAACAGTTGAAGTCATGGAATAGCTGACTGCTTTGCAAATAGCAGGGAAATGGCTGTCCTTGAACTGTAGTCTGTGTTTTAGATCAAATAATTAGAGTATATAGAGAAAGTGGGAAGAAGCAAGAGTGAAGAAGAGACAGGGAGAGAAAGAAGGGAAAGGAGAGAGAGTGAGAGGGAGGAAGAAAAGGAGAGGAAAAAAGAGAGAGAGGGATGAAGAGAGGAAAGAGGAGATAAGGAAGGGAGGAAGAAGGAGGAGGGAGGAAGGAAGCCCCAAGCACATTAGATGCTGAGTTTGTTCTTACGATAGTAGTAACAATTCTAAATGCAATTGCATTTTCCAGAGTTTTGTTTTTCTTCCTAGCTTATTTTGCATTTAAGTTGCCATTTCTAAATATTGGTACTCACTTACTAAAATAAAATGTAATCAAAAATTAAATTCAATAATGATACGAAAGTCAGTACTATGAGCCAGGCCAGGAAAAGGGAAACAGTCCAACCCAACTTACTAAGAGCTTTTATACCTCTGACGACCCCATCACATTTTGCAGTAGCCTCTTTTATGTATTCTCAACACCTGTTATCCCTGTTGTCTCCCCCATCCCTTTGCCAGAGGTTATCACACCTGTAGAACAGAAACAAACTGCAGGTGTATCTTGGCTACTCTAGTTCACAGGTCACTGCAGCAGCTGAATCATAAGTGAAAGGGGGAAATGTGTGGCAGTGGATTGTGACAGAAGGATAGCAGTTTTTCACAGCTCTGCCATAAACTTAGCAATGCCCGTGGGGACAGAAGCATATTACGTCTGTTTGAGTTGTAAGAGGGCAATATTGCTTCCACAAATGATTTCTCATGAGTCATCTCCTACATGCCCAGTATTATCACTTTTCCTTTCAGGAGATGATTCTTGATCCTTCCTTCCTCACATAGGAAAAAAAGAAAACCTATTCAGATTACTTGGAAATTTTGTCACATTAAAATGTACGCTGGACAAATTCTAATGGGAGAATCACCACTTTAAAAACTTAGCTGACATTTCACTTTTAAAGAGAACACGAATTAGATTGTATCTCATCCGTATTTACAATTCCTATGCTCTTCTCTACTTCAGTAACCTCAAGGCTACATAGAAGATTTTACTAACGTGGCAGATTCTTCTCACTGAAGTACAGTATGTCTTAAAATATATTCCTGTATATTTAAGTTAGGATTGACTTAAATAAACCTCTACTCATCTAGCAATATGTTGATGCTATGTTTCACTGAAATGTGCTGAGTAGCCATGGTGATTTGACAAAGGTATAAACAAAAGCAGGTGAGATTTATCTGCAAACAGAGCATACAGAGCCAAAGCAATTTAATCAGTGTATTCCTTGAGGCACAAACAAATCATGTCTACCCATTCTCCATCACACAGGGAATGATAGCTACATGTATTTTGCTTTTGAGTAAATAAGAAAAGTGCAATTACATAACATACAGAGCTACAAAATAAAATAGAGATACTTTACTTTAAAACTTATTTGTGATAGAAGTTCTGTCACCTTTTAATAAGGGAAGTATGATTCATAGTAGCTGAGACTGTCAGTCTCAGCTGAACATGTGAGTAATAGTATATTGTGGTAGGAAATGGGCTACGTAAGATTTCTGTACTCTAGGAAGCAGAAATAAATGCAATGATTCATAACATTTTGTACACTGCAGTGAGCATTCATACATCAAAGTTCTCTATCACTGCTTTAGCAACAAAGCAGGACAGAAGAAATCAGCAGCAGCTCCTGAAGATTATAGAATAGCTCAGGAGGAGAAACAGCCCAAAAGATTTTTAAAAAGCCTTGACATAAATGCTTGTTCTGCAACTTCAGCAGTGGAAGAAGGAAAAAGAGAGTCTAAGTGTCTCATTTCCTTTTCATTCTCCAAATCCATCAGTACCATAATGATACCACACTAGTCCCCTCAGTCCACAGAGAAACTGCCCACCCATCTCCCACTCTGAGCACAAGGGACTCCCACACAGCCAGCCCTTGCCACAGACTCCTGTGTAGCCACAAAAATATCCCATGTATAGCCCATAAACATGATGGCCTCATCCCATTTCTGATCTACCCAGCCCATCACAGGCACTTTGATCTGCATGTACCACACTGGACCGACTGAGTGCTGCAGTATGCCCAGAGCCATGCTGACTCGTAAAGCCCCACACTGCTGCATCTGTTCTGGCTGCCTCCCTTCCTACATCACTGGGTATGGCAGAAGCACCCCCTACCAGGCTGCAGGGCCAATTCTCCCATTGGAGAAGATAGGAATTGATGTAAGAAAATCTCTCAGCCAAACACAACCACCTTCCCAGACAACAGATAGTAGCAAATGAAATAAGCTAACCAAACACAGAGTACTAAACATGTTTTGTATATGGCTACTTTATTAAGCCAGAAATCATTTTCTGAAACATAAAATAACCACAGTCATCTGTATTCATCCGCTCTTAAGATTTGCCTGTATTCTTGTGCTTCTGGGGAAGTTTTCTTTTCTTTCTTCTTGCAATATTTGAGGATCATGCCAAGAATTAAGATGGCACTGTATTCATTAGCAATAACAAACAAAGGATTTTGGTAGATTTATTTTTAATTAACATAAAAAGAATGGAAGTCCTGCATCTTCAAGGGTAAGTATAGCCACAGTCACGCTTCTTGAGGACAGTCTGCTCAGCCAGGCCTAGGACAGGTGCAGACCTCATAGTAGGAGCACATGGTGGCTCCTCTTCCATGAGTTATCAGCCTGACCATGCATACTGACCACAATTAGCTTTAAACAGGCACCTTAGAACAACGAAAACTGGAGGTCAGTTCAAGCTTTCACAGTACATCAAACGTCTGTGCTATGGTAACTCATTTTGCAAATGTTTGTGCCCAAAAGTATCCATTTACTGCTAAGCAAAATATCAGTGCAGGGCTGGATCAAAACTGCACACACAATGGAAACCACTCAGTTGTTCTCTGTTTGACATTTACAGTTAATATTTATTGTAAAAATGGCTCAAGTTTTTACACCAGGTATAAAAAAAACCTGAACTTCCAATGAGCAATTAAGCACCCAACCCCAGTGCCTCCAAGACAATTACCTTTGTGTTTAATCTGGACATGCAGAAAATCACCTAATCTCCTACATATCTATTAAAAAAAAAAAAGTTTATGCAGAGAATTATTACTCAAGTCAATATCCAAATACAACTAGAAGCTCTCTTCTCTCTCCACTGTCAGGTGGCTCTATCACAAGGGCAAATATAGAGCTCATCTAAGATGAGAGGCAGATAGGACAGTATACAATTTTATTAGCTAACACACACAATATGTATCTAAATACTTGTGGGAACTCTCCCACTTCCTCCTCTGGAACTTGCTCCATTTGGAAATTTTATACCCATTTCTGTATTACAGTCATTCCATTCTACTCATGGGACCTGTGAATTTTGAATTATTGCTACAAAATAGGAAAACATTAGCAGAACAAAGTGACCAGTTCTTCTGATAGTGCAACCTTCACATCAGTTGTCTTCCTCAAGGCTGCTCACTACTCTGGACACTTGTATTTATATTCTGAGACAAGAAAATTGATGCCTGAAGCCAGAAGAGGATATCAGACAGAAGAAACCTCTCCCTGCCCTCTTCTCTATTGCATTTAAGTCCCAGATAGCTTTCATACTCTTCTGAAGATTATTTGTTTAGGTACTTGTACATGAATTAAAGAAGTGAAAACTCAGGGTAACGATTAATTCTACTGAGGTCAACAGCCTAGGAAAAGGAGTCTTTACTGCTGCCATCACGTTTTTACTTTTGTGCCAGCACCTTGGAGGGGGTCAGGTGCAGTGTACATATAAAATGTGTTTCTCTCTGAACTGGAATTTGAAAATGTATTTTACATAACATTTTACAGTTTGGGATTATAAATGTTTTCCGATCTTACAGTTGAAAGTGTAACTGATGACACTTTTATCAATGGTTGTGAAATTCAAACAATTCTATGAGAGAAAAGCTGATGTGAGACATGCAGCACCAGTACCTGAATCTCCTTTTACAAAACATTGTACTAAAATAGTTCTTTGTGTTACTGTTCGGAAAATGATGCGTATATAGACACATGCACACCAGCAACTGTAGCAACAAGCCACCAACAAAGGGGCAGATGCCACTTAGGGTCTCAAAGGTTAGGGTCTGAAAGGCCTCAGGTCTTACAGCAAATTCATTCAGAATACATACCTGAGAACACATTAATAAAGGAAAAAAGGTCAATAGCAATCTTTCTTACCATTCCTAGGCACACTACCAAGCCAAGGAGCAACTGTGCATTCTCCAGCAATATTTCTGTAACTTATTACAAATTCTTTTATTTTTCAAGTCATACAGAGAAAAAGCACTTTGGTTTTCAGGCTGTATGCTTCATCGATGATAGAACTGAAAATTCACTCTCAAGCCTACACTGAACATTAAAACAGAGGAGGGAGAATGAAGGAGGAATATAATGGGCAGCCTGCCACACCCAAGTCATCCTGTGTAATATAGTATGCATACATATATCCTTCATCACATTTGGCTTGTAAACTAATTGCCAATTTTCTTAGTTTTTCATCGACTCCTCCCACTGGGATCTAGACAGCGTGTTAAGAGTTAACAGATGCAGCTGATTTTAGCATGTTTATATTCTTTCAAAGATAGGACTGTTGGTGTTTGTTTCTGTTTAAAGAAGACAACTAGATATTTCTATAAAGGTGGATAAGGTGCATACAACATTCTTGTCATGTCAACCTTGAGGGAGACTCTTAAAATTACAGGCACACGCCAAATTCCTTTTAGAACCGCAGAGGAAGGCAGCATGGCTGCTTCTTCCACTCTCCTTTGAATTGTCACTACTCTGTGCCAGCCTTGACATTTACCAGATGGAGTCAGATTTGTTTCATGCACACTCATAAGCAGAGGCAGGCTTCAGCTAAACCAATATTCTTCCTTTCCAAATATTGGCATTAACACCTTAGTTATAAGTACGAGGTATGTAAATATAAGCATGAACTAAAAAGAGAAATCTGAAGCTTCTCTGCAGCCAAGCAACACTGTTAGAGCTTTCTTGTGTGCAAGGGGATACGCAGTGATTTGTAATATTTAAAGACTTCATTTAAAAGTCTTTAATCAAAAAGCTATTGCAATAAAAATGACAGAAGTGATGGTGTTAGCAGGTATATGACTACATTTTTAATAATTGTTTCAAACTATGACCAGAATTAGCGATTACATCCACTCAAACTGTACATCTATTTTATGCTGAGAAAAAAGAAAGGAGGAAGGGAGGGGTGGAAGGTTGAAGAAAACACCCAAACACTTACTAGCCTTATGTACTTACTAAGTACTTAACAGTTATTTCAACAACAACAAATTTGCTTGATATCTTGTGTATTGTATGCATGTAAATAAAACATACGCTATTTGGTACCATACTATTTCTTCCAACAATATTTTAAGTGAGACTCCTGAAATATCTTGCTGAATTTATTTGACTTTCCACAGCTACTGTGTGAGTCAAGAAAAGCACTGAACTCCATTCGGATCAGTACATATATTGGAGCTTGTCCCAAGGAAGGTATGACTTAGATATTTAAGCAAGGCAATTAGATCACTCATTTGTTTAAAGCTACAGAATTAAATAGTTTTTACGTTTGGTTCTTCAATTAATTTCCCTTGGTTTTCCATATTTGAAACAAAAATCAAAAAAAAAAAAAAAAAAAAAAGGAAATAGATCTAAGGAATCAGGATGCCCTATCTTCAAGCCCACTTTAGAGAAGGATGGCTTCCCTACACATTTTTTTTAGTGTAACTATTGTTGGTGGCATAGAAAAGGAGGTAATGCAAGTAATGAGTAATACTTGCATTAATCTGCATTAATGATGCAGAACCATGTATAAAGCTGTTGCTGAAACTCCCTTCTTCAATATCAGACTCTAAAACTCTTTGCTGTTACTTTGAATTACTAGTAATAAAACAGCTCCTTAATATAAAGCTAATAGTTAGAAAACTTCTTTGACGACATTATCTATTTCCATTAGATTTAAAATTTACTTCTCTGTAATAAATCAAGAAAAAGACAAGACAAGTCTTTATTTGTGCTGATAAAAATAGAAAGAAGTCATATTTTGCATGGCATGTCTATTGTCAATTGCTCACTAATTTGTTGTTGCTGGGATTTGTTTCAGAAAGCTGCAAAGGACCTAAAGTATATTTTAACATAACTTTTTAAAAGGGCACTGATAGCTTCTGCAAAGTAATGACATTTCAAAGATGCATCAGTAAAGTAACTACCCACAAAAATCACAGCAAATATACAAATCTCATCTTCCAGAAATATTGCCAGAGAATTCTACAGAGGAAAAAATAGAGACCTAAAAATGCTGGCAGTGGTGCAAGGGACTTAGTACTATTTCTGCTTTACATGCTCCCATCTCATCCCAAAAAAAGAATATGTTTTGAACATGAAATTGTTCTCCATTAAGTAAACAAAAAAAGCACACTGAAATTCTGAAAACGAGGCATAATAAATCGCAGAAATCACAGAAATCACAGAATTGTAGGCGTTATAAGGGACCTCTAGAGATGATTGAGTTCAACCCCTCTGCAAAGCAGGCTCCCTACAGCAGGCTGCACAGGCAGGCATCCCGTGAGAATCCACAACCTCCCGGGGCAGCCTGTTCAGTGCTCCATCACCCTCACTGTGAAGAAGTTCCTTCACGTACTGGTGTGGAACTTCCTATGCTCCAGTTTGTGGCCATTTCCCCTTGTCCTTGCATACGTGCAATATGAAGTAAGGAAAAGGGATCCCATAATTAACTGTGGGGACTTTTAATAGTTAAATATAATAAGCAATATCCAGGAAATGAAAATCATAGAATCATAGAATGGTCTGGGTTGAAAAGAACCACAATGATCATCTAGACCCCCCTGCTATGTGTAGCGTCACCAGTCACCAGACCAGGCTGCCCAGAGTCACATCCAGCCTGGACTTGAATGCCTCCAGGGGCATCCACAACCTCCTTGGGAAGCCTGTTCCAGTGCATCACCACCCTCTGTGTGAAAAACTTCCTCCCAATATCTAGCCTAAACCTCCCCTGCCTCAGTTAAAAAGTATTTCCTCTTGTCCAATCACTATCCACCCCAGCTGTTCCCCCTTCTGTTTATATGCTCCCTTCAAGTACTGGAAAGCAAGAAACATCTTACTGCTGTAGAAATGTAATTTAAGTATGACTAACTTCATCTCTTCTGTCCTTTTGTTCAGCCCATCTCTGCTTCTAGATTGCTGATCTCCATGCCTCTAACCAGCGGCTGGCAAGCAGGTCACTCTTTCCCACTTATAACAAGTCCCCATGTCCCATTACTACCAATCCCTTCTGCTCATTTCCAAAATCTTCCCTCCTGCAGACATTTTTGTATTTTGGCTTTTTTTTCCACTTTCATTTGTCTGCTCCTCCAGTGCATCATTCTTCATTCTTCGCTCAATCTGCTCTCTCATCTTATCTAGCCATTCTCCCTTGGCAGAGGAACAATGGGATAACTGCCAAGAATTCAGGAATTATGAGTTGTCTGATCTTGGATAATACTTTGTCCTACAAAACACTGAAATCCTGTTTCACCCACCCAGACTGAAAAATACACAGTCACTCTGGCACAGAGTTCGTGTGCAGCCTGAACACAAGTAGTTTTTTCAGAGAACATGTACTAGCCAAAAACAGTCCATAGAAGTCATTTCTGAACATGCCTGACCTCTAAAAATCTTTTAAGGCTTATTAACCTGCCAGACTTGCACAGATTTTCAGTAGGACAAAAATTCTGTGTTCAATACATGGCTATCATATTTTAAATTCCTTAAAATGAAACCACCAGGATTATTTTAGCAGTACGAAACAACATGATTTTTCCCTCATTTCTCAACTGTAACTTTTAGAAACATCTTCAGATATAAGATTTGCAAGCCAAATTTCATTCATATTATGCAGAATTTAGCTAAATTCTACCTCAATAGTTCTTAAGTGTTTCTTGAATTTCTGGATGTCTTGTGGCTTGATAACATGTAGAGCTACCTGCCTCACTGCTCTAATGAAGAGTTTTCTACCTTCAGTGTCTTGTCAGTTTTTCCTTTTTCACCCTATTCATTTGAAGTTTAAAAGAGAAGATATGCTGTTCCTCAGCAGGAAACACATTGAGCCAGCTATTAGATTTTTAGCAGGAATGTAAAGATGCTATGCTAGTTTCACACATTCATTTATCAATATCTGTAGTAGCAATAGCTGTAAGAGAAGAACACAAACATCACCAGCTAGAAAGCTGAAATCTCACTAGTTCACCATATATATGCCTTTCAGACTACTGCTCATAACAACCGCAAGTGAGATATTCTATTAAACAGAAACCCAACAAGAGAGTACAATCTAACAACAGCAACAAACACAGATGAAGAACATCTTTGTGTTTCCTGAATCCCAAAATATTTCACACTGGAACATACTACTGTACTGAAAGTTTAATAATTCTGTATCTATAAAGATTATTTAAAAACATTTCCACTTTCTGGGATATTTATGTGAAGAATATATCATCTCAATGTGAATTCTTCACTCATGTGAAGAATATATCATCTTCATCTCAAGTGAGATGAAGATCTTGAGATGAATATCTAAATAGGCAAGCAGAAAATGGGAAACTGAAAGGTGCTATATTTCAACACTAAGTCATGAATCAAGCTATTGAAAAACTAAATTGAACTGGATAAACATGCTGAGACTGCCACAAGGAGGAGATAGTGCATGAAATTACTCAGCTAAAAAATGCATGGATTTTATTCAGGTGGTTATCAAATTCGTAGAGCTTCCATCATGAAGAATCATTTACTGGTGAATGAAGGGAAATGAAAAAGACAATGTCCTCTACATTTGTTCTCATGGCCTACATTTGTTTTAAAATTTTACTAAATCACCAAATGACGGAGGTAGGAAGGGGCCTCTGTAGATGATCTGTTCCACTTCCCTGCCCAAAGCAGGATCACTTAGAGCACAGTTGTTCAGGGCCATGTGCAGCTGGAGTTTGAAGATCTCTGAGGATGAAGACTCCAGAATCACTTTGGACAACCTGTTCTATTGCTTGACAATGCTCACACTATAAAATGTGACTTTATATTTAAATGGAGTTAAAAGAAGTGCAAATGATGTGATTTGTAGTGGTTATTGATTGCATTTTGGACATCTCCTTATCTACCGTAAGTGAAAACTCTTAAAACAGCAGAATTTCAGACAATTACTGGACAAGGTCAAACGCTACTGTAGTTATATACTTAGATAGGATACCTGCACACAGCCAACACAATTAACAGCAAATCATCTTTTGGATTTGGTTCATACCAATAAAAATGAAAATTTTCTGAGTAAACTTTGTTCTGTTAAATGCAATTTCTTTTGAGCAGCAAAAATCCAACAGTTAGTTCCTCACTGGCAATAGTTTTCTCTTTCCTATGACTAGAATTGCTTGTAGCAATACAGTGAACCTCCAAGGTGTCATCCCAGTCTTTGTAGAAGTGAACTTAAAACTTTACATAACAGCAAAGAACAAACACACTGACACAAAAAATGCTAAGACTGTGGTAAATGGTAAGACATTTAAAAAAACCAAAACAACAAACGTGACTTTACTGCAGGGAGTGAATTTTACTGAATGCTGTGTATAAATAAAACAAGAGGGGGGCATTTTATAAACATCCAGGAAATACACTCTGGCTACACTTCATCCTTCTTTATCCAAAGGCAAATTAATTGGTCTATAATTAACTCTAAGTCCACATTTTCAGTTCAGTTTCTTGCTGCCTGCAGACTGTAATAGTGGCTGCTGCCCCTCAGTAGGCAAACTGCGTCAACATATTCTTATTTACAACTAGGCATGTCTGTAATTTTTCCCAGCATGCTGGCTAAATTAAAGCCAGCATGGACCCACAAGTTGCCATACTCCTATGGATGCAGATGCTCCTTCCAGAATAAGCCACGCTTAGTTCAGAAATTTCTGTGTGCAGGGAAAGCTGATGAAAACATTTTCTCTTCTAAAGCTTTCTCAGCTAAAAATATAGTTTAATTTAAATCAAAAATTTAAGGATGATATAATAGTTTTCCGAAAACATTTGATTTTAGTATAAGAAATGCAGCTTCATTTCACGTTTTCAGTTAAAATGCAAAATCATGGTATGGAAGGTAAATTCAAAATAACTAATTATATTCTTAATGAAAAATGAGTCAAACTGAGTGATAAAAAAATAATAAAACAAAATACAGGTTAATTTGAATGGAAAAAAAAATTCAAGTAATCTCTCCAAGACAAAGAAATTCAATCCCACATTTAAATTTCAAGGTGTAAAAGCTATGAAGAGCATCGTGTAAATCTGAGGTGAGAAAAAAATTTGAAGAACCCTTCCAACTTGATCTGTATGTTATATTAGTGAAAGTTACTGGCTGGTAATATCAGTGAATGGACTGTTTTTTTGACCTGTAATCCAGCAGATTCTGCCAGATGCAATGGCTCCCAGACCCACTTTTTTCACTGTCGCATTGGATGTGCATTTGTCAGCCAACACAAAGTCCTCTCCTGTGATGAAAGAACACCAGCCATGGACCCGAAACCACTTTTATGTCCAAAAAAAGAGACCGGTCCCAAAAGTGTGACGTGCCCAGTTAGCTGTGTGAAAACACAGTGAGGTTGGAAAAGAAGCTGGGATATCAGCACCAGGAGCATCCTGCTCAAAACTCACCCCCTAACAATGCTGGTGGGCAGCGAGCTGGATCCAATCTGCAAGTCTGGACAGCAGTGTCTCTTGCTGATTTGGCAATTAGACTGCTATGGGATTGAAGACACTAATGTTCTCCCACCACTTGTCTGATGCATTATATTGGGAGTTTTGTACTTTTTTTTTTTTTTTTTCTTTTTTCTTTCTGATTCTGATTCTAGAGATAAAATTGGGCTACAATCTTTTCTTCATGCAATAATACTCTGTCTGGCACAAGTAGCACTGACCAATTGGAGCTCCATGTGTTTGTAATACCAAATACAAAAACTCTAAAAAATACAGTTTGAAACAGAAAAATCAGATGTATTTTAGCAAAATTCATACACGGTGGCTTTGAATCCTAGAAATAATCATTATAAAAATATGGCAAAAGCTTCAGGGCAGCCCGTTAAACATAATGTGTTAATTACAATTCACAGAAAAACATAGCTGAAACCTGTTATAGCTGACAAACATTTCTAATTTCAAAGGAATGAGATGATATTCTGCCAGTAATGACAATGTATGTGGCTGCATATAAGAATAGTTTCAATACCACATCCCTATGAAAATAAGTGTGGAAACAGCTTGGATATTCTTCAAAGAACTCAATGAGCTGAATAATAATATAAATTAAGACCACTTCAACCAAACTAAAAGAGAGTATTTTCATTTTATTCCATTTCTGTAATTTTTGATGTAATTTGAGTAGTGTTGGAGACTCAAAGTAAATCTCATTAAGTCTAATCAAAACCTAATGTAATGCATCATTAATATACAATATGTATCAGATATTTAGTGTAATCAGCAAAAAGTTTGTTACAGTCTATCATATCAGAGTTCTACATCTCATGTAAATTCCATTAATTAGATGTTTTCTATTTATTTACAATCCAATCATACATCAATCATACAGCAATTGTATTAAAATACATAATCAGCTAAAACAAAGTTATGTTCACATTGGTGAAGTCAGGAATTTATTGTGAAATTTCCTTATGGAAAGTCAATCTTCCCTTTTTTTTTTTTTTTTTCTTTTTTTTTTTTTTTTTAATTTATAAACTATTGAAAATATATTTGCAGATAAATTTTTCCTATGTCTGCATAATCTATCCTCTGACTCTCCCCAGTCTGCAGCAATAGGTCTTGGCACTAGCAGCAGCGTCACTGAAACTGCTGCAGTTACAGAACATAAAAGTGGTGTGAATCAAATTTTGTCTTGATATCTTGCAGTTTAAATCAGCTGTCTAATTTACAAAGAATGAAATTACTACAAAAGGCGAAATGAAGACTTTTTACCTGTCAGGCTGCTCTTGTTGGACTCATCAAATAATTTTGCTATGGAGATGACTTTGTTCAGAAGCAAATTAGGAAGTAAAATTCAGAAGCTTAGCATTGGCATAGCACTCCTATGTAGGGATGGTCTACAGTCCAAGTGTTAGAAATGACTGGAGGTATCAACCTCAAATGGAATAGCAGCAATCAGTTTATGCATAACAGGAACCAAATTGTATCCTTTCAATTAAATCATTACCACATAGGCTTCTATATATTCCATTATAAAGTTCAGATGCTGAAGAGTCTAAAAGACATGTGGTTGTAGCTTCTCTGTATTCTCTTTTTTTCCACACAAAATCACAGAATGGTTTGGGTTGGAAGGGACCTTTAAGATCCCCTAGTTCCAACCCCCTGCTATAAGCAGGGATACCTCCCTCGACCAGTTTGCTCACAGCCCCATGCAGCCTGGCCTCGAATGTCTCCAGGGAGCGGGCATCCACAGCCTCACTGTGCGACCTGTTCCAGTGTCTCACCACCTTCACAGGAAATTTATGAGAATTTACAGTGCAGTTCTTATTTCACTGAACCATCATTGCAAACCATGCACAGAAATCATGTTCTTCTACCATGTTTCTCAGTCAAATATTTCTCAACATAAGATGAGATTCAGAGGTCACGTCACAAAGATTTCACCCCATCTAGCCATCTACATTGCTTCCTAATGCACTTTGGAATTGTCAAGGAAATAATATTACAGATTTTTTAAAAAATGCAAATAAAATATGTTTTCCAATATAATATTTATCTGTTTAAAACCAGGTTTTCCCTGATTTGCTAGTTTGTTCATCTTGGTCTTGCAGACATTTATGGAATGGCTGTGATTCATCACTGCAACAGACATACACCTCTTATCTGTCTATGAATTAATTGAATTCATTGTCTAAGAGCAAACTGACTTTTTTTTGAAAAAAGCATTTTTTCCTGTTTTGAAAGCCTAAAACATTTGGTTTATCACATTTATAAGCCTCAATATTTTCATGTGACCATAGAAATTGGGGATAAAATCTTTTTGTAACCAGTGTTTATAGTACAGAGAATTACTTTAGTTCCTGGCAGACATCATTTTATTTCTAAACGGTTTGGATTGGTTTTCTAAGCAGTGGCTTCCAAAAGCAAGTCCATGAAACTCAGGGGAACTCTGCGTTGCTTCTAAAGGGCCTTGAAGCAGCAACAAAGATAAACATATTGCACAGAGGTTTGTACCACCACAGAAAAGCATCAAGTGTTTCAAAATGCAAAAAGATTAAAACCAGCATTCTAAAGCTGTTCTATAAGACACCAACAATAGTTGTTAAAGTTTTATCTTATGAATAGCCATAACTTTGCTCTCCCTAAACTTTGTACTATTTTCTTACTGCTTTATAGGGGTTGAAGTAGGTCCTGTAAAACAAAATTTGTTTGGTATAACTGTGCCTTGTCAGGATGTAAATAAGCTGAGGCGTCCAAGAACATCAATTGAACTTTATCATAATTCACTTCATTCTCAGCAGAATTGGCACAATGGCTGTTAACAAAAATACTTGAACTGAATGTAACCATGTCAGCAAATACGAGATACTCAAACCTTATGTGCTGAGCTTGGTTGATGATATACCCTGAGGTATATTAACAAAAGCTAATGGGAAAATGAATGTCATCTCAAAACTCATCAATAATTTGTACTTAAAAAAAAATCTTTTCCTGATAGTGGCTGGTTTTATTTCAGTTATTAAAATATTCATTTTTTCTCCGCACTGTAACACAGTTACTTTCCCTTTTACTATGGAAAAAAGACATTTTTTATAATATTTAACTCTTGGTCAAGGCAAGGTTGTGCTGCTTCCATGACAACAGACCATATTCATTAACCTGCTCATCAATTTTAAATATACAATACACAGAAATATGTTTTTTCAAGATCTGTTATGTGCCCATACATTCACACTCACCTTAGCATAAGATTTATTTATTTACTTATCTTTTCAATTTCATGACAATTATCTTCACGCTTACTATTGTGACACTATAATTGCAGTGTAAAACTTTGTTATGTTGTATATTTTATTCATTATGATGTATGTGATTATTTACATTAGGAGAATTATTATAGAATGGCAGCAGCTCTGCATTAGTCTTTTTTGCCCTTTTTCTGCCTCATTGTAGATGACTCTGGTAAAAATTCCTTTTTTAATTATTCTTTTGCAATGCCTATTTCCTACTGCTGCCTTTGATTACCACTAAAATGATAGCTGCTGGTTTGAATTTTCAGCTTTTCTTATAACTAACATTCATACATAGAAAATAGGGAAAGTTGAAGGTGAGTGATAGGAAACACAGTCATTCTGTATTCTTCCTCAAACATACATAGACACTGACAGAGGCATCAGTGAGTAGGTTATAGAAAAATCATGTGAGTTCATATGAGAAGAGTCCATAGGATTCTAAGCTGTATTTTCAGCTGAAAGGCCATGTAATTTAAAAACATCTCAACTAAGACAACATTTATTGATGTTCTCAGCACACACTTTCTTTCATTTGCTGCTAGATTTCTGTCATTCACATGGGGAAATACAAACAGCAAAAAGGAGAAAAAATACCTGATGCAAACATAAATGCCAATGAACTCACAACAACCTGTAGTACTAGGTATCTGAAAGTACTATGCTTTTTATGAAACCAGCATATTTTAAAAAATATTTAAAATATTTGAAACATTTAAAAAATGAACAACAGGTAAAATGTGAACATAGAGAATGAGTAACATGATTGTCATATTTTCACTTTTATTGTTATTCTTCCTTGGCATTAATCCCATAATGTTCTGAAAAACTCATATAATACTGTAAAATATAACATTATAACGTACAGGGTTTTTAAGGTAAATTGGCTTTTTAGAAGTTGGAACAATTGTATACAATAACTATTTCTATGTGTGGGGTTTTTATCAGTACACAGCTCGGACTGCTGTATGTTGGCCATCCTGGATGCATTCTGCAGAGCTTACGTGTCTCTATTTCACACGAAAGATATTAATAGTTTCAATACCTTCAAAATACGCATATAATTAGGTCATAACATGTTTTGTTATATTAGCTAATAATTTAAGAACACGGAGAGGGAAAATGTTATATATGTGCATTTTTTAAAATGTCAAAGGAGATTTGTGTTCACTGGCCATGAGAGTACATGGACACGTTCCTTCCCAATCTGAAAAAAAACAACACCAAAAACAGCAAACATCTGAGCAACAGTTTAGGCCAGTTGGGTGATAAATACAGTAATTATACTGAAGTCAGTTTTGGATTCCATCCTTTATATACCTGATAATTCCCATGAGAACCCATTCCAAGAGGACAAGGGCCTCCCTCCAGCCCTCACATCCCTCCTGTCAAGGCTTATCTAGACAAGCACAGGCACCTTCAATCACTCGTAAGAATCCCTCCAAAACAAATATGGTCAAGTCTGTGGGCAAAGGACTCATCCTTGAAGTAGAGAGATCTAGAATTTAGATGTACTCTGTTTGCATAGCAATAAAATTAGATCTCTTGCAATGGAGAATTATTCTCAACTCCTAAGCCACCACCACCAATGCTGAAACTGACAGCACTCTCTTCTCTCAGTCCAGCTGTGCATCTGTGCAGTCAAAACCTGTGTGATCAGCTGAAGACAGATGAAATAAAACCCAACCTAGTGATGAGGATGCTCAACTATGAGAACAGACCCACTGTTGCTGACCCAGCTCCCAGGAAAGTGCATGTATTTTACATTAGGTTTTCATCAGAAGATAACAGAAAAAAGATAACATAAAAAGGGACCAGAGAGCAAAGGCCAGCACTCCTGCACCTCTCTTCTGAGTATCCTATCTTCACAGCATTGTTCCTGCTCTTTCTTATCTATATTGCAGTTTTCCTGCTGGGATTTGGATGAGTGTAAGATGCAACTGAACTGCTAGTAGGACTATCCTCAGCTCTGCATTTAGATCGTTAAAAAGGAATAATACTCAGACACTGATAACATACTTCAGCGGGAAGAAACTCTGACAACTTCTAGGCACTGCAGACGCAGTCTCATTGGGAACATCAGTGCGATCTGGATGCCAGAGCTTTCCTTCCAAACCAGAATAACCCCAGGAAACTGAGTTTGCTGCTATACAGGTTTTTGATAGATGGTGCTTACTTAGAAATATCCAACGTTCCAATAATTTTACTTTGCTTTATAATAATTATAGTGAAAAAAAACCAACCAATTATCCACAATATAAAGGCGTTTCCAGAAATTGTAATTATGCTCATTTTAAATTTCATTGTTGAGTACAAAGGAGTGCAACATTATAAAAGTACTTTGGCTATTTCATAAGCCATTTGATTTGGAAATCAACTAACCAGTATAATAGTACAATATTCATGCCAGGACAGAGAATCCAAATAAGAATGAAGCCAAGATATTTTAAATAAGATGGAAATAGCTGCCAGAAATATCCACATCAATAGAAAACAAAATTCTACTAAGCTTACACTTATCCATTCATTCTGAATTAGGACAGGAGAGGAAATAGAGCAGGGTGGAAGGACAGGGCAGTGTACAGAGAGGAGCAAAGCACAGTGGCATGGGGTAGCACTGGAATGCAGTACTGATGGCCCTGAAAAATAATTAATGAAGGTTTAGGGGTAACACAAACAACTGATGACTTTTTATTGGAATCATTTAAGATTTTAAGGGAATGTATCAGTTTAACTTGTAGCTTGGCCTAATGCTTCAAATATGTATTAACTGCAACAGGGTGGTCGAAACAGTAAGCCTGCCTGTAGCTTAACTGATGACCTTACTTTGCTACTCCCCCCTTCTTGCAACATTTTATTGTGAGTAACTTCTGTTTAGTTATCTTAGTGCTTGCATTGTTATGAATATTCACTGTGTGCAAGTGTATTCTGTGATACCATAAAAATCGTGGACAAAGGAAAGGAAGAGAACGGTATGGAAAAAATCACGATTCAGTTGAAAAATAAGGTGGTGTTCTTTCACTTCCTCGGGACTAACTTCCTTCTTCACACTCTATGATAAAGACATGTTCACAGGAATTTTAAATGGCTCAATGATGGTGATTTTTCAGCTTCCTGGTGTTTACCCATCTTGCTTTTCCTATTTTCATCTTACTATTGTCAACCTTTTCCTCGCACAACATGAAATAACTCCATTCTCAGTGTTTATGCTCTTCATAAGTGTCAGCATTTTAGGACAGTTTTTGTGTTAAACTAACTGAGTTGTAAGCATTTGAAAAAGAGAATTGAATTTACAGAAACAAACAGGATTATGGACATATGTACAGTTCCAGAAAAAGAAAGCTGACAACATTTTGACAATCCAAACAGAAGCTCACTTGCATTGTTAGTATAAATATAGTCCTACTGAAAGAATCAATGCAGATAAAAGAATTTGGGAGGGAAACATATCTAACAATGATCAAAGAGAATAGGCACTTGATTTCCATTTTTTTTTTTTTTAAGCTGGGTATCATGTATGTCCTTCCATTTATTCTTCTATCACAGTAAATTACATCTTATAATTCCCATTACAGATTTCCACCATACTGTATTTTGCAAAATGTCTTTTTTTTTTTTTCCAAAGCACTTGAATTTGAAAGCCATTCCATAACATCCCTTTTCTGATGGTTCTAATTTCTACCTCTAATGTTGTTCAGGATCATCTTAAGTGGTTTTCTTTTTTGTGGCAGCACTGTCAGTTGACTTTTCTTCCCTACTGCTCCTCACCTCACCATATCCGATGCATTCATAAAAATAAATTATATCCCTTCTCAACTTCTGATTCACTTGGCTAAGCAAGCCTTCCTGTAATACCTAAGGTAAACTGATCTTTCTGCTGACCATCCTAGTAATCCTGCATGTATATGTCAATACATTTACAGTCATTTTTCTATAATCCAGAAACCAGAATAGAGAACACAATCTAAGGTGACGTCATACCAATAACTGCAGATAGTTGCATGAAAACTTCCCTTCCCTGGACACTGGACTTTGTCCAACACATCTATGATCAAATTTGGGCTTTTAATTCCACTTAGAACTCATCATATTCATCTTGTGATCAACAAGTATCATTTTCTCTTCTGTCATTTTTAGATGAAGCATTCCATATATATTATAAGCAAGCTCATTTATAATATCTTTTCCACAATTTATTTTACTCTATAGACTTCAAAAATACTCTTTCATGGTGTTTTGATCCTCTTTTGATGCATCTCAGTGTTATGATCTACAAATGCCATTGGCAAAAACCTTGTTGTGCTGCAGTCATTAATGAGTGTTAAACAAGATCCACCCCCAAAGTACTCCCAGAGCAAGTCCTCCAGCAACTTGCCTCCAACCTTAGTTTAATAAATCCTCATTCATGTTCTTTATAAATCTTTCTAATCATGTTACAGTTCTGAATTTCTCTGCCCTAAAAAGGAGTTCCCAAGTTTTGTATTATCAAATTAACATCTTTATTGGCAACATGGATGATAGGATTGTGTGCACTCTCAGCAAGTTTTCAGGTGACATCAAGCTGAGGGGTGCAGTTGTGTCATGGAATTATCTCCAGATCTATCTGGGTCCAGATCTATCTGTCGACAGGAGGTCCACAGGCCCTCTGACCCGAAAAAGGAGGGGGGAACAAATAGAGAAAGGAATAATAATAAAGAAAGAAAAAAAAAAAGAAAAAAAAAAAGCAACAATGATCTGAGGAGGAAAGATAATTTACTAATTGTAATAGCAGAAATATAAGTTAATTGGGATTGAAGATAGTAAACCAAATAAATGAGAGTGTCCAAAACCGAAGGCCTTGCTCTAATGCTGAAGGCGAGAGAGCTAGGGAGCATGCGCTGCTGAGATGAGCAGTAAGAGAAGGGGCAATCTCATGACTTGCAAGCAGGCCAACTCAAGTCATTACACGATTCTATGAATACTTGCCATCTACGATATTTTCTTTTGCAGGAAGCAGAGCTGTCTTCTCAAGACAATAAGTTATAAACTACCACATCAATTTCTATCTCATCATTCATTTACCTCCATATTTTTTCTTCCAAAGGATATGATGGACCATCATTAAAAGTTTTGTAGCCCTTTGGATTATTTTTTTCTTTAAATATTTATGAAATACTTGCTGTTCTTTTTCCTTTGTTCCCCCAATGTCATCCATGATAGTCAATTCATGACTTGACAGTCATTAAAACTCCTGCCCTATGGTTTCATAAGACTGGCTTCTTTTCTCTGCATCCAGTACCCCAGGATCAAAAAAGCTAGTCCTCATTTACTAAGGTTACAGTCCTTCTTGCCTCTTGGATATGCTGATTTTTGTTCTATGCAATCATTCTAGTAATTTAGTCACCTAGCCTGTGGCTCCATGCTCATCGTATCACAGAGACACAAAATCATTAAGGTTGAAAAAGATCTCTAAGATCATCAAGTCCAACCGTTTACTTACAACCAATATTGCCCACTACACCACATCCCTAAGTACCAAATCTAGCCTTTCCCTACACAACTCTAGGGATGGTGAGTCCACCATTTCCCTGGGCAACCTGTTCCAACACTCGATCACTCCTTCTGAGAAGAAATTTTTCCTATCCAACATAAATCTCCCCTTGTATAACCTGAGACCACTGTCTCTTGTCTGTCACTAGTTGCAGGGAAGAAGACGCTGACCTCCACCTTGCCACAACTTCCTTTCAAGGAGTTGTAGAGAGCTCCCCTGATCAACTCCCCTGATCTTTACTGAATACTGACTCAAGCATTTGTTTACTTACGAGGTCACTCCAACTTTATCTTCAATCTTGATGTTAACAGTCATGTTATATGCTGTTTGTTAAAATAATTTCCCTTCTTTCTCCTTTCTCTTATCATGTTACTAAAGAACCCAGCTTCATTTTAGGAAGCTCTCTTTTTCACTGTACTTCCTGACTTTTAAAATGGACTTTCATTGCTACCTACTCAATTTTATGTTCTCTACATGTCTAAAAATCCTATAAAAACTATCAAATTATCTAGTTAAGGCACAAAGATATTTTTTTTAATTTTTAATTGGGGTGGGGTGGACGACCGTGTGACCACATCAGCTAAGGATCTTTTCTTCTAGCAGCTCTCCTATAAAAATTATGTCACTAAATACATATATATAGAATATTTGTTCTTGTTATTTATATGCTCTGTGATGAAAAAACGTTGCTCTCATTTCTGAGAAAACTGTGTTATACCTCCTTTGCTAATAACATTTCTTCTCAAATTTGTAACTGGAGACATCTATACTGGCTGGTATTTTTCTCTCTGTGAAATTTAAAGATACCACATTCAACGTTAAAATCTCTATCCCAGCATTATCTCAATTTAATCTCTTTGAAATTGATATTGATTCAAATAAAAATGCTTTATCTACACTCTTTGTTGTAATATGGTATATACTGAACACTTCAGTATTGGTGCCACTATTATTAGTTCCTCAACCTCATAGCTGTAAATGCAAAAATACCCAGTTTCAAAGTGTACAGTAATTCACATCTCCATTTTTTACAATTAGGTAAAAACCTCTGAGTTGCATTTCATCCCATGTTCATTATGGTCCTTTCATTATCTCTATCATTTACAAATGTTTGTTTTATTTATCCTTGCAACTTGTTGTCACACCTAAGACTGATCTTTCATCCAATAGTTACCTTTCTACTTACTAAAAACAGTAAAGGAAACTGCATCAGTTTTTCTGTTCACTTTATTTTAAAGCTCTTCATTACAGAGCCAGTATTCTACTCAATCCACAGTGAAGAGACACATTTCTGTGAATGAAGTGTAAGCTTGTATAAGTGGTAATTGTGCAGGTACCACACTCAGTACCTATGTTTTGATTGACATCACCTTGATATTTTTATTTGAGCTACATCAGATACAATATATTCCTTTAATGCTGCAACTAGTTCAGATGAAGCAAAAGTAAGTAGTCAGCTTCAGCATCTCATGCTTGCGCTTGTCCAGCACTGTAGTTCTAGGTCTTATCATTAGAGTGCCCATTTCCACAGAAAAAAATCCTAACAGCACCTTCCATCATGCCATTTAACAAGAAAGACTCATTTTGCAAAGACTTACTACACTGAAGTTAGTTGCAAAGACATCTTTATGTGATACTGGGATCTGAATCAAACCTCATTTGGTCATTGAGTTTTTTGTTTGCAACATAGAAGGAAGAGTTGAAATAGTGACAAGTATGAACTCCTTTAACTCTAACAGTGTAAGAGGGAAATCATTCCCATTAAAGCAAATACCATTCAACCATAACATGAAAGTGAACCTAATTCCATATGTTTGCTTTGATGTGGTACATAAAAAATGTTAATGGCAAGTAAGCTAACTGTATATAAAAATATATTTACTGGCTACTCCTCTGAGAACAGGTTTTGGATGTGTATTTTTTTTCTGAAGTTGCTTTCCTATTCCAGAAGATTTCAAAATACAACCCTGAGTGATTGCTTCACCACCCCCCTGAGATGGGAAGGCTATTTACGTGGTTTGGGAATTGACATATTGCTGTTTCTCCCCCTAACTTCTGTGTTTAAAATTATGCCAGGCGAGATTTAGGCTGGACGTTAGGAAATGCTACTTTTCTGAAAGAGTGGTCAGGCACTGGAATGGGCTGCCCAGGGAGGTGGTGGAGTCACCAACCCTGGAGGTGTTCAAGGAATGTTTGGATTTTGTGTTGAGGGATATGGTTTAGTGAGAACTATTGGTGATAGGAGGGTGGTTAGACTGGGTGATCCTAAAGGTCTTTTCCAACCTTGGTGATTCTGTGATTCTGTGATTGTGTTTGCATTTCATGCTTGTGCATCTCTTGCCTAACAATGCTTGGATGAACACTGTTTTGCATTTGATTGAAGAATACAACTGCATCTCCAGACAAATGTACATCCAACCCAACTGTAGCATTTAAGAAGCAGACACATAATTGAATGGCATGTTAGAGAGAGGGGATGTGCTGCAGACTTTTCTATTCAATTGACTGAGGACATTTTGCATTCTAGTTGGCTTAAAGCATGAAGAATCTACACAAAGACTGAGGAGAGTGGTTCTCTACAACCACATATTTGAGGTTGTGCTGCAGAAACTGAAGGGAGTATTAAGCCGAGGATGGACTTTGTAAGGTGACTTGAATACTGCTCTGCCTTATGATATTTACTTCAATTCTGTGTTCATGGAACAATGCCTAATTTTTTCACTGATTCATTTTATAACCTCCTCAAGTGCCTGCATGGCCTAAAATGAACTGCTGAGTATTGAGAGAGGCTTTTCATACAGTTACTTGTTCTGCTCCAATTACACATCAGTTGTTTTAAAGTTAATATTCTCTATATTTTTTCATCTTTTTTTTCTTCCATCTCATCCTTCAGTATGTGTATCTAGAGGCTTTAAAAGGTTATACTAACAGAGACACATAGCGTGGCTCTAAGGCTCTTGCTCTTTCATGAAGATTATATTTTGCATTTAAAAAAAAAAAATTAAGCTGAGTTCACTTAGACAAATCTCAAGGGCACAGATTTTTTTCCTTCTTTTGCAGCTAATAGGGTGTAAAAATCCTTCAGCTCATCAGCCAGCACATTCTCATCAGGGAATTGAGAAAAAAACAGTTTGCCTTTCTGAACTGGAAGCTGACATTCCCCGGGGAAAACATATTCTGGAAAAGATTTAAAAGAAGTAATTGCTGGCTGCCATGAGGACTTTGACAGCCTGCAGAGAGCATCACTTGAAGAGAAACAGCAGTTGCACAAAGAATATCTGAAGGGACAGATTTGAGATTTGACATCATTTTCATGCATTTCTACTTGAAATTTCTCGTGTCACGTCAAAATGCAAGCTGTGCTGTAACCTACAGACTTCCCTGTAGCATCATCAGACCTGAAGAAGATGATCTTCCAGTTATCTTGAAGCTTGTATATAATTCATGCATAAAATCTAAAATCCCATTTAAAACTCAAATCTCATTAAAGGGAACAGCTTATAATGGAAAACAGACAAAAGATCAAATTAAGCCTGATAATAATAACAAACAGAAATAAGCAACAAGCTGAAGTAACAAGATATATCATTTGCATAAAGTGAAATATTGACGGTGTTCTGTGCAGTACAAAAGATGAAATTTTATTTTTCTACTGCAAGCTGTAATTAAGCAGGAGCTTAATTTCACAACCAGGTTCAAGTTTTCTTTCACATATTAAATCATTCTTACTTGTCATTTTAAACCAACAAATCAGCAAATGGTCATTTTTTAGGTTTCAACTGAGCTGCAAAGTTAAAGTAGCAAGACTTGAGCATCAAGAGAGGATTGTGAAGCCAAGGGGAGTGTACTAGCCTAGGAGAACTTCTATTTTGGAAAAGGTTATTGCACATTAATGCATGTAGAAGTGAGAATGAATTGTGACAGGGACTAAAGGGCACTGAAATTATGGGGCCTTGACAGGGGTCATAACTCATTTTTAGAGTCAATAACTCAAACTTCACTTCTCTTCATGTCATCAGATATCCATAACATGTGAGCACTTTCTCAAGACTATTTAACTGCTTGAAATTACTAGCTTCAAAAACATTCATACCACATCTCTGATTCTTCTGTAAGGCATACATTTCTCCCATCTAAACAACTCTGTGTATGTTTCTCAATTTTAAATTTATTTATTTGTTTTGGTAGCTTACTGCTTTTATTCCCTGTGTTGCTTTTCATGACCTAATCAAAACACAAAACTGTTTTAGAGCAAAAATCTATTAGTTAAAATGATGTAGGACACAGAAACACTGCTTAACACTTCGCCAGACCATGAAAATAAAAGCACTGAACACCACTACAGTGACTGGCAGACAAATGAGGGCTACTTCCCCTGATATGATAACTTGTGCATAGACATCAATTGCACTCATTTTCTGCAATAGATACATGGATGAAGAAACCACACTCCTAGTATTTCAAAGCTCACTTAAGCAGCAAGCAATTCCGACAAAATCCAGAAGATGGCAGATGCCACACGCAGTACAAGGGACTCAGGTAAATGCACAAAGGCTACCTGCAAAATACTGGAATTATTTAAGTCAGCGTGTCCTCATATATCATTCCAAGATATTGAAAGTAGTGAAGGAAGAATCTTAACATTATCATTATGCAAAGCTGAAACACAAAACGAAAACACAAAACTAATAGTTGCTTCAAACAATAGAAGCCATTTTCTTCATGTTGTCTTAAAAAAGAAATGCCTTCAGTATAAATCACAATTTATTATACACCTTCCTTACATCGGAGAATTATTTAAGAAAATATTTCAAAATATAATGTTTTCATAAAGCCTGACAGTCATTTTTAGGCTTTTCTAAAATAAAATGGCACACGTCACTTAAATAATAATAGTAACACTGAAATATCACTAGAATTATACATTTATTTATTTTCAAGTATAAAAAGGTATAAAGATTTTCCTTTTTACTTTATGCACCTGGTTCTGTAAATATAGACACTGATCTCTATGGGATGTATCAAAATGTGACGTCTGTCACAATTTTTTTTCCATATGGTCTGGAAATGTAATCATTCCTTAATAGCTGGAGATGTAAACTCTGCTAATGTGGGCAGAAATAACTGATGAAACTAGTAGGGGAAGGTCATGGGCAGTAAATGAATTGTCCAACCATGACTCGTGACATTAGCTGAGTTTTTAATGGCTTTGTGTGGTCAGGCTTCGTAATTCTCAAATCCCACTTAAGCCTCCTTCCCACCTGTGTCCATTCACAACTGAAAAGATAGAAGAAAGCTCCTCTTTCTAAATTGAAGAATGTTCCAAAAGCTTTTTTGGATGATGAACTGGCAGCATATCTAAGTATCATTCTATAATAGATGGTTTGGCAATGTTTCTTATTCTGAATTCATATAAGCACA
Organism: Tympanuchus pallidicinctus; assembly: GCF_026119805.1. Lineage (NCBI taxonomy): Eukaryota > Metazoa > Chordata > Aves > Galliformes > Phasianidae > Tympanuchus > Tympanuchus pallidicinctus. Next base: position 25,627,307 of record NW_026294802.1, read on the forward strand.
ATTATTCTTGAGGAAAAAATATCTAACTAGTAGCTACTAGGAGAAAAATATTTGTACTTTTTAGTTCAGCTGAAGTACTTTGACTGTTTCTATTTGTACTAATAGAATTATTCTGATTTAGTGTATCTTACTGAGCCTGTTATCCATTGCCGTAACAAAACTGCTTGTTAATCTATGAATCTGCATAGAACAAATTACAAAGTAGGTTTCTAATACTATCTTTATCAAGATTCTTCAAAGAACTACTTCTATATTACAGATACAAATCTGTAGCTCTTACTGGGTTTTGAAATCAGAAATTATGTGTTACTCAGAAGCTTACCTCTGGATCTGTTTATGACATGAAATACTGCTGTGGGTACAGGTGATGAAAGCATGAAATGCATTTGACTCGCTTAAGCCTAAAGGCTTTCTGAAGGGGTGGTCTACAAATAATTGTCTGAATCTTTTTCTTTTCTTCCTTCTTTTTGCTTCTGAATACTCTTCCAGACCTACTTAAGCTTTTTTTTCTTTTTTTTAAAGAAACAACTCTTCTAGTTTCATCAACAGTGCTTTTGATGTTTCTTAGCTGCTACAGGCTAATAAAAGTCAAGTTTGAATAAAGCATGCTTTTTTCAGTGAAAAATACAATGATAGGATCTCTTTGCTCAGCAAACAGAAGTCAGTGATGAAACTGATTTATTTTTTATAAGACTCCTTGTTTTCAAAATGACTGTAAATAATTAGCCCAGCAACAAAGCAGTGTAGTGTCTTCAGGCGAACTGCCATTTCATAAACATCTTGTATGGCATACAAAAACAATTTTTTTGAGTAAATAAGAATAGTTCAGGAATATAATCAAGATTGATTAAGAAATTATGAAAACTAGGAAACTCTCCACTGATCAGTTCAAATAGACCAAAAGAAAGCAACAGCTGAGAATTCCTCAACAACATCTTCTATCTTCTGTGCTGAGTACAGATGACAAACTGTAGTGTTGTGGTAAAGCAAATTCTTTCCCTATGCTTCATCTTCTATGAGAATCCAAAATATATTGGCAATTTGTACACACTGTCATTGTGATATGTGTCATGGGGATACCTGGTCACTGAGAACTACGGTGCAATTGCCAACTCTTTCATCCAGGACAAACAGTTGGCAAGGTATATTAATTTTCAATTGCTAACAGCTTGATGTTCCTTCCAACAAGAGGATACAATCACAATGTAATTACAGTTCTCCAAGCCTTACGCCTCCCCTCTATTTCTGAACTCTGTGAGCTGTGAAAGGAGTGACATGCGGCATTTTTAAAATGAATATCTGCATCGAGAGATATTCCTTTGAAAATGCAGCACGCAGCTCATTACCTATCAGTAACATCAATCTCAGACATGAGACGTAAGAACATACTTTTCCAAGGTCAGACTCCTTGTAACATTGTCTTACAAACTGCAGCTCAGGCTGATAGCTGCGTATGCTCCTCCTTGAAAGAAATTAATTTAAATCTTGTGCGCTGCTGCTCTTGCTTCACTCATCTACAGTACAGCTGACTGAAAATGAAAAACAAAGGCCTAAGCAACATATAGGCAAAACAATAAAAATATTTGATAACAGCATTAGGAGAGCTTTCTGATTGCTTTTACAGCTCTGCTCCACGAGTCCAGCACCCATCTCTGAAGGGCCTCGCAGGGCTCAGCACCAACATACCCTGCAAGGAGGAGCTAATCTGCAAGGTTTCTCAGAGCAATGTCATCTATTCATGTGCACCCAGAAAGGAAGGGATTATGACTCAAGGCACTCAACTGATAGAGGAGCTCTCATTCCGCTGCATTAGAAGAACTTAAAAGCATGCTGAAATGCTCTGGTGATGTGGTGTCCAGAGATGATGTAATATAGATATCCCTCACATTTGTTTTGCAACCTACTGTCTGACAAACACCCTAAATGTAGGCACTGTATTTGGCCCACACAGTGGGGCATTACTTCACCTTCCTTCCTAGCAGTATAGGAGATCCACTGGTAAAAATGCAGTATTTGGGTAACCAGGGTAACTAGAAACAGGTTGAATACATTCCTTTATATGATTTATGCAGTGTTTTAATCATCAGAATTTTAAGGCTGTAGCTGTTTTATTCTCTTCTCATAACATACTATGAGGGCTGCTTCAAAAGTAATGCCTCCTGTTTTATTATGTTGTCCCATGATGTCAGAGGCAGATGGTGGTGGTATGGAAGCAGAGAGTGGATCTTCCCACCAATATTCCATTACATTTTGTTGCTGTGTGACAGATGGCAGCAGAGAGGCAGTCTGACAGAATGGCATCTGATATGGAGGCATAGTTGGATCAAAGGTGTGTCACTGGATTCCTTCAGGAGGAAAAAATGGCACACGCTGACATTCAGCAATGCTGAATGCCAAAGAGTGAATTTGAGCACAGTGAAGCTGTGGGTGGTGTATTTCAGCAGTGGCAGTGACACTGGGTAACCTCTTCTGGTGCACATGTTTACAAGTGCAGCACACAGGCTCTTGCACATGACTAGTCAAAGTGCAGAGCTAATGGTGATGACTGTTGAAAAATCGTGCTTTGTCAGATGAGAATGTGGCAGTCTGCCCATTTAGGAGCAGCGTAAGGTGCTAGTTATTCCTGATATTATGAAAATGCCTAAAAGCAATGTGAAAATTATGAGCACACATAAGATGGAATGAGAAAAATTAGAAGGTGCATTCAATTCAATTCTACATTGTTTGTGTACTCATACCAATTAAACAAATCATAATTTATATAGAGGTAAGGTAACATGTAAATTATTACTGTGAAATAGATCCATTAAAAAAAAAAAAAAACACAAAATAAAACAGCTACACTTGGTGCTGAATTATTTCAAACTATTTTCAAAACACAAATATGATGTATAGGAATGCCGAAGACTAATTACCTGCAAAAGTATCATTTGCAAAATCAGCTCTTTTATTCTGGAGGACACGTTCTCAATAAAACCAAACAGAAAACTGCATATGTTCTGAAAATTAATACGGCATTAAAATTCCCAAAAATTCTCCTTTGTCTTTCATGACTTTCCGGCCTACTTCAGCATATTTGAAATACTGAAAAAGTTTGCGTATATATGAGCTCTCTCACCACTATTTCTGATTAGTTTTATATACAGTAAACAAAACTAATGATATCCATACTTTAGATAACATTGTGAAGTCATTTTTTTTTTATCAGCTATGGTACCCCACATTTTAAATGGCCTACAGGAAGACAACTTTTTTTTTTTTGCCTTAAAGGTCGTGATTCTAAAAGTTGGGACACAATGGCAGAGATGAAGACACTCTCTTGGCAGAGAGTAAATCTGACTAAAAATGCTCTTTGACATGGCTAAATTGCCTGTGCTTTCAAGTGAAATTTCAGAAAGAATTCTGATTGGATAAAAATCCTGGAATACGTTTTACAGGTTTTTAAAATTAGAGTTTTGTAGTTGAAAATTTGCTTATCAAATACTATTATACTGTTACTGTGCTCTTTGTATCTCTTGCAGTTTCCATGGAAATAAATAGGAGGCATTACTTTTGCTGCAGCCTTTGTAAATCAGTGCTCTCCAATATAACCCTTCCAAAGAAGAAGTTAAATATAATCCTGTTTATATACATACACAAAATTTTTTCCTCAAAAAAAATTTTTTTTTAATAATACCAGAATTATGATAAGAAGTAAGAAATTAGGAAATAAAGAATAAAGATGAAATTTAGCACCTGTTCTCAAGCGAACACAATTGATCTGTCTTAGAAAAGACTTGCTTGAAAGTCAACAGACATATGGTATATTTTACTTAAATTACTGTTTACATCTCAAAATTAAGACCAAATTTGTCTCTTGTGGGTTTAATTTGACCTCCCATTGAAGAGGAAAGTTCATGCCTGACATGCAGAAGTGTTTTCTAACATGCTCCAAACACTTCTAAATAAGATTTTTTTTGTTGTTTTGAGTTATTCATAATATAATATCCCAAAGGCAAAAATGACACAAAGTATCACAGTGGCAAGGGCAAACACTCAAAATTTTGGGAAATGTCAGAATTATGCATTTTTGCTTTACCTCCAGTTGACTTGGTTATGTGTACTTTCACCAATACCCTGGATAGAATGGATAGCATTCTGTTTCTTTGTGAGGTGGCAAGCTAAATCACTGGTAACAGCCAAGATAACAGAAAATGAATCCCTGGATTCTGAGTGTCCAACTTGGGAAATTCAGATCCTACTCTTTAAAAAATGTTGAGATTTAATGTCCACCATATCTCTGAGGGACTTAATTTGCAGATATAAGTGCTTGGCACTTCCACAAGTGAGTCCTGTCTTTATCAAATATATCAAAAAATGTCAAAGATGAAAACCAAAGCCATATACAGTGAGGCAGTTATCAGTCCTACTATTCACGCCAGTAGATGAAAGATGCAAAGTTTCCTTATTATCCTTTGTCTATTGGTTGTAGTCCACCTCTGCTGCATGACCTCACTGCATTGTTTATGTAGTGGCTGCTTCCTACTCTCTTCCATCTGCAGATTTCTGGTTTTAATATTTGCCTAAGTGAAATAAGAAGGTCTCTGTTCCTGTTGCCGTAACAAATAGGCTATGTGAGCATCAAGGTATTTGAACAAGTGGTAGAAGATGATAAAAACAAGTCCCACTACAACAACTCTCATTGATCTCTCTACAGTCACTGGAAAAAAGGAAATTCTTTTGCAGGCTGCCTTAAAGGTCTGCAGTCCACCTGAAGCTGGTGTCTGTTTGTACAGGAATCTAATGTCTTCTGCTCAAGATACAACTCGTTTTCTCTGCTTCAGAAAGCAGATGCCTAAAGTTGGATAACTGGACAGATTGTTTAGCATTTATGCAGCCATTTCTGCAATTGCATAGCATTCTGGGATGCTATGGCATTAAAAGTATAAAAATGCATAGTAGAATTGTAATGAATGATGGATTTTTAAAGCAATATATTTATATTGTTACACTGCAGTATAATACAGTAGACAGAGATTTAACATGCTCTGAAGTGAAAAGAATGCTAGGCGACTTTGAGGTACCACTGCAAGGACTACTTGATCATTTCAGTTACAGACAAGTATAGGTAAAACTTTCTGACACCAATGGAAATCAGCATTAAATCTGAGAAAAACGCATCTTCTCTCCACCCCTTAGGTCTGCCATACTTAGAACTTATCACATGAAGTTAAATCTCTCTGTCTGCTGGTAAAACAATGTGCGATTAATTTTTGCTAATCACTGGTGACCATATGTGATTCTGAGTGCTCTGTAGAGGTCTCCACGCAACAGTTTCTGAGGGGTTAGGGACTACAGGTCCTTCATCTCACAATTTAAAGAGAAACACGACTCAACTTATATTGCAATTATTCTAAATAAAAAAGGTACGAAAGGTAAGTAAGTAGTTATGCTGACACTCCTAAATTCAAATTTATGTTATCCAGCCATTGATTTAGAAACTTCTGGCCTACATGTTCAGTTACTGCACTAATAATGCTATATTAAGAATCACACTCGAAACAGTTTGATAAAAACACCAGAATATTATATATTAAAACCTAACCTATTCCTGCTAAGTGGCATGTAACTTTCTTAAATGAATGCAACTTTTAAAAGGGTGCTTGTATTAGGATTTATATAAATTGAAAACAAAAAGAGGGATTGTAAGTACAAGTAATAGACGATAACAGCAACTATAAAGTTTAATGAAGCTTTTGAACATGAAGATAATAAAAAAGGAGAATAAAGATTTCCAAATGGAAATAAATAAATAATTCAACAAGCAATATAACCTCTCGAGAAACAATAGCATTTTTCATTCATAATTAAAACATTAATGGGAACCGTAATTAAGAAAAAGTATTTCACTAGCTTACTGCTGAATTAAGAGCTATTTTAAAGTCCTTGGGACATAAAGTTTACAAAACAACAACCTTTCTAAATAATTGCTATTTCTACCAGCAATACAAGACGCTGTAAATACAAGATGCGAGACAATTTTTCACATGACAGCTACAGATAGATTTTGGAACCAACTACATTCATGAAACACGACTGCATGAAACTGTGCTTAGTACTTACCACTAATGTTTACTAATGTGATCTCTTTCAATGATTCATAAGAAATTACGAAGGTAGCTATTAAGATCTACTGAATCATTCATGGAACATGCTAAGCACAGTTCTCTGGTAATGCAAGCTGATTTGAACAGATTAAATTTTAAATTCAAAATGCATGTGAGCTGTAAAATAAATTAGTCAATGTCAGCAAAGCTTAACTTTCTATGGAAAACACCAGAAGCTCATCCTTTATTTATTTTTACCATTTAGGGGAGGAGAGATGGGAGGGAAGAAAACAAGTGAAGAGGGCAAGAGACTATTGAGAAACTAGTAAGCTGATGAACATGTTTTCAGTAATTAAATACTGCTTACAGAATGAAATACAGAATAAAATCCATCTGTATGGAAAAATATTGCATTTAATTTTAATAGGGAGACATCTTCAGATAGAAATTATGTTTCTCAAGCTTGTGTAATGGCAAACATACACATTACCTTATATAGACCATTATACAGTGCACATTAATTTAATTTACTACCAACTCTTACAATTTTTTAAAATATGTGTATATAATAAAGGATTGCATATTATAGGAAGATAAAATATATGGGGAAATTGGCATTATTTAATGAAGATGTCTTCAACAGATAAAAAAAACTCAGCATAGTTTCTGAATTGTTCATGCACAACCAGTTAACATATCTGAAACAGGAATAATAAGGGAAATCATACACTACTGAATTTCTTAGCCTTGGTAGTCCATTCCTTGTTTTTTTAAACCTTAAGTTGCTCTTGAAATCTCAAATTCTTTTATGAATTGTCACTTTCTACTACTAAGACATAAAATATTGAACTCATCTAGGCAATAGTTTCGTCATGTAGAATTCCTGTCACCTTACAACAAGATTTTATTTCACAATTCCAGATAATACCCTAAGCAGTAAATGCAAAGACTTATACATTGACAAGTTAATTACACTACAGTCTGAGAATTCATTTGCAGGAGCATACTAAATTCTGACTATCATCAAAGTCATACTGTGGGCCATTTTATCTAATTAGTGATATGTCTGACACTTGACACAGAATTTTATAGTCTTCAGGTCAAACTACAGCATTCACATTTTTAAATTAAGCAATCATTTCCCCACAGTTCAATCAATACTCATGGTTAGTGACTGGTGCACAGTAAATGATGTGTTTCTAGCTCTGCCATACATTCTAGAGTGGAAATGTGCGTCATTTTTTTAATTATTATTTTACAGTACAAGGAAAAATATTATCAAAAGAACAATGGGAATAAATATGATGATAATAATAGCTAAGAAAACTAGCTAAGAAGAATTTATATAAGAGAAAGGAAGAAAGCTGCTTTTGTTTCCTCATTGCCTGTTCTTAATCTTTAGCATTATGTTTTATGAATCCTGAGGATATATCTTCACATATTACTTTGAAAATAAGAAAAAGAGTGAATACAATGGATTAAAATTCTTAATTAGCTTTCAAGTTTTCTACCCGTATTTCCACATGATGCCCTGCTGGAGAGGTGTGTGCTTATTCAGTAAGACCATGGGGTGACAGTCTAGGACAAAAACAAGAGAGCTGCAAAACTTATGACAAGTGTGGAACAGCTGTTTGCTAGCTAAATTAAAAGGCTGGAAGAAAAGCCTGTTAATTTATATTCAGTTTAGACCAGACTCAGACTAAATTAGTTTTATTTTTAAAAAGTGCATGGGAGATTACACTGATTTTATTTACTTTTTGGTGTTCCCTTTAGGGTCATGACTGTTCAACTTTCTCGCTTGCCTAGGCTGCAGTGTGTGAAGAATTGTCTTGGGCCATATAGAAACTACATAACATAGCTAATATATGTAAGTAACAGAACTTGCACATATATATTTATTAAAACATTAATAAAAGGAGAACAACAACAACACAAAACTTGCAGGATATTTGACCTTGTTTTTGTGAAACTAATGAACATGCTAAATTATTTATACAAAATAACATAAGGCCAAGTTTAAATAAGAAAATATACATATTTCCTTTATAACAAAAAACATGTGCCTCACATGTGTAGGTAGGCTGAAGTATTATTACTAGCAATCAAGTTTCTTTACTCTCCAGGTGGCACAGGTACATGTAACATGTAATATATGCAGGCTTTGAGTCAACGGCGTGTGTGTGTGTGGTGAGCACGAGAGGTGGAGTCAGCACTGCATTGAGCCCTCCCTTCCACAGCATTCTGTTATTGCCTATGCAGCCCAAGCTTAAGCTTTGGAAGTTTATACTCCCCAAGTATCTACAGCCTTGAAAGCCTTTTCTACTTTAGTTCTGCTTGCCTTTAGGCTTGTCATCTATTTCTTATGGACGTTCCATAAACCACTGCTCCCATATTTTCAGATTGGATTTGTGCCTTCTTTCTGGACACTTCCACTATCCCAATTTGAGTTTAACTTGGAACACGTATTTGTGGATACTGAAAGTGTTTTTACTACTTTACCTAGTTTAATACATCTTTACTGTGAATCAGTAAAGTAGTTTTATCCATTAACCCCAGTAACTAGGAATTTTCTTCATCAGCACATGTATCTGTTGTGATGCAGGACATAGTTATAATTTGTAATGAGGAATAATTTTACAAACAAAGAACTTTGCATTTACTGGGTCTTAGACTATAATAATGGGTATTCTAAGTGATATATTTTCAGGCTAACATCTGTTCAGTGAAATTTATCTTGTAATATTTATTGATAGTTTCAGTATTTCCTGTGGTTCTGCACTTATACAAGCACAGCTCTGAGTATTTCTGGCCTGTAAAATTTTTGTGTTTTTTGTTTCTTGTTTTTTTCTCACCTCTTTTGTCACAATTGAGCACATGGCCACCTACATTTTTTCTCAAGTGTGTATTTGGAGTATGTGGAAAGACTGTACAAGCAATTACATTTCTATCAACTGCAAGATCTGAAGATTATCTTATTTTTTCTCATCCTTTGTTTCGTTTATATTGGTTGACACAGATAATAGGATAAGATGTCAAAGATATTTTATGTAATACAAACACTAAATTATTTGTTAGGAAATGGAAAGTGGAGGACAGCCTGACTGATTACTCACTGTTCAAACATGCATACATTTGCAACAAAGTAGAGCACCTCCTTATCCAGAGGTTTGTATTTGAATGCTACAATGGTTTGTTAATGAGTCCAGCTCATTACAATGCCTAACCTCTGAAAGAATAACTTTTCACTCAAAGACAAAAGAAATAAAGCTTGGAAAGCTTGAAAAACATACACGGATGACAACATAAAAATGAAGTTATACAATTATGGATTAATTAATGCAGTCTTCATGAAAGGAAAGACACTACAGCATCTCTACCTCAGTGAGCTCTTTTGTGCAGAGTAATATAATGAGTTTGGATCAGGGGAGCATCCTACCCTAATTTTCCATATTTTGGAGGGACAGTTTCTCCACAGTCACATTTATAATTTAAAGTCACAGTCAAAGAGAGCTATTTTCTACATTACTCATGAAGATTTATAACAAAGAATGGTTTGCTACCCTGATTTTTCAAGTATGCCACAAAATCTTAGTTTTCGGCTTCTATAACATTTAGCATTGTTGGCTTCTTATTTGAGACTGGGCCTACTCAAAAAAACAAAACAAAACAAAACAAAAAAACACACCTAATGAACAATAACAGACATTATCTCCTCTCTTTTATGAACATCGTAATACAATCTAGCCATCAGCCAGGTGGAATTCACTCTTCCAGTCTTACAGTTCAAAGTCAACATGGCGACTGCTGACAATTCAGCCGTGCCTGAGGTAAACTGTGACAGATGTTGGAACAGCATATAAGAAGAAGAAAGGAAAATGGAAAGACTACAAAATAAAGCAAATAATTGAATGGAGCGAGTTAAAATGAGTAAGCTTCCCAAAGTTCTGTCTCATTTTAAAACATTCAAATGTGGTACCCAATAAACAAGGAAAGTCTTCAGAGAGAAGAAGCATTTAAAATCATGTTGAATTGAATAGATCTAACAGATCTAAACATTATTTCTATATCTGTCAAGTATATCATACCACGCATCATCTAAGCTTTTAATTACAGGCATACAAGAGTACCACAACCAGCCATGCACTGTAGTGAAATTCAACCAGCTCTGAATCAACTGAAGCAATAGATAGGCTAAGAAGCACCAATATGAAGTGTCAGGATATCTTAATCACATGTCACTAAGTATCTCAATTTGAGCATATGAAAACCATTTTTACCAAGGTCTCCATGTTTAGAAACTGCACTTCTGCAAAATCAAGAAGATAAAGTCTGACATAAGGATGAAATACTTAAGGGTCCGTGAGGCCTGGAAGCATCTTTGAGGCACGTATTTCTTTAAAGAGTATACTGTCAGTCCTGAAAGAAGAGTGAGAAGACACGTCTCTAGAAGAAACAAGCACCTGACATTTGTTGCAAGTCATTAATTTCCCTGAGCCTGTTTCCTATACAAGAAACTGCAGTCTTTTAGAGATGGTAAGAAGAGAGATTACATAAATTTCCAATTTTTCAAAATACATCACGTACAAAAATCTAAACTACTTTAACCTTTATCTCCACCTAGGGAATATAAAGTGTAATGCACAGAACTTCCACTTGGCATACCTGCTGTTTATTACTGTAAACTTCTGAAGAACAACCATTTCATTAGCCTGAGCATCTAATAGTTTATTTACAGCAATGGCTACAGAGCATTTCACATCACTTGTATTCCGTTTTTAAATATGCAGGCCATTAAAACAATATTCATCTTCTGTGTCTCAGGAACACTTTCTAGCTAGGTCAAATTGTCTCTTTTATCATCTAAAGCAGATGCTGTAGATAGATCAAGTCCTCCTTGTCTATTTAAAATGCAGCTCACACTGACAGCTAAGCACTGATCTGGAGATCAAAAGACTCAGAAACCAGGATTATTTGTTAGTTTCTCACTCTCTCACAAAGTGAATTTGATATTAAGGTTTTAATCATGTGTATACTCCGTACTACTGGATCGTTAGATTTGGAAGCGGAGGCTTCTTTGTCTTTAGGAAATTGTAAAGAGGCCAAAAGTAAGCAAATCTTCAAGTGTGATGTATGATTTCTTTTTGATTCATCTCTCCAAAACACTGGTACTTCAAATCACAGGAAGATGGTTCTGTATATCTATAGATTGCCAAAAGAGTTTCCAGAGCTTTCCAGAGGTGAAGAACTGCACAGTATGGGTATTTAATTAGTAGATTTCCAGAGATACTGGTGGCATGAATGACTATCACAACAGCCAGAAAAATCCAAAATTCAGAGTACCTTGCAGCTCGATGTAATAAAAAATGTCCAAAAGATCCTAACTTAATCTTTTTATTTAAATGGACTTTGATATTATTTTAAGTGCACTTTGGTGAGGATTTGCTGAATGGATTATCTTGGTCAGATTTAAAAAAAAAAAAAAAAAAAAAAAACAGGAACAAAAACAAAACAGTAAATCATGTCAAGCAGAAGGATATTTAAAGGTTATTTCTTCTGTTGTTTGAACTATTTGAACACTTAGCCCACTCATCACTGTTAGCATTCTAAAATACTCTTTGCTATTTCATCCACGTCTTTCACCTTATTATAGTTTCAGCTCTCTCTTTCATGCTTTCAGTCACTTAACCAGTAAAAACTGGATTGTTCCATGCTCCTGTTATAGCTCCTCATTGGCTTTTGTTTTCCAGTCATGCCTGTTTTCATGGACATCTCAAGAGGGAATTTAGTATCTGTACACAGGGGTTAGGCTTCTCCTAATACGTTACTGGGAATCTCTGTAAAACATCTAGGACCTGAGCTCTTTTTTCATTGCATTTTTAATTTTTTGTTTGTTTGTTTATCATCAAGTTCAGTGCTCTAGATTTTTCACTTCCCCATGCTATTTTAGTATCCTTTTCTTACAGTACTTATTTGATTTTCACTAAGTGAAAACATAAACAGCTTTTCTTCTCACCAAATAAGCAAAGCATTCTGCCTAAGGAATTCTGACCTGAGGCACGTGTTCAACAGTTCTAAGCTACATGCTAAGCTTATGTCTGAGAACTTCATAGTGCATGGGATTCTATCTAAACTAGGAAACACAGACCTAAAATATTCAGATGTGTACAAATGCGCATACAGGTTTTCATCTACTTATAGTTCAAGAAAAAAGCAAAAAGAGTTGACTTATCAATAAAGATATCTTCAACATTAGCTTCAAGGGAATTGTACCAGTGACACAACACAAACATCTGAAGACTGTGGCAAGAAGACTGCTCATATCATGAAATGAATTCTGATGGAAGCTTCTGAGCTTTAGCATCTCTTGTAAGAATCTCTCTAAATTAAGCAATAGCCTATTGTCAGAAACATGAAAATTTCTGTTACTATTCATGCATAAAGTGTACAAAACAAGTTCAGTAAAGTTATTATTAAATGTAATAAAAATGGTATTTATTGATGACTGATTTCACCAGATATTTTATACTGGAGGATAAGAATGCTTACTTGCATGTTAACAATGACAATATTTTCCTGCTGGATATTTCACTGATTTTGAAACCAAAGTATGACTGTGACGAATACAATCACATTTTGACATCCTGAACATGCAATATTCTGCTGTCACTCTCATTCTGCACACAAACAAACAAACAAAAACAAATGTACAGAATTTTTCTGCACCTTAAAACAAGTCTGTATCAGTTGCTTATTAGCGGTCTAATTCTTAAGTATCAACTAAACTCATACAGACCAAAGGATGATCAGTTTAAATGGTAACAGGAACAGGAGGGAAGCATGCAAACCCTGAGAAATCATTCAGATGTCAAACAGTTTTTCCGCCAAAGAGTTAATTATAAATTCAATTAATACACAGATCCAAGTATGAGCAACATAACCATGCTGGTTTTTCTGCACCTCTGAGCAACTACACGATGTCATATCTGTGAAAATACTTGCACGTGTAAGACATTCTAAACAGAAATTACTCCCAATCATTTTCACTGTGAAAAAGCCTAGGAAATACAAATTTATGGCTCAGCAATTTCAGAATGCTGAACAGAAAAAAAGATGCACATTCCTATTATGACCGTTGAAATTGGCCATACATGCTACAACACAAATGTTAGTACACACGTAGATGCACCATCCTGATTTTCAATGATAGCTGTTATCAATGGCACAAGACATTGCCTTACCAAAGCTAAGACATTTTGCATCAGCATAGATAGCTAGGCTAGTGATGCATTCTCATCACCCATCTTTCATCTGCTGCATTACATGAGGTGCCTTCTTTAAAATATAAACAGATTACTGATCCTTATTAGAGCCAGGATCAGCACTGTAACAGAAAAATGAATAAGAGTTATCCCTTGGGAAGTAGATCTGCATATGCAGAGAAACTGAATGAGCTCTATCCAGGGCAGAACAGTTCTTCCATAGTTTTGAGGCATTACAATGCAACACATCCACACTGAAAACAAAACAAAACATCTACTTGAAACTAAAAGAAGGTCATCAATTTTGATTAAGTAGTATAGGAAAAGCAACTTAATTTGCAAAGGAGGCAACATATATATCTTTAAATAGTGATGGAGAACCCCTCAGAGGTATACACATCATTTACAGGTGGAAAAAGTCCTAGACTGAAAGAATAGGATGTCACTGGGGAAAAGAAAATCGGAGTTAGCAAAACCCATTTTATATATAGGATTTTATATCTATTTTCTGTAGGCTCTTCCTGACAGAAGCAGATAATGTTCTCTTATTTTCCAAGCATGCAATTGCACTGTTACTTTCAAGATCCCATGTACTTGGGCTAATCCACCAAAAACCAGCAAAGGCACTCAACGCTTCTGAGTACTCAGACATCTAATCGAAATCAAGCCCTGTTATGAAATTATGCAGTTTAACAACTGCACAGAGAAATTACAGTTTCCCTTTCCTGACTGAGAGCTGCAAGCTTTGAGGGATTCCACCTTCCACACTCCCACTGATTGCTTCAAACTCTACTAAATCAACTGTCTAGTCATTTGGTGGCTCTGACGCACCCAGTGGGCAATCCTAGTGCATGCTGAATGGCTAATCAGCCATCAGCTTCACTCAAAATTTGGAAGAGAAGTGTAAAACAGCAATTGGAATGAGAACACAGCTGTACATTAAGTAACAGTAAGCTGATCATGTAACGTAACAAGGACAAGGACGCTGGCTGCTACAAATTGCACTGTCCTCCAGCATGCAATTTCCATAGCCTAGCAAAGCAAAGGTTTAGTAGTGTTTATTTACTCATTTATTTAGGAACAGAAATCAGCTTTCCCCTGTGAGAATAATTCTCCACTAGCATAATGCTACTTCATCTTCCAGACAAATTCTATATAATTAGTTCTCAAAATGTCTTTGTGAAATCTAAATCTTTAATCATCACTGATGGATTTCTCTCCATTCCTTCCAACCTTCTGGTGCCAGTCTGTCCAGAACTCAAGCCTACTCTTCACAGCACTGCAAACAAATGGAAAATTTGCTCTTGAGATCTCTCTTTGTAGTAATATAGTAGTTCATTGGGGAAAATGTTATCTTGGGTATCATTTCTGAACAACTGGCCTTCTAAACATGGACTGTAAGAGATCTAAATTCTAATACAGAATCTCTACTTAGAGCATGAGGCTTTTCCAGGCTTCAATTAAATTATTACTCATAAAGGCTAGAAAGACTAACATTACTGCTACTATGAATAAATCTTATGCATTCAAATGTTCCTCTTATAACAGTGGCAAACGAAAAGAAGAAAATAAGTTAATAACAAAGGACTATCAATATGTAATGCTGTATCACATGCAGACTTTGGTCTACTGAGTATTAATTCCCTTTTACAGACCTAGCTTACACATGATCGACATAGATATGTGAATCAGCTGGTAGCCCATGGCTATCATAAAAGATGATCACATGCTTCCATCCAATTGTTAATTTGTGAGTAGATGTGTCCTATATTTCTCCTACCTCATCTTCTTTTGGAGACTTCAATGAAATACTTCGTCAGAAATCAATACAACTGTGAACTCCAATGCTCTGCGGGTACCAAATAACACAACGTCTCAGGTGGATTCTAAGCAAAAATCTGGCAATATATCTGGATTAGCATTAGACTGTTAATCACTATAGGCTTGGCTCTTGTTAATATGAATTTCGTATAAAAAACGGAAGCAGCAGGTTCTATCCTGCAAAAGTTGAGTAGAGAAATGGTCAGGAACTGGGTGATTAACAGGGAAATAGTGAATGAGAAAAGACAGATACAGTGAGGAGACATGACTTTTTCCAAGGGGAGAATAGAAAAAGGGTGACTCAAACAGCAGGACAGGAGGGTCTTCGTTTCACAGAAACAAACCTTTCCTCTCCACCCCATTTTGCCAACATCAAGGGGAGATGGGGCAGTTCCAGGTGCCCATCCACATCTTGATGGAGCAGCTGGGATGTCAAATTATGTGGGCTGTTTTCAGAGGAAGGTAAGAGCTTGCTTTCTTTCCTTTGCTAACTGCATGACTGCAAGGGAAGCATTGTGGTTTTGATGTGAGTGCTTCAGAGTTGAAAAAAAGATTCCTTTCATGTTGGTACAAAATGCAGGCATCCAGAGACATCTACCTCACCAGGATAATCTGTTTTTCCTTCCTGTAATCCCAATTGAGCAAACCACTCTTACTGATAATGGCACGCACTGATTTAAGTGTGTAAAAGTCCTGCTGAATTGAATGTTAAGCACACAATTGAATGCTTTGCTGAAACTAGATGTAAGCATTTCTGCAAGCCTTTGGCTGACCTGAGGCCACAGCAAGAGGTGCAGAAGCTCCCAGAGCATAATAGCAATGACAGAACAGATTTTCTTGCTGCAGACAGCAGTTGGGAGTGCTCCTTTCCCTTTATCTGCAAAGCAAAGCCACGCTGAAAGCCAGTTTACTGCTGTCTTCAAAGAAGAGAGGATTAGATATCGTTTCTGTAACTTAGCTAACCAGTATTTCAGCAGTGAGAACAAGATTCAATTTAAATTGAAATCTATTAATTAACGTATTAATCTAGGTTATTAGGCTGAATGATTTGGGAATGAAAGTAATTCTTCCATTTAGTAAACACAATATATGGCCAGAACCACAGGTCAGCCCCCTGATTCTGAAATGACCTTCCATAAGTATAGCAAGAGAAGGCAATTAATGTTAGATGCAACTAGCTGTTTCACACATGACCACAACTTGTCTCAAGTTATAGAATAGATGGCATGTGTTATCTCCCTAATAACATAAATGTAACTAAACATCTCCATTATCATAAAAACTGTTTAAACATCACCACTCCACCACTCTTTACATATGAGAGGAACCATAACATCTGTTTTTTAAGAGAATGAATAAAACATACGACTTATTTAAGTGACACAGGGGCAGGCTGTCTCAAGCACTCAAGTGAAAAAATGACCAACATAAGAGAAGTGGACGGCACATTAATGGATTAGCAACTCCCTCGTGAGTACTTCGCTAGCAGTCATCCCAACCTTCCTATCAGTAATGCAGAATCCTTCTCTTAATTACCCCAAAACAGAACAATAGCAAATGCTCATGATTTTCTTACTATTTCTTTAGAACAGGTTTAAATAAGTATATTTAAATTACAGACAGATCAGAAATAGAGCAGCTGTGAGAGTGACTTTGTAGCCATTCACTGAGGAAACAATGTCTCAAAGTCACCATAATGTCTTCAGAAAAACCATCCTTAGAGTAAGAAAATCTCAATGTAATGAGATTTAATGCTACCGTCTGTGAAAAAGGCTAAATCCCTCTGCTTTGAGGAGAGCATCAAGGTTTGGTCTCCCTGTCCTAAAGGTAATAAGCAGTTTCAAGTGTTAGGTAACAATTTTCTTGGCAGAACTTCCTACATGAATATTTACAATGCTGGAGCCCAAGGTGGCAATGTTGTCACAGACTGCTCTCCATAACCCAAAAGAGGCAGAAGAAGCACTCAGAAATCTCCCATCAAATGCTTCAGACAAGATACCTTTTCAGAGAATGACTCGTCCCTTTCATACAGCAAGAGGAATATTTTATAAGAAAGAACTTCTGACTCAACAATGCTTTTTCAGAGGATATGCTCATGGGAAAATATCTCAAACTAATTGTTAAGCCACCCAAGTTCCCATTTTGGAGGTCTTAATGACCATAGTATGGAATTTGTATTTTATTCTAGAAAGTCATACGCTGTTGGGTAAGATTTTGAACCACAAAGGACAAGACAAGAAAGGCAAACCCTATTTTCTTAAAAATATGCTTGGTCCGTATTTCATTACAGTCATTACTTATTTCCTTAAAAAATGCATATTCACCTTGTTAACAAGATTCACAGAAAGTAAAATAGTAAAAGAACCAGGCTTATGATCCACTGTGAGCTACAACAGTGAAACAGCAGGCTCAGTTATTAAAAAAAAAACAGCCCTCTCAAGCAAATCTGCCTGAACCAAGTCATTATTTCTCCAGTTAAAAAAAAAAAAAAAAAAAAAAAAAAAAGTAGTGAAAAATTCAGAATCCTTAGGCATTATCTTCTTGCTTTTGTTGAGTCAACAGTGTTGTTAAAATGATTCTAATAACCCACAGCATTTTTTTTTATGGTGTTCGTATTGATTCTAGATGAAGAAAGAAAACTGCGGTCTGTAAACCATCCCAGCAGATGCCATCAGCTCTGCTACATAAGCAAAACCAGACCGAGCAAAATTCAAATTAAGGCTGAGCATCATAAGAAATATTGAATACAGCACTTGGAAACTGTTCTGTTTGCCCCAAAATCCTCATGGGAAGTGGTATGTTCTGGAAAGATAAAGCACATCATGTTGCTTCTACTCAATGTTCCCTCATGCTGAGTAGGAAAAGTAGAAAATACCAACATGCAGAGCCTAGCACTAATCACAGCATCATTTAATCAAATTTCAGCCACCTGAAAATCTAGTATTTGTGCTTGAGCTTTTCTTAAAAATAATAGAAAGAGGAAAGGGAAGCAAAACACCATCCAAGGATTTCCATCTTTCTCTGTCCATCCGTGCAATATGGACAATGATCCTAGAAAACCAATGCAGATTAGAAGCCTAACTTTTATGCACCTGAGTTTAAGTTAGCTATGTCTTTGCCTAACTACAAAAACAATATAATAAATCTCAGGGAATTCATGGTTTAAGAGGATGGAAAGGTAAGGGGTATTTTCTTATAAAGCGTTCCTTTTAAATATATATATGTTATTAGATGGTGGCTTGAACAGGTAAAAATCAATGCTGAAGTTTCTCATTTTTAATCGATTTATCAGTAGCTTAAAACAGGTATACACTAAGTTTCCACCACAGGAAAAAAAAAAAAAAAACAGAGCAAACTGAGCACATCTGCTGTCCTTTATTCTACAAGGGAGGGATCTCCAGAATCCCCCTTTTAGCAAAACTGGTCCACAGTAGCTCAGAAAAATGGACGATTGCTGCTATAAAAATACTCTTTGGACTACTTGTGGGGAAGCTGCGTATGGATTATAATAATTACATAAACTTCATAGTAACATTTCCTGTGATTTATGCATTAATTATGATGCTGATAATATTTTCTTTTCTCCCCTGAAATACTCAACTTTCTGCATTTCTCTAATCCACTAAGAAGGACTTATTATTTAATTGAATTAGCTCTGTGAATACCACTTTCTGCCACTTTGGTTAAAAGAAAATGTTAAAGAGCACATTAAATCAAATAGTAGAAACAAAATAATTTATTACCTCAGTTGCAAGAAAATCTTCTTTACCATATTCATACCAAGAAGATTTAGAACAGCTAATTCTAAGAATTTCTATTTCCTCTATTTTATTGTGTTTTGCAAGCATACATTCTTTTGCCAACAATATTCTTCAACTTAAAACACTGCTGTCAGGACTGAGAGAAAGTTAACAAACAGATCCGTCTAGAAGTATTTCTCACGGTGTTTTTGGTTGTTGTTTGTCTGTTTTTGTTTGCAAAGCAAGTGCTTTCAGAGAACGCTACTGTCATTTCTAAAGAAACATTTCAATTTTCAATAGCAGGAGGGTGCTCAAAACACTTGAATTCCATCCTCAGCACTGAGAAGCTTGAACAGGCACCTACAATGCATTTCTCAATGTATTACCAGCACAAGCTGACTGGCAGAAATTTTGCCAACAGCCACGCATGAGCTGGAGGCTGGCATGTTATATTTCTTCAAAATATTTTTAACAGTGACAGACATAAAGAAGAGCTAATATTCCAAAGCCCTAGACACCTACAACATCGATGGAGGAAAAGATATTGCTAGGAATACATTAGCAGCAAAAACACATTCCAGCTTGAAAAGGTGCAAATGCTGTCTGTATTCAGCACTCGCTAATGAGTGCCCCTCACCCCTCACTGAGATCCCATCCTCAGTTGGTATGGGAGCAAAATAACCCCTCTAATTGAGCTTACTGATGGGAGGCTCATATTATTTTCTCAGTGCTAGCAAGTTGAGAATACAACAATCTTTCATGACAAAAAGAAATGAAATGTCTTCCTTGCCTCCCACAAAATCAAAACCATTATGTGTCAAGAGCACCATGATCCCTTCTTCTTATTCTTGAAGAAAAGGCAGATACTTCACCTACTGCCTTCTTACAAGCCCTGAAGATAATGACAATAATGAAGTCTCAGGTAATTCAGATATATACCATTGGCCATAGTAATCTACTTAATATTTTTTTACTACTTTTTCCTCTTGTAAATGGTACAAATTATTCTTGCTAGGGGATCATAAGCAAAAGTGTCTCCTACTTTAACCTACATAAACTGTTTCCAGAGAGACCATATTTTCCACTATTGTATCAGCCTACTCTCTGTAAGAGCGTAATAAAATTAAAAGGACATTTCTGTACATTTTTAACAAGAAATCACGCTGGTAGTACACAGTGCTATACCATATCATCCCTGCAGCCCACGACCAGATTGGTGTATACTAATACTTGAACTTAAGCAGAAATTCTCTGACTTCCAGGTGCTTCTGTGCAGGCAGCACTAGCACATACCAGTAAGGAGATGATTCTGGGTTATTCTTTCTGTCTCTGATTCAAAGAACACAGCACTACATTTTCGGCCAATATAATATCTGGTTATAATGACTCAAACTGGGTCATTCTCTCTTCAGATAGAGTCTTGCTCGCAGTTTCTGCTTGAAATTAAGCTTGATCAAAACTACAGGGATGTCAGCATGTAAAAATATTGCCTGAACTTTGCTAGAAAATCTCAGCTTCAGCAGTTTCTTCTTTCACCAAAATTCAGCTATTTGGATTAAAGATTTTCTTGTTCGTTTTTGCATTACACAACAGGGTTG
Organism: Tympanuchus pallidicinctus; assembly: GCF_026119805.1. Lineage (NCBI taxonomy): Eukaryota > Metazoa > Chordata > Aves > Galliformes > Phasianidae > Tympanuchus > Tympanuchus pallidicinctus. Next base: position 25,647,811 of record NW_026294802.1, read on the forward strand.
ATGTCTTTGATTAAAAATAATTTCAGGTTTCATTTAGAAAAAAATCTCATTTCTGGAAAAATCTCCACAGTTTTCTGTGTGAAAATGTGCCCAAAGTCATTCTATTAATTTGATGAGGTAAATTCAATTTTGAACACTAAAACCGAGGTTGAAACTGCTAGCAATGCTCCAATTCCCACTTATCAGCTGCACACCTTGAGAAATCCAAATGCTGTGCAGTTTTCTCCTGAGCTCTCAAACTTTCTGAAATGCTTCAGCCCTACCAAGACCCACATCTTCATAATACCAGCACAAGAGAAAACAGCACACAGCCTACTAAACAAAAGCATGCACTATACTAGGATTTTAGAGGTTAACACTGACTCTCCATTAAAATCAACATTCAGGTACAAGGAGGAATAAAGGTTGTACTTTCATATTGTGTTAAGCTGCTGCATACAAACTTATTAATGATGAGTGTAGTGTGTGAAGGGTATGCGGGAGCTTGAAGAAATGCAAGCACTGAGAATTGAAGTTGCTTAATGCACGGTCAAGGATGAAGTGCACAGTACAGACACACTCTGAGGTATAAACTGATTTTCACTTTCCCTGGCAGCATCTGACGAGTGAATTGGACTCCGGTAGCAAATAAAGCACTCAGTTGCAAGAAGAGGAAATGCAGCACTGTGATTACAGGAGTTCAGTGTTGGGAGGAGAACTGCCTTTTATTCCTTTCTGTGCCATAAAGTTTCTGGATGTTTCCTGTCATGCAAGACAAAACCAAACCCTTCGCACATGTTCACTAATTGCCTTTTCCTCACTTTTTGGATGGATACAGGAAGCCCTAAGTTCTGGTGTGTAGACATGCTAAGCTGGTACATCTGCAGTGGCAGCCAGTGAGATCTGTGCACTAAATTCAGAAAATCCTATGTAACTCTAAATCTTGAGAAAATAAAAATCAGGGCTGAAGCATCTGTAGCTGGACTTCTAAAATTACCAAAAATTAACCTTCAAGTCCTTTAGGTGCTAATCCATAAAACAGTAAAACCAAACCAAAACCAACCAACCAACCAATTGCCTCACTAGAAATATCATGAAGGTAGTTTGTAAGGGGAAACGTTCAGCTGCTGTAATGATAAATGTCAGAGAATAAATCAGAAGAAAAGTAGTAAATACATCCTGTGCCTTGAGGGATACAGGAGGTTGGAAAAAATGGTATGTAATCAGGTTCTCAGCACAGTCTCATGCATGGAAGCCCAGGCACTGAATTTGAGACAAATCATCACCTTGTGCTGGATTTTTTTCTGGCTTCTGATGATTCGATAATGCAGGTCTTTTAATCTGACAGCATGTGTATAAACATATAATTTTATATAAAGATTTTATGACAACTAGATTGCTACTGGTTTATATATAGATATGCATATATACTCTGGAACACCAAAAGAGCCATTTTGGTTGGTTTCTCATCTTCAAGGCTGAAAGTTACTAAAGAGCAGAAATCTGACACTGTGCTGAAGACTTAATCCATGCACATAGTATTAGAGTATACATACAGCACAGCCTTTCAAATATTTAAATATTTAGCAGGAAAAAGGCAATGTTCTGCTGCTCATTTTTGCAAAATAATTACCTGCTTGTAAACTGATTCAGGACACCATCTCTCCCCACATATTTTAGAGGGAGCCTCACCGACACACTACTCCCTTCCTATGTTAAAGACATTTAAAATCCCTATATAGATTTAATTTTAAATATTTATTAGAAGAACAAAACAATGTGTTATTATGTTGCAATTAAAACAGCTTAAGAACTATGCAAATCAGGTTTCAGAATAGTTTTGTTAGGATGGAAAATCAGCAAGGACAGTTTTACAGTCTTTCTAAAGCTTGTAATGCAGTATGACCACAAAGAACTGTATTATTATTATTATATTTTAATAACAGAGCAACAATAATGTTCTTTAAAAAAAAAAAAAATAGTATAGTAGCTAATGAAAAGAAAAAAACATCCCAAACTTACATTTAAAAATAAACCTAAAATATATGTTCACAATGAAATTGGTTATGTGTGACTTCATCAAAATCAAGAAATTAATTTCATCCACAAGGATTATCTGAAATGAGTTTTTCAATTAACCGTCACTAGCTGAATAAATCCCCAAGGAGATTTTAGCCTGTGTGACACTGTAATATACAAATAAACTTGGTGGGAGCTGAAAAAGAACTGAGACAAAGGTTCTCCTTTGGTTTTATCACAGGAAACCCATTATCTGAGAAAACCTTTTATTTACTAATTGCATTTTAAAATTAGAGTACAAGCTTTTCAATAAAAAGATAATTGTCTATAGAATACATGCTAGTCCGTAATACATTAAACTAAAATGTTACGAGCTCATCACAAGATTCAATTTGAGGTTGAAAATAAGAGATTTATATTGAAATAAGTTAGTTTTAAAGAGAGGTATTCCCTTTAACTGGGGAGCTCTAAACTCAGACTCGAGTATAATAGTGGTCAGGGAAGAGCTATGAGTACTGCCTGATGGAAGAGGTGCTCTCAGCTTCAATAGTATTCACTTCTCACTTTCCCCCTTTGCAGCTTCAAGTTCACCAAGTCCTAGGCTGGCTACTGCAGAGCAGGTATTGGTTGAGGTGATGTTGGGGCCACCTTATATAAAAACCTTCAGGATTAGTCACATATAGGTCACAATGAGCACACTTCAAGAAAGACACTGCGGTCCTGGGGCATGTCCAGAGAATGGCAATGAAGTTGGTGAGGAGCCTGGAGCTCAAGCTGTATGAAGAGCAGCTGAGGGAACTGGCATTGTTCAGTATGGAGAAGAGGAGGCTCTAAGGAGTCCTTACTGCCCCCTACAACCACTTAAAAGGAGCTTGTGGCCTCTTCTCCTACATAACTAATGACCGGACTGGAGGTGATGGCTTCAAGTTGTGCCGAGAGGGGTTCAGATTGGACATCAGGAAAAATTTATTCTCTGAAAGAGTGGTCAGGCACTGGAACAGGCTGCCCAGAGAGGTGGTTGAGACACCATGCCTGCTGGTGTTCAAGAAACGTTTAGATGCTGGACTGAGGGACATGGTTTAGCGGGAGATAGTGGCAGTAGGTGGAGATTTGGACCTCCAAGATCATTCAGTCCCTTACAACCTTGGTGATTCTATGATTCTATGTGATGTATTGTATTAAGTGCAAAGCTCTTTTTGAACCTTTCACAGTGACAGTCCCAGGCCGTTTTATCCCATTCCTCACCATCTTACCCTATCTCCCAGTCTCAATCTCTATATTGTCCTGTCTTGCTCTCCTCAGTCTTCTGCATACTATTTAATGCAAATAGTTTTGAATTACCTGGAAGACTTTTTTCCATTGTTTTTACCAGTAGTAAAAAGTATCAAGAGCAGGAGAAAAATAATGTACTGTTCAAAATTACAGACAAATGCTCCATTTAAATTGTTGAAAAATGTAAGTGTTATTGATGAGTGTTAAGGTAATTTGGAATAATTTTCATGAAAAATGTATGCCATTTTGAAAAATAGCTTTTACTTTTCCTGAGGATGATCTAAATCCACCGCTCACATTAACTGATGAGAACAGTCCCTAGAAGTGGTCATCACTGTTAAGCTTGTCTGTGGAGCAACCTTGTTTAGCACCTACTGATGATAACACCCATATTTTGAAGAAGAATGAGAAAGAAAATAATCCTCACAAAAAGTCTATGAATGTAAATGATTTCTTAGCCTTCAGTAACGAATAATGTAGTAATTCAGTGGGAATGCAATTCATATATGTAATCTCATCACTGAGAGTATTTGAAACAAATTAAATATATTCATATTTGCTTTTATTATTCTGTGGGTCTTTTTTGTTGTTTCTTCTTTTTTAGATACGGAACTATTTTAAATCACATCAAATAGATACAACTGTCATCTTTTGTCAATAGACAAGCACGTGCAGCAAACAAAACATTGTCTGTAAAAGAAATACTAAATAGAACATGAATCTCTTGTAAAACCTATGATTTATAACCAGTAATTCCCTTATTTGATAGCATTCATAGCATTTTTTAAAGACCAGGCAAATGTAAAGACAAGCATCATTTTCCATGTGGAAAAAAAATATAGAGACATATATCTTTTTCTTTTAACTGGCATGCCATTACTATAAACTTAATACCAACCATTGACAAATTATTACAATCTTTAAAAGCAGGGTATGTATTTTTTATGTATAAAAACTCGGGAATGTATTTCCTCAGTCAGAATAGCATTTAATATACCAGTAAGTTTTAAAATGTTTTTAGATTGTATTAAGTAATTAAGAGTGTGCTAAATTTTACAGATTTTGAGCCTCAGACATCAAGACTCAAATTCTTAATCATGCAGATTGTGTAGGAAAACTTCTGTCAAGTCTTCCACATGTAGTAAATAATTTTCTAAATGTTTGCTAGTCATCTACAATGCCTTTCACAAGTTTTTATATTGTATACATATACCCAGCAGTGCTTAGCACAAAACACATTCTCTAAATGTTATTAATTCACTTGCCACTCTTCAGTAGTATCAGCTACTCTTTAAACTTTTTTTCCCCTAAGGTCAATTCCAATAACCAAAATTAATAACAGCCACAGAAAATATATATTCTTAGCAGACATTCTTGCTAACCAACTCCACAAAACTTCCAGTAATTGAAATTCTCTGGCATTTCTTACAGTATGCCCCTACTTTTCCTTTCCCTCTCACCTTTTGAACTCCAATACACTTTCAGCAACTCCTCGTGTTTCTGTATCATAAACTATCTGCAGTCAAGATGTTAGCTATGAGGTCAACATGTTTCAGAAAGCCACTCAGCAGTAAAGGGCTGCTTTTTCTTTGTATAAATAACAGATTTCCCTTAACTTCTTTGTTAACCTTTGAAATATTTTGAATACCCAACTGTGTTCTGGAATTAAACTTAACAATTCACATTTCAAAGTCAATAAATTTACACAAACTCATTACCTTTTCTTAAATGAGAAGAAATGAGCAGTAATTTTCTAAGTCAGAAATTGCATATGCATATCACATAGATATATACACACAATCACAGAATGGCCAGGGTTGGAAGGGACCTCAAGGATCGTGAAGCTCCAGCCCCCCCCGCCACATGCAGGGCCACCAACCTCCCCATTTAATGCTAGACCAGGCTGCCCAGAGCCCCATCCAATCCAATACACACAAATGTATGTGACTGAACATGCCATACATGTTCTAGTGATATGACATGACACGCTTTGTGCCAACAAGTTTCAAAAGATAAAAACACCACTTCCTAATTATCATTGGTAAATCCATGCAGCCACCTAAGACTCTCTGACTTTCTAATCCCATAAGCAGTGACACATTTTCACTGCATAACCTGACAGCAAGATGCAGTTTCAAAATATTTGCTGCAATTCCTAGTTTATGAACCAAAGAAAAAAAGACCTTTCCTACATAACTGAAAACAGCTTGCCAAGGCACTGCTACTGAAATAAGCAGTCCTCCCCCCTCACTGCACCACCAGTGAACACATTGGTCAGAAATCCTTTCCATTGATACTGATCACTACATTTTCACCGAAGATATTAGATAAAATGGTTTATTTTTTATTTGTGAACACTGTTCACTTGTGATATATCCCAAGTATGTACTTCTGGAAGAAGAATGTGAAAGCACCTTGTAAGTACAGAGGAATATCAGAGCTGGAATGAGAAGCTACATGAGTCAAGAGTTGCTGGGAAAAGGAGTCAGGCTTCAGACATGGGAGAGAAATTTCCAGCATCTGCAGGGAATGGGCCTGAATGTCAAAAATGACAAAGGTAACTGAAAGGAAGTTTGGAAGCTGAACCCTAAAACAACAAAATGGTCAGACAGAGAAAAAAAACATTATGTTTTTAGTTCAATTTTCCATCTTACTGACTTTGAACTCATTTTTAAATTCTACTTTTTCTCTTTAACTTACATTCCACTTAAAGTTGTCTTTTTCTTGCATCCCATAGGCATCTCACGTAGAAAGTCTAGGAGCATCTATATCAAACCTCTGGATGATTCAGAATGTTGACATAAAGGGCAAAGCAAAATACAGATCCTGTTTTCATTCAGTGGTTGAACCAGTAAATAAGTGATAAAAATGGATCTGTCAAACTGAGTTCAGCTGAGGTTTCTTCAAAAGGGATATATTTCTGTATTTATTTTATTGCAAAATGGAAAACCCAAAGAAGAAAGGAAGGCCTTATTTCTAGGATGACTTGGAGCCAATCAATACTGTTGGCTTCATTAGCAGAATTATGTTTAACTTTAAAAGCACTGTTAAAAGTAAACTAATATAAACTGTCAAACTATTCCTAAAATGAAATGCTTTATTTTCACTTTTTCAAAATGAATGAAGTTAAAGAAAACTACTTTTTGACAATGAATTTTTGCCTACAATCCACGCTAGATCCAAAACTAGCTTCAGCATCCACAAAATTCCAAATTTCTCTTACATTAATACTCATTGAAATAAATCTCATTTGGTTCTGTCTTTAGGCATTAAAAACATCAGTTAACCCAAGAGCATCTGTCAGTTTGAAGTGGATTCTGGTTCTCAGAATTTGGACCAACATCCAGTTGTACAATGCTTCTTCAGGATTCAAAAGACTCTGTCCCATAGTTGTCTCCCTCAATTGCAATGTAAATCTGTACCATGGCTAGAGAAACTAGTTGAGTAGCTTGCCATTAGCATGTTCTTCCTTCCTTTATGAATTAAGATTACCATTTTCATATATCCATTTTTTATATTCCCTGGTACCTTGATTGTTTCACTAATCGCAGCCAACCAGCAAAAAGATGCAAGTTGGTGGCTTTTCTAATAACTTATTGCTATCGATTTCAAAGTAATTTTGTTCTCCTCTTTTCCTCTGTCAAATGATTTCATAAAGAGAAATGTTCCTTGTTTATCAGTTTACATCTTCCCATCTGAATGACCAAAAGACCCAGAGACCTTTATCTTTCAGGAAAGAAAAATACCCAGACCAGCTGGAGATCTGTGAACATTTTGCTGTTGTTCCATTTTTAAATATTCAGGGGACACATTTGCAATTGCAGTAGAAGAGGATTTAATACTGTAAAGATCGATTTTTATATCTTCCAGATCCCTCTCTGGCTGGAACTAAACATCAGTCAACACTTGTTCCCCACCTAGTATACCCCTGCTTATCCTTACACTATTAAGGATAGATCAAGTTTTGTTGCTTCAGTTATTTATCTTACATTCATTATGAAAGATATACTGGATAGGTATCTATTCTGATTAAAATCAACAACTACCAGGATATTACTAATATATAAGCAAAGTTCATATTAGGCTTTTAATGATGATATTGTTTGTATCTGTACCCTCCACGTAAGAATTTCAGATTTTTTTTAAAGGATTACTTTGATTTGTTTCCTTTTATAGAAGCACCACACATAAATTGAATCACATGTCATCATCAGCTCCCAAAGGTCTTCATTTCTTCAGTACTGATACTTCAAAATATGGTTTGTGCTTACAGAACTGTGATCAGAGCCTTCCATCCTATATGGAAGACTAGTAGTGTTAGGGCATCTTCCTCACTGACTCATGTTATTATAGCCCATAATGTCTGGAAGAGCTGGGTAGGTACAAACAAGAGTAGTGCAACAACCATGTAACATCACCACAGAAAATGGCAAGAGAGTAAGATGTATCTGATCAAATGTACTCATGACACACACATGACACACACATAGCACACATAATCACAGAATGGTTTGGGTCGGAGGGCACCTTTAAGATCACCAAGTTCCAACCCCCTCTAGAGGGAGACACCTCCCTCTAGACCAGGTTGCTCACAGCCACATCCAGCCTGGCCTTGAACGCTTCCAGGGAGAGGCATTCACAAGCTCTCCAGGCAACCTGTTCAGTGTCTCACCATCCTCATAGTAAATGATTTCTTCCTAATACCTAATCTAAATCTACTTTTTCCAGTTTAAAACCATTTCCCCTCACCCTGTTGCTAGATGCCCTTACAAAAAGTTCCTCTCCAACCTTCCTGTAGGCAATTATGTGTCTTTCACTTCCATACAGAAGAACCCTGAAAGGCAAACTTCTGGATTACAAGGAAGCAGAAATCTTCTTTTGCAACTGAATGATTCCATGCAATTTAATAGTGTACAGTAAAGGAAAATGTGAAAATGAATTCTGACTCCACTTTGGTGATACTAAAAAAAAAAAGAAAACTGAGCAAGTATTTTTGTCTTAAGAATATAATTCTTGCAATTCTGATAGGCAACATGAAAGAAGGTGCTCTTCTTTTATCCCTTGTAAACTTAAACAGTTATTCTTGTTCCTTTGTATTTGCAAGGAAAAGGCTAATATGGCTTTTCAGAGAAAGACTTACAACACATCTCTGAGCTCAAACAAATTGCTTAAAATAATATATAATCATATGATAAAGAATAAGATATGATAAAGGACTGTGCCATAATGCAAATGCACAGATCCAAAAAAGAATTGCATGAGGTACCTTAATTGTGCCTCTAAATGATTGGCATTGTATTTGTGATGCCATCTCCTTCATGCTATTTTTCAGCATTCAGCACTATTCATTTTGAAACAGGCGTCAGAGCCCCAGCTAAAGAGTGACGTGGCCACTCAATGTTGGGTACTGAGCAGGCAGACTGCGAGTAGAGATACATTCGCTATTTTAGATGGAAGAGTACTCCTACACCTCTGCTGATGCATTAAGACTCATCACAGTGTGAAAATTAAAAGGTACAGGAACCAATACTGAATAGCTATGGCGTACAGAAATGAAATGAAATATGTTGTTTGTTTGTTTGTTTTTTTGTATAGTTGGTGGTGGTTTCTTTATACCTATTTTACAAGAGAAAAGAATGTAAAGAAACAGACTTAAACATTTAACCCAAAATCTCACATAGATTCCACAGGAACTTCAAGATTTGAACCCAATGCAACTCTGGATCCTAAAGCACATTCAGCAATAACAACTTAACTCTAAATGGAAATACACCTTTGAAATGCCTCAAGCCTTCATCAAAACATTATTACAGAGCCAGTTTCCACCAATACTAATAAAAACATGTTTGTTTTTTTTTTAAATGTTGTAATGCAGCACCAAGTACCTCAAAATTTAAAACACCTATTCAGTTATCATTTAAAAACTAATTAAATATCAAATTATTTCATGTGTAATTGGATATCTGCAAAGCAGTATACCACTTTAACACTGCAAACCAAATCAGATTGCCCAGACTTAGCTTGCAACTCAGCTGTCGGTGCTGCACATGATGAATCACACCCTATTTTGAGCCATTTTCCACACGCTGAAACTTGCATTCATAAATTCACATTAGGCAGTTAATGGGATAGAATCAGGGTTGCTATGGCAACAGTGTGACGTGATCTATCACTTAAGTGAGAAAATGAACGCTAGTAATTATCACCAAGCAAATGGCATTTTTGCTTTTCGGAGATGGCACCTTTTCAGTGTTTGGTTTAGCTAATGAATGCGTTTGTGGCTTTTAACAAAGGTAAAAAATGCTGTCTAAAATGATGATTCCCTGATCCCATTCTAGAATACAGATAGAATAACTCCATAAGCAAAGCCTGTATTACTTATATATTTGCAAACTTTTTTTTTTTTTTAAATAAGATTATAATTATATTGGGAAACTACAACGCTGATTTCAGTAGCAGTGAGCATCATTAATGCAGTACATAGGGTTAAAAAAAATCACATGTCTCAATTTTGCTTTCAGTTTGATATTAAGACTGTATTAAGATGCATGAAGCCAAAATGGTAATACAGGACATACATCTGCCTTTCTCATTAGAGTTGCAACAGATAAAATTCTGTACTGCAGCTAAACACACTATGGGTGTTATTACCAAAACCTCAGCTGTTTTTGTGCACAAGCTTTCTTCTCTTTGAAGGTCAGTCTGTCCAATAACACCTCTGGTGATTAAAGGAACAGAAGCAAGCAGAATACAGCTGGACCTGCTATTTGGCAAACATTAAGAATGTCATGAACTTATCGCTGTTATGTTTTATCTTATAAAACATATATATAAATATATATTAAAAGCATAGTTTAGAATTTTAAATATTTAAGTTAATGTGTTAAGGAGAAAAAAGATCTGCTCACATTTAAACAGACTTCTGCCTTTGGTGCGACTCTCCTTTAACCTCCAGAGGTCTAAAGATCTGCTCTTTTGTAAGATTTATGCATGTTGGAAGATAATTTGAGACTGTTCCTATTTTCATGGATGCTGAGCACAGCAGCTCTCATTTTGAACTTAAATGGGCCCACTGAAACTGCCATTGTTCAATATAGGTATGTCACTGCCTTATTGGTTAAACAAGCATAGCTGTGTAACCATGTGAGCAGATGACTGAGGTGTGATGATTTGAAGATTTTTTTGAAAGGCCTATCATCAAAATACTCAAAAGTGGAACACTTTAGAAATTATGAATAAACTCGATCATACCCTAAATTTCCTTATCAGTTTAGGGATAATTATTGACAGAAAAAAAATCAAAAAAATGCACATAAAGTTGAGACCTGACCTAACCTAACAGCCCCTGCCACACTGAGAAGCAGATCTGCCTCTCACTGCTGGGACAGACCATAAAATGTGCATGGAATTGTTTTTCCTCACACTACAGAGTCCCAAGAGGCCAAATTAAGGATTCTTGTCCTGTGGTAACATCAGCATTCTGAAATTATGTATAAAGCTCAGAGGAGTCTGAAGAAAAAAAGAAACACGCCTGACTGATAAACAATATGGAAAGGAACAGGAGAGAAAGGAGACAGCACAAAATGAGTAAGACTCAAGGGATATAACTATCACCTGCTATGTACAGCATTGTAAAACAATAACATTTAGAAAGTTGATAAACAACAGTTCTTATTTTATAAAATAATAGACTTCTAGATACTATAAGCTGAGGATGTTGATAAAAATGTAATATAGGAGAAGGATAAATTTTTATTGGCTATATCTCAAGAGGATGGGAAAAAAAGAAAAAGGAACAAAAAAAAAACCCACCAAAACCTAGAAGCATGATCAGGTAGTCAAACAAATGTCCCAGCTTTTCTCAAAATCCAGTTTGTAAACATTTCCATCAAGTTTAGCTTTGTATACATACATTTGTATATCCAAAAGATTTTCCATCTAACCAGGACTTGTTGGGTTTGTTAAGTAGAGCTTTGCTGCAGCTGCTCTTTTTTTCTCAATCAATTTTTTTATCTGCAGGCTCACAGGAAATCTTTTCTCTTTAGATTTTAAATCAAAATAATGATTTGGAGTTCCAGAGCTGGCTGGGGAGTTAAGGAGATTTAAGGACTGCACTTCAGATAAGTAATCTCTATTACATGACCTTATGATCAGTGGCATTTTGCAGCCCAGACTGCAATTCCCATGATGTCAGTGGAGACAGTTTTTGGCTCTAAACGCTTTTCAATGCAGACTCCATCCTCAGGCAAATTATAATAGTTAGTTGCTCTTCTTCTGTGTACTTAATGATTAAACCACAGCCACTCAGAAAAGCAGATGACACAAGTTGAATTCTAACGTAGAACATAAGCAACATTTTGTAAACAAGCAGAAACTGGGTTCCAGGATGTAAAAAAGGATACTAATGTTGCTCTAGTCTGAATGCTTTCAAAGGACAAGGGCAACAGTTTTCGTAACAGGACAGGAAAGCACCTGCTGTGAAGGGAGGTTGAAGGCATTGGGCTGCCCAGTCTTGGGCAGAAGAGGCCAAGAGGCAACCTCACTGCTCTCTGCAGCTCCTGAGGAGGGGAAGCAGCAGGAGATGCCGGGCTCTGCTCCTGGGAACCGATGGCAGAATGGGAACAGCACAGCGCTGCAAGGGGAGAGTCAGGCTGGGCAGCAGGAAGCATTTCCATATCATGAGGTGGTCAAACACTGGAACAGGTTTCCTAGCAAAGTGGTTGATGCCCCATGACCTCAGTGTTCAAGGGGTATTTGGATGCACTCAGTAAACAAGATGCTTTAATTTCTAGTTAGCCCTCAGGTAAGGCAGTTGAGCTTGAGGACCTTTGAAGGTCTCTTCCAACTGAATTTTTCTATTCCATTCCTAGCATGTGTACTTACCAGTGCTATAAGGGGACAATTGTGCACAGAGCAAACATATATCTACAGTATGCCTGTATTTCAGTAGGAGTTTATCCTGCAAATTGTGTCTCTAACTGCTAAGAAAAAGTCAAATATCAGTGTAGAGACAAAAGTAAAAGGTGTGGAAAGCAATTTCTACTTCGTGATAGATCAATAAGCCTAGAGAAGAGAAGGAGAGAACATGTTATCCTCCTTCCATGGTATCATTATCACCACACGCAAGACAAGAGGCAACAGAAATTTAAATTACTGACACCAGCACATACACAGAACTTTAAAGACCTCCACTAAATACCATATTTCATGGAGCACAAACAATAATATAAACAAAAGAGAAATAATAGCCTCTTTAAAGTTGAGCAAACATCTACACAATTGCTCTGCATTTCAGATGCTCCCTAAGATTCCTACTACAACTATCTACATTACACTTTCATAAACAAGGATGAGAAGTATTAAAATAAAAATCTCTGAGATCAAGAGGTCAGCTGGAGACCTGTTTAAGCTCCTGCAGATTTTCTGTGCTATAGCATACTTTGGAGAAGATGAATGCAGTAACAAATAGAAGAGACAAATTTTCAGAGATTTCTTACTCATATTCAGTGAGGGAGGGGTTTGTTTGTTTGAAGATTGTGGTCCTACTCTGTGGGAATCCATAGAATCCCTTATGTGCTATTCATTTGGTTCTTGTCAAAGAGACTGCTGTATGAAAGCATGGGGTCAATTCAAAAAGAGGCTAACTGCATTAAAGCAGGAAAATAAACATTAGCTACTGATAGCACAAAAGCTTGCTCTTCAGAAACAGTAAGATGCCATTTGCCTGAAGATCCTGCCTTTGAAACAACAGTGAACCAACTGATATTGTCTAAGCCTCTAAATACAGCTAGCAAATTGAGACCAAAATAAAGCGTGACAGTCTTAAAGGAAAAGTGAGTTTGGGAAGGGATGATTAATTCACTAAGAATGCAAGTACTCTGAAGAAATTAACATGTGCGTGTAAAATAAATACATGCATCTTAACTGTTTTCCCCAAATGTTAAAATTAAACTGTATTTTGTTCTGAGGAAGTTGTCCCTCTGTTTATACAGAGCACACAGCTTAGCTCCCAAAAAGAACTGCATGGCTTACGCCAGGATTTTTCAGCTGTGTTTTGTGGAAGGATGCTTAGAAGCAAAACAAAACAAAGCAAAATAAAACAAAACAAAACCAAAAAACTTGAGTAAGGGACAATACTGAGGAGAACAGAGAGGACAGAGCACGAAGGATGGAATCCTTGAAGTCCTGACTCCCAGTATACAGCACAACAGCAACACCTTCCTCCCAAACAACAGAAGGCCTATCGTGGAGCTCTGACTCAGCACCTGACTGGCTGCTGTGATCCTGGAGGAGATTACAGGAGTAACTCCTCCAACACCAGCACTTCTGTAGCAGGATCTCTGCACTAAGTATCTTGCCTGTCTCAGTAATACTGCTGGAAAACCCCATTTCTCCACTGTTCACATCTGAAAGATAATCTGGACTGGGCTGCAAGACTTTTGGGGCAAAGTCCAGAATACCCTTTGTAGGGGAGCTGGTCAGGACTTGAACTGATGACTGAGCACCTGATGAAGGAGGCTGGCCCATGGAGCGCAGGCAGATTGCACCTGTGTTCTCCATGTGTCCAGAAGGGGTGGACACAAGGTGGAGCCACCCTAGGCTCATATGAGGGCCAGCCACTGAAGGGAGGGCACCTCTTGGACCTAGGTTGCTTCTTGAGGAGGAGTGAGCACCTTCACGAGTAGAATGATTTCAGCTTTTCTTTCTATGCATCTCTATTGGCCCACCTGTGACTACTTTCCCTGGTATTGTCAAGAACCTGTCAGAAGCAATTTCACCCCCTCATAAGCAGAACATCCTCAAATTGATGTTCACAATTTTGCAGGTCATATTCTTGACTACAGGCCTGTAATAAGTCAGTGCCCCAAGAGTAGTCTTACATTTCAGGGCGCTGTACCAGTGCATGCTGTTTACACAGCGAGATGCAAAATAAACCCTTTGTTACCTGTGCTCATTAAACAGTATTTCCAAAGAGGATGGCTATCAACTGCATACTGTGACTGCTTTCTTGCATCATGGATTTAAAAAGAAAAAAAAAATTCAACAACCAGCTTTGGCACAAAACTCTTCAGTTTCTCACACAGATAAAACCTCATGTTTGGGGATGGGAAGGACTGGGTTATCTTCTTTTTTCCCACATCGTCTCGCTGTGAGTGCTTTTCTCCCACTCCAGTCACCTACTACAGACTGTCAGTCCACAGAGCAAGTTAAATTGGCTCTGTAGGTAGCCTGTATCTGCAGCTCCACATATTCATGTTTGCCTGTCCCTGCTGCCTCTGGTGAGCAGGCCAAATGTAAGGCAGAGACATTTACATCAACTGAGCGATTCTCAAAAGCAGCAGCATGTACACTTGAGGCAGTTTCAGATGTGACAGCAATCCCTGCTCTCCCAATGAGATCTCTCCCTCCTGCATGAGGCAGCTCCACACAGCCCATGGGTTTACACTCAGCTGCCCTGCCCACATCCAGGCAGGAGGGCAGTTGTGCCACCTGCAGGCAGCAGCAACTGATCCCAGGACATCAGTGCTGCGTCTTCTGCTTGTGCTGCCTGTTCACCTGCCCAGCAATGGTAAGAACGGCTGTAATTGCTCATTCAGCTTTTTGTATGGGATAGTCATCATGATGGCATATCCTGTGGATTCAAGCACTTTTCCTTGAGATTCAGCCCCTCTACACTAGACGTGGATGTTAATTGATAACATGGGCATGTGAAAAGAAACAAACTATGTTTCTTAATACAGCAGAATATGTTCCATTGATCCTGCCTCATACAAAGGACTATCTTATTTCATAAGTAAATAAACCAGAAAAAAACGAAACACCAAAAATCATATTAGAAATGTACTTGATAATATTCAGACTATGCGAACAAAAGTGAATACCTTTAAAACTCTCTGGGATCCTACATGAAGAACATGCTTTCTTGCACTACAGAAATGGAAACTCTGGAGAACAGTATAAACTGTAATTTGAGAGTATTACATCTAGCTGAAAAGGCAAAGGCGAGCAGTCATGTGGAACCATCCCATGGTTACAGAACATAAGATGGATAAGAAATGCGTTCCTAAGCGTAGGAGCAAGAAAAGCTTACTACAAAAGTTTAAAATGTGCTTGTACCATTAAAAACAGGCATACCAGTAGTTATTAAAAAAAAAACACTGGTAGTCAGGCCCATTCTCTGTAATGCCAAAGGATATCACTAACTCAGAAGTCTATTAAAAACAACATATTAAAAAGAAATCTGCATCCCTATGCCATTGTTCATATGTTCATAGACTTTATCATCAGACCACTTAATGCTAATTATTGTTATTAACATATTTGTTCACAAGAGTATTTCCAGAAGACTATTATGAAAGAACTCAGTAAATTTGGAAGATCTTAGCTAGAAACTTCATCAGAAAGCAGTTGACAGTGTAGGAATTCTCACACAGTTCTAACATAATCTCAATAATATTCAAAGAAAACGATATCTAATAAAAAAAATTTCATTGTTGTTGAAAGGCTAATTTAAGCATGTGTATTTAATTCATTTAAAACACAGAAACATTACAGACTACTGGAATAAATTCCAATATAATGTTCAAGGAAAATCACAATTAGAAGCCTTCAAACTGAAGGTAATAGCTTTGCAACAACTAAAATGAAACATTTTGGGGTTATTTGCATTAAAAAGGAAAATCAATAGAAGCCCTGGGAAATACGGATAAGAAGTAGTACAGGAGATAAAATGATCCTTTCATGTTCTGATTAAGGGTTTGTGGATAATGATGTATTTTTGAGGCAAATACCAAAGCAACCTAGATAAACACAGGAAGTATTCATCATATGCAGAAGATAAAAAATTGCAAAAATAAGAAAAAAAACTTTTTTGTTTAAGGGTCTTTTTTCTTTTCCGTTTTTGCATAAAGACAGAACAGCAATATTTATACACCAACATCTGAAAATTCTTTCCTCAGGTTAAAAACTGCAAACATAAATTACAGAAGACCAATTGGTATCCTTGAGCCTGAGGGGCAGAAATCAGGCTGTCAGTGACAAATAGGAATGACATCATATATTTGAAGTTACTGAAAGATATTTTGCTGTTTGGAAAATACTGTGATATTCCTCATTCCTATCAATCAATTCCAGTGTGTTATCTCCCGATACAGAATAAAAACTTTCATAACTAAAATTACCTGGGTATCAATTCTAGATAAACACTTTATGGTGGAGTGGCCATACCAGTGGGCTTTATTAATCAGAGATGTAAATTCAAATACAATGCACTGTTCACCATATTACACTCCAGGGAATTGTTAAAAGGGGACTTGAATAGCTGTGCATTTGCCAATTGGAAGATGTAATCAATAGTCTAAATGAGATACCTAAAATACTAATGAGAAAAAGAAAAGATGTCTATCACAAACAGTACATAGTGGGTCAGCATCAGGTGACCCATATGAGATTTTGACGAATGTGTGTGAGCAGCTAAGAGCCAGTTAATAGGATCTTACTCCGGAGACATGACTGTTTTCCTTTGATACTGACCACACATAGAATCCTGAGACTTGTAAGGGACATGTAAAGGTCATCCAGTGCAGCTCCCCCTCAACAAACAGGGACACTACAGCTAGATGAAGTTGCCCAGAGCCTTATTCAGCCTCACCTTGAAAGTCTCCAGGGACAGGATATCAACCACATCTCTAGGCAACCTGTTCCAGTGCCTCGCCACCCTCACTGTAAAAAACGTTTTCCTTACATCCAACCTAAATCTGCTCTCTTTGAGGTTGAAACCATTTCTCCTCATTCTGTCACCACAACCCTGCTAAAGAGTCTGTCCCCTTCTTTCCTGTAGCTCCCCTTTAGATACTGAAAGGCTGCTCTCAGGTCACCTCTAGGTACAAGGCTCACAACTGACAAAAGAAAAAACAGAACTTAAACTTATTCTGTGAAACAATCTTCCTATACGGTGGGATCTGTTTTGCTGAATTGATGGCATAACACTGAACCTAACCTAAGAAACCCCAATTTGACAATCTCATCTGACTGGAGATGGTGCTATCAAGGAGTGGTTGTAATGGATAAATAGTTCCACATCTTTTTCCAGAATAAGAGAGGAAGAACAATAATACAGGTTTAGTGGTTGCTCTCTGAAAGAATGGAAAGCTAGAACTGGTTGATGCTACAGAAATATTTGGCGTTCACTATTATATTTCTTCCTTGATCATTTAAATACTGTACTATAAAACATGAGCATTTTGGTTCTTATAAAGTCATGCACTACAACAAGATAATGAAAAAAGCTCAGTGGTTAAATTTTTTAAGGCTTTACGAAGCAGTATTTACTTTGTTCTGAATTTTTTTTTTCAGTAGCAGTTCTTTCCAACAACAATTGTGATTTGCGTTCTGTGTTCTGTATGCTATTCAAGATCAATGCAAAATGCACGTCGGCAGAAAATGCAGATGGCAAAATGTGGAGTCTGAAAAGACCGTCATGAGATCATCCATCAATTTGTATTCTCAGTGCTGATGGTTAGAGAAGGCCACAAGGTACTCTACGTGGTCACTGCTATATGGAAAGAAACTACAAAAATAACTTGCAGTGAAATAATGGGACTTCCTGGTGCAGATTCCATTGCAATCCACTAAGTAGGTGCTTGTGTTCATCAAATAACTGATGAATCAAGACAGTAATGAAGAATTTACTCCTATGCAAGCAAGAAGCATATGGGTTTTCCTTTAGTATCTGACTTGACAAGTCTGATCATACTCCTTTCACATTACTAATGAACATGTTTCTTAACCATCTTCATCAAAACAAAGCTGCAAGTCCTAAAAAAGAATATTCTCTATTTCAGGAAGTACTACACACATTGCTCTCTCTTTAGGTATTATGAGTGTTCATTATCACTTCAATCACTGCAACTGTACCATGTGCAGCTCACTTCTGTCAGAACAGTTTCCCTCATCTAGTAATAAACAGATCTCCCAGGTTTTCATTTGCCAGTCCACAAGTGATAGGACCCTGATTTTGCCAATTGATGCAGTGCTTTAAGCTTCTTTGTGGATAGCAGGAAAACCAGGTCAGGCTTCATGGGAATGTTAGTTCAACAACACATGACTGCATATGAGATCAGCATTCCCAATGAGTTTCACAAAGAGCTGGATCTTGGTTTCTGTGACATCCCTTGTCTACTCCTATGATCATCTTCACTGAACATTTTTTTGCGATGAGACTGACCACACATCCTTGCTGGAGGCCTATGAGCAACTTTCCTAATACTCTGTGTCTGTTTTCATCATAGGTCCAGGACTCTGCAGTCTTTCTGTTTCTTCTTCCCCCACTTGCAGAGTTCCAGATGAAGAAAAGACAGTAAGATAGTACATGAATTTCCTCCTTCCTTAGGGCTGACATTAATGCACTATCATAGTGCTGGAAAACATTCTGGAGGAGCTCTTGTCAGATCAAATGGTAGCTATCAAAGTTATTAGAGAAATAAAATGGGAGTTAAAACCAATGAGAAAAAATCCTCTATGTAAAGCAAGGGACATGACTGCGGAATGTCTTCAGATGTTGCAAACAGAGCTCTTCTGTTTGCTACTCATTGTGCAAGGCTGGCAACAGGATGGAGAGCTGCCCTTGAGGAGGAATGAGTTCTACACTATTCTGGGAATGTATAGTTCTATTCACATCCCTGCCTTCCCAAAGAGCTAGTTGGTAGTTTTTTCAATTGTTGTTGACTTTTCCTTTTTTAAAAAAGAAAAAAAAAATGTTTATTTGTGGAAACGACTAAGCTGTTCCATCAATTGTATGAAGTACCTCTTCTGGACAATCAAAGAATAATTTATTCTTGAAGAGACCTCAGAGCTCCAATCCCACCTTCTTCTCTAAGCCAAGACTGTTCTTATTACATTGTTTAGGGCTGTCCCTAGGTGAGTCTCAAAAATCTCCAAGGACAGCAACTGCATTTATCATTGTTGAATTTTGTAACACTCATTAGTCCATTGCTTCAGTCTGGCTAGGTTCTGTTGGTAGGCAGTCCTGTCCTTGATTGTTGTGACTGGTCTCATTCAAATTGGTGTAAAACCTTACAATCAACTACTTCATTACCTCCTTCAAATTATTCAGATATTGAACAAAAAAACCAAGAATACACCCTGCAGTACTTTACTGGATACTTCTCCAGATAGAGCACAACACATGAACTATTGTTTTTCCCCACCAGATCACAAACACCCTCACACAAGAACATTCTATGAACTGATCTTAAAGGCTTTGTCAAAAATGGAGGTCAGTGATAACCACTGATTTCCCCTAATCTGTGAATCCAGATATTTTTATTATAGAAGGTAATTAGTGCTGACTTTCCATTGACCACCACCAACTTCACGTGACCTGAACTCTGTTCCAAGATGACTTACTCTATGACTTTCCTAGCATCAAGAAAGGTGCAGATAAAGCATATCTACTAAAACTAAAGACAGGCTTTTTCTCCCAGACTGAGACTGGGAAAAATCACAAGTCTTCTGTGATCCAGACACGAGACAACAGAAGGCAGCAGTTGACTCCATGCCCTGGATTTCTTCCAGCTGTCAAAGTGGCATTTTCTATTGTGCTATTTCAGCTGGTGCTACGGCCCACTTTCTTTGCGGAATTCCTCCTGGCAAGTTCCAAAACATTGAATAACCTTGGCTTTGCACAAAACGGATCCCTGCATTTTTAAGAGACATAAATATCAATTTTACTAAGCACCTAATCTCAGTGAGGTAGGATCCCTGAAGAAATAAATAAATGTTCTATTCTCATCAGAAAGAGCAATTTTAGCTCAAGAGAAATCGTATTTGTAGTGTTAATGTCAACACTGTGTATGGGTTTAGCTGAATTAAAATGCATTTGCACCGATTTCTGCACTGGTGAGAAGTTATTTGAGTTTCCAAATGGCTTCCAAAGAGCAGAGTAGTTGGCTTCAGCTGTATCTCTGACAATCTAAATGTATTGTCTATTAAGAGAAGTCTCTGGGCATGAAAACATGTTTCATTCCAAGACGGTGTTTTTTTCTGCTTATGTAGATTACAAAGCTGGGCACACAAATACCCATACAGAATATTTCTGCTTCTCTCCACTGAGAAACATCAGAAAGGTCCCTTTACATAGACTTTACAAAAGCTTCATTAAAAAATAATTACTAACTACATGCATAGTTTTGTTATATAAGCAGAGAGAGTGATTTTTCAATAAGAGTGGAGATTATTTAAATTTCTAAGGATTAACACCATTTTAGTTCACTCCTCTCCGGTTTTCTAAGTTTTCACAAGATCTGTATGTGTGAAGATGGTGGTTCCAATAATGTAGAATGACAGCTCATAACTTCAGAGATTATAAACAAACTCTATTTCTAACCTAAAATGAGGCAATTATTTAAGTAGCACTCCCCAAATAAAGATGTTAAGCTGTGTAGCTTTTAGTTCTAGATTCTGAAAAAAGCAGTTTTGTAGTCTTTGTCCCAAGGTCATAAGGGATTAAGCAATGTACAAAACAATAATTTATGTAGATTTTAAGCTTCTACAAAAAAAGATTTTATTTCTACACCTGCAAAGACATAACTGTAGCCTGTTAGGGAAATTATTTTTCTCTAGTATTGCTGGTTTGGAACAGAAATAAAGCACACTTTGAAAACTGCTATTACCTAAAGCAGGGCAGTACTCATATAGAGTATTACCTAAGCTCTACACCCAACAAAACAGCAGCACATTAATAATTCCAGAGAAGTTGAGACTAAAAGTAAAGCTACAACCTTGCATCAAGTATAGAAATTAAGAACTAACATTCTGGGGGGCTTTTTTTGTTTCAGTTATTCTGATTCATGAAAACATTTAACATTAATACAGCTTTCCTGCCAGGTGATAATTTCTGATTTCTGTGTTTTATAGAAACTCAAACTATAGCACAGCTATTTGCATATTAGGATTCCTAATACTTTTCACATATGCCTGCTGCCTACACTGTTACCTGCACTGTTTTTTGAACAAATGTCTGGCTTTTACAGGAAATTGACCACAGGCCCCTTCAGAGATCTCAGAGGTGATGAAGGACTGCACAGTCAAAAGAGGAAGGGACTGGGAACCTTACAGAAGGGGATGTAAATGCACACAAAGCTCTTCATACCTACAATCAGAGGGGCACTGATGCATTCTGAGAGTAGAGCCACATCATGTTGCAAAGAAGGTGAGGAAGAGAAAGCTCATTGCAACTCCTCAGCTTTGGCAAGCTGCTGATTTCACTCTGTGATGCTGCCATATCTCCAGGTGCCATTAGTTGGGTAGGTGTCTGCCTTGCTTCACTCTTAAGCACTCCTGAGCCCTGCTGAGGACGGTGAGGACCTAGAAAGGAATGCACTTGTACATGGCATGATGGATCTGCTATGTTCAGTGTGAGAGCACAGGAGAATCAAAGGTGAAAGAAAACCAACCCATCTTCTCCTCATTTACGCCTCTAAGCTGAGATTCCATTTTTGCTCTCTAACCATAAAACAGCAATGAATTGCAGTGGCCTTCCATGCTTTGAAACAGACTTACAGCACAGATGCTGATTTTGCACCTCATTTAAAGACATGGCAAAAGCAATTAAAGTCTGAATTCTCCCTCCCACTTCCTTTTCTTACTCCAGACCTTCTCAGAAAAATTTATCTGTATGGGATATAACAGTTGCTGAGAGATGATTAATTTAGACAGCTCCTTCACATTTCCCCACAGTTAGCTTGCAGTCACAGACATGTATATGCACGTACGTGTTCCTTAGCAAGCTGAGATATCCCACTTCTAGCAAATGATACTAAGCAAAGCATAACCTGACAGAATACCAGATAACTATATTGAAGCTTAGATGACTCATGAATACAGGTAAATATTGAAACTGATTAATACACAGAATGGACGAGTGACCATCTTAGTGTGACATATTGAAGTAGAGCAATTACAGCTTTAATCACTTCTTTTCAGAAAACTCTTAAACTTTCTATAGAGAATAAGTCTCATTTAAAAGCAGAATGGAAATAACCCTAATATAACCCTTCAAACTCATGTCTTTTTTTCCCTTTTTTAAAAATCTCATATTTACTCTGCATATTCCAAAGCACATCTACAGAACAGCCTGAATTTGCTATTGCAAAGCCAGTACATCCTGATTGAACAGCAAGCAATAGCACCATTTACAGTGTCTATGACTGAAGCCATTCAATCAAATAAAAAATTCACAAATCAAATTAGATTACATCAAGAATATCACAGAAAAGATCCTAGTCTAACTCTTTAGCATCCTTTACATTTAAGTTTCACAGTATTTCCAGTATCTAACAAAGAAGACATTGAGTGATTTTAGACAAGAGTAAATGAATAAAACGAACTTGCATAATCTGTCCATCAAAGCAGGTTAGAGAAGCCTGTGCTGCAAGAATAGCCTTTATAGGAAAAATAGAATCCCTTTAGTACTTTAGACCTGGTGTTAGAATAATTGTAGTTAAAATAGTCATAGGGAGCGCAAGAAGTAGTTGACAAATTTTAGTTAAATCAAAACACATGGGAAATATCATCTATTTTCAATTAGTCATGGAAGAGCTATCTAGATTAACAGTGATACATACAGGAAAGACCCTGAACTTTTTCCTTTTCATTTTTTAACCTATCTTCATTTAAAATTTGAATATAAATTATGTACAGAATGCTCTTGTAATTCCTTTATATATGTTTTAAATATTTGGGGGATTGCTTTATTTTCCTTATCCCACCTCATTTATTACCAAGAATAGCAAAGTCAACTGTAAATAAATACGTGTCAAGTGCACTTCTAACTTTGTTTTCTTTTCATTGGTTTTAGTCATTACAATGAATTTCAGGCCAGTTTTCTCTTTAGGAGATTCAAAAGGCTTTAAACGAATTATCAGCTACACTACTGCTGTGGTTTAACCCAGCAAGTGGCTGAGCACCACAGACATTCACTCACTCCTCTCTTTCCCCATGGGATAGGGGAGAGAATTGATAAAAGCAAAGTAGAACTCATGGGTTGAGATAAAAATAACTGCTAAGATAGAGAAAAGGAAAAGAGTTATGACGAACATCTATACATAAGACAATTACCTACAGAGCACAGATCTACATGAGATATGATTATGCAAGATGTCTTATTCTTTCTTCAAGAGAAATTCTGAATGGTCTTTAGATATCACTAAACTTGGGCTACAACATCATAATCTGGTCTGACTGTGAAAAAGATTGAGATAAATATGGTAAAGGCTGATAAGGAAGAAAATGTACTTACAGGTAAGGAACAATTAAGGATGTACTAAACATATCTATCTTACAAAAAAAAATATGGGGAGTTCTCATCAAAACTTCTAAACTGCTCAGCACACTGAAATTGGTTAGTCAGAATCTTCCAAGAGACTGAATTTAACTCTTCCATCAAATGTTCTATAACTTGTCAAAAATTCTTCCATGTGGTTTGGAATGAAGATCAATGTTCACCTCTGTCTTAATGTCATTTAGATGACAGAAAACATACTTTATGTGAAGACTGTTTCGGCACAAGGAACTTCAGACTTGAACAAACTCTCATGCATACCCCAAATGCTTCCAGGAATTGTCTTACATATGTAATTATAGGCAGAAACATGCTTGTCCTAAAAGATGTGAAAATTTAAATCCTGAATTGTCATAAGAGTATTTGTAGGACAGAAAAGCTACCAAACTTTTATCTTCTTCAAAGAGGGGAGGATTAAAAAATTTAACCACTATTTTGATACCCCTTGATAAAACCAACAATCAAAATAAAAGCCCAAACAATAAAGCCACTGTCATCTCAAAGGCAACTGACAGACTTAGTAGAAGAGAATTGTCAGACCCATGGGATCTAATGAAGTATTCATAAACTGCAGCTGTAGTGAACAGCACTCTTATTTTACTCCTAAAAAACAAAATGCACCTGAGTTCACAATCAAGCCTTTATTGTTAACATCCACAGCAGCAGAACATAAGATTTATTCTGAATATTTTTTGCACAGGATCTTATCCCAAACACGTCTATGTCTCTGAGTGAGATCTGAGTCCTCTAGTAACCTATTTGATAGGGCACACTTGATAAACCAAGCTGTATGAAACAGCAGAAAGGCAGTCTAAAACTCAATGCCAAAATGATTCAGTATATCAAGAAATAAATGATCCCAAACATTTAAACATGCCAATAAGTTCCCTGCATCTCTGTGAGAAATCCAATTTTACAGTTTTCCACAGAGAACAGGGGTACATACCTATGTACTAACTCAAAGCCAGTATTTAGTACTATCCAGGAGATAAACTATGAATTATTTAGGAAAAATTATATAAATGTGAACTACCAAATACAATTGGGCAGAATTGCATTTGAATACAATTCTAGAAACACAATCTAAATCACCATCTGAAAATGACAAAAATTTGAACCCACGTTTGCTTAAGAGCATAAAAGCATCCAAAACCTTAATGCTGTAAATCAAAGCACAATCTATCACACAGAATAGGATTCGTGTTTCTGTCTTTCAAATGCTGTATATTAAGGTGAAAATATGCATTGCATATAGAGCAATTCGGACAAGTCCTTGTGTGCTGGTCTCATTGCAATAGAATCTGCCCATGTGAAATGGCTATTTGTCCAAGATTTCCAGATGTTTGGCAGCCCAGCAAAGACCTGTCCTGAAAGAGAATTTCCACAAGGGTATTAAAAAAAAAATAGATGTCTGATATACCCAGACATAGAATCATAGAATCACAGAATGGTCAGGGTTGAAAAGGCTCAAAGATCACCTAGTTTCAACCTCCGGCTATGTGCAGGGTTGCCAACTGCTAGACCAGGCTGCCCAGAGCCACGTCCAGCCTGGCCTCGAATGCCTCCAGGGATAGACATGAAGCTATTCTATTGTGGAACAGTTTACAGTGGCTCAGCATTTTATCCTAAAGAATAGAACTGAGAACTCTCCCCCAAAATATTTGCATCTGATGAAAGAAAAATGGAAAAATGTCTGTCAAACATTACAAGTTTTGTGTTTTAGGAGCCCACAAATTAAATCATGTTATCTACTACATAAAAAAATGAACAATTGCAGATCTAAAGCAATTGGGATTATGAAATAAAATACAAATATCTCTCCATGTAAAGAATGTCTATCCAATGCCCACAGATTGTCTTTGTTAGTAGTAACACAGGATTACATATGATTAGCTGCAACAGTCATTGTGAGAAAAGAGGCAGCAGCCCTCCAGCACAGGCTGTCTGTGAGCAGAATAGGAAAGTGTTTCCTTTCTCTCTGAAGTAGACAGAGCTCAAACTAAAGCTATATGAAGTTCAAAGACTTCAAAAAGCACGTGCCATGGCTCATGCTTTAGATGAATCTGAAAGCACCAGCTTCAGCAGGCACTGGAGGTTTTAGGTCTTCAGGCAGGCAGTACTTTCAAAATGTAATTAGGAATTAAATGCATAAATCCATGTAATGACATCATTAGACTGTGAATTTAATCTCAGGAGTGAGCAAATCTGAAGTTAGAGGTTACCCCAGCTGGTTTATCATCTCACCATGCATCTATGCATAATGCTTATGTTCAGGTTGAACAACCTATTTCGTTTTTCCACACAAGACAAAAAAAATAGGTGAAGCACGTTCACTATGAAATATTTTCTTTTCACTGTCTGGAGTTTCTGATTCAGTTGGCCCCGCAGCACTGCCAGATGGTATTTAGGAGGCTACAAGTACCTGCAGGACATAATTGCGCAGGCACAGCGCCATGCTCATCCAGAGCAGTATCTTACTGATATAAACGAATAAATACAGCTATGCCTCCAGAAAGCTGGCTGCAAAGATTCAGCGAGGCCGTGCCACTGATGACAACACAACTATGTGTGTAGCTGTAGACATGAAGGAGCTGCCAGCACTGATGTGTGAAGCGGTCTTCAACAAGCCACAACCTTGAAATTTGAAAGTGATGAGTTCTTGGCTTCAGTAAGGTGCACTGAGCTCACAGTCAACTTTATGCCTTGCTGTAACTAAGCATGAACAGCTTGGCCCAGCATTATGCACTCAGGCCCAGATGATAAACTTCAGCAACACTTCTTCCACTGCAAGCACCAAATTTTAGTGGCACAGATGTGGGAAGTCAGGGAAAAGGAATGGAGAATGTGAGAAGTAAACATGAGGAAAAACTTTGAGACCAATCAACTAAAAGACCAATGTAATCAAAAGTAATATTTTGGAAAGGTTAGAAAGTTCAAAAGTAACTGAAATGTCACAATACTGATGATGTGGAAATCCCACTCGTTCAAGCTGATTGCATTGAATGTAATATATTACATCATTTGCTTTTCCAGATGAAGAATACAGTTTACACTACTTCACAATGTCTGCATGAATATTTGGCACTTGACAAAGAAAAAATAGTTATTTTTAGTATTTAAACAGAAATCCTATGATTTAGCTATACCTTCTAAATCAACTTCTGACTCTGAAAAGTCATCTCTGGTCAAATATCCATTCCAGGAGAAGAGTCTGCCAAACCCTAGTTTAGAATACATTTATATGAAAGTTCATTCACTTCTGAAACTGATTTGCAAGAAAAGTTAAACAACCTGAAGTCAAACAACTTGTATCAGAGAAAAATTCTTCCAGGCTCAGAAAAGGATCAGTACATAAAAGTATAGTATCACCTCTTCAACTACAGCAAAGCATTTCTATGTGGGTTGATGAGATCTTCATCTGACACTGCCACAACTGTTAGAAAGAGCTCTGATTTTTACCTCTTGTTCACTGATTGCAAGCATTTTTTTTTCAGAGAAAAGTCAGACTGGTCAAGAAGGCATGTTACACTGACACAACTGACTTCCTACAGTGCTTACAATTGTTTGGAAGCAAAGGCTACAAGAAGATTACCTGAGAATACACACCTGGAGTTTAAAAGCATAAGGATTATCTACAAATCTTCCCTTGTTTTTTTCTCAACCCTTTCTAATTGCCTTTCGTACCTATACTGCCAAAACTAAACACCTTTCAGTGTAAAACAAACGTATAAAAACAACCTTTCTCTGCCCCAAAAAAGGACTGACTGAATCAAATTTGTGCTTTTCAGGATGGGTTACAAACTGAAATATCTTCTGTTGGAGACCTTGTGAACAGAGGACACAACTTAGGTAGGCTGGCCTAATTTACACATCAGCTCAGCTTGTTGCTGCACTCTGCAGTATTTACTAAGGGAAGTCACTGAATCATAAATGCTGTCACTGGCCATAAGCATCTACAGGACATAGGCTCACCAGTCAAAATTGAACTGCTCAGCTGAGAGGCTAAGTACCAACATGACATAATTTTCTCAGAAACACCTTAGCCAGTGCTATTCTTTTCATTCCCTGTGAAAGGTAGCAAAAATCTATCGGATTTCCTTCTGGTCTATTATTTCTGGACATGCTCTCTTGCAGTATCTCAGAGATAGACCTCAGGAAAGTTACTTCTACTACAGTGTAAGATAAATAACTGAGCTTCTAATATCTGGGATACCCATCCTCAGGTAGGCAGAGGAGCTCACAGATAACAGTGTGATCCATTCCAGCAAGGCCTTTAATCACAAAATTCCAAGCAGAAGGAGACAGCCTGACAAGCTCAGGACAGACAAAGGATGCTCCCACTATCTACAGCATCTTAAGCAGCAACAGTCTTGAACATCTCCAATTCTATTTGCATGTCTATTAAAATACAGTGAATTGTTTGAATGGCATAATTCTTCAGTCTCATCATATTTATGAATTTTATGTGTGCATTGTGAATAAACTTAATGTGATATGCCTGTATAAATTTCCCTCAGTATCAGCTGCTTGCCTGAAAGCTATTAAAAAAAAAAACAACATCAGAATAGCAATAATGCATCAGCAAATTGATTCATTCTCCTTCAGTGCCTTCCAAGTGTCTTTTCCTGTCAGTTCTTGTTCTCTATATGCACTTATTTATTTTTGGGGTCTGACAAGAATTGTTTCTGAAGAATACATTTAAATTAAATCATAAAACTTGTGCTCTATTAAACACATCATCCACCATCGGTGAAAACACGATTACATTGAAAGACTTTGACTTCCATATCTTACCTACTGCAGTACTAAAAATAATAATAATAATTTTAATTAATTATTAATAAAACAATTAATGGATTTCTATTTATATACAAAAATCTGATAATGCACATGGACAACAGAACATAGTAAACAGCACAACAGTGCCAATGCTCAGTTATTATCTTTGTTATAATTTTAGTGGATTCTTTGGTCAGTGCTATAGTAATTGCTGCATTCACAAAACATTTTAAAGCTATCAGTGAATTTTTCAGAAAGATGAAAATAATGAGTGCATGGTTGCAATTTTAATCTATATCTCCAAGTCTACAATTAGCTTAAAAATGAGATAAACCTTAAAACAGCAGATGAAAAAGGCCATCAGCACTGACCAAAAACAGAAAATCTTTTTTTTTCATTGAGACTCCAGACACACATAACTAGATTAGGAGTATGGCAAAGAGATTGCTAACATCATAT
Source organism: Tympanuchus pallidicinctus (assembly GCF_026119805.1). Classification (NCBI taxonomy): domain Eukaryota; kingdom Metazoa; phylum Chordata; class Aves; order Galliformes; family Phasianidae; genus Tympanuchus; species Tympanuchus pallidicinctus. Next base: position 25,676,660 of record NW_026294802.1, read on the forward strand.
CTTTGTTAGAAAGAGACATTCCGGAGTAACACTCATTGAAAATACAGACAAGTCTCAAATACAGCACGGAAAATTGAAAGCTGATAGCTAAATTCATTTAAAAAGCACATTTGGGCTCCAGCTATCAAGCCCCAGGGAGAAAGTAAACAGAGAATACACATCTCTTCTAATTTGAAAGACTGATTTTTTAAAAAGAAAGATGGAAATAACATCTCTAGCTTAAAAATACCAAGTGAACTTTAAATATGTGGAGCCCACTTTAACTGCTTTTTCATAAATTCACTGGGATGAAAAGCAAATCCTACTGAAAGAGAGGAGCTTGTACATACATGTTTTCCTTCTGTTTTCCTTCACTCAAAGGTCAGTGGCACTATTCTAAATACTAGATTGTTACACCAGAAGGGTAAGTGCTTAAAGCTCTCATTTTCTTTTTATTCTTTTCTTTCTTGGGATGGGAGCAAGAGGCAATTATAAAAAGTAAATGCATCTTCAACTCAGTAGCCCTTTGAATTAACAACAATAAGCAATCATTATATATGCATATATATATACGTTCCTGGCTGCAGGAGTGGGGATGACAAAAGAAAGACGACAAAACATCCTTCAAAATTGCTCCCCCTCTGAGCTTTGTACAATACCTGGACAAGCTTTTTAACCAACGTCAGTATGTTTGAAATGCAAAGTTGCAGACCTCATCCACTGGAAAAGGCTAGAAATAACGAAATACTTCTTTACTGACACTTCTGAAAGGAAAATGTAATTTTGTACAACGTATTTTGTACTTTTGCAGTATTTTCCATATCAAATGTGCTTGGGGTCAAACATTTTACACACTCCCTTGAAGCTGAAAACCAGACTTTTTGTTTTAGCTTCTGTACAACAACTGCAGAAAATACAACTGTTCTGTACAACTTCTGCAGATCAAATTCTATTCTCAGTGCCTTACGTGTGGCTTAAAAGTCTTTACATTTTGACTTCAGCTGTTCTCAGATAACAGCCTCTTATCTTCCACTGTAATTGCATAGATTTAGCTAAAGGCAGTTTAATCAAAGACAAACCAGTAATTCTACAGAGCAAAATGATTTAGGAGCTACTGTGTAACAATGCTTTTACTCACAAAAGTAAAAATAGTTCAATTTGGATTTGTACAACCATAAACAGTCACACAAACTGTGGTAGCAGATTGCAGCAGCAAAGATGCAGACACAAGCAGGGGTCATTATAATGGTTTATCTGTCTTTTCTCACCAGGGAAGATTCTCTTACAAGCAGTTGATCACCCAAACTGTGCTGTGATCTAACCTACAGAAGTACTTTTTGTCCTAATCGGCTCTGACCTCCTTCAAAGTCAATGGCACATCATTTTTACTCAACATTATGATTTCATTTGTCTATCTCTAAATGCTAAAAAGAGAACATGGCAAGAACGGTGTAAGAAGCATTTGTTGACAGTTTGCTTCTTTAAAGAGAAAAAAAAATACAATGCTGTTGGCCAAAGTGACTTAAGGTTTTTGAGATTATACGTTCCATAAACCAACTACAAGGAATCAGAAATCTTCACTAGAGACAAATATAATAATAGATGTCAAAACGATTCTCTCTTGTTATACAGAATATTATGCTGACAACACATAACATCATTACATTTTCCTATTAACTATAAAACTTTTTTCCAGTTCAATTTCTATACTTGCTTCTAATTCAGGGATCATCTCACTTCAAGTGCAAGAACCGTCTATTCATGCGGAGAGAAGTTCATCAAACCTGCTGATATTCCAGCAGATATCACTTTAATTGTGACAAAATGTCATGAGGATACAATACAGACATCAAACCACACCATGTACTCCAGTGGATAAATGAAAAGATCATTTTCAGTAGATTCAAATACGTTTTATCTTTGCAATACTTACAAGTTTTCTTTACCTCCTCTCTTCCCTATGAGCATGTGGTTATTGGTTACAGAGTCAGGAATGCCTAAAGCACCCAACGTTTTCATTGATCAGAAGAATTCCAACTATAGCCATTCTTTTGAAGCACCACTGCTATAAAGCATTCATTGGAGAAAAAAAAAAGAAAAAAGAAAAAAAATAAGAAAAAAAATAAGAAAGGTAATGCAGAATCACAGATATCAACCCTCTGCTAAATCATGTCCCTGAGCACCACATCCAAATGGTTTTTAAACACGTCCAGGGATGGTGACTCAACCACCTCCATGGGGAGCCTATTCCAGTGCTTAACAACCCTTTCTGTAAAGAACTGTTTCCTGATGTCCAACCTAAACTTACACCAGCACAACTTGAGGCCATTTCTCCTCATCCTGTCACCTGTCACGAGTGAGAAGAGACAAACCCCACTCTCGCTGTAAGCACCTTTCAGATACTGGAAGAGAGCAATAATGTCTCCCCTCAGCCTCCTTTTCCCCAGACTAAACAGCCCCAGTTCCTTCATAGGGCACATTCTCCAAGCCCTTCACAAGCCTTGTTGCCCTTCTCTGGACCTGCTCCAGCACCTCAATGTCCTTTCTGTACTGAGGTGCCCAAAACTGAACACAATACTCGAGGTGAGGCCTCACCAGTGCAGAGTACAGAGGCAGGATGACTTCCCTAGTCCTGCTCACCACACCATTCCTGATACAAGCCAGGATGCCACTGGCCTTCTTGGCCACCTGAGCACACTGCTGGCTCATATTCAGCAGATTGCCCATCAGTACACCAAGGTCCCTTTCCATCAGGCAGCTTTCCAGCCACTCCTCCCCAAGCCTGTAGAGTTGCCTGGGGTTGTCATGACCAAAATGCAGGACCTGACACTTGGCCCTATAGAAACTCATACAGTTTGCCTTGGCCCCTCCATCCAGTCTATCCAGGCCCCTCTGAACTGCCTTTCTCCCCTCAGGCAGATCAACACTCCCTCCCAGCTTAGAAGAGCTGAGTCATGTCCCTGGAGGCATTCAAGAAACATGTAGACGAGGTACAAAAGAATGTGGTTTAGTGGGCACCATTGGTGCTAGGTGGACAGTAGGACTCGATGATCATAGGGGTCTTTTCAAACTTAACCATTCTATGATTAATCGTGTCTTCCATTAAGCCTTTGGGATAATCGTATCAGTGAAAATGAATCTGTAGGATCATCTTCCCTAGAGAAAGCTAGCATTTCTGCTACATTACTTTGACCACATTTCCAAATGAAAGTAGACCTACACATGCACTAACATCATCAAATTAAGTCATTCTACAGCATTCTAAACAACCAACATAATTTCAATTGTCAATTTATTCTAATGCTAAAAATACGCTAAAACACATCCAGCTTTGCGTTAGATATAGCCTTGAAATATCACATTTCATTCAGGATGCTTACATTCATATGTGTCTTTGTATAGTAGGAATATGTGTAATTGCAAACAAAAAGAAGGTGCCTATTGTTGGAAAACACTTGAAGTAGAATAGACACTTAAAAATATGTTCTTCATATTTGTTCAGACTGCAACTTTTTCAATACAGCCTATGATTTGTATGTATACAAGGAGCATCTATCACCACGGGACTTCCCAGGCCTGACAATAACTCCAAAGATCATCCTGAATATAAATTACTATGAAAAAAAAAAGTAAAAATAAGGCTAGTAATTACTTATTCTTCCCCCAGGCAGCTGCTGTCAAGGCCAAGCCAAAGAGAACTATTTGCATATGGCATGCAAACGTGTAGCTGTACCTGCTTGCAAAATGACAGCACTAAAGGATGTGGATCTCCACCCACTGCTATAATAATAGATGACTCCACCTGAACGCTCTTAGTAGCTATAAAAAACAGAAGCAAAAATAAATAACCACTAGCATAAAAAAAAAAAAAAAAAAAAAAAAAAAAAAAAACCTGCAACAAAATGAAGATAATTAACCTAAAAGTGAATTATTTGGTTGAAGGCTTAGTTTAACCAAGCACAGCACGGACATGCTGAAAAAATAAATTCACTGTCCCTGATTGCTTGCAGTTTCAATCTATGATAATATATAGTGGGAAGGAAGAGGATGGCAGGGGCTAAGATAAAAAGATGAAGAAAAAAAAACAGAGAAAGAATTTGGTACCAAAAAGACTAATTTTCTCAAAATGTGTAAGCATCACCCAAATATTTGACAAGTTTAGGTCACAGCTACTGTATCAGTGACAGCAGTTCCAAGGCTTTTGTGCTATGGTGGGAACACTCAGGCATTCCTGGCTTTTCTTTTTTGTCTTTGTCCTCAATCATGCAAAATGCTGTGCTACAGAGACTCACACGAACTATCTTCATCCCCATTACTTCAATTTTTCATTTGTTCCATTCTATGAGCAGAAAATCTGACTCTTCCCCTGTTACATGTCCCCCCATCTTCTGTGGTAGACAAACGCTCTATGTGACAAATAATCAGTCAAAGTACAGGAGATAATGGACATCAACAATACTAATAATTTTAGACAATATCATCACTGCTGCTTAAAATCAGTACTGCAAGCTTTTGTTTTTTAACCCAAATATCCATTGCTTCTTAATACAAATTTCTTTTCATAATCTACTCATAAAATCTAATCAAATTGGATAAACAGACACTTATTTGATCTTTATATTCTGGGCACAAATAATGGTAAAATCTTGTTTGAAAATTCCGGGATGAAGATAAAGAGATTAAGTGCATGTTCAATGACACTTTTTGCAGATTTTTATTTAAGGGAGGCAATCTGTTCTTTTCCCCTGATAATCTACTCTTTCATTTTATTTTCAGCGGCCTTTACAGCTACACTGTTTGAAGAATCTAATTTAATTCTTGCTAGAATTCAGCTTTATGAAACTGTAAAGCAGTATTCTCATCTCCTGCATTTATGTTGATATGAATGGGAGACTGGAATTTTACAGCTCTCAAGAAATAATGAACTTCATGAAAGTAGAAAAAAATAACCTGAGCTTGCATATATCCGAAATTACAGGGAGGACTGTCATGCCATTGTATGTTCATCATGAGTGGAACCTGCAGCATCAGAAACTTTCTGCATCTGAGTTTTCAAGACAAACGTGATGCACGTGTGTGTGAAAAATAAGACAGCAGCTGATCCCGTGTTGGCAACACTAACTGCTTTAACTAAGTTTTTATACTGCTCCAAGTTGATACACTTAGCAAAAATGAATAAATATGATACACAGCAAGCACAGTATTTTAAGTAGTATGGAGAGTGGGGACCAAATCAAAATACTGCACAAACAAAGCTCAATCTGGTACTGAGAAATTCAAGAATGATAAGTTTTCTGAAGACATACAAGTCTCATTATGTTATACTGGAGCAATTCCCTGAAATTCATAGTTTTCTAACAGTCTTTCTACATAAATTGTAAAAGCAAAAGAAAACTCATCTACATAAGCTTCTCATTCTCTTCCTTCATCTTCTGCCTCCATAGCTGAGGTCCCTTTGACCATGAAGAAAACAGGTGGGGTTTGTAATAGCACTGACTGGGAAACATACACTTCTATTGTGCTCTCATCTGTTATCCTCTCTTTAAGAAGACATTAGTCTTTCTCCCCCAAGATGTAGGGCCAGATGGATGGCCAGCAGGACAACTACCCATTGGTGAACCCCAGAGTACACAGTAGCTCACTAGTACTGCTCTCTTCAAGCTCACAGCATTTCACAGAATCACAGAATACCCTGAGCTGGAAGGGACAGCATGGATTGTGCAGTCCAACTCCACCCAAAATTTTGGGCTCCACCCAAAATTCAAACCATATGTCCGAGAGCATTGTCTAAATGCTTTGTGAACTCTTGCAGGCTTGGTGCTGTAACTGCTGCCTTGAGGAGCCTGTTGCAGTGCCCCATTTGGAAGGACATTTCTGTCACCTGGACCTACACACACCCCTCCACTTTAGCTAACGTATCAAGGCAGACTGCATGCAGTCTGCCTTTAAAGCGTAAGCTAGAAAGATCTGAAAATATAATAATTAACAGATCTGAAGAAATCTGTCCAGATCCCAAAAGGAAAATGACTGTATGAGAACTAATACATGAGTAAAATCCAAGTATCACCTTCAGTCTTGTGTACCAGTTCAACTTCTGTTTTCAGGTCCTCCCAAATTCTAATAATAGGGTGGATTTGATGAAGAATTTAGGGGAATTTGTAATGCTTCCTCAGGAAGAATCAATACATGTTTGATCCAGGAGATATTAGAAGCAATTCAATCAATCCTCAGCCTCATTTAGGAGCATCATGCAAGTAAAACACTGTTTGGAAAAGCTTTAATCTTATTTTCAAAGCAGCCTATATTGTTGTCTTAATGACAGAGCTATAAAGGAACTTTCTTAGCAGCTTTTCGATAGTTGGGTTTTGTTTCATTCATTAGTAGAACTTTTTTTCCACTTAAGTTCACTGCTGCATGCACAAAAATCGATGTATGTTGGTGACTGCAATTCTCCCCTTTTGTGAGTAATCACAAATTATTTCTTTCCCAAGAAAGATCTCTTTTAAGAGCCCTTTCTTTAAAATTTTTCAATAAGATTTTACATCATAAAATGGAGCCACACTCAAAAACTGAAAGGCCTTGCAGAAAGCCTGCCAATCATACTGGAAAAATTCCCACTGTTATCGAAGAGATCAAGGAAACTTTAGAGTTATTACCATTTAGTGTTATAGTGTAAACCAAAACACAGCCTTAACCATGAGACTGCCAGCAACACTACATCTCTTTAAAAGTCCATGCAGAGCTACTGATTTTATTTTTGAGAATTGGTTCATAGAATAATTTACAAGGACAAATATTTTGGAGCAAACATTCACGGCACATGCCTGGAACCCTTACCGGGTTGTGTGTTTGTAGATAAAGTACTAAGACAATCACATAATATCTCACAAACAAACAACAGTTTCCCTGTGAATTCAATCATCACATACAGTATTAAAAGCTAGAAACTGTAAACTAAAAATAAAAAGAGAAATAAATATTCGAGAATAGAAAGGATTTGCCATGAAAATCTCCCACCCCTTTGTGTAATTCTAGAAGTTCTGTCTCCACAGAATTCTTGAACATATGCTGTATTAAAGAAAGAAGGAAAAAAATGGAGTTTCACATACTACAATTACATTTTCTTAATCAGTATATCATGACTGGAGTAAACAACTATTTTTGCAAACATTAAATAACAGTGATGGATTCATTTTTCCCCCCCTTAATGAGGTTTCAGTTGTCGCTTTCAAAACAGAAGCCCTTCTACAGAAGAGAGAAAATAAATGAGACAAACTAAAGAAATATACAGTGTACTGATACCCATACGGGAGAGTCTCTGATTTCCCTGGGCAGCTGTCAGAGCAATTGTCAGTCTGAAAACCAGGGAAAGGAAATAAAAATTATAATAAAAATCCCTCCCCCACACCAAATGTATGTTGCACAGTTTTCCTTTTGTGTCTCCTGAAATCCTGTTTTTAGCCAAGCAATCAGCACAGTCCGAGCTATAAATTTAATGGTTTAAACCTGTGATCGAACCTACCTTGGTAAAAATATTAATTCCTGGAGAGTACAACTTCCAGTCTGTAATGCCAGCTGTTCTGCTAACAAATGGTAACTCCACCTTCCTTTCTAGCTGTACCATGAACTGACATATCAAGATAACACAAGATTTTTGACAGATCAAATTTTCAATTATTAGACATACACCGTAGATGACTTTGTCTTAATCACTTTGTCGATTTAAATAGATGAGAATATAGCAAGGAAAAGGCTAACTACTCTTAAATGTATTTTGCCACTGGTTTTATGCTTAATAGTTTATAGCAGCACAAAAAAAGAAGTGAATAAAACAGACAAGGAGGTGGGAGCAAAGGAGAAGGCATTCTCTATTTCTGCTTATGAGGGGCTAAAATCAACTCTGAGATCTCCATAATCACTCTTTGGCCCTTTTGAATTACAGATCCACTCAGGAATTTTGCTCTTGGGATCATCTTTGTTTATGATGTTTACATTCCATGTTAGCTTATTACTGCTGAGCATGGAACAGCGCAGAACAGCACAGTCTTTTTCTCCAATGGATATCAATTAAACCTTGATGCAGTGTTAACTCCTTAACAGACAGCTTTGACTTAGGAGTGTTGTTTTGATGGAGCATTTGTTGCAGGCAATGCAATTCTGCAGATGAGCTTCCACTACTGGTACATTTTTTTTAAGGGAGCTTCTTTGAATTTTGAGCCAGAAAATATCTTTTACAGCAGAACTCCAGAGCACGCTGTTATCAGCTCCATCTGCTTTCAAAGAACAAAATCCCAGTTGTCTAGAGTGACAAAGGAAAATGTTTTGGAAAATTTTGTAATTTTATTCTATTATCTCCTTCATCCATCTCCCTTACTGATCCATTTAAATCTCTTCCTCTCATATGATCTCTTTAAGTCGTCATTTGGAAGTAAATAAAACAAGTAACTGGCGCTGTAAGAATTAGTCATATGACAGTTGACAGTGACAGCTAGTTTAGTTACCAACTAAATCCAATAAATTTAGAATATAAACCCCTGCTTAATGCACAGCTGAAGAGACTGCTGAAATTCTGAAATGGTGTTCAAACGACTACAGTGAAGAAAAAATCAGAAAATTAGATGAAAATACTGATGTAATGCATTAACAGTCAAGCTACTAAGAATTTTTGAATGCATGACAATAAGGCAAAGCCTGCAGAGCTTTATGTACACAAACTTCTCCCTTCTCACCCACACTCATTACAACTTCCTTCTTCAGTGATGTGTGATTTTGTACAGACATTCTACCTGGAAAAAAAAAAAAGGTGTATTCCACTGCTGGGTGCTAAATTCAAGAGTGAAATCAAGGGGAACAACCAAAATACTAGAAGGTCTTCAAGCCAGACAGAAACATTTTGTTCTAGGTTCATACAGCACCAGCACAGCTCTGTCCTGATTCATGACTGAGAATCCTCTCCTTTGCCACAATGCAGATAAATAGTTGTAGCTGCAGTGCATTTATTTTAAATAATAGCAAGGCCTTCAATATGAAGATCTTAATGCTCTGAGAAAAATCAATGGTCAATGATTCAAATCTTTTAATTTTACAGATGGGTAAAACCGAGTGTAAGCAACTTCCCTGAGGACAAGAAGAATATTGACAAAGCTGTAAGAGAAGCAGATCTTTAGTCTTTCTGCCTCCAGCTTTACTCACATCATCCTTCCTAAAGTGATACAGCAGCAACAGTAATATAGCATCAGACATACATCTATTATTAATAAGTCATTGCTAGGGATGATTTTTCACAAAGCAGCAGTAGTTCTTCTGTTCCAAAAACAACAGATTCTGACAAACAATCCTATAGCAATTTGGCTTCAATATTAATCTGCTACCTCTGAGATAAAAATGACAGCTGTGTATGGTAATTTGTGTTTATGTCAGTAGATTTAAAAAGAAGAAAAGAAAAAGACATCACCATTGAGAAGTCAGTATGTACCTCCATCATCATGACCACACATCAGGAAAATGCCTTCATGATATCAGAGCACAGTTTATAGTAGCCATAGGTAGAATCTGTTTTAAAGCGATGCCCACCACCAGTACACACCACATGTATTGGCACTTCATGGCTACTAGAGGATATTGCATTGAATCACTGCACATTTCTGTACTGTGCTCTCCTTTGTTTCTCATTTATGATCTTACAATAAACACAAAGTCATCTGGCCTCTGCAACTGAGCCAAAAAAAGAACATCTGGAAATTAGCCCTTACAAACGGCTTATTGTGGACAGTGTTTACACCCAGCAATTAAAAAAATAAATTACTGGCAGCTTCCCTCTAGTCCTGTTTTACTTGTTAAATTACTTCAACCATAACTAATCACACTCCCTACACAGACTTACGATGCAGCTTATTGCCATCACTTTCTGTATTCAGAGAGAGTGATTTCCTACCACTGTTCCTTATAAGTAAGGTAAAGGAGGAGCTGTCAGTATCCTAAGGTTGTCTTTTTATTGAGAACTAAGAGCAACTCGTCCCAGTTGAAAATAGATGGTTCCTGTTCTAAGTACTGCACACCTTCAACTGCGCACACAGGACTGCAAAGACTCTGAAGGGTATTTCCAGAAAAAATCAAGAAACACATGGAATATAACAGGACCAAAACATTTGAATGTATGATTATGCTGGAAATTGTCCTACATATGATTGTCCATATCACATCCTTATATGCAAACATCTGCTCAAAATATTCAAATGTATCTGTGTACACGTGTGCTTTCATACACATCTACATGTGTGTGGATGCATACTGAAATGAGGATAAAAATCAATTAACTTGAGCAAGGGAGAAGGAAAACAAAAACAAACAGATAGAGAACAAAAGCCATGTCGCAGGGATAGCAGGAAGATGACAGGTAAGGAGAATACACCTGACAGGAAGGAGAAAAGAATAGCAGCAGCAGCAACAAAAGGAAAGAAGGAGCAGACAATAAATAAATAAATATCAAGAGTCCAACCTTTAAAGACAGCCTGCTGACTCGCATTTCCACCACAGGTTTGTTTTTCCTTCAAGAACAATTAATGTTGAACTGGAACAGCGGCTGCTCTGTGATTTACCTTCAGGTAAAGCCCTGGATGCCAAGGGGTGTCCTGCTGCCTAGGTTCAGGCACTTGGGTGAAAGTGCTGCTAAAGGAAATAGCTGTACCTGACGCTGACTATTCTAGAAGATGTCAAGAAAATTTATAATTAAAAAAAGAAAGTATGGATTTTCCATGCAGCATTGCTTACTGAAAGAAATTTACTGCATCTAAACATACAAAAAAGAGTTAACGTTCTGAGATTCAGTTTGATGATATAGGTGTATCCTGAAAGTTTGCATGTTGGAGAGATGGCTTTGTTCTGTTCCCCTTCCCTCAAACCAGAGCTGGCAAGGAGATGAAATATACTGGTATTAAACTCCACAGCTCTACCAGCTTTTTCTTCTCGCAATCCTAGTTTGTGTGTATACATGCAATTATACTCAATGATAGTCGCAGATGTACTTGTGCTTGCTGTGAGCAAACAGCAGGGAAAGAAAAAAGAAATTTTGCAAAAAAATCCTACCCACATGCAAAATTCTTTCCTACTTTTGCATTCCTTTGCACTCCAGCACTGGAGAACAGCTACTACCATTACCTGAGCACTGAAAAATAAAAATGAAGCACTTCCCAGAAGTATCCTGTTATTGAGACACAGCAGGTATGCACTCTCATGCTTAAGTTTTAGGTATAACAAAGTATAGTCTTCCATCCGGCAACAATATCGTCACTCAAGAGAGCCTCAACAGTATGCCTTCACCCTAAATCTGCACATTGCTTCCTTTCACATGCATTTCTTATGAAAACATTCAAAAATACTAGAAAACTTATTTGTAGAAACTAGGCTTTAAACATGTATGTGCATCTTTTCTGCATTTACACCAAGCTTTGCCAATTTTTTCTCACTCCCTCTACTCATAGGGTAACTTCACATACTGTATCCAGGAAAACAAGATCTAGTTTGATGCAGGACTGCTGGTAATCACTCCAGATCACACAGATGTTTTTGTACAGAAGCTAAAAACCACAATCCCAGGTATGGATGTCCTCTCCTATGTTCCTTAAGGCCAGATCTATCTAGAATGAGTTTAAAAGGCTATTACAACTCTGCTTTACAAGCAGGCCCACAATGATCTCCCAAGAGACTTCTTGCTGTAGCACATATACATCAGTCTTAAAGGAAGGTCTTCATATCTCTCCTGCAAAAGCACATTGCAGTACACTTTCTCACTGGTTTATTTCTTCATATACAGCAGCAGAAGATGCTTCTCTTTACTGTGTCAACAACTATAGCTCCAGGGGAATTAAAGAAAATAAGTGAGACTACCATCCATGAGATAGAGATTCCACAGCACACACAGTGCTTTATTTCTGCTGTAAGAACACAGAAAAAGCAGAATCCTTGACCTGAGTTTGGGATTCAATTAAAATCTCAAGGTAACAGAACATGGTAATAACCACCATTTCCCTGTACCACTCTACCACTCTATAAACACAAAAGCAACTTTTTACTAATACAGAAGTGGAAAGATAATTTTTTTTTTTTTTTTTAAAGGGGGGAGGGAGGAGAAAGAGAAAAAAAATGAAGTTAGTTACATTCAGATCAAAACTATGCTAGTGATTTTTTTCTTTTTTTTCCTTCAGAAATTCACACAACTCTGGCACTAGGTTAAGAATAAGGTTAACTTTACTTCTACTTAGTCTTTCCAATATTTTGTGAAGAATCTTAGATATCAGGTTTTTTAGTCTTTTTTTGTAAAGTCTGTTTAGAACAGAAAACAATCCCATGACAAGTGCAAAATTCATGAGAAGGGAGCCAAGAAAGTAGGCTTTCACTCCAAATGACCACTTCGATACAGGATCATCCACTAGATTTAATAGCTGACTCCCTAACGCACTCATTAACTCCTTACAGGACCACTCCTATGGCAACCAGACTGCAAAAGCTAACACAGGACAGTGCTGCAAACTATTTCAGCAGCAAAATCCTTTCCTAATTACAGCATGTCATCCTCAAAGAGCAACAGTTTCCCATATGACAATTTCAAGACAAACATCGATGGTAACAAAGGGTTAATATTATTTAGTAACACTTTTTAAAGTGGGAAAGAAAGCCATGTGATTCTGTTTACCAACTTACTGGCATTTCTTTTATTTATTTTTTTTTTCTATTCAAAGTTGTCAAATGAAAATTTTGCAGATAATTTGTAACCATCACAACATCCTACAGCAAGTGATGCAATCATGAAACATTGCCTCCAGAAATTTCAATTGCATTCTGCTTGCAGCCATTGCATTTTATTCTAGATTGGGTAAAACAGCTTGAGAAAAGATGTTTAGAATTTCTTTTGTATACATACTAATTACTAATGCACACTAATGTAACTGGTAGAAATATGAAAGTTTGCCTTTAGTAGTAGCAGAAGGCTTACAGTACAGCGAGTAATTGTATCACTTCTGGGGAAAAAAAAAAATCATATATAACCAATCCAAACAAAAAGCCACCTTCTTCTCACTCTACTCTGTAGTGTGTTTCACAAAATATGCTGTAGCATACATGCAAAATAGTATTCATTTCAGCTATCTGATTACGCAAAAATCTGCCAGAACAAACAACTGCAAAGCAGCTGAACTTCTTCTAGCCATGCAGTGATGATGTCCTGGTACAGCTCCTACCTGGTATTCCTGAATGAGTTTTATTCAGTTAGCAAGCAAGATGACACTGAGTAGAAAGGAAACCAGCTAAGAAACCAAGACATACTACTGAAATGTAAAACACAGCCAGCATCTTTTTATGAAAACAATGAATAAACCTATTTTGATGCAGCACTGGGTCAAATACTTCTCTGGAATTGACAGTTTGTTGCAGATAATTGGTTAGGAGACAAAGAAGAGGAGAGAAAAGAAGCATAATAAAGAAGTGTGTACTCATATTTGCATTGTGGTTCTCTAATAAGAGGAACAAAAATTGTAAGCATTCAGAGGGCAAGGATTTATCTTAAGAATTATTAAATATCAGTTTCATATTCCATAAAATGATATTTAATACCATTTATTGAGCCTATAAAGACTGCAAATTGGAACAGCTGCACTAGCAGAGTGCATTGAACAATTTCAGAGAGTGAGATAGAGAGAGAGAGAAGTCAGGTGGTGAGGCCCTGGGGAGGTTTGACAGTGAAGGAAATAATTCAAGTCTTTCTAGCATAAATTTTGAAACAGAACACTCCTGGAGTACAGAGGGAGACAGTTTAAGTGAAAGAGGAATGTAATATGTGACAGACAGCTTTAAGAAAGAATTTGGAGAGCAATTGCAGTTATTCCCACAGCTAATTTCTCCTTATCTGTTTGATGGACGCTTCCTATTTCTGCCAAATTCAGAAGTATTAAAGAAGGAACAACAATAAACCAAGTAGAGAACAATTTTCTCCTCCCAGCCGTGAAGACTTTTCCCCATCCACTCACTCTGCTATTTTTGGTGAAAACTCTGAATATATAACCTGAAAAATAAAACCTGCCAGCTGTTATGAGACAAGGGATAACAGTGAACATTGAGCTTAATGATTCTCTGACTCTTTGATAGATCTTCAGACCTCCAGCTGTTTGAAAAGCATTTCTTGACAGACACAGATGAGCAGGTGGACAAAACAAAACAAAACAACATACACATATGTATATATAAGAGGGACTGGTGAGGAAGGAAGGAAAGCTCAGTTAGTGCTACCTTGGAGACAGAATTGAAATCCGGATGGGAGAAGTCAACTTTTCAGGGAGAGAACAAGCAACACCATCCAGATCCTAGCTTGTCACAATAGCAACAAATGTAGCCTATATTTAATGCCATTACTGTTAAAAACCATTGATGGCTGACTACAACATCAGTAATAAAGTAAGAATGGAGACATGAAATTGGGGAGTACAGACAAAGCAGTATGAGCACGTTTGCAAGAACAAACAGTGCTCCTGGCCCAAATGTCTCATGATGATGGCATCTGATATTCCTGAAATATTTCATGTGCTTAATATTCAGAACAATGAAGTAGGCAAGGAATGGAGGAATAGTTCTGATTCCTCCCATTTCACTGTATTGCCCTTTTAAAACCTTCTCTCTTGATTTGATTTTTAAAGGATTCCATATCAAGACAGCCTTACGATTGTGATGCAAGACTCCTATTTTACCTTATTAGCAAAAAGCTAACTGATTATTGGACATTTAGTTAATCTGCAAAGGGAGATAAACTGAGCTGTGCACACATTCAGTCCAAAACATCCAACGGTAGTCAAGGACTGCTCGGTATTCCTGCTTTTTAATAATATTTAATTACTACTCAATAATACAGTCATGGTGCCTATTAAAAAACCCTCTGAGCTCAGAGGCTGACTGGCCTCCAGAAAGACTGAAAGAAGTAGTGTGTTTTGTTCTGAAAGCAACCAAGATCCCTACACTTTCTCATATTTAGCATTAAAAGATACACTTGGGTGGTAATGTTGAAGCACTAAACTTCCTTTCTTTACTGTATACTGCGTGGCGGATTTCAAATCTAGACACACATCATGTGGTATGAGTTAGGACAGAGACCCAACACGTTTGTCTTCCTCTCAAGCAGCCCAGACAATGCAAAACAACAGAAAGCAGGAAATTTGCTAGCCCACAAAGCAGATGTGCCAAACCTTTGAGGGATGGAGTACTATTGTTAGTGGGAAGCATTTTGTGCATTAATGTAGTTCTGAAACAATTTTACAAGTTTATACAAGGTCAAGTAGATAAGTGATACTTGATCGTGTTCTAATCCAGGTTATTTGCCTGTGTGTTGCCTCACGTGTACCCACACACTCCAAGTGAAGCACTCTCAGGCTCCAGACTTTAACAAGGCCACAGCTGCAGCATCATTCAAAGGCTTGGCTTTGCCTGTCTGCAGCCAACAGGTGCTCTTCCAAGATACAGAGTAGCCCGGATAGTCTGTCAAATGCATGCCCACAATGGGACTTAAATGGGACTTAAAATTAAAGGAGTAGCCAGACAAATTGTGTCTTGCAGGTTTGGCTAGCATAAACTACGCACGTGACAACAGACAACAAACTTTTCCATGGATTTTGACAACAGAATAATCCCATTAGATGACGAAATGCAGATTAATCAGTCTTTTTTGGGTTTTCAAATGGTTACTTACAGCAAGTTTCTCACTGAAACCTGTTATTCAAATTAGTAGTTCATAATTCTCTATGCTATTTACTGTGTTCTGAAATCATGAATCCGTACTGCAGTAAACAATAATAAAAGTATTTGCTACTTAGTAGCATTCACGTCCCAAAGAACTGAATATTTCCATGCCTTTAAAGTAGGAAATTACACTACACTACATGTATGGGAAATAGATGCAGAAGCACAGCATTTAACATGAAACGTCCATACAGATGAAGCTGCATATCTGATGCTTTCAGCACGATGCATGGGAAAGAGGGTAGCCACATTCTGGACAGAGATACCATGGACACATGGACCTCAGGCAGAGGTGATGGACATCCCAAACCTGTCCATTCCTGTTCATTTCCTGAATCTTCACTCCCAGCTAGAAAAATTTGCAAATGGAAATCCAATGCCTGTGTTCCATAGGAAGTCAAACGAACTGATTACAATGATCTTCCTGAAATCTCTTTCCTCTCTGAACTGCCTTCTGTTAGTCTGTTTCCCTTCTTTCCCCAACACTTCAGGCACAGAAACTGGACTACTGCTTCCATGCAGACAATAAAGTCTCTCATTTTGTTTTGTACATTATGAGGTCAATAAACTGTCCAGCTGGGTCTACCTGCCAGGGCTACAAAAGCAAGCAGCATATTGACAGAAATCAGTACAACATCATCATGTCTCGGAGTCACACAAAAACTGCAGAGCTTGATAGTTCTGCAACCATAAAATTAGTATGCACCCATTTAAAATGCAAATGATAACATTTGATGTGAGATAAGGAGCATATCTCAGCACCCTATAAGCATTACAATTCACATATTAGCAAAATGAAAATATTATAAACATAGTCCTCTAGGCCCAAATCCAGACTTAGGGAAAGCAACCATATTGTTCATACTATCCTTTGAAATTATTAGAATAGTTAAGAGCCAAAGTCTACAATGCATTTTTAAAGCCACCTTATTAGTTTTATGTCTTTAATAGGCATGGAAAAAGTATTTTGCTAGATTTTGGTTTTGTTTTCTAAATTCCCCATGCAAAAGCAGTCCAATGGCAATACATAGAGCAGCAACACAGCAGCTGAATCTTCACAGCGTACAGTATTTTTCTTTTATTTATGAGAATGCAAGCTCTCTTAAGAGATTCAGCTTGACTTCTGCCTGATCCAGGTACAGCACCAGTATGGCATCTAGTTCTGATAGTAAGTCAGCCAGTATTTTCCAAAATAACCCATTTCTATTTCAATTATTTCTGTCTAACGTATTTCTAAATACTCTTTACATCTAATTCAATGTAAAGAAATTGTCAAGTTATTACTACTACTTGTGTAAAGCTTTATTTTAATAAAATGTAATGTCCCACTTAATAATAATAATAATAATAATAAAGCAGGTGCTATCATAGCAAAGGTACAAAATTTTTAGTTAGGTTTCCTGTATGAAACAGAAACTAACCAGACTTCTGTTTGTTATCATAACATTCAATTCTTCAGCATCAACCATGCCACAGGAACAAAGATTTTTAAAAGTTGCAGAGTCTTCAGCAAATCATAGTTCTACAGCTGGATAAAATATCCTCCAGCTCACTCAAAGACAAATTTGACCTCGAGGTGCAACAGAACCTCTTTGAAACAATCTTTCTACTCCTAAGCAATCTGAAGAGTCAGCCTCTAAGAGAATCTGCAAAATCCCCTTTGAGAAGGAAAAAAAAAGGGGGGAGGGAAAAAGAAAACCATCACCTTAGAGCACAGTCAATTCCATATCAGATAATAACGGTTCAGAAATGGTTCAGAAAACAGTTCAACGGATGTTGAGATTACCCTAAAACTTCTCAGATTTTCCTTTATGCAGCAAAAGGGTGGGAATTGGGACATGGAGAAAGTCCCATGCTCTCAGCCAGCTATCTTCTGTCTTCTGTATCTTTTCCATTACAAAGATCCCGCTCATGTCTGAAAATATCTTCTCAATAATTTCATCACATGTTATCGTGGCGCATTCCCAGAAATTCTGCCCACTTCAAAATGTCTGTGACTTCAAAATCAGCTGTGACTAAATAACTTAGATTAATATACACTAATTTCAGAGGTATGAAATCCAAATGTTAGCTTTTATGGGACTTAAAAAGTTTCATTATGTGCCCATAAGTTCTCCTCATTTGTATTTTTTCCCGAACAAGATTGAAAGGATTTGAAACAGTAGTCAGTGGCTCCATACCAAAAATTAAAAACCAAACAAACAAAAAACAGAAGCACTTATTCTAATAACGTGTAATAACAGAGTACACGATCTGCATTTTCATTCATGATTTGGTTGTTAACAGACTCCCTGAGACCATGCAGTAATTCAAAGAGGACACTCATTGTAAGGCCCACAGTTAAGTGCACAACAGCTGTAAAATGCTACACTAGAATGAGCCCTTGGCAGGTTTGCCACTGGGTGCATGTGAAAGCAGAAGACCTGAACATGTTAAAAAGCATCAAATAAAGTGTATGGAATAATCAATAGGAAAAACAAAATAAAACAAAACAACCTCCATACCATAGTCTGAGTAAAACAGATGAACCAGGAAGGTGATTCTTTTGGGACAGTCTGTTACAGAAGTGGGATGTACGAAAGAATTTTCCATAGTGTGGAATTGTGAATTTACATGTGTTAATTGCTTTGGTTACCGAAGGATGAAACTCGAATAGCAACAATTAATTATCATAAAACCAAATTACACAGAGCTATTGGTAGGATGCAACAAAAAGGGTCTATTCATACATGTTAAGTACAAAGACCTCTCAGACCTCAGCCACTTGCTTCAGCAGGCCCCTGACAAGAAGGAAGCACTGATAGCAATGAAGTAACACTTTTGCCAAACAATTTTCCAGTCAAATTCAGGGAGCTGTTAACACAAATCACGAAGCAACCAGGCAGTATTAGAAACAAAATTATTAGACAATGCAGAAACTCAGTCCCTCAAGGCAGTTCACTGCTGGTTGAATGATGGCAGACTACCTTTTCCATGAAAGCACACTGATTTTCAGTTTTAATATTAAAAGAGTTTGCAATCCATTAAAATATAATTAAGTATGTGCTAAAATAGCCTTACCTTTTTTTGATCTTCTAGTTTGTGACTTACTGGATTCCTTCCATGTTTGCTCATCTCTGAAGATAAATCCATCACATTCACTCCTTGCCCTCAAAACAAAATTGGTTCAGCAATGCAGCAAACTAATCCAAAAAAACAGGGGCTATGAATGCACAGGCAGGGTGTTTTTTCCATCACACATCATCTCTGGACATCAGTGATTTGTAGAAGTGCCTAAGAAATCCATTGAACGAGCTGAGGAAAACTTCACAGTTCACTCTTGGGACTTTCCAAATCACCATAGCGTTTTAAAAATCTGATGCTTGAGAAGATAAATATTCTTCCACTACTATCCACAGCTGCTATCTGTGACTTTCTTCACACGTTTCCATTTTATGTAAGGTTACATTCTGATTGTGAACCTGCCAAGGGGTTTAAAAAAAAAAAAAAAAAAAAAGTATAAGGTTAATTTGCAATTTGCTATCACTTTTGTAGATGCCTGTCCTTCTCAGGTATGAGGGTTGGTTTTTTTTTGCTGTTGTGTGCTCTTTTGAACAGAATAATACTGTTTTGTGATTTAATAATTGGTAGGCTGAATTTAAATATGATCCCATTTGACCCCCTCCACCCTCCACATTACAGGTGGCATACAGAATATTCACTGTAAAGAGAGTGAATTTCAATTATGGACAAAAGAAAAGTTCAAAGAAAGAGAAAAGCAAACACTATTTGACTACAGACAGTACTGCTGAAAATTTTACACCACTGTAATCTGATGCTCACTTAGTTCCTTCAGAAAGCAGTAAAGCAATATCCAGTACAAAACTGACAGAGTCAAACATGGAACATCTGCAGTCAAAATATGAAGTCCAAGCCCATATGAAAGCTTTAAAAATAAAAATAAAAATAAAAAATAAAAAAGTAGGACAAAAAGAAAAACGAACAAAAAACTCCTCCCTCAATTTCTCTTTAAGCCTGCAGTGAAGGGGGAGGGTGAAGGGAGGAAGTCACTACAAACAAGAAATGGCTGCCAGAAAGTTCTATTAGTAACAGTTGTGAATAGTGAAAGCACTGAAGTACCTTTTCTGTCATTTTGAAATTCTAAAATAATAGAGTATTCATGCCTTCAGTGCATTTGAAAGCCAACTGCTGAACTCAACTAAATGAGTAGCTGAGGTCCACTCAGAAATTAACTTGAATGCCACTTCAATTCATTTTGAATGGCATAAAGCTCACAGTATGTCCTCACTATCGCATGCAGAATAAGAAATGTGTAGACAGGGGATTGAATAATACACACTAGGTCATGTAATCTATCTACAATAAAAAGTCATGGAAAAGGTGATTTTCTCTTAACAAGGTAAATAAACCTAAAACTCAGTGCAGTCATTGCTGGTATTACTATCAGCTTAAACTGCCTTTTAATTGGACCTAAGTTGCAAGTGTTACTCCACTGTAATTGATTTATACTCAGGGCAAAAACTATAAACTTGATGGCTGGACTTTGCTTCCAGAGAAAGAAATCCAAATTTGGGAACCTATGATTTCTTCCCCCCAAGGAGCCTAAATATGAAGTTGACGACCAAGTCTGACAGCAGTTTCTAGGAGGATCTGAACCAATCTTCTGTATTTGCAATAGAAGTTATATAATCACAGAATGGTTTGAGTTGGAAGGGACGTTTAAGATCAACCCCCTGCTATAGGCAGGGACACCTTCCTCTAGACCAGGAGCTGAAATCAAGGCACAGAGAGAGCGCAGCACTCTAGGACAGAACAAGGGAACTGACCACTCACAGGCATAGCCCCCCATTCCCACCTCCCGTGTAGTTTTGGAGACACACAAAATCCCCACATCCATAATGTCAACATGCAGGAATACGAAACACAAAGCACCACTGCAGCCACCAATATGTGGATTTATAACTGCAACAGTTCCAAAGCTCAAATAAGTCAAAGCCAAGCTGTTAAAAATGAGCATTTCTCTGGTTCACTGCATGGCCAGACTTAAATTATATTACTCCCCATGCCTGGCAATTATGCTATACTAGGCAATTAAGCTATTCTGTGGAACTGTATAGTGTTTTCAAGCCAAAGTTGGATAGAATGCAAATAACTTTGTTTAGACTGCCCTCATTACTTTTAACATGCAAAGCACAGGATGGCAATTCTTCCTTATTCCATTTAGCATATTGTTCAGTGGTCTACCCTCTTTTCAAAATAAACAGCTATAATTAAATGCTCTTGGCTAGCAAGTTTGGTTGTTCTGTTTTTGTTTTTGTTTTGTTACATTGGCACAAAATTTATTATTTATCATTTTACATTAATACTTAACACAATTACAGAATAAAATATCCAGAATCCTAGAAACCCTACAGATCACAAGCTAGATAGAACAGATCACAAGTCATCTACAAATACAGAAGACAAGAAAAATAAGAGTTTTCTAGTAATGCTATTCCCTTGACAGACATATAACAGTCATTCAGTGAGAACCTCTAATCATTTGCAAATATTCTTAATAAAATAATCTGGCTGAATAAGCATGTAGCACTGCAAACAGAGGCCTAAAGTGAGGGAGTGAACTATCTGAGTGAGGCACAGGCCTGGACATTAAAAAGCACAATAAGGGAAGTATTTTGAAAAGCGTTTCTGACTGTGGGTCACTGAATTACTCCTCTTAGAAACATGCTATGTGAGGAACTCAGACTGATTAAGCTTCTGGTTTAGATACATCCATTACATGCTTTAATTCAGTTAGATACAATTTAGATGAAACATGCCTGGAAAAACTTGTTTTACTTCACAATGAGCCGTACGTTATTCACAGATTACTGGGGAAATCCCTAGATAATTTTCCGAGCTATAGCCAGAGCTATTCCTTCTATATTCTCATTATCAACACAGGCAGCTCTTGAAAATTTTAAATCAGTTGGGTCTTCAGGTGTATTAGAAACCCCTGACTTCCTGAGGTGAGTTCTGATGGCTAGGTAGCAACTCACACACCACAAAACAGTTCTGTTGTAGTCATTATTGGCATGGATAGATACTGAAGCCACCAGAGATTATTCCCTTTCCATGATATTACTGTAATCCCTACATGGACATTTTCAAATTTTGCTATGCCATTAAATTTACATTGCAGTGATCTTGAGCGAGGTCCAGGTATGAAATTGTGACCATATTTCATGGTGTTTTTTTTTTTTTATTTTCCTTGTTCATGTATAGAATACGCTTACAGAGCTGCACGCTGAGCATTATCAACTGCACTGATCAGGATTTATCCTTAAGAGCATTCGATAGCTATGTTTTTATTAAAGCATTTCTAGATATGTTGATATAGAAATTATTGTAATTGTTGTCTGAGTATGGTAATAGAAAGGGCCATGGACATTTTAGAGGGAAGTCATATCCATTTTCTCTGTTAATAACTTGTTATCAAATATCTTACATGCAGCTATTAATGTTGCTGGTCCTCAATGAACATGCTGTGTGGTGGTTTGCTTTTGCTTTTTGAGGTTGGATTTTTTTTTTTTTTTTCCATTTTTCTTGTTCCTTTCCAATCAGAAAATGAACTGAGGTCTTGATGAGCAGCACAGCTATTTAGAGAAGCACAGGGATTGTGTTAGGAGTGGGGAGTCTTCATGTTAGGCAGTAGACACAGATGAATACCCATTATGGAAATCCTAAGTGAAGTTCATGTGAGCATGCAGTTTGCAAGTTGAGGGAGGCTCCAGCAAAGATATCATACTCAGGATCTTTCACTTAAATGCAAAAGTCAGAGGCTGGGATAGAGCAGAAATCAAACATTTTATCTGTCAGTATCTTTCAAATACGACAGTAGCTAATTCAGGTGCAAGGGCAAATATCAGCTTTAAATCTCAGTACAGAGCTAGAGGGAATGCAAGATATGTGCCGGGCACAGTTTCTGCCCATCAGCACTGCCATGCTTGGCAGCCTGGCAGAAAGGCTGGGAGACACAAGTCAGAGCATTATAATTCTGTGACTCTCATGAGATGAGCACAATCTCATGCAGGAAGTCCTCTGCACCAGTGTCCTCCAGCCTGTTCTTTAAGATTATGGTACAAAATGATGCAAAGATCTGTAAAAGTCTGCGTTGCAGACATGCAGTTCAGGTACACCAGAGATGCAACTTCCATCTTTGACATGCTTCTATCTAGGCAACACAGCATCTAAATATGGCCCTATTAATAGCAGTAGCTTCACAGCAGCCTCTAAGAACTTACCTCTGATAATGAAAGCACCTTAATGTTCTTGTTGGGCTTTTCCCAAAGGGACAAAGCATTTAGGAACTCTGTGTGAGTCTAAATGCAAGTACAGAGATCAGGCACACAAAGAGTTATCAGGAGACAACCATTATGTTAATTCTTGGAGAATCTGAGAGCAACGCCAAAGAACCCTGCATTTATCCAGCATTCAGAATGAAAAGCCAGACTCTGTTCTCTGTAAACATGAATGATAAAAGTGCCATGGAAAGGCTTGTCTGCACCAGATAAAAGCCGTCTAGGAAGGCAGCTGGTGAGCCAAAAAAATATCTCTAAGCAGTGAGGCCTGCCTACAAATTTATTTTTTTCTGATACAAAATTACTTCTGGTTCCAACAGCAGTAAAACAGGTCCAAATATACTGATTCACAGCAGTACAAAAAGCCACAGTGTATGCAGCCCTTCCCAATCAATGCAATCCTGTTCACTCAGATGAAAAGGAACCACATAAGGACAAGTCCAAAGATGATACTTAACTTCCTCTGTTAAACGTATGTGAGAGTGACATTATTTTTTTTTTTTGTAAGCAGCATCATTCTATCCTCTGTATTTCTTCATAAGGCACAACTCTCTTCAACACCAAATGCAACAGCGATGCCACTGCATTATCAGCAAATACAAAATAACAGTTGCTTGCATTGTTCCTGGCTCTAAACAATTCGAGATAACTGTGTAGTTCTCACATTTGTCCATGCTAAATAGATTTTTTAAAAATGAAGAATTAGAAGAGGAATCTCATAGTTACATTCCTGCAATGCTGTTCTGCAAAGAAGGAAGCTCATTACTTCTACTTCAGAATGACTACATGAGTTAACACTGGTTCAGATAGTGATTCGGCTAGTACTGTTAAATAATCAATAAATGAATAAATAAATAGAGAATATCCTTTAGCAACATCTGGAGACATTACAGATTCCAATACTCTCAAAAACCTTTGCTATAAATTGTACTTGTCTTACTTTTCCTTATTTTTGCATGCAACAGTTGCAGACTCCAGATTGGAGTTGACTTGGATTTGATAACAGTTTTGTAACAATAGTCAAATTAGTTTATTTTGGATTTCTCAAATCCTTTTTATCTTTCATAGCAAACTCCATCAAACAGCATTAAGGCTATGCAGACAAGTTAGAGCTGCTATGTATGAATTTTCAGATTTGGAATGAGTATCAGACAGGAATGTCTTATTCCTTCCATCAACCAATTCTTTGTCCACTGATCATCAGAGAGAAAGAAACACAAGGCATATTTTTGAGATTCTGCTCCAGTTTTTATGATCTCCTACAGATTTCGTGTGAGATGACAATTCTGTTATATGTGCAGCACTCTGCCAGGACACGAGTGAGCATCCGACCTGAATCTGATGCTAAAGTAACCATTTTCTGTGATATATAAAACATCTATGCTCCACTGTGCATCTTACAGCACTTCTGTAGAGGTGCTGCACTAGCCAAATTCCAACTGGAAAAGTTATTTCAGTTACTTATGTATACTGTCTATTTTCAGTGGGATATTTATGCATTTCTGTCCACATTTGTTTTGAATGCTTCTCTGTATCATTAAAACAAAAAATGTCTCCTCACATAAAAAGGGTGGTGTAACTTCTGCATAATATCTGTGAGTCAGTAGGAATAAGGAATATTCATCAGCCTTCTGTGATGTCATGATCAGCTGCATAGGTGAGAGGAGATCGGTGACGTAGCTTGACTTCAGCAAGGCCTTTGACACTGTCTTCCATAACATCTTTGTAGTTAAACCTAGGAAGTGTGGGACAGATGAGGATGCAGTGAGGTGGCTCAAGAACTGGCTGACTGGCAGAGCTTAGAGGGTTCTGATCAGAGACACAGAGTCTAATTGGAGCCCTGCAGCTAGTGAAGTTTCACAGAAGTTGGTACTGGGTCCAGTTTTGTTTAACATCTTCATAAATGACCTCAATAAAGGAATAGAATGCACCCTCAGTAAGTTTGCTGATTATTCAAAGCTGGAAAGAGTGGCTGACACACCAGAAGTCTGTGCTGCCATTCATGAGACCTGGACAGACTGAAGAGATGGGCAGAGAGGAACCTTACGAAGTCCAACAGGGGCAACTGTACAGTCCTGCACCTGGGGGGAAATAATTGCATGCCATCAGCACAGATTAGAGAATGATCTGCTAGAAAAGAGCTATTCTGGTGCAACAACAGGTTGGCCACGAGCCAGCAGTGTGCTCTTGTGGCCAAGAAGACCAATGGTAACCTGGAGTACATTAAATAGAGCCTGGCCAGAATGTCTGTTAAGGTGTTCCTCTTTCTCTGCTTTTGTGAAGACACATCTGGGGTTCCGCACTCAGCTCTGGGCTCCACAGTTCAAGTAAGACAGGCATTCTAGAGAGTCCAGCAGAGGACTACAGAGATGATTAGATGCCTGGAGCATCTCTTTTATGAGGAAAAGCTGAGAGAGCTGAGACAGTTCAGTCTGAAAAGATCTGGGGGAAGGGAGGTATGTCATCAATGCTTATAAATATCTCATAGATGAGAGTCAAGTGGAAGAGACCAGGCACTTTTCAAAAGTTCCAGCAACAAAATAAGAGGCAATGGGCACAAACTGGAATATGTGCTCCATATGAACATGAGGAAAAACTTTCTTACTATAAGAGTGACAGAGCACTGGCACAAGTTGCCCAGAGAGGCTGTGGAGGCTCCTTCTCTGTAGATAATTCAAAACTCACCTGGATGTTGGGGTTTTTTTTGTGTAACCCTACTGCAGGGAACCTGCTCTAGGAGGGGATTGGATTACATGACCTCTAGACATCCCTTCTAACCCCAACAATTCTGTGATATTTGTATTATTAATTGTAACTCCACAGGTACCACAAAAGAGCTTCCTTGAAAAAGAAAGAACCTACCAGCAGTCTAATTGGGAAATAAGAAAAGACAGCAGTGAGTCGGAAATAGAAGACAGGAAGCATACTCTAGGCATATCATGGAAAGTAAGCAAGAAAATGCAATTTAATCCAAAATTACAAATAATTGCATGCTTATACGTATTTCCCCACAGAAAGAGAATGTTTCAGCTGATGAAATAGAAAAATTTGAGATTCATGAGAAAGAGAAAGGCTAATAGAAAATAGTAGGACCAGCATAGCTTTGAAATTTCATTTCTTAGGGAGCGATTACACTTTCCCTTCTGTTGCTTTTAGATTTTGATTTGCACGCTGAAAAAAGATGCAGAAGATGTGTGCATGATCAGTGGCCATTCTCCTGGGACTTCTAGTCATCTCTAATTATGTTGCTAAGATACCAGAAATCCCAGGCAAATTACTAAATATTTATTTTTGCCCACTTTACAAAATTTACAGGAAGAAAAAGGCAGTATGCTTTGGGAAATACCTAGATGGCAGGTTTATAGAGATTAACACATCTGGCATTTCTTGATACTTTACATTCTTCAAAATTTTGCTACTACTCCATGAATGGCAATATTGTCCAACAGGAAGCGTGTTCTCTTTGATTCTTAGGTCACAAGTAAAAGAAACAGGAGAAAGATGTACATATATTCATGTTCTGAGCAATTCATATACTCATACACAGCAATACCCTACTGAAAGTTCTCCAGTTACATGCAAAGGTTTACTTCCCCACCTTACTGAAAGTGAGAATACATGCTCCCAAATTTGATAAACCTAAATCCTTAAATCTTAATATTGCTATTAAGCCACACAACCTCTCTTGGCCTACCATGACTTGCTAAATAACTTCACCGGATCAAAGCTATCTGCTTCTTCAGAACATCTTTAACTTTATGCCTGTTGCAAGTGATAGAGCAAAAAAGCACACCTATCTTTGTAGAGCATGCCTCTAATAATTTCACGGGTACTTCAAAAGTGGATAATTTGTTTGTTCAATATTTGTTTAGTAGCAGCCTTTCCATGGGAACTTGATGCTTACCCCCAAGAATATAAATATAGGTGCTGACTAAAGATTGCAAGCCGTGCTCCACTAAGCCTATATTTCAGTATTCTAGACATGGCCAAACTAGTCTCACAATTAATTGGACTGATTCAAACAAATATGTGACTGAAACAACAAACAGCTCCTAGAAGTGGCAGAAGAAAAAGATAGCTGAGGAGGGGAGAGAGATGTTGGAGGCATGGGGGAGGCACAGGGAAGGAGGGATGCAAAAGGAAATATAAATATATATACTTACAGAAAGAGATTCAAGTTATTATACATATAAAGCAGCAGTAGCTGGTGTATCTTAATTATAAAGTAAAAAGATGACCCCTAATGGCAGAATTTTATTTATCTTCAAAAATCATAGAACCACAAGCTTCTTTAAATCCAATCTGGAAGAGATTGTTTAGTCTCCCCTGGTACCTCCCTCAAGACCTCACTTCTCCCCTGGTGCTGTCTGCCAGAGGCCCTGGGTGAGGACATTCTCCACAGCTGCAGTTACAGCACATTTTTACATCCTAGGTTCATACCTAGCTTCATCTAGGTAAGTCAGCTTCCTGATCTCCCAGTACAGAATAGAATTTGACAGTCTATATTCCAATGCTTTATTCTGACATTACTTTAAATTCCCAAGTGACAAGCTCAAGGTGTTCTTCACAGGAGAATATTAAACAGTCCAATAAATCTGAATGCTCTAGGAAGTTTCTTAAAAGCTAGGTATATAGAGGTATGTTTTACATTTACATGAATTTCACATTCTTCAGGCATCCTGTATGACTCTTCACAAATACAGGCAATTAATCAATTTGTAAAAATACATGGAGTGTCTTCTCACAGTTTTAGACTATATCCATGTTCAAGTTTCTTCTGTTAAACATGAATATATAAACAAATTGAGAACACCAAATACACAACTGCACTTCAATATGTCAGAGCACTTTGTCAAATGTATCTGAGCACCTGAAAAGGTAGAAGTCCATACAAAGGTTACTTTAAAAGGGATTTAACTGAAAGTAACAGGGGACCAGGAACACAGGACTATACACACATTCCAAGGCTTCTCTGAAAATCTAGAACTACAAAGAATCTAAGATAATAAATAAGAAATAATCCTTTTTTTTTTTTTTTTTTTTTAAATAACTGCCTGTCATGTGATTACCATCAACTACATTTTAGGTGTTTGTTGCTATCAAAAGGATGCACAGAACAAAGCACACCTCCACCCCCAAATATCCGAAAATAAGTCTCAAGAGAGTAAGGCAGTCAAAGTACGAGTCATGTTCTGCTTATAAACAGGAAAAAGAAAGTACTCAGAGTCTGCAAGACCATTTTGGGTGGGATTCATTTGAACACACACAGGTCCAGTCACTCAGTGCTGTCTCTGTAGTTTGAGGGAACAAACAGGCATTTTGAGAATGTAATTCCTCACGCTCAAAATAGCTCAGACGAATTGGTACCAAAAAATTCCTATCTCTTAGTACTGACTGCAGAAATATCTTTAAGGACTGATGTTTGAAGTCAGGTGAGTGGAATCTCTTGCATGAGATTACACTTTTTAAAGGACAGAAGACATGAAGTTTATAAATTCAAACTAAGCACAAGGTTAGAAAGTTGTACAAAAGGAAGACAAAAAAAAAAGCCTAAACCCAATAATACACCCAATGAAGTCCCACCAAATAATTCCAAATGAGTAATCTATCAGCTCTTTGTAACTCTTAACTGCAAGTGGAGAGCAGGGTCTCTGACTGCAGGAACATCTGATCCCTACTGATTTGTCACAGGTGAGGATTTTAGTTGCTCCAGCAAGTTGCTCCTACTCGGGGTAACTACAAAACTGCTCCTTTCACAGCAAAGTTGCCTATAGCAATCCTTTCACCAAGTTTTATCACCCATCTCCTTTAAGAGCTGACTTTTGACATAGAAAACAGTCTCTCAAGAATCTCAAAAGAATGCGATTCCTTTTTTCCTATAGAAAGCAAAAACTCTTACATACTCCTGCCGTTTTTGTTTTTGGTTCACATACTGTATGATACTACAATTAATGACGATTTTTGAAAAGGTGAAAAATAAAAATAAAAAATAGGGCTTTCATTGTTTTCTTTAGACTTTTGGGATTACTTTTGAGCTGTTTTGCCTCTTAACAAGCAGAGCAATTTTTGACGGCTTTTTTCTGGTCACCTTAGGTTTTCCTATCTCTGTAAAATGGCACTGAGAAGATCTTCTCTTTTGCGCCACACACAAGTTACCAGTCCTGAAAAGCAGCATTAACAACTGCAGATGGTGAAGGGCCTGGAGCATCTCTCCTATGAGGAAAGGCTGAGTGATCTGGGTCTGTTCAGCCCTGAGAAAAGGAGACTGAGAGGGGACCTGATCCAGGTCTATAAGTATCTAAGGTGTGGGGGGCAGAATGGCGAGGCCAGACTGTTTTCAGTGGTGAGTGGAGACAAGACAAGGGGAAACGGCTGGAAACTGCAGCATAGGAAGTTCTGCACAAATGTGCTCAAGAACTTCTTTACAGTGAGGTGACGGAGCACTGGAACAGGCTGCCCAGGGAGGTGGTGGAGTCTCCTTCTCTGGAGATGTTCAAGACCTGCCTGGATGCCTACCTGTGCGACCTGCTGTAGGGAACCTGCTTTGGCAGGGGGGTTGGACTCGATGATCTCTGGAGGTCCCTTCCAACCCCTACGATTCTGTGATTTTGTGATCAATCCCACGAATTCAGTTGTGCAGACACCATTGCTAAGGCAGATCTAGCTACAAGCTGTCCCCTAACACATACCCTGTTAGAATGTTCTGAGATTCATTGCCACACAGTGAGATTACAGAAGCTTAAAGAACTGTTTGTAATGTTATTATATCCCTTGTAATATCTTCTGCTGTTTACTATATACATTATGCTGCCTTTGTACTCCCTTTTCTTTCCAATTTCTAAGCTCTTTTTAACATTCTGCTAGCGTGTAAAACTACAGATTTTGTTCAGAGCCTGAAAGTAGAGCTGTAACACTGAATTGCCACTGGTTGT
Source organism: Tympanuchus pallidicinctus (assembly GCF_026119805.1). Taxonomy (NCBI): domain Eukaryota; kingdom Metazoa; phylum Chordata; class Aves; order Galliformes; family Phasianidae; genus Tympanuchus; species Tympanuchus pallidicinctus. The sequence continues at coordinate 25,706,688 of NW_026294802.1, forward strand.
TCATCCATCTTCATCCAACTTCACTACAGGATGGATTATTTATAAAGTATTACTTTCCCTTATTATTGTCCCCAAAAAGGATACAGCCAGACTTGAAAAATATGCTTGGTGGTTTTTTTTTTCTTAAAAGCTAAAAGTACTGTGAAAAGAACATTGTTTCCTGCCTTGCTAGTGCAACTATTTCTATTTTCATGCAGGATTGTTTTTGGCTGAAATTCACCCTGTTGAAAAGGAGTATCGAAGACCTCCATGACAATGATGATAAGTTTAACTGGCCCATAAAGCCAAGACAACGCATGTCTGATTAAGATCTGGACATCACTTTAGATTCAAAGTATACATTTATACAGTTTATAGCCTGGCAACTCCAGCATCTCCATTGGCTTTGTTAATTTTCAGCACTCTAGGAATAATGCTTTAATATTTCCTTAAAAGTATAACAGCCTTTCTCTGAATCATAGAAGATTCGTATTGCCAAATTACTACAGTTTAGCCCTAAGCCTAAGAAACGTTACAAAATATAAGCACTAAAATGTACAGAGCCACAGATAGTACCTTAACAGCCTCTCCTCGAGGCTGAACTGTGAGAACAATACCCATAAATTTCCCTTCACTTTTAGCACCACAATGGCTACATACATAACACTGATCTCAAATTCACCCAGTCTGAAAGCTGAAAATGCCAGTAGATATATTTCTCTCTTTTGTGCAAACACTTCCTAGCTCTTTGAAAAATGCCAGAAAATTAGGTTTGCATGTATGGAACATGCCATAATTAAATAAAAAAGGGAAACGTGTAATTAACAATGCAAATAATTTATATTTTCTCTGTTGAGACAGCTGACATAAAATTTGCCCTCCCAATTATTAAAACGTGACTTATGTCACAAACATGCTCCTGAATGAGACCACAAATGTACACTGCTGCATCAATGAATTTACATCTAAATATTGTCGGTCTCTCAGAGATGATTAGCAATCATCAGAGATGACATGTATCATTCAAAAGATAAACAAATGTGAGCACCAGAGATTGCACTGACAAAAGAAGAACAATTTCTTCACATGATCAAACACACATTCAGAGTCTAATAAGGGCTGAGAACAGTGTTAAGCTGGATAATATCTGCATCTCTTCTGTAGAATAGTCTGAATTTGCTATTAGCAACACTGTTAATCACAAAGCACGTGTGAAATAGCCCAAAAAGAGATTAGCAGCTGGGCTGAGTATGTATTTTAAGAAAATCTGGTTTCTGAAATTATAAACACATGTTTAATTAATTTGTTCACCAGCTGCTCAGAGTGGCAAAAAAAGATTGAAACAATCCTGTAAAATCTACTGCAAAATTTATTAAAGAAACATTGACTACCTAAAGAACTTTCTGCAATTAATTGTGTTACACAATTATCTACAAACACAGAAGTCCCCCCCCCTAAAAACATACCCAATTCTTTTATTTTTCTACAGCCAGGAATACCCAAGAACAAATAAGTAATGCCAAAAATATTATTTCATTTAAAAATATAGCCAATATACTCACAATATTATCATGTACAACAATGCTCCACAGTTTTTCAGACGAACTCATAAATCAGATGACTACTATAATATAGCATGCACTGAGATAAAGTATCTTAATGATTAAATTTACTTCAATTGCTTTTGCATCACTAAAACCAACTTTCTTTTAATTATTAAGATCAATCAGCCTAAACAATGTCAACCAAAATATTGTCACATTTCTTATCATATAATACTAATAACACTTTGAAATACTGCCACAATATTAATGTATTCTTTAAAACAGACCACTGCATCCAAAATTCAACAAAGTTATACCAAGCAGCAAAATATGAATGATGCCTCATTTTATAAAGGCTTATACATACCAGATAACGCAGTAAAAATGCTTAATTTGTTTCATCTTTCACTGTGAGATTCTGCATGAAAATGCTATGCTATTACTACTTACGTATTTCTACATTCTTGCCAATTGTGGATTTAAAATATATATATATATATATATCTCACAGAGGTGGAGGTTAGAAGAAAAGGCTCAGAAAACAATGCCTCTACCCTACCCAAGGAGTGGATCACATTGCACTGATTGAAATTTAATGGTTCTTCAGGAAGCATAATGAACAACCTTATCTCAGGAGACCTCTGTTCTCTACACACATCAAGAGTGGTGACAGCTCATCCTTCCCAGAAACCAATACCAGGAAGAAAGTGAGCTGCCTGAGAGCGTTAAACCCACGGCAGTGTTAGATGCCTGCTGTCATCAGGGACAAGTATTACCATGCAGCCTACCAAGCTTGCTCAGATACTGCAATTCACACGCGGAAACCTCTCTCCTATTTCCTAGCGATACAAATCAAGAGCATCTCTGTTTAATTCAAGCGTGTTTGCCTTCACGAGCCTGGCAGCCCTCTGCCTAATTCCCCATACTGCTGTATGGAGAGCCAAGTCTGGCCTTTTCTCAGCAGGTGGTGGGGAGCTGCCAAGGCAGCCCCCTGCAGTGGAGGGGAATGTAAGGCATCATCCTGCCAGACGAGGATGGCCATCAGCTTGCTGCAAGAATATTTAGCACACACAGCCCCCAGTAGGTGGGTCTCTAATTTTGAACCCTCGAGTATGGAAATAAAAAGCGTGAGGGAAAGCTATTAAATATTTGGGGTTACAGAAGGATTTAAATGAGTTTTCTCCAAAATAAGAGCAGAAAGTAAGATAGCCTAACACAGTAGCTATGCATTCACACACACTACATGGTATTTTGCACAAGTATCATCATAAAAATTCATGACTTGGTTGCTTAACATAACTGAAGCAAGCAAAAGGCTATGTGCCTCATAAAAGCTTAAGAAACAGGTAAGCAAGTTCAAAAGCAGTAAGACACACTCCACTAGCCTGTAAACAAATATTCACACACACACACATACAAAAAAAAAAAAAAAAAAAAAAAAAAAACCAGCCTCCAACAGCTCAGCTATATATTTCTGTGAAGCTCAGCACCAGGAATCAGTTCAAACTACAGTCCAGTATTTACAGTCAGGAGAAACTGATTTTTATTGCTGGAAGATCAGCATTAATTTGCTCAAGACTTAGCTATACTGCATAAGATGCTATTAACTCTACAGTGTAGATGCTATTAACTCTATTCCAGTGTAGTGCTGGACACTCAAGCGAATATCAATACCTGAGCTGCTGCTTTTACTTTACCTAATACACCAACCAAACATCACCGACAACAATATCAGGCTTTCTCCTTGTAAGCCACAGAAGTAATTAGTACTCACAAGTTTAAACTAAAAAAATAATAATAATAAAAAATCAGGTTAATAGCAATTTTTAAAAAAATAGGTTAAACTGGTAGGGTTTTGGTCTATTTGTCACCTCTGTAATATGAACACACTTGTTTATTCCTAACATGCTTATTCTTTTATAAGAGTGAAGGGAAAAGGTGTCATACCTAATTCTTTTCCACCATTTCTTTTCCTCCTTTCTCCTTTATGAAATGTGTTGAAATGAATAAAAATAGCCCATTTTTATGGCTGCCTTACAATGATAGCAGCAACAAGCAAAGCTTATATTTGTAGTCTGTCACAGACGTTAGTGGCATAACAAAGTCAAAATGGAAGGACACATTATAATGTATGATCCAAAACTGTTTCCATTATGTAGTGACATTTCTTTACATAATATTTTCAAGAACAAAACAAAAACAGTGTTTTTAGAAGCAAACTACTTTCTGTTCCAGATTTTGTAATCAGGCTAAGAACCATCTAAGCAGCCATTTGTGCTTAGGGGAACACGATTTTGTTTTTTAATCTCCACATGGAGGGTAGAAAGAATTTCTGATGGTGACCATCAAGTTCCCATTTCATCACCTTCATTAGTGGGCTCTTTCTTTCCTTTAACAAATGCCTTGTCCAGCCCAACAGCAATTTTTAAAAAGATCACCATGTTCATCCTTAGTACAAATAAAAAATGAAATGGAGAAAGATAGTCGCCATCCTGTTCACAGCAGGCAACCACCTGCATCAAAAGGCTTCCATAGCAGAAGCAGGTATGCGCCAGCAGCCTTAGCAGAGCCAAGAGGCAAGCTCCAAGCTGGAGGCCATCCATCTAGGACAGGGCAGAAGCACTGACAGGATGACTTGCTACTGCCCACGGTGCATATGTTCTGCGGGGAACAGATCAGACAGTGCTGTCAATCTGGCACCTCAGATGAGTCCTAATTTCTCTTGCACAAACATTTAAAAACAGCTTGCTATTTCTTTTCCCCATACATTCTATTTCTACAGTGCTTTTCACCAGGCAATTTTCAAGAGGCTAATATTAATTAACACTCAAAAGACTCCTAAGAAGCATTTCAGGAACAGAAACAATCATTTCACCCACACTCCTATCCTCTGTGGCACAACGTGACAGCTTCTTAAAGAGCAAAATATAGCGATAAATTGCCTAAAGCTGGTTAGAGTAAATTGTCTTAAACTTCGATTTTCAAAGCCTTATCCATGGCCCCCGATGGGCTTCTTTGATTCTAGCTCTCCTACTGAATCCAACGCTGCTTTTTCAAAGAGAAGAAAACCTGTTTTATGAACCCCTACAACGTGCACACTTTTCACACTTCTGTTCCATCTCTGTGCCTTTTCTTCGTAATGTAGAATATTGTAAGATTGTGCTGAAAATTTCTGAAAGAATCCAAGATAAAACAACTCCTGACACGAAGGCTGTAAATAATACTTAAAAAGCTAGTTTGCGTTTAAAAGCCTCAACATACCAGTAATGATAACTAATTTACAGTTTTTTGCTGTCCAGACATTTTTCTTATTCATGTGTGATTTTAGTTACACCATGTCCATTTATGTAAATGGTAAGCACTGCAGACATTAGCACATGCACCAGAAAGCGCACTGGAAGAGCAACAGAAAAAGATTTTTCTAAGCAGTCAAAAAATACCATTAGAGAACATCTAGTATGGAGATTGCATAGATGAATTACCAATAATGAACGAAATAGCTAATGCTAATAACCAAGCTTAACTGGTAAAATAGCCAATTAAAATGCCATCTCCAATTAAAATGACAATTACAGCAAAGGGATATTAAGATACACGTCAGTGTGTAATTATTCTTTTACACTATTTCCTTTCTTCCAGTATCCTCCAACAGCAAGACTTTTACCAGAATTAGAACCAGGCTCTCATTGTCTTACCTTTAAAAATTTGACATTCAAACTATTCCAAAAGACAGATACAAAAGGTAAAATACAGCAGAAAAAGGAATTAAGCAGATTCAGATTCTAAGAAAGAAAAGTATCTCATGAACATAAAAGAAATGAAAGAGCAAATACACTGTCCTGAGGCAAGCTTTGTAGGGCAGCTCATAAGAATTGCAGATCCTCCTCTCTCTGCCCTCCCGGCAGCCTGCCTTTGGAAGGAAGTCTTCCTCTAATTTCAAAGCCTATGTAATGAGGAGCCAATAAAACATTATAATCTGCTAATGTCTATTACCATTGATTCGCAGGACTTCCTCTCCCTTCAATTAATCCACAAGATCACATGGTTTACCAAATGACGCGTGAGGACAGGGGATTACACCACAACTGATATAAGATAATAATACATGTAGTAGAAATAAAAGAATAAGACTTGCAGCAGCCCCTGTAATTGGTGCTAAGATACTGTAATGACAGATCTATAAGCACAAGGTCAGTGGAAAACATCTCAGTTTCCACATAACAAGGACAGTTTTCTGGCCTGATCAAGAGTTCATAATTACAAGTTTTTTCTTTCCTGTTGTTGTCAGTGAACTCTTGGTTAAAGAATGTCATTGTCATCATAGCCCTGCTACCTTCAATCACACAATAATAAATCCATGCATATAAACTAGCCCACCAGTCTCATATGCCACCTTCCTCTTCTTTCCTCAAAATGAAAATTTAGCAAAAACAAACGTAACATTTCACTGCATAATATTTTCAAGAACAAAACAATCAAAGCAATGTCAGTGTTGTCATAAGCAAACCAGATTCTGTGCCAGCTTTTATTCCAGTAACACAACTGTGTTCCAGACTGCGGGGAATTAGTAACAGAGACTTCACCACACTTCATCAAAACCTGCAGACTATTGCTAACAATACTGCAGATTGCTTATTACGCCTTCTTCCATACTGTTTACTGGCATTTCATCTGCCCTTTGACAATGAAAGACGCAAAATGAACACATGCTTGTGGGGTTTAAGTTCTACTAAGAGTTCTGCTAAAGTTCAGCCACAGGGACAAAATTCCTGCAATGTACTTCTGCAGTCCAGCCAGGACATCAAGTATCAGGCAGGTTTTATACTGTAATATTTGTTGGAGGGAAAAAAAAAATGGAAATTAGAAAGATGCCTGCAAGTTTTAACTGAAGTCTCAGAAAATTCTTTTCTAATTGCTCATAAATTAACTAATGTATATGTTTTGATAATTCTTTAATAGTTGGTTCCACAACTGAAAAGTAAACTCAACTGTTTTATCTTTGCAGTTGACTTTGTTTAGCAGATGATTCCTGAGCACCAAAAGAGCTGACTTAATCTGTACTTAACAATCTGTGTTTTGTGGAGTCGCACTAAACGTTCAGAAATTAGCTTAAAATGTCCCAACCGTGTTGGCCTGTTTGCAGTACTGAAAATGGTCCTTTCAAAACTGTGTTCACTTCAAAACAGATGCTCAAAAGTTCTGGCATCTGTAGATTATAGGCTAAATCTTTCAGCCAATCCAGCACAAACAGAGGAAAAGGGGTAAAAATCACATTTACATTCATTGCATTGGCTACAGCAGAGCCTTACAGCAAATTAAAACAGCCCAGAAGATGTTTCAACTTACACTCAGCTCCTTCCAAACCAAGAGGCCCACTTATCAGGTAAACTACAGTCTAGTCAGAAGTCTCAATCTGTTAAAACTTCTCTTCAAAATTTTGCCCTGTTTGGAGATGGGATGGAGCTACAAGACTTTAGAAATGCCTCGGGGATCCCTTATCTCTGGGATGCAGAGTGGGCTTGCAAGTAATTGCATACTGTGATACAAATATTCTGTGTCCAAAATACACATCACCAGTCAAAGCTTCTTAGCATTTTGTTTCTTTGGATGACAAAATGCAATGACTAACTTCATGGTGACTAAACTACATATTTGCAACTAAGACCATACAAGTCATTGCCAATTACTGCATATGAAAGTACAAACCTTCCCTCTCCGCTACCAAAAAAAGCCAATAGTAGCATTACTGCAAGTATACTGGAGTATTTTTACTAGTCTATAATGAAAATAGGCAGGTTGTCTGAGATCAGAAATGTTTAAGAATATAGGATTGAAGGAAGTGTGCACCAAAGCAGGCTGAAACTGCTAAGTAAAACTTCAGTACATCAGAAGCCTCCCGAGAGAAGAAAGCAAACAAGCTACACCAACAGAAATAAAAGATCAAGAAGAACAGAGATGTTTAGTAATAGGCACTGTGGAAAGAAAAAAAAAAAAAGAAAACAAAAGGAAAAATTAGTTACAGTAGAATGCATCCAACCAAAAGCCATAGCTCTTGTCTACCAGACATCCCTTCTTCGACAGTCTTTAGCAGTATCCTCTTAACTTAGCTGTTTTTGGTTTCTTCTAAATCAACAGATGGATAATTTGCTGAGGCATTATAAAATTCTAAATAGCAGAAGACCACTGATTCTGGGTAATAAATTAGCTTTAAAGTACTTAATTTGTACATCAACAACCAGTAAACTTGCATTATTAAGTATAGACTCTACACATTATATTGAGTAAGACTATAATACTAGTATCCTAGTTTTCTGAATTACTAAATTTTCTGCTATGAAGAGAGCAGAGGAATCAGAACTGGCAAAAGAGTAAACACTGAAACAAAGTTAAAAGAAACAAATTGGAAGAAAAAAATTTGAAAAGTAAATACAGCTTCTAACAGTGAAATAATGAGCAAACCAAAGCATATGAAATGAAGAGAACTAAAGATCACTGAAGACTTGGATTTTTGAACTAGAGTCTTCTAGTACTCATTCAGCATCCCATACTACATATGAATTGTACACGTGCGTTTAATATGCTTTGTTTCATTTTCAGTCTCAAATGTTCTTTCATCAGAAAAGGTGAGAAAATACACCATTTTGATGACTTGACAGTCATGTTTACTGCTGCACAGAGAAATTATTCAATTTTGGGTTCATGAATTGCAAACTATCCCTGGGAATCAAGCTTTTTCCTATTCTTTGCTCTGTAGCTTGGTCATGCTCTACACTTCTGCATCATTTTATCACTACAATTCCACTTAGCTGTACAGAACAGATTACTTTTCCAGCTCTTCCTTCTGACTCTGGCACCCTCCTGCATACTCTCATATCCTTTTATCCCACTGAACTATTTTATTTGCATCATGCTTGCAAAGTATCTATCAACAAATTCTTAGGGGCTTGTTAGTATGCAATGAGGCATCACATTATTAATCTCTCTCATCACACACGTGAGGATATAATAGGACATCAGTCAAGAAACTTTAAAGAGAAGAAAAATACTGAAGCCTTCACCTAGTTTGAGCTACTGCTTGAACATTTTATACTAATTTCCTACAAGCCTGTACTGTGTACTGTGTTACCACTATGTTAGCACAGGAGCAATTGCTGTAAACACACACATTTCTTTTCACACCAACACGCTGATGCCACCACTACCAGATCACTTGCATTCAATTTGCATACCAAAGTACATGGTGCAACCATCATGTCAAAAAGCCCATGCTGAAGATCTAAACTACAGCATATTTATGCTTTTCCTCTTTGGAGTCTTCTAATGTTATAAATGACTCTTCTCAAAGTATTTTTAAGATTAGACATTACAACAAACCACGCTTGCTCTAGCAGTCTGCCTAATCAACACCTCAGAGATTCCAAGGTCTAGATGAATCTGACAAAACCATCCTGGCAAACTTAATTTTATTATGAACATTATTGTTACAGGGGGAAGAAAAGCAGCCATTTTCAGAAAACAGTAAACCGAGCCAAGCTACATCTCTTCAGGCAGCAAAGATAGAAGCACAACAGAATACCCAACACAACTCTGCACGTCCCAGACTCCTCTACTTCTCTCTCCTATCAGGACAACCAAGGGCAGCTCCTCACAGCCAACACCAGTGCCTTGACTGCACCTACGGACCATAATGAACAAAACTTCAGCTAAGGATGTGGTCAGTCTACTTTTTTGATACAGAAGCAAGCTCAAGGCAGGAATAAAAAGGGCTCTTCTCTCTGGGTTCTTGCCTCTAGCAAACTCAAAATCCAGCTACCAAAAAGTTGCTTTTTCTAAAGAAAAGAGTTCAGCATTTTGTTTGCATGTTGTAAGTTCAGCACTATGTTCCCCTGAGTCAGAAATAGAACCATTAATAGTATTTCTCTGTCATCCTCTTTGCAATATCACGCTCTTGGGAAATTAATTAAAAGCCTACGCTATTCTACACTGAGACTTGCTGAATTTCAATCTGAATAGTTCACGCCCTCCTCCTCCCCCACCTCTTCCTCTAGGAAAGGATAATAAAATTAAAGAAAATTATTTTCAAAAACAAAATTTTGAAGACAGGTGTGATGCAGCATCCTGGACGTTCATGGCTTAGAGAACATCAGAGCAGAGCAGTTTACTGCAAGCAGTGAATAATAAAGTCTAACAGACTCATGCCCCTATCAGAAGCTCCTCAAGTAGAGATGACAAAGAAAATGAAGATGACTGTCTTGTATTGGCTTGGATGGCCAGAAAATTACTCCTAGCAATGAAGTCATGTGTTGCCAGGATAGAGCTGTGCCTTCTCTTAATGTGTATTCACATAATAGACAAAGAGTAATTTTTCAAAGGCAGCCTCTGACAGCTTTCTAGGGAATCAAGTAACACGTACTCGTACATGACAAAGTTGTTAATAATGGCATCATACTATCAACTGACAAAGAGGTTATTCATTTGCTGTCCATTACATGCTGGCTGGATGAATCTTGGTAACTCTAAAGGAGAAGAATATCTGTTTATTTTCTTACAAGACAATAATCATTCACTGCACAACTAATCAGAATTTTAAAACAAAGTATAACACTGAGCTGTTCCTTGAATTTCAGATAACCATGAAGCTGCATTTATGTACTCTGAGTGGGTTTTTATTCTAGGACAAACAATGCATTTGCATGTGATCTGTACTGGAGAAAAAACCAAACAAACAAAAAACAAAACAAAACAAAAGAATGAAAATTCAAGAAAGAAAAATCCAAAAATTAAAAAAAAAATCCCAAGAGAAATTAGTTTGTTTACAAGAGCATCAAACAGATCTTCTTGTTTGTTAACAATGTTATTACTTGTGGCTACTACTGCATTTGCTATGCTACCATACGCGTCAACTGCAAGCTAAAACTTGAAAACACGCTTTTTTTGACATTTTATTTCCGCATAATTACACTTACATACTAAAGATTTGCTTCCTAGGCTTTTTTAAACAGATAATATACTCAACAATTACTGTCAGAGGTTACTGTTTTATCTTAAACAAACAAAAAAACCCTACATTCACATAACTATTTCTAGAAAAGATAAAATGCAATTGGTGCTTTAGGAGGACTGCTTTTATTGAACACATGGGATATGAGGCATGAAAATTAACAGCAGGCCCAGCAGTCAGATGAAAATAAGGGCATAAGCAAGTTTTCATATTCTTCTGCATTGCCATCTGCATATATGATATCTATAGGGCTCCACCACACGGCGCCTGCTATTAAACATTCAAATCTCACATGCACTGTATGCACCTGAAGGGCTAAGATCACAAAAATTAAATATGCAATGAAAAATAGCAGGAGGTATTGGGAAAACATGGCCTTTTTTTTTTTTTTTAATTTAATAATTTTGCTTAAACATGAAATTATTACCTTTAAAAAATAATTACAACATTATAGGAAAGTGGCTTGCTTTTATTTAAGAGTTTTGGAAGCATCAGCAGAAGATGCTCCCGGGACCAAGTAGTTCCAACAAAATTGACAGACCCATAACCAGTGTGAATGTCCATAAATGAGAACAGATCTCAAGTAGGTTAAATTAGCATTTAGTAACATACAGACATACAGCAGTTAAGTGAAAAGACACCATATTTCTCCTTACCGCTTATCATGGAAACCAAGTAGCAGCTCATAACTGAAATGTCATTACATTAACTTCTTTATCAGATAATATAGCATTTAATTGCCAGTTAATTTTTACGAGGTTCCAGGCAAGATTTGGTGTATTTCTGTTAGATTATTTATGAAAATCTACCTTGCATGCATGCAATTTAAAAAAATCTTAAAAAAATAAAATATAATTTAAAGGCCGCACAGATTTATGAAGTCAAGCTTCCAGAGCTGCGAACTGCTTCCAAAGTAATGGCACACAAAGAAATAAAATAGAAGAAAACGTGACATCAGTTTAGCAAACACTCCAAAATACACATAACTGACAACTATAAACAGTAAGCAACTTCCAAATATTTGCATTTAGAATGCAACAGATACCAAAATTCATTAATAAAAATTACAATTAAAACCTGTCAAATTTCTGATAAATGCATTGTTACTGATGAACACAACAGAGAGGAACTTTGCCAACTGGCAGCCTGGGCAGTTCTGTAAGAATCTGCTAACATGGAAGTGGTTACAAATGAGGAATAGCAGCAATTGAAAAACAAAGATCTTTAAGTGGTCCCTATTAGAATGCTACAAATCTATTATGTAAAATACCTACAACTGAACATTAAATAAATATATATGAATTACAGTCTTCAATACAGCATACATAATAAAGCTAGGATATAAATGAAAGTAATAAAAGAAGCCTCCATTCAACAAGAAGAGTATTAAGAAATAAAATACAAAAGGAAGCAAAAATGTTAACACGATACTTCTAATGTTTATAGCTTTCTGTAAGAACTTATTTTCCCTTGAAACACTTAAACAAAATTCTCTTTTAATCCAACATCGGTATGAAACCCTGCATGACTGCTAACAAGAATTCAGTGGGGTGCCAAGCAGGGTGGCTACAGCTCTTCTGTTCTCTGAAGCAAACTTAAGAGAACTGTCAGGGCTGGCACATCAGTGGAACTCTGAGGCTCTCTGTAAGCCAAAGTACTGCAAACTCACTGCCTGCTTTGGGAAAATGGAAAAATCTGCACAAAAGAAACTGGGGTAAATCTCACTTATCTCTCTACTTCAGAAGCAATAATACAAGCATCTTGGATAAATAAATCTTGCACTGCAAGCAGATTCAATCTGCAGAAAGGAAGATTATCAGAAGCTTCTGTAGAAAGTGTTAGCACCTCACTAACTGTATTTGACTGGGAGAAATGACAAGAGCCTGAAATATGTATTTGAGAATGTGACATTAAAAACTGATCAGGGAAAGCATGGTGAAGGTGTGGGTGGAAATGAAGTGACACTGCCAGGATTGCATAACAGCCACGAGTCCTCCTCACCAGGAGTTGAAGACAGTGGGACACTGTCACAAAGCCAAATGAGTAAAGAGAGTGGACAAAAGTGATTTTTCTCTGCCTGCAAACTGGTTATCTTTAGAAGTGTTCACAAGACCACACTGTTAAGTTTACCTCTGCTCTTTGGAACACTGACTCATGACTGTCAACTGAATATGAGAAAATATCTCTAAGCCACATTTCTGCAGACTTCAGTAGAAGATTCAACTCTGTCAAATATCTCCCATAAAGCCTAGAGCAGCAGTGCAAACCACAGAATCACCAAGGTTGGGAAAGACTTCCAAGATCATCTGGTCCAATCACGCATCTACCACCAGAATTTCTTCACTAAGCATGTCTCTTAAACCATCTAAACATTTCTTGAATACCTCTAGGGACAGTGACTTGATCATGTGCCTAAGCAACTCATTCCAGTGCCTGACCACTTTTTTGAAGAAGAAATTTTTCCTAATATCCAACCTAAACCTCCCCAGTGCAACTTGAGGCCATTCCCTCTTATCACAAGGGAGAAGAGGCTGACCCTCACCTTGCCACAACTTCCTTTCAGGCAGTTGTAGAGAGTGGTAAGGTCTCACCTGAGCCTCCTCTTCTCCAGACTGTACAATCCCAGTTCCCTCAGCTGCTTCCCATATGGCTTGTGCTCCAGATCCCTCACCACGTTTGTTGCCTGTTCAACAGTGTACCTGTCCAAGCCTTAGGCTTCTCCAGGAGAACACTGTGGAAGACAGGGTCAAAGGCTTTGCTGAAGACCAGGCAGATTACATCAACAGCCTTTCCCTCACCCACCAGGCGGGTCACCTCTTCATAGAAGGAGACAATCAGACAGGACCTGCCTTTCATGGACCCTTGCTGACTGGGCTTGATCCCCCAGTTGTTCTGCTCATGCTGTGTGATCACATTCAAGACGATATACTCCATGACCTTCTCCTCACCCTACCTGGCACATTTACCATTTACGCATCAGATTTGATGCTTTCTAACCTGCAGGTGCAGAACAAAATGGTCAGCACAGCATTGCAATAGGCTGCAGAGACTGGAGCTCATGAGGACAATGGCTTGTGAGGGGTTACTGCTGCCACCAGGCAGCTCAGAGATCAGTCCCAAAATATTATGAAGAAGAAAATCACTTAGGCAACATGAGAATTAAGTCACTCTGCACTACTCAATGAACTTGACAGGAAAATATCCAACTTCTATGTGGCAGCTGCATAGATAAGTTTACAGATGTTCACAATCCAAAGCAATTATACATTTTTTCATTCTGAGTTTGGTGCTCAACATTTTTATATTTACAAGCATAGTTACGCACATCCTGGTTTTGTAGAAGCCCCAGCCCACTTACCATAGCACTGCTATGGCTGAATTCCTTCCTCCTCTGCCCCAAATCAGACTTTCACCTCAATTGTGATGTGCAAGTTCACGTTCTGCATAACCTCTAGCAGAGCAATATATGAATTTGTGGACACAACACTGCTGATGAAAGCATTCCCTAGCAAGTATTCTTAGCAATGCATGCCACTGCTGCAGCAAACAAGGAATTCACACGCAATTTGATATTTTGTTCAGCTAAAAGACTTCTCAGAAAAAAAAGTGAAGTGAGCCAGAGGTGGCATCTGTTTCCTGGTGTATCCTGTCATAAGCTAAAGGTTGGACAAAGCCTCTTTCTTCTGTGTTTTATATCTGTAGATTTCTTTGCCAGAGGGCACAGTAGTCCACAATCATTCTTTACCAAAGAGAAGAATTGACATTAATATTTTTAAAGATCATTGAAAATGAAAATGTTCATACTAAAAGAAAGACATAATGCATATAGGGCAACTTCTCAGCCCAGTCTGGTTTAGCAGTTTATACTTGTTTCATCATAAAACACCAATTACCTAATCCCTGTAAGTAAGGGGGTATGTAATGGCAGAATTTCTCTTTCTACTTCTCTAGTCAGAGACTGTATGGCATTACAGTACTAATTCAGCGCGAGTAGAAACTCCCAGGATAAACATATAGCAGATGGTTGGAACTGCAACATACATGCTGCATTCATTCACCCCTTCATTATTCAGCCTGAAGTCCCTCATGACTGAACTGTAATTTTCAGGAAATTGTGATGATAATTGTAGGTAAATTAACAAAAATAAAACCTTATGCAAATGAACTTCATCCATAAAATATGATTCTTCTTGGAGCTCTTTTTTCTTTTTTAAAAGAACTGATCCTCTTCTACATGCAGATATGAGCAGCTAAAAATAAATACACAAACACTACAATTACAGGAACATAAAAGCACACGATGGTGGCATTGCACACAACAGGGTCCATCGCCTGCACCCCGCTCTTCTCAAAATCACCCCTTTGGTAGAGAGAACTGTAATTAGGACCTGGAGATTTGTTACCATGTCACTTGAATGAATTGATCTGCCTTGAAGCTGAGAAAAAGGGACGTGACTTGTAGAGTGAAAAATGCTCTAAAACACCAACCTTTAGTGGGTTTTGCAGTCAGCAAAACACTATCTCACAAGACTGAAGCCATGACACCTACAAATAGAAACTTGTTTAAAACTAAGCACGGCCTAAAGCAAAGTGGAAGGTTTGTTACATGTAACAAAAAAAAAAAAAAAAAAAAAAAAAAAAAAAACCAACCCCAGTGTTTCAAGCCAGTTGGAGAGTTTCATTTCATGGAACAGAAAGAAAAAGAGCTTTTGTATATGCATATTATTAAGTTAGCCAAAATTTAATTCTGTGATCCATAACAATGGAAATTTAACAGCAGAAATACAGCTCAGAAGGAAAGAGATGTAAACATAGTCTAGTATCTGGAAAACAATAGTGGAAAGAACAAACAGCATTTTATAATGTTAACTGCTGAAATGAAGGCATATAAAAAAGTGTTCCTTCTCCTGTAAGCAATTTTTCTTGGGCCAGGATGTTATAGAGGCTTATTTTGACAGTAAAGCTACATACATATAGGGCAAATCACGGTAAAATAAAATTCTGCAACAGAAAGAGAGTAATAAATCACCATGTCCATCAACCCTGTGTGCAGTGTCTGCTCTCTCTGGCATATTTTGAAGTGCTCTATTTATTGAAGGAAATGATTATGCAGGAGTCTGCCACATATCAAATACTGTGATAGACAGACACACACATTGAGTTACTAAGCATTGCTAACAAAGCCTCAATTTGTGCCAGAACTCCATGTTTACTTAAATTTCATCATTTTAGCAGACACAGAAGTTGATCATAATTGTTATCGTAGATAACTTAATTTTTGCCCATTTTTCCATCAAAAAGTCCAACCCTTTCTTTGCTATGGAAGTTGGTCTTTAAACAGTTGCTCGAATTAACACAGCTTGACTGAGGAAAACACTGCTTTACTTTTAAAGGAAATTCTAAACTGAAATAGAATCACGAAGCAGCAGTCAGAAACCAAATGGCACTTAACTTACTACAGAATTATCTTGTAAATGAAATAATCAATCAAAAAGAGGAAAAGAGAAAAACACTCTGTACGCTGCTGATTCACTCCAAATGTGTTTCATGGATTAGTCATAGAATACCACATACAACACTGAATCAATCTTACATTTTCAAGAACACGTATCATTACCTTCTGATTTTAGCAAACGTTATTCTAGCACAAGTTACCTGTGTCAAAGAGAAACAAAGATTCTAGAAACAATCTGACTAGAAGCAGTCAGACTTCAATAAGAACTTCATCTCTAAATGACCAGAAAAAAATGTGCGTGTGTATAAATCCAAAACTAGAACTCACTTTGAAATTTTCCTTATGTAGATAAGATGGACTTTCAGAAACAGAAAAGATACAAGAGACTCACCATCATAAATACAGAAGAATTACTTGTATACAACCAATGCGTAGTAATACTGTAAAACATCTCCTAGTTCTAAATGCACACTGTCAGATACTCAGGCAACAGTTTCGCAAGTGCTTGAAATACAAACCTATACTCAAAAGACTTTTCCTGGCTTCCACAAATTCCCATTACAGTAAGTAGCCTTGGCAACATTGAAGCACAATCCCATTTAGAAATTCAGGATTTGGATCATGCATCCCATTATTTCCTTAGGACAATACTGGCTGAGAAAACTGAACCCAGGTCTCCCACAGATGAAGCCGGTGCCCAGATTCATGAGTTACTTGTGGTATGAAGGATGCTTCACTATAGTATTAGTTTCAGTAATTACTTGAGCCCATTCCAAATGTCTTCCTATTGCTCAGAGGTTCAAGATTTATAAATGCTTTGGAAACTTGAGTGGCAACTCATTTCACTGATCATGGCAAGAAACAGGAAATAATTTGCTGTCCAAACGTTTTGCAGGTGCCCAGCTTAAGGAGTTGCCTTTAATCTTATCATGCTCATATTCAACACCACATGCTGCTTAAAACACTCATTTACAACTAGACCCAGATTCACAAAGATCTACAAGAATCTAACCAGATGGGCACATCATCCTGCTGAGCACAACTTTCAGCTTTAATATAGCAGCAAAGGTACAATTCCCTGTTCTGCTTGACTTGGAGCATACGCACTGGAAAAAGCTACAGAATTTCTGATTCTGCATATAAATGAGGGTTTTGGTTGCTGCACAGAGAAGGAAGTGATCTAAAAATAGAGCAACCAAGGAAATCATACAGATTAATCTTGGAAAGTATTGACTTAACTCTACCCCAGCTTTTTATGAAAACTACATGAAAGGAGAGCTATGTGAGAGGAGAAAATGGCCATCACGCTAACCAACATCAATGGAGACACTCAAGAAGAAAGGTCAGTCAAGGGCAGAAAGTTAAACTGCCAATAAATTTAATCTCCCCCCTCAAAATCTTGTACATAAGAATGCAAACAAATGTTAAAACACTTTTTTTTTTTTTTTTTTTAGGCTTAAGCAATTTCAAAGTTGGAGGATTTGGATCGCTTTATGCCTCAAATAACAGTCATACATCTACCGTACAATCAGTGCTCAGCACAAGCCAGTTCTGAAAACACAAATGTACAGTATTTCGAAGATTCCCTCCTTCACCTGTCACTACTTTGCATGATTGACACTAGTTTGAAAGAGCAATGTATTATCTACTAATCATAGTTTGATGCTTTTAAATTGATTTAAAACAATAAATATTTCTTTTGATAAGAAAGCAAAGGAAGAATATGGGAGAATGCACTATTTAAGTATTTAACTACTTCCCACTGAGATTCTTTTTACAGAAGGCAAACACTAAAGCTATACATTTGTTAAGCTCTCAATACCAAAAATCCATGAATCTCAGAATTTCAGTACCTGATCACTGCCAGCTGACATTCCCTTTTCAATGAACATTCCAAAACAGCAGAAGACAGAAAAAGGAAGATGTACTGATCTTCACAGATATTACGGGTGCTGCTTCTGTGCCAAAATCCACTCCCAGCACTGCCCACATGAAAGCTGCTTCATTCTGAACTGATTCTACCAACGGCCTATTTCATAAAATCTCTTGATCTCATAGCTTCTCTTTTAAAATATGGCCACAGTCCCCAAAAATAAACTCAGAAACCCACAAAAACAACAACAGCAAAAAAGAAATAGATAAAAGAAACTTATGTTTAAATACTAAATTTACACAAATTCAAGATGACAACATCAAATTTAAAACAAATCCATAGGCCTTCATTGTTTGCTTAGAACAATAATTTTTAAAGCTAAAGAGTAACAATTTAGTCCTTGTATTTTATGATATAGGAGGCATCTGTAATGAAGGAACAAAATATTTAATTGTCAAAGATCTTTTATGTTGTCACACAGTTTTAACAAAGGAAGCCACTAAATGTTTTCTTTTAACCACTGCACATTACCAGGAAGAACTACGTTTCTTCATCCCGTGCCTATCTCCTTCCTTGTAGGGTTAATGTCTACAAGCAACAAGAATAAATACTGAATATTGATTCCCTCTGTTTCAATTGCAGAGGCATTTTGAATTAAGTGAGGAAAAAAAGGCCTCCACAATTATTTGGATAAATAAGGTGAATGCATTGCATGCGGGAAATGAATAGCAGTTCACAGTGCGGATTCATGATCCACAAAAACACTGCAACTAACATAATTTGCCTGGAAGTACAACAGCGAGTTAGAAGATGAGACAAAAAGTAAAGTATGAATTGGAAAGTGGAAGACAAAACAATTCCTGCAGTCATTAGGCAGCAGGCTCATTTTTACTGAGGGCAGGTATCAGGAAAATGTGAAAGCACTGCTAGCATTGCAATGGCTGTCTTGGAAGCTATCCATATAAGAGAGAGATAAATAGTTTGCTGAAAGAGTGAATTATGGTACAGATATTCATCATATTACCATCTTTTCATTAACAACGAGGTTTCCAATCTGTAAGCTCTTCCACCCATATCCCTACATGACGAGACACAGATAGAAAGCACTCCAGGACAGTGGGGGCCAGGCGCAACGATTGCAACCTGGGACCACTGTTTCTGAGCTGGGCCACAGCAGTGGTGACAGTCCCATAGATTCCCAGGAATCAGGCTATGGGCAGGGACAAGAGGCCTCAGGGCCAGGACCTGTATGGGGAACTGCTGCCAGTGATGCTGCTCTAGCCAGATCCTTATCCTCAGTCACAGACTGCTGGGCTCACCTCGTGCCACATGCCCCACATCAGCTTGGCAAGCCCTATTTTCTCTGGCTGCTGTTTTAGGAAACATGGCTCCTGAAGAAAAGCAGATGCTGAAGGTCCCAGGGTAGAGGAGAGGCCTAACAGACCTCTGCTGCAACTAGCACAGGGAGAATGTGCAATGGGGCAACACAGCTCACCAGCCAAATGCATTTTTCCCCTCAGCGACACCACTAGCCACCTGCAGGTCTTCTGTGGTGGAATGAAAAAGGTCATTATTGAAGAATATCTAACAGCAGAAGAGAATTAGAAGCAATGGCTGAGGGACCTCTTCAGCTCTGCTTCTATTTCCTGCAGCAGCCCATGCAGAGCATGCAGGCCCCTATGTCCACTATTACTTTGCCCATTTCTGCACATCCTTTATTAATCTCCCACTTGTTTGTGCCTGACACAGTAAGGCACATATTGTTTACATTCATTCCCTGACTAATTACACTGAAACCAGAAAATTTATGTTTGGAGGGAAGATTGTTCTATGCCTGTGTGCACTTTTTTTTTTTTTCCTCTAAATCAGACATTCTCTGATTTTAGTTTTGCTTACTTATTTTTTTAATGGTTAGACATTCAGCCAAGTCCAGGCTACAAAGCTAACCTCAGCATACTGAGTGCCTATGGAGCTTTATGTTTTCCTTACCTTCATGGACTAAATAACAATATAATCTTCACAGTAACAGTTATTCAATGGTATCAGCAGGATCTGTGGTGACAGGACAAGGAGAAATGGCTTCAAGCAAGGGTAGATATAGGTTAGATGTAAGGAAAATATATTTTACAGTGAGGGCGGTGAGGCACTGGAAGAGGTTGCCTACTGTATATCCACAAGGCTGATGCCCCATCCCAGGAGGCTTCTGAGGTGAGGCTGGACAAGGCTGTGGGCAACCCGATCTAGCTGGGTTGTCCCTGTTCATTGCAGAAGCATTGGACTAGATGGCCTTCAGAGGTCCCTTCTAACTCTAAATATTCTATGATGCTATGATTTGGTACGAGTACCAAATGCCTCAGAATGGGTAGATAAGAACATCTGTTTTGACTACATAGACACTTATATAAATCGTAAAAGCAAAATTGCAGACAAAGGTTTTGGCCACGTGAATTTAGCTTGCAATATGCTGGCCAAATATTTGCTACATAAACATCTGTAATACCATGTAAATCAAGTAAATCACGTGTTGAGAGGAATAACTGCTAATTTCTCATTTATTGCTCCCTTCTCACCCCCTACGTGTTTAAAGTGAGATTCTTAATAAGCCTGACATTTAGTTACACAAAAGAAATGCTATGCAATTGGAAAAATGAATCGTACCTTAAAACAAACAAACAAAAAACTTGACCTAGTCCCAAAAGGATAACAAACAGACAAGTATTTGTAAACTAAATTACAGACAGGGCACAAGAGTTTGAGTTCTGCAAATACATCTATCAACTTGGTAGCTGTGACTTAAAAACTTACAATACCATTTCTCCTTGAAAGGGAAGATACAATGAAAGATACATCGAAGATACAATGGAAAATATTTGTGCATTTCACAAAATCTAAAACAAGCACTTGGATGGGCAACCACATGCTTTGTGTCCTGTCCCAGGTCACCTGGTCTTGCTTCTTCAAAGACACTAAACAGCCAGAGCAGATCATGTTTTCATTAGCCAATCAAACTCCCAACCCTCAATCTATAATAAGAAGGAAAGTGTCTGATAAAAAGCAATATCGTTAAATGAAATTGGAAAGCAAGGTAAATTACAACTTCTCTTCAACAAGTTATGCAGTCAGTTACAGAGACTCTCGAGAAGCAAGGTAAACAGAGAAGGCTATCCAATGAATACTCAATGAAATTCCACAGAGGCAATTACTGCTCTAGAATTGTCACCTATTAGTTTCAGGTGTGAACTGAGGCCCAAAGGGCAGCCATCATATCTTCAAAATTCAAACGTTTACAAAAAACAAATCTCAGTACCACAGAATCACAGAAACACCAAGGTTGGGAAAGACCTACAAGATCATCCAGTCCAACCATCCACCTATCACCATAGTTCTCACTAAACCATGTCCCTCAACACAAAATCCAGATGTTCCTTGGACACCTCCGTGGTCGGTGACTCCACCACCTCCCTGGGCAGCCCATTCCAGTGCCTGACCATCACCAAATACCAGTTGGAAACTGCTTCAATCTTTTTAAAAAACAAACAAACAAACAGATAAATAATCCTTTATTTTCCCTTCACTCTCATCATAGGTCACAATAAATCATTAAGATAATCCAGAATTTAGAACTTTCTACAGGTAATAAATAGTGTATTCTTAGCTGAAGTACACTGCTTGTACAACTGCATTACAAAGTAGCGTTAGGTTTAAAAGCAGTAAGTATGGTCTGATTAACACGGAATCAACACGACACTGTGAAGACACAAGAGACTCTTCGCTGCTTCAAGAAACTGTATGAAGTGATTCCAGATTAAGTCCCCAGTAATTTTCCATCCCTCCAACACTGGCAACAATGTCTAGAATTCAAATTTATGTATTAAGAGGTTTTTGATAAACCTTTGCTCACAGATGCAAATGGTGTTTTTTTTCATAAAACCATCACAGATCTCACAATGAAGAGAATTCACTAATTCCATAATCTTCAAATAAGAAGATATGAGTAAAGGGGGAGAACCCAAACAAATTTTAAATCTCTGAATGTGTGAACTGCATACACATTTAATAATTGAATTTAAGGAGAGTTCCCACCTATTTGAAGATAAGACATAATTTAATATGCCACTCAGTAAAGATACAATAACCAGTGGCTGATGGATCTGGGGTTTTTTTGTTTGTTTGTTTTTGTTTTTTAATATTTAGCTTCAAACTTTGATATAATAGATTACTATTCATTTAGTTAAAATGTTATTGTTGTTTCTGTGATGAGTAATCCTTTTTGTATGGTTTCAGCGGTGGGCATCTGTGCTGTGGTAAATACACACGCATTATTTCTCTTGCAGTATTAAAGGGAATATTTAAACATACAGTAGGTCTGTATGCTTCAGTTGAAAACCAAAAAAACAAAGAATTACATGCATGAGTTGTCTGTTACCACAGTCACCTGCACAAAATGTAGAAACAGACTCTACTGTAATTCTGTTAATACCTTTGACAATTATTTTCAGAGATTTTCAATGTTTTGCCATCAAGTATGCAAAAGGAACATTCTGCATTTGAAAGACACTTTGAAAGAATGTATTTTTTATTTTAAAGCAATCTGCTTAATTGATCTTCTGAAGTTTACTTGAAACTTAAGAAATAAAATCCTATTTCTAAAACATCTGCATTGCTTTAAAATTTGAAGTTGGTATGCAGTCCAACAAGTCATTAAGTAACACACAAAGTTGAACTTCATTCACTATATATAATTGCCTCCAGATCTTGTTTTGCCTATTTGCATTTCTTCCTAATTTTGAAAGCAAACATGTAACCATGTTGGGTAAGGGTGCCTCCCTTTACCCCACATCATGAATTACCATTCTTCCCGACAGAAGGAAAGGAAGTCGGTAATAAAATTGGTCACTGATCGTAATCAATGGATTATTTGGTTCCTCAGATTTTTCTGGAGTTTTTGCAATGTTCTGTAACTGTATGGTATTGAAAGAACGATACCACTGCCAAAAACATGCCAAGAGGAAAAATAAGCCTGCGTTTAGTGTTCGACAGCTGAAGTTCATTCCAGCTTCTAAAGAGACTGTACAAGACATCTTGTGCAGTAGAAAGGAAATATATGCCTCTTTCAGAGTTCTGTATCACAATTCTGATGAAAAATCAAAGCTCATTCTAGATATGAAACAGCCAAAGGTAACATTTCCCTGAAGGGTCTGGATTTTCAACTCACAGAAGTGGAGGAGCTTCCATACATGGGAAATTTATCATTACTAACTTGTTTGTAGATAAATTTTTTAACATTAATTCCATTCACAACAGAAGTTTGGAAAAGAAGAGTTGGAAGTCCATGAGATTTCAGCTCTGCTGGCCAAAACAGCATTAGGTGATCCTAATGAGTTCCTCCGCACATACTTTACACTTCACATCTTGTTTTGCTAAAGACAAAAGCTGTATGCCCACTGGTTTCAAGTAACCCTTGATATGTCTTTCACCTTTCTGACAATGGCACAGAAACTATAATAACAACATATTTGTTTCCGTATAAGTCTGTCCAACAAGACTTGCTAAGACCTCTTATAGCCCATTCAGAAAGCAGAAAACTGACTAAAGTTAATAAATGACCCTCTGAGGGGGAGGTAAAAAGGGGGATTTATTATTATTATTTTAGAAATTCAGATTTACCTTGCAAATTTAAAGATTCTGGTTACAACTGTGACACTAACAATCCTGAAAAGTTATTTCAAACACTAGAAGTCAGGCTTAAAGTGTTAAAACCAAATATGATTTTCTACACCAACCAGCTTTTACTTTTTTAGCTCACTATTTGATACATAACTGTATGATTATGTATGATTATACATAAAGGTATGATTATGGGTACTGAAAAGCGACTTATTGGAGCTTATTAAATCACAACAGACTTCCTGGATAAGGCAATGCAGGAGATGAGCCCCTAAACAAACAGCGGCTCTCCTCTAGACTTGCCCCAAAAACTCCATGTCCTTCTTACGTTGTGGACCTCAGAGATGAAAACAGTACTGCAGGTACTCACTCATGACAGGGTCATAGAGGGTGACAATCCCCATCCCCACCCTGCTGATCATTCTTTAGATGCAGACTAGGATATGGCTGGATTTTGGGGCTACCAGCACATTGCCAGCTCATGTCAAGCATTTAATCCACTAGCACCTCCAGGTCCTTCTCCAGAGGACGATCCTGAATCCATTTGTTTCCTAGCCTATATTCATGTTTGGAACTGTCCTGGTTTACATGCAGGATCTTATACTTGCATTTGTTGAACTTCATGAAGTTCTGGCGGGCCCACATCTCAAGCCTGTCAAGGTCCCCCTGGATGGCATCCCTTCCCTCCAGCATGTCAGCTGGACCACTCAGCTTGGTGTCATCTGCAAACTTGCTGAGGTTGCACTCTGTCCCAATATCCTCCAGTATAGGGAAGGATGCTGAGCTTTTAGAGAGGGTCTCTGGAGGAGGACCACAAAGATGATCAAAAGGATAGCACACCTCTCCTACGAAGAAAGGTTCAAGGAGTTGGGCTCGTTTAGTTTGGAAAAAAGAAGGCTCCAAGGGAAACCTCACTGCAGCCTTACAGTCTGACTTTTTACAAGGTTTGACAGTGATGGGAAAAGGGGGAATGGCTTTAAGCTAAAGGAGGGGAACTTTAGATTAGATATTAGGTGGAAATTTTTTACTCAAAAGGTGGTGAGGTGGTAGCACAGGCTGTCCAGAAGAAGCTGTAGATGCCTCATCTCTAGAGGCATTCAAGGCCAGATAGGATGGGGCCCTGGGCAGCCTGATCTAGTGGTTGGCAACCCTGCCCATGGTAGGGAGGTTTGAACTTTAAGGTCCTCTCCAAGCTAAGCCATTTTATGATTCTAAGATTCTATGATTGCTGGTGTTAACATCGAGCCCTGAGGAACACCACTTGTCACTGGTCTGTACCTGAACACTGAGCTGTGGACCATAGCTCTTTTAAGAGTAGCCAACAGACAAGTAGCCATTAAACCCAAATCTGTCCAATTTGGAGACAACAATATTGGGCAGAACAGTGTGAAATACTTTGCACAAGTCGAGATAGATGACATCAGTTGCTCTTATCTATGAAAGCCATAGCAGAGTTTTCAGGGTATGTTCCACAATATCGCTGGGCATAGGAGTGAGAATGGCTGGCTGAAAGATGCACTCAGCATTCTCAACTCTAGACACTTGAGTAAAAAATGTTACAGAATATTTCTACAGAAACTCTGTGGCTTCTCTCTTGGAAGATGTTCAACCTTAAGCATAAGCAAACATTTCCACTTCAAATCATCATATCTGACTTACTTTTTCCTATCCTACGTACTGTGGGAAGTAACAATCATTGTGAACTATGCCTATCCACAATGAGATTAATAAATTGAATTTATTAATTTTCCATATTGCTTCAAATAGAGTGAATACATTTTGCATTAATCTATGCCTGAAAAACTGTGCATGAATAATGCATGCACTGATAACTCCTGAAATCAATCACAGAATGACTTAAATGCATTTTACTAGTGTTGGACTAACTCAGTTCACTATTGCTCCACTGAATTCCATATAAGAAATGCCAAATTGCTCCAAATTCTACTATTATTAGCAACTAAAATCATTTTTGTACCAGGATTTCCTACTCAAGGACCATAAATTCACACTAGTTGAAAGAGAATTCCCACTGCTATTCAAATAACTATAAAGAAATGCATATCACTGGGGAAGAATGGCAGGTCTCTTGATAGACTTAGGGATGCAAACTCAGTGGGAGAAAAGCGTGTTCCAAATCCATTATAATCCAAATTTCAGCTTTCATAAAAGCATCTTGTGGTTGCAGGTTAGAAAGTTTTCCCCTTCAGAGAATACCTAGCAGGAGCCAAAAATGCTAAGTGCTCCAAATCCACTTCACATTTTCATAATCGTGACCTCCCTGCCTCTGTCCTCCAGGTATGATTCTGAGGAATACGTGAGGAAACCAAATTGATAATTCATTTGTGTTGTCATCATCCCCCTTCTGGATTAAATGAGAGGCTTCTATTACATGGCAGACTTCTGCTTCACTAAACCCTGTTTGGTTTTTTTTTAAATTTTGGTCTCTCAGATTCAGTTTTATCCTTCTTTTTTTCCCTCTTGGGCGAGCCTTATTGTCTTCCTTTTCAACTGCAACTACCACTTTTCCATACTAATCCTTTTCCAAGCAGCCTAGATTTTCACCCCTTTGTACTGAACCAGATTCTACACCATTTGATCCAGTAACTAGCTTATCTTAACCTCTAATCCCTTGCTTGCCACCTCTGCATACAACCTCAATCTTTCCCTACATAAGCATGCCATTTTCAACACACTCATTACCTCTTCCTTTGTACTTTTCACTTATTATTCTCTAGTGTATAGGATTACTACTTCCTCTTCTGTCCAATAAATCTTGCTCCCTTCATGTTTACATCTAATCTTATTTTCTCCAAATATATTTCAAGCCTTTATTACATTTAATTCATGTTTAATGCTCAGACTTTAGATGAGCTGCTGTTTTGTGTGGTGTAACAAAGAAAATCAATGATCATTACAAAGTGTACAAAAATACACAAAACAGATGTAGAACAGACTTGTTTCAATTGGTTGTATGCATTCCCCTGCCAGATCCCACATCAAGAATGACAGCTCAGGGATCTATTTTGCAGTACCAAAAGGCGTGACTATAGGAATCTTGTTCATTTTTACTTTTGTGGCCCAAACAATAGTTCACATCACTGAACAGATATTTCTTCAAAGATGTGGCTTGGAAAATGAACATTTCCTGATACACATCATACCTCGGACTGTATTATTTCAGAACAGCAGCAGGGTTACAAACATCACAGTGAAAGTAGCACAGACTGCAAGTATTTAAACCCGCATTAGTGTTAGTTTTATGCTTTTTACAGTTTCATACAAAAAGCCATGAACGACCAAATCCATTGGGGTAAGAGAGGTTAATGGCATTCATTCTCCAGACTACATACATGCATTTCCATAATCTTAAGATAGAACTGCTAGATTTTTTCCTCAACTGTAAGAATTACCATCAGATGTCTAGAGGGCAAGCACCATGTAATAGAACCAAAAGAATACTTATCAGATTATCTTTAATGTGCAGTATTATTAGAAACAATGCAATTAAGGACAGTAATATGAGTTTCTCAAATAAATTATGTAAATTATATTATCATTTTAAAACTATAATTAAATATTCAATTATAAGAAACACAAAGGAGATTCAGCAATTACATGCCATGTCTTTGTTATGGTGAATATGTTTTAAATTAACATAGAAGCTCATTAAAACAGTTGGGTTTATGGAATTACACAACAGTTTTACTATGTTCATCCAACAACAAAGAAGTCAGAATCACTGTATAGTAATACAAAGGGAGTCCCTTCCATCATGTTTGCTCGTGCGACACTGGTCAAATAGATGAAAACAGAAAAATGTTGTGCCACAATTTTAACTCTCCTTTTTCCCCGCTGAGCTTGTTTACAGTGCAGATCCTCAAATACTGAAATACTATGACAGTGAGCAAGCAGCAAAGGTTTATGCAGACAGGGACCAGAGCAAGTAGGAACTTCTTAAAATGGTTTCATCATCAAATCCATGGGCTCCTATGCAACCTAACTTGCATGTCTCACTGCTCAGGGAAACTTTTGGAAGTCTGCTCTGTAACATGGCTCTGTTATTAAGAACTACTTAGGACTTAAGCACATTCAGTAGAGTGATTTCAGGATTAACAGCCACTACACATAGAGTTCAGTTTTTACTGAGTAATCACAGAATCACAGAATGGCCAGGCTTGGAAGGGACCTCAAGGATCATGAACTTCCAACCCCCCTGCCGCATGCAGGGCCACCAACCTCCACATTTAATACCAGACCAGGCACCCCATCCAACCTCTCTGCGCAGCCTGTTCCAGCGCCTCACCACTCTTACAGTAAAGTAACTTTCTGTGTAAAGTGTGAAAGTAAAGAACTTTCCCCTGACATCCAACCTAAATCCTCTCTCCTTCAACTTAAAACCATTTCCACTTGTCCTGCTGTTATCTATCAAAGAGTTGAAGCAAAGAGTTCAAAGAGTTGAGTAAAACACCTTTTGCTTTCCCCCTATGAAATAAAATAAGTCCAAGCAAGGTGCAAATGGCTGGAAGTTTATCCCATTAATTTCAATCCCTTCTATTCCCAATACACTACTAAATGTTTTTGAAAAACATACTAAGCAGAAGAGAAGGAAAATGGAGCTTAACTTAATTCAGTTAAAATACTTAATAGCATCATAACTTACTAAATTTCTCATTTTGTATAGTAGGAAAAGCTTGGTACAAAAAAAAAAAAAAAAAAAAAAAAAAAGTAGAGGTGAATATAAGCATTTAAGTTTTGAATAACTTCTCAACAGTTCAACTAACTTTATGAAAGTCATTCGAAGTACTGTTTTTAAGGAACGCCCTAAAGCCTCAGTTAAAATACAGTTGGTAGTGAAAGACAATTCTGAAAATCAAGAGAAGCTGGAACTGGTAACAAAGCCCCTGCTTATTTTGGATTAGGTCATTTATAAATACTGCAGATTTAGATCACTCAAAGCAACTTCTTTTTTTCCTGCTTACTATGAATATGTCTGTTCAATGTTTCTGAGCAGAGGTTGCATTCCACTTAAATGCACCTGAATTCTATGTACAAGATGAAACAACGTGTGAAAATTACTTAAATTATACAATGTAGGTTAGTGAAAACATGGGTATAGATGTTTCCTAATACAAAAGTCTTCAGTATCTTTAAGTATTCTCCAGTATTCCCACTATGTTATCTTAATTAAGATCAAATGCCCCTCATACCCATTATCATCATTTTCAAGAAAAAACACCACAGTTACTAACACAGTAGCCAAAATACTATTACACTATATGCAAAGATAAAAACACAATCATACTGCAGAAGGAAAAAAAGACAAATGTATGTACCCACTACAAGAACAATATAAACTTTCCAGGATTCTTAGAGAGCCTTCAGTTTCATCTGACTGTGCTCAATACTTCTCCCATATTTCTTAAAGAACAGAAACTTTCAAATTCACAGAATCATAGAATGGCCTGGGTTGAAAAGGACAATGATCATCCAGTTTCAACCCCCTTCTATGTGCAGGGTGACCAACGAGCAGACCAGGCTGCCCAGAGCCACATCCAGCCTGGCCTTGAACGCCTCCAGGGATGGGCATCCACAGTCTCCCTGGGCAACCTGTACCAGAGCATCACCACATCTGTGTGAAAAACTTCCTCCTAATATCCAACCTAAACCTCCCCATCTCAGTTTAAAACCATTCCCCCTTGTCCTATCACTATCCACCCTCGTAAACAGCCACTCCCCCTCCTGTTTATATGCTTCTTTCCAATACTGGAAGGCCACAATGACGTCTCCCAGCAGCCTTCTCTTCTCCAAGCTAAACAAGCCCAGTTCCCTCAACCTTTCCTCACAGGAGAGGTGCTCCAGCCCTCTGAAATTAAGACTACGATCAACACTTACTCTAACTTTGCACATTTCAAGCTACTGCTGCTGCTCTCAAAGCACCTTCTTAACTGGCTGCCAAATACACTATTTCACCTAATCTTAAGTGACCATAAAGCAAACTGCCACTGAGTTCTCTTAAAATGGAATACTGTGCAAAATCCTGGCAAGTATTTTCACTCCGCATAGTTAATGCGGGCAATAGTGGCTCTCTGTTTTACATGGATGGTGACATGCCCTCAGCTGACAAGTCCCACAGCTCAGCTACCCCCATACTCTCACATTTTGTGAGCTGCTTTGCATGCCTAAGGATATATCTTATAGCTTTATTCACAGACATTGATTTTTTTTTTTCCACACATCATACAATCTACAGCAGAACTTGCCAGATATTTTTAGGTAAAAGAAAAATAAAGCATACTGGAAAAAAAAGTTATTTTACTTTTCTTAATACTTTAGAGAGTGATTCCTTTTGTGAGTAAAATTTAAGTTAGAGTAAAATCCAACACCTCCAAGGGTAACCTCAAGCACAACCTTAAAGAAACTCTCAACCTGCTGTGAAAATGGTTAGAAAAAGCTGGAGGAAGACCTACACAATGTCCTCGTAAGAGCCAAGCCCAAGAAGGAAAATCCATTTGATGGAAATGCCTCAGGTACTTAAGACAAGATGATTCCCCTTTACCAAGTCAAAGGAAATAAACACATTACTCTCATCCTGTCTTTTCTGTACTGTTTTTGCTCACCTACCTCTTATCTCATGCAAGTGATGCACTTGAATGGAAAGTTAGAAGAATTGCTGCTTTTCAGAATTTTCCACTCTGAGCTGTACACTTGAAAACATGAAGTCTTTACTTGTATAATCATAAGGGAAGGATGCTTAACAAATCTGTTCTCAGGCCCTATCAAGTCATTTTTGTTTACCATTTAGTATTTATCATTTGTTCATAACGCACCCTGATCTTCAAGGGAGAGAAAAATCCGTGAGGCAACATGTGAAATTTGGTTAATCACAGCAGATCATTTGTCAGGGCTGACCTTTTCACAGCTGCTGACCTTCCCCCACAATATATTTGTTAGCCAAATGCGAAGCTGTCAGTAGAACAGTGTTAGTATCACATGTTCTGGATCTTGACTTTTCCAGAACGCAAAACAAAATATCTGGAGACACACAATAAAAAGAAAAATAATTAAATAAAGAAGAGAAAGTTGTGGGGGTTTTTTGTTTGTTTGTTTTTGTTTTGTTTTACAAACTCGAGTAAGAAACAAGGACTTCCAAGCACCATCTTCCTCTCACAGTTGCCCACTAATATTCACTAACTCACTAATACTCTTTTGCTAAAATTTTGTCGTCTCCCTCCTTCCCCCTCCAATTAATTTACAGCACTAAATAATTACATAAATAAAGTATGTGACAAATCAGTCTGTTGAGTGGTAACTTAAAAAGCTGGCTGCAGAAAAGATCAAGAGTGAGCATTTATCTTCAGCCAGTGGATGTATTCCATCCACTCCCACTTTTTCCTTGTAATTATCTGCAGACAGCTCAGTATCTTGCAGTTCACACTCGTAGCCTGTGAAACCACTTCATTTTTCCTACAGCAACAGACAAAGCCTGCTATGGCTCAGATTCATACTGAGTACCAGCTATGACATTGCCCAGGGAATGCTGAGATTCAGTGCTCTAGGCCCTAGGCCAGGGAAAGACAGAAATGTAAGGAACAGAAGGGCTCACAGAAATATGTCTATTTTCTGCTTATGAAATGCAAGCGCTAACAACAATATGAGACATTTCCTATTTCAAAGCTGAGAGCTTTCCACATGCATCAGCCTGGCACTAGCCTTCTAATGACACCGAAGACACAGTACACTTCTCCCTTTGTCCTCACCACTCTCTCTAATCATAGCAATAAAAAGTAAGGTCAGAATGGACAGTTATACTTTTCTGGCTTATGTACCCCATTCCTGCTTTTTTCAGACAACATCTAGGAATAGCTTTACAGCTTGTTGACAAACTACATCAAAATTGTCCAGTCTGTGCCAAACCCAATACATACAAGCATTCAGCCCACTTCATCTCAGCTTTCATCTCAGAGATCTGAAATCCCTGCATTTTAAAGCAACACAAATATGCACTTGAAATAGATAAGCAGTCATCAGTCCACGATGTTTCCATGTCTGAACTGCTTGACTAGGAAGATAATATTAGGTTTTCTATCCGTTGTATGAAGTGCCATCCTCCTGGCAGAAAAAGGCTTTTATTTGCTTCTAGTTTTATTACACACAAGCACAATATGCATTTTGAGACAGCAAATAATATTTTCAATCCTCTTAATTCTACGTCTGGTAACACCTGGAGGGGTTGATTACACTTTCTCAATGGTTAGAAATGACAGATCCCAATCTAGTCTTAAGACACACCTTTTTCCTTCAGGAAAAAATGTACATTTTATATAAACATTTTCTTCTTATATTATTCTTATATAAGAATATTCTTATATTCTTCTTTCTCAGCAACTTGAGTAAGGCTACTTCATCTGAATAGAGCTCACAGTCACTCCTAAAATAAGCTGAAGTTATGTTGCATTGTCAGACTTCAAGAAAAAATAGAAAAAAGCCATCAAAAACAGATTTTCAGTAGGCAGAAGAGGGGAGGAGGGTGACAAAAGTTAATGCGCTCTGAAAAAAAATGGAGCCTGGAAACGCTTCATCAGTCTGAGTTAAATTTGAAAAGGAAAATGCAACAGCTTAGCTACTCATTGGCTGCATCTTTCATCCACATTTTAAAACCCAGGAAAGTTGCATACTTTCAGTACCCATGCAGTGAAGTTCTACTGTAAGGACAGTCTCCTCTTTGTCCCAGTTGACTAAGACATTTACACACACACACACACACACATGCTATAAGGAAGGGTGCTGGAATGCCTGGGTTAGAGATGTGCATTTTACTCCACGCAAATGCAATTTCGGAAGGTTAAGGCAACCATGCCATTGTTGGTACACCTGCTATATCTCCCATTAAAAACAAAATCTTTGCAAGCAAGAAGGTACTAAACAACCATGTACTTTAATCAAGTTTCTATGATTTCATATTACCTTTAGCAAGTAAAAAAAAAGATAGTGCAAAGCCTAGTGATACAGAAGATGAGGTATTATATTATAGCTATGCCTATGCCACTTTCAGCAACTGGGAATCACTGCTTCATCTTGTATGTCCTACCTGCTCTCGCACCCACACTCAATAGATGTTCATTTTCTAGGTTATACAATGACAACTTAAATAACTTCCATATATTTTGGTAGAGCTTGGTGAAACACAAATCTGTGTAACACAGAAGAATAAGAAGAGAGGACACAGGACTGTATCGTGGCCTTTTACTCTGTCCCTTTTCATACTCCAGAAGCATATATAGAACTCAAATGGCTCAGATACTTGGATTACAATTTCCTTTCTCAATAACAAAAGAAAAAGAAAAAAAAAAAGAAAAAAAAAAAAAGAATACTTCCTGGATTTTCAGTAGTCTGCATAAGAGTCTGATTTTTATTATTATTCTCCACGCAACTCTTATCATATCACACTTTTAAGCAATAGAATTGCATATGAACGGTGCATTCCTCATCACAGCTGAATTTGATCTCCGTTGTGATATTTTAATAACAAGGTAAAAACAGCATGCATATAATTGCAGGTTGAGCAGTTTAAAAATAAGTCTTCTCTTCAAAAGTAATAATAGCAGCACAATCTCTTCTCTGCTGCTTCTTTAGGTAATGACTTTATTTAGATACCAACTGTCAGATTCGTGGAAACATTTTGAAGACTGAGAATGTTGAAATACTTTCTGTAACGGTGATCACAACAGCCATGAAAATGACAGCAAATGACTCCTTCAAGTGAAGTACAAGACTGAAAAGGCATTTTATAAATGTTAGTTGCAGATGTTACCTGAATAACTCACTTCCCCTAGGTAAAGGCTTCTACCCATTTGTATTGAAATTTGATTGCTTAAAAGAAATAAAATATCATTTACTTGGGGATTTATATATAATTTTTTACTTTTATTTTTCTAGACATATCAGCAGAATATTGAAGAGGGACACTGAATGATACATACGATTCGTTTGACTACTCTAGAGCTTTAAAAGCGATAACAATCTAAGTATGATATGTGCAAAGTTAACTATGATTATCTCTTAACAGTAAGAAAGTTTTTCTTAACAAACAAGTACCTTTTCCTAAAGTTCAAGATGTTGACACAGAGAAAAGAATTCAATTCATTTGGTGGATGGTGACCAGTGGCATTACGTAGAGCTCACTGTTGAGGTCACTTCAGTATATTCGTAGACTTGGACAGAACTGTTGAGCTGCTTCAGGGCAGGAAGGCTTTGAAGAGGGGTCTGGATAGGCTGGTTCAATTGGCCAAGTCCAGCTGTAAGACATTCAACCAGGCTAAATGCTGAGTGCTGCACTGAGATCATAACAACTTCACGCAGCAGCATAGGCTTGGGGAGAAATGACTATAAATTTGTCCAGCAGAAAAGGACCTTGATGTGCCAGTCAACAGTCATCTGAACATGAGCCAGTAGAGCCCAGGTGACCTACAAGGCCAATGGCATCCTGATTTGCAGAAACAGAATGGTCAGCAAAGCTAGGAGAGTAACTATGTCCTTGTAAGTGGCACTGATGAGGCTGCATCTTGAGTACTGTGTTCAATTTTGGGTCCCTTGCTACAGGAAGGATGTTAAGGTTACTGGAACATATTCAAAGAAGAGTAACGAAGCTGGAAAAGGAACTGAAAAATAAGATACACAAAGAGCAGCTGAGGGAAGTGGTGCTGTTTAGCTTGAAGGTGAGGAATCTGAGAGGTACAACTGCATGAAAGGAAGCTGCAGGGAGGAAAGCTCCTTTCTCAGATGGGAGGCAACAAGACACATTCCCAAGTTGCACCAGGGAATGTTTAGATTAGATGACAGGAAGAATTTATCCATGGATAGTGTGATCAAACATTGGGATGGGCTGCCCAGAAAGGTGATCCCATCCCTGGAGGTATTAAAGAGATGGCATTAAAGAATACAGCTTAGAGATAGGATTTGGTAGATCATGAGGATGGTTGGACTTTGTGATCTTGAAAGTCTTTTCCAATCTAGATGATTTTATGATTCTACACTCTTACCATACAATTCTAAAAGTCACGCTAAATTTAACAGATCATTTCAACTTCTCAGACTGAACCTCTCAGAAAACACACTGAAACTACTTCATAAAGTTTGTTGTGGAGACATTATGGGATTATCTACCTAGAGAACGTAGTTTTTTCCTCTCAGTTTTCTGTCTTGTACAATATGTCCTATATAAAACAGATAAGAATTACAAGATTCAGCAGCTCACTTGTATACAGCCTTTCACAATACCAGTTCTTCAGTTTTTTGCTTTTCCTTTTATCCTCCAGATCACCAGGATCAATGAAAGGGTTCTTTACACATTTCCTTCAAATTCAGGATATTCATTCAACTTACTCAACAATCTCAATAAGACTTTGTATATGAGTGAGTTTGCAAGAGACTTTGGCCAACATACAGGAAAGTACAGATCACCTCAAAGACATCTTAGTACATATTACGTATTAATATATGGCTATTAACTACTTGTTTGACACCTTCCATTGCCACCACTGCATTTCAGCAGAAGTGAAAGCAACATGAAAGATAAACCGTGTTCCATATGGCTGTGCACATTTGTCACACCAAGAACTGAAGAACATTTCTTGATCAGCTTACCCATGCAAACCAGTGGATTACGATCAGGGAAACGTGTACAGAGCTGCCAAAAAAGCTCACTCAAGAACAGAAAGAACACTGTACACAACTCTGTCAGAATCTACTGAACCAACATGAAGCTGAAGGAGACAGTTTTTGGGATCTTATCATTTCCAGCGACAAGACATGGTGTTGCCACTACAAGTCACAATGAAAACAGCACTGCATGGAGTGGTGATGTGATTCCTCTATTGAATAAAAGTTCAAGATAAAACCCTCATTGTGTAAAAGTGCATTATCTTTTGGGACAGGAAATGGGTGATCCTTCTGGATTTTCTGGAATTTGGACAAGCCATCAACTCTGATCAGTCCATTGCAACGCTGCCTAAGTTGAAGGCTCAAACTTCCAGAGTCAGGCCAGAGAAGACGACCAGAAAAGAAGACAACCTTTCCCTTGTAACAGGATAATGCCAGGTCTCATACCAGTTTGAAGACCAAGGAACACATTGCTGAACTGTCTTACCCCACCCACCATACAGTTCAGATTTGGTGCCCTCTGGCTTCTATCCATTCAGGCCTACAAAAGATGGACTGCATGGGCAACATTTTCCTAGCAATAGCACCATCAGCTGTGAAACAGTTGATCGCTTCTGCTAGTGCAGATTTTTATGAGCATGGCTTGCAGCCTTTTGTTCATCACTGGAGAAAATGTGTAGCTAACAGTGTTGAAAAATGTGTTCTTTAGCTGAAATTGTGCTCTGTCAAATAGTGTTATTGTGCTTATTGTTCTCTCTGTATCTGTTGTAGTTTCCATGGAAATAAATAGGAAGCATTATTTTCAGAGCAACATCTGTACAATCTAAAGCTATGCCAGTTTCATGAAGGATGAGCAATACTTGGAACACAATACAACATTCAGATGATGTGCGGTAATATTGACTCTCTTTGCATACATAATGTATGTCACACCTCAAGGAAAGAAAATACATTAAGAAGAATAATCTCCAGGATACCTTGAAAATATTCTTTTTTCTTTTACTGAATGTTCAAAAGAATAAACGAAAGGAAAAAGCACTTTTTCAGGTAATGGCAGTCTCCTTTTTAAGTGTCTTAAATGATATAAAGTCAAAATAAATTACACAAACAATTTGCTAAGATAAGTAGTTGAACTTCTCAGTTAATCACAAAGAAATGGTTTAAAATCCCTGAAACTCTTTGAAAGTTATAGTCCATTACTATAAAGGTATAAAGGCTCTGAAAGTATCAGGAGAACTCATCAACGTAAAGATTTTTCAAGGGAGACCAATATTCTCCTTGCCTTCAGACAAACATTAGAGAAGAGAGAAGTGAGATGTCAAATGACCATGACCAGAAAGAGGAAGTCAAGGGTTGACATGTTAACATTATGGGAGGCATGGGGAAGGAAAAAAATGCAGCAGCCTCAGCATTTAAAAATTCCCTTCCTGGGTTCGCACCAGATTACTCGGATGTCAAACCCTGCCCCACAAACAGCTATTTCAGAGTAGCTGATTGAAGTCCAGCCATCAGTTTCGCTTCTGAGACCCAACCACCATTCAGAGATGCGGATCTCACATTAAGATCAGCTCTCTGAGACCTGAACTACTCTCCAGACAGTCAAAACACACCCCCAGCTTTCCAGAGACCAAGTTATTTGAGCAAACTCATCTAAAACTGCAATCTGTGGAAAAGATCTCCCCCTCTCCCCTTACATAACTACCTACCTCTTCAAAATACGTGATATTTAAAAGAAATCAGTCAAATAACAGAACTGTTGTAATTTGGAGAGGATAAAATACACTCAGATGAACAAAATGAGATACTTTCACATCTTATTTCAATTCTCTCAACACAAGCATTTTAGAATATGCTCACACATCACCTTTGTCCTGAGCATCCTTCTGTCCTCCATGGCTACGGAGTGACTGAAATCTTTCTCTTCGATAATTTTAAGAATTCATGCTTTCAGCTTTCCAGTGTCTTCAGCACTATTTAGTACTGTTCAGATACATGAATTCAAAAATAAATTTGTTATGACAGCACAGACAGGCACCCAGACATGTTTAGTGACTCACAAAATCTGGGCCACCAATTGCCGAGTCTTCTTCACAGTAGGTGTTTTCAGAAATAATTAAAGCTATTATGGCTGAATAAAATGACTTTAAATTGGTAATAACATTTCATAAAACTGAAGCAGATATCTCATATTTTCCAAAATTGTCCTTTTCAGCCGATTTGCTTTCTCACTTAATGTAAGTGGGTATCACAGTTCTTTAAGTCTAAGTGATCAAATGAGTTTTGCAGAAAGTGAGATTACTTTCATAAGATCCTCAAAAGCCTTTTTTTCCCTCATCTGAGCTATGTGTAAATGAATTCAAACTTGAGTGATACACATAGGAAAACTAAAGTATTGGGTCCCAACGATGAAGATCTCCATCCCAACTTATTCACAATCCATGACATGTTCCAAATATTTTCATCATATTACCTTTATTATGAGGTTTGACTTGCAATTTTTATTCCTAAATTTGTTTTCTTTTTTTTTTCCTGTTAAAAAATTAAAATGATTTTTTTTTTTTTTGTAGAAGCAGGATGGTCTTTCTGTTGTGGGTTTTCATGTTTTTTTGAGCTTTGTTTTAAAAGCTAATCCTCACCATTTCACAATTTCTTTTTTTCCTCTTAAATGTCATAACAAAGAAAGAAACCAGATTTTGTGTAGAGGCAGAAAAGGCAAAGCTTTTCATTTTCTATCAGAAGCATCAACTTCGAATAAGCACATTCCTTTATAGAACATCAACCAGAATGAATAATTACTCTCATCTGACAGAACAAAAATGGTTGGCTTGCTTATATATGAGATTTTTTTAGTGTAGGGACATAAATCTCCCACATTTCCCTTGCATCCAAATGACAAATGGTTTTGTTTTTTTTTTTTTTCCTTCTCCTCCATGTCTGGGAGCTCTAAATTCTATCTGTGCACAAAAATAAAACTGTTCTTCATTTCCCAACCAAAGGCCTCCTGACAGATCTCCATTATAGCTTTTCTTTTGAAAAACTGGATGCCTTTTATCTTTTCCCACTCTCCATTTTCCCAGTTATCAGTCTTCATACAATATCATATATTTTCACTCAGCTGTATTTCATTAGCTATGGAAAATACCTCCATGTCCACAATGCTGAGACAGCATTGACAGCAACACTACTGGAGACAGTGAAGAGTTACACAAGTATTTACGGACTGTAGGTTCCAATGTGCGTACTTTTCTCTGCAAAGAGAACATAGGAAGACAGAACTGAGGACAGAAAGGAGCTTCCTATGCCTTCTGCTCCAGGCTGGGACACGTTCATGCACTGTGGGAACAACCAGCTCCAGAGGAGCTGTAAGACAGCTTCTTAAGAAGGAGCACTGAGAGAGTCTCCTGTCATCATTGCTCTCCACACATTACATTTACGTGTGTAATGACTGTGGAAATTACAGGTAGCAAGTACAATGTCTACCAGACTGTTTAACATTCAAGCGAGGCAGAAGCCTAGGAGGACTACCTAATACCCAAAGAAGTTATTTCCCATGATCTTGTGACTAAAATATTAAAATTTAGCAATATCCTGTGCTATTCATCTATCACTGCCATTTATTGGAGGCACTCAAAAGACTAAAGGTATCATCCAACCCATCTATTCTAGCAGGAAAATATTTCTATTGCTAAATTAAGGCTGAATACAATCCGGCAGAGAGCTAAATGACCACTCCTACCAAAGTCTTCCACTGCAGACATCGAAAGAGCCACAGGAGCTCCCACACAGCTGTAGCATTCACTAGTCCCATTCTTTCCAGCCTAATAAAATAGATAAAATTCACATAAATGCTCAGTGTTGATTTACCTGTGCTCACAGCAAAGCCTATGGATCCTACAGTGGCTCTACGAGAGCAGCCACACTCACAGGAAACATTTACAAAGGCTCCACAAGCATTTCTGACCAATAGCATCAGTTCCACTAAAAAAACTGCACAGAGATTTGCAATCACCTGCAAGTGTCTAGACTGACAGAACAGTCTGTCATCTCTTATGGTAATAGTTCAATCCTCAATAATTTTCCCAGTGCTTGTTCACACACAGAAAAATTATTTCTGTGACCTTTGCTTCCAAAAATTGAGCAGAATAATTGGAGGAATTAGTATATAATTGAAACTTTCAGCACAATTATTGGCAGCTCAACTCCAGAGATTTTTACTTTTAATCAACACTTCATAATTTCTGTAACAAACATCATCAGGAAACAATAACAATAATAAATATGGTGCTGCTTAAGAAGACTAATAATGTTATTCAGTGCTGCCAGTGGCATAAGCAAAATGCATGTGAGAATAATCAGGTAGTAACTAATTCTAGCACACATGTTTCTGAACTTCTTTTCAATGGATGTTTTGTGTAAAAAATGTATATATATGACTGACCTACCAATTCTTACGTGAACATCAGTATACAAAAAGGACAACTGAGATATATGAAGCATATACAGTGCATCTGCCAGTGCTGTAGGAAAAATTAATCAGACTGCTGAGGAGAGGAAAAAAAATAAACACTTGTGGAATATTTTTCCTGTTTTCTTTCCATAGTGTACTACAAATATGAGAACGTGAGACTGCAGGTAAGCACATCAGCTTTCCAGTCTCCCACCACTTGCCACAACTTGAGTGTAAGTAACTATTGTATTCTTTCTCACCTCTGTTTATCTCCCCCTACACACTCAGCTTTCTAATCTCTCCAATACATTTTATTCTTTTCCCATTCAGACAAACCTCGTTTACAGAAGAAAAAATAAATAAAAACTAACAGCACAATAGGTACCTAATCACAATAGCATCTAAAAGTACCTATAGAGGCTTTTTTTTTTTAACCAGTGAACGATTTAACCAGGACTAACCAAAGTTAATATACTGTCCCAACATTCACCACCAATTTTGCAAGGCCTGTACTCTTTGTCATCAATC
Organism: Tympanuchus pallidicinctus; assembly: GCF_026119805.1. Lineage (NCBI taxonomy): Eukaryota > Metazoa > Chordata > Aves > Galliformes > Phasianidae > Tympanuchus > Tympanuchus pallidicinctus. Next base: position 25,746,843 of record NW_026294802.1, read on the forward strand.
TGCAATTTCCCCTACATGTATACAGCCATCAAGACAGCCTGTAAATCCTGAGTTCAGCAGGCAGCCATTTGCATTTACTCTTTTGTCATATTTTGAAGATTTAATTGCGCTGAAGAAGATTATGAGGCTGACACTGCATGTTAAATCACACGTCCACTAGATATTTCCACATGCAGAAGGGGAAAAAAACTTAAAAAGGTAATAAAATGGTACAATTACAGAGACAAACAATCCTTTAGTAGCAGAAAGCCCTGCACAAGGCATTCTCGCATTTTTTAAGCTCACATTGGAGTAAGGGCAGATGGCTGAGCAGAAGTACTCTTCACTCCAAGTCCACTACCTCCTAACCAATAGCTCATGGGGATTTAACCCTGGAAATACCTTTACCCCAAGTCACAAAACAAAAAGTGAAATCTCATGGTAAGTCAGTCCCTTAAGAGGCCTACCTCCAGTTCCTATGATTTTCCAACTTGTGAACTGCCAAACCACCTTATTCTGAGACATTTAATATGCCCATTCTGATTTTGCTGGATTCTCCTCTCCTTCTGCATAGCAATGCACATCTGGTTCAGCTACTTGGCACATACACGGAGCAGATCTCCACGTGCATTCAAACTACCCCTTGTAAAAAGGAAGGGTGATGCATTATAGTCTTTACATTCTTTACTAAAAAAAAAATAAAGCCACAAGAATCTCAATAGCCTGATCTTGCCCAGTATCTTCAAAACACGCTGCCTAAAACTTAAATTTGCAGGAAATAAGGACATGGATAGTAGCCAGCTGATGTAAATTGTTACTGTTCTGTGTTAGAATCTGGATTCAATTTCCAAATCTGATACTAACTTCCTCCAGGATTTTGCACAAGCCTCAAATTCTCTTTATCTTCAAGACTATGCGCTTAAGATTGTTAATGTTCCCCTGCTTCCTGAAGAGGAGTCAGAGAAGCTTCCTGAAGGGCCAGGTACCACAGAAACATGGGTATATCTAGAAGTTTATATGGAAAACAATATAAAAGAATCAAGATTTATCATTAATAAAAAGCAATTTCTTAAACTAGTTTATATAATATAGTATATATATAATACTGAAGTATATATATATAGTAGTATATACTACTATATACTATATACTGTATATACTACAGTATAGTATATACTGAAGTATATATATATATAGTACACATAATACTGAAGTCGGGGGGGAGGAAGTATCTGGATTGGAGTGATCAGTAAATATATAAAGTGGAGAGAACTTTTCTTAAAAGAAATCTAATATGCAACTGTAAATTCTGCATTTGAAGATGCAAGCATTTATTTACAGATTTGGTCTCTTAGACTAAATTTTAAGCTGTGGCATATATGCAAGATAGGAACTGCAAAGTCGCTTTAAAATGAACTTTTAAATCAAGATGTAGAGACACAGACAAGAACATGACTCCAAATCTCTATCAAGCAGAATACATTTCTGTTCATTATTAAAATAAAACTACTTACAAATGCCAGTCAAGCTTTCTGCTTGATTTCTGCTTTCTTCCTTATTAAAATGAAGAATGTTAGCATTTTTTCATGCTGCTTTTAGAGAGCAGTACCATTGTCTGCTTCTAGAGAATGGTAAGGCTAAGAATACCCAGCGGCAGAATACTGCATGAGTGCAGGGCTAAATATTCACCATTTTTCTGATCCTTTGAAATTAGAATTGATTCTGAAGAAAGTTCCTTCTATCTGTTGGATAAAACTAATCCTACCCCGCAATTATTTTTAAACCCTAAAACACAAAACCAAGTTCAGAGGGAAAAGAAGTAGGAAAATGTGCAAACTACTAAATCAAGGTTTAAATTCTGAACAAGAATAAAAGGCTGTTTCTGTGGTGCATGCACTTCAGATTTTTTTCTAAGCTAAAATATGAGCAACTTCATTATACTTAACATTTTTATTCCTTAACATCAGATCTAGGAATCCTGCCAGTGATTTTGGAACTGCTATCACTTATGGTTCATTTAAAGCCAAATTTGCACCTGGCTTTTGACTGCCAGCACCCATTTACAAGTTTATATCAGTGGCACTTATTAGCACGTTCTCTGGGATACACTTTAGTTTCTATAGTGATGTATTATTAATGTAATCACCTCAATAAGCCTTATCTCATAAAAATGATGGATTCAAGCTACAGAAAATTAATAAACTAGGAAGTTATTTCACTGCATATAATATTAATACTAAAAGGTAAGTAATTTGGTATATATTCACCTGAACTTATTTAATTGACTGACTAGAAGAAACACAAGTAACGCCAACAGAAAAGCAGCAAAGAAAGCAACAGAAAATCTGAACTCCGTGCAATCTATGTGAATGGATTATTCTATATGAGTAGATATCAGATTGTAATGTTATGGGATTTCTGTGCTGAAACAAAAGCAGCCCTCCAGAGCCAAGCATGTACAGTGCAGCTATTAGATAGTCGAGTAGTTTTATGTCACCTAGATTTGACAACAGGCAATTACTACTTCTGGGAAAAAAATAAGGTAGGTTGCTGATGTAATGCCTTGAACAGCCTCACTGTGTAAGGAAACACAATGAAGTAAGTTATAAGTCAAAAGCATGTGTTCCAAAACACAAGGGCCTGAGTGCTGAGTGTCTCTCAAACCCTGTCACTGGAATCCCACAAACCTGTCTGTATTTGAGAGTTTGCTCAGTGCTAACCATTTGATCCAAGGTTGAGTTCATTGCAAAAATTAGTCTGTCATTTGAGACAATCATCTCCTATTTCTTCTTAGCCTGTTAAAATAGCACTCTGTTAAAATCAACCAAATGGAAACTTGATTTTTTTTTTTTTATTTGTATTTGCTTTTGAGCATATCTTCCAGAGATTACAGACCCTCAGATCTTCCCACTTTTCTAAAGGAAGGGTTGTTTCAATACTTTCCTTACATAGCCTATGTTCAGCTAATGATCACCTTTAAGTAATCTCATTCTAAAAAAAAGGTCAAAATTTTATATTCTTCACAGGAAGTGGGGCTGCATAAAATGAAAATGAACCATGGGATTTATTAACGCACCAGACTCCATATCATTCTTAAGCTAGGTTTCCACCTTTAGAATTAATTAGCTCTAGAATTTTATAAGCCATTGTTGGTTATACTTCTGGTTATACTTACTTTTACTTGGTTTAACTTATTGTGTATCACCTCAACAAGTGGGATATCTTTGTAAATGCCAAATTATGAAATACAGTTCTTTGTCATATCACTGGAGCAATAACAAGGACACCCCATCTGATACCTGTAGCAGAGAAAGCAAATGCTATTTCATGCTTCAGAGCATCAACTAATCATAGCAGAGGCTGTGACAGATCCTCCACTCTGTGGGCTGCATCACATCCCTGGACCAGCACCAGTCATCATAGCAGATTTTACCATGGTACACTGTGCATAAGAGGTACTGGAACAGGAACCAAATAGGACCCCATAGCTTCCATGCCACAGACCAGATCACATTTCCTCCTCTCCTGCATGCAGCCCAAGAACTAGGCTTGAAGCATAGTTTGATGCATGCAACACAGTGTCCTACGCAACCTCTAGCTCATGTTACCCAGCAATGCCACAGAAGAGGAAAGGCAGTATTTATTGAAGGGTAAATGCACCATGCACATCAAACTTCATGTTTCTCAAAAGTCAAACTGATCAATACATCACCCAGAGCTGCTAACTCTTTTTTTTTCTCTTAAAACCCAGGATTTGTGATGAGGAAAACTACAGACATGGAAGTAAAAGCTTCTACATCATCTTTTAGCCTACACGTTTTGTCAGTACATTTTAAATGCAGACAACATACAATGGTTGAGGAGGAGTTCATCAACATTCACAGTTTGCATTGCTTGAGAGGCAAAATCCCATAGCATATGTTCACAAAATAAAGAACAGTGCAAGCAGAAAGCCATCCAACAAACAGTGCCAGCTGCAAGCAATCTTTAGCTTAGTGAGACCTCTGAGACGAAGGCCACATTTGAATCAGTGCATCAGCATCCATTGCGAACTTCTGTTGGTATGTCCAGAACCCCCTAAAACCATTAATATTCCTGGTCTGCTCAGAATATTGGCACAACTCATTACACAGATATAGAGTGCCAGAGCATTCAAATGAAAAAAAAAAATAATAATAATCACAGATTTTGGTTCAATGGCTCAACTTCGGGTCTCACATGATTTCAAATCCTTGCAAGATATTATGTGGAATGAATAGGCAGAGATTGAGACTATGCAGGTTAAAATATAAACTTCATAAAAAGAAACAAAGCAGGTAGATAAAAAAATATTACCTCTCTTTTTACACTCAGTGAGATTGCAAGGGTGACAAGTCACTGAGAGGACACACATAGGGCTAAGAACTGGAAGTTAAAAATGAAATACTGCACTATATTATATGCATCCAAACGTGTGAAATTCTGACTCATTCACAGCAGCTCATGAGGCCAGCAGGAAAAAAAAAAGAAATCAGGGATCAAGTGTTGTCACAGCAGCAAACAGGATTTCGTTCATCCTTTTGTGTAACATCTATCTGATCTCACTTCCCTCCTAACCCTTTTTCCTTTGTTTTGGTATATTCAAGAACTATCACCAGAAAAGACCAGAAAGGTTAGATGTTACTTCAAAGCAGGAATGGTAAAAAAAGAGCCTAATGTTATCCCCCCTGAGCCCTCCAGTTCTCAGTATGCATCTGATTTACTGTCTGAATGAGAATGTGCACAGGAACACTGTTAGCCATCCGTGCTGCTCAGTGCAACCCAAAGTGCACACAAAAAGCCCCACTATTAGAAGACTGGTGCCTGAGGGCTCATAACCAGCATTGAAAGAACTGGCACGGTTTTGGCTTATGTTTTCTTCCCCCCATCCTTTAGATATACATAGAAGCATATTTGAAAGTTGTAACTGCAGAGAATAAAGGAAGAGTAGAGAAGTTCATGGAGAGTGGACAGGGAACACTATACCTAGGGAGAACAGATGTACATCCTGACAAGGAGAGAAAAATCTAAGAAGCAGCAGGGAGAAAAGGAACAATTCAAAAGGTATGAGAAGGCAAAGAGAGAAGTACTTAGGAGCTGAAGGGGAGAGATGGATTAAAAGTCACTGGAGACTGAAGAGAGAATGCAATACAGGAAAGTACTGTGGTGTTTTCTATTTTGTTTCAAGTAGCAATGAAGAAATGGAGGAAAAGACGAAGTGAAAGGGGGAGAATGCAAGAATAGAAGATGTAAAAGAGGAAAAAGACATGGTGAGAAAGAACAGAGGATGAGGTAAGTGGATACAGAAATGTTCTTTATTATTTGTTGCATTTTGTGCAGAAAGAACACACAGCATCTGCTTCTGGTTGGTGACAAGTCTATGAGGTAGTCCTAGGGACAAATATTTAAGGAAGGGAAAAAGAAAAAAAAAAGAAAAAAAAAAGCCTTCTCTGCACTGCTGTTTCCCGACTGTTCTCTGATCCCATCAGCCATTTACTGAGCAGCAAATCAGTCAAAAGGTATTTCCCAGGCGGCCCGTTAACGTCTGTGTGTTCTGGGCGTAACACACATCTTCTACTTTTATTATTTCTTTAGATTTATAAGAGATGTTAGCTATTCCAGAGGGCCCATTCCTATTCTCTAGCATCTTTTGCAACAGCCAATTTCACAATCTTATCAATGTCATTGAGGAAAACAGAATTGCTCAGTGCCCACTAAACACTTAATTCTTATGATGGTCTACAAGCAAAATAAATCACTGAAGGAACAAAAACACTCCCATACCCATTCTGGTGGTTTTAAAGAGGCCTTCACAGAAATACCTCAATAGCTGCCCCGAATCATCCAAAATTACTGAAATCCCTCTCACCTTTGCTGCCACTATCCGAAACAGGCTAGGTACTGACCCTCTTCTCCAAGTCCTAAAACAGCTTTCAAATTGTCAAAAAATAGAATAAACCACACAAGGATCTCGCTCTAACACGAAGGCTGCCAGCTCAGCTCCCCAACCACCAGCTCTGCTGCTGTTGGCAGGCTTTGCTGGGAAGCTGCTGTCCTGATGCAGCACATCAGAGCAGCATGGCTGTAAGGTGGCAGACGGGCACACAGGAGCGGAGCGAGGTCAGGCTGCTGAGCAGGTGACAGCATTTAACTTAGCAGCTTAGGCAATGAAAGATATGCAGTCCTTTTTACAGTAATTATCCAAAAACTGCCAACTGAATGCCAAACTAGTGAATGAAACTGAGGATGTCAGTAGCAGGCTTGTGGCAGGTTACCTTACTGTACACCACAGCTGTCAAAATTCCATGCCTATTCAGAAGACTGCCACATCTCTTTTTGAAAATTGATAGTATTACACTCATCTCTCCATTTGGATAGCTCCATCCATTTTACGACCGTGCTTTGTGCAATGAGTCTTGATTTGTGGATAGCTGACGTCTTTCAGCACTAGACTGACATTTAGGGATTTGAATTCATATGTTTTTTTATTGCTCTAAGCCATCTAAATACCTCCTTTTTTATCTACACACGTTGAGAAAGTGCTGTTTGGAGCTTTTTTAGCTTTAAATCTTTTTCTTGTTCACTTATAGCAGCTTTGATGTTCAGCTACTTGGTCCTTTGCGCATTTACCTCATTAACATAGAATGCAGAAGCCCTAGTGAATAATTAGCTGGGCTAGGATCCTCGACTCCCACATACACATTCCTAATTTGACATTTAAATTAAGATCAGATTATGGTGGCTTCATTTAAAAGCAATGAAGGAAAAAACATGGCAACCTACACAAGGATGCATTCACTAAAAAAAAAATAATAATAAATAAATCTGTCTGCTAGATACACTACCCACAAAAGGGCTGAGTTATTTATGGAATTAATTCTATTGCAGTTCGAAGAGACACAGATTGAGGCTGTGCCCAAAAATAAATCAAGAGGAGGGAAACCTGTCACAAGGCAGAAAACAACTGTTATTCAAATATTTTTTCTAAATGTGGATAGCAATGGGTGATCCACTTTGCATGAAGAAGATATCTCAGGCTGACTCTAGAAGCATTAAGGCGATTATGTCATTCAAGTGAAGAATCCTTTAGCAAATTCACTTGTGTATTGACAATTTCCTGCCTTACCATCACAGCTACAAAGCTTGTTACCTATCTCAGACTACTGCAATCTGCTTAAGCAGCGTCATTCAGGTATCTGTATCTATTTAATAACTCAAAGAAGGCATGGATATCTTGGATTTTGTTTAGCACCTGCAGCTTCAGCATTGCTTTGTCCAATTTCTGCTGAGAAATACACAGACAAAAAGGTGAGGGGTGGAGGTGGCTGCACAGCTTTAACTGTTACTTCTTCATAGAATTGTATTTCTACAGGTGAAGACAAACTAAATCCTGGATTTTTAGCACAAAAGACTAGTGGAAACATTAAGCGAAACCTCTTATCTTCATTACCATTAAGACAATGTGCTACACGCAAAATGAACACCATCCAACTTGTTTGCCTACCACAGAAATGAGTTGCAAAGGGATGAAGAAGCCTGGCTCAGACTGGAAGCCTAAGTTGCCTATTTTCTGTCACGGCTGTTCCAAAACTCTGAATTGACAGAGTAGAAAAAGCAACTGGACCAACCTGCAGGGACAACATGACAGAAATCACTGATTTAATCTTAGCTCAAACAAATCCAACAGTTCCACTTGTACTACTCCTTTACAGTAGATAAGGTATGATTGTATCTGTAATACTCTATCAGATACTTTATCTGACATAAAACCGTGAAGCTAAAATAAACTTCAATCACATTTTCTTACTAATACAACAGTAATGTGATTCCACAAATGCAATTGCCACTGAAATCTCTAAGATACAAGCATACAGGCATAATGCTTTGTCATCTCTTCCTTCTTTCCTTCCTTCCTGTGTTTTTTAGGACTTTTTTGCAGGGTTTGGCAGACAGTTTGTTGCATGGTGTTCTTGGCTGGGAATGGTTTGAAAACAGAAGGATCCTGCAAAAGCAGAGGCTATCTGCATTGTACCTGGTAACAAATGTCACTATTAGTCTTGCATTTCCTCCACTGAAGCATTCCAACAGCAATTCTGCTCTATGACCCAAGAGCCAGAAAGTACCACGTGCTGTCAAGTCACTCAGGGGAAAGGCTTTTTCGCTGTTCACAGCTCCTTACAGATTTTTTTTTTTTAATACTTATTTTAAAATGCTGATTAATATTACTGATATCATCTAGAAGCTAAGGTAAGCCATCTAAGCTAAGGTAAGGCTGAAAACAGGAGGGGGAGCTCTCACTGCACCATGCAGGAAGAAACCTGGTCACAATGGTGCTTTTGCCTGTCAGAGAGCTCTGGTAGTGCCAGCACTTCTGCAAGGCAAGTGGCAGTGGAAGGGTGCACTGCTTATCCAGCTGGCTCCTTATCTTTAAAGCATATCCCATTTGCTGTTACCACAATTTTTAATTTATGGCTTTCAATCTAATCTTTAAACTTATTTCCTCTCCCAGGAGCAGGAAAATAATCACATTTTGCAATACAAAAGTCTACATCTCTCCTTCTCCCCTGTGCCTTAGTCTGACCACTGAGAGAGAGGACTTGCATGCATTTTGCTCTGTTATGGTTATATGTTCTCATTTTCCATTATCTGTCTGTGGTGACACTGGTTTTTATGACTGCTGAAAAAAAAAAAAAAAAAAAAAAAAAAAAAAAGTGAATTCAATACCAAAACAAAAGTCTCTATCATCTCTGTCACTCTACAAAGAATTTTCATCTCAAAAATCCCACAACTTTGGTTCCCACAGTAACTCAGATACCCTGCATTTATATATTAACACATCAGAGCTCAGCACAGATGATAAGTACACAGTACTCCTACAGCACAAGTTAGGGAAGAATTACAGTTGCTTTGGTAACCATCACTTTGAATTTCCTGGCTTTTTTTTCACACCCCCCACCCTCTCTTGCATTCAAATTCTCAGCCATAACTCTATATCAGCTCAGGTGCCTGCATCGATATTCATAGGATTTAAATAAAGAATGTTGTTTCCCCAACATTACAGCCTGAAAATTGAAACGTTCTCATTCCAAGCATATTCCCCCATAAATATTTGAAACTATTGTCATGCAGAGCTCATGCAGAGCTGAGGCAAAGCTGCACAAAAAGACAGATTCTGCTCTGGTGGTTGGACAAGGCAGGCGCACACATAAACAAAAAACAGCCACAACTCTAGAATTGCTTTAACAGCCTCTTTCCATTTCCCCAGTTCACGAGATACAGCAGATGCAGGCAGAGCACTCAGGGAGCTGCCTCCTAAGAATTCCCCATGTCAGTCTGAGTACCAATGCTGACCACACATGCACAGCCAGCTTTATTACCAATCCTACCAATCTGGATTAGGTTTGCTAAAGAAACACGTGTGCTGCTAATAAAAGCTGCATCAACCAGCTTAAGAGAAACAGTTTCTACAGATTATTCATATGTTTCATTCAAATTGTCATTTATTTGGCTGATTTATGAAAAAAAAAAGTCTTTGTATCATAGATTCTTTTAACCAGTATTTCCTTTTGTGTGGAACATCAGTATTTCACTACTGAAAATGATATTTAAACATTCAGAGTAATAACAACAACAAAAAAAGGCACCAGCACAGAAAATGAAGACAGCAAATCGAAGGCAAAGACTTCCAGACTCAATACAGAGGTACTATTTATAGCTGATCTTGAGTAAGGAGAATGATGGCTAATTAACTGTTTACAGAACTTCTGCTTCTAATGGAGATCTCACAGAAACGGGAGAAACTGCTCAGTGATTCTCTAGAACATAGTACGTGGCTTGAATTAAACAATGAATTTGATTTTCTCTTAAAAGAAATCCTAATTTCTGGATAAGAAAAAAAAAAAAAAAGGTAGGGAAAAAAGTAGAAAAAAAGGAGAAAGGAAAACTATAAGTAATATTTTTCGTCAATTTCTCAGGACTACTTACTCTTGTAGAGAAAAATCATTAAGACGACATTTCTACACAGCCTACAATGCTACCTTTTAGAAGAATTAATTAGATCAAGGAACAAACCAATCCCCTGAATGCAAGGACCCAGCATTACTGACACATTGATAAGAAGAGGGATGAAGCAGTGGGAAGGTAGAACTGGTTAAGGGAAGTCTTCCAGTGTGCTAATGGTGGTGGCATAACAAGAAATGTGGGCTATTCCATACCTCTAAGATACATTTCCCTGCTGAACCAACAGCTCTGAGCACAAACCTACCATGAGTAAACCAAGCTCCAGATTTTCTACTACTGTTGTAAAAGTTACATGAACCTTCAATAAGGTGCAGGTATTTTGGGTTTGGTGAAGGTTCGACTTGACTTTACAGACAAGATGGAGGAAAATCGATACTCTGTGGTGTTTGTGGTATATAGTCATTAATTCTTACCACAATAAACGCATACATCAAGATTCCACAACAAATGTAATTGGAATGGAATTTGTAACACTTTGTTGGTTCAAATCACCCACAAATGACAGAAATAAAAAATAATCACTTTAAACCACAATCACACTTAAGGAGTAGAAGGAGAATAGCTAGTTTCCACCCTTCTTAGTGGAAGGATGCCTGAAACAGGTGGCATTCACTTGCATCCTTGTAAAAAGACTGAATGCAAGTCTGTTCCCATGCCTAGGCCTCTTTTAGGCAGGGTTGCAAATAGAGAAGAAACTCAGACTGACATAGTTCACCTACAGGATCTATCTTGGGGATGAAAAAACACCTTAAAGCCACTTTGAATTACCTTGGCACTGAAACCAAGCATTTCAAACTCACTTACAAAATTGCAAGGGTCACACTATATCAGAAGTAGTGCAACGACTGAGGGAACATGAAATCCAGACCCTACTCTTCAAGAAGAAATTTATTTTTGAACATTCTCCATTTTATATATAATTTCTTTAATCTTTTCATGTTAAAAAAAGAAACCTCCTGACAAGTGAAACCAAATGCTAATGTTTCAAGCCTTGCTTTTACTGCCTTGCTATTACAATAAGACATATCAAAACAGATTAAGAAGGCTAATGCAGAATTATGCAGAATTCAGTAATATAGAATTACAGTGGGAAAACCAAGTACTTTGTCAAACTGCCTATAGAGCACTTGGAAATATCTGGGGCATTTGCCAGATAATAACCACTGAGCACTTCTTTCAACATAACCATCTCTCATCCTAAATTTTTTAGGATCTCTTCAGTCACTTTCATAAATAGAATATTCCCACAGAAATTTTCATTCATGAAAAATATCATCATGACGGCCAAAACTGTTCTCAAGTTCAGGTTATGCTTGAAGAATGACTTTGGATTGTTGGACGTTTGAAAGAACACCAGGATGATCCACCAGCAAATTTCTCCTTTTTAAGCTGGATTCCAAGCAGGACAAAGCATCCTCCACCCCCAGAATCACAGAATCACCAATGTTGGAAAAGACCTCCAAGTCCAACCAACCACCTACCACTAATATTTCCCCTTTAGTACATCCCTTAGTACAACATCTACATGTTCCTTGAACACCAAATGAAGTCGGAGGCGCAGCGCCACCTTATAATGTAGAGCTTGTGATATACGACATCCAGGTTGAAATCTTTGAATTGTTCATCTCCTCTCTTTCAGACTAAAAAAAAAGGAAACAAAAAACAAAATGCAAACAGATTAGGCCAAATCACAGAAACCCTGCAGAGCCAAACTTAAATGGTCAACAGGTACAGGCCAAGCAGCATGATTTCCTGGGATTTTGGAGACTGCAATCCTAGTTCCTGAGAATGCCCTGCACAAGGCCATGGGAAGCAATGCCAAGCCCCCAGTGCTGTGGCTGGACCCTCTCAGCCTCCACCCTGCTGATTCTACCACATGCACTGTTAATTACCATCACCTGGCTCCAGTCAAACCACACTTGCTTTCCAGTAGCACAGCTCATTCCCCCTTCCTTCCTTCACTACTAGAGGGTTCTATTCAAGTTGTTGCTGGCACAATCTCTGCCTAAACTTCCTCTTCTTCTCTTTTGTGTCATATTTTGCATGAGGAAATCTTTTACACGACACCCTATGCCCATTGCATTCACTCTACTTGATCAGGTTATGCCTTGCTGACTGAAGTGTTCCCAGTTGTTTTGTTCCCAGAACAAAACAACACTGGCATTCTTAGGGAATTTTATCTGAAATATTACCCCTGCACATGGATATATCAAGCCTGATAAATGGGAACAGTTCCTGTAACTGCATGATGCAGTGTACCTCTATAGGTACCTCAAAAGCAGAAATGAATCTGGTCCATCACATTTCCCTTACACAGCCCAAAAAGCCAGGTTCCTACTGACTTCTGCTGATGTGCTATTTATGAGTACAGCTGCTGCTTAAATTAGCAAGTTAAGTAAATCAGTTGAAGCTAAGCTGACTGTTCAATCGCAGCATGGAGTTCCAGCTCACAAACACAGGGTAACTGTCTTCAGTATTTGCTAAAACTGTCATTTTAATGAGGAATCAATCTAATTTTTTGCCATGAAAATATGAATTATATTCCTATGTCAAACTTCCTTCATGCTAGTAGAAATACTTCAGTTAAAAGCCGCTGTTTCTCTAGAAACTGAGCATGCTATTAATCAGTCCAGAGGATGACACTATCTGCTTTTATTCATTACAGTAGAACAGCCACCAAACCAAGTTTAACAATTACTTGTGGAATCAAAGTACCCTTCAGAAATGTACTCTCTAGACCTCCAATGATTTCTTCCGATCCACCTCACTGCAAGCTGCTGCAAAAACCTGAACGTAATTAAACTCGTGCCTTTTCTGTATCCCACACTAACTTTAATGATTCACCAGGCTAGCAAGCCACAAAAGGCTCTGTCCACAAGCAGCACCAGCAAAATACTGAGACTTCCTCAGCAGCCATACCTGGGCCACCTCAGCCACTGCACCCCTGCATTTCTCCCCTGCCAAGTGCAGAACAGCAGGCCTAAAATCATAACAGGATCCAGAAATTTCACATTGACAGCTACTGGAGAACTCCAAAACCATATACAGACTTGAAATAGCTTTCTGTTATTTAAAGAGAAAGCAAAAGACTATTTTGTACTATGAATCACATCCTTGCAATTCCATAAAATGTTGCAGTTATTTTGAAGTTACTGGAAATAACTGAGAGCAGATTTTGTTCCTAATTACTCCCCAGTGCCATTGAGGCATTTATTTTAGCAGCCATTAAGGAATGACGTAATGAAAATAAATTCTATGCATCAAAGTTGTACATTCTTGACTTGGATACTTACAATTAGACGCTAGTTTTGTATCTGAATTGGGCTTTGTCATAGACAAATTGTATTACTTGAACAACCAGTCTGTTTCATGAAGTTACATTATATTTCACACATTGATCTAGACAGACTCAAGCAGAGAGCCTGGCAGAAACTCACAAGGTTCAATTAATCCAAGTGCAAAGACTTGTACCTGGATCACAGCAATCCCCACTATCAATACAAGCTGGGGGATATAAGGATGGAGCACTGCCCTGCTGTAAAGGACTGGTGGATGGGAAGCTGGACTTGAGCCTGCAATGTGCTCTTGCAGCCCAGAAAGCCAACTGCATCTTAGGCTGCATCAAAAGCAGAGTGGCCAGTAGATTGAGGGAGGCAATCCTACCCCTCAGCTTTGTATGCTGAGGCCTCATCTGGAGCACTGCGTCCAGATGTGGAGTCCTTGGTACAGGAGAGGTGTGGACCTGTTGGAGCACATCCAGAGGGCAGCCACAGAAATGCTGCAAGGGGTGGAACACCTCCCTGTAAGGACAGGCTGAGAGCCTAAATGATCTTTAAGGGCCCCTTCCATCTCAAACAACCATACAGTACTGGGCCAAGTTAAGCCAATCATGCCTGTTAACTACACACATGATAACAAATTATCTTGCTTAAGTCTTCTTTCTGCAGGCCAGTAAATGGAATTATACTGAAGAACAACTTTGTTTCTCCCTGTTAGATGTTCCCTATTCAACACAGAAAGACCGCAGAAATAATCAATATGATCTTTTTTGTAAATTTGTGCAAAGATGACCTTTACAAGATACATAATAGAAATATCAAATTTAAGAGCTGCCTTTTTTCCATAATCCGAAAATGAATAAGGAACAGATGAAACATTTCCCGGTATTCCATTTCACAGGAGCCTCTGAACATTTCATGCCAGGCATGATTCATGAATGGATCAAAAGAAATATGGGAGCTCCTCCACACTTCTTTATCCCCTTCCACCCTCACATCTCAGAACCCTTCATGCTGAAAGGAAACTGGGGGAGGGTTATGAAAGCTCTTACTAACTTTCAAGTGCTGGCTGACATGAATCTCAGTGCATCATGCAGAACATCCAAGAGCCAGGAATATCCTCATTTACAACACGTGTTCCCACAGCAGCCCCATTCTCTGTAGACACGCTCCTGCTCTGCAGCAGATCTGTCACCACACAACTTGGTGTTTGGGGACTGCGTGAGAGGAAGACGGAGACACCACACGTTTACTGCATGCTACAATGGAAATACAGTCCTGTGTTTCATCCCCCTCCTAAACCTGAACTACAGACCTCAGGGTACTGTCCTCCAAGAGAGCACATAAGCACCAAGCGCAGATTTTCTTTCAGACTGTAACTGTCTTGCATAGCAATATATCTGTGCTGAGGCAGCAAACGTACTCACAGGCACTTCACCCACATTCTCTCAGTCCAGACTAGAGTGATTACTGTTAGAAAAGTATAACCCAAATGTAATTCACTCAGTCTATAAACGCGCATGCATTTCTTTATCATACACACTGCTTCAGCCATGTCTGAAGAGTCATTCGGGGCACTGCAGGAAAACAGAGAAGCCTCTTTCCAAGATTTTGAATTTAAATAAGTAAATGTAAAATTAGTTGGTCTTTCTTTAATGAAGGAACGGGATGGTAAACATTATCAAAATATGTCAGCAGAAGGCAGAAATCAGAAAAATAAAGCAAAGCTGTGAAAGCATAAATTAAAAATAAATGAAAAATAATTATACATTTTAAGTTACAGTAATTCTTCATTTGTGGTCAAAACAGCAGTAGGCATTGGGAACTCTTTGTTTGATTCTAATGCTAATTAAGAATATGCCATCCCTTTGACTACTCCCACCTCCAAAAAAACCCTAAGCAAGCAGCTGCTATGAGGCCAATTTATTTATGACTTTAATAACTTCAGAGTGCATTAGTTAGCACATTCTAAAGCCCACTGCCCACTAAAGTACCAATAACAGGTCTCATCACAAGAAGTCTGTCCTCAGGTTTCACTCTTGGCAATACTCATGGCAGCACCTCAATTGCTTCTAGATTGGATCTCCATAATTAAAGAAAGATTTGTGTAGGGGTGCAGACCAGTTGGAAAACTTTGCCCAGTGGGTTTTAAAAGACAAGCTCTGGCAGTATAGGACAGAATTCCTCTCCCAGTACAAAACCTGTCACCAAGAAAACATATATATATGTGTGTATATATATATATATATATAATATATATATATTTAATATATTTATATATTTTACATATATATATATATATATATATATCTGCATTTACACCACTGCAATTATAATATCCTCAACATTTTAAATTACTGATGCTATGGAATTTGAGAGGCCAAATCTGGAGAATTAATTCCTAGATGAGGGGCCGAATTTTACCAACTTTAATAGATCAGTATAAAGCATAATAAAATATATTCTTTGCTCTGTAAGGACTTTTCTACTCAATTGGAATTAAAAAAAAAACAGTGAAAGATGACATTTTGTCATTAATGAAACAGACTAAAAATAAGATGATCAGATCTCCTGGGTAGAAAGGTGTAACTTTCATAGTCATCCTTCAGTTTTGACATTAAAACAAAAGAGATTTATCTTCTCAGCAAACAGTACTGTTACATTTTTTTTTCCTATATCCCCTCATCAAATTAAATAAGAAAGACCAGTAACTTTGCAAAAACAATAAAGATTAAAGAAAGGTTATTCCATAAAAAAAGCATTTTGTTTCGTCTACAAAGCAGCATGTACTACTGAATTTCAAGTCCATAACATAACATTTAATAGTACTTGAACAATAGAATATATTCCAATTCTATTACTGTATATTCTCAATTATCTTTATTTTTCTATTCTTTCTTTTTAAACCCAATTATGTTTTTCTGAGCATGTGAATATATAGTACTGTAGGATCCATTAAGCCCTTCATTAGATACAGAGATATTCTACAAATCACTAATCCTCCAAAGACACGTCCTTCTTCAGTCAATAATTCTACTTTGATGAAATGATCTGCAGCAAACACTGCTAAGAAACACTGTAACAACTTAATATGTTCGTTAGTAACAGCATCACTAATGAAAATGTAACTCTGTAGTAAAATATTCAGCCAGAGCATGAAAACACAGCGAAATTTCACACGCCAAAAAATTAAGTGAATAGTTACTGAGCTCACAAAGACTTTGAAGAATCAGTCATCCAGGAGAACAATTATTTGAGTTACTGGCATGAAGAGTTTTGTGGTTATGGAGTAGTGATGTACTGTAATTTTTAAAGAAGCATTCAGAGGTACGTGTGCATATATATACACACAGGCAATACTGCTAACTTCTTGCAACTAATCATATAATCTGTAATTCAGCCAGTTGTATCTATGAGAATTTAATCATTTAAATGGATGTATTCCACCCAGGGCATCTACTTCAGGATGCCATCATTTTCCATGGATCATTTTAGTATTTATATAGATCATTTTAGAAATTTATCAGATTAAGTAACTCCACTGCTTAAGTGAAATGATTAAGCAAATAAATGAGCTGGCAGTAGTTTGGTTGAGGAGTTCTAGCATTTTTAATATATTAGGACACGGAGGAGAAAGCTCCATGCTGTACCACTTACAAGAATAACTTTTCCTGGTTCCTTCATTGCCTCTATTGGTCAGAGGGTCTCTTCTGTCTGCACAAACCATTTGTATCACTTTGCTTCTATGAGATGCCACTGCATCATCCCTACCACCTGGCCACATGTGGGATGGAGGATAGGCAGAGGCACCCTGAGGAGAAGGGGAGATGAGAATAGACAAAGGAGCATCCAGAAAGTGGTTAACAAGAAACAGACTACTGGATGTGTTGCATCCCAGACAGACTGGTCTGGACACTCTTCAAACAGCACATGGTTTTGGCAGAAAATCTGCATACGTGGGTGTGCAGTCTGCATCCCATAAATACCATGCGTCACCAAGTTGGCAAAGGTCTTTGAAACATACAGGATTCAAAATGGCTGGGAGGTTGCTCTATGTACTAGGCCATGCCTTTTGCACCTCTGAAAGCCTGCATCAGAAGCAAAGATATTTTCCTGAAAGTCTCAGTTCATGAATGCTCAGAGGTTCTCTAAGAGCTCGACAGCACAATTCACTAAGGACTGCAGGCATGTGCCCTGGTTCCAACCTGGCCTTGACAGAGCTTCTATCTGTGATCCTTGTCAACAACTCTGCAATATCCCAATGCAGCCCTGCTTCCCCCAACACAGCTGGTCTGCAACAGGAGCAGATAAAGAGTCCTCACTGCCCCAGCCATGCTGAGGAAATAACAAATTTGGTGTTTCCCCAGAGGTTCAAGACTTACACATACAAAGCATCAGCTTGCACAAACTGAAGAAAGTCTTAGAATCTAGAAGGATTCTAACAACTTGCATCAGTTGATAATCTACTGCATAGCATGTCTATAAATAGGTTGCCCCGAAAACAATGCCACCTGTTTATTCTACAGAAACCACAACAGATACAAAGAGCAAAATAACACTACTTGATAGAGCTACAAAACAGTTTTTCAACGTAGTCACCATCATTAGCTGTGCGTTTTTGCCGTCAATAAACAAGAGCCTGCATGCCATGCTCATAAAAATCTGCTCTAGAGGAGGTGACCACTGTTGCTGTCACCACTCATGAAATGCACTACCCACTGCCTCACTGCCCTCACATCCACTGTTTGGTCTCCATAAGCAATCACAAAGCATCACTGAATGTCAGTGGGTGCCATTTTTTCTGCACAGAGGAATTCAGTGGCACTCTTTTGCTTCAAATAAACTTCCACGTCAGACTGCCCCTCTCTGCCATCTGTCACACAGCAACAAAATATAATGGAATATTGGTGGGCAGGTTCAACCTCTACCACCATACCACCAACATCCTCTTCTGACGTTGTGGGCCAACATAATAAAACAGGAGGCATTACTTTTGAAGTGGCCCTTACATATAATTTAAAACAGGACGGGGGGTTTTGTGCTTTTCTTCTATGTGCTCTTCTTCTGTTTGCTTTTACTTATTTAAACATTGCATGCCATTAGCAAATTAAATAGAAATATCTATGTTTCTGTGCCCACCTTTCTGATTTCACACAGTCCTCCCTATCTTCTTCAACAAGAAGACATCCAAACAAGAACCAGTTTATCATAAAAGAAAGGTATCAAGAGCTGAAACATAAGAATTGTAAACAAAAAAAAAGAAGTCCTGTCAGATAGATCCACATTATAGCACAAAGGAATCACAGTTAAATATTAACTATGATTTATAACATGAACAATAATACTCAACTCATAATTCCATGCATATTAATTCTTATGGATTAACATCTTAATTTTTGTTAGTGTTCAGAAGCAGAAGTCTCATATTCCAAGAGATTCCCAAGGGAACAGATGAAATTAGGTAATTGGGCTCCTAACTCTGAGAAAAAGGTGATAAAATCCACCACCCAACCACAAAGAACATCACAGACATCTACAGATTGGTTGGAGAAAAGAAAGCTACACTCTAGTACAAGAGAGAGAACAGCAGAAGCAAGTGAGCAAACATTAAAGAGAGAAACCTTCAAAATCTAATGGTGAAAGCAAATGATAATGAACACAAGCCCAGCAGGAGCATTTCCTGGTTTATTATATTGCATGGAATGCTTAGAACTATGCACCCCTCTAATATGCAAATTCCAAGCAAGCAGACAGACAGAACAGTGATATTAGTGAAGCTTGCGCTGTAATGGGCCTTCAAGGTGAAGAGGTGGCACTTCACAACATGACCAGACAACCTGCCCCAGATCTCTGGGGAACAGTCAATGGTTATGGCCTCCTCCCATAAGAGCAGAAGAGATCAAAGACAAGGGTTGAGAAAGGAAAAAAGAAATAGACAGAAAGAAAATGAAAGTGCAAAACAAAATGTCCACAAACAAACAAACAATTATAATCACTTTGTATATTTGATAAAACAACAAAAGGCAGCTACTTGTGATGAAGTCACATTCAAATAACAAATCTCAAAATTCTGGCAACTTAAATGCAAAATAAGACTCATCAGTAAGGACTATGAAGAACAGTTTTGTATATGCATACCAGCAATAATTGGTTTTTAAATATTATATTAAATAAATTAATGACAGCTCTGTAAGAGAACTTTCATGGCCACCTATAGATAGCAAAAGGCCCATAAGACTCTTTTTTTTACCAAGAGGTACAAGAAAGATCAATGAATGGTTTGGGTTGGAAGGGACCTTTAAGATCACAAACCCCCTGCTATAGGCAAGGACACCTTCCTCTAGGCCAAGTTGCTCACAGCCCCATCCAGGCTGGCCTTGAATGCTCCAGGGAGGGGCACCCACAGCCTTTCTGTCATAAACTGAACTGCCAGAAAATTAGCTGTAAAACAGATCGATAAAAAATTGTATAAAATTGCCAGGACCAGATGGTTGCTCACCCAGGAGATTTAAAAGAGTCCTTCTGTGAAATTGCCTAAGTATTGCCACAATATCCCATTTGCACTATCATTTAAATCTTTCTCATTGCTGGAAACTACAAGAATGGCATCACTAGATAAGTGATTATCTTTGATACACAGAAATGACTTTATTGAAAGAACTGATATCAGACCAAAAAATATAAAGTGTTCTCTTAAGGAGTTATCTAGCATGTGAATAAAAGGCAATTATGGATTTACAAAATGTCTCTGATCAGGAAGCAGGATTGCAGTCACCAAAGCGGTAAGGTTCCATACCAAAAGCTATCTTGAAATAAGAGGAAAGATAAATTAAAGATTAATATAAGGTGTGCTTTAAGACAGAAGGAATACGAATGAAAAGTATGTTAAGTAACCCTGTGCAATTCACAAAAAACTAAAGCTGTGAAGAGTTGTAAGATCTTACAATACTGAGAAGCCGGGCAATAGAACAGCAAATGACATTCAGACCTCAAGTAAAACACATAACCAAAACTAACATTGGCTATCAGCAGCCAATAATGGACTGCAATTTTTTTATTACCATTTAGGAACAGTAGTTCAGATTCCCCATCAAATGCTCCGTAAGTTATTCAGTTTTGGATGGCTGCCCAGAGTACCATAACAATAGTAGGGAGGGTTACAATGAAAGATGATATTTCAGCATGTAACTCTTTATACACATCACATGCTCCCAGCTTGGGTAACTTTGTGAAGTTCTGGTGTCTTTTAGAAATAGAGTAATAGAGAAAGAGTGAATAAATTAATGGAAAAGACTTTCCCTTTAGTAGAACTAAATAGTGTTATTGTTCAGGCTGAGTGTAGTAGGAAAGAAAATAGTGACCGAAAATTCTGTAAAATCATGAATGATCTAGAGAAGTAAACAGTAAAAGAAGTCTAGAATGATATACGAAACATCAGTAAAATAAAACAGCAAGCAGAACCTTGAAACAAAATCATTGGGTTTGGAGAAAATACATTTTTGAATACAGTAACGCCTTACGCAACATACATTAAAAGCTTAAAAAAGGGCCCAATCTCATGGACAGGCTCACTGATTAAAATTCAGCATCTATTAGAAGTCACAAATATGAGATGCGACTTCAGTTTAAGAAGCCTTTATACTGAGGAAAAGTTAAGAGGACATACAAGAAAGCAATCGTTTTTGTAGTTGTGGTCAGAAACCTCTTCCTCACACAACCTTTACTGAACACTGTCACATACGAAGTGTGAACAATTGATCAAGGTGCCAAGTTTCATGTTCTTAAAGACTACTGCAATAGGGTGTCTGTCCCCAGCTCAGAAAAGCTTCATGAAATCTATTCTTGGATGCATCAACATCTGTCTGAAGCAACTCCAGATTTGCTAACATTTACCTACAGCAGTTCAAGGAGAACAAAATTCCAGATGCCTGGAAATGACATTTCTATATGGGGACAGGGAGGAAACACAAAACTGTAACCATTAGACTAGTGAAGAAGGCATATATATTATCTATCTTGTCTTTAATAATGATTACTGACATTTCTTTTCTACGGATTCCAAGCTAAGGATACAGACTAGATAATAATCTCATCAGCTCAACAAAGGTCTTACCACTCAGAGTAAATACATAGTCCGACCAGGAGAATGGAGAATGCACACTCTTATCAAAGTAATTCCCTTGGTATCATAAGTAAAACACTGCTCAATTCTTCTTTTAATAGGTAGTTCTTCCAATACCATTACTGAAACACAACACAGCTCAAGCTAGCCAGAGCTCTGACATACAGGAGAGATGAAAGTCGTGAGGGAATCCTGACTTATACTACAGCATTTCAGTAAATATGTAGACTCTCTACAGAAAGCCCAGTTAATGATTGTGAGGATACTAAGGGTATAGAAAACAGGTCTCATGAGAAAACATCAAATAGAACAGGATTCGTACCCACCAGACACAGTCCACAAAAAAATGCAAGCTTTAGGAACTTTTTTCCAGGACTAAGGACACAACTGGAGTATGTATCCAGAAGTGAACAGCAGAAATGCTGTCAGTGGCTGATCTGCTCTAAACACCTTCACACATCAGTGGGAAGCAACTTAGGCTGATCCTGCGCAAAGACAGGACGGTCGTACAGCCCTGTCCATTGCCATCTCTATTACTCAAGATTTAATAGCTAATATACAACTCTATAAGAAACAAGTTCTCAACATCTGTGTCTGATACCATGATACCACAACAACTGAAGCGAGACATGCAATACAGACTCAGACAGAAATTTATGCACACACTGGAAGGGGTCAGGGAGGCAAAATCACATACCCACTTCCTCCATCTAAATCAAGTTATCTTAATATTATGCCTTGGAAATAGTAAATGTAGAAGTTAACTTAGAAGTCTTACTGTCTTTAGCCATCTGTTAATATGACACTTCAAATTAAAATGTAAATAAATAAATAAATAAATAAATCCATACATGTGAGCTATTCTGTTCTTTGTATTAAATATATATATATTCATTAGCAGGTTAACAAAAACACTACCAGGGAAAAATGAGCAACTTTCTCAACTATTTATGCTGCAAACAGGGACACTATACAGAAGTTTATCTACATTACTTTAAAAATCAGAGTAAAATTCTATCCCCAGACCACAGAGAAATCAATCCATGCCAGTGTTGTGAATAATTAAACAAATGATTATCTTTAATAATGAATGACAGATAGATACAGATCTCTAGATTTGAATTGTTCACTTAAGGTCTAAGACAATTAATGAGAGCTGAACTTTTAACATTTTAGAATAATGGAACTTTAATAATCTACTATACTTAGACCTTTTTTTAAAAAATAGATTAAAGAGGCTTCTCATTGTTTTAAGTTATAAAACACTGAGTATTTCAGAAGAGAAAAAAAAACCTTTTCTCTGTAGGACACAAATAACATCACATAGTGATATACATGTAAGGGGAGGAGAAAAAGAAGAAAAGAAATGACTACAGAAATTTATAATTAAGTGTAAGTCATCAATGTATACAAAGCTACCACTGGAACTAGTGGTATTTTATTTAGTTATGCTTCAGTAATTTTTCTCAAAACGCAACAAACACTTATAAATGCCCCAGCTTTGTGTTCAAGCAGAATTTATCAAAATTACAAACACTGACTGAACAAAGTCAGACCACTACTCTGGACAGCTTACCATCAACCATTCTGGTTCACAGAACATGGTAGAAGACAGAGAAATTAACTATATTTAACAAACTGATTACCTTACTATTGAAAACATATTTTCCATGCCTCTATTCAATTAAAACTACTACTGTAGTCTCATACCTCAAAAAATGCTTGAAATGCATTTATACAAAAAAAACCCAACAACTCATGTCATAGTGAGAATAATTTGTTGACGTAGTCTCCCTAGATTTTAGCAAAGCCTTTGTCACTGTCTCCCACAGCATTCTCCTGGAGAAGCTGGCAATATTGGTGGTAGGGGAGGGTCAGATAAGGTGACCTTAGAGGTTTTTTCCCAACCTTAATGATTCTATGATTCTAATTGTTTAATAATTTTGTTGCAATGTTTTCAATGAATCAGGATGTTCACATCCTGTTGCCCTTTCAGGGATATTGCTCACAGCAGTGATTAAACAGCCAGAGCAAGGGATACTCATAAAAACTGCTCCTGCCCTACCACCATAAATACTATTTTATAGTATGCCAGGGAAAGCATGAATCAAACTATCACAGTATTTAAACTGTGCATTTTCATACCACAGGAGAATTCAAGTGAAGAGCTGCTGCCACCGCAGACAATGCATAACTGTCTGAAATAGGTGAGTAATAGTGAAGAAGTAACTGTTCAATGACTATCCCTTTGAACTGCTTCCACTGGATGCAATGAATTACTTTCCTAGAACTGAGCAAGACCACAGACTTGAAGCATCACTGCCTTTGCCAGTAAAGTGAGAGAGATGGCTCTAGCTTCAAAGGATGTTTCACCACTGGTCACAGGCCATGATATATTATAAAATAATACTCTTAATGGAAGAAGCTGGCTTGGGAATAATCCAACAGCTCTGCAGACAGCATTTTGCTTTCCTGCTCTGACAGAGATTAAAGAATCAAAGTCTGGTAGAGGAGGAGGGAAGTGTCATTATATCCTGTATTTTAGCCCAGAGCTGAAATAAACATAGAAGGTTTTTTTTTTTCCTCAACAAAACGATAAGAACCACCACTTTGCTAAAAAGGAACAAACAAACATCTTCAATATCAAAACTATAAATGGGAGTATTCTGTCCCACACCCTTTCATAAAGTTCCAATAAGCATTTATAGCGAGCATTGTCACTATTTTTGCATGCATTTCCAGTTTTTTTTTCTTTCATGGAAACAGTAGCATGGTGGTCACTGAGTATTTCATTTCAGCTACAGGCATTAAAATAGTATTTCTATTTGATAAGCAGCTCAGGAGTCCCAGTATCACTACTTATATTGCTATCTTAAGAGGAGATTGCTGTTTAATACATTCTTTGCAGTGATATATACAGGTTTCTATGCAGTCAAGATTTTATGGTGTTAATAAGGGACTAGGCTTATGGTACAAGGTGGAACAAGATTCAATAAACACGTTTTAATATGACAAGTAAAATAAGCAAGAGAACTGGGGAACAACAGTTGCAGAAATTCACAGCATTATTTACCAAAAAATCCATAACCAAACAGGAAAAAAACTGCACAATTATTTAAAGCGTTCTGTAATCTGAAAAGGGATATGACTTTGAATAGTTTGATGGGTTTTTTCCTACATTAGTAGTAGAAATAGTACTTTCAGAGAGCCTACAAAATCCAGTGAGGATCAGGGATTTACCACTGGAGCCATACAAACCAGAGCAGTAACAAGGCACTGGGGGGGTGGCAGTTACCAGAGCAGTAACAAGGCAAAATGAGAAGAGGAAACGGCAGAAGTAGAGAAAGATGAAATGAACAAGCTTCTCTTTGCCGTGCTCTAGAGCCCCACATCATCATCCCC
This sequence comes from Tympanuchus pallidicinctus, assembly GCF_026119805.1. NCBI lineage: Eukaryota > Metazoa > Chordata > Aves > Galliformes > Phasianidae > Tympanuchus > Tympanuchus pallidicinctus. Next base: position 25,771,662 of record NW_026294802.1, read on the forward strand.
ACAGCATTCACATGAACGAGAGCACAATTCAACAGCAGCTTTCAGGACTAACAGCCAGCGAGGTTACAGGGATGGTTGGAGGTCTGAGCAGGGCACAGGTGTGCCAGAAAGTCTTCAGAAGCCACTGAGCATTTTCACAGCTCTGCTCTGCTTTACACAGAGGCAGTGAGGAGTGAATGGCAGGCAGCAGTTCTTGTGGGAGCAGGGCTGTGGAGCTACGGCAGCACAGCTGGGTCAGAGCTGTTGTCCTCTCAGCATATTTATGGCATTACCATCATGGAAGCAAATACATGTTTTGCAAATCATGGAAAAAGTAGTTTTTAATTCACAGCAGTCCTCAATAAAGGTGGTAAGAGGAAAACATTCCATGAGTTCAAGAAATATGGGAGTAGAAAGAGGGACCAACAAGTCCCTTTTATATTACATATTTACAGCTTCATCATGGATTATGTTTTCCAGTAACTGCAGGAAAGCTGAGTTAGGGATTTGCTGCCATTATCATTTTCCCTTGATAAGTATGCATTTGTTTCTTTAAGTAGACAAAGAGAGAATGAGCAGAGCACAGGTACATATTCAGAGACATATTCAGACACTTTCGCATGGCACGCTGGTGAGTCAGATAAACACATGGAAAGAGGATCTCAGCTATGATACATACATATTTAATAGGAAAAGATCAATCACAAAACTGCTATACAAGCTTGAAACCCAGTTCTTATCCACACAAATGCATGCAACACAGTTTTGCCAGGTTCTCACCTCTGCAAGCCCAAGTTAGCCAAGTATTTAACATAGATCTTTTTCTCTGAAACACTGTGATAAGAGAGCCAACTCTGCAGCAAGCCTCAGGTCTTAGAAGTGTTTCTCACACGATTATTAAAATGGTTAATGAAATTTCATTGCTATGTAGATGTATTTACATAAAGCAATTCTGAGTTGAAAGGATCTCTAAGCTGCCCAGGCACTACAGTGTAAGCTGCTGATCTTGGCCAATAGCTTTCTCAAGTGGTTTATACAGACAGACTATTCCACACAGGTTTCATTAGGCACTGTGTGATTATCGGTTTCACTCATGAAAAAAGCAAGCCCTCTACATTTACAAGGAGAGGGATGGTTCACTGATTTAGAGCCTAAAGCAGAACCAGTCTGTAACCTCTAGAAAAGACATCTCTCCCACTGGCGTGCCCTGAGTCAGTTCATTTATGTCAGCGGAGATTTTGGGCTGCATCAGGAGGCAGCACAGATCTACAGGGGATTTGTAGCGTGAAACAGCCAGTGTTAAGGACATGACATCCACAGCATAAACACAGTGTGGGAAATAACTATTTCTAAATAGTAACTCCATAAAGTGTTGGAGCACTTCACCTGGTTTAGTTTCATCCTGGAGAGAGTGGTGCAATATCGCTTTATGGACCAAAAATGGAAATACGGACTTCAAATATGTAAAATATGTACCCATAACCCAAGCTCAAACACTAACAAGACATATGCTAAGTAAGCTGCCAGCCAAAAGACTGTCAACACAGGTCCCATTATCAAAATGCCTACCTCCTGCTCTTTGCACTACACGACGCATCAGGTAATTTAATTAAGGAATAGAAGAGCCTATCAACTGCACATTCAAGTCCAGGCAAGGGTCATGAAACCAATGTCCTGGTTCAAGTGAGCTTATAAGCCATTCCAAACATGCCAGCCTATGACTTAATTGCTTGTTGAGGCTAAGAAGAAGGGCACATATGCGTTTGGGAAGAAAATGACAGTAGGAAGATAAGAACTGCATAGATAAGAGTCTGTGGCACACCTCACCCCCTTCTGTGTCACCCTGAATTTCAGTTCATCCTAATCTGAATGTGTTGCTATCTATATGGTACAATCTATATACCACCTGTCATGACTACAAATGCACAAAAAGACAGGGGGACAGATTCCCAAGCATGAGTTGTCTTTTCACACCAAGACAGCAAGAAAAGGCTCTTCTGCCAAACTCCACCAGCCAAAACCCTCTTCTCGGAGACTTCCTGCTAGCATACATCTGTCAATGCCTACTCTTGGTGCCATCTTTTTCTGCCCTGCATTGCAAGCAACATGCTTAGAGTGAAGAAAGAATACATTTGTTCTCCACTCCATGAAATAAACTTGTTACTGGAAGATCCTACTCCGGGGACCTTGAGCTATGTGAAGAGATAAAGTTGCAATAAATTCCCACTGTCTAAAACCTGGCTCTTGTCAGAGAAAAGCTGTATTTGCAGTATCCCTCACTCAGAAGTGGTAATTTCAGCCACTGTGGATACTGGTTGATGTGCCATCTGGCTCCAAGGGACAACGCCTCCAACCTGAAACATTTTCTGCCATCTAAAGGGTTTCAAAGAGATGGGGAAATAGGGGTTGGTCACAGCTGTTCCAATTACAATAAAGCAGATAGGGTTTCAAGGGCAAAATGAATTTCTTTGCCCTCTCACAGTTTTCTGGGTTGCAGCCTACCTCCTGTAGCACAAAGAGTATGAGAAATTTTAGCTTTCTTGTTATGTACAAAATTCCACCGAACATCTTGAAAAACTGTGAAAAATGCACAGTTAAATACTGATGCTTGAATGCCATCAACAAGATGCTATTTTTGAGAGCATGTGTGACATAATTCTTCCATGCAATGCTGAATTTTAATGCTGCCTTCTACACAGATTGATTGTATTTATTTATTTTTTTTTAATCTGAGAAAATAGAGATAGTATTTTTGGTGAATCACCTCACAGAATTTTCTTCATGATTCATCTGGGCTCCAATGTTTATATATAACTAACTCATTTTAGTTTTATCCTGATATAATGACTGAGTGGGGGAAAAAAGTAATGGAAAGCTTAAGGCGTGCAGGTCCAGCTGTATTCCAAGATGGCTAAAAACAGTCATATGGATAGCTGTAATGCAACCAAAACCAGTGGAAATTTATGATTAATACTCTCTTACGGGTAGTGGTGCAGAAGTGGTTTATTTAATGAAGTTAGCAGGCTTCAGCTGAAGAAGTACACAGAGGAGTAATTGTGATGTTGTGCAAGCACACACCATGCAGTCCAATACACAAAAGAGATGGCCTATTAAAAAAAAAAAAAAAAAACTTCATTCCATTTTCAGTGGTCATAAATAAGGCACAAATTAAATGTGCATTCTATCCCTTATGAGGCCTGCATGCACCACTAACCCATAGAGGTCTCAGACATTCTGAGCAGGATCATAGCTGATTCATATCGAGATCAGACTGGGAAGTTGTCCTCCCCATAGTCCTTCCTTGGTACCTCACTCAACAGGTAAAATCACTATCCCACATGATCAGTATCACTGACCCAATAGGAAAAGTGTGACAAAGAAGTTTTTATTTTAAATTACAAAAAAAAAAAATTAGTAATTCCCCTACCATTTCTGTGCAGTTTTTTAGTTTGTTTGTTTTTTTTTTTTCCTCCTTATTTGATGGCTCTCTGCTGAAGTATCAAAAGCAAAACAGAACAGAACTTGGGCAGAAAAGAGCAGAGTTTTTGTATTCATGAATTGACAAAGCATATTCCAGACCCTAAAAACAATCTTGACAACTAAATTATCTGTAGCAATAAAGCTTGAAGAGGTTAAAAGACTGAAATTGAATTCTGTATAAAAAAAAACAACAGAAGTATGCTCCACTATTGTCTTCAGTTAAACAACTATAGGGAACAGTGACTACACAACATGGATACTGAATTAATTGGACAACAGCACCATAATGGAGGGTCACTTAATTAATCAAATATTTGTCACACGGCTGGTCTGTGCTTCTAATCACAGCCTTTGCCAACAAAGATATGTGAAAGGTGTGATCCCTAGACCACCCTCGTCCTTTCACATTTAGGGCTAAGCATTAATCAGCACAGGTGACAGAACTGCTCTAATCTGCAACCAAGGGAGGACTGGCCGTGACAGAGCGAAGACAAACAATAATTAGCATCCTTATGAAGGCAAAAAAATTTAAGAGTGCATCAGTAAAATCATGAACAATAACCTTTATTTTTGAAATTAGATGTTAGGAAAAAAAAATGAAGGAGTAGAGCTTTCTCTTAAGGAGAATCATATCTTTGTAGGTACCTTGAGGAAAAAAAAAAGGAAAAGTAAACAAAAAATCATACTTCATGAGAGACTCAGAAAAAAGACGCACATGGGAAATAGATGACGTGAATCTAAAGTGAAGGAAGTCAGCTACAAGAAAGAGAGCAATCTGCAGAAATCAGACTTTTGAAAACAAAGTCCTAGAAAGAAGATCTTTAAATATCCTGGCCTGGTTTCCAAAGAGTCCTTCAGAAAGGTGAGGATGGAAAAAAAACAGCTAGTACTTTCTTAAATGAGAAACACTGAACCTTACGCAAGGAATACATCTGTTTGCTTCCCTTATCGTATGATAATTGATGTATTGTCATCACACTTTTTTCCAGATTCAGTTCTTGATCTACTTAGGAATTTGGAGAAACGAGCAAAGGTCACAGGACGTCACTGATGAAGCCACCAATTCAGACCAAGGGAAAGCTAATGAGACAAGTTATTGCAGCTATCTCTGCACACAACCTTACTTTTGGTTTGGGTAAGGACTTGAGTTTGCTCAGGTCACAACAAAATGTGTTATACCAGATGCAATTGCCCTTCACTGACTGCCGGGTAAACACACATTATTTCACTTCAGACTGCTGCTGGTTTTCTTGGTTGACCTAGACCAAAAGTACATTACATGTTGAGTAAGACAGTCAAAATTATGCTCAATTTGAATCCTACAGAATTAGTTTATCAGTTCCCAGAGGTGTTTTGAACTCCTCACATAAGATTTTATGACTTCTATAAGGAAACCTTATTATTCTACTTGTTCAGTCTTTCCCTTGCCAAATGTTGGTCAATAACAAACAAATTTCAGGTTTTATTACTGTAATATATAGGGGAAATTTGAAATCCCCTTTGCTAGCCTTGTAGTTCTAATTATGTCAGTATTAAAAAAAAAAATTTTCCTCTCTCTTAACTAAGCTGGTTTCAGTTATTTGATTGTGGACATACAACCAAAGATCCTGAGTTGGCAAGTTTGCAGATTCTATTGTTGCAATTTTACATCACAGTCAAATGTCATCACTGCCAAGCAATTGCCTTTCTATAAAATAGAACCAGCAGACCAAAGTTTTGTTCACATTATTGCTTTAGAATAATAGAAATGAGAGATCAAGCATTCCACATGTTTATGAAGCTATTGGGATTCTGCTGTTTCTTTGATCTTTATAATGTGACTGTCCGAAAAATTAGGAACATAATGATTCACAGCTATCCAGCATTATATGCCATCTAGTCTAGGAAAGCATAGCATGCTATGTTTTTCATTGAGAAGTCATGGAGTGATTAAGCAACCATTCCTAGGTCAATTTGTAGTTACATGCACCATTCTAAAAAAGACTATGTAAAAATAAGTCAGTTTTCAGCATAAATTATTCTGTAGAAACACTTCAAAATAATGCAAACTGCTGCAGGGATCATTTGAAATGAAATCAGATAGTACAGGAAATCTGCTCATGGTGCATGTGTGAATGAAAAGAGCGAATGAATGCCTGTATACAAATTACTCCTAGCAAGCCACTTTCAGCTCAAATACCAAGCTAAGTATTCTCAGGCTACATATTCACACCCATATATAGGTTTTCTAGCCATGACATTATGTAGAAAATAACAAAGACCAGCATAAAATTGAACAAGCTTATTAGAGGTTTGTAGTCAAACAGAAGTGCTGTTGTATAAGAATACTTGCAAATTAACAACTAATGCCATCAAAATTCCAATTTGTTATCAGAAGCAAGGTAATTGCTCTGACTGGGATTTATCCACAATTAAAACATCTGTATTTAGGAGTCCCTGAAAAGCATTCAAGCTCTCTTTGTAGTCACTAGTCAAGGCAACAAACTTAAATGCTTACCTCAGGGAAAACTGAATCACTCTCTAAGAGCCAGTAGCCTATCCTGACATGGAATTCAGTTCAGCTGTCTTTACATAGGTGTTGGCTGACATTTAAAAGCCCAAAGGATCACAGATAACTACAACTTAATGAACTTTTCCTAGATCTTCGCTTATCACAATGGGAATTAGACGTATGTATTTCATACATAAAATAAATGCTTAATTTAGGTACCATTCTCAAACTGCAGTAATTCTTCAGATACCAAAATTTGATGCATCATCTTTTGAGTCTGGAACATAAGGAAAAGGGAAAAGAAGCATGGGCATCCAGTGTTTAAAAAACAACGCTCTTTAGAAGCTTATCCTTTTTCTCCCACCTTTCCTTCTGGCCAGCATCCATCAATTTACACCAGCTGCTAAGTAGGAGAATAATGATAAATTGCACTGAAATTCTGGGAAAATGCAAAGCTACTTCACGTGCAAACAATAGAAAATTAGAGCCCTAACTACCACAAATTTAAATAACAAAGGTTTAGCTGGTACTGTGAAAAATGCTATTTTTCAACTTGAAGACTTGGAGGGTTTGAAGAAGGGAGTGGAAAACACTGTTGCAGTGTATTTACCATGCATTGTTCATAAGCATGCCTAGGAGCTTTACACTTCATAATCCAGTCAGAAAATGCTGATAAATCTTAAATAAAAATAGCCCAGGGTGTAATGATTCTCAAGCTCCATGTAGTTCAAGGTTTACTTCCAAGAGATTATTTCAGCCTCCTCTCAACAAAGTTTCTGTAGTTGTGGTGTAGAATAAAAAACTATTTTGCCCTTTGAGAAAATCTTAGCTACAAACCTGAATTTAAGTAAGAAAAGGTACCTACAATCTACCACTAACACTTTAATCTTGTGTTTAATTCTTATCCTATTACCATGTAAATTTTGTTATTAGCTTCATTTGCAGTTTAATTTAGATAACTGGTTTATGGATATATCTTGTCTCTCAATACTAATGAGATGGAGGATTTTGTATTACATTCCAACAAGCTTTATTTCTGCCTTAAACATCATTTTTTTCCTTTTATTTTTCTAAATTATTTGCAGCAACTTCGGGGGGAAGTGAACTAGAGATTTGCCGAATTTCTGTAGTGCACGTAACACCGGCAGTGACTGCACTGCTGATAACCAACCAGGAACAGCCACTGAAACCCTTCTGTGGCTTTTTACCAAGGGATCTTGTCAACAATAGAATACCTGTTTGAAGAGTATCACAGGTAAGGAAGAAAGGAAAGGCCAGGCTGTGGCTCAGAAAGGCAATCGTCTCTGTAGATGCCACTACTCTCCTCTTCAAAGTCACATGCACCCAGGGAACTCCAGGTCCAAGAGTCCTTCAGGCAAGTAGGGCCGTGGGATCTCACAGTCCCTTACTCATGACTCTTTTAATCATACACACTGCAGAAAATGCAAGACTACCACAGGGATGCCACTGTCTCCCTAGATTTTTTCCTGAGTTTCTCCCAAAAGAAAGGCTGAATATGGTGAGATAAAGCTATAGTTACATAACTGTATTTTTATATGTCTCTGTTCAAGATACATTTAGATGTTGTACTGAAGGACATCATTTAGTGGGAAACACTGTTGATAGGTGGACAGTTGGACTGGATTATTTTGGAGGTTTTTTCCAACCTCAGTCATTCTATCACTCAACTATTTTATGATTCTTAAACAGCAGAAATTTTTCTTTCTCCTTCACCATTTGGATAACAAATGTTGTGAAGAAGTGAAGGGAAATGTGAACATCATTTTGCCAAAAGTTTTATACTTCATAAATACTTATGTTCAAAAATTTCTGCTAAAATTGCAAGATAGAAGTTGAACACTTTGTAAAGGCAAACGTAATGTGAGTCGCTATTAACTTTACTGACAAAATGATGACAAATATAATTGCAGCAAAATTGAGGAACAAATTTAAAAAAGAACATTCATCACCAATACTCATTCAACCTTTGAAAAAAGTTATCTTCATTTTTTTGGAATGATGAAAATAGAAATTCTGTGCAACTGAAACCTGCAGCACAAGAGGAATACGGCCCCTCTATCTGAGCTGTTCTATTTCAGGTGATCGCTCTGACCTTCCTGGAGAATCACTGACACGTCAGTGACCTGCAACAAAGCTCTGAAATTCAATGGGCAGGCTGACTCCACTGCACTCTGGCACAGCTGAGAAAGAAATCCCCAGAAGTAATATTAAGAAAAAGAGAAATAACTATTTCTGCATTCAGGACAGGGTTAACAGCACCCAAATAAGAAGCAAAGGTGAACACATTAAGGTTCTCACCAAACCACTTGCTAGAAGCCTCCTGTTATCACTTGGTATGGATGGGTAAGACTACAATCATTAACCCACAGCTTTACCAGGAGAGGATTGCACGTACAGTCCTCACTCATCACGTACCCTTGCAGTGAGCCCTTACAAAAGCACATCTTTTCAACTGCTTTAGCATAGAGAAGAGAAGGCTATGCAGGTTTCCTTGACACTGTTTCAGGCTAAGAAAGAGCCTGCAACTAAAGAGCAAAACCACTGCCATTACTGTCAGTTTACTCTTGGCAGTAGATACCATAGATGAAATAGCAGAGAGCCACAACTGTAATCCTGAAATTGTAGCTTTGAAATCCTCTGGTCAGGAAAGTGAAATCGAAATTCTCACCTGTTTCTCTAGCTTAAAAAAAATAAAATAAAATAAAAACCAGAATAATAAACAAAGGTATGTTACAAAGACAAGCATTTGATTTTAATAAGCATCTATTAATGTCATAGTTTTAACTTCTACAGTTCTTACATTAAGAAAAAAAGGAATAAATTCATTGCAATACCAAGTCCAGCTATTTCTGACAAGGCTTAAGATCTATCAGTTTCAGCACCCTGCCTCCAGCAGTGCTCAAAGCTTAGAGACCTAAGCAGCAAACACGTGCCGAGCAGTTGACTCCTTGGGAGCCTTACAGCTCCTTCATTCCTACAACACTGCTTTGGTCCCTTTCAAATCTTCCATAGTTCTGGAATCTAACTTACCATCTGGCAGCAAAATCTATATTGTATTATGTAGAAAAGGCTTGTCTTTTGCTTGAAGTTTTACTGCTTCCAAGCATTTCCCTGTTTCTTGCAATTAGTGAAATCCCCGTTCCTTATTTACATTCCCCAAGGTAGCATGTGAGCAGAGACAATTGCTAGATCCACTTCATCACAATATCCAGGCTGTGTTTGCCAAAATAGTTTTCTCCTGAGGCCACAAAAAGGAAGCAAAGCATGATTTGTCAGCAGATTTCTCAGTTCTTGCTGATGACCAAATCCATGGTGCCCACAGACATCCCCACATCTACTCACAGCTCCTCACCCCCTAACACTTCTAATTATTTTTTATTTTTAGGTTGATTACTATGCATTTAAGTTCAGAGACTCTTTTATTTTCCATTTCTAGCTCTCTGAACGCATGCAACTCCCCTAAACCCTTGTAACCATACTTTTGTATTCTCTCCTGCCAACCAGGCACAAATAATGGGACAGAGGTCAATCAGGATTTAGAGACAGTGCTCTTAGTTTCTGTCCCTTGGCTGTCAGAAGAAGCAAATCAAAAAAGGTCTCCTTCAGCCTTCATTGCCCCGGCATCAAAACTGCTTCATGATACTGAAATGTTAAGTAATTTTCTGAGCACTAACAAGCTCGACTGGGTTCAGAAGGAATAACTGAAACTGCCATTCTGAAGAAACTGGAAGTTTGAGAGTTCATGCTCAGCATTTCAGCAACAGAATAGAAACAAAAACAAGTGAAAATGATGTTTTAGAATGAAGCATGCCTTTTTAAAATGAAAAAAAGAACAGTAATTCAAAACATTTCATTTAGAATGTTATTTCCTATTACATGGGACAATTAGAAGAGTTGAAAGCCAAATACAATGTTTTGATTTCATTAAAACAAAGCTTCAATGAAGCTGAAGTAATGTTTTTCAAAAAAACAAAAAAAAACAAACAAAAAAAAACAACAGTTTTATGGACAAATTAATATTTGTTTTCATCTTCATTCAAAAGAGGAAAATTCAGTGTTGGCATTTCATTCAAAACAGACATGCCAAGTTTCAGCCAGCTGTAATATACAGCAGTTGTGGAAACAGATTCCAGAGGTTCATAAACAGATTCCAGCCATTATTACAAATGACAACCACCATCACCACCCCCCAGAAAAACACTCACAAAATGGTGAAAATATGTCGTTGAACAAAACATTCAGAAAACGTTTCTGTCAAAGAACAGATAGGCTTAAGCTTCTCAGAGTCATAACCATGGACGCCTAACATGGGCAAAGCAAAGCACTTTCATATGCATGTTCTGAGAAAGAGCAGAGCTGCTTTTATTGTATAAACCTCTCTTCAAGATAATTTGAGACCTGTAAGAGTAATGGAAGACTTCCTCCCCAAAAGCTGAATATTCAGTAGAGTTTGAAGCAACTTAACATGTGGTAGCACCACATAACAGTCTTACAATAGGAAGTGCTGGAAAGTAGGTATGTCTGTGTACAATGCCTAAAGTCTCCTGCCTTGGTACCACATAACAGCTGCTAATTTACACAGACACAACATAAATCTTTTCAGGAAAGACATGCTTGCACACCTTGCTGTACAAAACACATTCACGTATCCTTCCTGGGATTTTGATCTTAAAAGGCCTGAGTTCTTTCTATCACAGCCTAACTAGAACTTAAACACTGCACCCAGATTGATTAAAAATAAATAAATAAAGCAGCTTTTTTAGTCAGCTCAGTGATCACTTCCACAGCTCTTCGATTCTGAAATTGTTCTGAAAATTGTTCAAGTGATTTTTGTTCTTCAGAGCGTAAATTTTCTGATGGATAGAGACACTAACTCATAAGGAAAAATAAGCTTTGTGTAAAATGCTGGTGGTAAGCCCAGAAACTGTTCCCAAAGCCCAAACAGCAACCAAACAGAGGGATCTCCAATAAAAGTGAGAGCTATCAGGTCTCAAAGAGGGACAACTTCTATCTGGCACTGTTCCATCATCAGAATTTCCATGGAGTGTTTCTCAACACAGGCCAGGGCATCCCTGCCTTTTACTCCCAGTTGTAGCAACTCCATGCAGCACAGCCAGTACTTTTGGCCAGCTGCCTCCACGTGAGTTACCTGCTCAGAGTGAGAGAGGCCATCAGGTGAAGCAGAGATTGTGGATCACGTTGGGATTGCTACAAAATTGCCACAGTAGTAGAGAACTGGCTCAACTAATTCCACCAGCAGCCTCTCTTCAGATGAGCATCCTAAAAGCCATTTGAATTTTGTCTGTGGATGACTTTCATTTAGCAGTAACTCTGACATACTAAAATAAAGCATCAATACAGATGATCTCCCTGGACCCATCCACCTGAGGGCTCAGGGACTTGCAGAAGCAAACCGAGATTTCCCTCAGGGACCTTAAATCTCCAAAGGTATTTTCATCTCAGTTTTTCATGCACTCTCATGGGCAATAAAGATGGCACTGGGAAATATCAAACAAGGAATATCTCCTAGGAGGAAGAAATAAGACTGCCCTTATACTTTTGGTCTCTAACACTGAAGGTAACACTTCAGGTTTTTTCCATTTTATTTCTCTCTTTCTACATAAATGGTATTTTTTTTTTCCTCTAAGTGTTTATCTCTTTAACAGCCCCATGAACATTCACTACAGATTTTAAACAATCCGAAGTATCTTTCTTTTGATCCAGCAGAGGCACAAGTAAAGAAAAAACATCACAGTGCCAAGTTTGAGGAGTGTTCAGGCTAACAAGGTTTGTACCAACAAAAGAAACTTTAAGCAATTGAAAAAAAAAAAACAAAAATAAATATATTTTTCACACTGGAGCGTGCACAGATATTAAGCGAAAACAGAACAAAACAAAACAACAAAAAAAGGAGAATATAACTAAAATGTGCTACAGTGAAAAACATCCTTTTATTCCACTTGCACTCTAGCAGAATAAAAGGCAACTTTCTGCTAACTTTACAACACACGAAGCGCAACCAATGTTCTTTCAGTGTTAGTTTATCTCCTGGAAGAATAAAGCTTAATAAAAATACCAATAATCGCATGAGCAATAATGTAGAGTGAAATCCAAGTGAAGTTCCTGATCATGCCTGCATTCCATTTGGCAACGAGCACACAGCTTCACACTGTTAACTAGACTACAAACATTTCTCACAGTAAGAAGCAGAGCTTTCCAGGAACAACTTCATACTTCTACATGTTGTTATTCTGCAGCCAGCTGCCTACAGCCCTTTACTTCCCACTTTTGCACTTACCATCCCACAAGTCCCATACTCCCTGAGAGTTTTGGTGACAAGCAGAGCACAAGCCTCCTCTTGCAGCTGCTGCTGGCTGCCAGAGCAACACCTCCTGCCATCACAGCAGCCTCCTGAGAGGTTGGGCTTAGCATAGGGATTTACAGCTGAAACCTATCAGACAGCATGCCTTGTTAAAAGTACATGACAGGAGCACTTGGTAAGCTACATTAACTGCCTTCATCAGCTTCCTCTTGTGCCTGGATCTAGATGATCACATCACCAACCAGCTACACACACACACACACAGAGCAGAACAAAATCAGCTTTCAGTGTTGCAGGATCAACATAAAACAGATGTTAGATCTGGGCAAATATGGGTCTGGGAGTAGGCAAAGTAACATAAGTAGAACAGCAGTCAGCACCACTCAAATTATCCATCACCTGTAATTATGAAAATACAGGCAGCCTAAAATACTCCTGAAATTGCATTTAAAAAAATACTACCAACAATAATTTCAAGATCTCATGGTTTAAGGAAAAAAAATAATTACAAAAGCATCGCAGGGCAACTGACTAAATGACCTTCTAAAGGTCCCTTCCAACTCCAAAGATTCTATACAACTAATATTGCTAAGATTGCTAAGATTGCTAAAAGCCCAGATACTAAAATGCCAGGAAAAAAAAATAAAAATAGTTTGTTGTTCTTTTTACAGCTTGGAATTTTTTACTCGTCCCTGTGGTTTCTGCAACCTTTACTGGTTTTTGCTGTTCTTTTACCACCAACAGCACTCACCAGACAGTGATCTTACAAAGTTCCTCCTGTACAGACAAGAAATAAAATGAAATGCAAAGTAACTTACCTAACATTCTACTTATCTGTATATCCACAAGGTGAGACTTTCAATTCAGGGTATCCTTTGGCAGGCAGCAGCCTAGGTAACAGGTGACTCACACACCAAAAGCTCTCTGATTGCCAACCCTACCAGGCAGCCTATCATCTAAAGAGACCAAAGTGAATTATCCTTAAGGTTTCTGGGATGGTTATGTTTGACCTATAGTTTCAAAGCCACATCTATTAAGCAACCAATTTCTGCTAGGTCATCTCGTAGTTGTTGAAGACCTTTCCACCTTATTTCCTTCCTTTGAAGTATATTCCTTATGCCAGCATACACAGTTATTGTTAAAGGGATACTGTTTTCTGGCTTGCTACCTTAAAGCAGGATATAAAGGACCAGGGTTGTCAGTTTAATTCAATTCAAAACTTCAACCTGTCAGATTTCAGAGTACTACTGCTGCACCTTGAAGGTGCATTGGCACAGCGTCTGCAGTCATCTCTGACAATGTAAAGAAGCAGAAAAAAAGGACTGTTACCTTAAAGGTGCAGCACTTTCTTTTCCATGCTCAAATGAAGCTTTCTTATTCTATTTTTTTTATGCTGCAGTTGGTATGTATTGGGTCCTGGGTTATATAATGTCAAAATGCCTTCTTTTTCCTCAATAGACATCTGAGTTACGATGGAAACTCTCTTATTCCTGAAGCCTTTATTTTTCAATCAAAAGAACTCGACTGTGCAAATTTGCTGGAAGTGAATATGATCTTTTGGACAGTTACACAACCATTGTTTGACCTTTTCCAGAGAGTTCTATTGTTCTGTATCCAGCAGTTCTAACATACATTTTAATGATTTCCAAGTATTATGAGTAAATGAGGAACAAAATACATCACGAGCAGTAGAAAAAATACAAACCATCATGAAAGCTCTTTGGAAATACTCTGCACATTTTCAGCTCTTTCTCACTACATTGTATTGCTGATATTTTTCTTGCAAATCAAAGCATTAGGGTCACAAAGTTGGATAAATGCTATCTACCATTTCAGAAGTAAAATGCAGTCCACAACGCTAACAAACAGCAGGAAACCTTCAATAAGGCAGAATACAAACCATTCCCAGTAGTACTTGCCACGGAACAAAATAAAAAGCAAAAAGGTGCTAAAGTAGCCCTTTGAAGAACAAGTAGGTATTTTGAGTATTCCTTCACAAAAAGGAAAACAAAAAAAGAAAGAAAGAAAGAAAGAAAGAAACTAAAGAACTCATGTTAACCTGAACACTTGCTACACATCCTTTGTAGTTGCATACACTCAAGTGGAGTTCCAGGTTGGAGCAGAGCACACCACAGTCCTTGCAGGGGTTTACTTGAGTACCTCTGAACATGCAAGAGCTCTCAATCCACAAATGTACAACATACAAGTGCATTTCTTATCAGCAATAACAAAGCAAAGAAGCATTCCCACCTCTGACAAGGGAGGCTTGCTCACCTGAAGTGAAAACCAGGCAATCCCAGCTGCCCATTTTCAAGAGGGAGACCACAGAGTATGAATTAAGAAACCAGGGCTTACCATCTCCTGCCCCCACTGGGGGAGCACAGGCTTTTCAGAAGTAATGTCCATTCCCTATTGCAGTAGCAGACAAACACACCACAGGCTCCAAAGTGACCTGGCTGCTAGGCACATCTTTTCTTCATGCTAGCTGACCAACACAGGCATACTGAATCATAACAGTAATTGAGAACATTAAGTACCACAAACTCACAGTCCTTCAGCTCCCTCCAGCTGACTAAAGAGCAATAAGCCGGCCCCAGCCAAAGAACAATTAACTTATTCCTACACATGACACTAAAACAGGACATTCATGTGTTCAAATGCTGTGCTAGGGTTAAGCTAGAGAACGGAAGGAAGAAATTGGAGCCAGCACACATTCTGCAACCTTGATGGGAAGGACAGATGGGGTTCAATTAGAAGAGAAGCCTGCAGTCTCATTACTAGCACCAGTTGTTACTTAAGGTACTGATACAGACAGCCTACAACACAAGAGGCAAAGAAAAAAGAAATTATGGATAAATGGAAATAGGAAACTTTATTAAAATACCTTTCATAGTAGAATATATTGTTCCATCATGTTTTCTCCTTCATGAAGACATACAACGTTTGCTCTGAAAGTAATGCCTCCTTTTTTATTATGTTAGCCCACAACGTCAGAGGAGGATGGTGGTGGTATGGCAGTAGAAGTTGAACCTTCCCACCACTATTCCATTATATTTTGTTGCCATGTGACAGATGGCAGCAGAGAGGCAGTGCAACAGACTGGCGTTGCATACACATGGAAGTGTGTATGAAGCACAGTTGTGCCACTGAATTCCTGAATGAGGAAAAAAATGGCACCCACTGACATTCACTGACACTTACTGAACATTTACAGAGACCAAGCAGTGGATGTGAGCACTGTGGGTGGTGGCAACAGCAACATGAAAGACAAGCCACGTTGTGGATGACCATGCATGGCGTCACACCATGAAGTGAAGAGTCTCTCTTACCAGCTCACCCGTGCAAATTCCATTACAGCCAGGGAATAATATATGGAAATTATGGTGGCAACATTGGAATATCACAGAATTTGTACCATGTAGTTCTCATGTATGCTCACAAAGGAACAGAAAGAATATTGTACACAAGTTTGTCAGCACCTACTGAACTAATACAAGGCTGACAGTGGCCATTTCCTGGATTGCATTATTACTGGTGATGACATGTGGTGTTACCATCACAATGGGGAAACAAAACAGCAGTCCGTGGAGTGGCAACATGAACTCCGCATCAAAGAAAAAGTTCAAGTTGCAGCCCTCAGCGGGTAATGTGATCTGCACTGTCTTGGGATTGGAAATGGGTGAGCCTTCTGGTTTTCCTGCTCAACCCCTTAACTGGCATCACTACATCACAACACTGACCCAGGCTCAAACTTACAGATTTGTGCAGATTTGGCACCTTCTGAATTCCATTTTTCTGGCCTGATGAAAGATGGGCTGTGTGGGCAACGTTTTCCTAGTAATGATGCTGGCATAGCAGCTGTGAAATGGTGGATCACCTCCACTGGTGCAGATTTGTACAAGTGTGGCACATAGACTCTTGTTTATCGCTGGCAAAAATGCATAGCTAATGGTGGTGATTAGGGTGGAAAAAAATCATGTTTTGTAGCCAATAATTTGCTCTATCAAATAGTGTTACTGTACTTTTTAAAAATCTGTTGTAGTTTCCATGGAAATAAACAGGAGACATTACTTTTGCAGCAACTGATGTAGAAATGCAGACGTTAGTGTTCTGAAAGAACTCTTGTAAAGGAGAAAAGCCAGAAACAGGCATTTTTTCTTCCCTTCCTCCTTTCCCCTTGGAACCATACACACACAACGGAACAGGAAATTTTTTATAACCAGATACTGAACTACAGTTGTTGGTATTAAATTTTCAGTAGTTAATACAAATTGCCAGCTTCTTCATACAGATGTTAAGAGGTCAAGGAAGATCTCACTACCTAAGCACTTGCCTTCTCTTAGTAAAGCAATAAATTAACACATCTGGTTAAGATGCAGGACTGTGACTCAAAGTATCTGATTTCCTCTTTGTTCTTCTCCATGTGACTCAACATCTCCACAAGGAGTGAGAAGTTTTCAATAAAAATCATGCATTTTGACTCACTTTTGTTGCAGAAAACTCTCAAATTTCATTTCACTGAGATTAAATTTAAATTTTAATAAGGAGAAGAAAACTTTTCTGTCCTTACCTAAACTGCCAAGAGCCTTAGAACATGGATCATCTTTATTGTGCATTCAACTGATGTATGGAGGCCCATCTTCATGGCCAAAAATCATAACAGTACTATTGATATTTAAAGGTTGAAAGAGCCAAAATAAGCAACCTATAGTTCTTCAAAAAATATTTGATGGCACCAAGAGAGAATTTTTTTTCAAGAAGTCCAGAAGTCAGGGAAACAGATGCCAATAAAAGTCTGAGGGAGCCTCAACCTCCCAGACAACTGAAATTCCCAGCTGCAAAAGTGAGAGTAAAGTAGGGTATGAAGACTGACACTTGGTTGTTCAGTACACAAGCAGATTGTCAATAAGAGGCTATCACTTTACCTCTCCACATCACTTGACAAAAAAGTCCCTCCTCCCACTTTCACCAGGTGTAGCAATGAGCAGGCTACAAGAGGAGTCTGTTGAGCGTGCAGATCCAAAGAAGAACTATTTCAGTTGGATGGATTTCCACATGCTTGACCCATGATCTCTGGCTATGGAGAAAGAGGACTATCCTTCAGTGGCAGCCTGCAATTACAGTGGATTAAGCATAGACTGAAGTTCTCAACAAACACCATCACTGCAGCTGCCAAAAGCAGAAGTCCTCCTTTCTTCATTCCCATTAATTTCAATCTCAACTTGTTCTTTCAGTGTGTAGCAACTTACACAGGCATACAATGAAACAGGTCAGAGAAATATGTTTTCTTTTACTTGCCTGGATTAGTCCCTTGATTTTGTTCATGGAATTGAAACATAAGCAATGTGTGCCAGTGAAAGAAGGCAGTGACAGCAAATTATCAGGTGTGTTCAAACTACATCTTAGGTTTACACTGTTTCAGCGTCAAATTAAAAAAAATAGATAAATCAAGGAACTGTTGATACCAGGTTACAATGCTTAAGTCTTCAAAAAGTGCATAAGTCCTACTAACTTCTGCAGGAAATACATACTTTAACATCACCTCAGATTTGAGAATGGCGTTTCAACAGCTTATTAGCAAGAGAAAACAGAATGGTCTTCTGAGACAGGGGAGGTTTAGGTTAGATATTAGGAGGAAGTTTTTTTATATAGAGGGTGGTGATGCACTGGAACAGGTTGCCCAAGGAGGCTGTGGATGCCCCATCCCTGGAGGCGTTCAAGGCCAGGCTGGATGTGGTTTTGGGCAGCCTGGTCTGCTGGTTGGTGACCCTGCACATAGCAGGGGCGTTGGAACTGGATGATCATTGTGGTCCTTTTCAACCCAGGCCATACCGTGATTCTATTATATATTTTACAATTAAATATGATAAAAAGGATATAAAACACCTCCTGATTAGCTCTCAAGGGGATCCATTCATAACATCCTTTAGAGAGACAAAAATGCCTGCTTAAGTTCACATATTGCTACTTGGTCACGTCTTGAGCATTTGTGTGGGGGCTCCTAACTGCAAATCTGTCCCAGGTAAATTAGCATTTTCCACCATGCACACATTTCTGTGTTCTAGTTTTTCTTACACTTTAGATTTCAAGAGCCAGGTGTTGCCCTTAACAGAAAAAAAGAAAAAAAAAAAAAAGAAAAAAAAAAGAAAAAACATTGATAAGGGGAAAACTTCTCTGCATAAACACACAGTTACAGAGCTTCTGTCACATCCCACGTTTGCACGTGCCTTTCAGCAGTGGAGCTCTTAAGAATACTTTTGTTTTCCCAGTAGGCAACATCCAATCAGTTGAAAGTCACTACACCTGAGACAGACTTATTCAAGACATGAGATGCACAAAGGACACATTCAAGAGAAGTTTATATGGCCTTTGACTTGTATTACATCTTCAACTCCTCTATGCCTCTAAGCTGAACATTAAGAAATGCAGCAAAATGGTCCCTGAGAAAGCCTGCTGGAACTGCAACGTGGGCTGAGCATCATACTGCAACCACAAAATTAATACACTGTGCACTAGGCATAAGCAGAAAAGACACTGAAACCATCTCCTTACTTGTCAGTTCAGCACATAAACTAAAGTAGAGGACTGGGGGAAGCCCAATTACACTGCAGTTCAAACTGGAAGCGCATTTCGTTTCAGACTGTTGCTAAAGTAATCATCATGTGCATTTCTATTAATGAGTGAAAGCATTCTTTTTTTAAATTCTTTTGTTGTTTACTGTAACAGCAGGTATTTGCTTTGACATTTAACACAGAAGACAATTCAATTTGGTAGGGACAGTTATTTCTTGCCTACTGATCATAGCTTACTTGTCTGTAAGAATTAAATAGTGCCATAAACACCCAATATTTTTGAATTACAATAAAAAGAATTTGACTGCAGATGTAGACAGTAAATAATTTGCTTAACACTTGAGTGATAATGAAAACCTGGATAAAAGAACACTTGAATTATTCCTGCTAAATTTATAATTAAATACAATTGAAACCACCTCCTGTGCCTTTATCTCTTTTTCCAGTGGCATAAGTTTGATTTAAATCATTGTCATTGTTTTTATTATGCGATTCTTACTATATAAAAATTAAAAACCTAAAAATCCCAAACTGTGGGGACAGAACAGAAATCGAGCTCTTTTGATCCATAAGTTGATACCTCCTCATCTGTATGCAAAAATAAAGTTGTTCCTCAATGTGAACTTGACAAATCACACACACTGTGTTTTATTTCCACAAAGACATTCTTAAAATCTGGCAAAATTCATATTGAGAAATTCACTGAAAAATACTACAAGAACAAAATCTAAAGAAAATAAACAGCACGGGAGAAATGCTGAGGATACAGTAAGAATCTGCTCAACCTCCATATTTTCAACTCCTGTCATGTAAGATAAGACCACAACCACACCAAGCCTAGCAGGGGATCCTCTTTTTCTATGACTGTTTCAAAATAGAAATCCTCTTCCATTACTTACTGTGTATGAAACACTAAACCTGTTGGTAACTACCCAAATTCTCTTATCTGCTACAATCTTCCATCCTTCGCACCTTTATAATATCAAAATCTTGCAGAACACCCTGTCCCAGTACCAAAATTGACTTGTTGTAATAAGTCAGTTCCCACTGTGTCCAGCCACCTTACAGAGTCAACTTCCTGGGCATCACGCTCACCTTTTGGAAAACCTGCCTGAGTTTCTGGTATACTGTAAGGAAACAGGAATGCCTCACTCTACAAAGTGATTCATAACTGGTTGAACAGTCTTGTAAAAAGGAGGAAAACTTTCCCACCTGGAAGCGTCTGCAGTCAGCAGTTAGTTTTCATAAATCAGATGGAGGGTATAAGGGGACAGGAAACAAAGCCAAAATGTTCAACTTCCAAGTTTCTCTAAAAGTAGAGAGAGTGTGAGCAGCAAGAATCATTTTTAATTAGTCCCAGCGAGTCATTTAATTGTTGCACTTTTAGCAGGCTGCAAGATGGATAATAGAGTTTCTGCATTACAATCTGGTATAAAAATAGGAAAGTAAACTTATTCAAACACACACAAGCCCAGACATATTGATAGTAAAATTTTTATTGGTTTTATGCAATATATTCCAAGTGCATCTCAAATATTCCTTAAAAAAAAAAAAAAAGATGAATACAGCAAATAAACATTTTTCCAATTAAGTGAAATCTCTTTAAAAGTTTAGACTGTATTCATTAAAATTGGATTACATTCTGACATAAACTAAAAGCGCCGTTGAGAAGGTTCTGCATACATCTTTTCCAGTAATTTACATATAAAATGCAGCTATTTGCAAATCAAAGTACACTTTTCATGCTGCCAGCACAGAAAATCCAACATTGACTCTCCATACAACTTTATCTCCTTTAATGATGGTGAAAGTCCTCCATGCCCTCAGTGATGCTTCACAAGATGGATAGCAGTCCGGCCACCCTTTTGCCATCCCCCTGCAGGGCTGCCCCTGACCAGACCCACCTTCATCCTCATGGTGAGACATAAGCAGCCCCAGGGTCTTCCTCAAATGCACAACACAGAGTTAATAGTTACATCTGATGCCTTTCAGAGAAGAAAATGGGTGGAGGGAAGCATCAGGAAGAGATCCAACTTGTCACTGTGCAAGAAACATAGGAAATTCTGGGGCCTCCTGCTATTTCTGAGGTTCACATGGCCTCCTGGGGGCATCAAACAGCAGCAGCATTGCAGGAGAAGAGGTGCATGAGATAACCATGAGAAGGGAACAAGGCTCAGACTGCACATGGTAAGACAGCAGAGTGATAGCTCATGTTCAGCTGCTCACAAGAGTGCTCAGAGACCACTACAGTGAACTAAAAGTTCATCAGAGCGGAAGATGTAAGGTAGCTAAATAGAAAAAGTCATGAAAATGACATTCTTCTGGTTGTAGGACCAGGACTAAGCCTGTGTGAAAAGAGCACTGGAATGCTAATACAAAAACTTCTTTACAGCATGTAAGGAAGGATACACAGCACAGATATTTGAATCCTGCTACTTCTTCACTGCCAGCACATAGGGCAATGGTGGGTGTATCTTCTTTTTTCCCCACGGACACGAGCAAATCTATCTCAGTACCCTGGGGGTTAACAGGCAAGGCAAGGCGATACTATTCTCTCAGAACTATTTTTTTAAATCCATAATCATACCCTAATCCAGTTCATCTTCATCAACTATGATGGGGTGAAAAATGAAGTGCATTTGTCTCCACTGCCCTGTGAAATGGGTATTGCTGGAATCCACACAACATGCATCTACACTACCTGTTACTTGCATCAATTTTAATTCATTTTTTAAAAGCTATTTCTTGCACAAATTGCACGAATGACAGGAGAGAAACGAATGACTGCACACTATCTTGTAAGGGCAGGTGGTTTTGTCAGCTCAGTCCATTGGTGTGATTAACAAACAATCAATCAAAGTTCACCAATTTCATCTCAGTATTGCGCCTGAAGATACTGTGAATGAGGTACTACATCTACCTTGAACTTGCTGTAATTTTAAACTGCTTCACTTTATCACACCTCTTCATCTGAATGACTGGTGCCAGGAACTTGCCACTGTAGAATTAATAACATATTGACACCTTCAGCCCCACAGTCTATCTTTGAAGTCTGAAAGCAATAAGAAGGAACAGAGTACTTTACTTGGAAGCGATGACAATTCATCTAAGACCACTATTCTCCAAATGCAAACAAAACTGAAAGTACACATTTTTGCAATAATAAATAGATTCAGTTTGCTTGGGTAAGTATCAAGGGACAGACAATATTTCCAGCCACTCCACAAGGGCTCTAGGGTACAGAGGAGGAAAATTAATGGGTCTCTTCTTTTCACTGTTAAAATCTTAGAGCTAGACTGATCACTACTGAGAGGCAGGCGATAGGTGGTTGGGGCCACCTGTCCAGCACTTTCTTGGAGAACATCAGCTGTGATCCAGGCTGCAGTGTGAAGTTGCTACCTCTTACTGGGGTAGTTCCTTTCTCCCTCCTTGAGCCTGCATGAATGGAATCCTCCGAACTGCCAGAAGGGTCAGCGCCACTTGTAGAAAGAAAAGCCCCAGAGAAAGACCACAATGAAATCCAAGCAAGATTCGGAGGTAGCAACTGTAACTTCACTGCATAGCTGTGTAATGTGATAAAAAAACACAGGAATGACAGCAGAGTAGCAAAGTTCTAGTCTGCAGCAAGTGAAGATATGCTCAAATGCAACAGCCATGTGCACAGAAATAAAGGAAGGAAGCTACTTACCTTCAAAAGACCTCAGGTACAAAGTGATCTCCTGCAAAACAGCTTTGCCTCCACTGCCAACTGTACCTGAGTCCCCCTGGGTTGGCGCTGCCTTTCTACCAGATGCTCCATCACTGGTTCAGGCCATGACTTAGCATTTCCACTACAACCTGCTGCTACTCAAAGCAAATTGCACACTATGTGTGCTATTCCTTCCTTCCACTGCCTTCAGTAGGGCTGCTTCTCCTTGTTAAATGCCTATCTTGACAGTTCCTATCACAAAAATGAATGCGGTTTACTCCCACATTTAAGCCAAGACACCTGACCACCCACAAACAGCCTAGTGAGCAGGGGTCCGTGGTGCTGTATGTCTAGGATGGGCTGCATTGCTGAGATTCCAATCAGCTGCTCAGACTACCTTGTCTTGACTGAAGCTGCTGAGCAGAGCCACCTGATTGCACTTAACTTTCCAGTGCCCCTCCCCTAGTTTTCTCCAGAGTACAAAAAGGCTCTTTCTACGTATGACAGAAAAGATATTATGGTAGACTTCAGCCCATAAAGGCATTAGGCATATCGCTAATCTGCTAGTCAATGAGCCCAGCTGCTTCCAGGGCCAGAAACATGACTAAGTCTTCACAGTCAACACCTCTGCAAACAGTGTAAGCTGACAGATGCACTAACCTTGGGATGCTGGTACCTCTGCTGGAGCACATATGAACAGAAACATTTTACTACTGAAATAAATCTTTGTCCACCTCATATGCCACCCTTTCACTTTCATCCCCAAATCCACCAATCTCTTCTCCAAATTACTTATCTCTGTATCAATAATTTTAGTGAGTGCTTCACACAGGGCTGTATCTTTTCCAATAGCTTTGCACTAACAAGAACAAAGCAGTAACAGTGGAGAGCATGAAGAGTCAGAAGGACAGTACCACTGTCTGATGACAGTGCCCTACAAGAGTTGAAAATCACTGCTAATACAGCCTGAGCATGCCCATGAAGGCAGCATCCAATAAGGCTGATTATTCTTGGACAGCAATGTACTGTTTCCCCTGTAATTTATTCATTGCAAACTCTAATCCTGACGCCAATAAGTCAATATCCAATCAGCAGGAAAATATAATCATGTTTGAGGACAAGAGTAAGAAAGCATGTCCAAGCCATTTCCTGCTTTGTCACAAATGATTCCAACACCATTTTATTTTTCCCTGGAAGCAGAATGCCAGTGTCTAACATTTCAGACAGGGAAATGTATTAAACACAGTCTTTTCTCTATCAATAGTATTAGTCAAGGATTAATTTAATAGTTAAAGAATATGGAGAAACTGCATTAAAAATAAAAGATGGAAAGAAAACTGTTTTGCGGGGTGATGATAGAAAAGGGATGTACATTTTTATTACAACTGTCTTGGCCATGACTGAAGCCTCTACTAAACTAAACCAAAATTAGATCAGAACTACACTGAATGATGATGAACACATCATGTGCTTTTGCACATGAAGGACTATTCTTCTCTGCATTTCAATATATACGTAGGTCACTCTGAAAGTAGTTCCTACTTACTTCCACGGAAACTATAACAGATGCAAAGAGAACAATAACACTACTTGATAGAGAACGTTCTCAGCTATGAAACACTATTTTTCAATGCAGTCACTTTCCAATAGCTGTGCATTTTTGCCACCAATGAACAAGAGCCTGCATGCCATATTCATAAAAATATGCACCAGCAGAGGTGACCACTGTCACTGTTGCCACTCATGAAATGCACTACCCATTGCCTCACTGTGCTCACATTCACTGTTTGGTCTCCATAAACATTCAGTAAATATCAATGCAAGTCAACGGGTCCATTTTTTCTTCATTCAGGAATTCAGTGCCACCCCTTTGCTTCATATGCACTTCCATGCTGATGCCACTCTGTCACTCTATCTGCTGCCATCTGTCACACGGCAACAAAATATAATGCCAATAAAATATTGGTGGGAAGGTTCAACCTCTACTGCCATCACCATCACCATCCTCCTCTGATGTTGTGGGCCAACATAATAAAACAGGAGGCATTACTTTCGGATCAGCCTTCATCTGCTCTCTGAGATGTACATTGGAAGAAACCATCCACATACAAGCTTTTAAAATGCTGCTATTATTCAGTGACTATTGTTTTCAGCCCCAAAGCTGTACTGATAATGTGTGTGTGTGGAGGGAGAGAAATGGTCCCAGTAAAGCAGCCAATGCTTGGTTAGAAGATGTCATTTTTTGAATATTAGTCTCAGACACATATGTCCCATTGCACAGAATTCACAAGGAAAATGTCATTTCATCTGTCCAGCACTGTGGCTACTAAAAACTTGCTGCAGTGATCACTGTTCTTTTCAAAACAAACGCTTGGTTTTGGTGATTTGTGTAAATATCTGGAATTCTTTACAAGCAGTTGCCAAAGTATAATGAAAAAATAGCACAAGGCAGCTTTCTCACTGTTTTGATCAGGAAGTTTCGAGGAATCGTTCAAATACTGCAGCTGAGTGAACTTTTAGATTACAGATCAGTCTTCGGCCCTTTGATCCAGTGTGCAGCAGTTAATTACCAAACTCAAGCAGCTGCTATTTCCCAGAGGAAAAGGCAGTTTTATGACAACCAGAAAGGGAGGAAGAAACAAATAGAACAAGGAGATCAGTAAAGAGAAGGAAATAGTACTGGACAAAACAGCGAAACAGACATCATTAAGTAGAGAGAGCATACAACATCAGGAAACAGTGGGCAAGACATCAGAAAGGTCTTCGCAGGTCAGGCAGAGGATGTTTCACTGACGTCATACAAATCAAGCAAAACCAGGTTGAACAAAGGTACAGAATAAGCACTGCATGCATCTAAAGTTTATTTTATCATCCTGAATCAACTGAGGCATGAAAAAGAGGAGAGCAAAAATTAAACCAAAAACAACCCAAAGGATTCTGAACTGTCTTGAGGGCTTGAAAGCAAAACAGTACGCATAGAGATATTTAGCAAATAGTATCTTCACAAAACAAGTAATGCTGCCATAGGAAATCATCTAAAGTATCTCACAGATAAGAAGTCATTTTTGTTATGATCCATTTTCTTGGTTGCTTGGTCAGCATTTTGGCATCATCTGACATTGTCCAGAACTACTTCCAAATACAGACATATACTCTGCATAGGTGTGAAATTATATTTTTATACCATAGTATCAATTAAATATAACCAATTTTCTGACTAAAATTTTCTTATGTAAATGCTTCAGGTTAAATAGGGGATTTTCCAGAGTTCAGACCCTAAGCAACATTCATTGTATATTTTTTCTCATTCCGTACACGTTTAAGGCAAACAGAATGATTCCAGTGAAACATGACAAACATAGTCTCTTTTTTTTTTTTTTTTTAAGAAAAACATTGCATGTTATTATTTTTCTTAGAAATAAGACTTTTTCTAATTAAGAACTCAGATCTGTTCTTCATTACTTTCATGTAAATTTGGAGTTGTTTCTCATTTTAACAAACAATTTTTGAATTGATCAGGTCCTTAAAATTTTACCAAATACAAAATCTTAAATTTCTAGTAACTATGATTTTGCCATAACTTCTTTCATCCATGCTTTCAGCAACTTTATTAAAAAAAATGTCCTTTTAGAGAGGTGTTCATGGAGTTGTTTGACACAGATACTACTAAATAGCTATGAACTTTTATTGTTCACCTGAGTGCATTTGAGAACTTCAGAAACATATTAGTATGGAATTGCAACCCATTAAGGTTAAGAGAAAGGGAAGAACATTGCTGTCTTACCAAGGAGAAGAATACGTTCATGAAAATGAATAGGAAGACTTTTTTAAGAGAGAAACTTGCCATCTCAGGAACAAGAGATTTAATGAATACAGCCGCATTATTCAAATGCAGTCAACAATCTTCAAAATCACAGTTCAGTTTCTAAGGTCTACAGCATATTTTCCAAACCCAGGAATTAAACACTTGTTTTTATCACAGCGAATACTTGTAGCAAATATCCTGGTGCACATATAAGAGCTTCTGATCGGAACAACTACAATTATCATTGCTCATTTAAATTACAAGGAACCAAGAACAAACAGGAATCCTGGTATTTCTTTGACTAATCCACACAACACGTTCTGGGTGAGATCATCTCTCTAACCTGCAAGTGCTTTTCAGAACGATATAAATGAGCAAGTGGATAACTGTTGGATTAAGGGTACACAAGAAATACTGAGAAGAAAAAAATCTTGAAGCTGAGAAACAGAAACAAAGTCTGCAAGGACTGGGAATAGCAGATAGAATCATGTGCGTAAATAACTAAGTCCTTGTCAAGGACCAAAGCCCCATTGGGCTTGACTGTCTTCAATACAAGTCAAAATCAATGGGCCTGTCCTAGAGAGCTTACAAGTGAGAAGAGGTGAGGGAGACAGAAGAGAAAGGAAATGAAACAGTAAGAAAGGAAAGGGCACAGCAGATGGACAGCTAGCCATACCTGTGCACCAGCTAGCCACTGGTTTTATAGGATTTACAGGGTTTTGAAGGGATCTGAAGGACAACAAAACAAACAAGAAATTAACTTTGCAGATACTAGAAGAGCATTATTGCCAAATAAGGGCTGGAAAAAAACATCACAGTGCTAGCCTGAAAGTTTACAGCTAGCAGAATAAAGCTGGTAACCCATACATCCAAATAATTATTACTTAGAGAGGCTATGAAGGGCATTGGGAGCAAAGTGAAGCATCTTAAAAACATCACCAGCTGGCATGGTGACCTGAAGGTTGGACCTGAAGGCAGAAGGTTGGTGTGCCACAACAAAGTTTGCCACTCCATCAGCTGGCTGAATGGCTCACTAGGCACTCACAAATTGCTCAACTCAGAATAACACGAGCTGTGCAAAAGATGAGGTAGAGGAAGGCCCTCCAACCACACTCTGTGCAAAGCCAAGCTGCACAGTGAGATATTCCTGGGGGCTCAGGAGGCAGCAAGTCAGCCTTCACAACTATTTAATACCCGAGCTTTGTACTGAAGAAAATACCATTCTCCTACTGCAGCCATGACTAAGAGTTTTGCAGTCTAAGAGTTTTGCAGTCTAGCAGCTGTTAGAAAGCAAAGACTTCCAATCAATATGAAGCTCCTGGAATCTCAATCCAAACGTGAAGCAAGTGTATTTTTCAACACATAGAATTTGGCAGACTGCGTCTAGGAAATTCCACTTTAGGGGAACACTCTAGCACAGTGAAGCACATTAGTTGACAAGGTCAGCATATTTATCTCAGCGTAAGCTAGAAACCTACTCTTTTTTCAAAGGTAAGAAATTTTCACCAGTTATGTGTCTGAATGGAGAGGAGTTGCCTGCAGCAATCACAGGGCACTGCCACGCCACTCAGCCAAGCACAGAGTGAAGCCCCTCTGAAAGTATTGCTCTGCACAGAGCAAACGTCAAAGAAAACTCAAGGGAAATCACTGAACTGCTGAAAGTGTTTGAGAACTCTACTCATCAGAGCTGCAGAATAAGAGGAACGCTAAAATGAGAGAACAAAACCTGGAAAAGATGGATGTGTATTAGAACAGACATGCTTCAAGCACACAAAAAAAGCCCTAAGTGGCAAAACTGAATGAGATCACCAGCAAACCAAGAAGATTTGTTCAGGCCAGAGATAAAGCTTCATAGCTCATGTTACTTGGGAAATTAGTGCCTTAATAATTTTCATTTTATGAACATCTGAGACATGTATACTGTTAACGGAATTTTATTAATAGACACCAAAGGTGGTTTCAATCAGTCACAAGGTTAATTATCTCTGATAAAAGGAATGAAGTGTATGAGATAGCATAAAATCCAGTTATCAAGCAATAGAGATATTTTTATGAGTTAGCAGTGTTAAATTCATATGCATGCACGTATAAAACCAGATAAATTACTGTTCAAGATTTTCTCTTGTACTATATCCAGTGTGAGATATACTAGTCATTCAGAGTGCCATTAATCCAGCAGAATCCCTCTTTGATTCAGGTACAAATCAAACAGTTTGATATTCATTCCACTAAAATACATCAATATGGAGAAATACATAGATGAGTAACAGGTCATTAAAATGCCTCCGAAAAAAATTAACTCAGATACCAATTTAGAATTTCTTTGCAGCACTGTGTACTGTGAACACTAGCACTGCATTAACGTAGAGGAAATCTGTGTAAGTGAGTGATAAAGATCCCCAAAGGAAAAAGGTTCAGAAAACCATTGTGTGCATAAAGATACAATTAAATATGTTCCAATTCTCTGACCTTCTTCTTGGGTGTAAAGGGTCTGTTTCTGCCACTTGCCAACCATCCATCCCAGATGGAAAATAGCTGCCAACAGATAAAATGTTACAGCTGACAGCATGCACGTTTTTGGTTGTTTTTTTTTTTTCATTTATTCCCCAGGGAAAGTTATCACACAAGCATTTGCCTCTGGCAACCTATTCCAGTGCACACTGTGATAATGTCTCATTTTGATACAGGCTGGCAAAAATTATGCATGGTTTACATAGCCACAATCTAATTTCTTTCAAGATCTGATCCTGGACATGGTTAATTGAAAACATGGGTTTCTTTATTCCTCAAGCTTTGGTTGTCACTCACCATCATATATTTCTCTACTGCAAGCCCTGCCTCCACCTTCTCTAAACCTCATTACTATACGTTCGCTGAAGGGAAAGAGCCATGGAACAACGACCTGCCTGCTCGTACTTGATTTATGCTGCTGTCCACCTTTTCTTAAAACAATGTATTTCACTCTGGAGCTTAGGCTTGCATGACACAGAAAGTCAATGACATGATTTGCAAATGAAGTAAATTATAAAGGGACTTCAAATTAGCATACGCAACACAGTAGTCTTCTTCCTGCACTAGAGGGAGGTTTTGTTTTCCTCTGAGGTTGCTTGTGTGCTGTTTTCTGAAATCTGTTAAGGATGACAGCAGGAGCGTGCTGGATCTTAGCTGTCACCAGATTTCTCTTTGCATTTCTCCCAGCCATTCCATTATACACACAATCTCTGTACTTCAAACATGAAGAATCTACCGTGATGTGTCTCTATAATCACCTCCCCAAAGCAACTCCTCCAGTCTTGTCAGTCCTTCCCAAGGAACCAATGCCAGCAGATGTGTTCACATGCCACACACCCACACTGTGAAACTTTTCACCATCACATGCATTGCCTATCAAAAGCATCCTTCACCACACAGCACTGAGTCCTATCTACAGCAGGAATGTTTCTCCCATCCACCAGCTCATGTTTGCATGTCCTGTAAAACACTTGTCACATTTCTCCTTCCTTCAGACTTTCTTCTCAAAAACCTCAGCCTATCTGTTAGTATCCAAAGTTATTTAAGCCTCTGATGTCTAACTGGCTCCATTTTTCACCTTTTCCTAGGCTCTGCACTTTTGAGGCAGAGCTGTCATTGATTTGCTCTGTGAAGGATGGTATTCCTCAACTTCATCATCGGGAAACAGCGTTCTCTCAAATTGAAAATAAATATGTTTAAACAAATGAAAATCTCTTTCAGCATTTCAGTACATTTGGATTTTATTAGAGCATTTTTAGGCTGTATTTTATTTTAAAAATGAAGTACTGAGATATTATTGACTACTTAGTGGCACATGTACAAATAGCCTAGCGAATCCATCACAGATCCCTGTAACTGCAAAAACATGGATTAACAATATTTAGTATATGCACTAATGGACAGTCTTCATAGAGCATACTGAAAACTCCTACAGAGTCCCTGGCTTCCCTTTAATGCATTATTGTTGGAATTTGATGGAGTAGAGCCAATAATATCTGGATACAAAAAATCTCCTCTGCAGCAACACATAGAGATGTAGGGAAAGAAAAAAAAAACACAGAAGCCATTCAAATGACAGCACGAAAAGCATGACAGAAGCGCCAAGAAGAAAAGGACAACTCATGCAATAAAGAGGAAGGAAAGTCCCCCTGCCTTTTACAGTTTCCTTCTTCCCACTTCCGATTTAGTGCACTAAGATTTCTGGATTAGGTAACCTCTTCAGCGGTTGCACTTTTTGTAATGAATAACATATTACAATGAATGATGGAATCAATATAGCTATTAATGATGACAGTACAGGCTAGCAAAGAAGCTTCATCTGCTAAAAAGGATGGCACTGAAGAAGCTGAGCAAGCCTTAAAACTATTAAAGCACTAAGTTTCAGAGTACATGTTGCCGAGACCATGGAGGAAGACACGCTTTCCTTCACACTTCTAAAGTTTTTATTTGCAATAACAAGAGTGAGGGATTAATTTCTCTTCAAACAAAAGCTCAAAATTCCAGAACCAAATTCTGTGGCAAAAAAATGAATTTGAAGATGTACAATTCTAGAAGACTTTTAATAAATTGTCAACAATGTTCATGGTAGGAAGTTAGCATTTTTTTCTGCCTTAGTACCTTTCTAGGAGAGATAATTTGAACGTAGCTTTTACTGTAAGATGATACCAGGCTTTATTAGGCACGTTTCTAATCTGTAATATGCATAAACTACCCAAAGAAAATTATAAGCAGCTTTCCAATGAGAACTGAATCCATCTGTGTTTGTCCAGAAAGACACATACATCTACTCAAATCTCAGTCCAGATAGAGCTTTAGGACTGTGAAAATGTGGATGCTTATTAAGTTTCTGCTTAACAGTATAGCCAAGAACTAATATTTCAAACAAAGCTCTAGCTATGATCTGCCAAAACAAGTGAACTTGACTGCCTTCAAGCAACTGTGGTCTGGAAAGCAACACTAACCAACATCTATCAACATCAAGCACTTAAACAAAAACAGATTTTTTTTCCCTCTGACTTTCCTTTATTCTATCCCTCGTAATATGCAGTGCTCCCCTTTTTTTCTGTCCTTTCTCCATAAAGCCCATGGCCCTGCATGACAATGTGCTATGATACTCCAAATGTAGACTAAGTTATTGCATGAAATGGAGTGATCATTCTAATGAAGTCAGGAAAGACATCATATTTTGGAAGAAGCTAGAGAAACATATTTCTTTGTAATTTCTCTAGATGTAACGCCACCATACTGCCAACATAAAGCAAGAAGCTAATAGCTTCTTCTGCCCACTGTCTCACTTATATCTCAGTCATTTACCTTGCACAATAGTCTTCGTTTCTGTGCTGGTCACTACGAACTCTGAGCAGAAATAGCTCTGCTTTCAATGGAAGCAGAGCTGAAATCAGATGAGTGATTTCCACACACGCAGTCTTTAACAAACAGTAAGTGAAGTGGAAGTAGTTCTTGGCAAAGTCTTGTACAGTACAAAACAGCATGTTTTGGAGAGCAATCTTAAATATCAGATGTATCAGTCTGCACCACTCAGTAAAAAAAACACACATTAGTTTTTTTCTTCCAAAAGACTCTCAATTGCATTACAGATGCTTGCACCTTGAAAAAAAAAGTCATTGTTGTATGGGATCTTTGTGGCAAAGTTTTGCCAATGGTGGGGGCTGTAGGAATGGCCTCTGTGAGAAGAAACCAGGAGCGGCCCTCATGTTCAAACAGACCCACCCAAGAAGGAGCCCAGCACAGGACAATGTCAATCCTACCAGTGGTGCTGGCAGTGCCTCTGTGACAATATATTTACGAAAGGGGAAAAAAAACACTGCAAAACAGCTAGGAGACAGGAGTGAGAAAATGTGAGAGAGACAGTGCTGAAGCCACCAAGGTAAGTGCTGGAGGGCAAGAGGTGCTCCAGGAATGGAGCAGAAGCTCCCTGCACCCCAGGAGTGGCCCATGGTGCACAGACTGTCCCTCTGCAGCCCACAGGCGCCACGTGGAGCAGCCATGGAGGAGCACATGGTGCAGCAGTGGATGAGGCATGGACGAGGCACGGCCCCTAGAGAGCCCCTACAGCAGCTGGCCCTGGGTAACTCGATAGTACAGTGCCCATTACTCCAATCCAGTGGTCAAGGCTGGCCTATAGCATCGTTTTCCATGAAATCTCCTTTAATCTGCCTGTAATAACACCGGAAGAACACAACTTGATACAGCAGTGAGCAGACTACAGGAGCGAACAAGTGTGCCAAGCCACAGCCTGTTTTATGCGGCCCCACTCCCACCCCTGCCTTCTCCCTTGGAAGAAAATCCAGATTACACTGTGGGAAGGTAGAAGGTAGAGCAAATTTTCAGTTTGGGAGCTTTCCACATTTTCACATTTTCTAGTAGAGTATCCACATTTTCATATACTAGTAGTATATGTTATCTTCCTGCAGTTTTCACATTAACAAACTGGTTGTCACCAACCAATAAATAACTTCTACGTCTCAAAGATTAGCAACAAGTTCTACAGGTAACAAAACACAAATGTTTTTCAGCAGGTAGAACGCTTTATAACTGCAGATGTATCCAGATATACTGTTGTAAATTCCTTGTACCATCAGCAATGCTTTGTCTATTCTTTTTTTAACTGTGGCATATGTAGTGTTTTCAGGGGAATATTTTGGACTGTTCTTGGCAAAAGAAGTCAGGAACATCTAAAGATCCTTCGAGACGCAGATTTTTAAGCCTTCTTGCGTTGGAAGATGCGATGGACACCACCACTATCAGACACCAAATGTTTGGGTTGAGGAAACTGTCTCAAAGTAAGTAGCACTTTTTCTGATCAAGAAGCTCCCCTTTGTAAGGTGACAGACAAATGGCACTCTAGTTGTTCAGTGCAGAGATTTTTTCCTTTTGATGATGCAGTAGCTCCTCGGCACTTTGAGACAGGACGTACTCCCTCCTCTACCTGCTACCTTTAGCAACAACCGGACACCGTCCATCACCTTTGACAGAAAGGAATTCAGTGTTTTTCAAGGAATCAGAGCAGAGAAGTTAAATTTGATCAACACTCCCATGGAGGGAAAAAGGCAAGGCTGGATAAGGCCCTGGGCAACCTGATCTAGCTGTGGTGCCCCTGCTCACTGCAGGGGAGTTGGACTAGATGGCCCTCACAGGTCCCTTCCAACTCTAAGGATTCTATGATTCCGTGAAAAACTTAATGCTGAGTTTGGCTATCAACACACAAATAATGTACTCCTAACAGAGATGTTACAGCTAATTGCCATTACGTACCACTGAGGCAATCAGATTTCACGCCTAACTGGATTCCAGAGGATCCAACCACACTCCAGGTACCACACACATACACAGGAATCTTCCAGCAAATCAGGCTTCAAAAGTCACACTGTTTCTGAACATCCTTGGATTTTAAAAGTTAATATGGATTTCTTCCCTTTCTTCAACATCAAAAAACTTCTTAAGCTTACACAGCGTTCATCCTTGGATCGACCCCAGAAAGCTGACACACATCTGCAACAAAACACAGCGATGTCAGCCAGCAATCCCTGGATTATTTGGCCCACCTGATTCAGCTTCCGCCTGCCTAGGGCAGAAAGTAAGAGGGTGTGTAAATGCAAAACGTAACATTTCAAGTAATCTGTTTGAGGCGTAACAGCATTTGCCGTAGTCATTGAGAAACACAGATCATTTCCATGGGGAATACTCCAGGACCAAAAAGACAAATCACCACAGTGCATGCCAGAATTGTCTCTGTCTCTTCAGCAAATAATGGGGGAAGGTTGCAAGCACAGAGATGCACACACCAGGTCGACCCACACATATATCCTGGTAGAAATGCTTAAGCAAGTACAGGATTTCCATCTCAATGACAAATTCATATTTCTCACTGCCTTTATGAAAAGGGTCCCATTTTCTATACCAAGTTGCAGTGGCTTAAAAAAAGGATTCTAAATGCAGTAATTTATGCCATTTTATGCATTTGCTGACAAGAATACAATTCTACAATTTTAAATGACTTCCTGAGGTCAGTGCAGCATAAAGCCTTGTAAAAGGGGGTGTTGGTATTAGTCCCCAGAGGTGCAAAAGGGCATTAACACTACTATATCAAATATGCGGTGTCAACAAGTAAATCACCAGGAAGAGCTGATGAGCTGAAAATTGAATCTACTTTTCAGTATGGCTGGAAGCTCGAGAGGCTTGATGGTTACCATAGTAATCATGTGACAGTTTGGGATTTATTGCCTTGTACTGCACGGTTATAAAGGTTCTTCAGCTACCTTCTGCACTGCTTCCAGAGTCAAGAGGAACGCTATGATAAATGTCCATTATCCAAAAGATATATTCAAGGGGATGTAATGCAGGAAAGCAGTGCTTTAAATGCAAATTACATGCTTTTTGCCCTTTTTAGAACATTAAAGTGTGATTTCAAAGGAATGAAAACAAAGAACTCTGACCTCTGACACCATGATTCTTCGCTGCACAGATCACAATTTTCTGTGGGGCCAGCTACTGCATATTTAAGTAGCATGAAACTGAAAATGAGGTAATAAATTCCACTGAAGATAGTCTGAGTAATGCATTGATTATGAAAATAAGCATACAACTGAGCAATTACTGAAATATGCAGTCATGGGGTCTTGTTCAGTATATTTAG
The DNA here is from genome assembly GCF_026119805.1 of Tympanuchus pallidicinctus. NCBI lineage: Eukaryota > Metazoa > Chordata > Aves > Galliformes > Phasianidae > Tympanuchus > Tympanuchus pallidicinctus. The sequence continues at coordinate 25,806,688 of NW_026294802.1, forward strand.
ATCATTCTGTAATCATTAGAAATTAAATTATTTCATTATGAGTGATTTACATCCCTTTACATTTTCAGTAACTCAGATGAATATTGTTATATGCAATAAATATGATGAACCATTAGTATTCCAATATTCACATACTACGCCATAAAGAAAACGCATTAATGTTACAGATTGCATTAGATTTTAGTTTACCTCTGTGATGGTCTTTAAAGGAAAACACGGATAATTTGCCTTTTATTACTATACTAAATATTGCTTGCTGCTCTGTTCAGCCACGTCTTTGAAAGAGCAACTTCTACTCTTGTTAGTAAACATCACATTTCATGAAATATTCCATTATATTTTACTGGGTTGTTTGCGTCCATAATTCTCTTTGATTGCACAGCAATAAAGGACTGAGAGAATACAGGCTTTCTTTCTTACCAAGCACAGAAGCACCATGCACTAATTTGTGTATTAGCAATCCCCATGTGGATACTACATTATTGATTCTGCCATCTAAATTCCACTGTTTGACAGGAAGGATATTGCGTGTAGGATTAATAAAATGATTTCCTCGAGCAGTATTTTTTAAAGCATTGGTTATATACTTTTACTTCAGAAAAGCTTCTCACAAACATGCTTTACAACACAGAAGAAAAAGGATTCTGTGGAACAACAGACTAAATACAAAGGATTACGTAGCATACGCCAACAATTCAATAGTATGCCTGCCTCTTAAAATATGAAGACAACATTGCTGTTGAACCTCAGAGGAAAGTGCGTACCTGATAGATGGTTAGTTCATGAAAAAAGACTACACAAATATCATCTGATTAATCAAATGCATTCTTTGTTCATACTGTAAGGTACAATATCCCAAAGATAAATACTAAAAGCTTCACAGTCTGTTTTTACGAAAAGCACTAAGTCCAAATCTCATGAGCTTTGTACTGCAGAAGCACAGCCCTCCTTCAAGTATTTGTGTGCTTTTAAAGACAAATTTAAAGGGAAATTTCAGAAGAATCATCTCAAGCTATACAAGAGAAATAAAGAGGGGATTTGGGCTGTTTTTTTGTACCACTGAAACACCAAGACCCCCTTTCGTAGGATTCCCCAAAAAATGTGGTTACACCCAAGCAAATGTCATTTATTTTAATTAAATCTGAGCTACCCATTCAGGCTTCCGGGCCTCCGTGGACACTTCCACAGAAATGACCACATCAGGAGAATCTTCTAGTTTTAAACCAAGAATCTCTTGAAATAAATATAAACTGAAACAGGTCATGGTACCTGTCAGCCATGTTCTTTTCCTAACAACAGATTTTTAATGACTGCACAGACAGAGGCCAACTGGATCAAGCAGATATCCCATGACTGGAAATCTTTATCTTGCCACCATGGGCAGCATACCCCATCTCCTCTTCAACCGGAGCCAGGAGATGTGCTGGATCTCATCCCATGGCTCCTTCATTTCCGCTCCACATTCTTGAATTTCCACCTTGCAGCCCAGAGGGAGCAGAACAGGATGGCATCCTTGCCTTTTCCCTATATGTGGGACGCACATACTGACCAGAGATCTGATTCCTGTCGTTTACAAACAGACCCAGAGGCATTACATCTAACAAGTATAATGCATATCAAAACTGCTGATTGGTTTTGTCCTGTCCTTAACTGCTATGCAATGAGAAGGGTCCCTGCACCTCACTACCTGCCACAACAAGCACTCATGTAGAAACACTGAATGTTGCCTTCAACTCTAATGACTTTCTGACTCCAGATTTCAGTGTACTGAAGTATAAACCTACAGAGCCCACAGAATATGTTTTTGTTGCCTGCTATTACCCTTGCTTAATGCATGTTCTTTGAAAGGATCTGAAAGAGTTCCCTCAACACCAAAGCAAGTTCCACAGGAATGACTGGCTCAGTCCTACATCCTTTCTTCCTTAGAATTCAGCCCCAGAAAATTCATTTCTTAGTAGCTGACTGAGAATACAATCAGACCTTATTATAACTGAAAGTTGGCATTAATAAAACATAAAGAGTAGAAACAGACCAAATATTCAACAGTTGGTAGTCAACGAATTCATGTTGCTAGTCAGACACTATTACATGCTGTTCAAACCACCAGGACCAGGAAACATTTCACTATACTTTAAGAACAAAAAATATTTATTTCTGTTATCTGTATAAATCAATAACAAACATAAACACAGCTATTTGTTTTTTTTTCTCCCTTTACTTTTCATGGCCAACAGCATCTCTTTTCTGCAAAGAACAAGAAAGGACCAAGGATCAGTTCACCAAATGGATTGTACACAACAGCCCAAGTTGGGTGCAGTGACAGCAATGTGACATTTCCAGGCAGCAATGCTTGCTGACATCATGACTTGGTTTAATGTCATTTTCTGCACCTCGTTTATCAACAGCCACTTAAATAATGAGGCTGTGAAGGAAAACAGAACTCAACAGATGCCAGCCTTTGCCCATAACTTTGCCCACCCTTCATAGACTTGGGAAAGCCCTTGATTCAAATCTTGTTACAGATCAATAATCTCATTGAAACATATTTACTGTGCTGCAGATAATAAAAGACAATAATTTTTTTGCAATTCACATAAAATGACAACATGCAATACAAATTGAAATGGACTGACAGTGGAATGCAGCCTCTGTACTGAAACAGAAGCAGTACTGCAAACATTGGCCTTTTCATCTACAGGGAGAATGCTGAGATAAGTGAAAAGTGCCAGTTTGTGGGCATCATGCTGCTGACTAGTCAAGTATTTTGGTCAGCTTGATACATGTCAGTACTGACATCAGATATAGACAGTGAGAAACAGCAATAAAAGAACTGGCCAGCAAAACATCAGCTGCTGAGGAAAGTGCCCAAGAAGTAAAGGGAAAGGCAGAGCAGCCTCTTCACACTCACAGGTTTACCAAGAAGGATCTCACAATCTCTTCTCTCTGGTCTGTTCCAGCAAAAAGATTTGCAGGATGGAAAATGGCCATGAGACAGAGACCTTCCCTACCATTCCTTCCTTCTAAGCAAGTGAACTTTGTGGATCTGATGTAAAAATGGAGCTAGAAGGGCGTTTTTAGTCATACTTAGAAGACTAATGTTTAATACAAGGTGTTTTCCAGTTCACTGAAATGGGATATCTAAGAAGTTAAAAACATGCCTGTGGTTCACAAGCAGTTGCTATAAGACAAGGAAGCCAGGCAGCTCTTCCCAGATGAGTGAGTGGTAATGCAGATGCATTCAACCCCAAACACTTTGTGTAATACATTTAGATAGAGGTGATAGTTTAGATCAGGGAGATTAGCTTGTAGGATTTGATAAGTAATCGGCATATGAGCAGAGCGAACAAAATCATTCAGCATTAGCTGGTCTCCTGGATTATTCATCATGCAACAACTAATATACCAGGGAAGTAACAGTGCAAAATTTGCATTTTGCTTTGTTTCTGCTCCTGGTTTAGGTGCCATTGATAGCTGTGACAGAGATGTAACATTTGCAACAGAAGAGCAGAAAAAGCAAGATGCCTTCATTTCCACCACGCTGCAGCTGGTGTGGCATCTTTGATCAGACTTCAAAAGCCTTAACCTGTGCTGCTACAAGCTGAATCAGTATGCGCAGGATAAGGGGTGAGGAAATGAATGGGATACAAGTAGCTGAAAACCTGCTCAGCTGTCTGATTCTGAAAAGATTTCCTAGTAGCTAGAGAGTTCACTCATTCACATTCAAGCCCTGAAAGAGTCTATTTTTCACAGCTTCTTTGCTGTAGTGGGAGAGCAGCCTGGAGGAGTGTTACCACTCTTTGTTCCCAAGGCTGTAACTTGGCTAAAATTTCTCCTGCAAACAGACTGATGAGTCATTTTTTCCTTCTCGCTGGACACCTTTATTTGCTTTTACCAATAAAGGCATTCAATAACGTAGTGAATTGCCCTGAAACGATTATGTAAACATGAAAAGATATATACATGGCATTTTCAAGTGCAAAGCCTTTCTTTGTTACTTAGCATAAAACAAAGCTGCAATAGAAGGAACCACTCAAACCAAGAGGAAGGGCCTCCCAAGAAGCAGTACAGGTGCACCAGTGACCTGACCTGTACTGGCTTTGGTGTCCAGCAACTCCATGTCACACATGAGTGGCCATCACCACAAAAGAACTCAGCGGACAACTTATGAACATTTTATGGACATTTCACAGAGGTGTCCCATAGAGTAAGGGAACGATGTGGATACTGTCAGTTTTCACTGGGATGATATTAATCTTTTGTGGAGGCTTGTATGAGGCTGTGCTTTGGATTTTTGTTGAAAACAGAGGCAATGGTGCACCAGTGTTTTAGCTGTTGCTGAGCAGTGCTCACACAGCCAAGAACATTTCAGCTTCTCGTCCTGCTCTGCCAGCTGGGGGGGAAGGAGGGAGGGAGGGCACAGCTGGAAGGGAACAGAACCAGGACAGCTAGCCCCAGCAGGCCAAAGGGATATCCCATACCATATGGCATCACGCTTAGCAGTAAAAGTAGGAATAAAGTAGGAGGAAGGAGGGATGATTAGAGAGATGGCATTATCTTCCTAATAAACCAAATTGTAGGACGAGCCCTGCTTTCCTGGAAGTGGCTGAACGCCTGCCTGCCAGAGGGAAGCAAAAAATGAATTTTGCACAGCTTTTGCTTCACCTAGAAAGCTGTCTTATCTCAACCCACAAATTCTTGAACGTTCACCATTCTAATTCTCTTCTACTCAGTGAACAGTTGTGCTGCACTGAACTGCCTGCAGGAGTTAAACCACAACTTGGTACTTACATTTCACTGAGTGTTCAAAACACTCAAGTGCCTCACAATAACATATTTTCAATTTCATAAAATATATTCCCATGCAACTAATTATTATGTTCACTGAAAGAAAGATGAGAGTCAGCATTTTGGAACTTGGATAAATGAGTAGCTGATTTCTGGGCTATTTATGGCAGCAGAATTACTTTATAAGTCTTCAAAATCCAAATATTTTGTTGTCTGTTGATTTTAGCAGACTGCAATTTGGTCATATAGGAGAAAGAGAGGATTTCCTATAATGGAAAATATATACTTTTTCGGTTATGGCTTCAAATACTATACAGTGCAATTTCCCCTGCTAATAATAGAGGCAGTGTTGACAAGTAAAATATGATGTAGAGAGCATCCTTTGCTACTCTACCAAGAATATAAACACTAAAACTACTGTCTCAGAAAGTCACAAAATATCGAATATCTGAAGTGTATTACAATATACAGTGCATGCAGTTCCTCAAAATGGGTCATTCATAAAATCCCCTCAAATATATCTGCAGGACATTGTTATGTGTTAGGATAATTTGAACCAGTGCAAACTTACTAGCAGTGGATGAAGAAGCTGACTGGAGGGAGTACTAATTGAGCTGAATGGTAAACCAATACACTGACCACCTGCACTCAGGGGACAGCAGTGAAATTTCAGACGCCAATGCTCGAGTTAAGAATCGCAAGTGGGTGAAATCTGTATAGACTGTACCCAGACAGGGAGATGGCATTTTGCAGCTTCTGGCCTAATAGTCTGATAGAGCAGGCAACACTTACAGAGATTTAATGTTATGAAGCAGACTTATACCACTGAGTTATGACTTTCATTAAGATTTGCAAAGATTGCTATTGCAATTCTAGCTTCTCATGGCACTTAAGCCCATTCCTGAATAAGAACTGTCCTTACTCATTTAGAAGTGTCAACTGGAAAATATTTTACCTGCCCTGTTGAGGAAAGTGTAGCAAAATACTGTGGTATTGTGTTTGTCCCATTCTGTTTAAAATAAATCTTTTATTAGCATTTCTTTATGACCATCAGACCACTTCAGGACAAGGTATAAAGTCATGACTGGAGTCACTTTAAAAGGTCTTTTTAAGAACTAGGGTGACAATCAGGCCCCTAAAAAACTGTCTTAAGTGACTAGCAAATATCGAGGAAATAAACAAAAATAAAGATGATAGGTTTGGACTTCCTGGTAAAGATTGAAAGTTCTCCTGAACGGTAGGCAATGAGTCAAGCAGTGGGAATGACAACTTTCCTTTTGCACCCTCCTGTACTGTGGCTTAAACCCTTCAGTGTCCACTGAACAGGAGAGCAGAGGAAACAGAAGGAAAAGAGAATTGTGTTTCTTTTTTTTAATATATGCCTGACTGTGACTCTTGAATATGCAACTGTTTGCTTGCTTTACGTTTATATAGAAGAACGGTCTACACTGATAGTCTTTTTCACAGCAGTGATAGAGCAGAGCAATCCCCTCATATGATGGGAACACCATGCTATTAAAATCCCAGTAATACATTCCATAGCTAACGACGAATAACACCCCAAATAAAAGTCACTGTGACACTGAACTTTCAGATATGTCAAATTGTTTCTTGCAAGCATTTTCTATTTATGTATATATACATAGATGTATGCTAAGCACTTATTTTCCAGACTTCAAAATAAGAATAGTCAGTGGTGCCATCCGGACATCCCCTTCCCTTGTAGCCATGAATTTTAGGACAAGCTGGCAAAAATGCATCACAAAGCACAGTGGCTGTGAGCTGCTGTTCCTCCTCCATCCAAAACAATAGATGTTACAAGAACAAAATAAAAGCCGATTTCAGCTTGTTAGAGCAACTGCCGCATGTCGCACACCAGGCGTGGAGTGCCCAGACTACAAAGGATGTGCCCCGTCGTTATGGAAACCAAATTACAACTTTGTTGCACACAGTCATCGCCGTCACCTTGGGTACAGCAATCCAGCTCAGCGGGGATCCGCGCCCCCACCTGCCTGGCCGCATCCTGCCATGTGCCATCCAGCTGCCACTGCCCCACAGCACAGCAGGGCTTACCCAGGCTCCCCGGGCTTCTCCTGCTCCCCTCAGGGCCCCAGAGCTGGCAGGAAGGCACGCTGCAGCTGGCAGTGATTAACAGTCTGCTGGAAAGGACGTGACCGTGATGTCTACAAGTCACCATCCGAAGAGACAGTCATGGCTCCCATGGCCATTTTGGCTGGAGGGCTAGCTTGAACCCCTCATTTAAAGCAGAAATAAGGAGGCGTAGCACTTCTTCTCTTATGCAGCAGACACCATCCACTCCATCAAGTCTTTTGCCTGATGTGACAAAGAGTGGATCCCTTTCCTCCAGGCGCCTCTTTCCTCCTGGCTTCCAACTTAAGCTTCCTTCCCTGCCCCACATCACCTGCTCAATCTACTCACTGCTTTTCCAGTGCCTCTGCTAGTGTGTGAACAGGGTGTTCCCCAGAACACAGCATTGCTGCATTGAAAGAAGCCAGTGTGACCTCTCTTCAGGTACTATCATGGCTGACAGCTTCCAGCATTCAATGATTCAGTTCAGTATGCCTAAGGGAAGAGTACTTTTCTCAGGCTTCTACACTGCTCTGCCCCCTTCTTCTGCCACTGTCACACAAAGAACTGCTGCAAATGGCAAACCAAGCATTGTCTGACCTCAGCCACAAGCACTTGCAGATGCTTCCTGGCAGGTTTCTTGGAAGCATCTGCATTTGGATGCTGTTACATCACCCATCATCAGCACATACTACTGCAACAGAAATAACAGTCTCCCTCAATAGCACCAGTTTGGCACCACAGAGCTGCAGCTAGCAGATGATCCCCAGAGGCCCCTTCCGACCCAAGTGATTCCGTGACCAGAGGGGAGGCAGAGGGCAAAGCTGCAGCACGTATCCTCATGGTGTGAGATGTGCTCAGTACAGATGATGGTGATGGTCACAAAGGACGGAGCAGGATGGGGATGAAAGACATCATGCGAACTTTCAGTCATATCTGTAGCATGATGTACTGGCATTGCCTCTATTGGTGTGAACGGAGAAAGAAATTCTTTGAAGTAAATGGGTAAGAGTCTGGTATTAGATATGGAGGTCGGTGGCCCTGCAGGCTGTGGGGGGTGTTGGAGTTTTATGATCTTTGAGGTCCCTTCAACCCAAGCCATTCTATGGTTCTACAATTTCAAAGATGGTGAGCTTGTCCTCTCAATATTATTTTTAGAAAAGCCAAGAACACTGCAGCTTTTTTACCATTAAAATGTTGTAGATGCACTGTACCCCTGCGTAGCAGGAGCACACACTGCACAACAGTAAAACCTGGGCTTCTCAGACCATTAAAATCCAATCTATTATAAAATGGGATGGATATTACAGAAAGAAAAACTAGAAGTGTTGCACTGTAAGCATTCTTCTTTGAGTACAATAGTAGGTAGTACTTCAGAAGACCAAAGCGACTTCAAGACAATGTCCCATTGACCTGGCACTGGAAGGAGGCAGTTTTCCCCACCATCTTTTGCTGAACTATCTGAGGCTAAACCAGCAGAGACAGAACGTAAGGACTTGTTTCTATGGACTTGTACCCCTAATGTGGGTTTACCTAACTTTATCTTTTTTGAACTATGCCTAAGTATATAGTAGACACACAGTCTGAAGTGTTACGGTAACAAGTTCTAGCTGTGTCACGGTAAATTAAAACTTACATACATCCAATTTTGACTGAGTTGACCTGCTTACCAGTTTCTGCCCATAGGATATACTGATCTCTGTATTTTCCCTTTCAGTCTTCCCATGGTAGCAGCAATGTCACTCAGTCTTCACAGCATGCTGTGAGCTGGTCCAGGCTCACTCCGACCTTTGCTGCTTGCTCAGCCCATGCCTGCAGCACTTCATGCCCCCGACTCCCTGCTTCACACACAGCTGTAACAAGTGCAGCACCTTTGTTAAACCTGTGCATCCTGACTGCAAATGGAAAGGTGGCCTCAAAGACAGGCCCCAGTCCATTAAGAACAGTAGGATCAGGACCTTGAAGTGTATTCAGATTGAAAGGGGAACCACTGGAGTGTGCAGAGCTTTCTTGTGGTGCTCCTACCGACACTCTTTCCACCCCAAAAGACACAGCTACAGAGCATCTGCACGGAAGGTTCAGTAGTGGCTTTCACCTCCTGTGCAGCTCGTAGCACTGACACAATGACCTAAATCTAACACTGTATAAAACTGGAGAGATTACTAGATGTTGTTTCATCACCTACGCCGCTTTTAATTGCTTTGAAGAACTCATTTGTCTTCACTCCAGCAACCTCTGGCAGCAATCAGTGGTTCAGACACCAGCACTCCCACACACACACACACACAGCAGCTCTTTTTGCAGCCACACACCGCTTACCAAAAGCTCCATAACAACCAAAATCACACTCATTCTGTTTGCTGTTCTGATATACCTATTTAGATTCCGCCTCTGACAAAATCAAAAGATTGCATGCTTCTGAAAAAGCAAGAAAATGCTTCATCATCACCAGGAATGGGCATTAAATTCCTGTCTGTGTTTTACAAACTGCATAATCAAATTTCAATGGAGAATGTGCAAAGATTGCAAATCTATAACAGACATAGGAATTTACATAAATAACAGATATGAATGTCTGATGTTTACAGAAATAAAACTGCATGCTATGCAAAGTAAGTCTGCAAAATTAAATGTTTTATTATGCTCATTTTCCAGACGAAGGCTCTTTGTATGTGAATATGCACAATATGTACAAGGTGTTTCAGTCCTGTAACGCAGAGAAAAACATACCTAGAAAAGACAGTAAGCATACTGCTGTGCTATGCTGCCTACAGAAATTTAGACTCAGAATTGGAGGCAAACAGAGATCGTTTCCCCTTAAGACCTTTAGGGTTAGAATTTCCCAGCTACGAAAAGGCTCTTAACAATTCAGTGGGAGCTAGGTACCCAAAGACGTTAAGCAGCCAGAAAAGAATCTGATATATAATATCATCTCACACTGAAAAGGAAAGTTTGAGTTTTTAATGGCTCTTAAGGAAGGGTGCAAAATATTAACACCACATAAACTGTGTTGATCAATCTGAAGCTGCTTTGTAGATGCAAGGGAATCACACACAAAATGGACCATTTGCTAGTCTGTACTCAGCCCACTTCATTCACCCTAGAGCTAGCCCATTCAATGCATGAGCAGAGGTCTGTAAATGAAATTTCTTGCAAGCACACGAATGGCTCCCAGTGGGAATCGAGAGAGCTAAATATTTGCATCAGAAGCATAATAATGCCCACTACTCACATCAGTAGCACTCATTCAAAAAGAAATAGGGATGGGAATCTGGATAAGTTAATATACAAACTTTAGAATTATTAACTAAAATAAAAAACACACCTTCCCTAAAATCAAGGAGAGGCAGTACTGCATGGAGCCAAACACACTGTGTTGGTCAAGGTCACCCTCCTAATTTAGAGTTAATCCTCAAGATGAATGTGGCCTGTGTTGCACTCCAACTGAAACTGCATAGGCTCCAAATAAAAGGTCATCAACTACTGTTATAAATGCAATCAAATGGCTGTAAGTGTGACTAATACCACTCGATTTTCCTCTTTCCAATAAGCAAGCAAAACAAAGAGGAGTGTTTCTCTGAAGGTGTGCATTGTTTAAAAGGCCAAAAGGTGTCTTTTCTCCTAAATTTTAAAACTATTAATCAAGCATGAAATAAACAACATGTGCAAGTCAAAGGTTAATACCCCAGGGTCTTTATTGTACGACCACCACCCATTTCTTTTCCATTAACACCACTACCTCCTCCCTGCCTTTTAACCCATAAACTATTCTTGCTCTGAGTCCCACTGATTCACACAACAGAAAAGTAGTAATTATTTAGCACTTAATCTTCAGAAAACAGCACCATAGAAAACGAGCTTTGTCTTCTGTTCAAAACTCTGAAGGGAATGGCCACTAGAGAGAAGTAATTGTTTCATTCCTCTTTAAAGAGTTTGCCTAGGATTTGTTTGGGTTTTGTTTCATTTTGTTTTTAAGAAAAGTAGCTTCACTAGTACATCAAAGACAAACATTCCACGTTAAAAATATTGTAAGGACGAGGATAACCAAGCACTATAGAGCAGATCTTGATTTTAGAGAAAATGGCATTAGTCCAACATAGATTTAAATGATTTAAATAGTGCGACTGTAGACATTTGCCAGTGCTTTTAAGCACAGAGCATGTCTCTAATTACATCTGAACAATTAATCTTTACAATGGTGATGTTCAGCATGTTCCTCTGAGTGAGTATATTCTCAATAATTGGGAAATTAATTAAAATGACTATCTATAGAGGTGTCAGAAGCCTTCAGATTAAAAAAAAAAAAAAAGGTTAGTATCAAAAAGAGCAGGAAAGAGCCCCTCTCAAATGTATGTTCTATTATATTTTCTTGGGGATGCCCCTGGAGGTGTTCAAGGCCAGGCTGGATGGGGCCCTGGGCAATCTGGTCTGGTATTAAATGTGAAGGTTGGTTGCCCTGCATGCGGCAGGAGGTTGGAGATTCAGATCCTTGACATCCCTTGAAACCTAGGCCATTCTGTGATTCTGTGGCATACCTGCTCCTCAAACACAGCAACTTATACCAAGTTTCTTTCATTTTAGCAGGTAGATAACAATGCATAAAACTTTCTGGCTGTTTCCATCCAAGGAAACACTCTTAGATGACAAGCAACAGTATGCAAGTTTAGAACACGTTTCCTTAGTGCTTCTGGACTAAAACACCAAACAAGTAGCAGCCATTAACCTTACTGCTAGAGTTCCTTTTTTTGTGGAGTTGTTCTGGTTGGTAAGGCCTACAGCAAAGGCACTGCACATGCATTTCATGCAGCAGGATGAGTATTTGGTGAGTACTCGAGAAATCTTGAATGTCAGCATGGGAGGAAACCTGTGTGTTCTGATGCTCTGCACAGATTGGTGCTGCCTGAATTCCAATGCCTTTGAATCTGCTACTTGCTCTCCTGCACACCTCCGGCAATGGGCTGTAGGGCACAGACATGAGCTGCACTTGCCAAAGGCAAGGGGAATCTATTTCAGCCCTCAAAGTGGAAAGCAGAGGTATGGGTCAGAGAACACTATCAGCCATTTAATCTCCCAGGGTCTGTGAATGAGAAGGATGGGAAGGCTGGGTAGAAGAACAAAGATTCCCTGGTCTATTCCCCAGGGCAGCAGAGGCACAGCAAGGAGCTATTACACACATATTCAGCTAGGCATGAGAACTCAGATTTCTAAAACAAACACCAGGTCTTTCAGCAATTTGTGGAATAGAGTTAAAAATGCATATAAATTAGTCCTGGTCCCTTTTTACCTTGTCATTACTCACTCACTACTTCAAGCATAGAAGAAACTGCCAGCTAGTTCAAATCCTGCAGGAGAAAGGAATCAAGCTAGGAGATGATGCTCAGGCCATCAGTATATCAGTTTAGGAGCATCCCTGTCTGTAAGAGTGTGTTAGACCATCATCTGCCTCCTGAGAAGGTCCAACTCATGCCATTCACCCTGTGCTCTGCAAGGAAGGGGACACCAGTCCTGTGGCTCTCACTGTGTAAAGAACAGCGTGCAAGCTGGCATATCAGAAAAGTTGTCTGCTTCTGGCATAACGTATTGCTTGCAGTCCAAATACTCGAGAATCTTTGCCACCTAATGGCTGGAATAAATCAGGCCATGGCCTGCACGCATTGACTGATCATCATAAAAAGAAGATTGTTGGAATTCAGTGCCTCAAAGCTTCTCCGTGAGAAAGTAACGTGATATTACTAGCGAGAGCAGCAGTTTGAAAATGGGTGTAACATGGAATCATTCTGCAGGTAAACCTCAGATATATTCAGGTCACGAACTCAACTCCCCCGTTACTTCTGAGCCTGGAATGTATTTAATAGAAAGAAATAAAATGTGAGAGGGAAAGGAATGAATTATCCTATTTTAACATCATTGAATTATGTGCCATGAAGTTACTGCACTAAAGTTTTCATCAGCAATAGGAGAGGGTGGGTAATTTGAGGAGCAGATCTGTCAACAACGGACTACAGCTACATCACAAGTAACATTTGAAGAAGTGTGTATAAGTTTGTACGCTTTGGAATTTTGAGAGCCCAAACCTGGCCTAAATCTGGTCATTGATGTTTGCAAATTCTTTTAGTGATCCTTAACCAGCAGGGAAACTTACCTCACTTTACTGTTTTTCCTGCTTCTCGTTAAATGACACACAGGAAAATAAAAAGTTTCAGAGCATGGTATATGAGGCCAAATATAAGTATACATCTTGTCACATATTTCCTTATTGGCTTAAACGTTACAAGATACAACACAGTTCAAACAATGTAGGAAAATACGGTACTAATTCTGTTGATACTTCCACAGATAACACAACTGAAATATAGTGACAGAACTGTAGGGGTTGGAAAGGAGACCACTGGATCATCATCTCATCTGACTTCCTGCTAGAATAGTTTCCTACATAAGGTTATGTAGGAAGGCATCCAGGTGGGTACTGAATATCTCCACAGAAGATTTCACAGCCTCTCTGTGCAGCTTGTTTCACTGCTGTGTCACCCCTCACAGTAAATAAGATTTTCCCCATGTTCAAATGGAACTTCTTACGGTTCAGTTTGTTCCCATTGCCCCTTGTTCTGTTGCTGAACAGGGCAGAGCCTGGCTCTAAACACTTGACTCCCATCCTTTAAATGTTTGTAAGTGTTGATAAAGTCCACTCTCAGTCTTCTCTTCTGCAGGATGAACAGCCCCAGGTCTCTCAGCCTTTCCTCATAAGGGAGATGCTCTAGGCCCCTCATCATCTTTACTCATCCGCTGAACTCTCTCCAGCTGTTCCCTGTCTTTCTTGAACAAAGAAGCCCAGGACTGCACATGGTACTCCAGATGTGGCCTCACCAGGGCAGAGTAGAAGGAGAGGATCACCACCCTCCACCTGCTGGCTATGCTGTTTTTAATGCACCTCAGGATACCACTGGCTTTCTTGGCCACTAAGGCACACTACTGCCTCACTGCCAGCCTGTTGTCCACAAGCATAACCAGCTCCTCTGCAGAGCTCCTGTCCAGCAAGTCAGCCCCTAATCTGTACTCGTGTACAATTCTCAATCCACCTCACTGCCCATGCAATCATCCCACTTCTCCTTAGCTTACCTATGAGGATGTAACAGGAGACAGTGCCAAAAGCCTTGCTGAAATCAAGGTAGACAGCATCTCTCTCCCCTCAACTACCCAGCTGGTCATGACATCACAGAAGGCTACCAGATTGGTCAAGCATGACTTCCTTTTGCTGAATCCATGTTGATTACTCCCGATAAACTTCTCTTCCACTTGCCTGGAGATGACATCCAGAATACGTTGTTCCATCACCTTCCCAAGGGATGGAGGTGAAGTTGACTGGCCTGTAGCTTCCCTAGTCCTCCTTCTTGTCCTTTCTGAACACTGGAGTGACACCATACACCTCTCCTACTCTATATGGCCTTTCATACATGATAGAGAATGGTTTGGCACTCACTTCTGCCAGCTCCCTCAGCACTCATGACTCCTGTCTAAGCCAATGGATGTGTGAGCATCGAGTTTGCCTAGATGAACTCTGACCAAATCCTCCTTGACCAAAAACAATTTAACATCAAAAGGAATCTAGGAATAAAGATATCAAGTACTACGTAAAACATTCAGTAGCAGAGCTGTCAAATTTTATTTCCAGTCAACAAACCCCTTCAATACCTGATTTCAGGAGAAGAATCAAGTTAAATGATAACAACAACAAAAATACACAGTAGGAGTAAAGCAAAGTCATTCTGACTCCAAATGCCAGCTTGTATTGAGCCAGCTTATTCTATTCTCCACCCTAGGATGATCATTCTAAGGCTTATGTTTTGACATAGCAGGTGCCTGTAGCATAAAATAGGGAAAACAGCTTAAGAAACATAGGCTTACATTTGCCCAGTAGAGCTGTCTTGCAGTCTAGGCAAGGGGAATCCAAAGGTTTTTCTTATTTTAGACTACTTGTGACCACAAACAACCTTTAGAAGGAATGCCTGGATAAACTCATTCTCTCTGGAGACTACTAGTAGTAAGCTCACAGGTGACTAATATTAACACTTGAAACTACTGTGTAATATAATATATTTAACTGAATCCAAGTCCTCACGATTAGTAATTTTTGTTATATCCAAAGACTTCTTTAGATTTCTTTCTCATTTTAAAAAACCATGCATGAGACATTCCAAAGTAATAAACTCAGTGGAAACAACCAGATTAGAAAGTATGGCTGGCAGAATCACCAGGAATTAATCCCTGGTTCTGAAAGTAACCATTCAAACCTGCATCGGCCAAGTGATTTCTTCCTCAGTGTGGCAACAGATAACAGAATCATGAGACAAATTTGGCTCTTTCCCTTACTTCAGTGGGGCACTGACTCTGAAAGAAGTTAAGAATGAATTCAAAGCTGTTAACTAGTTCTTTCTAGTCAACATTTAGGCCTTCCATTAGCCAATGGTTCACCCACTCTGAAACAGGCTATGTGCAATAAAGACAAAATGAAAAAACAAACCAAAGAAATGTCCAGTATCACAAAAATCTGACAGTGTCTTCCAGGATTTCCCAGGTAGTGTGTCAGAATTAATCACCTATCACTATTAGTCGCCTGACGCCAACAAGATCGCTTATGGAACCTCCATTTCTATGCATGATAACGTGAACTATTTGCAAGAGAAAAATATGCAATGGTACATATCTATAAAGATCTCTTTAAAAAAAAAAGGAGGTATTTGTAAGCTTTTTACCCACTCCCTGAAAAAAAATGGATGCATAAATCTAATGTATTCAGTCTTAATCATCTAATGAAGTACACTAAGTGGATAGGAAGAGAACAGGTTAGTAAGTGGAAAGAGTTCTGAATGGATTCAGTTATGGATGAGGTCAGAGAAAATGATACTGCAGCCAAGCTACTGTAAATAAAAGGAATTTGGTTTGGTTTCTAATGCAGTAAACCTTTTAAAAAGCAAATTACAGAGCTTTAGTCAAAACTGACTCAGTGTTAAAGTCAGTGTTTAATAACTTATTCTTGCTGAAAATGGGCAGTTACAGAGACATAACAAAATGACCACAAGGACACGAGCATAATTTAAACTACACTGCAGAAAATGTGGATTTAAATGTCATCAGTACACAGACATCTAAGCTAACTGTGCATCCGTGTTAAGCTCAAACTACCACTTGCATCTTTTTTAGCACCATTATCTCATTCAACACTTCCATAAAACTCTACCATTCACCAGCAAAATCTAGCCCAAGAGTGACAATGATGCAGATTGTCATTCTGCCTTAATCTAGTCATTAATAAAATGTGATAGAAAACTATATAAATCAAAGAACATACGCATTTCTTGTACTCTACTTATAGCAGTCAAATTATGTAAGTCCTTCCATTCAAATCTTTTATCTAGTCATTAAAAAGCAACTAAAGAGCTCATCCAAACAGATGCCTTTTCAGTTCAGAATGTGCCAAAAAGGAACACTTAGCAATCTGCATGTTACAGCATGGCTTTTCTGGGTCTCTTTACTAGAGAAATGGGAAGGCTAGGCTGGAGGTAGCTCATGTAACAGATGAAATTTAGTCAGTAGCACTGTGAATTATTCATATTAGCAGGAGGGTTGTGAGGACAGTGAGTTTACTCGGGTGGAAGCAAAGTCCGTAAAATTATATATGTCAGTGGGATGTGCTTCTGTCCTTAACTCTTTGACAAGGAAATCAAAAGCTTGGCTTGAACAACAAAATTAAAATTTATCCAGAGTCTATCTTGACTTCTTATCAACAAATCAACAAACAAAAAATAACCCTAATGAAAACATCTTCGCTTTCCTGTGTTCCAGTCATCTTGAGGGTATAATTTCCTCAGCACTGGCGCGATGTAAAGAACTTCTCAAAAGTTCAAAGGGACATTTTAAAGTTCAGAATCAGTGGAGCTCTATTGAATAAGCATAGCTTCTACTATTTGTCTGCAATCGCATCTGTTGACAAGGTCTCAGTTTCTGCCTTCTGTTTGTCCTTTTCTCATTTTTAGGAAAGACAGAAAACACATTATTATCATAGAATCATAGAAACATTAAGGTCAGAAAAGGCTTCTAAGACCATCTTGTCCAGCCATCAGCTCATCATCACCATGCCTACTAAACCAAAATATAACAGAATCCCTGAGGCTGGAAAAGACCTCTCAGATCACTCTCAGACCATCTAGTTCAGCTGCCCACCTACCATCAATGCTGACCACTAAACCCTTAGTACCCTATCTGCATGTTTCCTGAACACTTCCAGGGACAGTGACTCCACCACTTCCCTGTTCCAATGCATCACCACTCTTTCTGAGAAGAAATTTTTCCTGATATCCAACCTAAACCTCCCCTGGCACAACTTGAGGCCATTCCTTCTCATCCTATCACTGATAATCAGGAGAAGAGGCTGATCACCACCTCACCATAAACTCCACAAATTCCTTTCAAGCAGTAGTAGAGGGTAATAAGGTCTCCCCTGAAGGTCCTCTTCTCCAGACAAAACAATCTCTGGCTGGCTCACGTTCAGCCACTCACTGACCAACACCCCCAGGTCGTTTTCTTCTGCACAGCTTTCCAGTCACTTTTCCCCAAATCTGTAGCATTGCATAGGGTTATTGTGACCGAAGTACAGAACGTGGCACTGTGGTCTTGTTGAACCTCTCACAGTTGGCCTCAGCCCAGTAATCCAACCTGTCCAGATCCCTCTGAAGGACTTCCCTAACCTCAAGCAGATGAACTCTTCACCCTCAACTTAAGTGCCATTTGCAAACTTACTGCAGGTGCACTCAATGCCCTTATTCAGGTCAACAACATAGATATTAGGCAGGACAGGTCTCAGTACCCACCACTCACGTCCAGTTGCCAGCTGCATTTAACTCCATTCACCACCACTCTCTGGGCCCGGACCTCCAGACAGCATTTCATGTTCTCTGCAGCCCATTCACCATAAAATAAGAAGAAAAACAGGAAGAACCCACACCAAATGCAGGCAGTAAATGGGAATTTTGGACATATCAGAAAATAATTAAAGTATGACCCTTTGGGGCATCAAAGTATGACCCCATAGGGCCTGGGTGCACAATGATGGTGATGAAAGAGGACTGAACTGGAGTTACTACTAAAACTTACTAAATGCTTTACTTCATTGTTGAGCAGAGAAACGAAGGAAAGAGCACAAAAGTTATTGTTCTCCTTTAGAAATCATTCATGGTCTTTATCCCGATGATAAAAATCTCAGCAGGGTGGTTTTAAACTGATATCTGACCACTTGGTACTGTTTATTTCTATCCACTGCTCAGCTCGAAACCTTCTTATTGATGCAGAGCTTCTCTGCCTCACTGCTGAAATTATCTCCAGTGCACTGCCAAAATAATGACAACACTGTGACACTCTATGAAGGTTCACCTTCTTTACCTCTGCATCACAGTGACACAGAACCACAGGGCTGCTTTGATATTCAAGAGAGAGGACAACAGGTTACATAAACGAACCATTTGCTAGCAACAGAAGAGAAGTAATTCCTCCCAGACTCTCCAAAATAATGGCCCAGTTAACTTATTACTTCCATAAAATGAATAGCTATTACTTTTTAGTTGTTGTTCTTACAAGCAGTTCCCCTCTCTCTCTCCCTCTGCAACCTGTATCTCAAAACAAGCACTTTAAAAAAGCACCACGCATCATGGGGCAGCGTTCTTCCACTTTACCCACTCTTACTGAGGCAACTCCTACCTGCAAAGTTAACCTTCTGATCTTCTTTTTTAATCTTTATCTTCCTCGGATGTACCTTCAAGAAATCATGCCACAAAACATATAATCACAGTAATTTGTATCTGTGATGCACAGATAAATCTTCAAAATACTGATTTTATGGGAGTCTTATATTGCCTCATAATTTGTGGTGTAACTCAATGCCTACTGATACGCTTTTAAAACCAAGTATGTAGCCTGCATTCTAAAGTAAGATATATTGACTCTTCTTTTAACTGTTTTGGCTGTTTGGATGACTAATCAGCTTTGTCTGTGGCAAGTTAAGACTTTCACTACGGATATGTGGATTTACTGCTTCCAGAAAAGTGATGAATTTGCAGTGCCCTTAAATAGATTATAGGAATCTTTATCTTCTTATTTTGCTTTTTTTTCTGAAAATTCCTCAGTTGTTCCATCATCACTTTTTAGTCACCACTTTTCAACTGCCTGTTTGTCAAAGTTATTGTAAACATTGCCAATTTTATTTACTTCCTCTCGCTTCACTGATTTTTAAGACTTAATAACTGTGTATTAAGATATACATCCAAAGACCAAAGATGAAAGTTTTATAGTCCAGCTGGAGTTAGACTGTAAAGCCTGCTTATCTGTAGTACACAGAATTGATCGTAATGAGCTACTAGACAATTTTAGTTTCAGTGTCCTTTTCCAAACTGTCATGTCATCTAGCAGTTTTCTTATCAACTATGCTATTATTCTATATAAAACTGAAGAAGGCAAGGGATCTGTATTTAAAAGCCAGATGGAATTAAGCTCACTGGATTAAAATATCTAGATGTTACATTTACATTTGAGAAAAGGTAACATCTCACTGTACAAAGTAATTGACATCACTGTGAAATATAGACAAACATGAGCAAATCAAAACCTTTCAACACAGCAGCTACTCTTGAAGAAGGTAATTACACCATAAATTCAGATTTCTAACAGTGAACTTGATTAATGCTTAATTTACGGATCAACCTATCTCCCTTGCTGAAGATATTTCTTCTCAAATCCAAAAGAAGTGATTCTCCCAGTCGTCAGCAAACCATTTTGTTTCAAGCAGCATCCATCATCTTGCCAATGAAAATGTCAATAGCACAGAGAGAAGCAGCACATTTATCTAATTTTTCCACATTGAGGGAGGTATATATGTAATAAATCTATTATGAAAAATATCTCATGTTGTTTTTACGACACGTAAACACATTTGATCTATTTTCCCTCAAAATCAAATTGTGTAGAACACTGCAGGATCTCCCACTTAAAAGGCAACTACTATTAACTTTTATCTCTCTACGAGCATGGTTCTGAACAATCAGAAAACTTCAAGTTTTCTGTCACTGACAGAGCACTCATTAAAATCTGGTAAGACAACAACTGCTTCTATTTCTGTAAGCTCTCAGTCAAGTATTCTTTTTTATGGTCTTTAATAGCCCTTAGGCTTTTTTTAACTCTACGCAAATGTTTGTCTGGTTCAGCACAAACCTTCACTTTCTTTACTAACACTGCTATTCCACCAGCTCTCAGTTACTACCCAGTTGTTTGCAATGAGACAACTTCCAAAACCAGCTGGGACTGCCTGTTCCAAAGCCCAAATAACTACCCAGCACTGCAGCATGATGCGTACAAGTAGAACTGGCAATGATGATACTGCCATATAACAGAAAACAGTGACGGTTTTTAAATGAAGTGTAAAGGTTGGCAGACATAATGGCATGACCTTATTTTTTTTTACTCGCATTCCTTGTCTGTCTGCTGGTTTGTCACTTGCAATTTGTTGAATTAGTCTGAAGGAACATTGCTGTCTCATTTGAGGCAGGTGGAATACATTTGCTGCAAGGAGCTGTGAGCCTGGCTGAGCTCTCTAGACTCCACTTACAATCAAACACTGTGAAGCAGGCCGTGAAGTAAGCAATGCTCATTGGTCTATTCCTGATAGACCAGGACATCATCACCTGCCACTGAAGTCAACAACATTCATTGGGTCTTACTGTTAGCTGGCCTCATTCCCTACAATTTCCCACAAGAAGCCACTTTAGCATGCTTTCTACTGACTTGCACGTCTATGGCTATATGAGGGAGCACTGATGTTCGTAGCACAAACATGCAGCTCCTCATAGGACACCTGATGTGCCTGCAGACTGCTGCACAAATTAGAGCTGTGAGCAGCTAGTGAGAACTAAGAAGTTCTGCCAGAAGAGGCACTGGCCTTTTAAATGGATGCATCAAAGTATTACTTTAAATTTAGATGTGAAAGTGGGGAAATCAACTGAGTAAAGGGGTGCTAGTGTGCATGCAGTCATTTTCAGGAGTAGAAAAGAACATAAAAATTAAAATATACTGCAATTCACTGTTACTTATTTCTGCAGAATGGTTCAGCAGGGAAATTTTACCACAGCATTTCCTACAACAACTATCACGGAAATGCTGAGCATCTGGACAAGTCTCTGGTTTTACACTGACTAAATCCTAAGTATTTTAATGGCAGGCACAGCATTGGGTCTTGCCAAACATATATTATACTGACGAGCATGAAACTCAGTGCAGAACATAATCAAAGGCACAGCAGTGTTCTTGCCCCTCGGTCACTTGTTTCTCTGACATTATACATGAAAGTTTCTCTTGCAGAGGTGGGACAGATTTCACAAGCCAGCATCCCTCTGCGCTAACAACTTTCCACGCACACTTATCCTCTCAGAAATAACTGATCTGCATATAAACAAACCGGTTCAGTTCATGCAAATGCTAGCAGCTCTCAGGCAGATTGCCCCACGAGCACGTGCAGGCAGTCCTTCTGGCAGCTAGTACAAAAACAAGCACAGCACAGGTGCAGGCCAGAATTCCTCCTAAAAATAAGTGGGTCCCAAGCACAAACCACTGATTCACTGCAATGTGAAGGCTAAGTGTAAAATTTAGCATTAAGTAGATAACACTTCTCTAAGAAAAAGAGAAAATCTGTATTGTTGCATCTCAGCACAACCAAACATAATGAATTTTTGATCCTCTGTAGAATAAACCATATTAATGCCATCTGAAGGAAACATTTCTAGACTCAGAAAAAAGCAACAGGGGGTTCAGTGATCGAAAATATCACCAAGATCAGCACTCTGCCCAGCACAGCACCATTTACATCTGCATTTCCAAGTCCATACCAGTGAAATCAGGGTGAAAGGACAGCTTAATGAAGGACTCTGTCAACTCCTCACCAGTATTGCAGCTGGCTGCTCAAGCGACGTATAACCCAAATTATCCTTCACAGCGATCTTCAGGCTGAAATTTCAACCGATTCCACTTATTTTCCTGTGGCATTTTTAATTGGATCAATAGCATTCAGCCATTTTGGAAGCTGTGGTGGCACACACGGACTGACACACACGAACGCGAGCGCTCCCTGCACCGCAGGCTAATAAAGGCCGGGCTGTAAGTCACGTCCAGCCAAGCGCTCACTACTGAAGGCCGGGGGGCTGCGTTCCCTGTGCCGTGCTCCCTGCGAGGCAGCGGCCACACGCCTCCTAAGCCTCGGCCCACGCTGGGACAGACGCCGACCCCTGCTCACAATGCACGGGCACTGCTGAAAAATTTCTCTGATGAAAATGCCCGAGAGCCGCCCCGGGTTCGGCCCCCTGAAGTCACATCGCCACCGGGGCTTTTGATTTTAACGGCGGAAGCCTACGCGCCATAGAGGAGACGAAGTTAGGGAAGCGAGCGCATTAAAGGGTTCCTCGGCTCTCAGATCTGATTTTTGTTCGTATTTAAAACCCACAGCGGGGGAAAGAGGAGATTTTGCTTTTCCTCGCAGCACTTCAGAGTCAATGCACTTGCCGAGATAGGATCTGAATTCCATTCTGCAAAGCAGAATGGTTAGCTAATTGGCAGGCACACACAATTTCAGAACCAGATCTCGTAGATTAAGCTCATTACCCCGAGCTTTTCATGTCAGACTCCGAGTCCCGGCGTAACCCCTTCCCCCGCCGGCTCCCTTCCCGGCTCCCTCGGCGCCGCTCACCTGCCCGCTCCGCCCGCCGGCCGGCCGCCCTTTCCCGCAGCGCCTCATCCCGGCGGGTCCCGGCCGCGCTCCCCGCGCCTCGCACCTCTCCGCGCCGGGGCTGCCGGCCTCAGCTCGGCTCCCTCAGCTGCCGCTGTTGGGCGCAGCGGATCGCTGGCTGCTCGTCGCTCCCCTCCAGCTGACGGCCTTTTTTAGCGTGCACGCTCTTCAGGCCACAGCCTACGCCTTTCTTTTGTGTCTGGAAGCCGGTAGCAGTTGCTGGGCACTAAGAACGAGCCAACCTTTGTGTTGGCAAAGACAAAAACTATTTTCACCTCAGAGCATCACAATCCCCGTACGGCTTGGCCAAACTAGAAGGTTTTAAAGGGTATGAGGATGATTCAGGATGAGACACCTTCTGTCAAACAGCAATGGTTTCCCGTCTCAACCCAACGCTGATTATTTACATTGGGAATAAAGCTCATCGGAAGCCCGAAGTTGCTGTTAGTTTGAAAGGAATACGTCATCTTCAAATATGCAAAGCAGGCAGAACGCTGACAGCTCCGAGTTTCTGACCTTGTCTCTCTGCTGTTTGCAGCGTGCACTTTGGCTTTTCTGTAATAAGATCACCTTGCCACCAGATGATTATTGATCACTGGTGACAGAAACAAAAAGCCCTGACCAGAGCCATCTATTCCTCGTGCTCGGTAAAACCCAGTACAAGAAATGACAAATACCCTTTCAACTGACTCACAGTCCAAAAGCCCATCTCTGGCTGGCACCCGGAGGGGCAGGGTGGGTACTGAGCCATGGGAAGTTACAGCATCACCCCACGCGGTGCATGGCTCCCACCTGGCAATTGCAAGAGGCCCAGTGGGACAGAAATGGGCAGAATCTCCACCACCGAACCCAACCCTGCAAGGCCTACCCTATACAGCCCAGCGCTGCACAGGGAGCAGGAGGCAGGTGGGGCTGAGCAGTGGGACTGGCACCAGCGGGCATCTCAACACCCTTAGGGCCACCTGCGCCACCACCAACCCATTGCCACGCAACAGTGAGGTGACACATCCCTCGTCCCCAACTTCTCCGGACCGACCCAGCAGGCGGGTGAGGTGCGGGCTATGGGGGGAGAAGCTTCTAGACCACCCTGCCCACAGGTTTCCACACGCGCATCCCCTGAACCCGACACCCAACCGCTTCGGGCTAAACCCTCCTCGGGTGCTGCGGGCTGACCCCAGCCCACCCGAGGCGCTGCGGGAACCCCCCGGAGCCGGGGCACGGCCGGGGAGAGAAGAGCGGGGATGCGGTTGTGCCGGGAGCGGGCGGCCGTACGGCTGCGTCCTCGCTCGCCGCTGATTTTAAGGTAAAGTGCGTGCGATCTCTCACCCTCACAAAAGGGAGAAGGAAGGAAAGATGATACAAGGAAACAAACCAGGCAGAGGAGAGATGGGGGGGTGTGCGGGAGGGGGGAGTGGGGGGGGGGGGAGGAAGAAAAGGAGGGAGAAACAAAGGGAAGAATAAAACCCTCTCTGGGAACAAGCAAACAAAGAGGGGAAGAGGAGCTCTGCGCTCTCCCCGGGGGTAACCCCCCGCCGGGCTCCCCGGCTCCGCCCGACTTGCAGTCCCGGCCCGCAGCCCCCGGCCGCGCACGCCGAAGCACCGCGCAGGACCCCGCGCCCCGCCGCTGCCGCCCGGGGAAGTTAGCGGCGCGGAAATACCCCGCGGGGCAGGGGCACCTTACCTGCCAGCTGTCACTCCTCGGGGGCCGACGAGGTGGGAGGGAAGAAGCGGAGGAAAAAAAAAAAAAAAACGGAAAAAAATAATAAAAATAATAATAATAAAGCCACCCCAGTTTCCGAAATTGCACCGCTCGATCAGGTTACTATGGAAATCATCTCGAGGAGGCAAAAAAAGCAGCCAGAAGCGACCCTCATCCTTTCCGCCACCGCGAGGGACCGCGGCGCTGGAGCCGCTACCTCCCCCGGGCGCAGGTTGCGCGCTCCCCACCGCCGCGCACCGGCAGCCGGCCCCGGCCCCAGCCCCGCGCCGCGCCGCCAGCGGTGCTGCCCCCCGCCGCACAGCTGGAATTTAAAGGGGCCGTGCGCTCCCCGCGCCGCTGCTCCCGCCGCCGGGGCCGGCTGGGTGTGCCGCTAGAGGAAAAGTTTCCCGCGGGGGCCCGGAGCGGAGGGGCTGAAATAGGGGCACGCGGCGGGGGGGGACGGGAGCGAAGTATCTGCTGTGCGCAGCCCGAGGCGCTGTGAGCGAGTGTATGCGTAGCAGCAGCGTGCAAAGGCCTCAGCAGGGCTCGGCTGCAGTGAGTGCGGTGCACGAGGCAGCTCCTGCCTCAGAGCGGTAACGTGAGCGGTGGGAGCATGCAAAGCGAAGGAAGGGTATAAAATCTGGGGGGAGCGTGAATGCTTCCAATCCCCTCTGTCCCAGCCCCTATAATTTGTTAACTGTAATTAACAGACCAGAAAAGAAACAAAATCAACAGTGGTG
The DNA here is from genome assembly GCF_026119805.1 of Tympanuchus pallidicinctus. Taxonomy (NCBI): domain Eukaryota; kingdom Metazoa; phylum Chordata; class Aves; order Galliformes; family Phasianidae; genus Tympanuchus; species Tympanuchus pallidicinctus. Next base: position 25,831,814 of record NW_026294802.1, read on the forward strand.
AAAGGTGCCATCCTGCCTCATTTCCTTCCCCACAACCTGAACCTTCACCAACCCCACCTGTCCCAACAAGTGCACTTCGCCCAACAGAGTTGTCTAGGCTGGAAGCCAGTGCCCATCTGACACTGTGCTTCCGGCAGAGCAGTGCCAAAAGCTGCTCGCAGGTGCGACTTTGGCGAGAGCAGATGAACAGAGAGCAGCAAGAACTGTTGCAGTCTCCATACTCTCTCCTCATACCCTGGTCGGCTCCATTCCCCTGCTGTGCCGCCCGCCCATCCCCCACACGCCTCTCTCCTCATGCAGTGTGGCCCACTGCAGGCTCTGGTTTGGCTCCCAAGGGGCAGCTTTTCCCAATCCAAAATATCTCCACAAGTTTTTGCTGATGGGGAATGGAGCTTCCGAGTTTTTCTGCTGTGAGAAACAGCCTGCAAAGCACAGAGAAATTAGTTCTGCTCTGCTGCTGCAGACAACAGCTCCAGCTCCCAAGAAGGGGAGAAAAGGAGAAGACAATCCTCTGATGAGAGGAGACCTGCAAAGAAGGATCCCTGTGCTACTGCAGGAGGAAGGCAGGTTGGGTGGGAGGGACAGGAGAGAAAGACATGCAAGTTACATCCAAGTCCAAAAATGTCTTCAAGCTCATGCTGTTGGATGCCTCATTTCTTTTCTCCTATTTTCCTGTAAGAGCGAGGAGGAAATACACACTGCACTCGGTCAGTTTAGGGAGAATGTTTTGCAGTTAGTGGCCACGTGACACCTGTGGGTCTTTGAGAATCATTCCTTGCACAGATTGCAGCTGGTTGGGCCTCAATGCTCTGTATTTTGCAGAGATAACAGCAGTGCTGCTTGGCGTGGCTTCAGCCAAAGCTGGTTAATGACGGATCCTAAATTGTGAGCAGGGTTGGAGATGGGGAATTGGCCAATGGGGCCGTGTTTGGATACAGGAGAAGAAAACAAAAGAAAGAAACAAAAACTCTCCCACTGAGCTGTGTGGTATTTCCCCATTCCAAATAATTCCTGGCATTTCAGAGGGCCATTTCTAGTTAAGAAAACTAGGGGTGTAAAAAACTAGCTGCCAGCAGTCTACTAACAGCTCAGCCTTAAGAAATAACAAAGGCTTTTAAAAAAAGGGCTGAAAAAAAAAAGGCAGGAATCCACTGTCACGTTGTCCAGGTGTCCAGCTTTCCAAATGCTGCCATAGCTTGCACTAGTCCTCCCAGAATAAAACACAACATGTTTTTATCATAGTTTGCAAAACACAGTGGTCCAGAAGGGGACAATTGGAGCTGGTCCTGCTTGAAGGTGCAAGGCAAGAGGGAGTCTCACTTCACTGCAGCTCCGTGAGCAGAACATTTTTTATCTGGGTGTGGAGTAATGTCACTGCATTGCTCCAGAGCCGAGACCCAGTGGTTCAGTCCTTCTGCTCAGTGCAGCCAAGGCTGTGCTGTATCTGTGCAGCAGGACAGGCAGTGGGGCACAGAACTCCCCACCCATCTTGCCCATGACTAATCTATGACTGCTGGCTTTTCCAAAAAGCTCTGCAAATGCACATTTCCCCTGGACAGCAATTTTTACTGTTTCTTAGGCTTGATCACTCCCTATTAAGCCTGAAGAAGTTTAAGGAGTCTGTGCTTAGGGACATGGCAGTGCTACAGTGGTCGGTCCTCCAGAAAGCCATGATCTAGATCAGAGAAAGTGCCTTGGGGCAGTACCTTGTATATTCACAAGAAATTCTGCAATGATTTCCACAGTTCTGCCAAAAAAATATGAACCAGTCCTTTATTTTTCCTTTCATTGAGAAACATGACTAACATATAGTGAAAAGAATAAAAGGCTGGTACTCAGCTTTCATACATAAAACTTCACGGTTTCCTATCTAGTAAAGTATATGGGAAGTTTTACTTTATGTTTCCTCAAGGTTTCTGTGAATTAATTTGCAAAATTTTGGGAAAAAAAAGTCAGTTATGTTTTAGTTTTCCTCTAGATGAGATATAAACAAGTTTGTTGGTGTCATTTACATGAGATTAAATGTAAATTTATTTCAGTGATATTTAAGATAACTGCAGCGATAAGCTAATTTGAAATTGCAGTATCTTGGCTTGTGTATTTAAATGAGATCAATTATCTTAGCTAACATATGCTTATGTAAGTGGAACGACAAAATAATGAAAAGGTCACCAAGGGAAATGTGTATTATCCTCATGGACTGGGTACTTTCAGTCCTTTGAAATTACAACACTACATGGCACATGACCTTGTCACAAAGGCTGAAGGAGTCTCCTACCAACCGCAGAGATTTACACAACATCTCAAGAAAGACACTTAGCTTCTTTTGTATGCTAAATCCCCATCTCAGGCAAAAGAACTGCTCATAAATAGGCTCTGGAGTCCAGTGGAAGTGAAAGAGTGTGTTTCTTCATCCAAGCAGTAAGCTGCATTGGAAGCAAAAGTTTATTGTTACAGCAGTTTTGGAAAGTTTGAAAATTCCCATCATAAATAATTCTCTTGAAATGTGAACTCAGCCATGCTGAGACTCGGTGTTTTTTGTAGTGTCAAATAAAATGCAAAAGCCTTTTTTCACTTAGTGTGGAAGATTCTGCACCGTGATGTCACACAGATAGCATGTTTGTATGTCTAAATTGAAGCCTTCAATATCAGAACAAGAATTGAATTGAGATAATTAATTAACTCTTAAGAGTTTCACATCCAGATATTGAAACTTGAGGCAGGGCCTGCAGAGTGGCAGGCACCTGAATGGGACAGTACAAGCGCAAGCTCTAGATTGCATCCCATGGGATCGTGTGCATGGCAGGAGGAGAAAGCCTGAGCTGAAGCTCCACCATGGGCATCAGAACAGCCTGAACACAATGTCCTCAAGAGACATGATGTTCTGACGGTGCCTCAGGGACAAGACCAATCTCCTAAAAACAAAAGCTGACGCCTTTCTTGAGAAGAAGTTCCTGTCTCCATCAGGAGAATGAAAACTAGGAGTTACACTCATGGCTTGATAAGGCATTTTGGATCATCTGTTTGTTGTTTGGATCAAAATCATAGAATCACCAAAGTTGATCATCTAGTCTTAACTGTTCACCTACCAGCAACATTTCCCCACTAAGCCATGTCCCTCAGGACAACATCTAAATGTTTCTTGAACTCCTGCAGGGACAGTAACTCAACCACCTCCCTGAGTAGCCCATTCTGTCACCTGGAATTGCCTTCCTTCTATTCTATGTTGGTACAGCTGTCTGGTAAGCACTGTCCATTTTCTTACAACATGTCTTATCACCATCTCTTCTCCAAGACATCTGTGAGACCCATAAGGCTCAAGGAAAGATCACCGAAAGGTCATAAACTTCACCGAAAGCAATTTATGAAGAATTATGTATATTCATGTATATTGATTGTATATGTATATTGTAATGTATACATTCCCTCCTTGCATGCAATTCCATACATACACACATACATATACATAATTGCACTAAAAGAACAATCCAAAGTCTTCAAGTCTAGTATTAGAAAATGGCACAAAGTTTCCTGCTCACCTCACTTTGTTCTCTTATACTGAGGCATCCTCTTAATGAGCTCATCGGAGTTGGTGAGTTTGTTGGATGACACTCAGTTAATGAATGCTTTCTCAATAAAATGTTTTATCATAATAACTCATGGTACGATCTTATACAGTACATATCATGCTTTGAACCATAGAAACATAAGATCATAGAAACATAAAGGCTGGAAAGTTCATCATCTGAACATCTGAGTTCATCTAGTCCAACCACCAACCCCTCCCCACCAATCCCACTAACCATGTCCTTCAGTGCCACATCTACAATGTTCTTGCTCACCTCCAGGGACAGTTACTCCAGCATCTGCCTTTGTAGAAAGAAGTCTTCATTTCTACATCCATATTACCACAGGCAGAAAAACTTAACAAACCAAGTATCAGGTAGGCTGTTCCTGAGAGCACAGGAGAGTAAGGCTGCCTACTTGATTTCTAGCCTTAACACTACCTTGGAATGAAGCCGCTTTTGCAGTGAAAGGCTGACCTTGCACTGAGATGGAAAGATCACTTTGATGCCAATTTTCAAACACCTGCTCTAAAACTGAGGTTTTACTAAAATGAAAGAGCACAACAAATTTTAATGCTGCATCTTTTTTGCATTTACAGAATGAGCCACAGAATCACAGTCTCACTTTCACATTAAAAAAAATAAAAAAATTAAAAAAAATTGGTTTTGTTATACCATGGCTATAAAACAACTTAAATGGTCAGAAATGAGAAATCTAAAAATGCCTAAAAATGATATTTTCATGGGGAAAAGAGGGTGAAACATCAAATCATCTTATATCAGCAACTGCAGTCTGATTCTTGAAAAGGGGAAAGCTCAGCAGTCCCTTGAGCCAAATGTACAGCTTTTTCAACAGTGTGCTCAACTCTTTTTATAGTTTTAGTGTTTTTCAGAAAATTCACTTTCTTGATTGCTGTTTCCGTTAGCCCCAGACCCTGCATGTTTTGTACCACTTCCATTCATCCAAAGGGATGCCCAACTGGGGACACAAATTGGCTTCTGAATAGCCCTCTCTGACTCCATGCTGTTATTTTCAACCTCAGATGGAACAGAAAATGCTCTTTACTGTCCTTGTTTCCATATAGAAAACATCAACAACAAAAACATCACCACCAAAAAAATCCACACACATAAAAAAGCATCAAACATAAAAACAAACAGAAAAGTCTTCCAAGCACAAAAGAGAAGGAAAACCAAATTATTTATGTTTAAATATTACTTCAAAACCATTACATCCCAAATAAAGCAATCAGAAGGCATTATAAAATATGTGCTTCTTGTAACAAAAAGCAAAAATACCCTGAAGAGCGATTCTGTAATACTTAAATAAGAGCTTATATGCATTAGAGATGAGCTTCTATAGCTTTCTTACTGACAAAACAGCTTTCATAGGCAGTTTTTTCTTATAACAGGATCTGCCCAGCAGACGTAAATACGTTTCTGTCAGATTCACCAGTCTGCCCTGGATATAAGAAAATATCTTGAGGAGACATGGATGTGGTTTTACGTACTTCTTTAATCCTTCAGCTCTTTGGTTCTCAGATGACTGAGATCTCTTTTCATATTCTGTGTTTTTAATATTCCAGCAAAACCTTCTGAGCACCTTACAGTCTACTGCTTCTGCCTAGGAGCAGTATCCTACATAGGATAGATCATCTTTTTACATAATAACATTTCTCTACAGGATGTTCTTTACCCTATTCCAGAAGTCCGGTCCTAGATGGAGGCAAAGCTACTTGCTCTCAGTGTTGATAATTCACAACAAGTAAGCGTGAATAATGCATACATGAAGCATGTGTGAACAAGATAAGATAGGCTTTGGTCCGGAACCTGAGCATTCAGCGTGAGATTTCTGCAACCCAAACCACAGCAAGGGAAAGGAAGGAGCTGTAGGAGTCAGAGAAGCTGAGTAGTACTCATTTGGCAGGTAATGAGGAGCTGGACACTGGTGAAAAACAAAATGGTTTCCAAGAATCTGTTCTAGTAGACTACCTGTGGAGGAAGTGCATTTGGTATGGATGGCCATATCTTCAATCATTAAGATGGCTTCTGTATTAAATTTGGGAAGGCAGATAACTTGTTAGTAGTATTACTGCATTGTTTTAAGCCTGGCCTGATTATGCCTGCCTACTGGGGATCAAACCCTACTTCTCACTTCATCTGCCTCTTGCAACTGAGTTTATCTGTTGTTACAGATTACAGGAAATTACAGGGCTGTAATTTCAATGTTAGTTTGGGACAGAGCTCATTTATTTGTGAAACTGAAAACAAATTCTAGTCATCACTAATCTTGGTTTTGTTGCAGCTATGTCGGTTTTCTCTCTCAAAAATAGCAAGCTAATTGCTTTGCCTTCAAAATGGTTGAGTTCTGATGCATATAGAGGATTGTGATCTAAGGCAAACATTCAGAGAGATGTACAGACAAGAGTATCTTGTGTTCCCTGTGTTCCTGCTGCATCTCAGCTGCAACAGTTGGTCCAGATTCGGGTACTGATTTTAAAAAATGGTATCCAAATAACTTAGGAGTCACTTAGGGATAGAGCAATGACAAGAGGCTTTAATCATAGACTGTGAGGAACAGCTTTTTCTCAAAAGTTTGTGAAGGATATAGGAGCATGCAGACCAGAAAACTTGGTCCTACTCAATGTTCTGGGAGCCTGTGTAACGAAGAAGAATTGCTCCAGCAGAGCAAGTGAAATGTAAGGAATAAACTATAGAAAGAAAATAAGATGTGACGAGATCTGAAGAGAGGGACAGGAAGAAAGAAAGGAAGGAAGTTTTCTATCCAAGACTGTTATCAGGTGTAGTGGAGAGTCACACAAGACAGTCTGTCTCAGGCTGCCACTGAAATAGATATATTTACTTAATTGCCATCAGGGTAGGAGTCTGCACTTCTGTATTTGTGCCACTGCAGTTATTTTCCTAGGAGTGAAGCATCTGAATTTTAATATCCCATATATTCAGTGCAACTCAGCATATTACAATATCTTGACCTTTTCAATGTTCCATAAATTGATTGACTGGTTGTTCCTGTTCTCCCTTGTTATAGCTCTGGAAACCTTAGAAGAAGAAGTAATATGGGCATCTCTGAGTCATATCTCCAGTGTTTATCAGCCCTTTCTGAATTGCACTGCTGCTCTCTTGAAGGCTTGACAGAAGCTACATACTGTGCGCCCGAGGTGCAGTAGCATACAAAATCATGCCAGAGAAGGCAGGAATAAGAGCTACAGGCTGGCTCATAAGGTCCACCACAGGTGGTCCTGTTGTAGGTCACATTGGTTGAACAGTGTTGTTACCAAATTCTGATATTTCCAGTGAGTTATTCTGACAGCCAGATAAACCTTCAGCTAAATAAATAACAGGCATAGCCTTGAACCAACCAAATGCAACTGTTTAATTAATGTGCTTATTCTAAGTAAATTAAAAGGCAAGGGATTGGGAGGGGGAGTCTTCTGATCTTTTAAGGATGAATAAAGCAGAAAATGCAAAACCAGATCTAAACATGAAAGCGAGTGAATCCTCTTAAAGCTGAGGATGCAACAGTAATGCAAAGCAGGAAAATAGCTTTTCATTTTCAACCATAGAGTCAATCTGGTGGACTAATAGTAAGAAGATACAATTGTAATAAATTGTGGTTTTTGAAGGAAAGCTTGAACATCAAACCAAAACAAGAACAATTTCCACTTTCTCACTGCCTGTCTTACAGCAAAGAAGGGAATGTAGACCAGTAACCACACAGAACAAAATCTGGCTATCAGGAACATTTTTCACTTTTTGTGAGATAACTAGAATACCTTCTCTCTGATGCTTTTTAAGGGCTAACGTGTGGGTGCCTCTCTGTCTAGAGTATAGTACAAACATAGCATTGACTCTTTTCCTGCCTGCTGAGGAGGGAAATACCCACTTTGTAGTGGGTTAGAAGGATTAGATGCACACACAAATCAAAAGCCATTAAAAAAAACTAGAAATGCCACATCCATCTGAACTCCTTCTTCTGAGAATAGATGTAGAAGGTTTTCCTGGGAAAACTCTTCCACCTCCAGAGCCCTGGCACGCATGTTCCTTAGAGGCACACACATCTATGCAATGAGTGTCTAAGATAAGAAGAGACTAGAATGACTGTAGTAAGCTTCGTGCAGGCATGAAGGCACCTTCAAAACCTCCAATCTGCCCCTTCAAACAGTGGCACCAGCAGCAGAAAGTCCTGTTTTTTATCAGAGTACTGAGCAGAACAAGAGGAGCATGCTGCTACCTGTACTACCAAAGGTAGTGGAGCAGGCAGGCAGGACCCACAACTTGGCTCTGTTAGACTGACCGCTACACGAAAACTGCTGGCACCAATGTTGCTTCTGCTTCTCTACCTCAGTTACTCATAAAGTTTTCTAGATTTTTGTGCACAGCACCTTTTTAAATCCCAGATCTGATGTGGAGTGTGAGGGGTGCTGCGAGACTGAGACAAAACATGTGAGAGAACCTAAAGCCTGTAGTTGTAGCCTTCAGTCCCCATCTTCTCTGTACCCTATGAGGAGTAGTGCTGCCTTCCCAGCCTCTTGCTGGAATAGCAAGATGAAAAATAATCGCATTACGGTGAATCCAGACAAAACAGAGCAGCCAGTTCTGGGAAGAGGAAAGAATGTTTAAGAATTTCTCTCTTCTTTCAAAGGCATAAATCTTAAGATTGTTAAAATAAGTCTCCGTCTCAAGTTTTTAGACAACTTGTTAGTTTTGGATGTCCATTTACCTATCATAGCAACATTCATACATTTCTGTCTTCAATTAACAAGAACATTTTGAACAAGTCAAACAGAACTAAGCCTGATCACATCTGTGCTGATATGACTTCCTACGCTGTTGAAACTTGAACTTCTTCAACACCAACCATCGAAATATGCAGCAATACCCAGCAATAAAGATCAGTGTAAGCTGATCACTAGCACAGCATTCTGCATGTTATCCTCTTTCTTTATGCAATGAAGAGTATAAATCATGGACATTGTTCTGATACACAGAAGCTTCTCTACTACTGGATTATATTGCTTAATGCTTTATCTATGGATATGTTACCAGTCACAATTTGTGCCTTAAGAGAGTCTGTACATTTTCTTACCAACTTGATGGAAGAAGCATCAATGTCAAGAAGCAAAGAGTATCTATTATCCATATCATCCACGGATTAAAAAAAAAAAACAGGATATATGTGGTGGTTGACTGACAACCAAGAAGTCTGCAGTAGCATAATGCTGTGACTGACTGTGAGAAAGGCACAAGAGGAAGGGCAGATGCCTTACAGAGCAGCAGATATAAACAGTGTAGGCAAGAAAGAATGGAAACCTATAGAAAGAAAGTAGCTGTCTGTAATGGGGGAGGTAATTTGTACACGTGTCTCACTCTTTATTTTCAAATTAGCAGTAAAAATCTAATAACTACAGGCCATACAGTGAGGTTGTTTGGAATGGGATAAAATAACTATCAAGTATATTATTGTGATGTGTTATTTAGGTTGTATCAACTGAACTCCAACTAACGGAGGGCTCTGAAGTGGACACGTTCTAAGAGGAACTGCCTTGCAAAGTTTTCTCTCCAGGTGGGCTATATTGGAGTCAAAGAGAGGCAAAAAGTGAAGAGCCTTACCATATTCACATGACAGACCTGTGCCAGAGCCAGAAAAAGGGCAATTACTTCACAGTACTTGCATCTTATACTTGGCAGGAAAGCTATGCAATTTATGGTACTTGAAAAGGAATATAATGAAATATTTCCTCTACTGTCCAAACATTCTAACACATGAAAACCAAATTAGTACAATTGCAGAAAAAAAATAAAAGGAAAAATAAAACCTTGTGTATCTGAAAAAATATTCAAGAACTATTAATTGTTCTTAGACTATGTCTTATTTTCTTTGCCTTGTCAAGGTTTTTCACTGATTTCTGAGCAATTTGGCCAAACATGGAGAGGATGATGGCTTTGAATTTGTGCAGCACTTTGTTGCTTAGGGTGCATTGGCAACACAAGACGCATTTGAAGATCTTTCAAATAGTCTCTGCTGAACACAGAGTGAAAAGTGTTTTACTCATAAGACTTAGTTAAAGGGAGGCATACAGTTTTCTTTCAAGAAAATAAGAATGAGTCATCCACGCATGCATTTGATTTCCAGATCCAAGAGTTTGCTGTCTAGACTTAAGGTTTTCATTTTTCTAAACACTTAATCAGTCTCTCTGTAGGTTGTTACATCCTGATGTCAAATTGAAGTTCGTGAGAATATGAAAAGCAAAGCAAGATGTACAGAGCTTTTCTCATGGTGAGAAGATGAAATAGTTCTCCAATGAGAAGAAAAAATTAAGATAAAAAAAATCAAAGGTATCTAAATTGAGGGACATCTTGGTTCCCTCCACACATGATCCATGGAGAAGTATTTTCCTATTGCATTGAAATCTGCAAAAATTCATTTGTGGCTCCTCAAGATAAGCAGGTCTGTAAAACTCTAGTGTACTGTGAGTAGCAACTGCAGTTTTGCTCTGAGCTCTGCAAGACCACTAGAGGATTGGCAGAAGAGTTGCATAAGAGAGCACGTGTTGACAGGTGGAATGAGAGCAATGATAAATGACACAGTGTCACATGCAGGAGCCTTGGATGAATGGTTTCTCTTCCTTGAGTCTATATGCACAAGGTGGAAATGTGAAGCAGAGCTGTGTCCGTGCTTTCTCTTTCCATTCCAATTAGAGTGGAATAAATAATCCATTGGAAAACTGGGGATCAGAAAAGAGATTCATAGATGAGTGTGCTCTATAACCCTAAAGCTGCAAGTGGAATTTTTGTAATTAAGTGGAGGAGACCTTAACTGGCAGGAATGAGGCTTGGGCTTTTTAGTTCCTCCAGAGAGAACTGGTCACCGCAGAAATGAACATCCTTTACCTCAGCTCCTGAGGAGTGCAACTGATTAGAAGGAGAAATTTTGGCTTCTAAAGGCTACTCGTGGGTGCTGCATTAGTTACAAGATTTTGGCACTGCCTAGGTATGCCCTAATCCTCCAGAACATTTGGTGTGGCAAGTCTGAGAAAAGTAGTGTCTCCTAGAAAGCAATCCACCTTCCATCTGTAGCCAAACAAAAGCTGTCAATACATCTGCCATCAAAGCAATCACTTACTTGCATGGGGCTGCAGGTGCAAAACATTGCTTGTCTGCCCAGTTCTCCCACGTTTGTTGCTGTGATATTAAAATAAGTCCTCAGAAGATATATATAAGCCTTCATCAAATCAGCTGATATTTAGCTTCAAGTAGCATATTGATTTTTTCTTAGCAAGGAACAAAGAGAAAGAAAAAAAGAAGAGAAATAGCAAGGGAAAATAAATGCATGTGCAGGAAAAAGAAGATGGCTCACGAAGCTGTCTCTCCAGGACATGAAGACCTGCTCCAGGAAAAGGCAGCAGGATGCCCAAGGCACAACCTGCTGTCACCAAGAGAAACTGGTCAAGACTCCCTCTCTTTCCTTCCCAGACAGAAGAAGGCAGCAATAACTATTTAAAAAAGCAGGCTTCTCATCTCCCCAGTATGAATTATTCATTGTCCTGAAGGAAGAGGCTGCATTTAATCCCCAGTAAACTTGCAGGCTTCACCTTCAGCATGCCGCTTGCAATGGAGCAAGGTGTATTCGACACAAATACACTGGCAACTTCCAAAAATGATGTGAGGTTTCATTGCCAGAGTGGGCTGTCAATCTCCCCTTTGTGCTCTGGAAAACAAGGCCAGTGGGCGGCTATTTAATCCTTTGAGTTTCCCCTGATAAGGAACACTCGTATTTGCTCTCCTTTTATTTCTCAAGGACTCTCAAGGCAGACACAGAGAGCTGGAGTTCAGTTCCCCATATCCACCCTCAGCAGGCTTTAGGGACACGGGCTATGCTTCATACAGTAACACAGAAAGGCACTTTTCTGCCCTTCCAGTGCTCATCAGAATATTCAAAAACAAGCAGAAAAGTTGCAGCTTTGAAGGCATCCATGATTTGAACCATTTTTTCCATGCATATAGTATTAACACCACTTCCTGTTTCAATAGTGGTTTTCCCTGTAAGCTTTTTAGCTCAGAATTTGGTTGATATTGTTATTGTTTATTACCTCAGTACGATGATATTACAAGGTATGTATTCAAAAAAGGTAGGGATTGAAGGGAAATGCCATCTCCTTTACTAGCACAGTTGAAACACTTAGGAAAAAATGAAGAGACTCTCATGCTCAGTCTCTGCAGGTCTAGCAATATTTATTATGATTAGTATATCAAAGAGAGAGAATGATATGTGCTTAGGGAAAAAATACCTGAAGCATAGTTGTCACCACCTTTAAAGAGCCATTTAGAGTCATTAGAATTCAACTTAAGCTCTTAAAAATGCAGGTTTACAAATTTTAATAGTTATTGGCAAAGAAAGTTAGCACTCATGACCTTTAAGTAAAGCTGCACTCTGACCCAAGCTTATAGAATCAATTTTCACGTTCCTGATAATGGTTTTCTGGGGTACTCAAAGTAAAAATTACACCTCATATAGGCATGGTATGAAGTACAGTCTGACATAGAAGCGACCTAAGGTACAGTGGTTCCTTGGAAATACAATAAAAGGTAGGGAGGGAGGGATGAAGGGAGGGAGTGGGAGATATCTATTTCTGTTGTTAGCCTCTCTCCTGTGAGCTTGGTCCTCACCATTTGAGGCAGGAGAGAATGGAGCCCTCCTAGTGACACCATGCTGTGCCCAACATCTTCCCCTGCCCAGGGTTGAGGATAGCCAGGGCTGGAAAAAGCTCCGTTCTGTCTTTTTTAGAAATTAAACAGAGAAGCTGCATTGTTTTTAGGAGTAGGTGGCAGCTGAAAGTGTGTCTTGTGAAATTTCTCTATGACGAATGTATAGCATCCCTGGAGGAAAAAAGGAGTTTGCCAAGTTAAGACATTTTCTGTTCTTACATAACTAAAGCTGCTTTGATCTAAATTTGACAAGTGATGTGTATATTATGCTACCGCAACCACTTTAGTCTTTCTAGCTCAAAAAAAGGAAAAAAAAAATCCAAAACAACCAAAAAACAAATAGCCCAGGGACCAAAATCTGCTCACAGACATCCCTGTTGTGGAGCTCCCACTGGTTTCAAATTACTGAGAATGAAAGGCAGGTATGGCAGAGGAGCAGGCAGGAAATGCTGTTCCCAAGTTGCTAGGAGTGTTTGTGCAGTTCAGATCCTGGGACACTGGTGACTCACCTTGGAAGCTCTGGGTCGGTGTCCTACTTGGGGTGCTGGATCCTTTCCAGGAACCATCGGTAGTGCTGGGGCTTGCATGAGAAGCTAAACCAGCACTGAACATTTAGAGAATCACAGAACCACAGGGCTCAGAAGGGACCTCTGGAGGTCATCTAGTCCAACCTCCCTGTGAAAGCAGATACCCTACAGTAGTTTGCACAGCTAGGTGTCCAGATGGGTCTTGAATGTCTCCAAAGAAGGAGACTCCAGAATCTCTCTGGGCAACCTGTTCCAGTGCTCCATCACCCTCACTGTTAAGAAGTTCTTCTGCATATTTATGTGGAACTTCCTATGTTCCATTTTTCGGCCATTGCTCCTTGCCCTATCACTACACACCCCTGAAAAGAGTCTGGCCTCATCCAGGTGCCTCCTGCACTTTAGATACTGCACTGACACTGTCTCATTTTTTGCTTTCTATTTTTTAATATTTTTTTTTTTTTTTAATTTCAGAGGGAACTGTATTTCACCTCATCTATGGAAATTAGTGACACATAATGTCCATCTTCTTTAAAGATAGCCCCTAAGGTCTAAAAAGGAAGATCGATAAACTCTTCGTCTGCTTAATCGTCTCTTTCTCAATAAAATCTGATTGAAATATGGTTAACTTTGGCTCATTAACACCAAAGTGACTTCAGTACTCCCTCTACCTGGTATGTATAATGTAATGCCATGTTTTAATTCAGTAATATAAGAAGGGCCATGAGGGAATGCTGCTGTGTATTGTGATACCACGGTTGTCCTCTGCACAGAGCACCCTATTCTTTGTGCCTTTTCTAAATACTTACTATACTTCAAAGACAGCAATTATAGATCAATTAATATACATTTTAAAATACATATTTGTTTGCTACATTGTGTCAGAGACTACAATGTCCTCTCATGGAAGCTCTCCTGCTTCTGCTTGTTAACATTTTTACTTCACAGCTTCCACTAATTTTCCTATAGCTTTTAGCTTTAATTTACTAATCCTCCCTTCCCCACACTTAATCACAGCTCTGTAGCAACTATGTGAACCAGGAACAGTTGCCTTCCAGCTGGGAAATTAAGAGAGAGTTAGTGCTGAAAATACTCGGGCAAACACGTGAGCACTACTACCACATCTAGGGTTAAAATGGTATTTGTTCCACTACAGCTTTCTTTCAGAAAAACCAAATCATTGCATTACTTGCTTCTCTCTCTCTCTCTCTCTTTTTATTGTCAGGGTGATTTTCCAGGAAGAGATTTTAAAAAATTACAGCCAAGCAAACTGCACACTGCAAGAGAGGTAGGAGAGAAGCCACACAGCCTTGTGAAAGCTGCACTTTTTGTAGATTTAATCTGTGTTTAGTAAGCAAGGAGAGGAACAACATTTGTTTAATAGTTTAAGAAATCATGCAGTGAATGGCCAAAGAAATGCTGTTTGTTGAGGCCAGGGCACACTCCGGCACAGCCTCCCACACAGAGAGCTGTATGCCAAGCCTGGCTGATGCACACTTTTGTATGATATAATTGTCAGGGGGGGCATGACTTTTTAGCAAATTATTTTTGCTGTTACAGAACATAACATGGATGGTTTTACATCATAATAATATTTCTTTTGTTCTCTAATTATGAACATATTTAATATAACAAAGAACCAGTAGGAATTGGAAATCGTTCAGGTCATCCACTGCATTCCTCTGCCTGTGACAGATTATTTCTTACATTGTGTTCAATAAAGATTTTTCCAACATACAAAAAAACACTGAAAAGTCATGTTAAGTGACCGGGGGGAAATAGCACAGAACCAGTAAATAGGATTACAGGAACATCTGCTGGAAACTTTTTTGTTATGAAGTACGACATTTATACCTTGGCAATGAGCAATATTCACATTAACTGCAGATTATTTGTACAATCGACCATTTGACAGCACTACCCAGCCTGTTTCCATGGCAGTCGGAAGACTTTGTCCCATGCTGTTGAAGGAAAAATCCTGCAACAATTCAACTACTGGAGTCTTTGTAATATCAGTTCTCAAGCGGGACACAGCCAGGCCGGCTTCCTCTAAGTTATATCTGCATGCACTGTTACTCTCTTTGAGACAGCTTGTGGGTTTTTTTCTGTAAGAATGTGAAGAAAATCATTTAAGAGAAATAATAATGGCCATAATGATGGCCAAAAGAAATGAAGTCAGAAGGGCCACGTCACTGCCTTAGATACACTTAAATCAGAAAACTTCTCTGTTTTAGAGACAGCTATTGTTGGAAGGCATCTATCTTTATATACACAAATACTTTTCTGGTTTTTTTTTTTTCATAAATTAAAATGCAGCTGCGATGACTGTGCTGTGGGAGGGGGCAAGAATATGTAAATATAAATTACTCTGGGGAATTAACAGGCCTAATGGAAGTGACCCTGAATGCATACAAAGCAGCACTTTAAACAAATGTTTGACTTCTCTTGGACACAGAGAGCTCTAGGAGACACAATCACTGTCTCTGAATTTCAGATGGTCTTTCCACTCGCTGCCATTAATGTGTGTCTGTGTGTCCCTCAGGGACACACAGGGTCCCCGTGGGCCAAGTCCAGAACCCATCTGGATAGAATAAAGTTTATCAGAGACCACAACAATCATCCATCACACTGTCTCACTCCAAAAGTGTGTTTCTGCTGAGATGGGAAGGGCTTCCTGGGACAGGGATTGAGTAGATGTGATGGAGCAGCCAGGATGGGGCATCTGATCAGACTCAGTGCTGAAGCTGCAAAGATGACTGCTTCTTCATCCAGTGTCAGAGAGTCAAACATATAGTAACAGTGAGCCTTTGTTCATTCTCTTTTGATCAGTTCCAGATTTTTCACACTACCAAGCAGAATCTTTGCTTTTCGCTTCATGTCCCAGACAGGGGAATCAGAGCGAGTTCCCTTCCTAATTTTCAAAGAGGAGCAGAAATCTTGCCCTCAAATTAGCCCTTGCTTTGTGAGTGACTTCAGCTCCTTAACTGAAGTCTTAGCCCACCTTGTGCAGATAACTTACAGTCTAGAGCCCTTGCATGCATTGTTTTCTCTTTTCCCGTTCATGCTCTGATTGATAAGGGTTAATACATGGCTGAGGCTCTCCTCACATGCCAGGCAGCTCAGGTAGTCATTTCACTGGTTTAATGGAATCTCTGGCACCAGCCTGTTGGGCATATTGAATTACACCATTCAAAATGTTTCCCTAGACATCCAATGAATAATGAAAAGAGTTTAAAAGGTACTTCAACTGATATGCCTTTACATCCTTTGGGGTGTGGGGTTATCTTTTGGAAGGGCTAAATCTGTGCTAGCTCAAAGTGTTTTCCTTAAATTGTGCATCCTTTGATGTGAGAGATGGCTATAGAGCTAGAGAAAACAAACACTTTGGTATTGATATTACTCATCTACGTTATGCCTATTTGATCCAGTTTCATTCCACCTTTTGTCATATATGCGCTCTTTGAATAAATACCTTAAGTAAGGGGGCTGAGATGGTACATAGCCATCGTATCCTGTTGTAGACAACAATGTTCCTGATAGGGAACATTTACAACAGGTCAGAAGGGGCTGCCATATGGCCACAGCCAAAGCTAAAATGAATGCAATGACTCAGCCTGTTCCATTAGTTAATCCGTGCACGGAATTTGTTTAAAGCCTTAAAATTAATGATAAAGGTTTGCTAACTTCCCAAAACTTTGCAGAAGTCAGACAGTAGGCATGTATACTGGTGTGTAGCTGGGCAGCTTAGATTACTGGCTGACAGTGTTTCTTCTCTTTCAATCCATGGTCCCTGCTGGGGGAGTATCTTCTCATACCAGAGGTGAATATCTAATTCACACTCTTCATACTGTGCCAGCAACCCATTAGTGAAGCCTGCTGGTTACAGGCCTGCTTCTCTCTTGCTGACTTAGCACCTTACCTGTATGAGCATAGCGCAGGCAATGTCAAGACTCGCCTTGGTTTCCCTTGTGTGTAATGCCCAGAATCAGACGTTACATAATAATGCATTTTGAAGATTAAGCTTAGACAAAAATGAGTTCATTGAGTTGCAACTCCCAGCCATGGGCAGGCTTACCAACCACTAGATCAGGCTGCTCAAATTATCTTTGGATCATAACCTTTCTAATGCATAGGCTGACTCTATGTATTTTGTCATAACGAGGATGCACATGCTAGGTAACATTTCATCACTTCTAGAAACCCCCATTTAAAGAAAAAAAGAATCAAAGAACTGGTGAAAATTGATGCCTTTTGAGTAAACCATATTAGGCTTAAAAAATATTCAAGCTTGGTGGCAGTAAAGAAACTGAAACTTGTCTGGTAAATTAAGGTATGAGCAACCCACACAAATGCTTTTGAATTAGGTGAAGAAAGATGTTAACAAGAAACCAAAATTCATTATGAGTAACACCTGGGTATTTGGGAGGGGAGTGGGAAAGGGATGGAGTGGGGAAAGAATCACAGGGAAAAAAATTATAGATCCAAATTTGTTATTCAGTCTTTTAGATAATTTTTAAATATTGGTCTTCTGTTCAGTATACTTTTTCAAAGTTAATAAGCAAGAGAAGTTTATGTTCCATCATAACAGTTGTTTAACCAGTCGGGTTTTTAACTGCACTCGTTCTTCCTATCAAGTGGTGGCAAGAGCAGCCTCTCACAGCAAAACAAATCTGCTTTTACTCTCATTCAGCAAACACTTTTGGAAATGATAGCAAATGTTTAATATGTTTTTGCAAATATGACCCTTTCCTTGTGTTCTGTTTCAAGGTCTGCTTCACACGTTCATGTCAAAGATCCGGTTTCACAGATCGCTGCTGATGAAGTTTTCCAATATGTACCATAATTATAGGTACAATTTGTCCCACAGAAATAAGTCTTCACTTGTTATTCTCAGATCCTCACACAAAAATGAGCTTACTCCATTCACACAAGTTTTTCACCTTACTGCACGAAAGAGAAATTGAGCAAAAAAACAAGCTTGGGCCACGAGAAAATCAAGCTTCATGCAAGTGTCAACCAGAAAAAAAAGGGCAGGATCTGCAGGTACTGAAAATTGCCATTTTACAATTCTTTGTGAGCACATTCAATAAGAATGTGGGCAGGTATTTAACCTGTTTAAGTAAAGATAGTGTCAATGAAGGCAAACTGTTTACAATGAAGATGAAGAAACCCCATTGTGTCTTGCTCTTAAAAAAATCAGATTATGCACATTTTAATTATTGTAATCCATCTCATTTATATTACACATTTCTCTTTATATTTTACCTCACTGAGAATACAACTGAAAGAGTTAGAGTGAAATGATCAAACGTTGCACTGAAACACCATGTTTCTGCCTTCACTCAGCCTACTGCACATACCTCAACCTGAAAATTTGTTCAGTTTTCTCTCTTTTCTTCAGGCAACTGATCATGGACATGTCAACACCTTCTCCCTTTCCATCCTTAAGTAAATGACAGTTACTAAAAGCTTAATTTCTGTTCTATTACTTGGTTATTTCTGATATGGAATCCACTACTGTTCCTAGGGACAGAAAGCCAAGGGGGGACATGCAGTGCAATAGATGGCTGGGACTAAAGTGCGATGGACTTAAAATATTTCTTTTTAAAAGCCTTTTCGTATGGAGCTTAATTAGTATAAAAAGTTTAAGGAGGAGAAAAATAAATTCATGAAAATGTCATCCATTCATGGCTACCAAGCATGAGCACCAGATTATATAGCCTGTAGCTCTGGGATTCCCCTGATGTTTTGGAGGTACGTGGAGACAGAGCAACCTCCTTTACTTTTGTACCTCCTCCCCTCTATGCGTGCATGAACGCACGCACAAAAGCACACTCCTTTGTTTTTATATTCCTGACTGAACATCCCCTAATGATGTGTATGGGAGAGAGAAAGCAGGACCAGATGAGCCTCTGCAGTGACATAATGTGAATGCTCTGTGTTATGTTATACTGCGATGCTGTAGCAGGGCAGGCTACTCCCATGCTTCTGAGGCTCACTTCAGCCAGCCCTGCAAGCTGGCTATCTGATGCAAAGCCCAATGGATTCAATGGATTCTTTTTTCAGATCTTCAGAACAGACTCTGAGCTGCAAGTCTGGTTAATGCTGCAGCAGAGAACATCTGATTATTACATGGGGCTGGTCAGGAATAGTAATCAAATTGCCTAAAGGAAAGCATTTAGGATACATTATTTAAACTGCATTAGATATCCATGTAGTCATTCCCAGGCAGAATGAATATTTCCTCAATTTTATCCAATTTTATTCAACTTAATTTACACCTTTTGTTAGTTGGGATGAATATTGCTCTGTAACATGTCTGAAGGAAGCAGGCTCTGCAGGAAATGGTGTGAGCTACTGACGTCATTGCTATCAAGGGAGCCTAGTATTAGAAAACGTTGCAATGGTACAGAGTTTTCTCTTGGATAAGACATAAAACCAAAGCTGCTCCTCTGCAATTATGTGGTAAATATAATCGTGTCCTGAACATGGAAGTACATATGTCAGCAGAAGGCAGGAATGGCTTCTCTAATGTCCAGACATGCAATGTTTCCCTTACTACATGGAAATGAAGTTTGCCAGCAAGGTCCTCGCCACGCTGTGTGTCCTGCCCCATTCTCACAGGCTTTTGCACTCCATTCCAACTGGCCGCATTCCACCTGAACTGCAGCGTAGGTGCATTTGAGTCATCTCAGTCTTGGAGAACAACTTTGCTCTCAACAACTGCTTAATCTCACAGGCCCTGAAATCAAGAAATGCCTCTGATTTTGAGCAATTTTCTAAGAAGCGTCTTTAGAATTTTCCAACAAGAGAAAGAACTTCTCCCCCTCTCCAGACATTGCTACAATCACGGAGTTATTGTATGAGAGACAGAGCGTGCTTTCCTGCCGCTCCCTGTGCCGGGCTCCCTGCCTCTTGCAAACCAATCACAGCATCTCAGAAATGTCCCTCATCCATCAGTTCAGCAATGATTTATCAGGAATCAGGAGTAGCAGTTTTCTCCGACTGCAATTACAGGGTCTGAAGTCACCCAAATGGTGAGAGGCGAATGGTCTGTGAGTTTGAGTTTCAAGGAAAATTTGCTTGTTGTCAGCTACAATTATTAGTCAGTGTTGGTACTCAAGAAAGATGTGCTCCCTGTAAAGATTGAGTTGTGTCATTATCACTGATATGCTGGGCTTTCATAAATATTGACATTCTGTAATTAGACA
Organism: Tympanuchus pallidicinctus; assembly: GCF_026119805.1. Taxonomy (NCBI): domain Eukaryota; kingdom Metazoa; phylum Chordata; class Aves; order Galliformes; family Phasianidae; genus Tympanuchus; species Tympanuchus pallidicinctus. The sequence continues at coordinate 25,851,842 of NW_026294802.1, forward strand.
GCTGCTGTAAACTGGAGGAGACAGTCATTAAAATAGCCATTAACAGAGCTCAGAGCAGAAAAGAAGGCTGTTTCTTATTCATTTGTGACAACGAAGCTGAGAACAAAAAAGGAAATTTTTCTATATTCTACATTAGTAATCTCTATTATATCCCTGTTCTTCTCATATTCCTTCAGCCAAACAACTCATCCTGGATCTTCATTTCCCATTCACCCAGATGAAAGCATGACCATGTTTCTGTGTGTACAGTCCAGAATGCTCCAGCAAGAAGGATATGTAGAAAAGTACTCGCAAGGTCTTTGTATGGACTTTATAGCCTGCTTGCAAATATCAGGTAGTACCAGAAGGGCTGTGTAAAGTGACTGATCTATGACAGGTTTTCACAGACTAAATACCACTGTTGTTAACTGAACATTTTGCCTTCTGCCACAAGAAAAATACCCACAATTCTCTGGCAATAGATACTGGACAATTTTCTAGCTTTGGCTTTCTGTTAGAATGACTGAAGCATGGTGTTATCAGAAAATCTGTCCTTTTGCTTCTCATATAAAAATACAGTGTCACCGCCTATAGAATTTTTGCCTGATTACTCTCTCAAGTTCTATACGTTGTTCACTCATTTATTTATTTTTATTTATTGAAATTATATAATTCAAGGTTGGACTTCATCTTTTGAGTGATAAAATGACTTTTGTTGTAATCTTTTGGGGGAAGACAAGGAATTTTTGGAGCTTGGAAACAGCAGGCTGAGCAATGGAGCTTCTCAGCATGCAGCCTTGGGTCACTGCTGGTCCCAGGCCATTAAGAGGTGTAACAACTGGAAAAATCCTGCCCTTCCAAACATCCAAATCCACATATTCCAACACATACTGGCAAACAAACAAGCAGAACGGGAGGATGTGAAAATGATTTAAAAAAAATAATTCTGCTTTTATGTTCATTATAATGATGAGGGTTGTTGTGCTGCAGAAGGCAAGTTCACAGGTTTTTATCTCTCCAAATAATCCAGATGGTGGTACTGAAATTTATCTCATAAAATCTTACCGTTGCCATGAATTGATACTGAGATTCCTCCATAATGATGATACATATGCAAGCAGCTTTAAAATTCACTGACTGGAGTCCCACAACAGGCAGGTAGAAACCCAAGGCAGCCACCCAATGAGCAGGCTGTCATAGCCATTAACAGCAATTCTCCACCCATCTCTTTGATGAGAGCCAATGCCAGTAAGCATTACAAGTGGATTATTGTTTTACACTCAGCATGAAAATGCTCTTATTAAGAAGAAGAAATAAGATTAATCTGACTAAAATCACTTTAAGGGAATGACTGCAAATTGAAGTGATTAGCAATGGTAAGTCCAAAAAAGTGTATGCTGTAGATATGCAGCCAGGGAGGTCTTAGAACATGGGGAACTGCTGATATGCATCTCTTGAGTTCGCTGAGTTTTAGATGTAATCATTTCACTTACATATTTTGTTTATTGTAGATTGCACCATAGCTGAATGTCTGTATGGATTTGTGCATGTGAACATCTACAGGGAGAGGAGAAATTGATGGATTTTTCTAATCTAAGAAAGAGTTACATTTATTCATATGTGATCCTGACTGGAATATATTCTTTTGGTGTTTTTATGAGTTAGCACATGTATCCGTGCAGCATCAGAATCATGTAGCTGAAAGGCAGTCAATTTGTTCTTACCACAGCATCCAACTATTCACCTCTTGATCCTGCCCTTTGCACAAGTTTCTCAATGAGTGATTACAACTAGGAAAGCTGAAAGCTGAGAAACATCTCTTCTGTTAACAAATGATCCAAAAAGGCTTCAGAGCCACATGGGTGTATCTGCATGATGCGGATGAGACTGTGGAGGAGTCTGCCCATACCCACCATGGGCTGGATGAGATCATGAGCTTGCATAAATCACCACCATAGTGATCTCACTTCTGAGCTACAGGCTAACACCAGCCCCTAGTGCCTCTGCTTTTCTCTTCCTTTCAAAGCTCTTCAGGACAGAGACTTTCACCTTGGCACATTGGGAAGATGATCCTTAGATCATCTTAGAGGGGAAGGTGTCTCCTGATCTGCCCTGTTTCTTCAGGCTATCTCGGTAGGTGAAGCCTGACCTTTTCTCTGTAGAGAAATAAGTGCAGGACATGCCACAGTTTGCAGGAAAGACCCATGCTCCATCCCAGCAGGGATCCAGCACAGAGTTAATCCCTCAGAATGCTCCAAGGAATGCTCTGGTCCTACAAAAAAAAAACAAAACAAAACAAAACAAACAAACAAAAAAGGCAGGGAATGCTGAGGCCAGAGACTACAAGATACTGTTCTGTTCCAGCTGCAACAATTACCTGAGCTGTCAGAAAAACAGCAGGTCCTAAATTTTGAACAGAAGGGACTAAATGCATCCCTGGAGCAAATCCAGCAGTTTCTGCAGGTTATGGGAAAGATTTTGGTCCTCCATCTGTTTTTTTGCAGGGAGCTAAATATTTTCTGTAACACTGAATCAAAGGACTGAAACAATCTTTCAGAATGAGAACTTCGGCATCAAAGTCAGCTGACAAAAATACCTTACTGCCACTGGAACTGGTTCCTCTGTATTTCTTGTGCACGCTAAGCAAAACAGCATCTTTCAGACAGACAGCTCTTACTGATAGGCATTTCAGAATTTCAATTTCAAGTGCACTAGAGGGTTCCTCAATGAATGGGAACTCATCTTCTTACCATATCATTTTTCAAAGGGTTGTGGTGAGACCAATGAAGAGGCTTCCTTTAAAAACCCTCCAGCATTCTGAGCTAATTCTGTGGTGAAACACACCCCATGCCAGCTACTGCCTTCACTCTATGGGTAGCTGAGTGCTTATGGGGAGTTGTCGACGGTTTGTAGAAGTTGCCTTTGATTTTGATGGTATACTTTTACAGATGACAGTATTTAGTAGGACTGAAAATATCCTACCAGCTAAAGTATGCAGAAGAGATATGCATATCTTGTGGCACACAGCTTGGTGTGGTTCTCAGCATTTCTTACAGGATGGTAATTCAGATTGCTCTTGTTTCTGATGGATGCTGCATGGGCTTTGATTCCCAAAAGTGAGAACAGGCAGGAGACTGGACACCATGCACCTGGGTGTGGTGAGAAGGCAAGGGCAGCAGATCCCACAGCTGATGCTACAGTCCCATTCCTGTCTCAGCACGGTGTTCCCAGGGTGGCTGCTGCAAACACATTGAGGCTGAAAGAGGCTGAGGATGCTTGTCTGAGCAGGAGGCTGCTGTGCTTTGTTTCCAGGGAGGCCACTTCTGTTCAGTTTCTTTAAGTCTCATTTTACCCATCTGTTATGCGATGCTCATTTGCTCAGAGTGGTGTCATGAGACTTCACTGATGTATATGAAGTTCTTTGATGCATGACAGCTCTACATGAAAAATAAAACAATCAGAGCTTGTTTCCATCTACATCACTTTTACTTGGACATCAGCAGCTATTTGGTGTTATTGAATGACATCGTTAAAAAAAAATCATTTTATTTATTCAACGGCCCATTCATGGGACAGTCTCAGTTCAGGACTGGTTTCCTTGTTCTGTGCTTTTTTTGTGTGGGGTTGGGGGAGGGGGATGGGGGGGGAGTTTGGCTAATATACTGTAAAATCTACTCTTATTTGTTCTTCTCATGATGCTGGTTATGACCTCCTTTTCCCACTTTAAACAGTAAACAAATCCTCCAATCCTCTCACATAACTACCTTTCCCTGGAGTAGAGTGATCTGCATTGTTTGCAAATTACATTTGGAAAAGCAAACAGGGGAAAAAAAACATCCTTATCAGAGGTAGAGTGGCACAGACAGTTTAAAAAAGCTAATAATTGATCGCTAAACCACCACTGATAGTAAAGCAGGATGACCACCAGTGGTACAGCCCATAGTCAGCTGGTGAAGTCAGCCGTGGCAGAGGGGCAGAAGTACAGCAAGAGACGAGTGCTTGGGTAGAAGCTTCTCACTGAAGGCCTGAACTGCTCCCATTCCTTCTGCATCACTCTGCAGATGCTCGGAGGCCAAAGCTAGATGACTGCAGAAGCCAAAACACTCTTCTCATCTGTCGGATCGACTCAGCAACTGGTCTGAGAGTAACAGATGCCGGATGCAAAGCCGCAAGTTGATAGACATTGCCATTAATGTGTTTTAATTAAGTAGCGGAAAAGAGTAGTGAGGGGACTAAAGGAGTGACAGTGAGAGTGAACACCAAAGAGCCTAGATTTTTTCTCTTGTATCTGTTCCTTTCATCAGCAAGCAGGGGATCGGTGCTGCTGCCCAGCTAGTGCATATTGCTGGGAAATGGGAGAGTCTTGCTGTTTCTAGGCTGAGTATAAACATTTGAGTCTGCTTCTTATGGAACATACTCATATCGACCTTATATTCCTCATACACATTTGGCTTACTTTGCCCATATGTGATAGATAACTTACATTTTTCAGGTCCACTTATCTATCATTCCCCACCCATCCAGAGCATTCTTGGTTCACCATCTGCAGAATAACATTAGCAACCACCAGAGCCTTCAGCACTGTTATGGAGATGCCATGTAATGCTTTCGGCTTTCTCATGTCCCTGCTGGTCTGATTATGAGCAGATTCCCCACAAGTGCCCGTGTGCTGCAGACACATCCCAGCGGCTGCCTGAGGTGGCTCTTTGCTAAGGAACCCCCAGGGACTGCCTTGGGCTGTGGCTCCCACATCATAGCCAGGGGTGTCTGTGTGTCTGTCTGTGTGTGGCTTCTTTGTTTCCAGCAGACACAAAGCAAATGCAGAATGAGTACGTAGGCAGAGTATGAAAATGCACCTTAGGTAGAAAATCAGACTGTACAGAAATATACAGTGAAGGTTTATTTTCCCCAGTTAGAGTGAGTCTAAAAAATCTGCATTTCCATGGATCTCAGACACCGTAGATCTGTTTTGTCACAGCTTATGTAGATTTGAATTTTATGTTTGGGGATTTTCCAATGTAAGGCCTTTCGAAATTTCTCAAGTACTTCCTGAAACTGAAAGGAGAAGAGAGTCATGCTACATTTCTGTGTCTTTATCACGATTGATGTCAGAAAAATGTATGCTCATTCCTACTCCTTTTCTTTGCTTGTAGAAGTGCTCTTTTTTCTGTGTCAAGTTCCAACCTCTCTGTAAATCACAGTCTTTAGTTTAAAATGCATGCAGTGTAGTCACTGTCAGTGTAATTTATAAACAACTGTGAGATTTCCTAAAGGTATTATGAATTTTAAGTAAAACCTAACTAGAAGCGTATGTAGATACGCGCTTTGGTTGTGAAGCATTGCTGCTGTCCAGTAAGTGTGCATTAGTATTTGTTCCATCGTGTGCAGCTTCAGACACTGCTTCACCCCTTCTAAAAATCCAGCTAAGTTGCAGATGGATGCAGAGATTCAGCTTGTACAGGAATTATGACAGGAAGAAGCCTCTGCACCAGCAAGGTGTGATTTGTCTTTTCTAAAGTTAGCTGCCTAAAAATGGCAAATCTCAGCTGTGTTTGCTATACAATCAATGGAAAAAGAAGGCAACCTGCAGGCTGACTGACTCACTGGAAAGGCTGTGAATTATAAAGGACCCTAAGTGGCTGAACCCTGGGCATCAAATTCAAGCTAGACAAGCACAGTTAATCAAAATCAATCCAGCCCCAAATGACTTTGGTCCTTATGGGATTTATAAAAGCTGTATGCAGACCTTCAGAAGTGGCAGCAACTGCCCCATTAAATTCGATGTCATAATCCCTGCATCCGCCATCCCAAGGGATTTCATCCTTCACAAAAGCCCTATTTTTTCTAGGGAGTTGGAAAGAGGAGTTGGATATGAAGCAGAGGGAGTTTTAAAGACCACCATTGATTTAACACTTTGCTGTGCTGGTCTTTTGGAGGTTTAAAAGCTGCGGGGTTATTTCATAAGGGATTAATGCAAAAAGTAAAATGCAAAAAAGCAATTTAATGGTAATACATTCACATCACACACTACGCACTGTAACTAAATTTGGCTTGAATGCTCACTGAAGTCCATGTACTTCTGTATGGCCACAGATAAGGGCAATACATCTGAGAATTTAGGATTAAGACAGGGAAGAGATCAAATCTCTTCTTCTAGGAGAAATATCCAGAAGAAAGAAGGGGCAGAGATGAGAGAGAGAGTCAGAGAGAGACAGAGAGAGGGCTTCAACTACCCAGTGGGAGCACAGAAAGAAGGAGCAGCTAGACACTTCTTGGCTGTACCTTAGGAAAGAACAAAAGACAACGTGCACAACTTGTAACAAAGGAAATACTTCATTCAAGACAAAAGGAAAAAAAGTGGTCACAATATCCAAACACTACAAAAACAACATGCGATGTGAAATTTTTACTTGCTTGGACTTTCAAAAGTCAAATGGAGCTGTTATAATTCACCTGCAACCTACTCTGAGTGGGGGATGAATGCATGACTTAATTGTAATGAGTTTATAGACAGATAGACTCACAGATACATAAATAATCAAACACAGTGATGTTCTGAAACTCCTTGTCCTAGTGGCCCTGCAAGACATCACAGTGTTTACATTTTTGTTACATTTTGAGGTCAGCAGGGGACACAAGAGGCCATGCTCATATTGACATATCTTCCCCCATTTGGGATAAATTGGTGCAAGTTGACAGGTTCCAGGGGGAAGTTGTTCCTAGAAAATGATCTCCAAATAAATGTCTACATAAAAATCAACCTCTCAGCAATGAAAACATGCTTTCGTTTATTCACCAAGCCTGTCAAATTTGAATGTGAATGTCTGACAAATTTCTTTGGCATGTGGCATTCATAGTCGGACACAGTCTGACTGTATAGACATCAAGGATTCAATAATTAGAGCAAAACTCTTGTTGCAATCAACAGATATCTTAATCTGAAGAAGAAGCTGTATAACTACTATACTATAACTACTCAAAGTGCAGAAAAACTGAGTGTCATCTGTTCAAGCATGCTTACCCAAAACCAGAGGTACCACTGGTTGGAGGTTTGGCTTCCATGTATGAATGCAATGGAAGGAACTGGTTTCCGTATAATCCTGAAGAAATTTCCACTGATTTGGTCAAGAAGCAGGAATACCAGGTAATACCATTTCACCCCCTTTCAACAACCAGTTCCCCTGGTTATTGGGATGACTGAGACCTCCAGGAGCATGGTTTGAAGTGTTGGTTTTACCGCTGGGAGCTGACAGTTGCCATCAAATATACAAAGGAGAAATAGAGCACCTAGTTGTCAGGTTAGCGACATGAAGGCTCAGTCTTAAACTTCATCTTGAAGCAGGGCTAATTTCTACTAGGTGTTCTCGTGGTGCTGTCCTGCCTAGAGAAAGGAACAGTAGGAAAATGTAGATCACGTGCCAACAAAAAAAGCCTGGTAGCAGTGATTATGAAACATTATCAATTTGACTTTATGCAGAGAATGAGGCACAAGTATGGTTCATGTGGAAAACTGCTCGGTGCAGATGTTGTGGTCCTATCAGTACAGATGAAACAACACATGAATCATTCTCTCTAGGAATTCACAGAGCTAAGAAGGGAGGTAGGCTTTGTGTCAGACAAAAATTTCTTGGGAAATGCACCTTCACAGAGCATTTTAAGACTGACCTATAAGTAAAAAGAAAAGTTGTGATGCATAACTGGAAAAAGCATTTCTGAATTAAAGCACACTGTTCCTAACAAACGTTTTGTCACTGTGGCTGGAAGTTAAAGTAAATTTAGTACCTGTGACAGAGCTGGACTTAAATCAATGCCCAAAATGTGGAGCTTTTGTCCCTGGCACTCTCTGTCTTCCTGCTAGTCATGAGGCAGAGATAGCTTACAGGCCAAACAGTGCCCATAACTTTTATCAGATGATCTAAGGCCATGCCATTTTTCCCTTGTTATAACTGAACACCATTAAGCCATGTTTTACTGTCTGGCCCATCAAGGCTTTCAGAGCACCTTTTTGGCTCTGAAAGCAGCCCTATTTCATGCTTCCTCAGTCCTCTTATGAGAATTATCCTCACTTTAAAACAGAATAAAAAGAACCAAGAGCTAGTCATTAAATAGAAGAAAAGACTGATTTCAGGCTGGATTTTGTTGTTCACTTATGTAAATGAAAATGCTCCTTTAAAAAGAAGATGACATCCCACCAACCACATTCCTACTTTATTAAGATATCATGTAATGCTCTAAGTGGTGATATAGTCAGGCTGAGCAGTACCCATGGTCTGGGAGCCAGGTGATTAGTTTGTGTTTAACTACCAGAATGAAGCCATAAGCCCTAGAAGATCCCTCCTCTGGAAATCTCCTGAAGGCATCAATATGGTACAGCAGAAGTCTGTCTGGTTTTGCTGGATCTTGTTCTTGCATATGGAAAAGGGCATAAGAAAATGACTGTAGCCAGTTTGCTTCTGTATGCCAGCAAGCCAGCCTCTACCAGAGCCTTTTCTAGTCATAGGCAGGGGATTTCAATTAAGGTTTTCCAAAAAGTGAGGAAAATCATATGATGAATGTCTATCCAAAGGCAGAAAGCAGTCTGTAAAACACAGACTAGGTATGTTAAAATACGGGGCTTGGTTTCACCTGTGGCACAGCTCCATAGCATTATTTTGGCAGGTGCCCTGGGGCACCTGGTGGCACCTCCAGTGACACCTAAGGGCTCAATGTCCAGGCTGTCATGGTATCTGCTGATAACAGCAGACAAAAATAACACCTAGGAACTAGAAACAGTGCAGCCTACTGAAAACTCCATCCTGTGGGAGCTTCCTTGTGCAGTGCACGTACGCATCTCTGAGCAGACTGTGCTTTAAGCTGCAGTTCTGGACTGCTCCACACCCGGTAATGTGTATGTAAGCCACTCACAGCCGTGCCGCTTCTAATAAACCATTTATTAGCTAAACATGGGCTGATAACAAAGACATTTATGCTGAGAAGGATCCTTCCTTTGAACTGGAATTTGCACAGTTCAAAATCCCATTTCTTCAATCTCCGGATTAATGTCTGTGCTATCTGTGTGTGAAGACAGTTCTACTTTGTCCACATTGTAACGAGGGTCTGTGCACCCAGGATGTACGTGTTGGCATGTATTTGTAGGAGGATTGTGCTCAAGGCAGGCACAGCTTGACTTGGGGAGGGAACTGCCGCATAATATTTGTATTACCATTAAAAAGCCCCCATGCTGCGTGCTAGGCATTATTTCTCTCATACTTGGCGTGTTGTAATAGGTTCTGAATGCTGTAATGCCCCTTTGAAATATCACTGGAAGTAAATCCATGCAGAGAAATAGAGAGAGAAATCCATCTTACACGCTAACCTATTCTTGAACTCAGACTGCTTCTTACGCTTCTCCAGAATTTAGGCATGGAGTTTGTATAAATTTGGAAATATGCCTATGTCTTATCTGGTTTGTAACTTAGCAACCTTTAATCTGCGTTTCTTGCCGCTCCTTATAAAGCAGCTGATAAATCTACTCAAGCTCCTACGATACACTTGTGGGCAAAGTATAGAGAGGGTTCATCAAATACATGAGTAACACCCAAAGCTCTGTTCATTTTGCTGACATTTACCTTTACGCATAAAGACAAGCACAAAAACGCCCACTGCTCAAAGTCACATTTAATCAGACTGAGTGGATTTATATTAGCAGACACCAACTGCTAGAGGGAAGGCTGTGATTTGCAGAAGTTTCATAGACCTTGATTTGCCTGAGACATGGTGATCTTTGATTGAATTGCTTAACTTAGTTAATTTGCCATCTTTTATTTGAAGAGAGAGTTAACCAGATGTAAAATGAAGAGGAAGCAGTAAAAGTGGAAAAGATTACCTTGATAAGGTATATTTTTTTATAATGATTTTACCCCTCTGAATGCCACAAAGCACTGCTAGATTTAATCTTATCCAGAAGGCAAATATATTAAGGAAAATAAGGTCTGGGAGCTCTGAGTGATAAAACTCTAAACGGCATAGTTGTCACAAGTGATTGGCATATTCATTACCAAATTGCATCTTCCCAAAAGGTGTTTGGCATGCTACTAAAGGATTCCTAGTCACACACATGAGGCTGTCAAACAAGCTCCTCTCTGTTTGTTTACCTCCTGCATTAATGCAGCTGCGTCCTCCTGGAATTGAAAGCTGCTGCTGTGCATCCCGTTGATTGCAGAGAGACATGTCCAAAGGGCAAAATTACAGGCTCAAAGCTGGAGGCTGCCCCACAAGGTTGTTGCTTTCTTTTAAAACATTTCTGTACACTGCTGCATTTGACTCATTTCTTCTGTTCTGCCCTAAATCTGTTCTGGTATTCTTTTTCATCTGAAAAGCAACCCCAGAGATAGGAGGGACTTCAATAGAGCAGTGTCACTTATGGCTTACAGAGCAGCAAACTGATCACTGATTTGCAGGCTTCATTTTTTCGTAGGCATTGAGAGCAGAGTTGTATCAATGCACTGAAACAAGCTCTTTGATACAAACATAATAAAAGACAAAGTACAGCTGTCTACTACTCCCCATACATGGCTATAAGCCAGCAGAGAGAATGAAATACATACTCAAAATCAATATTATACAGTGACATAAAAGTTTGTGTTTAATACCAGCCCTTTTCAGGCCTACAAATGTGTTACCACAAGTTTTTCTCTCTTATCTACTGGAGATGGACTGAGTCAGCCTTGAGACAGAAAACAGGGAGTTCAAGATTCCTTCAGGTGTTGAAGAAAGGAGTGAGAAAGACTTGATCCTGTGATTCTGTAATTCTTTGTGACTTGGCTTTTGCTGCAAAGTGAGTACTCAGTCCAAGTGCCAGGAAAATAAAACAGGCTGCTGGGTGCTGGTCTTTTGGAAGAAGTGCAAAAACAGTTTTTGGACTCCTGTTATTAGTGCTGAGAAAACCTCATAGTTCTGGCTGACTTCCCACCGACTGAATTAAGTGCATGCTTAAACATTTCATAATTAACTCTCTACCCTTGATGTCAATTAATCTTATTTCTCAATTAAAACATCAGTGGTTCTGGTGGTTACAGATGTTGGGTGGGTCTGTGACCTCGTGATCCCCCAGCCCATATTACTTTCCTTTTCTTTTGCTCCCATTTTGGGTGGCTGTGACATTCTGCTGGAGCTCACCAACCTCTCCAGTGCCGCCAGGGGAGAGCCATAGGGCAGAGCCTCCTCTGAAAGGCACAAGGAGTCCTGTAGGGTGGTACTGAGGAAAATCTCTCTCACTGTGTTGGGCAGGAGCAGAATGGGTGCCTCCCAGACTTCCCAGCTGGAGCCAAGCTTTGCTGCGAGCAGTAGTGTGGGGAGATCCATGGCTGGACACTGTACTCAGGCAGCAGTCACAAGGGCCGGTCACAGGAGGACAGCCATGGGGAGTCCCGAGTGCTGCTGAGGTCCACATGGGCTCTCACAGGCTGCTGCTCCTGCCTGCTGCTCCTTTCAAGAGGAGTGCCGAGATCTGCAGCATCTCTGCTGCCAGGCATTTCCCTGAAATGTTAAAGGCCATAGGAACATGACTAAAACACATGAGTCATACTTACTCAGGATTATTTTAGCGTATTTTTTTACAAACGTTTTAGTGGCGTTGCTGTGGCACATACTACTCTGGTTAGAGGATGATACAAAAAGAGCTGCCTCTACCCATCACATGGGAACAGAAAAAGGACAGAGGTGACCCTTGTCTATCATTATCAAAAATCAAAAGTCACACCTGCAGTGAAGATCCGTGCCAGTAGTGAACTGCAAGAGCTTACTTAGCCCTGATAATTAATTATACCATACATCAGCTTTCCACAGAGAGTCTATGTGATCCCAAATCAGGAGAGGTTTGCCATTGCTGCTGTTTGCTATCATACCAGTTTGTGTGACTGCCGTGGGCAGATGACATTCTAGTACTGTTTCCCCTGAACCTTAGGAATATCCACTTGCTTATGGACCACACTGCTTTACAGTGAGAGGAATTAGCTTCCTTCTCCTTGGTTTTCTTTTCATGGCTGGAAGGAGATTCCTTAGCCCAATTCCCACACAGGGACACGCAGTGTTCCCCGTGCAAAATATAAAGCTTTGAACAGATGAGATCTGCGATTTTTGTTTTGAGCAACAAGATCCATCAAGTTAACTTCCTCTTCATGAGGGAAAAAGTGGTCTGCAGTGCACTGACATGATTGTCTCTGACAACACTGCCAGTTCATGTAAGAATAACACCAAGGAGGCATGTTGAAATTAGAAAATACAAGCAAGCAACAGCCGAGAAACACATGAGAGCATGGCTCAGTGAGAGCTGCCAGTTGCATGTTTAAGTTACCAGATGTCTGCTTGGCTTCTGAGCTTTAACATCTCCATTGGCTTCCTCAGAGGTATTGTGTCTTTCTGATGTCAGGTTTTAAGTGTGTGTGCTTTCTCTTCCCTCCTGTGGGCTTTCATAATGTAATGCCCTTTCAAAATTTGCCTTTTGTAACTTAGACAAATAGACAGTACTTCCTCATAACTGCAGTAATCCTGTGCTTCTTGCATTTACTAAATGAAATAGCTGAAATAAAACAATGTCCCAGCTAGGTCTCCATCCACCAATCTGCACTGACCCCCTGCTGTATGCACCAGGAACAGAGTGCAGACAGGTCATGAAAGGTCCAAGGACCACATCACTACAGACACACATTTCAGATATTTTGAGAACAGTAACAAACCTTCTTCTCTTTTTAAAGCAAAAGGTAACATCAGCATTAAAAATTCACTGCTTGTGTGCTTCCTAACTCATTTCTTTCCATTTATCCCTTCTTTACTAAATACACTATCTAAAAATGCTAAGAGATTCAACCATCTGGATGAGCTTACATTCACACACGTGTAAATATACAGGTATCTTAACTAGATACATTCTTTTACTGAATGCTATCTTAATGCCCTTCAAAAGAAATGGGTTGCCAGTATCATGCCTCAGCATCCAAAGGGCTTTTTTCATCACACTGCAAAAGATGGTGTTGGCTGAATGTGCCACAACAACATGCAAAATACAGGTGTATCTTTTTGAAACATGAAACGAACATCCCATGAAGAGACAGAGCATTTTAACTGCATGTGCTCAAAGTCAATTTCACTTTCCATTTCTAGTTTTAGAAACTTTCTGTTTTGAATTTTTAATGAGTGGGGAAGGAAAAAAGAAAACGTTTCCTGAAAATCTAGAAATGCTTGTAAGAAATGCTTTCTTCTCTTGTCCGTTTTCAGATAGTAACAAACATGCACAATAAAAAAATGGTTTCACAAAAAGCAGGAAAGTTATTACAGTATCTTCAAAAGTTATGTTTTCCTATCAAGCCATTTCAGATACTTGAAGAACAGTAGAACAGTGACCTTTCCCTGTTTCTGCTCTCATAACTGCCAGTGTGGAGAATGATCTTCTCTCCAGTGTAACAGCAGCAGCAGCAGCAACTGGTGTTCTGCTTCAGCAATGCAGGCTCCTAATGTGGCTTCAAGACAGCACCATAGTCCTGGATGCACTTAGGCAGTTCAGATGTATGATTTAGATCACTGAGTTGTTTGAATTATTATCCATACTCATTATGATACAGAAACAGTTGAAATTAACTGCTGGTTTTCTTTCCCCAAATTCTTCTGTGATCTCTGGTTCCTCTTTCAGTCACTGAGGCTCAGAGCCTCACAGGTGTGGCCTGACACTCCTGCTCCTGGAGCACAACACTCCTCTGTCCTCTGGATTGAATGAATAGCTGGGTTCCTAACCTTCCTGCTCAGTGTGACACCTCCATCCCTGGTGGTGGCTTCCTGAGACCCCAAGAAATGCACTCCAAGAAACAAGCCCTGCTTGGAGTGGAGTACAAGTAACTCTTGTCCAGTCACTTTTGCATCTTGGCTCTGGACAAATAAACTGTAAATCAGAATGGCCAAAAATTTGCCCCTCTGGGAATAAATGAGCTAAGGCAACAAAGATTATTCAGAATGGCCAGGGTTGGGAGGGACCTCAAGGATCGTGAATTCAGAGTATACAGCACCTCTCCTATGAGGACAGGCTGAGAGCTGGGACTGCTCAGTCTGGAGAAGCTAAAGCTCAGGGGCTTTATCATCAGTATCTCTTAATATCTGGAGGGAGGGTGCAGATGGGGTCAGCAGTTTTTCAGAGGCCCAGTGCCAGGACTTGTGGCAATGGGCACAAACCAGAACACGGGAGGTTCTCTCTGCACACCAGGAAGCACTTCTGTGCTGTGAGGATGATGGTGCACTGGCAGAAGCTGCCCTGAGAGGTTGTGGGGTCACCTCCTTGGAGATCTTCGGATGTCACATGGATGTGGACATGGGTGCCCTGCTCTGGGTGCCCCTGAAGAACAAGAGTTGGAGCGGATGGACACAAAGGACCCTGCCAGCCCTGGCCTTTCTGGAATAGTGATGCAGTGAAATTGTGTATCCTCTGGGCTCAGGGCACTTGTGTCTTAAGTCACTGAGCTCTTAGGGCTGTGAAGGAACAGAAGAGAGAAGCAGCCCAGGAAGTGCTGAATGCCAAAGGAACACAAATTGTGGGCTGACAAGTGATGAAGCAACTGGAGCATGGAGACCAGAAGGCAAAAAAAGAAAAAGCAATAGCTAAATGAGATGCTGCACTGCTCTCCCCCCAGTTGGAGAGACTATCCTTCTGGGGATATTCCCAGGCCAGTTACCTGGCTCTGATCTCGTTTCTGTCTGATGTTTTTCTTTATTTCCCTATACTGGTAGGATTTACATTTGCTTAGAGTGGAGGATCTGGTTGGGACAGATGTCTTCGTCAGCTGCTTATTAAAATTTATGATGAGATAGTACAGCTTGTGGAGTCCTTCTGAGCTCCAACAGGGGCAAATAAAAATGTTGTATGTTTAGGATATTTTTACTTGTCACTTGGCAAATAGAAGCTCTACTTACCACCGGGTCTTAGCAAATTCCTGATAATCTGCATGCTCTGGAGCTGTCATTGTTCAAAATCTGTGGCACCCCATCTCTTGCAAGCCATGCCTAGAGACAGATGCAGGGAGAGGGAGCAAGAAAGATATATAGGGAATACATATATAAGGAAAACATGTTTTAACAGGAAAGGTTTTATATCTACATGTTAGCATAGTGATTGTGTGCATCAACAATCACTGCAAATATGGAACAATAAAACCTCTGTCCTGCTACCCAAGATTCCTGCATGCCCCTTTGCAAGCCCCAGAGCAGGTCAGCAAGGGCAGCAGGTGCCAAATGCAGGCAGGACTCAGCTCTTTATTCCCCCCATAAAAAGTCTACATCTTTCCAGCAAGCTGTTGAGACAAAATGTTTTTGGAAATGGCTACTGATGGGAATTAGGGGCTATATCTATCCTAGCGAACCAAGCAGTGCAGCAGATAGCCATTTATCCTGTTTAACTGAGTATCTGCAGTAACACATTACCTGGCACAGGTTTGACCCACACCAAGTGGAATTTGCCTGGAAGCCAGCCAGATGATACACAGTCCAGAAGGCAGATTGAATGAAATTATCACATCCAGAAGGACAGGGGAGGAGTTTGGTTATAGGAGCACAGACCAGAGTTTGGCACTTCCCTTCAGGATCATAGAACAGACTCACTCATCCTTATTTATTAACACCAATGTACACAGGGAGACCTAAAGTCAGACTGTGGGTAATTTTTTGTTGTTTCTGTTACCATAAATTGAATGGCACAGGATTCAGTCAAAAAGAAAAAAAAAAAAAAAGAGTAAAGATATTAAACAGCTCTTCAAAGGCTGTGAGGCACTTTTTCTTTACTTAAAAGGCCCCTCTTTTTAAAACCCATGGCTAGAAGCCAAAGGAGATTCCCCTGGGAAGCTGGACATTCCCAGAGTGAGGCCGTCGGAAAACAAGACACCATATTTCCAGGAAGATAGCATAGCTCTGAGCCAAGGACAGGCACAGAAGGTTATATGCTCAGGATACCAAGAAAGGCCAGAAGAAGAAGGCTTTTCTTTCTTTCTCAAGAAAACAAAAGCAATCAAAAGGAAATATTTGCAGATGCTTATGAAGTGTCTCAGGAAGTACATTAGCATGTTGATTGAGGTGTCAAGTATCTGATACACTGCACAGGGATATGCAGTTTTATGCATACATTTTATTTCTACATATGGTTCATATGTCCAGTGGGGAAACTTATCCAAAATCTGAAATTGCTAACCAACTTTCAGCCTGCATTCAGTTTGCTCTTCTTTGTTGTAAATGTAACTGACTGATGTTTGCATAAATGTGTGTGTTAGCATCTCGGATGATATTCGCTGGCAGTAAAACCGCCTTAATTAAGTTATGGCATTTTAAAGTAAATTTATTTGAATTACCTCTGTGACTATGCATAATTTTGATTATTTCCTTAGTGGCCCCTGATGCATCTCAGGAAAAATCATAACTGAAACACTGAGCATTGGTTTAAGGCCTTGTAGCTGTGCAAGCTTCCACATCCGCAGTTGGTGTGTGCTGCCTTGCCATCACTGCTTACCACCAAACTCAGGACAGTTCTGTTGACACACGCTAAGTGATGTTCCAAGTCACAAATATCCACAATTTATTTTAGGTAGAACCAAATGGTCATGGAGAATGAGCTTAAGAGAAAACTTTCACTTAGGATGATAGCTTGCACTTGAGCTATAGTGCAGCATGCCTAGTGTTAAGGCCTTGCCATTTCTCTGCATTTGATCTAGTTTCCATAGTACTAGCAAAAGTGGGAGAAGCTGCCCAGTGGCACAGCTTATCCTTTCTTATACAGCATTCATCATCCACTGCATCCAGCAATGGGGATATGGGTCTGTGTCCCCTGGGCCCCAAGGCAGATTTGCCAGAAGCCATCTGAGGAGTGCTGATTCTGGAGTGCATGCCTATGACAGCAGCAGGAAAACCTAACACCACAGAGGACACAGTCATGTCAGGAGGTCAGGAGCATTCTGAATAGCAAGCATCAGACAAGCAGGAGTAACACTGGAGGAAATTTCATCCAGAGACAAAATGGGCTGAGATAGCACATAATGAATGATTTCTCAGTTTTACTTACTTCAGTTCTTTCTTTTTTTTTTTTTTCCCCCTAAATCAACAGCAGAAAATATTCAATGTCTTTCATTCTGCTTCCTATAGTTTTAATAGTAATCAATCACTTTGTAAACTCATCATCTTTTTTATCTTCCATGTCTATGCAATATCTTTTCTGGTTTTTGGAAAATAGTATTTATGAATATTTTCTTATAAAATCAAATAAATGTATTAAAAATCAGCTACACCCTGGCAGGTAAAGTTGAATGCATTAAATTGCTCACTATTTAACAGAAAAACTGTTTTTGTTTGAGACCTCCTCTGCCAGCATAACAGCCAATATTCATTCTGCAAGTATCACTTCAAATGTCGTTATCTGGCTTATCAGATGAAAACATTATCATATACAATAGGGCCTTACAAAAGTATCAGTAACACCTCACATTTGCACAATAACCAAATTCCCTCCCTTTTACTTGTTAGGAAAATGTACCCTTTCAAGACAGTTAATTTGGTAATGTTTTGATTTTTCTATCAAAATGTACTACAACACCTGGGAATAAATCCGCATTAAGTATGAACACAAATATGTCAGTCAACGAATAGCACAGATACAAGTGCTCACAATTTTCACCTGCTATGTGCTATCAGATGCAGTCTTCACCAGTATACATATACTTCGTTCTTCAAAGGCGCCACTTCCCCCAAAATAAGTATTAAAAAAAAAAAAAAAAAACAGGAGAAAGCAGCAGAAAGCATTTCAACATCAACTTCAGGATAATAGTAAGCAGTGACTTAGGGCAATGAATGTACACGTGATAGCACTGAAGTGAATTTGGGCTTGTTGCCCAGCATTTGCAGTAATTTCTGGATGAGTTTTCATGTTGAGCTGTGATTCAAGCCTGCAATGGCTGCAGTGCCATTGCCCATGGCTAGCCTGCTGTCCTAGCATAGGAGTGCAGGGCTGTAATCACTTCAGCCAAGGCACCAGGCTGCTATGGATGGAAAGGCTCTGATGATGCCTCTCCAGCAGGAATGGCTCCAAACATGTAGGCATAGACTGCTTTGAGGACAGGGCCCTTCAAATGAGCAGTTGTTCACTCATTACTGCCTTAAAGCATCTCCTCCCCTCTCATGGGGGTGGAGAAGGGAGCCAGGTCTATTCAGGAATCAGCCCCAGAACCACCTCCGCCTCCACCATGCTTTAGCAGCAGCTCTGCTCCTCAGTCTGTCCACTGTACTGAGAAGCCCTGAGGAAATTCAATGCTGAGATCAGCTGCAGGGACAGAGCTGACTGCACAGCTGCTGAACCCAAAAGACATTATTTTAGAAAGGCCCAGTCTTGTGCTCTGGTAGATATTTCCTTGACTTGAGGTTGAGAGAAATCAAGTTCTGTAGAAAGCAGCTCCTAATCATCCATATCTGGGCAAAGACTCCTCAGCTCCTTGGGGATAAATGCCTCCATCCACTCAGCGGTGAAATTGAGGTAGAATTACAGTTTAAAAAAAAAAAATGATGCTGCTAGCAATGGGCAGAAATAAGGAGTTAGAGAACATGATTGGAGAGAAGAGGCATCAATGGCCAGCTATCCAGGAGTTGCTGTTTATATACATGAAGAGCAAGTGAAATGAAATGCCATTAGCACGGCCCCGTTGCTGGGCAGGGCTGGCAGTAACATCGATAACAAAATGCAGAAGGCTGACGCATTCAGGCGGTGCTTCCCTCAGGTGTGAGGAGCTGAGGTGACACCAGCTAGAGCCAGACACTGGGGACTCAATGACTGCTCTGTCCCACACAACCTGCTCAAACCTCCTTGAGTCTGCGAGAATGGGCAATCTGCACCAGTACGGATTAAAAGGAACCAAGAGCCAAGGAACTCTCTGAATTATTAACACAAATAAATCCTAGACCCATCATAAAAATCCAGCCTGCAAGGTTACAATTATAAGCTTAGATTGACATTGGTCTTTGATAATATCCAGGCAAGGCTGGCAGGGAAAACAATCAGCAAGGAGTCAAAAGAACAAGTGATTCAATCAATATTGTATTTTATTTTTCAAATCTACCTCAGAAGTTTTGTGACATCACAGATTTGATTCGGTTACTCAATTTCTATGAAGAATTACAGCTAGTCCTTCATAATGTTCTTATAAAAATTAGCTGTACAAGAAAATCAATGCAGACTCATTTAAAAAAGATTAAGAATTGCTCAGATTGTAGATCTCAGAAAGGCATTTGCTGTCACCTAGGGTTTTGCAAGCAGAAGCCTACAGGGAGCTGCCATCATCCCCCTCAGTAACTTTATCAATGATCTTGAAGAAAATATTAAATCATTGCTGATAGAATTTGTAGGGAATAAAAAGGAAGAGAGAAGAGATGATGGGCATATGTCTGGATCATTCAGAAAGGCAGCTTCATTTGAATGCAAACTTCAACGCAGACAAATACAAGGTTACACTCAGAGAATAAATCCCATTCATAAGGGAGGTCATATCTGAAGCAGTGGCTTTTAGAAGGACTTAGTAGCTGTAGCCGATAAGCAGTACATTGCAACAGCTGAAAGAGCAAACCCTGTCCATCACCATGTTAACAGGCAAATGACAAGAGGGAATATGGAAATAGCATTATGTTGTTGTATATGATGTTCATTACTGCAAAATACAAAATTAACTATGAGTGTCAATGGAGCTGCCACTTTTGTTTCTCAGGTGGCTGGTCTACCCTTACAGATTCTGGTTTTCCTATGCTGGTTCCATGCCCAGTGGCAAGACCAGGCCAAGCTCATTGCTCCAGAGGAAATGGGTAGGATAATCCGTAGGCACCGATTATCCCTGCTATGATGTCTAGAGATGGGGATATGAGGGATATTTTACTATTTAGGAACTAAAGGAGAGCTGGAAAAGAATGATCTGGTTTAGGAAACATTCTCTGGTAAGAAAATCTAGAAGTTTCATCTATTTTGATTACCCAAGAAAATGGTAAGAAGTGGTTTTATCACAGTATAAAAGAACTGTAACACGCAGGAGACGTTTCACAGCTAGCAAGTCTTCAATCAAACAGAAAAAGTTACACGATCCAATGACAAGGAGCAGACAAACTCAATCCAGAAATTCTTCCATTTCAAAACGGAGAGTAAGTAACTACTGAGCCTTCACTGTGAGCTTTTAAGCCAGGAGTGAATGTCCTGTACAATGATGTGCTATGGTTCAAACAAAAGTCCGAGCTGGATGGAGAAATCACTGCATAAGCCTAATTGAGAAACAGACTGGAGCACAGAAGGCCATTCTAATCATTATTATTTTGCTATTTTTCCCAGATCTTGGGATTCAGGTGGAAGTCTCCCACTATCCTTTCTTATATTTCATTCTACCTTTCCAAAATTGTGGCACGACATGGAAAATGTATAAATCCAAATTCTATATATTTTGTGGTCAGGCAGATTTTCAATCCTGGATTTGTAGACCTACAATGACTACTTAGAGAACTGATATTGATTTTTTTTTTTTCTTTTTTTATTTTTTTTTCCTTCAAATGCACGGAAACAGCAACTTGCATTAGTATTTTGTACTCTAGGCATAAAATAAATAAAACTAGACAGATTTTCATGTCATTTAGCTAACTGTGCATTTCAGAACATTGCAAAACTTTGTTTCAAGGCTACGTCAAGCCATTGTGGTTTTGGAATGATGGTACTTTCCTGAGCATATGAACTTTAAAAGTTGGAGGTTGTCTCTATGACTGAGTGACTTTCTAATCACTCAGCTTCGTACTTAATGCCTATTTTTAGATTCCAGATGCACTAACTGTGTTGAATCCATACTGTAATAAAGAGTCATGTAGTAGGCAGCCTATATTGATTATTAAATGCAGGCAACATGGAACTGCAGTAATTTTACTGTGATTATTATGCAATCTACCATCTAATCTACAAATTAAATATATGCTACTTTGCCATTAATGTTTCAGCTGCACAGAAGGACTTAGGTTGGAAGGGACCTTAAAGATCATCAAGTCCCAACCCCCAGCTGTGGGCAGGGCTGCCACCCACCAGCTCAGGCTCCCAGGGCCCCATCCAACCTGTCCTTCAATGCCTCCAGGGATGGGACATCCGCACTTGCCCTGGACAGCCTGTGCCACTGCCTCACCACTATCTGAATAAAAAATTTCTTCCTAACATCCAACCTAAATCTCACCTTTTCTTAATGTAAAGCCTTTCCTCCTTTTCCTATCACTGCCTGTCCATGTGAAAATTCAGTCTGCTGGAAGACAAGTATCACTTCAAATGTTTTTCTAAAAACAGAAAAAATTGTAGTGCAAATGTGATCTGCTCCATGGTAAGTCTCCAGTATTTCTTGCTTGACAGTTGAGCTGACTTGTCCCCAGTGCTGGATGAGTTACTGCAAGGCTAAGGGCTGCTTTAGTACTGCTTCCACCAGGCCTTACACTTAGGATAAACAGAATCAAATCAATGCCAATAATGTGTGTCCCTTGCAGCTTACTCCAAGGAGGATCATTGGTACTTCAGCAACAGATTCCTCACTCATGCATGATATGAGACTATCCATGTGCAAAATTTGTCTTCCATTATCAGTAACCATCTCTCTATGCTGTAATTCCATCTGTAATGAAATAAGTAAAAAATCTCTTAGAGTATGAGCTTTTGAGTCAGTGTCTTTTCTTTCCCATCTCATTTTACTATCGCTATTCATTCTCTTTCCCTTTTTTCTTACTTAACATCTTATCTTTCTTGTCATCAATATTATTTTTATACAAATCACTGTATTTCAGGCAGCAGCATATCTGCGTAGAAAAGGCAGAATATCTTTTGTAGGCTCTAAACTACAGACTCACACTGACATTACTCACCTCTCTTGAGAGTTACATATTCTCTTTCCTGGCTAACTTCACATAAGAACAGCTCAGACTCAAAATCCACTTACAGATTAGATTTTGTAAATGCTTTTTCTTTTCATTTCCTTTTTTAAAAAATAATTTATTTTTCCATTTACTTCAGTCTGGCTTGTCTCCAGAAGTTATTTCAGAGTAAAATACAAGACCTGCTATTTCCTTTGGATGAAATCTTTAAACAGGGATTTGGGAAGCTTTAAAGTACTCAGAAACAAAACACATGACACTGTATAGGAAGGTTCTCTTCCTCTCAGCTTCTTGGGCCAGGTGGGAGCCCACCCAAGGAGCAATATGACTGAAATGACCCCAGTTGAGCAGAAGCAACTGGGCAGAGCAGTCAGTACTTGAATTTACCAGGCAGAGTCTAAACCCCATGGACATGGAGGGAATAGTCAGCATTAATTTTGTTATAGTAGAAAGTATTAATTTTATTCCACAGCTTCTGATTGGAAATGTGCCCTGAGTTACCTTTTCCTATGTTCACACCTCTGGAAATTTCTGGGAGCGGAATTCAGTTCCAGCTGTGACATCCAAACTCAGGTTTGTAATTCAGGGAGCAGACACAGTTCCAACAGTAGTCCACAGAGACCTTGCCAGATCTTCCAGCAGAGGTTATCTCAGCTGACCAACTGGGATGCGTCCACTCAGGGAGATCAAAGTCACTCTACATGAGTTAGATCTCATCTGACTATGATAGGAGCCTGGACTCACACACTAAGATGCCTAAATCAAGCTTTTCCTTCTGAAAAGCTGAGCCTTAACGAATGCATGCTGCCAATTTGTCCAGTAACCTAATAAATCTCTACATCCTGGAAGGTGCTTTAGTAAATTCCCCAAATCAGTTCAAAACCGAAGCTGAGACTGCTAACTAAAAAACTGTTCTATAACAGTGGCAATCTTTTTGCCAGATTCAGAATAAGCACTATGTATAATAAAGATCCTAAATTATTTGTCGTATTTATTCAAAATGTCTGAAAAAAATTACTTCTATACAATACAACCTCCGCTTTACAGCTCCATCCATTTCTGTTAGGTTTTAATACCGGGCCTAATTTGCATCTTTATGCTAAAACATGAAAATAGAACTCCTTTCCTTGAACACCCACGTTTTTCATTAATTTCAATAGAAATATCTCATGTAAAATGAATGCCAAATCAGAAAGTGGTAGCTGCAGTATGAGCAAGGTGAGTAACAGCATGTAAGAGAGGACAGTGAGGATAGTGTCTTTCTATTGCTTTATGAGGAATATTCACTTTAAATCAGGCAATATCATGCCTAAAACTTGGAAACATTCTGAGCTTGTTTTTGGATCCCCTAACTACTGTTTTCAGAGATCCTCTTACCAGAATTTAAAGAAACATTACACAATGCCAAACTGGTAAAACAAGGTGCTGAAAAGACTCCCCTAATTCCCTACAGAAAAGGGCATACTCTTTACAGGAGGCACTTAGAACAATAACCTAAAAGCAAATCTCCAGGCATTTCAGTCTTCAGATGACACTGACAGTGATATCTTAAGGATCTAGCCACCTCTTTGATAGTATACGCCATCTTCTAAACATAAGCTTTAAGGTCATGGGGGTGTATGTCACAGGGTACATACAGATAAAGTTTTCTGTTTCTACAGATGAACTCCAGAGTCTTTTGCTTCATCATCCTTCAGGTGTAGGTACCAATGGCACTGCTTTTCCCCAAAACAGTTAGAAAGATGGCAGTGACACTGAATGCAGATGGATTTCAATGACACTGAGCAGATTAAAGTAACAAAATAGAAACCAAGTGCAACTGAAAAAGAAATCACAGTACAATTAGGGCTGTACACCAAGAGCACTAATGTCAGTCTCAGCACAGCAGCACACTAGTTACTCCTCACTCCTTTTGTTAAAGAACAAGTAAGTTTTTTAACTAGAATTTTGCATTTTATTCCTAATTGCATTGTGTATTCTCATTGAGAAAGTGCAGAGGACACAAATATTTAAGTATGCGAATCAAGCAACACTGCAATGTCACTGATTACTTTCAGTCTATTTTTCCATCATACACAGCTTCCCTGCCATTACAAGGAAATACCTGCCACATGAATCTGATGAAGTCATTGTGGCAAACTGCAATGCATTAGGTGGCTGTTTGGATTTACAATGTAAGAACATGTTGCTGCACCAGTGATTTCAGTGGGTGAGTTGCCTCTGCTGCAAGCAGGAGCTGCTAAGTCTGCTTTTTCTTCACTAGACAAAGTGGCAAACCTTATTAAGACACTGTCATTCTGCAAGTGGCATGCTAGTTTGACAAGGAGCTGAAATTGTTTTTAATAAATCTTTTAGTACTCTTCCTACACATTGCCATGAATGAAGAAGCTTCAAATGTAGGCTTAAATTAGAATGAACTCAGAAATACTGTGTTTAGGCCATTAAGTAGACTGTGCTTATTGCAGTAGCAAATAGTAAAGATATTTTTGTGCCAGTTCATTGGTTAAAAATGAAGATAAGCCTATACAATCATACAGATGGATCCAAAGCAGAGTACGTAAGAAGAGCAAATGAATTTGTAGATATGCAGTGCCTGAAAAAAGCCCAGTGTGAAGAAAAATAAAGAAATCTTCAGTGTGACAATACCTGTTACACCAAGTCTACTTGTGAACACTGAGATCCAGCAGTTCTGTTGGGTTGGCATTAAGACAAATACTCTTATCCAGCCCACAGCTACAGACTGAGCAGCAGGGAGTGAGACTCACTCACTGCAGGGATCCCACAGAGCTCTCTGCATCTCACATTTGTGGGAGTTTCTTCTAAACAGTGAACAAGAAAATACTGGGCATCGACTGTCCTTCAGCAGTTTACCCTGAACTGATATTACCTATGCTATTTGTTGTGTTCAGATGTAAACCCTGGTGTGAAAATTTCAATGCTAAAATCTCCAGCATACATAGCATATTAAACCTTTTTCCAAAAACTGCACTTTTTTTTTTTCCTGGAGAAATCTAAATCTTTTCATCCAAGTATATAATAAACTTATACATCTTTACAGCCCACATTCTTTGAAATAACCATAAAATCTTTTAGAGAGGCCGTGTTGTAATAAAACTGCAGACTTACTCTTTGATTTAGAAACAAGCAAACAAAAATCTATATTTTCCATTGAAAGAGAAAAATATCATATTACTTGTCTTAGCTCTGCTTTCTCTTTACTATATAAAGCAACATTAATGATCCACTGAGTAGTTAGGGAAGAAAAAGCCGGAAAGTGTATCTCCAGAAAGCAGAGTGAAATAACATGCCTAGGAGGAGGATGGATCCTCAGCTCCACCATCCTCACATTCTCTCAGGAGGATGCCACAGACTGAACCTGCAAGCACTCATGCTGCAGGGAGCACTCCTCTGTAAAGCAGGGCATGGCATCGTGACCCCTTTGCAGTAAAGGCCGCATCTGTGTCTAGGCTGTTCAGAGAAACATAAAACCGTGGGATTAGGCTGGTGTATGGACAGCAACATGTTTCCCAATGACCTTCTGTTATCAGGCATCGCATCTCCTCCCAGAGCTTCCAGCTCAGTGTGAGGGGAGCTGTTTCTGCATAGCTATTCCAGGAATGAGGGGTTCTGCAGTGCTGTGTTGTCCCTGCGTATTCATGCAAGCAGCCTCAGTACAGCCACAGAGGTGATGGCTTCTGGAGGGATGTAGTTCTCATTGCTATGCTCATCTGGCTTCTGTTTAAATCAGCAAACACAATGAAGATGTCATAGTGTTGAAATGACTAATGATTCTGAATGGAAGGTAGCTGGTAATGGTAAGCAGATCAGAAACATATGCTTAGAGGTCAGATGATCCAAACACAGCTTATCTTTCTCTGAACATTTATTCCAAACAAAATCCCAAATAAGGGACGTGTGATGGTTAATTTGGGCTTGAGGGAAACATGAAAAAACCTACATGATAACAAAGAGCTTATAGAATCATAAATCATAGAATCACTAAGGTTGGAAAAGACCTAAAAGATCACCCAGTCCAACCGTTCACCTATTCCCAATAGCTCCCACTAAACCATGTCCCTCAACACAACATCCAGTCTTTCCTTGAACACCCCCAGGGTCGGTGACTCCACCACCTCCCTGGGCAGTCCGTTCCAGTGCCTGACCACCCTTTCTGAAAAGTAATACTTCCTCATGTCCAGCCTGAATCTCCCCTGCCGTAGCTTGAAGCCATTCCCTCTGGTCCTATCACTAATGACACGAGAGAAGAGGCCGACCCCCAGCTCATGAATGAAGAAAAAAAGATGAAAAATAAAATAAAAAAAAAAGGTCAAAGAAATGAACAGTGTCTTGAATCAGTTGAGGAAAGGAAATCTTCAGGACTGAAGAGTTGTATAAGGCCACTGTGCACAGTAGCTTGCACACTTGGCATTTTCCTGGTGCAGGGCACCTAGCTCAGCTGCTCCACGGGGACACTGCACCCCATAGGACACACAAGACCACAGGACTCCGTCAGAAGCAGTGTCCAAATCCAAGCCACTGAAACCCCATGAAAGAATAAAGTCCACTGGAAACTTTGAAAACTGGAGTTCAAAGAGATTTCCAGTAGATCAGAAAAAGGAGAAAAATATTTCATCTCAGGGAAGAAGCTGAGCTGCTGCTCCGGGATCCCCTCTGCAGGTGCCTCACAAGGCTTCTGCTAAGTTTGGCAGGGTGAGGTTTGCTCACATAGCTTCATCCATTTGAAAAAAAAATGCAGATTTAAGCCTCTGTTTCTCCAGCTAGTGATCAGAACTGGCAGCTTCAGGAGACAATCCACCACCTGAAAGGCCTACTATAGGATGGGACAAAGTGCCTGGCGGGGTTTCCCTTTTCTTCTCCTCTCTCGCTTCTCAGATCCCAGAGGGAGCACAGGTGAAGAGCTTGCTCAAGAGACTTTGCTTTAGATCAAAAAGTTCTCTGAAACAAATCCTGCTTTCAGCTTTTTCATTCATTTCTGGGAACTACCACTATGTCAGATTAAGATTGACAACTTCCCCTCATGGAAAAGCACAGCAGAGGACTGCCTTTACTGAATCACACTTGATTTGATGTTTCTTGTGTTTCTGTGTTTGAAATAATTTCCCACATGTAATTATACACTTAAGCAATATTCATGTGCATAAAACAGCTAACAGTTTTCCTGTTTTCCAAAAGAGATCAGCTTGCCCTAGGAACATTCTGCCTCACTGCTGTATTTGGACTAGATTCTGTATTTAGGATTAAAACGTGGGAAAGAGATTCTGAATTGTAATTTTGAACGAGTCCTACAGGAAGGTCCTACATGAAGCCATCCATTTGTGCATCATATAGAAATTGTGTAGACATAGTGCAGTGCTGCACTTACGTTGAACATACGTATGCGTTACAAAGAAAAACACTGGAAATTCTTTAATGATGTGCCAAATATTAAATGATGCCTTTCTAATTCAGATTCACAGTAAATCTTCTGATTTTTGAGCAATCCATATATTAGCAAGATGGTTACATTTCATTTATCTGCTTCCTGACGAAAATCAGCCTCTGTCAGATTTTGAGTGAATGCAAGGTTTGAAAAAGCCTCAACGGTAGCCAAATCCTGCGGTGCTCACACAGCTAAACCCCGACTGCAAATTGCAAGCGGTTAGCGGCTGCGAGATAATGGTCTCCAGCCTTTGTTAAACTCTCCATCTCGGGGTTTAACAGCACAATTCTGCAGACTGCAGGGAATAGTCCCGCTTTAATATGACTCATTTGATTTTTTGTCTGCTTTTCCCACTTAGTACTCAATGTGATAGAGCATATACCCCCATGACCTTCAGGGAAATTGCGAGGATGTAAATGAGAACGGTGCTTAAACTGAAATATTTGTTGAGTAAAAGCTCTTGTAAATTAGTCTGCAAACAGCCACAGAGTGATACAAACCGAACAGCTTTTACAGCATACTTTACAGTGTTATTTTAGTTTAGCAGCTGAAGTAGGATTTTACTCATTACAATTCTTCAGTGGTCTCGTTCCCTATGCAGCCAGAGGAGGTTCAGGGCAGCTCCAGGCCAGATTGATATATATATATATATCAATATATATGGCCATAATCCCTTGAAGGCAGATGGCAGCTCTTGAAAAGATGCCACCTCGTTTGAATAGCATAATGTCCTGGATCCTTGTTTTTTCATACCTGTGGCACCTGTCAGGCTGCCACCCAAAACAGTGGCAAGAGGCAGATCCGTACAAGCACCCAGAAACAGTTTTTCCCCCTAGAATGGCATGAAGATGGACAGATTAATCCAGATGTGCACAGCCAACACAGGCCTGATAGAAGATACAGTGTTCCAATGTAAAACATGGCCAGGCAAGCTCAGGGGGAACTTCAGCCTCTGCAAGGATCATTAAGTACAGCCGGTCCCCCAGTCTTAAGTGAAAATTAAGTGCAGGTGCTGGGACCCAGCCCAGGGACCTTAGTCAGAGCTGGCAGGTTTCAGTGTGCTTCCAGCCCCCAAAGCCAAGAAAGATGGCTGGATCCCAGCCCCACGGGGAAGGGTGTGTGCGTGCTTCTCTGCAGCTCATAAACATCAAGAGGTTGCTTACAGAATGAGGCCGCTTCTTTACAGAGCTGTAAGGCCAGTCCTGCTTAGCTGGGAGGAGGGCAACTGCTGCTTTTGCTGTGAAGTGAATGGAAATTTCTCTGTTCTTTGCCAAGCAAGGCATAAAGTGATCTGTACAAGAATGGCAGTGCTGATGGTGCTTCTCTGCCTGGGATAAAGGCGCAACCTGCTGGTACGTGGTCCACCAAAATAAGGCATGTGCCATTTGCTTGGAACAGAGGAACTGAGAAGATTTCCTCCATACAAACTTTGGATTGCCTGCAAGAAGCCATGTGTAAAGACCACTGGATGTCTGCAGTCAAGGCAAGGGATACTGGAAGTGTTAATTTAATCAGTGCTGCATTTCTGATCAAAGGAACTCGGAGTCATGAGAAAATCTCTTTGAGAGCACAACTTAATATGATTACCACTTGTCAAGTTTTTCAAATAAGGAAATTATCCATTTTCACTTATAACACCTTCATACCAGGCTATGCAAAGATTTACAGGAACTGAGTATCTGTTTGCAAATCTTCTAGGTCCTTAATCATATGGCCAACTTGATGGCCTTCTTGTGGAAGAACTGAGGAGTGATGCCTTCCAGTATGACTGGCCCTTTCTGTCTGATACGTTGCTTTGGAGGTGATTTTGCCAGACTGGGTTCTAAGCCCTATTCCGTTGGCTTTGGTGCCTCCCTCCATGCACTTTTACATAATCATTAATGGAAAAAAAAGGAATTAAAGGTATGCCTGAGTACAGTCAAAAGCATGAAGTCCCCAGCTTCCTGGGGAAAAGCCAATTCAGGCTTCTGTTTGAATTCTTGCTCTGTAGACCATCAATTTTGCCTTTTACATTGCCATAGTTTCATTTGGTAGAGTTAAAGATTCCTATTCCCACAAATTTATCTTCTCACTTTTCCAGTCTATTTTCCCATCCATCTTACTTATGGGATATTGAGTAGCACAGTCCCTACAAGTTGGGAATAATAGGTTAAAACCCACATTTCACTGTCTTTGACCAAGAACTTTAGGTTACTACATGAAAGATGAGTTGCAGCTCAAATTACCTGTATTGAGTAGGAAAACCTACAGCATTTACTATGTCTTGCATCAGTTCTCCTGCTGTCAGTCAGCACTGGTGTTAAAAATTGCTGCATTATTGGGGCTGAGAGGCTTTTACATATGTCTAATACAAAGGGAGACAAATACCATTCAGGCCAAAATACAGATGTTTTCCAAGTGGACCCAGCTGCCAAGTCTGAAGCAGAAGACAGTTCTAAAGGTACATGAAAATCCACAATATAGTTTTAGGATAGCTGTTCCAGAACCCATCGCATTTAATCTGGAAGTATGAGGTTTCAGGTTTTCTTTTACTCCCAGTTATACTTCAAGATTTTACTGTTTAAGATTTATTTATTCTGTTCAGGCTGTCGTTGCTTACTTCCCCTACCAGCTGTCTCAGTGTAGTACTAGGGTAATTAGCTGGGCTGAATACCTCTTTTCCACTCAAGGCCTCTGCTCTGGCCTAGTTACATGAGGGCTATGCACTTGACCCCTATGAGGGGTGATGCACAACTCCCTCCAAACCTGCCAGCTTTGCTTTGGCACTGCTCTGCAAAACAGCCTTCCTGGGGAGAAATATCCACTTCTCATTTCTCTGCTTGGATTGCTGTGATGGTACTTAGTGACTTCAGGTAGAGTTGAGGGTCAAATTCAGGCAAATATTGCCAAAGACAAGAGGTAATGGCCTAGGACAAAAGGCAGCAGCCTCAAGTTGCAACAGGGGAGGTCCAGGTTGGATATTAGGAAACATTTCTTCTCAGAAAGAGTGCTAAGGCATTGGAACTGGCTGCCAAGGGAGGTGGTGGAGTCACCATCCCTGGAAGTGATCAATAAATATGCAGATGTAGCACTGAGGGACATGGTTTAGAAGGCATGATGGCAATGGGCTGGTAGTTGGATTAGATGATCTTAGAAGTCTTTTCCAGTCATAATGATTCTATGATACCGGATCTGCACAGGCTTCAGCCATGTCTCTTCAATGGGATAAATTCTTTTGTCACAGTGGAGCTTTAAAGATAACTTTGCTGGTATTTTTGAAGCGCTCTGGTTTCCCAGTGACTCACAATTCAGAAGAGCACACAAGGAGATGATTACATCCATTTCATGCAGCACAATGCTTAGTTAGAGCAGCACAGGGCCCCTGCACAGGGAACTGGTGAAAGAGGCTCGCTGAACAGATGCCCATCACAGAGCATCCTATGTACCAAGCAAAGCTGGAGTTAAATGGGGAAAACACAGTATGTGATCACGTAATTAGCAAATTTATCATAATGCTTAGGCATAAGGCAGCTAAATTAAGGTATGGATATGTAATCTCAATTTCTAGTCCCTCTCTTAGCTGGCCTGTAAGATCTCCATAAAGACTGCATTCTGTCTTCTTTTATTGATGGATGCTGTATGCGATAAACAATCCTGCAGATAGATTTTCTTGCTTGTGTACATGGCTGCTAAATTCAGCATTTATTAGTGGTGTCTGAGAGGGAGACTGTTGTTATTGATGACAGTCTGTAGAGGCAATAGTTGCAATACCGCAGCTACTGCTCTGTAGAAATGACTGGGAGAGAATTTAACACTTTAAAATTGCTGTGCAGGGGTAAGCATTTCTGGTACTCCACATGGCACGTGAATAATTAGGAGGCAGGATAGCTTAAAACAGAATAACTCTGTAGGGTGGTGGTGACTGCCTCTCTATACTGACCTGCTCTGATGCTCAGTTTAGATGGCTGTAATTGCTTGCATGTAGCTGAATTAATGGTGTGTATGATATATTGTAATGCTCAATAAAGGTGTTCCAATACTCCCTGCTCAGGGAGAATATTGAGTGGGAAAGATATACATGAAACAGGGAAGACTGAAGCTCCAATCTTTCATTTTTATTATGGATGGGCCTGAAAGTAGTCACAGTGTTTCATAGCCTGCCTGGAAATAACTGATTTCCAAAGCATTTTTGCTTTGCAGCATGTGCCTTCCCTGGGCAAATGCCATAAAGGACATCATCTGGCTCACTGCTCCTTGAAGACCGCTTCCTTGCTCCAAGCTGTGACTGGTCAATGACCCACCAAGATAAAGCTTATTAATGTGGCATGTTACCATGATGATAAGAAGTGTTGGGAGGAGGAGGGATCCCCCATGCCCTGAAGCGTGCTGTATTTCTGCTCTGCAATCAGGGCTGATTTACATTTGTATTGCTCACATACATTTTAAAATGTATAAAGACTTGAGTTACCAAATAAATGTGATACCAGTACCTGTATCTTTGCAGAGCATTTCTGCTTACCAGCTATGAGATGACACTCCTGTGCAGAGGGGTGGACTGGGAGCCCAATTTAGACCACATTCCTTCCCCAACCTTCCTTTGTTTGTAGGCTTAGCTTAGCGTAGCAAAATTTTAGACTACCTTCCTCCTCAGAGATGAAGCTACAAGCAGCACAGGTGGGTCCAATTTTACCATCTGTAAGTGGAGAAGGTGATATGTTGCCTCCTACAGATGCTGAGAGGTTTCACTCATTGCCATTTTGTGCTTTGCATGCAAAATGCACTACACAAGTGTAGTTTATATACAGATATTTGCCAGAGGCTTACAAAGCTTCCCATATGGCATCTCCACACAGTGCTCATGAGCTCACATTTTATCGGCACAGGACTGCTGCAATGAAATAGTGTCTCTGTCAAACTGGAAGACTCCAAGAACCAGCACTAATTCTGCAAAAACATTTAGAAGGTTTTTTGGTTTTTTTTTTGTTTTTTTGTTTTTTAAGCATCTGAAACTCTTCTGTTTTTTCAAATTTTTGTCCTAATTCCCTTCTTAAATGCTGTCTTCCCCATTCCTTTAGCTTTTCTCTCTTTCACTACTAGGAAAACAGAAAACAACTTTAGGAGGTTGAAATGGAATTGTTGCACTTTAAAATGAGATGCTTTGGAAGTAACATTCCTATTTACTGTTGGAATTGTTGCTGCATGCTAAAAGTAAGATTTTAATTCACTTCATGTCTCGACCTCAAAAATGTTGTTACAAATTTTTCCCCTAAATGTAGACAAGAAAATCTTCTGTCCTCTTCCTAGGTTTAATAATTTCCTCTGTAAAGAGAAAAACAATGTGCAGAAGGAGAGATCTTTCCTCTTGTGGTCCTGTCCTATCCCTTCCATTGCCCTGACAACAAAAAACATTTGCCCATTTTTAAGAGACATGCTAAATTTGAACTGTCATATTTATTTATGAGCAAGAGGGATAATTCTCAGTGAAGACTAATGATACACTAAGAAGTGATACAGAAGGTCCTTTTCTTACACTTCTCATCACACTCTCATAGCTCATTAATTAATCTTAGGACATCTCTGGAAGGCAAAGTATGTGCCTGTACTTCAGTAGGATGTAACATATGGGAATATAACACAGTCACAGTGATTTGATTAAACTCAAGCCTGATACCCTGGTCTGACCTTAGTATTAACTGGTACTCTGATTCAGCTAACACAGTCACCAAAAATGCAATTTCAAAGACAGTAAGAGAGAAGGCAAGCATTGTTTAAGAGAACTATGATTAGAACTGTTTGTAAGTTTACCCATTGCACTCTAAATGGTTTTTTTTGGGGGGTTGGGGAGGGGGAGTGAGGGGACAAATGATTTCAACAAAATAAAATTTGAAGAAAAAAAAAAGACTGAATATTTTAATAAGGTTTAAAGGTCATTGACTTTAAAATTTTTTACTTAGGAAAAAAAAACCCAAACAAGCCCATAATATTTTCTTTAAAGGTCACCTGGTGGTAAATTCACAGTGTCTCAGTCATCTCCCCTCTGTCTTTGTGACTACTAGATTTCAGTGCCCTACAATTTAGAGAATATTTCTCCTCACACATTTACCAGTATTGTGGAGGAAGCATTTATCCCACAGGCAAAACTGGAATATCAAGACAGTGAGCTATTTAAGAGAGTGAAGACAGCTTTAATCTGGGAGAAGAACAAGAATCACAAAATCAAGAATCATTAAGATTGGAAAAGACCATTATGATCATCAAGTCCAATCGTCAGCCCATCACCACGATTCTCACTGAACAACATCCCTCAGTGCCACATCCACATGGCTCTTGAACACCTCCAGGGACAGTCACTCCACCACCTCCCCAGGCAGCCTGTTCCAATGCCTCACCACTCTTTCTGAGAAGAAATGTTTCTTAATGTCCAACCTGAACTTCCCTTGGCACAACTCAAGGCCCGTACCTCTTGTTCTATTGCTAGTTACCCTGTAAAGAAGGAAGGAGTTGTGTACAAAAAGAATGGAACCTAGTTAGACCCCTCACCCTCCTATGCAAGCCAAACACCAGTCAGCCCCACAGTGCAGGGCCTACAGTGTGCTGGTAGGTGCCAGGCCTCTCACTGCAGGGCACCTCTAACTGGAGGTGCACCCCTTGTCTGCAGCACACATCCCCATTATCCAGTGTCTTCCCCAGCACCTTGTGGGGACACCCCCAGCTCTGATGCTCCTTTCAGTCTCTTTGCTCAGGAAATACAATCCAGGCTCAGGCTCAGACTCAAGGCCACAGAACAGCTCCATGGCTGAGTCGGGAGACATACTTAAGCCTCGCAATGGCCCCATCTTTGCACAGCTCTGAGAAAGAAGCTCCATATGGTTAAATGAGTGTATGAAAAGGTAGAAATTTATAGCTGCAGAATTGTATCCAGGCTGTTATGACGATTTAGAGTTGGGTCAGAACCAAAACCTTTGATCGTGCACAGAGATTTGGGTGGTATTTGAAATCTGGATCCACTTCTGAAGTCTCCATCTGACTCATCTCTAGCTGCAGACATGGTGTTCTACAGTTTTATTTCTATTCCAGAGGGACATTTTCATGCATGCCTTGTAGCAGACAGAGGAGGTGGAGATCTCTCTATGATTTATATGCAAGGTAATGCATACATAACTACATCTCTATTTCTCTAGCACATAGCAAGATATAAATTTAACTTTATTCATTTGCTGCACTAGGAAACAATACAGCTCCCTTGGCAACACACCAGCCGCAGACAGAAGCTAGGTAGAAGAGAGATTCAAAGCCAGTCTCCTAATTGACTTCTTGAAGTCATAAGCCATTTGTATCCGGAGCAGTAATGATAGTAAACAGATAGTTTAGAGACAGTAGAGAAAAAACCTCCAGCAGGAATATTGACCTAAGGGAAACCTGGAATACTTCACATGCTGCCCAAGAGGAAGCGTTTCTTGGCTTGCTTTGGTAGAGTGCTCTGCTAGTAAGGCCGTTGAAAGCAAATTCCCAAACATTCGATATTCTGAAAGGTTAAGACTTGTGTATTTTTTTAAAAACTGGTAATTTAATCTCTGTGTAACAGAAGATTGTATTACCCTGGAAGAAAAGTAATTTATTTAGCTGGGAATAGATGACCTTGCTGAATATGATTCACTTATCTGCGGTTTCAGGTGAACAGCTTTTTTTAAAATTGATCGGGAGCACAAGCTGTTTGGCTGGCTTTGGCAGGAAAAGAAATGTTTTCTGGAAAAAAAAGGCAATGGCTAATGGTTGCTTCTTTTTGTGGAAAATATGAATTCTAACAGGTGTAAAGCAGAAGAAAATGAATGTGAAAGCAAGAACACATTTACATATGCTATTTTGAGAGCTTTGGGAGGAACTGAATCAGTTTCCACATGGAAAGGCAGCAGCACATGCACCCAGTGGGATATTTCTGTTCTCTAACCAACACATGCATCTTCCTGAGGGGCTATACAGTGATACTGAACCACATTTTGAATTCCTAGGGAAAAACATCAGAACGTGTCAGGAGACTGCAGCCAGCTCTGTGTACGCAGCAGTACTGCTGTGCATAGTGACAGAGGTTCCTCTTTGCTGCTCCTTTCTCCCTGTTCTGGTTTGGCAGGGATAGAGTTAATCTTCTTTCAAGTAGCTAGAATGATGCTATGTTTTGGATTTAGGATGAGAATAATGTTGATAACACACCGATGCTTTATTTTATGCTGAGCACTTCTTACAAACTCAAGAATGTTTCAGTTTCTCCTGGTGCCTTCTAGAAAGGAGGCTGGAGTGCACACGGTGCTAGGAGGGAACAGAACCAGGGCAGCTGACCTAAACAGGCCAAAGGGATATCCCATACTCATCCCATATCCCATCCCATATGACACCATGCAGAATTATGGAATTATAAAACTGGAGGAGTTGACCAGGGGCAGAGGGCTGCCACTGCTCGAGAACTGGCTGGGCATTGGGCAGTGAGAAATTCCTTTATGCATCACTTGTTTTGCATATAAACAAATAAATAAATAAAATTATTCTCCCTTCCTTTTCTGTCCAATTGAATTGTTTCTATCTCAATCTCTGAGTTTTACTTTTTCCTATTTCTCTCCACCATTTCACTGGGGGGGGGGGGAATGAGCAAACTGCGTGGTGCAAACTGCAGGTTACACCACAACAATCTCCCTGATAAGAGTCGTTCCTCCTCCGGCCACTGCTTCACTTATTCTGCTGAAGCACTTACAAGCAAGGTCAGATTTGGGGTCCTTTGGGGTTACAGTCACATATTTCTCAGCTACACCACCGGATCCTGTCTGCTGTTTATCAGCTCATAGAGGCCTGAGTAATGGGTGCACATTTCCAGATGGACCTTTGTAACACATCCTAAGATGACATAAACTGAGTTAGCCAATCTATAAGGAACTCTGCTTCCACAGCGATTTTTTCTGCAATCTTCATTGCCCTACACCATGCCCAGGGACAGCCAGTCAGCCTAGGTCACAGTGCTGAGAAGTCACCACACTGAGCAGGGGCTGCTGTATCTGGCCAGGAGGAAGTGAGAAGAGAAAAGCAGGACTTCAAAGCTAACTAAGTCCTCACACTGCTCTGATGGCAACTCTCAGCTGTTGCCTCCTCCTGGAGCTAGGCCATCCAGCAGGTCTGTCATAGAGCAGTCACAGCTGTCTGAAAGGAGACCATGCATTTGAGATGCCTTGGCACATGAGAAGGGTGTGGCAAAAAAAACAAAACAAAACATAAGACATCTGCATCCTGCTGGAGGTTACCCCAGAGCATCCCAAACAGCACAAGAAATACTCATTTAGGTAACTGAAGCTGACACCAGTGCACACATAGGATCACAGCATCACAGAATGGCTGAGGTTGGAAGGGCCCTTTGGAGTCCCTCTGGCCCACCTGGAGCTGGCTACACAAGACCTTGTCCAGGTGACTTTTGAAGATGTTTAACAAACCAACTGTCACAGCTCCTCCAACTGCCCTTCAGCACACACCTGCAGAGCTGCGGCCTCAGGAGCCCATCACACCTGTCCGGACTGCCAGAAATGCTGAGGGTGCTCCTGCTTAGCTTTACCTTCAATACTAACAATGTGCTGCTGGCCTATGTTTAGCATGGATTTAATGCCTTCAGAGACTGGGACACATATCTGAAGCTGGCATTACAATAGTGCAGTCAATTACCTTAGTGCAGTCAGGTTTGAATATTTCAGTGGCCAAAGTAATATCAGAAAATCTGCAGACATTTCTACTCTATCCTTTTTACATCTGTTCGCAGGTAAAACAGTACTGCTATCTGAACTAGTATGAACTGATCTCTTAAAATGAGCATTACTGGACATAGAAGTTAGAATACCACATGGATGCTCAGATTCTGCTCTTTACACACAAGAGGAATGTCACTAGTATAAGTCTGAAAAAAAGAGCAAAATCTACTTTCTCTCTGTCCAGCAATGCTCTGCACCACCGATGTTGCTAGATTTGCATGGGTCAGCATGGTTTTCTAGGCCCAGGGGTGATAATAATAACTCCACTATGCAAACAAGAGAACTAGTTGTTACCAAAAGGCATGCTCCCTCTTTTCCCTTCCTCCTTCCACTTTTCATTTGGCAGTTTTCCACTTACTGAGCTATCTCCAGGAAGGCAGATGAGCACCAGTGCCAGGAAGGTGGTGGGAACACACACAGAGTACAGGAAAAACCACCGGGATGCCACTTTGGGGGCAAATACCTGTTAAATGACATTATGTGCTGCATCAAACTGCATGCCCACAAGTGGACTCAGCCCCTTCCCAGCACAACTTCCCTTTAGCCAAACTGGTGAAGTGTCTCATGTCTCTGTCTCTGTCCCACGTGCCCAATGGATGGCATTGACTCCAGCAGCAGAGCAAACAGCAGGGTTCTTTGTGAAGGAGGATTAAGGTGATGCTATTTCTTACAGACATTTTTCACTCTATTTGCTCACGTTTTCACTTCTTTGTAGAGGAATTTCAGAACGATCAGTGGAGTAAAGCTGATAGCTTGACACCCAGGACCCATCTTTATGCATGCAGCCTGATCAGGATGGAGGAAGGAAGTGATTTAGTCTTCTAGACTCTGAGTGCTGGTGCTTGCTCTACAGCTTGGAGAAGGAAACACATGTAAATGACTTCCAGGAGCTGGTGAGTAATTCTGTGCTTTTTCAGCTGCATGGAAAACTACAAACACAGCATCTCTGCCATATTTGTGAAATGTAAAATGAAAAGATATTGATGGCTGATATCTGCAGCTGGGTTTGATCTGCTATTTAGATCTCGTTTCAAAAGGGAGAAAGTTAGAACAGTATGTTAGTGCTTAAACAGAGAGTATCCTCATTTCAGGACTTGGACTAAAAGAATACAAAGCAATTCTGCCTTGATTCTTGTGCTTCTGAAAGCCCCCTACAGGAAAGGAGAAATCGCAAGGCAGCATATTTGAGTTCACAGATGCTGAGATATTTGAATTCATGCTGTTTTTTTTTTTAATATACCTAGAAAATAATAACAAATAAATGATCCCAAAGCAAAAATGTGGCTGTTCAGATCACCTTTTTAAAAGGACATTTGAAAAGTGGTAGTCTTTCTAGCCTTACTGCCTCCCTGGAGCTCCTGAATAAACTAACCAGATCTC
This sequence comes from Tympanuchus pallidicinctus, assembly GCF_026119805.1. Taxonomy (NCBI): domain Eukaryota; kingdom Metazoa; phylum Chordata; class Aves; order Galliformes; family Phasianidae; genus Tympanuchus; species Tympanuchus pallidicinctus. The sequence goes on from NW_026294802.1 coordinate 25,890,314, forward strand.
TAGGCCTTTGCACTTTCAAGCAGTACCTTTTGTTTCTCCTTATTCCCTCCCAGTTTAGGTTGTACAGTTTTTTAGTGGATAAACTCAAATCATGCACAAGTATTTAAAATTCTGAAAATCCTCTAGGCTTACAGCAGCACTGAAATATTAACGAGCAATTGTATCCCTCCCAACAAACCTTGTTATACATCTATGTTTATACAAAATACAAATGCCTTATGCTGTCAAGGCAGAGACCTAAGGGAGCACCAAGCACCTTCACATTCACAAGAGAACACAGTCCTCCCTACAGGGTGCTCCCGTGGATTTGGGTTGGATTTCTTCACTTAGCATTTCCTGACTCATAACCTGCATGCTCAGATTAAAAACATCAGCTGAAGGTCTTTTTTGAAAGGTTAAAGTCAGCATTTTGGGAGTCATCTCACCTTGAATTTACTTGAATTTTATGTTTAAATCATTTCACATGAAAACCTGGCTTTACTTTTATTTTGTTCCATACCAGAGACTGCAGAAGTTGGGGGAGCAAAGCATTATATTACACTGCTGATTGAAATTTGCTGCTTTCACAGTAAATGAGTATGATGAATTCATGCCTGTGACTGTGGGGCCAGCTCACAAAGACACTAAGTCTTCTTGATAAAGGATTTGCTAATATCATTTTCAAGGCAGAAACTTGGTCATGAACTATAAGTTTGATGGCTTCCATAGCCTTTTAGTCTGCAAACAAGATAAAAACACCTGAGAGGGTCAATTCTATCCACTAGAGAGAATTAAAACTTACATTACTGTGATGCTCCTTTGCATCACTCTGGTCATAGCAACCACTCTGAAGCACAATGCAGCTGTTCATTAGGAAGAACTAAACAAAGCTAAACTTTCCTATCATTCTCCTACTGCCTTACACTACAACCCCAAGAGCTTCCATAGACACAAGAGGCTTTTGCCAGCCCTGCCTCGGATCCAGAATGAAATGCCAGGTTCTTTATTCCTCTATCAGTGAGCGGTATTAGCTCTGAACTGTGTCACTGGGAACGTTGGCTATACCTAAAGTTCTCTCCCAGTCCTTCCTAATATTGATGTATTTATTCATTCACTCATTTCTTTTGAGGGAGTTGATTTGGCCGAATGCTGCATCAAGGTCTATTTGTTCCAAATGTAACCTGACCTTTGTTTTTAACCCAGACTGCGTCTTTTGCTTATAGTTCAACACAGGCTGATAAAATTTAGCAAACATCTCTGTAAAAAAATTGATGTGTTCATAATGAAAGGGAGCATTTAAGCAGATGAAGTATCCCAGCTTTCCTTTAAGGCATGGGTTCACGGTTTATTGTTTTCCTTGGGTTTGGTTTTCCCATCTTCTTAAATAGTCCATATCTACCTGTCTTTTACTTTTCCTTTTCAGAAATGTAGGTTCTCTTGTCTTACTGTCACAAAATCATCCAACTCAAGAAGAAATGAAAGAAGTAGGATTTGTGAACTCTTGACTGTCAAGAAATCAGTTGAACGTAACACAAAATCTGTTATGTTCTAAACATTTAATCTTCTCAGGATACCGCTGTGTTAGAGGCAAATACTTATTTACTTCCATTATATTCCAGTAACAACATGCACCACACCTGAGAACTAACACATTTTTGTTTAAAGGGGACAGAATCCCAGAAGCAGTATTTGTAAGCAGATTTAATCCTCAAACCATCACAAACATGGGAGAAGTTCATCATCTGCTGCCGCTGCTTTGGACACTACAGCTGGAAAAACTGCCTGCTGTCATCTATTGATGGAATAGCAGAAGGCACTGGACTAGCAGGAAACCTTCAGCAAGCATTTTCCTTGCTTGGGTTAGAAATCAATTAGATCTGAGGTGTGGCACTCTGAGAGGAATCCTTATTTGGTGACTTAAAACCAGCTGAATGAATTAAGGCAGCTCAAGCCAAAAGTAGGTTGCAGCCTGACCTCATCTACATAGCCCAGCAGAGCAACAAGCATGATTAAAGCAGAGTACACCCTTCACAGGATGGGCTAACTCGTGAGCCTTATACACCATGAATATGCTTACTGCATCTGCTTTGCCTTCCAGTGGCATGAGAAGCATGAACCTGAGCATTTGTTACCTTCATCCTCCACCTATAGCACCAACGTCTCTTGGCCTGGGTAAAGTAAAGAGCCTTCCAGACACAAAGATGGGAGCAGCAAACATCCATGACTGCTGCTTTCTGTGGCAGCCCTGCAGCTGCAATCACTGCTGTTAGAAGAAAGCAGGGGGCACTGAGGCAGCCCTTCTTAACTGTCAGCTGCCTTTGCCATTGCAGTTCAGTAACACTTTTCTTCCAGGTGAAGGAATAATTCAGAATCTGCTAGGCCTGGTGCTGCATACCTCCACCACAGGCAGCACCCCAGAGGGGATTTCCCCAAGGGCACAGTGTCAGTCAGCTGTCACCAAAGCCAGACCTGCAAGTTCAAGGTACCTCTGGAAAAGCACAAAATGGCTGTGTCCACCAATTAGACTTGTGAAAAAATCACAAGGATTGAGAAAAAAGAAAAAGAAAAAAAATATAAAACATCCTTGGACTTTTAAGTGTGGCTTTCACCTGAGAGCCAGAAACCCTTGGGGTGAGTTTGAATGGCAAGGGCTTACTGAAGGTAAGTGACTGCATCTTCGTAAGCACATAGCACAGCAAGGAAATTTATTTGAGTTTCTTCAAGTCTAGGCAGCAAAGGGATTGGGAAGGCTTCTGTCTGTGAGCAGAGGGTAGAAAAAATATTGCAGAGCACTGTAATGAAAGAAGCAAGTTTTAAAAGGAATCTTTACTCATGATCTGATCCTAGTTAACCCTCGTAAGAAGAATGACAGCAAAGTCTATGAGTTAGTCCCAGTAGCTAACAATAGGGTGGAGAGAAAGAAGGTAGACCATCAAAGAGCTGTGATCCTGTTGGAATGGGTATTTTACTTACTATTGGCATCCTGCTGATTCACTGCTGCCATGATTTTCTTAAAACAAAAGAGCTCTGCTCCTTTCCTCTTACTCATTCCAGTACCGCCTTTATGTGCAGATTCAGACACTAAGAGCAGAGAAGTACTGACCCCTGTGGGCCTCAGTGGAGATATCAAGATTTGGATGGGAATGTAGGGAGAATGTGGACTCACACCTATTTTGCTTGTTTTATTAACCTCCTATTTCACTGAATTGGAAACTAATACTTCTTCTGTCTATTGATAGGGAACTGTTTTCCCCTGTCCATAAAAGAATGAGTGTTCTTGTATAGCTTGTATAGTTCTTGTGTATCTCTTGTACAGGCTAGCAACAGCATCTACAATCCCTGACATTGGTTTTGATGTTATTTTATGAAAATATTGCAAAGAATTTTTATTCTGAAACCTGAAACATTTATCTTCTGAGGTAAACACATCATGCAAGAGAGGTAAATGAAGCCAAAGCAGCAATAATGGAATATGCATGACTCTTGGATTTTGAGCCCAGGATGATTGCAATTTATCTCGAAGAAAGGGGCATCTGAAACTCAGTCAAGTAATAAAGAAAAAATTGCACTCCCTTGTTTGACAGGGAGACCTACCCTGCACGCATAAATTTTTTCACTTTGTGTTTCACCTGTTTCTATTAGATTGCCTTTGGTATGTGAACACAGAGAAAATACACAGGTAATCTGTCTGGAGAGACAAATAAACTTGACAGGTTACCTTAGGAGAGTCCTGTACAGTCAAAGCATCTGCAAGTGTAGGCTTGGTAAGAAGATTTGCTTTACCAATTAATTTCTTAAAGGTCAAACAACCAGAGCCTTTTTCTTGTGATTTAGGTAACCGTTCAGAGATCTCATCCCATAGCTGAGCTCTGCTAGCTGCAGTCTGGCAGACCAAGTGACCATTTATTTAGCATTCATTTCAGATTCTTGCACCTGTGTTGATGTGTACTCAGTATGCCCCTTGCCTCCATGCAGAGAGGCACTGTGCTGACAGCTCCTTGATCAGTGCTACATACAGCTGAAAGAAAAAGGAAAGCTGACATACAGTCAATCCACAGCATGTACTACTTACCAACACTTTCAGAAGTATGACTGAGAAATACTCCTTTTACCTCTCCTGTTCTATTGATATAGGTAGCTTCTTGTTTTCATTTGAATACTATAGAAATAATTTGCTGAACGTTTCATTTCAAGGAGAGGTCATATGATTCCCAGCTCATATGGGTGATTTAAATACATTACAGGCATTTAGAAATGTTAGAAATTGAATTTCTATTTGCTGCTTCTTTTCTATATGCTTTTGCAAGTATTCATGAATTTCAGTTTCATAATGTAACATTTTTCAATGAATTTGTTTAGAGACTTAGTGGGAAATTTAACGGCTTGTACACTGCCAAGGCTCAAAAATTGATTTTTAGAGCTCACAGAAACAATTATGTGTGCTTCAGCTCGCAATTTGTCAGTCTCTCTCTCTCTAATTTTGGCAACGGCTTTCTCTCACAACATGCAAAGGTAGTAACATCAGTAACGTCTGTTCTTTTTTTTTTTTTTTTTTTTTCTCTCAGATCTGCACCATAAATGGGACATAAACATAAAATAGTAAATAGCACTCACTAAGGCTTATTCCAGGCCTTCAGTCATCTGACTGTGTTCTCTACTGCCATATCTACTCAGTACGTGGTGTGTACTGGTGTATTAGCAAGGACACTTGTAAGTAGAAAAACCTTCAGCATAGGACTGGATCTCTAAATGCTCTCTACATTTTCCTGCAAAGACAGAATACATTCATAACACTACGAGAAATAAAAAGCTTATACCAGCAGCTTTTATAAATACACGTTGTAAATGAAATTTTAGTGCAAACACAATAAAAAAATGACACAGTTCCTGAGGATTCAGCTCAAAGGCTGAGCACTAAAGTGGTCAAGAGACTTGAGCATGGCTATATCACCTGTTCTTGTTATTAATGTAACAGAAAAATTAAGTAAGCTGTGGATGAAGTGTTGCCTGGGACAAGCAAATCTTGCAAGAAACTCTTACACGTCATTCAAATGTCTCCCATCATAACTACTTAGCATTTTCCACTAACAAGCCCTTACTGTATCAGTGATCTTGGGAGCTGCCTGTCACTCACCTGGTCAGAACACCAGAACAATATCACTACAATACAGAAAGCACCAAAAGCTATTTTGAAAAAGCCCACTGTACAAGAGGTAAGTGCTCCCCCATTGAAACTGCTGGATCATAACCTTCCTCTCTTCTGGCAGCATCCTGGGGGACAGACAACTTCAACTGACTTCCATACAGATTAAAACCAGTACGGACGTTGATTACATTTGTTTACTAACTGAAGGTGACTCATACGAGTAACCTAGAGCCTTGCTAGTTCTTTAGCAATTTCATGACCCATTCTGTATCTTCTCCAACAAATAATTTGACAGTGCAGAAGGCAACACTGAGTGAAATGCAGTACCTGCAGATGCAATGAAGGAACTTTGCCATACTACAGCCTGGTCATAATATGAAGAATAATACAGCATAGATAAGCACAACAACTGTTATGGCTTGATAAGAGGTGTAAGAATGATGAGAAGCATGACACTACAATAAAAATAAAAGGTTACTGCCATTTTAAACTCCACTCATATTTTTCTGTCGCTCACATCCACGATGAGCACAACACAGTTGTACATGGGTCTTTTTGTAAACCAAAGAACCCTTGGAAACACATATAGCAGCCCAGAGTCATGAATACAACATGTAACGTCAGTTCAAAATGAAAATCAGAGCATTTCAGTAATTGTGTGAACTTACATATCCAGTGTTATTGCTAATGTGTATGTAGTGGCAGATTGAAAGATTTTCTGGTGAGTGGAAAATGTGATGTCAGAAGTCTCAAATCATGTTGCTGAGGGCATCAGGTAAGAACAATTGTGGTGTAGGTCTAACTATGAGAGTAGTATTTACATTACAGCTGTTTTTTATCACATGGGTACCAGAACTAACTATTCTTCAAAAACAGAGTGAAGACTATTCAAGTGATAATATATATGCCTGTTACAATGATTGTGATGAAGATAAGCATTTGGACTTGCAGCAGCACTGACTCACATGACACTATCCTGGTTCCACTACCACTGTTTGAAATTTTAAGGCTGGCTATAAAGTCTTGAGCAAAGAAGGCGCTCTGAATAAAATCTGTACAGTACTCAGAAAAGGACTTTATGAACAGTGTTTGAAAATATGAATTAAAAACTGGGAACAACCAGAAAAAGTAGACTACCAGGATGGTATTTATCTGTCTTTACCTGAAGTGGAAATTTAATTTAATGAATCCAAATCACAGGTAACTCATCTTTCTGTATATGAAAGGTAACTAAAAACTTATTCCTCTCCCCAAAACAAGCACTATTCCTAAATACTGCCACTCACCTTGTGCAGTTTGAGTGGAATAAGAGTTATGGCACTTTTTCCAGCTTTTCATCACTCCTTTTCTCACAGTGAATTGCCAAAAAAAAGCAGAATAGTGATCAACAAATGAAACTACCGCATATATTTGATAATTTTCTGTACTACTTAGTTTCCACTGCAGATCTATGCTATATCATACAGAGATGTCTGAATCCTTCACGCAAACACATTTTTTTGCTATATCCACAGCTTCATAAAACCAAACAACAACAACAAAAAGAACCCACCTTCATTCTTTTTGACAACATCTTGTTGTTTTGCTACATGCTTCATGGATAACTGCAGCCTACTTCAAGGACCAGTTTATCCTACTGGTAATTTCAGGTGATGCTATCAAACTCGAGTTTTCCTATCTCAAAAAATGGCAGACAGCCTGGCTTTGAAATGTCTTTGGCACCCTGTTTTCACAGCTCTGAACTTAAAATTGAAAGAGATCCAGAGTAGATGAAACTTTTTTTTTCATTTTTGTTAGCAAGTGATCTACTGTATGGAAGAATAAATTTCAGACAATATTTCATGGAAAAAGAAGAATATGAAAAACATATTGTGTATAAATGGTGCCTGCTGTCTGTCTACTTAATAACATGGAGCTACAGCTGTGTGACCAGCTACAAAATGCTATTGTGAAAGTGAGGTTCTAAAACCTAAAACTGCCATGCATGATCTAATAGCAACTTCCAGACATGCCATATCATCTCCACCTCCATCCTCATCTCTGTCATTCACTAGGCTCATAAAGTTTGCTTCCTCTCTGATTCCAGAAGCAACCATCTGCTCATTCAGATAGTCTTAAGGATCCCTTTCTGCAGGGCTTGTCAAGCTTTGCTCACTACTATCTCTGCTGTTAATCACATAGCATTCTTCCAGGTTGACCTCTGTGGAATGATCTATGTTAAAAATTAAGCAGAGGCAAGTATCTCAAGCCATTCTGCACTATGTCTACTTTAAACTTTGTTGTAGACATCTATTTTGTCTTTTTCGGTTCCTGTACACAGGCTCAGTTACCTGTTGGCTGAGATGATTCTGTCAAGTGCTGCTCACCATTTTATATCTCTTTGCAACAGCAAACAAACAAATTCTCTTCCCCTCTCCCTCAAGAAAGACTGAATGGGGGAAAAAAATGGAATGAGTGAACAGCTGCATCCTAACAAAGGATTAGAAGTGTTGTATTTTTGTTTTTATAACATAAAATGCTGTGTCTTACTGAAAATATCCTATTCTGAAATAGTTAAGAAGATAGTCATTTTTTTCATGCAATAAAAAAATAGCTCAATGTAGAACATGGCAAATAGAGCTTATTGTGCAATGAATGAGAAGACTTTGAAGAGAATCATCTTAAGATTTAATCATTCAAAGCAGGATTAATAATATGCCACTGGCTGCTGAAACTAACAGAATAGTAAATGGTTCATTAAGACTTCTGCTTTGTTGGGTGCCAGTGCAACACTGCTCCTCAGGGCTGACTGGGATTCCCAGTGGTGTCTGGGAAGGACATTAAGGCACCATGACTGGGCCATCTTTCACTCCTCCATGGTGCCTGTCAGTAAGACAGGGGCTCATCTACAACAGGCCAGGCAGACAGCAAGTGTAGTGGTTTTACTGAAAAATACAGCATTTGATGCAAAGTTGAGTTCTCTACTGTTTAGCCTCTAGCTTAATCAAGGTAAATGCAGAAGAAAATAGTGCAAATGTTTTCCTGTCAGTCTGGATCTGTAACTCCATCTGAAACCTCTCTTCCCGTTCCCCATCAGAAAATCAGCCATCTTTGTTCTAGACTCTTCACCTCCAATTCTTTCCCTACCAGCTCCATTTCACTCTGGACAAACCTGGTCTGGGTTTTTCCTGTTCTCCCCTAAAGCAGCAAAACTTTTCTGACTGGAAAATGGAGGAGTTCTTCATGTCACGCACCACTGAATGGTATCGAGTGCTCTAAGATGTCTCCAAACACTCCCAGCTACCCCTCCACAAAGGTGCAAGACTTCCAAAGGCCCTATGTCATATTTGGCAACCCCATGCACAACTCTTGGGTACCATCCACATTTCACTGGATCTCTCAGAGGTCAATGGGCACTTCTGTTTAAGCTGAATTGGGCTGCCCAGCTCTATGCCTTCACCTCTTCCTTTCCGCTTCAGAAAATTATTTCCTGTGGGACTTCTCCTGGACAGGAGTGGGTTCACCCTCTGGAGAATTGTTCTATCATTCTCTGAGCATCTCTTACCAGTCAGTTGTGCAGCATGCTGTGTGAGAGGTGGAGCAAACTGGAAAAGCTCAATGCAAGTATAAATAATAATCTTGTTTTACAGAATGTGGATCAGAAAGCCAAGTTGACCAGCTCACTGTACTGGGCCAGTTGGGGTTTTATTAAAAAAGGTTTTCCCTAACATTACCCAAAACAAGCACAGTTACAAAACAAATCAGATTTACCTCAAAGAGCCTAAAACCTGTAACTGACAAACTGGCCATGCTTGCATTTATGGAACTGGCTCTTGTCTCCAAGTCTGCATGACATTCATCAGCACACATCCATTAAAATGGATGGGTCTCTGATCCTTAACTGTGCTCATGACTGTTCAGGCTGACTCAGAATAGATATAAAAATACATGAATGTGCCAGACTGAAAACCTCCCACCTCACTCAAGATTTCACTTTCCAGAAAGAACACAGGAAGGGAAACTATGGGGCTGTGTGCAGACTCTGGAGAGTGTTACTGGACTGTGCTGCACCCAGGTGCCATGTGTGTGGTATCAGGTCCAATACTGCTAAGAGTGAAACATTAAATCTGTTGGTTTTTTCGTGTTTTGGTAATGGCAGTCAGAGTACCACCACAGGCAATCAGGTTAAGTTACTGTGGTCTGAGAAGCTGACTCATCATCTGAAGAATTTTAACTAACCATCTGCATGCTTCTGACTCACTGTAATGGAGGAATAATAGAACTTATATATTTAATTTTGCTTAGCATATTTTGCTCTGCTGCTGCACTAAGTTAGGAGTGCATGCACAGGCCAGGTTACAGCAAATCAGCTTTCCATCTGGAGACTGATCATCTATTCAGCTATTCAGACATTCTGCACAGCCTATCAGGAAAAGTTTATAAAATATTTTGGTCCCTCAGCATTTTGTTTTCATTTTGTGCTCTGAAAATCTCTCTTTAAATCAAAGATATCCCCTAAGCCTTGTACTCCTAGCTAGAGCTCCAATGAAAGCTGTTCAATTTACAGAAATAGGTTTGAGCTTCTACTCAGTTTCCCACTGAATATTTTTCTGGGAAAATTTTGACTTACTGTTTGTAAATCCTCACAAACTTAATTAGTTTGAGTCAAGCCTAGATTTCTTTGGTTCAGTGAGTGTTCTTCAATGAGAAGCAGAATCTTAGCAAACTGGAAGTATATAGCACAGCTCCCTCTAGAAATAGATTAAAATTCCCCAACTGGAGTAGAATTACACGAAATGTTTTTTAAAATGTCCAGATTCAGGCTTTTTGTTAAACTTTACTCGGTAGAAATTTCCCCAGCTACATGAAATCTTACTTCAAATTTAGATTTTCACATTTCATTTTACTACATGTTCAGAAGCTAGATTCTATTTATGTTTCCAGAACAGTTATTTTAACTGCATTCTTCTAAAAAAAAATATGTTCAGTATTGAAATCAAAGCCAAGATATTGAGAAATATTTTGTTTCCAGGTACAAGAACATTTTCTTCCCAAAACAAACATTCACTCAAGTGCAAAGAAAAGAAATTGCTGGCTCCTCAGACAGAACATGTATCCTTAGGCTATTCTGCCTTTTTGTTCCATTATGTCTGCAACAACACTCAAATTGACCAGAGATAAAAACACATTTTTATTTTGTTTATGATCAAGCCAAAGTATTTGTCCAAATAAATGGATAAAAACATTTGCCTATTGCAGTTGAAGATGTATTTGGTAGTTCTAGGTTGCTTGAATATGATTGATTTTCTTCTTTTTATCCTAGTTCGATAAAATAGTAATGTAGACATATATAGGCATAATACATGGCTGGCCATTCCCAAGGCTCTGAAGTGTTCTATACTATTTCCCTTGAAGTAAGTGTATATTTTACCAGATCAGTTGTACAATGTTTTTACATATAGCAGCACAAAGGTGCCTTTGCCTAATAAATCCCTTGACTGTAGTGCCCATTTGATAGACTTTTGCCATTTCATCAGGTTTCTACTACAGTAATCAAACAAATGATCCCCATATATTGCAGTGCAGGAAAAATGTGGAACAAAAAGATCAGATTAATAGGCACATAATCACAAAAAAATGAAATTAAAACGATATATCGCAAAATGGACTGTCTTTGCATTTTTTAATGTTTGGTTGCAGGTTCTTTTCCCCTCATAACACAGAAAAGCATAGCTTTTAGAAATACTCAGGATAAGCAACAATATGAAGCACAGGAAATACTGCTTTGTGGGCAGAAGTGACTACTAAAATACTAATAGCTGTTTCAGCCAGAGGAGCCCATACATGACAGGACATGAGATCACCACTACCTCACAAGCCAGTAGAGGACAATCACAGAGCTGTGGCTCCCATTTCAGAAGGAATCTGATTAAAAGTCTGGGACAATTGGGCATCCTGAAACTGTTGTCTAGCAATATGATTTACCCTCCACTTGAACTACCGACTTCCACCAGTGATACAACAGAGAGCTGAATGAGAGTAACAAAGTACATGGGAGCCCATACTTGTGGGGCTTACTGCAGGAGCAGCCCATTTCATGAGTGGGTTGAGAGAAGGCCCATGTCCTAGCCCCTGTGCAAGGCCTCTTTAAGTCTCACACTGGTTTAGCCTATGTAAAACATTCCTCAACTGACATAATAAATAGGCACAAACATTTCAAGGCAGTTCATTCATTCTCAGCAATACTTCCCCTGATTCCAGCATGCTCAGCTTGCACGTCACACTCAGAGCTGGGATTTGCAAAGTCCCTCTTTTCCTCCATGGCCACAGGGGAGAGGACAATTCTGAAACTCATGTGCAGAAGGCTAAGCTCAGAACGAGAAACAAGCCTAGAGCCACAACTCAGATATAAAAAATGGCCACAAGATATATCACAAAGCTTGTTTTTAAATTGCATTTTTTTGCACTGATATTCTGAGGATTTATGTTTTTGTGCTTTTCTTTAAAGGCAGCTTCCATCTTTGAAGATGATGATGATAAAAGTTTTCCTTGAGCGCAGGCTGTGAGAAAGTTACTCAGGAGAAAGACCAAATGTTATGAGGCTGGTGATAAAAGGAAGAAGCAAAACTGCATCAGTTTCTGGAGGGCCTGAGGGAGCCCAGTGGGCTTGTTTTATTGTGCTTTTTGTTCCCTGCCACTCCTTTTGCCAACACCTTCCTTGCCATGATGCTGTCCTTCTGGACTCGCTAGACGCTTGAATGGCATTAGCTGTCCACCCTGAGCTGCAGGTGGCAGGGTCCTGAAGCCACTCCAGCTCCTTCTCAGGGGCTGAGCCTCCAAAGACTGTGAGGCATCAGGCTGCAGCAGGCCTTGGGAATCCTTGTCCCTTCTTCAGGTAGGCTCCCTGCTTAAAGCCAGAAGGAAGGCATTAATACATTAATATTCTGTCCTTAAGTTTTCAGAGCTGCCACTTCTAGTGCGGTGCCCACAGGGGCTACTTCTCAGCACAGGAAAGCAGGAGATGACACAGTACCCTTGAAATCTCTTTATGACAGAGGAGAATCAGCTGGGAGAAGGCAGAGACAGCACCAAGCAGCAGGTTGACTGCTACATAGATCTTTAGGATCCTTGAGAAGAAAAGTTTCCTTTCTATGGGAGACCAATATCTCAGCATAATCCCTCTTGTCAGCTGTCAACTAATCAGCCCACCCCGAGTACCAAGATATTTCGATGTTTGACCTCATCTGCACCTTCCTCAGGCTCTTTCTATCTGCTGCTACAGTCTCTGTCCTTCTGTCTGAACAGTAGTGACAGCCACAAGCTCACAGGCAAACACTATCTGTTTTCCGCAAGTGCTGGATGGTGCCCCTTCCCACACTGCCTTTGTGACTCTGGAACCAGTTCTTCATAATAAACAGTTCCTGCTGCACAGCATCATTTTCCTCATGTTGGAACAGAAATGTTAATTCTAGAAATGGGAATCTGACCTATTGTGAAAAGATGCAAAAGATGACCTTGTGGACAGGTGTGCTGGTAGACTCTCTAGAAAATGACACCCATACATAGGCACAAGTTGTTTTCTGGGCTTTAAATTTGTGCAGTTAAATGACTATCACAATCTCCCATGTCACTGTTTCTTTCTGGTGTATTGCCTCTCCACCCCTCATTCACTATTTCCCTCCACCTTGTTCCACGTACAGGGAAGCTATGTGACTACTGGCAATCAAAAACAAATACATACGTTTGCTTCCTGGTTGGGCAATCAGGTTTCTTACTCATTCCCAGATCCCTTTTATTATATTTTATATTATATATATATATATATAATATTATTTATATTCCTTTAACATCCTACTTACCATACTATTAGTAGCTTTTCTAACTCCACAACACTGAACAATATTACGAAAAGCTGGAAGAGCACAAGAAGACTTCCACTTTTTTGTAACACAACTTCCTGTGGTTTTTAGGAGTGACAATTAACGTAAATCTGTTCGTTTTAGGATACCTGTTGCTACATGCTTCTAACCTTTTGCCTCATTAATTGATTATCCTTCCTTTGTCTCTCTTTTCTTCCCACCTTGCCACCCCTTTGACAGAAGGTGACACACTGCTCCTGCTGGGAGTATCTACCAGATGACTGTGAAAACAAGCTCAGGCTTGTAGGCTGCTGGAGGAAATGACAGATGCCCCTTACAAAGTGCCAAAAAATACAGGGATGAAAATCAAGTCATTCTCAGGCAGAAATGTTACCAGTTGCTGAGCGGCAAACAGGAGCCTGTATGGCGTAGAAGAGAAGAGACTTTTTGCTCAGGCAGATCTGCAGCAGCCTTCCTGGGTTCATTTCCTGTGGACAGACCAAAGATCTCGGTTCAGAATATCTACATTTGAACAAAACAAGTTTGTATAAACAGAGCATTGCGTAGTCACCATATTTTGATAGTTTCATCATTAGATTTCTAATACTAGGATTAGTACCAGGATCTTCCTCACTGCTCTCTATGACACAAAGCAGTGCTGTATCTGTGCCACTCAATGAAGCAGCCAGAGAGCCCATACCTTGTGCATCCCCAGCTAGTGCTCCTCTGCTCCCCAATAATTATTACAGCAATATTTGTTTTTAAAATCCTCTGCTACAGAAACACTCTTCAAATACTGCACAATCTAACTAGAATCAATTAATAGCACATGGGAACACGATGGCTATATGACACTCTCTTTGAAAGAAGCCAAAGCAAATAGTTTTGCTTCCAACTCTTTTTCTTTTGCTGTTTTAATAACTAATACCAGCACTTTATAAATAAGAAGGGTCAAAGTCAATGCCTGAAATCCTCTTGCTGGATACAGCTTTCCATGTATCTTCCATCAGTAAGCGCTGTTTAGATGCACCTGACTAAAATGATCACTGGATATGTAGGGTTTTGCCTTGGGAGTCTGGAGAACTTAAGATTGATGGGAACTTATGCAGAAGTTTTTATAGCCACTGAAACTGGCAACACTTTAGAGATGCTTTAACCTTCAAAACTGACGTGTATTTTTGGCTTTTTAAGAAGTAAAATGGTATATTTGCCCACATTATTTATATTAATATTGGATGGCTTTAAGTACTGCATTTAATGTGTGACTTCAAGATGTGAAGCAAATAGCAGTTAACAGGAAAGCAAGACCAATTCTAAGAGCCCTTTTCCTTTTAATAAACATTGCTATGGAAGCTATTTTATAGCCCATGACTATAAAGGGGAATATGAATAAAATAAAAGAATATTTCAAGTACTTCAGCACAGGAAAGCACCATTCTGCTCATCTTGTTTGGCCCCGTTGGTTTAAAAACAAAACAAAAAGTAACAAAACCGTCAGGGCATAAAATTTCATCAAGATATTGCTGAACCAAACCCGTAACTTTACATACTAGTACCAAGGTACAAAATTAATTCTGCCAAGTCTGCATTTTACTATAGCTAAGATGTGAGAAAACATTTTTTCTTAATAAGATATGTTTTTAAAAGGCTTGTACACCAGCTCTCACTGCTCCTCCCGACACGCTCAGCCTTGCCTTTGGGCCATCATGCAGGAAAGGGCTGTGTTACAGCACAGCCTCACCATTCCTTGCTACCACAGGACTCCCATGTAACAGGGCATTATCTGAAGATCTGTTCCAGGCAGTTCTCTGCTTGTCCAAGCAGTACAAGCAACTGCATGGCCAAAACTTCTTCAGGTTTATAAAAGTTTTGCATACATCAGTATCAGCTACATCAGACCAGTGGAAACATTACAGACAGCACCTTGCAGCCCTGCTGTTGCCCTGCTGTGACAGCTGAAGGGAGAAGGCTTTCTAAGATAGGGCCTGACAAATCAAAACCACGCATTTTCTTTAGTTCAACACCATCATCTTTACCTTCTGCTGGAAATCTAATTTAGAAGAATTTATTTCGCCTTTTCTCCTTTTTATAAGATCTGGTATACTTTATGGTTTGCCGTGCATAGCAGCCACAGAAAAAAATGTCACACTAAAATGGTTTTGAACTGCAGAATGGAGATGGAGAAAAACAAGAGCTATGGAAAGATCAGTAGGCCCTGAAGACAGCTTTGCAAGAAGAAATAGCACCCATGGGATGCCAGCCCTGCCCTTGGTCTCCATGTAGACCTACAGAAGTCAGTCCTGTCCCAAGAAGTTCTTGCTTCTCTCTTCTTGCCTTCACATACCCTCATATTCCCACTGCACAGTGTCCCATCCCTGTGCCAGGCACATGTGGGGCTGAGCTGGGAGCTGGGCCAGGCAAATGCTCTGGGTCAAAACAATCCTTTTGTGTCTAGGGACAGGAACTCCTAAACCTGCACATCTGCTGAAGAAAGCATGAAATTAATATAACCTGGATGTGAGAGTGCATGTGTTTTGTTGAGTCAAATCACTGCAGAGATTAAAACAGCAGAAAGGCAAACAATCCACACACCTCCAGAAAGGCAACGGATGGAGAGTCTGGAATGAGCAGTGAGGACAACTATTACACCTTGAACACAGCTGCAGCACGTGTTATCTAATTTCCTTTCTATCTCCATTTACTTTTCCAGTTGCCTCCTTGTCAAATTGACTGGAAAAATCAAGTATATCTAAAGACTAAAGTCCAGGCTGAATCATGTTAGCCATATCTTTTTACTTAATTATGATACTGATGGTGATTTGATCAAGATCAGATACCTGAATCTGGATCCAAGACTAGTTATATTAAACAGCTTACTGAACAGGGAAGTCCAGATGCTCATAAAAGGCAGTTTCCTGCAAAATACAATTACATAATTCTATGTATAAATACCCCTTTCTAAGAATGCCTCCTTAAATACTCTGCAGAAGCACATGCTGCACTTCTGTAAGAAAAGAAAATGTGTTTCAGAGATGTGTGTCAACTATACAGTTCTCAATAAAACACACAGGGTTAATACAAATGAATGACATGAGAAGTTCTCAAACACTCATCCAGTGCAAAGTACCCTTGTGTCTTCCAGTGTTTTACAGAAATAAAAGACAAGAGCATCTACCTTGAATTCACAGAATCATAGAATGGCTTGGATTGGAAGGGACCTCAAAAATTATCTAGTTCCAAACTCCCAGCCATGGGTAGGGACACTTTACATTAGATCAGGTTTCCTGGGGCCCCATCCCTGGCCTTGAACGCCTCCAGAGATGGGGCATCCACAACTGGGTAACCAGTTCCAGTGACTCTCCACCCTCTCAGTGAAAAATTTCCTCCTGCCTTCTAACCTAAATCTCTTTTACTTTAAAACTGTTCCCTTTTGTCCTATCACTATCAGAACACATAAAAAGTCTACCTCCCTCCTGTCTGTTAACTCCTTTTAAGTATCAGAAGGTCACAAGGAGGTCTCCCCAGAGCCTTCTCATCACCAGGCTGAAGAAGCCCAGCTCCCTCAACCTCTCTTCACAGGGGAGGTCCAGCCCTCTGATCATCTTCATGGCACTCTATGGACCCACTCCAACAGCTCCACATCCTTCTTGTGCTGGGGGCCCCAAGCACGGATGCATTACTCCAGGTAAGGCCTTACAAGAATAGAGTAGAGGGGTACAATTCCCTCCCTCTCCCTGCTGGCCTCCCTTCTTTGATGCAGCCCAGGATACTGTTGGCCTTCCAGGCTGCAAGAAAACACATCTGGCTCATGTCACACTTTTTGTTCAACAGAACCCCCAAGACCTTCTCCACAGGGTTGTTCTCAGTGAGTCACTGGAGTCTCTGCCTGACAGCTGTGACTTCTGAAAAATGATGAAGAGTGGTTTGGCAATCGCATCATGCAGTTCCTTCAGGACCATGAGATGTGTGATGTCTGGCCTTATAGACTTGTACCCATTTGCTCTCACGGGCGGTCTCAGACAGAGCATCCCATCGACATATCAAAAGGTAAACACTTCCATCATTAAAAATTTGAAAAGGGGCACCACAGGAGTGCTACAGGTAAAGTACAGAGTATTGAAGCCGCAAGATATCAAAGAGTTCTTGAAGTGAGAAGTGTCCAGAGAAATAACAGCAGAACAAGCCCCTGTGCTGCAGTAAGGGAAACAAACACCTAAACTCAAATCTGGTGACAGCATAAACCAGAGTTCCTGTCTACAGCATGCTGAAATTTACCTTCTGCCTACATGACACGCATAGCATAACTCACGGATTTTCTGTACGAATATAATAGCCACACAATATTTCATAAGTCTTAAAGGGACTTAAATACGGTAGCTGAAGTGTGTATTTCTGTTCTTCCTTCTAGTTTAATAAATAAGGCCTCTCACACTTGAGTTAGAGTTGCCTTGCTCAGTGAACAGGTGCATATCAATGTACTTTCTTTGAAATCACTTGGCAAGCAGAAAATGGCCCATTGGATTTTTTTTACCACATCCTATATTCATCAACTTTTATTTCACCTCTGAGCTATTAATACGTTTTTTTCATTTTAGATGCCCATATCACACCTATAAAAATGGCCACAAAGGACAAATGAGGAGTGACAGATATACACTTAGACATTTTATTCTGTCAGATTTGTTTCAGCAACAGTTGATTTCCAGAATCAATACTGACAGACAGTCAGTCATTCCAAATATCAGCATCTTCATGTATCAAATCTTACACTATATCACTGTATCCATACAGACAGTATAAGAAAAGCAAAACCCCAAGAGATTCAATTAGGCAATGTCCATGACTGATGTCATGAAGTTCACATGTACTTTTTGCATAATTTGGCCTCGGCATGTTTACCAATTTCCAGGAGAATGCAAAAACTTTAACCAATCAACCTACATGTTTTTGAGACTGATATTACATGCTGCTTTACAAGCAGAGAGGTTGTACCCCATCCCCAGCTAGAGGAGTTATCAGTAAGTCTTGAGCAATCCAAGAGCATTTCATGCCTGTAAACCCTTGGCACTCATCTTTAGAGATGACAGCACGATTCTGACCCTGAGTCAGTGACACTAGTGACTAACAATAGCAGACTCATTTGCGCCATGGTTTGCACAAAAGAATTATGTTTTCACAGGAGCTAAGTGCTTAGGAACATCTGCTATTCCTGGGCTAAGTGCAACCAAGATGTCCCACTAGAGGTGGCAGGGGGATGCAACTTCCAAATCACTCAGCATTTCTCTCCAGTCCCCTAGGAAAATCTGCTACTAACTTTCTGTGTGACTTCTCCAAAACTAGTAGAAGTGCTCATAAGCAACATAATCGAGAACATTTAGCACCTATGCCTTAGCCCGAGCTGTATCTCAGTTTCCTGGCAGTTTGGGCACTGCCAGGATGTGTGTGGAATTCCTAAAGCCAAGGTCCTGCTGTGAAAAGGACAGAACTGGATATTCAGCATCTGATATGCTGAGCCTGGGACATGTCTAACCCAGCTGACAGCAGAATGATCTGGAATCCTGCTGCTCTTCTGTGCCTACAACCTGTTTCAAGTATCTTCACTTGGTCATAAGCTGGTTAAAAACACAAGATTGAAAACACCTCTTGAATTTTGGGAACCAAGCTGTCCTAGTGCCTGTTAGTCTTCCTTTCTGAGGAAAGCTGAGGAGGACAGATCTCAGAGGCAGATTTGTCTAACCATTATTCCTAGATGCCCCAATCTTCCTCATAGGAGCATGAGTTGCTAGCTCTGGACATCAAAGTCTGCTCAGGTGCATTTCCCAGTCTTTAGACAATTTGCTGACTCTAGTTATTATTATTTCTGTTGATGCCCAGATGAAGAGGAACACCATTCCTAATCTGGAAGGAAGTCTGTTTCAAGCAAGGCCAGAATACATCTGCTCAGATTTCTCCTGTACTACTTTCTTACAAGCTGTTGAATGAGAGCAAGTTGTTCCTTCACAATCCTCCTAAGTATCTTTAGGTTTCTCATTCGTACTGAACATTTTAAAAAGCAAGGGTCTAGCTGAAAAAAAAGAAGGCAAAAGAAGAAGCCACTGACTTTCCTGGAAATTATTTTGATTCCTCAGTGAGAAGGGTTAAGTAAAAGCAGCTAGATTATTAGCAGTTTTCACCAAGCAGTGAAAGCTCTGAACTTATATTTAGCCATTCTTGGTATTTGGCCAAAACAAGCAACAGTAGCTCCTATTTAAGTTTGGTGCCAGTTCTCTTGGTTAGATACTGTATTCTTTCTTGATAATGTGGGCAGCACCAGCAAAATCAGTTCTCGTCATTCCGTCTAAAAAGACAGCCACCACACTGAGCCCAATTACTTGTGTTCCCAGCTACCTGGGGCACGTCAGAAGAGCACTGAGTAAGTTGAAAAAGCAATTCACTCAATGCTTGTGCTGAAAATGAGTGGCTTTTCAAAGCCATGTGAGTGACTACGTGGTTTTTGCAGCGTTCCAGCATTTCAAGAATAAAACAGCGCTGTTATCTATTTTAAGCACTGTGTCATTTGAGACAATTGCAAACTATGTTAGCAAGCTGCAGTGCAGGCATATTCAGAGGTTTCACACAATTACTAGAGGCCACAGTGCTTTGATAATTATTTTCACTTTTCACCTGCTCAACCAGAGTAGCTGAAAAAGATTAATTTCATGCTATAACCGAAATCCCAAAGGAACCAGAAGCCTCTGATTGCACATACTGCAGCTCAAATACAGCAGCTCATTCATACGCTGTAGAGGGCTTAGGGGAATAAGAACAGCAGTGCCACATAAATATTCAATTTACACCTGCAAATCAAATGGTAGCATTAATGCACTTGGAGATAAATCTATAGCTGGCTACCACAGCAGACCTCTCATTAGTTCATTTTACTGTTTTAACAGATAGCTTAATGTAAAGAAAACTTTTGTACTGTGTCAGGCAGCACATTTCAAAGTGAAGTGCCTTCCATGCTTTATAATGAGCCTGTGGAGCTTGTCGCTGCAGAGCCAGGAGGAGTTCAGGAGGCTGCTTGTGCAGACTGGGTCCCGAGGCGACTGCTCAACATGGCGGTCTGGATGCGTTCTCCGTATCGGGAAGTTCCCTGTGGTGCTGGGCCTGGGATGGATAAGGAGGGAGAAAGGCATTTTCTGTACAGTCCTATTTCATGCATTCTCCTTAAGCATTTGCTCCTGCCTGCTGTGGGACACAGGACGTTAGGCAGAGCAGGCCCTTGGCTTTATGTGACATGGCCATTCTTTCTTTCTCCTGTAGTCAGCAGCAGTAACTACACTGACTGGGTATAATCTATGAATCTGTGGATATTGTCAGCTTTGCTCAAGGTACCCTCCCTGCATCTGACATCCTCTCTGCAACTGACTTTGTGTTTGCATGTGGTAGTCTTCAATAAAAGGGATATCAAGTGTGTTTGCACAGGTTAACTGCAGCCAACAGGCCAAACAGACCCCATTAGGTATGTTCCCTTCTGTCCTTCCTCCTACTTCTTTCTATCTCCTCCATATTTTAAAATACTTGACAAAAAGATAAAAACTGACATTGTGCAATCTTTTTTAATATGGATGTAAAACAAATTAATTTTATCAGTAAGAATTTTGGGTTTCTAAGAATATACTGAGAAATCTTGATTTATTAAATATCAACTACAAGTAAATAAATCCAATGATTAATGGCCATTGTAGCCTCGATAAAGAGAAACTCCTCATCTTTGTTAGTCAACCACCCCACATACGCTGCAGCAAGTCAACTAGCAAGAAGCAATTGAAGAGCTAAGACACTTTCCCATCCTCTCCTGTAATTAGTTCATACGTCACATTTGTTGAGACTTGGTTCACATCAGTATCACTAAGATTTTAGAGCATGTGACTTCATGGTTCAGTTCAAAAGTATGCAAATTAGGTATCAAGATAATTTAGTAATATTGTTTACATTAAGTATGGAAATCCCTTTTTACATCTTCAGATAAACCCACACTTTAACATACTTACAGGGCAGTGCACAAACCTTTGCTTTACTGAATACAAAGAACTGTTACGAATGATTCTACATGATTTTGTATTTAAAATTATTTTACCAAATCATCCTCTTATCCTTTAATGTCTTAAGCAAATACTTCTCTGCCACAAGCAAGAAGATGCCTGAAAGCAGTTTGTTGAGGGTAGACATGTTCCAAACATCTAGATATGTGTTATATTTCAGACAATGTTATCTCTTCTTTCACAGGAAATACTGTTTGTATTTTCCCACAAGAAAGCCAGAAAGAAATCCTTTAACAGGGAGTGCAGTGATACAAGGGTTAATGGCTTTAAACTAAAAGATAATAAGTTTAAATTAAGTAGGTTTAAATTAAAGAAACTTGTTACTGTGAGGGTGGTGAGACACTGGAACAGGGAAGCTGTGGCTGGTCCATCCCTGGAGGTTTCAAGGCCAGGTTGGATGGGGCCCTGGGCCACCTGAGCTGGTGGAAAGGGTCCCTGCCCATAGCAGGGGATGAAAATGGAAGGTCTTCCAGGTGCCTTCCAACTCAAGTCATTCTGTGATTCTGCAACTGAATTTGAGAATCTTTCTAGTAAAGCATGGCTCAAAATACATTCCAAATGCTCTATGAGAAAGTCTTACTCTCCATCTGTTTCCAAAAGACTACATCAGGCTTAAACACTTGTTAAGTTAATGAACAAAAAAAGTGAAAAATTGATTCACTTGAAAATGTGACTGGTTGATGAGAAAGGAGATTTTCCTGTGGATTTCCCTGTAGTGTATACAAGCATGAAATGCAAAAAGGGAAACACAAAAGGAACTGTCCAGAGGGTAGGCAGTCTTTCCGAGTTTGTAAATTAGGACTACATTCAATCACTTCCACTGTGATTGAGAGCTGTTGCAGAAAGTCATGTCTAAAACTACACCAAGCTCTTAGCAGTTCCTCAGCTGATTTGTGAGGATTGTAGGGCACGTCTTGAACAACAGACAAATGGTACTTGGCTTTTATTTAAAAGAGACTCACAGCTTTACTCTATGGTGGCATTTTAAAGCCCATTGCGGTAGGGTTCTGGTATTATTCTATGGCATTAGCTGACCTCTTTCAAATCATCCACATTCATACATCAGAGAAAGAGGAAAATATTACTCTTGGCTTACAAATATCAGAGAAATTGAAGAGCACTGAAAGCAATTTTTAAGAGAGATTTTGTAATATAAATATAGCCCATGCAACTTATATCATAACAATGTTATTCTGTTCTCTAGCCCTGACAGGACCATTACACACAGGTATTTCAATTCATTCCACTTCCAAGAGCCTTCTTTCATATCATGGAACAAATTTCATTAAATCACAGCCTTGATGTGCCAACCATAAGTTTCAGTTGGCTTCCATTTTCCTTCAAGTGCACTGTAAGTATAATACTAAATCCTCACAAATACCAAGAGGGCTTGCTCCTGTAAGGTGCTAAATGTCCTCCTCCCTTTCCAGGTCAAATAAGCTCCAGCTGTCTATCAAATGCAATGCTGAACTGTTGCTTTCTTTCAGTGTCACTATTTTCAAAAATGCAGTCATAGGAGACTTCAGATATATAGTCACCTCTGCTCAGTTACATATTGGCAATTTATCTGGATTACAGCCTGACCTCACTGCAAGTAGAGACACTTCATAGGGCTCTGTGCAGAACCAGCCCAGCACTAGTTTATTATTCCAGGGACTGCACTGCATGAGCGCACCTGTATTGTTCCATACCACAGCCTGGAAGCAATGCTTTGGTGGAAGCAGTCCAGCTAGTAAATACTGCTGCTTTGCCAGATTGCAGTTAGTGACCTACAGAAGCACAGTGCTGTCTCTGCTCAGACTGCAAGGACTGAAATTGAAATTGAAAATCAGGTGGAATACTCCTTTGTGTAGTAGGATATAGGGTAAGCACAAGAAAGCTTGGGGCAAAAAGAAAGGGTTAGGGCAAGGAAGAAAAAAAAAATGACAGAAGCAATGGTAGCTCAGACCAATATTCCACTTACAATGGAAGGAAAGAGGCTAAAAGTATGTTCATGATAAGAAGCTGTTCTTCACTATAATAAGGTTTATAAGCCTGGGTGCAGGGTCAGATGACAGCAGCTTGAGCTCAAGAGCCAAGAAAAGTACTTCTGAAACCTAAACCTTCAGACAACATAACACATTGCCACTGGGCTGTCTGCGTGGCATACGCTTTCTGGTTCAAGACATACCCAGAAGTTCAGTTGCTCCAAAGACAGTTGCACCAGGCTCCATCTTAAACAGATAAACACTTCCAGATACCTAGGTTGAGGGATTCAGCTTTGTCCCTGTTTTCTCCCGTTGTCTGTATGTACCAGTCTCAAGCTAGATACTGCCAGTAAATACAGCTGCTGGGGAGGGGCAGTGGCCCAGCCTAGGCCCCGGCCTACTTCCTTCCTAGCTGATGGGAACCATTCAGTTGCAGAACCTACTGTGCTTCTTCCCCAGCAGATTCATTTTCCGGGATGTGGTGGTCACAATGTGGAGGCCTTTTTCACAATAACTATCTATTCTTGGAGGCTGAAGTCTGTCTAAGGTGCCCTTTCACTTCAAATTTAAATCTGATCAATTCCTTACAAATACCTAAGAGCTTCCTCAGTCCTGTAAACAGAAGAGCTTTTCCCCAGTTTTGCTTATTAAGAAGAGATTTTCTTTATATTTTGGTAGCCGTACGTTCAGGCACTGGCACCAGATAGGCCACATAAACACAGCACACATGGAATATGAGGGAGCAGTAGTTCTCCTTACTACATGAGAATCTGGTGAGAGTTTCAGTGACACGTGGTAACTTGCCAAAGCAATAAGCATTGAAGATACACTGCAAGAAAAGAGCCATATCTGCTGTCTTCCCAGCAGGTGCAAAATTTGCAGACAAAAAATAAAAACTGATAAAAGTCGCAGATGAGAAGAGTTGTCATAGAGGAATATGGGTAGCTTGATGAGAAGAGCAATTTGCAAACAGAAAACATTCGTACATGCTCACATTATTCATCTAGGAAGGGGCAATGCAGGTCCCCTGAATAGCTGTGGGGCTACAGAGCAGCGACTGTGAAAGATCTAAAGCCCATAGGTGACAATCAATTATTAATGAGCTCTGGCTGCAGTGCTGTATAAGTAGGGATAGTGCAGTCTGTGCATTGGAAGCAAGGAGCAGAGCAGCCTTTTTATCATCTTGACTGAAGTGCTAAATCTATCAAAACTAAGATCTTCATGGAAGGATGGTAGCTGAAGAAATGAAAGTGTATACTTTGATTGATACATACATTTCATCCGATAATTTGCTTTGTGAAAAATTAAGGACTCCCAAATAAAATTACAAACCTCTATAAAGTTTCGTATTTTCTTCTGGTGAAGGAGAACCTTCTTGCATACAGTTTTCTAAAGAGTGTAGATTAGGAGTGGGCAATGATTTTTTAACACAGTAGAAAGCTGAGATATCTGTATTTTAAAAACATGTGCAGGAAAAATGGAGAGTCTGATATAAAAAAAAACCAATTCATTTGAGAGCATCAGAAAATGGCTTTTAGAGAGAAACAAAAGCTGTCATTCTGAGTTTGTTACTGACTTATGGTTCCAACATTCACATAGGAAAAAAGGAGTGCTTGAAACGTACTGCAGTTTAGCATCAAAAATCCCAACAGGAACGTAATGGCTTGAAACTGAAATAAGACAAAATAAAATTAGAAGTAAGGAGAAAAAAATTAATAGGGAGAATGGGATAATATTTAAACTAATAAGAGTGGAAATGATGAATTCACAGTCTTTTGTTGTCTTCAGATCAATACCACAGGCATCACTGGAACACAAGCTGTAGCCAGGCAAAAGACCTTTAGATCAATACAAGGGTAATGAACGAAATTTAATAGCCTGCAACACACAAGAGGTCAGATCAGATGATCTAATGGTCCCTCAGGATTTATAATCTGGGGACAACCATACAAGATCAAAGCACACTGGGCAGGGTAATGAAATGAGCTAGGAGTGTGCATGGCAGTCATTGCCAGGACTGCTGCACTAGAAAGCTAAGAAGTACAGGACTTTGTTTTTCTTCTTGCTCATCCATCTCTTGATTTTGTTCCTCCATCAGAAGATGCTTTGTGGATAGAGTTCACCACTGACTGCAAATGTTCTTACAGAATCACACTGCTGGGGTGATACTGAGACTTCTGTTATAGCATTTACATCCATCATTTTCAGGTAACAGCCTACTTTTCAAACCCGTGTTTTCCACATTTGGTCTCAAGAGAAATTTTAAAGTGATTGAGGGAGGACTGCTGTCCTGGTTTTGGACTGAAATCAGGAGGAAAACCATTCATCTGTAAGAAGAGACTTGGCAGTCTCTTTCACTGCTAATTCAACAAGCCAAACTTTCAGGTGGTAGGGCCATGGAGGAAACTAGTGCTGTTGAGATATCTTATACAATGAAATAGTAGCAAACGATCACTCTCTAGTGAATCTAGCAGTTTTGAATATCTGCAGCACAGAGTGCATCCTTCTTTCTGTTAAACTACTGACAGTCTTATGGAACAGCAAGGCTTTTTCTGTGAATGTTAGGTAGAAATGGCTGTATGGTTGTGTACTTCATTGATATTCCACAGCAGAAACAATTCCAGAATTTAAGTTGAATCAGTGGGAGGTACGGTCTCATGCCTAAATAGCATCTATGAGCTTTATTTATCTCAGGTTGAATCTAAACAAGTTAAACAGAGGTACTAAGGCACTTTTACTAAAGGTAATCTGTCAAGGCAGAGAAAAATGTACTCTGTGTCTATGACATGGAAGCCTTATATCCCAATATATATCCCAAACTTCTTATCTTTTAGATTGAGGGTTGTCCAGGGTAAAGATGTTATGGTCTACCCAGGAAGACAAGGTTTCTGCCAACAATCCCTATGGCTTTCTAGTCTTACTATGTAATACTTTAGCAATTGTTTTAATAATTATTACATTAAACATTCTTAGTTAAACAATTAAACACTGATTCTTTGTTTGCATCTTTCTGCTGAAAAGTCATATATCTGTAACCCTAGCAAACAAGGTTTATGCTACGGGACATTAAGCAAACTATATCTCATTCAGAGCAGAGTAATGAAATTGTAATTGTACAAAAAGCTGATCATTAATAACAATTTAATTTCACCATCCAGTAATCGCTGGAGGTGTAATGCTACCTTTGTGAAAGTCAGCACTCTAACAGCACCAGCTGGAAGTGATTTTCAGGTGCAAGCCTGATTAAAGAGATGTGATTCAGTGAGCTACCTGCTTCCTTATGTGACCTTTGGCAGGTTACTTGAGTTCCGACTCCTAACAGCATCGAGGCATAGCCTCACCAGTCACTCAGCTTTCAGAGGGATTTCCCAGGCCAGCTGAATGCCCTGGTGCACTGGGCAGAGCTGTTTGCCTCCTGTGAATGGCAACCGTGACCTCCAGCAAAGCTACACCTGAACAAGGTAATGGAAATTCCTGAAGCAAGGCATCTGGAGCTCATAGAAACACTTGGGCTCAAAAAGACCTTCAAGATCATCAGGTCCAACCATCAGTCTGACCTACCCATTCCAGTCACTAAACCAGGTCCCTCGGAGCCACATCCACACGTCTCCTCAATATTACCAGGCAGGGAGGCTCCCCTACTTCTGTGAGCACCTGCTCCAATGCTCTGCACAGAGTACTGTATTTTCATGTCTAGAAACAAAGTGAATGAAATTGATGGGAATATTTACTTTTCAATTATATTCACATTAAATAGAAAAATACATGCATTAATCCAGGTACCACTCGTACAAACTTGGAAGCAAACAGCAGTGGGGGGAACATGGTTAGATTTTGCTTTTAGTTCTCGCTGCCCAGCTCTGTTATTTATTAATTGGTAATAAATCAAATTTCCCCGCCCCACCTATCAATATGTCTTTCCCCTACCGGTGACTGGTGAGGATCTCCCTGTGCCCACCCCCACCAGCGGCCGTCCCACCCTGCGCCGAGCTGGGGCGCTGGGGGCACAGCCAACCCAGGGCGACGGATGCAGGTAATGCGTGCATCACAACACCGCACGTCGCTCTAATGGCAGAGAGCGGTTTAAAATTAAAGCTGGTGCCAGAGGCTCGATGTTTACCTGTTACCCTATTAGAAAAGCTTCCTCGCGAAGTAACAAATACGAATCGTTACACATTTTATACGTTAGCTCCGAAGTCTTCTTTCTGTGGTACTCAATCCTGAGTCCCGGGCGCTCGGTGAAGGACCGCTCCCCCTCCCCCCCCCGCAACAGAGCCGGGCAGCAGCGATGCAGCAAGCGCTGCCGCCAGCACAGGAAAAGTTATCTTCAGCCCAAACTCGGCTTAAAAAGACAGCTGAATTGCACCGCACACTGAATATCGCTCGGGAAGGAATCTCCCGCTCAGAGCGGAGCAGAGAGCTGTCACTGGGGTACTCTTCCCTTCACTTTTCCCCCAGCTTTGTGCCCGTCCGGCCACTGTAGCACAGATCCAACTCCGCGCGCGCCTTCCCGCTGCCCCGCGCCGCCCGCGGCCGTTCGGGCGGAGGAGCCGGGGGGAGGGGATGGGAGGGCCGCCGGCGCCCGCGCGAAGAAAAAGGGAGCGAAGCGGCCCCGCGCGGGCGGGATCCTCGTCCCGCGCTGCCGCGCGCCGCTCGTCCGCGTTCTGATTGGCCGGCGGCGCGGCCGGCGCTCCCCGGCAGGCCGCGCGTGATTGGCCGGATCGCGCAAGCGATGGCTGAGGGCGCCAGCGCGGGGACTGCGGCGCCTGGCGGGAGCGGCGGGCGGGCGGGCGGTACGGCCCCGGCCCTGCCCCAGCCGCTGCTGAGGTGAGGCCGCGCCGGCACCGGGCGCCCTCCTGCCGCGCTCGGCCCCGCGCCCGTCCAACCCCCTCTGGCGGGGCGGGCTGCCCTTAAGGGCCGGCGTGAAGGCGCCTTCTCTCTGTGCAGATGGAGGCGAACGTCCTGAGTCTGCGGGACCTGGCGGCCGTCCGGCCGAGCCGCCGAGGCCGCGCCGAGGCGGAGGCGGCGCAGAAGGTGAGTGAGGCGCGGTTCGGCCCTACGCGTGTCCCGCGGGGCGCGGCGCTCACCTGCCCGGGGCGCTGTCAGCGGGCGGGGGCGGCACTGCGGCGCTGCTCCCCGGGAGGGGTCCCGGCTCTGCCTCGATACGGAGTTCGACGCTCGTCTGGGGCTTTGGCCGCGCCGCCGGCCCCGGGATGCCGATCGCCTGCGGACGTGCCGCGGTAACGGAGCGGGTCGTGCTGCTCGACGGGAGCGGGACCGCCGTCCTCCCCCGGGGCCGCGGGACGGAGCGCTCCGTGCGGCGGTGTGTCCCTCGGCGACTCCGAGCCGGGCCTGGGCCGCTGCCCCCTGCCAGGGCCGGCCGGCGCTCTGAGGGCCGCCTTATGCTCCTGCTCCTTCGCAGACGTGCCCGCTCCTGTGTGCATCCCGGGTTAACCTGCAGCCCTCTTGCGCTCTGAGCCATCTCTCCTTGGATCAAGGTGAACCTGGGCTTTCATCAGTCTGGCTGCTCACCTCAACGGGCAGTTGTGACATTCCAGACGTCAGGGTGTGGGAGGCTGATAGCGGAATGGATGTGTGCATCTCGCAGTAATGCTGCCGCTACTCCTTTGCAATATCTGCACAAGGACGGACATTTGAGGTAGGGGAACCGCGGGTTCTCCAGTGGCTCTCACTGCAGTCCTGCTGGCACCAGCCATGGTGAGCAGAAACATGAGGGGAAAGGGACTTCCTCTGCTGCAAAGTGTTGATTTGTTGCCAGATGGGAACTTGCAAGAACATACTGAGTGCCAGCTCTATGTAAGTATGTAGTCCAAGAAACACTGTCACCTCTAAATTCACCCCTATTTGTCACAGTTACAGCTGGCTGCTGTTAATTGGGAAAGGAGATACTTATCTCATTGTGGGATATTCATAGATAAATGTACACACAAATATTCCGTATCGTTGCTCGGCACGCAGTGCTTTTGATGGGCCAGATTGATCCTCACAGTGAATGTTGCTGAGCTGCTCCTGGTAAAAGCCAGCTTTAGTTGTGTTTTCTGGCTGGATTGGACTTCATGAAGTGGTATTGGGAGTCACCTTGCTAGTGATAGCTGAACTGTTCCTGATAAACAGCAAAACTTGAACAAGTTATTAGAATCATTTAATCCTTTGAGTTGGAAGAGACTGTTACAGGCCATCTAGTCCAACTCCCCTGCAGTGAACTGGGACACATCACATTGTTCAGAGCCCCATCCAACCTGGCCTTGAGTGTTTCCTCCAGGGATGGGGCTTCTGCCACCTCTCTGGGCAACCTTTTTGCAGTGTGCTTCCCCACCCTTATAGTAAAAAAAAAAAAAAAAAAAATTCAATCTAAATGAGCTTTTAAAATTCAACTCATTTTGAAAAACAATTAAGCGGAAATGTAGATCTGAAGAAGGCAAATTGCTGTGTTTGTGAGCACCAAAAAAGCTACAGCCAAAGCAAACAGCAAGCAGCTGCCATCCTGATTTGTTGTCTAAGAGCAGTTTATGTGGTTTTGAGGGCTTTCTTGAGTCCCAGTTCCAGCAAGCTATCCAGAAGCCATCTGCTATTTTTTCTCGC
This sequence comes from Tympanuchus pallidicinctus, assembly GCF_026119805.1. Taxonomy (NCBI): domain Eukaryota; kingdom Metazoa; phylum Chordata; class Aves; order Galliformes; family Phasianidae; genus Tympanuchus; species Tympanuchus pallidicinctus. The sequence goes on from NW_026294802.1 coordinate 25,919,931, forward strand.
ATTCCATTCAAGGTGTGTGCAGTCAATTTAAGGGACTAAATCTAGAAATCAGTGAGAAATAATAGCAACAACCAAAAAAAACTCCCATAGTGTCCTGTTTGTGGGAGGCTAGGTAAAACTGAGTGGTAACTGGATTGCCTGAGAACAGGCTGTTCTCTCAGGGCAAAAAAGAGTTCCTTCTCTGTACCACCTGATGCATCCTGCAAAAACAACAGTGTGACCTTCTGTCTTCCTCATTCCTTCAGCCTTTGTGACCTGCTTGCATCCACAGGCTGCAGTGGAACACTGTCTTTTGTAGCTTAGAAGATGGTCTTTCCGTGCCACTGATGCTTTCTCGAATGAATTCCTTTCAGCTAGTTATTGGTCAGCAGTGGGGGTTCTCACAGTAAGGGCAGAGATAAGGAGTCTGGCCCTCCTACAAGACCTGAAGATGAGAGAAGGTTGGGTTGCAGCTAGAGACTGGAGAGAATTGAGCTTCGCTTTGTTCAAGGAACAATGAAAATCAGCTTACACCTTAGACTTTTCCTTCTGGCAGCTCCCAGCTGTGGTCAAGGAATGCGGTTATTGAGTTCTTTGTAGTTCTGAGCAGCGGATAGAATGGATGTAAAGCTTGGTCCCCTTGCATGTGAAGTTCATTTCAGTGTTATGTTCCTGACAGCCCAAGCTGCATTCTCAGCATGGCTTTTCATTGGAGACTTTTCAAGCAGAACCTCGTATTTTCGTTTCAAGTGTAATGTGACCAATGCATTCTTTCAATCCAATCTGGTTATTTATGTTCATGTGCAATGCTCTCTTGTAATAATGGAACTTAAAAGCATAGGCCAAGTTTGACTGCTTGACCTCAGTTTCTGTAATTCAGGGTTGTGTCTTGTATACTATCGCATAGAATATTTCACTGCTTCCAGTGAGTGCAGAAGAACTGCACTAAATACAGTGGTGAGTGCCAAGGCATGACTCACCTAAGATTACCTTCATAAGAGCAAATGAAATTGATTGTCGAACTGTTGTCTTTCCTTTTTTAATAGGAAAACATACTTGATCGATCCAGGATGGCCCCAAAGACTCCCATTAAGAACGATCCAGTTGACTTATCAAAGCAGAAGGGCTGCACCCCGGACAGAAACCCAATGACACCTGTTAAGCTCATTGACAGACCTCAGGCTGACCCTTGGACCCCCACTGCTAACCTGAAGATGCTCATTAGTGCTGCTAGCCCTGATATGAGGGACAGGGAAAAGAAGAAAGAGCTCTTCAGGCCTATAGAAAACAGTGAGCAGAATGACATACCTGACTCGTTACAGGTAAGACTCAGAATATGTTTAGTCACAGCTGAGACCTTCTTTTAACTGAGCATTAGTCCTTGGCTCTTCTGTAGGAAATCACAGTATTTCAAAACATTTCCAAGGGCAGTTGCGAGTGCAGCGCTACTTGACCAGTGTGAATTTCAAAGACTGAAGGTAGCTCTCTTACCAGTGACTGACTTGGGACCACTCAGGAACCTGAAGATGAATTGATCTGTGAGGACAGTGGAAGAAGTAGAGCTTACAGCAGTGAAACCATCACATTTAAGTTCTCCTGAAGCTATTTTCCAAACTGTATTAGAAGAAAAGCTGCCAGTTCACACCAGCTTACAAAGTTCCCTTAAACTAACAGCGTAACTAAGTTTAAAGCTGGGTAGTGCCTTTTATAGCCTCTTGGTATCATATTTGCCCTTCTTCCCCACGCCAGCTGGCCCAGTTCCTTTAAGTTAACTGCTGTGAAGGGCAGTAATATCTCCTGAAAGTGGTTTCACAGGAGCTGTTTGATGGTTTGTTCATCTTTTATGGATTTATTAGATCCAGAGGTGTTAAAGAAAATATTTCTCTTCCTCTCTCAAACAGAATTGTTCCTTCTAAGTTCTTATCTGCTAGTGTAGAGTTTCTTATGTTTTGTTTGTTTATGCACAACATTATTGCATGAACTTGCAGGTAAGAGTTTTTCATTACAGGTCTTGTGTGTTGGATTAAAGAGCATGCAAGCAGATGTGTGTCACTCAAGTGCTTTGCTCTTGCAGGAAGCTCACATTAGAAAGTCTGAATATTGCTGTCGTCTGAAATATACCTTCCTTGACTATGCCTTATTTCTGAACACCTGCACTAAAGGCTTAATGTTTGTATTTTAACAGTATGATATGGTAGATGATGGCACGGTTGATGAATTTGAAAAGCAAAGGCCCAGCAGAAAACAGAAAAGCTTAGGACTCTTGTGCCGGAAGTTTCTAGCTCGCTATCCAAGTTATCCATTGTCAACAGAAAAAACTACAATTTCTTTGGATGAAGTGGCTTCAATTCTTGGTAAGTATACCTGCAAAAATGGGGTGAATGATCACACAGGGCAGCCTTACAGTTGCAAACAAGTAGGTGTAGGAAATTAATTGGGGAATCGATACTTCATAACTTAAGTACATACCTGACATACCATCCATTGTTTGTCAAAGTTATCTTAGCTTTAAATGTTGTCTGGTGAGGACAGGTTGCCAGGAGAGTGGTTGCAAAAATAGAGTGTGGAAGTGTGTTGTACTGAGGTAGTGAGACTGCATCAAATAGTCTGTTTTCTGGGTCTTGTTTTCAGGTTTGGTCTTAAGTAAAAATTAATGAAATTTTTGAGAAAGGTAATAGAACTTGGGAGAGAGGACTGAAATCACACCAGTAATGAAAGGATGCAGATCTGTTGGAAAGGTTGTCTCTTAAATAGGAAGGACTGTACAAAGTCATCTTTAAATAAATTACCTCAGTTTAGAATGTGGCTGTTTAACAGAAAAGAGGTAGCAAGAATGAAATGCATCTGTTTTGAAAGGAAAGGGGACAGAAAAATGATATCCTTTGTGAATGGTAGGAAGATCCTTGAGCAGTGTTCTCTGAGACTCTAGTAAAAAAGTCCATTTTGGTACCTTTGTAATGGGAAGTGGAAATAAGAGAGAACTCAGATCGAGTAAACAGTGAAATAAATTACTACTTAAAGGAATTATTCTTCTAAATGTGGCAGATATTCCTTTGTATATTTGCCCATAACTCTGATTTTCTAACTTTGTGTAGCTGCACAGGAGTAGTGCTTTACTCATGTTGGGAGTGGTGTTACCTCACCTTCCTCAAGACAAGAAATTTTGCTTCTGGTGTATGATGGGCACCAAAATTTTATCTCTTATCAAACTCTTATCTGGAGTATCTTTCACTCCAAGATGCCTGTACTCTTGGATATATTAATGAATTGTTTGTTTTAATATCCATTTGAAGTTGTGTTATCCTTATCATGCAGATGGGTAAACAGATGCATCAAGGCCTTGTCTTCTGCAGAGAAGTCTTTGAAAACCTTTGCCTTTGGCTAGCATGTGTTCTGCTCAGCTAATGCTAACAGTTATGGGATTTCAGGTGCACCTGCTGCCCATAGTGTATTGTACTCTGTGTCATACCTACCACCAGGCTTCAAACAGCACTGGAGGGCAGTACCTGGGATACTTTGTGTTTGTGTTACTTTGTAGATTTCCCAATGGTGCAGACCTGGTTTGTTTTTTGCCCAGGACTTGTTTCCACTGCAGGTGTAAGATTTTATATCTACCCTGTGTCAGTGCTGGGCTCAGACCCTTTCCTGCCCTTCCTGACACACATGGTTTTAGGCAGGTCCATGCCTAAACTCCTGAAAAGAACACTCTGAAAAGAAGGGCCAAAGTGCTCTGCAAACCTTAGGACAGTATAGTTAAGTCTGAGTGAAGCTGGACAATCTGCAGCTAATTCATCTAAGTGTCAGTGGTTCAAGATGAAGCTATAGTTGGGTTTGTATCTGCTGAACAGACAGAAAGCATCATACCACAGTCATGCATAGGTTTTGATTTTGCACATTTGGGTGGGTCTAATGTAATATGTTCAGGGGAACAAGTGAAAGATGCTTTGTGAATACTCAGTGTCGAGAACAGCCGGTTCTTTGTTCAGCTTCTGCTGAAGAGCATGTTAAAACAAGCATCCATGTCTCTTTCATTTTCCCCTCTTAAAACAGGAGTCGGGAGGAGACGGATTTATGATATAGTGAATGTGCTGGAGTCGTTGCACTTGGTTAGCCGTGTGGCCAAGAACCAGTACTGTTGGCACGGGCGGCACAACCTAAGTCAGACTCTGAAAACGCTTCAGGAAGCAGGGGAGCTGCAGTATGGAGAGCTAGTGACCTCCCAGTACAAGGAACAGGACACAGAGTACAAATCTGGAGAGCAGAAAAAGGAAGCAGTAGCAGACTCACAAGACAGAGCATTACTTGACTTTGCAGAACCAGATTGCACATCCGGTAAGATAACTAGTGCTTCGATGTGAGATACAGATATAGGTCTCTTTCTCCTGCTTACTGTGTGACCTTTTCCCTTGCTATGCTTCTAAATTAAATGGTACAAAGTTACTTTTTACAAAAGGGTGATGACTTCACTGTGTAGGTGACGGAATTCATCCTCCCGTCCTACCCCTAGCATTGGTGTCAGGACAGATTTCCCTTTTCTCGTTGGGCTGGCAGGAACCTCTGCAAGATGCACCAGTCCTTTTTTCCCCACCCATACCTGGCAATAAGTGCATTATTTTGACAGAGGGTGCCATATTCCATTTGTCCAGTATTTACACGTTCTCCTTAGAACTTGTAGTGCTTAAGTTCTGAAGTGCATTGAAATGATAATTGCACAGAACTGTGTAATACAGCGGAGAATCAGCTTTGGAATCTGTCTTTATAAAGGCTATTTCTGTAAGCTTTAATTTGTATTGTCTTTTGAAGAGAGGCTTCTGTCTGCGTTATTCAGTTATTTTCTGCCTTTCAAAAGATTTCTGCTTCCCGACAAGAAAATACTTTACTCCTTTTATGTGTGAGAAACCTACTTATTAGTTTTCTGGCTGTGACGGATGACATATGCTAAGAGGCTTGGGTGTTATTTGTAACACAGCATCTGCAAACAGCAGAAAGGACAAGTCCTTGCGGATTATGAGCCAAAAGTTTGTCATGCTGTTCCTTGTCTCCAAGACCAAGATAGTCACTCTGGACATCGCAGCGAAGATATTGATAGAAGAAAACCAGGATACGGTGGACTACAGCAAGTTTAAAAGTAAGCTGGCTGTTGAGAGACAGATCAGATAGTGAGTAAGGAAAAGGGGCATGTTTGGATTGACACCAGTAGGTAACAGCAAGAACAGGTCAGGAATCTTTTGCCAAAATATGGTTTGGGTTCTATTGACTGGAAACAGTAGTTTCTCTAAATAGACCTTGGAGTGAGAAGCATCAATTTAATAATCATCTTGAAGTTTTAGCTTCACAGTATGGGAAAATTGGGTTTCTGGGTTTAATTCTTTATACCTTATTTCCTCTTCCTTTCTGAATGACGTGGTTTCAAGACTTACTGAAATGAAATGTGTTGAATTGAATGGCGTTCGTGTTTTCTCTGCAGAAGTTTGTTACTTCTCCTTTTCACCCCAGAAGTCTTTCACAGCTAGATAGCATAGTTTTGTTTCCAGTTAGTGGAGTTTGGTACTTAGATCTCTCGGATAACTTGACAAAAACAGCATTAGCAAATCATTTTGCATTTTCAAAATGATGTATCACTAATTCAGTCTTAAAATGCTATTTCAGATGCCAGGAGAAATGAAAGAATTTTATATGAGCAGTGGATATGTGTACTGTATCCAGCTCAGAAATGTTATTTATTGGAGTCTGAGAGATTTTTTTCTAGGAGTGTTTCGTTTTTGAGATTGTAAATATACAATCAACTGTGCACATTCACAAGTTTCTTTATTCTATGTGTTGCTTTTTCCCTTTATTGAAGTTGCTGCCTTTTCTGGTGATCCAATGATGTAATCACTCCCTAAATCATTTCCATCAAAATGAGGTAGGCTGGATGCTCAGCTAAAATAAAATGAGTGATGACAAGCAGGTGGAAGTGGGAACCGGCATGGCAGCCTTTAGAGGGGTTTCTAGAGTCCATCCCAGTTTGATTTTACTTGTTCCACCTGTGAAATCTGTGATGATACTCTGGAATGAAATAACTACATAAATACATACTGTATGCATTGCAACTGTGACTGTCTTGACTATTTTTGTTCTTTCCTCTTAGCAAAGGTACGAAGGCTGTATGATATCGCCAATGTTCTTACCAGCCTGTGCTTGATAAAGAAAGTTCATGTCACAGAGGAACGAGGCCGCAAGCCAGCTTTCAAATGGATTGGGCCTGTGGACTTCCCTGGCAAGACTGGTAAATTGTGTAGCTCTCTCCACTTTTCTTTTGACATTCGTTTCCAGATTATAAAAGGTTGTTTTCTGCATGTGAAGAATGACTTGACATTCATTAACCATTGTGTGGTTATCAACCACTTACCAGCTCAAAATTTGCCTTCACTAAGCTTATCTAATGATAATTAACTAGATGAATTGTAGAACAATAGAAGATTATGCCTACATCTCCAAATGTGGTTCTGTGAGTCTTAGGGATTACAACACCTCAGTATTTCTATCATAACTTGGTAATTAGTTGTTTTCTTGGTAAGGGAGCTTGCCTTGTATTTCCCCATGAAGAGGTTTGTAACAGAGAGGATTGACCCGAGCTCTTGTAAGCTGCTGATTCTTGTCTAGAAGCAAGTGTGAAGGAAGGCCTTGTGCTACTGTATTTTCTATGTGTCAGGCTGGTGCTATGAGCAGGTAAAAGTAAAGCATACTTGGTTATAAACTTAATGGTACCTCAGTGTGTCCCCTTTTTCTTGCTGGCCATACATGCTGGAATGTAGCTGCTTCTTGCAGCTACCATGGAACTGAAAAGAGGAAAGCCATTGTTTTGTTTACCCACGCTTACTCAACTATGATATACTTAGTGCTGTGGGGCTTGGGATGGTATAGAGGTTACCTCTTCTCCTATGGCCAATTTTAGTTACATGGCAAAAGTCTAAATAATGAGCTGTGTTCTTTGAATGACTGTACAAAACTGTATTCCTTCAGGTGAGCCAAGAGGGCACTGCCCAACATCTGGTCCTCCAGCAGAGGCACGAAGAGGAGCCCATGCCCCATATCAGATCTGTGCTACTGGAAAACAGAGGTTCACACGTCATGCTTCATTTAACAGTGCACAGCCCTGTGAAGGTACCAAAAGGAAAGTCAGCTCTGAGCCCAACAGCCCAAGTCGAGAGAGACAAGGTAACTTCTAAGGAAGTGTATTTGTTCGTGTGCTACTGAATCAGCCCAAATCTAAGCCCACTCATTAAGGCAGTTGACCAAGTGAAACAGCCTAATAAAGTGTATGTGAATATATGTGAATTACCTTAGATAGATGCCAGTATTTCCACTCGTATTTTGGATCTTCCAGGCATGTGTCTAAAATTAAATGAGCTGGGTTTGGGCATCACTGCCTTGAATCAGCAGCTTGTTTTCTGGTGAATGTTTATGTTCTTCGTCAATTGCAACTATAGTGTGGCTTCTTCTGTTAAAGTGTGGTATAGATATAGAAGGATTATTTCGACTCAAATGATTGCTTTAATTTATGGTTCTTAGTAAATTCCACTATATTGTAACACTCTAACAGATAGCTCTTAAATATGAACCCCAGTTACAGGGCCTTTCACAGGTCCCTGTTATAGGAAATGATGTTTTCAAGCACCTCCTGAGTGGGACTGAGAGTTCTAAGTATCTTGCATGTTCTGGCTTTAGGTGATCAGTAGACATTATAAAAATGTGCCAGGGAAGAAACACCATAGCCAGTATTTCATATGGCCAGTATCAAAATACACTTAGTAAACCTGCCTCTTATTAACTGAATGTTCCTTTGTTTTTTCAGCTTGCATTGTGAATTCAGATGAATATTGCTCAAAAACAATAAATCTAGCATCTGTCTGCAGGCAGAAGATAGAGGAAGATACTAGGTAAGATGGTGTTTAAAAACTCTGGTCTTGTTTCAGCTTGGTGTTTGCCATGTGAAACTCAGTATTGCTTGTATGTTTGGTGTTTTTGTTTGTTTGTTTGGTAGTTTTTCAGGAGAATCATTTTAACATGCAGAAAGCCTTAATGTAGAACCAATCAAGAATATAAGCTTTTGCACCTCAAACTCCTTTGTTTATTTGCTCCCCTTACTACGCTGTCAAATCACAATCTAATTTTACTGCTGTGTTAATTAAAAGTTTTCTTCTGTTTAACTACTTGAGCTTATACACAGCCAACATGTATGTATCTATGTTTGTTCCACTGTGTCCCTTTGCTTCATTAGTAGTTTTTTATCTCAGGTGTGTTCATACAGGGCTTTACTGCCTCCTTTTCATGTTATTTAGGCTGAGCAAATCACAATTCCATGGAAAACCTCTCTTGTCATATTAGTGGGTCTTCTCTATATCTATCCCGATTTGAATTCATGTCTGGATGCCAGGCGTAGCTCCCTATGGCCTTTTCTACTCCAGTCAAGTGCAGCTGAAAGCATTATTATTCTGCCAAACAATTGATGAGTCTGTTTCCCTATAATTTGATATAATAAAAAGTGACCCTCCTGGTAAACTGTGTAAAATAAGTGGAGTTTTTTCATGAATTTTCCATGTTTATGCCCAAGAATGGCATGTAGTAGCTTGTAAGGATAAACACAGGTTTACTTTTGTACTAAGTGTTTTGTTTTTTCTTTTTTTTTTTGTCTTTAGGAGCAAAGGTTGTGCCACAGAAGCAGTACTCAGTGCAGCAAGGAACCCAAGTGTAACCTCACCTCTCTCCCTTCTTCCAGTTCCCGGGGACTCTGATTTTTGTGCTAACCCTTTATCTCAGGCAGTTTTCCCTGTGGTCCAGGCAGATATGCCAAGCCTGTTGCTGCCAAAAGGGGTCAGCAGCCAAGCTCTGCATCCTTCCAGTGCAGCAGCCTCCAAGACAGAGAATGGAAAACCTCCCTTACTCCCCAGCCAACCCTTCTTGTGTTTCCCCTCATCATCCTTTTTTATGCTGTGCGGTGGTCTTCAGGAGAATCTCTCAAGGGAGAGTGGGAGCACAGAGGAGAAGGCCTTGCCCCCGGAAGCTCAGGGTGCTGTACCTCCAGCTAATTGCCACAAACGCAGCTCCCACAGGTGCACATCACCCTCTGCTCCTACTGATGATGAAGAACCAGCTGCTAAAAAGCAGACTGTCGAACAGAGTGATGTCCCTATCTCACTTGTAGTACCCAAGGTAAAGAAATGAATTTCTTTATCAGTTAAGCTTCCTATTGGCGCAGAAAACTTTTTCCCAGTATAGTGTTATTAGAAATATCACTCTGGTTATGGGTACAAATTAGCATCTTGATACAATTATGTGGCTGCTGTGTCAGGAAGTATAGGCATTAACTAGGAGATGATTTTGCAGTATTAGCAGAAAACGGACTGTGATTGCTTTGCATTGCGAAGTGATGATCAGCTGTCCTTTGGAATCATTGTCTTTAACAGAACAAGCTGCTGGGGGGGGGAAGAAATCAACGTGACTATTCTTATTCTTCATTCTTCACATAGGCTTTCCTAGACAGCAGCAGGATTGCTTACTCCACTGAGCCACAGAAAGTATGATTTGTACTTTCTCCCTAATCTCCAGACTCAGTATACACTGGTAACACACTCAGTATTGCCCACAGCAGATTAGTGAGAGAGCAGATAATGGTGAAACTGAAGTGCATCTATTTCTCAGCTCTCTTCACTACTGAAAATGGAGGTCAGGCCCTGTACCAGTGTTTGAATATAAATTTGAAACAGATACAGATGTTTTATTCTCTATCTGAGGAAGGTGTCTGAGCATCATACTGTTCTTCAGTTTGGACTCATTACCTCTCTTGTTTTTGCTTAGAAGCCTGTTGAGTTGCCTAAGGCAGACGCTGCTCCAGGAAGTGGCTGTGCATCTGCTGTGCATCTAGAAGCTTTTCATCTTGACCTCTCAAGTCCTGCTGCTCCAGAGACTGCAGACAAAAAGTCTACCAAGCCTTTGGATTCTCAGGAGCAAGAAAAATGGTCTCAGAATAAAGACCCTGATGAACCTTCTCCAGGAAAAGATCACATCTCTAAAGAAAACACCAATCAGCCTTTTGTACCGCAGTATCTTTATGTTCAGCCTGCTGCTGGTAAGGGCAGATGTGAGATCTAGAGGCACTCAAACCTTTCCATTTGTTCACTGAGGCATTCAAAGAGGGAGACCTACAGATAGGTCAGGAAGTCTTTAGTTGGCACAAGAAGTGTCAGCAGCTCTCTGTAGGAGTTTAATAACTCTAACTTCCATATGAATTGTTGCTTCTCTGAAAATGGAGGCTTTTGGGTTTTTTAGGCACTTAAATGTTACTAGAAATAAATAGCATGCATTTTACATGCTATTTACATGCTTGAATTACATGCAGCAAAGTAAGACACCTATCTGACATTCAAAACTGAGGGTAGCTGGAAGTCTAGATTTGTCAGTAAGGTGGCTGGAATAGTGCAGCAGCATTTTCCTAAGGGTGAACTCAGTCGTGCAAGCTTTGCACTTCCTTGTCTTATGCCTCAATGGGATCGTGCCACACAAACTGAATTGTTTGCTGGGAGCGTCCATGGACACAGCAGTAGGGAGGAAGCATCTGCGAATACAATAGGATTTCATGTTCCATCCTTGTTTGCATCTGTGCTTGCACAGTGACAAAGACTAATTTTGGGAGCAGCACACGTGAGATTTTCATGACTACTGCTTTAATATTTGATTCCCTTGTGGCATAGAATGGGGCCTGTGGACTTTCACTTTTCTGGAGCAACTTGTAGAATAGAGATGCTTGGTTGGAAAATGTTGATCTTGGAATTTTGAAAGGTCAAACAAAGTGGGAACCAGCTTCTTTTTCAAAATGATATTTCAGCAGTTTTAAGGAAAATGAGCATCTTTGGGGTATATCTAGATGTTTTCTAATTGTATTTTTTCTTGCTAAAACACAGTGTATATACTTTGACATAGCAGAGAATGGGGTTCTTGTTAACGTAAAGAGTTTGTTTAGCTAAGCTGTTGCTTGTTACTCAAGTTAGAAGCAGAACATAGGAAGGTGCCGTTGGTGCTTAGTATGAATGAAGTGAACAGATGTAGAGAAAATGAACAGGCAGCAGGGGGGGACATGGGGGTATGTAGGAAAAAAGAGCCTGGCTTAACAGCCACAATTTTGTTTCTTCCTGGCCAGCCTATCTCTCCTTCTTTCTTGTCCCTCCTGTTCTATATGAAGTTCTGTTAGCTTAATTCCAATTTGTCAGCTGTATTAATGCCTTGCTGTTTTTCTCATTTGTTTAGGACTAAGCAGTTTTAATTTCCTGTTCTCTGCAAACCAAGCTCCCGGTGCCATCGGGCTGGCTGCAAGCCAGTTACCTTCTCTGAGTGTCCCCTGTGTCATGGTGCCATCAGCAGCCTTGGCTTCCTTTCCTCTCGTCTGTTCACCTGCAATTCCCAGCCGTCTCTCTCCAGTTCCCAATGGCTCCTCAGCTGCTGCCTCCATGAATATCAGCATGCCTGGCCTGGCATCGACAGCGCCTGTTTTCATAGGCACCACGGCAGTGGTTACTCCAAATGCCTCACCTTCACCATCAGTGGATCCCCAGCAAACTGCTCACCCTGCTGCACATCCGAGACCTGTGCTCGCGAGGTCCTGCAGTGCTGTTAAACTGGATTCCCCTGTGTGTGTGGGGCATCCAGTCACCCTTCTGAAACTGCAGCAGGTAAGCATCAAAGGTGACTGAATGACAGTGAAAATGCAGTTCCAACTCAGTGGGACTGAAGGCAGCTTGTGCTGCAGGCTGGTGCCTGGGCGCCAGAGCAGCAAGTTGGCAGGCTGGGAGGTGGTGTCATCCACATAATTCACATGTCCATCTGTCATGGTGGGAGGGCTTGGGACAGTCTTTGTTTAAACACATGGCCCAGTGTAAGGTGTCTCATGCTGCGTGGTAAAGTGGTGAGTTTACAATTCTTACAAGAATTTTAAGATCTTAGAAGTCTGACGTGAACAGAGGAAGAAAAATGAGGGTTTTTTGGGCTTGTTTTCCCAGAGATCTGAGTGCTTTGGTTTGGGTTTTTTTTTTTTTGTTTTTGTTTTTTGTTTCTTCCCTGTTTGATTCTAGCATTCTAAGTATATCATGCAGGAACTGCAGAAACACAGTAGGAAGATGGGAGGATTGTCATCATTACAGAATCAAATGTCCAGAACAGGTAGTAATGTTCTGGGCTACCTCCTCACCCCCATTGTAATCTCTGCTCACTAAGTAAAGGAAGCTTAGTGGCAACATCTGACAGAACTGAGTGATATCCACTTGATCTTTCTTAAAGATCAACAAATATTTTTGAGAATTTACCACAGTAGGGGATTTTTTTAATATATAAATGAGAAATTCACAAATGAAGGACTCATTAATCTGAAGTACAACTAATGAGATAAAATAGTCGTGTCACACCTTGTTAGCTGTGCACAACTATTCACAGTGATATTTTGGCACTGCTTCAGCTTACATTTTTTTAGTCTGTGATGTGTTTTCCTACCATCTAAAAAAGAGACAAATGGAAGCTTTATGAATGTTACTTTATGTTAATTTTGTTCAAGCTTTACAAAAAGGCTGTAATAGAGTCAACCTGTTTACAGATACCAGCATTAGAGTAGCACTTAGATACCAGCATTAGAGTAGCAGAAGAGGCCTGGGTTTAGTAGACTAATTTTAGATCTGTTTTGTTGTTAGCAAATAACAGAATTGACTGAAATATTAAGGAGGGGAAAGAGCCTTTTGAGCTAGAGGACAAGACTGGCATGAGAATGAAAGAGTACAAACTAGTGGTGAATATACTTAAGTTGGAAATGAGATAAAGGTTTTCAGTTTCCCAGCAGTGATGTACTGGCAGATAGCCCAGAGCTTTTCATGTGGAGCTCCTGAATGTATTGTGTGACATGGCTCCCTGTCGTAGCACAAGATGCTGGGCTTCTTGCAAACCAAGAGAGCTTGTAGGCATGCTTGCATGTAGACTTTGATTTAAAAAAACTACTGAATTACCTTGGTTCTGTTTCACAAATAGCCTTCATCGACTCCTGTCACTCCCAAGAGCGTTCGTCCTGCACGTCACGAGGCATTCTTCAAAACTCCTGGAAGTCTTGGAGATCCTGGTGCATGGAAAAAAAGTGAAGGCAACCAGACCAGAAATGCCAGCTCTGTGCAGAGAAGACTAGAAATCTCTAGTACCAGCACTGACTAACTCCATGCATTGCAAAGGTTGGGCAGATTGTCCTAGGACACAGTATTTGTTACAAGAGAACAAGCTCTTAATCTGACAAGAAGAGTGTGTTGACATGTCATCCCTTTTGGCATGCTTCCCCACTATCCATTCACCCACCAGTTCTGTTAACCTTCTCCACAAGTCAGACTTGGTAGTGAAAACCTTTTACTTAATTGTTCCTTCAGTACTGATCTGAATTCAGATGCTGTAGTTCACGTAACCTTGTGGGCATCAAATTTTATTTGTGGTTCTAATCTGGAAAACTCTTTATCAATGTGAGGAGATGTAAAGAGATCTCCTTGGAATCCCCACGGGTTCTTTGCTCGTGGTTTTAAGTGAGACATCTAGCACTTATCTGGGGTAAGCAATTTTTTAACGTCTGCTTACCCTGAGTAAAGCTGTGGTGAAATTGATGAGCTAAAACAATCTGCCAAACCCAGTCGCCGCAGTACAGCCTCTTGCTATTTATTTGGTACATTAGAGTGGGAGCTTCAGAGTAACAGATTTTCTCAGGGTGGGATTACTTGAATGTCAGTCAATTGTTGTACAATTTGCCCAGCACTTGTGGTTAGGAAAACGAATAACAACACCATATAATTGAATGTATACATTTGAAAAATATTAAGACCAAAATAACTGTGAATGTTAACATTTTTATAGTTATGTCAATGAACTGCGTTATTCCTTGGGTTTCTTTCTCCTAATCTGAGCAAAAGGTACAAAGGTAGATGTGAAGAATACAAAACCTGATTCTTGGAAAAAAAAAAAAAGTTTGACAAAGTCATTTGAGAGTGTCATGCCACTGGGAGAGCTGTGCTGAGATTTAGTTTCCCGTGCGATATGTGTTCTGGACTTTATGACTAAGGGACAGTGGTAAGTTGGTAAACACAGCATGAGATTCACTTTAACCTGAGTCTCCTTAAGTGCCTTCTTAGAGGTTTACTTCAATCTGTACCCCTTAAGTGGATTTTAAGTGCCTATCTGTTCATCTGTGGGAATTTTGCAACTAGTTAATAGTGTTTGAATGTACTTGGAAGATGAGGGAGATTTTATCTTTTGGCACGTACCTGTCAAAACCACAAAAGAAGCTGAAAAAGAATGGGAGTCAAATTTTGAAAGTAAAAAATTACTTGTGTTCCTTATGAGAAGATAAGGAGAAGAAAAGGGCATGTGTAACACTTAACATTCAGGGTCCTCAAATAATGAATGGTGCTATTAATAATATAGGACATAATTTTAAGGGTTAATACTCTCATGGTTGGGTATGTTCTTTACTGGTATAGCTGCCATGAAACTTGTGCAGTTTCCTTTTTAAAAGACAGAATGCATCGCTGTTGACTGATTTTACTCTGGATTTTTAGCAAACACAGGGCCAACATCATCAGCTCTTCCCTCACAAGTAGTAACTTTGCTTTGATTGGTACTGGTGTTCGAGGGTAGATAGGCTGGTGTGCTGCTTGGTCAAGGGAGGCTAGGATTTATGTGGGAGTTTGGAATTTGATGAGGATTTTTATTTTTATAACGAAATGTATTACGAAAAAAGAATTTAAGAAAAATCTTTGCCAAAACTGGGAATTGAGTCAATGTGGCCTTATCTTAGAATAAACAAATAACAGCCTTGTAAGGAGAGCCGGTTAGCCCTCATTGAAGGGAAATCTCTACAGTGGAATTATCATAGGAAATTTCAGGGATTATAAGAAGAAATCTTCAGACTGCTAAATTTAAAGTTGTTTTTTCTTGTGTTTTTTTTTTTTTTTAATCACACTACAATTGTGAAAGTTTACAATTTTTGCTTCTGAATTATTTCTTCTTATACCCCCATTTATATTTATTTCATTTTGAAAAGTTTTGAAATGGGCACGGTGCTGCCACTGTAACATGCAGTTGTTGCTGTTGTGGCTGGAAAGAGGCTGCAGTGATTCTGGTGGACATCGTGGATGTCGATTTCCAAACCTTGTCTTTTCCTCTCAAGTGTGGTGCAGCCTTTGAGTGAAATAGCAGCTGGCAGCAGAGGGGAGTGCTGGGGTCAAGTACTGGCTCTAGCTGAAGCACGATCATGATATTTGCCTTGTGTTGTAGTCTGTGTCATAGCATACTTGAAAATGCAGGGATTGAAAACGTATCTTCTGTTTCCAATTTCTGCATCTACTTTTGAGTTTCTGTAAATACAGCAGACCTGGAAATGAGGATCAACTCCCTCACAATCAAAGCTGTTTGATGGGTTGCGGTTGTGAAAGCAAAATTGGGGCTGGGAACAGGAGGGTGTTTATGTGATGTTCTGGTTTTGTCATTGCAAAATTATCACTGGAGGAGGAGGAGGGATGGATAGAGAAGCAGCACCGGGGCATTTGGGTGACACTGGGGACAGTGCTGCTTGCAACTGACTGGCAAGGTAGAGGGGTGGGCTGTCAGGAGGGAATGAGTTTATTTTCTATCTTTGCCTTTGCTGAAAGCAAAATAGTAAATTAAACTAGTAACAATTCACCAGGAAAGTAGCTTTGGAAAAGCAGAATTTGTACTCACACTGAGGAAACGTGCATACCTATGATGTTTTGCAGGGTTTGTAAAACCTTTCTGTTCCAAAACAGTTGTTAGGGAGGGTGAGTGTGTAACTTATACTTGAATCTACCTGCCACGTTTACATTTCTGATTATCTTTTGTAAATTGGTGCTATTTCTGTATTTAAAAAGCGGTATTTTTAATGTAAAGCTGCTTTCAGTTTGTATCTTTGCACTGCTAGTTTAATATAGATATTAATTTTATTGCTGCCTATAACTGTTGTGCTTCTCCTGCTCTGTAGCAATCTTTTTAGCTGTTTGCTTATAGCTTTACTCCAATCACAATGTTGGGATTATTATCTTTTAATCCTATCTCTTAGCAAAATATTAAACTTTTACAGAATAAAAGTGGAACTAAAAACAAGTCTGAGACTGTGATGTCAGTATGGAAGCATTCTTTAAAATAAATAACCATCCACCATGCATTCAAATTAGTGCTGTTGAAGCCTCAAGGACCAGTGCAACGTAAGCTGGCTAATAAAGTCCTGGAGCATGGCTCTGCCACTCAAGTTCTGCTCCTGTAATATGGGGCAGATGTTCTGGGTCTGACTGCCATCGTTGAGAAGCTGTAGTTGGTTGTCTAAATGTGTGCCTAGGGCCTGTCACCTTGGTGCCTCCTGGCATGAAAGGTTCAAGCCCTTGCCTATGTGTGGAAGTTTCCCAGAAGCGAGGCCCTGGCCTGGGTTGTGGGCAACTGTCCTTGGGAGCTATCAGCACCACAAGGGGCCTGTCCTGCTACCAGGGACCTCGGGGCTCCTTTAAAACCAGGGATCATTTCCTTATTGATTTCACCAAGTCCTGTGTTGCTTTTCCCCAGTAATTAAAGAGATGAGACTTAATGTCACTGAGACCCGGCTGCAAGATGCCTGTGAGTTACGACTGGCTGAGCTCCTCAGAAGTCATTTTTTAAAATGAAAACTCAGCAGCTCAATATCGTTTGGCTTATTTCTGACCTGTGACTCCACCAATATTAACTTTCTCCTTCCACTGACAAGAAAGATTATAAATTAATAAGATAAGATATGAGCTGAATGCTAACAGGCCCTCCTCCGGCCCCTTTTGTTAGGCCATGGCTGTAGCCTCCTTGGCAAAGTTCAGGGCTGTAGCTTCAAGTACTTCCCATCCACATCTGTGTGCCCGTTTGAAGTAAAAAATAATTAGAGGGGAACATTAAACGCCCTCTGGTTTAGTTCTCTCTGTTAAAAGGGAAAATTAAAAGCTGTAGCATTGTGGATGAAAGTCTTACTGCCCTGTGGCCTGAGCTGTGCAGCCAGGGCCAGCTGGGAGACCAAAATCAGCCCACAGTGCTGGAAGGTGTTACATGCTGCCAGCAAGTGAAGCTTTGATCTGGGGAAGGCATCAACCCCTGCCCCAGGGCCCAGCTGCCCCTTGTTTGAGTAATATGGAAGAGGCACCCAAGTGTCTTTGTGGAGTAGGAAAACCAGAGCAATAAAAACTACAGGAAAAATCTAACAAGATAGGTTTGGGGGAAAATTACAGAGGTTACCTGGGGGCTGATTGCCATCATTGGGTTAAGTCAGAGATCTTTTTGCGAGCACGTTTGCTGTGGCATTCAGGGGCAGAAAGCCAAAGGGAAGTCTGCAAAACAGCTGCACGATGAGCTCTTCCACTGCAGGGGCCAAGCATTGCACAGCATGGGACAAGCGAGGCACAAAGAGCAGAGCTTCACTCTGCTGGCTGTGATCCTCTGAGATCTCCGTGGTAAGAAGCATTAGTGTCCAGGTTCTTTCCAAGTTAATTGGCTGCACCAGCAAGACAACAAGAATTTCAGCTGTTTTTCAGGAGGTTTCCCCAAGGCTTCCTGGGTGATTAAATGAAACCTAATAGTGTCAGTCAGCACTAAGTCAAGCTGCAAAATCCTTGGGCCTTTCCCTGCTCCACTAGGGACACGCAGCAGTTCTGCTGCTGAGTGGGCAAAAACCTGCATTTCAAGATGCCGTGACGTCCAAGTCTGATAACACAGGATCTCCTAGGGAAAGGACAGCATGATCTGCCTCTGTCAGAGCTTGGAATTCCTCCATTTTCTGAATAAATAAAGCCCTCATTTTCACCCTGCAGGAGAACGTGAGCTGCCAGAGGTTCTGCCTTTCCCATATCTCTGTTTCAGTGTGACAGCAGTTTCATTTAATAAATGATATTGCAAATTTAAGTGGGAGGGGAGAATGAAACTTGTTTCATAATAAGATGAAAGAATGAAGTTTCTATTCCACAACAGTAAATTGTCCAAAAGGAAACAATTTACTTTCGCTAGCCAATTTGTTAATGCTGATAAAGTCCCTGTGTCTCACTGATAGCCAACAAATATGTGGCTTCCTAACCCACGCCCCTTTAAAATCTTGGTTAACTGGTAACAATTAGTTTGTGCTAAAAGCATCCTCCTGTACCTGAAATGCACAGGGAATTTAATGGACATAATGGAGAAGACACTGAAACTCTGGTCACAGCATGAAGTCAAGAGGGGATTGATGAGGCTAATTTTCCTCCATATGTAAATGTAACTTTCCTCCTGATTCTGGAAGTGCAACGTCACTGAGGCTTGTGACATTGCACCCACCTTGCATAGCCCTGAGGAGGGAGCTGCAAGGGATGGAGATAAACCAGGTGCCCCCATGGGCTACTGTCATTATCTAGCTGTGCTGAAACTGGAAGGTTTGGAAAATGTTGATGAACAACAGCTCTTCAGATACTTCAGGCTCCAGTGTCAAATGCTTCTTTTCCTGTCTTCCTTAGTATCAGCGTGATGCCAGTGGCTCCAATGCACTTGCTCTTGATTTGTGTTGGCTTGAAAGGAGAAAGATCTGTCTCCTGGTTCTGGGCTTACTTCTGCTTGTCCTGTACTGCATGACTTTGAGCAAATCAGTCTTTGACTTCTCTAAAACCACAACAATTACAATCAGTCAGGCCTATCACCTGGCCTCACAAGGCCTAACAAGTGTAGGTATTGTGCTGAAGGAAAGGGAAAGGGAGAGACATAGAGCTGAAGAGAGGAAGGGCAGCCCTACTGAGTAGGCTATTTCTTAAGAAATAGGTGAGCAAACACATTCCCCAATTTGAAAATAATGTAGGGCTTTTCAACTCAGCCATAGTTGGGTGTTCACATTTCACACTAGCCATGTAGTATGAGCCTAATGGTCTTAGGCTGACCTTCTCTTACTGTCTGACCGTTATGTGACATTGATTTTTAATTTAAGACTCCTGTTCATGTATCTTGAGGCTGAAATCACATAGATTGGAGCCCATTATGTCTACCAGACATTCACAAAAATGCTTCAAGATTCATTAGATAAAAGATTATTTTAAGAGGCCGAGGAAGAAAAAGCTTTTTCAGTCTTCCCAGCATATACAATTAAAGAGGAAAGAACATTTCAGATGCAATCAGTGAATACATTTTACTATAATCAGATAACTACACGGTGCCTTGCCAGAGTAACTAGGGCTGGGCTCCAGGAGTCTCTGCAGAGAATAAAAGGATTCACTCAGGCGCCAGCCTCCCTCCTCCCCCAGTTCTGAAGTCTCTCCAGACATTTCTTCAAGCTACTGCATGCTGCAAAGTCTTGCATGATCCTAATGAGTTGTTATCTCCTGGAGAAACCAGGAGACAGAAAGTACCAGCCTGTCAGCTCTTTTTTTGTAGCAAAGCCCTTGCCACTTGTTTTGCTAGGTAAACATGACCACAGCCTCCCTTTGCCTTTTGCAGCATGGGGAGAGTTTAATTAAGGAGAGCAAAACAAATCTCAGATGTCCACAAACGTTTTAAGTCTGTTAAAGCCCAGGAAATCTTGGTCTGGGTTATAATTCTGCATATAAGAAAGTTGTTTTTGCAGTTCTGTGCAAAATCAGTTCAGACTTCTATCCCTTTTTCAAGGAGGAATTCTTCATGGCAAAATTAAAAGGAAAAGCTGAGATGAAGTGAAAAGAAGCAGTTGTTCCTCAAGATATCTCTGCTAGGAAGCTCCACTGAATCATAGAGGTCCACTAAAATGCAATGTTGGAATCAGTCAGTGGGCAGCTGCTTAGCAGGAGTTCTTTAAGACCCCTATGGCAAAATAGAAAAGAATGAAAGAAATAAAGGAAGGAAGAAAGAAAGGAAGAAAGGAAGAATAGAACTACCTTAGGATTTTCAGAAAAAGGACTGAATGGATTAAGGTAGACAGGAAGGCTAGCCCAGCCCCCCTGATGGCACATTTGCAACTGCTGCAGCAGCACTTTCATGCAGGATACAAATCCCAGTTCTGTTACATTTTGAGGCAGCACTGAGGATGCTGGCATAGCTCTTGGCCACACAATCTCAAGTTCATCTGAGCAGAAGAGACATTTGGATCCATTCTCCAGAATCATTTTATAAGTTGTAGACAGCTTGAGCAGACTGGCCCAAGTCATGTTTTTCTGCTGCAACCTGCCCTCTGCCTTTGTCTCTGCAAATTCTGACTGTACCCAGCATCATTGCCTTTTCTCAGCACCATCTCCTGCCTCTAAAACCCTCTTCTGCCAGGGCAGGGGAAACAGAGTGCCTTTCTTTGAGGAAATCCTTTCCTAGAGGAGGTCCAAATCCCAATTTCTTCTGCCTTTGCTTCTGCTACCAGTAGCTCATAGCACCTTCTCCTCCCAGGTGCCTGATAACGTCATCATTCCCCCTTACTCAGAGCTGCTGGAAAATCTCTCTGACTCAACGCACTCACTTGCAGCCTTGGCTGCTGGTCCCCAGCTGGCACAGCACGCAGAGGCTCAGGGCCATCACAGGTTGTGCTTGCATCAGTGCATCACAGTATCCCTGACCCTTCTGGCACATCCTGTCATACCCAGCACAGCTGCCAATTTATCTGGGTCTGGTTTCAAGCTGCATCAAGAGCAGCTCCTTATCCTCTTCCAGGAGGCACATGGGATTCACTCCCCCTTCGTGCCCCATTTTTCTGAGCTCAGTTGCCCATGGGGTGTTTGTAGCAGCATATTTGTGAAGGAAGTAGAAGCTACTCTGAGGGAAGGACATAAATGTGGATTCTGGCTTCTTCTTGCAGTGGTGTGCATTTTGCACCCAGCCAGGGCCATCCCTGCTACTCACTGAAATGCTTACTCAACAATGTGGGATTCTGTTTGTAGCTCAAAATATTTATAGATTAAATGAAATGGAGAGGAGACTACTACTGACTGTTTTGTTTCTGTTGCAGCTTTAAGTGATGGATACTGTGATTCTGTGATATTGGACAGTATGCAAACATCTGTGTTACTGGTTTGTGGTACCTGGGAGAGTGGTATAGGTCTATGTTTTGATAGGAGTGCCTCCATAATGCACGGTCCCTGATTACCACAACAGGCTCATTTGGGTTAAGTGATGCCTGCAGGAGTCGGACGTCAAAACAAAAGGTAGTGCAAAGCCTTATTCCATTCACATCACAGAACATAAATCACACAAACACACACACAAGAACAACCTGCACACAAGTCTCTGCCTTGTGTCACCGTGTTTCTGCTTTGTAATATCATCTGTGACACCTGGCTCCCTGTGAATTTTTGTGATGTTATGGGTTCCCTCATTATGATAAGCCTATTATGTCCTTTTCATGGTTCCTCTGACCTCTATTCTCTCCTTGGTCAGCTTCCCTTAGTGTAACTTAGTGCCCACCTTGCCCCAGGTTTCCTGCCACGACCACCTCTCCAAGGTGGTGAGAGGTGAGAGGCAGCTCACTCCGTGTTTTCCCCTGGGGCCAGAAATTCAGTAGTGGGCTCAAAACTTATGGGGAATGAACTGACCAGCAGGAAAGCAGGACTCACAACAATAAATCTTGACTTGTTGAAATGAAACACAAGGCTAAAGCCCAGAGTTTGGGGCTATTTCAGATGATGACTCTCAGAATTACCCATTAACTCTTCAGTTTTAACTTGGGTGGAGCTGCATTCAGACATTTCTCAGAACTGGACCAAGGAGAGAATCTCATCATTATCAGACCTAGGTGAGTCCCAGCAGCTTGTGTCAGGGAGCAGAGAGCTTCCTGCTGCACAGGGAGCCAAGTGTGAGCACAAGGCCCTCAGAGGCAGGACCTTCTGCAACAAGGACCTGGAGGGGCAAGCCAGGGTCAGGACTGGGCCCAGGGGTCAGGCGCAGCCACTGATCACCTAGCACAGTGACAAGCAAGGCCCGAGGCCAAGCCAGGTCAAAATCAGAGGAATGAGCCCTGGGGCAGTCCTGGCTGCTGCCCTGTTGTGATGTAGACCAGCTGGGGCCAGAGGTAAAGTCTCAGCTGGAAAGCAGCTTCCAAGGGATAGGAAGGGCAGGCCCCTGCTTTTAGCTTTCTTCTTGCTTTTATCAGCAAATAGCTGGCCTGGGAGTCATGCAGCTGAGCTCCTCAGCTTAGCCAGCAAAACGCCTACAGGGCAGGACAGCTTGATTTACTAAAGAGAAAGGGACAAACTTTAATATGCTCTTCAAGTTTAGGCAATGAATAGAAAAGCTAAAATCAACTCTCTGCAATGCTACCTCCACACAGATGCTGAAACTCAATCACATTTTCCAAAGGAAATTGGCTTCTGTTGTGCCAGAGTAGATTCCAAGATACAGAGGAAGGTTAAAGAGATTGTTTAATCCAATTGTGTGATAATAAGACAAAGTGATTAATTACACCTCCATAATGAAAAAGAGATTGTGTACAGGCCTGAATCAGCTTTAACATATCACCTTGTAAGCTGACTGCGTGTTCACGTATGGCTTCTGGCATTTCTGCACTCTAATTACTAGTGTTCCTGTGTTACACCAAAGGGTAAAGCCTGTAATTACGAAGGAGAAAGACCATTCTTGTCTTGACTTGGTCCTCTCCTTGGCCAAGGAGAGCCTGGCTGAGATTAGCTAAAACCAGATGGGAGTAAAAAGAATATTCTCCTTTCAGTCGTCCTTCACACAGTGGATATTAGGATCAGTGACAAGCAGCATAGTGAGCTGCATTAAACACCTTTCCAACCAGAGATGTGCCGTTACACAAGCAGCGCCAATGCTGCAACAGTCACTAGCATTCACTGAATGGCAGCCCACAGAAGGCCTTGTGTGCAAGGAGAATTTTTTCAAGTCACATCTGGCTAAAGCTTCTTTCTATCAAACAGATTCAGAATGTAGCTAGCATTTACTAGAACTGGTGGAAGTTTGCGTGTGACTTCCATCAGCACGACACCAAAGAAGTAGTAGAATTGCCATACCAAAAGTGTGAATACCTGTCCTACTGCAGCTGAAGATACTCAAGATCTGTTCAGTTGGGGCTTATTTTTAATCCATTCTAAGCTGTTTCCTGTCTTCTCACCAGCAATGTTGTTTGTTTACAGCAGCTGGAAAATGTATATGAGAGAAAAAAATGACATTGAAAACACTTTGGAGGACAAGATGCTGATGTTGTGGAGGAGAATAATGAAAGAAATTTAAAAGTCTCTGCAGTAACAAGGGCCAGCCAGGAATTCAACTGCAGCTGAACCAAAAAAGAAGCCGTTAAAATACATGGAAATATGAAGCAACTTTAAAATGATCACGGGTTTGGAAACAATTATGCAAAGAATGAGCAATATCAGCAAATCCAAGTAGTCCATTACTGCATATTGCACTATGATGTTCCTTCATGACAGCCCCCTGAAACCATTCACCTGGTCTTCTACAGGATTGTAATAGCTGGTACAACTTTGTCATTCATCAAGCATTGTACAACAGCTGGTGTCTGTGCTCTCTCTGCCTGTTTATATTAACTGAGTTTGAAACCCCTCTTGACCAACATCCTGGATTTCCAAGACAGCTCATCGTATGAACTATAGAATCATAGAACATCCTGAGTTGGAAGGGGCCCTCAAGGGTCATCATGTCTAATTCCTGTCTCAGCACAGAACCACCCAAAAATCAAGTGAGGGGTAAAGAATCTTGTCTCCTGGGTGTTACATTCACACCCTTGGAGATGAGGATTACAAGGAGCACAGAACTATATTACTGTTACAGGGACAATCCCTGCTTTCTTGTACAGCATTGGCATTTAGGAATTAACAATACTAAAAAGTAGGAAATGCAGAGTAACTCACCAATGAGGGTGAGTTACGCTCATTGCAGCAATTCTTGAAAAAAGCAGTAGAAAATTTGTCTGAAATTTGGAGACATTTTCAGTCGTGTCCCCCATGGTAAACAAAGAACTGTCCTACCTAGTACTTTCTCCAGAAAAGCATTATTTTTAAAGGATCCAATGAATCTGTGTCAGTCTGCTCTCTGAAGCTTTTCTACCACATTTTAATTGAGTCTTCGTTACAGTATGGTGGAGCTTCCACAGATAAAGGGCAAGAATCTTTCTTTTCTTTTCTTTTTTTTTGCTTTTTTTTTCTCTTTTATTACAATGTCACCAATTTTACTGGAATTTCGAAATTCAACTTTTGCTAGTTTGGATGAACTCATGAGCTCTGTCAGCAGAAATTCATTGATCAATCACATTTGTGAATTCTGTTTGAGGAGTTTGGTTTCTATTTGTGCTTGCTCTTAACACATTGAGTTACAGTATGAGTCAGATATCTGTGTATATCTGTATGCGTTACAGTGGAGGTCGTTTTTAATCTCTTCATTTAATAGGTTCACTGTTCAGCCTTACCGCAATCACTTCCTATTTTATGAGTCTTTTTCTCAACAGTACGATTTTGGTTTGCTGTAAAGGGACACATTTTTCAGTGAATATCCTGTTGTGTAATGATGCAATTCCAAGAGATTTTAGGGATGACTGAGTCACTCATATGGACATCCATCACACCATATGCAGAGGAAAAAAGTCCCACTTGAGACCTGGATTAAATCTCACTTAAGAGACATCAGTATATGTATTATGACATAATACAAGAAGATATAATTTGTTACACGTAGCACAAAGCTATAAAATGAGCTTTCTTTGACCTTTGCTTTTTGAGGCCTTCAATTCTGTGAGGCTATCACTCACATCACTGAGGGCGTTCAAGTATCTGTGAGTGCTTAAGTCGCTTACTTAGTTACATCAGGAATCAATCAGGTACAGCTCCTCTAAGTGAGCTAAAAAGGATTTGACTTTGTACTTCTGGAGAAAAAGTAGAATGAAAGAGGAGAAAAGGAGTGACTTCTATAAGCAGATTCAGAACAATGGATCTATCTGAATACACTGAGAAAATTAATGCCTAAGAAAAACATCTTGGTAACATACCAGTTAAGCCAAGGTTTCTCATTTCAAGATTTTTGTAATGCCTGCAGCAAGGTTTTATCTCATTGTATTTTTTTCACTTCCTTTATCACAGTGAAATTTTGTCCTATCAATGGTTTGTTTCTGGAGCCAAGTATAATTCGAGGTATCTATATGTTCATACCCTCTGAATATAACTATCAGAATGCACACCTGGAATGGGAGCCATACACATAGAAAATATTTCAGTTGATATGAAACTAAGCAGCATATCTGCTTAACAACAAATTGCTGTGAACATATCGCTGCCATGCCCAAAGCCTTATCTACTGTGGCCAGGAAAATCACATTGGTATCCATACCAAACACACTGTACTGAAGAACTGAGAAAAGTGCTAAATTGACTTTCTAGCTAAAACAGACAGGCAAATTCCGCTGCTTTATAAAACTACTATTTGACTACATAGGGGTTGATATTTCATAGAGGAAGAGAAGTATGTGGAGGTAGAAATGGTATGGTCTCCAGCAGCACAGCTAGTAGTGTTCCCCATCGTCCATTCAGACGTGACAGACTATTCTGTCACAGTTCTTAGTGCACTTCCAGTTGGTTCAGATTCCAAACATCTCCTACAGATGAGACATTAAAAAAGGTTTATTTTCACTATAAAAGACACCAAAGAGCCTCTGTAATGGGAATCTCAGCAGACCGACAAGGGGAAGCTACCTTCAGTCAAGAATTACTGACTTATTCAAGTTCTGCAAAGCTTCTCCATATGAATATCTTGCTGATTTGTAACTAAATACCAATTGCAAGGCTGAACACAAAACTTTTCTTGCTCAATTTCAGCCATCCGCTCAGTTTTGTACCACGAAAAAAACCCACAACA
Organism: Tympanuchus pallidicinctus; assembly: GCF_026119805.1. Classification (NCBI taxonomy): domain Eukaryota; kingdom Metazoa; phylum Chordata; class Aves; order Galliformes; family Phasianidae; genus Tympanuchus; species Tympanuchus pallidicinctus. The sequence continues at coordinate 25,945,767 of NW_026294802.1, forward strand.
ATTCTCACCAGGTGACGTCTGCTTGATGTTAGCCTTCAATACCAAAATCTGTCATGTTGCACTCTAAGGCCCAAACATGCTTATGACTCACATCTCCTTTAAACAAAATGTTTTTATTTACATGTGAAAGCTGTGTTGAAGGACCCTGCAAAAAGTCACTGCATTGGCCTGGGCTTCTGGAAATTGTCACCATTGTTCTGTGCAGCGTCTGCTCCCAGAAACACAGCACTGCTGCCATTAGCTCAGCTGCAAGAATGAAACGGGCCTCTGGGTCCAGCCAACCTGCTGGTGCCTGTCCTTCCTTTCCCCCATTATAGATACACATATCTCTTCAGGCTTTAGTCTATGATGTGCTGTATCACCTGAGTACTGGACATTTATTTTACTGGATGGGGTGAACTCTGCTGCTGCTTTGTGAAAGGCTAATAGCTACTAACCTGATTCAGTCTTTGGTATCAGACGCTGTCACAGGTACTGCTGTCTCAAGGATAGTGCCAGTCTCTGCCGTGCAAGACCCCAGCATTACAGAGCGACTGAGCAATCCCGGCTTGCTATCCAAGAAGCCATATCTATGCATGATAAAAGCACAGTGTTTTTTCCAGTATCTGGGTGATCAGCTTAAATAACACACATGATGCTGTCTTGGCATTTTGTTCAGATTTCCTTACATTTATTTTAGTTCTACATAAATAGTAGTTTTCCAAGCAGTCATAAATTGTCTGAGAGTGGGAATATCTTGACAGCAGGGGAACACACGCAATCATTTCTCTTTGTTCTCTCAGTTTCCATCTTGGAGAGAAATATGCTATTCCTCATGTTTTCTGTAGCATTTAAAAATCCCTTTTTATGTTTTTATAAAGTTTTAGCTTTCGGGAATTTCAAGTGAGCATATTCCTTAATAGCTGCTGACATTTTTTTCCACAAAGCTTCAGCCTCCACGTGGCAGCCTAAATAGTGTCAGTGAGGGGAATATCATGCTTAAAAACTGCAGTTCCTGTAGCATCGTTCCATGAATATGCCTAGCTGACATCTGCTGAACCTGTAAATCACTGCTGGAAGCAAAACCGTCCGCTTGGTTATTGGCACAGAAAGAATGGGTGGTGTGAGTGAGAAAATGAACATCTTGCAAAGAGGACATAAAAAGTCCAACTTTTCCTCCTCTGTTAGAAACAGACGTCATGTTAAAAGGAATGAATAAAACATAGTGAACAGTGAATGAATGCTATTGATGTATGTAAGAATATAAACAAGCATTTATAACACAGATGCTGGTGGTTTGGGGAACTTTGGTATTTCCTGCTTTTGGTCACTTATCAGTAGCATATAAATCTGTCATCCAATATTGGATTTTATTAAATCTGTACTAACTAAATCTGTGCTGGTTGGACAAACTGTCCTTTCCTGGGCAATACCATGTGCTCTTCACAAAAATAAACGCACAACTCTGGCCCCCTTTAGTTAACTGCACTTACTGCTTGTATAAAAGTCATCCTGGGACCTTGTACAGACACATGTCTAAAAACACATTTCCTGACCTGAAAGTGTAATTCACGTTACCGTGTACTCACAGGATTACCAGTGATATTCTGCAGTTAAAAAGATTGTGCTGGCACAGACATGCTCAATTCCAATTACTAGACCAGCTGTAAATTATCACAGACAGTGCTTATGGGACAGCGAGTGATTTAATATAGCAAGAAGCAATAAGTCAAAATAATAAAAAAGCAGGCACATAACTCTACCTTCTTTGAAACTGATTGAAATTTAGTTTTACAGAAACTTTGCTTTTAGAGGGGAGATTTGGATTGCAAGTATCACTGCAAAAATATTCTTAATTCAACCAGCCTGGATTTGATGAGCATAAAACCTGACCACTCACTGAAGTTCCTAAGAGTTCCCAGTCCACGTGAACACATGCACTGAGGAGACTTCAGAAAGATTGCAATAATTGTAAATCTGCCAGTAGGTTGTTGCAAAAAGATCAGTTTATTCTAATCTGTTTTTCAGTCGTAACGGTACTGCCTCAATAGTGTTGTCTGGATGACAAATGCATGTTTCTGTACATGAGACATTTTTATTTTTACAAACTTAACTCTATTTGATTTTAACTTACTGGACTTATAAAGACTATTTGGGTGATAATGAGGACATGTTTTGAAAGCTATTTTGCTTTAAAGTTTAAATTATTCTCTTACCCTCTCTTGTGCTTATGGTCATTAATTTTACCTAAGCATGCACAAATGTTTGTTTTCTTAATTACATACAGAGACTAACCACAAAGCTCTTAAAGGATGGAGCGGGATGTCACAGCCCAACAGCCCAAAGAAGAGAACCATAGGTAGGGTGTGAATTAGTGGTACAGATAGGGAACATAAAATCTGGAGTCAAAGCACAAACACTTTTGTAGTATCAAGTAGTTACTGAGGAGTATAAATCCTACTTGCCAGACTCCCTTATTTCTTGCCCTTTGGTCATGGTACATCTTTAGATCACTAAATGTAAGACAAATGTAGCTGTGTCACCATGCAGCAAACACCATGTGAGCTCCAGAGAGCCCTTCAGGGAAGGTTACTGCTGAACATCTGAGTGGAGAAAACATTTGTCTCTGACTCACTGGGCTTGATGAAAAAAATATATATATTTGAAGAAGGTTTGTATGATAAAATCACACTTTAATTATGGTCCTAATTAAAGGAGGAATAAGAGGAGAGCTGGTGAGTTCCTTCCCATGAACTGGGTATCTCCAGTGTCCCACGGCACAAGGAGCTTCCTCCCAGGGGCCTCCTTCTGTCTTGGTGGGCCATGATGATGCCTTGGACACCTGCACTCCATAGCTCCCTTTCTCCAGCCCATCACAGTGCCAGTCTGAGGGTGGATTTTCATGTGCTGATGTGGAGTGCACCCCAGCCAGTGGCCTTGATCAATGACACCCCGATAAATTGTGCTCTGATAAGAGTCATGGCTCTGAATGTTCTGAAGGTGTGGCTCAGAGCTCTCTCCTCTAAGCGATAATTTAGAGATCTGCAGTGTCATTTAGTGCTGAATTCATGAGGCCTAGGAAAAAGCAATAGCCCGGAAAATTAGCTGAGTGTAGGGCTCATTGCTTCTGATATTCCTCAGACAAATGACCTTCACTAAAATATGATTCATTAAGAGAAAAAAGAAAAAAAAAGGCATGTAAACCTTCTACTGTATTTAAAACAAACAAACACAATTTCAGTCTAACATGATCTTGCAGAAGAGGGGACTTATTTTTGATTGTGAAATGAACACAATCAAACACCACTTCTGGGTAGATTTACAGTTATCTGGATGATCCGTCTGCGTATTCCCGTATCTTAACTCATCTCAGTTTCCTTTAAGCACAACTTCCAGTCTTTAGTTTGAGCAAACTACGACATGCTCATAATGAATTTCAGCCTCAAAGGCACATTTCAATAATCTCAACTCATGTCTAGTAGGTTTTTCCATCCCTTGAGAATATATGTGAGCTCAGTTACTCCTGAACATAAAGTATTTGTCTTTCTGTGAATTTCTAGTCTATGTTATGTTAGCAACTGAACTTTCCATCAGCAACAAAACCATAATAAATGTCCAGCTTCCAAGGGACAAAAGAAAAGTCAGAGTAGAGTCTGCTTAGCTTCCTTTGCCTATGAACTAATGAACAGAGACCATAAATGACTGTCTGTGAGATCTAGTTATCTATCTCTGTGAAAGGAACATACACTGCAGGAGAAAATGAGATTGCAGGCAAGTGGGAAGCTGGAGGATTAATGACTGCAGGAAAGAAAACTCATTTAGAAGCCTAACATGATCATTATGTAACTAAGCTTTGTTCATGACCATTCAGATAATAAAGTGGTATAAACTGAGTCTCAACTAATGAACTGCTTGGAGTGCTTTAGAAAGTAATATTTGTTTATACAAACTCTGACCAAACCCAAATCAAGATGACTGTTATTATTTATATATTATTTTTAAACGTGTTCTGTACACACCAAGAGCGCTTTCCTTTCCAGGAAATCCAGGTCTTAGCGTTAGAAAGACTAATGGATGTGAATTTTTCCTCAGAGAGTCACCTGCAGCAGCATGGAACCTGTAAGAGTACTGGCTCAGCTAATTTAGAACAGGGATGCACAAATGCATTTGCTCTCTCATTGCACCTCACAAAACTACAGAGAAGAATCCTTAGGTAACACAAATGACTAGCCAGGGCCATCAGTTGCCAAACCTCCACAGTGCAGCTGTGTCATGGCTACTCATGAGGACCATAACAGGAGTGAAAATGCTGTGTGGTGGGAAGAAGAGCTGGGGCTTCTTTCTTGCTTAGAGATTTTGCCTTGAAAGGATGTATTTGAATTCTTTTCTGTCTCTTATCTGTTTCCACACATTTCTTCCAACATAACTGGACTGTCGTGGCAGCAGCAGCTTGACTCAAGTCTTAAGCAGTGTGAATGACTGTCAGCTTGAAGAAGTCTTTGCATGTTAAGGAAAGTAATCACAAGCAGCCTACTGACTGCTCTTCCAAAATCAAATATCTTTTAACACCTAGCAAAACTCACATTTTGGGCAGCGTTATTCCCCACCTACTTAGGGAATCTGCTCGCTCCTCTGACCCTATGAGTGAGTGCTTGTTAGACTGTCTATCTTCTGCTAGATGGCAGCAAAACCAAAAGACCTGTCTCTTCAGAGTTGGTCTTGCAACCAACAAATGATTTTCCTTGTTTTTCTTTCCAGTAATTCATCCTGGTGAAGGCAAGTAGCCACATCCAGTTCTTAGCCCATTTCATGCCATGCTAGACACCTAGCAGTTGTTCCCCATGTTCATGCTGAAAATTATCTTGACAAACTTAAGTATAAAAAGCAAAACAGAAGAACATAGTGAAATGGAGTCACAGACAAATTAGAGTAGGGACTGTACATCAAGATATAAATTAAAGCAATGTTGAACAACTCTAAGTGTTAGGACAACTTCTGCCTATTTTGATGGTCCTGACATGGAAAGGCAAGAAAGGCCAAAAAAAAAAAAAAAAAACAACCAAAAAACCAACAAAACAAACAAACAGAAGCTACCAATCAGCTTGGGACAAAGTCTGATTTTATTTCCCTTGGTGGAAATCTGAGATTCAACAGTATGTAGGATTTCCATGAGCATTTACACTTTTTCCATTACTCAAGACTTCAGTTGCTTCACTGTGCTTGAGAGATCTCCTCTAGGATACAGCATAAGAAACAGAGGTACATCAGTACATCAGTGGGGTATATTAGTCTGGAAGCACAGAATAAAACCCAAACCAACAGCAGCTTTCAATGTCTTCCAGAGCTTAGACGTAAAATAAACTCATGTAATTCTTTTTTATGCCATTTTAATGGTGCTCTCAGGTATAAACAGGATTCTGCAGTTTGTCTTAGAAATGATGAATTTCCAATTATATGAATCAATCATAACTGAAAAAAAATCACCCTGTAGCCTCTTGGAGTGACAAATACTAGTCCATGCAAAAATTGTTTATCTCAGTGTAAAATTTTTGTAAAAAATGAATGTAAATTATTTCTTAATTGCCATAAAAAATTAGGCACTCACAGACAGCAAACAGCCAGCAATCACGTAGACTTATAAAGAAATTTAGAAGTGAATAGCAGCATGTATAAAGATTGATGTGAACAATGCATTTATTTGTGAAATGGCTACTGCTGTCCCTGATGGGTGAGCAGGATGTGAAGGATACGATGCCCTCTTAACATCATGAAGTTCAGAGTCATTAAAGTAGTAGCAGTATTTATGGCTTCAAAACACATCGTAAACATTGGCTACTGCATCCTCATGACATCCCTATGAGGAAGACACTATAAATGCGGATACGTACAAAGAGATGCAGTAATCTAAACAAGGTCACAAGTACAGTCAATATTAATAGGAATTAGTACACAGTGTTCATTAGTTTCTTAAATATTTAATGAAAAATATATTGCACACCATTCTCACCCAAACAGTTCCACAGCTGTGACAAATGCTTTGTCTAGAAACAAAATGACCTTGTGCAGAATCATCTACTCTACCTCTTGTCAAGTGTGGCAGTCTGCTTGGTTTGATTTCCATAGCATATAAATCTGCAGAGAAATTATAGTACAGTACTATTACCTACACTGTCTTCCACAACTTGACTGATAATTATTAAGTACTTTATATGGTAAATAACAGAATTACTTGAGAAAACCTGCTCTCAAATATCTGTCTGCTTATTCATGTGACATAGCTAACCATCCTAATGCTCTAACTGAACAAGTTGGTAAAATCATTAAAGTTATATGCATGTTCTTCAAATTCATGATTGGAATCAGCTCCACTGTAACAGGGTGATAAATTCACTGGGCCAAATTCATGGGAAGACTTGATACTAAGGACAAATAGAATGTGCCAGTCAAAGAGATCACTGCTGTCACCTTGCTGCCAACCACTGGTCACCACTCTCCTCTGTTTATTTCCTCAGTCACTTCTGTTCGTTCAAACAATCCTAGTTGTAGGTATTAACTCATCTCACTTGGACTGATACAAGGAAGAAAGGGCTACAAGGAGTAGCCCAACTAACAGATCTGAGCAAAAAGAGAAACTTATGGTGGCCCAGCAGGAAGAAAAAGAAATTGAGAGAGATTGCAGGCATGGTCTCTGAATAGTCTTCCACTACTGTGTAGTCCTGGATGTACATAGATTAAGAGACAAGTGGCTGGAATGCATTCTTGCAGAAAGAGGTCTGGGGATTTTGACTAATAGTCAACTCCATGTGAAGTCCTTAGCAGCCAAGCAGTCCAATAGTGTCAAGCAGTTGTTACTTGCATGCTGAGGCAACACATCAATGCCTCTTACACCGTCAGTCATCAGGCACAGGGGATGCTTCACAGAATCACAGTATCACAGTATCACAGAATCACAGAATGGCCCGGGTTGGATGGGACCTCAAGGTACATGAATCTCCAATCCCCCTCCGCCACAGGCAGGGCCACCAACCTCCCCATTTAACGTTGGACCAGGCTGCCCAGGGCTCCATCCAACCTGGCCTTGAACACCTCCAGGGATGGGGCATCCACAGCCTCTCTGGGCAGGCTGTTCCAGCACCTCACAACTCTTACAGTAAAGAACTTCCCCCTGACATCCAACCTAAATCTTCTCTCCCTCAACTTGAAACCATTTCCCCTTGTCCTGCTGTTATCTACCCTTTCAAAGAGTTGATTCCCCTCCTGTTTGCAGGCTCCCTTTAGGTACTGAAAGGCTGCAGTGACCCTGCAATCACCCCGCAGCCTTTTCTCCAGGCTGAACAAGCCCAGCTCCCTCAGCCTGTCTTCATACGGGAGGTGCTCCAGTCCCCTGATCATCTTCATGGCCCTTCTCTGGACCCTCTCCAATAGCTCTCTGTCTTTCTTGTACTGGGGGCTCCAGACCTGGACACAATACTCCAGATGGGGCCTCACAAGAGCAGAGTAGAGGGGGAGTTCAGTCCCACTACTACTTCAGCTCCATTATAGCATCAATCCCACTATACCTATAATCCCACATCTGATGTACAAAAGAGAAAGCAAGAAATGCTACACGGGTTGGCATGTCAGAACACTGCAGTCATGACCATCACTCCCATCTTCCAATTATTTCATCTTAAATCTAAATCCATCTCCTCAGAACTTTTTACTCCAGCTTCAATCCCTCGACGATTACAGATTAGGAAGAAGACAACAGCAATCTAGAGCTGACATGTGGGAGTTTAACCCACACCTCTTCTCTGATCTGCAGACTTACAGCACTGCTCGGCTTTTATTTCCATCATTCAGCATTTCCATGATTACTGACATTATTTGATTTTCTTATCTCACTTTTGCTGCATCCTAAGCTGCAGCCTATTTTCCTCCAACTGTAGTTTAGGTATACATTCTCAAAGGGAGAAATGAGTTTGAACATTGGTAAAATAGTACAGAGCCATCTTCTAAAGAGAGCCATCTATATAACCACTGGAAACATCTGTAAATCATTAACATAGTTATAATAATTCTTTTCTCTTTTATCCTCCCAAGCTACATTCCAACCTGTTCATTTTTTTGTGTGTTCATCTAATTGTAACAGAAATAAAACTGGCAAATTGATGCCTTTTCATAGTAAAGCAACATGAGCTCATTTCTTACTAGACCAGACATCCTTTCCTTCCATTAACTTCTGCATGTTCTGCCTCAGGTGTATGATTAATAAAGGGCCAAGGTTGGATCCGTTTATTTATCCAAAATAATCCTATTAAGAACAGTGGGAAGTCCAGCTGCTGGTAAGGAAAATAATCCACCTGTTGAAATGTTTGGACCAAGTAAGAGAAAATGTGTTCCATCTGGTTTTTCCATATTCTTAAGTCAAAATGACTAGCTATGCAGGAAAATACATTTCTGGTGTGCTTTAATATTGTTATAGAACAGTTAGAGACCATTTTCAGACAGAGAGAAAAAAATCTGGAAATGAGTACAATTCCAGCTGCTGAGTTTGTAACAGCAGGGCACAGAGTTTTGGTTTGAGAGAACCAGCACTGAGCCACCACCACTATCCTACATTTGGAAAAATGGAGTTCTGTTTTTTAGTGCCATTTTAAGTACTTCCATTATTATAGATATCAGCAGCATGGCAGATTGCATCTCCTAAACGTGATTAATTATATTTAATAGTGTTTAATCTCAAACATTACACTCTGGAAATGAAGAAACTGCCTACAGAACTGCCAGACCTGGGGAAGGGAGAGCAAGGTGAAACCAAGAAATATTTGTAATTCTGGAATTGCTGCAGGATGGGGTCAGTCCCAAACTGATCCGCGGATTTTTGTCCAGATTCTGATTGGTTCCATAATCTACAATATTTTTTCCAATATATGCATTTCTACTAAGAAAAAATAAGATAATAAAGGGAAGGGGAAATGCCAGACCAAGAAAAATAGGCAATTGCCAACCATGCATCCGAACAACTGAAGCACTACAGATCCTATTACTGTTTTCAGCAACTGGGATTAGAAATGTCACAGAATACCCTCCTGCCATCCTTTTACTGACAACACTCTCCACAGCAGAGTCTCCAGATTAGGCCCATAGCTCTAGTTTCAAGGAGACTTCTTTTAAGACCCAATCTTGACAAGTAAATTTCAAAGTCCTTATCATCTTGGATAGGCCCTTTGGCACCGTAAGTATCCTGGATCAACATCATTGTCTAATGGATAAGGAGGAGAAGAAAACCTGTTTCTTTTTAAATTCTGGTTTATTGCAGCCTAAGGTCCCATAAGTTTCCAAATCACATTTTGGAAACTGCTTGAACAGCTGGCATCATAATAGCAGTTTTGTGTTACATCTTTCTGGATTCTTTCTATTTCTCAAGCTGATAGCCTCTGAGCTATTCACCTGCTCCACCTTTCCAACAGCTATAAAGTGACTATATACCTTCCCCCACAGAATACTGCCTGCTAAAACTGTTAGCAGATAGTGACAAGGAGGAACTGATCCTCCACTATCCCACAGATGCCCTAGTTATGCCCACATCTCCTGGGGGATTGAAGAGGCTGGGAATGCACAGAGGTCCTGGACCCACTTTCATGCAATGTGGTGTGATGGTGTCACACAATGTGTGGGTCACAAAGAGCATCAGATGGAGTGTGGGTGCCAACTCAAATGGAGTGTTGATGCCTTCCAGGTCCTGCCACATCCCCTGGGACAGACCTGATCTCCAGACAGGCTGCAGGCCACCATTCGGGCTCAGTGCAAATGCAGCTATCACCCCTCCAATTAATATTATCTGGCATCTCGTGTCCAGAAAACAAGTGTAAGAACCCTGTCTTGAAATACTGCTGAGTGCCACTACATGAGCACACTGCTTACTTTCAATGAAACACTCAAAGTGGCCTACGATAAGCTCCCACAAAGCAGTGCAGAACAAAAGCTCCCAGCCACTCCTGCTCACCTCCACAGATGTTTCCTTCCTTCCACATGGATGTTCTTGGGAAGAGAATCCATGCTCTGTTCTTCTTCAGGGAAACAAGATAGCTATCTATTTATAAAAATGGATAAACACACTTCAAAGTCATGCAGAAACTCTCGACTCTACAATCCGTGTTGTTGCTGTAACCCTATGAAGCAGCATCTGGCTCAGCCCTGCACTAGCTGCTAGGAGCAGAACTACTCAGGGTTTCTTGTGTTGTATGGTTAAAAGGTGGGATGCTGCTGCAGGGAGCCCTACCTGGGGAAATACTGCCTTGCTGAGCTCCCCACAACCTTGCTAGCTACCCCAGTGTATAGAGAGTCCATGCTCTGCACAACAGCTCTTTTGAGTGCTGGAACAATTGCCTACTTATGTACAAATTGTTTCTGTTTACATAAATTAAAAATTGTTTTTGTTTGTATGCCTGTTTAACAATGTCCATCTTAAAGATGATTTCCTGGGAGCTGGAACCCACCTCCCTCTGTGGCCAGGCTTACATAGCAGTACCAGGCATCACTGATCAGTGTGATGCCTGGAGTCCCTCAGGGAGCTTGGGTACCTCAGGGACACGCAGAAAGTTTGGGAGTCTTATCCTTTGCAAAATGAAATCAATACAAACTCTGGAAAGGTAAAAAATGAGTTAAACCAGTGAAGCACTTGTTTTTTTCTACTTCTATAAAATGAAGTTTGTGTTTACACAAATGGATGGCATGTCCAGTAGGCAGACAATGAGAGGAAGAAGGCTTTCCTACACTTAAAGATACTTTTATACAGGAATGCAGTATACACTCTGAAAAGAAGGAAACTAACACTCAGCATGTGCTTTCAACTTCAAACAAGTGGGTAACTGTGTGAAACAAAAGCTGAATGTGTATTTTGATGTCTGAACAGGAAAACCAACATCTTTCATGGCTACAAACACCTTCATTTCGTAGGAACAACTCTTGAGTCTTGGGCTGTATCTTCCAGGCTTACAGCAGGAAAGAGGACTTCCAGCATGCAGGCAACCTTTTGCACCTCAGGAATCACAGCATGGTCCATTCCTGGCCAAGGGAAGACGGACAACAGAGAAAGATGGGCACTTTCTGGAGGTATGTGAAGCAAGCTGAAAAACAACTGCAACCTGGAAGCAGCTGTACTGGTTAGGCTCTTTGGTACCTTGTTTAAGTGTCTGACATGAAGAGGCAGGAATCCAGGCCATAGCTCTGAAAAACCTGTCTTGGTGTCACCGCCGAAACTTGTCTTTGTGATGCCCCTTTCTATTTCCACCCATAAGCTGCCAATAGACATTTGCTTAAAGCACAGAACTAGCATGTCCAGAAGAAGAAGAAATAAATTCTAAGAAATAACTGCTGAGAAATAATATGATTGAAACAGACTTTCTCAAACGCTGCAGCTAGATCCCAGATAGGTGCCTACTACAGAAATATATAACAGGAGGTAATCCAAAAATGCCATGGAGAGGCTAAATACTACCCACAACAGTAACTAACTTACAGTGGCATTTATATACGAAGTGATGCATTGAAGGAAGCCATACCTCTTCTGCAAGAGCTCAGCTGATGGCATCTTTAGACTCAGGAAACTCAGGGAATCAGAGAACCATCAGCTAATGCTTACCTCCCTCTCTAGCGGGATGGTATCTTCCAGGGAGAATGGAAGCAGGCATAGGTGAAAAAGAGAGGTGGGAAGATGGGAACACCAATGAATTGTTTTCAGACCTCAGTGGACAGGCCTCTTCCACCTAGATTTATGTTCCCAATTCTCAACCAGACAACCACAGAGTCAGAGTTGTATATTCTGTTCTGTACCTGCATAAGGAAGCTCACGGAAATCACGGATGTATGCTTGCTATGAATGTACAAACCAACATAACAAATCATATTATCCTCATTGCTGTCTTGATGCCTCCAGAAGAAAAGAGAACCCATCTTGTCAGTATCTAGCTGCTGCGATGGCTCCCTTGCCAAAAAAAAAAAAAAAGGCCTTTGTGAAACAGGTTTTCAAGTTTAAACTTTACTCTTATCTTACTTCTCTTCTGTCTACAGTGGAGTCACTTAGGTTAATGGCTCTCTTGTTTTGTCTGTAGTGTCCTCTAGACTGTTTGGGCACTGTGTGTCAGCAGTGTGTCAGACCAGAGCTGACGCACTCCAGTGAAGCAGCCAGCCAGCAGAATTAATCACAGCTTGTGAGCTCTACATAGCAAAAGAAAAGAAAAACAACAACCCTCACTTCTGCACCTCTGCACTGATAAACAAACAAAACAAAACAAAAATGCTCCAAGTGCCTACATTTGTCACCTGCAGCTTCCTTGAAGTCCAGAGATAGACAGGCACCCTGAGAAAGTAATTTAGATCACAGAAGGACTAAATTGCGTTCTGGAGTTCCTTGTCTACAAGAATCAGAGAGCTTAAGACAATGAAACCCTTAATTGAGGTGCCTCACTAAGTGCCTAAAATGAGATGGGATGAATTTGGGCAAAACTGTTCACGGCACTGTAATATCAGAATTGAGTGAGGGCTGTTGCTGTGTTTCTACTTGGAGAAAAGCTAACTCATCATTTTCCCACAAGCCTTTGATCTCATCCCAGTGGCTCTGCTGAAGTCACTAATCCCCAAAAGCCCAGAGCATTCCATTTTCTTTTCAGTTTAGGAGAGTGGGTGTATAGAATGTACCAAAAGAGTTTGGGAAAACAGAGAAGATGGAGAATATAATTTCAAAACCTTCAGCAAGGGATGTACTTCTTTCTTCTCTTACGTGTTTCAGTCTTTCTGTTATTGCTCTAAAGGCTGAGTGTTTAAACAGACATACTGTCCTCTTGCCCGAGGGCAGCTGCAATGCACAAAGCACATTTTAAGAAATCACCACTTTTATTAACAGCAATTATACAGAGCAGTAATGAAAACAAGAAAGGATTATTATCCAGTCCCTCCCACCTATCAAGATTCATAACAATAAGCATCACTTTATTGAGGTATAAAGCAAATAGTTTAAGCCAGCCAGAAATAGCCAATGTGGGAGTACAACTGACACAACTGCCAGCTTTCACACACCACATTTCTGACCAGAATTCTGCCCACTCAATGATTTCATAGTAAGTGTTCTTGTCTGGGGAGGAAGGTGACTGCACAAGAATGTGAAGGATTGTCTCACTTTTACACTGATGTATACCTTTCATCCATATATTCTGGGATAAGCGAAACAGAACACAACAATAACAGAAAAATATTAAGTTATTCAGAGACTAAGCTGCTATTGAGATTGAAGCTATAGGAACACAAAAATCTAGGTTGGAAGCCACAAGTTAATGGAAATGTAGATTGGAAGCCATAAGAAAATGGAACCATAGGTTGGAAGACAATGGAACATGGAGGTATAGGTCATCTACTCCCACTTTCCATTCAAAGCAGGACTGTTGCTATCCCGAGGATGGAGATGTGACAATGCTTCTCAGCACCCTGCTCCAGCACTGCACTACCCTCCTTGTGAAGAAGTTCTTCCTGATGTCCAGCTCTGGGTATCTCCTGGACTTATTTGTGCTGGTTCTGCAGTACTTCCAGTCTGCCAAGTTGCAGTCACCCATAAGGACAAGGGTGGCTGATTGAGAGGTATATCTTAGTTCTTCAGTCCTGCTGCAATGTTCCTTGTAATATAGCCTAGTATGTTGGTTGCTTTCTTTGCAGGGAAGGTGTCCTGTCAGCATCTTCCACCACAGATATCCAGGGCTTTTTTAGCATGCCTGCTACTGCCACAGGTACAAAACTTGGCATTTCTCCTTCTTAAACTTTTAAAGCTGTTTAAGTTGCCCTAGTCCTCTCGTATAGCAAAGATCCTTTGGATTGAAGCTCTACCTCTCATCTCGTCAGCCACATATACTAATTAAATATTTTTTACAAATTTGCTGATGGTTTATTACCATCGGGTTGGTAATAATTCATTACCAAGCAGGTTGCTAATGAAGACATTAAACAATTTGTCTCATAAATGGCTGCCAACCAGATGGGAACAACACTTTGAGCCCAGAGGTCCAGCTGCTTTTCAGTCCCCCTTGCTATTCCATTCTCCAGCCTGTATTTTTTCAGCTTCCACATGACAGTGCTGTGAGTGATGGCATCAAAGTCATTAACAAAGCCAAGGAGTGTTACATCAGCAGGTCTCACTTTTCTCACACAGCGAGTCACAGTGTTGTGGAGGGCAATTCATGTTGACTGTTTCTCATAACCTTCTTACCTGTTGTGTCTGTGAACAGCTCTACCTCTGCTTCTATCTACACAAATGGTAACTTGTTCTGTATGAATAAACTCTTTTTTCTCCTGTTTATATCCTGCATCTCAGGTCAGGAAAATGAGAATCCTGTTACTCTGAGAAGCAGGGTCTCCTGCAGCCTTATCTTTTTTTAGGATCCTCTTCCCATTTCTTCAATCACACTGTGTGACTTAAACAGAACTGTGTTTGTTGGCCTCCTTTCTTATCTTACACATACACAGAGTTTATGTACCTCCTTTCAAACGGGCTGTTGAGGTTTTCTCCAGCACTCGAGTATCAAGTTATCCATTAACACAGTCTGTGCTGTCTGAGGTCCAAGTACCCGGTGGTTACACTTAGCACTGATTTTCCAGTCTCTCTCACTAACCAGGATGTTTATTTTCCGTAAGACTCTTATGAGTTTAATCTCCTCAAAGGAATTTGTATTTGTCTCCTGAACGTAAATCCCCTCCCCCTTGCACCTGGCAGCCTCTCACAAAGTAAGCTGCTGTTACGGGGTTCCCAAGCAAAGCCAAAGTCTCATCTTCCTGAGAGCCCCTTGGCTTTTGCACTGTGCTGGCCTCAGGAAGGTGTCAGTGCGGTGCATTTTGCAGTGCCTTGAGGGTGCTCAGCTTGAAGAAACTGTCAGTACTATTTAGCCCCGTCTGCCTGAGCCAGCTGCTCATGAATTTTGCCAAGTGGCGTTTTAGTGAGATTTTGTGTTCATAGCGGGATTTTTATAAGGACTTATCAATAATGGGGATTAGCCCTGATTTGAACACTCGGAGACCTAGTTCAGGCATACTGGTGCACACATGAAGCCAGCTCCTTGCACACCCAAAGCTGATCCTCATTTGAAAGTGCAGCGTGCTCCGCCAGTGAAAGCTGCCGATTTCTGCAGCTGCTCAGAATTCAGCCCCCTCTGGCAGGTGTGTTCCACCTAGCCCAGAGCCACGGAGCAGCCGCTGAGCCTTCTGCTCCTCAGCTTGCACAGGAACAGCAGATGCTTCTCACATAGATGCCAAGAGCTGGAAAGGGATTCTCTGTTGCAGTTGTACTTGGTATATGCTGTGCTGGCAGAGCACTTTCTGTTAGCACAACTGCATCTCCGCTCCAGCTTTTGCTGGCACAGATGTTTCATACTAAAACACATGCCTGTCCAGCAGCCAACATTCTTGTTGCTGCCAGCACCTTCAGAGTGAGCCTGGCTGGAGCTCGGCAGGCCGTGGCCGCACACAGCCAGCTGCATGCTGCTGGGTGAATCCTCTCCTGAAGCACAGTGTTCCAGAGGGATCTCCTCAGCAACGCTCACCCAGGCATGGAAGCATTTCTGAATGCATTTTGTCTTTCAGTTTAAATTAACTATATTTCAGAGGAGTGGTAGATTTACATTAATTCCATGATCACCATTCCCATGATTCTTGCCTCACCAGTAATTTTTTTGGAACCTCGCATAGAACAGAAAGTTTGGAAGACAGCTGTTTTTAAAGCAAAGGCACTCCAGAATACCCATCTTCAGCCAAACAATAGAGGTTTGGCAGCATCCATAGCAGTCTAGCCAGCTTCCAGCTCCCTGTGAGCATGCTCACCAGAAAGTCACGCTGACACGGCTGCTGTCACACCCAGTGAGGAAAATGAAACACAGAGAGAAGCCCTGCCTCCCACCCCCTGCTGCTTCCCCCACAATAAATTCTGCTGGAAGATTATTTAAAGTTCCTTGTGCCTCAAATCCTATATTTGGCAATAATTCTTCATGCTTACATTTTTTGAAAGTGCCGCAGGGAAGAAAAATGTTATTAATTGTTACACTTTTTGTTGAGGGAAAGCTTTCTTCCCAAGGCAAAAAATAAATAAATAGGCACACTTGAACTTAATCAGCTTATCGCCCGGGGCTTGCCTTAACAGAAAGCCATCCTGAACAGAAGGAAGCAGAATCAGTAAGGGGCAGAAACCTGAGCTAGCCAAAAGGAAATGCTTCCAGGAAGCGTGTGGTGTAAGCTCAGCCTGCTCCTGGGGGCGCTCCGGTTTGTGCGGGGTGCTGTCCCCCCAGGCACCACATACCGCTCACCCTGCCCTGGGCTGTGGCCTGCCCATGGCCAGGCAGCTCACCTGCTTGCTCTGGCTGCCCCTGCAGCGTGCTCCCCTGCCCTATAGCTTTTATTGCATTGGTTTTTAAAGCTCCCACTTCAGTTTGGGTTGCACTAGCTTGCCTGCTACACAGTTGAAGAGAACTGTAGTTTTTTACTTTTAACCTTGTTTTCTAAAGTGTTTGCTCTCAGCTCATCAGCATAGGCAACCGCTGGGTACAGGTAAGCACTAATGGTTCAGGCTCAGCTTTTCTTCTGTTCCACATCAGAGAGGCACCTTGCATTTTCACTGTGTCAATCCTGCATTTTGCAGGTATTTCCTTCATACCTATCTCATGCAGTTCATCCTGCCCTCCCTGGCAGCACTGCCAGGCCCTAGGTCCAGACATCTGGATCTTGCCCAGCTGCTCCCAGCACCTTGACCTTTCCTTGTCCAAGGAAACTGGTTTCTGTGTGCCATGGTCCCAACAGGTTTGTAGTGGGCACAGACAGGCGGGAGTTGGTAGCTGTGGCTGCAGGGAGGTGGCCACGTGCTGGTACCAGCCATGTTCCCAGCCATCTTGCCCAGAGCCTTGCGTAGTTAAGGAAAGGGACAGGAGATACAAGAAGAGACACAGGGATATCATGTAGCTGGGAGAAGCCAAGCATTCCTGGGAACACACCTGGAGCTGCTCTCTTGGGGGAAGCACTCTGTGCCAGGATTGACAAACAAGTCACCGCCAAGGGACCTCTCTGCTGGAACCTTCCACTTGTCCTCTCTTTCCGTGTCCCCTCCTCCCACACCCGCAGAGCAAAGTAAGCACAGCCCCCTGAACAGGGAAGCGAGGTATTTTCGGGTGTACAAAGAGCAACATCTCCATGCACAACTCTGCCTTACCTTATGGAGAATGTGGGGAAACAGTTGTGCAAGCCCACTGTGCATGTGGAAACCATCATTCCAAGGCCTTGGCTAGCTTCACTGGAATACCAGAAGGCCCATTGCCTCTCCAAGGGTAATTTTCCTATAGAGTTTCATTCTTTCCTTACACTCACCCATTTTGACACCAGGGCTGTACGAAACAATCTATTGCTTTTCTCTTCCCCTCCCTCCCTTTTTTTTGCATCAGGTGAAGGGAGAATATTTTCCCCATCTGCAAAAAATAAATGAGCCTCTTTGCTTGCACATTTAAATTAATTCCAGAGGAAAAAAAAAAACCCTCAGCTCAGAGGCTGAAAGTTTCAGCAGGTAGTTAGTACCTGAAAATAGAACCGCCGAACAGGAATGGTGTGGCTGTGATGGTCTGACTCTGGGTCTCCACGAAGAACCAGGGGAAGGAGCACTCAGCTGACCCCGCTGGCTGGTCACCACTGCTCTTGCCTGGCTGTAGACTCACACCCCACACAAAATCTGGCATTAGCCCCTCAAACCTCCCACTTTGTCCCCATGAACCCACAGAACAGTGGAAAGAACTGCGCTACAGAGAAGGATTTCTTTACTTCCCTCAGACTTCTATAGTAGTATGACTGTCTGAAGCTGTCACCGTTAGTCCTAATGGCAGGAGATTTGCAGAGACTTAGTTCAGGTGTGTTGGAGCTCAGCCCTTCACAAATCTTCTTGAAACTCCACAGATTTACTGCTAATGGTGGCTGCTGAGAATCAAACCTTCAACCTCCAAAGCACAAAAATGTCTTTTTTGTTAGAGGATTTAGCTACTACTTAGATTCATTAGCAAAGGTAATTTTGGCCTAATTAGTCTTCTAATTTCTATGTTATCCCTTTTAGAAATATGCCCGCAGAAATTAGTAAAATGGTTTATAATTTATGCTAATCACCATAATCTGATTTGTCTTTAATTATAGATGTAACAGGGAAACTAATTGAAAGATGGAGGGTATTCTGAAGGGCCAAAATGTATAAATCAGGAAAAGAATAGAATATTATCATTAAACAATGAAAAAACATGGAAGAATACTAGTTACCTACAGTGGAAACATCAGATTGCAGTATTTGTTTTGGAGCTCTTTGTTATAGAAAAACTGTTTCTTAAATGTAATGACAACTGATATCTTGATTTTACAACACCTGCTGGGGTGGAAACAGAATATTTAATATTGGGAGAAAATTATGGAAAGATTATGTGCAGAATGGAAGGCAAAGTATAAATAAAGGTGGGAATTATAACAGTGGTTTCCAAATGAAATTGCCAAATGAAATTTTCTGCTTGAAGGAGCCACGTCACCATTCACAAAAGGCATTTGGTCATTAAGCAACTTTTCAGTGTGTTTGTTCCCTTTCCGCGGATTTAATTGGCAGTGGCAGAAAAAAAAAATAGTAATTTCCTGAGCATTTATTATTTCAGCTCTTGAGAAGTGCACTTCATAAGAAGCACTGTCAAGTTTTAGCCATGCTTGATCACATTGTTCAGAAGGCTCTTTCTGAGAAAATGACATCGGTGTCTGACTATATTCAGCATTTGAGATCGGAGTGCATTTAAATTATGACAAAGAGACTCAAACTCTCAAAATTTCCCCTTTGTACCTTCAGTCTGTGGCAATGGTGGCCACAGCAGTGGCCACACAGGGTGGTGAGGCAGAGGGTACATTCAAGAAGAGCCTTGCCTCTTACCCGAGTTGTTAGCAAGTACGATGAGGTACAAAGACTTTCATTTGAGTTGTCCTTCAGTACTTAAGCAGAAAAAGATAATGCCCTGTTTGCTTGCTTTTGTCTCGACACAATAAATCTTATACTGAGGGCTTTTCCAGATTGCCAGTTAGTTTCATTTATACCATTTCTTTTGGAGGTTTTACGTCAGCAGAGGGTTCAGCCTAATGAATATCATGCGCTGACACCTCCTCACTTAGGCAACATAAAATACCAACACTTATATTTTTTAATGCCTTGTGTGTACATGAGGGAAGATCTCAGCCCAGCAGCTGAGATCCCAGCACAGCGGGGACAGTGATGCCATCGCATCCGCTCATCTTCTTAGGAGAACAAGCGGAGCACTGGGATGTGCCTTCAAGCTTGTTCTTAATTTTTTAATATATTTTATTAAATAGGGGATTTGGGAAACAGAGAACATTCATAAATTTGCTGTTTCCTCTGTCAATAGGACAAAACCAGGCCAGCTATGCAGGATAAATTAAACATGAGACAGTTGAAATATAAATTTAAAATAATACTCTTTATAGACATAGATCTTTCATAACGACAAAACATTCAAAAGATTTTCTAATTGTCTGTGAATTTGCAATATTTGCTGAATAATTTGGACAAATAACTTTCCCATGAGGTACTACAAATTGTTTCAACTATCTGCCAAGTCTTCTTGTTTGGCTGCTAACTCGAGTCATCTGGTATTGATTACAGCTGTTGGAACATGAAGAAGCAGCAAATTTAAGCAAAAACAACCTGCCCCTTTTACAAGCACTCACAATAATTAAATGCCTTTGTTACAGTGGGGAAGCCTTCAGAATACCATTACCTTTCTGAACATTTACAGTTATTAAAACACACAGGCAGCTGAGCCAAGCACAGGTGATTTTTTTTCAATAAGCAAAGTATGTTGCTTAACATATTCATAAAGAATCTAAGTCAGACATCTCAGGAGTGGCTGGAAGTGGCACCCACTTCCAGTGGGATTGCTGAGGCTCTGCAATCCGCCCGCCCTGCCTGCTGAGGCTCAGCCCTGGTCCTGCCATGCCCAGCACCCACTCAGAAAGCTGTGCACACGCACAGTCTGCAGTTGCTGCTATGAACCATCACCTTACGGTTCATGGTGTGATCCAAACTCTGTCACTGCTGGTGACCTTCTCCTTTCAAGGAAATACTTGCTGTGCGCATTTAAACCTTCCCATGTAAGAGGTTTTGTGAGATGCAGTCTGTCTGCAGATGAAGCTACCAGCTGAAACGTAACTCTAAGGAAAAGCCAAATGGGGAAGGTAATCACCCCTCTCTGGTGGGCTTCGTTGGAACTTCATTGCATTTTTCCCCCACACGTATTGCTGAGCGAGCCCACGTGTGGCCTCACACCATCCATTATGAACACACACACGCACAGAAGACGCAGCGCAGTGAAGAACGGTTTGAACAAATCTGGATGACATTTAACATAGTAGTTAATGGTCATATTGTTCTTGGGTCCTATTGAAAATTGCCAGGCGGGCTCTGGAAAATATGTGTTGTTGGGAATCTGTTCAGAGTTTTTATCAAAGCTTCTTTGCAATTAGTGGCAAATTACCGTTCATTCCTCTGGCATTCTTTGAAATAAGATCACCCTGATTTCAGCCCGATGCTATTCATGGCCCCGCAACGCGTGGCTCTGTGGGAAGCGAGCCTTAATAACAGACGTAATAGCAAGCATTAGCAAGCGGCAGCGATAAAATGCTAGTGCCCATCTGGGCGTTCTCCCCCTCAGGAGACTTGGCGCACCTTAATCCACACAGCTCCCTGTGCAGAGAGCTGTGAGCAGCTTATCTCTCTGGGTAAGCGCCCACAGCACAGCTAATCCGGGGTGGGCAGGCCAGGCCCGATAAGCTCCAGCACAGCAGCAGGAGGTGCAGGCTGGGCAGCCCGCGATGGAAGAGGGAGCACAGACACCCAGTTGGCTCTCTTTAGATGCCCACCTGCTTGCTGTCCACAGGCTGCCTCACTTGTCTTCACACTGCGGTGTGGTAGGAAATGAGAATTAAACGTTCCTCTGTTGGGCAGCCACAAAAAATCTTAATGCAGCGATGTCTACACCGTTTATGAATGCAGTGCCGGTGGGCACAGAAAAATAGATGATTATTAGATAGGGCACTGGGAAAAAAAAGAGCATTAGGAGTATTACTGGTAGCTGGTTCAGTGCTATGGGGCAAAGAAGATGAACCACGATGGAAAGAGCTGGAGTGCTGTCAGTACGTTCATGGTTGTTCCTTGCACTCTAATTGCCAGTAGCATGAACAATGGGAAAGCATTGTTAATTTAAGCTGCAAAATATTTGCAAGTAATTTATGCAGCAAAAAAGCCCCTGACTTTTCCAACAGCCTGAGTGAAGGCACGTAATGATTTTAAAGGGAAAGATAATACTAAGAGCTCCTTTGAGTTGATGAGACACATAGTTTCTTTTCCTCAAATAACAAAAAATGTTACTAATTTGATTAATGGTGAATCTTCAGAGATTAAAAATGAAGCATGGAAATCTTGATTAGCAATCAACTGCTACCCAAAGTTAATGATTGTTAATGATTAATTAACAATTGCTCAAATGAGTTCCTGCAGCAATTGGATGAAATTATATCGGAAATTACTGTGCCATGGTATGCTAGACAAATGATTCCCCCGGTGTATATTTATAGAAGTAAATTGCACAAAGAAAACAACAGAGCAATTATCCAAATGAATTACTTCTAGAACTTGGGATCTTGTTTACCTTTTATCTGGGGCTGTTAAATGGACAGCAAATACCCATGAAAAGAGGTATCATCAGTGGCAGAACAGCATCTGGTAATGGATACCGACCCAGACTACCAGACTTTCAGCAGCAACATATGCTTTTCATGTTCCCTCTTAACCTTCTAGTTTTAAAGGAAACATACAAAATTGCAAGGAGTCTGTATTTTTCAGTGATCAGAGTCAGGGATTGTAATGACAACTGCATTTCTCTTTTGGGGCCTTACTCAGCAGAGAAATGCCAACTGGAAGCTTTACAGGTCGATGTGTGACTGCTGGATTGAAGGAAGCAATGCAGATCTATTTGCATTCATCTCACTGCAGGATCAGTTCTTGGTCATTTATTTTACTTAAGTGTGCTCGCAGCAAAGCGAAGGTGGAAACTGCTTGATATTATCTTGGAAAGGAAATGAGGGGAATAAGGAGGAAAAATTATGCAGTCATCAGAAAATGATTTGAAACAGCAATAAATTTTTAATAGTCTAATGAAAAAGTGGAACATGGAACTGCAAAATTTGTCACATGGCTGCATTTTTTTAATAAAGGAATTTATTTTTTAAGTGAATGGATGAGTCACATGGAAAAATATGTCCTCGGTGTTCATCATCTGTGGGAGAGTATTGTTACAACACGCATAATGTGGTTTCAGAGAGAACAGTTTGGCTGTGTGTTAAATATGTGGGCTTTAGCAGTAAGGAAAGTCTACATTACTTTAAAAATCAGTCAACGTTCCATAAATGAAACTTTATTTAATGGAAAAATATAGCATCGTTATTCCCAGCCAGTTATTATGGCTTGGTTTCATCACGCAGAGAAAACTACAGTTGGTTAACCATGCTACTGAACCATCTGATAGCCTCCTTGAAAGACACCATCCTACCCGCATTATAACTTGGCGGTGACACAACCACGCTGTAATTATCTCTCCTCTCCCAATAAATGAGGGTCATAATGCTGCAGTGGGCAGAAATATCCATATATCCTTTCATCGTTTCTTCTGGGCCATAAACCCCTCTGTTGTTGTGCATACTTTTCCTTTCTTCTTGCATTAATTTATTCAACGTGGAAATCTACCTTCAAATGAGCTTCTTATTTAAGTTTTTGAAGCCAAAAGCTTGCTTAATGGATGGAAAGGAAAGCACAGGTTCTTTGGTTCCTCCAGACCCAGTCCTGCCAGTGATTGCATCTGATGGGAACAGCTGGACTGGCCTTTGGTGACCACAGGGTGCTCATACACAGCGTGTGGGGAAGGTACACTTGCTCCTGGGCACAGGACAGCAGAAAATAACTACTTTAATTCATTAAGAAACAAAGCAAAGATGAAGTACAATTTCTGCTCTTTGATCACGGTTTCCAGAGACATAATGTTTGTACCCAGCACACACAAAAAAGGAAATTTTTCATATATCTCTCATTCAATCTGAAAAAAAAAAGAAAGTAATACTTTTCATCCCCTCACAAAAATAAGATGGTAGAAAATCTTCCAGCGGGAGACTGCATCCATCAACAGGTACTACAGGACAGTAGCTACATCCCTGCATCATTGCTTTCCTGTTGCAATGCATAAAGGAAGTGGACTTGTGCTTTGACATGACTTTCACCCAGGTTCTATCTTTCTTCCGTAAACATCACTGACCACACCAAGTATGCGTATGTAAAGCCATAAAGGCAATGCATTTAATGTGTATTTTTAAAGTAACGTTTCAGGATGAAATAGGAAAGTAAAGAATTCCAGACCACTTGCAGCCACACTAAAGGAGAAAAATGAACCTTTGAATAATATTTATATTAGTAACTTGTATCAGCATCGGCAATCCTGATACAGACTGAAGTAACACTTCTGCAGCCAGCTGTCATACATGTGCACGCAGTCTGGAAAGATCAATATTTTGACACCTTTCTTTTGGTTAAACTTAAATTAAGACCCAAGTTGTATGTGTTACTGAATGTCCCCACGTGGGACACTGCTCGCTCCCTGCTCCCAGAAACTCAAAGCCATCTTTGTGCAGAAGTCTGTGAAGATCTACTCGATACAAGAGGAACACAGGTTCCAGTTTCCTCGGAAGTCTCCCCAAAGGCTGGGATGGCTTCACCAGATTTGTGTCACCGGAGCACACAACGGAAATCTGTCCCTAATGATGAAGCTGAAGGAAATGGCCTTAATTGGTCTCTTTGGAAATGACAAAGGATTAAACAAAATTGGTGAGTCACCAATGAACAAGGAAACGAGCCAGTACAGCCACGGAGCCAACAAGCAAACAAATGAGCTGCCCAAAACTCTGAACTAAGAAGCAGCCGTGTCTTTCAGCCTCTTTGTACCCGCAATGCTCTTGTGTCAGAACCCACTCTAGCTACAGGGCAAGAGGGCTGCTTCCTGCCCACCCCTCGTATCCCTTTGGCCTTCAGATTGCTTTTTAAAGCATATTCTTTTGTAAAACCCTAGTATTCCCTTCTCCACCACAAGGCATCTGATGCTGCTGCTCTTACTCTGAGCATGCCTCCGCTTGATACAGAGAGCCTCTCTGATGTTAACAGCCTATTTGAGCAAATAATAGAGTGAGCACTTCAAGATGTAGCCAGGAATAGTGTGCACATGTGCTTTTCAGACCCTCATGGGTATGCTGCTTGCCAGCCCACCCACACAAGCTGACTGCTGTGCTCTTTGTATGACCACTCTTATTCCCACATTGAGCGGAATGTACCAGCGCTCCTTGTGTTGCCACTTTCCCTGAACTATAAATAAACCAAAAGACATCTCAGAAATTCCAAAGTCTCGATCTCAGAATCAAGGAGCTATGCACAAGGAGGGCGGAGTGTGTTCTCTTTCTCAGGTCGCCCAAAGGATTGATGTGGGCCAGCAGCTCTTTCCTATAGAGAACAGGCACCTGTAGGCCTGTAGGCAGCTGTGCTGCAGTTCTACCTGCATCAGCTCATTAAGCTGACTGGTCAGGAGGCCCAGATACCCAAACCCCAAGTATCAGCTGAATAAGGGCTACATAGCACAGTTCTACATCTCAAACAACTCTGCAAGCTGATATTTAGCTATCTCACTCCAAACAGACTGCCAGATGTTACCTTTTGCTGAAACATCGTTGCTTTCACAGGGAACTTGGAGCCGTGTGTCTCACCCCTCTAGAAATCAATTAAATACTTGTTACCAGAGCACCTGCTGCACAGAGCTTTGCAACACCAGCTGATTGCTCACCTGCAGGCTGAGGAACATCCCTGTGCTGCTGAGGTGACACTTCCCAACAAACACGCTCAGGCTGTTGTCAGGATTTTCAGCATCACTTGTCTGCGTTCAGACTCTTCAAACACATATTAATCCAGGAGGGATTGTACACAGTGTAGCTCTCCTGGACCTTAAGGTAAATCTCTGCGTTTGTGTTTGCTGAGCTGGGCCTTTTGTAGCATAACGTGGTACTCAAGATGAATAAGAAACCATCTCCTGGGAAACTGGATTCTTGTAGACATTTTCATTGGTCAGTGTTCAAAACACACACTTTGAGAAAATATGGAAGTGCTTTGGTTCCAAAGGGTGAGGACTGCAGAGTATTTTGTAAGCCTCAAATGCATGAATACTGCAATTCTGCCACCCTTGCTGAGCTGCCTGGAACACATGGCAGGGCAGAAGCCCCAACAAGGAGCACAGTGCAGTTTCTGTGCTATACATCCACACCAGGGATCATTTTCACCTCGGAGAACCAAAGCCCAAGCCCCTTGTTCAACTCCAAGGCCTGACCACACTGTGGTGGCACCAGCCTCCTCCTCCCACCGACTCCTGTGCCTGAACAGAGAGCAAAGCCAGGTCCTGCAGCCACTGCCTGCTGCTGCAAAGCAACTGAGAGATACTCAGTGACCGACTCAAGCTTCATTCAGAATCACAGAATCATAGAATCATCGAATATCCCAAACAGAGAGACCCATACAGATCCAACTTCTGGTTCCACACAGGACTACTGAAGAATCAGACCGTAAGTCTTAGAACATCATCCAGCTCAGTGCCATGACCACTTCCGTAGGGAACCCCTGGATGAAGGGACTTGAGGTACATCCTAACAAGTGTGTTTTGCCAGGGATCTTACTTCAGGCTTGACTGGCTGAAAAATACCCACTGTATAAAGAGCTACAACAGCCCAGGCATGAGGAAAAGCAGGGCAGGCAGCACCTTTTGCAGGACAGGTGGCTCTCCCTACCTGCTGCCTTCACAGTCCCAGGCTGGCAGCCTGGCGAGGACAGCACGGCAGGCTCATCCTATCCTCCTGGGAAGAGAATGAATTCTGGGTTTCCCAGACTCTTGTCCGCTGCCCTAATTGCAAGGTTATCCTGCACAGAGCTGCCTCCAGGGCAGCTGGCAATAGCATTTCTGTGAGAACAATCCTGCCTGTGTACAAAGCCCAGCAATGGAGGTGGGGCAGGAACATTTTGCACAGGATCCCAGCTGGCCTTGGGCATCCTCTACACCCCAAGGTGGCATCTATGCCAAGAACAGGGCAGCTCTGGGCCCCCTATTGCTGCAGCAAGGGGCAGCCTTAAAACCAGGAACTTGAGGAGCTTTGCAGCCAGGTACAAACACTCTTCTCTAACTGTCCAAGTCCTCTTTTGGATTTAACTGCAATTTTATTTTATTTTTTTTATCCATAGACTGTACACAACGTGCTAATACACTGAGAAAAAACAAAACAAAACAAAACAAAACACTAAGCACTCCAGGTGCTATGGTGTTATATAAATATCTTATCTGGCATCTAGTGAATAACAGCAGCAGTGAGAGCTGCTGGTCTTAAACAAAGCAATGAATGCTGACACCACAATGCACAAGTACAGTGTTGTACATTATCTGCAAGAGTCCCCCTCCTGCTCACCCCAAATTAAACCTTCTGGGAAGACATCCAAGAAAGAGTACACCTAATACTCAGGCCCAGGTCCCCCGTGACAAAACTCTATAGAATGGAGCAGAATTGAGAGCAACGAAAACCTAAAGCAAAACAAAGAAACCCATTTTTAAGAGCTACACCAAGTGCCAGAAGGCTAAAGAAGACTTTATCTACTTCCAAAATAACAAATTGGTTCAGTGCCACGAGGAATCTAGCAGCTCTGGAAAGCATGTGCCAACAATAATAGACACCTTCAGTCGAAATCGACCCCTTTACAGAGATTTACCATATATGACTAGTTCTGACAGACTGTAGTACATTAAATGTCTGTTCCTTATTTATATATTGAATAATTTATAGCACAATGAAATTCTAACATTAATACATCGCCTAACAGTTTCATTTTGTATTTATATTCCAAAACTTCTTCCCTTAAGTATAGTTGAGCAAGGAAAAAGAACCAAACTATAAAATACCTCATAAATTCAATGGTAAACACACTGCTTAGACAAACTAACATAATTTGATAGGAGTTATCTGCAAGGGCCAAGACAATAGATGTGTGCTCTATAGTAAAAAAGAAGCTGTGGAAATGATGTAAAGATGGAAAGTGCTGCCAGTGGAATGGAGTGTGCACCTACTGCAAGGGCATGAGGTAAAGCAGAGAGCAACTCCAGCATGAGAATAAATTTCTTATGTGCAGAATATATTGACACTCTACTGAAAGAATGGGAAGGTGGAGTCATCATCCTTGGAGGTGTTCAAGAAATGTGGAAACGTGGCACTGTGGGACATGGTTAGTGGGCAAGGCAGTTGCTGGTTGGGCTAGGTGATTTTAGAAGTCTTTTCCAGCCTTAATGATTCTGCCATTCCATGATTTGGTGTGCCAGCAGTGTTAACAAGCATGGTTTAGAAAATGCAGATGGGCATGTAGGCTTTGGGGTGGAGGCAGCAAAAAGACTGCCAGGCAAAGAGGAGAATGAAGGATGGAGCAACATGATGCGCCTTGCATTTTCCATGCAGAAAGAGCAAGAGCAGGTGAGGCAATGACAACAGAATGAGTAGCAGGAAGTGTTTGCATAAGCAAACGGGTAACCCCTAGAAACTACCTCCATATGGATTATGGAGGCAATTAGCTTAGAAAACATCAGGAAAGGATTATGTTTATACAGGTCTGAACATTACATGAAGTCATGGTAGCTAAAATAAATACTTCCCAGGAGCACTGACTTTCCTCATTGGGGAAGGATTCTGCTTGGCAGTGCAGGCTGCAGCGGCAAGAGCAGTGCATGGTGTCACTGACCACGAGCAGTCCCATTGCCAGGCTGGTGGAGAGCCCTGAAACCTCCATGCCCAGGTGCTTGCAGCTAATTGGATGCAGTGTTGCATCTGATTTCACACCTAGTTGGTCTGCCTGCCACCTCTTGGAATGAGAGCTGCGCTCCTGAATCACAGCAACACTGGAAAACCTCTTCCTGAAATCTGAAGTGGGTGAGAGCAGCCTGAGCACAGAGAGAGCTGATGTGTGTGTGAGGTCTCCTGGTGCATGCCCCGAATTTGTCAAGCTCCCTGTGAACACTAAAGCAGCACAGACTGATGGAAACCACCAGCATTTGTTACCATGAATGTGTAATTACCAGCAGCTGTGTCACCACTGGTTAAACCATTGTCTCTCTGCTGATCTCCCTGTTGGTTTTGGTACCACAGTCCAAATGTGCAGCAGAAAGTGGAGTTGTTCCATCTCCTCTTCATTTTAGACCACAGAATGGACCATCAATCATCAAAAATTGCACAAACCTGAAAAATAATCTTAATTTGCCTTGTTCCCTTTACAATTAAAAAAAAAAAATTCCTCTTGTGTTTTGCATAAGATGACTACATTTTGGAAGACCTGATTGCCATTGGTTTCTATTAACCTTTCTGCTAGGAACACAATGCTGCACTGAAAACAGGATCTGCTCGCATGAAAACGATTACACGGAAATAAAAGTTGTAGTTGTGAATTTCAGCCCCGTGTAATTATCCGTGGGACATTACAAGCTGGTTTCGGAAAAACATGAGCAGTGCCAAGAAACATTCTTGAGGTCTGATTCCCACCAAACAACCACACGCTGCAAACAAAGCTCTTTCAAGGAAGCAAACAGAAAGGTTAGATTTTGGAATGCAAAATTAATATGAAGGCTCTTTAATACTGCAGCATCTCACATGTTGGAAGCACGCGGTGCTTGTTGCTCCTTTGTCCTGCTGTTGTTCCTGTGGGGAGCTGAGCATTATCTGTGAGACACAGGTGCTGCAGCAGCTGCAGGCACCAGGCTGGAAGCCCACACGGTGCAGCAGAAGGCTGCTGGCTACATGGCCGCTGCCAGAGCCGGACAGGGTGCTACTTTATAAAAAAACAAAGGGCTGAAAGCCTGCTCAAGCCTCACTGAACTCCACAAGCCTCTTTTAGACATTATTAGCAGGTTATTGACTCAGCCCTGGCTGGATGAGGGCAGCTCAGCAGCACCACTGGAGACCCACCAGACCCACACCTCAGCCACGGCTGTCCCAGGGTTCCGTGAGCCGTACAGCAGCCACAAGACCCTTCTGGGAGGGGCTCTGCCTCCCACTGTTAGCCCAGGTCTCTGGGCAGCCTGCTCCAGTGCCTCACTACCCTTATGATAAAAGACTTTTTCCTTATATCCAACCTAAATCTCCTGCCTTTTAGTTTGAAACAATTTCCCCTCATCCTGTCAGCACAAACCCTGCTAAAGAGGTTGCTCCCCTGCAGATATTTATGTATTCCTACATATATGTGACTATATACATTTCAAACTTGAAACCTGTTACCTTTAAAAAAAAAAAAGCACAAATTATTTTGAGTTTTGAGAATAAGCTTTTTGGTGGTAAGGAAAAAAAAAAACACCGTTAGCTCATAAAATGTCAGTTAATTGTTTATTAAAGCCTTCAAACATCGGAAAAGGAGCACTTGTGGTCTTCTACTGTGAAGAAAGTCTTTGGACAGATAGCACAAGCGCCATGATTTGCAAGAAATACAGAAAATAAACATATTTCTACTTCTAGAAGCCAGGCCAGAGTTAACACACTTCTGAACTGAGGGATAGGAGCATAACCTCTGCCCACAAACCTTGTTCAGCGTTCACGTCTCAAACAACACTAGATGTTGGCTCTTTGTCCTCATCCAGAACACCTTATCCACTGGGGACGCTGCATGTTATCTACCCTGTTACCCCTGCTCCAGTTTCTCTTTTTCCTACTCATCTTTCTTCCCCATTTGCACATTTCCCTTCTTTGCTCTCTTTTTCACCCCACGCTTGGCGCTTCCTGTGCTGCTCGTCCTGCTTTCCCCAGCTGTGCCTATGAGCAATCTCCAGAAACCTTTCTTCAAGATTCCTCCTTGCTTCCTAACTTTCAGGCAATAACCCTCTTCAGCTTCTGTTTGTATGTCTTCTCCCACTTTGACTTTTATGTTCAGGAAGTTCTCTTTCTGATATGCATACATGTGTGCTATCTCTTGTTGGGTGCAATGCATCTTTTAATTAATGGAAGAATCTACATTCCAAGAAGGCTGGAAATAACCTTGTGATACACAATGACAGTTTGCAGCTTTGAAGTTAGTGCTGATAACCGTCTCATGTGGGCTAGAAAGAAAACAACAACCGCAACAAGAGTTAATTGTTGACCAGAATCTGGAAAGATAAACTGGCTTTGAACACAAAGTGGAATCAATAAGCAACGCAACAGCCTTGTTTTGTTGTGTTGCTCAGTGAAGGGTGAAAAACAAACTGACACTGAAAAACAAACTGAGCACAAGGAGAATAGAATAATTGATTTTTAAGTGTGCTCCAAAAGTGACATTTGTAATCCACTTAAGGAAAATATTGTAACTTATTTGGGCTTTGACCTGATCTCAGAATTTCCCTTTTGTTAAAGCTGCTCTTCTTTCCCAAATGATAAAAGATCTGTAGAAATCTGCTAGGCTTTTTCATTACCTTTTTACAACAGCGATGTGATCTGTATTTTCATGGTGCCCCTGCTACGTGTGCACTGTTACAGGATGAGCATTATGTGACCACAGCCTTTATAAAGTGAATGCTGTGTTAAAGATAATTAATAAGCCAAGTGTTGAAAGTTGACCATCAGCACCATGCAGAAGAGGCTCTGACACCCTGTAGCTTCCTAGTGCTTGTGTTTGTGCCAAGAAAAATGGACGGTTGCCAAGACTGCGTGATGT
Source organism: Tympanuchus pallidicinctus (assembly GCF_026119805.1). Classification (NCBI taxonomy): domain Eukaryota; kingdom Metazoa; phylum Chordata; class Aves; order Galliformes; family Phasianidae; genus Tympanuchus; species Tympanuchus pallidicinctus. The sequence goes on from NW_026294802.1 coordinate 25,976,608, forward strand.
GCAAGAGCTAGCCAACGTGATCTCTTTAAGCACAGCTTGTTTTCACTCACTCTTTGTGGAAGGAGGTCATAAATTGTTATCCAGAGAAACCACAGAAGAGCAGAGTGCCTTGCAATGATTTGTTGCTGAGGATGTAGCTGTACGACCGGCCGGAGCCAGCCCTGCCATTATATATGATTTCTGCACAGTCTGCAAGAGCTGGGATCCATCGGACATCCCGATCAGTGCTCCAGCCAGTGAGAGGGACAGGGCATGGCCAGGGATGGGCACAGGGAGCAGCAGCAGGACCAAGGGCCCAGCAGCACTCCAGTGTCAGTACAACCACACTGCATCTCCAAGTATTTGCTCTTGGCATCCTGCTGGAGCTCCTGTGCATGGAAAGGCACCAGCTGGAGGCAAGGCTGGGGCAGATGCTGGGTGTGGGATACTTGTCCTCTGCTGTCCTACCACTGGAAAAAGGACACCTTGCATCACACTCATCCACCCTATGGTGACATCTGTTTGTCATTCAGACATCACAGTCAGCCACAAAGCAGGAGTCTGGTGCCGATCTCTGTTTAAATGAGAAGTGGAAAAATACACAATCACATGGAGCCCCTCCAGAGGCAGGCGGTGCCATTAAACCTCTCAGTAATGTGAAGAGACCTGCTAGAAGCTGCACACCAACTACACATAATAGCTCATTCCCCTCGAGGCTGGGCAGGTTTCCTGCCAACATTTCTTTCCCTCCCTCCCCTCAGACCCAACATCCCCAGCCTAGAAAACATGAGGCATCTTCCAGGTCGTGCTCAGGGGAGAAACACTAATGATCTATTTTGTAGCACCAATGGGATCATCCTGCTTTCCAGCAGGCACCAGCATACCGTTCAATCTGTGCACTGACCAACCTCTGGCTGCTTCTGGGGAGTCCGAAGTGCTTACCTTTTGAGGATACAGGAATCTCCACAGTGAGAGTGGGATGCTTGGAGAAGCGCCTGCCCACCCCCTTCCTCTTTGTGGCAGCCGGCAGGGCTGGGGTTGGGCATGGCACAGCTGCCCCCAGTGCTCTGGCAGGCAGAGCCGTCCCACCTGCAGACTTGCCTTTGCAGCTCCCCATGTTAGGACACGACACAACACGCAGCAGCGCTGGGCAGCTGTAGAAGGGTGCTGGGCCTCAACCTGCCCACAGGAACAGGATGATGGGGAATATTTCCTGGGTTCTTGTCCCAGCCCAACCACTGCCTGTTTTTGTTATGGACTGTGTGTCTGCCATCCGCTATCTGGGTAACATCAACCAGCAAATCCCTCAGCAGCCCAATGGGGCTGAAGAGCTTTGCAACAGCAGCAAACTAGACTGTCTCACCTTGTTATCCCCTCTGCGTCTGCTGTCTAACACTGACCACATTTCCTTGCTCTTGTGGCATTATTGGAACGAGTCACATGGGTCCTCATGTTCTGTCCTGCACTAATGAAACTGTCAGTCAGCAGCAGAGCTTGTACATCTCGGGGATTACCAAAGCCCTCATCTGCAGGTTTTCCCCTGGCAAGATGTGAGGGATAATCCAGCTGCATGAGCATACTGTGAATAAATCAAGCTTTATTAAAGAAATCGATACTTTCAACCTAGATTATGCCTTCTGCCAGGAAGGTGACATCATTACTGGTGCAGGTATTAGCGTTCTGCTGAGCTGCAACTGGAATGGAGCCTGTGCTTTGCTAGGCTTCTCAGGAGTCGCCATGCAATACCTCAGCACTCAGACTTGGTAGCTGTGGTTCATGAAACAACGCTAGGTTGGATCGTGTTGTTTATTGCATGACCAAACTGCTGTTTCTTAAAACTGCTAGGCAAACAAGGCTAATGATAAGGAAAGCAATGAGTTTTGACGGCACAGCCTTCTCATTCTGAACGTCTCTGAGGTCTCTACTTGGGATTTAAGCAGCTGGTTTAAAAAGTCTCGGCTGCGGCAAACTCTAGAATTGTCTGCTGCATTTTCATTACTTTGTGCAAACTTCATCAAGTTATCATTGTTGAACTTACAACAGAAAAAAATACTGTAGTACTACTGAGATACATGAATATTTAAACACAGAAATTAATTACATAGGTATGTCCTCTTAGAACAGGGGTATGGGAACTGAACAGGAATTTGCTTTTCACTAGCTGATGTTGCACAGAGCTCATTTCAAAATCCCTTTTAACTAAGGGTGCATGTGGATGAGAAATTAACCAAGGTAAAGCTCTGTCTGTAGTATGAACATTTTGCTAAAATGATGTCTGGAAAAAAATGTAACAGAATTTGACTAAGCCCCCCTGCAAAGTAAAATGAGAACCATCTCAAAGAAATGCATGTAACATAACAGCAAGGGTTAGCAAAGGAGCACCAGGGGAGCAAGCAGATCACCTGAGATGTAAACAGACTTGCGGGACCACACCAACAAGATCAAACAGGGATAAGATAATCCCAGGTGAGTGGAAAGTATTGAGTGGATGCAAAGGCCCGGGGCCAGTGATGTGTGACAGTGCAGTACAGAGGTCAGACAGTCTGCTCATCCCCTCAGTGCCCAAAACATGGAGAACAACTTTCACATAAGATTACAGTACAGAGGACTAAAACAGTGGGCTTTGTTTTGAGGTGATAGCAGTGGGTAAACACGCTTTGGGTCATTTGCACGAAGGAGGGGAGGACAGGTTATCATACAGCGGCAGGCTCGCACGTGGCCACCAAGCAGAAGCAAGCAGAAGCACGGCTCCCTGCTCACAGGCCCCACGTGCCAGAGCTGAATGACCGATAGGAGAAGCAAGCGGGAGTTGTTGATAAACCTCAGTGCTGCTTCTCAGAACAATCTGACCTGATTACAGACTGCCCTGCTCAAAACAGCACAAATCAGGAAGAAGCTGGCAGGCACCAGGAGCCCAGCTGTGTGTGGGCACCAGCTGGGCGTAGAGGAGGGCTAGGGGGCAGTGGGGCTGGCCAGGGAGCAGGAGGAAGCTTGGGGTAACAGGGCCAAGGGGAGGAATGTGGAAGGGTTGGATGTATGTGTTATCTTTAAGTGGTTCTGAACAACGGCCTCGGGAAGAACAGAGAGCAAAAAGAGATCTGCCGAGGAGATAAAGTATGTGTGTATACATAGATAGATCTAGGCATATTTGGAGAATATAGACATATAAATAAGCATGCATTCAGACATAATATTTATGCATATTCATATATATTTATAAAGTGCATCGATAGAAACAGTCATTTTCAATAGAAATGAAACATGTGGTGGAAGTTTCCTCTCTCGTTTTTGGTTTCCTCCATTCCAAGGTGGGACCCTTGAGCTCTGCAGCAATGGATTCCTTAACACTGCTCCCACAGCTGTGGGCATACCAACGTCTGTGCGTCCCTCCAAGCTGCTCTGACAGGCTGACTACTGGACACAAGAAAAGTAATCGTTGGATGTGGAGTGCCAAAGAGAGTTTCATGATGTAGCAGCACTGTCCTTCAGTCACAGGGAGAATTTCCTTCTCATACACCCCCTGTTTTCCTGAACTGGAGAGATCCTCTCCCTTAGCGCTATCTCCAGCCCACGACACAGCAGTCAGTATCGCTCCCGCTGCTCTCCGTGCGCCCTCAGAACCTGCAGCAGAACATTGGCTGAAGTCGGTCACCCTCTCGGCCTCGCTCACAGCCAGCACCATCCCACCCCACGGGAACCCGCGCTGAGCGCAAGCTGGGCACAAGTCCGTCATTCACAATCCACTGCAAATGGGGAAAAAAAATACATAATAATAAATGGGAAGGAGAGGGCTGGGGCGGGGGCTGGGGCGGGGGCCAGGCCCGCGGAGGCTCCGCCCCGGTGCTTTAAGCGGCTGCGGGACCGCGGCGCGCCGAGAGGTGCGGAGTGCAGCCCGTGGTAAGTAGGCGTGCGGGTCGGGTCCTGTCCGCCGCCCGCCCCGGCTCCGGGTGCTCGTGCATATGAGGGAGGTGGGGGAGGGAGCCCTCATCTCTTTTTCGCCCCCTCCTGCCGCTGACGGCCTCCGGCGGCACGCAGTCCGGCTTTCTAGCCTCAGTTCTGATGCTTGTTGCAGAGGGTGAGGCTGACCCGGGTGCGTGGGGAGCTAGCGGGGCCAAGCCGGGGGCACCGTGCTCTGCCGGGCAGCGCTTGGTATGTCCTGCTGAACGAACGCAGCTTTGGGCTGTTCGGCTCCGGGACGGGTGGCTGGAAATGCAATTTTGTGTGCTTTAAAGATAACCTCGATTCTTTAGTGTTTGTCTTGTGGCTGTTCTTGTATATAAGCTCTCTGCTAACAGACGCGCTGGAAAGGACGGGGCAGATGAAGGAACTGGCTGCGTGCAGAGCACCGGCTGGGTACTGCGGCCTCCTCTTGGCTGGGCACGAGCACCGCAGAAGCCAAGGGGTTCTTATCTCAGGAAAGTGGCTGCCAACACGCCTGCACTCTTAAGTCAGAGCTGCTTGTGCTGGCAATGAGATCACCTGGCTGCTTAATTACAGCTGCTGAGCTCCCTGGAGGCCTGCCTGGACTAGCCAAGAAGCCTTTGGCGAGCAGAGCTGCCCTTGGGCAGGGCGTGGGGCTGGGACCTGCTCCTTGTGGAGCCCGCTGTGCCCCATCACCGGCAGCTGTTGGGCAGCCACGCGTGCGTGTGTGCTGTCCTATGCCCACACTTCCCAGACATCGCTGCCGCGGGGCAGCCTTTGCTGCTGGCTAACTGAAAAGGTGCTGCTGTGAGCTGGCATGGGAACAGCATGGGGAGGATGAGTGGAAGTCTATTCTGTGGGAGAGCGCAAGGTTAGCATGAAGTACTGACTTCAGTTTCCTTTTGTTGTTTGTCTAACGAATTCCCAGCATCCCTATCAGGGTATTGGAGCCAGCTTCTGGGTGCGGGATCCTTCAATACTCCGTCCTCCTGGGGAGGGGTAGAGGGGCTGCACCCCATGTTGCCGAGTATTGCACGGGAAATGTGGGATGAAGCTGGAAACCCGAGCCAGGTCTTCAGGTCTGGTGTGTGTGGAAACCAGATAATGGTTTGTTAGCGGAGCGATTAAAATAGTTTAAGCTGAAGTAAATGCAGAAAGGGACACGAGAGTGGGGATGGTGAGAGGAAAAGGCAGAAGTAGTTCTTGAGCCAAATTCCTACCACTTCTACTTTGAGAGTGTACAGAGTGGAAAGGAGTCTCCTCTCTGCTTTTTCCAGTTAATGGTCTCCTTTTGCAAAGCTTTGCACAGCCCATATTCCCTCTGACTGAGGACGCCGTCTGCCATGATTGATGTCAGCTGCTGTGCGGTAGCACGGCCAAACACTTGAATAAAAGAAATGGAATCTTAATTTTTAGACTGTACGATTGTGCCAAGAATGACTGAGGCAAAGTGGTAAACGTCATAAAACTAATTTTATGAGCTCGGTCAGAGTATTAGTGCTAAACCACAAGTGGTAATGGTGTTAATCCTGTGAAAGCATTGAACAAAGGAATATCTCAGTAATTAGTGTCAGTGCTGTAAAAGGCACTGCTCAGCCATTGATGAAGTTTCCTAAGCCTCTGGTTAGGAATGTACCAGAGATGCCCCAATTCACATTAATAAACTAATCTTATTTTCCCACATGCCGTAAATGGCTGCTTGCATATCTGGGACAAAGCTCTTTTATCAGACACTTGGCACTGGGTCGTGCTTGGGAACCGTGCAGCTCTCACTCATACCCAAAACTGCTGACCCGGTCAGGGTGCTTGGCTGGAGCATGGATGAGGTGGGTCCCTTTGTTGTGGCTTAGCAGAGTTTGTGTTGGGATTTATGAATCCTAAGGAGTTGGGTGCCCACGAGAACCAGGCTGTGCACCAGGAGGGAGCAGTGCCACCAGGGGGGTGTGTGGCAAATAGCTCGTAGCTTTGGTGGTGGCAGGGGGAGGAAGCCCCATAAAAGCTAAGGGTGCTCTGTGTTGGTGCTTCAGCCCAGGGCAGCTCATGAGACTTGCTGAGAAGGAGAGGGAGATCCCAGTCAAGCTACGTGGAGGGAAAGCATGAGGAGGGGAGTGGGGCAAGTTAGGATGGGATGCTGTTGCTTCTGTCTTTGTGTAGGAGACTGCTGCTAGGGCTGCAGCTGGACGTGTCAGGGTATCTGTCCCTCTTCACCAGCCTCCTGGGCCTGCTGCAGATCATGTGGGAGAGAGAGAGAGCTTTGCTGCTGCTTACAGCAGCTGCAGGCCCTCAGACACTTGCTTTTGGCTCCTGTACCTGTTCGTTAAAGCCAGTTCATGTAACAGTGATGGGTCTGTGGGAATCAGTCCCCCTTCAGCCCCTTTGAAGCCCAGGCATGGTCTTAGAGGAGTTCAGAATGCCCCTGCAGCCCCAGCAAGTGGTTCTCCAGTGGGCTGAGCTTTGGCTTGTGCTCCGTCCCAAGTGATGGGCCCCACAGTAAAACAAAATGCTGTTGTTGGCACAATTGGTTTGCTTCCACCAGTGAGGAGCCTGGAGCTAATGAAGCATAGAAACTGAAATTACATCCATCTGGGGGGATGTTAGCTCAAAGTACGGTGAAACCCTTGTGCGTGAAAGCGTAATTTGTGCACATGCAGTTTACGTAGCTTTGAAAGCCTTGAGTATGGACTGGGAATCATCTCATGGGCTCGGTGTCTGCTTTCCTCGCTGCTGGGCAGCAGCAGCCGCTGTTCCCTCCAGCCTGTCAGGTCCTTCGGCTCCGGCTGAGAAGCTGCTCTGAGGAAGCACAGGTTTTTAAACACTTGGTGAGATCCCAAGCTCGTGTCTGACAGCTGGATGCAGCAGGTTGTGTTTGAGGGAGCACCAAATCCCAGCGTGGAGGCAGGGCCAAGAAGGGCACTGTGTCAGTGCAACTAATGAATCTCTCCTCCCCACAGTGCCGCCATGCCGAACTGGGGAGGTGGCAACAAATGTGGTGCCTGTGGCCGGACGGTCTACCATGCTGAGGAGGTGCAGTGTGATGGACGGAGCTTCCACCGCTGCTGCTTCCTCTGCAGTAAGTACTGCCCTCCTGGCCCACCAGAATCACCCCAGCAGAGCTCAGGCCTGCAGCAGTGAGGTGGTGGCCATCTCATGCTGGGCTGGACACTTGCAGGTGCACAGTGCCCAAGGGGAGCCTGTGCCGTGTGCCTGCAGAAGTGCTGTCCTACCTGCTCAGCACAGCGTGGGTAAGATGTGCCCAGGGCATTGCTGTGCTGTCAAAGCTTTGGCATGGCCGAAAGCCGAGGCTCTCTTGGCACAGAGGCCTGTGGCTTATTTCAGATGAAAGGAGTCCAAAGCACTGTTCTCCAGTCCAGCCAACGAGTCCACTGAGGCATTGAAAACAGCTTTCTCTGCTGAAAAGACTTCTGATTAGATGAAAGAAACAAAGGGTCGCTTTATGGTTTTGAACGCTTTGCAAACCAGCAGCCTGTCTGACCGAGTCAGAGAACTTTACCTTATTACAAACACGAAGTATTGTTTTGTCTTGTTTGCTGGTGCTCAGTGCCTGCAGACAGAAGTTGGGTTTAGCCTTCTCTATGAGCTGCTGCTGCAGCTGGGCCTCTGGGTCTGGTTTGCCATTAATCTGCATAAGGTCAGCATAGTGGGCTGGCATGGGAGCCTGGGCACACCTACACTCCTTTTCCTTTGCTCTACAGCAGCCACAAAAAAAAAAAATCAGATGTCTCAACTGCCTCATTTTCAGCCTTTTATGGGAATTTCTATTAAAAGAAACCTGGAACTTACATTCAGACAATGGCTCTAGTGTGTCTGCCTCTGTGTTTGCTTTTGCCTAGTGGATAATTCTGCTGGGGTTAAAGTCTGCATGCTCTAACAAATGTGCATGAGTTGATTTACTTATTGGATATTTGTGTCTTATAAAAAGAGCCTTGGAGCTAATGAACACCGTAAACAAAGGCCGCCATGTATTTTGAAGATCTTAAATTCTTTTTGAAGACAAAACTCGTAAGGTTTTCTTTATTTTACTCTTCCCAAATCCACATTCTTCATTGCAGCAAACTGTTGTTGCAGACTGAGAGCACATCAGTTGGGTTACAAAAGACGGCTTAAGAAGAGCAGGAAATAGTTCAGCGTTCAACTGTAACCTTGAGCAGGGTGCTTACGCTGTGCTGAAGTACGACTGCAAGAGAAGACAGGCCCCTCTAGTGACAGCTGTGAAACAGTACCAACTGTGCCCCAACCCAGCACTGGGCAGGAGGGTGGGCTGGGGACTCTCCTGCACGGATTTGCTCTATATTATATGGCATCTGTCCAGGGAAACTGCTGACCGCTCTGCTTGTTTCTGAGCACGGCCATGGAAAGGTAGGAGGGCACAGAGCTCTTTATAAGGCTACGCATAATTCACCAGTTCAAAAGACAACCCACGTCTAATCTCCAGTGGTCTCACAGCCTAATCAAAACATTCTGCACGAGGAAACCCCTGTCAACGTTTCTTGCTTGACTTCAGGCTTACTGCATGTGCTGCTGGAAGTGGGCGCTCAATGGCGTTTAACTTTTTTTCCTCCAGTGGTCTGCCGCAAGAATTTGGACAGCACGACTGTCGCGATTCACGATGCTGAAGTTTACTGCAAATCTTGCTATGGAAAGAAATACGGCCCAAAAGGTTACGGCTATGGGCAAGGGGCAGGCACTCTGAACATGGACAGGGGAGAGAGACTGGGCATCAAGCCTGAGAGGTGAGTTAACTAAGCCACAGCGTGCGTGAGCTGTGTTCTCCAGCAGCACTCACAGGCGTCTTTCAGGCTGGATTTTGTCTAATTCGTGCCTCCTGGAACAGAAATGCTGCAAAATTCCCCAGTGTAACCAAGTGCAGGGCAGTTAGCCAACAATGCACAAGCCTTCTATAGTGGCTCTGGGTAGGCCCTGTTAGGGCAGGTGTTGGCACAGGTGAGGATGTGAGAAGTGAGCTGCATGCAATGCAATAGGATGGGATTGCTGACCCACTGAAGGTTCTGCAGGAGACATTGGCTGGTCGGCACCCTCTTGGTTTTGAGGATGCTCTCTTAAATAAGCTGCAAATGCAGCTGCTCAGCAGGTTTGTGCAGGGATGGAGTCAGGGGAGATGCAAATCTGGGGCTGTAAGAATGAGTTTTTAATTGGTAAATGGAGAACTGTTTGGACTTAATTATAGCCAAACCGAATGGCTTATTAAACAGTAAACATTCCTAATCTGATTAAGTTCTTGCTATAAAGCAAAGCATGTGAAAAGCGCCTGAGCTATGCCTCACAGATGATTTTATGCAAGTTCCCAAACTGTTGCTTGACTTTGTCTAAAAGTCCTGCCAGAGCAAATCCAGAGATGCTAAATAGCTCTGTACTTAGGGTCACTGATCAGATCCAGATATGATCAGATGATGGAAATTTAACATAATTGTTTTTAGCTTGCTATAGCTAAAATAAATCCGTGTCCTGATACAGGCCTTGGTATCAGCATGCTTCTAGCAGTGAAAAGGGGAAGGGCCCTTGGAAAAGTATCTTTTCCAGTAGCTCCTTAGGGTCTTCTGAAGCTAGGAAAAAAAGAGAAAGCCTTGCTTGGTAAGCATCTCTTCAGTTTTGAAAAAGTATGGTATTCTGTTCTGTGTGTTGCATGGTTAGTGTTGTCGGGAAGAGCCAGAGCCCTTAAACTACAAAAACAAAATGTCCTTTTTCAGCACACCCTCTCCTCACCGACCCACCACAAACCCAAATACTTCAAAATTTGCTCAGAAGTTTGGAGGTGCAGAGAAATGTTCTCGGTGTGGGGATTCTGTTTATGCGGCAGAGAAAGTCATAGGTGCCGGAAAGGTAAGGGAGTGTGACTTTTGTATCTATCTGCTAAATGAACTCCAAAGTAAGTGCAGTATGTTATGAAGGCTTCCTGGAGCGTGCTGTCCAGAACTGACCGTGGCACGGTCCTTAACACTGCATTTCTCAGAATTGGAAATGATCAAATCAATCTAGTCTTCAGTTTTTTGAACTTGAAATGGAAATGCTGGGTAATGAGCTCTCACCTTGTTTTTCAGAAGTAAAACTTCAGTACCTCCTTAAAGTACCGGAGCCCTCCAGATGAGGGAATGATGGTTTTTTTTCTTTCTCATAGAGCTCAGGAAGGGCTGAATGTTCAGCAGAACAGGCATGTTCTCTGCAAGCACCGTGTGATGCATTCTGCCAGCTGTCTGGCTCACTATTCAATAGCTAAGATCAGAATTGATCAAGGCAAGCTTGGACCTCTCAAAACACTTCTTTAAGCAGGAAGCAGTGTGGAATTCAGGCCTTTGTGCCATCCAAAAATACAGACACTCCTAACTGGTTACTGGTGCGTGCACCCCGACTGGTTTTCATTGCACCAGTATAAGTAAACAATTCTGATGTAGTCATCTTTAGTGAACGCCTTTTTAAAAACAAACTGAGGCATTCTGTGTATTTAGACTGTCTTTTCCATTTCCCCCCAGCCATGGCACAAGAACTGCTTCCGATGTGCCAAGTGTGGGAAAAGTCTAGAATCTACAACCCTAACTGAAAAAGAGGGAGAAATCTACTGTAAAGGTGAGAAAAGAAACAAGATGATTGTTTAATCCTAGAATCATAGAACGGTTTGGGTTGGAGGGGACCTTTGAGATCACCTATTCTCACCCCCCCACTATAGGCAGGAACATCTCCCTCTACGCCAGGTTACTCGCAGCCCCATCCTTGAATGCTTCCAGGGAGGAGCATCCACAACCTCTCTGGGCAACCTGTTGCAGTATCTCACCACCCTCACAGTAAAGAATTTCTTCCTGATATCTAGTCTAAATCTATCTTTTTCCAGTTTAAAGCCATTTCCCTTCATCCTGTTGCTACCTGCCCTCACAAAAAGTTCCTCCCCAGCCTTCCGTAGGCCCCCTTCAGGTATTTGGAAGGTCACTATAAGGTTTTCTTGGAGCCTTCTCCAGTTTGAAGAGCCCCAGCTCTCTGTCTGTCTTCGTACGGGAGGTGCTCCAGCCCTCTGATCATCTTTGTGGCCCTTCTCTGGACCCACTCCAGCAGTTTGACCTTCTGGTGTTGGGGCTCCCAGAACTGGATGCTGTACTCCAAGTAGGGTACTGTCCTCATGAGAGCAAGAGTAAAGGGGCAGAATCACCTGCCTCGACCTGCTGCTCACACATCTGGTAATGTAGTGCAAGGACAGAGACAGAATTTATTCCTGTTTCAAGAAACTTCCGGGCTTCTGTCACGATGATAGAAATGGTCTGTAGGTCACAGCAGCAGAGCTGAGTACTGTGCTAGTTCTGAGTCTGCTAATGTGGCATATGTATGCAAAACCTTGCTGGATCTGGACATACTGAGCTGTGTAGTAGCAGCCCATGCCCTTAGACAGGTCAAGGAAGAAAGCAGAGGATGGGCTTTGTAACAGTCACCATGCCATACCTCCTGTGACACCATGGGTGACGCACACCATGGCTGGGTGACAGCGTGCTTTGATGTGTACTCAGTCACAGAGCTGGCGTGTGAAATGCTTTCACTGAGCATCACCTAAATCAGGAGCTACCCTGACGAAAGAGATGTGGGTGTTCAGCCATGCCATTTACCCAGAAGAGGTTGTTAGGGGTTGCTTTGTATTCCAGTGTTCTGATAAAGAAAGTGGCCAAGTGTCTTAACCTTGAAAAACGCAGCTCTTCATGAACAGCTCAGAAGCCTCAGCTCTTATCAGCACCTCTGTCTTGCAGGCTGTTACGCAAAGAACTTCGGCCCTAAAGGATTTGGCTATGGGCAGGGAGCAGGAGCCCTCGTTCACGCCCAGTGATGGAGCACAGCACAGCCTGCACAGCTCTGCACAGATTCAGCTAAAGGAAAGTTTCCAAAATGTTACTAACTACTGTGAGACAGATGCTAGTTGACTGTAGTGTTTGGGCCATACTTTTAGATGATTTTTTTTTGAAGCACTGCTTTCTTCCTTGCTTTATGTACCACACTTTTCATACTGTGTATCAATTCAATAAAGCTTTGCTTGTTGACATATCTTAAAGTCAAATGTTATCTTGCTGTCAGTTGTGAAAAGGTTGTTACATATACTGTTACTGGGGTGCTCTGGGGGGAGCTGGATAGAGAGACAACTGCTTCACTGAGAGCCTAGCAGGACTGGAACCTGCAGAGGTGAGTAACCACCTCACTACCACAGGGATGCAACAGCAGGACAGGACATTCATCTGCTGCTGCTGCGAGCAGTGGTGTAGAGCTGGGTGTGCTGAATTTAACTGGCTGTACACATAAGTGAGCAGTTGTCCCTGCCCTGGATTCACTATGGAGGAGAAAGCAATCCTTGCTCACCAGAACCTTCTGTGGGATTACACCTGCCTTGGTATTGAGTTCTTGTTACGTGCAGGGTTTGGATGGTTGCAAAGCACTAACAGGCACAGATGAGTACCACCCCTACCCCTGGTGACATGCTGGACAAACATGTGAAACACAATGTTAAGAGAAGCTTTTGACCTTTTTCCAGTAGTTTTACAGTCCTCCATTCACTCAAGCCAGAGGAGGATTGTTTGGGGTCTGCAGCTGCGGTGCCACAACAGAACAGTTCTGCCTTCAGGCACTGGGGTAGACAGTGGGACATGGGGTCAAGCTGGCTGGGCGAAGAGCACAGACAAATAAACGTGTCACACGTAGCCTAGATTTAGTGTGATCATACCAGTTGTGTGCCAGGGTCTTTGAATCTGCTAAATGTCATAATAGGATTTGCTGAAGGCTTACTGAAATTACTTTGTGCTGTTGTCACATCTTAAGTGAAAAGCTCCCAGAAGAGACGGGCTACTCATAGGGGCTGGAGCATCTCCCACTGATATTGCTAGGCTTGAGTCAACAGCACCTCAACTTTCACTTCTTGTAGAGCAAGTAGGGGTCACTTCCTCAACAGAAGCCCCAGGTTCAGCCCAACACAGCAGCCTTATGTGAGAATGAGGTACTAAAACTGAGGCAGAAGTCACTCACTCTGGCTGAGGGAAGCTGCCTCCTGTTCCTGCAAGGAATCAGCATTAGTAGAAATAGCTTTGCTGTTTTTGTTTTTAAAAACATCTTGAGCACCAGAAACACTTTCACTGGTGTGCTCAGGATCCTCATCCAGGCTGCCATCATTACATCCCTTCACAAACTTTCTGCCTACTGGAGGAAGTGCTGAGGATCTGGGAATCCTTATCCCACACTCTGTACCTCAGGAGCACACCTGAGCTGCAGCAGGTGACAGGTTGCAGGAGGAGCTTCTTCCCAGCCCTTCCAGTGCAGAATAGACTCCAGCACAGCAAGGAGGTCAGTCAGGTGCAGACTCGAGTTACAGCACTTACAGCCCAAGCAGTGGTTGGGGCAGATGTGGGACATTGTTTCTCTTCTCATCCTGCCCAACAGAAGTTGTTACAGAAAAGATGAGAGCTGAAACCGTCTGGTTTTGGGAGCCGGCTGATACCTTTGGGGAAAAAAAAGCCTTTACAGAGTGAGTTCATGCAGACATAAGCACGACTAGGAATGCTGCAATAAAATGGTAATCGTGTGTGAGCTTGGGCTCAGGCAGAGGTTCAAGCAGCGTTTACCGCTCCAGTCTGAGGTAGTGCAGCAGCGCCAGCCAACTGCCTGATTAGAAAAATATGTCCTAGTCAAAGTAATCCACAAAGAGAATTTTGTACGAGTTAGGGAGGAACAATGTGGATACGAGGAAGAGCAGACAGGCAGATCAAAATGTGAGCCAAGAGCTCGCATGGCTCACACACGGGGAAAGATTACAACTGAGAACGACAGCAGTAGTGTACAGGCAGCACACGCTGGGGTAGCAGTGAGAGCACAAGCACCAGCGCAAGCCTTCGGTCCTTGATAGTGAAGAATTTAATACTCTTCTGCTACAAAGTGATTTTTTTCCTTTGCTGACTTGACACTGGTGCAGGAAGGCTCCTGCGCCTCCAGCCGTCCCAACCACACCAAAGGCTCACACCTCCACCACCATCACCGGCCTCCAGGGAGTCTGCCCTTGTGCTAAGCACAGAGCTGAGAAGCTGGCCTCTGGGAAAAGGGGAAGAAGGCCATTACACAACAACAAAAAAAGTTGAAATAAACTTTCAGAGCGACTCAAAATGAATTCCTGTAGTTAAGTCCTAAGTTTTTATATAAGCTCCTACCAGACTTTTGCATTACTATATACAGTAGTCACAAGAAACTGCTTTCAGTGCACAAACTCAGGGTCCTTTAGGAAAGACATTCTTCAGTAAATTCTTGTAAATTACGACCATTTAATAGCATATAAGCCACTGCTCCTAAGTGAAATTTTACTTAGTGCAGGTTTTGTCATTGTAGCCATCATGTTCAGATGCCACCATCTCAAATGTGTAGAATGTCTCACAACTGAGGACAGAGCTACTCTTCACATGCGAATTTGAGAGCTAACAACAAAATGAGAGAAAAAAATTTGATCAAACTTCCTAAATACAATTATGCTCACACTTATACTGGAAAAAAAACCAAACAATGTTTGGTCACCGTGTGCAGGCCAGAAATACAGCATGAAATCTACTTAGTTCAGAAATATCTACAAGCTCTTTCAACTTAGCTCAGTAAAGGCTATGCTGTGTGTTCTTCCTAAAATCCTGCAGTACTGCTAAGACTTTCATTGCCTTTGATCTCTTTATTTCTAACCAAGCGCAGGGAGGCGTGCAGCAGCATCACTGCTTCAGCTGACGTCTGTGCGCACGGCCTGCTTTAGTGAGATGAGTTTGAAAAGGCCTCTCCTCCTCACCAGACCCCAGTTTCATAAGGTCATTTCACAGCTGAGGTTTTTTCAGAGTGACCAAACAGAGCATCAAAAGCATTTCAGAGAATACAGTGCACAGAGTACTGCAACTAAGATCGGAACTATAACTGGAAAACACTGACAATATGCTGTCTGCCTTATTGATACTTAGGAAAAAAAGACACTGAAGGGGAAATAATGAACTGATGCTTTCTGCCTCAGCTGTAGACAGCAGCTCTGCCTGTCACTGACCAGCAACAAACAGTCCATCCAGACACCTGTGATAGATGTGGCTCCCTTGCAAACAGTTGCAAGAAGAAGGAAGACTAATTCCAGATGCAAACTGCATCTCCCTCCTGCACCACGCAGAGGCTGAGGCAAAGGCAGAGCAGTGCTCAATGCAGCCGAAGAGTCCCCTGTCAGGCACAAGGCTTCCCCCCACTGCAGAGTAACCTGGACTGGGCCAGCTCAAACTTAGGAGCTGAATCCACCAACAGCTGAGGACACAAAGACAACTACAGTAGCACTTTTCTGTAGCCTTGTTACATGATGGAAGTGCTTCCTCTCAGTGACGTCCATTTCCAGAAAGACTTCTGAGAATGGACAAAGCCAGCGCTGTCATAACCACACCAGAAGTCAAGACAAACACTGCATCTAAGAGTCAATATTTATTTGATTAATAACTTACAAAATTTAACAGATTTAATTTATGTAAGGAGAGCTAATTTATTAAACATTTTACAGATTTTATTGTTCACAATGTAATACATCAAGATCTTGACAGTATTAAAATAATACTTGGCACAGTTATAAATAAAGAATATACAAAAAAATCCATAGCTTAAAATGTAGTGATGCTGTTTTACACATTAATTAAAAAAAATAATCTGGTGGACATCAAAGAATACAGAAACCTGCAAACGAACAGCACATGTTTAGGGCCAAGACAAAATTCCCATTTATTCTACCTGGATCAGATCAAGCTGGTCTGATCTGTTGTTGGTCTGGATGAGCTTCATCGAGTTTCAGAAGCAGTGCAGTTTTGGTTCAACAAATGAATTGCAAGTTTGATAACTTGACAGAAAAATGCTGCATAGTTGGCTCCCCCCGCTGCGCAATTTTATGACTCCTGATCCAAAAATTCAGTGTTACTCAAGACAAGTCAGTCTGCACTGGAAACTTCACATCCCAAATCCACACACAGGTTAATATTAATAACAATCAATATTGCTCCAATTCTACAGGCCTTCACAAAACCATCAGAGAGTTCTTACCAAGTGAAAAGTGCAGAATTTCACCACGTATTACCAAAGATCACCTTCTCTGCAAACTTTTTAAAAGGACTGCATGACAATCCATGGCAGTTAATGCTACTGGACAACGAAAACCAAAACCTGTACCACGTGCTGAACCGCTCTTCTGGTGCGAGGCGGCTTTTAACAAAGCGGACTTCAGTTCTTCAAGTCAACCAACCCCAACAGAAACGTGAGAAGTGAACAAGTATGCAGAACATTACGGATAAATAAATACATGACGCTGCAAAGTCTTCAGGCTTTGTTTCGAGATTACGAAAAAAGATGAGGAACTGATAGCAACTGTTTTCACTGAAATGGAATTGGGATTGCAATTTTGTCTGACAAGAACAGCAAAGCTTCTTGCCTCCCCTGTACCCACACCTCTCCATCCAAACTGTGTCCACGATGATGTTGTTTGTTCCAGTATCAAACATTCAAGTACTTTAATGCTGCACTTCTGTAAATCCTGATATCTGGTACTTGCAAACTAAGCGTGTGTCTCGAGATCCACAAACTACTACAGAAAAAAAAATGTTTACTTGCAAATACTGAACATCAACTATTTACAGTTTCACTGCTCCTCTTACTAAGGCAAGGGGCGGGAATACCACTAGATTGCTTTATTACCTGTAATCTGCGTCTGACAGAAAACGCTAATTTTGCCAAGCATCAAACATGCAGTGAATTTGCAGGGCGTAACGCCTATTAACAGCAATATTTAACATCACTAAAAGCTCATTAGATATCTTCCTATACTTTTTGGTTGGATAAAATGAAAATGAGCAGCTTTAAATATACTAAACACACACTCACAGAGAGAAAACTATTTGATAAATTATTTATGTACAGATACACATTCTTTACACTGGTCTCAGACATCGGCTTTCAGGTCCCCTCCCCAGACTCCCCTCACAGGATTCTCGAACCACTAGGTTGCTACAGCACTTAGAAAAGAACTAACCTGATTCTCAGTCTCTCTGTAAACAATAGTTAAGGAAGCAGTGAACA
Organism: Tympanuchus pallidicinctus; assembly: GCF_026119805.1. Lineage (NCBI taxonomy): Eukaryota > Metazoa > Chordata > Aves > Galliformes > Phasianidae > Tympanuchus > Tympanuchus pallidicinctus. The sequence continues at coordinate 25,993,612 of NW_026294802.1, forward strand.
ATTCACAAGAGTATATGAAAACACCATGACAAAAATCAGTGCATCACATTCAAGAAAAGCCCCCCTGGAATGCCATTTCAGTTGATTCCTTACCTTCCAGACATTTCTGTAGCATGAGAACTTAAAAACACTACGGGTGATTCCCACTTGCCAATACACCACCTTCTTCAGAATGTTGCAACACATTTTCTATGTGCGTGTGTTATTTTGGAGATATGCTTTTTTTCTTGTTTTTGTTTTTTTTTTTTCTTTTTAAAGTTTGGTTTCCATTATTTTACACCCATACAAAAGAATCATTTCAGATGACTGTGGCTTCTTCTGCATTTGCAGCTGATTTGAAACTATTTTACTTTATATTTTTATAACTGAGATTTTTGTTTTCACATCTTTGGTTTCCCCCATGCAACTACTCTTAGAACACATTTGCAGCCACATTACCTTGTGCTGTCTGGGGACCAAAGCCAGTACTGAAGCACTGCTAGTTTGTGAAACATTTATCCATTTACTTCAAAGATAATGATTTATTTTCTACTTTTTTTTTTTTCCTGAACATTATATAGTGTAACCTACTTCTGCAGGTGCATCATGCATTTAAGCACGGGTTCAACTTTGACAGAAGAGCTTTCCTTATTTGTGCAATCTTTTATTTCAGACTATACAATCTCAGAACAGGGCTTCCACAAGTATTTAGTTGTACCAGTAAACGGTGACAATAATAATCACCAAAAAATGTGGGCAATGTATTTTTTTCTTAGCATTACCAGATGTGCATTACTGCTATAACTGAACATTACAGGGGATCCCCGCCACGTGATGTTTATCACAGTATTGAAAAGCACATTTTTCAATGTACATAATACTACAGAAAATCTGTAATTAAAAACAAAAAAAAACACATTACAGGAACTACGCCAAAGCAATCAGTGAACTTTGCGCCATGAAATTTAGCTTTATATTCTAGATTCTCATTTCAGTGGAATTATTCATATTGGGAAATGAATTTTTCTGCTCAGCACAACATAACTACTTATGTCAATACTTCAATAATGTCATGCTCCATTGTGAAAGATCTTAAATAAAAAAACCAGCAACAAATACTGTGAATATGCTGTTGCGAATAATTCTCATGTTAAGAACTGTTAAAATCCCTTTTTGATCTTCCTCCTCTTCCTTATCAGGTTTGGCAGTTTATTCTGTCCATTTTTACTTTTGTTAATAAAATTCTGATGAAGAGAAGGTACCTTAAGATTCATCACCAGCCCTACACATAGCATGCTATTCTTCAAGGGATGTGGTTTCGAGAGAGAGAGAAAGAAAAATTTCAGGCACCACTCAGATATGATATGCTCACAGGATGAAGGTGGTGCTACACCAGCTGGTAGCCTGATCCTGACGTTTGGTCGTATTCAATCGTATACTGCCTCGTCCAGTCCACGATAACAGGCCGAAAAAGACCACAGCATCTGAATTCAAAGAAGTCTATAATGTTCCTTATACAACCGTGGCTAAAAACAGAACAGAAATACGTGTAAGTAACAGCAAAGCTCTTCTAACAAAGTACGTTGTTTTTTCTTTGTACACGTTCAGTTTCTCACCCTAAGTTCCCAACTGCACAGAACCAATTCAGATAAAAATTGGCTTAGTGCTTGCTGATGGAACAAGCTCTAAAATAAGTCATTATACGGATGAATTTTTGTCCTTGGACACAATCATGACACTACATTTCCTTCGCTACCTGCTCTCTTATTCCTTCAGCTATCCACTGTTCTTACTCAGAATCACTTCTATCTTTCCTAGTACTTATTTCTGTCATACCTAGTTCACAGCTGTGGGTCTAAGATCAATTAAGTTCCTAGACAGCACAAAATTAAGGAAGCATTAAGGAAGTAGATGACATGTTCAAGGGCTTTCTGCTGCTGAATTAGTTCACCATCATGTGTTTAAGATGCTTGCATCAGAACTCCAACACTTTTTTTTTTAGTAACTGCACACAGGCTGAATATGTTCATGATTTTCTGGAAGAGAAGCCTATGTAATAACACACCAGAAAAGGTCAAAACAACAAGATGACCACTCCTTCATTTGACAGGTGATGCCAATTAGTTATTTTAGATACACGGTGTTAATTTTTATGAGTCCTTTTTATAATAGCAGCTGTTCCACCAAATATGGTTTGTGAATTGGATATCAATATAGGGATAAAAACAGTTTTTTTCCTATCCTGCCCACTGCTCTGTGTTCTTTTTTCAGAAAATGCAATTACCTGGTTTTACAACTTTTTTCTATGGAAAGATGTCAACTATAGAGAGGTGCTTGTCTTTTTCTCAATTAAGGTTTTATATGTAAAGATATTAAAAGAATCATACAAACTTCTATTCCAGCACAAAAATCAAACTACATACAACTAGGATTTCTACCTGCTCTTCCTTCAGGTACTCTCTGAAAGAGCAGCAGCTCCCACAGAATTGACAGCATTCACTGCAGGATGAAATGTGCTTCTGCCCTTTCTCTGCTCCTTCATAATATGTCCTCAACCCGCCAATATTCCAGCTTCACGCCTTCATTTATTTCCTGCTTTGATCCACAAGCTTGTCCATTCTGCCTTATTCCCCTCCTACAAGAGCAAACATCCCAGTGCTACACCATCCTGTAGCTCTCCTCTCTTAGCTTGCACTCTTCTCACTACAGAAACTAGAACCTCACTATACCCTACTCTTCACGATAATGAAAAGCCTGTGTCTTACCTACACAGCATCCACTTCAGCTCCTGGGACATCCTGCACCCCTCCCCACCAGTATTTAGTTATGTTCCGTTTCAAAAAGCTGCACAATTCAAACATGAGGAGCAACACAAGTGAGAAATGCACGTTTACGCTTCAAAACTTACTTGAATGGGCTTTCAATAGATGTGGTTGTAACTTTAAAGTGCTTGTATCGTCTTGCATTCATTCTTTCATTTGTAGTGATTCCTAAGCAAGATATCTGAAGACAAAAAAAAATAAAGTAAGCAATCTAGCCAACATAAAAACAGGCAAACAAGCCCTGTGTCAGACAGGCAGAAAAAGAATTTTTTTTTTTTTTTTTTACATTTGTTCCTTTGAAGAACAATTTTTGTCCTGCTGAAACTGCTGGATCCCAACATAAAATGCCATACAACCGTTGTACCAGATTGTGCAAAATATTTAAGAGTGATCAGAAATAAATCATGATCACTGAACAAACTGTGCCTTGCTAGTTCATAGGGTAGAGATGCTGTTATTAACCACCAACTGAAGTGCACTGTAAATAGCAGATTCAGGAGTTAGTTTATACAGCATTTGAATCACTTTCTTTTCCTCTTGATATTCTCATAATAGTATGGTATTATGACAGTGCTGTATTTCCCTCTCGTTTAAAACTTTGTAGCAAACTTTTCTGTCATTAAGACAGAAAGTTGACTAGAAAAAGGGGGTTTTTTTTGTTTGTTTGTTTCAAACCACAGTCGTTTGGCTAAAAAGAATACAATTTTATGTAATAACTTTCCAACTACTTCAGCCTAACAGGGTACATATAAAACTGCAGTTTACTGCAATGTGGTGTAATTGGAAACAGAACTGTGAGAAATCCTTTAATAGTCTACAGCAAGATAAAATCTTATAATTCCCAGTGGAATATCAAATCAACTCTGCTACATGTTACAAAAACATGAACACTGAGAAAATTAAACTTGGGCTTGCTTGCCTCATTTGGATTTACTTGTATCAAGCATTTTTCTCTCCCTCCATGAAACCCAGTGGAGTTTCATTTCCATGTATATAAATGAGGTGTTAATGGCCAACTTTTGAAGTTGAAGTACAGTTTTTTAATTACTTTTCTTTCATACGTAGTACTTTGGCAGGAGTCTCAGCCAGTTCAATATAAAGGGCAAGTAAAAACTTGATAATGGAGGGAAAAAACAAGGAGCAATAGCAGAGACTGTGTAGCTGCACAGCCAAAGAAATAATCTGGAGAATAATTTCATCAATTCCTATGTCAGACTGGACAGAAAGATCTGTCAAACAAGATCCTAAGTTTTCTAAGTGCAACACTGTATTAACATGAGTATGTTTATTTTATTTTCCCAGGATTAATAAATAAGTGCTAAGACTACGTTGTCTGATTACACTAAAGATACAAAATACAATGCAATGTGTTTTTCCAAGTGTTGCATAATTCAAAGATTCATCTGCACACAGATGATATTTACAAGGATTCCCAACGTGGAGCTCAGTGGGTCACAACAAATATGACAGAAGGCTCTCTGCAAAGTTACACACTCATCTCATTTGCTATAGAAGTCTTGTGGTTCAAACTCGCTTGAAAGCCACATGAAATGACATGGTTATCTTTGCTCATTTGTTTTTCTAAGGGTCTTTTGCTGGTTGAGACAAATGTCACATACACAAGATTCTGAAATTGGCATATATTGTTAATAAACATCCTACAGAAAGGAGGAGAAAACCCCAATTTCCTAAGAAGTTGTACTTAAGTTTTAGAGTGTGATTTTTATTTCCAGGATCTGTGGACAGATCAAATCAGTGTCTGGCTGCTCATTAATGACAAGTAATATTGAAAGGCTTCCAGCATGACTTGTCTTTCATTAAAAGGGATACAGAAAAAAATGGGTTTGGTCAGATTACAGTAAAGTCATGTGATGATGAATCACCCTGAAGCAGTTTAAGAAATTACTGCATCCCATCTGAAGTTACCACCCAGCTAATGACATACTGCATTATTCCTACTTTTACCCACAGATTTTATCCTCTAGGCTTCTATTAGTCTTTATTGCCTTTCTCTGGTCTATTTTGCCTTTTTGTCATTCTGAGAATGGAAAGTGGGAGGTAAGTATTTTAATCTCTTGCACAAAATAAAAGTGCAAATGAATGAGAAGCGAGTGATGCCTTCTATTATGCAGAGACAACAGATGCCTCCCTCCTGCAGCTGTGGCTGAGACTGAGCACTTGGTCTTGCATAATGAACATGAACATTTAATCAACAACTATCCGATATACCTATGCAGTCCCAAATGAAATGCTCTTCCATACCTGATACATCTGACACATGAGTAACACAGCCACCCACATGAAGTGAAAAACACTGTTTAGAAACATCCAAAACATCCAAGGAGAACAGGTAGCAATCTGTGTAATATAGGTCCAAAATCCATCCTTTGCATAACTTGTCTCACAGTGGAAACCCCAGTCTGAGAAAAAAAGAAAGCAACAAACACCATAGAGAAGATTTAAGATATGTTTACTATACATCAATGTAAACCTCACATCAGAACGCGTTACATGGAATATGAAAACAGCAGTGTACCAAAAGAGTTTTACTTGTTCTGGCTTCCTTTTCCAAATCACTGAATATATGACATAGACACACACATGGTTGTGAGGAAGACAAAAAAAAACAGGACAAAAAAGATCTTTTAAGTTAAATTAACATGGGAAATGATTAATATGCAGTTCAAGTCCAGCATAAAGAATATAAAAAACTGATAAGGCAAAACCCTGTAGAAATCCATACTGGGAGATGAAGTATTTATAAGTGATTAAAAACAAAACAAACAAACCCCCCACATCTACTCACAAGAGATGCATCCATAAATCATCCAGCAGATCATAAACAGCAGGAAGAACAAGTATCCCATAAAATAGCGATGATTCCCTGCTCCTAAAGTTGCACAAGAACAACGGAGATCAAATTATTCCACTTTCAAAAGACAAAACACATCAGGAAGCTTAACTTCCTATTATAGGCATCCTCTCTCATGAGTTAATACAATTATTAATATGCAATATTTAGAACAATGTCGTTAACAGCTTTACAGAACCCAGAACAATGAGGAATTGCACATCAGTATGCAATTTTCTTCAGAATGACAGTAGAAAAAAATCAGACTGCAGAGCTCTTAAAAGGAATGGGAATATGAAAAAATACACCATCTCTGCTGAGAACAAATTAACTCAAAGCTTAGCTTCATCAAGTGTGTTTAAGCCCAACCAAAACATGTAGCACAAGTCAGATAAAAACTTCAGACAAGGCCTAATTAACTGGCTAACGTAATGAATGGCACAACAACAAGTACAACATTTTAACTGGAGTTAAAAACTAGAAAAATCAGTTTTAAAAAGAACGCTCTATTGTAAACGTTAGTACAGCTAAGATGATGTCTCTTACACAAGCAGGTCCTAATTCTGAAGGACTCAACCTTCCATCTATAAAATATGTCCATTGCTTTAACCTCCTAACAGCACTAGGCTGTAAGTTAAACCCACAAAGACTGTAATGGGCTACAAAGATTTGGCTGTCATCATCTACAAGCACAATATTTACTTCATTATATCAGATGTTTTGCCTGCTAAATAAAGAGCATCCTCTGGAGGCAGAAAATAATCAAGTGCTTTCTGCAAGCAAACTGAATGACTATACATAAAAAAGAGATGAGGAAAAACACCCATAAACGCAAGCTAGACTGACTACAAGACATTTCCTTGAAAATCAAACAAGTTCCTTTGGATGTAAAATATGCTGCAATGTTGCCTTCAATCAACTAAGAGTATATAAGGAGGAGTGTTGGGAATGCCCGTAAGGTATTACTTGCACTTTTGGAACTGCTTGGTTTCATAAAAACAAATTCAGAAACAGGAAGTTAAACGGTCAGACCAAGAGGCCCAACTGATAGGTATTCAATGAAATGTTCCATTCAGCAGCATCTCAGTTCTATGGCAGCACAACTCATGTCGTAACAGTAAAAGAAAAAGTTTGGTTATCGCTTCTTCCGTGCTGTTTTTTGAAAACTACATTTCTGTTACAAGTCCACAGTTTGCATTTGAAATGGCATTTGCTTAACTGTATTAGTTAATAACCACCTGTGAAATACGTGTATTGTCATTCTGATATTCCACTAGAAAGACAGCTACAATCAATCACCGTCAGAGACCCGCTCACTGCAACATGCAACGTTAATGACACTGTTGCAGATACGCTAAAGATAATTTTTCCTTACTGCCAAACTTTTTTTTTTTGAAGCTTGTCCTTCTTTTCATCTGTTTGCATAGCAAACAAAGCCCAAAGAGTTTATTTTTAGAGTGTCTGTACACACTCTTTCCTCAACCTTATCTTTAGTAAAATTCTTGTCCTTTTGACACATTTCAAGACTATACAAAACATTTCCAAATTTAACCTTTCCATCACAATTCATGTTTCCCTATTTGGGAAACATGCCATGAATGCAGTTTTAAGAATGGATTCTGTTTTGTAATCCTGTGCTCATAGTCACCATCTATGAACTGGAGGCAGAAAAGCCATATAAGGTCGTTAGACCATCATTCCCTTCTCATGGTGCGACTTTTTTTTTTTTCCCAGCATATTTTCCAGTTTCCTAATGTTTACTTTTATCAAGTTATCCTGATTTGTTCAAGACCAAGAAGGTTCTGTTTTTTCATCTACTGTTTCTAGGGGGGGGGGGGGGGGGGGGGAAAAACAACAAATCATCACCATCACCACTCTAAAAAGAACCCCCCAAAAAACACCAAGAAAAAGTCCATTACATTACCTCTCTCTAACCCAATCCTGCTACACACGTACTCTCTTATTACTCACAAACTAAGAGGCCTCTTTTTTCCTTTCCCACCCAATCTTTCTGCTTTTCAAATTACTGGTTAAAACTCTGGATCTTTCTGTCCCATTGACAAGTTCTTCTCAGCACTCTCACAAAACAAATATCAAACTGTCATCAGCAGCGTCTCCAAAATCTGAGCTTGTGCCCACTCTGCCTTTTCGCTGGTGTTCATTAATGATTTCTTAGTTCTTCACTGTAAAACATCTAAAATATAAATCAAAAGTAACTCACAGAGTGACAATAGCAGTAAATGAAAAATATGGAAAAAATTGTTCCATAGAATGGAACAACCCGAGCCCATCTCCATGAGATCTGAGTGTTTTGTTAACAATTCAAATGTCAGCACTGCCCTGTCCCTTCAGAACAGTCAAACTACAGTGACTATCTATTATTATTAATACTTGAGGGGACTACAGTGAAGCTTCTGTTAATGAATCCAGGTCCTAATTCCTCCCAAGATCAAAGTTATCTCTACTCATGTCTTTAAAAAAGTAAATAAATGAAGCAATTATATTTCTTTTCTCACTATGACACCCCTGCATAATAATAGCTTTCAAGTAAGTTTTTCAAGAAGAAAGACAGGGAATTGCAGCATTTAGAGACTTGATTCCTGTTTTGTATCAGTTCTCTATATTACCACCAGGGAGAAAAAATGAATTTATTCTGGGAATTACAGGGTGGAAGGTGTGAGGGGGTCAAGAAAAGAAATATCTCAGTAGTAAGACATTCTGTATCTGTACTGCAATTGCATTTTTTACTATGTACACTTTCCCACTAGAAAATTCTTAGGAAAGATCAAAAAATTTATATTAGGCAAATGGATAAGCAGTCAGTGGTGGAATCAGTAGATGTTCTTAGTGTAGAAAGGATTAAAAGCTTAACTAACCTTTTAAATTATCAGAATTTAAGTTAGCATAAATAAACATGCAAGAAACTGAACAAGACAGAAAACAATTTTGAGTCTGGGTATACAACAGACACTACAGGTAAAAAATAAGACATCGAATCAGATGTAGAAAGAAAAATTAAGACCAACATTAAAAATTATCTTCCTTCTACCAAAAGTCCTCTATGGTTTTTCTGCCAACTCACTTCCACCATGAAAGAAGAACAGGCCAAATCCCATACAACACACAGGATCATTTCCAGAAGGTTTTGTCTTCTTGATCTATTACAGATTTCAGCAGATTACTTACCTACACAATTGCCCACCCACGGGCAGTGGTGATCAAACTTTGCTATACATCGATTGCATACACCACAGTGTTTAGACCTCACTGGCTTCCGTATCTGAAATGTTTATTAACATTTGTTAAGAACACCAAAAGAACAGTTGAATGCAAAATAACTTATTTTGTTAACTCCCCAGATAGCTTCAATTTTTAACTCAATCTTAGCTATCAGTCTTAAACCTATATGTTATTTAACACAAACACATAGACCGCAACCTTAATTTTCTTACATAAAGGATTTTTTTCCCCCCAACGTTCTTCTATCCCCTCCAGCTCTTGAGCTTTGTACAGCAACCAGTTTCATTTCAGCTTTTCAGCAATGAATGTACAGAACGAGTTCCAGTTCCACGATTCTGTCAGCAGTATTCATAATGAAGCCCTAAACTGTTCTGCTTATTTTCTAAAGACAGGAATGCTATTCAGCAACTGCAACTCAAAACTCTCGATTACTCTCAACTATTTTTTTCAAGTTCCTATTTTGAAAGAAATATAAAATAGCAACAAAGAAAAAAGATCTGATATTAACTATTTGGAGACATACACAGATACACAATTTTAAGTTGCTGCCTTTGTCCATCATATTCCAGATTTTAAGACTATAGCATCATTCATGTTCTACACAGCTCAGATCATTAAAGCGCAATACTGACTGCCCTGATAATTAGGAAGTTGCCTTTTTTAAAAAAGAAACACATTCATTTACCATGAATACTTTCCTTCCTTATTGTTGCATAAGGCTTTGTGTGTGAATTCTTTTGTTCCTTGAAAATACTGCATGAATCAAAGACTGCAAATAAATTCTGCCCTTTATTTGGAATTAGTAAAGACAAGAGTGCATTCAGTATAGCATCATCCAGTTTTGGCACAGAAAAAAATATATATATATATACATACCAAGCAGGTACTGCAGAATATACTAAGGTCCAGACTTCCTGTCTCTGCAAGTTCTACTATTGTCTGCAGGAAAAAAAAAAAAAAAAAAAAGAGGATGAAATAGGATTTAGCATACAAACAAATGTTGACAAGAACTGTAATGTGTCTGACTCAAAGGCTGTGAACTCTAATGAATTTCAGGTACTCTTTACATACAGAAGTAAGTTAAACTCAGTTGAAACTGATTTTAAACATACTCTGTTAATCCAATGTTAATTCAAGCCTGATTTCTAAATCTCTACAGAGGAACACAATGAAGACCTTTCAGGAAGGTAGCAGGATCAGCTAGTCTAAAAAAGACCATTTCTAGAGGTAACACAGCAAAAATCTTGAATCTGCCTTTGCCTCTTTCCTCAAACCTTGAAGTTTCTAGAAAGAAAAGAATGCAAACCAAACCTTCTCCTGCAGATAGTATATTATATTCATGGCTTAACTGAAGAACATAAAGAGGTATCAGCTAAAGCACCCCTATTCCTTCACACTAAATGGTAACTTTTTATTTAGTGCACTCCCTCAGTATCTACTTCATTGACAGAACAGAAGAAACCTTCAACTCCATGATACGTTTTCCAACAAATTCCAAAATTCAGCAGCTGAAATCTGTCTCACATGAGACTTTTAAATGATGCTTGTCACATATGGAAAATATCCTGAAATCATCTTCTGCCAAAATAGCCTTCCTTGATCCAGAAGGAATTCACTCAGCATAAACTGCCTAACAGTAAACAGATCTACTGCTCCCTTTCAAACAACATATAGCTTACGCATCAACGTAGCTTCTCATTGGAGAAGGAGTAATATGGTTCTTACAAGTATTACTTCATCGCAGCAATAGAATTGTCACTTCCCTAATGAGATGACAAGCACTAACTTGACCGAAGGTGCAGAAGCTTTCCCCACAGTACTACACTTAATTAGCCAGGAACATTTATGGGATTCTTAGCCTCAAACTAGATGGGAAAAGCTACAGTCAACAGTCCAGGGGTAAACAGTGTCTTAGCGCTTCTCCTGCTGATTTCAGATGAATGAGGAATAGTCTGATACAATTTTCTAACATTTCTTAACTAAGCTCTGGAAGTTTGACTTTTCTTTTGCTTTGCTTGCTGTGGTTCCATTGCTTTTGGTGCAGAATTCATCTCCATCAAAGCAACCTTCCAGACTCTCACTCCACGCAACCACAAGTAGTTCCTCTGACTTCAGTGGGAGTTTGCACTGTACTGCACACCAGTGACAAGATACACAAAGGAATTCACATGCGATGATCAACATTGGAGTTCAATATAGCCACAAGCAACATCCTAAAACTCATGAGAATAGAGCTGAAAAGGTCATATAGAATGCTTTCAAATCAAGTTTTCCTTTGAACTTACAACACAGAGAGATCCAGGAGGAGATGTTACAAACATACTTTTGTGCTTCATGAGACCTGGGGGTCTACCTTCTGTGCTTTCAAATTTTTAACATTTGATTGTGAAAAGTGACTGACTTACTTTAAGAAAAACTCAGGTTATTTTGTAATATAGAAATGCTAAAAAGAAAAAAAAAAAAAAAAAAAAAAAAAAAAAAGACATATCATCCAAAGAATAAACATCTGAAAATGCTGCTTACAGCAACATTTCCAAACATCCTTAACTCAGTCATCTGGAATTAAAAGAATTTTTTGCTTACTTATTGAAAAGCTAAAGGCAAACAGTGTAAACACACTTGGAGACAAATTATGAGTACTAAAGTATGAGAAAATACTACAGTGCACCCCATTAAGACATAAACTACAGAGGTTTATGCCCCCAATAATAAATCAGTTTACACTTGGGTTAGTTGCATTAGCACATTAACAATTATATGCATCTAAATGAGGAAGTTGTCTTTTACAATTCCTGTACAGTTCAACAAGGCTTTCATACCCACGTATAACCACTGGTGCACGTGGATAAAATGAATTGCATGTTTCTGCAATTTGCTGAATCTGAACCAATAAGCAGATGTGGACTTAATTTAGCCCTGTCGAAGAAAGAGAATTTAGCCTGGATTTTACTTTGGCAAATTTGCAGTAACAGAAAACTTGTACACCGATCAACAGAACTCAGTAATAGTCTATCAGAAAAAAATCATTCAAGCCATCACAACCATCTTTTAAAGTCGCTGATATCTTCTCACTTGTCAAGGCCATTACTCCAAGTGGCTTTATGGTAATCCACACAGCTGTTGTCACAAGTGAGCAAAAAATAGAAACACAGAGCTCAGCTTTTGGTCATATGTGAGCTTCCAGAAAACTTAGAATGAAACAAAAAAAAAACACGTTTCTGGTGCATTTGGCATGGTCAGTGCTCAGTTTGGCTGCTGAGAATGCACAGAAATTAGAGGTAATGTCATTAGTGATGAAAAACATTAGATCTCATAAGATCATCAATAATTCCTCTAATATTTATTTATTTAAAAAGCAAGACTGCCAGTGGTTTGGGCTGTTTTATACTTGAAATCTTCAACAACTTCACGCTTTTAATTACAAACATAAGAAGAAAAAAAAGTGCTTTAAAGTCTGGAAAGTTTTTATAGCATCAAACCAGCAACACTTAACCCATAATGAGTCACTTCTTACAGTAAGGTAAAATTCTAAACCTTTACATTTTTATCCAATGATTTTTTAAACTTTTTCCTATTGAAAACAAATTTTTTTCTCGCTGAGAACAACCTAAATGCAGCTAGGCTTAAATGCTTATTCTGAACAGAAGAGAGAAACCTGGGAGACAAGCGAAATGTTCAACATTTCAGATTCTTTCTTACACAGCACTTCATTGAAAAGCCATGGATCATACCGCATACCCCAACCAACTGGCAGAAGGCACCCGAAGAACAAGTCTGACATGCTCACAGCTTTACCTTTTTCTTTTGTTCTTCTGTGGCTTTGATGATTCCTGGATCAGACTTCCAGGATTTTCCAAAATTGTAGAAAAGTGCAACGCTATTAGCAAGGAATGGAAGATGGATGAAAAAAAAATTGAGATGTGTTTGAAGTCAAGGAATTTAAAGTTTAAAACCGAACTTCCTCTTGAACACCCACTAATAATTCTGAAATGAAATTAAGATGATGCCCTTATCTGAAATAACAATACACAATGTTGATTTTTTTTTTGTACTCAGCATTTTCTATTGCTCAAAATCCCAAACTCGTAAAATGCTCTCTATGAGATACTTCTAAAGTACTTAGTGCTCTAGAAATGAATAACGATAGAAATGAATAATGATAGTTAAGTTTTTGTAAGTATTTTCCTCTTTAAATAAATTCCATTAAATGTATCTTCTCAAAACTACTTCCTGTTTTCACAACAAACATCTCAAAGTTCTATTTATAAAATCATCACTGGACTAATAAGTCTTCATTGGCTTGAAATTCCAGCTAGATGACAAAAACGCCTGTTTCCAGCCTTTTAAGGAACTGTACTAAATGGAACAATGCTGGACCGTGATCACAAATCATGTCAAAACCATCAGTTATCTCCAAGAAAGGTACTATTTGAAACCTGGTCCTGTCATGAGGCATTACCCATATTTCACACCAATGAAAGTTATCTTTAACATACTAATATATCTAATGCTTAAAAAAAAAAAGAAAACAACCACAAGACTCAGAGGTCCCTGGAAGTGTTTATAAAGTCAATTTACCATATTAAGGCAGAAAATAACCATTAGGTTTAAAATATATTTCCTGTGTTGAATGATTCTCCATAACATGCATAGTCTTGCAACATTTGACATTTCTTCACAGAACTAGAACATTTCTTAGCAATGACGTTGGAAAAGCAAATCCTTCAGATATGCCTCTGCCCCTAAAACTGAGTATTTACTCTGTTCAGTGACCCTATAAAGTACTTCACCAACACTAACGATACCTGCCAGCTGTTATTCACAAATGCAACGTGATGCTATATCTGAAAGCACTGCACAAAGTATTTTGTTACTCTGAGTTACCTGGATGAATATTACTCTCTACTCTGGTAGTCGTTGAGACTTCCGTAATTAAAGCTTAATATGGAACTGTTTGTGTTAATAAAAAAAAAAAACTGCATACAAGCAGAAAGCATTATAAAGCTGAAAACATCATGTGGCAACTTGTATGGAACTAGTATATAAGGCTTTAAAAGCAACATAATAAAAGCATTTTTGCAAGCTTTACAAAAATTGATTTTGAACCTAGATGTTCAAATATATTCCACTATATAAATATATTCTATTCTGTTTGTATTCTTAGAAAAACAGATTAAGAAAGGCATTAAAAAGCATTAGAAAAATATTATAAAAACCATTTGTAAATAAATCTATGTGGCACAGATATAAGCAAATATTAACTGAAAGAAAATTAAAGTTCTGAAGAATAACAGTAAGCCTCTCAAATCCTTCTGCAACACTCTGGTGGCATGGAAGAACCCTGAAATATCAGTAAATGCAATTAAGACTTCTTTTGTACTTACGAAATCATAGAATCAAATAATGGTCTGTGTTGGAATGGACCTTAAAGACCATCTAGCTCCAACTCTCCTGCCACAGGCAGGGACATCTCCTTGATCATGGTTTTGGGATACCTGATCTAGATATCAAAACCCCATCCAACCTGGTCGTGGAGTCTCATTCAAGACTCACCTTTCCTCTAACAGCTGCTTCCAGGGAAAAAAAACAACTGACCAGCTGTACTATAAACTGAACAATGTTCTTTTTGATACATTACAGATGAAAAGCTCTGACTTTAGTATATGTACCATCTACTTTCTTCCCTTTTTTTCTAAATTTACCTGCTGCCAAAACTAAGCTGGTTCAACTTAATTTCTCTAAGGCTATAAAAAATAAGTTTTCTATATAATACTCATATTGTCATTGAGTTTTATTTGCTGCAACAGTGAAAACTTTGCATTAAAAATGCCTTAACCAGACAGCTGTTATAAACAATAAAGGTACAACTAAAAAAAGTTATGGACCATTCCTAATTACTGTACGTCATGTCTAGACTTCTAAAAAAGATAGGAGGAAAACCAATTTATTTTCTATCTAATAAAATGGTTTTATAACATTAAGGTTTTTTGAATTTTTTTTTAACTGATCACAATTTGTACAACGTGGCATGCCTATGGATTCAAGAATTTTTCTACATCTGCCCTTCCTACATCTTACCCCATAAAATACATGGGAAAGTCTAAGAAACTCTAACACAGATTCTAAATTTTGCCTTCTACCATGGTGGTATGAGATGAATGTAATGCTGACAGATATAAATTGTGGCAGATAAATACCACTGACAGGAGATGCTGGGAGATCACATGAGAAAGGTGATTTATGTACAGGCAAGCTATTAGTACATAAATTGTGAAGACTGAAAGAAAACCAGCACCTTCAAATAAACCCAAGATATTTTTCATAAATTTTAAACCAAACGGGGGAGCAGGGATACAAACCAGCCACAGCCTGAAGGAGAAAGAAAATTAAGAATTGTACTTTCCAGGACATTTCTCGAATCTCATGTAGACAAACTCAGATCGGGAGACTCACTTCACCTACCTTCAATCACTCGGCAACATAGAGAAGCACAGGGGTTTAGAAGGGACCTTTCAACAGAAAGTAAAGCCACATCCTAATGTCAGCATTAAGGCCCTTAAGTCAGACAAGCAGTGCCATACAATTTCTTCTTTTTTTTTAAAATCATGAATTCTCCTCTGACATTTACTTCCACAGAGATCTTAGCAACTTGTATCACAAGCATCTCTCAAAATTCTCCATACACAACAAAATCCTTGTAACTTTGCATTAGCTACCCAGTAGAGAATTGACTCTCCAGAGAGTGCCTCATTTTGTCCTAACATCCTCATTTGCAACTGTACAAAAAAAAAAAAAAAAAAAAAACATTACCATATTAATGGCTGAAAAAGCATGATACAACATTTACCTCTGGCACCATACTAATCTTCTGCCTTTTGTAAGGTTTCCCCACTTTACACTGTGAGAGATGAAGCAGAAACAAACACAAAATGCTTCCTACCTTCAGTCACAGTCAATAAGGTTGTTTAAGAACAAGAACAGGCTGAAAATCATTCCAGGAAACCACTTGGAACCTAAAGAGTGCCTCATTAGAAAGAAACAAAACCAAACAAGTAATCCCCATCCCACTCCAAACCCCATGAGTGATGCAAATACACGATCAGCTAATATTTTATCCTGACCTGCAGCCTATTTAGAATGGCCCAATCAAATGTCAATTCCTGGTATCACAGTTACACATCGTACAATAGACTGAAACCAAGCCAGAGTGCACATTATATAGCAAGATGCTCTCTTATACTAGCTACAAAGCCAATAATAAATTCTTTTCTCCTAAAGATCTGCAGCTAGGATGTCAGATCAACACAAGCTAATTAATCTGCCAATTTGTAACAGCTGTACATTCAGATCCACACCTACAGGTACACAAGAGGTCTCATATGGCTAGATATTTATTAGATGATATCCATGTTTACCAGCTAAAGATTGCCAAGGCCTCTACATCTGACCTCCATCCTCTGTTGATAAAGAAAAATCCCCTTAGGATGGACCTCAGGGTCCATCCAGTTGCAGCTTTCCACCACGGGCAGGGCTGCCACACACCAGCTCAGGCTGCCCAGGATCCCATCCTACCAGGCCTTGAATACCTCCAGGGATGGAGCACCCACAGCTTCTCCAGGCAGCCTGTGCCAGTGCCTCAGGGCCTCCAGAGTATGCTACTGTAACAGCTTCGTGAAAGCATGAAAATAATCATGCATTCTCCTAGAACAAGTTTTAACAACTGTTTAATTGAAATCATGTTTTCCTTCACTTAAAAAACATCAATACATGAAGCACATTAGTCATAATAATAAGGTCAACGACAATTCTTTAACAATTTTGAATTTGCCTTGCATCTCATTACCTCAGCATTGCAAGTGGTACGTCATACCAAAGGAGCATAATGAAAGAAAATGACATCCTAAAAATTGCATCAAATGGAAGAATTAGAACAAAAAAAATTGTCCTGTGATTATTTTGGGTTATATAATCCCTGAAATCTTAAAACAAACAAACAAACAAACAAAAGAGCAGCAAAAAACCTCCAACACAATAAACTCAATTTGTTCAGCTGTAGTTGGAAGATGGCATGAACAACAGACAAAGGAATTCAATACGTGTGCCCTGAATTTCTATAGGACACAAGAGAGCATTCTACCTACAAAATGCTAAAGGAGAGGAATAAAATACTCTACAGATTTATTATTTGTAAGTGTAATTTCAATGCATTTTTCTCCCCTAAAAATAAAAGTAGATTAAAATACGGTAATTCTGTGTATAGGTTTTTTATTATTATTATTATTTGATAATAACCCTGCTCCACAAACAGTAGAAGATAAACTAAGAGAATAGGACAACTATCCTTCATTACAGGCAAAACAGCAGAAGGGAAGTGTAAATGCACGGTTCAGGAATTTCTTCACTCCTATAAAGAGAAGTATTCTATTTTAAAAAATAAATCTCAGAAAAAATAAGTCTCAGAAATCACAAGGAAAATTCAATCAAAAAGAAACATGCACAAAATTAAGCAAATCAGTCATATAAATTGTTCAAATTTACTTTCAACATTGGTCTTTAACTGACAGATCACTAAGTCATGTAACTTACAGAAGACCTTATTTTCCATGCAACAATCATTAAATTCAAGAAATTACACTGATCAAGATCAACTTCAGCTTTGTATGTTCCTTATGATACGCTGCTTCTACTGCCCTTTCCTGCCTCATTAGGATTAAAACCAGCAAACTGGATGCTGTTTCAGACACCTTCAACAAATCTACAAGAGTTCTCTTGTTAAAGTTCTCTTGTTAAGAGAGTTCTTAACAAGAGAACTCTTAACAAATACTTGAATATTTAAGTAATGTTTGCAGCAATAACGACTTCTATATTATTTGTAATATTACATCTGAAGTTCCAGGAAGGCATTACTTGACAGTTTAAAGTTCAAAACATTTTTCCTGAGCAAAATATTGTCACAATTCATGAAATGACCAGAACAGGTTTCATCATCGGATGAACACTACAGAGTATAAAGAAGTACTCTGGTCTGCTGTAAGTAATTATATAAAGCTGTAAAAATAGAAGAATATTTTCCCCAACCACAGCATTGTGCCTCATGCCATAAAAATAGAACAAGCATGCAATTTCTTCTTTTTTTTTTTTTTTCCCCCCCTCTTCAATAAAGCTACAGGGCAATTTTCCAGAAGAAGAATGGATCTGGAATCTTATTACAAAGACTTCCAATTTAAAATCATCAATTAAAGGAAAATGGCCCCAAGTACTGTCTCCAAAGCTGCTTGTCACACAGAATTGTGTCAGCTCTAATGAATGCAATCAGTAGAAATAGAATCTTTCGGACTACTTTTGTGTCTAAAAAAGCTTTTGCAAAGGTTTTGATACAAACTTAAATTACAGCAGCAGTACAGTATTTTATCAGTGTTCTCAAGTCACAGTTTCAGATTAGTTAATTATCTATGCTCACTACTTCTAGTGAACATTACCCAGAGACAAATGCCAAGTTACATTAACCAGCATGGCTATCAGAAATAAAAATCTGAGCAAGCTGGTACACATTAAAGACATCAATTTTCACTGGAATATGAACAAACTATATACTCCAAGAAAAAATATCTTATAATTTGCTAGCCTTAAGACACAGCTTTTCACATCAAGATGGAGGCCATCACCATGCCAAGCCAGCTGTAGAAGCAATTCTAATCCAGTGAAGGACTCCGACTGAAAACTGAGCACATATTACATACAGTTCAAGATGATGTTATGTTAGCACAAGAAAGCTTTTCAAGGTAGCTCAGCATTTGCTACTCAACCACAAGTTCCTAAACAAACTCTACAAGGTATAGAGAGATCAGAAATGAGATGCTGCAGTTGTTAAACCTGCCTGAGAAAGTTTCATTTCACTGCTTGCCAGAAGTCAGGCATGTTTTCTCACCAAAAAATAACAGAAAAAGCAAGTTCACTCTAAAGGCATGGTGTATTTAGACTATTCATTCTGTCAAACATGGAAAATTACACTTCCATCTTAAAACTATGAGCTAAGACTGAAGAACATACTGAGAAGATAATAAAATGACTGCACTGCTATTACCTTGTTTCGTGGTATAATTTCTCTGAAGCAGAAAAATCCTTTCCAGGAAATCACAGAATAACAGAATATCCCAAGTTAGAAGAGATCCACCAGGATCACCACAACTTCTAATTCCACACAGGACCACACAAAATCAAACCCTATGTCTGAGAGCACTGTCCTAACACTCCTTGATCTTCACCAGCTTGGGGCCATGCCCACTGCCCTGGGCAGCCTGTTTCCAGGGCCTGACCAGCCTCTGGTCAAGAACCTTCCCCTAACCTCCAACCTGATCCTCCCCTCACACAGCTCCATGCCATTCTCTTGTTGCTGTCAGAGAGCAGAGCTCAGTTTGCCTCTCTGCTCCCTTCTTGAGGAGTTGTATGCCACCAAGAGGCCTCCCTTCAGCTCCTTTGCCCTGGGCTGAACAAACCAAAGGACCTCAGCTGTTCCTTACACATCTTGCCTTCAGATCTCTTCCCACCTTTGTAGCCCTCCTTTGGATGCTCTCCAGTCTTTATATCATGAAATTGCACAGCTTATGACCAATATCCATCATAAATGTAAAATTCACTTCAACTATGTGCAAACATTAAACATTTTAAAAAAACATTAAACGTCTATTCAGTTTTTAAGTTACTGTATTTGAAATATAGAAGAAAGTTGTTTAAGAATTTCAATATGTTTCCTTAGGGAGCTAAGGGACATTTTTCATTGAACTCTGAAACAATTTCTACCCCAGTGAAAACGTAAGTTCATATCTAGGCAGACACTCAAAAACATAAAAAGATGGGTAATATAATATGTAATCTAGTACTGCTAATGCATCCATATTCAAAGACTGAAAATAGTTAAAACCAAATTTATCTACTGCCTACTGTTCTTTGTGAAGTTAAAATTCATCAGCTCACAGCCACAGCGTATCTTATGGACTTGCTTACATTTCCCCACTTAAACTGGCAAAGCATAGGAGATTTTGCAGACTGCAGTAAGGCAGTTTTGAGGAAAATCTTCTACTTTCTGAAGCATAGCAATATCATATTTTTTAAAGTAAAAAAATGATTACCATGAAGACACAAAACAATTTTTAATGAAGACAGGTCCTTCAAAATTTTAAGCTGTATGCTTACTCTTTCATGAAGAAAAACCCTGGGCTTTACCTCATGCTACTAACACGAAGAAAATATTACTGTACACAGAAAAGGATATCATTCCAAAACCAGAAGAACCACGTCACATACATCCAGAATTTTGTTGCCAAGTATATTCCAAGAGGCAATGCACTGTGCATGGAGTGATCAAAGAATGACCTGTAAAGCAGAAGCAATGTCTTAAGTACATAAGAATGTTGTACATTCATTTTTTTTAAGTAAACCTCCGTACGAGATAAATGAGGTGAACCTGATTTGAACACCCTGGGCAAGATAACAGCCATAACAGAAATATGTATTTTTTAAAAAATAAGATGTTAATAGTTGATTTAAGAAAAATCCATCAGTAACTCTTAGGTTATAATGACTCATCACCACTTTAATATAATCTCATAATATTTCCTTATCTGATTTAAAAATAGTATCTTCGTTACACACATTAAATCAAAATGATTGGTCTTCTTAACAGGAAAACAAAAGTCTTCAGTTGGTTTTGAAATTGTTCACAATATTGAAAAACTCATGTTTTTTCTGTTGCTATTTTGGAAGGTACCATGGTTCACTGAGCATAATGCTTTGTAAGCAAACAGCACTGCAGCAATCAAGAACTACACAAGAAATGTGAAATGCTTACTTACCTAAAACTACACTGGTAGCAGTTACACATCTGTGAGATTCCTAACCTACAGCATGGATGGTGGTTGCAGGCTGCATTTACACACAAGATTCCAATGCCAAAAATACTTACGAAACCCACACAATGGAAAATAGATGTCAAAATTACTTCAAGAAGGAAAAGGTTTAAGAGACTTTGGTGTTATCAGCCTACATACTAGAAATATTTCTGATTCCTGAATCTTCCACTTCTGTAAGAGTTTCCATTAGAAAATTAGAGGAAAATTAAGCATTTCCCATAACAATAGATGTGCCAATTTGCAAGCCTGAGTGCTACTACATTAACAAAAGCAAAAATAAAGCCATCAGAATTCTTCTTACCTTCTCATTCTCTGCATTTTAAAGAATATTCTGCACAGAATTTGAATTTAGTTGGGACAAACTATGTTAGTGACTAGGTAATTCCATATTCAAGGAAGAGCTGCTAAACATATGAAAAGTCATCTTCTAAACTGCTTAACTCCTTGAAATAAAACTTCTTCCACTTCCTGCTTAAACATCCTCACATTGAAGCTTTTGGCTTTCTGTCCTGACAGTGCCTCTGAGCTGCCATGGTTATCTGCACACTGCACAGCCTCCATTTTACTCCTTTAGTCCCTTGCAGTAACTCTCCTCAAACAGACATTTAATAGTTTTCATTTTACTCCTGTATTCCTTTGTAGTAGCTCTCTCTCCTTTAATAAAAGCTTTTTAAATCTTTTGAGAAAATCCTGAAATGCTAAGGTGATGAGTTAAGGTGGCAAATAAAATGTGAATATAAATTTGGATAAACAGCAATTACACAGCAGTAATTATTCCTTCAGTGATCCCTATACACTTTTTTTTTGGTGAATAGAGAGGGAAGAAAACAGAGCTAAGCAAATTTGCTAAAATTTAAAAGGCAAAGGAAATATTACTAAAATAATAGCAAAAGTTTCATTCAAATCTCTATTTTATGGAAAACACTTTGAAAATCCTGCATAACTGAACATTAAGCAAAAGATAAGAGAAATAATGTTAATCCTGAGCAGGTATCAAGCAGATAAAAAATAGAACAGAAATGATGCCAACGCACATCTTGAGAAACTGAAACGCCATCCCTGCCTGTAGGAAGTGTGGTTGAGGATCTGCATTACCAAGGGATCTAGCAGTAGAAGGAGGTCAGTAGATCGAACAGCCTCAGATAACAAAAAGACTGAACAGATTTTCTCAAAGATCTTTCAGAGGCGTGAGTCTGATGACCACTCCTCCCATACGTATTAACATCATATAGATTCCATGGATTTGTTTTGTGGAGCAGAAATATTTTGTTTTCCTCTACGTAGAAAGGAAGGAAGAGCAAGTGGTTCTAAAAAAAACCCATGATATTCAATGCCAGAAAAGGAGATAGCTTGTAAGTACAGTTATATAGCAGGTTCTTCTACAGACACCACGCATGACAAAGAAAAGCAAAGAAAAGCAAAGCACAAATTAAGAAGTCTAAAGATCTTGAAAATCTACAGAGTACCTGTGCAAGTATACATTTATGTACACCTACAGTCATTTAAGTAATCACAAACATTTAAAGCTCTCTAAGATCAGTTAACAAATCAACACTATTAAAAAGCAGCCATTTTCTTCAGCCACCTCTTTGCACAACAACAGGGTTTTGATTGTATACTTGCACAGGTCTTTTTTCTGTCCCTGTAGCTTTTCCACTGACTGCTTTCTATGCAATTTACACTGATAACTCTTCGTCAGACAGACATTCAGCACCCTCCTCTGGAGAATGATTGAATTTCTGCTTTGCTGCTAGCTTTTATAAACTCAATGTAATGCAACCAAGGTAATTCTATATGTATCTGCAAGACAGTGGAGCAAAGCTGCACGAGTCCATTCCAAGGAATAATGATACAAATAAGTAAATAAAGTAGCATATCTAAAAACACACATGAAAGACAAATTTAAGATTATCTATCCAACAAATGAGATGCCCAAAAACACTTACTTTGAAAGAAACTGCACCATAGCCCAAACACCACCGTACATCAGCCCTTTAATGAGCCAAGAATCAATGTCTAGGTCTGCTATGAACCCAACAAGCCAAATAACTAGGAAAGGAGTCCCCAGCATCACCTTCTGACGGAATTCCTACATAGAAACAAATAGCTGTAAGTAATTCTGCTTTTAGGAACAGGTAGTAAAATAATATTCTATAATAAAAAAAGACAGACACAAAAACTTGTACCAAGTTTTTTTTTTTTTAAAATCAACCTATACTTACGTATCTGCAGCATATATGCAAAAAAAATTTCCTATAATCTGTGACAAACTAACTATTTGTTTTATAAGAATCACCTTTTGGAGATTTTACTAATCCACAATAAAGGCAATAGCAGTTCATTTTAAAAGCACTGGAATGCAGTGAGATATTATAAACTATAGTGCAGATAATCTCAGGTCATGTTAAACTGCCTAGAAAAAAGTATTGTAAGAGACTGCCAAACTGAAGACTATGTGAAGAAAGATAGGTCATATTATGGAGGTGCAGTTCCTGTTTAAGGAACTTTCAACTTTTTCTGGACACTGAAAGTGCACACGTGCAGATAATCCAACACACAGATCACATAAGGGCCATAGCTGCTGCATTACTGTATGGCCGTACCGTTACAGCAGAGGCTGTAGCCAGTGCCGTAACCACCAAGATGCAATGTCTATTTAAATCAAGAAACAATTACAAGCTACAGCAACACTTCATACCCAGCACGGTATTCTCACCAATAGGAAAACATTAACAGTACACAAGTCCTCAGACTATGGGCAAACAGAATTTCCTCACACTAGTGTGCCCTTTCATACCCTCATTTCTCGTCTCCTCCTCTCCACAGCATCAGATACTAACCTGAGCAGAGAAAGGCCTCCACATTAAAGATTCTCATGACATTATAAGACTGTCAACACCAACTGTTTTAATCACTGAACACAAAATACTACATAAGTGAGGAGATCAGTGATCTGGGTATATAAAACACTGTTTTCTCTTACATACTTGAGAATCAGCTTTGAAATAATCTTGGATTTGCCCCAGCAGAACTGCTTGGCACTTCCTTAATGTTTAAGCTGCACAAAAGCTAAAGGTTACTGTGGAGGCTTATGGTGGGTTGCAGTTTTGTTGCTGTTGTTGTTTACTCTGCTGTTTTATTTTTTCTTTTGTAATTATTTTTAGTGTAAAAAGACAGCATTTCCTAGAACTAAAACACGGGGAACATACATTACTGAATTGCTTACAGTCAACAAACATGATTCCCTCCTCCCACCCAAGTCAGCAGTAACACTGACTTACAGAAGTGCTATACTACTTCTCACCTTATCAGCTTTAAGTTTCCTCAGAAAGGATGGACTGTCATATCCCTTAGCCTGCCTTGCTTCCTGTAGGTGATTGATCATCCAAACGTTTTTCCTCTGTTTTGCTAGATCAAGTGGTGATTCTCCCTGCCAAGAGCATAAAAGTGGGAAAAAATCTGATTTAAAAATAAAATGCATTCAGTGCACTTTTGAAACAGAATTATGGCATTGATTTTTATTATTATTTTTTTTACTTTACAGCATATTTGACACCAATCATCATTCATTCATCATCCCTTTTGATCTTTTTCACACTCTCATAACTATACAAGTGTTCAAACAGAACATTAAATAATTCTGACAATACATGTCTTGACATAGTAGTAATTGTTGCCTTTGGCATAACATATCTGTTTCCTTGCTCTATACACAGCCCACCAGTCTGTAATAGAAAGACTGTGCTTCTTCCTTAGCTATTGACAGGCAGCAGAAATCCAGCAAAGAAATAGAACTCATAACCCACTGGATCATGGAAACTCTCCCAGTCTAAAGCCTGACTCGAGTTAATCCTCTGCTTTCTTGGCAGAGTGAGGTTACTAATACCATAGAATTTTTTAAATAAGGATTTTTTTTTTCCAAAAGTTTACTGTTCTAAGTTTGTCTAGTTAATGAAGTTCAAGGAAGAAAATGGGAAAGAATTAACTGATTGCTCATGTACAACTTATTCCATAAGTCTGAGCTTTGATGCTTGGCTTGTGCTTCACATACTTCAGGTGCAAAGCCAGCAACAGTGCATGCTTTCACATTCCCTACCTTAAGAGAACTGACAGACAAAGCAAAGAGAGAGAGAGAGAGAGAGAGATACAGGGGCCAAAGGAGCCTGACAGACTGATTTGATATCACTACTTTTTAAACTTCCAGGAAGAGAACTAAATGAAAGCTACTGACTGGGTCTAAAATTATAGAGGAGGCAAGAGACAACCAATTGCAGGTACCTCCAGCTTCAGTTTTGCATTTGACTCCTCCTCTCTTCTACTGGAGTTAAATCCCCTCCTAAACAAAGCACTCATGGAGGCTTGAAAAATGGCTGAATCCTCCATCGCTTGGCCCCTTCCTAAAAAAAAAGTGAGACAGGTACCAGAAACTGAAATTACCCACAAAGGGCAATCATTACTATAGACAGAAGAGGTGTCAAAAACAAAAAAGACAGTTAGCTATCTATATGGCACAGAAAGACTTAGCTGTCATCCTTGCCTTTGAAATCCTGCTCCAGATCTCTAAAAGAAGGGCAAACAGCATAAGCTACAGATTATGAGGTGAAGTGTTTTGCTGACCAACAGGATCTTGCAGGCTGCCTGTCCAAAAAATTCAACTACCAAAATTGGTTTAAAAAAAAAAAAAAAAAAAAAAAAAAAAGAATATCCTTCTGATAGATAATTAAGAAACAGACTGAGGCCTCTTGATTCTCAGCAGAAATGCCTGAAATCAAACTATGGTGCCTGCTTCATCACAAAATGTAATGGCATCTCATTTTGAACTGCTAGTATCTGGAAAACTCCAGACATCACGCAATTTTCTTTTTTTTTTTTTTTTTCTTTTTTCTTAATATCACTTAATATTTCCAGACCATAAAGATTACCTGTGGACAAGCAATTCTCTCTGGGAGCTCATCTCCCAAGTAAATCCTGAAGTTGTCTTGGGGTCCAGCTGAGCATCCCTTCCACTAGAGGGCCATGAGACACCTAGGAACTGCCTAGACAAAAAGATTGAGGGAGCTTTAAAGAAATCTTTGACTATGTGTCTAATCATCTGGGTATTTTAATATTTTCCTTGTATTCACAGGAATGGATGGCTGACTTGCTTAAAAAGCAATTAAAAAAAAAATCAGGGATCTTGGTCTAGTAAACAACTTGGACTGACAGAAAGCAATAAGGTTTCAAGAGTGTATATTTTGAGTGATTAGACAGAAAGAATAATCTGAAGCATCATTACTATAGGGAACTTTACATGTAGACTTCCACAGACAAACCTATGGATATGCTGCATAATCAACAAACTACACCTAATATCTACTCAGCAATTTATTTACAGATTTTAATTATTTAATTCCAATTATAAGCTGAGTTGTTGTGAAATCCTGTCCTCATCTGTCCAGTCTGTCTGCTACTAAGGCAAGATACTTAAAAACCCACAACTCTCCCCTGACTCCTAAAAAGCTTCCAATTCTAATTGTAATCTGGGTCTCAAACAAACAACAACAAAAAAAAAAAATACAAAAAAACCCTTTCTTACTACCAAAAGAAAATTCTTATTTTCTTGCACAGCATAATACAAATAGGATAAATAACAAGAACAGGACAAATCCACTTTGATTAACTTGAAACAACCGTACCAAAGATATATACACGTTTAGGTGTCAATAATCCACATTGCTGATTTATATAATTTTACTTCCAGAATGCACATTTTCTTTCTTTTTTTATTTTTTTTATCCTCCAAATTATCAAGATTTATTCTGGAATAATAGTGTGATTGTATTTTCCTTTAATTCTCCACTATAGCATTCAAACTCTCATGCAACACAGAAGTAGGACCTTACTGAGATGACTGATTCCAACCTGCTCCAAAACTAGAAAGCCAGCAACAAGCCGTTTTCTAACATAGGCTGCCTAGAGCTGATAACAATTTCATGTTTATTATGTGCTTGTGATGAACATACACTAAATCACCCAAATCAACACCCTTTATAAATACTGACAGGATGGTGAAACCAGCTCTGCTAGAAGGATTTTGACATCTGAAGATCCTAGAAACCAACAGGAAGGCATACAAGTAATCCTGAATCCACTGCAGATAATGAAACCAGGCACGTGTCTCTTCTGGCATGACCGGAAAGACATCATGATCCAGCAGGTTCAAAAGCCTATTTTTCCTACTGACTGCTGCTGTCTGTCAATAACGTAACTGCTGCAGGCTAGCTGGTATCGTTTCAGTTGGCCAAACATATCAATTTGTGTTACAGATTTCACAAGAGTCCAGAAGTGTAGATAAGGTGAGGACTTCAGGTGCACTAATCAGTTTGTCATGGGAAGCAAGTTATGACACACTGACCTTTTTTCCACAAAAAAACCCTACTTACTAATTTTTACCATTAGGTGGCACAGAGAAGAGCTTGAGCTTCTTAACAGTTTGCAAGAAGTGTGGCTAAATTACGATTTGTCTCACAACTGATCTTACAAACTAGGAAAAGTGTTTGCATAAATACATAACTATTGCATGTAGAACCCAGAAAGCTATAAGTAAATTAAAATGCATCCCTAAAAACACTGTTACATGCTGTTCAAGAAAATGGATGATTAGCTTTGTTTGTTTTTAGCACATTTCTATCACTTATTCCAACTAAAGTAAGGCCTGGCCATCTTAACTGGTAGGAAAAACGGTGAAAGGTCAAATTAATTAGATATTTAATCTTTTATAAATGCAGGTATGGACCTGTCTTTTTGCAGTCTACCTATAATATTTTTAACATTTAATATTACGTGAGAAATACAAATATTTGAAGAGAAAGGGAGTAGTGGAAAATTCTTTTTCTAAATTTGAATTCTGACACCACAAAAGAAACAACTCAGGTGATAAAGTACATTTGATTTGCTACACAAAAAGAAAGAACTTAGATGATTTGCTATACATAACAGTAATGGACAGGCTCTGGACAAGAACACTGCAGAGCAAAGATTGAATAGGCCCACCCTCCATCAGAGAAGCTTCTCTTACAGACTCCATGCCTACCACATAAATCCTAGCAGCTTTGTGGCTGGTCTAACACATACTAAGGATGGGTTAAGTTAGTGCAGAACCAATTTTCATGAAGTGCTTCTGGCAAAATAACCAGGCAACTTGAAGTTCCGATACAAGAGCCCATTTTTGTAATCTACTCTTACTGGTATTTTTCAGTCTTCGATTTCCTTGCCACTGGGAGATGAACTTTCCCAAATCTCAATATATTTAAAAAGACAGTCACCCCAAAACTTCATAGAATATGTTCAGCCAGATTTTTTTTCTTTCATCCAAATAAATGGCTCATCATGCATGCCATCTAAAGCTGCACCCCACCTCAAATATATTTGTACTTAACCATTCACAAATTGTCTACATGGGTACTTTTGAAGGTTCAGATTTAGTAGTTAGGCATCATTGTTAATAAACACTGACTCTTGGATGAAAGTTAATGGCATGATTTTTACTCCATCTTCATGATCCCATCATACCCACAAGAATAATTTATTCTTCAGATTTCTATCTCAAACCACCTACAATAAAAACAGACTGTTTACCTTTATATTCTGAGCATCAACATTAGCTCCAGCTTCTAACAGAAGACTAATAACTGTAGTATTTCCTGCTAGAACAGCCCAGTGCAACGCTGTGTTCTTGTGATACTTGTCTCCAAGATTAACAGAAACATTAAACGTAAGTAGTAATCGGGTTGGATCCACACTAGAAAAGAAAAGTCTTATTAGATCTACAAAGGAATTCAGTACATTCTAACTTCCTGTTATTGAGTTCAACTTCTATACAGAATATCCATCACTGACATTATGTAGAAATCACATATTTGTTGATTATCAATGGCTCAAATTCTACTCCCACCAAAGAACAACTGCAATTTTGTTGAATTCTAAAGGAGTTTCTTCTGAAATGTCAGGCAATACATTTAGTACATAATTCTGTTATCCTGCCTCTCAACAGTATTAACATAGATTTGTAAAAGAAAACAAATGATTGTATCAAACAGTATATAAAAGTTCTAAATATTTCAGACTTCCACATTCCAAATGATGCACATTAAGAATGCTGGTGGCAAATGGCAGTATTTGCAAAAACTTACTTATGGCTTCACTCAAAAAACAAAGGAGACAAGTTAGTTTCCAAGCAGGAAACTGATCCAAACTACCTTGTTCTTTGGAGAATTGCCTTTTTATACCAATTTGTTCCAGCAGTCTCCATAGGAAGACCTACTCAGTTAAAAAAAAATAAATCATAATATTGAGTATATCTGGATAGTACCTTCTCTCTGGAGTAGATCACAAATTAAGAAAGATAAAGTGGCATTTGTGAAAAGTACACTGACTAATTAAACCAAAGCACTCTCAAAAACTCAAAATCAGTCATTACTCCAAGCGACGTATGTAGTTAACACCAAGATTAAGTAAAAATTGCAGCGAGGACATTAATTACCTATGTGTTCTGTAAGCTGCCCACATTAGAGGTGTCATTCCATTTTGATCCATCATATCTACATCCTAAAAAAAAAAGTTGCTGACATAAGTATGTTTGTTCAAGTAGATAAAACAGCAGTACACAGGACATCTGAAATCTGAAATAAAATGATTATTTAACTTCTATCAGAAAGGAAAGCATCTACTACCTACAGTGTTTTGTCCTGTTACAGATCTCTGCCTATAGTGAGGCAAGGAAGTTGGTGGCTCCTATATACATTCAAAGCCAGATCAGACCCTCAAGCACATGCAAGCAAGTTCCACGGCCTGGCAGCACAAAATTACTCTAAACTAAATTTAATTCAAGACTGCAACAATTGGACTTAGAGGTGGCAGAGCTACATCAGTATCTCTTATGTTATTTCCTTCAGCCCTTACTAAGAAAATTAGTTTGAAAGTGTTTTAATAAAACCATTTGCTTCAGAAATTCTTGAGAGAAACTCAAAATATAGAAGTAGCTTTCTACTTGCCACTTCTCTGCTCTGGTATCTGCCAAACGTTCAGCAGTCTGGGACTCCCACTCACTGTGCTACTAGCCTGAAACAGACAAAAGTTATCCAGAAAATCCAACTTAGTTCTATTAAATAACTAAATAACTGCTTTTAAAAGATAGCCAGATTGCAGATACCTGTGCATTTTAGAATTCTTACTCAATTGCTAAGTTAAAAATAATAAAATTAAAAAATCAGAAATAAAAAGCGATTGATAAGAGGGGAGGAAAACCACTACTTTATTGCCCAGCATATTGAAAAACAAGTTGTACATACTAAGACCAATATTTAGGTCTATTTCCTCTATGTATGCACATAGACTGTATTCTTTAGAACCTCTTAAAGCCACACAACCGTTGGCATTCGCTCCCTTCAAGCTCCTGTTGCCAAGATTGCGAAGGAAATTAGAACCACAGCTGAGCCTCAAGGTCATTCATCCTTAAGAAGCATGACTTCAGTTCACAGGTCGCACTGTGTGAACCACGTGTTTTTAAACATTTGTGTACTAACGAGACAAACAATCACTCTCTTAATTTTTAGATTATATGCAGAAATGCAATGCGTTGTGATCAACAGACACCTGATTGCTTGGAAGGAGGTAAAAAAAAAGACTCCTTCAGTGATACCACCAGACAAACTGAGATTATGTCTTGCATACTAGGTCACAGTTAAAAGAGGAAAAAAGAAGATGAGCTCCAAATTACTATACTAGATGAGCAGGCTATATCTATTACTCATACTACGCTCCAACATGGGCTGAGGCAGATCCCTCTTCAAAGGAAATGTAGCAACTGAAAAGAAACTAAGACTCGCACACAGTTTTATGCGCATGATAAAATGATGCACAACATGCACAGAAGAGATGCTGTCTACCAAAGCTCCTGTTAAAAATTCTTTGTCATTCTGCCAGATGAATGCTACATTCATACAACAAAAAAGTAAGTTTCAGAAAGTTCTGTTGTTCTTCTGTATCAGAATGCTGAGGCAAAAAAGTAAACAAGAAAGTAAACAACGTATAATGCATCAGAAGACTGTTCTTTTCTTGTGTGAACCAACAGGCATCTCAGCATTAACTTCTTGTTAACTCCTGGTGACAGGTCAATCTGATAATGCTCTTGGACAGCTGTCCATGCTGCTAAGGCAGGAATTTGAGCATTACAAGAGGCAGATTTCAATACTAAATACAGTGATGCAATGATAAAAAGTATACTTATATGCCATGTATACAATTCAAATGAGAGAACACAACAGACCAACATCAGTTATTATTTAAAATGTATCTGAAATAGGATAACTCTGGCTGTGAAAGAGAACAACTTTAAAGATTAGCTAGATTTTAGTTCTACAGCATTAATACAGGATTCCACAAGAAGGGTAGAAAACACAGGGGAGGAAACAGCTTCTTACATAAAAAGGAGCTGTGTCAACTAATTCTGCTGCTTGACACCACTTTCCAAAGTAACACAGCTGATGAGTTTGATTTCTGAACAGTCACTAGAGATCACAGCAACACTTTGCTTACCAGGGCTTTTTAATAGTGGTGCTCAAGCCAGTCCTGTGTTAGAATACAGCCTTCTCAAAAGCACAAAAAGCATAAAGGGATTCCAACCAAAAATACACTGAATTGGACAAAAACAGACTGGAAATTTGATCATCTTCAGAAACATTACTGGTTATTTCACATCTCATAGGCTTTATAAAAAGATCCATCATATGTTTATGAAGAATAGGAATCTGAACAAGGTAAAGATCTCTGGCTGACAGTCCATGTGAGAGAACATGAAACAGACTCTCAAAGAAATAGAATACATAAAAGCAAATAGTAAAGAAAATTTATCAGGAAGG
This sequence comes from Tympanuchus pallidicinctus, assembly GCF_026119805.1. Taxonomy (NCBI): domain Eukaryota; kingdom Metazoa; phylum Chordata; class Aves; order Galliformes; family Phasianidae; genus Tympanuchus; species Tympanuchus pallidicinctus. The sequence continues at coordinate 26,025,311 of NW_026294802.1, forward strand.
TGGAGGTACAACTGAAAACATTTTCTAATTTGTGAAAGATGTACCAGCTATTCTCCAAAAGAAAAGACTTCATAGGATTCTAGTAAAACAAATCCAGTGCAGATGCAGACTGACAGGCAACTTAACAAGCCAGGTATGGCAAACAAAAGAAGCTGCTTCTGCACAAGAGGTCTGCTCTGAACCTAGTTCATCAGTCTGTTTCAACAGCCATAAAGAAGAATCATGATTGGCCTCAGAATTCTGTAACTAATGCACTCCTGTGTAGGTTTAGGAAGTAAATGCTTGGTTAGCAGCTTCCTCTGGCCTTAGTGCTGCTGCAAGAATGATGCTCAGTGTTGACAAGCGACGGAGAGCTGGCACAGGTTGTTGCCCAGAGAGGTTGTGAAATCATCCCCCTTGTGGATTCAAAAGCTGCATGGACTGGGTGCCTGGCAACCTGTTCTAGATGTCTGTATTTGATTAGGAGGATGGACCAGACGGTCCTTCCAACATGATTCTGTTTAAACCCACGTGCCTTTCATCACCAGATACTACAGTTAGGGTCAGAACAAACACAAGCCTATTCTCAGAAATGTAAGAGAGCCTAATCTCTGTCAAGGAAAAAGGAAAAACGCTTACAAGACTAATAGGGTAAGTCTACATGAGCAAAAGTAGTTTAAGTTTCCAAATCCAAATCATTACATTATAAAGGAAGTAAATATTCATGTCAGCAAAGAGCAGGGTCTGGTGTGATAGGACAAGAGAATATGGTTTCAAACTAAATGAGGCGAGATTCAGACTGGATATAAGGAAAAAGTTGGGGTTTTTTGTTTGTTTTTTTTAAGAGTGGTGAAGCAGTGGAACAGGTTGCCAGAGAGGCAGCTGACGCCTCACCCCTGAAGTTATTCAACATCAGGCTAGACAGGACTCTGAGCAACCTGATCTACCTGTAGGTGTCCCTGTTCATTGCAGAGGAGTTGGACGAGAGGACCTTTAATGATCCTTTACAACTCAAACGATTCCATTATTCCATGATTAACAAACTGGTATGCACTTTTAAAGAATAAAAAGTAAAATCATGTGTTTCATATAGCCTCTACAGAAGCTGAATAGTTACCATAGTATAGCTAGAAAACTTTGAGTTCAGGGATTGTTATTACAGTGTTATTTATATCTTTTATAATTATATTATTTAAGTATACAAATCAATATATAACTTTAATTCATCTTCTCTGAAGTGCTTGAAGTAAGTATTAACTCAAACACTGAAAGGCACGCAAAGGACACTGAAATCATGCTTGATTACGCTGGGGGGAATTTATTAAGACTTATCTTTAAAAGAAAGAGTTATTGTCAAGAAACCTGTTACCAAGATAATGGGACTCAAATTTTTAAGTAAGATTTTTGCACCCATGTACACAACACACACAGCTTCTCTCATAGTGAAGCATTATATGCTCAAATAAATAAATAGGGCAAGTCTGTATATAAACATCAGGGCAAGTAAACATTCACAGTGAGATTTCATAATAATGACAAAATATTATAAGGGATATCTATACTTCATTAATGCTATGCTTTAAACAACTCTGCAAATACAGAGCACTTGCGAGGTTTTTCTGATGTACGAATACGGGTTTTTCATTTTAGATAATTTATGAACAAAATATAAAACTTGTTCCTGACCAAAGAGTTTTTATTATCTTGCAAAGATAAGAGCATTATTTAGCTTGCAAAACAGTGATTACGTAAGACTGGCCTCCTCTTGTATCTACCTTACTCTCAACCATACCCTAAACAGTTTCACCAAACAATTTTAAGATAAAAAATGATTGTTGCAAAATGCAGTTTTTAAAAATTGTATACACACAGATCACTTCCTGTAGCAAATCTAGTTTTGTTTTACAATACAGTAGCACTTTGCAGCTGAAAACAGACCTAAATCAATTAATTTTGTACTCATACTCTATCAGATGCATTGGATTGTACCTCACTTGATATCTGAAAGAACAAGTGCAATATAGAACTGGAACAGTATTAGCAGGACTGTAAAAAGAGAGAAGGGTTTTGACTTCTCTGTATGGCTTACAAAGAAAATCAAATCTGTGCTTCAGGAACATACCTGTGGTTGAGTAAATCTATGAAGAATAATGCAGAGCAAGTAGCAAAAAAATGAACAATGTTTTGAGCACAGAGAATGAAGGATGGGAGACAATGTGAAGATAGTGAGCACATGTGCTATACATACACATCTTACGTATCTATCAATAATACAAGAGGCATCAAGATTGGTTTTTTTAAATCTAAATATGTATGTCAATTCTTAGTTATTAAATTCTTTATCAATGCCTAAGCTGATGGTTCTATGAAGACTTAAAAAAATATTTGCTATCATAGTCCTGGTTAATATTTAAATACTAACTTAATTGGAAATAAAGAATGATAAAGGAATACATTCTACAATTTGCATATATTACAGTAAGATGTAAATGTAAGCCAAGGTACCATTGTTCCAGGAAATTAAGTTAACAGATACATGTGCATCAGGTAAAATACAGCGGTCTACAGTAAAAGATACTGATTCATCTTTAGTCAGGTGAACGTTTTGCACTTCCTGACCGATAGATACAATTTTTAATTGTTTCATTATTCCAGTTTTGAGTAGAAGCTACTTTAAAATGATATTACTTAAAATTTACCTGTCCCTTTGCTATCAGGTAAGCAACAATTGAAGTATGTCCAAACTGGGCAGCCAAATGAATACAGCTACATCCTTCTCCATCTATTAGCGACGGATCTGCCCCATATTTCATCAGCTGTACAACCATGGATAAGTGACCCTGCCTAAATGCAACAGAACACAGAAAACAAACAACTGAATAACTATACACAGGTATGCCATGCAATTTTAAAATATTTTAAAACAACAAACATGACCTTTAATATATACTTGGACAAAAGTGATCACCATGACCTGAGTCTGCAACCAAGTTTTTAAATCCTTTCACGTGAGCAAATTCTATGCAGCCAACACACAGATCACATGCAATTGGCTAAGGTGTGTTGTAAAAGGTCAGTCAGCAACAACAAAGTTATTAGCTCAGATATTTAGCCTATTGTGGCTTCTTCCCATCCACATCTGAAACCTGTTGTTTTAAAAGATGCCAAACAGATTATATATATATATATATTTGTGGGGTGGTGGTTTTTTTTTTGGAATATATATATCGTTTTCCTACTTTTAAAAACAGCACAGGAGAAAAAAGCCTACTTTTTCTCCATACATTTGAATCTCATCTATTTGATAGACTTATTCTTCCAGCAGATAGGGTGTACAATTATGAGCACACTTACCGACATAAGCTAAAACACAATCTGTGTGTGTCAGAAGAAGCTTTGCACAATGCTTCACAGAACAGATTATACTTATGAATACCAGGAAGTGTAATCAAACATTCGTGTATTAACATATAGAAAGTAGAATGTGATCTGTATCAGCAAGAAATACCCAAGCAAAGATTTTTAAAGGGGTCTAATAAGAAAGTTCTCATCTTTAGTAAAGAAATTGTCTTGATACAAACTGATTTTCTACGTCTTCTTTACTTTCCTGCCTATTTGCTACGAATTGTCTGCCACTACTGAAGGCTGACTTCAATTCTTCCAGCCAGTCATCATCCTCACACCACCTTCTACACCATAAGACTGATTTAAAGTGCCTCTTAAAATATCTACACACATACTAGAAAATTGCAAGGACAGTGTCACACAAAATCAACCCAAGCCCCAGATGGGCATACACTGATCTTCCAAAGACTGATAAAGCAAAGATCTTCAATATAAGAATAAAGCAAAGTGACTACAGGCTCTAACTTTATTTTATTTTCTCCTGTCACATAAATCTTCCTCGGCATCAGAAAGAGATAAGAAAAAAAAAAATCAAACCACGTGCTGAAAGCTCTTGTAGATCAAACATGCCATATTCACAGCACTCCCTGTCATCAGTGACTGAGTTCATTCCTGCACAAGTATTCCCATAAAATACAGCCACTGTATAAATCAATCCGTGGTGGATATCAAGTTAAGAAAAACACAGAGGATAATCCCAAGACTTTTCCTCACCTTGTTGCCCAGTGGAGTGGGGTAGAATTTAAATCTCCTCCAAGCTGATCGACGATTGCACCTTTTGATATATAGTATCTGTATGACAAAAAAACCAGTAAATGTTAATCTTGTTTCAATGCTCATCTTGTTTCAAAAGAAAGGACACACAGTAGGCATGTTGTTCAACATTATGGAAAACACCATGTCTTCATTTAAACCTCCTTTTTTTGCCTTTTTGATATGGGTGAGGAGAATAGGTATACCTCTTCCTGTATATTAAGCATGCTGCTCTTTCTTATCTAGGTTCTAAAGCAAAACACAGTAATTGCTATGTATATTAATAAAAACCATGCCACCATATAAGTATCCTCAAAAAAAAAAAAGTTTCTTCTAAATTTGTTGGGGTGCTCACTAGGATAAAAAATAATTCTGAATTAATAGTAAAAGAAATGCTGCTAGAAGACTAGCATACTTAGAGAAATTTGGCAAAGATGACAAAGCTATATGTAATTCATCTCACAGCACGTATCATCACCACTGGAACAGCCCTGGTAATGTCACTGCTCCAAGAGTTTCTGCTTAAGCTACATTTTCAACCAAGTCTTAAGATTTTACACTTTTCTCTATTGAAGCACAATATTAAATAAAGAACAGAAATATTTGAGTACTTTAAAAATACTTTAAAACGACAGCCTAAAATTCATTTCTTCTTCCAGAACATTTTAAAACAGACAAGCTACTTGTAAGAACACATTAAGTAATCCGTTATTTAACTGTAGCAACTCATATTCATAGTCATCTGTAATGTTTCTGCAAACTGCTTTCCTTGCTGTTTTATTTGGCACACAAAACCAGCAGTATTATTTTTCCTTTGTGAAAGAAAATGCACATATTACAAAAACTCATGTTTTTTAAAAAACAGTTTTCTGGTAAGGCTGAGAACACTGATTCTTCATTCAGTACCATAAGTGCCAATGGCAAAGAGTTACAACTAATAGATTTTTGAAAAGTGCCACCTACCTACAGATTTCTAAGTGCCTGCACATTTCAGGTACCTGTGCCTGTAGACTTTTTGCTTGCATAATACCTTCAAGGTCTGTGTGAACCCTACTCTTCTACCCACACAAACTGTCCTTCCAAATCCTCAGCAGAGAGTTTCTCACTCCTCAATTTTCTGTATGTATTTCAAGGCAGATGGCAAGGAGGACAACAAACATAACAGTCTGAAAACCATTACTCAAAGCAACTACCTTCTTTTGCTCAAGTGCTTATCAATTCTCAGATTGAAGCTTCAAAGAGAGTCCAGAGGATACTTACAGAAAGAGTAACTGAAGAATGCATTAGCTAACAATATCCATGCTAAAAAGCAGAGTCCTTTACACAGCAGGTTTAAAGGTATCAGATATAAAGACTTGCCAGTGTCAGACAAACAGGTTATCTAACCCTGACCAATGCAGTACAGTCCACTTCATTGCTTTCTGACACCAAAGCAACAAATCTGCAGTATCTCCCTGCTGAAGCTTTTGGACAATTCAACGAGAACAAGCTGGATTTTTTGAAAGACCTGGTCCTATGCAAGTGAATAGACAAAGCTTACATAAGCTACAGGGACTTCATTTCATTGTGAAGCAAGATTCAGACACCAATATATAAATTTCAAAAAGACACCAAGAAGCAGATTTAGTCCATTTGGGGAAGAAGCTTCCAAGACAATCTGTCTAGAGAAGAAGACAACACAGAAATTCACAGGCAAAGCCTGGATCCATCTCACTGATGTGACAGCCACTCATAGGGAGGTGAACATTAAACAGATTGTCTCCTTTCAAACAGTAGTCCCCGCAGAAATGCAGAATATGTTCAGATTTTACTGAGCAGCAGCACTGCTTGTTGGCTAGTACATTTTATTTAGAATGACAAACTTACAGTTTGACAACGGGGAAAAGATAAGGCGACTATCTCCTGCCAGATGGTGCACTGAAATAACTTATGTTTATTTAAGGGTGTTCTAGACTAAGTTGAGATTTATCACTCTACTTCAGTATACATAGATGGTGAGTTTTTTGCAAAACTAATCAAATAACTTGATCTTGCCTAGGTAAATCTCCCAATTTTGTGCTTGGTGAGAATGTTATTGAAAGGAGAAACTAAATGATTCGACTCTCCACGAGTCATTCAGAAATCCATGCCAGGTGTGCAAGTCTTAGTTAAGCAAACTACTTACATTCAAAGCAAGCAGATCTTACGATAGGTTGGCTTAGGAAGAAAATACTTCCAGTGATTTCCACATTAGAATCACTAAGTCTTGGCCAAGCACTCGACAACTGCCTATGCTTGGATTCAGTAGCTGCGGAATTAAAGTGCATGCAGTTGCTGTTGGCAGAAAGAGGAAAAGCAGAAGACAGATCCTTGTCTGGAGAATATTAAAGGCAGCATCTGATGTCAGTCACTAGGTAACTGTAGAGGTAAATGGCTAATTTTGCCTCTTCATAACACTGAGTCAAAAACAAACAAAAAAAAATCAGTGCAGTCATTTAAACAGAAGTGCATTATAGATGTCTGACACTTATGGAACACTTTTCCCTGATCCTGTAGAAATAAAAAAGGGTTCCATAGTTTTCATTACAAAGCATCCATGGACTTCGCACCTACCTAGGCTGAAGCCCTAGTTTTGCAACAGAAGAACACAAAGAAACAAGGGAAGCCTAATTCCAGGTTTGCACTCTCCACATACAAACTGCTAAACTCCTTCGTCGGCATGACCTAAAATAGTCCACAGCTAGTGAGATGGGCACTGAGATCTGCTATTGCAAGAGAAGGTCACTTAGACCTAAACATCACCTATGTGATACCAAGCTCACTAGACAACATGTTTATTGGAAGTAGCCACTGCACCTAATGGTCTTTAAAAAAAAATAAAATCAGCATTTTAAAGAATGTAATTAGTTTATATAAATCCTTATATATAGTACATACTTCACCAGATCTATCCTGTTGTTGATTGCAGCCCAGTGGAGAAGTGTCACATTTTCTTTATCCGGTTGTCGCACATCATAACCTGCTTCCACCAACTCTCTACATCGTTCATATATTCCATACCTTGAAGAAGAAAATATTATTTTCAAAGCTGTTATCTTGGGAAAAAAACGAATTAGACAAACACCATAATGATTATCATACTCTATCTTCAACAAAATGGAAACGAAGCAGAAATATTCAGTTTCTAAGTGAACACAGATCTGTTGCAGCAACAGCTTTCCACTTGTAGAAGTTACATGAACCAACTCAAGACTTTACGAAGGACTTCTCTCCACAGGAAACTATAGAGCAGAACACGGTGAAATACACATCAGTAAGAAGGGCGAAATAAAACTCCTCCCAGGAACTCTCCTGTATTTGTTTCTCACAGGCCCGTTTTCCTTCCTTTCCATCTCTGGAAGGCCTCAATAATTAGACCAACCAATATGAAAATATCTTCCAAAAAATCAGTACAGCAGATAACAAGATCATCAGATCAGCTATAAGCATAACAAACATATTTCAGACATTTACCATTTTGTCTTCTTAGATAACAAACAATGAGCACCTAACTCTAATATTAAATATTTGTCCTGTTCTTAGTGGCAATAAAAGCAATGTAGTAAGGCTTGTAGAGACTACACTGGAATGTTTGTACAACCCACAGGGATTTCCCAAGTCAAAAGCAAAACCTGGAATCAAGTCCAAACCTTTCTCTCCATGCAATATCTGACTTCTGCTGAAGCAGAAGTTTAACATCCTCCCAAAGCTGGAATTTAAGTACATTTTCCTTACGCTGCTTCTACATTTTCCTTTTTGGAGATGACACATACTTAGACAACAGAAGGCCTCTTTGCTCTACTTAAGTCAGCCAGTTTAACTATTGTTTAGACTTTTTTTCTTAGGATAATTACCATTCTTACTTTTTCTTTAATACAGTTGAATGGATCTTCAACCCAGACCATAATGCCACAGTGACATTTCAATTGACTCAAGTCAAAGTCAGTAACACTTTCCAAGCCCACAGCTGGACAGTATTAAAAAAGAAGTATTAAAAAGAAGTACTAGACAGAACCTACTAAAGTATGCTGTTCTCAACTTCTCAGGCAAGTTACACTGGAAATCATAAAAAACAAGATACTACTGTCATTTCTCTATCTTTCAAAAGCTTTGCCAAGGAACAGGACAAAGATCACTGCCTGCCACACACATTAATTGCAACCAGATACAGTTTGATTCCAACAGTTTGATATGGATCCAAGTTGAAGGAGGGAAGATTTAGGTTGGATGTTAGGGGGAAGTTCTTCACAAGGAGAGTAGTTAGGCCCTGGAACGGGCTGCCCAGGGAGGTTGTGGATGCCCCGTCCTTGGACGTGTTCAAGGCCAGGTTGGACGGGGTCCTGGGCTACCTGATCTGAATGTGTACGTTTGGTGGCCTTGCTAGGCAGGGGGGTTGGAACTACATGATCCTTGAGGTCCCTTCCAACCCGGGTGATTCTGTGATTCCTCAGACCTAGCAGAAAAGCAGCTACGCCATGAATAATTTGGACAACAAATCTTTGTTTTCAATCAGGTGGGGGGAGAAGGAGGTGCACAGAAGGACAGCGTGGTTTATGAAGACTCAGAAGTATGCTATCAGTTAGAACACATACTCAGACACGTGTAAAGACACGTGCCAAGAAAATCAAGAAGGTTCTTAGTCTGGCCAATCTTTGAAGTTCAAGTCTAGATCAAAAATGGGACCTGACAAGTGACTGCTCAAATGGGTTAAGATACAATTCCTGGATGTTCATGCAGTCAAAAACACCACTGAAAAAGGTTTATGGTAACCACAGGCAAATCAGCCAAAAATGAAGATTAGTGAAAAAACAGCAAGAGGGGTGATAGCAGAGCTTCTGAAAGCAAGATAGCTAATTCTGGTCGTAAGGGCAGTATATAGAATTGAATAGGGCAGTTGGAAGGGAACACTTCCAGTCAGTGGGAACCTCTCCAGCCTACAAAGAGGTGCAGTAAATCATTGAGAGGGATCCAGCTATAAAACATCACTAACTCCTTCGATACTATGGGGTGAATCTCATCAGATCCCACGAACATTCAACTGATGGTCCCTTGCAACTGAAAAGTTGTTTCTCTCCCATGGTCTTCCAGCACAGAGGACCAGGCATCCCAAGTCATTGATGTTAAATACTGAAGTACAAAAAAAACCTAAAAAAAAAAAAAATGCATTAAATACCTCTGCCTTTTACTCATCCTTACTTCCTAGGTGACCATCAAGTATCAGTCCAATGTTTTCCTCAGACCTTGCCTTTTTTCACTGTCTGACATTATACTGACAAGTTGAGCTCTGGCTTTTTTTGTTTTCTCCCAGAAGAGGTAAACTGCAGCACTGTACTGCCCCTGTGATGCAAGACCTTGCTTCCAGATATATATTTTCTTCTGCTGCCCTTGTTCTAAGAGTTCCCCATTCAGTCAAACCAGTCTTTTACCCCACTTGCTTCATTTGTGGCAGAGTAGGATTGCAAACTGCTGGGCTTTTAAAAGGTGGTTCTTGAAAAGCAATCCTCTAAGAGACCTGCAAACCCACTGGGTGTGATTCCCAAGGCACACTGACAGCTAACTCCTCAACTAGTTTCAAGCTTGCTCTCTTAAAATGGGCGGCAACTCAACTGATTTCTTTTCTCATTACATCAAAAACTTTGAGCTCAACTATTTCACGATCAGTGTGGCCAAGACAGCCAACTACCTTCGTATCTCCCATAAGGCCTTCTCTATTCTCAAACAGCAGATGTAGGAAGGCACCTTTTCTGGTTAGCTCACTAAGTACTTGTAACGGGAAATAGTCCTCAACATGCTTTAGGAATTTCCCAGAGCTGCTTATCTCACACTGACATTTTACAACGTTCAGAGGTTGCAACTGATTATAAAAGATTTAATGTGAGGTGTGATTTAGTAACTCTATAGTTTATTGTCACAAGAGGTCATAAGGTTCTAAACATACAAAAATCACCAGGCAGAAAAGATCAATTTACAGCAATTCATTCCATTTCCTGTTCCATGAAAAAGCATGCTCTCCACAAGAAAACAGCGAATTTGATGCAGTTCTGGTTTCTTGAGCTCTGCCCTAGAAGCACAGCACCCCTCTCTTACACAACAGCTAGTCTTCTTTCATCAGTTTGCTGCAGTTGACTTGGCACTATCTTCTGCAAAAGTTCATGACACACTGTTAGATTACAAAATGTACATTATACTCACCACACTCCTAATGTAGCTATAAAGGAGTACAGAATGGCTCGAGTTGGAAAGGATCTCAAGGATCATAAAGTCCCAACCTCCCTTCCACAGGTGGGGTTGCCAGCCATTACATCAACAACCAGACCAGGTTGCCCACGGCCCCACCCAACCCGGCCTTAAACACTCGCAGCGATGGGGCATCCCCAGTCTCTCTGAACAACCTGTTCTGGCAATTCCTTTCAAGAAAGAGGAAGGAGGAAAAAAATTCAAATCCCACAAGAGGTTTGTACATCAATATAACAAATTCTGCGCTTGGGTGAATTCTAGAGGATGATATTTGTAAATATCAATGGAGTGTAATTATGAAGGTATATTACTAAGCTCGTCTTGTTCTTGGGAAAAATTTGACTAGCTCTTCTAGAGCAAGAATAACATTGTGTAAGCTCATTTCGTTATTACAGTCTAATGTCAGCAGTAACTAATGTAGTATCTCATTTTTCATAAGTCAAAGATATCTAAATTCAATTAGAAACTCATTTCAAAAATAGTATTGTAGAATCCCTTTCCATTTTAAATATGGAATCCATTTTTGTCGGCAAGCACAGTTTTAGAAACAGACACTGCCAGCTTTGCCATAAGATCAACACAAAGTACACAACACTAGCAAGGAATCTCTTTTCAGAGAACACATCGCTATGCCAAGCCAAGAGTTTACTCCCTCATTTTGCTATCTTTGCAAATTCAATCAAAGCTATTTTAGCTGGAAATGCAATCAGTAACGAAACGATCATTTTTTCCCCTTAATCTTTTCAAGTCTCGTTCCATGAATGATGGCAGTTATTAACACACAAACAATATAGGAATATGTGAAACAGAAAGACAGCTTTGTTTTCAACAGCAAAGCTGCTCCTTAGCAAACTCAAGAGCTGCTTAGTGAACCACGAACAATGATGTTGACAAATGAGAAATTCAGTTGTTGCATGCGTTCCGAAGTCTCAGAGAGGGTAGGTAGTTGTAGTTATATTGGTAATTGGTTTACAGAACAGGAAATTCACACCCTTCTATTTGAGCTTTGATTATATTGCTGAAAATGGTATGGGTATATACACATAAAAAAAAATCCACAGGCTAAAACAACAAGCAGGCAAAGCGCATGCATGCCTCTGTCAAAGTCTGCCCATCCTGTCCTCTGAATGGTTGAAAATAACAGTGATATTTGTAACATTGGCCAGCCCTCACCAATTTCCATTATTCTGGAGGATTTTTTTTTCTTTCTTAAGTAAACTATGAATGTTCTTAAATATATCCAACTTTCTTTTTACCCCAGGAAGCTTCAGCACAGATTCTGCAAGCATTGCACCACACTATTTCACAATGCACACAAATCTCATTTTGAATGATCTCAGTGCTAAAACTAAGAGAAAGTTAATCTTGCAATAGGAAAATCATACTTGGGGAACAAGGAATCCATCTCGTAGAACCCAGGAAAGCAGTTCTTAATATCGTTAATGTTTAACATTAATGTTCAGAATATTATTTAACACACTTCCAGCATAGTTGGATTAAATTGTCTCAGAGGTGGTTCTAGTCATAACCTTGGCTTTCATTTGCACCTGCTGAACGCATCATTTTACTAACACTTTTATTTCTCTGTAGTTAAGAGTCAAGAAAGTCAACATTTTAAAGTCAAATTTTACAAACAGCATATATAGAATACAGAGAAACTAAAACATTTTCATTCATTTTTTTAATCAACTTTGTAGTTTAAGCAGCTGTTTCTCATTTCAATTTTGTACAATAACAAACAGCTGATTTCACAGCAGAAACTTTTAATAGTGCAGTACATGAAAAACAGCATGAACAACAACAACTGACAATAAGTTAAATAACTGACTAGCTACTCAGAAGTTGTGACTGCTTTCTCCATGGATTATCACAAACTTGAGAGCCAACAGTTCTACTCTACACTGAAACGCACCTTCCATCTGTCAAGAAGCCTGCAGTTTCAATGGTCTTACTTTAAACGTCAAGTATTTCGGATGACATATTTGTCTTTTGAAGCATTGTGGGTTTTTATTTTGTCTTGAAAAAAAAAAAAGAGCAAGACATGCTACTGTATTATAATTAGCTATCCAATCAGTCCTGAGAGCAATTGAAATTCTTCCACTAACAGTAAGCACCCCAGCTATCATTCAATGTTATCATGCTATGAAAATCATAACATTCTTCTAGGGAAGGTTGAAAACGTTCTGAAAGGGGGAAAAAAAAAAAAAAAAAAAAATGTGCTGCCAACTTGCATTGAATGATATGCATTCAATGGAAAACACTGAATTGAAAACAAAGAAAAAAAAACACAAAAAAGCCAACAAACCACCATCAGAACTTAGAAGAATGAAAATAAATCCTATTCTGTTTTGCTACCTTTTCCTTGAACTTACTGATTTAGTTAGAGAAGGTCTAGAAGACAGATAAGCATTCTTTTGTATTTTTACTTTTTAGCAAAGCTTTTTGTGGCATCTAACTTACATTAGCAATGAACTGAAAAGTAAACTAAGCCACTTATTTTAATCAAAATGAACAATGAGTTTTGAGGACAAGCGCTAGAAGAAAAGGTCTTCTATTTTCATTCAAGTGAGAGAGGTTATATTTCTACTAAAGTTACTAGACTGTTCATTTTAATATCAGTGCTGCACCTCTTCCCAATAGCTGCTCATCAGGTGAAACTTCACTTTCAATACTAATGCGGACACCGTATTTCTAAAGACGTGGTTGTTGCTCATAAGTTATCACTGAGTTAATGTAGTAGCAGCTTTATGTTATTCCAAGCCTTACAATACTTGGTAAGCTTATTTTCTGTCTTAAACTTCAGAGTTTCCCACATTTTATGTAACAGGGCTTTCAAACTGCTGTAAAAACTTAACCCAGTGAAAACAAAGTAGAGGTGAGGTTTCCCTCTAGTCCGATTGTTTCCATGGAATACTACTAACATAACTTGATCATACACCCATGCTGACAGCCACCTATCCCTGAGCTATGATGGCAAACAGAATCCTCTCTTGCAGGTAAGAGAACATAGAATAGTAGAATACACTGAATTGGAGGCGACCCATAAGGATCATTAAGTCCAACTCCTGGTACAACACAAGACCACCTGAAAAAAAATCAGACCACAACTGAATTCATTGTCCAGATGCTTCTTAAACTCTGGCAAGCTCAGCACCATGACCACCACCCTGGGCAGCCTGTTCTAGTACCCAACTACCCTCTAGTGAGAACCTTTAAGTAACACCCAACCTGACCCTCCCCAGATGCAGCTCCATGCCACCCCCTCAGGTCTCATCACCACCACCAGAGAGAGTTCAGATAGATCAGTGCTGCCCCTCTGCTCCCCTTCTGAAAAGCTATAAGCTGCAACGAGTTCTTCCTCCAGTCTCCTCTACTCGGGGCTATACAAACCAAGGAACTTCAGCTGCTCTTGATACATCCTCCCCTCTAAACTCTTCATCTTTGCATCCCTCCTTTGGAGGCTCTCTCAGTCTCCCAAAACTGCACACAGTACTCCAGATGAGCGCACACCAGTGCAGTGAAGAACAGGACAGTCACTTCTGTTGGTCTGCTGGTGATGCTGTGCTTGATGCATCCCAGGTCATGGTTGGTATTCCTGGCTGCCTGGGCTCACTGCTGACTCATGTTCTACTTGGTGAGAGTGGCTCACCAGTGCTTCATCCCCCAGTCTGCATATATAGACATCTCACCAACCTCATCACACCGTACTGTGAAGGAGGATAACAATGAACAGGCCTATCAGTTGTATTTTAGAAGAGACCAGAAAAGAATTAAAATCCATTAGCTGTAAGCACAGATCAACCTAAATTTAATGGATAATAACAAATGTGTTTTGGGTTTTCAAGCTCAGAAAAACAGAAGAAAGTAACTTGCAAAATCATCACTTCTGCTGTCACAGTCCCATGTCTTTAAGAAGCACCTTGTTTCATGTTATACCAATGGTTTCATTTCAAGGAATCCCCTGCTAATAGGATTATAGGTTAGTATTACTATTTAAATCTTTAGAGTTACAATCATAGGTTCAGTCAATGTCTATATCAGGAAGTTAAAAATTCCCATCCATTCAGAAAGTGAAGGAAAGCACACATCTCCTACACCTAAATGTGGCATAAGTCAGGAAATGAGCTGCAAATGTACTAATTAAAAATAATTTTTAGGAAATAAATGGAAACGTATATAAAAATATACATAAGAGGCAAATAGCTTGGCAATATATATTATCATGCAGGCATTCAAAATAATGTAAGACTTCTTTTTGTAAAACTATCATGTTTTCAGCTAACTGAAGAAGATAGATGGAAGTGATGTTGGTAGTTTCTGAACAGTAAATAATGGAAAGTTGGAAGGTAGCTCAATGACAATTCTTCAGAATGTCTTGCAAATGAGAACTATTACAAGACTTTACAGAAGACAAATCTGTATAAGAAAATAATTGTAAGTTAGATTTTCCCTCCATTTGTTCTTACAGTCCTTTCTCTTAACAATAACTCAGTTTCATAGCAGTGTTGAAACTGCCAAATAAGAAACAGAATTCATCTGTACGGAACATATTTGAACCTACAAATGATGCCAAGAAATGAAGGAAATCCTCATGTCTGCTTATCAACATGTTGCCCACCTACCTTTTAATCGTCAGTTAGAGAAAATAAACTCCAGCACAAACATGAAAAAATTGCTTTCTTTTCCAACAATCCTCCCAGCAACCACCTGTATTTACAGTTAACGCCAGTGCTTCACACAGTGCTTACAGATCTTAAACAATACAGTTCATTTACAAGATCTTGCATTACTATATACACAAATACAGTCAGCCTTAAACTGCCTTCACGTTAAAAAATACTATTCAACTAACACAGAAAGACAAATCTAAAGCTCAAAAATAAGCTTACTGTGTGGCTTTGACAATGTCCCAAGTGCTGTAATCATCAATGTGGCTTTTTCGTCCAAGAGATTCACTGTATCCATGGTTGTAATGGCTCTGAGGCTTTATTTCCTAAAAAAGAAATGTGTTGTTAGGACACCAAAATCAGCACAGCTAAAAGATCATTTAAAAAAAAAAAAATGAAATATAAGCAAGTAGTGCCCTATACATGCTGTAAATCTACCCGAATCTGGTAGATGACTACTCAAATTTCTTCATTTTGTAACTGACACCAAATTGCAGTCAAGTATCTTCTGTAAGCTAAATACTAACTAAACAGTGAATAATAGTGCCTAGAATCTGCTGATACTTCACTGATTCTTCAGCTCAAGTCCCAGCTTCAGAGGTCATTCATGCACATTTCATCAACAGGTCCCTTTTTGATGCAAAACATAAAGAATGGAATTTAACACTTTGCCAGGGCTCCTCAGCACAGAAATAGATGGCATCAGTATGAAGTTCTTTGTCACATAGCATTCCCTGTTTGCTTAATTATTTTGATGAATGGAAACACTTCAACCCTTAACGTTTCCCTTGGTGGAATTTACATTAAAATACTGCACTGACAAATCACTCCAGTAGCAACATTACATTTTTCTTTAAAAGCTGAACGCATGTAGAAATTCAGATAAATCAGCAAGCTGAAATAGAGTGGATTTTATACAGTTTACAGTTTTCTGTATCTTACAAGTAACACATAAATTGGTAGCGTTGGGTAACGATTGTTCAGTTCAGCACAGCTGCATAAAATAGGAGAACTGGGACAGTAAGGCATACAGATAGAGTAGTAAGCTCCCTGAAAGTTCAAAAAATGTATTTGAACTGATTTTAATAAAATGTTATTTCCTTCTTATACCTGTACTTTTATTCAGTTTCTCTTCACAAGTATTTACATGAGCAGAAATTGTTTATTTAATGTATTTACACGGAGACACTTTGAAATGCCTTTTGAAAGGTTATTAAAGTTGGTAATTGACTTTTTCTTCATACGAGACAGATTTCTATTTACAAATAAAGCTGTCCTGAGCCAAGACAATCATGCTGCAACACACCTAAACTTAACAGAAAGATTAGCAGTCTCAAATCTCCACAAACTTCTTGAAAACAAACATTCTCCAGCTAATCTAGGTGACTGAAGATATATTAGCCCTGGGGACCTGCTGCTATCAAGATGAGCAGCTCTGCTACTTCATACACTCTCTCATCTCTGCACTTACTTCTGGAAAATGAAGCATTAGCATCTCCTTACTGCACCCACTGACTGCATCAGGAGTATCATCTCAAAAACAAATGACCTCTATATGCAATTACCAAAACAGATTTATTCCTGTTCATAGGCTTTTGTTTTTTAGTAAATCCTTTTTAGAAAGATTTTCTTTAGTTTTCCTCAGTACTCAAACAACCAGAGAACATCTATACACGACTGCAATGTTTTCCGTGGTGCTCAATCTTCTCATTGTTTTTCTAAGCCTGAAAATTAACTAGATTAACCACTTAAGCATTGCCAGCCCAGCAGGAAGGCTGCTCTGTTGCCATCTCTACAGGATAAAACCTAAAACTGTAACAGGGCATCTGCTGCCATCCAAACTGCAGGTCACAACCAACTCTCTTACTACCCAAAAGCCCTGCTTCATTTTAAGGCAGCAACAGCTTAACCAAACCCACTCCACTCCAGCTACTAGATAAGCCAGCGCGCTTCTGAAGTAAAGCTGCAAAAAGCACCAAACAGATGATATTACAATGAAAGCAAAACATAATAGCATACTAAATTCATTATTATGTGCCATGCAATTTTCTCTTTCTCCTTGTATTAGAAAAAACAGGATTTGTACCAACTCTGTTCTCCTGTTACACCATAAAATCACACCAGTATTTTTCGAACAACAACTCTCAGATCTTTAAAATCTAAAGGAAAAATCTAACAGGCAGAGGCCAGAACAAAGGAAATCTGCTGTCCTGGAATACCCTGATGAGGAGATATATTTCATAGAATTACAGAATTATAGGGACTGGAAGGGACCTCTAGAGAACGAGTTCTAATCCCCCTGCAAAGCAGGCCCGCTACAGCAGCTGCACATTTCTTAGCCTTCCATAGATACTGAAAAGGGGGGAAAAAAAAAAATAAGTCTGCCATCTTGTTATGCAGCAGGTATTAAAAGCAAACTGAGAAACTTATGTTCAGACATTTGTGAGTTTACTAGGTGTTTCCTATTTACTACGTGTTTCCTATTTCTCTTCAGCTGCATTTTCCCGAGCACTTTCAGCACACAAATCAGGCTTCCCATCCCCTGAGCCCACACTAGACAAGACAGCTGCTCATTTGAAAGTGGTGATTGTGTCAGCCCCAAGTGACCATGAAACCACAGCCTTATGATACTAATGCTTTCACAAAAAGGTTTATAAACATATAGCAAAAGCCTGAATATTAATTATTAATAATGTCATATCAAAAATAAAGTGAAAAATTATATCTATTAGCCCCTACTCCTACTTACCTACTAGGTCTACTAGGCATTTAAAATGTTAAGGACACTGTCGTTACCATTGGAAATTTAATTTTCAGTATCTCCTTCTGCACTGTTTTCAACAGGTGAACCCAAAACCCATGAACACAGACTGCCTCAGTCTACTGAACACAGCTTCCCTTGGACTTCCACCTTTTGCTTTAGCACCAGCCTCAGTGATTTCAGTGAACAGTTTGGTTTCTGTACATCTTTGCTTACTCATTAAAATCACAGAATCATAGAACAGCCCAGGTTGAAAAGGACCACAATGATAGTATTTCAACCCCCCTGCTGTGTGCAGGGCCGCCAACCAGCAGACCAGGCTGCCCAGAGCCACATCCAGCCTGGCCTTGAATGCCTCCAGGGATGGGGATCCACAGCCTCCTTGGGCAACCTGTTCCAGTGTGTCATTAGACTGAACACTAACGTCTCAGGAAACTATAATCACCTCAGATTTCCTGACTTGTGATATTCCAACCTCTGGCCAACAGAACTCAACTACGCTACCTCTGCTTTCGTAAGGACAATATATAAATGGATCAGGGAGGGCAAAAATAAAACCCAATTTCAAATAAAGATGTGCTATGTCCTCCTCATCCCTGGTAAGACTGATTACAGTGGTGGTGTACCAGAGATGAATTTCCCAACACCAGTCACTCTACAATAGAAGAAATCGTAAGTCCTGGTATTCAGACATCTATTTTTGGAGGTCAAAAGAAGATTAAAACGCACAAAAATACAGATTATTTCCTTTGACTTGTTGGAAGAGAAAGCTCTGATTAGAAATCCCCCTCTGATATAGTTACACACTTTTAAAGGAACGGGAAAAAGCATTAAAGCAAGTGAAAAATGATGTCCTGTTTACATTATGCACGTCATAGAACGTTTTGTTTTGTCACTTTCACTGTCATTTCCCTTCACAAACAAAAACAGATAAAATCCTTGCAATCACTACAGCTGTTTGTTTGTTTTGCAGTGAGAATGTTTTTTTAATCATTTCTAAGCATATGATAAACTGAGAGTAAAGTAATATGTAGCAGTAATATAACAGTTATTTCAAGAAACATCATTAATTGTATTAATATCCATTTAAAAACCACTATCAGCTAACTAACAGATGAAAACATGACTGAAATTTTGTTTCATATTTATTTTGCTATCTACTGTCAACCGGTTTCCCATCTCCCACTGTACACAGCCTGAATGCCAGGAAAGCTAAATGCGAGGTATTAGAGATGAGGCCTGACTTTACTGCCTCCAGATAAGCAGGCTGCAAATGCTACATCTCTACTGCACCCTGTTTTAAGCAGCCAGTTCCAAGGGCTGGACTTGAGAGACTGGAGCCAAAGGAGAAGGACAGCACTTCTAGAAGAGAAAGATCAACGCTCCATCCAGCCCCCCTGGTGCTCTTGGCCATGCACTCCCTGAGCCCAACTCAGCCAGCCTGGGTCCATCACATCACTGCCACAATCAGCCAGTGCCATTATGAGAGGAAAACAGACTCGATTCTGCTGTTCCTGGTTTGATTCTTCTCCTAGGGCAGCATGCTGAATCCATTTTTGCTGTAGATACAAGATCCACAGCCACTGGTAGGGAAGAAACAAGGAAAGAGAAGGCACCAAGAGCACAATTGGCAGCTGCCACTCTGTATCTGACAAAGCAATCAGAGACCTTACACAAGTGCTGAAATACTGAAGGACACTGGGCTGACAGGATGAACAGAACGATGCTGCATCTAAGAACGAGTTGATCGGCTGGGAAGGATGCAAGAGAAACAGATCTCTGTTTTATAATTGAACTTGGTTCCCTCATTACTTCTAAGGGGCACTTATTTGAGACAAGCTTCCCACTTCAATGAGTGTCCTCTGACAGCACCCTAATGACTCGCATGCATCTGTGGTTAGCTTGTCATTACTCATTAGTCACAAACTGTGCAGACTGCATGCACAGATACATAAGCAATGAAGGGTGAGGAAAGAATAACGCAGAGAAAAAACAGGGTGCGAGAGAAAAGGGAATCTCCTCTGGAAAACAGGAGCAATAAGCTGGGGAAACAGAAAATAGAGCAAAATATGGAAAACATGGCTAGAAGGGAAGGAGGAGGTGAGGGAGGATGACTCCCAAATGCAAGCAATACCAGCATTCCTGCTCACTTTTCATCACCAAGGGCTCCAGCTATGCCAATTTCTCCTCACTACTTGAATCTTAATCTCTTCCAATTAAAAAAGCCAAACATGACATAAGTTTAAAGATAATTCCAAAAACAGTAATTGCAGGGGAAAAAAAATTATGCGTGAAAAAATAAGATGACAAAGATGGAATTGTTCTGATTTGTCTCCTAATTCTCAATTATATTTAGCAGGAGGATACGAATAGGTCAGTGTGCCTGTTTGGACATAAGGAAGGGAGGAAAACACTGCTGCTTATAGCTGCTGCATATGGCTATGGTAGGCATCAGCAGATGGCTAGGGCTGCTTTTCCTTTAACATTATGCAATATTGCTGCAAGGAAGAGATATAATGATCGAAGTCAGCCAGTCAAATTCTGAATGGGAACCAAGTTAATTAACAGACGCTTGGAAAGAAAATACTAACAAGGTCCAAAATAAAAACATAGAAATGGAAGCATTGCCAGCAATAAAATACTGTATGCTATTTCCTGTGTTTTTAAATTGAAAAGAGAAAAAAAACCATAACATTTAGGCAGTCAGATATATTTTATACATACATATGTCGTATGTGGCTGCAATTGAAAAAATCTTGATAAAATCACAGACAGCAGCCAGGCAGTCAGGGTAGCTAAATAGTGAACCAACTCTTGTGTGTGTTTACTATATTTAATGCAGACCATTAGGAGTTAATACTAATGAATTCCTTCACCCACATTATATATTCAACTTCTATGTTCTCCATTCGTTAGAATGCACTGGGAAAGTTTCTTCAAAGCAATGCTCCTCCCACTGTTAAGTGCAGGAATCTGTGAAGACCAATGGATTGAAACTGACTGCATGTAACACATACAGACTCACAGTGGTGTCTTAACACATGCCCCTTAGCCAGCCCCTCACACATTAACAGAAAAATACAAAATAATCAAAGCAAATCAATTAATAACAGTACTAAAAAAGATCATGTTGCTGATATAAGACTTTTACTGCAAGTCTCTTTTCTAGACACAGGTGACACTTTCCTTTCCCTGCCCCTTCAGCTAATGCTGCCAGTCACAGAAACAGGGACTGAAGTCACGGTGCCTTGATTTCAGGCAGAATCACATCAGCACAGTCTCTTCTTCTCCAGAAACAGTGCTAGCACTGCAGGTGTACAGCTAACCTAACTGCTGACTGCCATCAAACAGGAGCCTCATCTTTCTTACATTCATGCACATGAAGACCCAAATAAGAATAGCCTGCAGGGCTGTACGGGTTCATCTGCTGCAGGACACAACTATGAGCTGTTTGATTGCTGAGCTGGGGCGATGTGTGCACACGCCTTCCATTCAGATAATACGTGCTAGAAAACTCTCATCCAAACCAGTCTGCATTGCCCACGAGAGGATGTTCAATGCCACTTTCACGCGAATCTTAACTAGCCAACTAACACCTTAGAAAAAAGCCATCTTTTACTTGGACACGCACAGTGTACCTTGGGATTCTCACTGCCCTTCAAAACAGCATTAAATTACACAAAATTCATGTGATTTGACAAAAGTTCTCCACTCAATGCCAATTCCATCACCGTTTCCTGTTACTTTTCATATTTGACAGCATCTTGTTAAGTCTGTTTCATGGTTTCTTAAATTTGCCCTATTTGCATGGACCCTTGGCATGCCCACAGAAAGCGAGATAACTTATGGAAACCCCCAGAGAAGCTAATTACAGAATTAACACACAATGGAAAAACATCCTGAGGCTAAAACAACATCCTGATTGTATTTGGAAAGCAAGTTACAGTTGAAGATGGCGCTTTCTTTAAAAGGTGAGATAAACTGAGCAAAGCCTCATCTCAAACACAACGTTGTGCAGCTGCAGAAGAGTGAAGCTGCTGCAGAGTTCCACCTACAACAGCCAGCCATCGTGCGAGTGAATAACCCCACACACTCCAATGCAAACCTCTGCTTTTACATAACAAGGAGCCAGAGCCGCTCAGCCAGAGCCTTTAATCCAACCACTGCACAGAGGTCAGAGATCTGGGGACTGAAGGCACAGCTGGCAACAGCTCAGTCTTGTTTGCATAAAGCAATTGTCCATCACCAGCCAGCCGCTTCCTCCTCATTTACTTACAGGTGCTTCTGAATTGAAGATGATCACCTTTTTGTCCACATCAGCTTCACACAGAGGCTAATCAGAACGCCTCTCATTTGCACAGGTTGTGTCACCAGAAAGCATGAAGACAGACACGTTTACTAGCATTTGAAATAGTTAAAATGATTAAAAGCTTACAGTAATATCATTTAAAATATACTTAATTACACTATTACCCATTCAAATGCCTTTAAGTTCTCAAAAACAGTAAACACAGGCGTTACAGTTGGAAAGAATATTGTGGAGAAACAGAAAGAAACAGAGAATGCTAACCCATATTCAAAGATTCAGGCTCACGAAGGAGGGATCTCCAGAAACAGCTCCTCCCCCAGTGGTAGTCAGCCCTTCTGTAGGGTCTAGGATTTGCCTTCACCTGCGCTCTCACAGCTGACCCAGTCCTTGCCTCAGGTGACCAAGCAGTGCTTCAGGCCGTGACTCAACAGTTCCCATACAACAGGTTTATTGACAGTACAGAAATGCTTAGGTACCCCATACCAATAACCAGCTCCAATTGTAGGTACGTACAAATTATTACTTACTAAGAGAAGTGTGAGTTGAAGTGCTTTGCTACATTACTTACAGGTCTAAGGAGCTATCTGAATAGCACAAATATCCCACATTCTGTGGTATTTTCTAGTTGTATGCTTTTCTATTTCCTCAGTCCTTTTATAGGTGAGGGTATTACAAATAAATGAGTTTTCTGTCATTTTAAGTTATGAAAACAAAATGTCTTTGCCATTCAGCAGTAGCAGCTTCTCTAATGAAGTATTCAGCATGAAACTGTCCCATCACCAGTTAAACTCAGCAACAGAAGTGTGCTGGAGAGAAGGTTGTTCAATCAGAATAAAAAAAATCCAGTTTATATGCTAGGAAAGTGAATAAACACAGGCAAAATATAACTGCTGAGTGCTAGGAAATGTTAAATTGACTACATGCTCTACTCTAAATACTTTTTCTTAGCAGTGAGAAATAGTGAAGCCTTTCAGTAGCAATAACCACCAGAAGCAGTGGTGCTACAGGAGATTGGGCCACAACCAGATGCATGCTGAAATCTTCATCTCAAACTTGACTCTTTGAAGCTCCTTTCTGGATCCCTGCTACATTTATGCACTTACAGGACTTCATATCAATAACCAAAGATTCTCATAAATACATGGCAATAAGATGTTGAAAAGAATAAGGATTTCCTGAGCTACCAATTTCTTTGTTTTGTGTATCAAGTCACGTAATTGCCTTAAAGACCGCAATAACTACAGATACTCACAGCTCAAAGTCCACTGATACCACCAGTTCTAACTCCTTTGCTCCTCCTAGCAAGGTAAGTCCATACAGCTGCTGCCTTACTTAGCAGTTTCTACTAACACATGCCTGCATCTTCCTTGGCTTTCCTTTCAAAAAGTTTTGCTTTGTATTCTCATCCACTACCAGAACATTTTAACAGAAATGAAATTATATTTTTCCAAGTAATTTCAACATATCCAGGTCTCAAGAGCATGAGAGTTTGCAGACCTCACAACATACATCAAACACACCCCAGAGACCCAGCATTAGTATTTAGCTATTGTGAGAGTAACTTAAAAGCAACAAGAAATTCTCCTTTTTTACCCTCCAAGTTCAAATTTCATAAATGCACTTAAGCACATATGCAGCTGAATCCTGACACTCAACGACTTAAGAGAAAAACAACCCTTCAGAATTCCCCGAAAGGAGCAATCAGAAGATTCTTTAGACTCTTTTAGCCTAGATATCAGGAATAAATTCTTTATTGTGAGGGTGGCGAGACACTGGAACAGACTGCCTACAGAGGTTGTGGATGCCCCTCCCTGGAAGCATTCAAGGCTAGGCTGAATAGGACTGTGAGCAACCTGGTCTAGAGGGAGGAGTCCCTGCCTATAGCACGGGGTTGGAACTAGTGATCATAACAGGCCCTTCCAACCCAAACCATTCTATGATTCTGATTCTTTATTAAACTCTCCTACCATTACATCATCAAAAATTATTTTTTTTTTTTTTAAAAAAAAAAAGCATACTGAAAGCTCTGTCTTATTCAACAGGCTGCCAAGGCACAGACATCAAATGTAAGTGATGCCACTTAGTGAGTCTGTAACTAACTCATCTCTGAGAAACAGGTTAAAAATAAATCAAGGATTACCAAACTGGCAAGTGAGCATTACAGAACCAGCCATCTGCCCAGCTGTGAACCCCCTCTTTTCTCTTTAGCACATACCAGAAAACAACAACAAAAAAAACCATTAGTACAACATGCAATAAGCCCTCACGGAAAACTTCAAATGGCCAATCCTCACTCAGCAAAAAGACCTTCAGACCTATGGCTGCATAACTTCTCATTCCCACTTATAACAAGCACAGGCCAATTCACCTGCTTGAAGCAAGAAGCACCGGAAAGGTACCTGCAGTCTGGTAGGTGGCCAGAGGTCAGGTATGTAACAGTTCAACAAATCTGCGGGGTGCTGCTGTGTGTGGGCAGTCTCACTAACTCCTCACCTTCCAAATTGGTCACACCACTCTTCCTTCGTTCTTCCATCAGTACTGAAGCACACCTCACCCTTCCAGTACTTGAAGGGAGCATATAAACGGGAAGGGGAACGGCTGTTTACGAGGGTGGATAGCGATAGGACAAGGGGGAATGGTTTTAAACTGAGACAGGAAAGGTTCAGGTTAGATATTAGGAGGAAGTTTTTCACACAGAGGATGGTGACGCACTGGAACAGGTTGCACAAGGAGGCTGTGGATGCCCCATCCCTGGAGGCGTTCAAGGCCAGGCTGGATGTAGCTCTGGGCAGCCTGGTCTGCTGGTTGGTGACCCTGCACATAGTAGGGAAGTTGGAACTGAGATCATCGTGGTCCTTTTCAACCCAGGCCATTCTATGATTCTACAATAAACAGGACTAGTGAACTCACATTGTTTTTCATGATTTTCGGTTTAAACTGTATGGAATTAAACCTCTCTGAATTTACTTCCCAGAACTAGCTCACTCTATGATAAGTCAAAGACACAGAGGAATGCGGCCAGAATTGTTTAAAGGCAAGCTTGACTTAAGTCCAGCTAAAATTGTCCTGCCACCAGATGGGGTGCGCTCACTCATGGTCCTGGCCACCCATTCTCCATCACCCCTCCCTCTCCCTACAGCACAGTCAGACCAGACCACACACCCATAAAGCAATCAGTGTCCCTGCTCACCTACTGACCACACGCTGCAAGAGGAACAACGAGGGACTGCATGTGCATCGCTCTGCGCTTTAGATCAGCTTAAGCACAGTACAGCAATAGGGGCTTTCAAGGCACGCTTTGCTGACCTCTCTCCCTTTACACTGTCCGCCTTTGAGTCATCTTCCCCTGGATGTGACCCCAGCAGCCCTCCAAGCTGACCGCAGCCTCTCATTGCTCTCCAGTCTTGGTACCTCCCTCCTGAACAGAGTCATCTGTTCAGGCATCTTAGGAGCATAGGAAGGAATTACTAGATCTCAAGATTGTACGAGACAAATTGTAATCTAATGTTATAATCACACAGCAGGCCTGGGGGTATGGTTCAGACAGACTCCCCCTCTGACATGACAAGTTTTTTGAGCAGTCTCCTTTCTAACAAACTCCAGAGTCTTGCTCAACTACAGGGATGCTATAGAAGTTGAATTCTTATTTCATATCATCTTTAAAAAGCAGCACAGGATAGAGCAAACACTGACATCTAAACACGGCAGCATCAATAACAATGTTAGCTAGTTTTTAAGCAACCAACAAACCTTTTAAGCGTTTTCTACGTCATTCCCTTAAATTAAACTTCTGAGAAGTTTACCCTAGTGTTACCCTCTCCCTAATTTGTATGCCCCACTGATTTCCTGAGCAGAAGGATACACAGACACAGTGAGATACTTGCTGTTGAAAGACAAGAATTACATGTAATCAGAGAGACTAAGAGTGTATACAACACACAGACAAATGGAGTCAATACAAAAATGTTGCATACATATTCAAAGCTAGATCAATGAGATTTACTGCTCATTTTTTGAGTACTATACAGACTGTCCTTAACTGTGTGGGCCAAAAGAAGGCTGTTCAACAGCTCATACATATTTTTAAACCTTCCATGGAACGCTTAAATGTGAAAACACTTAAATGGCACTAAGCATTTTACAATTTGTATTTTGATCCCATTCTTCTTCATGTTTCTCTACAACCAACAAACAACTGGAACAAACTGGAACAAACAACTTACAGGCAAGTTTTGATGGTGAGCAAAAGAACTGATAACAAATCAGTCAGAAACCACCTGCACAAGCATCCAACAAGACTGCTACAATGGCCTATACATACCGAGCAAGAACACGAAGATGCTTTACAGCTGCACCTGGCCCCATGCAAATGCCCGGAAAGTGCTCTGTTCTCAAACCCACTGCTGCTCCAGAGTCCACTACCAGACTGTTCTAAGAACAACACTATGAAAACTGTTAAAGAAGGAGGAAAAAACACTCTAATCTTAAGATACTCAGGAGATTCAGTATGACTGCAGACCATAACTGCAATTCGGGATCTGATAATCATGCAAGTATTAACTACATACAGACAGATCTGTGTTTGGACAGATATAACTCAAGACCAAGTGATCTGAAATAAATTTAATTCATTCTAAAGGCAGGTTGAAGTATTTAACAGAATAATTAAATTTAGGGGCAATTTGCCCAGCTATACAGGAATAACTGTTACTGTAAAATTGTGTTTATTTTCTTCTTCACAGTAGCAGCAGTATCCTGGTTATAAAAAGAATTTTTTCCTTGAAGAAAGCCTTTCAATGGTTGTGTTAGAAGGTCAGATTAGATTTTCAGTCCCCTCAGGCCTCACAGCCTATGAGCCAACTGTGATACATTAAATAAGACAAGATTACTTTCAATATTAAGCATGCTAACTTGCCTGAGACTTCATGGTTCCATTTTCTTTCCAAAAATAACACAATAAATAATAACTGGTCTGAATAAGATCACAAATAGATGTTTAGCTCCCAGAGAGTCCCTGACTAAATTAAGGAGTAATTTCCACTCATTTACAGGACAAGCAAGAACAACGTGCACCCCAGCACGGCCTTAATGACATTAACCAAATCTCACTGCAAATAGACTCGGACTGTGAAAATCATCTATTTCCTAAGATGGAAAAAAGGAGAGCCAAAGTTAGCTGCAGCAGGTTTACCCACCTCCGTGCTTCTGACTTCCTACATTGTTACGTACCACAGGGACAGAAACAAAACAAAAAAAACCCAAAAACTAAACTAAACATAACATACTTCCAACTGGGATAATATCTATCAGAACACACAACTCTTATAATTTTCTTTAAACTTCGCAGGAAGATTTGCCTCTGACTTCAGATTAAACAACAAATAATCTAAATTCACAGTCAAGACTTTCCCAGTGCCAAAGGAATTTGGTAATACTTGACAGCTTCCACTTCTCTCACAGACATCCAGCACAAACAGAGCTGCAGAGCACCTGACATAGCAGTAACAAAGCAGAGCTTCCTCTCCATCAGCTGACAACAGGTACAGCCCTGGACAGCTGAAATACCTTTGGCAGTTCAGGCAGTATCAGCTCGCACACTAAGAATATTTTGCAAACAAAGAGAAGGAATGGTAAAAACAAAAGCCAGTTCCCAAATATTCCCTCAGAGTTCCTTTATTTTAAGCCTACCATTACCTACTACAGAACCAATCAGGGATCCAAGAACCATCAGAAGTTCCAAGGAATTTAAGGTCAGAAGGACTACTACAATCATATAGTACAAACAGCACAACCATTCCCATACTACAGCTACAGGCACAGCTGGAAGCTGAGCTGCTTGCCACTGTTACTGCCATATGTAAGGTGAACACTGAAAGGTGGAGGCAAACCAGCAGGGCCTGCTCCAACCATGTATGTGCTGTCCAGGGTGCTCTGCACACACATCCCATCTCCTAGAGAAGAGCTCTCACAGCCCAGGACCACGCTGAAGGATGCATGGGTATGAAAGCAGTGACACGTCACTCAGAGAACCAGAGCCAGCCCATTGTGGTACAGCTCCTTTGTAGCCACGGATCTGAAACACCAGTTATTCATGTACCAAATTCAAAGACTGCATCTAGTCTCCAGAAAGACATGCAAACTTGATCTGAAAGCATCGAGAGATGGATAAGCCACTGTTTCCTTTCTTTCTTTGTCACTCACCCTCACTGTTTACTACTTGTGCCTTTCAGTTTGATCCCATCTGTTTTCACTTTCCAGCCACTTGATCTTATTAAGTATACACTAAACACTGCATCTCACTAAGCGTGCTGCACAGAAGTCACTTCTCACTATTTCTAATAGCATGCACAGTTTTTCCCAACACTTCCACCATAACACAATATTAAAACCAAATCTTCAGTGCAGCACTTCATTGTATTATTACACACTTAGCCAAAAAACACATTGCTCCTAATCAGTAAACCACCTTTAAAACTAACCACAGAACACACTGCACTGCTTGTTCATATCTACATCCACCTGGTTACAGCACCACCTGATAGCCCTGTGCCCACACCCCTCACCTTCAATGTGATTTAGAACACGGCTGCACAAAGATGGACTTTGCTTGAACATGAGTTCTAGATGGGTCTGTGTCATTGTTTTGTCCTCACTGCCTAATATCTACCTGCCCTGTTCATCTGCAAGTTGCATTAGTGATAATTTTGTAATTCCTCCCAAATTATTCATAAAAATGTCCTAAGTTTAGTAGATTTGCTCCCATAAGACTTTCAGGAACAGTTCCCTCTGTTCAACTTCTGACAAGCTATGGTTAGCCAGCCAACTCCATCCATTTATTATTGCTGTAAGATCGTGTAATGCTCATACAATGCAAAGTGGATATTAATTATCGTACTTTGTGAAAAAAATGATGTTTATATGCTTTACTGCATTATTAGTTTTATAACTATGTTAGCAGAAGAGTAGAATCTAGCAGGGTCTGTGATAATAAGACAAGAGGAACTGGGCAGTTTTAGGTTGGATGTAAGGAAAAAGTCTTTTACAGTGAGAGTGGTGGGGCACTGGAACAGGTTGCCCAGAGAGGTGGTGGAAGCCCCATCCCTGGGGACACTCAAGGACAGACTGGATGGGGCTCTGAGCAACCTGACCTAGCTGTAGGGATCCCTCTTCATTGCAAGGGAGTTGGATTAGACAGCCTTTAAAGGTCTCTTCCACCAAAACAATTCCATGATTCTACACTGCAACACTGATCTGAACTTTGATTATTTTAAAAAAAAAAAAAAAAAAAAAAAAAAAAAAAAAAAAAAAAAGAGAGAATGTCCCTTGAAACAAGTTTTCCTGATAAAAATCAGGCTGCCTTTCTAGTGAAGGAGGGAGACTCACAATGATAGTGTATTATCAACAAAAATGCAATGGTGTGGTTAGGCTGGTATCTTGAGATCGTATAGCTAGAAACATCATTGCAGTGGAAAGGGATAATCGAAAATAAATGAAAATGCTCACTGTGTCCTGGGCTCCCAAGAAAATCCCACAGGGAGCGATCTCCAGGAAGGGATCCTTCCTCTGTGGCAGTCAGCCCTTCAACGGGGTCTAGGAGGGGGGCAGCCAGGCTCCACTCCTTCCAGTCACACAGCTAAATTGCCTTCACCTGCGCTCCGGCAGCTGACTCAGTGCTCACCTCAGGTGGATCAATCAGAGGTTCAGGCCATGATTCAACAGCTCCTATACACAGTCAACAAGATACCCTCCCCATTCCAACACCCACATCACCTCCCCTAAAAAAAAACACCACATCCATGTAAAAAGAGATCCCATCACCAGCAGTCACACTTTCAGAGTGGTTTTTACCCCTTCTTAACAAAAAATTATTGGAGTCACTTTCTGCTGTTCCTTTCACAAATAAATACATCTTTCAGCACTTGAGTATTTAAGTAATTTGTATTTCTAAGACCACCTTTCCTACATCACTTGCAGACAGTGTCCAAAAACACCTCACAGGAAAATGCAAAACTATTTGCATAAAAACACTTTCCTCTTCAGAAAAGCCCCTTAAACTTAGAAAGTAGTACAAATTAAGAAAAAAAAAAAGAAAAAAAAAGGGAAATTTGAAAGCACAAAAAGATATCTGAAAACGATGCATGACGCTGAGATTAACACCAGCATGAAATATGAGAAAGTGGGAAAGGTTATGACAGTCCTATAAAAAGCATCGTTTTCTGTGTATACAAACATAAGAACAGATTATGTGCTCCAACGTCACCACTTACATAAGGATATGGTGCTATTTCCTTAAAAAGTGGAAGTCATTGAGTACAAAGGCGTCTGAACTTCAGAAGAAAAAACACAGATGGCACTACATTGTTCACTGAACAGGTCTGCAACAATACAGCCCTGTGATGGTACAGAATCCTCAAGTTTCTAATAAAATTAATCTAACAGAAATACACTTTAAACAACCATCACCACCAACATTGAAAGCATCCTCCTCTTTGAGAGTTAATCTGCATAAAGGAATTTTAAGGCTGAGGGAACACCCACTGAAATCTATGTAAACACTCCCCTTCAGTGCTGTCAGATAGTCAGATATGCAGTCACTATAGTCAGATGCTCAGCATTTCCAGCCAGATCCATCTATAAAAACTCTAGACTAGTGGTATTTATTGCACATTAACAAATCAGGGCTGGTGCTGTGGTATACAATATGTTAGATTAACTTCCTTCCTCATCTATCATAAACATACTCCTTCAGTATATAAACATCACATTCTACCAGATCACCTCACCCAGAATTTTCCATCAGTTTACATTAAGATACTTCTTCACTCTGCAGCCCTTACTCAAAGTTAATTTACTGAATACTAATTTTCAGTCTTAAAAACAATGAGGCTTTCTAACACGCGATGTGTTTGTTACTCCATTTTATAGCTTTCATCCTCCCCTCTAAGCTTTCAACAAGTTCAGAACATCTTCTTCCAAATAAAGACATCGGTTTGGATGGTTACTGTCAACTTCTCTCACTTCTGAAAAACAGGAAAAGAGAGTATTTCTCCTGCTACTCTACAGAAACACACAGCACCAGTCTTTGCACATCATTTAAAATAAATTTTAAGAAACCATCAAGCCACCTTAGAAGTGCATGCATCAATCTTCAAATAGACTGCTGCATTTCAAAGCCTTAAGTATGCACAGTATGGAGAGGCAGAGAAGAGTGGGTAGAATATACAACCATATACAGATGCCTATGGAGCCCCTTCAGTCATCAAGGAAACTAGAAGTGCCTTTAAGATGTTGTTTACAAAAAAGAGTGCCATCTGTTTAGCAGAAAGTGGAGGCAAGCATATGCACTCCTCTTTTTTGTAGGCTGAAAAATTAGGCTGAGGATGGTAGGGACTATCAGGTAAGAAGCTCACATATAAGGCTTTAGAAACCGTTCAAAACACCCTTTGAAACAATCACAGCAGTCCTCAAGAAAGCACAGGTGCCGCTGACAAAGGCGGGTGGCACAAAGGAGAAGAAAAACACGACACGAAACGACCTCTGCACGTTACCTGTCAGCACTCCTCCCACCGCCCGGCCGACACACCGGGCACGGAACGCGGCCGGCTCCTATATAAACTCACGCACTGGCGGCTGGATGGGAGCAGAGCGGCGCGCAGGCAGAGCCACGGAGCCAGAGGAAGCGCCCGTTCCGCCCCCGGAGCGTTTCCCTCGGGCCGGCGGGGCCGGGCGGGCTGCGCGGGGCGGCGCCGCCGGAGAGAGGCGGCTCGGTCGCAGCGGGCCGGGGGCGGTCGGGCCTCGCCCCCCTCCTCGGCCCGGTTCCGCGCAGGACCCGCCGCGCGCCTCGCTCTCCACCACACGCACAGGGACATCCGCGCCCTCCTCCACCCGGCCCGCCCCATCCCGCCCCGCCGCGCACACCCGGGCCGGGAGCGGGGGGCGGCGGCGCACCTCGCGCACCTCTCGCGCCCCGCTCGGCCGGCCCGCCCGCCTCGTCTACCCGCGGCGCCGAGCGCCGCTCCCTCTGCGCCCCGAGCCCGCACCTCGCCGCCGCGTCCGGCGGGCCCGGCCTCACCTCGGGATGCAGGATGGGGACGCAGCCCGCTTCTTTCTCATACTCGTCCAGCGGCGCCGCCATCTTGGTGCGAGCCGCCCGCCCGCTGCATGCCGGGTACTGCGCGCGCGCGGCCCCTCGCGCCCCCGGCGGCGGCTGAGGGAAGAAGGCGGGGCCGCGCGAAGGCGGGATGCGCTGTGCCGCGCTGCGCTGCGGGGGCGTGCGGGGCCGGAGCGCGGCCTGAGCCCGCAGGCCTCGGCTGCGCCCTGTGGGCTTCTGCTCGGCGTCAGGCGTCGGGGCCAGCCTGTGGCGTTTTCTTTATGTGTTTAGTTTTGGGTTTTTTTTTTCATATTTTGAAATAAATATTCTTCCGCTGTTTTAATGGCCATAGTATGAGTGTGTGGTGCTCATGACAGCCATTCCATGCGGTGCTTCTCACATCTCACTCCCACCAGGCTCCTGCTTTGCCACACAGGCTGCCCGGACGTGGCAGTGCTCGCTGCCTGCTCTGCCACTCTCTGTAGCAGCTTGGCCACATGTGCAAGTGCCCACCGGGCACCAAAAGCTCCTCCAACGCAATCCTTAAAATCAGTCAGTGACCAAACAGGCTCAAAGCAGCCACTCCGTGGACCGAACCTGCCAACAGGTCCAAAGCCTGCTTGGCGGTGAAGAACTCCGGTGTGCTGTCCCTTAGGCTGCCTGCCTTAAGGCCTGTCCCAGTGGCTGCCAGCACACACCGACAGCCGGCTGCCCTTCATGCCTGAGGGGAGGCAAACGTCCTCATGCCGGTGCTTTTGAAAGGAATATTTACTGTAATTTAGGTTTGGGGAGAAATTTCGACTTAATTAAGTTCATTCTAATTTGTAATGAAAGCAAAACAAGGACTCCTCTGTGGTTTATGTTAATTTGTTTCCAAACGAAGTAATGCTTGTCCGGTTCTCTTTGGAGGTTATGTTCATGGCTAGAAGTAGCCAAGAGAGCATAGGAAGAAATCAAGAGTGATTTCTAAGGTTACTGAAAACTCCTCACCTTTCTAAGAAAGTCTCCAAAGGATTCTTTCTGATTGCTGGTACTGAGATGAACTGCTGGTTTCTTACATCCTGTCACATACATTATCCGGATGGACAAGCTGCCTGCTGCAGATTTGGAGACCACATTAGATCTTGCTAGGCAATAGGTTTTGTTTTATTTGTATTCTCTGTTCTTACTACCTGTGTAATATGCGTACAGTCAATGCTGGCAATCTGAAAGCTCTTTCTTTAAAAATTATCTGCCTTTATACATTTAATGTTTTATAAAAAATGTTTTTCCAGTTACAGAATGTTATTGCTGGTTTGATTGCAGCTTTATGTTGTCATATCTATGGTGCTCTCACTTGCCTTCCTGAGAAAGGGACTTTATATAATACATTTTGTTATATCATACTACATTAAGCTTGTAAGCCTAAAAAGTCACAATGATTACTCTCCTGTCTCATATAAAATGTAACAGAGAATCACTAATAAAATTTGACTACAGCGTTATTAAAATGTTAAGCTGTAAATATCCCTTTGCTGTATAAATAAAGGTAAATTTGCAATTGTCAAGAAGAATGACATGAGATTTAGAAACCAGAACTATGAAACGAGCATGAAAGCATAGTCTTTAAAGCTTGAGGTACTGAAGTGCTGAAAGAGCAGAACACAACGCACAATATACAGAAGAGGATTTTTTTTAACTGTGTATATTGTTAAATGTATGGGAGTTTAGATATAATTTGCAATCTGATTTGTGTAAAGAAAAGGGTTTTCAACCTTCTGCAAACCTCAGAAACAGAAATCCTGTAAATCACTGCTGTTCTTATGCATAATAAAGGAAAGGACCATAAAGCAACCAAAAATCTTGACAGCATTTTTACTGTAAATGTCGTATTTCTCCAGAAGTCTAAAGAACCTGTGCTTCACTCCATGGCACATTCAATTTCTGCTCTGAACTGGATTAAATGCAAGCCCTGACGTTTCCTTATTTATACTCCGTTCTTCACAGATCCACACTTTTTGTAACTGATTCTGTTCTCAAGGACATCTGCACAGAGAATGTTTGCCATTACACTTAAAGCTCTATCTGTGTATATAGTTCATGTGAGGCCCATTATATCCTTCTTCAGAACTGAATCTCTCTTTTATTCCCAGTCATTTCCTACTCTGTAATACGGTTGCTCAGAAACAGGGTTCTATACTGTCTTATGTTGTCACTGCAGATACACTTAACAACTATGTAGAGTAACTGAGCAGCAGGTACAAACCTAATGACCTGCTTTGGTAACAAACTTGCACCTCCTTTGCACAAATGTAGAGGGCTAGAAGGTTATTGCAGGGCAATACAAGATTCTCAGATTAAAAATGTCTTGTAAATGCCCGGAATTACTGTTGACCAATAGCAGAAAATGCTATTCTGGTTGGTTTCATAGAATGATCAATTGCTGATATGTGAAATGTTTCCCATATTGACCAAAGATTTTATCCAATGCTACTTTCTAGAAGAGGGACAAGTCTATAATATTGACCGAACATGGTGTGCACTGAAAAATGCTTCTAGATTTTAGTCTGAAAAAAAAAAAAAAAAAAAAAAAAAAAGGAAAACACAATTCATCAATACCATGGACCCACAACTTCTCTTCCATCTTCCTTTTTCTTCCCTACTTCCCAGCTTAACTGTGAATTAGCACAAATTCCTATGGTTCTCTATTACACAGCATGAATTTCAATTTTTGGAATAAGCTATTAGAAAAAAAAAAAAAAAAAATCTTTGGCAGAGACAAGTCTCAGTGTATTTGCAAAATAAGCATCCAGATACAGTTCCTGTCACTATAGATGATCGTACAGGTATTTTATAGTGTATCTTCTGCTAAACTTTGAAACATGAAATAAAATGCGTATGTCATAGTAGTATTTTTGTATGACTGAAATGACTAAAAGTGCAATTGAACAGTGTTTATATTTGTAGTTAAATACCACAGCTCAAGGCAAATGTTTGCACTCTTGGCAGGCAAAAACTTGTAGTGAAAATATTGGAAATGTATTAGTGCAAAAAGAAGTACTAAGTCAAGAATACCCTTCCCAACTCCACAAGAATGAATATCTTTAAAAGAACTGCATTTGTCCTTCACTTTTCACCTGTAATTTTCACCAATCCTACTCTAATTAAAACACCGTGGGTTGGATTTACAGCCATATTGAGGCCTCTCTGAAATGTCCCTTTCCTCGGTCATCCAAAAAAATAGTTTCACTGACAATGGCTAAAATATCTGCGTAAGACTTATCGCATTCCTGTTCTCTGGGTATGTTTGCAGAGCAGCTATGATCAGAATGAGTAATGTAATTAACACAGGAAAAATGAAATATTGCTAGAGTGACATCCTCAGCACTCCAGTGACCCTATGTTTTACATCTTTGTTATTAGCTCTCTGCAGTGCGTTTTCTAATCTTGTTAGTTTGTGTGCTCTGTGTTTTCTCAACTGATAACTACATCCACCCATCTAAATGTGGATGAACACGTGAAACATGACATTCTGCTCGGGTTTCTCCAAGTCTGTGTTTACTCTCAGTGTTCACTTCCAGGTGGAAAGCACCCAGTTCTCAAGCAGTGCTGACCAGCTTGGGTCACCAACAACCCGTGAGTACAGCCACTCCTAGGTGCCCTCCTTTTTTCAGATGTTCAGGGCTCTAGTTCTCTGAAATCTTTGTGAAGGTACTTCTACAGGGCAAGCTACTGCAGCACACTATCACAGAATCATAGTATCATAGAATAGCTCAGGTTGGAAGGGACCTTGAAAACCATCAGGCTCCAACTCTCATGCGCTGGATTCTGGATCTTCACAGGAGAGGTGCTCCAGCCCTCCCACCCCCAGGACCTGCTCCAATGGCTCCACATCCGTCTTGTTCTGAGTGCCCCAGGCCTGGAAGCAGGGGTCTCGTGAGGGCAGCTTAAAGGGAGACAATCCCCTCCCCCTGTTGCCACCTCTCTTTTGATGCAGCCCAATGGTGGCCTTTTGTGCTGCAAGCATACACTGTTGGTTCATGTCCAGCTTTTTGTCCTCCAGAACCCTCAAATTCTTCTCAGCGGATCTGCTCTCATGCTTTAGATGTTAATTCAGACTAATTCATGCTCTCATAATTTAGATGTTAACTCATCCCAAGACAGAATCCTGGCAGACACCACTCATTGCTGGCTTCCACCTGGACACAGGGCCATTGACAACAACTCTCTGATTCCAACCATCCAACCAATTCTTTACCCACCTTTATCCAGCACTACCATGTTACTGAGTGTTTAGGTACACACGGGACTCAAAATCATACCATTCTTTAAAGACTGTATGGCTTTTCCTTCTCTGTGAGGATCAGCACGTTTTCCTTTTTTTAGCATCCGTCTCTCTCCCTTGGCTATGACAAAACCTAACATACTTTCATGAATGTCTCCCATATCAGTTTTTGCTACTGAAAAGCCAGCCTAGCACAAACAGTGAAACTTGCTTCAGTAATTTCATTTTGAATCCCATGCTGTAGGCCTTTCACATTTTTTAGAAACTCTAAAGTCACTAGATCTTACTCCAGTGTAACAGGAGATAATTGCAGGGAAATTGCAGATGAGATTAGTGAGCCCCTTTCAGTAAAAGAGAGAGCAACAAAAAACTCCATTCATCTCTTGTCAGTGACCTCTTTCCGACCAACGTGGACGAAACTGGAGAAACTACTACATCTGGTATGACCATTTTTCTTTTTGAGGAGAAATGTCTTTAGTGATCAGCAGAAGCCATTTACATATGAATGTCACAGACAGGATGGTGCTGGTATTACTGAATTTCCTTTCACACCTTCCTGAAGTTAAGATGGGCTGCGATATCACGAAATGCACAGTTTAATAAATCAGAAAAAATATTTAAACTGACAACAAACAGTTCTTCCCCTGTACTGGGCAGGGAGTTATATCTGAATTCAAATTAGAACCAGTCATTGTAAGAACAATCCAAGTGAAATCCACAGTTGGTGGGAAAATTAAGATACTTTTTTAAGCCTCCTTCTGCCCAAACAGCTCCATGGAATTTGCCTTCAGAATTATAACCCAGATGAGGATGCTCTCAAAGCAAGCACATTAGGGGGGATATTAAGTATCCAGAACTCACTCATATCAGAAATCAAAGAGTTGGTGAGGATGACTGGGGACAGTAGCAACTCAGCTGTGTGACTGCAACGTGCCACCGTCTGTCAGTCTAAGTTCTGAGTGTGAGAGATCAGTGAGTGTTGTGCTTTGCCTTACTGCCATGCACTGTCAGGCTCCTCTTCTCTGCCTGGCCAGCAAAGAGAAATGTCACAGTGGCTGCACTAGGCGCTTGTGGCAGACTGTTCATTTCTGCAGATCACGCCAGAGAGCTTGACAGTTCTCTTACACCTGCTTTCTAGTGATGGGTTTCTGAATTTCAGTGCTGTTTGTTTTGATTTACAATGGTGCGAAGAGAGGAAAGTCAGATACAATGTCTATACTACCTTCAGTAGCTCTCATACACTACCACATTTCATACAGGGCAATTTTAGATACCATGCAGTGATCCTCCCAGAACAGAGGGAAAATGGTAGAAAAATCTCAGCTTAACTATTATCTGATGTCTGTGCTCTGTTAACCACTGGAAATGTAATGGTAAATGGTAATTTGTGACATGGACAATGGTACTAACAGAGATGGCTGCTTTCTTTTCCACAGCCCCTGTGCAAATCTGCTGGAGGCAAACTTGTTTTGATGGGAAAGCAAGCCATGATTTGGCTATTGCTCTGCAGGTAACAGGTATTCTGCAAGACTGTAAGCATGAAACAGGGAAAGTCTGCCCAAGGAAGTCTGCTTTTCTCCCGTGGAAACACTTGAGGAGAATGCAGTCTTAAAAGAAGCTGGAAATCCCATTTCAATGTTAAAGGATGTTACATGTTTCGTTTGAAGGGAGCCTTTGCCGGTAGTACTCCACATGCTGACAAATTCACCAGTGATTCATAGTGATTTAGAAGTATAGAAAAATGGGTAGCTTCATCTTATTTAGCATTCTTATGCCACTATTTTCCCCTCTAAGACAGTGTTCATATCTTTCCCACTCATCTTAATTTGAACATTTGATCTTGATATCATATCATATTCATGGATGGCTTTGCTGCTATCAGAGCATAATCTATTTTTTCTTTATTCACTGTAGCCAAACTTACTGTTACTTAATGTTCTCACTGCTTAGACTGCCTAATTCTTAAATATGTCTGAAAGGAACACTAAAATATATATTTTTAATGTACTTATTAGTCTCCTCTGAGCTTTGCCCTGCAGCTCTTTCATTAACACATCCAGGAACACGCTGCAGATATCAGTTTGTTCTGCTAATGTCTGCCTGTGCTCATTCTCTGGGGCAAATCAGCTGTGCAACAGCTGATACTGGATTATGTTTAATATTTGTAAGGCAAGATGAACACATTTGGGGCTGAAGGCTGACTTACTGTTCACAAACATCCATGGCTATTTTTCATTGTCCATTTCTTATCCCAGAACTCTTTTTGCACTTGTTGGGCATGCTGGGCACAATAATAAGACACTTTTATAAGTAGCATGATCATGGAATACTTTCTGTAATACACGTAATCACGAACTGCAGTCACGAGTATCATGACAGTCATCTAGATAGACATCTAAAGACCATTGTGAGAGGCAGCATATTGCCAGGGATGAACCTGCTCATTGATTGAGCATGGAAGGTTGTTTGCATTCGTGTAAAAGAAAAAAAGGAATAGCATCAGGAACAAAATATAGAAGATCAATACTTTCATCGAAGTATTAGGAAAATGAAAAATCGAAACCAGAAACCTCCTGCTATTCCTATCGTCCATTTGCTCTTTGTGGGAGATACTTTATTTCTCTGTGTTTTAAATTCTGTTGGCTGTTTGAAGTATTTAAATCATGCCACGAAGGTATTTTAGATTTATTATATCACTAGAATTAAGAACAGTAAATAAGAAGCCAACACCACTCATGAAAAGCTTCAAAATTGTGATGGAAAGTGTTGCATGAGTTACCATCTTATTTAGATTTGTGATGAATAAATATTTATTAATGTCATTAATTGTTACAAGCAGGCAAGTACTCTGTTCAGGGTGCTGATGTGATCTAGGCTATGCTTCAGTCGAAAGAGGGGTAGAACCAGTGGCTGTACTTGACTAAGCAAGGATATGCAGGGAGCAGCAATCTCCACTGTCTCCTTGATAGAGCAGGGGGAAGAATGGACAAGGTTTTAGGGTTGAATTTCCTGTATTATATTCTTATAATATCTGCCAGACTACTGAAGCTACCAAATGAAGAATAATCCCCACAGTTAGGCTTTAAAATAAAATGCAGAGCAACTACTGGATGAAAACGGCCAATCTGAACTCCAAACTCAAGCTTTCATGTGCATGATTACCAAAAGAGTGGTGAGGTGCTGGCACAGGCTGCCCACAGAGGCTGTGGATGCCCCATCCCTGGAGGTGTTCAAGGTCAGGTTGGATGGAGCCCTGGGCAGCCTGGTCTAGTATTAGATGTGGAGGTTGGTGGCCCTGCATGTGGCAGGGGTTTGGAGCTTGATGATCCTTGAGGTCCATTCCAACCCAAGCCGTTCTATGATTCTATGACTCTATGATTCTATGATTGATTTTCAGTATTAGTGGTATATTATATTAGTATATTAAACTATTGCATGAAATTTCATTCTTAAAAATAAAAAATGCAGACTACTGAGTGGTACATTTAGACAGCTTGGGACTCACTAGAGACACGTATAGGCAGTGTGTAGCCAGTATAATCAAGCTCAGAAGCAGTAAGAAATGAACTGTTTTTAGAATAAATGTGAGAGAACGAAGCTGTCATACAAAGACTGAAGTGCTGTTGCACAGCTCTAATCTGCTGTACAAATACTGGGATTAGGAGAGGATGATAACCTACAGATGCACTATTCCAAGGCTGCCTTTCTGAAAGTACAGATGAAAATAAAAAATCGTACGTGGTCAGAAACATTACAGAATGTTGGGAATGTAGATAATTCCAAAAAGGTGGGTGATTTAATCCTCTTCCCCATTTTTTTCTGAAATAAAAGGGTCTCTAGATGCTAAGACATTTTAAATGAAGTGAGTTTGTTATTTCCTTTATATGCTGAGGTAACACAAACAAAATAGCATAGATGGCTCCTATGATGCATTAACACAGATTTCCCTTGAATTGCTGCAAAGGCCCTGTTCTCAAAAGTGCCAAAATGTCTCTTGGAAGAGAGACTTCCCAGCACTCTAACTGCACAGCTTGATGTTAATGGGAAGTGCAGTGCTCAGGAACTAGCAGGATCAAGACCTTGGTCACTTTGGACTTAATTTACTGCTGACTTTTTTATCAGCGTACAGAAAAAAAAAAAAAAAAAGACATTTAATACAGCAGAACTAAAAGGTTTGGCAGGCAGAATGGTATTTAATAGATGGGTGTATAGCTGGGCTTTAAGACTGTTACAAATGGTCACACGTTATACGGCAACAAAAACTTAAGCAGTTTATTGTAGTGTAGCCTGCCACTGCTAATTCATAAGCCTTTTAGTTTAGGTTTCAGCATTTGCTAGAAGCACATACATGCTTCCAGCATGCTTGGGAAAAAATGACAGAACACTTCTATCAGGAATGCTGCACTGTAACACTGAATTTTAATAGGGAAGGAGGGGGCTAACAGCAAAAATAATCAATTTCAGTTATAGAACTGCAGATCAGCATTTGTAGGTGAGCCCATTCCATGCTGCGTGAATGTGAGCTCCCCTGTATAACACTAATGGTTTCAGAGAGAAATGCAGCATTGTTCTCTAATGATGAAATGAGAAATAAAGCAGACCACAGCACCATGTGCTTAATTTCTTAGAAATGTCTTCCTTTTTCCTGACTGCTCATGTCTGGTGTTCTTAGTTTTCAACTAAGTAATGCTTTTTAGCACCATGCTTCAGAGCTTCTGCGTGCTGAGGCAAAGGAGCAGAGCTGTTCCTTTCTGGGCAGGGCCGTGGGGAGCCCTGCTGTGGCCTTGTGGCTGACATATGGGCCTGGGGATTGCCCCTGGTACTTTGCAGGCGCAGGCTGCGTAGCATCGTAAGGCTTTGGGGTGAGCAGAATCAGTGCACACAACTTGTGCATCCAGCCCCCTCCCAGCTGGGGATGGTAACATGCAGCACAGGCTGCCTGTGGTCAGAGATGTGTGCTAGAGCCAAGCTCTGAAGATTTTTACTATACTGGTTTTACACAATTGCTGTAGACAGAGACAACAAATCAAAACAGGTCTTTGATATAAAGGAGAAAATGAAGAGACTTCGCAGACAGAAATCCAGAGTTGCCTCACACAATAATGACCAGGAGTCACCTGTATTGTATAAGCATAGTGCTGTTTAATTGGAATGTCACTCGGTGCTCATAGCTTGCCCTTTGCAAATATTCATTTCCTGTTCTAAACTGTGGGTAAATTCACACAGAAGGCCAAGCAGAAGTGGAAAATACACTGAAAGGACCCAGCTGCTTCTGCTTTATTATGGAAAGGTAGCAGTGCTGGTAGAAGCACAACACACCTGTAGTCATCTAAAGCTAAAGGTTGCCTCTCTGTGGGTTTTGTGCTTGTAAGAAATTTTTGTGGACATTATCTTTGATCTAGCCTAGAATTCACTTTCCAAGGCATCTGAATTGTTTGGATATCTGAGATCCATTTTAAAAATTGTCCTGGCTCCTAAATAATACAGAATCTTTGGAAGTACTATATTTATACAAAAAGATGCTGGCTTGAATTCGTGTGCATTTATTTAGTAGTGGTATTTCAAGTGCTTGTCAAATGCATGGGGAAGAAAGCATTCAGAATGGCTGAATCAACAAATACATAAATTGATTCAGACTGTGAGAATTCTGTAGATCTCAGAATAATTTTTGCCAAAATAAGAGAAGTCGTCGTAGGATTAGCATTTAGTGAAAATACTAGCTCTATCCTCTTATGTGCGTGAGTCTGCCAAATTCAGGAACCACTGGTATTAACTGAGCAGGTCTGTTTTCAGCCTTGCAGCTGAGCTGCTCATTCTTTTCCCAAAACTCCTTCTTCTTTCAGACCAAAGCACACCAGCAGCCTGTAATTTCAGTGCGTTGGTTACCCAAAGCTGCCAGCTGGCAAGATATCTCCCATAATGCTGAGACCAATGAGTCTAGACTTATTCCTTCAATTGCTGCCTTGTAATTCATTAATGCGTGTATACCTTGAAATATCTGAGAATGTCCACTACACGCACAGAATGTCATATGCAATATTCCTGAGAACTCATGCATTTCTTTACACTGCTACTTCACTATGGAGTAAAGAAAATTTCTCCTACCATTTTTTGGCATCCTGATTTTCAAGGCCAGAAGAAAAATAGGAAGCAAAGCCTGGAACTGAAGATTAATTAGAAAGCTAATAAACATACATGACGGCCATATTTGTAAGGCTGAGAAATTGTTTGTATGTTTCTTTGCACCTAAGTGCAAAGCAGATGAAATTTTTCAGGATACGAAGAGGATGAATTAATAGAGATAGGGGCAGAAAGAACAAAGTATGAAGATATGCAAAACTCTTTGCCATCCTGTAGCTTGTTATTCTGTAGTAAAGATACTGTGTAAGAGATGAGTTTGGCCTCTGTTATGCATCACAACAGCAGAAAAATGAGAGGAGCATTCCGTTATCTGTCATGAGTTAACAAGATGAAGGTCAGCAAGAACATGAAATGAATTTTTATGAGAACACTGGACATCTAAAACCACTCTATCTCTTGCCTGGATTATCTCTCTGGCTGTTCTTTCTGTATTTATGTTTTTGATTTCTAGTGGGAAAAATTAAGAAGAAACAGTAAGCCTCTGCTGTCCTGACATAAAATCTACAATAAAATTCAGCCTCTGGAAGAAAAGCTTAGAATCCATCAGGGGAAAAAATACATCCCCTTGGTAATTGCTTAGCAGTGGCAGAACACTGAGGACGCTCTAAGGATATGAGGCATGAGATTATAGATCTAATAAAAACGTCTGTATAGTAGAAAGTAATTGAGATGTTTTAGAATACATTCAGCAACCATGAACTGACACAATAGGATGAAAATCTATCAGTCTGCTTGAAAGAATGGAACCAGCAACCTTCCAGTGTTCCCTTCAAGGACAATAGGGGGAGGGTATTTTTTCTGTTATACCTTGGAGGAGTTTCCAGTTTTTAAAGCACAACAATGCTGGAGCGAGTTCTGTGAAACATGAATAATTGAATTTGAGTGGAAA
This sequence comes from Tympanuchus pallidicinctus, assembly GCF_026119805.1. Lineage (NCBI taxonomy): Eukaryota > Metazoa > Chordata > Aves > Galliformes > Phasianidae > Tympanuchus > Tympanuchus pallidicinctus. Next base: position 26,068,824 of record NW_026294802.1, read on the forward strand.
TGCAGAGACTCTCAAAACACAGTGGAAGACTTTCGAAAGCATTCAGAGGGAAATATACGGGCTAGGTTTACTACTCCTGATCTCATCTGTATTTGCTAAGCTTGGTCTGTTTCCAATGAAATCAGCGAACTTATACTGGTGCAAAATTTCAGCAAAAATAGCTGTGAATCAGGTTCAGTATTTGCAGGGATCATTTCTTAAGAGAAAGGAGCAGTGAGTATTGTTGGTACCTTTGCAAGCACTGAAATAGACAGTATGAGTCCATTAATAGCAATAGGATTATTGAAAATTTCCATCACTCCGTACACTGTGAACAGCCTTTTCTCCCATCTTCCTCCAGTGGTGTTATCACTCTGTATTTGTGCTTACTGCATTAGACACTAAGGAACTTCAACACTTTGTCTACAAGGACATAGTACAGATTTCTGAAGTCTACTGGCTTCCCAAACCGTTCGTTCTTTCAAGAGTTCATGCGTGGAGTGAAGCCAGGTCCTGGCCTTTGCTCAGAGCCTTGTCTTAAGTTGGCAGCAACCTTGATATAGAGGTAGAGATGTAGAAATAGGAACAGAGTAAGCCAAGGTTCAAAATGAAAGAGTGGGTGACTGGGAACACGTGAAAAAAAAACAACAGAAAAAGAGCTCTGAGTAGAAAGGAAAGAGCATGAGTCAGTAAAGATTTAGGGAACAGAGAGAGAATGGCAGGCAGGGGGACAATTTACCACCCAAAGCAGGCAGTAAAGATAAAGAAAGGAGTTTATTAAAGAAGCAAAAGGTAGGTGGAGAAAAAAAAAGGGGCATTTCTTACTCTTACAACTATCCCTTGAAAAATGTTTAATGTTAACAAGTGTTGGTTAATTGTAAAGTTGCTGTTATTTAATCTAATTTTTGAGTTGTGCTCTATCTTCCCCACACGATGCATATAGCCTATAGGCTGGGGCAAGGGAGCAAGGAAGCAACAGGGTCTCATTCTTTCATTGACTAAGCAGTATTTGAGCTTTTCTAACTTAGTAATGTCAAAAATGGCATCGAGGTTTTGGTCTGTTTCTAGGGTTCACAAATCCCAGGCTCTCAAAAAATAGAAAAGAATTGCCTTTCTTCCCCAGAGCTGCAGAAATAATGTTTCCAAAAAACAGTGCAGGCAGAATTAGAAAATCAAGCAACAGATCCTCCTTTTTACCCACGCTTGATGCTATCAAAACTGAAGACTGTGCGCACAGTGTGTGGTTTGTTCCATCGCCTGAGAAGTGAGTGATTAAGAAGAGCTTTACGCTCCACGTGTGAGCCTTTCGGAAGAAGGCCTCATGCAGACAGTTCCTTTTATGCATCTATGTCTGCATTTTTTACTCTCCCACGCTAGGAGAACAAAAAATATTTTCTTCAAATTCTATTTACTCCTGTGGGGTAGATTTATTTCACATGAATAATGTGAGGTAGGTGGTCTAAAGGTACATGAGATGCAGAAAAAATTCTGCTCCAGCCAGAAAAAGGCCTGAAAGTTTTCCTAATTTGAAGTCGTTGATCATTGATTTGGGATCAGTAGGAATGGAAGCCAATGCTTCATGTCACAAGAAGGCTAGTCATCCATCCCGTCCCTCCAAAGACGTATAGCAGTTTGTTTTCTAGGCCAAGTGCTTCATGAGATTTTGAAAATAAAAACCACATTACTTTTGTTAACGTCCTCTCTGCTCACATTGATTCACTTCAATTCTGACCAGTTTTTAATGGCTACTGCCTATATATTATTAGGTTGTCTCATAAGCAGATAGAAGAAGATATATCCACGTAAGAGAAAACTAAAGAGTAGCACGGAGACAGGAGAATAAGACTGAAAAGGGTGACAAATCATCTGTCTGAGCTGACCTGGTGTGAGGCAGTGTGTAGGGCTGGAGGGAAGAGGCTCGTCGCAGTTATGCTGTGATGGTGTTGACATTTGGCTCAGGTGGATCCTCTGAGTGTCTGCTGCTCCACCTGTATCACGTACCACAGAGTAGTCTCTGGTAGCATGTAGAAACTGCAACGCCATTAGTACAGCAGGCAGAAAGCCTCAAAAATTCACTATTGCTCAGAAAGTGAACAGAAGACATGCACAGCACTGTCATTAGCTGAAATATCCCTGGAGAATTTCGAGCAGATGGACTCCGCATCATGCCCCAAAGGAAAGGAAAAGCTGTTCAGTCTCTGCCAATCTGACACCAAGGAAAAGATTAATCTTCACATTAACCCCAAATCTGTCAATTTGCTTAGCCCGAGGACTATGAACAAGATATGGCGACTGGCAACCTGAGAAGTCTGTCAGATTGTTGCCCTGACCTAGCTCTAATTGTGGCCAATCTATGACGTGTCTAAGAAAGCAGATCCACAGACTTTTCTCTCTGCCCATACCTGGCATCACAACTGCCTAATATGCCTAATAGAGGATATTAGCAATACGGAATTCAAATTCTGTGACATATACAAGATAAAGTTTTTCTTTGTTTGCCTCCTTCTCTCCTGTTCAAGATCTGACGTGTGAGCTGCAGCGCTCTCATAAGGCTAGCAGGGGAGTGGAAGATTTGTGCTTTGGCGCCAAAGTCTTGTCCTGTGAAATGATCGATGATGCAGTGACTGCTGCACCAACACTACACCTGAGACAGTCTGTGTCCCTTTCCCCATCACCTAATTGGTCATTTGGGAGCAGGAAAGCTTCCTAACAGAGTTCTCTCGAGACTAAATTATGGCAACACTTACCCAGGAGTCTTCTAATTCAGATATCAAAATCTACCTTGCACACCAATCCCAGCCAACCCAAGCAACCCAATAAAATAAAACCAGCCCATACTTCTTTTATGGGCAGTCACAGCCTTTGGTTCTCAACATGCAAAACTGAAACCATAAACCCAACATCTGTCTTCACCTTAGGCCATCATTCCCCACGGATCACACCTGTCTCATATTCCAGTGTAACATATTCCTAAGTAACATATTCCAGTGCTCGCCCTTTAATCCAGTCTGAAAACTGTCTTGCTTAAGGCTCTTACTGGCAACATTGTCCCTCCAGCTCCAAAGGCAAACACGCTCTTGATACATAATTTCTAAGAGTAGTGAAAAAGGCCAGAGTCCTTTCCAGATCTCCAGATTTGAAAATATGAAAGTTTGAGAATCAGACAGACCAGCCTGACACAAGCCTACATTTTTCTTCCCTAAATTGTGGTATACAAACAAGGACAAGAAAGATGAGTTGCTGGTTACAAGTACAGATGAATAGAAAGAGAATCAGCATGCAATCACTTTTCCAACTGAAGTAAAAAGCCAACTCTCTTCAATGGAGCCAAGATTTCACTTGTATGGAATAGCTCAAGCAAGTCTATGTTAGATTTAAGCTATGATCACAGCCCAAGGTGAAGTATCACTTCAGTAATTGAGACACAGACAAGGATGATGCTGTACTAGAGTTTGGTTTTATTATAAGAACTTGAGAAATCCATTTTTTTATCACAAAAATATCAAAGAATGCCAAGATGTGATGTAATTTCATGTCACTCTTTACCATCACCATCCTATTTCCAAGCAGCTTGCTTGCCATTAAACACATTTATGTGGTCTCTCTAGATTGTTTTCTTCAGCAAATTCACTGCCCAAATTTACCGGGCACACCAAGCAAAGCAATAGAGGAGCTGGGCTCCCAGCGGGGAGCAGTTAATAATGCTAGCAGACAATTAATGTCACTTCTGCATCTGGTGAGTCCCGTAGCCCTACTTGGAGGTAGCCCATTTCTACCAGTTCTGTATTTTAAGGAAATATGTATGTTTACTTAAAGGAAGGGGACCAAGAGGAAACTGATAGGGTAGATGAAGAAACCAGTGTTACACTTCCTGAAGGACTTCTGTTATCTGCTTTCCCAGGCAATGACCTTTTCTACTCAGCACAGAAATAAATCTCCATTGGAAAGCCTGCTAGATACACTGCCCTGTCACTGAATGGAGAAGAAAATCTCAGAAATTAAAAAGCATAGGAGTGGAGTTGGAAAGGAAAAGAGGAAGTTGTAGCCTGTTAGTGAAACTCTTTATTTTAATACACTCTGGAGAAGTAGAATAAGTGCTTCCTAATTAACTTGTATTTCAGTTGGCATATTTATGGCTGTCACTGCACAAGTAGACCAATATATGAAGCATTTTACTAAAGGGTCTCCAGAGAAAAGCATCCAAACCTGCCAGCAACCATGTTTCATATGTTTAACCTCTCCAGCCGTAATGGTTCAGTTAATATTCTCTCTCCATGCATGCAGATTACATCATCCTACTGAGCAAAATGCATGCTTGACTCAGGTAAATACCTTCCCTGTTTAATATGCAATGTTTTCTATTTGTGGTCATGGTTTATTTGGTTTGCTCATAAAAGTTACCGAGTTAAATAAAGGTATGGTAACAGAAATGCTTAATGTAGCTGTTGAGTAGGGAAATTAGATGCAGCCAGCCACAGTGCTCCTGACCAGAAGACAACTGCATGCTGAGGAGCTGGTGGTCCATGTAAGAGTTTGCCTGAACAGGCAGAGGCGTGTGCCACACTGCACTCATCTCTTGGCTGCAGGACAAGCTGAAGATAAATGACTTTACCAGAGGAGCCTGCAGGCAGTTCCTCCACTGTACCCACAATTACACCACCTGCATGTCCTTCCCTTTATCTAAAACTGCAGCAACACGTTCCGATGTTTTGCTGACAATATAGAAATGATGAATAGGGTTGTTTTCTTGTAAGAATATCATGTAACTGGACTGACTGGCTGAAAACGGCGTAACTCGTCCGTGGTTGGGGTCTTTATGGCAGATCAGAGTCCTGTTTGATGCTGCACAGTTTGGAGCTCCCAGCATCTGAAGGGACATGTGGTTAGCTATACTACCTTCTCTTTTTTTACATTGTTAACTCTAATAGGGAGACTTTCTTATTGGATTCATAAGAAACTATCATCTTCTGGTGCAAAACAGCAACTAAGAAAGTAATAACCATGTCTCTGTTCTTAACTATGTACAGGACTGTTGTCCTTGTGCCTGCACTTTTCCTATCAAAGGATAAATAATCAGACTGGGAGAGTTATATCTTGCTTGAAGTACCTCTCCATCAGCAGGAAGACCACATACTGGAAGCATCACCCAGTACGACTTCCACACTGAATTTTTGGTAGGTTTTGGTTGCCTTATTTCCCCCAGTATTAAGAACAGTACAACCCTAGCAATCTCTCTCCTTCTCTCCCTCTCAGGTGTATCATTGTTTGCAATGACATTTTTTTGGATCACAGACCTCCATCATCTTGCTGCCCTCCTTGCCAAAAAGCATGGTGCTTTCCTAATGGCTCCTCCATTCTCCATGGATATTCTTGGTTGCACAAGAGCCTTTTCAGCACTGATAGAATGCTCTGTTTTACTCTGAGAGTGAACATTTTTCAGTCTGTTTCTACTCTTATTCTCTACTAAACTGGAATATACAGACATTAGATGTTTGTATCTGGCCCTAATTAGCAAGTACCACCCATCAGAGTCGCTAAACATAACCCTGTTTCCAAAACCCTGTGGAGGGTTTCTGTATCACTCCATGTAAGCTCTGTGTTTTCCTTCCAGATTATTCCTGCATTTTCTCCTGTGGTGGAGCATCATCTCTTTTAGCGCTTGCTTTCAGCCAGAGATCCCCTTAGGGAGTCCCTCAGATGCTCCTTCAGAAGTCTCTTGGTGCTGATCAGCCCAGTGGTGCATGTGTGCTGCTGTGGACTCAGATCCAGCTGCATAGAGCACATCCTGAGTTCTCACTGGCTAATTAGCTCTGCTGAGAAACCAGGTACATTAGATCTCAGCAAACAGCACCGTACTGCAGATAAGTGCTTCTAACACCTAAGCATAGTGCATTTTTTCCCTAGGCAATAAAAGTTCCTACCCTTTGCTTCCACAAAGTTTGGTGCAGTTTGAGCAACTACTTGTGAAAACATGTTCTGAATATTGTCTCTGTGCTAATTACTCCCAAACCCACCGGTATGCATTGGACCTCTCCTTCTCCAAACTGAAATGTTGCTTTTGGGGGGGGAGGAGAATGATTTGTTTTGTTGTGTTTTTTGTTTGTTTGTTTGTTTGTTTTGTTTTTTTTTTACTATCTCCTCATGAAGTACCTGTAGCAAAAATGTGATCAAAGTAGCCTACACTTTCTCTCTCTCTTGCTGGTTGCCATTATGAACATCCCAAGTGATCTGACAAGAAAACTAAAAGATACCATTAACTTTGTTTCCACTGCATTAGCTCAAGAAAAGGGGAAAAGAAAATACTTACAAAGCATTACTAAGCAATAAACTGAAAAGATGGCTTGGTTAAGAGGTGACCCAGTGTAGCAGAAATGCTGAGTCACAGCCTGAAGCAGTGACTGAGCACCTGGTGGGAAGGCAGGGCCAACCCATGGGAGCTCAGGTGCATGCAGTGCACCTCAGTGACCAGAAGGGTGGAGTGAGGATCCACCCCATCCCAGGCCTTGTTTAAGAGTTGGCAGAGGAGGTGAGGTTATCTTGTTACAGATCCCTGTGTAGCTGAAACATTTTCAAGCTAAGAAGAGGTTTTTCTTTGTTTCTGTGTCCACTGTTGTATTTAAGCATGTCGTCACTTGCTGTAGCTTAGAACTTTGCTACTTTGCTGTTACTGCTGCACTGGCCATTATAGTGTTATAGTCAACAAAGAAGGCGTTAAAGATCTGAAATGTAAATAATAATAATAATAATTAAAACAAAACAGCACTTTTAAGCTGGGGAGAAATTAATGGAATCAAAATGAGCAAACTTCTTGGAACCCACATGTAATTAATATACCATTATTTGTACATGGTAAATGATGACATTTCATTGCAAGAATTGGGAAACATCCAAACTGCTTATGACAAGCTGTAGTGGCTGTGTACAAACAAGAGATGAAAGATTTCAGCTTGTCATTCTGAAAACATACCATGAATCATCCTCAAGTAAGCCCCATGCTGACTAAAGCAAAAAGGGGAATGTAGCCTGAATCTCCAGCAAAGAACATGAAAAATGTGCTTAGAACTTCTACCTCTGGCTTTGGCTTACTGCTTATACTGGTTTTAAGGATCTCAGATTAAGGATTGCTTCCTCGGAACAAGGAGAAACCAGGGGTGCATGAAGATTTATTTTTGCTGAAAGGATGGGAAATATCATTTATTTTGTAAACTGAAATAAGCCATGGAAATGTTGAGTAAACTTTAGACCTCAGCATCTAAAATGAAATGTGACTGCGAGCAGTTTGAGAAATCACCTGACGAAGTTTAATCACATGGGTGGCTCTGATAAAATTGGATGAGTGAGGTGGATCTGTGCTGTGCATACACAGAGAAAGCAGAGGGCAGCCCCCAGCCATAGCAAAGCTAGCAGTCCCTTACAGTGATACCAAAGCACCTTTGTTAACAACTTTAACAACTAATTTACTTTTTTTTCTTGTATTTTAATAAAAATGGACTTAGTGGAAACTGGGAAAAAAATAATAGAGGAGCACTATTCCAATAAAGTCATTATCTCAAATCTCAGAGTAACTCTTTTTGTTATAACTCAGAAGCAATCATCTAGTCATGTTATTATGTTAAATACTATTCTGTTAAATGTCACTAACCATGGTACAAAATTGTATTTACTAATGAAGAGCAATTCTATAAACAATGCAGATACTGCTCTTGAATACTGTGTACTTAATTGGGGTCTTGGTTTGAGAAGTTCTCCAGCTGATAGTGAAATAGGTCCAGCATTACCCTAGACGGAACTCCACTGCATTTTAACTCCTGTTAGAATGCCAAGGATTTCTTCAGAATCTCATCTGCTGCTTTATTTATTGTATTAGATAGATAGACTGGAACATAAGCACAAGCCTTGGTAATGGAGAAAACTAGAAGAGCCAGCACCACCTTACAGAGGATCTGCATATGGGGGTGAAATTAAACGATCTATTCTGATGCTGTATTTAGACAACTCTATAAGTGGGCCTAGATAAAATTCATCTGTTATTGAGAGAAATATTTGCAAGAAACCAAGGATATTTCCAACAAATAAGGGAATAAAAACATTGGTGGGAATAAAAACATTTATTTATTTACCTGTAATTAAAATCAGTGTGCACGTTGAAGGGGATCCAGCAGGGAGGGACTTTCTGACAGGATGGAAAAATGGAAGTACGTCTCAAGTCACAAGGGACCTCTGGAGGTCACTTGGTGCAATTGCTGGCTCAGGGAAGATCGAGGAAGAGCAGGCTGTTTAGGGTACTATCAGGTCTTGGATATTTAATCACAGAATCACAGGATGGAAGGGATCTCAAGGATCACAAATCTCCAATCCCCCCCCCTACAGGCAGGGCCACCAACCTCCCCATTTCATACCAGCCCAGGCTGCCCAGGGTCCCATCCAACCTGGTCTTGAACAACTCCAGGGACGGGGCATCCACAGCCTCTCTGGGCAGCTGTTCCAGCACCTCACCACTCTCATAGTGAAGAATTCCCCCCTGACATCCAACCTAAATCTTCCCTCCTTCAACCTACAACCATTTCCTCTTGTCCTGCTGTTATCTTCCCTTTCAAAGAGTTGATTCCCCTCCTGGACATCTCCAAGGACAAAAGCCCATAACACTCAGAGAATCTGTTCCAGCGCCTGAGTACCCTCAGCCTCAGAGTGCAGCACTGTTGAGCCCAAAGCCTTGGGTGAATCCAAGGCTAAGTCCAAACCTTCTGTTGACTGCAGCCTTTCCGTGTTACTGTGATAGCATGAAGAACTTTGAGTGTTGCCTTGCACTGTTCTCCCAGTTAGTTTTTGTTATTTGTATGGTGTTCGTCATTCTCAAGACTCCAACCTATGTCTTTTGCCTCAATACCTATGGACAAGGAAAACCTTAACTAAATGAACCAAACTCCTAATTGGTCATTTCTGCTAAGGATGGGAGTGTCTGGGCACTCATTTCCACTGAGGCATCACCGAAATCTTAGTAATTATCACATCCTTACAGCTGTGGGATCCTTTCCTTCTGGTATACATTTCACCAGGAGCAGAGGGGCAGCAGATCTGCATCAAGCTGTCTGGAGACACCACTTCTGTGTCTGCAGCAAACCTGATGACTCCAAAACTGCTGTTCTGCAGCTGGTGAGTGTTGATAATCGCACTTAGCAGCCCTTCTCCAGCTGGGCCTAGATCCTGGCAAGATGATTCACTGACCCTGAGCATTAATTTACCCCTGGCAAAGGACCTGAATGTGGTTCCCTCTGCTCTCTATTGGTTATCCCTTGCTGCTGAGCACTGTGGCCTTACAGCTGATGCCAGCCTCCCCATCCCTTCCAGCCTCCTGCTGACAAAACAGCCTGCCTTCTGACTGCCATCTGGAGAATGGCATTGGTGCAAACGCCACACTCTTCCCTGTGCATTAAGAACTCCACTCATCTCTCAGGAGAGCCTGCACCCAGCACACACTTACCTGTCTCTGTCTCCAACTCAGGCGGTGGCAGCAGCCTGAAGCATGGATCCTATGCAGAGCCTGATCCCTGGGCTTGCACTGCCTGGCCACAAGCCCATACTCCCTGGAGCAGTACAGGCACTCACTCACTGTGATGGGTAATGCCAACAGCCACTCTCACCTTTTCCTTACAGGATGCACTTCTTGGCTTTTATTCACCTCAGAAATTCTCCCATCGGTGTAATTCTACAGGTTACTGATGAAATGAAGCTGTATAATTCACTCCCCCTCCCCCCACTTTGCAGTTCTCACACTGTGAGATGTAAAAGCATTCTGCATGTCATTTCATTGTTGATCTCTTGTTCCATTCCTTGGGGGATCATTGCAAAAATGTCCATCCCTTGTTCTCATCTCTCTTGGTCCAGATTTGTTCAAGAAATCACTAGTTGGGTTTGTCAGGCTCTCTGAGGCTTTCATGCATATTTTCTCAGAGAAGTTCAAGAGACAAGCACTGCTGAAGGAGGCAAGGCCACAGGTTTAAGCTTAGCATAGATATCTTCTGAACGTGAAGGTTTCCATACTCAGAGGAAGTGTTGCCATGTCCTGGGACTGCCCCTTCCTAGCCCCATGTGCCACCTCTCTTGCTCCTTATAGAAAGGAAGGAAAGAGAACAAGGGCTCACAGCACCTACAAAACAGGTCCAGCTCACCAAAACCCTTCCTGACACAAAGCCCCCACTGCTCTTCCCCCACCTCCATTCTTCACACCACTGCTCCTGCAGGAGGGTGTCTCTGCTCTATCTGCTGCTCCTCGGCACAAGGGAGCATCTGGTCACCATCATCTGATGAGTCACATGTTCCGGAAGATTAGAGCAACCTTTCTTGCACAGATCTAACAGCCAAAGGCATGGAGGGTGCAGCTGAAATGTGACACAGAGACATTCTCCAGTGAACAGAAGTGCCTTTTGGCACCATGCTTACAGCTGGCTTTTAGTTGTCTGAGTTATCAGACTGTGTTTAACAGCAACAGTGGTATTTGTAGTAGTCAGGCAGTTTCTGTAGCTGCTGCTGTAGACGTTTGCGCTCGATACTGCTTGAATGAATACCAAGTTTAAATTCAACCCAAATTCAACTAAAGCCGTGGGTGAAGACCTAAAGCCATCACTGCTGAAAACACAGTCTGCCATGTCTTTAGAAATATTCCAGCCAGAAACTCAGCAGTCACCTTAGGCAGTGTAATTTCAAAGTGCCAGAATGGCTGGGATTGGCAGAGTCTCTGTGTCCATCTGCTCCAACCCCTGCCCAGCAGGGACTCCCAGAGCAGGGTGCCCAGACCCATGTCCATGTGATGTCTGAAGATCTCCAGGGAGGAGTCATTGCAGCCTCTCTGGGCAGCTTTTGCCAGTGCCCCAGTCCCTTGATCTTGGTGGCCTTCCACTGGTCTCTCTCCAGTATGTTCATGTCTCTCTTGTACTGGGGCCCAGACCTACACACAGTGCACCATTTCTCTGCAAGGTTACCTAACATTTTTCTCCAATCTGTCTTCTTTTCCTCCTTGTTTAGCATTAATTCAACTCCTCCAATACTATTTACCTTTATCACAGCTTTACTCCTAGTGTAAAGGTGTGACAATGGGGTTCTTAACAGATACGATGGATGGGGACCTCAACAACCTGATCTAGTACTTGATCTACTGTCTGTCCACCCTGCCTGTGGCAGGGGAGCTGGAAGTTGATCCTTGCAGTCCTTCCACGCCATTCCATGATTCTATGATTTGGAATTTTAGTTAAGGTTAATATGGTTGGTTTCTTGAACCGTTCTCCCCAGGATTTCTACCATTCTGCCAAAATGCTTACTCATAACAAAAGCCAAGACGAACCACAAATAACCCAAAGTAATTTATTAATCAGTGATTAAAAGCTTGGATGACATAAGGCTAAATTGCCAAAAGTAGTATTTTGTACCCTTCCAGAAAGTCATGGTAACGCAAAAGTGAACATTTCAGAAAACCAAGAAATCAAAAATGAAGTGTCAAATCCTAAATTCAGTAACTCATCCAGATACCTACTGCAAGGTATCCTACATAAGAGGAGAATATGCAATGCATTAAAAATACAGAGGCCCCAGTTCTCTACGTGGTCACACCAATAAATTATAAAAGCTCCTGGCAGCATTCTGCTGCCATAAAACCAGCACAGCTTTGGTGGGCTTGAGAAATGTCTCTCATTAGCTGCATGTTTTCAACTCAGTTTGCCATTTGGCTCTTCTTTATACATCTTTGCTAGTTAAATACCGCTGTGCTTTACTCTGTTGAGCACACACATCAGCTCATTCCACCTGTTGAGCCACGCGTTGGCCCAGCAGAGGCCCAGGCAGCAGTGGCAGCAACCTGAGTGCCAGACTTCACTCAGAGCTATGGACTGCCATAGGAGATGCTGCCAAGCTCGCACTATCTCTGCGTAATTACAGCTTTTAGTGCAGTGGGGTGTGATTAGCTCAAGCTGTAACTCATTTAGTGCACTGTAATTACAGTGCACTCAGCTTCATAGTCAGTTTTGACCTAGAAAGGATGCATTTCTGGGGTTATTTTTAACAAACTGTCAGCAGCACTCACAGGTACTGCCAAGGCTCACAACAAAAACATTTGAATTTCGACAGGCACTTGACAGTCTTGTTAGCGGATGCCAACGTCAACTGTGTTTGGACATCCCTGAGTACTGGGAAGTACCCTTGTTGCTCTCATTTGTGTGCCTTTACCTGTCATTTCAAGACTGTGTCTTCTATCAGAAAGAGATTCCCAGGGAAACAAACCCAAGTACTCTGTTGAACACTCACTGCAAAGGGTTCGACTTTAAAAAATTGTATATTAAAAAGTGATTTTGTTTAATTCCAGCATTGAAGTCGCTTGCCAATTTTTGATCAGAGTCGTCAAAAAGATGAACATGCAGTGAGTGCTGGAGTATGGAAAACAGAGCCACTATGGGAGCTGCACGTGGGAAAAGTCTCATCTCATGGTGGGATGCAATTACTGCAATGAGAGCAACTGGTGCCTTCAAAAAACACAGCTTCCACCAAAAAAGATTATGTTACTTTCCTAGTATAGGTATGTATAAAAGAAACAGCAGTAAAGCCACCCCTCAAAGGACTGTCCTCTTTTGTTTATTTATTTTATTGCATTTTGTAATATTATTATTTATTACATATTTCAATGAATGTCACTGCACAAACATTACCAATGTGTAGGACAGCTGCCAGTTTACCACATTTATGCTGTAGTGGTTTGGTGATGCAGAATCCCACTTGCCAGTCACACGGAAGGATCTCTCCTTTATTTTTCTATGCTAAAAAGAGTCTTCTGGATAATCTCTCTCTGTGTTGCTTTCACCAGGTATTTCTGGGCATGCGAGTGCTGCTAGAATTCTTCTGCAGGACCAGAACTGCTTTCCACCTGCTAGGAAGGAGGAATTGGTTACTTTACCTAGAGGAAAAAAGAAAATCAGCTGGTATTTCTTTGATCAGTAGAAAATGAACATTCTATATTCAGACTAGTATGGAGAATTGGTCATTGCTTTTAAATCACACATAACTGAAAACAATGACCTGAAGTACCATGAAAGCCTGGTGCATTTTCTCTTGTTGCTTTGTATGTCTTTGGGCTGCAGGCAGGGATGCAGATGGACCGACATGGATGGGGCTGAGTTTGTCTGCAGCAGAATGTGTAACAGATACGCCGTGCTTCTGTTTCAGAAGACAAATATTGCACCTCTGCTGACATCAAAAATCTCCTCTCCATGAAAGAAGCGGTGCTGAAAATCAACTTTACTGGAGGTGACCTTACTGTAGCTGGATGTTCTCTGCTGGTGGGGAAATGGGAGAGCTCAGATGCACGCCCTCTTTTCTTGCAGAGTGACGCCAGGATAAGCAGCTTGCCCTGTAGGCAGCAAGCAAATCTTTCCTATCAGTAAGCAAACTGTGCTCGGTTGTGTGCCCTCTAAGAGCTCAGTCCAGAAGAGTGCACAAACCTCTCTGCAGCACGGTGGAGGTGTCCAGCATGTTAGCAGAGCACTGCCTGCACCAGGCCATGTCTGCCTTAACCCAGGGTTGCAAAGCCAAGCTGTTGTGCTTTCCTGCACAAACAAGTCAGAAGAGTGCTGTCAGGCAGCCTGCCAGGGAACCTGAAACGTGAGCCAATGACCTCCAGAGCACCTCTTCAAGCTATGTGTGCTTGTGCACGCTGAGCTGCCTCTCCAGCTAACCAGCAGCATCAGTGCTGCTAACTGCAGTGGGAAACCAGTGTGAGCATGCTGCAGTGACATAGTGATAGATGGAGGCTATGGGAGCAGGACTCACCAGCCATCCACCAGCATAAACACAGTGGCTACTGTCTGTACATCATTATGGCACTATTACATGTTCCAAAGAGTAGGACAGGCTTCTAATCAAAGCTTGTCCTACTCTAGCCCAGCATCTGCTGTTTGAGACATCTCTCAAAGAAGAGGCCAAGTAGGTCTCCTGCAGTTCAATGTACGCATCATCATAAGCTCAAGTGTGCCTCTGTTTGTCGTGCTGGGAAATGCTGTGAGCAGTCAGAACAAAGAAAAATTAGGCTTTGGAATCCTTATCACAGGATGGACTTGATTCAAAGTAAAAATAGAGCAATTCCTCCTCTCTGTTGTTCCCTTTATTCTTCCATTGTCACTGCTCTATGCTACTACTTCACAAATTCAGTTTCTAAAGCCAGGACAGAAAACTGATTACAGCACTGTGAAACACTGCACATGGCTGATTTTATTGCTAGAGGTCCCAAGCTCCCACTAAAATGAATGAATAACTAAACAGAGAGAGTGTGGCTCTTCCCAAGAAGAGAATAGAACAAGGCTAGGTATTAAAACACCAGTGTGTGTTAATTCAGGCAGTGTCACCCATTAGATGCCATTTCAATGACTTTCCATTGACTTTCAATGACGGATACTCTTAAGTATTTGTAGTATGAGCTGTATTCGGTACAAGGTGGTACACTGAAGTCAGCAGAAGTTTTGCTGGAGTGAAGTGGTCAGCTTCTCAAATATCTGCAGCACCTCTAGAAATGTGGTTTCTGCAGTTGAGCTGCTGTGGTGACAGACTGGGCCTTACGCAGATGCACTGAGGTCTCTCTTCTGAACGGGCTGCCCTGAGTAAATAACTCTTCTCTAGAAGCGTTCACAAATCTGTGTGCTAGGACACTGACAGCAAAATAAAAACAGAAAAGACAATAAAAGAGATTCTCTCAATTTTCTTATTAGAGCTGAACCAGCAAGCATGCAGCAAAGATGAAGAAACCCAAGGCAGGGAACCAGAAAACAATAGAAAACATGAATCTGTTTGCATGAAAAGAGGACTTGATTTGAATGGTACAAAGACAGGAACTCACTTCGTACCCCATCTTTCTCGTCTTTTCTCTATTTCCAGAGAAAAGGAGAATTTTCATCTATGTTGTGCTCCTCTTAATGAGTAAGAGGAGGGTACCCAAAAGTAAGGTTAGGTGCCTGTGAGAAAAGGGAACCTGTCCTGGCATTAGGAGAGAGCTGGGATTTCAGGAACACTCCCTGCAGTGTGTAAACTTGTGGCTCTCTTTTCTTCAGCCCATCTTCTTAGCACACAGCCTTCTTATTCCATTTCTGAATTTCCAGCTCCCCGTTCTGAGGGCACATTTCCTTACTTCAGGTATGGATTTGAAGATCTGCCTCTGAGTTTTGTGGATCCAAGGTCTTTGAAGTAAGAAGAAATACATAAAAATGACAGACTACTTACTTAGGAGACTATCAGGAGCCATATTAAAAGCAACTTTCATCCTCTTTGGCCATCCTGCCATACATAACACTGCACAAAGGCCCTCATAACGTGTAACTGATGAAAGCAACTCTTCCCCACGTGAGAACAGTGGATCATCTCAGACCACTGCAGACTGACTACTGTATTTCCTGCAATCCTTTTTCTCTGAGTGATAAGAATTTTCCCCTAATAAGGGAGGTTAGTGCCTAGTGCATCTGCACTCATGCAAATTGCCTTCTCTTTGTCACCTTTCTGGAATACATTCTAGCTACTCGCTCAGTTTCCACTGACTTGAGTAATGAGCAGTCTTATTCAGCATCTTGTCTGCTCTCTGCCTTGAGTTTTGCTTTTTAATGAGCTGAGAGGGTCAGATGATTAGCATGAAACTGCTCCAGTTGCTGCTGTGACTATCCATACCTTCTAACAACAGTACTTCACTGGTGCCAATTACAGATGTTCTCCTAATTTTCTCTTACTTGCCACAGATACAGACAGTATCCCACTACCTGCTGACTTCACAGAAAGCTCCTGTGCATATCTCTCTCCCCAGCAGTTCTGACCCAATCATGCATTCTTCCCCAGAAAGAGTCCAACACCTCCATCTTATGAGCTAATCACTCCCCAACTTCCTTCACCACATAATGAAGTCATCCTTGCTCCCTGTCACATGCAGGACTCAACCCACGCACTTGCTTCCCTTGCTCTGCTCTGGAGAAGGGCAGGCACACATGGCGTGGATGCTGCCCTCTGTCTGCGGAGAAGGAAGCCTTTAGCCCTGGACTCAAAAAGTTGACACAACAAAGAGAGAATGGGAGATGAGAACCTCCTCCACACCCCCCAGATAAAGACTTAATTTCAAATATGAGGCAACAAAAAGACTAAAAAGCACAGGCCTTTGTTAGACTACAATTTGAAGTGTCTTCTAGCTTGACTTTCCTTTTTTAAGTCTTTCATCGTCTATCTACAGAAACACCCCCAAATTCAGAAGGGGTTAGAAGATAATTTGTAGACCACATTAAGTCATCCACTGATTTTCTGTGCTTATACTACAATCTTCTGGGCATATTGGTTTTAGTCTTGTATCTGCACTTGAGCACATGATACCCTTCCTTACTCACATCAGAGGTGTAACTGAGCTATCCATCAGTGTCACATTTGCTTATAGATCTGGCTATCACTCAGCCAAACGTGCTCCAGGGAGGCATCCTTTTGGCAGCTACAGCTTTTCTTTACTGACTGTGCTTTGGCAAAAACTTGCTGCTAATTTAGCAGTAATTGTTCCTTTCAGGCATATGTGTCTCTAGTTTATCTTTCCACCGTATCACATCTTTCTTAATCCTTGAAACCTATGTAGGCATATAACTGAATATGCACTTGTAGATTTGTTAACGTTCTCTCTTTAGAGAGTAGAATCCAGAAGATGCTGATGATTTAAGCTGGTTTCTGTGGTAGATGGAATATGGTAGATGCTTTGGGTTGATGCATAATGTTTAGTGACAAGTAAATTGTATGGTCATAACACAACCCAAACAAGCAAGAAACAAAATAAACCAAACCAAAACAAAAAACAAATTGAGATATTGATTAAGGTGTAGGTGGCTGGATGGGAGAGAACTGGCAATATTAAACAAACACAACTTCCTCTGACAGAGTAAGTCTTCAGTTTCCAGACAAGGAGAAAACGTTAGTAGAAGATGGTGCTGCCAGACCTTAACAAATGTAGGTCTATTGTTTGTTTAAGCCTGGAGAGGTCACTCAGCGATCTGCCAAGAGCACCACGTTGCTCTTTATTAAATTGAAATGTACACAAATTCTTGTCCTGTCTGTACTGAACATCCAGAGATTAATATCAGATCACAGCCTCATAGTTGTTATTGTAAAGCCTCTCCTCCAGAAATCAGAGAGCCTCAGAGTTACTCATGGGTGAGACCTGACAGTATTCCTCTGGCAGGAGGAATGAAGGAAAAGTGAAGTGCAGAAGCAGCAGTGAGCAGGAGCACTGTGAGCTTTTGCTTTCACTGAAAGGTGTGGTGGATCTGCAGGTCCATTTGCTGTTTCTCACAGAGGCCTTTTAGCAGCAGCAAACAAAACAGCAGCTGCAGGAAAAGGTGCCATGCTCTGATATACTTTCACAACAGGAACACTGCTGCTTTTGAAACCCCACTCTTGATCTTGGGCTGTATTGCTCCATCCCTATTCTCTGCTGTACAGGACAATGTTGGATTCCCTATGTCCAAAAGCACAAATAGCTGAGCCTGCCACAAGGAAAAAAGGCTGAGCAGAAGGCAATCTCACACAGAAGTTAACCACACAAACAGTACTGTTTTGGCAAGTCAGTAGCAGAACCTCATTTTTCTTCCACATATTCCACACAGGCACAATTATCTCAGATGCCCACTGTGAAGAAAATATGTATTTGAGAATGCTGGGGCTCTATTCAGCTCGATTTTGTTGCCGGTTGAACCAGTGGGCTAGCAGCAAGGATAAATCTTCTTGTGGTCTCACACAGGGAACAACAGAGTGCCAAATCAGGTCGTTACATGCTAGAGTCCATTTTCACTTCTCTCTTTGTTCTTCCCTTTTCATTCTCCACTTCCCCCTCCATCTGAGCAGTTAATTTTGTTTAGCCCTTCCGCAAAGAGCTCTACACAGAAAGAGTAATGAAACTACCAGTAGCCTGTTAATTAAACTCCCTTCCTTTGTTCACTGTGCCTGGAGCACTCTGAAGTAAAGGGAGAAATCTGGTGATTTTATTGATGACTGAACATTACCGGTTCCTCTACATTGTTAACACTATAAAAGAAATCACAGGCATAACTGTCCTACAACAACAATTAATGTGGGAAGCTGGAGGGCAAATTCTTCTAGAAAGAACAGTTGTACAAGAGAAGATACTTATGTAGTACACTCGTGTAGGTGTGTAGGAGTTTGTTGTTTCTGGTTGTACAGCAGGTCTGTTAAGGGCTCATGAGAACACTTGTCATCTTTGTGTTTATTTTTACTAGCCCTGACCGGTCTTATATTTTAAATTACTTTCTTATTCCCTGTTCCCTGCTCTGCCTCTCAGTATCCGGATGCCTTGAGCAACATCTTTACAGCTCTAATTTCTTGCTATTCTAACTTCTGTTTCTCGTATCCCCTACTCTTTAATTTCCATTACTGTTCCATTAAAATTATTAGCAATTTTGCTTCCTTCCCTTTTTAAAAGTTTTTAAAGCTTTTTGGTCTTTCACTGTTACATAATTACAGTTACTTTTCCTTAGGAAAATCTGTTTTCCAGCATTTCAGTCTCTTCTGAAAGCACCTGAAAGAGCCAAATTCGTTATCTTTTTCCATCATCTGAATGTGTTGGCCTTCTTCCCATAGCTCCAGTCTTCATTCTCAGTGCTGCCCTTTTTCACTCCTCTCTGCCATCTCCTCATAACTCCTGGCTGTTCTCCAGTTCTTGTCCTGCTTCTGTGATTGCTCCAGGAGAAGGAACACAGGTAATTCCTGAGGGATTGCTCGGCCCTTGTTGCTCTCGGCCCTGGTGTCAAGTACCACAGAGCCTGCATCAATCACAAGCAGCTGCTGCAGGGCTCTTAGTCTCTGTGCTGCAGCTTGGGCAACATATGTGCTTGCCGCAGATCGCATTTCCTGCGAGCATGGGTACCAAGCTCTGACAAGTCTTTATGGAGCACATATTAGCTGAGCTATCACAGAGATGTATAACCTTTTCAAAATGGGCTGTTGTCAGGAGACATGAAAATGGCACATTTTTGACATGAGGTCATCCTCCTGCCAAATATCAACTGCCATCTCTAAAGCAGGAAGGCACCAGAGAACTTTTTATTTTTAGTATGAACCAAAACACATTTTCCATTATTCTTGCTCTCAGAAATGCGCCTCGCTGATTTCTAAAGTACTGCTGAAATTGTTTACATATTCGTGCTGCTTTGACAACAGAGGTATATAACTGGCTACTTGACCTCCCCAGATCTTTAGGCAGCATAAAACTTGTCTCTGTGCTCCAATCTGGCCTCACTAAGTGCTGTGCCAGCATTGCAGGTCCCTGGCTATCTTATACTAGTTTCTTGAGGCTTTGTCAACCCAACTAATGAAAGCTGCTACAAGCTGCTTGTGGACATGGAAACCGTGCTCAGGGAGATGGAAGTGACCCCTTTGGAGCTCTCATTATGTTCAGTGCTTGCTGTGCATTGCTGTAGATGGTATCTGTCACTTTTTGTGGTCACCAGGCTACACCAGGGTCAACGTCCCCAATGATACCAGCAGTATCCAAGTTTTTCTTTCACTGAGGCCTAAAAAGGCAGAGAGACTCCAGTGAGGAAGTATCCCTGTGCACAACGGTAAGCTGTTCCTGTGAATATCAGCAGGCATGATGGAGACAAGTCCCAGGAGACAGCAGGCCTCAGCAGGACCTCATCCTCTCTGAGAACCTCATCCTGCGCGCAGCAGGCACTCGCAGGACACACGCAAAAGGCACAGATGAAGACTCTGTCTGAGTCCACCTTCCCAACAGGATGCTCTCCAGGCCTGCAGCACCTCCCTGCTGTCTTCACCCTCAGCCTGTCTCTCACAGCATTGTGGGGACTGCTACTGCAGAGAGGCAGAAGAACAGCAGGTCCAGAGCAGCACTGGTACCAGCACTCAGCAAGGCTGCCAAGATGGGAGGGAGCTTCTGTCTGCTTGGTGGGGGTGGCATGGAAGCCTCCAGGCCTCACTGTTGTTGGTTGCTGCTATTCTAAGCTCAGGGAGGTAGAGAACAAGCTAACCAGGGTGTTAGTGCTTGCCATGGGAGGCTCCTGAGATCACAGTGAAGGATTGGGTTATTTCTCCAAGCGACATGAAATCAAATGGCGGTGGCAGCAGTCACAGCTGTGTCACCACAGCGCTAATTTCATCACACAGTTTCAGTTCTGCTCTGTTATGTAAGGAACGTTTTTGGTTCCTGAAACAGGGCAGAGCTATCTCCACCTCCATTTATCCCTCTTTTCTTTCTACCAGTAGATTTTATCATCTTCTCACTCAATTTATCTCCTTTTCAGAAACACACTCCCTGATGCCTTCCCATCTTCTCATCGCAGTCACATAAAATCTCATCATTAGGATATCATTGGTTGGTGGTTTAGTAATGTACCTCAGTACCTAGGGAAAATAAAAGTGAGCACTCAAATCATTCTTTCTGTGCATGGCCAACAGCTTTTCTATGAAACCTGGATCTGTGAATCCAGCTGTGACAGAGAAGACCTGAGAGGAATGGCAGCTTCCTCCAGCACACCACCACATGTCTGGCATAGGTCTTGGGAGGTGAAGCACTGAGGGAAGGAGTGCCTGGATGGAAACTATGTATCCATGGCTAAGAGAAATCAATTCAGTATATCAGGCCGGAGCAAAGGTCACAGAATCAATAAATATCATTTATTTTTAGAGATATTCTTCCCAAGTCACTCCCTCTGGGAGCTCCTTCCTTCTCCCTGCCTCCAGCTGTATCCCCAGGCACAAGGAGACACACCTCCAGTTCCTCATTCCCCCTCTTCCTGTAGAGAGCATGGCTGTGCTCACAGCTGTTGGGCCCAGCAGCAGAGGGGTCAGCGAGTTATCCCAGCAGTGGGTTATGCCCAGAGGACACAGCAAATCCACTTTCACCCTTCCTCCTCCTGGTGAGGAGCAGGTGTAGATTGGTTTTTATTTGTTGGGTTAGCTGCTCTGGCCAGACAGGAGATCCAAGTTGAGCCTATGCTCTTCCCTTTGCAGAGATGGAGGCAATTGCATTAACAGCTCTGGGCATGCGTCAGGTCACAGCAGTGTCCTTCAGATCATACATGAGCTTCACACTTCCCAGTGCAGTCAGTATATGGCTTCAGTCATAGACCAGCTCTGCATCTAACCCTATCTGCAGGGCTCTGAAGCTGTTATCTCCTGCTGTCTACCAGCTCCCATCAACACCAGCACACAACAGAAGGATCCAAATGTTGCTCTTGCTGTTGGGGAAAGCAGCAAAATCTTCTGGGGCACATAATTGCTGCTGTAGGTGCAAAGGCAACAGATGGAAAATAGGTTTAGAAGCTCTGAGGATGTCTGTGATGCTCAAGGGATTGCAGATAGCTGCAAATGTTTACAGTAAAGGCAGCTGGAAAATTACTCAGGGCCTCTTTACCTTCCTAGAGCTGACAGAGTGACTTGGCCACCTCCTATACATTACCCTTGGCAGATGGTTGAATATCTATCCACTCAGAAGTTGTTAATATAGGGAAGAGTATGGCAAACCCTAATTTGCAAATTTTAAGCATGTACAAAAGACAGAGAGTAAAGCTCACCCAGAAACAAAAGAGCATGATCAACCTCCACATCCGCAGAGATGAATTAGTTCTTCCTTACCCTCACCACGTACGGCTCAGTAGAAAAACGAGAAAAATGAGCGAGCCAACTTTCAGTGAGTTTATCTCTGCTCCACTGACCTTGGTTTTGAAAAGAATGCACGTGCTCATGCAGAAACCGCACTGCCTTGCTCAGTCCTCTCTCACTGCCTTCTTGAAAAGAGGGAAAATGTTCTTGAATTTCCATCTATTTTAAATTCTGCTTGCATTGAGAGAGCACAGACAGAAGCTTTGCCTTTCACTGAAGTTTCAGCAAAGCTCAGACTCAAAAGCTGAAATTGCCTTCTATCAGGCACATTTTCTTATCTGATATCCCTAAACTGCATGTTAAAGCTGGGTGGGAAGACGCTGTCTATGGGCTTTCGCTCATATTCTGCAAAAGATAAGACATGTAGCTTAAACCTCAGCTGCACAGACTAGTGCTAGCAGACATGCCAGGTACGCTGCACATTTCTTCCAGCAGCTTAATTTTATTATCCTAATTCCCCTAGAATTGCAGGAATCTACAAGTCAAAAAAGGCCGGAGATAGCTTTTCAGAAATAAGGATTTGGGTGATTTTTCTTGCTGTTGCCTGACTGTAGCTGAGAAAATCCTGCCATCTGCTGGAGAAAAGAAAATCTGCTCCAGTTTCCATAACTAATTTCATCTTCCTGAGTCTCATGTGCCCTTGTCTCATTTTTTGCTTTGGTTCTCCTTTTCTTTGTTTCATTATCATATGTGCACAGCAATTTGGTTGTGTCATTCTGTGTCAGTGTCTCAGTTATTCACTCTACACTTTAACTCCCGCTGCTGTTTCACAGTGAGGCAGACAGCCTCATCTCATTCGTACTAACTAGAAATTTTGTGTGGGGAGAAAAAGCTGACTTCATCACTTTTTTATTACTTCTTGAAATATAAGGTGACTTCATCCAGTGTGTTTCTGACAAGCAGGCTTTTTGTGCTGGCTGGAACAGGTGATGGTTGTGCTAAGCCAGGCCTGCCAGCCTGGTGCCTCATCATATGATGAGAAGAAAGAGCACATATGGCAATCCCACCTTAGGACATCAGATTTCATAAACTGATTATAGAAAGCAGAAGGCCAGCATATTAACCTGGTTTAGTGCACGGTGGTCACATCCTACATTAGATATAGGGCATGATTCTCACATGCAAGTGGACACCCATACCTCCAAGCTTGTATGTGCATCGTGGCTCCTGACAGGGCTTTGATGGATGCACTGGTAGGAGCCAAATCAACGATTCTGACCCTCCGTTCTCCAGGAGTATCATCCTCACTTCTGCACCAAGACCAAAAGCAAGGGCACAACAGGGGTGTGGGTGGGGCTGCTGGAGTCTAACTGAGATGTGCAGTATTGCAGACATTTAGTACAGCTCCATCTGTTTTTTATGCATGTAAACCTCCTTGGTGTTTCCCCTTACCTTCAGCTAACTTTGGCCTTTGTGCTACAGTAACAAACCCACCACTGACATTCCAGAGAGAAGCTTTCCTCTGTTCCCCCTCAGTTTCACTACTCAGTGAGATAATACGTAATATAACATAGAATCACAGAATCATAGAACTGTAGAATGGTTTGGAAGTGACTGTTAAGATCATCTAGTTCAACCCCCTGCTTATAGACAGGGACACCTCCCCCTAGACCAGGTTGCTCACAGCCCCATCCAGCCTTGAATGCTTCCGTGGGGGGCATCCACAACCTCTCTGGGCAACCTGTTCCAGTGTCTCACCACCCTCACAGAAAATAATTTCTTCCTAACATCTAGTCTAAATCTACCCCATTCCAGTTCAAAACATGTATATAATCCTGAAGTCTGACATGTATCTATTTAGGCTCACAGTTTTCAAATGCTATTTATAATCAATACACTGTATAAAAGCCCAACTCTTCCAGAATTCTGTAAGTCACAGGTTTAAAAAACAAAACAAAACATTATTTATTCTACTGTGTGTAAGTAAAGAAAACTAAAGAAAAGTGACCTGTATTTTGAATACTGTTATTGTGCTTTCAGTATAGGCTGCAACACCATCAAAAGAAACAGAATGATATAAAGCCTAACAAGTAGTTGTCTGCATAATGAAACAGTGAAACAAAAAGCCAGGAAGGTAGCAAAAATATCTTTGATCTTATATATTACTTACCTCTTTGAGTACATAAAATGAAATAGGAGGCTTTGCTCTGAATTCTGTGCATTTTATAAATGCAAAGGGACTAACAACCCCAAATCCTTATTACAAAAAGGTGAAAATCATCATCAGCTTGTTCCTTTCTGGACAGGCAGGGAAATATCAAGGACAAGATCAGCTCTACAGTGTATCCAAAGGCTGCATAATTTGGCAGATTGCTGAGTTCACGAGGTATTTTCTAAATAAAGGAAGTAGGAGCTGCCAGAAAGTGAGGTCTGTGACAGGTCTTATATGAGGCCGTAGCCTGCGGCAGTGTTTGTGGGGCACAGCTGATACATGGTAGCAGCCACCCAGCAGTTACCACAAACTTCAGACTGACTGAAATGTATTGGGCATGAGGCAGAACCTTCTTGCTACCAGTTTGTTCCTGCTGCTGTAGATTATAATTTTTTTGCTTCGTACATCCAAAAAGGATTATAATGCTGGAATCCTGCGATGCTTAACGTTCCAGTGGAAATGGGCTTTTCTGATGTGAAGCCATACACAGGGATGAAAAAAGTGCTAGGAAAATATTTGTTTGCACCAGAATTAGTCCCTCAGTATGCACAAGGTAGGCTAAACAAGAGCATCATACGTTTTCTCAGAGACTGTCAGAAAGCATCAATGTGGTAAATAATTTAAATGGCATATGCCTAGTTAGGAGATGCTGTTGTATATGCAGGAGGGTGTGTGAGAGATGCACAAAAAACAAAACAAAACAAAAAAAGCCTGCAAGAATTATATAAGAATATAATTCCCATGATGTTTGAGAATAGAAAATTCACACTTGAATCTTGCCTGCTGAAACACCCCTATTAATTCAGCTAAATTGGGATGTAAAATGATTAATCCACTGTAGCAGTCCTCTACAGACACTCACATTATTTAATCAGTTGTCCTTTATCAATTATTTTCTGATTTTTTATTTATTTATTTATTTTTTGTCCAAAGAAACAACTTAAGGATTTCTGCATAATGACCTGCACTGATCTTCTCAAACTGCACCTAAAAATGTCATCAAATTCTGTGCATGGTTAAGATTTAAAATATCTTACTTGAATATAAGTGATCAGAATAGGAAAAATACTTCTGATGAGTGCACCTGTATCAGTTCCATCGTTCTGGAAACGAGTTAGAGAAAAATGGATTTTGTTGCCAGTGCTCACATACCTCTGAGTGAAACGACTGTAAGCACACTGATGTTTCACTGCTAATACAGGACTTGCCATGTAGAAGTGAGAGAGGGAATGGGCTGCATTCATTTCAAAAGTCATGGAATCACAGAATATCCCAAGTTGGAAGAGACTCACAAGGATCACCGAGTCCAACTCCTGGCTGCACACAGGACCCAAAATTCTACATCTGAAAGTGCTGTCCAAATGTTCCATGAACTCCTGCAGGCCCGGGGCTGGGATCTCTTCAGACAGCAATGTGGTGAGCTGTGAGAATGTATCTCCCATGGCCACTTTGTCCAAAAGGTACAAAGAAGCCAGAAAGCTTAATGCAAGATGAGAAGCAAGAAAAAAGACACAAAGAAAGCTGTGTTGGGCTAAGCACATGTGATGTGCTTCACCTCAGCCTGGGTTAAACCTGTCTGCACACTGAGTGAGGGCGCAGCAAACTGCTGACAAGGAACAAGTTCTTATGGCACTTCTTCAGTGAGAAAAACTCCACCATCAGAACATAGGTCTCTGAAGGACCAGGAGTTAAAAAACAAACAAACAGATTTTTAATGAATAACAGTGATCTGATCTCAGAAAACAACTCTGAGATCCCAGAGCAACTCGATTTTGTCCTTCCTGGAGAGATTTTTTCCTGCCATGGGTCACTCCATCAAACGAAGGAGACCAGACTGACGTGATAGCTGGCAAGCCAAGGGCCATATAGATGTATTCCTCTTCCCCTGCCCTCACCGTGTTGCTCCTTGAGATACCTGGACTCACACTTATGCACACAGGGCCAAACATTGCAAACACTTGTGTCAGAAGAGCACATGTGCATGGCAGGACATGGCCTCTACACAGTGTAATTTCAGATCAGACTTGTGTCTGGCGCAGCAAAGAGGACATACCTGCTCAGGTATAAACTAGCAGTGAGCAACAGCAAGTAAACTTTCAAGGCTCAAAACAAGGATATCTTAATAAGCTACATATTGTAGTAGTGACATTCTGGCACTGGAAACCTTCATTCAACTTCCAAATCGAGTTCAAAAGATTAATGCCATTAAAAAATGCGTAAAGCTTTTTAATTAGGAAATACACCCATAAGCAGAAATGAGAATTCTCACCTGAGAGCATGCTCACCACTTCCCTGCAGTCACCATTGTCCACAGCACAGTGCTTGGCTGTGCTCCATCAAGAAATGTCTTCCTCTCACTCGCAAGCTCTTTTCCTCCCAAACCCCCAGGGTTTCTGGTTAACTCTCACTTTTTTTCCTGTAGCCTTTTCTCTCTCAGACTGCATCAGCCTGTGTTGCTCTCTTTCTGCAGCTGAGCCTGTCTGAGTGCTTCCTTCACCTGATGTCTTGCAAAGCCCACAGCCAATCTGCGTTTATTATAGTCATTATTATAGAGATCTAAAGCAGAGCCTTAAATGCTTGACAAACAGCATGAAAATACCTACTTATTGCCAGCAACTAAGAAGCTGTGAATGCTTTTCTTTCTTTCTTTTCTTTCCTTTTTTTTTTTCTTTTTTCTTTTTTCTTATTTCTTTTTTCTTTTTTTTTTTTTCTTTTTTTTTCTGACAGGACGTTATTTATAGTAAGCAGGAAACTGGGGACTGTAAGTGACTCTGGGCCAAGCAGAATGATGGTGAAATCTGTCAGGATTTCTGTGCTTGCCATCATTCTCTCTCACTGTGAAGTGCAGAAAAATAGGGAGTGAGGATTTCTTGTCTGATACCCCAGGCTCTCAAATAGCCTGTTCTCTACCTTGACAGGAGTTTAAAATAAAACAGGCATTTCTTTCTGCAAGAGAATCATCAGCAAAATGCTGACGCGTGTGTTTTCCTGAAGGTTGAGTTCAGTGCCTCGTGCTATTTGGCAAAAACCATTGCAGCTTGGGATGAGCTTCTCTGCTACCTCCTAATGAGTTATAATGCCCAAGATGCAGAAAGAAACAGCAGACAGATGGAACTAGTGATTTATGCATAGTCAGGAACAGAAGATAAGTGAGAGTGTTTATTGGAGCCATCTGCAAGCTTTATGCGCTGATCTTACAGTCTATTCATTATATCTTGACTTCACACCAGCAAAAGGATTCTTAATACACAAGTGGCAGCGAGCAGAAATGTTATAAGGTCAGTAGTAATGAAGATTTTAAGTTCCCTGAGAAGATTAGCACACCTCAGTTTTCTGCTGAAAGAGGAAAGTCCTGCAGAAGATGCCCCAGTGTATGACTCGGACATGCTTATTGGGGCACTGTTTTCCTATGCTTCTGAAGGCAGGGCATTTTGGCAGCCAGTGACCAGCCTCAGACAGTGCCAGGGCTCCCTCTTCAGTGGAAGGGAGATGTCCTTGGCTTTGGGATCAACAAGGAGGATGTCTCTGGGGCCGTGTGGCACCAAGGAGGATGAAGGGTAACTACTGAGGAGGGCAGAAAGCAGCCACCACACTTAGACCCCTGCCTACCATCTAGGATGACTGAGTGTAACATGAAGCACAACAGGAGGCTGTACGGGACAGGGAGTGGTGAGCAAAGGAAAGATGTTTCCCAAAGTGTTTGTAATGACTTTTTTTCTCCTTGTATCCAAACCAGTGAGCAGAAGTTAATGTTAAAATCCCCTGAGTGGAGTGCTTTACCTGCAATGAAACCCAAATAAGAATCTTCAAACCTAACTCCCTCACCTGCTCCCTGCAGTTCCTGGAAGTTCAAAGTTGCTCTGTGCCCTGCCTTCAGTTAATCCCAGCAATGGATTAACTGAGATTCACAAGAGTGTTCCCTTTCCATCACAGAATCATAGAACTGCTCAGGTTGGAAAAGATCTTAAAGATCATCCATTCCACTTGTGCAGTCCTACCCTTCTCTGACCCTCTGTCAGACAGGCTTTCTCTTCTCCTTGCATTTGCTTTCAGGTCTCCTTTCTGCAGATTTTGTCTTGTGCCTATTCGTATGCCTCCGTCTGCTGTTGCTTTTCATTTTGTGCTTCACAGCTATATCATTTGTATGAAGTATTGCAGAGCTGCCAGAGCAGAGCACATTCTCTCAGCAAAGGAGCGTGGAAAGTGCTGGGGAAGGGGTGGTCTTTTTTTATTCCACTCACAGTTACATTTCAGTGAATGCACAGGTTGCTGGAAATAATCAGCTAGACTCAGAATCAGCGTTTTTTAGTGATGAATTTCATTATTCAATTGAGATATTTGCTAAGTTAAAACCTTCATGAAAAATATCAGACCATGAAATTCTGGTTTTCAGCATTTTCTGAATGCAGTAAGCTAGAATTTGGATGCACTTGCAACTTGTTCAATTTCTGTGGTACTGGAGGATACAGAGAGGAATCAGGTTAAAAACACACACTGGAGAATATGTAATGAAGTGTCCTGCTGCAGAGGAAGAAGGTCTTTTTAGCACTTGTTGAAATGAATGTTTTGAACATTTTTACTGAACATGGTCAAGTTTGTTCAAAAGTTGAACTGTAGGAATAGTATGCCTATGTTGTGTGCAGTTTCACAGTTCCACCTACCCAGCAGATATTCCCAGTCTTCCTTTGCATTCTTTCCATTGATTTTCCTCTGGAACTGTTATTATTAGAAACTGGCTTCTGTTATAATAGCAAAAGATTATAATGCAACAAAACATGTAAGTAGATTTCAGCCTTCTTCCATCCTAGTTTCACAGAGCTAAATAAAAGCTGGTAGATTTCTGTATGGCTTTCTGTTTCTGGTTGGACTTTGTTCAGGAGAAACTATTAAACACTCTGAACTGTTATAAAAGCTTAATAATGTTTATTCATTTGCATTATGGTCATGTAATTCTCTCTCTAATTTTATATTAAGCATTTGTGAGATCACTGTACCATTGAAAAAGAAAAGTATTACTCTCTAATCCCAACCAGAGTAAAAATAACTAGATTCTAGCTTTCATGTTCTTGAAAAGAAGAACTACCCATTTAGGCAAATCAGTTACCAAAAGCTCCTCCTGATTAACGTAGTGATTAACAACAACAGCTAGAAAAAGTCATTTTGAAACCATAAATGAGGCACAAAACACCCATCATATTCTTGAATGCCTGATTTCTAGATACAGCCTGTTTATCTTCAGTCACGTATGTACTGCAATATTCCTGAAGTAGGAGTATCTTTTAGAGAGGAACAGAATATTCTGCCCCGTCCAAAAGCTTCCTGGACCACTTGAGCATCTAGAACATCTACAAGCTTCACTAGATTTTCTTATGCTACTTGAAACTTCCAGAAGTGTTTTCTGATGGTTTTTTTTTTCCTCTTTTTTTATAATTACAGTTCTTGGAAAGACTCTTTGTTTGAGATGATCACTTCAGTTCTACTCCTGTCTATTCCTGGACTCTGCCTTGTTCAAAAGTGTCTTTCACAGCAACACCTGCCCTGTGGAAAACTGATTTAATATCAATTTGAGTTGTTATTTTCCATCATTTAAATGTAATGATGGAGGAAAATTAAAGCCAGAATAACTGTTATTGCCAGAGAATTTACAGATCTGCTTCAAAAGAAAATATGCAGTCAATGGCATTGTCACATCTCCTTTTCTTGATCCCACAGGAACTACTAATATTTTTTCTGTGTTTAGAGGTAGCATTATACCTATCCCTTCCTTAGGAAGCTTTATTCAGACTGTATTTTCATACTTTCTAAGGTATTACTAAATTTAAGATCTTCACATTGCTTTCCCATTCAGAATGTTCCTTGCACAGAGGAAATTAATTAGATGTGATTTGTTCTGATGTATTAATGTCAGCTATTGCTCATTACTCTATTGCCTTTTGGTGCTCACAAGTAGATAATTTATTCTTACCTATCTCCAGAAACAGAAAGGGCACAAAACGTAATTCCTTTGGTCAATTCTTCTCACACTCCTTTCAAAAATGGGAACTGTGCCTTCCATTTTCCAAGCCTCCAGAATTTCCTTTATCCTTGACGATGCAATAAATACTCGCTCCAGCAATGCTGTTGTAGCTCTGCACACACTGCTGTTGATAGGAAGCTGGTTTATTCTCTCCCTCACAAAATCTTTATAGGGAAAATATGCCATAACTTTCAGATGTTTGGGAAGATTTGAGTTACTGTTACTTTATGTTCTTCTGAAAAAAAAAAAAAAGGGATCAAGTCTCCTGGAATGTGCTTCATTGTCAAGGTTCATGACAACTGTAACATATACAGTGACTACAAGGAAATGACAGTTCAGATAGTCAGATATTTTGTGAGATGGAAATCCAGCTAAATTCATAGATTACAGGGTTTCATCAGAGAGGAATGACAAGAAGTTTCCAGTAGCTGGGCCAGTGATGAGCTTCACACATTGTATTTCATTTGTTTATAACTATAAAATACATGCCAAAATGGAGGGTATAACTCTCAGCTTACCAGAGTCAGCCTGTCAAGGTCCAGATGTGAAACATTGGCCTTTAATGTACAAGAAAGTAATAAAAGTATAGTTAACAATGAAAAGTAGCATTGTATAACATGGAAAGGACCTAGAAATGGATGGGATGATTTGCTTCGACATAGATTTCTATATATCAGGCTTTCCTAAGATAGAAATAAAGTGTCAGATAATGGAGGAGCTGTGTGGTACAAGAACTAAGAAAGAGAAACATTGCTTGACTTGCTTTTCCCTGATTAGAAAATGTTTCTGACAGCCTGGAGAACACATAATCACAACACACATTTGCAGAGGTGGATGGAGTCTTTATTCAATTGCCCTGCTAAATAACAATCTCAACAAGACTG
This sequence comes from Tympanuchus pallidicinctus, assembly GCF_026119805.1. Lineage (NCBI taxonomy): Eukaryota > Metazoa > Chordata > Aves > Galliformes > Phasianidae > Tympanuchus > Tympanuchus pallidicinctus. The sequence continues at coordinate 26,099,530 of NW_026294802.1, forward strand.
TGAGAGAGAATAGAATCATAGAATGGATCATCACAGATACCGGTGTTTTGCTCTGGATTAATGAATTCTTGACTGTGAAAAAAAAATCAAATGTGACAGTAGGCCTTTTTTTGACCAAATCCCCCAAGCACTGACTAGATAACTACCCTGAACGGCTGAGATACTCTCAGTTCAGAGAATATGTTTTTAGTAATGACGTGCTAGAGACCAAGCATTTACAAGATAAGTGAACTTAGCTATCTACCAAGAAGATGAAGGAGCTGAGATGTGCCAGCAATCCCTAAGATTAGGACGAGGCCTGGAAATAGAATATGCTTTGAGGATTATGTATTAAGGAAATAAGGATAAAGACATAAATAGTACACACATTATGGGTGTGAATTCAATTAGCAATCAAAGTTTAGGACGGAGCCTTGTAGCAAGATAGAAGGTTTCGTATGCAATATGCTAAGGATCAATTGAAGTTGCCACATCACCTAAAGCATCAATCTCAGCAATCAGTCACAAAGGGACTGTATTTGTAGCTGTCATGAGCTAGCTGAATGGCATTGCTTATTGCCAACAGGTTTAAAAGCAAGGAGGGCCTTGACTCACTCCAAGTTACAAGCACTCCACTCTGTCCTGAACAGGCCACAGATGGTATTCCATCCAGTATAATAGACAGCTGGTGGAAAAACAGGGGAAAGGAGACAACCCAGGAAAAAAAAATCACAAAAGAACACCAAAAACCTTGGTAAAAATCCTGTTATTGAGAGAAAAGCAGATACTGCCTACTGACTCAGTGACAGACCAGAAAATTCTCACAGGTCTGGAGGTCCCTCACTTTCCCTACAAGCAGATAATCTCCTTTCGGAAGACAGATTCATGACTTTGAATATGTCTTCTCAATATCCTGCATAAGCTTTTACACTGAAGAAGAAAACAAAAGGGAGAAGTTCTTGATAAAAAGGCACACTTATTAAAATGTGTGCACATCTTTCTTCTTTCCTGCAAAACTGGCATGAGATGGAGGAATTATGTGAATGCAACTCCTGTAACCCTACCGATCTGTGCAGGAATTGCTGCTACGTACCGCTGACAAAACATGCAAGTATGCAGTGTGTACTGGATTTACATTCCTCCCAATCTAACATTCCAAAGATTTAGACTCAGGATGTGGTGAGTAAGTGAGGGTCTCTGTGATAAGCTTGGAAAGAACAAATATTAGGACTTCTTGCCAGGAGTAACCACCTGAGATGGTTGGAACACATGGATGACAGGGATACCCTGTGCAGAAGATGAAGACTGCAGAGCCACCCAGGTCTGGTTCTGACTCCCAGCTTTATTGCCTGGGAGGATTATATTAATCATGTAGCTACTTTTAGGCAGAGGAAGAATTCCACCTACGTACAACTGACAATGATATGTGATGGTGCAGAACAAGCCCTGTACTCTCCAACTGCAAAGTTCTGAACTGCATTTATTAATCACTTCATTAACGACTGCGTACCTTTGGCCAGAACAGGTCAGTGGAGCCAACAGCCAAATACAGCTGTACTGTAATTGGTAATTGCATTGGTTCTTTTCACCTTCTCCCTCTTTGTTCTCTTCTCCAAGAATCTCCTCAATATGGAGTTTCCAAAACAAACAGTTTCAAACCTGGGGAGCAGCTAGCCTGACAGTGCCACTTCGGTCTGATGCATCTGATGTTTGCAGAGAGCCTGATAGAAGACTTGGGAAGGTCATGACTGGAAAGAATCATTTCAAACCCAGGAAAGAGCTGACTTTCTACATGAAAAGTACCTTTACATCTTGCATCCTTTAACATTTTTTTTCACAGTAACAGACATTGACACAAAGGGTTTTGAGGAGGCATGCAAATTACATAGGAGGTAAAATGTGCTTTAGGTCTCCTTGCTGACAAAAACTTCTCAGCAGGATTACTGGATTTGAATCCTACTCATACAGATAAATATAATCTTATCAAGCTCAGCTCAGTGTGCGTGAGAAATGAGAGGTTCTCAACACGGAAGTTGGAGGCTAAAAAGATAACAGCACTCAGAAAGAAAATGGAAGCCACAGAGATGTGTGGAGAGAAGGAGCTTTCCCAAGATAGCAGAGGAGCTGATACAGCAGATGTTTAAAGAGGACTTGTCAGACAAGAGCATATTGAAAACTGCAAAAAAAAAAAAAAAAAAAAAAAGAAAAAAGATAAAGCAGACCAGGATTAAAAATACTTGAACACTGGGGATGCAAAAGAATAAACATAAATATTCTGCTACTTGACAAAATGCCTGAATTGAGTTAAAAAAAAAAAAAATAATGCTATAACATCATGTCCTAAATAACTAAATATAACACAGAAGAGCAGGACTGACATATTTCACAGAGACAAGCTTAGATCAAAAGGAAGGAAGAACATATGCAATGGCATTATGGAGTGCCAATGCCTGTGACAGAATGAGCAGTTCTAGAAGCTTACAAAAGGAAAAAGTGATCCAACAGTGGAAAAAAGAAAAACGGACTGTCATATTGTGAATAAGTGGGGAAATTTATTTAGTAATCTAAATAATTTTAAAATTTCAAAGTATTTATTCAGAAATGCCCAAGCATTACCAAACAGTGTGATGAAAATGATACTATTAATGTTGTCTTCCATCACAGTCTTCCCGGAAACATATAAAAACTCTTTCAAATTTTTAATTCCAATGCTGATGATGCCACGATGCTTTTAAGTTCTCCAAAAGAGCACAAAGGGAAACGCGGCGAGTGGGGCGAGAAGTGTTGAGAGGCAGCAGAACTGAGCTCTGCGAGCGATGCCGAGGCTCTCCCCTAGAGGGCAACGGAGGCTGTCTGAGAGTCCTCGTAACCCGGAGGCTAAAAACGTTTTCGGTGAACATCAAATTACAAGTCTTTTGCTATTCTGCCCCCGTCCAACCCCAGCTGCTTTTTAGTTATAGCCAAGCTTTCTTGGACTTATAATCAGTTATATTCAACCTTCGCTGTAAAAACCTTTTCAAGCTGAGAAAAACGCATCTATTCTCTTTGAAAGCGTTGGGAAGGTGGAATTTCTAGAAGAGCAAGGAAGAAATAGCTTCCCTGAAAACAGAAAACCACTCTTTCCTTCATATCAGTGGTTCTTAATACAAGATTTTTAGTTCATTTACCGGTGGGATTTTTTTCCTTCTAACTTTGAAGATGTCCACCCTTGTGGATGTGTCAGGAAGCTGTCGTGTGTTCCTGAGAAAGTGAAAAGAAGTCAGGGTGCCACAAGCTCCCTTGTTAAGACTGCAAAAATCTCGCTTTACTTCAAACTCTGCTGCTGCTTTTAGACTTCCTCTGTTTTACTTTACCAGTGAAGCCCCACGCGGTACGTGTTACCACTAGATGGTATGATGACCCTTAAAAGGATTACAATGAATTATCCTCTGGTGACTCTGCGAGTATGTTATCGGAGAATAATGCAAATTTCCTTAGCTCCTTTTCTTTACAAAACCTGTTTGTGTTCCTGTGCCATTTACCATTCCTAATCATAGCCCAACCACAAAACAAAGCACTCTGCCCTCCTACTGTTCCCCTTACACTGTAAAGTACTTTATCTTATTTTCTGAGCAACAGCAGAAGATACACAAACCTAGGAAGGAGCTATGTGGTGGCAGCATTGTCCTAAGCTTCCACCCTCAGGTGGGGGCTGCTTCTGCCCCCAGATTTTATTCTATGAAACTGAGCCCTGGCTGGCAAAGCTCCTACCCTGCCAACTGTGTTATTCCCTTGGGCACCCAACTCACATTTTCTTGGGGAGCAACCTTCTTGTACTGTTCTCTGACTATTTCAAACACTAGGTCCACCCTTAAATTCTCTGTATCCTTGCAATTTCAAAGGAAAACATGCCCTAATCAAAGCCTGGTATATCAAAGATGGAACAGAGCTTGTCCAATTTTACACAGCAGTTTCCATCTCTTCTTTCCTCTGCCTCCAGCTAAGAGGATTGGTAGCTGTGGCCTTCCTACAGGAAAATTGGTTCTTTTTTTTCCTACTGCCATTCATGCTTGCCAGGAACATGCAGTGTGGGCAAATGCTTTCACCACTCAACATATCAGTGGTGCCAGTCATGTATTTCTTCCACTTGAAGCCCTAATGATTGAGATACAAACTCCTATTATCTATCAGCATTCTAGGTCCTCAAACATGAATATACAATAGTGCACAGTCATTATCCCCTTGCTATAAGAGGCCAATTACCACAATTTCTGTGATGTAACCTAGGTTTGCACAACCAAATGAAACCTATGTCAGCATTTATTCAGTTCAGTTGACATCATGTGATCAGATAACTGGGCTTCTCCATAAAAGATTGCTGTTTTGGCATGCTGGCAGCCTCCCCTCCTATTGCAGACTGAAATACAAGAACTGTAATGCAAAGAAAGCACTCTAGGAGATGAGTAAGAGGAGTTTACTGGTGACCTCCAGGAGAGGCAAAGAGTGCGGCATGGATTCAGCTGGTATGCTCTCTACACAGACCAGTTCCTAGCTGCCCGAGTGCCTGGTGTCGTGTTCCTCACACATCCGACACCATGCCCATGGTTGTCCTGTGGGACTTCAGGCGCCCTGTTTCCTTTCTGCAGCTCTCTTAATATGACGGGGCAAAGATGATGATTCTGAAAGCAGCATTATAAGAACTGCCCTCTGCCACAAGGCCAGAGGTGATTGAGTCACAAATTGCACACAACCGCAGAGCCAGCCCGTTAGCTAGGCCACAGCCTTGTGAGTTAAAGCTGAACGGAGAGAGCCTGCGTGGGTACCTCTCATCAGTGAGAATTATCCCATCCTGGTCCCTCCTTCAGCAAAAAGTGGTGTTGAATCATAGAAAGCTTTGTGCAGAAAAACTCCAACTTATTTCTGAGAATGAAAACAATTGCTTGCTGCGTTCTTCAGCATTCTGTACCTAATAGCGGAGGGGAAAAGCAGTGTTCTGCAGCTGGAGATGCATGTGTGTATTTCTACAGACCTACGTGAAAGAAAAAGAAATGCTGCTGGAAGAATACTCAGCCTTTAATTAACTCTGCCTATTTGAGGAACAGAACAAAAAGACTGTGAGTGGAACATTGGCCGGAGATAATGGACTCCCAGTGACACTGACATAACGAGATAACACTGAAAAACAGATGGAGCTGAAGTTGTACTTTCAGGGTTGGAAGCATTCATCCTTTGGCAATTGCTGTGTCACTAGTTAGCTGGGCAGCACTGGAGGCACCAAATGTCTTCTGTCTGTACTGACAGCAATTCCTCTTGACATAAGTGGAAAGAGGATGCTCAGCATTTCCAAAGTTACTCAGCAGTTCGCAGCTGCTCCCAGTTATAGCAATTGGCAGGCGATGAAAACCCAAGGTACAAATTTGTTTTATTTTTAATATGGCAACATGTGCTGTGGGTTTATATTACCAACACATACACGGCTAAAACTGCCATGAGAGCACACTGAACTCAGTTCCATACAAACATGAAGAGCTCCTTCGCTGTGGGGTGACGGAGCAGAGGAGCAGGCTACCCAAAGAGGCTGTGGAGTTTCCTTCTGCGGAGATACCAAGGCCTCGCCTAGACGCCTATACGTGCGACTGCGGGGAGCGCACTTCAGAAGGGTAGGACTCGATGATCTCCCGCTCCCCGCTACCAGCCATTCCCCCCGTGTCCCCATGGCGCGGGCAGCTCCCAACGCCTACCGTCGCCCCCCCACCCCAGCCACCACCGGCACTCGCACGACAGCCCGGCGCGCGCCTGCGCTCGGGTTATGGCGGCGGCGGATGAGCGGATCAACCGGCGACCGGGCGCGTGCGCGCGGCGGGCGGGGCTGCAGCGGAGCGAGAGGGGCGGGGCGGCGCGGGGGCGGTGAGGGGTCTGTGTGCGGTCTGTGTGCCGCTCCCGCTCCGGCCGCACTGGTTGGGCCGAGCCGCGTCTCCCGCCCGGACCCGGCCGCGGGGACAGGTGAGCCGGCGCCCCGCCGGGGTCGCAGGGCGGGAGGGTCGTCTGCGTGGCCCCGCGGTGCTGCCCGCTCGGCCGGGGGTGGCGGCTGCCAGGCTGCGGGACGGGCCGGCCGTTGGGCGGTGCGGGGGTCCCGCGGGGGTCGGCCGCGCCGGGAGTGCCGCCTGCTGGGCGGGCGGAACCGCAGCCCCGCGGTGTGCGGTGTGCGTGGGGCTCTGCGCCCGGCGGGCCGCTGGCAGCTCGGCGGTGTCCGACACCCGGCGACAACCGACTCCTGACGCGGGCTGTGCCGCTCGCGGAGCGCGGTGCGAGCGAAGCGAGCTCTCGGGGCGGAGGGCGGGAGGCCTCTGCTCGCATCTGCAAGTTTCCCTAACTTCAGTCATTTAAACTGAAGTACAGAAAATATAGATCTGTTTGGTCGCCGTTACGCAGTTGAGTCGCTGCTGGTGCTTGTTCGATATTAACCTAACGTTCGGAATTTTGGGGAGACAGCCGTGGGTACTGAATTGAAGCTCTCAGCCAACGTCAGTGTAAGAGAACTGGGCACAGTGCAGCTCCCATCACGTCTGCCCTACGGTGAGCCCGGCGCTGCTGCAGCGCTGCTCTGAGTGCAGGAGGAGAATGGCTCGGTGCGGCTGACACCTGGTACCAAAGGCACTGAAGCAATTCTGCGTGCTTCAGAGTTCCCTGACAGCTACTGAGAGTGTTTGCTTCTTTGGTCTCATAGTAGTTTCGCGTCGTTACTCCTGAGCTTTGAAGCAGTTTGTTTCCTGGGCAAACAGCTTTCTAGAGCTCCCTTCTGAGCTCTGACTTAACGCAGTCTGTTTCAAAACTGAAGCACTAATCTGCTCACTTGTGGGTGCTAGCTTAATTTTTGTCTTGTTGGGGAGTTGCTTAGGTGCTGTAAGTAGAGTGAGTTGCTGAGACAGATATAACTTAGAATACAACAAGCAACGTATGTTTTTCTTTTCCTTGGTCAAATGTGGTTAAAGGAAAGGGCTCTGTTTAAACGTGCTTTCATGTCAAATTACTGTAAAATGATCTTCTCAGAAAATAACCGTGCAGCTCTCGTGTCCACACGCAGCAGTGAACTTCTGGGGGTACTTCATGTTCTGTGCTTGAATTGGCATCAATGTTTGTTTAAACTTGTTAACTTTTACTATGGAAGGAAGAATTTCCCGAGGCTGCAGGAAAAACTGTTGGGCTTGTGTGCTTCTTACTGGGAATTGAACAAGGGTGAAAGGCAGGCTGATTTACTAATGGTTTTTCTTTAGATCTTACTGTATTGCTTCAGGGTTTTACACCTGGGGGAGCTGAAGTGCTGGAATTAGTAGAAAATGGAAGTTTAGGATTGCTGTGCTTTGGGGGCGATAAATATTCTGTTGAACTGGTCAAGAAGGGCCAGGGAATTACATGTACTGCATTCCACTTTTTTTTGTCTGTTGTCATGCTTTCAAGGAAATGCTCGTGCAGCCACCCAGTACAAGAACCTATGCATGCTTGTGCCCTATGGAGTCGTGCTCCAGCTGCCTCTCCCTCTGGTAGATCTTTGTGTGGAGCGTTTTGCCAGCATTTAATCAACCGTGCTGCTGATTTGGCTCCTCTGTTCCCTGGTGGCTGTTCCACCACCTGCCTCCCTATTGCATTTCACACAACTGTTCTCTGACACCTCTTGGGTAATTTTCTGAGGGGGTTCCTCCATTATCCCCCATGTGCTATGAAATCTCTGTCATGTTAGGCTATCCTCCAAGCAATTTCTCATGTTTGTCTCTTGGGCTTTTGTTTTGGAACAGAAAATAAATTTGATACAGAAAACACATGACATCATATAGTTAACTATTCCAAATGAGCCAACTGGCTTTTCTTTTTGAGCCTATATCAAGCCCTGAGGTACTCAGATTTCTGATTAAAAGCAGAACAACTTCTAATGCACAGCGGACAAGATATTAATAAAAGAGAACAGAAGAAGTCCATCAGTGAAGAAACAGAGCTGTTTTCTAGGAATCAAAGTAGTTAAGACTAGGTGGCAAATTACCTAAAAGCGGGGATTTTTCTGAAGTAGCGTTCAATGTAATGAAGGCAGTACAGAGGGTATGATTGTGTTCCCAAAATGGTACTATGTAAATCTTGGTCAGATCTTGCTTCCATGGCAGGTGAGCTTCTAAGGAGATGGGAAGCAGCTGAAAGCTTTTTGAGATGGGTCCTTACGCAGCCCCTGCTGTTGCGTGAAAGCAAGCAGTGCAGCTCTTCACCTACAGGGATTCAGAGAATTGGTGAGGAAGTAAGAAGTCCTGCTGCTAAATGTCAAATAGTGCTGTACTGAGCGACACATTGTTTCCCCCCACCCCCCTTTCTTATTCTGTGCTCATACTGATATTGAATGAGACTGCCTTTCTAGTTAACTTCTATTACAAGGCATGTAGCAATAGTAGTAGTAATAGTTAACAACACATAATTGATAATTATATGTTTCAGCAGTCTGTCTTTGAGAGATGCACAGTCTTAGGGGTCAGAAAGATTTTTCCTGAAGGCTTTGTTTCCTTTTAGAGGGCTGCTTCTGGATTTTGCTTGAGTGATTTATTTTGCTGTTATGCTGTGGATAAAGTTGATAACCTCTCTGTTTACTGCCAGTATTTTGCTTCCTTCCCTCTGCTGCTACAGCTCTTCCACTAATACAGAGTGAAGGGCTTACAGCTGGAGCTACTTGAATGGCCTCTTTTCTTTAAAAGGTATGAACAGATATTGAGGCTAGTGTGGCTTTTACAAGTTTTTCAGATGTCAGAAGGTCTAATTGTAACCAGAGAGTATATTTAAAAAAAAAAAAAAAAAAAAAGTTTTTTCCTCTGAAAAAAATAGTATTCACTTTCATGATCTTTGGAATTAAATGGAAAATACATTGTTACTTTGTGCACTTGCTTTGAGCCCAGACTTAAACAATCTGCATCATTTTGGAGATGTTTTTTATAAATCAATTTCTGATCAAGGAAATGGTTTCTCTACCTAAAAGGTTGATCAATTTAAACTCAGTAGAAGCTGCTGCTTGTGGCTTTATCTCAAGAAAGTGCTTGGCCAATAGCAAGTTGCATACTTTTCCAGTAGTTTGTCTCAGTTAATTCACTTCTTTGTCATTTTGTACTGTAGACTTGAAGGAGCTTGGTGTTTCAAGGACTGACCTTCACCTCCAAGAGGAAGGTATAAATGCAGCACTGAACATTATAAACTGAGGGATGTTTAGGAAACAGTTCTTGTAATAAGGTGCTGTTTAACAGCAGTTATGTTAGTATGGAGTGTTCTGTACAGAGTAGCTGGTTCCGGATTGTGCACAGTTTGAATTCTGTACAGTATTTTGGTATGTTTGTTATAAAACAATGTTTTATTCCATCTGGACTCTGCAACAGGAAAATCTGTTGCAGATGTAACGTATATGGTAGCATAAAAAAAACCTCTTGAGAGGAACTAGAAGTGTTTGACAGATGGTAAGAGGCATTTGAAAAGTGAGATTTTCATTTTGAGGAAGTAACGTGGACTTCTGATACAAGATGAAGAAATAAGCCTCATTTTCTTCACGCTGTTAGCAGTAGATGCGAGTTTGAGCCTAGTTTGCCTTTTCCCTCAATGTGCAGTGTTGATAGTCCAGTGAAACCGTCACTTCTGTCTCTTTGCAAGCTCCTGAGTTTGCAGTGACTTTGACACAGAACTCAAGTGTGCGTATCTGACCTTCCTCCCTTTTTTTTTTTTTAATTCAGCCATTTCCCTGCACCGTATCTCATTTCATGTTCTCATAGCATCTAGGCTTGAATAAATTCGTGCACTATCTGTACATTCATGTATTTTCCAGTGCTGTAATCCTGTCAGCCAGCGTTTGTATTGAAGTAATGCAGAAGGTGTTGATATGACTGTTCAGTTGAGGCAAGGGAAAGCAGCTTGTTTCTTTTTGTTATCTTTACCTTGCCTGCAAGCAGAAGCTGTGGTATTCTGAAGACCAGCTGATTGTTTTGTTTTTGTTTTTTTTTTTAAAGGCTTGGACTTCACAGGGCGGCATGTTTCTCCTAATTTAAACACATAATTTATTTTTTTAAATTAAAGTATTGTTACACAACTTAAGGAAGTGTGTTTGTTGAAGGAACTGTGCATCAGAAGATAAGTTGGTTTTGGTGCTCATTGGTTTGAAGCTGATAGCAAGCTGGTGCCCAGTATACTGAAGAGGATACTTGACTGGGGTTGGTCTTTATCTTTCCTTAGGAATAGCTGCAGTAAGCTCTGTTTTCCCCTCTTCCTCCCCGCAAAGGTAACAGTACTCATAGATGATTTACTTGACTCCTCAAATGACAAATGGCAGAACTGTCATTCCAACGCTGGGATTTCCCGAAGTACAGGAGGCTTTTTTATGAATACCTGTGGAGTGCCTCGTCTCAGCAGCTGGCTTATTTTCCTCAGAAAAATGTTCTTTACATATGTGTTCATAGATGATTTGGAGAGTTGAGGCAAACAGCGTGTTACTTAAAATAGGTATATTAAGTAACAGGGGCGTCATTCTTAATATGAGATTTGGGCAGTGAATGCTGGTTCAGTTGCTATCTAATTTGTGAATTACTGACGGTTCTTGGCAGCATCCTGTAGGAGAAATGTGATTCATTTTAAGAGACATGGACACTTTTTGACAGGTACACACCAGGTTCCTTTGCGTGAGATTTTCTGTTGAATTTTTTTTCTAATTACTGTTTCAACATGTAGTAATAAGGATAGTTCTGCAGGCCAAGTGAGCACTCTCCTAGGCAGAGCACAGGCAGCGTTTGTTCAGGCAGTGCTCTGAGGATTCTTTCTTGCTTTTTTTGGTTAACATGCTCAGATTGTACATTCTTGCAGTCTTTGCAAGTTTACAGAAGTATGTGATGATGCCATAAATGTGTGATTAGATACTTGTCAAGTGGTGCTGAATTAAGAAACATACGTTTACTTGTGAGCTTAGCTTCCCTCTTCCAGCTGTGAAGTAATGAAGAAGATCACTCAGTATGGGGATTCAGTGATAGAAGACATTTGCAGTGCTAAATAGCATTTTTTTTGCCATTATTGCTGCGTGTGAAGCTGACCAATGGAAGTAGCTGCTTGCAGGTCTCTTTGGCACAAGCAGCAATTAGAGAGTTCTGCATGGTGCTCATGTGCAGGGACATCAGTGCTGTAGGACTGGTCTCCTTAGCTGAGCCAGGGCACTGACATCACACTGCTGGAGCCCTAGGGGCTGCTGTGTGGGAGGTAGCTGGGCAGGAGGCCTGCTCTGTGTGAGCTGGGGCGTGCTGCGGAGAGCAGAGCAATGCGGCTCTTCTTTCAGTGTGGCCTGCAAACCTTTACCCTTTGTAAAGCAAACACTGTTCTTGAGCATGGCAAGCATAGCTAGGATATTGTGTGGACATGGAAACATTTGGGCTAGATAAACTACAGGTCTTTGTTTTGTAGCTGTGGGGGTCAAAACTGCACTGCTGTATTGTACCAGGGGAATGGGTTTACCATTGTTTGTTATTGAAGGACTGCTCAGAGTGCGTGCGGCCTAAAGGCAAATATTTAATGTGGCCTGGAAGATCACCAGTCTTCCTCCTCACATGACATTACCTTTGTCCGATAAGAGCTGCATTGTAAGGCCTTCAATGTAAGTTCCTTTTTGCATTGTTAAGAGCTCTTGTGATGTTTCTCTCTGTATTTTTCCAGTGGGAAGCCATCATAAGAGTTAGTTTATCTGTCGCCTGCTGAGAGCTGAGATGGTTTAGATAAATGTTTGGAGTGGTGTAAGCAACTACTGAGAATGGGTACTAATAATATAGAGAAAATGCTAGTTGTTTAACTTTTACTTTCCACTCATTCCCATTCTCAAATGTATCATGGAATAAAGGCAACTCCCATTTACTTACTGGGTTCGCTTTGTGCTTTGGTCCTTTTTAGAGAGTGTAGCAATGTGCTTCCAGGCTTGTAGAAGGGACTCTGAGCAAAGGAGGATGGCAGTGCTGTCTGCTTCCTATCCACATTGTCTACACTCTGTCCACTGGAAGGATGCAGGACTTATGCACAGGCTTTGCTCAGTACCCCTTACCCTGCTTTGCAAATGGTTGCTGAGAAAATGGTATCTCTGGTCCTGCAGATTGATGGGCAGGGGCAGCTCTGTTGTGTTGCAGTCCTACCCAACAGAAGGGAGCCAATGGAGCCAGCTGGGCATGCTGGAAATGGACTTCTTCTCCCCTAAGAATTGTCTGTGTGCAGTTTCACTTTTTTTGGAAGAAGTCACTTGCTCTGTGCTCTAAATTTTAAATCTTACTTTCACATGATGAAGTTCTTACAGAGCCACAGGACTTCTGTGCAAATAATGGCTGTGCCAGCATTGCTTCCACTCTGCCATGCACTTGCCCAGGGTTGTAAGGTCTGAAGAAGCTGTGCAAGATGTTAGGTGGAGATGTCAACTGCATGATATTTGATGTTACTGTATGAACTTCTTAGAAAACTGCATGATGGTCATTATTGTGAGCAATGGAGACAACTTTTGGAGATTTCGCAGAAAACTTCAGATTCAACTCTGTTATCTTTTTCCCAAGCATTCTGTATTTTGGCCAGATGTACTGCATGTAACATGTGATCCAAATACAGGTTATATTCTGAACGCATTTCCAGTGCTGTTTTTTTACTGCTTGTGCATGTTCTTGTGCATGTTATACATTAGATGTAAAATCGTCAGAACTACTGTCTGCTGAAGTGCTTAGAAAAAAGGGAAGGCTGTGACAAGGGAGAAGAAATTAGCGTGTGAGAGCACTGGAATACCTATGTTGGTCTATTTACCAGTTTGAGTGCTGCTGCTTTGATGATTTTGGCATAATGCTATGAAGCTCTTTGTCTTCAGTGCCAACTTTGCTGCTGTTGGAATTTGGTTACTCAATACTTACATGTTTTAGAAATCATGTCACTATTGTTCTTTTTTTCCCCGACCCCACAGTATGCTTTATAAAATTGCCATGCGTTAATTAAAGAATCTAATAATAGTGAATGAACTAAAATACATATGCAAATAATTTCAGTGTAGTTTATTATCTAAAATGAATCCAATTAGTCATGGACATTCTTACAGATTCTAGTATCTCATCTACTCAGTTTTGTCAACTACACTTGATTACAGCCTGTGTAATTAAAACAACAGCAAAAAAACCCCTCAAACCAACTAAAAAAACCACTCATGACAGAAAGCTGAGAACAGTGACTGACTGGAAGGCTGTGCTGCCATTCAGGAGACCTGGACAGGCTGGAGAGGAAGTTGGCCGAGGTTCAACAAAGGCAAAATGTGGAGTCCCACACCTGGGGAAAAGCAATTGCATGCATCAGTACGGATTAGGGGCTGAGCTGCTGGAAAAGAGCTTTGCAGAGAAGGAGCTGGGTGTCCAGGTTGGCTGTGAGCCAGCACTGTGTGCCCTTGGAGCTAAGAACAACAGTGGTATCGTGGGGTACGTTAAAAAGAGCATGATCTGTAGGTTAAGGGAAGTTATCTTCCCTTCTGCCCTGCCCTGGTGAGGCCACATCTGGAGTGCTGTGCCCAGTTGCCCAGTTCAAGAAAGACAGGGAACTGCTGGAGAGAGTCCAGTGGAGGGCATCAAAAATGATGAGGAGCCAGGAGTGTCTCCCTTATGAGGAGAGGCTGGGGGAGGTGGGGGCTGTTCAACCTGCATAATAGAAGACTGGGGGTGAGGGGTGAGGGGGGGTTATCAACAGTTGCAAATACTCAGAGTGGGCAGGGCCAGGCTCTTTTCAGTGGTGCTCAGCAGCAGGAAAGGAGACAACAGGTCCTAACATCCTGCAACACAGAAGTTCCGTCACAGCTTGAGAAAGATCTTTACTGTGAGCACTGAGCAAGCTGGCCAGAGAGGTTATGGTGCCGTCTTCTCTGGAGATGCTCAAAGCCTGCCTGGACATCTTGCTGTCTAACCTACTGTAGGGAGCCTGCCATTGCGGGGGGTTGGACTAGATGATCTCCAGAGATCCCTTCCAACCCCACAGTTCTGTGATTCTGTGGGGAAAAACAAGCCCCACCCAAGCAAATAAAACAGAATTAAGTCCATTTTTGCAGTCTGGCCAAAACAGTTGTTGTAATTCGTTTTGTATAGGTTCCTTGATGAAAACAAAGTATCAGGAAGTCTTTCCAGTCAAGATGAATAAAATTTATGAAGTGTGAAGTCTTTGTCATCTTTTTAAATAAAAAACCGCTTTGTATTAGGTTAGTACTAGCACAGAACGCAAGCAGATAACTGTGAACTTTATACTGTGGAGGCCTGTAGGGGTTACTGGTTTCAGTATATGGCATATTTAACTGCAGCAAAACTGGTGTAGCACAGTCCGCACTAAATAGCGCACAGAGACATCCAGGTGCTACCTCAGAAGAAAGGGTTTGTGCTTTGTGTACTGCCTTACAATGGGGTGGGTTGGTACCAGCCATCTTTTGCTGTGAGAAGGCTCGTGGCTTGTACAAAGAGTAGAGGTGCTTTGCCTCAGTTTTTCAAAAGATGAGGAAAAATAGATTAGCTTATAAGTGCCTTGTATTAGGAAAGGTAGGAATGCCATCTATACTTCCACACAAAACGTTCTTCAGAATCTGTTAGTTGAGCTGTTTGGGGATATAAGACTAATGCCACTGTGGGCCTGCTTTTCTACAAACCTTAAAAGCTACGGTTCTACTCTTTGAGAGGTTATTGGCACTGCAGATTTGTTATTATTGTAATACCATCTGGAAGACTAAGAATACGTATGTACTTGGAAGATACTTGATTTTTTTAAATTAAGGTGTAGTTCAAGTGTAAATGAAGAATACAATACGCAGAGATGTTATGTTGGTATGTGGAGTGCGGTAAGTAAGGGAAGTTTTATCTTTTCCTAGTATACTGGCCTTAAAAATATGGGAGTAGTCCCGAGATGAAATACTAGTGTGATGAAAGCATCAAGAACTGAAAAAAGGGACACAGCTGTTACTCCTTTTAGCATATGATTGTCACTAATCTTTGGGCACTTATTGTTTGGTTCAAGTCTAGATGAAACAAAACTTGTGCATGAACTAAAGCAGAGTTAAAATAAAGCTTAAACCAAAAAAGACTTTCTGAAGATTCAAATAATAGCTAGTAGGATTGGGAAGAAAAATTGCAAAGGAGAAGTTCTGTGGGTGCTGGTCAGGAACAGGCGTGGACTGGGTGAGAATTCGGTATTTCTAACAGACTGATCTCTTTTCAGCTGACACTGACATAGCGGAGCGCTGTTTATTGGCTGCACCGCTAAAATCAGGGGCAGATACAGTGGTAATTTGACTTTGGCCAGTATGCCAGGGATTGTCACATGTGCTGTACAGCCAACATGCCGTTATTCTGAGTGTAGTAGACCAGGTTCTTTCCAAATTTTGAAAACAAGAATCACTAAGGTTGGAAAAGACCTTCAAGATCATCCAGTCCAACCATCCACCTATCACTAGTAGTACTCACTAAACCATGTCCCTTAACACAAAAACGTGTTACATCTTGTTATTGTGGGTTGTATGATTGAGTAACAGCTTGCATCATCAGAAGTTAATACAGAAGACCTTTGGGAAAGAGAGGGGTCTGTGTGTTCGAAGTCGTACATGTCATGTGTGAGGTGTGCAAGAAGAAATTTCAGGATCAGTGCTGGTGTTCAGATTTATGTGTCTTCCAGCTCTCTAGATACCAGTCTCTAAGACGTGCTGTTTGCTTATGGTGAGAAATTACAGTGCTCTGTCCTCCTTTGTGGCATGTTACCTTTTTTTTCTTTTCTGTTTGGAGCTGTTATGAAAGGTGAGCAACAGAGGTGGGGGCAGGTGGAGGATAGAGCTGTAAAAGCCGTACCTGAGGCAGTGTGTTTGTCAAGGCAGTGTGACTGCCCTCCTGACCGTGCTGCTGGTGGCTGATACATTTAATACTTGAGGTGGATCTAGCATATGTGTCACAAATGGAGGAATGCCATTTGTCAGTGCAGAGTTGCACTTGATACAGTGGTTGCATGCACACTTGGTGGACGGTTCTCTGCCTGAGTTGAGATGGCTGTTTTGCTTCTACTCTCCTGCTGCCTGAGCAGGATGCTGAGTGTCTTCTGCATGTTAGTTTTAGTTAGGAAAGGACATCTGGGATGGCTGCTTACTCCTGTGGTGTATGTCCTGTCTACTTTCTCCTGTAGTTCCATCTAAACTGCCTGCTCTGGTTTCCTTGATTACTTCTCATCTTTCTTCGGCCTTGGTCTCCTGCACAGATTGTGGTTAAATGGCTGCAGGGAGATTTCTGTCTTATTTCTTCCATCTCTGGGCACCATATGACTAACCGTGGCCTTAGCTATTTTTCAGAAGGATATAGCTTTAGAAGAGGGAATAGTCATAACCTTGTATTCCCCCTGGACAGCTCAGACACTGAGGAGGGCTACTGGTTTGAGATGAGGGTAGATTCAGTTGTGTTTTTGTTTTTCCTAAGGTGGTATGCTTGCAGGTGACATAGAGACAGTAGTATGTGCTATGTCCCTGTCAAACAGACGGTGCCTGTGAAGCATCTGCCCAACTGCAAGGACTTGCTAAACCTGTAGAACATAGTCTGTGTGCAGGGGTGCATCTATTTACACGAGTAAGGGAGCAGTACTGGTAATATATCAGAAACAGATTCCTTTCTGTGAACTGACTGTCATCTGTTCAGAGCTGTTGCCTTCAAATAAGCACAACAGAACAGTAGGGGTAGGCTACACCTGAAGTCCTTCATATTCGTTGCAGCTTCCTTTGGAAAAATGAGGCTTTTGTGTGGGTAAGCAGAGCAAATTTGTATAACCTCTCTGATGCAAATTGAAGACTTTGCAGATAACTCTTTGCTTTGATTCGTGTCTCTTTAAAAGTCTAAAGTGAGTTTGCACAATATGCACGAAGTTGCAATTCTAAGCCAGTAATTCTGGATTCAAAATTTATGCTGCAATGTTACTAGATTGACCATTTTGATCTGTTGGAGGCTGAAAGACTCATGTAGCGTTACATTTCTCCTGTACAGGAATTACAATTTTTGTGATGTTTCTTTTGTGATCAAATGAATATCTCGTCAGGAATAAAAATGCAGTCTTTGTGCTTGTGGAGAGAAGCCAATATCACATGAAGCATGCTTTGTAAGTTTAATTAAAGGCTCCAAGTATATCTTCCTATGAGGATGTGCTGCGTTTGTCAAGATAGTACTGTGATTCAAGATTGGATTTATACGGAACTGCCCTGACTGTGCTGCTGTGACACGAGTGGATAAATCTCAGTGCAAACAGCTACCTTACGATGCCCGTAGTAGAAACTCTTCAGGGGAATAAACAAGCTTCTGGCATATGATCTTCAAAAGAAAAGTGCAGGTTCTATTTATTTGAATAACTCACAGAGATACTTGTAAGAGCTTTAGCCCGACCTTTGAAATCAACAACCAAAAATAATGTTTTTCTTTAGAAAAGATTCTCCTATCATTAAAAAGAGGAGCCTCACTGTGGTAAAGGAGCTCCACATAGCAAGCTTATGCTTGCCAAGCAAGGTTAAAACAAAAAACAGAATGAAAAGCAATAAAATGCCCTATGAAATTAGAGAAAAACTGATGGAAATAAATCTGAGTGCACAGACGCACCTGTCATCAACTCCAGCTGGTTCTCAGCTTGGAACAGGTACACATGCTTTTATTTCATGTAAAGAAGGAAGTGAGGCTTGTGGTGCATGGGGATGGTTGGTTGGTTCTTCATTTGCAGAGGATCACTCATTTGGGCACTGCCAGCCTTTCAGCTCACAGGTTACAAATTGTGTTGCTTCACGTGTAAGAAGCATGTTTTTGATGAATTCTAGTTTAGTACTTTTTTCAGGTTCTGGCATATCTTTTTAACTCTGTTTGTTAATTATTCTATACAATAAATTGTGGAATCTTCCTTTCTCTTTGTATGTGCACAGAATTCTTTAGATCTCTGAAATTCATACCATCTTGGCAATTTTCATGCTGTGAATACTTAACAAGTATATTGCAAGTTCTTCAGCAGAGCTTGCAACAGTGATTTGTTCATCAGGTTACTGAGGAATCCATCTCAAAAATTACACTTCTCAATGGCTTATTCTGCTTGTGGAAAAAGACCAGTAACTTGTCAGCAACATGATTGCAGGGTATTGCTGAGTAGGAATGGGAGCCTTAGGGTTCTTGAAACTTCGAGTCTTTCGATTTTGCTTTTAGTTTTAAACTTCAGGAAGGCTTTGCTGCATCTTAGGTTAATGGTATAAAGGGCAACTCAATTGTTATTCTATGGATTGCAGACTGAGTTTTATTTTTTTACTTTTAAATCTGAATGTGGAATGTTGTCTGGCAGCTGACCTTTTGCAGAAACAGCATGTACAATAGCATTGGTGCTGGTAGTCACGGCAGAGGAAAAGGAAGCTCGAGTGACAGAGAACTGATGTTACTGCCAATGTACTCCCAGTGTCCAGAAGTGATAGCTGAAACATCTGAGACATTGCACGAAATCCCAACTGTTACTCATTGTAAACATTTTTGAGGGTTTCAAAAGTAGTGCTTATAATTCCAGCACTAACAGTCAATGTAATTTCATGAGATTAAAAAAAAAAAAAAAGATTCTTGTGGGTGAATGAAATGTAAACTGTTGCCTTAGAGGATATTTCTGTCTTAAATTCAGACTTGAGATACTTAGGTTGTCTCTCCAAGGATGAGTAGCGTCTGTTGTGATTCATAATATTTAAAGATGTTGGGGGATGTGTTGTAGAAGCAACCTCTTCCCTCATAACGTGAATTTCTGAGTATAGTTCAGAGTCTTCATTGAGGTGACTGTTGAATTTCTCTCTTTATCTGTGAAGTCTTGGAGGGAGGGAAGGAAGTGTGACTTGTTTCTTTGTTTGCTTCTTTCTTCTTGTTATGTTTGGTTTTTGTTTTGATTTTTGGACTGAACTGCTCTTTGCTTCCAGTGACAGCTTACTTTTGTGAAGCTCGTGCCATATGTGTTGTGAGGTGTGTGAAGTCACCTTTTAGAGAAAGCTACTGCTCCTAGGAGGCTCTGCAGAGCAAGCTGGTGGCCGATGGGCCAGAGTCAACTTAAGGAGCTGGAGAGTTCATTGCAAAACATCCCAGAGTTTGCTGGGAAGGCCACTGCTTTCTGGGAAGTATGTGACAGGATTCCAAGCACACTGGAGACCTAGAGGATTTAGATCATCATAATCTCTTTTTGGCTTTGGCCAGCTGAGGTGAGATGTCTGAGGATGCTCAGATCACATACACAGGAACAGTCTGTGGGTCTTGTACGCAGAAGCTGCACCTTCTTTCACTCCAGGGTCAAACATTTTGAAGGATGTTACCTCAGCTGCAGTACCTTAAATTTCTATGATGGATCAGCACCGAGGTGCAGGTCCTTCCTTCCTCAGGGGAGAAGGAACTAAGGTTTTGCTTTTCAAATTGATACATCTTGTACACTTATTATGGATAGTAAGTTCTACAAATGCTTACATTGAATTTTCTTGCAACAACCTTGCAGTATATCCTTTATATTGCACTATTTAACTGAAAGTAAAGAGGTGAGTTGCATAAAATGCTGCTATCTGCAGCACAGCTATGTGCATTAGATATCAAGGATAACTTGACAGCATTGAGGACTGCTTAGATACACACATAGATCAGGGGAAACAATATTCTGATGGTAGAACAGAGTAGTAACTTTTACACGGTGATAAGCAGCTCAGGTTCATTGCAGAATTAGGAAAAGTAGGTAAAGTGATTTCTTCTGCCAAGAGAGTTATGTCTCTACCTACTGTTTTAACTGGAAAAACAACAACAACCATGAATTTAATTAGTACCAGAGTGAATAACAGTGATGATTAATGAGAAGGAATAGATGTAATAATCAACTATAAAGATACACAGATTTTACCTCTCTGATTGTAATGTGGCAGCTTCTATACAGAATAGCATGGAAAAAGTTGTGATGTTACTAAATGAGCAGAATCTCATACCTGGTTTAAAATCTTATAATGTGAATTTTGAGCTCATGGCATGAAGGGTGGAAGGCAGGAAATGATAGCAATTTGTTTTTTAAGCAAAGCTACAGAGTGCTTTTCTCCACCTGTGACAGTGTTTGTATTTTGACATGCAAAATAATATTTGGTCAGGTCAGTAGACTCTGAAATGCTCGTGTAAGCATATGGGCAGCAGTCTGTTATAAGCTTTTGTTTGCTTCAGTGTTTAGGGATATGACTATAATCTTTGATTCCCTTCATTATTTGGGGATGTGGTAATAGAATAACATACAGGTTGCTCCAACTTTGACAAAACTAAGGGACTGGAAAAAAAGCCTTAAGCTACAGCTGCAGATGCACAAGCACCTGAATTTCATGGCAAGACAACATGTTTGGTTTATGTTGTTAGAGGAAATATGACATCCACTGTAAAGATCCTAAAGATATTTTTGTCTCGATGAGATCTAAAAAATCCTACCGTTATTTAATAGAATATTTTAAAACTTCAGAACCATTTGTAATCAGCTTAGAGCACTGTCTAAACTGGAGTGCTGCCACATTCAGAAATATTCTTGAAAATGAATGACTGCGTGTGGTTTGGGATGTTTCTGTTATCTTAAGGCTGGATGGATTACAGAAGTAATCTCCAAGGAGACTCCACCATTCTGAAATGTTTTTTAATATATTTCTAAGAAGCTCTCAATATGTAGGCAGCTTTTAGCTGGCTGTGAGGTCTGCCTGAAGCCTTACCTTGCAGTTGAGCACTTGCAGTTAACCCAATATTTTCTATGCTTTTCATTCAGGAAAGAGCATCAGAGAAATGAAAACTTCAGATCCATTTGTCTGCCATGCTGTTCTGCTCATTTAAAACTGTCAGCCCTAGAAAGGCCGTTTCAGCAACATAAATCTTAAGTATCTTTCCTTTTCCTTTTGATCTAGAGGGCAGAATGAGTAAGGGCACCCTGCTGGGCAGAATGAAGTTAAAGGCTAAATGAAATGCAGAGCATGCTGTGTGAGCTGAGAATGAGCCCTTGGCCCTTATTGATACAGCTGATGTCTGTCATTACAGATAAGCACAAAAAGACAGCATCAAACCTTGTGACTCACTTAACTCTTTCCTTTGTTTCTTTGCCTATATTTTTTTTTGTTAAACCTTCAGTTTTGTTAAGATGGGAGATCTGTATCCCTGCATAAATCTTAAATGTTTCAGGGTATTAAAGGAGATCTGAAGAGTTGTTCAATTATTTAAAAGCATGATGTAGTTAAGACTTTTGCTTAAATAACCAACAAATCCTTGATGCTAAGGAGACAATTGTACTTTTCATATTTTTATTGAATGCAGTATGCCGTTTTCTAGTCCCAAAGTGTATAGACTACTTAGCATTTTAATTGGTTTTCAAGATGAATTCAGCTTCAGTGTTCAAGGCCAGAGACAGGGTTATGAAGGTTAATTACACTTATCAGCGTTTGCAAACAGTCAGTCTCATTATTTACGACGTATTGGCACAGAACTCATGGTGTGGGGGATGGCAAGTGGCTTTTATTACTGAATGCTCGAGTGTTTGTGTTGGTTGGGTGGTTTGGGTGGGTAAACATCTTGGTTATTTTACAGTCGGTGCTTTTAAACAGCAATGTCCAAACAGCCATTCACTTACAGTCTGGAATTTATGAATTTAATAGCATTCCTGGAGTTACCAGATTGTAGTTCCATATTGCATGTGTGTAGCAGATAATCTGGACATGAGAAATAAAAGCTTAATCTGTGAACATCAGAGAATTTCTGAAAGCTATTGTGGGAAAGCAGAACATGACATTGCATTAAGAGCTACTGATTTATCTTGGGTTTATTTTTTTCCCCAAGTCGTGATCAATAGGAGGAGAGGGCAGTTCATCTCTTTCTGAGTTCTGCTGAGGGCTGCAAAATGGAGGAAGGAAATACTTTCTCATAGGAAAAGTTACACATGCCAAGGTGGTTTTGAGAATGCAGGGCTCTGTATGCTTGCTACTTTCATTAAAATGAATATTACAGCTACTTTTCCATGACTACTTGGGGAGACAAAGAGAGCATGTTCGTTATGAGACATCTTAGAGAGATCAGAGTACTGTGTATCTGCTGAACTCAACAGGTTTGTATTTCTGACCACTGATTTTGAATGCTCAGTCTGGGCTCTCAGTAAATGAGTGAGAATGCAGGGTGCTACAATTTTCTAGTTGTCCCTTTTAGAGCAGCTCATGGCTGGAAATGTGTGGTTCCAGATATATAGCTACCTCTGCAGGCAATCTAAACTGATACATTCAGTTTTCCTTCTTCTGACTTCTCAGTGCTGTGTTTGAAAATAAATGTCAGGCATTGTATATGCTCAAAGAAATGGAAGCTCAGCTCTGCCTAATTCAGGCCACATGTTTCTTGTTGAGTTATGTTTCTGACACCTCAGCTATTGTTACCTAGATTAATTTACATTATGAAGAATGGAAATTAGTGTTTTATTCTTCTCCTAGGTGCTAGACTTCAAAATACACGTGGAGTGCCCTTTGTGGGAATGTGAAGTGCAATGTGACACTTCCAGGTGCAGTTAACTGCTGTGGCAGAGATACAGGTATCAAATTGCTTTAAGCTAATATTATCTTGGTAGTTAAGCAAATGTTATCTCAGTAGTGGGTGCAATTTTCTATATAAAACCGAACAATGACATGCTATTAGAAACTGATTAAGAACTGATGAAAACAGATCTTACTGGAGTCCACAATCATTGCAGCCTTTTGTCTGGGTGTTTGTGTTTGCCTTCAGTCTGTCATTGGCTTCCTAAACAGAAGGGTATCTTTTTAAAACCCGCCCCACACTGTTCTTATTTTACTTATCTAGCTGACTAATTAATGATCACTCCATCAATCCATTTTGCAGCAGAACAAATTCCTACTATGTGAGTAGACTAGATGGAAGGGAAGAAGGATGTTCCTTGTCCATTCAAGATTCCTTGGGCCTTGAATTGATGAAATGCTTCCTTTTCTTTATTTGTTTTATTCTCTGGTGCATCTCAAAGAACTTCCAAGGAAGTCTCAAGGCTTCGTTTTCCCGATTGTGCAGCGCTAAGCAACCTTGCAACCATACTCAGGTTGTAAAGGCTCAGAACCCTGTTATCCCAACCATACTTTCTTTTCTGCTTGAATGTATTTAATATCCTCTGCATAAGCTCCTAAGGGAGAACATCAAGTGTGTTCTGATAATGCTGTGAAGTTGTTGCTACTTGTTGCTATTTAACTTCCGTGCTCGAGGATTGGCTTTGAGCTCTGAAAGACTCTGAAAGTTCTATCTTCACCATTGGCAAAAGCTGTTTTTATGTACTTATTTGTTGTAAACAATATGAGCAGTTGCCTCACTTGCATTAAAAAGGAATTCACCTCTCCTGTGAAGAAAGGTTGAGGGAACTGGGCTTGTTTAGCTTGCAGAAGAGAAGGCTTCAGGGAGACCTCATTGTGACCTTCCAGTATTTGAACGGAGAATATAAGCAAGAGAGGCAACAGCTGTTTACGAGGATGGATAGTGATAGGACAAGGGGGAATGGTCTTAAACTGAGGGGAGGTTTAGGCTAGATATTAGGAGGAAGTTTTTCACACAGAGGGTGGTGATGCACTGGAACAGGTTGCCCAAGGAGGCTGTGGATCCCCATCCCTGGAGGCATTCAAGGCCAGGCTGGATGTGGCTCTGGGCAGCCTGGTCTGCTGGTTGGTGACCCTGCACACAGCGTGGGGTTGAAACTGGGTGATCATTGTGGTCCTTTTCAACCCAGGCCGTTCTGTGATGTTTCTATGATGATGATGAGAAATATCAAGATGATTTCTGAGGAGGACTGTAAATTGCAGGTACATTGTCACTTGATTATGCTTGTATCTCTTCCATTACTGCTTTCATGGAAGATTCAGTACTTCTCATCACCTAGAGAAATTCTGTGGGGAACAGGCAATTTAGTGGATAGAAGTGAATAGGGAAACAGGAGGTCTGTCCAAGAAGCAAGAGCTGGGCAACTTGACAAGGTCTGGAATGCCACAGTGTGGTAAGCAGCTGCATCACTTATTTTGTATATACTATAATTGTTGTTAGCATTGTTGCTTACTCTTCCATTTTTGTCTTGTTGAACTGTCTTTATCCCAGCCCACGAGTTTTGCCTTTTTCTGACTCTCTCCCCCATCCCACAGTGAACAGCAGTGTGGTGTGGAGATGCCTGCTGGCTTAAACCACAAAGCCAGCTTATATTGTTTAAGTGCCGTTAGTTGATGTTGTCACTAAAGGATGCATGACATTCATGAAGCGCTTCCATATGAAAGTTGCTCAGTTGCTTCAGAAAGACAAACTTGAATTTTTGGCACTAAAAGCATTAGTTCTGCTAAACCTATGCATAGGCTATTTGAAATATTTGTTTGTGACTTAAAAAATAGTAATAAAGAGAAACCCCACAACAGAAAATAAAACTGAAGAACTCTATGACAGATCCCAAACTGCAAGCAGGTAGAATAGCACTGGCACATAAAGACCCAGAAGTTAGGTGCATCAACTTATTTTAATTAAGCAAAGAAAAAAAACTTGGCATAAACAACGGAAATCTAAATTAGACTTTCTAAATCTTGTTAATAAACCATGATGTGTAAGCGAGATGCTATCAGATGTGCAGCGAGATGCTATTGAACTGCTGCTACTTTAAGTTGCAATTTCTAGGGTTTTTCCTTTTGCCATGCACTTCTCTGACCTTTTGCTCTTAAATTCTGTTGTAGGAATTACCTTCTAGCACTGGCTTAAAAAAACCCAAAGGAAGGCCGTCTCTTATGTCAGTGACTCTATTTTAATATCAAGAAGAAACACTGCTGCTAAGATATGGAAAACTAAATTGTACCTGAGAACATGAGGTTCCTGTTTGAAATGATCACCATGTTTAATACTGCAGATCATCCATCTCATGAAAACCTCCTTCACACAATGTAACTGTACTGCAGCTATGCACAGCTCACAGAGATCACAGAATCACAGAATCACCCGGGTTGGAAGGGACCTCAAGGATCATGTAGTTCCAACCCCCAGCTCAGCTGAGATGTGTGTTGAGGCTAAAAGCATGAAAGAGGATTCACATCTTGCACTGATTTTCTCTCATGTGTGTCTCATTTTAAATCTGAAATTAGGATCATAGCTGATGTTAATGGAATCCCTTGGAAGTTTATGGTTCTTAAAGCAACATCCAGAGACGTGTTTAAACTAAGTCCTTAGGTGTAGAAAGGTATTTCTGTACTGGTAGGTTGGGTAGCTCTGGGTAAGGAAAGATGGGTGGTCTGTTTTATTCTCTTTATATTAAAGCTATTCCTTAACAGTGCTTACTAATAAGGGGAACAAAAAAAAAAAAAGAAAAAAAAAAAAGCGTTACCATTGTTGGACTTTTGGAAGCCTGTAGTCCAGTGGTATTTCTAAATGAATGCAGTGAAATGGCAGCACGCTCCAAGTTACAGTTGTCGTACTCTTGTTGCACATGTGTCAGTGAGTCAGCTAACGTCATTTTGAGGGTATTTTCACTACATAGAATCACCCACCCACCCCTTCACCTCCTTTTTGTAAAGCTTAGTTCCCTTTTAACAGGGACAGAAAAAGTGCTACAATGGATTTGTCATCCTTTTCAGTTCTGAGAAGTGGCAAAATACACAGTGCAGAGGAAAGATTAAAACTTTACACTGACTCAGTTTTGGAGGAATATTATTCATTTTATGAATTTCATTTTCTACTTTTTGCTGTAATTTGCATTAGGATGATTCTTCTCCCTTAACTTTCTTGTTAGTCAACAATTCCTGTTTATATTGCTTTGAACTTGAGAAGCCTTGTTGCGTTTGGATCAAATTGAATTTAATAGCATACAGATAAAGAACAAAGAAATAGTTTATGCTCTAAGGAGCCTACAGTCAAACTGATAACTATTAGTTAAGAGATGCAGTAAGAAAAGTAAAGATTGGTATCTTTTTCAGTTAGTTACTCTAGTTACTGGGAAGGACCTCGTGTACAACTGAACATATGATACTGTAATTCATTTCTAGTTGACTCCTTCCACATTTATGCTCTTTGGAAAGGATGTGTGTATGTTCGTTTTTTTTTTTGGTTACTTTTTAAGTTGAGTATGTTTGGCATATTCTGAGTTTTGGCTTTTGCAGCAGGGTGGTACTCCTGGCTGTGGTATTAATCTGAATTTGCTTTAATTGCACATTGTCCATTGTCAAGAGTGTACTGAGACAGATTTGATTGGCTTTGTTTTCTTCTGAGGAGAACTGCTGTCCTGTATTTGAGTTATCTGAAACTCCTGCAAAGATGCATGAGAGGCTGTGGGTGAGAAAGGGGGATGATTCTCTTTAGGTAGAGGATTGTGTAACAACTTGGGTGCAGACTTGGAAAGATGCTCTTGTCCATACTCCAGCAGTACAGATTTTTTAAAACATAAATGGTATTGCAGTGTAAATAATACATGTTCTAATGTCTGAGATAGTTGCTTGGTGTTTGCATTAAAACCGTAAATTAACTCTTAGAAAGCAAAATATGTTGTACAACTGTCTGTTCTGAAATTTATACAAACTGGAATCCTGCTTGTGTTTGCTTGAGTCAGGTCAGAGAGAAGTGACTCTGGAATTGAGCTGTGATAGCTTTTGTTATGGTCCTGATGATAACTATTTGTCCAAGCAAAATCACTTCTACTTCAGAAGGACTGAAACTTCAGTGTAAGTTGTCGTGTTTTACTTCATTTCTGCTAGGTAAACAGCCCTCACCTAGTCATTGTTCATCATGCAATTGGCAATTCTCTGTTCTGCAATAATGTGATTCCTTGCAATTAATTGCATGTAAGAATAGTTTTCTTTGAAGCTTTATTCCTTATGAAGTCGATGATACTTTTGACTTTCACATGACCCGTAAAATAGTTCTGTATCTATGATTGTATTGTAACTGAGATGCTTAGAGGGTTTCATCACTGAAAATAGTATTCTGCTTCTTTTGAAGTATTAAAATAGACTTACAGCATCCTCTCGTTGAGTCTTTTTCAAGTCTTGTACTTAGTATGATAAAAGTAGTTTTCATAGGTTTGGAATAGTAGGTATCTGTCTTCTTAATTTTTGGCTCTGTACCTGACAGTTATGTCTGTCAAGGGAAAACAAAAAACAAAAAACAAAAATCCTTTTAGGAGAAACAAGGTTGGATTTTGTTTTGGAAAGTTCCATGCAAAGGAAACTCAGGTCTGTCTCAGTTTATCAGTATGGTGACTGATTCCACTTTGGCATCAGAAACGGAAGGAAATATTCAGTCCCCTATCCATCTTGTCAATGGAAACATCTCTGCTGACTTACCTTTCTTTTTCATTTCAGAAAAACCTTTCACAAAAACACTACTTTTTATTTTCCAGTGGCTTGACTCCTTTTGTTTCCTCATTGGTTTCCAGCCAGTGTTGGATGGGTCTATAGCTGTAAGCACAGCCCACGTCTTCACGAAGCGATGTACCAGAGGCTGAAGCTCTGTGCTGCTGCCATGTACAATGTACAAGCAAACAGGCATGTAAAAACTCACTTGCCTTAGCCCTGATGAAGTTATCTGCCTGTGTCTTTAAAGCAGTTTGTCATGATGTGGCTGGCTGGGCTGCGAGTATGTCCTGTGTATGCAGGCCACTCTTGAAGCAGCCACCAGAGCAGCCCAGTGTGGAGGGCGAGTTAGCTTGGAGACTTGTTCCACTGTGACTACAGGGGTTGTCCTGCTGCAGCCTCATGCAGGTGTCAAAACGAGAGATATGAAGACATAGAAAGTACCAGTCAGCATCAGCACAGTGCAGGATGTACAACTGGGAGTGTCTTGGCTTCTAATGCAAGCCTCTAAGGAGATGAGCATGATTTGGGTAGCTAATGTGTGTGTGGCACTAGGAGTAACTTTACAGTTGGGAATGAGAATTTCTAACACTGTTAGAAGAAAGGCAGGATTCCCCTAAAATTAAAATGATTGAACTCGTCACTCTCCTAAAACATTTTCTAACTTGTCATCTTTGGGCAGGAGAGATGCAAGGCCAATGTGCCCCAGGGTGGGGTTCTGAAAGGTAAACAGCTTGAAAGGTGTCTAACCGCTTTGTCAGAGTGCATCTTTATTTCTTCAAAGGCTGAGCAACATAATCTCTTTTAAACAATGATAGTAGTGATAGAACTGTGTCTGCTGTAAGGTCGGTGTGGTGTCCACTTGGTTATTTTGCTGGTTGGTATTGCAGCATCTTGGCATAAAAAATAAAGTAGTAGATTTGCCTGTGAAAGGTGTGATTCAGCCTTCTTTCCCTTCATCATCACAACAAAGCAGGACAAGTCCTTTGGATATTTTATGAAGCTTCATAGATGGTCTCTGTTTCAGTTTTAGTAAATGCAAAGTACTAATAATATTGCCTCTCATTCTTATGTTCAAAAA
Organism: Tympanuchus pallidicinctus; assembly: GCF_026119805.1. Classification (NCBI taxonomy): domain Eukaryota; kingdom Metazoa; phylum Chordata; class Aves; order Galliformes; family Phasianidae; genus Tympanuchus; species Tympanuchus pallidicinctus. Next base: position 26,127,954 of record NW_026294802.1, read on the forward strand.
CTAGATTTAGCCCTCGATAAAACTGCCTTGTGGAGGCAGTGGGACTAACGCTCCAATAACTAGACATGCTTATGCAAAGAAATAGCCGTTTTTACCGCCGAGACCAACAGTAACTTTGAATCTTAGGAGCAGTCATGCAAAATGTGCATCATGAAAACTGGGACAGGCTGGGGAGCTTTGAATAGCTGACATAATATCTGAGAGGATGTTAGCATTGTTTTACCAAAACAAGTTTGCCTGTGGGATGCCTGTTTAAGGTTGTAATTCATTAAAGTTGCAGTGGCTGTTCAGAAGCTTGGTATCCTTTTCTTGGCATTCATTGCCATCTACCACTAACAAAGTATAGCTGAACTATCAGAACTGTGCATCTACTTTCCAAGTTTTTGCTTGATGAGAATTTTTTCAAGTCTTTCTTAACTGTTTCACCCTTCCTGTTTTTTTCCTTCTGAAAACAGCAATAGAGAAACAGAGGAAAGAGCTTTCTTTGCACATGAGTTGTTTATTCAGGAAATGAGAAGGCAGGTGATGAAATTGACAGTGGAAGGAAGCACTTCAAAAGAGTGTATTTGTTGACTTAAAACTTTACATGGCCACAATATATGTGGGAGAGCACATTTGTTGAATTTGGTGTTTAAACTTTATTTAAAGTTGTGGTTTAGAGGTAACCATGCAGTTACTCATGTACAACTTCCCCTAGATTATCACTAGTTTTGTCAAGCATTTGTACTTGGCCTGACTTTACAGTTAGAGACATGGAACTGCAAAGTTAATTCATCTCTCAGATTTCTCTTTTACAGAATCGCAGAGTAAAACCTCTCTCTAGTTCTTACAAATTCTTGTTAGCATGCATAATATGTTTACTTTGGTAGCTGAAGAAAATGTGATTTATTTTTTTTTAACAAGGTCTTCTACTCGCTTTTTGACCTTTCTGGACAGCTGCCATTTTTACTCAGCTTCAGTTTCTGCTTTCTCGGAACTGCTCTCAACAAACATGCGGTCTTTGGCATGTGGTGACATTGTGTTACGTGCAAGAAGCTGGCCTGATCTTGTTAATAGTGCACGCTCAGTGTGCACTCATGAACTGAAAGAGCTGCTGTGTGATCTTATGCTGCTTCCAGGGTGCTGTATTTTTCTGCTGCACTGAATTCGGACATTCAGATGTATATCTTCTTCAGAGTTCAGTGTTCCTGCATGTCTCCCACTGCGTGGACCAGAGTGGAAATGCCTTCTCCCTGTCATATGGCTGCTGAAAGATACTTGAATTATTTTTAAGAAACTTATCGTTATTTTTTTTAAGCACCTATACTGTTCTCAAGGGTACTGTTTTAAGCTTTCATACAGGCTTTACTGAACTGAACCCACTGATAACCACAGCTGAGAACTGCTTATGTGGGGCTACCTGGTGATCCTGGTGGACACCAAATTTAGTGTGAAGGAGCAACGTGCCCTTGCTGCAAAGGAAGACAGTGATGCTCTGGGCTGCAATAGAGCACTGGTCAAGAGAGGTGATTATTCCCTACCACTCAGCACTGAGGCCATACTTGAAGTGCTGTGCCCAGTTCTGGGGTCCCCGGTACAAAAGAGGCATAGACGTACTGGAGATCAGCAAAGCGCCTCAGAGGAGGAAAAAGCTGGGAGAGCTGGAACTGTTCAGCCAGAAAAAGACCTCTTGGTGATCCTGAAGGCAGGATTCAAAGAGGATGGAGCCAGGCTTTTTCCAGGGTGCCCAGTGCCAGGACAAGAGCCAGTGGGCACGAACTGGAGCACAGGAGGTTCCCTCTGAGCACCAAGAAGCAGAGCACTGGCAGAAGCTGCTCAGAGAAGCTGTGGAGTCTCCTCCTTGCAGATCTTCAGAATCCACATGGACATGGTTCTGGACACCCTGCTCTGAGTGTCCCTGCTGAGCAGAGGTTGGAGCAGATGGACTCAGGGACACTGCCAACCTAAATGATTCAGTGATTCCCCATGGAGTGTTTCTTTGGTGCTGTTGTGACTGCAAAAAGGACTTAGGTCAATTCTTACCCTTCCTGATGCCAATGCAAACAGCTAGGTTTCATTTTTTCCAGTGTGCCTGTCTGTATTTGTTGCCACAGTGATCTTTGAAGTCAAGTAATTACACCCGTGTCATCATAACAAAATTTAGAATATACTGTTAGCTGATAACCATCTTGAGCGTTAGAAGTGCAGTAACTTATTCTAGACCTTAAAGAAAGAAGGCAGGTGTCCAACAGATTAGCAGGTCTGTTTTGAGGTCAGAGCCCTGGAGAATACTTCCCCCTTGGGCAGGCCAGAGCAGTGCTGGGTATCCATTTCAGCAAGCACTCTCTGAGGCCCATTAGCGGGTCACAGTCGGGGCTGTGCACTTGTCTACGAGGTACTGTGTTGCAGTGTAAACCCTGATACTACAGCAGATGAGGAAGCAGCACGGTGCAAATGGGATATCTAATGACTGCAGGTGACAGTACTTAAGGACAAAGCTAAAACCTACCTAAATATGGTCTGCAAAGATTCAAATAACTTGGTCCATTGACGAAACAGCAATGGAAATGAAGTAGAGGTGTTAGCGTGACAGGTTGTTGGTTGTGTGCTAAGTTGGATCTCTCTTTTTACTTGAAATGTTTACTTGAAATGTATGCTTCTGAGCTAATCACCCTAGATTATTTTCACAGTTGGAGAGAAATAGCTTGTTTTATAGCATAATTTGTCCAACTGTTGCAGCTGCTTTACAATGAGTAATGCCTTTCTAAATGCCTGTTTGTGTCTGTTGTTTATAAAAGAAACAGGATTAGCTGGGCTATCATAATATATTTATCTTGAAACAGTTTCCACTTGTGAGCTCTTCTGAATGTTTAATCTCTTAAGAGGTGTGATTATAGAATGAGAACATCTGTAAATTAAAAAACCCAAGCCAACCAACCGGGCAGAGAAATTGTCAGTGTTGGTGTACATGATGAGAACAGCAAAAGCACATCATAAAGGCCTCCCAGAAGCTAAAAAGGTGGTGATTTAAAATTGGGGTTGTATTTTCCTTTTTGGCAAAATCCTTTTGCTAGGGATCCCTTTTCCTGCTTTGATATTTACTTTGGCACATTCAGAACCAATGTTGTACGCTTTCAGCCTCTGTTTTGCTAAGAGAAGTAAGTGTAGCCCAATATCTGCTGATATGAACTGTTCCAACGTGGGCAGGCAAAGCCTTCCCTCCCCGTAACTCCTCTGTGGTGCACTGGGCTGTGCTGGATTGTCTGCTGCCTGGCCACCACAAAAGGCAGCAAATGCCAAGCAGTGGATATGAGGGTGGGTGTCATGGGTGCCACCTTTGGGACTGAAAGGAGAGAAGATGAAGAAGGGGCTGCAGTTTTGTGGGCAGACAGAACCAGAATGCATCAGGAGTGTTACCAATAAAAATCATAAGTCAAAGACATCTGGTAAAAATAGAGATCTGTTTAAAACAGCTTTAGGGTGAATGTTCCAGTGTCAGGAAAGATCTGTTTATTTGGATAACTGAGCGTGGCAGCGAGTTCGTGCAACTCAGACAGCTGACTAACTGCTTTAGGTATCAGTGTGTACATCTGTTTGTAGTGTCACTCCTTTTTCATCCTGTTTGAGAGTGCTTAGCGTTTCCGTAAATTGAATGTGTGTGCAGCCATCCTGGTGCTGTTGAATAGCCTACTAATAATAGAGCCCCAATCGGGTGTGGGGTGAAGAGATGAAGAGGAGCGGCCTGCAGGAGCGTGAAGCGGTTGTGCCTCAGTGCCCTGCGCCCCGGCTGCCCCTGGGGAGGCAGCACCGCTGTGCCTGCTGCTCCTGGAAGTAAAGCTGTGGGGTCAAGTTCTGCCCATGGTAACATTATCTTTCACCTCAGTAATGACGATTAATCCCTTATAATAATTTCCCTTCCAATGGATCGTGTTTTTAATTTAAATGTGAACATACAGGTGCACACTTGCCAGTTACGTGTCATCTCAGTACTTGCGGAGGTCCATAATAAGGTCTTCCTTGGTTCTTGAGCTGAGTCATGGAGAACAATAACCTTTGCAATTTCTTAAGCACAATGGCAGACTATGACTTTGTTTAAAAAAGTTATCATTTCTTTTGTGTTTCAGTGGCGTATGTTATGGTAATTTAATATTTCAATTTGCTATAGTGTGTTAATTCTATTTGCTCTGCCTAAGGGAGTTCTAATTCTAATGTGCTTTATGTAATACAAGAACAAAAACTATGGTAATAATGGAACAGTTGAACAAAGTAACTTCTTTCTAGAGAGATTTTCTTCCACGAGTGTGTATTTCCCAAGGCAGGCTTGGAGCTGCACAGCCAGTTTGATGTGCTCTCCCACTCCTCTTTTCCCATCTCTCTTCCTGTTCTCCTGCAGCCTCCAGCTCTCAGAAGGCTGTGGGACCACCTTCCTTTCTGCTCAGTTACTCTTTCTGCTATTGCTTGAGCTAAAGCTACAGCTTCATGTGTACCCCAAGCACAGTACACTAATACTGTAGCTTAAAAAAAATTCCACCGTCTTCACGCTCTTCTTTTTGCCCAAATGTTCAGCATCTGGCTTCTGACTCAGCTTCTTCCTGCCCAGCCCTTCTTAGAAAGGAGGAAGAAAGTGTCCTTGGGCTAATACTCTGCTGAGTGCTTGCTCTGGCAAGAGGGCAGGCAGTGTGAATGTGCTTTGAGGCTGCTTGGACAGCTAGTTGTTCTCCTGTGGGATGTTGCCTTCCTCTATTCTGTATGGGCTGGCTTGCAGCCCTCACTTCTGCTTCTGTCTCTTCTCTGAGGCCGTGGAAAGAGGGGCAGAGCTGTGGGTGGAGGTGGGCATCTCTGCGCTCGTCCCATCTTCATCTGCTTCCCTCTTTGAACCCACTAAGCACATGATTAAGCCTTCCCACTGAGTTCTGTTTCCAAACCCTTTTCTTGTCTCACTGTTGACTTTAAATGTGTTGTAGTACTGAGGTTGGTTTTTTTTTTTTTATAGCTTTTGTTCTCTATCAGAGAAGTAAATAGGAAATATCAAGAGAATGAGGCATTGTTTGGCAGATTCCAGGGCAGTGACCATGAGCTGAATGCCCAGGCGTGCCACAGAGGGGCTGGCTGGCTTGAATAATTTAATTTCTCTGTTGTGGTTCCATGAAGTCAAACGTGGCTGTTTCCAAAGTTAATCTGAGAAGCTCTTTGTCTCTGCTATTCCAGAACAGCTCCTATATATTCAAACTGCTTATATGTGCTTGTGCCTGCAGGGCAGGAGCGGTGTGCTGCTGCTGCTGTCTGGAGTGAAGGAAAAATACAAGGGAAAAACGAAGGATTTCCCTCTATCTAGCTTTCCTTTTTTTTTTTTTCTTTTCTTATATTTTTGCAAGTGTGACTAAATGTCAAGACTTGCCTTCTTGAGTGTATCTGGAATAACTTTTGTTTTGGCCTTTTTTTCAGAAGCTGACCTCTCCTTTCACTCCTGAAAGGCTGAGTTTTACAGGTAGTGTGTGCATTTTGCAAGGAACCGTAATGCAGAGGGCATACAGTAGAAGACTCTTTGTTCTTTTAAGAGAGAATGTGAAAGATTTTCAATGGATGTCAGCCACTGGGCATTACTGTTTGTTTTGTTTTGTTTTCTCTCCAGGACATTGTGTGGCAGGATGGAAGAACTGTAGCTGAAGGAGAGACAGAACACGCTCTTTCAGCATGGAGACTGTTCTGGCTGATGGGGAACTTGACAAAAATTCAGTGAGTAACTTAAATGTGGCTTCATGTATTCAAATGAAAACAAAGATGTTTTTCTTAGGAGAAGGGTCAAACAGCTTGAATTGTTTCTGTTGGAGTCAGTACTTTTCTGGTAAATGCACTTGGTACATTATGTCCTATCAACCATAATTTGGTAGACTCTAATGGCAGGAGGGCTGGATGTCAAGAAATGTCTGGTTCTTGGATTTGATACTTCATGCATCTGAATCTCAAAAGAAAAATATGCCTGTCAGTCTCACTTGTTAACACTTTATCAATTACTTACTAAGGACAAAAAAAAATATTTCTCAGTGGGATGAGGGGCAGAAAAGAAAGGGAGAGAGGTAATTACATATTTTCAGGCTCATTTCAGGTACAAAAGTTGGTAATCTGTGCAGATTATAAATTTTCTGAGGCAGTGAATATCCCAGCTCTCTTTCTAAGCACAAGTTAAAAACAGGAAAAGCACAGAGGGTGCTGTGACACTTAGTCATCATCAGACTGTCAGAATTATTTAAGAACTTATTTTTTTCCACAAGCTACGTTCTGTGAAAGCACTCTAATAACTGAAGTAGGAAATGACTTTTTCCTTCCAAAGTTGTTATCTGATACAAAGTGCTGCCTCCAAAGGGCAAAATTGGATTCTCTAAATTGAGGTGAATATGAGGTTTTAACAATTAGAAATGAACTTTTTTTTTTTGTGATGGTTCAACTACCACATGAAGTTATTCATTTGATAAGATAAAGGCAGTAATAAAATACTTTTGAGAAATCATTTTGAGATTGTATTACAATGCACTTAAAAAGTTGTGTTTTTTTTTTCCTGTAGTTAAAATTTCCCTGAATTGTGCAGGACAAATATGTGTACATTCCATGCACATAAATACAGCAGACATGCACAATACACTTCCAAGTATTATCTACCAACTCTCTAATAGGATATTTTATTAAAAAAAAAAAAAATACCATCAGTTCAATTGCTGTGCTCCTTAACCGAAAAAAAATTCACTGTAATGTTGAAGGTAATAGAAATTTCCTATTTCTGTTTTTATGACAGGCCTTCACAAAAGCATGTTTTTTTAGAAAGGTGTCCTGAAGTGAGGCTGTGTACATTTTACTACACAGAAACCTGAAGTTGGGCAGATCCAGCACAAACTGGGATAAAAGTGTTCATCTTATATCATACTTTCATTAAGCTTTAAGCCTGACTTCGATCAGTAAGTACTTCAAATCAGTGGTAAATTTTTATTCTAGAGCATTTCAATAGGAAGTGCATGATTTGAAGCAAAACTGTTTGCTGCATTGGAAGCCAACAGGCTATATCTGAGATCAGGAATATGTACTTGTATTTAAATGCATCAGCAGGTGGCAAAGTAACTTTCCCCCCCTCCCTTCCCCCTCAAGTTTTAATTTATTGGTCCTTTTGACTGATCAGCTCTGCAGGCTGGGTTAGTGGTCCTGAATTTAATTGAAACATGACTGATATTAGTGATATATATGTAATAAAGACAGCTTCCTGAAAATGTCTCTCTTCAGCAGGCTAAAAATTCTAATTTGGCTTTAAAATATGTGTTCAAACTCTATTAAGAATTTAGTTGTAGGTTTAGATTGTAAGTCTAGTAAAGATTTTTAACAAATTGATCTCTTATAGTGTTAGATTGGGACACTCTAGCATGACATTCACTTTTGATTTTGGCTAATCTTCAGCAGGAGAAGGATTTCATTTTATAGGACAAGTTAGCAGATGTAATTTCAGGCTTAGTGGCAGCTATTATAAGCTTTATCCCTGAGAAATAAATGTCTAAAAATAATGCTTTTTTGAAGCACAGAGCAGCTTTTGTATGAAAGTATTCTTGCTGCTATTGCATGAGATGGTCAATGTCACTGTTCTTCATTCCCTGGTATTGAATAGCTGAAATGTTACTGGGAGGAGTGCTGAGCTTTGTATGGTTTGGTAGAAACATTTTTAATTGAATATGCCTCAGCAGAAACTAAGTCATTTAATGTGGGGAACCTCCCTTGTCAGAAGGTTTACTCTGTAACTGAAGCGTGTCGTCGATTAAGTAAATGTGAAAATACAGTGGGCTGTGTCTCTGGAAATAAGTGCATATGGATTTTTCTTAATTCTTTGTACTTAAAATAAAAATCATGGGAGATGAGGAGCAGGAATGCCCTGAGGGTGCATTCTTTTCAAAGCAGCCACCAAGGTACTAAAATGATCATTTTTTGTTTCCTGAAGGGTTAGAATTGCTGATCTGCAGGGATAGGAATTACAAATCATTGAGGTTCCAATAGGCTATTGGAAAAAATAGAGGTCTTCTTGACTGAGATAGTCTCATTTCAGTATTTTAATGTCTCACATCGTGTTCAGAATATTCATTTGGTTTTAGGTAAATGCACAGACCCAGTTTTTTCTAGCGAAGGGGACGCTGACCAGCAAGGAATGTGGTTTGATGTGTAAACAGAATGTTTATTGGGGAAGATCAGAGTTGGCCAGGCTTGTGTTTCAGTCCCTGGCATGGGAGCTGTTTGTACCGGTGCATAGGATTAACCAGGCAATGCTAAAATATTTACACAAAAGTCCCTGCATCGTCTCGGGTGACCGGTTGCCCTGCTCTGTGGTGTCATGTTGTATCTTGGGCAAACTGCTTGAGAAGCAGGCAGTGAGGCAGAACCCTCTGCTGTGCTTTTTCTCTGTGTTTCTTCAACACGTAAGTATGTGCTGTTAGCAACCGTGCATCAGAAACTTCTGATCTGTGTGCCTGTTAGTAATTTATTTTTCCAGTTCTATTCTCTTGCTTTCTGACTTGCAGTGTGAAATAAAGCAAGCCAGCACTGAGCATTGGCTTTTCAAGTCCTTCCATCAGCTGCTGGATCTGTTACTGCAGGCGCTTTCCTTGCTCTCTTGTCAGTAATTCTCTTCAGTCTGTAAACAGCGTAGGGTGGCACAGTTACAGTCCAAACAAAAGTTTTCTCCTAGTCTGCTGTACATTGCTAAAAAGCTGTACCTTGAAAACTGTTGAGTTCTTGCATGCATTTCATATGCTGGTACTTAAACTGATCTGGTAAGTTCATGGGTTCCTTTAGGAGTGTTTCCCTCTGACCTAAAGTGTCTGACAAGGGGCAGAAGGCTGTTTAGCAAGCACACTTTATTTCAGCTTCTCTCATTCAATCACATCTATTTCCATGAAGTCAACATTATGAAAGAAGCGTTCCTTCATCTTTCCAATGATTTGTTCTGCAGTTTCATAATTCTTGTTGCAGTATTTTAGGTTTGCTTGTCACTGCATGTTGCAGTGATGATTTACTGCCCCTTTGCAGCTGTGAGGAATAAAAATCTGTGTTTTAAGATGAGAAGTGATGAGTCTCCTGCTTGCAAAGATTTTCACTTCTTTCAAATTTGCTGTTAATTAGTCCTGATAACAGAGAAGTAAAACTGAATGCTTTACAAAGCAGGACAAAGATTTCCTTTCTACATGGAAATGGAACAGAAGGTTTTTGTCTGAAGTATAGTAGGTACAGCTTTTTTGGATTTATTTTGGTGTTAGAAAGGAAATGGCATTTCATGCTGGTGTGCTGGCTTTCACTCTTCTATGTTTTTTGTGCGTGTCTCAAAAGTAAACCTTTTGAGGCATGGGTGGAACTTATCTTGTCCCTATACTGCTAAGCACAGTGGGATCTTAAGCCCATTGTGGCTTTGAGTAGTAGTGACTTTTAAGTGATTCCAATTCCAGTGTCAGAAAGGTGTCCAGACTGTTAGTATGCGATTGTTCTCCTGCAGTAGCCGCATTTCATGTATCTCAGTGGAGGAAGATAGTGTTTTAATGCAAGTTAGTTCTTTGGGTATATTTTGATACAAAATGTGGCTTCTAGGTCAGTGTTTGCCTACTGAAGCCATTGGCGTGGATATGGCTTTAGTGCTTTTGCGCTTGTTTGCACACTAACGATCATTTAAGAGCTTTTTTATTTCTGAAACACCTGTCTGAAAGTGCTCCAGTTTTGGAAATAAACGTTATTTCAACTTTCTTTCGAGCTTTAGCCTTCTGAAAACGTTTAGCTGGAAATTTCTTAGTGTACGTTATATGTAAGTCATAGGAGCAGTGGGAGATTCCACTCAGAATTAGCAGCATGGTCAGTTGCCCATCGTGTACACTAACCATACACAGCCATGGCTTCTAATGGCTGCTTTATTAGTATATGTGTCAGTTTTGTTGCTTTGACTTTTCTAAGCTGCTGATTCTCTTGAGGTCTCGCCTTTGTTATTGAGGTGCACGTTGTATTTTAGCCATGAACTAACTCTGTTTTCATTGTCCTTCTTCTTTCCCGCTGCTGCTGCTTTTGTGCACTTGCTTCTTCCTGGCCTGGATCTTTTTGTTTGCTGTTCTTCGTTCTTCAATTGTATGTGTACACAGCATCATGGTGATAACAGAGACTCTCATGGACCATCAAGTAAGTGAACACACCTTTACTATGGTATTTTGGACATATGTGCATAATAGGTAGTCTCTTTCTTTGTAAGTGAGCCCCTAGGCTAAATATTTGATTTGCTTCTGTCTTCAAATCCAGAAGCTGAGATACAGTGGAAAATATACTGTTTTGAAAAAAAATCCTTCAGAAGCTACTGTAGTGTGGATAATAAAGGCAAGGAAATAGTGGTTCAAAAATAAATTCATTTTTGCAGTTTTATGTTTATGGTGCTGTATGGTTTGTTTAATTTCGCTAAGTTATTTCAGTAAGTCATCAGAAATCAACTGGTGCATGAACTGTAATTCTCAAAGATTGACTCTGCTGTTTCAATAGAGAAAACTTCTGTGTGTTCATGAGCATGCAGTCAAGGATCGACCAGTGCCACTGCTTCACGCACATGATTGGCAGAGTAATTTTGCCTGGGATTTAGAGTCTATGTATGTGAGGGAGGGACAGGTGCAGGTATGAACTTTGTCCTTTGGAAAAAATCTGTGCAGAAGCTATGATTTTAATCAGTTTTTGTGGGCGGTCCATGTACCCCATACAGGTAGGGGTTTTCCCTTTATGAAGAACACGTTTTGATGAGGCACATTTTTAATATGAAAATTATATTTAATCATTGAAATATTTATCTTTTTGACAATGGAAAGAGTTCTTTTGGCATCCGGCTGTTCATTTTTCAGATTGATACATGTTGCTACTTCCTGTGATATTAGATGTACAAAATAAAACTCTGTCTTGCAGATTAATGTACAGGCTGCTGCTGGCCTCTTGTCTGAATTTACGACATATTGTTAATGGCATCCACAGCTTCTGTGTCTTGTGAGCTGTAGATAGCAGGTACAGTCTCCCAGACTTTGATTGCAAAAAACCTCACAGTCTAATATAAAAATGGGCAACTTTCTCTAAGTGTATCTGCTTGAGCGAGGAGATAGAACAGATGAGCTCCAGAGATCCCTTCCAACCTTGACTACTCTGTGATTCTTTGAAAAAAATATGAGACAGCTGTGCTATATAAATGTTTGATCTGAAAAGCAGGCATTTACTAGAGTGTACTCATGTACATGTATGGAGTTCACAAAGCCTCTTTATCCCACATTTGGAAGTTATTTTCTGATATTTTTTTCTCAGTGAACGAAGTAGCCTTGCTAGATGCTAGAAAATTCCTGAACAGAGTATTTAAAATCTTACTGCTAAAATAATTATCTAAGTAATACTTTTAATTTACCAATTTACAATCTTCCGGATTTTCTGTAAGTGGAGCTACTGTTGCTACTCAGTAAAAACTAATGCAGAACTGAATTTGTATAAACCTTTTCCTATATCTCACGTCCTTGTATTGTTTTTAAGTGTGTAGGCACTTTGATATGATGTGCTCATTATGGAACAGAAGAATTGGCAATCTACCACTTCAGTTATTTTTTTTCATAACTTTATCTGATGAACTAAATTGGCTGTAAAGACCTCAATTTGTATTTCTTCTGATACATAAATCTTACTGACAATCTGTAATTAGTAATTTGATTGCTAGTAGTGAGAAATAGAATGAAGTTTGAATTATCATCCCTAACAGTTCTGTTGGTATTCAAATGTGCCCTCCAAAGATTCACAAAGAGACTTTGATGTTTACTACTTGATGTTTCTTTTCTAAAATAGCATTCTGCTTATCTTCAGGGAGATAGATTAGATGAGTTTAAACCCGTTCAGGTTAAGGATCGGATGAACTAAGATCTTCTCTCTTTTGAATGAGTGCTCTGAAGCCTGAGCTGAAGTCTAAAAATACATAACCACTTCAAGGCCATTGAGTGGAAGAAGTGGTTGGCAATGCTATTGTAGTGCATGCTGAGTATGTATCTACTAGATCTGTTTCTCAAGTTGCAAAGATGACATGAAACCTAAGAATGAAGTGATATGTTCCCTGGGATCATTAGAAAAATCAGATTTTGAATGTCCTTGCCATAAAGACCTGATTAAGAAGCTAAAGCCGTACTCTCTAGAAAGTTTGAGTGCTTTGAAGATTAGTCAGCATTTGAGTGTGGGTTTTGAGACTTACAGCTGTCATTAGTTTGCCAAGATTTTACTGCAGATACACGTGGACACCCAAGTTTAAAACTAAAAGCTTCAGTTTGGTATTTTGGGCAAATTAGAAATAACACGTTTGACTAGGAACATCATTCACTTTCACAAGTGAGCAAGACACTGGAGTAAATGACCATTGCTCTTTTTCTGAGAGATAAACCTACTTTATTTTGTGAATTTACTGAAATTCCAGGATAAAATCATTTTTTGGAGGAGCATGAGTTTAAATGGGGAAAATGAAGCTTGCTATGGGTGTCGCTGAGTTAATATCATGGAATTTAGTTTGTGCTTTTTTGGAACTTTACTGCAGAGCAGATATCATCTGAAAAATCATTGCATCTTGATAGTTAAAAAACCAACCGAACAAATCTGTGTAAAAACCTTTGTAAAAAGTTAAAAAGGGACACATTTGAACCCTGAACTAGGAAAATGAGCTTTTTGCTTCCTTTTCTATTTGCTGACTTTTCTTGAGCAGCAGTCGTGTTATAATTTATCTGGAGAAGAGCTCTAGATGGTTTATCTTAGATGGATATCTTAGCATCCTTACATTCATCTTAATGCCTTGTGGTTTTTTTAGGCTTTGCTCGAGAAGCACATTTGAGCTACTATAATAATAGCAGTAACAAAGCTAAGGAGACAGCCTCTATACCTGCAGGTTCTATCTAGAAAATTGAACTTATTTTGACTACATATTCTTCTGAACTTTTAAAACTATTTAGAGGAAAGCTGGGTAACTCTTTAAAGTGAGCAGCATTGTAAGTTAGAATCTTTTAGGCAGAGTGTTGCTTAGCAAGCATCTTCTGTTTTTCTTTTTATCTCCTTTTGCCCATACATCTAGTTCCAAAGGAGAGATGTTACTGAGTCAGCCATTCTTCCCCATCAAAAAACTTACAGTTCTGTTATGTGCAGCTTAAGGATAAGTATGAACAGCATAAACAGGATGGCTGTCTAACTATGAATAGCTAGAAGAGATCAAACAAGTGCTTTTCCAACTGATAAGGTTCAAGGAGAGAAACTGTTCCACTTTGAACCTTTCTCTTGATATATTCTCTACATGATCTTTATTAATAAGATGCATTTCTTTGATGTTTATGTATATATTCATTCATCTTAGCTTTCTAGGGTGCTCCTATAGCTTGACCTAGCAAGTTGTTTCCCTGGTCAACTCTCTTGTGACTAGTTAAACCAAGTATAAAAAGTAGCAAAGAAATCCTAATTTCAGAACTTAAGTAACAGCTCAGTGCTGTGTCTGTATTCAGTAGTAGCCTGCAGCTTTCATACATCTACTGTTTTTTGTTTCCATCTTCTGACTCATATCTTAGACCAGTCTTTCTGGCTCCTTTCCGTCATCCCCTCCCAAGCAAATCTCTAGTTTGAAATCTTCATTTTATAGAAAGAAGTATTTCACAAGACAGCATTCAATCCCTGTTTCATGAGAAGCATTGAAGTTGATATAAATCTACGCACAAGCTCACAAGATTGAGCATCCATTTTGTATTTCAGCAGTGGTAACAAACAGCGATGAATCGCAGCTTTTAACTCCAGGAAAAATGAGCCAGCGCCAGGGGAAAGAAGCTTATTTTACTCCAACCAAAGAGTTACTCCAGCCATCTCTCAGCCCAGCAACTGCTCACAGCCATGGTAAGACAAAGCTTTTTCTTTTTTAACAGATTTTGAAGATCCTAAACGCTGACATTACCTATTTCAAATATTAATTCAAAAACACTGCCCTCCACAGTAAAGAAATAAGGAAGAAAGTGTATTAAAGTATTGCAGGTAATTTCTTTTGTCCTTACATGTTAATCTGAAACAGAAAAAAATTACCACATGGTGCAGTACTTTAATGAAGTGCGCTGTGACCTGCGAGAGAACAGCCCACATGATGGAAAATCATTATCTGTGTATAACCCTGTAATTGATGGTCACATTAATATCTCTGGTATGCAGAAGTGTTACAGTACATCGCCTAAGCCTGGAGCCCTTGTTCATTAATTGCTTCTCTAAGATCCTTCTCCATTTGAAAGGTAAAAGTATCAGCTCTGCCTGCCTGTTTTCAGCCCATTCTCTGCTTTGCTAAACCTGTTAAAAACAAACTCTCAGTAAATCTGTGTGAACTGATTGGATCCACAGTGAAACATACCATTAGACCTGATGTGCTGATAGGTTGTTTAAAAGCAAAAATAAAAAACAGCTGCAGTTGCTCTCCTTGTACTTATTTGAATTTGAAACTGTTTGTCTTACTGGCTAGAATATAATTATAAATGTTTGTGGTGGTGTATACAATCTATTTTTTTTTAATTGATACTCCTTTTTGATCTTGTCAGCTGTGTTAATCAGCTGTGATTACTCCAGTTATCAACATGAGTAGTGTTTCTGAGTCGACTTTGTGCAAGCCTCCCAACTCCTCTAATGTGATTTGTCCAAGTAATGATGTTAGTCATAGTAATAAAGCCTGATTCTGAGACATCTTTGAATCGCTTTGCTGTTTTCCCATTCCATGTCATTGACATAACAGGGGAAGTACTTTTACATCACATATAGTTCTTACTATGTTGAGTCTAGTAGTCTTTCATTGTATTTTAAGAATTACAGCAGTATTTTCAGTGATACGCATAGCTAGCTCTGATATATTTTCTAAAAGCTGCTCTTATCTCACTGGAGCAGTGCTTGATGTTTTCTGGCTTACACCTTGCTTAGTCTGGAAACATTTTCTGTAGCATATGTATATGTAACTTCTTTGTAACATTTACTGTTCAAATAAACGTTGTGCTATTCTGTGTTCTGTGTCAGATCTCTTATTTGAAAAGCGATGCAGTTATTTTAAGTTTATTTAAATATTATGGTAAGTGCTTTCTTTTACTGTATAATACACCCATGGCACTGTGTGATGAGGACATGCAGAAATATAGGAAATGTTTAGATACAGTTTTTACAGGCATTTCTTACAAACTAAATGGAGACATGTCTGGTCAGTTGTACCTGAATGCACCCTTAGGAGAGGA
This sequence comes from Tympanuchus pallidicinctus, assembly GCF_026119805.1. Classification (NCBI taxonomy): domain Eukaryota; kingdom Metazoa; phylum Chordata; class Aves; order Galliformes; family Phasianidae; genus Tympanuchus; species Tympanuchus pallidicinctus. The sequence goes on from NW_026294802.1 coordinate 26,143,214, forward strand.
TAATCTAAACAAACGGTCTGAAAAGCTGACTAGGCACAGCACAAAAGAGAATCAGAAAATGTGTGATCTGGTTGAATATATGTAAAGGAAAGCTATGGCATGAGTATTTTGGCTTCTGCTGCTGGATGGTTTATCCACCATTACCTAAATTATCATTCCTACTGCCTGAATAAAGTCATTTTCATGGCAAATCCAATTTTTTTATAAAACTTGTGGCTAAAAATGAATGAGTTGAAGCAGCTAGTAGACATGCTGGTGTTGGTGGGCAAAGAGGAACAGGTTGACGAACACGATGCGTGTCAAATTCTTTGGCCACCCAGCAACGGTCCAGGGAGAGGGGAAACCTGGTGCTTGTCCTTGGCAACCTACTGGAACTAACTTGATTTGTGTCTTCTGTTCATGTCTTAAGATCCTAATGGTAATGACTACAAGTGTAATTAAAATAAACAAGAAGTTGTATCTTGATATAAGGGAGCAGAAGTAAAGATTTTAAATGTTCAGTTATTTTTAGTCATTGGCTTCCTATTTGGAACAAAGAGTGAGCAATATCACATACCATTGTGAAGTTTTAAGTGGTGTATATTTCATAATTTCTAGTCTCTCCTGTATAAATTTCTATACTCTCCTGTATAAAAACTGGGTCTTAACTTACATGAATGTTGTTCTTGATTTCAGAAAGTTTCTTTTTTCCTACACTTGGCTTCTTAGTGTGAAATACTTTGTCCTTCCTCATTCCTTTCCAGTGCAGATCTGTTTTGCTAAGCTGATCGTGGGAGTTATGCCTGCATGATCTCAGCAGTTTAAACTTCAGAAACTTCTGAGATTCAGTGCTGAAAGTTTGTCAGCTCTATATAGCCTTGGTCCTAAGGTTGACTTGTAATTTTAATTAATATGGATTCAATTTCTTTCTGCCATGCCCATCTTGCTATCTAGAGTGTCAGAATAAGCCAGTATTGATTGGCTGCAATTATATTTTGTTCTGGAAGTATTGCACCTCCAAATGTTGTGGCATTAAGTTGCATAGTACACAAAAGCCAAGTGCTATCCAGTATAAAAACTGAGACACTCATGTACTGAGGTTCAAGTGACATGAAAACAAATATAGAAACTAGCCTGTTGCCTCTATAGCATGCAAGAGATGGTTTAATTCTGGAAAGCCAGCAATACAGCCTTTTGTGGGAGCTCTAAGCTCAGTTGCACAGATGAAGATATTCTGATTAGAGACATTCTCAGCATTGTGACTCAGGAACCACTTGTGAGATTGGGCTTCACCAGCTCCATGTAAAGTTGATCTTGAAGACGTTTACTGATTTCCACCCTCCCCACCCCCCACTTTTTGTTATATGTGTTTAAATAGCCATTTCTAGATTCCTTCATTCAGCAGCTTGCTCAGTAAGGCTACATTGCTTCTGAAGTCAAGGTGGGAAGTGATCAAAGAGAGAAAAGGATTTGGTAATTATATGCACGACAAATTTTTTAAAGCAGATCTTTTTTCCTTATAGGATCTTTAACAGTGACTTTGGAAGTCTGTGTTTGTACTCGTCCTTTCCTAATACTGCCACATTGGCCCTGTCTGTGACTTGTCAGTGCTGTATATGGAAACTTTGGGATTTTTGCTTCCTTTTTTTTTACCAAACTATCAGTGCAATAGGAAGGAATCTTTGACAAAACTATGCTATCACAGTTAAAAAGGAGCATCAGAAATACTGAGTCTGGGACTGCATTTTCAAAAACTGTAAATCAGAAATGCGCTCGCTGATGTAAGCTGTTTATGTTGTTACACAAATTATCCCTGCTAAATTGGATTCTTGTAAATCTTGTTAACTCAGACTGACATCAGCATGCCCCTTTATTTCTGTTTGATAAAGGGGACTAGATAGAAATACAGATCTTTTAAAATACATGAAAAAATCAGAAGCTTCCTCAGGAAGGGGACACCTTCCAACCTGTAAATATGCAGTTAAAACATTTCAGACTTCTTTTGAAAATAAAATACATACAACTTAACCGATAAGTTGTTCTTGTGATAAAGAGAGAAATTTAATTAAGGTAGCAACATTAAGCATTCCATAAGGTGTTTGAAAATGTCAGACTTTTTTTAAGGAATGTGTATTGTCTCTCTATGGCTTTATTTAGTGAGAGCTGTGCTGTTGTTTTTTGTGTACCACTGAGTGTATGTTACAAAGCATATATGGTGAAAAGAAATGGTTTTTTTTGGTTTTGATCATGCTGATTGCATTCGTGTATGTTTATTTACTCAGGAAGTAATCTCCTGTGTTTAACTTTTAAGAATGTGAGGAAGTGAAAATCCACAGAGGAATGCAAAATTCACTTCTCCCATTTTTGGGAAAATTTACCGTTCTGGATTTTAGAGAATTTGAACTCTTGCAGGTTGAACAACTTGGAACAACTTGCAGGTTGCATTAATGGGAGCATCATCCCAACCTGAACAATAGCAAATACCAGTGTTTGTGTTGACAGTATTCTAACTTATACTTTAAGGCTGTCAACTCAACAGATGATGCATTAGGATTTTGGAGCTCTGATTTCTTTATTTCCTGTGGTGAGCAGTGACCTGTGCAGACAGCTTTCCTGGCTCAATTTAATCGCATCAACACTCAGTATTTCTGGAGGAGGCATTTATAGGAGGCATCAATGAGTGAAAATGTGAGTAGTATCTAGATTGAGGAGGAGATATTTTACAATAATGTAAATCTTTGTTCTCGATAAACAGCTTCCTGCTCTTTGTTTGAAGTCTGCTGCCTGCCACATTATTTCCTGGAGCATGTAGTTTACAAAGAAGTTGTTTCAGTTTGTTGATTAGGAGTGAGGGGAGAAAGAGAGAGATAGCACTTTGTGTTGGATTTTAAGGGCTTGGTTGTTTTAATGTGTTAAACTGACGTACAGTAGGACTAAGTGAATGCTTGTCACATAAGGATAAGCCCTGGACGAAGGTGTCCAGAAGGAGCTTGAACTGAGCTAAGAAGCAGGATCCGCTCTTCCTTTCTAGTAGAGTAGTAGTAGCTGTTAATTCATTTTGCACAAGGATGAATGTGTATTGTGTGTAACTGAGAAACAGAGTGGCTTAGGTGCAGGGAGATGGGTTGATGGTGGAAACAGAACGTTTGGGTTGTGAGTAATGATGATGATCTTAATGAATAAAAAGGAGAAGTTGATGCTCCTTTTGCAGGAGAGTAAGAACATTTTTGGCTGCGCAGAGCTTGTGCTAAAATGCTGCTTGCTCTCTAGTAAATGTCTAAAGGACGTGGTAGGATTTTAATCTGTAGGAAGCTTTGGAGAAAAATTGGGAGAGAAAATACAAATTTCACTCTATTTTATATGAGAGAGAAGATGGTGAGTGAAAAATTAAATGTTTTCAAGCACTAGTTGCTGAACAATGCTTGCTAACTCCTGGAGGGATGAGATGCCTTTGCAGCTATACTGACCAAGAGAATGTAAGACTTACACAAATTGCTGTCTACCTGAGCAGCTGACAAGTTAAAGGTGGTTCACTGTAAATCCATACAACTTGCAGCTTTTAAAACCATTTGTTTTCAGGTGGGTTGGCTCAGCTGACAGCTTGATTACATGGCAAGAAATACATGGCACTCCAGACTTGGGATCCCATGGAGGTTACTGTTGTGACCCACCGGCAGGTAGCATCAGGAGGCTCTTGAAATGTAGCATGTGAGTTACTGTGATTCAATGGAAGGAAAGGTTCAGTCCTGTGTTATCTGACTTGAGCCTTTTTAGCTCACTAGCAGCTATTTCTGAGATGGATGCTTTGTTTTGGACCTTTGGGCAGGTTGGTGAGAGCTTGTTCATGGGCGTGCTCAGAGTTGAAGCAGCAGCAAAGGCAGTCTGTGCTGGAGTTGGAGAGAAAAATCCTCTGTGCCCGTATCTCCAGGCATATCAGAATACAGGGATTGGGCTGGATAACCTCCAGAGGTCCCCTTCCAACCTCTGCCATTCCAGGACTCTAAATTCTGATCTCTGATTGAATGACAGCTTCTAGTTTTCTTTCAGCTAGCGCTTTCAAAGTGTTAATACTGCTTTGTGAATATGATGCTTGCAGATGATGGATCTTCCCCATCTGCCTGGTTCCAAATCAAATTGCTTTCTGGCAGTGGGGTTATATGGAATGGTTGATAATGATTTCTGGTTTTCTTCTAATGTTTCCTTTGATTTTTCTGCTGTATATCCAGACAGACTTAATCATGCAAATAACTTCATGCAGTCTCCTGTTTCACCCTACTGTATCTATCCTTTGAACAGAGAAACTGAAGAATGACTAAATAATTGATTATAGTATGAGCAACTTATTATCAAGCATGTCATGTGAGGTTTTTTGTTTGTTTTTAAACTTAGTTCATCCTCACTTAAAACTGACTCAGCACTAACAAGGAAACTGCTAGAGGTTTGGTGAGACTCGTTTTGTTGTTTTTAATTTGTTTTAGCAATTCCATGTTAACAGCAAATGGTACTTCTGATGCCAAGCACCTTCTCTTTCGTATAAGTATAGCTAACATCTTAGAAATGTGTTCTGTAGTCACGTGATTATTTCTGCCTAAAATCTTTTAACCCTTAGTACTTTGTCTTGGTTTCTCTTGCTGCAGTTTGTCTTACTTTGTCCTTTGATGCTGAAGAAGTGTTTTGTAATCTGGAATGTATAGAAACCACGTGGACTGGTGGTTCTTCAGGTAGTTCTGGATTCGTATCTGTATATTGCTGCAGGCAGGCACAGGTAACTGGCCTCAGTGACACGAGTGGTCATTTTTCAGCTTTGTGCATGGCATCACGCAGGTGAAGCCTCTGCAAAATTGTGCCTCTTACTTGGAGTAGCTTCACTGATACTTTTGTCAAAGAGGATGTTAATATGGCTCTGTTCACAGTAAAGAGGGGGAAGGAGTTTGACCCGATGTAATTTGTTTTCAGTTTGTGTTGCCAAACTGAAGGTGAATATGTTTGTGTGTGATTAGTCTTCTGAATGTATTATCTTGATGTCCTCCTTTCTTGCTGTAATGCACGCTCTGGCACATTCCTCTGCAAGTCATTGTGTATTTAATAAAACTTGCCATTTCTGAAGTGCTGCTCCACCCAGCATTTGTGGCTTGGGTAAATTATGTGTGCTCCTTTCTCTGTGACATAGCTTTGTGAAAGAATAGTGCTGGGTTTGAAGGGCACAGTAGGGCTTATTACTACGAAACTTCTCAGACGAGTTCTTTTTCTCCATGTAAATCTCAGGAAAGCTGGTGTACTTGAACCTGAACTGTGACCTTGAATTTTGTAAGTGCTGAGATGAAAAGTGCTGAAACCTGAGCAGCGAGTGAGCAAGGCTATTTGCTTTGAGTGGGAGGAGCTGAACAGGAGCCTTAGCAAGCGATGAGGTGGAGGCAAGTGCAGTTGCCAGCAAGGCGCTGGGAGTCTTGGTGTTATTTCATAAACCATTCTTAGGCACGCCTCTGGAATTACTCCTCAGCTAGACTGCACTTGACCTGGAAACAGTAGAGAACAAAAGAAGATTTAGTGAAAGAAATTTGCCACTGAAAACTGCCATCACAACGTGTAGACTCATGGTTCAGATGTCATTTTTATTAGTCAGATATTGGTATCTGAAGGCAAGTACATCTTTACTTCTTTTTTTTCTTAAATAGAAGAAAAACACTTTTGCTTAAAATCCACGTGCAAAAATTGTATGTTGGATAAAAGTTATTTGTAGGTATGGTAGCCTAGCAGTTTGCTCTTACTATTTTCTGCATGCTGTACAGAATGTGCATATACTACATGTAGAAAATTATTTACAATGTTTTCATTTGCTGGACTGGGAGGAGAAGCCTGCTGGAAACATCACGTTGTTGAGCTGTCAGAGCAGATTATTGTCAGACTTGAAGAGTGAGCATAAAAAGCTTCCAGCTTCTCTGCTGTGCTATCAGTTTTCCTTTCTCTTTCTTCTCCCTTCAGCTTTTACAGAGTTTGGTTTTAAGATTTTTGGGCTTCACCTGCACAACTCTAAGACAAAATATTTTTTACTTTGCATCAGTAGATGTACTCAGAGTTGTGTTATTACAGCAGTATGAATTTGTTTAAAATCTTCATCACTTGAAGTTACTAACATCTGTGTAAAAAATAATTGTTTACAGTTCCTCAGTAGGATAATTTAGAATATGGTTTGATCTTTAGAATTCAGCTTTCGTGGTTGGCAATTCCTACCAATGCAACTCCAAGAAGTTTTTTTGTAAGTCTGTGTTTTATTTCAGCACTGAATATTTATTTTTTTAATAAATATTTTAAAACTATAACTGTGCTTTATCACAAGTGCTCATGTGTTGTTGGAACTGCATGCATTGCTTACTTGCTTTTTAGAGTTTGTGTGTTAAGATTTAAGGCAATATCATGAAAGAATGCCTTAAGCACAGGACAACGTTTTCAGCCAGCATTTACTAGTAAAGAAGCTCTGATTGAGTAGTTGATATGAGAAATGTATTCTGTCCTTGAAAATATGAACAGCGCATAAGTTTTCCTTCTCTGAAAAGATGTTCAATAGTTTATGATTAGGAATGGATTTTTTGTTTTGTTTGTTTTTCCCTTGAGATAGATCAGTGAAGTATTCCAGTCATGGACTTTCTCTTCTTTCTGCTGATGTAGCTATTACATGAAACAGAAAACAGAAGATGTTTTCTCCCTTTAAGTCTGCTTTTATGAAGTGCTTAGCTTTTGCACTGGCATGCACCTGAATACATTTAGACCAGAGTGTGGCTATTTTCCTGTTTACATAGATACTGATAGTTATCTACTGTCTGCCGTTGGTTTTGGCTGTAGTTCTATTTGGAAACTCTAAAACTTTCAAGCTTTGTATGTTAGTGCATTTTGTAAGTATACCATTTATTAAGGCGCTGTGCACTGAATATATCAAAAGAATACAAGACTTCCTGGGATGTTAGTTTAATGAATGATGCGAATTCTGTTCATATCAATAGATTGGCTCATTCTGTATTAATTTATGTTTAGGTTGGAAACAGGGAAAAAAAGGATTTTGTTTAATATATGGTGGCTTATGAAGTGCACCTTGCTGTTGCTGTATACAGAATGTGCAGATAAGAGTGCTTCCAAGCAACTTGAAACATCTTTGCAGGCTCTTTCAGGAATAAAATTTGTTGCAGAGAAAGAACAGAAACCTTTTTAATACTGCAGGCTGATTCCCAAGAATGATAATAAACTTTCATTTACAGTCACGCTGTAGAGAAGAATGCTCATTTTTAATCAAAAGTTATAGATTTCTTTGGGTCTAACAGCCTTTCGTTATGTGTCAGTTATCTGCTTCTGCTTTAAAATAATTGGCCATACATGTACAAGTATTAGAAGCCATAAGAAATCACAAACTGTTCCAGAGGTGGAATTTTTATAGCCAAAGCCTGATATGAAGTGTCCTACTGCTGCACGAGGAAGTGAGATATGAGGATGAATTGGCAAGAGGGAGATGACCTACTTTTTCCCCTCTCTATTGTAGTGGTGAGATGGTCATCTTTTGACAAAAGGCTCAGAGCCTGCTGCTCCTGTGCTGCTGTTGGATTAAAGGAAGAGGTGCTCAGTTGCAGCTTCCTTGGCTGGGAGGAAACTTCAGAGAGGAGAGATGCAGCTGTAACGTTATCACAATTGGAAGGCCAGCCAAAGATTTTAGTTTTCCTTCTAAATGGAGGAAAAGGTGTATGGAGAAAGGTTTTAAACTGTACTCTGATACAGCTTGGCAACACGAAACAGTGCCAAGGGACTGAGACAATGTGGCTGGAAATGAGGGATAAACCTTCAAGATTTCATTGTTTCCCCCTGGATATCCAGCCACTTCTCAGTAAAATGAACATAATGCCTAATTTCTCCGTTCACCGTGCCCATAAGTTTTTCACTTCCCATACAAAATAAGTGAAGGTTACATATCGTGTTTCGTTTTTCTTACATTGCTTGAAATATATTGGAACATTTTTCTGGTAAGAGGCATGAGGAAATTCTAGCAGTTCATAGCATCCTGGAAGCTGCTGTGCTTCATAATCAAAAAGTTAGTTTTCAGAGATTTCTGTATGTATTTTAGTATATTCATAGGTACAAATACACAAACATTCTGCACAATTTAAACCTGTCATGGAATTAAAGAATGTTTCTGTCTACTGTATTATCTTTAAGCCAGTGCAAACAGAAATTGCTTATCTGCAAATACTGCATTTCTTTACACAAACAGCTGAATTACACAGGATTATTTAAGAATTAGTGAAATTCACATTACTGATTTGATTTAGGGTATGCGTTTCACTTTGTGAGAAGAGAAGACCTCCTGTACCAAGTAAGGGAGCACACGAGACTTTATTTCAAGGCTATTTTTAGCATTTTATTTTTCTCCTTTCCAGCTAAGAAAGCAGGTTTCAAAATGTAGTTTGTCAGAAGTATGGTGTGAGTTTGTCAGATCCAGGTGATGGAAGAATGGAATTAGTGGAAGCATGTGGAGCAGGGCAGAGAAACAGCCAGTGAAAAGTGGGGTGCATGAAGGAGATTAGGGAGAGCTTATCTAGCTTCATTCTGCTACCAGCAGTGAACAGTTTGGATCATCTGATTCGTAGTCATGAAGCATAATTTACTGGAATTATTTTTGTATTTAAAATTTAGGATGATTAGTGTAAGTGTTGTATTCATTGCACAGAATACTTGGGCCAATGAAAATAATCGTGGAACTTATTCTGTGCAGCTCTTCCAGGAGTCAGACATTGCATAAATAAATGTGGCAGTGTGTTAGAGAAGAATATGCTATCACCTCACCTTTTAAATAAAAGTAAGAGATGAAGATGTAGAAGCCATAATAATCAGCTGATGAAAATTAGCTAGGTAAGTGCCTGAACAGGGGAGTTCAGCATGGCTGCATAAAGCAAACATTGGCTTCCTTGTTAGGTTCCCACTGTGTACTGAAATGTCAAATAGGGAAGCCACATTAGCTCCTAAATGCAATTTAAGTTTGGGACTTGGAAGACAAACATGAAGAAGATTTGATTTAATGAACCCTTAAAACCTAAATAGTGGTTGTTTTAGTGCTCTTAGAAAGCAGAGATGAATAGGACCAAAGCTGAGATGTAAAAAAAATGTATATGTGGAGAAGAAAAGCTGAAATGCAGCTGTTCACCTTTAAATGTGGAGAAGAAAAGCTGAAACGCAGCTGTTCACCTTTAAATGTTCTAATGGATTTGACCAGAACAGTATAATATTGCTTGGCTTGCTGCTGATTTGGCAGCCTCTGTCTCTTCACTGCATTTTTCATGTATGCCCTTCGTTTGTTTTTTTCCTTTTGTATCTTACTCATCAGAATATGAGGTAGAAGGCTGTTACTGCAACACTCTTGTTCCAGCCAGCTAATGCTAACCAGCTTTCACAGAGAACATAATCCTTGTACAAACATCTTAACTCATGAAGGAAGAGGGTGCACTGCGACGTAGGTTTTCCTCATGTGCTGGGATTTCATCTGTGTTTTCTTCAAGAGCTGATGGCCGAAAACTTGTCCGGAATGCTTCCTTTGGAGGATATAATGAACTCTCACCTGCTTCACCAGGTTTGTTGTTCTTAAAATGTACAGAAGATAATATAATTTCCAATTCAGATTTTTCATCTTGAATGAAAGTAGTCTACTGAGATATTGGTAGAAATCGTTAACAGAAATCAGAAAGAATATTGTTTGCTTGCATTGAATTGACAGCTCTTTGTAGTAGCAAGAGCTGTTGTACATAGGCAAGCAAGGTAATTTATCCTACAGCAGATAACTGTTTAAAAGTAGTTTGTTTACTTGATACATCATGGAGTATTTTGGTTTGGTTGGTTGTACTGTAATTTATAAATCCCTTTCTTGTAGTATACGTAGTGACAAGATAGAGTGAGTTAAGTCTAAAACATAGCCTCACTGAAGGCTGTACTGCAAGACTTCTTTTAAGAAATTTAGCATCCGAAAGGGCTTGAATCTCTTTTTCCTTAGATTTGTTGTCTCCTAAAATCAGTAATGGGATACTGAAGTGAATTTCTAGAGGTTCGTTGTCTATCATGTGTCCTGCTGATGTAGGTACTTGAATTTCAGTAGTTTACTTCGTGAAACTTTGATCCTTGGAAATGCAAGGTCACCTATTTCTGAATAGCAGTGCTGCGAAAATTGCACATTCTTACTGGAATTATTCTGCACGTGTGATTTGTCTTGAGCCTGTGCAAATGCACAGTTTGTGGGGCTGGAATGTTGGGAGAAAAAAAAGCACTTTTCTCTTCTTACTGTGTACCTTCTAAAGAATAACTCACTCGTTAAGCTCTGCCTCTGAAGCAATGAAAAAGAGTCAGGGTGCAGTGCATGCGGGAGGCTGTGGGCTGCTGATTTCTCAGCTCTCCGCACCACTGGCTCACAATGGCTTGCAGAATTGCTGGAGCGGCATGCTCAGCTGCTGGCAGCTGGGTGCTTCCTCACAACACCATGTTCTGGTAGCCCTCCTGGTAGCCCTCCTGTTTTACCATAGAAGATGTCCTTTCCGTCTGCATCAGGAAGTGGCCAGTCTTCTACCAGGAGCCTTGTTAAAGCTGCTCAGGAAATGAAGATGTCAAACCTGGAAAGCGTGGAGTTGGCAGATAGGCAGAACCTCCCTATCTTCAAAATGAATTAGATAAAATGGAATAGTATTCTTACAAGTGTTTGTCAATAAGCTGCTGAAAATCACTCAGTCAGAAACGCTGTTGTCTCTGATGTTTGAATCTGAAACGACTCTTGCCTTTTTTTCTGCCTTGTTTCTGCCTTGTTTGTTAAATAATGCTGGTACTTGTCTCCCACAGATTGTAATTCACTTCGTCCTTTAGAAGCATATCCATTTTCAGCTCAGTAACTTTTTTTCAGAACTGTACATTCATGCCAGTAATCAAATCAGTCTGTTCCTTGCTTTTCGTTTGCAAGTCGCAAACGAAATATTACTTGGCTTGCTGTTCATCATCTTTTTATGCATTCTGTTACTTCTTTTCGCTTGTTCTTTGGGCTGTTGGGAACAAAAATAAGCAACAAACAAACAACCCTTCAGTCAGTAGTTATTTTTTCTTAGGTTTTTAATAAAATAGTATTAAAAAGTAACTTTTATTTTTTTTCTTTCTCACTAAAGTATCCTAATTGTAGATGATAATTGTTGAGAGACACAATACCAGTACTTGAAATGCAGAAGATGTTGCATGGTTGTTCTGCTTTTTCTTTCTTTTGATTGAGGGACAGACTGTAGGTATGACTTCAAACAACCAATACATGCTGTGCTTCAAAACTGAAGTATCTTAAACAAACTCGTTGGTTTTAATTGTACCCTACTAAAGGCTTCATATTAAAGATTCTTGAACACTAATCTCCTATCATTCCTACTCATTTTTTGTCAAGGGTGATATTTTGGAAGATTTTTTTTTCTTTTAGTGTTGACAGTGTGCTGTAGCTCCATCTCTGAAGAGTTACCGAATCATAGAATGGTTCAGATAAGCAAGAACCTTAAAGATCACCTAGTTCCAGCCTCCCTGCCAATTACTGATCAGTTTTGTTGTGAGGACAGCTTACATGTATGAAGTTCTGGTTGTTCAAACTGTGTGCAGTTGTCAGCCTCCTCTCAGGTCTTTCTGAAAGTTCAATGTGAGTTTTCATCTGGACTTGCCATGTGCCCTCAATGGGAATGTAGTCCTGCAAAGTTTCCCTTGGAGTCTAAGATCAGATCATGAACTGTAGCTTGCTTGGTTTTGGATCAACTTCCAGAGTACGGGGCTGTGATGTTAACAAAACAAAGCTTGCAGTGGGAGAAATTTGTTAAGATGGTGTTGCTCTGGATACAGTTTCTACTATTGAAAACTGCTTTAGAGGCTACAGCAGAGAAACTTAAGATTAAAAGAAATATAACTGCAAGTGCCTTGAAGAATACTGGGTGCTCAGTCTGCAGCTCTGAAGGCTGATTCAGACTGCATTACCTGAAGATTGCTCTAATGGGTTTAAATAGAAATCCGTAGAGAAGCTTTAATTGCTATCAGGAGGGGGGGAGACTGCATCTTATTTCTGATTTTATGCATATAATTGTTTTGGTGGTGTTGACCAAATATTTCCATGGCAGAGTGTATATTGTCCTCAGTTAGGACTCATAGGTTGCTTTTGGTGATGTTTCAGTACAAATCTGACACTAATTAGTCTCATGCTAATGTCAGAAGAATCAGGACTTACTTGGGGCCTGAAACGCCTCTCCAGTCTGAGGCAGCTGGGCTTGTTCAGTCTGGAGAGGGGAAGGCTCTGGGGAGACCTTATTGCAGCCTTTCAGGACCTAAATTAAGAAAGGGCCTATGGGAAAGCTGGGCTGGGACATTTGCAAGGTCATGTGGGAACGGGACAAGAGGTAATTGTTTTTAAAACTAAAAGAGGGCAGGTTGGAATTAGGTATAGGAAAGGAATTCTTGGCTGTTAGGGTGGCACAGGCAGCCTGGAGAAACTGTGGATGTCCTGTCCCTGGAGGCATTCAAGGCCAAGTGGGATGGGGCCCTGGGCAGGCTGATCCACTGACTGGCAATGCTGCCCATGGCAAGGGCGTGGAACTGGATGGCCTTTAAGTTTCCTTCCAAGTCAAACCATTCCATGATGGTGACTGTACATGCGTTCCCTCATTCTTAGTGAAGATGCACTGAGGAAGGCTGTGTCTGGTTTAGCACCTGAATAATGCTCTATTTTTTTTAAGTCATTCATGTTGTCTTATGGCAGAAGGGCCTTCTGTCTAGTCGGTGTTGGCTCATTCCTTCCACTGAGAGGGGAGCAACAAGGATAGCACAGGATATGGATCCGACTGCTTGGCTTTTTGTCATAAACTAAGACAATGTACTGCAAAGTGACCTAGAGCCTGCAGTGCTGTGATTTCAGCAGCTGGATTCACTAGCAAGCCCTCCAGCCATCATTTTGCTGTTTATGTGACCAAGAGAGGGAGTGCAGTGACATATTGTAAAGCAGCAAACGTGCATCTCTCAGGCAGGAGGCTCTGGGAGCGAGAAGGTGCAATTAAGAGAGACAGCTTTGGTCTTTGTCTGACACTCTGACTAAAGAGCACTCCTTGCTTTATTAGTGCTTGGTGATACCAATGCAAAGCTTGTATATGAAAATAAAAATGTGCATGTTAGATAAGGATGTGCAAAGTCCTCAAAGTCCTTAAAGCTGCTGTACTGCAGAAAGAGAGCTGCTCTTCTGTAATCCCAACCCTGATGCAGCACTTCCTTGGTAATTCCCATCACTTTTGTGTCTGTGTTTGAACAGATAAACGAAACACGGAAAGTGATTAAAATATCCCTGCATTACCTTTTCAACAGAACTTAGTTCCTAACTGGTGATTGCTTTTGGCTGTGGGATGAGGAGAAGACATTGTTATTGTGATTGTAGTGCATGTTTGACTGTCTAAGACTGGTATCAAGTATAATAACTTCTCACTGAACTTAAGTCTGTCCTCTAAGACTTGAGGTCACCTTTGTTTTCTTCCAGCACTGTGGCTTCCAACTTCTGGATCCTGATGAATCTGTTTGTGGTGATTTTTTTATTATTATTTTTTTATTATTATTCTTTTTTTTGCCGCATTGCCTAGAACTACAAATCTTCTGCATGTCTAGGTGCTTGTTCTCTGAGGTCAGACAGCCTGCTGGATTATGCCTTTTTCTTTTTCTTTTTTTTTTTTTAACTGAACAAATCCCTCACAGATGTGTTAGGAGAATTTCATAAGGAAGGGTTTAATGAACTGTCTGCAGAAAGGCTTCTGTAAAGATGTGTGAAGTTTTATTTGGGTTGACACAAAATGAATTGTATTGCAGTGCATTTTTTCTTTTAATCTGATCTTCAGACGGAATCTCTACAAAAGGTAATAAAGTAAAAACAAGAATAAAAAAATAGGGCTACTGAAGCAAAGCAGGAATCTTGGATTCCTCGCAGAGCCTGAAGATTGTCCTAATGTCTCTAATAACTCAGAGCAACTTCCCAAGGCACGTATTTGTGATAGATGAATCAGTGCTGTGTTAAACTTCTGGGTTTAGTGTGAACTGTGGAAAGGTGAAGATACTATTTATAAAAAGAAAAAATAAAGTCCCACATTAAACAAAAAACACAGCTGCAGAGACTTGATGAAAGTTCTCTTAAACCTTACAAAGTACCCATTTCTGTGGCAGAACACTGGGCTGAATTGTAGCAGGGGCTCAAAGTAGCATCTGTCCGTCCGTCCCATCTGCCTTTTCTGTGTGGGTCTGGTGCCCTCTGGTGGGCCGGGCGGCAAGGCAGTGTCATAGAACCATAGAATCACCAAGGTCGGAAGAGACCTCCAAGATCATCCAGTCCAATCATATACCCACCACCAAAATTTGACCACTAAACCATGTCCCTCAGTATAGCATATAAACGTTTCCTGAACTCGCTTTTTGCCGTTGCTTTTTGCTGTTTTCTTTTTTCCTGATATTCACTTATGCCCTTATGTCTGGAGGGCATGTCAGCGGTGACGTTATAATAAAATAAGTGCATTGAGGTATTTGTTTTATTCCCATTTATAAGTGCCTATGCTAGAGCCAACTTCTTCAAAGAAGGCAAATCACTGAGATGTTGGCTCGCTTTGCTCTTTGGATACTGTGAAAGTGTGGGGTTCACATTATGCATCATTCACAGAAGATAAATATAGAATTTTGGTGACTTAAAATAAAGCCAAGTAGTTACATCTGTGCAGTGTGAAGTCCAGAGTATAAATTCAAGGCAGATGTGGACCATCTTTTCATGTACTTGTGACAGATTGACTGGCAATCTTAAGCCATGTTATCTATTTGATTTCAATTGTATGGATTTTAACCATTATTTCTGGCTAAAGAAATGAACAAGCCAATCCCAGCTTTCCTTAGTGTTCTGCTGTGTTCATGCCTGCATATGCAGACAGCAGAGGCTGAGGACATAAAAGGATGACAATTTGCTGATCATGTTTTCAGTTGGTTAGATCTCTGAATTGGGTGCAGCACCATCCAAATACAGTGGACTGTTCTCACTTCTTAGCAGGTATTAAATCAGACTGTGCTGTGATAACTGATTTTCAACTTACATGAAGAACTAATATATATGAGCTGTTTGAAAATCTGGTTTGTTTGCACTTTTCAATGGTAAATACTATTTGCAAGTTTATTTCAAAGGCTAGCTCGTGTTAAAGCTAGTGCATTCAAATAATATGCAACAATGCTGTCTTTTCTTTAAGGTTTTGACAAAGGGAAGGATGATGCCTCACAAAGCAAAGAGGATACAGCACATTCTATGTCCAAAAGCAAGGTAAGGAAAGCTGCCTCTGCCTGGCTTAAAAATGTCAGCATGCAAAGGAGTTGAGTGCCTGCTTTAACAAATGTATTAGACTTTCATTCAAATTCATAATCGTATTATACTGATGGTAGAACCCTTTTTGTCTCTGAGAAAAAGGTTCACTGAGATGCAGTGAAAAATGAGAACACACCAAATCGGGATACAGCAGTCACCAAAAATACAGCATATTGAGATGGCTGAAGTTTAAAGAGGAAGAAAACTTGAACTGCTTCAGCAATCAAAAAAAGACTGTTGTTGTGTAGTGATCCCATTTTTTCTTCTTTGCAGAGTTTTGTTTTGTTCTAATCAAGTTTATCTATAAGAACACTTTGCAATAGCATCAGCATTCAGAATAAAATGTTCTTTTCTGCTGGTCCTGACGTAGAATGAACCATTTGTGTAAAAAGTCATAGTAATGCAGAGAAAAATCTTCCTTATTTATTTATTCCTTTCTTAAATCCTTTTAAATCTGTGCATAACAGTTAGAGAAGCTTTACATTTTAAGACATCATATGGGCTGCTCCAATGCTACTTTCTTTAAAAATTGTATTATTGTAACTCTTGGAGTGCCTGGCTTGTCAAAGCTCTACATTTTCATCTAGTGGTCTATATATATTTAGAATGTGGAATTCCAGAAAAATATTTTTAATTGAGTGTCTTACAAAACAGATGTCTTTTTCTCATCAAAACTTTAAAGAACAGACAGATGCCATTTTGTGGAGGAGAAAGTTTTGTATGGTTTGGTTGCTGAATTGAGTATCTGTGTTAAATTGGTGTTCTTATGTAAGCAAGACCACTGGCTAGATTTCAGATCTTTAAATGATCCCATTACATGGCTGTGTGGGGAGGGCAGCGGCCAGGAGCGCAGTGCTACCACAAACGGACAGGGTGAGCAGAATGAGGCTGGTAGTGTAGGCCAGGCTCAGCTTACAGCACCAATCTGTGGGGACAAGGTAGATCCAAAGCCAAGCTGGGGGCTGAAATGGGTCGGCTGCTGGGTCTGTTAGCTGCACAGCTAGGCACAGCTTAAGCTGGTTTGGGCTGGGACCAGGGGCTGGGAAGCAAGCTCCTGTACGTCCATCTCCTGGGTGAGGTGGGGAAGAGGACTGCCTCCCACTGAGCTCCCACACAGCTCTCCTCTCAGCATTCTGATCCAAGATTCCCCGAGCTGCCCCAGACACAGGCAGCCTCAGCCAGAGGAGAGGGGGAGTGCCCTCCAGGCCTTCGTAGAAGTTTTTCTGCAGTTTTTCCTATGTCTGAGTCTTCAAGAGAAACATCTAACAGGTGCTGAACAAAATCAAGCTGATGTAAAGATTATGGTAACATCCCCTACTTAAATGGTGTGTTCAGAATTGCATTCTGGAAGAGCAGGACTGTGATTGGTACAATTCTATGATGTCACAGCTGAGCAACCCTTGGAGTCACTGCTATCCACCTAATCTGAAGTCACAGAACTGTGTCTGTAGGCTTTAACGTATCCTGATCAAGGAGATCAAGGAAGCATACTTAATCATCTGGCTTATGTCTGGTCAAAGTATTTTTTATTGGTCCAGAAACCTCTAAATCTTCTTCTGTCTTGAAAATAAGTCAGCATTGTCTGTTTTAACCCAGATGAATTTCAGACTCTATTAATAATTTATCTTTGACTAACCAATTTGTTTTTTCTCTTCTATTTTTTTTTTCTTGGAGGGGTTCTTTTTATTTCCAGAATCATAATTCTTTTTATGCTTTACTGTTCCTTTTGTGATTTTCTGCTATTCAAGAGGAGACAGATACTCCTACTTCTCTTAATATATATAGTTCTTTATTCTTATTTTTGCAATGGAGCTTGTTAAGACCAGTAGTTCCTTTATACCCCACCAATAAGCTTCAGGCTAGTAGAAGATGGTTACTGGCTGTCCCAGCTATGGAGGTGAAGTCGCACTCCTTGTTTCTAACTAAAGAGGTTTCTTCTTGTAAATTTTGATCCTATCCCCCCACATGCAAATGAGAAGATCATTAAAAGTATCCTTTTCACTGGTCTGTCCATAATCTGTTGGATAGGCAAACGGACTTTCACTCAGTGTCATGTTAGTGAACTTTATAACTGAGAAAATGAGTCTTTGTAACCTGGGATATTTACTGGTTTGGGCTTTATATGTGTGGACTTTAGATTGCATTAGCTTTCTGCTGGTGAGCAACTGGAATATTTATGAATGTTTCACTTGCGTTACCCCATTATACCTTGCATAATGACTTCATTAGCTCTTATGTGACAGTGATAAGCATTTTTCCTTTCTCTTGTTATTATGTTTAAAGTACCATCTTTAACTTCTAGGCTGGAATTAAATTTCAAGATGCATGCTTATATTTTCAGTGTTAAGGACATAGCTTTAATACAAAATGAAGAGATAACCTTCCTTCTTGCAAGATGTACATGGAAGTTAAGGAACATTTACTTACTGCTGAAATAATTTTGATTTAAAATTACTTTTTGCCAGTTGTTGCACGTGTGTTTTTGACAATCCAGTTTATATTTCCTTGCACAAAGAAATACAACTATGTAATTTATCTGATATTTTTGTACAGTGGGGTGCCCATACAGTGTTCTCTTGAGTTGGAATAGAAATGGTGTGTGATAACTCAGTGTACTCTTCTTGTGTTATAAAAACAGCTCTGTAAGCCAGGGTGAATCTTTGGTGGCTCTAGTTCCCCTACAATTAGTAGGCAATAGATGCCAAGAAGTAAACTTTGAACCTCACAGGAGGTGGGGGGGAGTGACAGAAGTCAGGTGGTGCTGAGGCAGCATATTGTCCTGCCATGAATGAGGACTTGGGTTTTATAAACAAACCTGAGTTGCCTTCTGCCTATTGCCATGGTGAGCTTCTCTGAGATTATTTGCAGAGTAACGAGAGCGTGGCATTAGGGAGGAAGCAGAGGAGCAAGTGCCAGCAGTGGTCAGTAGTACTCTGGTAACTTGCAGAGCACTGAATTCTAGGTTGAAGAGGCTCTGTTTTCCTTCATGGGTCATGGGGTAAGTGCCTCTATAGCAATCTTTTTGGAGGAACTGTGTAGTTAGGAAGATGTTGAGATTCACGTCTGACACAGGAATGACTCCTGAGTTTGAATAGCAGGATTCTCCTGAAACCTTCTTTCTCTGCAGAAGTAATGCATACCTAGTCAAGACTGTGACATGTGAAGCAACAGGATACGTGGCCTAAATATTTACTATATTTACTTCAACTTTTGGAGGAATCTCAGATTTGTTGCCCACAAAAACTTTATGAAGAAAAGACTCCGTGGGTGATGAACATTACTGTTACAAGCCTTGTTTTACTGATTGGGATAAACAGCAGAAAAAAGGAATGGGGAGTTTGGAAACATAGCTGTACACTTCAAACACTGAAATAGTAATATGGCCTCATATCTATTATCATGTGTTTATTCTATGTTTTGTTAATTTCAGTCTGAATCCAAGCTTTTCAATGGCTCTGAGAAAGACATCTCATTATCTTCAAGCAAACTTACCAAAAAGGAGTCTCTCAAGGTGAATTACTGTCTAAAAACTTCTCATGGACTATAAACATGCACAAAGTTTTATCACATTCTTCTGATGAGAAGAGAAATGCCAATCAGTGAGGAGATTTCTGTGGAATATCCGTGTTGTGTGAGAATTAATGTTGCTGGTTCTCTTGGGTTTTTAAGTCTTACAGTACTGTTACAAAGTATGGGCTTTCATAATGTAGTCTTTGAGAATACGTAAGATTATAGGATAGCTGAGAAGCTTATAGGATAATTCAACTTTGCAAGGACCTCAGGACATACACGTGTGATGAAAAGACAAAGTGAAATAACAAAGCTATGGTTTGCATGCTTTACCAGTGTTACTTACTGATTTTTTACCTCTCTGTTGTAACAAGACTAAACTTCCTCTGTTTGTTAAATACCATGACAGGGGAAACAGAACATTATTTGCCAGTAAAAGATAAGTATGTATTATGTTGAATTTTTGCTGTGAGGGAAAGTGAGAGATGGATGAAAATTGATCACATAAAGTGCCAGTAAAAATCTGAATCTAGCCCTAAATTTGCTTTTGTACCATAGGTTTGTAAAGGAAGAGTATTTTTGTTTGTTTCCGTTCGTTCCATCCCATCTCACTCCATGATTCTAAGAGGAGTTTCACAGTTCTCAGTATCAAAAACAAATTGTAGAAGAGTATGAAGTTTTTATGTTGGTAGCAGCTTTTGAAACAGTATGGAATGGTTGTTTAGACTTTGGATTCCAATACTGTTTTAAAACTGCTTATCTCCATCTTTCTTGCAAATTCAATTTAGCAGTTTTTACCTCAGTTTATACTGGTAGGTGGCTTTTTGTGCTGTGATTGCTTGCTTTTGCCTGTGGCATTATAAATATTTTTTTTATTATTTACAGGTTCAAAAGAAAAATTACAGAGAAGAAAAGAAGAGAGCTACAAAAGAATTGCTCAGCACAATCACAGACCCATCAGTTATTGTTATGGCTGACTGGCTGAAGGTCAGAATCTAAATGTGAAATCTAAGTTGAAGATACAGCAGCTGCCCACTGATTTCTGACTAGAATAGAAAAGGCTCAGCAACTGAAGTTGCTGTTAATGTTTTTCTACAAACAGCAGATACTAATTGTGACTTTGTGCTCACTTCCTAGGGGAATAATGGAGGAACCTTGCTCCCACTTACTGCACTCACCATAGTCACATGTGTCTTGTATGTGCAGCTTGTTAGCTTCACATGAGCTGGCTTTATTATTCTGATCTTGTCCTTTTTATTTTGCACTTTGAATTGAAGCTCTGTTACGTTTGTTACTAACTGTGAAAGTAGTTTGGTCATATTAGGTATATATTTATTTGTGTTTCTTTCTGGCAATTTTCCTTTCCTCTCCTAACAGTCCACTAATACTTATAGGGAAAGTAAGAAATGAATTTATTAAAGATTGCAGTCAGCATCATAATGCCTTGAACGTGTAACATACTACTTGGAAATCCTGCTTTCATATTTAGCTGCAAACAATAGCTTATCTAGGAGAAGTTTCTCAGTGTTTTGCAAAATCAACGTAAACAGGTTGAAACATTGCTTACAAGTTGTTTTGGCATTTAGTCCTACAGACAAAAGAACCTAAATCCAGAGTTGATTAAATGACGCAAGTAGTTTAATCAGATGTGCAGAATCCAGGGACGTGAAGGGGTCTTATATAGCACATGTGGGTTGAAATTGACAGCTCCTTGTGAGAGGTTTTATCTAAGAAATTTAATTTAAATAATTTATTTTGTGAATATATCCTATTTTTCTTATCAGATGTCTGTCCTGTTTTCAGAAGAACTGTGTTTCCAAAGATTATCCTCCCTACATACTAGAGATAACATGTGTTTCAAATAAAACAACTCATGAAGTCAGTTTCAGATGACTATCCACATTTCACAGATCTTAATGTGTGTATATTCTTCTGTAAAATAAGTACTTGTCAAGACAGAGTAAAAGGATGAACACCTAAATTATGCCTTTTTACTATATTTGATAAACATGGATGAACTTGAATAGACTTTTTGTTTTATTGTAATAAAAAAACACAAACACTAATAAACATTTCTAATTTTGATTTCTGTTTTGTTGAAGGGGGTGGTTTTTGTACTGAGTTCACTGGAATGTAACTGTAACTGTTTGTCTTCTAGATTCGGGGTACCTTGAAAAGCTGGACCAAACTGTGGTGTGTACTGAAACCAGGAGTGTTGCTTGTTTACAAAACACCCAAGAATGGCCAGTGGGTGGGAACAGTGCTCCTGAATGCTTGTGAACTCATTGAGAGACCTTCTAAAAAAGATGGCTTTTGTTTCAAACTTTTTCACCCTTTGGAGCAGTCCATATGGGCCATAAAGGTTAGTGGTAGCACGTGTGGTTCTTAAGGATGACCAGTATTAGCCAACTATGAGTTAAGACAGCTGTAACAGAAAGTTAAACAGTCTGTTATAACTTTCAATGATTTGTTTATTCTGAATGTAAAATTTGAGCACGTAGTTTTCTTCACTGCAAAAAAATATTTGCTTTTTTTCTGCTGTATATACTAAAATAACTTACAGTATGCAGAAGTGTGCCACAAAGAGGATAATGCCATCATGGTAGTTATGTAAGTGGAAGGAATGAGTATATAATGTTGTATTCTACATCAGTCTAATCTAGGAAATTAAGGAGGAAATTGATTGAAAAAGATGAAAGTATTCAGATGCATTATGAAAATTTCTTGGCTTCCAGCTCTATATTCATGTAATGTCAGCCTGGTTCAATTTGCTTGTGATATTAGAAATTCAACTAGCTTCCTTATACAATAATAGCATATATTGCTAATTGTACTCTTTGGATTTGGCTGAAATTTTACAAAGATAAATGTTTCTCTTCAGTTCTGATGACTACTTGCTTTGTCAAACGTGGCACAATATTGTTAGTGTTAATAATCATGGTGTGTTCTGCAGAGCAAAGGCTTATTTCAGGTTTCTGTAATTTTTATTTTAATGTTCACTATTGCTCATTGTTTACTAAACTATCTGCTGTAGTCCTTGTTCTGTGTTTACACATGGAGAGCAGGCGTGGAAGCACAGCACAAGTGATCATGTTTACCTCCTGAATTACTTCAGATGAAATCGTGATAGTGTCAGAATCCTTGTCATTAATTAATTGTGTTCTCTGCAACATCTCAGTACAAGTACTAATCGTGAGATTGTATTGTATGAGACGTTAATACCAGTGTGGTGCTGTCACATCTGGAGAATATGCTGCAGTGTTTTTTGTTTCTTCCTCATCTCAGAGTGGGAAGTAAGTCAGCTAGTATGATCCTTGATATTTGTGCTGATCTTGCTGAAGAACTGTCATTATCAGTATTATCTGAATCTACCAAACTTAGAACAAATCATTTATCGTGCCTTTTGAATGATTTCATTTCAGTATTGATATTTATTTCAGTATTAGGAGGACTTTTCCCTAATTAATTGTGATCTCACATTAGCAGAACACAAACATCATATTCTTTTTCAGAAACAACAGAGTTTGGTGTTAATGCGATTGAATTACGAACTTGTATGTGTACATTGCAAAGTGGTGGCCTGTCTGCAGAAGATCACAAATCAATCTTATATTTCTTTATTGTTTGGCAATGAGAAATGGATTTGTTTGTTTTTTTAACTAGATATTTAGAATTTAGAGGACATGCCCCTCCAGATTTTTACTTTTTTAAGGTAGGTCATATTTTGAACCTGAACAAGTTGATATTGTCCATTTTAAATGTGCTGAGAGCTGGAGTGGCGTTTGTTCATTTTGGTATGGCTATTTGCAATTGAGAATTACTGGACTTAATTAGATGAGAGGCCTTGAAGTTTGAAACTATTTTCTGCCTTGTGTTCCTAGTCAATTATGACTTTCTAGTAATAAATTTATTACTGCAAGGTAAATTTTCATGAACATAAATGGCAATTGACTGAATTGCAGAGTAGATAATCCAGAACAAGGTTGAAGTCTAAGACAAAATGAATTGTGTTTGCCATCAGTGTAGGAAGATGACATTGCAAGAAATATTTACACAGAGATAAGTACTGGCAGGACATTTTCTTGCTTAAGCACACCTTCTGTAGTGTGTCCTTCTGGCAGCTTGTAAATTCTCATTGACAGTAGTTTGCAGTCAGTCACTTACTGTGCTCCCTTAAGCCTATTGTTGTGGTCTGTGATGTTCCTTCTGCACTTTAAGGTACTTGATGCACTGAACCTTCTTCTTTCTTCCTCAGGTGCCCAATCCTAATGCCATCTCAGTTTTTTAAAATGTTAACTGGAGAAGTTAGCACAAATGACTTCTCATGAACAGATTTAGATTTTAGTGTGACTGCCTGATTTTGTTGTTTTCTATGAATATTTGTGGCACTTGAGTTTAGTTGGCATGAATATTCTGTTGAAAGTAAACTTCAAAGTTTTTTAATCTAGTGGAATTTTTAATTTGCCCATTACCTCATGTTCCAGTAGTTGTGCAATCAGTTTAAATGCAGTTATCTAACAAGTGAAAACTAACATCTGTCTTGGACACTAATACTCTGAAAATTGATTTTGAAGTCACAATGGCTGATAACAATGAAAATGTCAAGTGCTTTTGAAACAATAGCCAATTAAAAATCCACATGCAAATATTTCAAAATAAATCAACCTACTTAAATGTTCAATCAGATGATTAACTCTGTGTTAGTCAGCACATTGTGCAGCTGCCCATGGAAGTATAGCTTTCTCATACGCAGTAAAACGCAAACCATTATTTCTTTATTACATCTTTTTGGTACAAAGTGATGCATCCTGTATGCCCACGGCATAACCTTATAGCTCTCAAGGGAGGAGTGCTGCCCTTTGTATCCTGTAATCTGGCAATTTTGAGGACTTGGGATAGTGGAGGCACTTGCTCAGTACACATGTGCCCGTGGAGCCATAGCGCAGTACCATCCCCCTTGTGCAGTGCCCAGTGATCTCTCCCAGCCCTTCTCTCCCCAGGGGTGCAGTGTACTCTCCCTTGCATCCCCCAATGTTCCAGACCCTTAGTGACCCACCCTCAAAACCAAGAGTGCTCTGCATAATGTCTCCCACGGGTCTTGTTAGCTCCAATCCTCACGTGTCACCTCACCAAACACCTTGCATAGAAGAGCCTCTCCAGTCGCTGGAGGAGGCTGTAACATAGAATTTAAATTTTAACACCCAAGTGGCTTCTACTCTGTATGCATTCAGAAGTTTCTGAACATTGTTTACCAGCACCAGCTCGTGTGTACGGGTATCTGAGCACCACCAAGACTCCTTGTTACCTGCCTCTCGCCCTCAGAAATGTTCTGGCTGTTTCATACGCTTGCTTCTAAAATATCTGCTATTATTTGCTTTTGCTCAAAAATTCTGCTGGCTTTCAAATTCCCTCTTCCAAGCCTTATACTTGTTTTCATTAGGCTTCTATGGGGAAATCAGTCAAGGCCAAACTGTGATAACTCATGAATTAGGCAGGCTTAACCCAGCTTTCAACAAGCTTCAAGTGTGTTTAATACAGCCCTCTTTGCTTATCACTTACTTTAATGTTCCCATGGGTAAATGTTTTTGAAGAGACATTTAAATGATTGCTTAGTATTTTATTCCAAAGCAAAGCTTTGGATTTGCTTTAAATTCCAAATGTGAAAAAACTTCATAATGAAAGTTAAACTTTGGCATTTAATGTTCTGTATGTTTCTTTTGGTTGAACTCAATTCTTGGTGTCCTGCTGATTCTCTTTGTAGAAGGACTTAAGCATCTGAATGTCTTTTATGGACTTAGCTATCATCCTTATCATTTTAATTATTTTTTTTTAAGCACCAAGTCTACAGGTAGGCATCTAAATACAATTAGGCACCAAAATTTTTTAAGGGGATTGACTGACTGTTGGGTGATAGAGAGGTTGAAGGGAGAAAGTGGGAGACAAAAAGAGAGTGGGTTCCTATTGCAAGACGTAGTGTTCAAGTGGGAACAGTTAGCTCAATGTTGTGTAGATATTGATCGACTCATGTCTTCTGAAGACAGCAGATGCCATGCAGTTCTGGAGTGTAGGATGCAGTTGAGATAACAAACATGTTCTTGTGTAAAAGAAGCATGAAGTGGAATACAGAAGAGAGCCTCCTGCTCTCTCCAGTGGCTTAGCTTGCTCTTCTGTCTTTTGGGGATTTCTGAACCATAGCATCTTCTTAGGAGTTGAGAGGAATCTACTCACATCAAGAGAGGATGAGGACCAGAGGGGAAGGGTTAATTGTTTACAGATGTGGAGTCTTCTGATAGACAGCTTTTGCTGTAAACCAACCCTCTTAAAATACCCCTTCCCTCCCAATATTTTTTGTTTCATACTTACCTGTTTATCTGAAACGCAGAGTTGAAGAGAAATAACTCATCTCTTCTGATCTCTGCCCATCTGCAGTCCCTTAAAAAGTGAGGGTAACTCCCCTTGTAGCATTCATTTTGATGCTTTTGTCTTTTTGCTTTAACTGGCATCAGCAGAGCATTTCTAAGCTACTACACCAAGTCTGATTTACCAAAAGCAAACAAACAAAAAAAAATCCCTCAAACGAAGACAAAATAAAAGCACCAAAAATTATTTGAATCCCAAAGACTGTTCTCTTTGAAAGAAAGAGGGTTGAATTGGGAGCTATACTTAAAATGATGTCTTTGAAGAAGAAATCCAGTAAAAGAGGGCTGTCCATCTTTCCATTCATATCTTCATTAGATGTTGCTGAGTGACAGTAAATAGCCAGCAGTGTGTCTGCTTGTTACGTGAATGGTAAACTCTAAAATGGAATTAAAATATATGATGCTTGTTTTGTGTATTTCAAGGGTCCAAAAGGTGAAGCAGTTGGTTCTATAACTCAGCCACTACCCAGCAGTTACCTGATCATCCGAGCCGCTTCAGAATCAGATGGTAAATAGGCACTTCAGTATTTTTTCACCAAGACAGCAGTCAGTCGTTAGAAAGACATTGCTTAAGTTGTCTTACTGTCTGTTACAGCCCTGTGATTGCAGTTCATGCTTGTAAAGGCTCTTCCTTAACTTGGTACATTGTTGTATTGGAACTAGCAGTTTTTCATGTTTATTCAAGGAGAATATTGAATTGAAGAAATTGTCATTGAGCTCCTTGCAACTAGTTCCTTTCTTAAATGCTACTGTAGACTCTTTCTAATGAAAGTGTTTGTGTATTATAAAATTCAGCAGTTTTACAGAGCTCTTGTAGTAGAAATTCCCTTAAAATACACGTTTTTAATGCTATCACTTAGAGGAGATAGGGATTAATATTGATGCAACCATCTTGGAAGGTTAGAAAACAAAAACAAAATTTAAGACCGCTGTTTAGACTTCTTAGTAGCTGCTTTCCTTCTACAGATTGATTAAACATACCCTTGAAGTCCTTGAAGTTAAGACTCTTATTTTCCTTCAGATAATGATACAGTTACTTTTAAATACAGTGTATAGAAGAGAAATAAAAGTCACGTTTTTGTATTATTTAATCACCCTTAGATGTAAATTTGTACTATCTTCATTGTTTTATTTTAAGTGCTTTTTTTTTATTGCTTTTGAAAAACTATTAGATTTGAAAATGAATTAAATACAGGAAAATAAATAAGTGAGGAGTGAAAAGAGCACATAATTTTAGAAAAACTGTATTGGAATGTCCAATATTGAATTGACTTTTATATTGTAATTTCCATATTGTATAACATGAACAAATTCTGCCAAGTGATGCGATTACATAGTCTACAAAAGTGGAGTATGTCTGCAAGCACCTTTAGAGGAGTTCAGTAAGTACAGCCTTGATGGAGCCATTAAGGAAGAAATGCTAGAATGTGCTCTAAATTCACCTTGATCCCCTACCCAACAGCATCTCTAATATTAAATTTGTCTTCAGGCAGGTGTTGGATGGATGCTTTGGAGCTGGCTTTGAAATGTTCAAGTCTACTTAAACGTACAATGATTAGAGAGGGTAAAGAACATGACTTGAATTCTTCAAGTGACAGTGCTCATGTCTCTCTCTATGGCCTGCTTCGTGCTAACAACTTAAATAGTGGAGACAACTTACCGTGAGTAAATTAATTACTAAACCTGATTGCTTTTCTGGCAGAACCATATAGTAATAACTTCTCCAAAGTTATTGGAGTTCTTTGAAGAGAGGATCTCTCTTTGCAGTTCTATTCGCTTCCAGATTCTCTGTATAAGACTTAATTGCACTGTGTTTTTATACATGGATAAAATGAAAAACATGTATACTTTATTTTTTGAGCAAAGCAGATACAGAGGGCAGCTCGGCCCAAGGAACTCAAAGCTGAGTATTACACCAGTAAGTTAAAGCACTCAGTTAAGCTGTTACAGTTTAATTTTTTTTTTTGTATTGTGAAGTTGATCTCTCTTGTTTGTTTCACCTGAAAAAAGTTTAGTTCATGTTATGAAAGTAGGCAGGTGTGAATATAAGTTGCTTTTCTTTGGTCAAAGTATAAATAACACCAAAACTATTTAAATGGTTGTCATTTGCCTCAGGTTTGAATCATCAAGTTCATCAGTAATGCTTCCATCAGCCTATGAAATTAAATAGTACAAAAATTGAAATCACCTGTGTCAAGTATTAGAGGGCCCTTGAGTCATTTCAGTAAATGCTCTCATCCAAATTTTTGTGAGCATGGTCTTTCCTGAAAATATATCATTAAACAAGCATGGTGAATGTCTAGTATTAAATGTGGAGGTTGGTGGCCCTGCATGCGGCAGGGGGGTTGGAGCTTCATGATCCTTGAGGTCCCTTCCAACCCTGGCCATTCTGTGATTCTGTGAATGAATGTGCTTTCCAACACTTCCAGTTATGGCATCAGAGTGCATTAGAAAGATATAAAAGATTTAGTCATTTGTTTGAAATAATTTGGTCTGAAGCTTGGGCTTTGCTTTCTCTCTTATCTTCCACCAGTTGAGTATACTGATAGACTGACATAAATGTCTTTGAATAATCCTTCACACACATGAATACAGCTGCCCACATCTGTTCTGGGTGGGTGGGGCTTTTATACCGCTGCAGCTGAGATAAAAGTACAGGCCTGTGCAGGAAGAAATGCTTTTCTTGCTGCCTTTAGATAGCCTGAAACACTGAGAAAAAGCAGACTATTGCCTTATTGCCTCCAGTCCAAATTCAGGGCACTATCCTGATGACCAGCCAATATTTTGTCCAGGTACAGTTTTGCTCCTTCCACAATCCTAAGGAAACAGTGAAGCTGCAGTGTACAGTTCAACTGGAGATCTGTAGTCATAATTTAATATCATCACCTGACCGAGATTACAGTCACAGCAATTAGCTACAGTCGTGAAGTCTAATTAAGAGTAATAGTTTAATTAAGTAGATCTTTGGATGTAGTGTATTGCAAGAGTATTCAGTGTGTTTCTCTAAACTATAGACATAGTTTTAAAGGGGTTGACAGGAGAGGGAGAAAACATGAAAGCAATTTTAAGTCCAGCTGAGAGCTGGCTTTTTACATTTCTCAGTGATGTTGCAGCAGAGGATGCCTTGGTCCTTCTGGGAATGTGTACAGCTGTGTAACCTTGAGAAGGAAGCATGCTGGGGAGTTAATAAGGAGTTTAAAATCAGTATTTATTTACACTGCCTTAATGTGGGAAAGGAAATAGTGTTCTATACCTACAAATTACTGCTTTGTGTGAAGTATCACTTCAGTTATGGAATTCACTTTATCGTTCTTCATCCTCGGTATGCAGTCTCTTCCTCACCTCACTAGCCACAGCCAGAGAATATAATAAACATAAATGCAAAGTAAATTTGGTGCATTTTACAGTTCAGTGACAACACCGCATCCTGTATATTTCCACTGAAGCAAGTTCAACTTTGCTGCTAGACTGGGGTTCATACTGGCAGCTAATTCAAAGGATTATTGTGGGATTTTGGTTTGGAAACATGAAATCATGGGGTGAAGCTGAAGATTCATTTAGCTTTTATCTTTTGTAGATTAAATGACAGTGAAATCGAAAGGCATCACTTTAAAGACCAAGATATGTACTCTGATAAATCTGATAAGGAAAACGATCATGAACATGATGAGTCTGATAATGATGGATTGGGGAAAAGTGAAGAAAGTGATAGCGACACATCAGAGCGACAAGATGACTCTTATGTTGATCCAGAGCCAATTGATATCAAAGAAACAACTTACTTAGAGCAAAGTCATGAAGAACTTGGAGAGGTAAAAGTACTTTTCATGTAGTAGGCAGGTCACTTTGCTGAATGTAAAGCTGATATTTTAGAGGATGTGCTACATTTGACAGCTGCTTTACAGGATTGACTTTCATGTGGTCAGTAATCCTGAGGAAAAAAAAACTGTATCCATCCGTGTTCTGCTCTGCTACACTTCTGTGCTTCTGAGAGATACGTTTAGTTAAAAAGAATGACCTCTTTGTTAAAGATTATTTGGTGTATTTCTCAGAGAGAAGGTGCTTACTTTAGAAGGACCACCTGCAGCAGAAGTTGGCCATGTCTGCCTTTCTTCTCGTTACTAACTCTGTTTTTTTTATTAAATTGTTTTGGTCTTTTTCTTTAAGTAAAAATTTTCAAGTTGATTTTTATACAAACTGACACCTATTTTTCTACTGCAAGAGAGAAGTTAAGTAGTGCTGGGCTTTGCAGAATTCTGTGAAAGACTTGCTATGTTTTCAGTGTTCAGCTTGCATTCTATTATGATGCCCAGAGTTACTGCTCTGTTTCTGTGGGTTTTCTTTCACCCCTACACAGCCAAATGTGAGAGGAATATGTATGTATTACTTGCTATAATAATACCAAAAATCTTTTTAAGGGAAATGGAGAGAAATAGAATAGTTGTGACTCTCCTCTTTTTCTCAAGTGCTAAGTGTGAGGTTTGTTGTTCGCTTCATTTTTATATACCTACTGGACATGGAAACTTTGTGCTTTGTTGCTTTCCAGGATTGACTCTAGAATAAACAATGGCTCAAGAAAAGTTGAGGGTTTAAGTTAGCAAAAATGCATTTTAGAATAGTTTTGGGAAGAGGCATGCTTTTCCTATAGACCTTGTTTTTCATTTCAGGAACTGTAAGAAAGAATATCTCCACTTTTCTTTGACCAAAAGGAGCACATTGGGGTGTTTTTCTGTTTTAGGGTTGATAAAAAGAAATGCAGTTTTTAATGCTGAATAGTAAATATGTAATCATGTGTATCATATATTAAATGTGTACTGTAAGTGTATTTAGAGAAATTTTCTATCTCTTCCTCGGAACGTTCCATTTCATGTGTACATTTTGTATTGTTATGGCGTCACCAGAATGCATTGAAACAGTTCAACGTCTATGTTCTTTATCCTTTCTGTAAGCAGTTTCTTATTTATCTTAGGCAGGGGAGGCTGCTCAGACAGAAGTAGTGTCTGAAGAAAACAAAAGTTTGATCTGGACACTTCTGAAGCAAGTCCGTCCAGGAATGGACTTATCCAAGGTTGTACTGCCTACGTTTATCTTGGAACCTCGTTCTTTCCTTGACAAGCTATCTGATTACTACTACCATGCAGACTTCCTATCCGAGTGAGTCAATCCTATCACTGGTTTTCTTTCCCTTTAGCTTCCTTTTAAGCTAAAATAAGAAACCAGTAAGATACTGAAATCTTTGTTGTCTGGTCTGGTTCACTTGAACAGCATCATAGAATACATAGTCTGAATGTTGGTCTGACAATCTATCAGTTGTCAAATATTCTTGCTTTCTGAAAAATTATCAGCCTAAGAGCTCGGCTGGTATGTCTCAATGTCTGTCCCCTCTTAATACTTTAATAGCAATTGTGTTGCAAACATTTCTGTTGTGGATTTTAGGAAATGGTTAAAAGACGTCTCAAGATTTAACAAAATTAGTTTGTTTTTTCCTTTTTCTTCTTTTGGATGCATATTTATAATGGTGGAATAGCAAGAGTTAGCCTTTTTAAAGAAATTATTAAATACTGTTTTGATTTAGAATTTATTTACCTGCTCAAAGAAAGCTAATGAATTAAAACCTGTACATAGAGATATTATTCAACTGTGCATGAGTATGCCAATTCTCTGAAGCATTCTCTTTCCTAAATAAAAGGAATTGGAGGGGGGTGTTTAGCAGGATTTAGTGTTTCAAAGTCCAGACTCAATTTTGGAGTAAGCATTTCTGATTTTTATTTTGTTTGATTTCCATGTTCAGAGGATTCTGAAAGCTTAATTTCAGGCTGAAAGTTTTACTACTGAGAATTACAAAACTTCTGTTTAAGTGAGCTTCTAGATAGAAGATGTATAACAGCAATTGGTAGCGTCTCATAATCGAAGCAATCCTGACATTCAGTCTGTGCTTTCTGCTTGTTTCACAGAGCTGCTCTTGAAGAGAATGCTTACAACCGCATGAAAAAAGTAGTAAAGTGGTATTTGTCTGGATTCTACAAAAAGCCAAAGGTGTCCTTTTACTCATTATTTTGTCTTTGTTTTGGAAGTTGTGTCTAGTTTGAGAGCTCAGGAATGTGCTGGAGTTTTTGTTTCATTATATTGTTGTGCATTTTTTTCTGAAGAAGGTGAAGTTTTCATTATTTAGATAAATTTATCATAGATCTTTCTGGTCCCCAGCCGTGCTTAAAGTAGATTGTGCACAACTGCTTTTTCCCCTTGAAGTAGAAATGTAATGAAACATTTTTACACAAAGTTGAGCAATATCTTGTTTACTGTTCTTCAGCAATAGCATTATGTATTTGGAGGAGTAAAATTTCCCCTACTTCATTTAGCTTTAAACTCAGTATTCTTTATAAGCAGCTTGATGGGAAATAGTATTTAAAGATGACACTATTTACTGCTTCTTGAGCCTGATATTCAAATGATGAGATTGAGGCAATGTGCTCTAGCATATGCGTTATGCTTGCTTTTTTTTTTCCTTTCTCTGTCTTTCAGCGACTGACTGTTAAAAATATTCTGTGAGTTCTTTACATGCTCTGTATGGTTACTGTCTGTTTTGTTTCTATTCAGGGACTAAAAAAGCCGTACAATCCTATACTTGGCGAGACTTTCCGCTGCATGTGGATCCATCCCAGGACGAACAGCAAGACTTTTTACATTGCAGAACAGGTAGCTGCCATAAGCAGCATGAATATTTTTAAGAAAAATAAATGTGCTAGGTTTTTTTGTGTGTGCTAGATAAGCAATATGGCAGCACTAGAAAATGTATTTGTATGTATGTGTAGTATCCTAAAAACTCTCCTCAGTATATTCTTAGAAAGACAAAGATGTTTCAGTGTTTTTGTTCCATCTTCCTCCAGTGAAAGTCAGACACTAGTTTTCTCAATTCTAGTAATTCAGTGAAAATGCTTGCTTGATCTTTATCTCTGAAGATTAAGGTTGTGTTTGGACAAGGCTGCCAGACATACAGTTTGAATTTTGGGTGGTCCTTTGTCGAGCCAGGGGCTGGACTAGATCTCTGTGGGTTCCTTCTAACATGGGATATTCTATGATCCTATGATCTCATATATTAATTGTATTCTATTCTGTGTAACATGAATTTTGCATTGTCTTTATTAGATCAAGGTTTATACTGCACTGCATGTTTTTTCAATAGGTGTCCCATCATCCCCCAATATCTGCCTTCTATGTTAGCAACCGTAAGGACGGTTTTTGCCTTAGTGGTAGCATTCTGGCCAAATCAAAATTCTATGGTAAGTAATATTTTTTGGCTGTGCTTTTATTGAGGAGTGTAAAATCAGTGCAGGTGTTTTGATGATGAAAAAGGGCTTTTAGAAGAATTGTTGGGTTTGGATCATTGTATTATAATTGCCTGACAAAATTTTTATTGCTGGTCTTAGCATTTTAATTTCTCTTTTACAGTACACTTCAATTTTTGTTTGGAGATGCTGTGATTATAGTGGCTTCACTAGGCAAGATAGATTTCAATGCCAAATATGATAATTTTAATTCTGTTTCTTGGTTATTAGGAAATGCTGACTGTTGTCTTGCAGGGTGTGAAATGTGCTTCTCTGTGTTTGAATTCCAGGGAATTCTTTATCTGCCATACTAGATGGAGAAGGACGGCTGACGTTCCTAAATAGAGGAGAAGATTATGTAATGACTATGCCATATGCTCACTGTAAAGGTAGAGTTCATTATTCTAAATATACTGTTGTTGAATTTAATCTTGTCATCTGAGTAAATTTTTCTGAACACAGGCAACGTTGGTGTTTCCAGGCTCCCGTATACTTACCAAGATAAGAAGTATTATTTAAGTAATCGTCTGGCTTTGGCACAGCAGAAGATTTTTTTTCATAAATATTAAAAGTGTTTAGATAGCTATTTGTCATTACATGACAGTAATTTATTGCTTGAGTTGCTTTCTTTTCTGTAGAGTACTCTGGAGCTTCTCCAGTATTTTCCTATTGGAACTATAATAGTGTAGTCTCTACACCTCATGTAGTTTGGGCGTAAATCATGACTTTTTTTCTTTAGTTTCACTACAGGGAAAATAGTCAGTAGTTCCTTTCTGAAGGGCTGGTAGTTGTACGGAATACATTGCAGCATTGTTGGGATTTTTGCCTCTGTATTTTCTGTCAAAATTCTATTTCAGAGCTCTTGTAATCAGCAAGCGTAAGACTTTCATACAGATGCATGACAGATGAGTTAGCAGAATTATGTAACTTAACATGAGTTTGGTAGGCTCTTCTTTCCTTTTTTTTTTGGAGGGGGGTTATTTTTAATACTGTCAGATTTTATGTTACCTTTTATATGATTTTGGTGACAGAAATAATGCTTAACAAGTAATAAGTACCTTAGGTGTATGCATACATACAAAACAGACAGGAAGAAGAACTAGAATGACTAGTGATACTGATACAGAGAAAGAAAGATGGAAGAATATGCGGGGGGGGGGGGGGGGGGGGGGGGGAGGAGGGGGTAATGTGCATGCTGGAAAACATATTTCTGCAGGCATCTATTGTGTGTAAAATACACTCGGTGTTTCAAATGCTGGGTTGCAGGGGAAAGACTGTGATTGTGGGAAATATGCTGAGTTGTCAACCTTTTTGCTTCCAAAAATCTTTGGAGGGGTGATCAGTGATGTCCTGTACTGGCTGTGCGATTTTCTTTACTGCGCCTACTGTATCTGTTTGAGGAAAGTTGTTTTCCTATTGGTAGATCGTATTTCCTGCTTAAGTAATTCATTTGGATGCTTTTCTTTCTGTTTGGGTTATCTTACTGGGCAGAAACATCACGCTCATGGTTAGGGAAAGTCACCTAAAGAGAAAATAAGCAGAGCTGTTGCTTTCTTTTTGTTCTCTGGCACAGATGCATTTACCCCAGGAATTGGGACAAAAGAGTTTAGGTTGTTTTTGTCTTGTCCAGTTATAAATTCTCATGTTGGCTCTTCCTTCTTGCAGGAATTCTTTATGGCACAATGACCTTAGAGCTTGGGGGAACGGTCAACATCACCTGTGAAAAAACTGGCTACAGTGCAACAATTGAATTCAAACTGAAGGTTAGTAAATGCTATGAGTGGACATGAGAATGAGCATTCTAATATTAAAATGTGTATATTATCAGATCATACCATAGATACAATCTAGCAACCTGTGGCTAGAGAAAAAAAAAAAGGAAAGAAACATAGGACAATATAATTCCTTTTTATTTAATGTTTTCTTCTGGGTCCAAAAGTCTTGACCAAAACTTCCAACTCTGTCTTAATCTCTGCTTGTAAGGATGCTTCCATTGCAGCGCTTGCGTATTGCCAGTTGTGTGAACCTTACCAACAGCTTAGCTGGAGGGGTGACGGGAGGAAGCAACAGTCTGTCTCATTGCCAGCAGTGGCATCTGTATGTGTCTGGGAAGGTGTGCAAGAACAGGGATTAGTGATCTAATCAGCAACCCAAGTATTTTGTATCTTGCTGAGTGAAAAATCCCATGGAGATTTTTCATTCTCTGAAAACTTTTGAGTGTCTTTTTAAACTTCTTGAGATCCCTTGAAGAAGAGCTCAAGCTCAGGCTCCCCTCTTCCATCCTGCATGAAAATTAAGTTGTTCCTGGCACATCAAACGAAGGTAACAGAAGGGTTTTAGCTAACATTCAGATCAGTTTAATGTCCAGCCTTATGAGCAATTATGTGTACTATTTTTTACAGCTGTCTTTGCTATAGAAACACTCACCAGGTGCAAAGGCTAAGCAAAGGTTTCTCAATTATGTATAAATGGCTGGCTCTTCTGAAAATGTTCCTGCTGTTTTTGAGACAAACTGATTTAAAGCTAAACAGTCACTAGGGAAAAGTGCATGTGGAGAGAAACTGTACTCAACTAAGATTGTAGGGGAAAATTGGAAGTTAGGAGGCTGTATCAATTGAAGTTTTACCTCTTCAACGCATGGGATGCGTGTGTAGACTATCAAAAGGCTGAAGAAAATTTCTTGCTGTCATTTTTCTTGTTTTCACAGGAGTTAATCTCTATTAACAGAGTCTTTGGCAAAGTGGTGAGATTAGTAATAGCAAATGACAATTTCCTTCTAGATGCCATTCACATGACTTGCATATCATCATGTTTTTACATTTTTTGCCCTTTTCAGATTTCTTACCCAATCCTAATAATTTTGATCAGCAAAGCTTTTGAGAAAATAGAGAGAACAATTTAGTTGTGGTACTATTAGGCAGAAGTTGTAATATTGAAAGCATTCAGGGCTGTTTACATCGGATTTCATAAATGCCTTTTATTTCATAACACTCAACATACGTGCAAATATTTTTTGTTATTAAAACAAATATGAAAGCTTCTTTTTATTTTGCAGCCATTTTTAGGTAACAATGACAGTGTTAATCAAATATCAGGGAAAATTAAGCTTGGCAAAGAAGTTCTGGCTATTTTGGAAGGCCACTGGGTAAGTAGTAAGTATTGAGTAAATTATGAGTTAAAATAGGGGAAAATAGCATGTAGTTACAAAAAAGGCTCATAAAAAAAACAGGAGTTGAGTAAATGCCACTTTCAGTGAAGTGTCCTTTGTAGTTAAACAGTCCTCAAGGGTGACGTTAGAGTCAAGGTACTGTTACTGTTGAGTATGCTTGAGTAGTTCCTGGTGAGAATACTTGTATACATATTAATACTTGGAGGAATTGTAGTGGCACCAGGATGAAATACTGAAATTTGTTTCAGTTCTGATGACACTGGCGCCGTTGTTTGACAGCGATGGTCCCACTTCCTCTCTATTCTGAGTTAGAACCAGTGCAGAATGCAGAAATTGGATTTTGAAATTAGCATATGTAATTATTCTTGTCTGCTAATCTGAAATATTTTTATTTACAAAAATAGTAATTATTCCTTCAGTTTGCATTATTTTTTGCACTCTGTGTGATTATTACAGTTAGGATCATTAAATTATCTGTGTTACAGGACAGTGAAGTTACTATTAGGGACAAGAAGACCGATGTTTCGGAGACGTTCTGGAACCCAACTTCTGATATCAAGCAGCGTAGATTACCTAGGTACACTGTGAAGTTTGAAGAGCAAGATGACTTTGAGTCAGAAAAGTAAGTGCTCTTTAGAAGCACAAATAATTATTCTGACAAAATAGAACTCATTATCTTCTTCAAATTATGACATTAGCTGGCCAGTAGCTGATGGCTTTGTTACTTCCTGTGTTTGCTGATATTGACCTGTACAGCAAGAAAGCAGCACTGTTAAATACAGGCTCACTACTTAGAAGCCTTACGACCTCTACTAAGCCTATAATTAGAGAAATGTTGTCAATTATTTTTATAACCAGGTGTTACTCTTGATATTGCTTGTTTGTCAGGCTTTGGCAACAAGTGACTAAAGCAATAAATAATAAAGACCAAACAGAAGCTACTCAAGAGAAATACGTTTTGGAGGAAGCTCAGAGAAAGAGTGCCAAAGAGAGGAAGCTGAAGGGCGAAGAGTGGACGTGCAAGCTGTTTGATCAGGATTCAGTCACGGGAGAATGGCACTACAGATACGCTGAGTGAGTGCTGGAATGCTTGTAACAAAACTGCCAGTTGAATGTTCGCAAGTGTCTCTGAGCCTCTTGCTGTGCTTTCAAGAGCAAAAGCTGAAAGCATGGAAGCATGAAATTTGCTATGCTACTTGATTACTCCAATTCATGTGTTTTTAACCAAAATGTGTAACTTTGTAGCTGAACTTTTAGTTCAGTCCCTTTTAGCAGGGACTGTATGTAATTTTGAAAAGGCAGGGATTACTACAGCAGGAAACTATGTTTCAAGCACTTATTTCAATGGACTTGTTCTGTGTTTTGTTTTGTTTTCCTTTTTTTTGGAAAATTCACTTTTTTGTGTTTTGTTTTCCTATTTCTGGTTATGTGCCTCCACAGATTGGAAAGCACTGTGTGTATTTTCTGTGTCCGTGAAGTTTTATGATTCAAGTGTGTGCCACAGAAGTGTTACTGTATGTTAGAAAGCAGTCTGTGGGGTCTGTTGTCATTGGAAGGAATCATTGATTCTTTTTATGAATGTGAGGCCAGCTCACCACGTGGTCTGCATGAAGAGCAGAATATTTTATGCTTACTGTGAAAAATGCATTCAGTGAACTGCAGCATTTGTTAAGGTATCTAAATTAGATACCTGGATTGCAGTTGTGAGAGACCTTTGGGAGAAGAATGCCTTGTTCTTATCCAGTTACCTTAGACAACATTTAACTCAAGCCACATTATCTAAGATGTGAATGCAGGTCTATGTTCATAGTACCCAAACAGCTGCAAATGTTTTAAAAAAGACACAAGAAGAAATGAAAGAAAACCAGTGCTTAATCTGCACTCATTAAAGCTGTGCATGATAATGATCTTCAAGCAGCTGACTTGAGGTTTTTGTCATGGAAAGCCTGTGCTTCATGGGAATGTCTGTCTTCACCTTTGGCAATTTGTCTTCTCTAATGAGCTATGTCTTTTGCTTGTTATTTTTCATTTTATGTCAGTTTGTATTTGGAAAAGCACTCTTAAAAATCTGCAGAAGTGAATTGTATGTTGCTCATTACTGCCTTTTGAAACTATTGCAGGTTACCATTAGCCATTTTGGAATGAAAGTAGTTCTGAGGCAACTGGATCTCATGGCTTTTCAGGCTACACGTGGACATTTGGATCATTTTTTCAGTGTCTGACTTCTACACAGGGAGAAAGATTGTTATTTTGTTACATACGAAATAGTTTCTGAGCAATAAAATATAATCTCTGTGATATTAATCATTTGTATTCATTTTGTCTAGTACCAGGCCGTGGGACCCTTTGAATGATATGATTCAGTTTGAAAAAGATGGCACAATCCAAACCAAAGTTCGGCATCGGACACCAATGGTATGTTCTAGTTTTGTTAGTAGGTGCAGCAAGCTCCAGGGACTCACGTTTATTGTGTTGTATGTATGAAGGTCCTCAAAGCATGGGGAGGGTTAAAGAATACCATTGGTACCCTGCGAAAATGCAGATTAGCCAGTCCACAGTCTTTCACTTCTGTGATGCATCCTGAGCGGTAGAGATGACTTAATTGACTAAGAATGTGAAGTAATGCCAACTTGAGGTCAGCAATTTAACACAGTTCTCCCTTAATGGAAAGATGCACAAGCCTTGGGTTGCTTTTATGTCAAAAGTCTTGATTTGGAAGTCTGTGAGATATT
Source organism: Tympanuchus pallidicinctus (assembly GCF_026119805.1). NCBI lineage: Eukaryota > Metazoa > Chordata > Aves > Galliformes > Phasianidae > Tympanuchus > Tympanuchus pallidicinctus. The sequence continues at coordinate 26,181,739 of NW_026294802.1, forward strand.
ATGCTTTTTGCTGTTACTGACAGAATGTGCTGCTTTGCTGCAGTTCTGGTTCTGTGGAAGTAATTGACGTGTTTTACAATTGTAGGTTACTGTTCCGAAAATCAAGCGAAAACCAACCAGCCAGAAAAAAGGGGAGTGTGGTTTCTCATCCCCTGAGCCTGATAATCAGGATTCCTCTGGAAGTGAAGGTAGGAGAAGATATGTTTACATTCAAACATAAGAAATTTACTTAAGAGAGTTCTTTAGTCGCACATACTATTATTATTTCAGAATGTTTTCATTACAAAGTAAGACATGTTTTAGATAGCACTTCAGTGTGACGCATGTTCTGGTGTCTCTATTGAGTATGTGGAAACAGATTTTTGTTGTTGAGACTGTCTGCAAAAATTAAACTATACCTGGAGAGTTTTAAGATATTCCTAAATCTTAACTTGCTTTCCTTCTGAGCTACAGTAAATTTGTAATAAAACTTTAGTTTTCAATAGAAACTCACTTAGAACTTCCTCCTTGGTTTTGCAAGCTTGTCATTACTGCTTTGTTCCATTTTGGATCGAGGGCTTCCTTCTGGGAATTACACCCATCTTTTCTATTTTTGTAGCACAACTTATGAAGCATAATACAAGAATAAGGAAAAAAGGGGCAGACCTTGGTGAGCTGCAGAGTGCCATTGAATCTATAAAGGAAACACAAGAGGACATTAAGAGGTAGTACTAAATCTAAAATGGTTTAAAATGACAAAGAATACTGATTGCCCAGCTGTTTTGGAGGCTTATCTTTCTCCTTTCAATGCCATGATGTCTTTGAAGAACTGGGAAAATTAGTTCAACTATCCTTCTTCTACATGTTAATTACTTATCAATAGTACATAATTTTCCTCAATGTTTGTATCCTGGGGGGAGCCCCAACAAACTAGGAATGTCAGATTGTCTGGATGGTGATTTACGAGATATTATTCTGTGCCTTACAGGGACATAATGGCTCTACGAAATCGAGTCACTTCTAATTCCCCACCTGTGGACAACCAGTTTTTGCAGCTGAAGCACTATATCTTCATTTTACTCCTGGTTCTGCTACAGCTTATCATCAATTTCTTGTTCAAATAGGAAGTGTGAACAAGAGCCTTTCTGAACTGGAATGATCAAACTCTTACTGGGGACCATGTTTTAAGTTGGACTTTAAATGATGCAATATTATCTGAAAGAGCCTTGTAGCAACAACTTGCAGAACTTTTTTGCCTCAGAGTCCGTGGTTCAGAATCATCCTCCCATCTACCCAGTTGAAGTAAGACTCGTGTAAGTGCCAGTACACTCTTGCTCCTGGTGTGTGCCTCTGTTTCAGACATACAGCATCAGCCTTGTGTTTTTTATTACGTCACATGCTGTACTGATGAATCTTCACCACAGAATAGATAAATTCAAAATTCAGAGTGCAGGCTCTGTAGGTTGGACCTGATTCCTGTTTTGGTAGTGTAATAAGCAGCAGACTTTGTTACATTTAAACTTACAACTTTTGTAACAAAGTAACTTTTAAAGTAGCGAGGCTTACCAACTTTTTTTTTTTTTTTTTAATGGTGTTGGGTGTTTGGATGTGAACTTTTATTTGAGGTCAAATGAACACATTCTTATACAAAGGTCATGACTGTTAGGAACTGGCAAGTACAAAGCTGAAGTCTCTGGGAATTCTGCAATTTTATGTCCTTGATTTGTTTTGGATGTGTGACAGTTTGTGTCCTGAATTACTACAGTGGCTTATAAGCCAATTTTTTTTTTTTTTTTTTAATACATATAATTTTAAAACTTCAGGTTCTTCACAAAAACATTCCTGTATCTACTGTACAGAGCACGTTTTTAATAGCGCAGCACCTGGGCAGGTACTGTGTTTGTACATTCACACTCATGAACTGCAAATACTGAGGTTTTAGGGTTTGCTTTTTAAGTCTTGATAAATCTGTAAGTCCTGAATTTATTTTGGAGTATGGCTGCGTCTCAGTAAGAAGGCAGACTGCCAATGCCAGGACTCTTTCTTATTTCAGAAACAAAATGTGAAGATGAAAAGTTATGTTTAGTACATAGCATGAGTTGAGCTTTCCAAAGGAGGGACTGTGTGGAACAGGATTTGGCCACTGTCAGCAGGTCATCTGCAAATGAGAATGTGTGTTTACAAGGGAAATGGCTTCAGAAATGGTGGGACGGCTAACAAAACAAATAAGAACAAATGATAGTGAAGCGCTGTTTGTTACATTCACAGTGTATATATACTACCTAACTGAATACTCAGTGCACCTGTTCATTATCTGCAGCCATACCAACTTATGTGAACTTTAAATTTCAAATTAAAACCAGAGCTTGTAGCATCTTGTTGGAAGAACAGCACACATATACAGCACTTACAGCTAAAAAAGTGGTACCAGTGTTTATCTGGTGAATTCCTTCTGGCAGTCAAGCCTTTCCATGTACATGTATCAAGTCCAAAAGTAGCCAAAAGTGTTGTAAAGCTACTTTCAGCAACCCAGATAAGAAAGCAGGAAGACAGGAGACACAGAGTATAGCCAAGTTTGTTTTCAGTGGGTCCTCTCAGAAATCAAATGGAAAGTTTGGAGCTGCCATGGCCTTGGGCAGCCTCAGTAACTCTTCCAGTGATCTCACATTCTGTTCTGCATCAGCCTTGTCCAGCATTTGGTGAAAATTCTATTTACTTAGTCAAGCTCATTTGTTCCCATGGCTGACATCTTCACAGCACTTCACTTTCTTTTTCATTTTACCCCTTCTTTGGACCTCAGCTGTGTGAAAGTTCGTTGCTTAAGCAGTCACTTCAGCTTGTTTCTTACAGCTTCGTACTAGCATAGCTTGTTCTGGAATCAGAACATTTTGGAATGTGGACTCTATTGTCTGCAACTGATGAGGTGGAATTTGTGAATATAGGAAGTTTCTTACTGTTAAGTTTTGTGTCCCTAAATTAAGTCTCCAACAGAAATTGAAATTGTTTGCCGTATATAAAATGACATAAAAAAAGCAGAATACTATAGTATTAATTTAATCTACTCAGCATGGAATTGGGCCATTTGTTACAGTGCTCAAATGTCAAAGCTTCATCTGTCATAACTATCCATTACAGGTTCCTAAGCATGCTCCATGTGTGGGAGTAATATAAAAGGAAATGAGTGAGGTAAAAATAAAATCAGAATTTGAGCAATAACTTTAATCCCCTAAAATAGCTCTGCTAAATTTGGGGTGCTGAAAACTCTTGACTGACAGTTACAAGCTTTTTATCTGCCTTGTAAATGGAAATGTCCTTCTGCTCTTTTATTTTGATTTTAATCCTTCTATTTAAGATCAGTCACTAACACAGACTGGATGTATTTTTACATTCACTGTTCATGGATTTGACCCAGCTAGCTGGCTGGCAGCACAGTGTTGGGCAGCATCAGACTAAACAAATGTTCCATATCTGAAATTGAGCTTCAGCTCAAGGCAAGTCAGAACTGAATGGAGTGAGACAAAATGCCTATGCTTATGTTCCTTTTCAGTTTATTTTTAGAGGTTACTTCTGTCATAAAGGTGGTTTTAGTCGTGGTCCAGAAAAGTAAAGGATATATGATGAAACTTTTAAAAAGTAAAACTGCAGACTTCTGCTTGACAGAACGATTGGATTTCTTAAATTCTAGAAAGTACATCGGAGTCCAGCTGGATGATGTTCCCCCGTGTGAACAGGACGGCATCATTTCCTGCCTGATGCTTGTAGTACTGCTGCCCGTGGGCCTGGTGTGTGAGGGCTTTTCCGTGGCACATCACGATTGTCTGCTTGCCCACAACGTGTGGGTGATCTTGAATATGAAATATCTGATGCTGAGATCTGTGTGAGTTACAGAGCGGCCTGTACAGCCTGCAGATAGATGTGTGAGGGCTGTAGCTTCCCAGTTTGTATGATTAAACAGCACTAGTTTGTTTTCACATTTGATTTAAAGATCTCAAGGGGGTGGTTGTTTTTTGTTGTACAGGAAATACCATCAGAAATTGTTGCCACGTGGTTTTGTTGTTTTGTTTTCAAATACACTCTAAGCCTTTAATTTGCCATTAGGTACAGATTGCCTAGCTAGGTGCCCGTGACCTAGGCTAAAAGAGCAAATATGAGACGTCACAGGGCACTATTTCAGCAGCAGGAGATGTCGTACTTTTCACGTTGGATGTCTTTTAAAGACGAGGCATTGCTTACTGAGGGCAAAGCCTGCTTTCCCCCCCCAGTTTAATTTTGTCAGGAAGTTGTCTTATAGGTCTTCCTCCCAAATGCTGGTTTCTCTTTCTTTCCTCTTTGTTTGCCACCCTCCTGTGCCTTTGGGATTTCCTTTTTTTTTTTTTTTTTTTCCCGATGTGTTTATGGAGCACTCCGGGTTCCATGTGTAGCGCGTTTTCTTAAGAGGCTGTTACTTCACTACTCCATCTGTAAATAACGGATAACAGGGGTTCTCTGTACATCTGTAAGTTGTGTTGGTTCTTAAGGGTACCCTCCAATCGCTGAAAACTGAGCGGATCGAAGCTTTGTAAACAGTGCCTTCCCGAGGGGTTTCTTGTTGTTCCCAGACACGGTTTGTCGAGTTTGTGCCATATGTAACACCCGACCTTTCGTGAAGGCTTGCGTGTTTGAAATTAGTTCCCCTGCTAGACCCTCCGGTTGCAAATAAAAATGTGAACTACAGCCCCCGCTCCCGCCTTGACAGCATTTCTCGGGGAAAGGGGCCGTGAAGGGCGGGCAGGGAGGCGGACTCTCGCCACAGGGCCTCGCGTCACGCCGCCGCCCCGCGCATGCGCCGCGCTCCCCTCAGCGGACGGTTGCCATGGCGGCGCGGCCCGGGCTGCGGCAGGAGGCGGCGGCGCTGGCGGGCGCGGTGCGCGGCGCGTTGGGGCCGCGGGGCGGCCGGGCGCTGCTGGTGCGGCCCGACGGCCGGGCGCTGCTGACGCGGGACGGGCGGCGCCTGCTGGAGGCGCTCAGCCTGCAGCCGCCCACGGCCAGGTACGGCGGCGGGAGGGCCGGGCCGAGTGGGGAAGAGAAGGGGGCCGGGCGGGGCAGCGCCTAACGCCCCGTGTGCCCGCAGGGCGATGGCGGCCTGCGCCTGCCGCCACCAAAGCGCGACGGGGGACGGCGCCAAGACCTTCGTGCTGCTGCTGGCTGCCGTGTTGGGCGCGATGCGGGAGGGCTCCCTGCGGCGGGCGGCGCGGGCGCTACCGGCCTTCGAGCGACGGGTGCTGGAGCGCGTCGTGGCGGGGGGCCTGAGGCCGCACCTCCGCAGCGCCTTCCCCGCGGGCGGGCCGGAGGCGGAGCTGGAGGCGGTGGCGCTGGAGGCGCTGCTGGAGGCTTATCTGCGGGGTCGGCTGGGGCCGGGCGAGCGGCGCGCCGTGGCGCTGCTGGGCTGCGAGCTGTGCACCCGCTGCGGGGCGCGCCGCCCGCCCGCGCTGCGCCTCCTCTGCCGCCGCTTCGCGCAGCTGCACGCCGCCGCCGCCGGGCTGCCCCTCTCCCGCTCCAGGATCCTGCCCGGCGTCCTGCTCCGCAGGGACTTCGCCGTCTACTGCCCGGCCGGCGACCGGCTGCGCGCAGTGCTGGTCACCCGCTGCCTGCGGCCCGTGCTCGCGGCACCCGGCGTGGAGTGCGCGGTGCGATCCGAGCGGCAGCACCGGGCCGCGCTGCGCTGGTGCGGCGGGAGAACGGAGGCCGTGATGGAGCGCCTGCGGAGCAGCGGCGTGAGGCTGCTGCTGTCCGGCGTGAAGCAGCACGAGGAAGTTATCTACTACGCGAAATTACACGGTGTGTCCGTGGTGGAGTGTTTGTCATCAGAAGAAGTGGCCCTTATCTCTGAAATCACAGGAATCTCGCCCTATGACCCTGCCGGTGATAGCGTGCAGAGGGAGATCACAGAGGCTGCAGTGGTAACCTTCTGCCAGCCCCTGCTGCTGGGCTCCCAGCGGTATGCGCACATTGGCTTCAGCAGCGCAGGCGCCTTCCAGCCCCACTGCCTGGTTCTGTGCGCTCCTGTCGATGCCGTTAACGAGCAGCATGCGGCCGCTCTGCACGGGGCCTTCACCATGCTGCTGCAGCTCTTCAGAGAGGTGGGTCAGGAGTGCGGAGATGAGAGCCGGAATGGTGCCTCAGGTGTTGGGAGCGGATATTGTCCAGCTACTGAAACGCAGGTGGTGATAGAAAGTATTGCTTGTGGCAGCAGTCAGGTTTCTGAGCATCAGCTGGGAGGTTGCAGGGGTGAAACAACAGCACAAAGTTCAGATTTTGCTTTGCAGGAAAGCGAACATCCTGATTGTACGCCACCAGCCTCAGCTCCTGGCCCACATAGCAAGGAGCTGAATGTCTGCACCGGTGGGACTGACTCGGCAGGGACACACAAACTGTGTGAGTGTGCAGATGGGATGAACGAGAGCCACCGAAGGCACACAGTGGTGTGCAGTCACAGGAATCACAGCACTGCTGTAGTCAGCACTGGTACCCTGTGTGAGCACCTAGGTGTCGATAAAGGCTTAGAGAAGGCTGGCAGTGGTGTTACACAGAGTTGTCCCTGCTCCATCCTAGAAGCAGGATCAGTTCTGCCAGTAGGAGGTTACTTTGAAATCCTGTTACATTATTATATTCTGCATTATGCAAAGCAGGTTCAGCAGTCAGCAGTTATTGTCATATCTAATGTAGTTGCTGATGCTTTGTTAAGTATTCCAAAGGCCTTATATGGAACAGAACGGAACGGCTTTACCAAGTTTTATCTTGAAACCATAGAAGCACTCAGGAAGAATCAGCCCCTGCCTGTGAATGAGAAAGGCTTGGAATCAGTTTATTGCAAATACCAGCTGGTAACTTCAGTTCTTCATTGTGCTACACAGCTTCTCAATATTGATTTAATCATTGGTGTTAAGCGGCCACCACAGAAAATTGAGGATAATGATTCGGATGACGATTGCTGAAATTGTAAATAAAAATGTTTTTGATAGCGCATTTCCCTGCGTCTTCTTTTCAAGTGATCTCAAATTTCAGTGCTGGAGACTAAAAGATCTCTTTTTAGATCCACAGACCTAACGTGCTTCGTAGAAGTAGAGGAAGAAAGAGGCTGACAGTTGGGATCTGTGTAGATCTATCTCCCTGCAGCCCGTGGGCACTGCACAGGGCAGATCTCCACTTGCGCCATGGAGGAGCCTGCAGTGCACCAGGATGAGGCCTGAAGGAGGCACTGCCCGTAGATGCACCCGTGCAGGAGCATCCTGTGCTGGAGCTGCAGCCTGTGGAGAGGGGCCCGTGGTTGGGCAGGAGGGCTGGGGGAGCCGCCGCTCATGGGGATGTGTGCTGGAACAGTGCACTTCTGAAGGTGGGCCCTGTGTTAGGGGCTCTGTTGGAACAGAGCTTGGGGAGCTGGGGCCTGTGGGAAGGACACCTGGAGCCGGGCAGGGAGCAGCCAGGCCTGACTGGACTGCAGCCCCCCTTCCCTGCACTGCTTGCAAGGAGGAAACAGTAGAACAAAGGCTGAAGCTGAGTGAAAACGGAAAGGGCTGAAGGTGTCATCAGTTTGTTGTTTTTTTGTTGTTATCGTTTTCACTGTCCTACTTTGTTATTAATTGGCAATGAATTAAATTAATCTTCCTCAAACCAAGTCTGTTTTGTACTTGACAGTAATTAGTGAGCAGGCTCCCTCCCTGTTGTCCCATGGTGTTGTTCCCAATTTCTACTCCGTCTTGCTGAGGGAGCACCTCCATGTTCACTGAAGAGATTTATTTAAGGAAGAACAAGGGACAGTAATTTTTTTTTCTAGTAGAATCATTTCTGATATGTGCAGAAGAGTGGGTGTGGAATTAAACACAGAGGAGAGAAAATTACACTCCTGACAGCTCAGTAATGCAACAACTGGCCCAAGCTGAGCCCACAGAGCTCCCTGCTCAGACAGGTCCAGAGCTGGGAGCTGCTTGCTGGCATTATTTTCTGTACCATTATTATCTGTACCATTATTATATCTGCACAATTACATAGAACTGTTTTTTTTCTTTTTTTTTTTTTCTAACAATTCTTTCATCTGGCACCTGACCCATCTCTGGTAAAAGCTCTAGAATCTGAAGGTTCTTTGAGTTGAGTGCTGTATTTCATTGACTTCCCTGCTATTTTCTATTTGTGAATGATCCATTCTTACTTTTGAACCACAGTTTCCCCAGTTTTTCTTGAGAGTTCCCAAAATGGCGCTCCTTTTCCTCAGAGAATATCAGGAATGGTGTCTTTGCTGGGGTGGGTACATGTTTGGTACGTGGCCATTCAGTTTCCAGCCCTGGGGTCTGAGTTGGGTGTGAGAGATGCTCCGGGGGAAAAGCAGAAGAGCGGGATCCCTCCTGGAGCCAACCCTTTCCCAAGGCAACCTGCTCAGCCTGGGCATCCTCTCACTGCTTCTTGGTACCTCCTCCTTCACTGCAATTCTTTGTGTAGCTCTTCCAAATTTTAGAGCTTTCTGTAAATGTATTCACTCTTTGAGAGCTGACATGGAGATGATTTTAAGACTGATTTCTTGATGTCGTGGCAAGGCCAAATTCAAGACCCAAGGGGCCCCTGGGTTGGGAATTTGGTGTTTCAAAGCCACAAGAAGCAGTATGTCTAGAAGTGCACTATGGTCAGATCAACCTCGTGGGTTTTATTTCTGGTAGCATGGCCTAGAGAGTTTTTCTGTTTGTGGTTGAGTGTGGATTTGTGTCCACACAAACTGGAAGGCAGGTCCGTGCTTGAAATACAAGCAAGCACAGAGAGAAACAATGCACAGTGACACTAGATCCACGCAGCAGTGGCTCTTGAGAATGGGTGCAAGCAGTTCACCTGATGGTGATTTGGTGAACCGTCATTTGGTGCTCTGGGTGGTGGTGGAGTCTCAGCACACTTCTGCGGGTGGCAGTTCCTGTGCTGACAGAGACAAGCCTGCATTCCAGCAGCATTCCTCCATCCCTGCTCCCGCTGAGGAACCCCAGCAGCACGGCCAAGCACAAGTTCCCATTTGGGTGGCTTAGTGATGTTATGAGCCGTCAGCTGCATTCACCTGTTCCTATGTTTTAACATGTTGAATATGCCTGAATAGGTTAGCTACAAAGGCGCATTTTTTGTTGCCTTTAAGCCGAAAGCTCCGAGGTTAACTTAAAACAGTACCAAATGTCAATGTGGTATTTGTTGTACTGTGCTAACTTGCTATGGTTTCTGTTGTTACCTTTGTAACAGTCTTCCAGAGCCGACAGGTGGGTGATTAATGGTACCACATGAGGAGATTAAGAAAGATTATATTCTTCACACGCATGCATCTCTGTAACTGAGATAGAACTGTATTCACTTCACCCTACTAGATTTGCTTTTTGTATAGCAGATCTGCTATTAACCATAGAAACTTCCAATTTTTTTTTTTTTAATTGATAAATTTTCTATCAGTGCTTAGGTTAATGTGTCTCCTCGTGTCTCCTTTTTTTCTTCAGCTTTATATCTCAAGCTAGAAACTATTTTGGTATTAAAGCAAGGAGATGTTTGCAATTTAATTTCTTTACATCTAAGGAATAGGTAAATATTTCAGCCACCATTAAGAACGGGTATCAAGCATGAACTTTGCTTACTATGTAATTTATCTCACTATTACTATTAAGACTGAACAAAACGAGCACTAATGTCAAAATTTGTAAACAGCAGCTTTGGAAATGTGTTGGCTGCAATTAACACAATTAAATTTTTGCGGTAGCATTTTGTGAGCATTTGTATCTTGTGAACGAAGCTGGAAATAGCCGCTGTATTGGAGATGAGACAGATTGCTTCCCTGTGGGAACGTCAAACTAATAATTGCTTTCAGGAATAATAATTGTAATGTTAGCATTCCAAAACCAAAAATGATAAAAGTGAGTATGTAATACAGTTAATAATAACAACTTCCTCTTATGATGTGATTCAGTGGAGGAAGAGACTTCAGAAGCAGTTCTTCTGCCTGCAGTAGATAGGAAGGCAGGAGGTAAGCGCTGCCCTCTGTTTGAAAACACTTCTGGCAAAAAGAGCAGCAAATAGTTTTCCTACAGAAACTGCTGGTTCAGCAGACTGTTTATCATGAGCAGATGAAAGCACCGTTACACTGAAGCTTTGATTCAGTGCGGGATTAAGGGCACATCAGAAATACTGCTTCCTGTGCGGCTGCGTTCTAAGCCACCAACAGCAGAACTCACTGTAAGGGATAATATTTCCACTTAAAGTATTTGCAGAATGTGTTGTTTTACAGAACAGAATTTCTAACCTGGTCATGTTTTGGATTTCCAGTGAAACAATTTAGCGCTGTGATGTTCCTTTTCAGAACTATCATGACCTACTTTCAGTGGGTGTCTCCATTTTCCAGACCAAGCATCTGATCAAATCCTAACCTGAAATGTAAATGCAGAACGAACACATGGCAGGGATTTCTCTGGGTATGCAGGAAAAGGCAGCTCCAAATGAGAGTTATGTCTGCTGAGATTTCACCTTCGGAATTGATACATGCCTGGCAGTGTGTGTGAGGATTAAATTTAGGCTTTTGAAGCAATGAAAGCCATAGTAGAAACAGCTGGATTGTGTTTGTGAGGCAAATAAACCACACAGAGCCATTTCCTAAAACTAGGAATACTCTGAGACTCCTGTTACCACTGTAGTACAGGAAAAAGTGTACAGAATAGTTACACAGTGCTGCAGAAAATACGGTGTGTTATCAGCATTGGCCCTTGTTGCCAAATATAATTAGTTTTCAATTATTGGGGCAGCTGTAGGCCCCTGCTGCAGGATGCCTCTGCCTTCCCTGGTGTGCTGGAGCAGCTCTGCGTGGCTGTGGCCTCAATGAGACACTTTTCTGGTGCAGCTGGCTCCACAAAGCCTGTAGCTGCCCTGTGACCAGCGCATTTATAGCTCCCAGAACACAGCGGAGGGCAGCCTATTCAGTTTCTTGATTGATGACTTTGTGCATGTGAAACCTTTCTTCATAACTTACACATCTCAAAAGAACAGTTTAGAACTGTGATGCTTTAAGGTCAATTCTTGGTAAGAAGTACCGGTACTTGCCATAATGAAAGTCGATTTTCAGCATTTGCAATTCAGCCTGAATAACCTTTTTGGCTGAAATTTCCCCATGCTGTACAAGGAGTGACTGCTTCCTGCTGACACATGGAGAATTTTGGCCAAGCACTTCAATTCTTTTGGAAAAGGAGTTAGAAAAGTACTTTGCTTTGCCTTCATTTTGTCTGGTCTTTTATTTGAGCTTCTCTTCAGTCCCCTTGCTGGGAAGACAGTTCTCCTGTTTCTTCTCTGCTGAGAGCTGGAAAGAGATACGAGCCAGGTAGCAAAAACATTCTGAACCCAAATCCTTCTGTCCTTCTGTCTGATATCAGGTGCTGCTGGGCTGTTTCCTCTCATGATTCATTTGGGGCTGAAAAATATAAAAGCTGCTCAGTCGTATCCAGGAAGGGTCCTGCTGTGCCAAAGTCACATGCAGCATCGTGCAGTTTGCTGTAGTGCTTATCTGTATGGATGAGTTTGGCCATCTTGCATGCTGCCATGTGGATAAGTGGGGAGGTTTGGAAATTACTGGTGCTTGTAGTAATACAGCAAGTGTTAGAAATCAGAATATGTGGTGCATTCCCTGTAATCTGAGGCATTTTTATCACCCTGTAAAATTAGACGCACTTTCTAACCCTTGATGGTTAATAGGAAGTGCTGTCAGCATCTCTATATCGTAGGACTCCCTTCTATTTCAGAAGTTTGCCACCTTGGCTGCAGTCCCAAGTGCTGCAGAAGATATCTGGTTTGGATGCATGAAAAAGAACCAGTCAGTAAACAAGCAGGAAGGGGAAACTTTTCACCTCCTGTATCGCTGGGTCGTTGCTTCTACTCTCTGATTGACTATAGAAGTGATGAGTAATGCAATGGTAATTGCATGGATGTGTGGGTGGGGAGAGGGAGGAACCAGAATGAGAGAAGGCAGAAGATAGTAACACCCAGTTCAAAGGGAAGAGAGAGGGAAAGACAAAAAGAGAGTGATGAATGAATTGTCATTTGGAAGGAAGAATATAGAGTCTGGTGTACATAAACAGGAGAAAGCAGCCACAGCTTCCGTATCACCTTCCCTGGGCATGCAGTAGGAAGGGGAATACACTATGTTCTCGGAAGAGTGGCAAATGGGAAAAAAAAATCCCTGAAAAAAATTTTCTCCTGTGCTGGAATATACAAATAGCTGCCTTGGAAAGCCTTGGGAGGAGCCCTGCAGACAGCCTGTCCACACACATACCCTGCCAATCTGGGCCATAAACTTGCAACAGCCTGTGAGAACAATTCAGAGGTCTGATACTGAAGCTCAAGGAGTCAAGGGATGGGTGCTGAAAGGACTGGGTGTGTGTTAGATTTGTTGAGATAGAACGGCCTGTCCTCACTGGGGTGGTTTTTGATCCTTAGGCACACAGACACACACTGAGGCCATCAGCAGCAGTAGTTCCGCTCCCTGGCCTTGGTGGCAGGGGTTCCTGGCCTGAGCTCATGTGTCTGTGCTTGGCTGGGGGCACTGGATAGGTTCATGTTGTGGGAAGTGCAGCAAGTAGCACAGAGATGCCATGGGAAGGCGTGGAAGCTGCTAGATTTATTGCTTTGGAAATAATTTTACAAACTCTTATTGTAGTCATAAATCATCTGATAAATTTGGCACTAGCTACGCCTCAGATAATTAATCTAAATTTACTTGTGTTAAGCATAGAAAGCACACCCAGGACCTTTCAGATTATTGTACATAGTGAAATATAACAGAAGCTCAGTACTTTTATAGAATTATAGGACATAAATCAGCTTTCTTACAATTTTCTGAGTTCTCATTTGTGTGAAACGTTTTGAGAAAAAAAAATTATTGTGAAAATCATCGTTTTCTGGGAACTCATATACCAATCCCTCTTATTGCCAGTGTTTATTTAATAACTGGCACTCGGAATCATGAAAAGAGGTCCAATGGTTCATCCCCACTGAGAACAGCAGTTCTACCTCTGTGTATTCAGACCCAAACCTCCAATCCAAATATATTCAAGTGACTTCAAGCCAAATATACCAAACTTACAGAGTGCACACCAGTGTACTTTTTTATTATCTATGTTATTATTATCATAGAATCATAGAATTACAGAATGGCTTGGGTTAGAAGGGACCTCAAAGATCGTCTGCTTTGGGCCGGGATGCTGCTGCCATGGGCAGGGATGCCAACCACTAGATCAGGATGCCCAGTATTGTTATTATGTTACATAATTGTCCAATCTGTTTCTGATTAGTAATTGACATTGTTTTTCACATTAAAATGAAAAGTGGTCAAAAAAAATTATTAACAGGATCATAACATGTTACCTTGTTTTATATTAAACTTATCTGTGTTCTAACCTCTCGCTCTGTGGCAACTGCGGGGTATTACAAACGTGACTAATATCTCACATTTAACACTGTGTTTTGACTCAGAACTGCTGACTTTGACTGTATCATTTCAGCTGCAAAGATCAAGTTGCAATAAAGATGTGGGAAACACCTCTGAATATCTTGGAAATCTTTTACCAGGAACCACTAGGGAAAACAGTGAATTTGTATTCTGGAGTCCTATAGCAGTGTATGCCCAAGGTCAGAATTGAGTTGCAGAGCAGCAGCATCTGCATGCTGTGTTCAGTAACTTGGCAGCCGTGAAGCTTTTCAATTTTACCTTTACATTTTGGTACTGCTCTGTACCAAAGCCTGAATCTGTGTGGAAATGCAGAGAAATACATTTCTCATCGCCGTGCCCTCTGGATTGCTGTGGTCAGAACGAGTGGGTGTTACCATGAGGAGATGGAATAAATGTTGCTGCTTTGAAATGCTGCCTCTACAGCTCCCAGTGTTACCGCACTTGTCATCATGAGCTTTCTAAATGCTCTTCTTTTCAGCTTCCAGTAAATTCATTCCACTCACAGAAACACCCACATCTGTAGCAAGACATGTATGTATGTATTCGCCTTTCCTTATTTTCCATATCGTGACAGTCATGTTTTCCCTACCCAGCTCTCCTTCCTTGCACTGTTCTGTCGTGCCGTGTGACCCCACTCCGTGGTTATGTCCATCTTTTTCCCCAAGGTTGAATGTTGTCATGTTTTGTTAAACTCTTCAATGCCAGAATATCTCTTGACTTACTGCTGATCAGATTCACGTGTATTTTAATTTCCCTGTTAAAAAATTATTTTAATACAAGACTCATTGAATGATTCAATAGAAAAGAGCAGGTCTGGATATTTCATTTAAAGGTGGCAAGTGCTGAGGAGTTTTCAAACTTTTCACCATAACGAGCTGCACAGAGTTAATAGCTTTGGCTTAATAATAGCTGAATTTTATTTAGCAGAAATTTCCAGAATGGCTGTCTGGAGCAGGATCAGAGAGACGTTATATCTTGTTCTGATTTTTACTTCTGACTACTGTGGTAAAATTTAGATGCTAGTAAGGAAGCAGACAATGTCTTCTGTGCCTTTCCCTTCTAATACAGGAGAAACTGGCTCACAGAGGAAGGATTTCAGCACACAGCCTGGAGATGCGTTTACAGTGCCATGGTTTTGACAAGCCTGGCCCTTCCACTTGCTGCAGCCCTGAGCCATCCAGTGTGGCTGGAACCGCAAGCAACTGGGAACACACTGTGACTGCAGTATCTGGCACAAACACGCCTTGGGGAGGAATGCTCCCATCTGCTGCATTCAGTGAGGAAATGCAAACAGAGTGACACTGGACTCTCAACTCATCTCCTTGTTCTCTGTTTCAGGTCCCAGCCTGATAGGATCATGGGGCAGGTGCCAGGCACAGCCCTGGGCAGGGATGCTGGCACCCTCCTGGCATTGCATGGTCACCCCTGTGCCACAGCACCAGTCCCAGCTCCCATCGGGCCCAGCAGGCGCCTCAGAGCCAGACAGAGGGGCTTCAGCACCCAGAGCTCAGCCTTGGCACCCACACCTCACTGCAGTGCCTGGGACTGTCAGGAAGCATATCTGTATGGCTTTTTTTATGGCTCCAGATGTGGTTTGTGGGTTCCCATCTCCGCTGAATTATTTGTCTTTTGCTTCTCATCAGCTGGGCCCACAAAAGGGTGTTCCTGCCAGCTGCAGAGCAGGCCTGAGCCACTCAGCACATTCCTATCACACTGCTCCGGGAGCCCGTCTGATGGCTGGTAACTGGCACTGCGCTATGTCTGCAGGGAGAGCCAGCCTGGCCCAGCCTGCCGTACTGAGCAGGTTCAGCTGTCACTGTGTGTGTGTCTCTGGGCCTGTCAGAGAGCACTGCGTGTTCAGCTGTGGCTGTGCACCATGGCTGTGGGAACTGAGCACTGAAAATCAGGAACCTTCTATTGGATTGTATGTGTCAGGTAATTCCTGCTCATGTTAATCATCGGCAAATGTAAAAACGCTTTGAGACTTTGATAATCCTTGTGAAACAGCCTACGCTTTGGAGGATGTAGCTGCCATCAGAACAAATCCTAATATCTACAAATTTCTCATTTATCGATGGAATTCTGCTTCTTTCCTCTAATCTCCTCTTGGAGATTTTATTTATTGAGAAAACAAGAAACTGTTTTTACTGATAACAGGTCCAACCCATACCTCTGGTTCAGAGTAATACCAGATACTTATCTGAGATCATCATCTGCAGTTTTTCAATTTCAATGCATTAGCCCTAACACTCACAAGAGAAAGAAGCAATTTTATTCAGATCTTGTTCCACTGGGCCAAAATCAACCTTGAGGTTCAACATTCAGGATTGTTTTGTTTTGCTTGTTTGGGTTTTTTGTATCAAAAATGATTAGTGTTGACTGATCCCTACTTTACAGGCTGCCACTTCAATAGCAATCCTGCGTGCTCATTTATAGACTCATAGAATCACAGAATCACAGCACCATAGAATCATTTGAGTGGAAAGGAATACTTAAGGGCAGTCTAGTCCAACTCCCCTGCAGTGAACAAGGACACTTACAGCTGGATCAGGTTGCTCACAGCCCCATCCAGCCTGACCTTGAGTGTCTCCAGGGAACGGGGCTTCCACCACCTCTCTGATTGACCTGTTCCAGTGCTTCACCACCCTTACTGTAAAAATCTTTTTCCCTATATCCAGTCTATCCATTTATGGGAAGGAATATTTTAGATGTAGTTGTACTGCCGTGATGCTCTGACTTTGAACTTTGATTTCTGCAGGTTCTTTGCCAGAGCATCCTCACAGCAAGTGAAAGGACAGAGAGCTATGACTGAATGGAAAGGCTGACTAATTACTCCAAAGGTAATGTGGGAAAGTCAGAGGGAATTGAATCATCTGCCACTAGCAATCAAAGCCCCAGTGTTCTGTTAAAAAAAGGTTGATGTACATTCCTGCTTGTAGAGGAATCAACAGATTTTGTTTAAAATTCTGCTGTTGCAGAGGGCGTTTCCTGGAGAAACATGACCACACCAGTATGTCACCTGGTGACATTCAGTGTCAGAGTGCTGATGGAAGAGGGAGGGAAGGGAAGTGAAGTGAAGGGAAGGGAAGGGAAGGGAAGGGAAGGGAAGGGAAGGGAAGGGAAGGGAAGGGAAGGGAAGGGAAGGGAAGGGAAGGGAAGGGAAGGGAAGGGAAGGGAAGGGAAGGGAAGGGAAGGGAAGGGAAGGGAAGGGAAGGGAAGGGAAGGGAAGGGAAGGGAAGGGAAGGGAAGGGAAGGGAAGGGAAGGGAAGGGAAGGGAAGGGAAGGGAAGAAATTGGTTGCTTTGCCAGGCCCAGGAGGGACAGAGAGGTCTCCTGCCCTGGCGGTGTGTGGATGGAAAGCTGCCTTGCCTTACTGTGCTGAACGGGGCCACTCACTGGATCATCCTCACAGACAGAAATCAAACACCAGAGCTCAAGTGGAAGAGATTACAGTCCTGGAGCCTAAGCTCCCACGTGCATTTGGTGAAAAGGAGACCTCTTTTAGGTTTCACGTTTTGTTTATTTATTTCCTACATGCAGTATATTCATGGAGGGCAGGCTCCTGTGGGAGAGAGGTGTGAAGCGTTTGGATTTATAAGGCAAAGAGCAATCGGGAAGGGCTGCTCCTAGTATTGTTAGAGCTGACCAAATGCTCACACTGACTCAACACAGTCAGAGATGAGCTGTGGGAGGTGGGATGGGGCTGAGGGGGGGCATTGGTGTGAGTCTTGTTCCACAAAAGGCAGGGTGCTCTCTGGTGATGCAGGCAGTGAGGCCCAGTTCTGCTGTACTGCCAGGACTGTGGCAGCCAGAGCTGGCAGGTGCCCAGAGGCAGCTTGCAGTGGGCAGCACTATACCCCGTCCCCAGAGGCTTTGCAGGCACTGGGGTTGAGCCAACCATCCTGCTGCTCGGTTTCCTTCTTCTCATCCCCTTCCTCTGTGGCTATTAATATTTTTTATAGCCCAGTTGCCAGCAGTTCTCAGCAAAGCAGCTGGTCCCTCCCAGGCTGCTCTGGGTTCCTTCAGGTTTTGGCAGCTGCTGTTTCTGTTCAGTCAGAGGAGAACCAGCTCCAAAGCATGGGCTGGGCTGAGAGTGGATGGGATGGGATGGGATGGGATGGGATGGGATGGGATGGGATGGGATGGGATGGGATGGGATGGGATGGGGGAACAGCTCACATAGCCAGAGATCTGCCCACTTCTCCCTGCAGAGCACAAGCAAGGAAGGACTCCATGCACTGGGGACTACACAGCAGCCAGCAGTGCAGAAGAGGCACACTGTCATCCATAGCTGTGTGTAAATGTGCTGTGTCCCCCCATGTGAACTTGTCTGCTTCTCTTCATGAGTTGTATAGAGCTTTCATTCTGTGTTTTTACTTGCTCCAAGCTGCAGTCCTGGTGCAGCTGGTGGTGGAAACAGGCCACTCATTTAAAGTAATGGTCATCCTGGAAGGGTCAGTAGTAGAAGCTGAAGCTTTCCAGCTCTCTTCATTTGCTAATGCTGTAGGGTTGGCAGCTCCTTGTATTGATGGTGGCCCACTAAATTCACGCTTCTTTTTTTTTAGACAAACCATCCATCAGAATGGCAAATTACCCCTGAAGTCTCAGCATTGTGCTACTGAGTTCCTCTAGAAGCAACAGTGAAAAGCACAACCTATCTGCTAATTGTTTTACTTCAATGCCTTTTGCTGATATGGAGAGCTTAGAAGAGCTCAGTAGTGGTTTCAATTACTTGGGTATAAATCCAAAAAATGACAGTGGGGTTGGGCCAGATTTACAGAGCTGTAAGTGAGATTTTAAGAAATGTCTGCGTAGTTTCCTTTCAGGATCTATATCTAAATGTCTTAATTAGCCTCTCAATTCAAGGGTCTAATTTCCACCACGGTTAATGAATTGCATTTATACACAGTAGCTAAATTATCTTGCCAGTTTTTACGGAATATTTTAAAGACTCTTTATGAGAAAAAAGAGCCTCAAAGTTCTCCAGCTTTGTTTTTCCAAGTCTGAGGACTAAATATAGTGTACATTCCCCAGAAAATGTGAGTGATGGGGATTAGTAATTCATGAGTGATGTGGCCCATTTACAGCCTTAACAGCACAGAGCTCATTGTTGCATGGAGAGGATCAAACAAAACAACTGGGTTGACTTTCATGCATTTAAAACAATGAGGAATAAAGGCTTAATCGGCTAGAACTGCAAATGCTCTCTCCCTTCCCCCCCCCCCCGTTTAGTTAACACTGATGAAAATACTGAATCATGGCTAAGAATTAAGCTGTAAAGTGAATTTTAAAAGGCAAAAGGGTAATAAATAAAAGCTCCAAAGTATTAGAAGTTGGGGCTCCAAATGAATTTGGATTATGTAATAAAGCTGTCATCTGATGAAAGAAGAAATGTCCTCCCCAAACCTATGGTTGTTTCTGATTGCTGTGTTTTTAGTCCCTTTTTGAGAGGTACTATAGGTAGTAGGTGGTCACCATGAGGAAGTGCTTTGAGTCTGAGCTATTTATCAACAGCTGATTGTTTCCACACCCTTCTCTTTTATGTGAGATAGACCTCAGTGCTGGCCCCCCAAAGGGAGGGATGCCCTGTGCTATAAGCTGGGCCCCTGGAAGGGCTGCACAGAGGAGCAGAGCAGTGCCCTGAGTGAGGTGACCGTGCTGCAGCCACCTCTGTGCAGTGCTGTCTGTGCAGCCCTCCTGCAGCTCCAGCAAAGGAATGGCAAGCTTCGAAGCTTGGATGGATACACTCTTGGCTGGGTAAGGAGCTGGCTGGAGGGCCGGGCACAGAGAGTGGTGGTGAATGGAGTCAAATCCAGCTGGTGACAGGTCGTGAGTGGTGTTCCCCAGGGGTCGGTGCTGGGGCCTGTCCTCTTCAATATCTTTATTGATGACCTCGATGAGGGCATCGAGTGCACCCTCAGTAAATTCGCAGATGACACCAAATTGGCTGGAAGTGTGGATCTGCCTGGCGGTAGCGAGGCCCTACAGAGGGATCTGGACAGGCTGGAGAGCTGGGCTGAAGCCAATAGGATGAGTTTCAACAAGGCCAAATGCCGGGTCCTGCACTTCGGCCACAACAACCCCAGGCGACGCTACAGGCTTGGGGCGGTGTGGCTGGAGGACTGCGTAGAGGAAATGGACCTGGGGGTATTGATTGATGCTCGGCTGAACATGAGCCGACAGTGTGCCCAGGTGGCTAAGAAGGCCAATGGCATCCTGGCTTGCATCAGAAACAGTGTTGCAAGCAGGAGCAGAGAGGTGATTGTTCCCCTGTATTCAGCACTGGTGAGGCCGCACCTCGAGTACTGTGTCCAGTTTTGGGCCCCTCACTGCAAGAAAGATATTGAGGCCCTGGAACGTGTTCAGAGGAGGGCAACAAAGCTGGTGAGGGGTCTGGAACACAGGCCATATGAGGAGAGGCTGAAGGAGCTGGGAATGTTCAGCCTGGAGAAGAGGAGGCTCAGGGGAGACCTCATTGCTCTCTATAACTTCCTGAAGGGAGGCTGTAGTGAGCTGGGGGTCGGCCTCTTCTCTCGTGTCATTAGTGATAGGACCAGGGGGAATGGCTTCAAGCTACGGCAGGGGAGATTCAGGCTGGACATGAGGAAGTATTACTTTTCGGAAAGGGTAGTCAGGCACTGGAACGGACTGCCCAGGGAGGTGGTGGAGTCACCGACCCTGGGGGTGTTCAAGGAAAGACTGGATGTTGTGTTGAGGGACATGGTTTAGTAGGAGCTATTGGGAATAGGTGAACGGTTGGACTGGATGATCTTTTAGGTCTTTTCCAACCTTAGTGATTCTATGATTCTATGATTCTATGATTCTATGAATGTCCCCACGTTATCGAGTAACCTTCGGATGATGGGCGTACTCCCAGCTCTTGAGATGCACGCCACAAGCCTGGCTTTTGTTGCTGTTTTCTTCTGGTTGTTTTGTTTTTGTTTTTTGCAGTGTTGTTCTAACGTAACTCAGTTGCCTGCCTAAGACTCGCTGTGCTTTCCAGCAGAGGTAATGAGCAGTCCCTGTGAATTATCCAACAAAAGGACTCCTACTCATGGTCTTAAAATATTGCCTGTTATATCTTTGATTGGAAAGGAGAAAGTGGCCCTTCCGTTAATTGCAGCCACTTTTTATTCTCATCTCTTCGAGCACAGCCTGATATGTAGGCCTGCCTCTGTGCGTTTGTTCACCCCAGCCTTTTTCTAATGCTCCGGGAAAGGCAAAGCTGCTCTGGCTGCACGCTCCGTAGCTGTGAGTAGGAGGAGGCATTTGCTGCTTTCTGTTCTCTCACAGAAGTAACCCCACTCACTGCTGGCGCAGGTTTGCAACAGAGGATGCAAGCCTCGCTGTGTGCCTCTGCTTTGCTCCAGGTATACATCAGTCACAGCAGCCATTTGCTGCCTGCCGCACTCCCAGACCCCAGGTCTGAACTGCAGGCACAGGATTTGGCAGCAGTTTGGTAAGTAGCCCTCATTGCTGTGGTGCTCAGAGTGAGCTGGTGCTGAGCAGCAGGGCATGCACTGACCTCTTCTTCAGTTCGCTGAGTCACACACAGCCACTTCTGGCTGGAAGTGTTTATCTCCCTGGCTTTTTCTTCACTGCAAGAAGAGATGTGTTCTTAATAGCAGTTAGCCATCCAAACCACAAATGTAGTAAAGTGTATTTGCCTTGTTGATTGTAGCATTTTAATTCTGTTGTATCTTGCAATGTTAAGGCAAATTAAAAAGGCAGCTGTTCTAGTGCAGTTTGTGTATCAAGCACAGAAGCACGAACTTTGGAAAAAACAAAACCCATCCTTTCTTTTCCAGCTATTTAGGAAGAATCTTTCTGTTCTTAGAATCATAAAATCATAGATTCATTAAGGTTGGAAAAGACCCAATAAACCATGTCCCTAAGTACCACATCTACTCTTTCCGTAAACACCTCCAGGGATGGTGACTCTTCCACCTCCCTTGGCAGCCTTTTCCGATGCATTATCACTCTCTCTGAGAAGAAATTATTCCTAATATTCAACCTGAACCTCCCTCCCCTGGCACTACTTGAGGCCATTCCTTCTCATCCTATCACTGTTACCTGGGAGGAGAGGCCAACCCACACCTCGCCACAACCCCAGGCAACAAGGTCTCCTCTGAGTGCCTCCTCTTCTCCAGACTGAACAATCCCAGTTCCCTCAGCCACTCCCCATAAGTTTTGTGCTGCAGACCTTTCACCAAATTCATTGCCCTTCCCTGGGTACACTCCAGGGCCTCCATGTCTTTCTTGTAGAGTCCAAAAGTGAACTCAGTACTTGAGGTGCAGCCTCAGCGGGGCTGAGTAGAGGGAATTAGATTTGAGCCTGGGGCAGTGCCCGTGAAGGATCTGCAGCACAGGAGGCTCCATATGCTTGCCAATACATGGCCAAGCATATGGAGCCATTTAACTGAGCCATTTAACTGATGGAGGTGAGTGCTGATGCCCTTCCTCATCCAGCTCTTGTGCTGGAGTCTCTGCTAGCCCCTCAGGCTCCCATATCTCTGCCACGGCTCTGTAACCATGGCATGTAAGCACATGGCAGAGAGCTTCTTGTTAGTAATCAAACTCTTATTTTTTAAATCACAATTACCCATTTATTCCAGGCTTTTTGACAACTCCTAACTGTCTTGAGCAGGTATTTTCAGCCACTTCTCTTCCCCAACTTTTAATTAAAGATATCTGTAGAGCCACTTTCTCACCATGTCTAAAGAAGGGTTTATCCTTCATTAATTATTTTTTAATCACTATCACTGGCTTTATCCTGGCCTATACTGAATCAATCTGATCCATTTTCCTTCTGCACCTCCGCAGTTCCCTGAGGTAACAAGTTCATCAAGTCAAGGCCCAGCTCCTCCATTTCATCTTCACTCCATTGCCAGGCCCCTCCATGTACCCTCTATGCTTCTGGGATTCTGTAGACCTCATACCCCTGAATTCTCATTCCCTGGCAGGAGACCCTAATCTTTCTCATGCAAAACCCTTTTCTCCTTGTCCCTAACACTGGTTTCCTCCTGACTATCGCACACTCCTGGGCTGGCTCATTTACTTTGCTGCAGTAAGGAAGCCTTACAAAACCCTGATGTAAAAGCATGGTGTCCCAGGCCTGCCCCTCCTCCAGGCAGCACTTGATTTCACCCCTCAGGAATCAGCCTCTGGTTACCAGCAAGGAGGTTTGTCCCTTTGGAGCAGGGCCAGACGGCGGCTTCTTCCAGGGAAAAATAAATCTTTGAGGCTAATTAATAGCTCCCTTACACAGGCATAAATCTGCTGCAGCCATTAGAGCGGAGCAGCAATCTGAAAGGATGGGCAGTTGTCTTGGTCTGAGGGAGGGGAAAATCTTTGGAGATTTTTTTCTTTGTTTTGAATGGTTCCCATTTGATTTTAAATTAATTATTTTTGTGGCAAATAAATGGGAACTTCCGGATAAAATTGGCTTTGTGTGAATGAATCGCTGCCATGCTTTTTTTTCCCCTCGTCTTTAAGAAATGTTTTAGGATGAACAATGTTCTCCCTATTGAATAAAAAGAAAATAAGGAAGAAAAGAAAGTGAGATGTGTGGATTTTACGACCCATTTCTTGGTGAAGCAACTATAAGGAGCTATGCCAGATGTGTGGCTTGCCCCCAAGAATCCCCCTGCTGCAGGCTGCGGGTGCCCACCTGTATGCAGGCAGCCTGTCTCCATTACAGGTCGAGGGGGTGAGATCTCTTCATGGGGCCAGAGGAGTCAATTTGGGCTGGTCTGTGTGCCATGGGGTGCCTGTGGGCCGTGTCCCACAGGATTACCCTGAGACCAGCAGCAAGGCAGCTCTGGGCAGCGCTGCTCAGTGGGCCCTGCAGAGCACCGGGTGGGCAGAGACAGCTGGGGAAGAGGAGCTGCTTCGTTATTGGTTTTAGTTCTTTGCTTTTTCTCCTCTTTTCCTTTTATTTTCTGCCTTGTGTGTGCATGGCTCTCCTTTTCTCTCTTTTCTTCTCCTTATCTCTCTTGGCCTTGGATGACGAGCAGATGTTATGCTCTGGGAACTCATCCACAGTAATGATTTTTTCATCTTATGAAAGTGAATCTGGAATAAAGCTGTAGGAGAGCAGAGCCAGCAGGACCGCCTGCTCCAAATCCCCTAGGAATGGCCTCACAGCAGCCATTTCTCACTGGTACAACAGCAGTGACAAGACACCTACCTGTGTGTGACAGCAGGTTGATGTGCCCCTGCACTCAGTGTCCTTGGTCATGATGAGCAGCCGCAGGGCCAGGATCTGGGAGAAGTCTGGTCCCTGGTGGCACAAAGGAGATGTAAACATGGAAGGTCTCCAGGGAAAGGTGTTCTTCATGAGGCACACAAGCAGTGTGAGATCTGTGTTAGTGCAATGGCTTGTTTCAGGCAGAAAACAAAGCTGAGGAACTGAGCACTCGGAGGAAGCCTGCACAGTCACAGGGAGACTGTCAGTCTTGCGGTTCTAGAGCTGGGCAGGTGGGTGCTGCAGACTGGCAGGACGAGGTGTTTTGTGTGGGGAGCTCTCATCCTGCATCCTCTTTGGGTGATAGAGACACAGGTAGGCAAAAAGGGTGACCTCAGGTTTCCTAACTCCTTCCTTGCCTTGCTAGCAGAGGATGTTGCTGCACCACCTTAGTTGTGAAACCTCAGCAGAGATTCAGCCTAGCTGCCTGCAGCCCAGGAGCTGTTCACCAGCAGCTTCGATTCCAACCGAGATCAACTTCAGCTGGCCCTGAGCAACCACAGAACAGATGTGGGTGTACCTCTGGGCAGCTCTGTACCTGGGCAGCTCACCACCCATCTGGGAGGACGATTCAGGGAATCACAGCTCTGGCTGCCTCTCGTGCACTGCCAGTGTGTCCATGATGGCTTGTGGGCAACCTCTCAGCCTCCCTGTCCCATGGCCTTTCAGCCTCCACTTTCTGCTGCCAGGTTGTCCTCCGAGCAGGGCTTGTCGGCCTTGGCAACTGAGACCTGCAGCCTCCACTGGGTTTCTCTGGGCTCAGAGGCTGCCTAGGACAGCCACAGCTGAGCAGAAGCAGCAGCCACTCTGTCCGTCATGGGGCTGGGTGTGCAGCACAGGGACCTCTGACAGCGCTCTGCAGCTGATGTGAAGTCATCCAGGAGGCATTTGGACAAGCAGTTTGCTCAGCACACCTGAGCTCAGAGCTCCCTCCCAACTCCCACCCCTGGGAGCCCCAT
The DNA here is from genome assembly GCF_026119805.1 of Tympanuchus pallidicinctus. Classification (NCBI taxonomy): domain Eukaryota; kingdom Metazoa; phylum Chordata; class Aves; order Galliformes; family Phasianidae; genus Tympanuchus; species Tympanuchus pallidicinctus. The sequence continues at coordinate 26,206,402 of NW_026294802.1, forward strand.
CCTGTGCTCACTGAGCAGGCAGGAAGCGGCCCAGGGCTGCAGGGAGAGGTCCCTGCAGTGGAGAACTGGACATGGGGAAAGAAACAGGCAGGTAAGTTCTGGGGCACCAAAGCTTCTCTGTTCTTTCCAAGTGCATCATTTGGTCTAATAAAAGAGATGAGCTCTCCTGTAGACCACGCACGCATGTCCTGGACTGGCAGCAGCAAAGCTGTACTTGGCATTGTGTCACAGAAATCATAGTAGGAAGCAAAAATGTGGGCAAACACCCACTGGAGAGGAGTGGCTGGGACAGAAGGGAATGCAACTGTAAGAAATTAAAGAAGACTAAAACCCCATATGCCTGTGCCTTCCCCCTGCTTCTTGGTAGAGACGGCAATCAAAAGAGAAGGGCACTCACTGTGCTCTGCTCCTGCTCTTGTTTTGAAAGCTTTGAACAACAAGTGGTGTTTATTTTTGTCCCTGATAGCGGCTCTGTTCCTGCTCTGAAGTAAGCAGTGTTAAGTTCGAACAACTGGGGCATCTCCATCCAAGCCTGTTTTGTTCTCTTGAATCAGCACAGACCCACCGTCACCCCATGCCTGGCAGACACTGTTGTTGCTTGGAGATGCAGTATTGTGTTTGCGAGCTGCCATGAGGCACTGAGATGCATGTTTCTGTAGGAAAACACTGCTAATATCAAATCCTGGGCCAGGCTGGGACACAGCTCACTGAGTCTTTTTGCACCAAAGAATGTTTTTACAATTGCTGGCTGGCCACAGCCTTGCAGATCTCACCGGTGTGTCTGAGCATGTCTGTAAGGGTTTCCAATGAGGATCTGCATGCAAATCTTAAAACAACAATCAAAGCTTCTGCCGCACTCCTGTACGCTCACTGGAAAGCAGGTTGAATGCTGGAATTGTTCCAGCGGCGCTCTCAGCATTTTGCTGACATGAAAGAGATGCAAAAAGAATGCATTTTCAAGGACACTTGAACGAGGTGCATCGGGCTGTGTCATCCTGCCAGTGAAATTCCCCAAATGGAATAAATTAAGATTTATTTCACAGAACTTGATGGCTACCAGAAGTCTCTCCACATCAGCTTTGCACAGCGTTGGGGCTATTTTCTTAAAATACTTACACAAGGTGGGTTTGACTGTGTTCAGATCACACTAACCTCCAGCAGAAGTGCTTGGTTTGCAGTGTTATGTCCTGACACAACAAGCAAGCGCTAAGCAGAAGTGTTATACAGGGGATCAATGACCTGACAAACCAGCAGGAACATCACTGATGTGACATTCAGAAAACACACCGAGCAAAGACCAAGCAGCAGCAGCTGCAGAAGCTGCATTAGCACACCTCCAATTAAAGCACTGCAGAGTTGTCACCTGCTGACAGGTGCCAGAGCATGGTGCTGCTGCTTCCTTGTGCATGGGACATGCAGTGTCTGGTAACAGCAGGACAGTTTTGGCTGGCACGAGCCGTCCCAGTGCCTCAGCACCACGTGCCGGTGTTGAGCAGCAGTGCTAGGGATGCACAAGGGGAGGAAATGGGGTCCAGAAAGGGAGCAAGATCCTGACGGCATCTCTCTATTTCCTCACTGTTGTCTGTTAGCCACCACCAAACTATTTTATCTCTTGTATAAAAAAAAAGTTTCACTAGCAGTGGCTCTTGCCCCATGTGCCAGAGTTGCTCTGTGTGGGTGCTTTAGTAGAAATGCCCAGAAAGGGTGTGAGGTTACTGCATGGTTCTCCTGCTGCAGCCTGATAGCAGCCTGCAGCAATGAGGCCCGAGAAACACCTCTCAGTGTGCATCTTGAAAATGAGCTGCTTACAGCAGATAGTATTGAGCACCGTGCTAGACAGTCTGCAGCCAAGTGAAGCCTCTCCTGCCATGGTTGTGGTTTTGCAATGGGGAGGAATCAGAGAATTATGGAATGGTTTGGGTAGGAAGGGACCATAAATACCATCCAGTTCCAAGACCTGCTGTTAGCAGGAACACCTCACGCTATATCAGGTTCCCAAAGTGACAACAAACCTGGTCTTGAACTCCTCCAGAGATGGGGCATCCACAGCTTGTCTGGGCAGCCTCACCACCCTCACAGTGAAGATTTTCTTCATAATATCTAATCTAAACACATCCTCTTTTAGCTTAAAGTCATTACTCCTTCTCCTATCACTACACCCTCTGGCAAAGTCCATCCCAACTTTTCTTTAGCCCTCTTTGGGTACTGGAGAGCCGCACAGAGTCTCCATGGAGCCCTGCAGGCTGAACAAGCACAGCTCCCTCAACCTGTCTGCATAGGAGAAGTGCTACAGCCCTCTAGATCATGGTTGTGCCCTTCCTCTGGATCCCTTCCAACAGTTCCGTGTCCTACCTGTGCTGGGGGCCACAGGTCTGGACAGTACTCCAGATGGGGCCTCAAAAGCAGAGCAGATCCATCTTCCTGCTGCCCGCCCCTGTTTTGATGCAGCTCAGGACACAGCTGGCTTTCTGAACTGCAGGAGCATACTGTGGGCTTTTGTCAAGCTCTCAGTCCTTGTTAAATTTTATGTGCTTTTTTTTTTTTTTTTTCTCTGTGGCTGTAATCCACAGAAAACTGAATCCTGCTGGGATTTTGCAGATTTGCCCTTGTGATCCCGTGCTCTTATGGAAGCTGATGGAAGAGACAAAAGTACTGACCTGACCTCCCATCAGCACTGATACTGCCACAGCAGGAGATGGGTAAGGACTTCCCACAGCTCTCCTTCCAAGCACTGGGGATTCAAAGAAATGCACCCTCCTTCTCTCATCATGTCTTCCACACTTCTGTACATGAGAACTGCACTTGGTGTAGCCTGAAATGTCTCTTTAAAGGTGTGCGATCTGTCAGCAGGGTGTCAGTTTATTTTGGTTAAAGATAAAAGGACCAAACAGGGATTTCTTGACCAGCTGTACAACACAGACCCAGCCCCTCGCTGGTGCTGGCACCACTCTTCCATCGGCAGTGCCTGCAGTGAGCTGTGTGCCCATGTGGGCTGTGTCTGGGACTCCAAGGCAATGTATTATCAGGGGCATCAGAGACTCCTCTAAAATTGGTTCAGACTATTAAAGGAAAGGCAAAGACAGGGAGAGAAATGGGAGAGTGATAAGTTGGTGACACGTTCATTCAGCTATTCTTTCTCTACAAATTCAAAAAAAAAAAAAAAAAAAAAAAAAAAAAAAGTATAACTGAACTTAATAAGGACTGCTGTAAAAAAAGCCAAGCTGAGACCATGAGCAATGATTCACCCAGGAGGTGAGCATCCAGCAACAAGCTTTGAGGACAACGAACATCTCTGGTTGTTACTGGGCTATCTCCAGGCCCATAACAGAGCTGTGCTCAGGCAATGACCCCAAGCAGTCTGCAAGCTGAGCAGGAAAATCAGATGGGGACGGAGATGTCTACATGTGTTGTCAGCAACTGCAGGAGGCAATGCAACATACATGGCTGTTTTTTCACACTGACACTGACACAGGCAGAATGCTCTGTTCCCCCTATGCTCTTGCTCGGCAGTTATTTCTCAGCAGGCAAGCTCAGCTGCCAAATGAGAATGAATAAATGTTACCCTGAGTGGAATACTTTCTAGCCCTTAAAAGACTGCTCCCGCCACTTTCACTTACACAAAGGCAGCAGGATTAGTTGCGTGTCGGAGGGCTGTGGGAGCAGTGCTGGGCCCCTCCTGTTGAGGTGGAAAAGCAGGCACTGAGCAATTTGTGCTAAGACCAGCACTCAAAGAACTGTCTGGAAGATGAGTTAGCCTGCACGATGTGCTTTGGTAAAGGGCTATAGGAGAACGGAAGGGGTAGCTGTGAGAATTGCATGAACGTAAAGTAGAATGGGTAGAGAAGAATGAGGGTGTGAGGAGCTGGCATGGAAAAACTGTGCTGTGCAGGCAAGCGTGCCGTGCATGTGAGATGGGGAAGCGCCAGCACACGCTCTCTGCTCCTTTTTGTCACATCATTTATTTATCAGTAAGAGCTGTTCAGCATCTGCCTCCTAGCTTTGTGGGAATTACCTTATAGCACCTCCTGCTTAAGTAACACTTGTTTCCACCGGAAAGGTGGCAAGGAACTGGGCTGTGGGAAGGCTCATGCTGTCCCCCGCCATGCTGCTCCTGCTCAGCACCATCCATCTCCCCAGGCACATCCCTCCCAGTGCTGCTGCCACTGCAGGATGACGTCCCCCAGGAACAACCCACCTTATGGCCCTCATGGGAGAGCCCTGGGCTTGCTGACATCCCTGGCAATGCTGCCAGCTCCTCAGTCATCAGCATCCTCCTTCACTTCCCTTGCTTCTGAGGCTGCGCTGTACCTGGTTGCCTTCAGCCAGCCTGCCCCAGCAGAAACCTCCAGGAGACTCCTCTTGTCAGGCACTTATTCCTCATTTTCCGTTTCTCTCTATTCATGAAGTGAAAATACCAGCAAAATCAGCTTCCTCAGAAAAGGAGGAAAAAGAAGGAAGAAAGGCCAATGGGGGGATGGACTGAAGAGCAGAAGGCTCTTTGGTGACCTCACTGTGGCCTTCCAGTGGTTGAAGAAAGCTTATACAGAGCAGGGAGTCTGACTTTTTACATGTGCAGATGGGGACAGGACAAGGGACTAAAAGCAGGGAGATTTAGAAAATACATTCCTTGGTCGAAATGCTCATGAATAAAGCTTATAGTGCAGTATTAATCACAGGAAATTGTCTAATATCCACGTGACTTTTATTTAATTACCAAGCATGACGTTTCAAAATCTACATTCTCATGTGGTTTTTCTGACCTCAGTTGATCTGAATCACTGTCAGCAGCAGGGAAAGGGAACAATAAAACGGAGAAGTATCTGGTGGAGCTCTCCTGCTTCAAAAAAATGCAAAAGGGAATTAAACACTGGAAAATTTGCAAAGAAACCTTCATAGAGTGAACTGGTCTCCACCAGGAAAGAGCTTCCAGCTTAGAAAGGACTCAGGACTCACAAGCTAAGGGGGATGTATGGACCAAACTGTGATCAAAAGCCTTCTAGTTCTGTGAACTGTCTCCCCCAACAGAGAAAGGTTTTGTATTCAACCTCACGTTCTATCAGTGTAGCTGCTGTCTTAACACTCAGGTTCTCCTAGCCTGAAAGGCAAAATGAGGTGGAGCTGACAGGAGTGTGTGAATCCCTGCCCTCTCCTGCAAGTCCCTGGGTTTTCTGGGGCTGGCGTGTGACCGGGCCATCCCAGAGGCCTGCCTCAATGGCCAGCTGCCCCTCCTGAAGATGTCCCCTCCTGGAGATCACACCTGTCAACTCTGCCCTTGCAGTCAGAAGATAAACTGAAAATGCAGTGGCAGCAGATAACTTCTGCAAACTACAGAGCTGGCAAATATGTCAAAAGCATTTTGTTACTGAATTTTCACTTGAAATCATCGATCCAAATGAGACTTAACTCACTTCTTATTGAGGGTTAAGAGCAAACTTAATATTTAGATCTTCATTTGCCCGTGAGTTGAACAGAGTTTATGAGTAATAACTGTATGCAGCACTCTCCTGTGTCATGCATTATTAAAACCCCAAATCTGAAGGAACAAAAATGGATGGGACTTGTTCACATCTCCTTTTCCAGCTCCAGGGCAGGACCTCTGCATCTTCACATCTCTACATCTCTGTATAACTGCATATCAACATCACCACACATCTCAGCATCTCCACATTTTTGCATCTCAGCAGCTCTACCTCAACCTAAGTTCCTAGCACCCTGCCCTGGTCCCTCCCACCCACCTGGCTCCAGAGGTGCCAGCTGAGCCTAAGCCTCAACCCATGATGGCACAAACCCGTGCTGCCTGTCCTGCTCATTCCTGCACAGAGAGGACCCGCACAGCCACATGACATAACATGAAGTGAGAAGGGCACACCAAGCATGATCTAGCCCCCTGATCAAAGCCCAGGCAGGTCCCTTGCTGTGGACAAAACCAGTCCCAGCAAGGCTGGGTTCATTCTCTTATCATGGGATCATGCACCAGCTGAGGTTGGAAGGGCCCTTTGGAGATCTAGTCCCTGCTCAAGCAGGGACACCCAGAGAAGCTTGTCCTGGACTCCATCCTCTGCCTCCTGATCCTCTCTGCCTTATTGCTGACAACTATCAAAGAGGGGAGGCAGTCTTGCTTTCTCTGCCTTTGATGTCTGGAGGGAGGCTGAGGGAGTCTAACAGGGAGCCAGCACTACTGCAGCCACAGGTGTTGTTTTTCCTTTGTCAGAGTCCTTCAAAACAGAAGATAAGGCTGTGGGGCAGCTGAGTGAAGTGGCAGCTCACCAGAAAGTCCTTTTCCCTGTGGCCAGTGCTCAGGCCTACAGAGCACAAGTTGAGACCTGCTGCCTGAGCAACCCAGAGCATCCATCTCTGTGCCGCGTCCACCACAGAGAGCCACCATCTCACAACTACAGAGGGGTGTGCAGCAACCACTCCTGCCTCCAGGCTTCCCCTGTTGTCAGCAAGGTGCCAGGGCTGGAAATCCAGCCACACTGAAGGAGCCACCCAGCTGGCATTGGCCAGCTCACGCTGAAGCGGGTGGCCAGTAGCCCTCCCTAGCAGAAGGGGCAGGTGTAGAACATGGCTGCGACATCCCCACTGTGGCCTCAGCCTTTATCAGCTGGCAGAAAACAAGCAGCTGGTGCAGCCTTTCCCACAACACGTGTTTAATGGAAAGGCATGGATTCAACCTCTGTAACATATTTTCTTGTAGCCCCTTTGAACAAACAACTAAATACCTCCAAAAAACTCCTGGTTAGCACTGACAGCTTTCCATACACATAGCAGGAGAAGGAATGTGCCATCTCAGCCACTCACTGGTAACCGCTGCAACAATTTTTTGCAGACCCATGTCTCATCACACAACATTACATTCCTGGCGTTACTGCAGCCCACCAGATCTCTCTATCAGCATGCAGCCCCTAATTGTGCTCCCCTTTTCAAAATGCTCCAACGTTATCATAACTGCCCTCAAATGCATTATGGATAGTATAAAAATTAAAGCATAAAAACAGTTTACTGGCTGCTGAATACAACATAAAAGTCAATTTGGAGGAATGTTGTCTCTCATGGCAAAGCTGTCTGTACACAGAGATGCTGTTCTTCTGGGAGTGAAAAGATATTCTTCAGCAACACACACATGGGATTTTATCTCCTATTCCTACCATCCCCAGTGGCACCAAAGCACGTACCCTCGCAGCCTGTGCCCCTGGAGGAGGGAGGTGCTGAAGTCTGTGAGCTCTCAGGGACATTTGAAGGTTGGTGGCCCTGCCTGTGGTAGGGGGGTTGGAACTTGATGGTTCTCAGGGTCCCTTCCAACCCAAGCCATTCTATGATTCTGTGATCTTGTCCTCGTGGTTGGATGTTTTCTCTGCCCGCTTTAAACCTTTAGGTCATACGTGGCACATGCACCCTCACTAGGCATTCGGGGTGGGACACATCTGGCCCTGGGGTTATGTGACACAGCAGAACAGACCTGGCAGCTTGCAGCTCCCAGGAGGGCTGGTCCTTCAGAGGTAGGCTCTCCTGCAGTGCAATTCCCTTGATGGAATGTTGACACCCCCTCTGGGGAGAGATGAATCACGCCCTAAGAACATCTACACTTCTTCAGATGATTTCCACCCCTGGTTTGCCTGTCTGGCAAATTCTATAAAGAAAACAACAGTGTCACAGCCTCCATCATCACTTGCTGTCTCACCAGAGCTTGCTGGCCTTCTTTTTGCAGTGTTTGTTTAAATACTTTTTTCTTTCCCCACAGCTTCGTGCAAGGGAACATCATGAGAAATCAAACAGAGTGTAACATGGAAGCTGCTTCAGAAAAGCTGCTCATGGCCATCCTGTGACTCTTCTCTGTGGAGTACAGATAAACCCTCGGTGCAGTTTTACATTTCTGGGGCTTTGGCTCTGATGTGGCCTTCTCAAAGTGCCCTGTCTCCCCATTTGAAGTCCTGGGGGGCTTTTTCTCTTGATATCACAGTGTAATTAAAAGCCACTCAATTTGCAAAAGGTATGTTTTGATCCATGGTTCAGTTCAGTTGTACAGCACAACAGGGTCTCTCCCTGCACCAACCAAGGCACAGCTCCCCACATGTGGCATCTCTGCCATCCTTGCTCTCCCAGACCTCTCTCTCTCTACTCCGTGTATTTTCTTTGATAGCTTAACTAGAGCTGCTCTCTCTATATGAGAGAGCCCACCGTGGGCAGAAGAGCAATAGATTAAATATGAATCAGTTTCTACAGTGGAATGTTTTTTTTGAGGGGGAATAGTTTTCTCTTGAGAAACCCCAGTTTCCTCTGTTTCTGCATACCTGCAGCAGGGGCAAACTCAGAGCACCTACTGGAAGCATCTCTGCCCTCGCAGGCAGTCTGTACCTGGAGGTTCCTGCCAGAGACATGCAAGAGCCCATGTGTTTTGCCTCCTGCAGCAGATCATCGGGTATTTGCCATCACTTCAATGAAAAAAAAATCATGAAATAATATCTGGAAGGGCACTGGGGGCAGAAATTGCTCTTGTTGGCTAGAGAAGCTTGTTTTGCCAACAACCAGGTTCTTCTGTGTTAAAGAGTTGCGGAGCTAAAAATAAGCACACAGCCCATTAACCTTCAAGTGCCTTGCAGCAATTGCTTGGGGAAAAAGACAGAAGAGGTGAGTAGAGCCTGAAACAATAATTAACTGTGAATAGAGGCTGGAAGAAAAACAAGGATGATGTGGGAATTACAGAAAATGTCTTTTCCCAGAGGGGCTCTGCTCATCACAATCGGGAGCTCAGGTGTATCTCCCCAACAGAAACTTGCAGCAGGAATAGTTTCTTCATAGCAAAAGATTTTTAGGAGGGAGAGTCCTGCTTTGCCATTCTGATTTGAGAGGGTAATGGCCTGTGTTTTGGCTGGCAGCTGGGTATCTGTGCCCTTAGCCTGACAATACACTTGGGATGTATTGCAGAGGGAATACCTCCATTGCAGGGGGAATTGTGACCTGAAGCCCTCTCAAGGGCATGGAGAAGACATTTGAGCTTAATGTGGCCTGAGCCACTAGTCTGTGCTGCACTCAATCACAAAAACTGACATGCTTTGAAAAAAGAAAAAGGCCTTTTTTTCCGTGTGAAAAGGTTTTCTCACCCAGCTGTATCCCTCAAGGAGACTGTGCACTTTCTGGCTGGTGTGACCGTGGCTGTGCACTCAGCTTTTTTCATGGCTTTGATCACTGCCCAACCCTTGCCATGGTGCTGGTTCCCATACCCAGGCTCTGGACAAGAAAGAAGGGCTAACTACTGTCTTTGACTGAGCAAGATGTGCTGCTGGTGCTCATCTCACCCTGATGCACAGCATAAAGGGTATGTGGGACTCAACCCTGAACCCCTTCGTCCTCTGTGCTACCTGCAAGCCAACACCACTAACAGCACCTGAGTGTCTTGCTGCCAGATAACAAGTCGCATCTGCAAAGAGCTTGCAAGCTCCCAGAAGGAGGGTGCATGGAGGTGTGGCATTATCTTCTGCATCCAGAGCCCACACAGCCAGGAAACACCAGAGGGAGAGATTTCACGTTCAGAATCTGTCACGCTTCATTCCACTCAGCCCAGGTCTTAAATGTGTTAAACAGAAACTGGATTTTCTAATTAAAAAATAGCAAAATAGCTCTTTGTAAATGAAGAATGATTATTATTGTTGTTTTTTTTTAAAAGCTAAAATGAAATTTTAATTGCATCTGTGTAACTCAAGGCAATCTTCAAGTAATCAGGGAGTTTTTGTTCACCATTTTGTGGAGCGCTCACGACTCAGCATTTCTCTTTTAAATGCATCTGGCATCCAGTGAAAAACAATTCATGGCTATGATCATTTCATTAAAGGTGCTTGGGAGGATTTACCGTCAGCATTACTGAAAGAGGTGCCTTGTAAGATCAAATTTCCTGCAAATCTCACAGCGACTATGGAGTGCCCGTGCTTCAATAAAGCAAACAGAAAAGCCTGGGCTCCCCAGCATGTAAGAAGTGCAAGCAATTTTTCTAATGTCTCTTGGAAGAGAGAATCACCCCAGGACCACTGCACCTCTCCAGGAGTTCAACAGCTCTGTTCTTTCACCACCCACGTCATCAGAGGGACGTTTTTCAATCCTGTTAGAAAGACAGTGACCTTTTATTTGCTGTGGCTCAATGACTGTTCCCAGCATAACCAGCCCAGCTCCATTTTCTGACACTTTCCCACCGCACTGAGGTGGCTCAGGGCTGCAGGAGGGGAGCAGGCCCCAGACTTGCCCAATGCTCTCCAGCCTTGCCACGGCCACCCAGCACAGCTTCCCCTCGCAGCACAGAGCTGTGCTCCCACTGCGAGATCCTGGTTTTCTCGCTTTTCGTTGCCTTCATTTCACAACAAGCACGCATTTTCACCAACCTGAAAGTCTAGGAGAATCAAACAGGTGACATACCCAGACTGAAATGCCGGCATCCTGGTGTCTGTTTGTGAAAAGGTTCCTATTTCTGATCATCTTGTTGGAAGCCATTAGTTGCTAAACATTAAAAGACATCAGTTTTGAGTTGAGCGTAGACCCTCATTTCCTAGGATGCAGTGGGAGAAGCTTTACTTGGAGGAAGCTCCCTCCCAGTAACAGCAGCAAGGTTCCTTGTGCTTTATTAGAAGCAGCCGGCCTAGGGAGAGGACCCTGCTTCTGAGGGAATACCAGTTGCAACAACTATCACTAATCCTCTGCTTCCAGCTACTATCTGGTGTTTCATACTCCACATCCTGATTTCTTCCTGTTTATGACAAAGCAAGTGTGTACGTACGGTAGATGCTTTTCCTCAGCAGGTCTTTCAGTCTCTTTTTCTATCCGTCCTTCACCCCAAGTCTCAAACCATAGAAAAAATCCACCCTACCCCATCCCATCCCATCCTATCCCATTTGTGCTGTGTAGCAGCTTCCCAGTGATAACACTGAGGCAGATCCCACGATAACCCAGCTTCAGCTTGGCTGTCAATAATCATCAGCCGAGCTTCAGGACAGGAAGGTAGATATCTGGCTGCCTGTGGAAATACTGCTGCAGGCCAGCTGGTGAGCCTGGTCACCATAATCACACTGAGATCACTGCGATTGCACTGAGATCATCACTGCAGCAGTGTCCACTGTAGTGACATGAGAGCAGGGCTGTTGGGCAGGCGGCACAAAAATGCTGTGAGGTGCTCCATTGGTTTCCACACTTCATGACATTCATTATTTATGTTTTTCTGGGACTACTTCAGGTAATCTTAGAAATATTTCTGCAGTGAATATTTGCTAAATTATGCATGGTGTTTACTTTCATTCTTCTGCAGCTCTGCTGTCTTTCATGAATATGAAAAACAAGCATCCAGAGAGCTGCCTTTCTTTTGATAACAAAATTTTCCAGAGCAATCGGCCCAATTGCACAAACTCACACCCGTGTATGTCAGCAGGACTTCTTCAGTACCTGGCGATTACCAGTGCCCAAAGGGGACTGCCTGCTCTGATGGGGAGGGAAAGGAGGGCATCGCCACCAGCCCCTGTGATGTCTGAAGCACAGGAGGCACGAGATCTGTTTTGCCCACAGGGGCTGTGCATGCCCGAACACCCGTCCGCATCAAGCGACAGTGTAACTCAAACAGTGGTGAAACCTCAAAGCAATGGCAAGTCTCCAGGAGAAACAGCCTCCTGGGAGTCAAAGCTGATGTACAAACCATGATGCTTCAGCACTGCCTTGCTAATTTAGAGACAAGGCTGGCATTTTGGCCCAGATAGATGAAGGGGCATGCTCACAGCCAGAAAAGAGGAATCTGCCACAAACACACCCTTCTCCTGTTTTCCGATAAAAACCAGTGCGGGCACATCTTCAGTCTGTATCTGGTACCCAGTAGACTGGATGGACATTCCCAAATTTGCTTACTGTAGGGAATTTACCTGTAGGTGAGAAGCTGGCTTCCAGTGCACTGATGGGGAAAATCACTTCAGGACTGTGTATCATCCTCTGTCAAAATCAGGATTTTCATCCCTAATGAGAAAGGTGAAACAGCAACTGGATTTTCCATAGGTCGTGTAGATCCAAGACTGATGTAAATCCAATCCTGATGTAAAAATCTGGCTTTTCCCCAGTCATCCCATACCGACACAGAAGATATGTCAGCCAAGAAAGACTAGATACTGGCAGGATATGTGCAACACAGAGGGTGGTGATGCACTGGAACAGGTTGCCCAAGGAGGTTGTGGATGCCCCATCCCTGGAGGCATTCAAGGCCAGGCTGGATGTGGCTCTGGGCAGCCTGGTCTGCTGGTTGGTGACCCTGCACATAGCAGGAGGTTGGAACTAGATGATCACTGTAGTCCTTTTCAACCCAGGCCATTCTGTGATAAAGTGAGATCCAAAATCTAAGTCTGAGACTCTCATAAACTTCAATCCAGCTTGCTAATTTGGGTCAAAGCTAGAAATCTCTTTATTATTATTATTATTATTATTATTATTATATATTTTTAACTCTCAGTTTTCTATGAACAAGTGTAAAAACTCAAGAAACAATGAAAAATGTTGCTCTAGTTTTGTTTGTTTGTTTGTTTGTTTTGAAAGAAATGCAGATCCCCAATATCTTCCTGCAAAAATATTTAAATAAGGAAGCATTTCAATTGATACTTGCAGTTCAAAGATTCAAATTTTGTAAATTCATCCTTCAAATCTACTAAGGAACACTGAACAAAAATGTAATTAAGCAAATAATACCCCCCTCCCAAAAAAGTAAATAGAATTTTTGAAATACTTCTTTATATTGAATGCCAACTGTTATCCATGCAGAGGAATGTGCTTGTTGAGCAAAATCTCCCTGCAGTCAGCAGAGCGACACTTACACGGCTGAGCTGTGGGCTGCAGGCTGGGAGCCACCCGAACAGATGTGGCTGTCTGGTGCTGGTGTGAAACAGGCACTTCCAGGTCATGCTGTGTCTCCTCCCAGAGCAGCTGGCTGAAATGGATCAGATGGACTGCAGCTCTTGAAATACCTGCTCCTTTCCACTGGTGGGGACAGGCTGTGATGGTGATGGTGCAGGGCTGTCTCTGAGGGCTTGTGAGGCAGAGCCTGGATGGGAAGAGGTGACCCTTTGACTTCAGTGCTCTGCTGTAGTGGTGGCCATGCCAGGAGCAATACTCCAAAGGCAACATTCAACCTTGACATAGTGATAATCTGCAATATTTATTATATTCATAATTCCTGGTATTGAGCAATTATCACAGAATCATAGAATGGCCTGGACTGAAAAGGACTACAGTGATCATCCAGTTCCAACCCCCTGCTATGTGCAGGGCTGCCAACCATCAGACCAGGCTGCCCAGAGCCACATCCAGCCTGGCCTTGAACGCCTCCAGGGATGGGGCATCCACAGCCTCCTTAGGCAACCTGTTCCAGCGCATCACCACCCTGTGTGTGAAAAACTTCCTCCTAATATCCAACCTAAACCTCCCCTGTCTCAGTTTAAAACCATTCCCCCCTATCCAGTCACTATCCACCCTCGTAAACAGCCATTCCTCCTCTGGTTTATACGCTCCCTTCAAGTACTGGAAGGCCACAATGAGGTCTCTCAGGAGCCTTTTCTTCTCTAAGCTCATTATGGTACCTGGAGATAGCCACTGTCTCACATTTCCCTGCCTCCTCCTGAAATACCTCCCATGGTGCCAGTGGATGGATCACACTGTCAGCATGTATTCACCCTGAGTTTGGCTGCTGTGTGTGTGTTGGTCCCTGCTGCTTCCATCCTCCAGTTCACCCCATCACTCCTGATCTCTCCCTGCACCACCAAACCCCCAGTGTTTGGGTCAGCACCGCACCTAGTGGACATGCTCATCTGCCATGCTGGGGTGCTCCCTAACAGATGCTTTCTTTAAATCCAGCACAATAAAATGTATGACAAAGTTGTAGTGGTTGGTTTTTGTGGAGGGTTTTTGTTTGTTATGTTATTTTAAAATTTGTTGTTGTTGTTGCTCCCTCCCCATTCCAAACTGGGCTTTAAAAGTATTCTAAATATCATTTAAATTCTTAAAAGCCCTTAAATGGCCACTGGCAAATCATGCCCTGTGATGCTGAGAGGATCATGTAATGAACTGTTCTTGTTTAAAAGAACCCAGGATTATACAGCAGGATGACACTGGTAAAATTCTATGTTTTTTCATAGATACTAATGCACCAAACAGGTATTTTCTGAAAGAAATCTTCCTTCATTACAGCATTACAGAAAGGTATTGGAACCCAGATTACTAACACTGTGTCAACAACCTTAATATATTGAGATCATGATTATTTACCATTCAGACTCCATTGCATCACTGAATGTAAATACATTCACTAACATTGTTATAAATAGAGACGAAGGATTTGCACATTCCAGCTGTGAACATACTGAGAGAAGAAACAGGGACTCCATCTGTTATCGTGTTTGGCTGGCTGAATAAAGTGAGTGACAATTTGGAATATTGCATTAAAGAAAGGAGCCTTTGTCTTTTGGAAAAAGTCTGTTACTGGTCAGCTTTTTGCGCTCTTCTTACTCACCTACGTGTGCTGGAAGGCAGAGTAATTGCATCAGTCTCTGCCTTTTCACTGTACCTGTTTCTTCGTCCAGTAGTATCATTGTTAACCCCAGCAGCATGCTGCAGGATGCCTGTCCAGACACACCTGCATGGCTGACCCCTGCCCACTGCAGTGGAGGCAGTGCTGCAGAGGAGCTAGCATAGTCCATGGCACTTAGCTAAAAGCATCACACAATCATAGAACTGTTTGAGATGGAAGGGACCCTTAAAGATCATCTATTCCAACTCCCCTGCAATGAACAGGGACACCTACAGCTGGATCAAGTTGTTCAGAGACCGGTTCAGCCTGGTCTTGAGTATCTCCAAAGGGCACCCACCACTTTTCTGGGTAACCCGTTCCAGTACCTCACCACCCTTATCATAAAAACCTTTTTCCTTGTATCCAGTCTACATCTTCCCTCCCTTTGTTTGAAACCACTTCCTCTTGTCCAACCACAACAGGCCCTAATAAAGGGTCTTTAGCCCTCTTTCTTATAGCCCTTCTTTAGATACTGAAAGGTTGCTCTCAGGTCTCCCAGAGCCTTCTCTTCTCCAGATTGAGCAGTTCCAGCTCACTCAGCCTGTCCTCACAGGGAGGTGTTCCACTCCTTGCATCATTTTTGTGGCCTCTCTCTGGATGCACTCCAACAGGTCCACATCTCTCCTGTACTGAGGACTCCACATCTGGATGCAGTGCTCCAGGTGAAGTCTCATCAGCACAGAGCAGAGGGACAGGGTCACCTCCCTCAACCTGCTGGCCATGCTGTTTCTGATGTAGCCCAGGATACAGCTGGCTTTCTGGGTTTTGAGGCACATTGCAGGCTCATGTCCAGCTTCCCATCCACCAGCACCCCCCTGTCCCTTTCAGCAGGGCTGTGCTCTATCTTTACATCCCCCAGCTTGTACCGATAGTAGGGGGTGTCATAACACAGGTTCAATACCTTGCACTTGGATTTGTTGAACCTCATGGTCTCGCTGCTCAAGCCTGTCCAGGTCTCTCTGGATGGCATCCTGTGCCTCACACTGAGATATTTTATACAGCTTTACAATGCACCACTGTTAGCTGAAGGGAGTAGATCTGCACCCCGTGAAGTTTCTCCATGGAAAGGATAGGAGGCTGCACTTGCAGTGAGCTTTCCAGTGACCTTTGTCAGGAGTCAGTGGTTTTCTTGTTAGAGAAACATTAGAAGAATCTGGAAGAGAAGTTAGCTGCTGACAAGGAGTAATTGGCACAAGGAAATGAGACTCAGCATTGAAAGAGAAGAACAGCTGGGGCTGCTGGGGCCCGTTTGTCTTCTCCTGCCCAGCAGCCTCGCATCAGGTTAACCCTCACAGTCTCCAATGAAGCATGTACAAGGGTGTAAAGAAGCTTCCAAGTATCTTCTTTCTTCTGTTTGTTCTAATCTGAGTATTTGCATTACAAAGCAAACACTTCGTTCTGCAATTTGAACTCTACCTATTTGCTTCCTGAAAGCAATTTAAGAACCAAATTTAAGAATAGTCCAACAGGCAGTGCCAGTATGCTGGAGGCAATGATATTTAAGCATGTGAAGGTAAGATAGTTACTTCCTTGTCACATTGCAGGGACAGAATTAAAAGTTCAGGAGATTAGTCTTGGGTAACAAAATCAAGAACTAAGTCTAGCTCATCCCTTCCCAACAGCAGGAAAAACCTGATTTGCCTTGGAGGCACCAGTAAGACAACAAGGCACAAAGCTGTCACCCGTTGGGCCGCTCTCATTTCTTATTCTCTTCCAGGAATATAGAAGTCCTATTAGGAGGAATGAAAATTATTGCCCACAGATTTGCCTTTTCTTTGGAAAGCTGCATCACTGCTTCCACTGGCAGCCTAAGCACTGCCAACAGGGCTGTGCCTCAGAAGCTGCAAAGCAGGAGGAACCTGCAGCCAACATTTGTGCTGCTGCATAGAGGGCACCTGGAAAGACTGAGAAAAATTCAGATATCAATGGCTGCCATAATCCCTTCTTGGCAGGAGCGACAGACAAATGACCTAATAGGTCTTTTCTATCTGGAATATCTGTGAACCTGAAAATGGTGCTGAATTGATTTCCTAAAATAACATCTTCATCATCAGGCTTCATTTCTTAAACCGGTGCCTCAGAACCAGAGCATTTCCATGCTAACTGAACTTCTCTATTTGTTCCCTGAGCCCATCTGAAAAAAATGACCCTGAGAGTGAATGGTGACAGGACTGAAGGTGTGAGGACCACTGATAGATTTCTGTCTTGTGTCATTAAAAGATTAGATAACACACTGTGTGTCACTGTCCTCTATTAATGTTTCTATTATAAATATAATAACTGATGGATGATGAAGCAAATTGCTGCAGGCTTTTGATAAACATGAGGCAGGTCCTTGTTTACCCAAATGTAACCAGAGGCTGTGATCTCACCGCTCACCGAGGAGCAGCTTCTGGCAGCCCTGCAGCTCTGTGCTGGGGCACTGGGGATACCTCGCTATGCAAAGCAGGAAGGAGCACTCGGATTCTTCCTTTAAAGAAACCATTCAGGTTTCACAGCAGTGGGGTTGTTAGAATACTTGGGAAAACAAGCTAATTTACGGGCCTTATTGTGGGAAAGAGATGGACAGCAGGAAACGGTGCAGCGAGAAGCAAGCTCTGATAGAACAATATGAAGACAAGACCTTTCTGGCACAGGACCTTCTGAAAATAGCACTAAGGTTGGCTGGGAAAGACCAAAGCCTCCAGTCTTGGTCAGCCATATAGTTATCTCTTGACTCAGTTCTGTGGAAGCAGAAGCATGTGCTGTCCTCAGGTTGCATTTCCCAGCCCATACACCACACGCTGGGCTCAGCTGCCTGTAGGACTTGCCATCAGCTGTGGGTTGCAGGGCTTCATGTTGACACAGCTCAGCAAGAAGACTCCTCCTGGTGCTCTGGCCTCACTCAAGAATTTAATATATTACATAGGATGGACCCCCCATGTTCATGGCATGGCCCAGCATAGGTTTTTTTCTCCAGCATGGAAGAGAACAGCACGTCAGGGGATGAAGGGTTCAGGTGGGAGCCTGCTGAGCTGCAAGCACAGCTGGGAAACCAGGGGAGGAGAGGCAGAGCAGCTGCACTGCCAGAGCAAGGTTTGGATCATTTCATTTGTTTCAGCACTTTTCAGCATGGATGAGGACATCACACACACTTCAGCTATAGAGAAAGAGCATTTTATCAAACTATGTTTTTATGCAAACTAATCAATAAATGATGTTTTGATAGTAACTTTTCTAAATTTCTAAGCAGATAGCATCCCCACAGTCTGATGTTAGCAGAGCCATTTACGTGATTTGCAGCCTTGTACTCAGCCCCAAACCCATCTGTCATCCTGCCTGTAATTTAGTCTTGCTCTGAAGATGAAACATCTTTTCAAAATTCATCACGGTTAGTGAAATGGAAATAGCTTCATTTCTATTCAGCCTTTTTTAATACTTTGGCTTTTTCCCCTATTCTGAGAGCATAATAACCACTAGGAAAAACTATTTCAACAAACAATTCTTGATTCTCCGATGCTCAGTTAGGACAGACCTCTGCTATTTCTTTCTCTTCTCTCTCTTGTGACCAGATGAAGCACTTGATTTTTGTATGGTTTTCTACAAATTTGAGGTTTCTCTTCAGCACTTTTAGCCTTACTAGAAGTGGAGGTAAACACTTACATGGGAATGATTTTTACTGAAAGATTCTTTGTAACTGAGAAAAATAAAACTGGTGCTTATTGAAGAAAGGATCCTTCATTTGCTCTCACTCCTGTGGACATTACAAAATAATAATAATGTAATCCTACTTATAGGCCCAAATATTTCGTACTAGCCTTGGTGGAGCTCTGCATGTTCAGCAAGCCAAAAGTAGGCACAGATTTTGCTGGATTTGTTCAGGAGAACATGCCTCCTCTCCTTTCATCTATCCATTTTTACCTGCTGTTTTCTGGCTAAGCTCTGGAAACCAGCAGCACTTGGTTCACCCTCTCAGCAGCCCCTCTCCACTGCCCACCACCTGCTCTTGCATGGACCCTTTGCCACCACCTCCGTCCCCGAGCTGCTGCCTCCTGCAAGCTTCAGCTCTGCCCTTTTCTGCGGTGCAGCCTCAAAGAGTTTCTATGCCAAGTTTTGTCAAGGTTGTACAAGCACTCTTCAGTACAACTGGAAACAGAACTTGATTGTGCTGTCCTCAAGGTCCTGCTTTTATTTATTATTAGACTTTGCTAACTGTTTGGCTGCAGGGTTTGAAATGTGAACACATGCTAGCTCCACTTCAGCTGTGACAGTACACAAACCAAATGGAAATCTACTGATCAAAGCTCCTATCTATTTCAACTGGGTTAGGATTTCACCTAGGTGTCTCTTTGAAATACCAGTTCTGGTACTGAATCCTTGCCTCACAGCTCAGGAGAGCTCAGTCCTCGGGTAAGGTCACTGGTACATTCCACCCCACCCATTCTGTTGTGTTTCTCAAATCAGCTTTGGACAATGCGCGAGAGCATGAAGATGGCCTTTGTCTTCAACCAGTATCCTGCAGAGAATCTTAGACTCAGAATGTATCACTGGGTTTTAGCATGGACGGCACGTATAGGGAAATTCCCACATGAAAGTAATATATAAGTGCAAGTTTAAGCGTTGAAGAATGTGGCACTTTTTGAAGGCGTCTTTCACAACCTGAGAACCTTCCCTGTTCCCTGGTGCAGCGGGCACCAACCTCCTCCAAGCTAGGTGAGAATTTTGCTACATTCCACTCAGCTCTGTAGCTGCGACGGTTTGGAAAGATCTGGGTCAGAATCAAAGACAAAGCACTTTTGCAGGAAAAGCACTATTTTTCTTTTTCCAGAATGCACTTGTAAAAATGAGACAGAATATGCAGCTAAAAGAAGCTCCTTCTGTGTCCTCAGCAGGGCACACAGATCTGGGAAAGGTCTGCCTCGTCAGGGCACTGCAGCACTGAGCCACCCCAAAAGCGGGGGATGCAGACACCCAGGTGCTTTTCCCAGCACACCCGGTAACCTCAGACCCTCTGAGTTTCTTTCCTCTTGGTAGGAATGAAGCTGCTGAAGTACAGCCCCTCACCAGGTGCTGTGGCTGCTTCTGATACTGTACAGTGACAGAGCTGCATTAGCCAAGGGCTGCTGGCCTGAATGAATCATCTGTGTGCATTGTTCCTATGGCTCCTCTCCACTTCTAGGTCCTACTTCCTTCTACCCAGTGTCAGCAGTTTTTGCAGTTTATGCAGTTACTGAAAGAGCATTGGCCTATTTTATTTTGTCAATATGAAGATAGAGGCTGTGTTTATTATCTGAGCTGCTGCAGTGCCCTCTGAGATATCTGTGGGAAGGAAGACCTGGAGGGGCTCATGTTTTTGTACCCATACAGAGATACAAGAAGGGGAAGTAAGTCCTAGGAAACAAGGGCACAGTGTGAACCAAAACTGAAGTTTGCTCACCAAAGGTTAAAATCTTAACCGTACAACGACACAAAGAAATAAATAACGAGGTAGGGTGTTTTGTACAGTGAAGCTGCATTAGAACAGGGCTCTTCAAAACAGCCCAGAAAAAAATGTGTCAAGACAGTAGTTTGTTTGGGTAAGATCAAGTAAGGACATACGGATCAGGATCCTGACTTTGCAGGTCAGGTCCAGCTCTTGGAAATACAGGCAAGAAACACAACACCTGGCTGACTCATCCAAGCCTGGGACGAGTCAAAGATAAAACACCTATTTATCCAGAAAGGACAATTTATCTTTCCCCTCACTCCCAGGAGAAACACAGGTAATTCTGTAAGGAACACATCCACCTGTGGGCTCACAGGTCTGGGTAGGCCCTGATGCTTCTGCCTGAGAACTGTGAGCTGAGGGCTGCAGCAATGAGCCTATCAGCCAGCAGTGTAAGAAATGTAGGGGTTTGCCTCCCAGGGAAAAGCAGATTTTTACAATTGAGGTCCAAGGAGAAAAGTGTTCTACATAAAAATATTTTCATGAAAGTCTTTTATTCATATGCTGTACTTCTTTGAGCAGCCCATATTTTGCCTTTCCTATTTGCTTGCTTGCCAGGTTCTATTAGTTGTTAAAAAGACCTTGCCTCTAAGGCTTTCTGTGGCCACTACACTGCTGCCCAGAATAGCAGTACTCTTTCTCATTCCTGAAATGTCAAAATGTATTTTTCTCCCCGGGATAAAAAGCAATTTCTGAAAAATAGTCTCTTAAATTTGTAGCAAAAATGAGCATTTTCTTCACCAAACAGTCCAAAACAGACTGTGATCTCCTATTCCTACTTTTATTTTCATGTTTTCATATTGCATATCTTTATGTAGCATTCATAGGCACAGCCCCAAAATATCGACAGGAAAGTCTGGTTTGTAATTGAAGACAGTGTTGTGATCATTACTTACTCTTGATAGCATTTTATAGTCAGTTTTTCTGGGAATTCATTAGTAGTGTAAGAATCTTTCAGTCCATCTTCTGAAGAACTGTTGCTCACAGTTCATGTTCTGACCTTCCATCCAGCCAAGCTCCAAAGTCCACCCAACTTCTAAAAGGTGCTCTTTCTGGACTGCTGTTAAGAAATCAAATGGCCTCTATAAATTCAAATGTAACCTCTTGGAAACAAAAGACAAACCAAAGCCACTTTCCCTCCCACAGAATAAGAAACCCCTAAGCTCTGCGATGTCTTATTCAGTGAAACAGTCTGGGAGATGGAACAATATCTTACTGGAAAAATTTTTACAGAATACCAGAAAATAGTTTAACAAATCAACTTACCATAGTGTGTGGCATTTTGGCTGTCTGAAATCATTTACAACCACTGTTGTATACCATAGATTGATACCAGAAATCTACTGTCAGAACAAGTACTGGAGACATGTTCAGGGCAGCATCCTGCCAGCTGTGCTTTTGTGTTTCACAGCACAAGCGCAGAACAAGGCACTTCTGTAAGGCAGCACGGATTAGAATAAGCTGCAGCATGGATTCCATATGCGGTACGATAAGGAAAAAGGAAACAAACAAACCTAAAAAGGTGGACTATTTCTAAAACCAAACTGTCTGGTATCAGAAATGTTGGAATAGTGCCAAATACCCAAAGTCCCATGTGTACAGTCTGATATTCCTGTGCCCCTCGGCGTTTCCTGCTCTGCAAGCTGCACACAGAGCAGTGCATTTCTTTCATTCTCAGCTACAGACGCTCCTGACGTAATTCTTGTGTGAGTGCGGAATCAGAGATGACAGCAGTGGTTTTGACAGCTTTGTCCTTCTGAGATGCAAACTGCCAGGGAGAAAACAAAATTCCGTCTTTTCCACAGCTGTTCTGTAATGCCATCAGGTACCAACACACTTGGGGGCAGAGCAGCAGGGCCTGGTGAGCTACAGCGCACCAAGCTGGCAGGAAGCAGTCTAGCCACTACAACATGGCACTTGGCTCACATTAATTTGTCCTGCTGAGAAGTATGCATTATCTATAAAGCCAAGACAGGACAAAAAAAGAGTGGTTCTGAATGCCTTCTCACTTTGGAAACTCACCACCACATCAAGGCAGCAAAGTTCAGTGGAGCTTTGGTATGGATTATTGCTTTCTCACCCTCATCCCCATTCTGCCTCCATCTGTGGAGGTGTTCAAGAAACGTGTAGATGTTGTACTGAAGGATGTGATTTAGTGGGGAAATACTGGTGGTAGGTTGATGGTTGGACTGGATGAACTTGCAGGTCTTTTCCAACCTTGATGATTCTATGATTCTATCCCTCTTTAGTCAGAGATTTTGAAGGAGGAAACAGTCCTCACTTAGTCCAAGGTGCCCTTTGCAAATGTCTAATGCATATGGTGCCCTACCACCCATGAACTTTCCCAACAAATTCCTACACAGTAGTGATGAAAATGCAGCCTTCAGAAAAACAGAGTGTCTAAGTTTCCAGTGCTGCCAGTCTGGCACCTCTTCTGAGCTCTAAATTCTGCTGAGGATGTAAACGGGGGTGGAGAGTGGGAGAGCTAAGTGCAAAACTGGTACCTTTACTTCCCATCAAAATGCTAAAAATAAATCTTTTTTAGTAAGAACTTCCATTCAAGAATAGTTTCAAATATGAGAGACAAGTATGTTGTTACTAACAGAATAATTTATCATGTTCTTTGTTTTTTTCTCTCAGTAGAGATAAAAAAAACTGGTGAAGAAATTCTGGGATAATATGTCTACTTAATTCAAATACAACATTCCAAATATATTTTTTCTCTCTCTATTTGTCTTGTAAGATGTGATTGAGATGTTTCCATCTAAATGTTTAGCAAGTTATAAGTAAACAGATCATGGTATTGCACATATTTTCTTTCCTCTTTGAGAATATCTATAGAAACAGCAGTCTAAGAGGGAATGGGGACAGAATGATCTCTCCAGTTGCTGCAAAGGCTGCCTGCTCAGAGTTGGAGCATCTTTTTTTAATGCAACATCCAATCTTGGGCACTGAATGGATGAAATGAAGCAAAAAAGGAAGATAGAATTTGCTCACTTATAACAATTAATAATTTATAGCAACAGCGTGCAATGTGTGATAGTGTATTAGCACAAGTAGAGGCATGTGATGTTTGTACATGGTGAAAAGGGTTGGGTTCTTACCTGGGAGTCCTCCTGCTGCTGTGCTTCCTCTGGGTCTGACCATTGCCTGGTTAAGGACAGCAGAACCGAGTGACTCACCTTTCTATTCCTCCTTGCCAGAGAGGATTTTTCCCAATGTTTACTTGGAATCAGACCTCATAAGACCTACTGAGTCTGTGAAATCTTAGCCATTACAGTCTAGATGAAGGAAAGGTGGAAGAAAGGAAATTTAATCATCCCCATTACAGAGACAAGGAAAAAAAAGACCTGAAGGATACAGAGCAGGCAGAATTAAATCTTGACTATTTGAGTCCTGTCCCATTGCTAAAATACCTACTCAGTCTTCCCCTCCACTAAAGCTCTGACTGTTACTCTCAACTTCAACACTCCACAACTAAAATCTTACAAGGTTTTGTGGTGTATTTGTATGTGTATAACAGCTAGTGTGCCACGAGCAGAGAAAAGAGGAGGGAAGAGAATGAAGAGAGTAGGAGGCAGATAAGGAATTCAAAACAATGTATGTAATTGCCATCAAAATACAGAATTATAATATCAGATCTACACATTACATTTTTCTGTATGAAAAAGGAATTTGAGGATTTTTGAACCAGCACTGTTAACACTGAGCTTGAGGAACTTGGTTTCCTATGGACTCACTTTAACTGCAGACACTCACAGAAGGTCGTCTCAAAATACAATCATTCTCAAGCTTTCTTCTACTTGGGATGTTACCTTACCTGATCTGAGAGATGGCTCTTCCCCTGGTCTTGCTTATGTACCCTCCTGTCTGGTTTACAAAGCTGGTAGCACCTATACAGCATTTTTTGTTCTCCTCTTTGCTTTCAACTAAGCTGAAATCCACCAGTGGCTTACAGCATGGAGTGGGAGGAATGGCACAGACAAGAGACAGACTGGTAGGCAGGCAGACAAAAACTATGAGCTTGTAAGTATGATTGCCTTCAGAAAAGAAGCTAAGGGTGTCTGGATTATCTCCCTAACAATATAGATCCCACAAATTAAGATTTAAAATAATTGACATGAATATCACACCTAAGAAATGGTATAACATACTTTTATACATCCCCTTTTCCTTTTCCTTCTCTCCCAACCCCCACCCCCCCTTTACCTCCTTCTCTCCTTCCTTTCCTCCTTTCTCCCTCCCTCCCTTCCTTGGCTGAAAGAAATGTAAGGCAAAAATCTTTACTGCTTGGAGTTATTTGTTGCCTCTCCAGATAGTTGCTACTTCTGAAACTCATCTTGCTGAAGTTTCCTCCTATAAGAATGGATCGATTATGCAAGCCATTCACAGTGTGGATCCCACACTTGGAAGAGGTTTCTTGTCTGTGGATATGTGGATATGCAGAGGTAAAAAAAAAAAAGGAAGAGAACAAAACCTGAAAGTCCAAGAAATTCCTCTGTACTTAATTTTCAGAAAATTTATAGCTGTGGATGATTATGTAACAGAACTTTTTTCCATTGACAAGGTATAAAAAAGAACTGAAGAAACATGAGTGAATAGCAAAAGCAGTGACCTGTGAGAGTTAAAAGGAAGGACCTGCTCTGTGTGATGATATCCTGACTTTAAGGACTAAATGCCCACTTTATTTCAGTTGCTCCATTTTTTTCTTAAATAGTTCTATTGCAAATCCTTGTTCTTACCTTTCTTTAGTTCTCACATAATGCTATGAATTCAATTATATAATTAGGAGGTTTTTATTTCCTTATCCTTTCCAGGAAAGGATGTTCCTTTGAGCAGAAGCAGGTGTCACATCTCCTTTCCACAACCCCTGTTCCTGTCAACTGTTTTTTTTAAATTTGAAATATTTAGGGGCTTGGCTTTCTGAACCCTGCTTAAATCAAATGAAATTAAAAACACATATTGAGTAGTATCTACATTCAAAGCGAAAGCAAGTCATTCTTTCCTACTCCCCAGAAGCCAGTTATGGTTTTGCCTTGAGTGCCTGAGAGGGGATTCACTCCAGACCTCCGGGGCTTTGGGCTGAGAGGTACCTTGAATACCAGCTCCCAAAGAGCTGTGCAGCTCGGAGCAGAAGGAGGAGGGTTTGTGATGCGACCATCCCCCCAGAGAGTCTCTGTTGTTGAGCTGGAAATGAAGATAAAACACTTGCACTGAGGATCCTTCCTGCACCGGGAAGAGTCAACACCTCATGTGGCTCACCCCACCGAGAGTCCCATCTGCTGCAATGCCTAGTGGCTCAATGGATCTCATAAACAAAGTGTTCCTATACTGGAAACACCAGGCCTCGTTTTGCTCATCAGCAGGTTAGTGGTGTTCGGTAGCCAAGTATAACCTCTAAGAAGCCCAAATTTAAGTTATAAAGGATAGAATCTGATGTGGGATTTTTTTGTTTGCTTGTTTTTTATCGCTACGTTTGAACTAATTGTAATCCTGCTATGAACCACAGGGTCATTTTAGGAGGTTTATAACTTCATGGAGTGGTTTATTTAGCACAAGTGGAGAGTGGCCCCTCCTCCTCCTCTCTGTTTGCAATCTGAAAATTACTAATCCTGAGAGTTTTGAAGGAGGTGTAAAAAGCAGACTGGGGAAAGGGAAGGGAATTCTCACATTTATTTGATCAACCCTCATAATGCTTCATTCAGATAACATCTGCCTCCAAGTCACTGCACAAAAATTAATTTTCTCCTAATCTTTGAATAGAAAATGTGACACATCTGAACAATTGGAAGGGATAACTGCTTGATGGATTTCTGCCCTTTAAAGCCTTCTTGAAGTTTTTATGAGACTTTTGACCCAGCCCTCACACTGTTGGCAATATTATCACTAAGGAAAAAATAAAAGAAACAACAACAAAACCAATACCAATGCTAATACTACTAATAACAATTAATGACAATGACAGTGCCTGACATCTCTCAGTCCAGAAAACTAGATTTCAGTTTTCTCTTTTTATTTTCACACTCAACATTGTTTTCTGGCTTTTCATCTATTTTTTCTTTATCCATCTACATACTACTGCATTTACCACCTCTTCCTAGCACCTTCATATCTCATTTCACTTGTAACTCAAACACTGGTCGTGTAGTTGCTCTCCTTGATCTTCGCTTTTCACACCGGAAAGAACAATGCTTTTTATTCTTCTGGAATCTACTGAATCATAGAATCATAAAATGGCTTGGGTTGGAAGGGACCTCAAGAATCATGAAGCTCCAATCCCCTCTGCCTCAGGCAGGGCTACCAACCTCCCCATTTAATACTAGACCAGGCTGCCCAGGGCCCCATCCAACCTGGCCTTGAACACCTCCAGGGATGGGGCATCCACAGCCTCTCTGGGCAGCCTGGGCAGCACCTCACCACTCTCTTTGTAAAGAACTTCCCCCTGACATCCAACATAAACCTTTCCTCCTTCAACTTAAAACCATTTCCCCTTGTCCTGCAGTTATCTACCCTTTCAAAGAGTTGATTCCCCTCCTGTTTCCAGGCTCCCTTTAGGTACTGAAAGGCTGCAGTGACCCTGCAATCACCCCGCAGCCTTCTTTTCTCCAAGCTGAACAAGCCCAGCTCCCTCAACCTGTCTTCATACGGGAGGTGCTCCAGTCCCCTGATCATCTTTGTGGCTCTCCTCTGGACCCTCTCCAACAGCTCTCTGTCTTTCTTGTCTTGAGGGCCCCAGACCTGGACACCGTACTCCAGATGGAGCCTCACAAGGGTTGGAGACCTCAGCTTGCTCATCTTGGATGCAAAGATGAGTAAAAACTTTGATGATGACAAAGCCTGAGTTAGTACTGTCTTTGCTCTGTGTGTTATGTCTCAGCAGATTTTCTCATATGTAATACAGGAATGTAACAGATCCTGTTGAATTTGCAGAAAGTGCACTGATTTAGGCAGGGGAATGAAAAAATAAAAGGAAAAACAAATATTCTTTAACAGTGAAGCATGTCAGTGCACACAGAGAACTATGTGTTATTCCAAGACTTACTATGTCTTAGTGGGATTTTGGGAAGAATGTGTTGAACCAGATGGCAGTGCTAGATTTTTAAGTATCTTGAAAAGCAATTATCTGAAGACTGAACTCAATATTTGGTTGTGCTGATAGTGTCTGAAGGTTGATCACTGCAGTTTCCTTCTTATCAAGTATCTTGCAAAATGTAACACACAGTTATGAAAAAAATATGACAAAAACTGATACAATTTCCCTGTTGTCTTTTAAAAAGGGTTGGAGTTGTCTTATCTTCTATATGTTTTTAGCTCTCCTTGCAGAAAAACATGAAACATCTTTCTTATCCCAGCAATTTTTAACTTTTTTTTATAAAAAATGGGATCTATTTTCATTCTGAGCAACCAGGGAAGGCAAAACTGGACTTAAAGCTGAGTCAGCCTGAAATGCATGCAGTGCTAGGGTTTCCTTATCCTCCTTCTTGTCAATGTATTTGAACTAACAGGAAGATGACCTGGTTATCGTTAAGGAAAACCTCCTCGTGAGTGTTAGCCATAGCAAGGCCGTGTTTAATCCACAAAGATATTCTCAACTGAAATATATGAAAAAATATGTATATTTATTAAAAAAGAAGAAGAAGAAGAAAAAGAAAGCGAAGATTTTGGAGGATTCACATTTTCTAATGAACAGCTGTTTCACTGGAAAATTCCAGATCAGTCATAGCATATGGAAAGACAAGGTCATCATGACCCAGTGTTGTCATCTCCTGCTCTTTGGAGGATTAATATGATCAGTAATAACTGCAGCAACCAGAACAATTAATAATTGAAAAGGTGCTAATGAGCGCATCAATGAAGTCAGCAGAGTCAGAAATTTCTTACCCATAGTATTTTGGTCTCTTTTTGATCCTTCTCGCACGACGTGTTTAGAAAAAAAACCCTGAGTTTTACTGCTTATAAGATCCAACCATACTTTAGTAAATGGAATTACGTTTGATGGTACTGTGACTGCAAGTATCTGCCTGGCCATTAAAATCCTGCCTGAATTTCCCATCTAACTGCAACCTGTGCTTCTGTTTTGAAGTTCCATGCCGTTCTCACCTAGGGACTTGAAACCATCTGTAGTCTGGGCATTATTTTATCCATGAACTATTCAAGTCATCAAGGAGAAGTTACTGCGCTTTCACTATGCATGGCCTCCTTCTTCCCTCAGGCTGAGCAGTGCTGACCGGCTAGCCCTCTACAGGGGTTGCATGGTACCAGTAAGATCATGAGCAGACAGAAATCCTACTCTCTATGCTCATTTACTAACTTCATCTCTGATGTGAAGTCGGCTTGAGCTGTAATCCAGAAAATCCTTGCTAGGTGCTCAGACAGATCCTTTATGTGGTCCTCTACTGAACGCTCTGGGCTGGATGCTGTCATAATGAAATGACTGTGCTTAATAGGGGATCTCCTACTTCTCAGATTCACGCTGCAAGGGGACAGAATAAGCTACATGACAAGTATTGTATTGCTGATTAAGAACATAATAAGGAATGAAAAGGCAAAAGAAAATCAAGAACAAGTAAGCAGTTTCATTTTCACAGCAGCCTTATCCTTTCCCTTCAGAAAACCCTTACAACATTATTCTTTTTACCCAAAATATCTATAGGGTTTTACTGGAGATACCTTAAAATAGAGTTTGCCTCTTGTATATTTTTCACCATTGTACATTTCATTTCTGGCACCTAAAAATGACACTTGTATTTCACAGATAGTCTGAATTTAAAGTACAGATCGAATGCAGGATCAAGAGACTTCTAGAAACCGAACAGTTCCAGGAAACTGTTGGAAAAGCATGTCATGCTCATTTAATTAAGAGAGGGATACACAGCCTACATACCAAAAATTAGTGTGGCCATTAGTAGCCACTTGTCTACCTGACAACCTTCTGAGGCACACCAGGATACTGCGGAAAGGAGGAGGGGACAGAAGAAGTGTCAGCTTCTTCTGAAGTCAACAGAGCTACAAGCAGAAATTCTTATTTCCAGCAGGAAAAAAGCAATTTTTTGAAATAAGCTATTATATAAGATAATACATAACGTCTGCTGCTAGATAGAAACGCTTGGACAGAGCAGCACTTCTGATCTCCTGCCCATGAAGACAAACGGATCAACATAGTCAATATGAGAGAGAACTGGGAAGGACTGTACGTGAGCAGCTGATGGTATGTACTTAGTAAGGTACAGTGCATTTCTGCTCCAAGTGACCCACTTAATGACTGTGTACTGCCAGCACACATGACTAAAGCAGACGAGGCAGATAAGACAAACACCACCATACTATGTAAGAAAATGCTTCAATTGTATTGTTCAGTGGCATTAAACAATGGCTGCATATGGCTGAGCACCACACAGTTGTTCACTCATTCCCCTTCTTCCCAGTTGGATGGGAGAGAATGAAAAAACAAATTAGAACTTACGAGTTGAGATAAAACTATTTACTTAAATAGGGAAAATGAAAAGGATAACAATTATGACAGATACACCTATGTATAAAAATGCATATAACAGGTTTTATGACAAGTGATGCACAAGCAATTGCTTGTGCAGCACTGTTTAGCAGCAGCTATAAACACTGGTGTATTATTGACATTGTTTTTCTCCTACAACCAGAACATAGCATTATACCTGACACTCTGAAGGGAACAATTCTGCCCCAGCTGAGATTGAGACAAAGCTGCAAACTAACAGGATGAAAAATCAAAGCAGGGAACAGTTTTAGCTATCACTGAAAAACGATGAGCTGTTCTATGAGGATCTATGACGGAGTGCATCTAAGGACCAGGGCAAAAATGCGTCACTCTCCTTTGCGAGGCATCCTCTGCCTCCTGCTTGCTGTCAGCCTTCTGACCAATTAAAAATAAAGTTCCCTTTAAAAATTGTTGCTGTCCTGTGCCATGTGTGTCTACCTGTGTCAGAAGGGCACGCTGTCAAAGTGACAAAGTGCCATGCTGAGTCCTCAGTCTTCTGGGTGAGCTTTAATTCTGGAGGATTTTTAATCCCTGTGCAATGGCTGTGAGGGATGTTTGGAGCTGCTTTTTTTGCAGGTTCTCTGGAGCGTGCAGATACCTCTCCCAGCCCATCAGCCCGTCTTGACAGTATCACACTAGCTGAAAGCAACACGTTAACAACATTTTACAGTTCAGGAGCCAGCTTCATTAATTTTTTTGCTGAGTAATGTACAAAGAAGGACAGCAAGCCTACAATCATCTATCACTGCCTGTGTTACACAATTTTTTCCAGAACACCCCGAAGGCGAAAGGACAACAACAAAACAAAACAAAACAAAAAAACCCCCCACAAACCTCAGTGATGAGTAAGTTACTAAGAGTAAAGAATGTATTTATATGCACATAGTGTGCAAGTAGCAGGTTAGTTGCAGCTGGTGAATTAAAATTCTGGAGGCCACACATTTTTACTTCCAGAGAAGCTCTTCTCCCATTTTAGGTAGGTCTAAAGTGTCTTTTATTATGACTACTGAGGTACCAAATATTTAAACAATATTTAAATACCTGTGTCACTGCATGACAACACGTGGGAGCTTCAGAAGTTTGGGCATTTTCCTCTGGAATCATTTCTTGTAAATACCATGTGTGCTGCCTGCTGCCAACAGGGAGTGCTGGGAGGGGTTGCTACCTGGTCGTATTGGTTCAGTGGCAGCAGAGGTGTTCTCTGGACTGCCTGAAGCTCTCAGGAGAAAATAATTGATGTACTGTGAAGTAGTAAGCACTTGCCTCCATCACAAAACAGGAGACAAAGGGCAGGAAAAGAGATTCAAACAGAAAACAGTTATTGTTCTCATGCCGTATAAAACTGCACATCTTTGCTCACAGCCCACAAGTCCCTGAAGATGCACTTCAGTGCCTCGGCCTTCTCAGCCTCCATCTAGCAGATGTTTTCAGTTTGACTGTAGCACTATAAACTATGTGTAATGGTAATGAGGCAGTCTGATCTTGGAAAACTGATCTGTTACTGATTGCTGGAACAGAGGGCTAACCGTGCTTGGAGCTAGGTGTAGAGACGGACCTGAGCTGCAGTGCAGAACCAATGGCAGCCCCATAGGACAGAGGTTTGAGCTGGCTCTCGGCTGTGGCCACCCCACATTCAGTGGCATCACATATCAAGAGCAGCGCAAGACTGAGCTCAGAGGCCAAGCCAAGATCTGGAGGCACAGCAGTCTGTGTTGCACATTTTGTCCCTGGACAAAACAGTGCCAGGGCTGGGCTCAGAGCACTGGTTAGGAGTGGCAATGTGAGCAAAAAGAGCAGGAAAATGGCTGGTGTGCTCAGAAGCTAATGAGATCCTCAGAGACTGGGAAGCGCCCAGGTGGCGGCCTACAGCCTGCCTGCCTCCTGGGATTTGGGAAGAATAGCTGCAGATTCGGATATTTTTGGAGTAAGCGATAGCAGACTCACTTTAATGAAGCAGGATTCCTCCAGTTCACTGAATGTCAAGAATGTACGTTTGCAAAGCAGTGTTTTGTCAATTAGTATTTTACCATTCAGATTGAACTAGGGCTGGGGGCATTGTAGACATTTATAAATAGCAGGAGCAGCACTTGCTTATGAAATAAATCCCATTAATATGATTTAATTATTGTATTGCTATCGCTCTAACACAAATAATTCCACTTTGATGTAATAAACTGTTCTGTAATGTGTAATGTCTGCAATATTCATGACTAAACATCAATAGAGAACAAGATAAAAAAAAAAATACTGGTAACTAGCAAGATAAAATGTAGAAGTTTATAGCAGTACATACTTATGTTACTATTTTATAGTATCCAGTATATTGATATATAGAATGCTACTGCTTGCATAGTTACAGGTAATTATAAAATACTGTGTCTAAGTGTAACAGCTCAGGAATACAATTTATTTCATAAACAGATTAATAGATTAGAAACTAAAAAAATAAAATCTTCTCTACGTTTCTGGAATTTACTGAAGACTTGTCATATAATTCAATTATATAATACTGCATTTACAGGGAACATATCACTTTTATGGAACAAATTTCATTATGCCTGTCCCTTCCTAAATTGAAGGTGGGAATCATTCTTAACTACATCTGTTTTGCTAGTGATGGCTGGTGCTTATAAATTATTTATGTTGAAATCATATTATTCTTTGTTGTGCATTAGCAGTGAATTCATGACTGGCTGATCAGCTATTAGGAAGTAATCAGAGAATTGATACTTGGGTCTTTGATACAAAGGAGAAGTTTCTTTCAGAATCTCCTCAGGGATTTGCAGAAAGCCTATTTTCACCATTTTTGAGTTCCTTGTTATTTTACCCACAATCACTTATCCCTTTGGAGCTGGAAAACAAGCCATTGCAAAGTGATTTTTTTCAATAGGTTTTTGTAACATGTGCCTATTTGGATTATCAAGTCTGGTTTCTGTCCTTTCTATCTGCATGACTTCACTGCTGGATCAGATCACCTGTTCACCTGTGTGGCATCTTGTTTGGATAAACTCTCTGTGCTTTAATGATGCTAAACAACAAAGTTTTCCTATCTTTCTACAGCATGCTGCCCTCCAAAACATGTACTCTCTATAGCAGCCAAAGGCTATCTTCTAGACCTTTCAGGAACCTTGGCCATCTTTCTTGCCTTTCAGACTTTTGCAACAATACTAAGGTTTGGAGCTTCTGGCACACTACATTCACAAGAAAATGTATCATGAGGACCAGAACCACATCTACTCCAAAACAGCAGAGCCAAAATGATGCAAAGAAAAGGAGCGACACATCTGATAAGGTTTGCACATCTGCCCGTGCCAGGAATTTTGCAACTATCATCAAGTCCTAGCAAGTAAGTCCAAAGCATTTTAGGAAAAAAGGACACAAGTGGCCACTGAAGTCAACCAGGTGACCTTGGGAGCAGATGTCACCTTGACAGGTCCAAACCTGAGCCAAACAACCAGATGCCACATAATCTCCTTCCATTTCAGATCTAGGCACAACTGTGGAAAACATAAAGGAAAAAACAGCACTAACAAATAGCACACAAAATACAAATACTGGGTGATCTGAAACAACTGTGTTCCAGATGCTCTGTGGCACCACGCTGCAGACATGAGCTCTGACAAGAACAAACCACCCACCCTATTCCTGCTGTTTGGCTTCCTTTTCTTTTCAGGTGTTCAAAATACTGCTAGAGAACTTGTGTACATTCAGTAAATGTACACATTTACACTTGAGCCAGTCTTCTGTACTGTTAGTAGATAGAAGGAGGCATTTCTAGGGCACGAGTCATCTCACCTTCAAATAGACAACTACAACAGGTCAGGTGAATGGCACTGTACAAGAGCTTATCTTTGTCCACTATTAAGAACAAGCCAAGGAAGCTTAGATACTGTAGATGAGGCCATCTGAATTTAGGTGGAATTAATTCCACTCATCATTTTTAAAGGCTTTGCTTACTGTGAGTAGCAAATCCTGCAAATCTCATCAAACTTCCTCTCTTTTTCTCTTTATCCATCCTGTGCAACTTCCCTGTATGTTGCTGCCCCATTTCTGCCCTTCATTTTTTTTATCTAATATAGCAGTACCACACAGTTTTTCAGACTGGCACTTCCACTACTGTTTATCGTAGTGGAAGACAGAGAAAGAAGAAAAGTAAAAGCAGCAACATTAGGCAACAAAACACGACCACACATAAACCAGTTTCATCATTACTCTCAGCTTTTGAACGGTTATGCTTTGTAAGAAAATTACTGAAATGAGCCTATGTATATGACATGAAACGCATAGAGATGATAAGACTAAGTGGTGCAGAAGCAATCTGCTCTTCCACAGAACATGAAAATGCTATATTTGTAGCTAGAAGCCAGCATGTCTTTCTTTAAAATAAATAAATAAACAGCAGACAACATAGCCAACTTTCACTTCCCCAGATAGGAAGACTTTCTGTCTCCATGCAAATCTGCCATCTAAATCATGGAGAATAATTTTGGTCCGCCTTTTATGTGAACATTTTGTAATTAATCAGGCAGATGTGTGAGTGCTGTTTATGTTATACGTGTTGTGTCACTGTTGTAGTAGTTTCAAATTAATGGAATTGTGTTGCATTTTTCATTGCAATTTAACTGGGATGTCTTTCATAGCTTCTTAACCTCACCTCCCCAGACATCAAATGCAACAAAATGTTTTTGTAAATATCACAGAAAAGTCAAGTCTGGAAGGAACTCTGAAGAGTTTCCTCAAAGCTAGAACAGCTAGAAAAGGCTGCTGCAGGCTGTGTCCAATTGGGGTTACAATATCTTCACAGATAAAGACTTCGTGATCCCTCTGGTCAACCTCTTCCAGTGTTTGATCACCCTTAGAGTGAAGAAGTTCTTCATATGTTTAAGTGGAATTTCCCTTTTTTAGTTGGTGCCCATTACCTCTTTTCTTTTTACTGGGCACTTTTAAGAAGAGTCTGAATGTTACATTCACAGACTTTGATAAGATTACTCCCAAGCCTTCTCTTCTCTAGGCTACACAAACCGAACTTTCAGCCTTTCCTCCCAGGAGAGATGCTTCAGTCCCTAGCCTTCTTCATGGCTCTTTACTGGACCTGATCTACTATATCTACATCCTTCTTGTATTGGGCACCCCAGAATTGAACTCAGCACTCCAGCTGTGTCTCAGAAGGGCTAAGCTGAGAGGAAGAACCACTTCCCTTGACCTGCTGTCCATATTTTTCCTAATGCCATGCGAGAGGCTGCTGGCCTTTTTTTTTGTGTGTGGTAAGGGCCCACCACGACCCCCAGTTCCTTTCCTGCAAAGCTGCTTTCCAGACTGCTGTCCCCAGTCTTGTCCTTGCACACAAGACTTTACATCTCTCTTTGTTGAACTTCACGAGTTCCTGCCAGCCCATTTTTCCTGCCTCCCAAGGTCTCTCTTAATGGCAGTACTACCATCTGATTTAACAGCCAGCACTCTGAGTTTTGTATTAAGATTTGCAAATTTGCCAAGGGTGCATTCTGTCCTACCACCCATGTCATGAATGAAGACATTAAACAGCACTGGCCACAGTGCTGATCGCTGAGGTTCACCACCAGCGACTGGCTTCTAATAGGACTTCACGCTGTTTGCAGTCTTCTGGGTCCAGCCATTCTGCTCATTTCCAGTAAACCTCAGTGCCCATGCATTTAATCATCAGTCATCAGCTATCAACTGTGTTTACAAGACACTAAGTTTAAATAGACAACATACGCTACTTTTCCTACATTCTCCAAGTCAGTCATTTCGTCATAGAAGGCTACTGGGATGGGCAGGCACAATACCTTTGTAAATCCATGCTGATTACTTTTAACCACCTTCTTGTCTTGCATGTTTGCAAATGGTTCCCAGGAGGATTTGCACCATTAGCTTCCCAGGGAACAAGGTGAGGCTGACTCGCCTACAGTTCCCTGCATCTTCCTCCTTGCCTTTCCTGACCATGACTGACATTTGCCTTCTTCCAGTCCTGAGAAACCTTTCCCAATTGCCACAGCCTTTCAAAGATGATTGAGAGTGGCCTCACAACACTCCACTAAGACCCTCACACCCTTGTCCAAAGCAATGCTTGATAAACTCCAGGTCTCCGCAGTAACATCACTGGTGAGCAACAGGAAATAGTTTGACTGTCAGACCTCAACAACATCCTGGACCTGAGAATCACTAAGCAGCAAAGCTCCTTGAGGATGTCAGGTCCCTATGTTGGGCCCTTTCTACCCAAGGGTTGCAGCAACAGAGTGGGTGGATCTAGCAGAGAGAATGTCAGATACTGCTGTTGATGTTGACAAAAACTCTTAGACCTCTAGCTGAATACTCTTCCCTTTCCTCTTTCTACCACCCAACTCCAGCCTAAGGTCAACGATATAGAGGAAGCTGTGCAAGATTAAAGATAGAAAATGACGTCACAAAGAATATTTAAATATCTTCCTTCTCTTACAAATTTACTTCAGCTAGTTCATATCTCTGCTTTGACATTCTTCAGACAGCTTTAGGTATGTGAGTGATCAGTCTTTGAATGTCAGCCACCTGAAGTGCTGCAGTGTTTCAAACTATAATTTTGAGACACTAAATTATATAAAGCCTTAAGATTTTTGCTGACTGAAGTTGAGTAGCTGCAGTCCTTTCAACCTGTACTCTGTGATGGCTTGTGATGTTGTCTTCAGGCAAAAATACTGTCTATGTTGATGAAAAAAACCCAAAGTTTTAGAAAAATATACTGGGAAAAGTAAGTAGCCTGCTTTTGTGTCTGTGTTTACTAAAATTCACCATTTTCTGAGAAATCAAGTTGCCAGGGAGGAAGGAACTAACTCTTCTGTGTCAGATCACACTGACTAGAGCTGCTGGAAATCTTTTTTTTTGAAGGGCAAGGTCAGAGATTAAACTTGTAATTGCCAATTCTTTGAAAATGAAAAATTGCTCATTCAAAAGAGTTAGTCTTGGTGAATGTTTCAACTATATTTAAAACACAGCATGGGACAAAATGTCCCAAAATTGTCAAGGTGTCATTTTGACTTTTAAAAATAATAAAATGCAAGATTTTGGATTTACTTAGATTTTTAATTGCAGAAACAGAATTAATTCAAGCAAAGGCATACTGAAGTGGTAAAAAATCAAAAGAAAGCAATCAAAGTTTGTGTAAATAGAATGTTTGGATTTGTACCATCTGTGATTTCAGGGAGAGAAAAGGAAGGGAAAGATCTCAGCCCACGGATTGGGATATTGTCTTCTACTCCCTTTTTGGAATGCTACTTTTTCCATAGAGCTCAGAACTGTTCATGGCACAGGGAAGCTATTTCTTGCCCAGACTCGAGCTGAATATATATCTCATTCCTGCCAGGGGTGCTTCTGTGGGCATTTTTAGCTGTAACAGAGAGTTCTGGCAGTGGATAGTACACTGTGCTACCCTGGAAAAAAGAAAAAAGAAAAAAAAAAAAAGAAAGGAAAAAAAAAAGAACTCCTAACCATGAAGTCTGCAAATGCCAAAGATTACCAGAGAACTTTAAGGGAATGACCTTGATCTTTTCATTTATAAGGTAACTATGAGGAAGTTGTGCAGCCTTTGGACAATATACCACATCCTTGCAAGACCACAGCAAAACAACCATTATGTGACATTTCATGGCATTTTATCATATGAAGTAACCAATGACATTGGAAAAAATCACCTGTCTGTATAGAGTTTCACTGTCATGTTATAGTTAGATCTGTTAAGGCTGACGAGAAGCCCTAAATGAGATACCAGATTCTTCTACTTACTGTCTTTTATGCAACAATTTAACTTTACTTTATATGCATTATGAAAAGATTTACTCCAATGTAATAAATTAATAATTTACCAGCTTCCACATACAACTTATTTTAAAAAAGTCAATTCTACAGTAATATTTCAGTTAGCACCACTGTGTCATTCCCTTCCCTTCCCTTCCCTTCCCTTCCCTTCCCTTCCCTTCCCTTCCCTTCCCTTCCCTTCCCTTCCCTTCCCTTCCCTTCCCTTCCCTTCCTTTTCCCTGACAGAATTATTTAACTGTGAGCAAAAATTAAAAATAAATCAGTATTTTTCAGCTCCCAGGAAAGGCCCTAAAAATACCAGGTGCACTGTACTCAACATTCTAACTTCTGTAGTACATCTGAAGCACTTGTGCATCCATATTGTCACTGATTTCAATATATCTCTACAATTTACTTTTTTTTTCTGCAGTATGACTCCACTCTGTACCCCTATTTCATCGGCTGTCTTGTAGGTTTTTTTCCTGCTACTTTTGATTTATACGTGCTGGATCTATGAGCAATCCCTATAATGTAAGACGAGTCACGATTTAATCCCTGGTGAGTTAAAAATATTAAGGAATGAAAGGTGCTGAAGGTTTATTATGTCAAAAAGTGTATAATCACATTTCATCTTTTGATTTTTTTGCAAACCATGTCATTTTTCTTTGCCATTTATTACAGTATCTCAAAGGTTACCTACAATGGATTTCTTCAGTTTGCTGCTACCCTGCCGGAAAATACATTCCCTAGGGAAAAACTTGCTCTCATTTCACAAAAGCAGAAGCAAGTGCAAAACAGAAATCAGTGAGAGGTGTTCATTCAGCTCTGTGCAGGGATTTGCATGACTTGCCATGTGATAGTTCAGCAGAACTTTCTATGCTGTCTGTGGCACTGTTTAAAAGCTATCACTTGCTTTCTGGGATTATGTACTTTCCTTTACAAAACAAGTAGTTCCCCAGAAAATAAAAAATACATGGAAGAGATAACAACAGCTTTGTACTGTATCATTTATTGGCTAGCTGTGTAATTTGGAATTGTCATTCTGTAAGAACTGAAAAAATGCTTCTTGCAATCCAGTCTTTTATAAGCAATATTTTGGATTCACTATTTTCATTGTGCACCAGTAAATCTAGTACTTCTGTACTGAATTTCTTGGTTTGAAATGGTACTGAGGAAAAGGCCCTTGGGGGACCTTAGGCTTTTTGCTTTGTAAGTAATTCAGTGAGCATGTTCTCATTTTCAGTGTCTGATGATAGATTCCGTGGTGATTGTAACTAAACTGGCTAGCACAGACAGGAGCAAAAAAGGAGCACTCACACCATCCCTCACTGTAACTCAGTGCTCACATGAGGTGCACTGCCAGCTGGTTTCCACAGAGGGTAACCTTGGGCAATCAGTGCTGTGAAGAACTGTTGGGGTGAGCTGACTTGAAATCAGCTAAGGTCAGAAGTGAACATGTGGTCATAGTCTTTCCTGTGTTACAGGTTTTCAGTGCTGAGAAGGGCCCGAGTCCTGTAATACTGAGCCTGTGGTAGGTGCCAGGTGAGTCTACTACTCAGAAGGGGTAACAAGGTATCCAGGTAATCAGGTTCAGGTCCATACCAAAGAACTTGGCATATTTCTGCTAGTATGAGGGGCTGAGAACAGGCTAAATGATAAACAGTCCCCTGTTACAAAGGAGTTCTTGATCAGAAGCATACCGATGTCCATGACCTACACATTTTCCTTAGCTATAGCAGCGTAGCTTTAGCTTTGCTATAGCCTGACTGCATTTCAAGGACGTAGGATGAGCAATGTGCTCAGGAGGACTGAGCCTGGATGCGAGTGTCAAACCCATGTGTAGTGACAGGCTGTTACACAAATACTGATGGCCTTCTACAAAAGAGATTGACATTCTCCAGACCCCTCCAGGTACAAACCCATGTTCATCCTCTGTCCCCAAGAGTTCTCATGGTCTCCATTTAGAGACAAGCGCTGCTCTGAGCCTCTACCCACAGCAAACATGCAAGTCAGTGAAGTAAACTGCAGAGGGAAGAGCTCAAAAGTGAGCACAACTGATAAGGTCTGTGTACTCAAGGGACATATCAGATTCCCTGATATTTAATAGCTCCGTGAGTAAGATACTCAAGCAGCATGTGGATGAGACAGTTCAAACTCCTCTTCTGATTTGCACCAGTGATTTCACCTCAAGTCACTATCCCCAGGAGTCCTGCCCCAGCAGCCACACTATAGGGAGTGTCTCTTAACAAAGCTTTTCAAGTCTATGAAAAACACTGTGTCTGCATTCAATGTCCACACCTGCATGTTTCTTACAGATGCATATTAAAGCTTTAAAAAAGTTAACTTACAAGACATAAGAAAACCTGCACTGGCATCTAATGCATTCTCAGGTGACTTCCTTTCCCTTTTTTATCTTTCAATGCAATACTGAGGCCATATTTAGCACTGAGTTTTGGATGAAAAGGCCATTCCCTCCAGCCTAGAACTAAGTTTGAATCTCTTTTGAGGGCTTATCTTACTCCTTGACCTCTTGTGTCAGCTAGCTTAACCTCTGCTCAATGCTTTTGGCTTTTGTGCATCTCCTCTCTAACGTACCCCACTCCTTTAGAGGGGTCACTAGGGCTCACCTCATGAGGTGCAGGCTGCAGGGAAACAAGACAGGCCAGCCTTCCTATGAATCTAACCCTTCTGCATCACTTGTTTACAGCTGATTGCCACTTTAGCTGATTGCATAAAGGGAATGTCTGCAATTAAACATAATCAGTGTTGCAATAAATACCAATCAATTGCTTGTTTTTATTAAATGCCTTCTGTACACCTTTGTTCTCTTCATATTAACAAGCATTGGACACCTCAGAAAAGCAAGTTAGCAACTGGTATGATTTTAAAATTGGAGCTACAAGAGACTACAGGTACTTTTATTTTAGAACCGCATGTTATCTGGATCCGTCTCTCGCTTAGACTACTCTGCACAACCTTTTGCCTGGATCTTTCCTCTGCCTCCTTTCATTTCTGTGGTTTCTTCCTGTGGCAAATTGCATGCTGTTACAGTCTCCTCTCCTCAAACTTAGTGCGCTGTGGAGCAGTATACCCCTGCATCTTCTCCACGAACCTTGCTTTTGAAGATTGGATATGTATATTTTTATTTTTTACCACAGAGACGTCTGCTTTTGGGGCCTGAGATTTCACTGGAACATACTTGAGCAAAACTGGTGTGGCACTGTACAGTGAAGAAAGGATCCCTTATCTTTTGCAATTGTTAACATAAATGGCACTGAACCTATCAGGCAGATCCATGATTTTCTCTTCCTTTGCTGTCTGTTGCAACTTCCATTATTTACAAAGCTCCGTTTAAGACTGCAAACTAGACAGATGCCAGAATTCAATATAATGTAGGGACCACACGTTAAGCATCTGATAAGTGATTCATCCTTACAGCTCTTGTGCCATCACCCTGTGTGTCCATCCATCCTGTAATGGCTGAACTCCTCGGCTCGTCCCAGCCGAGAGAAGTTAAGAGGGGCTCACGGACAGCCAGTTTAGAACAGATTACGGATGCATCCTGCAAGTGTGCCAAGCGATGCTGTTGCTCAAGCCCACACAAGTGGAAGAGAAGCCCCAGAAAGCATCGGTTTCCATCGAGGCTCCGCTCGGAGTCAGGCGCTGTAGCAGCGCGGCTGCGCTCCCCGTGGCAGCGGGGCAGGTTAGGACCGGAGGGCTGCGGTCCGGTTGCCCCCCGGCCGCCTATACCGTCCGAGGCCGAAACCGACGAAGCAGCGTTCGCACACCGCAGCTCCCAGCGCGGCCTTTCGAGGCGAGCTGCTGCTGGCTGCGGTTTGCGGCACCGCAGCCTTTGTGCTCAGGCTTTTAGCCGCTCCAGCGAACCCGCCCTGCGTGACAGAGCACCGCTCTTCGGTGCCTTCGGACGCCCCGGCCCGGAGCGCAGCGGCACAAAGAACAACACCCGCTCTGAGGGGAGCGCCGTGCAGCCAGCACCGCCTCGGGCCGGGCCGAGCAGATCAGAGTAGGGCAAGGCAGGGCACGGCAGGGCAGCGCAGAGCAGGGCAGGGCAGGCCCGGCCACAACCGCCTCGGCCAATGGCCTGCGCGCGCCCGGCGGGCGGGAGCGCGAAGAGGGCGCGCGCGCGTTGCCAGGAGACCGGGGCGCGCGGAGGAGGGGGAGGGGGGTGACGTGGTGACGTTAATTCTATATGAGCGCGAGCGGCGGGAGCTCGGGTCTTTTTACCGCCAGCCGCGCGGCGCCTCCGCCTCGCTCCTGAGTCACCGCCGGTCCCGGCCCGCGCAGGTACCGCGTGGGGACGCGGGCGGGGGGGCGCGGGGAGGCTGAGGGCCCAGTTCCGCGCGGCGCGGCGCGGTGCGAGGCTCGCGGAGCGGGTTGGCCCCGCTCGGAGCGCTGCCCGCCGCCGCCCACGCCTAACGCGCGTGGCTCCGCGGCCCGCGGAGAGCCGGGCCGCGCGGCGGGAGGCGGGACCGCGGCAGCACGTGGGGCGGCGGGGCGCCGCGCGGGCCGGGGCCGGCCGGGAGGATGGAGGCCGGGAGGAAGGGAGGGAGGGAGGCAGGGCGGCGGGCGCACATGGCGGCGGCGGGAGCCAGGCCCCGCGGCGGGGCGGGGGCTGCCGGGCGGGAGCCGGGGCCGCTCCCGCCGCTCGTCCGCGGGCCGAGTGTCGCTGCTGGCCGTGCCCTGGGACCGCCGCCTCGGCCCGGTGCACCCGGCGGTGTCGTCAGGCGGGTGGTGGCCGAGAGGCGAAGGAGCTGCCGTAGAGAGCTGGGAACTACGGCTGGGCTGCGTTTCGCATTCATATCTACCTGTGTGCCACGCGGGTCTGTCTGTTCTTGCGGGACGCTCGCAAGCGAGACTTTCAGTATTTCAGCTTTTTTCCCGTACGGTGCCCAAAAGTGGGCACAGTCCCTCTGCACGCTGATACACCGATAACATGGCAGCATCTGCGCGGTTCGTCTCCAGGCACGCTGCAGTTCTGTGCGTGTCCATTTGGTGCTTGGAGCCCCATGCGATGTGCCGGCAGTCCCTGCTCTGCCTTCCCTCGAGAAAGGTGAGAGTGGAATGGAGCTATGTGATGCACCGTGCGCCCACGGCTTGGGCTGGAGTTGGGTTTTGGCAGAGGGTACCGTATCGGTTGAACAAGGGCTAGCGCCTGATTTGTTTTCACAGCAGTCATGAAATAAAGCTTGAGAGAAGAGGGAAGGCTGGAGGCTGTGTACGGCTGTAGGTGTGTTCTGAGGGACACATTAGTAGCTGTTACCTTCTTGGTGAACTCCGTAATGGATGAGAATGAGCTTGAATGGTATCCTTTCTCTTGTGAATCTTCTAATTATCCTACCTTTTAGGGCAAAATAACATTTGGAGCCTACACACGCTGGAATTGAGTGATGTAGGTGCCTCTGCCGGGCAAAAACTTAGGACTGAAGGCTTTGGGCACCTGGGAATGCTGTTACCAGTGCCTAGCACAGGCCCCAGCTGAAGCTGTGTTTGTGTGCCCTCAGTGCTGTGTGGGAGGTACGTAACAGCAGTCTCCCTTCCTGTACTGTGCACACTGTGTGCTTTGGCTTCTGGTGACCGGGGACTGTTTATCTGCGTATGCAGGAGGGCCTTGTGTGCGTCGCTTCTTAAAGCCCCCGATCCTTTTACATTTTCAGGGCAGCAAAGCGTTGGGACTGCTGCACACGTGCGGAAGTAGCGTGCTGCGGTTGTGCCGTCAGCCTGGTGCTACAGGAAGCGCTAGCAGCCATGGGCTGGCTGTGCTGCTGCTCAGACTGGGGGCTCCTGGGAGCAGGCAGGGGAATTGTTATGGAGATCTGCTTAGCGAGCGCCCTGAAGTGGGTGGTCTGGTTTTTCTTGGCTCCTACCTCCCATTCTCATTGTCAGCTGTGCGCAAGTGAAACTGAAAGCAGAGCATGGTAGGGCATTTATTTACATTGTGAAGCTTTTTATAAGAATTTCCACGACGCTGAGGGAGACCCAAGTCTTCCAGGCAGACACCATTTCCTTTAAAGTAACAACAGAGTTGCAGATCTTTAAGCAAACTTTGGCTTACTGTTCTGTCGGTAGTGTTGGCATAAATCATCCACTTAGCTCCCAGAAATTGAAGCACTTGTAACAGAATTTAATTCATTGTGACAGAGATTATATCCCTTCGGGGGAGTGAAATAGCTTGAGGGTTTGAGTTTCAGTAAGGGAAAATCTCAGGGGAAGTAAGACAAGGATCTTCCGTCTGCAATTTTTGATCAGAACCTTTGGTGAAAGCCAGTTTGTTCCAGTAGGCCAACAGGTGTAATGAAGATGTCTATAGTATCTATTTGTTTTTGTTCTTGTGGCAGTAA
Source organism: Tympanuchus pallidicinctus (assembly GCF_026119805.1). NCBI lineage: Eukaryota > Metazoa > Chordata > Aves > Galliformes > Phasianidae > Tympanuchus > Tympanuchus pallidicinctus. The sequence continues at coordinate 26,250,096 of NW_026294802.1, forward strand.
CCCAGTTCATCTTAAGAGTCCTTTTATCCAGCTGCAAAAATGATGTGTCTCAAACAGAACTGTCAAAGGTCTGATTCTTCTTTGCAAAGCTTCAGGAGCTGGACAGGTTGCTGAAAATGGAGATGTAGGTGTTTTTTAAATATCTGTTTGTTTTTCTGCATTTGTAAAAACACTCAGTGTAACTTCAATGATGTTTTTTTCTTCCATGAATTAATACTGCTTTTGGATTTGTGGTATAGTAGGCACTCGTGTGGAAGATGCTACTTTGCAGCCAGAAACAAGACTCCTCAATGGTGACTGTGTTTTGCTGGAGCTCTGGGGTCTTCTGAGTTGGCTTCTGGCTGGGGACTGCCTTCTGTCTAGCTTCCCATTAGGAACCAGTTAGTAAGTAATAGAACAGAACTGTGTTCTACAGGAGGTGTTTAATCTGAGAAACAATTGCGGTGACTAATGTTTGTAGGTCAGTTTTTGTGAATTACTTTGAGCTCAGAAGTGATTATAACGTAGTTAATGTGATCTATCTGATCCTCACTCCTCTCGGTGGTCAGTGCACTTCCTCACCACCTGACTTTGTTAATCTGGAGAGTAGGGTTGGTGCCTTGATGTATTTGTCTAGAAAACCAGATGTGCCCAGAAGGTGTCACAGAAGTTGTTAAGTGATTCATTTGAAGACCTTCTGAATAATCAACTGTTTAAAAATAATGCAGGAAATTCGTAACAGGATAGAATCATGAATATTTGTCTTTTCTGAATATGCAGTAAGATGTGTTTCAGTCCACTGCTTTGTTCTAGACAGCCTTTAATACTAGATGCGTAGAAATAGTGGTGGTTTTTCTGTGCTTCTTGGGGGATGAGTTGTCCTTAAGGGAAAGCTTCCTTATAGTTGTGCCTCTAGTTTGAAAAGCTGGCTTAAGCATTCAGAGATTAAGTTTGGAGGTTGGAATGGAGGAAGAAAAACCCTGTCAAGAAGAAAAGAAAAATGAACCAACCAAACAAAAACAACAAAAAACAAACACAGAAAGCCACCAAAGGCATACCCACAATACTTATTTACACCCAAAACAGTTTTCAGTCTGTTTGCTTTTACTTCCATGTGTATTTTTATGTCACTTCTCATTGCTCACCTCTGAAATGCTATTAATGTCAGATTCAAACTATTTCTTTTTTTCAGATGTTCATGTTGCTAGGCCTTGAATCTCTGACACGATGTTCAGCAGCAAATACAGTATTTTTATGAAGGATGTATTACTGAAACTCTAATGATCGTGGTTTTTATTGTTTCTGTCACCAGGCATCCAATTCAGATCTTGCCTGCTTTTGCATGTTGAATAGAAGTCTTTAGTGGGCTGCATGCCATTACACTTACATCTTTGCAGACCGATTTCTCAGCCTTTTGAATAATAGAATTGTTTGAATTACTTCTAATACATGGTACTTTAGATTTTAGTACTATTTCTTTTAACTAGCTTACATTGCCTTTTTAAACAGTTCATAATTCTATGATATTCTGCTTCTGGAAATTACTGATCTCAATTTTGGATGTGAAATATGTGCCAGTGGAAGCACTTCTGTTCCATGCACGTGCTAAGCAGTGCCATCAGGAATGTGCTTGCCTTTGTTGAACTGGTGAGATCTTCATGACTTGGCCTCTTGACTATTTTATCACCTTCTTTGCTGTTATGAGTTGGTTGGGTTCTGCTGCTGCTGCCAAGATCACAGTTGAGTGAAATTCAGAAGAAAATGCTTTTGAAAAGTTTGTCAAATTTGTTCATGGAGAATCTGGCTGCCCACGGTTTGGATGGAAATGCACTCCGCTGGGTGAAGCACTGGCTGGATGGCCGGGCCCAAAGAGTTGTGGTCAGTGGAGTTAAATCCAGTTGGCTGCTGGTCATGACCAGTGTCCCCCAGGGCTCGGTATTGGGGCTGCTTCTATTGAACATCTTTATTAAAGATCTTGATGAGGGGATTGAGTGCAACCTCAGTAAGTTTGCAGGCGACACCATGTTGGGAGGGAGTGTTGATCTGCCTGAGGGAAGAAGGGCACTGTAGAGGGACCTGGACAGACTGGATCGTTGCAAGGCCAAGGCAAACTGTATGAGTTTCAGTGGGGCCAACTGTTGGGTCCTGCATTTTGGTCACAACAACCCCAGGTAACCCTACAGGCTTTAGGGGAGGAGTGTCTGGAAAGCTGCTTGATGGAAAGGGACCTTGGTGTACTGATGGACAGTTGGCTGAACACGAGCCAGCAGTGTGACTAGGTGGCCAAGAAGGCCAGTGGCTTGTATCAGGAATGGAGTGTTGAGCAGGACTGGAGAAGTCATCCTGCCCCTGTACTCGGCGCTGGTGAGGCCTCACCTCGAGTATTGTGTTCAGTTTTGGGCACCTCAGTACAGAAAGGACATTGAGGTGCTGGAGCAGGTCAAGGAAAAGGGCGACAAGGCTTGTGAAGGGCTTGGAGAATGTGTCCTATGAGGAGAGACTGAAGGAACTGGGGCTGTTCAGTCTGGGGAAAAGGAGGCTGAGGGGAGACCTTATTGCTCTCTTCCAGTATCTGAAAGGTGCTTACAGCGAGAGCGGGGTTCTTTGAAAGCTGATTGTTTGGGGGGGTTTGCAGTGTAGCAATGGCTTCATTTCTATGGGGAAAAAAAAATGGAACCAGAGGTAGCAAGAAAGTTGCTAAATATATTTTATGAATTCCAATGACTTCTCAGAGTGAATGAATTTCCTACATTGCATTCATCAGATGTTCCAGCAAGAAAACAACAATGAAACCGTAAGGAAGTAGTTCCTTTTTAACTTCTTGGATGAGGCTGGAAAAACATGTGTTCTAAATCAAATTTGTTAAAAACCCGAATGTTGTGGTGCAGTCTTGCAGATAGCGTAGCTGCCAATATGGTTGTGTTTGATTATGTTGCAGTCTCAGTAGTCAACTGACCCTCTCCTTCAGTTGATGCTTTGATGTATGCGGGTTTATTTTGCTCAGCTGTTAAAACACTCTCTGCCACCAAAATACTTTGTTAAAACCCAATTTGTGTATTACTTGCTTGGCATTGTTAAGAAATTGATATTTGCACCAACATAAACTGCATAGAGAAGTACTCCCTTTGGAATCATAGAAAGGTTTGGGTTGGAAGGGACCTTTAAGATCACCTACTTCCAACCCTCTGCTGTATGCAGGGGCACCTCCCCCTAGACCAGGTCGCTCACAGCCCCATCCAGCCTGGCCTTGAATGCCCCCAGTGAAGGGCATCCACAAACTCTCCAGACAACCTATTCCAGTGTCTTGACACACTCACAGTAAAGAATTTCTTCCTGAATCTCTAGTCTAAATCTACCCTCTTCCAGTGTAAAGCCATTTCCCTTTATCCTGTCACTACCTGCCCTTATAAAAAGTCCCTCTTTGGCTTTCCTGTAGGCCCCTTTCAGGTACTGGAAGGCTGCTATAAGGTCCCCTGGAGCCGCCTTTTCACCAGGTTGAAGAGCCAAAACTTTTAAGAAGCTCCAGATATTTTCATATATGAAGATTCCAATTTTTGCCCTTCAGTATGGGAGGTGTTTTATCAGTGATGGAAGAGAAGATACTGCAATAGGCCACTCTGGTTAGTTTGTTTAGAGTAAATCCATGTTCTGGTTTTGCAGAGATGAATTTAAATTTCTGGATTACTTTTCCAATAAGAGAAGACTATCCTAAACAGAAATTGGTGTATTTTCTACTACAGAATCTTGGCATCCAGAACAAAGACCATATTGTGTGTTTAATCGCCTTTTTGAACATGATCAGGGAGTTCAGATCAGTAGCAGAGACAAACTTGCAGATACAATTCAGTTCTGATTTCAAATTGTAATTCTGTACTCTGTTTTCTTCTTGTGTAGATTTTTTGGTTACTTGCATTTTTATTCTTGCTCTAAAATACAGTATCTTAAATAACAAAAATGTTACAAAACTAGAGGATTTCAGTATTTGTCTGCTGACTCTTCTTTTATTTCCTTATTTAAAGACTGGCTAAGGTAAAAGCTCTGAGAAGTGTTGCACACAAATGAAAGGAAGCCTTGCAGTTGCTAATAACAAATGAGTTAAGTATGTGATCATTCTGCTTTATGTTGAGGAATTAATTTTCATATCCTGTAACTGGAGTTCACATTGAGAGCTTAGAGTAGAAATCTGCTTGCACGCCACAACATGCATTGTGCAGAAGCTTGTAAGTACTAGAGAAATAGTTGCAAATGGCTGCAACTGTTGCCTTCACTCGAGTAGTTGTTAGAACAAAAACGGCAGGTTGAAGGGCACCGAGCAGGCCTTTACAGTTAATTGGTTAATAATGCTGTGCTACTTGGGTCAGCAGTATCATGACTATTTTATTCCCTTGTGCAGAGTTCCAAATCTTGCCATCAGGAGGCAAGATGCTGTAGTGTATGTTTTCACAGTAACTCCAAACTTGTCTTACCCGATTCCTGAGTTGTTCTTAAAGGTATCTCACTTGTGCGTTCTCCTCCTGACCCTGCTCTTGCATATCTGGCTGTACAAGAGAAATATCTGTCACTTCTAATCTTCCAGTTACTCACCCATTGCTCGTGAAAAGAAAGGGGTATGCACAGCTGAAGAAGAACCAGAGCCAGCTTTTCTGGCAGTATTTGCCAACTGTATAGCTTTAGCTGACTGGAAAATTGTACTGTCAGCAAAGAAACTTGTTTCTGCCATTGACAAAGACACGCATCTCCCTTGGGGCAACCTGAGTACTTACCATGTTAGTCAGTTACAAGTTAAAAGTTCTGAATCTGTTTTGTGAAACACAACTGCTCATTTGAATTTCTTGCCCTTTAATTCTGACTGGTCTTACTCAAGGTTCTGCTAACAGTTCCCATCTATCCCTGTGGCAGTGAGTGTTTCTGGCTAGTGGCTGCATGGCTATTTGAATGTGGTGAATGAGCTGATTGCTGTACAATAAAATAAAACAGAAGAGATGGGTTTGGTCTGACTGTGAGGGTCCAGTGGCACCTTGTTTCTCTGAGGGATGTAGATTCCTTGCTTGCACTGACCATTACATCCTGGGTCCCTTCATCACACCTTGACAGTCTTTGTAGTATGCTAGTGCTTTCTTGAGCATTAGCCCATACTCTTCATTTTTCTCTGCTTGCATTTGGGTAGGCAATCTTAATTATCTACTCTAGCTTTTGGTTTAAATTTAATTGAATGTATTAATTTTTATTCTCCTACAATAACATTCAGAAACCTTTTGTTAGCAGAAGAAATATGAGGCACTAATAACAGAAATATTCCCTAGAGAGCTCAGCAGCTAGTAACGTCTTTCATCAAACAGATGTGTTGTCTTGATGTTCTAGTGCAGGGCTCCCCATCTCAGTTGAGACTGGTATATTTTTGACCTTCAGCTTTCCCAGGAAGACATTTTTCTGTAACACAAATAATATCTATTTGTAATAAGTTTGTATGCCATGTTAACGATGTGTGCAATATCCTCTTGTTTTGTTGCCACTTTCCATGCTAATTAAAAGTGGATAATAAATACTTCATGAATTTGATCACAGAAGAACAAAGAAAAAATTTGGTCTTCTGCTTAATTCCCTTTTGAAGCGGCTTTTTTTTTTTTTTTTAATTAATCTTATACATTATTCAGTTGTTCCTTTTTGAAGGGAAGCTAAATGCTCCCTCAACTGTTCCTAAGCTGTGTGATCCCTTCCCGTGTAACAGCTCTTCTACCTGGCAGATGGTTCCAGAGCTTCTACTAACACTTGTGAAATGAATGATATATATGTATATATATCATCTATATATAATATAATCTGTGTACGTATATATTTAGGTCTTGGTACCTAACATTTTGGTGCAAAGTTACACATCTTGCAGTAGAGTAGCATGTACTTTTTGAACCAGTCAGCTAGTTCTGTGTTTGTGTGAATGAAAAAGCACTCGGCATCTGAGGTCCTTGGAGTTGCAAACTTCTTGTAGCAATGAAAGCAAGCTGCCTGAAACAATTATTTTAAACATCTACTGACGGTCTTGTGGTGGAACTCTATGCTCCTTTTGGTTTTTTGGGGGGGCCAGTTGGCTCTAGCTTATGTAAAGAAAAGTGCTCAAGTTGTTCTGGACAAGAACAGCAGCCTGAAAGAACCATCAGGAATGTATTACTTTTGAGTTTCCCAGTCTTCAGTGAGTTGAACTTGGCTGGTATGATGTAATTTGTCTGGCACCTTAGGTTTTTGCATGCATTGCAAATAGCAGCTCACAGTACTTAACCCTGATTTTTTTTTTTTTTAAATATAACTAGCTGTCTTCCAGCTGGACCTTTCTTTTCCTTACTGACATCTGACTTAGTCCACTCAATTTATTACTTTTCTATTGCAACTTCTTAATTGCACACAGAGCTCACTTGTTTGAGGTTTTCTGTTAATGTGTTGCTTTCAGTTGCCCAAGGCTTACCAGAGACAGAAAGAGGCTGTGGTTGCCGTGCTATGGATGGACTGGCTGACTTGCAGTACTCAAGAGTTACTGATTGTTGAGGAAATTAGTTGTGACAAAATAGTAGGCTTCTTCTGAAGGTGTGATCAAGCAAGACTTGTTTGTAGCCTGGATTCAGTATTCTCAAGAAGCCTACTTGTGTCTCTTGAACTGCTTGAGAAACTTGTACTCATTGGTATTGCAAGCTAATTGAGTAATTCCTTTAGAGGGGGGAAATGAGGTTTCCTGAAAGGGACAGAGGGGGTACCATGCACAGCCAGGTACCCACAAGGATGCTGGCAGCTGAGGGCTGCTGGCACACAGACAGCCTTCAGGGCTATACCCTGTCAGCTGGCTCCCAGCTCACCTTGCTGGGACTCACTTTCCTGAGGTTGAGTGGATGTCAGGTAATCTAATAGCTACATTCTCCCTTTGGGTGCTCAGAGGTGACCTTCAGAAAGGAAGGGTTTCTCACCAGGACATTCGCTCCTAGCTGTAACATGGCTGGTGCTGTTGTGCAAACTCAGGATGTTTTCTGCAAGGGTAAGGGGAGGCTGGGCCAGGGAAAAGTTCAGGTGGTTTGCCTGGGAAGGACTCAATGCTCACTGAAGCCTCACTTGTTTCTTCACAAAGTGACTTTGCACAGCTTTTGATTTTTAGGTTAATGTGAACAAATGCACAACAATGTCTTTCTTAGTTTGTACATGTATAGGACTCTACTTTTTTGTTTTAAGAAATAATGTTATAACAGAAGTTAAAAGTAAAGTGTACTTTAAACATTATGACAAACACTGAACTTTGGTAGAGTTTTGATAAGATTTGAGGTTTTAAGGGGTTCTAACTTTTTAAGTACATCCTGTAGAGTTACTAAAACTGACCAAATTTGTGGTTGGTTATCAGTCTCCTGACCTTTCAGTTTTGAGAAAGAGCACATTGCTATGGCAGCTTGGGCCATCTGTATGAAAGTTTAAAAGTTTGAAACCCTTTAGAAAGCTTGTACTGTACTTTGCTTTTGTGTGTTTTTTTTTGCTTCTTTTTTGTAGTGTTTCCCGTGTGCTGTCTTTAATGTCCTGTGGAGATGAGATCCTTATCCACTTTCTTATTTTTATTGTATGCAAGTGGAGCCTTGGAGCACCTTTATATTTGTTGGTAATTCAGTGTTTTTGGCAATAGTGGTTCAAATAACAGGGAAATAACCTCCTGATTTGTGCTTTAAAAAAAGCACATATATATATAATTATATATATATATATATATAGAAACTATATATATATATAATATATTTTATATATATATATATTTACCGGCTGCATTTTGAGAAGTAGAAGCTATGCTATTAGTGTTGTAAGCCTTCCCGTGCATCTCCCAAGGGCAGCTTCAAGCAGTGCTACCAGTGAATTGCTCTAGTCATGTATATCAAGGTGCAGCTGCTGTTCACAGTCTTAAATGTACCTATGAAAAAAGCTAGGAAGGAGGGCTGTGTTGACATTCTTGTGGAGGGACAAGTGTTAGGAGTACTACATCCAAAGAGTTAGCTTTGGCGAGCTGTGTGCCTCTACAGCTTTTCACCAGTAGAGCTCTATTTGTAGAGAAGCTTGTGCTTGTTTAAGTAATTGACAATAAACTAAATGTGGTGCAGCTCTATATCCGTGCTGTTTGGATGCAGAGATTAGTCTAAGTGTCTGCCAACATAGTTCTGCTGGCATAGTGCCTGGTAGCCTCATAACACAAGCACAGTTGCCTATTGCTGACAGATGAAGTGTCATGACAAAAGTAGTACCTCCTCAGCGTGGGGAAGAAATCTCTGACTGCGACTGTTTTGATACAGAGTTGTGTAAGCAGAGGGCAGATTAAAGGATAAGGTATGACAAAAGCCAATGCCAGGAAAGCAAAAGGAAAAATAGGTGAAGAAGATATGAACACACTGAGGGGAAGTTCTGAAGTTGACAGCTGTTTGATATAATCTACTTGAATGTGCAAACAAACTTAGCAACTTTCTCAAAAGTCTTGGAGTAAACTAGGCCATTGTTGATAAAGGTGCTTGCAGTGCTTGCATACGAACTAGGAAGCAAGACAGCAACGGATCTGCCCCTTGTAGATGAAGGTGAGATTTCTGCAGGGTTCTGTGCTGCAGTGAATGCTTTCGTTGTAGTCATTAGTATGGTCTTTCAGTGTGGTCTTGAGAAAAGGAATAGCAAAAGGATGAAGGCTGTTGATGTTAGACGGTAGTTCAGAATTGTAAAGACAAGGATCTGCAAGGAAATTCAAGAACATGGATGTTGCTGATGAATCTTCACTTGCCACTCTTGCCTAGTATAGGAAAAACATTGAATCACCAAGGTTGGAAAAGACCCCACCAAGATCATTCAGCCCAACTGTCCATTTACCATCATTATTTCCCACTAAACCATATCCCTTAGTACAACATCCAGATGCTTCTGGAACACCTCCAGGGATTGTGATTCTACTGCCTCCCTGGGCAGCGCATTCCAGCACCTCACCAGTCTTTCTGAGAAGAAATCCTTAACATCCAACCTGAATCTCCCTTGCTGCAACTTGAGGCCATTCCCTCTCATCCTATTGCTAGTTATGCAAGAGAAGAGACTGATTCCCCACCTGACTGCAGCCTCCTTTCAGGTATTTGTAGAGAATGATAAGGTCTCCCCTGAGCCTCCTCCAGGCTAAACAATCCCAGCTCCTTCAGCTGCTCCCATAAGACTTGTGTTCCAGACCCCTCACCAGCTTCACTGCCCTTCTCTGGTCACGCTCCAGAGAATTCCATGTAAGAGCTCTGAGCTGATTGTTGCAACAGAAAACCAGGATTTTAGTGTTTTATGTGAATGATAACATCAGCTCAGCTGCATGATTTCAGGGGAGGATGAGGACTAGTTTATGAAATAGAATAATTATAGAGCTGTTAAATATGTGTACTTCTGAAGCCTACGTGTTTGTTTTCTGAACATAGTTGAAAGCTGGAAGAGTTTATGGGGGAATTTTTGCTATGTCATTGTTCTTAAATAGATATCTGCTAGTAGTTGCTGTTGGGGATGATATGAGTACTTATTAAAAGATTTTCTTAGCCTGATGTGTTCATAGCTAATCTCATGATATCTCTTAAAAAAAAAAAAAAAAAGCTTAATTGAACTATAGAAGTCAGTCTGTTTCAGCAAATGTATTTAAGGTACTTCTTCTGCTGTTTCACCTAGCCTGCTGGCCTGGGAAGACCATGTGTGCTGCGTGGTATATGGTACACCTTTGAAGAATAGAAAGTGAGATGATGTTTAAATGGAGATGGCAAATGTATCTATAAGGAACAGCAATAGTTGATGTGATTGTCTGTCACCTTTACATGAAAATGCAGAAAAGCCAGGTTCACTGGGCACTTTGTGCTCTTTTACAAATTGAGGCTACTGGTCTCCTAGAAAAGGTCCTGAATGAAGAACAAGTTAACAGTGCATAAGGAAGAAGTTGTATATTTGGCATAGCTAAAATGTTTAGCAAGTCAGAAACAATGCTAACTGTGATATTGTTCAAGAAATGTGGAGACATCTAAGTTGTAATTGCTGTATGTTCCCAGTTTCTGTAGGTCTTTGGTCCATGCTGTCATTCTTCTGAGAATGATAGCGAAGGAGATTGTATGGAACTTCTACAGGCAGCTTGTATCTGGATGTAAGCCTGAAGTCACAGAATGGGCAAACGTCTGAAACACGTGAAAATTAAAAATGAATCACAAGTGTTACTGGAACTCCAACAATTCAGTAATAAATCAAGAATGCTTGGCTTATGGTAGTGTTGCCATTCTGTTTGGTAGCAAATACTCTATTTTTCTGAAGTGGATTGACAGACTTTTCCACAAACTAGGGAATTGAATTGCTGTGATTATGTGCAACCTCCTAAATGCTTAATTGTCAGGAAGATGTTGGATTCTTCCTCTCCATATAGCTGTTGAAAAGTAGAAAAGTACATTTGGATTTTATTTCGAATGTAGGTGTTTAAATTTGGGAGAATTGAGATTCCAATATCTCTTCATATTGAGCCTTAATATCCTGATTGTAAGCATTATATGCTCATGTTATACTTTTTTGTCCGTTCAAACAAAGCAAAGCCAACCTACTTTGGTTAAAATTCTCGTTGGAATACGAGGAGCTGAATCTCTATATGGCAGCTAACATGAGGACTGTAAAATGGTGGTTTCTAAGTTTCTTGAACCAATGGATTATTCTTGGTACTTGGTGCTTCCTAAACCACTGGGCCTCAGACAGTAGTAATGGGATAGTATTTTCTTGTGTATAATATTGTTTCTGACTTTAAGCTACTGGAAACATCTTTTTTTGTAGGCCTTGTTGAAGTATTATTTTGCTGATGGAAAAAGTTATCCATTCTGTTATGCATTTGAGAACTCAGGCATTTCATTGTATGCAAGCTTTACAGTGTTCTCAACATTTACTGTTTGTAGTTACTGGGTCTTGATCATGCTTATGGTGATACTGTGGTGTTAAGAAAACTCTGGCAATTCAGTTTGTGAAATCTTGCTATGTTAAATAGCTTGGTACAGTGGCATCAAATTGACTTAATAATGTTGCAATTCTCCGGGTATTTTGTGGAACTACTTGGATTGGTTTTATAGAGTTGGGATTAAAAATGAGTTCACAAAAAGACATGCTTATTGTTAAAAGATGGCATTAAGAGCTTTGTCTGCAGTTAGGTGCTGAAAGTGAGTAAAGAGTTGACAAAGGGTTTCTAGCATCCTTGTCGCTTCACTTCTTTCCTCAGATTCTATTTTGTAATTTTGTTACTTTCAATTAGACAGGACTAAATTTCATATTAGTACAGATACAAAACGTGGTGTGTCATCTTGCTAGTATTTAAATTTCAGTAGATCCATCGTTTCTAAACCACAGTGATGCTTTTCAGAACTTCTGTATACACTAGAGTGAGCCCCAAAAATTTGCATGTGAGGTATGCCGCTCTTTAGACTACAATACTTTTTATTTCTAAAAGCTAACGTAGTTTGTTTCTTTTTCAGTGTTATGGCACTTGCCTGTAGACTTTGTAAGTGATGTCTAATACTATTCTTGCATTTTTTTCCTCTAGGGTTCGAAATCTGAGAATGGCAGACATCGACAAGTAAGTAAATCTGTAGGTTACTGAGACTGTAACTGGATGTCCTTTACTATGCTTCAGGTAGCCACATTCTCCAGATACTTGAGGGGCAGGGTCTACTACAATGGGACTTTGTCATTGTGGCAAGATGTGCAGTTCAGAGCACAGGGGAAGAGCATGGGTTCCTCATGCCAGTTAACTTATTACTTTGTTGGAATTCTGGAGGGGAAATTTATAATGTTACTTGTTAATATTGGTTCACTGTGTGTAGCTTTTTCTGTACTTTGCTTGTATTTTCTGGTGCCTGAAGTATTGTTTGTGTGAACCTAATCTCAGTTCTCAAGGCCTGGGTGGCTTGGCAAAGAATACGTATAGGGCAGAAGGGGAGTCTTGAACTTGTCCATGCTGATAGGAGCTGAAGGAATTCTTTTGTGAAAAGGAATCTTCAAAGTCCTGAAAAGGTGTTAGTTCCATACAGAGTCTGAAAGTGACAGTGACTTTATAAAGGCAAATTTGTCTTTAGCTATTAAAACTTTCAAGCATCAGCTTTTAATCCACAAAAATCTGTTTGCTTCTACCAATGCAGTCTCTAACTTGAACTTTTTAAACTTGTTGTAGATTAAAAAAGAAAAGCCGCAAACTTTTCAATCCTGTTATTAAATATTCCTAACAGCAAAGAACAGTCTGAACTTGATCAGCAAGATATGGAAGATGTTGAAGATGTGGAAGAAGAAGAAACTGGTGAAGATGCCAACAGCAAAGGTAGCACTGAAAAGAAGGCTTTTTAAGTAGCTGCAGAACTGGTTTCTAATCAGTGTTAAAAGGATTTTATATTTTAAAGGGAAGTGCTGAATCATAACTACTGATACACCACTTTCTTTGAGTTCTCAAGCAATGATTTCTTTTCAGCTTTGTGTTTTCTGTTGTCTCAATTGCATTACTCATCTTAGTTGTGGTCAGTAACAGTGCGAGCGGTGCTGGCCACCTATAAGGACATATAAGTGGAAAAGAGAAGATTGTTGTTATCATCAGATGGTTCCAAATCTAATGGCAGTTAAATGCTTTCAAAAAAAAATCAATTGCGTATTTGTATTATCTTGATTATTTCTTAGTAATTTGCTGCTAAATTGTTTGAGACCGGAGTTAAAATGTTGCTACCAGTCTTAGAAATAAATCCTTCGTCCTTTCCCTGAAGAGCAAGTACTTGAAAGAGAAAGTAACAGTTTGTTACAAGAGATGATCCTCTGGGTCACTGATAACGCTCCCTTCTGTGATTGCTCAAGCAGAATGGTAACAGTAAAAAAAATTCTCACTAAAAAAAAGTAGAGGCTTTATATCTGCTGAATGCGTTTTCAAAACTGGATTGCAAAATTTTGAATAACACAGGGCAGCCAAAGAAAAGCTTTCACTAATTAAATGGTAAGTACTCAAGTGTCCCAAAGGAAACTAGAGATGAGTAATGTGTATTTTTAGTAATTAATCCCAGCAATTGTACATGAGGATCTGAGAAGAGTAATTACGCTATATGAATCTTGGAGAGAAATTGAGTTTTCTAGGTAAGAAACATGTTTCAGTGCTAGGGAACTAAAATGGTTTGTGAAATGATGTTATCAAGCAATTATTTTGCTAGTTTTCTAGTAATTTTTTGCATGCATAATTTAAGTTTTGCTGATCTTAATCGTTTTTTTCCTGACCTGGTTGATTCTATTTTTAAATGTTTTGAAGTTCTTTCAATAAATGCTTAAGTCAAGCACTCTTGCTTTTGGGGAAAAACCTCTCAGGGAACGTTTGTGGACTTGTTCTTGCTGTCCAAGAACTTGCAAAACAGAATATCTGTTAGATTTCAGTTAAAGAGAGTGGGGCTGTTGGTATTGACATGCCACCTGTATCATGTATATATTAGGTCGGTGTTACAAACAATAACTGGCAACAGATTCAAATGGCAGTGTTGAGTGGGTTTTTAAATGTAAGACTAATTAATAGTTAGACCAGAAAAAATGTAGATAGCAAGAGGGGTGGTGTTGACTAATGTGGATTAACGCATAATTACAGCTTCCACTGCTAAAATACAAACTGCATCCTTTTTTGGATGTCACTTGAAATATAATTTTTTTTCAGTATGTAATTTCAGTGCTAGAGCATAAAAGCAGAAGAGAATATTCGTGTAGTTATTCTAGAAAGGGGCATAGAAATAGAGAATCATGTTCCAAAAAATGTCACTTCAGGAAGGACTGAAAAGCTCTGCTTTTATTTCAAGGCATCCTTTAAAAGAATGCTATACAAACATAGTAAAAAAAATACAGAATACATGTTTGCATACCTGTAAATCTTGAGGATGAGGGAAGAAGGCAAAAAAAAAAACCCCATGATTATAAATGATCATAAATTCTTATTAAAAATGAATTTAAGTTCCTTTCTGCAGGTTACTGAGATGTAGACCTTGAGCTAAAATAAAAGAATTGATGTTAATATGGGTAATGGGAACACTTAGGCTAGCAATTTGTGTTTTCCAAAATGGACTTCTATCGTATGATTTGAAACAGTTATTCATTAGGGCAAATTACTTTTGAAATATGTAGATAATAGAGATCAAGACTTCAACACTGTTCTGTAGTCAACAATATGTCAGACTGAGCTGACTGGATTGCTGTGCTATTTCTTCAGGAAAAAAATAGTTCTAATGAATAATTTATTCTTTTTGCAAGAAATAATACGTAAGCATAGACTTGTAAACCAGTTCTATGCCCAAGTCTGAAACAGTCTTGTTTCTCTCCATTTATCTGAAATGGAATGAAAACTCCAACTCTAGTGATATCTAGTGGTAGGGTGGACTTGTTTATAGTAAGGGGCATGGTTTAGTGGGGAAATATTGGTAGTAGGTGGATGGTTGGACTGGATGATCTTTGGAGGTCTTTTCCAATCTTAGTGATTCTATGGTCCATGCATCTAAAATGGAGACATTTGAAATAATTCTGCCCATGTTTCTTCTTAGAGTAATATAAAGTAAATGTATTATTTTTTCTTAGTATTTAAATCTCTTTCAAGCCTAGTCTAGAAGATATGCTTTGCATTTACAGAATTTTCATTTTGATTTTAGCTCGGCAGTTGACTGTGCAGATGATGCAAAATCCTCAGATTCTTGCAGCTCTTCAGGAAAGACTTGATGGTCTGGTAGGAACATCTACAGGATATATAGAGAGGTAAATACTTGTTCTAATTCAGTACGAGCAGAGTGATATAAATGCTTTCACTTTCTCAACAATATTGTCTTTAAAATGATTAATAATCATAAACCACTGCACTGCCTAGGTAGTAGGAAACATATAATCAGGCACTAATGCATTTCAAATTAGAAGGCTTTCTATTTGAGCCCTTTTAAAGAAAAGAATGCAAAAATATTTAGTGTCTGATCATGTTTCATGCAATTGCAAAATGTCATTCTGTCCTGTTTTTATCAGTATATTCTGTATCATGACATCATGCAGCAGGCTGTTGGTGCAGATGCACACTGCATTGCAGAGCTGTACTTCCTGGTTTCTCTAGCAGCTTCATGTGAATTCTGACTCTCCAAGAGGAAGATACACTGAGATGTACTGCATCATCCCAAGAGCTTCCACATGATTTCCATCTCTGGGTGATGGGGAAGAGCTCTATTGTCTTTTCTGGGAGACCAGCTGTGAGGACCTGCTGATAAGGACTCAGACTTGATTCTTTCTCTTCTCCAGTTTTATTTTTGTTTCTTTTTGCTTTACTGCTCTTAGTTATTCAGTATGATCTCATGTTCCTTTTAATAAATCCATTTCTCTTATCTCAATTGGATTTTTTTCTCCTCTTCCTCCCTCTGCATTTGTCCCAAGGGAGGAGAGAGATGTTGCATGGTTAACCATGACACATATGTACAGACATTTTTCCCAGAATGTGTCCTCAGTTTTGCCTGAATTTGAAACATGGACAAATACGTGGTCATGCTATAACCACAAATTGGGGGTGTTGTATCAATACTTAATGTGGACTCCTTATGCATCAAAATTTGAAACAATCTGTTGCTTACTAAGGTTTTCTGCTCTAACAGATTTATCTAGCTTCTCCCTGTAATTTCTAATTGTTTGAACTTTTCACCACGTGCACACGAGTTCTAAAGCACAGAACTATCTGTGATAGGATCCTGTGTCGCTCTTGATGTTAACTGAGATGGCTTCTGAATAACAGGATTTGTTCCAGCTACTCCTACCACTTTCCTTTATTACAGCCAGTAGCATAGAAGAAAAGCACAGGCAACTAATAGCCTACCCTAGTAACTACAGGTCTAGGAAGAGCATAGAGTCAAAGGACTACACAGGTTCTTTACACTGTGTTCTATATGCTGTACAATAAGGCTTTCTATATCTAATACATTTTTTTTGACAGATATTGATTTATCTCTACTAATCTTTCGGGTCCTAGATGTAAGAAGTGAACAGAAGTCATAACATGTATTTACTTGGTATTTTCCCTGTCAGCTGTTCTCTAAGATACTGTACCTTTCTGCATGTATTCCAAGTCTTGTAGTGCTTTTTTTTTGCAAAGCATTGCAGCTTTGCTATACCAAATGCTTGCCAAACTTACAGTAGAAAAATAGCTGGAAAATGTGTAACTTGAATCTATGCTTCCTTAACATATGCGTGCTGATCTAAGCATGCTTTTACAGGGACTTCTTATCTGTCTTACCAAATGTTGTTTTAAGTTAGTTTGTTTTTTTTTTTAAAAAAAAAAAAAAGTCTCACCATTGAGGTGGCACAGAAGTCAGAAGGAATCTGGGAACCTAAAAGATGGTTGTGTGGGCTCTTAAAGAGCTAGTGCACAAGCTGGTGGAGAAGCTAAACATGTTCCAGGAAAAGATTTATCTGTCTGTTTGGGCTTAAAATCTGCAAATTGTTTGGCCGCACTCTAATAGCTCACCTTTTTACCTTCACCTGGGTACAAAGATTTTAATTTTAAGTTTTCTTTCGTGGATTCTCCTCAGCTGTGAGCTGGAGGTTGGATTCTACTGTGATTGCAACATTTGCTAGTGACTTGTATTCAGAACAAGTTTTATTTGCCACTATTGTACTTAAGGTAGTCTGGTTCAGATTTCATGATCTCTTTTTGCCATTTTGGATTTGTTTTGCATTAGCTGCTTTTTTCCTTTTTAAGGAAACTACTTTTTAAAAAAATATGGAACTTACCAGTGTAGTGGGTGTACAAGTTTTGAAACTTGAACTAGTTGGCACAGACTTGGGGAGGGGGGAAGTTTTCTGGCACTTGTGGAAGATTTCAGTTCTCTAATAAAGAGGTTACAATCTTTATTTGGATGTCCTGGAACTGGAATTTCTATGCATATCTTTTTTTCCTCAGTTTTTTAGTGTTGTATGTAGTATGAAACGTGTTTTGATACATGTTGGTGAAAGGAGCTGGTTAAGGAGTGGTCAACATGTGCATAGAATGCAGGGTTTGTAACAGTTCTGTTGCTGTATTTTTCAGCTTGCCTAAAGTTGTTAAAAGACGTGTGAATGCTCTCAAGAATCTTCAAGTTCAGTGTGCACAGATAGAAGCGAAGTTCTATGAGGAAGTTCATGAGCTGGAAAGAAAATATGCTGCTCTCTATCAGCCCTTATTTGACAAGGTATTTTAATGCTTGTCTGATTTGTACTTAAAAGCTTTAGCTAAACCAAAAGGGAATATAAACTGAAAGCTTATGTATGTTCTGAATTACCTTGGTCTCCAATGTGCCTGTTCAACTGAATTGACACTATTTCACCATCCGTGTGAATCTCAGCTAAGAATAAGGAGAAAAGTTGTCTGTTCCATGGTTAGCAAAGTCACTTCAGTATGTTAGGCCTCGTTATGTTAACTGAGCAGATGTTAGGTGATGTGGTAACCTTTCTGGAATGCTGGTTCTTCAGTGTATTATGTATAACATTGTTAACTACTGGGTCTTCCTAGAGCAAGAAGAGAGCATTTGGTTAAGTAGTTAATGCTTTATGTGAGACTAGAATCAGCAGTTTATTGGTTAGAGTATTGCTAATTGGAATAACTAAAACATAAGTATCTTTGGTTCAATTTTTCAGCGAAGTGAGATCATCAATGCAATCTATGAACCTACAGAGGAAGAATGTGAATGGAAAGCAGATGCTGAAGAAGAAATTTCAGTGAGTATCATAATCAATTCTCACCAATCAATTCTCCACCTTTAGCATGAAACTAGATTCAATAGATAAATAAATACATTTTTTCTCAAAAGGAGAATTTTTGTAACGATTGACTGCGTATTATTAACTACATCCTTCGATCATCTGCATGAAACTTCATGTGTACTATTATCAGCTAAAGACAGTGAACAAACTTGATGGAGGATGGTTTTTAAAGTTTAGAAAAATTAATGTTTTTATTCTATCAAGGAGGAAATGAAAGAGAAAGCCAAGCTTGAAGAAGAAAAAAAAGATGAAGAAAAGGAAGACCCTAAAGGAATTCCTGAATTTTGGCTGACAGTATTTAAGAACGTGGACTTGCTCAGTGATATGGTTCAGGTAGGTAGTAGTTCAGATTGCTTTGATGTTGCTTTAGTATTTAATCAAGTGTGCCCTACAAGGAAGGAGAACAAACACTTACAGTACTTGTCTTCTGGAGAGTAAAAATTGAGCCAGTGTTTGGATGTCATCTGGTCACTTATTCAACTCCGAGCAGAGAGCACTCTGAAATGTCGTCTTATTTTGTTCTTATTTGTTGAAATTACAACTTTGCATAGACAGTCCATTAGTAAGATATATAGGAGTGTTTGCATGAAATATGTACTATTGCTAAAATTTGTATTTACTTTGCATGAGATTTAAGCTGTGAGCTGCAGTGAAAACTGAGCTGCTGTTGTTGCCATCTGCTGGTCATGTTCATGGAACAAAATATTTCAGTACTTGGACAAGGTTCTTGTTGAGATTCATTGGTTCTAAATATACCTTTTCATCTCTGCTGTGTCTTAATTCTGTGTACAAATCTTACGAAAATTTCATTGACATTTTATTTACAGGAACATGATGAACCTATCCTGAAACACTTAAAAGATATAAAAGTGAAGTTCTCAGAAGCTGGACAGCCTATGGTTAGTTTAATTTACTAAACAAGAGTTCTGCATTATCTTAAGGCTTGTATTTGTATATCAACAACGCGGTCTGTAATAAGCAGTTGTCTTATGGCAATCCTGAGAAACGTGTAGCCAGCTTCTTGTCCCCTGTAAAACAGTACAGAGACTAATTCTGAAGCACCATCTGTATGAATTCAAACTTAACGTTTGGATTTTAATGAGTTAATAACTTGACCTTAGTATTTGATTAGTTCATTTTACCTTTAGAGTTTGAGAATTTGAGGCGCTTTTTGTATAACTACCATAAGAGAATATAATTTCCTTTCTAGAGACCAAATAACTTGCAAAGATAAAAATAGTATATCTCTATAATCAGGAAAGTAGCACCAGGAAGTCTGTATGTGATGTGAGATCTTGTGCTCATTTCTTAACGTACTGCTTGAACCAGTGACATGAGATCAGCATAGTAAGTGTAAGCATCTGAATATTTACTATACAATTTGGGCAGCAAATTCTAGGATAAATTGTGCATGCACCACTTCAGAGTTGGTAGAGATGGACATATTCATTTGCATGTTTATTTTTGATTTTGATCTTCAAGTATTTAGAAATTAAAAGTATGTGTTGCTAGATTGCTGATGTTGTCTCTTTGCAATTCTTTCTTAAGAGTTTCACATTAGAATTTCACTTTGAACCAAATGACTACTTCACAAATGAAGTGTTGACGAAGACGTATAGAATGAGATCAGAGCCAGATGATTCTGATCCCTTTTCCTTTGATGGACCAGAAATCATGGGTTGTACAGGGTAAGTGCTAATGAATAGCCATAAGGTAATATAATGGTTTCTTCCTTATTATCCAAGTGTAAGCTTTTAATTACCTAGTAACTTGTAACTAGCTAGGCTCAAGTTTGAGGTTAAAACTTACTGAAAACTGCCATCTTTTAACTTCCCATTAGTTTGAAACATCTGACTCCATTCCTCATGTATCCACCTAGTGTTACTTTCAGTTTTTTATCATGTAATATAGAAATATGAAAAAAAAATATATATTGTGTAATCTAAACATTGATGCAATTTGTAAGTTCATAAATAGCATCTATATATACATACAGTTAAATTTAATACTCTTTGTAAATTGTGTTCTGCAACTACTGAAGCTGAATTGGAAGCTGGATAGTATTCTTCTAGTGGGCCTTGATAGCTTTTTAAGAGTCTTGTTAGATCATATTTTGGAAACCTTTTGTATTTCTGGCATATAGGTTTTTTCAGTGGGCAAGTCAGTTTTTATGTTCTGTATTGCTGTTGTCCAGTTTATAATAGCTGAATGTTTGCCTCTCTGAGCACCTTTCAATTAATCTATTTGAGAAGTAGAGAACAGTCATATCTAAGTCCAATTTTCTCATGATTTTGAAGATGTCACATTTGGTGGTCTCTTCTAAATTAGCTATAGTTCTAAATAGTCTATAGTTCTAAATTAGCTATAATTCCTTAGATTATTTAATCTGTTCTGCACATATCCATTGTGAACACTCTTCTGAGCAGTAACAACTAGAGTATCTCACTGTCACTTCGGGCTGGTTTTACCCATGCAGTACTGTGCTCTGACTGATACTGACTGATGCTTTACCCTTTGTTTCCCCGTCACTTAATGTAATACCTTGCTGCAAATGTCCTGTAGGAATTAGTCTGCTTGAGTACATTTGATCAAACTCCCATAATTCAGGCTGTTACTGAAAAGCATATCTCCTGGCAGAGATGCCTGTGAGATGACTCTGCCTTTCTGAAAATGATTTATGCAGAGCAATGACTGGGAATGTTAGGAAAGCAACTTCTTATCCTTAAACAACTCACCTCTTTCCTTTGAATCTGCAAAAGATCTAGTCAAGAAATGTCTTCAGCCTTATTTTTGTGACTTCATTTACCTTTTCCCAGAATACAGTGTCAGTGTCAGTCAAGCCTGTGGGTATGATTCTTTCTCTGTAAACAGCAAATAACCTTGATATTTCATGTTCAGTGTATTCCTTAAAACTGTGATAGTTTCTGTGTAGAAAGCAGAGATGTTCTAAGCTACAACCTTTTTTTTTTTCCTTCCCCAGCTGCCAAATAGACTGGAAAAAAGGCAAGAATGTTACTTTGAAAACAATTAAAAAGAAGCAGAAACACAAGGGTCGTGGAACAGTTAGAACAGTGACAAAAACTGTTTCCAATGACTCCTTCTTTAACTTCTTTAGTCCTCCTGAAGGTAAACAAAATATTTCTGTATTTACATTAACTTTAAATGTAGTATATAATTCATTCACTTATTTCCTTTCTTTCTTCTTTTTCTCACAGTTCCTGAAAGTGGAGACCTGGTAAGTTGTCTTATCAGAAGAGTTTGGGGGTGAGGGAATCACCAGTGAAAGGCACTTATATACAGTATGCTTTCTGAGATTTGTTTGGGAATTTAAATTGTTTCAGTTTTAACTTAACTTGGGAACATTTGTGATAAATAGATAAATAGTTTTTCTTTGTTAGAACAATGGTAAAGCCCAGTTCATTTCACTTTAACAGCTTATTGTAGCAGAGAACATCTTTTAGGTGTGCAAATGCTTTACATTGGGGTGATCAGTGAGAATCATGAAGATACTTACTTAGAAAGTTTAACCTGGTTAGTATTTAGTTCTTAATGCTGTGCATGCAAACTGAAAATGTATGGATGATATTACATTTAAGTAGAAAAATGTTTTAAGTTCTTATGTAGAGCAAGAAGGAAACTTAAACTCCAGGGCTTTGTATGGTTAAGTTTGCTGAAGCAGCAAACTCTGAACTCCATAATGTGTGTAAATGCTTGAAGTATAAAACTTGATTTCACAATCTCAATTCTATAATTGCCTTGAACCAAGAACTCATGAGATGGGGATTTGTGTAAATCTGTCCACATCAAAATTTGTGCAGCTTGTGTTTTGCAGTCAAATGTAGTTACCAACTTATGATTTAGAACATGAAATTGTTTTATGCAGGATGATGATGCTGAGGCAATCCTTGCTGCAGACTTTGAGATAGGTCATTTCTTACGTGAACGTATTGTCCCCCGATCAGTATTGTACTTCACAGGAGAAGCTATTGAAGATGATGATGATGATGTAAGTAATGTCCTTCTGTGCTAAAAGCCTCTATATACTGTTGCTTGTTTTTTGTTAACTTCTGACTCCTATAGTTACTGTTAGTATCCTTAGAATAGGAGGCACTAACTTTAGTTTCAGATAGACTTCCTAGGATGTTATGTAAAGAACAGCATGAAGGTAATTAATCTTCCAAGTACTGAATTCAGAGTTCTGTGGCAAAAGTACTAATAGATGACCACTTAAAGTGATGTCTGAATAAAAGTTTGTGTACAAGTCATTCCTAGAGTGATGTACACAATACTTGGATAGAAAAATGAGCTGCTAGAGAACAAATTAGTCTACTTATGTAGCTGGTCAGCCTGTTTATTATACCTACATGTCTACTAAGTTCTTGAGCTTCAGGCTTTCAGGAGAGCTCTTTTTAGAAAATGAGAGCAAATTTTTTTTTTTGAAAGCAGGTTCTTCAAAAGCATTCAATGCATTAAAGAAGCTAAAGCTGAAAAACAAGCTGTAAAACCCAAGAACTTGACAAATTTACTAAATCTGTTGAGTTGATTCAGCTAAGCTAGGTCCACCATTGAGCTGAATTTTTAGAATTTAGAATGGTAACCTTTAGTCCAGTACTGTGGCAGTTGATGGGTAGAAGATGGAAGTGACTGTATGGACTGCTTTGTAGTTCAAGACACTTTGTTGGACAGAGGTATTACCAGTTTAATCATCTCTTCCAGTGTTGCATGTAAGGAATGCAAGGCAGGAAGTGTTCTCTGCCTGAGCATAGTTTGAGATTGAATGTTATTCATTCTGATTCATAAAGCTATTTCTAATCAGTCAAATATAGGATGTTATCTTAAAGCATAGTACTGTGTGTATGGTTTCTGGCATCAGCTTGAGTTACCTTACATGAACTGATGTCTGTAATGCGTACATTTATGATAGTCAAAACTATTTCTTTCTTTCCTAGTATGATGAAGAGGGTGAAGAGGCAGATGATGAGGTAAGTTGACAGATTGCTTTGATTTAAATATCTTCTCTCCTGTAGTCTGTGTAGAGCAAGTTCCATTATTTTTTTTAAATCCTGTGAAAGCAAGTTTAAATTATACTTATGAATGTAAGATGCAACAGCTTGTATTCTGTGATCCAGAGTGAATATTACAAACAAAACAGCAACAAAAATAATACTACAAATCAAATTGCAACTGATATCAAAAAATGTGCTTTGTAGAGGGTCAGTATGCATAAATTGAAGTGGTAGTGGAAGTATTTCAGAGTAGAACTTCATCAGAGTTCTTGAGAATGGCGTGGGAAGCTGAATGTGGATAAGCTAGTGAAATATGAACAACTGTTTTCTTTCAGGAGGGGGAAGAAGAAGCAGATGAAGAAAATGATCCTGATTTTGACCCAAAAGTAAGAAATTAAGAGGATGTTTCAAGTGTGCATGTGCATTCATATTCCTATTATTTAATGAAGGTTAAATATCAAGTTTTACTTGAAACATTTAATAGCTCTTACAGTAAGTGTTTTTTGGCTGAGACTGTTTTGGTTCCAGTTCTGATGGTCTAATATGTGTAAGGCAACTTCTTTTTTTTTTTTTTTTTGTTTTTTGGAGTTCCTTCACTAAGAAACTTTCTGTGAAGTGACATTTTACTTTGAATGCTGAAATCTGTCAAGCTCAGTTTTTTGTTAACTTGGAGCAGATTCCTGGCTTAGTTCAGTAATGTAAGTGTTTTGTACTAGAAATCAGAAAAGTACAAGTAATAAACACTCAGTTTTGGAGAACTTGCCATAATCTGGTTTTTGTACTGTGCTGGAGTGGGTTTTGGGTTTTTTTTGTTGTTTTTTTTTTTTTTTTTTTTTTTTTTTTTCAAGGGAGATGATAGTGAGCCTGTATTTCTTGAGGCAACATATGTCAAACTTCAGGAATGCATCTACAACCAAGCACTTGAATGTGGGCAACTAAGAGCAATGTGCAGCTGTGTTTCATGTTTAACGGTCAGAGTAAACGAGTAGTTAAGCTCAGTTCACTGGAAAAGTGATTGTGAGCAACTAAATTCTTAGCTTTCCCTTAGCTGAGGGGAAGGCATCCTTAACCAGCTGAAAGCATCTGATGGTTGAGGGAAAGCTACAGTCAGAAAGTCAAGCTAAGTTGAAAGTGTGCTACAAAATATCCTTCCCATTTCTAATCTAGAGGCAGTATATTTTTCAGTAGGAATACTTTTATCTGAAAGTAGTAGTACCATAATTCTAGCATTGTACTGGAAAAGATGTGGGCTATGGAACTACTAATAACAATGTATGACTTTGGAGGTGTTTCATCTGCAGTAGAGTATTCCAGTTCAATATAGTTCTGGAATCAAAATGAAACTGCTGCAAACTGGGCGTCTGATTTCTAACACTTCAACTGTTTTTGCAAGTTGTATGACTGAGGGCAAGATTGTATGCTCAGTTTCAGAGAGAACTGCTGTAGGCTTGTAGAGAGGTAGGCAGTAGTGGTACTATACTGTTTTGGAAAGAATAGATAATCATAAGTTAATCACAGACTGGAAACTAGATGAGTTTATGAAAGCACTGCAGTCTGAAAATAGCTGTCAACAAAAACTTGCAACTCTTCACCCTCAAAAGCCTTTTCAATAAATTCCCATGTTAACTGTGAGGTATTGCTGATTGCCTGCTTCAGTGCAGAAGAGTTTGTAATATCTACTTGAAAATTTTCTAGCAACTGTACTTTATTTCAAAAAATCTTTCCTGAGTGTTAAGAACATACCTTGATTTTTGTTTCATTGCGCTGCTGTACGTTGGATCTGAAGTAAGGCTGTGCCCTTGTCAATCAAAATGAAGGCTGTGGGTGTTTTTGTTTCAAACTGTTTAGAAGGTGTGGATGTCTCTGTGCCAGTGTTTGATACAACCTATTGCCCTTTGCCTAGTTTCAGTGTCATTCAGAGTATGACCATCGTGCTTGATTCTGAACAGACTTTTATTCTCAATGCACATACACAAAAAAAAGTGTTGTGAATGTTACCACATGTAAAGGTACCCGTAATATTGGACAGTTAGCTCAGTTGAAGAGATGCAAGAAAAATCTGACTGCTGGAAGCTGATGAAGTATGTTAACGATTTGAATAATTCCTGAAGTATTGATATCTGTGAGCTGATATTTCCTTTTTTTTTTTTTCCCCCTCCACAGAAGGATCAAAACCCAGCAGAATGCAAGCAGCAGTGAAGCAGTGTGTATGTGGCCTTGAGGATTACCTGCACTGTAATAGCCTAAACACAACTATTAGTTACTTACAGCCTTATGTTTTGTATCTTGGTAGAATTAAGTAACCAATTTGTTAAAAAATGGAATCAAACACATAAGAACCAGTTTAAAATGTAGGTTCAATCTACCTAACATTTTAACAGTATAATTTTCTGCCAATATGTAGAATGCAGTAAATCCCCTAAAGCATGAATGTTAATTCATTGCTACATAGTTTGGTTCTTGTGAAGTCTTTGTCATGTAGCTATTAGACTGCAGCTGTGAAGATTATCAGAACTGTTAACTGAGACCAATATTTGTTTAGAGAAAGCTCTCTCCTGAAGAACCAACCAAAGTATTTTTTCAGCCCAGTAGTCTGAACGGGTTTAAGTCTGCTTGCACTAGCTGTGCCTTCATTACTTTGTTATAGAAATGGCAGTGACTTGTACTAACTAGGAGATGATGATGCGTTTTGAATTTGACTACTTGAGAAGACTAGTATAACTTGTTTAATTTCCATTGAGACCACATTAAACGTTCATACCTGTCAGCTTGTTTATGCTATGGGTTTTGTATTTTATGTGACATAGTGATCTACAAAAGAAACCTAGCCATCATATTAAGGTTATTGTTTACCACGGGGTGTGAATAAAACCTAGTATTTTCAGAAGCTAGTCTTGTTTTATTATGGTGTGTTCTGCATGTGTAAACTGATAAGGCGTATCTCATGCTGCAGTTAGTTCACTGTGCTAAAACTGAAATTGGGAATTATTGAAAAGTTCTATAGCATCTTAAAAACAGTAGTTTGGATAGATATTGATCCATATTTTTTACTTGCAGTGTGATACCTGTGAATCTGATCTACGTGTTTCAGTGGTTGGTCAACACTGCCATTTTGAGAAGACAATTGTTCTTAGAAGTGGGGCTAGATCTAATGAAGGACTTGGATATTGCCATGCCTGATTCTAATAGAGAATTGGAATATTGGCATGAAATCTGGAGTGAAGAAAGTAGTGTGGATTTCCAGCCTGCATAGCCAGAGCTATGTTGTCCTGAACAAAATCTACTTTGTAACCTAACAGACTGCTAGAACATCTGGCTGTATTCTAACTTGAACTTGGTATTAAACATCTACAGAGGAGGAACCAAACCCCAAGGAGTTCTTCCTTCCTCACCTAATGTTCTGTTCACTTTGTTTGCATGATTTGATTCATTTGTTGTCTATCCTGGATGCTCTCTGTCAGCTGAACCATGTGCTAGACCTGTCTCATTAGTTTTGTCTCTAGATGTTCTCAGTGTGAATTTAAATGCGTTCAGATTGAGGAGATTATTAACTGATATCTTTCATGCAAGTTATTCCAGTCAAAAGGACACTGATGTACTTTAGATTCTTGTTCATTACGTAGCTGTAGAAGTTCTGACTTAAACAAGTATGCAGATAACTTTTTGAAGAATGGGAAGGTCCTCAGGACAGTGGAGAAGTGTCCAGCTAGCTGTAGATGTGTTTCTACATTAGCTACTCTTTGCCACTAACATAATGAGGTAGGCATAAAGAGCGAAGGGACTGAGAAGAGCAGGGCGAGCAAGAAGCAAACTGCTATGTCAGGATGAGGTTGTGGAGGCCATGTTAATCTTGCAAGTTTCTTGCTTAGAGGATAGGTAATATGTAATGAAGCTTATCCCGAGTGCTCTTCTTAGTCCTCAGCCCCTTTGAAAGGAGGATGGTCTAGTGTGCTCAAAACTGTTATTTTATTCCTTGGTGTCTTGAATACTATAGTGATTAATTACAGAATCCTTGTCAGATGTCATCTTTCTCCTCACCAGATACCTATGGGAAAAGGAACCCTTGTTATCTGTAGCTGTATAGAAAACAAATGCGAAAGCTGTGCTTTTAAATGTTTTTCTGATAACCTATACATCATAGCATAGAAAAATATAATAATAGGAGGCGAACAACAGTATCTCTAGTTGTTGTGTCTTAAAGTAGATGTGGTTGTGGTCTTGTGATAACATTAGTCCTGATAGAATGTGCTTATCCTTTGAGACACTGGTGCTGCCAGGTGTTTCACTTGGCTATCTTTGTCTCTTTGAATGTCTCCCAGGATCGAGTGAAAACCAACTACTGGTTGTTTCAACTTGAACTTCAGGGTAGGCAGAGACCAAACTGATATTTGGCAGTTACTAAGGAAGGGCTTTGGGATTCATACTTCTAGACCAAGTATCTAAAGTCCTTACTTAAATCCAGCCCATTTTTCTAACAGTATCTGGCAACAGTCTCCCAAGTGGAGAAAGTGCTGTAGGAAGTCCTCCAGCACACTTCAAGCTGTTGTTCATATGAAATGTGGCTTGCATTTAAATTGTTTTCTTATTTGATATCTTATGCAATGTGATACAGTATTTGAAAAGAGGAGTTGATAAATGTTAAAGATCATCCATGGATTGCAAAATCCAGAACTGTGAATGCATGTCTGTGGGCAGATTTTGGTAAGCTGTCTCTAGACTGACTAGCTAGTGCTTGGGCTCAAGTTGAGGTGCCAGTCCATGAGGTATTGGTTTATTAACTGTGTTGATGCTTCACACAGTTTCATGATCAACAACACTCCTCTTGAGCAGTTCTGAAAGGCAGTATGGAGCAGGAACGTTAAACTTTCTGCAATGATTGTGACTCGTTCTTGTCACTTCCTGTGGATTTATGCCAGCTGTAGAGAATCTATTTATTTAGTATTTCAGGAATTACCTTGTTACCTGACTATTTCAGGTTAGGTAAATGTGTCACCAGAAACTGAATTTCTTGATGAGTTGTTGCAATAGTACACTAGAACTTCAATGATGGTTTTCTGTCTAGTTCTGATCACTAAGCAAGCTGCTGCTCGTTGTTTCTATACTTCTGGCAACTGTAAGTTACACTGAAGGATCTGACTTTTCTTACTGAACTTTTCTATAACTAGCTTGATAAGCTTAGATTTCTTAATTGGATTATTGGAACCAATGTTTCCCAAGCTATGTAGCAAGTAGCTTAACTTTTTAAGGTTTTAATTGCTAAGTGAAAAAAACACAACAGAATGTAAGAAACTGCAGGAATGTAACATATTCATCTTTGCCTTCAAGCTGATATTTAAACTTTCTCTCTGTTAAGTCCCATTGTTGTAGACTTTGTTCATAAATTAGTAGAGCATGAGAGCTAATCATCAGTTTGTATGTCTAACAGTAATTGTTCTATTCAGAAATGTCTGTGCAATGGTTGTTTCTCAGATACCTTGTGTTAGATGGGAGAATTGCACTGTGTTCTTCTCAGTGACAAAAATGCTGTACTTGGTATGCATTGGGCAGTCTGATAATTAAGGCATTTCTGTATATGATGGCTTTGATGGCCAGCTGGTTGGAGCTTGAGCTGTGCATGTTTCTGAGGAGATGCATTTAGTTCTACAGCAGTTCCTGCTTCATTCTGTGCTAACGTAGCTACTTTCAGTTAGGGTACAACCCTGTCAAAATCTTTTCTTGTACAGGCTAGTTAAATGTTTGCTGCTCACCCAGCCTTTGCTTTCACTTCTGAACTGCTCAGTTCTGTTTATGATGCACAGATTCTCAAACTTTCAAGAAGACGTCAAAGTAGTGACTTCTACTTTCTAATGCTTACCCGAAGCAAATAAATCCATTTGTTAGAGTGGGAAGTCCCACTTTTGTGCCCTCTCAGATCAAGAATTGGAAGCTTGTCTGCATAGCAGAGTCAAGTGATAGTTCCACATTCATCACTTATGAAATGTTCTGTTGGACATGTTAGCCTTCTGCATCCTTCAGCTCTGGCAGGAAAACTAGAACAAGCAGCGCAGAGCAGCATGGAGCACACCAAGCAGAAGATAAAGCTGTTCTGCATTTGCATCTCCTTATGTACACTAGAAGTGGGTGTGCATAGAGTGTGAGGGTTTGGCAGAAGAGCTTTTATGTTTTAATAAATATCTAACCTAAATACCTAACTACGGTGTGCTGAGATGGGAAGAGTGGTCTCTTCTGCTTCCTCCTTTATTTAGCTGATGTTTGAAGTACTTTTTTTATGTTCAAGTAAGTGTTGCAACTTTACACCCAAGCTTGATGTTTAATCCTAGTGTTAATGAAAAGCAGACTTTGTTCTAAATGCACGGCACATTTTACCCAGTGCTAGGTGCTCAAATCTGAGACTCTTCATGTCACTTAAACCTCTTACAATCTGGTTTTGCTCTCTAATATGTGTTTTACCACTTTGTGACATGTTTGGAAGACAGCTGACTGTGGATTGGAAGGGGCTCTGGGAAAGTCAGGCCTGAGCAGCTGCAGTGCTGGTGGTCTGTGTCTAGATACTGCTATGGGTTGTAAGGAATGTGAAGGCCTGGGGCAATACAGTGAATAGTTTTGGTCAATATTTTATCAGTTTGTGAACTCTGTAAGGCGTGCTCAGGTATCAGTGAGATGGAATTCATAAGAGATTGCCACCAGATTCCACACGCAGTGCTTCAAGTGTTCTGTTAGCAGGAAGTTCCTGGAAAATAACTTGGAGATGGTAAAGGTCAGAAAAGCTCCCAAGTAACCACTTATTGTCTAATCATTTTAGTGGCATACCGCTACACTTCATCTGTCACATGTTTCTCAACAGTAGGCTATTCTGTCCTCCTTCCATTTAGCAGTGTCTGGCTCATGCTTCTTTTAGGTTTCCCTTTTTTGCTGCTGTAGCTATTTACTTCTGTGTAATAGAAGGAATGATGCTGAGGGTTATCGCTCCATGTACATTTCACATCCTTCTAAAATTAAGAGTTGATAGTTGATACGGTGCTGCTGCTGTCTGCAGTTCTGTTATCCAGGAGAACACTAAAATTACAGGCTGCTTAGTCTTTCACAGTGACTTCCCAAAACAGTTTTTATCTTGCCTGAGGGTTAAAAAAACAAAAACAAAAGCACAGCACCACGCTTTAAAGAATAATTGCAGCGAGAGTCATTATAGTTTACACACTGCTTGAGCCTCTAAGTCAGGAAGTTTATCATGCAGAAGACCAAGCATACCTAACAGCCTAGCATCCCTGTTACCACTGCTTAACTTTGTATGTAAACAAAGAAACAATCAGGAATAAGTGGATCTTAGATGTAGATTCTTTCAAGGAAAAGTGGCTGGTCAGATTTTTTTTTTCCCCTTCAGATGGCAGTACTTCAGGTTTGACAGTAGGAGGCATCTGTGCACCAGCTGTTCCAGAAGAATTTTCTCTAACTGGGCAATGCAGAACAAACATAGTATTTAGTGGAACTTCAGGAAAGGTAGCAGATCCAGAACACATGATATGATTGCAATGGATTGAAAACGTTTAAAGAAAAGATAATCAAAACCTCAGTGGGGTGTTTAGTGGGTTTAACCATGTTGAATGTGGGTTTTCAAAACACGAGTTATAAGAAACAGCATTTCGGGAAGATCTGTTTTGAATTCCATGTAGGAAAAATATATTTGTTATCCTTTGGTAAATTCTGCACAATAAAACTGGGATGTTGTGTTCTTTTTGCCATGGGACTCTGTCAGTGTTTCCTCCAACCCAAGTCCCTTAAGTTCTGACTGCTCTGGTGTTTTTTGGTCAAATGTAGTGTATTTAAAATGGCTGTTAATATTTGTTGGCATAGAGAATACAAGTTGAAATGGATGTTTTGCATGTTTACTTCTGATCCACATGCTGAGGTGAATTTCACCAGGAATAAATGGTTGTGAGTCTCTACATCAGCAGAGTATGTCCATCACTGTTTAGAGCTGGGTTAAAAAGCTGACACTCATCACTTACCTCAGTGGAACTGAGAACTTTATACCATGGAGGTGGAATGAATGCAGTCCTGTTCTCCTACATAGTTGATGAAATCCTTCAGCCTTCTTCACCCATCTCAATTTTTTCCCCTTTGATTAATTACAGATTACTATTGGCACTGAGAACAAGTGATACCACTCGAATAAAAATGAGAGAGATTGTGCTAATGTACTTAAATACAGTGGTGCAGTGCTGCAGGGGAGAAGTTCCTGAATGCCTGCTGCAGAAATAATACGTAGGGCTCTGGCCCCAGTTTCTGTACTACGGGCTTGGGCATTTGCTAGGAAGCAAATGACTGTCACTTGTAGTAAATGAAATGTATAGGGGAATTGTTAGGAGCTTGTGCTTTGTGGGTTTAGTTCAATGTCCTGTGCTTTTATATTTGATATAGGTAAATACATTTTAACTTGACGTAAGACTGACTGTATGTTAAGGTTTGACAGTTTCAAAACTAAATCCATGTTCATGTCACAGTCAGGAGAAAAGTAGATGCAAAGCACATGAGAAGCCTGGAAGTTCTTGCTCCATGCAGGGTGTGTGTGTGTGTGTGTGTGTGTGTGTGTGTGTGTGTGTGTGTGTGTGTGTGTGTAAGCGAGCAGCAGGAGCTGAAAGTGCAGATCCTTGCGTGGGGCATTTGGGTTCAGGTGGCAATGAGCTGCAGACTGAGACCACTGCAAATGATGCTTGGTTCTTCTTAACATGTATGTATTGTAATGCTTCCATTACAATAACCATAAGGCGGTTGTGAGGATGAACTCCATTTTTAGTGTACGTACTGAGCTGTAAGGAGGAAGCACTTGTTGTCCAGTTAAGCAGACCTTTACAGCACACACCCCTTGTTCGAACTGTGGTCAGTGTGTTACCTTTGTTTCTGACTTAACTTTCTTCCTAGTTACCACAGGAAAGATAAAAACAGCTAGAAGATTTGATTTTAATTGCTTTTACTACCTTAATTGTTTACCTCTCAGCAATTTGTCAAAATTAACTTTGAACTTCAAGAGGAAATGATTATAATTTGCAAGATATGCAGAAGAAAACTTTAAAGAGCTTTATCAGAGAGAAACTCCATTAATACAATCATTAATAGTGAGTTTTTTCTAATGTGCTCCTATGGACCTGTGCAATGTGGGACTTGCTTTGTGCCTGCTAAGAGCAGTGTGAGGAGGGGGAGTTGATTTTTGCTTTTGTGTATTATTTTAATGGCCTTATGTTCAGCAACACACCATTTCCAGCATTCAGTTTATGGTGGCGTCGTCAACTAACTTCAGTTACATAGCTTTTGATTTTATGCCTGATACCCAAGGCTTGCTGTAGGTCACTTGGCTTTTCTACTCACGTGGTTTCAAGGAACTGAGAAGCAATCTACCACTATGAAGATCTGTGGTAACAACAATCAGAAAAAAAGAATCTTCTCTTTGTTAATTCGGACTCGTTTGTTGTCTGTTGTCAAAGTTTGCCAGTACGGGGCTTCCCCTAGGTGGGGGCGGTGAGAGGGATGCGTGCAAGTAATGTAAATCGTCTATATCCTCCATCGCTACGTACCTCCTGTAAGCTGCTTCTCCCGCCCCAAGATCAGCTCGTTACTAAAACAACGCTAAAGGCTGTGTGTGAGGCTCTGCTTTGTCGCACGTTACGGTGGCTGTAAATGCTGCGGTGCTGCTAGCAGCCGGCGCCGCTGCTCCTGGCCTCCAATCAGCGCCGCCCGCCCGCGGCGCTGGGCAGCCGTACCGCTCCCCCTGGGCCGCGCTCGGCCGTCGCTCTCAGCCGGCAGCCGCGGAGTCGCTGTCGCTGCGGGGCGGCACGGCCGGGCGCGGGGCTCCCGGGCGGCTGCTGCGGGTCGGGGCGGTGCCG
The DNA here is from genome assembly GCF_026119805.1 of Tympanuchus pallidicinctus. Classification (NCBI taxonomy): domain Eukaryota; kingdom Metazoa; phylum Chordata; class Aves; order Galliformes; family Phasianidae; genus Tympanuchus; species Tympanuchus pallidicinctus. The sequence continues at coordinate 26,282,749 of NW_026294802.1, forward strand.
GGCTCCTCCGCTGCCGGCGGGGCCGCCTTTTCCGCTGGGTGTCACTCTGGGGTGGGAAAGGCGCGCTCAAAAGCCGAGGGGCGGGAGAAGCCCTCCGCCACAGCTCCGCTCCGGCAGCGCTCCCGCCACGCCGCGCCACGGGCGGCCGCCGCTGCGCTCGCTGCGGGCCGGGGCGCTGCGCCTCGGGGCCGGCGCCGGACGGAGGGTGCTGGGCTGGTGCCGGCTGCGCCCCGAGCGCTGCCCCTGCGGACCGCCGGCCGGGAGGATGCTGGAAAGCGGCTGCAAGGCGGTGAAGGAGGGCGTGCTGGAGAAGAGGAGCGACGGGCTGCTGCAGCTCTGGAAGAAGAAGCGCTGCATCCTCACCGAGGAGGGGCTGCTCCTCGCGCCCCCCAAGCAGCCGCCCCCACCGCAGCAGCAGCAGCAGCCGCCGCCCGCAGCACCGAGCACCGAGCCCACGGCCAAGATTAAGGAGCTACACTTCTCCAATATGAAGACGGTGGACTGCGTGGAGCGGAAGGGCAAGTACGTGTACTTCACGGTGGTGATGGCCGAGGGCAAGGAGATCGACTTTCGATGCGCGCAGGAGCAGGGCTGGAACGCGGCGATCACGCTGCAGATGGTGCAGTACAAGAACCGCCAGGCCATCCTGGCCGTGCGCTCCACCCGCCAGAAGCAGCAGCACCTGGCGCAGCAGCCCCACGGCCCGCGCCTCCGCAGCGCTTCCAACTCCGCCTAGTGCCGGCCGCACGGCGCCCCGAGCCGCTCCGCGCTGCTGCGCCGCACTGCGCGGGGCAGCGACCGCGGCGGGACCGAGCGCGGCGCCTGGGGACGGAGCCGGGCGCGGCCCCGAAGCGTTTCAGCCCTTTTATTTATGGACCTCGGGACGGAGCCTCGGGTGTGACGGGACTTCGGGGAGACGTGATGTACTGTAACTTTATTTTAACGTGTTTTATTTATTAGGTTGTGGGGTTTTTTGTTTGTTTGTTTGTTTGTTTTTGCAAGGCATTTCTGAATGTAGGCCGTAGCCAAAAAGCAAAGAACGATGTATATGTGCTGGCTGCCTAAGGAAGCTCTGTGTAGTTTGGCCGCACGCAGTTTGGCAGAAAGAGTTCTTCATTTGTGCCCCAAATACACTGTATTCTGCAAACACGGGGCATGCAGTGCGTGGTTGGAACGTGGCTGGAACGCGCGCTCCTCTTTCCAATGAGAAGAAAATTAGGATTTAGGATTTAACAATTCTCTTTCAAAACATATAAACGTGCGGTGGCCAACAACAACGCTCTGTACACACTCGGTTATTCTACAAGAGTCACGGGTGTTGGTTGCTGGGAGGTGAAACCCATCTGATGGGTCCATGAGCTGGGGGGCTCAGCCCCATCTCCATGGTGTGGGGTCACAGCCAGGCTCTACCTGGCTTTGAGGCTGCTGGGGAGCATTAGGAGTGTCCCTTAGCTCCTGGGGCTCCATCTGTGCTGCAGGCTCTCCGCCTTGCTTGGATTCTCATGGCAGTGTTTAAATGTCTTGCGTTAAAGCAGCCCCTAGTTTAAAATTCATCCTCTATATGTCGTAGTGATCAAATGGATTACTTTGGTCACCGTTCCGTAAGGTGAAAGTCGCTCTGTTAGTATTTAGAGCTGCCAGAGATGTGTGACCTGCCTCTATAAGCGCTGACAAAGCCATGAAGTTAGAGAACAAAGGTGCATCCCATAGGGGTTGGCAGCTAGCTGTGGGGAGCTGCCGGCCCTGGGTGCTGTGCAGAGTGGGGCTGAGCTGGGGAGCGGGGAGCAGCACAGGGTTGTTGGTGGTAACTGATGTGTGAGGAGAACAGCAGCGAGGCCCTTTACAAACGTGAACATAAACAAGATCTCTTGAAGCCGGGCATCCAGGATTTCTCTGCTTGTGTAACTGGGACGTGGTCTGTCTGTAAAACCCTGCAAGCTGTTCTCTAAGCGCTTACAGGCAAAACTGAGCTGACACTGACGGAGAAATCAGAACCCGCTGCTGTACGAAGTGCTTCTTTAGGGCCCGCTGCGCACCCTCAGCTCCAGCTCAGCCCCATATGGAGCAAATGGTGATCTCTTACTGTTTTCCTCTTCCATCCCCTTGCCGCAGGTGTGCAGGTTGCATCCCCAGACACACAGACCTGGTGCTGAGTCCTGCCTACTCCTCTGCAGCCGCTCCTCTGTGTTTGGCCCTGCGCTGGCCTTGAAAACACTATGGCCAAGCTGAGGGGCAGGTTACAGCTGTCCTAACAGAGCTGTCACTTGGGGTCTAATTGAAGTCGAAGGTGCCCTGCATCTTCGAGGATTAGAATCGCTGTCTTGGCAATCACAATAGCCAATTTCCACATCTCTGTACATCTGCCATTATCGTTCTGCTAATGCTTGGATGTTAGAGCTGCGAGGGGATTCTCTAATGAGCTAGTTGGAGACTTAAAAATAGGCTGTAATTTGTAATTTGGCTCCTCTCTTCAGTCATTAATTACGGTGTACTGAGCAACTAATCCACCTTTCCAGATAGACATATTGCTGGTAGCTCACCTACTAAAATGCGTTAGCCTCCTGAAGAATAAATGTACATGATGAAAAACGTTCCTACGTGATCAGCGACATGCACATTGCTCTGGCGGAGGCAGGTAGCCATATTCTGTGTGAACGTAGAACATCAGAGTTTCACCGAAGTCCATAGATCCGTTGTGAAGCTGAAATTTCACTGCTCTTCTGGAGATGTTTGTAGTTTGAAAATGAAAGATGACAATTTCAGTGATGTGATTGAGACTGAAGGTTGAAAAAGCAAAGGAAATTGAAAATGTCGAGGTTGATGGTTCAAGGTCGATGTTGTCTTTCACCTCAGGCTTCCTGTTTTAAGTTGCTTTGAAGGATGCTCTCCAAAAGCCATTTGGACTGCCGAGTTCACTGACAAACTTTTGCCTGTTACCCTTGCCCACTGCATTGCCGTTGTGAAACTCCAGAGTCAGACAGTCACATCACAGCAGCCACCTCAGGCTGTGCCTGTGTCTCAGCCTGAACCAATGGGCCAAGGACACCCAGTGTCTCCTGGCGACTCCATTCCTGCTGCAAAGCAAAGGGAAGCGGATCAGGCAGGGTCCCCTGGGGACAGCTGCATCGTGTGGCTTGGGCCGTGTCAGCATTAAGGAGGCTGCATCGTCTGACGTCGTCAGCCCCATCGCTTTCTCATGCTCTAAATTCTCCAGTGCCCATGGCTGATAGCCATTTTAGACCCAGAACTGGTTTGATGTTATGCAGTGAGATAGTTGTGCTTTTTTGGCTTCCCTCTGTTCCACTGCACAGTCTTCACTGGAGCTGCACGGTTAAGTACTGTCTGTCACGCCTCGTAGGAAAAGGCTCTAATTGCCATCCCTGGAGATTCTTTGCAAGAAAAAGTCGTTATCCCCTTACAAGAAAGAAAGCAAACGAACGCACACAAACAGTGTATGGTTGATGTAAATTTCTCAGAGATTAAACAACAGTTGGTTAGTAAAACATGAATGGGAGAATGCTTGGTATGGGTAACAAAATTGCTGACAGCTGTCAATCAGAAGGTTAAAACTGTATGTCTTTATTTAAAAAAGAAAAGAGTGGCTGAGGGGCAAGATTCAACAAGAAAATTCAAGCTGTGGTGCCTGTTTTGTACCAAGGAAATATAGAAATTGGGGGGAAAAAGAACAATTGAGTGGATGTGGTCCTTGTGACATCCTGAAGTAATTCCTCTCTTATGGCTCGTGGTACGCGCATGCCAGCTTCTGGGTTATAACTGTGGCGATGTACCAAACGTTTTCTGGCATAACCTATTGTGAGCAGAAATGTCAGTGTCATCAAAAAACCTGTGTGTAAATATGACTCATAAATGATTTCTGAGAGATGTGATTTATTTTTCATATTTTTCAAGATGCATTCCATTTCAAATAAAGAGGTATCTATTGAAAGAATTCTCATTGTGTTGGATGAGTGGTTGTTCGGGCTGTTTTCTCACTTAAAAATGATTAAGATCTGATCTAAGCTTTTCTTGTGTCCTAGGGCCAAAAAGGAATGCTTTTAACCTGTGTTAAAAACATGTGAAGAGATCTGATCATTTAGGCACTATACATAGCTCAGTTACGAGGCTCTGAGCCGTCGACTCGCTTCTTGCTGCGTGAGATGTGATCACCCACACCCGGTCCCACCAATTCAAGTAATGCACTGTCTACTTGGCCTCAAAGTCAATCCACACGCAACAGACCTTAAGGATGCGGTTCTGGGGCTCATAATCTTAAGCCATGAGTGCCTCACCTCATAGAACAGCAGGAACCTAAAGTGAAGCATTACACGTGCTGTGTTGCCTTTTCCTTATGCATCTGAAGTGTTGTGATTGAATATGAAGTAACCTGAAAGTAGTCCAAAAGACCGCTTCTGACTTTGGGTACCTTCCTACCAGTGACACATTTTCTTATAGCTTTGTGTGAAAAGAAATGAGGTACAAAGAGAAAAATGTGGGGTGGCTGCTGCTGCTTTGGGCCCTCTGCAGAACTGTGGCTGTTCTGATGCCTCTGACTCCCATGCGGTATGTTTGAATTGCAAAAGGTGTTGGTTTCTGAGCCTTATCTGAAAGCACATTAATTTCAGTCATCCAGTGAGCACATAGACCTGGGCTCACTGGTACTGCTCGCCTTCCCCGGATATATGTCAGCAGCCTCTGCCATAAGAAGGTTATTGTAATAAGTAGAAGATTCTCTTTTTCCTTAGTAAACATCTGAACTATAGGTATTTTAACTTCAAGCATTGCTTATGGATCAAATATTAAAGAATAAAACTCACAAACATTGATTGTCAGCAGCTTTGAGAAGCTTGCAGTTAAGTATCCCTGGCTTTATTGCCTACTCAAGTGCCCACCGTCGCTTTTAAAGATGTCCCTTGTGCCAACAATAAATAAGCATCTCTAAAAGGATACAAACACAGTGGAACAAGAATTTCATCATTTGCCACAGTTCCTGTTGCTGTGTCGATGATGATGCCTTTACAAAGGGGTATAGAAGATGTGTTTCTCCATTTTAAGTTGTGATTAAAGGATGGGAAGTAAGGTTGCCCACACTTCCGTTCTGCGTGTGCAGTAGACCTAGAAAAGGGGCCATTATTTTCCTACTGGAGAATATTGTTTTGAAAAGGTTTTCTCAATTTTTTTTTTTTTTTTTTTTCTGATCCAAAGCAAGATAGGATGAAATCTGCGTTGATTTGTAAGTTTCAAGGATCAGCAATTGAAATCTGTGGGCCTGATTCAAAATTCATTGAAATCAATAGGATTTTCTTCCAGGCTAAGACTGATTTTGGCTGACAGTAGGAATAGTGGCTCATTTTCCTCTTCTGTCTAGAAAACAAATGAATGCAACCTCAGAAGTATGATCTCTTCCCATAATGTGTGCCAATAGTGGTATGCAGTGATTAGTGTTACACTAACATTGTGGCCTTTCATCTTTCCTAATGCACTGAGAGAGAGCAGTAAGAAGATGGAATAATGCCCATGTTTTCAAAACACAATAATGTATTACAGAAGACACATTTGAACTGCTTTTATTCCTCTCAAACTAAATCTACACTGGAATGATTTCTTGCAGTTTCTTCCAGATCCATTGAATTCACAGCAGTGCTAAAATTAAACAATTTTCTTTTTAATTGAACCCAAATCATTACTAACCACAAAGCTTCTCTTGCCTGGTTGCCTATTTCTGAGCAGCAACATCTCAGCCCTTTTCTAGCAAATGCCTAAATGACTTCCCTCACCTACCTAATTTATTTATTTTTAGAACAGCTTTTGGAAAGACTGCTAACTGGAGCCTTTATTTCTAAGTTACAAAGCTACTAACAGTACTGTGGAGGCTCTGGTGTACTTGCTAAGTTTTTGGTTTTTTTTTCAGTCTTTCTATTGAGAGATTTTTGCCTTGTAAGATAAGGAGCCTGGAAACACTGCACAGCTGCTACCTGCTGCTGACAGCATTGCCTTCTGCTCTTGGTGTTGAAGAGCTGAACACTCCTAAGCTGTTCTTACTCCTAGAGGACCTGGGAGGTGCCTGGGACCTCACAATGGGATTCAGCTACTGGTGAGGTCTCAGCCTAATGCTGCATGCTGAATTTCCAGGAAAAGTGGCATCACTTCCAGGGCAAAGGGCTGGGAATGAAAGCATCTTAGTGGCTGCGACAGACTCAAAGCCCATATTCTGCATGAATCATCTGGTTTGATTGCAGCACTTAAAATCTGTCCTAAAGAGACTCTGGAAGGAAAGCCATTGGTCTTTTGTTTAGGTTTTTGGAAACAAATGTCAGGGATATTTTTCATCCCAGCACAGACTAATCACAGGCACTGCAAACTGGCCAACTGTGTTGTCCTTCAAAGTCATCCCGATAGATAGCCGATGCCAGCCACTAGCTGCATGGAAAATGGTTGGTTGAGTGGTGGTTTTCGTTTATCTATTGTGCAAAATGATGATGTGACAACATCAGATTTCACATAAATGATTTTTTTATTGACCCTGCTTCATCATCTTTGTCTTGTTTGTAATCAGCCATAGTAGATGAAGTGCTCCAGTAAATACATATAGGGTGACTAACTATTACAATGAGACATACTGTACTCTGTGGTTAGTAGAATATTCTAAATGAGACAATTTACCACACGTTTTGTAATGCTTCCAGCAAGATGAGGAAATCACTGCTTTTGTTTTTAAGATCTTGTCAGTGTTTTGTAAATATTTCTGATATTTATGACTGTACATACGGTTTTGATTATAACTTGCAAGAGACTAAAGTATTGTGTCATATACTGTTTAGGAGGTGATTATTTCATTAACTGTCTTTTTTGATCTTTTTTTTTTTTTTTTTGGTGCATCTTTTGCACTACTGCCTCCTGCAAAGCTGAAAACACAGCACTGAGCAAGCCGGGGCTCTCTCAAAGCACCAACACAGCTTGTCTTTGGTGCTGTGGTGCCACACTGGGACCCTCTGAGAGAGCACCTCTCCTCTGGGCACCTGGGCCATAGCTGCCCGTGCTCATGATAGCTCCTCCCCACAGGGCCCTCAGCCTGCTTGTCCATCACAGCTCCACTTGGTGGAAGGGGAGACATGGGCCTGGAGCCCAAGGTCGTGCAAGAGCAGGTCAGGTGCTCAGGACCACCAGGAAGAGTGGTGGTGCTTGGTCATTGGGCCCTCCCACCATCATGGGGATGCTCGGAGGGCTTGGCCCACTGTGTGGGATCTGTTGGTGCCTGTGGGAGGCCACAGCAAGGCTGCATGGTCGTCTTGTAGGAGGGGTTTGGAATCAAATTGGGTGGCTGCCACTGCTGATCATTGTCAGCCCCAGTTGCTGAGCAAATACCCTCAATGAAGGCAAGTTATTACCGTATTATCCAATAGCCTGAGCTATTCAGCTCCTCTGTTTACCACAGATTCAAGGGCAGAGAGAGGTTATCAGCCTGTGACAACTTGGAGGGATGGTACAGGTACAAAGCCAGCATTAGAGCACCTTTTCTAGCACTGGAACTGCCTTAGCTAAAACACACAAAAAAACAAGAGAGGAGACTAATTTTTTTTTTTTCTGCTTGTTTTATTACCATTCTACTATCACTTGACTGTTCCATACCAAAATCAGGAGTTGTGAGGGAAATTCTTTGAGTCAGAAATGCATATTCCCATACCCAACAAGCAATTTTCCACCAGAAAGAAAAAAAAAACAACATGAAAACCGACAACAAAACAGCACAAAACTTGATTGATGTGGAAGGCTGTTTAGTAACGCACTCTTCTAGCTCTCCACTGCAGGGCACACGCTGTGCTTGTACAACTGCCTCATGAGTTCCCCGTGGGACCAAAAGCTCACTTCTTACCCTCTTCTGCTGGCAGTTGCTGCAACATGCAGATGACCTTGCTGGGGGCTTTATCTGTGTATACAAAGTAAGATGAGGAGGAGAAAAATTACTCCCTTCTTTAAAAAATGTTGAACTGGAAGAGCTATTTCTTTATTGGCTTCTTTTGGGGCTGCTACTACTCTTTGCCAAGCAAGGAGTGATGTCTCAAAGTGGATTGGTTGTGTACTGGCCCTTTTTCATTTTATCATGTGTAGCTAATATTTCCTGTTCCACTAAGCCATGTCTCCCTGGTTCCCATTCCTAGTGCTTGGCTCCTAAGCAGAGTCACAGTTCCTGTCACAAGGCAGAGGCTGCACGGTGATCGGTGTGGAAGTGATGATTGGGACATCAGTAGCAGGGAAGTCATGCTGACAGCCTCAGTCCCTGGCTAAGCGTGGTCTGCATTCCTCACCGGGGCACGCAGTGAGCCTGGGAAAGGGCTGCAGGATCTCCAAATAAGTCCCACCGTCCTTCCGGAGCCAAGGGGGCAGGGAGGGACAGTCTCTGCTTCCCAAGCTTTGAGCAAGCATCTCTTTCCATCTTTTATGCAGCAGAGCCCAGAGCAGTTATTGCAGTGTTGTTGAGTGCAAGTGGAATGCTTGATCATGAAGAGCATCTAATGGCTGAGAGGGCACTAAGACGTTGTCAGTGATGACAGCTGTGACAATAAGTCATTTCTTGTCCCATTCTTAGTGCTAGGAAAAAAACACAAAGCAGAAGAGAATGGGTGAATGCATGGATGTGTCTGGGATGAAATTATGACCATTTCTGCAGCTAATCTGTGGGCCAGATCCTGGTTTCAGGAATTACCCTACAGGCAGCTGAGAGGTGCAGATGAAATGAGCAGGAGCTGCTGCCCCAGTGAAGCCACTGCAGTCAACTTTCAACAATTTGGAGATTATTCTTTTGTTTTCCTGAGAGCTTAAGCAGCTTGTCCTGGTTCACAGCCATCTGGTGTTGTAAAACTGTGATGAAGGAGCGACTGGTGCACTGCTCTCCCCTAGTCCTGAGCCAGCTGGGCAGAAGGCTTCAGTCACTGAAAGAGAGCCGATGATAGAAGCCTTCCTCCATGCCATTGCTGCAAAGGCACTGGTGCAGGTGGAAGAGAAAAGGCCTTGTTTGCTGTGGTCATGTCGCACACTGGATGAGTGCTAGCATGGCCAGAGGAAGGTCTGGAATATTTGTGCTCGCCACAAGTATTTGCGGGGCTGGGGAAACTGAGTGAAAGCCAGAGATACATGTTTGACAGAAGAGAGCGGTAGACTTTCCCAGGACATGTGGACCAGTCATGAACAGTAGGAAAAGGTGCATTTTGAGCAGCAAGCAGCATCATGGTTAAATGCTGATGATACACAACAGAGGAGTGGCTGATGCACCAGAAGGCTGGTGCTGGTGAGATCTGGACAGTCTGGAGAGTTTGGCAGAGAGGAACTTTATGAGGTTCAACATGGGCAAGTGCAGAACCCTACCCCTGGGGAAGAATAACTACACACATTAGTACAGGTTAGGGGCTGACCTGCTAGAGAGAAGTTCTGCAGAGAAGGAGCTGGGTGTCCTGGTAGACAGCAGGTTGGCCATGAGCCAGCAGTGTGCTCTTGTGGCCAAGAGGGCCAATGGTATCGTGGAGGGCATAAAAAGGAGCCTGGCCAGCAGAACAAGGGAGGTGATCTTCCCCTGTTACTCTGCCCTGTTGAGGCCACATCTAAGGTACTGTGTTCAGTTCTGGGCTTCCCAGTTCAAGAAGGACAGGGAACTTCTGGAGAGATTTCTGTAGAGGGCCACCGAGCTGATGAGGAGCCTGGAGCATCTCCTTTATGAATAAAGGCTGAGAGACCTGGCACTGTTCAGCCTTGATGAAGAGAACACTGAGGGGGAATCTTATCAATGCTGATAAACATCCAGTGGGCAGGAGTCAAGCAGATGAGGCCAGGCTCTTTTCAACGGTGTCCAGCAACAGGACAAGCAGTAAGGGGCACAAACTCAAAAATGGAAATTCCATACTAACATGAGGAAGAACTTCTTTACAGTAAGGGTGACAGAGCACTGGAATAGGCTGTCCAGGGATGTCTTGAAGACTCTTTCACTGAAGATATTCAAATCAGCCTGGACTCTTTCCTTTGTAGCCTACTGCAGGGAACCTGCTTTTGCAGGGATTTGGACTAGACAGTCTCTAGAGGTCCACTCCAACTCCTATGATTCTGTGATTCTGTAAAGCTAAATTATCTTAACAGGAAATAGTTTTTCTCCCCGAGGTCCTCTTTAATTCTCCTTGTTCCAGCCACCTACAAAAAAAGGTATTTTCTTTCCAAAATTCTAAACAACTTGATCATCTTCTCATTAGCTGAAGTTCTGCAGCAATCTCTTCTGCTACTGAGGCTCAGTGCACAATGGTAAGTGCTTACACAGGTATCTTCAATGCAGTATTTAATTGTTATTCTGGGCAATGACATGACTCTTACAAAATGTGAAGCTTGCATAAAAAGGAAAGATTACATATCCACAAAGCTGGCAAGGCTACAAAGATCATTTTGTCAGCTTTAATTTCCTAATGTTTTAATGTACTGAATGTAATGGTTTATTTTCAGAGCATTTGCTTCAGGATTTTTCTCAATGTACTCACTCAAATGAAGTCAAAATCTTAAATCAAGCTGAATTCTGGACAAGTAATGCAGTTTTGCTGGAGTTCCAGCTATGCGTAATTTTTCTCCAGGCCTCTTCTTTCTCATCTCTGTGTTTAAGACACAGCTGGGAAAGCTCTGCACACCGCGATGCTGGCAGCTGCTGCATGCCTTACTGGTGGGGCTGTGTTCTGTATGAGAGCTGCAGCTCTTGGTCAGCCACAGGTACGCAGCCACCATCTGTGAGATCTGCCTGTTAATCTGGTGTCTCTGAGCCTCTATGGCCAGGCAGCCTTCTGAGAGAAAATCAAACCCAGCTTTGCCTCTGCACCTATCGTTGCTGTCTCCGTGCTGCAGGCAGGAGTGAGTTTAGGTGCACTAAAAGCAAGGGTAGGTCTAAAAGCACTGCTTATTTATGTGATATTCCTAATGGTTCTTCTGATCTTGTGCCTGGTGGCCTTTTTTAACCTTGACTATATGCAGCTGCTGTTACACCCAGCAGCTCCCCAATCCCCACCTGGAAGAGGCTGGCTCATGGTGTCAAGGGCTGGTTCTGAAAAGAAAAATGCTTTCATAATCTAAAGAATTCCCAGTTCATGGAGCAATGTGTGCCAGAGTACCAGGAACTCACTCAGTATGATACACGTGCTGGTGCCTTGCTCCAAGAAGCATGCAGTGGCTTTCACACCCTCAGAAATGCGTGCAAATAAAGCACCATGGCTGAGGAAAAATGAGTGCACTGAGCAGGCAGAGATGTTAATAACTGCCCCTCTGAGAAGCGTCAGTGTCCAACATTTTCATCCAATTTAGGATGTGAGGAATGTTTGTTGCTGAATTTTTCCTGCTGGAAGATTGCAGAGCTCTGGGATCAGTTCAGCTTGCAGCTGGCCCTGAGGCTGAAGCCCTCGTCTCCATGCGCATGGAGATTTGCACAGAAATAGCGACATATGCACCCCAGGGTGAGCCGTGGTAGCCGGGAAGGGAGGGCTACAAGGTAGGTACGGGAGGCCAGGAGCCTACACAGGAACCATGGCCTTGGTGGGGGAATGGGGAAATTGCTCAAATTCTTCCTCTGTTGTCTCCTAGTGACCTGCAAAGACTTCACTGTGGAGTAGGAGTGTGCTGCTGGCAGTCACAAGGCAGGCTGATGGGAAGCTCACAGCCAGGGAGGCCACACAACTCACAGCCACTGCTCTCGTTAGCTGGGTGCTTCCTTGGCAATACCATCTCCTGATTGCACAGGACTGGGGGGGAAGGACACACTACATATTAATGTATGCCCTTCACTCTGAGTCTGCCTGGAAGCACATGGAGAGTCCCGGGCCTTCAGCAGGAGCAATGCATTGGTGAAATGGCTGAAGAAGCATTGAGACATCAAAAGCAGCAGCTCTGTGTAGTGACCTGGAGCCGACAGGACACCTGGTCCTGTCCTTGCCACTCCTGGGGCTTCCTGTTGATGTAACCTGGCCAAATGTTTAGAAAGAACAACCAAAGCAAGCCAACAAGGCAGTTAATCAAATAAAGAATAAAGCTCTGAGGTGAAGCTATGGCACCACAGAAGTCTGTAACAAAATTGCATTGGCTTCAGTGAGGTTTTTGTCCTTTCAGAAGTTTGGGATCCTTTATGCCCATTCAATGACTAGCATAAAAATTAAAATATGTATTAATCAATTGCATTCATTGCAATTTATTTTAGCCTTTTGATTGCGTGAAAAGGAGAATTAGGCACCGAAAAGAAAAAAACATCAGGTATTTAAACAGTCATCCTTTAATACAGTGATTTCTGACAATAGAGTCCTACGGGCTCCCAGGAGAATGGGCAGAGCCCACTGCCTAATGCTTGTTGAAATTCTGAAAAAGAGCTCATTTGACAAATGGTTCCCAGTTGTGTGCATGGGCCCCATAAAGGGACAGCTGGACTGGGCTCCAGCCTGCAGCCATTCCAACACAATCCCCTTTTCTTTTGTAAAGTCAGAATTGGTCAGTGGCAACAAAATTGGCGTTGCTCATTAATGTTGCATTCTGTTGTCTTTCTCACTACTTATTCCCTTGCAGCAAGAACAGGCATTAATCTCTTCTCAACTACGTCTAAATTGCTGATAACAGAGTTTTGTGAGTTGTTTGCCTGTGATAAAAAAAACATGAGAAAAGCAAGCATGGCAGCACCAGAGAGCATCCTGGGAGAGGGCATGCAACAAGGGGAATGTGCAGTCTGCAATGACAGCTCCAGCCTGCTCCTATCAGTGAAACCTGTATGCATCCTGACGTGCCAGTGCCTGCTCAGAATATTTCCACAGCATGGGAACACCATGAGGGCTTCCCAGTGCCCCAGCTTCCACCCAGGTGGGAAGAAGACACCCAAAGATGTTCCTAAGCCAAGGAGCCCAGGTAATTTTGGTAGCACTGCAGCAGCCTGTTATGCTTGGAGCTGGCCAGGTCCTAATGTTTTTAGTCCAAAGATAATTCCCAGCTATAAACACTTCAGAAAAATGACTTAGCTAAAATATTTCTCTGATCGAATGGAGCTTGGACTCGTTTTAAATCTCGTTTGGGCATTTAAAATATGGACGTGTCCTAGGCACCCTGGCCCTAGGTGTCCCTGTTTGAGCAGAGGGTTGGACCAAATGGACCCAGAGGTCCCTTTCCACATCAACCATTCTATGAGTTTGTGAAACCCAGCAGTCCTGAAGGGCATGAGGGGTTTGTGTTTCTCCCTATCACTGCTCATAAACAGTACCTGTGTTGAGCTGGTGCTCCACATGGGCTACGACCTTGGGGCCCAGCTGTGCTGACTGGACAAGGAGGTCCTTTTTGTCTGGAAACAAGGAGTAGCATGTAGCTGGCAGCTGCCATTAGTGCCACTCTCATTAAAGAAGGTTTTGCTGCTATTATATTTCCCTACGGCAGCTCGTCATATTATGAACTTAAAACTGAGAAAGTCATGCTTGCCAGCTCCTGGGAATGGCTCTGCCAGTTTAATTAGCTGTCTCTGATCATAGCTGTGCTCATCTTGCTGCAAGCCCTGGGAACATCTTTCTGTTGTGGCAGAGGTCAAGCCCAACAGGACGTGAAAAAGGGATGGAAATCTTGTCTCATGTTGGTTTCTTTTGTATTTCCACATAAATCAGTTTGTGGATGTTTAAAATGGGAAACGCTGGTGGGAGGTCTGGCTGGAAGTGGTAGTACTTCCCTGGGAATACAAGGAAGACATACTCTTTCCCCACCAGAGCCAGGAGAGTGGCAGGGTCCCTCATCTCGTGTCTGAATGGCATGGCAACAGCAGGATGGCTGACCAGGGCTGGGCATCCTACACCTTGAGGATGTTGCAAGTAATAACAAGGAAGGCAGTGTTATTCTTTAATGACTGCTGTGCTGTGAATCCTGCAGACTGGTTGTGGCACGAAGGATATTGTTGTTATTAGCCCTCATTGTGTCTACGCTTCTGAGAAGACTTACAGACCTCATAGCATTTTGCAAAGCAGAGAGCAGTGGATCTCCTTCTCCTCTGTTCTGACTCACCTCTGTTTTGCCCCAAATCCATTCTTCTGTGAGCATGCCCAACTCACTGCAAACATCTCCACCGTTAGCACAGGCAGGGAAGTGTTTGCATGATGCTGTTGTCAGTGGATGGTTTATCTACTTTTAATTCCCATGGCTCCAGTTCTGCGAGTGCTTACACACACACCTCATTTTGCTGGGGTGGCAAGGGTGAAAAGCCAGTGCTATGAATCATTTCCTCCTGGCTGTGGCAATGAGGTTGGTTTGCAGAGTGAGTCATGGAGGAGCATCGCAGAGTGGTAACATTCCCCAAGAAAAAGACCTTCAGGTCAGCAAGTAACTCTCAGAGGTAGCAGCTGAGTTGCCATCACCATTTGCCATCCTTGGTCACTAAAATCTTTATTTAAAACTGTGAGTACACTGAGTACCGTATACCTGGTATGTAAGAAACTGTGCTTCTCCTAGAAGTATTGCAAAGGCTTGCACACATGGCAAATCAAGTGTCACGTAGCTCTGCCCCTTGCAGTGTGCCTTGGAGGAGAACTGCAGAAGTGGCATGACTGCGGGTTTTAGCAAACCTCTTCGCTTCAAAGAGCCACGAGTGTGTTGGTGATGCCCAACAAGCCCATCTCTGTGGTAGAGAGTGTAAGACTAAAGGGCCTGAGAGGCTGTACACAACCCAAGGTAATGCTTTTACCATCCTGAGGTTGCATCCCTCACTCAGGAGACCCACTTTATGGCAAGATTTCATGAAAAAACAACCAATTTTTGAGTGCTCCTAATGAAGCTTTCATACATTTCTGTGCTCACCTAGACAAGCTGGGCTTTTTGTAGGGGACGCTGAGGAGCTTGCAGCTATGGCAGAGGCAGCAAGATGTGACACTGTTCTCTCACTGCTGCTGGGGCTGCTTCAGGAAGCCGTGTGCCTGTGCAGACTTCACACTGCCCCAGTTCCAAGCAGTTCCCAGTTCTTCTGCAGCATCTCCTGCAGATCCTCTCAGGACCTGCACAGAGACAGTGCTGTGCTTCAGCAGGGAGAGGAGGCTGTGTGGAAGGAAGGAAACACGGGATGAAATGCCCATCTGTGATCTCCTGTGAGAGCAGAGGGCAAGGCCAGCGCAGTTCCAGCAGCAGAGCGGATTTCGCTGCTGCCCGCTCACAGTGATTGACACTTCCTTATTTTTAAAATAACCAGCAGCATGAATTCTCAGCATTTCACACATTTGAAGGACATATTGTTTCCTCTGCGAGTAATCCATAGCCATCTCCAGTTACTGCAGAAAGACAATGGTTGTCTTAATAATATAATGTCCTGTGTCGGATGCTTTCGATGCTGATGACTTCACTGCGATTAACAGCGTCCCTCCAAATCACAACAGTAATTGTCACATTCGTGTGAAGGTATCATTCATCCTCAGGGATTTAGAGCTCTGTGGCATAGTATTAATGAATACAATCCCTCCATTCAGTTTAAGACTTCAAAACTTTCTCACGTATCTTCAGTATCTTCAAAATGGTATCCATAATTCTCAGGAAAAGCCTGAATGTGAAGCACATGTTGCAGCAAGGTTTTGAATCCTCATAGGCAATGTTTTGCTGGAAACTCTTCTCTTTTTCCTCCCTCAGGAGCTCATGGATATCATTGCTCAAATGCATAGTAATTGTGGAGCTTTGGCCTCCTGTGCCTACTGAAAGGCAGCATTATTGAAGGCATCAGCAATAACTGGGGAAGGAATATAAGATAATTTTGAAGTTGCACAGTGCTTTTCCAGGCTGTATTTTGGCTGTTCTCTTAACAAGGCTCTAGCTCTCTCCTGGATACCCGTAAATCTGTAGCATGCAGGACTTCCAACATTCAACTGCATGTAGCATGCAGCACATCCAACTTCCAACATTCTTTTACATTTTGATTTTTTCCTTTGTGATAGCATGCTGGCCTGCTTTTCTTTACATGGTTTGATAGTATATCCTCTTATTTGGAGACAGTGCCAAGACTTTGCATTTTAAGCATTTTAATACCACTAGGTATACTTGTATGCATAGTCATAGTCAGCACTAGGTTATTTTTCCTTCATGATCACTTTTGGATCAACCATCTTGTGTGCAGGTTGATGATGATTACTTCCAGCTTTCCTTTTCAGCTTTTTGTCTTCCTTTGCTTGAAATCTCTTGTAATAAATCTCTTCGGAGAAGGCAGTGTGAAACGTCCCATCTGTTTTAAAACTACACAGCTCCCAGGGAAGGCTGACCTTCTATGAATGGAGCAAGGGAATTCCTCTGTGGGCTGTTGTGAGTTAGCACTTGGTGTTGGCCATGCGGGAGGCAGGAGATGGGGAGATGTGCCCAGGAGGGAAATTCTGCTTACAAAGGTTTTCGAGCCTTCAGATTCAGCTTCAAGTGAGAAGCTCAGCATCCTTCTCCCATAGCTCTGGTGCTGTTTTATGCACATCGAATATCCCCTGTGAAATGGCTGTTTTTCTTGTTGTCCCTATTTTCTACCTTCCCACACATTGCCAGCATAAAGCATGCAGATAAGTGCTCAAGCATTTCCTGAGCTCATAACCCTGGTCTCTTGAGTGAGAGTTAATCTGATACAGTCAAAATCTTGAGTACCAAGTGTCAGTGTGTCCCTTTTATACATACTGTATGCGACTATGAATGTTTATTCCCTGTACTGAATAAACCACTCAGAGCGTTCCTCTTTGTGCAACTGCTGGGCAGCAGGGGCATTTGTCCTATAATATTATGTATCACATGTCTAAATATAAAAGAATTCTACATTATACATAGACTGCCTCTTTATATATACATGCTATATATACACAACATATACTGAAAACTGTTAGTAGGTATTTTTGGCTTCCGGGGGATCCAAAGAACTCTGGTCAGCAATGGGTGCTTATTGGGCTGGAGCAGTGGCTCTAAGATGTAGTCTGTGGGTCTGCCAGGGGGTCTTCAGAAGAAATTACCAGATGCAAAAGCCAGTAGCTTCAGAATCTCTGTCACATCATACACTAGAGAGGTCTTAGAGTCCTAAATATTACAAGAGTTTGAAACACATTAATTTTTGGCCTTCTGTTGTTTTGGAAGTGTCTGAATGGTTTGATAAAGTGGACCATGACAACTGATAAGCATGTAATTTAAAAGATTTTCCCAGTTATCCTCTTTCTACTAAGTCTTGTCCCAAGATTGTCACTTCTTCATGTGTAGACTGCTTGACTAATTTCACCCATATGCTTCCATGCAAGCCATTTAGATTTCCTGTAACAGAAAGCCTCAGCTCTTAAGCTGAAGTTGCGCCAAGCCTAATCTCCAGCCAACAAATGTTTTCTTCTTCTTTTAATTTGATTTATTTTTTATCCCAGCCCAGTATATTATTTCCTTGCATGGAGAAAATGTTAGTGCAGTGGCTTGGTACAACACCTGTTGTGTAAATCTTTGTGATTTTATAATGTGAGCTCCTGCTGGCAGAGACAGCTGTGTCTCACATTTAAACAGGGAGTATAAGGTATCAGAGGAGGAAGGAGAGAAAAAAAGGCTTAACATAAGAAAACAATACATCAGTGGCCAGAATCTGCTGTCAAGTTTTATAAGCTAAATGAGTTAGAGCTGAAGGGGATATTAAAAGAAAACCATTCTGTTCCTAGAAGACAAAGTGTGTTTTCTTACAGAGATTCCCAGAGGATTTTTCATTTCTGACAACGGACAGAGCAGACAGCTGGTCCACACAAAAATGTACGTGCTAATTAACTTAACCCTCATGTTACACCCAGACAATATTTAACAAGCAGAAACATTGCTGAGCAATACCAGAAAAACCTGGGGGCTTCCTTGCACAGCACCAAATTCTCCTAGGTAGCTACACGAGTTCCTCAGCCCTGCTGGTTCAGCACTATCTTTGGCATGAGTGAGGAAAGCAGGGCTGTGCCCTTCATCAGAAGCACTCTGAAACATGTAGGGTTTTTTTTTCCATTGCAGTCTTACCCTCTCCTCATTTTTGCCACAAGGGTCTGTGCCCAGCAGCAGCAGCAGAACCACAAAGTCATACTTACACTGGCCCCCTGGACATCCCAGTCCATGTGGATTACCCCACTGAGGAGGTGGCAGGACCATGCTAGCTGCGGCAATGTCTTGGAATGCTTGTGCTGGACATGTGCTGGGCCTCTACGGCCAAAGCAGGAGGCAACGTCTCACACCTCTCTGGAATCCAGGCAGAAGATAGAAATAAGACTGCCCACCTCTGCTGAGATATCCAAATTTTTGGCCTGTCCATGTTGGTTTGATGACAGCAGCCCTTCTTTTCTTAAGAGGAGCAGAAATTGTGTCAGTGTGCGCAAAGGGGAATTGGGTCTTTGAGGAATGACCCTACAGGCAGATTGTAATAACACTGTGAGAAAGGTGATGAATGAAAGAGGTTAAGATTTGCAACCAGATTAGAGTGGGCATTCTCTTTCAGTGTTTGATGAGTTTTGCTTTTGTTTAGATCATGTCAAGTTTACTCATAATCAGACAGTGTTTTCTGAAAGCTTCTCCTGAATGTTTTAATTCATTTATTTCTCTCATCCGCTTCCCCTTCCTCTTCTATTTCACTATTACAGATGCCAATTCAACAAATAAAGTGTATAGCAGAACAACGAAACTATTCTCTTGTAAAAAAAAAAGAAAAAAAAAGAAAAAAAAAAAGGAGATTAGTTCATCCTCCTGCTATTAACTTTGTAAGAAATGTCCTTTTGTACCTTTCATAAAAGTGGGTGTAATGATACAATTGTGTACCTCGGCCCCTTAGCTTCTGAGGAAACAACTCATGAAGGAGAGTATCTAGTTTGAAAGACTGTCAAATATATCCTGACATTTCTTTTACCTAGCGCTGTGGTTTAACCTAGCAGATGTCTCAGCATCACACAGTCATTCACTCTCTCCTCCCCTTCCCAGTGGGATGAGGGAGCAAATTGAAAAAAAAAAAAAGAACAACTTCTGGATTGAGATGAAACTATTTATTAAGATAGAAAGAAAGGAAAAGGATAATATTTGTATTTAATTTTATATTAAACTTCCAACCAGAATACGTGTTCCCAAAATAGAAGTTAAAGCCTTTACAGATAAAAAATTTATAATGACCAACACCAGATTTTCTCAGGAGAAAACAGGTAAACATTGGTTATATTCCCCTTCTGCTCTCCTGACAAACCTTACCTTTGTTCAAGGTTAAGTATTATCAAATTCTGTGAATCTCAAAGCAACATTCTAGTTGCTACCTATCTGTGGATAGCTTTAACTCCAAAGTAGTAATAAGAAAAGTATTTTGTCTCAAATTCTTAAAGGCTATTTTAAAAACATTGTTAGAGATCCCCCTTTATAAGACCATTTTCATTTAAGCAGCAGCAGATTTGTTAGAACAGAAGTCTGAAAGCATTTGCATGATCTCCTATTACAGACTTTTAAAAATGCAAATTTAAGTGATCGAACTATTTGCAACCTTCCTCACTCTCTCACCAACTAACCTGAACAACAATACGCAGCCTCCATCAAC
Source organism: Tympanuchus pallidicinctus (assembly GCF_026119805.1). Taxonomy (NCBI): domain Eukaryota; kingdom Metazoa; phylum Chordata; class Aves; order Galliformes; family Phasianidae; genus Tympanuchus; species Tympanuchus pallidicinctus. Next base: position 26,302,286 of record NW_026294802.1, read on the forward strand.
TCTGAGTTTTATAAAATTTTTCTTAGATTAAAAGAAAAATTTATTTTCATAATACAAACCATAAACCATTTGCAAGAGTTACTGCCTCAAGCTTAGCCTAAAAATCTTTGCCATTTACAAACTGATGGAATTTATTAAGCGAGTTAAGGTCTCTCATCACTGAATTTAGATAAGCCCAGTCCGTGTCATGTTATCAACCTCCAGCATCATTCTAATTTGTTGTAAAGAGTATGAAGTACTGGTTGTTACTTCAGCAAGCTCAGAGTTTAGCTTTTCCTGGCTAGGATTAATGACCCATTTTCCTCTGTAAGTGTTGTCTCCTCTGTCAATCAGGTCACATGCTTTTCCTTCTGGGCAGAGTCCAAGACCTTCGTAGGTGATGAACTCATTAACTGAGAAACAGTTATGGAATTCAATTGCATTGACATTAGTAGGTTTTAGGCCTGCTTTTTAAAAACATTTTTCTGCAGCTTTTTTTAGTCATATCATAACCAACCATCTTCGTACAACTGTTCTCTTCAAATGTGCTTAGGTAATCAGTACCCATCACCTGGGCTAGAATTTCCACAGCTTGAGGCTGTAACTTATGCCTTTTCACAAAGTCCTCACTAGCCAAAATTGCATCTGCAGCGCCATTTGATGTTGGACAACACTGTAAGACAGTCAAGAAATCAAAAATTTTGTGAGACTGCAGAACTTCATCAAATGTGTGTTCCTTTTGGAACTGGGAATACAGGTTGTTGGTTGAATGGCTGTAATTCTTCCGTGCAATTTTTGCAAAGTACTGTGGATTTGTCCCGTATTTCTCCATATGTTCTTTGCCAGCATTTGCAAACATCTGCGGTGTTACTGGAGCACTTGCTAAGCTGTATTTATTTATCATGATTTCTAAGTGTTTGTCCATTGGATTTGTTCTGTCTGAAAAACCTTAAGCAGGGGATCCTTTTGCCATTCTCTCAAAGCCAAGTGCCAGAACACAGTCTGCCAAAGCTCTCTCTACCAGCTGTCTGAACACGAACAAAGCAGTAGATCCGGTGGCACAGTTGTTGTTAACATTAATGATAGGAATGCCAGTTAAACCCAAACCGTGATAGATGGCCCGTTGTCCACAGGTTGAGTCACCAAAACATAACCCACACAGGCCTGCTCCACTGCTGAATACGGAATCCCAGCATCAGCTAAAGCCTTCTGGCCAGCCTCTTTAGCCTCTTTAGGTCAGGATGATCAATGCTGTTCTCACTGGGCTTTGCAAACTTGGTCATGCCAACACCCACCACAAACACCTGACGCTGCGTGATGGTCCCCATTTTGTCCATGGGGCTGGATGAGATCCACCTGAGAGTGCTGAGGGAACTGGCAGAGGTGACAGCCGAGCCGCCTGCCATTATCTGTCAGCGTTCCTTGTTGACTGGTGAGGTCCCAGAAGACTGGAGATTTGCCAGTGTGACTCCCATCTACAAGAAGGGTTGTAAGGAGGATCCGGGGAACTACAGGCCTGTTAGCCTGACCTCGGTGCCAGGGAAGGTTATGGAGCAGATTGTCTTGAGGGAGTGTGTGTGTGGGACAGCCAGGGGATCAGGACTGGCCAGCATGCGTTCACAAAGGGCAGGTCCTGCTTGACCAACCTGATCTCCTATGATCTATTGACCCCTCTGGTAGACGAGGGAAAGGCTGTTGATGTGGTCTACCTAGACTTCAGCAAAGCCTTTGACACTGTCTCCCACAGTATTCTGCTGCAGAAGCTGGCAGCCTGTGGCTTGAACAAGTGCACTCTTGGCTGGGTAAGGAACTGGCTGGAAGGCTGGGCCAGAGAGTGATGATGAATGGAGGTGGCGACCGGTCACGAGTGGTGTTGCCCATGGGTCAGTGCTGGGGCCTGTCCTCTTCAGTATCTTTATTGGTGACCTGGATGAGGGCATCGAGTGCACCCTCAGCAAGTTTGCAGATGGCACCAAGTTGGCTGGAAGTGTGGATCTGCCTGGCGGTAGCGAGGCCCTACAGAGGGATATGGACAGGCTGGAGAGCTGGGCTGAAGCCATTGGGATGAGTTTCAACAAGGCCAAATGCTGCGTCCTGCACTTTGGCCACAACAACCCCAGGGCAACGCTACAGGCTTGGGGCAGAGTGACTAGAAGACTGCATAGAGGAAATGGACCTGGGGGTATTGATTGATGCTGGGCTGAACATGAGCCAGCAGTGTGCCTGGGTGGCCAAGAAGGCCAGTGGCATCCTGGCTTGCATCAGGAATGGTGTTGCCAGCAGGAGCAGGGCAGTGATTGTCCCCCTGTACTCAGCTGTGGTGAGGCCGCACCTCGAATGCTGTGTCCAGTTTTGGGCTCCTCACTACAAGAAAGACAATGGGGCCCTCCAACAGGTTCAAAGAAGGGCAACAAGGCTGGTGAGGGGTCACCCCTTCAAAACTCCTTCCTCATGACGTCACATGACATGCAATGTCCCTTTGCCCAATTTAAGTTATCTGTCCTAATGCTGTTCCTTCACAGCTCCTTGGGCCCCTCATTGCGTATGGCCTTGTGTCTGTACAAGATTGCTTAGCTGCAGCTATAAACAGTGTGCTATCAATATTGTTTTTCTCCTAGGACCAGACACTCTGAAGAAAACAATTCCATCCCAGCTTAAACTAAGGCACCTAGAAACTTCTTTTAAGTAAGAAAAATAATTTCTGGGTATAAATGCCACACTTGTAACCTGGACTGTGCTGCTTCGCTCCAACTTACTCCCAGCTGGGCTGTGAAAGGGTCTTCATCTTCTTGGATACATAATCAGATTTTCGTTAGTTTCTACATCATGTTTTGCATTATGAGTGTAGGGGAATGAGAGTACACAGGAGAAGCAGAGACTAGGATCAGATGAAGAAAAAAAAATATTTTCTGAGAAAAAACAGTATTTGGTTTTGATGCTTTGCCTGATCCCAGGAAAAAGTACTATCCAGAGTAATTCACTGCCAAGTGAATAAGAAAATAAATAACCTTTCTGATATATTATTTTTATGTAACAGAAGCATTTGTGTTGCTATTGAAGACACTAAGGACATGTCTACTATGGCACTGAAAACATGGGTGGTGTCTTCCAAGTTAGAATGTGCTGTGACTTTTTCATGCCTTGAATAATTTTCTTTCCACACATGGTTATGGCTATGAGTATGTAGTGTTTGAGCATCACTCTATCTTTTTGTGGAGAAATATTCCACACTAGACCAGCTGGGTTTAATGTCTGGCCATGCAAGCACCTCACTGGGACAAGGACAGTGAGGCCCTGTTGGATGTGGCTTTTACCTTTCCAGCTGTGTACTCCCTTCTCGATGTCCTTCTCGTCTCTGACCTCTTCCTTTGCAGTAATTCATACTATGTACTTGGCCACCTTGGCAGTGTGGAAGAGCTGACATTTCTCCATAGTAAAAGAACTTCAGTTTTGCACAAAATCTGTCTCAGATGCTGTGGCAGTGGCGCCCGCCAGCCCTGGGACTCTTCTAAGAGAAAGGATTGCACAGTGCTGGGCATGAATCACATGGCACATTGATAAGGATGGACATTACTCATCGGATACCATGGAGCCAGTGTGGCAGAACCGTCATGGTCTATTTTGAACTTGTTATCTCACGCTCACTTCCTTGTACATCATGCATTAGCCTCAACAATAACCTACTAAAATAACCCACATCTCTTGTTTCTAGGAAAGATCTGCTGCTTCTTACCATCATTCAGCGTGTTTACTTGTGAACAAGACTGTAAGCAGCTACAAAATGGAGTTTTAATGAAGCCATTAGTAGTTTGTCCTTACATGGATCTGTGACCCACTGACTCTTGCCTATACTCTCCTGTGCTTGGCCTTCAGAGGAGTCTAAAATTTAATAAATTTAAATGTATTAAAAATTAATTAATTAAAATTATTTATAAAATTAAATAAATTTAATAAAGCCCAGGTTTTATTCAAAGATAATTTAGCTAGCCACAGTTAATTTCTTCTCTTTTTCAGATTTTTTGTGCCATTTAGGTCACGACCTGTCAAATTAGCACAATACTAGGGTTTTAATTAAAAATGGGCCAGCGCGACTAAGCATAGCTTTGCAAATAATAACATAAGATGAATAAGGGTAAGAAACAGAACTGACTTTATTTGAGACCAGATTTTGGCATCCTTCTGGTGAATAATAATGAAGCCTTTAAGTAATTCTGTTCCTTTCATTTTATTCATTTCTATGGATCTGTTTCCAGGGTAGGACTCAGTGCAGCATAATCTAGGCCTTTATGATTTCATATCGTTTGGAGATGAGACAGCTTTCCTGCTCCAACTCTTCAAGTATTTGGAATATTTCATAGCTTGTCTCCTGTCTTGATCTCTTCATCTTCCCTTAAAACGTGGCTAGAGTTTGTTTGCTTGGATCTAACATTTTTAAGCTTTCTCCTGATTTCTTGAAAATATCACTGATTATGTGTGATGCATCTTCTGGAGATATCAGTTTTCCACTATTTTAGTCCAATATTTAAGAACAGAACTACATCTGCATGTAGTCCGAGGAATAGTATAACTGCTATTGCTTTGCTTGAAGCTATGACCATGTCTGAATTTATTCCAACATTTTTGTAATCAGGAAATCACAACCAATAAACTTTTATATCTCTACCCACTGGGAAATACTGAGTTGTTTCCTCTGTGCCGGTAAGCCCAATTTTTCTTGCCCCTTCAGATCTAGATGAAGGCTGTACCCAATCCTGTGTGGTTCCTCCTGTCCTGTGTACACTGTGTGTCTTGGTGATGGCACTGTGGGACACCTTTCCTGAAAGGAAGCAGCATCACTGGTACAATGTTACAGGGGGGTGACAAGTGCCAATGCTCAGAGTGCCTGCCAAGGAGGAGAAAGCAGGAGTATAGCTGAGGGGGCTAGTGGGATGCTAGTGATGCAAGCAGCAGATTTCCACAAGGGAGAGTACAAATGCAAGCAGATTGATCAGAAGACAGAGAAAACTTGGGCTCCTCCATGCTTAGAAATACAGACATACAGGGGCCTACTAACTCTTTCATGAACATTTTCTGCTGGGAGCTTTGAGCATATTTTATCTCACACCTTACAGATAAGAATTTCCTCAGTTTTTCATATCAGATCCTTTGAGAATGTCAGAAGTCTTGCAATAAAATGCATTACCATAAAAAAGTTGCGAGCCAAGCCACACAGGAAATGTAGATCTATATTAGAATCTGAAACAGCTGAAAAGCTTTAGTCTTAAGAGCTGACCTTAGAAATCATTTATGAATGTCTAAATATGAGTGCAGATTCAGCCCCTGGAAGCAGAAAATTTGCAAGAGGAACTCTCAGCTGCACTGCTTTCTGTGCTTGGGAACCTCTCTTGAGCTCTCTTTAGGAAAAGGTAGATTTTTCCTTTCCTTTTTTCCTTACAAAGGAAGGGAGCAAGGTCAAGAAGTAGCTTGTTGAAAGCCATGGCTAAAATGGGCTTTGTTTCTATTAATCTATGGGTATATTACAAATTGCAGGGACTGCAACCAATTGAATCAGTGGTATGTATATTCACTTATATTTATCATATTAACTTCTATGGAGGTCAGAGAGAGTTATCTGTATAAAACATCGAGGGAATTATCTTTCTAACCCATAAACAGTAAGTCTTAAACTAGTAGAAAGAATAATTTTTTTAAATCCAATTAATCTGAAACATATCATTCTGAATATGTTTTTCCAGAGTACAAGGGTTAGTCTCTAGAAGCTGGGTCAGAAAAGACGTATGAAGGAGACTTTATTCTTCTAAGCTGAACAGAATTGGTCATTATTTAGTGTCCCCACATGTCCATTCCCCTTGTTCTCTCAGATACACCCTGTTTCTTTTCCTCCCCTACCCTGGTTTCATATTTGCTCCTATAGTAGAAGTACTTGGCAGGCTGTAAACTGTTGAGTAGATGCAGACAGACTCAGTGGGATACATAGGGATACATCCATCCTTGGCCAGATGCCATAGCCTAAAGTGTTCTGCACACTAACTTCTGCCCTTGGTATTTGATGCAGTCCATGGCACCAAATCCTATTTCTATAGCTGTAAAAGTAAATTAGTGCTCCTGGTGATCACGTTTCAGCAACATTTTTACAGATGAACACTGCTTCCTGGTTTGTATACTATTGTATAATATACAACTATTGTTTGTATAGCTATTGGAAGCCTGTAAGTCTCTCAACACGGTAGCTTGAAGGGTCTGAAAATAAGGTTTACTGTGAATTCAAGAGAGAAGCAAAAATGCAGAATGGGTTTATGAGAGAGTTAAGGCAATTTATTTTACTCTGCAAAGCAATCTATTTGTATCACTATGCCTATGTATTTTCTGCTACTATGTGCAATACAAAAGCTACGCGGTGCCTACGTTCTGTGAGGTGTTAGCAACCATTTTAATCACCACCTGGAGGAGACAGCCGGCTGTAAGCCTGCAGCTGGTTTTAGCTCATGGGAGGAACAAGCATTGTGTATTTTTTACCAGGGAAGAAATGGCCAGGTTTATGTGCACTGATGAAGTATGCCGTCCCTTGGTATTGCTGGCAGGTGCAGGGTGGCGGCCCATCTTTGCGTCGCCTCCCAGACAGGTCTGCCTGCATGTAATGCTGCCGTGCATCGCCCTGATTCTGTGGCACAGATGTGGGGCATTCCCCCAGTCGTGGCACATTCCTCAGGAGTGGCAGCACAGTGCTCACGTTGCTGGTAACTGCGCCCTGTACTGTGTACCAGGAGCTCAGCGCTGCCACCACCTCCGGAAGCACAACATCCACTGCAGAGTCTATTACAAATTCATTACAACTTAAAAATATGTTCTTAATCTGGGGACTTGGTACTGTTGTTCTTCACTTCAGGTTGGAAGTAATGTTCATGGGAATACAGAAGAGACAAATCCTTTCTGTCTTTTAATCCATGAGCAGCAACACAGCAGGAGAAGCAGTGCCGACTTGCACACCGGGCCGGCAGCAGACAGGCATGCCTGTGTGACAGCACAGTGTCCCCATCTCACACACACATGAACACAGTGCTCACCCGCAGTCATTCCTGACCTATTACAGAATGTGTTTGTGTGTCGGCTCTTGTATTTTTAGCATTTATTTTTGTGGTACTGATTTTATATCCCACTGAGCAGAGGAGACTTGAAAGCAGCAGCCTTGCGGCAGCGCAGAACTATTTCCCTGTCTTCCCTCCCATATGAAATTCTGTTTTGAAAATAGCATCTATCAGATATTTCTTGCCTCTTAGACCTGCTGTTTGGGTTTTCCTGCACAAAAGTAACTTGCAGGGAACAAAAATAAGACACTATATGCTCCTCCAGATTGCAATTATTTTTTGTAATTAAAAAATCACTCCCTTGCTGTTTCTCTCCTTCAGGATAATTATTTAATGTAAATGAGTCCTGCCTCTCTTTCTCAGCCTTTTCATCTCTGCCAGGGCTGATTAAAAAGCCTGCCTATGGCCGAGAGCTCGACTCATGTTTGGGAATAAAACTGCAATCTAATGTTGCAATTGCAGTGGGATAAAAGGCCTCTTTGTGCTCCTTCCCGCATGTCTGGATGCTGAAACCTGCCTGCCCTGGGGGCTCATCCCCTAGTGGGGCAGCAGGGCAGGATGTGACCCACTTCTGCTGGAGGCAGGGTGCTGGGCACTGCCGTGCCCACAGCACCCAGGGAAGCCCAGCCTGCAGCACCTGCCTGCCCAGCCCATGCACCTCCTTGAGTTTTCCCACTCAAACAACAGGCCGGAGGAGCTTAATTGTATGGTTTGGTTTGTTTCCTTTGTTTTGATACAAGGGAAACAGGGAGAGCTGCCTTTAGGCAACATTTGGAGGTCAGAGTTTACAATTTAAGCACATATAAAATTAAGATTATGTGGCACTGGTGGTTAAACAGCAGAGCATCCCTGCAGCAAGATTATAATAGAAGACACAAAATCCATCTGGATCTTCTCCCACATCCCCTCCTGTAGTTCCCCATACTCCCACAGCACCTCTGGCTTTCCCCTTTCACAGACAAATAGATTTCTGAGCCCCATCTCTCCTTTTCTGGGTTCACTGAGCTTCCTGCCCTTTGCATCACTGCGCCAGGAGTCTGAGGACTGGCTTGCTGCCCTGTCGCCATCTCTGTGTAAAGCCTCTCTCCTTGTGGGACTTATGCTCTCGGGACTCAGGTCCCCATGGCCATGGGAAAGGAAGAGATGTTTTGGCCACATTGGCCTCAGCCCACAAGAGCAGGGATCTGTTCCGTCCCTGCGTGGGCGAGCCCTGCCCTATCAGACCCAACCTCAGTGGAGGCCGCACTCCTGAGGCAGCCATGTGCCAAGAGCAGGCACCATACACCCTGCGATGCTTCTCCTCCAGAAAGCACAGCCCAGCTGAGACCAATGGGCTGTGCTGCTGAAAGGCAGGAGGCCGTGCTTCCTGCGGCCAGGATTTAAACACGAGAGTAAGGCTAAGCCTCTGTTTACCTTTCTGTCTTGGCACTTCCCTAATGATTTTCAGTAGGAACTGCTGAGAGCTCCGCACTTAAAAAAATATACAAATGCAACAGGCACTGGAAGTCAAAACTGGGCTGCTATTTTTGTTTGTTTAAGGTTGGACCGAGGTATTAGTAGATTACGCGTCTCATTCACTCGTCTCACTTACAGGTAATGTCCTCAGCACGTGCCGAATTTCCTGTGGCACTGTTAATGGTTGTAATGCTCACGGAACATCAGCCTCATATGCAGAAATAGCCATGAGGGTAAAAAGAACACTGTTCCCATGTCTTGATTCTCGGGCAGCAGTCATCATCTAAAAACTTTCACTGTAAGATTTTTTAAGGAAAAAATATATGAAAGAAGAAAAAAATAGGAAATGAGATAAGAATCACTTTTCCTTCCCCTCCCCCCCCCCCAAATTTCCCTGTTCCCAGACTTTCTCACTAGGAAAGAAACGCATTTTAACTATCCTGGAGGAGGTTATCAAAGGGAGTTTATAAGCAGAACACAGAACCCCTTCTGTGAACAAATGGATGCATTTGGGAAATGCATACTGCCCTTATCTCAGGGCATTCTTAGTAAAGAAATTGAATTTCTGAAATTATTGAATTTAATATCTAGCATACATGGGTAATTCAGTCAGCATTTGAGCAAAAACAAATGCTGTGTGGATCGTTTATAACCCAGTTAACCTTTGGAAATCTCTCACATCTTACATACCCTATACTCTGAGTAAATAAAGGTGAAATCACCAGAATTTCTTCAAATTGGGCCACAGTGAGCACACGTGATATACAGTTGACTGCTGACTGTCAAGGTGAGCGTTTCATAGTGCAGACATTTGTGCTAACACATGTGAAATTTGCTTCTTGTAAATACTAACAGTTTCATAGAACATGAATGCCTAATGAACAACCCTGCCAGAAAGCAAATTCAACAAATGTTTGGGGAAGAGGAAATGAAAAAGACACAATACAGCAAAAGTGAATTCAGCTGCTACCCTGAGTGAATATTCATAAACATTTTTGTGTTTAAATTATCAGGCTGGTTTTTAAACTCCCTTTTGAGAAGATGACTGGAATTGTATGCTTATCAGCAGATGGAGATTAACTAATTCTGTAGGCAGAAGGCAACATCACCTTCTTGCAACTTAGGCTATCATGCTGAGAGCAGTCAGTGTCCAATTACACAAGTCGGTACATAAATCAATATGCACATCAGCTGCTGAGTGATTTTCTGAAACACCTTTGTAAGCTCTATGGCTACATCCTCTTGGATTCAGTAGGAGAATAATGGCATATTCATAACAGGAATTGGGTATCTGTGTGTGTCTTCACAAGGTCACTGTCTTCCCTTTGGTTCCGTACACAGAAATTTTCACTTTCCACCAAATCAAGACCTTTTCTTGCTTGGTTTATGTCATGCCTGATCACCTTTCAAGTCCAGCACAGCAGCCTTGCTTTGCAAGAAGAGATGGGGGGAAGTGTTTTCCCCGGTGCCTCTCTCCAGCTATAGCATAGCCTCTGGGGCTGCAATTAGGACCCCTTACATCCGTTATGAGCTTGGGGGAGGAAGTCAAACTCAGGCATCTCACTTGCAGTACTGCAGTTTCGAGGGGAAGAGAGGCATTACCCCATCTTTCAACAACTGACTTGTATTAGATCTACTAAAAAAATATGCACGCTCTCTGCAATTTCTTAAGGCACTGCTTTTTTCTTGCAGTAACTTTTCTTGTTCAGACGACTATAAAAAAATGGATCAGAGGGACAACTGATCAAATGAAGGCTGTTGGAAATCAGCCAGTTTGATTAATTAGCCGGCTATTTCCTAGCAGAGTTTTAATCTGACAAACACTAGTCAGCCAGTGGCAGAACAGCTTGTGGTATAACTTAATACATGTAATTATACTCTGTGTAGATTGGATTTTTTTCAAACAGGTCACCATTCAAGGCTGAAGGCATGTCATAATTGATCAGATTTTAATCCTTCTGCAGTGTGGCCTCATAAACAGACTGTTAGTATACATTTATTACAACATCTGAGAAAGCTTCACAAAATCACTTTTAATATTAATTATTTAGGTAACTTGCCAGAAACAAATCTTCAGGGGATGATGAATAACATTAATGCAGTCATCAGTTCTGATTGATTCCTCCTCAGCTGACAAAAATGAACTTTAATTGCCGGTAGCCCCAGGCAAAGTCAGAGCACTGTGACTGCTCCCAGAACAGCTAATTTCAGCTGAGTGCTCAGTGATGGATGTTTAGCAGACCATCATGGTCTTATTCTGTGCTGCTGTCATTATTTCAGAGAGAGTGAAAAAGAAAGGTTTATGGACTTCACTGTAGCAGGGTTAGAGTGATTTTTTTGCTTGCATACCCTCTTCCATTTCCCTCACAAAACCTGAGTTGTGTAAATGCTTCCACAGCAGCACATGCTGTCTCATTCTCTTACAGCCCACCACAGCTCCAGGGCAGGGATGAGCCCTGTGGTTCTGCTGCTTCCTCAGCCCAGGGAATTCAAATCAGGATGAAGCTGTAGAAAAGTCTCCATTCAAGCTCCCTCTCCTAAAGCTCCCCTCAGACAAACTGTGGAGGATTATCTAGGCAAGCAAGCTGTGGCTACAAAGCCTGGATGATGGGGAGGGAGGAGTGTGGTGCTCTTTCTCCAGGGCAAGGTTAGCATTTACACTGGAGATGCTGTTTACACATGAGCAGTGCACAGAACAGACCTTTAACAAAGACTGATGTGGAGAAGGGAGCTTTCAGCAGGGTGGATCTAGCTGCAAATAGCTTTGTGTCCTCCTCAGCTGTCTCCAGGAGCAGAAAATCAGTCTGCTGTCTTTCTCTGGTCGTGGAGCATTGAACAGGGGCTAATCCTAGCTGGACTCCAGTTCATGCAAGGGGTATGCCTTTCTGTGACACTGCTGCACTTTGTATGTTGCTGCACAATACCAAGTCCTGGCTTTCCTGTTTCCTCATAGCCCTAAGGATTAAGTCCCTCATCAAGATGTTGTCTTTGCTAGAAAATTAATGTCACCTCTTCCAGTCTTGATGAGAACTTACCAGAGGAGGCAGATGAGGGAGCTAGCAAGTTGCAGTGGCTCTTCCCTACCCTGGCAGGGATACCTACAAAGTGATAGTTGGTATCGTCTCTGCTAATGAGAGATGGTCACATGACTGTGCACCCCAAACTACTTGCTCCCCGTTGTGTTACAGCTGCTTCTGATATGGGCAGCAGGATCATAGAACAGCTTAGGCTGGAAGGGACCTTAAAGACCATCCATGTCCAACCCCTGGCCATGGGCACGGCTGCCACCCACCAGCTCTGGCTGCCCAGGAACCCACCCAATCAAGCCTTGAATGCATCCAGGGATGAGATACACACAGCTTCTTTGAGCAGCTTCTACCAGTGCCCCACCACCCTCTGAGTAAAGATTTTCTTCCTAACATCTAAATTAAATTTTCCATCTTTTAGTTTAAAGCCATTCTGCCTTGTCCTATCACTATTAGACTGTGTAAAAATGTAGTGTCCCTCCTGCTTATAAGCTCCCTTCATTACTGGAGAGATGGTCAGTTGATGGTCGTAGCATAGGACAGCAAAGTAACGATTCCTGTGCATAAAAATGAAACAGTTCAATTAAAATATTCTCAAACTGGTGGATTTTTTTTTTTTTTTTACCTCTCAAAATCACTCCACTGTAGATCCAAGCTTAACGAAAATGGTGAATCCTGCAGCCTGAGTATGTAGATAAATGTAGATGGATCATACCGTTCCCTTCTGGCCAAACACTCTATGAAAGAGCTTTTCTGAAACACGCAACTCCTTCTTGATTATGCAGCTTTCTCAGAAAAGCCCTATTATTTTTTTTCATGTAAACACAACCGGAGGAAGATGGCTTTTGATTTATACACAAATCAATACTGCCTTCTGATTGAACCCTGCTCTGCACCACTGTAATTATATTCATGGATTTTGTGTAGGTGTAAGACAGGAAGCAATTATCAGCCGCAGCCATGAAAGAATATGAAAGAAATCTCACTCTTCCCTGGAACCATATCATCAACGACATTCTCTGTCTAACATCAGCTCCTTTCACATGACTTCTGCTAAGGGCACTGTTGTTTAGCTGAGGAATAAGCAATAGCAGATAGCTGTGAGAGAAGAGGCTGAGTAACATCTGCATGAATTTAGGGTGCTGCAGAATTTTGAGCTCTATCTTCCTTTAAAAGCTAAGGGTTTTAATTAGTATCTGAGCTGGTGATGCGTTTTAGTTCAAATATTTTCTTTGCTATTTATCTCAGATTTAATGAAGTTTGCAGTTTATTCCTTAGTGATTCTCTGCAACGACAGCTGTTGCAGAATCATTTAAAGGAGGTGTCATTGAGGTGGTTTCACTGGGAAAAGGCCTAGTAAAATATATGTGTGCATAGTCTGCTCAGGGATGATCTGAATCTTTTTGATTGCCAGGGGGCTAAGGAGGGACAGGGCTCACTTGTGTGCAGAGCAACCCACTGACTGAGCAGTGCCCAGGCTGGGCCGGTCCAGGGCAGAAAGCACCCCAGACATGAGTGATCCTGCTGGGCTGGAGCTCTCCGAGTTCACTGAACTGGTTTGCCCCTTCTCTTGTTTTGTGAGGTGCTTCAGCAGTGTGATTGTAGCATGGGCCTCGTATCATATCGCACTTATTATATCATTGGCTGGAGAGCTTCTATTTATGGCTGCCCGTTGCTTCCACCTCTTAGAGGGCCACTTCCAACTAGCCTTAAAGCCAGTGTGCCTGAAGTGGGATTTTTTTAATGACGGAAATTAACCTTTGAATTGCGAGCTTCACCCTTGCTTATTCCTTTCCATCAGAGCATTTTGTGCGCGTGTAAAAATCCTTGTGGAAAATGTGGACCACGTATTTGCACTTACGTACAGCTCATTTAGGTTAGAAGGACAAGAATTTACTGGCACTATAAGATGGTGGGGTTTTTTTGTTTTTTTTTCCCCCCATTTGCAATGAGGTTTTTGCATTATGAGCCCAATTTAACATCCTAGTGCAAAGCAGATTATCAAAATTTTTATTATAATAAAAATTGTGATGTTCACAGATTATCAGAAGAAAACACTGTTGATTTATTTGGGACTTAAAGAAAGATTCAGAAGGTTAACTTTTCTCCCTTTGACAAAGTACTAGCTGGGAGGGCTGATGTCTGCAGCAGGCATGTTCACATCTTCTGTGGATATCCTATATCCATAAAGATGTCCCTAAGGGACAATTTTAACCTATCCTAAAGATGATGAGTGGCAGCTGGGGCCTCAGGGTCACCAGTACCACAGCCGTTCTGCACTGATGTGCCCAATAGCACTGGTGTGTTCATCTCAAACATCTGCTACAACACTGTTAATTTTTACAACACACAGGCTGACGCTATGGCTCAGTGCTGGCTGAAGCTTTCTGGAACAAAGTTAACCTGGCAGATTTTTTTGGAGATGGTTAAAGGTACATTTTCATTGACAAGGTATACTGCCAGTGTTACTCAAGGCCAAGTCCAGAGTGACTGGTCAGCAGGTTTGGGAGGGCCCTGACAGTAGTCTTAGCCTTGGGGAAGCTCAGACCAGTGGTAAGGTTGTATATGTCCCCCAGCAGACTTCTGCTGCTGAGACAAACAAAGAGTGCTGAATCCCAAACCGTCAGGCTGTCACTATCACATTGAACCTATGCTGCTCTTGGTTGACTCAGTTCTGGCACAGGCAGTGGCTAGGGGGCTGTAAGCAAAGGCTGGGGGGCACTTTGCATTACTGTAGTTCCAGAATATTTATTTATTTACTACAGGGCAGGCAACAGCATAAATAAATATATACATACACAAGGAGATAGGGTGCCATTCAGTGAGAGCTAACGCCCCTTGCTCTCTCCTTCAGCTGGCTAGGCTGATTGCCTGTTTTTATTTTGGATTTACACTGCTGGTGAAAAGTGTATGTTCCTTGTGATTTCAAACAGCTGGATCCTGTATTGGAGGGCTCCAACTCCCAGAGTTCAATCCAGATTTCTGGAAATTTACATAAACACTAACACAAATCAACAAATAAATGGGCAGGCTGAGAAGCACACCCTGTGGCTTCCAGCCTTTCTCATTGGATGAGGTTTTGTTGCTCTTGGGGTTCAGGGTAACCCCCATTTAACTAATGAAAGACCAAAAAGGTATGTTATGCAGGAGTGTTTGCTTTGTGGGAAGGATCCCAACAGCTTCTGAGGTAGCAGGGGAATTACTTTTGAAATAGCTCTCGTCACTAGAACCAAAGGGGACTGGTGGCTGTAAGATGCACAGAGACACAGAAGGACAGGTTGGCTTGAGAGTGCGTGGCTTCAAAAGCAGGGCTTTGTTGGTGGGTTTTTCCTTTCTGTCTTTTTCAGGGGGATGAGAGTAGAGAAAAGAACATATTTCTCCCCCTCAGTCTTGGTGTTTGCCTTTCGTCATTCATTGCAATCTCAAGCTTCCTGTATTTGAGTAAATAATGTTATCATCTGTTTCCAGAAATGGTTTGGGACAAATTCTTCTTAGAAGTCCTTCCCACGCAGTTATATTTTGGTGTCCTTTATTTCCCAGGCAGGCAGCAAGACCTCATGGGGAGGCTATATCAGTTTCCCCTCTCCACCCGTCAGCTGTCTACTGTATTCAGATAGGACCACCTAACAGGATGTGTTGTAACAGTGAAATAACCATCTGCAGTCTTTTCCATGCCACTGCCAGGAGAACGTGAATTTTTACTGACAAAGCAAGCTTTGAAAATTCAAAACAAAAGCTAAAACAAAGATTTCTGAACCCGCAGCAGTGACCTGTTCTTGAGCAAAAGCAGAGTTTTATTAGCACAAAAAGCACTCAGAATGAGTTAGTGAGTTGTCTCTCAGAGATGCAGGGGCAGTCACTCACATGCCAAGAGCCTGACAATTCTGCATTCCGCTGCACGATGAACCATAACTCACTTCAGCTGTTTTGCTGCGAGGAGAGGCTGCTGTCTGCAGAGGGCACGCCTCCTCCCACCCATCTAACACCAAGTGTCTTCTGAAGGGCTGGGAGCCCTCTGGAAAGCCTTGCTTGCCAGATGAAGAGTCTCAAGCCTGACCTGACAGCAGTCAGCACAATAAAGATAACTATGAGTCAAGCAGAGGATTTGCCAGGCCTCAGCTTGTGGTTGCAGCTCCAGTCACTGGGGCTGGTGGCCTCCCCTGGGCAGATTGTGGCATGAGGGCTGGAACCAACTCGCCTGCTTTTGCAACATGAAAGATAGGCATCAGCTCTGGCCAGGGCAAGCATGAAACTGGCTTGTGGCAGAGGCCAAAGGGAAGCTTCTTGTCAAGTCACAAGCAATGACCCACATGTCCATGGCCACTACACCTCTCCCACCCCAGCCATTCCTCTCCCCTCCCAGGCAGTGTTTTCACCACTTCATCCTCATCAGCTCCTCTCCACAGAGCTGATTGTAACAATGCCTATGAGACTGCTTTTCTGTTCCAGTAGTAGTAATCTTCCCTTGAGGAGCTGTTAAATGAGTCACAGGAGGGAAAGAGAGCGTGTTGTGCCATGTCTGAGCCAGATGTGTGAGGTTCCTTGAAAGTAGGGGCCATATGTAGTCATCCAGTGAAACAAAACACAAATGTTACTACTCCACTGTTTTGCCATTAGCTCAAAGCACAAAAGCTCTGTAATGCGAGTGCAGAGTGCTTACATTTTGCAGTTTGGTTAGCTTACCTAGGCTGTGGGGAAGGTCCAAGGACAAGTTAAGGGTTAAAGATATTTTTCTCCCATTTCCTCTGTTGGATGTTGCCATCTTATCACAGACAGGAGAAGGAGACCAGCTAAAGGCCTTGGCTTTGTAATGATGGGTAGCAGACAGGAGCTGTGGATGAGAAACATGCTCCGGTTGAGATAATGGGGGCATGAGATGACATGCTTCACTCTAGCAGTCCTTTGGGGCTGTGAAGAGTTGTGCATGGAGAGGTAAACTCAGTTGTCTTGGCTGCAAGAACCCATGGAAGCTCCTATTAAACACTAACTCTGTAATATGTCTCTAATGACCATAACAATCACAGTTAACAAGATTGCAGATGATGTTGGGCTCCATGTTTGCACAAACTTCACGTACCTTACGGATGGCTTATTATGCAGCACACATTGGATGGCCCACATCGGAGGCAGTGTGGCACAGGGAGAGAAGTGAGTCTTTAAGAGAGGTGAAATATTATTGATGAAAATATTTCTGTTTGTTTTGTTGTTTTTTTTTAGGAAAGGCACTTGACCTTGCTCATGACAGAATATTTTACCACAGAAAGAAGCAAATTCTGTGCTGTACAGAGACATGTTTCTCAGCCAGAAAGACAGAAGAGAATGAGGAAGACTTGGAAAAAGGGGATCTCTGCCAACTCCAATCTGCTGTTTATGAGATCCATAGCTTAACCATCCACATTTCAGGTCTTGTTTCAGAACAAGTGTTCTGCTGGTCTCATCTAGACAGCAGGGCCCAGGTTCTGCAGCTATGCCCTCACAAGGTGCATCGGTCATGAGCCATACTAGATGTATGGGAATGAGTCTGAACAAATGTTATTTTTCCTCTTTCCTGAGTGTTTTCACTTTTGTTGATAGGATGACAGCATTTGGAGAAAACAGCTCTGTCTTTGAGAGGCATGCTAACTTCAGAATAAGGCATAAAAACAGCTGATATTTTAAGGCAGATGATTAAAATAGACATCTGCGGGGCTAGAATACTACAGCTGCTTAATGCAGCTTTGAATCAGCAGATTCAGGTACAGACACTGCCCTAATTAATTTCAACTCTCCCTGTTATTTTGATGCATACACAGTGATGTACATTGAGATGGAGTAGCAAGGTACACGCTACATTGCTGATCACAGGATACCTGCTGCTATTTTCAGATATAGGCTGTCAGGAGTCTGATATCATATGCCACTTTCTGCTGTGCTTTATTTTCACATGCTAGAGGAACTGCTGACATTCAGTGCATCCCAGAGTGCCTTCTCTCTTCCCTCCCCAGCCCTTGTAAATGAGATGGGGTGGAAGAGCCTGAATCCTTCTATAAGATATTTTTCAACACAAAAGGAATGCAAAGATTTGAAATCAGAAAGGAATTAAGAGTCAGAGGAGAAGGGAGTGTTGCAAGCCAGAAGTGCTCCTTTTCTGTTTTGAGAATGAAATTTTTGCACCATGAAAGAAGAGCAGATTCCTCAGTAGCACATAAGATTAACTTCAGCACCCATAAATGCATCCACATAGCATCAGATCCTATAGGTTGCCACACGTACCTTGGCAGAAGAGGATAATTATTTATTATCCCTACAGAGAACTGCAGTGGCTTCGTAGTGTGGGTTACCTGGAAATGTTTGAGCTGGGAGAGCGGTGGTGTTACATGGCTTGGAAGCACTGTGTTTCAGCCCTTTGAAGCTGGCTCTTTGTTCTGTGCTGGCTAGCTGTGGTGCCAGGTGAAAGGGGTGCTTCATGTACTGTAATGTGAATTCCTCACTATTTGCTTTGCATCCTTATCAAAGCTGGCAATACTGCTGCCTCCCCAGTCTGTCATCAGAGAGGAAGTTTCTCCATTGAGAGCTTCGTTCTTTGACCTGCATTGTGAGAAGGTAAATTACATTCCCATAAAGACCCATCTTGATAAGCCAGCTCAAAGAAGCCATGTGTGCGCTTTGTAAACTATGCTGATTAACTTCCTTTTAAAGTGGAACTGAGTCCCCAGGGTTTGTCCTGCCTAAAAAGGGTTGTCATTAAATATGCTGGAAAGTGTTTGTCCCATAGTGAAAGTAATTTCAGGGTGTACAGTCAATGACCTCAGCCTGTACACCCGAGGGTGGAATTGTCTGCCAGCCTGTTGAGTTGGAAAGGCAACTGGGGTTGCCTTTCAGCTCAGGAGCATAGCCAGCAGTCTGGTGTCTACACTGGCATGAATTTGTGCTGTCCCA
Organism: Tympanuchus pallidicinctus; assembly: GCF_026119805.1. Classification (NCBI taxonomy): domain Eukaryota; kingdom Metazoa; phylum Chordata; class Aves; order Galliformes; family Phasianidae; genus Tympanuchus; species Tympanuchus pallidicinctus. Next base: position 26,320,749 of record NW_026294802.1, read on the forward strand.
TGGCATTATGTCTGTGCTGGGCAAACCTTCCTACTAAGATCCTGACGAGGCTGGTTCAGCATCCTCCTGTGCCCCTTTTGTTTCTGCTCACTCCAGATGTTCTCTAAATAGCAACAGATTTCTTTCATAAGGAGGGAAAGTAGGTGCCAGCTGTAGTTGGTGCAAGTGCAGCTGCTCCAGGATTGTTTGCTGGGCAGCTGGAGGTGGCTGCAACTCCTACGGGTCCAGATGAACTGCCTGTAAACCACCCACCATGGTAGCCACCTGCAGCAGGGCTGTATGGTGATTTCTGGCTGTATGGTGAATCAGCTGTAATGCTGATTTCTGTAGATGTGGGACTTCATCCCCATCAGGAGGCTGCTGTCAGGGTCTGCTGACTCCTCCAAGCAGGGACTTTTTGGAGAGGGGCATTGGGCCCTTGTAGGCAGGGGAAAGACAGGCGGGTCCATGAGCATGGGGCACATCAGGAATTCCCTGAACACAGTGGTGGGAGCTCAGCATGACTGCTCCCTGTACAGGTGCTCTAGTAGTGTTAGCCTAAGAGATGTGCCCCTGCAGATGCACTGCATGCATCACCTGACTTTTTGTGTCATGTGCTAGGGGCAACCTCTCCCCATCCTTTTAAACGTTAGTTTTTGATATTTGGTCTCAAGCATTCATTTTCAATTCTGTATTTTCCAACTCCTGCACTTGGAACAGGTTTTCTGTTAGACTTCCATTTACAGGGTATTTGAGACACTGTTGAACTTTGCTGTAGAATTTCCTGCTGCTTTCCTCCCTTTTATTTACTTAGGAATTCTAGTGAGTTTTAACTAGAAATCCTGATATAATTGTGCCTATTTCTGTAAACAGTTTTGAACAAAAGGGAGTGTTATTCAATGCTTTAGCATGTAGGATTTCTAAATGTTTACTGAATTAATAAACTAGCCAAAAAAGAGAAAAGTCCCCATAGAGACAGACTGCAATGATATCAGCTAATGTTAAGTGTTTTGTTGGAGCAAAGAAACTCACATGTTATTGAGGATAGCTAGCATCTGCAGCAGGATCTAACAAACGCAACAGTGACATCAAAAGTACCCCAGTTTATGTCACTTATTGCCAGAAACACCAAATTATTTGAGATCAGAGTTAGGATTACACTTTGGTAGAAGTGCCTGGTTGGGGCTTGTTGCAGAGAAGCTGCAGGCATATGCTAGCTGAAGCTGGTTTTTGCCTCTGGAAAGCGCTGTGTGAGTCACCTTGCTCTCCTGGTAGCTGCTGGTGATGCTGAGCCAGGATGGCAGGGGAAGGCACCAGGCAGTGGGGGTAGTGGCTGATAGTGCCCTGCAGTCACCATCAAGTCAGTGTCCTTTCTCTAAAATCCAGAAGTTTTCTTAGCTTACTGCCTTATACACATGAGATCTAGTGCAAAACTGAAAAGGACAGAGCCTGCACTAAATAGGCAGCATAAGAGCAGCCTAGGAGAAGTGAAAAATGAAATAATCAGACTTGGAACAAGAACAAGTTTTATAGGGGTTGCACAATTTGACAATGGTGCAATTGTTGAGAGCTGTGGATGGAAACTCCCATGAAAAGCTAATACCACCCCACATGGTTGTCCCACTCCCTCCATTCCCAGTGATTCCCACAAGGGAAAATCCAGCCTGCCCTCATCCCAGGGTTGCACAGAGGGAGGCTGTGGGCTGTGGCTTATGATGTGAATTAACTGCTCCTGGGTGTTTCTTGCTTTATGTTATACTACTGCATCATGGCACTGGAGGAGGGAGTTCAGGCTTTCCTCCTGACTGATTCAGAAGACTCCTGATCTTGGGGCTTATAGCTGGAGAAGGAAAACATTGAACTGGGAACTTCTGAACCCTGAAGTGAACTCTGTGTCTTCCTTCTCTCACCCGTACTTATGGTACTGGTTTCATAATAACAACATCATGATGTGTTGGGAAAAATATGCATCTAATGTTTGTAGTCATTTTGTCCCTATTGCCTCAGATGAATTTCAGTCACTGTTAATAATAATAATAAAAGGTGGTAATCTAAGTGCAAAATTCTGCTTTGCAAAAGTCCTCAGTGCTGTAACATTTATGCTTTTTCAAATTATTTGCTCATCTTGGGGGAAATTAGTTCATGCCAGGATCTTGCAATAATTGAACTGTAAAATTGTACAGAGCAACTCGACTTCAGCACAGCTCCTGTTCCTCTCTGTCACTGGGCTGCCTGGGGCCACCATGAGGGTCAGAAGACTTTGTTTCTTAACTTGATGGGTAACAGCTGCTGGCATTGTAGACCCAGATTACTTGATTTTGGTCAGTGAAATTGGTAAGGTGTGTTGCAGTAACAGATCTGAAGGGACATGCAGTTTACAGCATAATTGTTAGCAACACAACCCAAGAAGGGCCCGCAGTGGTCATCTCTACAGGGAGGGGATATTTCATTTTCTCAGTCACTATCTTTTTCCACCTTGTCAGATAGCTGTGGCTTTGACCACAGCTAGGGTTGAAAAATATAGAAAAATATAGCTGTGTGATTAATCTGGATTAATATTTCCCTAAAGAAATCAGCACTGCAATACCTAGCCTGCTGGTACACGCTGGATTAGTTAGCCTTCATATAACCCAGCATATCCCAACCCTGCAGAGATAACTCCTGACTTTGTATTTCCGAGGCTCGCTTTGCTGCTGAGCAGTGGTCCCTATCTCGGTGATGTTAATCCTGAAATTATGCTCCTATGCACTGTTGGTTTTCCCCTCTTGGCTTTATCACTTCTTTTTATTCCATGGGCTTGGTTTAATCAGTGACCTAAAATGAACTGTTCCTGGTATTATCCCACTACCTTGTCAACAGCAATCCACATGGCAGCATCCTGACAGACAGACACACGCACAGACTGCGCTGCTGGGAACGGCCCCTGCTCAACGCAGCCCAATCTGCAGCTCTGCCCTTCCCAGGGAAGGCAGCTACTGCCAGAACCATGCTGTCATCAGGCCACGCTTCCAGAGGAAAGGGTGCTTTGGGGGGAAAATCAAATATTGCTTGCCTCTGCCTTTACGCAGCTGCTGTTGGCTGGGACGTGTTGACTTAGGGAAGTCTTTCTTTGTGTAGTCCTCTTTCAGATGTTGCTTAAGTGCAAATATGGGCTGTTAGTTCAAATTTAGTAACAATCAGGATTGATGTAAAATCTCATACTAGGATGCAACAAAGAAATTCAATTACATACATGCACTTGATTTCTATGCTAATAAGACTTACAGTAGTGATGAAGAAATGGCATTCTTGACTACAGTGGCAGCTGGGTTTTGTCACTGAGTACTGTGTTGGCAGCATACTAATGACTCATTTCTGACTGCCGACAGCTTATCAAGTGACTTTGTACAGTGATTTAAAGGCTAGTGTCAAGCCCACAAGAGTCATTGTGCCCAGCCTGGGACCTGTTTGAAGTCAGAAGTCTGGGGCAAGCAGTAAGGGCAGGCTTTGCACTAGCAAACACTGCAAACCTGGGACTGAGCAGATAGCCCAAATTTATTTTCTCGCCTGAGGTGACACAAATAGGCTACATGGGGATTTGCAGTTGCATTGAAAATGGTGCTTTTGATTTGTTTTCCCTTTTTTTTTTTTTTTTTTTTGCTCAGGGAGAGAAGGGGAAGTTGAAGACAGCTACTGTTTTTGACAAGGTACCATCAGTCAAGTATGGCAGCAAGTCACAGAAAATCTCTCCTCCAAGAGAACACAAGCATGACAACATGAGCGACCACAGCATCCTTCCCAATCTGGGGGAATGCTCAAGGGGTGTGCAGGAGAAATGTCACAGTGGTGAGATAGGGACAGCCATGTAAGTATCTTCCTTGTATTCACAGACAGTCAGCATATCACAGAATCAGAGAATCACAGGATGGCCAGGGTTGGAAGGGAACTCAAAGATCATGAAGCTCCAACCCCCTTGTCAAATGCAGGGCCACCAACTTCCCATTTAATACTAGACCAGGCAGCCCAGGGCCCCATCCAGTCTAGCCTTGAACACCTCTAGGAACAGGCATCCACAGCTTCTCTGGGCATGTGTGTGAGCTGAGAGCAGAGCACACCAGATCCCAGCTGGACCCATCCCAACCTTTTCCCAGGGCAGGAGCCTAGTGGATTTTCTGTGTTTTGAGTATGCACAGTTAATAACTGCAGATAAGAACTGCTGCTTCTGCTTCTCTAAAGATCTCCAAGGAAACCTCAATCACAGCCTTCCAACACTTAAAGGGTGCTCATAAACAGGAGGGAAATAATTCTATTTATTTATTTACTTATTTCTGATACCATAACATTGACTTTTTCTTGAGAAGAAAAAAACCCACGAGAAAACACTCCAAAATGTCTGTAGTTCCCATGGGTGTGTATGTGTTCATAAGTAATGCATTCAGGACTTGGATTGAAAGAATTTTCTTTTTTCTCTTTTCCTTGTGGCACGCTGAAGGCTTACTACTGCTTCTGACTCTCTCCTGCTGTAAGCAGAAAAGCTGCATGACTCCTGCAGCTGAGCTGCTTCACACCCGTAGGCAGTCTGACCCACTGGAAGCTCTGAAGCACAAGCTGCCTCATTAGCAGGGTCTGTGTTGCATTAATTAGCCTGTTGTGCTGGGGCTAGATCTCATCTGTGTGTTGCATGGCTAAGGTAAACTGTATTGCTGCAGAAGGGAAATTCCTGGTGGCCCCAGGTGTTCACAAGATGTCTACAATCACAGAATCATGAATGGCTTGGGTTGAAAAGGACCATAATAATCTTTTAGTTTCAACCACCCTGCCTGGGTAGGGTCACCAACCACTAGACCAGGGTGCCCAGAGTCAAGAAGGTGTCTGCAAAGCCTCACAGGCAGCCTGGTGGCCATCTGCTTCCCTGGGCCATGGCACCAACGCTCCCTTCTCTGGGAGTATGTTCTGCACAGCTATCGGAGCCAGCAGGAAGTCTGTGGATCTGACCTTGGTGTTCAGATGTGCTGCTGTTGTGGCTGCTCTTCTAGATGCTCAATGCATTAATGAAATATATGAGTTTAATAGTTTTTCTAAAAGATAAATTATCCTCTAGTTTCACGCTGTTCCACTGTATCTACATACCTGTCATTACAGGCACTTACCCTGCTATGTATATATACACATATAATTATGTTGCTTTGTATATATAAACACACTCCTACTTATTCTTATTTATAGGTAGACTTTAAGTATTTATTCCCTTAAATTCAAGTTAGTCACAAAGGAAATCCACTGGTGCAGAACAGCCCTGCAAGCTCATAATTCACAACAACAAAGGAAAAGAGAGGGGGATGAATGCAAAAGGAAGACAAAAAACCCTCTAATTTCAGTGAAGTTTATGGCCTTGGAATGAAGGTGCCTGAGCTGTAAGGTTTAGTCAGACAGAAGAAGGGTTTGGTTTAGAGGAGACAACCAACCTGAGTAAGGTGGGAGCTGTCTCTGGCAGTATCCGTGGGTGAGGTGAGTACTCTCTATGTATGCTCTATGGGTAGTGAAGCCAGCACAGATGTACTGTGGCTGCCTACTCAAAGTGTATTTGCATCATAGCCAGGCTGGCATGCCATCAATGGTACATTACCTGCACATGTTGCCTTCTGTGCTGCTGCCCCATGGCTTGGGACAGCAGTGTACCTCCTTGAAGGGACCTAGGCAAGCAGAAAAATATCTCATGTTTTGGAAAGTGAGGGCTTTCCAAGGCATGCTTTTTTCTCCAGGTAACCCTGTAGAAAGATGACTTTGCACCTGCCTCAGCTTGGGCCATATGCTAAAAACTGTAGCTGAACCCACCAAAATCAGGGTAGGATGGAGGCATGAAGCTGTTGGTTTTTTGTGCACTTTTAGAAGTGTTGAGCTCCATCAAGTAAAACTAAACACAGAAAATTGCAGCAGCAAGTCAATTTTTAAAAAGAGTTCTTAGCGGTTTTCTAGTTCATTTTGGGATGATAGGATCATTTTGCATTTTGACTTTATTATCTTTTAAAGCTAATTTTTCATTCATCTGAGTCAGAATTGTTTTGAGATAACTACAGCCTCAGAAAGTCAATTCTGGTCCACATTTATAGTATTCTTATGTCTTACTAGATTACAAAATGCCTTCTTTTCTGGTGTTTCCGTGTGGAAAGCTTTGAGGGTGATTACAGACTGATGGATTACAGTCCATCAGTCATTGCTAGCCCTTTTCCAAAACTCCTAGACATCAGTCATGGCACCTATGCACCTGGATTCCAAATAAAAAAACAACAGTCAAATCACTACTTGCCTGTCTGGTCATTGGTGTTTTAAGGCAGGAATGGTAATGTATTTACTCAGTATAATAAATACCCATTTTTTCTGGAACTTTCAGGGTGCTCTTCTGGCTGCCAGATGCCAGAAGAAGCCAGGTTAGAGCTGGTATAGAGCTCCTTGCCCCAGCTCCATATCTGAGCGAGAGAACATCAAGCACAGGTTGCTGCCAGCTCCCCTTCAGCTGCAGCAGCCGAGCTTCTTTCATTTGATCTCCTGACTCTCCCCAGAATGCAGCTGTGGAAGAAAACACAGCACAATCTGTGGCCTGGGGTGCTGGATTCCTGCTTTTTGACCCCAGAAAATTGCTTGCAGTTTCATTAAAAGAATGCCAGGTTTGCAAAGCCTGGGCAGCTTCACTGCAGCCCCCTGGGACACACTGATAGAGCCTTTAATTACACGGACACGCAGTGCTTCGCCCCCACAACGCCTGTGCCTTCCAGGCTCAGGATGGCTCGTGCTTTTCTAATGAGCAGCTGTTCAATATTTGGTTTTCTCCTCCTCTCCCAGCGTGTGGTTCTAGGCACATTATTCAAACCCTGCTTTGAATACAGAATTGTTCATTTCTTTGTAAGCTTTTCTGCAGTGCTTTTTGCTTAATACTCCTGTGCATATAATTTAGCCAGACGCAGGTGAAGCAGGGAGAGGAAAAAGCAAAGAGTAAAGCAAAAAAGCACCATTTCTCTAATGTGTGAATAGGCTTAACTTCAGATACGTGCCTAGTGAGGTAAATACAGGAATAAATCTAAGCCTCCAGTTGTTTGCCTAATTCTGTTTCTCTGTGGACAGCAGTCAGTGTGGTGTGTGCATTGATGGGAGGGATATCTGCCGCTCTATAGGAGGGTGGTGTGTGGATTTCAAACCCCTATACCTGCTCTCTTCCCGTTTGTAAATCTGGCATATTCTAGCCAATTCTGGATTTTCACTAAGGCAAGAAGAAAGGAAATGACAACTGGAAGGCATTTGGTAATTGATGGCAGCTCTTGCAGCACATGCTAATAAAGTCAATGGTATTTTAAGTTGTACGCTGTGAACAGTTGGATTAGGCTATTCAAAGCATGCTGTTTAAAACTAATCTACTCATTATCTTCAAGCTTTAAATTAACAAGTTCTCACAGTTGGGAAAACTAAATGGGAAATGCTTTAGTTTTGTTTAGGCTAAGACAAAAGAATGAAAGAGCTGCTTGGAAGGTGGAGTTGCACAGAGCAATACTGACTGCCTCCAGGTGACTGCTGTGCAGATTAAGCTCCTGAAGGTTGACCAGGTCAACAGTAGTCACTGGCAATTACTTTATATTATTATAATTTAAGTAAAAGTTTTCAGGGTTCTCTGAACAAAAAAAACCCCACTTGTCAATTCAAGCATGTTTGCAGTATGAAGCTGGGAGACACCTACAGGTTTCCACATTGTTATCTGGGTGGGTAAGACTTACCTTCTTGATATTTGTGGGTAAGACTCACCTTCAAGAATTCCAGGTTCCAGAGACCAGAGGGAAAGCCTGGAACAGGCAATACTTATTGCCAGTTTAAAGGATCGGATAGGGAACATTTAAACCATCTGGATGCACACAAGACCAAGGGATCCAGTGGGATGCACCCATGAGTACTGATGGAACTGCCAGTGTCATTGTGAGTCCATTCTCAATGACAAGTGAGGGAGGTTGTCGAGGACAGGAATAATGCAGGTACCAGGTCTGTCTTCTGGAAGGACAAAAGAGGATTTGGAGAACTACCTGCCAGTCGCCTTGATCCCTAGGAAGGCGATGGAGCAAATCATTCTGGGAATGATTTCTAAATATAAAGAGGATGAGAGGATGACTGGGAGCAGTGAGCATGGATTTATGCCTGACCAACCTGGTAGCCTCCTTCAGTGAACTGATGGCTCAGTGAATGAGGAGAGAGCAGAATATTCTTCTTGCCTTTAGCAAGGCTTTCAACAATATCTCACATAATATTCTCATATTCAATAAAGTACAGCCTACATAAAAGAACAGGGATGAGGGTCCCTTCCAGCCTCTCCCTGCTCTGTGGTTCTCAGATGGATGCATGCTTTGGTAGCCCACCATAATGTCTCCTGTTATATTTGCTTTTTGAAAGGTATCTGATAAAATGTTTTCATGGTGCATTGAGCTGCCTCAGGTATCACTAAATTTTACTGAGATTAGGCTTTTGTTCTTGGTAGAAACAATGATAAAGCCTAAATTGCAAGATGTGGATGGATAACACCCTCAGTTAGTAACAGAGCAGCCCCATGAGAATGGGTATAGAACAAAGCTGCATGTCACCCTGTGCCTCTTGATGAATGCTGGGTGCTGGGCTATGCAGGCTGCGAACTGGGCTAGCCCAGCTACAGCAGCCTAGTTATATTCAAATGAGACAGAGTCGAACTCTTGCTTGGAGGAGGTGTGGGCTTCCTGCTGCTGGCTGGGGCAGAAAGTGGCCAGCACATATCCCTTCATGATGTGGGCTGCCAGGCTGGGGAAGCTGCTCACATGAGGTGTCATCCCCAGGGACTCGGTCTTATTTGTGATCTGTAAAGTGTAGACGAGCAAGGTGAGATTAGAAAATTGCAGAAAAGGAATGGAAACCCCAGCTGGAGCTGAGAGCTGAAGGTCTGACTGGATATCTGCACCCCAGCAGGCTCTTGGCTTCTCTCCCCAGCTGTGATAGAGAAATGTGAGTGGGAGCTTCACGGGATGATGGTTACTATGGCTACCCCCACACCGTCCATCCAGGCATCCATCTGCTTGGCTCACAGGGCTGGAAAAGATACACTGCTGCTTTTGAGAGCTGATGGTAATCTATCCTTGCCGGCTGGACAGGGATGATATCCTCCTCTGAGATCAATTTTGCCCAGCGTTTTTTAAGCTATGAAAACCATTCTAACAGCAAAGTCGTGTTGACAAAGGGGGTGTTGTTTCCTTTCAATAACTGTCTTATTGTTAGTGAAGAAGGAGTACAATGACAATGGAGAGGTACCAGTAGGTCCCCTGCACACTGAAACCCCCACCATCTTCAGTGGGAATTTAACCCTTCAGGTTTCTTTGGTTGGCTGCTTACATTTGCTAGCATGCAGTGGCACATGTTTACGGAGTGCAGCATATGGAAGCTGGAAATGCAGGAGTTACTGTCTCTAATTGTTCCTCCATGAGCCTCTTGGGTGGCCATGTATAGGAACTATGGGATTGGCAAACAAATATTGTGCAGTAGGTTGGGTTTCTTTCTGCCACAAGATACTTGCTACTCTGAGTAGTTTTGCTAGCAAGTAGGACCCAAGTATCTAATTTTAATTTTAATTTTTAAATCTCTTTGCTGAAGAGATGTTCAGATAGAATTTACAGATTCTTCTGTCCCAGTGACCTGTTGTGTGAGGATGATCTTTAATTTAGAGACTAGTCTGAGACGAAAAATATTCTGCAGATTCATTTCTGCTTGTCAGCATAAATCCATTAAAAACCCCAGCTCCCTCGCCTGACCTTTCCTGTAGCAGATGCTGGGCTGCAGGCAGTAGTACTCTTCTAGGGGAGGGTGAGCCTGATCTAGCAGCCTTAATCTGTTTGCTGGGGGATGCTGAAGGGCAAGATGAACAGTGTGTTCTTCCTACAGCCTGTTCTTCATTTTCCAACTTGCCTCTTGAGTTTCTCAGTATATATAAAGGGGCTAGAATACATCAACATTATTTTCAGATGTCTGATTTTTGACTTGGAAAATTGTTGGTTTCAGCTTCTCTGCCAGATGGCTGAGGAAAGAGCAGCCTGTGCTTTGTGCTAAATGTTTGTGTGAGAATCTGAGGAAGCAGAGTCCAATTAGCATAAAAAGCCATTGCGGTCTTTCAGAATCTCGTAATGGGAAGCCACTGAAACAGAATGAGCAATCACCTGCCTAAAATAAAGTTAACTGCATCTATAAATCAGAGCAGCTCAGTGAATGATACCACGAGCCTTGGAAGTGATTGGCCATCATGGGTGACAGAAATGAAGTACCATTCCAACTCTAAAGTCAGGCATCTTGATGACATCATCTATACAGGAAAGATGATAGTGTACTTTCAAGAAATTCACTTAGAAAATGTAAAATCTGTTCCTCTGTAACTATTCCAGATTCACGCTCAACAGCACCAGCTCTGTTTTGTCACTTTCCTCCTTCCAAAACACGATAGCTATTGCCAGTCTTCCACTGAACACTTGCACTCACGTACACACCAAAGCCCAAAGCTTTACCACAAACATTTCAATGGAGACACTGTTCTAGGCTTATCCCATGGGTAGTATATTTCTGTTGACCTTTAGCATATCTCACAAGCTGTCCTGGGTTTTGCAAAACTATGAGGGGAATGTGCTATGCACAGAGCAATTTGAAACAATACAGTTGTCTCCTTTTTAAAGACAGGAAGTGAAAATGCAATATTAACTCTCCTGCAATTACCAGTGAAGGTAGGGATCGTATGACAGCACTGGCTGGAATTTAACCACAGTTAATGAAAACATCTCCATGCACTAGAAAAAATGCCACTAGATCTCCTATGGCACCAGACTAGCTGGAGCAAGACCCCCTTGGAACAGTCGATGTTTAAACACAAATTGAGATAAAGTAGAATTAAGTGGGAGAGGGGATCAGGACCCCTTTGGAAAGGAGTTTGGTTGAAAGCCCAGCAAATCATATCTACAGCCCAGCACCACAGCCCTCTCCATTCTGCTGGGATATGTGTGCTTTGTATTTATGCCAGGCCAGGGTCCCCCACAGTAACCACTGTAGCCATCTGCTCTGCATGCACTCTTCCTTGACAAGTCAATAAGAACATAAAGTTCTGACATTTAAGTAAAAGGTCAGAACAATGGTTATTCATTTTATGTAATCAACACTTATTTAACTGAGAGATTACTGTTGCAATTAATAGTATTCAATAAATGTGCACTGCCCACTGAAATGGGCAGCACACTTAGCTGTAATGCTCAATTAAAAACAAACAAACAAACAAAAAAACCAACTAGTTATCAACTTCTCCATGGCATTGCAGCGTATTTTATCCATGGCACTGCCATCTTCTACTGTGCCAGCCATCAGCCAGAAAAATTCCTCTGTTGTTTCTCTTTTGCTTGAGACAGGCTCTTAGCTGGTGTAAGTTGGTGTAATGTATAGAGGCTTGTGGTGCTATAGAGCTACAGCTACAGGAAAACTGATGAGAAGAAAGGGCTGTAATTCCTACTGAGGAGGAAGAATTCAGATGTTTAATATATTGCAGCAGTGTTCTCTCTGTGGGAGCTACACTTCATTGCCTGTCAGCTCTTGCTATGTCAGGTACAGCACTGGGTCACACCTTGGCTTTAGCTACATTTTGAAGGAGGGCTAAAAGCTTCTGAAACTCAGAGAGGATGTGTTGATGCTTATATAAAAATCAGATCTAACTGTGCATCTTAAAAATAAATCTGCAAAAGTCCATATTTTTTCAGTCTACTAACCTGTCCAATTTTGAAGGGAGGCAAGAAATAACTTGAATATACCTTCTAAGAGGCCATTTGCCGTTTGGCATTTTCTCTTTGAAACATAAATTCAATAAGGAAAATGCAATACAAAGCCTTTGGGAGGGGGAAAAAAAATCACACAACACTCAACAAATGCATTGCATCATTTGTTAAGATGCAGGAAAGTTCTGGATGCTCAAAAGCTGCAGTCTGCATGAGTCCAAGTTAGTACAATATATTGAGCACAAATTCTGTGTCTGAATTCCATCACTTAACACCCCAGTGTTCTCCCTCTAACATGTGATTTATATCTGCGTACAATGTTCTGAAATTTGGCATAGTGCTTCCTTTCCTCCTGTGCAAGTTTTACTCTCTTTCTTGAAAAATATAATCTACTGGGTTTTAATAATCAGCTCTAAAATAGACTTTGGCCCGTGTTTTTAGGCACTTCAATGTCAGATTTTAATCCCCTTGGAAGCAAGACATCTGTTCATGTATAAGCAGCCACACCTGGCATCTTCAAGCTGCCTCATGCCCAGACCTCAGTGGGGTTCCCAGATCATCTTCTTCCAGGCCTCTCTCATGTTCCAGGCCTGATTTTTTCTCTCCCTTTTTTTTACTTCTCTTTTTTAAAATATACTCAGATCATACCTACCAGGTACCTTACATAGAATACAGCTTGGAATAAGGCCAGCTGTGCCTTCCCATTTAGCCCAGCATGCTGCTTAGAGCACCATATTGGGATATATGAAACCCAGGTAATTCTGCCATGTTTGAGGAACAGATCATTATCCTGTTGGCGGACTGCACTATGCAAGGTTTGGTGTAATTTCAGGATGAATTGTCCTGAGCCTCACTGGTTGGATTTCTTTTCCTTTGAGTGACTCAGAGCATCATGGATTTTGCTCTACCTTCCTCCTTCCAGTCTCAGCAAAGTCACCCCACATTGCTGGGGTGATGAATATTGTTCTCGGCTTTCACTGTGAAGAGCTGATAAAGCTTAATTACGTATTTCCTTAAGTGCCACCTCTGTCCTTAGCTTTTGGCAGTCCGCCTAGCCTGACTGGCTTCTGCAGGTCTCCATAAGAGGGAGTCCAGCCTTCTTGTGCATTGTTGAGGAGTACTTCACAGCTTAGGGCTTCAGGGATGCTCGCCATGTGGTCAGGTGCCTTAAAATTAGGAAGAGTTGAAAGTGGCAACTCTTAAAAATCCCTCATCGAGTGTGGCTTCTGGAATTTCTTTGCCTTTGAAAACTGTTTATCAGCACAGTATTGTCTCTTTCTTTTTGAGTGCCCCACAGGAAGCACCATCTTATCTCCAAAACTCCACAGTATATCTGACTGTTTGTACAGCATGCTACATGAAGAATCTGAATTTGCTTCCTCCAGCGATGAGCTTATACACTGAAGTACGATGAACATGGAGTGTGTTTGCTTGAATAGCTGCTAAAGATATTAATAGTCTCAAAAAACATCCTGGAAATTCTTTTCAGTCCATTCTTAGTACTCGTTGACCTCAAACTGGCGAGCACATGAAAAAATGTTGGGAGGGGAAGCACGGATTAATACAAGAAAATAGAAACCACATGATGGAGGAAAGAAAGATCAACAAGGCAGTATTACTGAAACAGAGGGTTCCTTCTCACTTCTCATCCCACCTCCTGTCCTCCTCAGCATTTTTGATGAGGAATCTCTCTTTTCTAATTGTTGTTCTTCTTTCTCATTCCTGTAAAAGGTCAAATCTATAGCTTGTCTCTCTCCAAATAATGCAGCAGAAATGTCATTTTTACTACTATTAATTATTGTTGCTGTTACTAAAAGGAAGGCCTGCATAGGGGTGTGTGTTGGGCACCATGAATAGCTCTTGGAGTACAACAGGAGCTGTAACTGGGTTTGTTCAGCTATTAGCAACTTCCTACATGTTTCTTTGTAGCCTTTAAAGCCCCCTCTTTTCTCAAATATGCAGTACCAAAGCATTCACGAGCTGCAGAGCAGCTTGGCTACACCACATCTGAGAGTCTTCATTCTCTCTGGATCTCTTTGTAGTGAGCAGCTGGTGATACCTTCCTTGACAGCTGTTTCTCTGCCCATGGTCCCCAGACTCTTGGGGATCTGCAGATCACTGCCAAAAAAAATCAAGAAAAGTTACTGTTGAAAGCCAATCTACATGTTATATGACTGTATACTTGTATAGATTCTCTTCTTATTAATGTTCTCTTGAAAAGAACATTGAAATATTTTTGGAGGCCCATACATTGGAAACCACTGCGTGGAATATTTTGTATGTAGAGATGCTGTCACTTGCTGAATGCTCTCAGCTCCTACTGTCATTTGAAGCTGCTGACTGAGGAAATATTTAGATACCTGTTCAAGGCAGAAGTATCTGATCATTTGTGCTGTTCTGACATCTCTCATCCCCTCCATTTTGCTGTGTCAGACAGTTTGAGGGGAGACTTGGGGTCACCTTGACATCTTGAAGAACTGGGCCTAAAGGGAGGCACATTGCATCTAATCCCATCAATAGACTCTGCAGCATTGTTTTGCTTTATGAATGCTGCACATTTGTACTATAATTGAACAGTAATAATGATAGCTTAACTAATAAAGAGGGGATTCCAAAACACATTTTTTTTTTCACAACTCAGCCTTTAATTCTTGTATGGCTTGCTGTCAAATATTTGAAAGCCAAAGATTATTATTTGTCTGCTATTATAAATTGCATGCTAGAAGTCTAATATACGTTTTGCTCCATGTGTACCACAGAACTAATAGTGCTACAGAAAAATTGCTTTTGAAAGTCCTCATGCACTGTACAACTGTGGGGAATTTGTTGTCCATGACCATAAAGCAGGTAGAAATAACTGAGCATTCATTTAGATGCAGTCTTCTGGCTGTGCAATAGAGAGGCAAGTATAGCCCTTATCTTATGGAAGAATGGGCAGCTGAGCTACTGCCACCACATTACATGACATATACATGCAACGCTTGCCAAGAAGTGATAAAACTCCTCAGCCCTCCGTGCAACCCTCATTTCTTTTCAGTACTGCTGTCTTTTATTAGTGAATAGATCCAACTAGCATTAGTAATTCCCTCCTAGTACTCTGTTGGTGCATCTTTAAACAAACAATGGAGCTCTTACTGACCTCAGCTTATCGCAATTTCCTTCTTGCTGTTAGATTTACGAGTTGGCTGATGCAAAAGGACAGTAATGGCAGTTTTGATACTGCACTTTGTTCCTCCCATATTTCAATAGTTGCACACTTGATAGTATGTTGCTTAAAAGATGTATGACTCTTACAGTTTGAGAAACACCTTTTATTATGTATTATCTTCATTATACCCCTTCAGGGAAACACAACAAACACACCCTGCCACCTCTTCCATCTCATCTTCAGCATTTGGTAGTAATGCATGTGTCATTACTGTGATTGCTTTTGTTACCAATGTGTAGCAGTACATAGTCAGTGTACTTTTATATGTTCTTGACCTACAAGGAAGCTTTATCATAACTATACTGTTTGTTTTCTCATGTGGCCCAAAGAGGAACCTCCTAGGGTGTTCACTGATCAGTACTGACAGACTGGTCTTTCTGGAAAAATATTGCTTTGAGCTCACTTACTTAAAAACAAGACAATGAAATAGAATAGCCAATGGAAAAGGTACCCATTTAGGTTAAATTTCATGATTCTTTTTTCCATAATCCAATTTACTTCTTACACTGTCTTAAACAAGTGATAATAAGACAACTTCTTGTCTTCTGCTGACTTACGTTTTAGCAGAAAGCCTTAGGGATGGTCTTTATAATAAATTCTTGCTCATTCATATATTTTTTAATATATCAAACAAACTAACTAAAAAACAACTGGTCCAGACCAGAGGTGATCCCAAGAGCAAAAGAAAATTGATTGAGAAAGATGTTCTAAAGGGCCCATACTCAGACATTTGACATAGTCGTGGACTAAGTTTGTGTTAAAAAAGAGACCTCAAATTTCATCTAGTTCCTACTCCACTGCTGCGGGCAGTGACAGCTTACACTAGACTTGGCTGCTGGAAGCTCCATCCAACCTAGGTTTGAACACTTCCAGGGATGGGGCATCCACAATACCTCTGGGCATTCTTCTTTACGCCACAAAAAGTTTGAAGGATGCAATTTCAAAAAAACCAAAAACCTCTGCATGTCTAAGCAATTAAAATTGCTTCTATTTATATAGATCTCTTGCTTCTTCATCTCTAAATCTGTTACCTTCATTCCTTTGCTTTTCTTGCTACGCATGTAAAACTTTCACGAAGCTGGCAACTTATTTTTATTGAATCTTGGGTCCTGAAATAAGATTTGGACAATGTTTACAGCAGGGAAATCCAAAAGGACTTTGCTGGCTTCACTGGGCCAATTGAGATTAAAAATCTTCAAGTACATTGTATGCAAATGCAGAGCCACGTGCTAATGTGTAGAGAAAGGACTGTCTTAGCATCCCATCTTCTAGGACTTCTGAAGATAGAAAATATTTTAAACATTTAGACCCCCTTCAATTAGTTTCAGTTACAAAAGTGAATCACGTATACATTGTAAATAAATGATAAAGCCAAGATTCAACAGAACTCTCTAAAGATGGCACTTCATATGTGTAAGCAGTACTACTGGATTTGGGGGATTTATTCCGTAAGTTTAATCTTGCTGTTCTTTGGGCAAGGAGATTCTACCTGCATCAGGGAGTTCAGCGCACGGCAGCTGTGCTAGATTTGTTTCTGTGTTGTTATGTGAACTGTGCAGACAACAAGTATGTACTTATCCAAATGCACATCTGCTCTGGAAAATATTTGAATTAACTGTATTGATTTCAAGAGACAATGTCAGGCAGCACATGAGTTTTCATAACAATAATATTCTGCTAACTCATGGTGAGGCTGTAAGATTCAGTTTTCCTTTCAAGTCGACTCTACAATCTCAACCTCCAGTTTCATTTGGTTTCTTCCTTTTCTCACTTGCTCTTATCAGTAAAGAGCATGGAGGCTAAATTTTGCTTGCATTGCATATTGCCATTGAGAACAATGAAACCCAAATGAGATGAACTGTTCAATCAGGGAGTTCTCCGAAAGTACATGTGTATCTGAGCAATGTGAGGGTTGTCTAAACACAAATAACATAAATATTTGATATATCTGACCTAATTCAATTGCAATAGCAATCTCTTAGATGACCTCGACCTTCAAGCAGAGGGGCCCAAACGTCTGTGTGGCTCTATGTAACCTTGTATGATGATTGGAGTACCAAAAATCATGGACAAGTTTATGCCTGCAAATTGTATTTGGAGTTGCATGTTCTGGTTTCTCTTTCTTATTTCAAATAATCTTCACGTGCAGAGTTTAAACTTCCGGTTCCTGTGAACCCCAGGCACCGAATTGGGGAAGGGGTCTGTAGGAGGCAATGCAACAGGGGTCCTTGCGCTGGTAACAATGAGGGAACAATGAACTCGGAGAACAAGAGAACAGCAGTGACGTTTCGGACCAGCCTGGGAAAGGCAGCTTCTTTCATAAGCACTGCAGGACCTGGAGGAGGAGATGCGCCTCCATCCGAACTAACACTTGTCTGTACGCTAACGAGCTAGTGGTAATTATGGTGCTGTGAGAGAAGACCTTTCAATTGGAGAGGACAGCCAGTATGTTCCTGAAAGAAGGAGGTCAGTGAGGCTCTGACCTGAAATATCTCGCTGTCCCTTGTGTGGTGCACCAAGAGCCGCAGGTCGTGTCCAGGGCACACTGAAATCCCCTGTGCTGTTCATACGCTGCTTCAGTTACTCTGATTGCATGTTTGTAGAGTATTTAGAGCTGATTTCGTGCAATGACTGCTCACAATCTGTGCATGATGCTAACTCACTTTTTTTTTTTTTCTTTCTGGAATCTTCTAATTGTGCATTCAAACTACTCTTTTCCCTGTAATATCCATATGAAGGCTTGTGGGAGGAATTGGCATTCACTCTGAAAAACACTGATGTTCAATTTAAACAGGTGTGAGGCAAACCCATCTAAAGAAATTATAAAGCTTAAAGGTATCTTCACTCCCCATTTGTGATTTATGTCATTCTGTGTGATGAAAAGACATTGTTGAGTCTTAACTGCCTTCAGGAATATTCTCCATTTGAAAATCCTTCAGAGATGACTGAGTATTATTTAAGCAGAAGTTAAAGAGCAATAAATAGCACCTTTTAGAAACTGCTGGAAAGACTGATACGAAAAAGTCTTGGTTTTTTTCAGACTGTAAACAAGAAGCGATAAATTAGCTGGAGTGATCTCAGCAATATGAAACAGATTACACTCTGCCAATCAGAGTAAGACTTGCTCTTGCCTGTGACTGGTCTTTGAAAGAACAGTTTTAGAAAAGACATAGTGCCCATGGAGAAGGCTATGTATTGCCTCTTACAATACACACTGAGAGTTAATAGAGGCAGGAAATATGTAAGGTAAAAGTTCTGTGGTGGAGTAAATGGTCACAGAAAAGCTCTTATATTAATCAACACCTTTAAAAACTATTCATTTCTGACTGAATCAATAGTTATATACCAAATAAAAAGCTTGAATTGAAGAAATATACAATGCTGGACAAGTTGTTAGCAGCAAATGTAATGGCCAAATTATTTAAACCATTCTAGCCAAGGAGACAGAATAATGAGACCTTTATTCTCATTAATGAAGGATGCAGAAGAAATGATCAAGTAATTGGTAGTTAGTAAACAAAGTTCTCTAAAAAGGAACTGCCAATAAAATAACACGCTTCTATTTTTGCTCATAGGAAGCATTGACAAATGATGAATTGGGTGACTCAAACCCATGAGATCTTACAAAGATAATAAGAACTTTAATTGCTTTCTGTTATTTGAGGCCTTTTGTATAGCTCACGTTTTTGTAGCCAAAGGTCTTGAAGGTTACTCTAGAGAAGAAAGGAAAGAAGAAAAGAATAAAAAAGAGAATAAGCAGAGTTCTTCCTGTGAACCCTGGAACTGAGTCCTCAGGAAAGTCGTCAAAAAATAGGAAGCTTTTGTTTTAAAACTACAAACGCTAGCAGCATGTATGGTACTTGAGCCAGCTGAAGGAGCAGTGCTGATGGCAGGCCAGCCCACATGAATGACATATCATATGTTTGAATAGATAGGCAGCACAGTAACTATCCTAAATACTGCCTGTGCTGTGGAAGGCAAAAACCTGTAGTCTTGCCTCCTTTAACCATAGACATGCATGTATATAATTGTGTGCAACATATATAGCATATATATTGCATATATAGATGTATACAGTGGGTTGCTCTGAAAGTAATGCCTCCTGTTTATTTCTGTAGAAACTACAACAGATCTAAGGAGCACAATAACAGTTTTAAATGAGCAAATTCTCATCTGCAAAGCACTGATAATAAAATAGTCTGGGGAAAACCATCCTCACAGTCTGTCAGCACTGAGGACAAGAATTTCAGCAGACGGAGAAGAAGAAACTGAGTGTTGTAGACTGCAGGAGTGGAATGAAATCACCATCTTTTGGTAGGAGTGTTAGGATCTGAAAGACCTATTTTAAGTTTGTAGTGACAACTATGTTGACAACCTTCATCTTCATAAATTTTGAATGTTCTCCAGGTTTTTGAGTGAAATTTTTTCAGGATATAAAATTTTGGTTATAAAGAAAAAAAATGTTTAAGTCCACTGCACTGGCTCACCTGTAAGATAGGCACTGGTATGTGCCTGCTTCTTTGGCTGCTCACAATAGCCCAGCTCTTCCCCGCAGTGATGATGTCACATTTGCCCCCAAGACCTCCAGCATCACTGGAGAAGCCCATCTCCCAGGACACCCACACCATCACAGCATATTTCTGTACATGAATCCGTCTCCACAGCACTTCAGCGCTTGTCAGATTAGGGCAGGAGGGCAGAGGAGACACTTGGAGGAATCTGTTATAGAGAGAAGGAGATACACAGGCTGATGTCGGTAGCAGACTGCATCCCGCTTGTTTGTTGCTTCTGCACCCAGCATTTCCCTGCGGGATCAGAATTACTGTGACTGTGGTGACAGCTGTGACATGTAGGAAGATCAGCAGGGCCCTCAGGCAAGTTTAGCCTCTAAAGCAGACAAAAATCAGAAAGGATATGCGCTGCAAGGAGTAAAAAAATATTCAGCTTATGACGAATACTAGAACAAAAGTCTGTCTTAACATTTTTGGCTGTGTTGATTTTAATGCTTGATAGCTCCTGTTTTCCAGATGAGTTGAGCTACTTGTATAACTTTCTGTGCTCTGCACAGAAGAGGTACTTACAGCAAAGCAATTTAAAGTTTTCAAAGTTATTTGATATCTCTCGACACTTTACTTAATAACTGCTTCAAATGACCCAAGGGTGAAGTCACTATCAGCACTACTACAACAGCTATAATGGCACACTACTGTCACCTTAATGGCTTTATGTACTGCTAAGTTTAATGAAAAACGTGCCACTTCAGTGAGGCCAAAGATACCAGAAAATCGGGTTTGGGAAATAACAGAGCTGCTGTGGAAATGTCATCTCCTTGGTGGCTGAAGAAATTCATTTAATAAAGTTATAAAAATCCTCATAAATGTTCGACAGTTTTATGTAAATGCAATAAACCAAAGGCATAGGGAGAAGAAGTGAAACTCATTTTGCATTCATGATGCACATCAAAATTATAATGCAGATGAGGACAAAATGACCTATAAATGTTAAGCATGTGGTTTAATATATGAAATGGCAGCAGTAGCCCTGCTGGGTGGAAAAGCACGGTGTTGTGACACGAAAGGCAGCACGGCGTGCACAGCACTGGGTCAGGTGCTGCAAGGGCAATATACAGTTCTCCTTCCTCCTAAGTAGGTGTTGTCTATGTGGGTCTAATCAGCAAAAAATGAGGTGTATGTGTGACTGTAATTCTTGGAAGCTTAACATCAGTAAGAGCATGCTTACTTCTACCGAATGCTCTTATTGCCTAAAGGTGTGAAGCTGACCCTGTGCTGAAAGCCAGCCAGATCTTGATCTGTGATTCTGTGACCTTCTAGGACTGAAGATGCCTTCAGGGTGAAAGCTGCAGACTTCTTATCTTTGGCCTAATTAGAGTTCAAATGAGTGTGCAGATGGCATGTCCTCGCCCCATAAAAACAACAGCTGGACAGAGGGATGGGTGATGCCCTTCAGCCATGCTGCCTACAAACCTGTGCACACTGAGTTCACCGTAGCACGCCCAGGTCCCCAGCGTCAGCACTGAGTGTGGCTGCTGCTGTTCAGAATGTAAGTCTACAGCAGTCTGACTTCTGTCTGTAGTACAAGTCTAGGTACAGAGAATTTCCTAATGGAGAACCTCTACCATGGATTTTAATGTCAGAACTGGTCCTTGGGGACACTGAAGCAGGATGTGGAGGCTTGGAGTGGCTGACAGTATGACAGCCCCTGCTTTCTGCTTTGCTGCTGGCGTATGGACAGCTGGACGTACTCCTGAACTGCCTGTGAGCGACTTTGCAGCACTGCTCTTCAGGCCATGCTAGGCAGCAGTTACAGGGTGAGTGTCTCCAAAAACCCCAGCAGCCCTGTAACTGGGGCTGCCCACATGTCGCAGGCCTGCAACCAGTCTCCATTTATTAAAGCTCACTCTTCAGCACAGGAGGTGTTTGGGCTTTGCTATTCGCATAGTTTGCTTTCTCTCCCACTAGAGATCTTTGTCATTCCCATTATCATACATCATTTCTGAGCAATAATTCCTGAGTGTAAAACAGAGTAAAAATAGACCATAGCAGAACAGGTTAAAGGACGTCAAAGGAAGGGAACAGGAACAGATTTGATGCTGTCACATCAACAAGCCTGCCAGACTTCCAGGTAAAGAGCTGGAGAGTGCGTTAGAATGACTCATTGTCATGGTTTTGACACTGGGGAGGTTTGCAGCTGGTTAGGTAAGTACAATGAGCAAAGAGGAAAATGTTGAATGAAGAAGAAATCTATGCCAAAGGCATACAGGCTTTGATAGCTCATTCCCATGCTGAAACTTAGACAAAGGGCTGCTAGGGAATTCTGTTCCTTAATGTCTAGAGCCTGTTTCAGATCATGTTCAATTAGATGTGCAGATTGCTACAAACTCCAATATGCTTGTATTCTGCACAAGCACACCGGGGGAAAAAAAGAACAACAAAAAACTTGTCTTTAAAATATGATGGTAAAACAGATCATTGATGCTGTTCTTGAGCACATAGCAATTCTATATGAAATTAATTTATTCTTCAAAAGAGTGGTTAGGCACTGGAATGCGTTGTCCAGGGAAGTGGTTGAGTCACTGTCCCTGGAGGTGTTCAAGAAACGTTTAGATGTCATACTAAGAGACATGGTTTTATGGGGAAATACTGGTAGTAGGTGGGCAGTTGAATGAGATGAGGTCATTTCCAACCCTGGTGATTCTATGATATGTTCCTTTAAGGCATGTAGTAAATAACATTCTAAATTCCAGTATCTCTCTTGCTAATGAGATTTCTAACCCTACTGACCATTGAACACAGGCTGATTTGACATGTTCGAGATTTCAGCAGAATTTACCTGTGGCCTGATGTCCAGGGTACCCTTTTGGGAAGTAAGAGATGTGAGATTGCACACCCAAAGTTAGGATGACCGTAGTCTTCAAGTTTCTCTGGTCGTGACATCACTGTATACACAGCTGTGCTCCCTTGTGGAAACACTTTTCCTATCAGGAGGCTGAGCCATGAGTTGGACCTCAGGTACCCTCATGTGTCCAGGACATGCTGGACATTCAGACAGTGCACCGTGTTCACTAACTATGGCCTCAGGGAGATCTTTGCCAGGGCGTTTTATATGTGAAAGCATCTTTGAGTGAGTAGAAAGCCCAAGGATGGGTCAGGATGCTCCTTCATCACACCTTAATTTTCTTCTGATTGTCTTTTTTTCTTATTTAGCGTTGTACTGTTTAGTGTAGAGCAAGCAATTTCCTGTGTACTGCATAAGCGGTAGGGATATGTGATTGGGTACATGTGTCCGGACCAAATCCTCTGTCACTGTTTTCATAGAGCCCTGTGTACTATTGGAAGGCCACATGGCCCATGTCAAGGAAACAGGGTCCAGCTAATGCAGAGAAGTAGCATTGTGTTGTGTTCAGCAACGGGCTGAAACAAATGGGATATCTCACACTGATGTGGGTGTGCACAGCTCAATGCATATCCCAAACCCAGCCAGTTAGGTGGGTATTTGGAGCTCTGTCAGAGGCTTCAGTCCCACCCACCACGTAGACATACCCACTTCCATTTCCTTGGATCACTCTTCTCTGACTCTGCGTTCAACTCTTAGTGTTGCAAAGGCAGAGTTGAAAGGCACTGCATGCTTTCTATTATAGTTCATATGTGTCTCACTTAAGACTGAAAATACGAAGTATGTTGGAAAGCTTCCAGTCTATGCAAAAATATGTCACAAGGTATTAGTAATATATGAGTGGCTTTCCTTTAAAGGAGTTCTACTGGTAGAGAAATAAACAGTTTTTTTTTTCTTCAATTCTTGGATTTTAATCACCTATCAATTAACCAGGAAACAGAATGTCAGCGTACCAGATGGTCTGATCATGAAATTATCATGGTGTTTTGTTTTTTGTTTTGTTTTCAATTGTATTTCCTTATAGTTTGATTCATCTTCATCTCTGACCTAAAGTGGAAAATGCAAGAGTAATTGCTTGAAGTGAATATGGGTTTCTAGGTCAAACAGACCTTAGGGGCTGAAACTGCACATATGTATCTTATTTGTCCCAGCTGTTGAAGTCTGTTCTGTAACAATTATTTGTGTTCTGCTAGTGGCCATTAAGCAGGAAGATACTGAAGTGTAAGAAGTCCTGCAGAATTCATAGTCTACTTGTGGCTGACATGCAATAAGCTAATGACATGAGGAAGAAAGGTGGGAGGAACAGCAGGGATAACAAAAACAGGATTGCGTGGTTATACAGATGATGTATGTGGGTAGACTGTGGTTCTGAATCACATGTGGAAGGGACACCACAGAAATCCAAAGAGCTGACACAGCACTGCTCAGGAAGGCTCCTGTGAGAGCAGGGTCAGACACCCAGAGCAGGGACCTGGGGACACATCTCAAGAGAGCTGTAGGAAGCTGGCCATAGCTTCCCTGCTCTATATTGATGCCGTGAGAGACCTGGAAAGAAGGGAAGGCTTCCAAATCAAATAGTAGCTTTCCATGAAGTCTTTTTTGGGGCCACTACTGACATGAGAGGGAAAGGAGGCAGAGTAGTAAATGACCTGACATTTTTGGCTTGAGACTTGTGTTCCTGTTGCTGTGTTTATGGGCTGATGGTGTAACTTCAGTGTTGCCTTTGATGTGTACCAAGCTATTACCAATGATGTATGCAGTAACTCATTCAGTGGGGACTAGATACTAGGATAGGAACAGTTTTATCTGCCTGTGCTATAGTGTATGAAATGACTGCTGCCAATTCATACTTCTAATGTTTTCCTTGAAGAGTTTTGTCAACATTTGCCTACGTAATGCTTGCATAAGGGTGGACTTATTTTGATGTATACAGGTTTTTGAAACCCTTATCAGGAAGTCTTATATCCTTACATAATCCTTCACTTCCACGGCAATCTTCATTACTGAAACTCTTTCACATAGGAGTTACAGCCAGTCATGGCCCATTAAGAGTAGAAGAAAGACAGAGCACCAGTCCCAAAGAGTTTTGTCAGACCAGGTTTTTTATGAAATGGTGTACAGAGATGTGTTATGAAACAAGGAGGAAGCAGAGGCGGGTCTTTGTAAAAACAGTACGTCTTTGACTTTTTTTTTATCCCCAGAAAGCTTACATCATATTTCCTTGTAAAGTAATGTAGCATTTTAAGAAGTTTGGCAGAAATGCCCAAACTGGGGACACAATCAGATGGGGTTGGTACTGATATCCATGAGTTTTCTCTCTCATTGGCAGCACACCTTTTAGTTTCTTTCTCTTTATTTGTCTGGGGGAAAACAGCGATTGTTTATTAGCACCTTCTGCATAATAAACCTTAAAACCATTTTTTCTCTCTCAAGGAAGGAAATGGTGTGTGCAGATGAGCACAACACAACTGTTCATGTTTAGCCTTCTCTAGAATTTACTGCACTTCTGGCTGAGAGTGGGGAGAAGCTGCTGCTCTTTGTCTTGCAAGTGAAGTGAGCACCTTGCATGCTTAGCAGACACTTTACATTTCTCATTTGCTTTCATTATTAAAAACAAATAGCAGCGAAACACCAGGGGCCAGACTGCCTCCTTACATTTCAGAATTCAAATATACAAATGTGGTTTCTTCTCACTTCGAAGGAAGCAAAAAGAAGTTATGAGGAATTCACTTATTTTGCAGCTTTTCCAAATACCTTAGATGGGAATTCAGATGTTATTTTTACACTCTTTAAAGACCTAAAGTAAACCCATCAGAATACCCTGTATAGGAGATTTAAAAGTTAGCAAAAGCAGTGTCGTGCCTGATGGTCAGCGCTGTGCCACCAGTACAGGCTGACCTACAGCTCCAGCTGTGGGCTGAGCCCCAGCCCATTACCAGGAGGTGCTTTCAATGCCCATGTTTAATTTCCATGCCTGAACTAACCCATCCACACACCAGGCTAATTCCTGCTGTGCCTGACATTTCTGTTCTGAATGGGCTCCAGCGTTCATGTGCCAGTTGGGAAGATACACAAATACACTTCAGCCCTGCAGGTCTGCTTCCTCTGAACTTGTGTTAGAAGGGGGGAAAGCCAAAAGGGAACTCAGAGGCAGCCCCACTGTGCTGAAACACTGCTGGGGCCACTGAGAGTCACAGTGCTGGGGCTGAACACAGTTGGTTCGAATGAGTCTTATAACTGAATTACACCAGAAACTAAAATGGCTCATTATCAACAAATTACACTAGAAGTGCTGATCACTGCTCGTCTTTCTACATGAATTCATCTATGCAAGGGCTGCTCTCTGAGAGGCTTTGACTACAGTGTGAAATGACACCATTTTTAGCAGAGTTCAACAATTTGAAGAAACCGATGTTAATTGGTCACAGTGCATCTGGGCTGCTTCCAGCACCTGTAAGGAGTAGCCAGAAGCGAGGAGCGAAATGCCTGGAGTGCGGCATAGGCACAGTCCCGGTGCTGCCTGCACCAGGAGCAGGCATTTCATGGACTCGCACAATCACTCACGTTCTCAGGTTGGAAGGGATCTCAAAGTTTATCTAGTTCCAAAACCCTGTTGTGGCCAGGGTTGTCAGATGCTAAGTCAGGAGCAGGTTTTCCACTCTCTCAGTGAAAAATTTCCCCTAGACATCTAAACTAATTATCCCTCCCTTTAGTTTAAAACCACCCCCCCTTGTCCTATCACTATCTGCCCATGTAAAAAGTTGTTTTTGGAGCTGATATGGAAGGGTTAGGGTCCTAGAGATGAGATTGCTTCAGGGCATTATTAATTATAAAAACTGAAATCTCTGGCATAGCAGGAGGTCAGAATAAAGTGCACTCTCTTGAGGGAAGGACACGATAATGCAGAACTTCTGAGTATCTCTCATCAGCCTCAGAAGGATTTAATTTTAAGATTGCCTGCAGTTAAACAACCAGCTTAAGAGGAGCTGCATGGAGAGGGAAATATAGGCTGCTTTATTACTTAAACATCCAGACTGTTGCACATATTGTGAGGCTAATTGCAAATGCTGCTTCATTTTCTGGGTCCATTTTTGTATCATTAATGCGCAGGACTAGAGGGTGAGCAATTATTTCCCATCCCTTGTTCCATATCTGCAGGCTGTGTTTCTGAACAAGCCTCTCCACCCCTCCAGCAGTTTATGCATTTAGCTGGTGACTGTCAAGAGAACAGTTGGTGCGAGGCAAGCGGAAGGGAAGGGAAGGGAAGGGAAGGGAAGGGAAGGGAAGGGAAGGGAAGGGAAGGGAAGGGAAGGGAAGGGAAGGGAAGGGAAGGGAAGGGAAGGGAAGGGAAGAGAAGGGAAGGGAAGGGAAGGGAAGGGAAGGGAAGGGAAGGGAAGGGAAGGGAAGGGAAGGGAAGGGAAGGGAAGGGAAGGGAGAATATAAAAAATATGTGGATAACACCAGAAGTGGAAAATATCAGATGAAGTAAACAGACAATGAAACGGTTCATGAGGGAAAGAAGAAAAGAGAGAGCGAAGGGAACAGTGCGTATTGATAGCTGAGCTCTCAGAAAAATGCAAATGATGGTGTTTAAGAAATCTTCCTGTGTAGCTTGGAATTAGGATGCTTCTGGCTTTGCTGCAGGATTGAGAGTGAAAGCCAATCCTCTTTGATCTGCTCCAGTGGTGCAGAATGACTCTAAGGGAATGTATCAATTAAGAAAATATTGAAATTGCTAGTACAGCGTTTTACATATCTTAGGTCAGCCCAAAAGCAGGGTGCATTGGAATATAAATGAACCGTGATACTGGCTCTATAATAATCCACTGAGCTTTTTATGGTAAAGAGTAGGAAAAGGCAAGATTTTGACTGTTTTGTGGGTCTTAATGATGACCACTGTGTTAAAAAAGTGCCGTGCTTTGATTGCCAGGGCTCACACAGTAGCAGTAGCAGCACTTCACGAGTTTGGTAACCTCTTTCCTCATGAAAATGTATGTCAGACTCTAACCAGTTAATTTCTTTAGGGCACAAGCTAAAGACCAGAAACCACAGTGTGAAATGTCAGCTATCAGACAAGGTTGCTCACAGCAGGAAAGCTGCAATGTTTGCAGGCTGTCTTGCGTTATGATGACACAGACATTAAAGACAGCAGGGAGATGGGAGATGTAGAAAGGATTTTACTGGCCCAAACATTACTAGCACCTTCAGACATGTAAGCTTCCACAAAGCCTCATCAAGCAGCAGTTCCTAGTTCTTGCACAAGGCGCTGTAGCACCCTTGCACCCTTCTGTTCCATCTTACAGCTGGGAGAAACAGAGGGTGGGCCAAGCACTGAGAAATGCAGATGCCTAATGGTGGGCTCCTGTCCTCATACTTCTGTGCCGACAGAAGTGCTTCCCACTCTGTGCTGTTATTTACTTAAACAGGATCACTTCAAAAGGACTTTTAACAAGGTTTTAAAACAGAAAGTTCACCTTCTTTTCCCAAGTCCACGTAAGTCACGAATGATGATCGTTCATCAGATCCATCAGATCCATAGTTACCCTATCACCTGCCTTCACCAAGCAAGAAATCATTTCATCTTCCTGCATCATCATCCTTTCATGAATAGGATCCCCACCTCTGGCATCTCTATGGGATATGTGGAGCATGTATAATACAGAACACTACATTTGTTGGGAGCAGAGAGGAAAGTAATGTTGAGAGTACTGTTCTAGCACTGCAGCCCATGATAGATATGCTGCTGTCTCCAGCCACATGCAAGCTTGCTTGCATTTTTACTGGCCTCAGAGAGAAAGATTTCATCAAATAGTTTGACTAATGTTTCCTTTGTCTCTAGTGCAGATATGAAAAGGAGGTGGGGAGCCATTTGTTCTTTTTTAAATTTATTTTTTATTTTTTTACCACAACCAAGTAAGGACCGTAGCTATAAATTCTATCTTGTGTTTTTCATCTGATTCAAAAATGAATATAAAAAAACATCATGCACAGTAATATGCAGTAGTGTATTCTGATTTATTTTGCTGTTGAAATGAAATAGAGAAATGACACTCTCGGGGCAACGTGTTATCAGCGTTCAAGATTCCCAAGAGTAACTTATGTAAATCTCTGTTCAGTCAAAGTCAACAGTCTTGTAGAAGAGTCAAACAAGGGTAATTCCAGATGAATCAAGACACAGTAATATATGAGTATTCTGGCTGGAGAAACAGTCTGTCTTCCTTCCTGGTTGTGAGCATTGTGCTTTGGGCTTACAGAGATAGTTTAAAGGAAGGAAGGGATGTCTGGATAACCAGAAAAGCTGGGAAACAGTCCCAAAAAACTAAAAAAAAAAAAAAAAAAAAAAAAAAAAAAGAACTTAATTTTGCTTTTAAGCTTTCATTTCTTTATTTTTAATGATATATTTTTCAATGAAATGACATTTTTTTTTTTCCAAAGATGAAAAAAAAACTTTTCTCAAAATCTGAAAACAAAAGAAGTTGAGGAGAGATTAGAGGGTCAATTATGTTGCTGTTTTACTTTTCCAAACCAAAACAATTTGATAAAAACAAAACCATTAAGTGCATGTGCATACACAAACTGTGGGTCTTGTGCAGGGAAGGGAAGAAGTTTCAATTAAAACTTCTCCCCAAGCCAACTGATGGTTTATAGATAGAAGGAGTGTTTGTATGCCTGACTGGAACTTGTGAAAGGGACTCATTAAGGTACAGGATGGAGACAGCGGAGGGAGGTTTCTCAATAGCTCATTGAGAGCAGTGACCCAACATGGGCCAGAGAAGGATGCAAACAAACAATAGAGGGTAGGATTAGGAACTTTTGGTCCATCTGTTTCCTGTAGGTGATTGCAAGAGCTGAGCAGCCTTGCTTGGAGTTAGCCACCTGTTACTCAGCATTGCAGAGGGCAGACAGTTTTCAGCATTGATTAGATAGCCAGGCATGTGGCTACCTACCACTAAGGCTGTCATGCTACCAACACCACCAGTGGTGCATCACGTTCCTGAATGAAATACTATCTGAAGAGAGGAGAAAGTAGAAGAGGGATCCCCTTCTCCTTTAGGAATTGTCACTGAAGATGCCATTTCCTTGTGCTTTGTCCAGGAGAGATGAAAACCCCAATCTGGACCCTGGTGTAGGGGAAGGAACTGCTCTGATCCTCCCCTTGTTGCAAGCAGAAAAGAAAAAAGAGGCATCATTATACACTGAGTAAGTTTTCTGGCTTGCATCTGCACATTCATCCAGAAGGACTTTCATTCCTTTATTGTATTTATAGGTCCCCAGGCATGGGAATATTGGCTTAAATGAGGCTAATGGTAACAGTTGAAGCTAAATCCCAACACCTGCTCTCATAAGCTGTAGCTGTCATCTCTGTTCAGCTGTTCTCCATCTTCCTTCACAACAGGCCTGTCTGTTGTAATCAATACAAATTCTCATTGGCTTAATTGGCCAGGTCCAGCCTCTCTAGCAAAAGCTCGGGGGTGGGGAATATTGCATCACTGACCACAGAAGCAGAGGAAAACCTTAAAGTTTGACCATAATGTTTCATGCCACTGCACAATATTTGCTCTTTTATCTTCTATCTCATTTATTTATTTATTTTTAATGCAGGTGGAGGTGCAGCCAGAATCTCTTGAAGGAGGCTCCTGTAATACTTGACTTAAGCCTCTTGTATCAATAGGAGGGAATGACCTTTCAACAATGTCTCTTGTCTAGTTGCATTCTCATGGTCAATGAATCACACCACAAGCTTTGATCGACTGAGTGTGAAAATTACACCATAAGGTCGTCTGTCTCTTTGAAAAAGCAGCTGTTCCATTTTTTCTGTCTAATTGAGTTTGTCCTGCTGAAAAGGATAGAGTTTCTTTTATATTTCAAAGTGATGAGTTCTTTGCATGATTTCAATGAATTCTGGGCAGGAGAGGGCCTGCTTCTGCTTATGGCTGCTTCATTCTCTAAGGAAATGTAGCAGGCTGTTTTCATTATCCATGAAATATATCTGACACCAGGCTGCTTAAGGGCATTCCTGCACCCCATGATGCGTGGCACTGAGAGTGCTCTGCAGTCAAGCTATTGCTGTCAAGAAGCCTGGACTGCTGCAGAAGCAGCATTTGGAGTCCCCTGGTGTAAAGAACACCTGTACAAGAGATAGTTATACTGTTTGTATTTTGCTGACTAAATGGGAAACCGGTGACTGGTTTTCGTGTTTCCTTGCAGTACCGTTCTGCAGA
Organism: Tympanuchus pallidicinctus; assembly: GCF_026119805.1. Taxonomy (NCBI): domain Eukaryota; kingdom Metazoa; phylum Chordata; class Aves; order Galliformes; family Phasianidae; genus Tympanuchus; species Tympanuchus pallidicinctus. The sequence continues at coordinate 26,351,345 of NW_026294802.1, forward strand.
GAATGGAGGGGAAATGTAAATAGAATGAAATGTAAACAGAACAAAAACCAACCAAAATAAACATCCAAAAATCCAAAAGCTGCTTGAAAGTCCTCTCCTTCCCTGTGTGTTCAGCACAGCCTTGAGGATCCAGTTTATAGCAGGGAACAACAAGAGCTGAATCATAGCAACTTCTGACCACTCTGGCTATACTGAGGCAAACCCATTGATACAAGTGAAGTCAAGGAGAGGTTAAGACTGTGACTCAAGCAGTTTTGAGATAGGGAAGCAAAACTCTTTCTTCTAGAGCAGCAAAAGCAAAACAAGGTCAAATTCAGGAATTTTTTATTTATCCTGTTAAAGGACAACAAAGCAGATTTAAGGAGAGCATTGGCTGCAGCTTCTTTAGGAAAGTGAATACTGTTTCCACTGAAGGTTACCATCCTCAGCTCCAATTACTCAGACAAAAGGTTTCAGCCAGGCAAAACATGCAGACTACAAAGTGAACAGCCCCTATTGTACAGAACAGGAGTAAAGGTTTGTGTCTATACGCAGAGTAGTGGATGCCTATCTAGAAGAAGTCCTGTTGTATTTCAGAGCAAAGAATTTCTTGGTCAATAATAGCCAACTATTCTGAGTAGCAGTATGGCTTAGTAGTGGGGGGACATGATGGAGAATGTTTAGGAGCCAGTCCTATTGTAAGAAGGGCTGACAGGTCCTTATGAAGGGTACATCTACACCATTCTGCCTCCTAAGGAGGCAGCATAGAGCCCAGTGTAGGTATAGACCTTGGGACATGAAGTGTTAGACCCTATTTTATTACTGTCCTTAGCTTAGATCACTGGTGCTCAGATACAAAGGAAGTGTAAGGTTTTTTAAAGAAAGTGCATAGGCTACTAACCCCATTCTTATGCCTGTAGCCACACCATCGTTACTGAATTATTTAGAACCTTTTCATTGAAGGACTGATTGCTGTTATTGGATATTCTTTTACTAAAATCATCTGAACTCTGTTTCAAGTTCACTGCATTGTTTGATAGCCAATAAACTCTGATGCTCATTAATAGCCAAAACCAGCCTGAGTTTTACTGAAAGGTGCATTAGCTCACATCCTGTTGTTTGGCTCTATGATTGCAAAACTAAAATGACTGAACACAATGTGGCAACATACATGCTTTTGCAGCTTTGCTGCCAACTGTTCTTGGCATAAAATGAGTTGACTCATTTTGAAAATGGGCCTCTGTTACTTAAAACTGGGGCAGAATGCAAATGCTTGTCCTGCTGACCATCACTGACATCGTTACCGGTATTTTCTGTGGAAGAGTGATGCACGCTCTCAGAAAGGATCTACAAGGGTACATTCTGTTAAGCTGATATATTACAGTCAGATGCAATCACTCACCTGATAAATCTGTAGGTGAGTTTGTGAGAGTATGTATTTAAAAAAAACGTAGTGCAGACTACGAGTGTTTTGGGAGGTCTGTCTGTGTAAACAGTGTCTGGGTTGAGCTTGTTTTTTCTGGCAAGACAAATGCTCTGTACCCATTCTGTTGGTTCCTTGGGAATGTACAATCCATTATCCTAACCTTGAAAATAACAGGTGTGAGGAGAGAGAAAGCGTGTGAGGGAGAAGAAGGGCAGTTTATATGGGAAGAGGGATTACTAATAAAAGGTGCTGTCCTGAAAAGACTTGCTTTGGTCACTGGATACATTGCCTTTCATTTCTTTGTAATCTTAGCTAAGTTATACGATGTGAGAGAACAGATTTACATTTTCCCACCCGGTTTTATGCAAAGAGGATGGCAGCTATTCAGTTTTTGACTGATTTTCTTTCATTATTTCATGTCACAAAAGCCTAAAAGTGTAAGATGATAACACAGAAGGTCTGTAATGGGACCTGCACTAAGTATTGGGTCTGAGATAGATACGGCATGCATTACCTCCCCATGCATAAACGTCATGCAAAATCTATTCAGGAGGCATACAGCATCCCTTTCTTTCATAGGAAAGCTAAGTTTCTTAATATATGTTATTACTCTATTTAATATTATCCTGAGTGAGAAGAAAGGAAGTCAGAAATGGCTATTTGTCATTATTCTGTGGCATCATTCTGCAGATGTTCAGCTAAATCATTCAAATGTTGAAAGAGATGTGGCCTTCACCATGACCAAATCTTCCTGTCACTGTCTGCATTAGTAGTCGTAGAGAGTTTTCTGCTCCTATGAGAGATATTAAAAATAGAAGAAGAAAAAGAAAGGACCAGCTAAGGATCTGGATATAATTTAGATAAAATGAAAATTTGCTTATCATGCTAGTTCCTTCCTAGATTCAAGACAGTCTTTTGCCATATTCTGGAACCAGGATGACCTTGTAAATCTTTGCTGCTCTTCAGCTTCCTCCTTTCCTCCCTTTTCCCCCTGCTCCATCATATTATATGAGGAAGTTCTAGCCAAGCAGTGTCTTGGCACAAACTGTTCTTAACATACAAGGTCTGAGACCTGGAAGTGGCAAATAGATGGGGCTCATCCCTCTGCCTGGAGTAATCATGTGCTGCAGGACCTCAGGTAAGGAGTGACAGCCTTTAAAGGCACTAGTTTCCTAGACAGATTTTGATAAGTGCTCCTCACTCAGTTGGCAACAAAGGAGAGGTTGTTGGATGAGTGCCACACAGTCTGGGGCCTTACTCTGCCATTTGTTACATGAAAATCTGTTGTTTGGGTCTTCTGAATTCAATTTTTGTGTATTGCAATGTTTTTGAAGACACATCTCTATTGTGGACCCTTCTGAACAGTGTCTGGGGGAGAATGGGACTCAGTAACTCAGGAGGATGTTTCCAGTGTCATGTCATGTGCAGAAAGTGATGAGGCAATAGACAAGGACAGGGATGGAGAATGAGAGAGAGGATCAAACACCAGAAGAGCATTGGATGATCTCTCTTGGTTATCTGTGCTTTTGTGGTGATTTACTGAAAGAAATACATCTAGTGAGGCTAAGCATATTGATGTTTAATACTTGGATGCCATACTGCTTGAGATTTGGCAGGTGTAAGTTACACTGCTTGTTCAATAAAGAGTAGGGCCTTGAGCAGGGACATTCATACCACACGGCATCTTACACACGGCTGCGCAGCGTGAGCACAGTTATAAATTCCTGGGGAATTCTAATTCAGTGCAGAACCCAGGCTGCTTTTCGCCAGGGTTGCAGAAGTATCAGTCTCGGCCACCTCGGAAAGGCGAGTTCCCCTGTGTCACCCAACATCAGCTCTCCCAACATAAATGTGTGCCAGGTCTCCTGGAAGAGGCTTCCTGTGCTGCAGCTGAGTAACTCCTGACATGTGCAGAGTGCCCTGTGCTTGGCAAATATGTGGATGAACTCATTCTCTCTGTGCAGATTTGGAGAGCACAAGTGCAGCTCATTGGACTGCTCAGAGGCGCTGACACACTGTGACAACAGGTTAAGATTGATCACTGTAGCTGTTTGCTCCATCTTTATTGAGGGAGATTTGTCCCCAAAACAGGGGTAACAGGAAGGCTTATGAGTCAGCTCCTCAACCTCCAGAGCTCACAGCCCAGCATGTTATGGAAAGCTGCTGCTGACTTGGGGTCATGCTTTTAAGCCATACTGTAAACTACAGCTGCTTAAGAGCTGATTCACATCCCTTACATCTCTTTACGCTGAAGCCTTCAAGAATATATTTGATGTCCTTGCTCCATCTGCCATTGCTTGCAGGCCAACATGAAACCAGGAGTGGAGTTCAGCAGAGGCAGAAGAGGGTGCTCCACTTCACCATCCTTAGTGAAGACGTTTCTCTTGGTCAACACTTGTGACTGTCAATTGGATTGCTCTGTTATGACCTAAAGACTAGGCCTGATGGAAGGCCCTCGAAGTTCTGTGTGCTTTGAAGAAAACCTTTCTGTTAAGTAGAAATGTAACAAACGTTCACTCTATTCTTTGAAATTATAATCCAAGTCTTTATCTAGGCCTAGATGGATTGGTCTGTAGAAAAAAATGATCAGCTTGATTCTCTTCACAAGTTATAAAATCTGAGTTGCTGTGTAGGTGCAGAGAACCAGATTCAACATTTTTTCTTCATTCTTTGTTATTGCAATGGTATTCAGAGACCTCATATGAAAAATCCACCACATAAATACATAGTGAAAAACTCTCCATCTTGGAAAGTGCCCCACTTGACAGACAGTGAGAGTGGGGATGCTATCATTGAAATTCTGCAGAAAAGAGGAACTGAAACCTTCAGAGGAGGGAATTACATTCACCTCATGTGTGCTACTTAATTTAGGTAGTCAAAGAAACTCACTTTTTTTCTTGGCAATTTATTCTTGCTTGCAAGTTCTGACCAGAGTTGAAGATTGGTGTTTGTATCTCTCCACTGGCAGGGAAGAAGAGCCTGCCTGACTGGAATAGACTAGGGGTCAATTTTTAGGCAGCTAAAATAAAGTGAGAGCAAGTCCCACTCTTGGCACCAGAATATATTGGAAAAGGGAAGTCAGATGGTAGTCAACCAATGGTTTGTTGTCTAAGGACTAAAGACTTAGTAAAAGTTTATCCTGACTTTGCTGTCCTTCAGTTTCTCCAGTAATCTGAGTGACAGAATAGGCTGTGTATTGATTACTGTGTTGTGATGAAAGCCTAGAAAGGGTTATAACCATGCTGGTGAGATGAGTGCAGTTTCAAGGGATAGTGACAAATTGGAGAAATAGTCTTTAATATGTTGTTCTGTGAGGACATAGGCTTAGGAACAATCTGTTGCTGGATGGAAAAAAAAAGTATGCAGGCACCAGTGGAAGGAGGTGCACACTGCACAAACTGCAGTAAGTTCTACACCGATGTGGAAAATAAAAGCAATCATCAGATGAGGATGCTTAAATATTTGAGTTCTGTAATACAGAATAGCTAATACAGTTATTTTCCTTCACTTCTACTATATAATTATTCACCTAGCTTTATTCCAGCTTCTCAGCTATAGTGCTGTGGTGGATGTCACCCTTAAAAGAAGGATGAAGGAAGCCTAAAGGAAAGTGACAAAGATGTCCCATAATATATGAAATATGAGAAAATTGGAAAGAACTAGGAGTGCATAGTCTGGAGTAGGAAAATCTGAAGGAGACAAGGAGACAGAGGGTGTAGTCTTCAAATGCATAAAAGCTCATCACAAAAAAGGTGGTGGTTAATTTCCTCCCCTCATGCATGTCCTGCCAGAGGTGAACAAGGAGCAAGGAAATTAAATTACAATAGAGGAAATACAGTGTTGATGTTCAGGCAGCAAGGGCAACAGAGCAGCAGAGTACCTCAAGAGGACAAAGTTCTTTAATCACTGGAATTTCTAATAACAAGGCCTTTTCATGTCTTTTTTCTCCAGTTCTGTGATCTCGCCCACTTTATTTTGAATTAGCACATCTGGTCAAGCGCCTGGAATAATTGTGAGAATATGTCAATTTATTAGCAGCAGCAGCTCTTCTTGTTGCTCACTCCAACCAGATCTTATATCCCTACCCTCTCCACATCCACTTTTTTCCATAGTTGCTGGGAAGAGTGATTTGCCCCAGCTTACAGCCTGCATTTTCACTTAGAGTGGCTGAACAGCTGCTCATGCCATCCATGCGCACCCGCTGGTCTCCAATGGAGTCTTGCTGGCAATGTGCTCAGCACTAAGTGCGTCCAGCCCCTCTCTGCCATGGAGCTCAACTTCTCCAGAATAATTTCATCCCTTCAAACAAAATAAAAGCAGCTCTGGGTGTGGGGGCAGGGGGGTTGCTCTAATCTTTCTTTCCTCAATGTAAGCAGCATCTTTATGAGGACAGCGAAGTACTACCAGCTGGAGAATTAATATAGAAAATTTCCTTTTATGGAAGAAGCCTTTTTCTAACACTATCAAAGAGAAGCTTTTAAAGAACAGCACTAATTTGAAAAGCTTACTGTTTCCTTTTAGGCTGTGGATTCAATCTAAATAAAGCACTTCTTCCCATTGCAGCACAGACATTTTCAAGTGCACTGATGGTAACAGGGAGATTTTGGTTATCAGTGAATCTTTCTGTATTTTATTCACATAACAAAATAATGTTGTTGTTCAACATGAAACATCCCTATCAGACTGGAAGAACCTAATTCTCATCATAAAGGCCATATTTGGCTGTGGATGGAAGAAAGAGGGAAAGGAGAAATGGGATGAGCTGTCTGACTGAATGTCCACAACTACACCGTGCAGCAGGGGCTGTGCAGGCAGCGGTACAATGCTACTGCAGGCAGGGGAGACCCCAACCCCCTTGGCTCCCTCCCCTTTGCATAATGTGTACATGATGAGTGCATGCGAAGCTCTGGACAGACCTCCTGCTGTTCACAGATAACCACGTGGCTTACTATGTACTCTTGCACTGATGTAGAAATCCTGTTTCAAGGCACTAATTAGACTGTAGTCTGGATTTTCATTCTGCTCAGCACAGGTGGTTAGCTTCTGTGTTTTTTCTTAAAGCATCCCAATGCTGAGCCATTTCAGCCTGCCATTTCCTTTTTGTATTTGCCACTTAGGCTGTCTTTTCAACAAATGAGTCTGATTTGGGACCTAGTGACAACTGTAGGAAGTGTTCAGCACCCAGAACTCCATCTGAACTCAGCTGTAGCTGCCTGGAGCAGAAATTGGGACTGCTCCATACAATCTGTCTCAGATCAGACTGGCCCTGTGTCCTCAACATCTTTTGTCTCTTCAGCCTTAGCTGCAGCTGTCATCTCCCTCCTAGTTCATAGAAGACCTGAATTCAAGCAGATAAAATATTTCCTTTTGATTGTTCTGAAACAATTTCTTGAAGACTGGCAATGTGGTGGTTGTAACTCCCTGCTCAGCCATAGCCTGATGTTTTAGACATCTTCTTTCAACTAAAGCAACACATTTCAGAGGATCACTTGAGCATTAGGGTTAGGCTCATTTAATTTGTGCTCAGTTTTCATTCTCCTAAGGAAAGTTTTTTGCCTCTTTTGTGTTATGTCAACAAACCATGAGCTTGTCAAATTCCTCTGCTTCACTGTAATTACAGCGTGGGCATGAGAAATGATCCAGAGAGTCAAAGGTAGAGATGTGGCTCCATAAACACATTTGTCAAACTGACCTCAAGCTGGCAAGCAGCATCAGTGCCAACAAATATTTAGCAGGTGCAAGCATGCCAGCCACTAGCGGTATGCCGTATGCTTCTTTAACAAGTAGATGGCTCTGTGTGCTGTTTTAGTATCTGTGGACAAATCCCATGTGCTTCTATTTATTTACCACAGCGCTTTGAATGATGCTATGCAGAGCGCATTTGACAGCCAGGCACCTCACAAACTCTTTTCCGTTTTTCACTTGTGCCCCACCTGCAGAGCTCGTGCTCTTTTCTTTTTCCAGGAATTGGAATCCACTCAGGCTTCATGAAGCTGAACATGTGACTAACAGACAGACAACAAATGAGCACGCAGTCCTAGCAGCCACAGCCCGTGCAGTTAGATCAGGGAGAAAAAAGACAGCAAAGGCTCAGGGTGAGAAATGTGTGAAGGATGAGCGGTTGCAGCAGTATCTCTTTTAACGTTTAGAAAAATCATCCATAACTGTGAGACAGGAGATTGACTAATGGGCTGGAGAAAAAGGAAGAAAGAAAGAAAAAATAAACATATTCATATTAGATGTCAGCATCTTTATTTACAGAACTGCATTGCGTTTCACTGTTTTTTTTCAGCCTGGAATGAGGACAGAGGTGTATTAAAGCACACGCACATGAAGTAGGAAGAGGGGGGTGGAGCCTGCAGAAGTCTGGCTTTGCTAACACTGGTAACTTGCTTGTCTTTGTGCCATCATAGAGGATTTCTGGTAACTATAGAGCAGGCTTGCTGCCATTGCGAGTGGGAAGGGCAGGAGAGCAAGGAAGCAAGTAGCAGGAGCCAGTCATGGAGCCAATCAGATGTCTGCAGAGTGCTTCCCAGTAGTTTAATGCTCAGAATGAGGGAGGTTGACATTCAGTGAATGCTTTAACCTGGCGTAGGATGGCACTCCTGCTGAAAGAAGTCAGGCTTTCAGTTGTTGGCAGTGGCTGTTTCCTTTCTCACAGGCAGCCAGCAAGAAAAGAACAATGAAACAGAAGTGGAATACTTGGGAAACGTGAAAGCTACTTTCTTCAAAATCAAGATATCATTCTGACAAATTGGCAATGAGAAAAGTGCTTTCCCTACATATATATCACCCAATACAAACAGAGCACAAAGCCTGGCTTTTCAAATTTTGTTTACATTTTCAATATAAATTTGTATGAAATAAGCTTCCCTTACAGTTTTCCAGTATAAAAAGAGTACAGACTGCTACACAGTCCTCTGCTCCTGGATCTAAAACAGGAGTCAGTGCTCCTTGCAGAAACAAGATGAAGGTCAGACTGAAGGAACGAGTGCAACGAACCAGCACAAGGTGAAAAAGCATAGCTCCTATGACTGCCTAATCCAGATCTCAGCAGCCAGGCAGCGTCAGCTCCACGCTGCCAGCCACATCTCGCCCACCTCCTCCCTCCTGCAGCAACAACAGCAGCTCTGGCTACACGGAGTGGGATTTATTAGCAGCCCCACCCGAGCCCTGGTGGATCAATGTCAGCTGGAGAGCGTTGGTCACAGTCCATGAAGTGCATGAAAAGTAATTTAATCTGCTCACGGAGAGAAGCAGGGAACAAAGCTTTCCCTCCCATATGCGAAATCTTAGCAGCCACTGCAGCCAGGCTAAGCCAGGCCCAGCTCCCTGCCCAAATCACCTGCCAGCAGGGAGCATGGCCGCGAGTCCTCCTGCCTGCTGTTTCCTGGGGGAACACCCCAGTGCTTGTGGCATGGTGAGCATGGCTGCTCGCTGGGATGGGAGGTTTTCATACCCTGCTGTGACACATGGACGTACAATTCCACCCAAACTGCAGGCTTTGGATCCCATCATTGTTACTGGCGTGGTTCTGTGAAGATTGGGGGCTTAATCCCACCTCAGTTAATCTTTTGTGAGCACCTAAGGAAGACATGGAAGACATTTGTGTTCAGTGTAATTAACGTCATCCGTGCTAGCAACTGCAGTGGATTAATTACTGTAATAAAGCTCCCCTACATGTTACTAATTTTAATATTGAGTAATATCTAACTTCAAACTTGCAGACTGCGATGCTTGGAGCCTAGATCATGATTTTTAAACATACTGGTGCTCACCATTGGCATTTATAAAGTGACTTTACACACTCACTATTTTCCTGCCCCACTCCTATTTCCTTCTCAGCACTTCTGGAACAAATGTGTTCCTCTATTCCTAAGACCCCTGAAATATCTGCTTCAGAAATGTGGTATGTGGAATATGGTGACTGTTTCACAGATGTGAAGCAGGATCTCCACATCAGCCATCAGATCTGACCAGATAAAATTCCTAACATCTGCTGCTTCAAGTCAGACACCTCTTTCTGTTATTCCAGCTGTTGCTGAGTGTGTGTATTGAACTGCAGCAATTAGTTAAACCTCGTCCTAACATTACTGGAGCTTGGTTTTTGGTTTGGTTTGGGTTTTTTTTGGCAACCGGAGAAATGTTTTTTTCAAGGAGAGATATTTTTCAAGCCTTAAAGATTTATTTGTAGCTGTGGTGTCAATACACCCTCTAATGGGCTTTTAGATTTTAGGTGAAAATACCAGAAACCAGTGTCTGCCAATAAGAATAACAGATTGCACAGCACCACTCCTCTCCCAAATTCCAAGTGTGCAAGAAATGAGTGGTGAATTCCCTCTTCTATGCTCAGGAAGAATGAATTATGGAAGGGCCAAGACTGTAAACAGGCTGCAGTAAATTAAGATAGAGAAACTCAAATCTTTTGCCCTGGAATCTGCTAGATAGTGCTGCTTATTCTTGGCTACTTTTAGCTGATGACTTTTTTCTTCAGCTACATCCAATTCCTACTGTCGTTTGCTGCTGCAACACATACACAGGGCTCATCCCAGCCATGCTGAGGCACTTTAATTCAGAGAACTGTGTATTGGTGTGCCTTTAAAGCAAGGCTTACAGCAGGAACACAGCTCCCAGTGATGTCTCCCAGCTCTAACCCACTGTCACACCTCTGCCCAGTGCTTTTTGGGGCTGCAGATCTCTGCAGAGACACCTCATGGAGGTTTTGCTGGCTGGAACCTGTGGCCATAAAACTGTGCCTCTGATTTACAAGAACATGAAGATTTTTAATCAGGTCATTTTTTTCTTGTTAGTGTCTCCATCGAGAGAATGAGGCGTCATATTTTAATGGCCAATATATTCTGCTAATTGCAGCATTTCATTATTTTTCCTTGACCTTGTCAACAGCCAGCATTCTGGTTGTATATATACATTAAATGCATTAAAGTCCCTCTTTCTAATGATCGAAGCTGTCAAGCAGAGGTTGAATAGTCAGGCAATGACCCTGCAGAATAATGAAAAGATCAAAGCAGTGCCATGAACCAGTTTGCAGAGTATATGAGGCATTCACTTGCTGATATTTCATTCCTGTGACAACAGCTGGAGGAAAGCACCAGCCTCCTCTCTGCACGGAGACCTGCACAAATGGCAGAGGGGTCAGCGCCAGCGCTTGTCACTGCCGTCGTGGCAAACAAAAGCGGCCAGCAATAAATGGCACAGAAGCATAAGGTCGAAGGATATGGCCTTCCCTGCACTGTCAGGGAAAACAGCCATCTGACACGGGTTTGCTGCAGTCACTAACCTTGTGCCACTCTGCTTCGCTGTGTCTAGGTCCTCCCCTCCATGTGGGGACTTGAAGCAATGAAAATTCCCCACAGGTCTCAATAACTGTTGTCTGTTTTTCTTTAAATAGCCCTTCTGTGACAGTGCCCTGTTTTGTTAAGTATTTGCAGGAGAATATTTTTTGGTGATGATGACTCTTCTTCCTCATCTCTCTCATTTTCTGTGGGTATTTTTTTCTTAACTCTGGAAAATTAGTGCCATTTTGATGAAGTGTGAAGTTGTAGTGGGTTGTTAATTATTTCTTCTTTGATCCTTTAGTCACTGTGGCTCATTATCTGCGTGGGAGAGGCAGTATTTTCTGCCTTGTGTAAGTTACTTAGGGGAAAAAAACAAACAAGCAAATCTTGCATCTGTTATGCTTTTCCTTCCCAGTGTCTGGGATTCTAAATAACTATTAACACTCATTTTTTTCTGTGTTTTTTTTCTATTACTAAGTACAAACAGGCAAATAAACACATAGACCAGTCTGTCGGGCTCACTTACTGCAGTCTCAGTGAGCTAATTAAAAAAATTGAGCAATGCAATTATAATGTTAAGGTTATAATTTAGCCAGAATCTATAAATCAATGGGTTCAGATTACCCAGCCAGTAAATTCATCAAGCCTGTAATGAAATCAGTTGACAAAATTAATGCTGAAAGCAATTGGGTTGTACCAATTTTTCTTCAGTGTTTGAGGTACAACTGGCTTCCTTTCCATATAATCCCGCCAGCAGCGACTGCCCATAGGTGCCCTAAGCCAAACCCATTAATATGCCTGGATAATCCAACAGGAAAAGCCCTGAGAAACACTCCCACCTGTTTCCTTAGACCCTTGTGCAGGGATGGTGTCTGGTGGACATTGCAGTGACATACATTTCAGCCTGTTCTGATTGTTCCCAGCTCAAGGCACACAGCCTTTTGTCCAATGTGTTGTACCACATGTCCTGTTCTTCAGTATGATCTGACTCACATTTTATATACAGTGACAACTCCTTTAGTCCTATCTATTCTTAGTTGGGTTTATTTTGGTTTTAACCATGATGCAGAAGGATATTTGCCTTGGGAGTGTCCTCCTTCCGTCCCATCATCACCACTCCTCGAACAGCTGCTGTCTAATCTCCCTGTTTTGTTTTTAAGCTCCTTTTGGGAGCACAGTGATACTATTTACCATCCTATCAACAAGGCAGCCACTGCCAATGGGAGGGGATGTGCTGTTTGGATTCAGAATGAGGATGAGCTTCACGAAGCCAAATGCAGGCTTGACAAAGGCAAAAAATAGTTGCAGCCCAACATATGATTCAGGTTACTGCAAGGGGCCACTTTGCTGATGAAAATGAGATATGAAAAATACTCTAGAAATAAAACTGAACTACATCCCCTGTTCATATAGGTGAACTTCTGGAGAGCTGTCTGCAAAAGTTATTTTTTTAAAACAGGAGAATGCAAACTTTTGCACCTGAGGAGAATCATCACCGAGCACCAGCACATACTGGGGACTGCCCAGCTGGAAAGCAGCTTTGCTGAGAAGACATTGTGTGGGAAGAGAGCACTGTTGCAAAAACTGTACAGACCAAATACACCCACTGACTGCCAACACCTCTATTTTGCAGAACTTATCCAGACAAGAACCATGTCAGAACTGGTGGTATTTTGCTGGAGTAACATCACTAAAGGCAGGTCACTGCAGTTACTTTCCAGTCTGATACTAGGCTTTGCTCATAAAACCATTCTAGCCTGCTGTTGTCATTACTTATTTTGACCTAGAGAAGTAGATTTCATGTAATCAAACCCCACTGACTTCAATCACCTGAATACTAAATTGCTGATTTCAAGGACTTTGACTTTTTCAAACTGGAAGAACATAGGCACTTGGGTTTGTTCCACTTCCAATGCCTGATAGAGAAAGGGTGGTGGTAGGATCTGAAATGAAAATGTCATTTGCCCTTATCCAGCTGAAGAGCACTAAGTGGCAGTGGTGACTGCCTTGTCGAGTTTTGCACTTGTGTGTCTTGTGGTTCCTCCCATTCTTTATCACAATTTTTTTTTTTTTTAAAGAAATTGCACTTAAGTATGAAAAAATAAGGTTTTAACAACAGGTACCACTCAGTTTTAGAAAGAGGGGGGAAGAGAACGAAGAAAAGGGAGAAAAACGGAAAGGGGAAGGGAAGGGAAGGGAAGGGAAGGGAAGGGAAGGGAAGGGAAGGGAAGGGAAGGGAAGGGAAGGGAAGGGAAGGGAAGGGAAGGGAAGGGAAGGGAAGGGAAGGGAAGGGAAGGGAAGGGAAGGGAAGGGAAGGGAAGGGAAGGGAAGGGAAGGGAAGGGAAGGGAAGGGAAGGGAAGTTTGAACAGTTTGTCTGATGTCTTTTTGAAGCAACAAAATAAGGATTTTAATTTAGGAACGTATTTTTACTTAGGAACATCTCTTACACATGGTGTCTGATGTTGCTACCAACTCAGATGACATTTTTATAAACTAAAAGTGGAAATTTCCTGAGAAAGAAGAATATCTTGAACATCAGAAGTATATACATATTCTTAAATAAACAGGAGAATTAGCTAAGATAGATTCATGCTTGAAATTAGTGTAGAACTATGACAAAAAGATGTGGGAGCACTTTGAAACGACAATCTAAAGGCCCTGCTGGGTCTTGGCTTGAATGTATTTTCACACATGTCAAAGCATATAAATGAAAGAATATCTGTCTGGTGTGTCTAAATTTGGGCAAAAATGTAAAATTGTCTATAGTATAGTCATTAAAGAGGAATATTTCTGTATTATTAATTAATATATTTATATAATTTTATTTATTTATTTATCTTTTCTCTGTACTCTAACACCTTCAGTATATCTTCAAAATAGAAGAGAAATCAAAAATGAATGTGTGTAGATGAAGTTTGCCAATGGAATTTTTTAGTCAATATAAACACCCAGAAGTCTGACTGCTTATCACGCTGCTAGATCTGGGAAAAGGGATGAAAAGCTCCACAAGTAATATTTTCCAGGCTCTTGAGCAGTGGGAAACTCCTGCCCATCGATGTCAAATTGCACGCTGAGTTTGCTATCCAAAATGCTGGATTAGATCCCAGAAGAGCAGGAGTAGCCAAGTGGCAAGTCTGAGGTCAGCTGTGCTGAGTGCAACCAGGGTTAGGGGTACAGCCCTCCTGCAACTGGAGGAGAGCTGAAATCCCTCTTTTGCAGCACACACAAAGCATTTGCCCTATTTTCTAGAAGCTCTATCAGTCAGAACACCCACATTAAAATGATTGAAGCATAACAGCAATACATTCTATACACGGTTCTGCATTCTACTGTGTTTAGTTGCTTTAAGACAGCAAATATTCCCCCTTCTCCTCTGTCAGTGGTGATGTTCAGCGTTGGCTGCAGTGGTTGCTAATGGTGACTGCTGTAGCTTGAGATCAAGGCACCATAAGAGTGCTGCTGCTGCCTTGTGGCTTGCAGTTCAGTAGCTGCTAACACTGAGCTCACTGAAATATTTGTTTTTCTTCTCTTGTTCTATTAAGTGTGTCTTCTGGTTCATCTGTGTCCAGTGGAACAAAATAATCTTGTGACTTCAGGTGACTACAGAGCTTTCTATATCCTCCTCTGCATTTTTTCCAGGGTGATCTAAGAATGGGTAGGAACTTAAAATAACACAAAAAACAATAATTTTCTTAACTCAGGAAAAGATCAATGGTGGTGCTCCAGGGCAGTCCTTCTTCCAGGGGAACAGGAGCGTTTTTTGGCCCTGGAACCAGTTCCCTCTTTGACCATTGCCCAATATCTAAACTGCTGTCAGACTAACATTTGTCAGATTGCTTTGGGCCCTTAAACAGATTCCAGAAGTATAAAGTAATATTGCCTCTATGCTATACATACAGAAGAGTGTAATGAAAGGAGATGAGTGCTGCATCCAGCAGCACAAATACCTTACTGTGCTGCGCTTGTACATCCTCAGTTCTGTGTTCTTGGCTTTTCTGATTTTGTTTTGGGGTGGATGTCCAAATGCTACTGACAAGAAAAAGTCTCTCCTCACTTTGTTTTCACTCAAGGCTTGCTTTCACTCAGCCTTCCTTTCCCTGACACACGGGTACAGCATGCTGCACGCTGAGTGTGCAGAGACAGCAATGGTGTTAATGAGATGTGTTCTGTTTCACAGCCAAAGAACTAAAGCAGATGTGTTCTATTGACAGGAGAGATTGTTCTTACTTTGCATCAGAGACATTTACACCGGGGATTACAAAAGGTTTTAAGAGGGTTAGGTGCCTAAATCCCGTTGCTGCTTAAGTGGATGTAAGGGCCTTGCTGCCTCCAGCCCTCTTGCACAAAATGGTATGTGCACAAGTGAACCTCATTCATGTCACCAGCAACAACGTGACTTCAGGAACAGCAGCAGCACCTAAAACTGTGGGCTGGCTTCTTCCCGATCCACAGCCTTTCTGTTCCAGTGAGTTCTTCTGATGCACCCATCCTGATACAGATCATCTGTATTGCCTTTGCACCAATTCTTTCAACTTAGTTTTGCACTGTTGTGCATACACAGCATGTGGGTTTCTACGGCTGTGCAGGTTGGAAGCTGTCTGAGAGCTGCCTGCAGGCTCAGAGCCACAGGCATAGCCCAAAGCTACGTTTGCCCTGGTGAGACCTGATTCTTAGCACAGCTTTTAATTGCATCTAGACGTATGTAAATAGCAGATCTGCTGAAAAAGGCCTGGGAGTACTGGTGGATGGGAAGCTGGAATTGAGCCAGCAATGTGCCCTCGCAGCCTAGAAAGCAAACTGTATGTTGGGCTGCATCAAAAGAAGTGTGTCCACCAGGTTGAGGAAGGTGATCTTGCCCTTCTACTCTGTGCTGGTGAGACTTCACGTGGAGCACTGCGTCTGGATGTGGCTCAGTACAAGAGAGGTGTGGATCTGTTGGAACACACTCAGAAAAAGGCCACAGAAAGGATCCAAGGGATGAAACACCACTCCTATGAGGACAGGCTGCAAGAACTGGGGCTGTTCAGCCTGGCGAAGAGAAGGCTGTGAGGTGACCTGAGAGTGGCCTTTCAGTATCTAAAGGGAAGCAACAGGAAAGAAAGGCACAGAATCTTTAGCAGAGTCTGTGGTGATACAACAAGGGGAAATGGTTTCAAGCTCAAAGAGGGCAGATTTAGGTTAGATATAAGGCAAAAATCTTTAACAGTGAGGGTGGTGAGGCACTGGAACAGGTTGCCTAGAGATGTGGTTGATGTCCTGTCCTTGGAGACTTTCAAGGTGAGGCTGAATAAGGCTCTGGGCAACTTCATCTAGCTGTGGTGTCCCTGTTCGTTGCAGGGGAGTTGGACTAGATGGCCCTCAGAAGTCCCTTTCAACTCTATGAATAAACGGAAAGACCAAAGTGGCAGTTTTCAGATGAATTCACAACAGCTGGCCAAGCCCAGCTGTTAGTCTGGTGTTGGCTGCCCCTTGCAGAGGTATTCCAGCAGCACAGCTCTCCTGCATGGGGAGGCTCTGACTGAGCACTCCAACTTCTGTACCCTATTCCCCTTCCCAAAAGCAGCAGGCTTTACTGAGACCACATTACAAACTGTCAGACTTTATACCATCCTTGTTTTACAGTGGATTCTTGATCTCAGATACAATGTTCTTGAGAAGGCAAACTGCAGCTTTAATAGAGCAGATCAGTAACTGCACTGCTGCTTCATATTGTGCTGCTCATGTAATAATTAACTGCCTCACCTTGACTGCTTCCTGGTTCTGTCCTGAGATAACCACACCTGAGATACAGGGAATGGTCCTGACTACCACCACTGGTGGAAAAATGAGGACACAATCTCCACCTCTCAGAGGGAAATTCTGCATTGACTGCAAATACTTTAGATCAGTTCCTAACATACTTGCTCTGCCTTTTATGTTTCATGTTGGTGGGTTTTTTTTTTTAATATTTTTGAAGCCTTTTTTAATACTTTTTACTGGAACAAATGCTTTGAAAGCTCAGTTACTATTGATAGTATATTAGTCTTTTAGCTCTGCCCTTCTAACCTTTTAATTTTGCAGAGTTTCGCGCCAGTTTTTCTAGAAGTATCTGCACCTCTTTCATATATGCGAAATTGGTGAGGCCTGGGATTTAGTTTTGTACAATGAGCTCAGTATTTCTGTGCAGGTGTCTGCTCAGCTGATCTGGGGGCACTACATGCAGGCTCCCCAGTATCGCCATTGTTTGTCCCAACCTCCAAGATCCTCTCAGTCAGTGCAGAGGACCAGTATGGGATGCTAAGGCTGTCTCATTAGGATCAATGTGTAAATGCTGTGGAACAAAATGCAAGAGATGAAAAGTGTACTATCACAAGTCTACTAATCCCATGGTTTTTGGTGTTTTTTTTTTTGTTTGTTTGTTTGTTTGTTTGGGTTTTTGTTTGTTTGGTTGGTTGCTTGTTTTTTTTTTTTTGCTTGCTGCTACTTGGAAAAATGAGTTGTAAAACATTTTAGCAATGCAGAAATACTGATTTTCTCTGTAGACACAACACTCAAAGCAACCAGCAGAACAGTGGCAATCATGCCTTCATGAGCCTAACAAATCACTGAGCAACCAGCTATCTGGTCAAAAGCCTTGGGAACACAATGAGGTTTTGAGAGTAATGGGCAGAGGGTCAGATTTAAGTGACATGAAAGTCAGTCATTACTCAAAATCTGTATACAAATGTTTGCATCAGAAATCACTTGCTTCTCCAAACACAGTGTCTGGCACAGTGTTTACACAATTAAATCCTATTTTTCACTTTTCGTGTTGAACAGAGGAAATGTGCTATTATGTATTTGTTTAGATATTTTGTAAACATACCTGAAGTTGTGTAGACAACCAGTCTATGGAAACCACACCAGCCTTGCTCTGCTTCTTCCTTTATTTTGGTTGTGTTGTCCCATCTGTTATTTCTCACCTTAATCTAAAATTGTCATCTGTGGGGCAGGTGACAGCCTTTAACAGCTACTGCCTTTTGTAGAGTGCTCCTACCATAAAGGGAACCTTTGGGGCTATTGTAGCACAATTATTTTACAAAAAATACACAAACAAGCAGTAATGTAGAGACTAAGGGTGCTTGGAAATTATTTTTCTCCCCATAAAGATAACTGTGGGAAGAAGCAGAAGAGTTTAGCTTTCCATAGCTGTCATGGGAGGGGGTACCCAATCTACTCCTTCTTTCATTCTTCTGCTGAAGAAGATCTTTCCAGGAGTTTTGGAGCCTTTCCCTTCCTGCACTTGAAGCAATGTGAGGTGAAAGATGTATAAATTATTACCAGCTAGATTCATCTTCCCTAGTTGAACAAGTTCAGAACTACCAGATTTGGATCACTGAACACAGCTGTGATTTGTTAAGGTGACGTTGAGTTCATCTCTTTTGTATTGCTCAAGAAAAATCACATCTTTAGAGGACTGCATTAGGAACCAAAGTAAATGCATGATCGTCAAGGTTGCTGGGCTACTCAAATTAAATGCAGACGGTGTTAGACAGGCCTCACCATATGTCAAATTTGGGCTCAGAAATATTGCTTAGGGAACTGAAAGGAGGCTCCATAGAAATATTAGAAATATTAGAAATATTAGAAATATTAGAAATATTAGAAATATTTTCTTCCCTCCTCCAACTGTGATTTCTGGAGCTACTTCCTAGGACTCACCAAAATGAAAGCCTCTTTTAACTAGAAATATTTTTCATTTGCAACAGCTTTTGATTTTTTTTTTTAATCTTCTTTTCTTGCAGCCATCCACAGCACCAAGTTGAAAGCCATCATCATTGGAGAGCAAGTTTAAAATCAGCACAACAAATCCAAACCTAAATAGCTTTCCTCATGGTGCTTGCCATGTATGAAATCTGGAAAGCCCTCTCCTCCCACCATTCCCTCCTGCAAGGTGGTCATGGCTGGTGGTGGGAAATGGAGCACGTGGGAAGCAAGGGGAAGTCAAACTATTCCAAACATTACATCACTGTAAGCAATACAGACCAAAAGGGTATAAGGTATAACAAGAAGCATTCTCAGTCCAGCAAGGAAATGTGATGCCTCCAGAAACTGTAATGGTGTATGGATGAATGACGGTGCTCTAGAGAACATGTGGCAAAGTAAAGAATATATGGGTGATATTTCTCTTGTTCTTTAGGCTGCGATGGTTGTTAGGCAATGCTGAGTTATTTTACTTATCTCTCACTTGAGGGAAGGAGCTACAGAAGCCACATATCAATTATATGCAGACATGACCCCAGATTGGCCCTATTCATTTTTGCAGCAGCTCAAAAGTCATCAGTTTTAAAAATCAATAAGTAACGCTGAATTACGAATCGTTTTCTGCTGGAAGGTTTGAGAAATATTGATGTGACTGCTGAGCAGTTGTAACACAATATTAATGTAAGCTATGAATCTAATTAGAGATACATGCAGCAGAAAATTGATGAAGACAAGGTTAAAGTATTGCCCGCTGCCTTTCAGAAACAATCGAGTGATTTGCCTTAAATTTCAGATTTGATATTCTCAAAGTAGGCTAAAGAATATGGTTACAAAATAAACTAATAAGCCCAAAGCTATAAAGCTCTGTGCAAGAAGGTAATCCTTTGTTGCCTGCAAGGAAAAACATTTATATGATTAAATTTATTTTTTATTCTCTCTGGGTGACCTCCATGTCCTTCCGTCAATCGAATTTTTCATTCCTTCATTCAGACTCCCTCTTGTTCTCCAACTGTCTTTTATTTTTCTTTCAGTGCTCAGTGCATTTATGCTTTCCCCATCTTTTAGTATCTCTGTCTTGATCACAAGTACGTCTAGCTCCTCCCATTTAAGTATAGGAGAGGAGCTCTTTGTTTAAAGCTTTTTGTAACAGATCAGCAAATGGCAAGTAATTGTTGCACTGGCTCCTTTCAGTGCTGGTGGACAGTGGGAGATGCTTTACTGGGAGGTACAATTACTGGCACGACTTAGCATGAGTCCCACCAGCTGTGACATGGCCCTGGTGCTGCTGAGAACAAAGATGTGAGCACGCACTGTACATCCCCCAGCCCATGAATACCTTAGGTTGTTACTGTAAATGGGATAGGAGGAAATTCGGTTATAAATGGAGACTTGTTTTCTTGCTATTGACCACAATAAACATATTTTTAATTCAGCACTGTAAGAAATCATAGATGTCCAAGAAAAGCCTGTTTGTATCTTGAGCAGGGTGGACAGTGGGTGAAATTCAGCCTTGTGTTAAACACATTGAAGTCAATGGAGTTTCTTCTTCTCTGGGCTATCATTTCAGGCCAGTTGCCTTTTCCAGACCACTGCTTCATGGTAGGTGTGACACTGGCTTGGTGACCATCCATGTGCCGTTCTGCCAGACATGAGCAGCATCCACTACAGCACAGAGGGATGCTCCTGAGGCCCCCAGTGATATTTTCCCCACGGTATCCACATCCCACCAGGGCTCACCCACCTTTGAGAGCAGTTGGACCCAGGAGCTGCTAAAGATCACAGGGAGGTTCAGCTCGACATTAATGGAGCCACTAAGGTGACTTTTCTGTGGGCTTTTTTTTTTTTTTTTTTTAATTTCTCTCACCTTGCTTATTTCACTGCTGCAGCATGCAATATAAGTCAGGACATACATTATCTCCTTTCATAGCTGTGGAAGGAAAAAAGCCCACAGCTCTGGGTTTTCTGGTTCACGGGCAAGTACATCTGGTATTTCACAGCTGGCAGCAGCTTGGGAGAGTGTGGAGCTTTGGACAGCTACACTGTATTGCAAGTCACTGCTGCAAATTATTTTAAAGAGGTAGACATGCAGTATTTCAAGTCCCATAGCTTATACAAATATCGCCAGAGAAAATACAGGGGAAAAATTAAACACTGATGTTGTGAGTACAGCTGTGCTTCTGCTTTGTTCTCTGGTTTATGTTTACCCAAAGTGTGATAAAATGTTTGAAAAATCTTGCCTTTGCAAATGAGGTTTCCACATGCTTTTCCCTAAGCCACGCAATGTGAAATGATCTTCCCTGCTCAGGCATGCAGTTTGGTGGGGCACTGCTGGGCTCATCACTCAGCTAGAAAATTGGAATGGTCTTTATTGCCATATTTAGTTGGCCATCCCCAGATAACATAAATCAGGGCAAGGCATGCTCCTCCATAATAAATGCTGGTGCTGCTGAACGATTGTCACCAAGCTCTCTGGGAGCTTCCCTTTTTTGTCTGAGGACTGGTCCTTCTCTCTCATTCTCTTCCTTTGCAAAGAGAGCAACCCCCCTTCTCCCCTCTCTTCACGTTACATGCAGGTAAATATCTCTTCATAGCACCATGAATCTGCGCATTGAGCACAGGTTGTGCTCAAAACCTGACAAGTCCTGAGCCCCGGGTCAGCTGTTTCCCATACCAGCCATGGGTACAAGGCTGGAGCCACGGCTTCATTTGCGACTGCTCTGGGTCAACTTGACAACTAGGGACAATCCTTTCAGGCATACATGTGCTATGTTGTACATGTCTTTGGCTGAGAGAGAGCATGTAGAAGTGAGAGGCAGCTGCTGTCTCAGAAAGATGTGCTGCACACTGCCTGCGAGTGCTGCACACTGGAGAGCAGCCCAGGCAGAATTAAACTCCAGGATCGCTGCCTGGATTTTCCAGCTTACATTTTTGAAATGGCAGAGGTGAAATGTGATGTGCTCTGTTTCGATCTCTGCAGCATTAAAACCTTTCATCTGCTTTTGTGGGCACTAGTTAGGCACAGCACACTCGTTTCAGACCTTCTGCCCACCTCCAAGCACAGACTCACTCTGCTCTTGGTGCTGGTCCAGGTTCCTAGGGTTTATTTTGAAAGCACTACTGTGTGCTATCTCTTGTAAAAGCCTCTGCTTATCAGCTGCCGCACTTGTAGCGGTGTGGGACATCTGCAGGAATTAACACCATTGCACTGAAGCAGTGTGGGTGCTGTGCCGTGGCCTGCTGAGCTGCAGCAGATTGCATGTGAGTGGTGATGCTCTCCAGAGACACCAGCACACACCTATACCTCCGGTAACAGTGTCAGCACCTCTCCACAGAACTCAGATCATTTCACATGCATCTTCTTTGGGATTTTATTACTACGTTTTCTCCCCAAAACAGCAAAACAAGACAAACAATGAAATGTCCTTTATAATGAGAAAAAAATGCCAGGCAATTACTGTCCTAGGAGGGAAAATTTGATGCTGTTACTGCTTCTTTCTCGTTATGCTTTCCAGATTAACTACGGCTGTGATTTAGTGAGAGGCTGTCTGCAGAGGGCACGCGGCAGTGAGCAGATGCAGAGTGCTGGTTGTAAATTTGGTTCTTTATTCACTTACTGAGATTGAGACCATGAAAGAGATTTCCCCCTGACTGTTACATGTTTGATGATTGCATCCTGATATTTTCATATACTTCAGGCTGCAGTCACACTATCATGTATCTGGGTGAAAATCCCCCTCTTTCTTGGTCTTTTTCAATGATGTAATATGAAGGCTTCTTTTCCTGTAATGCTGTGTCATACACTGGGGGCAGTGAGGGATTTTCTTGTGCTTGTGCTTCTATGTGTGTCTTCTGAGTGTTTAGAAATCAAATTGAGTATGCATGCGCTACAAAAAGCTTTTATCAAAAATATGGTGAGATCAATGGAAATTCCCCTTTTCGGCAGAGCCAAGGCTTTCTGACTGCTGGAAAGTATGAGGCTGGCTGTAAGCAGGCCTGTTTTTTCCAGCAGTCCATCGGGTGTGTGTTTCATTAAGGCTTGGGATCTCATGGTGCCTGCCTATTTCAAGAGGCTTTGCACTCCTTTAACATTTAAAGGCAGGGCAGGACCCACGTGTTTTTTGCGAGATTTGAGAACTGCTGGTGGGAAAGATTTCAGTTCGGGAAGCAATGAGCAATTTGACTTTCTTTGTGCCAGTGCAGGGGAAGAGGATGGGAAACATCAGCAATGCAAGCCTGTGCATTGGTTTAGGTGGCTATTACTGCTACCTGAGCTTTGTGGGAAGGAAAGCGCTCCTGCAGACTCACAGGTGTGTTAGCCAAGAAGCCTCTGACCTCCTGCAAGCCTAATTTGCTTCTAGGTACCTTTCAGTGATGATCTCTATGATGCACAGCTTGACAGTCTGGTGTGCACAGCCTGCTTGGGATTGCTGTGGACCAGAGCGTGAGAATTATTCTAGGCTTGTGGCACTGCCTCTCTCAGCATCACCACTCTCTCCAACCAATGCTCTTACTTTGATGTTTCCTCTCACACCCTTCCTGCGTTTAGCAGGTACTTGGCTTCTATGGTAAGTTAGAGAAAGGAAAAATCATTTCCCATGCCTTAAAGATGCTGTTTGACAGGACTGTGATACAGCTGTCTGTCTCACTCAGGAAGGAGGAGCAGTCTTTCGGGACCTTTCTTGTGCTTGCAGCTTGCTGTAACCTCTGTATTGCTCTGGGATTTACTACTGAAAATGAAGCTGATGGTTTTAGGCAATCAAGTTTACTACTGTCAAAAAAAAAAAAAAAAAAGATCTGTCTGCATGCTGTCAAAGCTCTAATATCAGACATAATGGCAGGAAAGGAAGGAATTGTGGACCTGTCCCCTTCTTTCCCCCTGTACTTCAGCACTGGTGAGATTGCACCTCAAGTGCTGTGTTCAGTTTTGGGCCCGTCCCTATAAGAAAGACATGGAGGCCCTGGAGCACGTCCAGAGAAGGGCAGTGAAGCTGGTGAAGGGTCTGGAGCACAAGTCTTATGCAGAATGGCTGAGGAATTGTTTAGTCTGGGGAAGAGGAGGCTCAGGAAGTTGTGGTGAGGTGGGGTTGGCTTCTACTGCCAGGTAGCAGCAACAAGGCAAGAGGTCATGGACTTAAGTTGTACTGTGAGAGGCTCAGAGTGGATATAAGGAAGAATTTCTTAGAAAGAGTGATGAGAGCCCATGAGAACAGGCTGTCCAGGGAGGTGGTGGAGTCATCACTTCCCTGGAGGTGTTCAAGAAATGTGTGGATGTGGCACAGAGAGACAAGGCTCAATGGGTATGGTGGTGATAGGCTGATGGTTGGACTAGATGATCTTAGAAGTCTTTTCCAGCCTTAATGATTCCATGATTTGAGCTCAGTGTGGGACTGTGGCCTGCAACAAATATCAGAGCTCTGTCCTTAAGCTCAGTGTTGTATCACCTGGGGGATCCCTGGACAAGCACCTCAAAGTTGACATCAGCAGCCTCCCAGGGGGCATCCAGCCCTCATAGCTCTGCAGGCCAAGACAGGAGCTGAAGCACAGGAAGGAGTGGAGATGGATGTGGGGCCTATGGCAGGAGCCAGGGTGAAGGGGAAAGGGGTGGGCAGCCCATGACAGCAGGGCTCTCCCTGTGCTGAACTAAGCACGCTGTGGGTTCTGCTGGTGGGGTAACGTCAGCTCATTTGTAAGATCTGCTGACTGGGGATTCTGCGTGCACATATATATATATTCACAAATATATAAATAGCTTTTGGCTTCTGGGGTGGTTGTTTTTTCTCCCAAATAGCTGAACAGACAGAAAAGCCCAAACTACAAAGGGATATTTACACAGTCAGATGGGCCCGGTGATGCTCTCCTAATCATTAGCCTGGCACTCTGAATATTTCTGTGATATTTCCAGGCAGGAATCAGTTACATGTTGGGAAAGGGGAGTACTGGAGCAGGAGGAGAGACTATGAGAGGAGACAACACGATAGAGGGGAAAAAACGGAAGGAAAATATAAACGGTATTACCACCATAGCTAACAGATTTATCACACCTGCTGGTAAATGTTTAAACACGAAAAGAGCCCACCGCCAAGGAGAGCCAATGCCTGTCAGGCTGGGACGTGGCTGGAACATGGAACTGGAAACAGGCAGTGTGAGGTGGTTGTGCCAGACATCTGCCTTGTCCTCGCGCTCTGTGTCAGGCCATGCCACGTCACCCAGCACAGCAGCATGTCCCCACCACATCCTTCCTCCCCAGTCACCCTTCTTATCCTGTCATCTGCATCACCTTCAGCAGCGAGCAGGTGATGCGTGGGCTTTTCATCCCACAGGAATTCCTTTCATCCCAGCTTTGGAAAAATAGCACACATCCTCAATTGAAGAAATATTGTACTTAAATAATTTCAAAAGAAAATTCCGAATTCCAGTCTCATTCCTCCTGTCCACGTGCTATCTACATCCTGCGTGAGTCATAAGCAGCACAAAAGGGCCCCTGTCTGATTTTCTTTGGCTCTGTCATAATAGAAGGTTAATGACAGTGAAAAACATAGAGCTAGAAATCCTGCTAGCTAATGTCATTTAAGCAGTTCGCACAGAAAAAAAGCAATGTACCTTCCCAAGCAAATGCAAATGAGCTTGATTAAAACCTCCTGCAGAAGGCTGGCGTATTTGTCGAGGCCAATGAAATCCAAAATACTGCCACAATACCTGCCTTATAAAAATGCATGTATTTCTTCAGCTGTGTGTATTTAGACCTTTTAGCAGTTCTAATGAGCTTTCAGAATGAAGCTACTACAGCAATCATCTTCTGTGTAACAAGCAACATTTAAATATTAAAAACGTAAATTAGCTAAGCTGGTTAATTACAATTTTCCAAATATTGCAAAAGTGCGAGTAAGACTATTAAGTGCTTTGAAATTCAGATATCAGTTCCTCCCACTCAGGGAACATCCAGTTCAGTAGAGAAGATGAAGTTACAGAACAGTCTCCTGAGCTAGCCAAAACAATATCTGCTTACTGGATCTAAAAGCCCTACATTTCAGCTGCCATTCAGAGATATCAAAATGACACAGAAGCCTAAAATCAGAATTTAACAGTTTATGGAAATGCAAATATCTTTCTTGCTGGCTCTCTGAGCCCCTGCACAAGGATGCTGTGGCTTGAGGCATCACGGGCAGCCAGGCAGGAACTGGGTGGGTTGCAGCCCACCTCTGTAGATCGTGGAAAGTGTTTGCATTGAGTTAAAGCTCAGTCAGAAATGTACAGCAGACAGCAGTTGAGCTGCTGTAGCATCTGCCTCAGGTTCTTGTTAGAAATGAAACAAACGTAGCATCAGGAAAATGTCTGCAAAAGTCAATTGATGAGGGTGATCATCTCATTTGCTCTTTGACAATACAGACTTGGTTGGTACTCAAGCCCACGTTGTGATCCCATTTCCCTGAGCAGCATAAAAGCAGCCAGAATCTTCTTTAAAGTTAGGCTCTGAGCACGCTCCCAGAGTCCCAGCCAGGCCTCTGGACCCTTCTTTCTGCTCTTCTTACAGCAGCCTGCCATCGCCCACACCTCCATTTGCCAGCATAGATGTAGTCACAGAGTAAATGGCCTATCAGGAAGACCTACTTGATTACCATACAATTCTGCAAGTATAAAAGGGTTTCGTTTTGTTCGTTGCGGCTCACGGAAAAAGCTTTTCAGCGCCAGTTCTGCAGCAGTTACTTGAGCATTTCTGTTTCTAAGGCATCTCAAGATTTTGCATGTTGTCTTTGTTTTCTTTTAAGTAATGGGCAATTTTCCATCTGTCACCTACTGTGGTTAAAACCCCACTGGCCCCTTCAGATCTCTCTAATGGGGAAAGAAAGTGGAAACCTCTTTCTGGAAGACATCATGTATTATGAACTATCAACACTTGGTGAGCAATATCTTTTTTGGAAATGCCTTGTTGGCTCAATCTGGAGTCAAGTGTCTCAAAAATAAGTGATTAAGTGAAAAGGTGTGCTTGATTCACTTTCAGCTGCTTGTGTCACTCAAGCATACTACAGGCCAGGACAAATTTTGTTGATAACATCTAAAAAAAAACATGTAATGCTTTGGAACAAACAACAGAGTAGCTACTGTTACAAGCCTGAGTAATCTTTCAACTGAAAGTTAGTCACTGCAACAATAAACTCTTAATTATATTATCTTTGTGTCTGTAGGTTTCAGAGTTGAAAAAACCTTGGTACATGGCATTGTGCATGGTGGAGGAGCCTGTCTTCCCATTACAGATTATAAATTTCTTGGAAATGAGAGAAGTCCCAGGGATGCCCCATCCCTGGAGGTGTTCAAGGCTGGGTTGAATGGGGCCCTGGGCAGCCTGATCCAGTGGGTGGCAAAGCCTGCCCATGGTAGGGGGTTGAGACTGGATAGGCTTTAAGATCCCTTCCAACCCACACCATTCTATGATTCTATGAAGTCAAGTGTCCTTTTCACAAGCAGGAAGATGATCCTTAACCATTTTAAAGAACAATCCTGTGCCAGACATGGGGACAAAGCAGTCCTCTCAAATCTTACTTAAACATTCCTCACTTCCACAGATCTTCTAGACAATACATTGTGAATACTTGAAAATTAACATATATATGACATTTTTTACTTTGCCTTTACGGTGACATGTCCTAATATATTTGCTATTGTCATTTTTGGGTGCCTGAAAAGAGAATGTGTTGGTTCTAAAATACTGCTGTTGACTCAGTGGAGCAGCTTTAATTTCATGTCACGTAGAATGTGCTTGTTCTGGCCAGGAGAAGGGAATGCACGGTCTCCCAGCTGCAGAGGAGTGATTTTAAAGATTATCTTTGTGGTTACTTCAAACTGTGAGGCAAGAAGGATTGATACTGAAGTAAATTTAGTTCATATGGACCGAGGCCTGAAGGGAAACAATTGGGCCCTATAAAAGCAACAACTGTAAAAATGTTGTTGATTTCTCTGCAGATTTTATCAAATCTCTGCAGTCAGTTCTCTTTAAAGAGTAACCTCAAGGATGCTCTCTGAGGTGACAGTGCTTCAGTGCCAAACTGCAGCAGCAAGGAGATATCAACATGATCTCCATGTGCAGGAACAATATCTGCATGAAAGTGTCTCCACTTAATGCCTAAATGAAGTCCTCAGAAAAATAACAAAAACACCTTCTTTGACCAAAGTGCCCAAATATTAGTATCCCCATGATGTTCTTTGTGCCTTAAGTTTTACTGACAGGCATAAAACCAACAAACCCTTAAGTCTCATTCCCATCAGTGGGAGGGAGATGTGCCACTTGGTGGCCCTACACAAGAACATACCTTGCTGAGCAGAGCAGGTTAAAATAGTTGTGGTTCTCTCTTCCTTTCTCTCTCCTTTTACTGATTTGATTCTTATCTGTTATTAAAAGATATCTTTTTCTAGGACAAACAACTAAGTGGATCCACAACTACTTGCAGTATAATTCCCGCTTGTCACTTCTGGCCAAGACCAAAATTGTGAGTTCACCCAAGATAATTCTGTTTCTTTACAGCCTTATTAGATTAGATACTTACTGAACTTCTTTCTGTTTCTGTAGGAGAGCATTTCAAGTCAGGTCTGAAAATCATAAATCAACACAAGGTTCTGTGGGATAATTCATGCGTGGTTTTGAAGAGTGAGCACTTCACTTTCAAGTTCATTTCTTCTCCGAAGCAGTGGGAGGCACAGAAGGTGGTATATAGAGTACTGCTGGTTCAAAGGCAAGGTGCTTGCTGTAGTTGCATTTTTGCAGTAAAAGGGATGAATCTCTGCCCAGGATACATTTTTGCCTGGGGAAATTCCCTCCAAGCACATTCACGTGGCATTTCACTGCTGCAACAAAGGATTTTGTCATTTCAGAAAGGTGACTGTGTAACCAGTAACAGCTTCATAATCAACAGACCTGATGAGCAGAGCACAAATTCCCCAAATGCTGTTTGTTACCAATTTTGTTTCCAGTAGCAGTTCTGGGTCAGCAACCTGCAGGGAGATCCTTCTCCTCAGCCTGGTTCATGTAGTTGTTCAGTTTCCCACTCCTCCCTGACTTCGGTGATCACAGCAATCCAGGTGCTGTTCTGGAGGCTGGATTTTGAGATGGGCACACAGGGAGGAGGCAGGAAAAATATGACAATCAAACTGATTCTAAAAAACAAAGTACGGCAGGACACACCTGTCAGAACACTGTATTACAGTGTGCAATATACATTCGGCCTCAGTTGGCGATCAGAAGCAGGACAACAAGATTGGAAAAGAGCAAGACTTTTGTTTGCACGCTGAATAAGTAGTCACCAAATGTCACTGGGAGACAAGCACTGACTCCAACACTGTCTAGTTTAGACCCTTCTTTGGAGGAGCCACAGGCTGAAATCAGCTCTGAGTAGTCGCAGCACCACACTTCAGCTCTGCTCTCCCTCTGCTGGGACTTCTTCATTGTACAGTGGCAGCAGCAAGGGGATTAAATACTTGCAGATCACGTTCTGACATTGCTTCCCAACCCACAGCAGCACAGCACTCTTAGAGCACAGCACGAAGGAGAAAATACCTGTGAGCAGCGTGTTAAAATCTGACATGTGCTGTTGGACCATGCTTTTGACTGTGCTGTGCCAATGATGGGAAGTTCTGGAAAGAGGAAGAGAGGAGAAAAAAGATGTGAGGCTACATTTATTTATTTGTTCATTTTATAACCCAAGAGAAGAGTTGAAATTTGTAGTAGTAAATGGATCACTGAGGAGATAAATAAGGTGCTGTGGAAACATACGATGAGTACAGAGAAAAAGGGAATTGGTCTTGCAGTAGATAAACTTGAGTAATGGGGTCACATACTGCAGGCTTTGTAGTCCAATTTAATTTCCTTCACACATCATTCCGTTGTGTAAAAGCCATCCTGTTATCACCACCTAAATTTCCTTCTACTTGGTTGCAGCCATTGATAGCTTTTACCTCATTACCATATGCTGCCCTTGGTCAGGAGCTGTTCTTTGTGGGCAATATTACCCTGGTAACAAAATAAAACAACTGAAAAAGGAGGAGGACGTAACATTCAATGGGACTGTGTCAAAGATAATGCTTGATTTTTATTTTCTTGAGGACGATTTTCATTCTCAATGGTAAAGAATGAGAAGGTACCCTGCAGTGGGACTTGTTACACTGCATGATTTCCAAACAAACGTTCACAGAAGAAGCTATTTTTTCTAAGTACAGGAAACAAAAGCTTGACATTCCTGGTAACTTTTCATTTCTTCCCAAGCATCTTGGTATGAAAAGGAATAAAAAACCAAGACTGACAACAATTCCTGTCACTACATAAAACAGCAATTTAAAGCCAGATTTTTATTTCTTTTTTTAGTTGTGAATACTTGGTTTTATTGTGTTACAGTGTGAGGAATGTTTATATTGGTAGCAGTTTCACACTGAAGAAAAAATATTACTTCAATTATAGCCCAGGTAGTAAGTGAAAGCTGAATCTGCCCATGCTTGGGTAAGCATCAAATATCTTCCAATATGAAATAACATGTCTTACAGTTCTAAGACAGTAAGCTTTTTAAAACATAAGCAGAGGCAGTGAGTTGGCAATGTCCTTTTAAGCAACCTTCAGAACAGAGCTCAGCATTTGTGGAAGTCCATTTAAACTCCTGGAAGGATGTGAGTGATGGGGAGAACAGGCAGAGGGACAGATAATAAAAAATAGCACCTGCTTTTAATAAAGGACAGTACCAAAGGAGAATGTGAGAGGAGAAAAAAAAAAAATAAAAAGAAAGAAAAAAGAAAGAATGGAGAACCGTTGCAGTTCTAGAAGGATACCAGTCACTTTGTTTGGCTTGTCCTGCTGCTCTCTCTGCTAATTGAGCCAAGGAGGTGTTACAGCACTCTCCAAGGAGTGTAACTGGGCATGGGGAAAATAGAGGATGGAAGAAAGCACTTTGATTTCTGTGTGTGAATTTTGTTGGTTTTTGTTTGTTAGTTACTTTCTTTGTTTGTGTGGCGTTTTTTTTGTGTGTGTGTGTGGCTTTTTTTTTTTTTTTTTTTTTAAGCTGAAATAAATAGAACACTTCCTAGCATTTTCAAGTCATGAGCAGATACGTATCCGGAGTGTTCATGACCCTCTATCACGTGCAGGCCAGCAGTTGAAAGTGGCTGTCTGCTCAGAGCAACACAGCCATCCTGAGGGCATAAAATGAGCAGTGTCTCCAGGCATCCCTCCTCCTGACCCTCACCAGGCAGCCCTTCTCCAGGGACTGAGCTCAGAACTGGTGGGGAGGGAGGTTTGCACAATTGAACGACTGTGTCATGGATAAGAAGAAATCTGCACTGTAATGCAGCTTTACAGCTATTTAAGAATAGGAGTCACTTACATACTGACCACTCGGTTGTTGGATTTGCATGGATGACAGCAAAAAGGAATCGGGGGTGGAATTACATAGGTGTTAAGAAGGGCTGGCAAAAAGAAGGGGAGGGCATGTGTATTTACTAGCTCAGCTCTGCAGGGAACGAGGAGCATAAGAAGTGGTGCTTGAAAGCGAGAGACAGGCTCAGTGTGTGCACTTGTCTCCTCTGCCCTCAGCCAGGGTTGCTCCCCACAGTGGGTGCTCAGGTGTTGCGCTCAGCCTCGCTGTATACCTCAGGGACTGCAGCCTGCTGTGTCCTGCTGAGCTCTTCCTTTCTCTTTGTGTATTGAAACAGGACCTGATACGGGTAGTTGCAAATCCTGAATGAAATGCTCTTGCTGCAGTCAGGCCTAGAGCAGGCAGTGCCAGCAACACGAGGAAGGTGCAGGAGCCTTGACCTCTGGCAGCCATCAGACACAAATCCTGGTCCTGCCATAGCCCAGTGTTTCCAGCCAAGCTCGTCTTGGCTTCTGTCACCCTGAGACAGGACTAGAAGTTGAATTTATGCCACTCGAATCTACTCTTCATCTTGGGATCAGCTGGAGATGGCCTCAACCTGTGTGCTTCAGTAAAGAAGACCTTCGAACAGCCCTGTAAATGCTGTGCCACAAAGAGCAGCCCGTGCTGGCCATGTACCTTATCTTTCCACGCTGGAGCAAGACAAGGATGAGCTTTTCACAGAAGGTCAAGACTAAATGTGTTTTTTTTCCCCTAACAACCAGTACTTTAAAATACAGAGCAAAATGATGGGGTAGGGGTGTGCAGGAAAGGTGGTCTGTGAAGACGTGTGTTGTCTGCCTGCATAGAGAAGAAAAGCTTTGCTCCATTAGTCATCCCCTAATGAACCACATGGCCTCCAGATGCTTCCAGGATGTTGTGATCTCATTGGAATGGCAAGGTGGGCTTCTCAAAAGATAATGGGATCAGCTAAAGCTTTTACAGCAGCAGCAGATGAAAAAGTTTGGTCCTAGAGCAGCTTGCCCAGCAATGCCAGTACCATGCATGTATAGCTCAGTGGTAGGGGAGAGCCAAGAGCACAGCAGCTCACCAGATCACAGTGCACCAGTGCCACCTCAATAGGATGCTCATTGCCCCTAACACCAACCAGCCTTTCTGCTCACTGCGTCAGCCAAGCAGAGAAAGAAATGTCCGAACATCAGCACAGCTGCTTGGTAGGCTGATGGAGCAGCTGTAGCCACCAAGGCTCACTCACCCCATGCTGCAAGACCTCCAGCTGGTAGGGCACCAGGCTGCAAGTCTCCAGGCATCCCCACTTTGGGGATCGGGGGCACTGGTGGTTGTTGACATGCTGTGGAATAGAGAGGGTCACATCAGGCTTACTGGGGCACCTCACATGGGATTTGGCAGGTTGCTGCAGTTTGCATCAGTGTGGAGATGCTGTGTGAGTCTGCATTAAGCTGAGTTCACCCCGACATGCACAATTATGGCATCCAGAAGCAAATTACAAGTTTAAAACTGTTCTTTACAGTTTGGAAAGCTCAAATTATAGGGCCAGGAAAACAGTACCATAAGGATGAGAAGTAACTAGAAGAAAGTAATTATTAATAAGCTTATACGTTCTCATTTGCTGCATTCACATTGTAAGAATTTGTTTCCATGAAAACTAAGCAAGCAGTAACATCCCTTGAGGGGCAGAGCAATGCAGTGTTTTTGTGCTTTAACATCCTAGCCAGCGATTGCTAGAAACTTCTTGTTGATGAAGCATTCCCATTGACTGGAATTGATCCTTTGCAGAACTAAACCTCATCCAGACAAATAATACTATCTGATAATAAGATATAGTTCAGTGACAACAAGTCTGCAGTTAAACGGTAGAGAAACAGGGATAGAAAAGATCCCTGAACAAAGAGCCTGTGCTTGTGCCTGCGACAGAAAGATGATTCTTTTTTTTTTTCGGTGGAGCAGGTCTTAAAACTTTGTCATCTTCCGGAAGGTTGCCAGTGATGTACGGATTGGAGGAAAGGCAAATGAGCCATGAACAGTGCAGTGGCACACAGCAGCCTGCATCGCCTGGCGGTCTGGTTGCTGTTAAACAGTATGAGTGTACTGCAGCCAAGTTCAAATCCAGACATCCAAGGAGATGGGGCTCTGAGCATCCTTTGGGAGAAAGACAGCCCTTCCTCCCTGGAAACTGTGGCAGATGGGAAAAGAGGTGGAGGCCCCACTGAACATGAGCAGTTAGCCCAGCCCTTCTGCCAAGTGATTAAAGGCAGGGGAATACTGAGTGGGAGTGAGCAGGATGTGTTACCTCTGTGTCTGGCCAAGTGAGTCCATTTCTGGTGTCAGCAATTCAGAAAGGATATTGAGGAACTGGAGGGGATTCAAGGGAGAGCTACCAGAATGAGAAAAAAATGGAAAATGTGAGGAAGACCCAAGGAGGGGAGTCTGTTTATCTTATCAAAATCAGGATAATGCAGCCTATGGCTGCCTACAGATGAAACACAAATTTATTAGCAGATGATTCTTCAGCCCAACAGAAAAATATATAGCATCATCCATCAAGAAGAGCAGAAGACACTAATGCCTTAGAATAAAAATAAGGCACAAATATCTAACAATAGCATTAATCAACAATTAATTATTAATTAATTAATTAATTAATACTCATTAGTGATCAGAGTAGACTGCATTTTTTTCCTGCTGAGTGTTCTGTCAGGAGTTGATGTGGAAATCTGAGGTCTCTCACAGATCTGCCTTTGAACCTGGTTCCTTTTATAGCCCTTCTTTCTTATCTCTCTTCCCTGGAATCCTGTAACTCCTAATTCAGCATGGGGAAAAGAAAAATCATTTCAGTGACTTTAATGTCTACCAAATGCTTTCTGCATTCATCTTGCAGTGTTTCTGATTTCCTGAAATACAATTTTGGCTGATCTCTAGCTCTGTGTGCTAGCACACAGATAATGTGTGAGGAGATGTCTCACAGTCAGACTGCAATATGCAAAGCTTCATGGGAGCACTCCGTAACATCACAACTATGGCAATAAATGATGGAGTCGTGAATTGGCTTCTGTGTCCTGGGGGAGTTTCAGCTGAAATCCCACTCTTTAGAAATGAAAAAAAAAGAAACCAAAGTGGCCAGACCTTTTACCAAGAACTTGCAAAGCAGGGTTTGAAAAAACAACCTGTTAAGCCCTATATATCACCCATAACCACATTTTATTGTATGCAGGAGTACATCATTTAAGAAAAAAAAAAGTCTTTCATTGCTAGGTTATGTGATATTTCTACTTGTTAAGGACTTTGCTTCCTTTTCTTTCAGCAACCACTTTGTTACAACACTGTCAGTTCAAGGCAGACTTCAGAATCTATACATGGTGTTGCAATGAGCCAAAGGAAAAGGCAGTGGTAGGCTGGAACCAGGAGAGAGATGAGCAAAAAAGAGTGAGTGGGGATGCTGTGCTGGATGCTAGTTTGCTCACTGCAACACTAGTCCTTTGTGGATGAATTTCTGGGTTAGATCATTCAGTAGTGTTGGTGTATCATTGCCACTGTTTAAATGCTGTTGCTCGTACCCAAAGAGTTTGTAATCTCATGGCATGTGGATACATAATTTACATCACTGTTATTTTACAATTTGATAATAAGAACATATTACAGCAATAATATACAAGCAGCAATCTGAGTCCATTTTTAAGTAGATAAAGTTGCCAAATGCTGCATGCAAGATTTCTGGAAAGAACATTTTTATTAGGGTTAGTTAAAGATGCTCTGTTGGTTTAGGATGCCTGTTTGGATATCTGATACAACTCAGTTTTTCACTCCTGCAGAGCAGGCAGAAGCACTCCCAGAGTCCATTTTTAAATAGTTTGCTATGCACAGCACTCATGAGTAACCCAGGTCAGGCTGATGAACTGGGGAGCTAAACTCAGACGAACACATTTTCTCCATGAATTTGGCCTGTCCAGGCACTTGTTAGATCAGGAAACTGTAATTTTTCAGCAAAAGTAGAGGAAGCAGAGAGGAGAATCCAATGAAGACAGTGTGGATTGTAGTCTGGATTTTGAGGGCACACAGAAAAGGATTTGATATTTTCAGGGCTTTAGTGTCACTCTTTCAGTTCTGTCACCTCTGCTATTAAAGTCAAACTTTGTTTTTGGATTTATCATGTACAACCATGCGGATAACATAAGCCCTCTGGGTTTAAATTACAACAGTTTTAGGCACCAGTAAGCAACAGACAAATTCTACTGAAAAACCCTCAGACACATTTTCCACGCTTGCTTTAGAAGCTGCCTCAAAGCCTTGGCTCAGAATAACATTTCTGTTCATCTAGGAAGTCCACAGCCTCATCTGATCAAAGCATGTGCTCCTCAAAATCAGACTGTGAGGAAAATTATTTCTCTTTGGTGTAGAGACAGTTGGGGGCTGAGTTTGAGTCTTCTGGTGGAAAAATACAAACCAAATTGTCTTCCTTAGGCCAGCAACAGGTCTATGCTTCTTGCTTCAGGTACAGATAGGTATGTATCATTTTGTTATTGCTTCCATTTTCTTATTTTCTTATTGTTATTCTTTGTTTTGTAAACAGTGTCTCATGTCTGAACAAAAGAAAAACCAAAATTATTACTGTCTAGTGAGGAAGAAAGCAATTTGGAGATCAGCTAAACACATCTTCAGATGACTGGCCCGTTGTAAATTTCAAGCACAACAACAAAAACAAACAGTTCTGTGCTCTCACAAATTCATAAGCAAGCTAACTCACTAGTAAACTTATTCTAGTTCTAATTACTTAAACTTTTTTTTTTTTTTTGAGTTTTTAAGTCTAAACTGAAGCTAGGCTTTGGATGAACAAGGGTACAATAGAGAATTAACTTTGCTCTTACCTACTTTTCCCTTGGAGACACCACCATTTACTGCAGAGGTAGTCAGGGGTGGCAAGTGTTTCTGTTGCTTTAGTGACCTGTCACCTCCAAAGACATTTTAATATTTAATTTGGAGTTAGACACATACATGATAAAGGTAAGATTATTTCATCAGGGCTCCCACTCATTAAAACTTCCTCTACAAAACTGTGGAAAGGGTATTTGATGCTCCTTGGTGCTCCAGGTTAATGAGAACCAAAGGAAAGACCTGGCTGAACATCTGTGACTGCAAAGACACTGCTAAGTTCTTATTAAGAGGGTTATGTGTGATAAAAATGGACTGAGTTAGGAAGAACAGCTTTGCTCTGTTTTAGTGCTCATGTTGAAGGAACCTGAGGTCATTCACAAGCAGGCTTTATTTTTCCAGTAGTGACTCAAGACAAGAAAAGAGCTTTTTATTACTATGCAGTGATGGAAAAGGATGAAAGCACAATTCATAATATTCTGGAAACTGCATGATATCTTGGTGGCAGTTGTTTGGTCCAAACAAATTTATATAAGGATATCTGCTTTATTTTTTTCTTCTAAATGTTTCTCTGAAGTTTAACATTTACAGGAAGGCTTTATATCCATGCATATATTTATCCAAAAACTGGACTTTAGAGTAAGAGATACAGGATCCCCCAGAGAACACATAATGAGTACCTCTGTTTGCTAGGACAAACAAATTCAGGTGTTGGCAATCAGCCCTAACATGATTCTTGGAGACTGGGTTTTAACCAATCCTGGCCCTGGAAAGGATACAGGTGTGCCATAGGGGAAGGAGCCTGGAACCCCTAGGGAGGTGGGTGCCCTCATTGAAGGAGGACAACACTGGTGGTTTTTTATTTTTTTTCCTGCAGCTGTGAGTTAGGTGGAGTTGCCACATTCCTTTGTTTGATGGAAATTAAGATATTATGAATGCATATACCCAGAATGCCAGTGCTCAGAATTACTTTCCTGACTGGCAAGGAGATTCAGCAGGTCATAGAGATAGGCATATGCTTTGTCATGGGCAGTTTCTGTAAAATACAAGGCAGGTTTTCATGTGAAAAAAAGAGAGGCTACAAATGCTGCTTGCCATCTGTTCTGCTCCTCACTTGGTTTCTACTCTGCCCCTGGGGTCCTGCATCTTCTCTGGGAGGAGCTGGTAAGGACCCTTGCTGCAGGCACAGTACTGTGCTACAAGGAATAGAGGCTGAGCTATTTCAGCCATCTTTCCATGCACCAAATTTATAGATTTGCCAACATGATTTGTTTCTAGAGATGGGGGAATGGAAAGAGAAACAACCACAGCCTTTCAAGGAAGGAAGTACAGTGGGAATTTTGGTTTATCCCCAGGTCATTCATTAATATCGGCTGATGAGTCAGAAAAATGTGGCTGTCTGCTGACATGTAGTGTGCCTCAGTAACAAAATAGGTTCCTATTGCAGCAGTTCACCACTGCTAATGCAGAGCCAAGCCCTCTGTCAGCTTCTGATGATTCCCACATCCAAATAAAGGGCTGCATTTTGCTTCCTGTTTGCTTTTCTGTTCTCTCAGTCCCCCAGCTGATACCTGCATGCAGGCTTACAGAAAAAACAGTTCTACTGAGTTCTGCAGAGTGCTGTATATAAACATACACATCAGTTAGGATACTAGATCATGTTGCGTTCAATATATTTAATAAAACAGCATTCTCCATTATAAGGCCTTTTGTCTCTCAGTGCAAAGTCTCAGTTAATGCCTGCAGAGCCATGGAGGCACTTGCTGAGGGCAGTTCCTACCCCAGCACACACCGTGCCCACAGCTGCCCAATGGCAGCCCTCACTGCCCAGAGGAGGAAGCAGCTCTGCCACAGGGATAGGCCATGGCAGAGCCCGGCAGCTCTGCTGCGAGGCAATCTGCTCCTCAGGGTGAGCTGTGCACGAGCAGATGGCAAAGGGGCTGACCCTGCTCCAAGCAGGAGGCTGATGGCCACAGGACCCTGCCGAGACCTCTTCCTACCTGGGTTACCTAAAATCCCCTGATCCTAGCCCCAGGTCTTCACACCTGCTCAAATACTTGGCTCCCTGGCTCTCTTCCAGCCTTGGCTTTGCATCTATATCAACACTCGGTGACGCAAAAACTGCCCTTCTCCCATACATCTTCTGAATATGCACAAAAAGAAAGCGTGTTTTAAGATCACTGTATATCTGTTCCCTTCTTCACATGGGGTGATGGTTGCCCATGGCTTATCTGAATTACTAAATAGCTCTGATCAAGCACATTTATCTGCAGATGTAGCAAAGAACTGCTGGACCACCAGACCACCTGACTAATCACTGATCAACAGTAGCCAGACAGGCTCCAAGTACCCCCACTAATAGATTTTCCAGACCTAAGTGACTCGTGAGTTGTAGGTTTATTTGATGTGAAATCTTTATTCTGCTTGTCTGATCAGTCTTATTTTCCTTCTGGTGAAGTTCTTCCTAGATGAAAACCATTAAAAAACAGTTCAAAGGCTGTTCTGCTTAGCAGTGCAAGCTTCTGTCTTGCCTTTTCCCAGCTAGCTGTGTATTGTTAACCACTCCTGATGAGCTTTGAGGTGAGGCCCGAACTGACTTTTATTCTCATCCAGCGGAAACTCCAACACAATCAATTGAATCTGCTTTTGAGGAAGAAGGCTGCTCAGAATACACAGTGTCATGATGCTTGCACTGTTTTCCATAAATACAAGGCACATTCAGGGAGAGTGTAGGAGGGACACAAATGTTTTGAGACAAAGGCAGAGAAAGCATTTTTCTAACAGTTGATTTTCAAAACAGAAATCCTGTGGGATTTCAAAATAGAAATTGCTCCTACATAATTAAATCTTTTGAGAGGTTCATCTGCATGCTTGTCCCTGCCTTGGGGCTGGTGTTTTGCTGCCCATAATGAGCTGCAGTTGGCCGCCCCTGAAGCCCCGCAGTAGGCAGGCAGCACAGTCGGAAGTTCCCATGTGTTTGTGGGGGATTCAGCTGCAGCTTGAGGCAGTGATGTGCCTGAAGGTGGGGGGGGGAAGGTCAGAGAGGAATAGCTGGAATAATGAGAGAAGTTATCACATCCCCCAGGGGATGGATTTTCAGGGTAAGTTCCATTTCCAGCAGTGCAGCATGCGTAGCCAGTATTGTCTTGCTAAGTCCTCTAACCTGAAAATACATTATCTGAATATAAAGAAAAACGGAAATGATGAGCTATTTTGGAGCTATGTCCCATCCTCTGCATTGAATCAGAGTGGGAAAAAAAAACCTGCAAACATGAGTATTCCTACATACTAATAAAAACAGCATAATAGACTGCTTTCATACATGGGTGTCTCCTCTTTCTTTCTGCTTCTGTTGTTAAGACACTGGCCTCGCAGAGAACTACAGCCTTTTGTCTTTCAGGGTTCCTCCATGCTCAGGAGCTCAGCTGCAAGTATCTCAGCTCTGCATTCTCCCCAGCACACCATGCTCACATGCAAGTCATCAAGCCCTGGAGCCTCCAAAACAGCCAAGGGCAAACAGGCAGCACAAGATGAGGAAGTAAGCCCCAAGCACCATGCGGGAGCTGCTTGAGCACCTTGTGTCAGGGCATGGCTGCCATTCCCTGCTGCCTCCTGTGCTCTGGGAGCTCCAGAGCGACAGATGGCAGCATTTGTGCCGTCGCTGCAGCATCACCTGCCAGCCCTGCATTGATCTCAGCCCAGCAGGGCCCAACAATCCCTCTCATTCATAAAACCCTGGGATTTTTATCGTTCCCTTTGCTGCTCTGAGACACTTTTTTTCCAAAGATACTGATTTAGGCTCATAAACACGGTAACAATTTTGTGAAAAATAACAGGTGGCGTGGGTTTGGGGGCAACGAGGCAAATGCATTTTTCTTTTCACACCGGATCTTTCCTAAGCTGTGCACAAACTCTGTTTTGCAGTTAATGATGAAATGCTAAGACTGCCAGGACATTCTGCTTATCCAACAAGAGGAACAAAGAACATCTTTTAGTAGAAATCAGGTTTTTTTATGTCTGAAAGACCAACATCACTCACAAATCACAGAGGCTTTGGAGCTGATGCTCAGGGTTAAGTGGATGCAGCAATAAAGCTCACTGACAGCTTTACAAGCAGGGCACCAGAAATCCTTCTCCAATAGAACCATAATCTGTTCAAAGTGTCCTGCACGGGGCTTTCATCTTTTCACACACTATTTGGAAGAAAGCTCTACTAATGAGATTTGTGCCATCATGAGATGGGATTTTAC
Organism: Tympanuchus pallidicinctus; assembly: GCF_026119805.1. Classification (NCBI taxonomy): domain Eukaryota; kingdom Metazoa; phylum Chordata; class Aves; order Galliformes; family Phasianidae; genus Tympanuchus; species Tympanuchus pallidicinctus. The sequence continues at coordinate 26,391,253 of NW_026294802.1, forward strand.
TCTTGTATTTGGACGTGGAGCTTAGGGGTGAAACGACTTCAGCCACAGGCTCCATGGGTGCCTCCCTCCAGATGTGCACAGCTCCAGATGTGGAACATACAGGAAAACTGCTGCCCACCCCAATGGGAGAAACACCTGCACTGTAGTTAGGCAGCACCCTGCATGTGGCCCTCCCCTGCACATTAACTGTGGGCCCTGTCCTCCTCTACCCCTGAGCGTGCTGGGTGCTGGATGTGGGCACCTGGCCTCAGGCAGGCATGGAGGCTGTTCTGCCCTGTAACGCCTGCCATGCAGGGGTAATCAGAAACGTATGTACAATTAATACAAATACAGCATTTAGCTGACCAAGGCTTATTAAATAAATACGATGTAGGATTTACATAAGGACAAATGTACGATTTTTACTTCGCTGTATTTTTTTTTTTTTTCTTAAAATAAATAGAGAATAGAAAGTTAATTCAAAATCATGATGGCCTACTTTCAGGTTACCATAGAACATTAAAGCAGCCCAGACGGAATAAACACTGATAGACAATATTCAAACAATACTTTTTTTTTTAAAGTCTCCAAGATTTGGCACTATAGAAGAAGGAGCACTGAAGGTGGAGTACATCTGAAGACCAAATTTGAAGTGTGAACCACAGGCTGGGCAGGGAGGCAAAACTGGTCTTCATGAGAAGAAACATTCTTGCTGTAGGAGGGTGTGTGCATGGCCATGGTCATTTTTCCCAGACTGGGAGCCTGGTATGTAGGTTGCTGTATCGAAATGTTGTCTCATTGCAATGTACGCCCTGACTTCACTTGTATGAGGCAGAGATGAGAGCTGTGGTGCCCCAGGAAGGACAGGGTGAAGGGTTCTGTGAAACATCCTGCTGCTCCTTCCTGTGGCCACAGGAATGAACCTCCAAGCAGAGAGGTCACAGCCTGTTTGTTACCAAACACAGCGTCATAAATTATGAGAAAATTTTCCTCCTGGATGAAAGGGAACATATGATGCACTGTGGTACTCAAAGCAACGTAGGAGACTCCTTAACACATACATGCTGTCCTGAATGGGCAGATGTCACTGCACTAAGGTTTCATAAAATCCCTTTGGCAACTTGGGATCCTGTCTCCAGCCTGCATTGCTGAGTGCAGGAGCAGCCCATCCTGCTTCTTTCTTCACCAACAGAACAAGAGATACCGAAGTACTCCAGAAACTTTCAGGTGATTGCAGAATACAGCTGGTTCTCAGGGAAGTCCTTTCACCTGCCAGTATTTCGCATATTTTTCATCCCTTCAGTTTTGCAGTCAGGGTGACTGCTGAGCCTTGTTGCACCACCCAGTGCTTGCTCTGAAACATGACATCCTCCCACAGTCATACCCAGGCACCCAGAGCTTTGCAAACCTGTCCCAACTTTGGAATTCACCACAGACTGAAAGCAGGAGAATTTGGCCTTGCTTTGGGAAGCAGCAAGTGCTTGTGAATGGTTTGGGTGAGGCTGGTTGTAGAAAGCCATGTGTCAGCCAGGCTCTTTAAGACAACTTTTAAATCTTAATTTTCCCCTTAAAAAATGCTAAGCTGAAATAGTTGTTACTTTACTTACAGTTCCTGCAAAATTGCTCCTTTGAATATTGAGTTAGCAGCAAGAGAGAAAGTGCTGGGTTCTGTCACCTAATGAGAAGCACTGTTTCTTTACAAACAGTGAATTAGGAGATCCTTAACATAATGGCAGACCATTAATCTCAGCGCAGCAACACAGTACCTTTTGCAGTATTACTTTTATTTTTGCCCAAGCTTCATCCAGTTCCAAGTGTTTTCTGATTCAAATAAGGATCTTAAGCACTTTCATATCTTTATCTCATTTCTCATTTGCTCTATAATATAAAATATTTCACACATTTTAATTATTTTTATCAGTGATGGTAAAGAGTTGTGACTTGACCATTCAGCTTCCAACCATCATACAGCCATCAGCAAATTAGGACCTGACTATTAGATGCCTGCAGAGTAGATTTTGCTAAATGTTTGACTCTTCTCATTCAAAAAACAATCCTCTTTGCTCTATTTATTTTCTTCCTTCCTTTCTTTCTCTCTCTCCCTCCCCTCCCCTCCCCTCCCCTCCCCTCCCTTTCCTTCCTTCCTTCCTTCCTTCCTTCCTTCCTTCCTTCCTTCCTTCCTTCCTTCCTTCCTTCCTTCCTTCCTTCCTTCCTTCCTTCCTTCCTTCCTTCCTTCCTTCCTTCCTTCCTTCCTTCCTTCCTTCCTTCCTTCCTTCCTTCCCTCCTTTCTTCTTCATTTTTTTTTTTTATATAAATGAAGAAGCGATGCCAACATAAGAGCTGTGACATTTACAGCAGTTCAGCTGGGAACATGCTGCCTGTTCTTTTTATACCTAATTTGCTGATGATTTCCAACCATGTAAGAGTACAAGCAAGCACTCAGTTTGATAGCAGTGTGTGCTGCTGCCCTTGTCTTTTGTTTAACCCTTATCTAATTTTGGCAGGACCGCAGTTCCTGCTCTTAAGCGTGATAAAAGGATCAGCACACTGCCCAAACCTACAGCCAAAGGCTCTGGGGCCATGCAGGCAGGATGTCTCAGTCCAGCACTTGCTGAAATAGGGTCATCTGACCCATGTGATCAGCAGTGCCCTTGGGTCCCGCTGAGCTTGCTGCGTGCCCACAGCCCTAATGCTATTTTGTTATGCTTTTGGCATAACTTGTCTTCCCTGCTGACTCCCTGTATTTCCTCTCTCCTCATTTGGAGATGGCCTCAAACCCTAAATAAGAAGTGTTGCTTAGCCACAGTGATTTATGAGGACATTTCCTAGCCTAGTTGTGGTTTCTACAGCGCAAGCCTTAATATGCAATTCAAGGAGAGAACTGGAAGGATCACAGATCTCATGGCAGAAGAGGACCACGAAGTATAGCACAACTGCCTGGGAATAGACTGTTTAACTGTCCATACACTTAACTAAACTGCTGCTGTTAGAGTAAAGCATATCATCCAGAAAGGCACCAAATCTTCAGTGTAGAAGAAGCGGAGAAAACGTTTTTATCCTGAGCATTTAACAATTATCCTTATTTTTGCATTCTTGTAAAAATTATATATTTGTCACAACACTGTTCCAACCACTTCAGCCGTATTGCTTGTGCTTCTTTAATTCCCACAAGCTACACACAGTCACTTCTTTCCAGGATCCTATTTCCCACAGGGGTCCAGCTAGCATTCCTTCTTCCCAAGTGTGTGTTTTTGCATCATCTTATGTTAAAGTACTCCTTGTCTGGATGACTCGAGCTGAGTGAGTGTCCCAGCACATTCTACATGACTGCCATATTACAGCCGATCTGCTTTACATCCCGGGTGTCTTCCACACTTTGGCTTTGCATTGCTCTTAGGTGCTCAACAAAACACTACGTTGGCCCTATGCAGACTGAATCCCAAATCTGGCAGCTCATTTCAGGGTTATTCCTCATTGTTAATCAGGAAGGTCTTAATCCACTGGCTGTGTCCTGTGTGATGTGACAAGGTTTTTATTTTGGTTGATGTTGATGGAGCTTTTTGAGATAACATCCATGTAGTCCGTTATAGTACATATGAGTTAAGGGTCTGTTCTATATCCATAACTGTCTTTTATCAGACAAACTTGTACACTGGAAAAGTGAAATATATGATTAATAATGTAGGTTTGTTCTTGCAAAGCACCGGTGTCAGTAATTAAATGTACATCACTGAATCTCATAGCAAGCTTCTCAGTAGTTTCAAGTAGGATAGAAATTAACCAGCCAGTCCATAGCTGTCAGCTAGTGACATCCTTGACATCCTCTTCAATTAGCACCTCATCATCTTGCTTCAAAGTTCCTGTAGTTCCCCTGGTATTTTAGAAGCTTCTCAGCCAGCTCTTCTGGGACACTTGGGATGCACAAGAGGCACTCTGCCTGTGTTACAGAAGCCAGAACCTTGCATCTTCCAAAATCAGAGAAATAGCGCTTTCCCGAATGTTTCTGCTTCTACTTTGCATTACTTTAAACATTCTTCTATCTCAGCTATTGGAGGTCTACTTTCAGTTTTGGTTTGAACATATAATTGTCCTTGAACATATGGTAATTTTTCACATCTAGACAATTCATTGTTCCTTCACTGGGCATGAGATGTAATAGAATTACGTGGACCTGGGAAGCCCCAGAAAACAGCTTATGCAGCTAGGAGGCAGGACTAATGTTGCCTTGTTTTAGGGTGGCTGGATGCAGATCCTGTGCACGGGGAGCTGCAGACTAGGTAACCTTCCCTCCCTGCCTTATAGCCTGGCTGTGTGCTGGAGAAAGCCAGCCTGCCCGCTGTTTCTGTTTCTCTTTCCTTTGGAAGCTGCAACAGCAACTTTGTGCTTTAAAACCATGAGTCCATTTGAGACATTTCCAAAGCGCTTGACAGCTTTTCCAACCTGCTCAGACTTGGTGTCTCCTTGTATGACAGCCTTTTGAAATGCCCACAAATATGTTTTCTCACTTCCCATTCATGTATTAAAAGCTCATCTCAGTGATGCGGTGCCTGCCCGGGGTCTCTCTTAATGAACAACTGTCAGATGTTCAGCACCAGCGGCCTTCACCGCTCCAAGGCACAGGCTTTGAGAGCTCTTCTCAGTCACTTCCAGTTCTGTCTGAGAGCACAGGGCAGGGGGGAGAGGGGAAGGAAGAGGCTGTGCCTGTCAATGGGATTCCAGCTGGTTTGTATATAAAGTCTTTCCAGGACACCCAAAATGCCTCATTCACCAGTCAGACGTCACATTTGAAACAAAACAGGCTGTTTGGTTGACATGACAGCCCCGCTGAGGTACGTGATAATGGCATCCCTTGTCTGCTGAGCCCAACGCGCGTGCTCCCCATGCACCGGCAGCCAAGCGGCCCTGGCCAGGCTCCGTGGTGGGCAAATGCACTGCTAGGCCTCTGCCCCAGCCAGCCAGGGTCCAGAAAATACCTTGGCATAGTTTCATGGCACAGACCATCATTTTTATATTGCTTTTGGGTAAACTTCAATGACTCATCTTGTATTCATACTCATCTATAGTCGGCTTTTTTTTTTTTTTTTCCTTCTAGTGTTCTGATTTGCCAAGCTGCAAGTGGTTTGTTTAACAATGTGCAATGCCTGGAGAACAGATGGCCTCTTTTCTTCCTCCCGGTGGCATGCAAAAACGAAATTTTATCATTCAAACTTTGGTCTGCGATATTTCATCCGAAATGGTTGTTTTAACAGCTACTTCACCACCCACCAGCTCCATTGTGTTTCCTTTCACATCGGATATGACTTTACAACAAACTCAGTGTCCCATGCGGCAGCTGTGCCGCGCACAAGCTCCTCTCAAACTGCTGTCCTGTACAAATCGGTACTTGGAGAAAGCTCGCCACCTAAAATCTTTACTTTGGTAAGGGAAGGGGACAGTCCAAAGTGCTCTGAAAGAAGTCCTGGCATCACCTCCCAGATTACCTCTGGGACACTTCGTGCTGCCCTGCACTCCACATTTTGTGTCCCTGCCTGTGTCCCCCAGGCTCCAGATGGTTGCTGTGGATCTGGATCAGGGGAAAGTGCTGTGAAATCTGCTGTGGGTGGAAGGATACACATGTATTAAACGACTTCATAGATATATAAGAGGCTTGATGTTCAGTTTTAAAAAAAAAGCTTGCTAAATTCTGGGTTTTGAAACTGGCTGCTAATATTTTAGTGAAAAACAAGAACCATGTGGATTTAGCGAGTCACAGGGCAGGTTATGAACAGATGTTTTGTCTGCCAGTTCTCAGCTGCTACTTTGATAAATCACAGGGGAATTTCTCACTGGCTATCTCAGGGGTAAATGCATCAAGCACAAAGTTTCATATCAGATGTTATGGGCTGTAGCCTTCAGCATACTGAGTTCCCTCTGAGTCGCATGACTGTGAACCAAGGACAAGCTGTGCCGCTGAATCACCGCTTTTATGGTGAGAGAGCTCCCCGTGGACACCAGGCTGGTGGGGACACTACTGCAGCTCAGGATTTCAGGCACACAGAGACAGGAGGAATGGAGATATGGGAGTGAGGATAGTCTGGGCTTGATCCCCTGCCTGCAGCATAGGATACAGGCTCATAGCTGCTTCCAGAGTACCCACAGCTACATATAACAATTTGACTGACACATACATTAAAAAAGAGCAAGAGCTGAGGTCTTGCTTGTTTTCTGGCACAGAAAGAATGAGTGCTTCAGGGTGACTGTCATGGTGTCCTTGGGCCAGAAGAGCTGCACCATGCTATGCCCCTAGCCTGCCTGGTGCCATCGACTGTGGTGAGCTCACCCATGCAGCCTGACAGCTCAGGCTCTGCATCTGAAAACTAACTCATCTGTGCTTCTGCTGACACCTTCTGATTATGCTGCTACCCCAGTAAAATAAAGGATGTGCTGCAATCAGTTTCCCACCCCCTACTCCATTGCGGATACGAGACAAAAGATATATTGCTAATTAAAATGTTCTTATCTGCTGGAAAGCAGTTTGTAGGATTGATTTCAATAAAACTGATGATGCAGCCTACTCAGATCACTGGGAAATGACCTCCTTATTATAAAGTCCCAGAATAACATAGTGAAGCAATCTTGATTTCCTGAAATCTGTCAAAGGAAGAACTTTGCAGTTAGTTACAGCTTATAATATGGATACTCCTGAAATGTCCTCTGCTTAATGAACAGCTGATATTGGCTAACCTCATGGAAATAAGAGAGAATTAGTACCAGCTGCAAAATGCATTCATTGGATAGTGAAACTGGCAGTTGGTATTATGCCTGCTATAAATATTTTTAATTAAAAATTGTTTTCTGTCTCTTCAATTGGTATAATAGCGATGATGCTTACTGAGAGTTACTGAAGATGTAATAGGATTCCCCCTTCGTGTATAGCAGAGCTATTTATTCTGCTGTAATTTTGCTATAGTGGAAATCTGCATAATAATGCCTGGATTCTAGTACAAGAGAAAAATAGATTGAGGGAGTATTTTATCTCCACATTCCAGAATAATACACACTGGCACTATTGCGCATTCCTAAAAATCCGCAATGCTCAAAGCCTGGCTGCTCAGGTACAATATTAAAATGATTTTAATCACGCATTTTGGAGAAATTCAGGGACGTATTTCCTGAGCACTCTCAGCTGCACATTCTCTGTGCATATCTCAGGTCCTGGCACAGTTTCTGTTGTGTGTTGTTCGCTTTCTGACAACTCCCAGACGCTCAAGTCAAGAAAAAAGCCCCATCCTGTCCATCACTGTACGACGCATGATTAGACACATCCCCTGCTCCAAAGACTTTTTGATTTAAGCCTGCTGCTTTTATTTCATAATGACATTGAGTTCCTTTTCCCATTTGGCTCCTTCCCTTTCTTGGTGACAGCAGTTTTATTGCGCCAAGGCTTTCCCCAGACAAAGCTGTCATCCTTTCTGTCTGTTGGTTCTTTCTTCTTATTCTGGGTTTTTCCTTCTGCCTCAAATTATCTTTGCTATGGTTTTCCAGCAAATCCTTTCAGATGATCTCGTGCTTCGTGCCCCTCTCATGTTTCAGCTCTTTGTTCCTCTTTAGGGTTTAGCATGTGCTCTCCTTTCTGCTCTCTTTCAAAGGGAAGTTCTCGCTCTCTTAGAGTCAGCTAGCTCTTAGCCGAGCTGAATTTATGATGGCTGCTGTCCCCTTTCCTGATCTCTCCATGCCTAGCCTTGCAAGTGCTAGCTACATCTGAAAACTTTGCTCTTGAATCAGTGACACTTCTCTCATTTTTAGCAAAACCTTCCTTCTGGCTTTCCAGCTTTGAAATACTAGTAGATAACTGACAGTGTGAGCGCTTGCTCTTTTTTCAACTTTAACCCAACTAGCAGGAAGCTGTGCAGTTATTTCTCCATACTGACCTTGTAGCGAGGTGTGGATTTGCTATGTGGTGAAGAGAGCCCAGAAGACTGAGAATTTGTTTATGATCCTGTGATGATACACAGTCTCATTCCCTCTTCTGAAATTTGTGTTTTCCTCTCCTGCTTCCTGCTTGGCACCTGTGATGACCTCCCCCTCCTCAGGCTCCCTGCAGAGTTGGCAGCAGCACTGCATCAGCGTGGTTTGCAGTGGGCACTGTTACTTTTATCTGTCAGCACCTCTGCAGATTGCTGCACTCAGCAGCAAAGTCAAGAATAAAGCAGAACCAGAAAAGCGACTTACACCTCTGCTAGAGAGAGAACTGAAGAGGAAAGAGAAATGGAAAGCCCAGCCATATCAGCCTTGGTTGTGTTAGCAGGATGGGGCTTTTCTGGAGGTAGCTGGGCACAGGAACTTTCTGCTTGATTATTTTTATTCTGTCAGGCTGTCTCTAAGTATTGGGTCACTTCATGCCATAACTTTACTCAAATAATGAAGGACTTTAATATTTACATGAAAAGGACAACACATTCTCAATTTTTATTTTTTTTTTTTTTCCCCTATATCGTGACCAGTGAACAGATTTTGGTATCCAGTTTGAGTTATATTTTTATCATTTGGGGTGTTTTTCATGAAAGAGCTCGGACTCTCACTTGCCCACATGGCTGTTTCCTGCCCTGACATGAGCAAAAAGAATTAAGAATACCTAAGCTAAGACAAATTTGAGATACAATTCTCCAGTTGTTTCAATCAAAAGGCAGTATTGATTATTTAATTACGCAGAAAAGATCCAGATGCTGAGCATTTACTACAGATTAATGACTGTCCCAGAGCAGTTAATGGTTCTTCTCACTGCCATCAACACAAACTGCTTATTAATCCCTGGAAAATGGCTTGCATAACAATCATAATCTGCTGTTAAAAGTTTATAAATAGATAAAAGTGTCACATGGATTTACGAGTGCTGGGGCTGAATGGGATCTGCATGGCATTTCTAGTGAATGAATGCCATGTGCATGAGCTCATCTGATTGCTTGAATTATCACAAAATCCCAAGTTGCTCTTTTGGATTTGAAAATGGCACGTAAGAAAGTGCCAAGTGGCTTGAGTCCTATCTACTGACTGGGAAATAATTACTTTGCTGCATAATAGAGGCACCTTCAGCCTAACAGCAGCGCTCTGCCTATTTTATCTTACAGCCTGAAGTGCATTCAGGGGAGGCTGTGTGGCTGTGCTGTTTCATCGCCTGCTTTCCTTCTAACAGGAAAGCGGTGTGCGCACAGAGACACACGCACAGCTGCCTAGCTTCCTCCAGAGCCCAGCAACTGGCTCTGCAGATGTAGGGGTCTTGCTAGACTGAGATCTGCGTTATTCCGGCAGAAGACTTCAAAAGGTCACACAAAGGGAATTTGATACATGTTGCTTCCTGTAGGAAAACTGCTTCAGCAGGGCCTTGGACTCGATCCCCAGAGGTATGATCCAACCCCTGCAATTCTGTGATTCCATGAGAGCTGCTTTAAGAAAATGCGTTGCCCCATCAGAGTCTTGTATAGGACTGCTGGAACTCCCTGCAGTAACCTCCATCTCCCTGTCCCCTCGGCAGTCCCTGGCCCCAGACAGCTGTCCCCACCTCCCAGCCTGTCACTGCAGACATGCTGGGGCTGGCCATTGTGTCTGAGCAGTGTCGGACAAAAGTGATATAAATCTGTCATTGTCTGAGCCCAAGTGGGCTGACTGGAGCAGGAGAGGGGTCTACACGAGCATCTGGTCTGTGACAGGAATTAGGGAGGCGGCTTCCTTGTATTCAGCTCCTCTGCAAAATTTGAGGTAAGAAGAAAGCTGAGAAGTCACTGCCGCCACCAGAGAGCCAGGCAGGATGGGATATGAGGGGCCATCCTGAGTCACAGCTTCCAAGTCTGACAGCACAACTGCTGGTATTGTCTCTTAATTTGAGGCTAGATTTTCTTCCCCGTAGCATGATATTCTTTCATCCTCATATTGCATCTGGGCTGATCCCCACCTGGAGATAAATTAAGGAGATTAGCTCCTCTGCACCTTAATATTCCTCTGTGCAAAATAGCTCAGTAGTCACGCTCATGGGTCTTGGTCTGGTTTTGAAAGGAGTTGGAGACCCTCTGGATGAAAGTGGGTATAGTGGGCATAGTGGGGATGGGTTAATGGTTGGACTGGGTAATATTAGAGATCTTTTCCAACCTTAATGCTTCTACAATTCCTTGAGTGGGCATGGTGGGGTTGGGTCTACAATTGGGCCTGATGGTCGTGGAGGTCTTTTCCAACCTTCATGATTCTCTGGTTCTGTAATTCTATGAAGGTAGTGTAGTGAACACCAAGTGCTCTATCAACCTAGGATCATAAATTCCCTGTTTAGTGCTCGTTGTCGTAGGTAAGCAGGTTGCAATGTCAGAGCCTTTCTGCCACACACATATATGCTTTCCGAACAGTTTTGTTGCAGTAAATTATGGTGTAATTAAAGCAAAACAACAGCGCCTAACTAAGGGTGAAATCTTGAAAAATAAATAGCATTTCAGTTGGATTTGTAATTGTTTCAGGTTCCCCAGATACGAATTATACTGTCAGGCTCCTGAATGATGAGAGAGCTGCACACACTAATAGCTGGGAGCTGGGTGCTGCCTGGGCTGTGGTTTGGGTGGCCTTGTGGGTTGACCCCATTGGGGTGCAGAGCTTTGACAGGCGAACTTGATGATCTTAGTTCTTTTCCAACCTGAATTACTCCATTGTTTTATATTTTCAGCCAGCGAGCAACAGGGATGCTCTGTTCCCATTTCCTTGGAGACAGACGTCTCTGGAGCGTGCTTGCAATTTGGAGAAGATCCAGGTGCGTCTCATCAGAAACTTCTGAGCCGCGGTCTGTCCGTGCCCATTGCCAGAGCAGCTCGGGAATCTGCTGTTCGTCGGGCACCGAGGCTTGCTGGGGCTGCTCCTTTTGTCGCGGCGGTCAGTGCCACCCAGCGGGTAAAAGCAGCAGTGCGGCCCAATGAAAGGTCTTTGGTCGTCAAAACTGAGTTTTGGATGTTTTATTTATGTGTAGAGTAGACAGTAGGGATAGCTGTTGGAGAGGGTCCAGGGGAGGGCCACGAAGATGATCAAAGGGCTGGAGCCTCTTATTGTTGTTGTGGGAATTGGACTTATTCATCTGAAGAAAAGGCTCTAGGGAGACCTCATTGCAGACTTCTAGTACTTGAAGGGAACTTAAAAGCTGAAGGGGTTTGATAGTGATAGTAAAAAGAGAATGGCTTTAAACGAAAAGAGGGGAAATTTAAGGTGGATATTACAAAGAATCTTTTACTCAGCAGGCAGTGAGGCACTGGGTGCCCAGAACGCCTGTGGGTGCCTCATCTCTGTTGGGTTAAAGGCTGGGTTGGATGGTGCCTTGGGCAGCCTGAGCTGGTGGGGGGTAGCCTGGCCATGGGGGAGGGGTTGGAATTGATCTTTAAGGTCACTTTCAACTTAAGGCATTCTATGATTCCATAATTATGACAATAATTAAACCCCTCACAGTGAGCAGCTCTGATGAACATTTGCAGGAACGCTGCCCTGCCTCAGGGACTCCTGCTCAAACATCTCTTCCAGCTTCTCCTGATGCCTAGGAAAGCAGCAAAGGCTGCACAAGCTTGCTTTCATTCTGAAGAAAATGCTGAAGTACAAGTGTGTGATGGGGAGTGGGGAGGAGGCAGAGCATCACCCAGGAGGCATTAAGCTATGTCATTCAACTAAATAATTAGATCTCATCAGGAACACGTGTTCTTTTTAGTTGCAAGTACTAAAGTACTTCAAGCATCTACCCAAGTGCTTTGGTTTGATTTTGATGATGCTGGATTTTTTTTCCCTTTGCGCTGCAAAACGCCAGCAGCAAATTCAGCGCTGAGGTGCGCGGATGGGAGCGATGTCTGACGTGAAAGAGGAAGGAGGAAAGAAGGTGCTTGCCGCACGCCCCCCAGCCAAGCCCATCTCCAGGACCCGCGGCTGCTGCCTGAGTGCAGATACGGCACCCGACCCGGCTGCCCAGCGCGCTGTGCCGCCCGGAAGCGTGACTACAACGGCGTGCAACCTGGGACTCCAGTTCCCGGCATGCCGCGCGGCCCCTGTTCCACTTCCGGCGCCGGGCGGAAGTTGTGTGCGCGCGGTGAGCATGGCGGCTCCTGAGGCGGCGGAGGAAAAGGCGCGGCGTCCCGGCAAGAAGAAAGCGGCCAAAGGTGGGTGCGGGGCTCTGCGGGAGCTGTCTGCGGGTTGCGCGGCTTCTTGGCGGCGGGGTTTGGGCCTGCTGCTCCGCCGTGCTTTCCTTTTCGCTCGCTGAGGGAATGAGGGGCCCGGCGGCGGGCCGGAAAGGGGGTAACTTCTGTAAGGAGAAATGCAGATCGCCTCCAATGGAGCATTGCACGCACCGCCTGCTATGTGCCTGCTTTCGGTTATCGCTGCCATCGGTGACAAATGAGAAACAAACTTTATTTCGTCTTTTAATCTCTAGCAGTTGATGAGTCTGAACTGCTCACCGTGCCGGATGGATGGAAAGAACCGGCATTTACCAAGGAAGACAATCCCAGGGGGCTGCTGGAAGAAAGCAGTTTTGCAACGTTATTCCCCAAGTACAGAGAAGCTTACCTGAAGGAGTGCTGGCCTCTTGTCCAGAAAGCCCTGAGTGAGCATGTATGAGTTGTGATGCTGTGCTCTATTATTTGGGAGATATAGGTGTTACTTTTGCATTAAAACTTGCTGTAGTAGCAGGTGTTGTCCACAATCTGCCAACTTTAAAGGAGATGAGGGGGATAGTGTTTCAGGCCTTGTGATACATAGAGACTGCCAATCTGGTGGCTTTTGTGTGTGTGTGTGTGTGTGTGTGTGTGTGTGTGTGTGTGTGTGTGTCTGAGAGTCATTTTCAGAGGTTTGGATAATGGATTTGCGTGCCTCTGCAGCGTGTAGTTTTATATTTCTTAAGTTCATCCTACCAGAAATATGATCTTAGATTCTTATTTTAGAGATTGCTTTGCTGTTTATTTTCACATGTTGCAGTATGTGAATGCAACGCTGGATCTAATTGAAGGAAGCATGACAGTCACTACTACTAAGAAGACTTTTGATCCATATGCGATCATCAGGGCTAGAGACTTAATAAAGCTTCTGGCAAGAAGTGTTCCATTTGAGCAGGTTTGTAGCAAATAATACTGTAATGCTTATAAAGTAGTATGTTTTCAAAATATGGGTTTTTCAGGTAGTGGTGGTGAAAAACTGGAACAGAGGTGGTGGATGCCCCACTCCAGGAGATACGTAAGGTCAGACCGGATGGGGCTCTGAGCAGCTTGACCTACCTGTAGGTGTCTCTGTTGCAGAGGAGTTGGACTAGCTGACCTTTAAAAGTCCCTTCAATTCAAATGATTTTATAATGATATGAAAATATATATTTAAAGTAAGCATAACTGCAAATGAAATGAGTCTTTTGGCTCTTCTGAATAATACTTTTGGATTCAGGTGTTAATACCTGCTGCTTGTATCTTCAGGCAGTTCGTATTCTTCAGGATGATGTTGCGTGTGACATCATTAAAATAGGTTCTCTAGTGAGGAACAGAGAAAGTTTTGTGAAAAGAAGAGGACGACTTCTTGGGCCAAAAGGATCTACTCTGAAGGTATAAGATTTTACCATAAAAATCTTAGATGTAGATTTGTTTCAGACCTTGAGCTCACACTGACTTTATTCGTTTTTGTTGTTCCAGGCCCTCGAACTGTTAACCAACTGTTATATTATGGTGCAAGGTAACACTGTTTCAGCTCTTGGACCTTTCAGTGGGCTAAAAGAGGTAAGAGAAGGCAGATGAGTGGTTTCTGTAGCCCACTTTTGTGCCCAGCTCTGACATGGATTGCAGGCAGAATCTGACAGCCTTGAGAGTTGTCCTTTCGGCTACATGTTAGTGCTGCTTCTATGTGAATGCCTATAATCTTAGCTCTTGAATTTTGTTAGTTGCTGAAAAAGTATTTTTTGTTTCTTAAGGTAAGGTTTAGCAGGCATATCAAAGGAGTGCCTTCTTATAATTCTGAATAATGTATCTACTTCTGCTTCTTTGGCTTTTTTTTTTCTCTGTAGATTACTGTGCAGAGTTGCTATAGTTAAGAGATTTAAGTGAAAATACTGCAGTGCTAATGGCATATAGCATGGGTGAACATCTCATGTATTTTTAGTAATTCTGTAGGGAAAAATACATGTCAAAAGCTACAAAACAACGTAACATCCATGGTGGCATGAAAGTAGTGCTTACGGGTGATGCTGGAGTGTATCAGAAGCCTGGCTAGGAACTAATGATATTTTTGAAGCACTGTGCCTTCTAGTTGGCTTTGTGGCTTTTTCAGTCTAGCTGCTTTTGTTGTGCAGCTAGGAAAGAGAAAAGTTCTGATTTTGAAGAAACTTAGGGTACTTAATATTTTAATTGATTAGAATATGAAGTACCTGCTGAGCGTACCGTTCATTTTCTTTTATTAAATGCAGGTTAGGAAAGTTGTTCTGGACACAATGAAGAATATACATCCCATATACAACATTAAGGTTGGTATGGTCTGGTGTGCACCTCTGAAAGCATTATGTCTTTGTACAGAGCTTTATGTTAATAGTTATATGTGTCAATGTAGTAAACTCTTTGTGAGTATTTCTGTTTCGTACTTAAAAAAAAAAATAAAAAATAAAAAGAAGAAGAAAAATAGTCTACTTGCTGGGGATATGTTGTCATATCATTGACAGTATCTGAGAAAATATCATGTTTTCTTCCCTTTCATTGTTTGCTTGATACCTGCTCATTTAAATTGTTTCCATCCTGAGACATATTCACCTTTCTGCTTCTGTTCATAATTAAATCCCTCAACTATTAGTATACTATCAGAAACTTTTAGTTTGGAGCTTTTAGGCACTACTGCAAACTGTTGTTTTATTCTTCTTTGTGACATTCTAAAACTCCCAAAGACTTTGATGATCAAACGTGAATTATCAAAAGATCCTGAACTGAGGACACAGAACTGGGAAAGATTTTTGCCTAAGTTCAAGCGGAAGAACTTGAAAAAACGCAAGGAGCCAAAGAAGAAAAATATTAAGAAGGAGTACACACCATTCCCACCTCCACAGCCAGAAAGCCAGGTCAGCTGAAACTTTATTTGCTTATGCAGGAGTATATGATGATGATTTTAAATCCTGCTTTTGTTAAGATGAAGTTAACGGGCTTTTTCTGTCAAGTTTGTATTTCCTGATACTATATATCTGGCTGATAATGTATAATTTTCTAAAGCTTCCTGATACTTTTCTTGTACAGATTGATAAAGAATTGGCAAGTGGTGAATATTTTTTGAAAGAAAGCCAGAAGAAACGAAAGCGAGTGGAAGAAATAAAGGTAAACTTGTTACAACCAATTAGAAAAGGCTTGATTTCTGTCTTCGATTTTTCTCCCTTTTGCCCTGCTCTGTTGGTACTTCATACTTGTTATTGTTAATTTTAGGCAAAGCAAGCTGACGCAGTCAAGAAGAGACAAGAGGAAAGGAATAAAGCTTTTATCCCACCGAAGGAAAAGCCAGTTGTGAAAGCAAAGAGAGGTAACACTTTTTTTTTCCCTGTTCTAAACATTTGTAGTGTAAATTCCTAGCCTGATGATGTGGAGATGTAGCCATAGGAAATAAGAAAGGTCATGCTACTTACATGTTAATACACTGTATATTGCAGTTTCTTGTGAGCTGAAGAATTCGTATACTTCTTAAACAGTGTATATTCTGGAGCACTGATTTGTATAAAATACTTTTTTGTGATAGCAGTAAATTTTCTGTAATCATGCTACTGCCTCTTCTGTATATCAAATAGTGTGATCTTCCAGCTGGTAAGTGTTTTGAATGAAACCATTCAGTCTTCCAGAACTAAATAACAGAAATACTTTGTATGTAGAGAAGAACTGAGTTCCAAGAAGGACACCTGATGGTGTGTAGGAATTAACCATGTGAGGTGGCAGAGTTGGACCTAAGCTCATGTCTCTTGGCCAAAAGAGAAAATACCAGATGAATCACAGAATCATGGAATGGTTTGGCTTGGAAGGAACCTTAATATCCTAATTCCAACCCCCTCCTATGGGCAGGGCCACCGCCCTCTAGACCAGGTTGCTCACAGCCCCATCCAGCCTGGCCTTGAATGCTTCCAGGGAGGGGCACCCACAGCCTCACTGCAGCCTGTTCAGTGTCTCACCACCCTCGCAGTAAAGAATTTCTTCCTGATATCTAATCTAAATCTACCCTCTTCCAGTTTAAAACCACTTCCCCTCGTTCTGTCAGTCATGTCCTTATAAAGCATGTTCTTACAATGTTTTATGAACATAAAATAGGATACTCTTCATGCTCTGTCACTTCCTGTAGAAGTCTCTTACAAAAGTTTTTATGCAGGGATCAGACTTTTTCCAGCAGCCATCATTAATGCATGGCCAGGGAAGGAAAATAAGGATGGTACAGGCATGTCTGTGAACTCATCACCCTAGTTACATGCATATATATAAAATGCCATGAAAGCTCTGAAAATAAGTACTCAATAAATAGTTTATTCTTTTTATGTAAGACCAACCAAGGCAACAACCAACCAACACGTGTCCAGCAGACTATGTATGTATTAATCTTGGAGTACAGCTGTGATCTGATGAGCAGGTGATAATTTCTAAGTGTGCAGTGTAGTAGGGCATCAGTTTTCAAATACAGTTGTATAGGGGTTTTTTTATGTAACTATTCCTTGAATTCTGTTGAAAGAGGATTGTGTATCATTTTCAGTAAAAATGATAAGAATAGTTTATAAAATTGTTAGCAAACATAAAATTGGTCCTAACCAATGCTACAGCATGCAGTTTACCATGGATACATACGAAGTAATCTTACAGGCTGTGAAAAATCAGAAAAGTAAAACTTGTGTCTGTTTGTGCTTGTGTTGTTACTGTGTAGCCTCCACTGAGAAAAAAATTGATATTGAAGCCATCAAGGAAAAAGTAAAGAATGCAAAGAAGAAGAAATTAGGAGCACTTCCTATGGAAGAAGTCAAGTTAAAAATGGCAGCAGACGAAAAGAAGAAAAAAAAGAAGTAATGCACCACTCATGCTTACTCTTCTCCTACAATAATGAACGTTTTCACACTTGGAACAACTGAGACGTGGAGTAAACCACTTGCTGTCAGTGTAGTGTGGATGAGAAAATCCTAGGCAGGAAGATTGTTCTCTTTTCACAAGCCCATTTTAACAAATGAACCTAGGGCAGCTATGCAGAATTGTCAAAGTTGGTGTACAAAGTCTGCTCTCTCATGTTTTTTTGAGAAAGTGAGAGTGTATTTGGGTAATATCTGTCTGCCTAAAGGAAGTTTTATATTAGAAGCATTCAGGAGTTTGATACAGAATGTGAAACGGTAAGGATTGGAGAACTCAGTGGGAGTTAAATGGAATACTTCTATGAAAGGCTACCAAATAAATGTCAAGATAGGCAAGATTTATTAGTTCTATTAAGCTTTTATTTCTGTACAAGCTGTTTTTCTTGTGTGTCTTGTCTTGGTGTTAATAAACTATTTTAATATATTGATGATAAATCCTTTAATTAGTCATCTATTGCAAAACCTACATCTTGTATTCTTGTAAGCAAGCTCACAGCTTTGTGTGAGGATTAGACAACCATAATCTTAATTGAACGCCATTAATAAATTGTCATTTATTAGCATTATCTTGTTAGGCAGAATGTAACACAATGCAAGTGTGCTGCAGGGAAAACATAAATGTTACCTTTCTTTAAATGTGTTTTAAATTCATTTCTTACAAGAAATGAGAACTTAGGTTACTTTTAACTTTGTTCAGCCCCTTCCCCTTTTTTGAAGGAAGTACAAATGGAAATTATGATGAAACAGAGTGCACTGGAAAAGCAGATGTTACTTAGTTGATGCATCTGAGGTTCAAGAAGCAAATGTAACAGTAAGTAGGTGGTCAGGCCACACCAGTTTCACCACAGCGTTTGAGTGCTTTGCCAGACTTTGGAATTCTGATCCCTTGCACATGTGGTAAAGATGATTATGCTAGAACACTGCAGCTCACTTTGGTTTGGTTAGTGGCCTTTTATTTGAGACTGGTCAGTGAAAACACAGCTGTTTTCTTTGTTACATGTCTAAATAAGAATTTAGAATGTATGTTAAAGAGTCAGTATGTGTGTGTGCATGGAGAAGATGATCTAGGATTCTTGCCCTTTAGGGTGGGGGGCAATATTGGTACCCCTTTCCGTTGCCTGACCTTTTCTTGCAACTTAGTTCTGGAAGAGAAAACTCAATACTCTATCATCCATAAATGTCATTTTAAGTACTTATAAAATCATGTAAGAAAGCTCAACAGATGCTTCACTGAGAAAATAAGAAAATTACACACCCATCTCAGAAGCTGTAGTAGGCTGATATGTTTAGGATACCAGCCCTATGATAAGCTCTTAGACATGTTATCTGATACGTAGCTGTTGATGGTGCAAAGGGGAGACTTGAGCTCAGTATCAGGTGGGTCAGACATATTGGCCTGGGCTACCTCCAGAGGCATTGCCATGGTTCTCATGTGATCCCACAAGTGAGTGGGATCACAACTTCAACATTAATCTGCAGAGTCCAAAGCCAGTAAAGAGGAGCTGAACTGGATTCAGGGGAGGTGCAAGGAGGGAGAGTCCTCTGTTATATTTTAGACTGAATGAGGCCCCTTTTACTGCAGAAGGTCCCTGCAGCAAATTTCTGCTTGCTAAAATTAAGTTCATATCTTGTTCCACGATGCAAAGGGCCGTTTGACTTTGTAGGTTGGCCTTTTATTTCAGGAACCTGGTTTGGCTAAAAAGGCTTGCTGCTAATTAAATGATTGTTTTCCCGCTGGGCCAACCAACTGCGTGGTTGCCTGAGTCACAGAGCAGGAAAATGTACGTTAGCTTGGTGGCAGCCTGACCTCAAAATGCATCTGTGTACTTCCATGGAAATGTATGTTTTGAATTTTGGTTCCCCAGCTGAGGTATGTGTGTAGGTTGGGCATCAAAGCCCCAACCGCAGTAGAACTTACTTGATTTCATGGAGTCTTGTTCTGTTTTTGTGAGATGAAAGGGTTATGTTTAACCTTTTTTGGTTGTTATGGCTGCTGAGTTTCAGGGATTGTTGGTTAGACTTCTATTTAGTTAAACAGGAAAATCTAGAAAGGCCCTTCATTCACGTAAGGAAGGCAAACCAAGGATTTGTGTGCTTAGAATCAGCTTTTTAGTGGTAACCACCTGCGCTGGGCTCACTACAGTGCTTTTGACACCTATTCTGATGTAAAAAAAAAAACAACAAACAGAAAAATAAGTTTAGAAGGGCAAAGTAGTTGTTTTAGTAATTTCAGAACTAGCTTGAATTTTTGCAAATTATCTCCTTAAACTGATTTTAGAGTTTAGAGACTAGCAAAGTACTCAATGGCTGTTTCTGTATCCGTATTTTGCATTGATCATGTGGAAGTCGCAGATGGGTGCCATAAAAAGAATGTGAACAACTTGAGGGGGTTTAATCATCGGGAGTTAAATATCTGGATTTTGGGTGTCCTTAAAAAATGAGATGCAGTTGTTTGGCTTGGACTCCTTGACTTTCTGGATTTTTTTGTTTGAACGTTACCATGCTGTAGAATTTGTTGTGGGTTGGTTGTTTTTTTTCCCCATGAGCCCCAGTGATTTACAGTTGTTTTTTTTTAAATGAAGCTTTCTCTATGGAATTCCCTTCAAGCTGCTAAGGTATGTGGTTCAGTGGCAGCACTGTGAATGTTCTGAACTTTTAGGGCTCTGTGTTGGTTCTGTTTACTCTCCTGGAAACCAAGTATAGATTAAACTTAGCAGGGGAGCATTCCTGCTGAGCTCATTTTGCTCCCTGGACACAGCATTGTATGCACTTTCCTTTCCTCCATTTCTTCTTGCATCAGTAGGACCTTCCTGCACATGGGGCAGATGCTGGCATAACAGCCCTTCTCTGCAAAAGGACACTGCAGAGTACGTCCTGCTGCCAACATGTGCTGGTTATTGTCCTTGTGGGATTTCCAGATGGGACTTCGCAGTACAGAAAGCGTGAGGCTTGAGTGGTGCTCAAAAAAGTGTGGCAAAAAGGTAAGTGGGAATGAAAGTGGCTGCCCTTTTCAACAGATAGACCCGTGGCCTTGAATCGGTAGTGAGGATTTTTTATTTTTTATTTTTTTTAAACAAAATTGTCTCTCTATTTTGGCCAGAACAGGTGCTGTGACACTGGGGTCACTGGATGGCAGAAAAGAGGCTCTGGCACAAACAAATTGTAAATATAAGTGAAGGACAAGGAAGAGAATTAGGAATTCTGTCCCTGACCGCATTTACATTTTGGAAAATGATTTATTGAGGACATGCTGTGATGCTGAGATGATTCAAGTACTAGCAGCTAACTGCATGGAAGAATAATGTCAGAAACTCTGGGTTGCAGTTGCAGTAATTCCAGGTGAGGCTGACTCCAGGAGTGGCATCAGAGCAGGACCTGTGCAGCAACACTGACAGAAGTGAGCAAAGACAGCACCACAGACGGGAAGCAGCTGGGGGACTCCCTGGATTCCTGCGTAAAAGCACCCAGCAGAGTGGTGTGATATATTGAAGGGGCCTGGCTGAACCCTGCCTGCTCTCAGCACAGCCTCATGGAGACTGGAGCTCGGCAGCCACTGAGCCCAGAGCACGACTTTGGGCACAGCACAGTTTTTAGAGCACTGCACTGTGTTTCCCAGCATCGTGTTTCTTGGCATTGTGCAGGCTGGAACTGAATGTATTTGTTCTGGGTTTGTGCACCAGTGGACCTTCAGATCAGGTTGCAGATACATGATCACCGTGCATGAGAGGCAGGAAATAGTGGTTTATTGTTTGAAGCAGAAATCAGAAACCTCATGCTCAGAAAAAGAAAAAAAAAAAAGTTTAAGGTGGTGCAGAGTCACATTTAAACACGGGTGAAGCTCTGTGTCTTGGCAGAGATGATGTGTGTTTGAAAACAGATTCTAAGCAAAGAGAAATGCCAGTGGTCCCTGTGCACTGCGATACAGGGAAACGCACTGCCTGCTGTGGGATTCACATGCTGGAACTCACCTGTACCCAAAAATTATGAGGTAAAAAAAAAAAGCTATAAATGATAGAAGAAAATCTCTCCAGGCTACCCAAAACCATGCTGCTGCGTCTCGCTGGAGGAGAGCTCAATAGGTATAGAGGAGTCTGCTCTGCTGGGCTGCAGACACCCCACTCCCTCCCTGGGAAGTGTGGCAAGCTGTTCCATGGCACACCCATCTCTGCCACAGTGCTCCACTTTGGAAAAATAAGCAGGTAATTTAAAAACAGCTACTGATTCTGAACAATGAGAAGGCTCCTTATCAGCTCTGCCAGCTCCTCCATGAAATGGGGATGGTATTTCTATATTTAGAATGATTTATGGATGCAAACAACATCTCCATCCATCTCAGCACTGCCAGTAGCTTAAGCACAGGGAGAGGACGAATCAACCTCAGTGCTGCCACAGCCTTCTATGAGTTACTTGGTGGCAGGTGTTATGGACCAGTATTTGGGTAGGATCCAAGTGGCTACAATACTCAGAATAAGAAGTAACAGCCTTAAAACAACCACAGAGATGCAGTACTCATCGCAGGCAGGTCTGTCCCAAGCTGGGTGCCACCTAGAATCACCTGGAGGCAAAACAGATCAATTATTTCAAGCGTAACTGCACTGGGGACAACAAACCGAGGCACTGATTTAATATCTGTGGTACTTACTAATGACTTTGTCACGCTCAGTGTTTCCTGGAGAGAAAAGAAGAAGTGAATGTAAGCAGCAGGCTTAGAATCTGTAAACAATGTGAGTTATAAAAGAGGAGAATTCGCTCACAGTGGGCTGACAAGAAATACAGTTGTGTTTCTTTCCAGGAAGAACCAAAGACCTGTAGATTTCCAGAGAGTGATTCTGGGGCTTTGCTGCAGAGACCTCGATTGCATCTTACTGAGTGCCCCTGCCAGTGGCTGGCATGGAGAGGACTTATTCCTCAGGTACACTTCACTCCATCACCTTTTTTTTATTCCCAGCTCTCAAGTTCAAGATCCACTTGTCTAGCTGACATCAGCAGCCAGGGATCCCCTCTCATTCCTTGATGCTGGTATTTTAAAACCTTTACTATCCATGGGCATCACTGCTCTCTTGGATCCTCATTGCATTTTTTCAGACAGTATTTGGGAATAGGGGATGCTGTGCTTCCTGCCAGAGTCTTCTTGCATGCTCCCTCTCTTTCTACACGTGCCTGTGGAGGAGGGTGGGTTGCCTACTTACGACACAGATTGTCAGCGCACTGCTCGCCGTTGCATTTGCTGCATGCTGCTCCTGTCTCATATGGGTGCCGTCTGTAATTCCCACTGTGAAAGAAAATAACATTGCTTTGAAGCTGCCCTTATGAGGGGATGGCAATCCCTTCTGCTTATTTACTTCTGAACTTGAGATTTTCTCTGCTTGTATTGACAGTGAACTGTGTCCTGGTCAGCCCTGCCTGACTGCCCACCTCGCCCAGAAGGTGCCCAGGCTGCTCCATGAAGATTTTGGCAGGCAGTAAATATCCACAGTAATGGCTTTGTACTCTATGCTCCCTGTGACTTTAAGGGCTGAGCAGATCAGGGCCTCAACCAGGACCAAAAAAGCATCCTGCCCTCATAAGCTGAGACCAAGGTTCAGCAGGTCCTTCAAAGCCTCCGTGTCTCTCTATACCTCAGGCAGCAAATATGCTACTTACAATGCATATGAAGGATCTCTCAATAAAATTCTGTCTTGAGCAGCCCTAGCATCACATGTCCAAGCTCTCATACTAAAGCTCAGCCTGCAGCTACAAGCACTGCACACTTCAGTATTTACTCAAACCATTGACCAAGAGACCTGATTCTGCAGACAAATGTGTAAAAATTTTCACACCTTGGATCTGCGCCTTGGCAACCATCTGGGGCCACCTCGGCACTGAGGAACGAGGGAACAGCTTTCAAATGATCGCTTAGGTATGCTTATTTCAGTGTCTTATATTTTACCTTTTCTACCAGCACCACTGCTTTTTGGCTACAATATATAACTCCCATTTACTCAAACTAGGGTTGCTTGGATAGACGTATGTATCTTTCTCTGTTTTGAGGACCATTTCTACCCATAAACACAAGAAAAAATGGTCTGATCCTGTCAAATTGCACATTGTGGGAGGGAAGAAGGGGCAGGATCTGAATCCTCTAAAATATTTGTCCTGGAAACCTTACGCTGGCCCATAGTTGCAGACGAAGTGTGCTGCGTTGGTTCCTGAGAAGTATGACACTGTGGGACAGAAGTGGACAGCACAGCCAACCTTGTAGCTTTGAGCCCAAACGACCTGGAAAGACAGACACAAACATTGGTGGCTGAATATTTGGTTAACAGCTGCACTTTAAGGGAAAAGCCTTGCTCTCCTGTATGTTACATGTCAGATAGGCTTTGGAATGCTCCTTGGACATGATTTGCAGTGGTAAGCAGTAGTGATGGATATCTAAATAATCGCTTGTTCTGAAGAATATCTGGTTGTTTTAACTAATTCACTAGATGTTTATTAATTTATTTGATGACCAGAGGACTGGAGCACCTCTTCTATGAGGACACACTGAGAGAGCTGGGTATTTTCAGCCTAGAAAAGACTCTGGGGGACCTCATAGTGGCCTTCCAGTACCCAAAGGAGGCCTAAAGGAAAGCTGGGAAGGGACTTCTTAGAAGGGCATATAGCAACAGGATGAGGGAAAATGGTTTTAAACTGGAAGAGGGTAGATTTATACTAGATATCAGGAAGAAATTATTTACTGCGAGGGTGGTGAGACACTGGAACAGGTTGCCCAGTGAGGCTGTGGGTGCCTGTCCCTGGAAGCATTCAAGGCTGCATGGGGCTGTGAGCAACCTGGTCTAGGGGGAGGTGTCCCTGCTTATAGCAGGAGATTGGAACTAGGTGATCTTGAAAGTCCCTTCTAACCCAAACCATTCTATGATTTTGCTATTAAAATGGCTGAAAGAAAGAGAAATTGATTGTGACAGATAGTTTTCCTTTCTTGCAAAGGAGAAGGTGAAATTTGTCTCCTTTCCTTCATAGTAATCCATGATAGTTCTGCCTTTCCCACTGGAGGATATAAAATCTGTGAGTACAAAGCTGTTTGCTGTCTTCTACAGGGGTTTACTGCGCAGGCAAATGACAAAAAGCAGGGAGCTACAGGAACAACAGGGAGAAGGAGCACATTCAGGTTGCAGTCTTGCCTTCTATGACCACAAGCATGACTGACATAACAGAGACAAGAGCATCAGATCCTCTGCGTAGCATGAGTTATCCAATTGAACTCAGCACCACATACCCTATTTCCCTTTCCAAAGGGAAGCCTGCAACTCGTTGTTTGCCAAGTCCATGAACAGAACAGAATTTCTTTGTCAGAACTGCAAGTCTAGTTCATATAACCATAGAATCATAGACCCATGAAAGTTGGAAAGGACCTCTAAGATCATCTATTCTAGCCATCCACTCATCACTGCAATGTACACTAAACCATGTCCCTAAGTGCTGCATCTCCATGTTTCTTGAAAATTTCCAGGGATGGTGATGACTCTACCACTTCCTCAGCCTATTCCAACACCTCACCACTCTTTCTGGGAAGAAATTTTTCCTAATATCCAAGGTGAGCTTCCCTTCATTCAGCTTAAGACCATGACTTTTTGCTTTGTCCCTGTTACCTGGCAGAAGAGGTCAACCCCAGCTCACCTCAACCTCCTTTCAGGCAGTTGTATAGAGCAATAACGTCTCCCCAAAGCCTCCTCTTCTCCAGACTAAATAATCTCAGTTCCCTCAGCCATTCTCCATATGACCTGTACTCCAGGTCCCTCAGCAACTTTGCTGCCCTTCTCTGGACACCAGGCTCCATGGCTTTGATATATTTCTTGCAGTGAGATATATTTCTTGCAAGACACAGTACTTGAAGCCTCAGCAGCACTGAGTACAACTAAACTTGACAGAGTTGGAGAATTGTGATGCCTTACCTGTGTGTAATGGCCACATACTCTGCTACAGCTATTGCTGGTGTATGTGTAGTCTCCAACCTCTTTGTACCAAGAGGTGATGGCTCCTTGCACTGAAAAAATTGAAAGTGAGCCAGTCCAGAGATTTTCTCCAACAGGAGTAAATCTGGGGTGAGCCTGCCCTGGCTCTTGGAGGTATATGTTATGTTTAAACTCGCATCTCTTTGCCCAACCTCTTGCAGTCTTTGCCAAGTCTGGATCCCAACTCTGCAAAATAAAGACAAGTAAAAATGACTTGGTTATCTTAGCAATGCAGTAGTGCTGAACAGATTTTGGAGAAGTTGTGTCTATATGCTGCAGGTTCGCTTGTTTATTTCTGCTGAGACTTCGAGTGCTGTATGGTAGACTGACTTGTAAGTTCCAGTGGGAATCTAGTCACTCATTAAACATGGGGAAGATTTTGGAGAGGTGGACAATTGTGTCTGACATGCTTGTTGAGTGCCAAGACTTATGCATCAAAGTGTATGGAGCACAATACACATTTTCAGGCTGTGCCACTTAAGGGTGAATGTTAATTTAACCTTTAAAAAAAAGTATTTATAGAAAGCCTGGAAGAAGAGGGTTGTGCTTTCTGTCCCAAACTGTCTGAAATCTCATGCAGCCTCACAGATTAGGGCTGCTGCTTGCCGGTCAAGTCACAAACATGCAGGATTTTTGAAACAGTCTAAACTCAGGGAATTTTGTGGCTTCAAACACTAGCACTGAATTCATATTTGTGGAATCACTCACTCACTTGCAATTCAGTCCAACAAAGAGCTGTTGCATAAGCCATTGAGTTATATGAATGTCTTTTGTTTGCACTGGAGGCATTGTCTGATTCCACTGGGTTTTCTTGTGTACACAATCTGATTGAGCAAGCAGTGTTATCCCTCCTGGAAAACAGCTCCTGGAGCTCTGCTTAAGCACTGTGTCATGAAAATTAAGCTGTTCAGTACTGCTGGAGAATTTCTGATTGGGCTTTTGTAAAAAAATAAGATTTCCTTATTTATCCTTCTGTGCATGGATTAAAATCTCTCAGTTGCCTCTGCAAACAGTGGGATCACCAGAGAGAAACTGTTTTGATCTGATCGTGACTGAGGAAAGATTTGGAGGTTGCTGAATTTCATGCCTATGTTTTATATAATATAGTCTTTTTGTACTGAAGATGTCTTTTTTTTTTTTTTTTTTTAATTTTATGCAATGAATAGGTAAGGAGAAATTGCCAGGTGACATCAAAATAGATCTACAAAGATTTGAAAATATTTTGTAACCACCTTCTTCCAATTCTCCCTATGCTAATTATTTGGGAGAAGTGTTGTCCTGCAAAGCTAAAACATAAATAATAAGTCTAAGAACTCAGTACATGGAATAATAAAGGTAAGCTTGGTAGCAGGGGGTCTAAATGCAACTGAAGATCTGTTGTTTCCTTAGATGATAACTCTGAAGGATAATTAACACAATCTCGCTTTGTTCAGGCTTTATCTCCCAGTCCTAGCATTGCTGCAAGCTGAGACAGAGGCTGCAGTTTACATTTTGGCAATGCTGTGAGGTCACAAGCAGAAGACTGTGACAAAAGCTGTGTGACAGCAGTTGATAGGTTAGTCCTCTGCAGTCCCATTTTTCAGCCTCTGCTGGAGAGTTCGCACCCCTCTTTTCTTCTTCATCCTGCACTAGCATTAATAATAACAGCTGTATTACAAATGTGGCTGGTTAGGCTTTGTCACTTGTGCTTAAAGGAGTTTCTGTCTTGCATTTTGTTTTAAAAAGTATTTTTTTCCCAAAGGATGGAAGTGCCTTGAGTTCATATCCTTCATCTTTATGCATCTGGATGGACAGTTATCCGCAGGAAACAGAAGTGTTCTGAGAAATAAAAAAGTTTTCTTGTTTTCCTCATTTTTGTAGCACTAAGGTCAATTACAACAATGAACATATATGATCTTCTCAATGTCAATACTTCTCCTTTTCTCATTGATTTTATAATGTTTTTCACTGCTTTATCCACAACAAATTCTTACTGGGAGAGGTCATACCCAAGACTAGTTTTTTTGCAGCTCTTTAAAAGAAAGCTGCCATTATTTTGGTTCTTTTCTTCTTTGTGGTGACCTTTGTTTGCTTTTTTTTTTTTTTTTTCTCTTTTTTTTCCTGGTTCCAGATCTTCAGCTTTTCAAAAAGAAAAATCAGGCACAAAATCGCTGCAATTTTAAAAAGATGGATGCTGCTCATAGCAAGACTCTGTTAGCACAGAGCTAGCGAAGCGGTTTAGAGAAAGTTTCAGAAAAGATCTGGAGCAATATGCAGTGGAGGTTTGGTTTGCCCCACTAAAGCTACTTCCCAGGTCTGGGGTTCTTTTGAATCACAACAGATTGCCTTTTGCATGATGGTTGCAGCCAGAGATGGGCACCACTGTGCAGGACCAATGCCTCCAGCTATTGCAGCTGCTGCACTTGTTTTGGCTTCCTTTGCAGCCCAGCACCTAGGAGCTGCAGCTAACAGCTCTCTATTGGCTCAGGCTGCAGAGATCTTTGCAAAGAAAGCTAAAAGAAAAGCTCTCCAAAGCCATTTGGCAATGTTTTCTGCACTTGCCAACTCAAGTATGAAAGGTTGTGCTAAGGTCTGCACATAAATCACACCCCAGGCTGATAAACTGCAATGCCTTGTAACGAGGAGCCTTTTCACAGCACTTTTTACAGTGCTAAGCTTAGGGTTAAAATTTTGAGTTTTGAATGAAAAAACGAAGTCAGCTAAGCTACACACGTATCTGATTGTGTAACACCATCCGACAATCAGAGCTTTATCTTCTGCTTTAAAGAGGAACTGCAGCTATGATCCCAGGAGTTGGTTTCTTTTTCATTTTTTTACATTTGATTAGAAGAATCATCTTTAACAACTGTAAACACCACACTTGCATGTAAACTGCGAATATCCCCTTACCATGTACAACATGTTGCTGGCTGGGGGGCTCACTCCAGACCGGAATCTGTTGTGCGTTCTCACACATTCCTCAATGAACTCTGCATCTCCAATATCAGGCAACGTCTCTGGTTGATAGAAGCCAGAAGAAAGACAGAAATGCAATAAAGCCAGCTCACAAGTGAAAAATCTGCTTATCATGTTACTTAGCCTCCAGTCTATCAGCTTGAAGAACAGAACACTTCAGCTGCGTAAGGTGGCTTTAGCTCTCCTTGCAGCTTGTGGACTTGTGTTGCTTGGAAGGCTTGTGGGCTGGACTTGTCTTAGCCATGGTAATTGACTGCAGCACATGTCACAGGAAATGAGTCATATTTCAAGAGCGTTGCTATGAGAATAGGGAAATTAAGCTACGAATTCACATTAAAGCCGCAGAATCTTTTTCTCTCTTCTCTTTCACTGCAGTGGGCAAGCTTCTCGTCTCCTAGCCCTAGGGCTTCTTTGTTTTTGTAACCTGCCATCCATAGCAATCACAATGGGTTACAAGAACGTTTTGGATATTTTTTCTGCTTTTCATAAAAACAGCATTGCTGTTAAGTCTGCCATTCTGAGACAAAAAGCCATGAGACATAATTGATCTGAATTAAATCTTTTACTATAGTAGAGCAGTCACTATGGCTGTACTTGCAGTTATTGGCTAAGTGTGAGTTAAATGTACTATGCATACTGATGGGTTTCTTCTGTGATCACTTGCTTGTGGTATTTGTTGCTCCCAAATTTTCCTCCCCAGCTTCAGCAATTCATGAATCATTCCCCGTGACCCAAGTCTGCAGTGGAGGTTGGTGCTGCCTCATGCTACATGCCCAGCACCCACACTGGGCTTTTCACCCAGCAGCTGCTGTCCCAGTCACACTGCCTCATGTACCCCAACACCCCCTGCCCAGACCCGCTAACATCACCACCCTTTCCTCACAGTGCCTGTAACTATAATCTCTCTACCAAGCTCAGGATCCTTTCTGTGACCCAACTTGGACATCTTCATGGGAATGAAGTTGGATTTCTTCCCACTCCATGTTTCATTTTAGGAATTTGCAATTTTGGATACTTAGGTGTAAATCACAGTTACCACTTCTGTGCATGAGATGCCGTAAATGTTGGCCTTGGTCATAGCAAGTTATGCTGTGGGCCCACAGAAGCAGCCCCACCAGGACACATTACGTGCCATGGGTTGCACACCTCAGCTTTTTGGGGGAGACCGTTTATGGGCAAGAAAGCCCTCTGAAGGAATCAGGTGCAGGAAACACCAAGCTCCCAATTTCACTACAGATCACTTCTTAAAGAATAATAGGGTGGATTGGGCCCTGCCAGCAGTCAAGCACCCTCTATGAATCCTTTGCTTTTGGCTCAAAGCTTGTTTCCTGAGGTATTTCTTGTGATAAGACTGACTTGTCTAGGAGATGAGTGATGGGTGCTGCATGTGCCAATCAACATCACTGTGTGGACAATTTTACATTTGAAAGCATTTCTTTGGAGCTGTTTGCCTTTGGAAGAGAGTGCTCAGGACTGCTTACTGGCAGAAGATCTAGCCTGTGACCAAATAACTCCAGCTTGCTATGGGAGACTGGGGGATGAAACCATTGCATCCTGTGAAGGCAAGATACAAGTTGGCGCTTCCCTGTTCCCTCTTATCTGCTGGCAAGGCCCGGAAGATGGGAACAAAGGAGTTTCTGCTGAGATCCCAGAGCCAGAAGCTGCCACTCAAAAGAGAGCTGACTCGACCACTTTGGACTTATAAATAAGTTGGTTCTACTATTGAGAAGCTGCCATCACCATCGCCATGGTCACTATCATTGTCAACAGAACAACGCCTGATGACCCACCACTACTGAAGACTGAGCTACGAACAACGCTGGATCCATTGTGGTGACTATCTCCCTCTTGTTTCACAGAAATACTCCTTGCTTCTTTCCTATCTTTTCTATCACCTTTCTTCCCTTCCCCATCACCCTAATTCGTCATAGTGTCTGTCCTCCCCTTCTCTATCACCCTGATTAAGATTTGTAATCAACTGGTCGGACCAACATTTGAACCACTGCTTCTTAATTTCACACCGAGTATTCAGATATCAAAGAACCTCCTTTCCCTCCTATAAATTGGAGCAAGACACACCCACACAGCCACTCACTCAGTCTCCATTCTGACCAGAATGGAGTAGAAAGCAGGAATTAAAAGATGATAAAGATGATAAAACTCATGAGTCAGGATAAAGACAGCTCAACAGAAGTGGAGATGAAGGAGAAAAACAAACAAAATAACAAGTGCTATGAAGGCAATCACCCTCACAGACAGATATATAGATGCCCAGTCTGTGAGCAGTGGCCACCCTGGAAGAAAACCCTGCCTCTTCTTCCTCTACTCTTGATTTCATTTCTGAGCACAATGTTACATGATGTGATATATCTTTTGGACAATTCAGGTCAGCTATCCTGTCTGTTAAAGGCAAACAATAATAAATGCATGCATATATACTCTCTAAATCTTTATTTAAACCCTATAATTTAAATCTTTACTTATCTCTCAGTATGAAAGATGGCAGCAGAGATGCTACATTCACAGAATCACAGAATCACAGAATTGTAGGGGTTGGAAGGGATCATCGAGTCCAACCCCCCTGCCAAAGCAGGTTCCCTACACCAGGTCACACAGGTAGGCATCCAGGCAGCTCTTGAACATCTCCAGAAAAGGAGACTCCACCACCTCCCTGGGCAGCCTGTTCCAGTGCTCCGTCACCTCACTGTAAAGAAGTTCTTGAGCACATTTGTGCAGAACTTCCTGTGCTGCAGTTTCCGGCCGTTTCCCCTTGTCCTGTCTCCACTCTGAACAGAGTCCAGCCTCACCATTCTGCCCCCCACACCTTAGATATTTATAGACCTGGATCAGGTCCCCTCTCAGTCTTCTTTTCTCAAGGCTGAACAGACCCAGTTCACTCAGCCTTTCCTCATAGGAGAGATGCTCCAGGCCCTTCACCATCTCTGTGGCCCTCCGCTGGACTCTTTCCAAGAGATCCCTGTCTTTGTTGTACTGGGGAGCCCAGAACTGGACACAGTACTCCAGATGAGGCCTCACCAGGGCAGAGTAGAGGGGGAGGATCACCTCCCTCGACCTGCTGGACACGCTCTTTTTAATGCACCCCAGGATGCCATTGGCCCTCTTGGCCACAAGGGCACACTGCTGGCTCATGGCCAACCTGTCATCCACCAGGACACCCAGGTCCCTTTCCGCAGAGCTCCCCTCCAGCAGCTCATCCCCCAACCTGTACCGGTGCATGCAATTATTCCTCCCCAGATGCAAGGCTCTACACTTCCTCCTGTTAAACCTCATCTGGTTTCTTTCTGCCCAGCTCTCCAGCCTATCCAGGTCTCGCTGAATGGCAACACAGCTTTCAGGCATGTCAGCCAATCCTCCCAACTTCGTATCATCAGCAAACTTGCTGAGGGTGGCCATTATCCCCTCATCAAGGTCATTGATGAAGATGTTGAACAAGACCGGACCCAGCACAGACCCCTGAGGAACACCGCTGCTTACAGGTCTCCAACCGGACTCTGCACCACCAACAACGACCCTCTGTGCTCTGCCAGTCAGCCAGTTCTCAACCCACCTCACTGTCCACTCATCTATCCCACACTTGCTCAGCTTTGTTATAAGGATGTCGTGGGGGACAGTATCAAAAGCCTTGCTGAAATCAAGGTAGACTAACTCCACTGCTCTCCCCCTATCCACCCAGCCAGAGACAACATCATAGAAGGCTACCAGGTTGGTCAAGCACAACCTCCCCCTGGTGAACCCGTGCTGACTACTCCTGCTAGCCTCCTTTTCTTCCAGTTGTCTGGAGATGACATCCAGCACCAGCTGTTCCATCTCCTTTCCAGGGACAGAGGTGAGGCTGACTGGCCTATAATTGCCTGGATCTTCCTTCGTGCCCTTTTTGAAGACCGGAGTGACATTGGCTATCCTCCAGTCTTCAGGCACCTCCCCCGTCCTCCAAGACCTCTCAAAGATGACAGAAAGCAGTTCAGCAATCAGCTCTGCCAGCTCCCTCAGCACCTGTGGATGCATCCCATTGGATCCCATGGATTTGTGAACATTGCTGTTGCCTAGGCGCTCTCGGACCACCTCTTCCCTGACTGAAGGGACGTCATCCATTCCCCAGACCCTCTCACTAACCTCCAGGGTCCCGGATTCCCGAGGGGGAGCTTTTTCACTGAAGACAGAAGCAAAGAAGGCATTCAGTATCTCCGCCTTCTCAGCATCCCCCGTTACCAGAACACTCCTGTCACTTAGCAGGGGAGCCACATTCTCCCTAGATGAATTATGACGCCACAGAGTACCATAGTGAGCCCATAAAGCTCCAAAATGACCCCATCAAAGTTCCATTGTCACCCCATAACAGCTTCTTTATGACAATACAGAGCTCCACAGAGACCTCACGGAGCTCCACAGTGACTCCATTAATGTTCTATTCTTACCCCTTAAAAGGTCCATTATGACCATAAGAGCACCACAGTCACCCATAGAGCTCCATTATGACCACGTAAGAGCTCCATAGTGAAACCATACAGCTGCACAGTGAGCCCAAAACAGTTCCATACTGGCTCCACTCAGCTTCTTAGTCAACTAAGAATAATTTCTTGGAGACTCCATGGAGGTCCAAAGGGCCCCTATAACAGGAATATTAGGACCACATAGCAGCTCCATGGTGACCCCGTCCAGCTCTATAGTGACCTCACAACATTTGCATCCTGACCCCCTAGAGCTCCATAGTGACCCCACAACAGTTGCGCTAGGAGCCCATAGAGCTTCATGTGACTCCTTAGCAGAGCCCTGGTGAGCACTCAGAGCTTCTTCGGGACCTCAAAAGAGTTCCACAGACCCCCTGTGGAGCTCTACAGTGTCCCCATAGAGCGGCAGAGTGACCCCATAACAGTTCCACTATGGCCCCTTAGAGCTCCATAGTGTTGTCCTAGAGCTCCACAGAGACCATATAGAGCTCCATGGCGACCCCAGAACAGTTCCATTAGGACTCCATGGAGCCCCAAAGCAATCCCCGAGCTGTTCCATTGTGACCCCATCAGAGTGCCCTTGGGACCCCATACAGCTTCTTAGGGACCTGAGAACAGTTCCATAGACACCCCATGGAGTTCCATAGAGACCCCATAGAGCTGCCTAGTGACCCCAGTAAAGTTCCCTTGTGACCCCATGGAACTCTGTAGATTCCACTTAACAGATTTGTTACAACCATAAAGAGCTCCACTGTGACCCCAAAACAGTTCCGTTATGACCCCATGGAACTCCATAGTGATCCCATAAAAGTCCCATTGTTACCCCATTACAGTTCCCTTACTGCCAGAAGAGTTCCAGAGTGATGCCATAGAGCTGCTTTATAGTGACACAAGACAGCTCCATAGAGACCCCAGAACAGTTCCCTTGTGACCACATGGAGCTCCGTACGTTCCACATAATAGATCGATTATGACCCCCCAGAGTACCATAGTGACCCCATAAAGCTCCACAGTGACCCCAACAAAGTTCCATTCTTACCCCTTAACAGCATCTTTATGACCATACAGAGCTCCATAGTGACCCCACAGAGCACCATGCTTACCCCATGATAGGTCCATTATGACCCCACGGAGCTCCATAGGGACCCCGTAGCGGTCCATTGTGACCCCATTAAAGTTCCATTCTGTCCCTGGAAGAGCTCCATAGTGACACCATAAAAGTCCCATTGATACCCCATTACAGTTGCCTTACGGCCAGAAGAGTTCCAGAGTGACGCCATAGAGCTGCTGTATAGTGACACAATAGAGCTCCATAGTGACCCCATACCAGTTCCCTTGTGACCCCATGGAGCTCCGTACGTTCCACATAATCGATCGATTATGACCCCACCGAGTACCATAGTGACCCCATAAAGCTCCACAGTGACCCCAACAAAGTTCCATTGTTACCCCTTAACAGCTTCTTTATGACCTCACAGAGCTCCGCAGTGACCCCACAGAGCTCCGTAGTCACCCCATTAATGTTCTATTCTTACCCCATAACAGCTCCATTACGACTATGAGAGAACCACAGTGGCCCCCTAAGAGCTCCATAGTGAAACCATACAGCTGCACAGTGAGCCCAAAACAGTTCCATACTGGCCCCACTCAGCTTCTTAGTCAACTCAGAATAATTTCTTGGAGACTCCATGGAGGTCCAAAGGGCCCCTATAACAGGAATATTAGGACCACATAGCAGCTCCATGGTGACCCCGTCCAGCTCTATAGTGACCTCACAACATTTCCATCCTGACCCCCTAGAGCTCCATAGTGACCCCACAACAGTTGCGCTAGGAGCCCATAGAGCTTCATGTGACTCCTTAGCAGAGCCCTGGTGAGCACTCAGAGCTTCTTCGGGACCTCAAAAGAGTTCCACAGACCCCCTGTGGAGCTCTACAGTGTCCCCATAGAGCTGCAGAGTGACCCCATAACAGTTCCACTATGGCCCCTTAGAGCTCCATAGTGTTGTCCTAGAGCTCCACAGAGACCATATAGAGCTCCATGGCGACCCCAGAACAGTTCCATTAGGACTCCATGGAGCCCCAAAGCAATCCCCGAGCTGTTCCATTGTGACCCCATCAGAGTGCCCTTGGGACCCCATACAGCTTCTTAGGGACCTGAGAACAGTTCCATAGACACCCCATGGAGTTCCATAGAGACCCCATAGAGCTGCCTAGTGACCCCAGTAAAGTTCCGTTCGGTCACCATAGAGCTCTGTAGGTTCCAAATAACAGTTCTATTACGACCTCAAAGAGCTCCACTGTGACCCCAAAACAGTTCCGTTATGACCCCATGGAACTCCATAGTGATCCCATAAAAGTTCCATTGTTACCCCATTACAGTTCCCTTACGGCCAGAAGAGTTCCAGAGTGATGCCATAGAGCTGCTTTAGAGTGACACAAGACAGCTCCATAGAGACCCCAGAACAGTTCCCTTGTGACCCCATGGAGCTCCGTACGTTCCACATAATAGATCGATTATGACCCCACAGAGTACCATAGTGACCCCATAAAGCTCCACAGTGACCCCAACAAAGTTCCATTCTTACCCCTTAACAGCTTCTTTATGACCATACAGAGCTCCATAGTGACCCCACAGAGCACCATGCTTACCCCATGATAGGTCCATTATGACCCCACGGAGCTCCATAGGGACCCCGTAGCGGTCCATTGTGACCCCATTAAAGTTCCATTCTGTCCCTGGAAGAGCTCCATAGTGACACCATAAAAGTCCCATTGTTACCCCATTACAGTTGCCTTACGGCCAGAAGAGTTCCAGAGTGACGCCATAGAGCTGCTGTATAGTGACACAATAGAGCTCCATAGTGACCCCATACCAGTTCCCTTGTGACCCCATGGAGCTCCGTACGTTCCACATAATAGATTGATTATGACCCCACCGAGTACCATAGTGACCCCATAAAGCTCCACAGTGACCCCAACAAAGTTCCATTGTTACCCCTTAACAGCTTCTTTATGACCTCACAGAGCT
Organism: Tympanuchus pallidicinctus; assembly: GCF_026119805.1. Taxonomy (NCBI): domain Eukaryota; kingdom Metazoa; phylum Chordata; class Aves; order Galliformes; family Phasianidae; genus Tympanuchus; species Tympanuchus pallidicinctus. Next base: position 26,426,757 of record NW_026294802.1, read on the forward strand.
CCGCAGTGACCCCACAGAGCTCCGTAGTCACCCCATTAATGTTCTATTCTTACCCCATAACAGCTCCATTATGACTATAAGAGAACCACAGTGGCCCCCTAAGAGCTCCATAGTGAAACCATACAGCTGCACAGTGAGCCCAAAACAGTTCCATACTGGCCCCACTCAGCTTCTTAGTCAACTCAGAATAATTTCTTGGAGACTCCATGGAGGTCCAAAGGGCCCCTATAACAGGAATATTAGGACCACATAGCAGCTCCATGGTGACCCCGTCCAGCTCTATAGTGACCTCACAACATTTCCATCCTGACCCCCTAGAGCTCCATAGTGACCCCACAACAGTTGCGCTAGGAGCCCATAGAGCTTCATGTGACTCCTTAGCAGAGCCCTGGTGAGCACTCAGAGCTTCTTCGGGACCTCAAAAGAGTTCCACAGACCCCCTGTGGAGCTCTACAGTGTCCCCATAGAGCTGCAGAGTGACCCCATAACAGTTCCACTATGGCCCCTTAGAGCTCCATAGTGTTGTCCTAGAGCTCCACAGAGACCATATAGAGCTCCATGGCGACCCCAGAACAGTTCCATTAGGACTCCATGGAGCCCCAAAGCAATCCCCGAGCTGTTCCATTGTGACCCCATCAGAGTGCCCTTGGGACCCCATACAGCTTCTTAGGGACCTGAGAACAGTTCCATAGACACCCCATGGAGTTCCATAGAGACCCCATAGAGCTGCCTAGTGACCCCAGTAAAGTTCCGTTCGGTCACCATAGAGCTCTGTAGGTTCCAAATAACAGTTCTATTACGACCTCAAAGAGCTCCACTGTGACCCCAAAACAGTTCCGTTATGACCCCATGGAACTCCATAGTGATCCCATAAAAGTTCCATTGTTACCCCATTACAGTTCCCTTACGGCCAGAAGAGTTCCAGAGTGATGCCATAGAGCTGCTTTAGAGTGACACAAGACAGCTCCATAGAGACCCCAGAACAGTTCCCTTGTGACCCCATGGAGCTCCGTACGTTCCACATAATAGATCGATTATGACCCCACAGAGTACCATAGTGACCCCATAAAGCTCCACAGTGACCCCAACAAAGTTCCATTCTTACCCCTTAACAGCTTCTTTATGACCATACAGAGCTCCATAGTGACCCCACAGAGCACCATGCTTACCCCATGATAGGTCCATTATGACCCCACGGAGCTCCATAGGGACCCCGTAGCGGTCCATTGTGACCCCATTAAAGTTCCATTCTGTCCCTGGAAGAGCTCCATAGTGACACCATAAAAGTCCCATTGTTACCCCATTACAGTTGCCTTACGGCCAGAAGAGTTCCAGAGTGACGCCATAGAGCTGCTGTATAGTGACACAATAGAGCTCCATAGTGACCCCATACCAGTTCCCTTGTGACCCCATGGAGCTCCGTACGTTCCACATAATAGATTGATTATGACCCCACCGAGTACCATAGTGACCCCATAAAGCTCCACAGTGACCCCAACAAAGTTCCATTGTTACCCCTTAACAGCTTCTTTATGACCTCACAGAGCTCCGCAGTGACCCCACAGAGCTCCGTAGTCACCCCATTAATGTTCTATTCTTACCCCATAACAGCTCCATTATGACTATAAGAGAACCACAGTGGCCCCCTAAGAGCTCCATAGTGAAACCATACAGCTGCACAGTGAGCCCAAAACAGTTCCATACTGGCCCCACTCAGCTTCTTAGTCAACTCAGAATAATTTCTTGGAGACTCCATGGAGGTCCAAAGGGCCCCTATAACAGGAATATTAGGACCACATAGCAGCTCCATGGTGACCCCGTCCAGCTCTATAGTGACCTCACAACATTTCCATCCTGACCCCCTAGAGCTCCATAGTGACCCCACAACAGTTGCGCTAGGAGCCCATAGAGCTTCATGTGACTCCTTAGCAGAGCCCTGGTGAGCACTCAGAGCTTCTTCGGGACCTCAAAAGAGTTCCACAGACCCCCTGTGGAGCTCTACAGTGTCCCCATAGAGCTGCAGAGTGACCCCATAACAGTTCCACTATGGCCCCTTAGAGCTCCATAGTGTTGTCCTAGAGCTCCACAGAGACCATATAGAGCTCCATGGCGACCCCAGAACAGTTCCATTAGGACTCCATGGAGCCCCAAAGCAATCCCTGAGCTGTTCCATTGTGACCCCATCAGAGTGCCCTTGGGACCCCATACAGCTTCTTAGGGACCTGAGAACAGTTCCATAGACACCCCATGGAGTTCCATAGAGACCCCATAGAGCTGCCTAGTGACCCCAGTAAAGTTCCGTTCGGTCACCATAGAGCTCTGTAGGTTCCAAATAACAGTTCTATTACGACCTCAAAGAGCTCCACTGTGACCCCAAAACAGTTCCGTTATGACCCCATGGAACTCCATAGTGATCCCATAAAAGTTCCATTGTTACCCCATTACAGTTCCCTTACGGCCAGAAGAGTTCCAGAGTGATGCCATAGAGCTGCTTTAGAGTGACACAAGACAGCTCCATAGAGACCCCAGAACAGTTCCCTTGTGACCCCATGGAGCTCCGTACGTTCCACATAATAGATCGATTATGACCCCACAGAGTACCATAGTGACCCCATAAAGCTCCACAGTGACCCCAACAAAGTTCCATTCTTACCCCTTAACAGCTTCTTTATGACCATACAGAGCTCCATAGTGACCCCACAGAGCACCATGCTTACCCCATGATAGGTCCATTATGACCCCACGGAGCTCCATAGGGACCCCGTAGCGGTCCATTGTGACCCCATTAAAGTTCCATTCTGTCCCTGGAAGAGCTCCATAGTGACACCATAAAAGTCCCATTGATACCCCATTACAGTTGCCTTACGGCCAGAAGAGTTCCAGAGTGACGCCATAGAGCTGCTGTATAGTGACACAATAGAGCTCCATAGTGACCCCATACCAGTTCCCTTGTGACCCCATTAAGCTCCGTACGTTCCACATAATCGATCGATTATGACCCCACCGAGTACCATAGTGACCCCATAAAGCTCCACAGTGACCCCAACAAAGTTCCATTGTTACCCCTTAACAGCTTCTTTATGACCTCACAGAGCTCCGCAGTGACCCCACAGAGCTCCGTAGTCACCCCATTAATGTTCTATTCTTACCCCATAACAGCTCCATTATGACTATGAGAGAACCACAGTGGCCCCCTAAGAGCTCCATAGTGAAACCATACAGCTGCACAGTGAGCCCAAAACAGTTCCATACTGGCCCCACTCAGCTTCTTAGTCAACTCAGAATAATTTCTTGGAGACTCCATGGAGGTCCAAAGGGCCCCTATAACAGGAATATTAGGACCACATAGCAGCTCCATGGTGACCCCGTCCAGCTCTATAGTGACCTCACAACATTTCCATCCTGACCCCCTAGAGCTCCATAGTGACCCCACAACAGTTGCGCTAGGAGCCCATAGAGCTTCATGTGACTCCTTAGCAGAGCCCTGGTGAGCACTCAGAGCTTCTTCGGGACCTCAAAAGAGTTCCACAGACCCCCTGTGGAGCTCTACAGTGTCCCCATAGAGCTGCAGAGTGACCCCATAACAGTTCCACTATGGCCCCTTAGAGCTCCATAGTGTTGTCCTAGAGCTCCACAGAGACCATATAGAGCTCCATGGCGACCCCAGAACAGTTCCATTAGGACTCCATGGAGCCCCAAAGCAATCCCTGAGCTGTTCCATTGTGACCCCATCAGAGTGCCCTTGGGACCCCATACAGCTTCTTAGGGACCTGAGAACAGTTCCATAGACACCCCATGGAGTTCCATAGAGACCCCATAGAGCTGCCTAGTGACCCCAGTAAAGTTCCGTTCGGTCACCATAGAGCTCTGTAGGTTCCAAATAACAGTTCTATTACGACCTCAAAGAGCTCCACTGTGACCCCACAACAGTTCCGTTATGACCCCATGGAACTCCATAGTGATCCCATAAAAGTCCATTGTTACCCCATTACAGTTCCCTTACGGCCAGAAGAGTTCCAGAGTGATGCCATAGAGCTGCTTTAGAGTGACACAAGACAGCTCCATAGAGACCCCAGAACAGTTCCCTTGTGACCCCATGGAGCTCCGTACGTTCCACATAATAGATCGATTATGACCCCACAGAGTACCATAGTGACCCCATAAAGCTCCACAGTGACCCCAACAAAGTTCCATTCTTACCCCTTAACAGCTTCTTTATGACCATACAGAGCTCCATAGTGACCCCACAGAGCACCATGCTTACCCCATGATAGGTCCATTATGACCCCACGGAGCTCCATAGGGACCCCGTAGCGGTCCATTGTGACCCCATTAAAGTTCCATTCTGTCCCTGGAAGAGCTCCATAGTGACACCATAAAAGTCCCATTGTTACCCCATTACAGTTGCCTTACGGCCAGAAGAGTTCCAGAGTGACGCCATAGAGCTGCTGTATAGTGACACAATAGAGCTCCATAGTGACCCCATACCAGTTCCCTTGTGACCCCATGGAGCTCCGTACGTTCCACATAATAGATTGATTATGACCCCACCGAGTACCATAGTGACCCCATAAAGCTCCACAGTGACCCCAACAAAGTTCCATTGTTACCCCTTAACAGCTTCTTTATGACCTCACAGAGCTCCGCAGTGACCCCACAGAGCTCCGTAGTCACCCCATTAATGTTCTATTCTTACCCCATAACAGCTCCATTATGACTATAAGAGAACCACAGTGGCCCCCTAAGAGCTCCATAGTGAAACCATACAGCTGCACAGTGAGCCCAAAACAGTTCCATACTGGCCCCACTCAGCTTCTTAGTCAACTCAGAATAATTTCTTGGAGACTCCATGGAGGTCCAAAGGGCCCCTATAACAGGAATATTAGGACCACATAGCAGCTCCATGGTGACCCCGTCCAGCTCTATAGTGACCTCACAACATTTCCATCCTGACCCCCTAGAGCTCCATAGTGACCCCACAACAGTTGCGCTAGGAGCCCATAGAGCTTCATGTGACTCCTTAGCAGAGCCCTGGTGAGCACTCAGAGCTTCTTCGGGACCTCAAAAGAGTTCCACAGACCCCCTGTGGAGCTCTACAGTGTCCCCATAGAGCTGCAGAGTGACCCCATAACAGTTCCACTATGGCCCCTTAGAGCTCCATAGTGTTGTCCTAGAGCTCCACAGAGACCATATAGAGCTCCATGGCGACCCCAGAACAGTTCCATTAGGACTCCATGGAGCCCCAAAGCAATCCCTGAGCTGTTCCATTGTGACCCCATCAGAGTGCCCTTGGGACCCCATACAGCTTCTTAGGGACCTGAGAACAGTTCCATAGACACCCCATGGAGTTCCATAGAGACCCCATAGAGCTGCCTAGTGACCCCAGTAAAGTTCCGTTCGGTCACCATAGAGCTCTGTAGGTTCCAAATAACAGTTCTATTACGACCTCAAAGAGCTCCACTGTGACCCCAAAACAGTTCCGTTATGACCCCATGGAACTCCATAGTGATCCCATAAAAGTTCCATTGGTACCCCATTACAGTTCCCTTACGGCCAGAAGAGTTCCAGAGTGATGCCATAGAGCTGCTTTAGAGTGACCCAAGACAGCTCCATAGAGACCCCAGAACTGTTCCCTTGTGACCCCATGGAGCTCCGTACGTTCCACATAATAGATCGATTATGACCCCACAGAGTACCATAGTGACCCCATAAAGCTCCACAGTGACCCCAACAAAGTTCCATTCTTACCCCTTAACAGCTTCTTTATGACCATACAGAGCTCCATAGTGACCCCACAGAGCACCATGCTTACCCCATGATAGGTCCATTATGACCCCACGGAGCTCCATAGGGACCCCGTAGCGGTCCATTGTGACCCCATTAAAGTTCCATTCTGTCCCTGGAAGAGCTCCATAGTGACACCATAAAAGTCCCATTGTTACCCCATTACAGTTGCCTTACGGCCAGAAGAGTTCCAGAGTGACGCCATAGAGCTGCTGTATAGTGACACAATAGAGCTCCATAGTGACCCCATACCAGTTCCCTTGTGACCCCATGGAGCTCCGTACGTTCCACATAATAGATTGATTATGACCCCACCGAGTACCATAGTGACCCCATAAAGCTCCACAGTGACCCCAACAAAGTTCCATTGTTACCCCTTAACAGCTTCTTTATGACCTCACAGAGCTCCGCAGTGACCCCACAGAGCTCCGTAGTCACCCCATTAATGTTCTATTCTTACCCCATAACAGCTCCATTATGACTATAAGAGAACCACAGTGGCCCCCTAAGAGCTCCATAGTGAAACCATACAGCTGCACAGTGAGCCCAAAACAGTTCCATACTGGCCCCACTCAGCTTCTTAGTCAACTCAGAATAATTTCTTGGAGACTCCATGGAGGTCCAAAGGGCCCCTATAACAGGAATATTAGGACCACATAGCAGCTCCATGGTGACCCCGTCCAGCTCTATAGTGACCTCACAACATTTCCATCCTGACCCCCTAGAGCTCCATAGTGACCCCACAACAGTTGCGCTAGGAGCCCATAGAGCTTCATGTGACTCCTTAGCAGAGCCCTGGTGAGCACTCAGAGCTTCTTCGGGACCTCAAAAGAGTTCCACAGACCCCCTGTGGAGCTCTACAGTGTCCCCATAGAGCTGCAGAGTGACCCCATAACAGTTCCACTATGGCCCCTTAGAGCTCCATAGTGTTGTCCTAGAGCTCCACAGAGACCATATAGAGCTCCATGGCGACCCCAGAACAGTTCCATTAGGACTCCATGGAGCCCCAAAGCAATCCCCGAGCTGTTCCATTGTGACCCCATCAGAGTGCCCTTGGGACCCCATACAGCTTCTTAGGGACCTGAGAACAGTTCCATAGACACCCCATGGAGTTCCATAGAGACCCCATAGAGCTGCCTAGTGACCCCAGTAAAGTTCCGTTCGGTCACCATAGAGCTCTGTAGGTTCCAAATAACAGTTCTATTACGACCTCAAAGAGCTCCACTGTGACCCCACAACAGTTCCGTTATGACCCCATGGAACTCCATAGTGATCCCATAAAAGTTCCATTGTTACCCCATTACAGTTCCCTTACGGCCAGAAGAGTTCCAGAGTGATGCCATAGAGCTGCTTTAGAGTGACCCAAGACAGCTCCATAGAGACCCCAGAACTGTTCCCTTGTGACCCCATGGAGCTCCGTACGTTCCACATAATAGATCGATTATGACCCCACAGAGTACCATAGTGACCCCATAAAGCTCCACAGTGACCCCAACAAAGTTCCATTCTTACCCCTTAACAGCTTCTTTATGACCATACAGAGCTCCATAGTGACCCCACAGAGCACCATGCTTACCCCATGATAGGTCCATTATGACCCCACGGAGCTCCATAGGGACCCCGTAGCGGTCCATTGTGACCCCATTAAAGTTCCATTCTGTCCCTGGAAGAGCTCCATAGTGACACCATAAAAGTCCCATTGTTACCCCATTACAGTTGCCTTACGGCCAGAAGAGTTCCAGAGTGACGCCATAGAGCTGCTGTATAGTGACACAATAGAGAGAGCTCCATAGTGACCCCATACCAGTTCCCTTGTGACCCCATGGAGCTCCTTAAGTTCCACATAATAGATTGATTATGACCCCACCGAGTACCATAGTGACCCCATAAAGCTCCACAGTGACCCCAACAAAGTTCCATTGTTACCCCTTAACAGCTTCTTTATGACCTCACAGAGCTCCGCAGTGACCCCACAGAGCTCCGTAGTCACCCCATTAATGTTCTATTCTTACCCCATAACAGCTCCATTATGACTATAAGAGAACCACAGTGGCCCCCTAAGAGCTCCATAGTGAAACCATACAGCTGCACAGTGAGCCCAAAACAGTTCCATACTGGCCCCACTCAGCTTCTTAGTCAACTCAGAATAATTTCTTGGAGACTCCATGGAGGTCCAAAGGGCCCCTATAACAGGAATATTAGGACCACATAGCAGCTCCATGGTGACCCCGTCCAGCTCTATAGTGACCTCACAACATTTCCATCCTGACCCCCTAGAGCTCCATAGTGACCCCACAACAGTTGCGCTAGGAGCCCATAGAGCTTCATGTGACTCCTTAGCAGAGCCCTGGTGAGCACTCAGAGCTTCTTCGGGACCTCAAAAGAGTTCCACAGACCCCCTGTGGAGCTCTACAGTGTCCCCATAGAGCTGCAGAGTGACCCCATAACAGTTCCACTATGGCCCCTTAGAGCTCCATAGTGTTGTCCTAGAGCTCCACAGAGACCATATAGAGCTCCATGGCGACCCCAGAACAGTTCCATTAGGACTCCATGGAGCCCCAAAGCAATCCCCGAGCTGTTCCATTGTGACCCCATCAGAGTGCCCTTGGGACCCCATACAGCTTCTTAGGGACCTGAGAACAGTTCCATAGACACCCCATGGAGTTCCATAGAGACCCCATAGAGCTGCCTAGTGACCCCAGTAAAGTTCCGTTCGGTCACCATAGAGCTCTGTAGGTTCCAAATAACAGTTCTATTACGACCTCAAAGAGCTCCACTGTGACCCCACAACAGTTCCGTTATGACCCCATGGAACTCCATAGTGATCCCATAAAAGTTCCATTGTTACCCCATTACAGTTCCCTTACGGCCAGAAGAGTTCCAGAGTGATGCCATAGAGCTGCTTTAGAGTGACCCAAGACAGCTCCATAGAGACCCCAGAACAGTTCCCTTGTGACCCCATGGAGCTCCGTACGTTCCACATAATAGATCGATTATGACCCCACAGAGTACCATAGTGACCCCATAAAGCTCCACAGTGACCCCAACAAAGTTCCATTCTTACCCCTTAACAGCTTCTTTATGACCATACAGAGCTCCATAGTGACCCCACAGAGCACCATGCTTACCCCATGATAGGTCCATTATGACCCCACGGAGCTCCATAGGGACCCCGTAGCGGTCCATTGTGACCCCATTAAAGTTCCATTCTGTCCCTGGAAGAGCTCCATAGTGACACCATAAAAGTCCCATTGTTACCCCATTACAGTTGCCTTACGGCCAGAAGAGTTCCAGAGTGACGCCATAGAGCTGCTGTATAGTGACACAATAGAGAGAGCTCCATAGTGACCCCATACCAGTTCCCTTGTGACCCCATGGAGCTCCGTACGTTCCACATAATAGATTGATTATGACCCCACCGAGTACCATAGTGACCCCATAAAGCTCCACAGTGACCCCAACAAAGTTCCATTGTTACCCCTTAACAGCTTCTTTATGACCTCACAGAGCTCCGCAGTGACCCCACAGAGCTCCGTAGTCACCCCATTAATGTTCTATTCTTACCCCATAACAGCTCCATTATGACTATAAGAGAACCACAGTGGCCCCCTAAGAGCTCCATAGTGAAACCATACAGCTGCACAGTGAGCCCAAAACAGTTCCATACTGGCCCCACTCAGCTTCTTAGTCAACTAAGAATAATTTCTTGGAGACTCCATGGAGGTCCAAAGGGCCCCTATAACAGGAATATTAGGACCACATAGCAGCTCCATGGTGACCCCGTCCAGCTCTATAGTGACCTCACAACATTTCCATCCTGACCCCCTAGAGCTCCATAGTGACCCCACAACAGTTGCGCTAGGAGCCCATAGAGCTTCATGTGACTCCTTAGCAGAGCCCTGGTGAGCACTCAGAGCTTCTTCGGGACCTCAAAAGAGTTCCACAGACCCCCTGTGGAGCTCTACAGTGTCCCCATAGAGCTGCAGAGTGACCCCATAACAGTTCCACTATGGCCCCTTAGAGCTCCATAGTGTTGTCCTAGAGCTCCACAGAGACCATATAGAGCTCCATGGCGACCCCAGAACAGTTCCATTAGGACTCCATGGAGCCCCAAAGCAATCCCCGAGCTGTTCCATTGTGACCCCATCAGAGTGCCCTTGGGACCCCATACAGCTTCTTAGGGACCTGAGAACAGTTCCATAGACACCCCATGGAGTTCCATAGAGACCCCATAGAGCTGCCTAGTGACCCCAGTAAAGTTCCGTTCGGTCACCATAGAGCTCTGTAGGTTCCAAATAACAGTTCTATTACGACCTCAAAGAGCTCCACTGTGACCCCAAAACAGTTCCGTTATGACCCCATGGAACTCCATAGTGATCCCATAAAAGTTCCATTGTTACCCCATTACAGTTCCCTTACGGCCAGAAGAGTTCCAGAGTGATGCCATAGAGCTGCTTTAGAGTGACCCAAGACAGCTCCATAGAGACCCCAGAACAGTTCCCTTGTGACCACATGGAGCTCCGTACGTTCCACATAATAGATCGATTATGACCCCACAGAGTACCATAGTGACCCCATAAAGCTCCACAGTGACCCCAACAAAGTTCCATTCTTACCCCTTAACAGCTTCTTTATGACCATACAGAGCTCCATAGTGACCCCACAGAGCACCATGCTTACCCCATGATAGGTCCATTATGACCCCACGGAGCTCCATAGGGACCCCGTAGCGGTCCATTGTGACCCCATTAAAGTTCCATTCTGTCCCTGGAAGAGCTCCATAGTGACACCATAAAAGTCCCATTGTTACCCCATTACAGTTGCCTTACGGCCAGAAGAGTTCCAGAGTGACGCCATAGAGCTGCTGTATAGTGACACAATAGAGCTCCATAGTGACCCCATACCAGTTCCCTTGTGACCCCATGGAGCTCCGTACGTTCCACATAATAGATTGATTATGACCCCACCGAGTACCATAGTGACCCCATAAAGCTCCACAGTGACCCCAACAAAGTTCCATTGTTACCCCTTAACAGCTTCTTTATGACCTCACAGAGCTCCGCAGTGACCCCACAGAGCTCCGTAGTCACCCCATTAATGTTCTATTCTTACCCCATAACAGCTCCATTATGACTATAAGAGAACCACAGTGGCCCCCTAAGAGCTCCATAGTGAAACCATACAGCTGCACAGTGAGCCCAAAACAGTTCCATACTGGCCCCACTCAGCTTCTTAGTCAACTCAGAATAATTTCTTGGAGACTCCATGGAGGTCCAAAGGGCCCCTATAACAGGAATATTAGGACCACATAGCAGCTCCATGGTGACCCCGTCCAGCTCTATAGTGACCTCACAACATTTCCATCCTGACCCCCTAGAGCTCCATAGTGACCCCACAACAGTTGCGCTAGGAGCCCATAGAGCTTCATGTGACTCCTTAGCAGAGCCCTGGTGAGCACTCAGAGCTTCTTCGGGACCTCAAAAGAGTTCCACAGACCCCCTGTGGAGCTCTACAGTGTCCCCATAGAGCTGCAGAGTGACCCCATAACAGTTCCACTATGGCCCCTTAGAGCTCCATAGTGTTGTCCTAGAGCTCCACAGAGACCATATAGAGCTCCATGGCGACCCCAGAACAGTTCCATTAGGACTCCATGGAGCCCCAAAGCAATCCCCGAGCTGTTCCATTGTGACCCCATCAGAGTGCCCTTGGGACCCCATACAGCTTCTTAGGGACCTGAGAACAGTTCCATAGACACCCCATGGAGTTCCATAGAGACCCCATAGAGCTGCCTAGTGACCCCAGTAAAGTTCCGTTCGGTCACCATAGAGCTCTGTAGGTTCCAAATAACAGTTCTATTACGACCTCAAAGAGCTCCACTGTGACCCCACAACAGTTCCGTTATGACCCCATGGAACTCCATAGTGATCCCATAAAAGTTCCATTGTTACCCCATTACAGTTCCCTTACGGCCAGAAGAGTTCCAGAGTGATGCCATAGAGCTGCTTTAGAGTGACCCAAGACAGCTCCATAGAGACCCCAGAACTGTTCCCTTGTGACCCCATGGAGCTCCGTACGTTCCACATAATAGATCGATTATGACCCCACAGAGTACCATAGTGACCCCATAAAGCTCCACAGTGACCCCAACAAAGTTCCATTGTTACCCCTTAACAGCTTCTTTATGACCATACAGAGCTCCATAGTGACCCCACAGAGCACCATGCTTACCCCATGATAGGTCCATTATGACCCCACGGAGCTCCATAGGGACCCCGTAGCGGTCCATTGTGACCCCATTAAAGTTCCATTCTGTCCCTGGAAGAGCTCCATAGTGACACCATAAAAGTCCCATTGTTACCCCATTACAGTTGCCTTACGGCCAGAAGAGTTCCAGAGTGACGCCATAGAGCTGCTGTATAGTGACACAATAGAGCTCCATAGTGACCCCATACCAGTTCCCTTGTGACCCCATGGAGCTCCTTAAGTTCCACATAATAGATTGATTATGACCCCACCGAGTACCATAGTGACCCCATAAAGCTCCACAGTGACCCCAACAAAGTTCCATTGTTACCCCTTAACAGCTTCTTTATGACCTCACAGAGCTCCGCAGTGACCCCACAGAGCTCCGTAGTCACCCCATTAATGTTCTATTCTTACCCCATAACAGCTCCATTATGACTATAAGAGAACCACAGTGGCCCCCTAAGAGCTCCATAGTGAAACCATACAGCTGCACAGTGAGCCCAAAACAGTTCCATACTGGCCCCACTCAGCTTCTTAGTCAACTAAGAATAATTTCTTGGAGACTCCATGGAGGTCCAAAGGGCCCCTATAACAGGAAGATTAGGACCACATAGCAGCTCCATGGTGACCCCGTCCAGCTCTATAGTGACCTCACAACATTTCCATCCTGACCCCCTAGAGCTCCATAGTGACCCCACAACAGTTGCGCTAGGAGCCCATAGAGCTTCATGTGACTCCTTAGCAGAGCCCTGGTGAGCACTCAGAGCTTCTTCGGGACCTCAAAAGAGTTCCACAGACCCCCTGTGGAGCTCTACAGTGTCCCCATAGAGCTGCAGAGTGACCCCATAACAGTTCCACTATGGCCCCTTAGAGCTCCATAGTGTTGTCCTAGAGCTCCACAGAGACCATATAGAGCTCCATGGCGACCCCAGAACAGTTCCATTAGGACTCCATGGAGCCCCAAAGCAATCCCCGAGCTGTTCCATTGTGACCCCATCAGAGTGCCCTTGGGACCCCATACAGCTTCTTAGGGACCTGAGAACAGTTCCATAGACACCCCATGGAGTTCCATAGAGACCCCATAGAGCTGCCTAGTGACCCCAGTAAAGTTCCGTTCGGTCACCATAGAGCTCTGTAGGTTCCAAATAACAGTTCTATTACGACCTCAAAGAGCTCCACTGTGACCCCAAAACAGTTCCGTTATGACCCCATGGAACTCCATAGTGATCCCATAAAAGTTCCATTGTTACCCCATTACAGTTCCCTTACGGCCAGAAGAGTTCCAGAGTGATGCCATAGAGCTGCTTTATAGTGACACAAGACAGCTCCATAGAGACCCCAGAACAGTTCCCTTGTGACCCCATGGAGCTCCGTACGTTCCACATAATAGATCGATTATGACCCCACAGAGTACCATAGTGACCCCATAAAGCTCCACAGTGACCCCAACAAAGTTCCATTCTTACCCCTTAACAGCTTCTTTATGACCATACAGAGCTCCATAGTGACCCCACAGAGCACCATGCTTACCCCATGATAGGTCCATTATGACCCCACGGAGCTCCATAGGGACCCCGTAGCGGTCCATTGTGACCCCATTAAAGTTCCATTCTGTCCCTGGAAGAGCTCCATAGTGACACCATAAAAGTCCCATTGTTACCCCATTACAGTTGCCTTACGGCCAGAAGAGTTCCAGAGTGACGCCATAGAGCTGCTGTATAGTGACACAATAGAGCTCCATAGTGACCCCATACCAGTTCCCTTGTGACCCCATGGAGCTCCGTACGTTCCACATAATAGATTGATTATGACCCCACCGAGTACCATAGTGACCCCATAAAGCTCCACAGTGACCCCAACAAAGTTCCATTGTTACCCCTTAACAGCTTCTTTATGACCTCACAGAGCTCCGCAGTGACCCCACAGAGCTCCGTAGTCACCCCATTAATGTTCTATTCTTACCCCATAACAGCTCCATTATGACTATAAGAGAACCACAGTGGCCCCCTAAGAGCTCCATAGTGAAACCATACAGCTGCACAGTGAGCCCAAAACAGTTCCATACTGGCCCCACTCAGCTTCTTAGTCAACTAAGAATAATTTCTTGGAGACTCCATGGAGGTCCAAAGGGCCCCTATAACAGGAATACTAGGACCACATAGCAGCTCCATGGTGACCCCGTCCAGCTCTATAGTGACCTCACAACATTTCCATCCTGACCCCCTAGAGCTCCATAGTGACCCCACAACAGTTGCGCTAGGAGCCCATAGAGCTTCATGTGACTCCTTAGCAGAGCCCTGGTGAGCACTCAGAGCTTCTTCGGGACCTCAAAAGAGTTCCACAGACCCCCTGTGGAGCTCTACAGTGTCCCCATAGAGCTGCAGAGTGACCCCATAACAGTTCCACTATGGCCCCTTAGAGCTCCATAGTGTTGTCCTAGAGCTCCACAGAGACCATATAGAGCTCCATGGCGACCCCAGAACAGTTCCATTAGGACTCCATGGAGCCCCAAAGCAATCCCCGAGCTGTTCCATTGTGACCCCATCAGAGTGCCCTTGGGACCCCATACAGCTTCTTAGGGACCTGAGAACAGTTCCATAGACACCCCATGGAGTTCCATAGAGACCCCATAGAGCTGCCTAGTGACCCCAGTAAAGTTCCGTTCGGTCACCATAGAGCTCTGTAGGTTCCAAATAACAGTTCTATTACGACCTCAAAGAGCTCCACTGTGACCCCACAACAGTTCCGTTATGACCCCATGGAACTCCATAGTGATCCCATAAAAGTTCCATTGTTACCCCATTAAAGTTCCCTTACGGCCAGAAGAGTTCCAGAGTGATGCCATAGAGCTGCTTTATAGTGACACAAGACAGCTCCATAGAGACCCCAGAACAGTTCCCTTGTGACCACATGGAGCTCCGTACGTTCCACATAATAGATCGATTATGACCCCACCGAGTACCATAGTGACCCCATAAAGCTCCACAGTGACCCCAACAAAGTTCCATTGTTACCCCTTAACAGCTTCTTTATGACCATACAGAGCTCCATAGTGACCCCACAGAGCACCATGCTTACCCCATGATAGGTCCATTATGACCCCACGGAGCTCCATAGGGACCCCGTAGCGGTCCATTGTGACCCCATTAAAGTTCCATTCTGTCCCTGGAAGAGCTCCATAGTGACACCATAAAAGTCCCATTGTTACCCCATTACAGTTGCCTTACGGCCAGAAGAGTTCCAGAGTGACGCCATAGAGCTGCTGTATAGTGACACAATAGAGCTCCATAGTGACCCCATACCAGTTCCCTTGTGACCCCATGGAGCTCCGTACGTTCCACATAATAGATTGATTATGACCCCACCGAGTACCATAGTGACCCCATAAAGCTCCACAGTGACCCCAACAAAGTTCCATTGTTACCCCTTAACAGCTTCTTTATGACCTCACAGAGCTCCGCAGTGACCCCACAGAGCTCCGTAGTCACCCCATTAATGTTCTATTCTTACCCCATAACAGCTCCATTATGACTATAAGAGAACCACAGTGGCCCCCTAAGAGCTCCATAGTGAAACCATACAGCTGCACAGTGAGCCCAAAACAGTTCCATACTGGCCCCACTCAGCTTCTTAGTCAACTAAGAATAATTTCTTGGAGACTCCATGGAGGTCCAAAGGGCCCCTATTACAAGAAGATTAGGACCACATAGCAGCTCCATGGTGACCCCGTCCAGCTCTATAGTGACCTCACAACATTTCCATCCTGACCCCCTAGAGCTCCATAGTGACCCCACAACAGTTGCGCTAGGAGCCCATAGAGCTTCATGTGACTCCTTAGCAGAGCCCTGGTGAGCACTCAGAGCTTCTTCGGGACCTCAAAAGAGTTCCACAGACCCCCTGTGGAGCTCTACAGTGTCCCCATAGAGCTGCAGAGTGACCCCATAACAGTTCCACTATGGCCCCTTAGAGCTCCATAGTGTTGTCCTAGAGCACCACAGAGACCATATAGAGCTCCATGGCGACCCCAGAACAGTTCCATTATGACTCCATGGAGCCCCAAAGCAATCCCTGAGCTGTTCCATTGTGACCCCATCAGAGTGCCCTTGGGACCCCATACAGCTTCTTAGGGACCTGAGAACAGTTCCATAGACACCCCATGGAGTTCCATAGAGACCCCATAGAGCTGCCTAGTGACCCCAGTAAAGTTCCGTTCGATCACCATAGAGCTCTGTAGGTTCCAAATAACAGTTCTATTACGACCTCAAAGAGCTCCACTGTGACCCCAAAACAGTTCCGTTATGACCCCATGGAACTCCATAGTGATCCCATAAAAGTTCCATTGTTACCCCATTACAGTTCCCTTACGGCCAGAAGAGTTCCAGAGTGATGCCATAGAGCTGCTTTATAGTGACACAAGACAGCTCCATAGAGACCCCAGAACAGTTCCCTTGTGACCACATGGAGCTCCGTACGTTCCACATAATAGATCGATTATGACCCCACAGAGTACCATAGTGACCCCATAAAGCTCCACAGTGACCCCAACAAAGTTCCATTGTTACCCCTTAACAGCATCTTTATGACCATACAGAGCTCCATAGTGACCCCACAGAGCACCATGCTTACCCCATGATAGGTCCATTATGACCCCACGGAGCTCCATAGGGACCCCGTAGCGGTCCATTGTGACCCCATTAAAGTTCCATTCTGTCCCTGGAAGAGCTCCGTAGTGACACCATAAAAGTCCCATTGTTACCCCATTACAGTTGCCTTACGGCCAGAAGAGTTCCAGAGTGACGCCATAGAGCTGCTGTATAGTGACACAATAGAGCTCCATAGTGACCCCATACCAGTTCCCTTGTGACCCCATGGAGCTCCGTACGTTCCACATAATCGATCGATTATGACCCCACCGAGTACCATAGTGACCCCATAAAGCTCCACAGTGACCCCAACAAAGTTCCATTGTTACCCCTTAACAGCTTCTTTATGACCTCACAGAGCTCCGCAGTGACCCCACAGAGCTCCGTAGTCACCACATTAATGTTCTATTCTTACCCCATAACAGCTCCATTATGACTATAAGAGAACCACAGTGGCCCCCTAAGAGCTCCATAGTGAAACCATACAGCTGCACAGTGAGCCCAAAACAGTTCCGTACTGGCCCCACTCAGCTTCTTAGTCAACTAAGAATAATTTCTTGGAGACTCCATGGAGGTCCAAAGGGCCCCTATAACAGGAATATTAGGACCACATAGCAGCTCCATGGTGACCCCGTCCAGCTCTATAGTGACCTCACAACGTTTCCATCCTGACCCCCTAGAGCTCCATAGTGACCCCACAACAGTTGCGCTAGGAGCCCATAGAGCTTCATGTGACTCCTTAGCAGAGCCCTGGTGAGCACTCAGAGCTTCTTCGGGACCTCAAAAGAGTTCCACAGACCCCCTGTGGAGCTCTACAGTGTCCCCATAGAGCTGCAGAGTGACCCCATAACAGTTCCACTATGGCCCCTTAGAGCTCCATAGTGTTGTCCTAGAGCTCCACAGAGACCATATAGAGCTCCATGGCGACCCCAGAACAGTTCCATTAGGACTCCATGGAGCCCCAAAGCAATCCCCGAGCTGTTCCATTGTGACCCCATCAGAGTGCCCTTGGGACCCCATACAGCTTCTTAGGGACCTGAGAACAGTTCCATAGACACCCCATGGAGTTCCATAGAGACCCCATAGAGCTGCCTAGTGACCCCAGTAAAGTTCCGTTCGGTCACCATAGAGCTCTGTAGGTTCCAAATAACAGTTCTATTACGACCTCAAAGAGCTCCACTGTGACCCCAAAACAGTTCCGTTATGACCCCATGGAACTCCATAGTGATCCCATAAAAGTTCCATTGTTACGCCATTACAGTTCCCTTACGGCCAGAAGAGTTCCAGAGTGATGCCATAGAGCTGCTGTATAGTGACACAAGACAGCTCCATAGAGACCCCAGAACAGTTCCCTTGTGAACACATGGAGCTCCGTACGTTCCACATAATACATCGATTATGACCCCACAGAGTACCATAGTGACCCCATAAAGCTCCACAGTGACCCCAAAGTTCCATTGTTACCCCTTAACAGCTTCTTTATGACCATACAGAGCTCCATAGTGACCCCACAGAGCACCATGCTTACCCCATGATAGGTCCATTATGACCCCACGGAGCTCCATAGGGACCCCGTAGCGGTCCATTGTGACCCCATTAAAGTTCCATTCTGTCCCTGGAAGAGCTCCATAGTGACACCATAAAAGTCCCATTGTTACCCCATTACAGTTGCCTTACGGCCAGAAGAGTTCCAGAGTGACGCCATAGAGCTGCTGTATAGTGACACAATAGAGCTCCATAGTGACCCCATACCAGTTCCCTTGTGACCCCATGGAGCTCCGTACGTTCCACATAATAGATTGATTATGACCCCACCGAGTACCATAGTGACCCCATAAAGCTCCACAGTGACCCCAACAAAGTTCCAATGTTACCCCTTAACAGCTTCTTTATGACCCCACAGAGCTCCGTAGTCACCCCATTAATGTTCTATTCTTACCCCATAACAGCTCCATTATGACCATAAGATCTCCATAGTGACGCCACAGTGCTCCGTGTGGACTCCAAAACAATTCCATTAGGACTCCATGGAGCCCCAAAGCAATCCCTGAGCTGTTCCATTGTGACCCCATCACAGTTCCCATGGGACCCCATACAGCTTCTTAGGGACCTGAGAATAATTTCCATAGACACCCCATGGAGTTCCATAGAGACCCCATAGAGCTGCCTAGAGACCCCATATTATTTCCCTTGTGACCCCATAGAGCTCCGTAGATTCCACATAACAGATCTGTTACGACCTCAAAGAGCTCCATAGTGACCCCATTAAAGTTCCATTATGACCCCATGGAGCTCCACAGTGACCCCACAGAGCACCATGCTTACCGCATGATATGTACCATTATGACCACACGGAGCTCCATCGGGACCCCCTAGAGGTCCATTGTGACCTCATTAAAGTTCCATTCTGTCACCGGAAGAGTTGCATAGTGACACCAGAAATGTTCTATTGTAACCCTATAACGGTTCAATTATGACTTTGCGGGCTTCATAGTGAGCCCATAACAGTTCCATTATGACCCCATCAGAGCTCCACACTAAGCCCCGAGCTGTTCCATCGTGACCCCATAACAGTTCCCTTTTGACCCCATGGAGCTCCATACGTTCCACTTAATAGATCGATTATGACCCCACAGAGTACCATAGTGACCCCATAAAGCTCCACAGTGACCCCATCAAAGTTCCATTGTCATCCCTTAACAGCTTCTTTATGACCTCACAGAGCTCCGCAGTGACCCCACAGAGCTCCATGGTGACCCCATTACTGTTCTATTCTTACCCCATAACAGCTCCATTATGACCATAAGAGCTCCATAGTGACTCCAAAACAGTTCCATTATCACCCCATGGAGCCCCAAAGCAATCCCTGAGCTGTCCCCGGAAGAGCTCCATAGTTACACTAGGAAAGTATCATTGTAAACCCATAACAGTTCCATTATGACCCCATAGATCTTCCTAGTGACCACATAACTGTTCCATTCTAACCCCATAGAGCTCCATAGTGACCACATAAGATCTCCATAAGATCTCCATTCTTACACCATAAGAGCTCCATAGTTAAATGACTTCCATTTTGACCCCATGGAACTCCATAGTGATCCCATTTAAGTTCCATTGTTACCCTATTACAGTTCCCTTATCACAGAATCACAGAATTGTATGGGTTGGAAGGAACCTCCAGAGATCATCAAGTCCAACCCCCCTGCCAAAGCAGATTCCCCTACAGTAGGTCGCACAGGTAGGCATCCAGGCAGCTCTTGAACATCTCCAGAGAAGGAGACTCCACCAGCTCCCTGGGCAGCCTGTTCCAGTGCTCCGTCACCTCACTGTAAAGAAGTTCTTGCGCACATTTGTGCAGAACTTCCTGTGCTGCAGTTTCCAGCCGTTTCCCCTTGTCCTGTCTCCACTCACCACTGAAAAGAGTCCGGCCTCGCCATTCTGCCCCCCACACCTTAGACACTTATAGACCTGGATCAGGTCCCCTCTCAGTCTTCTTTTCTCAAGGCTGAACAGACCCAGTTCACTCAGCCTTTCCTCATAGGAGAGATGCTCCAGGCCCTTCACCATCTTCGTGGCCCTCCGCTGGACTCTTTCCAAGAGATCCCTGTCTTTTTTGTACTGGGGAGCCCAGAACTGGACACAGTGCTCCAGATGAGGCCTCACCAGGGCAGAGTAGAGGGGGAGGATCACCTCCCTCGACCTGCTGGACACGCTCTTTTTAATGCACCCCAGGATGCCATTGGCCTTTTTGGCCACAAGGGCACACTGCTGGCTCATGGCCAACCTGTCGTCCACCAGGACACCCAGGTCCCTTTCCGCAGAGCTCCCCTCCAGCAGCTCATCCCCCAACCTGTACCGGTGCATGCAATTATTCCTCCCCAGATGCAAGGCTCTACACTGGCTTTTGTTAAACCTCATCTGGTTTCTTTCTGCCCAGCTCTCCAGCCTGTCCAGGTCTTGCTGAATGGCAGCGCAGCCGTCAGGCGTGTCAGCCAATCCTCCCAACTTCGTATCATCAGCAAACTTGCTGAGAGTGGCGACTGTTCCCTCATCAAGGTCATTAATGAAGATGTTGAACAAGACTGGACCCAGCACAGACCCCTGAGGAACACCGCTGCTTACAGGTCTCCAACCGGACTCTGCACCACCAACAACGACCCTCTGCGCTCTGCCAGTCAGCCAGTTTTCAACCCACCTCACTGTCCACTCATCTATCCCACACTTGCTCAGCTTTGTTATAAGGATGTCGTGGGGGACAGTATCAAATGCCTTGCTGAAATCAAGGTAGACTATATCTCTGCTCTCCCCCCATCCACCCAGCCAGAGACAACATCATAGAAGGCTACCAGGTTGGTCAAGCACAACCTCCCCCTTGTGAACCCGTGCTGACTACTCCTGCTAGCCTCCTTTTCTTCCAGTTGTCTGGAGATGACATCCAGCACCAGCTGTTCCATCTCCTTTCCAGGGACAGAGGTGAGGCTGACTGGCCTATAATTGCCTGGATCTTCCTTCGTGCCCTTTTTGAAGACCGGAGTGACATTGGCTATCCTCCAGTCTTCAGGCACCTCCCCCGTCCTCCAAGACCTCTCAAAGATGACAGAAAGCAGTTCAGCAATCAGCTCTGCCAGCTCCCTCAGCACCTGTGGATGCATCCCATTGGATCCCATGGATTTGTGAACATTGGTGTTGCCTAGGCGCTCTCGGACCACCTCTTCCCTGACTGAAGGGAGGTCATCCATTCCCCAGACCCTCTCACTAACCTCCAGGGTCTCGGATTCCCGAGGGGGAGCTTTTTCACTGAAGACAGAAGCAAAGAAGGCATTCAGTATCTCCGCCTTCTCAGCATCCCCCGTTACCAGAACACTCCTGTCACTTAGCAGGAGAGCCACATTCCCCCCAAGCTTCCTTTTACTGTTAACGTACTTAAAAAAGCCTTCTTTATTATCCTTTATCCCCTTTGCCAGATTTAATTCCAGGTGGGCTTTAGCCTTCCTCGTCGCATCCCTGCAGGCCCTGACAACATTCCTGTATCCCTCCCAAGTGGTCAGACCCTTTTTCCACATTTCATGGGCCTTCTTCTTTCCTTTGAGTTTGTGCACGAGCTCCTTGCTCATCCACACAGGTCTCCTGCCACCCTTTCCCAATTTCTTCCTCACAGGGACGCACCGATCCTGATCAGCTTGGAAGAAGAGCTGCTTAAATGCCGACCAGCTCTCACAGGCCCCCTTGCCTTCGAACACCCCAGCCCAAGGGATAGCTCCAAGTAGGTCCCAGAAGAGATCACAGTTGGCTCTCCTAAAGTCCAGGATAGCAATCCTACTTTTTGCTTTACTTGTTCCACTCAGGATCTTGAACTCCACCATCTCGTGGTCACTACAACCCAAGCTGCCCGCAACCTTTACTTCCCTGACAAGCCCTTCTCTAATAGTGTGAATAAGGTCCAGCAGTACCCCTCTCCTCGTCGATTCCTCAACCACCTGCATCAGGAAGTTGTCTTCAACACATTGCAGGAACCGTCTGGACCGCGCATGCCTGGCCACATTGCTTTTCCAGCAAATATCTGGATAATTGAAGTCCCCCATAAGCACCAGCACCTGGGATCGTGATGCTGCTTCCAACTGTTTGTGGAAGGCCTCATCAACCTCCTCCTCCTGATCAGGGGGCCTGTAGCACACTGCCACAACAGTGTCAGCCATACCAGCCCGCCCCATGATTCTCACCCACAAGCTCTCCACTGCCACAGCGCTCTCCCCCAGGTGGAGTTCAGTACATTCCTTGTGAACTACATCATGGCTCAGAATTTGAGATACTGAGTTCACAAACAGTAGGTCTAAAATAAAGGAGGGGAAACATTAATAGCAGTTACACATGCTAATTTCAGCCAGTATTTCTTAACTTGAAGCATGGCTTTCAGACAGGGTTTGTTTTCCTTTGCTAACAGAGGTATGTAGGAGCAATAGGTGGTTGAAGCCAAAAGTCTCTAAAAACAAATTGAAGCCACCAGTGATTCAAGCTTTTTGAATGAGGCTGAGATCTTCATTTCTGAACCGGAATCTGTTCTGAGCCCGCCTCATTTCTCCCACACCTGGTTTTCTTCCCTACTCCCCTCTCTGGCAGCTTAGGGTGGATGTTACCTACTCTGTGTGTCACATTTTGTCACTTTCATATATCCTAATATTAGGTTTCTTCCACTGGCACTCCATTTTAAACCTCGCTCTATCAATCTTTGCCTGTATTTTTTCAGCTAGAGAGAACAAAGATTAGCTCTGAGAGAAGAATGGAATAGTAACACTGACAATAGAATAACTTAAATGGAGACTAACACATGCAGGCTTAGTAAAGGACAAGCTTTATTCTTTCTCTTCTTTAAAAGTAATACAAAGTTAAATCTCCAATATTAAGAGAAAATGATGTTTGGGATAATTGAAATTTAATGAAAATGAGTTATTGCTTCTTTTGGACCCAGAGTTAAGTTCAACTTAAGAGCTGAAGGAGCACTTAGACGATGCTCTCAGACACAGAGTATGATCATAGAATCATAGAGTCACAAGGTTGGAAAGAACCTGCAAGATCGTCTAGTCCAACCATCCTGCCATTACTATTGCTACCACACACCGCTAACCCATATCTCGCAGCTCCTCATCCAGAAGTCTCTTGGAACTGCCAGGGATGGTGACTCCACCACCTCCCTGGGCAGCCATTCCAGTGCCTGACCACCCTCTGAGAGAAAAAGTTTTTCCTTATGTCTAATCTAAATCTCCCCTGACACAACTTGCAGCCATTTCCTCGGGTCCTGTTTGTTGCCTGGGAAACGAGGCCAAACCCTTCTTCACCCCAACCTGCCTTCAGGAGGTTGCAGAGTGCAATGAGGTCTCCCCTGAGCCTCCTCTTCTCCAGACTGAACAATCCCAGCTCCCTCAGCCACTCCTCATAAGACTTGTGCTCCAGACCCCTCACCAATTTTGTTACCCTTCTCTGAACACGCTCCAGGGCCTCAATGTCTTTCTTGTAGTGAGGGGCCCAAAACTGAACACAGTACTCAAGGTGCAGCCTCACCAGTGCTGAGTACAGTGGGACAATTATCTCCCTGCTCCTGCTGGCCACACTATTTCTAATGCAGGCCAGGATGCCATTGGCCCTCTTGGCCACCTGGGCACATTGTGGGCTCATGTTCAGCCGAGCATCAACCAACGCCTCCAGGTCCCTTTCCTCTTCACAGTCATCCAACCACTCATCCCCAAGCCTGTAGCGCTGCACGGGGCTATCGTGCCCAAAGTGCAGCACCCGACACTTGGCCTTGTTCAACCTCATCCCATTCACCTCAGCCCAGCGATCCAGCTTATCCAGATCCCTTTGAAGGGCCTCCCTACCATCAGGCAAATCAACACCACCTCCCAGCTTGGTGTCATCTGCAAACTTACTGAGGGTACACACAATCCCCTCATCTAAGTCATTAATAAAGATATTAAACAAGATGGGTCCCAGCACTGACCCCTGGTGGACAGCACTTGAAATGGGTCGCCAGCTGGACTTAGTTCCATTAATCACAACCTGTTGGGCATGGCCCTCTAGCCAGTTCCTTACCCAAAGAAGGGTATACCTGTCCAGGCCACAGGCAGCCAGTTTCCCTAGAAGAAGCCTGTGAGAGACCACATCAAAGGCTTTGGTGAAGTCTACATTGACTGTATCAACAGCCTTTTCCCCGTCTATCGTCTGGTCACCCAGTCGTAGAAGATGAGGTTGGTCAAGCCCAATCTGCTTTTCATGAACCCGTGCTGGCTGGGCCTGATCCCCTGGATGCCACACACATGCTGTGCAATCTCGTCCAAGATGATTTGCCCCATAACTTTTGCTGGTGCTGATGTCAGACTGACAGGCCTGTAGTTCCCTGCATTCTCCTTACCTTATCTTGCAGATAGGAGTCACATCAGCAAGCCTCCAGTCCTCTGGGACCTCTCCAGATAACCAAGAGTGCTGGTAGATGGTGGAGAGCAGCTTGGCAATCACCTCCGCCAGCTCCCTCAGCACCTGAGGGTGGAACCTCTCCGGTCCCATGGATTTATGACAGTCCAGATGGAGGAGGAGCTCTCTAACCATCTCCACCTGAATCACCCAGGATGTATTCTGCATAGCATCCCAGACTTCCAGACCAGGGTGTAAAGTGCTCTGAGGATGTCTGATCTGCCTATTAAAGGCAGATGTAAAGAAAGCAATGAGGACCTCAGCCTTCACCTTATCCTCAGTGGTTACATTCCCTGCTGCATCAAGTAAAGGATGGAAATTCTCCTTGGTTCTTTTCTTACCGTTGATATATTTGTGAAAGGATTTCTTATTCCCTTTCATTGCAGTGGCCAAACTGAGCTTGAGTTGGGCTTTTGCCTTCCTAACTTCCACCCTGCATACCTTAGCAACTTCCTTGTAATCCCCCCAAGTAGCCTATCCCTTCTTCCAAAGGACATAGATCTCTTTTTCTTCTGGAGTCTCAAAAGCAATTCCTGGTTCATTCACACCAGTCTTCTTCCCCTACGGCTTGCCTTACAGCATTCAGGAACAGCCTGTTCTTGTGCCTTTAAAACTTCCATCTTGAGGAGCATCCAGGCTTCCTGGACCTTTTGCCCTTAAGGAGGGACTCCTAAGGGATATCTGCAACAAGCATCCTAAACAGGTCAGAGTCCGCCCTCTAGAAGTTCAAGATAACAGTTTTGCTACTCACCCTTCTGACATCTCCTAGAATAGAGAATTCTACAATTTCGTGGTCATTCTGCCCAAGACAGTCCCTAGCCTTTAGATCTCCTGCCAGTCCTTCTCTGTTAGTGAAGAGCAGGTCAAGCAGGGCACCACCCCTGGCAGGCTCTCATACCAGCTGAGTAAAGAAGCTATTTTCCATGCACTCTGGAAACCTCTTGGAATACTTTCTCTGCAGTATTGTATTTCCAACATATATCAGGGAAGTTGAAGTCTTCAATGAGAACAAGTGCTGGCGATTGTGCAACTTCTGCAGTCTGCTCATAGAATGCCTCATCCATCACTTCATCCTGATTAGGTGGTCTATAAAAGACCCCCACTAAGATGTCGCTCCTACAGGCCTTCCCCTGATCCTTACCCATAGATGTTCAACTTTATCATTCACAACCCCAAGCTCTTCGACATCAAAACACACTTTAATATGAAGTGCCACACCACCATCCTTCCTTCCTTGTCTATCTCTTCTGGAGAGCTTGTAGCCATCCATCACAGTACTCCTGTCATGGGAATGGTTCCACCATGTTTTGGTAACAGCAACTGGGTCATAGTTAGCCTCACAATTGCTTCCAGCTCCTCCTGCTTGTTGTCCACGCTGTGTGAGTCATCCGCCTCTCCCCCAGTTCCAGCACTGTTCTCTTAGGCTCATCTCTGGCGAGCCCTGTTGTGTCTCCTTCCCCCACTGTAGCTAGTTTAAAGCTCTATCGATAAGCCCTGCTAGCTTTATTGAGGATTGTTTCCCTCTTTGAGATAGGTGGGTTCCACGGATGGACAATTGGCCATGATCAAAGAACCCAAAGTTTCTGCTTCGACACCAGCATCTGAGCCAATTATTCATTGCTTGGGCTTTCCAAGCCCACTCTGTGTCCTTCACTGCCCCTGAAAGTATAGAACAAAAGATCACTTGAGCTCCTTTTCCTTGAACTAAATGCCCTAAACCTCTGAAATCTCTTTTCATAGTTTACAGGTTTCCCTGAGCAATTTCATCATTACTCACTGAACTATGAGTAATGGAAAGTAATCAGTGGACCTGACCAGCTTTGGGAGTTCCCTGGTTATGCACCTGACCTGGGCCTTCCTCTGAGAAGGGAGTCACCCACTACGATCACCTTTCTTTCTTTCCTGACAGAGGCAGTCTAAAGGCGTGGGGGTGACCACCTCGCCTTAGGCTCCCTCCTAGACAGATCCTCCATCACCTCACCACTCATCGCCCCTTCAATTTCCAGCGTCTCAAACCTGTTGCTTAGCAGGAGCTGGGGAAGCGGGCTAGGCAGTGATGCTGAGTTGAAACTCTCTTCCAACCCTTCTCATCTGTCAGGTCTGTCTGATTGTGACAGGGCAGGGGTCCACACCTTTCTGGGGATATCTCCCTGGCACCCTTCCCTCTGGCACGCCAGCAAGTCACTCCACCAGTCGATTTCCCGCTCACGCTCCCTACTGGTCCTTAGTCTCTCCACCTCCTCTTTGGGCTCCACCACCAGGCTGAGCAGCTCATCCACCTGCTCACACCTCACACAGGTGGAATCCCTGCCACCCCTCCCCAGGCAGCAGCAGGCTCAGGCACTCCTTGCAGCTGGAGACCTGAACAGCCACACTTCTGGGCAGGCCCTCTGTCTGGGTTGCTGTCTCTGTCTTTTTTGAAAAGCCTTAAAAAGAGCTTTTTTGTTGGCCTTTTTCACTTCAGGTCCCTTGATTTTTTGGTAGTCCTGCATGGAGCTGGAAGTTGGATTCAATAATCATTGAGGTCCCTTCCAACTTGGGATATTCTGATTCTACGATTCAGATCTTTGTGATGCTCCAGGTTTCCAGAAGGCTTATTAGCATACGCAGCAGTACACTGCCTACATGGTCCTTCCAGCAAACTTCCCCCGAAGCTGAGTTAAGAGGCTCTTACAGATGTAGAAGCCACGCTAATAAATTAAAGCAACTCCATGCACAGCCATTTAAATCTTGTCCTGAATGCAGAAGCATTTTGCATTGGATAAACACCACGAAGTATAGCAGAGATGACTGCTTTTTATCAAACACGCAGTTCTCTAATGGAATGGTAGAATCACTATCAGCATCTTAGCAATCATTACACATATATAAACATGTGTGGAAACCACCGCTGCGCTAAACGAACACCTACAGCACTCAGTACCAAAAACAGTGGCCTTAAAATCAAGACACTAACACAGTAGTGGTCACAGGAAGAATGCAGCTGCCCAGCTGTGGGTGTGCGGGCCGGGGGCCGATGGGCTGGAGGCTGGGGGGGACGAGGCTGTGGTGGCTGCGGCAGTGTGTCCCAGTCTGGATACCAGTTGGTATAACCTAAAAAAGAATAAAGAAATGATTGTTAAAGTCTGATCAACTAAGCCATAGTCAAAACAGTGAAAAGCAATCAAATACATACTTATAAGTTTCTCACGTTCTGCGTTCACTGTGGAGAGATCAGAAAAAAGACATCAATGCAACAGTCTCTGTCCTGTAGGAGAATATAGCAAAACTGGTTGTAGGATCTAGCACTGAACTAACAGAAGCTCTCTTTTTCCTCTCCGGCCCCCTAGTCTTTGTGATGCTGATAGCCTTTCTGTGGCCTGTCAGCCTGTGATTTCAAAATGAGTCAGCCAGGACATCACAGAAGGAAAACAAATAGCAAATGCTCAATTATTTTTACAGCTGAAGCTATCTAGAGTCTGGCTAGTAGAGAACATCTCCTGTGAAACGCTGCACAAGAGTAATATTTAAGACACTCTTGCATGCCTGTTACTCTCTGACCATTTAAAACACTGTTTCTGACTAATTTGGGACTGGGTGAGACAATTAAGATCCACGGCAGCAAACCGCTGTGGAAAAACAAGCTCTCATTGCTCTATTTCAGAAAATTGTAACAGTTACAACAAAGTATTTTTCAGTATAGTCTCATTATTGGTTCAGAAGTATAGTTTTCAGGAAAATGTGTTAGGACATATAAATGAATGGAAAAATTGAGTATACTATTTCTCCTGGGGAAAAAAAAGTCAGATGGGAATATTTGTTGGGTATATTTTAGTTTTGACTTCCCTGCAGATAAAAGGTAAAAAGTAATCTAACCGATACATCTTTTGATTGGAAACTCTGCTTTGTACCTCCAGGAACCCTAAATTACACAATGTTCCAATTGATAACTTCATACACTATCCTAACCTGACTTTAGTCCTGTGGTGGGCTACAGACCCACTATGTACTTAGTGCAAACTGACCCACCACTGTATTTTTACTGATATTTATGACACCACTATTTCTATGCAATCTCCTTAGTGAA
The DNA here is from genome assembly GCF_026119805.1 of Tympanuchus pallidicinctus. Taxonomy (NCBI): domain Eukaryota; kingdom Metazoa; phylum Chordata; class Aves; order Galliformes; family Phasianidae; genus Tympanuchus; species Tympanuchus pallidicinctus. Next base: position 26,455,458 of record NW_026294802.1, read on the forward strand.
TCACTTTGATCTTACCACAGAGATTGCCCACACACTGGTCGTTACTGCATCCACTACATGGTTGTCCTGCTTTATAAGGTTTTGTTGGGTAATTTCCCCTGAAAAGGAGAAGAACAGTATTTTGTTAGCTCAGTCTTTGGAAGGGCACTTTAAACACACATGCTAGAATAATATTTATTGGGAAGCTATTATTGGGCAAAACAACCCTTATCCAAAAAAGGATCATTATCACTATCTGAAATTCCACTTAGGTGAGACTCATACTCTCACTGACATGCAGAGGTTTCTTGTGCAATGCTGTATTATTCAGCCCAAGTTTATGGGAATCTGCTTTTAGTCCTTCATTACCCATCTGTATTTTTTAAAATCCATAAAATGTATGTCTAGAAATCACAAAGCATGAGATGAACTTGAACACTGTCATCCTTTTGCACTAGAATCAGAGAATAATTTAGGTTGGAAAAGGCACTTAAGACAACAAAGTTCAACCATCAGCTAACACTACCAGGTTCAGCACTGACCCTTGCCCTTTATTGCCATGTCCACATATCTCTTAAATACCTCCAGATACGAGGACACCACCACCTCCCTGGTCAGTAATGCCTGACCACCTTTCTACAAATAAATTCTTCCTAATATTTAATCTAAACCTTCCCTGACACAACTTGAAGCTATTCCTTCACATCCTATCAATTGTTGCCTGAGAAAAGAGACTGACATCCCACTCACTGCAACGTCCTTTCAGGTGGCTGTAGAGAACAATGAGGTCTTCTCTCAATCTCATTTTGTCCAGAAAATGGATTTTATTCCACAGCCCTTGCTGACAGCATGTGCCCTCTGCCAGGATCTGCTCATCTGCTTTTATAGAGAGTGATTTTCTGCAGCTCAGACTGCCCAGCACCTAATGCTTTAGATGGTCAGGGGAACCACTGATTGGTGGACATAGCTTCTGAAATTTGTTATAATGCTCCTGCCATTGGTAAAATCTGATGTTGTTAGTTAAAGCACATTTAAAAACAAAAGCATGAAACCCCAAGTGCCATAATTGACTTACGCTGGCCCATAGTCACAAACAAAATGTGCCACATTGTTGAAACCTTGAAGATTGTGAATTCTATGGCAGAAGTGAACTGCACAGCCAACTTTGTAACTCGTTGCCCAAACAACCTGAAGGGAAAAGTGAAACGTGATGCACCTGATCAAGGTCTGTAAAAGCAACCAGAACCAGAATTCACAGTATTGATGAAGGAGTTGGTGACTGAGTGGAAGGATCTTGTGAAAGTTTAAAACAGGCAACGCTGACAACCCAAAGCGTGCCTGGGACCAATGACTGATAGGTGGTCTGGCACCTATTGCCTGCCTCCCTCAGAAGCCAGGGAGATAATCTCTTCCAACCATTAATGAAACAGAGCTCAGACAGCCCTGCAGATCAGAATTTATTTCCAATCTCATTGAGCACTAGTATACGGAGTAAAAACCCTGCCATAACTTGTGTTCCAAAGCAGTCTGGTCCATGTCTGCATTTTTTTTTTTTAAACACAATAAATCACTGGGCACGTAAGACTCACCTGGGTGTAGTGACCACACTTGTCAGTGCAGTGACGGGTGTTGAAATCATAACTGCTGACTTCATTAAACCAGTCAGTCAGAGCTACGTGCACAGAAAAGATGGTGGCGGTGCCAGTCCAGATGTTTTCTCCAATAGATGTAAAGGTGGGGTGCATCTTCTGTGGTATTTTAAGGTAGATATTGTGCTCAAACATGCACCTCTTTGCCCACGCCTTGGCAGATTTAGCTAAAGCAGGGTCCCAGGACTGTAGAAAAGAAGGAAAATACAATGTAACCTGAACTGCAGTGAGTTAGGTGGATTCAGGTATTCTAAAAGAGTAGACTGCTATTTTTTTTCTTTGCATTCAGCTTCTTTGTCTTGTCTTTTCTATTCTTAAAGCAAGAGATTTTCTTCTTCCTTCTCCCTCAGATATTAGTGGACATGTAGCACCTCTCACTGTTCTGTAATATCTGACTTGTTATGATGCTTAGAGCTGGACTGCAGTGTTTAAGCTGCCATGTCTGTGTGGAGACTGCAGAAAGATTTATGCCACCAGGCAATAAAATGGCAAGTGGAAGTAGGTATGGAAAAATAAATAAGTTAAAGTAAGTAAGTGAAGGGATGTGAGGAAAAAAAAAAAAAAGAATTTTAGCTTTGTGTTCATAATGACAGGTTTGGAGCTGACCATTACTATGCATAAATCAATGCCGAGTAGTACTATTGTATAATCAATAGATATCAAGATGTTACAACCACAAAATAAACAAGAGAGTTAGGTGAAGTAGACTATGATAACAAGAGAGAATAAATGGAAGGCTTACCCTTATGCTGGGCTCACCACAAAACTCCAATAAAGGCAATCTCTAGAAGAGATCCTTCCCTACTGGCAGTCAGCTCTTCAATAGGTCTACGAGGGGGGCAGCCTGGCTCCACCCCTTCCAGCAGCACAGCTGAATTGCCTTCAGCTGTGCTCCTCTGGCTGACTCATGGCTCACCTCAGGTGGTCAGAGGTTCAGGCTCTGACTCAGTAATTCCCATACATGCTATAAATGACAAAGTTTTAGAAATTCTTTGAGAAGGAATGGAGAATGAAAAAAAATATATAAGTACACTACAAGTCCTGTTAAAAACTGTGCGCAGTACCTCACTTTAAGAAGGAGACATTGGAACTGGAAGGGATGCAGAGAACATAGGGGAGCACGATCATCCTAAGAATGGAAGGCTTTCATAAAGCAACATCCTATACAGCAGCTTTTATCTTGTGTTAAGTATGTAAGCAAGCAATGCTCGCATGTTCTTCCCAATACAGGCACCAGAGCCTATCAGAAGAAGCTAGTAGTTATCAAAAGCAAATAAAATGCTGGGAGATATCATCACGGAGCTTGTAGGTAGACTGTGCAGCTCTTTGCTGTGAGTTGTTAGGGATGATAAAAACTTGCAGAGACTGAAAAAAGTCATGCAAGAAAAGTCCATTGTGAGCTTTCAAACACAATGGAACAGGTTTCTTTATATTTGTCCTCTTATTCCAGCATTGCTGGATCTTTGCTCCAAGCAGCTAAGTTGCCTCTGGTGCTTTTCCATTATCAATTAAATATAGATAGATTTAACAAAGTTCCAAGAAATTAAAATCATGAGTAGTATGAATGTTACTTCTTTGCTGTGATCGTCTTTACATAAAATGACTCATAGCATCATCATTTATGTGATTATGCATTTAGCTTCCTTTTCAGCTAAGCAGCACTGCCTGAAGGCTCAAAGCAATGACATGAGCTGACTGGGGTTATCTCCCCCACCTATCTGTCTTCTCCTTACACACTCCATTGAGCAAGCTAAGACTGATACACAGCCTGTTCTGAGATCCATTACATTTATGGGGAGATCTGCTTTCTAGTCCAGATACTAGCACCCCTGCTCTCCAAGCCCTGTTGCAGCAAATCAAGATGAGGCATCTATTTGAATGTCCAAGCAAATCTCTTTCTTCAGTACATATTCTAGATTGGAGGAAACAAGGCAAGAGACTAGATTTCCAATAAACCCTGTGGTACAGGTTGCCTTCCAGGAGTTTTTTAATACCAAACAGATTTCTTGTAAGAAAACTGGGCTAATATAATGAAGATTACTGTCTCTCTCTGAAAAACGTAAATGAAATGCTGAGAACTGAACATTATATATATTTCATTTAAATACAGTCCTTAGCTGTGGCTGACAATTAGAGCAACAATCTGTTCCTATACAAGAAATCCCCTTCCAATTATTAAGATAGAACAGTACTGCAAAAATGAATTGCTTTCTATTTCCTACCAAGAATGATCGTACATAGTGCAGAAATCACTGACAAAAAGGGAAAGAAAAGCACAGAGGAAATGCAAACGAGGATGGTCTAAAATCAGCAGCACCATCTTAATTAATTTTCAAATAGATCACAGAAGTCTCCTTACCATACGAAGCATATTGCTGGCTGGTGGATTCACTTTGGATCGGAAGCCGTTGTGAGCTCTCACACAGTCCTCAATGAACTTCGCATCTTCTATGTCAGGCAAGGGATATTGGTCATATGTATGACAGCAAACAAAGAGATCAAGCAAGAACAGCACAGCAAAGAAAAAGGTGATTTTCATAATTCTTCAACGCTTTTGGTATTTTTTTTGAAGTTTTTAAAAGAAGAATTGCTCAGGTGGAGTCAGTACTGCTGGGTTCTTCCTCTGTAGTCCTTCGGGTGTTGAAATACTTGAAAGTGTCTGCCAAAGCAACAGGAAGTGAAACTGCTTCCTAAGATGAAGATCTAACTGACATCACATCTGCTGGCTGCCCATGAAACAGGCATCTGCCATGCATATCGTCGAGGGGCAATGTTAAAGATATGACTCTGTCTTTTCTTTGAGTGTGTTTCATTCTGGTTGACTGCCAAGCTATTTGGTGGCTGTTGGTGCTAACCACAGAGGTGATGCATAATGAGTTTGCTAAAACTCCTCTGAACCATAAAAATTCTAGCTATGATAAAACACAGATCTGCTGTTCATCTGATTTTCTTACATCATTATTTTGCAGGACCTTTCCTCCTTCTCAGAATTACTCTAAGAACAAACAGAAGTAGCGAAACTGTGTACATTAAATTTTAACCTCACTAGAAGGAAAAAAGTTCCTAAGCAGCAGGAACAGACTTGCTGACCTTTTGGTTTGGTGTGTACAAAGGCATGCCTTAGAAATCCAAGCCATGAATGCATGTTGATTCTCTGTCAGTAGCCACCTGTGCTTATCTGATAGGCTGACATTATTGGAAGAGCCTTCTGTGCTCCCGGAAAGAGAACACTGTGGGATTAGCGCTCCTGGTGTAAAACTCCAAGCCTGATCCCTTCCTGGGGCAGCAGGATGTGCGCTGGTGGGATCTGCATTGTCTCATTAATGCTTCCACAAGCTGGTTAATCTTTAATTTCAAAACGGTGGTCCTCCAACTCCATCACATTTATATCTATCTATGCTATTAATAGGAGGCATGTAACTATTTCTCTGCGTGCACATGTATGGATGTCAAGCATTACTAATTCTCCCCCACCCATGTCTTGGCCCAGCCGTGATTTGCTGACTGATTTCATGAAGGTAGGGCCAGCTGCAGAAGGCAATGGTGTGGTGGACACCTTCTGGGGCTTTGGATCATCTGGGAGAGAAAGAAACAGGTCCCACAGTTGTCTTTGTTGGCTATATTACACACACACAGACTGCAAAAATAGAACGCAAGTAGCACACCAAAATTGCACCATCAATTTAGCAATTGCACCGGATTTAGCAATCCAGTGATCTAGCAGTTTTATATCTGTGTAGCTGAAATGTGTGTGGAGACTGAAAATGGGTGCTTTATACAGCAGGAAATCTTGGCTTATCCAGCACATTCAGGGTTCTAAGATGCTTTCCTGCAGAGATGACTCTGGCTCCATCTAGTGAGACTATCCTTAAAACAGAAGTGCAGTCTGTCCACACATAATGTTTTCACAGAAAGCCAATTAATCACCAGCATTAAAAGTCCTCTTTTGTACGCCAGATGAAAATAAAGCTTTGTGATTTGGATATCCATGTAGTATTTGTCTGGATGATGCAAACGTTCCCTGTCCTTGCATAAATCTCCAGTGAGGTTTAGCACATGGAGTGACGGATGGGCAGGAAACTGCACAGCCCAATTGTTCGTAAGAAAATTCCGTAATTCCATCCTTAGATTCCTCTTTCTCACTTTGTACCTCCTGCTTTCATTTTAAAATGGCTGGAAACAGGTTTCCATTTCTTTTTTTTTTTTTTCCCCTAAAGTATCACATGGTTAGATAAATAAGGACTGGTGGACTACACACTAACAGAAGTCCAAGATGTAAAACTGCATTCAGCTTTCTCCTCAAGTTACCAGCTTTCCCAGTGAATGTTGTTACTTGTGCTAGGGACAGAGAGACTATTTATCTTTGACTTGCTTGATTCAGCTTAACAAGTGGGTGGATTTGCTAGGCTTTCTTGGTCTGCCCATAGGATATGCAGATGTAAGATCACCTGCCCTTCCAGGGGTGTGAATAAGCTAGCATTCTGACATCTGTTGCTACTTGTATTACAGTTTCACCTCAGGGTAGAGACTAATTGGAAGGATCATGTTGGTATGGATGATTTCCACATGAATTCTTTTGTAATAAATTCTTTTGTAATTATTTATTAAAGAGAAAAGGTATATTTGTTAATTTGGGGGGTAATAATGAGGCTATAAACAGATAATATTATTACGGGATGCCATCATTACATGGCTGGACTGCAGGTAGTTCCAACAGTTTTACTGCTTTTTTGGTTAGGGGAATTTGTACAGTACTGCCTACTCCAGCTACGCCTGGCAGCCCAACAGAGCAGAACTGTAACACACTGCTTGCTGACTTCTCTGATCAATGCACTGGGATGCTGCAAGGACCAAAGCACAAGAGGCTGCATATTTGTTCTCCCAAAGACACCAAATTAGGGAATGGGGCAAACAATATGATTTTTGGGAACATCACACAGCACTGAGGATGGTAACAGTGAAGTAAACAATCTGACATTTTATCATTTTGTAGAAATATCCTTCTTGTGCCTCCCAATACTGAGCAAAGCATAGTACAAAACTAGGCCATTCATTTCTAATTGTCTACTGCAAGTACTAAGGAAACTTTCCTTACGGTTTGGAATTCAGTTTCTCCATCACAAGAAGCCATTTTATCTTTCAGTAAAGCAATGGGAAGAACTGCTCCTCAGGAATGTCCACACTGAACAATTTTGTGTGTAAGGGCTGCCTGCTTATGGTCGTAAGTATATAGAATTAGATTCCTAGCATTGAGAATGTAATCCATTGATTCTGAATACACACAGTCTGTTCCATATTTTAGTAATCTGAGAAAACTTACAGAAGAAAAAGCTGTTGTATCTAATCATAAATTAATTTTCAAGAAAAGTCTGGCTTATTTTCTTCAAGACTGTGTTATAAGAAATACTTTTAATATATAAAATCAGTGGAATTACAAATACTAACTTATATAATAATCTGCAGTGATTTAGACCCAGATTGTCCATCAAACACACAGAAAAAGGAAGCATAAAACAAATTATTTCATATGGATGAACTCAAGGAAGCTTCCTGAAGCTCAGATTAAGTTCAGAAAATAGCAGTTTTTCAGTCTGGATTTCTTCAGCCTGTTTTACAATAAAGGTGAAATATTACCTAATAATAATGAACTTTAAAGCAGCTATATTAGTTTTTACTAGACAAGACAGTGACACAATTAGGAAAATCTACTTTTACTATACAAAAGAACAAAAGAAGCTTCAGACTATTGTATAAATAACACTTGTTTTTTAAAGAAAGTGAAATAATTAAAGATCTGATCTGTTGGATATAGAAGAGTGAAATCAGTGTTGAATACAAAGGCTTCAGTAGGTTTAAAAAACAAGAACATTTATTAGTAGAACTACAGAACGCTTACAGGACAGTAAATATTCTATCAGTAACAGTGCAGTGTAAAGAACAGAACAGCAAAAGTTCAGAAATGAAACACAAGGTTTAGAGGAAATTGGGAACAAAGTAATAATCTGAACAATCTTATTTTGAATAAGGAGCAATAAATGCACAACTGAATAAATACCAAGTTGTCCTGCTTCATGTACTTCTGAAGAATCAATACTTCTGCAGAAATGCCTTTCTAAAGAAATGTCTTCACAGATTTTACTCAGAACATTCAGTCGCTCTAGCAAAAAGGACTTTGTACGTAATCTGATGCTAGCTTCCTCTTGGCACTAAACTAAGCATTTGTCACATCAAATATTGGCTTAGCATGAACTGTAACAAATTTTTAAACTGATAGGCATTTTTCTCCTTGAATTCCAAGAATACAGTGTGTAAATCTGGTAAATAAACAGAGTTCAATAAATTTGGCAATTAAAAACAATGCTTCTGAACATCAAATGCCATCCTTAGTTTACTAATTTCTCAACATGGGTCTTACCTACAAATAATTTTTTTATTTTTATAGCATGTTAAGTTTTCTGTAAGGAGCATAAAATAGTAACAAAACTACAGTAAAAGAAAGCTGATTTTAAAATCATATTAATATAGATTTTTGCTTAAAACATTAGAGATTACGTTCAGAATATTGAATGTATTTCAAATCAAGTTATGTGAACACAAACATGTTTATAAAGTGCCTTCTGAACAAATAAATAGCTAGAAAACCAACAAACATCAGCAATGTTCTCGAAATTATAACAGCAATGCAGGCTTCATCACAGATAATTCTGAACTCCCAAGGTGGATACCATCGTGAGTAATCTAAAAATAAACATATCATTAGAAGTTTAGGTGTACATTTTTTTCATTTGTAGTAACTAAGGAATATGAACAACAGTGCAAAATTATAACACTTACAAACAATTTTATCACGTTCTTCATTTCCTGCAGAAAGGAAAAAAAAGAAACAGTTCTATCAGGCAGCCAGAATTTCTCTTTCTTCCAATCTTTCCTAGTAAGCTGAAACTTACCAATGAAACAAGAAAATCTAACAATTCAAAAACTTGAATTGAGAAACCTTACAAAACAATGAAATTGCTTTGGTAAAAATTAAACTGCAATACTTCATAATGCCTCCATAAAGATATTCTTGCTTCTAACAGTTACACTGATGAGAACAAAGACCCACGTGAAAAGGAATTGAAGCCTTATATGACCATTTTCAGTTTGAACCCTTTCTTCTTTGTGCTTCTCAAAATAATAAATACTGTTTGATATTCACAACATACACGTGAAGTTAGTACATGCCATCAAGTACAGCCTTACAGCTGAGGATGGGAGACAGACTGTTTCCTAAATTGGGCCTAAATACTGGGGTAAATATACCCTGGTAGTCCTATCTGTTTTTCAGAGGTGTCTCCTACTTAGAAATTACGACCCATAACATTAAAGCTATATAACATATATTAAGACAACTAATTGTTAAACCACGAGTGTAACTTCCAGTTATTGATTGAAACTTAAAAACTTATGCCCTAACTTTAGCCACATGAATCTTCCAGCTTTTGGCTTTCTAGTAGGTAGAAACTGTATGTTTGGGACCTTGAAGAGAGACACCGAAGTAAGAACCTTTAGAAGTACACAGAGAGATGCTGATTTCTTTATCTAGCTAATGATGTCATACCAAATACTCTGAACCTTTACAGAGTACAACAGAAACCATAATACATTTAAAACTGCAATCACGAATTAGCAAATCAAATTGAGACTTCATAAGTATCACTAGGACACTGATTCAGCAACATGAACACCTTTGTTTCCAGAATATAGATAGCCTTACGGATAGTTTATAATTGCATAACACAATAATACCTAATACTAAATAATACAATTGCAAACTGGACCTGAGAGAGCATCAAAAAGGAGTAAACCACATTTTGCAGCTGTTTTTATCAAGCACTTGGTCGTGTTTTTTCCTTTTACGTATTACATTTTGCATTGTCTTTCACTTACTACACAGTTTCCTATCACAGAAGTCCCTCCTGGCACATTCACTGCATGGTGCTCCTTCTTTATATGGTCTTCTTCGAAAATTACCACTACAAGGGAAGAAGTTTCTATGAGACAGGTAGGTCATGCATAATTTTTAAAAAGTCACTGGTTGAAGTAAATACACCGAAATACAATGAGTTGCTCGCTATTAAAAACCTTGGAGTCATTTTGAAATCTCTCTTTTCATCTTCTTTGTTCTCTCCACGAGAAAGAAGAGACTTCTAAGAAGTTATTCCTTTTTTTTTTATTATTTTTTTATTTTTTTTACAGGAAGGTACTATGGCTTTTTATTCAAATTTTACACTGGTGGATAAATGAGAATGTTCTTGGTAGAATTTTGTTTTAACTGAGATAAATTGAGAAGAGTTTTAGAGTGGAAAATTTTAAAGCTGACACACTCCTGAATAGCTTATAACAAATCATTTAGTAAAAAAATAAAAACAACGTATGTAACAGGATATTCTGTGGGCTACTCACTGTTGAAAAACATAACCTTTGTTCAGCAAAATACTTGAAAATGTCTAACAGTAAGAATGCAGTCTTAATGAATACAGGTGGATTATTACATGCTTAAGTACCTCATCTAAGTGGAGCCTGACTGTTAAGCATAAGGGTCAGCCTGCAGGACTCATTAGTGGCACACTTATACAATCCACTCATACATGTAACTGGTAGATCTGACAGCACAGACAGCATCATTCTGGCCGCCAGGTAATCAGCTGCACAGTATCCTGGCTATGCTGTATGGTCTGCTCAAAAAGAAGCAGCAGTGCTATGCTCACAGCCTAACCCTGGGAACAAACAGACAGATTTAGCTCCCCTCAAGGACTGTGGGCTACTTTTCACCTCAATAGCAGACACTTTGAATAATTTTCTTCAAAGAAGATCACTTGCATCAGGACCTATGATAGTTTTTTCAGGATTACAAGTTTCTACACACACTCTTCACTATCTGTATTTATAAGCAGAAGTTACCCACCAGACATAATGATGTATGAGCTGGTAAAACATTGCTGAAGAAGGTGCACAGAGAACCCCTCCAAGACATTACCTGCAATTTAACTGCAACTTTTCTTTGACATGCCTTTATACACATTCACACACGCTGTTGGTTGGCTTGACTGTTACCCCAGAAGCTAAAGCAGCCCATTTCCACCACATGCACTGCCTTGAAGCTCAGATAGGAAGAAAATGGAAGCAGAGTGCCCACCCTCGTAACCCTTTCGTTACTAGGAATCAAAGACCTGCTACAGAAACCTGCTATAGAAAAGCAGGAGAGAGTTCTGTGTACATATAAATAAATACATATCTATACAAAAGTTGCAGGTTAAGTGGCAGAACTTTTAAGTCAACATCCATATATACACTCACAGCATGAGTGATTTCAAACACAAGGCTTACCTGAAAAGGGTCTCAGACTCCAGAATGGAAAGATAGAAGGACAAAGCAAAGCTTCTAGAAGCTCTGGCCAAAGCATAATATCAGATAACAGTGTGAAAGGAGGGCCAACAGGTGATTGTGCATGGTTCAATTGCAGGAATGCAATACAAACCACAGAGATTGCCTGAGCTGCAGTTCAGGAGGTCTTTCTTGTTATCAAAGGCTTCAACTGCAAACAATAATTGTACTGCTACTACAGAGTTTAAAATCCTCTGTAAAATCCTCTTTGAGAAAACAGACTCTGAGCTACATATCCAGAGAGATGGCAGGCACTGTCTGTTTCCTGAGATGCCTTGCCTTCTCATTACACAGAAATAAATCTAAACATTGAATAACGTCTAAGTTGTGGAGTGGTACCCCATTGAGAAGAAATAATGAATGGGGAAAAAAAAGCACAGATTAACTTTTGAAGAGGAAAAAAAGTCCCCCCCTTCTCAAGGGGGAGTGAAAGAGCAGCATGGTAGAGTTCAGTTGGCCATTGGGGTGAAACCATCTCACACTTGTAGCAAGATGGGGCAGCCAACTTTGGAATGCTGACGGGAAGTAATGGGAATCTCAGACAAGGATGGTACCACAGCATGCTGTCTCATTTCCTTTGAAAAGCATCTATAAAATGGCTACACTGCACAACTGCTATGCTGAAAAAGGTAATTTTAGCAAGGTGATCTTTTAATTGGTGCATCCTCAATTCTGAGAAGAAACTGCTATCTGTCAGGCTAATTGAGTCCTCAGGATGCTCTGAGACAATGGTCTTACTGTTCTAGCTCCACTTATTTCCTGTGGTGAATTAGAGATTGGGGTTCTTAGTATCATACAGTTAGACCTCATCTCTTTGTTGGATTGAAGTGACAGGACAAGAAGTAGTAGTTTTAAACTTAAAAAAAAGCAGGCTTAGATTAGATAAAAGGCAAATTCTTCACACAGAGGGTGGTGAGGTGCTGGCACAACTACGCAGAGAGCTGTAGATGCCCCATTCCTGGAGGCATTCAAGACCAGGTTGCATGGGGCACTGGGCAGCCCTGCCCGTGGCACAGTGCTTGGAAATGGAAGATCCTTCCAACCTGGACCACTATGCAGCTGAGCTATCAGTTGTCAAGAATCTGTAGGACGGCACAAGATATCAGCATGATAAATTGTTACAGATTAGAAAAGATCAAATTAATCAATCTTTACACACCACTGTTGATGTCAATTAGTCATTATTCTGAATCAGCAACTGGAAATTTTTTTACATCAGATTTTAAAAAGAAAACAACAGCAAAACTCCATATCCCAGTAAGTTTCAAAATAATAATGCAATTAGAAGTACAGCTAAGAAGAGATAAAGGCAGAACTTAAAGGAAATATTTCATTCAAACTGACTGAACTCCGTGACAATGGCCCAAGTTTGCCAGAAGAAAAAAAGCTGCCAAGTTTCCCATTTGTTCTGGCTCATATGAAAAAGAAAGAAATGAAGAGGATCACAAACCAGAGTGGGATTTGCTTAAGATTGCCACAGAATAACCTTATGAGTAAAGTTGGTAGATTTAAAAAAAACAAGTACATGTTGTAATGGTTATGGTTAGTAAATGAATTAGACAACTACTATTCTCTCTAGGTTTAGCTTTTGCAAGGCTACCAACAAACGAAAATCTCAGTTTACTTTTAGTGAACTATCATTACAATTGATTTCTCTTTCTTCACAGTTAGAAGAACAACTTACGGTGGTGCATAGTTGCAAACAAAATTTGCTGCGTTTCTTATTCCTCCAACTTCTTTACAGAAAGCAACAGCACAGCCTAGTTTATATGTATCATCCCAAACGATCTAAAAAATGTTCAAAAATAAATTAAAATGGCACACATGGCAACCTGGTCTAATATCCAGCAAATAGCAGGCTATTTTAAGAGACTCTACATATGAGTTCCATTTTGCAGTAACGGATCTACTCTTAATGTTTATTCATAAAAGAACTGCTGGTAAGAAAGCATTCTAAGATGCACATCCCAATACACCTCAGGAGTAAGAGAGCTATCCTGCAAGTTTTCAGAATCTTCTACAGGACAACTTTAGTAAACATCACTGGCTTTATGGTCGCTGGGCAGGTTCCAAGGAACAGAAGAGAAATCAGTGGCAATTACCTGACAGCTTCTTTAAGTAGGACTGCAGAAAAAGGCTTCTTACGTGCACTAAAAATGGCCTGGCTGGTAACTACAACAAACTTGACCTGAAAGCTTTAGCACTGTACAATTTCAGACTGACCACTGCTAGCTGCCGTACTTGAACAATGATGGCTTACTATCGCTTACAATCTGAGTATCCACTACTTCTTCTTGGGAGATTCCTTCTATATCCTCTGCATATGTCCTGAATTTAGTTAAGAACTTTTAACTATATACCTACAATATCTGGATGATCACATACCCCACTTTTGGAAAACAAAGACAAACCAGATTGCTCTCAGTATCTCCCCAGCATGAACAGCACAGGCCTCAGACTGACAAAACCATCTGAACTTTCCCAAAAGTTCCATCCTGTCCATTTTAACTGCAAGAAGTGGTTAAGCAGTATGTTAAGCAGACATCACCTTGCTTAGAAAAGGACTTAAATGTTTAATTAAAAAAAAGTTTAATTAACTGAGTCCCAGATTAAGAATTATCTTTCTCTTTTCTTACTAGATATAATTGATATTATGGGATATAATTGATTTCGGCCGGATTTTCATTTTCTCTTGGTGTTTTTTTTTTTCCTAATAAGGAGTTCTCCCAGATATTTTGCAATTACTGTGATTATTTCCAACACCAACCTGACATTTCCAGAATTCAGAATGGTGTGTGTACACAGCTGGAGAACTCGGAGTGATTACTAAGTAGAGTTCACAAAGTGCTGATACAATTGAATAAGCAGTGACGCTAACATTATAGGCAATAATGGATTGTTATTACACATGATTTTATGAAACAAGAAGGTGAACCAGGTAACTTGCAGCGCTGCCACTGCCTCAGATTAAAAAAGACAACAAGCTGATGGTCACTACAAACCACATTCACAATCCTGTATTAGTGACAGACCCTGATTTGTCCGCTAGGCACTATACTACTAACTACACAGAAGATTTTACTGAAGATGATTCTTACCTGAGTGTAATGACTGCAGACTTTACTACATTTCTGCAGTGAGTAATTGTAGTTTCTGACTTCATCATGCCACGCTTTAATGGCATATTGAACATGAAATATTTGATGACTTCCAATCCATATATTCTCTCCAACACTCATAAAATGAGGATGGCCATGATATCTCACGTTTAAATACATGTTATGATCAAAAATGCATTTATTTGCCCATGCCCTGGCAGTCCTTGCCAAAGCTGCATCCCAAGTCTGCAAAACAATAAAGTTGAAATAATTGTGCAATGTCAAGTTACAGGAGTCTCCAACAGTCAGATAAAAGCAGGCAATAAAATGGACATATACAGATTATTATATATTAATAACAGGTAGACTTTATGTATTGGAGCTACATAAAGAAATGCTTTTCCTTATTTAAGGCAAGTACTCGTGTTTTATTTTGACTTTTCCAGTGGCAGCACAGAATTACAAAGTTAAAAGAATTTTCCCCTTTTCACTGCTGACAATTAACTTTGTAAGAGCACATACTAGCAACTAAAAAAATGTTTGGAACGCACTTTTATCTTCAGATAAATGAGTCATTAATTAAGTGTGAAATTTCTGGGGGATTTTTTCTTACTGAACAAATTGTTAAGGATTTCCATCACATAAACATTAATTCAGAGTAAAAAATACACAGCTTCTGTAGATTAAGATGTATAAATATTTTATGCATTTTGATTCTCCACAAACACATCCTGCACTAATGCTTTAAATACACCAGAGCATTTTACAAACACAGCTTCATAGAATACGTTTGTTTGGCAAATAATTTATTCTGCTATTTATTATTTCTCTGCAGTCTACCACTGTAACATAACTTCTGATTATTTAACAAAGGTATTTTGTATTTGTGTTCCAGTCATGAGTGCTTTCCAGCAGGCTTCTTCTATCTGTAACTACCTAGTTTTATGTCTTATAGAAAAGATCCCAGGTTTTAATGCCTAAGCTTAGCATTGCGCAGACATTTTGGTTACTCTCTGTCTCTACATGGCTGCCAATGTTGTTATTTCACCAAGGTCTGTTGCTTTTTTCTAGCTATGAGGGGTCTGGAACACAGGCCATATGAGGAGAGGCTGAAGGAGCTGGGAATGTTCAGCCTGGAGAAGAGGAGGCTCAGGGGAGACCTCATTGCTCTCTATAACTTCCTGAAGGGAGGCTGTAGTGAGCTGGGGGTCGGCCTCTTCTCTCGTGTCATTAGTGATAGGACCAGGGGGAATGGCTTCAAGCTACGGCAGGGGAGATTCAGACTGGACATGAGAAAGTATTACTTTTCAGAAAGGGTGGTCAGGCACTGGAACGGACTGCCCAGGGAGGTGGTGGAGTCACCGACCCTGGGGGTGTTCAAGGAAAGACTGGATGTTGTGTTGAGGGACATGGTTTAGTAGGAGCTATTGGGAATAGGTGAACGGTTGGACTGAATGATCTTTTAGGTCTTTTCCAACCTTGGTGATTCTATGATTCTATGATTCTATCTGTCTAAATTTGTATTTCCTTTTTTCATCATTTTTCTCTGCTTTTCCTCCTCCGGAACACTAAACCCAGGCACAGCGCTTTAACAAGGTACTTCAGCCTGAAAGTTATATGGCTCTCCACCTACCATTCTGGATTCTAACCCATACACACAAAGCCATTCTGTTCCCACAGCATGAGAGCATGTGATTATTTTCAAGACTACTTCAAAATACCAAGGTATCAGGTCTCTTTTTTTTCAGCATGTTCTTCAGTTTTGTTTAACCATTTTCACCAAAGTTTTCAGTGCCATTTGTGTCAGTACCAGACACAAAGACTTTTCCTTGATACCAGAGATCTCCAGCCCCAGCAGTCCAGTTTATACTCTTGCTTTTGACAGAAAACTTAACTGCCATCTGGTGCTGGACTGCTTATCTTCCGGAGGGAGCACAGGGGAGACCTCATGGCTCTCTACAACTCCCTGAGAAAAGGTTGTAGCAGGGTAGTAGTCAGCCTCTTCTCCCAAGTAGCAATGATACAATAAGAAATAGGGGCCAGGAGTTGCACCAGGGAGGTTCAGGTTGGATATTGGGAAGGATTTATTGTCAGAAAAGAGTGGAGTCATGGGCACAGGCTGCCCAGGGAATTGGTGCAACCCCTGCCCCCTGCAGGTGCTTGAGATGTGTGGAGATGTGGCAGTGAGGGCCGCCGCATGGTGGTGCTGGGCGGAAGGTTGGACTGGATGATCTCAGAGGTCTTTTCCAACCTTAATGATTCTGTGATTCTTCCAACCAGAAATTCCTTGGGGCTAACGTGAACCTCTTCTGTTTGCCCATCCTACAGCACCAAGCTGCACGCACAGCTGTTTCTGTCTCACCTGTCTATAACCAACCCAACTTTCTAAGATATTTCTCATCAAATAAGCGTGATGTTATCTGAACGCACACGGCACTGCTTCTACCCCGGCCGTCTCACTGCGCCACCCCGCTCACACAGCCGCAGGCCGCCGCCTACCATGTACCGCATGTTGCTGGCGGTGGGCTCCACATTCCTGCGGTACGCGTTGTGTGTGCGCACGCACTCCCCGATGAAAGCCTTATCAGAGATGGGCGGCAAGGCGGGGACCTGCCCGACCGCCGCGCCCAGTGCCGCCGCCGCCACCGCCACCACCAACAGCCCCATGGCGCCGCACTTGCCGCAACCGCTCGGGCACGCGACGGGCGGCTGTGCCGCTTCCAGAACGTTCGGCGGGCCGGCTGAACTACAGCTAACTACAGTCCCCCGCAGCCCCCCGAGTGCGGCACCACTCCCCCACCCCTGGTCTCGGCCGCTTAGAGCTCCGAGCCGTGCGGGAGCCGTGAGAGGGCGGCACAAGGACCGCCCCGCCCGCCCGGCCGCCGCTCCTCCTCCGCGCCGCTGCTGCGGGGCCGCCGGGCGGGCGTCGGTCCGGCGGCGGCCATGGTGCTGTCGGTGCCGCAGCAGGCGGTAGTGTCGGTGGTTTTGGTGCTCTGCCTGCTCGTCGTTATGCCCAGGATGTTCGGGGGAGGCGGAGGCGGCGGCAGGGCCGGGCGGGCTCCGCGGGGCGGCAGGGCCGGGCCCGGCCATTTCGAGCCGCGGCAACAGCAGCAGCACAGAGGTACGGGCCCGCGCTGCCGGAGGGGCCGCTCGGAGCCGTGTGTGTCGGGGCGGCCCGAGGAGAGTCCGTGGTACGGAGGGGGCCGTGAGGGAGGTGTTGGGAATGCCTACACGTGAGCGAGCGGGGCCCCACCAGCAGCGTGTGTGAGCTTTAAACTTCCTGCTCCTTTGTGGCCCTGCTGGTTGCTGTCTGTTTGTCTTTAGAAAATTATTTACAGAGTATAGGTGAAACCGTGTTGCTGGAAATGTATGATGCCGGTCAGCGAAACGAACAGGTAAGTGCATTGCATTGGCTGCGGGAATGAAAACTCTTCTCCCCTTGCCATCCAGAATGTTCAGCTTGCAGATATCCACGCTGCCATCTGCAGCACCTCTGATGCTGCCGTGGCCCAAGTTGTGCAGAGTTGAGCCTGTGCTGGGAGGACACTGCTCTGTGTCCTGCTCCTGCCAGGCCAGCCTTTGCTTCCTGCAGTCTTCTCATTGAGAGCAAACTCAGTGGAAGAAAGGAAGCAGACAAGGGAGGGAAGCATTTAGCATTCAGGCAGTACTTGTTGGCTATAAATGGGAGGCTGTTGTGGCCACACAACCTATGTAATGTTTCAGGCAGCCTGAGTTGCCTGGCAGGGTACATCTTGGCTCAGAGCCTCGGGGAAGCTTTGGGGTAAATGTCTGTGTGCTGGCCATAAGCATCTCTGACGTTGCCCTCCTGGGATGAAGACAGATGGCCTCTTCTAAAAGGGGGGCCACAAATACCCCTCACATTTAATACAACTGCTGTCTTGCTCCTGAAACTGCTGTGGCCTCAACAGGGACTCATTTGACAGAAAGGAACATGATGCAAGATTGTGTTTACTCTTAAAAGAACAAAAGCAGAAATACAGCATTGAAATATTTTCTTTGTATGTCTGTCTTTTCTGTGGTTTGTCCCTGCATTAGCCAACGTGTGCATGAAGGGAGAAACATAAAACTTGTATGTTAAAGCAGCGTGGAAACTTAATTTGAGAATCTTTCCTACTCAGATTTAACTTTATGTTCTATTTATAGAAGGTTGATTACTGGTAACTTTGTTTGAATGTGGAGCTGACAGCATCATCTGCTGGAGTGAAGAGTAAAGCTGATCACAAGAAGGAAAGAAATTAATTCTGGTTGTGAAGCTGATTGCACCTCTGATTTCATTTTTTTTATTTTGTCTTATTTCTTTCAATTTAACTTTGAAGGTAGTCCTCAGACAGTTCATCAAGGTCGCCCAAATCCAGGAAATCCTGAAGGTAGTGTTTACCAGAGTATTCAGCAGATGAGAAATGCAATGGCAAAGGAGATAAAGAGTGAGAGGACAAGAGGAAATGGCAGAGACTTAGCATTCACACTCATGCCCTTGTATGCTCTTGGAGTGGGAGTGTTTGCAGCATACAAATTCCTTAAGGTGAGATATATGAAAATCATTATTATTGAAATTGAAAGGAAACTTTTTTTTCTCCCCAGTTCTGAGCCCATGTGTGTGGTTGTCTGATGATGTTAGATCTATCTTGTAACATAAATGCTGCAGTTAAAATAGTAGTATATGTCATTCTTCCTAATGAAAGCATTGGTCTTATCTTTTTTAGATGCTTAAATGAGAGTCTTATGCTGCTTCTCCCAGTCTCATAAAAGAATCTGAGAATATGAACAGTGCTGTTACTGAAGCTGTAATTTCAGTTTCATCAGTATTTTTCATCCTTCAGAATGAGCTGGGATATGGGAACAAGGCGATTCCTGCAAAGTAACCGCTTTAGGCTAGCAACTGAATAGAACAGCGAGCAGTAATAATGAGCAGTCTAGAACTTCTCCCCACCCTGACCCCTCTCATTTGATCAGGCTGCTGTAACAAAGACTGCTAGCCATGAAATGCAATGCCTTTTGTACCATTAGTGAATTAAGAAAGGAGAATGCATGATCGATTTATTCTTAGTTGTTTTAGTATCACACTTGTTAGGTTTTATGGATAGCATTTGAAAGATTGTGTGCATCTGGAATGTTGTTGCTTGCCTTCAGGGGGGAGAAAATAAAAAAATAAGTCAAACTTATTTTTATATGTATACTGCAGTCTTTTCATGTCTATGATCAATTTCATATCATATATGAGAAGAATACAACTCAGCAAGATGAAGGTAGAAGTTGAACAATTTGGGTCTAAAAATAAATGTAATACTAGAAGTTGTAAGTAAGATTTAATATAATAAAAACTCTATTTTGGATGTTATGACTCTATAACTTGTGCTTGCAGGCCTGAAACAAAAGTGCTTCTATAGTAACATAATATTTTTGTGACATTTTTATTAGTTTAAGGAAAGTAGTTTTATCTCCTAATTAATAGCAATCTAGAAGGTTTCTTCTACTACTTTTGTAAAGCTGAAGATGAAGCAGCCACTTCTTTTATAACTTTCCTCAGTCATGTTAACATTGCTTTGAAGTGTTACGTTAATATTGCAAGAAGGCAAAGCAGAAATGAAATTTCCTTAATGGAGCATAAATTTTACAGTTGCTGTTTTCTTCCAGTGAATTTCTGATTGTATTTTTATTTTTAATGTAAAGATACTAATGTAATCTTTTAACACAATTTTGTTTATCAAAGATGAAGGCACATGAAGAAAATCTCTCTGAGAAGGAAAAGAGTACAGAAGAGAAGGCAAAGGAAACGGGTAAGATTCCACTCAGAATGCATACATTCACCACCTGCGTGTATTTCCTGCTGAAACAAGGCTATTGATTTTCATGAATATGTTCTAGCTCAACAAGGAAGTTCTTTTCAGTTACTTTGGTGCCACTAGGGAAGGACAAAAAGCATTTTGTTATTCTGTATATTTCACACACTGGATTTGGTTGAAAATTCCCGAAGGAATTGTTCTTTAAAACAGTTACAGTAATACGAGGCAGAGA
The DNA here is from genome assembly GCF_026119805.1 of Tympanuchus pallidicinctus. Taxonomy (NCBI): domain Eukaryota; kingdom Metazoa; phylum Chordata; class Aves; order Galliformes; family Phasianidae; genus Tympanuchus; species Tympanuchus pallidicinctus. Next base: position 26,475,646 of record NW_026294802.1, read on the forward strand.
AGCATTATATAATGGTTTCAGTTTTCTCCTTGTGTGGTGGTTCTCTGCTTTGTAATGTGCAATGTTCTTGTCACTCGATGCCTGGTGAATGGCTTCATTAGATTAGAGTGTTAAAATAGGATATAATATCTTTGAGAATTAATAGGATGTTGTAGGAGAATATAACAATATTATGCAGTTACACAGATTGTTCTTTTTCTGGGCCAAATTAGAGATCAAAGTCATGATATGTTTATAGAGGAGAGAAAGTAAGTGATGCCATTTTATGAAGCAAAAGTACCCTTAACTGTCTGATTCACTGTATTTAGGACGCACCAAAAAGTGAACTTTCTTTTGGAGAAAAAGTTGAGGCACATCTAAGTTGTACTGTTCTCATACCTTTTCTTGCCTCTTGTATGGGCATGCTTCTAGTTAAGTGAACAACTGGCAGCCTCTTTTGGTGTCCCTGTACAACAGATCTATAATTGTTTTTGGCAGTGATTTGTTATGCTGCTTCCTCACTACCCCCATATATTGTATTTTTCTTTCTTCAGAGTTTCACAGTATTTTAGGAGGAGTTACTCCTCACAATGCTAGTGCCTTAAGCACTTGTTGAATGCAACTATTTCAATGTAGTTTGCAAGGTAAGAGTAAAAAAAAATTAATGACAGTATGAAGGATGAAGGCACTGCTTTTGACTCGGGAAGTCTTAAAACTGCATGGTTCTTCAGGCTGGGAAAGTGGCAGTCAAGTTCTCAGATTCTACCAAGGTATGCCTGTGTTGGATACTGTTAGAGAGGTTACTGGATAAGAGGGATTTCAGGACATGCACTGTAAAGTTTCTGTTCTTAACCCAGCCATCTCCTTTTCACGTTCTAGATTTTAGAGAAAAAACCTTTCTGAATTTTGAATCTGTCCATCCAAAAGTATAAAGTAATATCGTTTTGGCACTGTAAACACTTCTAATGTAACATTCTTTCTCTCTTTCTCCCTGCTCTTCCCTCTTTTTTCAATTTGTTTTTCTGTTTGCTAGAACATCAGCTTTTAGAACTGGAGCAGCACTTGGCACAGACAGAGAAAATGTTGAATTCTTTGTTGACTCAGTTGGATCCGCTGTCAAACTGGTGAGTGCTTCAAAAATGGTTTAGTATCCATCTTCTGTTAAGTGAACTTCTGCAAAATAACACATTTCTGAAATACAGGTAGAAAATATTGCTTAGAAACCTTCCTTAATTACTGTTTATGTAGCCTTTAATAATTCTTTCATTTATGGTATTTTCTGCAGACACCTCCTTTCCTTTGTTCATCAACATAAATGCCAAAGCTCAGACTTACAATCAGATTACTGTCACTGAACAATTTAAATTGTAAAGTGGACTGAGGAGAATAATAGTGAAAAAACACTTAAGCTCAGCAGCCTTTGAAAACCCTTGTGGGAATTACATTTCTGGTAGCAAACTGAATTCTTTCAGTTTGCATGTCATTAGAAGATGAAATCGGTTATCAAGGTATAGCTGCTTATTTCTGTGTTTTGAAAAAGCTTTAAACTGAGTGTGTGCATTGGAGAGAAACATAACTGATCTTTGGTGGTGAAAAAATGGGAATGAATAATATCACCTCCCTGTAGTTTAATAAGATGTTCTTTCGTTAAGAAGGTAGGACCTTATGCATGTACCAGAAATAAAAGTATCCATGCTGTATATTTTGTGTAGGCTTGACAGCTTTCATGAAGCCTAGTTTAAAACATGGTGAACTTCACAATTGCTCCTTTAGTATGCTTCTAAACTTAATATATATTGAAACTATTAAATAGTAAGAACATTAATAGTAAGGCCAATTTGTTTACCAAATTTCTGGTAGTCATAAGGAAGAGAAAGAGAGTAAATAAAACCAGAAATAAATGAGAAAATGCTCTAAGCTGAAATCTTCTGTATTGGCCGTGGTTCTCCTACAACCAAAATTAATTGGGTTGTTGTTTCTTTAAGTAGTCGTTACTCAACCTGAGTGATTGAATCTCCACTGTTTGAATTCAGCAACTATTCAGTATGTGTGTGTGATGGTAGAATCACAGAATATCCTGAGTTGGAAGGGGACCCGCCAGGATCACAAAGTCCAACTCCTGGCTGCATGCTGGAGCACTCAAATCCAGACCATGTCTGAGAGCACTGACCTAATGTTCCTTCAGCTCCATCAGGCTTGGTGCTGTGACCACTGCCCTGGGCAGCCTGTTTCAGCTACCTCCTGGTAAAGAACCTTTTCCTGATACTGAACCTGATGCAGCTCTGTGCTGTTCCCTCGGGCCTCTTTTTGTGGAGCTGTGCTCTAGCCTCTCATCCCCAGTCTGTACATATCCAGGGTTGCCCCATCCCAGGTACAAGATCTGCCACTTGCTCTTTAATTTCATACAGTTGGCGATTGTACAGCTCTCTAATCTGTTAAGATCTCTTTATGGGAGAAGTTCTTAAAGAAAAACTTGACAAAAATAATCGCTAAACCAACGTATTTATGTACAGAAAGAAATACTGCTATCGCATGCGTTGTTACCAAGTAGTCATTTCTGAGGTGATGTTTCAGCTGTTGATAATGTCTCTTTTCTAGCGTTAATGCTTTAGCTTGTGAGCAGAAAGATGAAATAATGACACAGATCCAATCAATTAGACGACTGATGAAAGAAAGTGGATTGGATAAATCAGAAAACAAGATGACAGGTACTTCCAGTTTTCAGTGGGATAGTTATGTAATTAATTTACATTTTAAACAGTCAACATCTTTCTGTGATGACAATGTTCAGCTCCTGCATCTTAGGTGAAATGAGTGTAGAATTAATTTTATTCTGCAGTTGTACTATTCTTCCTGTTTGAGTGGAATCTATTATCAAGTTTTTTGATACATTGTAGTTTTTTTTAAAGAATATTGCTAAAATACATTGAACTGACATGCTACGCTTTCAAGAAACTAGCTTCTTGAATGAAAGTCCTTGAGCAACCTATTAGTATTGATCTAATTTTAGTCTGAGGATACCCACGTGTGGACCTGAGAGGTTGTGGGCAATACTGCACAGTTACACTGAACAGCAGATTGTATGTTAGTTTCCTCTGGAATCTTCCAAAAGGTGAACAGTAGTCCAAGAGAAATTTTAAATGTTAGGAACAGTTGATTAGAAGTTTGGCAATTTCTCCATTAGTTGAATTTTATTAAAAGAGAGAAAAAAGAAATAAATATTCTTCTTCTGAACTGCCTCTAAACTTGGAACCTGTCCAGTAATTTAACTTTTTTTTTTTTGTAAATTGTAAGATGTCAGCCACGTTTGTAATGAGAAACTTGAAGATCTCCTTCAGTCATTTTCTGAACATTCTCCAGAGAAAGAAATGAATGACGGAGAAGATGAAGGTAATGAAGATTTGCATGAAGATGCTGATGATGATTACAGAATAGAGGAGCATGAATTACGTGATGAATGTGAAGTACATCGGTTTGAAACAGATGTAGTAGAAGACCAAGAAATGATAAACAAGGATTTAATAGAATCAGAGATGGGATTGAGGAGACGTAATAAATATGAATGAAATCTGCATGTGTAAAACTTAAAAAGCTTATGAATTTTTTTTCACAATGTTGTATGCACTTTAAACTGTTTTGAATGAAGTTATGAAGTTATGTGCACTGCTGTATGCTTTAAAAAGAGGGATTAAAACTGCTTGTATCTGATCGTTCTGCAATTGATTTCAATGGCAGCAGAGTTTTCCTGGAGATGTTTACATATTTTATCTATTTATTTTTTCCTATAAAGATATTTCTGTACTCTGTATATAATACACTGTAATCTTATGCTTCACTGAAATATTGGAATATCTTGTAATTTAGACTAAAAATAATAGGTGCTTCATGTTTTGTAACTAGTAAGCACAGTACCACTTGAAGTGTGATTCCTTGAGTTCATTAAAGAGCATGAGTGATGAATTTAGCTCTTTGTGGAAGTCTTTGGAGAGAGGGGAAATAAAAAACAGTTATGGGTAGATGTGTTAGAGATGTGTTAATGGAGAAATTTCTTGATTGGGAGAGAAATTTAGCCACAAACACTGTTGAAATAATTTTCACTTGTTGTCTTGTCAGGAATGGTGTATAGTTTTAATGTCAATGTCAATGTAAACCTTAATGCATTACACTGGGTAACTTCATTTTTTTCCCCCACAGCTGTTCCTGGTTAAACCTGGCAGCTGTGCAATCACCGACTTACCCCTTAATACTTGTGTCCTTGCTTCACATTAAGACTATTGAACCTGGCCTGATTCATTGTACCGTGCTGTTATTTTAAGTTAGCATTACCAGATGTGCTAGTGCTTCTCACTCCAGAGCTGTAGGCTCGGTTGTTTCTTATGTATTGTGCCAACTGGATTGTGGCTTTCTAGGTAATTGTTTACACAAGCTTTTATTATTATTATTATTCTCCTTTGCCGTAATCATTTCTATCAGACCTTAGTTTTTTCTTATTTTTTTCTTCACTACATGCACGTGCCTGTGATGCTGCAATGCTTCAGTTGCAGAAATGAGTTCAGAGGTCGGTTTGCCTGAAGAATGCTGTTGATGTTTGGTTTTAGAAGTACGTAGCTTTTAAATAATCAAGTACAGCGCCGTGACTCTTACCTTCTCACACAATTCCGCCTACAGCCATTCACACCGCTGCCGTCTCTGCTTATTTTGCTCCTTCGGAGCCTGACCGCAGCCCGGGCTTTGCTGAGCTTCCACAGCGCCCTGCACGGCCTGGGGCGGAGTGACGGGCGGGACGCGGCGCCGTTACCAGGGGACGCTTGCGGCGGCCGCCCTCCTCCGGCCCTCTCTGGTTTGCTCGGCGTTAGCTGCGTTGCGCTCCGCCTGAGGCTTCGTTGGGAGGGCCGGGGCCGTGCCGGGTAGTTTGTGCCGATTTGTGTCGAACGCCTCGAGAAAGGTGAGTATGGGAGGCCGCCTCAGCGAGTCCCGCGCGGCCGGCTGCGCACACAGCGCGGTGCGCTTCCCGCCTGGTGAAGGGGGGGGGGGGTCCGGAAGGTAGAAGCGGGGTCAGCCGTCGTGGATGGCGGTCTAAAGAGAGAGCGTCTGTTGTCTGGGATAACACGCAATGGGCTTTGGGTTTAAACTCGCTAGATGGAAGGGAAAAACAGCCCGGCAGGGAGGGCAGACGGATGAAATGTGAGCTGTGTTTTTCAGTTTGTTCTGAAGGCTGTCACTGAGTTTGTATGGATTTGGAAGTGAGAGGAATTGCTGCATCCCCTCGAAGGCAGACTCAGCTGTTGTCGAGAGAGAAGAAATGTCAGGTATGTTAACAGAGCGCGTGTGGTTGTTTTCTGTCCCTACGCTGAGGTTTTTTTTACAGAATTTTAACCATACACTAAGGTTTAGAGTTCAGGGCTTCAGTGCCTTTGGTGGAGAAGAAAGCTTATAAAGAAGTTAATTCTGATAAAGGTGATAGTTTAGTGATAATTCCATACAACTGTTTCTCAAATGAAGAGAAGGATTGCAGAAAGAAGCACACCGACATGCTGAGTACTACCTGGAGCCTGGGGAATGTAAGAGCAAATGTTTGCAGCAAGGACTCAACCTGTGCTCTGTGCTGTTTCAGACTCCTGGTGAAACCAGTGACAGTGTTTCGTTTTCCAAAAGAGCAATGAAGTCCAACAGCCTTCAAAACATAATCTCAGAAGGAGTGATGCCACACTGCCTTTGTGTGAAATAAATCCCAGTGCTTAGCATTCGTCATGACAAGTGATGTTATTTTTCAGGTAGTGGCTGACCTTATGAGTTCAGATAGGTAGACGGCCCTCACAGGATTACTGTAGGTAGACTTCCAGGTTAATTTTTGAAAGGCTGACTAGAGTAAATACGATCTTGGATTATGAGAGCCATTGGTTTTATTACAGGTAAAGTAAATATTTTTTGTAACGGTTGATTTTTCTCACAGATATGAGCATAAAGTATGCAGTGAAGTAAACTTCATCTGCAGTGTTCCCTTAGCCCGCATGCACCCATTTACCTTCCATGTTTTTTGAAAAAACTTGGGTATTTATTCTGGGTTGTAAAAGAAACATCCTTTATGCCTGTCAGTTTCCAAATTTAGACTCCTTATTACATGACTTTTTGTGGCTTGAAAAACTGTAGATTGAAATGCGGTTGAGACTGTGTCCTAATAAATGTGGGTAGTCTTCAGGACAACTTTGCTTTATTCTGATTTGATGACTCTCAGAAAAGGCATTAAACATGTTGTGTTCTTTTTTCTTAAAGGCAGTTGAAATGCTGCAGAAAAACTTGTGGTTTAATGCACTGCAAAAATACATGAGACAGCACACTGTTATTCCAAGAAGACTAGAGTTCGTTTACTTTGGTTAGTTTGAGGAGTAAGACTGCGTTTTTTGTCCCTTAAAGACTTTTCACATATTTCACCACAAGGTGGTGGTGTTCGTTATGTGCGGCTGCTCTGAGACAGATTTTCTTTTTTTTTTTGTCTTTTTTTTTTGTCTTTTTTTTTATTTCTTCCCTTCCCGTCCCCTCCCGAACCTAAATACCCTTTTCTGAAGACACCAGAGGCTGGTGGTGCTAAGTTTTGAACTCTCTTTTCCAGGGGTATGCTGCCAGGGTGTGTGGGGAGGAAAGCAATTAACAGTTCTGTGATGGCTTTCAAATCATGCGTGCATTAGGCCACAGCTGGAAGCAGGATGCTTGCACAGTTCAGGGTGCAGTGCTGACATGTATATGTTAAGGTCTTTTAAAAAACAAGGTGCTGCAGAACATCTGTGAGCCACATATTTTTTTTTTTCCCAACTGGAAGGCCAGCTGGAGGAATTGCTCCTGGCTCGATGTAAGCCAGCTGTCCGTCTGTGCTGTGGTTTCAGTTTATGGGCTGGCTGAGGGCTGGCTCAGAAACATTCCATGCCATCATCCATGTGACCTTAAACCTGGTGAGCAGTTGTTGTATGAACAAAATCTCAGAAACATGGATTATTTTTAATGTATTAATAGCCGGTGTGGATGTTGTCTGTATTCTTAATGTCAAGAAAACTTTCTGTATTGACAAATACTGAATATTCTTGTTTCAAGATCTGTAAGAATCAACTTTTGGTGAAAAGCTTTTGTTTTGTCCTTTTCTTAGTGCTATCTCAGTCAAATACATACATCAGATATCTGGAGACATTGGTTCTAAACAAAGGCAGGCTGAAAGAGACAACTGTGTGTTTACCTCCTGACCTCTGTCAGCATTAATAATGTGTCCTTCTAGGGTTGGAGACCAGATACACGTGCTGCTCGGGGTCCTCGCCCCCCAGAGTAAGTCTGCTCATGTTTTTCTGAATCAGATTTCATCTGATTTCTTTAATAATTTACACCATACACTTGCATTTCTATTGATAAGTAAATCAGCATTGCATGAAATTTATCATCTTAAGGCTGTTTTCTGTGACATGTTAAAAGCAAAAATGTTCAATGCATTATTTACATTAGTGAAGTGCCTTACAGCCACTGTATCTTTCTATGTTATTTTCCAGCTGTGTGTCATTATGGCCTTGTTGTTCATATCTGCATCAAAGAACTTCAACTTTTTGTGTACTATCAGTCAGTTTGTAATGAAAAACAACTGGAAATTAATGAGCTCTATTATTTGTAGAAGCAATCATGTTATAATAGGGTTGTTTGGAAATACTGGCAGTAAAATTCAGTCCCCCCCGAGGGTAACTGAGGTAAAGATGTAAGACACAGAAATTCTTAAATAAATCTGTGATATTTTCATTTCTTTAAGCAGAAGTGTGTGTGTGTGTGTGTGTGTGTGTGTGTGTGTGTGTGTGTGTGTGTGTATACACACTGAAGTATAATTTGCTCCCACTATGTAGTTAGGTTCCACTGTTTAGTCTAGTTCAGATAATTGAGAATGCTTGCATCCTGAGGAATTATTGCTTCCCTGTGGGCTCTCTGGTGACTGGTTGTAGAGGGATGTTTCCACAGACCTGCTGTGGAAAATGGAAATAAGAATTCTTGATTTATGATCTGTTGCTTTGCTGGGGCTGTCTGAGGCTGGGAAGGAAGGAGAACCTTGCAGGGGCCTTTTGTGGTTGCTGGTGTGAAGGAGGAAAAACTAATTGTCTGGCTCCTGAGGGGCTAATAAACGTTTCCTAAGTAGGCTGTTTCTGGTTGTAAGGAAACTTTTGTGTAGGTACTAATAGAAGTAACTATTGGAGTTTGTTTTTAATGTAACTGGAAAAATAAGAAACGCATTGTTCCTAAAATCATTTTAACTTCCTGCAGGGTGCCGTGCCTAGATCTAGGGAGGCTGGGAGATTCTGATGATGAGGTAATTATAAATTAATTTGGTCTTGAATAGTTTTTAGAATTCACGTGTTGCAAGAACTTACCAAATACGTTTCTGAATATTAAAAACAAACAACCCGATCACTTGTCCTTTCTTGTTTTAGGATGGGAACTCTTACGTACCGTGCAGTAGAAGTTTTCCTCACACAGGCTCTCTAAATTCATCTTCGGATTGGAGAACGTCATTAGAAATGCCACATGGGCAGCAGCTACCATCTCAACAGGTCAGTCTCTCATAACAAATCTGTTTAAAATGTGCCCCTTCAGTAGTAATTTGGAGAAAGTAGTTCAGTATTTTAGTATCATCATACAGGTTTTTTTGTTTTTTTTTTTTCTTTCTCCTTCGATTACATTCTCAAATCCAGTTGCTAATGGTCCAAAGTAATTTTGTCAAAGGAGTTTCTACTGAGAAGCCTATAGCATATTTTGAAAATCCAATGTTTGTTTAATGCCTGAGCTCATCTTCATTGGTAGATGCATTTATCCTTCTCTTAGTAACTTGCAAGAGATATATTAATAACTAGCTTTATTAACAGTTTGTCAAAGAAACTGAGTAGCATTGAGATAGCATGTAACTCTATCCTTCTGATCTGTTGAAGTTAAAAGGTGAGATCAATAGTGATCATTAAGCATATGACTGAAAAAAAACAACCTAAGCTTACAAACAGTAAAGTATTCTTTCTATGGAAGAACAGTTACTTTTGAAAAGGGAACTTTTGGAATTAGGTACAGATATTTCTCTCAGACTTTTTTTCAGTCTCTTTAAAATATAACTGTTTGATATTAATTTTGAAAGTATGCTCAGTTGGTCTGAGCACTTTCATTGTTAAAATTTCCCAATCATCTACCAGCATTATTTTCTGGTTGACTAAAACTTAATCACTGCAAATCTTTGATGCTTTATAAGGAATATCAGTAGTACAGATGGTTCTGTAAAACATTCTGATTTAAAAATTGCAGCACTGTTCAGGGTCAGCGTCCAGTATAATAAATGTAAGAGTTAATTGCTCAGATAGTTTTCCTTTGAACGTTGATCTGAGTTAAGTTTGGAAAAAATAAGTGACAGTTTTTTATTTGACCATTCCATACATCTGAGATTTTGCTAATTACTATTTAATTTCTCTTTTTAACAGATTTCTAGAATGTCTTGTCAGATGAAAAGAGAGGTAGGTTAAGCAATATGCACTGACAAAGTTAGCAACTGAGTAGTAAACACAGCAGTGGATGGTCTGAAAGTGTAGTATGTTTCAACATCTTTTGTGTTGCAGGAAGTAGCTTATTTAACAGTCTTCTTAATTTGTCATTCTGCATCCTAGGGTATTTTGAAAATGTTTCAAAAATGATAATTAGAGAGAAAATGCTGACGCTTAATACAACACTTCTCTGTTAGTGATCCCTAAATATTTGAGAGGTGAAGTATCTGGAGCTTTTAAACCAACATATTTTTTCTGTCATTGTCATGCACTTAACATAAACTCTGTAATGTTCTATTTGTGCAATTTTATTTGGTTAGAGTGCAGGAAATACCCTGACTTGCCAGTGTTATCTGGAAGAACTAGGAAGTACTTTCTACTGTTTAAAAACCTATTATTCCAGAAATATTTAACTTGAACCTAAGAACTACTGAGTGGCTATGTCTGTCTAGAGCACTAGCGCTGCCAGACATAAAACAATTATGAATACATTTACATATATTAATCTCTATTCCTAATTTATTGACCTGTATGGCAGGACTCCAGATTGGCTGGCACTCAAAGGTGAATCTGCCAGTATCTTCATTTTGTTTGTATGACCAGGTGGTTTCCAACTTGAAATAAAATATATTTAAATCTGAAATATTTAGTAGGTTTTTTTTATTTTTATTTTTATTTTTTTATTTTAATGGAGAAAATATGGAGCACTGTGGAGTAGGAGAGAATTAAAAAGTTAGTATATAACTTCATTCCTGCGCGTTGTGTCTCTTGCATGTACTCATGGGTGCTGTAAAATCAAACACTGAATTGCAGTAGACCAGTCTCTAGAGGGGTTTTGGTTTGATTGCCCTTGCCAAATGCTGTCTGTCTGGTCCTTGCAATTTCACAGTATAAGCTGTAGCCCCTGGGCTGTAAGCACGCTGCTCCAGGCTGTGCCTCCCTGTCCTCCACACTTTGTAGAAGTCTCTCTCCTGATTGATCTTGTCATTTCCTCCAGAGAAGGCACAGTCTCCTTTCTACCCTCTATCCCCTTCTTCATACTTCTTTACTTCATCCTGTCTTACTGAAAGTAACTGGTAAAATTATGAATAAAAATAGAAAAGCGTAAAACACATCCATCACAAAAACAAATAGAAGTATTTTTCTGAAGAGGTTTTCTGAATATAAATAACACTGATTTGCTGCAGCTTCTCGCTTACTCTTTATTACTGTTTAAGCTTCTGCATGCTGCCTGAAGCCTAACTCCTTTGTTGTTTCTTAGAGTTCACAGCTAATGAGTATGTTCATTAATTTAGGCAATATGTATGGATTGTACAAATTGAGATAACTGGACTAGGAGTGCTTTAGTTCTCAGAATATCTCTGTATCCAACAAAAGTATTTATACACATTTTAAAATGCACCTGTAAGCACTAGGGAAAGAAAAAGAAAAGGCACAGCCCTGCCAAGAAGAGCTTCTGGGTACTGGTGAATAGGAAGCTTAATATGAGCTTGCAGTGTGACCTCACAGCCCAGAAAGCCACCATATCCTGGGCTGCATCAAAAGAAATGTGACCAGCAGGTTGAGGGAGGTGATCCTGCCCCTCTGCTCTGCACTGGCCAGGCGTTACCTGGCGTACTGCATCCAGATGTGGAGTCCTCAGCACAGCAGAGATGTGGACCTGTTGGAGTGCGTCCAGAGGAGGGTCACAAAAATGATCCAAGGGATGGAACACCTTCTCTGTGAGGATAGCTGAGAGAGCTGGGCTCTTCAGCCAGGAGAAGGCTCAGGGGAGGAGTGATTTTTCAGTATCTAAAGGGGACCTACATGAAAGATGGAGACAGACTCCTTATCAGGGTCTCTTGCGATGGAACACTGGAAAAATGTTTCAGTCTAAAACAGGAGATTTAATTGGGTATAAGGAAAGTGTTTTTATGACAAGAGTAGTGAAGCACTGGAACAGGTTGCCCAGAAGTGTGGTGGAAGCTCCATTCCTGCAGAGACTCATGGTCAGGCTGGATGGGGCCCCTGGGCAACCATCATCTGGCTGTAGGTGCCCCTGTTCATTGCAGGGCAGTTGGACTAGAAGACCTTTAAAGGTCTCTTCCAACTCAAACAATTCTATTTTTACTGCAAATTATCTATTTTCCTTTGTATGGCACTATGATCACAGTGCATACATACTTCAGTTGCTATACTCCTCTTAGCTTTGGATGCCTATGGTTTCACTTGGTTTACTTTTTTTTTTTTTAATATGTTCATACAAGGAACATATTCATATCTTCTCCACTTTCCTTTATCTTGTCTGCTCCCTTTCTGCCTTTGTTATGTCTTAAATACTGTAGTGCTAAATTTACAGTAATGCATCTTCTGTTCATTTACTTTCTTTTAGCCATCTCTTTCTCTTCTTATTGTTTATTTTGCCTGACTTTTGGGGAGAAGACTTTTCAAGCAGTTCTGAAATATTAAGGTCACATTCCTCTCAGCGAGTGCCCTTTATTTCTATGTTGCTTGCTTCTGTGGCCCTGACTGAGCATTCCTTTAGCAATATATATTCCAGGTTCCTCAGTAACAGACTGTGTAAGTAAATCTTTCCAAAATAGGTCACTTTTGGAATAATAATTTGAATGTGGTCTTACCGTTCAGGGATTAACTAGTAAAGACATATGGATCCCCTTTTGAATGAGAAAGTTGCCCTTTAAAGAACGTTTTGAAGATCTGAGTTTCTTGAAAAAGAACTTTCTAGAACAGGACTGTTTACTGATGTCCATATCCAGCATTTCTACTTGACACATCTCATCTTGAGACATTTTTGTTAGCGTTGAGGAGATATCAATTAAACATTGAAGGTATTGGTTATTCAGGAAGAGAAGAAAGAATGGAGTTTTGAGCTTATCATCTTGCAACTGTTTCTACTCATCAGCCTCCATTGCACAGACTGCTGAAAGGAATGTAAAGTTGGGAAGATACTTAGTTGGCTTCATAGCCTTTTCAGCTGATGTTTTCAGGAAGGGAGTGGATCTCCTAATACTCGTCTACTATTGGAATCTTTGACTGAAAACAGTCCATCAGCCTAGTTTCAGCCCTTCAGAATCAGTTGTCGGAATACCTGTTTAATTAATCTGTAATGTCTTATAGGACAGCACCAATGAATCTTAACTTTGCATAAATGTATTTGGCTGTGTACTACTTTGATTAAAAAAGAAAAAGGCAGATTTCGTAGAACTCTACGAAAATTCAGTGTGAATTTGCAGTCATGCACTTTGTTTTTTTTCTTAATGTGAAGCATAGTGTCAAATAGTTTCAGAAGTTATTGCAAATGGGAATTATGAAAATGCTGTCCTCTTTTAAGATCCCAACCAGAGGCATTTATATTGATTACTCTTTCTGTAAAAAGAAAGACTAGTTTGTATTGATTATTCTGCGTTCTGTTGTGGAGCAGAAGACACTACCAGAAAATCTGCCAACCCCTACAGACAAATATAAACTGAAGTATCGTCAGTATGAAGCAGATATGAAGGCAGAGTATAAGCAGCACACTGAGAGAACTGCAGAAAAGAAAAAAATCCACCTCCAATGTCCAGAAGCTTCAGTAAAGGTGCTGGCAAAGTAGTAATTGCATTTTTAAGTGGTAAATGTTTGTTGGTATTTCATTCAATGTGTGAAGAGATTTGCATTTGTGTGTGTGTATATATATATTCTTCCATGTATTAATTTTAAAGACATTTCCATATATGCTTTTGGCATTTAACACTTAGCAGGGAATAGACTCCAAGAAGTTTACTTCAGCTGCTGTGTAGAATGAGAGATGGTGGTCCTTGTAAATACGCTTCTGTTCTCTGCTATCATAATGTTTGCCCTCATAGCGCATGTCTGGCCTGGGCACTGAGATTAGAGTGATTGGTGGGGATGAGCCTGGAGCCTAAGAAGATAAGTGACAGAGGAAGGATCTTGGTAAAATGTTTTTTCCAAATATGGAAATACATTCAGGCTTTTTTTTTTTTTTTTCCTCCCCCTGATTATTCTGTTGAATTAAGTTTGTACCAAGGACTTAGAAAAGAAATGGTGAAATAAGTGGTCTGAGCCTTTAAGAAATATTAGTGCTGAAAATGGACAGAAATATGGAGCTAAAAGAATGGAAAATAATATCTGTACTTTTTGTCTTTACCTTTTGTAAGATCCAGCACTTGTAGTCTACAAAGCTTGGACTGCAAGCTGTGTTAAATCTACCAGGTTTCTTAATTGTTTAAAAGTAAAACTGAGCAGCAAACAAGGGAAGATCAGGTTCTTGAGTGAAGGTGCCCAGCAAGGAACAAGAAACAGAAATGAGCATATTATATGAGGACTGGTCAAAGCTAGTCTGTTCTGACCACTTCAGAGTGTTAATGACATACAATATTCAGAATATTAATGGCTAAATACACAGTTGTTGAGCTAATAAGCGCTGCCTATTGCTTTTCAGATATAAAGTTTGTCATAATTGACAACGAGATTATTTTATTTGCTTGGTGTTCAGTAGCATGAGGAGAGATGGTTTTGTAGAAAACAAAGATTTTTTTTATTGCTTGGGCTAAGGTCTCTTTTGCATATATTACTTATAATTTTAAAGGATTTTCTCCCCTTAGAGCCATACTTCTGATATTCAGATAATACTTGGAGAACATACAGAATCTTTATTTATGGGTACTTCAAGTAAAAACTGAGTGAAGAAAACAAATTTGTTGTCTTGTTAAGTGCTTTTATGTTTGATGGTGGGTCCATTCTGGTGTTTTGTTGCAGTATTACTTTTGTTTTTGTTTCCACTCCTGCACACCAGACTGACACAGTGATGTCATCTGTTTTCCAAGGAGTGAATCCTTTATATATTGTTCTGCAAGCCCATCAAAAAGGTATTTATGTGAGTGGCCAAGTGAGTCTGAAACTGAAGGATTGGGCCCAAGCCTAAACACAGAGAAAAGGCAGGACTGGCCCATTCCAGTGCATTTGGGTTCAAGACAGGTGAATGCCAAGCACCAGAAGCTGTGTCTGTCAATTCTTGTGGCAGATATCAATATAATATCTAACTAAGAAAATTAATCCGCTAGACATTATTACTATCGTATTAAATAATAAATCAAACCTTCATTGGATTTCAAGATATTATTTTGTTCCATTATTGAAACTTGTAACTTTTCTTCCCTGAAAAGAAGCTGCTCCTACAGTAGTGTGGATAATAATTTGTCCCTACTGATTTGTCTCCCATGTTTCCTTTTTTCCAAGGTCTGTAATCCTCCATGTGGGAAATACTTCTGTAATCTACTCAGGCTGATTTAGAAGTCTCTTAGAGCCAGTTCACCCACACTCTTCAGTTCTTTCTCCTATCCAGGCAGTATTTTAACTTCTTTGCTGATCAAAAAGCAGCACCTCTGTGACTGAGATCTTATACACCTGATGGCAAATCTTTTGCTTTATCTTCAGTGTTCTTAAACAGAACAGGGAGAGCTCTTGTCTTCTTCAGAGAGGTACTCACAGTCCACTTTCTCCCTGACTTGCTGCTGGTTTTCAGCAAAGTTTGTAGAACCATGACATTTTTTGAGATTTTATTTTGTTGTTATTTTCTTGTTTCAGTATGATTGGAAGTTGGTAAGCATTGAGAAGTTGGAAGGCAATACTAGTGAGCAAAATCTGTAGGTTCTGTTTTAATAGAAAGCTAGGCTTACAATTTCTTTGCCTTTTTAATTATCATAAAAGTCGGATAAAGAAACTTCCCAAAAATGCTTTTTAATAAATTAAGGAATTTGTTTAGATGTTAAGAATTTGATTTCTGAAAATAATTTATTTTTGCTTAGGGTTCACAGTTTGAAGATGGGCACAATGATGGTCTTACAGCTCTTGATGAGAAAGCTCTCCTGCAACAATGCTACACAAGCAAGCCCTACAATGTGCAACACAGTATGAGGAAATCAGAAGCTGTAAGTGTTTTGGCTGTTGGACTGTTAGCTGTCTCTGTACTTGTAGAATGACTTGAAGGTGTTCAGTAGAAGTTAGGCTCTTGATTTGGTCCTAGTCTCTAATTGTCATCACAGGAGTTTAAGCATTTGTTTTGACAGGAGCTAAGTTGAGTAATCCAGTGAGCAATTTTAAAATCTCATGTGCAATGCTTGTTCTTTTTTAAGCTGTAATGTGAATAAGTGAGAACGCGTGTTAAAAGCCAGTAAGTACAACTAAAAAGACCAGCTGAGTGACTTGTGTGAATCTGACTGTACGGTTCTACGTTTTCTAGTCTCTAGCCTGTACATGAGCCTGTATTCTGTGGTGCATGGATTTCATGATTCTGTCAGCTTTTACTCTGACTCGTTTCCAGAGTAAATGGTCTTATTTTCCTCATTAACTGTTGGAATGGAGTATGTGATTGATAACCCTCCTCGTAAGCAGTATGGACTCTGCTGTTGGCATTAGATTAGCTGGCTTTGGATGTCTCCAAGCTCCAAGGGTGGATTGAATTCTACAGCGTTTATCAGCAACAGTGTTTCTGTGCTGCTTCACTATTCCCTTTGTGAAGTACTTCTTCCTATCACCATTGTTAAGCCTCAGAAGGCCCAGTTTGTAACTTTGGTCTCCTGATGGCTGGCTGCTATCTGAAGGAAAAAAAAAAAAGTTTGGCTGTCGTCTTTGCCCTTTGGTTGTAGGATGCTTTTAGAACACCCCATACCTGCTTCCTTTGCAGTCTAAACAAAACCAGACTCCCTTAGTTTCTCTTTCCAGTTTCTTCTGTTCAGATCCTCTGTTGGATCCTCTCCAGTTTCCTTTCATCCTTATTAATTTTGTGGTGAAGGCAGCCCCCCAAACTGGAAACAGATGCAGCTTTGCTGTTACAAGAGGAAATACTAACTTCTCTTATGTTGACGTACTCAGTATGTTTCTTTTATTTCTTACGTAGACACAATTCTTACTCTTTTTAGGACTGTTCAACAGGACTATTGTCCATGTAAGGCTAAATTTTAAATTTGGGGTCATTTGAAGTGGTGAAGAATCTTAAAATTTTAGGTACTGCTTGATTCAGTATTTTCACGTGCAGAGTGATGGCCTTCAGAACTTCATTTTGAAGGTATTATTGAACAGAATTAGCATTCTAACATCCTGATGGAATAAGCCATGATAATTGTATGAGACTATGAAAGTAAATAAAATAAATGAAAAATTGTTTGTTCATTACTAAGCACTGAAGTTCATGTCATTGCAAACATATGTTTGATTTCTGGTCTTGCTAAAATGAATGTGAATATTGTGCTATTGAGGTCACCATTCATTTTCATGATCAGAAAATCTCTTTAGAAAGTACTCTGACGAAGACTTTCCTGTTCATTATTTCTAAAATAAATCTAAAAATCTATACAATACAGTTGGTATAATGGGCAGGAGGGGAAGTTTGACGTACTTTCAGATTAACTACTGCTAAATCAAATAAGCTGAAGAGACTGATAAAAGGAGCAGTGCAGAACAGCCAAATGGCAGGTACACTGCAGCTGGCATGCTTTAAAAGGAAGCCAGCAGGTTTCTGAGGGACTCTCTGAAGCTCTTTTGTTACTGATTAGCACTCATGGTTACACAGGCTGCCTATCTCTTTCTAGGAGCATCTCTTAGGTTCTCTCATATTCAAGATTCTGATAGAAGTGGTAATAATAGAAAAAATTAGAAGTAACAACTGCTTATGTAATAATTAAATTGGATATGTGTTGCCTCCATTGTAGGCATTTGATTTTTAAACTACATTTAAAAATTTGCTTAAGAATACAAAGTACTTTTAAAAGTTTTGTTTACTATGATCATTACTAAAACTTTTAATGCTAAAATAGATCGTCTCTTAAATTTTCTTGAGGTTTGGAATGAGAATTACCTTATCTAATATGAATTACAGTAAGCATAAAAATATCATAAATCTTCAGCTTCAGAACACATTATAAATCATTGAAGAGGTTGCCTAAGCTCCTAGAAAGGATAATCTCTCTTTTCTCATAGGTAAAATGGGAGGATTGAAAACAAATATCAGTGTAGCAAAGAAGTTCAGAGATCTGGAATGTGAAATGAAGCAAGATAGTAGAGCCTAATTGTTGCCAGTGGCCTCCATGCTGACCATAGGCATCCTCATGTGCCTTTGGTTTCTCTTGCTGTGAAATGAATAATGATTGATAATCAAACACTTTACAGTGAAGGGCACAAGATTGTGGTTGAGTGTTATCCTAAAAATGCAGTAAGATCCTGCTAAATCACCTTCCTCCTCCGAATATTTGTTCTTTTACAAGAACAAGTTATTCAGATTGGCCTTTTCCATCAGAAAATTGTTCTGGCATGCCGCAAGTATGAACTGAAGAATGAGACTATATCTTTGAAGAGTTTTTAGCTAAACATTGCTGGAGGTGGAATCCCTCTCTCTGAATGTAGATCTGTGTGTAGCAGAGAACATTATTTGTCTTTTAGTTACACAAATAGGATTTGATTCAAAAAGATGGAAAAAACCTTCAAAATTCCAAATGAATTGTAACATTAATAGGATTAAGACATCTGAATGCTGTCTTAAAAGCTAATTTATTTTTTGAACTGCTTGTTGTTATATTCCCTTTGCATTTGGTTACTTTTCCATTATAGGAGGATGTTGCTGCAGAGAGAAAGAAACAGGCTGTGGTAGAACAAGTGATGCTAGATCAGTTATGCAGGTAAGTGGATTTTTAATGTAAAACTACGGCTTTCCTTACTGAAGAATTTAGGTTCAGGAGTGGCTTCTCTTGCCTACGTGTTTTGATCATCTCATTGTAGCTCGTATTATGTAGTACTACTATTTGTAAAATCCCTTTAAATGGAAATTGTTTTTCATTTAAAAGACTCCGTAATTAAAAAAATCAATTTCAAGTGCTTTAAGTTCCTTTTTCTCTGAGAAAAATTGTTAATTTTATACCGGAAGCTTTAAGGATTTCACAATAACAGTACATAAATAACCCTCTTGTACCTCTGCAAAATATATGGATTCCTGTCGTTACAATTATTTTTTATTTTCTATCCTAAGTCTGTTACCTTTATTAATGTTTTTTTTTTAATATCTCTCTGAAGTTGAAGGCTAAGTTTAGGTTGGATGCCAGGAGACACTTCTTTACAGAAAGGGTTGTTAAGCACTGGCATAGGTTGCCCAGGGAGGTGGTTGAGTCGCCATCCCTGGATGTGTTTAAAAACCGTTTGGATGTGGTGCTCAGGGACATGATTTAGTGGAGGGTTGTTAGTTAGGGTGGTATGGTTGGGTTGTGGTTGGATTCAATGATCTTTAAGGTCTTTTCTAACCTGAGCGATTCTATGAAGGAGTATTATACCAGTGTTAAGCGTGCAGGAAATAAGGGAGCAAATGAAGTTAACTGATTGAGGTTGTACAAGGAAGCTCTCCGAACTTCATTGCTCTCCTTCAGCTCTGAGAAGTCATTGGTTCTATATAGAACGATTTCATCATAGATTAAGGGGAAAAAAAAGTAACTTACCTGTGAAGATGAGTGTAATTAAGACATCTTACTATTGTTCCTATAAATTTGTTCTCGTTTCTATGTATGCTTTAATATTTCAGAGTTTTACCTAAGCTGTCTGGTCGTGGTACTATGAGATGGTATAAACTGGTGTAACGTAATTTCGATTTCATATTACTTTATGCTTGCTAAAAATTTTACATAAGTAGCTCCTGCTGTAAACCCTTCTGTTGGCAAATGTCAGAACAATATTCAGTAGTGCTGCAGTTGCATCAGGATGAACTTTCTGTTTAAGAAATCTCTCTATTTACCTTCCATATATAACCATGCCAGAACTGCCAAAATAGTGTCAGAGAGCAAAATGTTAATCGAGGAAGATTAGTTCAAAACTATTGCACAGCAAATCTATTAACAAAAGTGCAAAAGGTATTTTGATTTGTTTTAATACAGCCAATCTTGCAGTAAAATCCTTGTAACTAATACACACTCAGTATGGATGGCTCACTGTGGATCAAAGAGAACTCTATAAACATAAGTTGTATCAGTACAAAATTATTTTTCCTTCTGAGTATTTTTAAGGGTTTTTTTCTCTTGTTTACTTGTTAAACAACTACAGAGAATATAAAAATATTCAGAATCCAGTTAACTTGTTATCTGTGAGATGGGACTTTGAGTTCCTGTAGATTGGGTGAGTGCCTTGGCAGTGGAGGTGCCTGCGTTTTTGTTGAGTGATGCTGCTAGCCAGTACTGGTAACTCCCATCACTGATTGTGGAGGGATCCAGGGATAAAGAAAATTGAAGATGAATGTTTACTGAAATGAGGAAGGGGAGAATAAAAAATCTCCATAATTCTAAGGAAATAAAGTAATAAACACGTCCATGCAAAGTATACTTGTTCACTACCAGATTGTTGTTTTGTATACTTAATTTAGAATAATAGATTTCAGAATTTTAAAAACAGAAAAAAAACCCCAAACCCTCCAAATCCCAACAAAAGAACAGCCACCAACCAAATAAAAATGAACACCCTTCTCCCCAAATTTTTTCAGCTATAATAGCTAAATTCCATGTGCTATTGTTGCATTATTGTGAGGTTTCTATTTTTCAAAGTAAGAACATAAAAGTCTGAAGTGCCCACTTGATACAAGTTAGAAGGCTTATCCCTGCTCTTTTTCATCAGAGCTGTCATAAGTGATCCAGAACAATCCACACGAGGTGATGTTTCCAAGGAAGCTCGTGGACATTTGGGTCTTGGGACTGCACCCATGCGTTTTAGAAAAAGAACACTGCATGAAACAAAGTAAGTTTTCTCTAGTGGTCATTTGTTTAGAAATATTCTCTTTTTTGTTGTTATTTTGGGATCTGCAGAGTCTCTCTTTGTCTTTCAGGTGTTTTATTCCTGGCTTGGAACCAACAGCTTCATCTCTTTCTAGACTCCTCATTCTGTATAATTGCCTAGTGGGACCTTATCTGTGGATTCTCTGTGTAAAATGTTTATTCACAGTATTTATAAAACATGGGAGAACCAACTTAATCTTATATTGATATTGTTCCTCCCAGAGTTTTGCCAGCCTTTTTTGCATGCTTGAGATCCTGTCGTATCCTTTTAGAGACTTCCATCCTGAGGTGCATGAAATTGCATAAATATACATCCATAAATACTAATGTAGATCTTCACAGTGTAATCATGCTTTTCTTCTATGTTTTGATTTCTTTTGCAGTAATTAAATGTATTGGCATTTAAATTTTATTCCTGGCCTGCAAGTATTGAAATCATAATTCCAGTGGCTTAAGAAAAATTGAGAAAACATTTTGCTTTTCAGCATTTCATGTTGAAATGTGGATCTGCATTTCCTGGTTTTATTCTGCTAATCTTTTTCAACGTGCAGGCAAACATGATGGGTGGTAGAATTTTAATTCTTGACAAGTGTTCATAAACAAAATATCCCATTCACGTCTGTGCTTTCTGTAGATGTACTCTCATATGATGTAATTACAGAGTGCCTTCCACACTGCAACTCTGAGTTGCTTCCTACTTCAACTCCAAGGATCACCTCTTCAGCCAGTTGCCACGGATACCCTTTTTCACTTTTTTTTTTTTTTTTTTGCTGTTTTGGAACAGCTGAATTTCATATAACATTCTCTTGTGACCACATAGCTATCACTAACATGCAGCATTGTTTTTACAGAATAAGGACGAAATCAGGATTAACTGAAAACATGCTCTCTAACAAGCTACGCTTTGATAGTAGGATTATATCCAGGTAATTACAGTTTTTTTGGAAGCTTTTCGATTCTGTGAATATGTGAATAATGATTGTAACTCTTCTGAAATAATTAATTATAATGAACTTCCTCTGTTGTATCTATAGGAAAAAAAATGAATATGCAGTGTAGGTGAATATATGTGTGTGTATATATATAAATATATATATATACACGTGTGCACTTACAGTACAAAATTTGACCTGGCTCATAGTGCCATTGTGCAGCATTAAGATGCATAAGTCATGCTATGTTACCATCATGTCTGTCATAGGACAGTGAGGTGTCTGTGCAGGACAACCACTGCAAATAGGTAAATGAAAAATTGTATGGTCTTGTCTCATGGTATGTGGCAACCACTGTGAATGGAAGGGATGGGTTTGTGTTTTGTTTGTGGATTCTTGTGTACTAAACCTTGTAGGTTTAAGGCAGCTTTGAAACTGATCTGAATTGAGTAGTGATGGCATAAACATGTTCTTCTGCACTGAAGCAGTGAACTGTATATACAGGCAAGGATTCAGCAGAATAGCTTCATATACCATAATAACTACAGGTAGTCCAGGTTTAGGTAATCCTTTAGTTAATGAATGAAAATTACATTGGTCTACTAAAGCATGAAAATTTGATAGACTTTCTTAACATGATGGAGAACAGAATATTCCATGTAGATTTATTCACAAATCCAGAAGAGGAATTCTACAGTGGTTTGGAGAAAGTAGATAGCTTTTAAGAGGAAAAAACATTGTGCAATATGGAAGAGTAGACACAAAGTGGGTGCTTCAAAATAGAAGTACTATTTGTGTTTGGGTTGATTTAAACATGTATGTATGTAACAATGTAAATATTCTTTTCAATTTTCCTTCCAGAAATGGTCGTGATGCTTGTAGAGACTTGATTGGATTCTTTTTTACATGTGACAAATCCCTTACTGTATATGAATTCCGACAGTTTGGAAAAAATAGGTAGGTTAAGTTTCTTTTCAAAAGGTTTTAGAAAATGTCTTTAACTTTACTTAGGAAACTTAACAAAACATAATTGTTTTCAGGTTGTTTCTGAATTATTTCACAGAACAAATGCCTTGCCTTTCATTCAGAAGGGAGTTTATCAACATCAGCGAGGACAAAAGAAGGGAGAAGCTTATGATCTCAGTGATTTCTACATCGTAAGTGTTTTTCTGTTGAACTCAAGGCAATGATGTTGGCGAATTTGAACTAATATTTCAATATTCAAATTTTAAATTGTGGTATATCATTTGGGGTCTTCCTTTCAGTAGCATTTTCAATTTACACATTTTTCAGGAGTCTGAATTACTCTTCATGTTTTAGAGATTCCTCTTTTGACTTCAGTTTGTAGTATTCCCACTAGAGGGCAGAAGACTGCAGATAGTGTAGACCTATCTGTAGAAAAAACGTGATTCACGGAGTCTTGAAGATGAAATAGAAGACCAAAGCACTCTTTAAAAAAGTAATCATCTTTACAAGCTTTGCTGGAATTTTTGACAAGAGTCAATGTCTAAATATTTTTAAGCACGAGGGAATTGTACGTTAATTGGTTTTAACCCAGAAGTTTGAAAATATTGACCACCAGCTGTTTAAAGAGAGCTTTTGTTACTTTTTTCTTGCAGAAAGTGATTGAAACATCATTTGAATAAGTTGCATGTCTAATCAAATTTATACTTATTTGAGCATTTGCGACTTCATCCGCCAGCTAACCTGATTAATGATTATGAATCACACTGGGTTAAGGGTTCCTGACTCATAAACACTAGCATAATTTTTCAAATACGGCATGTTTTGTCTGCATCCCCCTGAAAAAACTTAAATTTAGAGAAAACAATGTATTTGAGTGACGTATTGAAACAGTCAGGAAGAATCCAGGCCCTCTCTGGAAGGAAAATGGAAACTTGGTCATGAGGGATAAGGAGAAAACTGAGGTGCTCAATGACTTCTTTGCCTCAGTCTTCACTGGTAAGGGCTCTAGCCACA
The DNA here is from genome assembly GCF_026119805.1 of Tympanuchus pallidicinctus. Classification (NCBI taxonomy): domain Eukaryota; kingdom Metazoa; phylum Chordata; class Aves; order Galliformes; family Phasianidae; genus Tympanuchus; species Tympanuchus pallidicinctus. The sequence goes on from NW_026294802.1 coordinate 26,498,875, forward strand.
CCACCTAAGCTGATGATAGCAATGGTAAGAACTTGGAGAAAGTAATCTGCCTGCTGTAAGTGATTATGAGGATCAAGACCATCTAAAGAACTTGAAAGTGCATAAGTTCATGGGACCTGATGAGATCCATCCATGGGTTCTTAAGGAACTGGTGGATGAAGTTGCCAGGCTGCTATTCATGATATTTGAAAGGTCATGGAAGTCTGGTGAAGTTGCCACTGTTTGGAAAAAGGAAAACATAACAGCCATTTTCAAGAAGGGAAAAAAAGAAGATCTGGGGAACTACAGGCCAGTCAGTCTCGCCTCTGTGCCTGGAAAGATCATGGAGCAGACCCTCCTGAAGGCACATGGAAAAATAAAGATGAGGTGGTTGGTGGTAACCAACATGGCTTCATCAAGGGTAAATCATGCCTGACAAATATGGTGGCTTTTTATATTGGAGTTACAGCATCAGTGGATAAAGGAACAGCAACTTATGTCACATACCTGGACTTGTGCAAAGTGTTTGACACTGTCCCACATGACATCCTGGTCACCAAATTGGAGAAAAAGGGATTTGATGGATGGACCAGTCATTGGATAAGGAATTAATTGGCTGGATGGTCGCACTCGGAGAGTTGCAGTTGAGGGCTCAATGCCCAAGTGAAGTTCAGTGATGAGTGGCATTCCTCAGGGAGCAGTCTTGGGACCAGTGTTATTTAACATCTTTGTAGATGATGTAGACAGTGGGATTGAGGGCACCCTCAGCAAGTTTACAGTTGATACCAAGCTGAGTGGTGCGGTTGACATGCTGGAGTGAGGGGATGCTATCCAGTGGGACCTGGACATGCTTGAGAGATGGGCCTGTGCCAACCTCATGAAGTTCAACAAGGCTAAGTGCAGTGTCCTGCATCTGGGTTGGGGCAGTCTCAAGCACGGATACAGGTTGGGTGAAGAATAGCTTGAGAGCAGCCCAGGGGAAAAGGATTTGGGAGTGCTGACTGATGAAAGATTCAACATGAGCCAGCAGTGTGCGCTTGCAGCCCAGAAGTATCTGGGCAACTGTATCCTAGGTTGCATCAAGAGAAGTGTGACCAGCAGGTCGGGGGTGGAGATTTCTGCCCCCCTACTCTCTGCTCTTGTGAGACTCCACCTGGAGTCCAGGTCTGTAGTCCCCAGTACAAGAAGGATGTGGAGACATTGAAGCAGGTCCAGAGGAGGGCCATGAAGATAATCAGAGGGCTGGAGCACCTCCTCTATGAAGACAGGCTGAGAGAGCTTGTGCTTTTCAGCCTGGAGAAGAGAAGGCTATGAGGAGACCTTATAGTGACCTTCCAGAACCTAAAGGGAGCCTACAGAATGCTGAAGAGGGACTTCTTAGAAGGGCAGGAAGCGACAGAACGAGGGGAAATTGTTTTAAGCTGGAAGAGGGTAGATTTAGACTAGATATCAAGAAGAAATTATTTACTGTGAGGGTGGTGAGACACTGGAACAGGTTGCCCAGAGAGGTTGTGGGTGCCCCTCCTTGGAAGCATTCAAGGCCAAGCTGGATGGGGCTGTGAGCAACCTGGTCTAGAGGCAGGTGTCCCTACCTACAGCAGAGGATTAGAACTAGGTGATCTTAAAGGATCAAGAGAGAAGAGAAAAAGAAAAGTAGAGCCAGGCTGAGGAAACAACAATCTGTAGTCCTTCATTCCTAAACTGTGACTTGAGGCGCAAGCGGCCCTCTTCCTAGACAAACTTCTACATAGAGGATAATATTTCATTTTGAAGCGTGCAGCTATTTTTATTTACTACTAGAAAAGCTGTTTAGAAGGTTAACTGACATTAGCTACACTTTTTTTGTCATTACATACCTAAATGTTAATAGTCATACTTCTTGAAAGTAGTTGTATTTTACAAATTATGTGACCTATTTGTAAATAATTGTACACTTTTCAACAGGGAGCTAACCTAACTTTCCAAAGTGTTGATCATAATCTTCCAAAAAGCATCAAGCAGAATCCAATTCTGACCCTTCGTGTAATAGGTATTGATGAAGCTGCTATGGATTTTCTAAAGTAAGTGCCACCAACTGTTTTTCAAATTAGTTTTCCCTACTTAAGCAAAAAATCTTTTTTATAAAAACTTATAACTTCTTATTTATACTGTTAATAAAAAAACTGTATTTAGGAGAAATTAGTAATAAACATGAGAGGATGTATGTAATTTATTATAGAATGATAAGGAGTAAGATGAAAAATAAAATTAGAGATGAAGCTATGTTATTTGCTTTGAAGTTTTTTTCAATACAAAACCTTCTGAACATTTTTCAATGTAATGAACTAATATACTGTGTTCAGGAGAAAAATACTTTTTTGTGATTAATGTTATAATTGAATCTTCTGTGAAGCCTGTATTAAAAGCTTACATTAGTCAAATGATACAGGTGTTTGAACACAGTCAATGGAAGAATAGAAGATTTCTCTGTTTGGGTTGGTTTTTTTTGTTGTTGTTTTTTGTTTGTTTGTTTTTTCATTTTTGTATCTCTTTCCAGATATTGCTACACATTGTAGACTGCAGGCACTGGGGCAACTCATTTGTCTTCTGTAATGATCCCCATGTTCCAGCAGAATCTTTTATCGCATGCTCTTTCCCTCAGTCTCTTCAATTGTGTCTATTGCAAATCTGCTTTAGCCTTTTGGTGTAGTGAGGAATGCTCCTTTATGCACCAGAGGGTGGTGCTTGCCTCATAGTAGCAATTTTGAGTTACTGTTGAAGAATACACATCCTGATAGCATTCTCTCTGCTACTGTATCATACACAGTCAATCGATTTTAGGACAGATGGCACAGGCTCATCAAATCAGCACATAATAATTTGATATTGTATGATACTGAATGTCTTAAGAATTAAAGTGTTAATTTTGCTACATTGCCTATTTCTCCTCTCCCTATTGCAAGTGCATGAGGTAACAAAGTAGAAATAAGGACTATTTTTGTGCTACATTATATCATTAATATCTACATGAGAAATCAAATTATGCCATATATTGTCTTTCCAGTCTCTTGCTATTTGTGTCTCGACTGGTATGGTTTGCGATGGCAAAGAGCTGTGGAGAGAGAGGTTCAAGTGTTTTATCTGCTCCCTAAATCATTGTAGTCATGGTGTGTACATTAAGCAGTCATTAAATGACACTTCTGATTTGGACATTTGCTCAGATTTCCTGCAAACTTCATAATAATGAGATATGAGTGATCTTAACATGTTTCACTAGAATGCATGGCCTAGATATTTCCTCAGATTATCCGCACTTGATTTTTTTCCCCCTTTTTCTGCTGAAATAGAAGTTGATAATGTCTGAGGATGGGCTGTGATCGAAGGGAGGAAATTGTCTTCTTTTGCATTTTCTCTCTTTTGTGAACAGTGGGATATAAGTATGATGAAAACACAACTCTAATACGTTACATGGTACACCAGAAAAGCTTTTTTGGAGCAGGATTTCTACACTTTTTTAAAATATGTTTTAGTAAACTACATTGTTCTATAGAGAATTTCATAGAACTTTTTCTGTTAATCCCCCAGTATGCATTATTTTTCACAGTCAGTACACTTATCTCACTATCTGCAGAAATAGGGCAATGAACTGTCTTTCTCTGGGGTTTCTGGTTTCTATTGTGAATACACTGTTTCTTACCACCACCAAAAAAAAAAAAAAAAAAAGGTATGAAAATTTGTTGCCTGAATATGGAAGTTAATTAAGTCTGAAATACCATCAGTTTGATTATTCAAATTTTGGTGAGAAGTTTGTCCCTGTTGCCTCTTGTCCTGTCAGTGGGCTGCATTGAGCAGATCCTGGCTCAGTCGTCTTTACTCTCTTCCATCAGATATTTGCACACATTGGTAAGATACCCCTGAGCCTTGCTTTCTCAGGTCTAACCAGTCTCAGATCACACAGCCTCTTGATTTGGAACAGCAATAACAAAGCCTCAATTAAATACATTCAGTATGTAAAGACTGCTTTCATCAGAACAATTTAACTGACTATTATTTTTCGTTCTGAAGCTGTTTAGGTGCATGATGCTTGTTCTCAGTTACGGTAATACTCACTTTATATCTCTTTACACTGAAAGCTCTGCAAAGGGACCATAGTGAGCTAACAGTCCACAGAACAGTATATTCAAACTTAATTGGTTGTAGAAAGGTATATCTGTATTATACTTACTGCTAATTGCTCCCTCTCTGCAGCATTTTCATGAAATAATATAGTTAAATTTTGGATAGCTTATGTAGGATATTTTACATCTCAGAAGCATATAATTTTGGTAAATATCTTGCATTTATTGCTAATTTTCTACCTGTGACATTTGGAGTTGATTCAGTGTTATTTCTGAAGGCTCTCTCTTCAGGCTATAATTTCATATTTTCTGCTACTTGTGATGGAACAAATAATTTCTTTCTTCCACGTTTTCTCTAACTGAAGTGTTATGGGTTGTTATTTTTTTTTTTCCCAGATAGTTGACTAAATTTCAGATTGTGAAATCAGCCTATTTTTTTCTGAACAGTGTGTTTGAAAGGGATGATATTGAACTATAACTTATTCTTCTCTGGCAGAATACTCTCTTACCCTCGTTACTATACTTAGAGAGAATCCTGCTCAGATAGAGTCTTGAAGGTCTAATGCAGATTTACAAGAGCAGCTATGTCCTGCTGTCACGAGCTATGAATCTTCTGTGTTTTATGTTTATTTTAGAGTGTTATCCTCTACAGGTGGCTGTTGATGGTAATGTACAGTTTAGGTGGTTTGATATGAACAAGTTCATAGGGACTTCATAATGGAAGGTACACAAACTGGAAAGATGTAAATTCTTAATAGGCAGGAGAGAAGTAATTCTTCCTCTGAAGGAAGAAGTACTCCTCCATGACAAGGCATTGGTGAACAAGCAGTTCTAAATTGACAGTAGAGCTTTTTGCATCTGCCTTCCTACTCTGATTAAAGTAGTTGCAGGAGTAGGAGTAGGTTTTCTTTTGTTTTGTTCATTTTCTTCGTACAGATTATTTGCAACAGTATTTTTTCTATCAATCTTTGTAATGATTTCTGACTGGGGATTCTGGGGGGGGGCAGAAGGGACACGACACTTTTTCAGAACACAATCACTTGCCAGGAAAAAAAATACACAGTTTCACTGTAATTCCTTGTTCATGCCTATGATGTACTGATCCAGCTTTTGATCTATATCCTTGCTATTGTTTGTACCCTTACCAGATGGACTTAGAAAACAAACTTAACAACACTGAGTTTGCATTCATTTATTTTGTCAGACATACAGTTAGCATTGTGAATGAAAATATAAACGAGGTCAGAAACTTTTTGTTGCATCAAATCAGTGTCAAATATATGTAGCTAATCCTGCTTTCTAGAGGAAAAGTTGCAAACCAGTGTCATGGAATGGCGCTTTCTTTTTCATGGAAGGATGCTTGTCTTTCTTCTGTTTGTTAGTGGTTGGCTTGTTTTTGAAATGAGAAGGCTTGTGCATTTCCCAATTAGGCTCTTAATAAACCTAAAGTCCCTCCATTTAATCTCCAGTGCAAGAGAAAATTTCTGTGATTAACTGGCATTTCAAAGTCAGTTGTTAAGGCTCCTATATGGTCTCTTCCTGTAAGTGGGCATAGTAAGGAGGAAAAAAAAAAACCAGAACTGTGTAGTGTTAACATATCTGTCATTACTATGCCTCATTATTGCTTGTTAGTTACCTGGAAAATTCATTTCTTTATTTGAGAGAGATTCTTTTTTTTTTTTTCCTGGAGGATTTATCTGTGCAATGTCCAAATAAATACACATCAAATCTGTGTATGTGTTTTCTGGGAGATTTCAACTTTGCTGACATTCTTTTCAGATGGCTGATTTACACTGGAACAAAAAGGAGGAACTATATGAAATTTTGTTACCCTGTTATTCATCCTTTTAATGCTCAGTGCCTCATCTGTCTGAGTGTCATCAGATGTTAAAAGTAATTGGAATCTGCACAGACTATTTGTAACAATGAGGTTATTGAAAGAATAAGTTCATTCAGATCTTTGTCTCCAATGTCTCCTAAGATTGCTAACAATAAAGGCACGTGAGTGTAGAACACTTCCAGTTAATTCTTTTCTTGCAGAATCACCTTGCCACTAGTTTGTTCTAGTCATTAAGTTCAAAGACTGTGAGGAAAACATTTTCCTTCAGAATATATGTGGAAAATACATGGGATATTTTATAAACACATAGAGGAATTTCAACCTTTTGAAATTTCTCTGAGCTATCTCACAACATTCTTTGGATGTGACTCCCAATCATCAGTGTCCCATTCATTAGCTCTTTTTCTTTTTTTTTTTTTTTTTTTTTTTTTTTCTTCCCATAAACACATTTTTAGAAATCCATGATTCATTTCTCAGAACATTTTAAAAAGTATTACATTATGTAGTGCTGTGGTGACCAAGCAAAGAAAGCAGATTTTTAACCAATAATCAGCATACGGACATGTTTGCATTCGTTGAAGTCTTCATGACAGAAAAATCCTCAGGTCCTCTGGTCTTATGCCGATCTACCGGCCATTCCTCTTCTGAACAGTGTTCCTCCTTCAGCTTGCAGCATTTTCATTCTCATATTTAGTGGATTTCTGGCCGTTGCCAGAAAAAATGCATTTCTACTACAGCTGTTTTCCATCAAGTAACGTTATGTGTGATTTTAACCAACCAACGTTAAATTTTGATTATTGTAGAGATTCCTCCCTGAAATTCAACCAAGAATATTCTGAGCAATTGATTGATGACGGCAGAGTGTTCAAGAAAATTCAAGGTTTGTGTCTACCAGAACCCCCTTGATTTTCATTTCTGTGTCTCTAACTTTATTGATCAATACAAGGAGCAGTGATGGCAGTTCAGAGGTTCTATTTGAATAAACAAAATTAAACAAGAGTTCGGTAGTTGTCAGAATATTATTGGAGTCTGATATCGGAATAAACCTATCATAAGAATGCGTTCTATTCTCCTTTTCCTTTAAATAGATGGTCTGCTTAATGATTTTGGAAAGAGTGTGGAATAATTGTGAGTGTAATCAAGATGATATTACTCTCTGTGATGACAAAAATCTTTAAAATATGCTAAAGTATAACACTAATCCTTTGTTAAACTAAATTAAAAAAGCACTGATGAAATGCAAGAATACGTTCTCATTTCATCGCTTCTGTGCTCAGTAGTTCTTCGACCATTATTTCTACTCACTGAGAAGTTGTTTTTTCATACTCATGTAACAGTGTTCGTACTAAATATGTGAATACAATTTAGTATCTAGAATATGCAATTGAATTTTACCAGGTTCCCACCTGGTTCTTATTTTGGACAAGGGCACAGCTTTGTGTTTAAAACTATGACAACATGAGCACCTTACTGTGCTCTTGCTGTGTAACTGGTAGTCAACATAAACAGTTGAATTTACACACAAATTGATTTCTCAATTATCTGAATATATCTAAAGTTTGTTGGTGTGGCCTGGAAGAAGGCAAAATGTATTTTCATGTACTTCTGACTTTGATCTTTAGTGGAAAAAATGCGTTTCTCTCTCCTCCATTTTGCTTTTTAAGTAGGTGCCAGTACTTTGAAAATGTAGTGAGGTAATAGGTGGCTTCTGTTATGGTATGCTGAGAAACTCAGACATCCCTGAAGTAAAACAGATGTTGGTAATGCTGTCATTGTTAGCATAGAAAGTTTGGAATGATTTTACAAACTTACTAATAGTTGTTTCTGGTTCCACATGTATTAGCATGTTTATAGGCAGAGGAGGCACTCTGTATTCATTAGTAGAACATTTGTTTTACCAAAGTACAGCATTACTAAATTGTTTTGTTTTTTGCCATTCTTTCTTTCCTCCTGCGATCTTCTAAATGTTTTGTTAGATGTTCCTGCTAATTTATACAATTTCCATTCAAATGTTAAATAATTGATAGTTACATTTTAAACTCCTATGCCATCATTGAAGGTAAGAGAGCCTGGATGTGTGGATTGGCTGTTTTAACCTGCAGCGTTACAGGCTGTTGTGGTTTTGTTTATGTTTATAACAGCTCTGTAACGTGTGGTCAACTTTGGCTGAATATTGCACTCTTTTCTTTCTGTAAATCCTCAGGTATGCTCAGAGACACTTTAAGTAAAAGAGGAGTTAGAGTTGTAACAGGCTTAGGAAAATATTTCCGACACATAGACAAGAACGGCAGTGGTTTTCTTTCTCAGGCAGACTTTAAAGAAGCTCTAAAACTATTCCATTTGGAAGTGTCTGAACAGGTAAGTCTAACTGAAATTGTAATAATGGGCAGTATCTCACTTTAGTTTACTGAAATGCTTCTTTTCTTTGCTTAAATCTATAGTTTAATATGGTGTAATTTTTGCAAGGCTTTTTTTTTCTGGTGCTACATTGGCATTTCTACATTCAGCCCCTTGTAAAATTCTGAAATAAGTAAAAAGAAAATAAAAAGAGCTGTCTTTCTGAGGGATGAATGGAATTGCAATTATTTTTCTTTTGGGGCCTTTTGCAGTTATTGTATGTGATGCCATTTACTTATCAGACTTCCTTCTAAATACTATTTTACAAAAACAATACACAACTATCAAAACTGCAAACAATGTGAATTATGGCTACCAGTGACTGATGATAACTTGAATTATTTTGATGAATCTTCAAGTCAGTTTGGATTGGGACATTCTTTTTTGTGAAGTTTGCACTGCAGCAATTGCTTTATTTCAGGACGTCATGAAAAGCTTTGGCAAAATATTTTTAAATTACAGGACTTTGAATCCTTATGGCTTATTCTTGATGATAGCAAGAGTGCTAAAGTCGACTATGGAGAATTTATTCATGCTATAGCTGGAGAAATGAATGAATATCGGAAAGCATTTGTAAGAAAGGTAAGTTTTACTGCACTGTAATTATAGATATTTTGCAGTCTAACTTTTGGAGTTGGTTATTTATTTGAATATTTTTCCTTACATTTTGTTCCTGGTAATTGTCTTTTTAAATTGTCAAAGGAGTGAATTAAAATGAATGTAAACTGGAAGACTGCACGCTGTTTCACTGTTGAATGAAATTTAGTTTTGAACTCTGCCACCTAGAATCAAATATTTTATTATTTTGAGATTGAGTCTGTATGCTATTCTTACAGTTCACTTCAGCGTGTGAAGCATCTGGCACTCTGAAGCAGTATCTTCCAAAAGTCTGTTTCTGTATTTTGGCAGATCACTCTGTGATCTGTGTATACTGTGCGCTTATTTTTTCTTCCAATGTCTGAAATAGAGGCAATAATGCTTGCCTTCTTTGAAATGCACAGTTAGAGGCATTAAGTTAGTGAGAGCTTTTTATATTGGAAATGTCATTTGTTAAATGTGTATCTAGAAATTGGAAAGACAAACTATAGTGCCAGTGTATTGTGGAACCATTTCCAATATGAAACACTGATTGCAAATCAGCCAGTATTGTAGGGATGGAATATCATAATGAAAAACTATGACACATACTTTGAAACTTTTAATTATGAAGGATCTGACTCTCCTGGCCTTCTGCATTGGGTGTGTGTATTAAAAGTAAACTGTTGGAATGAGAATGAAGCTGCTGTAAGAAGTGCTGAAGAAGCCTCTATTGGAATGACACTGGAATCATACTAATTGGAGGAGGCAGAAAGGAAGCATCTTGACTGCAGATGCCAGGGATGTGCTAGAAATTTTGGAGAGAATACAATTTTTTTTTTTTTGAGTTTGTGAGGGACAGCATTTAATGTGAAAGTTGTTGAAATAAAATGATTGCAAAATTCCCCACCGTAGAATCTTTTACTGGCATCCAAGTGTCAGTGATGGAAGACTGAGTTTACTTATGTAAAATGGTTATGTCAGAATAATTAATTGCAAAAGATCTAGAAGTACGTATTAAGTATGTGAGTATATTTGATCTTAAATATTTCCTTTTTTTTTTTTTTTAATTTTACCTTGTTTAGGCTTATATGAAACTAGATTTCAACAAAACTGGAAGTGTTCCCATGGTAGACATCAGAAAATGTTACTGCGCAAAGAAACATCCTCTAGTGTTGGCAGGTAATTCATATGAACAAAAAGAATATACCTGTAATTAATGAATTCACCATGTTAGCAGAGAAAACAGACTCAGAGGCTGCTGCAAACATTAAATGTTTTTGTGTTGGCCTAGACTTCAGCTGTTGACAAGAACTTTTCTCCTCTGGTTATCCATAACGTGAAACAGGACTATAAATAGTACTGCAGTTCATCTATATGATTTTAATACTTTTATCACACTGCGAAGACTTCAGATATGCAGGCTAGGTTTCTTTCCTTACCTTTGTAGGACTGTATCTAAGTAGTCGTATCTTAGCTCTTGTGTGCAAGCACTCACTGACATACACAATATTAGCAGTCTTAAATTAGGAGGATGCTCTCCCTTTCATGTTACTGTTCTCTCTCAATATACAGAAGGTTTCCAAGTGACACGATTTTCTCATCACTTGAAGTTCCTTCTGAATAAATTATTCATTTATTTCTGCTCATGATTTTTCCTCTTTACTGAGGAAATGTTTGAGAATTCTGAAAAAATAATGAAGATAGCAGCGTGTTTAAACTCTTGCTGCTAAAAAAAAATAAATAATAGGAGTTTAAATCTTTGTAGGTCAGTTTCTAAAACAACATCTCCAATGTATTGGACTCATTACTGTGAAAGCCTCCTTGATGTCTTGACCCCTTCTATTTTACCTATAGAGAAGAGGATGTTTTTTTTTTGCCAGCAACATCATAGTAGCACATGAGGACAGCCTGTGGCTTAAGGATGATGGACGTGCAGTTTTTTTCTCTACAATGCTGTATTTTCTCCAGTTTTTTCCTCAGTGCAGTAAAAGTTATCTGAGTATAATCTTGATTAAGCCACAAAAAAGCACTTGTCAATCCGGAATGTTTTTGAATGAAAGTCATATCTTAATGTGTTCCTAGAGCTTTGAGCTTGTTTTACGTTAAATGCATGTTTTGTTACAAGTTTACCTCTGAATTACCAACATTTTAATTAAAGAATACATTGTTCAGTTTTCTCAGTCATTTGAGGAAAAATCTTTTTGATCTCATAATCCATTGAAACTGACTTTGGCCTCATGTTTCCATTTATATTTAATGCTATCATTTGCTATCAAAGTAAGGTAAATACTGCAGCTGATACCAGGCAGACAAATGATTTCATTGCCCCCTGTGAAGTCAGAATATTGAATTTTAAGTTTCGTTTCTTAAGATAGACTAAAAGCTGTATATTCACTGGTCTTAGAAATGTGTTTGATGGAAAAAATAAACTTTCACAGGCAAAGCTACAGAAGAAGAAATTAAAGTGTCATTTCTAGAGACATTAGGAGAATCCTGCAGCAATCCTGAAGAAGTGTCCTATTCTGAGTTTGAAGATTACTATGAAGGATTAAGTATTGGAATCACAGATGATGACGATTTTGTTAACGTCTTAAGGAACCCTTGGGGAATTTAGAGTGGAAGAAGACAAAAATGAGGGAGAGACTCCTCCTGAACAAAACCAGAGCTACATAAGGGAGGATTTGATCATGATGTGCATTGCTTAATAATTATTGCTTTATATTGATTTCAAGGACTGAAAATTTTAGATGCTTTCAGAATCATACAAGACATGGTAAGTTTCTTAGAGTGCCTTTTGAGCAGAAATGACCACTGTTTTAATGGAAATGCTCTTTATGCACTTTCATGGCCTGTTCCCCATACCAGGAGGCATCATGCAGTGGAGGTTTAAACAAAGAGACTTATTTTAAAAGTAAGTCGAATAGAATACTAAAATGTATGTATGAGTAATGCAAGAAAAAAAAAAAGTTTTATGATTGTTTTGACAGTGTAGGCACGGTATCTTTTTTTTTTTTCAGTTTTATTTTATAAAAATAGTATAATTGCTCTTAAAACATTATTTGCTTTATTTCTCCTTTACTGTGTTGGTGATCAGCCTGGAAAAGGCCATCTTCATCCAATTTGGAGGACGTCTGCTGTACTGAAAATGCAGAGAAGTTCACACAAATTAGTTTTGAAACCAGTACCCAGCTCATCTTTACTGATCTTATTTTTTCGTCTTGGTCAGGCGTCTGAAGCTGAATGTTGAACACCAAAGGCTTAATAAGCACAAGTATATTTTTTCTGCCTATGTTTTGCTAAATTATTTTCAAATCAGATTTGTATGTAAATATCTGACTTTTCTACTTTGAATTTCTGAGAGTTTTTTTTTTAATTAAGCAATTATATCCTTTGTCAGACTAACATGCAGAACTTCGTGTCTAATTTAAAAGTATAGATCAGAAAAATCTGTATTGAAAGAGCACCATTGCACCAAAAACTAAATTCTGAATTAAAATATTTCTTACTACTTCAGATATTTAGCCAGGTAAGCTTTTCTATGTAATACATCCTTTTAGTTCTGTAAGGTTAATTGTGTTAAGTAACAAAAAATGTGTTATTAACAAATTATATATGCATGTATTGATACCTTTGGTTTCAGTGTACCTCTCACCAAAATTAACTGTGTGTTGAACTGGATTTCTTAAGCTTATGCAATTGCAGTATATTCCTTTTCCCCTTGCTGGTCTGACCAGTTCTGAATGTATAGCTTGGGGTTCAGGGGACTTCCTCTGAAACAGAATTTGTGTTCTACAGAAATTTAGGGACAGTGCTGAAATGAATGCTAAAATGAGGGACTTTAGACCCCCTGTGTCTGACTGGTTTGTTCTAGATACAGCATTTTTGTGTTCTAATTACTTATGTTTTTGTTATCATCTGAATTTCTGTAGCCTGACCTTTCTTGTAATTAGAATTGCAGTTTCTGCTCTGAACCTTCAAATGAAGGATTTTTTTTTTCCCAGTTCTTTTGAGGCTGCAGATGTCTGCGTTGGTTTACAAAACAAAGCAAAATTCTGTCATTGCTTATTCTAAGAAGAGTTCTGATGTGGCTCATTACAATCTTTTTATTCCCCATTCCTGCTGAAATTTCTCTTGCTGGTAAGGTTCTGTCAGTTGCTCATGGAACTGGTGATTCTGAAATGGACACGCTCAGCAGAAGCTGCACAGGTCCTATGTGCTGCAAATTAAGTGCTTTTTAAAATTTTTTTTAAGCACAAAACTTGGGTGAATGATGTACATGAATGATATTTCTATAATTTTTGTAGTAATGCTTCTTCATCTGAAGTCAAAATTTTAGTTGGTTAATCTACAATAAACTCTAAAGGTCAAAAATTGCCTAAAAAATGTAAGTATGTACTCTAGTAATTCTGAAAAACCTGCTAGGTATTTCATTTCTATTAACTTCAAGGTCAGTTACACATCAGTGGCTGCCTCTAAACATCAGCTATAATGTCTCTGAATTTTTAATGGAGTTCACAAAAGCTCCTGTTTTAAAAAGTCGTCTTCCATTTGCCTGCTGTTATTTGTTCTGTCAGCTTAAGAAAGTGGCAAAGAATTGACACAAACTTCTATGCAAACCTGGCACACCGTGCTCACAGTTAGTTGTAAAACCAGAAGGACTGAAACCATATTCAAACCAAGGTCTGTGACATCTGATTCTTTTTGTTTTCTGTATTGGAAGCAAGCACCCATCAATGCTGTCCATCTTAGTCGGTACTGTTCCTCTTTGGAAATCAGATAGCAAAGAAAGGCAGGGCAGCAACGCGATTCTGTAAACCCCAACAGGTTTTCTTTTTCTCTCAGTATCTAATAAGTTTGTTTGTTTGAAGGGGCTTGAAATCTGCTTCTATGGTTGAATTATTCAGAACTGAGAATAACCAACCATTGTGATCTGTATTGCTGTGTTCCAGTACTCAGAAAAGCTGTCAAAAGATGTTCTTAGTAGCAGCGGTCTCAATGCTCTGCTTAATTGTGTTCTGATTTGTTCTTTTTTAATTGTGAATCATTTGATGAACCCAAAGCCTTTTCTTTGGTCAATGCTTTGTAACTTTAACACTTTCTGGATATATCTGCTGGGGCTTAATGCCTCTAAATGTGTTTGAACAAAACTCTTTTCTGTATTTCCTGCCTTAGTATCTCAAAGTTGCTTATGTTTTCTGAATTAGAATGTGTTTTTAAACATGGTGTTCTCAGCCACAGAACTGGCTTCTTTCCTTAAAATTACTAAAAACTAGTGGTCTTAATGACAGCCTAATTTAAACTTATGCTAAGAAGTCTTAGCAGTCTGATGTAATTGAGAATAGGAGAAGTCCATTATGCTGCAAGCATGTTTTGTCCTAAGAAATGCATGCACTCCCAGAAGACAAGTGAAAATTAATGAAGTGATATAACTTCTCAATCTTAAGGTCTGAGACCATTTCATCAAGCAAATGTGCACTGGTAATACTGGCTGGAATGTTTGTGGACATTTTAAGAAGCAAAATACAAGCACCTGTACAAATAATCAGAATTTTCTCTTTTGTCAGTTAATGGAAATGTAGCATCCTCACCTGGGATAGCTCTGGTGGTAAGATAAGGTGTTCTGACTGATTTACACACACAAACTTATTTTTCTTCCTTAAGAGCCACGGCCAGATGATCAAATTCTATTCTCCTTCAGGGACAGCATCCCTGCTAAAACGTGCGCACTGAGGTATTCTTTAGTTTGTGTCTGGTTTAGAACAGGTTATCTCTCATGTAAAACAGAAAGCCTAGAATTGATTTCTTCTGTGTTGGTCTACATAAGCCCATACAAAAGCAAAACAGGTAAGTTTCTGTGGAAGAAAAGGGGCTGGTACAAAATAGCGTAATTTTTTCTGTGTGTATAACATCTAATAATCTATTTTTCCTCTCCTTTATAGTCATGAATTAGAGACTGAGCCAATTCTGTACTGGGCTTTCATGTTGTTACCTTTGTCTATTGGAAGCTGAGTCAGGTGGACTCTGCTTTGTAATCCTGAGGTATCACCAGTGATGACAGAGGAAGCTAGCATTTCCTTCCAGACCCAAACAGGCTGTTTTTTTCCCCACAGGAGTTATACATGTATATGCACACACACAAACACGCACACACTTCTCCAAAAGTAATAGCTCCTGTTTATTTCCAGGGAAGTTACAACAGATACAAAGAGCACAGTAACACCATTTGATAGAGCAAATTCTCAGGTACAAAACAATATTTTTCAATTCCATTAGCTATGCATTTTCACTAGCAATGAACAAGAGACCACATGCCATGCTTGTAAACATCAGCACTAGCGCAAGCGACCCACAGTTACCGCTGCTGAAATGCGCCACCCACTGCCTCATGGTGATCACTGCCTCCGGTTGGTCTCCATCAACATCCAGCAAGCATCAGTGAATGTCAGTAGGTGCATTTTTTTCTGCATGGAGGAATTCAGTGACACACTATTGCTTCATATGTACTTCCACGTCAGCGCCGTTGTGTCAGACTGCCCCTCTGCTGCCATCTGTCACAGCAACAAAGTGTAATGGGACACTGGTGCGAAGCTTCAGCCTCTGTGGCCATACCACCAACATCTGCCTCTGATGTCAGGGGTCAACATAGTAAAATAAGAGGCACTGCTTTTCAAACAGCCCTTGTGATGCCCCAGCATTACCTTGCTGCTGGCTCCTAGGCAGCTTTTGGGATGGAGATGACTTACACACATCTAAATTTTTGTCTTGGCCACACTAGAACAAGAAAGCTGACCTTATGGCGAAGCTACTGTTCTTTTTTGTTTTGTTTTGTTTTTTAGCTTTCGAAAACATCAAGCAGTTATATGGTCTGGCTGCAAGCAAGTATAATGGAGAGGGTAGAGAGTGAATGGAGATGAACTAAAGCAAATACATAAAAAAGAAAAAAAAGCAAAAGACATCAAATAATAGTACTTTTAGGGGCAGTAGGGGAGATGAAACAGTAGAAAGGCAGCAGGGATTTGCCTTGATGGAAGCTGGGAGCTAAACTCAGTAGGAACTGATTAATTCAGATTCCAAATGTCTCTGTTACAAGGGTCCCTCTCAGTGTCAAGGATACTTGTGGTGTCTGTTTTTTTTTTTTTTTTTTTTTTTTTTTTTTAATCCTGCCTCTGGGGCTATTGATAACTCCATGTCTGTTCTTACTTTGAGGTTTGGCCAGGGCCCTCACAAAACTCGCTTTGGTAGGAAAATGCTGTGGGGGAAGCCTACTTTACCTTGCTTTACACTTTATGTGAGGAAACCCTGGGCCACTATAGGAGTGTGCATGTTAAAATCAGTGGAAACTAAAATAGCAGCTTCAGTGATCTATCTTAAGCACTACTCCCTTTTCTTACAACCTATGCTAAGTAAGTGCACAATTAATGACTCCTATGACTAATTCTTAGATCCTGTGATTCGTCTTGGCATGAATTAGATCCTGTACTCATGCTGGTAAAATTACTCCCCTGAAGTCACTTCCTCTGACGGTAGTATTCGCCTTGCAGATGTTAGTCATTAAGCACAAGCTTCATCTGTGAGGATTGCACTTGTTTTCATGCAGTAGATGTTGTTGAATTGACCCTTTTTCAACATTTCAAGACCAAATAAACACCAACAGAGGTCAAACTGGTGCTGGAACTTGTCTCTTTTAAATTCATTTTTTTGAAAGCAGCATTTTGGAAGTGCCTGATACGGCAACTAAGTGTAGTCCAAATTATAATATTCTGCTTTTTGTGGATTTAATGTGCTTCCAGGCATTATTGTTGCATAGTTTCAAGTAACCATAGGGAAGAAGACTGTTGAAATTGCCAATTCCTAGTATCTGTCCTGATGGGAAATGTTGAGAATCATCAAGCAAAAATCGTAATGGTAAATGTCAATTAGTGATACAAATTAATAAAAATGTGGGGGGAGGTTTGTGACATGCTTCTGTGCTCTTAGAAGTGGATTATGCCATTTCTGTTCTGTGAAGCTGAGTGTGCTTGTGACAAAACAAGGTGCAGTGATGCTCCTCCCTGAGGAGAGCCCACGGGCTGTCAGTCTTGTCCATCTGTGTTCGTGACCGCATTCTGCACAAGGGGCCAGGTGACTGTAGGATGGGAGCTGACCCTAAGAACCTCCAAAGCAATTTTCTAAATTAATGCTAAATGCCAAAGTCAAGGAGTTATTAAAAACTGTAAATGAGTTTTAATTGTGATTCTGGTGGACTTTAAACTGGAGCGGCCCTTTCTGGAGCATGGTTGGCAGTCTTTCAGTCACAGCGTTGGAGGAGCTTAAAGTTACACTTGGGATGGCAGGCTGCTCCTGGGCGACTCTCTTTGCTTTTGGGCTTCTATTATAATTCTTTAGGTGAGGAAGAATCTTTCTGTGCTGGGTCAGTCACATTGGTGCGTTTTCTAGCTTTGAAGCCCAGAGCTGGGCAAAGCAGTTCCCACAGGGCGCAGTTCTTGCCTCAGGAAATGTAACATCTGTGTTGGAGAAGAGGAGAGGGAGAGAGCTGTAGAAGGGAATATTATGCTAATGATACAAGCAGCTGCAGTGCAATGTAAGCACAGGCATTTCAGCTTGCTGCTTGCTTAACAAATATCGATAATTGGTAGAAAGAAAAGATAATTTAAAAGTCAGAGTAAATCTTCTCTGCACAGATTAGCAGGAACACGAGGCGAGAGTAACCCTAAAAAGGCAGGATTTCAGAACAGGATGATTTTTGTTGTTTAAGCAACTCTCAAAGAGACCATCTTTAGCAGTCACTCATGTTTTCAAAAGGCACTTTGAATATCCCATGTGATGTTTCTGACTGCAGAGCTTAAAAAACCAAATTATTATGTGATACGAGAGTACTTCCATTTTTGACGGTAAGCATTTACTCGTAAACATAATAGGAAAGATTTCAATTTTGTGTGTTTGTTTTGTTGGCCTCCATCTTGGGGAACAAAAAGCAGACAAGAATCTGAGTGGCACATAGTGGTAGTGAGGGACTGCCTCGTGAACACCGCCATGCGCTGCCTTGTGCACCGAAGCAGCTTCCCCCAGCACAGCGATGGCAGGCTGACTGCTGTCTCTGCCTTTCCTGCTGTCAGGCTGCACAGCAAGCTGCACGACGCAGGCCATAAACCTCGGGGTCCATCTGGGGCCTGCCAGAGCTGGCTTTCTAAAGCACAATGGTACTGAAGGGAAATAACGCTCTCGGCTCAGTTTTGTTTGCAAAAAAGTTGAGAAGGAATGAAGAAGGTGCTACAGCACAAAGGTACTGCTACCTTTGAAGGTACAGGAACAGCCGTGCATTGCAGAAAGGTCTTGGCAAGTTGCTGCCTAACTGGTGCATGCACTGTGGTGCTACAGACTTCAGTCTGTCCACTTGTGTAGGAAAAGCAGGGTACCAGGCCTTTCTGTAGAGGCACATACCTTTCTCCTGTAAGAAGGATAAGGAAATTACTGTAGCAAAGTGGTATAGCTAAAGCTAAGAAGACGTTCATCTTGCTCACCTTTCCTTACGGCACACAGATCCCTGCTGTAGTCTGGCTGGTGAGATCAGTTCAGGGCCCAGCAATCATCTCTGTTCTAGACTTTTACTGCAAAAGAGTCTTAGTCAAAACAAATCTGGAAAAGCTCTCAAGGGTATCAAATGTTGTTATAATGCTTGCAAGATCAGTGTGGACATGCCATCTTTGGCAATCAAGTATAACAGTAGTGTGACCAGCTTGCTCTGCACTCAAGGTGATGCATTTAAAGGTGCATAAAGACTCAAGAAAACTTGAAGCTTCCTTTGATTTTTCCTTATACAAAGGCTGCTAACAGCCAGTGAGGCTGTTTCTGCCAAGACTTCTCTGCTTAAGCATAAGCTTGCATGGCTCCTTAGGCTTGCTGGCCCCTTGCCTCAGAGGAGAAATGCTGATGGTGCAACCAGTGGTGGATGTGGGATTCCCTATTGGGCTCTCTCCTTCCAGGCAAAGTAATAGCCAAGTTTACAGGCTGCAAAAAGAAACCTGTGCCAAACTTCTAACTTTTGTGAACAAGGCTGAAGTGCTAGCAGAGGAGATGCAGTGTTTATCTTTTGAGAATACTGTTCTGTTTCCATGGCAGTAGACAGCTCAGTCCAGATTTGGGCAATCTTGTCTGCAGAGTGGTACGAAAAAAAAAGTCAGAGAGAAAAACTTGACTGCAACTGAATGGAAGCAGTCAAAATTAATCAAGCTTGCATACAGTGAGACTGGATCTGCTGTATGAGACTGCAGACGCTGAAGAAACCTTTGCTTGCCGCACAGAAACGGCATCAGATTTAAGATCTGCCTGCCTCAGTCACTGAGACTCTGTGTGAGACTTCTGCCACTTGCATCCCAGGGATTTTCTTCTGACAGAAATACTGTAACTGCTCATGATGAGAGAACAAAGCCATTGCAAAACATAATTGTTACTCCTTGGATCAATAGCGGAGAATTAATCATTATTAAAAAAATCAGTGATCAATGAAAATGGCTGCTCCTCCAGGAATGCCTGAAAGATCACCAGTGCACACGTCCTTAGAAGATAACTTGTTAAAGCAGATCCCTTGTCTTGTTGGAGTAGATAAAGTGGGGTCTCTTATTAAACATTAATGAAATTAATGGAGTTGGTTAGTCACAGAAAGGAGGAAAATGATAGATGAGGTGGATTTCTAGTTCAGCTGTGATGGAACAAAAAAACTGGGTGGAGCAATGCTGGAGCTGTCTGAAAATGGTTGTGGTTCTTTTGTGTGTTTCCATTGATTTTGATGTCATCTGAAGGAGAGTTTGTTGACTTCCTCAGATAAATCACCATCTTATGCTGGTTCTATATCGGATTTGAATTGATTTCAGGAGAAGATCCCTTAAAATTACCATTAAATGAAACATAAAACCACTCCTAAATTACTTTAGTAAGTGGTTCTATTCTTTTGGAAACATGGGCTAGCTGTTCAATGACAGCTGGAATATTGATTGATGATAAGTGGAGTGTGCATTGCAATGGGAGCTGGGTGTGATGAAGATCTGGAGCTGCACAACATAGAATGTGCCAGTCCCAGCTCAGTGGGCATGTCGCTTCCCAACACCCCTCTTTTGGAAAGAGAAACCAAAAGCCTATTTTAACATATGGAAAGCTATGGATTTTACCACTCACTCCCCACCCTACTTGTGCTGTGCAATACTAATCTGGCAGTGCAGTTAGCACACACCTGTGTTTCCAACACGTGCTGTGGCTTCTCAGTAGACCCCAGACTTGAGTCCTCTACTTTTTCTTTCTTTAATATATATAACATAAGAGGAATTCTTCCAGTTTTTTGTTTTCCAGTGAGTGACACCCCATTCACCAGGATGGCACAAAGAGCTGAAGATCTGTGATGGCAGAAGGTGGGTGGAACACATCTGTGTACGTGCACTGGCCCATACTGGGGACTTCTGCCTGCTCTGGGGGGAGTATTGGAGAGCACGAACACTTCCACATTTTGCTCATCTCATCCAATCTCAGTTGCTTTTTTGGATCATTTTCTACAAGGAGACCTATTTTCACCAATTCTGTGGTATTGATCAAACCACATTTACATTTCTACTGCATTGACTAAAAATGCAGTTGTGCTCTAGAAATGAAAAATGATGACATCTTCCTGCTGGCTCTGCTTCTAGCCTTGTGCGGTTTCACTACCCCATGGCTTCTAACAGTTGTATTTTACAGACATTTACTTAATCCAAGACTTCTTTTTTGTCCCCAAATTCCGAATGGTTATTCTAATTTATCACCAGTGCACTTCAGTATAATGTGGCTGTCACGTTGCACAAGTTCTGGAATGAATTAGTACATGCAAACAGTGAGAATGATTATAAATAATAGGGAGAATGGAAAAACAAGCAAAAGAAATAAGTGGAACCTTAATAACATGCTAATGATGGCAAATATTTAAAATAATTACTTGCTTATTTAATCATCAACTAACCTGATATAAATTGATCGTATTTTGGCTGTTGCACTATCTTCATTGTAATTCTCAATTATAAAATTGATTTCTTCGTTCTCCAATTACAACATCGTATGAAAAATACGAGATGGTGCCCACACCAGAGAAACTCAGAGGCTTCTGCCTTGTGTTTCACCCCAGGAGGCAGCTGGGAAGGTTAGCTGCCTCTAGTCAACTGAGCTCCTGTGGAGGGGTGGGTGAATCTAGAGTGTGGCTTTCTCCATCAGATCTGCTTTTCTTTTCTGCCTTGTCCTTTCTCCCATTTATTTCATTTAGACAGCTGCTCATTCAATGACTTTGCACTGCAGTACTCAAGCTTGCAAGAAGAATATAGCTTCTAGTAGCTAAAATGCTCATCATCTAATAGCATCTGATGTCACTGCTTTCTCAGTTAAAGCAATCCCATAGGAACCCTCCTACCCAGTAGGGAAAATTGGTTGTGTACTGCTCAGTGTCACTCAGTTCTTCATGGAAAGTTCACAGTCCTGAGCTACAGAAATGTTCCCACTAAACTTTTACCTGAAAATGTTTGACAGTCTGTGGATAGGTTTAATTTGTTTTGTTTGTTTGCAGACATGTTTCATGGTAAGTCTAACCTGGCAGGCACGCTTCTCTCGTACTTATGTCTAATTTGTTTCTGCTTCTGTTGCAAAAAGGTGGTGCCAAAATTCTGTGTCCTGTGGGGGGTGAAATTAATTCATAACTGCTAATTCTCCCACCTATGTTGAATATTGTCTGCGTGTTCGCTGGTATCACTTAATAAAACGCTGGCTCTGGGAACTCAATGTCTGACATAATTTCATCCTTCATTGAGAAATGTGCCGCATGCTGGAAACACAGGGAAGAGTGACACAGAGAAATGAAAAGCATTATATTTAGAAACAGAGATTGTAGGATACAGATGCTTTGACTTGACTGATGGAATGTTACGCTATAGAAGAGACCATTCTTGTCTTACCAGTTAGAAAAATTATTTCTGTGGCTTATTCTTTCCCACAAGTAAACCCCCCCCCCCCCCCCCCCCCCCCATTCTATCTTAAGGAAATCTGAAGCATAAGCTAATTTCTTGTAACACGGGCCTTCCTCGTGGTATCTGCGTTATGGGGTACAACAGTAAAACTCAGCTTGTGAGATGCCATCCCTGTTAGTCCCTGTAGTGGTGGCTGGTCCTTGTGAAGGAGACCTTAGGCTGGATCCCGACATGGACATGGGCTCTGGGTGGCAGTGGCAGCCAAGGGGCCATCCCAGCACTTGCACTGATACAGCCTGCCTGGTGCTCTGGCAGCTGCTGCCACCCCATGGCTTTCCATAAGGGATGAATGCTGCAGTGCTCCATTGTGTTGCATTTCTCCAGAAACCTCTCTTAGGTCAGAGGGAAGATGATGAATATTCATTTTGCTCTGCTCTCCCCTGTGTCCCCTTTCTCACAAATCCCCTCTGCAAAGAGAAGCAAGCACTGCTCTGGTTTAAGATGGGTGAGTGCTTTCCACCGGATTTCCAACTCTATAACTGAATATTAATTTTGGCTCTCAGGAGTTTTCACTGACTGACTTTATGTACCTTGGCAGGAAATATTCCAGTTTTTCTTTTTCTTTCTTTTTTTTTTTTTTTTAAGAACTTCAAAACGTACATCAGCAACATGCTTTTGAAACTCATTTCTGAAAGTTGCTGCTGCTCTGGGTGGCTGTATTTACATCACGGATGCCCCACAGAGACAGATCTGGGTTAGGGCAATGTGGTCAAAGCACGGTGTCCTCCGAGCAACGCTGCCAGCAGAGCTCTGCCCCCCTAAGTCAGCAGCGTCCAGCCAGAGTCTCTGACATGGAGGGGGACACTTCAGACAGCCTTATCCCGTTTGTTACCCCGCCTTGTGCCAGCAGCGCCCTGCGTGCGGAGGAAGAACTTTTTTCCGAGGAAGCCCTATGAGGAATCGCCTCTCGCTTTGCCTGGCAGGCAGAGCCTCTAGGGCTGAAAGCCCCTCTTTTCAGCCTCTGAGTCTGAATGCCTACTTCCCTTTGACTAATTTCAGTAGAGAGCAAAAAGGAATATAAAAAGGAATGCTGTATGAAACGGTTCAGCCTCCTTGGAGGCAGCGAGCTTGGCACAGGCACGGACAGGGTCCAACTCGCTCCTCTGGTACATTACAGGAGCTCTCACCTTCGGTCTGTCCCCCTTCCCCCCTCCCTCAGCACACGGAGGAGGGGGCGTACCGATGCGTACACCCGCAGCCACCCGCCCATCCCTCCGCGCTGCTTTCCCGAAGCAGACCCGCACACGGCGGCGGGGCCGAAAGCTGTGGGGGGCGGCGCTGCCCCCGCCGCGGGCGGAGCTTCGGCCCCGGCCGTGGTTTGGCTCTCGTTCGGCTCCCCGCGCACGGTGCCGGAGCGGCGCGGCCTCAGGTGTCCGCCGGCGGTGCGCCATGGCCGCGGGGTTCCCACGAGGGCGGCCGGAGCCGCCTCTCCGTCCGCCGGAGTTGAGCGCGGGGGGAGGCGGCGCGGCCACCTGAACGCGGAGCAATACAACAAGTAGCTCTCGCTCAGCCGCCGACGCCCGAGACGAGGAGCCGCCGCCGGGCCGCCGGTCCAGGTACTGAGGGGCGGGGGCCGGGAGCAGCCCTTCCCCGACTGTCCCCGCCGCGGGCGCGTCTGAGAGGCAGCGACCTCCGCCCTGCCTGCTGCTGCCGGGGCTCGCGTCCCCTCGCACGCGGCTATTCCCCTCTCAGGGTTAGAGGCGGGGGAAAGAGACGCGGATCTCCCACGTCTCTTTGTGTGCTTAGTCTGGAGGCGCGGTTCGGTACCGGCTGCCCGCGCTCCGTGCTATCGACTCGAGGAGGAGTGGAGCCGTTGGGGGCGGCGGGAGGCAGAGCTCGGCGCGGGGACATCGCGCCGGGAAACGGGGTGGGACGGAGGCGGCCGGGATAGGCGGGCAATGGCGCGAGGATGCCGGGGGGGCTTCTCCTTCATTCCTTCTCTCTGTCCGTGCTGAAGGCAGAAGCTCGTCCCGCTCCTCCGCCCCGCGCCGCCCCAGTCATGTCCCACCCGGAGCGATGGGGAAGCTCGAGGACAACGAGAGGGTGATCCTCAACGTGGGGGGCACGCGGCACGAGACCTACCGCAGCACCCTGAAGACCCTGCCGGGCACCCGCCTGGCCCTGCTCGCCGCCGAGTCGCAGGGCGAGTCTCCGGGCGCCGAGGAGCCGCCGCCGCCGCCCCCCAACGCGGCCCCGCCGGCGGGCGGCTGCCCCGAACCCGGCAGCGGCTGCAGCCCGCGGGGCGGCGGCGGGGTCAGCGAGTTCTTTTTCGACCGCCACCCGGGGGTCTTCGCCTATGTGCTCAACTACTACCGCACCGGCAAGCTGCACTGCCCCGCCGACGTGTGCGGGCCGCTCTTCGAGGAGGAGCTGGCGTTCTGGGGCATCGACGAGACCGACGTGGAGCCCTGCTGCTGGATGACCTACCGGCAGCACCGCGACGCCGAGGAAGCGCTCGACATCTTCGAGGCGCCCGATCTGCTGACGGGCGAGCCGCCTCCCGACGGCGACGACGACGACATGGCGGCCAAGCGGCTGGGCATCGAGGACGTGGCGGCGGCCGCCGAGGGCAAGGGTGGGCGCTGGAGGCGGCTGCAGCCCCGCGTCTGGGCGCTCTTCGAGGACCCCTACTCCTCCCGGGCCGCCAGGGTAAGCGCCTGCCGACGGCGCTCCCGGGTGATGCGTCGTCACGTCTGGGTGATGGCGGTGGTGGTGCCTCGGGAGCCTCGGGGTGCTGGCAGTGTGGGGCGTCTTGGTGGAGGTCGGCCTCCACGGGGTGGGCTGTGCAGTGGTGCCGTGGTGGGATGCTGTGAGGTGTGACACCGGCCCCTCTGGACTGAGCTGTGCCTGCCATCCTGGTCTCAGTGGGGATGTGGGAGCGCTACTGACTGGGGGACCACGCTGTGTACCAGTGGGCTCTAAGTGCCCGTTCTGGGGGCATGCAAGGCTGTATATGTTCCATGTGCTCTGGCTTTCAGGGAAGTGTTGGGTTGTATGAGGTGGTGGCTGCCCACAGCCCTTCCAGGAGGGCTCTGCCGGCAGCTCCTGCTCGGTGCTCCTGCCCTGATGAGCTTTGTGGGACCCAGTGACAGGGCACCCACCTGCCCTCTGCCTGTCAGGGTGGCCCTCATGGCTCTGCAGCTGAAGGCTGTGAGGGAACACTGGTCCTCAGCGAGTTCTTGACAGGTGGCATTTCAGATTTTGGCTCTTTCTTCTGTGCTGGAGCACGGTGCAAGTTTCAGCCCTGACTTGTAGTTACTGCTGTTGGCGGTGATGGGTTTTGCTTTCTAACCCATGGAACAAGCAAATGGTTGTAACACCTCTGGGAGAAGTATGCAGTGATGCTTTGAACTCAGCTGTGGGAAGAACACCCAGCAGCGAGTCCTGCCTGCAGCACATGAGAAAGAGCTCGTGGTTGAAATGGGCTTGGATTTAAAGCTGCAGGAAGCATTTCACAGTGCTTTCACTGGGTGTCTCTGTGAAGAACTCAGACCTCATCCTGTGTCAGCGATCAGTACTGTCCCCAACAGTGCCGCTGGAGTCACCACAGCCTGACAGAGAGTGGGGTGTCAGGGGGTGCTGAACTCCAGCTGGTACCCCAATTGTCTCTAGAGCAGGCTGTGTTCAGAATACACATTGGTAGTGTTTGTATTGTTGCTCATTAAGGACACACACGCAGCTCACATCTTGGCTGCCCGAACTCAGCAGAGTTCAGCTGTCAGTACCTGACCTAACAGCAGTGTGGTGTTCCCCACCACTCTTGGAGAAGCTGCTGACAGCAGCAGATCTGCAGCTTTTATGGCACGGAGCCTTTCACTGAACTTGGTGGAGCGCTGGCAATGATCATCTATTAGAGAAGATATTTAGCTTCGTAAAGTTAGAAAGGGGTTTAAAGTAATATGTTCTGATTTCAGCCACGGGCAGGCAGAGCGAGGCAATGCCAGAGCTGCAGCCCCAAGTTCTGGTTCTGTTCAGCGCTGCTGCTCTGTGCAGTCATTTCCCCTTGCACCCCCCCACTCAGGCAGGCTGCTCGGATTGCTGCTGGCAACTTGGAAGCATGGGGCACCCCTGTGCCTCAGGGCCCGCATACGCCTGCACCCACACCCCAATGCGTGGCAGTTTGGGTGGTGGTACACCCAGCTGGGAGCTGAACTGCCGTTGTCAGTTCAGTATTTCCCCGCACCTGAGATAGACACTTTGTTTTCTGAGTATTCTGGCAAACGCAGCGTTGTTGTGTATCGGCTGAAATGATGACTAACTCTAAAAATATTTGGGTGAGATCCTTACTGAGCGCAAGAAAAGCTCCGTGAGCATCAATTGTGCCTCGCAGTGCGAGCTCCTGACTCATGCGCTGCTGGGGTGGTGGTGAGACAGCTTGCTGGTAAACTTTCTTAATGACGGTGGTGATCCGTAGCAGTGCTGCCTGATTGAACTTCCGCACTGTCTGTTCGGAGGAACGTGATGTTGAGAAAAACTGGATGTTGGTTATTAATGGGGTGGCAGTTAATATTTCTGTTTTTCTTTATCCTAAACTGTAGTCTCTAAAAATAGAAATTTATAGAAATTCAAATATAAGTTGCCATGGTAACCTATTGGGGGATAGTGCACGCACAGATTATTCTAGCAAGACCATCCAGCGATGTTATATAAACAGTGGAACTCATCTGTTGACAAAAAGGTGTACTGCATTAAGGACTTGAAAAAATCAACTTTAATATATGCAGTTTGATAGTGACATCTGGTAGCCATACTTCTTGTAAATACAAAATGTAATGCGCATCGTATGCATGCGATTGCTTTGAAACCTGCAACACTTTCCTTTGTATCTCAAGTTCAGGAGTTGCATCTGAATATCATTTGTTTTCATTTCACCATTTTGGATTTCTCTGTCTGTGGATTGTAAGGAAGGGTGCAGTGGCACTGCTTTTGCTTTGAGCTCCCCGAAGCTGCCTCTCACAGATTGCTCTCTGATGGAGCACTGCTGTCTGGATGGAGAGGTCCCAGTTTAAGAGCTGCCCTAGCACGAGACGCATTGGGCAGCCAAATCCTCCTGTGTGATGCAGTTCTGTACCCAACTCTTATTGCACGGTGTGTTGTGTGACTGGTTAACAACGGTGGGGTATTTTGGGGTCTCTGATGGTCCTTGGCTCGTGAGCACAAGGGGCTCTTTATGCTTTAGTAATGTGCAGAGAGACGTCCAAATAGTTTGCAAGGAAGTACGAGAGATGTAATTAGCACTGAGTTTGACAGAGTGTCTGCAGATGCCCGGCGGGACCCGGAATGTCAGCGCCAATCTCAGATACCATATTTCAAATTAATTAAGCTTTTAAGGCCTTTTATTTTTGAATAATAGTTGAAATATGATGCTGTTTAAAGAAATAATTAGTGTTCATCATTGATTTTTGTTAAGGATTGTGGATTATTCTTGCACTTAGCACAGGAACTAGAAGCTGCAGGGGGACTCGCAGTGTTCATGGCTGTCTCTCTGTCCCCAGGAGCAGCCTGTCTGTCCATGCACAGAGCAGGGATGGGACAGGGATGCCGGGCTGTGTGCTGCTGGAAAAGAGAAGCTCCTGAGTGTGGCTGTACCTGCGATGATGCCTTTGGAGGCTGCTTGCAGTGACACTTCTGGCCTCCAGCACTCAGAGAGGTCAGCTGTGGGAAGGGTTGGCGAAGTGAGGGAGGCAAGCAAGGGAGAGAATGGGGTTAATGGGTCCCCTCAAGGCTTAGAGCCCCAGAAATCATATGGGAAGGCATTCTTAGTGAAGTTAACTTGCATCTTTCTTTGGTGGCTTGTGCACTGTTTTCCAGGTAGGTGGATAAGTGCTGGGTACCAGGGTGGTTTATGTGGGCTGCTCAGGATGCAAACGGCTTTTATTTTTGGTGGAAGCAGCACTGCTGGGATAGTCTGACAGACACACCGTGAATGGAGTGGGGAGGATACGGCCAGCTCAGAGTGTACATCAATAGTGAAGTGCAGGGCTCACTTGCTTTATTAAAAATAGAACTGGCATTTAATTTCTAAGTGCAAGTCTTAGAAATTTGTGATTTACGAAGATTTTTCTCCTATCTGAAA
The DNA here is from genome assembly GCF_026119805.1 of Tympanuchus pallidicinctus. Lineage (NCBI taxonomy): Eukaryota > Metazoa > Chordata > Aves > Galliformes > Phasianidae > Tympanuchus > Tympanuchus pallidicinctus. Next base: position 26,526,877 of record NW_026294802.1, read on the forward strand.
ATGGTTATAGGATTGTATAAAGAAGACGGTAGAGATTACAAAGAAACTGAAAGAGTAGGCTTTCCTCTTGCCATCTTGATAATCAGAGTGTAGTGTTTATTCTTAAGTGGGAAAAGAATCCGTTCATTTACATTGGTTGCTTTTAAAGCAACAGCACCTTTGTGCCTGGGACAAACACTGTGACCCATCACTGCTATGGGTACTCGCACGTTCCATGGCTTCATAGGTGCACAGGCTAACTCATAAGTACTTTTCATTAATTCATTTCTGGAATGCTGGCTGTTAAGAGTCTTAATTGCAAGTAGTTGCTTAAGAAGTTTCCCGCTCAAGGTAAGCCACTCTGATCTGCATTAAATTTAGATGGTATCTGGTGGCACTGACATAGCGGTGAGGTAAAATCAGAAAGATTTCTGCCTCCCTAACTTCTGCCTTTTTCTCTACAGCTGTTCTGCCTGCTGCTGCTACTGTTTCCATGGAAACAAGCCAGCTCTTCGCTTCCTTTTTCCATTGGAAACAGCCTTCTCTCTGTCACTTATTAATCTCAGAAAAGCATTCTGTCATGGCTCTGACATGAGCGCCACAGAGCTGATCTGCCTGAGCATCTCAGGAATGGATGCAGGTCCGTATGCACCCATGCACGTAGACAGATTATCCTCTGGCTTAAAATAATTCGATTGATGGACTTGCTCTGAATTTGCTTTGGTATAACTGGAAGTGGAAATTAGCTTACCACACGCAGCCCAGGATAACAATATTGAGAATTATTCTTGGCTGAGAAGTCTGGCAGACAGCGTCCCATTCCTGTGTGCAATTCAGACGTAATGCCCTGCTGCTCTCTGTCACGTTTTGTTTACAGCGGTGAAGTGCTGAAACGACATGCTTTGGGATTAGAATGTGTCTTCAGACCCATTCATAACCATTCATGTGGTGGTGGAGGAGCAGCCCACAGCTCTGGGGAATACTGCATAGGTTTCAGTGTTTCCGTTTGGTCAGGAGTCAGGGTATCGTGCCATCAAGTGATGCTGTCAGGATAAGCAAGGACTGAATTTAAAAAAAATGGTGTCTTCAAGGTTCTTATTCAAAAGGTGCCTGATACCTTCTGAAGACGATGATGTTTTTGCTTGGCTTTTTTTGAACTCATTTTGAATTGTAATGAAAAAAAAATCAAAACTCAGTTGCACCCTTGGTTAGTGTCCCTCATTATCAGCATGTGAAGATTTTTAAAGGAACTTTGTCTTGAACTTACTTGGCCTTTTCTCCCTCAGCAATCATGGCTAGAAGGAGTCTGTTCTCTCCTCATGAAGTTATTACCTTTCAATCAGGGCAGAAGCATCAGAGGCGAGGCATCTCTGCATATTTTCTTAACATTCTGTATCATCTCTGGTGGAAGAGCTGCTTTGGTGCTGTTCATTTTTGCAGAGGCTGCTGATCTTCCCTTGCTTTGGACTTGGCTCATCGTGGGGAAGCACGTTTCCTTCAACCAGCGCAGGAAAGAAAGGGTTTGTGCTCTCTGTATTTGGCACCTGATGGGGTGGGAAGTTCCCTTTTCATTCTTATTATGAAGTCTTCTTCAGACCTTTCTGCTGGCAGCTTATGACTTACATAAGCTTACTGATCCCATGTAGGAGCTTGTGGGGGTTTCTGCAGTGTACTTTTTACCATGAGTAAAGTAGGTAGGCCAGTAAAAATACAGAGAGGATAAAATACGGAATATCAAGCTGTCGCTTATAATTCTACAAAGGATATTTCTATAGCAATACATTTTTATGTCTACTGTTACTTCCCAAGAGCCCTTCTCCTGGTGCGAGGGCTGGAACAAGAGGATATTTCTTGCATCAAAACCAATTTGAACCAGTGAACTCAATATGCAACTGCAGAAATGTGTACAGACATACTGATGGAAAGTTAGCATTATCAACATGATAAAAGAGACCATAAGTTGGAGTGCTGGTCTGGTATATTCACTGCCCTATGGTGATATGCTCATGTACGTATTGCTGTAACTGAGTGATGAGCTTGTCAAAAAAATACTTAGATGTAGAGCGGAAAAAAAAAAGTGATTTCACATTCTTTTTAGTCCTACAAATGTGTTTAATTAACATCATTGTTAGTACTTTATAATGACTACAGCATTTTTGAAGGAAAAACTCCCATCTGTTAATCAGAAGTGTTAAAAATAGAATGCCATCTAATCATACAATTTCTTGTGATTTGCTCTACAGATTTTTTGACTGAAGTGGTGACATGAAAGTTAAAAACCAAGTTATCCAGTTACATGTTATAACTGTATTTTTTCCCTTGCCTTTAAGTTGTCTGAGAATTTTGAGATGCTGCTGTGTTTTTGATCTTTATACTAGTAGGTTAATTATTACAGGGGGGTAATAACTCAGTTCTTTCTTATTACAGACACGTGGATCCTTAGTATTTCTAGGTGAATCTGGGGAATCAGGTCTTTGATACGCTCCAGAAAAAAATGTTGTAAATAGAGAACAGTCTGTTGTCTTGGTTCACAAGTATGTACTGGATATAAAAACAGTATCATTTATTTCTGAAATAAGTATAGTTTCTTAAATTTTTACACTGCAGCCGACAAACCTGTACTTTTAAGCATGCCTACTTTCTCAAGAAGGCAGAACATCTCTTGGAGCTGGTTGCTGGTTTTGATAATGGGTTGAGTACCAGCTGCATAGCAGTAATCTTCTTCTTAAATATTTAATCCTTTTCCTAAGAGAGAGAATTCTTGAGGAATGACTACCACCAGACTAAAATGCTGTGTTTGGTAAAAGCAGAGGGCCACTGTCAAGATAGGGGAATTTAAAGCAACAGAAATCATACAGAGATGCAGTTTTAGTGGCTGAGAAAATTCTCTCTCAGTGAATCATTTTAGAGAACACAGAGTTTAGTATGGTGACACAGGACTACAGAACGGTGCTTTGGAACGCTGCATACTTGTGGTTGCAAAAATAAGGACTGTGAGCTGCAATCCTGATGATTTTGCCTGGATGACACTGCTGGTGCCCATCCCTGTGCAGGACTGGATGGTCAGCTGTCACAGCTGGCATCCTGCTGCTGGTGTTGCTCCTAAGTGGGAGCAAGAGTAATGTCTCCAGTTGTATTTTGGTTGGCTTGCTTAATTTCTCAGTGCATAAATGTTCACGAAAGACCTTTATACACATTCTATTGTGAGATAAAGGGTAATCGTGTCTGTTGGTATTTAACAGCCTGTGCAACCACAGGTTGTACTTCAAAGTAGTGGTAGAAATTCCTGTGGGATAAAATAAAGGATGTTTTAAAGTATGCAAACACCTGGCTATAAAATTTCTTCATTTTTTAGACAGTACCACAGAAGACATCCTTGTCTGTCCGTATTGGTAAACAGGCATTCAAAAATTCAGTCATTTTCAAGTGAGCGGTGTGTTTTATCTTGGTCATTGGCACCTAGTAATCCTATGCTCGTATGAATCATAATTATCATAATTGGTTTCAGAATTATTTTAATTTGTACAGAGTTATGATGGTTAAGAGGATAAAATGTTAGTTTGGTTTAGTTGGTTAATTTTTAATATCTGCTTTTTTTTTTTTTTTTTTTTTTTTCCTTTTTTCTGACCAGAACTTTGCAGTATTCTAAACTTAATCCAGTTACGGTTTGGAGAAGATCTTCATTTCTTTTCAATTTTAAATTCTAGGTCTAGTATCTGCTTTCAGTTTTCCATTTGAATTTTAGGACATAATTGATCTTCAAGCACACGTGGATTTCGTCTTGAACATTCTTGCATTGGTCTGGGAATTGGTCTGGGAAATTACTTAAATAAATTAGGTGCATATTTGATTTCTTGTGTGCTTAAAGTTATGCTTGTGCTGAAATGTTTTGTTGGAGTAGGAGCTGAGTTTGGACCACGTACAGAGTTAAGTACCCATATTTCAAACTTCCCTTACAGTAGAAAATGAAATCCTCATACTACCAATATTTCTGAGTTTCATGTTTTCATAGTTTAAGTGTATAAAGTAAATGACATCAGAAGCTTTTCACTGGGTAGAATTCAAGTAGAACTGCAGTTCAGCTCAAGTACGGAACATCTGCACTGCTATGTAGCTCATTACCTTTACATTATCTCTTAATAATTGATGTTAAACAGATTTATTTAAAAATGTTGGATATTTCCATCCCCTGGCCAGTAAGTGACATTACTATTCTAGGCTAGGTTGAAGCTCCTGACAACTGGCGGAAGTTACCTTCCTGCTCACCTATGTGCTGTTGTACTTGTGAGGTTGAAGAAATAAATGATAATGCTTGTCATTTGTTGCCAAGAAAAAAAAAAACAACGCAGATGAAGCTGATGTTTCACTGACCCATGAATGGTCAACAGCATCAGTTTGATGCATTGCAGCTATAGGGTCTCCTTGGTTAGTCATTGTGTGCTTTAAATTAATGCCTTGGTAGCAGGACAAACGAACTGGGGAATTTAAAAAGCAGAGAATATTTGATACGAAGGAGAAATTACATCTTAGTGGAAAATGAATCATTGCAGATTGAAACAAGGAATGTAATGTCATTATTTTAGTTTTTCACAATATAGTCTATGAGATCTAACGTAAAATACCGTCTTCTCCAGTTTTGTGTCTATTTCTCTAATGAATGATTTTCATCAAGTTAAGGATGGAAGTTGTCAGTTGTCTTTAAACTGCAGGTATATCTAACAGATTGATGCTTTTCATTGCAGTTGCCTCTTCCTTGAAGTGCAAAGGGAGCTTTCAGAATTACTGCTTTAATAACGGGGTTTATTCCATTTTGTAAAGGGCTATTGCAGCAATTACGGTCATGATGAAGGTTTTCACCTTAATCCAGCCTCTGAGAAAGGTACAGGTGTCTCCCGAAATGTCTTCAAAGGCACTCAGAGCTGATTTCTTAGTTACTCATGTCCTCTTTCTTTGTCCCCACATCGCTGCACTCGGGCAACACCTTGCACTGCCACTGAGCCAGTAACTGACTGTTCTGACACTTTCCAAACAAGGACTTTTCCGATGCGTTTGTAATAAAATTAACCATTGTACTTCAGCTTGAAGTACAATGATAGTTATACATTCCTCTCTACTTTCATTGCTACCTTCAGTAATATCCATGCTAGCAGCTTTTCTTTGAAAGATTGATGGCATGCATCACATACTGAAATTTTGCTGGCTTTTCATTTCAATGATTTTGAATTCTCAAGAATTCAAAGTATTCAGTGGTAGAAACGCACTTAGAGAAGTGCAGATTTAGTTCAAATTGGGTTTGTATTTCATCATACATGATTCTATATATATAGGATTCTATGATTCTATGATCAGAGGAACCTGTCTTGTTCTTGAGTTCTGACAGATTCACGAGATGGAGGCAGTTTTCTTTGGAAAAATGTCTGCTTTAGTTAAAAAGTATCGATAGCTATGTTTCTAAAACAGAGCGAGGAAAACTACTCAGCTCTCACCTTTTGCTGCTGTTCCTTGTGTACTCCTTGAAAACAGAGATCAGGAGATGTGTAGTAGTAATTAAAATCAACAAACGTTGCAAAATCTTATTTTAGTTGTTTACTGGCAAAGCTTTTTAAAAGTGATGAGGTAATTGTCACGGTTTGTAATCTTAATGTGAGCAAAATCCTTTCTCCAGAAACCCAAGCCTTGTGATACTGTGGGAAGGTTGTTGGCAATAGTGGGGACTAAAGGAAAATGCTGTGTGCAATAAAAGCTTGTGCTATAAATTTTTCCTTGAAATTCTACTGCTTGGACAAGTACCATGTCAGTGCAACACAGTATTCCTTGCTTCACCAGACCAGCTGTGAAGCGTGAATCTAACGCAGGGGAGAATGTTTGTGGTTGTCACGCTTTCAGACTTCAGGTGGAGTTTTTATCCATGTATTTATGTATCTGTGTATCTATATATCTCTCTATAAAAATAAATGCAAGTTGTAGAATTAAGGAATCATGGAATGGTGTTGGTTGGAAGGGACCTTAAGGACCATCTAGTTACAGCTCCACTGCTGAAGGCAGAGTTGCCACCCAGTGGATCAGGTTCCTTAGGGCCCCATCCAACCTGGTCCTGAATGCCTCCAGGAGGGGGCACACACAGCTTTTCTGGGCAGTCTGTTGCACTGTCTCACCAGTCCTGACGTGAAGAATTTTCTTCCTGATATTTCATCTAATCCCATTCTCTTTTAGTTTAAAACCATTCCCCCTTGTCTCTCTACAAAAAGAGTCCCTCCCCAGCTTTCCTTTAGGCTCTCTAGCCTTCTCTCCTCCACACTTAACAGCCCCGATTTCCTCAGAAGCTCTTCATAGGAAATATGCCCCCCTCTACTCTGCCCTGGTGAGGCCTCATCTGGAGCACTGCCTCCAGTTCTGGGCTCCCCAGTTACAAAAAAGACAGGGATCTCTTGGAAAGAGTCCAGCGGAGGGCCATGAATATGATGAAGGGCCTGGAGCATCTCTCCTATGAGGAAAGGCTGAGTGAACTGGATCTGTTCAGCCTTGAGAAAAGAAGACTGAGAGGGGACCTGATCCAGGTCTATAAATATCTAAGGTGTGGGGGGCAGAATGGCGAGGCCAGACTGTTTTCAGTGGTGAGTGGAGACAGGACAAGGGGAAACGGCTGGAAACTGCAGCATAGGAAGTTCTGCACAAATGTGCGCAAGAACTTCTTTACAGTGAGGTGACGGAGCACTGGAACAGGCTGCCCAGGGAGGTGGTGGAGTCTCCTTCTCTGGAGATGTTCAAGAGCTGCCTGGATGCCTACCTGTGCGACCTGGTGTAGGGAACCTGCTTTGGCAGGGGGGTTGGACTCGATGATCTCTGGAGGTCCCTTCCAACCCCTACAATTCTGTGATTCTGTGAAAGATGCTCCAGTCCTCTGATGATGCTCATGGCCTCCTCTGGACCTGCATCAACAGCTCTGCATCCTTCCTTTGTTGGGGTCTCCAGATCTGAACGAAATACTGTGGGTGTGGCCTCTCGAGGGCAGAGCAGAAAGGGACAGTCACTTCCCTTGCCCTGCTCGCCACCCCTCTTTTGATGCAGCAGAGATGGAGCTGGCCTTCTGGGCTGCAAGTATACACTGCTGGCTCATGTCAAGTTTTTCATCAACCAACACCCCCAAGTTGTTCTCCTTAGGGCTGCTCTCCATCCATTCTCAGCCCAGCCTGTATTTGGGCTTGGATTTGCCCCAACCCAGGTCCAGGAACTTGCACTTGGCCTTACTGAACATCCTGAGGATCTCATGGACTTATCTGTTGAGCCTCTCAGGATCCCTGTGGGTGGCATTCCTTCCCTCCAGTGTGTTGGCTGCACCATAGAGTTTGGTATCCGTCTGAAAATATTACATGCATGCATTTCTAAATGTGCATTTGAATATTCCTAACCAGTAACTGTGGTAGTCAAGATTTTTATTTTCTCCACCCTTTTGTTTATTTATTTATTTGGCTTTTTGGCCACCTGTTTGTCCTTAAAGACTTAATGAAGAAGGCTGCATCCCAGTCTTGTGACTTAATTCTTTCACTTGTTTAATAGAGATTCTAGCTGTTAGTTCAAGTAGAGTTTTGTGAGATTGTCTGAGTATCTTGCTTTATTAAAATACGATAGACAGATCTTAGTGGATATGCATATGTATTACTATACTGACATAGTATTTTGTTGATCATATCATATTTGATGACAGAACCAGTGCTCCTTTCTTTGCAATTTTTTTTCTTACTGAAGAATGGGAAAAATTTTTGAAGCAGTTCTGTGAGCTCTGAAACTAAGGAAGTTTTGCTTTCTGTGAATGTGTACCTCAGCTGGTGAGGTGACTCTCAGCTCCATTTACAGTTTTTCCTTACCCGGCTGTATTATGAAGTCTTGAGTGCAGATTTGTTGCTGTCGGGAGATTCTGAGCTCACATGACAGCTTTTTTGTTTGGAAGGATTTCTTTGTCTATACTGCACCTTATTTTTACAATCCCATACAGATTCAGTTCTTTTCAAGACCTCTATCCCTTGGTCCAACCTTATTATGAATGGCCAGCTGCTGCAGAGTTCTTAGATGCGAGACAGGTAAGTTTTTTAATTTTTAAAAGGTAAATTTGCTTTTACCTTAGAAGTCTCAATAACAGAGAACAGGAAAGCCCTTGCATTTCCATTTGTTGCATCATCAGGTAGTGCAAGTCCACTGCAGACCTCAAGAAAAGGAGAAAAGAACAGTCTTTTCTACCAGGAGTGGGTTTTGCTGATATAAGCAAATACATCTGCACTTGAGAGCTCTGTTTTTTGTTCAATAAATAATAAATCAAGATGGAAATAGTTTTAGTATTTCATATAGTCACTTCTGCTTTATGACATGCATGATGTCCTTTAAAAAATATGTATATATATATTCCAAAGCAAACCAGTATTTTGTGGTGTTCATATTTATGGACAGTATCTACAAAATGTAAATAAGACAATTCTTTCCACAGGTTTGTTTCAAATATCCTTCAGCGTTTAAGAGAATTTATAGAGTTAGACAAAATGGCTCAAAAGCTTATAGAAAGGTCAAGTTCTTCTAGTAAATTATATGGTTTTGCACTAGAACCCTACTCATTTTTATACTGCAAAATTATGCATATTCATTATATGATAAGACATTTTAAGAAAGTCATCTCTCCCAGGGATGTAGCTTTCCTATCTACACCTATTGATAAAAGGGAAGTATTAAGAAAACATCAGATTTGGCAGTTGTTTTCTTCAGATGATGCTGATAAGCACATACTTTGATTTTTCGTTTTGTTTAAGTAATATAGGCTGTCCTATTATTCATTTACTAGGTTGGTTTTTTTTAAAGAAATTATGCATTTAGTTATATTTTGTAGAAGGGAAAGAGGATAGTTGTTTTCGGTACCCAAAGGTTTAAGTATATATAATCATCTCATGATCTGTGTTTGTTTTTTGATACCTTTGTCTCATTTACTTTACAGCATGGGTCTGTGCTGGGAATAAACTGGGATTGTGTCATTTGGATATAGGCATTAAAGGGCATGAAAGGAAATCCCTTAAATATATTGATAATTTTGTTTGGAGAACAGTTGGAAGTACATATTCGAACAGTGGGTGTATATCCCACCCCTCAACAATCTGGAAAAAAAGGAAACTTTGAATTGAGGAAGAAAGCATTGTTCACTTTGTGAGCTGACTGGGGCAGGGTCTGCATGGGAAGGAACGTCTCAGTCACATTTATGAAGGTTGCTTTGTGAAGGCAAGCAGGTCAAATTAAGGCAGGGATTGGCTCAGTTAGGCAGGCTGACAGTTTTTCCTTCTGAAACTTCCAAGAATTTCTGAAATAAAGATTTCCAGATTTTAGTACACTTGAAAACAATGTTATTTTCAGTCTTCTCACCACTGGTGTAATGTTTGCAAAGCCTGTGCAGTTAAACTCAGGTGCATCAGAGTAGAGAGTCTTAAAATGAGAAATATTGGCCAATTTATACAGTTGGCTCTGCTACCAGTTCGATCTGCAGTATATTAGAAAAACTGTTCAATATCTTCATTGATTTCGTGTTGTTGTGTTCCTTCAGATTCCTTAAATGGTCTCAAACCTGATCTTGTTCTACAGTGAGAGGTTCTTCATACTCCCAGTTCCACTTTTTGCCTTCTGTGACTTGGGCAGTATGACTAGAGCACTTGCTGGTGACGACTGTGACAAAAATGTTGTGGAGTACCTCAGCCTTCTCCACATCCCAAGTAGACAGATCTCCTATTTCCTTCTGATGAGAGCCCACATTTTCTCTTCCTTTTATCGCAGATGTGCCTACAGAAGCTTTTCTCATTGCTCTGGATGTCTCTGGCCATTTTTAACTCACAGCACTTCAGCTGACCACTAACATGCTGAGTGACATCCCCTTCTCGTGTCCCTTGCTGGTCCTTCCTAAAAAGCCCGCATCCCCATTGCAGTGCTCCATAGGAGTCACAAGAGTCATCTTCAACAGTCATGGGAACCATCCTGTCATGTCTCTGTGATCCCAATAACTTCATATCCCTGAAAGCATGCACGTGTCTTCAACTCCTCTTGTTTATTACTCTGGCTACATGTGCATGCACAGCAGCATTTAAGATGGGCCCCTAATGAAACTGCCTTACTGTCTCGAGGGGCTGGAATTTCTTCATGCTCCTTTGGATGCTCTCCCCCTGACCTGTGGTCCTTCTCTGGTATCTATTGCTGGCACTGGCATCAAAGTAGTAGGAACTGGATAGCCTGAGGTTCCCTTCGCCAAGCAGCTGTAGTTTAAAGCCCTCATAACGAGCTTCTCAAGTATGTTCTAAATTGATAAATCAACTGTTATGTAAGCAGTGGAAGCCAAAGCAAGTTGCTGAAAGAACTGCTGAAGAGTTTTGCAGGGCAGTATTGTTGGTTTGATAGTTTCTTCCTACCTCAGCAATGACATGTACATTACTTTTACAAATCTTGGAAGCCATACTGAATTATTACAGGAAATTCATTAATAATTTAGCTGCTATGCTTCTATGCCGGAAATGACTTCTAACTCTATTTGGCCAAGACTTGAGGATGTGTTCGAAGCACATGACAGTGTTGGCTGAACTCAGCCCAGAATGTGGCAGCTGACAAGTGTTTAGTCTTGCTCTGATGGTGGAATGGCAAGCAATTTCTTCATTCAGTTAATTGCAGGATAAATGAGTGAGCTTGATTTCTTTTTCCACCTGAAATGATTTCTGCCTGTAGTCCTGACAGTGAAAGCTGCTTTTGGAACAACATCTGAGGCTTTTGAAGTTTGGAAAGTTCTCTGGAGTGCTGATAATAGCCACATAAAGTAGGGCTGGATTTCAGCATGGTTCCTCGTGAAGAATAATAAAATATTCAAGTTTTTATGTAGGTTTGAATGTCTACTTATAAGCAATAAATCATCTGTAAAGTAATTAGCAACCGAAAACACGTAGAGTTATAGCTCTATATGTCTGCCACTTACACAGAGGAGAAAGCATGTGTACTGTGCTGATTTTGTGCAAGATTCTGAATGTGCTAGGGTGAACCAGGAGTATAGCACTGATCTTTTTTTTACATTCGCTGTGTACTCTAAAAAACTAAATCCTTCATAATGGATGTTTAGCATGAAAAAATAGTTCTATGTGTTCCTAGTGGTAATGGCTAATCGTTGGCATGAATTGTAGTTTGGCCCTAAAAAGGCTAGGAGCTGGAGGCCGTGCTAATGAGCTGAATTTGGCACTAGAGGTTGAAAAGGTCCTCCCTTGCTGTGTGTTATAGAGATATCACAGAATGAAACCAAATGAAAGCGTCCTAATATTATAAAATATTGAGTGCTATCCAGCTAAACACTTCTTTTTGTTGTTGTTTTCAAATGAAGATTGAAGTTCACTGTAGTGTTTTTTTCCATTTGAGAATATTTGTGTTTAAAAGAATGACTCTGGACCTTTCTCATTAGCCTGTCAATCTCTGAATCAGGAAAGGATTCCCTAGAACATGCAAGGAATCCTGCACAGACTGTGCACTGTCAAATTGATAAGGATGCCTGAGGGTTTGAGTGTTCCTATAAATACCCAGAAGTAGGAAACCAATCTGAAAAACATTACACTGAGTCTTTGAGGAGACAGAAGCACAAAGGTAACATCTAATCAGGAGCTGCTGAAGAAGAATGATACATTTGAAATATCAATTAATTTAAAAGACCAGATGAGAGGGAAAAAGAAAAAGATCTGATAAAGGGAGTGGAGGGATCTTTTTATTTGTATTTTTTAAGACCTCAAAGTCTTAGGCTTAGAAAACTGGAGACTAGTGTTGCCTTGAAATATAGGTTGTGTTGGTTATAGTTGCTTCCAGATTTGTTTTATTCTGCAGCCTAGGGAAGAGAAAAATACGTGCTAACAGTTTTGTAGGGTGAAAATATTTGCATTTATCACAGTCCTTGGGAATTCTTTAGCTGATTAGAATTAAGTATTGGTAGGGAGGCAGGCAGGGAGAAGCCTCAGTGCCCATTTGTACAGAGCTGTGCGGTCGTCTTAGGCCTAATTATACGTTTGGCTCTTGAACTTCTGAAAGAAATATTTAAAATCTTTCATTTTACCATGAATCTGTCTGAGGCTTTATCTGAACTATGAAATTCAGTGTACCTCTGCGTTTTGGATTGAGGTCCTGAGCGTGGATTTACTCTTGATGCTACTCATATGTACGCTCTGTATCAAAACTGATGCTTATTCTGTAGTGTTTGTAGCTTCTTAGCTAGGAAATATTAAATCTGTGAAAATAGGTAGCATATGGCATTGAGATACAAATGCATTAGACAGAGCACTTCGTCTTTGAGTTGGTAAGGATGTATTTATTTACTAATGTTATAAACATTGTAACATGGTGATCTTTTCAAGAAAACTGAGTGCTATTTTCTTCCAGTTCATAGGAAAATGAAAAATAGGTCATGCTAAAGAGACAGAAGAGGCTAATAAGATAAATTTTTAATATCTGAAATTCAGTAAGTAGCATAAAGATTTTTTTTTTCCTTCGTAGAAGTTAATGGGCTAAAAATAAAATAGTCTTGAATGAAATTATCCTATGACAGACCGTATCATTATGAATTGACCTATTCAAGTCAAGGCCTTTTTTTACATCTCCAGTCCTTTTTTTGGCTGTTGGACACTGGTCCTGCAGCAGGAAGAAAAAATACTAACAAGCTTTTAGAGAATCTCAAATACCAGGTAATTCTTCTAATTCTTTAAACAAAAAGCATTTCTGAAGCTTTTTGAACACTAGGAAAGACATGCATCCTGTACATCATTATGGAGTACCCTTCTGAAAACAGTGCATTTAAGTGGTATAAGCTAGCTGTGGTTTTTATTCTGTTGGGAGAAAATCCCCAAATCAAGTGCAAAGAATAGCTAACAGTGTGCTCTGCACAGAAAAAGTGAAGACAGCCATAAATGATGGGGCAGAACTTTTAAAAGAAGGTATAATATTTTTTCTGCATTTTTCAGCACAGGAATCCCTTTTCATTTAATAAGAAAAATTAGGAATAAATTAGAAGCTTAATAAATGTTGTTTCCAAAGCCCTTACTCCCCCTTGATCTTGTCTCATGCTTTTCTTTGGCCAAAGATAAAGTCTAGAATAAACTTTTTTTGCAAATAACTTCTATTTTTTTTTTTTTTGGCTTGTTTTGCTACTTTTCTCTGTAGAATGAAAAAGGCTACATTTTCTCTCAGTCTTTGCCTGGAGTACAGAAATGTGATGGCCCCTGAAATTTGTTCTTGAGCTTATACAAAATTCCTGACTTTTAGTGCCTTAAAAGCTATTGGAAGCTCTGTAGTAGAGTTGCGTTGTTTGAAATTTTTTTTCTTCATGGTAAATTTATATTATGAAAATACAATTTTTTTTGTGATAGTTTTTTTTTAAATTATTTGTAATGTACCTTTATGCTTATATCAGTGAAGAATGGGTGATTTACTTCCTTGCTGATGTAATGCGCCTCTCTCTATCTTGATACTAGTTAAACAAGTCCTATATATATGTAATACATACATGGAAATCTTTTGCTTGGCTGTAGGAGTCTTATTTTCAAGGAGAGTTTCACCAAGTACTTTTCCTGCTATTTATTAATACCATAAAATTAGTGGCATAATTGTCCTTGACTGTCATCAGTTTTCTGTCTTCAAAGGTAACACTGTTAATGCCATTAGCTAATGTTAGTTTGATATTAAGAAAGAGAGACAACAATGACTGAATGACTTGCAACAACATAAAATGCTGTGTTGTCTGATCTATAGGATACATTTTCATTACTGGGTCTAGGAGACTTATTCTGTATCCATTCAATTAAGATGAAGGCTTGGAAAAGGAAGAGCAGTAGAAGTTGAAAATGAAGCCTTAAGATTTGCAGTATCTTTTTTCATGAATTATAGATGATGTAAATTAAAGTGTCAGACAGTATTGAAAAGCCGCTTTGTCTGTGACTGTAATAAGACCATTTAATGAAAGTTGGAAATATTTTGGAACAAACAGGAAGAAACAGACCCACCTACATATGAAAATCAGTATCTGTCAGTGATGATTTTGTGACACCTTTCATAAAAGATTTGCTTGGAAGGCCTTACTGATAATTATGTGGAAAAGATAACCCTTCGTAGGTATGGCATAATCAGAGACGCTTACAGTTCTGCATTAAACTTAGATTTTTCTTCACCTTCTTTTACTCAACTATGTGTGTGTTACATCATCCTTATTTCATAAATTTGTTTGGAACAAATTATTTTTCTTTTGGCTAATTCCCATTTTTTTCCTAATTAATCTGTTTTCCTTTTTTTTTTCCTCTCCATTCATTTTTCTTATTACTTGAGGACTTAATATACTGTAGTAGCCTGTTGTTTCTCTGTAGAAAGATTCATCAGCAAGGCTCCATTCCATAAGTGCAGGTCTTTCCATTTGTAGAGCAGGTAGTATATCTTGTGGCCATAGATACCTGATGCTGCAAACAAAATTCGACATTGGAGTCTGAATTTTTTTCCCCCCTAAGCTGGTAGGTAAGATAAAAATATATAAATCTCTACAGACTTAGAACTCTGTGCCGTTAAATATACAATCAATTGTCTATTTTCAAACACAACTACACCTGCAAACTTAAAACAGCAGGAAGGACTGCCTCTGCTTTAAAAAAAAAAATCCTACATACTGATCCATTTTATTTCAGTTACCTCTAGAAGTTTCTGCTTAAAAAGTTCCCATGTGTTGTGGTATGTAATGCAACTGGGTGCAATTCAGAACACTTAAAATTAGTAGGAGTCTTAAGTTCTTTGTCTTCTTTGTAGTAAGAGATACAGACCCAAATGATGAGAAATAGGCAAGATAGATACATATACTCAGCATAAATCCCCTTTCAAGTGTTATCAGTGCAATTCTGCTGTGTATGACCAAAACAGGCATTTTTGCTCACTGCATTTCATTGGAATCTCCTTGATTTCAAATAAGTTGTACAAATGAGAAGTAGGCGGAGGAAAAGTGGAAAAAGAGTAGATTGTTGTCTCTATGCATTACATACAGAATTGGCACTGTTATACTAAATTGCTTGCTAGAGGTGATTTACCTAAATTAGTATAGCAGGCTTGTACAACCGTGGTTCAATCAGGTTAAGAGTGTGTCATGTACTCATTTAGCTTAGTTTGGCTTCCAACCCAATTTTCCCACACTTTACAGAACATGCCAGAAGATTGCTCCAGTGTAAATCAGTCCATTTCCAAAAAGGTTTAACCAAGTTGGTGCAATTTCTGTGTAGACCACTTGCAGTATTAGGGTGTTTAGACCTTAATTACATATTCTAGGAAATCTCTTTTTTACACCTTGCGTTCTGCATCTGAATGCTTGGTATATCTGAAGTTGCTGTCAGTATGTGGTACTACTCTAGAAATCAGATTGAAGTGATTCAGCTACTCAAAGGCTTGCTTTGGAGCCACGCACTGCCTGCACTTGTTTAGTATTTTATTGTTCCTGTTCTTTGCCTTGATCTCTTTCAGCTTTAAATTCTGTGTAAGCACAGAACATTTAGGACTGTGCAGCTGGAGTCCTGATATCAGTTCTAGGTTTCCCTGATTGTTAATGGAGTAGACAGAGATAAGTTCCCACTGCAATCTGAAGTTGACTTTATAATCTCTAAGTATAGTTTTAGAGAGCTTGAATGTGTACATATTCATATTTATTTTTAGGAAATTAGTAAAATCATCTCAATTTCATTCTGGTCTAAACACTGTTTTATTAGTGTTAATGGGGACGAACTGTGACAACGAACTGTGACATTATTACAACTTGTGACATCACATAACCACCAAGTGGTCATTTTTATCATTCTTTATCTGTGTGCTGCATTCCCTCTTTGCCATGTTGTCCAGGCACACAACGCTGCACTGCTCTTTGGATGGGCTGTGGCTTCATGAGCCCCACAGGGATAGACTTCTAAAGCTGTTATGTCTACATTAGTGATTTCTGTGCTTCCCCACCCCAGATTCTACCCTTCCAAGCAAACTGAGGGACCTCAGCTGCCGCTCGTGTGTCCTGCACTCTGAACTCAGAAGTTCTCCCTGAAAACAGTGGCTTTGTGTTTTTGTTGGGGGGGTTGCATGCAGGAGGGTCGAAGGGTGAGCTCTGTTTGTTCTTTGCCATGTGAGGCAAGGAGAACAACACTGAAGCAGAGAGCTGCCTGCACGAAGCTGTGGAGGCCCATGCAAGTGCAGCCTCAGTCCTGGCAGGGTAAGATGCTTCAGAGCATCATCAACTCCAGAAGCTGTTTTTCAACAGACAACAGTCAATCAAAACAGAGGCCAGCCATAACCCAGGCACGGTTTTATTTTGAAAGGTATGCAAATAGTCTTGGCTCACAGGGGAGGTAAAACAAAGGCTTCTGCAGGAAACCTCACACTGGGCTGCAGTAAGCAGGCACCCGCTCAGCGCTATTCGAATGGGAAGCACTATTTACCTGTGCAGCACTGTGGCAGCTCTATTTAGATTGGTTGGTGAGGTTTTTTGTTTGTTTTTTTTAACCTTATGAAGCTGTGCAAATTCACTAATTGAAATTCTGATTTTGCTATTTTAATCTTTGATAGTAGTAGAAACTATTGGGATTGAATTCTTGTAACTTTAAATGTTGAGCAGGATGTGTTTTCATAGTGTGTGGTTTAGAGAAGGAGATTCAGAAGTTAGACAAAAGGTCATGTAGTGATGATGTAATGATTTTGGTTTCATTGTTGCATGCTGAGTTACCCTCCCAACACTGCTGTGAGCATCACTGGGATTTGCATCCATCTAGGCTGAATTTTGGATCAGGATGACTGACAAATGCTCTGGTGTGAACAGTGAGTTACTACCGTATGGTGTTCAGTCCTGGCAAAGAGGCTAGACAACAAATACGGACTTTGTCAAGCACCACAAACTCTCCCCTAATATTGCTATAAATAATGTTCTGTTCTGAAGGGTGCCTGACCACTTCTATTTTGTTTTTTTCTAGTAGATTTTGTTTGCGCCTGGAATCTGACTCCATTTGCTTGACTGAAATGAATGGCTTCACCCATTTCAGAAGAAACTGTCTTGTGGTGCATCAGAGTGAGATTGATTGTTTGACTAAATGTCACTGCAAATGTCGTAAACCAATCAATCAAAACCAAAACCAAAATCAAAACCACTTGCTTTACATTTCAAGGCAACAGGTAATGACAGAGGGAATCCAGCCCAGCCATGCAGTATGTGGCTGCTGGGTATCGCTTGATTCATATTTGAATTATAGCTTATGTAGAAAGGTTGTAAGATATAAAAGTAGCTGGTGGATGCTTTTAGGGTGTGTTCATTGTATTGCCTTGAATGATATAATCCATACTTTATTACCATTTGTGCATATCTTATGTTCTGTTCTTAATTGCGGAGTTGCTTTATAATTTTTGAAAGCAGTCGAAATTGTTAATATTTAGGAGGTGGTATATTTTATAGTCACATAAATTTTAGTAATGTGTATTTACCCGTTGATTGTGATCATGCACTTGTAGAACAAGAGAGTTGCCTCAGATTAGAAGCTAAGGTTGGTGTATTCTAGATTTTTAAAAATTACTGTTATTTTTTTGTATGTGGGCATTATTCTGCCCTGGTAAGACCTCATCTGGAGCACTGTGTCCAGTTCTGGGCTCCCCAGTACAAAAAAGACACGGATCTCTTGGAAAGAGTCCAGCGGAGGGCCACAAAGATGGTGAAGGGCCTGGAGCATCTCTCCTATGAGGAAAGGCTGAGTGAACTGGGTCTGTTCAGCCTTGAGAAAAGACGACTGAGAGGGGACCTGATCCAGGTCTATAAATATCTAAGGTGTGGGAAGCAGAATGGCGAGGCCAGAATGTTTTCAGTGGTGAGTGGAGACAGGACAAGGGGAAACGGCTGGAAACTGCAGCATAGGAAGTTCTGCACAAATGTGTGCAAGAACTTCTTTACAGTGAGGTGACGGAGCACTGGAACAGGCTGCCCAGGGAGGTGGTGGAGTCTCCTTCTCTGGAGATGTTCAAGAGCTGCCTGGATGCCTACCTGTGCGACCTGGTGTAGGGAACCTGCTTTGGCAGGGGGGTTGGACTCGATGATCTCTGGAGGTCCCTTCCAACCCCTACAGTTCTGTGATTCTGTGATTCTGTGATTACTTTCTTAGTCTGTATTGTTGTTTCTAGCTCCTAAAAGAATCAAATAACAAAACTAGTTCCCTGGGACAGAAGTGCTGAGAGTGAAAGGAATCGTGCAGTAAGGCAATGTGGACTGACACTATTTTCACTTCATATTGCAGTTGCTGCATATCAGTAATGGGATGGGTGCAATTCAGATGATTGGTAGGATAAGTCCCCCAACAACAGCAGAATGGGGACTTAGAACATTTTTGCTGTACAGCCTTAATTTGTAATCTTAAATTTCTGCTTTACTATCTCCAGTTTGAATCTTGAAGCAAGCTTTAGTTTTTTACAAGTGGATTCTGGAAGGTGATCAAGAAGGCACCAGCTCCTATTGTCTTGACCACATCAAATCCGGAGTCATCACTTATTTACAAACCTTTCCTACATAACAGAAGATGCTGGCCAATTTATACCACTAGAGGTACACTCCATGTAAATTTACATTAGTTTAGAAACGATCTATTGATAGTCCAGTCACGTATCTGAAGAAATGCAGGGAAAATTTACAGTGCGTGCTTGTGCCAGAAATACTTGATTGTTTTTAAGGGATCTGTCCCTTTCTTATGGGAAGTTATAGCAACATTTTTTTCTTAAAAGAGGATCTGAAAGTGGGTTTACAAAGACTTGAAAATAATAATAAAAAAAATTCTGGAATACCCTCCAAAACCTTGAATTCAACTAGATCTTGGATATATTTTTATTCATTCAGCAGTTCCTTCTTCCAGTTTTGGTGTGCCTCTGATGTTCTGCCTTTTCACGTTTGTGCTTAAGCAGATAGTTATTGCTTATTGAATGTGCTCTTAAACATTTCTGAATCAGAGCTGTATATTTTTTGTGTAAAACGTACGTTTCATACAGGGAAGTGCATTCAGATTTGTGAAAAGTAGTGGAAATTCTCAGCAGTAGTTACTTCTGACCAAAAATTAAAATTTGGTCAGTAATAAATCTGTCCAAACTGCAGCTTAAAAGGAACAGAAAATATTCTCTTTTAAGTGGTGCTTGTATGGAAAATGAGATAATGGCAAGAGACAACATTTTGAAAGTTCTGAAATACTTTACTTTTGTCAGCTTTTAATTTTGAAACAGCATTTTCAGTAGAAATCTCATTGTAGGTTGGAAAGAATGGTAAAACATATATTTTAAACAAAAAATAATAGGTTTTCCCTACAAAAAAAGAAAAAACATGTATTATGGACTCATCCATATTTCAGTATTTCAATGTGTTCTCCAAACTGAGAAGTCCATTATTTTCATTGCTTAAGTGACTGGCCATGGCTGGGCATTCCAGGCTTTCTGAGATAGACAGAAACAGGAGTGTTTAGCACCTAGACCTCTAAATTTAGTACTCTATGAGTACTGCTGCTGGATAGAGTACTAAATGGTACATAGTGGCAAAGAACATAGACATCAGACACTGAAAGTACAGCTTACTGCTTTCAGACTGAACTGTGCAGCTGGTTGTGAGGGCCATGTGTGCTCTGCCAGTAGTTTTTTTTGGTGAACATTCACTAATTCTAGAGAAATCATAGTCACCTGAGAGGGCAAATTGAGCCCCAGCAGAACTTAGATGCATGCAAAGAGTTAAAAAAATAATAGTAAAGAAAAGGCTTGGTAGTCTTGATGAGTGAACTGAATCTCAGGCTCAAGTATATATAAATAAAGAAAACCAACAAAAATGCAGCAGATGACACTTGATATGTAAATTTGAATATCAGTAAAAGCCTGTGTAAGTAAAGACAGTGAGTCTTTATGAACATTTATTGGCTTTTCAACAAAGTTCATTACAGAGAAATATGTCTCTTCTGCTCATTTTAAAGCTTGAGCGTTAGACTTAATTGATTCATAAGAAGGCGGCATGGCTAATAGGCTGTTATTAATGTGCATAACTTACTAAGATGAGCTTTGTTCTGTGTAGTTAATAAGTGAATTGTAGCAGAGATGGCCCAATTATCAGCAGAAATGAAATGGATTTTTTTTGGTAGATGAAATGTAAATATTATCAATTTAGATGAATTTTGCGTGTTATTAAAACAAACAAAAGAAGTTCCAGTGAAAGAAATGACAGTGGTTAACTCCTCCATGCCAGCAGCAGTCTGACTGCATGTGGGCCAGGGAGGAGCATTGCTCTTAGAGGAATTAAAAACCAGCATAGTCAGATGCACTGCTGGAAAAAAAGAAAGAAACAAAAACTCTTTAAAAAAATTCCTCATTTTTTTTTTCCTTCAAGGGAAATCAGTTGCTTGATCAGAGGCTGGAGCACCTCTCCTATGAAGAAAGGTTGAGGGAACTGGGTTTGTTCAGCTTGGAGAAGAGAAGGTTCTGGGGAGACCTCATTGTGGGCTTCCAGTACTTGAAGGGAGCATATGAACAGGACGGGGAACAGCTGTTTATGAGGATGGATAGTGATAGGATGAGGGGGAATGGTTTTAAACTGAGACAGGAGAGGTTTAGGTTAGATATTAGGAGGAAGATTTTCACACACAAGGTGGTGATGCACTGGAACAGGTTGCCCAAGGAGGCTGTGGATGCCCCATCCCTGGAGGCATTCAAGGCCAGGCTGGATGTGGCTCTGGGCAGCCTGGTCTGCTGGTTGGTGACCCTGCACATAGCAGGGGGTTGGAACTGGATGATCACTGTGGTCCTCTTCAACCCAGGCCATTCTATGATTCCACGATTCTATGATTTAGAGATTTAGATGATTTGCCAGTAAGATGTGCATGCAAATGTTGTCCAGGTGCTGCTGAGCTGTTGTATGAGCCCTTGTCATTGAGTATCTAGTGACAGCAGAGTTGGATCCCTCTGTCAATTCCCAGCTGCCTGGTGTGATGTCAACTTGTGGCCTTGAGGAATATTTCTCCTCTTGGATGTGTCAGACCTACCATGTACTGGGGGGTCTTTGCTTTTCCAGTGCATGAGAGAGCTGGGCACTATGTCCCACATGCTCTCTCTGTGCACATAATAGAAAACCTTTGGCACAGCACCCAGTGTTGACTTAGTTCAGCTGAACCTAATAAGTTGCACTCCTGTTTTTAAGACTTACATTACTCAAAGCAGGAGAAATGCTGTATCTATTAAATGGTGATTGCTCACCAAGTTAAGAAGTTAGAAACTGGTCAGAAATTTTGAACAAAACTTCTTTCCAAGATTAGCCAGCATTTCCAAGATTAGCCTCCACTTTATTTGGAAAAAAGAAAGAAAATATATACATGTAAAAATAATTTTTCTGTGGCTAAAAATGATTTGTAGAACTTGCTGGCTGCCTTATGCCTGAGGGATGTTACTGCTGCTGCGTGAGTTCCCTGCAGCTGTATGGGACTTGAGTAACTGTGACACAAAGGACGTGTTGTGCAAAGGAATACTCACCCACCAGTTGATCCTTAATTGTCTTTAAATGTTGTTCTGGTATTAATAGAAAATATTTTGCAGGCTGTGTGAGCATCACGCTTCATGCTGTTTCCCAACCACCACTACACAAATTGAAATACGAGTTAACTCAGTTCAGCAAGCTGTTTGATGTTGTAATGAAGATGGAAAGAGTCTGAGGTGAAGGCCCTTTAGACAGGAATACCAGCAGACACATGCCCACAGCTCAGGCTGATTTTGTTATTAATATTTCTGCTTGCAGGACTGTCAAGGTTAACTGTCTCCAGCAGATGTTTTACCAGGAGTGCTGGGTTCCTGATGCTGCTGGAGGGTTTGCAGCTGAGAGATGCAGCGCTGTCTTTCTGGCGCTCAAAATGTGAGAGAATTATTTCCTTTCACAGCGCTGTTGCTGAAGGGAGAAAGAAATGCTGAATTAATGAAAATACGTATCTTGAATATCTGAGGTTAAAAAACTCTTTGAATGACTGAAGCAGTGACTAATTCAATCAAAAAAGAGAGGAAAAAAGATCTCCCCATCTGGAAACCCCAGACCCACCCTAATAACTACATGACTAGATGTTCCGAGTTCGCAGCTCAGTCCAGAGCTGTACCTGCACTGCACAGGGGCTCACTGCTTTGAAGCCAACTTTCTGGAACGTGCGGTGCAAGGGGCTTTGTAGGACAACCTCATGAGGTTGCCCTACATCTCATTTCTGATGGTGAAATGCGGTAAGGAAAGAGGCGTGAAAAGTATCAGGAAAATGAATGTGCGTGGAGCATCTCTGCTGTCTATTCTGTCCTTCCCAGGAGAAACAAGTGGTTGTGAACTAGTTTGCTAGAACTGATAGACAATTCTCATGCTTCCAGCTTATCTGTGATAGAAAACAGAGCTTTGAGATGCAGCTTTATGTCCATCTCTCTTGCATACAAAATTTGCATGTCATCGAGCAATGGGTACTAGAAGAAACTTTTCACTTTTCTCTTTTTACTATCATAACGGAGACAGATAGAGTAAGAGGGAGAACACCCAAACGTATTTAAAAACATACTCTCTGAATTCTCACAGTGTGTGTATCTATTTGTCTTGCTATCAATAAAATGTGTCTATCAATAACAGTTTTCTTACCCAGATTTTCATCAACTTCAAAACAAATTGTCTACTAATAATGGGAGTAGAATTTGGCAAATGACAACCCCAGCTAGGCAATAACATTTGTTAAATCTGTTGGTTTTTTTCTTTTTGCTATAGTATAATAGAGCTTGTAATCTGAATACATTTGCTATTCAACGGAGAGTGATAACTACTATAATTATTCATACAATGCCAGTCATTTAAACATGTGGTATTCAGTATGAATAATACGTCTCTCTTTTAAAACAATTTTCACTCCTGTGATAATAATTTCATTACTTACTTCATGTCATGTTATTATTAAATGGAGTATAGCTAAATGCACTTCAGAGAAGATATTGCTGACACTTTCAGTTTAGTTTTAGGACTAATTAAACTTCTGCCATAACAGAGCAGGCATTTAGGGCTTTTCAGATTGTGTATTTATTTTACATAGCAGGTGAAATGAGGCTGGAAAAGAAAGGAGGGAAGGAAGGAAGGGAGGAAGGGAGGAAGTGAAGAAGGAGAGAGTTGTCGTGAGACAATGTATTTGATCAGTAACAGTGATCCATTCCCTGCGGATGTGCTAAATGTAGAGTTCCAAGCCTCTCAGGGGCACCGTGGGACTGAACATCAAAACTGTGACACAACAATGCGTCTTGGTCGGATGGGATACTGCAGATCTTCACCTGACAAAGTAAGGGCATCTGGTGCGTTGAAGCCTACGAAAGTATTAGAATCCATCAGAATGTAGGAAAAAGCTTGGTTTGTAACTTTAATCACTGTCTTCAAGCCTGCTGTTTCTAAGGTAGAGTTTAGATCCAGCCACAGCCTCACTGAATGCGTCCTGCTGAGGTAAAGATGAGTGATTTGATCCCGCTGATGAGCATTTTAAAGTTAGTCTCAGGGTCATGCTAAAGCATGCTAAAGGGGATACCATCCCCAGTGAATTTGCAGGAAGGGTCACTTCGATTTGCATGTTTAATCTTCTTATGTCCTGAATGCAGCATTACTATCTGATTTGTGGCATTTGTATTTTTTAGCCCTGGATCAGATGTATATACTGAGGAGAACTTTGGTTTCTTTAACACTAAAATGTTCGTGCAGAGGAGTGAAATAATGCATCTGGCTGTATCACAGCATTGGAGTTAATAAGTGTCACTGATTGTCTTTATCCTACAAGCAATGAATAAAATTGGATCAAGTGAGACTTGCTTTATTCCAAAAGAAGAACTAAGTGATGCTTTGGCTCCTTGTTGCTAAAATTCTCCATGGCTCACAGCTCCCATTTTCAAAGGAGAAGGGCTGTGTGCCAAATGGCATAGCATACCAGTATTTCAGTGCCTAACTTGTTAAAACTGCTCTGCAAATCCTGGCTGACAGATGTCAATAGTCAAATATATCACCCGTCTTGTAAACTCTGTGTAAGCCATACTGGTGTAGTTCAGCAAAGTAACCTTGGTTTGTACTACAATAGGAGCTCACTTATTTTCTTGAATGGAT
This sequence comes from Tympanuchus pallidicinctus, assembly GCF_026119805.1. Lineage (NCBI taxonomy): Eukaryota > Metazoa > Chordata > Aves > Galliformes > Phasianidae > Tympanuchus > Tympanuchus pallidicinctus. Next base: position 26,551,028 of record NW_026294802.1, read on the forward strand.
ACACTAGAAAACTTGTTGATACTTCTTTGTTTATTTCAGGATTTTTTCCCTTCAGTATCACTATCCTTTCATTAAGTAGGAAAAGAGCCTCTATTTTTTTCATTTGAGACTTCCAAGGCCTTGTTTTTAATACATACTCAGTTTTTTTGCTGTCGGATCAGAAACTCCATTGAAAAGTGCCTCCTTTTGTTATTCAGTTCAAGATGGCCTTGGGAGAAAAGCTTAGTTCTGTGAGAGAAAACATTTTTATTTTATATCATACCAAAATAAGTTGCATGAGGGGCAACTGCTTGAGAGTTTGCATGAAGTACTGATGGACATATCTACAGTGCTTTGGAAATGAATATGGAGTGAAAGCCAAAAGGTAATCCTGTTCTGGGGCCTGTGAACAATTCCAGATTTACTGTCAACTTACTGCTTAATGTCACTGTCACAGCTGAAGGGAGTATTTCCCAGACATGACTAGGATATTGATTTCATGCTCACTCTTCTTAGCATGATAGTTCCTTGTATAATTTGGTGATACACCTTCTGCCATACTATTTATTTACTTTTTCTCCTAACATCTGATTAGCCGCCTTTCATTTCCCTCATTTAACCCAGTCCTATTTAGAATCCCAGCCCAGGGAAATCATGAAGGTACTTCAAGTCAGACTCAAACTAAAAGGCTTATTCACCAGCTTTGTTATTTAGGCTTGAGCAAGAGCTGTACTGATGACACGTTTATGGAATAATGTGGTAAATGAGTGTGCTCCCAGGATGTCCTGGCAGATTCAGAGCATGTCAGAGGTAGGAAAGGGCCATGAAGACCTTCCAGCCCAACACCCAGCCTGAAGCAGGGTGGTCATGGGGTTGAGGATCTCTGAGGGTGGAGGGACCTCAGCCTCTCAGGGCAGCCTGTGCCAGGGCATGGCCAACTGCACAGTGAACTTCCCTATCACTGAGATCACCTGAGATGGGTCTTGCTCAGACTTCTTTAGGAAGCGCCATGTTAGCATCTTCTTTTATCTTCACTGATGCACAGCTGAGCAGAATCTGGCCTACACTTAAATCATCATGATGTACCTGCACCAAACTGTATACGTGGAGAGTCTCAAAGCGCTGATCTTGTAGATTATTCAAAGACCACATGAAAAAAACAATATCTGTAGTATTCCATTTGATATCAGTTATTATTGTTGCATTTTGATGTGGTTTTGGTACTAAAAGTAAACTTGATTAAAAGAAGAAGCTTTAATTTTACTGGAAGAGGAGTAAATCTGCTTAAACTTTTTTTTGTTGTTGTTGTTTCTGAGAAAACAAAATTCTTATGACACAGATTCCATTCATCTATTAGAAGAAGTCTTTAGCTCAGTGAGTAGAACAAATACTAATTTTTAAAACAATGTACTTCCACACTGGCTCTTTTGCTGGCAGAAAAATTGATATTGCAGAATGGCTCCTTTATAATGAGAGTCTAAACAATTGCACTCTCATTCACATGAAAATGTACTGTAAGTTTAAGTTTTACAATACAAGCAGCTGGTTTTAATTTTCAGCCAGCAAAAGCAGGGTGGCTTTTGTGTGGGAGAATGGGTATCTTTCTTTCCAGAAAGGCAAAATACAGCACAGAAAACATCCAGATGTCTGCTTCAAAACAAGGTGAAGGAATCCTATTAATATTAGCCTAACTTGCCATGCCAAAGGGCAAGATAGTTTTTCTCAGCTAAAAGTTCTGCAGCCTTGAGGGGTTTGTAATTGCATACTCTGGGAAATGCATGTGAAATCTCTTGTTTTGAAGCAGCAAGCATTTCAGTAAATCTCCTGGAATTATGAGGACTGTGCACTAGCAATAGAAACCCACCTTGAATTAATGAGGACTGCCTCTGATTTTCTTCAGTGTGGAGACATTTCTCCTCTGTAGAGAAGGTTTAAGCCAGGTTCTGGGGGGCATTGGACTCATGCTGCATGTAGCTGTTGCCATAGATAATGGCTCCTGGTATCTTTCATCTGGTGTGGTCAGTTGCCTTCAGAGTGAATACTGCCTGGCCACCCTTTGTGTATGATGGTGTTTTGCAAAGCTATCACTCTTGAAAATTGTCCCTAAAGTACTGAAATGATGCTTGTGTGCATTCTGTTTAATCATCACAATGCTACTTGTGGCCTCAATTTAGGATGTGTGAGTATGCCTGTTCTAAGCCATGTTTTTTAGAATTTAACTACACTAAGTAAATTTTTTCTGCTCTGAACCATGATAGACAAGGTGTGTTAGCAACAAGATTTGATTTTAATTAATTCGTTTTAGTGGAAAGCTCTTGAGAGTGAGGGAAATTGCCTTTGGCTCTGGTAGCAAACTTACAGCTTGCCATGGGCTGCTGTGTTCCAGCCTTCCTGCACGGGCTCTGCTTTATGGGGGAAGGGATAAAAGGTTGCTAGGAGTGCTTTTCTCCTCCAGACGCTAAGGTTAAGAGCAACAGCCTTAGTTTTATCCTTAAATGTCAAACTTGAATCCAGTTTTATGGAAAATGAACCGCTCTGTCATTAAGACATTTAAATACAAGGTTTGCCAGTTTGGTCAATTTCATGTTCTTTGTTAAAAGGAAGATATTTATTCATGAAATGGCTCTTCTATAGCCATTTAGTAATTTGTTTATAAATAGAATACTTATATATATACACACATAATTTATATTATTTATATATATATAATAATGGAATTATTATTGCAAATAAAAATTCTGATTTTTTTTTTTTTAAATAAATAGAATGTTTTGGCTTGCATATTATGTAAAGAGAAACAAGAAAGACTAAATAGAAGATTACTTTTCAGTATTTTGTTTTACTCATTCTAGGACTGCAGGTTTGTATAGGGGCATCAGGCTTTGGACAAATAATTTTTTGCTGTCCTAATGAGACATGCATGCCTTTAGATGATTACTAATTGAGAAGAACACATACAGTCAGACTGTCTGAGAATTAAAGCAATGAGAAATTCACTTCTGCAGTTGCTGGCCTGCAAAAAGTCTGCAGATTTTGCCTGTGGAGGATAATTACAGATCTTTTGGGAAGTAAAAATCCCCTCTGTTCAGCAGCCGCTGAATATGTGATTAGACATCATGGAGCACTGCCTGATTGCTGAGCCTGAAAATGCGCCTGCCATTTGATTATGCCTCTCTATCAATACATCAGATTAAAGGAAAAGGTTCCTAAGGGCAGAAGTACCAGAAAGAAATTGAATGGTGCCCTGAGGCTTCAAGATACACTCCCTAGGAGCTGGTCATGACTTTGTGCATGTGGGTATGTGTATGAGGGGAGAATGAAAATCTTTTGTAACAAAGAAATGTAAACAAAGCTGAGCACTCTTTGAGCATCCGTCCACCTGGGAGCAGTTGGAGATCTTCCATGAAAGGACAGCTATGGGGACAGGTGCTGCAGAGGGCGATACTCGGAGAGTGTAGGTTTGAGGGAATATATATCTCACAGTCTTCTTCCATTGGACCAATGTTTTTATGCACTTCAGCTTCTGTGGGCTCTAATGGCAAATCAGACATTGGTGTAGAATGATTGGACTTTCCTGGGTGTAGTAAAGCTCTTGTCATCTAACGACATAGATGTAAAACTCCTTTACTGCAGAGCTTGCTAAGTTTATGGATGGAACTGGGTGACAAAGCTGTAAGAAACTGATGACTAGTATGAGTTGCTTGCTTCTCAGTATCTCCAAGATGTTATTGGTGCTAACAGTGTCCATTTGTACCATTGCTTTATTAATCCCAGCCCTCAGGTCTTCTGATGCTTGCTTACTGATCCCTGAGCTTCCACTATGTATCTTGTCGTAGGTTTTTTTCATTTGTACTTGTAGCATACAAGAGTGGCTGCAAGGACATAGATAGGAGACACTGCTGGCACCTGCTGATGCTGTAAGCAGTACCTGGGTGTCATCAGTCCCTCTGTGGTTTGTCATGCTTACATGCTCAGGGCTGCCACAAGGTCTCTCACCAGGTTTGAATGTCAGGTTGGTTGGCTGGTAATCACTGTAACTGCATTGCAGAAAGGGGCTTGGGGTACTTCCTCAGAGCTTTAGGTCTCTTGTATGAAAGAATGGAAGATTTATTTTTTTTTCAGTGGGTATTTTAAAGCCCTTGCTTTATATTTATATTTATCACCCAGTTGCCTGCAGTTATGAGGGATTAGTGTTGATGACGCTGTCACTATGCTCTGAGGACAGAACAAGTGAATTTGGCATTTCCAGCTTATGAGTGTTTTGTTATTAACACCTAATTAACATTTTTTATGTACTTCCTTATGAGTCTGTAATATAGAATATTGCTTTATGCAAGGTTGCTTTTGAAAAACACTGAAGAGGAAATGAAAATATCTTATTTGTTTTTCAGAACAACAACAAAAAAATCTCAACTTTCTCATGTAGGAAATAATTATAAATATGATACAAAAAAATGTTTTTTTTTTTTTAAATCAGGGTGGAAGATTTCTATTTTTCCTCTTGCAGTGCTACCCTTTTATAGCCGTATATTCAGGCAGTAATAATTTGGAAAGACAAAGCATTTACAAACCAGAAAAGCAACAGGCGTCTGCTTCAGCAGCTGTTTCATTGGATGTATTCCAGTCAGTCATGAAATTCATCCCCCTAAAAATATTTTCTATTACAGAAGTAGGAGAGTCTCATAAAAGGTAAATCTCTATAAACTAAACTGATTCAACGTTCAGTCCTTTTTAAACATTTGCAAATTTACTTTGTGCCAAGATAGTGCACAAATATTTCACCTTCTCATTGGGAAGATCTTTTGTTCAAACATATTAACAGATTTCTATGTTTAATAAGGAATTTGGGACTACTGTTGTCACTGCATAGCCTGCAGCTATTACAAAGCACTGACTAATGACTGCTCTTCTATGCACATCAGTGAAGGAATTTTTCACCTGAATAGCATTATCAATTATCTGTGAGCTGTGGAATGTTAATCATTAAACACTACTTCAAAGTATTCCGAAAGAAGCATTGGTGTGGGCTGAGAAATAAAGCCGCTGCTTTTGCTTGGAATATTATCTAACTGTTTGGAGTATTCTCTAATCACCTCGAGTACTGTCTAATTTCTACCTCTAAGGTTGCTGAGAATGGGCATCTTTGAAGTTGTCTGAAGTATGGGAAGCAGCATCGCATAGCTCCAGGGCTGAGGAAGAAGCGCGCTGTGACCTGACCTGAATTCATGCAGGCTGCAGATATGAAGGTCTTGGGAGGAGGTCTTGAGGATGAGATGGGTCAGAGATGGATCTGGACAGTGCTAGGATGAGCAATTTAATAAAAATAGGCACCGAGGGCTTTTATATATGGGTACATACTGATGGAAAAGTGAGAATTACTTTACTCCTGTGTTGCTTATACCATTGAAATACTCATCAGAGATAAGGGGAAGATAATTTAATTCTATAATTTTTGCAGTCTACAGGGTTTCTAAACTTCTCAGCCTAAATTTCTTAATGTTTTTTTTTTTTTTTTTATTACTTTAAAATATTTATTCTTTTTTAAAGAGATGCTTTCTTTAGTTGCATTTTGCCCTTCTGTCTGACATAAATTCTGCCTTTTTAGGAGTGTTCCTGGCTGAAAAGAGAAAATTCTCCAGTCTTCTTTGCCTGTTTTCCATGTGATATAGTGCCTTTTGTGAGAGGCACTGGCAGGGAACTTTGGTGCATAAAACTGTGAAATACACAAAAAACCTAAAAGCATCATATAAAAAATTGAATGTCTAAATGTATAAAGCTCACACAGCACATCATCCTACTACATATTTAACAGTTTCTCCTGAGCGGTAGGCAGCCAGTGTTGGGAAGTTCATGAATATTTTATTCTGTGAGATGAAAAGTAACCATGTAGCAAACATGCCGGACCTGCATTTTTTATTTTGTTTATTCCTTTTTTGGGGATTTGTTTTCATGTGGATGAATCAGCCTTTTGTCTCCCAGAAACCTGAAGTTACTCCCATTGACTTAGCAGTCCTTTCTGCTGCTGAGGGCAGACCTCACCAGCTGGAAGTTGCCTTAGTGCAGAACTGAGCTGAGCAGCAGGCAATGAGGGTATCTTTAGCCTTGGGGCAGTTCATGGAGAGGGGAAAAAAGAAGAAGTCCAGAAGTGGGAATTCTGAAGTGGTAATGCTGAATGTCAGGAGCAAGATGCAGTTTGAGCCCTTTTTGCTGCTGTGAACTGTAATCTTCTGTACTGTCCTACATTGAGAACAGAAGCACAAATATGGGTTGTTGGCAAATGTTTGCTGTTGTTGTGGTTGGCCATTCTCAATGAGATGTTCATCCTCGTTCTGGCAGTCAGGTTGTTGTAGTTAAAGGATGAAGAGAAATACAACTTATAGGTAGAAATAACAACTTCTCTTGTATCAAAAGGCATAGGTAGAAGAAATAAATAAGGCTTTAGCTGTGTAAGCCCTTGTTCAGATGAGAAACAGGAAAAACAGAGATAGACTTTGAAGACAGTGACTGTGAATTTAAATTAATTATACAGACCAGCTAGGCGAGAGGAAGAAAAGGGTTCTTCCTACCTGTGGTGCAGAGAGAGCTGTTATGATAGATCATAGTTCTGATCTGGAGGAGGCAAGCCTTAGGTGGGTGAGATGTGCTGACGTACAGGTTTTCCTCCAAGGCTACAGGTATGTAACGGGGAAAGTGTGATCATCTCTGTCTAGGCAATTATTTTGTCACCACATAGGAATTTATTTTACTGCATGTTGGCAGGCATCTGTTCAAGTTATTCTAATGCAATTTTAAAATATTCTTTTACAGCTTTTTTTTTTTTTCTTCTTTTTTTCTTTTCTCCCCGGGACTCTTGAGAGTTGCTTTTGTCCTCTACCCTTGTTCTTTTTTTTTTTTTTTTTTTCCTTTCTTAAAGGATCTTTTCTTTCCTTCGTATTATAAATGTGCTTAGCTTACGTCTTACTATTATTTTTGTATGTTAAGCAGAAAGTTCTCTTTTCTGTGGGAAGATGTCAGGAGAATTAACATGCCAGTACAAGTTCCGTAGATGTCATATCACACGCACGGTGTCTAGAACAGAATTAAAGGGGCAATCTGCATGTATTGCAGTTGGATGCAGCAGACAGAAAAGCCTTCAGCAGCTGCCAGCATTTACTTATTACAGATGCTAAAACTAGGCAATCATTCCGCAGCTGTAGTTCAGAGGTGGTCAGGAGATGTTCTGTAGAAGGGCCAGCAGCTGAATTGCTGCCTTAAAAAAAAAAAAAAAAAAAAGGGAAATATCACTGACTAGTAATCAACTTCCAACACTGTCCCTTGAAGCAGAGCATAGATGCCCCAGGAGAGCCAGGAGTACCTGAGCAGCTCTTGGCTGGTGGAAGGGGGCTAGAAAGGCACAGAAAGGAGATAGTTTACAGAAGCAGCAGATTTGCCAGAAGCCCATGTTTTATTTCTGTAATTACTGAAATGCATAATAGTACCCTAAGTGTGTTTACCCTGTTAATCAGAAGAAAGGATAAGCCAGAATGTATTCAAGACATGTACAATATGCATAGCTTCTCTTTTGAAACCAAGGATTTGAAGCATTATTTATTGTGTACTTGGAGAAAAAATCGAGCTACCCTGTGAATTGTTTAATGAAATTTGTATGTCTGTATATATAGCAGGAGGACAGAAGCCTACAACACAGCCTTATGAAAGGATAAAGTGTTGTTGAAACTTAAGGTGAGCCTTAAGAACCTTCAGAACCTTCATCCAGTCCAAGCGGTCTGAAGAGAAGACTGTATAAATGGGTCTGGGTTTGCCTCCCTTTAAGGAAGGGACTTCTGCTTGGCAGATCTATCAATAAAAGGAAGATAAAACTTAGAGTGAGAATACTATATATTCCTGATTGCACTTGTTTTGCTTTTTTTGTGCACACCTTTCTTGGGAGGGCAGACAGATAAATGTGACAATTAAATGGGGTGCTGGAACATACTGAATCCTTCTTCAGGTTTTCAAGTCCTGATCAGTTTTCTTTTTGCACATAAGCTTGAAAGTATTGCAAGTCTTTGAAGCCTTCAGGCACTTTTCTTAGCATATATTTATACCAGCAGAGTACCACTGAGCATTCACTCCTTCAGTGTGTTCATGCTCCTAATCAGTGCTGACTCCAAAGGTAAAACAGATGGAAATTGTTTGCTTATGAATTATGCAAAATTAAAGTTTATTAAGTTTCTGCTTTTTAATGGGCAAATGAGCTAATAGCTATGTGGGTGGGCTGGGTACTACACAGTGTATGGCTGTGTGAAAGGACTCCAATTGCTTCAATTCACTGACTGCATTCAAGTACACCTGTGCTCCATTGTGGTTTTCAGCTGGAAAATCTGGATTCAAATCAATAATTGAACAACAGCAAAAAGAAAGACTATAAATTTAGGTCAAAACATTTCTTTTTTTAGTGGAAAGAATACCTTTTTTCATGGAATTTGATAACAGAAGCAACTATTTCTTGGGAAATATGAGGATGAATAGAAAGTAAAAATTTTCACATTGCATACTAATGAATAATGAAAGCTGAAAATGAAGGGAATATGTGAAATATGTGTATTGGAACCATTTTCAATTTTGCAGACTGAATTTAATCAGAAACAGATTTGGCTTGAAATGGATGTTGAAATTCCATTTTTATTATATTCTGAGGGACAGAGTATAAAGCTCCATTGCCTTTCTTTTGTTGATTTAAAGGGAGTGAACTGGAAAATACAAGCAGCAGCAGATGACAGGTATTCATCCAACTTTATTCGCATTATTCATGGGAGGAGTTGGCCTGCTTCTTTTACTTTATTTTATAGCTGGGCAAAGTTTGATGGAATAAATTCCTCCTTTTTTGTTTTTCAAAGACACTGCAGCAACAAAGTTTCATAATATTAGCACAGAAGCACAATAATTTATATTACAGAGTATCCAGTAGTGTAGGAAAAGGAAAAAATAAAGATGGGAAAAATAATATTTTCTATTACTTTGAGTTTTCTTGTAAGCATGAAGACTTCACGGCTATATAGCTGACATTAAAGAGAACCAATATCTAACAGATCATCTTGAGTGTGAAGACATGGCGTCTGTGGGACAACTGAGGGATCACATCCAGCCAGCATGGGTTCATGAAAGGCAGGTACTGCTTGACCAACCTCCTTGTATGAGCAAGTGGACCTGCCTGGCAGATGAAGGAAAGGCTGTTGATGTAGTCTACCTAGACTTCAGCAAAGCCCTTGACACTGTATCCCACAGTGTTCTTCTCCTGCAGTATCTGGCAGCCTGTGGCTTGGACAATCTTTGCTGGGTGAACTGGCTGGAGAGCTGGGCCCAGAGAGCGGTGGTGAATGGAGTTAAATGCAGCTGGCATTGGTCACAAGAGATGTTCCCAAGGGCTTGGTGCTGGGGCCTGTCCTCTTCAATATCCTTATTGATGACCTGGATGAGAGCACTGAGTGCAGCCTCAGTAAGTTTGTAGATGGCACCAAGTTGGGGGGAAGTGTCGATCTGCCTGGGAGTTGGAAGGCCCTGTAGAGGGATATGGACAGTCTGGATTGATGGGCTGTGAAGGATCTGGAGCACAAGTCTTAAGAAGAGCAGCTGAAGGAGACCTTATTGTTGTCTACAACTACCTGAAATGAAGTTGTGGCAAGGTGAGGGTCAGCCTTTTCTCCCTCCAGGTAACAGTGATAGGACAAGAGGGAATGGCCTCAGTTTACCCAAGGGGAAGTTCAGGTTGAGATAATAGGAAAAATTACTTCTCAGAATGAGTGGTCAGGTACTGACAGAAGTTGCCCAGGGAAGTGTTGGAGTCACCATCCCTGGAGGTGTTTAAGGAAAGGTACTCAGGCACATGGTTTGGTTGCTCGTAGGTGAGAGGTTGGACTAGATGATCTGAAAGGTCTTTTTCAACCTCAATGATTCTGTGGTTCTAAAATTAAATAGGAGTTCTACCTAATAGAAAATTAATGGCTAGTGGTTATTAATTGTATAGATTTACTTTTCTGTTGGCCTGGGAGAGTCAAAAACTAAAAAGTTGAGCTTAATTTACCTTGGTGCCCATGCACTGACCTGAGTGGGATTGCACAGCTGTAACCAGTGCAGAAATGTTAACATTAAATGGAAACCTGAATGACATACAGTTTTCTCCTGTGTTTGGGGCAAAGACAGATTACTCTTTATTGCACACATCAAAGATGTTACAGTCACCCCCGGGTTGTCATGGAGATAGAGGTTATTATGACCAAAAGAGGCTAGATGAAAAGAATAATTATTTATCTATTTGTCATTTTGGTCTTCCACAATGCTTTAGGAAGGTATTTTAGAGCTAAGATGAAAAGCTTTGCTTTGAAATGAACTAAGGATGCTTACATCTATTTTTTCCTGTGGGACTGGCAAAGAGAGGACAAATAAGCAGTTTGGGATAGAGTGCTAATGCTGAGATACTCCAGGAGCTTCCAGAATAGTCACAGATATCTCTTCCCATCTGTACTTTGTGTGATTACTGCGTCATCACACTATTTTTATGCCAGGGAGAATGATCTTAGGTGTTGATGTCAGTGGTTTGGAGACACTTTTTCCCCTTCATCGGAGGTGTGTCTGTATGCCAATACAGATGGGTGCTGCTGACAGCTGTTTGCTTGCATTTCTCATGGTATGCAAACCATAATATCTGCCAGAGTAGGGCATATTCCATTGAGAAGCAGGGGCTCGACTGAGCATGGCCAAGCTGTGGGGACAGGGCTGGAGAAGGGCTGGGCCCTGGGGTCTGCCTTCCTGCTGCCTTGTTATCGAGGTTGCCTTTGGCATAGTCACTGTGCATTGGCTGGGTGAGGTGCAGGCCTGCTTTCTCGCAGCTGTGCTCCTAAATCAGTATTCAGCAGCACAGAACTAAGCTAGTGGTGGAAATTGTTGTGAATATTGCCTCTGGCCCAGGATAGCTTTTGTATCATGCATGCTGTGATCTGCAGTGTTCTGTCTGGGAGAAAAGTCAGCCTACCTAGCTATTGCCTTCTCGAGAAAACAGATCTAAAACTCTGCAACTCACCAACTTGGAAAGAAGAAATGAAAGCTGTGGGTAGAATAAAATGGAAGGAATAATAATTCATCTGATACAAGACAATAAAGCATTTTAGCTTTACAATATAGCATAGTTTGGAAGAACGTCCAGTAGGAGATGATGGTTAAGAAAGTTCCAGTTTAAGCTTTAAAAAAAACTTATGTCAGCAACAATTTGCCCTACAACCTCTTTGCTTTCCAGGTGCTTCTTTTACAAGTTTTTCTCTGTGTTTTTGTGTTAGTGATTGGACAGGACTACTTTTAGCCCAACAGGGTAACATTCCACATTGGCCAGTGTACAATCATATGGTAGGAGCTATTCCAACTGAGACAGCTCCTACAACAGAAGGGATTTGTTTTGTTCACAGGCATTATGTTGCCTTAATGCTCAATGAGATTCATTGTACTGATGTACAAAAGAACCCCAAATCAAAACCTTGAACATGAGAGCAGTTCTGTGACGCTGTGAGAGATAATATATATACTTGCACTTGTGTGTATTTATTTCTAAATGAAGGCAATACTACAAGCTGACTGCACAGGCAGGGCTCTGTCATGCTGTTTGGCCAAGGCAGGAAACAGTTGGGAACCAGACCGTGTGTACTTGAAGTTTTGCTTCTCCACGGTGCAACACAGTGTGATACTGCCTGTTCTTATCACAGGCCATTCAAAATGTAATTAATGTGTTTAGTCAAAGCTTAAATGTAAAAAGAAAATAAGCATCTACATAAAAATATTTGTTGAGTGTAATTTTTCCCCTGGAGAAATAAATTAGCCAGTTAGAGATTTCATGTGATGTTTGATGAGGTTTTGTGATGTTTATTAGCTACTGTGCCAGACTGTTCTTTAGAAAATTCAACTGTCTGCAGTTTTAGGAAGCTGTAGGAAAACCTCTAAACAGTTTGTGGGCAAGTATCCCAAATGATGTGTCCAGGAAACAATAATTTTAATTTTTAATGTGTTTTTAGCTTTACTCAACAGAATGAACACTGTTTTTAATTGTAACTTCCCTTTGGTCTCATTTATCTGATACTACAGATTTTGCTTCAGTGACTTCAGAAATAAGAGGACAGGAGTGTAGATTTCGTAGAGTTGCCCCTCTGGTGTGGAACTGAGAGCATTCTTACCTGTGGTGTCCATAGTCAGTTCATTTCCAGTGTTAGCACACAGCACTCCTAGTTTGTTCACTGTGATCAGATTCTGTGTTCCACACCAGCAAACATTAGTGGGTTCTGCCCCAAATGGAAATGGACTCGTGTTTGTCCTTCTCCCTGCTATTTAAAGCAAGCTCAAAGAGAGTAAATTTAGGTTAGATATAAGGAAAAAATATTTTACAGTGAGGGTGGTGAGGCGCTGGAACAGGTTACCTAGTGATGTGGTTGATGCCCCATCCCTGCTTCCAACGCAAGGCTGGATAAGGCCCTGAGCAACCTGATCTAGCTGTGGTGTCTCTGTTCTTTGCAGGAGAGTTGGACTAGATGGCCCTCAGAGGTCCCTTCCAACTGTAAGGATTCTACAATTCTACTACCGAAGAGATGTGAAGCCTTATCACTGTACTCCTGTATATTTACATATATATTTACATTTTGCTGCCAAACCTTTTTCTGGGTTCTTCATAACTACCTGGCTGACCTATTTATTCCATCCTTTGCGTTTGTGGGGAGGTAGAAGGCTGGAAGGCAGCTGTGTGTTCTAACAGTGCTTTCTGCTAACCTCTTCTACTCCTTTCCAAACTCAGGAAATCAGCCTCAGGCATCAACAGAGAAAAGGACAGGTAGCCTTGGTGCTGACTGACACTGGTCTACAACATCACATTGGGCGTGATGCTCCCTTGAAGAGGTCTGTGGATACAGTGCCCACACTGAAATGCCTGTACTTCCCAGTCTCTTGTGTTACCTTGCGGCTTAGGTTCACGTTCAGGCTCATACTCTGCATTGTCTGTGCTGATTCATTCTGTTTCAGTAGACATAGTCTTCTTATCTTGGCAGGAGAGAAGAAAAAAATCAGCAACACAACAAGTGAACAACTCCTGGTGTTTTTTTTTCCTGGCTGGCACTTTGGCACTGTCTGCTTTATGGAAAACCTTCAGCCAAACTATGAGCATGGTGATTCAGACTGTAAAGGATCTGTAGAGTATCCAGAACATTTCTAGCCCATTCAATGCCTTTTTCACTTGCTGTATGCAAAGGATTTAGGATAAAAATATGGAAGTAACAGCTGAAATAGATCTGTGAACAATTTGTGAATGTGCTTATGTAGTTAGATGTACTTGTGTGCTGAATATATATGTACTTGTGTACCTTCACTCTAAGTGATTTTGTCACATTCATAGTTACAAATAAATATTTCAACTCCTTTTCCAGTATTAAATAGATCAAGATTGCCTTTTTTTTTTTTTTTTTTTTTTTACAACACTCACAGCAGAGCAGCTTCTTTTGTGACGATTTTTGGTGTTCTGTATTCATTTCTTCCCCTCTTAATTTTCACCTATGAATCGATGCATAAGATTTGTTAAATCTTTCTGTAATATGTCACTTTTGGTCCAGTTTTAAGAACTGTTTAATCTCGCACTTGCTCCTGAGATAAAATAAGCAAGGGGAAAAAAGAAAAACTGCTTTGCAAAAATGTATGTTATTACAGCTTTGAGGAAATGACTCCATGATTAATGCTGAGGCAGACGTTTTATTCAAATCCCTCCTCTTCAGCTGTTCATAGCGTATTGAAAATAATATTGTGATAATGTATCATATTTTATTTAATTGGCAGTTGCGGAGACAGTCTGTACTTAATTCTGAGAGAGAAATGGAGCTATTTCTGTTTCCTATGTGCAGACTGCTCTGAACTTTTACACAGAAGAGCTTAGAAACTGGCTTTAAACTTCTCTTGTATGTACACTCCACATGTACTATTCTGGTGGATGTTCCCACATAAGAGAATTCTTTTCCCCTCTAAACTCAGAAAGCAGGAATTTGATTTTTGATATTAATGCATATGATGCTCTGTAATGATTAAGAATTTTTTTTTTTTTTTTTGCCAGACTAGAAGTAGAAAGCAGAGAAACAAACAACAAAAATTCCAGTAGAACAGATGATGTTCTTAATTCTTGCATTGCACCTATGATTGCTGTCTGGGCACTTTCCAGATTTGGGAATATAGATAATATATTGTAAATTTAACATGTAACTTTATACATTATGTATATTTATATGTATGTGCATGTGTGTATATATGCTCATATTTATATACACCAATCACATCTATATATCTATACAGATGCATATATGCAAATGAATATTTCTCTCCTTTCTCCTGCTCAGCCATGATACTTTTGGGCTGGAAAAGTTATGAGATCAGACATTTTTAGTGATTTTGCCAGTATGGGAATGCATGAAGATTCGCTGTCTTCTTTCTGTCATTTGCAAGTCAGTTCCAGTTAAGCAAATTACATGTCGATGCTTTTGCCCCCATTCTTAGAAACAGCTATATGTTTTCCAGCCTGAAAAAAATAAAGAACATGCAATGAAGGTTTGAGGAGTCACCCACAGATGTTCTATTCTCTTCCCCTTGTTCTGGTCAAAAGTGGCTCACATTTTCTCACTGCGGTCTTTTTTATGCTTTCTTTTCATTTATCAGCAAAAACAGTCATTTTTCTGAAGACAGAATCAGTTCAGTTTTTCTGAACACGGTGAGAATCAAAGCAGTTCCTAGTTGTAACCTGCAGTTATATCGCCTGTTATTTTTCATTACAAATCCCTTTTTTCAGCTGCTTTTATTTTTGTAAAATTAACTGCATAGTAGAATAGAACTACTTTACAGTGCGCAGAAGGGAAAGTTTAAGTCATATCCTTTTCCCGAGCAGAGAGGAACTGTATTTTTACAATTTTTATGTTTAAACGTAAAGCAACTTTTATGTATGAAATATATTTCATGTGTACACACAGAAATATACAATAGCTGCAGACATGCATATCCTCTTGCAAGAATACTGTCACAGATACTTTTCAAGGAGAACTTCCACAGGCTGTGTGCTGTGCTGGAAGAGATGTGTGATGCCATGCCTGATTGGCAGCTTTTGCCATTAACTATTATTATCACTCAGATAAGCGAAAGGGTGAACTCTTATCATCATCCTGATCAGAATGGCTTGGGTTGGAAGGGACCCCAGGGACCATGAAGCTCCTGCAATCCTCCCCCACCGCATGCAGGGCCACCAACCTCCACATCTAATACTAGACCAGGCTGCCCAGGACCGCATCCAACTCAACCTTGAACACCTCCAGGGACGGGGCATCCACAACCTCTCCAGGCAGCCTGTGCCATCACCTCACCATTCTCTTTGTAAAGAACCGATCTGTTGAAGCATCTGTGTGATGAATTCATTGGAGCTCCATAAGTTGTTCTAACAAAGCCTGTGCGTAGTGGTAGGTAGCTTATTTTTAATTCTCTGTGTTGGAGATGTGCTAAGATAACTATTAACAGCACCGTGCAGAAAGGTCTGCACTGCTTCAAAGGATGTGTGAAGCCCAGGGGGATGTAAAGGCTTGCTGCAGTGTACGAGTGCAGAAGAAAGGTGGGAGATGGAAAAGTTCAACCAGACCACACCGCTTCACCTCCCTGCTTCTGCTGGTGGATTATATTGTGTATAATTGTTCAATCAGTTTCATTTCTTCAGTGTTTTCTTCTAGCAGTTATGAGACTTGACAATGTAAACATGAATGAAGTTCTTTATATAACGTTAAATGGTACTGAGCCTTTCAGCTAAAAAGAATTGTTATTGCTGCTGCTTTGCCTTCACAACCCATCTCTTGTTTTACCATGACTTCATCTGTGAGATCTCGCTTCCCTATCAAAGCAAGCCTCTGCTCTCAAATGCCTGTATGATACATAACTTACTGGTATTACAGTCAGTGGGTAACATTTTTACATGGTGCTTTAGTTGAAAGAAAAATCAGACATGAACAGTACCCTGTCTACCAATATTTAAATATAATCTATTAAAAATATTTGATTTCCCTATAGAAATAAAGTGTTTCTTTACAGATACAGGGCTATGCTGTGGGTATGGAATGGAATCTTAGCTCCGTGCGTTACAGAGTTCCAGTCCAACCAAATGACTGCTGCAGTGCAGATACATGGATTTAAACTCTCCTAGGAGAAGATGGGATAACAGTATCATAATCAGGGCTGTAACAGGTCTCAGTTCATGAGTACCAGATTACTCTTAGGGTTTAGAGGCTAAGGTATGTGCAGGGGCAAAAGCAGCTGTTTTTGCAATGGCTCATGTAGCGTGTACTTTACCTTGTGCATGTAAGGTGCAAGCAAGGCTGCAATTAAGCCTTTGTATTATTTTGAAATAAGCTGTTATGCTCTTATTATTAAATGAGATTTGAAGACTGAACACCTCTTTTCTCTGACAAAATAAAATTTCAACTTATTAAATGTCACCTCAAAAAGAATGAATGTACTATGCTGCCTTTGTCCATGTACAGTCAGTTAGCTTTGATTTAACGGCTGCAAACAGGTGCTTTTCCTTGCTGGTCTTATGCATATGTTGCATAAGTATTTTTTGTAACATGACTGGCAAAATAATGGCTGAAAAAAAAAGTATTACTGCAGAAGATCTTTATGACAAGATGAAATAGTCTGAATAAATTAATAGTGTCTGAGTACTTTTTAGGCATAAGTGGCAAGTAAAATTTTGTAGATTTGACATCTGTGCTACTAACTGCCTCAGCATTAGCTATCGCTGACTAACCAGACAGTAAAGACATACAGTGATGCCAAAGCTGTGAGTAGAAGGTATACTAAAATAGTTGAATTTATGTTCGTGAACTGTTCTTTTCCCCTACATACTGAACCAGTTTGCTTCCAATGCCTTTACTGCTGAATTGCCATGTTCTGCTGAGATGACTGCACTTTCAGGCTAAATTTCTTTAATAGCAAAGGTTTTCTTTTTTTCCTTCTTGTCTCCCAAGACAGGAATTCTACACCTAGTGGCAAACTGGAATGTTAACAGGGAATGAGAGAAATTCTGAAAGTGATTATGTAGAAGAATTTTATAGGATAAAATGACTCATAATTACAGCAAAGAAATAAAAGAGTCAAGCATGGTCTATATTTCCAGTGCTGGAAGAAGCTTTAGGAAACCAAACTGTTTAATGTCTTTACATGTGTTTGTTTCTTTGTCTCTAAAGTGGCACAGTAAAGATGTATGGGGAGGCTGAGTGAATGCAAGGCTGCAAAGTATGTGGAGTCCTGCAGATGTGTTAGAGGGGAATAGCTGCAACTTACTGCTGTATGAAATTTACCTTATTTAAACCAAAATCATTACCATGCTTGTTAATTTTTAAGTAGAGCATAAAGCACACTACTGAATAATTTGTGTATCACAGTAGTAACTTCTAGAAAATTATGGAAGAACTGGAAATGACTTTCATTTTCGTGGTGTACAAGAAAGGCTAGTTTGATGGTCTTTGTTTAGTTTATTCAAACTCTGAGACAATTTTCAATTTCTAATAGGAATACTCAACAGCAAGAATACTCAAACATTATCCAAAGGAAGTAAATGATCATAGAATTTCTAATAAGGCAAAATCCTGATTGCTTGAACTCAAAAAGTTTAATGGGAAACCTCTGAATTCACCTAACTTGCACAGGATTTTCGTGGATGGTTGTCTCTGTTCCTTCATGGCCATCGTATCTATTTGGTCTTGGAATTGCTGTTAGAGTTCCCCAGAGGTCTTGTCATCTGGAGGAGCAGAGAATGGAAATTCTTTGGAGCCGCTTTGGTTGAGGCAGTTGAAGCAAAGGGTTTGTGTCTGAAATTTGAATCACTTTGAATTTCACATCGGTGTATGAAGTGGAAAGTAAATGTTCTTTAATAGAACTGTCTTCAAGTAAGTAATTTTTCTACGGTCAAACAGCTTCATGTTTTAAAATATTCCTCCCATTAACACTGAGCATACTGTTGTTTTTGATTTACTCTGAATTAGAACATTTATTGTCCCATGGTGAAATACTGAAGAACCAGTCTGTGCAAATGAAACAAACAGCTAAAATAAGTGAATAGTAAATTAATGTGATGCATATTACTTGTTAAAGTGTCTCTGAGGGTTTACTGCCTCAATGAAAAGAGAATGAAATGGTCTGTATATTTTCCTGGTGATGATGTGGAAAATCAGGCAGTGGGAAGATACCGTATTTGCCATGACTAACCTCACAGGGAACAAATACTGAAGGAGAAAAATTGAAATCAGATCTATTCATCTAGGAAAGATACTGAAAATGCGGGAATTAATTTTCTTCTAAGTAAATAATGAAGTTTTATTAAGTAAATGCTGCGTATTTGAAAATCTTAACGTGGTTTATCATAGCAGGTGAAAGGAGAAGGTAATTCAGGATCCAGAAGGAAAAACTTCTAGTGTTTCTTTCCATGTCTGCAAGCATCTGAGGCACATGATTGCAAGGTAGAAAATAAAACAGAGAAACACAATCATTTGAAAATGGAGGCCTTCTGAATGAAAAATGCAGGTGTTGATTTCAGGAAGAGGCAATAACCTGTGTCAGTGGTGACACTTTTTTACAATCTGCCTTTGCATGAAAATGGAAGTGTCTCCCATCTCTGGCACTAGCTTTGAATGAGTCTTAGGTTATATGATCCTATTCTATACATTGTGAGGGATGCAGAATGAATCTGTACACTGAATTGGCTCAGCCAGAACACTGGTGATAAGCATGATGGACTGCACCAATATTATTTTTTTTAGATTAGACGATGCGACTTTGCATGTCATATCTCAGATTTTGCAAGATATTCCTACACGTTTGGTTTGCTGTGTTGTCAGCACTGTCAGCTTCTAAAGGAAAAATGATCAAGTGTATTTGAGGCTTTTTCCTAGCCACATATTTTATTAACATATTTTATTAACATCCTACACGCTTTTTTTGTTGGTTCTTATTATAGTTTTCACATTCCAACTTCAAAATGTGTTTTGGTATATTGGCCAGATAGAGGAATTGCTTAATAGATGGAAGAGCCCTGTCTTATCAGAGCTAAGTTGCTAGCTGCAACTCATGTAGAATCAAATAAAGATTTACAGTGTCAGTAGTAGAATAAACATGATGGTTTGTGTAGCTCACTTCCTTAATAAATGTTTATTAAGAATAAATAACAGACATTTCATCATCTCCGTTCCTTGAGCACTTAGAATTCTGTTCATTCGTCTCTGTTCTGTAAAGAAGCTAATGCTAACTTGGCTAAATGTTTTCCTTTCTTCTTTTTCTTATATCTTTAAGGCTAAGTGTGCAAAAGAGAGAAGTGTCTTAAAAATTATACGTCAGTAGTTCTAATTGCATAACCTCTAGCATTGAAATTATTTCTGTCTTGTTTAGCACTGACTTGAAAATTACAGGTATTTAATTTGAGGCAGAATAAAAACAAACTTCAGTTTGGCTTTTCAAAATGAATTTGAAAAGCTGTAGTTCTGGAAAGAAAAACAAGTGTTATTTGCACATAGAAGTCTTTATCTGACCAGGACAGTTTCTATTAGCTGGGAATATATGGTTTCTTACACTGACCTTTTGACAGCAGCGACTTACCGGGAAAAACAGGAAAGTTGAAATGCTTTGTAGAAGCCCTGTCTTTAAAAATGATCGAGAGTTCTGAAGTATGGGTGAAACTGCACCGGTTGCATGTTGTCCTGCAGACAACTGTAGGAGACACTCCAGACAGGAGGATTGGAAAAACCACGTGCACCATCTTAGTATGAAAATGCACTGAAAACTGACTGAATGTGAAATCATAGATAGTTGCCTGTAGCTGCATTTTTGTATGCATCTCTAGAGAAATTCAGAATTCCACTGAGGAAGATTATCAATTTTCTCAAAAAGTGCCACCCTCCATTTAAACAGAGGCTTTTGGGAGGTACTTAGACCCCAGGCAGGCCAGAGGGGTGCCTCTCTTTTTCCATTGCCCATGCAAAAAACTGAGAAAGTTTTGTTCCTAACTAGCTTCTTGAATGAAGGTATTTGGAGGCACTGAGGTGAACCCAAGGACTGTGGAGGAGTTGAAATCACTGTTCCAGAGGAAAAAGAGGTTCAGCATGCTGAGAGTGTGCTAATTTCAGCTATTTAAATCATTCTTTCTGGAGAGCTGGATGGGTGCCTCAGGCTGTGTTGAGGCTGACCAATTTCTGCCTGCAGAGATCTGGGATCTGCTAGTTCCTCCCAGGACTCCCAGCTTTGTGTGTCTGGGTTTCCTTCCTGGGGAAAACTTCCGGAGTAGGGGAGAGAGGGAGCCATCGCATGCCTGCATCTTGGCCACAGCAGTGTCAGGGCAAGTCAGAACAAATTTCTGGACCCACGAGCTCAGAAGAACTCTCAGGTCCAAGCTCAGCCACAGCTTTGATACGCAGGAGCCTTGTAATCAGATGGAGAATTATTCTTTAGCACACCTTTAAGGTTATCATACAAGCTGGATAATTTTTTTCTTCTGATTTAAGTTTTAATTGGTATTTACTTTTATGAAACTTTTCTTAGTGCTGATATTTAGCTGAACTACAGCCTGCCAAGAAGGGGAACAACTGAGTGCTTTCTTGAAGTCCCTTAAGCAAATGTTAATTGTCTACAGTTGATAAGGACAATGAGTTCCGGGGGAGAGATGCTGCCTGTAGCCCTCATGGTTGCAAACCTAAGATTGATTAGAACACAAGGAAGGTAACCCTTGGCTAAAGTTAGAGTCAAAGTGAGATGCTGCCCGTGAAAATCTGAGCTTAAAGCAAAAAACACATGATGGCTGGGGATTTCTGCTAGCTAGAAAATCTTCCTCCTAAGAAAACAAGGACTGGCAGTGTAGTGTTACTTCAGCTGGAATTCTGCTCCAAGGCTCGGGCTTGGGCTAAACATGGAAGCTGTGACTTTCACTGTCTTCTGTAGATTTTATGTTATTGCAAATGTTACATGTAAGTAACCTGTTTAATGTTTCTTTCTGCCGTTCCAAATATTAGTTCACCCTCAGATAATCCTATAGAATGTATAAGTTTCAGGACACAGATATGCTACATCTTGGTATCTAAACACTGAAATGAGAGGACTTGTTAAAAATATGTGAAAGCAGGCTTTATAAATTGCAACTAAGCTGTTTTTTTTTTCCCCTAAGAAAACACTTCAAAATTGGAGATTTAATTCTATTTAATTGTCTCACTGAAATTGATTAGGATCTGTGCCATTCTCTCTGCAGGTTCAGAGACTTCAGTCTCAGACCTTTAAAGAGTGGAGAGAATTTGGAAAATTTCAGAGTGGAGTGCTAATACAAAATCAAGTACCAGTCAGCCTGAAGAAATGTAGCAGCTGATGCAATAAGTATGTGCAGTCAATTTGGGAAAATACTTGAACAACAGTTTGACTCACGGCTCAGGCATGTGACTGCTTAGGTTGTATTGATGTTCCTTGCTAGAATATTCACAACATCACGTTTCAACAGATCAAGCTGTTCAATTTGCAGGGAGAGAAATCACGAAGAAAATGCATAGGGTCTAAGAAATCTTGATTTAGTTTAGTGAGAGATTTTCCACTCTTCGGACAAAATCCTGCAGGAGTTAGCAAGAAAGTACCTTTCCATGCTCCAGGCTAGAACATACTCTTGAGGAAAAAGACAGGGCCTTGAGCACTTCCATCTGCTAGCAACAAATATTTTTTATTTCTTTTGAAGCTGCCATACAGCGCACTTATCCAGCAAGAAACTAACTGGGCCTTTGAGCTCCCAAGTGTATTTCCTCTCTTTGGTATGGCATGAGAAAAGAATGGATGGTTTTATTTGTAGATTAAAGAATAAATGAAGGTGGAAACTGTACCATGCTTAGCTCTTGATTTTGAGTTTTTCACTCTGCAATATAATGCATGTGTCTCCAAGTATTCCTGTCTGCATTGGTCATGTAAAATGAACAAAGAAGTTTCAGTAAATTCTTAAGACTACTATTTAATTAAAATGTCTTTTTTTTTTCTTTCTTTAATGTTACATGGAGCAGAGAAATGTCTAGACAGAAGTTGGTTACCTCATGGGCTCTGCAGAAATTCAGGGTCAGCACTGAACTTTGTGATGTGGGCCTTGAGATAGGTGAGAACTTGAAGCAAATTCACATGATGGAAGAAAGGCAGCATAACAGTTGCATGTGGGCATCTATTAGCAACACATAAAAGTTCCTAACACAAAAGTTAGGAAGCTGACGTTAGTATCAGTACCCCAAATGCCTATCATTATATGTCATGGCTGAGTAGTCCCAAGGATGAATTTAAAAGGCAGAATAGTTCCTGTTCTTATTGGTTGGTCATGGGAGACTTGTGGAATTACCCTCCTTGTGCTTGCCAGATCTTGTATGGAATGGAGAGAACCTTTTGGGTACTTTTGTTCCGAAGAGGTGGAGAACGGCCTCTGCAGCTGATGAAGTCAAACCACCGGGACCTAGATTGGGTTTTGCCCTCTCCAGCATTTCTGTGGGTGTGAGTTTATCTGTGAGTTTTTATTCTGGGGCCACTTTGTTTATTCTTTCATGTCTGCTTCTTTCCCACTTCTCCCTTCTGATTTTTCTTCCCTCTCTGTAGAACTGAGTATGTCAAACAATGTATTTGTTTCCAGAAGGTGGTATCACATCCAGCTGGACTGCAGTGGGAAGAGAAAATCTTTGGCCAAAGATGCAGTGCCTATTAAGAATGTCTGTTTCTCACCACTGTCTATGAAGGAATGTGTATGTGTATGAGACAGGCACCTACATTTGATCTTTAATGCTTACATGATGCTACCTGTGCTGTTTATCTGTTTGCTTCCGTATAAAATAAGCCAGGGACTGGAGAACCTGGGGAATCAGCTACAAGAATAAGGAGAAGAGCTGGCTTTGCAGATTCACTGTTCTTGTATCATTTGATGGGTGATGTCTAAGGATGAAGAGGAAGTAGCTGGGTGACAGGACCTGCTGCTTAACTGCTGTGCTAGAACCCTGTGCAAAGTCTTGCTTTGACTTTGTGCAGTTAGGACAAAGGCAGATGTCCACGTATATCTGTTTTAGAGAAAGAGTGAACTACTGGATAACTGTTTTATTTTCACCTGATCCGTGCAATCTACTTCCATTCTGCATGAGTTACAAATGCTATGTACCTTTTAAGCATACAGCTACAGGTCTTAACAGATGAATGGCTGCCATGTAAAATGACTCTACCGTCCCCGGAGATTATGGTCTGTCAAAACTGCAGCTAATTAAGGCGCGCTGACTATCCAAGTTGATACAAGTAGAAGTTAATAACTATACACCATGCCATATTTTATAATGAAGTAATCAGTTCGTATTTTCAATTATCTTACTTAGAAATTTTGTTTGTGCTTTCGTCAAATAGATATTTATATTCTTCCTCAAAAATTCCGAAGCAGTTTAGCTGTTACTGATTGCATAAATTCAGACGTTGTTTCTCTGGGGCAGGGAATTGTCACTTCAGTGTTTGCAAAATTCTGCTCTAATTGCAATTGAAGGTTCTGGTATCACAGTTGAATTAATAGCAGAAGATAGGAATATTTTAATTTCATATAAGAGGGGTGTGCATTAAATCATTTATTTAGGGCTCTGCTTTGCTTCATCTGAATCTGACAAATGTTACTGGTGCTTTTTTAAAGCTGAGACTTTTTTTCTTTATTTCAACATGTGCTTCATTAACTTGCAATTAATGTGCATTTTCCCCTGTAATAGAAGGGACTGTAGAACTATGACATTCATAAATTGGCTCATTTATGAATGCATCACTTTTGTATATGCTTATTTTTCTTCCATATATAAAATATTTCATATTTCTCAGAGAAATGAAAAGCCTTTTTAGATGCAAGTACAATAAAAATAAAAGCAACACTAAAAGTTAAAGCCTAGAAGACATTTAGGTCACAATTTTTTACGTGACTTTGTATTTTAATGAATCCTGGTAGTTATGGAGAGAAGGAACTTGATCTTTAGATGGTTGAATGGCTGGTTCTGAAGTTTTTCATATTTAGTTCATGGCAATTCATAACTGTATTTAAAGGAACTAGCAAATGCAGTATTTATGAGTGTTTACAAGCTCTTATTGTCTGCTTAGCAGCAGTCAAATAACAAAATGAACAGATGTCTCCCAAGCCTCTTAAAAAGTACTGAATAAGAGGGGGAAATGACTTCTTAAGCACAGCTAATGCTGCAGAAGCTTCTTCTCTCTTCAATGTAGAGTTACATTTGCACAGTGAGGTGATGTTTCTGTTACGAATAAAGCAAACCTGTTCTTGATTACATCCTGACTGTGGCACTTTTATAGCTCTTGCTCTTGCTCTAATCTCCATGGTGTAGGCATGTCTGAGAGCTGCTCCCATTTCTTTCATTTTCAGACTTTTAGCTAACATTTCAGGTCGTTTGGAGTTATAAGAAGGGGAGGCAAAACCAACCAAAGACCAATTGCTGTGAGGCTGCAGAGCATCAGGACCCTTGCAAAAATGAATTGCTGCTGACATCAGCAAGTAGCCCATTTTTAAGGAACTCAGGCTCAGGGAAGGTTTGCCCACCCTCAGCTTCTGCAGTCTAAGAGGCAATGTGACATTTGGGAACCAAGCCTCCTGACACGTACCCCATTTCCATCAGCAGGGTGACTTTTCTAGTTGCTGATGCAGGTCTGTGATTAAAAGGCATTAGCTCGGAACGTATCGTTTGTTCTAGAGGTTTGCCTAATGCAATTTGTATAATGCATAATCATCCCTGCTTCAGTTATCTAATATGGGCGGAAAATAACTCAGGTTATGAAACTTGCAAGAGAGACTTGTGGTCACAACATTTTGAAAGTAAAAAACCCTGATGATTGTTTATATTTTTGTTCTCCTTTATGCAAATTGGCTGATGATAAGTGAATGCAGTGGCTTTTTTTGTAAGCAGACTGAAAATGTATAAGACGCAAAGTCCTTTACCTTGCATAACTTGAGCTCATCAGTAAACCCAGCTGAATGTTTATGTCTTCGGTTTCTTTTCTGCAGACTAGCAAGGAGAATGACAGTAATTGTTACTGCTGAAATAAATTTGTCACTACTTAATCATATGGTGTCAAATATACTGCTAAAGTGATGTTAGAAGTTCTTTGGGATGTGGTTGCTAATGTGGAAATTCCCACCTCTACTTCTCACATCCAAAAAGCTCTCTCTGTCTCTGCAGTCCCTCTCTGAATACTGCCATGACAGTGTCTTCCTCTTTTGGTGTTTTTTCATTTTTTCCTGCCTTTGTTTTTTCTGGCACGCCCTCCTCCTTAGCTAAACAAACCTTTAACTTTTCTACAGGAAATCAGGAGTTTCTGTAGCTCACACCAGGCCATGTTTTGATGTGTGCTGTGGCATGTACCTCTGGCACTCACTGTGTCACACGTGGACTGCAGCTCCTTGTGTGTCTGTCTCACTTCATAAAAAGCACTACTGCTGCATCCCTGTGATTCAGAAACAGGCTTAATACATACAGCTTCTTTTGCCAGATTTGCTGTCATCTGTTCATTCGGGTCTCTTTTTATGACAACTTTTGATTCTGGCAAGCAAACAATAGCAACAGTTTACTGATCTATGTGGCACAATGTAGGCAGATCATCAGTAGGAATTCCAAATGCATCCAGTTTAAAAATGATGTGTAGTATCAGGTGTCAAACATTTCTATTCACCTAGAATAATGATTAGGTTAAATGTGATCAATACCATATAATCTTATGAATCTGTATATAATCTCTGTCTTCATTTCCACTGACTGTTTATGAGGGTGGGTAGTGATAGGACAAAGGGGAGTGGTCTGAAGTTGAGACAGGGGAGTTTTAGGTTAGATATTAGGAGGAAGTTTTTCACACAGAGGTGGTGATGCACTGGAACAGGTTGCCTAGGGAGGCTGTGGATCCCCATCCCTGGAGGCATTCAAGGCCAGGCTGGATGTGGCTCTGGGCAGCCTGGTCTGCTGGTTGGTGACCCTGCACATAGCAGGGGGTTGAAACTGGATGATCACTGTGGTCCTCTTCAACCCAGGCCATTCTATGATTGTATGATGATTCTGTGAAGGAGAGTAAAAGAAGGTACAGATGTTTTTTTCCACCAAGGTTTCGGTGATTCCATTGAAGAAATCAGGCAGTGACACATGGAAAGAGAGCACTGTATACAAATAAATCATTCTTGACATATCCCTTGGGCAGTTGGCTTTCTCATGATATGCAGTACACTGGGATGTACTATTATTATTTCCCATGTGATTATATGTGTGCATATACTGTCACTTTCCATTGCTGGAATAAGCTGCTTGAACTGGACTGTTTCTGTGTTTAAATATTTGCTCTTTATTTATCAACAAAAAGTTGTTTTCATGCTAATTAAGGGCTTGCTGGATTTGATCAGCAAGGAATTATACAGACCTTTCCTCTGTCCAGCTCACAGACAACAGAAGTTGATACCTTAGATGCTTGAGGAGGTACGAAGTGAACAAGGTGTACCTTTAGCTGTCCATTTCCAATTTGAAAGACTCCAATTTGAACTAGTTGAATACTGGCAGCTAGCACTGAAGCTCAAAGCAGCTGTGTAAATGTTCATTATCTCCATATATCTAGATCTGAAGAAAGATATTCTGTATGAAGTAGTGGGAAGGATAATTGTCTTTTGAAAATTACCATTTCTAGCCCTGTGTGGCTTTCAAAGCAATTTCGTTGCGACTTTCTGTCCCTTCCATCTCTCCTGCCCAAAGCCTGACAAAATGATTATGCTTTCACTGTATTAAATCAAGACTAAGACCTCAGTGACTCCTGATCACAATAACATTTGGTTTGTCCTGAAGGGAGGAATAGTCTTGTTGTGTTTGTTTATTCATGTGCCCTTCTCTCTCATATTACTTTTGACAATTACTGTTTTCTCATTGGCTGCTTGTTGGAGGGGCAAGTACAGTGTATAGCATCTCTGCCAGCATAGGAAGAGTAACACGGTCAGTATTTTGCACAAGAAGTACTAATCATTCTGTGGTAGATTGATTATTCCAGTAAATAGCACTGAAATCTGACTGTTAGTGTTCTGCTGTTTACTGGCTGTAGAAAGTCATGGGAATTGTATGAAAAAGGTTCCTAATGCAAGAGTTCCTTTTACCCATTAGCCTTGCTGTGTAATTTTCCACTCTTAAACACTAAGATGTGGGTTGAGAGAAGACAGGAGATTTCATGACCCAAATTTCTTATTTAACTGCAGCCAAGATGCTGTAAGACAAAGACGATATTGTATGGACAGTAATGGCCTGTGATATTCCTACTCTGTCACCACAGGGTAATTTCACCTCTTGTTACTGCATACATTGCTCCCTTTGCTGTTTCACCACAAAGCTTTGTGCAGCTGTGCAGCGAGTTGGATTTGGAAATGGATGGCATAAGAAGTATAAGAGTTGGGAAAAACTGAAATCAGAGAGGTGGTGCTTCTAGTGAAACCACAGCTAGATTCAGAGGACAGTCTTCTGAGGAACCTTCTATAGTAAGTGGAGGGAAAGTGATTCCTGGACACTTCACTATGTGGAAGGGGGCTGGAATTAGCATGGTGTGGGATGGCCTTCTAGAGCGATGTTTGTGGAGGAGCCCTGAGATGATTCTGTGAAGTGCCCTTCTTTGCAGATGTAAATATGTATGCTCACAGGATTATGTAGGGTCATGTATTTTGTGGAAACCGAGCTGCCTCCAAATCACATCCAGTGCTTGGTGTCAGACTTCAGTCACGCTCCCTTCAAAGCCTCTCTGACTGGTATTTGAGCTGTGCAGACGGTGTGAGCGCTCTGGCTGTCAGATGTGCACACTGGATCCGTCCCACGCAAACCTCAGAAGGTTATTTCAGCCTTCTATTATTGAAACGTTTAAAAATAAACTGTGGCTTTGAGCTGCTCTCCAAGGTTAAGGGATTGTGAATGTGCCCTTCCTGGCTGGATGCACAGCAGAGAGCCCTTGGATTCAGCCCTTCCAAGGCTGTCAGAGGGAGCTGAAGGAAGCTGCTGTTTCTTATCTCTTTTATTCCTCATAATCAGTTATCAGAATCCTTTGACATATTTTGACATCAGTTGCTAGGAAGGAAAACTGCTTTTGACTTATGTGTTGCAGAGGTTGTGTGGGATCTCCCCAGTAGGTGGAATTACAGGTCTGTCCTCGTCACTGTTCTTCTTGAGTCAGCTAGCAACATTCCTTCTGCTTTGCTTTGCTTTCTCTTCTTTCTAACATGATATCAGTCCTAATACAATGGAAGGTGAGAGAGAAAAGTTGTAGAAAGGGACAATGTTCGAGACTTTCAAACACTATTATAACAGAACGTATAGCAAGTTTTTTTGGAAGTGTGAATTTTGCATGTATACATATGCCTAAATACATAAAATAATTCAAAATTATTTGGCATATGTTGTTATGCGTGCTGTCACTTCAAATACATGTTACAGAATTTTCTGCAGAGGGGACATGAGGAAAGAGCAGAGATATACCAGGATTTCTAAGTGGTCACGGTGGTATTCCTATTCTAACCCTTCTGGTTTTGTGTCTATCAGTGCAGTAACAAGCAATGCATTCACATTTTTAAGAACTTAATGCTACCAAAGTCTTCTAAGCAGAAAAGTGCTTTATTTATTTTAGCTCCAAGCATGTGCACTAAAGAATGGTTGCAGAAATATATGTTTTGTGTAACTCTTTGCTTCCTAGTTTTAGAATTTTATTATTTTGTATTTCATGAGTTTTACAATAAGTCATCCAGAGTATCAAATTATGAAAAGCAACCATTTCAACACCAAGCAGAAAATGCATGATCAAAATGAGTGTCTAAACTTCTTTTAGTCTTTGTTTATATGGCAAATGGAGCAATAGATAAGCGATATATCCATAAAAGAGTCAAGTAGGATTGAAATCATGTAAACACCATCTGTTGTCATTTGAAGCTCTCTCTAAGGGGTATCTTGTATGTAACCTTCAAATCAATGGCAGAAATGTTTCCCTGCCTCCTCTTCAAACACAGGTTTGGGTAATCTACTCATGGTTGTCTCTGGCAGTGATCAGCTCACAGGGATTTCCCTTGAATGATGTTTTCAAGCATATGAACAAACAGCATTGACCGAAAAGCTTTCTCCAAATGCAGGAAAGCATTTGATCATGATAGTTCTTGAATCATGAGACAATAGGTTTTTCAGCCATGCCACTTAGAAGATAAAATGGATATGAAGGATTTTGGATAATCAAAAACAAATTACACAGAACTTTAAAATGAGACCAGTACCACAAATCAGCAAGATGCCTTTGCTGTTCATTCTAGCTTTTTTTCATTTGCATTGTTCATCCAAGCTGTGCAGTTTCAGCTCCTCACTGCAGTTTCTTCTTCAAGAATGGAGACCTCCCTGCCAGTATGGTCCCCTATGCAGGGGGTTACAGTTGGTGTCACAATATCATGCCTGTGTTGTGTCTGTGCTGTGAAGCACCTATGTGTAGTATAAACCTTCCTGCTGAAGATTTGTACCACCTGTAGTAATGTACTTTAGAGACATGTTATTAGGCATTCATGCAGGCATTTCACAGGCTGAAGCATGCCCCACATCCTGTATGCTTACTCCATGGGGCACGCTTTTCACTGCCCATGCCTCCAGACTGCATGCCACTTGTTCTTTGTATGTAAGATGTCCTCCCGAATGGTTTATGCTGTCATTCAGATCTTGCTGCTCCCTAGCAGTGCTCTCTTTGTTGCATTTTTCTTTGTTCCTGGCTTCTCTGGACTTTGCAGCTCCACAACCCACCAGCCATACTGACTCATCAAGAAGATCTGCAAGGAGCGTGTAGCTCTGGAGAGGACTGTATAAAAAAGCCAGACATTTGCTGAATGCTGAGGGAAGTTACTTTTTCTTTCTTTCTTCCATATTTAAGATGTCTGAACTTGAGGAGAAATAACTGCTCTCTTTCTAACAGATGAATTTGCTCTCTGCCTCACAGAGAACTGAGAAGGTTCATCTAGGGCTTTCTCTTTATCATCTTCATAGCTTTGAACAGTGAAGTACAGAGACTCTTCAGCCCTTTTCTGAGAGATGCCAGTTGAAACAAAGGGAGGAATGCATTACAGGATGAGTGTGAGAGGCTTAATGGAATCTTCTTTCTATTGGCTTGCTGTTGGTTTCAGTGGCAAGTGAAAAATGCCAACTTCAACCCCACAAATCCCGAGAAAGATGAGAGTACGATAATAAGAGGTGTTGCAAACGTAATAGCTCTTAATGGGATTTTTTAGAGCTGAATATGTCTGATTTTCTTAGTTCATCAAGCATGATCAATGCCTTCTAGGCATCTCAAAGGGCAAGAACATGTTTTGCATATTTTCTGTTCTGCAGGTAGGAAGGCAGGCAGTGTTCTGTTCTCTATTGATAAGTGTTACAGATTTGTAAGCAGGTAGAGACAGGGGAGGCAAGGGACATAAAGAAAAATTTCCCTTGAAGGAGAAAAATCACAGAATTACAGTGTGAGCATGAGAATATTACTTCACAGGTAAAATGAAAATTAGTACCACTGAATGTAAGATCTTTTCAAAGCAAGTTTAAAAATCAAACTAAACAGTGTTGAACTACTGCAAAAATCAGCCTCAAAAATGAAGTCCCTTGTAGGTCACTACAGCAAGTGCTTTTGTGTGCAAAACTAAAAAGCACTGAGCAGCAGCATTCCAGCTGTTATTTTACGCCTGATTTTTCAGATATTTCTAAGTACAACTTAGCAATACTAAAGATGTAGAGAAGTAAGCTTCATTTGCAATGTGAAAAGCAGGAAGTGAATGTTATAGAAGTTTAACTCACACGTGAATCTGCTATTAAGACTCGGGTTGTTTTTTAACCTTATTACATTAAGCTGAAAGATGAAGGACAAGGAGAGTAAAGCAACTAAATACTTCAGGAATTCTAAGAACTCCTGAAGCAGTGGTTTGCAAGTCAGACAGTGTTTCCCCTTCTGAGGCTTTCCAGCTGAATTAAATGAGAAATCAAAGTGTTTTCTATCATGGTGTGCTCTTTCGTTTACAACAGTAGGGAATGGAATACATCAGGTACTGAATTTTTCTTTGGTTTTCCTCCTTCAGTGAAAGCAGCATTTATTGTGTTTTGTTCTGCTTTGCTTTGTCTTGTATTGTCCATGGGAAGATGCGATCTTTGCATGTGTAGAGTGAGGATGTAATATTATCTTTCATGAGGGTGTAAATCATTTTTTTAATTGTATGAAAAGCCAGTTTAAGTCTTAGAGAAGGAAACTGTGTAATATCTTTAAAGACTGGCATAAAATATATGATTTATTCATGCATTTTATTATTTAAATGGTATTGTGTTGATTGTTCAATTATTATTGCTAATAATTTCTTAGCCTTGGAAATTTAAGAGCTATCTGAAATGCCGTGTTGACTTCTTTTAAGCTTTTGTTATTATTATTATTTTATTTCATTTATTCTAGAAAAAAAAACAACAACCAAGAATAGAGAGTCCAGAGGTGAAAGTCCAAGTATTCCTTCATATGATGCAAACTGAGAGGTATATATCAGCAAAACTGTAGGTCAGCCATTTGAAAAATGATTTTTTTTACTCCATAGGGACAATATTTCACATAATGTCTACACTCAGTGGTTATAACTCTGCTCATTAGTTTATACTATTAATTTCATAAGAGTTTACCAAATGACACAACAATCATCCATCTGTTCTGCTTGTATTAAGAAGGTGGTAATCTTCCACCTAAGTATTTTTTTGCTACGAGTAGATCCATATAAATACCTGCTTAACTAAAACAAGAAATGCAAAATATCTCTTGTAAATATAAAATATATTGTAGCATTGGTAACACATCAAGGAAATAGGGGTTTGATTGTGAATATTCCTGACTCATTTATCAAATATTATGAAAGGGAATATTGACGTACTGCTTGAATTGCCTTCTGTGTATCACAGTAATGCGTATGAGGTTTGTGAAACCAGTTCATAGGAAACATTCAGAAATGTATTTCTATGTGACTAAAGTATTGGGATTTATTTTTTTTCCTGAATGAGTATTTCTATGAAAGACTGATAAGCTTGTGTTTAGATACAGTAATTGTAATAGCATCTGTGTAGTGCTGTATATTTTCAAAGCATTGGTATGATGGAGAAAAAATGAATAATCACTCTGAAAAGGAGATTATTTTTTAACTTTTTTTTTTTTTTTCTCTCACAAATTGCTTTGGATGTCAGGGGGAAATTCTTTGCAGAGGGGGTGCTGAAGTACTGGAACAGGCTGCCCAGAGAGGCTGTAGATGCCCTGTCCCAAGAGGCTTTCAAGGCCAGATTGGATGGGGTCCTGGGCAGCCTGGTCTGGTATTAAATGCGGAGGTTGGTGGCCCTGCCTGTGGCAAGAGGGTTGGAGCTTCATGATCCTTGAGGTCCCTTCCAACCTGGGCCATTCTGTGATTGTCTGATTCTGCTTGGGCTGTAGTTCTTTTCCTTATCTTTGAATTCATTGCTGTTTCATCTGGGAACACACGGGAAGATTAGACTTTACTGGCTCCTCAAGCAGTCAGCCTAAGTAGGAAGCAGCAAGATGAAACTGGTTTGGGGTAAGCCAGAGAATGTGATGGCAGTATCAGCAATTTAGTGACATTCTTCAGGGAAATGACATAAAATACTAGAGAGAGTACTACGTCAATCTGTGGAGCCGCAGCATAGGAAGGGAGCAAAGTATTACTCTGTCCTCTTCTAACTAATCCCATTTGACTGCATTAAGCCTCAGTTTCTTAGCTTTTAAAACCAGTTTTGTCGATAGTCTATGGGAAGACCCTCAAAACTCATGTTCTGTGAGTCATAATGTCTAGCTTGAACTGCAGCAAATGAATCCAGCTCTGCTCCCTTTACATAAAAATGTGCCAGTGTCAAAGGCAATATCACTTGTCCCAAGGGCTGTAAGCACTCTTAAATGGAACTACGGGGAAAAATGTTTTTCTCTCAAACTTTCCTGTGTGCAGTTTCTCTAGAGAAAAATATTCCTTAATTTGCATTTAAAATGAGAGGCTTTGTTTATTAACAGTACTTTGTCACTTACATGGAAGTTCATTTGTAGATTTTCTGCATTCCTTTGCTGATTGTTTTTTGACCCCAGGCTGTGTATCTGTGTTATAGGAGTAAACGGCCAGTCATTCAACCAAATAGGATGTTTTTTCAAGGTCACATTAAGAAAGCCCATTTGTTTCATGACCTGATAAAATTGCAATGTTATTCTTTTGATAAAAATTTATTCTGATCTGGGTTTAACAGTACATTGGAAAAAATTCTTTTAAAACCTGTCCTTCTATTCCAGTTCCCTTTACTGCCCCACTTAACAGAAATCTTTCTTTTGACACAATTTTACAGCTACAAATGGCTTGTGATTCAACAAGCAGAAGCCATTCTATTGTGCTTCAGGGTCCGAAACAAACATTTTGATTTGAAAGTGAAAAAATTTAAAGGGCATTCAAGAATTTAATAGGGCATAAAGAATTTAATGTTCTTTATTCATAATAAAATGCATGAGAGGGAAAAATAATCACCTTAGTTTGCTAATTTTTGAGTCAAATTTCAGAATTCCATAAACATTCAGTAGGTTTGAATTTTCTCTGCAATGTAAAATCTCAAATTTAACATATCAGGTGGTCCTCACAGATAGGAATTTTATATTTGTGTCTCTCTTTTCCTTCTCCTCAAAGTGTAACTGAAGCCTAGCAGATCTAATTAGACTATCTGTCATTACCAAACTCTTGTCTCGAGGAATCTTCTCTCTGTGTAGGAAGTTGCTACAAGTTGTTCCACAGTATTAGCATCCTGAGTGCATTAGATACAAAGATGGGAGCAATCTGCTCAAACGCTGGACTCCAACTTTAATGATTCTATGATTAGCAGTGTCATTCAGTCACACTGGGCTTCTTTCATGATTCACAGAGGCACACTTTCATGTCCTTGATTCAGTTCTACAGAAGATCTCTTTATGGTTCAGATGAAACTGTACTTTAAGTTTGCCTGACTCTCCACTGACTGTAGAAAGAGACTAGATGGTAGGAATTTGGTGAGAACATGCTATAAATGTGAGAGAGCATCTATTGTCTGGAGCCTCACTCAACTTAATGGAGTCCTTGAAATCTATGGTGAAATTCTCCAAAGGCGGATGCTGTGAGTGGGAAGGATATACAGATCTCATGATGCTCAGAAAATTATAAGGAAGCAGTGAAGAGTCAGCTGTCAAATTGGGGCACCTCTAAACTCTGGTGATATAGATGGAGGCTTTTTTAAACCTCAGTTTTGGTGTTCTCACAGAATTGCAGGTGTTGGAAGGGAACTGAAGAGTCCCAGCTTCCCTGCGGTGTCGCGTGTGTTGTCTAGGACCTCTGGACATGGCCTCGTGAATCTGGGAATACAACAGAAGTTTTGTTCATTAGGTAAAGAGAAATAAGAAACGCATAGGTGTCAATTCAGGAAAATGAGAGCAGGTGCTAGATTTTCAACCCAAGCCTAATTCCCATTAACTTTGATGAGATTTATTAGTCCTACAATAACAGGAAATTACAGGATGTTAGAAAACATCCTTCAGTAAGACCTCTTTGAGATAACTTCCAGCCTGGTCAAAGATTCTAATAACACTTTCCATTCAAAGAAAATGTGTGCATGACATTTACATTAAAAAGCTCATTTTCATGGTGTTTCATGTGGTTTCAACTGCCCTGTCTCAGCACTTAAGAAACATACATCAAAGAGTTTTAAATCCTACCAATCCTACCGTCTCTGCTTTCTTCTTTCAACATAATTAAGTTAATCTTTCAAGGCAAGTTGACACATGTAGTCCATTGGTTACAGGGATTTTTAAAATCATATTTCAGATTCTTTCAAGAGGTTAGCAACTACAGTGAAATCTAACTTGGGATATTTCCTACCTGTGCTGACAGTTCCTTATTATTCAATACAAAATGCATGCATCTTGGCTGATTTTCTTTTCCTTCTGAAATGTTCCCATTGAATTGTATAGATATAGTTTCTTTTGCAGTCACTTATGACGAGGGAATGATTCACTGTTATGTGCAATTATTTGCAATAATAGTGATTTGATAGTAATATTTCCAGGATTCTAGATACCAGCAATATAAATGGTAATAAAAAGCTATTATAGTTCAGTTTGTTGCAATTTTCCTCACATTTAGCTGCATTATTAGTTGAACTGTGAAATTTACAGGCAATTTCAGAAAATAACAGCTAACTAGAATGGAGCATAAATCTTCTTGTAGTGACTGCTGTCATTTTGACTTATGTGCTGTTATGCTAAGGGTGATATATAAACATGATGAGATGAGAGAATCCTTAATTGGGAATTTCACCAAGGCCAACTGGAGATTAAGAAGACTGCCATTGTGCAGAAAATTGGTTCTCAGATAAGTAGAATGATCATCTGCTAAATTAAATCAGGGACTTTGTATGACTAATTGCCAAAAGGATGAATGCAGTGTGGTCTATGGGATCATGATTTATTCCAGCTCAGTGAGATGGTGGTGTGTTGGGTGCTACATGACGTATTAATTTCAATCTGGACAAACTTCTGAAATTGCTGAAGCGGCCTGAGTTTCTGCGCCCCCTGTTTTCTCCTCTCTGTTGTAGAGCTATTTCTGCTCTCTGTTCTGTCTGAGGAGCACGTAGCTATCTGTGTTGAATGCCACTTGTTCCTGCATCGCTGTGGGAAAAGCATCCAACTAAGATGTGCCACAGGAGGTGGGTGGGACTTTGACTAGGATTATTTATCGACCTTTGGCTCACAGAACCACCATGAGCAATCCTTTCCAGCTGGCACCAAGCAAACAGCTAGAATGAAGGACAGATGTAGTACTGTTATGTTCAGTGGAATTACTCCAGGTTGCTGTAATGCAAGTGGCCCGCTGAAAATGGCATTCCTGTTGTTGCTATGAGAAACCAACCACTGGCAAGAGGGAAGCACTGCGGATTAAATATTTATGTCATGTTTGTTTACCCTTTCATTTGGTAAGAAAACAAATTAATTGCTTATGGCATGGTCAGGTTAAAGATGAGACGATGTATTATTTGTGTTGTTGCTAGTGAAAATGTGTCTCATTTCAGATGTACTCTTGAAACATCCTAAATAGAGTGACTAGCTTGCTGTGGATGTTGCAGAGAAGCAAGTAGCAAGGGCGTGTTTTCAGCTACGTGTATTTATCAGCGAGGGTTCCTATCTGCTAACCAGTAGCTCTTTGTCTCCATCCTCTGTTGCTGAGAGTACAAGAGCAATTCATAAAGCTGTTGCCCTAAGAGTTTTTCGGCTATTTTGATGGAAAGCTATGCTAACTGTGGTAAGGTACTGCCTCACCGATTTTCAGTATTGATTCATCAGCTGTGGACATGTGAAATGAAACAAGCCTCTGATCTGCTATGTATATGGTCAGGGGCTGAGACCTCCAGGTCTTTCTGTGAGAGACATTAGAAATTTATGGAAAACTTTCTGACTGTGGCACAAGTGACTGGTGGCTATTCTGTTTAACTGGTACCGATGCTCAAAGCAAAATTCTGCCCATACTCCAGTTTCCCCAGCCAGGCTTCCTACTTGAGGAATCAGGATTCTCCTCCTAGGGTGAACATTATCAGTTGTACCAGAGGAGGTTTAGGTTGGATACTAGGAGAAACTTTTTCTCTCAAAGGGTGGTCAGGCACTGGAATGGCTGCTCAGGGAGGTGGTGGAGTCACCATCCCTGGTAGTGTTCAAGAGGCGCCTGGATGAGGAGCTACGAGAGATGGTTTAGTGCTTGTGGTACTAATAGGAATGGGAGGGTAGTTGGACTAGATGATCTTGCAGGTCGTTTCCAACCTTGTGATTCTGTGATTCTGTGATCATAAATAATCTTCTGACTGAAGATCGGTTGAGCTAAGAGCTCAGTTTGACTCGATGGCTGGAGCTCATGAGCTGCTTGTAATACCTGAGCTGCACCGTTAAATGGTGGGCTGTACCTGTACGTGAGCCTTCTTCTCCCTCCTTTCTAACCTGCAAATTCCTCTATCTGCTCAGTGAGTTCCTTAGGACACATTGGATAAGCAGCTCTCAAGTCTAGCCTGAGGCTTAAAGCTGAAGACCAAAACAAAGCTTCTGATCAAATGAATGCCATTAATTCAAAGCATTTCTGCTGGCATTTCATCGATGTGGGTTGCAGTTGAGATAAGAATAGTAACCAAGAGGTTGAATAAGGCCATGTTTACTTTTTCTCTTATACTCAGCTAATTATTTGGCATAAAAATTAGTACTATTCTTAGAACTTAGGAGTCCCTTTATGAGACTAGTTTGGAAATAGCAGCAGCTGCTCACTGGTTCCTGTAAGTCATTCTGGCTGATAATCTTAAAAATGGTAAGGTCATGATTATTTGAGAACTGCCATATGGAGAAGTGGAAAGCTTTATTTTGGTGGCCTTTAGAGACCTTCTCCCTTCCCCAACCTCTCTGCATGTGCCTAGTTAGCAGTGACAATGGAGTACGTTCTGTTTGGCTGGTTTGCCAAATAATTTCATGTGTTTATACCATCCAAACTTAGTTTACTCCATG
Organism: Tympanuchus pallidicinctus; assembly: GCF_026119805.1. Taxonomy (NCBI): domain Eukaryota; kingdom Metazoa; phylum Chordata; class Aves; order Galliformes; family Phasianidae; genus Tympanuchus; species Tympanuchus pallidicinctus. The sequence goes on from NW_026294802.1 coordinate 26,588,681, forward strand.
CTTCTATCATGCTTGTAGCTTCATGGAGAAATTTAGCAGGGACATTGAGCTTCCTCTCTTATATTCTCACTATTTTAATCTTCAGTTCAAGCTTACTTCTGAGGTAAGCCTGTAAGAGATTTTAACTGATGATTCATAACCAACATCTCACTGCAAGTCTGCATATCTTACAAGCCTGCATTGAATATTTTATTGTGCACTTCTAAATCATGTGAGCTTATCCAGATTTACTTCAAAGAAGAGAAAGATATTAAAGTGCCTGTCATGAACCAAATCTTGGACCATTTAACAATGAATTTCACTGTTTTATTGTTTCTCTATGAATTTACTACACCTACTAGCTGTAGAGTAGTACAGCAGAAGTCTGTGCCCATGGAGTGAGCCTACACACACACAGGGAGAACAGAGTCAGCATCACATTACCAAAATCAATGTGTTTATTCTTGAGTCAGCAAGATATTTAAATGCTGCCCTATTGAAACCTCTGTGTCATCATGTTGACTTCAGGAGAATTGCACAGTCACTGTCTTTGATGATCTGATATTGTCAGGCATTGTCTAGGTTACTTTTTTTGGCTTACTCTCCCATTTTCCCTATTCTTTGACATTGAGTTTATTTCTGGTCACAGTTCCAGCAACATGAAGCTCCACAGAGCCATACTAAGCTATCCTGCTATAATACCAGCATGGCTGCATTCATCATCAGGTCTTTTATGGTGATGATCCAGCACTGAAGGAGTTCAAGCCAGAAAAACTTACATTTGTTGAAGATTGGCATTGTTATCAGCTAGCATTGCAGTCAGTCTAGATCTGAATGAAGTGAGGAAAAGATGTCCTAACCAACTGCCTACTGCCTCTCCTGTATCTTCAGTACACAAAATCCAACTGATTTATGTTCTCCCTTCGCTCTTGAATGTTGCTTTCCTTATGCTGTTACATTTTATGGCCCAAATGTTTAGTTGGGCTGCTTTTGCTCTCCATGTGTATCCACTGACATATGTAAATTTTATGGAAACATACCTTGCATAAGTCGGTGTCATTCATTACCATTTTTGCATGCAAAAAACCCATCCAAAACACTTTTAATAGCAAGCTCCATGTTCACAAAATTTTTGGCTTATTTTGCTTTTGTAGGGGAAGTTTGCCTATCCTATGACATTTCCTTGGGAAGTGCAAGAACCTCACGCACTAAACCAGTTAGGGCCTTTCAGCCTCTTGCAATATGAGTATCTCAATCACATGGAACTCCAGAAAACTAATGTTTTCATGTATTACTATTAACAGATAAGTGAAATAAAATATGGGAAACACTTTTCCTCGTGTAGTATAGGTAGTGACTTTTTATTTTGCTGTTCTGGTTATCTGATGTGGTCATGGATTTGCGACAGTAGTATTTCAATTTAACAGTAGTCTGTCTTTCTGGGGTGGGCGTAGGTCTGTCAACAGATGTATACAAACCTTCCCAGACCATCTTTGTTCTTTATTATACTCATTTTTTGACATCTGAGTATGTGGATCATTAGCTATCACTAGATAAAAAGCGATTTAATAACAATCTTTTGTGTGTTTTTTTTTTGCTCATATCCAGCATAACTTTTTATATATCTGAAACAAACTGATAATGAATATGAAGCTGTGAAACCAAATATGAAAAGCGTTGCTCATCACTTCTTACTGAAAGCATTATATCAGTTGGTAACTTTCGAATGGTCATAATGTTTAATGGAATCCCTACAAGCAACATGGGGAATAAAACTTTTTTATCTTTTTTATCTTAACTTTTTTATCTTTTAAACGTTGGCCTGTACCCAGTGAGCAAAACTCCATCTCATCTGACCTGACAGATGCTTCAACTGGGAATATACATAACCCACTTTTTTCCAGAAGTATTTCCAAAAGCCACAGGATTTAAGTAGTGTTTTGGAGAAGCAATAATTAACTTCTTGCTACCCATATTTTCAGAAGGTAGCTCTAAGGTTGTATTCCCAAATTGTAAAGTGTATCTGTAGCCGTGGTTGCCTGTTGTGATTCAACTGAACTTTTGTGTTTGAAATCTGAAAAGAATAATAATGCCTAAGTAAAATATTGTTTATTTTGGAAAACCTTCCATCCCGGTACTGCATTTATCTGTACCCTAGAGGATTATCTATTTTCTACTCATTTACCTTATGAATAACCTACCATGAACTTATGAACAAGAAAGGCCCCAGGGTAAGGATACTTACATAATGCCAGCTGTTCAACGAGCCCTCAGCCTTCGTACCGATTTAGCCCATATAACATGGAGAATTTTCTGACTCCTAGGTAATTTTTAAAGATTAGGCCAGGAAAATACAACTGTAACTGGCAGGGTATTTTGGACATTGTATTTTCGAAGAAACTGTAGATGAGACATTAACAAAGTGGGGAAAAAAAAAATCCAGATAGCTATGGCAGCAAAACGTGGACTCTGAAAGCACTTAGTATAAATCCTATGTGGAAACAGATAGGATCTCAAGAGAGTCAGATGATACAGTGTGTACAAACTGAGATTTCCACAGTGTTTCTTTTCCGTAAAGCTGAAGAGTTTTGTGAGATTTCCACATCTGTATGTTTCCAACAGGGATCCTGGGCAAACAGCTTTCATCACACTGCTCCCATGTTGTGTTTATGTCCCACTGCATCAAGCGTTCATTGCAGGAGAGGCTTATGATTTACCAGTACTGAATCCTTAAAGCTCCATATTTTTGGCTCTGATTGAGCTCCAGCCATTCATTATATTACTTTTTTTTTTCTTTTTTTCTTTTTTTTTTTTTCTGATCGTATTGGTGCCAGCTGTACAAAATGGAAATAAATCTTTGCTTTGTCTCATCCTGTGTCTAACTTCTTCTGGGGAGAAGCTGTTGTGTTCAGTGAGTGCACAGCCAGCTCGTCTGTCTGAGGGCCAGGTTTTGTTCTGGGTTGGCAGCGTAGTGTTTTTGTAAGCTTCCCCCCCGCTATCGCTGCAGCTGCACCTGGCAAGAGGAATCAACCCACAATCTAAAAAGCTCATCAGAACAATAATGTCTGCTTCTCTCTTGACAGGTTAATTAATTGCATGCCATTATATTTTCTGTGTGGTTTTGGATGAGTTTAGTACTTTTCTTTCAAGTGTGTTTCCCAGTAGAGCTTGAAAAGGCTGATGCATTGTCTGCCTGTCTGTTAATTCAGATGGTGTTTGATGCAGCAAAAGAGATGGAAAGGAAAAGCAAGAGGCAGAGTATGTTTGGGGCGTTGCAGCTGGAAGATCTTGCCTACTCGAAACTGGGATAAAATCATTAAGGATCATAGGAAAACAAGACCTTTGTTTCATGAAACTTTAGGGTTTTGAAGTTTGCTGTAATTCTGCATGGCCTTTAGAAGGTAAGGAAAGGTGGACTCCACATCAATCCAAGGCTGTTGTTTGGGGCATCAACTCTGACTTGAGTATCCTCGCCCCTAGCTTCTGGCTGTTTTGTGCAGGGAGGAAGGAGAGAAGAGAAATTAAATTCTGACCTGGATAAACTGGAATTCCTAATGGACTTTTTGTGAGCAGTTTTTCTTTGAATAACTGTCTTGTCTTGGATTTCATTATTTGAGAAATCAAAGGAGCAGCATGCAAATGATGTGTTAAGACTACGAGAGCTGACCAGGCATGATGATTTTTCGCACTGTAACATTTCTAGAGGTTGTGTGGCACCTCTCTATGTCCTCCCACCTAAAAATGTATTGACGTCAGTGGGATGAAGAAGCTTGACAGAATGCTTGGATGATCCACTGCCACAGTAAGCTTTAAAAAGCAGAAGTGCACCATTTGTATATTAAGACTATTTTGATAAAAAGGGTGATAAATCAATGGCCACATTCAGTGTAAAAGAAAAGTATTGCTAGAAACATGCTATTCGTATGCAAGTGTGCAGGTTTAGAGAGCATGTAGCTAGTAGACTGGAATAGGAGCTTTGTCTCCATGCAGGAATTTGCCAATAAAAGAAAAGGCTGTATGTCATGCACTGTGCAGTCCTTCCGGATCCTTTTATGCAGTGTTCATGTAAAGGAGTGCTGACTTGCTGTTACCAGTTGCTGCTTTTGCGTACTGCTGCAAGCTCTGGTGTCCAGGGTTCAACTTCATGTGAATGAAACAGATGCCAGCAAGCATATTTGGACCTACAGAAAACAAACCAAAGCAGAATAGAGCCCAAAAGTTCTACTTTATGATTGAATGCCATTCTCTATTTAGAAATTTTTCACTATATTTAGATATGACAAATGAATGGGAGGACTTTAAGGTTTAGGAACCAAACAGTCTCCCTGAGATATGTGGGAGAAAGGTTAGTTTTGTCAAAACTTCAATTATTTTCATCTCTTTTGTGTATGACAAAGCTAGAGATAGTGTTTTTATGGCACTGAGGCATCTGAAGCAGCCCTGTGCCTGGGGGCTGCCCTTGCTGTGGTGAGATGGAACTGGCACTGGAGGCACTGGGACCCAAAATCCCAGCCCACACAGTCTAGTTGGTGTCTCAGACCATTTTAAAGGATTTGAACAGGGTTTATGAAAGATGTTCTGAAGATATGGGTTTCTCTATTATCAGTTTCAATTTAGCAAGTAACGTTTCCTTTCATTGTTTTCCTCTGGAGAATAGAGAGAATGGATTTGCAGTCAGTAGTCACTACTCCTGCTGTGAAATAAGACCATCACAATTTTCTGCAAAGCTCAAAATCCCTTTGATGGCACGATTCTTTCACTTGTTGAGTGGACGTGCTGCTGTTCCTGACTGGCTTCTCCTGCAAGTGCTGGAGCACATCTCTGACACCAGTACCAAACTCATAACTGCATTGAGACATGCAACAAAATTGCCTGTCACAAATCTGGAGGTCAAACAGAATGGATTATAAGCAGCCTATATTTGAATGTGGTAATGCAAAGCTGAATATGACATAACATGCATCATTAATGCATATGGTAAACAAAACACACAACGTAAATCTTGTTCAGGAGTTATATTTTTTGGGCTGTGCATGTGTCGAGGTCAGCTGATGCAGCATTTATGGTGTAGAGTATCCTTCAGTAAAGAAAGAAATGGTCTTTTATTCCTAAAAGGAAATACTTCATGTTGCATTTAAGTTAGCTTGTTTTCTCTCACTCTTCCAGGGTTGTCACATACAGTCTCTTAATGTATTTCTGTTTGGCAAGTTCATCCTGCACACTGCAAGTGATAACTTTTTATCAGACTGCTTTACTGAGCATCACCTCTTCTAGTGGCTTCAGTCACAAACAAACAAAAAAAAACTGGGGGAAAAGGGAAAAGAAATTCCTAAAAAACTGTTTACATAAAGGGTGACCCTTTAATGTTCTCACTACGATATTGAACATATTAGTGTACAGATAGTATGTAAGAATCCTTTGCGAGCAATAGTATTTTTCTTAGAATTTAGGCTGTAAAGAATGCAGTTGCCACTAGCATCCTGCTAATGTTTTGGTTTTGTTTTCTGTTTCCTGAAGAGTTACCAGAAAAATCAGGGAAATAGGCTCTCATTCAAATCCTGAAGAAACAAACTGTCTGAAAAAAATGTGATAAGGTGGCTTATCTTCCTTTTCTGCATCTTGAACTGCAAGATGGTAAAAGAGAGAATATAGGCGAACTGATGAGAGAGCAGGAGAAACAAGGCTGATTCTACCTCTAGACTTCTCTGCTTGTATGCTGTTAAGTAAAATTGTTTTTCATGGCGTGTATCAAGATGTTGCAGGGCTGTCAGTGATATGTAAACAAAGAGAATATATTACCCTTCAAATCAGAACAGCAGAGTCTTAAATAAAAGCACAGCATTCCCCAAAGCACAGTTTGCTCCTCCATAACCACCACCAGTGACCAGCCTCTGTTGGTGTCGCATGCATATTTCAGCAGTGACAACACTTGTAAATCCATGTACAAGTAACCTGCTCCTTATTTAAGAGTATACAGGCAGCTGTAACCAGTTTTGAAATGAATGTGCCAGCAGTAAACGTCCCTTGTAGACCTCACACTGCAGAGTGTGCCTCTGAGCAATGTTGTGTGCCGCTCCTTTTGCAGGTTGCATTTGATACAGTCCCTAACAAGCACAGCCTGCTTAGGAATGACTGTGATGGCACTCTGCTGTGCCAGAGAGCCCATCCTGTGTGTCATCATCAGCAAGACCTCAAGTCTGGTCAAGGAATTGGTTCACTGAATGACTGCCTGGCTCTGGTCTTTGCCACAGAAACTCTCTCTGGAGAATTTTGGTCTCTCAGTGCAAAACTTACATCACATGCTAAAAGAAATGCATTTGTTGCTATGAGGAGTATTTTAAAGACACAGGTATATACTATAAGCAGTGCAGAGTTATTTTCCTTCCTGAAATCCTACTTACGTGGAGAAAGAACTGCCCCAGCTAACTCAACGCTGCTTTGACTCTGACATATAAATGATAATATAAGTATTCACACTGCTGGCTGCTTTACTGCAAATGAGTTTTAGCCATCTGAGGCATCCAAAAGTTTCTTCTATATTTGTATTTTTACCCATACCTCCTTTGTGTGGAGAATTTAATAAAGAAGATCCACTGTATATTCTACTATTTATTTTCCATAAGTAAGCTATTAATGCAAGTAAAGAGAATAAATAAGTGGGGTTTAGAATCACATGAGAAAGGATAAAGATAAGTATTTTTTTTTGAATAACTGTTACACGTTTTAAGGAGGTGGAGTCATTGTGCAAAGTAGAAGCAGTCAGTGCCTTTCAGCAATTTGGGAAACCTTCTGGTTCTGAAGAAATACGTGCTGTGCTGTACTGATGATTAATTCCTTGGTTCTCCTGGGGTCATGGGGCAAGATGCGTATGGTCCCCTCTGCTCCTAGCAGTTTGCTCTCATCACTAACAAGCTCCCATGTAAAGAAATCTTCAGTAGCATGATGGCCTGTGCACAACATCAGGGGTATTTGTCAGTGTGTTAATTAGTCCAGCCCTGAGTATAAGGATTAGTGTCAGCCTCTAGGGCAAACTGATGACAAAGCTCTAAGATAGTTAAAGCTAAATAAAGTCGGCAATGCAGATGCATTATAAATAACAGGAATTCCTTTGAAATGGTGCTGTGTACAGCTTCAGTGCTAATGCTTGCAAGGGCAATGGCTTAGAACATAATCTATGTATTAAATAAATGTGTAAATTGGATTTGGAAATATTCATGTGGACAGAGGGCTGGAGGAGCCTCTTGGTCGTTCAATCCAATTCTCCATTATCACAGTTCTGAAGTCATAAAATCCCTCTCATAGACTTGCGTAATCCTTTTCATTCACTTCAGCATGCTTCTGCCAGGGTCGAGAGATGGACTTGAACCATTGTTCATCTCAGTTCAAGTGTCTGCTTTGAGCAGGACTTTGAACGTCACAGTTGTCGGAGTGTCCTAATAGTTGTACTGGTGGCTTTTCTTTTTCTTGTTCCCTTTCTTATTTCAGTTGAAGGATTACAGCTGTATCCTTGGAGGTGGAGGTAAATGGAATTGTATGATTGAAAAGTGCAAGTAAGCTACATGTATTTTTAACCCATCTATTTTAAAAATATGTAATTCTTTACAAGATTCTGACTGGCTTGTTGACCAATGTTGTTTTGTTTTTTTTCTCCACAAGATTGTGAAAAATTAAATCTGAAAAAAAAGTGTGTATATGTGAACTACTGTTGTCTGGGATGATGGGCTGAGTTCCTGAGAGTCTGCATAAGCCAGGCTGACTACTGTTGCAATGAATAATTCACTGTCTCTAAATTTAGCTTGGGTCTATGGGATTGTGTTGTGAGCCTGGAACATATTCGCATACATCATGCACAGGAGCTTTCACAGCCTTGCTCTCCCCCCCCATCATAAAAACACCCTTCTGACCTCAAACTGTTCTCCACATGCATCACTTGTTTTATTGTGCTAGTGTTAGGGTGCACAGTTCATTAATTTAGGCATCTCAAAGATTTTTTTGAAAACCTTGAATGACTTTTTTTAAGTTTTTATGAGATTGGAGAGGAATTCCAAGGGCACTGGCTCATCTGGCTGAGGAAAAGGTTAAAGCTGACATACTGTTTACATTTTATAGACTATCCAGTGACTTCACTAGACAAAGGCATAAATCTTCATCTGAAGAACTGTTTTAATTTTATTTGATGGTAGATCTGTTTAATTAGATCAGCATTTCTCCTGTGCTCCCTTCCATTTTCCTGGCATCTAGCTGAGGTAGAGGAGGAAGCCATCAGACTCACAGCAAGGCCAAGTTTGCAGGAAGAAATGATATATCTTTCATTAGACTGGTTGTTCAGCAGATAAGTTTGCAGGTATGTGAGCCTTACGTGTTAAAGTCACAGAACTGACACGGAGAGTACACTACCACAACCAAGCAACCTGGAACAAGGAGCCAGGGCAGCAAATGAAGTAAGGGCTGTGGCTGGAGGAAGACCCAGGAAGAAGGAAGACATCAGCTCTTGAGTGAGGGCTGTGTGTGGAAATAGGTAAAGGTTGGAGATGGAACGTGCCAAACAGGTAAGAACCCACTGCTTAGAAGAAGAGAGGAAAAAAGTCTGGGATCCAACTGTAAAGCTGGGACAAGTAGTGAAGGAGAAGGCAGAAAAAGGAGCAAGGCACAGACAAATGTGGAGGGAAAAAAAAAAAAAAAAGAAGACAAAAATAAAACCATCTGTGCTTTCTAGAGTCTTTTCATATTAGAAACAGGGAAATTGAGATTCCTGAGTGTTGGCGTAGAGTGTTCTACCATGAGTCAGTTCAGACTACTCAGTTGTTGACTTAACCACTGGCAGAGTGGTTTTGTCTGCTGAATTGTGATGCTGCCAGTTTCCCTAAGAGGCTGTACAAGTTTCTGGGCTCATCATTTACTTTCATCAAACTAAGGTTATACCACAAAATCTGCTGTCATGGAAGCTCGTCATTAAGACTGCTATACCAGACAAACTAAGATTTAGGCTATGCCATGGTCTAGATACCATGCTTATGCTTTTGCATAATTAATTTGCAATCATTAAATAAGAATGGTATCCAAATCCAAGTGCCCAAGGGAGCAGAATGAAGGTTGCTCGGCCAACATTGCTTTTGACGTTTTCTTACTTTCAAGTGCTCGACTTTGCAATTTCATAATGTTCTTTTAATGAAACCTTTCTGTATGCATTTAATTAAATATAGATAGCATTAATCTGCTTTAGAAGACTGTTTGGTCCCTTGATGTTTTGATGTGGGACTCTTCGGAATATCTCAGTTTTCTGATTCTGGACTTGTCTTTGGCTAGATTTTAACCTCCATATCCATTCATTCTCTTATTGCCTTCTAACTGCCAACATGGATACCACTTAATATCAACTGTATGGCATTTTCTTTGGTGACAGTATGAAGAATTGTACCGATGCTGCTTAATTACTATAAGGAAGAGCTTCAAGTCAGATGAGACCTTGTAATCATCTGTTTGAAGACTCTGTGTACACTGTTGGCAATGGTTCAATCCAATTAATTAAAAAAAAAACCAACAAAACATGGTAATTTCTGTTCGAGTGTTTGAAGTTTTACTGTGTCGTACAGGAAAGACATAGGCCTGGAAAAATTTTAAATAATTCCAATATGTTTCAATTGGACTAGGGTTGTCAGAAAGGTATGATATGGCTATATGGGTTCTGTGGTGAAAGCTGTTAGTTTCTTGTAAAAATCTTAATGGATATCAAGCCTTCTAAAGTTCTGAATTCTAAAGTTTTCAAAATGTGCTTGAGTGTAATTTTAAATTAGACTGTCAGAGCTGTTTTGAATCAGAGAAAAAATAAACATAAAGTGAGCCTGAGTGCTTAAAGGAGAGAGAGAGAGATGGTAGTGCTCAAAATGTTTCTGTAATTTTAATGGACATGAGGTTTATGTACTAGGGAAACTCTAGTGTAACAGAATTTTCATCATTTTTTCTCAAGAATTTCTTTCTCTTCTCCATTTATCTGCATGGATGTGAATGTCTGTTAAATAGTACAACACTGAAGGTTTTTTCTACTTTTGGCCCATTGAACCAAATAAAACATTTTCGTAAGAAATCACAGCAGGGAAAGAAGATACTGCCTGTGCAGTATTTCAGGTTGCCAAGTCCCAGAGCCTAATCTCTGCTGTGATGCTGCAGGCAGTGGGTAGTCTGGGGAAGGGAAATCAAGCATGCAGAAAGGCTAATTCAGCTCTGCACGTAAGTCTGGGATTGGCTGAAATGGGTCCTTCGTAATCTGCCTCCTTCATCCATTCAGTGAATTTCACCTTCCTTTTGGAAGATGCTTTCTTAGTAAGAAGAAGCCACTGAATATCTGACAGTAGACCCAGAATATGGATTGAGAATTTGTTTTCTCACTTTTGCCTTGACTCCAGGAACAACATCTATTGCTTTTTTCCAGCTGCTGGAAATAGTTTTATAGTTTTACTACAGATATGTAGCGATTTTTAATGAGTGAGTCTTATCAGTTCATGTAACCACACAGGCATTTTCAATAAAGCAAGGTCATAGTGAGCTTTTCTGGTTCCTTTTTTAAAAGATGATTCCTAGAATGTAAGTGCAAAGTCTAGTTAAAAAAATAAGCACAGCTAGCTGTAAGATCTAGGATAGTGCTGGGATAGTCACAGCTCAGAAAAACACTAAGTAAAACAAGCTTGATAAATTCAAGTGGATGGGTAAGGAAAGCTTCTGGAGGGAGCATAATCGCTTTTTGATGAGTTCTACTGAGGCAGCAGGAGCAAAACTCAGCTGGTAGGAGGTAGACTGTGTGTCAGTGTGAAATGTTTGACTTAGCTGCTCAATGGAACAACGAAATCAGATAACTTTTGGTTTGCCTAGGATAAAACTGCTTTGGTCATTTAGGAAACTGGTGATTCTGTGGAAAGTAAGCTGACTAGATTTGTGGTGCAACCAAATGATGTGGGCAGCAGGTCAGTCCTGTCCCAGGACCTCCCACCACTCAAACATGCTGTCATTGTCTCCTCTCTGGCTGCTCAGCAGAGGTGAAGTGTTGTGAGCTGAGTGGCAGAGCACCTGTATGTATCACGTTAGGTTTGTAGATCAGTTTTTAATCCTTTGGAAGATGTATGTCACTTAAATGCAATTAAAATGCAGCCTAATTTGTAACTCTGGTTTTCTTTATGATCCACTTTAAAATGTAGATGTTTATAAGATTTGTTGAGTAAGATGTGTATCTGTGGTGTCAAACTGCTGATTTACCTGACAGCTGAGAAAAACTTCATTGTGGAACTGGGTTTCTGAATAGGATGGGAGGCATTCATAACCTTTTCATTTGTGCTCCAGCTGGTAATGAAAGACAGCTTCTTTGTAAGACTTCAATAAATGGGGAAAGAATGAGCAAGCAAAGGCACGTTTGTGTTCCCACTACTGCCTACAGATGGTAGCCAGTCTTAACTGTAAGTACTACCATACTATAGATCTACTCGTAGCATATTACTGTCTATCTTACAGGCTGTTCTTACACAATATCACAATAGAAGTACACTGATATGTAGATTTTTTCATTGAAATGTGACTCTGTATAGAATTGTAGCAGCAGAATGTTAACTGCTAAATTGAATGCCAAGTAAGAAGGGAGTACAAATTAGGAAGAACTGTGCTAGGGATTTGAAAACAGGAGACAACATTCACAGAATAAAACCTGAAATGTTGGCAGGAACTCTACCAACCATGGTGTGATGTTGGTTGAGAAATTATTCTCAGTGAGGAGTTCCTCAGGGAGATTTGTGCTGTTAAATCTTTATGCTTGTATATAAAAACATTTTAATGCTGGTACTGTAGCCCGTTGCCCTAAAAAGGATGAGTTGTAGATTTTTACAGACATTAAATTAGCCTTCTCTCAGTGTCTAATGCTTTATGTGCCAAGTTTTTGTTTTTCCCTTGAAGATTTATTTAAAATGCTTTGTCTGTATACATTCTTTAATCTGTGGAGAATGACAATATGAGAGATTACAGGTGATGATGCAAAACGATAGTTTATTTGTCTTGAGTTTGTATTTTAAATAGCAGTTGCTTGGTAAGTAACTTCTTGGTAGTAGCTATGTGGTTTCTTACTTGGTAGACCCAGATGTAGCGAACTGAAAATATATCACAGTGTAAAAGTGTTTGGGACTTTTCCTTATCTATCTATCTGTCTGTCTGTCTGTCTATCTATCTATCCATCTGTTTATTCATTTGAGAGTAATAGTAATTTTCCAAGGGGATCTTGTAACTACAGAGAAATAGCACCTTTGAGGAATAAAGGGGTGAAGACAGCGATGATCTCTTTGCTTAGGTATTGGAATAGCCTCTATCTGTGATGAGGTTTGTGCAGACTGAGCCTCAGTGCTTAAATTTTGTTCCTCAGAACATGAAACCATACAAGGAGGTAAAGTCATCACGAGAGTTCATTCTGAAATCACATTATGATTTTAGCAGTCTCCTGACACCCAGATGAATTTAAACAGAGGAAAAAAAATCAATTGTGTTAAGAACAGAAATAAGAACGATCTGTCCAATCTAAATCTAGAGACAACTCTCTTTGAAGCTGGAAGTCATATCTAACATTGTGATTTCATGCCAGTCTTAATTACTGCTCATTGGAGTGAAGCATATCATGCACCTTATGAATACAGTTTCTTTTTCTGCTTGTATAATATCCACAGCTGAGTCATAGTTTCCTTGAACATCCAAATTACCCAAATTTACTGGAATCTTTATTTCTTTTTTTTAAGACTGGTTTTATATGACTAAATTTCTATAAAACTTGATTGAAAAGTCAGTGCTGCACATCAGTTGTGACTGATGGGCATCTGTGACATTGAAGTTGTTCCATGCTTGACTGGGACCCACTCCTATAGCCCTAGAAGGATTCAGAAAGGAGCTGAAGATTTGAGTTCCTGAAAAAGAGGCTGATCTTATGTGATGAATACATGGAAAATGTGCAGGAACAATTTCCTCTCTTGGGCTCTTGAGAGAAAAAAAAAAACAACAACAGTAAATGCCAGATTATAAATTTTTAAGATGGGAATGATAAATTTTGATATAACTGGTTATAACTGCCTTATTCGAGGGTTATTTTTAATCAAGACGTAGCACTGATCAATTAGTCTTAAAAGTACAGATGAAGAAAAACTGTAAAATACAGTCCTGTAGTTAATATATCTGATTAAATTGTTGCAGTTAGTGAAATTGGATGCGTTTAATGCATAGATTACTTCCATGGCCCGAGGATCAGAAGGAAGAATAAACCTAATAAATTATTTTTTTCAGATAAGCTGTATTGTTTTCTGAAATGTAAAGTGTAGAGGCTTAACCAGTTGGCATCGCTGGAAATAATGATTGTATGGCTCAAGTATGGACATTTTTTTATTACTATTTTCTTTTTTTTCAAAATGAATATGATATTAAAAAAAAAACAACTGCTTCTCCTTTGGGTATCTTCTTACCTAACAGAAAGGTTGCTCTAATTTCAGAGATTTGTTTAGCATGAAAGTGCTGGTAGGAAAGAGAACTGTCTGTAGAAAATCCCCCATGCTTTTTATGTTCAGAAAAAGTTAAGATTTGTTTACTGAACTCTTTATCTTTTGTAGAGAAAGGACGATTTTGGTTCCAGTAGAGGGCAGGTATTCAAAATTGGTTTCTTCAAGAAATACAATGCAAACTCTTGTCTTTGCTTGTCTTCCTGTGGTTGTATTTTTAGTTTAATTGTGATACGGACTCTTCTTATTTTTTCTTCTTCTTATTATTATTATTGCTATTATTATTTTAAATTTTAGCAACATGCAGGTATCAAGTTTCATAATATATTTAATATGAAGATGTTTAATGCAACTTTTTTTTTTCTAAGGCAGTTCTCTACCTAGAGAACTAGAGAATATTAAACATTGTATTTCCAAGGGCTTATTAAAGTTCATTAGTTTTCTTTTTCTGTAGCCAAGTGTGTGAAGGACAAGCTTTTTAAATCCTGGAATGCAACTCATACTAACCAGACTTGAAAAGTTGCTACTGAATACTTAAATTAGAAAATACATGTTGCACACTGATGGGAGATGATGGAGTTGTTAATATCCAGCCCAGAACACGCTGGATGTAGATGGAAGATAGACTCTTACTTTCAAAATAGTGATAGGTTATGAGAGATTTTATTCAAAACTGAATTATGAAACAAGTAAGGCAACTGTGACTACCAGTCTGCATATTGGCCTCATCACTGATGTTGACCTATTCATTCTGCAATACTTAGGTAATGTAGAAATAGCCTGTTTTAGGGGTGGGAGAGGATGAACAAAGCATATGTTCAGTATTGAGTAGTAAATATTAGCCTCTTTTTAATGAATATAAATAACATGCCTGAATGTAAGGACCAATTTCCAGCTCTGTTTCTGGTTTCTTTAGGAATAGACAATAGACAATAAGCCTTAGAATGTCTAATAGTCGCTGATAGAATGACTGATGCCGGTGCTGGTTGCATCACAGGGTGGCACTGAAGTGTGCACCAATTCCATCTGTTTTGGAGAGGAAAATCAGGCCAGTGAGCTAGATGTGTAGCCATGAGATGCTCAGTTCAAAACAGAAATCATGGATACCTCCAACACATTATCCATGGGCATCGGCCATTCATTCTGGATTTAAAAACATCAAAAACAAAGTTGTAGATGGTTAATTTAGTTTCTGTGAACATTAGTAGGACTCAGTAGCAGAACTTGACTGGTGATCCTACTGACTAGGGAAGCTAGAGCTAGAATCTGTACCAGTGTCATCTGAAATGTGATATTGATGCACAGGAACAAAATTGGGTGCAGATTGCCTTCAAAATGTGATGGGGGGGGATCAGAAACCTACTGAGACCTTTTACTACTAAATGAATGTTCTGCATGCTTTGTATTACATACTGATTACATACTGACTGCACACATTGCTTTTAACTGCTCTTTTCTGGTCTAAATGCATTGAACCATTATTAATTCAATTAATTTCAAAAAGAGCTAGTTTTATCTCATCTTGAAAACTGTTTTTCTCAGGGGGAGAAAAAAAAGAAAACCTAAAAGAATAAAGATAATTTTATCACATCCACTAATGCAAACAAGAAACTATTATTTATGAATTTTTTTTAGAAAAAATTAAAAAAAAATACTAATTATTTGGATCTCATTTTTTTTCGACTTTTTTTTTTTTTTTTTTCTAATGAATTTCTAGCCTTGGGCAACAGGGTTAATGAAATTATTTTGCTATGTGCCAAGGCTGAATTTGTCTTACAACTCATGAAAACTTTTCAAGGTGAAGGTTTGCTTATGTGTCAAACAAAAAACTCATCCTGTGGCTTTTCTGAGATGATGGTCAAGCTAATTCCTTTTAAATTTGTTTGCTTTGCTTAAGGAAAGCAAACAAAAGTTGAGTGTGATATCCCATTTATAGTGAGTGTCACTGAAGAACAGAACCTGTTTGGTCACGTTCACCAGAGAAGATGGGAGTTTGAATCTGTACCAGTAATGTCTGGTTTGCAGTCCTTACTCACATAAACAAAAATGGATGTGTTTTTAAAGTCTCGATTCATTCAAAATGAGAGAAGGTGGAATGAATTAAGAAGAAGCAGAAGGCTAACAGTAAGTGAGAATAGTGTGTGATTTTTTGTTTCTGTCATTACAACTGTTTGTGAAAAGCATGACAGATTCTTTTCAACGTATTGCTTAATATTATTTAATACTATAAAAAGAAAATGCTAAAGTAAATATCCAAGGTCTCTTCTTTCACTGGGAATATTTTCCTTCTCACATTGGACACCACTGTCATTTTCTCTGAAGCCTCTGACTATAATACACTATAATTGTGTAAACGCATCTTCTCATGAGTGGGGTTTCATTGCTTCAGGTGCTCTACAAGATCTGTCCAAAATGTCCAAGTGTGCAGTTTAAAACAAAACACAGCAAGAGCTATAAAGTGCAGCAAAAGAATGAGTGTACTTGCTCAAAATGAGGTGTATATGCTCTTATGGGCTCGGGTGAACCTAATGAGGTTCAACACGGCAAAGTGCAAGGTTTTGCATTTGGGCCGGAAGAACCCCAGGCACCCGTACAGGCTGGGAGGAGTGGTCCTTGAGAGCAGCTCGGCAGAGAAGGACCTCGGGGTCCTGATGGACGAGAGACTGAACATGAGCCAGCAGTGCGCTCTGGCAGCTCGAAAGGCAAATGGGATCCTGGGCTCCATCAGGAGAGGGGTGGTCAGCAGGGACAGGGAGGTGATTGTCCCTCTCTACTCGGCTCTTGTGAGGCCCCACCTGGAGTACTGTGTCCAGGTGTGGAGCCCTCAGTACAAGAAAGACATAGAGATCTTGGAAAGGGTCCAGAGGAGGGCGACTAAGATGATCAGGGGGCTGGAGCACCTCCCCTATGAGGACAGGCTGAGGGAGCTGGGCTTGTTCAGCCTGGAGAAGAGAAGGCTGCGGGGTGACCTCATTGCAGCCTATCAATACCTGAAGGGAACCTACACCCAGGAGGGGAGTAAACTCTTCAGAAGGGCTGACAACAGCAGGACTAGGGGAAATGGATCCAAGTTGAAGGAGGAAAGATTTAGGTTGGATGTTAGGGGGAAGTTCTTTACAAGGAGAGTGGTTAGGCCCTGGAACGGGCTGCCCAGGGAGGTTGTGGATGCCCCGTCCTTGGACGTGTTCAAGGCCAGGTTGGATGGGGTCCTGGGCAACCTGATCTGAATGTGTACGTTTGGTGGCCCTGCTAGGCAGGGGGGTTGGAACTACATGATCCTTGAGGTCCCTTCCAACCCGGGTGATTCTGTGATTCTGTGATTCTGTGATTATGTGCACAGCCAGATGTATACATCTTATTTACATTGTTATGAAATTGTGGCATTATCAAAGAATCTTACATTATGTAACACATATAATAGTGTTTTCTTGCCTTTCTTTACAATCACTTATGATCTCCTCTAGGATAAGAGAATGGATTACTCGACTGATTTTGGAAATTGTTGAAAGTCTTTTTCCTTCAGGGCTAACAAAGCACCATTGAATATAATTTTACAGTTAAAAATTCCCAGCTGCTTTACCAAGTGCCAGGTGTACTGTGGCCTCTCACAGTGTCAATGTTGTGCGAAACAGTAACAAACAGCTTGTCAGGTAGTTCTTCTACCTGTAGTTGATTCCTTGCTGTTTGGCATTTTTAGAAAGATCTGAACCACAGTGAAGTCTTTTTCTGAAATGCAGCCCCAAGATAGATGTTAATTATTTACCTGCTTCTAGATGTAGGGTCTTGCTGAATGCACATTTAATCCTTATTATAACCAAGTTCTTGGTAAATTTGAATTTGGTTAGCCTGATTGTAATTTTCTGTTCTTTCCATACGAAAAGCATTCATAGCTGCCTGCAGTCACCAAAGTGTTGCCGCTGAAAGAGGTTGCCCAGTATTTTATCTATTAAAACTCCCCACTCAAATTACAAACTACAGCACTGACATAACTTAAGTGATACTCAAATTCCACACATTTGTTTGCTTTGTATCCTGTTGCTGTGCAGAAAAATGCTGGAGGATCCTGAAGTAGCATCCCAAGGGTCATTCTTAACCACTGGCTTAGAGTCTGATAAATTTTCTGTCGCTGTTAAGGAGAGGCTTTGCAGAGATCTGCTGAGATTAATTCATTTAGGCTATATAAATCTGGTTGTATTTGCTGACTCTAGCTGTTTCACAGAAATGTATGGGTGTGGAGATGTGAGTTGGTGTGTGTGCTAGTGTGCTGGTGCCTTGGTATAAGGTGAGGAAGAAATGCGCTATGAACGTGTAGAAATTTTGTAGTTTGAGCAGAAAAACGTCACTGGTAAAAACTGGCCAGACAGTATAAGATTGCTTGCCTAGCATGTGCCTAGAAGCTCAGACTGGATGATAAGTGGTCATTTCAGTCCCTGAGTCGGTCCTTTTTGAGAGAGAACAGATTTAGAGTGTTTGTAATTGAGAGGCTCGGTATAATCACTTTGTTTCATTGATTGAGGAAGGTAAGCCATAACCAAGCTGCTAGTCTCTGTTATAGATGTATTAAGTATGTGAGTTTTGGATAGATATATCTTGTCACTCTGAATATAATACGCTTAACCAGACCTGCATTGCAAATTTAAACTTGTCTTCTAGAATCAAAGCAGTTCTGTCTAGCAGCTGTAGAGACAGCATTCTGTTGTCTAACTGTTGTCTAACTAACATTGTGTGTTAGGAAAATGGAGCCACTCAATATTAGACCAGCCCGAAGGAATTCGTTCAGTGCACACTGGTAAATCTGTGGGCTAATACTACATTCAGTGATTGATACCTGAAGTACACA
Source organism: Tympanuchus pallidicinctus (assembly GCF_026119805.1). NCBI lineage: Eukaryota > Metazoa > Chordata > Aves > Galliformes > Phasianidae > Tympanuchus > Tympanuchus pallidicinctus. The sequence goes on from NW_026294802.1 coordinate 26,607,008, forward strand.
AAATCAGTTTTACCACAGTATTGCATTCAGGATTAAAGAGACAGAATGGAGACATATTTGCTTATGGCTGCATTTCTGTCTCCACTATTTTATATATATATATATATATTTCAAATAGGATTTGAGATTGAATTGTAATGTGTGGTAACATATCATTTTGTTGTGTTGCTTTCCTGATATCACATGATGGTACACTTTCAGGATGCTAGATTTGTAAGGAAGCTCAGAGGGTGGGATGTGTTTTTAAACCTGTTTAGGCATCATTTTGTCTCTTTGGGTCCTTACCACTTTTGAAAATATTCAGGTCTTCAGTATGGTGTTTTTTCCCCCAAGCAATAATGCTGGACATAAAACATGTCAATTGGAAAATACAGAATAACACACATGTTCGCAGCGTGTTGTAAACAGTGATTCAGAGAAGAAGCATTTAAATACAGTGCTTATTCAAGTACCATACGTACTTGTGGAGCAGTAACATGGTGGTAAAGAGCTGACATTAGAAAGAAGATAGCCTTTGTAGCAGTGGAGCAACTGCCCAGGAAACACATTTCTATTCAGTGCATTTTACTAGGTGTAACTAAGTTTATCTCACCTTCCAGCTGTTTTTCTGTGAGATCCTGTGCTGGAAGTTCCGTTTGCTTCAATGACTGGATGACTTGACTGTGATAACAGAGTTGAACGTCAGCCATACATTTTTTAAGTCCTTAACAATTTGCATTATATAACTGCATTTTATGTTTATGTGCCACTACCAGAACTGAATTTCTGCTTCCTTATTTGTTCAGCTTATTCTGGATTTGCAATTTTGATAACAGGAGTTAGATCAAGCACTGATAAGGCACTGCCATGACAGTGAGAGAGACTGCTTTTGTCTGAAAGTGTTGTGTATGCTGCACTCCCCATTAAATACTGCTAAGTGCCTTTTGAATGAATGGAACAAGACACAGTTCAGGGCTGCTGCTCGAGATCTTAGTATGAGAATCTGATGTGTCGACACAAGTGTCAGCCAGCTCTTCTGATCTACTTGCTTGTCTACATTACAAGGATCATTTTACTGCTGGGTGATCCCCAAGTACTTAACTAGGTCTTTAGTCTTAATAGCTTACATAAATTAATAGGTGTCTTTCCTTCCTCAGAGAAGCAAGATAATAAATACATATCAGTAGAGGGCTGGAAGGATGTTTAACACGCTGCATTTTGCATTTTGGATTTTTCAGACTTTCTGTATAGATACAATAAACTGTAATGCTCAAGCCTGTGCCCAAATTCTGAGACTTCGAACGTTCCTGAATGTAACCAGATGTTTCCCATTAAATGGTTGTGTGTATTCCTGAAAATGGATAAAATATGTATTCTTCTAAATTTGATTTCAGAAATGATAACAAATTAGAGTGCTGAGTTGTCAACCTCATGAAATTTAATAAGCCTAAGTGCTGCACTGGGATTAGGCAACTCTGTATCTAAGTACAGACTTGGGGATGAGAGGCTGGAGAGCAGCCCTGCAGAAAGGGATGTGGAGGTTCTGGTTGATATCAAGTTGAACATGATCCAGCAGTGTACTCTGCAGCCAAACAGACAACTGTACTCTAGGGTGCACCAGGGCCGGCGCTGCCAGCTGAGTGAGGGCCTCTGAGCTGTGTGGCCTCATCTCGAGCAGTTTGTGTGCCACAATATCGGAAGGACATAAAATTATTTGAGTGTCCAAAGGAGAGTGAAGGGTCTGGAGGGCAAGACGTATGAGGAGCAGCTGAGGTCCCTGGATGTGCCCAGTGCAGAGCAGAGGAGCTGAGGGGAGGCCTGATGGCGGCTGCAGCTCCTTGCAGGGAGCGGAGGGCAGCGCTGAGCTCTGCTCTGTGTGACAGCGACAGGGAACGGCGTGGAGCTGTCAGGGGAGGGCAGCTGGGCTGGGGACAGGGTCTGCACCAGAGGACGGTGGGCATGGAACGGGCTGCACAGGGCAGTGGGCACGGCTCCAAGTTCTGGAGTTCAGGGTGCATTTGAACAGTGCTTTCAGATACAGGGTTTGATTTTGGGTGGTGCTGTGTGGAGCCAGGAGTTGGACTCAGTGGTCCTTGTGGGTCCCTTCCAACTCGCGGTATTCTATGATTCCATGAATCTACAATTCTGTGACAACCTGTGGTTGTGGATGGTTGAAATCCAAAAGAAGCCTACCTTTGGAACATGTTCCTAAGACATTCTTGTGTTTGTCAGACTAGATAGGAACTCCTGAACCATAATCTCAAAACAGGTAGAGTCAGCCCAGTTTTCCCCTCTTCTTCAACAGCTTTAAATACTGCTGCAGCTGGCATGTATGTGGGCTGTTGATAAGAGGCCTTGATAGGCTTAGCATGGATTTGAGATTTTTTTTTTAACCCCTTTTTGGAAGAGTTGCACCATGTTATTATAGTGTCCATCACAAAGACTTCTCTTGCAGCCAGACTCCTAAGGTATGTGTGAGAGCTGTCTGCCACTCCTCTGTCCTGGATGCAAAGTTTTGTATTCTTGAAGTTGTGAATCACTTGGGCATGAACCAGTAAAATATCGATAATGAGCACTGATATGTGATTATTGTGATACGATATGTTATTGTTGTGAAAAGCTGTGTGGTTTTGATATCTCTTTTTCCCTTTTCTTATTTCAGTTCATCGCCTTTGCCTCCTTATTCTTCATCCTAGTTTCAATCACAACCTTTTGCCTGGAAACGCATGAGGCTTTCAATACTATTATAAATAAAACTGAGCATGTTGTCAATGGAACAGAAACTGTACCACAGTATGAAATTGAGACAGATCCAGCCCTAACGTATGTGGAAGGAGTCTGCGTAGTATGGTTTACATTTGAATTTTTAGTGCGTGTTATTTTTTCCCCCAACAAACTTGAATTTATCAAAAACCTCTTGAACATCATCGACTTTGTGGCCATCCTGCCCTTTTACTTAGAAGTGGGCCTGAGCGGGCTCTCCTCCAAAGCTGCTAAGGATGTACTTGGTTTCCTCAGGGTAGTAAGGTTTGTGAGGATCCTGCGAATCTTCAAGCTCACACGGCACTTTGTGGGCCTCAGGGTGCTGGGCCACACTCTGAGAGCCAGCACCAATGAATTTTTGCTGCTGATAATATTCTTGGCACTCGGTGTTTTGATATTTGCCACCATGATCTACTACGCAGAGCGTGTGGGAGCTCAGCCCAATGATCCATCAGCAAGCGAGCACACGCAGTTCAAAAATATCCCTATTGGCTTCTGGTGGGCTGTAGTCACCATGACCACCCTGGGATACGGGGACATGTATCCACGGACTTGGTCAGGTATGCTGGTGGGAGCCCTGTGTGCGTTAGCAGGGGTGCTCACCATAGCCATGCCTGTGCCTGTGATTGTTAACAACTTTGGGATGTACTACTCCCTGGCCATGGCAAAGCAGAAACTGCCGAGGAAGAGGAAGAAGCACATCCCTCCGGCTCCACAAGCTAGCTCTCCCACCTTCTGCAAGACAGACTTGAACATGGCCTGCAATAGCACACAAGGGGACATCTGCCTGGGCAAGGACAACCAGTTGATGGAGCACAACAGATCATCAGGTAGGACCCACTGGAGATGCATGTTCTCTGAGAACGCTTTATAGACCAGTATGTTTGGTAGGGGTCAGAAAGCAGCCAGTCTTTCTGCCAGGAGAAGATGTAGCTCCCACCCTTCTCCCCTCCAGTGTTTGCGTGTGTCAGTCTCATAGAGGACAAAATAGTTATAGTGACATTCTCAAACCTCTATGTAGCTGGTCTATACAGTTTTGCTTGCTCTGTTGAGAATGCTTTCCTGCTGATGATATCAACCTTTTCTTTTGCCTGTTGTTTGTTGTGTTATATGGATGTTTCTTGTTTTTCTGCATGACTGTGACGATTTGAGCAGCCACTGTGTCCCACTCTGTTGGACTCCATGGTGTTTTGCCTCAGTGTTTGTCTCTTGTGTCAGCTTTGCCTGTGCCACATCGTGGCCTGTTAAGCAAGATCCTACAAAGAAGCAGTCATTTAAAAGGAGCAGGTGCTTTACATCAAAAGCCCAGCACTCAAAGGAGATAAAGAGAAATTCTCTCTAGTTTTCTTTCTATTTGGCATTCTGCTTCCCTGGCTAGAAAAAATATCTTTTATCTGTGTTAGATGAGACATTGCACGACATTTACTATCAATTGGATGATAACAGTAAAACTGATGTTGATTTTTTCAAGAAAAATGAAAATGGCAGCCCCTGACAACATCCATGCTATAAGTGTTGGTTTTCATAATTTTTAATACCTTCTTCTCAGAGCTTCATGGAAGAGGATACTTTGTGCTAATTGCTGTGAAAACATATATCAAATGACAGCCTCTGCCCCTCTGAGCCCATGCCTCATATTCCATATTTCTTCCAATTAAAGAGGAATTTTTCTCAATATGATTAAAACATTATTTTTAATTGCAGGGATTTTTTTTTTTTTTTTTTTTTTAATTTGTTTCTTGAATGCATTCTTTCTTAAGCAAAATGCAATCTGATTACAAAGCTTACACGCCAGTCATTAGGTGCCTGTTGGAAAGCTGATGATTGCTAATATGAGAATAACAAAACAAAGCAGTACATGAGTAGTGTCATTCAGTAACCGAAGTTTATTTTTTCTAAAGAAGAGTCTGGAAAACCAGTTTCTGAACATCTTTCTTGGTTCTGTTGCTTTGTTGCTGAATAGCATTTATCTTCAAAGAAACTCAGTTTCAGTCTCTGAGCGAGTGTTCACAAAGTTAACACAGCTTTTTGAACATCCTAAATGTATTTAGGAGGATGGAACCTTTGAGAGGACTTACTTTGAGGGTGAAATATAGTTAGTTTTACAGTGCTTTGACTGACTTTCAGACGATATCTTTAAAGTAAAAATGATAACAGCTTTTTCATGCCATCAGGTCCTACCAAAGGTATTCCAGAATGGAGGAGGCTCAATGTGATCAGAGCAAAGAGACACTTTTCTGTATCTGCAACTTTATTGACAAGGTGGTGTAATCACTGAAGTTAGGTGAAAAACAGATATGCAAAAAAGAAGTAATTTTAAAATGTTATCTTTTTGGCAGTGCCAGCACACACACTATATGTTCTGACTTTATTTCTGGTAGAAAATGCTGTTAAAGTAATTAGGAATCTTGTGCAAAAATTTTAGGCTGAATATAGCCAGTGGCACTAAAAGTTCACAAAAGCACATGCTCAGATTTAAATGCAAAGGTAAAGCAGAAGCCAAAATCATGCCATTACCTGTTATGTGCTGTACTAGCAGAGATTTATTTCTTGAAGTGTGGCCTGAATCTGAATCGGTAGATTTTTTTTTTTTTTTAATAGTCCTTTGGGAGACCCAAATCAAGAGAGGTAAGAGTTTCAGTGTTTGACAAAATAAACCACACAGACAACATTTAATGTTGGGTACTTAAAGTGACAAGCTGTGCAAACATTGCAGCAAGTACAGAAATGAAAACTAAGTGTGCATAGTGAAACAGGCTTTAGTGTCAAATATTGATAATTGAACCCTTCTGGGGGAGGGGTTATCTTTACAAAGTGCTAAGTAACATATTCCAAGTAAAAATGACTAGCATGACCTCTTACTTAATAAAAAGGATATAAAAAATAGTAAATGCATCTTTAAATCTCTGAAACTGACTACTTACAGTCTTTAACAGGCAACTAACTGAGCCTTGTTTTGCTTCTTTCTTATTACATAGTCTAGTGGAAGCTTATGTGAGACTTAAAAGAAAAACAGGAAAATCAAAAGATAATTTACTCTTGAATTAAAAAAAAAAACCAACAACTTTTTGCCATTTTATGCTGATTACTGATGATCTGCAATGTTGTTTTCTAATGATTTACCTTGTAACTACTTTTTGAGTGATGGGAATATCTGGCGTTCTACATAAGCTCTTTGTGATGTCTCATTTCCTCATTCATTCTTGTCTGTAAATGGGCATGGTGCTTTAACCAGTGTTATCAGGTGAAGACAGTGCAGGAAGTGAGCAGCCACTCTCACCTGGTGAAAGGCTCCCTCCCATCAGACGCTCTAGTACCAGAGACAAAAACAGAAGAGGGGGAACATGTTTCCTACTGACAACAGGGGATTACACGTGTGCTACTGATGGAGGGATCAGGAAAGGTATGGACTTCTTTCATTAGATCATAAAGATCACTCAGCAGTGTGCGTGTGAAAAGCAAACTTAGAGTAAAATGATGTGCACAATGCTCTTAGAGGAAAGACTGTACCACAGTGTATCTTTTTTTCTTTATTCCTAGTCATTCTTTTCCTGCTTTTCTTTTAAAAACTCATTTCCTTTCGTCTTCACGAGAAGTGCTTGATGTTGGACCTTCATATCACTTGTGCCTTCATTTGTCTGTTACTTTTTATGGACAAGCCTGCAATTCAGACTTTACTCATTCCACTACTCGTCACTTGATACCATTTATCACTTTGAAAGACAAATTAATTATTTAGTAACTTTGATCCGCACTTAATAACTTAGTAAAAATTACAGCTGAATAAATTATATTTAAAAAATCGAAATACCAGAAGTCAAAAACATTTTTATTTCTGAACACAACAAAGCGTATCGATGAGATGCTATTTAGGTTTATTTCAAAGAAAAATTTGGATTTATAGTGCCACAAAACATTCCCTCTTTGTAATATGCTACCTAATGCTAAATGGTGACTGCCTCCCCCAACCAGAATTCAAATACAGTAAACTGTTCTTGATCTTGCAAGGTGCTGCTGTCTTACAAGTACTTCAGCCTCTTCAAGCCTAATTGCTCCCTGTTCCACAGGTTTGGTGCAGCCGTAAAAACCTTTTGGCATTATGAATCAGCCATGATATGGCCACCCAATCAGGCCACAGTTGGGCATAACCTAGGGCATAAACCCAAAATCAGCAATGCCAGTGGTAGTCTTGCTTTTCCTTAAAAGAGAATTACTTTTTTTTCCCTGTTAAGCTGCAGCAGTCTTCAAAGGTTACAATTTTTCTGTTCTGTTGTTTTTTTTGGACAGGTTTTTTTGTTTGTTCGTTTGCTTGGTTTTTTATTTTGTTTGTTTGTTTTTGTTTTTTTTACTAGCTGTGTCGACTGTAAATGTAGCTGTCCAAGCCAGCAGCAGATCCTAAAGCAATTCTCTTGGTTATTCTGCAAATGCTCTTTATGTTTCAAAAGCTCAGTAGGTTTAGCTTGTGAAGGCAGATGTGTAACCAGAAATTGATGTGTATGGTGTTTGTAAAGGTTATCTCTGTGCACCTACATTTTACATATTCCTGTATACAATGTTTAGATTAAATGGAGATTTTTTGGGTTTTTTTGCACATGGATTTAGGACTCTTGTCTACAGCGTGTATGTCTTGCTCTGTCGCTTGGCAACTGGGATTATTTGCAGTGTCTTTTAGAGTAAGGCTCCAGTCTCTTGAGGAGGTCAGAAGCACCTGAATAACGCAGATTAGATTTGCCATGGCATCCTGCAAGACAAGATTCTTGACTTCTTTTAGAAATGCCAGAATAAACATTTGAGTGTTGTTCACTTGCTGGTAACTGTTAATTAGAGCAGATAAAAAAATAATGGGAGAAGTTACCAATTAACTAGTAATGACATATGTGACAACGAAACAGCGTATTTTGTATGAGGAATACATGAACATTTTCATTTCAAAATCTAGATTGAAGAGAAAAGTCATTGTTTTATAGTTTGCACTGGAAAAGCAGGGCTTGAGTTCAGAACTGACATTTTCTCAGTGAGAAATGTGCTTTTTGACTGACTCTAATGATAACCTTAAACGAGGTTGAAATGTTTTAGCCACTGGCTTTGAAATTTATTGTAGACAGAGTAGGAAAGCTAGCTGATGAGCAGAAAATATTTTCAAGTAGCATATTTGAATTCTTAAATTCTTGAATTTAACTTACACATCAAGTCTATTAGTGTTTCATTTAATTTTTTTCCCTTCCTTTCTTTTGGTATATCCTTTCTGTTTGGTTGCTTCCTTGATTGGTTCTTGGTTTTGTTCAGTGATCATTTGTTCTGAGCTTTTCTGCCTTGGCACCTTATCTCCATTTCTCAGATTATACTGATTCAGTGCTAATCCAAACCCCACCAAACTATCTGGACATCACTGATTTTTGGTTTATGCCTCTATCTCTATTCATCTTGTATTTCTGGTTTTCATTTTTTAGAAGTCCTTGTTTGTTTGTTTGTTTTGTCATCTTTACTATCTTCCTCTGTCAGTTCTTTGCTTTTATCATTAGAAAAATAGCAGAAAAAATATGAAAATAGTGATAAAAAGGTTTCCCAATTTCTGTGTGAAAAAGTTAACTAACTCTTTTGATTTTTTTTTAATTTTTTTTTTTTGTAACGCATTAAGTTTACACAGGAGGTTAAATATATACATAAGCAGTGTGCATCCCTTCTGTTCCCCTTTCAAACACAATTCTCTCAAATCTGGGTAAATACTGACAGAAAATCAAAGCAGGAAACTGGATTTTAAATGTATCAGCAGTCTGTGAAGCATCGCAGTTCAGCCTGCCCTTGCAATCTGGAGATAACACTGCACAATGGCTAAGCAGACACGAAGGCAGTACATGTGTTTTAAGTACAGGTTTACAGCATGCAATTTTCAATAGCTAAGAAATATGATAGTTGTTATTATTATGTATGCTTTCGTCTCTCAATTGCTCAGGGCCTGTACAAACACAAACAGAATCACAGTTGCTCCCAAAAAATATCTTGTTCTGGGGAGAACCTTAAGTGTGATTTTTTTCCTGAAGAACATTATTGCTTGTGGTCTGTCATCTGGAACCAGAACCTGTTTCAATTAGAAAACGCCGTTGACCTGCCATGATGTTTAGATAGATGTATTGTCACTGGCACTCTATACATTCTCTGAGAAAAAGTCTCCGTGTTTCACAGCAGGCAGTTTACTTAAGCGTCTTCACATGGCACATGGCATTATACTTTTTGAGGAAGTTAGATAGCACCAACTGAAATCAATGGACTTCTGCTTGCAGTGAAGCATGTATCTGTGCCCTTTAGGAGCAGCATCCCTTCCATTTTGATCTTCATGTCATTCTCCTAGCTGACATCTCTCTCTAGACCAATCTGCCGATCCTATCCTTCATAAGCAGAATTACGCTCTTGCAATTACTTAATTGTGAAGACTGTGAGGAAGAGAGAGAGCATAGCACTGCTTTTCAAACGTAGCCTCCCAAAGGTGAAAACAATGGGTGTGCAGCTAAAAGTAGGTGGAGCTCATGGTGTGAACAGAAATGTCTGCAAGTGTAGTGTTCTCTCCAAATTGTGACGCATTATGTGATTTCCTCATTTAATTACTAATTCTTTACTGTTTGCTTATGCAGATTAATATCATTTATTTCATCTCAGTCAGCTGGACAAGTAATATAAATTTAGTGATTTAAATTGACCAGTCAGGAAGAATTTGAAAATATGTCAAACTCTGCTATCATATTATAATTTAATAGTGGACACAAAGTTGTAAGTATAACATTTGTGCAGATGAAGCTTCTTTCCATAGCATCATTCAATACTCTGCAGAAATTACTTACAAACATTGATGCAATTTTGTATTTTTTTTTTAATTTCATTTTTTAAAGAAAAATATTTTTTTATTAGGAATTGATTTTAACAGAGGGTATATCATTCTAACAGCATTTATGGTCTATTTTAATGGGATTATGCTTAGTCACATAATTCACCCGAAAACTCTGTTGTGATTTTTAATTTTACACTCTGCACAGCTCTGTTGAAGCCAATAGAGTGGCACAGAGTGGAAGAACAGGCCAGACCTCTGACGTGGTTCTGTGTTTAATTTCCTGGGAAAGAATAGCTGCAGTTTTTCATAAATTGTTTTATTCATTAACATCTTTTGACAGTACTGCGTCTAAGTATTGAGTTCTTTCGCAGGCAAATTCCCCGAGTCCCAGATAGCTCCTTGGATTACATGACATTGTATTGTTTGTCTTTGTCTATTTTTTTGGCTGAATTCAACTGATGTCTGTGCATTTTCTCATACAAGGCTACGAAAAATCTCGAAGCTTAAACAACATAGCTGGCTTGACAGGCAATGCTCTGCGACTGTCTCCAGTAACATCACCCTACAGCTCACCTTGTCCTCTAAGGCGTTCTCGGTCTCCCATCCCTTCTATCTTGTAAACCAGATGGCATCAACCGGCTACATAATATTAATTCAAATACTGTTTACCAAATATTGGACATAAATGTAGCTTAATCCATAGGCTCCAGAAATATGATATAACTCCTGCATGATATAACTGTCAGTAGTTATAGAAGTGCCACCTGGATAGCTGAAGAATTTTATCTTGGCTTTTGAAGATTATCTAAGGTAGCGCTCCTTCTTTGATCTCCTATATTGTCCTACTTCCCTGTGGCAATAAAAGGGCAGTTAGTGGATGCCATTGGACAGTATATACAATAAATAAGCAGTTTTTCAGGGAGATTTACTTAAAATAATGTGCTTCCAACTAATTATCCGTCACTCCATTGAACCTCCATTTCTTGTGACTCTAATCCATTCTGAAGATGTCTGGAATTGTGTCTTGGTTGCACACAGTGTGACTTGGGTCTGCTCATTTGCATGGACCATCCTGTCCCCATCACCTGACAAGCCGTGTTGCCGATCGCGGAGACCACAGAGGGCTCTGGATGTGTGTTCTCGCATTGTAACATCCTGCTGAAATGAAAGCACTGATAAACTGGTCTGCATGTGGGATTGTTTTTCTTTGTTTAACCTTTTCCTTTAGTTTTTAATGATCTACTTGTTTATAAATTGTTTTATTTTGTGATTAACTTACTTGGTACTGGATTACTGTATCAGAGTTCTGAATGTCTCCGGTTGTTTGCACACAGATAACTGCAAAGAGGTTGTCATTACTGGTTACACGCAAGCAGAAGCCAGATCTCTTTCTTAATGGCTTGGGGAAGGCACAAAACATGCAAGAAAGGTAAACGCCATCCAGACTTGCAATGTTAAGCTAGCAAGTGCTGCTTGGTACTGTAGTCATTTCTCTACTCCAGGGTTCTTCAACATTTTCAGAGACTTAGTACCAAGTAAAATTGAGAAGATTACTGGGGGCTTTTTTTTGTACCACTGTAAGAGAGTCATAGTTCTCAAGTGGTTTTTTTTTTGACCAGACTAATACCTCTGGCTCATGCGCTTTGAAAAATTCTTCAGTGTTTTTTTGAGGTGCTTTGTCCTGTGTGTTGTTTGTCTGTCTGTTTTGCGACCTGTCTAATGTATTCTCCATCTGTCTCCATAAAGCACAGAGATACTCTTAAAATGCCCCCTTCTTTTAAGGCTAACTAAGGACATTTTTCTCCTTTTCTCTCTCCTTTTTTTTTTTTTTCATATGTGTATAGATACATAAATATATTTTTCAAGTGCAAGTTCATATTATGTAGACTAACTAACTCAGAGTGAGCACTCTCACGATTTTTAGAGTGAGATTTAGTAACAACTTTACAATGCTGACCAGTTGCCTATTGCATCGGTCCTCCTCCTAGCAACCAGCATTCCTTACAGTTCTGAAACTGTATCTCCTCTAGTGGCTTTTTCATTCAGTATTAATCTGTGTTTATGCAACGGGACAAATGCAATAGCACATTTGATTAAACATCTGGGCTGGTGAGGAACAATTACCCTAAAATACAGAATTTTAGAATTACATAGGGGAGTCTGTAGCTACCCAAATCACAAGAGATCCTTGAGATTGTTGAATAATCCCTGACTGTCATGTTTTACTTTTTGTTAGGACAAGAACTGAAAAGTATTGTTAACCATGTCACATGTTCTTCTGTATATAGCCTAGCCCGACAGCATGACCTGCATGACAAAATTCTTGTGCAATAATATATTTATCAGAGCATACATTTCTGATATTTAGAGATGTACATTGATTTAGTTTTGCTAAAATATTGTCAATAGAGAGATGATTGCAAACAGCTTTTAGCAAAGGAATTAATATAATATTTGGTGCTGCTGTTATATTAACTACAGTGTTGTACAGAATTTATCATGGATTTTTGACTGCTGAAAAAGGGACAATGGAATTTAGCCATACCAAGGACTGTACTGGAAAGAGACTGCTGCTGCTGAATGGGCCCTGATAAACAGCTCACGCCTTGAGGAGGTCACTGAGGCTTTACATGGGAAGTAGAGCTTGTTAAAGAAGATTAAAGACTGCTCATAATTACTGCTGCCAGAGGAGGGGGTGATTAGTCACTGTTGATGAGTCAGCTGTAAATAAAACGTGTGTGCATGGAATATCAGTTTTTATCTATATCAAGGAAAGCTGAATTAAAGTCATCATTGCTAAGGCTCCATGCAAAGACCCACACCCCTGTGCGTATTATTCCTGGTTCCTGCAGTAAGTTGTGCTGTGGATCATACAAAGACACACACGTAATGATGATAGTGATGTAAACTACATTGGTCTTGATTTCTGTCATAACAATGGTATTATTTGCAAAGGTCACAAATATAATCAGAGTAGGTTTGCATAAGTTCTTGCTTTCTCAGTTTGCCATAAGCTATATTTGTATGAATTCTAGTGTACATGCCAAGTCCTAACTTTACTTTTCACTTTAATAAGTGAAATGTGACTGCAGACAAACATCACCAACTTTGTTCACAGCACACAGTCTTCTTTCATTGTTACCTCAGACTATAACTATTTCGAGAAATAAAATTCTGGCAGCAAGAGTATTTTTTTTTCTTTTTCTTTTTAATTTAAAATGTTTCAAACCCAACATCAGTAAATATAAAAGATGTATTAAAATTATATCTTAAAAATGTATATTTTACATAAAAGAGATATTCTTTGATCAGCTACTTTCTGTGATTTTTGTGGTAAATGGATCTAGTCTATTCTATGTTTATGAGGCTTTGTAGTGCTACGATGTGGTAATTATGTTCTCTCCACCTATTCAGTGAGAAATTCTCCAGAATCTGTTTGTCACCCTGGTGTCCCAATTGTAGGGACCTGTCCCAGTTGTGAAACTCTGTATTGTGGAACTTCTGTGAACATGTCAAGGTGCATGCACAATCCTGGTGGAAACCAGTGGCAATGTAATACCTGAATTGGAGAATAAAAGGCAAAAAACCTGGGGAGGAACTTGGAACATATCATCTGAAGTGGCTCATGCGCTTTCTTTAGCTTTATCTGTCCCTTGCCTGCCACTGGCCATCCCAATTCTCAGAGAGTTTCCTTGGGCACATGAGGTTTAATTCAAAGACTAGCATGAGCTGGCTTCTAAACCAATTTAAAATCGACCTTCCTGATAATGACCTCACGCCTTCTCTGGACATTGTAATCAGTCGAGGTATTATTGATCTCAAAACAGTTTTATTGCAACCTGGTGTGAAGTGAAACTAAAGAAGTGATAAATGATTACTTAAAGCTTCTAATCAAATACCATATTTGGGGCAGTCCATGACATAAAGAAGCAGAAAATCAGAGAAGGATGAAGGTGTTAGTACACCTGCACACATGGTTTGAGAAGCTGTTACTTCAGTATTTTGAATGAGATTTCAGAACATAAGGAAGATTCCAGAAAGAAAGCTCAAAAAGTGTTCAAGTTTGGAAAAATGCATTTTAGTGATATGCCACCAATGCTCAAAGTGCTGAGTTGGCCCAAAGGTTGTCTAGCTACTCTGTTCTGTAAGCAGTACCCACATGAAGAAGATGTGCAGTGATCAACCAGGACAAGGCTCACAGCCAGTTCCAGTTGAGCAGGTTCGCTATCTGTCCCACGTACCCAAAAAGAGAGGTGATTGCAATTGCCTCTCCTCAGTGCTACACGGGGACTGAGAGAAGCCCCAGATGAGATGCAGGCCAGGTTGCGCATTGCTTTGACCAAGACAGTAGAAAACACTAATGGTCAGAGGGTGTTTGACATTTGCTGCCCCTGGAGGGTAGGAATGGACCTCTACCAACACAGGACCTTGAGTCCAGAATATTCTGGTTGCAGCCACTTATCTACCGCCATAGAAACAAGCCTGTGTTTAGATGTTTTCTTTTAAAACTGACCAGCAGGACAAGGGGTTGATGAGTCCATTAACAACTCGTGTGTCTATGGACTATAACTCAAATCTGACTTTTCTAAAAAGAGAAGTTTGCTTAATGACCATCACACAAAGACCAGCCTTCTTCTGGTGTCCATCCACCTCTGGGCCCAAAAAGGGCATGTCTTTGGGTGGTGCACCAGCAAGTCTTAATTTGTTCAAATGGAGGAGGGTTTTGAACCTTCGCTTCCCTCTTCAGGATACTACAGTATTTCCATCTCAGATACTATGTAAAGGATGGGCAGCACATTTGCATCCGTTTCTTCTCTTGGGCATCCTTTAAGACAGGTGGGTCAATACAGTGATCTTCTGTGGAGGGAGGCTCGCTCTGCCAGCATGGTGTGCCTATACAGAGCAGATCTACACAGGTGCCCAGTCACTGTCAGCCCTGCAGCAGAACTGCACTTGGAGGAAGGACTCTTGGGTCAAGCAGGAAGATTCTATGTGAAAGCAGGTATCTGATGGATCAGTAACCACTGAGGGGTGGTTGTGGGAGTTTATGGGCATGAAGAGTCTGAATGTTATTTAAGCTTTTTATAAATAAAACTTGAAGATTAAAAGTCAAAACTGGATACACGTAAACTGGAAATAAGGTCAGAATCAATGCATCCATTAAAGCAATTTACTAAGGGCTGTTGTTTGTTTGCCTTTTAAAGTTGTAACCTTGTTGTGCCAAAAATGTCCATCTTTTCGAAGGACAAACTAGTCTAGATAGTCTAGATAAACAAGAGGATTGATGCAGAGATCAAAATCTGATATATTGCAGAGATGAGCAGATTATGAGCCCTTTGGACTTTGGCCTTCTTATGAGGTCCTATTCAGCATTGAGAAAACTTTGCTGGCCTGTCTCATTTGAGATGCTTTATTAAAAGTGTTATAGATAGGTACTACAAACTGGCACTGGAATTGCTAAGAAACTTGCAGTTAATGACAATGAAAAGCTGTGGTGCGTTGACAGCTTTTTCATGTGTGAAAAAAAGTATCATTCCTATATATTTTCTTGCAAATTGTCTTGATTAAATTAAAACTTCCAAAGGAGAAAGAATTGTAAGGAAAACTCTGTTCTGACTGGTTCCTGAAAACCTGAGGAGGACTGATCTCACACGGTGAACTTGCCCACGTATTTTATCAGAAGATATGAAATTAAAAAGTTGTGAATGAATTAAACTATATGAAAGAGAAGGGTATTTTATCATCAGAATAAATCATGCAGAAGTCAGATTAAGGAAATCGGAGTTGAAAACTGCTACTAGAAAGAGAAAATGAGTACATTAATATGCTGTATTACAAGCAGTGCCTTGAACGATTTCATAATAGAGCCTTTGAATACTAACTGAGTGAGAAGAAATTGCAAAAAGCAAAGGTTTCTATCAAGTCAAAATGATCAGAAATATTAATATTTTTATAAGACATTGATTTCCCCTTTGTAATGCTTATTGTTTAATTAATAGAAGCAAGTTATTTTAAGAAAGGTGATTTCTACAGCAGAGAAATGGCTTCTGAACAAATACTGAGATCTTGGTGTATGTGTCCTCATGCTGGGGACTTAACTGTTGTGCCAATACCAGCATTTCTCTCCTCTTCAACTGGATATCCTTAACACTGAAACTTACGGAGACATCTCCTTATGCAGACTTCCCACTTGAAAGCACCCCAGTGCAGAAGCACCTCGATCTATGATCTATCTATGATTTCTTATTGCCTGCTGGCAACAAACATGTGCTTTCCCTGCTGCCTCATCACTTCCTCCCCAGAAGCTACCTTTCTGTTGGATTTTTTTCTCACGAGCATGTTGATGAACAGTTGACAGATTTCAGATTTGTGCTTTCACAGCTTCACATTCTCAGACAGTATTCTAGCAGATTTGGAGAAAAAGAAAAGGAGGCGGACACTTTTTTGAAAATTTGAAACTGAAACACAATAAATTTCATTTAACATCTCTGTTATCTGCAGGTGGAAGTCTGGAGATCAGTTTAAAACAAAGACCACAGCCAGACTATCCTGAAAATTGTAAGAGGAGTTCATTTTATCCTCTGCACCTCTTTTGAGCATTACTGTATGGTGCTATTATATGAAGCTCTTTGCTTTCTTCCCAAACAGGATTTGGGAATAAGCTGCTAGGGCAAGACAGAGAGTACTGTTTTGTGATATGTGTTCTTGCTACAGAATGTAGGACTGTAAAGACGAATTGGAATATGAAGAGAGATATTGTTTAGGAAATACTAAGGAGTAATCCATTTTTGATTAGCAGAATGGTACAGGCAACCTTCCTTTAAAGCACAGAAAGCAGACGATCTTCTGTCAGGCTCCTCAGAGCAGCATTAGACCTGCATAAAAATAATGAAAGTGCAAATTAAGACTACTCATTTGCAAAAGCAGCAAGATTAAACTTATTTAGGAATCTTGGTCTTTGCAGTGAAGCACTGCAAAACTCCATCAATAGGAAGAATAATAAGCCATAGCCACATTATCCTATTAGACTGGTTCTAAATATAGAATGGATTTTCAGTTTCTTACATGGGTTTCCTTGCTTTGTGACTAAATTCACAACCAGGTTTTATGAAAATTATATTTCCTACACAATTATAAATATTGTTGGGACCATGCAGTGTTTGACATTCTGAAAGCCTTAGAACAATCTCATAGTTTGCCAGTGGCTTTTTGTATTTTGTCAGCATGAAATTCACACTTCTTCTGAAGTGCAGCATTGGAGAAGAGGGTAAATGAGGCACTGATGGACACAGTTTTCTTGATGGGTTGTGTAATCTGCTGCATGTATCTACATCTACACAGAAATATATATACACAGTCCATATCTCATCACTGACTTTTTAAGTTCTGGAACTTCCCCTTCTCAGTCGTGGTTGGAAATCACAGCAATTTAGTTACTGCTGTTTATAACACCCTTGGTAAACCTGCTTTAACAATACAGAGCCTAACAACAACACGTTTGAGCTCAGAGGAAAATTCGCAAACTTGGTGTATTTATCTGTAATTAAGAATTAATTAAGAATTAAGAATTACAGGCATTATCTGAGCAAGTTCCCATAGTGAAACAGCCTCACTGAAAGGAATAGCAAAACTGTCCTTAGCTTACTCAAGAGAAACTAGGTTTTGGTAAGCAATTCGTCTATATCATGGATATTTTCAGAACATTTATCACCAGTATCTTAGTGTTGAAACATATTTCAGCTGACATGATAATGATGAATATTGCCTCTGATTTATTGCAGTGGTCACAATTTCTGCTTTGACTACGGCATCCATAAATACACTCAGCCTCAGTTTTCATCTGTGCCCTGCTCCCCTTTCTCCATCCTCCACTGCCTACTGTGGCTGCAGCAGAGTGGCTCAGGCCAGTGCCTGGGGCTCTGCACTGCATTTGACAGGTCTGAACCTTGCCATGGTGCAGGACAGAAGAAATGGGGATTATCACCTCTGCACCCAGCTCACCTATACGCAGCAGCACTCACGTGTGCCTAGTGCAGATTGCACACATCTGAAGTATCTGACTCAGGATGGGACAACCTGATCTCTGTGAATGTCTACTGACTTCTCCCCAACACCAACACCAAAAAAAAAAAAAAAAAAAGTAGGAAGTAGAGTCACAGAACCATAGAATATCTTGAGTTGGAAGGGACCCACCAGGATCATCCAGACCAACTCCTTGCTCCGCACAGCACCTACCCAAAATCAAACCCTTTGTCTGAGAGCACTGTCTGAATCACTGTCTGAATGCACCCTGAACTCCAGCACTTGGGGCTGTGCCCCCTGCCCTGTGCAGCCCGTTCCATGCCCTCCACCCTCTGGTGCAGACCCTGTCCCCAATCCCCAGCTCCCTCCCCTCACACAGCTCCATGCCGTTCCCTGTCGCTGTCACACAGAGCAGAGCTCAGCGCTGCCCCTCCGCTCCCTGTGAGGAGCTGCAGCCGCCATCAGGCCTCCCCTCAGCTCCTCTGCTCTGAGCTGAACAAACCCAGGGACCTCAGCCGCTCCTTGTCTTTCCCTCCAGACCCTTCACCATCTCCATAGCCCCCCTTTGGACAATGCACTCCAATAGTTTCATGTCCTGATACTGTGGCCCCCAGGCTGCACGCAGTGCTCAAAGTGAGGCCACGCATCTCAGAGCGCAGTGGACAACCCCTTTCCTCAGCTGGTTGACAGTGCTGGCACCCTAGGGGTCTGCAGGGCTGCATCTCAGGTGCAGAATCTGAACAAATCTGACATCTGCTGTTGTTAAATGTCTTGTGGTTGGTGTTTGCCCACACCTCCAGCGTGTCAGAGTCTCTCTGCAAGACCTCGCTGCACTGCAGGGAGTCAATAGCTCCTCCAATTTAGTATCATCTCCAAACTCACTAAGTATACCCTCAAGTCCTGTATCCAAGTTGTTTAGGAGAATATTGAAGAAATAGCCCTGTGGAACCCCACATTGTCTGGACAACAGGCTGATGTAACTCTAGTAGCTGAAGCAGGGCAATTAATCGGAAGACATCAAATCTCAGTGTGGTGAGTTGCAGCCCCAGAATTTGTCTAGATGAGAGTATTGAGGGAATTGAAGTCACATCAATTAAAGTTCTGCATTCAATGTGCCTGAATTAAATATCTTTTAATGCCCCAAAGGAGGCTCTCTCTCATAAAAGAGCATCTGAGAAATTAGGGCATTCCTAAATAATAACATTGTTCTCTCATATCTTTGCATCAACTGCCATAAAACAACTCGATGGATGTGACTAAAACTGTTTCTTAAATATTTTAGGGTTAAATTCTTTACAGAATTGATCACTGTTGATGCTGTGAGCCTAGCATTACCTTTGCAGTCACATTTGCATCTTTATCACTTACCTTATGACTGTTGCTGGAGAAAAGTCCTAATGCATACATACAAAACAAAGTGGCTGTGTGGGTGACCCACCTCTGGAAGGAAGAGGGTGGGGGAGAATTAAACTTGTTTAAGTGAATTTCTTTCTTACTTTCTCTCTGCATTCTGAAAAAGTGTCCTTGCTTCCTCTCTTATACATTTTGTGAGTACCTTTTCAGTTCTAGCAATGAAGCAAGGATGAGATTCCCCAGATCCTGTGCATCAACTTCCACCTGCTTCCATCCCTGCAGAGACATTGTGCCTCTGCTCCACCACCTGCCCTTCTCTGTGTTTTATCCATAAGACACCGAGGCTTCTTCATAATAATTTCCACTTGCCCTAGACAGAGCTCCTATTTCCTACTCTTTTTAGAAGAGGAAGGCTATGTGCATTAGAGCCTGTTGAGGAGGCATGGGGTTGACATGTCCTCTCTGACTGCCAAGTTTTCTTCACTTTTCTTGATGCAAGAAATAAATCCCCGTTTGGAACCAGTGTACTGTGTGAGCTCCAGACAGACTTCAGAAATACTTTCTGAAAAATCATTTATCTGTTCGAGAAGCTTTAAGCAGAGTTCAGTTTTGTTACTTGCTTTTTGTCCTTATCCAGTCTCCCAATCCGACTACGTAGATTATTCCACCTGGGTTTAATTTTGCATGTATCACTACTTCTCACTACCTTCTGCAGCTTCCTTAGCTTCAGCTCAGTCCATCCTGTATTCAAGATTCATCCAGGTGCCTCCTTTGCCTCCCACCTCATTACAGTGCAGCTGTGCTGTGCATGAGAACTGCTGGGAGGGCTCAGTGGGGGAAAAGATAAATGAATTTGGATCCTAACCGCAAGCATAGAGGAGTACTTGATTGAGTTTCCTCGTAAAGATGACTAAAACTTGCTGGAGTTGCCACCCTTGCATTGAACAGTTGGATCCAACCCAGCTTGGAATGAATTTGCAGGCTTGTGCAGCTCCTTTTCTGTGGCCACCACAGTAGGGAACATCAAATTTTGGAACAACAAAGTATTGTCTAAAAGCACCCCGGCTGTGAATGAGGAACAATTTGCAACTGGAATACAGCCAGTGCCAGGGACACTGTGGAGGCCCATGACAAAAAATGATGGAAAAGATTGCTTAGAAACCAAATTTATAAATTAGATTTTCCAACCACATATTCACTGGACTATTGATTTGCCAATCAATATAACAGTACTGAGCACACTGATTGGAGTGCTGAATATATCATAATTTATCAAAAATAATGGCAAATACTGACATGATTCTTTCTGCCTTTGTTTAAGGCTTTACTGTGATACTGAATTTCCTTCAGACCTGAAAATAAGTACAATGAAAATAAGTGCCTCATCTAAATAAATGTCAGAGAATAAACATCTCCCAAGAGCAACTATAAGAATTTACTTTAGGAAACATTTTTATATGCTAGTCTTAGATGAAAGTCATTCTTTAAGTTTTCTTCATAGTCCTCACTACCCTTCAAGTACAGCCTAATTTTAGATTTCTACTGCCCATGTTAGTGGGGTGTTTCACTTATCTATATTTGCATCTCTAGGAAGTAAATGGTCAGATTTTAATTCATTTCTGTGTCCATTGGAAAGCACTAAGTAAAGTCCAGGGAGAGGCATAACCTGTGCCTGTGCATCCTTAGGCAGCTGGACAGGCTTGTCTCCCCCTTGTGTTATGTGTTTTCTCCAAGTTTTCTGGTGAGCCTGAAAGTGCTTCTAGGGATGTATTGTATGTGACTGGCAAGCAAAACAGAGCAGGGATATATGGGTAGCACCAGGTTAATGGTCTGTAGCTTGCATCTGGTCCTTGTTGTGATTTTTGGGCTGGTTTTGCCTCGGCTGCCTGGGCTGCTGCTACCATTTCCAGGGGAGAGGAAGGGGCTAGAACTGCATCCATGTCTCCCCATAAAGGTTTCACCGTGTAGAGCTGAGAAGTGCCAGCATGTGTCCAAAGCCAGCACCAGGATTTAATTCCCTTTCTCCCTAAATAGTCCATCCAAGCTCACTATACAGTGCAGACAACCTCCAGGTCACAGCTCTGGAGTTACACCTGCATAACCAGCACCCTTTGGGAGCCTGGATCTGATATTGTGGGATAGGGCAAATTTTCTTCATTGTTGCTGCTATGATGCTGTGTTTTGAATTTATGGGAACAATGATGTTGATAACTTGTATTTGCAGGCAAACACCTGGTGTGGTGGTGGTGTACATAGTAAGTACAACAGCATCTGTGCGATCCATAACAGAAGTTCTAGCAAGTCATACTATGTGCTGCTTGCCTGAGAAGCAGTCACTGAAGCAGGGTTTCTGTCTCCTCATATCTGGAGAAATTATTTAGCATGTTTTCCTTTGCACACAAGTTTCTTGCAACAGAGCTGTGTGGTGGGCACTGAATGTGTCAGAGCCCTCTCGCTGTAAATTTACATCATCATAAAAATATTGGACTAATTCTACATCTCAGTGTTTTATCAAGTTTTAAACTGTAGATGGAATAGTGTGGCACAAGGAGTCTGGGTTCTGCCCTAAATCTCTCAGCAGGAGTTTGCCTCTGGGAGCTCAGCTGTAAGTGGTAATGGCATGGAATTTTTTTTTGGAGATTGAAAGGAGTTCAGGTCACCATGAAGGCTGGCATCATGTGCGCTTTGTCAGTGCAACCAGCCCAAAACAATGTGGTCAAAGGAAAGGTTCATTAATTGGCTCTGTGGGCAGGATGTGGGCTCCCTGCCTCTACAGAAGTGACTATTAGCATGCTTTTTAAATACAGAATGCACATACTCTTCCAGAACTTGCTTTTGGTTTTGTTTGAAGTGACAAGCAGGGCTTGTTTATTTCTGTAGATATTTATTCCTTCAGTCAGGTAGGCTTGAATATCCAATTTAGCTTCTACATAGGAAATTCCTTCTTTTCCTTTGTTCAACACCACTTTCTCTTTCAAGACCAACTCATGGCATGTTGAAGACATCAAAAGCATGGCAGCTGACATTGAAATGCAGGCCCTGGCTCACAGTTCCATAGCTACACGTGGGCTTTAACCTCACCAGAATTACAAGGCTATCAGTGTTTCCAAATTAATTTTACATAACTTCAAACGAACAGGAGTGTCTGTTAGAATGCACACCTATGGCTGGTCTCCTCATTCTCATGAAGGATTCAATCTAAGAATAAACAAGGGAGAAATTCTGCACTTTTGTTCACTCTGTGGATCTCAGGGAATAGATTTAAAGAATGCTGTACTTAGTATCAAACGTTCAAGGGAGGATCTCAGGAACTCTCCCTCTAATCAGTGTTTGACTTCACTCCTGCTCCAGAAGACCCAGGGAAGGCAGAGCATGGCTCAGCAAGGGGTTTCCAACATGAGCACTCCAGTCTAAGTGGTTTCTTCCCTGCACTTGTCCCACACCTGCTCACATGGGTGGAAGTGTCAGGCTACTCTGTTCCTTAGCCAAGGAAAAAGAAACAGTGGGGACCAATGATAAAGTTGACAGCCTGCCATTTGGGGCCCAAGCATTCACTGAAATCTATGGGGTTTAAGATTGTAAATGCTTCTGGATACGGCAGATGGAGTGGATCTGCTCCAGACGTGGCAACAGGACCCTTGGTATTCCAACCTTGATCTTTAAATTGTGTTGTTGTGCCTTAAATGCCAAATGCCTGGGTTTCTGTTTCCTTTTTAAAAAATGAACAACAACAACAAAAAAAATCGAAGACCAAAATAATAGATAATTCTAGGCATAAACTCTTGAAGGGTGTTCTGTTTGTAATGCACTCTGCAGGGGGAGGCTGGTACCGAGCTAAATGGTACCTTTGGCCTGGCACTGGCCCTGGGGCAAGTGAGGATGCAGTGCAGTTGGAAAGAAGCATCTCCCTCTCTGCCAGTCAGACACAACTGCTGTGAGGGTGCTGGTGGTGATTTGGTTACAGGTGACTTGGGAAGCGCTGGGACTCCATCAGGGCTGGGATCTCAGGAGAATGCTAATTCTTCAGCCACGCTGCACTAGCATACAATACAAAAACACTCTTGATACCCTGAAAGGGAATTTGGACACTGTACATTCTGCTTGTGAATGTGAATGCAGTGAGCAAATGAACTGCACGTTTCAGACCTAGGCACTGCATTTTTTGAGCAACATGGACTGCCATGAGTTGCCAGGGTTTTCTATCACTCTGCATGCAGCTGTCCAGCAAACACAGAGACAGTGCAGCCCTGCCTGGCAGCTGACTCCACCACATCAGGTTGTGCTATGTCCCAAAGGAAAAGAGTTTGCAGCATCCCCACAGCCTCCTGTGGGACACCTCTGGGGTAAAGTGCCCTTGGCCCATGGGCACTTTACAACCTGTCACCAGCTTTAATTCAGACATCATTCCTCCTTTGGAAATGCTCCTCTGAATTGACAGCAAACTAACTAGCACTTTATTTTTTATTTTTTACTTTATTTTTCTCAGTGAAAAAGAAACAAGGATAAAAGGAACTTCTATTAGCAAAGCAGCACTCTGAAGCTTTGAACACTGTTTAATATAATGGCTAAGAATTATGTTTTAAAAAGTCCCCCCAAAATAATGGAAGGAAGCAAAACTCATAATCTAATGAATGCCCACTAGTGTACTTCCTCAGTTTTCATCTCCTGGGTCTGTCATTGAAAGGACTCCTATTGCCTGTTTATAAATAAACAACAATAATAACAAAAGCAACCCTTTTCAATATCTCAAATGTATCTTGTATTTTTATCATTTTGATAAAACTGAGTTACTTTTCCACATGCATATAAAGAGAATTCAGCTTTACTTTCTTTTAATATTTGACAGTATTGAGAGACATTTCTTTGACTTGCAATGTAGATTTCACCCACGCTAATATTACCCTGTACCACCGACAGAAACAATAATGTAATGTAAGATCAAGCACTACTGGAACAGGCAATAACAGTAGCCGTGCTGTGTGGACAGTGTCCAGCATTAATGTTCTCAACTTTTTTGCTTTTGACCCTTGTGTAACAAGCAGCAAAAGCCATTATAGACTGATATGACTATGAACTATTTTAAAAACCGATGATTGGCAAGCTGAAAGTAGGAAAGTTGTACGTTGCGTATAGAAGTCTTAATGAAACTTCCATTTCAACTGAGTTATTTCAGATGCCATATCTATTAGCCCATTCCAGCGAGATAATGTTCAGCTTTCAGCAATATTGCTAAACATCTGCTGAATCTGCTTTAGCTTCTGAGTAAGCTGTTCCTGCTGTGGTAGCTTTGACTCATCAGCAAGGAGACATGCATCCTCGTGGAGAAGGGCAGTTCAGAGCCCTGTGCTGCAGTCATGGTGTAACCATGTGGAGTGGTCACGCTCCCAGCTGTCTCACTGACTGCATATCCTGAGCACACAGTGAGCACTGCAGAGAGATGAGCTCTTCTGCTACAAGTGTGTGATGCACACCAGCTTTCTCACAAACAAAACAAACAGCCTTCGGTCCCAGCCCCATAGTCAAATAGCTGTAATTGGTGTAAGCGCTATTCCAGCACTCCTGCTTGACACAAATACTGAATGTTTCACCTATTCCTCTATTCACAGCATAGCCAACCTTCTGTCAGGGAAGACATTTCTTCCTGCCATGTAGGGTTAGGAGCACAGATTCAAGATGCGGACTTGAAATTACTGATGAAAGCAGTATGAATGCGATGAGAGCGCACGGTATTTTCCTGCTTTCTCAATAGAAGGACAAGAAGCCCACATCAGTCACAGGTAGGGTTGCTCCACAGTCAGGAAGCCTGCCCAGGTACTCTGGGATTAAAAACGAAAAAAAACCAACAAAGCTGCCCTCTGCTTCTGAAAAGTATGAGAAGGATTTGCTTTTCCTATCAACCTGGTCCAAACCTCAGTGTGTCTTGTTCTCTCAATTTTATAAACATTATCCCATGCATACTGGCTACATGAAAAATTCATTTACAGCATGATGGAAAGAAAACCTAGCAGTTCGTGATTGGCATAGAGAGCTTACACTGGCCCACCAAGTGTAAAGACAGGGGACCAGAATAACTTACCTCAGATCAGGATCTGCCTGAACAGTGTTCTTACCTTTAACACTGGATGTCCATAGTTCATTTTCCTCCTTGACCTCTAAATGTGAGTGTGTCCCAATTGTTGCCACCACACCCACAGCCAGGGGAAACTTGAACTGAAACTTGAACCTAAGAATTACAGAAAGTGCAAGGACAACAGCCCTTCTTCAGCTTACATGTTCTCATTTCTCACTCTGTGTCTCACCATGGAGACCTTAGACGAGTGTAATTCCCCTGACCACCAGAAGAAAAGCGTGAGTGGTGCTGAGACAGAGTGAGGGGCTGTGAATTCTGCTGCTGCTGCTTTATACAGAGTCTCAGATTTTCTTCCCACATTTCACACATTCCTCAGCAGCAGCAAGGTAAGTACAGAAATGTGACCTTTCCTGAAAACTCACCTTAAAGTCCACACCGGCTGGCAGGTTGGCGTCAAGCACAATTTTTGTTCTTTTCTTTAGAACAGCATCAAAATGGCAGGCGCATTCCCATTTTCAAACCAAAGTGGCATGGTGAAATTTTCTTTTCAAATTGCAAAGACATGAAGAGCACTAATGCACGATGAAGGAAATAGCTATTCCTTACAAAAGAAGACTGAAACTGAAGATTAAAAAAAATATAGAATTGCAGGAGAAAAAAAGCATCAGTGAATGCTGTCACGATCAGACATCAGAAGCCACCAGTTAAAGTGCAGAGTGCCAAGAGCAGGCATCTTTGAACTATCAATGTGTCTTTGTGCAGAGTGGAAAGAAAACAGAAAAGACGCAACAGAATAATAACATGCTGAGTCACAAGGTTTTGCAGTAACCTGCTCTGCCTGGAAAAGATCAATGTTGATGAAACGTGTCTGTGAAAGGAAATCTAGATTACCTGCCCAGCTCTGAAAGTGAAAAAGTAATGGAGTAAGCAAGAAGCTTATAATTCAGAACTAAAAATTCAGCTTGAAAGTATGGCCTTTCTTAATGCTTTTAAGTAGAGTATGATTTCCTGGAATGGATCTGTGGGAAAATTTGTATACCTACTTAGAAAGTGTATGGGTGAAATCTTAGACATCATTCTGGTACAATTCTTTATTTTCCTATTCTTATAAGGTTTCTTTTCCTCCAAGATGTTCATATTTATACCGTTTGGGTATGGTCTCTAACAGGAGAAAATGTATTTGAATATCAGTTACTGAGAGTGTGGAGTGCACAGGGTCTGTGAGTGATCCTTGTTTCAGCTTGTCAGGGGCTAACTCTGGTACTATAACAATTGCATTGCTAGAGTATATCCTTTCACTGGACCAGGTTTTCAGTGAACCAACATTTCTGTTATATTCACTATTATCTGTCAATTAAATGTTCATTTTTTCTACAGTTTTGTGTGTCCACAACTTGGCATCTTCTTCAAAAGCCAGCACAGCAAGCATTCCTAAAACTTGCTTGTTCTTATTATGATTAAAATAATGCACTGAATTAATTTGGTCTGCTCACAAATGGATTTAACCTAAACTGAACTGAGGTACCACTAAGATTAAAACACAGAAGTACTTTTTTAAAGCAATACCAAAAAACTTCTGTGGGAATGGTTCAAATAAGTGTATTAAAATACAAGCGATGACTCATGTGTGATGCTTGACACACTACATCCAGATCTAGAAAAGAGACTCCGCTAGTTTTTAAAAATAGATATGAACAAGAAACATTTTTTGTCACCAGGTTAAACAAACTAATGCCTGCTTTGCTCCAGGCAGCAATTTTTTCTTCTTTCCTTGGTACCAAAATGGGCTGTTTCATTTGACTTGTATTTTGGCATATGTGACAAACCTGCAGACTTTCCATAATGCCACAGTTCATTTGAGGTCAACCTAAAATGTCTCTGGTTCCCCTGAAATTTTTCAGTCCCTAAATAACCCTCACATAGCCTTTAAACATGTTTTCTGTAAGCATTTGGGAATGACACATCATCCTCTTTCTAGAAAGATTAAAAAAAAAAAGAATTACTGAGAGGTCTCCCTCTCACTGACACTAGGGGCTGAGGAAATGCTCATGGTAGCATTTCATGTGGCTGCTAATAACTTTGATTGCCTCCTGCCAGTTGTCATCCTTAGCTGCACTATGGCAGCCCCAGCTCTCACTGTATCTGAGCTCAGGCAGCGTTGTCATCAGACAGAGTGCGGACAGAGTCCTGTTCTAGACCTTCCTAAGGGTTCTGCCCTTAGGGAGAGGCAATGCTTTTGTCTTTGCTTGGTAATATTCATCTCCTGGAAAGTACCTTGATAGTCAGCAGAGGCCATTATTATCTGTATAAGGACCCAGGGTGATGCTGATCTCTGTTTTTACTTAGATTGTTACGAAAGTTGCCCAGTTCACCACGAAGAGCTTAGAATACAGCTGCAAAGCCATGTTGATGTTAAGGATCCAGCTGGCACCCCCAAGATCTACTAAACCCAGACATTTTGAGGTGACTAGACTGGACAGGGGGCAGACATAACACACTAAATGCATCCCAGTATCTGAGATAGTTCTTACAGCCTCTTTACAATCTCTTCTTTGCCACATTGTCTTCTGCTTCATAAATAAGCAGAATTTTTTAGTTTCTTGTGCTCTTGATAGATTTTCACTCCTAATTCCATCAGATGCCTTTACCTAGTAATTGTTCTTATGCTGTCAATCTAGACAAGAAAATCTTTCAGAAACATCCTACCCAATTCAATTCCTCACCTGGAACTGAGGATTTTTTGTTTGTCCACAGCACTCCTGATTTGGAGTTTATCCACTACTCATAGCCAAGCTAGTTGCCAGTGACTGCTTCATCTTCTATCCAAAATTTCTCCATGGCCCTTCTTTACAAGCTCTGACTTGAGGCAAACTGTTTCTGAGGCTGAATGTGAAAGCCCTTCACACAGAACATGTTTCTGCCAAAAGCACTTGGCCATAACAGCAGACCGCTCAGATGAATGTCAGGGCTAATAGATAAAATCTTCGTTCTAAGAAACAGTCCCTTTCCATCAGAGCATTTAGGTACACTTGAATGCATGGACTTACTCAAGACTCATTTAATTTAAATGTACCAAAAACACATCTTCAAGTGCTTTAGTGAATCACCCTAATGTTCAAAATCTAGCCTGCAAAATTATGCTTTTTGAACAGACGAAGAATTAGTAGGTCATTGCTATGCAATATTGTTTAATGATTACTTCCTTTTCTACTTCTTCAGTCAGGTGACTCAGACCTGATCATCAAAAATATCCAGTGGAAATGTTTAACAAGGTCAGGAAAATTCTGGCAGCTTCACACAGAATCTCTCTTTCAAGGGCGATTATAGCTTTGTGCTTACTAATAATCAGACAGCAGGAAAAAAATGCCTAGCATATATTAACCTGGAAATAGCAGCATTAAATGTTGAATGTTCTGGAGACGGCACATCTTTGGGTTATTCATCAACATAATTATATGTACTGCTCCATCCAAGAAGACTTTTCTTTGTGAAATCTCTTATAACTCTTCATGACAATATCAGTAAAGCTGATATGCAAAGACTTGGGGGCTTTCCCATGTCCAACACCCAGTGCCTCCAAGATACTACTCATTGGCATCTAGCCCCCAAAGTCTCCGATGTTCCTCCACCAGCAATAAATTCTCACAGCTGCCTACACGACTGCCTGTCTTTTCCTGTCTTGGATGGACCAGCAGCTGGGAGGCATCAGACCTCCCTCAATTTGGGATGTGTTCAGCAATTCATGTGGTCAGCACTAGGGTTGGGGGTACAGTTATCAAAATGTGAGGACAAAATGTCTCTTGTGTACTTGGAAGTGAGTCACCACATCCTTGATCCCGTGTCACCTCAGCCTTCTCTGAGCTTCTTCATCCCCCAGATTATCTTTTCCATAATGGGACCTTGCAACTTCCATGCACTTTGTTCTTCAACTCTTTATGTGGACAAAACATAGAGAAGAGCTGATAAGGTATTACTTTTGCAACTGCAGTAATCAAATATTTATAAACTACAATATAATTCCTTAGAATATCATACAGTTATTTCACACAAATGGAGCACTAGTAAATTTTTAAAACACTCAGACCACTCTGGATTACAAATTTAATAGGAACACCTGAAAGACAGCTGGCCTTCATGAACAGGAATTCCATCCAGAGGAAAGAAGTGATCAGCAGGTTGGCCTGTATTAGGGAACGGCTGTCTGTCTAGCATAGGGGATTTGCAGGCATACAGAGCATGAAGCTCACAGGCAAGCATAAGGAAAACTCCTAAGCTCTGCCATGGTCACAGATCCACCCTGTAAACCTCATTTTTACAGCAGCTAAGAGATGCTGCTGGGCTTTTTCCACATTGTACAGAGAGCCCTTCTGAATTAAATGCTGATGATACAATATAGCTCCTTAAAAATTACTATTTTTCCAGCATTTACTGAAAATATTCCTTCTCAATCCGTTGTAATAAACAGTACGTTACTGTCTTACTGATGTCGTGGCGAGGTTAAGCTGTTACTCAGCACTTATAAATGCATTAATATTACACTGTGCACTGAGGTCATCAAAGTGTGTTTTATAAATGTCAAAATAATGATTATTTGGCTGAGCTGCATTCTTCTGATATGCTTACTTGTATGAAAGATTTTATTTTTCGTCTTATTAGAGGTTTGAAAGATAATTTGGCTGGGTTGTTCCTTCCAAGTAAAGCAATCTCATTCTTGGCATCACTGGTTACAGAGTTGATCACTAGTATCACTGCATTACTAGCTTGCCAAACATGTTCTCAAAGAACATTGAAGGGACACTTTAATGCACTTACAGTCTTCATCCAGCTGGTGTATAGCACATTGTGCTTGTGTTTTTGTAGCACAGCATGACTTGACTTGTGGGATTTTTAGTAATTCACTGACTGCCAGAGGAAGCATATTGAGGGGTGCCTTTTGAACAACATCCAGGAGCCAGATAACAAGATGACAGTCATAAATGCAATATTTACATTGACAGCAAAATATTCTGTGCTCCTGGAGGGAGCCAATCCTGTATAAAGTCTGTACTTCCATATAGCTCCTTTTTAGATTTCTATGAGGGAAAATGACAATGTGTGGCATTTGAGTTGCTTCTGGCTTCACTCTCCCTTGAGTTTCCTCAGGCTTCCTGAGCATAGTTAATGAAATCCCACTGATCAGCATTTGGATCTGAGCTTAATGATCCTGCTGGCTCTGCATGCCTGGTGGCACAGTTGTTACTCCCACCAGGTGGTAACAGAGTTATTAAAACTCCTCTCCCCAAGAGACAAGCGGGTAGTGCTGGGAAGAGACCCAACAAGATTTAGAAACAGTTGTGCCTGGTGAGAGGGCTTAACTCCTCAGCCAAGGTGCAAGCAGTGTGCAGGTGACTCGCTGCCCTGTCAGTCTGGCACCGCAGACAGGCAAAGGCTGACACTGCCATGGCTCAGCATGCAGATGGGATTAGGTCATAGTATCTGTAGCTAATTGCCAGGCTTTGGTCTTTATTTTGAACGTGGGCCCAGAATTTCTTCAAAATGTCCTAACATGCTGGGATCAAGATCAAAGCTGACAACTGCCAAGTGACAACTTGCATTCTGTCATAGAGGTAAGACTTGGGCATGGTCCTTTCCTGATGGCTGAGCTGAAACTGTGCATCTAATTGTGTAGGAACTGAGGACTATCACTAACCTACCCATCATGTCCTCTGATGAGGAGAGCCATCGCTTTGACTGGCACAAATATGAAGGTGTTAAATAAACTGTATCAGACCAAACTAAATACAAGGGCAACTCTGTTCCTATGTTATTATGTCAGCCCCTGATATCAGAGGCAGATTCTGGTGATATGGCAGTACAGGATGAACCTTCTCACCAATATCCCGTTCCGTGTTGTTGCTGTGTGACAGATGGCAGCAGAGGGGCAGTCTGACAGAATGGTGTCTGGCATGGGAGTGTGTATGAAGCAAAGGTGTGGAATTGAATTCCTCTATGCAGAAAAAAATGGCACCTGTTGGCATTCATTGACAGTTGCTGAATGTTTATGGAGACCACCTGGTGGATATGAGCACAATGAGGCAGTGGGTGGTGCATTTCAGCAGTGGTAACAGTGACAGTGGGGCACCTCTGCTGATGCAGATTTTTATGAGTGCAACATGCAGACTCTGAAACTTATGCAGCTAACGATGGAGACTATGTTGAAAAATAGTGCTCGGTAGCTGAGAATTTTCTCTATCAAATAGTGTTGTGCTCTTCACAGCTGTGGCAGTATCCATGGAAATAAATTAGAGGAGGCATTTCTTCTGGAGCTACCTACACAAAAACCCTACCAACACTGCATTTTCCACACTGACCAGGCTTCCACCTCTGGGGCAAAGCTGAGAAGCTAAGCAGTGTGTGGCTGATTTTGAAGACCATCACCAAATGCACTATGGGTCTGTTGCTCAGATGCTTTGGCAATGAACATGTTATAAGAGCTGACACAGAACAGAATGAGTATGAGAAAAATGCAGGCATCATGTTGAATTTGCGATTCAGATTGAAGTGCATTAATAATAAATTGAACACATGTATTATATATGGAGGTTCCTATTGAAACATTTCTTGAGGGCAGCTGAATTTTAGTGCCATAGCAGAATGAGAATAGATTTAAAGGAAATGTAGATTACTGTCATTTCTCTTGTAAATTGTGTTGAGCAATAATTATGAACAATGGCTGGGCTCAGGCAGTATATATCACAGGAATCTCAACCTGCTGCTAAATTCTACATTACCACCTCCTACCACAAAGACAGATCTACCAATCTCTTTGGTCAGAGGAAGAATAAAAGAATAAAATGGAAGAATAAAATATATGCTGCAGGTTATGAGTCCAAAAATCACAACAAGTTTATCTGGTGATTTTCAAGGAAAATTCATTGATGCAGGGCTTAAAAACCTCTAACTGAAGTCACACTGTTCCCAGAAACCCAACCCACTCATGTTATAAAAAATACATGATGTAGTGGAAGCTTTTTGAATACTCATTTATGAACTTGAGGATAACAGGTTGCATGTTACATCCAGAGGGGTTTCTCAAATCCTGAACACCATGAAAGAACCCTTACCTTGGAAGAAAACATGGAGACTTTGCAAATGAAGTCCTAGTCACCTATCTGCACAGCTTCTAATAGCTTGCAACAGCACCTATTAACCTTTCAATAGAATATCTGCAAAGAACTGGCAACTTCTTTTAAAATATGGCACCCTTCTCTAAGGTAAATGAAATAATGGTGGTGTTTTGATTGTTACTAGCAGAGCAGAAGAATAAATTAAACAAATTCCAAGTGCGTGGATCAGTAAAGATAGCAGGGCAATGAAAGTTAGACAAGGCAGAAGAAAGCTGGGTTACACATGGTGTTTGTGTATGAGCCAGCAGTTTTCAATGAGCTGATGCCTCCTCAGCTGGAAGTTATGACTTTCTCAGTCCTGGGTGTCCTCAGCGCCACTTCAACTGGTTTTATTGGGCATGGCAGTGATCTGTGAGTAGATCATGGACAGATACAAGCACCTCAGGCAAATTGCTAATTCTGTTTTTCTTGGGTTTGTCTAATCATACCTTGAATGCTCAGGAGACCTGGGTCAGCCTTAGGCTGCTCAGTTACGTGGCCTAGGCAACTTGTGCCTTAATCTTCCAAATCTCTAAAAACCAGGATATCAATCCTGGTCTCCTTTTTAAATTGTTTTAAGATGAAAACTCCCATATAAAATTCAGGAAAAAAACCAAACCAAGCACCAAAAAACAAACAAACAAACAAACAAAAAACCAACAACAAAACAACAAAAAACCCAACCCAAACAAACCAACAAACAAAAATCAAGAGCTAATACCAGTTAATACCAGTTCATAGCAAATAAAATATGAATTAAGAATAAAAAACTGAAAAAACATGGTGAACAGATAGTTGTCAACTTGTGAGAGCACTGCCACGAGTTCTGAGCTTCTCTTCCAGATGGCAACATGAGGGTGCCTGAGATAATGGCGTACCTTCTGTATCCATTTGATTTAAGAAACTACAAAGTAAATGTTATTTGGATTTCTTCACAAACAGAATAAGTTGAGCTTCTTACTAGATCTATGGTTTCTAATTCCACAGCAAGACTATCGGGACCACATAAAGAAGCTAAGTCACAAGAAAAAAATCTTCTTTTCTGTCTAGATGGGGAGTCCTCACCCATCTGGGTGTCATTAGGCAGAAGAGAGACCGTAATGATAAACAGTCTGTGTTAAAATTTTACGTTATGAAGTACAAGTATCACACATCATTTCATTGGCAAGTCACAACAAGCCTGCAGGTTCAAAAAGAAAAGTTATCATATCTGGTTGAAAACAAATTAGCTGAACTTTTCTGAGTTGTTTCTTTCAAGATGGAATCATAGCCATAAAACAAAATAGGTAAAGCTAAGCTAACGAAATGAGTCACTTTTAACTTATGAAAAAAATGAAAAAAAATATAGCTGACACCAACTACTAGTTTCCAAACACCCATCATAGAAATCATTACTGGAGGGGTTGCACACTATATGAAGAGCCAAATACATTTTTATTACATTATTTAGGGACCATGGAGATATAATGGTTATATTAATATTTCAGGTTGTCGTTTTGCTGTCTCCAACTTCCATCAGGTGTCGTTATCCAGTGAAATACTAATCAGAGAATTTGTTCCTTTGCACCAAACTCTGAGATTCCCATGATGATATTAATGGCAGCTTGTAAATGTCAGGTTGCACCGAAAGATCAGTAAAACACTGGACTTTCAAAATTCAACAAATAACTGCTCTTTCTATACAGCAGACGTTCTAACGTTCTTCAGTCAAGTTTCAAATGATATGGTGCTGTATTTTAGCACTCAGTAGTTTCCCTATTCTGATCAATGCTTTCAAAGGTAGAAGACATTAGTAGGTGACCATTAATGGTGACAGCACTTCCCCCTATAAAAGTACTGGCATGCTTTAAAGAATTCAAGTACACCTTGGAGTGGTCTCTGGATGCCAGAGGTAAGGTCCTTGTCATGTAAAAACAGCTTAATGTATTGGGTTTACGGGGCAAGGTTTTGGTAGTGGAGGGCTGCAGAGATGGCCTCCACAACCTCCAAGAAGCTACCTGCAGCCCAGGAAAGGCCCATGGAGGAGCAGGGTGTCCCCTTGTAGCTTATGGGCACCACATACAGAAGATCTCCATATGCAGCCATGGAAGAGCCACTGCATTTTAAGCCCATGGCAGACTTGTTGAGATTGCTGGTGTCTGAGCTATGGTTAAATAGCTACACAGAACTTTCATTATGATGGAATATGAGACAGTCTGCAATTCTTACTTTGAACTTCCTAACTCTATTTTGTTACATTTTAGCTCCTCTAGTAAGCTGCTTGTTCTAGTCTAGCAGTCCTTTCACCTGTTTCCTCATTCACCTAATGAGTTTTATTTAGCCTTAATGTGAGATCAAAATAACAATACATGTTAGTGTTCACACAGCAGTGAAGTCAGTTCAGCTAATTACAGTCATTTTTTCAGTCCCCATATTTTCTGCAGTCACTTAAGGTACATTTCATTGCTCTCTGTTAGGGAAAGTGTTTCCCATTCTCAAAGGGCATCATTATATTCAATTCCAGCAACATTTAACTGTGAGTTTCTGAAGTAAAAATGACCATCTATGTGCCTCTCAAAGTAAAACAAAGGATGTGACCAAGCTTGAACACTTGAAAACAAACAAATAAACCAATCCACCTTCATGAATTAAGTAATACTAAGAGAATGAGAATGAAAATGTAATTTCTAAGCCATTTCCTTTGAGGCAGTGGAAAGAGGAAATTCCTGTGGGCAGTTCATGCCACTTCCAAGGTAAGGGTCGAAGCTAAATGGGATGACTTGCTTTCAGAGGTAATTTTATTGAATGTAGAAAGCAGAGATGCCTACGTTAGACCAGATGTCTGACTTCAGATAGTGACAGTTACATGTCCAACTTTATCAACCCTCATTACATTTCCTTACATTCATGCTGTAAAACAGAATTAGTCACTGAAAGCTTATGGTAGTGACATTGAGGACATCCACATACTGGCAATGAGTTTCCTATGCAGTATGCAGTTGCTTGTTTCTATCATGGATGTCAATCTATCTATATGGATAAGCCCTTTATACTTTTCAGTGTCTAATTTTCAACTCCTGCAGAGAACTTCTTGAAGAAGACTTTTTTTTTTTTTTTTTTTTTTTTGTCCTGCTGCAGAGGGAAATCAGCCTTACCAAGCTGTCTGAAAATGACAATATAAAACACTAAGGAAGAGTTGAACACTTTCTAATAAACTTTTCCAAATCACTCAGTCAGTATTGCTTGGAACAGTAAGAAAAAATGCCTCTGTGGGAGCAGAACCAGCACAGTTGTCCAGCCCTGAAGTGCAGCTGAGGTCAGTGAAACTGCTCAGTGCAGATTCAGATGCTAGAATTTCCATTGCTTCTATTAACAGCATTCAGAGATGCAGACTTGTCTTCCACCACAGTGTTAAACAGGAATCTCACTTGTTAGAGAAGCATATATAACCTCGTTATTCTTAGACCTGGGCTACCTTCTGAATATTGTCTTCCATACCCTTAAGCAGCTAATGGCGAGCAGGTAAGCACCAGGATAAACAAACCTCATGCAAATTCTAGTACCATACTTTGAATTCTGTGCATGCTTTCACGCTTCTCCCTCAGATTGCAAGCACATCAACATAGCGAGTGCCAGGAAGAGGTGCTTTCTGGCACTTGCATCTTGCAGCTGCTTGTTCCTTTCCCTCTGATAGTGCTTATTGCAGCAGCAGCAGCAGACTGTGGCTATGTGATCATTCGTCAATCATTCCTTTGCAAAATCTCGTGCCCTGAGCTCTGAGGTGTTTGACTTTGCTAAGCAGTGGTCATATATCTCTTTTATCACCTACTGACCAGGGGGAACAATAACATCATAATTCATCTCTGTCTATCCTTATGTGAAACCCTGGATGTAACTCAGCAAGATATTCAGAAACCCTTCACCAGAATCCCGATAGTCATAAGAATACCTTTAGAATGATGACTTAAATAATGAATATATTAATTTCTATTTCTTTTCTTGCTACTTAAGCACTTGTGTATTTTCTAGGTTTTCTTTGCAACTAGAAACTAGGAACTCTGGAAGACTACATGGAGATTGTGGTTACACACAGGATGTAAGGTAGTACCAGAAAACACCCCAGATATTAAAAATGAGCATTTCACAGTAGAGATGAGAGAAACTCCGTGCACTTACCTGTATGTTCAGGTAAATAAGCAGTAACTGATGACATCAGAGTTTTGATATTGTGAACTGAGCTATGGTTTTAAGATGAAGGAGGGAAGATTTAGGTTGGATGTCAGGGGGAAGTTCTTTACTATGAGAGTGGTGAGGTGCTGGCACAAACTGCCCAGAGAAGATGTGGATGTCCCGTCCCTGGAGGTGTTCAAGGCCAAGTTGGATGGGTCCCTGGGCAGCCTGGTCTAGTATTAAATGGGGAGGTTGGTGGCCCTGCCTGTGGTGGGGTGGCCGGAGCTTCATGATCCTTGAGATCCCTTCCAACCTGGACCATTCTGTGAATCTGTGAATCTGAGAAGTTGGTATTTTAAACTTGGATTCCTAAGACAAATCTTTTCACATCTTTTATAGGTCATTCAGAAAAAAATCAACAAGGATATATGTATTTTTTCTAAAGTTTATGAAGTTCCAGAGCAATCTGCAAATATTTAACTGATATTTGCACATTCTTCTATTGCAGATGATTCCAAAATGCTCTGTTGAAATTTCACCTTTCTTTTTCAAGGAGACCTATAGTCGTGGTATAGTGGAAGTACACTTCCAAGTAAATTTCTCTAAAAGTAGCTTGAGCTGTTTGTCTCACTCTCTGTAGCTGTTCAAAGTGCATGAGTTTCATTGCCAAGGATTCAGCTTCAATTCTTTTTCTTTCTTGTGAAAGCAGTGCCCAACCAGAGTGCCCTCCAAGTTAGTTGTTTTCACTGAAATCATCAAAACAATTTCTAACAGCAAAGGAGCTTTCTGATATGCTTTATCTGTCAGAAATCAGACAAACAACCACAGAAGTAGACTCCAGAGAACCAGCTCCAAAAGCCATCATTGACACAGTTTTATTTTGACTCCAGCATACATATTCATTGTTTACCCATGATATTTAAGTTACTATCTTTCCCGTGTTTGTAACCAAAGTGTCTTTCTCATAAATGAAAATTCCTTTCTTACTCTTTTTTCAACTTAAAACACTTCCATGCTGGTAGTAACCTTATAAGAGAAGTTTGTCATCAGATTTACAAAGGTATCTTCATAGGGTAGATCCTGGGTAGGCAGTAGCATACTGGGCATGTGGTTTTTATATGCAGGGCTAACCCAAAGGATTTACATTTAATTTTTTTTTTTTCCTGGGTGACATGTGAATGATGAAACTGAGAACAAAATAGATATATATATATTTTCCCATTCAGAAACATCTTAAATTCCTATAGTGCTCCAAGTTTGTCAGTATTCAAACATACAATAAGCTAATGCAGAAGTTATTTCCATTATTCTTCAATTAGTATAAATATTACAAAAGAAAATCTAAAGGGTTCATCTGCATGATTTGTCCATTTGATAAAATCAATAAGCTAAAATGCCCTTCCTGATGGTGGCTAAAAACCAACAAGCATGATATAACACAAGCATGATGGCTGGTGTTACACAAGGCAATTAAGTTCAACTAATTGCACCCACTTTGAAAGGATTTTTCAATTTTAGTGCATATATTTTGATCTCTCCAGGTCATGCATCATCATTTTCTGTTAAGAAACTTTATTTTTTATGCTTTCAGCTATTTTATTTTCACTCTTGACTCATTTGTATTAAAAGCTCTGCATTCCCCAATGAATGACAGAACTTGTGTTAAACCAATGAATGGAAATTTACTGCAAACTACTCCTGCGGAGTGGCTTGGATTAATTCTTTTCTCTGTTTTTTCTTCTTTTTTTCTTTTTTTTAATTGAAACACTTTTCAGCATGGAAACAAAAGGCAGGAGCAGCCCTTATTTAATCCAAGTAGAGCTTGAGGCTATAGATTCAGGTTTCTAAATTTAGGCTTCTTAATGCAAATGCTTATTTTGGATCCAGGAACATCAGTATAACTGAAGAATGAGCAACTTAATTAGATCACCCACATTTTTTCCTCCTGAGAACACTGTATTTTCTGGTCCCTTTCTGACACGAGATCCCCAGGCTGTACAAGAGGGTATTGCTTTCATCTCAGGAACTGGACTACACAGAGTTCTCCTTATGAATTCACAATTATCTTCAACTGCAATGGAGAAATAAAATCTAGAGTCTTGGTAATATCAAAAGTGATGTGCAGTAACATAGCATTTGCTAAGCAATGACAAGCTGTTGGGAAGACATAATGATAAATTAAAGGAGAAGCTGGCAGCCCTGCATGTGGCGGGGGGGTTGGAGCTTGAAGATCCTTGAGGTCCCTTCCAACCCAAGCCGTTCTATGATTCCATGATATGATTCTATGAGACAAGGGGAGAGAAAGGAAAATAATGCAAGACAAAAAAATGCAGAATAAATAAAAAGAAAAACTCAAAATGACATGGAAGTATGGCAAAATTCCTGTTGATTTTGATGTGAGTGGATGGATTTTCCCAGAATCTAATGTAGAGAATAACAGTCTTGAAGATAAAAGGGCAACTCCTTCAAAACAAATAAAATAAAAAAAAAGACTGAGATAATTAAGAGGAACAAAGTCTGTGCAGGCAGAAAGCAAGGCAGTGTAAGGGAAAGACTGGCTTTCTCTACAGTCTGATACTGATAGGTAAAAGCCTACGTTTTCAAAACTGAGAGTTCCTTCTGAGTATCACTAAGCAAGTGCTATCCTTTTGCCTGATGGTTTGGGAACTCTCTAATTCAAAGTTTTCTTTTAGCAGCAAAATGTCCTTTTATTTTATTGCTTTTTGCAGCTGTCAAAGTTTTATTCCTTTACAGAAGATAACCAAAATGCCCTGAAAAGTACGTGGAGCTCTTTATCGACATAACATCAGCAATAAAAACATGTTATTAATAACACTGATACTAGATTGACTGACTTTTCAATCTCTGCAGGACATCATTTTGAGAAACTGAAGGGTAACAAAGATGTTCTGCCAAAAATACAACATTTCTGTAAATTAGCTAATAAATCCTTTGCCAGCTGTGCTGTGTAAGGCCCACATTGCTATCTGTATGAGCTGTGTCAGACCTTTGATATTTTGTCACTGTGCCCTGTTCCTGTACTGAATTGATTGTTCGTTGGAATTTAATGTTGCTCGTCGGCCAGTAGGGCATAATGATTATACAGCTTCCTTAATGGGTATCGAATGAGTTGCTGTAATTAAAATGTGACCTATATAGAAGAGTTTATGAAGATAAGATTTTAATGTCAAGTATAATGGCAAAAACTGTGTCAGAGTCTTTAAAGAAAAAATGTAGATATGTTTTATTCCATGGACAATCTCTGCTCCCAAATCTACGGAGTCTGATAATCTGCAATGATTTTTCTTCATTCACTTAATGAACCAGACAGTTAGAATAGGTTGTTATTAAAGTGTCCCACTTGGCCAGCTGGCTTCTTTCCAGTAGGGTACTGATTCCTACTACCTGCAAATAAGGTTTAACTTACTAGAAGAAAAATGTTCCATTAGCTCAGAATTGGCTGATTATTCAGCACAACAGATGAAATAGGAGAAGGCAGCATGCAGGCTTGAGACGTCATCTTATCCTTGAGTACTTGCATCCTTCAACAGCATTTGAATTCTAAACCCTGTAAAGTCCCCGAACTTTGTGTTGGACAATGCTGACGGAATCTTTTCCTTAATATGTATTCTGGAGTTGTTGGTAGAAACTCCTGGAACTTCCCAAATTATATGCAGAGAAGGAAGATAGGTCCACAGGATTAACAGGAAATTTGAGATTTTTTTCTTTTTTTTCTGATTTGTGTTTGTTTTGTTCCATTAAAAGCAAGAATACTCTGCCTATGTAATGGGACATATTTGTAATCAGCCACCCCACAAACAGACATTTGATTTGATGCGGGGACACTTGATTTGTCAGCTGGAGAATCTCCATAAAGGTCTACATGGCCAGAAAGTTGTAAATAAAGAACACCTACCAAATTCCATGCTGTTGATTCAGATACAACAGAAGTTTTAAACTTTGGAACGCTATACTTTAACTATTAGCACTGTCAGACTCTAGCTATGCTGAGGATAAATTCTTCCAAAAATAAAATCTTCCTTACGGCAAAAGGTAATGCAACCAGAACATCAACAGCTCTGCTGTTCAACAAGCTGGCCAGTGGCAATAAGGAATTGTATCACTGAATTAGATTTGGTATGTACCTTTTGATATTTTGAATGTTGTGGGAATATCTTTCCCACAAAGAGAATCTTGCACAAAATCACATTGTCCCTTTACGGGCACACCATACTGAGCATTACATTGCTTCAGGTAGTAACTTAGCAAGATATAAACTCACTTTGTTTTCTTCACTCTACCAGATGAAAGCAGCCTGGAGTTAAAAGGGAAAATCTTTCCTTTTGATGGAGAATGGAATATAATTATTTTGATTTAATGAAGAAATTATATTTAATTGCTGTATCGGAGCTTTTTCCTTCTGCAGTGTCAGATATGTTCTCTTGGATGCAATTAATTCTAACTGAAATAAGGTGCTTTAATTTGAAATATTACATGAACTTACCACTTAACCAAGCTTTCAAATGAAAATAAATTAATCCATAAATTTAATAACCCTTGATATGAAGGAATTGGTATTGCTAAATAAAATCCCATGGCCCAAAATTTGTGCTTAGTTAATTTTAGTGGTTTTAAGTAGATAAAATACAACACAGTGCAATGTCTAGTTGAAGTTAATGATACCAAAATCTTTACGTTTCATACTTCCTTGATGGAAAATGAATGAGTCAATTTGATATTGCTGAATTATTTGAAACAAGTTATTAGTGTCAGTTTACAAACCAAAACAAGAAAGCCAAGAGAGACATGGTCAAACTTATTTGTGATTTGTGCATATTTCTAACTGCTCATGAATCCATTTGAATTGTAAGTTCTTTATTGAGTCAAAAAGAAAAAAAATAGAAAAAACAACGCTCAACTAATTCATGCAATAATTATTTGCAGTGCTGAAATTGAATTATAAGTGTGGGAAGAATGCTGTTATGAAGGATTTATGACTTTTTCCTGTCTTCACCAAGTGAATTCAATTCAGTTTGTAGTGTCAGTTTTCCTTAAAATGGACGGCATTATAATGGGCTGTCGATGGTTGAAGGCACCAACAGTTATAAGTAATATAAATGAGAAGGAAAACAAGAATTTGCAAGTCAGATCAATACAGAATATTGTGAATCTTCTACACTGCTTTTCCCTTTCCTGGAAATTAAGATCTCCATCTCACAATCTGCACTAGTGATTGTTCTGAAGAACTGTGGAGTGAAGCTGCTTGGTTCCAGCTTATTTTCTAACTCTGACTTCTAACTCTTAATTTCTAACTGCTAGGAGCAGTGGACTTCATAACATAATTTTTTTTTTGTATGTACCTGTTCTTGTACAAGTAGCCTGGAAACTTGTGTTTGATCTTTTATTTTGAGACCTTTAGCTGAGGTAGCAGCTCTGGAAATCCAGCTTAACACACTCTGACTGCTATGCTAACGCTGCTGTCCTCACACAACCAGAACCCCACTTCTCTATATTTCACCATGGCTCCATGATCAAACCCTCACCAAAATAATAGTCTCCTTCAGTTGGTCACTTTCTTAGCGCCCTCTCTGTCCTTCCATGTATATCTGGGGGCTCTTCAGTCTGAAAATCCAATAGAATGTTGAAGACGGGAGAATTTTCAATTCTCCACAAAAATGCAATGTTGATGTTATGAAGTAGATGGAGTTCAGATTATGCTATTTGATTGTCAGCTGTTTGCCATTCAAGAGTTACTGAAGTGTTGTGTTACGCTTTTGCAAAAGAAGATGTGTGCAGGTGAAGCAAGGAGACACATACACTGCGCTGAAGACCTATGGAGATTGTGCAGAAGGTAAAACTCAATAATTGATTACCAGTGTTGGATGGAAAACAACTTTTACCTTTTATAAAGTGAAGTAATCAATGTTTTTAATTCTTTTTACCTTACATTTTCATTTAACTGCTGAATGACTGAGGTTAGAGGACACCAGAGTACCCCTATGTTCTTTTCTGTAAACCTGTTTTCCAGCTGTGTTGAAAACTGTACAATTTTTACAAATCCAAGTCTTCCTTATTAAAAATACTTGCCTGAATCTTACTGTGTCAGTGGAAATTGTTGGCAGCCCCAGTAACTCTTGCTCTCAATGAGTGTGCCCCAAATGAAATAAAGCGGTGATCTGTGACGGCAGGGCAGAGGATCACGGAAGCCTTTGAGGTCTCTGTCCAATGCATTTCCACCAAAATAGCAAATAAAATAAAAAATAAATAAAAACCTATTTACCTGCTGATTAATTGTTGGAACATTTTTTTCTATTGTGTGGGACTTTCTCTTCATTGTCTGGGAGCATCACTGAGCTCTCAGGCTGAACACAGCTTTAATTTTGCTTGTAGCTCATGATTCCTTTTGTACAACTTCTGCTCTCTTTCAGTTACCAACGTATTTTCCTTTTTATTTTCCTTGTGGCTACACTCTACATAACTCACAGAAATGAATGTTATTTTGCATGTGATTCCTTCGAAGATGATACAAATACTAACTGCCTTTGAAGGCAAATGATATCACAGACATTTATTTGTAAAACATCAGGGGCATGTAAGTCCTGCATCATCATGACAACTTCTTTGTCTGTAAGAAAAGGAAAGGAAAAATTTTTGTTGCAGCTGATACTCAGCAGTAAGAATGTCCTCCTGACTGTACTGCCTCTTGCCAGTCCTTCAGAGGATGGGGCTTCTTAACTATGCTTCAGTATGTAAAACAGTGTATGCTGTTGGCACCTAACAAACAGTATAAAGGCCCACATCTTCAAGTACATTTAATCACCTGACCCAGGTTTCAAGGTAATCTCTCTGTTCTTACCTATCATCTTGAATCCCTTCACTACAGAGTTCTTTCTAAAGGGAAGCAAGAACTGCTGCCTACCCTGGTTCCCCATTCTCAATCATCCTTGATCACCAAGTATTAAACTGCATTCACTAGAGGGTTTACATGCACCTTGCATAAGAACAGAAAACCATTCAGTGAGAACAAAATAAAGGAAACCTGAAGAATTTAATAAAGAACACAGAGTGACAGTTTTGCAGCTTGCAGTTCCAAGAGAACAACGCTGGATCCTATGTCTCAGCAGGTAAGAGGAGCTACAGTTTCTATCAGCTTATTCTAATTGTATTTTGGAAGAACTCCGAAATCAGCTTCTAGGTGCTTTTTCAAACACAGAAGATTTCTAAGTCCTTTTGTTCAACCATCAGACTCATGTGCAAAATATTTTTTCCCAACACATCTGTCTTGGAGGCAAAATTCACGTGTGTTTTGCTTCACCCCCAAACAAACTCTTTCTTATGAGTCATAAACTGTGAAACTATCGACCCTAATTGAAATGAACATCTAAACTGACACTTAACTCTGATTATTTTTACAGAGCACATGAGGCTGCGGGTGATACTGTCTTATTCGGATGGCACCTTGTAGCCTGGAGGCTTTAAAAGTCTTTTATTTACACAATGTCTCCTTTATTCTGTAAGAATTACATTCTCTCCACCGCTGCTATGATCTTCTTTGGCATAGAAAATATTCGGCAGCTGTTTATCAGCCTACAGAAATGCTGTGTAACAAGAAATAAAAAGAGACTGTACATCTTATAGAAGCCATGGATAAATCAAAAAGAAACACCGTTGGGTAGAAAAAAATAAAATGAAAAAACAATCATTCAGCTTCCAGCCTACATTTGTGTCATCCTGTCAGTCACCTGTAGATCCAGTATCAAACAGGAAGAAAGCAGTCGCTAGTTTTCTAGCTTTGGTTTGTGCATCTTACTAGTCATCAGTGAGCACAGAGCACTATGGCACAGAAACCAGCCTGGCCAGTCTCTGCAGGGAACATCATGCAACCTGAAAAAAAAAACAAGAAGACAGGATTTTGGGAAATTTTTTGGGTGTTGAATAAAAGATATTTTCAAGAGGCATAGGGCTCCTGTGTTTTTTCAAAAGCAGGAATTTATGAGGGAATACTAATTTGTGAGACCTTTTTGTTATCTACAACTACCAGAAACGAGGCTGTGGCAAAATGTGGGTCGACCTCTTCTCCCGTGTAACTAGCAACAGGACAAGCAGGGGAAATGGCCTCAAGTTGTGCCAAGGGAGATTCAGGCTGGACATTAGGAAAAATTTATTCTCTGAAAGAGTGTTCAGCACTGGAACTGGCTGCCCAGGGAGCTGGTTGAGTCACCATCCCTGGAGGTGTTCAAGAAACATGTGGATGTACTAAGGGACATGGTTTAG
This sequence comes from Tympanuchus pallidicinctus, assembly GCF_026119805.1. NCBI lineage: Eukaryota > Metazoa > Chordata > Aves > Galliformes > Phasianidae > Tympanuchus > Tympanuchus pallidicinctus. The sequence continues at coordinate 26,651,586 of NW_026294802.1, forward strand.
TGGGGAAGTATTGATGGTAGGTAGACAGTCAGACTGAATGATCTTGGAGACCTTATCCAACCTTGGATTCTTACATGTGTGTGATTGCCTCAGATCTGTAGAGGTTGATCAACTGTTCAATAATTTATAGAATAACAAAACCGCTGGTATCAAACAGTTGGGAGAATAAAATGTAAAGAAACTTAATATAATTTCAGTTGTTTAAATTATAGTTCCAGCAAATTGTGAGAGACTGAAGTTACAAAATATAAAATTAAGTCTGATGTAGATAACAGAAATGTAACTGGAAATTTTAAAACTTTGTCAAAATACAGTTAACACCATGAAAGCCAATTCAAATGAACTTGCCTTGAAATGCAGAAAAGAATGAACAGTAACTGAGCAGCAATTGGGATGACAGACCTTGTGAATTTATCTGTGCAGGAAGAATGAAGTATTTGGAACAAAGTACATTGCCATTTATCATTATCAGCTGTAATTGAAATTGGGGCAGCTCAACACTTTGCTCTGAAACTGTGAAAGCTGTGTCATCAGGTATTTGGGCTAACGCAACAGAGGGCCTTAATGTTCACTGACAAGAAAGCTCTGGAGTATATAATGCCCTCCCTTGTCAAAATGTTATTAAATATGACAGTAGAGTATGTATATGGGGGATATAGCCTTAGTGGTAGATTTTACATCTTCTTAAATACTTCATCCTTTGCTAAAGTCTTCCAGGTACTCTTGCTGTCACTGATACATGGCAGTGATTTTATTTACAGATTATGAATCTGTCAAACATATGCAACTGACTGCAAGAGAATGATAGCATATCTAAATTCTAAAGCTGCCAGATACATTTAGCTGCTACAGAACTACAATGTGTAAATTATTTAGGTTTTGTGTTCAGCAGAAAAGTTCAGTGTTGAAGGAGAAGAGTGGCTGCTCTCATCTGTGTGGCAGGGACTTGCAGGAGGGCAGGTTGGCTTGCTGCGAGACTTTGGCCTGCAGACTACAGGCTGTGTAGATGGCTTCTGTTTTCTAATCTTTTTTTCTAGTAAAAGTTTTTCTCCCTTTCTTGCTTGTCAGCCTCTTCTGTAAAGAACAGCATACAGGAACAACTGCATAGACTGATAAAGAGAGAATAAAGGGAGCTGTGCGTTCATTTCAGCATGTGGCCTTGAAGATTATTAAAGATGAGATGTCTGAAAGAGAGATGCTTAGTCATGTCAGTAACCAGGATCTTCTCTTCAAGAGGACAAGACAAGAGAAAGCATTCATACCTCCGGAGAGTGATGCAGATTATTTAAAGATAAGCATTTAAAATTGGTAGGTTGTATTTTCCTTTAAGTTGCATGTCTTTCCTACAGCATCTATAGAGCTCACCAGACATTACCTTCCATTTACAGTCAGAATTTGTGATGGCTAAAAATAAGATAATTCCTCAATTGAAATGAGATAATTTCCATGTTGAGAGGTCCAAATTATTTTTTTAAAGTTCTCTCCTGGCAAAAAGTTGAGCCTGGAACCAGGGAGACGTGAAGGCTTTGACAGTTGGGTGCTGCTGGTCTCCCCTGTGTGGTGGGGGCAGCCCTAGGCTGGACACAGCCAGCTCCAGTGGGAGCGTTTAAGGATCATGGATGTGCACAGTTGCTTTGGAAAGTACAGCAAAATTCCAAATGAGGATTCTAATACACAGGGCACTTCCTACACTTAGTAGGAAGATACAGACTCAAAATTTCTTTTCTTTTCCTTTGAGAGCCTACTCCAGATAACTCAGAAGGAAAGATCAAAATAGTCTCTCAGAAGGTGAAATGGCACTAGCAATACCAAAATATTTCCAGAGAGATGTGTGGAATATGTGCAAACTCATGCTAATATATACACAAAGCTAAGTGGCTGTCAGATCTGCATAGGATTTGTAAGCTGAGTAATTGAATTGGGAATGTATTTTCCCTTCAAAATTCTATTCTTTTTCAATATTTCATTTGCTCTGTAGTAAGAGAATGACATCCACAATTCTGAAAAGCGTATTGAGTTACTGTTCGGTTTTCGTTTGAGGAAACAAAATATTTCATTTCAAATTCCACCTTTTCATGAAAGCATGATTATATTAATTTTGTCTTTAAATGGCTTTTCAATATTGTTTTTCCAAAAAGTAGGCTTTTCAGTATCATGGCATTTTCCTCCTAAATGAAAAGCTGTCAATACTGACACATACCAAAAGCATTTCATTGTGGGTGTGAATGCTACTCAACCAAGAATTCTGACTAAAAAAAATCTGACTAAAATATTCTGACTGGCAGACCTATTATCTCAGGCCAACCTGTTCTCTGTCTCTTCCTGCCTTTGGTAATGGAGCAAGTTTTCTGTTTGGAGACAAATGCAATAACCTTCTGGGTTGGTGTCACAGCTGTCACCTTCTCTGTAGTCACTATGGTTACGTGGCAAAAGCAGCACTTGTCCTTCGTGCTCTCTACTCAGCTGTCCCTATTCCATTTCCTACCAGAACTACATTCACCATAGTGACAGGGCTGTGTTGCTTGTGAGCTCCCTCATCCTTTTCTCACTGCAGGTGAGTGAAATCCCTCTCTTTGCCTTGTTTTTATGCATTAACCCTGCTATGTGGTTCTAAAACAGCAATGTCTTGCAGAAACAGTGCACTGCCAGCCAACAGGAGGAAAGCATGTATTTAGCGTGTGTAATTGTATGGGATCTTGCAAATGGCATCTGAAAACATAATTTTCAAAGCCTCATATTCATCAGATGAGGTGTAGTTGTAACTGGGTGCTCCAGGGAGCATTAGGCATTAGGATAGAGTAAAATGAACAACGTTGTCCATATCCAGAGCATATAGAAAAGAATTGCATGAGATCTACCTCAGTAACTTACTTCAAAAGTATACTAAACAGAAGTCTGCAATCTTTTGGTGGCTCTTTCACACTTTTTCTTTGTCTTCTTCTCCTTCGTTTTGGGCCAGGACCAACAGAGCTATTCCAAAGTGCCACAGCAAGCATATGGTGAGTGTGCCGTTTCCATCATCAACCACGCAGGAGGCAGGGAATGGAGTGTCTGCTTGGAAACACTGCAGGAATGGGATTTCTGTTACTTGAAGTGCAGGAGTTCATGACTCAGACTGTGATTATGCCTCCTTGCCAATTAGTATCTGGACAGAGGAATTGAATATTATAAGGCTGGAGCATCCCTTTGACACACATTACCTACTGATTCTCAACATGACTGGTTATATTTTCCCTCGTTAGAGGTACCTATTCACAAAAACAATTGGGCATGCTAAGTGCTTCTAACTGCTGTTTAAAGTGGTGCCTGTCATTGCAGAGCTGACACATTGCATACACCCTGCCAACTTGTTGACAAAAAGTGGGAAATATGTAATTTAATACAGCTGTTTTACTGCAGAAAGTATCAACAACACTTCAGCCTTTTTATTTCAGTCCTATCAATCAAAAATATCCACTCCACCAGACAAGTTAACATGCCCTGAAAGAATGCCTGTTTTTGACAGGCATTAAGAACATAGTGTGACTTTTTTTTTATTTTTATTCCCCACTCCTTTAGCCCATTTGCACATCTACTTGTTCAGAAGACTACAGCTCTCCTCATTGGAACCAGGGATGAATTCGGAGAAAGATGTGGGCACATCCCTAGAACTCTGCCATCTTTGCATGCGAATGAATAATTTCAGCTGTAGAGCAGATCACCGTGCTCGCATGGGGTCAATTTTCTTTCAACTGTGAATATGTCAGACAGACACAGCTGTTGTATTGCCTTTTAGAAATTTGTCCCTTCTCTACAAGACAAGGCTTCCTTGAAGATGAGATCAGGTTAATTGGATCATTACCGTATCTTGGATCATTACCTGAACCTGCCTCTCAGTTTTGTTTTCTGTTACATATTTCATTTGCTAACTTCTTGTGCTTGCTTAGCATTGCTGAAAGTTATGTGAAACCCTTGTTTTATTACTTTACTTCTAGTGAAACTTAGTAAAATTCAGCCTTCACTGCAAATTCTGACTCCTCTCTACTTTTTGGCTACTTTCCCTCTCCTATCATCTTGTTAACAATCCTGGTCTGTTTGTCACAGTTTCATCCCCTATATTATTTATAATAGTCCTGAAGCTGTGAACAAACATAAATCAGCATGGATGTTAGAATTCCTTGTCCTGAAAAGGAAAGTGCTATGAAAATATACATAGCCAGGACCTACAGCAGTTTATGTATTTTTTTTTTTTTTTTTGCAAGACTTACATTTCTACCTTATAGTTCATTTTTAATCTTTTCTTTATACATATTTTAAAATATGAGAAAAAGTCTGTCCGCAGACTGCCTGAAGATGTTGTGAGTTTCCAGCCTGTGAGATCTCTGCAGCATTAATTCCTGAATTCATAACATCTTAATGCAATCTAGAAAATTTTGACTAGACTCTCAGCAGATAACACTTTTATGAGACTTTTTATCCAATTTCTAATTTATGTTGATGTTTCAAAAAAAAAAAACAACAAAAAAACCCAAAAAAAACCATCCAAAAAAACAAAACCAAAAACGAATCACGTAAGGAGTCAGCTAGATTTTGACCTTGCTTATACAGTATGTCTGTAACCATAGGGAATCTGAGATCTTTCTGGTAAGCAGGAAGATTTATTATCTTCTCAGTAAGAATTCATGGGCTGAGATCCTTCTGCCAATAAATCTTGATATTCATCTGGACTAATGCTCTGTGCACTTAAAGCAGAGAATTCTTAAGGCAAAAAAAAGATTATTTGACTCACTGTAAGTGAAATAGAATGAAGTAATTCAAGAGGAGAAAGAAGCCATTCTGCTTTCTGCTTTTCTCATGGGTTGTGTGATAAAGAAATGATGTAGCATTGTGCCTCCATACAGGGTGTGTTTTTTTCACAAGTCAGTCTGTTTTACATTATACAGAGCTTCCTGATATGGAATTTACCATTTCAGCCATGCATTTCACCATTAAGAAAAAAAAAAAAAAAAGTGCTACAAATGTAGCCACAGTTATGCACAGAAAGCTGGTGAGGGCCAAATGTACTTGGCCAAGAGTTGCTGGGGAAGAGCCCAAGAGAATGTCAGGACCACACAGCTCTGCTCAGAACAAGGAATCAGAAGCCTGTCATAAAAAGGCTATATCTGAAAAAGACAAATATGAGACAAAGATGCAACTGGCACCAGAAACCATGGCAACAGGTGGGTGCATATTGAAAGAGCAGAAAATTCAGGAGCAGAGGTTAAGACTGAAATATATTAATCTTTTCCCTACAAGCTCTCTGCAGTCTGAGGAATTGTCTTTTTGCAAGCTGCAAGATTTCACACTGCATAATATTTTAAGAATGTGTTCATTTCTCTGAAATATCTTAGGTGAGTACTCATGAGCCAAATACCTGCATGGAATAACTGCATGGAGGTGAAGATGCACAAACAGGACTACTGTGCCCCAAATGCGCTGTACAAAATTCCTGCCTAGTAAATCCTAATGCGAGATTTGATCCTGAAGTCAAAATTTAGAAAGATGTGGGCAAATTCCAACATCATGCTGACAGGGCTGAACAAGATGGACCTGCTGAGAGCAGAGAATAGAGAAAGAGCTTATGTTGTTTATGAGGCTTCCCTGTGTGTTACACTGAGCACAGAAATCTCCAATTGTTTCGCAAATCACAAATTTCCTCCAGCTGTCTTTGCAAAAGATGCCTCTTGGTTCAAAAAGGACAGGTCCTTGTTATTAAGAGTATTATTTTTTCACTCACCATTATGCATTTGGCACTTTTCTAGCATTTGTTTGGCAGAATTTTCAAATTCATACCAGCCTGGCAACAGTGGCTGGCTTCTCAGTGACTAACGAGGTTCTCTTCTAGGATCTGGCAGCACCGTCTCCATCAGCAGAGGGGGACTTGGCCAGGCTGAGGTGTGACAGGGCATGTGGTGGCCTGAGTTCTGCACAGGCTGGTTTCTCTGCACCAAAAAGAGATTTTAGGAGCAGATGCCAAATGGTGGAAGCTAAAATGCCTGCCTGAGACTTCCCAAGAGTAAGGAAATTGATTCTTAATCACGTACTTAATTCCACTCATCATCATCATTATTCTAGCAAGGCAAAATTATCATGCTTTAATTTATGAAGCTGTGCATAACATTTGTCAGTGTCTAGTTACCTTTTACTCTCAGAAATACAATACAACTCTCTTCTCTGGTGGAAATATTTTGATGTCATATTGCACATCAGAATTAGTCACAAGGTCCTTAAGCTTTTTATTACCATCAGTGCTCTTTCTTGGAATTTTTTGTGTGTAAGAATGATGAGAGTTGTTTCTCAGAGCATCTGAACACCAAAGTGTTTGATCTCTGGTTTGTCTTCTGGAAGGTTTCACATCACAGTAGTTCAAAGACAGTGAGACAAAGTCAATTTATGCAACTGCACTTTTTTTTTTTTTTTTTTTAATCCCACTAAATTTGAGTAAAAAGCTAAGTTTTTAGAACTTGTTTGATTCCTTATATTATTTTAAAATTAAAGACTGCTGGTTGAAAAGTCCAAACAATATTGCAATATTAGCCTTTTTTTTTTTTTTTTGTTTAAACAGTCTGGCTAATCATACACTTGAAGTAGAAAATAAAGAACATTTTACTGGATTTCTTTTTCCAGTAATATTTGCATTGGTAGATCTCCTAACGAATTCACTTGCTTTCAGAGAGTCAGAATGTAATCTCTTTTGCTAAAAAGTGCATTTTGATATTTAAACTTTCCTATCAGTATTTTGTTTCCATTCCACAAATCATCCTAAAGATCCCAGTTACTCCATCAGCAAAGCAATGTTCACCCTTGAGCAGAAACTGATATCCTGTTACTCACTCACTACCACTTCAGCAGTGTTGCTGTCCTCCTGAGAATCCAAAATTATTCAGAACAGAACGACTTAAAATTCAGCTCGCTTCAGATTCAGTTTTCAGATAATTTCCAATTTTTTTAGGTTTGCTGTGTGCCTGCTGGGAGATGAGTACACTTGTAGTCCTGTCTTTATGGGGTTTTTTTTTGGCACTGAAGAAATCTGTTTGGACTTTTTTGAGTGAGTTACCATTCTTCATCAGTCTGTATGTACATTCCTGAAGGTCTTTGTTGTGTAACTATCTGTCCATCTGACTTAGCTTTTGATATTTACACTAGATAACATCTTTCTACAGATGGCAGAGATACATGTCTATTAAAAAAAAAAAGCTTTCCTTTACTATTCAATTATCTTTAAATTTCTGCCATAATCATCAATTCTACCACTGACTGACTCCTCCAAGAGTTACCAGGAAAACAAAATGTTCCAGTTCACTGTCTTTTCTCTAAAAATAACAACATGAGAAAGTCATGTCCTAAAGATATTAAGGACTCCTGTTCTGCCTGAAACGTTATTGAAATTCTGTCGTGGGACATGTGGAAACTGAGGTTAGGTCCCTCAGTACGAGAAAGACAACGAGGCCCTGGAACGTGTCCATAGAAGGGTAACAAAGCTAGTGAGGGGTCTGCAGCAATGGTCTTATGGGGAGCAGCTGAGGGAACTGGAATTGTTTAGTCTGGAGAAAAGGAGGCTCAGGGGAGACTTAATTGCACTCTAAAACTACCTGAAAGGAGATTGTGGTGAGGTAAGGATTGACTTCTTCTGCCATGTAACTAGTCATAGGGTGAGAGGGTATGGCCTCATGTTGCTCCAGGGATTGTTCCGGTTGGATACTAGGAAAAATTTGTTCTCTGAAAAAACGGCCAGGCACTGAAATGGGATGCCCAGGCAGGTAGTTTGAGTCACCATCCCCAGAGGTGTTCAAATAACATTTAGATGTTGTACTAAGGGACATAGTTTAGTGGGAAATACTGATGGCAGGTGGATAGTTGTGTCTTGGAGGTCTTTTCCAACTTTGGTGATTCTATGATACTTTTTAGTTAAGTGATACTTTAAGAACAGTAAAAGGCCATTATTTTGTCTGGAACTTTTGATAATATACCAGGTAAAATACTGTCTCCTTTTGAAATCACTGGCAGTTTCTCCATAAATGTCACTGATTCTAGGAGATCTTTCAGTGGAGAACCCAAGGCTGAGAAGTTCACCTATTATCTTCAGATCTCTGAACTGACCCAAGCTGGGTATCTGTCAGGGCCACTTTATTGATTTCAGTGATTCGAAAGTATTTTACTACTTAACAGCAACAAACACTGTCATAAGTTTTGAAGAAAAAATATGTTTATTCTTAAAATAAATCACTTATTTTGCAACTATAATAGAAGGAGGTTGCTTCCTGTTCATCTACAGAATACTTACCTTAGCTCACGCAACATGAATTCTTAACTGGGACCACTAATCTCGTCTACTGACTCACCTGTGTCATTATCTTTGTCTCATGAAGTCCTGGCACCCAAGACACATGAATGCCCACAGGCATTGCATAACCATGGGAACAGACCTCTTGGGGGTACCCGGGAACAGAGCATAGAGAGCCCTGAAGTTATCTTGAGGCTGTTCACCCCACAGGCCACTGATGGCCATCTGGGACTGTGGCCACCAGAGGCTTGTTGTGAGATGGAGGGTTGGTAGATGGTAGTGCCTTCTAGGAGGGCTTTCTGCCATCAGATATTGGCGAACCACATGCACAGTGTCTGAATAATTCATAAAATCTACTATAACTGATCAGGTGATCAGTCAAATGCCAAAACAGAAACAACTTTAAAAACTGGGAGGAAAAAAATTAAAATAGAAAGTATGAATACATGTCTACGTATAGCTAGACAGATGGCATCTTTGTAAGCAGGGCTTATCCATATGGCAATTAGTAGATTGAACCTGAACGCTGTACTGGATCCCAGTGGAACAAAACCTGGATTTTTTGACTCAGAAAGTGTATGCTATGTATCTTACTTATGCTTCAGATGACAATATAAGCAATTTTATGCCATCAGTTTCTGGTAATAGATGCACACAATGAGAGAGAGAGGGAGAGAGATAAAGAAACATGAACTTACCAGGGGAGAAAAGCAGCTCTTTGAGGGATGGTTTGAAAAAATAGAAAAGAATGATAGAAAGACATTCAGTAACTAGATAACTGATAACTGATGCCCGGTTTCCAAGTCCTACACAAGACACAGCGTACATGCAGAGGACAAGATTTCAGAATTTTTGCCATCTGGGTATCAAGTTGCACAAAGTCTACCGAACAGATTCCTCTATCCCAATTTTTCTAATCCTTCCCAAATGTTTCACTTTTGTTTTGAGATAATTTTGCGTTCCCTAGAAAGAATGGGTTTTATTGCTAAATATATTTACCTATATTTGTTACTAGTAAATACCCCAATCTTTACACTACTCCATCTTATTTGTCAGATGCAGAAAACACCTTTGATCTTTCCATCTGGAAGATGAAGCTCAAGAAAGCATTCAGTTCTTCAGCACAAGGAAGTTTGAGGACTGGTCTCTCATCCATACTCTCATTTAATATCTATAGAAGGAGGATGTAAACTTAGGAATATCATGCTGGTGAATCATGCTAATTAGCAGGTATTTAGCCAGACTCATTTGTTTAACCCTAATGCTCATCACTTGCTCATGCAGCAAATTCCACTTCTCCAAGGGATTTGACATCATGGATGTAATTATTCCAAAATGGTTCTGATAGATTTTAAAAAAAAAAAAGCAATTTGCCCCTAAAAACAACATTCTCTAATGAGATTTTTTCTGGGTCTGCAAATCCATAGACATGTTTTATTTATAGCCTGGCCTATGATTCATCATTAGAGTTTCTTTCAGATTTTGGAAGAAAAATTGTTCTTCCACGCACGAGTGTTTTTAGATAACCACAGCTGCTCCTCACTAGCTGCTGTTTCAATAGGAAAAATCCTAACACTAGCATTCTTATGCATCTTCATTCCTATCTGCTCACATTTAATCCCTTTTCACCACACACAATCAATCCCATTGTAAAGACTCCAGGCAGCAGCCACTGCAGCCGCAATTTGGCTCGTCAGCAAACCATCCCCTTTTTGTTCCAAGAAGGAACAGCTGATTGGATGAAACTTTCACTGCTGGCTGGAAGTCTTTGAAAGGATGGTGCTGACCATCCCTGCTCTCATCTTCTCCTGCAAAACATTTGCCTAAACTGCTCTGCAAAACATGTGCCTAAACTGCTCTGAAACATTTTGAGGCAACTGGGAGAAGTTCTACTGGGTGGAAAGCAAAGCAAGGCAGGGTGCTACGCTTCAAGGGGTACAATCTGAGTGGATTTCTGTAGTGCTTGCTGGGTTATAGAAAGAGGAAGGACTTGAAGTGGCTTGTCATTGAGAAAACTATTTTGGAGGCTTGCTGTTTGCAGTTTCCATTTTTAATCTCATTTCTTTTAAAAGCTTTATCTGCAAAGAGGCAGGTTTATAGGTTGATTAAGAAGCAAAGCTAAAGGCAAACTTCTCTGGTCCTCAATTAAGCAACAGTCCTGTCTGCACATACATACATTTCTACGTACTTAGTGAGGGGTTTCTCCACTAGTAAGACAAAACCATGTTAAGCCCTCCAGGCTGCGGAGTGATTGCTTAGCAGTGGATTGCCTCTAAGCTTTCAGAAGTCATGCCACTTCTTCACTTTCTCCATGTTTGCTCCTTCAACACCTGATCAGACTTGAATTGACAGAGACCAGAAGCTGTGCCTGGGTTAAAAATCAACTCACTGAGTTTGGCATCTCTTGTTGAGTGCCTCTATTGACAACACCAGAGAAATGAGACTACAGCTTCAAACACATGCTTGGCATAGGGATACAAAATGGAGTTGTTCTGTTAGCTCACTTTCTCCAGCTACGTGCTGGAAATGAGGATAAGTTAAACTTTGATTGCCTCCTTGGCTACTTCTGCCTGCAGTTGTGCCTACTGATGGAGATGTAGGGGCAGACAAGCGGTAAAGCAGCACCTGCTGCTCTTGCAGTGCTTTCTGAGCTGCAAACAACTGAGGCTTTGTGGCTGTAATCAAAGTGTCTGGGGAACCCGCAGTCTGAGTGTGCAATCTTGGCCTGAGGTTGAGGAAATGAATGCTTTTGTCACTTATTCTGCTGCCTGGCAGCTTGGAGAATGTAGATATGCTGCAGGGAGCAGCTGAGTGGGTGACTTTTGATTCTCTGTAAATAGAAAATGAAAAATAGAGGTCTTTCAGCAGTCCTAGAACTCCAGCATAAGGCTTCTGCAGGTCTGCTCTCAATTTCAGTCCTGCGAGCAATCAGAAATCTTGTCCGGTTATATTCCCTCTTCAGTAGGATGGTGATCATTTAACCTGCAGTGCAAACTATCTCATGCTGTGTGAATTACTGTGTCTAGTTCCCATAAATAATAACATTCATACCTATCAAAATAGGGCAGTTTTATGTGAATTCTGATATTTTATTTTGTTAAAAGCTATATGGTCATGCATATTTCACTAAGTATGTATTTAAAAACAACCACAACAACCAGTCCTCCAAACTTTTTTTCCATGAGAAAAGGAATAATAAAAAACTACTCTTACTGAGATATGTTTTCTACTGTTGATGAATATGTCAGGGAAAGAACTGTGTGCCCCTTCATAATTGTTTTTCATGGTCCCCATGGTACATATCAGCATTATGCCTACACTTCTTTCAGTTTGGTTTCAGCACAAACAGCTTTTGCATAGCTTTAATTCCCATGCCAAACTTTTATCAAAATCATCTCTTAAATATGCTAAGCAAAGAGGTTAGAGCTCTCTATATTTGTTAAACAAATTAGTGTCAGAGACCCCAAACAATTCTAAAACAGAAAAAATGAGAAAGGCAGTGAAGGAGACAGCCAATTGGAAAAGTAATGAAAATCATTTTATAGATTAAAGATCATAGAGTTGCTAATAAATTTTCAGTTCCCCCATCCCAAAAAGCTCCCTATGAAAGAATTAATTTTGCTTTAAGTTAAAACTTCTCTATGACTATCCCCCTACAGAAAATATATTAACTATTTAAAATATGGCCTTGGAAATGTGGACTTAGTGATTGAAGTGGCTGAAGAACTAACACCTCCTTAGTTTAGGTTAAGCATCTGTATGTATTTGGATGTATAATTGTATATATGTAATATATCCTTACTTGATTCGCTCTGTCTGTGCTCATCTTCCTAGCAGGAAAGCTGTTAGGCTCTACTGCTTCTTCCAGTGGGCAGCCAAAGCTCCTACTGCAGAGCCCTCTTCCCTCAATTTCTATCTCACCTCCAGCCATGACTACTTCTTGCCTCCCAACTATGTTCATCACTTATACACAACTATGTGACCAAGCACATATCCAGGGCTCCAGCAATCCATTTACAAAGATGCCCAGGGGTTTACAGCCAGGGTAGTTAATTCCTGAAAACTTATAACTTCTAAAGAAAGCAAGAGAGTGTAGCTTTCATGCTCTTCATGTAAGGAAATCTCACAGTAATTTCAGAGTTAGATGAATAAGAGGAATGATGAAATAGGAGTCAGTTATATGAGGAAATGGAAATGTACTGGAGAAAGAGGAAGAAAGCAAAGGAAGTACAATGAAAGGATCACTGGTATGTCAAACATTGGCAAAATAAAGAAAAAAAAAAGAAAAACATAAAGAAAAGAATAAAATAAAAAGAAGCAACAGTCCCTGCAATTGAAATAGCAAATTTAAACCAGGAAGAAAGAGCAAAGGAAAAACCACTGCCTTGGGGGTTGCTTGTAGTCATGTCTCTTTTGGAGGTGAGGCAGCTCAGCCTTCCCCAGTGGAGCAGAGAGCAGTTATGGGCATCCCTCTCCCCTTCAGCTGATGGATGTGCTAGATTCAAGTATCCATGACGATAAGCTTGAGCTGCCTGAACTGTCACTAAAGCAGACACTGTCCATGCACACAGTAATTTAGGCAAAAGTGGCCTGTGCACATGAATAGTGGAACAGAGAAGGTCCACGCACACTCATTAGGGCAAATAGGTTCCATGCATTTGGCCTTATCAGCAAGCACTGTGGAGACTTGCAGCAGAGGACTGAGCCAGTGAAGCATTTATGCACTGTTACAGCTCCCTTCTGACAGCAAAAATAGCTCATAGGTTTTTGAGGGAGTCGTGTCTGTCTGGCCAGATGACATGTTCTGGACAAGGTGTTTCTTCATGGGGACAACTTTTCAGGAAGCTGTCAAACGTTGTATTAATGTATTAAGAAAATAAAAAAATCACGAGAAAGTGGATGTTTGTTCACTGTTTATGAGGCAAATCAAATGAAAACTGTACTGTTACACAGCTGATAGATTTAATGAAGGATATTCTTGTTACAGGATCTTTATATCATATCCCTGTGAAGCTATGGGGATGAAAAAGTAAGCGTGAACAATTCCACAGGATTGCAGAGTTAAATGGGATCTACAGAAATGCATAACAAATGCCTGTTGTATTTCACTTGGGCCGGATTTCGCTCAGGTTGATGTAGGCACAAATACTTCCTCAGCCAACTCGCCTTTGACTTTAAAACATACAGAAATGCCCCCATGTTGCTTTTGAATAGCATCACAATTGCTTACCTAGAAAAATAATTGTACCACTCACCAGTACTGTCTAAAAGCTACATAAGCTAAATTTAACCCTTTGTGGCCTTTCCTTCTCTGTCAAAGTCAAGGTGCAAGTCTCACCCATCCCTTTCCTGTTCTTGATGCCTGTTCTGAGGTGGTATCATCCACCTCCTCATAGGCACCAGCACCTCACCTCACCTCCTGCTGGGCACTCATGACTACCTGACTGTGGCCATTGCCCATGTGCTTGCATATTTTCAGTCTTGGGAAGAACCGGTGTGGATTCCTCTGCTCCTTCTGGGTGCAATATTCTCCTTCCAGGCAAGCCTGCATCTGCCCTGTGTCTCTGCATGAGTCCAGCCGAGGCAAAGCTCTTTCAGGCAATGTGGTACAAAGTGGCAGTCCAGCTACCACACTGTCTGTACACCCCAGAAAATAGGAGGCTTTCTTGCTTGGATGCTGCATGGGAAACTGCACTTTTGGTTTGTGTTTTTGAAGCAGCACTATGTTATGCTATTTGTTCTTCATAATCTCCTCAAGTCTCTTTTTCCACACTAAGAGTTGCCTATGTTTATCTTTGCTCTGCTTGGTTACAGATGCCTCAAAAGCTTTTCTGAGCACTGCACAGTGCCCAGTAGGAGCAATAGGAGAAGGCACTGTGCAAGCACTGCACTCCCATCTCCACTGAGCCCTGCAGTGGCTGGGTACCACTGAATATGAAGCAAAACAGCAGAGAAGCAGCTTCCATTGAACCTGAAACTGATGCAAAGATCAAAGCAGGAGTGTGCAAAACACAGCTTGAAAGACTACAGTTCAAGGAATCAAGCAGATGCTTTTTTTCCTACCTTGTGATATATAGATGCAGAGTCAAGCCTCGAGTCACAGAAGTCAATATGCAACCTGACAGGAGACAGGATTTCACCTCCAGTGTTTTAATTCCTGGTTTATGTCAGAGCCACTACATTTCCCACATGTTTTTTTTTTCTCTCATTCCACATTACTTCCACAGCCAGGGGGACTGTGCTCTTTACCACAGTTCCTGATCCTTCCTAGGAGTAACATGGATATTCTGCATGTAATCTCTACTTTCATCAGGCTTGTGATCTCCAAGAGTTATGCTTCTGTTTGGCCTCTGACAGCTCATTTAGCTGTCATGGTCTCATCTGGAGCTGTGACTCCTGCTCTGGCAAAATCTAATTTATGCGTTAGCATATTGATGTTCTTTTTCATGTCTTAGAATTTCACCAGACTTTACTCCTTTGTGCTAAAATCTTCCACGTATTGTGTCTGCTAATTTATGTTTTTATTATTTGGAAAAAAAGATGAGAGAAGCACTGTTAATACTTAATGAAGGAAGAAATAGTGAAAGACATTTTGCTAATGTTAAGAAAAAAGATGGCATCCTTTTAACTGAGACATTTAAGTGTTCCCATGCCTGGGAACAAGAAATTCTTGCAAGGGAAAAATGAGATAAATCAAATGCCCATCTTTATCCTACTCATATGACTTTTTGTGTTTAAAGGAAGTGAAGTTTGTTCCTAGTGTCAATGGAAGAGTCATTGTCCTTGAAGACTGCAAATACAAAGAAAAGAACTGCTTGTTTTCAAAAGCATTTCAAAGCATCACAATGTGAATATTGATGAGTGAAGAAAAGGACATTAGGTTTTCCAAAGGGCTTGAGTGAATTACAAGCCTGAACACCACTGCACTTGAACGATGATTTGGAAAGAGTGTCCCATGTGAGGCTGCACTCTATAGCCGCAGTGAGGCCTGATGCAGTGCCATGCTCATGGGATAATCTGGTCTCCATGGCTTCAGGTTATTCCCCTGGGTGGAGCTACCCTGCTATGAATGGGTTTATCAAAACAACTTCGTCTTGACAATTTCATCCATGCTACAGTGAGTTGCTCAGCACAGACATGCTCATATGATCCTGAGAGACAAATTTGATATGGCACTATGATTCTAGAAGCAGACGAGTAATTTATGGTACTATCAAAATCATCTAGTCATCTGCTAGCATCTCACTATGACCAAGAGTCATTCACAGTTGGTGCTAAGGTGCTTTTGGGTGATTTTACTATGTGAGAACAACACTGCATAAAGCAACAGGAATTAGTGACAGTAAGGGAGGGACAACCTCTGGAAGTGTGTCATGTGACACTCAGAGAAAAGAAATATTTGGAAGGAAGAGGCTAAAGGAGCATTCTCTTAGAATAGAAGAGGAACAGATACAAAGGCTGTAGAAACAGAAAAAAATAAAGGCTTACACAAACCTTGCTAAGTAAAACCTGACCGTGAGGAAACTCACAGTGATGGTGATGGCAAGTGATGTCTCACTTTAATGGAGACTACTTCTGCATTGCATTGCTTTCAGTGGTTGGGAATACACATCTTCAGCTCACTGCTGATGACAGAATATAATTGAAAAGAGGTTCCTGCTCCAGTTATACCTAGGAATAATAATTTTGTCATGGTGTTCTGTAATTACAGAGTGCTACCTGTAACAATTTCTGAAAGGTAAAGAGATTTTCTTATGGGATAGCAGTCTGTCTTCTGAAATCTGCAAATCTTGAGTAGAATTGAACAGCAACAGCTTCACAATTATTCTGAAATCTGAGGCATCTCTCTTAATGTGTGGGAAAGAGTATTTACAGCAAGTTTACTACACAGCTTTATCTCCTTATTTCTGAAATTCCACTGAACAATAATGGGACCTGTGCAGGGAGAATTAACGAGATGGTATTGACTCTTGTTTTCACCAGTAAAATGCCTGCAAGAAAGTTAGTTAAGTTTGCTAGCATTCCACCATATTCAGAGAAGTTTCTCCAGCCTGGTGGTGCTTCAAAGTAACTGAGGATTACTCTGACAATAATGAAGCTTTGCTTGTGATAATGCAGCCTGGCAGACTATATCTATATCCGTGCCCAGAAAGACAAGACTCTGTGGAGCATTGGGAAGACAGCTGTTACTTGAAGGAATTTTCTATGTTTCCTGCTTTGGTGGGGAAGAAGCCCTAGGAGAAGGAAGCAGGGAGGAATATAGAAGGCAGACTCTATCTGAGTGGATAAACTGCTGCATGCACGTTGCTGCTAGACTACATTGCTCAGATTACTTTACCATTTCTTACAAAAAGAAGTCTGAATAAAGTTTACGTCTCTCCCCATCCTTCTGCTGACCAATAGTTCATTTCTCCTTCTATGTCACTGTCCGTCTCCAGTTCTGAGGTCTGAGGACTATCTTTTGCTTCTCATCCCTTCAACCCCTGCTGTCTCGAGCTTCCTTTCTTCTTTTATTTCTTTTCATATTTTCATCTGTGCTGGCTCCTGTCTCACTGCCTGCAAGCATGCTCTTGCATATGCCCCATCAATATAAAGCTCCTTTATTTACCCTGCCATTTACAATCCTCTTTCCTTACTCACCTTTGTTTCCAATATTCTAGGTCTATTCAAAGATGCTCTTGACTTGTCCTTTTGTGCCCACAAGTATTCTGAAGGCAGTCCTACCTCAGTTTTCTCTCACTAGTTC
This sequence comes from Tympanuchus pallidicinctus, assembly GCF_026119805.1. NCBI lineage: Eukaryota > Metazoa > Chordata > Aves > Galliformes > Phasianidae > Tympanuchus > Tympanuchus pallidicinctus. The sequence continues at coordinate 26,668,634 of NW_026294802.1, forward strand.
ATTAGTTCATTAGTTCTTAGAAGGCCCCTTCTATCATACCTATGCTCTCCCATTGAAGCTGAATTCTTTTTTGGGAAACAATCTTTGCATGTTTTGGTTCCTAATGGGAGTGACATGGTATTAGTTGTTTGGGCTAATAGCCCTAATAATGGCTGCTTCCAAGGAGGAGCTGAGTAAAAGTGCTTGTTAAGTCCATGTTGGACCAGTCAGCATGAATTTGTTAACAAAAACAAAAGGAGAAATGGAGAGTAATTTCTGTGTTCATTATGTTATCTGTCATCAAGAAAATGTCCCAAATTTCAACAAGATATTTTGGCAGTGCCTAGATCACAGAGGAACCAGGAACAGGTTGACATGGAGAACAGAGGCTGATGGAAGGGATTCTCCCAGCAAACACAAGGAGACATTGCTAAATTTGGGATTTTGTGTCTCACAGGTAGAGGCACATGTAGCATGTGAAGACTTCAACACAAGTTGCAGAAAGATCTACAGAGAGACCTGGGGGTTTCAGTACCTCACATCACAGCATCTAATGTCTATGTAACCACCTCAGAGTACTCACAAAACATGATGATCATGAGAAAGGGCAAGCTGGACTATTCTGTGAACTTAGGGCCAAAAACAACAGTGAAGTTTCCGTTCACAAAGTTCAGAAAAACTGAGCTGGATTTTGATGAGCTATAAGAAACCTGTGTGTAAGAGTCTGTGTATTGGAATTCTCAAAATTCAGTTGCTGGAGCCAGCAAGTGGGAAGTGTTCAGTGGATTTCAGAGTGTTTAAGGGCTTTCCTGCTCCTTAGCCTTTCAAATCACAAGCACTCTAGAAAAATATTCACTTTCCTCTATCCCTTTCAGACTAATGGTGCAGAATGGCTTGCTGGAGTTAGAAAAGACAATCTAAGGGCTTGTATTTTAAGAAATTGACAAGGAATTAGTTCTTCTTACTAAAGCTAACTGTAAGGATCGTTAAGACACTATCAATACCAAGTAGAAGTTATTTTCCTTAACAGCTCTCTGGTGAACACACGTCTTGCTGGCTTGTCAGAAGCTGGCAAAGGTGCCATGAAGATCTGAGTTCTGCGTTTAGATGTCTGAAGGTCCCTTGTTTGGATTCAGCTCACAGGTTTTATCCTCTTAGTTGTGCCTGATGGTGTTTTATGTTTCTTAGATCTGCATATGAATGGTAAATGGGCTGTGACAAATTTTGGAAGGACATCTAAAACAAAGCAAAGTATGGAATGATTAATTTTTAATCTTGGCACATGTAGAAAAAGACTGATTTTCTCACTTGGGTTTCAGGAGGTAAAATATCCCCATTAATTGCCTTCCTGTGCAAGTGCTGCTTCTTTGCAGTGCTGTGTACGGATGCTACCAGTGAACCTATACCTTTACAGTGTCCTACCTCTAAGGTGACCTCATTAGCAAAGTCTTAGTTAGAGTGTTTTCTCTCTGATTTTATAACTGTTTGGAAATGACATTTGGTGTAACTAATACAAAAGAAGAAAATAAAAACATAATTCACTTCTTACAAATTCAATTATCTATCACTAGATTCAGCTGATGTTGAGAGTATGAATATATTTGAACTCTTTGTTATTAAAAGCGTGATAGTTAACTGAAATCCAACAGCATACAGACTAGAAGTGGATCATGGGAGATCCCATGATGACATAAGGCATCATGATCATGAGAAAGGGCAAGCTGGACTATTCTGTGAACTCAGGGACAAAAACAACAGTGAAGTTTCTGTTCACAAAGTTCAGAAAAACTGAGCTGGATTTTGGTGAGTTATACTCATGTAATTCTAGATTATAAAACAATGACAACCTCCTTGGTTATTTTGCTTATGATGTTTTTTAGTGTCACTTGCTTCAAATGATAAAGAATTGGGAGAGAAAAAAAAGTAAAAGTAAATGCAATAACATAGATTCTAATAACTCTTTGGAAAAAACTAAAAAATAAAAATCACTCAGGTTAGAAAAGATCTTAAAGATCATCAAGTCCAATCACAACCTAACCATAGTACCCTAACTAACAATCCTGCGCTAAATCACGTCCCTGAGCAGCACATCCAAACGGATTTTAGTCACATCCAGGGATGGCCACTCAACCACCTTCCTGAGGAGCCTATTCCAGTGCTTAACAACCCTTTCTGTAAAGAAGTGTCTCCTGACATCCAACCTAAACTTACTCTGGTGCACCTTGACGCCATTTCTCCTCGTCCTGTCACCTGTCACCAGTGAGAAGACACCAACCCCACTCTCGCTGTAAGCACCTTTCAGATACTGGAAGAGAGCAATAAGGTCTCCCCTCAGCCTCCTTTTCCCCAGACTGAACAGCCCCAGTTCCTTCAGTCTCTCCTCATAGGGCACATTCTCCAAGCCCTTCACAAGCCTTGTTGCCCTTCTCTGGACCTGCTCCAGCACCTCAATGTCCTTTCTGTACTGAGATGCCCAAAACTGAACACAATACTCGAGGTGAGGCCTCACCAGTGCAGAGTACAGGGGCAGGATGACTTCTCTAGTCCTGCTCACCACACCATTCCTGATACAAGCCAGGATGCCATTGGCCTTCTTGGCCACCTGGGCACACTGCTGGCTCATATTCATGTCATACTGTCCATCAGTACACCAAGGTCCCTTTCCATCAGGCAGCTTTCCAGAAACTCCTCCCCAAGCCTGTAGGGTTGCCTGGGGTTGTTGTGACCAAAGTGCAGGACCCGACACTTGGCCTTATTGAAACTCATACAGTTTGCCTTGGCCCATTGATCCAGTCTATCCAGGTCCCTCTACAGTGCCCTTCTCCCCTCAGGCAGATCAACACTCCCTCCCAACTTGGTATCATTTGCAAACTTACTGAGGTTGCACTCAATCCCCTCATCAAGATCTCTAATAAAGATGTTCAATAGAAGTGGCCCCAGTACCAAGCCCTGGAGGACACCGCTTGTGACCAGCAGCCAACTGGATTTAACTCCACTGACCACAACTCTTTGGGCCCGGCCATTGCTTCACCCAGTGGAGTGTATTTCCATCCAAACCGTGGGCAGCCAGATTCTCCATGAGAATGCTGTGAGGGAAAGTGTCCAAAGGCTTTACTGAAGTTCACGTAGACCATATTGACAGCCTTACCCTCATCTACTAAGCGAGTCACCTTGTCATAGGACGAAATCAGGTTTGTCAGACAGGATCTACTATTTGTAAACCCATGCTGACAGGGCCTGATTCCCTGGTTGACCTTTAATTGGTCCATGATGGCTCCTGAAACTATCTGTTCCATAAACTTCCTGGGCACCGAGGTGAGACTGATAGGTCTGTAGCTACCAGGATCATCCTTCTGGCCCTTTCTGAAGATGGGCATCACATTTGCCAATCTCCAGTCTGCCGGGACATCCCCAGTTAGCCAGAACTGCCTAAGAATGATGGAGAGTGGCTTGGCAAACACATCTGCCAACCCCCTCAGCACTCTAGGGTGCAATCCATTTGGCCCCATGGACTTGTGAGCATCCATCTTTTGGAGCAGGTACAAAACTATCTCATCATGGACCGTGCATTACAAGTCATTCGTGTCATTAATTACTGAGTAAAAAAAAAAATTGAGCACTTTATTAGAAATATTTTTATATTCCTATCCACGGGAAGGTCTATTCTTTTGCTATCATAAAAGGTAGAATTACCCTTCTCTGAAAGAGATACAAACTTCAGAAATCTGAACCAGCAGCCTTTCAGTGATGCAGTAATAAATGCTACTCACCCTATGTGTCAGATAAGATTAACTTGGGAAGTCATGTAAAGAGAGGGAAAAATGCAAGAAGGACCTGAGTCTGAAGAAAAGGAAAAGAAAACATTCTTCTTTTACTTTATTGACTTATTTCCTGAAGCGTCAAAAGAGATCATGAGAAATAATGACTTGGTGTCACACTTCACCCCTCTGATACTGGGATTGCAGCTGCCCTGGAAACATTCATCTTGCTGCAGAGTGAGAAGAGATGCACTTGATGTCAGTGAGGGATTTTTGCTGTTTTGGTACATTTTTTAAATTACAGGCTCAGTTCTTTTTTTTTTTTTTTTCTTTCTTTAGCTGGTGGATAAGATCCTGTGCAAACATCTGGCAGCTCTTCTCTCTCTCCAGAGCTGGTCTGTAGTGTTGAAGAAGCTGATGGCTTTGTGGACATACTGGGAGCCTAGGGTGGTAGAGACAAGAAGATAGAACTGAGCCACTCAGCCAGGCACTGGGAAAAACAGCTCATGTCACACTCATTAAATGAATGCTTTTATCTATGCTTTTGGCAATGCCCATAATCCCAGCTGATCTGAAGAAGGTACTCTGTTGTCACATATATGTAGTAATCCAATTTTAATTAAGGAGATCAAAATAAAATAAGAAAACACGTTTGCTTTACTTTAGCTAGCACATAGAGATCAGTCTTATCTGGATAAAATTGCCAAGCTTAATATTGGCAATTTATTCTCCTTTTATATACTGACTTATATATAATTTATATACTGTCTTATATGTAATATACAATGTAACAATATATTTATTACTCAAATGTTAACAACATAGCTGTAAATACAAATATATGAAACAGACACATGTGAATGTCTTTATATCTTTTTAGTGATATGATCATGCTTAAGTTAGGAAAAAACAGTTGCTTGATAAATTTGTTTCCTACATAATATGCTTTCTTCAAATCTCATCCTCTAAAAATATATTGTAAACAAAAAGAGCTGAATCCAGTACAGAAATGGTGGATAATTCAGATGATGAACAGAGGACAGAATTTTGTCATTCCATAGTGATATTACATTGAAAAATACCACAAAGTTTGGATTCTCTGTGCTTTATTTTGTGATGAAAACCAATTGACTCAACTGAGCTTTCCCAAATCTTCCAGATTCATTGAAGCCCCTGATTTGAAAACTCTGTACAGTAATAAATTTGGAGTGTCATTTATTCTTAACGTGGAAGCCTTAGGCTGCACTGGTGGCAGCACTGAAGATTCTTACTTTCCACATTGCCCGAAAACAAAAAGTAAGCAACTGGGTGATTAAGCCTTTTTGATGTCTATTAAAAACTCTACAATCAGAGGTTTGAGATACCAACTAGTTATTCTATAGCAACAAGTGGCCGGTAACACCCGCATTCCTATTATATGTCACCCTTGATAAATGGGAGGCAATTTCTCTTTCCCTGAGAGAAATTCCATTACAATTGCAGCTGATGCCAATATTGGAAGTGCTGCTGGAGTCATCAAGGGTGCTGAAATACCTGGAGACCTGCACCTATGAGCTTCATCCACAAAGTGAAATGGAAAGGGCAGTACTTTGTGTTGCAGCAAACAATTTATAGGGAGCTGGCCATGCAGCAGCATTCACAGTGCCAGTGGGCCAGGGATGCCTGCCCTTTGTAGTGAGCACAAAGCAGCTTAGGAGCAGCCTAGGTGGAGTCAACACTACCATACAGGGCACCTCTAAGCTAGAGATGGGGAAACATGAGAGACGAGTGAATCTTGCTATGATACATTGGCCTTTATTCTGGCTCCTCCCATCACTCAAGTTTCTTAACAAACTTGCTTTTTTTGGGAAAAGAGAGGAACCTAGAGCTACCAAACACCTTCAGATGAGAAATAAGTTTCTCACTTGGAATGTTCTGAGCTTTTGGAGCTGAGCTTTGACCTGCTTATCCAAAAATAGAACTTGGATCTCTTGCAGCTTACAATCTACACTCATTAGTGTTAATAACTTTTCCTGTGGGAGAACACCAGATAGCTAAAATACAAAACAATCTCTTGAGCAGCATGGACTCCCATTATGATATAGTGCTATTCACTACTTTTTCTGGGTGCTGGATCAAAAGAAAATGATCAGTTATCAGAGGACATCACTGAAATAGAATCATAGAATCACACAAACACAGGATATCTTGAGTTGGGAAGGGACCCAAAAGAATTATTGAGTCCAATTCCTGGGTCCAATCAGGACCACTCAAAATCTAAACCTTATGTCTGAGAGCATTGTCCAAACATTCCTTGCACTCCAGCAGCTTAGAATCATGCCCAGTGCCTCAAGGAGCCTGTTCCATGCTCACTGCCCTCTTATGAACAATCTTTCCCTAAAAGACACCTGACCCTCCCCTGACACAGCTCCATGTTGTTCCCTCAGGTCCTGTCACCAGATCCCATTCCATGGGGCTGCTCTCAAACTTCTCACCCCCCACTGTGTATGTATATCCAGGGCTGCCTTGTCCCACTTGCAGAATCCAGCACTTGCTTTTTTTAAACTTCATGCGGTTGGTTATTGCTCATCCCACCACTGTGGTCAGGACCTCTCTGCAAGGTCTTTCATTTAAAAAGCTCTTTTTGTTGTCCACCATATAATTTTCTATATTGAACTTGAACTTTGGCCACACAAACTTTCTTCCTACAGCGGTGAACAACATCTTTGCAATCCTTCCACATTTGTTGACCTTGCTTCCAGTTGCCATACACTTTCTTTCTGCACTAAAACTCTAGAAGAAGGTCTGCTCTCAAGGAGCTGACTATCTGCCTTGCTTGCATGTCTTCTGACATTTTGGAATTGTCTGTCCCTGTGCTTTTAAAATGCATAGTTGGCTTCAGTACTTAGTAAATGCTGGCTGTGATTTGAGAGAAGTGCTATTTTTGGTGCTTTGTTTTGTTATTTGATATCCAGAATTGGTAAAGCACTTGAATAAAGGTGAAGTTTCCACAGAAGTCCTGTAACATCCAAGGTCACAAGGCTGTCACAAATAGAAGAATGCAGATAAAGAGGAGCTGGCATGGGTCCTGGAGAGATCCTGTTAATGGATCAAAAGAACAAACTAAATTGCTAAGCAGTAATTTCCTATGGTTTGGAAACTAAAGGTAAATTGAGACTTGAACTTTTTGGTAAACTTTTTTTATTTTTTTGTGATAAAGGTGAGACAGTGATAAATCAGCACTCTGAGTTGCTGTCCTGCATAGCCAGCGGAGCTGCACAGAGAGAGAATGAGGAGAAAAAGAGAAAAAACAACAACAGCAACAACAAAAACCAGCAACAGAGAAGCAAACCTGCAGACCTGTATTAGAGCACTTCAGTGCTTTGTTATTTTTTTCCCACTGAAGTCATCAGACCTGCCACTTCTCCTGGACAGCCCCAGAATGAGAGCACCTGCGTGTAACACAGGGATAATGTCGAGCTCAATTTGTGCACTGAGTGAGGTAGGACCTGAGACATTTGCATTACTTTTGGCTTTCTGCTGTGGAAATTTCCTAATCCAATGACTGATGGCAGTGACTGCTGTGCAATATAGCGTCAGGGGCACTGTGGAAAGCCTCTGATATTGGTCTGTCCAGGTCCAGGTGCAACTGCAGCCTTCTCTCCCATATGAGACCAATGCGAATTGGCAGGAACCTGCAAAAATCCACTGAGAATAACCTGAAACCATTGTGTTTTTTTTTTTTGTTTGTTTGTTTTTTCAGATTGACATTCATGAACCTCTTACAAAGCACTGAGGAAGGCATCTTTTGATTGATCTACAGGCCTATTCAGAAGAACTTTGGTGCCCCAGTGCTTGAGTATGAGTCACAAAGAGACTGAAAACCACCGTAGGGAGATACAATCCAGTATTTTAGTAAAGGGTAAATTAAGAGTACCTTTTTGGTACATTAAAGAACTTTGGAAATGTCCTTAACAATGTGCACTGAATATTGAACCTCACCTAATTTCTCATCTGGAAAGGGCCTTTGTCTTGCTTCTGAATGTTGTTGTCCACTGAGGATAAATTAAATGCACACAGTGTTTGAAGCACAGTTGTTTTGGGAGCCAAATGCATAGTTGTTCTGAATGGCAACAGACCTAAAGTCCTTCTGCGGTGATGGGAGGGATACACTGCACAGTGAAGACACTCAAATCATCTGTTTGTGCTGATACTATTGCTTTATCCATTACTTGCTCCATTTCATTTTAATCACCCAATCTTGTTTGACCCAGAATGGTGTAGGTGGAAGAGTGAAGGAATCCAATTTCTGTAGTTCTACTCAGCAAAACTTAGAAATAAGAAAGAAATAGAATGCTGAGTAGGTTTTTATTTTTAAACAATGCAGTGGTGACCTGCCTAAGCTGAAAAAGCATAGAGTGACTCTCAATATATTTCTGTTGAAAAAGAAACCGCTCCTAAGGAGTAAACATAACTGTACCAGTTTTGGATAACAGCATATTTTTCTTTGTCATTTAATTTTTGTGCTAATGCTTCACTTTGAGTATGGAATAAAATGCTTGTCAGATGCTTCTTTTATCTGAAACAAAGCTGATAAGGGTTTAGATTCTTTCCATTCTTCAGCTAAAACGGACTGACTGAATACATCTAGAAGCAAGTTAAAATGTATTCTACTTCTTACAAAAGCAGATCTGCTAAAAATTTTATTGCGATGACAACAAAACATGTTTTTCTAAAGAAAGCTGAAGATCCAAAAATGCTGCTCGCTTCAAAACTTCAGAGATAAAAGTTAGTTACAGCCAAAGTCTCTGTAAAAAAAAAAATTATAACTAATCATGCCTCAAATCCTGTGTGTCCTAGAGCCCTACCCAACAGAGTTGGGTGCATTAAGTGAACTCCAATATAGGCAATATAGTCATATATGGAATATATAGGCATATATGGAATGTGTGATCATAAAGCATGAAGGCCAGGTCTCACTCTATTTTTTCTCAGGAATTAGGAGTTCTCTCTGACTGACCAGCAGTTACATCAGGACCCGACACACGCCACTGTGCTATGCAACTGGAGCTTCATATAGGATTGGCCTGTAAACCTCACTGTCCTGTATATCTCCAAACATCAGGAAGGATTCTTTTGTTTTTTTACATTGATATGAGGATATGGAAATCATAGAATCATAGAATCAGTAAGGTTGGAAGAGATCTCTAAGATCATCTAGTCCAACCTACCACTGGTACTGTCCACTAAACCATGATGCTCCATAGCTAGCAACTGAGTATATGCAGAGCTGGTAAAAGAAAGCCACACAACTGAATTTTTTTATTTTTTATTTATTTTTTTTTTTCTGCTGGAAATTGAGAGGTTTGTGAAATTTGGAGATTGTAGAGAAAAATAGTGCTGTGAGATCTAAAGCAAAGAATTGAGCTTTGTTCTGCCCAATTACAGATGACTCAAAGGAACAACAGTGCTAGTGCTGAAATCCTGCTGCTTACCTTGGAGGTTCATTACTAACAGACTCAGTTTGAAAGACAGAAATATCTTCAGATTTGCTAACCTCTTTTCTTACAGCAGTTGCATGATATATTTGGTTTTGCTTCTGAATCTGTTGAAATTATACATCTGGTTTTGATTCTGCATCTGAAATACCACTTCTTTGCTGATTTGGAGATATTCCCATTGTCTATCTTGTCTTCCTGAGAGCAGCCTCACTCTGCAGGCCCAAGGACACAAGGTATTTGATGACAGGAATGATGAAGAATACTAAATCCTTACCACTTATTAAAGCAAAATAGAGTTAGGTACTTCAGCAGTCTGGAGTTTCCTGATTTTTTTTTCTTTATTGCCACCTGTTTTGTGCCTGGAGTTCAAGGTCATCACGGCTTCCCTAATGTACAGCAGTGCATCATGACATGTTTGGTGAGCGATAACAGAGCTTCCTTCTGCCCTGCCATGCAATAATTGTTGTCCCATTAGCTCTCTAAGCGCATGGGTTGGGTAGCCAAGCTGGAAACCTTTCTTATTTCTTAAATTCCCTTCTCAAAGTTTTCAGGCTTGTCTGTGGTGTTTGTATTATCCGTGCTTAACTCACACCTGGGTTCTCAAGTCTGAATAACCCTCTTCTCATGTTGACAGAGAATAACAATTTTCAGTCCATCTTAGTGAAACGTTTTCCACAGTGTTATATACTGATAGAAAATCAAATAATATTTGCTTGGAAATAAAGCTTTCTTCCTGTAAGAGGAAGCCTGTCTTCTGCTGACAGAAAGATGTGTATCTACATCCCCATTTGCTCTTTCTTCTGCCAGCAGCAAGTTGAAATGGTGTAGTTTTCACTTCTGCATTAGGGGCACAGACACGATCAGCTGAAGGCCATTTGGGCCCCTGGCTGTCCTTGTACAATGTCTGGCAGCAGGTGTTATGCTATGGAAGGTGAGGGTAGTATTTCCTACAAAAAACGATAAAGCCATGTAGATATGAGCATGCTGACACGCTTTATTACAGTGTTTTTTTCTTTAGTGGACTCAGTGACAATCTAAATTATTTGTAGGAGTTTTCTTGTTGTTTGTATTAATTTTCTCCTGGGACTAAATGTTACAGAGATTTGTTCACATTGATTTATATATATATATATTTTCAGTTTTATCATCATCTTGCCTAAGGGTAATCTACTGCTGAATGTACATATGTAATTCTCCTGCGGGAAGGATTAAGTCATCCTTTTACTCATGCTATTTGAATATATTTCTCCAAAACGGGGAGGGTTTGTTGGAGAAGAGGACAGGCACTGATATGCAGCATGCTGGTCTTCCTGCTGGCTCACAGCCCACCCTGCCCAGTGGCCACCCACAGTCCTGCACAACCAGAGCCTCTGCATGGATGTGGTGCTGGTTTGAGCCACTGATACTAATTTAGAGGAGGAGACCACAAAGAAGGCAGAAGAAAAATGAAGCAACAAAGAAGAGATGAAAGATGGAGAATTAATATGTTTTATGTTCATATTGCACATTTAAAAATTCACCTTTAAGAAATCTGACAGCTTGCTTGCTCTCTTTATTACCTTTTCTTTTAAATTAATCTAAAAGTTTGAAGATTCCATTACAGAATTCGGTGGCAGAACAACTTTTCTGTAACCGGATGATGACTCTTTCCTGGCTAATGAATCTCTGTTGTGCTCACTGACGCTTGTTCCATGGATTCCCATATTGCCTTTCAGGAAGACAGTAGCCTTAGGTTATCCATTAATAAAAGATTCTCCTACTCTCCTCCATTGCTATGTTTTTGATGTGGCTCTGAAGCCTTTCCTGACTAAATTCCTAAATGAGCATAAAATACCCAGGAAAAAGAGTGCAGGCTGGATGGTTGCATTCACACTAATATGCAGACTGTGAGACCAGGATTTAGCATGACTCCTCTCAGCCCTCCCATGACATTGCTGGCATTTCCCTGCTCCTTTCTTCTGCCTCTCCGCCCATTTGCTCTTTCTCTGATGAAGTGTGTGGGGAGAAGAGACATCTCTGAAGGGAAAAAAAAAACAAAAACGCAGGGTAGGAGAAAGGGCGCTTTTCAAGGATGGAGAGTTTTAAACTGATTAGACACTTACTTCTTCATGACACATTGTGTAGAGAAAAAGAAGACCCTGAACCCAATTAGAAAAGTCTGCTATAGTGAAAAATTACTATATCCCTTTTGACTGGTTAATCAGGTTGTGCTAAAGCACATGACTCATGCCTGCAGCCAGTTTTGGTAATTAGTCAGAAACTCAAGTGAGCAATGCAGCAAGTGAAAGCACCAGATGAAGGCATAGCAGCTACAAATCCTTGGTTTAGTCCTAACACATAGGAATTACCTCTGAACACTGTGTATGGTGTAGCAGAAGGAAAGCCTCACTTCGTATCGCCACCTAGTTCTTGCAGTCTAGAATACAGTAAGTAATACATAATTTTGTGCAGAAATCTTGTGGCCCCCTGAGGACAGGTGGCCTGTCATCCTTTCAGCTTGTGCACCGCTCCAGAGAGATGATGTTGGCCAGGGAAGCAGTGCAGAGTTTTAACAGCAGATTTGATGCTGTCACACTGTAATGACTTTCACTTTAGCTCAAGATTGCCTTTTTTCGTGTGATGCAAAACACACTGCTAGCACTGCTGTTGGCCTTTTCTGGCTGAGGACAAAAAGGATGGGACTGTCCTGAATGAAGGTCTCAGCAGCAATCTTAAAATGGAGGACAGGATGATGTCACCAGTATCCTCCATCTGTATAGCAGTACATGCAAAATCACCAGGGCTCCCTTCATCTCTTAACCTGAGATATTCCTACCTCAGGGACTAGAATCTCTAAATTCAGCTCAGTAAAGTTCTGCAGGTCCATCTCTTTTGAACATATTATTTTTATCCTGTTCTGCTTTAAAGCTGGCCTTATTTACGACTCATTCCCCCTGAGTTGTCTTCTCCCCATTTTTAAAAATTCTTTTTGTTCCTCTTTGCTTTCTTCTTCACTTCATTCCTTTCTTTGCCTTGACCTTTTGCTTTTCTCATGCTCACCCAATCCTTGCTCTTGGGCATTATTCCATTTTCTTCCTTCCTCTGTTTGTTAGTCAGAATGTCCTCACTCCTAACAAAGTCCTCATGCTTCACAGCAGCCTTCGTGCATGTAGGTATCAAATGCTACCAAACATCCTGCAATCAGTAGAAATTCTTTTTCTGATCTCCAGGAGGAGCTGAGCAAACCAGCTTCAGATGCAGGAAGAAGGTTACTAACTCATATTGAAGACAGAATATTTTGTCATATGGTATGGATAGCATATAGGTTGTCATAATGAAACTGTGCCAATGCAGGGAACAGTGATGGTCTATGCCTATCCATGGTTTAACGTCTATCATACTCACTGAGATGGCTTTGAACCACAACAAAGAGCAGTTGGCTGTCCGGTGCCTGGCACAGGCTGGAATGACAGATTCTGGGCTACAGAAATCTTGTGCTTGAGGAAGAGCTGTGCCCCATGTCCTCCCATGAAGACCTGGTACCCTGGTAGGCAGTGCTGAGAGAGTCACAGTTCCCTTGGTTAAATTTATTTCACTGCAAGAAAACAGCAATAAATATAACCCTCCTCATAACCAAAAGCTGCAGGACCTGTTGAACTGTGTTTACATGTCTTAGAGCAGAAAACCATAATAAAAATCTCATATGGAAAGAGGTTCGAAAAATATTGATCACACTGAGATGTAACTATCCAATAACACTGAGATATGAAAAGGAAAATAAGCACACCCACAAACAACTGCTTTCCCTTCACCACTTGCTTTGGAATTGAAACAGTGGTAAAATCTTTCAGGACACATTACAAACCATGCGTGACACCCAGAAATATCCCTGTGTCCTTTGCTGGTGCACTGTTTTTTGCTCTTAAGAGCAGGTGTTAGCCTGGGGGAGGGGAGCCACTCATTCTGCATTTCACAGTACAATTTTCTATACATTTGCGTGACTTTGTAGACATGCCAAAATTCCAAGCTTTACAGCCTGGAATAGACAAAGAAAGAAAAGAAATGTAATATCTGGTAATTATATATATATATTTTTTTTCTTCACTTTTTTTTTTTCCTGCCATCTTTACATCACAATGAATATATACCTTAACTTCTAAACTTACATTTGGAAAATACTTTGTGTGTCTCCTTTGAATATGAGATTAACTTAAGAATATTAGAATATTTTATATATATTAATATAATTTTTTGCTAGAGAAATATTATGGTAACTTGAAGATATGGTAATGGTATCATAGAATCAGAATCACCAAGTTTGGAAAATACTTCCCAAATCAGCCCGCTTACCACCAATACTTTACAACTAAAACATGTCCCTTTGTATAGCTACACATTTCTTGAACATCACCAGGGATGGCAATTCAACCACTTCCCTGGGCCTTCCAGCACCTGACCACTGTTTCAGAGAAGAAATTCTTCCTAACATCCAACCTGAATCTCTCTTGGCGCTACTTGAGGCCATGGCCATTCCCTCTCATCCCATCTCCAGTTATGCAGAAGAGGTCGACCCCCACCTCGCCACAACCTCCCTTCAGGCAGTTGTAGAGAGCAATATGGTCTCCCCTGAGTCTCCACTACTCCAGATTAAACAATTCCTGTTCCCTCAGCTGCTCCCCGTAAGACTTGTGCTCCAGACCCCACACCAACTTCACTGCCCTTCTCTGGACATGCTCCAGGGCCTTGTTGTCTTTCTTGTAGTGGGTGGACCAAAACTGATCACAGTCCTCAAGCCTCACCACGGTAGAGTACAGAGTTCTCAAAGGAACTGATGAGGTAGGTAGGATCCTGGTTCTTCTCAAGCATTAAATAACTGCTCGTTTTGTGATGTCAGTTTGCCTACGGAGCTCACCTACATACAGCTGTTTGGAAGTGCAGGTTTTTGTGCTGCTGATGTTGACTGGCCGATGCCTGATGTAGGAATGGTGGTTAACACAGCTGTCGTGAACATCACTGAGATAGGACTGTGCAAAAATGTAGGTGTGTGTGCACCTTGTGTCCACTGCAGGCTTAGTTGTGCAGATTATTTGTGATATATCTGTATGTGGCTGGCCCAGGAGCTGCGCATTAGCGGCCACATTGGAGTTAATGGGAAAGAAAGCAAAGTACCATCAGAGAAACAGGAGGACCATCACAGAACAGAAACAAACTGGGGAAACAATTTACAAGAGAAAGTCATTGTACTCTGACTCCTGATACTTTAAGAGACAGAAAACAACTTCGGAAGATGTTCCTAGGAAATAAAATTAATAGCTGTTGGATCCCTACATCACAGTGTTAACAGAAATACGTTTCACGGCACGTAATAGCTTCCCAATCTTAATTAAGCTCTTTTAAACTAAATTGTTTTTGTTGCTCTTTAAGAAATGGAGATAGAGGAGAAATGCTTTCCTTGAGTATTGCTGGTACTTATTAATAATTTTATTTTGATGTGCTAAGTGTTGTCCCTTCATGTCGCATTCTTAAAATTAATTTATGCTGAAATTTCTGGCAGAATGCACTGATTAAATATTAAACTACATAAAATGAATTTTTTTTATCGAAGATTTAGCTCTTAGCATAAGAAAATGTCATAATAAAATAGAAAAGGTGAAAAGGATTTCATTAAGCCCTGGACATTGAGGTTTGTGATATCTAGTTCTACGTGTGATTTTGAAAACAAAAGTATTTTAACTTGTTTCAGCCATTTATCTGACTTTTAGAAAATAATGAATGCTACCAAAGATCACAAAAGGCTAGATACGATTTTTCATGTGAGGCGTGTTATCAAGGAAAGTCAATGCAGCATATTTATATTCATATACCTTAGTGGATTGTATTAGGCATAAGTTTAATGTTCTATCCTTAAGTAAGTGCTTTTCTTCTCATTTCATTAAAAATCATGAAATATATTTAAAAGGTTTAAAGATGCAGCTATGAGAAGAATATTTGCCATCAGAACACATGGTAGAAAGGATTTCAGAAAATTTAAATATTGATTTTTCTGACTTTCAAATTAATTTTATTTGTAGATGTAGAGAGTTTAATAAATTGGTATTCAAAAATGCTTGATGCAGTGAAGCATACAGAACCTTATACAAGTGTCCTTTTAGCAAATAAATTGATTCATGATAACTGAATAACATTTTCAAGAGAAAGTAGAAATGTATTTTTGGGAACAAAGGGCAAAAAAGATCTGTTAATCCGTTAAAGGAAATGGTATTTTGAGAAGATCTGCAAAGATGAAACAAATCCTCATCCTTTATTCTTCTGGAGTTTTTTTTTTGTTGTGCCAGTGGCAGAAAAATCATCATGCTCTCTAGCTGAACTAGTTTCTTTAGTATTATCAACAGAATGGCTTTAATTCATGCAGAATTGCTTAGTAAATCAAGCAAACTGATTCTTCTATGTCCTTTTTGTTTCCATAAATAAAAAGTGATACTAAAAAAAATTATTTGCCTTTCACAGCTTATTGCACATTCATCCGAGATCATGTATAAGATTTGGTGTTATATTTTCAAATCTGCCAATCAAGCTTTCCAGTCATATACAAGAAGACCTTTGAGATCAACCTGTGAGATATCTGGGCTCAAATAACTAATATTACATACAAGAACATCTTTTGCTTTGTAGCTCTGATGCTTCATGTGCCAGGACAAGGATTGCGCTGATCATCTTCCAGTCTCCCTGCCATTTTGAAGCACAAGATCCATCACACATACAAAGACTAAGTGGTCACGTGCATATATTTTACATTGGAAAGTAATAATCTGTACGAAGATAGCACGTGTTTCTTGTTTTCCTGAAGTCTGAGACATAAGTGGCTCTTAACAGTAGCATAACAACTCCATAGAACCTCACAGTACCGTGACAAATGAACATTGGTTCAGAGCACAACGATGGGCTGACGGCTTCCATGGCCATTGTGGCAGACATGGACAAACATGCCTTGAGTAACCCCCTGCTCCTCAGATAACAAGAGTGATGCTTTGTAGGCTGGTGCAGATTATGCTTGCTGAGACAAAGAGCTAGGGTGATAATGTCTGTTTTAGTTTCTGTGTGTTCAGAAATGAACTTGAGTAATGCTCCTACTAACGGTGCTAATAAAAGCCACGTTACAAAATGGACCCTGGCACTGGTCTCCATGCTCCAGAATGAAGACAAATGACACTACCAGAAAAATTCATGGTTACAGATTATGTGTTTAGTCATATTTTCCTATAGTATCTATCCTACCAGAGAAAGAAGAGGCTCAAAATGTAGCAGAAGCCAGAAGGGTGTCATCATTTCAAAAACAAAACAAAACAAACCAAGACTGTTTCCAAAACTTTAGCAAAAAATGATATCAAATAATCCAGAAATCATTCTCTGTATTTTTTAAAAGAGAAAAATTTATAATTGTCTTCAGTTAAAGAAATATTTTTTCTTAGGCAGAGAAAAAAAATCTCAGCATACTTGAATCAATTACTTAAATTCTGGTGGAAGGTTCTTTTTGATAATTCTTCCTTCCACATCATCGTCTTTGTTTTCATTATTATGAAACAACAAATGAAGCCCCCCCAGAACTGCACAGAACAAAGACTCCTAAAGGAAAACACTGTGGTTCTTAAGGTAAGAAATTTCCAATACGTTAAACATTTGTTTTTACACTGCTTCATGGTTGATTAGTGAATCATAGTTTTATTTAAAGGCCTAAGACAAAATCAGATGAGAAATTCAAGGGCAGCGTGTAGCAACACTCATGAAACAATCTGAGGAAAAACCTGCCTCATATTTCTCCATTGGCTTTTTCCTGAGAAAGCGAGGCAATCTCATTGATGGTCAGTATGTCCATTTTTTTGTAAGGCTAATTACCATCAGTGTTTCAAAGGAAGCAGAGAACATTGCCTTTCATTCAGTAGCAGTGCATATTTGCTTGAATTGAACTCACAGAGGAACTGGGCCGTGAGGCAATGTGCCAGCCAAGAAACAAGCCTGTCAATCTTTTGCAGAAATTTATTCTCTGATCTTATTGATGTACAAATTAGAGTTTGAGACATAACCCAACCATTCTTTCCAAATTACCTGTGTTATTTCAATAGCTTTAGTATCTGTCACATAGAGTTTCGCAGGTTCTGTTTGGACCCATTTGAGTGACAAATTGCTGGATTCTGCTAATGCCATGAAAATTTATGACTACTTTCAATACTTGAGCAGGTATCGATCCAATAAAAGTTTTATTATAGCTTTGAGTCATGCTACAGAAAGAAATTACCTCTGTAACGATCTTACTCCATAAGCAATAGTTCCACTATATATGGCACTAAAAGTGTGTGAACGGAGTGGCAAGTGAAAGTCTCCTCTCTTAAAGGAGTGATTATTATGCAATGTGATAAGAAGCCATCCATCCAGCGGACTTCTAATGATATGTAGAACTGCAGAAAGCTGGCAGTACATACTTGCAGGTTATTAATGCCTCAACTTCTCATGAGCAGGTGGGTCTGTACAACTATAGAAGATTTTTTTTTTCTACACTGAAGGTCTGGAATTGATGAACACATCATAAATTGCACTTCTAAAATGTACTTTTATGTCTGTCTACTGTTTTTGTTGTTCTTCATTTTTCTTTTTTTTCTTCTTTTATGCTGAAAGGAATTTAAAGAATAACACAGCAAACTGGACTGAAAAAAGAAAAGAAAAAACAACAATGGATATCCTTGGCAGGTTTTATTTTGTTGGGGATTGGTTTCAGACCAGTTTTCCTCTTAAAGTCATATGGTAATACACTACCACACTGGGGTTCTGCAAAATTTCATTCTGTCCTCAATCTGAGATCTTCTCTTACAACTCAGAAAAGAAAGTTGAAAGAAGGTAGCATCATTGCACTTACAATGTTTATTTCTAAGGATCTTCTATCAGTAGACATTTCTGATAATTGGTCTGAGCTGCTGTTTTTTGACTAAAGTGGGCTAAGAAATTGGAGCATGAGAGAGAAATACATGAGAAATACAATAGTAAAAGCAAAGAGATGTGCTACAAATTCTCCCAAATTCTGGAATATGGAAAGAAATGCAAACTTTCCTTTATTCACTATTCAGGAGAGAAACCTTTTGGGAGGGAAGTTATTCTCTGTAGATAGCAGAAATAGTATTACTGGGTACTGTGGTAGAGGAAGGGCTGGCACAAAGGTTATATTAACAGTCTCTAAAGCCAGGGTGAATAATAATTTTTCATTATATGACACTACATTATGTTAAGACTATTTAATATACGTATTACAAGTACTGAATTTCTTGGGTACAGAAATATTACTAAGAACCTTTTCTTGCTGAGTTTGCAGATTCATTTCTGCAAAATTCTCCCCTGTAGCCCACTTAGTGTGAACTCATGGAATCCTTGAGAAAGCTGGACTTGCTCTAGGAGGATCTTTGAATAACTTACTTGCTTCATCAGAATGCTACAGTTTTGTGAAGTCACCATTTATGCAGTTGCAATTAAGCTCTTTTATTGTCTAGCTCAAACATAGCTGAGGCACAGCAATATTAACAAAAAGGCCCTATGGGCTCCCTGTTATTAACTTCATTTTTCGTACGAATAGCATGATTAACTTTCCATCTGTCATTAATAAGAAAGATGAAAAATGCAGGCATTCCTACAAAACATTCTAATTTCACCGGCCCATGAGAATTTGTTTCCTTATTATTGCTTTTGTTTCAGAAGTGTTTGCTGTCAGATCTGTGGATTTAGCATGGGAAAATACCCCTAGCTGGCAATTGTTTGTCATTTGTGCCTGCATTAACTAAAAGACAAGGCTAGCTAATTTTCTTTTGGATGCAACTGAAGGGGAAACACTGTCAAGTTCCATCTGTCTGCATTTCAGCTGGAAAGAGCAGAAACACCTGCCTGGAGGGATGGAGCACTGCAGCTCTCTGATTTCACAGATCGCAGTGCTCTGACTGGAATGCCTAAAACTTGTCAGATGTAATTTGAAGAGACCTTTTCAAGCCTTCAGTATGGAACATCACAAAAGGTATTTCTAAAAGCTAATCAGAGATGAAACTAGTGAATAGTCAGGTGTCTTATATGGAAAAAGAATTACACCCAGAAACAGAACCCAACACAGAATAAAATAGTTTCATATCTAAGCATGTATGTTGCATGGATACAATTTTTCAGAGCAGAAAACTTAATGTTGTTGGAAGCCAAACTTCATTTTATGTGTAAGGTTGTTGTTCATGACAGTTGACATTCTCTTCTGATTTTCTCTATTTCTGTGACAATTTGAATCTATCTTGCATATAAATTTTGATGTATATTTTTTACAATTAGATGAAGCAAAAGCAATGCATTCATACTCAGTCAAATCATCTCACTACCAGCACTCATCTCTGCATTTTCAGAGCAATTTACTTAATACTACATGTGGTATTTCTAGGAGTAGCACATAGAATTTGCTTGTTTCATGATATGGTCTGGCTGTAAGAAGCCGACTCACAGCTAAGTGCACAGAAACCTCCTGTTTATCTTCTGGTGATGGGAGGGTCCCCAGTATGTTCTTCTGCTCTGTGTTCCTCACAGAGCTAAGGGCAAGGTTCTGACCAGAACAGGAGCAAGACATGGCCGAAGCGCAAGGCTGTTAACAGATTTTCTCATCCCAGCAATTATATAAAGCCTCGACACCATTTTTTTTTTCTGAACTCCGTTCATTGCTGAACTCTGCTGCATTATACATCTCAGTGAAGACGGCTCTCTGTGAGCAGAACTGTAGCTTTCCTCAGTGGGGGAAATATGTGAGCATCAGTAGCTGGCTTGCCCTAAGGCTTTCTCTAAAGGTTTGAACTTGACTTGCAAGTTGAGAAGCAACGTGATAATAAGTGCAGGTACAGAAAAAGCAAACATTCACAGCACACTTCAAAAATAGGAACAAAATTTAGGATACTTTGTGGTTGGTTCACAGGCAGGTCGAATACAGAACGGACTGAGGCTGCTCTCCTTCAAACTGAAGGGTATGCATGGAACAAAGAAGAGCCTTCTCTTTCCACAACAGCAAGTTACTCTTCATGGACTGCCATCCAGGGTGATGATGGACTAAGTAATGTTTCCCCAAACATATCTGATAAGTAACTGACACAAAACACAAAGCTAAATGACAATGTTCTACATATTACTATAGAGTTATAAAAAAAGCTATAACTCTTTTCCATAGCACTAACAACAACAACAACAATAACAACAAAAATAGCTTACTTGGTATTTGTGCTTTCCAAAGTAATGCTTATACATTTCTCTGCATTTCTTTAACCACAGTCCACCACCAGGGCTGGATTGAGGCTACGTCAGCACAGCTGAACTGTGCATTTTTCTTCTGTAATAATGAAGATCAATGAAAAATTCTCTGTGTTTATACCTCTCTTTGAATTCATTCTAAACACAGATCCATTTGGTTTTCCTTTGTGCAAAGAAAAAAAATCTCTCACCAGAAACAAATTCTTCTGTTTTATGATGTATGGAATGCTCCTGTTT
This sequence comes from Tympanuchus pallidicinctus, assembly GCF_026119805.1. Classification (NCBI taxonomy): domain Eukaryota; kingdom Metazoa; phylum Chordata; class Aves; order Galliformes; family Phasianidae; genus Tympanuchus; species Tympanuchus pallidicinctus. The sequence continues at coordinate 26,689,371 of NW_026294802.1, forward strand.
TTGGCCCATGAACATCCTTTCCCACTCTGAATGCTCCTAAAAATGTGACTTGTTGACAAGTTGGTTTAATGTTAGATGGATGCATCAGGAAGACCGTAGAACAGTGGTTTTCACTTTCATGCCACAGAAGTGACGTGAATGCCCTCCACGCAGGAATTACCTATCCTCTCTTTCAGCACTAACATCAGGCTCCCAGATCACTTGCATCTGAGCTTTCTTTCAGAGAGCTGATCCTCTTGGCTGTAAGAGTTGTCTCCCTCATCTCCAGCTTAGCTCACAGCCCAGGTGGGAAAATGATGTTACCATCAGAGAAATGGGTCAGCCAGTGCCTTGCAGCTGGTCAGTGTCCCAGGGTGTTGAAAAGCCCAGAACGGCAAAGCATGAAGGACAGTGTACCAGGTGAGAAGTAGAGATAATTTGTTCATCCTCCTTAGAAGGAGATGTGGACCAAAGAATTCGCTCCAACTTGATCAAACTAAATGTGACAGTAGTCTCTGTCTAGAGGAGAACTCATGGTTAAGTGCCAGGGTCAACATGCAAGGTTAAAACACTGAATGCCCTTGGGGTTCTTGATGGCGTGGAGTAGATCTGCCACTACATGTTTTGTGGCACAGAAGGTAAACATAGTCAGGAAAGAGCTATTCAACATTAGGATGAACACAGTCTTGCTGTGGGGTGAAGTGATATGAATCACAGAATCACAGAATCACAAAATCACCCAGGTTGGAAGGGACCTCAAGGATCATGTAGTTCCAACCCCCCTGCCTAGCAGGGCCACCAAACGTACACATTCAGATCAGGTTGCCCAGGACCCCGTCCAACCTGGCCTTGAACACGTCCAAGGACGGGGCATCCACAACCTCCCTGGGCAGCCCGTTCCAGGGCCTAACCACTCTCCTTGTAAAGAACTTCCCCCTAACATCCAACCTAAATCTTCCCTCCTTCAACTTGGATCCATTTCCCCTAGTCCTGCTGTTGTCAGCCCTTTTGAAGAGTTTACTCCCCTCCTGGGTGTAGGTTCCCTTCAGGTATTGATAGGCTGCAATGAGGTCACCCCGCAGCCTTCTCTTCTCCAGGCTGAACAAGCCCAACTCCCTCAGCCTGTCCTCATAGGGGAGGTGCTCCAGCCCCCTGATCATCTTAGTCGCCCTCCTCTGGACCCTTTCCAAAATCTCAATGTCTTTCTTGTACTGAAGGCTCCACACCTGGACACAGTACTCCAGGTGGGGCCTCACAAGAGCCGAGTAGAGAGGGACAATCACCTCCCTCTCCCTGCTGACCACCCCTCTCCTGATGGAGCCCAGGATCCCATTTGCCTTTCGAGCTGCCAGAGCGCACTGCTGGCTCATGTTCAGTCTCTCGTCCATCAGGACCCCGAGGTCCTTCTCTGCCGAGCTGCTCTCAAGGACCACTCCTCCCAGCCTGTACGGGTGCCTGGGGTTCTTCCGGCCCAAATGCAAAACCTTGCACTTAGCCGTGTTGAACCTCGTTAGGTTCACCCGAGCCCAGCCCTCCAGCCTGTCGAGGTCCCTCTGAATGGCATCCCTTCCTTCCACCGTATCAACCGCACCACTCAGCTTGGTGTCGTCAGCAAACTTGCTGAGGGTGCACTCAATTCCATCATCGATGTCATTAATAAAGATGTTAAAGAGCACCGGTCCCAAGACAGACCCTTGGGGGACACCACTTGTTACCGGCCTCCACCTGGACATAGAGCCATTGACCACCACCCTCTGTCTGCGGCCTTTCAACCAATTGCTTATCCATCGGGTCGTCCACCCATCAAATCCACTTCCCTCCAATTTGGAGATGAGGATGTGGTGGGGGACCATGTGAAAGGCCTTGCTCAGGTCCAGGAAGCTCATCGAAACTTTTTCCCTTTGTTCCATTATGGAAGAAAGTTGGATGTAAAGGCATCTCATTAATATAAAAGCCAGAAATGCCATTTTTGTGGGCTGTCATTTTTCTCCATGCCTGTGCGTTGATGTTCAGACAGCAAATAGCAAGTTATTGTCCCTGAAGGGTGGGCACTGAAACAGAGGGAAGGGAACTGAATAGGGAACAGGTCCACCATGGTATGAACACTTCTCTAGATGCTATAGTGGGGCTTTTGGAAGTAAACTACTTAAAAGTTTCAGGAGAGAGGGAAAACATAACGTAGCCTTTATTTATCCAGAGACTTAGTAAAATCTGTGAGGGAACATATTATTATAATTTAAAATCGTGAGAATATTATAAGCTACATTATAGATTATTAATTTAACAGTTCTTTTGCAGCATGTTTCTTTTACAGCTGTGTGCAAATGCATAGGAAGGCATTTTGAACAGCACTGAAAAACAAGTAAGGCAGAAAGAGTAAGAAAGTTAAATGAATGTAATTTTACAACTGACGTGGTCAATATTTTATTATGGTTTCATAAATCTAGCTGTCCCAAACTGTCCTTGGCAAAAAAGTGAAACAAATTACTGTAGTCAAGTTCTCAGTAGGTGTTAATGTGTGACATTACTGTAGTTGCAACTCTTGGCATGGTACTGAATCACTCAACTGGAAATGCAACATTACTTTCTTACTTTGCAAGTGACAGGAGTCATTGTTTGCCCAGTCAGAATCTGGCAAAATAAAAAGCTTAGAGAAATATCATGTCTCAGAGCTGTTTCTGAAATAAAATTCTACCACATTAAGAAACACTGGACTGACCTTATACAAAGTCTCAGCCCTAATTTATGATATAAAGATTTGGTTTACTTTTTGAATTGTGTTAGCAGAAGAAAATCCCATTTATTATTTTTACTCATTTTTGTCACATGGAGTCACAAAGCTGTGATAACAGATCATGGTTTATAATTCATATTCTAATAAGGCTTTTTTTTTTTTTTTTTTTTGTAATAAAATGGGAAAAAGTCTGCTGCTCCTTTACTGCTTCCAACTTGCTCTGCATCCTCTCTTCCCATACTAAGATTTTATGTTCTTAACAAAACAGTCAGAGGCTATAGATTAGAAATTCCTTGGCAGTACAGTTGACATCATCCTTCTGGATGGTAGTTCATTTTTCAGGAAGAGATCTTAGATGAAAAAGCCAATAAGGTATGTGACCAATTCATTACAAGTGAAGATGAGTGAACATGTGGGAATTCATTTTTTACAGGAGCAGAAAGTACCTGGTTGAACAGTATGACAAGCCCTTGCTGGAGGTAATGTCAAATTCTAGAAGGGATTGCAATTTAATAAAAGCATATCACAGGTTTCATATAGATGCAGAGATAGTCTGAGACTGTGTTCATCTGCTGACTGAAGCTCTGGAACATCAGAGAGACAAACCATCCTCTTCCACAAAGTTGTGAGATCTTCTGCCAAGGTAATGTAATGAATAATGACATATATCACTTTAGAAGATGTGTCAGCCCTCAAATAGTGACATGAGTAACTGTCTAAATACCAAAAGAAGAAATATATTCATTATTTATTAAAAACAACAACAAATAAAACAAAAAGCAGCCTATCAGTCAACTGGAAAAAAAAAAAAAAAAAAAAAAAACACCTGAAAAAGTACAGCATGAGTGCCACCAATCTAAATATCCTCTTTTACTTATTTCCATACATCTTGTGCTAGTGTATTCAGGACATACGCATGTGTTCAAAACTTTATAATATCTAAATCACTGCTGTGTTAGTTAGTACCTTTTGCTGATAAGTTAAAGCTGAAAATTGAACCACAGAATGGTTTCCACATCAGCAGTCCTAGTCCCAGTGCCACTTTCATTGGAAACTCCAGAAAGATTAAACTTAATGGCGGCATGTGATGAAGAAGGATGTGCTGGGGCAGCAGTGGATACAGTTGAAAACAGGAGATAAGCATGAGAGTCTGAATTTCACTGAATTTCCTGACGATATTTCATTTCTTAAAAACTTTCAGCAACATAAGTAAGCAAGAAGAAAACATTTTCAGGAGTCACTTTAAATACAACTGAACTTTTTCTCACTCTAGTGACACAACAACATAAGATCAGTCTCCTCGGCAACATTTTATCTTTTAATTAAAAGGGGCATTAGTTGTGAGTTCTTCCTTGCTGAAAATGCTCTAACTAGAATTCTTTCTATAGACAGTAAATTTGACATCCTAAATGTCACTGTAACTAAGCCTTCTGGTATGAGAGTCACACTAGAAGAAAAGTCAGCATAACTCACATTGACATTATCTTGTCATTTTAGGGAATAACTTTCCCAAGACGATGAAGGACTTTCATTTAACTGCAAAGAAAAGAATGTTCCATGCTGGTAAGAACTGAGAAGGAAAATATCTTGAATTCATTAAGCAGCACTGAATATTAAAGCTATTTTTTAGTACATCTATTAATAACAAATAGTGTATTTGTTCTCAGATTTTCACACTCTCCTTCCATTTCTAGTAGCTATACGTTAAACTACTGCAACCATAAATGAGGGCTGAAGGTGATACTGGATTATATGCATTTACATTAAATGTTTTACACACACACACGCATACAGATATAGAAACAGTTCCACAGAGTCACTGTGCATGATGGAAGAAAAGCTGTCATTTTCAAACCTGGTCTGAAGGAGTTCACTCAGCCCTGGCAGAACATCTGCAGAAGTAAAGTATCTCTGAGCTCACAGCTGGATAGAAAAGGTGGTGATGCCTATTATTTTTATACTTTAAGTGTTCAACATTTGGAGGTGTTTTTTTTCAGATCTTCAGTGACTGAATCAAGACTGGGAAAAAGAACAACACAAGTAACCAAAACTGAAGTGCTAGATAATATCAAACACTGATGTAATGGAGTATTCTTATTGTATGAAGTCAGCTACAAGTAGCATACTCATGTCTTTTTCACTATGTATTCCTGATGTATTTAGATACTCTCTAGTGAGTTTCAGACCCAGTCCTTTGTGGAAACTATGATAAAGAATGATCCACTGATGAATGTCTCAGGATGCACAGCAGTGGGGAAGATCAAGTCAAGGGCAAGCCATGAGAGAAGCTCTTGACTGAGATCTTTGGAGTGAATCTCTACAATTTACCCAGTGATTCTGGATATATTGCTGAATCTCAGTTGTCTTGTCTCTCTCAATCTATGATAGAACTTTAATACTTCTTGTTCTCAGTTTGCTCCAGAATGGAAAGGTACACCAAAAGACAAGGGAGGCAGAAAAAAAAGCTGTTACTACTGACTATAAAACTTACTAATGGGGATTGTGGAAATCAACCTGGAAACCAGGAGTTCCATCTTTTTTGGGAGAGATGGATGCTAACCACCCCTTGGTTTGGGGTGTTGCAACAGCCTTCTGATGGCACAAACAGCTCCCCTGAGGTAAGAAGGTTTGAGAAATACTGCATTTCCATTGCTCTGTTCAGTGTGGGTTTACACCCACCTATGCCACCATGACTTTGATGCACCTTTATGCAGAGGACCTTAATGGGTGCTTTCCCATAACAATGTCGTCGTGAAGCCTGAAGCCCTTCAGAAAGCTTACCAGCTTTTCAAAGGCAGACTGTAGGAGTGTGACTAATACTGGAAATGAAAACTGGGTCTCAGAGCTTTTGAATTCATTGGACTTTTTGCAGCAAATTTAACATTACATGAACCAAGTGCACTGCTCTCCTCTTTTGACATGCTCTTTTGAAGATCTCTGATAGTGCAGGGGAATGTAAATCATTCATGGGGAACTTAAAATATTGGTTGATGTGATGTTTTCCCCTTGGTTTCAGATGTTTATCAGTTATACAGTTTCCTTTGCTGTTCTAAAGGATTTTAAATTTGACATAAGTCAGTGAAATAAAAACAGAATTTCCTTATGGACATACCTGCTTTTCCCAAATGAAGAGGTAGCATCTGTAGTATGAATAATCAGTTTCACTAAATTAATATGCAGCAATGAGATCTAGGTTTGAGCTTCAATTTCTGCTTAATTAACTAGTAGCATTTCAGAGATCATTTGTTCCACCAGCATCTCTTTTTCAGACATTATATAACTGCATTTCCAGGGCTGTGCTCTGCTTTTAGGTTAATATCAGTGTATCTAAGAGCACTCAATTTTCTTCAGTGGATTGACTTCTGACTTACCTCAATGTAACACCAAAAATAGAATGTGGCTTCTATGGACGCAATACTGATGTCTTTCCTTCCTCATATTTCAATGATATAACACTTGTAGAAAAACCAAGATGATATCTGGAGAAAGGCTGGGAACATCTCTTGCCTGGGATATATATATAATAACCTGCAAAAACCTCTATTTGCTGCATTACTCACAAGAAAATTGTTTTTATTACTTTCTAAGCTATTTCTTTCTAAGCTACTGAGAAACTGTTGGGCAAATTTATTCATCTGGCATACTTGTCAATGTAAACACATGCAACAACTTTGCACCACAAGGGTGGCTTGCTTGGTCAGGAAAAGTGATTCACGCCCACCATCCCTTTGCAAGGCGTCTCCTCTATGTTGACTTCTGACTCAGCTGCCTGTGGAAGAGGAGTGGGAAGAGAATTTCTTGAATTTTGATTACCTCTTTGGTTCCTGACAATAAGCAAGAAAATCTGTGCAGTTATCCCTGGAGTTCTTTTGAGAAGATTGTTCCTAAACATCTTTGGCACTGTTGCGGTGAATTTTTCAGCACCGTCTACAGCTGAGTGGCAGCTGATTGTCCAATGAATCTCTGTTTGGACCAGGTGTGGCCCATAGTCATTGGTGCTATCCATCCCTTTCATCTTTCAGTTACTCAAACATGAAGTATTGCATCCTTACAGTTCTGCAGTCCTTGTGGCTTCCCACCATTGAAAAGCATCATCATGTACCCGTTTTTTCTTCTGTCTATCTGTGCATCTCATCTAGCAGTTTTACCTCCAGATTACAGCTTTTCCCTAGGAATAGAAAATGAGTGTTTCCTACGCCGTCTACATGTGTCAGATCTTATGGACATCAGTGGGTGACATTTACTGGCATTGTTCTGCCACTGAGCAAGATTGGAAATGCATCTCTTAGTCTAAAATGGGCTTTGCGGTCTGGCTAACCCTGTCAGCCTTGCCATTTTTTTGAGACTACCATGGATAGCTGTAACCCAGCAGCTAAGTTATATTTATCCATATGTGCCGTATGTCCTGATATACTGTGAGGCACTAGTGGAGTACAAATGAGCTCTTCTGATACCATGTGCAAACAGACTGTGGGCTGTACATGTCACACCAGCCATTATATTCTCTATCCAAAAACTGATAGAATCATAAATACAGTTTTTGATATACTTATTGATCTAAGTTTCTACCAATTAGGAGGAAGAAGTGATTAAGTGTATGGGAAGAAATTTGTGTTACGATATTACCCTTCTGAATGTCATCTGAACTGGGGAAATGCTGAAAACCCAAATGCAATTGTAGATGCACAAGTACGAACTTGGTGCCACTGGGCACTGAAGGCTTTATGTGTCATGTTGCCCTTCAGAAGACTTGTTTTACCCGTGCATTTTCAGTGGATGCTGTATAAAAAGGTGTTTGATGACAAGGAAGTGTTACTTGTCCTACATGGTTGAATAAAAGGACACAGAAGTTATAATCTCTCCTCTTATAATTTCCAGCTACGTATGGAATAGTGCTCAGTCATATCACTTGGATTTCTTTACAAATTATCATTGATGCCATAGTGATGTTACTTGCTCAATAGACTGTGGAACAATCTGGCAACTTAGCCCACTAATGACCTCCTGTTTCACCCTCTAGGAAGACATGTCCCTACCCATGACTTCTAAAGGAAACCTATGGCAATTAAGATCTTACCTTGAACATGCAGGCTAAATGAGTAAAACAATGTGGAATGTTTTCCAGTCTATTCTGTTTTCAGAGAAAAAAAAAAAAAAAAAAAAAAGGAAGAAAAAGAGAAGGTGGGTAGCTTATGTCCAAGAGAGAATTTCAGAATTTTCCTTTTACAAAAATATTTGTGATCTCATGGCAGTGATCATCACTGCAGATCTGGAGATCTCACAGTGCTCAGAAAATTGCTGTTTGTCAGTTGCCTCAAATAATACGATCTGTACTCTATAGTAAATGAAAACTGAACTGCTGATCAGACTGCATGAAGTTTGTTTTTTCATTAGGTGAGGAACTGGAAACTAGTGCAGGAGATAGAAGTATGTGTGTTAGAGTAAATCCACGATCAAAAGTTCACTGTATGTGGAGTGGACATAGAACTCACAGAATATATATTTTTTTCTGATTTCTGCTGTGCTGTATATGATATCTGTAAACATACCCTCTCTGGGAAAGAAAAAACCAAGCTATATAGCTCCTTGGAGATGTTTTGGATACTTCAGCAAGTGTCATTGGACTGAGCTTAGGCTAAGTCATGTCTTTCAGGAGAGAGTTGTGCCATGGAAAGTTCACTGTCATCTATTTGGCACTGGCAGAGTAATCCCCCTTTGGGCCCAGCATTTCCCAGCTCAGTCCCTTTGGCTTTGTCTGGTCCTAGCATGTCTGAGCTTTGCTAACTGAACCCAGCTTTGTTGGGAGCCCAGCAGGTCAGCCTGCCGTGCACCTTTTTGCCTTAACAAGTTCAGTAAAATGGCTATCCATGTCCATTTCATTTTTTGACACAGGCATGTCCATACACAAAGAACATTGCAAGTATATCAGATCCTTCTCCAACAAGACTGGTTTGTGGTTCTGACAGTTACTTCTGCCTTGGTTCTGCCCCATGGCATTCCTGATGACTTTCTCTGCCTCCTGATGATCATCTTACTCTGACTGTTGGGCTGGATGTGGTTCGTGAAACCTGTTATGTAAGTTTTTGGGTATTTCTGGAAGAAAAGAAGAGAAAGAAAGATAAAAATGAAAGAGAAGAACAAAATAAGAGAATAGATTGTGTTTTTTCTGTTCCTTGTAAAAGCTTTTTCTCTACAAAAGGCAACTCTTCCTGTAGTCAGATGGCATGTTTAAATATATTCAGATAAAATGAAGAAATAGGAGAATAATGAACAATGTAACCCAGACAAAAACTCATCTTATCAGACTGGGTGGAAAATCACTCAGCATTTATAAAGAGTAGTAAAAGAAAGGAGGAGCAGAGGGGAGAGGAAGTCAGTGAATTGATGTCTCCAAAACCTACAGGCTTTCCAGTGGTTCTTGACTAAATCTTGTTTTGCTGATCTGATGCAATCAATACAAGCAAAGCTCTCCCAAGCATGCACACATACTGGTTTTCTTTCATAAAAGTGAGCGCACTATTGCAGCTAATAAAACTCTTCTAAAATCCTCAAGGCACATCAGTTGCTTACTGGTGTTATGCCAGGTTTGTTCATCCTGGATCTAATACACAGTGGAAGCTCACTTGACTTACCTACGATTCGGGAGCTCTCAGAATCATGCCAGTGAACATTACAGCCTGCAAAAGCAACTCAAAAAAGCTCCAGTCCTATCCATCCACTATGTGATGAGAGTCAAATACTCTCTGAATCAAGTAATTTATTTCTGCCTTTCTTTGTGAATGGATGGATTAGCATTCATGCTAAAATTAGAGGACTGCTGTAAAAACAAAATACTCCAAAAGAAATTCTCTTCTTGGATTTCAAACTTCAAAAGAATTTGAGTCTGGCTCATTCACAGCTCATCACCTAACATATAAAAATTTGTCCTCATTTCATCATGTCTTCACTGGTGGTCATTTTTTAACTGTAGAGATTAGACTTTCACAATATATTCTGTACACCACAGTCTTGTGATTAATGTTCCATGAAGAACAAGTGATTTAACCTGTGCCATCGGGACTGAAAATCTAAGCACAGTGGGTTTTCAATTCCTTTGTTTCATACAGAAGAAGTTCAGTAGTCTGAACAGTATTTCTTGTATAATGTTCATGTGCTGTTCTTAAGTAAAAAACACCATGATTTTTTAAGCTTATGAGAGAAGCAGGACTAGTCTGTGGAATTCATTTTTTTAGCACATTCATTTGTTTTATTTGCTCTTTTGCTCCCACCAGTACCATGCCAAGTAAAACATCCAGCTGCTCTCAAACATGGACAGCTTCCAGCCTACAGGTTAACAAGCCAGTCAGAGTAAAGTGCAAAGGAATCATAGAATCCATGCCTGCTCAGCATGTTTCCTGGAATGGAGTCATGATTCATCATAATTTTAATTCTCTCAGTTAAAAAAACAGGTTTCGTAGTTGAAAGAACAGGGAGACCTCAACCCATGCATCATTATCTGTGCTTTAACGACATGATTCTGCCTGTGTCTGTTTCCCTATTATATATTCCATTTTTGGTTGCACTGAGAGATGAACCAATATTGGTTCTGATATTGAGAATCTCAAGAAATATTTCCCCAAAGATGTATTATAACAACAATTTGTTGGAGCATTTGTTTTAGTGGTTGCACTGAAAGACTTGAAAAAAAATGAGTCCTGTTTTCAAAATCTGAATTGGTCAGTCACCTTTATCATCAGTCAAGGTCCCTTTACATCCAAAATCTCCTTGCTGTTCAAGCTGATAAAATGTGATCAGATGGAAATGCTAGCCTCTGTCTGTTTCTTTTTATCATTTGTAAAATCCACGAAACTGTTCGCTTTATCCCATTTGACCTCTTCTAAGACTGATTGAAATTGCTTCTTGAAATAGCTTATCAGTTCAAAGCTGCACAGAAATAAATAGAAGCTTGCATAAAAGCTTTGCATTTCGACTTTTACATTCATTTGTTTTTACGTATAGGATGAGCAGAATTAGTCTGATTATATTATTTTGATCTTCATGGTCTTACAGGTCCCCTACGTCATCCTTTGAGACATAAAGTAACTCCAAATGTACAACATAGAAACACCTTCTATCTTGTGATTAAATTTCTTCGTTGGAATACTTGAGTGGAGCAAGTGGGGCAGTCCATTCAAAGTGGAATGAATAGATCAGATTTACCTTGCAGGTTGTTGTAAGACAGAATGTGCAGGCTGCAAAATCTTAATTAAAAGGTCATTCTTTGTTGATAGTCAGTTTTTCTCTTCATTTCCAGTGACTACTTTTGGCACCACTTTGAAGCTAAGTTATTCCCAGACTATGTTGTAACAGCATGATGGTTTCATTTGGAGAAGATCTTCAGTTTCTTCAGAGATTACACTCCAAAGTGATAGTCAATGTGAAAAATAAATTGACCTCTTTCAATGGTAAGTGAAAAATTAATGTGAAGTTGTTTCTTTTTTCATACCATCATCTATGTCTGACACAAAAAGACCTAGTCTAAAAGCAGACTTATTTGAAATAAAAGTATAATACTGTTCCTGTGAGATTTACATGAGAGCAGAGGATGGCTCTCAGATGGCACAGAAATGGGACTCTTGACATTTATTGTCCTCAGCTCCAATGACTATGAAGAATCAGGTTAGAACGAACAGAGTAAACAAAATACAAATCCAAATTAGATTAATAGTTGCACACTTTTTAGAAGTTAAGAGTTGTTTATGTGATCTGAGAAATCTAAGCAGAAATAATTAGAGTTCTGTTAAGAGCTAGTGTTTAATTACGTCTGACAAGGACTTAATTATTTAATCAAATAAGGTTTTATTGCTAATGCATCTATCTTTAGAACACCATGACAGAAGGAGATTTTAAAGTTGCTTATACAAAAATGTAGGCCAACAAGTTCCTAATATGACAATTCAAGAAGCTTGATATAAGATGTTGATTTTTTTAAAAACTGCAAAAGGATTTGCTCATGAAGCAGTTGGCCTTCAGCAAAACCTTTTGTTGTATCAACTTAAATAACTTTAGCTTCACTTTTCTTGTTAAGAGCAGTGTAGGAACAATTGGATATGATACTTTGTGAAGAATGATGAGCAGGCAAATGGAATCTGCAAATGTGACAATAGATGGAAAATAGTTCGGTGATTTAAGAAACTGGACTTTTGCTCTTAAAGAATATTAGCAGACAAACAAAAGGAAGAGGTTAATAATACATATGCTTAGAACTTTCATTAGTAGAACAGTAGTTATGCACTTAAATCAAGTGTAGAATCTGCCCTATATATCTCTGGTGATAAAGAGGGCCAGCCTTGAACACACATAACCTAAAAACTTCCAATGACAGTGAGGCAATAAAAATGAGTATTACACAGAGAAGAAAATGATGAATGGTTGCAAAAAGTCTTTCCCTAAGCAAAATGAAATAACTGGTTGTACATGAGGAAATGAATTTTACTGTGCCTTTGGGTTACTCCTTGAGGCAATGAAGCACCACATTTCTGAAAAAGTTTACAGCTTTTGAAAATTAACAGAAAAAAAATAGGAAAAGTAATAAAATTCATGTAATAACCAAGACAATTATGATTAATTAGGTTCCAAATAAGCAAGACAGTGAGTTACATCTCTTAGAGGGCTCAAATGAGGGCATCTTGTCATAGTGCAGAAGCCGTACCGTTGAATGAACAGGCAGGAATTGACTGCAGATGGTGCTGATATGCTTTTTGCACTATCTAATTTGAATATTTTTTCTGCTTCTACAGTGGCATCCTAAATTACACTTCCAAAATACTAATATTAGAAACTAGAAGGAAATAAATATTTGAGACAGCTACAAAATTGCATTTTTGTAAAATAAACAATCAGCTCCACCATCGCTATGGATTTCAAAAACATAAAAAAGCTTAACTTATATCAAGTTCTGCTGTAAATTCTGTGTGTCTTGACACTGAGGAAACTCAGGATAATTTGAAGGTTGAAAGAGCTCAGCTGTAAAAGTGTAATGACTTCAGTAGATCCTCTCCCAAATGCATTGTTGCAGATGGGAGAATTACTTTTTTCTTGTCTTCTGGGAGAGAGCTATTCAGATGTTATAAATGTGGATTAAGTGGAATGGAGATTTGCTCTCTAGTGGAAGCACCCAGAGGAAGGACTCCTGCCTATTCCCTGAAGAATGAAAAAGACAAGAGGAAAATAAAGTTTTTGAATTTATAGAAAGAACTAGAAAGCAGAAAAAAATTATCTGCTCTCTCAATTTCATACAGAACTAAATGAGTAGATCTTTCCAATTTCATTTAATTTTGTACAAAATTTTTATCTGTTTTTTTTTAGATAAAATATTGTCATCAAGACATGAGAAGTTTCTTCCAGTTCTATTAAAGCACACAAAATTGTTTCTTTTTTGGTAGTCAGTCAAGGAATGGGCAAGTATTTGAATCTGGCATGGATTTCTTCTATCTATAGAGTGCATACAAGTCACTGCTGGACAAAAGATTTTCTATGTAATGCAGAAAAAATAGGAAATAAATAAGGATTAGCATTAGCTATTGTTTCGTCTCTCACTTATCAAAGTTACAGTTTCTCTTTTTTATGTTTATGTGTGTCCTAATAATAGTTTGACTGCTGTCATTGACAGCTGGTGAGCCTTTGTCTTACTTCTTTAGATTTGGTTGAAATTGAAAATGTATAGTTTCAATTTGTAAGGAATCCCATTGTTTCTTTAAAAAAAAAAAAAAATTCCAAGGAAAGAAAAAGAATAAATATGGAAATGACAACATTACAAAAAATTGCCTGAACAATCATTGTTTTGACTTGGGACACAAGGGCATAGTATGAAAGATAATGTGAAAAATAAGGTTACTGACATTCACAAAATGTCCTAGTAAACTTTAACCTAAAGTATTAGCAAAAATAAAATATGAGTGGCATAAATCAGAAAACTCCTTGTAGCAAGCCCTGGAGACCTAGTTTGCTCTGAAGCAGTGGGAATGTGCAGCCAGAAAAGTTTGTATCCTCTGACCTTCTAACTAGCACTGTGGGTAGAGACTTGACACTCAGCCTGCTCATAGGGTGATGCACAGCCCTGGGCCTTAGCTTGTATTCTTCCAACAGCACAGAGTCCTCTAGAAAGGGTTCTTTTGTTTTGGCATGCAACATTATGTAAGATTCACAAATCAGTAATCTTCCATAAAGTCATTACAGAAATGTCAAATAGCTTTCTAAAGCCTCTTCAGTACTTAGCATATGTCTTTCATCCCACTATGCACCAAGTTTTCCATTCCTTTTGGACTTCTGTATGGACTGCTGGTGCAAACAGCATTGACTTTGCAAGTAACAGCCACAGACTTCGTACCAATCTTGCAGGTATTCAGCTCTGAGGCTTACTTTTTTGTCTGTGTTAATTTGTCTAAGTTTGTCTTGGCTTGCCTTGAGATTTGCTTTAGTTAAAAAAGCAATTTTCTAATTATGAAGGGACTATTTCTAATTTGTTTTATTTTTACTTCTTTTTGTGCAGTTATGTGGAAGTATCATAAATCTTAACATAAAATTAATTGTACCAACACAGAAGTTATTGTAGCATACAGAATGAAGTATTTATGACCCCAGCATAATGACGTGATGTGAAATACAGCTATGGATTGGTAGCCAGGGCCTCAAATGTAGATACATGGAGTATTGGTTAAAGGAGTGGAGAGGTAACAATGGGGGCACAAAATTACACTGGAGAACACAAGGGTGTGTGTATCTCATCACTGGTCTGTTACTGATGGGTGAAGAATAGCAGACTTTGGAGCTGATTTCAGGAGGTAACAACCAGATCCAGACATCTAATACAAGTCAAACAGTACATCTTTATTAAATACAGGTATGTGTGGAGTTCTAAAACACTGAAGAAAAAGAAAAGCATAGATTGTGTTACTGTCACGTAAAAGTAGGAGCAAGGACTCAGGAATGAAGAAGAAAAAAGCATCAACGTGGCACTCCTGGCAAAGGACTAGGGACGCTGATGGCTGCCTTCACAATCCAGCAACCTTCAGACTGGAGTGCAGTGAATGGTAAATTTAAAAGCAGATAAATGTTAGGAAGTTTATATAACAAACAGTTTTATTACCACACAAACTTTTTATGTGTTACTATTATTTCCCTCTTTGGTAGTAATTTTATATGAATGATTAGACAAAATGTGAGTAACATTAATTGAAAATCATTGTCTTTGCATATAAGTTATGTTTTGTCTGTATTAGGATTTTTAGATCTATGTCAAGGTACTGTTACAACTTCAGTATTTACCTGGTGGTGACTACAGAGTATTAATGATCACAATGACAGCAAATGTAAAACATATTTATGGTTTCTTGGCTTTCATGGCTTTCAGGAAAACAAACACTCATCCATAGTGTTTCTAATCTCAGCAATCCTAAATCATATTTATTATTAGAAATACTGCCTTTGTGTAGGAAGAATTTGAAAATAATAACTGCACAATGGAAAAATAACACTGTCTAGAAACTTAGAAAGTGGTATTTTTCTCCTTATCATACGATGGTCTTTAAGTTGTTAAACTTAGCAATGCACTGTATGTTTCACATTACAAAGATACAAAATCACTATCTTTTAAGTACGATACATTTTAAGTATAGAACAAATGATCTGAAAAAAAACCTACTCCAAAGAGTGGAAAAACACATAACTTCCAGGTGAGTTTGGTTCATAAAATAAAGCATAGAAGCAGAAGCATGATGGCTTTTGGCCTACAATTCACTTTGAGCCTATAATATGTAATATTTTTGCAGCTAAAAGGCAAACTGAAAAAAAAAAAAAAATAAAAGGCAAAAAAGAAAAAAAGAGAAAATGGCTCAATCCCCTCATCCAAGCCATCAGTGAAGATATCAAAGAGGACAGGCTGCAGAACTGACCCTAGGGAACCCCACTTGTCACCAGCTGTATTTAACTCCATTCGCCACCACTCTGGCCATCCAGCCAGTTCTTTATCCAGCAAAGAGTGTACCAGTGCAAACCATGGGCTTCCAGCTTCTCTAGGAGAATACTGTGGGGGACAGTGTCACAAGCTTTGCTGAAATCCATGTAGGCTATGTCAACAGTCTCTCTTTCATCCACTAGGCAGGTCACTCGATTACAGAGATTAGGTTGTCAAGCAGGACCTGATTTTTGTGAACCCATGCTGGCTGACCTGATCACCTGGTTGTCCAGGACATGCCATTGATCTTACTTGAAATAATCTGCTCCATGACCTTTCCTGTCACTGAGGACAGGCTGATAGGCTTGTAGTTCTCTGGATCCTCCTTATTTACAAAACCAGCCACAGCATTTTTTCTAACTGCAGCATTTTTTATTATTTTTTTTTCCCCAATCATATCTAATATTGCCCCTGTAGAAATTGGAGTTTCTTGAGTACTGTTTTGAACAAAAATTTATGAAGTGGATATAAATGAACTAACAAACACTCCGGAAATATCTTTTTAAAAATATCAGGGAAATGACTGTGGTGTGTCTCACTGCTTATTAGTCTGTAGAATACTTACCTGATGGTGTTGCATTCATCTAGTATGGAGCTGCTGGGTTCTGTCACACAAACATTTCTCATTTCATGACTCACTGGTCTGATGCACTGGAAAAGCCCCTTTGGAGATGTTACAGTTCATCATTTCCATCTGCGTACCATATATGCATGAACTTCACAGCTGTCACTTACTAAAATCTGTGCAGTATTTTAGATAAATAGAATATCAACTTAATAAAACTACAGCGTAATAATTACTGCTATAACTTTATCCTTCTTCTTTTTATAAAGTCTGTCATCTTCAAATCCTACCAAATATCAAACAAATAACTGTCATTTAATTTTTTTTTGCTTTTCTGTTGGTTATCAGTAACTTTTCCTTTGGGGGTTTCTTCAAGGTCTGAGCAACTGAAAATACTAAAGAAAATGTAAAACTCTGGGTCTTACTTAATAGAAAAGCAATATCCATCTTCTATCATGCAGCACTTTCTAAGTATATATATACATATCCATGATATTTAATAGTCCTCTCATCCTGATCAAAGATTTAAAAACACTGGCAGCGTGTTAGTTTCATATGGGAATCTTTTCATTTCCCACATGCCTTACAAGTTCTGCAACCATAAGGAAAATTCTAGAAGTCTCATAAAGCTCTTTCAAGAGCAACTCTCCTCTCTCCTCAGTATATTCATTTAAAAGTAAGCATGGATCATATTTTTTCTTTTTTCTTTTTAAGTGAGACATAGCTATAACAATGTCATTAGCATTACTGTCTTTGCAATACGCTAGTTTCTAGGGTGTTTATTCATGATGGAAGAGAACAGGAGCCATCGTCACCTATCAGATAGGTTTACCTGCTCCAATAAAACATCAGGCTCCTCAGGGATGCTCCCCATAGTGTCTGCTGGTTTGTGCACTAAGCCATGAAAATCCTGGAAAGAGTTTACCTGTGAACACGATGTTGTAGTTAGAGTGCACCCTGGGGACAAACAGAGACCCAGGCTCCCAAAGTTCTTCCATGGCCTGTTTATGCATTTTACATGAGATAGTCCTAAGCTGCAACCCTCAGTGACGGGAGCAGAGATCACAGCTCAGGCCTCCCAGGGGAACATCCTGAGGAACGGGCACAGGAAACGTTTCCTTCCATGCTCTGTTCAGCAGTGACGCAGACTCCACTGAACTTCCAGCTCTCTGTGATGAGTGAGGCTAAGGTGCTTCCACAGGACACAGGGGATGGCGTTTGGAGATAGAGTCCATTTATTTTGAATTTAGCTCCTGCATAGTTCTTTGAATGTAAAAGTCTTAATCTACTAAGAAATTCCTCTGTCTCATGCTCACACCATACCTAAAAAATTTTCCTACCTGTGTCTTGGCTGGCATTAAGTACCATCTCAACGCCCAGCAATGAAAATATTTATTGAGAGACACTGATATTGGGCTGGATCAGAGTAGTTTTTGTATTGCACTGGATTTCTCTTGAGGACCTCCTCTTCAACTATTATACGCAGGACTGCACTTCCTCAGGTTGTGTGATGTGACTGTATTATAGGCAAACTATTAGGGCTCCTGAAGCTCGCCATCATTTGTGCTTTTTCTCCATGCAGATTGCCCTGTGTTAAATTCTGAACCATTTTCACAGGGAGTGTTACTACTCGTATTAATTAGTTGGAGACAGCTTTCAAAATTCCCACTGCAGAAAATGTGCACTCCCTGCTTCAGAGCAGAATGCCTCTAGCTAATGGTATTCACTGTCAGACACAAACGGATGCTGAAAGCCTCTTTATTGAGGTCACGCTCATGGCTGATGAAAAACACCTTAACCTACAAATGTGCAGCAGAGAATACAAATACATAGCAGAATGATAGATGAGAAGAATGAACAGAAATACATTGCTGTCTGCTTAATATTATTGTTGTCATACATAGAATTGTGCCTTCTGGGAAAATAATTGCTTGCTCCAAAGTCAATGGGGAAAGGTATGATTATGGTTGTACGGTCCTCCAAAGAATGAGCAGGTCTTATGCAGCCTAAAAATGGACCTCTACTGGAGGGTGCTATGGTTGCCATAAGGGAATGTGAGTTTGAGAACAGCTCCTAGCAGAGACATCTATCCAGAGCTACTAAATATAGGAAAAAGACTAAGAAGGTTCAGAGGCTGGAAGAAGGCTAGGGAGAAGCAATGCATATGCTTTCCCTGTTCTTTCACTCTTCTCTAAGTGTGTATTTATGGCTATTGATGAAGAAGCATATTGTCTAACTCAGCATGGCTGGTCTTCTGTGCAAATCAGACCTTGCTGAGAATTTTGATTATGATGACTGATTGCTAACAGTCATGAAAATCTCCGGCAGCACAGTTTTTAACTAATCTAGAAATGATTATCCTGGTGGCTAAAGAAAAGATGGAAAAACTTGTTTTGAATCACATCAAGCTTCTGAGCTTATGTCACTTATATATAATCACGGGATGGGTTTCCAATCCTCAAAGGCAGTGAATAGCTTACTAGGAGAATAGCTTATGTTTATAATTTCATCTTTAAACTCTTCCATTTTACTAGTTTTACTTCAAGTTACTTTATCTGTATTTATATTTGACCTGTGGATAAGTCTTCAACATTGTAATAAATATTTTAGAACTATGTATGTGGGATGTCAGGGGCTGATGGTATGTGTTCTCTCTTAGGCCTTGGGTTTAGTGCCAAACCTCTTAGAAAGAATGCTTTCAGGAAAGGCTATATTTCAATTGATGGAGAAAATTGATAGAGAAATTGTTAGGCTCACATCCTTTCTCTTCTCTTCCCAGAGGGAACAGAGTGCCTAAGACAGACACTTTGAAAGCCAGGTTTGAGTTGCCCTGGATTTAGGCCAGAGCTTTTATGAAGTTGTTTTTACTGAGGAATTGAAAGACAGGGGAGTATGACAGCACTCAGTGTTAAAATGTTCCAAATTAATGTCTTGCATGGCACAGCACGGATATTGTAGTTGTAAATTTGTTATTGCTGACAATAAGTGGGAGAAAAGAAAATCTCAGCTGTTTACTTTTACAGTTGGCCTATTTATCCAAAACCTGACCTGTCTCACATGGAATTATAAATGGCTGCTAAGTAAGTAATATGTATGCACTGCACCTGAATAAACTATTACCATTAGAAGAAGCAGACATGCTGAACTTCCCAGAGGCATAACAATGACTGTTCAAGCTTCTAGTCCCCAGTGGAAGGGGTAAATACATCAAATGCATCTGAGATATACTATGTTGTTGAAAACATTGCTAACATATGTATGTTATACATTATACTTTACTGAGAGCCAGTGCTTTTTAAAACCTCGGTGACTGAACTTACTGGGAAATAAATGACATTGGAGAAAGACAACACAAGGTAAAATAGGACACAGCAACAAATGAACCGTTTTGTTAGTGGAACAAATTGATACTTCACAGGAGATGCCCCTACAGAAGGTGTGACCAATTCCTGCTGAGCTAATAGCATCCCAGTACACATTGCAGATGGTTCTAGGCCAAAGGCTAGAGCACAAAAAGAAATGACATTCAAGAGGAAAATTGATAGATTTAAGTGAGAAAATAGCAATTTAGAATTTTCCTGGTAAGTTCAGAGATGACCGCTTTTCACTGCAAAACAAGAATTAACATCTGCACTCCTTTGATTAACTCTTCTCCTTTTGTTAGTATCCATGAACTATAGTGACATTTCGAGGTCTGTCTAATAGAGTTATTCAGTGTAATTCAAACAAAGAAAAATGTGATTTTCACATCTTATCTCATATTTTTTAGTATGACTATCAAAAATCTGAAACAAAGTAAGTCTGATTATATATATACATGTATATGTATATTTGCATCCTTAGCATCAAATCAGTTTCTGGTAGATGAACTTGAGGTTTTCCTCTTTTCAGATCTCAATAAGCATGAGCAATTGTTGAGGCAGAGAACCATATTCAACTTTGTTCTCTAAAGTGTGGCAGTGTTAAATCTTGCTCAGAAAGGAGAACTATCACTATAAAGTGATAAATGATGCAAGCATCAGTGTAGAATCGTGCTAATTTCTGATATGCATAAATGGCCAATTCACTGTAATAATTGTTCTTGTTTAGACACTGTGAGCAGGACTGAGAAGCGGCAGAGCTAAACTGAAGCTGGCCTGACTCAGAATTTGCACTGGACTAACTGCAGTAGTTATAATTGATTTAATCAAAGGAAAATGACATGTAATCTCGATTCTTGATCTAAGTCAGGACAAACTGATTAAAATTAGTATGTGCTGCTTATAGAAAAAGGTCTTTGATTGTTTATTCAATCATTTTATGATTTCAGTTTGGCTCACTGAAGTTTGGGTATGGGTTCATATGTTAGTCCAGCAGAGTCCATATGAATTCATTTGCCTTCAACTTCTATTTTCCTTTTACCTTTTACATTTCCCTCAAGGTCACTAGCAAGAAAGTGTTCAATACAAATGAAAATGAAACCTTAGAGTCTTTATTAAGAGCACATCTGCTCAACGATGGCAAACACTGTTCACAATTATTCTGACAGCAGTTCTGTTAAATAGCTTTGAATCATTCTAATGTATATAATGTTGATTTATTTTTATCTTCATTTCTGTGAAAATACCATATGGAACAATCCCAAAATCTTACTGAAATACATTAATAACATACTAAATATATTAAATTAACAACCATGCAATTCTCAAATAAGCCTTAGAATCTCAGGAAAAAAATCCATGTACTCAGAATTTTTTTCCTCAAAACACATCTAATTTGATTTGTTCCTCTCCTTAATTCTGTAGCAACAGAATATTATACCACCTATTCATTACTTGTCCGGGATTATATCAATATGATAAAACAGTAAGTTCTTTAAAAATGTTAGCAAGACTTTTTTCATATCATTCTGAAATTTCCTGTTATCCAAGGGTATTAAAAATGCATTGATGTTCACACATCCCTTTGGCTTACTTTTTTAAAGACTCATAAGCACAAATAATTCAGGCACGATTAATTTTTAAATGTTTAGCATTACTGCCTTATTGCCTTCTGTTTTACATCCTTATTTGTTGCTATTGGAGGCTATATTACATAACAATTTCTCTCATCTACAGGTCAAGAACAACTGATGAGTGTAGTATTTTCTGCTTTGTAGAACTTTGTGTAGAACATTTGTGTGTGTTGGGGTTCCTCTTTTTCTTAGCTCTTGTGGATCATAGAATCATTAAGATTGGAAAAGACTTTTAACACAGTCCATCCAGCCACACCAATATTTCCACACTAAACCATGTCCCTAAGTTCTGCACTTACCCTTTCCTTAAGCGCCTCAAGGGACAGTAGCTCCACCAATTCCCTAGGCGGCCCATTCCAACACCATATCACTTTTTCTGAGAATAAATTTTTCCTAATATCCAACCTGAACCTGAGCTGAAGCAACTTGAGGCCATTCCCTCCATCCTATCCTTGTTACATGGGAGAAGAGGCCAAAACCCACCTCACCACAACCTCCTTTCAGCTAGCTGTAGAAAGCAATAATGTCTCCCCTGAGCCTCTCCTTCTCCACACTATATAATCCCAGTTCCCTCAGCCACTATCATAAGACTTGTGCTCCAGACTCTTCACCAGCTTCATTGTCCCTTTCTGGATATGCTCCAGGGCCTCCATGTCTTTCTTGTAGTGATGGGCCCAAAACTGAACACAGTATTTGAGGTGCAGCCTCACAAGTGCTGAGTACAGGGGGACAATCACATCCCTGGTCCTGCTGGCTACTCTATTTCTGATACAAGCTAGGATATTGTCAATTTTCCTGGCCACCTAAGCACAATGATGACTCACATTTGGCTAAGTACCAATCAATACCTGCAAACACAGCTTTGCAGTCTTCTTAATTTTGTGAGCTAAAGGAGCAGAGTGGGGAACTATTGGTGGAAAAGAGAAAAGTCATTTTTCTCCTCACCTTTCTCCTTGTTCTAGTCATTGTACTGCTGGAGTAATAGCAATGCTATTGCAGAATTTCCAAGTACTTCCAAAGGCTCAATATATATTTTTGGCAGCCATTTGATCAACTGTAAATTACCATGTTTTTGATTCAATAATCAATGGTACCAATATAATTCTACAGCCTTGGAAGTTACCTGGATTAAGATGCCAGAATTAAGAGTTTCCATTTAGAAAACTGCTCACTAATTTCTAATAGTAATGTATAGCAGAAGCAGCTGCTATCTGTGTATTCTCTGGAGATTTATTGTCAGGTGATGCTTGAAAATGGACTGAATTTCAAACAAGACTGACATTAAGAGTCCAAGTAATTGTAATGTCTGGAAAGGATTTTGCATTTGGATCTAAGGCACAGAAAAAAATGTATTACCATGATAGCATTTAACCCAGAATTTAACCCAGACTTTGGCATTCTTAAGAGAACTGTCATATAAACATCAGAAAAGACAGAATGTGTCTCTGAATGATTTAAGTTCCTGAAAAGTAAGAACAAAATATTGCTTTTTGTACATGCATACTCAGTAGCACCTCAGAAAATGGAAATACTTTCTGCTCAGGATGAGATTTATTAATGCAGTGAAATGAAGCACTTAGCTTAGCAGATATTAATTTCCAAAATATTTCTTAGACCAGTTACAGTAAATCAGCAACATGAACCTAGCTGCATGATCAGGTCATGTGTTGTCAGTCGCTTCTAGGCAGAGCATACACCTCATAGTTTCATGAATGATGTCAGTGATGCCATCTGTCTGACATACCTTGAACTGAAACAACTACAATGGAAAAAATGTTTGGAAAAGCTTACCACTGCTGGGTCAAATGAGAAACATCCACTAAAACACAGAATGACTTGAATTCTTCATGGGGGTATGTTGGTTTGAACTGACAGAGTGAAACAAAGACATTTAAGATCACGGGTGTAATCTACATGGAAAGAGAACTGCTGAAATCTCCAGTTCAATAATATATTCTTGCAACCATTTGAAGTGAAGGTATGTTACTGAAACTATTCAAAATTATTAAGAATTTGCAGTGTATGCTCCAACATTTATCAAATAGGTATACAACATTTATGTAGGTATATTATAAATATACAATATTTTATATAGGTGTCCTGGTGATTTTGAAATTTAACATTACATACCATTTTTCAAAAGCATTTATATACAAAATGCAGAGACACAATTATTTGCCCTCCACTATGTGTTGATTCCCTTTATTATGCGTTATTATTAAAATAACCACATGAATGAAAACTTATATACTCTTATTATATAATAGGTTTATTATAACTGCAGTTTTGTTCAAGGTAAAGGATAAAGTATTGTTAGAGATAAGGTATATGAATATTTCATATTTCACTTACTAGAATTGCATTAATTTAAAACAGCATTTCATGTAAAGTGCCATTTGTAAATATATTATTTCAAATCATGAAGAAAACTTAAGTGTGTATTCAAGCCAAAGGACTCTATGTATTTAACAAACTGGTACAAAGTCTCTAAAAATATCACAAATTCCACTTTTGATATCTAATGAACCCTGAAACAGTACTTTAATAGGAAGAGTTTCAATTCATTTTCATGGAAATCTCAAAAGCACTTGAACGTGGCTTTCAAAACCAAATGCCCAACTAGAAGGCACAGAATGCATCTGAAGGAAAACTAGTTTTGAAATGATCCAAGATGAATCCCTGAAGTGATTATTATTATTCTCTGTCACTACGATCCTCCTCATGGTTGATCCTTTGCCCTCAGTCTTCTTTTACGTTTCTAAAAAGTGAATTGTATTCTGGTGTGGGTGACAACATGTTCAGGTGAATATCTTAGAAATAAAACTCATAGAAGAAATTAGAACATTTCCAAATTCACTTTATAGTAATGCCAATCAACACTCTCAGTTGTCACTTGTCTTTAAGAGTGGCTACGTGTTTGGAAACCACTTTGACTACAACACCTCACAGTGACAAAGAAGGCAGTCTTCATAAATGAGATTTTGCAGTGCTTGTAGGGAACAATTCAGCTGAAAAAATTTTGTATTAATATTTCAAGGACTGATATGTAAATGAACTGCTTAACTAAAATTTTAGCCCTGATGTTCTTCATGAAACATCTGACTTGTTGACACATGGGAGACAGCACAATACTTCCCAAAGAGGGTTGGCAAAGACTTTTTGAAAATAATATTTTAACAAAGCCCCACAAGGAACCATTATTTTTACATTAAAGTAGTTTGTTTTTATTGCCATCATTATCTTTTGAAAATGAAGCAAACAAGAAAAGCACAGGAATAAATGACTCAGGCCTCTCATTAGTCTTGAGCAGCTCTATTATTGAAAGGATTGCCAAACAAGTTGTCAAACTTCTTCCATCATTTGTGCTGATGGTGAAAGAAGGATGCTATTTTTTTAGTAGGGCTGCTACAGTGGGAGTGTGAATTACAAATGTAGTGCTACACCTGCATGTTTAAAAAAATAACAGCACGACTTTGGCATTCTAAGCTTTGAAAGCCATCAGTATCTTTCTTCTGAAGACTGAACTCCCATAAGAGTACAAAATACCACATTGTGTGTGCTCGTACTTTGTCAACAAATGGTTGATTTTTTACTTAACAGTGTTACCAGATGCCAGACTTTTCCACCGGGAATGGCAAGTTATTTACAGAGCAATCAGTGTATATAAAATTCATGCATGTATAGAACTCGGATGATCCTCATGCAAGTTGTGTAAAACTGTAACTAATGCATTTATGGAGGCCTCTGGGAAAGGTGAAAGTGTGAAAGGTTCGAATTGATACTTAGAAAGCTGGCAGCAGGAAGCAGATCAAAGCCCAGCAAAGCTTTGATCGCTCTGACTGGAGCCCCTTTGCAACATCAGCTTTTCTTCTACATCACCTGGTCATCTTAAAGCCCCACTGTCACAAAGGACCAGTTGGCCTCTTTCTGCTTTGCCACATGCTGACAAGGGGAAGGAAGATGCAGGGTGCTTTTGTGGCTACACACTCCGATATATCTCAGTGCAGTCATTCTTGCTGCAGCATGTGATGTTCCTGAAGGTGTTTGAACTTGTGGAAAGGGTGATTTTAAAACATTACATCCTTTGGAAAACTAGTTTCCAGCATTCCATCCTGCAGTAGTGGCCATTGTCCTGTTTGTTGCAATAGCCTGAATATGTGCCAGAAGACATTTCCATATTTTAGTGCCAGCAGCTTGTGAGTCAGGGTGTTTCAGGTCATTGCTTGGATTCCTGAGCTTATCTGCATCTGAGCAGCAAGATACAGATGAGGAAGCTGTCACAGTGGAGAGTGCAGTATTTAACTCCATCAGACAGATTCAGCTTTACAGAGTATAAATGAAGAAAATAAAATGACACATAAGAGTGCTTTACAATCCTGGTTTGTTTATCCCATTGAGATTATGCTATCTACTAGTTAGTGACTTTTGTTGTTCCTGGGTCTCAAAGTGTTTAGTAATTATCATCACAAAAATATACACTAAACACCTAAAAGTTTAGGGAACTAAGTTGAGAAAGTGGTGCAAATTGTGTGAAGTCTTTCCAACAGCAGTTCACCCTAGAAGATGAGACATTCAGCTCCTGTAGTCCAAAAGCTGGGCTGCTTTTCTTATGTGGATGCAGGTCACACAACATACAGTGTGCACCCAAAGCACTAAATATTTATAATCCCTGTGCCAAATGTACTTCATAAATAATATATCAGAAGTTTTGTCTCTTCCAGAGAAACAGTCTCTGATACACAGCATTGGGCACAGGAAGATGATTTGCTGAAGACAACAAAATGAATCCTTTATATTTTCTAAGGTAAACCTGGGAGAGAGATTCCGGGTGTCCATGAGGGATACTGGTATCTTACCAATCCACGTGAAATTGGCTGAAGGTAAAATCTCCAATACGGACACTGTGACCTTTATGCAAGGGGTCTGGAACCAAAGGAGTTTGTTTATCCCAGGCATGCTTTTTGTCTGCAAGACATTGGCTGAGACCTGGGAAATATGGGCTGTGTGCGAAAGTGCTGAATGTGAAGGAAACCTGGAGGTAGTCTCTGACTTACAAATCCATCTTTTTCCAATTTGTTGATGGGTCACTCTGCTCTATATTTTCTCATATGTGTAATTCATAAAAATGTCACTTTTTTTTTTTGTTGTATTGTCATGCCTATGCATCTATGTTTGAAACTGAGACAGAAATATAATACTTGGGAAACATGTTTAATTCTCCAAGCCTCTTTTAAAAAATTAATTTAAATATTTGAAATGGTTCCTAACAAATACATTACAGACAGATACGGGCAGGTGTTTCTGATTTTTAAGCTGAGTTGATTAATTGTTAGCACATTAACTATGATCTATGCAAAATACATATTATGGGATTGGATTTGGAAAAAAGCAAATTGGATTTGGGAATATTAAATAGGGTTCTTCCGGGCCACAACTCATCATAATGAGACAGAAATAAATATTAAATAATCAAAAGTAAAAAGTAAAATATTTTCTACAAGCCGGGTCCTCTATCTGCTTATACATCGGTTTTCTGCAGTTGTCAAAATCAGAATATTCACTGGGGAATTATAGTTTAATATTTGCACTCAGAATATTCGAGTTAGCAATTCTAGCATCTGTTTTCTCTAATTTCTTAGAGAATTCCCAGCTTTTTTTGCAGAGACTCAACTCCAACATTTACAAAAAACTCTTCATTTCATGCAGGGATAGCTGAGCAAGTCTTACCTTCATTATACTGCCTCTATGAAACAATGAATCTCCACAGTTGGGAACATCTTGCTTCAGCATCTACCATACCTTTATCTAGAGTGGGACTCACAGAGCTGCTGCAGGCAGCAACAAGGACAGCTTTTGGAGCCCATGGCTGGTCTGGATATGTTTAGTGGCATAACAACACACCATTAAACACTTAGGCACTCAGGGACCCTTCTCTTGTCAATGATGCCCTGGAGAGCCCCAAATGGGACTTGCTTCCAGATGTGTTGTCTGTACAGAAAAGAAGCAGATCTTCAAAAATGCACCAGAGGGACAATTTAGGAATGCCCACTGGAGCCATTAGAAAGCCTTGGGAAAATCTGGAAGTGTGACACAGAAGGAGTAAAACCTACATAACTTCACTCTGAAACAAAACAGGGATACAACACCATTTTCTTTAATGGAAGTGATTGCAGTTATCTTTTAATTAAGAAAATACATGTAGAGCAATTCTGTTCTCTCCTGAAGAATACCAGCAACCTTCTGCACTTGGTACGATCCCAGGAAAATCCTGTTTTCAACTCATCTGGTAGATGAAACCATTAATCAAACTCTTCATACATTTTTAAACAAGAAACAGAGTGCCGCAGGTTTCCTGCTGCATTCAAGCTGTTTATGATTAAAGGGAAGATCAAAAACGTTTTCATGATGGAGTGCTTGAAAATGTTGAATCTTTTGCACTAAGCAAATTCAGTAGTGTTTCATGTAGGCTGTGCTTTGATTAGGGAAACTGTTGTATGAAGGAACAGCAAACTAAGAGAAAAAAACCCGCATTATTAGTGTATATTCCTTTTGGCAAGAATCCTTAAAAAGTTATTGCTTTTCAATTACACTTCCTAGTTGATCTTTGAGAAAGCAAAGCTATTAATCACAAGAACGTTAGTATATACATAAACTGAGTGAATTAGTTTTGGTTTAATGTAGGTAAATAGCAGGAAGTAGCATTTTTGTGCTACCATGTTTGTCATGAAAAGAGAATACATTAGAAAAATGAGAGATGTTCTATTTGTTTTTGCATTATACCTTACAAGTGAAATTGCTCCTTATGTGGAAGAATCTGGTATGAGACAGTGATTTTGACTGTGATGTGAAACCTCTTGAAATAACAAGCAAGTGATTATCTAGTGTTTAATCTTCTTTCTTCTCCTAGTACATAAATATTATACACTGAAGTTACTCTGACAATCTCTTTGGTGTGGACTTTCTCCTACTGCTCATTGTTACTTTATTGTTGTTTACAGCAAAGCAGGACTGAAATCTCTGTTTGCATTCCCTTCCCTTCCCTTCCCTTCCCTTCCCTTCCCTTCCCTTCCCTTCCCTTCCCTTCCCTTCCCTTCCCTTCCCTTCCCTTCCCTTCCCTTCCCTTCCCTTCCCTTCCCTTCCCTGCCCTGCCCTGCCCTGCCCTGCCCTGCCCTGCCCTGCCCTGCCCTGCCCTTCACTTCCCAAGAAGGAAAACATGTCTCTGCTCATTGTTATTGTCTGTTATTTCCTTTATCTGAACAGTCACTGGAATAAAAGAACCCTGTTATCTCCTCGGATGTGCACTACTTTGTATATTTAATAATGGAAAAAGGGCTTACTACTAGTTCACAATGAATGTGCATGGATGTAGATCCTTCCGGACACTGAGAAAAATATATCTACATAACTTACAGCTATAAAGGGCCACATAAAGGGCCACAAGGGCCACAGCTGGGTCTGTTCAGCCTTGAGAAAAGAAGACTGAGAGGGGACCTGATCCAGGTCTATAAATATCTAAGGTGTGGGGGGCAGAATGGCGAGGCCGGACTGTTTTCAGTGGTGAGTGGAGACAGGACAAGGGGAAACGGCTGGAAACTGCAGCTTAGGAAGTTCTGCACAAATGTGCACAAGCACTTCTTTACAGTGAGGTGACGGAGCACTGGAACAGGCTGCCCAGGGAGGTGGTGGAGTCTCCTTCTCTGGAGATGTTCAAGAGCTGCCTGGATGCCCACCTGTGTGACCTGCTGTAGGGAACCTGCTTTGGCAGGGGGGTTGGACACGATGATCTCTGGAGGTCCCTTCCAACCCCTACAACTCTGTGATTCTGTGATTCTGTGATAAAGATGGATGCTCGGTTGGACACAGTTCTGGCAAAGTTTCAGGGGCCTGTCACCTACTAGGAAAGTTCAGCGTTGCATAGTCCTATCCTTGGATGAATTGGGAAAGGTTTTCTAAAAAACCTTCAAAAAAACAAACGACAATACCCACTGGTACATGTGAAGCTCATTATCAAAAAGTTATGCTAGGGCATTTGTCCTGAAAAGTGGAAAAGCTTTGGACATTATACTTTTCATTTCTTCTTCATTTATTTGTTTTCATGGTGGGAGAAGGCAAAAGGTGTCTTTGAAAATGAAGGCATTCACACTAAAACATCTGCTATTGCCAAATAATCTTCCTTTTATTGATAAACATTTTCTGTCTCAGACCTATCCAATCTGTATTCATGTGAATAAGGGAGACATCTTCACACAAGTCTCTGTCTTCCCTTCATTTGTGCTTCTATAACTGTGTCACTATCACTGTTGAGAGTCACAGTACTGATGAACCTGATATTTGTAGAAATTCACAATGTTGGAATAAACTTCAAGGGTTACTTAATCAGGTCTAAATTACGCAGCACATAATGAACTAAATGGCTGCAACTGGTTTCCAGAACCTGGAAGAGAGTCAGAGCCTCCATCATACGTGGTTTCCAAGTTTTTTTAAGGAGACCAGTGAGCACAAATGCCATTTCTAAACATTTTACCTTTCCAGAAGGAGGCTGAATTTTACTAAGCTCCAATTTAATTCCTCATCAAGGAGGAGGCCTCTGTTGCCATCAGGACCGATAGCACTCCCTCTTCAAAATCTGTCCTCCACTATCATCAATTCTTGCTATCTGCTTAGGGCTGGGATGCATAGATAGCCCTCTTTTCAGATGTAGAATGGAAGCAAACATCTATTAAGGTTATTCCTGCTAAGCTATGTCATGCACAGCTAGCTCTGAATAAGCTTAAAAGTGTACAGGAGCTAGCAGACATATACAAATGCACTGCTAAGCTAGCTCTGCTGAAAAGCTGAAATGTTCCTGTATTTTGCCTAGATCTACTTTGCTGCTCTACTTTGACCAGTTATGTACCTTACAGGCTATATCCTCCAAAAAAAAAAAAAAAAAAAAAAAAAAAAAAGGCTTTGTTACAGCTCAGCTGTTCAGGGATATGTCACCTTTCAAAGCTCATAACCTTAGGCTAGATATTCAGGGTCTACTGTAAGAGCTGCACTGCAGACAGCCCAAATGTTTAGGCAGGTTTTAAAACCCATGTTGACCTTCAGGGTATACAACAAGACAACTTCGGATTATGAACAATTTTATTTGGGAATAATACACCACAAGTTCTGAAACAAGGATTGTACTCTAACCCCCTACCTTCTCAGAGGCAATTACTGGGACTGCAGGAGAAATACCTCCCAGCTAGAATTCATCATAGCCATCAACCATGATCAAAAGCTGACTGCTTGACTCACATACTAATATGAGTTGACACAAATTCTGGGGCAGACACTCTTGATGAGTAGCTTGGATGGAGAATTTTAGATTATTTATCCAACATGCTAGGGAGTAGTTATGAATGCAACTACTTAGGAAAGTTATCTTAAAACTATAGGTCATTTGGGGCACGGTATTCTTAGTTGTACTTGCTAAGGGATGGAAGTTGTATAGGAAAACAGAGCATGGAATTTCCAGAGAAGTATATTTTTCTCCTTGCATATCATTGTTGTACAAAACTGTACTTGCAGCAAGTGACTCAGCTACGCAAGGTGCTGTATGTCCATGAAATGAGACAGGAGGAGACGCACATTTCATAATCAGATCTGCAAGGCAGACTAAGATGATAGTTAACCAGTAATATACACTGGATTTTTATCTATCTCAGAGTATTTAGATCTCTTTTCCTTACAGGTAAAAAATTATAAAAGAGCTCTAAAGGAGACCCTCAATATAAGAATCCATACCACACAGTGCTATTAGAATTCTTTCCAAATATTGAGAGTGACCACAGCAGAAAGAACAGAGTTTGTTTGGCAAGATATTTAAATTTTACAATAGTTGCTGATTCTAGCCTGATCAGAGTCTGGAGAAAACTTTTAGGTGTGAAGGGAAAGTGACACTGGATTGCGAAGGCAACTGCAGCTGAGACCAGTCAATTGCTTAAGAAGGAAGGTGAGGCAGTGAGAAGAGTGTGGGATTGGTCAATCTCCTTGTGCAAACTTGGTTGTAGCACAGGTCACAAGGGAAAATGAAGTAATTACAATAACATATTTCAAGCAAGCCAATTGAATGATGAATATTGGTATGTCTACAAAGACCAGGTATGTCTAATGAAAACTAATGAAAACCACACCAGAAATCTTTGAGTAAAATAATGGTTAACTATGGAGCTGGGATGAATATAACAGCTCTTACTTTTCCTTCTGGTAACTGTTCTCCTGTTGCGGCAGTTACCAGGACAACACAGAGCTCATTTCTATTGCTACCACTAAGCAGGAAAATAAAACGGTTTCCACAATAGGACAAAAGATTTCTCAAAGTTGAACAGCTCTCCAAGGAAAATTAACTATGGTAAAATCACAGAGCACTTGAGATTTGCAGAATAATTCTGAATCTACCACAGAGGTACTATATAATCTTGGACAAGTTGCTTCATTTTTTTTCCCCTTTTCTTCTTTAAGGTGTAACCCCTTCAAAACAGATAATTTCTTCCAAAACAGATCATCTTTTACAGTATGGGACTCATGTATTAGCTGAGATAACTAATCAAATTTAATACAAACTTCAATTACACACATCCTCCTCAGGGGGGAAATACATCTAGAAACATTCCAGTCTTTCCAATGACTACCTGAGAATGACAGTATAAATCAGCAGTGGGATGTTACCCAAGCAATAATTTATACAGTATTTCTTGATTTTCTCAATAAACTTTTGATTTTTATCTTGAGAAATTTGGCCTTTTCACTTCTCATATACTGGTCCTGAAAGATTTAAAGAAGAGAGGTCATTTCAGTCTTTTACACAAAATGCAATAACCTCAGGCAGAATTGAAAGTGATGTATTACTCTGAATGGGACACTTAATTGATGGTATTGTGATACTCACACTTCAGATCCATTGCAATGAACTACAAAAAAGAAGGAACTGTTAACAGTTGCTGCTATCTTTATTACGATTATTCAGTTGGTTAGTACTCAATGAACAAGTCTACTAGCACTGTTGGGAGACTCTCTCCTCAAACGTCATTCATTAAAAACGTTGTTAGATTATGATGATAGATAGCGTCCTCACTATGTGATCGAATCCTAGATCCACCAGGACATGCTTATCCCTGTTGAGGTAGTGCAGACCATACTAGCTCAGGAAGAGGCATCAGATTGCTCTTAGATCCCCTCCTTTCTAGCTAAATCTTGAGCACTGGGGATAGCAGGTTTTGCTCCCTCTGCTCTTTCTTTCACTTATTCATCTATTAGCTTATTCTTTTTAAAATCTGCTTTCTAGTTAAAGATGTTCAAGGGAAAGAGAGGCTGCTCAATATCTCTCCCCTCTGTAGCAGCTCTTTGAGCTTCTAAGTGAGGTGGATGAGAAGTTCCTTTCTCAGCACCCAAGACTTGCATATTTTTGCCAGATCTTAGGGCAGGTGATAGACTGATCCTCCAGTATAGCAACAGCAAAAACAGTTCAGGAACAGAACTGACGCTTCTCTAAGCCTCTATACTGCTCCTTCATTCCTTTGTGGATTTCCAACTTCCCTGTGGGGAAGAACCAGACTTTGACAGGCGCAGATGGACTACCATGACTTCTCCTTAAATTGAAAAATTTACTATCTTTAATATGATATAAAAGACTCAGAATTTCAAGATTCTTACCTAAAGGCTCTCTGCTGCTAAAAAGAAAACAAAAGCAGTCAATATTGTTACCATGGAAGCCTAACTTAATTCCAAAAGTATTGAGTTGTGGAGCCAGCTCGTTCTCACATTGTTTTCCTTTCAAATCCCACAAGCTTATCAAAATCTCACAATTCAAGGCTCCAATGAGAGCTGCTCTCAGGAAACATGTCTTATGAATGTTACCTAGAATACTGAACAACAGCAAAAAAAAAAAACAAAAAAAAAACCAACAGCCTAAAAAAGAAAAATGCTCGTCTCATGGGGGAACATAACACAGGCACTTTGTTTAATGTCATCAATGTCACTTTGTGCTGAAATGTGAGATATCTGTGTTAGGGGCTATAGAGGCAGAGTTTGTTATTGGTACAAAGATGGCAGTAATGAGGAGCAGCAGGGAGGTGATATTTTACCTCTGTATGGTGCTGCTGAGATCAATAGCAGAGCAATGCAGTCACTCTGGGTGGCCACCATCTGATAACATGTTGAGAAGCTGGAAAGTACAAAAGAAAGCTGCTGAGAACATAGAATCCTTATTTTCTGATATATTTAAAGGGTTTGGCATTCTTCATTTAATTTAAAAGATGAATTATGACTTTAACCCCATAAAAGCATCTATGAGGCATCATAAAAAGTGTCTCAATCTGATAGTGAAATGTACAGCAGTAATCAGTGGTTGGAACTATTTGTAAATAGAAAAGCTCCTATAGAAAACAATGCATAATTTTTAATAATGCCATGGTTTAAGCAACTGATAATAGTTTATCAGGCAAGTTGCTGGATTTTCCTTTGTGTGTTCTCATGTAACAATTCAGCACACTCCATAGTCACCCCTTACATTGTGCAGGTCTGCTAAGTAGAGACCACAATTTATAACTCCTTTCTGTTTGCTTAGGCTCACGTCTTCTCTATGCTTTTTTTTTTAATCCAGAACAGCCAGAGAGTTTGGAGCTCCCAAGTCACATCCCGATCAGTCTCAACACAAGTGTGCTAAAATGCTGCCACCTTGTGCTGATCTCGGTCCAAATCCATATCGGCACCTACCAGGCTCCAGCTCCAGCCCCAGTTCCAGGCCTTCCTTGGCCATGGCATCACCCCACAGCTTTCATCCCTGAGGAGATGGAGAAACCTCCCCAAATTCCAGCTCCCAGTCAGATCCCACAGGCAGCTGGAAAAAAAAAAAAGAAACCCTCTGCTGAGCCAGGGCACCCAGGTCCCTCTCTAATGATTAACGGTTAATCAGTACCAGCTGCTGTTTCTCCCCCATTGTAACATTTCATTTTGACATACTCCTTATTTTACCTGAATATAGAGAAGTCAGATTAATCTGGAGAGATTTCCCAGAGTCGAATCAGTGGATCAGGCATGAATTAGCATTTGAAAATTATGTATGTGAAAAGCAAAGTAATAAGTTATGATGAGCTAAACAGTATTTCATTAGACCGTTAGTCTAAAAGTTACAGAACTTATTTACCTTAACCCAAGAGAGAAATCAATCACTGGAGGACTGCCATGGTGTGCTGATTTGCAAGATTAAGGCTGCAGACCAAAAAGCATAAATTGTTACCGTCATTGCTCTGGCTATCACCCCTTGGCACCAATAGTTTTGGACATGAAAGCTCAGTGCCTGGATGGCAGAGTGCAGGGAAAAAAACTTCCACTTCTCAGAGCATTTCACTCTGCAAGGCCAGAAGAGCTGCAGTGGTGCTGAAGCCCCTCCTGGTGCTGCCAGAAGCTGCTGGAGCAAGGTATAGCTAAGTCAGACTGCAGGAAGGCTGCTGAGGAAATGAAGGTAGATGTTACACAATTTTTCTGGGTGAACCACAATACGCTGTTTGCACAGAATACTTCAGGGCGAATCATCCATAAGATCAGAGTTTTGTCCTTACTTCTTGCCCAACAGAAGTTTAATTAACTGAGCAAAATGTGCACTCTCAAAATAGCAAGCACAGAGATTTCTCCTGGTTTGAGTAAACACAAGGTCAGCAAATTATATTAATACTTATCTTACTGTTTATTATGGTGCTAATCTACAAAACATAAATCATTTCCAGACAATTTTGCTAACATTAGCTAGAATACTGTGTTATTTGTTGCTCTCTTTTTTGGCAGAATAGATTTTCCTAGGATGCAAGTGAATTGCAAAAAATGGTGTTCAGTCCAAATAGTCTTCTATGAGAACTGGAGAACACTTATATGGGGAACTGTACTAACTGATTTTTTGAAGTTCAGAGTGCCAGGTTGTAACTGAGACCAGCAGACCTTCTCTGCTATTTCCAACCTTTGCCATATCTACCATTTTGCAAGTAGAATTGCAGGAGCAAAATGGACAGCAAGGGAAGAGGAAGCAGCAGAGGCCTTTCATTAGAAAAATAGAAATGGAGAGAAAGCAAAGCTGTGTTGGATTTTTGTTCTTTCTGTCCCTCTTCTCTCCTAAGAAGGGAATGTGTTTCCTCCTTGTATCGTCTATCCTTTCCCTCAGCTCCTTCAGGTTGGGAGGTTGAGACAAAAAGAAAGCTGTGTCAGGAGTCTGCGGTTGGCTGCCTTCCTCTTTCAGTTTCATGGAAATAGCAATCAGTAGGTTGTCACTGTTGCTTTTGCCTACTTCAGGCTGTTTGTTCCTCCTGCATCCCCTATATCCATGCTGAGCATCAGCTGAAAAGCACCAAGAGCTGTGCTTTCCCAACTAGTCAAATCCCTTGTTTGTGTGGTGAACTCAACACTGGTACTCCTAAAATTCACTTCTTCTGCTCCTCAAAGATAATTTTAACCATTTGTCTGTGAGTCTTATTGCTCTTGCTAATTTTTACAAGCCCTGGTTTCTGAAGGGATCTCTGAGGAACCACATTCATAGGCAGACAGGTAGGGATTGGGTAAGGATCTGCCCTGCCATTCTCACATTCAGATATCATGTTCAGGCACCTCAGATCCATGAGTCTGACTGAAAGGCTGAACATCTTAAGAGAGGAAAGCTGTTTCTTTTCCTCCTGATTTTAAAATCTTTAAGGTTTGTACTATTTTTCCTCTGTCTAGGAAGCACTCGTGGAGATTTCACACTGTGCATTTCACAAAAGGACGGAGGATTGTGAAACAGCACAAATAGTATGAGGGTTAAAAACTCAAGAATATCTCACTCTGATCCCTTTGCTCAGAAGGTAGAAAATAGCCAGCAGCTAGGCTTACACAAAAAATGGTTTACTTATCTCCATAAACATGCCAATGGATGTCCATGAGTCTATATACAGATGGATTATTTATCCCACTCTGGGTGTAAGGTGAAGATCTTTGCCCCAGACTTTTGGTCAGGCACTCAGAACATTCCTCAGGATGTCACTTGTCTGTATATCACTCCTGTGATTCTACTGCCCCCCGAAAAAGAGATAATCCAGGCAATACACACACAAACACAAACCTCCTCCCCCAGTACTTCATATTACCTTCATATTGTATTTACTTAATACAACATTATATGGTTCAGTCCATAACCCTTTTTGTTGATGGGAAATCCTTAGCTATGGACAGGAGGCTGAAGGTCAGAAAAAAATAAAATATATTCCAACTCCCTTTTGTAGGTAAATATGGAAGGTGTAGCTGTGGCTTTTAAAATATGATCACTGTAAAAGCAATAGTTTGTGAGAAGGGACAAGTATATACGGGGTACCAAACTACATTTAATGTTGGGCTGAACAACTACAGCATATTTTTCATACTTACCACGTAAAGCAAGAAACTTAATAGTTGTTATTTTATTTTCTGTTTTCTGAATAGAATTTCAGCTCTATGCATTCATTTTTTTTCCCTATATCAAATGGTTATTTGTTCCCATTCCAGGGGAATAAGATAGAAAAAGGCAAAAAAAGGAAACAGGAAGTCTATTCTTTTAACACATGGCTGCTAGAAATATTTTGGTAATGTCTGTTTCTATGTATGCCTTTACTTGGTTTAACACTTTATCTAATTTGTAGGGTAGTTTGTATGTTTTCGTCTCCATATTTAAGGCATATTTCCAGCTCTTGAGTCTAGATAAGTCAGCATCAGGAAAGACAGAATCATCTGTAGGTATTTTTCCATAATGTTCTGTTGAAAATACTTAAATTTGAAAGCTGTGCCGCTCAGTTCTGTCTAATAAGCTTCATCCCACCAACCACTGTCTTACTCTGAAACAGTGAAGGAAGTGGCAAAGTGATTTCTGTCAGCAGAACAAGGGAATTAAATGTAACATCCCTAAGCATTTCATCATTAAATTTGGAAAATTTCAAATCTTACTGATGGATTGTAAATCTTGATGGTCAGAAGCCGGTATCAGACAAAACCAAAGTAGTTTAACTGACATGGAAAAGGTAAAAGTATTACAAAGGAGCATTCTTTATGCTGGCTTTTTTTTCCGATCATGATGCCTTTCCTCCTGCTTTTCCTTGGAGAAGCACAAACCACCTATTATAGTTGTTAGTAAATGGGCCTTTGATTCTGGAGTACAGAAGTGACAGGACATAGGACTCCTGGCTGACAAGGAACCCAGATATGTCAGATTAAATATACTATTTAATGCATGATTAATGTAATTCTAGATCTTAAATAAACTCCTATATATAATTATCTTCGTGGTCAGACACATTTATTAACATCTATAAACATTTACATAACATTTATATACATTGTGCTTCAAAACAGAGAAGCTGTTGCTCAGGCAATCACAGGAACAGAGAATAATTCTGAATCAGAGAATAATTCTGAGATGCTGCAATCACTCTTTTGCAGTCTCAGAATAATCTCAGAATCATAGAATCCTTAGAGTTGGAAGAGACCTCTAACGGCCATCTAGTCTAACTTCCCTGCAATGAAAGGGACACCCCAGCTAGATCAGGCTGCCTGAGGCCTTACCCAGCCTTGCCTTGAAAGTCTCCAGGGACAGGGCATCAATCATATCTCTAGGCAACCTGTTCCAGTGCCTCGCCACCCCCACTATAAAAGACTTTTTCCTTATATCTAACCTAAATCGACCCTCCCTGAGCTTGAAGCCATTTCTATTTCCACAGACCCTGCTAAAGAGTCTGTCACCTTCTTTCCTATATATGTATAATTTGTATTTCCTGTATAATGTATATCTATGTCCACACGCATATGTATGGATATGGATAAACCATGGTGTAATCCTTCTATCTCCAATAGACTAAATATAGTTCTGATAATTGTATTATGACATTTTAAAGAATATTTGTGAATATAATGAATACACCAGAGTGCTAGTGGTTCCTCCAGCTAGAGTATTATATAGTACATGAAGTTTTTGCCCTGGTTTTGCCTCTACCTCTGCTTCCAGTCACAGAACAATGACTAAACACTAGCAGCTGCTACCCTGGAGCTGACTTTGGAGACATGAGACAACACACTTCCAGCCTTGCCTGTGGTAGTGGGGCTGGATCTTGATGATCCTTGAGGTCCATTCCAATCCAAGCCGTTCTATGATTCCAGCTGAACAGAGCTGGCTGGTGCTCAGACACTTGGAGAAGTTGTGGCTTAGAGAGGAAGCCTCTGTACTGAATACAGTACATAGATATACAGTGTGATAGGTGAACGTAGTCAAACTCAGTAAAAAAATGACTTTATTTTAGCTGTGATCTTGAATTTTATCTTACTGATTCATTAATCTTTGTCTACTCCCTTGTATATATTCTTTTCTCCATTCTGTGCTTTCAGCATCTGAATTGAAGCAGTTTTGTGTTCTTGTACTTACACATATTTCCTAGATTTTAATTTTTCTCAAGAATTTTATACAACACTTTCACATAATTTGCATTTCACCCTTTCTTTTTTCCAAGAATAATTGTTTGGTTGGTTTTTAAGTACTGTCAGTGCTATCACACATACATGCAATTCATAAAGGTGCCATCTTATTGAAATTGATTATGTTGAGGAGTGAACAATAAATAATTTCTGAAGCCATAAAGGTATTATTTTTTTTGCCTATTATGACCTTACATGTGTTTGAATATTTTTATTGTATATGTCATGTAATAATATTTAAAAAAAGTTTAAATCAAAGTTTAAACATACTGCTTAATGTTTCATCTGGAGCAGGCAGATGAAAACTTAGAAAGAAGTGTATATACAAAGTACTGAGAAAAGAAGCAGAAAGTTTCAACAGGTTCACTATTTCTTTCAGTGAGAGTATCACTTTGTCTCCATGACCTTGTCTCTGCAGCTGCACTGCATGAATCTGTTTTTTTTTTTTGTGTGTGTGTGCTTCAGTTTTTCTAATCATTGGAATTGTTCTCCCTAGTGTGTATGGTGCATTTATAGTGCTGGCAAAAATTTAGAAAAGCAACTAATAATTACAAATGTGGGAATGTTAAACACAAAGCAGAGAAACCTGCGAACTAGAATGATTTTTATATATCCAGTTAAACATGATCTATCTCCTTTTCTCCAAATTAATTAATAAAAAATTAAATTGATACACTCCGGCAGAATCAAAATAGAAAGACAAATTTTAATTTTTAGCAGAACTTTTGATGTCTGGATAAAGGGCACTTAAAGGGAAATGGTACAAGTGAACATCCAAACACCTGAGAGAAAAAGATAGGCAGTAAAATCCTTACAAGTAGCAGGCAGAAATGATTATCAGACTATAACAGAAGCTGTTGATAGTGGTAGCAGAACTAGGGGAAAATCTCACTCTACTCTGCATCATTTCAGAAATCACTAACTACTGCCTTTTTCACTTGGCACATTTATGGGCAAACCAAAACCATGCTGACTTTAAAACCAAGCATTCTCCAAATAAGGAAGGGACTAATTGTACCACATCACAGATTTGCAGCAGCTCTCATAGTGATAGATTACAAAGCCACCTTTCAGATTATATGTGTGTTAGTCACTTTACCCAGTCTTTTATGGCCACAGTGTGGCTGAAAACAGCATTCAAAAGTGCTGGCAGAACTGGAGTTGCAGAATGAATTTGTTCATACAAATGTGAAGCGTGACATACGGTTGCTAATTAATGTGTTTGATTAGACCATCAGCAGTGGCTCAGCATGCACTCCAGTAGTGTACTAAAGGAACGAGAAAATGCTCCCTAGCACAGTGAACAAAGATGCTGCAGATTTTGTGATGTAGAGCTTCCCTCTCTAGGCCTTCTTCCCATAGTATTGCAAGGAAGCTGTATCTGTTTTAGATGTTTCCATAGCACATCTGTTTAGATGTGAATTAATAGTTTGCCAGGATGAGGATATGCTTCATGCTGGGGCTCTCCAGCAGTGCTTACCACTTGTACTGTTATCTTGCAGTGTGAGGGGGAAACTG
Source organism: Tympanuchus pallidicinctus (assembly GCF_026119805.1). Classification (NCBI taxonomy): domain Eukaryota; kingdom Metazoa; phylum Chordata; class Aves; order Galliformes; family Phasianidae; genus Tympanuchus; species Tympanuchus pallidicinctus. The sequence continues at coordinate 26,729,635 of NW_026294802.1, forward strand.
TTTCTCTTTCTACCTAGGACTTGTGGTAAACTGAGATTTGTCCTCATGGATCACAGTCAGGAAACACAGTGTAAGACACTGGCCTACAGCCATATAACAATATATAGGTATGCATTCCAGCTTTGAATTATGTGAAAGAAAGACTGCAAAAAAGTGATTGAAAACACAAAAATATTAATTTCCATGCATCCATGGAAATGCAGCTAACCAATGCTTGTGCACTCTATGATTGTTTTCATTGCAATGACTGAGGCTAAAATAAGTGAACCTGAAACCAAGGAATTAAGCACACTGAAATCATTGTTAATTTTTAAAAGACCACACTGAAAGAAATGGCCAATTCTACATGCATATTAATAGACTAAAGAAAGTTGGTTATGTTCTTGGAAACATTACAAAGTCAGTGACAGAGATATTTTTATAAGTTTGTGAAGTAGAAGTAAATATGGGACAGAAGGTATGACTAGCCTGCAGGTCTAAATTGGGTTGCTACATAATATGGTTCACGTCAGCTATGTTAAGTGAGGATTGAGTCAGAAACAGGAGCTGCACCAAAACCATCTTTCTCAAAAGAAAATTAGAAGAACAACAGCAAGATGAATGACCAGACATTTTGACTAATAACAAAAGCAATATTTTGTAATTCTGGTAAAAATGAAAGAAAAGAAGAATGACAAATAAAAGATGACAAGACAAGGAAGAGCTGTTCTCTAAAATCCAGTTCTCTGACTGGTGTCCTCATACTTTTATAATTATGGAATTGATAACTAAATTCATCCTCAGTAATTACGTATAGAGAATAAATTATACAGAACTCCAGTATTTTTTAATTGTTTTGGTTAACTCATCCTTGCAGTGGACTGATTTAGTTTCTCACAGTCCAGTTGTGATTAGCTTGAAAGAAACTAAAACTCATTAGACAGAGATACATTTGGAATAACTCTGAAAATCTGAAATCAGTGTGTAACTGATGACAGTGATTATCTGCAAGCATCTGCTTCTAAGATTCCCCATTTAAATGCTAAAGCTTTTTGTTCCCTTCATTCGAATGCCATACAAAAAATATGTATTTTTATCATTTTTGCAAATATTTTAAAGGTATTTATTTCAGTTTCAGAGGAAAAAAAAAACAACAATAGGGATGTTAGGGCATTAAATACTGAGGCATAGCCCCATACTGGTGAATTTCTTCTCCTCCTGCAGTTTGCAGTTCTTTCTCAGGAGCCAACTCTGTCAGTTTTCAGCATGAGCTCTTTTGAACGCTCTCTGAAGTTGGCATCCTGTATATTCTGCACAGTCCATGTAGCATGTGTCTGTGCATGACCTAAAAGAGGATGACATTAACCTCAGCTGAGCTGCATGCTAACACAGCCGGATGGCTTTTACTACCAGCACAAGCCTATTCAGAACTAATCTTGACCTGAGCAAAGGATGTACCAGAGATGAACCCTGAAACTGAACAACTGCAGTGGCTTGCACAGGTTCTCCTCTTCACCAAGCTCTAAGGAACCAGTCCCTATTTAATTTCAGAAATACATTTTACATTTACATTACATTTCATTTCATTTACCTCTACATAGAACAGGAGTTTGTGTCTTGACCATGTGACTGTTCTTGAACATGTGCTGGGAGGATGATGAGGTGTACAGCAGTGAGAAGTGGCAATCTAAAGCTATCTGTTGTCAGGGCAGTTGTGAAGGAGAGCCTGGTTGTTTAAAAGCAGCTGAGGATGGTGCTGGCTTCATAGCAACTTTGCAAGCTGTTGCCTAGGTGCTGCTCTACCTTGATTTAAGCTGCCTGAAAGGCCTCAGAGGATGAGCCAAAGTGTCTGCCACTTAGGAGGAGTTGATGGAAAATAAGAGCTTTTTCTCCAGAGGGAGAGAGACAGAGGATTAGCAGCTTCTTATTCATTCCAACTGTACATTAATATATATAATATAAATATATAAAGGGAAATTCCTTCTAAACATTACATATTTTGTAATTCTAATATGAGGCTTTTTCCTTCTTTTTGCATTGCCCTTGTTCCTCCTTTTATTGCCATGTGTAATACCAGACCCAGGAAGGAGGGCAGCGTATTAGAAATCACTATGCAGAGGGAACCTGGCAGCTTCCAGTTTCCTTGGAAAATGTTTTACTTAGCCAATGAAGCTTTCTTCTGTCAGCAGTAACTTTCAGGGCCAACCCTAAATCAAAATCCATACAAAAGGTCTTAATAGAAAGATGATATCCATTATCTGGAGTCAGGCATCTGGAAGATGTATCTATGGTAGATGGCATAAGGATAGATTATTAGAGAAAAACAATTGATGCTGATAATCTGATGCCTGCTTTTTAATTTTAGATTTTTTTTTTGTCTCGTCCTGTAGTCTAAATGACTGATTATGTCTAGAGCATGTGCTATGTGAGCTCTTGAATATTTTCCTCCTGTTTAATTTTATTCGAAAGCAAACAGTGTACTCCATATATGAGGAGAACAACACAGTAAATAGTTTGGCTGAGATAGCTCCTGTAGAAGTGTACTTCTCTTTCCAGCTAAAACATTTGTGCAGCAGGTAAGCTATAATCAGTGCACAGGAAGATGGATGTACAGGAAATTTATCAAAATCAGATTGTGGAACAAAACCAGGGAAGTTAAAGATAGAAAATATTGCATGGAGAGGTCTGTCTTAAACCCCATAGCATTTAAGTCTTTGTATGTACTAAAGAAAGGAATCGGAAACAGTGCATTATGATTCTGTGTAAGTACAGGTGAAGATCCTCTGAGTAAATACAGACACCCACACATAGAGGACTACATCTAAACAGTGCTTTTGAATGTTTTGGAGAAGCAACAAATAGAGAGCAAATCTATAATATGTTTTAACTCTTAGGAAAATGAACAAATGCCATAGATGTATCTCCTAGCTTTGTAGTCTAATGTTTGGTGAGGTGAATCCCATGCCAGATGTTTAAATGCTTCTTTCTTCCTTTATTTTTACAGAGAAAGATGTCATAATCCTGTTAGGTTCTAAATCATCAAACTCAAACTTATTTAAAGAGCATCTATGGACTCTATCCCTGTTTAAAGAAGTTCAGCCCAACCTTATATATATCCTAGAGTATTTTGTGCACTTGGCTACATGGAGCTACTTCTGTCTTGTTTTTCCTTGTTGAGAATGTTTTACCCTGTGTAAGGAAATACAATTTTATTGTATTATAGGGAATAATTAGAATGATGCTTCAGACAAATAGGGTGAACTTCTGCCTGGGAAGGGAAAACATTTGGTCTCATTTCAGTGAATGTACCTGCATTTCCAAAAAGGTTATATGGACATGCAGTGCAGTGCTAACACTTCTGTTTTAAAATGCAAATGCCGTTTAAAACCTAAACAGCAGAAGAGGAGGTAAAAGTGCCTATGTCCCTTCATGGATTGACTTCTCTGCTTCTGTTTGCTATTAGAGAGTGCTTTGCTCAGTTTCCCAAATCATTCGTATTCCATCTACGGTTTGATGTTTGAAATCACTTTAATCCATCTCCAGCGGTAAGAAAAAGAGAACATACAGTTAAAAGACATAAGTGTTTTTTGTCTCCTAAAATCTATTTCCTCACATTATCTTCTGAAAGGGAATGATCATCACCTTCACTAGAATGAATTGTGAATGAGCTTGTACAGAAAATGCATGCCATGCACCTTCTCTGAATATCCAGTGCCTCTTCTTATTTTTGCTTACTTAAATTAAAAAAAAAACAAAACAAAACTCTTTCAATTGAAGATCAGTGCTATAGCCAATCTGCACATACCTGCAAATTTGGAATAATAACATCTGAACTGAGACAATTTCACATTTTCTATTTCTTTTTCATTTGAGTGATTTCACCCAAATAGAGTCTTTTGACTTCTTTTTTGTTTTTCATCTAAATACCCCCCAACCTTTTAGTGGAACAGTAATACTGTTCTACTTTGTAATTGCAAAATATTAGTCCTAGCTTTCAGCAGGTGATTTTCATTCAGTGCTGGTCAAATGAAGTAACATTTCCACGTTGAAGCAGACTGTGCTCTCAACAATAATATATGTTTTGTAGGGCAGAATATGCATTTAACATTACCTATTCCTATGAGAATGAAAGTCCTATCTAAAAATCCTGAAACACCAGAATAGTAACCAAAAAAAAAAAAAAGCAAAATAAAAGAAAGCAACAAGAAGGTCAGTTATATAAGCAAGAAGCTACAGGAAGGAGAAGGTAGGTTACTGTCATGTTTGGCTGCTTTCTGTCAGGCTCTTAGGGCACCAGCAAGCCAAAATGGCCCTGACACAATTCTATTAAGAAACACAGATTAATTTTTCTTGCTCATTCATGTTTTCTATTAATTGGTACATTGTAAAAAGAGTGATAAAACATGTGTGCAATCACCCATCTTGTTGAGTTACAAACGGTAAAACAGAAGCTTGTACCTTTGATTTACTGCTGAGGATCTGAAGGCACAGACTCTTGCTTGGCATCTCCTGTTGTTATGCTGGCCTGTGCGGAATCACTGAGGGCATTTCTGCACTCCTGACGCTTGCTCAAATGTCATGTTTTAAGCTCATTTGCAAACTTCCTCCATTGCTCTGACATTCTTAGCCATTAACTTTTCAAATTCAGTTGCAATATTCAGGTTGTGAAGAAGCTCCCAGGCCTAGCAGAAGGACATGTTCCCATTGCTTTTTGCAGCAGCTTCTCAGCTAAAGGAGTTTCTTTGGAAAATCTGTAATACACTGGTTTGCTTTTCTTGAGCTCATCACAGGAAAATACAGATCATTTCACAAAGTGGAAAATCTCTTTACAAAGTGCATCAAGTGCTGCTTGTTTCTTCTTTCCATGTTTCCCTTCAGGGACTTCTCTTTATTTGGGCTTTGTTCGAGGGCACTTTCATCTTTTCTGGCAAGACACATTTTTCATTCCTCGTCTCATTTCTTACAAAATGAATAGATAGACTTTCATTAAATTAACATTGCTACCTATTCCTTGTGTAGCATAAATATAATCATATTTGCAAGACCAGGTTTAGAAGACCTTCTGTGCCATATTTTGAAAAATGGTGGATTTCCAACAATTTAATGAGCTACTTTAACATTAAAATATTCCAGAAATGATGGGAAGTTTGGCACATTCTGCCTTCTGTTGACTGGAAAAATTTTAATTCAGTCTGACTGGAAAAATAAAAATTGCTATTCTTCTGAATCTTGCAGAAGCCTGGTATAATTTACTTGCCTTAGTAAATACACTGAGTATTTCTATGCATGTAAAATCTCATGGTTTGAATGAGGCTTAGAAAGTCAGAAACTGATGCTTATTTATTTTTACTTTTTTTGTATGTGTATAATTCTTAGCTGTTTTCCTGCACTAGGCTATGCCCACCTCATTATTTTCCTTGGTATTTCCAATTCTTGAATAGTAGGTTTTTCTTCTCCAAACAATACATTTCAAAAGAGGGAGAGTAGACTACGGAATGCTTTTAATGAACTTATACCAGTAGAGCTATCAACGCTTAGTAGTTACCAAACAATAATTGGTGTTCTTCTTCTCTTTTGACTATGTCTTTAATTTTACTTGAATGTGCTATTGTGAGGAGCTTTGTACAATGTCTACACAAATGAAGGCAGAGCTTATTTTTTCTAACAGATTAGCTGTACTGACTGAATTTTGTTGATAATGCAGTAATATGGAGGACTAGACAAAATGAAGTCATGAAGGATGGGAAGTTCAATTGAGGTTGAATATTAAACAAGTAAGGGAAAGCTGATTTTCTTTTCTTTATTTTTTATTTTTATTTTTGGTGCTGATCTAACTACAAATTCCCCAAAGTAAAAAAGCATATGCGTTAAGAAAGACAAATGAGTTCTGCTCCACAGCTTCCATAGAAATCTTTAGTGATTTAAAAATAAAATATGATCTCCAAACTCTTTACAGCTTAAATTCACCAGTAAATATATACATGAAAAGATACAGTCTGCTGTTCCTCCTCACCTTTATCTCACCCAAAGCAGAAATCATTAATTGTGAGTAAGGGTGGAAAAATTAGTTATTTTAGTGGTATCAGTTGTTCCAGTAAAAGTGTTCTGGAATTATCCTATCAAGTACTGCATAGAGATGTTCCCCCTCTTCATTTGTTCATGAATAAGTAATAAATAAATTAATGAACTCTGATTTGTTAAGACATTGTTCAAACATTTTAAATACACCCTCTAACACTTTAAAGCCAAAAAATGGTCTCATAACCTTACAGGAAGAGATATCTGAACATGCTTAAAATAGGCTAGAAAGAAATCTGAAATTTGATCAGGGAGAATTTCAGAACTATAAGCATCAAAGCAAATAGCAGAAGAGCCAGATGGCTTCTCTGAAGGAATCCTACTTGTTCTCCCTGCAGAGTGAGGACCAAAGATTCATGATATCTTTCATGGCTCATATTGTCTTTCAGGGCTGGAGAGATCAAAAGCAACCCTACTTGGGCATCTTGTGTTAGAAAAAAAAAGCATCCAGTGCTGGGGACTGAACTAGTTTCAGTGATGCTAAGAACCTGCCCTTCAATAAGTGTGACGCAGTGTGTCTTTTTCCATTTGATATCTCAGGAAAGCATAATTAAATGCAGCCTGAAAAGATGCCAGTAATTGATTTGAGGCATGGTTAGGTAAGCTGAATATTTTTAGTCTTTTTTGGGGGTGTGTACAACAAATCAATGATACTTTGGCTATCTTTAAAGCTACTAAGAAAAAACATGTAAGCTATATAATATATAGACAGATCACCAGTCTGCCTGCAGATTTAGATATTGTCTTCTTGCCGCTTTAGCCTCACATTAGAAATGCTGAAATCTGGCAGCTGTATCTATGCTGATATCTAGGTAAAGGGCACATATCTCATCATGGAAAATCACAGTGAGAGGATATAAATGACACAACCACTTATAAATTTATTAAAGGCCAAAGTTAAAGTGTCATAACCAAGCTTGGTTATGATTCAGTGTATCTTAGCTTCACAATGTTAGAGATTAGGAAGAAATTTTACTGGCAAACTAAACCATGTCTTGTCATTAAGACTTATGTCCTTTTCTTTGATGTGATTATTGATTTTTGTCAGTAAAAATGCAAATATTTGTTCTTAATACACTTTTGATTACAAGGACCATGTAGTTTTTCAAATAACAACAGATTTTATGCAACAGAATGACCTTGCTGTTAATCAGGACTGAAGAAGTCTAATCTTAAGTGTGGTGCTCTGAAATATTAATGGCAAAATCTTGCTCAATTGGAGAAGAATAAAGAAACACTTCAGAAGCGTCTTACTTTGTTTTCATCCTCTTTAATAGGTTTCTCTAACAGAATACATTTTAACAGAAGGAAGAGGCTGCGTCAGTAGCTGGCCGAATACAAGAGCAAAACAAATAATCTCATTGGTATTGTTCAGTTGGAGTAGAGATGATGAAGATTGCTAAATAGGACTTTTGCATGAGTCTAAGCTGAATGGACTGCTGAAAGCCAGGCATATCAAGCAGTGTCAGGTTATGAGTGGCGGCGGTAGCCATCTGTTCTCTGGTTTTTCTTAACTTTTCGAAACATGTAGATTTTAGATCTTTGTTAGAATTGTTTAATGAATGTTAGGTTTGAAATATTAAAACAAAGGAAAAAATATTTTTTCCCAGAGCTAAAAACATTGATGCTAATTGGTCACGTCTGGGAATGCCATTCAGGCAGAAATATCTCTGAAAACACTTGTTTGCCTGCTGGTCATATTTGAGAATGTCTCTAAACAAGCAGAATTTTTTTTTAGTGTTATTATGTTTTTCATACGTAGTATCTCTTAATAAACATATTTTTGCATGCTATTTGCCTTTCTATTTTTGAGTTAGTATACATAATGATCCACTTTGACACTACATGCAAAATGATCATTGCCAGCAGTTAAAATTTTTCTGGACCAGTAAGGCTAATGATGGTTTGTGTTTTTTAGGCTGCTACTTATATATATATAAGTATATATTATATACTTATATTATAAGTATATATATATATATATATATATTTTTTTTTTGTATAGGCTACCAGAAGATGATAGAATCATAGAATAATAGATATTGAACTGTTATTCTGTCTCCTCCTGCATTCACAGCTTTACCCAGTGTATGGTAGAGATCCCTGAGCTAGCTCTGAGTGACAATCAGCTCTATCATCTCTGCAGACAGTTGGTAATTGGTGATAATCAAGTGACTCACATTTTCCTTTAAAGACCTGCATGCCATGAATACTGAAGCCAGGACCTCATTAGACTGTACTTGCTGTGGAAAGCCTAGTGAGGAAAAGATGAATATCAAAGATGAGAGAGGAAAGCAAACCTTTAAAGTATTATACTGGTCCTTACCTCAGCGAGATGAGTGTACAGCACCAGCAGCTTGCATGCTGATTGTGAAAGCTGTCTTGGGTATGGTGAGTTCTTTACCTAAAATTTCTGCTTCTGCTGCTGATCTACGAACAACAAAAAAGGGTATGGTCTAACCTTGTGTGGAACCTGAAACACCTCATTCAGACACAGGATAAATGTTAAAGTGACAGGAACAGAGATTACAGGGCAATGTAAGACAAACAAATACTTCTTCAGAACGCTAGTATGCACTGATGTTAGATGCAGAGAGCAGATTTTGATTAATCTCTTTGTGATAATCATATGGATAAGATGATTTTTTTCTGTCCAAAGTACTGAGAAAGTCGCATGATTTGAAATTTTATCCTTACATTTTTATTTTTATTTTTATTTATGCACTGCCTTCTTTATTTGGGGCATTTCCATTATCTGAGGTCACTAGAATAGTTTCTTACTGTCCGTTCTTACCGTTTCACACATAGGTCAGTTCTATACATCCTTTAACTCTGTTGCTTGGAAAAAATAACTAATAACAGGAAAATAAATATTAACTATTGTACCTGGCAAAAATCCTTTACTATCTTGAAGTAAGAAAACTCTTGAGAATCATGTCAATTTTTGGAAGAATTGTAGTATTTGGTAGAACAAGTAGCACAAGTATATTTACTATTTACTTTGTAGTCTCATGAGAGCATGACACAAACTCAAGTTTTCAAACTCTGCTGCAAATCAGAATCCTCAAAAGAGAAAACAAGGGCTTCAGGAAAAAAAAAAAAAAAAAAAAAAAAAAAAAGTAGACCTTTATAGCAAACAAACTCTTTACAATAATGGGAAAGAAACACTTACTAGAAATAGACATCATTACAATGTGTAAAAGTTATAGATACTTATTTTGGGAAAATATTAGGAAAAGGTGCAAGTATAGCTGTGACCCTTTTGTCCAGGCTCTGAGTTCAATTCTGTTGCTTTTTCTTATGATAGATGAACTCCATTTACAAAGTGGAGTGGCATTCGGAGAAGTCTGAGGAGGCTGTTTTAGAAACTATGTCTGAAACTGTTTCCTCTTTTTGAATTCTTTCTTTCAGACAGGCAAGGTTTTATGATCAGATACACTTGTCAGCATTCCTGATAGTCTCTGACTGGACTGGCATAGTAATGAAGATAATGGCATTGAGTCAGTGGCTATTGTTCCGTTACTTATGAAGAGTAAATAGGGTTCACATGCACTTATTTAAAAGCCACTGGTGAGGATTAACAAAATGCTAAGGTACAAGGAGACTAAAGGAAAGTAAAAAATGAAGGGGAACCTAGCAGAATTCTTAAGATAAAACCCTCAGCCTTCAATGTTTAAGATATATTTCCCTTAGAAAGGGAAATAAAGTGAGCTTTTCACACAGCTTAGTGATGTCAAACTCTGGAATTACAACAGTGTCTTGGGGAAGGCTTGTAAAAACTATGTATTTTTTTGCATGTAAGAGCAAGTTCCTCAAATTGGACAGCATGAATTCTCAAGAGGTGGTGCTTTTGCTGAAGCAGTGTTGGTAGTACAATTAGAATTCTATGTTTCCATCTCCTTGGAAGCAGAAATGGAACACATAGACCCACTTTATGTTACAGACATAGAGAAGTTAAGATATAGACATAACCCAAATCCCTGAAGCAAATGAGTAGTGGAGAAAGGAACACGATCTGGCTTTTTTTGCTCTAGCTCTGCAGACTTTCTTGGATGATGGAACTGATTACTGATGGAACAGTACTGATGGAACAGTACTGCAGGTCTACTCTAGCTTTTCTCTTTGATCTGCATTAATTGGTAGAGATTGATGCATATAGAAAGACGCCAACACAATTATCTTTATTACTATGCCAGTCCAATTTAAGTCTGAATTGGGTAGGTTTAAATCCCAAGATTTTTCTGCTTTTTTTCCATTATTGTAACAGAGTTTTTGTGGAGCATATGCATTTTGTAACTACTTGAATGGAAAGTGATAATAACACAGATTTGTCAGCAGGATCTAAAGCAAAAGAATTCTTGCTGATCTCAGCTATGAACAGCAATTAAATCAACTGATGATAAGTACAAGGACCTGGAATTATGCCAGAACCACAAGTGAGAAGCAGCTTCCATGCTGAAATGAGAATAAAAACAATACTTGCAGATGTTATTGGTCATAGAAAGGGCCACTAGCTTTTCAAAACTGCACTTATACTAAGAAGACAGAAATAGAGCTGTTTAGAAGATAGGGACACATTCTCCATCTTCGTACTTTGTATAAAGGCTTCAATACACAACTGATATTGAATTGAAAGAAATACATTAAAAGAAATACTACTACTACTACCAAGTAAGATATTCTAAAATAACCCAAACCAAACCAAATGAAAACAACTGGAATGATTTTAACTGGAAGATTTACACTACATATATGTATATATATGTAGTGTATATGTAGTATATATGTATATATATATATATAAATATAGTAATATATATATAATATATAATGTAATAATATTATATATATATATATGTATTTATACTATACTGCACTGGCATTGGAAAGATGAAACTTGCCAAGAAGTCAAATGCAAAATGTATTCTCACAGTTTTCAAAACTAGGGTTTCTATTAGTACCCTAACTTTGAATTAAACAGTGGTTCAGCGGTGTCTGAAATTTGGAAGTCTAGTAGTGTGGTGCCACAAAACAGCCTGTTTGACTTGACCTTTGTGGTTACACTGGTCACACAACATCACAGAGGGGCTGAGTGTCTCATAGTAAGTCATTCATCAGTTCTGGCACAGCCCTGGATCCTGAATACCACAGAAGGATGAAATACTTCTCAGACGTGTGTTGTCATTGCCTGCTACTCAGGACAGATAAATCATAAGTAGCACAGAGTGTTTACTCAATCCACAGCTTCACTGTCATGGAAATGGATTTGCGCACTTGCTGGTCAAGGACGCTAGCTCTTTCTTTGGTCAGTGCTAGCTATGAAAAGCCAAAAGGGAAGAGAGGCCTCTTCATCTACCATAAAGCTTTAGTTTTGCCAAGCAAAACAAGAATACAACAGCCTGTCACATAATTAGGCTCTTATGGGATTAGGAAGGAGAAACAGGAGAGAATAGCAGGAGTCTTATTTAGAGCTGAAATGAGAGAAGGAAAGGGCTTCTATTCGTCTTCCATTCAGGATCAATTAAGTATATTTTGATCTCTTGAAAGGTCTTTTGTGAAGCTGTCCTACATTTCTATAACTTCAGATAAAATGTCTGCCAAACATTATCACTAGAATAGCTGAAGAAAAAGTAATGAGCAGGACAGCAAGGTGCTCCTTGGGAATTGCTCCTGCAGTGGTTATTTTAGGGTAGTCTCACTTACAGACTATGTCTGCACTATTGAGCTGTATACACTACAGTACTCTCCTGTGTAATGAGACTGGATGTTCTGTTGGGATAAAAGCTCAGCTGGGTATGGTATTACAGCTGGAGTGAAAAACAGTTGACTAACTGCAGTAATAAAATTTAGTCCTAGAAAAGACTACAGATAAAGAGTGCTAGCAGAAAACAGACGGTAGTTTCATTCAGTATTTGACTGAATCATTTAACTTCAACTGGATGTGGTGTGAAAAACAGTTGGAAAGAGTTGAAAAAGAAGGAGGAATGATTTAATCAGGAGAATGGAGCTTTCGTAATTGACAATCCTTCTTACAGCTTATGTTACTCAACCTGTGATATACAAGTTAAAATACTGAGTGGCGTTGCACAAGATGTCTTCAGGCAGAAACAGCTAAAACAGCTGACCTGCAGGCACTCATGCTCCTAAGCCTGTTCTCTACTGTTTCCCATACACACACTCTGCCAAATGGAGTCTTTCTTTCTTGGATCAGGAATAATTATTGTCAGAGACTTGGTCACTCCAACCTGGTTTTAAAATAGCTTGTAGACCAATTGTACTGAATCTACTGGTAGAGTGAATACAGTAGGGAAGTTGGACATATAGATATGAAAGAAATCATGGCACATTACCTATCTGGATGACCAGGGAGTTGAATGCTTGGAGAATGCACATAGGGTGAAGCTGTTTCTCCATTTGTACATAACCTCAGCCTCACTTTGTTTTTCTGCTTCCCTCTTGTTTGGGCTTTAGTTCTTTCTGTCTGCCACTGTGGAGCATCTTTTGCAACAACAGGATGCAGCATATCCCAGTGAGCCATGACTTGGAAACTTGTATTTTCTTCTAGCTCATTCCCTCCCAGGCCACTATTTCCATTTCTGTACTCTAAAAACATAGATTTTTTCCTGCTGTTAATTTGATGAATAGCCACAGTTGCTATTGTTTAGATTGTTATTCTGAAGGTCAAAGAGGGCAAAAGAAATGTCTTTCATTAATGGTTAAATTGCTTGCCACTGAAGAAATTAAACAACAAGAGGTTCCCAAAAAGATATCTAGTTAGGGCAAAATATCTTGTTATTGTTGATGTTCCAAATTTTAAATTATAATGATATGAAATGAAATAACTTAATGAGATATTATGTAGCTGCTCTATATGAAGTCAAACTTGTCCATAAAAAGTGTAAATCCAGATAGGCTTTTAATGACAGGGAGAATTCTCAGCCCTTCAGTCCACTATCTGGATAAAATTATCTCCTTTGCACAGAAGATGACAAATGTGTTAATTTAATTTCTGTTTAACATTTCACGTAATTATTATATATCAAATAACATGTGAGTTATAAGAAAACTCTGCCCTTTCTCTCGCTGTGAATAAACCCCCTTTTATAATGAACAAAATAGTATATAACACATTATTTTGATGATATTTACAAAATGACATTATTTTCAGACAAAAAAAGGTTGGAAAAATGACTGGTATATTTAATAGATAAGACCCTAAGTTCCATTAACAATATTTCAAAAATAATTGTTAATACTAAAAGTGCTTAGTTCCCAACAAGAACGCATCCTACTTTTCATGAAAAACGAAAGAGAACAAAAAGGTCATTTTTAATTTTAGTTAAAATGTTATGGTCTTTAGAATCATTTACAGTGTAAGGTTGGAAATACTGTGCAATAAATAGAGGAAGAAAAATATCAGCTGGGTTTTGTTAGGGTTTGGTTTAATATTTCCTTTTACTAGCATGTGCTGCATGTCTTCCTTATTCTGCTGAAGGCAGACCCTTGCTGAGGGGTAAAATACAACAGGATAATCTTGCAAATTGGGGCCTTAAATTAATCACCTATGCAAATTATTTCCAAAAGCACGTTTCTGCAAGCAAAATACCATTTGAAGTAATATAAGTTCTTGTTCAAAACCTCCTCCTGACGAGCAATCATATTCAAGCAGATATCTTTTATTCTTTCTGCATTATGTTGGACTTGTGGGAAGGTCTTCCCATAAATGGACAGTTGTTTCCTCTATTACTTTCTGGCTGAGGTGGTCAGCACAAAATTCCAATGGTCTTCTAAGTGATATTATCTTAGCCAAGTCTTCTTGATTTTCCCCATATCTGAACATAGTTATTTGTTTTTACTTGGGTAGCAGCTACCCCAACTGTGTTACCATTAGAGTGTAAAGCTATTAACAGCTTTTCTGTGCTTCTTTCTTTCCTGCACATACCAATCATTTGCTCAGCTAGAGCTGGGCATATGTAGTCGGGGTCTCAGCTATTTGTGAAGCATTTTCAGGTAGGCTGTACCACTCAGCAAGAAGAGAATGTATGTCCCTTTCTCAAGATAGTGCCCTAGTTCTTGAAAGCAGTTAAAATGAATAGACAGGAGTTGACAGAAAAATCACAAGCTCATACATATATATTCACTTATAAAATCAGTTACGTATATAAAATTTCTAAAATTGTCCACAGTGGCAGTGGAAAATATCTAGGTGTCCACAATGATTCATTAGCTTCTACTAATAAAATCAAGAGATAATATGTTCCCAAATGTCTCCTGCATTTGGATGTTTTGCAGTCCTTTAGAGCATGCCCTACTCTTCCAATCCTAATCACAGCCATATGAGATCAAGTGAGGCCAAGTAATTTCCTTTTGCAAAGGTAATGCATGCGTGTCTGTTGCTTTTCCTGCCTGACTTTTTTTTCCTCAGTGTATTCTCCTTGGTCACCTGCAGACATTATTTCTTGGAACAGCTGTCAATCAGAATGTTCTTCTGTTCCTCCAAGGGTCATGACAAATATAGCACACATGTGACCAACCTCTATGCTATTTTGGAACAAAGAAGATTCAGCGGATTCAAGGAATTAAAAGAAGCCATAAATTTTATTTTAGCAGATTATTTAAAATCATGGAGTCCTCATGCTCACCTATCAAGAATGACAGAGAAAAAAGTATCAGCAAGAACTGGTAAATCACTGCAGTTCTCAAATTTAAGACAGACTTTTTAAAAGACTCTGATATGATAATTCAGTCTTTGTGTATGATGAAGAAGTGATGGTTCTTCAGGAGGATTAAAATTCATTTTTAAGACTTCTAATATCCAAGAACCATGTAATGGCACATGTCAATCAGAAAGCTGGAGGAATAATTAATAATTCATAGAGATTGACTTTTTAACTGAATTTACTACCTTATGTGGAAAAGAGAAATGGAAAGGGTTTCTATCAGATGGTATAGTTTTTAAGTAGCTTTGTAGGTATCTTTTTACTACAAAATGACACAATCAAGACAGGGATGTTAACAATCACCTTGTCATGCGAAACTGAGTTACATGAAGTTAAAAGACAGCCAGGTTAATCTAAAATACACAGAGATCTTGTTTTAGGTGAACAATTGACCACTGGAAAAATCTCAACATTTATTAATTAAAAGAAGTGTAGGACGTCAGTGATGACTTCATGGAGAGAAGTATGCTTCAAGAAACTTTCAAGTTTCAACTTTTCAACTTTTAACTTTCAGTCAGCTGAAAAGATACATCTGTATGAAAATACTCGTTACAAGGTTTGCAGTGTAAAAAGTGATAAATTACATTCTGATTGTTCATTTTGCTCAGAAAATATTTTTATTTGAAAAACTTACTTTCTTAAGCTGTTAAAGAAACAAATGTTTTTGGAAGGATTTGAAAAAAAAAATAAAATAATTTTTTTCCATTATTGATGATGACAAAATAAACAGTCCTCAGGTTTTGATAGAAGAGATCTCATTCACAGAAAAACTACCATTTCATCAACAATCATTTTGGCCAGCTTGGAACTGTAGGATCTATTATCTCACAGTACAGGCCCCAGTTTGTTTGATGTTTGTAAGAAATTGCCTGTGGCAGGGATTAAATTAGACAAAATGCATTGAGTTTAGGCATGCAGTTAAGCACTTTGCTTATGAAGGATCACAGACATTATTCACACTGGTAATAATAATTGATAAAGTATTGATTAAAGCATCTAAAAGAGTTAGTAAATAATTTATATTTTGTAGTGCTCCCTTGCCAAGAGAAGCATAATTGGAGTTTCCTCATAGGCTTATCTACAAGCATTACAGAAAAGTGAAAATCACTAAGCCTCTAAACATCCCTAATAGCTGTCAGCAGGCTGTTTGCTTCATCTCCAACCTATGCATGTGTATGTTCTACCCTTGTTGCACAGAATGTGAAGTAGGTAATACTGGGAACAGGTGTCTCCAAGGAGGTTGCTGTGTATCAGATGTTGCAGGAGGATGGACTGGAGATAGGCTTTAGCCACAGCTGTACAATATGGGGATCAAAGGTGAAAGGAAGGGTACACGTAGAAGAATGGTGACAATGGTAGTGACCAGCTGAGGGTCAGTGCCCATTTCTGAGATCCCAGGACCTCCAGTTCTATCTCTGTGCCCCATGTGAATCTTTTTCTTTCCCTCCCAGCCACATCACCAGTGCTGGCTCCTGACTTTCCCCCAGGTGTGAGAATGACATATGCATCTTCCTGCTCAGTTTTGTCTGTCCAGAAAGATGGCGCACCAGCACCACTGCTCTTTGAAGACAGGAAGCTGTTCTAGATCTCCAGTGTCTAATCTTGCTTAGTGAAAGAAGGAGGATTGAAGCATCTACAGCAGTAAGTCAGTGGCTGGAGAACATTCTGATCTAAAACAGGTTGTGACCTGACCTCTGCACACCTCTGTTTGGGTTATTGTTACAGTCCTTGCTAGTTAAATGAAAGCTAATGGAGTATTTCTTCATCAGGCTGTAGGCAGTGCAGAGTTACAGGCATGATATAAAAAAAGCCTTGGGGAAGTGAGTCTAGGCTGTCATATTGAATTTCTGAGCAGGCTGAGTCCGGAGTATTCCTTGAATGCACTGTGCATGCCATGTCCATTTCTTTGCCACCTGCAGACTGGGATCAGCAGCTGGGGACCCAAATGTGATGGCCCATCTGATAAAGCCTGCAGGAAAGGAAACAGAACAGAAATTGTTATAGACTGGTTCAGTAAAGGCCGATGGCCAGAAACTGAATTTATACCAAATTAATTTACTGTGCCAGGCCAGTTTGGAGAGAAGGATTCTGGCTTGCAGCTGAAAACTCGAATTGCTTTTTAGATTGCATTATTGATTTATAAAGCCAAACACCATATGGAAGCTGAATGTATAGCTGAATTAGTATTTTCCAGAACTATCTGCAAAGTGCAGAAAAATGGTTTATGGTTGGATGAAATATCATGCATGAAGGAACATTCTAATTTATTTAACTTTCTTTTACAAAAAGAAAAAAAGGTGAATAAATTTTTTAAGCAAGGTTGTAGTTGTGGGATATGCATAATGTGAGTGGTAAAAAAATGCTTAGATTATCTTTTCTTACATATCTCTTAATTTACTTTATGTCCTAGAATACACTATGGACTTCACAAAGACTACACCTTAGTCATTAGACTTTGCAATAAACAACAAAAGAAAGCAACTTTAAATAAAATTGATGATTCAGTGAGATTGCACATTTATTTGAGACCAATATTAAGAACACAGTTGCCCCACAGAAAATTTAAAATTTATTAGCTGCCAAAGAAACTTACAAATGCATTATAGGAGTACAAAACACACACACAAACATTTAGAGATCTGTTCCTCTGAGAAATATATATATATTTCTATTCTATCATTTTAACTCTACTAAAAATCCATTTTGCTGTTATTTGTCATTAGCTTAGATATCAAGAAAAGGTTCCTCACCAGAGGATGATCAAGCTGTGAGACAGCCTCCCCAGGGAAGAGATCATGAGTTGTCAGAGTTCAAGAAACGTCTTGCCAAAGCTCTAAGGCATAGGAATTGATGTTTTATCTTGGGTGGTTCTGTGTGTAGCCAAGAGCCAGACTCATTGATTCTTACAGTGCCCTTCCAACTCAGGATATTCTATGATTCTATAATTTGAACGTTTGAATTGATTCTTTATGATGACAATAATTCTATTTAGTTTTGGTATTATTATTTTAGTCACATGTACAAGTAGTTTGTTCCTCTAATTCTAATGCAGAAATAAAAGATTTTAACTGATATTTTCATTTTAGGTTTACAGATCTGTTAAAGTGTCTCACAACTTACATTAAATATCATGATGAAACGGCATACTTTAAAATGCTGCTGTGATGACTCATGAGCCATTTAGTTCTGTAATCACCTGATATATTTTCCTTCATGTTTAAATTCTGTTCCTGAATGTGACCAAGATTCATTTTATCAAAGCATGCTAAAACAAGCCTTATATTAAGCGTATGGCACATTGCCTCTGTCCCATAGTTTTCCATTGCATACAGTGCTGCAGACATCTGATTTCATCTTGTCCACCAGAATGGGAAGAACACCAGTCTTTTTGCACTCAATACTGTGCTATGAAGACCAGTCCCTGTAATATTCTGATGATCTAACATGTTTTGGCAGGCATTTTTGCCCACAGAAAATGTTGCTATCCTTTCGTGGCGTAAACAGATGAATAATAAATCTCATTCCTGTAGGATGGGATGGGTATGACTGTAATAGCAGTAGGGCCAGCTTTGCAATAGAGTTAACTATCTTGTAGCTCCCATCATTCCCAGAACTACTAAAGATGAAATTGCCCCAAATTTAGGATCCGATCTCTTGTATAGATGATGGGAGTTCACTCTTGGTCTTGAATTGATGTTTGCTGTCACAGTACTGTGTCTAACTTCTCACTCTGAGGGCAGACAGGAGAGCTTTCCTCTGCCAGCAATAGGTCCTTTAGTAGAGCCTGAATGATGCACTCATCAATGCAGATGGTTTTCCTTCTAACTCAGTGTATACTTTCAACATCTGAAGTAATCAATATCATTTGTTCTCCGTGAAGACACAAGTATCAAATGTCAAGGTAGATGTGATAAACAGTGACTAGGATCTGGCTAGTGTAGTAGGCAGTGCCATGCTGGGCAACCTCTAGAAAATCACGCTTTTCTATATTCCCCACTTACTTCTTCAGCTTACCCTTGCAAGTACAAAATTGATTGAACATAATACTCAAGCAGCCTAAAGTGCTATATTGAATTCTATCTATTAAGAATATGAGAAAAAAGTGCAAAGACTATTTAAAATATTTCAAAGTATATCTGGGAAGGGGATTTAAAGTTCACTGATTGTCTCAGATAGTTATAGTATTAAAAAAACCCTGCTCTTTGTAAGCTGGCTGAAGGAAATTGTGACATAAGTGACAGACACCAGATGGCTCCACCTCATTAGAAATCAGAGTTTCCTGAAGTTTGAGCAAGAGAAGATAAGGTGGTTCTGGGGTGAGAGATTGGGATCAAACTGCACCTCGAAAGATGGGTGACATGGGCTTGTGAAGTTGATTTAGTAAATTTGCTCTTTATTTAATATACTTACAATTATAGCTGGGAGGGGACACAAAAAAAAAAAAAGAAGAGTTGAAATTAAGTGAATAATGTAATTTGATGTCTGAAGAGGGTAAGAAACTCAGTGAGAGAGTTATGTCAAATCCTGATTTAAGAGACAGGTTGGACCTGCTTGATTTATACAGACACAGGCCTCCTAGATTTAATATTTAATTATTACTATTATTTATAATTTAGCGTTTATAGATGTAGACACTTTTTCTAAATATAAATGAGTGTTATGAAATCGTGTTGACTCCCAAGAAAAACAATATAGAATACGAAAAACAGCAAAAAATAAATTATCATTTTGATGATGTAAAAAAAAACTTTTTTAAAAAAACTTTTTAAAAAACTTTTGATGACAAGGGCTAAACAAAACATTTGGTTGTGTACATTCTATTTATTCTTTTTTTTTCTTCTCATATTTTAGATGGAAGCTAGGAGGAAAGTCACTGCATCACATTTTCTCACTGTGATATATTCACTGGTTTCATAACAGTCATGTACTGAAACATGTAAGAAAGTTGATAAAGGGGCTTTCCACTGTGAATGAAAGGAATGAATGGCATGGAAACATTGTGTCTACACATATTAGGCTGCTTCTTGGCTGAAAAGTAATGAAAAATATGTACAGATGAAAAAATAAACTGTAAATTGAGTGTGAGTATTTTGCAAGCAAAGAACTTCTATTTTATGTGCCCATACTTTAATTTGAACAACTAAACACCTGCATAGCAATTACATTGTCTTTTTTTTTCTTCTTTTTTCTTTTTTTTTTCTTCTTTTTCTGTGGAGTATGTTTTATTAAAAACTTCCTTGGGCATAATTCAGTCAAAGCTGAGTAATTAGGTAGTTCTTTAGAGAGACGTGGCAGAGAAAATGTTCCCACCTCTAATGTGAGGTGATCAGAGCTGAAGGAAAAACACTAGAGAAGTCAAGTGGAACATTACACTGAGTTGTTTTGTATTCACTTAAATGAATCTGATGGCATTCCTCCTAAATACCTCTGCTCACCAGCACGGTGGGAGCCTACTGTGCTCCCTGTCATAAGGACAGTGATTGGGATCTGGAACTAAGTGCCCTAACCTCACAGCTGAATTCGTTGCACTGTAAGTCCTCCATACTCAGAGGAAATGCAAAAATCAAAATGATTGTTGGAGAAAAGTGACTACAACAGTTATATATACACATGCAAATTACTTGCCTTAGTAATTTGAGTATTTAGTTTTATTTTTATCTAGTATTATTTTTGGAAAAATAATAGGTTAGAATGAAAGTCTCCTGGGTTTGACAATGGTAAATTTTGTGTAGTTGAGTTGACTCAGGTACAAAGCAATTACATGCAATAAAATGTAGTAACAAATTCTGTCTATTTTGACAATGTCTATTGCTTTCTTTGGACCGCTCTGATGACATACCTGCCAACATTGGTATACTCAGTCACAGAGGAAGAATAATCCACAAAATAGACTAAAAGAAATGGTAATTGCTCATTCAGTTCTAAAGGGACAAATATTCCTGATCATTGGGGTTGCTCATTATTTTACTTAAATATTTTACTTATAAGTTACAGAATGGCCTGTTCAGCTTGAGAAGAAACTCATATATTTATTTCTGTCATAGGCAGAAAAGTCTTTCAGATCTGTCCATTTGTGGCTACCTCTCATCTGAACTGTATCTATCCACTTATGCTTTTGTCTGGATTAGAGATCTTTTTCTTTCCCTCTCTCTTTCTCTGAATCTTGTCACATATTTAAAGTCAGGAAATTAAATATATTTTTTTAAGAACCTAAAATCATATATAAACATAAAGCTCTCTTGCAGACTACTTGGAATTATCACCGCTTTCAATTAATTCCTCATTACCACTATTTTTTGAATCTGCCTTTGCATGCAAGATTTAGTGAGCAGACAAGTATATTTATATTCAGTAATACCGTTGTCAGAAGCAGAAATAATAAACAGATTATCATATGTTTAACAAACATGCTACAAGAGAAAATCTCCCAAACAACTCATCTGCATATGAAACTGTTTCTGAGTTTAAGGGAATCAGAATCATAGGATCTTTTAAATTGGAAGGGATCCTTAAAAAGCTATCTGGTCCCACTTCCCTGCAATGAACAGGGAGGAACACCTAGAGCTAGATCAGGTCGCTCAGAGCCCCATGCAGCCTGACCTTGAATTTCACATGGGAAGGGGCATCCACTACCCCTAAACTTTCTGCTGCTGATTTCCAATCTGTGGTAGATGCATCTCTTCTTTAAATAGACTTGCAACATTCTTCAGAAATCTCCTGAAATCTCTGGGCAGATTCTTATTCACTTTGGTGAACTTTACATTTAGTAAAGCGATTTGAACTTCCAATTCTTCATTTGACAAAAAAGTTTATAATATAGTTTTATAAAGACCACCAGCTGACCACATGGTTTTATATATTCTATTATTTGATGGTCAGTATGCAAACTGTGGACTTTTAAATTTCCAGGTGCCAAAAGTAAATCTGAAAAGGTTAAAAAATATTCAAGCCAATAGAAAGCTTCAAATTAATATAAATTACATGCCACAGAATAGTATGTGAATAAGCAGATGCTGCAGAGGATAGTTCCACTGGACTGCTTATTAAAGAATAAATAATGGCATCTAAAAGCAATGTAGCTCAATGACACAGGTCATTGACTTGGACTTCTCTGCTGGGAATGATTAAAGTGCCATTTAGCTCTACTGGTTGACTTGCTAGGGTGCTGAAAAACATCACATCAATACAAATCTGCTTAGCTGCTCACAGAAAGAATGACGTCATGGAAACTAAGTCCTCTCTAAATTTTTCATAAATGACTTGGATAAAGGACTTGAAGGTATACTAAGTTTGTGGATGACACTAAATTGGAGAAGTTGTTGATTCCCTTGAAGGCAGAGAGGCCTTGCAGAGAGATCTTGACAAATTGGAGGGCTGGGAAGTCACCAACTGCAAAAAATTTAATCACATCAAAGTGTTAGATTCTGTACTTAGGAAAGAGAACTCTGAATATAAGTACAGAGTGAGGGACAAGAGGCTGGGAGCAGCTGCATGGAAAAGGGTCTGGAGGTTCTGTTTGAGGGCAAGTTGAAACTGAGTATGCAGAGTGCCCTGAAAACCAAAATCGTCCACCATATTCTAGGGTGCACCAAGCCCAGTATACTGCCAGCTGAGTGACAGAAGGAATTGTCCACTCTGCTTTGCACTGTGCATCTTCACATCAAGCACTGCAAGCCACAGTATAAAAAGGACATAAAGCTATTGGAAAACACTCAAAGGAAGACTATGAATATGTTGAAGGATCAGGAGGGAAAGATGTGTGAGAAGCAGCTGAGTGATCTGTTGCATTGCCTCTAAATTACTGACTCAAACTTGAGGAGTGTCAGAAATATTTTGGATTTGGAAAAAAATGAATGTCACAAAGGAAGAAAAAAAATAAGTTAGCTAATAAGCCCATTTCCAGATAATGTTGCATTCAGATACTTTCTCTTGCCAGAGGATCAAGGCACTGGACACTTGTACGTGGCTGAGAAAGCAAAACTGCTGTTACTAAAAGTAGCAATTTTCAAAAAGCCAGCTAAAAAAATGGAATATGAGAGATAACATAGAACATGCTGGCAATGTCTACAGATATTTCAAGTGCGGCAGGAAACATTGTTAGGACTTGTTTTGCCAGTGAATGCGTGATCAGTGTATGCTATATTTAATTGAAATTCGTGTCTGTCTCTGCAGGAAAAAATACACTGTAATTATCACTAATTCTGAAAGGGTCGTGTATCTTCAGGCAAGGGCAAAATCAGAGGAATCACTTAGCTGCTTTATGATATCATTTCCTGTAACAAGTTTCAATGGGACTGGGAATTAAATTAAAGCCAAGATAGATGCACAGGCAGGTCATATATTAAGAAATACACTACTCTATTTGCATGTTACTAGAGGAAATTTCCATAAAGATTTCCTGTTTAAGAAATTCAATTATTTTTTATCAATTATTTTTATCAATTACTCAACATTATGTTTCTGTTATTCCAAGAGAGTGGAGAGTGAGGATGGGAAAGAGGAAAGAATTCTATTCTTACTTGAAGGTATGATTTACTTAAAGTATACTATTTGCTTCTTGTTTGGTTTTTTGTTTTTTTTTTGTTACAGAACCATATATTTTCACAGAAGCATGGGATGAAATACAGGGGATCTTAAAAGCCTCATACATGTATACCAACAAAGCTCAAAAGTTCTTAAGAAATTTGTCACAAATTATATTACTTATGAAGCAGCTCTTGAGCTACATAAAATTTGCTGAACATCGATTTTTACAGTAGAAATCCAAGGTTATCTTATCCGTTTTCTGTGAGATGAAATGGTGTTGCTTCGAAGATAAATGGGGAAAAAAAAGATATGC
Organism: Tympanuchus pallidicinctus; assembly: GCF_026119805.1. Lineage (NCBI taxonomy): Eukaryota > Metazoa > Chordata > Aves > Galliformes > Phasianidae > Tympanuchus > Tympanuchus pallidicinctus. The sequence goes on from NW_026294802.1 coordinate 26,753,251, forward strand.
ATATGTTAGAGTTAAAGAACAACAAATTATTTCTTTTGATATTACAGCAAAATATTTTTTTCCAAGTAATATGTATTACTTTTGCAATTACAGCAATAATGCTGAGCAATAATAACACAGTTTTTAAGCAAGCACTCAAGCTATGGTAATTGTTGAATATAAGGAGACAAGCAATAAGCATTAGGTAAAATTAGAATATTGGGTATCTATATGGCATGCTATGGGGTAGGAATTGAAGTTTCTTGTACACATGGATCTCTGCTGTCATTGCAACTCAATTAAGCTGTGAGAATGCAAAATTCTTCTGCACTTGAGTAACATCAGATTAGAGAGAAACTTCAAAAGCATGAGATATTATTTTAGATATTTTGAAGAAGGATCAGACAGGAAAGAAGTGTGTGTACAGAGTCCTGTCTACATACAGGGCTATATAATACTAAAAGATTAACAGATAAGCAGAGATATTCCACTGAATCATTCTAGTGTAGAATTTTATTCCGAAAATGAAAAAGCAGCAATCTTGCTGCCTTCTTGGTATAGAAGATATTTCATAAGGAAGCTCTGAAACCCTCTAAAAATGTTTATAATCTAGATTTCTTTAAGTGATCTGGATAGTTGCGTTGTAAGGGGTGAAAAAAAATAGTTCTTCTTGCTAAGTTTTATTAAAGAAGTATTTTTATTGTGGAATATTACTTTCATCTTGCAAAATCTCTTTATTAGTGTGACAACTTTTGTAGAAATGGTAATAACAGTGTACAAAATGTAATTGCCTTCCAGTCTTGGAACCTGTCAGAATACAGGAGTTGTGTTTACCTTCCTCTAGAGTGTGAGCATATAGGATCTTTACACTTCAGTGAATTTTGTCCTTCAATACAAAATAATTCAAATTTGAACAAAGTGTGAGAAATGTAATGGTTTTATTTAATTGGTTCTGATAAAATGAAAGAATTTTCATTTTATCATATCATAGTAAGTTATGAAAAACTATGAAAAAGAAGAGTGTTTCATCCTTCATGTTTTCAAACAGACTTGTGTTTTTGGTTTCTCTGCTACTTTTAATGCTGGTTCTTTCTTCATGGAGTTGTTGTGATTAAGTGCAGGATCTGACACTTCTTGTTACTGAACCTCTTACAACTGGCTTCAGCTCATGAGTCCTGCCTACCCAGATCCCTTTGTAGAGCTTTCCTACCATTAGGCAGATCAGTACTCTATCCCAATTTAGTCATATGCAAAAATACTGAGGATACACTCCATCCTTTTGTCCAGATCATCAATACAGATATTAAACAGAACTGGCCTTAATACTGACCTCTGAGGAACATCTTTAGCAACCAGTTACCATCTGGATTTTACTCCATTTACCATGACTTTTTGGGCCTGGCTGTCCAGCCAGTTTTTACTCAGCAAAGAGTACACCTCTCTAAGCCATGAGCTGCCAGGTTCTCTGGGAGAATGATATGGGAGACAGCATCAAAGGCTTTACTAAAGTCTAAGTAAATTACATCCACAGCCTTTACCTCATCCATGAGGCAGGTCACTTTGCCATAGAAGATCAGACTGGTCAAACAGGACCGGCCTTTTATGAATCCATACGGATTAGGCCTGATCTTCTGGTTGTCCTGAAAATACTCTGTGATCACTCTCTAGCAGGTCTGCTGCATGACCTGCTACCATGATCAGACTGACAGGCCTGTGGTTCCTTGGATTCTCCTTCCTACTGTTCTTGTAGGTGGGCATCACACAGGTGAGTCTCCAGTCATGTGGAATCTCCCCAATGGACCAAGATCAATGATGGAAAGTGACTTGGAAAGCTCTTCTGCCAGCTCCATTGGTATCCTTGGGTGGATCTCATCCAGCCCCATAGACTTGCATTAGTCTAGGTGGAGTAGAAGGTCACTAAATGTTTTCTCCTGAATTATGGGGGGTTTATTCTGCTTCCCATTCCTGTCTTCCAGCTCAGGGGACTGAGTACCCTTAGAATAACTATTTTTATTTTTTACTATTAAAGACATAAGCAAAATAGGCAGTGAATACCTCAGTCTTTTCCTCATATTTACTGGTAATGTTTCTTGCCACATTCACTCAAGGATGAAGATTCTCCTTGACCCTTCTGCCTTCCTGCCAGGATAGTATAGCTCTCCTTCCTCTACTATGAATTTTTTCTAGTTTTTTGTTTTCAAAATTAAGCATAGGAATGAACTTAACTATTGACCTAGAAGCAGAAGTACTTGAGAAATAGGGCTATGGGAATGAAATGCTGTATTTACTTGTCTTTACAGAGAATTTGGGGTCCTCTATGACATGACTATCATCCTCACATTTCTTGTGTTCAGAAGCGTAAGGCTGGAATTCGTCTGCCTGTAAGTAAATACTGGGTATTAGTCTTAGAGACAACTCTTGTTCTGGTCTCGTGTTCCCTAGGTGGAGATGTCCTTCTCAAGGAAAATCAATGTATTTCAACCAGATGGGAGATGTAGGCCAACAGAAATTACCTTGTCTATATATGTGCACATGGGAAATGAATATTTCCTATGTCAAAATGAGTGGGTGGGAAGAACAGGATACAGTTCTGCTGAGGTAACAACATTCCTTCAGGCGAAGGTGAGAACTGAGGATACGATTGATGTGGTTTCTATCAGATAGATCAAGAAATGCTGACTTTTCTCTACTTGAGGTAACCTCTTCCTGTTCAGACTGATTCAGAAGTACAGAGTATTGTGAGCAGTAAATTCAATTCATAAATCTTTAGGGGTTACAGAATTCACTGTTGTCGGGACTGGCAAGCATGTGGGACTGTTGCAGTTTGTAAAGCAAAATGAATTACTAGTACATTACCTCCATTTGTAGTGGAAAGGCAATATTTTACCTCCTAGCTAATTGATAACCACTCAGATGACAGACAAATCAGTCCACAACAAATGGGCATGGCACTTCATTGCTCTTAGACTTATTCAAAGAGCTCGATTATTCTGCAGTAAGACCAAGGTTGAATGTTAATGATGGCTATATAATAAGGAGATGCTTTTATTAAGTCTGTCACACACTGTTCTTGTAGCAAAGTCTGTGTAAATAAAATAAGTTATTTGGTGCAAGCTTTCCTTGGGTGAAGTACTTCAGAAGGTGCTCATGCCTGTGTGCTAGCTATCAATGCATTTGTTCATCTAATTCAGGGCTAGTTTATTTTGAAAGTGGGATGAGATAGAACAAGCATTAAAAATTATAACATTTCAGCTGACAGGAACATAAATCCAGTTTTGTTCATATGGTATGCTCATGATGCAAAATTTGTAGATAGAAGATCTATGAGGATTTGTAAAAAGTTTGTAGTTGAAGTATTATCAAGAATGACTGGGTTCTTCTGGTGCAACTCTGCATGACTTTTTACCCAGAGACTCACTTGTTTTTTAGCTTCCTAACTGTCAGACTTTCTTGAAGCTCTGATTTACCAGATTCCTCAGCTCCATCCTTTTTCATTGCATACTCTCATTTGTTTTCTTAGATAGTAATAAAACCAGATTTTAATTAGTATTAAAATATAATCTTTTTCCTCAGCCAACCATACCACTGAAAACACATTTAATTTAATAACATAGCGAAACATAGCTGCCCAGTGAGAACCGACAAAAAATTACAGTATGGGAAATGATACATTTTAGTTCTGACCTCAAATTGAAATAGCCTTAAAAATAAATACATAAGAAGAGAGGAATGACAGAAAACACTTTTCTGAGAATAGCTTTAACATATTATTCTCTTCTTAATTTTATTCCATGTTTCTTATCTGGCTTACTCCGGATTGTGAATTTGCTTAATTTTAGATATGTGGTCTTGGCATAAAATGTAAGCTGAAGACTTTGTAGGGCCTTTTGGACTATAGTTTAGGGCTGTTCATAGTCTACTTAGAAAGCTCCAGAATATTTTTAGGAGCCATAAATATTTTATGGATAAAAATGCACAAAGTAACACAAGTTAATTTAAATATGCTCAACTAAAAAACACCTACTACTTAAACATTCATAAAATTAGCCTTAAATTTGAATATAAATTCTAATTTGGCATTAACTCTGTCTCTGTATCATCATCCAGTATTTGATTCCTTCCTTATGTGTACTTTCTCAGAAGCAAGTGGAACTTCTGCTCTCTAAGCTGCAGAACCATTAGTTTCCAATTTGACAGCCTCTTGTGTTTATTGCAAGCATATTTAATTGAGGAGTGAATAATTAATTCCAGTCAGGAGATCATGGGTTGATCTCTGATCTGTAATTTCATATTAGTAAAACGTAACATTGACATAGGAAAAGTCATGCCTTCAGGCATTTTTCCACAATCATATAAAATACAACCCTCCATTCTAAAAGGCAATCATGGTAAAGAAACACAGACATTAACCAGAGCATGCAAATAGTTCAAGAAAATGCTTAGAGAATGGAAAAGTTTTGAACAGATTCTTCCGCAACTCAGTTTATGTCAAAGTCTGTAAGTAAACACAGGATATATCAATTCAAACATGTCAATTTGGCAAAGCGTAGAGCAATAGTTTTAAAACAAATTTAGCTGATGCGGCAAGGAATCAATCACTGAACAAAGAAAGATGTCACAATAGGAAGGAAATTAAACAAATACATAGATCTGACTTCCAACTAGGTCAAATAAATGCTTAAGTACAGGAGGGAGAGTTCTATTAAACTTTTTAAAAAATATACATATATTAGAAAATGCTGAATTAATCGCACTTGAAACTATGAAGATCTCTGGATGCAAAGATCATAAAACCTTTTTTTTTTCCACAGGGAAATAAATAGACCCTCTGATGCATATGCAAAGACTTCTTTGAGACACAGGCTGTCCTCATAGTCAAACTAAAAGCAGAATGCAGAAAACTGAATGCATAAAGTCTACCTCTGCTGAATGGCAGATGACATTATCTCCATCTCAGTACTTCATCACTTTTGGCTGATGACCACTGACTGTCAACATATGACACAGATGTGCCCTCTGTGGTACCCTGCTGAGCAGGGCTGGATTTGGGATAAGCAGGTCAGCCAAGGCAGTGAGATCCATACATTGCCATTTGTAGAGCTCAGGTAGGATTATGCGCAGCAGGTTTGGGCCAGCTTCTCAGTTTCATTTTGTTACTTGTGCTGAGTACCATGCAGAGTGGGGATTAGCTACTGCTGGTGTAAAAACTAGCTTGGATATGTCTTCATTACATGGCAGTCACAGTGACTGGAATTCATCCTTGACCAGACATTGACACCTGAATCTGAGCTAATCACTAGGTGTTCCCTAGGTTATTACTCTCCATTACTGTCAGTGGAGAAAAATGGGCACTGTTATGGCACAATTTATCTTATGCTAAAGAAGGCATTGGAGATAGGTGAGATGAATCACATGCTGTGAATGTCTTTCAGTCTGTCAATTAAGGAAAACCTAGGTGCAAACATCGACCCTGAGGACTTTTCCTGGGGGATATGAGACACATCTTCCCTCTCAGTGTGCAGATTGAATATGCTTAAGATGGAAGGATATATCCTGAATTCCCTAAGCCTCAGGAACAGCAAAGAACCCTGTTGTGTTTGTATTAAGGAAGTTAGCTTTCCTCAGTGTGCAGAACAGTAGTCTATCTGTTTGAACAAATACCCTACAATACATCAATGCATTGATACTGACAGGAGATGTCACTGGAAGCTGAGAAGGCATTGCTAAAGATTAAACTTTATATGAGGTACAAAATATTTCAAATCACCCTGTCTCTCCTAGGTTCCTCCATTCTCATTAACCATTACATAGATGCAGGACAGTTTCACATAGTCAAGTATAGACTGTGGAGAAAGAAAAGAGTGCTTTTGGCAATGTAAAGAGGACATTTGTGTGTAATTTTCTGTTACAGAACTTTTATATACATTCTTCTGAATAATCTGGTACTTTCAGCTACAGGGTACAGATCCCAGACAGACTCAGGACAAGAAGTTCTTTTAAATCAGTTCATTAATTCTTGCATGATAGGATATGTTGAGTTCTCTGAGGAAAAGTTTGCTAAAAAGTACCTCTGTTGGTCCTTTACATCCCACCCTAACTACTAAGTCTGAGCAATGCTAAAGTCACAGACATATCACAGAGTCTGTGACTTTCATCTGCTTTTCTATCTCTGTGTTGACTGAATCTCATAAAAAGTATTACTTTCTTCTTACTTCTTCTGGCTACTGAGGCATTGTCCTAAGATATGAATTGCTCTCATATATATATAAACAATCTCATGAAAACAGTGCTCTAATTTCAACCAGTCAATTCATGTAATCTAGGTAAGAATTAGTCCCATTTGCAATGGAAACTGAGGCATAATATTGTGTGATTAATTGGAAAATGAGTGAACAAACTTTTTCATTTTCATGAAAAAGAGATATTAATGAAGAACTGAAGCCAGTACAGTAGCAAATGAAAAAAAAAAAAGAAAAATCCTTATTTGTATGACATGGGCTTCTTTTTTAGAAAAACTTACAAATGTACAAAAGTACTCCGTACTTTCAGAGCTTAGTTATTTAGAGCAGAAGGAAGTCAATTTCAGTGGAAATATTTTTATGTAAAAATGCAAAGTAGAAAGTTATGTTCCAAATCTCAGGAAAGGATAAATGTGCTTTACAGTTTACAGTCCTAGTGAAGACTAAAAACACTCTAATTCTAGGTTTGCCTGTTCAGAAAGCTGTTGTAATTAGAGTTATGACTGATGACTTCAAGTAGCTTCTGCAGTTGATGCGTTTTGGAGATGGGGTGACCCACTTTTTCTTTCCAGGCAAAAATAGGTGGGCAGATGGATAAGAAAGTAAGGATTTTAATGGAGTGGGGTTTGTGAATAGGGGAGCTCTTAGTGTTTAATGCCCTGCTTAGGGCAAAGACAGTAAAACACGAGAATTGCATCAGAAGGGTAATGCTGACATTACTTTAAAGAACCTTTCTCCTATTCCCCACCAGTTATTGCTTTTCCAGCATTCAGTTATTCAGGTATTTGCTGGATTGCAGACTTTCAAAATGCTGCTGTTTTCCCTCTCCATTCCTTATCTTTCTCCATATTGAGTGTCTTCACACTGCCAGCTGCTGCTCCATGGCATGTTTTATCCCTGAATGTAATCACTAAAAGGGTTTCCATGTGTTTGAAATTAATCTGTCTTACATGGAGAATTATTTACCAAACAGCTGAAAACACTGCTTGCATTCAGCAGGCTGGTTTCTGTTCCTTCCACGCTTCTCCAGCCTCCTCACTCCATGCATTTTGGTGCAGTTGAAAGAGAATGGAGCAAACAGGCCTTTTCTTTACAAGGTTATTGTTGAGCTGACTGCTTCAAGCAGGGCAAGCATGTGGAAGAGGTAATGAAAAACATGCACTGCTCTTTGGTTAATGAAGTACACAGTTTTAATTAAGTAGTCTCTGTACATTTCTGGTTTTCAGAGTCAGTAATCCATGCAAGATTTTATATGGAAGTGCTAAAACTTCCTTGTTTTACATTAATACAGAATGACTGGATCTGCAAAAACACAATTTGCATTTGACATTTTCTCATGTTTAATTCACAAATAATTATTGGAGGTTATAAAATGCCAAGTTTGTTATATATACTTCTAGTCATTTATGATAACATTTGGGTAATTTCTGGTAAGGATTTGCCTGTGTTTATAAGCTTGCTATCACGCCTATAAATTATCATGTATATCTCTTCACATAGCCATATGGATTCTGTACTAATATCAGTGGTCTCTATTTTACCAAATAAACTAAAATTTGGCATCCTGCATTCACCATTACACCTAAGTCCTGAAGACTTCCTGCAGGTGATTTTCAAGATCCTTTAGATTCTTATCCTCTTACGTTCACGTCATGACAGATATCATGGCAACACAATTCTGTACATGGACTTTCAGGTTCGTTTGAAATACTGTCTTATTTTTCCTCAGCTGTAAAACTGAGTGCCTTCTCAACCAAATGGCCTGTTCTGCAAAGACATTTGTTAAAAAGAACTTGAAGCTTGCTTTGTACTAAAATAAGCAAAGCATTCCGTTTATTTCATCTCAGTACTTTGCTGGACAAAAGTGATTGATGTGCCTCATTGGGAAGCTAAGAAAATCACTTACTCAATAGTTTAAGTGTGCCTTTTTTAATTTTACAGTTGTATGATAAATCAGTTTTAAATTTGAATACATTAAAAATGAATAAATAATTCAAAACAGAACTTTGTTCTCTTGAGCCGTGTCTCACTGTAATGGATCAGGGAAACTTCAGCACTTTTCATGAGAAAAGTGGGAAGCAGGTCCTAGAAGTTGCTTAAAGCTTTGGAATTTCAGTGAGTTCCAGGGGAATGGATCGATGAGCACACTGTCGCAAGGACGGCTGAAATGGTAATGAGCTTACCTCAAGTTTTTGAAATGTTTATTATTTTATGTGGTTTACATGAAGAACAGGGAGACCTAGAACAGAATAATATATTCCATACTATAATTGTATCACTGAGAAGTATTCCAAACTGCTTGCGTCAAAATGTCATGTTGAAATAGGAATTGAAGTTTTTTAAGGGAATGAGTTGAGCTTTCACTGCTATAAATGAATAACTTCTTCACTTTTTTGATTAAACTTACCAAAGAATATCTTGAGTCTTGTTGACGTTGTGTATTAAGCAGTGAACAACACTGGTGTGTTGTTCATTCTAATTTCATTTCTTTGCCTAACTAAAATAATTTAGGTGGCTTGATGCTTCAGATCTTTCCTGAGGGATTATTGTGGGTGCTGCCCAGGACTGAACCAGAGGAGAAATATTGCATCCACATGATGGATTGCCCCTGAAAGTGAGGTTGAAAGTCACTGTGAAGACAATTGTGAGGACAAACAGAAAAATAGATTTTTCTGTGAGTGCCTTCTCTCATAAAACTAAGTGAGTATCTTCTGTCCTGGTATTTTCTTAGGAAGGAAATATTATTAACAGCAAAATCCAATGCCTTTTTTTATTTTTTATTTTTAATATGAAGACTTTGTGAATCAAAGTCATTTGGTTTAATGGTGGAACATTTAAATGTCAGACAGGAAATGTAGCACCTACTATAATACCCAGAAAAAGAAGCGACATTTTTGGTGTGCCTGATAGTCTGCTGCACCTTAGGAAAAAAGCTACATCACATTTCTATAAGAAAGGAGATAAAAGGAAGAATTACCACATTCAGAACTGCTATGAAAAAAAGAAGCCTTGGTAAGTGAGTTTTGGTCTGCAGTATTTGCTGTGAGTCATAGCCTAAGGCTTCCAGAAGTAAAATGCCATTTAAAACATCAAGAAGTTCAAGATCTGAACTATGGATGCCAGAGAACTGCTTGCAGGGCTCTACTACCACGTCAAAGAGGTAAAGGAATTAGGGGGCTCCTTTGAAAGTCCAGATTATTTTATTTCGTTTATTTTATTTTATTTTATTTTATTTTATTTTATTTTATTTATTTATTTATTGAGAAAAAAAGGAGTATAACCCATTGATTGAGTTACTATCTCAAACAAGTTTGGATGAACCATGTTCTTTCTCAGAGCAAAAGTTGACATGAAGAGTTTTGAAGCTATTGGACTAGTGTTTTGTCAGTGTTGATAACATCAGTTATTTCTGAACTCTATCAAATTCTAAAGCAAGAAATATCTTACACTGTGAAACACAGGAAGGTTGCTAGGCACCCCTTGGGAATTTATTTTATGAATGTGCACATCACAGGATCAACTGGGTGTATCACTTCCAGAGCAAATAGCAAATTAATGAATTTAAGATTTGTCAGAGAGTTTAAGTTTCTCGTCCTTCTTTTATCCTTATTTTATCTGAAGAGAAACTGAATTTTGGTAAACATCTAAGGTGATTCAGCACTGAGCATTGGCTGAGTGAGTTATTCACTTAAAAAGGGCTCCCTGTCAAAATCTGAGTCTTAAGAATTTTCGAAAGTAAAAGGAAGAGTGCAAAATGGGTAAACCCTGTTAGGCAGAGAAGCACAAAAGGACTGTGAGGGGAACTTTTATTTGAGTCATTGCTAACACAAGTTACTCAGACTGTGATGGAGCAAATGCAGTTCAGAGTCAGCTCTGGCACCAAAAATTTTTCTAACAAGGAGACATGCAAGCTAAGGGCCTATCAGCAAAAATCCTGTTATTGAGGAGCACGTAATGAATGTGTTGAAACTTTGCAGTGCAATAGCAAAGTGGGTATATTTGTTTTATTTTATTTTTTTCTAGTAATAATTGTTATGTGTTATAATTTGCCGCCTGCTATAGGAAGTGTATGAAGGTTGTGATTGCCTTTGTTCCATTGCAGGGGTAAGCATATGCTGAATTATTACCTTTTTTGTTCCCCACAAGACAAAAAGATGAAGATTTTAATGATTTGGAGATGGATCCCACTGTCCCCAGAAGCTGTCCAGTTTGTAGTATGTGATTTTCAAATTCTGTCAGAGAGGTCTCTGCAACCCATCTGTTTTTATTCCCTGTAAAAATACATAAAAGACAGGATAAAAGTTTGAGAGAGCATTGCTTCTTATTTGTTGGTTTTATTTGCAGAAGAGGTGTAGTACTGTCCTTCACATAAAGAATTTTTTTTACATTTTCTCTGGGGCCTGAACTTTGTTTGGGCTTTGGGAACTTCAGTTCAGTGCCCATAGTAAATATCTAGTGCATTGAGCAGGGTGTGTGAAGCAGAGCCTGATCTGGAGTCCATTTGAAGCTCAGAGAATCCATGCCTACCTCCCCACTTTGTTTCAGTATTGCTATGGCAACAGCTGCTATAAAAAGATTGTCTAAATATACCACCTGTGCTCTTTTCCTGCTGTAGATTTTTCTCTTCTAGTTATCCATTACTGTAAAAATCATTCTCATGATGTTTTACTTATTTACACTTATGCAAGAGGCTTTATATTTACTTTATTATTATTAGTTGCCTCAATTTTAACTGTTCACATTACGCAGAGAAGATATGAGACTAAATGACGAGCCACTGAAGCACAGAAAAATATAGACTCTGACAATAGATAAAATAGAAAGTCAAGGTGAATATGTACATCAGCATCAGACACATTTGCTTTTGCTCATGCACATTTTTTATGCTGAGTCTGCCGTTTGTTGTTATCTGTCCTATATGATCTAGCTTATTTTCTGTCCAGTTACAAGAAGACAAATTGGATGTGGCAGAGACTTTTCCCTCTCAGTATTCTGCACTCCAAGTGAGAGCCTGTATGCTTCCAGGCAAGTAGCAAACAGCAGCAATGAATGCCAGAGATGACATGTCAACCAACGTTCAAAGAATTCCATATGAATGCTGTGCTATTTGACCACTAACAAAACAGTCCTACTTGTGTTCTAAGGCTTAGTTAATGAAATATCCAAAACTGCTCAACTATCAGACATCAGCACAAGTTGGGGCTGAAAATTGTTTAACGAAAAAAAAAAGAGTGGATTACAGTTGGAATCCCACTGCGCAATGGTCAACAGCTAAACCCACTGCAGGCGTGAGACACAGCTCTGCTTTCTCTCATGTGAATACTAAATACAGTCCATGACTCAGCTAGGTTGACATACAGAATAACAGAGCTCATCAGTTGCCTTTCTGCTTAATAGCACTGAATCTGAGATGCCAGTGACAATTCTTCCCTGCTCTGTATGCAAAGGAGATCGTGCACAGGCGTCAGCAAGGCAGGCCCCACTACTGGTGTTATAGCTGCATAATGATTCAGCACACAGTGAATGATGCTACTACTAACATCAGCAAAGTACAACCACTCACCTGTCAGCTGCAAGAGAGAAAACAACTCCCTCAGGGTACTTGGTGTTAATAGTCAGAGGCTGGCCAAAAAGAAAATGGACCAAAATTTCATGCAAGGGGATAGCACGGGAAATTTGGGCAATGCTACTCTGATGTGATTAGGTACCTTGGCCCTTTGTTGGAAAAATTAGCTGAGTATTTGTCATCTCCGAGCAAAAAGGAAGAACAGAGTAAAACAATAGGAGTTGCAAAGAAAACCAGCAACAGTGCTAACTCAGAGCCAAAGGTAGATTTGACACTGGGGGGACATGGCTTAGTGAGTATGGTGGTGATTGGCTGATGGTTGGACTAAATGATCTTAGTGGTCTTTTCCTTAATAATTCTATGATTCGATGGAAACAGTAAGGAGAGAGGATGCTGAGGTGGCAACATTGATGCTTACCTTATATGTATGTATGGCTTGTGTCCTGCAAGCAGCCTAGCTTCCTGATAGGTAATAGATTCAGGAGTGTAGGCCAGGTGACATCTGTACTGTACAGCAGCAGGCAGTGTTACTGAGTTCATCCACCTACCCAACCCGCCCAGCTCATTGTCCCAGCCCTGTCCCTCCTCTTGTCTCTCTCCTTTGAGAAGATCTCTCCCTCAGCTGCATGGCCCCCTCCTCCTTGAGGTGACAATATTTGGTTTTGCCAAACTTGCCAGTGAGCCTTTCTTCAGCCCTTAATTCCTCCTTGTGGTTTTCTGAACTCCTACCCATTTTTGTAATAGACTTTCTAGGAAGGAGGTAAATTATTATGGACATCTGATGCACAATAACAGAAGAAATATGGTACATAGAATATACATACATTCTACTGAAATAAACTGTGTGTTTACAAACTGCAATATTTTTAAAAGTTCACAGATAGATGGAAAAATTATGAAACATTAGGCCAACAAGCATGAAGTATAAAACCTAAAGGATAAAGAAAGTTCCTTCAGTTTCATTCTACAAGCTGTTCCTAAATAATGGAAAAAAATATTAACCTCCTTGAGCATGGCCTAGTTATTTAGTTATGACACTGAAACATAGGAAAAGGCTCACTTTTTTTTTTTTGCTTTTTTTTTTTTTTTTTTGTTAGAGACATGCCTTTTATTGTTCTGCAAGAACAGAAAACTATCACATGAGTAAGGTGATCAATCATATACTATTGGTAATAGTAGTTGCAAGTAATATTGTGAAAATAATCTCTAGACTCAGAAAATAGATAAATAAAAAGGCACAATACTGGTGCTTAAAGCATTAAATTAAGGACTGGTTTGTGAATAATTGATTAAGCGTAGCTTGAGAATAATTTCCCAGTCCTTCAGTTATGCTTGATATTTGAAGGAGAAATGGTGTTTGACCAAGATGTTGGAATTATGCATTTGTTCTGGCTTAGACATTTAGAAAGCATGTTTTCTCTTATTATCTAAAATGGCTTAAAACTATTATTCCTTTATGTTTTGCGAAGGTTCTTCAGGAAACGAATTTGCCTTTGCAGGTTCCTTTGGGGGCCCTATCCCATACCTAGAGCACACGATATTTCTAGTAGGTTAGGTCAGAAAATCAGCTGCATTCCTTGTAACTACCCACTATGCTCAAACCAGCACATTTCGGTGTTACCAAATCAAGTTTAGCTCTTCAGCAGCTGTCATTTGCTTTTTGTTGGTGTGCAATAGGGATCTTTCAGACATCTCACTTCATTCAGTTGCTGAAGTAGTCTGTTTGCTTCTATACGCAGAAGTAAGTGTTCACAGTCATTATAGATATGCAAAGTATATGGTGAAATTTTGAAAGACAACTTTACCATAAGGTCCTGATCCAGCATAATACTTCAGAACATGATTCACTTGTTATTATGCCATGTGATTAATACAGACTTAAAGTCAGGCAGCCAAGAGTTTTAAATCTGAGTTTGTTTTATGATGGAATATTTCTGTCAGGTGAAGTAACTCAGTTTTACAGCTAACATTGAAACATTTCCAGCAAAAGCAAGAGACCTGTTTAACTCATGCATGTGAATATCTACTGATCTTTGAATTTTTTTTTACGTCATACTAGCAAATAAAATCTAAAAAATTAATCCTAATAAACGTCTCAGCAGGCATGAATGAGAGGACAAATAGTTTTCATTGGCCAAAATAAATTCTTGCGGCAGCTACTTGATTAGAATAGTTAGAAAGGTACTCAGTGTAGGTGATACTTGGGCTGAGGTGGGTGGTAGTTACAGGGGGTGGTTCTGGGTGCTGCTTAATGGGTCATGGGTTCATGGGGCGGTCGCGTGTCATGGTATGTAGGTAGTTGTTGTGCAGCAATAAATTGGCACTTGAGCTACACCCTATGGCATGCGTCTCTTCTGTCCCCATCCCGGGTAGGGGTGCAGATGGGAGGAGTGCTGATAGGGTGTTGTGGACCGGGCTGGAATTGTGTGGAGGTCTGCAACAATTAGAAATGTCAATATAAAGCCGTTTTTCAGGTAGCCTAATACAATATGGCTACAGCTTGAAGCCATTGATAGCCACATTCCAGTCATGGGTAGAAGGGAACCAGGATGGATGTTACACGCTCTTACTCTCAGGAAGTCCTACAGAGTTTGGAAGAATACAGAGATGAGTGTTTCCCTTCCTGTGCTTTGTTCTTATGTTAGGGCACTTTGACTTCCTAACATAAAAATTGTTTACCATACTAGAGTGCTGACAGGCTTAGAGATTGCATTTAAGTGACAATGAACTAGTGAGGAATGTGGTCTCAGCAGGTAGGATGCAGTCATGGATTTCATAGTCTTTTTCAAGGCAAGAGTTGCCACAGTATAGCTTCACTCCAGCTGCAGCATGGTATCACTCCAGGCTCTATTCATTTATAAAGAAGGTGTTGCAGCACCACTGCAGATCTGGGTAACTGGAAGAAGCCCTTTAGCAAGTAGTGCCTTCAGGGCTGTCCTCTGCTGATGACATAGCAAAAATCAGTCAGAGCAGAAGACTTAGTCTTTTTTGGTGCTATGAGAGTTGGTACCAGTGGTATCCCTTTGACGAGCTTTTTCTCAAGACAAATTGCTCCTTTGTCAGTTTCTGAAACGCATTTAATCTTGGGAGCAATATTTGCAAATTAGCAAAGACAGAGAAAAGTGATTTTTGTTGTGAGTGGCTTGCATTACATGCATTTCACTGACAAGTGAAATCTTTTTCTTATGTTAGAACAAACTGGGACAGTGATTTTCTTCAGACTTAAGTTTTAAGTTTCTAGACCAAACATGACTTGACTTTGCGACAGGTACTCATAGAGCAAGACTGAAGAATTCACTGGAATCCATCCCACACCTGTTTACTCTTCAATTCTACAAGTTAACTATATGGTAAAATACATGCAGTGAGGATTTGAATTTTCTGAACTGGAACTTAGCATCTTTTAATCAATTGTGTGCAACGACTGACATCCTGCAGCAAAGTGATGCCAGGTCCTCCAGTGTGCCAAGGAGATAATCCTGTTTACTCCAACTGGCTGTAGGACCTACTAAGACATGTTCATGTGAGCCTGGAAATTCTTTCAGTGTTATTAACGCAAAACCTAAACTTTCAAAACAAATGAGTGAAAGATAGAAACACCTTCCCTCTGTGGATCATGCCTTCTGAAGACAAGCAGAGCGAAATGCCCTTAGAAGTGCTTTTCTTTCTCCTTTGCTACAGAGCCTCAAATGATCAAACAAAGGCCGTCTAGCTAACCTCTGCCTGCTAACTGTGCTGCTGTGAAATCCGAATCACAGCAATCATTTGAATTCTTTCACAATTAATCACTCCCTGATAGGATTGGAACTAGTTTATTATTATTTTTATATTTCAGCAGCAGACGATTGTTTGCAAGTAATCTTTGTCAGCACGGTGTTTGTGTTTTTTCATAAGCATCACCAGAATTTCAGATAATGAAATAATAACTCAGTAAGATTTGTTGTACTTCATCTCCTTCAGAAGCAGCTCACGCAGTGCAATAGCTTCATTAAAAAGTGCCAAATGGAGTAATTACATTAATTATTTCTGTAAACTACTGTTTAAAGATATATTAAAGGTTATTTAGGCCAGACAAATAAAACATAGAAGTTGGGTAAACTATTATTTAAAGACATATTAAAAGTTATTTAGGCCAGGCTAATAAAACATAAAGTTGGCCTTTGTTGAAACTTTGGTTTTATTAATTAATAGCAGGTTTTTAAAGCACTAAAATTAAAACAATCGTGTTGAACCAGAAAATGGATTTTCTTTCTCAGCCTTTCCCTCCAATTACAATTTGCACGTATTCATTGAGAGTCATTTGTCCTGTTAGGCAACTAATCATCAAAAGTGATTCTTCAACATTGTTATTAAAAAAAAAAAGAATAATTAAAAATGTCAGTCAGTAATCACACAGTACTTTTGACATGTGGTTTCAAACAGTCACCACTGACCAGGTTTCTGCATCAATTCATTCATATCAGAGTTGTTCTTTAGGGAGCCTGTGGGATAAAGTTGATTAAAATTTATTCAAAATAAAATCAGAATCCATTTAAACCTCCAGCTGTCATTTGTTCTCCTTCATTACTGGAAAAACAAATTCAAAGATGCATGCTGTCATGTGTGGCACCCTGCCTGGCACAGGATGACTTGGCTGCCAACTGAAGTTTTAACTTTTAACTTTTTCATTCTGGCAGTCGGGAGCAAGCAACACTCTAGGAAGACAGGTTCCAGTGGAAGGAGCAGGAGATACAGAACCAGTGGTGACAAAGCTTTGCGGAGCAAAGGCATATGAAAATACCTGCACAAGCTGGAACTGGAGTCAGGAAAATGGGGTACTGAGAGGGGAATCATGAGAGCCCTGCAAAGCCAAAAGCAGCAAGAAAGGGATGAATAAGGTTGACTTGTTCATAGACAGTATGGGAATGATGAAGCACCAAGCGAACTATCAGCGAGCAAGCATCTTTTGGTACTTATATTTAGAAAGGAATTGTTAAATGGACCCCAATATGGCTGCTTTTATTCCTGATTTTATGTTCTGTATGTTCTTTGATGTTTAAGTTGCAAATCCACTCTCATCAGCAAAACAGGCAGTCTCAGAATCTGCCCATTTAGGTGGTAATGAACATTAACATTTGACCCATGGAAGACAGGAGAGTTGGTAAGGCTCATGCTGCAGGTCCATGCGAAGGAACTGCTGCTGGAGAGTTAAATCTAGATAGAAAACAACGGCAGTCCCACCATTTTGTCAGTTTTCTGGCATCCAAATTTCTCAATTTAATTTATATATAATTCCTTTTTTTGAGAAGAAATATAACAATATATAGTACCTGGGCTGATATTTGACTACGTACCTTGATACTAATGGTGTTAGAAGGGCTTGACGCTTAATAAATATGCTGTTTGAATTTGAATATGCCTCAGTTTCCCAAAGTTTGCAGCCAGCAGTTCAGACTCTAGACAGGATCCAGAAATTGAGGTAAAATGTAATGTTTCTATATTTTTTCTCCAGTTTTGTGTTTCTCCTATTTGATCTTGGAAGCACCTTCAGTTAAGTGTCTGATCTGTAAAACATGTCAAACCACTTCTGCAATATGTCTTGCACTGAACTGAGGAGCCTGTGGGAATTCTGTTCTGTTCACCGTCTGAATTTTTACAACTCAGAATAAAATGAACGTCTGTCTAGCATTACAACTTCCAAACTGCCTTACTCCAGCATTGCTGAGATGCAGTTCCCTTTTCTTTTTCAGCCAGATAAGAAAAAATAAGTACAAGTTGACATTTGATGGTTGCTCTAGATGACCTTAGTGGTCTTTTCCAACCTAAGTGATTGTGCACTTTTTCAAATGTTTACAACTTTATTAACTAAATTAGCTGTATTATGTTTAGGTAAGCTGCAGAATATCTCCTTCAACTCCTAAAATGTGGGGCAAGCCTTGATGTGGTGCACAGTCATTGTGGGTGTTCCATAGGGGTACATTTATGGCTATACTTAGAATCATAGAATCATAGAATCACCAAGGTTGGAAAAGACCTTCAAGATCATCCAGTCCAATATACTCATACTAAATACTCTTCAAAATCTAATTACTGCAAATCTGAGAAGGGCTGAAATTAAATCTTTGATGTAAATATGCATTGATTCAAAGCTTGAGCATAATTTAAAGACCCAGAACTCTGCTCAGTAAAAGTAGGAATAATAAAATACAATGAGAGTTATAGTAATAATGTTATCTGGTCAGTTTCTACACGTTCAAATTATTTAGGTAATCTTATCATATCTTTGATATGCCTCCAAGAATTGTCTCTGCCCAGGGCTGGCATGTCTGTCACATCACCAGAAACCTTCATCTTACACTTCAGAGCACTTTCCCCCTTGTCTCTGACTGCAGCAGCCCAGTCTTCCTGCCCTCTGCAGCCAGCACAGCACAGAGCCCGCCTACCATGCCAGCACATTGGCACCGCTGCAGCGTTAATAAGGTGCCACCTTCTGATTGATAAAAGTTGTGCATCTCACACTGTGAGATGGCACAGTCCCCAGAACAGGCTCAGCATTGGCTAAATGCAGTTTGCCTGTCAGGAAAAATCCACAGGACCTTCAGTGACCAGTAGATCTGGGTTGGAATCATGAGGAAAGCTATTTTCTTTAGATGCACAGTATTCAGAAATAACAAAATAGTATAATTTTGTGTTGCGTGAGAGGATTTCTGATTACCTGTATCATCCTTAGATTTCAGGAATATTTCTGAAGTTTTATATGCATTGATAGCTGTGTGGTTTTTATCCTAAGATTGTGATCAAGGAATGTTTTCATTTCATATTCCCTCTCTGACTTGATTTCCATTCTGAACGTGTCTGAACGATGAATCTGTAGGACTGTCCTCTATATAAGATGTTAAGATTTTGTATTCTGTGTAGTGAGGAGGGGAGGGAAAGAGGGGCTCTGGACTGGAGGCTCTCTCTTTTTCTTGAGTAGATGGTGCTACATTCTGCTGTACCTATAGGTAAGAATGTCTCATACAAATCCAGCCCCTGTTAAACTTCTCACAGGCAAATTAATATGATCAAGGAAAATTTGCATCAAACTTTCAAGGCAAGGGTAAACCTGTAAAAACAAAACATTCCTAAAAAGAAATTATATTGTGTTGTGGCATATTAATATGTGCAAGAAGTTGGCAGATATTCAGATATTTGTGCTTGTTTTAAAATGCCAGCAACACAAGCCAAATATTATTACAAGTATGCACATTCTGAAGAAAAAAATGGCAATCAGATGCAAACAAGCAGCTCACAAACTTCTAAATGCGTCTGTGTTTACAGTTTGTATTTGAGTGTGACAGTTTTAATGTCTCATTGCTTTCACAGGCTGTCTTTAGAAAAAACAGTGGGAAGTTGACATTGTCTGTCCTTTTCCTAGGAAGGAAGACCTTTGCAATTATGCACACCTCTTGAGGACTGTTCCTATTTGGGGCTGTGGCAAAGGTCAGGTTGTGTGGCTGTGGGGCCTTTCCGGTAACCTCGATTTGGTGCTGTGGGAGGAAAGCTGTTGGGTACAGCAGTGCCTCGCCACTGTGAAGGGCAGCTGTAAGCCCTTTTTCAGTCTCTTTCAGAAATAAAACGGTTGACATCCCTTGCCATCCCCAGAGGTCCTCCTTCTCTTGGTTCTGCAGAGCTTCTGTGGCTTGCTGCTCTTGCCCATGGAAAGATGTGTGTGTGTGTTCCTTTCACTGGGGCTGGTCAGACATGATTCAACCTCTGCCTTCATTTCCTGTTCCCCAATGTCTATAGAATCACATCTGCAACAGTTCAGACATTCTTTCTCAAGGTTATGGTAAATGTGTACATCTCACTAACTGTTATTTGAGTTGATGGGCTTTTCTATAAAGTGCAGTACCATGGGCTAAAATTTGTCCAAAGTGACATTTCTGTGTTTTTTTTTCAGTTTAACCAAAGAGGACAGCTCTTTGGGAAGCCCAAAAGAATCAGAAAATGGGTAAGCTCTATTCTGTGACTATATGCAGTGGCTGGTATATGAAAAACTAAACCTAACCAAGGCATAAAAAAACAAAACAGCAGCAGCATTGCCCTGATGTCCTCCTGTAAGCACAAGCACTCTGCACAATGGAAGGCACTGTGGGCTTTGGGCCTGTATTCATTCCAAAGACACTGTCAGTGAAATTCTTACTCTTTCATTAAACCAATTAGTTCCAAAGTTCTTCCAGTTAAAATGACTGGAAGTGAAGACATTGCTTCTAAAGCATTACACCATTCAGCATCCTTTAACAGTACTTTTAGTAAGAATCCTCCTGTCACTCTGTTCTTGCAGGCAAATTAATTCTTAGTTACATGTATAGAAGTGCATTAGAGTATGAATAAATCTATGTAGTATAAATTCCATTCAGTGTATTCTTCTGGGAAAATTAGCATGCCTCTGAAATGGAAAGAAGCCATGGGAAATGCTGTAAACCAAACCAGAGCATTTGACGGTTAAGGATTTCAGAAAAAAATTGAAGAATTTAGCCAATAAAAAGAGAAATCATTTTCTTCTTAGAAAATCTTTCATTGATAATGAATCTATTTAATGCTTCTTTAGTGTGCCTGGTTTTGGACTCTCTATTACAAGAGAAATACAGACACACTGGATAAAAGTATAGTGAAGGCCGCTATATGACGAAGGGACTGGACAGAGCATCAAGCCTATGAAGAAAGGCCTTGGATTGTGAACTGTTTATAGAGTCATAGAATGGTTTGGATTGGAAGAAACCTTAAAGATCATCTAGTCTCCAACCCCTTTTATGGGCAAGGACATCAACCACTAGGTCAGGGTGTTTAAAGCCCCATCCAACCTGACCTTGAGCAGTTTCATGGTTGGGACAGTCACAGCTTCTCTGGGCAATCTTTCCAGTGCTTCATTACCCTCACAGTGAACAATTTCTACCTTTCTATGATTTCACAGAATCACACAGAATCACAGAATCACCCGGGTTGGAAGGGACCTCAAGGATCATGTAGTTCCAAACCCCTGCCTAGCAGGGCCACCAAACATACACATTTAGACCAGGTTGCCCAGGACCCCGTCCAACCTGGCCTTGAACACGTCCAAGGACAGGGCATCCACAACCTCCCTGGGCAATGGATTTCTACCATTTCTAAAACTAAATTCACTCCCTTTCACTTTAAAACCATTACCCTCTGTCCTCTCACTCACTTAGAAAAAATCTCTTAGAAGCCCCTTTTAAGTATTGAATAGCTGCTATAAGGTCTCCCAGAAGCCTTCTTTTCTCTAGGATGAATAGCCTCATATCTCAACCTTTCTTCATAGGAGATATGCTTCAACCCTCTGATCATCCTCATCACTACTGTGGCCCCTTTCTAGCAACTCTATGTTTTTCTTCTGATAGGGGCCTCAGAGATGAATACAGGACTGTAGATGAGGTCTCACAATAGCAGAAGACCTGGGGATAATCACCTCCCCTGACCTTCTGGCACACTTCTTTATATACAGCTTATATGTAGGGTTCTTAGACACATTCAAAAGCCACCTGGTCCTGGGACACCTGTTCTATGTAGCTCTGCTTGATCAGAGGTTTGGATCTCCAGAGATCCCTTTCCACCTCAACCATTCCGTGATTTTTTGATCCATGACAGTTTCTAGCAATTCAAATGTATACTATATTTTTTTTCCATTTTTTTTTTTTCCACCATTCAAACTTTGTAGCCCGCCTGGCCAACGGGGTGGATAAAATAAGAGCTGTGAAGGGAACATTAATCAGACAGGTTATTTCATTCAATTATATAAAGAAATGTCCTTACTAATTGCCAGAACCAGTTCAGTTTTTGGAACAAAACAAAACAAATCAAAACAAAACAACTTTCCCATCACTTTACATAAGCTCTGCTTTTGTAAAAGAGATGCCCAAATGATTGCTGTCTGCTTTTAATGTGCAAATTGCTGGAGCTAATTTATAACCATATGAAGACACCAGTCTTTGAAAAGGAGCTAAATCAATTGGAAGAAGCAGGTGGGCTTTGCTCATGAGAACAAGGAATGTTCTGATGTTCTCACATATTTCAGAATTGGAAAACTTTTCCTTTCTACTCTAAAAAAGGGAAAAGTCATGACCTCCAGAAATAATATTCTATTACTTACATTAACTCTGAAAACTGCAGTTTTAGATGTGGAATAGAATGAGGAGAACACATTAAAAAGAATGCTAAGCATTCATTAATAAATAGTGACATTTTTAGTCTGCCCTTGGATATCAATTATTTTTGAACTCTCCCATGTATCCCAATTATTTTCATCCTCCTCTTTTCCACATGCCTTTTAAACATTCAACCCTATCCCTTGGAAGCCCTGAACATGCTTGCAAGTTTCTGCTATTATCATTTTTCTGAGAAACCCTAGTACTGTTTTGTTCTTTATTACAATCAAATCAACATCAGTAGTTTCTGTTCCTGCATTTTATGGCTTTTTAAAATACACCAAAGTCATGATGAATCTTCAAGTTCTCATGTAAAGTAATAACTGACTACAGCTAATATTTGTGACTTATTTGAGATTATGCTCATTAGGAAAGCAAAAGATATGGAAATCACTCAGTGTGCAGGATAAAAGAAATACTGTGTCTCATAGGGATCAATTTATTGACAGAGCACCTCCTTTCTTTCAGTCTAGCGACAGACTGAACCATAAACTAACAACAGCCTAAACCATACATATATTTTAGCACTGTCTGTGCTGCTCTGGACATCAGGAGAGCTGCTCACCTTCTGCTCCAAAGAACTTGATATGATCCCCTTCTCACTGCACCTGAAAACGTAAGCATTTGTTATGCTTCTGGGAAATTTGGATTCGCATCTGTGTGATAGAGTCTGGCAAAGTTAAAGTAAAATCAGGAATATCAATTAAGTACTTTTTTTAGCGTATGTTGCTTAGAAATTTGTTTTAAAAAGTGACCTTTCTTGACTACTTGTGGTAGACTGAACTTAATATGTCACCTGGTACTTCTGGTCTGACCAGATGGAAAAGCATCCTTTGGAAAAGAATTGGAAGAGCATTTGGAAGAGTATTTGAACCATTCCTGTAAATTTTCAGTTATTCAAAAACTAACTTGAATGACATACATATATATATGTGAGCTTTCCCCAAAATTTTCACAAGCAGAGAATAGTCAAGACAATAATGTGAGAAACACTTGAATGAATTTGTTTATACTGACAATTTCACTTAAAATATTGAAATTTTATACAAAAATGTAAGTTTTAATGAAATACTAGTCTTTTCAACAGTTTCCTATGAATAAACTCCCCAAATACTATGTACATAATTTTAATTGGAAATGGACAATTTCTATTTAATATTTTATTAATAAGAACAAAACTTTTGTTTTTCATATTGGAAAAGTTAGAAAGTGAATAACTAATCTTTGCTCTAAGTCACTCAGCACTCTGACAGGCCTTTGTGCAGCAGATCATAACCATCTCTCGAAAGTGATAATTAAATTATCCTTTAACAAAAGGTATCATATTTTTCCATATTTCAACATAAAACAGCATTCATTTGTAAAAGTACTATCTTAATAGCTTTGACAGTAAATATACATATATGAAAAATAGAGATGGTGTTGAAGCTTCATGGCAGGGCAGACCCAGGCTCTGCTTCGGACTTGGGAATGCTAGAAGTTGCCATTTCATTTGTATCCCTGTAGGACCAGTCTGGAAGCCTTGGACCATCTCTGAAATGGTTAGATTCTGCAAGCAGGGAGCAAAGGGAAGACTCTTATTCAAGCAACATTACAAATTTTTTATCACTTCCTTGCTACAGACTGAAGTAGAAATCAGGCCAGATAAGCTTTATTTTAATGTTAGGTTGGTCTTTTTATCCATATAGTCATCACGTCCAAAGAAAGGCAACAAAGCCGGTAAGAGGTCTGGAGCACAACTCAACCTGAAGGAACTGGGACTGTTCAGTCTGAAGAAAAGGAGGCTCAGGGGAGAATTCATCATTCTCTACAACTTCCTGAAAGGAGGTTGTGGAGAGGTGGGAGTCAGCCAGTTTTCGTGGGTAACAATGACAGGACAAGAGGGAATGTCCTCAAGTTGAGCCAGGGGAGGTTCACGTTGGATGTTAGGAAGAATTTCTTCTCAAAAAGAGTTGTCAGGTGCTGAAATAGGCTGCCCAAGCAGATGGTTGAGTCACTGTCCCTGGAGGTGTTCAAGAACCATGTAGATGTGGCACTGAGGGATGTGGCTTAGTGGGAATGGTGGTGATGGGCTTGCTGTTGGACTAGATGATCTTAGTAGTCTTTTGGAACTTTAACGATTCTTTGTCTTAACTACTTATTGCTACATATAGATATCAGATGTTCTAATGAGTTAGCATACTATTCAGCTCTGTTTATAAATAATTTAATGCTTACAATACTCTCAAACACTCTCAAAAATGACTACTAAGCAAGTCAGCATCTTACTTCTCACTGATTTACAAGACAGCTCCTGCCATCCTAGCTGCAGAGGGCTGCAAGTGACACAACTTAGTTAAAACCAAGGCACTTATTGCAGGGTAAATCAGGTTAAGAGCTCCAATTTCTATCAAACTGTTAACTTTAGAGTTGGCACCCTTATGAGCTCACATGAAGTCACCAGCCTAGATTTCAGTTTGCTTAAAAATGCTTTAAACAGCTGAGATAAAAACTTACATTAATTATCTGGCTGCTTCTGCTTGTTTTCCCTGTGCTGCCTGCATAGAGCAGCTACTGGCTCTCCCATTCTCTCCTCCTCCTTACTCAGCAGCAGCTCCAGGTGGCAGCACCCACACCAACATTTGCAGAGCAGGTGGAAGGATTTGGCATGAAAATTTTCTGATTCAAATTATTTTGTCTCTTCTGTTCCCAGATGAAATCTGTGGTGAAAACACAGCTGAAATTTTAAATTCTAATTCTTTTTAGAATTTGCTTCTAGAATATTATTCTGAGAATCATCTGTGGCAGCTTTCAATTCTCAGAATCATTTTCTTATCATTGGTAAGTTGTAGAGCTCCTAATATGAATAAAATGAACTAAACCTTCTAATAAAACTATAGTAAATTTTCCACGGAATTCATAATATAAATAGATTTAAAACAATTTATCAAATATTATCTGAGATAAAAACTATGTTCGTATTTTTCAATGAGCTTTAGCCAGTAGTGTTAGATGTAGAACCTGTTCTCCTTGCAGAAAGACAACTGGCAGGGATCTTTGTGTCCTGAAATCCTTCTAGCTGCAGATCCAGGTATAACTGCCTATATACCCTTTCAGCACAGAAGGCACTGGTGCTGCATCCTCTGAAAACAGCCAAGACTAATGAGTCACACAGAGCCAACATCACAGACTGGTAACTGTCCCTGCCTCATTGACCAAATGCCTGAACTGGGAGCACTGGGGCAGAGAAAAGAAAATGATCAAAGAAAAAAAGAGCAAGAACATAAGATAAAGTGTATATACAGTAATGTAAGGTAACAGTTAGGCATGGCTGTCCACTGGATACAGACATCTGTAAGATTGCAAGCTTTGATAGTGTGTTTTTGAAGTACTGAAAAAGGCACTCTGCATTTCAAATTCTCTTGTGCATGGACTCCTACACTCTGTGCTCTCTCCCAAACATTATTCTGCTTTTTATATCTTATTGACTCCCTCTCAAACACTCTGCAGGAGTCTTTCTGCTTTCCTGAGGCAGAGTTTCCTCTGAGCATCTCCTCTCATCCCCGTGCTATTACTACAAGCTACTTCAGACATGGAAATGCACATTTTCCCCAGTACTTCTATTCTTTCTCTGATCTTTCTCTGTTCTTTCTCTTCAGATAGATACAAAATCTGGATGATAAATTAATGATTGAAAACCAGTGCCACCTCTCTCTTGTTTCTGTTACCATCAAAACAAATACATTTCATCAGTTAGTTTTGCACATGTAAAAAGAAAAACATGTTTCATAAAGCATGCTTTACATCTACTTGGGAGAAGCAAGCAACCCAATTCTCTCTGCAGTTATGAAAAGAGAACAGAATGGAAAAAAAGCATCTGCAGAGGGACAACAGCAAAATAATTTTACTCATGAGACAACATTGTGTTTCCTTGGAAAATGACTTTAAAAGGAAGCTATAGAAGCGAAGATGTTAAATTTACTATAAATAGTTATAAAAGCCTCATCTCCAGTTCCCATTTTCAGGTGTTCAGATACTACAAAGTATCTTTTGTTACTAAATAAGTAATATAGATGTTAATTTCTTAAAATCTGAAGTTTTTTTGGAGGGAATAGGATAGGAAATGAAGATAACTTTTACTGGAGTTTAAAATACAAAGGCTACTCACAAGCAATTTGAGTTTTTTTCAGAAAGAAACAATTTGTGGTCAAGTAGACCCTAAACAGGTTCATTAAACAAATCCATTCTCTTCTCATTCATTAAGTTAATTAACATGCTCTGTTTAACATGATGCATCTTTGCCTTTGGTCCAGACCAGTCAAGGGACTGTTCTCACATCTTGCCTCTTGGCCCATTGCTGGCTTTTCTTACCTTCCAGCCCCAGAAAGCTCTGCCTTACATCTAATTCTTACAGCTCCCTCTCCAAAGAACATCATGTATAGGATGCTCTGTCTTAGGATTGATACTCAAATAGAAAATAGACCCTGATTGTCTACTTAACCATCAGACATCACTACAGGAAAGTTCTTTTTGACTTTACATAATGGATCCTCTGAACTAGAACCGAAAAACTAAGGTAATTTTTTGCAGTATTTATGAAATATTAACAATAGTATATATATGTTAGAATGAATCTAGAGAAAAGATTCTTACTGTTTCTGTTTACCTCACATAAGCAACCATCTCTTGGGCTTCATGTTGACTTTCAGATGATATAGTAAGAGTTACCCTTGCAGTTTCTGTACCATTTAACCACTGATGTGTTTCTGAACATCCAGCTCTCTGTATATAGAATCATTTCTGTAACTACGCCACGATGTATGTCTTAATTCTGCAATCTGTCATTAACTAGGTTCTTTGCACATTTTTTTGCACAACTTCTTCAGAAAAGATTTTACCTGTTTCTCTATGTTGTATTGAAAGTTACTTTTCTTTAAAAATAGCTGAGGTTGCTGAGTTTTTCACATGAAAGATAGTTATCTATTCTGGGACGTTGTATGTTTGACATAATTAGACAGAATTTTTGAATTTTTGCCTTCTGCTAGAATTATTATGCCAGAAAAATGGAGCCAAACTGACATCAACTCAATGCTTTAGAAGACCTGAGGAAATGTACTGGAAAACTTCTCTTATGACTCATATGAATCCAAAAGCAGGGTTCATATATTGGAAATACTTTAGAGTTTATTTTCTCCTTCCTCCTGAAGCTGAAAGGAGCACAAGGCTGCTTTCTGCGTGTATGAGCCAATGAAAGAGATTTCCTATGTGGTCAGGAAAATATTCTGTCCAAAAAGACTGATATTGAAAAAAGTTCACATACCCTTCCAGTGAATACAGATTTTCATTCTGATAATGTGCAGGTGTACAACATTTAAATTCAGACATTTCCTGACTATTGTTTCAAAAGATTACCCCGAAAGATTAATCCTTGCATAGTAACTCTCAGTTTCTTGACACAGCAGTGCTTAGAACCATTCTAGCACTGCATAAAACTCTGACAGGTGAAATGGTCTCTGTTACTCTTTCAGTTTCTGCAGCCGTATTCTCTATTTACTTTCATGCAAAGCACAAGTTATAGATTTGTCCATATGAACTCAGAACTCCTCTGTCCTCACAGTAAATATTTGACATATTTTCTTTCCTAACTGTGGATGTCAAAAGATTGAGAGCCCTAGGTTCATTGCATTAGTACTATTCTTTTGAAAAATGACCCTTTTCTTTCTGCTTAAGATCATCTGTCTTCAGCTTCCAAATACTTCTGCCAACTTAATCAGATATGAGAATATCAGAAGCCTACAGCTGTAGACAATACAAAAGACACTTTTTCAAATGCACCTTGGGATTGCATCTGTGATATTCTCAAGTACAGCAGGATATGTTTTCCAGATGCCAAATCCTTCTTTCAGATTTTTTTGTATAGAATACATGAATTCACAAGTTGCTCTGAAAGTTTATTTCCATGGAAAATACCATAGATAAAAGAGCACAATAATACTATTTGATAAAGTAATTTCTAAGCTTCAAAAATATATTTCTCAACACAGTCACCACTTTAACTGTGCATTTTTGTCAGTGATGAGCAAGAGTCTGAATGTGTGCTTTGGAAAATATCTGCACCTGTAGAGGTGTATCCCACCATCACTGTCACCAGCACGAAAATGCACCACTCACCACCTCACTGTGTTCATATCCACTCTTCAGCCTCCATAAACTTTCAGCAAGTGTCAATGAGTATCAATGGGTGCAATTTATTTCCACATGGAGGAATTCAATGCCACACCTTTTCTTCATGCACACTTCCATGCTGAACACCATTGTGTCAGACTGCCCCTCTGCTACCTTATAGCAGGATGTTGGTAGGAAGATTTAACATCTACTGCCATACCACCATCATCATCATTATTACTATTTTTCCATTCTGTTTCTGTTCTATCAAACTGTCTTTATCTTTTTCAATGAGTTTTACCTTTTTCCAGTTCTCTTTTCCTTCCCAGTGTGGGAGGAGGGAATGAATAGCTATATGGTGCTGAGCTGCCAGCCAGGATAAACCACAACACCCTCTCACTGCTTATAAACCACATAAATGCATAAATCCTGGATAGTTGATGTCCATGGCTCTAGCTCTGCTGCTGCTTTTCAATTGGGGCACATTAAATGCTTTGACTTCATGGAGACTGCAGTGTAGATTATGAATGTTAGACTAAACCAGCCTTCTAGTTATATTACCTTTTAAGATTTTCATAGAAGTGAATTAGTCTCTTCAAGTTTTGTAGGTGAAATACTGTGACAGTAACTGGCAGCTCTATTCACACTGAAAGCTATTTACTGCAGCAGTAAAATTTGAAGAATTTATATGATTACATGTAAGTGAAACATTATCATTCCCTTTTGGTTCTTACTGCCTGGTTACATCCCATGCATTGAAGTCTCACACATTTAAAGATTTAAAGAACACAGGCCTGACAGTCTAAATTTTGATGGTAGTACCTATTGATATGTAATCAGTGTTGAACACAGGTTTCTGTGCCCCATGGTTAACCTTGAGAAATTAATATTACAAAGTCTTAAAAATTTAGCTCAAAGTTTGTGAATCAAAGCTCTAGAAAGAAGTAAAATTCAGTTTGAGGTCCCACTTGGTGGATGTTCTAGTCAATCTGAATAAATTAATTTCAGTACATGACATAGTAGATTGAAAAAAATGCTGCAGGTCAGAGAAATCCTGCCTTTATTTACCCCAAGCCCCAAATGTCATTCCTCCAGTACACTACAGAAAAAAAGAGTGATTGCTTAAGAATGGGAAGGAACACAGACGTTTTTAGGAGCATTCTATTCATTTTACCACAGGTAGCAGATGGGAACTATAAAGATAGAATTTCAGGAAAGCAAGGAGAGAGGTTAAGTTTAAGGCCACTGAAGGTCTTCACAGTGAAAAAGGCCATAACCACAAGTGTACCACATAGTTCTTTTTTGGTGTAGGCCACACTTTGAATCTGCCTGTTATACAAGATGTCCGTGTGAGAAAGCAGGTGACAAATATTTCCAAATGTATATCCAAAGCTCAGGGATATTTTGCAAATCTTAATGCTTCTGTCTTTTCAGGGCACTTGTAGAATGAGGAAAGGATACCAACCTGTCATTTCACAAAATCTGAAAATACTTACTTTGTGTAGTATTTCCATAATATAATGAAAATTACCGCAGAACAAAAAACCACGAGGAGATTTGTGTCCTCAGAGAATGATGTGAATGGCGTAAATTAAATAAATCATGGGAATGTTCACTGGAAATTGATTGTAAAACAAAATATTGTACGTTCTAAATGAAATAGAATTCCCAGGAATACATGTACATAAAAGACCTCCAGTAGGTTCTTCTGCCTGTTTGGGTCCTTAGGGCAGTGAAACTGAGACCATGTAGGCAGGAGAGGCAGTAAGACAAGGAAAATGGGTTATACAGCTCTGAATCTTTCTATTTCCTCTGCAGTATTGTTCTCGTTTACATACTTAATGTGATTGAATTATATTTGCACAGATAATTTAGATTCTTCAATTTAAAAGCTGGAGATCTTGATTTTGTATTCTCAATTATGGTATGTGTGTGTGCATACACCATAACATTATAGTGTATATAGTTGAAATGAGCTGAGCAGCAGTTCATAACTAAAATTTCAAAACAAAATTAATCAAGTTATCTTCATTAAATTTCAAAGCCATGCAATCTTCTCCTTCAGAAGAGCGTATTAAGCTCTCACTGTACAACTCTTCATCCAGAAAAAGTAGCTGAACAAGAGTTTTGGACTCCAGTCTTTCATTATGAGAAGATGAATTAGTTAATAAAAATATGACTTCATGTTTTGAGAGTCGGTGACGAAGGCCTTTTTTACTATGTGACATGTGAGTCCTTAGAGGAGCTGAAGAAGACACAGATGGTCATAAGTATAGAGTGCAATTCAAAAAGAAAAAAGTTGTAAAGAAGTAAAAAAATAGAAAAGGAAGAGAGACGCAACAAAAATTTTTAAATCTTCATTCTGATATGAAGCCCCTAAATCATGAACAAATAACAGCTGAGAAGTCTTATTTCAGAGGATTTTAAGTACATTATTTGGGAAACAGAAGCTGACAGGTATATTACTGGGAAAGTGATGGTCACCACCACAGTCATATGATACGTAAAGAAGGCTGTACTAAATGCAACTGTGGCATTTAGAGCCTATAGCATCCTTATTCAGGAACATCTAATGAATCATCTTAGAAATCAAAGTCTACTTTGAGGGCTTTCAAGTAACACCTCTCCTCATTATTGCAATGTGAAATTATACATTTGTTTTTTAGTTTTCAGTGAGTTTATAGCAAATAATCTGATCTCCTTCTATGATCTAGTGACCCATCTGGTAGACAAGGGAAAGGCTGTTGATGTAGTCTACCTAGACTTCAGCAATGCCTTTGACACTGTCTTCCACAGTATTCTCTTCTCCTGCAGAAGCTGGCAGCCCGTGGCTTAGACAGGTACACTCGGTTGGATAAGGAACTGGCTGGAAGGCTGGGCCAGAGAGTGGTGATGACTGGAGCTAAATCCAGCTGGCAACTGGTCAGTAGTGGTTTTGCTCATGGGTCAGTGCTGGGACCTGCCCTCTTCAATATCTTTATTGGTGACCTGGATGAGGGCATTGAGTGCATCCTCAGTAAGTTTGTAGAGGACACCAAGTTGGCTGGAAGTGTGGATCTGCCTGGGGGTAGCAAGGCCATACAGAGTGATATGGACAGGATGGAGAGCTGGGATGAGATGGGAGATGGGAGAGCCAATGGGATGAGTTTCAACAAGACCAAATGCTGCGTCCTGCACTTTGGCCACAACAACCCTAGGCAACTCTACAGGCTTGAGGCAGAGTGGCTGGAAGACTGCATAGAGGAAATGGACGTGGAGGTATTGATTGATGCTGGGCTGAACATGAGCCAGCAGTATGCCTGGGTGGCCAGGAAGGCCATTGGCATCCTGGCTTGCATCAGAAACAGTGTTGAAGTGGGAAGTGATTGTGCCCCGGTACTCAGCTGTGGTGAGGCCACACCTCGAGTGCTGTGTCCAGTTTTGGGCCCCTCACTGTGAGAAAGACATTGAGGCCCTGGAGCAGGTTCAAAGAAGGGCAACAAGGCTGGTGAGGGGCTGGAGCACAGGCCTTATGAGGAGCGGCTGAAGGAGCTGGGATTGTTCAATCTGTAGAAGAGGAGGCTCAGGGGAGACATCATTGCTCTCTATAACTTCCTGAAGGGAGGTTGTAGTGAGCTGGGAGTTGGCCTCTTCTCTCAGGTAACTAGTGATAGAACTAGAGGGAATGGCTTCAAGCTGCGCTAGGGGAGATTTAGGCTGGACGTTAGGAAATGCTACTTTTCTGAAAGAGTGGTCAGGCACTGGAATGGACTGCCCAGGGAGGTGGTGGAGTCACCAACCCTGCAGGTGTTCAAGGAATGTTTGGATTTTGTGTTGAGGGACATGATTTAGTGAGAACTATTGGTAATAGATGAATGGTTGGACTGGATGATCTTTTAGGTCTTTTCTAACCTTGGTGTTTTTGTGATTCTGTGAAATAGGAATTATTTGATCACCGTCAAAGTTAACCTGCATTTGATACCATGTTCATCCCAGTTAAATTAACCTTCACTTCTCTATGATCCTTTAAACTCCATCCTTAAATTGAACTGCAAACATTTTGGGGTAGTGTACATACTATGTTTATTTTATGTCTTGCAAAGCATACAGTGACACCATCATTTCTATTCAATTTAATTTAAATTAAAAAGATGTATATGGTCAGAGATCATTAGCTGATAGGAGAGAACTAGAGAGAAAGAAAAAAAAATATATTACTCTCCAACATTCTATCTGAATTACTTGAGAGCAGAGGCAGACTTTGATTCACTCAACTATGTTAATGTCTACGAGCTCATTTGTACATTGCATCTTTACTTTTGACCTAATCACAGAAATATTTCCCCCTTAAGAAAACAAAACAGAACAAACATAAAAGATTAGTACCATATTGCTAGAGCAAAACACCCTTGCTTATGCTGCTTTTTTGAATTTTGAATTCACAAGGCAAATTGTACCCTCCCTTTTAATTTCAGATATAATTCCACACAGAACACAAAATATTTAATTATTTTATTTTGATATTGCACTCTACTCATAACGTTGCTGTAGCGCTAACCTCTCTTCTTTCTTATTTTTTCCTTGAGGATAAAAGATTTTACCAAGTGTTAACAATCTACAGTAGGTCAAAGAAAAACTTCATGTAAAGTAAGATATGGGTATATCTTTTCTAACTCTGTAATTTAAAAATCATTAAATTTCTTAATGTGAGACATATGCACACTTATGAGAGCTTACAAAAATAGAAAAGGAGAAATTGCTATACTTAATTCCAGTAAGTATTCTCCATATACCTGTCTGCACATTATTTTGCATTTTTATTGTTTGTAATTGCATAGTGTTTGGGATAAGTCACTGGAATGAAAGAAGAATTCTGTATTAAAGGTCACATGAATGCATATATATCAGAATTTGCATTTGAATAAAGGAGGCACAGTAACATTCAGCAAACTCAGGAATTGAGGATCTGGAAAATGATTTTCGAAAACTCTTTCAAGTAACTAAGAAATACAAGTACAGATTTTAGAAAATTACAAAGAAATGTAGAAGAGTAAATTCCATTACTCTTTTTGGTAGTGCTGACTTCTAAATTTGTCTGTTTTATATATTTGATTTTGAGAATGTCATTTCAGCTCACACTTGTGCTAGTAATACTTAGCTATAGCATTGCATAGAATTTGGAGGCAGCACGTGATGTGCAGAAAGACGTATTTCTAGCACAGTCTCTGACACAGTTTGGATTGACTGACCTGTTACTTAACCAGAAAATCCATAGACAGCAGCCAGAGCCTAAGAGCATTATGAGGCTGAGAAACATTTTAGATATGGCTACTCCCTCTTGAGGAATAAGAGAACTGGAGTGTACAGATGTGTAGATACAGACCACGAATCTTTCTCCAATGCATTTGGATGGCACAGCTGTGGTGCATCATGACAGGGAGGTCAGTTTTACAGGCTCATATTGCTCACATTTTGAGAGAAATGGGCATAACTCTTATGATCACGTTGATACATGCTTTGGGAGAAAAGGATCTGTAGTGGGGGAGCAAAAGGGAACTAATTTTGAGGCTGACAATCCTCATAAGATTTACTGAGAACATTTTCCTGCATCCTTGTTCGATGGACAAGTGGGATTGCCTGTTTTCTTTATTTTTTTGGAGCTCTTTTGTTCTTTGGATTTCACAGCATGAACACAGCTATCATCGCTGGATAACTTAGGTCTTTGAGTTCAGCGCAAGCCTTCATTACAAAGAAGAAAGTAAACATTTTCAATCTGTTGATATTTTGTTATCTCATTTATGGAAATTTTGTCTAGTACCATGTTGCTGTTTGTGCCATATGTCAGTCATAATACGTAAAACAAATCCAAGCAGGAATCACTGCTTTGTGCTGACATAGTAATAATTAAGAAATACAGCTTCTGAATAGCTTAGAAAGCTATCCGCATTACACAGCCCAGCTTTTCCATAGAAACAAACAGTCTGTGTTGACACAGAAGAATGTAAGATTGGTTCAAATCATCTTAGCCACGGATTCCCCCGCAATTGCAATTAACTGTAGGAGAACGGGAAAGATGATGATCATTGTCAGTGTCAGAATTGACAATGTGGGAGGTTTGATCTTGCAGTTTCATTATGCTTGGATTTCTCATACACCCAGAGGAATACCTGATTGTCCCTCAGAACTGCATTTTAAGAACAGTAAGATAATTCCTGGGGACCTAGGAGTTAGCCATAACTTCTTATTTTGTACTTCAATTTCAATACAACCTCTAGTATTAATTACCTCTAGGAAATATTTAATAGCTTGTAGCCTCAGCTCCACATTATCTCATTGAAAGAACAAACCTGAGATAAGTAATGGAAAAGGAAATATAAAATATGCATCAAAAATCCATTACTCAAATTCATAGTTTTTTCTCCTATTTCACTTGGCAGTGATGTTTCTTGTCATTAGCAGTAGGGTCAGAGTAGAAGAGTGAAAGATAATGATACCAGTGTTTGGGAAAACTATTTCAACATAGATCTTTGTGCAAACTCATGGTTTAAGGGTCAAACTGGTTTACTTCACATTACTTTACTGAGAACAGAGCAGATGTGCAGCTAAGGAAGCCAAGTGAGAATTAAATGAAGCACACTGTAATGCTGCCCTTGGCCTGTGCCTAGAACCTGGAATTAAGTGAAAGCTAGAAAATTATATTGTCATCCTTTATAAATGTACTTTTTCTGACACACATTTCAGGTCCCTTCTATGCAATTCTAGATTTAGAAATGTAAAACACGATGCAATGGCTGTTTAACATATGGACTGTAATGACTGACTGAGCCTTGGCAAGAGTTAACTTAGGAGTTCTTAACCTCAAGTAAATGTGAGCTGATTTAGCTGTGTTTTGTGCACTGATTGAGAAGAAGCAAGTACTTGTATTTCAAAAGCAAAGCAGTTGCATGTGGACACTTCCTCTAACTGTTACAGGGTAAAGACACGGTCATGTAGTTGTTCATGAATCCTTAGAATTACTGGGTTTGAGCCTTTCTACCTCTACACTAACTTAAATCAGGTAAAAAAATATTTTTTTCCCCTTAAAAACTGGTATCAAAAAGATAGTTTTTAATGTATACATTCATAATGGAAAAAAAGTCTGACTTATTTCACTGTAAAAAAAAAAAATCTATTATATTTGCATTTACAAAGCTCTGCAATTCTGTCCCTGCTTTCAATTTTGGGTTATAAATCAGAATGCATATTTTAGTATCAAAGGACTCAAAAGTTGAATATTTATTCTTTGATTTTCAGAACACTCACTCACTCACTCTGCTTTAGAGCGGAGCTCTACAAGAAGTCCTACTGGTATAAGTTAAGGAACAAATAAATGACTGGAGAAAAAAGTAACCTTAAGCTGTATACTATTTCATCTTATTTTTTGTTGTTGTTCAGGAGCTCCTTTCTTTGAAAATCCGTTCGTATTAAAATGCAGAATAGAACTTCTCTTTTTGTCCATGTTTTGATTAACAGGAAACTAGCCAGACTGTGTCCAAAATGACTATGTAAAGATGTTTTATTGTCACTTCAGTTCTATTTTTCTGCAGATGGTTACCCTTTCTTCCTTCAGTTTTCATTTAAATGCTATGTGTATAGTATAGATCCATGCTTTAATTAATTTCTGTTTAGTAATAGATAATAGACATGGTGTAGAACTGCAAATTGAAGACTAGGCTAAGTTTGAGTCATACTGTGCTCACTAAATAAGTCTGAGATCTGTTATTCATGCCTTAAAATATTGAGCAATTGATAACCTATAAGTGAAAAATTCAGTGTGGGTTTTTATTTAATTATTCACTTATTTTAGGAGTTAAGATTTATTATGTCGTTAGAAATACAGTTGTGTTTTGGAATTCATTTAATTTTGTTGGTCATTAATGTTGTTCTGCTTGCCATTAGACAGAATTATTAAAGGCTTTTTCAGAGAAGATAATTTCTAAATGTCTTTCAGCTGAAATTTTGAAACAAATAAATGGTATTTCTCAAATTGAGGGAGTTTAGAGAGAGAGTAACAAGTGGGAATCAAGAGTCTCCTACAACTTTTCTGTAATAATAAAGACCTTTCCTAGTACTCCACGTTTATAATAAGGAACTACAATGAAAATTCAATATAAAATTGAAGCTTAAATACAGTGCATCACTGACAGTATCTGGAAATCTTTTAAATGTGAATTAGTGGGAAATGTATGGTAAGCCATCAAGTCCTAAACAAGGTTACCATATGCATATTATTTTATAGATCTTTCTAAAATTTATCAAAATCCATTTTAGAATTGATCAGGTCTTCTGTAATCCTTACTGAATTTGAACACTCTTCTAAAATCTTGCAATAATGATGGACTTAAAAAAAAAAAAAAATCAGATTTTCAACTTATCTGCATTCATATTCCTCTACCATTATAATTCCTTTATATTTCATTTTAAATAGTTTCTAGTGTTTATATGGAATACTGTCACGATTGATCCCACCTTTAACTTGGTTAGAGTAATTTTGCTTAGTCTGTTCCTGTAACACAAGATCTCTGTCAACAGTTCAGTCCGTTTATATTTCCAAGGACTTATTTCAGCTTCACTTAATCTTTCATGGATACGTATAGCCAGAGTTGTACACCGTTTGAGATATTTCAGATAAAAGATTATCAGTGTCCTATAGAATGTAAATAAATGTCTCTCTCTACAGGAAGTACTTCACAAGAAGCATCCTTGGATCATATTTGCTTTTTAATGACTGCAGTACTCTTGTCTCTATTAACTCTGATTAACTCAGGTCTCTCCTTTTCTCAGTCTTTCTAGATGATGGATTCCCAGTTGACTTTATAGTAGACATTTATGTTTTTCCTTCTGAGGAGCATGACTGTGCATTTTATAATATTGAGTTTTGTACTGCTGATATGATAAAAGAACAAATTCCATCTGGTTTCGTTTGCTTCCTTTTTATGTTCACTTTCAATAAACACTGAGCAAACAAATGAATCTGCCTGAATGCTTTCTGGTTGGAACTTTCAATGAATACTTTTGCTTTTCCCCTTGCTAATATATATTGATATGATTGCTAACAGAGCTTGTTTGCTCAGCTAATCATAGAATAACAATAATACAATCTACATCACTGACACAGTTATTACCCTTGATACTTCAAATTTAGTGAGTTCTGAAGATAAGGAGACATACTGTGAGCTCCATTCTAGCTGCAACAGTCAATAATAACATTTGTCTATAGTGAAAATAGAAGTGAGCTTTTTGCATTTTAACTATGTTATGTTCTTTTATTTTTGAGGATCCACTGTGAACACTTTATATCAGTTGTGTAGTCATCTGTTATCCTGGACAGCAGACATTATTTCTTTTTTATCTATGTGCATTTACACATGAAATTACTGGTATTGTTGGCTATTTAATTGAGTGGGTGCTTAGAATCATTTCTTACTTTACAGAGAAATGTTACATTTCAATATATCTTTCTTATTCTTCTTTACAAAATAATAAGAATTTTGCCAGAAAGTGTGTAGTGTGTGAATGCTACAAATTTATCCTTTATCCTTCTGTAAAAATTAGACTTCGTATTAAAGCTCTTAATGTGAGCCTGAAATTTGAATGAATATCCATTTGCATGAATATACCTTTGACCATTTGTATAAACATATGGACAAGGCATATTATTTACCCAGTCACACTGTGTGACCAAAGCAGAGGTTCAGACAGGTTTAGCTTGAGTCTTTTAGGATTTTTTTTCCTGATTAGACAGGCATGACTTTCAGAAACTACCTATTTTGATCAAACTGTACCCATGCCCTCCATACACAGTGATTGAACCCATGATTAAAGATATTTCTTATCCTTCCCATCCTCAGTTTTACTGATATGGAAATTGGAAAGGTCTTGTTTACATAGGTTCTTAGTGACTTTTTTACAATACTTTTTCTCCCCTTTCTTCTTCACTGTAGATAGATGATCTCTTTGGCCCAAGTTGAGAAGAGAAGTGCAGTAGCTTTGCTTGCAGTAAAGAAAAAGCAGAGCCAAGAGATATGACGTTAGATGTCCTGGAGAGAAATCTGAACCAGGAAGCAGGAAATTCTGGATGTATAATTAGGTAGAAGATGACGTGTGTCTGAAGAAAGAGATAAGAATGGGATGGATGGTGAAGAAAAAAGCGTGTCATTTGTTAGAATGCTTAACATTTTTATAAAAAATAATCTTCACTCATTATAAATGCTATACTCATTACTGTAAGTAAAATCCAATGTTTTGTTTTTTTTGTGAAGTATAATTACTTATCATGACCCTAGAACTACTGGTAAAACATTACAATTATGAACGTTAAAAATACAGAAATTCCTTCAACTATAGGACTTTCTACTGTAGCCTAAGGCCCAAAGTCCATGTATTGTTTGATTCTTGATGACCATGTGGAACCTATTTTTCATCTATTTGGATCTCCAGTCCTAAAGATTGTTCCTGAGGAACAATGAACAAACTAGGAAAGCAAGTCATAAGATAGCAGGTGATGTAAATTATGCTGTGGCCACTTTAGTCAGCTGGTGACAAGATGAGATCCCCCATTCGTTATGAATTAAATCTGAAACTCTGCTGCCCACCCATTCATAGAAAGCTCCTCAATATGGTAAATGTCATGGGAAAAAAAAGAAAGAAAGAAAAAAAAAGAATTTCATTCCTATATTCTGTCTATATTCTGTTTTAAAATCACATGTTCTTTTCCATTTTTAAATGGAGTGCAGATGCATACATGCATGTGCATGTAACAGAGAGAGAAATTTGCTTTTATAATTTTCAGAAATTTTCTAAAATTTAGAGTCCACTGATACATTAACCTTCAAAGTAAGTGCTTTTCCCAAATCTTCTTATTTATGTGCTTTATAGTTTTCTTGAAAGAAGCTGTTCTGCTGATGGTGGTGAGGAGAACTAAGGATGGACGTGAATAATAAATGTGAAACTTAAGGAATACATCCTCCAAAATACCACTTCTAAAGAAGTACTTCTTTAAACCAAAGTCAGGACCTTCATACTATGAGCAAAGAAATTTATATTGAAAAGATGCAATACAATGCAATGCAAAAATCCAGTCCACATAGATTTTACATTTACTGTTTTCACTGTGTAGATTGACAAGACACATGTCTTTGTTTCTAACAGATCCACCCTCCTTGCACATGGAAAAACTAAGAAGACACTAGATGATTTTTATATAATTTTAGTCCTTAAAACGAACTCTTTTGTGCCATGAGGTAACATATTGTTCATAAAATGATTCTGCGTCCTAAAACTAAAATCCTTCAGGCTGTTTCTTTGTTTTTCTTTTTCTTTTTAACTTTGTTCTACTTTATCTCTTCAGCACCCATGAGTCTTTTGATATTTATATCTTCATGGAGCTAAGAAAGATTCAAGTTTTGCAAGCTCCCATGAACTTGACCACCAGTTATTGGAAAATAAGCGTACTGCTCAAGAGAAAAACCACATAAATTAACCAGCTGAACAAAACCCAGTGGATGTGATTAGGAGGTCTAGATTCAGAACACAGAGCTCATATTTCCTTTCTCAAAGTTTGCCCTGTGTATTTCCATTGTATTTTATAGCTTGATGATATTCATTGTCTGATCATTGGCAAGTACCTATCTCCTCCTTGTGGGAACTTCTCTTAATTTTCCATTCCATTGTTCTACAGTTTATATTTTGAAAATTTTTCTTTAATAAATTTAATTTTTTTAAAAGTATTTATCTACAAATTCAGACAATCTGATGTTTACTATTCAAATTTTATGTAACTTTTTATAATTAAGTTCAGTAGTTGTACATTGTCATGTAGCTCAATGTCCTGTATATAAACTCGCACAATAATGATGCATTTATAGATGAAAAAGGTTATAGTCTACTACTTTAAAATAATTTTTAGAACTTCTAATTTCATCATGCCTTTTTGACATCTGTTATTAACATCCTCAGTGGAAGCAGCATTATACTATATACGTTTCGCAGCAATACTGGACAATCCAGCAGTCCAACTTTATTATAATTTTATAACAGTCCAGCAGTTATTTTAACTGCTTATGCAGGGAATGGATAAAATTCCATGAGAAATCCTAAGGTAAGGGTTAATTTCATTTAATGGATACTTAATGGATAAAACATGTAGTATCTTAAAATTACATTGCTATCCTGAGAAATTCTTCCTATGTCCACACAAGAAATAATCTCTCTAAATAGTAGGCATTCCTCAAATGTGAAGTTCAATACAGACTTTTGTGACATACTTGGAATCAGAAAATGTGTATTAAACCTCCACACTTTATTCACCTAAAGCACTTTTTTAATCTGAGCCAATCATCCAAAAGCCTTCTACAATCAGTGCAGTGAAAGCCCTACGTGGGACTTCTTCCAGTGCAATACAAAAGTCCTACATAAGCAGCTGAGCTGTGTGCTGATCAACCTTGTTATGCTGAGGGGCCCAGTATGGCCATCTTTAAATGCTGAACTTGTAGAGAACAAAGATAGAAGGAATTTGTCTTATCCCTATATTCTCTTCAAGACTTACCTTTTATTAGATACAAAGTTTTTTCCATTTTACCTAATTTAATTTAGTGACCAGCTGGCATGTACAGCAACTTGATGACAAGAGGAAGAGTTGCTGAGTTTTAGCTGCTATATATGCTTTGTCCATCTGTCTCTGCTGGCTACTTATAAAGTCCACCAGAGATTTGATTTTGACTCACCAGCAGCATTAATAACATTTGTTACAATCTTTTTCATCGTGTCTGACATTTATGATCCTGTACCTGATCAAATCAACCAATAAAATGAGAGTGTGAGGTATTAAAATAGGAAATTGTTGCACTGAAGATTGCTAGCTAAAGGTATCTTTGGGGGCAGTGAGATCTATAAGAATGATAGCTGTTTTAAGTCTCCTATTTATCCATTATTCTGCATTTTTTCCCAAGTTCAGATGATTGCGCCAATGAAAAATGATAGACTCCTAGAAGATGCAGCAAATTGTTTGCTTCAAGTGGGAGAAAAATAATTTTCAAGGTTGGAGAATAACTCATTATGTGGAATAGCAAGCTTTTTCTTGGTGAATAATCAATATCATCTTTAACTTGTTATTCCTCAAAATTTTCTCACTTCATTTTATTTCAGGCTATACCTTTTCCAAAACTGTTGAGTGAAAGACTGGAAGACTTAGTTGCCCTTTGATTTTGCACAGTGCAAACTGTATGCATCATGGTTTTTACTTTAAAAAGTTTAAAGTATTGACTTTATTCAGATTGAAAATATCTCTAAGCTTAGTTTTGATGATTTTTCTCAGAGGCAGTTTCTCAGCAGTTTCTTTTCATAACAGAAATATACAGTGACCTTTCTGCATAACTGTTTGGGACAAAATCAATTTGTGCTCCATCTCCTGCAAGTGTAATTGAATGATCACTTGCCTGAACTCTAAGTTACGTAATTGTAATTAATTATATCACAATTGATCTGCAGTTCTGACCTCCCTATGCCCTTCTCAAACTGGGACCACACTCACACACAAATGATATGCTGCACTTTTAAATTCAAAACCTAAGAAATCAGTGTCTCTCAACAACAGTAGAAGTCATAAAACAATTTTAAAATATCGGATTATTTATACCAGTTTTGAGGTGAATTATTTCTGTGCTGAAGCTGCATTATTAGACACTATTGTCTAGTGCTGGAAAGCAGAAACAGTCTTTGAGAAATCCTGGCAGGACAGCATCAGCAGTATGCAAGTAGAAAGCTGAGGTGGGAAATTCTGACTGATGCCTGAACGTGACTGATAAGCAGATGAAAGGCAGGAGGAACAATGTCAATGAATGCTTAAAATAGCCCAGAGAAAATGAGAGAACACTAGGAAATGTTGAAGATGGGTCAATGCTTTTATAGCATTTCTAAATCAATGTCACGGACTCCTGATGGCAGTACAGCAAAGGACTTCAGAAGTCACAGAAGTCAGGTTTCCTGTTAAACCAGTTTGTGACTTTCCCCGTTATTAAACAACCTCCATTTTTACACAGATGATATGCTGCTATGGACTAATGCCTGCATTTTTCTAGCTTTGGCATCTGGTGTTAAGTCCATTCTTATATAAGAAGAGTTATACTCTTGGATCCAGTTCTATTTATCCAGTACAGAATTACTGTAAATCCTTTGGACAGAGACTTTCTTATAGCTCACATAGGACTTCCCATATGCAATGCAAACCTTATAGTTTTTAAAATACACTAGAAAGAGAGGAAGTATTCAGAATTTAAAAAGATAATATTTTTATATTGATTGCAAACATCAGTGACTCTCAGTGTCTGATGAATGATGAACTTTCATATGGATTTCATGTCTCACTACACCTCAAAGGATAGCACTACAGTTTCCATCATACTGGGTATAACAAGAATAGACTACCCTTCAAATTAAAGAATAGGATAGGATAACAGAAGAGTTGCTTCATCTCTCTGATCATCTTTGTGGCCATCTCTGGTCCTGCTCCAATGTCTCTGCGTCCTTCCTGTGCTGCAGACGTAAGGCCTGAACACCATACTCCAGATGGGGTCTCGGAAGGGCAGAGTAGAGGGAAATTCCCTCCCTCTACCTGTTTCCATCCACTCATTTGTCTGGCCTCCTGGGCTGCAAGAGAACACTGCTGGCTCGTGTCCAGCTTTTTGTCTACCAGAACCTCCAAGTCCTTCCCCAGAGGGCTGCTCTCAATGAGTTCTCCCAGTCTGTAGACTGTACTAAAGTACAATACCTGGCATTTGGCCTTTCATCAGGTTCTCATGGGCTCTCTTTTCAAGGATGAAGGATGTCCAGGTCTTTCTGCATGTCATCCTTTCCTTCTGTTGTGTCAACTACAGTGCTCAGCTTTGTGTTGCCTGCAAACTTGCTGAAGATGCACTTAATCTCACTGTCTAGATAGTTAATAAAGACTTTGAAGAGCACTGGTCTTGAGACTGATCCTTCTATGAAACCACTCGTCCTTTTGCAATGATAAATCCTATAATATTTAGATTTCATACACACTTTTTTTTTTTTTTTTTTTTT
Source organism: Tympanuchus pallidicinctus (assembly GCF_026119805.1). Lineage (NCBI taxonomy): Eukaryota > Metazoa > Chordata > Aves > Galliformes > Phasianidae > Tympanuchus > Tympanuchus pallidicinctus. The sequence continues at coordinate 26,796,441 of NW_026294802.1, forward strand.
TTTTTTTTTTTTTTTTAAGGAAGGATTTTCTGTTAAGTAAAGCCTCAATTCTTCACAAAGAGGTGGTTTTTGGATACAAGAGAAGCAACTAAATAAATGGTGGAAGGAGACTCCTTCTTATTTATTCATCAGGACAGAAATTTTCAAGGGTGAAAAGAGAAGTCTGGGATAAATGTTCATTTTTAGAGGTACAGGAGAATGCGCAAGAACCAATATTCATTTTTCATAGTAAAGGGGTACAGGGAAAAGAAAAATGATGTTCAGTGGCTGGGGAATTCACAGGAAGAAACAGAATGTAAGCGCCAAGCAACTAGCAGGGTGGTGTTCTGATATGGGGTGGTGTCAGAAGAATGCAGGACGACAAGAGTATGATATTCTGATCAAGGTGATGGGCTGATATGTAGACAGTGCTATGTATTGCAGCATATAATTGACAATCTGGTTCCCCTAGGTTCCAAGAGAAGACTGTTAGGGAAATCACTGATATTTAGATCACTGACCTATATCAAGAATAGATACGTCTCTCCAGCAGTAGCCCTGGCAGAAGTCAAAAGTTTCAATAACCCCCCAAATTTAGAAGAATTAACAAAATAAAAATGAGACAAATATTTGGAGTCGCTTGACTAGGTATGTTGGATGGCTAAAAGACAGGTCTTTTTCTCTGTGTTGAGAATAGCTACACAAAAAGTTTGGGACAGCTATGGTACCCATGGGATTTGATTTGGAAGAAAATCCCAGAAACATGGCTTTTTTGGAGTAAGTTTTCATCAGTGTCCAACATGGAATCATAGAACACACAGTGATTTGGCAGACACATAGCACTCAGCATTTTATTTCAGGATATTTCATTGCATGTGGCAGTTCAAAAATAAAAACTGTGTATTTTTGGAGGGGACATAAAAACCAATGTTCAGAATTTGAGATTCAGTCAAAAATACTTGGGGATCATTACTGTGACTTCATGATTAATCTTGAATGCATTTGTGTTCATATCCATCTCACCATTTATGTTCATATCCATCTTCATTTCATTCTTTGCTTGATCAGCTAGTCTAGAAATTTATAATTTTGGAGAAATAACAAGATAGAAAAAATATTTATCTTGCTGTTTCTTATCAAGTGTTCAAATAGGCTCAAAATACTCTACTGAACTACAGTGTTACAGACTATAATACAAAAGAAACTATCTAGAATGGTTGAATCTAGCATTCTAAATCTGTCCTTTTGGAAAAAAAGAAAAACACCTCATTTTGACAAGTCTGAGGCATAATTTGTTTTCATAAAATCTGGTTCAATACCATATAAAGCTCCAATATTTCCATCTGAATTTTGTAAATTTGATTTTATATTATTTCAAATACCTTACTTACTGATGAAAAATTTTAATATTCTAACTGATTTAAATGGTTTTTAAAGAATTTGTGAAATATATTTATATATTTGGGATAATACACTCTTCATGGAAAACTAGCTTACAATTTTCATGTTCATCATCTTTAGACCTTCCTAAGAAAACTTGCTTATCAGAAATCTAAACGATTGTTCCTTCTCCAAACCAATGGAAAAAATGCTTCCAAATTTAGTGCATTCCTAACCAGCATTTGAAGACCTCGCAATTTAATTTACTTCCTCTTTAAATGCCATCTGGTATTAAAAAAATCCTTCACATTAATCTGGCATGAAAAACGCCCCACAGGTGCAGGTAGTGTTTTTTAGGATATGAGCACACGCCTATGATGCTGTAACATTTTTAATAATTTTGATAGAATTGAAAGAAGTGCTATGGAATCACTTGGCAGATCTATCAAATGTTAACTACATAAAGGATACTCAATCTAATCATCACAATTTCATCACAAGTAGGCCAATCTTAGTAGTGCATCCTAATGGAGAATCCTCCTCCAGAATCAGTCCTTAGCAGACTCATACATTATTCAGTCCTTGGGTTGCACATACTGAAAGCATAGCCCTAGGTGCTTGAGTAAATATAATAGGTAAACTAATTATCTCAAAGATGGATGAGATCGAAGCTTGTTTGGCTCAGAATAGCATCTCAAAATGAATATGGGAGAAGTTTACTGATTAAAGTAGACTTTGATTAAAATGAGATATGACAGTGCTGGAGCATGAAATATTTGTGCCACCTAAATACGAAGTCTTGACATAAAACTGGCTACATCATGAAAAATGTTGCTAATGAAAGCTACGTGTTTTGGGATGATATATTAGCCTTCTGAAGTTTTAAATCCACTGATTCTATATTAGGAAATTATTCCATAGTATTGCTCACTTGGTTCATGTCATCAGAAGTGAGATGCATGTCTTGTAACTCATGCCATGTGCAGGATACTGGGAGAACATAGGAGAAGATGTATGGAGATAGACTATAGATTCATCTAGTCCAGTTACCAGTCTCTGAAAAGCATCCAAGGATAAATGCAAGATGAAAGGTACAAGATATAGGTAAGAACATATGTTACTTTGGAACGTCCTTAACAAATCCAGTTATTTATGACTTAGGGATATCTACAAGGAATCATTTTATTTCAGACTGATTAGAAGCTGTGAACCTTTGGGATCAAAACTTGTTTCTGAATTTTCATTCCTTACTTTGAACCCTGAGTTTCTTCCCTTTTTGTGGAATTGTTGACAATTTCTTTAATTAATTATTTATGTGTTTATTTTAATGCACAACAGGATCTTTTCATTACTTTGCTCCATTATGGTGTATCTTCTGATCTTTAAAATACTGAAAATACACTGAACCTAGCAATCACAGTGGACACGAGTCATGGTGGACATTATAAGGAGGATCATTAGGACTCTTCCAGTCTTTCAGCATACTTCAGTAAAGAAAGGAAATAAGGAAAATGAAAGTATGTAACTGATCACACAACATAGTGAATACAACCCTTTTATCTTTCCCTTCGTGCTCATTTTTCTGAACTTCTACTCCTTACAGATGGGTCACGAGTTTGCTGGCTGTTTCATGTTTAATGTATCTGCAGTGTACGAAGTTGTGCTGTGCACATTCACCTGATCTTGTGCTGCATGAATTGTTATCTCTGTCACTGTGGGACTCTTAATAAGTGCATGCTACTCATTAGGATCAATTACTTAGTGTGTAATATAAATCTGATGCTTGGCTATCTTTTTTACTGTATCATTCTTAGAAAATTCTAGCAAATGGATGAGAGTGGCCAGTTCTTTAAAATAGGATCCTCTATATATTCTGATCCATATCCTTTATGTGCCATGGCTACAAATGTATTATCTGATTAAAATAATGATTTTAGTCTCATCAGAAGAGAAAGAATTTGGTTCTTAGAAAAATGACAATAGGATCATGTACCACCAAAACCCATAGAGGAGACTGTCAATTGGCAACAGAAATGCTAACACCACGTGCATGACCAAAGCTTAATATACATATTTTCATTTATCAGCTGATCTCCTCTGACATGAAATGATACTGCTAGCAAGTTTGAACATTAAAAGTTTGAACAGCTTCTGACAGCATTGATCTAATGGCATGGAAGTAAAAATATATTGTGAGAGCAAGCATAGTAATAAAGAAATTCTAAGTCTTCAAAGACACTCATATGGCCTCTTTCTCTTCTGGAATGTAAGTATTTTTGTTTCTGTGAAAGACCCTAGTGTTCGCAGTGAGTTGAGTAACTATGCATAATTTTGTGAAGGATCAAGTACTACAGAAAACAAATGACAGAAAGGAAAAAATGAAGCAAATGTTATTTTGCAGAAGCAGTTCTGCATGAAGGGCACTGAAAGCTGCTTAGGATTCACAGTTATGGCTTTAAATGGCAAACCAAGTTAGTCAGGGGAAGCACTAGTGAGAATCTGGAATAACAGAGTTGCTATTACAAAGTTGATGTTTACGTGTTTCCATCTGTCTTTATTTCAGTAACCACATGGTTGATCATCAAACAAACTTCTGACTTTTTTTTCCTTCTTCTCTATTGTTTAGTATTTCGGCGTGTGTTTGCGTATCTTATCCAGAGTTTGTATATTAGGCCTTTTAAGTACTAAAATCTGTTCCAATAAATCAAGGCTTTTCTAACTTAGCTGGACAGCTGGCAGCCCCTGTTTATGGCTTTAGAGGGAATTTGGAAACATCTGTATCTGATGAATTACCATAAATTCACAGTGGCTCCTGCAGCAGGAACAGTTCAGAGGTGCAGATATCTGGTAATAAATAATTAATGAGCTCCAAAGCAGTATCTTTCTTTTATTGTTGGAGCTGAAGTGAGCACACTGTGCAAGCCATAAACCAACCCTTATTTTAGACTTGGTCTTTTCCATTCAGCAGGCTTTCTGTACTGGTTACCAACTAGAACAGCTCCAGACAATGCAGCAATAGTGGACCTCTTCTTGTATCTTCTAGTGATACCTGTAATCCTTACTCATAAAATAATCTTTCCACTTGAGACAAGGGGGATGCTTGGGTGCTACATGAGCAATCTGTGATGTGTGTGAAATGACTCAGTACTCTATCTCAATGTATCTACACAGAATGAAGAGAGCTCAAAAGTCAGATTTTCCTTCATCTTGTCATTTGATTGTTTGTACATACATGTGTGTTTATGAGGTTAGAAGAGTAACTTTCAGAGACTTTTAGATAATGACTTAAGTAACTAAATTAAGTAACTAATTTTTTTTTTTTTTTTCTGGCGGAAGTCCAGGTGTGAACTTCTAGTTTTCTAGAAAACTAGAATCTTTGAAGAAACAATTTTGAAGGAATAAAGTTTTCTTCCCATTGTTGTCTTCCCCACTATATGTTCAAATCTCACTTGTTTCACTGCATGTTCTTAACACTGCATACTAGATATGAAGGATTTAGAGTGCGATAGTAAAATATTGCGCTCTAGTGGGGTGAGGAATGTTGTTAAAACTATTAATAGGATTTAATGTATTCATTTTTATGAGTACATATGTTATGGGACTTGAAACTTCAGAAAGGACACATAAGTTTATCTGAAGAACTTCCTTCCTTCCACAGACATTAGTCTGAAATTTACTTTCCCTAGGAACTTTGCTAATACTCTTTGGAGCAGTTCCCTTCAAACCATGCGGATGGAGTCTATAAAATAAATGGCTTAAATTTTGTAGTCTGATTTTTGATAACACTGAGAACATCTGGAGACTGTTTTAATTTGAAGGACACTTAAAAACTTTGGTGGTTGCTCTATTTTTCCTAACATGAGGACCAAGAACAATCTCTGTAACTATTATTATTAGGTGTGTATTAAATTTCTGCTCGTATTTCCTTACTGTGAGTTTTATCTTTGTCCCTGGCAGGAATCCTTGTACAGAGGAGCTGTGCCAACCAATAGATGGGACAGATTAGCTTTTGTTAATGACAAAGCACCCTAGGAAGTGGCAGTTAGTACAACTGGAAGGATGATTGCTCAGGGAACATCTCCTGCCTGCTTAAAAAAAAATTAGGGTTGGAAGAGGTCTCTTGCCTTTCAAGAGACCATGGATGGTTAGATTTGTAATGGAGTAAGAGATAAGGGAAAAATATCTTCATTAGAACTGTTTATACACTGGACAATACATTTTTCAGGTGCCTAGACATTTTATGTAAATAGACTATAGTTTCTATATGTAAATTGCAATGTCAAGATTAAACCCCTAGATTTACAGTAAACTGGCTTGTGATAAAGGGAGCTACGAAAATAAATCAATGAATTCATTCATGTTTCTCTCAGAAATAAGTTCTGAGTAAGGAGCAGCACGTAAAAACATGCCAGATTATAAATACAAATCCAGAAGTAATCACAGCTCTTCATCTTTGTTGGACAATGGCTACCAAAATATCCTGTAGTCACTCAGATAGTGAGCAGTTGTCCCAATAATTTTACTGTGGGGAGTTGATCGTGCACCTATTGCAAAATGTTGTCGCATTCTTGTGCATCTATTATAAATTGTTTCAACATTCTCCAGTCATAGTGAACAAGACCTGAAGTAAAAAACAATGATGCTGTGAGGTGCACTGTATGAGATGGGGAATACCTGGGAAAGGCTGAATTCTTCAGAGCTAAATCCACCTTCTATTCTATCTATTGTGGATATTTCATTCACACTGTGGCTCTTTAACAAAGGGAAACTAGGGTTAGAGAAGAGCTTTTTATCCCGTCTGGAAGCTCTACTTCTCTGCATAATTAAACTGTTTTCATAAAGGATTAAGACAGTTCCTGCACTGTGTCGTAACTCTGATGCAATGTCTCTTTATGTCAAAGAAGTTAATTCTCTGCTCTTCCTGTGACTTTAGCTATATGAAACATCCAAATGCTTCAGATATTAGAGGAACCTTTCATGTATGGCAAACATAGAGTATTTTTACTCTGTTTCTGTGGTATGATAGCAGTGGCTTACTGAGAGAAAAAAAAAAGAAGCATAAATGGCTTGAATTATATGGAACTGCAGAAACAAGAACACTTGGAATTTGTCCACAGCTCCCAAAAGTTGTTGGGAGCCTTTCCCTTGCTTTACTGGGAATTTAATTGAACTCTCTTTCCTTCAGTGTGTTTCTTTCTTCTGTTAAATTGCCTGGTGAGGAATAACCTTTAAGTCTGTGATTGAAAAACCATTATTGGCAGCACACAAACATGGTTGCACATTCATACCCAAAGAAAAATTAAGCAAATGTTTGATGTTTATCATCAAATATATAAGAAATACTAGTGTTTTTAAACTTAAATATGGTGGATATTTTAATCAACATTCTAATTTTCACATAAAAAGACTCTGCCTGTCAAGATGTAAGCATACACTTTAGGTGTTGCAGCTTGTTTTTTTGTGTGAAAGACATGTTTTCACTGAAGGCCTCTGGGAAGCAGTAGCCACTGAGTCTGAACCTGTGCTTGTTGAAATTCAGAAATATTCATGTCTAAATAGAGGCAGGGAGAATAGCCTAGTTCCCTATTGGAATCAGCTTCTTGGGTTTTAAAAGCCAGCCATGTTTCTACAGTGTTAACATCTTGTTCTGCAGAGTGCTCTTCTCCTCATTATATAAGCCTTGAAAGATTTTTCTGCATCCATGTTATAGTCTTTCCATTAGTCTTTGGTCAACGGAATTTCTAATCTCAGCAGTACTGACACTCTCCACATTGTGAAGTGACTAACTAAGCAATAACAATAAAATTACAAGTCTCCAGAGTTTTGTATCATTTATAGAGTGAAAATTAAAAGTAGTATATATATCACTAACTATGCAACAGAAAATTCAAATTATCACTTTCCCAATTGTGAAGAATGCTGACAGTATGAATTAGAGATTTGTCCATAATCATAAAAAAGCAACATGATGCTATGTCATGCACTGTAATCCCCAAATTTATTTCCTATCCATCTTCACCATGACTAGTATAAAGTTTGCTAATTGTTCATTTTCCTTTTCACATTACTTTACCCTTTTTCTTTTCTCTTTGAAGGCAATTAGAAGTCTATCATTACTGCAATTAACTGTAACACCATAAAATAACATGTGATGTTGTTACCCTGTAGCAGATACAGCTTTTATCAAGTACTTACAAATCATTTGCAATACTTACAGCATGTTTGCAGTTTCTCAGAGTATGGAGAATGTGAGCTGTCAGTTTATTTGACTAGTTGGCAAAGTAAAACTAAGGTACATTTCTTCAGGAAGTCTATGTGGATATTTCACAGTTGCTGTATGCTTCTTCAGACTTTCAGCCTAAATCTAGGATGCAATGCTGTCTGAGAAAAAGTGCACTTGAAAACACTGAAAAGTATTTGTCCAGCTAGATTAAAAGTACGTTTTTGCTTCTGATACATGTGGCCATAGGGAAGCATGATGCTCACTGCATCATAATGCCCCCCAGCGCAAAAAATAAGCCTCTCAGCTGTCTTAATTTTTTTATATTGGTCTTCTTCACTGTTTTTGCTGGAGATGAAACATTGTTTTATATGGCATTTTTAATAACTAGTCTTTGTCAGCTTCAGAAGTATGATAGCCCAGAGCACAAAAGAAAAGTATTTTACAGCCAGCCTGCAGCTGAAAACTTAATGCACAATTACTCACAGTGAATAGAATTTGTTTTTGTGGGTCTTCTTATAAAGCATGTGTCTAGATATTATCAGTACTGAGAAGCATTGTATAATGATATACTGTCACCTTTTTTGTCACCTTTTTTTTTTTTTTTTCTATTAAAGTGGTCGTGAATATATAAATAAAAGTCAAAAAACATGATCTGTTTTGCTGGCTTTTTTTCACTCAGGGTGAAGCTTATCTAGGATATGCACCTCTGTCTTTAAAAAAGACATTGTGGTAGATGATCCTTCAAGAAACAGGGAAGATTTAGGACTAGCGGTAAATGAGGGGGGCTACTTATTTTCTCCTGCCACATTTGCTGAATCTCACTTTAATTTTCAGGTACATGAGCAGCAAATGTAGGTTCAAACCAGTATTCATTAGCAAAAGTAGTTACAGGAATTATAGGATGAACAACCCTCAAAACGTCCAAAATGTAGTCTAAATTTCAGCAATACAAATGCAAATACCTCCTTGATTTTTAACTCTCCTGCTGGTTTCAGAAAGGAGGCGTCTTTGACCTGAGACCAAAACTAATTGCAGCAATATTCACAATTTATAAGAAGCCAGTGCTGCACTGAAACCAGTTATGCAGTTCAGAAACTGCACAGTTATGACAGTTCACACTTGTATATTTAAAAAAGAACATAGTCTCCTCTGAGTGGTTACCCACCTTCTGATATGTGACGTGAAGTTTCTAAGGATGGCTCTACAACAAACAGATCTTTTGCTGACAGAAAAAGTTGCCAGTTGTACCTCTTTGCTTCAGTGAGACTGAATGGGATCCAGAAGGCATGCAGGTGCCCCATGCAGAGTATGAAAATGACATTGAATGTATGTCAGAAAGTACATCAAGAAGTAATGAATGATCAGGCATAATTGAAGGTAGCAAGGAGTAGCATCTTAATAAATCAAACATTGAATTCCAGGTCAAGGCATACACATATTTAGGGGAAAAAAAGAGAAAACAACAAACAAACAAACAAAAAACCCAAAAATCAAGAAAAAAATCAAAAAACAACATGCTTAGTTTTTAAATTTCACAGTTTGGATTTACCATCATAAAAAGATGTCTGAATTTGGATACAGATCTGTGAAAACTGCACGGAGTGGTTGAAGTTGTGCTCTGACTTATTCCTATTATACTAGGGATTTCCCAGTTAAGCTTTCCTCGTGGTCCTTCCTTGGACCTTATATAATCCTCTACTACAGTCATTTAACTGGCTTCCTTGAAAAAGTCCAGCTTTTTTTTACACGTCAGTTAAAAACAAACAAACAGACAACAAACAGAAGAAACAAAAACAAAATCAAAATCAACCAATCTGCCTAAATTGCAATACATCTTTGATATCACCTCAGCTATATTGGCTGGTCTTCTAGGGTTACTTTGGCTTGAAATTCAAGACACTACTCTTCATCTGTGATTGCAACCTAAGAAGCATGTCTAACTTTCTGTCTCTTCTATCTCTAACACTGTGTTTCCTGATGACCCTATGCTCATATCAAGTACTTATATCCATTTCCCAATAATTCAAGCTCCTCCTCCTGCTCATGAATATGACAAGCAGATAAAATAATGAAGTACTGTGAACACAAGAGTGAGGACAGGGCTTATGAGAAGCCAGTCCTGATGTGTAACACTGCTGCCATCTCATTTCTAGTCTTTCTCAGCAAACAGCACTGCCCACTGTGGAAGACTTGTAAACGCGAATCTTTCAAATTACTGGCAGTATAAGAGGCACTTACTCTTTTAGAAATAATTTTCCATTCAAAGCTTGTTCTTGGTTTTGTTTTACTTTGCCCTAATATCCACAAGCTTAACCTGTGTGTTGTGACAAGGTGTGTGAAATAAAGCTGCTATATCCTTGATGCTGTGTTTGAAGTTTGCCCAGATCAGTGCTCTTTCCTTCCCCATGTTTGTCAGAGTTTTGTTACTGCTTACGTGTGCTTTGTAGACTTCAATACTCCTACACAGCATACATCTTTATTAATTTGTTAGTTTAAATTAAAAATGTACCTATGTGGTGAATTTCCTGATCATTCTAATTTGGCTTTGGTTTACAACCTAGAACCAAAGGAGAATCTATCTTTCTACAAATTAAAATCCACTAATCTAGATACAATTTATATTAGCTTTCCTTGAATCAAATTAGTTATTTATTAAAGTACAGTAACAACAGAATAGAAATATTTGATAATACTAATGGAACAGACAGACAAAAGCAAACAGATTTTACTTAAGAATGTGAGCAGTATGTTAACCGCAGGAGCAAAACATGGAGCTGAAATGTGGGCATTTTTTTACAGTTACCATATCCTCTATGTAAATGGAGACACCTGCTTGTTACAAGAGTAATATATATTCCTAGTTACATACAAGAGCAGAAATATGAGCAGCTCTTCAACATCCAAGCCTCAGCATCACCTATTTCACAATACAGCTCTCCTCTTATTCATTACTTCTTAATGTAGACATAGTCATAATGGACTTATTCTCTGCTGCAGTAGGATGATGTAGACAGCAAAATAACCTATTACATTTTGCACAAATAGTTTTTTTCAATACTTTTGGTAATCACAGTTCCTTTTTTTTTTTTCTTCAGAAATCATTCATAGAACAAATGTGAATAATAACAATAATAATAACCAGAAAGTATGTTTGGAGAAGTGTCTTACTGATGCACTGGGAGCTATAGACTAGAGTAAGCATTTTAAAACTTAATATGAATTTTACTGTGATTTTTTTCTTGAAAGTCACTTGAGGGCCAAGAAAGTGAATTTGACTTCAGTGTTAGAATTATCTACATTATGAAAGCTAATTACAAGTAACCTCTCAAAGTTATTTGTCAAGAATTCCCAAATCTGCTGTAATCAAAAGTCTGGACAGAGATATATTGAAAACGCAAACAGGCTTATGCCGAGATAGATTTCCTCAGGGAGAAAATTAAGGAACTAAAGATTTGCTAATAAGAATATCAATTATTTCGGTGGTACGACCAGTGAGAAGATCTGCTCGAATGCAGATGGCACTGTGGAAAAAGGAGGAATGAAATTTACTTAAGTGTATGGAAATCTAAGCACTTACGCTTATATTCATGAAGGGATGTTTGTATGATGAATCCCAGCTCAGCAAGTAAATTTTCTAGTGCCGAATTCATCCCTTGCATTCTCAGTGCCTTGCCTGGGGGAGAGGTTGTTCATTAGAAAAACCATTTGTGGTATCTATTGTACTGAGTCCTTCAGTTCAACAGTAAGGAATGGCACAAATTGGTGGGTGTTGAAAATTTTTCATCAGCTGTGAGTTTTGTTGCTGCAATTGAGTACTTTGTAAAATCGAACAGATTCAGAACATGAAGCCACTTACTGCAGTGAAGTATCCATTTTTTGTCCTGTATTGTTAACTTCATGCAGGTGATAGGAAATAACAAGCAGAACTGCTCATGGGATTGATCTGTACTCTCTGTTCTCCCCTAATTGAGCACCTCTACATGAAGGCTCAGGACAAATTTTAACCTATGAATGCTGAACAGGAACTTGGTCTGAAATGGTAGCACCTTCCTGGTACTTGTCTTGCCTTGTGATTGCCACTTTGACTGGAGAAAATGTAGTGGTTTAGCCTCAGCAGGAAGCTAAGCAACACGCAAACACTCACTCAACTACTCTGTGGGATAGGTGGGAGGTAAAAGTGTGAGAGTTCATAGATGAAGACAATGTTCTTGGTGAAAGAAAAGTTTAATGTGCAGAAAAGAAAAACAAGGAATTCATTTGCTACTTTCCACTGCCAGGCAGATATTCAGCCACTCTCAAGAAAGCAGGACTCATAATGAGTGATGGTTTAATGGGAAGACAAACACTGCCTATTCAAAAGACCACTGTAGTATAACTTATACTAGAATTTAGATGTTGAATTTCACATGAACCAAAATTTAAAAGAAGCACTTTGGTATTTTTTAAATTGTATGGTTATTGAAAGACTCTAAAGCAAGGGGGTTATTTTGTTAAAATCCTGTGGAGAAGGAATTCTATTTTCTTCGATCCAGTAAAGTTGACAAAGTAATGCTAAAAAAGTCACGTGGTTACTGAATGAGTAGAAATGTTTTGGTTAACTTGGCTTTGCACATGTTGATAATCAGTTACAATAAGGCTATTTGAATCCATCTTGACATATAACTATAATTTATCAGATAACAGAAATGCGAGCAACAAATACTAGTGATGCTCAGGAAAACGTTATAGTAACTTCCTACAGTTTGTGGTAAAATATTTATGTATGAATTTTACAGAAGTTTTTTTCATCATAAACTTTGAAAGAGAAAGTGAACACAGAGCTGAGAGGAGAAAAAGATATCTTGGTTTTCCTGAGAATTTTGGGGGCTTGAGGAGCAATTCCTGCTCAGTTGCATCTTTGATTGTCTGAAGCCAGGAGCAGTGTCTGTCCCTGAGACACTGGTCTGTGACTTGCTGCTTGCTCCATGCCCTGAGAGTGACAGGGCAGGCAGGAGTGTAAGCTGCACAGGGCTGCCTGAGTCGCCTCTAAACTTCTGTTGGATGCATCCAAAAAACAGTTAATTTTTGACAAACCATGAACCCTTTCTTGTCTTCACTGTCTGTCTCTAGGAGGAGCTGTGAAATGAGCTGTACTCAAAACGCATCCCACTTCACTAGATCATGACTTAAAGTTCAGTAAATCATTTGCTGTGGTTATACAACAAATCTGTTTTTATGAATATGTTTAGCATTTTGTGTGTATGCATACATGTGATGTGTGTGTACAGAAGTTTTATGTTAACAGAAAGGAGAAGAAAAAGGTCTTACTGCCTTGAACAGTCTCTAAATTATTGTGTATTAAACTGAATTACTGATATTTTAGGATTTTCTTAGAGCTATACTCACAAGGAATAAGGTTAAGGCCCAAGGGTGATGTTTATCATGACTGGAGATGACAGGATGAAACTGAGATTTCCTGAGAGTATATTTAAGTGACTCCATAGTACATGTCATCAAATCAGTAAATAAAAATCAATAAAGACATTGTAAGAATATTTATCTCCTAACCTCCAAGCACCAAACTGGAAATAACCCCGTCAATTCAATGAATTACATAATATAATATTATATATTTATATATATATTATATTATTTATATTATATATTATTATTATATTATATATAATATATATGTATAATATATTATATGTATATTATATATTAATATAATAATAACAAATAATATATATAATAAATAATAAACAATTAATATATTTTATATATATTATATATATATTATATTATACTACATTACATTACATTACATTATATTATATTATATTGTAAATTCTATTAATTTTGCAAAATTTTTGTTACCTATTTTGGAAATCATTCTGGTCAGTGTATACAACTTCTGTCAGTCATAAACAAAACATGGTGGCCATGGTAAAATCAGTGTGTTTTTCACACAGAGAGTGGTGATGCACTGGAACAGGTTGCCCAGGGAGGGTTTGGATGTCACATCCCTGGAGGCATTCAAGGCCAGGCTGGATGTGGCTCTGGGCAGCCTGGTCTGCTGGTTGGCGACCCTGCACATAGCAGGGGGTTGAAACTAGATGATCATTGTGGTCCTTTTCAACCCAGGCCATTCTATGATTCTATGAATATATCCTGTCAGAATTCCCCACTACAAACATGTATTTTCCAGGTGAACTCCAAGTACACGTGAAGAAATAATTAAAGGGAAAGACACATCTGCAGAAAGATTGCTGTTAGCTACCGTTACTGAATATGATCACTTTCATTTATTTCTTCTGGCTTTGCTTGTAGTTCAGGGCTACTACTGTATGATATTCTTACCTGGTCACTGTTAGATAGGCACACAATACATGTCAAAGAAGTGTCCAGTAAAGTAGGAAAGGCATGCAAAGTCCTTTTCTTCAAGAGAAGATTTTTTACTTTTTTAAACTATGAATATCCTCTCATAAATCTCTGCTCTGCGTTCCTTCACTGCAATGCGGCATTCAAGTGTAGTAACTTCCATACACTGGGCACAGATAATTTTCCCATTTTTGTCTAGTACTCCAACAATATGTTTTTCATAATGTTGTGTTCTCTGTTCATAACTTTCCTCTCCATAGACCTGCATGCATGAAGTCTCCCATGTCCTATGAGACATTTGTCCAGATTAGCCTCATCTAAACTTGTTGCCTCCTTCCAGACTTGCTGCCTCTTTCTTCAACAGATACAAACACAGCACTTATATAGAGACATTAAAGGTTTCCATCTCTGTGAACTCCCAGGACAGGACCATGTTTTCCCTTCTTCTTTGGGTCTGAGGGATTACATTTTACTTGATGACAGCCTTTGATACAAAAAAAAAAAAAAAAGTAATGATGAAATACAGTAGGCTAGGAGGCAGGAAAATGCACATCATTAGTAGCCAAAATCAGTAGGAAGTTTAAGGGGTGCAATCAGTAAAGAAAATGGTTTGGTGTAATTAAAAATATTTGTACACGGTAAGCATCTACTGTTGCATTTGCTTCTTTCAGTTTGTGACGAGATAGCAAGCCCAAATTTGTTCAGTTGTTGACTATGTCTTTTCTTTTATCACCAGGATTTTTTTCTGCATGCACACTAACTGTACTAATTTTTAAGACTAAAGATTTAAAGATAAATCACCCTCAATTGCCAGCTGCGGTAATCAAATACTTCAGTTCATAGAATCATAGAATCACAAAGGTTGGAAAAGAACTCCAAGGTCATCTCGTCCAACTGTCTACCTACCACCAATATTTCCCCACTAGACCATTTCCCTTAGTATAACTTCTAATTGTTTCTAAATGACCAAGTCCAGGGATGGTGACTCAACAACCTCCCTGGGCAGCCTGCTCCCATTTGCTCTGTCTAGCCCTGATGCTCAGCCTAGTGGCAAGACTTTTAAGTCAGCTAAAATATTTAAGTCCTCTCCAGGAAGCAAGAATTCTGGGAATGCTTTCCTCTCTTCCCGTAAGTTTCTAAACAGTAAGAGCAGAAAGATCTTATGTTTGGGATATTGGAAGTTTAACTAGCAGCCAATATAATTAAAACCTATTGAAGGATGACGTTATTTGGCCACAAAAATTGAAAGCAAACAATAGAAGGATGTATAAAGAAATACTTTCTGATATATTTTTTTAAATATATGTCTAAATTTAAAATTGAAAAGTTAAATATTTGTAAACATATATTTATGTCTGCCCATAAATTAGGGCATTGTTAGGAAGTCAGGGTAGAGAAATAGGCTCTCTAAATTTGTTGTGCATACAAATCATGATAACTCATTGATCAGATAGACAGCTAAAAGTTACCAGAGATCTTAAAGCTAATTATCCAAGATATACCCTAAGACTCTTACGTCAGCTCTCAAGCTGATGGAGAGAGACAAGTACCTCCAAAGGACTATTCTCACCTCTTTTTGTTGCTCAATTCAAGATGAGATGAATCACCTTCAGGAAGTATTCAAGAGAACTCCATCAACTACACAGAGAGCTTTGATCAGTAACTTAGGTGGCTAAAGTTAGGTGAGATGAACTATACTCTCTGAAGGGGTTTCTGACTTTGCTACTTATTTAATTGTACCTCACGTAGAAAATGTTCTGACTGAAGCCATGTATTGTAATGACAACAGCTCCCAGAGATCACTAAGTTATTCATTTGGTTTGAAAATAGACTTGGAAAAGTATGGAACCATTTGGCATATGAATTGTGAACCTTTCAAATGATAGAAGCAAGTGACTCCTAAAAGAACATTAGTGAAAGAGTCAGATGTGACTATATTATACTAAAGAACAGTCCAACGTTTTGTTTTGCTCCTACTGAGGTTTATTGAGTGCTCATGGAACTGAATTAGCTTTACATTTGCATTTTTATTAGGGAATATGACATTGAAAGCAAGCTTCTGTGTAGTCCACAAGTGCTCCACTGAATTGCTTCTTACACCTATTGTGTGCAGCCCATTTAACACTAGAAAGCAGTCTAGCAAGTTTTCTCACTCATTTAGGTGAAAGCTGCAAGTATTGTACTATTTATGTGTAAGAGTTAAAATCCTTGCTCAGAAGTTAGAGAAGCTTTCTTGTATACAAGATCGCTTCCACTTTCTTGATCTCTTTTTTCCATCAGTGACCCCAAAGGATGGTTTTTTGGGAGTCTTAGAGAGCCCACATCCAATATACCATTAAGATATTAAGCAGGTTGCATTATTCATTCACTCTTGAGTATTTTGATGGTATTTGTGTGTACTTTGTCAGATTAAATATTTCAAACTCTGCTCATCTTCATTTATAAATCAACTCACACAGTCCTTGTCCAATTCAGTTGTACTCAGTGAGACAGTACTCAGAAACAATAACATATCTGTCCTCTACCTCCAAAAATACTGCAGTGTGGTAAAGAAAAGAAGGCAGGAGGAACAATTCTGTCAGTCACAGTCCTTTTGTATATTAGTCCATATCTGGAAGGAAGAAGCAGTACAGGAGTTCTGTTTCCACTTCTGGGATCCTTGTCCCACCACTCAGTGGACAAAGACCCCAATGAAGATAGATGAGGTGGCTGTGCTGTTCACTTTACAGAGTCCAGTCCCATGACCCAGACAGCCCATGACTAAACCTCATGAGTGCAGCTGCTGATCTATCTATTCATTTCAGGCAATTCCTCTTCACAGACCTGTGTCTTCTTTCTGGGATGGCAAAATCCTGCAGGCTCCTCTTCAAGGGATTTTCAAAGAGGAGAAAGCAATGAAAGCAGGATCTCGGAGAGAGCCCCAGGCGCAGCAGCAGATGCTCAGGCAGCTGCATCTCCTGTCCCATCCTTCTCTCCATCTGGAGCATATGTATTTTTAGAAGGACATACTTTTTCCCTTTCCTTTCAATCATTCAGAAACTTCATTATACAATTCAACCTAAATACACAGTTTCAGTTCACGGGGCAGATCCTTGCTCACCTACACTTTCCCAGTGGTATTGGAACATTTTCTCTACTGGTGGCACCAAAAGACTTTCAGAACTCTTCCAGAACAGCTTGTTGCCAGACTCTCTACTCCTGTTACTACGGAGCACTTATGGAACAGTGCTTTTCCATGATTAACAACTGAGAGCCTTGCAGTGCAATATCCCCCTTCCCATATCCCTGCACCACACAGTTTCCTCACATTCATGCCACATTCATGTTGCAGACAGAAACTTCCTCTTCTCATTGAAGTCTCAGCCTCCCTCAGTAACACAGTAGTACTCGTTTCTCTAGCACAAACATTTCTCAAAACCGCAGAGATCTCAGGCATCCTACAATGGCATTAATTTAAGTTCATTAACACTCTTCTCTTTAGCACTTTAAAGTGCTTCTTGTAGGTCATCTAGTTAATCTTCTGCTCAAGCAGGGTCATATAAAGCAGAATGTCCATGACTATGTCTGGTAAGGTTTGACTGTCTAAAAGAATGGAGACTTCACAACCTCTGTTGTCAGCATTTTTCAGTGATAGACCACTCTCACACTAAAGAAGATTTGTTTGTGCACAGATGGAATTTAATGTGTCTTATCTGGAGAACATGGAAGTAAAAAGAGATTAAACAAATGGCCTCTGTATGGGTAATAAAATGTCTAGCCTATGTGACATGCTGTAACACTCTCAATTCAGTGGTTTTGAACACTCTGGGATATGAAGAGGAAGAAAAGCATGGGCAGAAAAAGGCTGGGCTCTTGTGCTCTCCTAGAGCAGTGTAGGTTATGGATGCTACTGGTAACAGAATATTGAATTATGTGGGCTAATGATCTGTCCATGAAGGGGCTTTTCTATGGTCGTATGCAGTTCTCCACACCAGCCAGTTCTGCATAGATAGAAAAAGTGACAACAGTTGAGGGAAGATAGATAAGAGGCTGGATGGTTAAATAGGAAGAGGGAGGGAGCAAACTATAAGCAACTAAAAGTGAGAGGATAGAAAGGGAGCAGAGGACTGGAAAATGTGATGGAAGAAAGTTAGTTGAATTTCTTGTTTCCAGGTGCCTACAGTGTTCTACTAGACCAAACAAGGAGGCAAGTTGGTAGGTGCACGTATATATGAAAAGAGGTGACAATAGTCGGACAACATGATTTCAGGTTGGCAAGAGCTGGGAAAGGGTCTAAAACCAAAGTCTATCACATTCACACTAGTCTGCCCTTAGAATCAATAGAAAGAAGCAGTGCTGTAAAGTGATTCACTGAACCTGTGATTACGTTTCAGCCATGCCTTTTTCTTTCCACAGACTGTCATGGAAGTTGCAACCGCTCTGATAGACACTCCTTCATAACTTTTCTCATGACCAGAGGTCAAAGGAAACATTCAAGATTTTCAACAAATGTAGACAGACATCTGCCGCTTGGGTTACGGTCTGAATTTTCTTCTGCACTAAAATACGTTTTATTTTCAGATAGATAGAAAAGTACTTAAGCCTACAGTCAAAAACATTTGATTCAAAACAGCAGGTAAAGGATCTTCTGTATAATTTGTACAAAAACTGCAATTCTATCCCTGACTTTTAGCAATGCTCACTGAAATATCTATTCCTATGATAGGAAGAAAAATATATATTAGGTGGCTTTTCTAGAAAATTATAGAAAATAATAAATGTGCTAATTAATCACAGAGTTTTATCAGGAAAGATGATAATGAAAAAGAACTCTTATTTTCTGCATATTTGTACACTTCAACAATGTTAGATACTCACTTTTTTCAGATTATTCATCAAAGGATGCATTTGTAAAAATCCTTATTCCTTCATTATTAATTCAGTCCTCACAGTTTTATGTAAATTAAGGAGGCTCAACTAAGTTTCTTTCTTTTTTTTTTTATAAGAACTATGAGAGAAGGAAGGATTTGTGAATCAGAGAATTCAGAACAAAATCAATTTCTAACTTCGACAAATGAAGAGGATCTTGAGAAGTACTTCACCTTTAAGCTGAGCACAAACAATAAATGTATTGCGTGATGAATGCATTTAGAATAATCTAACATTTATGAGAATTCATGAATTAAGAGTCACCTACTGTTCAGACATTTCAGGTGTAAAATATTGATAAATAGAATTTTCCTTTAGACTGCCCTTGATTCAGACTTTCAAATATTTGAAATATTCCATGTCATTTTTGTTGCAGATAAAGACAATACAGATAAAAGAATAATTCTTCTTTTGGCAGAGGGAATATAATTATGTCCT
This sequence comes from Tympanuchus pallidicinctus, assembly GCF_026119805.1. Lineage (NCBI taxonomy): Eukaryota > Metazoa > Chordata > Aves > Galliformes > Phasianidae > Tympanuchus > Tympanuchus pallidicinctus. The sequence continues at coordinate 26,815,729 of NW_026294802.1, forward strand.
CGCATTTGAAATCATCAGTAATGCTTTGCCAGTAAATTATCTAGTGCAAGATACTAGTAACTAACATTTTAATCCCTGTGCTGCAGTGTTCGTGACCCGAACAGGGCAAAGATCTTTCTGGATGGTGAGCAGGGATTGCCGTGCACCTCTGCAGAGCAACTTTGAGTGAGATGCTCTGCAATTAGACAAAATAGTTCCACCTATGTTCAGTATCTTCTTGCTTTCTAGGTGAGCTCTTTGCATCCAAAAAGATGAAAGGTCTAATAACAGATTTGTTTTTTATGGTGTGAGATTTCCATCAGTGCACTGTTGACAGCTCTCTACAAAAATTCAGTTCAGTAGGTTTTTCTTTAGCTTGTCAAATATACCAACACCCTGTTTTCAGAAAACTTGTGGGGATAAAATTTACCCACCATCTTTTGTTATTATATTTAGAAACTAAAGTTAGAAAATGCCCTGAATGATGGGAGAAGAGTCTATTCCATGTAATGTTTTGTTTTGTTTTTGATGAGTTGAGAGGGTGATAACTGAATTCTGACATGTGGGTATTAATATAATTTGTATACATATGTAGCTATACTTGAATGTACGTGCTTTACATAAGATGCACGGATGATCTCACAAGACATGCCCTTTAGGCTGTGAAGCTAAAACTGCACACTGTTATAACAAAGGCAAAGACAAAGCTAAACACCAAGCATAGGGCTATATTTGAAATTCTCTGTCTTTCTAGAGAGCTAGAACCCAAGCCAAGACTACAGCTGCAGACCTAAACCCAACCTCATCTTAAGCTGTGCACTTTGTTTACGAGAGAACTGATCAGGATACATGTCACCTGCTGTTTAAGTTGGGTTTGTCTTCTCATACCTGCAGGGACTGAGTTCTGGGACCATGTCTCACGAGTGGAGCTCAGATCGGTTGCTTTTCTTTTGCAGGAAGCTGAGAAAGGCTACAGACAAGGCTAAGCAGGGAGGGTGGGGAGGGAGTGTAGCTGCTTCTGTTGTGGTGAGGTTGTTTAGCTGCCAAAAAGAATGCTGGAAGCCAGCATCATAGTTCTCCAGTCATACAGAAGACCTATAGACTGATTCCTTTCTCTTGGAAGTACCTGTTTTGGAGAGGTCTGGGAGCTGCTTCCTTTAGGCCATTTACCTTTCCAAATAAACTGAGGAACATGGAAAATCAAGTTTTTACTTTGTGAAGGGCAGTTAAGAAAGGTCACTTAGAGCAGAGGAGTTTGCCAGAATCTGTGTCCTTCTGTCTTGGTTCCTCTTTGACCAGCATCATGTGAAGGGAGGCTGTGTGCACAGTACACAGGGTCCAGCTAAAAGTACAGCACTCAACCCACCCACGGCCAGCTTACAGAGAAATACACGTAATTGCAGACCTCTTCATACAGCCTCTTTTTCTGGTAAGGGAACTCTCCCAAGACTTGGATACTTCTGCTACCCAGTACCACAGGGCTCAGTTGATTCACCTCACCTAGTCTCTGCCTGCCCATGTAAAGTGGCTTGCACAATCCTGCTTTGGCTAGATGGTTGGATTTACAGACTGTGTTTCTAGACGTCTAGAATGACTTCTGTAATGAACATAGTTTCTGAATAGTTTGCTTGAAGTAAGATGATGCAGAAAATATTGCTTAGGATAAAAACACAGGTTTATCACAAGATGCCTATTGTCGTTTTTCCTTTGGAGACTGTTCTTTGTCAGTGATATCATGGGAAATAGAGCTTGGTTTTTGCCAATTCACATTGGTAGCAATACCTTAGCAGAACTGAATAATCATTATCAAGGAAAATTGCATAACATTCAAGATAACACATACATTTACATTAGTACTAGGCTCTTACTAGTACTAGGTTAAAATTATATAAAGCCAAACACAAAAGAAAATAGAAACAAAGGTGTTATAGGCAGATTAAATAACACTATGTCTTAGGTACCTGTGGGGCTTCTGTGTTCTGACATGTGCCAACTAAAAAGGTTTTTCAAATGCCACTGAAGTACCATAATTCCTAGGTCTATACTCTTAGAAAAGGCAAATGAAAAAATTGGTGCAACAGAACAAGACTGCTATGAATGATGGAGGCTGTGCTGTGGCAGAAAACAGAAAACAAATTGCATATACTCAGTATTTCCACAACAACATGCAATTATTATTATTTTTTTTGCTTTCTCTTATTCATGTGCTTCTGCTTGCTGTAAACATCCCCTCACGCTAGAGACTATTGATTTCGTGACAAGGCTTTGCCCTCTAGAACATCAGGGTGAAGCTGCAGCCTACTTCATTCTTGGGGTGTTGCCCTCCTGAACCTCTTCCCTCTCTTAATCTCCAATGACCCTACACGAACAGCAAGTGTGCCCTGCATTACTTTCTCTGGCATTTTACTGTGCAAAGAGAGGAAAGGAAGAGATTCCCACCTGACAAAGCAGAACCCAGGCAAATCACTTCACTGCAGCTGTGATGAAGGAACAGGTGAAGGAAATCATGCAGAAACACAGCAGGTCAGGGTGGCACATGGGACCTTTTGGAGGTACATTTGGACTGATAATAAAGGTCTAGGATAACCAAGGACAAATATCCACTGATGGCTCTTTATTATGTTTGCTGTGACATACTTTTACTGTACAGATGAGGTGTCAGTGTAATGCTCAGCAGTGCTGTTTGGTTTTCACACCTGCAATAAGAATAATTTTTGACTAGGAAAGCATCTTTGCTGTGTGGGTCAGGCAGATGAACCATTAGAACTTGAGGCCATGTTAATTCTACCATGATCCCAGGGGCCTAACATTATTTTGTTATCCCCAAAGTCTTGGGAGTCTTGAAGAGACCAACAAATCAACTCCAAATGTGTTGTTTTCATTTTGCTACATAATTTGCTTTGTGCTTACAGGCACAGATTTCTTGAAGAATGGTTTGTTGGTTATTATATGTCCCAGTTTCAGCTGAGATAGAGTTAATAGCAATGTGTTTTGGATTTAAGGTGAGAATAAGGTCAGTAACACACTATTTTAGTTGTTGGTGAGAAGTGTTACACAGAGATGAAGACATTTTAGCTTCTTGTCCCGCTCTGCCAGTGAGGAGTTTTGGGAATACAAGGAGCTGGAAGGGGATGGAACCAGGGCAACTGACCTAAACAGGACAAAGGAGTATCTTGTGCCATACAGTGTCATGTGGTACTGTAAAACCAAAGAAGTTGGCTGGGAGTTCACCATTACTCAGAAACTGGTAGGGCACTGGCCAGCAGGTGGTGAGCAATTGTGTCGTGCATTACTTGCTTTGTTACTTGTTGCTGTATTTTAAATGAAATTTATTATTATTTTTTTCTATCCATCTTTTCTTACTTTCTTGTTATTCTGTCCTTATCTCAATCCAGAAATTTCTGCATTTTTCAATTTTCTCCCCATCTCACTGTGTGGTGTTCAGCAGCCTGTTGGTTTAAACTACAGTGCTGTATCAGGGGAAGAGAAGGACGATAGAGAAGATGAAGGAGATAAATGGAAGTTGAAGAAACATTTGAAGGATTGGCATTACTTCACATAAATAAGCAGAAAAGAAACATCACCAGGCTGCCTACCTGTTACAGAGTGATCATTCAAGATTCAAACTGATGGCCTAATCGTTTAAGCCCTTTTATCTACTCACTGCATGAATTACTATAATTAACGTGTCTCACTTAGGATTGGTCATGCCTTTGGCATGGTGTTTAAACCAGCAGGAGGAGTCTTGTCTATGCTGTGGCAATGCCTCCATATTTTATATAGTTCATTAAAATAACTCTTGCTCTTGCCAGTGCAAGTCACAAACCTGCCCATAAGAGGCTCATGTAGAAAAAGGAGATCTCTTTACCTCAGGTGAAAATCTGAGGAAGAAAGTCCTAGAGGGAACTTTTCCCCACAAAGACTTTCTAGGATAAAGGATGAGAACTTAAACAGCCTTTCCTTAAATTTAATCATGAGGATCTGATTGCTCTTGCAAAAAGAGGTAAGTAGTGCTCTGCTGACTGCATGTGGAGCTGAGGGAGATGAGAATGTGTTAGCATATAGTGCTCAGAAACAGAATGAGTACCTTCAGCCCATGGAATTCACAGAGCCTATGCCCCTAAATTGCTTTGTGAGCTTGAAGCAGTCCCTACATCTCAGTGCTTACCATGACTTACTTAATGAAGAACACAATTATGAAATGAAAATCCTCTATATAATTCTGTGGAAAAGTACACCATGTTGTAGGAAGAGACTCTCAAGACAGATGGAGTTTTAGGGCTCTATATCTGTACAGCAAGATTGCTCAATTATACACACCATCATGTTAACTCATAAAAAACCAAGGCACAGCAAAAAAAAAATGCACTTCAGATTCATTTTAATATTTTGCCATGTTAATTTCAATATATAAGACTAATTTATGATCATTTTAGCACTCAGGGGCCATCTGTTTTTAATTTAATCCTGAAAATTAAGCACAAAAGTTAAATTAGACACAGTTGGGAAAGTAATTCTTGGTTAATTGTTAAGCAGACACGAATGCACAGACATGAGAGACGTTCAGCATAACGCTTATCAAAGCTTTGGAAGGCAAAGTTAAATCCTAACTAAATGTAACTTTTTTTCAGAATAGAGCCATGATGGGTAGGAAGCACCTGGGATTCGATTCACAATGGGCTTCTGAACAGAGATGTTTTCATTTAGCACCTAGTTGAGCATCAAAGTCTTTATTAGAAAATAAGTAAATTCAGTGAAAAATGTATTTCAGGGTTTCTTGTCCCTCTTTTAATTTCATTTTAAAATCACAATGTAAGCTGATTTTGCATCAACTTTTCCTTATAATATGATTTTGGGCTTATGTATCAGCATTGCTTGGAACTGTCACCCACGTGACAACAACAAGAAATTTCCGAGGAAAAAAAATAAAATACTGAGGGATTTTTTTCTGTAGTGTGAGTAACTTTGACCATTTCTCTTCTGGTATTAGAAAACAAGATTTACAACCATAATAAATAGCTTCATCAATAGAAACAGTGGAATAGTAGTTTTGTGGGGAGCACTAGAAATGAACAAATATGCGATTACTTTAAGTGGAATGCATTACTCACAAATAATGATTAATGATTAATGGTAAAAAATGAGAAAAAATAGCCCTAGCCGGAAGAGTAACTATTTCTGTATTAGTGATTTTAGTGAAATATTTAGATGAAATACTCTAAAAATAATTCATAAAAAGTGTTCATTTTAACATATCACTTTAGAAGCTGTCTGACTTTTTTTTCTGCATGGAAGTTACTCAAAGAACTGATGAAAAACAATTGAGTTTTCCTTTAACTGTGGGAACAACATTATGACACCGGTGCCTTTTGTAAAGTTTTTCTAAAATCATCAGCTATTTTTGATTTATTATAAGGTTGTTCCACTGGAGTAATATTATGGAAAAAAAAAAAAAAGCCTCTGAAGCATATGTAACAGCTCTCAGAATATGAAATCGGAATTACAGTATAATTTTTCGCTTTGCTTTTTCAATATGAATAGTTCAATTTTGACCTCCTCCATTCTTGCAGGAAATAAAAATGGAGCGAGTTATAGAAATAAGGCATACAGGAATGTTTACATCAGCTGGAGTTCTTCTGGATGCATTACTGCCTTGCAAAAAAAACCTGGTATTGCACAGAGTGGATGAATTTCTCTAGATATGACTGTGCATTTACAAACAATATCCACCAGATGGCACAAGGAAACAAATTACTGTCTGGTTTAGTGTAAACCGTTTTGTGGCATTAACAAGGAGAAGCAAAAGGAAAACTTCAGATATTAAGATGCTCATAGTTCATGGTTGTAAAAGACTGCCCTCATCTTGAAAAATTGCTGAAGGTTGTCACCGTAAGCACTAGTTCAATTAAGAAATGAAGATAAAAGAATAATCCTTAGAAACATTCATTTTGGGTTGCTTTGAGTTTCAAATAGCCTGTGTTTTGTAAATGTATGTACCTCCATACATACCCAAGGCAAAGAAAGCTGGGAAAGATGAAACAATTCATCTGGATATTAATGTTGTATGTCATGTAATCATTTTGGCAGGTCTTTTAGATTTTCTGTTACTTTATGTTGAGTCTGAAGTCTAACAATTACCTTTAATTTGTATTTGAAACACTACAGACTTAGACCCCACATCTTCCCATGGAACATCAACATCACAGGTTTTATAATTTTGCAATAAACAGACAAATACATACATTCAGAACAGATAATCTCTGACTCTACCTATATTAGAGAAGTTATTCAGTTATTCCCTCAATCAATCCAGTTGCAATTATAGAATTGTAGCTCTCAGTCACAGTAAAACATTTGGTGGATCAAGTCCTCCATGTCTGTAGGATGTGTAATTCCACACATATCCTTATCTAATGTTAAGGACATAAATAGAAGAAAGTTGTATATATCTAGTCTCCAGCAGTGAAAAGCAGATTTTTTATTTCTCTTACATAACAAGCTCCTGCTGGTACTTGGAGGGAGGGGAAAGGATCTAGAAACATCACAAAATAACAAGTAGAATTTTTTAAATGCACATTAAAACATATACACACATTTACACATATGTACACAGCTTGATGTGAAGAGGTCCTCAGGATTTCTTATTACTCTTCAAATGTCACCATCCAAGCTGTTTTTATGGATATGTCAAACTCTCAGTTGGATGATGCTGGAGCAGCAGTTGCAACTTCTAATGTGTTGTTCCCCTCCGATCACCCTAATTATACCAGCAAAAGGGTCTGTCTGCAGTAACTTAATTTGCACTTCAGCTCATTCGTGGTGCCATTGCCTGCATGGAAAGAGTTGGGGCCCAGCTGGGGTTAGGGCTCACGATCTGGCTCACCAGTGCCAGCCAGGCATAAAAGGCACTACAGCAGTGCTGCTAGCTGGGACTGTGTAAATAGATCTGTGCTTCTTCTAGAAGTTAAGAACACCAATGTCAAAGCAGCCTGCTATGAACTGTGTTAGGTCCTGCTACTTTTTTTATTAATAGAATAGGTAGGACTGTAAGCTCCCCCTGAACTGAAAACAGTTTGGAGGATTCATGGGGGTCAAAGCTGAAATCACTGGTGGCCATGTCTGCAAATCATCCTGCTGTAGACTTGGATTCCATGTGTAGCTGTGAGTGCTTTACTCACACCATGCTGCACTTTCTTACATCAGTGGAAATCATCAAGGCTATTTGTGGCATTAAACAAAAGCTCAGAGACTCTTAGATACCACCAGTCAAATTCAAGGTAGCGTGACCCAGAATTCAACCAGTTAAAATGTGTGGTGCACTGTGTCCTTTTGGAAAATTGATATAATGCACTCATACTATAGGAGAGTGCTGGGCAAACAAACAGTGGTTTCTGAGCCACTTTGAGTGTTTTAGATGAAAGTTGGCTTTGCAAATGTACATGGTTTGGGAGGTACAAAATGTTCTTGTCAGAAACAATAAAACATTAATTTGATTTTTTAGAGATCTTTTTCATCCCTAGATGCATGCACAGACTATTCTTCTTCACTCCATCTGGTGGCTGAAAAACAGTTAAGATCATTCATTTGTTGGAGACCAGCTGAGTATTGTAATTAATCTTACTTGGCACTCAAAAGCGTAGCATGCATTTGGTCACTTCTAGCTTAATGAATGGAATTTGCTTGGCAGTTTTTAACTCTGTTATGCATTTTCTGTGTACTGTCACATATGCATATGAACATACCTTATTTATACCTATGTACTTGCACGTAACTAACACGAATATCATAGAATCATAGAATCCTTAGAGTTGGAAGGGACCTCTGAAGGCCATCTAGTCCAGTTCCCCTGTGATCATTCAATATCACTCAGAAGGTTCCCATTTCAGAAATGCTAATTTTTGGTAGGTTTTCTGATGCAAATGTTACCACTTGATTTGCAGGATAATAAAATCAGTGCAGAAATATTTCCCCTCTTCATTGTGGAAAGCAACCCATACACTAATATATTTTGATAGCTAGCTGGTACAAAGCCCACCTCCCTTTCTAACAAGTCCCTTTGTGATTCTGGTATCTCAAAGTGGATTTGAAGTCTTCAGAGGTTGACAACCATTACCTTTAAAACAGGTGAACATCTTTGTTGAAATATTTGGAGCTGCTGTTTCTAACTCGTGTTATTTTGGCTGCACCGTTGGATGAAATATCCAAGCAATGGACAGGACTATAATATACTGGTAGCATAGAGAGCATCTCTGAGATATTTTGAAGTTCTGTGTGTCTGTAGTGGTACCTAGATGTCTCTAGGATACACAGAAGATGGTATAGGAAAGTGAGAGAGGCTGTACCATGGCTCCCTCTTTTTCTCCCAGTGCTCCAGAAATGACAAATGGAGAAAGGGAGTGCTGAAATCATTTTGAAGTGATAATGAAATCCAACAGACAACAAAATCTAGGGTAAATACATCTTTTATCTGAAAAGAAAATCAGGGATGGATTCGAATATCTTAGTATTCGTGCATTTTTGTGTTCCTAGATTTATTGTGCTTCACGGGAGACCATGAGCACACATTACTACTTGAGTAATAAGAGGGTTCAATAATGTCCATCACCACTAGAATTATGAAATCTGTATTTTTTCACTCTTTCGAGAGCTCCTCAAGTCCAAGTGCTGGTCACATTTCAGGCATTCTATAACAATGTGACAAAATGGAGTAGTGACTTCACTGTGTAGAGGACAGCAGGGGCTGATGTAATTTCTGTGATATGCTGACTGTGAGTCTCCTTGCAATTCTGCAACAGTGTAATGACCAAAATAAATTACATAACTTAACCATATGCAACAGAAACTGCCTATTTTTTTTATGGATATGGAACATCAAGCCCAGCTTAGAGATGGGGCTTAAAATTATCCTGCAAAACCTCAATTTATCTGTCTTCTCTTTTAACAACAGATGACCCAGAAACCTTTTTTCTTATCCATGTGCTTCTTCACCCCCCCAGTCCCAACCCATTTTCTCAACTCAGAAACACAGATTCAGATGATTTACAGCACAGTGAGGAAAAAACAACACATTCATAGCTGGGGGAGGTAATTAGTATGAGGAAGAAAGTGAGCATTTGTGTCCTAAGCCCTTTGACAGGAGCTCTATTTGAGCTAATACAACTATTCAGTTATCTGGCTATAGTCCACAGAACACATTTCCAGAAAGGACTGTACAATTTGCATTAATATTATATGCTTAAGGGACCTATTGCCGTTCTGGACTGCATCTAAGCAAAGACATAAAGTATCTCTAATGTCCTTTATGTATCATCAAAGTATGAAAAGGTAAAGTTCACACATAGATTTTTACCTATGCAGCTGAAAAATATTTTAGCTGAAAAATAAATGTTATTCTGAACAGCAAGTAGTCTCAGTCTAGCTCATAAATGTGAAATATTTTCAATGGCTGCATAATATTAGGCCTTAGAGTTCTGCGATTCTGAAAGAAGCATCATTTACAATTAGAACCTTTATCTTTCCCTGGCATTATTAAACCGCAGCTTTTATTTACACATCTCTGAGTGATTTTTCAGGTCGAGGTTAAAGACCTTTTAGCATTTCTTAATTTCTTTCCTTCCTAAGGAAGTCCTAGAGCTACTGTATTTTTTCCCCAGTTCTGCTGCTGGCATTCTAGGTGACCTTGGACTTGTGTCTTCAAAAAACATGACTTTATGAAGTATTTTGAGATCAGTGAAAAGTTCCACATATTGCTGTTACAGGAACAGACTTAACAGGTTAAAAATGGGTAGACTGCAGTTTTTGCAACTATAGTTGCAAATGGGAGCCATCAGTGATGTAGGTAGAGTACTGAGGGATTTTGAAGGAAACATTTATTTTTGATAGACAAAATCAGCATTGAAGCAACTATGAAGAGGACAGGGAAGAGATGAAAATATCAGGTCTCCATTGCAAGGTGATGTGTAGAGCAAGAAGACTTGGTGCAAGAAAAGAAGGTATGATTTAATACAACCAAGTACCAATTCGTGTCTCTCAAAGTACAGCAGGAAGCTCAATCTTAACTAGGGAGGCTCTGTTTCCAAAGTGGCAACTCAGGCTGATCTTAGTGGGTAGACACCTCAGGATAGGGGTAAGGTTGCCATATGTAACCTCCTGCTCCCATCATTTTTCAGCCCCCACATGTAGAAACACACACCTCGGTAAGTAGGCCAAGGCAGCTTCACATTTTGTCATCCTAAACACATGATTTTAGAATATGTCCTTCTTTTACTGTTATGTAAGTGTTTCTTGGGGTACCTTGTATATATTACCCCAAGCCAAACAAGCAGTCGCACAATCTGTTGAGAGGGGGGGGGGGGAGAGAGGATGTCTGAATTTATTAATTACACTCTTACAGTTAATTTCCAGAGTGTGAGAGCATAAAGGTGATATAAAAGGACATTTGGCAAATTACCCTTAGAGAATTTTGTTAACAGCAACCAACCAAAGTGAAGAGATAGAACAAATTCTTAGTGATGTATGCCTGATGATATTCTGCTTCTACTAGTATGTGAAATGAGAAGCGGAAGGAATTAACCTAGAAGAGAAGGAATGACAGCAGATGAGAAATTAAGCAAAGCTTCAAGTACTCAGGCTTAAATAGCAGTGTACATTGGTTGAGAGTTAAAAAAGGGACGTTGGCATTTCAAACATCTCAACATCCTTAGGGTGAAGGGTTCAAAATGAAGGCAAAAGTCTCCAAATGTCCTGCATGGTAAATGGCAGAAATTATTTAATTGCCACTTGGACGGCAATTTCCAGCAGGAAGCCCCAGAAAGAGAGGTATGTGTAAAATCACACCCCAGTGTGGACAGGGATTTTTCTGTGAGATTCAGTATATCTGAATATATGAGTATATCCACAGAGGAAGAAAGCCAAGGCCAAATTTTATTAAACCATTTACGACAATGCTATGTCTTAGTAAAATACCCTGAGGAGAGATTGGATTGTTTTTCACAGCATGCATTATTTTGGCTAATCTTTATTCTTAGTACAAAACAAACAAACAAACAAACAAACAAACAAACAAAAACAAGTGGCATTTGTTTTGATTATTAAAAAACACATGTGGAATATTTTAGCCCTGAACCTTGCAGATATAATTTGAGTGATCACTGCTTGATCAAAAGGTACGGGGAAACAAGCTAAAAGTTAAACAGTATAGGCAGTTACATCCAGTGCTTGAGTCTGTGTCCCAGACATATTCCATTTATTAGTGCAAATCTATCTAAAAGATTTGGCATAAAAACAGGAAATCTGGTTTTGGGAAATACTTTACCTGCAGGGATTTGAGGTCAATTCAAAAGCCAACAAGGGAGTGATGGCTAAAAGCTATTCAGGTTTTCTTGTGTTTGGCACTTGATACTGCCTACAAACCAGCAAAAAGCTTGTAAGCAGGCAGAACCAAAAAGAGATGAGGAAGGCCAAGGGTCAAAAACTTCTGACTAGAGCACTCAGCTGGAAAATATATTTCCTTTTGTCCATGATTTTAATTTAGATGCTTCTTGTTGAAAAATATTGCAAGAATCAAGGTTTCAGCCAGTAGGACATTAGATTTTCCCATTGCTCCAGCCACAATTCATTTCCCCATGCTTGCCTTTGTTTTCTGTAGGGCATATCTCATGTCTCACTGCATTCTATTACTCCTCTTACATTTCCTGTCAGAAAGGATAGCAAGCACATGGTCCAGCGCATCTGTGGAAATAAATATGTGGCCACAAAGGATCCAGACATCAGTGAGTTAAGACTTCAAATTTAAAATTTCAAAGGCAAATTTCAGATGTATTATTTGGAAAAGAATCACAGAATCACAGAATCACAGAATTGTAGGGGTTGGAAGGGACCTCCAGAGATCATCGAGTCCAACCCCCCTGCCAAAGCAGGTTCCCTACAGTAGGTCACACAGGTGGGCATCCAGGCAGGTCTCGAACATCTCCAGAGAAGGAGACTCCACCACCTCCCTGGGCAGCCTGTTCCAGTGCTCCGTCACCTCACTGTAAAGAAGTTCTTGCGCACATTTGTGCAGAACTTCCTATGCTGCAGTTTCCGTCTGTTTCCCCTTGTCCTGTCTCCACTCACCACTGAAAACAGTCTGGCCTCGCCATTCTGCCCCCCACACCTTAGACACTTATAGACCTGGATCAGGTCCCCTCTCAGTCTCCTTTTCTCAAGGCTGAACAGACCCAGTTCACTCAGCCTTTCCTCATAGGAGAGATGCTCCAGGCCCTTCACCATCTTCTTGGCCCTCCGCTGGACTCTTTCCAAGAGATCCTTGTCTTTTTTGTACTGGGGAGCCCAGAACTGGACACAGTACTCCAGATGAGGTCTTACCAGGGCAGAGTAGAGGGGGAGGATCACCTCCCTCGACCTGCTGGCCACGCTCTTTTTAATGCACCCCAGTAAGCCATTGGCCTTTTTGGCCACAAGGGCACACTGCTGGCTCATGGCCAACCTGTCATCCACCAGGACACCCAGGTCCCTTACCGCAGGGCTCCCCTCTAGCAGCTCATCCCCCAACCTGTACTGGTGCATGCAATTATTCCTCCCCAGATGCAAGACTCTACACTTGCTTTTGTTAAACCTCATCCGTTTTTTTTCTGCCCAGCTCTCCAGCCTGTCCAGGTCTTGCTGAATGGCAGCACGGCCTTCAGGCGTGTCAGCCAATCCTCCCAACTTCGTATCATCAGCAAACTTGCTGAGGGTGGCCATTATCCCCTCATCAAGGTCATTGATGAAGATGTTGAACAAGACCGGACCCAGCACAGACCCCTGAGGAACACCGCTGGTTACAGGTCTCCAACCGGACTCTGCACCACCAACAACGACCCTCTGTGCTGTCAGTCATGCATATTTACTGCAAGGTTCAAAGTAAGATTTTACAATTTCTAATGGCCTTTTTTTTTTTTTTTTCTTTTTTTTCTCATTGTCTCATTGTCTACTCTTATATTTTGTTTTGGAGACTGCCTTTTTTTGACTGTTCTTTCTAATGACTTTAGGTAAGCCTTACCTGCTTGTGCATTTAAATAAAAGCTCTCTCTGTTTGATCAGGTACAGTTTTCATAATTTATATGGGCTGTGTTCTTTTGGAAACATTTTTGTAATATTGTTAGTTCTGTTTTATCACTGATATTCTGGTGTGGTTTTGTTCTATAATCTATGGTACATATGAAAGCAGCTTTGTAAATAAAGATTGATTGCTTAATATCATTTCTGCAATAAGCCACGGTCTTCAAAAAAGGCTACAGAAATACAAACCATATATATTTATACATTATTGATGGCATCACATATCTGCTAGCTGTTAGAATGTAGAAGATGCAGTAACTGCTATTCTTTTCTAGTATTTTGTGTATGGAAGTTGAATTTTGGACTCACCTAAGGCCTATAGGCAAACATTTCAGTTAAAAATTTTGATTTTCTGTTTAAAAAGAAAAAAAAGATAAGTGTTGAAGAAAAACTGTGTTGAAGAAGATTTTTTGAAGTCCTTTCTTGTTTCTTTTTTGATTACTCTTGTTGCTGCTGTTACTAATCAGCTTGTTTTGCATCATGCTAAACAGCATACTGGAGAATTTGCTCACTGATTGAAGGTATCATGTGAGGAGAGAGAGTGGGCACCATTGGGACTGAAGCAAAAAAGATTGCAAAGAGATTTCAAAGATTTTACAAGAAGGTAACAATTTTTTGGCATTTGGGGATTGCTGAAGAAAGAAAGAAATAACTTGGGAGTATTGGAGAAATCTGGGAAATAAGAAAAGGAATCTTTATGTCTGGACAGTCAACTTAGGAAATCTGGCTCAATGCTGGTGGTAGTAACAAGTCCTATTTTAAAGATAGAAACCTTCCCTCACTACTGGGAAAGATAAGTAGTCATTTGAATTTGTCCCTGATACGATCTGTTAAAAATTCATTCCAAAATTGAATTTCCTACTGTTCTAGAAACAGCAGCTGCATTTAGTAGGCAATTAATTGTAATAAGAAGTGATAGGCCTATCTGGAACAGGGAGTGACTCAGTCTTAAGACAACAGCATAGCATGCAGAAAAAGGATGTACAGTAGTTTACTTAATTTCTTTGAGGCCTCTATGCAATTTTCTGTTCGATTTTTTTATGTGTTCTGTTCTACAGTATCCAGTAGTCAGTGATACATTACTGCATCAGCTCCTGTCCAGCTTCCCCCGCTATCCTCAGTGTGCAATACTAGACAGAAGCATCCAGATAGCTGCACAAAGTGAATTTTGCCCTGCTGCATCTATGAATTTTAAAGAAAAGCATTAAAGAATACAAAAAAAAAAAAAAAAAGTGTAAGCAAGCAGAAACTTAAATCAACTTACTGTGTTTTCTTTCTTGCAGGAGGCATCTGGCAAATGGGAAAGGCAAATGGGATCCTGGGCTCCATCAGGAGAGGGGTGGTCAGCAGGGAGAGGGAGGTAATTGTCCCTCTCTACTCGGCTCTTGTGAGGCCCCACCTGGAGTACTGTGTCCAGGTGTGGAGCCCTCAGTACAAGAAAGACATAGAGATCTTGGAAAGGGTCCAGAGGAGGGCGACTAAGATGATCAGGGGGCTGGAGCACCTCCCCTACGAGGACAGGCTGAGGGAGCTGAGCTTGTTCAGCCTGGAGAAGAGAAGGCTGCGGGGTGACCTCATTGCAGCCTATCAATACCTGAAGGGAACCTATACCCAGGAGGGGAGTAAACTCTTCAGAAGGGCTGACAACAGCAGGACTAGGGGAAATGGATCCAAGTTGAAGGAGGGAAGATTTAGGTTGGATGTTAGGGGGAAGTTCTTTACAAGGAGAGTGGTTAGGCCCTGGAACAGGCTGCCCAGGGAGGTTGTGGATGCCCCGTCCTTGGACGTGTTCAAGGCCAGGTTGGACGGGGTCCTGGGCAACCTGATCTGAATGTGTACGTTTGGTGGCCCTGCTAGGCAGGGGGGTTGGAACTACATGATCCTTGAGGTCCCTTCCAACCCGGGTGATTCTGTGATTCTGTGATTCTGTGATCTGAAGGACTGCCCATAGCACACATTCCTATTTCAAATCTCCATTTTCATTTTCTTATAAATTTGCTGCAATTAAATGTGAAGATTGAACTTTCCCTCCCCAGCTACTGGAGCCAGAATGTTAGCCTTTGTTTATAAAATTTTAACATTAGTTCATGTTTTTTGCAAATTCTGCAAATGGAAGAAAGGGCAGAAGGGGGAGTTTTTACCTAAGATAAAGAGCTTGCATAGCTTTTTAATAATGTGACCTGAGTTTTGTCTGAAAAGGTGGTTAAGTGCAGTGCTTTTGTCAAGAATGAACCTTTTACTGTCTCTGAGAGAAACTGCCCAAATTTGGGAAATTTAAAAGCCTTTGAATAATCTTTAATATTCTTGGCAATTGGATATTGATGCTGCAGCTTCCATCTGGGTATGCTTGTGCCACAGCTGTGTGGGCTGAGTTCGACCTTCCTATAGCTGTTACTCATGTCTCCTGGGAGGGCAAGGGCCTCTCCTCCACCTGCTGCTGCCCACTTTAATCTGGTTTTGACTTAAATAAAAAAAAAAAAAAAAATGGGTGTAAATGTCTGAGATAGAAGAGGCATAAAAGGAGCTTGGAAATGGTGATCCATGTAGGGAGCTTGAGATTCAAAGACAAAGAGACTAAATGTGAGGGATGAAAATAAGAAATGTAATCGGGAGACAAAAGACCAAAATCCAATGAAGAGCTAGATAAAATTTAGAATATGTGGCCCTGATGGACAAAGGTAGTTGCAGATACTGCCTCTCAGGTGAACTGTGTAAACATGGGGGATTTGGACAGTGAATCTGGGGAACAAAAGGAAGTTAGGGGGTTGCAATGAAGATTCTTGAGAAAAAGAATGGAATAGCGTTTTAGAATGATTGGAATGATGATACAAGCATGTGTGAATATCTTAGACACCAAGACTGGGACAAATTAAAGAGAAGAGGATGAGAGCAAGAGAGCCTTTAAGAAAATTTTGTGAATTAGGAACTGCGTGGAACAAGGATATACAGCAAAAGCTGGAGCAGCAGGAATAAGGACAAACCTCACAAAACTAAACATACCTCCATTCTTATATGGAATAAATGCATTTAAAGTTTCTGTGTTATAACAAGTGCTATGAGACTTCAGATGTACATGAGATACATAAGATAATAACTGTAAGGAACTGGACTGGCTGAACTGTGTCTTCACAATTAAGCATTTGAGATGGGAATTTTGGACAGCCCCTAATATTCTCACCAAGCTGCTCTTACTGTGTCTAAATCCAATCTGTGCACACAAGTTCTGTGCTTCAGTGGTAAAGATGACTACTCTGGATAAAATGTCTGCTCATCACTAAGACTACTCAGGAAGTTCCTAATACATAATTATCTGAAGTTAGACTCAAAAATAGATGAGTTATTTGAAGATGATCAGGAGAAACAATTCCTCTGGCTGCAGCAATGGTCACATAGGATGGAGATATTCTGTATGTTCTTCAAGATAATCAATAGCAGTAGTCATACATGTGTTTGAGCTGTCACATTGTATATAAGAATTTACTGGAAGAACCATTCAATGTTTCTCATCAGATCCATCTGAAGATGGCAATTTGAGGACCCTTGCAATAGAGATTCATTTTGTCATCTAGGAAATAGCTGAACCTATTTTTTAAGAGATTTGATTCCTTAAATCTTCATTACTCTATGGAAAAATCCCAATAATGTATTTCCTTTTGTCTTACAAACACTAAGCCTGTGCATGTCTGTACAAAAGAATCACTTTAGTAATGAGTATTCTAGAAATGCCCATGGGAAAAGGAATATTTTTGCATAAAAAAACAGTTTAATTATATGCCTTAAATGAGGACAAATGAGATATTGTATAATTGCTTGTTCGATAAGCACTGTCCATCTTGTAAGTTGAGTGAGACAGAGGTTCTGTGGAAAATATTAACAGCTGCATCATATACACAAGAGACCAAATTAAAACTGTACAAGCAGTGTTAGTGCTGACAATCTTTAGTCTTTGGCACATCTTTAATGTTCTTGTAATGTATTTTTGTGCGTATAAAAAAGCACCAGGGGGTGAATGGCACATTGAAAAATTCCTCCTAAGAAGAAATCAAAATGCATAAAACAATAAGATGGAAGGCAGACAAAGAGAGGGAAACGAGCTTAACACTGTTTTAAAGAATCAAAGGATGTCTGAGGTTTGCTGGGACCTCTGGAGACCATCTGATCCAACACCTGCTCAAGTAGGATCACTCAAAACAAGTTGCTCTGGGCCATGATCAGGTGGCTTCTGAAGATCTATAAGGAGGAGACTCCACAACAGGTCTGGGCAACTTTTGCCAGTGCTCCATCACCTGGACAGCACAGAAGTGTTTCCTAATGTTAAAAGGGTACCTCCTATATTCCAGTATGTGCCCATTGCCTCTTATTTTTCTGCTGGGCACCTCTGAAAATAGCCTGACTTCACTCTCTTTACATTCTCCCTTCAGGTACTTAGAAACATTAAGCCTCTCCTTCTCTGGGTGGAATAGTTTCATCATCTTGGTGGCCCTACATTGGACTTTTTCCAGCATATCCAGGTTATATACTAGGGAGTCAGAACTTGACATGGTACTCAACAAATGTTGAGTAGAATGGAAGGTTCACTTTCTTTGACCAGCTGGCAACAATTTACCTAACTCAGCCAAGAATAACATAGCCTTCATAGCAGCAAGGGCACATTTCTGACTCATGTTCAACTTGGTGTCTACAAGGATGCCCAGGCTCTTTTTTTCAAAGCTGCTTTCAAGCCATGCCACCCCCAGCATGTTCTGATGCCTGGAGTTGTTATTCTTCAGGTGCAGGACTCTTGATTTTCCTTAATTGTCTTGCCAGTTTGGTACTCTGATGAATCTGACACTTCCTGTATTTTTGTTTTATCTGTGAATGTGAATTTATTGAGGGTACACTTCATCCTTTGTCCAGATTTTTAGTAAAAATGTTAAACAGGACTGAATCAAATGCTAATCCCTGGGTTATTCCACTTGTCACTGTCCTCCAACTGTCCATTATCAACTTTGTTTTTCTAGAACCTGGCACTTGGTTAAAATCATTAAAAGACATAAAATCAGTAAAATCCTTTTCTATGATGGGGAGGTTTGGCATGTATGTTTTCATGTAGTAAATTGTGCATTACATAGCATGTTCCCACAGCAGAGTGTTCCTTTGTGATGGAGGAGATGATCTGTTCATGTGTCCTTCCCCTTCTCTAAGATAGATGGAAATGAAAAAAATGGTGTCCTCTTTGGATCTGCTGAGATATGATGAAAGAATGAGTATAAAGATAGGAAATAGGAAGGCAGTGAATGAGATGCAGCATGGAACATAAGCAAACAAACCAATCAGGAAACATGGAGGAGGATACACAAGAACCTGGGAAAAGAGACAATAAAAGAGAAAATGCTCTCTCAAGCCTAAGGTGGAACAGGAGGAACTCTACACTGCTCATGCGGGACAGTGTGCAGTGAGTCACTGTCCAGTAAAGGACCTGTTCAGCAGGGATGGATTGAGCACACAGCCATCTGTCTTCAGACAATCACAGAATCACAGAATGGCCCAGGTTGGAAGAGACATCAAGGATCATGAACCTCCAACCCCCTGCCACATGCAGGGCCACCAACCTCCCCATTTAATGCTAGACCAGGTTGCCTGGGGCCCCATCCAATCTGGCCTTGAACACCTCAAGGGATGGGGCATCCATAACCTCCCTGGGCAGCCTGTTCCAGCAACTCACCACTCTCATAGTAAAGAACTTCCCCCTGACATCCAACCTAAATCTTCTTTTGCTCAACTTAAAACCATTTCCCCTCGTCCTGCTGTTATCTACCTTTTCAAAGAGTTGACTTTCCTCCTGTTTGTAGGCTCTTTTTAGGTACTGAAAGGCTGCAATTAGATCTTCCATCCCTTTTAGCTTTTTGCGCGTGTTTGCTGTAAGAAAAAGACCTAAGCAGGCTGTCTTCAAATTCCTCGTCAAATTGTCTTCCTGTCTGAGGCTATAAGTGAATGCTACTGATGACATGTTATGCAATCATAGAATTACCAAGGCTGGAAAAAACCTGTGAGATCATCTAGCCCATGTGTCTACCTAGCACCAATATTTCCTCACTAAATCATGTCCCTTAGTACAACATCTAAACATTTCTTGAACACCTCCAGGAACTCTAATTTGAAATCAGTAATTTCCGTATCAATCTTCACAACAGAATATATATATTTCTTTGGATCACTTTAGCATTTCATCCCTCTCATCTTCATATTTTGGGGGCGCTATTCATCCATACAAATCCACTAGTGATGGAAATTATTTATTGGACTTAGAAACAGGCAACTACTTTGCCAGGAAAAATTAATCTAAAGACAACAGTGCAAGGGTTGTATAAATGACACACTGAGTGAAGAAAAAAAGGGCAAACTAATTTTTTCATGTAAATAAGTTTAACAACTTGTATAATACCTGTCTTGCTGTTCAAGTATGAATGGAAAAAAACCCACAATGCAGACTGCTAAGCATCAAGTTCTCTCAATCTAAATGCTCTCTAGGCTTTAGATGTGTAGTTTTGGCCTAGTAAAAAGGCCAGTTTTATATTTTAAACTTGGAAACATGGAGAGCATGAAGAAAACAATAGACATGCAAAAAAATGAGGCTCAAGAATAAAACACTTTATCAAATAAATAACATGTCAGACCTTAGAGTCCACTGATTCTTTGTGGAGAATGTTAACAGCACTGGCAAAACTAACACTGCTTTCACGAGCAGGCAGATTTCTTACAAATATGATCTTTCAGCTATTTCATTAACCTTACACTCTCACACAAGAAATTGAAGCTTAAAGGTCACATTTAATGTGTTCAGAGCTTTCTGATAATTTTAATTCCAAACTTGAAGCTTATTCTTATAGTCAATCCATTTACTATATTTCAGCCTTGAATCTTTTATGTTTTATATATATTGGATTAGAAAATTTCAGTTATATTATCAGGTATTTGCATTTTCTTGTTTTTTTGTTATGTGATTTTCTGTTTGCTTCCTTGCTTTTCTTAATTCAACAATATTTTTTTATTAAAAGAAATAATTTTATAAGAAACCTTGCATAGCTAATAAGTGATAGTTCTGTAGTTAATACAGAATTATTCTTAACAAACACACATACAAAAAATAGAAATGTTATTTTTTTGTTTGTTTGTTTTTAGTAATGAATAAACTTCCTCTTCTTGGTCTTAAATTCTCTAAGTGTACGAATGAGTTTATTTACTAACACTTTACAGAGGAATACAGAATAACTGTTAATTAAAAAATATGGATTTTAAGTAGATGAACTGCAATTAACTCAGCTTATTGCTTTGTAAGGTTTTTTGGCAAACTGATTGAATGGAAGAATGTAGTTAGAACAACCTGGTAGTTCTTCTAAGTCATATTGACATGGGCACAAATTCTTTCTGATTATGGAGAAAATATAGGAAATGTAATAAGAAAGTAATTTGTCTGAAGTCACTGATTTAAGAACAACAACCAAGAAGAGGATGAATGCAAAAGCATATGGAGCCAAATATAAAAGTGGCTAATGGAATTGTTCACCTAGAAGGGACACAAACTGCAAGGAGAAATTGTCCACAAATACACTGACTGCAAGAGGAAAAACAGTACAGAAAACATTACTAATAATCAGGGAAGAATAGCTATAAATAGATGATACTAATAAAGCTGAATCATTTAATTCCTTTATGGTATATAGTCAGGCCATTACCATACTGATCACAGCATTTGCCTGTGGGATGGACAGTGGCCCAATGGAGTGGCCATGACAGCAGTTAGGAAGTTGGAGTAAAGAAAATCTGAGAGCTAGATGTATTTAACCTAAGGAAAAGAATAAGAGAGGATCTAACTGCAGTTTTACAAAGAAAATTGAACCAGATTCACATTGGAAAGTTTTGGAGAGGAGAGGCACCAGCTGGAGGATGAAATAAGAAAAATGAGAGAGATTGTAATTGCATTTAAGGAAAAAACTGTTCACCTTGAGATATTGTCCAGAGTGGTTGGGTCATTCTCTGTCCTTGGGAGTTTTAAACACCAAAGGGCGAGCAATCCAATCTTAATCTGTATCTTGCTCTGAGCAGGAGGCTGTACTAAATTCTGGTACTAGATCATTATCTAGATACTAGATTTCTAGTGATCCCCTCCATCCTATTTTTTGATATGGTTCTGGGATTATATGACCTTAATAAGTCAGATATTTGCAGACAAAGCTGAACTTGATTATCTATATCTACCTATATCTTATCTTATGGACCTATAGATAACCATTAAGGAAATGAGTTCAAATGAATGAAATTTAGGAAACACATAAAGGCTTTCCAGTCACTAATCAGATAGAATTGGTACTGTCTTTGCATACTGCATCCTGCTACCCAGGAGGGTAATAAAAGGTTGTTATAAGGTGAGAAGGGACCCATAAGTGAAAGTAAAAAGGCAAAAAGATTTCACAGTGATTGAGAATAAGGGGAGGTGAAGGGGAATAGTTAGTTTATAAAAGTAAGAATGTAGAGCTTGTTAGAAAATAAGGGATGTCAGATAATGGGTGTGGGATAGTGAGGGGGTTGAAGGCCGTATTGACAAAGTTTGAGAACAGCCCAAGGACATTTGCGAGGAAGGTGATGAGGTGTTCACAGGGAAAGAAGAAACCTGAAAGGTCAGAAGTTTACAGCGAGAAAGGTCAGAAGCCTTCGCAAGAAAAACAACAAATCTTCCTTTCACAACCCACTACGCATGCACAAGAGGGGAGGTCTGCATGCTGATGTACTCGGGGGTGTAATGAATATGTATCCGAATTCCAGGAAAACTACTGATTTTGTATTAATTTGGCCTATATCTGTAGCATGATTTTTCCTGATGGTGTGCAAGTTAGGCGGATCTATCCCCCTTGCACCCAGTGCCTGCACAGCACTGAATAAACCATACCTGTTTTGTAATCTTACTTGGGTTACAGAATTTGATTCCACACATCATTGTCACACAAATATTTTTGTTTTAATCTCTGATTCACTTCAGTGCTGAAAAAATTGTTTCATCTTCTGTTCAAGGCAACAGAAAGATTTGCAATGACTTTAAAAGGAATTGGAATAAGTATCAGGTTGAGGTAGACAGAGGCTGGCTTTTCCATGCAAATGGACATGGAAATCTTAGCAATGTATTTTTAAAATAAGTTAATTTCATCCCAGTTTTTACTTGCAAGTAACCAAGGCTGGGAATGATGGATAAAATATGAAATTGTTTAAACTTTCTTCGGATCAGGTATTTTCACATCTACTTCTTGAGTCTTTCAATTTCTTTTCAAATTGAAATACAAGATTACAGGCATATTATTTATGAATTTATTCTTAAGTGCTGCGTGATTATTACCAAAACTGTGCAAGGTCAACATGTTTGAGTTACGTGTTTGAGTTGTTATATGCTGAGCTCTAAAGTGCTCTTTCTGGCCAGGCCTGCAACTGTAATTGCACTAATTACTCATGTAATTACTCATGACAACAGTGAACAGTGCCTATCAACAGAGGATCCCGGACATTCTCTAAATTCTTAAGGATATATGTGCTTATTCTCATGTAATTAATTAAGGTGTTTTTTTTTTTTTACACCAAGAAATTGTTCAGGATATGTTAGTAAGGTAAGTATTTTCTGGTGCATTTGTAGTGTAGCCATGTTTCCAGCAATGTTCTGACAAGTTCTCACCAACAGTACTCTTGTGGTATTCTTATGGGGACCATGTGCACTCAGATATCTCAAGCTGGCATCCAAGAGGTCTAAAATTGAAGATATTGTAAGATAATCTTGTACCTTTTCCTGTCAGGGAAATATATGTAATGTAATATGTATTACATATATATGGTAGATACGTATTCCCATATGGAAATATACACAGAATTGCTCAAAATGTACAAAAAATTGAGCTAATAACAGCAGTAAAAATTAATTTCTATCTAACAGATTCTCCCTTCCGGAGCTGACACTGACTGATTATGGCAGCCATCCTCTCGTGGTGGCTGCGGCTTAGGCAGGGAAGGAAACTGTGGGCCATTAATTCTAACTGCTGGTACACATGAAATAAGACAAATAATGGGACCAAATGAAGTAATTTCATTTGAATGGAGTCCACAGCTGAATCTCTTTTGATTTCAGTTTTTCTGACTTCCTGCTTCTTTCTTTCTTACTGTTATTTTCCACTACTTTGCATTTGTATATAAGCCAGTGCAACACAACATTTGTATGGATTGCATAGCATTCCACAGCAATTACACTCCTTTTTGTCAAAGACAGAGCAGACCACTCTCACTAAGATTCTGTCTAGCATAAAAAAGGAAGGTTTGTTTTCTACAAAAACAAATGAGCATATTCTAAGAAGTAGGCCTTAGCTGCCACTAAATAAGTACAGCGTACATAGGCTATGATGTTCTCCAAATTTGTTAGCAGGGTGCTATTTAGCTAGGGGCTACTGCAAGGCAAGCTTGGGAATCCAGTCTGTGTCCCAGCCACCATACAGATGCTCTCAGCTGGCCTTAGGTGAAATTTAGTATAAACAGTCTCTCTGAAAAACATTGCTCTGAGTAAGAAAACTGCACTTAAATAGATAGGATGAAGTATTAAAACTACTGCTTTAAGAGTTAAAGATCTGCATCGCACACTTATATTCATGATGTGTGAGAAGTCCTACAGAGAAAGGACAAACTGTTTTTAGGTGATGCAAACCTAGAAGATTTTGTTTTTATCATCTACTCCAGACTCTGGGAGAAATGAAGAAATTCAGCAGTCCCTTTCATTAGTTTCACAGGGTCTTTCTTAAAACTGGCCAGTTTTTCTTGCTTGTTTTATTTGTCTGATTGGTTGATTGGTTGTTTTTCTTGGGGGGAGGGGGGAGAAGAGGTGAGAAGCATTTTTCTGACCATGGACCTATTGGAAGAGATCTTCACTTTCCTTCTCTTCTCTTTTCACTTGCTCTGGACTATATGCAGACATCACTCAGGTTATTTCTCTGCCTTTTTATTGGTAGATTTGAATACAAGTTTTTCCTGTGGGCTTTGTATGGCTAACTCTCTGCTCTTCTTCTTAACTTTTTTGAGACTGTTCTGCTGTTTTTATTCCAACAATAATTTCCACAAAATCAGATCTCTCTCTTCAAATTTGGGTGGCATCAATTTTTTTTTTCACTGTTACCACAATTTCCCTGTGGTTATTGCCTTTCTTATGGCATTAAACAGTGAGGACAACAAGTCAGTGATCAGGCGCAAGTGTTTTCTATCCTTATCTATAGTTCACTATTTTGTGAATTAAGTAGTTACCTACACTCTGGAACTACCATGCGTGATTCTGCACAGCTGAGCTAGGTGTTAGAAACAAGTATCTCAAATTTTTGGGATGAGTTCTAGCTAGCTGTACTGAAGACAGCTCAGTTTATAGTCTAATTTCTTGACGCAAGTGATGAACTAACAATTTGTCTCCAACACAAGGGAAAAAAGACTAATTTTGAGCCATAAGAAATAATTGTGCTTGGCATTTTGACTTTAAATCACAACATATTCTTACAAAGCATTAACTTAATCTTTATAACCTAGTCACTTGAACAATTATGCATCCCAAGGGCAAGATACTGCTGTTTGAATTTATTTCTTTGTACTTGAAAGAGCTGGTTCTATGATGTTGAAGTGATAATGTTACTGTTCAGAATGAAATGACAATAAGACCACAGGTTTAAGGTTCCTTGTCCCACTTCCGTCATGAACATTAGTGATACATTACAGTGTAACATGAACCTACAGCAGTAATTGTGTGCTTTTATTTCTGCTTTTCATTAGAATGGAAGAATGGTAGAATGCTGGATGTTCTCATCTTATACATTTGCATGTATGTGCTTATGTCCATATCCATAAGAAAAAGAAATAAAATTTCTGTGAGACCAGTGGGGTTCTGTACAGAGGCTGAGGAAGGAGTCTTCCTCATCTAGTCTGCAAATGAACTGTGTTGTTCTCAAGGCTTGTCTGGTGTACCTTTTCACCCCTACTAGGTGATATTTGCTCTGGATGCTTCCTGCTAAATCTGGCTTTTTTGACCCTGTACTGTATTTTATTTTCTGCCAGTTCTAGCAGGTTGCTGGGCTAAAGTGCTTTACTTTATTATTCAAAGCCTGCACTTAAATGAGCAACTTTCTGTTTCTCTTTGTGCAGAGGTAATGATCGATCATTTTCCTTCTCAAAATAGTGCTTGTTGCCTGGTGTTTCTTATCAAGTCTGTTGAAACTCTTTTCTAGCACAAAGAGTCTCAGATTGCAAAATGCCCTGCCTGACATCATTAATAAGAGTAACCAAGCTGAAGATTTATTTTTGTAGAAAGCTTGCCAAATGCAGCAACTAGAGAAGGAAAATTGAGGTCAGAGAATAGCTGCTTAAAGTCATGTGGAAAGCTGAAAATGAGTTGGTTGGATTATTGAAGTTTGTTAATACTCTTTTGCCCACTAAGGTGTTTTGAGGGGCCTTTCAGTACAAATTTGTCATAGGGCCTGCTTTAGAGACGTTCAGATGGAGAAATGGACATGAAATCACTATTGCTGGAGCTGTTTTGGGGCCAGATCACTGTACATCCACTTCTTCTAAAGGATAATGAAAATCCACTGCAACATTGGTCTGGCAGGATGGCAGAATTCTTGTCCTTATCTCCTTCACAGCCAGGAACATCTGGGTGAGGGCATGAACCTTCAGTGTGCAAGAACTGGGCTTCCGGTGCGGGAGTGTTTGTCCCAAGAAACAGAAATGAAGGAGAAAATCTTCTCCACATATTTAGTGTTTTCTGGAGTGTATCCCAATTAGAAAATGAAATTACCCACCCAGTACAGCAGCAGCCATTGAAATATGTTTTAGCAGACAGTGAAGAAATAAAATGAAGCAGGAAAGAAACTGAGAATTGGTGACATCACACTTCAAAAGAAAGGCTGCCTAATGGTAAAAATACATTAAAAATGGGATTGAATTTAACAAATTCCAAAATACTGGAGAGTGATGAATTGACTGGATGGTGAGGCATCGGGTTGGATGAGCACATTAATCACTGTAGCAGCATGTCTGTCACACTCTGCTCAGTGCTTTGCACTTCCTTTTTATATCTAGAGATGCAGGGCTGCTATAGAACCATTAATGAAATGCCAGCTGAAGGAGAAAACAAAGCTAAACTACTCATCCCCACTTAGTTCACCCTGCAGAGAAAACTTGCCTTGGGGTTTTCAGGAGGACTGTGTTTTCTCTTCATGGTGCAATATATACCAACAGATAGGTCAAAGAAATCAGGGGACAGGGCAGCATATGCACAAGAAGCTATTGTGGCTGCAAGTAGAATCTAAGTAATGATATAAATGGAAAGTTTGACAAAGGTGACTGAGTGTTTGCATACAATTAATAAGGAATATTTACTTATTACTTGTGTGAAATGACTGAGTGATGCTGAAGAAAGGAGATGGCTAAATAATCTATTTACAGGAAAGCATTAAGAGCCCTGGAGACATATGGGTAGACAGTTTCTTGTGCAAAGAAGAAATGGCAAAGATCTGGGGAGAAGGAATCTGAAAACTCAGATCTTGTTCCCAGAGCTCTTCAGATTTGACAATTCAGTGCTGTTTAGTAAGACATTTCTTTTATTAAAAAAAATATATACATATAAATAGAAGCACACACACACACACACACACAAAAAAAAACAAAACGAAACAAAAAAAAACCCCAAAAGACACAACAAAACAAACTGCACAACTGTTTCATACTATGCATATGTTGCAGCAAGGGATTAGATGTCAGGTTATTTGAGTCTTTCTAAATGTGCTATTAACTCACATAGTTCTGAAAGGCTTAAGAAACTTAGCCTCTTTATTCCTCTGTTGTACTGCCTGGAAAGTGGGTATAACAACCCCTTAGACAGTCCCCTTTTGAGCAAATCCAAAACTTCTGAAGGCAGTGGGACACTCTGCTTAATTAAGGACTGTCGGCTTCTGGCTAGTATAAGCTAGTATATGCAATCTGTGTGTATTAAATGATGTGCTGGATGAGCCAAACAAAAGTATTTAGCTTTATAATCCTAAACAGTATGATTTCCCAAATGAAATTTTTCTAATTGAGTTGATAATTTTTGTTCATACCATGCAGGTCCCTGCTTCCCAGCTGGGATGTTTGAATGCTGCTGAGGGAAATACTTTGAAAGATGGATAAAGGTAAATATATTTTCATCCAAGTATGGCAGCAACAAAATATAGCCTGTTGTACTTTATGCTTTATGTCAGCCATATTTTGCATATTGAGTTTGTTTGAGTAATACCTATGAAACATTAGGTTAGACTAAATTCAAATGATCAGAAATAGAGTAGAGAGGGTCTGCCTCTCTGGCAGGCACTGGTTAAAATTATCTGGTTAGCATTTTATTATTTCAAAATGAATTTATACTCTGTTTTTCTAGATTTGAGGATGACTATCCATTTTTCATTTTCCTCTGATAATTGGCGGGATGATAACTGGAGAGGAGGCCAACAGAGAAGCTTCACATCCAGCCTGGGTTGCAATTGCAGCCTGCTTCCAGCCTCTCTCCAGCTCCATGAGGGAGGCCTGTGAAGAACTGCAGACTTTCAACAACAATTATGTGATGTTCCCAGAACAAACAAACAAGCAAATCTGTTCTCATTCAAACACTGCCAATAACAAAAAACTAGTAGAAGAGAAATCTGAGACATATCACATGTATTTGTACAATTTCTTTCCAGTCAAATGGCTTTCTGTTTGCCTGAAGTGTTCACAGCTGTTAACTGCAATTTTTTTACAGGAGTAGACCATGAACTTGATGTAACAGGAGTAATTTGTAAGTCTGAGAAAAGAAGCAATAAAACTCCTTCAGTGATTCTGTAGGACCTATTGCATGGAGGTATAAATTCTGATTAGTTGAGAATGGTTTTTGTTTTCTTGTTGAAATTCAATAACATTTCAAGTTGGATTCAGTTGAAGGACTGTTCAGATTCTATCATGTAACTGTGACTACTAAGACACTTTAACTCTTTTTCTCCCACTTTACCCCACATCATCTGCAATCAAGCTTTCTTCAGGTCACCTAACTGAGTGGTTATAAAAGCTATAATGAAGGTGAATAGACTTTTTATTCCTTACTCAAACTGTTTGCCATTCCTAACTGAACTCAGATTAAACATTATTGCATAGACTGGTGAAAATCTAGCTATGTTTAGGGAACTGAAGGGAAATACTATTGCTAAAACTATCAACTACAGACATTTGGTTTCTGCAAACAAATATTCACTACATTTATTATTTCTTTATAAAAATACTGAGCTATACAGAAGAAGAGCTGTAGCTCTTTCAGCTATGTCTCCTGAACTAGATATGAAGAAGTGTATTGTCATGAATAAAAATGATTCATTGATTTCCTCTGATTCATGGGTCAAATAACTCAGTCATATAGATTCTGATAACTTTTAAATATTCATTGAAAAATCTGCAAGTTTCTTCATCTTCTAATTCAGCTGCATATTTGACACCATCAAGTCAGCAGATACCAATGAATTAATTAGTCTTTCAGAGTCACTGAAGCTTTATTTAAAGATTAAATGAATAGACAATTCCCTATGAAAATAGGGCAAGGAGAACAATATCAAGACTACCAGAATAAACACCAGATCCATTTAAACTCTTTTCTAGTACTGCATATCACAGAGATAACCATAGGTAACATGCAGTATGTGAGAGAAGAGAGAATAAGTCCTTTAAAATCACATTTATCCTTTTCTAGAATTCTAATAATCATAATTGGGCTGAAACATTTTAAACATTGCAGAAGTCTGGATATATTTTGGGTTTATAAAAATGACATAATGACTGTATTATTAACTGTAAACTACATATATTCATTAAATGCATCTAATTTTCTGTCTAAAATCTCAACATTTCAGTCAGAGAATAGAACAAATACAAGTAAAATAATTGTCTTTCAATGCAAATTAAGGATAGTAAACATGTAAAAGAAATAGAGAGATCGCTTGAAAACTGTTTACACAGAGTGTTTGTCAAAAAAATTCTAAGCTATTATTTCAGAGAAACAGTTGTCAATGGTTTATGGGGTGGTTTGGCCCGGTTCCGTGACTAACAGGGTGGAGGAATCCACAGATCTACACCTCTGGAAAAGGGAAACAGGGGACTCCAAAATAATTACAAACAATGGCGACAAACTAATTTACTAAACATAGTATCGGAATGCAAGATAACACACTATAATACAATATAATCAGAATTGAAGCTAATAAATCAAATATAATGAGAGAGAGAATGTCCAAAAGGTGGATAGGCCTCACCACAACGCTGAGGTGAGATGTGCAGTCCGGTTGAGCAGCAAGGACACAAAGAAAAGCTGGTGAAGAGGAGCCAACGAAGAAGAGTACATCAGGTGACCTTGCCAGGAGTCATACCTCCGCTGTGACTGCAAAGCCCCCTGGGGAATGTAATTCTTCTTGTCTTCCAGACAGGTACCCAGAACTTGAGCGTTAACAATTAAACTCCCAGTGCACTACATGATCTTATGATGTGGAATACCAAAAACCAAAAATCACAAAACCATAACAATAGTGTTAAAAACTGTGAAGAACATATCAAAATCTAGTTAAAATTTATTTATATGGAACAACTTCAGCTTATCTACATGAATTGTTAATGTGAATACAGCTCTATTGATCAGATGGATGGTCTGGAGAGGTCATCTCTTTGATATTTGCCTTTTATTACATCTGATTCTGATACATGTCTTCCCTGACAATAAAAATATATATCTGTTTAGTAAAGTTGGTAATTGTGCGAAAACTGCAATTTTCAACCAAATATAGCATAACATGCCTAAGCATTAAAGTGCCAGAAACATCAGATCACACATATTTTCTGCTTAAGGGGTATTTATAATACAGTAGATTACTTAAAGCCACATTGCTTGCATTATTGAAATATTGAAAGGTGATGTGCAGTGCACATCAAAAACACTTCTAAGGCTCCACTTTCTAGAAAAAAACTACTCTACTACTGTTAATCTTCTTAAGAGTCTGAATGGAAGAAATGTCCTGCACTGTGGTGTTGCTCTACAAGTGATAGTAACAGTTTTTCATCTTTTTTTAGTCATCCATTACATATTCAGTAAATTAGTCCGCCATCAGAAGAAAGAGATAGCAGGTAAAGTACAGTGCATAACCATTTACATTGGCTCCAAACGTTGCAGCCTGGAGGTTTATATGGTATATATGGCCTTGAATGCCTCCAGGATGGGGCATCCACAACCTCCTTGGGTGACTGTTCCAGTGCGTCACCACCCTGTGTGTGAAAAACTTCCTCCTAATATCTAACCTGAATCTCCCCTGTCTCAGTTTAAGACCATTCCCCCTTGTCCTATCACCATCCACCCTCATAAACAGTGTACCCCCTCCTGTTTATATGCTTCCTTCAAGTATTGGAGGTCACAATGAGGTCTCTCCAGCACCTTCTCTTTTCTAAGCTAAACAAACTCAGATCCCTCAACTTTTCTTCATAGGAGAGATGCTCCAGCCCTTTGATCATAATAGAGTTTCATTATCTTAGTCACTATTAGTAGTAAATGAAATACATTCATGCATCTTTGGCATTGAAGGAAATATAGTTTCTAGTGAATTTGCTGTATTTTTTGCAGTTCCAGTACTGCCATGAACGCACACTTTAGATGGATGTGTGTTAAAAGAAAATCTTTTCTTTCAGCATCAATATTTGATCTTGTCCTGGGACATTCAGGTTCAGAGGGTTTCAAGTGCGTCTTTTGCTCTCTTTTCTACTTGTCAGTAGGTAAACCTCCTATAAGCATACCCCAGAAAGTCAGAAGTCTTTTTAGTAGGTCCATTACACCTCTCGTCATCAAGAATCTGAGGAATAATTTTACTCTTAAGATATACCGTTTTTTTTTTTTTAAATAATCCTTAAATGTAAGTTTGCATCATAAATAAGATGAGTCAGGGTACCAGGCTACAATCTGCCACATCTATTGCAATGTACAGAACGTACAGTTACACAACATCCCCTGAGTAGATGGGTGGCATTTAGAAGATTTGTGGATGTCTACACTGTGATTGCATGTCCCTTGTTAATTTTGCTAGTGGTCTGCAACACAGTCACTTGATATTCTCTACACACATTTTTGCTGTTGTTTCAACTAAAAATTTGCTGTCCGAGCTCAAAAAACTTAGTCTGCTGGTGGAAGAAGAGGAGGCACTGACAAACAGTCTTTCATATCAAACTTTTCATAACATCCAGCCAGGAGGCAACTTGGGGGGATGTGTTCTATTACTTCCTTGCTTTTTTTCAGTGATTCCCAGGATCTCCTCACTTCCTTGCCAGTTTGTTTAGCAGTTAGCAGTGTTTGATCCCATTATCCTTTGCACAGCTGTGGGCAGGCTAATTTGCAGCTGCCTGCTAACCATATCGCAGATCCCCCGGGCTCGAATGGATTGTTCAGACTCCAGGCTGCATGTTGCAGCTTGAAAATAGCCAGCCTGTCCCACTGCAATCTGCTCAGGCTCACTAGCTCCAGCAAGCATCTTGCTGTCAATTGTAAACAAAATATCGCCTTTAAACTGCCACTTGGATTATCCCAGTGCAGTTTTTAATTCTTCCAAATGTCATTCAGCTAAGAACAAAACACAGTGCTTATGATAAACGGCAGAGGAAATGCATCCTAGAAAGCTACGATTTTTAGCAGGCTTTAGGCACTGAAATAGCTGACTCTGAAGTACAACTTAAAAGGCTAAAATAACTCTTAAGGAGTATCAAGAAAAATAGACAAACATCGCAGTTCTTGAATATAACACTAGGAATACCATTATCAGATTATTCTGCTAAAGACTTTGTTTTCATTTGTTAAAAAGCTGCTGAAAAATTGATGAGAGAAAAATAATTGAGAGATTTTTGAGTGTTGTAAAACATTTTGTTCTTACAAGGTGTTTCTTGTTTAGGTCAGATAAAAAAACATGTGTTTGGAAGAGTTTTATAACTGCTGATGGTAAGGAGAGACAATGCAATCAAAAGCTTACATAGTAAAGTTCTGTATATTCAGAATAGACAAAAATTTAGCTCTGAGAAAAAGAACAAAAACTGTGGTGAGATCTAAAATTTTTCAAATTAAAAATCAACATTCATTTCTTATACAGTTAAAGGTATTTAGTTTAAGAATCATTTGATAGAGTTCTGCAGCTGGTGCTGACTAGATATCAGTAATTATTGCATAAAAGGTGTATTGTTCAATAGCACTGTGGCCCCAGAGGTCTGTAGATACTGAGATGTCAAATACTAGACATTTCTCTCAAAAAGTCTATTCTGTTCCGTTTGTTCACAAGACTGGGCCTTTAGGTTGTCTTCAGCTAAGATAGACAGAGTCTCTGATTAGTTATGCTTTCTCCTCATCTGAGACCATGAACAGTAGGTTTTGTTTTTCTGACAACACCACATATCTATCATTTTGCTACTATTGATTTGTTCACTTTTCCCATGGAAATGACATACTAGTCATCTACCCACTGCTATATCCATTAAATGATGAAGATAGGAATGGTCTATCAGGCTACACAGGCATTGTCATGCAGTACAGCAGTTTAGAGACAAATTCAAGGTTATTGATTTCACATTTGAAATCATCAATTAACAAGAAAAATTTGAAGATTAGCAGCATGAGATACATTTCTACAATCTTGCTTAATATACCACTTGTAAAACTTCACAGTGAAATTTCACTCTAAATTTGAAATTTCTGAGTAAATTCTGAAGCTCATCAAATTAAAGACTGCTTTGTGAAGAGGACAAAGGAGAAAGCATGGGCAAAATTATTCAATAAATGTTAAATAAATTTTTAATAATGTCAGTGGCAAATTCTCAGTGTTATTTGGTATAGATGAATCTGGTCTGTCATGCATATCAATGTGCAGTTTGGGGTGAATTGTCCAGCAGGCTGTATTTCTGGCTTGTACAGCTGTCCTTGGAGCACTGCCTCATGGCTCAGCATATCTTGATCTGACACAATTCACTTTTGAAAGGACTACAGTAATTTAGACCAAATGATTCTTTTTTTCTGCACACCACATTAAGATAGCTAAAATATATTGTGCCTTGCACAGTAAGTAATCATACAAAAGTCAGTGTCGTATATGGGATAACTTACTGCTCAGAATATATAAGGATATCAGCTCTGTCATAATAAAACAATCAACTTTGATTCATGGTGACAGCAATTCTAAATACTTGACCTAAAGTCTGAACAAACTAAACTAGTCTGGATTCAGCTTGGATTTTATCAACATAGATCTATCTTCAGTTAGGCTGAATATTATTGATACTAACATGTTGAAACAGCAACTTGCTGTTCTTACTTTCTGAGAAGACCTATGCTGTACAGTCATAAATAAAATCCTGTTTGTCCAAAGATTATCCAGAACATGAGGATGACATCTCACAATGCATAGCTACAAACCAGTCCAATTAATAAGCAGGTGACCAAAGCCAAAGGTCCCTAAAGTGGGACAGCATAGCTTTGCTAAATCCGAGACATTTATCAAACTGTCACACAGAAGTACTTTTAATCTAAATGTGTCTGGTTTCAAGTGCTGGTAATTTATTTGGCTGTTTCATCACTTGTGAAGTTTGTGCCATTAGTATTTAATCATCTTAGATTCATGATCATCCTCCCTTTCTCAGTATACCTCTCAAGGACAATAAAGTTCTGCAGTGTTTTCTTTGCGCTTCCTTCTCCTCTTTAGTCTCAACTGGTGAGGAAGCATTTTGGAGATAATGAAGGCTGCACTCTGCAAGTGCTAAGTTTTATTATTGTGAGACCATTTTCACTCAGGGATGTAGAACTTCTTCTTAGTTGCAAATCATTAATTTCCGTTCTCAAGTTCCTTTGTTTTTCTTCTCTAGTTCTTCCTGAGCTGATCCTGGGTGCAAAGGCACACCAGTTAATACATATTTGAGTATTAAATATTTCAAATTCTTTGGTCAGTACATTTATGCTGATTCTTCGAAATGTCAGTGCAGATTAAATCAGTCAGCTTGCGATATTTTGAAAGAGAGGTGTTTGCATGGGACTTATTAATGATCTCCAGAAAGACTATTGTTATGCAGGAAGAAAAAGAGGAGTGATAAGCAGATTCCCATAAGCCACCTGGGAAAATGTTCTGTGCTATCCTAAAATGATGGACCTATTCGTATTGAATAAGATCCCAGGGGACTATTCACACGATGGAGAAAACATATCAGATACAGTCTTTTTTGTGAGACTCTCTAGCTGTGTCAATGCATGTAAATATGTTCATTTAGAGCATATTCATATAAAACATTCAAATTAGCTTTGTAGAAAAAAAATACTTTTTAAATAAGAAAATTCAGGTGTCAATCTAGAGGAATACTAGTGTGTTTGAGAATACAATGTCATGTTGCCAAAGCAGCAGCAGAAGAAAGACTGCATAGGGAAGCAGTTTTCACAGTAGATCACAGCATATGTCACAAATAACAGAAGACATTTCACCAGTATAAAAATTCATGAACTTATTCTAAAAGAACAAAATTAACTTCTATTATATTATAGGATATTTACTTTGAGTTAATTAACTCCAAATTGCTTCTTGTTTCATTTCCAGCTCTATACAGCAGAGAGATTCCCAAACTACTTTCTTTCCTGTATCTCCACTGGAAATGAGGATTTAACTCAGAATTTTCACTGTACTAGCTGTACACCACTGTCAGGTGCACTACTGAGAATTAACTGGTAAGACTCCCAGCATACTTTGAAAGAAGCATTCATTTCTCCCAAAAGTTTCCAAGAAGGTAGGAGAAAGGTAGACTACTTGTGTGAACAGAACCTGTATGAAATTGAGAGAAGGAGCTAAGGAAATGTAAGCCACAAAGAATCACTACTGTCTAGTGTTACAGAAAAGTGAGAAAGCATACCAATGTTATAATGTGTCAAGTAAAACCATATATAATATTTTAAGACTTCTGCTAGTGTTCTTCATCTTTAAAGGCATTTGACTCTTGATTCAAGGAGAAATCTCAAGTTTCATAATTTGCTTGTGAAATACTAATACACTAATCTCTTAGTTATTGCTTTCAGCAGAATGAGTAGACTGTACACACATTTAGTATAGTCTGAACAATTATGAAAACATGTAACAATTATTAAAATGTGCAGTTTTTTAAAATAATATTTGAAAAATGATATGAAATGATATTTTCTACTGAGAAGTTTCATGTTCTTCTTAACAGTAGATTCAAGAGGATGCTTAACTTCAGATTTATTGAAGTTATTTAGAAATAGTGCAGAAATTGAAAACTTGAAAATGTACAGCTGCTCAAGTCATACTGAAGGGCATAGCTGAAAGAGATACAAAATGGCTCAAACAGCAAATGCTATTTCACCAGATTAGATAACTTATTAGTTGTCTTCTTTGTGGTGAGTGAATTTTGCTTCTTTGAAGAGAAAAAAATAGTGTCATTTTGGTCTAGATTCATGGTTTTGGAAGATTAGTCTTCTGTGTATGTGCTTCTCAGTATACAAGTATCATGCATCCCACATTTCCACTTGAGGTACTCAATCCCTTTCTATGCTCACAGGCACAGATCACCTGATCCAGCTTTGTAAGACTAAGCATGAAGCACAACCATTTTAGTTTCTGTATACAGTCAACACCAAGTTTCCCTAAAGACCAATTTAAAGTCAGAAACTCCAATTGATCCTCTAGAAGAGCCGCTCTTGCATTTGACCAGATTGGAAGTCTAGAATGACTGGTCTTTGTACTTAAGGATGTAAATGCCATAGGTCTTGAATGTAGCTTATGTACTGTAAGAGAACTAAGTACTTGTTTTAGGTGCTTAGCTATGGGAAAACACAGAAGAGTATCACAGAATCACAGATTTGTACAATAGTTTGAGCTGGAAGGACTTTAAAGATCACCTAGTTTGAATCTCCATGCTATGGGCAATATTGCCACCCACTAGATCAGGTTGCTTAATTGATTTCCTGCTCTGTGCTCCATGCACAAATGAGTATCCTAATCTTAATCTCTTGTCAGCTTAAAATACTAAATTTGAGGACAGAAAACAGGAAATGTGTGGCCTATGTGGCACAGCTCACAAAACTTGTACAGAAAAAAACATATAAGACAATCGTGCCACAAAGATAAAAATCCCATTGAAAAAAGCACGTTTGGTGACATAAATACATTAATTAATTTTATCTCCTTTCTAATGTAAAAACAAATAAATATACAAATTCTTCCTGCTAGAAATTTTTGTGTATTCTAATACAGATTAGCGGTGCATTTGAAAAGGCAGATCAGCTTACTCTTAGACACACTTTATTCATCAAGATCATGTCATAAGATAAGAGCACTCACATTAATTCTATAACATTTCTGAAAATAAGCAATATGTAAACTGATTTACAAAAATCTAAGTGAAATTCACAGCTGAATATTGGCCTGTGTCAATATATCGGGAAAGTATTTGCCATTTCATTTGCAGCAAATTTTTCTGAAAATTAGACTTTAACTATTTTGCACCATGGCAGTATGTGTATCAATCAACATCATTCACATATTTTGCATAGCGGTTTTGCTGAAACAATTTGAATTTTCAAATGTAGGACAGATTTCTTGCTTCTGTTGAGATTTTTTCAATCCCTTTACTGATTAAAATATATGCACTTCCATTTTGACTGACCTTTGTAACCTGAGTCATATCAGAATCACCTTTGGATGTAAATCCTTTGAAGCAAGCACATCTCTTTTTAAAAGGATTATATAATTAATTATATATTTGAGAGTCTGAAATCTTTCATTAGTCAAAAGAATATATTATATCATTATGGGTCTCGATTATAAGAAGATAGCAAGTTCCAATTGGCACAGAATATTTACATTCTTTTTTTTTGCAGTTAAACTATGCAGCTCTTGTCTGACTTTGAACAAACTACTTCACATTTTTCTATATTAGAGTGGTTTGTCTACTGCTCTTATCACTATAGTTTTGAAACAGCTGCCAGTGAGATGCTAAAGAAGTAATTATACATCTGTTTCTCGTCCTTTGAGGAGTGAGAAGTATACTACTAGAGTGTTTGCTTTGCATTTTTTAATGCATATCGATGTAGATTTATGCTAGACAGGATAAGGTCAAAGAAGTGTCCCATCTGTGTAATAAGTTCATGAAATTTGCCCCTGAAGTACATTTCCAAGTCTCTTGACTGGGGCAGACTAGAAACACAATATAGTAATGGTAGAAATACGTATTTCTGGGTGCCAATTTGAGAGAAATTTAGA
Organism: Tympanuchus pallidicinctus; assembly: GCF_026119805.1. Taxonomy (NCBI): domain Eukaryota; kingdom Metazoa; phylum Chordata; class Aves; order Galliformes; family Phasianidae; genus Tympanuchus; species Tympanuchus pallidicinctus. The sequence goes on from NW_026294802.1 coordinate 26,853,168, forward strand.
AGACTTGAACAATGAATATGGATTCGTATTCTCATCCAAAGGAGCTGTTTATCTGTGAACTTTCTCTGAATATTTCATATGGGCAAAAGCCATCCAGAGTTCCTATATTTGATTTAAAAAGCTGGACATAAAGTCTTAGAGTGATGACATAAGAAAGAGTAATTTTTTTCCCATCCATCATTTCTTTTTCTTGCTTTAGGTTGTCAGTTCTCTAGAGAAGCTTGTGATATAACTGCACAGTAATTAACACAAATGTATTCTTTTTTCAGGTGGGCTACATCAGTGCTGTTGTTTTCCTTCCCTAAGTGTCAGATGTTGCTGAGATAACAAACAAACTGCCAAATCCATGTAGATTAGAAAATCCTGTGCATAGACTTTACGCTGCTACTTCCCATAATTTTTCCAAGTGTGACAACATTTGACTGTCATGTAAATTCAATTCTACCATACCTGATTTTATTGTTAAATTAAACTATTGTATCACCTGCATAATGTGACTTGGGTTCAGTAAATCATGAAGCACAGGGAGACAGTTTTCAAGATGTATGTGAGATTATTGGTAGGAAAAAAAAAGGTGCTGAAGAAGCAAAAAAGCAGCCACATGAAAGAAACTGATTTCAGTCATTTTTCTTGAAGAATGCTAAGGTTTTAGAGTTGGGCAAGGGAGAGACAGAAATTTAGACTGTTAGGTGTTACATGAGCATCAGCTCTGAAGGAAGCACGACACTGGGAGCCCTTTCTGCTGCCTGGGTGATGTTGGCTCAGTCCTGCTCAGTGCTCTGAGGTGCAGTGACAGCCTGAGCCAATACAGCTGCTGGGAACCATAAGTGACAGTACACAGAAGGAGAGCTACCTTACCACTGTGACACTCTCTGTCTGGTCCCAATCACTCGGAAACAGCTCTTGAGTGCCCAGAGGTCCAGGAAAAGCCGGTTTCCTGCTAACTGATGTCTTGTGTTTAGTTCTAAAGAATCTGGGTTGATTAATGGTCAAACCAGAAAAGTTTACCATTAGAAATGCAGTGAAAGTAGTCATTTTGAAATTCCACTGACTTGTCTGTACACGAGTGAAAGTTGGCTTGGACTACAGTGAACTCACTCCTTCTACTTTTCTAAATCTCTCTTTAACAAACACTCTGACAGTCACTGCGATGGTCTTCTGTGCTGTTTCACACACCACCACTTTTCCCATTAACCAAAGAGACAGATGTGTGGGTCACTGTCATGCTTTTCCTTTTACTGAAGATGATTTCAAGGCTTTATGTAGTGCCACAGTCAGATTTTTCACACTGCCAGCACTTGGTTGTTATTTTTAGTGCTGTGTTTGCCAGCAAGTAAGGCAGTAGACTGAGGCTGTAATAGTGCTTTCTGTCAGCACAAACATATTTGAACTTCTAGAGATGCTTTCTTTTATCTTATAATTGTAATTCTTTTCTCTGTTCTTTTTGTATTGTTTTCTGCCCCTTGGTATCTGATTAAAATGTTTTTGCTGAGCTTTTCTCTTATCATCTTTATTCTTCCTCTACATTTGCAATCACCATAATTCTCCCAGACCTTCCACTGTTCCTTCTCTTTCAATTGATACTATGTCTTTGGAGATATAATCAGCTGTGATAATCATTGGTTTAAGTTACTTTAAATGATGCTAGCATAGATCACTTCTCTGACATGAGATTGTTTCAAAAACCTTAGAGCTCATCAATTTTTTTATAGGGTGAGAAAGAGTTTGCTGTTGGTAAATATATATTTTGCTTCTTTTCCATAAAAAATAAGAATAAATTGAGGTATTTTTCAGAGTGGCTCATGATATATGATATCATGATATACGATATTGTAGTTTATACTCTCCTCCTGATTTTGCGCAGTATATTATTCCAGGTGACTGCACTTCTTCAGAAAGGAGATACAAAACATAACGAAACAAAAATCAACTTACCCCCTGAATTCTATAACATTTTAAAACTCTTTGTATGTACAACAAGCACTAAAAGGTATTGTATTTTTCCATTTACCTATCATAGGACGGCCTCATAGCTGCAAGCTTTCGTAAGTGGGATAGTGAAAAGAAGGAAACTTTTTTGAGTAAAACACACTGTTCTCATTTTTTACTTCAGTTGCCCCATCTCTGGTCTCCTTTCCTTCTCTACATCCTCCAGATATATTATGTGGGGCTAGTATCTACTGTTTCTATCTTAGACCGTCCCTATTTCATCACTTTCCTCATGCTATCTAAAACCATGTATTCCAAAGTTTATGAAGATGTCTTTCTAGAATATATAGGAATCATGACACAAGTCCTTTCTGACCATTCTATAATCTCTAACACTTCAGTACTCTGACATTTTTTGACATTTTTTGTATAGACCCTTGAGGATCAAATGCAAGTAGCCAATAAATTGTTGAAATGTTGAATGTACAGCAAAAACAAGAAAGAGGTATGGAAGGAAAAACAGACAAAAGACAGAGGGGAAAAAAAAAACAAAACTGAAACAACAGCAACAAAAACAAAACCAGAATTTTTCTGACGTTTAAAGGCAGAGGACAGTGTATTTTTATTTTGATTCATGTAGCCAGAGAAAGATAGACAATTGGACTGTGATTATTGCATGAACAGGAAGATTTTATGGCTGAAGGAGCAGGGCAGAAAAAGCATTTTAGCAGTAATGTGAGGAATTCAGTAGATGAAAAGAAAGTTAAACATAAAATGACTAACAGAAAGTTCAGATATTACAGTAGCTGAAGTGAGAAAATATGGTTTTGTAAACAAAAATTATCATGAAAGGACAAGATGAGGGAAGCTATAGATGAGTGAAAAAACTCAGCAGAGGAGAAACAGAAATATAAAATGCCTGGAAGTATCTATGTCTGTCATATACCCAGGGAGTAATTCTGTCAGAATTTTCTAAGCACATAAAAGGAGTAAATCTTTTGCTTACTTCCGTTCCTGAAATTTCTCCTTCCTCATTGCAACTTTGAGAACTGCTTTCTCTCCTTGTGGATTAATCAGCATGCTCAGTACACCCTTTGTTATTTATTTCTGGAATAGAAGAGAGCTGAAAAAAATATCCTAATTTGGAAAGGACGGACAAGGATCAAGTTCAGCTCCTGGCCCCACACAGGATGTTCCAAAAACTAAACCCCCTCATCCGAGTGTATTGTCCAAATGCTTCTCAAACTTCAGCGGCTTGTTATCACAATCAGTGCTCTGGGCTGAACAGACTGAAGGAACTCAGATGCTCCCCATACACCTTGCCCTCTAGTCTCTTCACCATCTTCACAGCCCTTCTTTGGATGCTCTTCAGTAGTTTTATGTCCTCCTGATATCACCCAAACAGCACACTGCTCGAGTTCAGGATGAGCAGCACAGAGCAGAGAGGAACAATCTCTTTCCCTGGCCCAGCTGGCTGTTCTGGGCATGCACTCCAGGACGTGGTTGGATGTCTTAGCTGCCAAAGCAAACTACTGACCCAGGTTGAACTTGCCCTCAATCACAACCCCCTGGTTCCTTTCAGTAGAGCAGCTCTCCAGCCTCTCAACCCCTACTCTGCACATTAATCCAGGGTTGCCCAGGTGCAGAATGTAGCATTTGCTGTTGAATTTCATGTGATTGGTGATTGCCCAGCCTTCCAATGTTTCAAGCTCTCTCTGCAAGGCCTTTTGACCCTTGAGGAAGTCAACAGCTTCTCCTAATTTAGTGTCATTTGCAAAGCTACTTAGTATGCATTTGAGTCCTTCATCCAGCTCATTTATGAAAACATTAAAGAGAACTGGCCCCAAAATGAAGTCTTGCAAAGCCCCACTAATGACCGGTCACCAGCCTGATGTAACCTCATTTACTATAACCCTTTGAGCCCCACTCATCCACCAACTGTTCAGTCATTTTAGTATGCTTTTGTCTAACTGTATGCTGGACAGTTTGTCTATACTGATACTGTGAAAGACAGTATAAACATTTATAAAATCCAAAAATACAGATAGTATAGAAAGGATATAGAGAGTATAAATTCGCTAATTATATAACATATTTAATTTATGTTTTATTATATAGTTATTTTTTTACATCCAGTTCAAGTGTTAATTTGATACATTTCATTTATAGTAGAATGAAGTTAAAATTCTTCATAAGCCTGGAAGAAAAGCTCTATTTACCTGTTGAAGCCTAAATTCCAGAAGATGATGACAGCTGAGCAAAAAGAAACAAGTGCTGCACTTTACCTCACACTTTCATCTTTACTGACTCCTCACTGTACTGCCATCACAGATGAGACTGCAGAGTAGGCAGGCCTACATCTTCTTAGATTGTCTAACCATCTGCATCCTGTGGTCAGAAAGTATTCTTTATTGCTTCTTATTCCATGTCAGAAATATCCCATAGAACATAAAAAACACTGTCCTAACTGGGATGGTCTCCTGTTTCACTGTAGTGTGTACATGATCATATAATCTGTCCTGTAAGTATGAGTTGCTTTCTGGGCAAGGACAAGCTAATACTGGGACTGTTCCTATTCCTTAGTAAAGCAACCTCACTCTTGAAACACTTTAACATCTGCTCCGATATTGCAGGAGTAAAAACTTTATGGTAAGCCACACCTTCAGTGATCTGAGTGATTTCTTGTTATGGAGAATAAGTGAATATACTGGGGAGTAAATAAAGTTGATAGAGTGGCCACCAATGAACCCACAATAAAAGGTTTATTGGTTTTAAAGCCTATACAGTGTGTTCAAAACTTGTATCCTCTTATGTCTAGCATGTGTTGCTCAAGAAAATTGCAGGGATATGTTCAACCTTTCCTAGAGATTACATCACAAGGCATGGCTTGACAGATCACATTTTCGCTAAGGAGAATGTCAAATTAACTCCAGGGGGTTTTGTGAAAGTAAAGCACTTTTTCATCTGACAGTGGTACATTTCACTTCTGCTTATGGTCATGCAAAATATTCCAGCATATCCTGTATGCCCTCCATAGGGTTTAACATCCATTCTCTATGATCTGGATGATTCATGTAGGTTTCTATTCATGAACATATGAACAGAGATAGCCGCTTTGTCCCTTCATTTAGAAGGCTTTTTGCTGAGAGATGTGACCCCTCACTAGCTCATGGGAAAAAAGGCAGAAAACAGGCTGAAGGATATTGTTATAGCCACGTACAGATCTTCCAGGAGACCTGAACAGTTATGTATGAGTTCCCCATCAGAGACTCTGAGTTTTTATCTCTGCGGCAGCCTTCATTCCAAGGAGCTGATAGATTATGCAGAAGTAAATGAAGAGTGTAAAGTTAAAGGGCATGATCATAGTTATGCAGTCCCCAAGCAGGGAGCCAGTCTAAATGACGCAGTAAAATCATCCTCTGCACACATGTGGGCTAGAAAAATTCCTGAAGGGAAGTAGACTTTGGGAATCTGTTTGCATTTGAGGGAAGGGAGTTATTATACACTGAATTGCTGCCAGTTTTTTCCTGCTGTAACAACTGAGACACCAGTTTCTCCTACCCTAACTTAGGTTGTTCTTGGAGCAAGGGAGGTGCACTGTATTTGTATCCCATCTAAATCAAGAAGACTCTTATTTTCATAAGCTTCCATCATAAAAGAAGCTGAAGCATGTTTTTCTATTCAGTAATGGATTAATTTGCTGAAATAAATCAACATTTAACTTCTCACATATAGTTTTACACAAGAAGGAGGCAAAATAAGAAAAAGACCTGTACTAAATATGAACAGCATGTTAAAAGACAAATTTTAGTATATAGAGGAAATGAGGAACTGAAAATAGTATCAAGTATATAATTTTATTTTTAAAGACACCGTAGTGTTTAGACCTTTTCCAATCATTGTTTTGCCTTTTTAAAAAAGGATTGTCTTGATTGCATTTAGTTTTCATGGGTATAAGATCAATGGTTCATAGTTTGCATTTTGTGAGCTGTATTCTTATCTAAAAATGACAGCAAAGAAAGAAGTTGTGAAATCCAGAAGCTGGGAAAAAAATTAAACAAAAGCCACCACGGATGTCATGAAGGAAAAAAAATAAATCAGTGTAATTGTATGTACTCATTGGTTTTGCATGAACAAGAATCTGTATGAGGCCTTGATTTTGGACCTTTCTTTTTTTTCTTTTTTTTTTTTTTTGGCCAGCAAAAGTTAGCAGCACCACAAGGTGGCAGTAAAAAATTACTTATAGCAACAATTTTGGTACCTGTTTATGTAAATAGTATACACCTATTGTCCCAAAGTTGAACCAATGCAAATACTAAGCCTTTCTCATCTGCTATAAAAATGACACATATAGTCATGTTCTAACATTCATGTGGAAAAAAAGAACTAACAGTCAAAGAATTAATTCAGGAATGATGAACTTAAATTTTGAATACATGCAAAGTTGTACACAGTAGGGAATTGTTTAAATATTTAAAATAATCAGCTATTTCTCTTCATCGTGGCAATTAAAACCCTAGAAATGAGATGGAAGAACAGAAACATTATCCCCATTTGTGTACCCCTATGGTACACTAAAATAAAAATAAAAATGAAAAAAAAGAAAGGATCATGATGACCCTGCTTGCTTCTACCAAATACAGTAAAATTTCATGTCAAACAGAGTCCTATCCAATGCCAGTTAGTGGTACAGTGTGCCTTTTCACAAATTTTTCCTCTGTCAGAGGCACTTGAGATCCATTCAATAGATTTGTTGCAAGAAGAATCAGCTTCTAAACTGTTATTAGATATAAATGATTGCCCAAGCAGAAGGACATGGGGAGGGTCATACCACAGAGATTTTTTTTTTTTTTTTTTTTTGCTGAGCTCAGCCAGAATTTACTCTTGTAACTTCTTTGTTGAGTACCCAAGTATCAACTCATCCATCATTTCACTTTTTTCCTATGCCTAGTGACCTCTAGTATCCAAAAGTAAAGTGGGAAGGGATTTAACTTTTCAAAATTCTGATTTTCAGTGTTAACTTCAACTGTAGGTAACCCTGTGCAAGAGCTGAGTCACGAAAAGAATCATGCTTTCAGCCATAGATATACTTGGTAGTATACCTAAGTACTTGTCAGTATCATATCAACAGAAGGTAACATCAGTCTCCAGTGCATAGAATATACTTGCCATGACTTAGGCTATGTCATTTCTTAAGTACTACCTCTGATTTTGATTGATAGATACTTTTATATTATGCAACTGCAGAAGAGTCAATATATGTTCTCTGGGTTCTACCAGTAGCGTACTAAGAAGTCGTCCCTCATTCCTGTGTTTGTCAGATATATCCTACTCTTAAAAAATCTTTACATGTACAGCAGCACTAAAAGTAATCTTCAATTGAAATTACTATCTACAGTAAATCTTGTTTATAGAGAACTATAAAAACTGTATTTCCCAGAATGCTTTAATAGAAGGAGAGGTCTAATCCCCATTCTGCTACTATCAGCATGGAGATTTGTCCTCCCTTCCTGCAACGTAGATTAGAACCAAGAAGTGCAGACAGCTTGGAGTGGTACTGAACAGCATTATTCCAATCCTGCTGGTCTGTGCCTGAAAACGTTGCAAAATAGGAACCAGGCACTTGCCTGCCCTTCCCACGGGGCAACTGCTGATGGGTGACTGCTCTTCATAAGGACCCATGCAGCTGGTTCTTCGGTAGTCGCTAACAAAGTTTGTCCAAACATTTAATACTCAGTAAGACTGTCAATGGTGAAGAGCCTTTGGACTTCCTCAGGATGAGTAGACTGGCACTCAGGATGAGGCTGCCCCCATGGACTTCAAAGCTGGAGGCACAGTTGCTGCAGATACTGCCAGTTTCAGACCACAAGGACAAAGCATGAAAAGAGCCAGCGCAGAAATGTCTCCACTTTGATCTAGAGGAATAAGAGAATTATTTTCTAAAATTAAGGATGACAGAATGGCCTGTGGCAGAGCGAAACAAAATAAATAAACCTGAACATGAGAAAAGCTGTTCAAAAAAGTGTATAATTCTGTAGTGCATTCAACTACTGCCTTGCTCAGAAGATAAATGAAAATGGTATGGAGAAAAGGCCTTTTTTTCCTTCTAAGTTTTATGTCTGTGAGGGAAGGAGTTGCTAAGAGAGAAAGAACAAATATGCTCCAAGGAAATTCATTTGAAAATTTTTCAAAGAAAATTCCCAAAACTGCAAGGCCTTGAGCAGATGTATTTTCCTCTGGGTTTGAATCATAGGCAGCTAGAGATTAGAATTTACATGTCCTGAAGCTGCTTTCTTCTCATGGCAATGTATTATACAATAAGAATAAATAAATTAAATGACATTTTTTTTTCCCCACTAAACATTTGACACTGTTGCAGGATGACTTAGGTGGGACCAGCAGATGAAAGCCAGAGTGTGGCATGGTAAAGGAGTGCAGGAAAAACTGATGGTACAGCCAGTTCTGCCTCTTAGGCCTTGGCAGGACTAGTGAGAGTCTGAAGGCTGCAAGATCAGTTGTACTTGTGCAGGTCATCCTCTGAGGTGAGCCTTTTCCTCCTGTGCTATGCAGTGGTTTAATCAGGCTGGTTGCTCAGCACCATGCAGCCTTTCTCATGCCCCCTCCCCCTCAGTGGGACAGGGTAGAGAAGTGGAAACAAAATAGAACTTGTGCATTGAAATAAGAGCTATTTGCTAAGAAAAGGGACATGAAACAAAAATGCAAATAGAACAGTACATATATATCTACATTGTTACAATTGTTACATTGTAACATTGTTACTTGCTTCCCCTTGACCAGCACCCAGCTAAGAATACAACCTGCCACGGCCATGGCAACACCATGTCTCACCTCCCAAAAACTGACACCCAGCTGGCCAGCAGTGGCCAGGCCCCAGCCAACTCCCCATCACTTCATGGCCTTCCACGTAATGTCATGCAGTATGAAATAAGCCCTGGCCTAATTCAGGCACCTGCACTAGCTCTGCCCCACACCCTGCTGCTGTGTTGTCAGGCAGTGGCTCTTCCCTGTTGAATGGCCCTGTTCAGCTTGGCCCCAGGCTCACTCTCTCACTCAGCAGCAACAAAACATCTGTGTGTAATGCTAAATTGCAGACTCTGAGGCTTGTGGCCTTCATTTCCATATGTTCCTATATGACAATATAGGTTTCACCCCGCTCTGAAGTACAATCTGCAGGTAGGCTGTGCCATATGTGGTGTCTTGGAAGGAGTACAGATGTACACAATCATCATAGATGATTTTGTCAAACACTTCTAATGCAACCCTGTGAATCCCAGATTACCATTATGGCCTTCGATTCGTGCAGACACCAGCTGAAACAAATAAACAGAATTTGTTTTCTATTATAAAATGTCAACTTCTCAATTCAGTGGGGTATACTGAAATGGGTAGCTTTTTATCTTAATAGTCAGAAACTCTTCCATACAATATTTATGTAAGGATGTCTTTCAGGCTATTCTGTACTCTCAGATGAGAGGTGCTTGAAAAAAATTAAAAAGTAATTACCTGCATTGTTTGCAGGCATTTAGGAATATAGTATGTGGTTTAATTCTGTAATAACTGGCCTTTTTTTTCCTTGTGTGAACAATACCTTGCAATGAAAAGAAAATCTGAAATAGACAATAGACATAAGGGTAAATGAAAGTTATTGGCAGTGTATGTATATTCTATGAAAGGAATATATATATGTATATATATATATATATATATATACACACACACAATTCCATGTGTTTCAAAAAAAGCTTTTTGTCCTCTGGCAATTTTAATTATATCCTTACAGATAAAGACATATAACTTCTATCTGGCCTAAATTTGCATTATTGTAGTATTGTAGTACTGTGAAAAACCAGGGAAGTCCAGAAGTAGATGTCTTCAAGAGAGATTAATTTAATTAATATTTGTTACAATCACGGAATCATAGAATCACTAAGATTGGAAAAGAACTCCAAGATCATCCAGTCCAACCATTTCACCACCATTATTTCTCCACTAAATCATCTCCCTTAATATAACATTTAATGTATGTTAAATTTTGAACATCTAAACGTTTCTTGAATCCTCCAATGATAGTGACTCAACCACCTTACTGGGAAGCCCATTCCAATGACTGCCCATTCCAATGACTGACCACTCTTTGCTCATGGAGGCTGTGGATGCCCCATTTCTGGAGGCATTCAAGGCCAGGCTGGATGTGACTCTGGGCAGCCTGATCTGGTGGTTGGCATCCCTGCACATAGCAGGGGGTTAAAACTAGATGACATTATGGTCCTTTTCAACCCAGGCCATTCTATGATTCTATGACTCTATCCTTACAATGAGAAAATCTCATTCAGGGAAGGAAAAAGGTTTCTGCAAATATCCAACCTGAACCTCCCCTGGTGCATCTTCAGGCCATTCCTTCTAGTCCTCTTGCTACTTACGTGGGAGAAGAGACTAACCCCCATCTCACCACTACCTCCTTTCAGTTTTAGAGAGCAATAAGATCTCTCCTGAGCCTACTCTTCTCCACACTAAACAGTCCTGTTTCCCTCAGCCTCTCCTCATTTGTGCTCCAGAACCCCCACCAGCTTCAGACGACCACAGACAAGACTGACGAGTGTCATGAATCAGGAGTAACTACAACTGTGAACCTTCATACAGATGTTCTTTCAAACAGTCCTCCAGCAGTCTTCTTTCATGTTTGCTTCTGTGCAGTCCTATGGTTCTCTGTGTTTCTCTGCCTGTGGAACCATCTGATTCTGGCAGCTTCATGAAGAGCTGGACCTTTGTCACTTGAGAATAGCAAAACTCAGCGCGGATGTGGGTACCCTAGTCCATGATCACTCAGTGAGTTTTGCTGCTGAGCTGGTCTTCTGAAGCTCATAGTCTTCCCATGACTTCCCTCTACGTGCCGCATGGAGCAGCTCCCAAAGTGCAGTAGCATACAGTACTGTTGCAAGAGCAGAACAGGATGTAGGATGTATTTTTTCCATTGTGATTTTTGACTGGATTTAAGCCATATTTCATAATAGAAATGCAACACTGAGCAAACGAGGGTTGAAGAGGGATCAGTATTGAAGCTAGTTCTGCTGAGAAATAGTCATCTAGATATAGCCTGGAAACACATCAGCCCAACCTAGGATCAGATTATCCATTATTGTCAGAACTGGGCAGAACTGGGCAGAACATTTTGAGACCCGGACAGTAATTTAAAAATTTTGAAGGAGAAAATCAAAAGACATTTATCCTAGCAAAACACAGGTTAAATAATTGGCTGCAGAATTGCAAACAAATATAGAAAGAAGAAAAAATGTCAGAAAAAGAAAATAAAAAAAGAAAAAATAGAAAGAAAAAACAGAAAGAAAAATATAATGAAATACTTGTCAATTTCAACCTGAGGTGATAGATCTGTTCTCTCCCTGACATCTCTTTTCCAAGGCATCACTCAGACATTTCTTTGAAGAGGGCTTCCAGTAAGTTTCTCTGTCACAGTGCTACTATTGAGAAGTGATCATTTCTTTTGATTAAAATTCTTACTTATGCTTAGTGGGCATGAGGGGTACAGACGGGTAGCTGCTGTTTCCCTGTTGCTCTCTGTTCCTTTTATTTATTTCAGAAAGAGCCTTCTACTCCTTTTTTTTTGCCCCTCACTGCTATCTCATTCAGAAAAGTTTTTCTGTTGGCTATGTTTGTCAGCAGCAATACAAAGGAAACACAATGAAGTTTGTTTTCATGATCAGGCAGCCTGGTTCTGACTGATGCATAGTGCTTAGTGCAAATGCACAGAGGGTATTTCTTTCATTAGACTCCATGCATCTATCATGCTGGCTAAACTAGCCTTCTCTTCTTAGCTCAGACAATTCCTTTAGCTTAATACGTAATTTCAGTAATCACATATTTTGCAACACAAGTAATATCTAAACACCTCATTAATACCAAAATAATCTGCTTGTATACTGTGTTTGCAACCAACTAATGGGATTTATATATAGATCGGTAAATGAACTGGAGAGTGGGAGGACTTACGTTTTGTACTGTGCTTGTTTTATTGGGGGTACATAAACAACATTTATATGTTCACCTCTTTAAAGGAAATGAAGCAGGGAGATGTACATTTCAGATACTCCAAATATGCAACAAATATATGATGAAAGGAACCTCCATTATATGAAATCACGATTGTTCTTGAATGCACTGGTTTAGAGAACTGAAACTACTATTGCAGAGCTTTAGTGTGTTTTCCTTCATAATGGAGGACCTAAATGATGGTTAGTATCAAACATATGATCTATCCTTAATCTGTACTGGACTGAGATCAGAGGCCATGTTTTTTTCCCCCAATTTCACTTCCATGTTTATTGTTTGTTCATTGTTTACTTGGTTTTGATTTATTTATGTCTTTTTTTAAATGAAAAAATAAATTCATGGATATAGTTTGGCTAAGAAACATCATACATTTTGGTTAGATTCCTAGTCTGTCTAACTTTGTAGATCAGTTTATGCAGCATCAGAGCTTCAACTTATAGAACTGTTGAATTGGAAGGAAACTTCAAAAGTTATCTGGCCAAATTCCTTTGCAATTGTGAGCAGTACTCGGTGTGAGTGATACTTGGGCTAAAGTGGGTGGTAGTTACAGGGGGTGGTTCTGGGTGGTGCTTAACAGGTCATGGGTTCACGGGGTGGTTGCGCATCACGGTATGTAGGTAGTTGTTGTGCAACAATAAATTGGCACTTGAGCTACACTCTATCATGTGTGTCTCGTGTCCCTGTGCCGGGTAGGGGCGCAGAAGGATAAGGGTGCTGATAGGGGGCTGTGGACTGGGCTGGAATTGCGTGGAGGTTTGCAACAGCAGTGAACAGGGACATCTACAGCTAGAGCAGGTTGCTCAGAACCCTGTCATAGACTGATTTTGAGTGCCTCCAAGGATGGGGCATCCACCTCATCTCTGTCCCCATGCTTCACTACCCCTATTATAAAAAAAACCTTTCCTTATATGCAGTCTAGATCTCTTTTAGTTTGGAACTATTTCCCCTTTCCTGTCTCAACAGACCACTAAATAGTCTGTCCCCTTCCTTCTTACAGCCCCCTTTTAGACACTGAAAGACTGGTCTTAGGTCTCCCGGAGCCTTGTCTTCTCAGTGCTGAACAGCTCCAGCTCTTTCAGCCAGTCCTCACAGTGGAGGCGTTCCATTCCATGGTTCATTTTTGTGGTCCTCCTCTGGACATGCTCCTAACATGTCCATGCTTCTTCCGTAATATGGACTCAACACCTGTATTAGTCCTGCAGGTGAGGTCTCACCAGCACAGAGCAGGTGGGCAGGATCACTTCCCCCAGATGGCTGATTATGCTTCTTTTGATGTAGCCCAGGATGTGGTTGACTTTTTGGGCTGTGAGGACACATTGCTGGCTGTCCAGATTGCCATTCACTTGTACTCCCAAGTTTTTCCAGTGGGACTCTGTCTCTTTCATCCCTCATATTGTATTGACAGTGGGGCTCACCATGAGCTTGAGGCAAAAGTTTGCACTTGGATTCATCAAACCTGATGAGTTTCACCTTGGCCCATTGCTCGAGCCTCTTTAGATCTTTCTGAATGACATCTCGTCCCTTGAGCATGTCGACCACCTTGTACAGCTTGGTGTCATATACAATCTTGCTGAGGGTACACTCAATTCCTTTGTCAATGTCTTTAATAAAGATATTAGAGATTGGTTCTAGTACTGAATCCTGAGGGATGCCACTCATCACTAATCTCCACCCAGACACTGAGCCACTGATCACTGCTCCCTGGGTACAATCTCACCACCAGTTCCTTGTCCATCAAGCAGTCCATCCACCCATCAAATCTATGTCTTTCCAGAAGTATGTTGGTGTGGACAGTATCAAAGGCCATAACTGAAATCCAGATAGATGTCAGTGGCTCTCCCTTGTCCATTAATGCAGCTATGCCATCATAGAATGCCACTAGCTTGGTCAGGCAGGACATCCCCTTGGTGAAATCAGGCAGGTTATACTCCGTCTCCTCTGTCTGTTCCATGTGCTTCCAAGAGGATCTGTTCCATGAGCATTCCATCACAGGAGTGACGATGACAAGTCAGTAGTTCCCTGGGGTGTCTTTTCTACATTTCTTAAAAGTGTATTGCCTTTTTTTCCACTCACTAGGTTCTTCACCTGACCATTGTGACTTTTCTAATTTTATCAAGAGTGACCTGATGACTACATCAGGCATTTACCTGAGGACTTTGAGATGCATCTCACTGGTAGTTATGAATTTTCAGGTTCCTCAGGTGGTCACAAACCTGATCTTTGCTTACAGCAGATGGGGCACCGTTTGACCCGTTCACTCAAGAGGTGTTTGAAGAGAAGTAGCCAGTGAAGACTGAAGCAAAAACTTGTTTAATTGGTCTCTGGATTAGGATCAGGCTCTGTCCTTTAGCACGGTTGTAAGCTTGATTTCATTTAATGAGAGTATTGAAGTCTTTTTTACTCAAACCCAAAGAAAAGTGATTAATTTTGCACTACGATTTATTTGTAGTTATACATTTTTTATCAGTAAAGTTATGGAGTTAGCTCTACCCAGAAGACTGTAAATTAAGGATTTGAAAATAGCATCAGTGTAGGGTATTAATTTGCTGCAGCAATTCAGAATAATTGTATTTATACTTGAAATGTCCTGTTGCAACCTCTAAAGTCAGCAGGACAAATTCATCTAAAGTATGATCTTACATTTGAAATGTCATCTCTGGAAATCAGTAGTGATGAGATTTGAGCCTAATAAGGTGGAAAAGTTGCAGATGGAGCATGTGAAACTTGTGGAACTTGACATTTCTTAACCTCTTAAGCTGTATTAAGGCTTCGTAAAACCTTTCTGTCTTTCAACTTCTGTATTCTTAACATCTAAACTGACTTTTTAAAAGTGATTTTTCTGAGCATCCTTTTTTTTTAATGATTTATACAACACTCTGGCAAATATATTACAGCACGTGAAAAACAGTATCTTCTTGATCTTTCCTTGACTGGATGTTCTGTAGTGAATAGATGCTTGCCTTTCACACTACTAATGATCTGATATATGTTCTCACATATTTTTCCATGTTCTCATGTTTTCAAACCAAATTATCAAAATTTTTGTACTCCTCTCATATGGAAGAAAACCTGAAGGCCAAATAACTCCTTTTACCTTTTCTGTGCAGTTCTTTATTATAGCTCTCATAGATTCTTTTTGAGACACTTTGTTTGGAGCTATATTCATCTCTCACTGAAAACAAATATTAATTTAAGTGACAGGTGTTGTGAGAAGCTATGAAACAATATTTTACTATGAGAATTGTCTTCTGAGACTATCCTCAAATCAATTATCATGATTAGATTGCCATCCAAACAGTGAGACAAAAGAAGTGAGTCCAGATGTGCCGCATCCAAATTATTTGGCACAGTATTTGGCATATTAGTATTCTACTAGTAAGGCCATAGTGTGCCCTAGGTAAATCCTAGATCATCCTTTAGCTCTGTTCATCATCCTGCAAGTCCTTCATTTGGACAAGAAGTATGCAAACCAGGAACATACCATACTTCTCTTCCTGTAAGATGCAGACTTAGCTACTTGTGGAAGATGCCTCTTTGGTATGTGTTTGTCAGCATTATTCATTATTAACCTGGAAGCAGACAAATGTATATCATAACTTCAAGAGAAAGTGCATTGAGATCTTTATTATTTGCTGCAGTAAGCAGTATACAGTTATCTGTTTGCGTTTGCATTGTATTTCACAAATTTGGCAAATAATACATTTCCATTCCGCTCATAAAGGAAAGTGCTATCTAACTGTGAAAAAATAAAACAATACAGCTTATCCATTTCCACAGTGCAGTGACTCTAAAAAAAATGGGCATCTAACATTTTCGACCAAGTAGCTTACAAATCACTTTGATAAAAATTTGAACATTTTGCAAATTAATTGTGCATGATCTTGTAAAAAAAATAAGGTGTATCTTAAAATAGTTTCAGTTGAGAAAATGTGCCAGTCTATTACTGGTGAAATATCAATTGCAGGATGAAGCAGAGAGACTATAATTCACATGAAATGAAAATCACATTGTGCTAAAAAAATTGTGGTGCAGCTTTGTGTTTCTGTGCATGTCATAAATGGCCTCAGTGCTGCCAGCTTGAGAGAATAGATTTAGTGCAGTACAAATCCAATCAACATATATACATTGTCTCTGGGTCTCTTCCAAGAGATGCTTCATCCTCAAAGAGCACAAAAAGAAGCTGGGACTCCTACATGGGACAATCCATAGTGTGGGAGCATCTGCAGAGGGCATAGTGCTAGAAGGAACACATCCTTTACCTTCTGGAGGCCTCACTGCAAATGGAAGAATGACTGAAGATTACTGTGGCCAGATTCAATCAGCTGCTCCAGCATAGTCTGCTATTTGTTGAGAACAGAGAATTAAGTTCCTAACAGTGTCTTTCCAGATTGCATCCGCCCATTCCCTGGATGCAAGGCAGGCCATTATCTTAACAGTCACACAGGTTACATCACATGAACTGCTTTGACTCAGGTGCTCAGTTATTGTGCTGAAACATTAGGATTGAAACTTTAAATTCTTCTTAGCATTTTCATTCCTTTTCTGGAAAAGAGATAAGCCAGACAATTCTGATGAAGGTATCTTATTTGTTTGTTCATTTATTTGTTTGTTTATTTATTTTCCTTGCAGTTAAAGTGACACACATCATATCACCTGCGCTGAGAGCACTCATTTGGATAATTTATTTGTATTTGAGAACAGGATGAATTTCATAATAACACAAAATCTTCTGAAATATGAATTTAAAAAGCTAACAGCAAAGCATGGTATATTCAATGTTAGACTAAGCCAGGCTTGTAGATTTTAAAATTAATATTTTTATTTGCTATAGCAGCAAGAGTGGAAGCAGAAACATGAGGTTGATAATTTGTTTTTCTGATAGAGCTAGGATAAGAGTGGCAGTAGATCCTGAGGAGACCTCCAGATGTTTTAAATTTGTGTATGATGGAAATTGAGTATCCAAAAACATCCATCTTTCAAATATATAAATAATCTGAAGTTTACTAGGGGTCATAAAGAGAGAATTCAAAATGAAATTCTATTCTTATGCTGGTGTGAGAATTCCATTAAATAATCATTCCTGCACCAGTAAAAGTACCTCAAATTGAATGACTAATTAATAACTTAAAAAATAAAAGTCATATTTTCATGGAAAACATTTCAATGTTTGAAGGCCAGGGAGACATAAAAGGACCTTGATAGGAAGTAGCTATCAGAGATGTGAAAAGAAATACTCATTTAAGTCTTTAAAGATAGGAGCATTCTGAAAAAACATATGGTTAATTAAGATGTCTAGCTAGCCTGAAGGTAGGGATATTAGTGCTATCATTAACCAACAAACTGTAGGCCAGAGGCTGTATCAAGGCAATGGTCAAGTGGTAAGAATATGTATCAAAAAAGTACTGTGAACATCCCAGGATGTGATAGCTTTTCCAAGCACCCACACTTTACATTAAATCAGAATCTCGTTATTGTGTGAGATTGGCTTACTGCACAGTGGGTAATGAAGCTGCCGTTTGGACAACAATCAGAGCTCATGCCACAAAGTAGCAAGATGTTTTGCTTTTTTGCTTAATCACGTAAGGGACAAAACAAATGGGAGTCTTTCCCTTTTGTACCTAACCATGAAACCTGAGTAAGGTGTCTTCAGATCACTAGAGAGTGGTTGAGACATCGTAAGTCATGGTTGCAATGATTTCATATTCTTATTTGTTATCAGTAAAACTTTTATTACAAGACTGATACAGCTAAAGCAAACAGTATTTTCAAACTGTTCCCACTAAATGATCTTTCTTGTTGCCACTACGAAAGAATAATCTAGAACTGCACAGATATATTAATAAAAGGTATGTGACTCATTTCTGCAGCTAGGGGACCAACTTTGAAGTGTTTTTTTAGCAAAAGACTCTAACAAATTATTCTTTAGGAGCCAAATAAAGAAGAGGAAAAGAAATTAAAAGAGATGAGCTTAATTTATAGGATGATTCCCTTGAGGAAAAAAAAAAAGATTAAATTGACTACATTTGACAAAATACATTTTTCAGGAGAATTTATTTAATTATCATTCTTTTTCAATTGAACATCAAATACTATTGCCAAGGAGAGAGTAGAAACCTAAAGAATTAAAATTCAGAGTCAACATTATTTACCTCTATTATTATACAACAAGCTGCCAAATGAAATACATTTTAAAAAAATAAGATTTTGGTGTCTCATAGGAAACTGACATTCATAGGGTGAAATCTTCCTTAGTGCTGGGGCAGATAATAACAAATAGACAGCATAATTACAGAGAGAAAAATCAGTAATATGCTTAAATCAAGAAAGACAAATTCCTCTTGATGATGAGTTTTCAGATGCATTTTATTTACATTTTAGAAAACATCTGTCCCTACTGATATTACAGCTTGTTAGCTACTGATTAACTATAACCTTCCGTTAGTGAGAAGCACATTCAGGGTTCTGCTTAGGAAAATAATATCTCTGTTATGGCTTTTCATTCATGATTTCCTTGTCTGTTTCACTAATAAGTAGATTGTCATTGATGATGAACTCCTGCTTTATCAAACTTCACAACAGCCTACACAGTTACAGCTACAGTATGCAGATCTCTTTTTATCTTTTCTCGAGTCATAGGACTCATTTCCTCCACATTTTTTCTTCTGATTTGGAAATGTGACAGATTTTTACTTAAAATTTAACCTGTAAGAAGACGAAATTTGAAATTCTGTCACTATATTTGTTGTGCAATAAAGGCCAAAGGCACTTAGATTTTATTTCTAGGTAATGCAACATCATCTTGTATTTGCAAAGTGATGTCTAAGCAAGCAGTTTGAGATAGCAGAAGTAAGACTTAGTTGTCTTAGCATAAGTTATCTTGTGCTGTCTGAGTTGTCCTCAGGTATCCAACATGATTTTCACCTTCTGCCTCAGGTGTGTGAGGATATCTTGATTTTACCAATTTGACTCTCTGCCTGAATTTCAGAGGCTGTAAGTAAGCAATAGAAAGTCTTCTCTAAAAAACACTTAAACATAGTTAACTATCTCCATGTACCTACACAAGAGCAAGCTCCCATCGTGATCTATATATAGCATTGAGCAAGCCTTGGAAGCCAACGAGCTGCTGGGCACCATTTTAAAGTTACCTGATAAAATAATTCTGTGTTATGTAGAGAACTTGTGTAGGATCTTGTGAAATTAGTAACATCAGTTAGCAACACATCACTTAACTATTATACAGATGTGTGAATATTTGATCAGACTTTTATCTTTCACAGTTATTCCTTCCATAGATGTGTATTTTGTACAGGTGCCTATACTCTGTACAGATGTCTGACTTTGTCTGCTTTGATGAACTTTCCTGAGATTTATTGGTATGATTCTAAGGTTTTGCCTGACCAATTTCATGGCTTTCTAGTATGGAGTAATGGCATAGTGAACAAAGGGGAGGCAAGTGATGATACCTACCTGGACTTCTGCAAGACCTTTGGCATGGTCCCCCACAGCACCATTATTTCTAAGCTGGAGAGATATGGATTTAAAGGGTGGACTACTCAGAGAATAAAGAACTGGTTGAGAAGTCACAGCCAGAGGGATGTTGTCAATGGTTCTATGTCCAGGTGGAGGCTGGTCATGAACAGTGTCTCCCAGGAGTCCATCTTGGGTCCAGTCCTCTTTACTTCTTAATCAGTGACATAGATGATGAGATTGAGTGCACCTTGAGCAAGTTTGCTGTTGACACCAAGCTGAGCGGTACAACTGATATAGCAGAAGTAAGGGATGCCATGCAGAGGGACCATGATAAACTCCAAAGGTGGGCCCTTGTGAAACTCATTTAGTTCAACAAAGCAAAGTGCAAGTTTTTGCACTTGGTTTAAGGAAATCCCAGGTGTGTATACAAACTGGGAGAAGAACTCCTTGAGAGTAGCCCTACTGAGAAAAACTCAGGGGTCCTAGTTGATGAAAAACCACAGTGTAATTGTTGATGAGCCACAGCATGAACTTGCAGCTCAGAAGTCCAATGGTATCCTGGGTTCCATCAGAAGAGAGGTGGCCAGCAGGTCAAATAAGGTGATTATCTCCCTCTGTTCTGCACTCATGAGGCCCCAGCTGGAGTACAGTGTCCAAGTCTGGGGCTATCAAAGTAGGAAAGGTGTGGAGCTTTTGGAGAGGCTGCAGAGGAGGACCATGAAGATGATCCAAGGATTGGAGAACCTCTTCTGTGAAGATAGAATGAAAGAACTGGGATTGTTCAGCTGTGGAGTGAACTCATTACAGCTTTCCAATATTTAAAGGGAACTTAGAAACACGAGGAAATCAACTTTTTACACAAGTAGATAATGATAGGACAAGGGGAGAGAGTTATAAACTAAAAGAAAGGAGATTTAGATTAAATGTCAGGGGGAAGTTTTTTACTGAGAGAGTGGTGAGGTGTTCAAATAATTTGCACAGAGAAACAGTTAATACTTCATCCCTGAATGTGTTTAAGGCCAGGTTGGGTGGGGTTCTGGGCAATCTGATCCAGTACTTTATCTAGTGGCTGGCAACCCTACCATTTAAGCTAAGGAGTGAAGTTTTGACTAGACGTCAGGTGGAAGCCCCTCACAGAGAGAGTGCTGAGGTGCTGGAACAGGCTGCCCAGAGAGGCTATGGATGTCCCATCCCTGGTTGGATGGGACCCTGGGTAACCTGTTCTAGTACCAGATCTGGAGGTAGGTAGCTCTGCCTGTGCTGGGGCTTGGAACTTGGTGATCCTTGGGGACTCTTCCAACCTAAGCCATTCTATGATTCTATGATTCTATGATTCTAAATATCCTTTCAGGAATGAAATTAGTTCAGTTTCAAATAAAAAAACTTGTAGCGTTTTTGCAAAACTGTATTTTGTTTTACAAGACCAAATTTTAGTTAGTCCACAGCAACTACTTTAGGAACAATGTAACAGTTATTCATAAGTATTTAATACTTAGTTTGTCTCTTTGAAGGTAAATTATCCTTGGAATCTAGTCTGAAAATCCTCTGAGATTTACAATCCCATAATGATCAGGTAGAAAAATAGTGTAATTTAGTTTAAAACTCTCATTCCTAACATAATCTTTAATATTGTTTTAATGTTTTCAGTAGGAAAAGTATAACTTGCTGGTTTTTACACAGTATTCCATATGCAAAGTTATTTTGTATCGCACCTTGCCACTAAATCCTTTACTTTATATTCGCTATGGGTCTTATAACTTCCCAAACCAATCCATCTATTTTGTTTGCCTACTTTCTAGTAAGATGCAAATCCAGCGCATAGAAGTCTTTAACTCTCATTTGATATTAACCTTATTTTTCTATCAACCCAGGTGTTTATGTAAGGTATCTGATATTGCTACAAGGATAGTTAAAGTCTATCTCCTCAGACTAACACTGTCATGTGAGATACAATCTTCACTCTCAATTTGTTTATCAAGGAAATGCTTATTCCCATTTTTTACTCTATTTCTGAAACCCAACTGAAGCTGTCTTTCTTTTAGTCCTCTCTTCATAGTGGTACAAGTCAATGTCTAAACCACTTGCTAGGTGTTAGCCTGATATTTGGCTAACTGAACAAGATGTTTAGTAAAAACTACTGGATATGCTGGATTCCTGTGTGAGGAGTCACAAACAGATATTGCCATGAGCAAAGGCTGGATTTCACAGGTTTATAAGCAGGAGTTATGAGAGAGATGGGAAGACTTCATGTGTAACTGGAGCTAAAAGAGAGATCTATCACAAGGCCAAGATTGTCTAGGTAATAGTGATAACAGAAATACTTAATATGGGTATGGAAATAACACAAGTGAGACTGGGGGGAAAAACATAATTTGAGAAGTTTGTTTATTTGTGAAGAGGCCGGGGCAGAGAAAAGGAGATACACGATGAAAAGGTCAATCAAGACTTGAGAAAAGAAGTAATAAAGTATGTGAATCATATGCGATGAACTGGGTCTTGACCATCAAAGCTACAAGAGGGAAATTTAGACCGTGCCACCTGAGATAAACTTGCTTCTGCAGAGAAAAGGGAGAAGGGTGGTTTTCTCTAGATGCACATCTAGGCTGCACTGATGGATAATCCTGGTGTCACTGTATCAGCACCCATTCAAGGTCTGATATCACTGGAAATCATTTACCATTTCATGACTTGCTTTTTTTGAGGCTTGACAATAAATAACTATCGGATGATATAAATGTATTCCAGCTACCACAAAAAAAATGCAAGTCAGACTTTGACTCACAATCAGAGGTATAACATGAATGAGGGCTAAACAGAAGAGTTTTGCTAAAGTGTAGCTTCAAGTTTGGTGTTTGGCAGTAGTAAGTCTTGGACAGTTGCGTGCTGAGACTGTTTATTTGCTCTCCAGCAAGGTTATGAGGAGGGAGACTGTGGCATTGAACAAGTGTGACAAGAAATCTCTGTCTTTTTCTGTAAAGTCTGTGTGGCTCAATCCCCCACAGCATCAGGCATTTGAGAATTAAATCAGTTTTGCCTGACTGAGAGACAATAATAAGGGACAGTGGAAGGTGTATGTTGAGGGTTTAGCACAGAAAACCATAGATAAACAGCTGTTTTAGAAGGAAAAAATACAAAATCTCAGTTGATTCAATGCCCCTGCGGAGAACAAGAGGTAACAGCAATGGTGGCAGTGCCAATAGGGATTACCTCTGCTTGTGGTCTCTTTCAACTCTGGTGGGAGAAAAGATTTAAAAGAACAAAAAAAGGTCAAGTAATATACATAATTAGAAGCTAAGAACTGTAAACCATTGTCACAGGAAATCCATAAAGGATACTTACAGGAATCCTAAATACTCTAGAAACTTAACAATGGCAAAATGTTTCAGTTTTAATTTTGAAAAATAATAGAGTGAAAGTGAGAAACAATCACTGAATTCTTCCAAGTTCTCCTGCTCTATTTTTCAGTCATGGAGAGGGAGAAAGATAATTTAATAATTCTACTTCACAATTTTTCTACTCCAACAATGACTAAAAAGACTGATTAATAGACATTACTGTATTTAGGTATTTTGTACATGCAAATATGTAAATATAGTATTCATAACTAACCGGACGAAGTTCTTTCTTGGCTATTCAATTAATTAGTATTAATTAATATGGAAATTTAAATAATTTTTAGAGTTCTCAAATAATCTTGACCAAGAAAACAAGAAAATCTCGAAGCTATGGCTATCACAAGTGAAGAAGAAAGAAAGGATATAGTCCTGGGATTCAGGGGACTTCTGCTCAGCACTTGAAGAACCTTCTCCAGACTATCAGACACAATGACTATTTGGACTGGAAAAAGCAAGCACTTAGGAAAGAAGAAATGGCTCTGAAAGAAAGATTCCCAGAAGTAGCTGTTCCTTGAAACAAGAGGTCCTAGGAAGAGGGTGGTTAAAAGAGGCTAGACAAAACATACTGGAAGTGAGGAAAGATCCTGAAATTGGATAACTGTGTGGAGAAGAATGCTGAGAGTACATTCATGAACCTTGGCCAATTCTTCCTTGATACTCTGAAGAGCAGCATTCTACACTGACTTTCTGTCTGACGACTTCAGACCAAGAGGCCCTGGTTGGATAGGCAGTTAATAGTGGTCTTGTGGGAACAAGTGAATTCATATCTGAGATAACCAAACAGGACAAAAGATCTGATCTCAGAGATTCTTAAGTGGACTCCATTATCCAGATTCAGTGTGGGCTGTCATTAATATATCCTACCTGAGATTATGACCCTAGCTTCTATATATCTGTTCTCATGATAGCTTCCTCAGAAACAAATTTGAAATCACTGTGGACTCAAATTCTTAAATTGTGATTGGACCATAATAAAATAAATTTCTATTTAAACAATTTATGAAAAATAGATTTTCTCAAACTAATTTGATATCTGTTGATAAAAGTATGAGTGTCAATGTGATATAATCTGCTATTGTTTTTGACTTAGTGCTGACTGACATTTAGATTAGAAAATAAAGTGGCACACAATCAACAAGACATACATGTAATGCATTAACAACTGGCTAACAGGTGGGTCTCCAAATTCCATTGGCAATTTAGATTCATCACCATGTGGGTGGATTTCTAGTGAAACTGTATGGAAGTCAGTTCTTGCCCTGTGCTGTTTAACACTTCTTTTTCATCCATATCCTGGAAGAAAAATGTAAAATCTTTGTTTTAGTAGGTGGATGACAAAACACCTGGAGGAGTGATAAATAATAAAGAAGACAGGTGCTCTAAGCTTTTGAAAGAGAAGAAAATTTCATAAAAGGAAAAAATATGCCAATGCTATTTTTAAAATGCTGAAAGGAAGACATCCAGATCTGGTCACTGTGTTCTCCTTTTCTAGTTGGCAGAGACAAATAACCATTTCTAGATTGTGATTCATGCTAGAATAAATACAAAATAAGTCATCAGAATACATATTAATAATATCTGTTTTTCTCCCTTGACCATACATGGAAGTAAATGGAAGTTACCTTGGATGTTGGCATTTCTACTGCAAAGATTGTCAGTTATGCGTCATTAGTCAATCTGATTGTTTTGTTACCAAAAATTAGTATGTGTTTTGTTAGTTCAGTGACTGCTTGGTTGAAAACACTCAGGAAGATTGAACTGTCTGTGTAGCAGATCATAGAATCATAGAATTACTCAGGTTGGAAGGGATACATACTTACTAGAAAAATTAGGAATATATACAAGGGTGGCTCAGAAAGTAATGCCTCCTATTTTATTATATTAGTCCAAGACATTAGAGGTGGCTGTTCGTGATATGGCACTAGAGTTTGAACCTTCTTGTCAATATTCTGTTAAATTTTGTTGCAGATTTTTTTTTTTCAGTGCAGAATGCAGGCTCTTGTTCATCGCTATCAAAAAATGGAGAGCTAATGTTGGTGATCATGTTGAAAAACAGTTTTGTAGCTTAGAATTTGTTCAGTCAAACAGTGTTATTGTACTCTTTGTATATTTATATATATATGTATATGCTCTATGTATATTATGTATATTTGTATATTTTCCATGGAAATAAATAGGAGACACTGATTTCAGAGAGACCTAGGTACATTAACTGAAGTGCTTGTGTGACTTCTATCATATAATTTATCCAAGTTGTACTACATGGAAGTTCCAAATTCATTAAAGATGTACCAGAAAAATCTGTGATATCAAAACAATTTTCTTTGCAGCAAAGAGAAGTTGCTTCTGAGAAACTTTGTGTAAATGCTGTATCTCAGACCCTAGAATGAAGTGGACTCCCCTAGGAATCTTTCTGTGATAAAGATCTCCTTTGACCATCATTAGTTCTTTTTCTTGTAACATGTTCTTTTTCTTTATTCATGTATATATATATTTGTTTTGTACATACATGTCATTTGTATATGACATGTATATGTACATGTATATTTGTATATACATGTCTTAACATGAGCCAGCAGTGCGCTCTGGCAGCTCGAAAGGCAAATGGGATCCTGGGCTCCATCAGGAGAGGGGTGGTCAGCAGGGAGAGGGAGGTAATTGTCCCTCTCTACTCGGCTTTTGTGAGGCCCCATCTGGAGTACTTTGTCCAGGTGTGGAGCCCTCTGTACAAGAAAGACAGAGAGATTTTGGAAAGGGTCCAGAGGAGGGCGACTAAGATGATCAGGGGGCTGGAGCACCTCCCCTATGAGGACAGGCTGAGGGAGTTGGGCTTGTTCAGCCTGGAGAAGAGAAGGCTGCGGGGTGACCTCATTGCAGCCTATCAATACCTGAAGGGAACCTACACCCAGGAGGGGAGTAAACTCTTCAGAAGGGCTGACAACAGCAGGACTAGGGGAAATGGATCCAAGTTGAAGGAAGAAAGATTTAGGTTGGATGTTAGGGGGAAGTTCTTCACAAGGAGAGTAGTTAGGCCCTGGAACAGGCTGCCCAGGGAGGTTGTGGATGCCCCGTCCTTGGACGTGTTCAAGGCCAGGTTGGACGGGGTCCTGGGCAACCTGATCTGAATGTGTATGTTAGGTGGCCCTGCTAGGCAGGGGGGTTGGAACTACATGATCCTTGAGGTCCCTTCCAACCCGGGTGATTCTGTGATTCTGTTTTCCATCATTCCCTGAATACAAAGATGGAAAGGCCAAGCAGCCTTTCAGAAATATTTCAAGTGTCCCTGATCTGAAGGATGTTATTTCTCATTCAGGCTTGGAGTGCTCAGTTCTTGAAGCTCTCATATTTGATTCTGACTGCACTCAGTATTGCTGTTGTTGAAAGCAATGTGAAACAGAATAAAAGACTAATGAGGAAAAATTTAAACAAAGAATAAAAATCCCATTCATTGGGTTTCCCATGCTGTTTTCATTGATTTCATGTTCTTGTCACATACAGGTCTATATTTGGGCCATGACATATTGAGAAAGATGGTGTCTGAATTCTGATGAGAGCTATAGGAGTGCTTGGGGCCATGGACAGACACATCTTTTCTCTCAAGTGCTTTGATATGAGCTCATTAAGTTTTATACAACACAGACTATAGATACTAGGGCTATAGATTTGCAGTCCCATCCAGCTCAGATATGTATCAGATCATTGTCCTCTTTGTGTGCTCTTTTCTGCAAATAAAAATCTCCTTCTGGGAAAGATGCTTCTTGTCTACTATAGAAAGAATTTCTGAGATAGTCTTCCAAACAGAGTCTTTGTTCTGCTTGCTCCTCTGCTTAAAAATAATAGAAAGTACTATTAATTGCGCAAATGCTCTTCTGCTATCCTAGTTATTCTCTTAACTATTAACAAAAGAGAAGAACTGTACAGGAGGTCAGGTAACACCAGAGAAATATGCAAGTGCTGCTCTATGTTTGTACTTCTTGTTTTGAATAAATATTTCAGGTGCAGCTCTGCAAAGCAATAAAAAGGAGGAAAACAACCTGAATTGTATTTGAACCTGAAAATAACACTGGAAAAATAATAATGAAAAGAGAGATGAGAGAAAAACATCCCATTAAAACAAATGTAATGATATCTTCATTATCTTCATTAAATAAATCCAATATTTATTTATTTATTTTTATTTTATTTAAAAAAGTAAGTTAAAGTATCTGAAACTTACATACACATATCTTTGTCAGGATACATGTCAAGGAATGTAGGAATATGGAAACAATAGTAAATGGGTCATTCTACTTACTTTGCCTATGCAGGGCATTCAAGATGGCACAGCTCCACAAAGAGTATAAATGGAGGTTTGTTTAACTATAAGCCAATCCACAGGAAGGAAACAACCTTTTGCAGCCCAAGGATATTACTGGTTAGAAGTGCACTGGGCTGAAAGCAGAGAAGTAGGTCTAGGAGTATGGGACTAAGACACAGAAGAGCAAGGGGAGTCCAGAGACAGCTTGAAGCCAGGCTGTCCTTGTTCATCTGTGTGGCTGAGTGGGGCTGTCATTAGAATAAGTGATGAGTACAGGCAGTGCATGGATGCCAGGATCACACCCTACCTTAAATTACTCCCACAGAATAAACATAGTTTGCAGCAGAAATGAAATTTTGTAAGAAAAAACTCCCCTGAAAAAATACAGACATTTTCACAACATGGAACTGGGGGATATTTCAATAAATGATTTTTATTTTAGTCTTTTCACTGAAGATCAAGAGATTTCACAGACTGATAGACTCCCTTTCCCTGCACCCTTCCCTGATCAGCTCCTTCCCATTGGCCTATTTTTGCTCTTTTCTGTCTTTATGAGGATGTATTATTTATAAATTATAAACTTTAAATGTGAGAATTCAGGAGGAATGAATGCACATAATTCAATATTCCTAGGTGATCTTTGGACTGTTCTTAATGGGTTGTTCTGCAGGTAGATATGATGATGATCGAGGTGTTTTGAAAAGAGAGCTCTGGCCGTGAGCTTTGATTTGATGCTCTACTGAAGTAAATGCCTTGCTCCAACAAGTGGAAAATATTTTTATTGTCTTCAGCTAACAATAATTGTAAAAAAAGATGCATCTGCAAGTGAATGAATATTTACTGTGATGTCAATTTAACAAGTACACTCTTTTTTTCTTTTCTTTTTTTCTTTCTGAGGCAATTAAAATATTTCATCTTACTTATTCCCATACCCATTATGTGAATAATTACCCCAGGCAGCTTCTTAAGAAAGAAAGAAAAAAAAGATATTATTGAACAACTGCCAAAAAAATGTAGAAACATAGCCAACTCTAACACTTTCTTAAGGATTAAAAGGTCAAACCTGATTTAGTAACACGTTGCTTCATTTCACAAGGATTTATATTGATTCACTTAAGGACAGGACAGAAATAGACCATAACAATTGCTTATATCAAAAGTAAAGTACATTCCAAAGTGGAGAGGGCTAGAGGTATAAAGTGTAGAGGACCTTTAACACCTATTACTGTTTCTAAGCTTTCTCACACATCACAGCTGAACGCTTGGGAAAGGTGATCTTCACAGCAAAAGAAATGTCAAGAATGTTTTGAAGGAAGAATCAAGGTGTTTGAATAGGGATATGGAATATCTTTTACCTTCAAGCTACTTTGTAGATATTCAGTTTCCCGTCACTTCTGTAAATCTTCAGGCCCTCTTTACTAAGTTAATAGTGGCTCCATTGAGACTCTAAGGGCTTGAGGTGTTTCTCACTCTGTTCTACCTATTCTGTTGTAAATGCTTTATTCAAGGGGCTGTTCACTGTGTATTTTGTAACCAGAGCATATTTTGTCCTTAAGGACATAAGGTCTTTTTTCTCTGTTGGTATAAAATTATGCAAATTAAAGGTACAATTTTTCAAAGTCTGGTATCTTGCTTTTTATTTCTATGTTGTACTGTTTCTTGAAAAAAAGGTAATTTTTTTATGATAACTTCATAACTGTACTCAGGATATTATTTTTATTGTTACTGCTACTAAGGGTGAATTAAAAATTAATTACTGATAAAGCATTTTCTCCACTGAACTCTGAATTTAATCTTTTTTTGTGTGTGAAACATTTAGTCTTGGAATATTTCCTCAACTGAGAATACCAAAGTCAAATACATCTATTACATTTCTACATTTCAGATTAACATTTGGTTTTTAATCAATATTGGTATTTGTATCTTCTAGAGTGAACATCTTGGCACTATAGGAAATGAGCAGACTGTATTGTGGGAGAGTTAACTGACTAGCCAATGGACTGCAAACATGTTTAAGGGAAAACATCAGCCTCTATGCAACAGACTCAGAGCTTGGGTAAGAAAGAAATTTCAAGAGCCCTGCACAAAAATGGTATAGTAAATGCTGGCAATGAGAGCATTTTTATTTGAAAAATTTTGTAATTACAGTCTTAGCTACAATAATGTAAATTTCAGCAGGATTTTTTAAATTGTATGTTCACCTTTTCACTTTGTTTCATGCAAAAAAGAATACTTGCCTTAATATTAGTTCTTCTCTTGAGAAAGAAGTTTTGGTTTTCGGTGAACTCCGTTATTGTTCAATGATATCCTGGTTTGAAGACACAAAGAATTGTCTCTTTCCTGAGGATCTCAGAGATTGAAAGTAGACAGTTTTGTGGAGAGAGGCATAATAAAAAGAAATAATGAGGTGGCTTTCTATACTAATGAAAGTTTATCTTTTTTTTTTTTTTTTATAGATAGAATGAGTGAAAAGAAGCAAATGGATTTATGGCTTAGAATTTGTAAAGTTGCTGCTTGTTTTATACTCCAGATAATAATGTAAATTACGATATTTATTTAGTGTGGTTACAAGAATCAGTACTTTTTTGTGAGAGTCTGATTAAACTGAACTGTTTCATTTACCCTTAGCAATGGCTGTTATGAATAAGAAAGCAAGTGTGGGCTGTTTGCTCTAGTTGTTGGCTGGAGGTTTTTTTTGTTTGTTTTTTGTTTTTATTCATTTTGTGATAAATAGTTTTGCTTGAAAAGCTTGCCTTGTTTGGTTTGATTTGTGTCCAGACTGAGTACATTAGGAAGTGATGATATTTATCTGTGTGGTTCACATACTAATTAAATTGACTTTACCAAAGCATACAAATGTCTCCCATTATTTTCTTTTCTCTTACCTTGTGTCAATATGTTTCTATAATAAATCAGAAAATCTTCATTCAGCAGGCAGATAGTATTTGCAAAGCATAAAAGATGCATTTGCTTTGAGAGCATTTACTTTTTTTAGAGACTGGTTTGTGAAGACAAAAACTATCGGAAAAGCTTTTCTATGCCAATTTCTTTGCTTCGTACATCATGAAAAGAAAAGATAAACTGTTGGGTTACTTATTCATAAATTGAAAAAGTAGATTTATATGACAGCTTAAATGAGGTCTAGCAAAATCCACTTTTATGCCCAGGTTTGTACTTTGTGAGTGCATTTTGACTAATCAAACAGAGGTAGATGTATGATGAATAATTCATTGAATACAGTGCCTGTGAAGAAGCAGACTGTAAACACCTGGAGAGGGGCTCCATTGACACCATAATTAGCAGCTGGTGTTAATGGGTTTATGATGTCATCATGCTCTGAGGTCTAATTACAACTCATGACATCCTAATGATGTGTCAGCATTTAGTGTTCCCCATTTCCCCACGACACACACATTGTTTTGGACACAGGGGAGAGAGGGTAGCCATTCCACTCATTACCTCCCAGTTCATCTCCCCTGACTGTGCCTTTCTTCTCATCTCAGCTCCCCTTATTCATCCTGTAAAATATACATTTTTTTCTGTTGTTCACCATGATTTTCTTTCCTACCTTCTGCTAACATTGTTAAGGGAATCAATTCAATCAGTTGGAAAATCTGGAAAATTATTCATTAATAAAAATAAAAAGTTTATTTTTGGTCTTTCTGAATATATAACAGAGAAAAAAAGGTTTCTGTCTAGCTCTGGAATATTTTGTAGCTATGAGACTACTGCTCCAGTGACTGAATAGCTCTGTCTATTGCAAAATTTTCATAATATACTGTTTTGATTAAGTCCTCTGAGTATGCTGGTCATTGTCTCTGTAGGCTGTTGTACATTTAGTCACTGTAAGAGTCCTTGGTTGCATCAGCACTAGTAAATGGGATGGGTCTTGGTCTGCAGAACCCTATGGAAGGACTATTTTAACTTTACACAGAGTTAAAGAAAACTCATCAGGACTCACGTTCCCCGATAAGAAGATAAAGTCTTGGAGAAGCTTTTATTTTTTATTCAAAAGATGGATTAAATTAATAGCTTAAATTAATAATTTTCACCTCAACCTGTGTACATGTTTCTGTATTTTTATGTATATAATGAAGTGCAATCTTTGAAACCTTCAGATGTAATTTTCAAAATGACTCCAGGGAATGTAAAGTTGAAGCTTGTATGTATTTAGTTGATATGGCTGGAATTAAAATATACAAATTCCCATTCTGCTATAGAAAGGCACACATAATTAGCACGCAGCTATAGCACCTTTCAGAGTGTAGCCCTGTTGAACTTAAATCTCTCTGAGATCCCTGGTGGCAAAGAGAACATTTGGGCTGTGAAAATACCCACAGCTCATCTCAGAGCACGGGTTTTTCAGATGTGTGTCTGTAGGCATATCCAAGGGCTTACGAAGGGTGTTCAAGTTTGTTTTTTGTTTTAACCTTTGGGCTAAGAGGAGAGAGAAAAATTACTCCCTCCTTCCACCTGTATGTCTACCTAGTAACACTTGGGTTATTCAGACTAAAATACTCTGATTTCTTTAGATGCAATGTGGAAGATATTGGTCAAAATTTTGTTGAATCTAACATTCTCAGTTCTTTTTTTTTAGTGATCCACACTTTTGCTTGTAACTGAGGTGGATGAGTACAACACATTTTGCTCTCTGTCTTTAACAGAGTTGTGGTAACTCCTGAACGAGCAATTTCCTCTCTCTGAAGA
Source organism: Tympanuchus pallidicinctus (assembly GCF_026119805.1). NCBI lineage: Eukaryota > Metazoa > Chordata > Aves > Galliformes > Phasianidae > Tympanuchus > Tympanuchus pallidicinctus. The sequence continues at coordinate 26,885,052 of NW_026294802.1, forward strand.
AAAACCTTTCTCTGACTCTCTGAGGTCTTTATACTGCAGTGAACTGCTCATTTGAGCTCTAGCAATTTTATGCAAGGTATTGTCCTGGTCATTATGTGCTCAATGATGCCTTCCAAAGGTATTTGAGCTTGTATAGTTCTGCTTACTCTGTGATGTGTGTTAATTTAGAGATGTAAATATTGGCCAAAGTTCTGTATGTTAATTGAATGACTCCCTGGGATGGAACTCAGATTCTTTCAGTCCTGCAGTGAGAATGTTATCCACAGAGCCACAATATTGCACAGCTTTTTTTTTTTTTTTTTTTTTTTAAACAGACTAAGACTTAGTTCTATGTTTATTCTTGGAAAGAATTATTATAAAGAGAGAAGAAAGGAAAGTTATTACTTTTACTGCCACTCTGGAATTTCTAGAGATTAAGTTTTTCCACAGTGACAAACCAGGTTGCTAGGTTATGGCAGGTCCATATTTAAGGTTTTGGGGGAGCAGGAGACCTGTTCCTGTGTGAGCAGCTCTTCTGAGTTGGGTCAGCAGAACACTCTTCTAGGACTTTCCAAGTCAGTTATGGACAGTCCCTCTGAAGCATGTGTGGATGTGTCAAAATTGGAAGCAATACTTAGCAACCTTAGCGCTACACATAATGACACCTCTGGCTTACTATGACTTTGGAAGAATAATTTTTGCTAGTGAATTCCCATTTGCTTTACTTGTGCAATTGAGAAGCCCTTTAGGTAATTTTGAGAAGATTCAGGCAATCATTTATACCATATTGACAAAGGATGCAAAAGAAGAGGCTGTGGGATCCAGAAATATTCCCTGGCTATGAACCTGCACTTCCACAGATGTCAGGGGATGCAGACAGTGTGAACCCAGTGCTCCCAAGGTGGAAATCAATATTTATGTGAAAGCACTTGCTTTCATTTTCTTTGCTGGCAGAAGCTCATCAAGTTCCTGAATGTGACATGGCAGTACTGGCAGAGTGTACGTGTACATGGCAGAGTGCTGTAGAAGACCTGAAGGCAGGTATTGCAGGGACCTCTTGGCTCTGCTGAGATGCTAACGGACGAATAGCTGAGCTATGAGCGGCCTTTTCTGTTGCATGAGTCACTGGACTGTGAAATCAGACAGTATCTGCACAAACGAATACATGATTGCATCTGAATCTTGTAACCATTGCAGAGGGGTTGCATATTACCTTTCTGTGGGCTTCAAGAGTATCTAAGCCTGAGAATTAACAATAAGGCAATTCAAGTGTTTGCACATATATTTTTTATGGCATTAATAAATGATTCTAAACATTACTTATTCTTACTTAGTAAAGTAAGAATAAAGTCCTAAATAGCAACGATATACAAAAAGGAGACTGTCTAGCAAGATAAGGAATTCTATTTTATGCAGGATAGTGCAGCCAACAAAAATGACTAATAAATTTTGTAAGATTAATTGATAGTGACTGAAAACAGAACTTGCTGAAATATCTAAAAGTGAAATATTAAAGTATAATCTTTCTGTTCAAAGATCAGGCTTTTATGAATATTATTATCTATGTCTCCATAATTCAACAGTTAACACAATACTAAATATTTTTATTCATTTATATTAAGCAGTAATGTCTGTTTAAATGTTTTCTTACTTCTATGAAAAAAGCAATAGAAGATAAATAAAGATTTCTAGGTTTGGGTATACCCTCAAATTATCAAGCCTAAATTAATTTCATCTCTCTGGACTTTAAAGAGAATGGTAAATAAGTAGGACTAATCTGAGAAATGCCATAGCTTAATGGGGAGCAAAAAACATTTTTCTCCTGAATTTCATGTTCCTGTTAGCACAGAGGGCTGGAATGTTAATTACAGAACTCAATTATCTCAAGTTAATATTCTATTAATCACATGGGAAAGAAGGGAAATTGTCAATGTAAAGAGGGGTTGTGCTTTAAAAAGTGAAAAGTGGATGGGCAGTGATGATAGGGTGGATGCACAGAGTTATCAGTGTTAGCATATTAATACTTCTTCACATAGATTCAAACTTTAAATAGCTGCTTCAATATTCAATTCTACATCCTAGATTAATACAGAAATCACACATCTGCTGATTTTCTGCTTGTCTGAAAAAGAGAGAAGTAATCGTGCATACTGGTTTTATACTATGTTTTGTGTATTTTTTTTCCCTTACAGATCACTTTAATTGTGAAAAAAGACTAGCTTTTGCAAAAAACAAATGATATATTTCTGCAAAATCAGAATATTTAGCAATACCAAAATAGTCTGTCTGTTGCTTTTTATTTCTCTGATGTGTCTCACATCTTCTAGTTATGTTTCAATGCACAATAACACATCAGTTGTGCCGAACTAGTGATGTTTGCTAATGACATTGCTTCACTTATTTCTCTAATCTTTTTATAGCTGAAAGAGGAGAAAAAGCAATTATGTGGATGCTTTTTCTCTCTCTGCTGAATATGCTGAAAAATCTAAGCTTACATAAATGACTTTGCAAATAATATTTTTATTAAGGTACTCTTTGACTGGAATTTCACAATCTGTTAGTAACCTTTAACTGCAGAAAGCAATGATAACATCCTTTTTTTTTTTTCCTTTTTTTTTTTTTTTTTCCTAAGAAAACTGAACCATCAGGGAAAATGAAATATTATTATCCTGGACTTGCAACTTGCAGCTGGCAGTGTGGGCTGTAAATGTGGCTTGGGGCCATGTGAATAGATGCCATCATGGGATTGAAGGTCAAAGCGTCTGGAAGAAGATTCTGACAAGATAACAGAAGATGTACATAGCAATATTTTATCCTGTCAAGCTTTGAACTGCTGACGAGACAAAACGTGCATTAGAAAAAAAAAAGAAAAAGAAAAAGAAAAAGAAGAAAAAGAAAAAGAAAAAGAAAAAATAAAAAAACAAAAACAAAAAAAAAAAACCAAAGAAAAAAACCCCTAATCTATTTTAGAGCTTTTTTTTTTAAGATAAATGGAACCTTATTTCAGTGAGCATTGATGGAAGCATAACTCTCTGATCTATTCAGTAATTTTGTAAATTTTATCTTTAAATGCTTTTAATTTCATGTATAATATTCTGAAATAACAGGCAAACTTCAGAAACAGTAACCCTAGAAAATCCCCCTCCTTAATCCCATAAGAAATTTTATTAAGAATTATATTTAAAGTTCATTAAATAATGGAAACAGCTATTGCTTAGACATTTTAATAGCTCTGGTTTTTGTTTGTTGTTAACTTGTTTACTATTTCAGTAGAAATAGCTTTTGGTTGGAATTCAATTAGGATTTGAAAATTATTTTTGGAATATTGTATTCAGATCAATTCAGAAATTGATCTGAACACTAAAATTCAGATCTGTTTTTTACCTTCTATACTTGTCTGAATTCCATTCAGACAGAGATGTAATTTGGCTCTTTTGACATCGTTGTATATATGATGCAGAACTTTTAAAATGAACGTACTAAAACTCAAAGAGATGTGAAACATATCCTTTGAGAAATCACAATCCCAGATCCTATTGACTAAAGATTGAAGCTGTATGGCTTATATTTTGTAAATCAAAGTACTTACACCAACTAAGTATTTTCTCCTAATTTATCTTACCTTTTCATGAAGATTTTCTGTTAACAGTTTTCCCTGAAGCCAGATATTTTCCTCCCATTTCCATCTCTCTGGGAATTTCAAATCTCAGTTCTATGGCCTCTTAAGAAAAATCAACATAAGCAATTTGTTATGGAAGCTGTGATGTTCATCTAGAATGAGGGAAGATTTCATTTTCTCAGAGAACCAGAGCATGATGGTGAATGAAATTTGCAACTGTGGTAAAATTCATTAATCTTTTAATATGTAACATTTTACAGGACAACAAAATATTTTTGGAGAAACAACTCTGCTATGTTAGAGCCACCTCTCATTTTAAGTTTGAAGACAGACCACAGTCTTCGCAATCTAGTCTCCATGTAGAGAAGTAGTAATTCAGAAGTAATGCAGTTTGTGACAGTGCTAAAATATGATTTCAGTAGGCTCGGGATAATCACTCTCCTGTTTTTTTCTATTAACAACCAACAAGCTGCTTATGTTAGGTAGAGGATTTGAAGGAAGTCAGATCATATATAGATCTGTGGAAGATATTATTTACCAGGAATACAGTAATATTTCATTTGCATCTTAAATTCTTAAATTGTTTAACAACTTTTGAAACAAGGTCCAGATTGCAGCCTCCATATCAGACATATCAAGAAACAGAGACTAAGTACTAAAGACAACAAAACTCCCCTGAAACAATAAATAAATGTAATTTTTTTCCAAAATGATAAGATGCTCCCTGTCTCCAGAGAAGAAGAATCTCCCACTTTTCTGGGCTGCCTGTTCCAGTCCTCTATTACCCTCACAGTAAAGAAGTTCTTCCTCATATCTGTATGGAACTCCCAGTGTTGCAGTTTTTGCCCCTTGTCCTGTTGCTGAACACCACTGAAAAGAGCCTTTTATTTCTTAAAATTCTCCCTTCAACTCATTTTTCTTTTACATTCCAAGTGCACTCATGTTCCACTCAAATACACTCTTCATACCCATTGCATACCCTTTCCTATGTACTCATTTCTCACTTCAGTGCTGTCAAGAGACAAGCTAATTTACTTCCATTTCTTTGTAATTATTCCTCCCTGATTGATATTACTTATTAGCAAAATGTTCAGAATGACTTCTTTCTTCGTTTCAGCTGAGAGACACAATCAGACACAATTGATAGGAGAAATTAGCTTTCTTCTTCGTGGGCAAAATGCTGCAATCCTGAGATTTACATTTTACTTGTCACTGGAATTAATTCTACAATAGGTAAAAGGTATATTTCTCACTGTATTTAATTCACAATTGTATTACATACTGAGTTATCTGAAAGTGCTTTAATGAGGGAGAAATAGGAATGGTAAGGTCATCTAATCCAGGCCAGGCAATACAGATCAGACAAGTATAATATCATCACTGAACAGCTTTGTAGGTCTGTTTGTGTAAGGTCTGAAAAAGGAAACTCTCCCAGGAATCACTGCTATGCTGTATTATTTTACTTAAAGCAGATGATGAGATGAATACAAATCCAGTTCAAGTCTGTGGAAGTATTTCCATTTAGTCCAGATCTCATGCAAATCTTGAACATTTTTTTAGTCAAGATGAAGTATTTCAGTTGTCCTCATTAATCTTTGAGGTTACTTATTCCAGTTTTGTGATGTTATCACTCTCTCCCTTGAGGTAGTCTCCTCTGCCATTATTCAAAAAAGGGTGACTATGTCACTAGCTCTATCTGAAGAACAAAAAAAGCATACCTGCATTTGGATGCTCACTGATCAGAGCTGGATTTCAGTAAAAGTATATGCAAATAGAGTCACGGCAATAAAACATACTAGCTTTGATTATCTATGCTTACCTTACTTTGAATGTGTTTTGAAACATTAACTACTTGATCTTCTATAAAACATGTATTATAAAACCACACATTAGCTCTGAGGGTATTAGCAGTGTAACTTTGCAAGAGGAAAGGCGTAGCTTCAGAAACTGAGATAGGACTGGGAGAGTGCCTAGAGAGAGATCTAGCACTAATTGTCATGGGGAAGAGATCCAGCCTGTCTTGCATTTCTGGCTGCAGCTTTCGGGCAGGACAGATAGCACTCAAAAATCTTGCTTTTCCCCATTACCAAGAAAGACATTCAGAAAAGACAGAATGCCGAAGCTGTGGCCATCCTGGGCATACACTGCATCAGTGGGACATAGCAGGAAGTGAATTTTGGCCTGCCTGGAGTTGAGAAATCTGCACACAGAACCCCAGTACTTGCATTTCCTTGAGGATCAGGACTGCAGTGGTGAGTTTTTGTTTTTCAGTGGGCTCCTATTTTCCTCCCTTTCCCAGACATCCCACTGGGCATGTCAAAAAAGTACCTAACCTCACTTGGAAATCTGGGTTCAGGGAAGCCACTAGCACTTTTCTGGATGTTACTTTCACTTTCAATGCACACTGTCATTTTTGTGTAACTCCCTAAGAGAATTAAACTGTTCATCTAAGATGTGGGATACCACTTCAACTCTTTCCTCTGCTGGAGAAAATTTAAATCTAAAATATATCAATTTTCACACATACTAGATTGTATGTCTTACTGGTAGCAAAACCTCTATTCTTCCTATTAGAGCATCACTACAGAGCAGAAAAGAGTTCAGTGGGGACAAAACACTTGAAAAAAACCTGATCAATTGCTTTAATTTTTTTTTCAAAGTATGTTTTGAGATCTGAGCAACATCAAGGTATTTTTGTGAGTACTCCTATATTAGGAGTTTTATTTTATGCAGGTAGATGTTCATGGCCAGAAGGGACAATAATAAGGATCTATTTCACTCCCTCTAGAGCACAAGTTGTAAAAATACCACAGTGATTTCTGTGTTAAGAATTCTGGGCTAGGATAAAGCTAGAAAACTCCATTCAGAAAACTGCATGTCTGTCCTCTGACTGTCTGTAATTCTGAGCTTAATTTTTTTCACTATTTCTTCAAGTATTCTATTCCATTTTATATCACCAGAAAATGAGGGCATAAAAGTCTGTAGTTGCATCAAACATCATAGCAAAACACAGTCATGTTTGACAGCACAGGAATGCCTATATTTTCTGGGAGCAGGACAGAATTTTTTTTCAAAAATCATTCCCAGAAAAGTTTTGTTACCTTAGACCTAAGCAAATACAGATACTAATGCCAATACCTTAATTCATACATATTAATGTTCAGAAAAGTTCCGATCAGATAAATAGGAGCATTAGTAGCAATGGAAAATGTTCTAGTCCCATCCTCTTAATGTCTTTACAGGGATATATATGCAAAATATTGTTACTAACTTGCTATTATTATTGCTATTATTATAGTGAGAGATTCTCAATCTGTACCTGTCTCTTATGCAAAGAAATATACTTGTAAACAGTAAAAAGAATACAGAATCTGTCCTCATATGCCTCTTCAAGAGTCAAATCCAGCTGAGGGAATCATAAAAGATTCAGATTTTACTGCTTTGCACTGAAAGTGTTTGTCTAAATGTTATGAAATCCCTTCTCAGATCAGAGATAGAATTATGAACAACAGCTCTCCCCAGAGAAATGGTATCATGGTATCTCTGGTGCTCCTGGAAACTGGAAAAGTTATCTCTGTTGAGATGAATGTGCTCCAAGCTCATGTTAATGCAACTTGCATCATTATGCATAATTTCTTATTTGCTTTGTTATCTTCCAGGAGTCTTTTATCTGAGAAAAAATTCAAAGGTTGTTCACCATGACTGAATAAGACATACAGTTACGGAAATAGGTGGGAACGTAAGGGAAGAAAGAATAGCTTTCAAGTGGATATGAGTACGGTACCTTTCAGTTTGAAAGAGAGAGAAAAAAAAGTAACATTTGGGACACAATCTGGGGCACCAGCAGGAAGAGAACTCAACAAAGTTAAAATACTTTAACTTAAAAGCTATGCCAATCATAGTAGTTATCATCTCTGGTAATGTTATATTATGGCTGATCTTATACCTGGTTAAACAAGAGGCAGGAACTTTGTTAATGAGGTACAGAGGCAGTGAACTGCTGGGGTTTTATGGGAACACTGTATTGATTGCACTGGAGTATGCCTCACTTGTCTTGATCAATATCTGAAAGAAACTGAGCTGCACTAGCAAGGACTAGAAAGGCTATTGATCTTAAAAACTTATATATAAGTTGGCCAACCTCTGGAGATTGAAGTACATTTCTGATCTTACATTTCAGTTGGACAATAGGCTGGGTGTGATCTGATTGTCTCTAGTGACATCTGGGTGTCTGCAGTGGCTTACCCACACCAGGACTCAGGCTGAAGGCAGTTGTGGCTGCCTGGCTGATCCAACTGGGGTTTCTCTGTGCAAACTTGGGTGAGACTGAGGCACACATTGGTTTTGCTGTGGAGTGCTGCTGTCATGTGCTATCATCTCCTTTTAGACATAATCTGTAAAATCCATATGAATCCGTGAAGGCCTTGAGTCATGAAGAAAGGAGTCTTCAGCTTCAGTTTGTTAAATCACTCCCCAGGTGATATTCACCTTCTTAATTCCCTCACTGAACATGTATGTGTACATTGGAGCCCGATATCTGATGTGTATGCAAAGAGCCCTGCTGCACCACAGACACCATAAATAACTATCTCACTTCAGAGGTGCATACTGCTGGTGCTGTTCATAATGTTAATTCTGAGTGCTAATGTCCTGCCTTTTATCTTAATTAGAGTTGCTTTCAAGAGAAGTAAACCATTCACTTTAGAACAAAAGAACTGACCTATACCTCTTCCCTATATTTGAATTATCCCCACAATTAAGTGCTGGCTATTTGTCGTAACATCTACAGGATCTTTATCACCATCATTTCTGAGTGGCTGGCAGTGACTTCAGCATTCATTCACCACCTACTGCATTAATTTTTCATTTCAGATACTAAAGATGTCTTCTGTAATGCATTTCAACATAGCTTTTTATGTGCTTTACAAAGGACTGACAAATTTCTGTTATAACCTACAGTTGTCCTTTGTACTTACTCTGCTCTTTTAACAAGTTTCAGAAATCAACAATTTTGTGAAGTTCTGAACAGCACATTTACATCATACCATCTTTTCATCACAGTTTTAGCACAGATTCATGGATTTGAGTAGAAGGACCAATAACTGGAGGAAAAAAAATTAAAAAAAAGAGATATCTGGAAACATGAATTTATATGTTAAGTGCGTAATGTAATACATGTTAAATGTTTGTTTTTCCCTGTGTGCATCTGAAACATTTTGATAGAAGGGAATATATTAGTCATAAGCACTTCACCCTGGAAATTAATTTTTTTTTTTGTGCTTCCCGGCAGTGAGAATCAAAGTGCTGGAACTCTGTCACACATCACAGTTATAAAGGTGGTAATAACAATGATGCAGACTGTGGAATTTTATTAAAACACCTGAGTATCTGGAAAATTATGGGAATTCAGTGTGGATCCAAATCAATACTATCTAATGGATACAATGGGGAAGAAAAGAGATTATCTATTAAATGACCAGATTGATAATCTTGTAAGCAACTCCTGGGAGCTTTTACAGGGAGTTCAAATATTTGGGAAAATCCAAAGTAGTGTTGAGGGTAACAACAAATAAGGGGTCATGAAAAGCATGACCCAGTTGTTTTGGTACCATTTGTGTTTCTAAATGACTTAATCAGTTAGAAACTTTTGGAAATGTTCTTTCACTTCCTTTGGGAAAGGGCGGTGAACTGTCAGAAAAGTAAAGTGCCATGAAGGAGCCATGTTTATACTTGCCCTAGCTTGTCAATTTCTGAAAGAATTATTTCCATGATCAGGGAACATGCTTTATGGTTATTACAAATTGAAGGCAAAATAATTGCCTGTACAGATGTGGTATGAAAGTGGGTTATTTTCACAACTCCAGGCAAACTTTCTTGACTTCTCTCTGCCCTGGCTGTCTGAGTTCCAAATTTTTGTTACATATTTCATAAATGTATGAGAAGTCTTTACCTATAAAAAACAAATGAGCATACATTTAATGAAGGGTGCTTAGGAATCATGAAAATTATCCTGTACAGCAGTTCCCTTTTGTGCTTTATGATATATGATAAAATACACAGTAAGGACTACAACACTCTTTTATTTGGATGAAACAAAGGCATATACGTACATGCATATATTTCAGAGTTTATATATATAAACTCTGCATATTTCCATCTGTTTTTTTTTTTAATTATTCCCAAATGTTCCCACCTTCTCAAGAAAATAGATATTTCTTATTTTGTCAATCAATGATTTGTTTGAAAGGCCTACACCAATTATAATAGTGATTTTAAAATTTATTTTGCTAATGTGTCATTTGCTTATATGAGATTAGATCAAACTGATGCTGTAGAGAGTCTGAAAGTTATGTTGTAAGCTCTTCACATCTACAGGCATTTTCTTTTTGTAATGCATAGCAAAAACTAAATGGGCAAAGTTGCAAAACAACATGAAGTGTATAACTGTTTCAAAACACTTTGTCTTTGGCAAGTATGAACAGGCAAAACAGCAAAGTGTGCCAAAAAATGTCCGCAACAAGCTGAGTGAGCAAAAACTTTTCCTTTATTGCAGCTGTTTCACTTACTTTTGGGACGAGAGGGGCAGACCATGTCCAAATTGATCTAACAGAAAATCTCCAGGTTCTGTAAAAGTCTTCAGTTGAAGCACTGTCACAAGCTGTTGTATTATGCTGTACTGTACTGTTCACAGTTGAAAACTGTCCAGTATTGATATGGACCTGGCAGCCTCATTCTGAAACTCAATCTGCCAGCAAGATGCCTTTGGAAGGCTGAAACAAATGAGAAACTAAATTCTTCACAGCTTGCTGAGATAAGATGTTCTTGGGAATTGCTGAATGTTAGAATGCTGCCCTAACCCCTAACCCCCAGAGTTTCATGCTCTTATTTATTTATTTATTTTATTGTTCTTTTGCTCCAATTGGCTCCCTGCCTTGGACTCCACAGCATCCTGCTGGGTTAAATCTGATGGACAGTCTATATGAAAACCAATCAGTTATTTTGACAGAAGTTTCAGCAGAGGTCAAGGCCATCTCTCTTCAAAATCTGGTCTGGTGAGCCTTCAGCTGTCACAGATGAAAGATGTCTCTGAGGCTCTTCTTATGACTGATCTGTTCTTTCATTTTGTCCCAGACACTCAGGAATCCAGCTAAAGAAACCATTCCAATGCATTCATGATAGTATTTATTTGATCATCATCGTCCAAAGTTAGAAGAGGAAGAATGTCACTTAGAAACACTGACTAAACAATATGCTTTAATAACTAGCATATGAAGAACTAAAATTAAATTTGATACTCATGTAAAATACTCTCAGTGGTAAAACTGTGCTGGCACATACATGTGCTATAGTGAATCATTGTTCACAGAATATACAGCTGATATACAGTTAAAAGGTTGACTGAAGTCAGTCTGTCATAGATATTGGATAGGATATTGGTAGGATATTGAACAATCTTTTTCATTTAGTAACAGACCACATTCAGGCTTGAGGTTGAAAAGTAATTTCATTAAAAACAAATTTATGTCAAATATGCAAAGAGATTTACTTCCTTTATTTAAGGAATATATTTTTTTTCCACCTTCTTCTAGATGTTAAGAAATTAAACTGGCTAAAATTTGCAGCCCATAACAATGTTTCCCAATCTCACAGTCACATCAACACTTATTTAAGAATTAAGATTTCTAAAATATTTATGTTTTATGCATCAACATTCTTATCTAGATGTAATTTAATAATACTTCATTACAACTACCCTTGTTCACATTTCTCTGCCCAGAAAGAGGCACAATTCATTTCATACTTGCAGAGAAGGAAAGGGAAGAAGAAGAGAAACAATTCCTAATCTGATGCTCTATTAAGGTTTTAACAACTGTATTATTCTGTGCTTCTGGTGATTTTTGAATTTGCAAGTTTTCTGAGAAACTTCAATTCAATTTTGTGATCTAGAAAATACAACAACATTTAAGACTTTGGTAGTTCTCTATTAATTGAGGAGATCAGAAGTTTCTGGAATAGTTCAGATGTTCACAACTTGTAAAATATATATATACATTATATATATATGCACATAGAGAAGGTAGGAACATCTACCAAAGTTACTTCTGATGATCTGGTCTAAATTGTGCCAGGTAAAATTGAACAAAATATTGTTCAACCTCTGATTTCAATATAACTGAATAGAACTACTCTTGACCTATTAAAATGTTGCATATATTTTATTAGAGTTTTGCTGGTCTTTTTGTTTTGAAGCACTTGTGCTGGCAGCTATACATGATCACAGAAAGCAGTCAGAGTTGGTATGTGAATAAAGATGTGTTCATTCAGTGTTCTGTTGAAACATTCTAACATTCTGAGAAATGCTCAATCACGGTGGTTTGTCACCACATCTAGTAATTGAGAATGAACCTAATTTTGAGGTTCATAAATTCAAAATTCTTAATACTGTATTAATTGTGGTCACTATATCAGATCATTATTGAACCACACAAGCAACAATCCTTTAACAAAAAATGAAACTAGGAAAATGATCTAATTGTAACTCCCAAATTTAATTGTGGTTTATTGAAACATATATCTTTCAAAGAACTTCAAGTTTTTTTAATTTATTGGAGCCACTCAGGACTGATACAAGTAATACAATCCTAGCACTCACAGAAAGACTGACAATAGGTGTCAACCCACTAGTTCAATTAGGGAAAATAAATCTAACTTACAACTTATTTGTAGAGCTAATTTAACCTTTCCTAATGAATGCCTATGTAAAATAGTGGACATAGGACATGGTTGCTTATGATGGTATTCAGAGACAGAAACAAAAATCAATTTACAAGAGCAGTTAAAACATATTTTTTCACTTAAAGAAAATTTGAGTACATTTCAGAATAGTGTGATTCTGAAATATCATGTACAAACATCGGATCATGAGAGCTGGCCACAATATAAATTTATGCAGATGGGAAATAATGGATAGCTATTCTTTATCCAGACTTGGACTAATTTACCTAAGCAGAGGACTCTGGTGCCATCTGAGACACCTGTAGGTGTTCTTCCTTGCCTTCAGCTGCTTTCCCAGAAGGCTCTGGACTGCCAGCCCCGTGTGTGTGTCAGTCTTTGGGCACTGCAACTGGTCCAGTATTTTATGCAAAGAATTTAGTACCATAGAACACAGCTCAATAATCTGCTTCTATCTAACTCTAATTTTTAAAAATCTTTTGCACCTTGTTCATCAAATACTTTTTAGTTTAATTTTCAAAGAAGAAAACAGGTTTTTCGCTTTCCAACACCTTAAACCACAATAATCTTCTTTCTTCAAAGCTCATTGCTCTCTGATAGCTCATATTTAAAATTTCTTACATATAATATATATACTTATATAATATATATTATATGTAATATATTATAACTCATATTTTATTCCAGATGAGCTTCAGCCATTGTGCTGTATAGTTATATGTTCCTGTTAAAGCTAATTTCTCTATACCATCCTCTTCTTGAGGGAAAATAAAAATAATAAAATAGTGACCTTGGTTTTTGACTGAGTGAAACCAAAATATGAAGAAATGAAAGGCAGGCAGTTTTGGGGATACTGACCTGCATTCCTCTTTGTCATAAAAATGAGGAGATTTCATGTCTGACTTCCGACCTACATACATGCACATATATACCTTGAGAGAAGATGAAACCTACTTTGAATCAGCATGTAAACTGAAGCTGAAGCTGACCTTGCCCAATCACTAATCCTGACAAAAATATCATGTGACATTGCTGGCTCTGACTTACCTACAAACATAAAATGGTATAATACTTACCATGTTACATAATGCTTGGGCTGTTTGCAAGCTGTTAGAAAAATTAATAGAAGTATCCATTCACAATCTGTTACTTTTTGTTTATGGTGATTCTTAATAGCCAAATTCTTTCCTTCATTAGGCACATGCAATTTCTGTTGAAGGTAACTGAAGTGTTTTGAGTGTCTTGGAGCAAAATTGAATCCTGAGTGCTTAATTTATGTTTTGATGTCTTCTTTACAACATCATTCGTTAATTATACTAATATTATTGAATGTGAAAGGACCTCATAGAGGTACTATGTTGATTACAACATAAATTTATTTGTTCATTGGCTAAAAGCATCCATTTATTTAAATGGATCTTCTGATTATTTTTCTTGGCTTCAGAAACTGCTGTTAGTTTCTAGGGATGGCTGAAAAATAGACTTTGTCTCACAAGGGAAATTTTGACATTTCTGAAGTTTTTTTCATTCTCAACTGGAATAAAAATAACAATAAAAATGCATGAGGGAAGAAAACTTTAAAATAATTCATGCAGAAATATGTATGTGAAATTTTATTTCATTCAGATAAAACCAGTTTTAGTGACGTGGAATGCTGCAGTAAATACCATATATATGCATGTTTATGTGTGTGTGTATGTGTGTACTGTGAAACATTGCTTATTAGAATGCATACTGTCAAAATTGAAACAAAATTTAATAAAACAGGAAATATTTATGAAACACAATTGCTTTATGAGACTGAAATTATACTAACTTAAGTGGAAGAAACTCAGAAAGCTGAAATAATCATTCCATCATATTCTCATGGAAAATGTCACCATCCTCATGAAACGGAAGACATGAAAAATCTTCTCATGAAGTCTCTGTTCTACTCATACTCCAAATTAAGGAGCATCCCTTAGACAATTCTATTCAGACTTCATCAGCAAAGACCCCATGGAGCTCCAGTATACAAAAGGACTTCCTTTAATGTATCCAGTGGCTGTTTTCTTCAGTCAGTTTTACTATTAAATGTATTTCTTTGTGTCTGTCAAAATCTAAACTTACTGATTTAAGTTTATTTTGAGAAAGTTTGTCATTGATTTCTGAAATGCGTAGAGAATAATTTATATGATTATAACTTTGTAAATTTTAATTTCTTTTTGCTCTCTGTTGTAATGAAAGAAAAGCCTTCTTATTTGTTCTTATAAACAATTGTTGTGTTTAAAAGACCAAGTCTGTTAGAAAATAAAGCCTTTAAATAAAGTCTCTGTCTTGATTGTCTGAGACCATTTGGAATCCAGGCTTAGGTACTGTTACCTGTAATACTATGAAGCAAGTAAAACTATATCCTGGAGACTATGAAAAGTGCTGGAAAAGAGAATGAATCCTGGCAAAAATTGAGATGAGTTAGTTATCTGTGGGATTTTGAAGAAATGACAAAAGAAAGGAAGAGAAATGTCATGGGGCAACATCATACTGACAGAGAAAGGTTAAAATGCAGAAACTGATTGAAACTAAATAGATACTATACTTCAGTTTCAGTTGTCGAGGATATAAAAAAAACTAATGGGGATGAGTTTAAGGAAATGCAAATAGCTACACAATCAAAATGGGGAAAAAATGTGTGGAAGTTTATTGCTCAGTATGTACAGAATTCATGGACAGAAGAGATGACACATAAAACCATATATGTGATATCTATACCTATTAAAAATAAGGATTTCACCACTTAGCTGGAAAATTAAAAACACTGTTTCAGAAATATGAAGGAGAATATGTGAGCCATAGATAAAGATAGGGCAGTAATAGAGAAGACTTTTCTCTTTGCCGGAGAATTGAGGATTTGGGTATTCTTTCATTCAGCAAGGAATTTGTCTTGTTTTAAAATGAGATTACTAAGAGCTTCTCTGAGATATCTGACTAAAATGGCAAGGGGAGAAAAAACTGATGACCCAGGAAGTCTTCATCAGTACTACATTCTCATTTCTTTTTCCAAAAGATTTCCAACTTCAAATAAATGTTTATTTCTTCTGTGTGCTGTTCTTACGCTAGTTTTCATGCTAACATGCCCTCTTTGAGTATAAGCTCTTCAGTTAAGCAGTTACAGTCTTTTAATCTTTCCTTGTAGGTCATTCCAAATCTTGCATAATTTTCGATGTATGTCTTTGAAGATTTTCTATGGAGCACACCCTGAACTTCAAATATAAGCCAGCTTATGCCTTTTTAAATACCTTATACATCTGGAATCCTTTGAGTTCAGTTTCTGAGGTCAGCATTACAGGGATGTGCAACTGATCACATTTCAGAATGAAGTGTGCAAATCTGGATCCTATACAACTCTTGGATCCTCTAATCTGAAAGCCCTTTACTGTTACTATTGTGGTTTCCAAACTTCATTTGAGGAGGGTGCATTCACTTCATTTGACTTCTTCATAGTCAGTGAGGGAAACAGACAGCTTTAGGCTATGATTCATCTCATTTCTTTGAGGCACAGATTTTATGGTGGGTGGATGCTTTAGGCTTTCTGTCACTGTAAAGTCACTATAGAGGGAATGCCAGATGACCAGCACAGAAGGTTTTTCCCTCTTGAGTCAGTCAATCCTATCACAACTGTTTACCTGTGTGGTTGTTTTTTTTTTTGTCCTTACAGCAGAGCCAGCAGACCAGCAGAATATATTCTGTTTTTAAAAGCCTCGAAAAAGTAGTGATATTCAGTCTTCTCAGCTGACTGATGTAATACAAAGGTAGCTTGATAAGGGCTATGGTATCTGTCTTTGTGCCAATGGATCTCTGTGTGCTCAGCATGAGCACTCACTTTTATTTGATATTTCATCTCCTCTATTTCAAATATCCTGCTTGGGATGAAAATTTCCCTAAAAAGAGTGATTCTAGCTGAGGAGGTTAAAAGAAGCTGAGGGTTTAAGCTACAGAGGTGAACCTCAACCCACTGCATATAATTCTCTGGGCTTTGCTAGTGTTAGGTGGCAGCAGGACATATATTTTAAGGGGTAGCATTGTGTGTACAAGACTGCATTTTTGTGTGTCTAGTCTACAAAGTGATGGAGGAAGGAGGAATTTTGGTTGAGACAGAGAAATAGATTGATGTATTTTTTTTGTGGGTTGTTTTTTTTTTTTTTTTTTAGGGAGGGGGAAGGCAGGGGATTGGTGGGAGTGAATTTTCTTGCTTGAGGGAGGTATGAAGGGCTGTCTCCCCCCTGTAAAAGTGTTTTCAGTGAGGCATTTTGAGGCAGAGATTCTTGTAGTTTTTGCACTCAAGTTCTAGTGAACTGACTAAAAATAACAACAGGTCTCCTCTCTTAAGGGTACTGAGAGAATGAAAATGTGAGTTCAGGACGGTTGATAAATTAAGTTCAGAGAAAGGGGAAAAAGAAAAAAAAAAAAACAGCTCATTTACTCAGCATCAAGAAGGAACACATTTAAAGCTTGCTTTAAATTTAGTTGCTAATAAAATATTGTATTGATGCATCATTTTCCTGGGTCTATGCTTTTCAAAAGTTTATGGTCTATTTTGGGTGTGGAACTCCATTTGTGCTATGTATTTGTACGAAAGGTTATATTCCTAGATAAAATCTCTATAATTCACAGGGTAGAATGTGATACATAATTCCACACGCGAAATATTAATTTGTCATCTTTTATGTTACTTTTTCAGGATGTTTCTGACTGATATAAAAGGAAGGAAAATACATCAAACTAGCTCAACTACCAAAATCTGAGGCCCTGCAATAGCAAGAAGTTCACAGTTGTTGAAATGTTCTTTTTTGGTATTGTAAAATAAAATATTCTATATTGGTGTACAGAAATAAATGATTTTCTTTGTGTTGCTCACTAGAGCAACCAAGAAAAAACACTTTCGCACTGATCCTATAAAAATATTTTTTCATGGTTTTGAGCTGTCAGTGTTTCTTCTTTCATTATTTTCTTCTGAAAACTACCTAGTATTTTTTGTTATTTTATTGTTGTTTGTGCATTTTGTGTGTTTGTATATTTCCCCACTCTCTCTCTTTATTTAGGAAATAACTTCCTTCAGTTTTTATCTTTCAGGAAGTCCTTATCTTCCATAACAGAGAAAAAACTGTCTGGGAACAGATTTCAGAGAGGAAAAGAAGCAACAGAGAGCTGTAGCCTCCTTCTCCTAACATTCTGAATGTGCTATGTATCCAGATTTAATGCCATAGATGCATCTGCATGTTCCATCTCCATATTCATTTGGCACTTGGATCCTGTACTGAAGCGTATTTTATTCTCTGCAGATTGTGGGTGAATTTTATAAATAATATTGAAGATTTATGTTTAACAGTTCAGAATTGAATTCACTGGTCAAGAAATATACAAAAAAAAAAAAAAAAAAAAAAAAAAAGAGCATGAGCTTATATCAATCATTTCTGACTTCATCTCCAGTTTCTTCCTGACTTACTGACTGTATCTGAGCGTTTGCACCCTGAGTTTTTACCACTGTTTCTCACTGTTTTTTGATTCTCTGAGCACTGTGAACAATGGCAAAGCAAAGAAAACCCACTCTTAGAAGATTTAAATTACCTAGTTTTCTGAATCCTTAGTAGAAAAAGAAAATGGATCTTCTTATTGAAATAGATTTTAAAAACACTGTTTTAGGCTCTAAGGGATACATGCTGTGACAGTGCTTTCAGTCCAGCAGTGGAATGGATGCCCAGAAAGGCTGTGTAAACTCCATTCCTGGAGGTTTTCAAGTCCACACAGTGGAGACAGCAGTGAGCAATCTGACCTGACCTTATAGTGTATCCTGCTGTGAGCCTAGGGTTGGTTTAGGGACACCCTAAGGCCCATCCTAGCCCAATTTATCGTTTAACCTTATAATTCTATGTGACTGAGTTACTTGAAATGTACTACAGAATCAAAGAATATGTAAATCTGGCTGATGCATCTGGAGGCCATATGGTCCACCTCCCACTCAAACAGGGACATGCAGAGCAGATTGTTCAGGCTCAGGTTCAGGCTTTTGAAGATCTCTAAGGCGAAGACTCCACAACCACTCTGGGCATCCTGTGCCAATGCTTGGTCATCTGCACACTAAAGAAGTGATTCCTGATATTTAAACAGAAAAACAACGTGCAGTAAATTTCAGTTTGTCAATAACACCAAATGATGCCCTACAAACTCAGATTTTGTATAGATCTCCAGGAAGACTTTTACGGGTTAATTTAAGGCTCATTCTGTTACAAGAAAGGAAAATTAATGCTGAAAAAATATTTTACAAATATTCTTATAACATAACTTGAGTAGTCTGATGGCTTCACTTCTGTAGCTTATGTCTAGAGTCACAAGGTAGGCTTCATAAAATATGTATCTCAATTTATACCAACAGCAAAATTGGCCAGCTGATCTCCAATTCACTGTGCTACATCCCACTGAAGGCTGAAGGTTACGTATTTCAGCTGGCTACATATTTTCATTAGCTGAATCTCACTGTTGTGATCAGTTGATTTTTTGTTTTGACCTCTAAAAACTATTGCACTTTGAGGAGCTGGATGACTAAATATCTCTGCAGACAATTGCTGAAGCAATTTTAAGATCTTGTCTTGTCATTACATGTTAAAATAATTTAATAATGTGAACTGAACTTTGAATCTTTTCAGTTACTTTTATTCTCTTAGGTAGATCAATATTTGATGGGCACTAAGTTTACTCTTGCTGATACCACTAAATACAAGTTTCACATTTCTGTGCTGGTTTATCTCTCAAGATAAAAAATGATTCATAAAATAGAATGTTCATTCTTTTTCTTGCTGTTGTATCTTGAAGTTTTTACATTCAAGCTACCTAACATGTAGTCCTACTGGCTTTTATAAGGGAGCCTCCCAGAAAAGCTGTCATGGCATTATATGGACCTAAACTGATCTCTTAGTACATTAATTTGACACCTCCTTCACCTTTCCTGGCATTATTTCCTCCTCTGACTGGATGGTAAATTCTCTTTATGGAGAAAGGTCTGAATCTTTATTGTCATTTCATCTAGAGGTTCTCTGCTGGAGGTCCTGATTTCAATTCAAATATTGTAGGATAACACTTTATCTTGTTAAAAAGAATGAGGATCTTTCTAAAACAGACAAATTAATAAATAAACAAAACTAAAACAACTACACAATAACAACAAAAAACAACAGGATTTTATAATGGCATTTGTTCAGGACAGAAAATAGAAGAACTGAGGAAAGGTAAATATAGAGTTTTCTTAAATCTGAACATTTCCTAATAGAGTAGCAGTCATATATCAGGTTATGGATGAGCAGGCAAATATGCTGTAGTACAGCAGTTACAAAAAAACCCATAAGCACCTTCCTCCTTTTGTGTCTCCTTAAGCATATCTATTCTCCCTCCTCAATAAATTTTGTCCTTGTACAGAAATAAATTTTCTTTTTCCAAGGACCTTATGGCTAATGAAGATCGCCACTACACATCCTTCCAGCTTTGACTCTTCTATCAAACAATCATTGAAGTGAGAAGGAGGGGAGAAGAAAAGAAATGGTATTATTCTATCATTTATTGTTCTCTTCTTTCCCGTAGTTCTGCTGAAAACAGCAGCAGCTGCTGTCTGGAACTGTGAGAAGTGATAATAAATATAGTTTGACAAGCCAGAAGACTAAAAGTAACCAATATCAGACCTGACTTGTCCCTACTAAATGATATAATTTAGTGAGGTTGCTTCTGAGACTGGTTTTGATCATCACAGCTCTAAAGTGTGATAGCAATTTGGGAAAAATCCAATACAATTTTCAAACATCATGAATACTTAAATCATGTTGCCCTGCACAAAAATCTGAAGTACTATACAATTTAAAGCTGGCAATTTGGCAACCAAGCAATGCTGTTAATGCCTAGAAATTAACTGAAGATCTTGATTTACACTGTCCAAGTTTGGAAACTGGCCCATGGTTAATACTGTTTGTCAGGATGAGTTAATGGAAATGACTCTCTTGGGTAGCACTCAGTTCAGATTACCACAGAGACCAGCTGGGTACATACTGCCTATTGAGGGAGGAGATGTGGATCGCTTGCTTCCTTCAGGCTTGTTAGCTTTTAATATGTCATTTCAATGGTCATAACCAAGAAACTACCTGAAATGGTTGCCACTAATAATTTCTGGATCAAGCATCTTTTTTGTTGGTTTTGTTGATACAGAAAATCAGAAAAGCCTGCAATGTAGGCAAGTGGTAGTGGGCTGACTGCTGCCTGATGGTCTCTCCTGTGCAACATGGAAGTAAGGACTGCATGACAGCTGAGGATGCAGTCATGGGAGACACAGCAGTTAGCAGCACAACAGATAACACTGAAGAGAAAGAATTGAGTGCTCAAAGACATAAATATAGCAATGCTCAGTCTAGTGGATTTTTTTTTTTTTAATTTATTTTTTAAGGCCTCCTCAGACCCTTTACAAAGATTTGAAGAGACTTTAACAAAACTGGTAAATAAATGCAGCCGTTTAGCCATTCTAAGCCACTGTATGTTTCCTATTCCAGCAAGCTGGGAATTAGTACCACAATAGAACTGGGACCTTATTTTTGTAACTGCTTGTTTCCTCCATCCAATAAGGGACAGCAATGTCACTGAGAGCAGCAGGCTGTCCCACTCCCCACCATAGAGCTGGTAGGCAAGGAAGGAGAGAGATGATGATGGTACTGCGAATTCAGAGCTGCTATCAGCTCTCTAGTCTATGTGGATAATGTGGCTAATTCCAACAGAGAGCAGCTTTGTGCAAATGTGGAACCATCACTTTACATCCACACCTGTGGGAAGAAGATATAAGTGCAAAAAAAAAAAAAAAAGCAAGAAGGTCAAGTTTTTTTGTTTGTGTTTGTAGACATCAGCTTAACTAAGTAATTTTGCCCAAGAGTTGCAAGCTGTAAAAACACTCAAGGAAACCTTTAGTTGATGAAAATCAAGTGTAAATGATATTTAATAACAATAGCATCCATTCCCACCAGCAGCAGTGATACGAAGAGAGTATCAGACAGCTTGCAGGGCAAAACAGCAGTCCTACAGCAGAGCAATAATAATGTTATCCACAGAAGTGCTTTTTTGTGTACATATGTATTCAAAGAAATAGGTACATTTCAATTTTTTTCTGCTTTTACACAAAATTTCTGATTTGAAAGGAACTGTTTTAACATATCTTTTTTCTCAAAATGATTGACTTTCATTTTGAAAGTATAATAATTTTACATTTAAGGACTGAGAAACTGAAATAAAAAATGAAATGAGCTGAATAAAATATTTTATTGAGTTAATCTTATGTTTTCCTTTATTATCAATAAATGACAACTTTTAGACTCCTGTTGTTTTTTTTTACAATATGACCAAGCCTCTAGAAAATGGATAATCATTAACAACTATTTACACAATGACACATAGTAGAAGTGATAGAAGAGATTTAGTAAAATTGATTATAGACATTTATTTGAATAGAAGCCAAAAATCCATCTCTAAATTAAAATTTTCATGCCGACAAGAAAAAGAGTAATGTAAGAAATGGTTCTTGCTAGTATAACCTAAACCAAGGAGATGGAGAATAAGAGCTCTGGAATGGAAAGAATAATCTACTCATCTACATTTGTCAAATATGTTTTAGATCAGAAGTATCAATTAACTGAACGATTGAACAATTCGATCGGATTCCTTTTACTTATTAAATTTTTTCCTTATGCAAATGTATCAAGGGCATTTAGAAAATCACTCTGCTTTTCCATTCACGTATTTGCCAACACAAAAATAAATAAGTAGCATAATTAAATGTACTAACTAATAACTAATAACTAACTAATAACTAATTGCAAAGAAAGTGAATAAAATAAAGACTTTTCCAATTTTTTACTCAATCCTCCTTGCCTTTGTACTCTACAGCTTTGCTTTGCAGAGTCTTATTCTACTGTGGATTAAAAAAACTGAATGAATAACACAATGAGCAGTGAAAGAAGGTTATTAAACCAGTAAATGAAGAAATAGCAGAAAGAATAAGGGCACCTTGCAAACAGAATTCCTTGCCTCCATAGATGAAATGCAGCAGACTGTTTGGCTTAGGGGATATGCATACTGAAGAGCACACACTCAAACATAAAAGGCAAGTGGCTTAGTAATGAAAACTCCCACATAGAGAAAGTAAAAGGATCAAATATCACGTGTACCTTTTAGGGAGCTTGCAAAGATACCAGTGCTATAACAAGTGTAGCTGTCTTCAAAATTGTTATTTCAGGTCTGCATTCTCTGAAATGTAACAACTGCAAATAACATTTCTGTTGTGACTCTTTCATTAGTTACAAATAAAATGGGAGGGAAAGATGCCAGGAGGATGGAGGAGAGGGACCAGATGCTGAAGCTGGGTGTAAAGTGAAAGTTGAACTACCAGACAAATGTGGCTATTGAGGCTGCCACAGGTCTTTTACTATTCCTTACACTCTTTAAATGTATTAAGAAATGCTAATAAAACAAACAACCAGACCAAACCAAACCAAATGAAAAGAAAATGGCAACCCACACAAGGATTAGATGTGGTTGTAATCAGCAGCAAAATCTGGGAAATGGCATATAAGGCTGGGAAGAAAAGAGAGGGGAATGTCAAAGGTGTTATTCTTTTGAGTTTATAACTGCTGAGAATTATGCTTCCCACTTAGAAAGAATTTGCAGAGGGTATGGAGTTTTGATTAAACAAAAGTGTAAAAGCTTTCTCTGTGAACTTTCTGCAAAACTTATTGTTGATACGGAAATCTTGCTGTGAAAATTTTGTAGACCTACACACTGGAGTTTCCATTCATTCCATTATGAGATTATGATAAGTCCCCAGACTGGGGATGTGGGAGGAGAGTGAAGTACTGAGGATAAGGATCTAATTCTCAGTTTCTTTTTTAGCAATGGCATTGCGTTTAGCTTTTTTCAGTCTCTGTAAAGCAGAAAGTACTTAGAAATTGAATCAGATGACTATGTATGTCATACTTCTCCTAATAGGAAATAAGAATTTTCAGAAGTGTATTAGCAGAAGACTGTTAAAAGGAAAGCAGCCTGAAGCCATGAATGTGCCAATTAAAGTATTCAATAGAAATATTAATTTGCAAGGGAATGTGAAGAAGAAAAATGTGCATGCCAGGTGGTGTTTGTACATCTAAACACAGAAAACTCAGAAGAACATTTGTTGAGGAGAAATTCAGGCAACAGTAAGCCATAATATACTCATACTTTGATTTCCATGGCTTTTGCTAATTCTTTGGGAAGAGAAAGTAGTGCCAAAAGCCAACTCAGTTTATCAAGCTAAAAGGTACTTCATCTGAAGAAAGAGTTGGAGATTCCAGTTTATTCTAAGAGACAAGTAGGCAGCACGACATTGGTATTCTGAGAGCTAATAGAGCAAATTTTAGTGTAAATACTGATGTTAACAATTCGTTTTAATTTTAGAGGTTGTTCCAATAATTCAGTTCTATGACTTTAAGAGAACTATTCATTTTGTAATCATTAAACATTGTCTTGCTGCAATATTGAGTGACTTAACAGAGTATGGGGTATTCCTGGAGATAAGGGTCCTCCCATCTCTCCTATCAAGGCCCTCTAAGAAGGGCTCCCCTCTGAGCTGTTTTTGGTTACTCACAGCATCCTGGGGTATGAATGATAAAGTTAGCAATCATGTAGGCAAGCCTCCAGGAGGAAACAGTACAATCAAAGGGAAACACAAGAAGGATCCATACTGTCCCTGAGTGCGGAGCAGTTGGTGACTGCTGACGCACAGGAAAGTGCATATTTCCTCCAATCTACCTTGCAGTTTTATAATGTTTAATACACACTGGTTTCTCTGTCCAAATATTCCCTAATTAGTGTTCTTCTTTCTAATTTATATGTCCACTCAGTGGTTCTCAATTTCTTTACATCTTTATATTTTGCTCTGAATGAGAGCCAAAGGAGAACAAGCGTATCTTTCTAATGGTGGAAATCCAGAAGGTTTTCATATTCTGGACTTTTAAAGATGTAAACACTTGGTTTATACCCATTCTTTTGTAGAACATCATTGCAAAGGTATTCAAATATCTTACAGTAATGAGAATGTTTTAATTTTGGAGGGATTTTTAGGTAAAGTAGTATACATCTCAGTGGTATCAGGAGGAAGTAAAATGCTCTCAGTTTAGGAAAAAAAAAAAGAAAAAAAAGATTATTGGTTTACAGTTAGGAAATAGAACACAATATGGTGCAAATATGCAGCAAAACAAAACAAAACAAAACAAAAAACAAAACATCTTTTAGAGCACTGTGAGAAGGCAACTGCAAAGTTCTTTAAAAATCTTTTGCCATCCCGAGAAAACCCGCTATGCATTTATTTACTCTGACTTATGGAGCAGAAACTGCCAGGTAAGTTGGATCAGATTCTTCTGTCATTACTAACACTGCCTATGTCTTAGTTTAAACAGCCTTTGGGCATTTAAAGAATGACATTTGCTGGCTAAAAATCAATTCTCATCAAGATCACCATGGCTTATATAGTGGAGTCCGTATTTTGAAGCTTGGAGGAATTTTTGAGAATTTAAATGAAAGAATGGAGGAAAAGGTACCAGCGAAGGGGCTCAAAAGTCCAGGGAAATAGCTGCTTTTCTTGTTCGCCAGGTACTACTGAACTTCAAGAGAAATAATGAAACCAAAGGGGACCTGAGGGGAAGCTTATGATTAAGCAGTGTGCATGATTTCTGTCTACTGAGAACCAATTTAGGCCAAGTTTTAGGCTGAATTTTGTGACGTTTTATTTGCTGAATGCTGGTGTCTAATTGTCTGAAAAAAAAAAAATTCATAGCTCATCTACTGGAGATGCTATGGGAGGGATGAGTACATCTGGATTCTTTCTGAACAGTATCACTCAAGGAAAGTGAAGAAGCGGCAGGAGGAAGTGGTGGAATAATACAGCTGACCTCACCCCCCATACAACATAGTCCTGATTTCAAGGGAGGTTCTCATCATCACACCAAGCCCTTCCTTTACCATGAGGCCAGATGACAGAGGCTTTTGTAAAGGTAGAGAGATAGATAAAAAGCAGAATTGGAATGGGTGCTGAAGTTTTCAGTCTCCATCATGAAGAAGAGTCAAAGATTTCTTGGCCAACATCAGATTCTGATTAAAATAAAAATAAAACTGTGGAATCAACTTGCAATCTCATGTATCACAATCACCAGTGGAGGAAATGGTCACCATCCTGACTCTTCCTTCAGGTACAAAAGTTGTTGAAATGCAAGCTGCAGTGTGAAGTATCATGTATGATTATTATGATATAACTCTGTTCATATATTTTCCTGTAGATTAAATGACTTTATCAGTGATTCCACTTTAAGAAATTACAGTGGGTATTGTTCCTATGGTTACGGGGAGGTAGCAACTACAGAGACAGCTGATTTCTATAAAAGGAGCAAAAAGCACTGCAAGTGAAATTGTCTGCTTAAAAGTTACTTTGCACTACAATTTTTACCCGTTATCTTGATGCTGAAGATTTTGCATCTAATCGAGTACAAAGTGTCTAATTAAACATTATGGATGAGTTCAAATTGGTTTTTTCAGCTTTTATAATTTCACTGCCAAAGCGCTGAGATTTGAGATGTGTCAAAAACATCCAGAAGATTTTAGAATGGCATAGGACAGACTGATCTTAAGTGGGGTCAGAAGGAATAGCCAAAAATAAAATTTGCTGCATGTTGCTGTCTGTAATGCTATCATCTGATCCAGATTTGAGGTGCATTTTGAATATTGACCTATTATAACACATGTTCACTGACCTACTATTGTCCATGTGATACCTTTTTTTTTTTTGTTTTCTTTCCTTCTTTTTTTTTTCCCCTTATCTATCACTCTTATTTTTTTCATATAGCAGGTAAAAGGAAACTTGAAAAAAAATCATATTGGGAAAGTTGCTTTTCTTTTAAAAACTTAAAATCAAACAATCATGAATGTAATTTTAGTGGTTTAAGCAAGGACATGTTCCAAAGTAACGAAAAGTATTACCTGTCTGAGATGACAATGTCTTGTCAGTCTGATTGATACATTCTATTTCTGCAAATCAAATAAGGAATAGATTTCATCAAGTTTTCAAAATTTTAACTCTTTCATCAGCACCAAACATATTTCAAAATAAAATGCAGAAGTCTTCTCTATTGCACTGAAATCTGTTGCTCCTTTCTCATTATAATTTTACTTCAAAGGAGTTTACAGTGACAAAAAAAAGCTTCTGTTCTGGATAGTTAAAGTAACCCAAGTGTTAAGATGGGCCAGAAGTTATGTTTTATGTATTTTCTATGGGAGTTACAAATAAAAGTATCTTTATGATCATAAAGTTTGGTTCTTGTTACACAAAGTAAGGCGTGAAAAATGTTGTCTAATGTCATGATTTTGTGATTTTTGGTTTTTGGTATTCCACATCATAACATCATGTGGGGCACTGGGAGTTTAACTGTTAATGCTAAAGTCCTGGGTACCTGCCCGGAAAAGAAAAAGAACTACATTCCCCAGGGGACTTTGTGATAACAAGGAGGAGATAGAACTCCTGGCAAGGTCACTTGATGCTCTCTTTTTTTCATCCGCTCTTCTTTGTTGGTTCTCCTCCTGTCTCTCTGCTGCTCAGCTGGACTGTGTGTCTCACCTCAGCATTGTGGTGAGCCTATCCACCTTTCAGACATTCTCTCTATTATTATATTTGATTTATTAGCTTCATTTCTGATTATACTGTATTATAGTGTGTCATCTTGCATTCTGATACTATATTTAGTAAATTAGTTTGTTTCTCCTCAGATCATTGCCGCTGTTTTTAATTATTTTGGGGTCCCCTGTTCCCTTTTTCCAGAGGCACAGATTTTGCGAAATCCCTTCACCCCGCCAGTCATGGAACTGGGCCGAACCAGCCCATAAAATGTTGACACCTATTCATTACTGCATCACATATCAAACTTTCGCTAGAACTGCAATTTATATTTTAGTAGTAATATTCAATTTTGATTTGAAAAGAAAATAAAGTCTATTTTTTTAATTCGTTTTTTTTTTCTCCTAATAACACTGATCCTTTTTTTTTTTTTTTCTGTAGTCTTTTATGTTCTGTTTTTTACTCAGTTAACTTCTTCATCCCCACTGGATTATTTCTTTTTATTCTCTATTCACTTGCCTAGTAGAGGAAAACAACAATGAAGTAAAACAGAACAAATCACTCTTCAAGGAACTGAAAATCCAAAGTGATATTTTCAAGATGAAATGTCAAAACGATGATATTTGAGTGGGCTTCACAATTAGACAAAAGTTACTTTTGCTGCTTTTCTAGTTTAGAAATACTGATGATCTCAAAATTCTAAATTCTCAAATTCATTTATTTCAGCTGGGATGAAACTGTTCTCCTCAGAGTGTCAGGTATGACACTGTGTTCTGGTTCTAGGAGAAAAACAGTGTCAATAACATACCAATGCTTATAGCTGCTGCTAAGCAGTGTTGTACAGAGCCAAGGCCATATGCAATGAGGGCCCCACAGAGCTGGGACGGAGTAGAATTAGGACAGCTGACTTAAATTGGCCAAAGAGACATTCCATACCATGTGACATCACGCGAAAAGAGTTTTGAAGAGGTGGCTCTCTTTCACTGCTTGGGCTAGCTGGGCTTCAGTCAGGAGATGGTGAATGATTGCTTGTGCATCATTTATCATGTACATTTACATATAATAATAATAGCTATTTTCTTTTTCTCTATTTTATTAAATAGTTTTATCTCAACTAAAGACTTCTACAATTTTTTTTTAATTCTCTTCCCCATCCTACTCGAAAGGGAAGGAGTGGCTGAACGACTGTGTGGTGCTAAGCCGCTTGCCAGGTTAAACAGCATCAACAGATGACAAGCAGTATATGCTGCTTGTTCCTGAACATCTAAGGCTGACTGTACTCAGAGAGCACAGTGACTTCATTCTGATTGGGCTACGCAGCTGCATTTCTCATTTTGAGTAATTATTTTTGGTTCATGTATGTATTTGCTCTGCCACTCAAAGCAAACAACTGGATGACTTCTAATACAGATATTGACAATGGACAGACAGTAAAATGTTAAAACATAATGCACAAAATTTTGTCTCTGACTCACACATTCTCAAAAACTGATAATTGTTGGATAACACTCATCAGTGCAACAAAGCTCACTCCCCAGGCTCTTGCAGATGACAAGAGAAGAAAATCTACACAGAATCCACATGACAACACACTTATGCAAATACCCTAATTATGGCTTAGGAATTCAAAGAAGTTCACTTGAACTCTCTTGCAAATTTCCTGGCCTTTTTAATTTGGTCTGAAAAAGTATTTTATTAGTTTCAGAAAATATCCTGGGGCACATCTGACAGTAAAATATTGTCTGTTAAATGATGAGTAAGATTATTTTTGCTTTGTAGAACACTGAAATAGTTAATGGGACAGGTTCTGCCATCTTTCATACACATCCACTGGACTATTCAAAGGGATAATGTTACTGCAGAGGACCTGTAGGAACGACAAGATCCTAATGAACAGGCTGACCTTAATTCACTTTTCTTTCTTATAGCAGTAGGTCACCTCTCTAACTGGTGCAAACTAGAATAATTTCACTAGTTTCAGTTAAAAAAAAAAAAAGTATAGTTATACAACAACTACAGAATCCAGAGAGGGAATTAAAAAAAAATAGTGCAGAAAGGAGAAAAGAAGGCAAAACCTATTCCTGTGTTAATTACTTACGATCAAAGGTATTCTGATATTTGAAGAAAACAGGAAAGAGAAATAAAGATTTTAAGTATATCTTATGTATCTCACTTATTTTGAACTGGTAAGAATGTCAGCACAGGCAGATGAATTCAAAAACTTCTCTTAGCTATTCACTGATCATGATACTTGGGGAGAGAAAGAAAGAGCAAAATGGCCATGACTGAGAGTTTGATACTCAGCATAGAAGGAGCAGTAGGAGAATTCCCACATTCTTAACAAATTCCCCTTAACAAATGAGGGGATTCTCCCAATGAGGTGGGGTAAGAAATTCTCCCCACTGGAGAGGAGGAGTAAGAATATATTATTACTCAAAAGCATCAGCCAAAGGAATTGTTCCTGAATTGAACTGGTTTCAAAAAGGAAACTGAAAGGGTCAATAAAGGGTCAGTTGCTCAAATAAGAGCTCAACTTGAGCATAGTGAGCTTTCTAGAAAAGAACAGGCAACCTTGGTGTGCCAGTTTGAATTTTTTTTCAGAATACAAAGGTAATGTACACAAAGAAGAAATAAGATGCTCCCTGCCTTTTCCTTCTACTAGAAACACTCTTGCTAAACATGATTTTCTGTTTTTTCATGCATTCTGAAAAAAGACATGAAGAAGGAAAAAAGAAATACAAAACCCTGTCCGTGTTGAAAATGCTCCAAACCCAAGACTGGTTATTGCACTTCTTCACCTGTCATCCATTAATATTTAATCTGCACATGGATAAAATGTCAGCTGAGCTGTCCAGAAACATCTGGATGTTATGATACCTAACAAATCTAATAGGCACAGCTAATGAGCCCAAAGACGGGGAATGCATTATGTGATTGCTGTTGCAGCCTTCACTCAATGAATATAAATAGGCTTTCGTTGATCTTTTGTCCTACTAGAATGTAATCCAGTTTATTGAACTGGTGAATTGCATTAACCATTTTGACATTATTTCCTTATAAATCTAACATGGTGTCCTTGTTCTGTTCTTCATCTGTACATAGTGCTAACCAAAAGGAAAGGACAAAATCCCACAGCAGAGAAGGGTTCCAAGCCACTGATGGATGTTGATTTAAATGGGAAATGTTTTTTACAGCTTGAAGAGAGCACCACATATCTGGAGAAAAGAGCTGGGGAGGAGGTTGGAGTAATGCATTATAAAGGACATATTTCATACTCAGAAGGACAAGTATTATAGACTTAAAGCACAAGTAAATGAAGGTTTGTGAGAAATCATGAGGGGCTTATATGTCTAAAGGATTGCCTACTTTTCACACATATAGCAGTTTATTTCATATTTGCAAGCCTTGTTGCACAAACTAAAATCAGCATGGGTACCGTAACGTAGTTAATAATTGTTTTTAATTACAAAGGCTATTTTACTATTCCATTTTAAAACACCTTAAAAACATTTCTTAAGCTAGCAGCCATACATGGTAATAAAATTACCAAAGATGGGGCTGCACATTTAACTCTGTTTCTGCTATTTCTGTGCAAGTAACATAGTGCATAAATGACCATATCATCAGAAAACATCAGATAGAAGAAAGGGCTGAGAAGATGCAGTTGTACATGGAAGACAAAACATGAACTTAGTATCTGTTATTTTTTCTTCATTTATTTCCCTGTGGACACTATTATGTGAAATGCACAATTAACTGCATGTGCAATCTCACTATAGTTTATGCTAGAATAAATATAGAATAAGTGTTTTGACAACTTGGACTTGTAATACTCATAAACCATATACAGATATATATATATTTAAATTCATCACTTATGAATCTGAAAACTTGGGCATAAAATCTTTCTGGTGTTAAACACTCAGGATTTTTCAAAGGCAGGTTTGATTCCTCCTGCTGCTTTTACTCTTATACTTATCTATTACTCCCTTCTATTTTAAAACCATATCTATATTTTCAGGTGATAGCCACAAAATGGCACATTGCAGAATTGTAATCCAGTATGTCTGAAACATGTATACGTAATCTGGAAAGTCAGACAGAGACCAAAAATCTCCCTAAGGCATGTCTGAAAGAAGGAAATGGCTCATTCCATACACTTGACTCTGGCTAAATCCTAGCTAAGTCCATATTGTATTTATTTTGCACAATGTTTGTTCCTCCAGCTCTGCAGCCTATTCAGCTAAATGAATATCAGAAACAAGATTTTCATGATTTCCTAAGCTCACCATTGATGGTGAGACCATGCTTCTGAGAGCCTATTAAAAACTGTAGTTAAGAAAGATCTATGGAAAAAAGAGCAAGGAAATGGTAGTCATGAAATTAATTTATAACCATAACCAATCTCTCCCAAGAGACTGTTTACAGTGATGAATGAATAATGAAATCATAGCTGATTTATTTCAGCTATGAAAATACTGAATTTTTGATGAGAAATTTTTTTTGCCTTTACTGCATTTAATTTTGGGGGGAAAATAAAACAAAGCAAAACAAACAAATGAAGAAATAGACAAAAAACAACCCTGATACCACTACCTGTTTCTTTGCTTCTCGGTTTTCAATTTGTAGGAAAAAAAAAAAAAAAAAGTATCATTTGGTTTAAAACCTAAGTCCCTGTTAAAATTAAAGACAGTTTTGAGGAAAAATTACCCGTGGTTTTAGGATTGTTGCAGTTTTCCATACAAATGTCAATACGGATGGTAGAAAATACTTACACTTCTACTCTTATAAAGGCCAGATTGAGCTTTCCAAATGTGTAGACAGCATCTCAGATAGATACACAGAAACTTCCTGGTTTTGGTCATTTCTTTTGTAGCTATTTAATGTTGCTATGTATCCTGAAGACTATGAAAGACTGATAGTACAGGCTAGTGTACAGCTTCAGGATGGATGGATCCATGCATCAGAGAGGAGACACAAAGGACGCACAGGGCTGCTGTGGTAAGGAAAGCGATGGGGCTCAGAGGAAAAGTAGAAGACTGCTCGTCTTTCAAATAACCTGAGAAGAGGAATCTATAATTAGAATCCAAACAAGCGTTCTCATAGAAAATAGAAAAATAATGTTTTCTGCTAATTTTTTTTTTTTGTGAAGCATCTATCCCGAAATTAATTAGACTTTGGGTATTGCAATACATACTGATGTTTGTGGCAGCATCATGTCGGCTGTATGGGAAAATATTATAGGATAATAATGGTTTATTTTAAAAAAATGAGAATAATGAATAGCTAAAGGATAAAACAAAACATACATATAATACGTACAGTTGATCGATCTCAAAATAATGGAATCATTAAATGTTTGACCTTAAGTGTTACTCTTTAAGAGCAACAGTGAAAAAAAATTTAAAAAGATAAAAGTTCATCCCTTACATTAAATAAATCCTACACTACTAAAGATTTTCACAAAAACCAAGTGACAAAAAATTTTTTTAAAAATATTGCTTATGAGATTTTCTGTATTTATTCAGTGTATTTATTCTGGACTTTCACTTTTTAACTTCATGTGCATAACATAGATAAAGAGAAAATTAAACATTTTCAATTATTTTTCCCAAAATCTATTTGAGATGTTAATTCTAAGAAATTTTATAACGAAAATGTAGATATTTAAAAAGCCTGCCTATGTAACAACATATTGGACATACAAAGGAAATAACCCTGAGCGCAACGTTTAACAATTTTTGGCATTGGAATCGCTTTTAGACCTCCAGAATGTGGAAAGGACAGATATATCTCTATTACAATGGCCATGGAATCAAAGAGGAGAGCACAGCAAAAGAGGCTGTCTTCTACTAACAATATTCTCACCGGATTAAAGCAGTTCCCAGATGAAGCTAGCATCTTGATAGTGGCTACCAATGCTCAAAATGAAGTACAAGGAATTTTTATAATGTTCCAATACATATTTCAGAAAATAGTGATAGATGTGTAGGCCAACATATACAAACTCATCTGTCTTTGTTTAGATGAGCATCTCCTCCATTTGGCATTGTAAGTCTCAGCCAAGGGAGACTTTTTCACCAGGTGGAATAATTCAAGTGATGGAAATGCTGTGCTCTTTCTTTATTTCACAGCACAGAAACTCAGGTAAGTGGGATGTGACAAGAGAATTAAGTCTTTAGGTTACACGCTGTTTTTTTTTTAAGAATCAACCTCCTCAAGTAATATTAAGAAGAAAGAATATTAAACTAATGTAGAGAAATGCTTTTTGAAACATTTCTAAAATAATAGCTCAAATCTATATTTATATCTGGGTGGGCTGTTTTTTTCCTTTTCAGAATGATCTGAGCAATATTGAAAATAGTACATATTTACTTTCTTTGTTGCTTTTTGCTAGTTTAACAGTAAGTCTGGGATGTCTCAAAGATGCAATGTCGTCTTCAGATGTTTAAATTAGAGTAATTACAACACCTTCTCACTGCTTGTTACTCTGTGGTCTATTTTTTCTGCCTTTATTTTCACTGTTGTTTACTTGAGATCGAGTTTGCTCATAACACTAAAAAATACACCTTAAACAAGATAATATACATCTCTTTTTCAGTCTTCCCCTGATTGCCAATTACCATTTTGGATGCAACATTCTTGTTAATTTCTGCTGTGCAGCATATGGATAATTTCATTCTATTTCCATTGCATTTACTGTTGTAATAACTACTAGTAGTTGTGCCAGATAATGTTGTCACTTGTCACCTGAAATGAAACAATTTTCTTTGCATGCCTAATGTAACCTGGCTATTCATTGCAGCACAGTTGATGAGCTCTTCAATAAAATTTTAAGTATATGAATTCCATCACATAATTTTAAGGGTAAATTACATTTTAAAACAAATTCTACAGTTTCTAGTTACAGCCATCTTTAATTTGTAGATGATTCCTGCATTTATGCATATGCAATAGACTCAGACATCACAAACCCTAGCATAGATCACAATATCCATAAGGACCATAGTTCACCAGGAGGTCTCACTGAAGTCATTACACAAACAACATGTGGTCACCTTGTCATGACATCTCTAAAAGACCTGCTTGTGTACTGAGACACCAGGGACATACAACCATTCATCATACAGTCACTCTTCTGCATGTCCAGCAAAGTATCCCCTCCCTGAAGCTGCACAGAAAATAGATTGCATAAGTTGTTGCATTATTTGCTGAACTTGAAAAGGAATTGGCAGTCATAGCCATGGCAAAATGTCGAAGAGGATGGGTCCATCTTTAGAATAGACTAAAAACGAAAGACAAAGACATGAGAATCAAAAGCTCTAGCGGGGAACAGCTGGAAGAGATAGAGAGCTCATGCTAGTGTTATTAACCTATTCCTAAGATAATAAAGAGCATCCACAGGCATAATACTTATGAAATATTTTTCTATTTTGAACAAATAGACCTAACAGAAGCACTCTGTACATCAAACCTACGTACTCTGCTCTTAGTGGGATTAAAAATCTTGATAAAACTAGTGAGACATTTGGACAAACATATCCACCTTAAAAACACGGATAAAAAGCATGGGCAATGTCAAGGAAAAATAGCTTAAACCACAGGTTGGAGGCATCCATGGAAAAAACTTGGAAGGTGTAACCAAGATGAAAATTTTATGGAAGTTATCCAAAAAGTTCTTCTGTATGTTACTGTGGAAATTTCAGCACTTCTTCTCTGGGAGAGGGGTCAATTAAATCAGCTCTTAAGAGATCTGTATAAACATGACCTTTGCAAAATGAACTCTTTTTACAGATGTATTTTACTTATGTCTGTAGATTATAATCCCCAGCTAAGCATTCCTGTTTTCCTTAAAACTATTATGAAATGAGTCTAAGGAACTTATCCAGAAATAAACGGTGTGTCTTTTTTTTTTCCCTGTACCAACTTAACTTTGCAGTCGTCTCCATGCTTATGGACACGAACTAAATTAGAGAAAGTGTAGGTCTTTTGTTCATTTTTTTGCTTTTTAATTCTGATTACAAAGTTGTTGTTTCTTTTTGGTTAGTTAAGTGTTTCTTTGTGGGTTGTTTTTTGTTTTTTTTTTATTTTCTTCAATATTCATGATTTGTTCTCAATTCTCAGGGATAAAGCTATCCTATTTTAAGTTTCTTCCCTCCTCCTCTACCTCCCACTGCAATTTGACCAGTTTTACTTACGTATGGCAGCAATTTCATGGACCAAAGCCTTACACTGGGGGTAACATATACATAACAATTTTTATTGAGTTTCCATCATGTTACACAAGTTTCCACATATGACTGAGTTTAGGTTTGCAAACATCTGTGAGACAGAGACATATTGATTTCCTTCATTACAGATTGGGAAATAATGTCTTTAAGAAACAAAGCCTTAAGTCCTGGAAGCCCTGGAGCATGTTCAAAGAAAGGCAACAAAGCTGGTGAGGGGTCTGGAGCACAGGCCGTATGAGGAGTGGCTGAAGGAGCTGGGATTGTTCAATCTGAAGAAGAGGAGGCTCAGGGGAGACCTTATTTCTCTCTATAACTACCTGAAGGGAGGGTGTAGTGAGTTGGGGGTCAGCTCTCGTGCAACCAGTGATAGGATGAAATGGAATGACCTCAAGCTGCACCAGGGGAGATTTACGCTGGACGTTAGGAAATGCTACTTTTCAGAAAGAGTGGTCAGGCACTGGAATGGGCTGCCCAGGGAGGTGGTGGAGTCACCAACCCTGCAGGTGTTCAAGGAACGTTTGGATTTTGTGTTGAGGGACATGGTTTAGTGAGAACTATGTGATGGATGGATGGTTGGACTGGGTGATCCTGTGGGTCTTTTCCAACATTGGTGATTCTATGATTATATAGATATATACATATTTATACAAATATATATATATATGATTCTCTCTCTCTATATATACAAATATATATATATATGATTCTCTCTCTATATATATCTAATATATATATTTATATATATATTGATGACAAATTTGACATGCAATCATTTTTCAGGAACTTGAGTGGAAATTGTACCAATGGGCTCTAATAGCAGAT
The DNA here is from genome assembly GCF_026119805.1 of Tympanuchus pallidicinctus. NCBI lineage: Eukaryota > Metazoa > Chordata > Aves > Galliformes > Phasianidae > Tympanuchus > Tympanuchus pallidicinctus. Next base: position 26,921,125 of record NW_026294802.1, read on the forward strand.
AGTTTTTGTGGTAATAAATATTAAATCTATTCCCTACACTAAGTAACAATTATTTCTGATTGTTTTCCAAATTTTTCCACCTTCTTATTTCCTTGGAAACACTTGGTAACTGTGAAAACAGGATTGAGCTCCCAGCTCTCCAGATCACACAGAACTAAAGAATGACAAGTTCAAATAACAGCATTGCCTACTTTTTTTGGCAGCAGAAAGGATAGTTGCAACTGAAGCGTAACACAAATTTGAAGTCTGTTGTAATGGAATTTGAAAAATTTTATAGGAATTTTAATAAAGTTTGAAAGTAAATTTCAGTTATTGTGATTCAAAAGTTTCAAATCTCTCTAGAATACCTGCTTCAGCAAAGGTGTTGGGCAGAACAATCCCCAAAGGTCCCTTCCAGTACCTATGATGCTTTGCAATTCTGTGTGATTATATTTTTCTACTTGACGACAACTTTTTGACAGCTCCCTCTGCAAATATTTTCAGGAAGTGTTACAAGATAAAAGTATGTTAATTGTAAATCTGTTCATTTTTCTTCTTACGTATTTTCCTCTGAAGAGTTAACATCTTTCCTGATAAGTCTGCAGCTAAAAAAACCAATCCAGTTTACATATGCCCCTAGATAATTTTCTGAAATGCTATATTAAAATACATACATAAATATATATATACAAATATACAAAAATAAACTATATAAAAACAGATGATGGTCAAACAAATTCTTGATATTCATATGTTGTGTGTAGAATGCTACAAAATGAAATTGGATTCAGTCTAATCTCTACATGCATGTCTGCGTTGGACTTTTACATGAAAATAAGGTTTCACAATAAATAAATAATACATAAATTTATATATATATATGTATGAATTATAAATAAAGCAAGGAAATAGAGACAACAGTTTGCATTTACCCACTGAGGAATTCATGATGCGTTATGTTCAGTGATTTGACTACGAGCAGTTTCACCATGGGGACCAATATGATGAAGAAAAGAGGGGAAAAGATGAAGCAGAAAAAAAAAGAGACCAAGAGGAATTAATCAACAATCAGTTTAGGTATTTTTTGTTTGTTTTGTTTGTTTGTTTAATAAATAAATTATAGAACATAGCTTTCTTTTATGAGTTCAGGAGAAAAAGAGAGGTTAATTGAAAATGATATGAGATAAATATGCTTAATTAAATCCACCTGCTTTGATTGCAATCTTTTTGAATGAAATAAAGCAGCATTAGAAACATATGGGCCAGTCTGCCATCGTCCAACTGTCATCCAAACAGACCAAATTACTGGGTCTTAATGGTTGCATGCTGTCATTACAACGTTGCAATACTAAGTATATTCCCCTACAGCACATAGAACATCTTAAGGTACGGATGCATCTACCACAGTCTGAAACATAAATGACCTAGAAGCAATTTTGCATGGCTTTTATTCAGAAGATAAAACCATCTGAAATACAATACCAGTTCTATGGGGTATATAAAGAGTTCTCTGTATGCTGTGAGTTAAACCAATTTAATGGTATAAAATAAAATCACTTATCAAAATTGCCTTGGAAGAAGGTCCTGTGTAATAAAACTTCTCTCTCAGTAAATCACACTAGTATGGGCATAGTTGCTGAACCTTTTGGGAAATTAATAAGAAAATGGGTCACTGAGCTAAGTACTTGTTATAAGCAGATATTCATTAACAAGGTAGTATTTCACACTATCCCATGTTTTATTATCATACAGTGCTACTTTGAACAACTACATTCAAAGAACACAATTAAGCTTGCAAAATCAATCTCTCCAAAGAAGGAAAATGCTATTTTTGCAGCCTTAGTATTACCTCATGTTCACTGCTTTTGCTCATATTATGCTTCAGGTTCATGATCGTGACCACATTCTGGTCCCCACCAGAACTATTTACTATTCTATGCATAAAATGGTTAAAACTCAGCTTAGCTCAGTGTTTTAATTTGTTCTGTGTTTGCACTCAGAATTAATTTGTTTTTTTAATAGGGTTCACACAAGCCCATTCCAGAATCAAAATTCTTCATGTATTTTTACTGTGCCATGGTGCTCACCACTACGCTGTTTTCAATCCCCCAGAGGCACCTTGTCTTACTGTCAGTACCCCCATGAGAGCAACCATAGAGTGTTCAGGCTCCCTCTGACTGTAGACCAAACTATCTGGCTCACAGTACTGCCACGCTCATTTTAGGGATCAGTGGCAACTTTTGTGAAGCAATGCCACGCTCTCTAATTTCCTGTCAACAGAGGCATCATCTCCCTTTTTCTGCCTCCCTACGTATCAGCAGTGGTTCCTATCAGCAGACGTATTCTTCACACAGTGAGGCAGGAAGAAAAAAGTTCAGGGAGAAGAGAATTTTGTGTAACCAACTCAGTGAAGAGAGGTGCTAACTTTCCCACTCCTTTTCCCCTTTCCTGAATAAGATGCTTCCTTTTTCTTCTCTCCCATATACTCTACGAAGAGTATATCTCTCCTCCTCTGTCAGTCTGCCATTTTTTTCTGTGCCACTGGGTGTTCTCCATACTCCATTTGGAACAGTGTCATTAGATGCAAATGATTACATGCTTCTAGCAAAAAAAGCAGATGAGAAAGAAATGGGTTCACAGAATTTGAAATGCAAGACCACAGTAAAAGAAGGGCAAAATGGGTGAATTAATTAGAGGGGCTGTTTTACTGATCACTGCATATGCATTACTGAATATCATTTCCCAGCATCAACACCTGCTGTATGCTTACCATTCTTCTTCAGGTAACAACCACTTACTGCTCCTATGATGAAGAAACAAAGATACTAGGAGAGAAGGCAAGGTACATGAAGCAAACAAAAACAGTGGATACCTGTGCAAAATTCCAAATCTGGAGCCTACCCATTAGGACATATGAGCTTTTCAATAAAACCAAACGTTGAATGCAGTTTCCCAGAGTTGCTTTTAGCTATTACAGATTGATCTTTTTTGTTCTGAAAGAGACTTGCTTAATAGCCTCGGCAAAAAATGAGCTGAAATCGTGCAAAGATCTACCTCCTCTTTCTCACTGCCTCCTCAAGGCAAGGCCTTTCTGGATCTGGTTCATTCTGAAAAAATGACTATACCTAGTTGATGCCCATTCTTGTTTCCTTTAGGATTCTAACAAAAGTATTCACAACTATGAATATAATATTTGTTTTTCTAAAATATTCTGCTTTCATATAATTTACTCACTGACTACTCTCACATGCAGGGGCATGCACTGAATGTCAACAGAAGTTGGAATATTTAATGAGCCTCAGAGTTATGAGAAATTATCTTTTTCAAGAATGAGATAATAAAAATGTTCATAATATTCTATCTGAAATCCTCATCTAGTTCAATCAAGTCTTCAAATGAATGGTTAAGGGTGAATTTAACACGTCACACAGTTGACCCCACAATTCTGAAGAAGCTTGAATGTCACGTAACTGGCTAACTGAAATTTAATACCTGCTGCATTTTATAAAATGGATATTACTATTTTCATTCTTTTATTTGGAAACTATATGATCTTTATCCCTTTAATGAATTAATATGCGGCATTATGAAACTATAAACCTTTCTCTCATCTTGGCTCAACATAGCTTCACACTGAGAAAATGTATTTAATTTTCACCAAATTCTGTTGCAACTTCACCATTTTTTAAAATATTAGAAAAAGTTTTCTGAATCTCTCTATATAAAGTGCATATGTTTCGAGTGATAGATCAGAAGTTACAGTCTCATAGGGTAAGACTTTTTCACCTAGATTCTCTTCAGAAAATGTTCACCTGAGTGATGTGAAATTTATGAGAGGAATTGTAGTCTCCTTTAATTGAGACTAAACTTTCAGTCTTAAAAAATAGTTATCTAAAGTGAAAATTTATGTGTTTGTAGTTATTTATACAAAAATGTTTTATCTTCTCTAGATTCATAGCATTCTGAAGAGAGCTAGTGTTGCTAGTTTAGAGGAGATGTCTGAGTCAATTCACAATATATTGTTTTGCATTTGTATTAAATATATTAAAAAGCTGGCTGCTGTATAAAAATATCTCTACATATTTATGTATATGTATATATACATACTTTTCTTTCTTTGTGGTTTTTGACAGTAATCTTTTTTTAACTATAACCATTTGTGTGTTATACATGAATACATTTCATTCCTTTACATATGCCTGTTACACTTACACAGTGCAAGGCTACTATGCAAAAAGGACAAAACATAAAACTAAAAGCATCTTTCTAGACAAATGAAAAGCTTGCAAGTAGTCTTTAACACTATCAAGTGGCAGTAGGTAATCTGCTGCTTAATCTTCACTGGAACAAATTATTGATCATGACTTGTCCTTTAATATCTATATGCACTTAAAACGTTCATCTGCCAGAGACATAGCTCAATTTATTTGAGAACAAAGTGTATTTCTTCTGAATAGGCTTTTGACTTACAATGCATTTGACTGTAAAAAAAAAAGAAGAAATGGGAACCTTTATCCATTACTCATGAGGGCTAACTTCTAGACACACGTGCACATGCTAGGTAAAAAGCATTCATTTCCTACTGAGAGTATATGTTTTGTGGATTTCTTAAATTTGTAGATTTTCAGTCTGGAAGGAACCAATTCATCATCCAGACAGACACTGGCCTGCTGAGGGCCCTGGAATCCAGCTACGTCTGTTGTGATCTCAGTAAGTTGAATTCACATTTCATTACAAAAATAGTTTCTACAAATGCATCCATTCCTGATCCTTTCAGAAGAGAAGCCATCCTTTCCCAAATGCAGTTTTGTCCAGTGATTTGTTATTTGTCTTGGCAAAAGCATGTGCATTTCTAAATTTAACTGTTTCTACAATGTATTTCTCCCTTTTCCCACTGATACAAAGGTATTAATTTCTGATTTCTTGTACTATACACAAAGAATGTCTGATGATTTTCAGTAACTTACATATACTGTTAAATTCTAATCTTAATGAATCCACTAGGACTTACTTACCTAAATTAAGTTCATAGCTCATATTCAATGCATATACTAGAAAGAATTGTGCTAGAAAACCAACTTCTTATGTACTGACAAAGATTTATTTATTTATCCTCATTGTTTGTATGAATTCAATGTTAAACTAGTGTTTAAGGCATATGAAAACCTCCAAAAAATTCTCCAAATCAAATTCTCCAAATCAAACTCTCCAAAACCAAAATCCTAGATTCCTAGATGAAAAGACTTTTGAAATCTCTTATTTTCCATTCAGTGAAATTAGAAAAAAAGGGTTATGAAAGAATCTTTAACTCAAATTAGAACACAGGCACCAGTCTTCATGATAAGCATTTCTTCTAAACTTTCAGGACCAATTGGCAGTGGCTCATCATCTGTTAAGGAGGATTGAGATTCAGTCAAAACTTGACATTTTAGACAATTAATACATTTCACTTTTCTTCAGGGGGGAAAAAAAAAAGTGCCCCACAAAACAAGATTTAGAAGTAATTTCTTGAGCGTAGTTTATGCTATATATTTGAAAAAAAAAAAAAAAAGTGAAAAGCATTCTTCCGAGATAACCCCTGCAGCTATGCAGGCAACAGGAAGTTTTTTTTTTTTTTTTATTACAGCACATGTGATTTAACATCTTTTCAGCCGCTCCTGATATCCAAATGTAACTATAGAAATCAGGGACATCATGTGGAGTTCTTACATTCCCAGGGCACATATCATCTGGAAGCTGGTGAATGAATTGTAATTAGACATAAACATAGTATTTTTAACCCTGACATATATAAGCCAGTGCCAATAACATTTCCCATTTTATAAAAGAGAATACAGTATGCTAACTCTTCCACCAAAGAGTCTAAAACTTGGCAAATGTAAGTAGCAATTTTCAAGAATTATTAAAAACTTTTACCTTTAATTTTAAAAGGAAAATGGAAAAATTAATATTTCCCAACATATTCAGATTGAGGAATTTTTTAGCAACTCCTGAAATTTTAGACTGCTTGGCTGAGAAAAAAAGGAGTAGCTTTCCCTGTTTCAAAAATTGAAAACTGTGTAGGAAAGCACATTACAGTAATGAAATAGCTTTTATAAAATCTGAGAGAGATTTGCAGTTCCCTGTGGCATATGCCATCCCCTCCTTTGTGAACTGAAAGGCATGTTATACAATAGCTCTTCAAAAACAACATATTTCATAGAAGAGATCACACACTGCAAACAAAGAGCTGTCATATGAAAGACCAATCAACACAAAATGCTATAATTTCTACAAAAGGTTATTGTACCTTCTGGTCTTACACATTATACCACAAGGTTACTCTTGTATTGGTTGATTTAACTGTCACAGAAGGATAACATAAATTCTTGGAAAAAAAATTGTCTCTGCTTTTATACCCTAGAAGCTTCGGAAATCTAAGAACCCGCATATAACGCCCTCCTTTTACTGACAATCATGCTTATAATGCAAAAGTTGTTAAAATATGGGGACAGATATATGATATCTAATCTTTAAATGATGAAACATGCATCCTATCTGGCCACACTTAGAAGATGCACTTATGTTACTCTGAAAGTAATGCCTTGTATTTATTTCCACGGGACCTAAAACACATGCAATGAGCACAATAACACTATTTGATAGAGAATATTGTCAGCCACACAACACTATTTTTCAACATAGTGAACACCATTAACATTGCATTTTACCCAAAGATAAACAAAAGTCTACATGCTGCACTCATAAAAATCTTCACCAGAGGGGTTGACACAGTTTCACAGCTGCTAAGATGACAGAATTACTAGGAAAAATTGTTGCCCATGCAGTCCATCTTTCATAAGCCCAAGCAGAAGTCAGAAGACAACAAGTCCAGACTATACAGTGGGTGTGCTAGGACAGTTCAACTACCATCATGGTTTTCGAACTAGTAGAATGCCTGGCATTATTGTGATGCAAGAGAGTTGTCTTATTCTCCTGCCTAAGTTTGGAAGTTTGAGCCTTCAGCTCAATCAGTGTCACAAATTAGTAGTTAGAGTTTGCGGACTTCCAGCTTCATGGAAATCCAGAAAGATAACAACTTTCCTATCCCAAGAGACAGTGCACATCACATTATCTATTGAATGAGAATCTTAAAATCAGTCAATCAATGTACAGGAAGCAAATTAGATTTATTTTACAGTCTTGCACTCATCTACCTTCTGTTTTCTTAGCAAGCTTATTTTTATGTCCACAGAAATAATGAGATGCAGGCAGGAAATAATAAAAACTACTAGCAACTGAAGTCAAAGCTCTTTTGCAAAACATGAAGGGCCATGTAAAAGAATAAGTACAGTAAGTACTTAGTATCATCAGTGTATAAGAAATAAGTGCATACATATATTAAGTAAGCTTGTGAAACCCAAATCCTCGTAGATTTTCCAAATTCTGTGTAACTATTTCTGACTCATCACTGACTGTGGATCATTCTTTATATGCACCTTTCTTTGGCACCAAATTTCTTCAGTTCTACATTTTGATTAAACAATATATACAACTTCTAATCGTAACGGTTGAAAATATTATCACTGATATTATTTTACTAATTTTGGTTCCCAGCAGGCTCCATTTTAGTTCTTGATTACATTGCATTAACTGCTGTACAAGCAGACAGGAAAAAATACTTTTCTGCAGAGAAGTGCATTCAACTTATTTGGTAACAATACACAATGAAGTGACTGCTGCAATTATCAGTGGGTGTGGGGGTCAAGAGATCAAAGGGAAAAAAACAACAAAACAAAATATACTGGTCACTCATCTGCACTGCTTCATGCTTCTACATAACCTGAATATTCTTAAAAATACAAATGCGTGTTCATTTTTTGTGGCCTTCTACCTACCTATATCTGATTTACTGCAGGAAGTAGAGAACATGAAACGGGTATTGATCCAAATCTCACGCCTGTTACATCCATTTCAGTTTGGTTTCTTCTTTTGTACATAACAGTGTTTTTATGATATGAAGTGTTATTTATGATTTTCTTTTTGAATATATATGTGAAATGGAAACAAATTCAAAACAAAAATATTTTAAAGCAATGACTCCTGACAAAAACAAAAACCAAAAACTGAACAAACCTAAGCCTGAAATATTCTGTTATTTTTATCTGACATGCTCATGACACAATTGATCAAAAACAAGGCAACCAAGGAAATTCAGTTCCTGTAGGGGATATCTTTAATTTTTTTTTACTTTTCTAGGTGACAGAACTCTCTGCCTTTCTTTCTTTGTACAAATAACATATGAATTAAAATATGAAGAAAGTTACTGTCTCAGTGAAGAATTGGACTGGTATATTTATCAAATATTAAAATCCATTGAAATGTCAGGGAGAAATAACATACATACCTGTCATTTAACTCTACTTTAATATTATTTTTAATTTTTATATTCTACTAGCACTCATCTGGTGATTTGTACTTTCCAAGCATAAGGGAACTGTTTCCCTATCAGGAGGAGAAATGGATAAAAAATGGGACAAAATGTGTAGTATACTGGCAGAAAATATTAAATATGAAGGTTAGAAGAGATCATCTAAGTTCTTCAGAACTTCTTTTCTGCTATTGTTTTCATCACACTTATAAGTAAATAACCTCCTGCCGTGATCAAGTTATTTATGAATTTGTACCCTCATCTTCAAAGTAAACTTCACCAATTAGAATAAATGCTGGGGAGGACCCATAGATTGAAAAATTCAATGATTTAATGGCCATGTGGGGTGTGAAAAGAAATAATTTCTGGAAGCTTTATTACAGTTCATTCAGGAAGGTCAGGAAAGCTAGGCTTCTCAGGAATAACTGGGACAACCATGTTACAAAAGGCAACTGTTAATTCTCCATTTATGTTATTGGAAGAACTCTTTCGGTGCTTTTGTCAACAGTACAACAGAAGCAAATAGGAATTTGTTATTCTGAGGCTGGTGTGATTCAGTACTTTAACATAATGACCTTTGATATTGGAGTAGAGAATACAGGCTGTTTACTTGTTAATCATTTCATGTTGGGAACAGCTGCAGGCACAGTGAAGTACAAGGTTAGAATCTGAAACAATTCTGACAAATTGGAAGAGTAGTCTGGGAAAATGGATGTGATTCAGTAAAGATAAACACGAAGTTTTACACTAGATAGGAATAATCATCTGCACAGAGAATGAAGAGCATCTGGCTAAAGATTTGTGAGATGTAGGAATCATGGAGTGCATCTAAAATCTTGATATCATGCTGGTATGTACAAATATTTAAGTCATGTAACAATCTTTTTATTTGAGTCTGATAAGAATGTTGTGAGAGGACTGTGTAACACAAGATTCAGTTAATCAACAACAAGAATGATTAGAGATCTAAACAATATGATTTCTGAAGAAAATCTAAAGGAGCTGAGTTATCTAGTTGAGTAAAGAGGTCGTGACAGCAAAATTCAAATACATGGTAGGTTAGTTTCCAAGATTATAATGATGAACTGTCTTGTCATTTTCACTTCAGTTAGAATAAGAAGTGATAGGTTTAATTTGCAAAGTGATTGGGGATTTGGAAATGCATTATAGCACAGAGAATATTTAAATAGCAAAAAAATCTCTGGGGAAGTTTTGTGGTCCCTGCCACTGACTGATGTCTAGAACAAGTTAGGTGACCTTCTAAAGCTTAGCAAGAAGTTGTCTGCTTTTGTCTTTCTGGTGATTAGATGATCTCTTGATTTCTTTTCCAACCCTATTTTCTGTTATTCTGTTGTCAGCCAATATATTCTCACATATTGTACTTCTATATCATGGTTGGTTATAAAAGTTATTGATACAGACTGCTGTTTCTTAGGTTATAAAGTATAGACATGTCAGTCTAGGAATCAGCAGAGTAGAACCTGAACAATTTTGTCTTCAGTCTCATTGGTAGCTGGAGACTGATGGGAAAGTGTAGAGGGGAAAACTAATCAGAAAAGCATGACAAATATGCAGACTCCATGCCTCTAGGAAAGAAATCTGTTATAGCTTAGGGAACTTAACTCTCTTTTTAGACAATATAACTATTGTTCTCCTAAGGTAGTAGGCATACAGGCTTACTGTATGCCTACTTCTGCTTCTAGCTTATTAGGCAGAATAGTATGTGTGTGTGGAAGGAGAAGGGATGTACATGTGTATTTGCTCAGGTATGGGAATGAGGAGCAAGAGGATGTTCATATGACAGTGAAAGATGTGATTACCTGTTTGTACCATTTTATATGATCCATTTGCATAAAATCTACTGAATAAAAGCATAACTTTTGCCTTCATCTGTTTAATCTATTCCAGTCTTCACTCACAAGCTCCAAGGACTTTATTTTCTTGAAGGTGCAACTGTCCAGAAATTTTCCAAGAAGTTTTTCACATGTATAAAGGAAAATCCACCAGAAATAGAATCTCTGAAATTATTTAATGGAAAGTCTAAGTAATCATAACTTTACTTTAGGCCCAGAATTAGTACTTTTTCTTCATTTGTTTTTAACTCAGAGAGAGATAGAGAATGGATAACAGACAAAGGCAAAGCAAGGCAAGGCAAGTCAAGGCAAGGCAAGGAAAGGATGTGACAGATCTCATCCTTTAGCACTCCAATGTCTCCACTTAAATCATATGCTGAGAAACAGGAATGCCTGCAGGTTTTATATTCACTGCGTTACTTTGATCTCACCAAAGACTCTCAAAAGAAAATAGTTGTTCAGATGTGTAATAAATTTGTATGTATTTTTCATCTGTATTTTTTTTTTAAATCCAAGATAGTAGAAAACCAACACGATTTTACTTCCATTTTACTTATATTCATTCTGTTCTCACAGTTTGCATTTCTCTAGGCTCTTTCCTGTCTACCTTTCTTTGTATTTTGGTTCAGTGATTTATCTTGTGTTTAATTAACCTTATTCTAATTCCTCTTTCTACTGAAGCCCCAGATGACTGGAGGCCCACTCCTGTTCTGATTTAAGTACATGGAAGCAGTCATATTGACTTCAGTGGTGTGAGATCAAATCTCATATGGTTCCCAAGCACCAGAGTTACACTTTGATCCATTTTTTACTAATAATACACAACTACTCCCACTGCAACAAAATTAAAGGTAAATCAACCCACATGGAATGTGGTAACATGCCATTTGAAACTTACTTGTTGTATGTCACAGCTGAGTGGAATAATGAACAAAACAAATAATAGTGTTTTGGTGGTATTGTAGCTATAAGATTAAAAGGATGCAGAAAAACAATGATTATTTACAAGGAAGAAAGACTGCATGCCTATTCTCATTTCATTCCATTACAAGAGCTGAAAAATGTTGCACGTTTCCTTTCTGCCTGAACACTGAAAAACAGAATGTAAAAGACTGAAGGAAAAGACAGATAATACATATGTAAATCTGTTCATCACAGGACTAACCTTTACTATTTTTCCAGCTTTTCAGAGATACAAAGTGTTTTAGTGCATTTGTAAAACTGTGTTGAAAAGCTGCATTAAACAGTGAAAGTATATGAGGATACTGGAAAGAACTAATCTCAGACTGACTTAATTAAGGCCCTTTCTAGGAGAGATGATGGGATTGTCATTTACATTATTCATTAAAGAATTTCTGGGATTGTGGCTCTGCGTGCGGTCAAAATACATCCCAGACATGAAAGTCTGAAAGGCAATTGTCTACACAGAGGCTAGTCATTCTGGAGTCTTATGAGCATTAGATCATTATTTTTCTAATAGGCATCTGATGCTAAGATGTAAAAGATAGGTCATAGGTTCTTCTGGAACTACTTTTCCTTGACTATAAAGTAACATTTAGATGCTTGGAATGAGCAATGAGACGCCTGGAATCTATTTCCATCTCTCATTACTTTCCCTACTTGCCCCAGGCCAACACAAGGAAACTGTTCTGATTCTGACTCCATCTGCTCTACTCCTACCCTGCTCCACCTTTTCCTTCCTCTGCCACACATTCATAATCAAATATTCAGTTCATATGGCTCCAGCCCTCTGCTGTTTCACTGTGGAGATCGTGTCTCACATCCATACAGCATAATATTTTCTTTTCTGTCCTGCAAGTGACAATGCCAGTAGCAACCACAGACATTTTATGGAGTTGTAGAACTTCACTGCATTGGAGACTGCACCTTTGACATGGTTGGGACCTGTTAAAGATTCCCACTAAGAGGCATTTTTATCTACAGTGGGGCTTTGTGCTGTAGTTGCCATACAGCAACTGGTGGATACACAGGCATGGCTGGCCTCACATACACCATGCTTTGCCTGAAGGCTTCAGGATACTTAGACCTTCCTTCAACAGCCACCAAACTGTTGCTTTTTCTTTTTTCTTTCTTCTTTTTTTTTTTTTTTTTTCTTTTGGAGAACAATCTTTTCCTGCTTGTATTAATTATTAATAGCATTCAGTAATATCACATTGTAGTGTAAATTCACTTTACATGAACATACCAAAAACAAGTACACTGGCTGAATTATAGTATAATTAGGACAAGAGAGAGGCAAGGTAGCTCCTAGCTCTAAAAAGTCCCAAATAATAAAACTCCTTGTTTCTTTCAAAATGTAACACTTTTGGTGTCACAACTAATCTATGGGCTGAGAAATCTATTTCAGACTTGTATTTCTGTCACAGGAAATCTTATTTGTTCCATTTCCCCTTGGCTTTCTCTCCATTTGTTGAGCTACAACAATTCAGCAAGTGAGATCTGACCTTCCTTCTGTCCCAGTATGTAAAATTTTTCCTCTTTTCAGTACTCTTCATATGCAGCTACAATAAATGTCAGGAACTGAGTAGCAATAAAACAATTTGTTTTCTTCCAGATCTCGTGCAAGTAGAAGAGCAAAAACTTGTCTAGCAGGCTTGTGGGATATGCCTTTTTTCCCAAGAGACTCTTGTAAAGTACAGCATGCTCTGATGATATCAGAATCAAATTAAAATAGCAAGAATCTCCCTTCTCTCTGAGCTAAAGTTAGTTTTTAATGTGATGTTTGCCTCACCAAAAATCTCTAAATATTTCTTAACAGTGATGCCATTCAACTACCTTAACTTTTATCAGACAGCTGAACAGAAATGGTGGAAAATGAATCAGCAAACAGAAGGAAAAACAGCTTACAATCAGATATTTTACAGACAGATATTTTTGCACAATATCTTGTGAAGAAAGTGGCCCCCCTGTGCACATCATCTCTTTTCCAGAGTGAAATCCAAAGATTGAAGAATGCTCTTCTGGACTTCAGAAATGAAACAGTGCTGGCTCTTAGTGCTATATAAGAAGTGACTTCCATCTTATCCTTTGCAGCCTTTCTGACTGTTCATCCACCCAGCTTTCCTTAAGAGCTCACTCTCATTGGAGTATAAGGTCCCTTACATTTCAGAAGGTGGTGTTAAAATATCCTTTCATTCAAAATAGGAGGATTTTGTCAATGTCATACAGAAAATGAGCTTTAATTTTTATTGGTATTGCCTAAATAATCTTTTCTTCGGGGTAAGTACTGAAATTGTTTTTCTATCAAAAGTTTGATAGAATTAACTTTTATCTAAGAGCACATACAATAGTTTCTATGGAGTTAATAAATTATGCTCTTTCAATAAATCTTTAAAGAGGTGTTACAAATCCTATCAGGCTGTTAGGTTACTTGTCACTCTAGTTTATAACCTCAATGTGTTGGACTTGTAGCTGTCTGTAATAAGTAATGTTCATGCTTATAACTATTATAACTATTCATTAATTATTAACCCTTCCATATGACCATGATTTTTTTCACTCTCTACTTGTTGAATTCCTGCACTCATGCAGTGTGCTGAGTCTCAGACGTTGCTTCCTGACCCAAAGGACCCTTTCCACCTGCAGAAATCTTAGGATTTTTGTCACAAAGCCTTTCCCTCAAGTTGGAGATTTTGGTATGATAACTGGGATAGATGAGGCACATGGAACAAAAGTAATACACTGCTTTTTTTCTAGGGCTATACTGATAGTCTATTGACATTTCAAAATATTCCTCCACTGTAACGTCCTTTCCTGTTTGCTCCCTGCCACTTGATTCAGTGAGGATAAAAATAAAAAGAAAATTACAAAGGGAATGACAAACTCTTCTTGTTCAATATTTGTGAAAATGTCAGTCTTTAAAGTTTACTGGTTAAAGGAACGGTAACCTCTCCAGCTGCACAACATTGGTGAAATGCTGTGAAATGCTTCCTGGAAGAAGTGCTTACACCCAAACCTCTCCTCATGCTTTACCAGATCAAGACAGTTGCACAGAGTATTTTAAAGAGAATGAGAATAAATTAACTCTTCAAACAAGAAAAATCAATATCAGAAACAAATCTGGAAGTAAACCTCCTCTCCACCTATGGCTGATTCTATAGGCTCTGTTGTACTTCCTCCTGATGCAGCTGTATAAGAGAAACCACTCACAGAATCTGATAAAATAATCTGTTTACTTGTACATAAATAAAATTAATTGCTTTGTAAGGAACAGTCTGATCTGGTTGAGCTTAATCATAAGATTTTTGAAAATATTTGCTAATAATTATTATTTTATTCTGAATATCATTTCCCTCTTTTTCTATTCGATATTCCAAAGTTTCACTTTGCTATGCAACTTCTGTCTTTTAAATGCTTAGGGCATCTGATGGATGCTTAGGGTCCATCAGAGCCCTAAGCTTTCATCATCGTTTGGTTACAAGGGGCTGAATGACTTGAAGAAGAGAAGGAACAAGGGCCAAAGAAATGGAACAATTTGCTTGTTGGAATAATGGGAATAAATGTAATAATGAGAATGAAAAGCCATTGATTCTTGGCTATCCTGGACAGAGAACTCACCAGGAACGTCAGGTACTACACGTCAAGGAGAGATCTTGTCTCAAAAGTAGAGATATTGTTCAAAGCAAAGGGAGGTCAACCACTGTAGAATTGGAAAAACAGAAAAATAAAGACAAAAAGGTGGAAAAATGTTTTCCTCACTTAAATATTCTCTCTAAAACTTCTTTTCATGGAAGTATGAGCAAATTAACCTTCTTCAACACAGCCATTTAACAGTGTTCTGCAGCACATGAAGAAAACATAGAGCAACCATAGATTAGAAGTGACCAGTTTAAGTCAGACCACTCCTTGTCTGACTAGAACACCACAAGTTCTACCTGCAGTAGCCAGGAACTGAGAAGGATTCCCTGCAATCTGAATCCAGGGAATGTGAAAGCACATTTGTTTCTTCAGCTGACTCTACTCATGCTAGAATAGCACCCAGCCAGTAGTCGACAAAGATTGACTGAGCTTCTTTCATTCATCTGATACTGCAGTAACACAGACCACCTGATGCTGCTGCAGTAAATGAAGCTTGGCTTCAGATTTTGCCTTTATTTTCCTAACTACCTTTTCTATATATATATGCATAAGAAGTGTGGATTATAAATAACTACTTCAAAAATCATATTGATAAATTCATTTAGCAGTTCACAATGAAATTTCTAACCTTTTGAAATTAATTTGTTAAACGTCGTAAAATATTGTCATGTTTAAATAGTTTTAATTTGAACACAAAATATTCAGGGATGTAACAAGTGCCCAAATTGACACAAACTGAGAAACAGATTAGTATATCAGTAGAATACATGAATTCTAATGTGACTTAAATTTAAATGTAAATGAGCTAAAAGCTATTAATAAGGCCCTCAGACATACTAGGAAGGAAAAATATGCCAAAGAAACCTTTATCAAGAGGCAATCTGTCCTATTTGTAGTCCAGAACTTTGTAATTGTTTAGAAAAGACCAGAGAAAAATGGAATTACTACTTTCTGGTAGTAATGAGAAATGAGAACACAATAGATGAGATAACATCACATTGAAAGGTCATAATGATTCAATTTCCATATACTTTGGTATACCATTTTGCACGAGAGCACAGACACAGCCTCAACTACATTATCTTTGGTTCACGTATCATATCCATTCCTAATGTCACCTAGCTGACATCTGACATAACTTTGATTTCATTACCTTCACATTACTTCTGTATGTATGTGTATCACCAGTCATGCCCCAAAGACTACCAGAATTCTCTCAGCTGTACTTCTGCCAAAACTCCTGCTCATGATTCAACTGCATTTCAGCTTCATTGCTGAAGATCTCATCTGTCTAATCCCTGCTTCTTGGAAGACGACATCTCATTACCTCATCCATACAGTAGAAATAAGAGAATTTTCCCTCTAGCTTCATTAGTTTTGTGTGTGCTCCTGGACTCTTTTCCATGTTACATCTACTACTGCAGTATCTCAAGTCTGTGAAACCCAATCTGCTTCAGCTGAACCAACTGTTAAAACACCCTCTCTAACCAGCTTCCTCCTGATTGTGTTCTAGAGTTTTCTGAGTTTTGCTATTTCAGTTTTGCCTGGAGGCAGCTTTCCCTTATCCCTTATTCATGGCTTAAACCATGAAGTGTGTGGTCAAATTTCCCCTTATCTTTACTCCTTTATCCTCCTCCCCAGCCAGCAGAAGTTTTTAGTTCTGTGCCGTTGCTCCATGGGCTTGAAGGCATAAACATGAAGGCAAGTAGTAATAGCTGAGGAGGATGTTTCTTAGGACAGGTGTGGGGATGGATACAAGGGCATAGGAAGATGACAAGACCCAATGGCAAATACTTAAAACCTAATATTTTAACTGAGATCATTCTTTTGCAGAACTTATAATTTTGACTTGAGAACTTCAGCTGCCAAAATAAAATTATATGCTGGTATTAACTCTCTTTTCATAGCACACAGTTTTTGCACAATTTGGTGTTTTCAGGTGATCTGGATGTGGTCTATACATTTAACATAATACATATAGAGATTTTTTTATAGTTACTTGGAAAGAAATTACTTGCAGCAAAGCTTATTAAATTCTTCTTAAAAAAAAAATAAAATCCATTTGCAAGAAATTCAGAAGAGGACTGTATCCACTGTCTGGTCTCCACTTATGCCTGCCATGGATTAAATGAGGAAAATATACACTCTCCGTACACAGCCTCATACATTAGATCTTCTTCCTCTTTTGTATTTGGAAGAGTCCAGACTTATTTATCATTTTCATTTCTGCATTTCAGAGTTCTTCTCCACATCTACATTAATCTTTCAGATTTTCCACAGTAGTTCTCAGATTTTTCTGTCTCAACAGTTCACATTTGATATATTGAGACAGAAGTGTTGCTAATCTGGGCAAAAAAATTGTGTTTTTTTTTTTTTCTCTTTACCAGAACTCTAAATATGATTCCTTTCTGTCCCAGATACAGTCATCTTTGAATTCTTACGGGCATTTCTGAAAAAAAAAACAAGTTAATTGATGAGAAGGCAGAAAGCTTCACCCATGCACATCTCAAATGATAAGGCACTGTGAAACCACTCCTCCTATGTCCAGTGACCAGTTATTACATAGACAGTCTTGGAGGAATTCTGTACCTCGACTTCAAGACAGACGTACGTTTTGAGGGGTGTATGAATGGGGCAGTGATGCAGAAGATTACAGTAAGAGATGCTAGTGAAAGCCAAGGCTTCTATTTATTTGATTTGGACTTTAAATCTTCTATGTTACTTCTTATATGAATGAATGCAGTAAAAATTTGTTTTTGGGCGAATTAATTACTTAAGTCCTCTACACCTCCTTTGGAGAAAGGTGGTCCTGTTCTTTGAGTCAGTTTGATCTAGTCTTATTTGACATGATCTAATTCCATGTATTATGTTAAGTATTTGAGCATCTGGAAACAGGTACTTCATTTATCACATAGAAGTGGGCTTGCTCAGTGTGACAGCATTGAGTGATACAATTTACATGACCACATAGAAAAGCTCCTTTCACATTACAAGGTTGAGACAGAAATAGAAACATAAAAATAATAGTATTTGAAAAACAGTGAAATAGTGATCTGGTTGTAAATTGGGACAACAGCTCTGGACAGCTGAACTGGCGACCTGGAAAATAAGTTCAAATTAATAAACATCAGTTTTTAAGTATATTGGAAGTACAGCAACAAAATTTAAAAGAAACTATAATGCATCATAAAACAGAGGAGACTAATTCTGAACTCTTTCTAGATAGGACAACAGTGTGTTGTAACCATGAGAAACCTAATCAGGCAATGGGTTGCCAGCATTTGCAAAATGTATATCTGTCAGAATGAGGCTTCGTGCATCTGAACTGCCACATAAATTTTAGTCTGATTTTCAGGGTTCAATACTTCTATTGAGATTGCAGCTTTTCCCTATTGATGTCAGAAATACATGAAAGCATTTATGATGACTAAAAGAGGAATGAATAATGTATGATCTTAGAAGGGACACTGCTCTGTCCTGACAACCTGGGAGTCCATGATGGCAGACTAATGTATGTTGAATTATTCTGTGTCATGGACAAATGTCACTGAATTTTCAAAAAGGTAATGCATAAGAAACTGAATAGAAATACCCAGGTATAACTACACAGTGGATTCTCTGCTAATGTCGACTGAGCTATACTATACTGATATTGCTCCAGTTTTACCTTAACTCTAGCAAAGGACATTGTGTTCTGGCCCACTAGGATCCTGTCCAGTCCAAAAGCTGTGTACACATTGCTAGAGTTCTCCTGACTTCAAAAACTTTTACTGTTTATTGTTCTACTTAAGAAACCTAAGTTTTCTTCCTGGAGCTTGTTTCTGCTGTTTTATTGCTGTTGCTGTTGACTGGTTTTGTTTTGAACTCTCTGTTTGCCATCTTTCATTAATATAAGAGACTACCTCATGAGTTTCCAGACATGACATGACAGGCAGGTACTTTCAATCATAGTCATTAGCTTTCTGACTGAAAATAGAATAGAAAATACGTATGAACTTTTTTTGAATAGAAAAAACGTATGAACTTTTTAAAGCTCATAATTTTGGGTGCATGGATTTAATTATTTATGTCTGATAATCATAGAGTCATAGAATCATAGAATGGCCTGGGTTGAAGAGAACCACAATGATCTTCTAATATCAACCCCCCTGCCATGTGCAGGATTGCCTGCCACTAGACCAGGCTGCCCAGAGCCACAACCAGCCTGACCTTGAATGCATCCAGGAATGGGGCATCCACAAGTGAATTCATCCTTTCAGTGAATTAGTAACAACAAGACAGTGTATGTGGAAGAACATGGAGAAGAAGAAATAAGGTCATTTATGCAAAAATAAATAAATAAATATAGATAGATAGATAAATAAATAGTGGTGGTAGTGGAACTGTACACAGCTGCATTGATGCCAATAGAGTCAGGAAAGTGCAATGAAAAGTAGGTCCTGAAAGGTTAAAACCAACTTATCATATTCAGATTTATGAAAGCTGTGTAGGAAAAAGTGAATGCCAAAATGAGGCAGAGAAACTATGTAAAGATCAAGCTCACTGTTTCAAAGTTGTTTCTCCACAAATTCTTATCCTTATATAGTAGAAGTTTCAACTCTATGATCATTTCTGTGGCCATCCTCTAGACACCCTCCAGCAGCTCCACATCATTTCTGTGATAGATAGGTTCCCAAGATTTATCCTGTTAGACGACTTCACTGTGAACTTTTTACTGTAGAGACAATTATCAAATGGTAGTACCAAAATGTAGACCCTGCTGCTGGTACTGCATTTCTGGGAAGATATTGATGAACATGCAGTCTTTAAAAGTATGGTTCTTCTCCCGTCTTAGGAAATACTGGAGTTACTGTATGCACAAGCAGAGTAAAATCGCTGCTACAGTAAAAATTTAATGTGGGATATAATTGTATTTATGACTGATTCAAAGAAAAACCTAAGAAAGCTAAACATGAATATCTTGATTTTGTATTCTAACGCATTTCATTTTTCTTCCTTGCCAATCAAGTGCTGCTTTTTTTAAAAAACTTTTAAACTGTAGTGGTTTTTGTTTGTTTATTTGAATAACAGAAGATGACTCTCCTGCAGGGATTTAGAGGGGAAACAAAGCCTGACAACACTATTTGTAGGATCTTAGATCTATTCGAGTGATCTAGGGAATATGTATTCAAGCTAAAGAATGGTTTATGGTATTCTATGAAAAAAAGAGGTTTAGGAGCATACAAGGTGGAAGAGAGAAGAAGTCTGGTATGGTAGTCAAGAGGCAGAAAAGAAGAGAAACTAAAAGACTGTTCATTCTTTTTCTTTCAGAGTAACAAAAGGCGAACACTGAAGCAGCAAGTATGAGACCTCCTCTGTTAAAATTCAAATGGATCTTCAAGGATCAAGATTAGATATACAGGACGTTAGTGCATATAACATTGTCTATTGCAGATAATGTGATACTTTGGCATAAATGATGTCTCATGTCATGGTTGGTCAGCCTCACTTCTGCAAAGTTTCAATGACAACCCAAAACTAAAAGCAAATATTTGCAATTCTCTGCCCATTTCCAGGGAATAATATCCAGGGAACTCTTGGAAATAACACCTCTAGTTGCTCTCCATCTAGCATTATCTCTATTAAAATTGCCCTGTTACTATCCTAAACATTTTCCTTTGGAGTATTACTGACTGTAATGTACTTAAATGCTGCATAGTAAAAAGGAACATTAATTTCTTATGCTACCTAAAAGCATACTGATGTTGATATTGTTTAGAAAGATCAGGACACACACACACAAAAGCAAACAAACAAAAAAACCAAAAAAAAAACAAACATCGGGAGTCAGAGGGATCTCACATAAAACTCAGAAAATAATGTTTGACCATTAAGATTTATCATTTAGGAGATGTGCTTTCAGATATGTGTACAGGCTGGGACCATCTGTTTTTGATAGCAGCTCTGTGTAAAAGAATCCAAGGATTCTCTTGGATGAAAAGTTTGACACAAGCCAGTAGTGTGCTCTTGTAGCCTGAAAAGTCAAAAGTATCCTGGGCTACATCAAAAGAGGAGTGGCCAGCGGTGAGAGGAAGGTGATTGTCTGCCTTCTAGTCTGCACTTGTGAAGCCCCATCTAGGGTAATGCATCCTGAGCTCCCAGCACAGGAATGATGTGGAGCTGCTGGAGGGTGTCTAGAGGACGGCCACAAAAATGATCATAGAGTTGAAGCTTCTCTTCTACAAATAAAGGCTGAGAGAGCTGGGCTTGTTCAAACTGGAGAAAGGAAGGCTCTGGGGAGGCCTCATTGTGGCCTTCCAGTACTTAAAGGGAGCTTATAAAGAGGAGAGTGGCTGACTGATCTGATAGTGACTGGACAAGGGAAAAAGATTTTGAAGAAAAAGAGAAGAAATTAAGTTAGATTTTAGGGGAAAGATTTTTACTAGGCGGGTGGTAGGAACTGGCACAGGCTGCCCAGAGAAGCTGTGGATGCCCCATCTCCAGAGGTATTCAAGACCAGCCTGGATGGGGCCCCGGGCAGCCTGAGCTGGTGGGCAGCAGTCCTGCCTATGGTAGCGGGGTTGGAACTGAGTGGTCTTTAATGTGACTTCCAACCTAAACTATTCTATGATTGTATGAATGCAGAAGGACTTGTGGATGGAAAGTGCACCTCTGATTTTAAAACTTGTTTATTATGTGTTACAAATCCCCAAAATAATTTGTAAAACACCTACTTTTCTCACACTTGCAAAGAGTTCCCAATTGATGTGGAATGATAACTGATTTAAATAATTATTTAATTTACATCTTTAAATACACTGAGACTATTAATTTCTGGCACTTCTTAAATACTAAAGGCAAAATAAGGTGTTTATGATTTAATTACCTCTATAGTTTATAAATGTTTTTATTTCAGTAAGTATTTTGTGTGTCTTTTAAATAATTATTTTGTTCTGTGACTGAAAGAAAAGTCCTTCTGGAAATTTTCCCTCCTAATTTTTTTTTTCAAGGGCTTTAATAGTCAGGCAAAGGTTTATATTTATTATTATTAAATTCATACCTTTATATTGTATAGCAGCAACACAAATTATTAATAATTTCTCTATAATTAATAACATTTGATTAAATTTCATTTTTTGTAAGCAGGTTAAGGATGGATCAGAAATTTGCTGATCCAGTAAATTCTAGCTGCAAGATGTCAATACACTAACAAATTCTGTATCTGGGTTATTAAAGATAGGTAGGCACTCCTAAAAAAACCCTTTCAGTTAAGACCCTTTCAATTCAATGTCCACTATGTCAATTTAGCTGAATAAAGTGATAAGTATCTCCTGTTATTCAGAGCTCTGGTTCTCTAGGGCTACAAGCCCTATATTATCAGTAGAGAAAAATAATTGCAGTACCTCATCCTAGAAATAAGGTTCTCCTATTCTTGTATGAGATTGAAAGTAGCATCTTGCAGCTGCCAAATACAGATATACACAGCAGCTGAGCCCTGATACAATGTCAGAATGAAACCCAGGCATGTACCATTCCTTCCTGTGCTTTCCTTTGGAAAACATATCTAGAGTGTGGGCTGAGAGAAGGCCACATCTCTTAAAATGTCCCCTGTCTACCAGCTTCGGAGGGGGGCAGCTTTTGAAGGAAAATATCCTATCAGGAATACAAATGCTATACGCAGTTTGACCTGTGTGTAGGGAGACCATGGGCAGGATATTTATCCGAGCATATCAAGTCCCATTTACTTTTAATGTACTACTTGTTACTTGGTCTTACAGCTTATCATGTCTATTCTCATCATGCACTGATCATAGATCAGTTTTTGGGCTGAGCAAAAACATAAACAGGAGACTCAAAATGTTATCATGAGCAGTAAATGGATTTTGAGACTATGGTAATATGAACGGAAGTGCACTGTATTTCAACAAGACTTTATGAAGATAATAGAATCCCATTACACTACCTTTAGAAAAAAATCAGCTTTTTTTTTAAGATTCTTGAACAGGCAGATCTTTTATTTCAAGCTTTCATTCTGTAAGCAACGTGATTCAATTCATCTCATTCAAGCAAAATATTCTTGCCTTAGCCCAAGACTGCATGTTTTTAAGCTATTTCTTTAACCACCTGTTATCTCTCCCTCTGCAGTTAAAGCTGTGTACATTTATAAATGAATCTTCAAGAAAAAATAAGTCTAAGCCTATTTCTGTAGGGTCTTTGTCTACAGTGATTGATGATTCACAGCATCTAATATCTACAGTCAGCTTTATTTTGAAACTAAGCTACTCAAAACAGAAGGTCCTCACCATCAAAACAACACATTTGCATTTTCTCTTACAGATTCTACCAGTGGATGACTTCACCAGCCCTTATCCCCCTGTTTTCCTTCTCTGCCACCTCTTTTTAGCTGAAACTTGCATCAAAATGAATACTGAAAATGTGCAGTTCTTTAAAAGACTGGAGAGATGCCTGAAATGGTTAGAATAAAATTGGAAGTAGATGTGTAACAGCAACAGCAAGGGAATGGATGTATCCAGCTCTTATCAGAAGGTGTCAGTGTTGCCCCTGGCCTTTCCTTTGCAGCAAGACTGAAAAAAAAAAAAAAAGAGAGAGAGCCCATGGGTCATTCATGAAGTCTACTTTTGCTCTACTAAAATGCCTCTCAACAACTGTGCTACAATAATTCTGAAAATATTTCTAGCTACCGGTTGGTCTCTGAGAGATTTATGGCACCCCTGCTTCCCATGGTAGAACAAGATGGGGGCGTTGATGATGGGGGTGAGAAGGATGGATTTCTTTCCAAAATGCTGAATATGCTTTTTATACCACTGACATTTAAGCTGCTGGAGCATAAAAACTCTTTGAGCTTGGTTCAACTATTTTTTATTTGGACAATATTAACCATGCACATATACAATTTTTAAGTTTATCGGTGTTGAAAATTGGTTATGTCTGCCCCACAACAAATTCTAAAAGTGCTCCAAAGTGCATTTAAACTGAAGTTTTCTACTTCGTGTGTTTTTGTCTGAATCTTTCTGACACTGCTATATTTGGCTCAGTGAAATGGGAACAGTGATTTTTTAAAAAAACATCATTCCAAAACTAGTAGAATGTACAAAATGCAGGCTGGAGAGAACTTTGAGAAAAGGTCCTTCCAGAAGGTGAGGCACTGCAGCTCTATTGGTCAAGAAGAAAAGGTCTGGGAACTCAGTAATACCTCACTGAAAACTCCCAGCAGTAAAACAGTTCTGCTACTAGTTCTTTCCATATCCTTGATTTTAACATTCTATGATTTTATTTCTGGTAGCATAACTTTTGTTCCCATTCGTCATCTACCTCCCTTCCACACTATATTTAAACCTTTTTTTTTTGTTCAAAATTACGTTAACAAGGCAAAATACAAAGAAGCTTTAGGTGTATTTGCTTAACATCACCCTTAAACTAGTAAGATGTGTTATGTTAGATATTTTTAATAATTGAGACATTACAATAAATACTTGAACTCAGTAATGCTGACAACTACTTTTGCACCAAATTATTTTTTTGAATAAACAAATGAGGAAGAAGGAATTTGTTACATAAGCATTACGACTTTGGGTATCTTCTTTTCTTGATCAGATTATTTCTAAAACTCTGGAGACTTTTCAGTGAATTGCAAGTTAAACATGGGGATTTTCTTATCGTGATTTGCATGTTTTCCATTAAAAATCTCATTCTATTGAAGTAACTGTCAAACTTCCCATCAGCTTCAGTGATTGTAAAACAAAGCCCAAAAGTTTCTAATATCCTAGATTGATTAAGGTACTTCGATATTTTTGACCTTCTTAGGTAAGCAATCACCCAAGAAAATGACACTAAAGCCACCTGTCATAAAAGAAAAAAACCATAGAATTAGTTTTAGGCAAACAGCAGTAGATTATTGTTTTATTCTCTGTCTCTTAAAGCAAGTGTCATCTGGTGCATCAGTGACTTCATTAATTGTATTTAGCCAACAGTATTATGCAGTGCATAGACCAAGACAAAGAACTTTCCCTTTATTCTTTCAATAACGAATTTATGACTTAAAGCAAAAGATATGATTATATTTATGTTCAATTCACACATAAAAAATTATATTTATGCATAACACCATTTAGCACCTAGTGGCTAGAGAATTTGACTCCTGTTCCATACCAAAGCTCAGAGGCTGACTCTGGGCGTACTGAAGTCTTCCCATGTTTTTCTTTCTGTTCGGTGAAGAGAATGTTGCTTTCTTCATTCAGGCAGATGGTTCCCCAGGAAAAGGAAACAGCATTTGAAATGTGTCTGCATGCAATTATGCTCAGCTGGAAGATCTTCAATGGAAGGGCTCCTTGCAGGAGGCACATTTCACAGATAAAAGAACAAGAACAAACAAAAAATTTA
This sequence comes from Tympanuchus pallidicinctus, assembly GCF_026119805.1. NCBI lineage: Eukaryota > Metazoa > Chordata > Aves > Galliformes > Phasianidae > Tympanuchus > Tympanuchus pallidicinctus. The sequence goes on from NW_026294802.1 coordinate 26,946,346, forward strand.
ATACCATCTCTGTGTAATCTTGGACCTCAAACATCAAGCCTTCTCAAAACTTCCTGCATGCTGTCATAGGAAGTATTGACCATATTGCCTTGCTAATGACTGCAGCTCTTGCAGTCATGGTAAACTCCAAGCACAATAGTTCATGGCTTTTCAAAATTAGTGATAAAATTTAGTTTTGCTGTCTGTTACGTGGAACCAGCGTTGCCATTGGGATGGAAGAGAAGTCATGGGTGAGAGAGAGAGGTTTGATGGCTTCTGCTTCAGAAAAAGATAGGGGGTTCAACGTCTCTGGTCTAAAACCTAGGTCTGATGCAGCACAACAGGTTAACTGTAACCCACTCCCTATCCCTCTGTAGTCCCCTCTATAATACCCTTCACTCCCCATGGTTCAGCCCAGGTCTACTATGCCCAAATACATAACCTGACCTGAGGCAGATGAGGAAATGTGAAGTAGCATAAAAGAACTGTGAAATGGCATATTTCATATTTTGTATTGCACAGCTGCAAGGGATAAAAAAAGAAAACTCAGGTGGAATTGCTGAAATGGGGTAGATCACAGATCAAGGATTCGAGAAAAAAAAAACAAACATAGAAAATATTACAAGAACAAAAAGCAAGGTGTTAGAAGATCACAACTGAGCAACACTAAAGAACAGCAAGGAAGGGCCAGTCACATCTCCTCACAGAGCTCTCTCTGGTCTCCAGACCATAATAATTAGCCTAATAACGCTGAGTCTAAAGAGTAACTGCTAAATCCCAGCTCTATTTGATGTAGTGCTCATAAATGATAATGTCATAAGTAATTGCTTTGTACTTCTAAGTAGTGTATATCCTGCTTATGCTGTATATCTATGTATTTCTCAAGGATCCTGCATGAACTTACTCAAGGAAGAAGGGTTACAAAAGAAACCTTTCAGCTGTAGATGTCTGTGTGCCACGTACTCCTTCTTTTCCCCTGGCATGATCATGAACTAACTCTGCTTTCCAGGAGACTGTTGTAGGTAAAACAGATTACGGGACCAATTGTTTGCTATCATTAGCATTTTGCTGCCCTCAACAGAATTTGGTTTTGATTATACCTTGCCAGAATCTTGCCTCTAAGCTTGCAAGTCTGTATGTCACTGGCAATAACAATGCTGGCTATCACAGACTAGAAGGTTTCATTTGCATTTGCCACCAGAACTGTACGGTAGAGAGTACCAGCAGAACTGCTTTACAAGATTTGTATATGCTGTTCAAATAACTTGCTGAGTACAGGTGATCTCATCATAAACAGGCTGTGAGCTAAGGAACCAGCAGCTCCTGTAAGCTCTACCTGGGTACCAAGCCTGCTGTGTTATGAGGCTTTCCTGTCTCAGACATCTCAAATACACATTTAGCACAACTATCCTTGGGTGGTAGACTAAAATGGCTCCTGTCTGAATAAGGCTGTAATTTTATTGTGATCCTAATCATCACATACAACTCTAAACAGTCTATTTTTTTTTTTACGTAGTACCTGTGTGAAGGACTACTTCCCACTCTATCTGCAAGGTTATTGGTTACAGTCGTACAGTATTTGGGATGCTATTCTTACATAATTAGCACCCTCAGCAGGTGGTGCTTCAGATAATAATTTTAGTTCATTAGTTATTGCTTATAATGGTCCTCCATAAATTACTGAAAATCAAGGTATATGTGCTAAATGACTAATAACTTTCACTTTCCACTTTACAGGTTTTTTTTCTTATTTTCCCATCAACACAGTGAAATAGATCAATGTAACAGTAAGAATTGTTTACTGCTGCTTAAAGAGCACACAAATTGATTGACAGTAGACTAATTTTTGCACATTCTTATTATTTTAACTCCACTGGAGTACACAGCAGAGGACAAGTAGGACAACACATTTTTCTAGGAATTCTGGTCCTGCTGTGTTTGGAATTGACTACATCTCTGTGAACTTAATCAATTTAACTCTGAAGAAGTACCACTAGAAAGGATGAATACAGCGATACAGTTGTGCAAGAAAACATTTCCTCTCACTTGTAGCCTTGAGCTTATTTCAAAAAGCATCTCAACAAAAATACATCAGAAGTGCAAAAACAAAACAAAACCATCAATAAATAAACACAAAGAGAGAGCAGTGAAAAGTAAAGATCTGAACAAAGCTAGAATGAAGCAGATTTTTTTTTTTTTTAGGTTAACCTGAATACTGTTGATTACTGCAGTGGAAAAATACTTGAGAGAAAAAATTGAGTCATGACTTCCTCCCTTGAGTTCCCACACTCTCACTGTTGAGCAGAACTATAATTGCACTTTATTGAACATGTGGTCAGGCTAATCGGGAATAAAAGAGTCCTGGGTGAGATTTTGCCCTTTGCAAACCAGCCCACAAATTGTTTTAGAACAGCTTTCTAATATATTAGGGAAGGGGAAACTATTTTAAGATAATTTGACTTTAATATGCATTAACTACCAGCACAAATACTTAAGGGAGGAAATGTTCTTTTTTTCTGGAAAAGCATTTCTACCTAATCAGCAATGAGAAGTCAGAGGAAAACAAAATGAAAAAGACAGTGAAGAAAGGAAAAGGGAAAAGAAAGAAGAAAACTTCTGTTCAGAGACTGTCCCTGACACTCCATGCTTCCCAGTGTTCCAAGCTGGCTATAATACTGTTGGTGGGTCTACTGAAATACCCAGGGTGGCTCACTGCAATCAATATCCACTGTTCTGGATGCCCTACAAACCGGACAGGAATTTCAGCATTTGAGGGAATGTACACCGGATAGGAGTACAATAGAAAGAAAAAAAAAAAAGGCATAAAAAGGAGAAAGTCAAGGAGGGATGCTGGGAAGGAGTTAAAAACAATTAATTTAAAGGATAATTCTTCATAAACCCCTTCCAATTAAGGCCTTGCCTCAGCAGTTTCAAAGCTGGAAATTTTAAACTTTAAAAGATGAAATATTTTAGCCACTCAACTCACTAAAAAATGAAAGTTAAAAAGAGTTGTCAAAATGGAATGGAAAGATCAGCTGATTTTCTTAATCACTGGTGATTAAGAACACAAGTCTTATGAGTAGTGATTGAGGGAGCTGGGATTGTTTAGTCTGGACAAGAGAAGGTTCAGAGGAGACCTCATTGCACTCTACAACTTCCTGAATGGAGGTTGTGGTGAGGAGGGGTTTGGCCTCTACTCCCAGACAACTGAGAAGATCCGATGAAATAGCCACAAGTTGCACCAGAGGAAATTTAGATTAGACATAAGGAAAATCTTTTTCCCTCAGAGAGTAGTTAGGCACTGAAATGGCTGCCCAGGGAGGTGGCGGAGTCGTAGTTCCTGGCAGTGTTCAAGAGGTGTCTGGATGAGGAGCTATAATATATGGTTTGGTGCTTGTGGTAGCAATGGTAATGGTCTCTTTCTGGTTGGACCAGATAATCTTGTAGGTTCTTTCCAGCCTTGTGATTCTATGATTCTATAATCCTGCCTTTGCTACCTGGCTGTAAAGGTTGTAATCAGCATCTATGAAGCTTACGGATTTGTTTTTGTTTTTATCTCAGTATGTTGTCAAACCTAGTGCTGCAGAATCCTAATGCTAGATGTTGATTCAAAGGTATAGCACTACTTCTCTGAATAGACACAGTCTGAATAGAGAAGATCTAAATAGAGGTGGTCCATGCAGTGGTGATATCCTTCACAGGAACTGTAACCACACTCGTGTAACTCTTGTTCTGCGAAATAATTCTAACTGCTTGACAGAGGGAAGATTAAGGATTTTCAACAGGCTTTTGAGACAGCTGCTGTCCCCAGACTTTCCAAGGTATGGACATATTGTACCCTGCAGTTGTATAGCTTTTGTAATCATTGCTCATTGATATATAAACTTTTAAAGTTCCTTTGCAGCCACATTGCAAACATTTTCTACTTTTCAAATAGCATTCCCTCTTTCCAGAGGTTCATGGACAAAATCCTTGTCAGCAATAGGTTAATTAGAATTTTAATTATTTTCTAATTGTATGATGTTTTCTCATGTTTTGTTTCCTAATCAATGAATTCCACATTTCCTCTTGACCTTATCTTAAATGCGTAATTATTTGCACAGTGTACATTGTATTAGAGTGTCTACCAAGGTGCATTATAAAAGAACTTCCACGTATGTGTGTATGCACAAGTGCATGTGTAAGAGGCATGCTCAAAAGAGAAATATTAATTCATAGCAGCAAATTACAGATAACTATTGCAAGTACTATTAGAAAAGGATATTTTTGTTCTGGGCAATATTTTAAGATTGTAAAATAACCTGTGGGTCTTCACACATCCACTTACTTGCACTCAGCATTTCAACAGGGGAGGATGTTCATTTTACATGCACATTATTCAAGAGTTACACCTATCTGAAACAAATATCTGAACAAATATCTGAAAAATCAACCTTGACTCTTAAAGGTAGTGAGATATACTATATGAATTCATTTTTATGATGTAAATAGATGTCTTTCAAAAATAAAGGCTGGAGTTTGGACATGTTGGAATTTTCTTGTTGGATAAACAACTCCTCCCTTGGATAAAACTTTAAAAGCTGCCTGATTTTGCAGAGTCTTTAAGAATTTGAATTAATTGATTTCAAAGGTAACATTGTGTCAATCAAAGACCAGTAGTGGAAAAAAAAAAGAAAAAAAGAAAAAAGAAAAGAGAAGAAAAGAGAAAAAAAGAGAAGGAAAGAAAAAAAGAAAGAGGAGAGGAGAGGAGAGGAGAGGAGAGGAGAGGAGAGGAGAGGAGAGGAGAGGAGAGGAGAGGAGAGGAGAGGAGAGGAGAGGAGAGGAGAGGAGAGGAGAGGAGAGGAGAGGAGAGGAGAGGGAGGGGAGGGGAGGGGAAAGGAGGGGAGGGGAGAGGAGAGGAGAGGAGGGGAGGGGAGGGGAAAGGAGGGGAGGGGAGGGGAGGGGAGGGGAGGGGAGGGGAGGGGAGGGGAGGGGAGGGGAGGGGAGGGGGGGGGAGGGGAGGGGAGGGGAGGGGAGGGGAGGGGAGGGGAGGGGAGGGAGGGGAGGGAAAGAAAGGAAAGGAAAGGAAAGGAAAGGAAAGGAAAGGAAAGGAAAGGAAAGGAAAGGAAAGGAAAGGAAAGGAAAGGAAAGGAAAGGAAAGGAAAGGAAAGGAAAGGAAAGGAAAGGAAAGGAAAGGAAAGGAAAGGAAAGGAAAGGAAAGGAAAGGAAAGGAAAGGAAAGGAAAGGAAAGGAAAGGAAAGGAAAGGAAAGGAAAGGAAAGGAAAGGAAAGGAAAGGAAAGGAAAGGAAAGGAAAGGAAAGGAAAGAAAGGAAAGGAAAGGAAAGGAAAGGAAAGGAAAAGAAAAGAAAAGGAAAGAAAAGGAAAGAAAAGGAAAGAAAAGGAAAGAAAAGGAAAGAAAAGGAAAGAAAAGAAAAGAAAAGAAAAGAAAAGAAAAGAAAAGAAAAGAAAAGAAAAGAAAAGAAAAGAAAAGAAAAGAAAAGAAAAGAAAAGAAAAGAAAAGAAAAGAAAAGAAAAGAAAATCCCTATGAATTGTGTGCTACACTGGAAATCTGTCAAGTCCCATTCAACATCAACCAAGACTTCCGTGACCTTTGATTAACCTTATGTTACCCTCCAGCTAAATGAGTTAGTAGCTATTAAAGCTGAAGCACACATCCTACCTTCCATAATGAAAGAGTACTTAATATTTATTCAGGTATAAGCAGCTTTTAAAACTAGTGTACAAAGATATCTAATCTACAGTGATCTTCCCTCTTAGGAAAATATCATTCTTTTTATCTGATTACTTCTGGCAGTGGTAAAAATAAGGCATTCATTTGATTGTAATACTTAAAATTAAGATTCAGTGGATTCTACTTCATCTCACAAATTGCTTTTCCTTCAGCAACCTACCAATTGCTTGTAACACTATTAAGAGGGAGTTCAGAGGTGCAGAGGTGTACCCATCAAGGACATTTTAGATGTGTATTTTTTCCTCACTTTTCAGTTTGTGTTTCTGTCTTAGGTCCTCCATAATGCTTTCTTCCTTTCTACCTTCAAATGTCCTCTAGTGAAAAGAAATGTGAAAAGCACTAAATGAAAGAAATTTGTAGTCCAATTTATGAAGGGAAGGTTAATATTCTGATATTCTCTTCTTAGGATAAATCGTTGAAACTTCTTTTCTTTAAAGAATAATATGTAGTAATGGATGTAAAAATACAGGTACTAGAGCATCTGTCCAAAGTCACATGAAAGGTTTGTGTAAGTTCAGCATCTAACCTCTGCCATTGGCCAACGACATAAACCTGGGGAATAATAATCAAGAACTGCAAACATATGAGGAATTCTTTTTTCCCATGCACACTGTCCAGCTTTCAGCAACCTGTGTCTCTGGGATGCCCTTAAACAGTGGTACGAGAGACATCTCAAAGTACGCTGAAGCAACTTAGGCAGCTTTTCTCATCCCCGGTTGTCATTTCCCTTCCTGTTAGCACTGAACAGGAATACATTGCTCATTTTTTCCTAAATCAGAGAGATATCAGCCTTTACTGTCCTTTCTTCTTCCACAGAATCATAGAATTGTAGGAGTTGAAAGGAACCTCTGTATAACATCCAGTCCAACCTCCCTGCTAAAGTGGGTTTCCTAGATTAGGCTGCACAGGAAAGTGCAAAGACAGGTGTTGAAAATCTCCAGAGAAGGAAACAGCCTTTATGAGCAACCTGTTCCAGTGCTCTGTCACTTTCAAAGTAAAGTTCTTCCTCATTTTCACTTTCTTTTTTTTCATTTCAACTTTTTATATTCCAACTTGTGTCCATTGCCCTTTGTTCTGTTGTTGGGCAGTGCCAAAAAGAGTCTGGCACCATCCACTTGATACCGGTCTTTTAGATATTTGTAAGCATTGAATAGATCCTCCCACAGTCTTCTCTTTTCCATGCTGAACAGTATGGTAGATGCTCTAGGCCCCAAACCATCTTTGTGGCCCTCCACTGGACTCTCCAGTAGTTCCACGTCTTTCTTTAAACTGAGAAGCCCAGAACTGGACACAGTGTTCCAGGTATGCACCAGGGCAGAGTAGAGAGGGAGGATCACCACTCTTGGCTTGGCAGTGCAGCCTACTGGTGTGTGAGTCACTCCTTCCAGCTATATATCATCACCAAACTTGCTGAGGTGCACCCTATCCCTTCATCCAGGTCAATGATGACAATGTTAAACAAGTCTGGATCCACTATCAACCTTTGGGGAACAGCAAAAGCTAGAAGGCCTCCAATTAATCTCTCTGTCATAAATCACAGTTTTCTGACCTCTGCCATTCAGGCAGTTCTCAAAGAACCTCAGTGCCCACTCATCTATCCCACACTTACCTAAGAGAATGTTATGGAATACAGTGTCAAAAACCTTGCTGAAGTACTACTTTGAACAGAGCTGGTGAGCTGTACTCACTCACTATGCTGGGAATGCACTCTGTACTGCAGTTCCTTGTCAAATCCTCCACTGAAATCAGGCATCTGAAAGCTGACCGCTTCCCACAGCTGTTATGTTAAAAAAGTGCAGTTTCACAATACATGCATTTAGTTGCTGCTAAGTCTAGAGGCATCTGAAATCAATAAATGATGCTTCCCTAGGAAAATCTCCATATGAATGTTCCCTATAAACTTCGGATATGCTTAGAAAAGGTAAAATCCATAGCAGACACACATCCAGCTTGCACTGAATCTCTCCTGAGATCTGAAATGGTGTTTCTTTATTTTCACCTGTAGAAATTGCTGTATTCAGGAAGCCAAAAATTCAGTTTCAGGTTTAACATCATGGTCTAAAATGATGTGTCCAGATGTATTATTATTGATTGTGAATAAGTAAATTCAGGCTGAACTCTGAAAATGTTCTTACCTGTATCACCTGCATCTTACATATATGCTCTGTATGTGACTTCTTTGAGTCCTTCCAGATAAAGCTATTCTGCTTTCTAAGGGTTCATAAAACACTTACTGTACCAGACAGAATTAATGACCACAGTGTTTTAAGGTTAGGATGCCCACTGAAGAGAATGTGTGTATAGGTTACAGGTCCTCGTTGTCACAGTTATGTGTGACAACAGAAAATAGTTAACCTCCACTCAGTTCTGTATGTCCTCAGTATTTTTACTCTGATTCAGCTGGGTTGCGTACAATTATATCTGCATTCTCTGTATTGGTCTTTCCCTCAGATAACAGTGTTCGTTTTTTTTTTTCACCATATTGATGCTCTGCTGATATTCAGTTCTCTGAGATATGGATTACTTTAAGGTTAAATGTAAAAATTTGTTCAGCTGCTATAAATCTCTTCCATTGTGAGTGTTAGACTGAGTCTGTGATACTAGTGTACTTTTGTATATATATATATATATAGATGTATCTCCTGTCTCTACAGTTATTTTCTTTGTAAGAGAATAAAATAGCTGAGTTCTCCTCAGAGATTGAAAATTGAAAGGTCTTTATTTTAGTATACTTCAAATTAAACTATGACTTACAATTTGCTGGGTTACCTGTATAACCATTTCTGCCTCATATTCCACATTTAACTGCTTTTTTTTTTTGTTGATTCCCTAACCCCCCAGTGTGTTTTGTTGAGCCAAGCTATGTCGTATTTCATACCACCATTTTCTAGCGGTAACAGGCTATAACCCTGAATAGTTTTAGAACTTGTAATAAAAGTCTGAAAGGAAAAAGAGACAATAATTATCATTAGTCAAGAATGTTCGTGTTGAATCAAAGAAGTAGAGAATACTCCCAAAAGTTGATTGTGACATCTGGTTTGCACTGATATTTTATTCCTGAGCCTACACTGTTCTTCATTTTGCTCTGCTGTCTTGTTCTATCCTTCACAGTTACATTTCAAATGACCTTCACCTCTAGAGAAAATGGTGTTAGTCTTGGCTTTCTAATGCTTTTGTGTTTTTAATGAGAGGTCTTGCGTTCTACAGACTTACTGCACAGCCCTGTTGGTTTCACTAGGGTAATGACGTCAGGTGCTTTTTAGCATCTGTTATGTGTTTATCACCTCTTGCTTGCTTTTTTCAGCTCCTGATTTCTACTCTTATTTCTGATATCAAAGTTTATCTGAAAAACCAGTGGAGACTTTTGAGATTATATGTAAGAAAATGGGACCATGAGAGGGCTTGTATGAACTGTTCAGACAGATAGTTTGTCTATTTTATCTACTGTGTGTTGTTGCAACTCTTGTGTTTGTACCTTGTATGATTCCATGTTTTATTCGATTTATACAACTTGTTGTATCCTCCATGTACTTTGTTACCACTTCAACTGACGATGGACAAGTCCAACAAATCAGGGCAACATTTGTAACCAAGTCCAAGAAATCTTCTGTAGTAACTGTGTAACGATTATCTTCCCCTTCTCCCCTTCCTCCTTCCCTCCTGCTTGTTTGCTGTCTTTTATTTTTAGCTCCCTTTTCTTTTCCTCAGGACTGCGGAGGGTCACTTATGCTTCATTTCAAGCAATCTTTGAACCACGGTGGTGGTGGTGGTAAGTGAAATTAATACCAGTGTTTATCACTTTTGCTCATTCATCGCAGAAAAGCTTCAAATACTGCTAAATCTTAAGAAAAGGCAAGGCAAGGCAAGGCAAGGCAAGGCAAGGGAAGGCAAGGGAAGGGAAGGGAAGGGAAGGGAAGGGAAGGGAAGGGAAGGGAAGGGAAGGGAAGGGAAGGGAAGGGAAGGGAAGGGAAGGGAAGGGAAGGGAAGGGAAGGGAAGGGGGAGGGGGAGGGGGAGGGGGAGGGGAAGGGGAAGGGGAAGGGGAAGGGGAAGGGGAAGGGGAAAGGGGAAGGGGAAGGGGAGGGGGAGGGGAAGGGGAAGGGGAGGGGGAGGAGGAGGGGAAGGGGAGGGGGAGGAGAGGGGAGGGGACGGGAGGGGAGGGGAGGGGAGGGGGAGGGGGAGGGAGCAACCACAAACCCTATACCTGTATTTCCTCACAGTGGTTTTCTGTTATTTCTTGCTCTTTTCCTTCTCCTCCTTCCAATATTTCACTGGAATTAGCATTCAGGAATTTTCCTCCTCATGTTCTTTTATATTTCCCAAAGGAATAATACTTCTTCAGTTCTGCAGTTTTTGCTCCCTCTCCACTTCAGTCCAGTTGTGTTTGCTATAACTTCAAACACACTGCCCCCAAATGCTGCTATTTTTTCTTCAATTCCAATTTCCAGTTGATATTTCTATGCTTTTATCACTGCCTAATCTGTCCCTCAGTTCAAAATAGAATTTCCTAGAGTACAGTTCTGGTTTTAGATTTGTACTGCTCATTTTCTTTTTCAGCATCTTTTTACTCTCCAGCTCAACATGCATTTTGGCATAGAAAGACTCTGACAGCTGCTGTTGCTTTCTTCCTTATATGATCTTGAGTCTTAGACAGATCTGAATTTCATTTTATGCAAAGTGGTTTATATAAATTTTTTTTTACTGTGCCATTTTAAGAGTTTTGTGTTTCCTGTGACAGAAAAAGAACAGAAGGAAAAAAAAAGCATATGTTTGTCAATAGTTTCTTAGTCCCAGTATTTTTTCCATGTCTTTACACATGCCTTTGACATAGCAATGATGTGACACATACATGTGTCATAAAGGGGAATTTTTCTACATTCAACTATTGACTCTTTGAGTGAGACATATTTTTGTCTCAGTCTCCTCCCAGTTGTACAGAAAATACCCCAGTATGGTTTGTCAGCATCTGACTAACAAACTGTGCTGAAACCAGGAATATGATGCCTTAATTTTTATTCGTATAATATGTTCTCTGTAAAGTATGAACCTCCACTTGATGCTTGTATTTACAGGTGCCTGAGGAGCCGAGGGAGCTGATTTTACTTTTTATTTATTTATTTTATTTGGTGAGGGGATTGGGGCAGGGGGAGAAATTTTGTCTGAAAAAAAAATGCCCTCAGATGACAAGGTTTTCAGATTTATGGTTTTATCTCTTTTATCATGAGATACGACATCTGTGACAAGACTATGTTGCTCTTTCAAAGACATCCAGTTCAGAGGTAACAGTCATGAAATAGATAGATAAAACTGAGTTGGAAAAGAGTTGAGAAGAATCTACTTTAACCAGTGGGAGATTAATGGCAAGAATTACTGGAGCCAGAATAGTGGTGGGAAACAGATTCTGTTGGCAGTAATACTAACATTTGTAATACCAGAAACTGTCTTGTTCACCGTCAAGCTGCAAAAAAGGATCTTATCTTCAATATGTAAAATATTGTTCCCATACATCTGTAACTTTTTTTTTTTTTTTAATTGGTGCTGAAATTAAATTCCTGAGAGTATTGCCTCCCAGAGATTGGCTTTAACCAGAAGCTTTTGTGCAGCATGAAAAATCATACCAGTCCTTATTTTCATGCTGATTAAACAGTCAACCTCAGCCAGTTCTGATATGAGCTATATCATGTCTATACTTAAAAACAGAACTCCCAGACATTTGAGAAAATACAAGTTCAAGTTCTACCAAATACATGAAAAGATCGAACTTAGACATACCAAGCCATAAATGAGAAAGAGAATTATTGGATTATCAGAATCAGTTCCACTTTTCTGGCAATATTTTGATAGAAAAAGCTTGAATAGTTCACTAACTTTAGGAAATAGCTCAGAATTTAAGCCTAAGTAGTGATAAAAATAACAATTACAAAACCGAATCTTTGATTGTCAAGTACATGTCCTGTCAACAATATCACAAGAAGCTGCTAATAGGTCTTGCATAGTCTTTAGCTATTGGATCATGCGTGAGCTTTGTACTGTTAGAGGCAGTAATGCACTGAGTCCAAAGAGTTACAGATGGCTTAACTGGGAGATCCTGGTAAATCCTTTTTAGCAAGGTGCATTCCTTCTTCATTTCCTGAGAATCTTCTGTAAGAATCTGGCTTGTAATTGCCGCATACATTGCATGCCTTTTGACACCTTCTATAGATTCCTCTTTAAGTAGATGTTCTTTTCAAAGGGCAAATGAGAATTTACCTTTTCAGGGCAATTTCTCAGGAATTCCAAATACTGTGAAATGGCCTCAAGTAAAAGATGACATCTGCTGACAATATGACTGGGTAATAGTTCATGGAATTCAAGGGGATAATAAAGGAGTTTGGAGGGAAAATAAAAGAAATCTGTGGAAGTATACTTGTGCTTCAAATGATGGCAATGGCACTTGTATTTATTTCACTTCTGAGAGAAATCTTTGTTCCCTATGTTCTCTTACAGTCAGAATTGCTGAGGGTTATGACTGTGTCAGCCTTTGTGAAAAATATAAGGAAAAAGAAGATGAAAAATGAGAACATTTATAATGGAAATTTTCACACAAATACTTCTCTTTCATCAATTTCCCTTTTAATTTCAAATTGTATGGCCATTTCTGGCATCAACAACTTTCCTTCCTTCCTTCCTTCCTTCCTTCCTTCCTTCCTTCCTTCCTTCCTTCCTTCCTTCCTTCCTTCCTTCCTTCCTTCCTTCCTTCCTTCCTTCCTTCCTTCCTTCCTTCCTTCCTTCCTTCCTTCCTTCCTTCCTTCCTTCCTTCCTTCCTTCCTTCCTTCCTTCCTTCCTTCCTTCCTTCCTTCCTTCCTTCCTTCCTTCCTTCCTTCCTTCCTTCCTTCCTTCCTTCCTTCCTTCCTTCCTTCCTTCCTACCTTCCTTCCTTCCTTCCTTCCTTCCTTCCTTCCTTCCTTCCTTCCTTCCTTCCTTCCTTCCTTCCTTCCTTCCTTCCTTCCCTCCTTCCCTCCTTCCCTCCTTCCCTCCTTCCCTCCTTCCCTCCTTCCCTCCTTCCCTCCTTCCCTCCTTCCCTCCTTCCTTCCTTCCTTCCTTCCTTCCTTCCTTCCTTCCTTCCTTCCTTCCTTCCTTCCTTCCTTCCTTCCTTCCTTCCTTCCTTCCTTCCTTCCTTCCTTCCTTCCTTCCTTCCTTCCTTCCTTCCTTCCTTCCTTCCTTCCTTCCTTCCTTCCTTCCTTCCTTCCTTCCTTCCTTCCTTCTTTCTCTTTTTTTAAAGACTAAGAATACTCTGAAATGAAGCACTAGTACTTTCTACCACATTTTTTTCACAGGCATTTTTGTGTTGTACATATCCAATTATATCATTGGTATAAAGTGAAGAAGAAGAGTACTCAAATGTTTTCTGTGTACACTAAGAGATAAACTCCTAAATGTTATTGTTCTTCTACAGGAGTTAGAAGACTATAGGTCTGGAGATCTTGAAGAAGTGATTAGTATGCTTAGATTCTGCAAATGAAATATCACTAATAATAATATCTAAAGCATTCTCCTACTGTTCTCATCTTCCCATATTCTTTTCCCTTCTGTGAACTGGGACTTATCAGAAGGGTAAAATGGTAGGAAAAGTTATAAGTGTTCCTCTGCCTATCATGCAAACACATGCATAATAACCACTGGCAGTAATTCCATCTATGTTTAAAACTCATTTTACTCTTAGTGTGGGAGTTTTCCATCCCTTAAAGCTTAGAACAAAGAACGTAATTGTTTACCTCAACTCCTATCAGGCTGTGCTTGTTTTCCTCAACAGAGCACCTGAACAGTAAAGTCATCCTTTAATCATCTGCCATAAAAGCCATATCCATACCATTGTATGTATTCCCAGGCAATGAGCAGGACACAGGGTAATGGCAGCAAGTTGTATCAGAGGAGGTTCAGGTTGGACATAAGGAAGAACTTTTTCTCTCAGAGAGTGGTCAGGCACTGGAATGGCTGCCCAGAGAGGTGGTGGAGTCGCTGTCCCTGGCAGTGTTCAAGAGGCATCTGGATGAGGAGCTACGTGATGTGGTTTAGTACTAGTGGTGGCAATGGTGATGAGGAGACGGTTGGACTGGATGATCTTGTAGGTCGTTTCCAACCATGTGATTCTATGATTCTATGATTCTATTGTTGTATTTTGGCTTACTAGTGTGGCATATCATAGTGTCTTTAAGAACAAATGGGAGCAGTTAATTGTAGATCATTAAGCAGATGTCTAGTCATAAGGCCTCCAATTACCACTGTGCACTTAATGGAAACCAGTGACCTATGGCAAGTCTTACTCAGTGTCCTGCTCCTTCTTGCTCATCCTCCCACACAGCAGTTTGCCCCCTTCCCTTTGAGAGTTGTTCAGAAGAAAGTAGAGATTTAGCCTCTCATTGTCCACAGCCACATATGTCTTCTTAGCTTTTGTGGAGGGTAAGATGTTTCTCAGCTGATCTCCAAACATGCTTATCTGATTCTGCTCAAAAAACTGAATTTCTCCTTGGGACATACAGAAAGTAGTTATTCAGTCATTCAGTTCTAATTTGCATATTGGTTTCCTGCTTGTCTATGAAGGGAAGGTAAAAAAAAGCACTGCAGACATCTGGAGAGGAAAGCAACAATGCTGGTATGGGACACTGGCAGTATTAATGTTCTTAATCAAACACAAAATGTTTAAGGGGTTGCTAAGGGGTTGCCTTAACATATCATTATTCCTCCCCTGGCAAAGAATTCCATGGCTGTTTTTGTTTTTTCATTTTTCCTTTCTTTTTGTTCTTTTATCTGCCTTAGTTTCTCAGGATATCTTTGTTTGTTTGCTTGATTTTAAGATCATGAGGTCCTGGAGCACAAGCAAGAAGTCCCTTGCATGTAAAGTATGTAGTGCTACTGAAAAACCTGAACAGTGGCAGCAGTAAGACCTGGTAAGAGCAGTACCAAGTGATCATTTCATACTATGAAAACATTTTTACTCACAGAATCACAGAATCACAGAATTGTAGGGGTTGGAAGGGACCTCCAGAGATCATCGAGTCCAACCCCCCAAAAACAGAGGATGTTCTATGCTTTTAACAGCTTTTCCCACAGAAAAAATTCTGAGGCGTGGAAATAAGTTTTCAGTAAAAGAGACAAAATGGGCAGTTCAACACAAGTCCCTTTTGTGATTTTTTTTTTTTTTTTTTAATACAGGTGGATTTCTGCATAGAAATTTTTTAAAAACTCAGAGATTTCAGAAAATTCACATTCTACTGTCAGTTCTCAATAAAAATTCTAAGTAATTAAATAAGATTCTTTGACTGATGTGTAATTCAGATTCCATTTTGTCCTTTTTTTTCTGTTGTTTTCTTTTTCTAACTCTTATCTAATAGTCTACTCATAAGCTACTTTCCACACCATGTATTTTTAAGAACTTTGATGAGGTCTCTTTGACTAGTTCTTTTAAGTGATTCACATTTTCACTCATATAAGCTTTGCTCTACTCTGAAAGGGGAAAGAGGCCTTGTAATTTCTTGTTTCAGATCCTGGGTCCTTTGAACTTAAATGTATATCTGCACTCAGATTCAGCGCAACCCCAATTTCCTCTTTATCTCTCAGTCTCCTCTCCTTAGGAAAGTTGTGATCATTACTGCCTATTTACCCATACTATATGATGAAAGCTACTTTAAATATCAAGGTAGAGTGCTTTCTACACAGTCACCCACACCAGAGATACACCAGAGGTATTCTATATACTGTGACAACATTAAATAATCCTTTGCACTACATATATACTATAAACATGAAAATGCAGGGACTGTATGCATCGCTGAAAGGTATGCTGCTGTTCACTCTTATGAGTTATGAAAGTCTGAACAAAGCTCTAATTTTATGTCCATTCTTCCAATACAGCTTGTTTCCCTGTCTGTGATGGAGGTATAACTTTCTAAGACAGGAGCATTTCAAACATTCTGTGTTGGGCTGCATACCATGGCTGTGGTTCACCTCCCTTCATATGCATCAGCCCAACAACAGTGGCACCTTGCTAGGGAATGGGTTAGGGATACAGTCTGTGTCATGATCATACTTTGGGGAAGGGATAGATATCAGAGCTGTTCTCTATCCAAATAATTTCTCAATCCCAAATTTGTGCATCCTCATTAACAGTTGCACAAGTGTATTTGAGGACCCTAACCTGTGCACTGTTAGGATTAGAGGGCTTCTCACTGATTTCATCACAAAGTCAAAGGATTAATGGGAATCTACTAAGAATTTTAAAGAAAAATACAGAGAGATTCACGCGATTACAAAATTGTTCATTTTCTTTCAGCTTTTCACCTTCCAGTGTTGTTACAGGCAATTCACAAAATGTTTGCAAAGCACTTTGGGATGCTGAGATAGAAACCAGGATCTGAGCCGTTATAAAGAACAGTTAATTATAAAAATGTAAATTAAAGTAATTATATATGCAAATTTTCATTAAGCTGTTTAATACAACACTTAGAGTTTCATTCTTTATGCCTGCATGTAAATTATGCAAATTGTTACTACATCATTTATTTCATTTGCACATGTACAATTTTATTCTACCTACAAAATGTGCATGCGTTTAAAATAAACCTAATCTCTCACTGGCTTACTGTAAACACTTGTAAATTTGAAAGGAAGTTGCTATGTTCTACTCTTCAGAAAAAAGGAAACAAACAAGCAGAAAGAAAAACTTCTGTGGTTTGCAGACTTTGATCAGTCTGAAAGAGCATTCCTTTGCCCTCAGCCTTTCTAAGTACCCCGCGTTGCCCTCTGGCCAGCAATCAGAGCAAACAGATTCTTCTTGCTTCTGCTTCACTGCATCTGTTCCAACTCCTGCCATGCACAGAAAATCAGTACTCTTGAAAGAAAATTTTAAAAAACAGAATTTAAAAGGCTGAACAGGTGTTCAGGTCAATAGTTTCATTTTAAATATTGATGTTGAAAATTTCTTTCTCTTTTCCCCATAATAAAAATTAACCAGTCATTCACCAGATTGAACAATGTTGTTTCTCTGAACAATGGTTAGAACGTTAAACAAACATGTGAAGATCTATTTCTCTGTGCCTAAGCTTTCAAAAGTTATTGGGTGGGGTTTTTTTCTTTTTTTTTTTCAAGGCTCAAGTGTTTTGGTTTTTATTTGCTAAATAAATATATAAAAATATAAGCTGTGTTATCTAAAGGTGAACTGCAAACTAATTAACTATGAATCAACAGCAGAAAACCTGTGTAGACTTGAATGTTAAAAATAGACTTACCATATGTTCATGTTACACTTAATATTTTGCAAGGATATAAACTTAAATTAAGAAGCCTGCCTTGTTTAGATGCCTACTTTAAAACCTCTCTTATTAAAACTCATATTCCTGGAGATCCAGTGAAGAATCTGTTTCTCCTGTTAAGAATCCTAAGTTTCTTGCATCAAGCAGTTTTCTCTATCAACCTGAGGCTGAAATTCCTGCTTTCAGGATCTCCTTTTCTGCTTTAGCTATTTTGGGCATCATGTCTCTTTTGGTAAATATTAAGGACATTTAAACTGGGAGCCTCTTCCACCAAGACTTTATAGGAGAAATTGCTGATCCATCCTGCCCAGCCTGTTCTGATGAGACACATTAAGTGAAAATAGTGATGCTGATTTTTCAGTTCTGGCATCACAGAACAGAGTGCTTGGCCAGAACGAGGAATCTCTCTGATGAAGTGACTGGGCATCTCCACAGAACACTGAAGAATCACTCAGAATGTAGCCAAAGCCTCCTGAGCTTAACCTGAGCACAAGCTCTCCCCATCTCTCCTCCTAAAGAAAACAGTGTTGGTGAAACCTGACAGCATAGAAACCAGGAAAGCAACAGATACCAATGAGGTGTCACACTAGAGTAGGCAATCCCTTTGTTTGAGGAATAAAGGGAAATTAGGAGTCCCAGCAGCTGTTCCAAGCACTTTGCTATTTTTATTTTGCAGTTATTTATATGCTAACATAAAATTATTCCCATAAGAGTGCTTTTACTCCCTGCCAGGTCAATAGCTACTTGTCTTAAACCCAGGAAAGTTTTACCTTCAGGAAAGGTGAAGGTGTGGGGATAATGTGGGTCAATTTAAATCTGAAATGTAGTGAGATTTTTAATGGAAGATGCAAAACTGCATGACCAGAGCATGATCCTGAGGGTAAGACTCACGTAAATACCCTTGAGATGCACTGACAGGAGCCCCAGTTAATGAGTTAATGTAGATGGTAGAGGTTACAGGGCTGGAAAGCTCGTATCTGACTGCTCTCTACAGTTTTTAGGCTCATAAATACTACTTGTAGCTCATCTGCCAATCAACTCAGTGGCTAAAGTATTCTAGAAGCATCTCACATGAAATGCACCGTGAAATAGGGATTCCAGGGATGATCTTGACTTATCACTAGATTTTTCCAAAGGCAATGCACTTGGGTTAGCTGTGTTCATCATCCCTACTCAAGAATTACTTTGCATAACAGTATTTATTTTGCTTCTAAACTTGGGTTAGATGGGTTTAGAACAAAGCATCTTTGCACAGTGTCACTGGGGCTGTGTGGGTGCACTGAGATTCTGAGTCTGAGGAAAAAATCTTTGATCTTTTCTATGACTCGTTGATTTTAACAATGAAAGCTGCTTTATGCATGTTGCTGTGTAAAATTACACAGCAAAACCACTGTAATATTCAATATGGCAGATCAAATCCTGGCTATAGAAAGACTCAAATGTATAGAGTAGAAAATTCATAGAAAGATTCATAGAGTAGAACATGCATAGAGTAGAAAATGTATAGAGTAGAAAATTCATCATCAATAGAAAGCCCTATAGCTTTCTATTTGGTAAGACTGAATTTTGTCATTATGAAACTGTGGGCAAAAGCCTTGAAGCAAGGGCCTATTAGACACAGAACTGCAACATCTTTTGCTTAGGTGTTCTGCTACACAGATTTAGCATCTGAAACCAGGGCCCACCAGAAGTCCAATGCAAGAGCGCTAACAGAGAGAAGAGAAAAAGCTCTGTTAACTTCTCAGTCTTAAAAATGACTCTGACTCCAGATTGGAGGGAAATATACCACACCGTGTTAACACTCATTTGTCCCAAACAAGCTTAAAACTAAGACTAGTTTCTTGAACAAGTAACCAGTTAACAAGATACAGGTTAAAATCCTTGTTTTCTTTAATTTGAAGAAGGATCTAAAACTGTTGCTACCTTGTTTCATTGTCTTAGCCATCATATTCAGAGATATTCATATTGGTATATAAAATAATGTTAAAAGTATCAACTATAAAATATTTAATTAAAATGAGATATTGAACTCAGGGCACAGATACATCTGCAATTCAGCTATTGTTTCAACCCAGTCCTGATAACAAGTGAATCCATGCACTTAGCTATTCAGATATACAGTTTATATAGGAAGAAGATTGTGATTGGTGAAAAGATTAGCTGGGTTGTGCTAGTTTGAAAACTGCTTTGCATGTGATTCCACCAGTGCCACAATTAAGTATATAGTTTGAAAATCTAGCATTGCAACTAGATGAGCAATGCCAAAGCTGGAGCTGTACATTATGCAATCAGTGGTAGAAGAGTTGCTGTTAAGAAAAGATCAGCATTCAAACATCAAAGATTTTTGCTTTAGCTTCCTCCAGAGTTACGTAGAATCTGGAAGTATGTACAAATATTGTATTTATTGACTCAAGTATCTCACCTATTTATGATCCTCATGCTAGGAAATCTTAGAGAAGAAACAAACTTAGTTTGCATAGTTTTACTCTGCTCTTTTAATAATGCTCAACTTTATGCCAAAATTTACAGCTGTGGCAGTTCTATTCTGCCTGTTCACATTAAAGTTTTATTAACGGCCTTGTCATTCTTCTTACCATGTTATCTTTTGATGGTAGCATTTGTCTTCTCAGATTAAATTGTTTTTGGTGCTAATTACATGTAGTTCTTTTACAACCTGCCAAAGTAGTCTGTGGGACTAAAAGGAAGCATCAGAATCAGCAGCATTCCAGAAATTATGGCTGCAGACAACTTTATCCCTTTTGTAAACTTACCTCAAAACTACCTTTTTTCATTCCCCAGACCTTAACAATTACTGGATATTATAGATCTCATCCCTCTGACATTCAGGAACATTCTTGTTCTCAACCTAATTTGCTCCTGGGCAGATTATAACTGTCCTTTTTTGTTAAATCTTAAAGATGGGTGACTTCAAATTTTATCATTCTGATTTATTCATTACAAATGCAAGCTCAACGTAGTTAAAAAAGACGAATTTCTAATTTTCCACATGCATATTCATTAGCAGGTAGAAGGGATCATACACAATCACAGTGCTTACTGAGGCAATTTGCCTGCATCTGCCCACTATTTAATGTTTCATGTCACTTGTGCTTTAGACTTCTTTCTTAGTGCTGCAGCACTGATCAATTTCCTGTATATGTGATGATAGAGAATGGCTCCACCATATCAAGAAAGAAGTTCAAAGGGAGGAACTGACTTACCAAAAATTTATGTTGAACTCCATGCTTGAGATCAGAGGTGAATTCATAGTGACTGACTGTCAGAGATGAGTTCATGCATGATCCATTCCACATTTGGCATCATCAGCAGTAATTCTACCACCTGAATGTCCATGTGAAGATATGAAGAAGGAATATGGAACATTAAGGAATAAGCTAGTAGTGCTGGAGAGCTGAAAGTGTGTTATGGGTAAAAATGATAGACAGCTTGGGCAACTGGAATGGACTCCTTCCAGCCAGAGAAGGAGGAATAGTAGAGATAGAAGACTTTATTTATTTATTTATTTGTTTATTTATTTATTTATTTATTTTGTTTACTTAGCACAGAAAAAAGGCTTCATTTACTTAGTGCAGAAAAAGGCTTTTTATGACAAACTGCTTAGGATAACTGCTTATTGTCTGATTTGTCCAAGGCCAGACATTTCCAGCTGTTTACAAGGAAAGCACATTATGCTACATATGTATTGTGGTGCCTCTCACACTTTCTTCCTGTTCATTTTGTTGACACAAGTCTACTGGTTTCAGTGCAACTGCACAGGCTCAAAACTGAAGTAGCCCCTGTCTTAACAATGTCAGACAAATTATCCATCATGCATGAAAGAACCATGCCAACTTCTATGTGCACTGCTGTGGTACTTTCATGATGAACTGTAATTATATCTTATCTCTGATTATTTCCAGGGCTTCCACTGAAATGGGAATCTCTATCATTGACAGAATGTGCTAAAAACATAATCACAGACAAAAAGAAAAAAAAATCCACATTTTTTGCTTTTCACTCATTCAGAAGTGATTTATTGCATTCCTTGTAATGTGAAAAAAATGAACTTTCTCAGTTGTTATGGGAACAAATATAGTCAACTATTTACAGCACATCTGTTAAGCTGCTGTGCCAAGGAACCTTTTGGAACACAGATTCTTTTGTAAGTGAAATCCACATTTTAATTCCTTGATGTTTCTCCCTAAAATTCTGTGCTGTACTGTACATATTTTCTTAATTTCTCATTATTTTTGATCATTTTTTATGATGGAAGGCTGATGTCACCACATTTTTTTATTGGACTTCCAAAATGTAAGAGTTGTTAACCTATCTCACTTTCGTCCTGAGGGAGACATTAGATTTAATGAAGCAGTAATCCTGACATTCTTGAGTTGGATTGGCAATCAGTTTCATGTAATTGGATTAGTAGAATATTCTGAGCTGGAAGATCCTCTGACAATTTGCATATAGATGTGTAAAGTGCTTCACCATTATTTAAATTCTGATTATTTGTATTCACACAGTTGACCTGAGGTTTCCTAATGAGATGTCACCTCATTTTACTATTTAGTGTTTATACTAGTCCAATTGTTTGTATTTGTCACCACATAGTTAAAAGGTTCATGGAGGAACACTCGTGAGGAATCACCGGATATGAGAGAGTTTGGATGTGAGCCCACAGAGGTTCTTTGCAGGTGTTAACCAACTACTCCATAGAGTATTTCCCTGAGATTTTTTTTCTTTGGAACTCAAATATACCCTCTCTGAGTAAACAATAATCTACAGTGCTTCTTCCTAGATCTTTTCCTAACTTTCATGGTTGTAGTTTCCCTCCTGGTAGTAAAGATTTCTAATACTCTGAAAAGCTCCTCAATGCTCCTTTATCTATCTCGAACCATTAAAATCTACTAGACATCTTCTGGAGATTACTTTCACAGTATCTCACACATAACCTAGAAGAATGACATAATGACATGAATATTTCAGCCCTACAAAAAAAAACAAAAAACAAAAAACAAAAAACAAAAACAAACAAAAAAAAACCACCCAAACTTCTGGAGATACTGCTCGCTGAATGTTATCATATATATATTTAAAGATTAGATGCCTGATTATAAATGCTTAGGCAGGAAAGCACTCGATCAGGACATCATTACCATAAAATGTCATCTCTGTCATTAAGTCTGTGTAAATCTATTTTCACTGTTCAGTGACAGTTGAAGTTTCATGACTTTTTTTCTTCAGGGAAAGAGAGGCAACCTGAAAAGATACCCCTTACAAATGATAATTTGAATTAAATTTCTGAAGATTGTTAGGTCTTCACATAATTTTCTATCTGGCACTGACCATTTCAAAAGGAAGTTCTCACCCTATCTTGGCGTGAAAGTACTGCTGCAAACCTAACTAGAAAGCATTTCCTGAGATCTCTTTAAGTGAAAATATTCCTAGCTTGGTTATTTTTTGTTTCCTACTGTAAATAGAACTTCGCAGAGGTTTGTTATAGGTCTGACATATTTGTAATGGATTCATTGGAATATTAGCTACTTGACCTATTTTAAACAGTCACTACTCAAGAAAGCAACAATTTGACCCAAAAACACCCCAAGGAATTCCAAATGGATCTGAGGTACAGACTTATGGTAAGGGACTTGAAGTTTTACAAAACTCTTTGGACTATGAGCTAGTGCATTATGCTCACTGTTTTGCCGAAAACTGGGGTCAGAAGAGGCCAATGACATTTTATGTGACTGCAGTAATTGTAAAGGCTAAACCATGAAAGACAATGTTGCAGTTGTTTCTGATATGCAGCAGATCTTGATTAGAAGCGTCTGAGTGAATTCTTAGAAGATATGAAACTGCATAGGAAGTAAAGATTACCCCAGGGGAATAAAACCATTACCTTTCAGTTTTACTTACTACACAGACTGCGGCAAAGGACAAAGACTGGACTGAGTTTAGATCAATATACTTTTATGTAGGGAGCTATGTCGTATGTAGAGAAAGAGAGTTTCTGCATCAAGAATCTACACAGTAGCACACTAGCTTGCAGGTTAGCACAATAATCAGAATTCCCTACTGTTGGTATGTATTGGGCATAGATAGTGCCACTGAAGCAATCACTCTAATCTCTAATCTCTAATCTCTCTGTCTATAACTTTACTAGTATTGTAGGATGTGGCTTTAATTATTAAGTGTCGTGACATCACATCAGTTCTTGTAGGATAATTACACGGTGATTAAGACCTATCACCTACTCCAAGTGGGTAAGCTTTGGCTTACCAAGGAAGGACATTGGTAAGGAAGCTTTTGCAACATGATGACCTGCACCAGTTGCTGAAACACGTAAGAGATAATGGACAGAAAACTTTGATCACCATTCACCATGACACGGAAGAGATCCATCTGTCCTAGAGAGAGAGTAAAGAAGGACGGAGAACACCACTGATGGGAAGTGCTTCTGGGATGGTCCACCAATGCGATGGGAATGTTTAACTCTGTTTAACTCTATTTTGTATTCAGTTATAGTTGTATTAGGTCTAATATTAATATGCTTTATGCTTACAGTCATATTATATATAGGCATATAGGTATATTACATTTATAAGTATGGTTTAAGACATTAGGGTAGGATTATTTGGCGAATCGCGATGCAACGGGGCAAAAGGCTTAACCGAGAGGACAATGGCATGTATAGGCGCAATGCGGGGATTTCAGGATGTACGCGGTTAGGGTCCTCTCGAGTTGTAGTAGATTTGCTTGAGCTTAGGGAGGGGGAGATGTAGTTAACAAAATACGCAAGTTAGAGATGTAGTCAACAAATACGTAAAGCAGGGGCTGTCAAGGTCATCAGGCATAACCAGGCGTAATCTGTGTGGGCCCCTTGCATGGTTAGCTAATACGTGAAAGGGGGGCTGTAACAGTCATCAGCCTCTGTGGGGGCTCCTTGACTCATGAGAAACCATGATGAGACATGGCAAGACAAGACATGCCACACGTCTATTGGGCACAGATAACCGTAGCAAGGGTGATTGGTAGCACTGTGATATAAGGGACAACTATAAGAAGAGTGTGTTGCTTGCAATAAGTGCCATTTGCCGCTCACCACATTGGTGTCATAAAAGCGTGTGATTTGGCCGGGGCTGTCTGAGCACTTCACAACGGGACATTATTCAGAGGTTGCCGAAGCAAAGGCAACACCCTACCTGAACTGTTTTATTTCTAGCAGAAAATCTGCCTTTCCTCTTCTCTTCTCTCTCCTCCTCTCCTCTATTCTTTCTCTTTAACACTGAATGGTCCCTTCAGCCTCTTTGTCATGTTAACCTCTTTCCCCATTAACAGCAGTATTCCAGTCTGTCTTTGTATTTTTAAATCATAGATTTGCCCAATTGCCTCTTACACAAAAAAAGAAAAAATGTCTCTTCATGGAAAAATAGAATTGTTATCTGATTTGATATGAGTCTTCTACTGTATTTGAAACTTATATATGATACTCTGGCTTTTGACTCTGAGACAAATATTTCTGTCTTTCATTCCTGCTCCTTTTTTGTCTCCCTCTGAAAATCAACTGTTAAAAAAGTTAGTGTGCATATTTTAATGCCCAGCACAATCAAGGAAAAGTGTGGAAGCAGTAATTGAACTCAGTTAGAGCTCTGCACTTGGAATAACCATCTAGATCCCAAAGAGGTGTCGCAGAGAAAAGAAGCATCAGTGATGATTTTCTCATTTGATCTGCCCACAATGGATAATTGTAATTCTGTCCTGGTGGGCTTACTAAAAATGTCTTTGCAAAAGCCTCCTACTCCCATACTCTGATAGAGAAGAGAATAGGCTGTAATCCCATTTTTTTTTTTTTTTGTACAGAGAGCTGCTTGCCACTTTGACAGGGAGAATGAATTCCAGATGCAAGATACTAGGTGTTTATTGTTTAGCTGGTCAGTGCTCTGGATTCATTTTCTAAGCTATCAATACCATGTCCCTATCATTTTCAGCACTCACCTACTGAAAATGTGTTGTTCATAAAGCAAAGAGTTCTTAGAGGTGTAAAAATGTTTTTCCTATCTGTTTTCTGTGACTTGACAGCAATCCTCTCAGAAGCCTTAAGTAGTGTTAGGCTTCCTTTCATTTCAAGATATCAAGAGGAGAAAAGACTCAACTGGCTACATCCAAAATATAATTACTAACCTAAACTGGGAACTAACTCTCTAAATCCCAAACATTAATCCTGAATATATTACAGTTCAGTGTCCAAAATGCTTTCAGGAAATTTACATTCTCTTCATCTGGGGAAGTCTAGGGAAGAAGAATACAAGAACAGAATGGTTATATAAAGAGTGCCTTTGCTTAATCTGTCACTGTTGAGGGGATTCAGATCAAGCATTTCATCAGTCCCTTTCAAAGCTGCCCTAAATGCCTGGGTTGGGAGTAGTCCTCAGGTGTGCAGCTGTGTCTGTGTGCCACTCTGTGGGTGTGCTTTTAGATGGAGGAGCAGGAGGAGAAACCCCGGCTGTTACCTTGCAGAAACACTGGAAGAACTCTTATTAAGGAAAATATTTCTGCAGGAGGGCAGGCTGGATTACAGTGCCTGGACAATTTTTGTTTCTATTTTTTTTGTGATATCATGTATAAAATACACAAATACTGACAAATATAGAAGAGATAATATTTCCTCCTGGGTCTGTGTCTCAAAGGGAAATACATATTCCTCCTCTATGAAAGCAGTTCTGAGATGAGCAAGAGCACTTTCCTCAGAGAATATTCAAAGATACAAATACTACTGAGAGTGAACTGCCTCTAAATTTCTGTGAGTATCCATGTGTTTCTTATTTAAAAAAATTAAACATTGCATCACATCTTGGACATCTTGGACCTTCCCTCAAAGTTCTTGAATATATTGAAGTATAATAATAAAAAACAAGATGCTAAAATAATGAAAAACAAGATGCTAAAATCATTTCATTCTGGAGCCAGGCAATTTCAAGACTGAGATGCTCTGAAGGTATTCAAGGCCAGGCAGCCCAACCCAGGCAGCCTGACCTGGTGGCATCCCCAGGCAGCCCAACCCAGGGAATGGCAGCTCTGCCCATGGCTGGGAGGTTAGAGCTTGATGATCTTTAAATCTACTTCAACTTAAGCAATTCTATGTCTATTCTATGTCTATGATTGTAATGCTCAGCATCATAATGTCCAAGCCTGTTATTCAACTTGATTTTATCCTAGTTAGCATGTGGTCTGACTCATAGGTCTATAAGTTGAACTGGTTCCGTATTGAATTTTTAGATTGAAAATGACATTACTGAAATAACATATTCATTCTCAGGACTGTGTACGTGTGGAGGAACTACTATGTGAGAGAAAGCATTTTTTCTTTAATAAAAAACTGTTTATTTCATTCTGTCTTGAAATAGAAAAAAAGTGTTTTACTAAAAAAAAACAATTATTTTGTGTGTTTGATCATAGCTGAGAAATCTGATTATCACTTTTATTCCTACACTGACAAAGGGCATGCATACAGAACAAAACAGTGGTCATATACATACTTTTCTTGACAAATATTTCTTTCACACCTGGAATTTTCATTCCAGAAATCCTCAAATATAATTTCTGTAAACTAAATATTCAACTGATTAATATGTAGCTTAGAATTCTCATTAACCTTCAACCTCAGAGTCTTCCACATGTTCATAATGACAGCAAGTCAGATAGAAGAAGTCTGACTATCATAGTGGTCACATCTGTTAGAAGAAGGCAGATCCAGCCTTCCAGAGCCAATTGCATTAAAATGCATTAGATTACCATTAGGTTGGAAAAAAAATCACCTAAACAGACTGCTTTTGGAGCAGGGACAGAAGTCCTTGCTGTCAAATCTCTATAACTGTCATCTCCTATCTCTGGCAGCTGAAGCTAATTATATTTCTGCTCACACTTAATTTTCCTTCTTTCTCAGGGAACAAAGAAAAGTTAAGTGTCTGTCTACCTGAAAATGATCACAGAGTATTAGGGTCACATATCTACAGAGGCGCTTCTAAACTTTCAGGCCAAATGGAGATGTGCTTAATGAATATAATTAGCTATCAATCAGATAGATGAACGTAGAAAGAAGGTGGCCAGAATGGCTCTCTGTATTTAGATGGTATTTGAGAGGATCAGGCTCAGCCAAGCAGACTGGTATTTAGTCCAGGGCTTGTGAAAAACTCTGAGATTAGTACAGATATGAATTACACAGGAAAGGAATAAGAATCTGCAGCAAGAAGCAATTTAGAACAAATAGGTAGCAGCTATTCTGTATCACATCTGATGCCTCAAAATTGAAATGAAATATGATTCAGAAGGTGATAAGTGAACAAACACAATTGATTCATAGGAAGAGGAGGAGGGAGATGGAAACATCGCTATAGACTTTGTTGTGTTACACCAGGGAATGGAGACAGAATGAAATATGTTTAACTTAAATCTGAACTTCCATTCTCAACCTTTTGAATAAAAATAAACACTGTTGCATCACGACTTGGAGCATTCTCAATCTCCTATTTCCATTCCCTGTAGCTGCACTGTGTTACTTTTTGGATATCGTGGATCATACCTAATTTTAAGTTAAGTGGATAGGTCTGATAGATGACCAGTTACACTGGAGTTGATATCTTTTATTATAGAGTAGGAAATTAAAGATAGAGGAAATGTTTTTCTGCGAACACATCAATTGTCTAATATCAGACACAACTTACTAATGAGGAAGAGCTACATCAGTCCTGGGATCTAACATTATTTATAATTCTAAGTCCTATAATTCCCTTTTAATAACTATTAATGTGTCTCATTTCTACAGTGAAATACCACAAAAGTACAGAAGGAAGGTTGTCTTCTTAATTTAAGGGAATAAGGGTAATTAGTGGGGATGAAACTATGTATTTTTAAGAAAATTAATTTCCTCAATTGACTAAGGGATACGGAAGAATTGTCAGGATGATTTATTTCTATCATATAGATAATACATTCAAATCTGTTAGATTTTTACAGAAGATGTTATAAATTAGTACCTCAGGGTTATGATGTTTAATTAGGTGAACATCAATATTAATAACCAGCTGTGACTGTCATCTACATTTTATCTGGTTCAATACCATAGAACATATTACACTGGAACATGTATGTGTAGAGTTGGAAAAGTAGGAAGAAAACCAATGTGACTTTGAAGAAAATTTATTGAAAACATAATCTAATTGCTAATTAGCTTCCCCAGAAATCCAGTATCTGCAATGATTAATGTACTCTTAACAGCAAAAAGGAATGAATCATTCTGGCACATGAAGTTTTGCTTAAAAGTATAGCTAATCTTTCAGTTTCTGGGGAAAATATTTATTGCGCATTTTCCCCACTCTTTTCTGATAGCAATGTAGCATTTGAATGTCATTCAAACCACACCTTTTATTCTTACCTGAGACTGATTATTCTGACCTAAAATTTTGATAATATTTTAATTTTCCCCTAACTGTTCAATTATTGACATTGGCTGGACATTTTCTTATCATTGTTTTTACTACCCAATGAGAAAGTAAATCCTACCTTGTCATATCCTATGCTTCTTAGAAATGAGGCATTTGATCTTACATTTGTAGAAAAGATACAAAATAATAATAATAATTTGTGAACTCAGGAGGATGACTCATGTAAAAATCTGAAAGATTCAAAGTCATCAAGGTGATCATAAACATTTCCTCATAGGTGGAACATAGAACGATGACAGGTCAGCACTACCCTGTTGAAACCTTTGTGGTAACACTGTACAGATTTCTCAAGCTTCCCAGGAAAACTATTAAATGAGTCTCAACAAGAACATATAATAAATACGGAAAGCAGCAGTGTCAGAAGAGGAATTGGAATGATTATATTTACGGAAATACTGGGACTCAAGTATTCTAAACACTTGGTACAAGTGGGTAGCAGGGCTGCTCCAAACTGCCTGCAGCCCAGCTGCCCGCTACAACCCTGGTCATGATGCTAACTTCTGAAGCCTGAAAGACCTCTCTTCCACTCCTGTGATACAAACTTGCCACTGATCTCCAGTAAATCAGAAATTTCCCAAAGTGCTTTGCATTTTCTCAGTGTAGAGGGTAAACAGCTACAGATAGAAGAGCTTCCTAAAGACAACTGCAAGTTCAAGCAAGATAGTGAAGTGTTCTTCACTTTTTCTTCAAATATTCCCTAGCCACTCACATCTGTTTTGGCATACCTGGAGAATGTGTATAATTGTCATAGGACAGAGCAGTCTGACTTTGATTTTATGGCCAAAATTGAATGACATTTACTTAGTGCCTGTTATTTTGCAGAAGTGGCCTGGTATCTTCATACTGTGGGTTACCCAAAGAATAAGTAATGTGCGTCTTCAATAGCAGGGATTTTCCCCAAATGAGTGTCTGGGTATCATCTGTTTGTTGTTTTTTTGTTTGTTTGTTTGTTTGTTTGCTTCTTTTTTTTTGCAATAATTAAGGTTCTTGGTAATGAAAGTACTTAAAAATGTTTTTCCTTGTGGATATGAGTACTTTTGAGAGCAACTGCTGAGGACTACCTTTTACAGGTTCAAGACTGCTGCTTCTCTTTCAGTCTTCTGACAAACAGGAAACATGATGTTGGAAGGCCCACTGGGATAGAAAGAGGGCAAATGGTAGCAACGCAGCAACTGGAATGAAAACCGAGCTTATGATTTTGATAGTTCTTCAGTGTTGAGCATTCAGTTTTAACGGCATCATCTCTGCCAGGGCAACTGTGAGAAAGCCTTCCTTTTTGCTTCAAAGAACAAGTAGGTGAAGCCCCCACTACTGAAAGTACTGTAGAAGAGAGGGCAGATTGAGTGCTCACAGTATTTGGTGTGATATAAGGCCCCCACAGCTTTTAGCATTTCATTGACTGGGAGTACAAATATCAAACCTGGGTCGTAGAATCCCTTTGAGGATGTCACCTATAGTTAGTTTAAATTAGGTGTTTCAGCCCTGGAAAATCCTAATATTGGTCTCTGGTCTATGGCAGAGACACCAATGAAGCAGTGTGTTTAAGGCTACTGTGTGAAAGGAATACAAATAGTGTAATAAGAGAAGCATTGAATGCACCTCAGTGCATTGAAGAAACACTAAGGAAGAAGAGAGGAAAAATATTAAAGGAGAACAAACATCTCTATCATCTTTGTGAGTTTGTTACATGCTGAATGTATTTATATGTAATGCTCATATCACCAAAAGTAACCAGTGCTTTGTAGTGCCATGCTGTGAAACATGCCCTAAAGCAACTGACTCCCCAGAAAATGATGTTATAGCATAAGTGTATCAATGGCTTTATTGCTCCACGGTGTCATTTTCAGCAGCCTGTGCTTTTGGGAGCAAAATAAGGCAATGCTTTCTTGTGAAGATTATTTTTGTTAAATTTATCCATACAGTTAAAGCCTAGCCTGTTCTTAGGTGGATAATGGCCATGAGCCAGGGGCTTTAAGTATGCTTTTCATAAGGGAAATTTTGCCTTTTAAAAGTTAACATTATGTATTTTAAATGGTGTTGGTATCTAAGAGTAAAGATGTTTTTACATGAAATATCTCATTTTTTTTTCCCAATAATCTGTACATGTATTTTTGCAGTACTGGTTACGTTATTGTCAGTCAGTCCAAAGCCATTACAAGCCTAACTGATCAGCTATTAAGAGCATTAAACCTTGAGAACTTACACATCCCAAGGTGCTTTCCCTCAAAGACTTTCAATTAAACTAATCCTATACCTCATTTAACAAAGGAAGTGACAAAAGTGCAGGCCATACAGTTGGGCTCATGTATGTTCTAGGAATCTGCAGAGGAGAGAACAGGGTGATTTTATCCCAGGGGCAGCGTTTGTGAGAAAAGAAAGAGAAAAGGATACTGATGGGTTTATCTGAGAAAATATTCATAAGGTTCTTGATATCTGATAAGAGAATGAAAAAGACAATGTGCCACCAAAACAGAGGACAAGTAGAAGAGTTGAGGCTGAAATCTATTGGATGAAGCTTTTCAAACATTGAATAAGCTAAGGCAGAAGCTGGGTTCCAGATACCTGTATTACAACTGTGACCATACCTCCTGAGCTATGTAGGTTTCACAACCTGGCTTAATTTACTGCATTTCCCCTTCCGCTCACCCAGGTAGTCCAACAAAGAAGAGTTTCCATGCCCTGCAGCTCATCACACAGGAGGAGCTCTGGCTACAAGCACTTAAGGACAGTGAGAGTACAGAGCACAGTGTGCCAGAGATTGAGAGATTGATATCTGATAAAGATCTTCAGAACATTCACTAGCAGTCTGCTGCTTGCTGCTGAATACCAAGCCATTCAGTCTTTCATGTGCATATTCTGCAAAGGCAATCTTCCAAGTGATTCTGGACCACTGAGGCCACTGAGTGCTTACTATTAGCACACTGACCAACAGCACACTGTACAGCACCTACTAACTGTTCAGCAGGCAGCTAGTGATCCTGCATGTCCAATCCAGTTTCCAGGAGGCTCTTGAAGCAAAAGTAAGTTGCTTGCAACTTGGAGGGGTAACATAAGAAGATGGTTTAGCTTGTTCAGCAGAAACAGAACAATTCCTCCTCTCTATCAGAGGCCTGAGGGCCTCCTCAGGGCAAGATACTACTGCACATTATGTTCCCATTCGTGACATAGGGTATCGGAGATTAATATTTCACTTCCTCAGGTTTGACTGCCCTCAGTCTGGAAGATTATCAGTTTCTGGAGCTTTTAATCCCAATTAGTTGCTTTATGAAAGGAATATCAGGCTGAAGTAACAGCAACACCCAGAACTTCCTAGGAAAGGTCCAGGTGAGGCAGAGAGAAGGATGAAGCAGTAAGAACTTGCAAAAATGTGAGGAGAGAGGAAAAGAGTAAGAAATTAGTACAACTGTTTCTCAATTCACTGCGCCTCTTTACAATGCGTGTGAATGGCTCCAGATGGTTTTCCAGCACTGAGTGCAAATATCACAGGTGGAAGTAGATTCAAGATTAAATGCTTAAATTTAAGGTTTGATAAAAACTAGTTTTCTAAGATCATGTTATAGTAAATGGAGATGTAGCCAACGCAGTTTGTGGAGATGTGGGAGAAGACTGCTGGCTGGTGAATGTCTGCCTCAGGCTGAGGTGGATCACTGTCTAGGTGCAATGGCCATTTGTATTGATGGATTGACTGTATCTCCTTTGTTTGTTCTGGGAGCATGAACACCCCACAAGCAGGTAGCTCCTGATGCATATTTGATACAAATGTTTTCATGGGAGAAAGCTCTTTCTGTGTATTGAAAGCTTCGAAGGGAAGCTGGAGGGAAGTGGCATACAGAGGTGACAAAAGTGTTTGTGTGGCAGAGAAATGACAGAGATTCAAAGAGGACTGGCTGGCCAGGATGTTCTTTGGCATTCAGTATGCTAACACATACACACAGAAATAAATAAACTCCATATAGACACATATGTGCTCCCATTAAAATAATGCAATTTGTGCAGATAATAATTTATAAGTTCTCCCCACCACTTTATTAAGCTGGCATACAGGATATGGCAAGGACTGAGTCCAGAGTGAATATTTATACTGAAATTATAACCCAGTGAAAATGGAGACTTGTAATACTAACAATATGGGATGTTCTAACTGTGGCTTTGCCAGGAGACACACAGGAGCCTTATCTGTGGCACATTTAAACCAGTGGAAAGCTTCCCACAGACTTCAGTCTGTTTTTGGATCAGTCCTCCAATGTGATTTATGTTGTCTGCACATTAAACATCTATTTATCTCTCTGCTTTTCTGAATCAGTCAAAAATTTGCTATACCAAAATCCTTTTAATTGCTAGACTAAGGGGAGCAAACTGTTTCCAGCATGGCATGCAAGGAGTGAAATGAACAACTTTCATTAATAGTAAGAGGCAAAGAGTGGATAATTCTGTATGTTACAAAAACTTTACCTCGTAAATTGTGCTGCATTACACATAACAGATGTTCTTATTTTTTTCAGTTCCTAGATATTTATTGGACTTTTCTTCCACCAGCTATTTCTTTCTGTGGAATGATCTTCTGTTTGGGAGAATAGTATATTGATACATAAATTTTGTCCAAAATATGCAAGAGTCATATTTAAATATGAGCCCTATGTAAGTGATAGTCTACAGATTTAAATCTTGTCTTCTATGTAGAGAAAACTAATTGTACCTTTACATTCTACAATGCAAGTATTTAATTGTTCCAGAAAAGCTGATAGGAAAGTAAAGAACAGATTTTATGTATTTTTTTCAAGAATAAACAAAAGATGTCTGTACAGATTTTTAGATAGAAAATTGTATACATAAATTCACAAGCTTTCTCTTTTGACATCAAATCTTTGACTAGATTTTTTAATGCAATTCCCTGAGTTGTTTTGGTTTGTTTTTTTTTTTTTTTCCCTTTCTTTTCATTACAGTGAAATGCTAAGGGCTCATAGGATAAACGCTGAATCAGATTGTTATCAAAATACTGATTTTTTTTCCTCCAATATATGGAATGTCCATGTTTGGTTAGAAGGAATTCTAGATTTCTGTTATTCAGTGTGCAAAAAGCTATATTCAAACTCTTGAAGGTTAACACACCACATCTTAAATGCTGTCAGCACAGCTTTACAATGAACAAGTCTGATGTATTTTGATTCTGTTTTTCTGCATGGTATCCACTAGGAAGTAACAGGTCACCAAGAGAATCTGGAATATTTCAGAACAAGTAATATTAGCCACCTTGTTCATCTATGTCCAAAAGCTCTCTTAAGGATAAGAGGACACTTCATTATTTGAGATCTTTTTAAGAGTCACTTTCATCTTGCCTGCTGTGTCTGGGCAGTATTTCTTTCTACTCATCTTCTGACTCAGGCTGGCACGCGTTCATAGAGAGAGGCTTCTGTGATCCTTTTCTCAAAGTAGTGACTACAGGTTTTATTTT
This sequence comes from Tympanuchus pallidicinctus, assembly GCF_026119805.1. NCBI lineage: Eukaryota > Metazoa > Chordata > Aves > Galliformes > Phasianidae > Tympanuchus > Tympanuchus pallidicinctus. Next base: position 26,980,295 of record NW_026294802.1, read on the forward strand.
GGACTAGCTAGTGTTTTTTTTTTTTTTTTTTTTTTTTTGTATGTTTTGCATTTCTAAACCATATATTATCTCTTTTTAAAAAAGGTAAGACTTTATTTTTGAATGTAACTCTGTACATCTCTTTTGTCTATGTTACTGGATAATTTTGCAGGTTCCCTTTGAGGAACTTTTTGTAAACTAGATCATCAAAAGCAGATATTCTGCTGAGCTTTCTGTATTCTTTGGAATTTTTTTTTAGGGATTAAAAATGATCAGAGGGCTGAAGCACCTCCCCTATGAGCACAGGCTGAGAGAGCTGGGGCTCTTCAGCATGGAGAAGGCTCTGAGGAGACCTTATGCTGTCTCGTAAGACTTGTGCTCCAGACTCCTCGCCATCTTCGTTGTCCTTCTCTGACATGCACCAGGGCCTCAATGTCATTCTTATAGTGAGGGGCCCAGAACTGAATACAATTCTTGAGATGTGGCCTCACAAGGGCTGAGTACAGGGGAACAATCACTTCCCTGTTCCTACTGGCAATATCATTTCTGATATAAGCCAGGATGCCATTGACCTCCTTGGCCATCTGGCTGCTGGCTCATGCTCAGCTGAGCATCAGCCAACACCTCCAAGGCTTATTTCTTCTACACAGTCCTCCAGCCACTCTGCCCCAAGCCTGTAGCGTTGCCTGGGTTGTTGTGGCCTAAGTGCAGGACCTGGCACTTGGTCTTGTTGAACCCCATCCCATGGGCTTCAGCCCAGTGTTCCAGCCCATCCACATCCCTCTGCAGGCTCTTCCTACCCCCAAGCAAATCACCACTTCCTCCCAACTTGGAGTCATCTGTAAACAATAAATGAAAATCAAATAATCTCTAACAAGCTCTGTACTGAAACGTCATCACCTAAACATGGTTAGATTCCTGATGTTCTCAGCTTTGCCCAGAGATTAATTATACTAGTAGATCTTGTCAGCTGCATATGATACATCTGTACTTCCTGCACCACTGCTTTGGGCTCCATGGTCTGCATTGTCTCACAGGGTTAAATATGCCCTGTGGATTAATAGATGTTAGTGCAGTCTCCTCTTAAGTAGTTCCTCTGATAATTTTGGTATTTGGTGCAGTAAATGATCATTGCACTGGTACTTGGAATGCTCTGACATAAGGGAATGAAATGGAAAAACTAGAACTACTCTGACATTGTGATCCTGCAGACTTTGCTAACTCAGGAACAAAATCAGCATTTTTTACCTGCCAAGTAATGCACAGTTAAAATACACTGATGTGAACCAAAGCTTAGAGTGAATTTAAAAATATATATGTTATAAGCTAATATGCATAAAGATATTCAAATTTATATATGAAAGGTAAGAGCTCTGACAATCAAAGGATGAAGCCACCCAATCCCTATCAGGGGTGAAGATAAAATGCACCCCTTATATGCAGCTTATTTCCCAAATGCATGCATATGAAATTTTCTTGCATCTGCTTCTGAAACTTCAGTTCCTGTTACTGATTGAATTTGTGATAGTCTGATTTTCTTTCAGAACTTTTTTTCTCTCATCCGAGTTTTAGAAAATCACTTTTTTGATATGCTGGTGGAAGATAACTGGCAAAATTCTTCAGGGACTGGTATCACCTTCTCTGGCAAAAAAAATGCAACATCTTTCATGAACTGCATGCATTTAAAGATATGTCTAGAGTTTGGAGCATTGTTCCTGTACTGAGGGGATTTCTCCAGCATAAGGATGGAAATTGGACCTGTAAGATATTGAATATAAAGCCCACGATCTGGGAATTTCCCATCAGCAAAACACAGAAATGGTGGAAAATTAAAAACAAAACAAAAAAGAAGCAAACAAAATGAACAAAAAAAATCACCACCACGAACAACAAAAAGCACAGCAGCAAAAGCACTTCTCAGCAACAGGATGATGGGTGAACAAAATGCAGACTGTTGTTCTACTTACATAGGACCCACCTTTTGCTCTAACTTGACTGGAAGCATTTGTTTACACTCCCATATATAAAGCACTGAGTTATCTGGATCTCTGGGATATCCAGTGGCAGAGTAGCTGGCCCTGGGAAGCAATGGTCACTGCAGCTCATTTCTCCCAGAGCACCAACCTCTGATATTGGATGGTTGCCTTTGCCGGACAGCAAGGAATATTCAGAGGAAATTACAGCACAGGTTGAGGCAAATATACAGCAGAAGGGTATGTCCACTGAAAAGATTTACAAAGAAACATCACTTGGGTAGGAGCCTAAGAGATCTCCGCACTGTGTATTTGTGATCTGTGAATGTTTTAAGGAACTGTCCCCCCCTTGTCCCCATCTTCTCCCCATGTGATCACTGCAAGAAAAGTTGCCTGTGAATTGCTGTACTACAAAGCACACTGCAAGGCAGCATTCTGCTCCTCAGTCCATTGCTGTTTTTCCCTTCCCACTCTCTCAGTCTCCACCAGAATCATTCCATCTCCAGTTGCTCTCAAAGACTTCTTCCTTGTCACATGCAAGATCAGCCAACGAGAAAACATACTAAGTATTTCTGAATCGGTTTCAATGTTATCTTCCTCACTGTTGTGTCTATAATATAAAAGGGTCCTTTTATGATTTATTTCAGAATTACATATTTTTATTTTTTTCACAGACAAGCCTGGGTGACCATTTTCTTGTCTGTAATTCACTAGTCTACTGTGTATTACCTCAATAAAATGCCAGAGTACTCCCACAGCACTCTTTCTGTTCAGGATCTTGAACTCCATCATGTTACCATGAATGTTAGAGCATATGCTCATATCCTCTTGGACTACACTGTTATTTAAATAACATCTGCAATTTCACTCTTTTCTTACTGCCGTTAAAAATCACTGGGATTTTAGATACTGGCATGAAGGTTAACGTTATTCCTAGCATGACTCCTCTCTAATCACTGAAACTACCCTAGGGATGAATTTGGGTCAAGGACTTTTCTTTACATCATTTTATTTAATAGGTCTATTACCTCTGTATATGCATGATATTAGAAATATTTCAGAGCTAATCGTTTCTGAAATAATCATAATTCTTTCACAGAAGAGATGTCCCGAAGAGCTACCTTTACCAACGCATTATGTATAGCTAACTAGCCATTACTTTAGTTGTCTGACAAATTAATCAAGTAGATCACTCATTGCTGTGCTTTTCTGAAACCCATAAAAGATAATGGACATATAAATGGACAAGATGTTTGATTTCATTTAGCTTCTAGTTTATTGCCTACTTCATAAGAGAATGTAAATAAGAACCCAACATCAGGGCTATCGTATTTCTCTTAAATCTGTCGGTCACCAGTTTCTGATGTGTGTGCAGTTTTTCACTTTCTGCCTTGCATGAACATTTTATCAAGCAGTGTAAGCCAAAGAAGCATTACAAAGATCAGCCAAAGTAAATTACAGTGTCATAGAATCATAGAACTACTCAGGTTTGAAAAGACCTTAGAAATCATTGAGTCCAACCACAACATGACCATAATACCCTAGTTAACAACCCTCCTCTAAATCATGCCCCTGAGCACCACATCCAAATATTTTTTAAGTACATTCGGAGATGGTGACTCAACCACCTCACTGGGGAGCCAGTGCTTCACAACCCTTTCTGTAAAGAACTGTTTCCTGATATCTAACCTAAACTTACCCTGGTGCATCTTGAGGCCATCTCTCCTTGTCCTGTCACCTGTCACCAGTGAAAAGAGACCAACCCCGCCCTTGTTGTAAGCAACTTTCAGACACTGGAAGAGAGCAATAAGGTGTACCCTCATCCTCCTTTTCCCTAGACTAAACAGACCCATTCCTTCAGTCTCTCCTCATAGGGCACATTCTCCAAGTCCTTCACAAGCCTTGTTGCCCTACTTTGGACCTGCTTGCTCCAGCACCTCAGTGTGCTGTACTGAGATGTCCAAAACTGAACACAGTACTCGAGGTGAGGCCTCAGCAGTGCAGAGTACAAGAGCAGGATGACTTCCCTAGTCCTGCTCACCACATCATTGCTGATATAGGCCAGGATGATGTTGGACTTCTTGGCTACCTGCACACACTGCTGGCTCAAAATCAGCTGACTGTCCATCAGGAGCACAAATAACAGGTTTCTTCCTTTCCATGAGGGAAATGGGTAGATATAGACACATTGTACAGATTTTTTTTGTATTTGCAGTTCTAAGTATAATGTTGAGCAGGGTCATATTGAACAGCCAAAGCAAAACAGATCTAGTATTGTGGAAGTGAAGTTAAAGTCAGGTCTATAAGTTGAATAAACTCTGAGACTACTTAAGTACTTTAGCTGGGAAGTGATGATAAAACCTAAGAACAATTAACATTCATTTAGTATTTTGAGCTTTATCACCAATTATAATGGAACAATTACTTCCCACATAAGAATACAGGTATAAGTATTTTGATTAGGCACTTACAACAGGGCTGATGCTGGCACGAGCAGAACCACATGGCCCTTGTCTGCAAGGTTGTCTAGGGACAAGCAATTAATATAGGTCTGCTGTTTCCATTTCTGCCCTTGCTTCAATGTCTTACTTGACTTACTACCACTCTCGAAGGTCTCTGCCTTTATTAAGGCTATCTAAATGTGCTTTAGTGAATTTACTCCTCTACTTCTCGTCAAATGCTTGTTACTTATTTGGGGATTTTGAAACCTTTGGGATATCTTATGAATTAGGAAATCCACTGCTAAAGCAGTCGACGTACTCTTATTCAAAACAAAACTCAGCCAACAAACACTACTCTCAAACAAGTACTTCACAAAGAACAAATTAATTTAGGATTTGAATTGTTATACTTTTTACATTATACTTACATTTTTGTAGACTGAATATCTTTACTGTTACAAGCTTATTTTAAACTATAGCCAAAACTAGCATATAATATACCATTTGAATTTACACTAGCTGTAGACAAGCAGACATTTTTAAATTACATCATTTTGTGAGGAATTTTTTAGATTTGTGTTAAAGGCTAATTAAATGGTACCTGCCTGTAAAGTACAATCAGCTATAGTTTTTTGTAGTTTAAACATAATGAATGAATATTCAAAATACTTAAATTTTCGTAATTACCTATGTCTTATACAGTCATGAGACTTCATATCCAAGGATGTTGTATTCAAATCAAAATTCTCCTTTGGAAAAAAAGTTACTTCTAATTAAAATCAGGGGAAATATTGATTTTAAGAATCCCTTACCTAAAAACAAAGAAACAAACAAACAGAAAAAAAAAAACAACCAAAACAGATCAGACACACAAAAAAGAAAATCACAAAAAACCCACAAACCTCACAAAAAAAAAGCCCTCTACATTTTATTTCCATACAATTTTAGAAAAGAAGAGGTGAAGGTGGAGAGGAGTTGATCAGATTTTCTGCCCAAAGCTTCTTGTCAGTAGAAAAATCTGCTTTATCATCAGATCTATTGTCAACATTTATGCTACATTACAGCGTTTTTATTGCTTGAAGCTCTGAGTTGGTGAAGCAGCAGCTTCAAAGATTTAAACTCCAGAAAGAGTTGCAGAAAAGGATTAGAAGAAAAGTCAATGATTCCAGAGATAAAACAGTGAAAATGCATCTGTTTTCAGGAGCTATGTGCATTAAGATAAAAGAGAGAATAGATTGTTACTTGACTTTTTCCAATCTATTTAGTCAAATAGTTTATTTCAGCTTTAACTCTAAAGAATATACAAATATCAAATTCAGTAATATTTGGTGCCCTCCTCCATGATGGTGATAATTCAAGCCAAACTGTGAAATACCTGATCTTTTGCAAATTAGGAAAGACACAGATTTTGCTGGCCGTTAACATAGCAGAAAGAAGTAATCTCACAACAAAACATACTGATGTTCTAGTCCTATTTCACCTGAGATATTTCATGGAAATGAAATATACCTGTACAGAAAAGAAAAGAAAAAGAAAAAGAAAAAAGAGCAAGTAAATAGAGAAGTATTTCTGATAAGGAGACCTATATGTAAGGGTAATGAAAAGGGTTTGTGTTCTGTATTGATTTTGGAAAACAAGTCTCAGCAGTTGCTTTCTAATAGAGTACTATAAACTGAATTAACAACAGAAATAACTTCTAGTTAGTGACTAATTCTGCATTCTCAGTGTTGCAGCTGGGAAAACTATAGATTGGAGAAGGAGAAATCCTGAAGAAATTTTAAGCATAGAAATCTCCTTCTTCCTTCTTTTCATCTTCCCCTTTTAATTGGGTAGCCCTGTAATGTACTATCCTCGTTGCTAGTAACAGATCATAAACTTTGTGCCAAGTTTTCAAGACCTTGAGAGAAAGGTTTGTAAGGCTTCCTCTGATTCAACTTTTCTGAACCTGATAAAAAACAAAATGTGTGTGTTTCAATTTTAATTGCGTTACTGCTATTTTTGAGATTTTTTTCCTCTATGTATAAATAAGTATTCCATATAAATATATTATTTTTCTGTAACAGAAAAGAACAGATTTAGATTAAAAAATATTGAATTAAATTATTAAGATTTCAGATATACTAATAATAAACTCCTGGATTTGTTTGTCACCTGCTCTCTTCCGCTCATAAAGAAGATACTGAGGCTAGTAACTAAACATAAGAAACAAGGAGTTATATTACCCATGTACAAAATATAGGTAACTATGTACAAAATATAGGTAACTATAGGCCCAACTCCCCTTTTCTAATTTTAGCAATGCAGGTAAGTGTTGGGTACTTTTTGGATCCTCTGCTTGATATTAGAAGTAATCACAGGATTTGTTTACTGAGGAGGATCCTGACCTCACTGGAATTATTTTCAAAGCTTTCTGGATTTTACTTATCACTCCTGAATGAGATCAAAAGTCTCAACCTGGCTTCTTCACAGTAGGTAATTGCAGTGAATGTGAAGCACTGTGGCCAATAGCCCTTAGACATAACATCCAACTTCCAGACATTTTATTCAAGCGCATATAATGACTCCCTTGTGCACTTCTCTGCTGACAAACTTGGTTTGTTTTCTCTTTTTTTTTTTTTTTTTTCTATTGTTGTTTCTGTATGCTCACTTTTCTTTTTCCTTTTCTTTTCTTTCTTTTCTTTTTTTTTAGTGGACTGTTTTTTCCCATATTCCTCTATTCAATAAAGTTGTTTTGATTTGTATATATACCTGCTCACATATCCTCTGCCAATCCTCACCATTTAAAACACGATGTCAATCAATGCTTACTCTCTGTTTCTGTTGTTTTAAAAAACTATTACAGCAGTTTCCTTCTCATGCTATATCCATGACCTGACGGGATTGTACCTGAGTCCTTCCTCACCTTTAAGGTGTGATCATAGAAAAGAATCTTTATTCCTACTACTCAGTCCTCTCCATTTATTTTAGATTTTTTTAAATGCATAGATCTTTTTTGGCTTCTATTCTCTTCCTTATGACCCTATATCCTATATATCATTCATTTCTGCATGTAATCTTTCAGGAAAAGGATAGGACTGCCTCTTGGATTCTCTTTCCTCTTTTCAGTTCATCTCTCTCCATCTTCAGGTGTCCCTTGTTCTAGTTCAAGAGTCTCTGCTGCTCACCAGGTGATCATAAAACCTTTTTTCAGGTCACATTTCATATACACTTTTTTTACTTGGAGCGCTTAGAAAAACTCCCCATGTAAACAATCACTTTCTTTCCATGGCAATGTAGAAAAGCTGTCTAGATATAAAAACCTGTGTTAAGAAAATATTGGTGCATAAGTTTGCCTCTGATGGCTCTATTTTTCCTTCAAATTGATAAAAAGAAAGATAAGATTATATTCAAACAAGGTAGAGAAGTCCTTTGCCAGAAAGTAACCAGTGATATTTGTGCTAAGAATGGCAGATACACACAAGGAAAACTATCATCAGCATTTCTATTAAATTGACATTTCCCTTCCTTTCCAATGACTTCCTCCTTGCTCTCCCCTTAACAACATGAAATATCAGTTGCAGTCATACCCATGCTATTTAGTGGCTTGAAAACCAGTATTTGCTACCAAAAGTAGTGTTCACCATAAAAGGTTTACACATGCCTATGAAATATGCATGTGCTTTCTTCATCATTTCTTTCCTCAACGGGATGTTTTTTATCCTTTCCTGGGGGACTCCTCTCAGAAAGCTCCAAATTGTCGGTTTGACGTGAGATGATTGAGAGCTCCTCCTCTTTAAAAGTACACACGTATTCTGTGCCTACAGGTGCACACAGGTAAAGGTTTTCATAGTTTGGTTTCTATAATAATAATCAAAATAATAACCAAAAGAGGCATTGTTTATAGAGTGACAACTTTTTTTTTTTCTGTTTTGTGAAAGTGAACATTTAAGATTCTGTGGTAATGGCTCAAAATTAAAAGAATCTATGAACAAGAATGCTGGTACACTCTCCTCAGAATATTAATATGAAAATAAAAAAGTTTCTTAGATGCACTACCTTCCAAATGACCCTGTCTGGACTTTCTCATTTGAATAAATAATCCAAAATAACAATGGACCACAAGTTCACAACTGGAATGCTAGTTGTTCATGAGAAATGTAAAAATTAAAGCTAAATAAACCCTCCAACTCTGTAGAAAGCTCAGAGGCTTTGTGAAATGATAAAGGAAGACCACAGAAAGGAATGCCAACAGGGCATGAGAGCAAACAGGATTATCTGCTGGGATATGCTCTTTAAACTGTGATAATGTTTAACTTCTGACAAGCAGGTGTGATGTTTTACACCTCTTTTCATGCAAAGCCTGGCCCCAGGTCACCCACGGGACATGGTACTAATAGATTTCAGTAGATTCCAGAGAAGAGTATTATTAGAGGAAAAAGAGCTACATTTATGCAGCAGATGAAGTGAATGCATTTTAAAATGGAAATCACATTATTTGCAAACACTGTATTTTTTTCCTGCTCCCTCTTGCTCTGCAAACTAACATCACATTATCAAGTATTTAAAAGTTTATATTGAAGAAAAAGTATTGACCTTCAAGGTAATGCTATTAAAAATGTAATTTGATTCAAATGAATGGAGTTGAAAAGAATCATTGCATAAAGAGCAATACTGTCTTAATTAACAGTGCATTAATGTGCAGAAGCAGAAGGTCAGAGACATTAATGCATTTGCAGAAAAAGACTGATCAGAAGTCACAAATCCTTAAAATACTAATGAACATTTATAAAACTCTGATTTAATGCAAAATTCAGATACTTTTCTTTACCAGTCTACTTCAGGAAATAGAAGGAAAATCCTGCCCCCCAAATCATATCAAATCAGTTGAACAGAAACCATAATCTTACAATAACCCCTCCTTTACGCCACTTTGATCAGGCTTTGATGAAATAGTCAACACTGTACTGGGTGAAATCTTGAATTTGTTGGAAAAAGTTGGCTAGAGTATATTCTGTCAATAAATAGTCACTTAGATTAACTGAAGTTTTGAGGAAGTATGCAGTCTTGTTCTCACTTTTTTTAAGGAAATAAGGTAACCTAAAAGCTGAGGAGAATTGCAGGAAGACATAATTCTCTTTATGTTCTTCTGTAAAATAATATTTTTGTAGAGAAATAAATGACCAAACAAACATGCATGCACCTAATTTTTTGCCTCTAAAGATTCCCTCCCTCCTCTCCCCTCCCCTTCCCTTTCTTCTCCTTCTAGGGCACAAAAATAGATTTACCCCAAAATTATCACATTCTTTTTATTAGGAAGAAGTAAGAAAAGGAGTAAAATGAAGCTCATTTTAATTTTTCATCTTGGCAGCCATTCTCACTAACTGCAAGCCTGCCTGTATTGTAAGATGCTGCAGCAATAATTCTGACAAATTTCCTATCTCCTAAGCTGCATCAAAATGTTTACTAAAGTACTAATAATTTGATAGTTGGAGTTTAGATAATATTTCGGGCCATATGATAAATATGCTCAGAGCTTGACAGCCCAGACTACCCTTCCATGTGTAGGGAACAGAGTAGAAATCTATCTTTTCAACTGGATACTCTTTGGAGAAGGATTGCCTTTAAACTTCTGAATTTTGGTAGTTTAAATGGCTTGCTGGTTTGGAAAAAAGCAGTAACAAGCAAAGTGCATGCATTTCTGAGAGGAGGCGTGTCTGTGAGTACTCAGACACTGCAAATCCAAACTTTTATTCTAATTGTTCACCTTCCTACTTATTTCTTGAATGTATGAAATCCTAAATTTTAACAGCACTAAGCTGCTTCTCCGTTTTCCCTCTACATCATTTAAACATCAAAGAGCTTGTCTATTTTTGTGTCATTTTTACTCCCATCTCATCAGTGCTATCCTCCCCTGGTGGCAATATTAATTCAATATCCTTTGACAGGAAGTTTTAAAGATGCGTATGTCAGAGGAAGCTGCAGCATCACCATAGTATTATGCAAAAAGGCTTATTGTAAAATAAATCCCTACACCACAGCAATTTTAGCTTCTCGTTTAGTCATTTATACAAGATGTGCTGTAATCATGGTGAAGGCATAACTTATTGTTGGACTGATAGATTCCATACAATCAGTGCATTGTAAAATATGATGAAAATCAAGTTTTATTCTGGCAATTCAGCATTACATGACAATAGAGCCATTGCTCCACAGTCCTTTCTTTTCTCTGCTGATTGAATCTGCTTTTCCCAGAGGTTTTGAGATGCAGCCAAGTTTTGTCGACAGTCCGACAGGAGCTGTTCTCCATCTGATTAAAAGAGCATCAGCTGGTACCCTGACCCTTGCATGTGAAATTCCCCTAGTGGCTCTAAAAATATAAGTCATACGAAGCATTCAGTCCCCCATAGAACATTATTCCTTTTCCCCTTCTGAACAGAGATTTGAGGTTGCAGAAGCCAAGCTGGGGAAAGTCTTCTCTGACAAGTTACATCTTGCCTATTTACTTTTTTCTTCAGAATAACTCCAGAACTTTTGTGATGCTAAATAATTTTCATGGTAGCATAGATAAGTTTCAGAGCAGCAGTGCAAAGCACTTAAAGGGAAAGTACAGGTGCAGTATGACAAATGGAAACTACTAAAGACACATATTCAGATCATATCTTCATAAAATAAACCAGCAATCTGTAATGTTGGATGGAAGCACATTGCAAAGGCCATGTACATCTCTATTTTATCAGAAGAAAAATGACTTCTTTTTTTTAATCCAGCAATTCCTTTTTTACTCTGCTATAGATACGAATCCTTGAAGAGAGATGGTTCATAACAACACAGAGGCAACCTGTTTTTACAAGTATCTCTGTCTAAATGTATACACATTACTTATAAAACAACTTTGCACCACGAACAGACACAAATAGAATGATTAAAACAGAATGTAGATTCTCCAGGGATCCTCCATAGCTCCTTTAAAGAACAGAGGAACACTATGGCATTTCTTGAGAGAATCTGGCCTAAATTTCCATCAGAAATATTCAGTATTTGACTTAATTGAATAATGTTATATTTGTCGTCCAAAATTCATTTTCTCTGGCCAAAATTCATATCATAATTTATAATATCATATCACATCATACTATACCAGTCATACTGCATTATATCATAGCACACTGTATCATATGGTACTTGGTATATTAAAATCTGTGCACTTTTTGCTCCATTCTTTATTCTCAGGAAGGTGATACATAGAATGCATTTTGTGATGTCATTATTATAAATATAGAATTAAAAAAACCCACAACATTTAATACTGACTGTGCAGTGTGATCTGTTATGAAGGGAAGTTCTAAAATCACAGGCTGATTTTCTGCTCATAAACTTCACTTTTGAGATTAACAGCTTGAAGGTTATGCCCACTCAAAAAGAAATATAACTTAGGTTAACATAATTGAAGGACTTGATGATTAATGGAGGACAGTCAGAACATTTATTCAGGTATTTATTTTTTGTATTTTGTACGTTGAAATGCTGTGAAGTCAATTGTTCCAAAAGAATCTCACTTTGAGGTATAGTTTAAGCTGAGTAACAAATCCTTCAAAAGTCATGAAGTCTTCTGTTACACTACTGCTTCCTAATGATTTAAATGGATGCCACACAAAAACTTCAAGGGCATAAATGAAAACCAGTATGCTAAAGCAGTACAAGTGAACCATCAATATTTGAGTTTCTAGTATCATCACAATATAGCAGTGAGGTTTTTGTTGTAAAATTCCTAATTTGCTACTCATTTCAAAATCATCTACACATGGAATTTCAAATATAGTTGATGAAGAATATTTATAGTTAGAAATGAAATCCAAAATGCTTGTGTGACCCAGGTCAAATTACAGGTACAGTCTCTTACATCACCTTATCAACTGCATGCATTTTTCTTAAGGTAAAGGCAACACTACTTTCTAGCCAAATTTATGAGGGGAAAAGACATGGACAAATACATTAGGAAAGCCAATGAATTGTAACATACTCTATTAAAAAAAAAAAGTAAGAAAAAAAAAAAGAGTTGAGTTTGTTAAAAATTAATAGAGTAAGCCTCATCTGACATCATTTTGTCCTACACATTGAAATCTTTGATAAACACATCATAGCCAGTTGGTCATAAGAGGTGATTCTCCCACTGTGTTTAGCACTGGTGAAACCTCATATTGAAAATTCCAAGCTCCACAATATAATTTCTCACTTGCTTGAAAGCATCCAGAAGAGGGTAAAGAAGGCATGTCCTGTGAGAAGAGGCTGGAGCACTGGGCTGTCCAGTCTTGAGCAGAGGAGGCTGAGGGATGACCTCGCTGCTCTCTGCAGCTCCTGACGAGGGGAAGTATAGGGATGTGCTGGGCTCTGCTCCTGAGAACTGGTGGCAAAAGGGGAACAGAGGAAGGTCAGGCTGGGCAGCAGGAAGCATTTCTGAGCTGTGAGAGTGGTCAGACAATGGGAGAGACTTTCTAGTGAGGTTGTTTATACCCCATAATTGTCAGTGCTTAAGTCAGATTTGGACAATGCCCTCAGTAATGTGTTTTAACTTTTGGCTAGCCATGAAATGCTCAGGAGTTGGAAACGATGATCTCTGAAGGTCCTTTCCAAGTGAACTATCCCATCCCATCCCATCCTATCCTATCCTATCCTATCCTATCCTATCCTATCCTATCCTATCCTATCCTATCCTGTCCTGTCCTGTCCTGTCCTGTCCTAAACTTGATGAAACTGGTGCATCATTCCAACAAGTTATTATGTTTACTTGAGGCTACTTTTTACTGAAAAATAAACTTCAATGCATTGATTTTTATCATGATCAAATGAAATTACAGAAGGAGACAGTATATCTCCAAAAATTTTGAGTGATTCTGGGGAAAAACTGGCATTTCTTTCAAGCTGAGTGACAGGTCATAGGAGGTTGAATAACATGGTCAAGCATATAGAGTCTGTTTGGCTGAATGAGAGAACAATGTTAGCAGAGAAAAAAATATATTTCTTTCTCGTCACTTTTAATTAACTCAGAGCACTTCAATAAATACTGCAACTTGGCATTATGACTTGAAATTGATAGAAAAATAGATGAATTAAAGACTGTGTTCTTGCAGCTGAAGTCCACAGTTACGTGTTTACAACTAAAATGAAATTAGCTTATATTTATAGGCACTTTAGAAATAACAAGCTAAATTCTGTCACAGTGAGTGATATTACTAAGGTGGGACCTAGATAAACTCCTTCAGAAATTTCTGTAATACACATCAAGATATTTCATGGCCCAGGGTCAACACAAGCAGTCCCAATAGAAGAGTTCTGTTAGAGGTGATCTTCATTTGAAGCATGCAAAAGGTAAGACTGTCAGTATGTGACACAAGCTGAGCAAACCTGGATTGCCCTAGGGCTGAGAGATCTAGTATTCTCCATACATTTTATCTCAGAGCAACTCAGAATTAGGCTGACAGAAAGGCATTTCTTTGACCACCAGTTTTTGAGGATATCAAGCCGTAAAATTTATGAGCATCTCTCTCAGGCAGTTGGCACCCAATCCTTATAATGATATATGCCCCATAACATGATTGCAAACAATTTTTAGTGAGTAAATATTATAAGAATATAAATATAAAGGACAAAAACAAAGATTCATCACGAGCTTATTTTTGACCGAGAACAGTACAAGATTGTTAAAATTATGGAAATGGAGCATCCATGTGCTGCTGCTTCCCTAAAGTACTGTTTCAGCTAGTTGAGGTTCAGGAACTTTCTGATTCCAGAAGTGTTACTTTTTTAGATAGTAGTCTTGAGTGATTTCTATTTCCATTATTTTTCTGCTTGTCTTTGAACTCATTTAAGGATAACCTGAGGATTTTAGAAATAACAAGACTATGAATTTTGTTATAGAGAAACAAAACTGAGAAGAGGTGCAAATGGCTTCAACCTACTCTCTACAAACTTCAGCTAACCACTAAATTCCTACAACTGTAAGGCCATGGACAGTCCAAGAACAACTAAGAAATTCAGAGTTCTAAATTTATGGCCTGATCTGCAAATCCCTGGGCAGACTGAACAAGTTTTTGAGCGACATGATTCAGAAAAGAGAATATGCTGAAATTTGATCTGACATAATCTTTATGCAAACACCGTGGGAAGTGCTGTCAATAGTCAAACAAACCGTAAATCTGAAGGCTGGAGAGAGGATTGCAATGCCTTGCCAGTAGATCAGTGCTCAATAATATTGGCAGTGACCTAGGATTATATGTGAATAAAAAAAAAAAAAGCTGTTTTTGCCCACATATTAGATTAATATGTGCCAAAATGTATTTTTTTCTGGAATTATCTGTAGAAGAAATACATAGTCAAAGAAGCCAGCTTTCAAAAATATCTTTGTTTGTAACACTGCTTTCAGTTAAAGTAGGCTTCTTGCCTGCATCCTAAGGTGTGGTGATCACCTTATGATCACTTTCTAGCGTATTATTGCAAATGAAATAACCCTTTTTTTGAAATTTTATTTAAATGGAAAGCTGAAGTTGAATTTTGTATTTACTAAAAGACTTATCATATAGTGCCTCCAATGTGTTCATCAGTGAAACAGAGCAGGAGGTCTTTGCTAATTCCTTCATCTTACTGGTAAAAGATGGAAAATGTGAGTTCATTTCATCAAATGCATGCATCTATACTGTAGATGGCTACATCTGAGTTCTCTGTTATATCACTGGACAAAAATGAACATTTTTTTGTATATCATTTAATTCATCTCATCCCAAAATCTAAAACACTTGAGCTGCTCCCTAAGTGTGTGCTTTTTTCTGTTGTTGTTTTTGTTTTGTTTCTCTCTTTCCACTGAACATAGCCCGACTAAATACAGAGATCTAAATTTAGAGAAATCAATCCCCACCTAAGATACTGCAAAGAAGTGAATAATAGTGGAAAGTACACCTACAGAATTTGTTTTCAATCTCATTTCAGTGAATGAAGTTTCAAGACACAGAAGAAGGCAGATAAAAGTATGAGTTTAACATCCATAGAGAGGAAACTTATCTTCCTTTTACTGTTCACTTTCAGAGTCAGCACTGGGTTTGGCAGAGCAACTAGTCTTACTCCAGTACCTTATTTTTTTCTTTATTACTTTGAAAAGCATAGAGCTAAAACACACTGAAATACCAGTTGACACATCCCTCTGATACATTATTGACCAAGTTAGACATGCATTAGGCCACCTAGTTAACATTTTAACTCTCTCTGTTAGTATTACAGCAGTTCCCCCATTCTGCACTGTATAGTCTTTCTGTATTGGACAGCACCAGGACAGTCTTTTCTTTGCAGTTCTGTGTTACATTGAAAACTCTAGGAATGCTGGACACAGTAATAAACCTAAACAAACCGACTGGTGCTTCCTGAATAAATCAAGTCTCTGTTGTAAGATGCATTACTTGGATTAAAGTGAATATATAAGAGGATAATACAAATTTAATAGTAATGCAGAAATTTTCTTAAAGTGTTTTGAAAGAGTCATCCTCGCTATGTTATCTGTTACAACAAAGCTTATCTTAATAATTGATTCTAACATATTTTCTAGGCTATCCTTACAAATATTAATTCTTTTTTTCAATAACTATTTCCCCACAGAAATTCCAATCATTTTCTAAGATATTTGCAATAATTAGCCTGTTGCATCTTTTTTTCTTAAATCTTAAAAGACTTGACAAATGAAAAAAATGAAATTTATTATAAACATTGACTAATACTCATTTATGCTAATAATATTTCTTTAGGAAGAAGTCATACTAGCAAATTCCAATGCAGTAGGCAAAACTATAAAGATTAGTCTAACGTTTTGTTTCAGCTACTCAATCCTACAACTGTTCACTAACTGTGATATCAGTGTAAGACTTATGTTGCTAATGTTCACTAAGAGTCTTCTTTAAAAATAGATTTTAATTTTAGCATAAATCCTCATGTACTGTGACTAACAACTAAATTAAAATTTTGATTCTGTCAGGTAACATGCTATTCTGCTAGTATAATCTTTAAATAAATATATATCTATATTAGTTGAGATTTCAAACTGAGACCAACAGTACTTTAGGAACACAGAAATAGTTCCCAAATGTTTACAGGCACCATGCTGAAAATTCTTTAAGTATATTTCCTAATATTTTTAAAATCTCCCCTACTGAAAAATGTAATTCACTTTCTCCATCTTCAGTGAGATGATTACAAAGATTCAAAATCTAGTTGCTACCCTCCATTACAAAAATACTGCTTTCTTTCTTCCTTTACACCCAAGTTTTCTTCTGAAAAAAAAATAAAAAATAAAAAAAAATAGAGTTTATAGGCAAGGGGTGGAATGCACTTTAATTATGAGAACTGGGAAGGATAAGGTTCAGTTCTAAATATGCACATTAAAATTCTGGTTCACATCTGCATATTTGTATTTATATATAGTTCACCTCTTCATATATGTATTTATATCTACTTGTGCTTATTAATTTTAATATGTTTCAAGCCTGATATTTTATATCCATATGTTGTGAAGAAAATAATGAAGAAAATAAGCTCATCTTTCCTTCTTGCAGTTCATTAAAGATTTCTATGTAAAATATAATCAAAATGTTTAGACTGCCTTTGTGAAATACTGTACTGATATTTTGTAAAACTTTATGTGTGACTCTCAGGTGCTTCCTTCCCCTTTTTCCTCTTTTCTGCTGTCTTCTGCTCAACACTACCATTGTTTTGCCGTTGTTTACTGCAACAGTTTACCCATATCTTTGTCAGAACACAACTCATCAAAATTTGGCCACAGTTATAAGTACTGTGTCTTTTGAAACAATGCTTTAAGTCACAACTGGGCCATCAATAATTATTGTTGCATATAATTACATATGCAATTAAATACACTAGAGAATTTAAGTAATACCAGAAAATTAGCAGGCAATATTATATTTATTGAATATATTAGCTATGTAATTCACAGTCAAAGCAAAGCTTGACTAGTGGAATTAACGACAATTAATAATTGGTGTTTAACTTTTTCACTAGAGTTTCAGGGAATTGAGCTTTGGTCTCTAGTAGTTCAGAGCTTTAATTTTCTGATTGTTAGTGTGCACAAAAGTTTGGAAACTTGTTTAAGCCGGGGACATGAAATGCCAGGAGCTTATACTGTAGAATGCATCAGTTGTTCACAACATACCAGTCACTCATGAAGTAAAGTAAATCTCTCATGGAACAGGAGAAGGAGAAAAAGAGAGATTACATTTTAATAAGGAAAACCTGAAAAATTCAGTATCTTCTCTTTGCAAGAAGCAAGAGGAAATTGTAATTCCTCAGAAAGTTTCCTTTAAAAAATACCCTGCTATCAAAACCAGATTTACTGCTAAATGTTTTGAGATGGTCTGACATCCTTGCAATAATAAATTAGTTGTATATTCAGTCTCCTGCCCTCATTCCCTCTCCGCCTCATGGATACTTCTCTGAATTACTGTTGTTTTGGAAGCTGACAAGGGATACTAACTGAGGAATCTGGTCATTACTGAGAGTAAAATTTAGCCTTATTTTCTGAAGAGCTGAGTAGCGACACAGGTAAGCATAAGTGGTCTTTGAGTTCTAAAGGATATTCACATTCCTAGGAAAAAATACCACCACATGTATCACAACACTTGCAGTTTTGTCTGTAACTTTAAGGACTTCGTATTTTTAGCTCACTGATATTTTTTTATTGCACTAGAACCATTACAATGATATGCGCCAGTTGTACTTTTATGTCCTATGAATGTCGTATTTCTGCAATGTATACAGAATTGCAAGCTGAAATCTAAAACAGCTACTGGCAATTTAACAATACTTGAAGATATCCATCCACCAGACAAAGTATCCACTCTGTCTGCTACAGCACTCTGCTGACTAAGCTGAAGGCTCAACCTTCCAGAGTCAGTCCAGAGAAGCCAACAATCTTTGTCTTGCAACACAGTAACTCTTGGCCTCATAACAGATTAAAGAACACAGAGCCCTACCTCATCCATTGTGTTGTCCAGATCTGGTGCTTTTTGACAGTCATCGGTTTTGAGTGATGAAGGCCGGAGTGCATGAGCAACATTTTCCTACCAATGACACTGCCATAGCAGCTATGAAACAGTAGGCCTCCACCAGTGCAGATTTTTCCAAGCACAGCATGAAAGCTCTTGTTCATCGTTGGGAAAAATATGTAACTAAGGATGATTATTACATTGAAAAATAGTGTTTTGTATCTGAGAGTTTGCTCTATCAGAAAAATGTTATTGTGTTATTTCTGTCTGTTGTAGTTTCCATGGAAATCATAAAATTATAGAATCACTAAGGTTGGAAAAGACCTGTGAGATCATCCAGTCCAATCGTCCACCTACCACCACTAGTTCCTCACTAATCCATGTCCGTTAGTACAACATCAACACATTTTGTGAATACCTTCAGGGATGGTGATTTAGTCACCTCCCTGGGCAGCCTATACCAGTGTCTGATCATTCTTGTGAAGAAGAAATTTTTCCAAACATCCAACCTGAACCCCCTCTGGCACAACTTCTGGGCATTCTCTCTCTCTATTGCTAGTTACACAGAAAAAGAGGCCAACACCCATCTTGTCACTACCTCCTCTCAGGAAGTTGTAGAGTACAATAAGGTCTCCCCTAAGCCTCCTTTTCTCCAGACTAAACAATCCCAGTTCCCTCAGCGACTCCTATTAAGACTTGTGCTCCAGACCTCTCACAAGCTTCAATGTTCTTAAATGAAAATAAACAAATTAAAGGCTAAAGGCAGGTAGCTTTATGTATAGAATAAAATATTGGAATGCAGGAAGCTTATTAGAGAGCTATTTTCTGGGAGTAGGGGCAGAAACAATAATCATATATCCTGAATTCTTTTCCCCTCCATTTTGCTTAGCATTGGATGCAAGATGACCACACGTAGCTTTGAGGTCAGCCACATTTGTGAAGCAATTGAAAGGAAGAACTCCTTTTTAGCTTTTGCATATGAAGACAAATATTACTCAGATATCTTTCTTTATAATGAAATTAGAGGCACAAGGATGCAACAAGTCCAAGCTGCAGCCTCAGAAATAGCAGCGGTCACTGGAGCATTTCTGATCAACCACTTCAAAGACTCATACCATGTCTTTCTTCCCAAAAGTCAGCTATTTGCAGTAATAATAGCTGGCAGGATCTGACTGTTCAGAATCACTGGCACCTCACCAGGAAACTGAAAATCTATTTAAAGTGGATTTGGACATATTGTAAACAAAGCAGAATATACCATGCTTTAAAGTCAAGGACAACTGTCAGTTCTGCAGAGGGGATGGATGAAGCAAAAAGGACTTACACAATTGCTTGGAACTGTAAACATTCAAAGCTAATAAGAAAAGAGGCACAGCAGCAATGAAATGTGAGATTAGCCAGACAGCAATTATCCCAGTAATAATACGGTATATGTTTCTTCTTTACTGCTCTTGTGTGGATTACAAAATGGATTCTAAAGCAGAGCAGGATAAGCCTGGGAATACTCTACTTACATTCATTATAGGAGCCAGCAGGAAAATCTGCAGAGACTTCTAGTCTCACTGAGGCCATTGCTTGGCCTTACAGACAAGAAACAATAGCAACAAAATATTAAAGCTTAAGAAGGGAGAAATAAAATCAGAAAAAAACATGCTAGATTTTCCTTGTTGAGTTCAATTATTAAGTGGACCAGATCTTTTTTTTTTTTTTCTTCTGCATGTAAATGATAAAATTGCTTCTGCTCTATCATCTTTCTCTGTAATTACTTAAAAACCTGAATGCTGAGGGATCATCTCCTCTGATAAAATGTTTTCTAGAAATAAAATTTTATTGAAAAAAAATTACAATTTTGTTTTATCTCCAACTAACAAATTCCATTTCTCTCTACAATTTCAGTTAATGTCAAAACAAAGGATAATCTATTGTAGTCTGTGGTTACTAACTTTCCTTCATCTCTTCCTTTGTTTTATTCTCAGCGTTCTAAAGGTCACAGCAACTCAGGCACCATGTCAATTTATTTTCATCCCATCTGTTTACATTACCCATTATCAAGCTTTTCTTTTCTGATTTACTTTATCTGTTACCAAAGTACCACTCATTTCCTTCCAAGTTGTAAAAAAAAAAAAAAAAAAAAAAAAAAAAGAAATAATAAAGATCAATTTTGGATAAAACTTATATATACATTATATACATATACATATATATATAAAGCTCAGAATGTTTGTTTCATTGAATTTTAATCCCAATGTCCACTAGTCAAAACATTTTGATCTAAAAGTCACCACCTTACTGTGCAGAAGTCTCCCTATTTTATTTTTTTTTGAAAAAGAATTGTGAATCTAAACACTATTTATTTTACTCTTCTCTCTGTACACCTTAGAGTTTAAGGGTCATGGAATTTTGAGTTAGTCTCAGTTTATCTGCAAAAATTTTGACAAATTTCTTTCATTGTAATTGGTAGAAATTACAGCATTGATAAATCTGTGACCAATGAAAAATGCTGGAAACACACAAGAAAATGTGCAAAAGTCAAGAGATGCAGAATATTGATGGAGAGCAATTGGTGCACTGCCTAATGCCTTGCACCTATAATTGAGGAGCTATTCTTTCTTTCTTTCTTTCTTTCTTTCTTTCTTTCTTTCTTTCTTTCTTTCTTTCTTTCTTTCTTTCTTTCTTTCTTTCTTTCTTTCTTTCTTTCTTTCTTTCTTTCTTTCTTTCTTTCTTTCTTTCTTTCTTTCTTTCTTTCTTTCTTTCTTTCTTTCTTTCTTTCTTTCTTTCTTTCTTTCTTTCTTTCTTTCTTTCTTTCTTTCTTTTCTTTCTTTCTCTCTTAACAAGATTGTTCTTCCAGCTTTCTATGTGACATAGAATCAAATGGGCACTAAGGTCCATCTCAGGTTAGTGTTCAGCTTCTCTGGCAGCAGCCCTCACTGCTATGGGATGTCCTTCTAGGGCACAGTAGTGCCACAGCTGCTGTGTCAGCTCATTCTTTGTCATGTTATCTCATCAGTAGAACTTGTCTTTTAATTTTACATTCATATAATAGCAGCTTGTTCTTTGCCATGTTACCTCATTGGCAGAAGTTATCATTTCAGTTCTACATTCATGTACTAGCATACAGGGTATGGTGAAATCTCCAAGTCCTTTTCTTCTTGGATATATCTGTTGTACTGAATGAGATTATCACCCGTGGAGCTAAAGCTCTGAGAAAACAAGTCTCTCCTCTCATGCTTAAATATACATGATTTGTAATTCTTAGTCTTTTAGAAGCCTTGTTCCCTGGCACTCTGACATGGACAGAAAATAGTCAGTATTCATTATATGGTTGCAGAATCTCCTTCACTAGAGACATTCAAGACCCACCTGGACAATCTCCTTTGCAAGTTAATGTAGGGAATTTCTTTAGAAGGGATTGGACTAGGTGATCTCCAGAGGTCCTTTCTAATCCATATAGTTCTGTGATTCTGTGATTCTATAAATCCCCTGGAAGCATCTGGCTGGAGAGCAACAAGGGGCTGACTGAGGTCTCTTAATGTGCCTTTCTTTCCAGAAGAGAAGAATGGTCTTGCTTTCCCTTGTGAGACTTTTCTAAGAGGTGCTATAAAACTACGAGAGTTGAATTAATTAAAATGCTGGATCCTAGTTGTGTGAGACCTAGAGCTACCTCCTGGCTCTAACACTGGCATTCAAAAATCTTTCTGTTTTCAAAATAATAACAATAATAATGATAAGCATAGTACAGGAAAAAAAAAAAAAAAAAAAAAAAACCCACAACTTTGAAGTCCTTCAGTTCTCTCATTAAACAAGCACTGAAAAATTTGTAAATAGAAACTATGGGAGAAGAAGGATTCCACAATGGTATATAAGGTATAAACAAAAGATATAATGGCATAAACAGAAATGAAAACTATGAAAGCACCTTAGGACATTCAAAAGAACTCCCCATTCAGTACCCCAGATGCCGAGAACAGAGTCTAAAACCCAGATTTCTGGTTTAGCCAGATCTCTCCAATCTTGGCTGTTTGCTTTCCTTTCAAAAAGTTGTTTAGTGAATTATTAAATACAGAATGATTTCAGGTGTTCTCTGCCTCTATTTTCCTTTCCTTCCTGATAAGATAGGCTTATAAGTTTCAACATTCATTTTGCTGTGACTCAAAAGTAACATTTGCAGTAGAAAAAAAAAGAAATGACTTTCATAAAATAATCTCTGAAATCTAATTGTCAATGTTAGTTACAATAAAAATGTCTCTTTTATTGTCTAAAACCAAAATGGGGAAAAGAGTCTTAAACAACTGAATTATATTGACATAGCAAGTCACTGAAAGAACTAACTAATTAGCTTAGTGGTATTGCTGTAATGTACTACAGTGCAATCACATAATTTAGACACTTTCTGGTCTTTGAAAGATGCTTGAACATTTTCTATTTTGTTTTCTGCAGATTTGAAGTCAGTAGAACAGCCACCAACTCACTGAAAACAGCATTTTGCCAGTGCTGATACTTTTGAAAAATCTCATTCTCAAAGCAGTGTAGAAATAATTGGGTAAGCGTGTTGGCATGGACCAGGGATGGAAAACCAAATTGAATTTAACACCAACTAATGGGATGTAATGGACTAGATTTAATTAGAATCTCTAAGGAATTGCTGACCAGAACAAAAGAGACCATTATGTTCTTAAGAAAACAGGTATTTATAGAAATACATATATAATGGAATCAAAGCCAAAATTACATCTTTAACTCCTCTGCAGAGATCTCTGGGTATTTAAGAAACCCTGAGATTCTATTAGAAAATGTTGCATAATGTCACTTTTCCTCCAACAATCAGTAAAGAACAGGAATGGAACTTATGATTTATATGACTCTACCTGAAATAATTACAGGTGGTAAGGATGTTAGGATCAGCAACAGCAATACCACTATCAGAATGCATACTTTCACTTTGCAGTTGCAATTGTAGCATCACTGAAATATTTCATAAAGTTTTGAGGTTCATTTTGCTGGAGAAAAGAAAAGGTCTTCTGCTAGTACATATTATTTTATGCTTTGGAATAAAGCAAAATGGAACCTTGAAAAACACGTTACCTTCCCTAATTCCATGTAACCAGAATTGTAGATTTTAATAAATTTTTTAATCTCTTTATTTATTAAATTCTTCATTTGTTCGGAATTTTTTTAGATTATGAATAAAGGCAATAGATGTTTAATTTAAGCTGTTTTGATTTTCTCTAAAATACTTGCCAGCGTGAAAATATAGACTTCTTTGATGTGTGTTTTGATATTACTTAAAAGACTTTGAGTACAAGAGGGTATGTAAAATCCAAATCTCTTTTCTGTAAATTTTATTCTATACTATTTACCAAATGAAGAGAAGACTTAAACCAAGAGCTTCTGAGTCTCACCGGCCTTAGGATAAAGCATTAAACAGAGTTGAGCCCTTCTATCTTATGTTTTGCTCCAATGTGTTTTCAGCTTAATTTCTTCTTTCCACTAACTGGTAATACTCCACTTCTTAGCACCTTAGGAAGTGAAATAAAGGAAATGAAGGTTCAGTAAGAAGTTGGTATTATAGCTCACCACAGTAGCCAGCTGATTTTTGTATCTTGGTCATTTACTTATTTCTCTATGATGGTTTATTTTATTTTTCATTGTAAATAAAGGCCCAAGTGAATGAAAGAAAGAAGTAACATCACATTGTGGAAAGAGAGGATGAAGAAAACAGAGTCAATTCTACTGGAATATAGATACAATCTTTAACATTTTACATTGTGAGTTTACAAGGCAGGATGGTAAAGTACTTAATTCTTCTTCAGATTTCCAACTGAAATAAAACAGAAAAAAATATCTATGTGTTCAGGTTTTTGTTTATAATTTTTGTTTGTTTTCTTGTCATCTGACTATTTCCAGTGGAATCATTTTTAAAA
Organism: Tympanuchus pallidicinctus; assembly: GCF_026119805.1. Taxonomy (NCBI): domain Eukaryota; kingdom Metazoa; phylum Chordata; class Aves; order Galliformes; family Phasianidae; genus Tympanuchus; species Tympanuchus pallidicinctus. Next base: position 27,004,624 of record NW_026294802.1, read on the forward strand.
AGAATCTACAAAGCCTGACTGTCATGGGCAACCAATGCTGCACTAGACTGAAACAGTCAATCACTCTGCATTTATTTGTCAGATGTAGATGAATTATTCTAGTTTGGGTACAGAGCTCTCTTTGATCTGGTTAAAACAACATAGTTGGATTTGGATGCATAGATTGCCCTTCCAGGCTCCTGCACCAGTCCCTTTCTGAAAGCAGTAATAATAACAATACACATTTTCTTCTGAATGCAAAACTTACATATTATCTCTGCTCATGCACTTCTACAAAAAGCTCATATTCTTCCTGTACACTTAAAAGTGCTTACTGGCTATTCACATCTAAAAAATCTGTAAAGGCTTTTACAAATTTGTGCTTATCATGTGGGCTAGACTGTTTTTTTTCAGTGCTTTAAGATGTCCTATTACTCATGAACCTATGAGGCATAAGTGCTCATTCTGCATACCACCCACGCAACACATTTTAATCACATCGTATACAATGTTTTTGTTCATATTTTGACTATTTTCTACTTAATTCTATGGAAATGGTCGTTGTTACTGGCAGATTATTGACACTACCAAAAGGCAGAATTCATTTTATTTGTCTCCTGTTTTTAAATGCAGCTATCTCACTAATTACTATCCTTTTCTTCTGTCTGTAAATGCAGTCAGTCTCATTGAAATGTTCTATATTCTCTGACCAACTTTTCAGAGACTGGATAAAAGCAAACCCAATGGAAAGTGCTACTTCTGAAAATTATGCTCAAACATATTTGTTAGTGTACTTGGAAGTTAGGAGAAAATAGTTAAAAGCTTTTCAATATAAATGTTTAGGCTACAGAGTAAATTAGATCATTTTAGTTTTGTTTGGACTCTTTCCTGCACTCTTTTTTAAAAAGCTAGTGGTTTGCAGTGATTGGACTGAGCTCTCTATTTGGAGTGATGATAGTAAATAATATGTCATCATTCTGATAAGACTTTTAATTATTTCTCCTTATTTGTCATCTTCCACCTCTAAAATATCACATTACTGCATTTTTATCGATAACACAAACGTTTATCTCTGAAAAACGGACAATACTTGGTCATTTCTTCCATGTTTTTGAATAGAGGCAGCCTTTTTATTCCTCATTCTGTTGTGAAATTTGGAATCAATAAAAATATTCAACATATTAATCAAAGATCAAGTTGTTACAGAAAAGAGAACTAATTCCCAAACCTGCATATTCATTTCAACAGTGGTATATATTGAAGCAATATATTGGACAATGCATTCTATTTAGAGCAAGGCATTTAAAATGGAGTTACATATTGATCTGAAAAATATTAATCTCTTTATATATGATTCTAGCTTTTGTTTTGAACTTCTTGCTCTGAATTCCCAATGCGTCAAAGAAACAAGCCTAGTAGCTGTTATCTTATGCCCTCCCCATTATTATGTTTCATCTAAAAATTTATGGCAGTGGTTAAAAATGTTAAAGGATCACAGCATAACTTATTCTATGCAGATCATTTTACATATAGTCCTACTGCATAAATTTGCAACACTGAAGAACAACTGAAGTTCCGTTCCATAAGATACATCAAGAAGATGTAAGATCAATTATAGAAGCATAGAATCATAGAATTGCTCTGGTTGGAAAAGACCTTAAAGATCATCAAGTCCAACCACAACCTAACCATACTACCCTAACAACTCATGTCCCTGAGCAGCACATCCAAATCGTTCTTAAACACATTCAGAGGTAGTAACTCAACCACCTCCTTGGGTAGCCTATTCCAGTCCTTAACAATCCTTTATGAAAAGAAGTTTTTCCTGATATCCAACCTAAAATGATTTTGACCAGTAATTTTTACCAATGAATTTTACCTTGAATTGTTAGCCAGTTTAAGGGTAGGAAAAACCATCAGGTGATCTAGCTTGAGCTTTATCAGTTACATTAGCTCTTCTCAAGAATGAAGCTGTCACATGCTGTTGGTAGACTGAGCAATCCTTTTTGGATGTGGTCTCAGCCATGTTTTCTCACTCCACGTTTTTGCTTGAATAGAAATCTAAAGTATAGTAATAAATCTGCTTTCTCTGGCAACTCCAAAACCAGTAATTCTGATATATCTCAGATAACAGCTATGGTGCATGTACATATGCATATGTTCATGTGTAACGTTCATAGGCATTATACTTCAGAAGCAACTTGGAAGTCTGTATAATTGGGAGCTCTGCCACAGTGGAGGATAGTGGAGGATAGATTACCCTAATGAATGAATTCCTGGCTGCAGGACAAAGTAGAAACATAAGCATAGTCCCTGTAGTTTAAACCAGGAATTTTCTTTTCCTGGATCAAAATCTGCATCTCCATCTGAATATTTGACCCAGAAAATGTTAAATGTTATGTTATCTCTTACTGTATAAGTCTAAAAATTAGAGATTTGCTAGCTCTGTGACCACTCACCTGAAAGGCAGTGATGAGAAATGAAGTAGAAATTATATATCTAGCTGTATACTATCAGGAAAAAATACATCTTTTCAAGTACAAGCAACTACCTGAAGCTCTGAAAGTCCAATAAAAAACTATAAATATAGGAAACTCACCTCACAGACTCCAAGATTGGAAGGCATAGCTTTGTCTTTCACGTAGTCTACGATCACAGGACTTCTCCCAGAATTGGCTAAGGAATGTCTTTACATTGATTATTCTTGTTTCAATACTTCAGACAGTGGTAATTGTTATTGTATGTCCTAAAAAAATGATTGTGTTTACATAACAGAGATATATCAAAATAAAAAATGCATGTTATAGTTGTTGCTTTTATTTTTCTTTTTAATTTCAACCGTCAGTGATACAATCTTGAAAAGACTTATTCAGTGAGACTAGAAAACCTGTATCTCATGATTTTCGATTTTCTTCATCATATACAGTGACGCACACCTTGAATTTGCCTTCTTATTTGATATGCTAAAACACTCCATACTTCCTATGTTGTATAGGGGATGCTTTACTCTCATTCTATATTTGCATATACTCTGTCAGATGAACAACAAGATCATGATTCAGTTGTAATTTTTGTCTTACCAAAGCCACATAAATGTACTGCATGCACTTTAGCTGTTTTGGTGGAATCATTAGGCTTTAGCACCCTCATGCTAATAATTGTTTTGGTTCTATCTCTAATTTCTGGCAGCCTGGCAGCTTCCAACAGGTACATGATGCTTAACATTCTAGAAATGCCTCAACTTACAATGAACCAAGCTGACTAGTTTAGACTTGATCCCTATTTTCTTGATGACTTGGGTTTGTTCAGATGGCCAATTAATACCTCCTCTTGCAACTTTTTCTTCCATAAATTTTGCAATGTGGAGAACAGTTTGCACTGACAGGAAGCTCACTTGCATACTCATATAGGTCTCTTCCAGCTCTTAGCCACCACTTTGATGTTTTCTTAGAAAGTATATTCAATGTAGCTGTTAGATTGGTTTACCATTTATGATTCCTCTTTAGCTTTTCTTGATATCATGTTGCCAACAATCTGCACTTCGGTGAATAATGCACCTGATTCAATTTTATTTAGTCACTGATGTAAGTGCCAGATAAAATACCATCTGAGCGCAGAGAGAGAGATATCCTAGAAGTGAAACTACTTGTCTGGCAGTGACAAAACTACCCATTAGCTACATCACAGAATCACTGGAGAAAGAAAAAGGAGTATTCACATTTTAAATTTCACTTTGCCTGCTATGTTATACAGTGTAATGGTTGTTTTGAAGAATTACTTCTGCTACTGTCCCATCACTACAGCAGTATACCTTAAGAATGAAGGAACAAACTGAAAGAAGTTCGTTTTCTAAATATGAATGCCTGAAACCAAGAAAAGGACTTTTTAATTTAATTTAATTTAATTTAATTTAATTTAATTGTATTTAATTGTATTTTATTTTATTTTATTTTATTTTATTTTATTTTATTTTATTTTATTTTATTTTATTTTATTTTTTAATTCAGTTGGTTCCCTAAAAGAATGCCAAGGAATATTAATGAGACAACGAGCATGACTTCACCAAGAGCAAGTCCTCCTTCCTAATCAACCTAGTGCCATAACTGCATCTGTGGACAAGAGAAGAGCGACTGATGTCATTTATAATCTATGACTTCATCGGAGACATTGACAGTGGGATCAAATGTACCCTCAGCAAGTTTATGGATGACACCAAGCTGTGTGGTGTGGTCAACACACAAGAGAGATGGGATGCCATTAACAGAGACCTAGACAGACTCAAGAGGTGGGACCAGGAAAACCTAATGAGGTTCAAAAAAGCCAAGTGAAAGGTCTTGCATCTGGTTCTCAGCAACCCCCATTATCTCTACAATGCGGCAGATGAAATGACAGAGAATAGCCCTACCAAAAAGGACTCGGACAAATAGATGGATGGGAAGCTGGACATGAGCCAGAAATGTGCCCTTGCAGCCCAGAAAGCCAATAATATCCTGGGCTACATCAAAAGAAGCATGGCCAGAGCGAGAGAGGTGATCCTGTCCGCCTACCTTGTACTGATGATATCTCACCTGGAGTATGGCATCCAGAGATGGGTGGATACCCTGTCCTTAGAAATATTCAAGGTCAGGCTTGGTGGAGCTTTAAGCAACCCACTGTAGAAGTCTCTGTTAGTTGCAGGGGAGTCAGACTTGATGACCTTTAAATGGTCCTTACAACTCAAACGATTCTATGATTCAGAATACTTTAGAAATTTTGTAAATATATGGTATGTAAAATTTCCTTGTTGTCTTTCATAAATATTTTACAGTTATACTACAGTTGGCCTAGTTTGAAAACACAGATCACTTTGACAGATCTTGGTGTAGAGCAGGCCAGCCTGTCATATGAAATAGCAACTTCTGGATCTCATATACCTTATAGCAATGAAGTAGATTCTCTGAAAAGACAAATTTTTGGCAACCAGGTAGGAGGAAGGCTAATGATGATTTATAAATATTAAACAGATCTCACATCTACTTAGTACAGAAACACTAACTACTATCCCAGAGCAGTGTAGTCACATTCACACAGCAGTCTGCCAAAATTAATTAGCCTAGACACTTTTCTGAAGAACCAATTAGCCTTACTGAAGCATCACAGAATCACAGAATCACAGAATGGCCAGGGTTGGAAGGGACCTCAAGGATCGTGAATCTCCAACATCCATACAGGGTCACCAACCTCCCCTTTTAAAACTAGACCAGGCTGCCCAGGGACCTATTCAACCTGGCTTTGAACACCTCCAGGGACGGGGCATCCACAACCTCTCTAGACAGCCTGTTCCAACACCTTACCTCTCTCTCTGCAAAGAACTTCCCCTTGACATCCAACCTGAATCTTCCCTCCCTCAACTTAAAACTATTTCCCCTAGTCCTACCATCCCATCATAATTATACTATTTGTTTGAAGTCAATAATATCACCATTTTGTATGGATCTGGCAGCTCTCATAAGGACTTCACCTTTTCAACAAGCTGTGACCCAAATACTTCTCTAATTTCTCTTAGTCATCATGCTACACAAGGCATTTACTCCTGTCACACCATACTTCATGAATAAATGGAAGCAAAGCATGTCAGTACACTAAAGCTACACTCCTGAATATTAAAACAAGTGGAATTGCTGTGCTTGTTTGTAGGCTAAGTTTCATCTTAAGTGTTAATAATGAGAAATTGTCTTAAAACATGGATATTAATCTATTTAACTAATTAAATAAATCTGTACTTGTTTAAAAACACATTGTAACTATGTTTATTTTTACTGTCACTGTTTAATTCTTTTCTGACCTTAGTGAATCCCTCGCATACAAGGATACAGAGTTTTATCCTAGTTTAGATGCATAACAACATGTTACGTAGTGTAGAAAAAAATTGATAATGCTCCTTTTTCTTTTTTTCTTTTTTTTTTTTTTTTTCTATCTCTTTTACTAGCCAAGTTCTTCTATCATTCTATGCGTACATTCACAGGCAATGGAACTTGTGAATCAAGTCCATCCCAAGTTTATGGCCTGTTGAATCCAGAATTATTTTCTGGTGCTTTAGGATAGTGTTTGCATATGTGGACAAAAAATTATTGACCGTTCTTTTTTTTCCCTGAATCACCCAATGTTTCAGTAGTTTCAATGAAGCAGCACTGTTTTCCAAGTTTCCCAATACCGTGTTGCAAAATATACCCTTTGTATACATTAGATAACATCTTAGCCAGAATGTCACCAGACAGTAGAATATATAGCCTAAATATGCGTTAAATATAAATATAAATATAGAGATAAATATAAATATATAGATATAAATATAAATATTATATATATAAATAAATATTTCTTAATGATTTCTTTCTTTCTTAATAAATTTATATTTATTATACATAAGACTTTCTGTATAAAATTATCTACAACATTACCAGTTAGTAATTCTTTGTTAGTCAAAGAAAAGAAAATAAAAGTCACAATGAAATCTTGTAAACCTTACATGGACTGGTCTGCAAAGATTTGTTATGAAAGAGGTGTAGTTGCTAGACCTAATCATTCATTTTGAAAGATAGCATTCTGGATAGCAGTGGAATGACACGGTTCTAGTTAATTGAGACTTACGGAAGATTATCATTGAAAATTGTGAATTGGTATTTATCTTAAGCACTTTTAAAGTCAGATTCCCCTAGCTTTGATGAAAATAACTCACCGCTACAGCACATGAAGTTTTCTGTGCACTTTTCTAAAGCAGGGCTTAAAAGCACAGAAAAACATTATACATGCATTATAAACAAGGGATGCTCCGAAAGTAATGCCTCCTGCTCTCTTATGTTGACCCACTATGTCAGTGGTGGAAATTGGTGTTATGGCAGTAGGGGCTGAACCTTCCTGATAATATTATACCACATTTTGTTTACAAGCACCAGATGGCAGCAGAGGGGCAGTCTGAAAAAATGGTGTCTGACATGAAAATGCATATGAAACAAAGGTCTGTCATTGAATTCCTGCATGCAGAAAAAAAAAAAAATTGCATCCACTGACATTCATTGATGTTTCTGAACATTTATAGAGACCAAAAAGTGGATGTGAGCACCATGAGGTGGTGGGTGGTGTGTTTCAGCAGTGGTGACAGCAACGTGAAAGTCAAGCCATGACGGCCATGCAAAACTGTCACACCACAAAATGAAGAGGATCTCTATAGTGATTAGTAGGTGAGAATTTGCTCTATCAAGTAGTGTTATTGTGCTCTTTGTATCTGTTACAGTTTCCATGGAAATAAATAAAAAGCATTACTTCCTGAGCAACTTACATATATAATATACCTAACAGCTGTCCATATAAACATAATAGGTTAACACATTTTCTTCTTCTTTTTAATGTTCCTCAGACATTTCCCACACTTATAGCAGTGAAATCAAAACAATGAGCTTAGTGTTATCTTGTATAGTAAACTAAAAGAGACCCTTCAAGACCAGAGAAAAAATACAAATTAAATTCTCAAAGGAAAGTATGATTAAGAACATGATCTTGGGTCTTGACTTAAAATCTATTTAAATCCCTGGGAAAACTCATTCAGTTTTAGTAAGTTTTGGATAAAGCCTTTAAACAATATTGAAGGCCCATAAGTCAGAGACCTCTGATAGCACTGGAGCATGTGTGCCTTTGAAGTTTTCTCCTAGACACTGAAGATGCTAATTTTGTTGTAAGCACAGAAAGTCTTTTTTTTTCTCCTTGACTGCTCTTATTCTCAAGTAAAACAACTGAATCAATACAAATATTGGCTGCTTTCAGGGTTAGTTTTCATGACGAGCTTTGAACAGAAACAATGAGTGTATGAGCATAAAGAAGCTTGTTCAAAAGACATTTGAAAGTCTGCCAAACAGCTCTTTCTGCAGCTGTATTGCCCATTTGAGATGGGTTGAGTTCAGGTTGTGGAAATCTCTGTGGACGCTCCTGAAGTCTGGTGCAGACTTGCAAGGCACAATCTGCTCTAAAATGATGTTTAACACTGAATACTGATTTGAAACATGGCAAGAACACTAGAAAACAAAACCTAAAGGCATTTTTTTACAGTTGACTTTTCTCTCATCTCCCAGCTCTGATCTGTCAGTTTCTCTCATCTTTCTCTGAGAAATGGAATTTCACTGTGTTTTAAGAATATCTCACTGTCTGGAGCATAATTCTACCCTATTGCTGATATCTATAGTTCAGATTATTTTTAAACTAAGTTAATTATCTTTGATTGTTTTTTAGTGAATAGTGAGAAATCTTTTTTTTTTCTAGAATCCATCTAAGCTCATTGTGGCAGAAGAATTACATCTGACAGTGTTTGCACTTCTTAACTGATTTTAAAAAATGTATGTCCTCAGCTTTGATATAGATATGGATACTGAGGAGATTTAAAGTTTGTTGTGATGACTCACTGCATGAGCTGTTGTCATCAGAGCAATTTACTCATAAAATAAATGAACAAAAAGGAAAAAAAAAAAGAAAAAATCTGAATTCCCAGAATTAAGGCTGACTTGTTCAATGGATATCATCTATCCAAAAAGCAAGCAAAGATACCCTAAGTAAAAGAAGTACCTATCACTATCACATGCAGTATGTTGCACATAATTCTCCTGCCAGATAATCTCTTATACTCTCCTACTTCACCTACATTCAAAATAATTTGTCTAAGGCTGTAAAGAAGGTGTAACCAAAGCAAATCATATGAGGTCAACATCTGCTCATCCAGTTTCCTTTTTATATTTTAATAATTGAGTAACCATGAGCACTTAGACACAGGTTTAGGTGATGATGAAGAATTATTTTTTGGTAGGAAAATGCATCTTCCTAATGCAGGAAAAGACAAATAGCTTGCTGAAGGAATATTCCAATACCAATGAACTTTTTGTGTTTTGGAAGTGCTATTTTCAAAAGCTTCGTGTACTCTGAGAGAAAGAAGAGAGAGTTTTTCAAAATGAAAGGAAACTGCAGATCTACATGGAGCTATATGACTGAGGTCTTCATTGTAACAGAAGCTGATTAATTGAAAAGATGTTGGTTTCTCTTTATCTAAACAATCTTTCTGCTAACTCTTTCTTGGTAAAGTGTAACAGTGTCCTTTGAGAGAGAACAGCAGTTCTGATCTTTCATTTCATTTATTTTTCTTCCAGTCAGCTGTGATTAACATGTCCATTAATTACTTAATTATTACTTGTTAATTTCGGATAAGCTCACTGCTGAAATCCCACAAAATATGCAACTGAAAAAGATGACAGTGAACACAAAGCAAAAATACTGTAGAAAAGTTGAACAATTAATCAATATCACACTTTATAGTACTGTGTATGCACTAATGCATTGCTTTCAGCAGCACAACAGATGTTCTTTTATGCATTTGCAACTTCCGCATGTAATTCTTTATTTGTGATAAATTACAGCACAGTTGGCCTGCCTGCATTGCAGCATGAATAAATGGGTGACTAGAGGTATATCACACCTTGCAAATGCTTTCTGGGAAAGCGACCTCTAGGCAAGCCTGCTTAAGTAGGTGGCCATATATTCCAGTAAGCTGGGCAAAGGGACAGTGGCCAGGAAATGCTATCATTCTAGCAATGGTTAAATTGCAGTTAGACTCCGTGGCTTATTTCTTTTCTATTATTGTAATTAAATATGCTGTAGAAGAGATAGAAATTAGTACTTTGGGAATTAATAGGGCAAATAAAACCAACAGGCACACAAGAAAAAATCTTTGACATTGTTCATTGTGTTTAAATTCCTATTATTGAAAAACAATGAATGATTAATTACTATCCACTTTTAGCACTCTTTTTTATTTCTGAATTTTCAAGAGTTGCCCAGAGACATCCTGTCCTATCTCCTTTTCAGTGTTTTCAGGTCACCTATGTGACAGAAGGTTCTAGATTTCACAGTGAGCCACACATTTTATGGGACTGCAACAGTGAAACTCAGAATTATGTCCTGTTACACTCACCTTAAAAAGGATCTTTAAATATATAGAGGGCCATATGGATATAAAAATACTTATCAGTGATAGGCATTCAAGGCCAGGCTGGATGGGATTCTGGGCAGCCTGACCTGGTGATTGGCAACTCTGTCCATGGCAGAGGGTTGGAACTAGGTGATCTGCAATGTCCCCTTCAACATAAGCCATTGTATGATTCTTTGATATAATTCTACAATTAACTGCAAATGGGAGCATTCAGACTTTACAACATTATATTTATAGTATGCAAGGTGTTTGGTATAAAAAAATACATATCAAAAGTACTCAGAAATTGATTCCATGTCAAGGGTACTAATCAAAGCTAGAAATTTTTGGGAAAGCAATAAAGCAAGAGAAGTGGATATCATAGAATCATAGAATCATAATGGTTGGAAAAGATCTATAAGATCACCCAGTCCAACTGTCCACCTATCATCAATAGTTCTCACTAAACCATGTCCCTCAACACAACATCTAAACATTCCTTGAACATCTCCAAGGTCAATGTCTCCACCACCTCCTTGGGCAGCCCATTCCAGTGCTTGACCACACTTTTGGAAAAGTAGTATTTTCTAACATCCAGTCTGAATCTCCCGAGGCCACTTGAGGTCATTCCCTTTCATCCTGTCACTAGTTACATGAGAGAAGAGGCTGACCCCCAGCTCACTACAACCTCCCTTCAGGTAGTTATAGAGAATGATCCAAACAGTCTAAGGTGAGAAAGGATGGAGAATGAGAACAACTGACTATTGAAATAGAAATGAAAATGAGAATGAGCTTGGGAGGTAAAAGAAGAGCAGGAAAACTAGAGAGAGATTTTGAAAAAGTGATGTTTAAAAATGGGAACAGTGTAAGCACATGGCATAAGCAGATGCATCTGCTGTTTAATTTTATTCTTACTGACTTTTGAAGATTTCGTGTAATGATTTGAATGCAATTAAAACCCAAGCTTTTACTACTTGGGTAATACCTTTAAGACTATGGTACTTCTAAGAATGCAAAAAGAGTTTCACTTTCTTCCTTTATTTCTTTTGACAGGTGAAGGTAAACTTTAAGTGGATTAAGACTATGGTCAGATAAATCAAGGGAACAGAAAACTATCAGTGGCAATTTATTGCAGAGACATTGTCTCTTGCTGCATGATTCTCTTGGCTGCAACCTACTGGAAACTAGAAAACTTCTTCAAATATCTATCATTAATTGGAGTAAGATGTCCTCAAGTATACTTTCCTCAGTTAACGTCAAGACATTGAACGCTTGGTTGTTCTTTTACTGTAAATATTTCTAATGGAATATCTATTCTTGAAATATAGGCTGCGATCACAGAATCACAGAATTGCAGGGGTTGGAAGGCACTTCTAGAGATCATCAAGTCCCCTGCTAAATCTAGCTCCCTAATGTAGATCACACAGGTAGGTGTCCAGATGAGCATTGAGTATCTCCAAAGGAGATTCCATCAGCTCTCTGAGCAGCCTGTTTCAGTGCTTTGTCAGTCTCACCATAAATAAAGTCTTCTTCATATTTGTGTGGAACATCCTATGTTCAAGTTTTTGGCCTTGATCGAGCAAATCGCTTGGGAAACAACTTTACTTCAGGCAGAAAAAAATTCTTATTAATGTTGCTAGAACTACTCAAGTGTTTGAACATGTTTAAGTTCATTCTTATATTGTAACAATAATGTGGCAGCTGTCACAGGAAAGGCTGTCCCACATTTTAGAAAACTAATTCTTTTACAAAGTCATATTGCTGTGAGGTCAAAAAGTATAAGAAAAGCATTAAATCTATGGTACTATTTCAATAAATGACATTTTGAGTGTTTTCTATAATTGATAAAATTAATAGATAATAACAATGTAATTATTTAAGAGATTTCAGATTGCACCTGGCATCTTTTAAATATTACATAAGAATTCATTTACTGTAAAATATGGCAAAAGATATAATAAAACACTTTAGAATCTAAGCTAATCTGCTTAGTACATATAAAAATCTGTAAAGCACTATGTGCTGTATGATTTTCAGCATTTTACTATAACATATCAATCTGTTCATGGCATATGACAAATAGAAAACACAGTGTCTTCTATAATTAGCAAAAATTTACACATGTTAATGTAACCTTTTCATGGCAACTTGAGTTCATAATATTTTAATTTGGCTTACCATACTTACTGAGTTATTAATTAATGAAGAATTAGCAGGTACTAAAGCCATTGTTTATTACTCTTTCATGCATGATAAAAGGCCTTGCAAACAATATTCAGTGCAGAGCTTAAGTTCTTTAACTCTTCAGGAAGATGAATGATTAAGACACTCAAAATTGATTTGATTCTTTCTTCACTGAAATTGACTGTAAAACTCACATCAGTTCTGGAACTTACAGGTTTACACAGGTTCAAAGTACACTTAGATAAATTCAAGCATAATAAATCTATTTGTGGGCTACTATTTGTCTTTGACTGCAGTATTAAACTAAGTGGAAAGACAAAAATATGGTTTGAATATCAGCATGGGACAACCCACACTGCTGAATTGTTATCTTTCCCTTATATGGCTGATGAGTTAGAAAGCAAGTATTTATTTGGGAAATAACTGGACATAAAGCAGGACATGACGGGGAGATTAGGCCAGCAATTGCCTTGGTAGTTACACTCCTACTCTAGAGGAAGAGAATGCATCTTAAAGGACAAGGGCTGCCTGCCTGCATCCAAGCCCAGCAACAGTTAACAAGTATTAATGTAACCAAAGACACTAGATCTACCTCAAGCCAGCACATTGTAGCAAACTGTAGAGGTTGGGAGAGTATGTGGAGGGTATGACTCCTATTCTAATGCTTTACTCCTGCTGCTGGCTACAGATGTCCCAGCAGGATCCTGGGTCTGAGTGGTTGTTATGAGGAGGATCTCTGATGAATCCAACAGTAGCACACTGAGACAGTGCTGGTCATAAGAAATTCTTGCAAGGTATAAATGTTTAGAGCAGTTTATACCTTGAAGAACAAACACAGTGCCTACAACCAGTGATATCACGTGCTCCACAGGAAAAAAAAAAAAAAAAACCACCAACAAAACATATCATTTGAATAACAGGAATAATGCATGAATCATTTTCAAAAGACTTAACAAAAGCAGATTTTTTTCTCATCACTTCTGTCCTTTCTAATAGGCAGAATAGATTATTACATCATCTGGCACATATTCACTGTCTATAAATGCTTAAATTTGTTGATATTAATCTGCAGCTTTCATTTTGCACTGTGCATACATACTGCAACTTCTGAATGCTGCCAGCAATTTTTTGGTGTATGTTACTACACTGCAAATGTTTAGAAGTACAAGAGGTCAGAAGTAGAAAGCAGGCAGAAAACTGTAGGTTGAGATCTTTTTGTTACCCTCTGAAGGATTACAATTTCTATAAGGGACTTTATGACCATTTGAAGCATTGTTTTACTTATTTGAGCCCTTTCTCCCCAACTGTACAGTATGTTCCTATTGATTGCTAATTATTACTCTTTAACGATGCTGTGGAAAATGTGCCTTCTAGTAATGTCATTGCATGTTCTATTGCAATGTTTTTCAAGTCTATAATCTGTGTGTTACAGGATATTTTACTAACACATCCCCAGAATGGGATGTGTAATATCCTCAGTTCTTTGTGACTTCTTACATAATTTTTAGAGCTATCTGTAAAGATGAATTAATTAATTCTATAAGAGCTCTGTCTTTCTTCTGCAATATTTTAGAATAAATACTAGACAAATTTATCTGAACAATGATTCAATAAAAGCACAGTTATTCAAAGTCCCAGATAATGGTTTGTGTTATAAAATTCTTTTAATAAGGGAGGAAGAATCTTCCATAACACTGGCCTAACCCTGCATAGCATTAAATTTTCTGCAAAGTTCACAAGCATAAGTGTAGCTTTCCGTTTGTGATTAGCCCTGTTGTAATTATACAAATTAAAGCATATAGTCACATTTAATTGAGAAGAAATGGATCTGTACTTCTTCTAAAGTTATTATGGAAGTTACACATTGACCAATTTGTGTGGGGTTACCTACATCAGAGAGCATACTGAACAGTTTCAAACAGCTGTTTCTAGAGGACATACTAAGGGGATTATTAATGCTGCCAAAGGGAATTTTTGATATTTTTGTTTTTAGGAAGACATTTTTTTTTTAAATATTCTTCTGCAGAATTCAGCTAGCTTTGCTCCAGTCCTTCTACAACAGCATTATAAATTGTATGAACATCACATTTTGGATCAAAGATGCACAAAGGCAGTATTTTTAGTTCCAGTAAAAGGAGTTTATTTTATCTTTGTAGTACTATTTCAAGGCCTTTACAATTGACAATGAACATAGAGAGCCCTATAATCAGAAGTTCATTTTGGATTGTTCATCATGGAACAAATATATTGGTCAGAAAAACACAAATTTGTATTTGTTTCTGTAGACTTACTTAAAACCATGACAGTTATCAAACCTATAGATGTTTGTGCATTTCTTTTATCCTTTTGAAGTTACACAAGTTGAATATAATAAAATTACATATTCTCCTTAACAAAATCTGGAGCCTTTTCACATCTGAATTAAATAATGGTAAAAGTAAATAATTAATCTGCTGTTGTTTTTTTCATTTTGTATGGAGGTAAGATAGCCATGGGCAAGGGAGAGGGAGCATATGGCTGTGGAGGAACATGGGGGCAAGTGAATAAAATGATGGATGCATTATGAATAAAATTCGGGGATGTTCAATTACAGTGGGCTGTTTGCCAATTACTCTGAAAGGTAGAATTGGCTAAAAACCAGTAACAATTATTGAAAAATGATGAGGAGGATTGTAATATATTCCGCAATACATAGTAGAACTTAATATTTTGTCTTTTTTTTTTTTTTTTTTTTTTTTTTTTTTTTTTTTGTGAGAAAATCTGAGGTAGATTCTGCCTTCTGCCCCTCAGAAAAAATAAAGACTGAATTTTGAAATTAAAACAAGTTAGTTGATATAACTGCCAATATTTTTATTATACAGAGTAATTCTTCCAATTGTTGGTCCAAAGACTAAGTGAAATTGCATTGCTTCATAACATTTAAACAATTGTATTGTTACTCAATTTGTTATTTGCCCAATAAATAATAGTAATCATCCTTGAGAACTTTTTCAACATCCTGCAATGCTAAACCTAAGCCTTTCTGTTCTTTGTCACACTTTTTGCCCTATAGGTAGTAAGGACTGAGTTTGCTTGATTTCCACACCTATTGCTAACGGCTTACAATTTGCCTGTAAATTTTCTTGCCTCCAGCTGGATTATATAAATTAGTCACAAGGCCACTCTAGCTCTATATTTGTTTGCATAATGACAGAATGGTGATATTTTTAACTATTTATTTCAATGGGTCGATTCATTAGATTTTATGAGAAAGAATGGAAGTGATTTTGAGACACGGGAATCTCATCTATCCTTCAAAATCTAAATTTTCTCTCTCACTCTCTATCTTTCTTTATCACTCCCTTTTCTTCTCCCTCTGTCTTTAATGTTGACTTAGAGATTTGTTTAGGCTGAAGTTCAATTGAAACACAAATTTCTTCAAACAAGCATGTACCTTCAGAATCATTTAAATTAGGGGAAGACTGTTTAAATGGAAATTAGCATGAAAATGAAGTTTATAACTGAAGTATCTAATGACAGTTAAAAAAATATAAGATATGGGTTTGGATCTAATGTCAGGTCAGACATTTTGATTACTCTGCATATCATCTTCAAGTTTTCTCGAGTGTCATCATTTCTAGAAGTACTCTGCAGCTGTCCATAGAGAAGATATCACTATGTAAAACAGCTGAGAGTTTAACATTGACTGCAACTGCCATATTTTATGTAGCTGTAAAAATAGAATATCTTCTGTGCCTGGAATAGTTACATTTAAAATAGATAGGACGACAGGTTATCAGGTTCCCATCAAAATTTCCACAATACCTTGGAGAACAGGTTTCAAAGATATGGTTTAAAATTATTTCCAGTCTATGATCTAAATTCAAATGTTTGCAGATCCTTAGTGTCCAGCCAATTCTCTCCGTAAAAATTATTGATATTCTAAACAGGGCCACATACCTATCAGGTTATCACACAGTTTAATGACTAATTAAAGAACAAAGAATTGGCCAACATAATCTGTAGCCTATAATACTTTCAGTAACTACTGCTTTCTGTAAATGGAATCAGAGCAAAATCAGGTTTTTTGAAAGGTTTTTCACAGTCTCTGATGATCACTGAATGTTTCCTTCTTTTCAGTTATGGGTTTGTAAATGTTCTAATGTAGATTCTCAGAAGATACAACTTACTTTTGATTCATAACAGGCCACTGGAAGTGATATAAGATGTGATCTGTAAAAATTCATCTGCAAAAGATTCACGGCAGATATGAGACTGAATGTTCCATCTTTCAGTTTACTCCATGTGCATTTAACCTGCAGTTCCTTGCCCCATGCTTAGACCTCAAAATCAGAAAGCTTGAGAAAGTGCTTTAAGAATTTTATGTATGGGTACATATAACAATTGTACTAAAGCAACCAAATCATTAAGTGGAATGGAATGGCAGAAAGCATCTTTCTCCTAATTTGTTTCAAAGGCCTTGCTAAATGAGACACGAGACTTTTTTGGAAGTAGTAACCTTACAGGTACTCCCATGAAAAAGTATCTCCTGTGCAAAACTCTAAAAGAAATACATCCTTTTCCGGATATATAGCTTTTCTGGAGTAGCACAAGGACTTTTGACTTATTGAAGATATTAAGCTGAAGAGCTAGGAGACAGATAATTTTTTATACTTTGGCTTTTTTTATAAATGAATTCCCTACTCGATTTAGCTGATTACAGTTTTAAAATGAAAATGTTTGATTTATTGCAAACATTGTACTGAAAAATGGAAGAACTGACTTGTTTAAGAGTTAAGATTCATTTCAGAAATTTTCAGAGGGAGCTGTTTTCAGCTATCTTTTTAAGTGCAAGATTGAAGTCTCCCAGCATATTCTCACGCCTCAGAGATTCTCATTAGAAGAAGTTATAGCAGCTGAATATAAGGTAGAAAGTGTTGGACTTCTGTATATTTCAGCATGAGCATTTTTCACCTGATCTTTCCCCCAAAAGCTGAGTCTAATGTGGAAACTATCGGGCACCCTACCTGTTTTATGCATGAAAAAAGTGGCTCACTACTTTTTCTCCTTTATAATAGGCACCATTAAAATTCTGAAGCCAACATCCCACTACCTGCAATAACCACAATATCCTCCTGCATTTAGAATGTCAAGTGACACTCTAAATGACAAATGGTGAGCTCTTACTATCTCCAACTCTATTAATGTATGAAGCATATTATCCCTTCTGCAGTAAGACACTGAAGGAACTGCACTAATAGAGTATAGGTAAGATCAGATCAGATTTACTTCCCCGTGCTATTGTCATGCTTCTGGCAACCCAGATAAAGTCTGTGAGAAGATTTCCCTCTCTTCCAGGGAGGACTGAGACTCATCTCCAAAAAAGAGCATCTGTGTTTCTGTGGCAGGCAGAGAAATGAAGATAATTATACATTACCACTGCAGTGCCAGAGATAAGAAGTAATGACAGCATGGACATCAATTCCCCTTTTGTCCTGGGAAAGAGGATCTTTGGTGTTTAGTCCTGTGGATGGACAGCTGTCATCCCAGAGAATGTTTAGTATGCATGAGAAAGAGAACTGCAACATTCCCTTCTTTCTAATGCTTAAAATCCCCCATCTACATAGCAGAATGCCATTAGAAATTTAGGGTTTGACAAGAAAAGACTTTTAGTGAGTGACTACTTCACTAGCATGGGCAAGCAAATTGCTGACAAAATACACTGGTAGAAGTCAGGACACTTACAGATGCAGAAAGAAGGGGACAATGAAACTGTAGCATCCAGGTCATCAACAGCAGGAAAACGAGATTCTGCATCTCCTGGGAATAATGAAATGATAATGCCCTGAATATGAATGCGTATCTGAGTGAAGATTTGTCAGTGGAATGAAAGAGCCTTGAAGTGATGAAGAAAACACCAACTTTCACATTGAGGAAGTACATAAGAGTAATAAATAAAGCCCCAAATCTTTCTTCATTAAAACAGGGGAAAAGGTGATCTTCAATTTACAAGCAGTAAAGTTAGAGGACTTGGAAATGTTTATGTACAGTATCTGATGATGCCAAGTCTGACTTCTTGCTGTAATGATCATGGTGAATAAATAGAGGGAAATTAGAGGGAAAATAAATGTATTCAAATGTGTTTGATTCATTTAATTTACTGACATACACTCCTTACTGAAATTAAAGCGGTAAAGACCAGAGAATTTGACCCACTTTGAGGACATGGAGCAGCTATATGTTATTCTGCCAGCATAGTCAAGCTTTCATCAGAAATACAGTGGATACAGTGGCATTAGCAGGATTTGTACAATGAGCAGGCACTAATGGAATTTTTATATAGAAATTCCTTAAATTGTGAGCATGAGCTGCCTGCCCTGAATGCTGAAATGCTGTGGGACACATGCTTTGACACGGTAAACTGGCATACCTCAGTAGAGTTATACTGAATTTCTCCAACACTGCACCTGACCCTCAGTGCTCAAAGAGCTGTTAGCATGAAATGACTCATTTAAGACCTGAGACCCTGAAGTCGCTGGTAAACATCTGAAGCCCAACAGACTGTCCTTTTTAATCTTTCAGTTGTTATACTTTCTTACATTATTTAATAAGAAAACAAATGTCTCCTTGTCTATTGTCATGCTATGTTTTGCAAGTTGTCAAGTTGTGGAATGAATGTAGCACTTTTAGATCAGAGCAAAATTTCTCAATCCAAATTAATGCTGCAAATGCAGACACCAGGGAAGCAGCATTGTGTGATTTCTAAGCTCCACTGTGCCTCCTTTTCGGTTTTACTGAGAAATTTGCACCATGGCACAGATGGTTTGATATGTTAATCTTTTACATTTCCAGCTCTTTGATCAGCAACAACTTGCATAACCAAAGAAAGAATTAAACAACTGAAATGCAAAACACCACTAATGAAAAGGACATATCTGATTCTCTGCTCTTCATATAGTTAAAATGTCTATTGAATATCAGAGGTATGTGCATGTGTAAGCCTAGATGGACAATGTTTGTTCCAGCCTCAGAGTTTTTGCAATATATTTTAGTTATTTAGTGTCTTATAGAAAATCATATGATTTTCTAAAACATGCTTGTGTTTCTTCTAACTTTTATTCACTGATCTTTTTTGAAGAAACAATGAGCTGGAAGCCACACAGCCTCCTGTGTTTTCAAAACCATAGTTCCAATATAATGGGAATCAAACTGTATAGTTATTTGCCTGCGTTTTTGACGAGGTAAGGTTTTTTTTTTTGCTATTCTTCCCACAGTAGGCACATTACTGCTTTGTTGGCTAGGTTTAAATTCCTAGCCAATTTACAGTTTCGTAGTCCTTCTTCTTCCTTGATATTTTGTCTACTGATGCACTTGTAACAAGATACTATACCTCCTCTCAGCCTTCTGGCTAAAGAAGACTATCTTTCATTTGCTTTATATGAGAGAGATTCTTTATTCACCTTTTAACTTATCACAGACCTTCTTTATTCTTTTTTCTCCTCCAGGACTTCTTTCCTTGATATGAAGGATCAGAAATGCATGCAGCATTCCAGCCAAACCAGGATTTTCTATAGTGGAACTAAATATTTTGTACTCCTGACCTTATCTGCCTGGCTCTTCACTTTTCTTGCCTCTTACTCATAAACAGATCCTCCTCCTTGGCTGACAGGACAAAAACATGGCTCACTCATACAAAATATATTGGGCAAAGATGTTGGATTTTCATCCTGTAGCTTGAAGTCTCAACTCCTGTGTTGAGAAGCCAGATAAAGAGGAGGCAGTAGGTTGCTGATTCTGGGATGTAGTAGAACCTGCATCAAGGTCCAAAGAGCTATTATTCCATAGGGTTTTGTTTTTTTTTTCTAAATCCTCTTGTTTTGGAACCAAAAAAGCTTATTCCATGCAAGCTACGCATCCTTATGCTTCCTGTTCTCCTCTAACTGTAGCAGCTAAAGGTCAAATAAATAATGGCATAGCTTCACTGTTTACCACTCACTCAATCAAAGGGCCTTTTCTCTCTGTAGAATCACAGAATCATAGAATCATAGAATCACAAGGTTGGAAATGACTTATAAGATCATCTAGTCCAACTGTCTTCTCATTACCATTGCTACCACAAGCTACTAAACCATACCGTACTCTCCCTGTTACGTGTTTGATATGATTAACTCTGTCTCTGACAGAATGCCAAATACACATGTATCAGAAAGACAGCTTCTCAGCCTGTCCCAAAGGCCTCTATTTGAGCTATCCTCCTCCATGCCAGCTTTTCTCCAAAAGCTGCTGAAAGGAACATGGCATCTGAGAATGCCTCAGCTGGAGATCACCACACATTCACACTAGAACACAGCAATCCATGTCTTCCCTTGTATATTTGAACACCTGCAGCATTACATTTGACCTACATAGTGAGAACATATCTTTGGGGCCAGGTCTTTCACAGACATAAACCAGAGCAGTTCCTGTAGAATGTAGAGGAGCTAAGCTAAGTGGTACTGACAATGAATCGGGTCCCTGGTTTGTACTTGCTGAGATTATGATTTGGGCAGAGCCCCAAAGGCAGATCTGCCACCTGTTTGCAGGATTTCTGCTTTGCAGTTATGACAGTAAGTCAGAAATTTTAATGTGCCAGTTTAACTGAGGGGGCCTGAATACATAATTACTTCTAGGAGATGAGCAACATATCAGCTGCCAAGTAATAGTGTCCCCAGTGGACATTTACAATTTTAGTACTCCATTTTCTTCACAATTTTTCTTTCAGTGCAGCCCTTAAGAAACAAACAAACCTACAACCAATAGCAGGTGGTTTTGTTTCAATTACTGGTCTTCAGCTAGTGCTTTGACAGCACAGATTTAAATATAAATATTTGTATATAAAGCAGCAGTTTAGCTACAGTAGAGCACAGGACGCTGACTTTGGCACATAATTAGCCTTTCACCACTGGAACTATGCTCAGCACCCAATTCTGGATGTAAGTTATTTATTGTCTCTTTTGAATCGCCCCTATCTGCTTCTCCGCACCGCAGAAGCTGTGGCGTCGTTTCTGCTTTAAGGTTGCAGCGACCAGCTTCTTTTCCAGTACATAATTCGTAAGTCTCTTCCCCAACACATTTGTCATTATGATTACTCAAGTTCGGCAAAAATCAAATCCTCAGCCAATGCAAAACCAGTACAACTCAGGGACCAGATTCATTGTCGGTACCACTTAGCATAGCTCCTCCACAGTCAGCATGCCCCATTTCATGAAATACAATGAGCTAGTGTGATTTATGTCACAGAATATAAATCTGCAGACAAGGAACCAGCACTGGTTATGGCCTCCAGCCTTGTCAGATGTTCAAATCAAGACCTGGAAATAACAATAAGCTCAAACTAAAGCTCAAAGCTTTTAAGCAGAAAATCCTTTACCATACAGTAAGGGCTTGTTTACATATGATCCATATTGGAAAAAAATTAGGTATGGACTCCCAATACAATTTTCCTGCTTATCTTATATACCAGAAGAGAGTGGAAATTATTTTAAACAGATTAAATAAATGCACACATAATATAGAGTAAACATGTTCACAAGAGGAATTCATTTCGGATTTTGCTTGAAATTCACCTTGCTGAATTCCCAAGTTGCTGCCCTGTCTAAGAAGTCTGAGTGCATACTCTGTCCCAAAGTCTATAAAGGTGTCAAGATCAGAATAGTCCTTTCAAAACAAGAAACAAATTTAAGACTTAACATCTTTTTCTCTCTGCAGCTATTGTGCACAAGAGTAGAACTTCGCTAGACTTAAGATTTAACTTCCTGGTTGATTTAAACTTGATGTTAAGGCAGAAGAAGAGTGTTTATTCAAAAAATCGGCATGATGTCCATTTTCCATGTAAAAGCTCTGAACACATACTGAGCACTGGGACACCAAATTACTAAGTGAAATGTTAATGCTGTGCCTACATGCACATCATATCTTGCACAAATGGAGCTTACATGAACTTTCAAGTCATCTGGGGAATATTGAATCACTGTAATAGTTCTTTTGCAGGTTAACTAACATGAAGGGATGGGAAAAATAAGCTTTTTTTTTACCCCATTGGTGTTTGCTTTGTTGCCCACTGTAGTTTCTGAACTACATGATGTCTAGCTTCCAGTCTGAAGAAAAAAACAAAATCAACACATACTATATTTTTCCTTTGGTATATTAAATGAAAATATTGCTAATGCTATCCTTCTTAGGTATATATGGTTCTATAAAGTAAATAAGGTTTGGAGAATTTATCTTCTGAAATTGTTTACTGTTTGTTACAGCTGGGTGCTGAGTCTCTTTTAATCTCCTCTTATATAGCAGTTCCTCTATCTTCATGATTATTATCCTTTGCTCTGCTCTGAGCTCCATCTAGTTTGTTTACATTTTCCAAGAGAAGAGATGCCCATAGCTCTAAGTGCAATATTTCAGATTCAGTCTCACTATATAGATATAGTCTTTTACATTCCATGAGAGGAATAAATATCTTCTCTCTGTAGATCAAGGTTGAAATGGTCCTTTAGCTGCCATGTTGTTTTGCAAATATATCTGGAGAGTAAGTTTAAAAATAAAAGGTTTAGGAGGAAAAAAAAAGTACTGGTTACTGATGAAACTTGTAAGAAATGATTATCAGTCTTACATTAAAAGGTCATCAGCCTTACATCCTGCCATAATAAACATTCTGGTAATAGCAGATTTGACTAACTTAGTTTTTATACCAGTGTTATTGATCATTGATTTAACTGCCTTGCAAATTATCTAAAAATCCCCATAAGTCTTACAAGCAGTGTTAATTCTCAAATAATCACAAGTGAATAAAACATTGATGCCAGTAAACTCATTCATGCAGCACTTGTGAATATTGCTGAGAACACTGAGCCTCACAGATAACATCAGTGACTCTTGTCTTAGATGTTGCACTGAGAAATCTGTGTTCCAGAAATTGAGTCCTGCTCTGGCCCACCAGTGGGCTCAGTGGGGCCACAGAATACTATTGGTATGAATGTGTGTTGATATTGCAGCCAGGTTCATAAATACATAAAGTTTGTGAGTTTAGAGACAAAATTTAGGTGTAAATACACCTAGTTTAACTTTCTTCACCTGCAAGGGATAAAACAATTCTTTAAAGTTAGTACTTGAGTTGTCCATAGAACTAACACAAGAATTATATCATTTACCCTCTCTACAGGTAAGGCATCCCATGTAAAAAATCCCATGTAAAAAATTCTTAGTGAGAAAATGGGTAGTTTCAGGAATTTCTGTCTACAGGTGCAGGCATTTTTGTCCTGTTGTGAGAGAAATGCCACTTTGGAAAAAGCACATTGACTTTCCTCTAAAAAAAGTTGTCTGACAACACAGGGTTCTGCGTGCTCACTAGAGAAGAGAATAAACTGGCTTTTCTCACAGCCTGAGATGTCTGCATACTTCAACATGCTATGACTTCTTATTTCCCAATTATTATGCCAAAACACTGCCCCTCAGCTCAGCTGGGAACATAAAAGCTACAAGGGAACAAGAAGAGTTCTGCCAGGAGGAACACTTGGGTTCCAGAGTTTGATTCAATAAAAGAAATGAAAAAGGAAAAGAAAAAGGAAAAGGAAAAGGAAAAGGAAAAGGAAAAGGAAAAGGAAAAGGAAAAGGAAAAGGAAAAACAGAAAAAGAGATAAAGAAGAAATAAAGCTGGCAGGTCCCAATCAGCGAGGACTAAAAGGACAGAAATTTGTTTCCCCACTGTGGCTATTGACAAAGTAAAAGCAGAATAAAGGGAAGAAAACTCCTCTTGATTAACAAATTGGTGAAAATTATTTCCTACTAGACCACAAAAAGCAGAATTAGGTTTTTCTGAATCAAGTAATTCCCTGGCATGCTCCAGGGCTAACATGGCTCCTCTTTGCTACTTATTTATGGCAAAATTGTACTGTTGCTATCTTACCTTGAATGACTTTCAGTCCTGCAATGTAGACAGTGATGCAAAATATAGGTAAACCCTGAAGTGCACTGAGTTTTAGAAGATAATTCAGATGAGCTTAAAGGACAGATTATGCAGTCTTGTTACCTCTCACCTACTGCAAAGAAGTGGAAAGGTGAATAAAGGATTATGAGAAGAGGCTGCAGAATAGTTGACTTTCTGCTTACTGACAGTATATCTTATTTCAGTGAAGTTCCTGTTATCCTGTTAAATCAACAATGAATTATCTATCTTTCAATAGAGAAACATAGTGCCTACTTTTTAGAAGCAGAGTAATTTATTGCCACATTTTGGAGATAGATGTTTTCTCAGAAAAATATCTCAATATTTTAAGTGCATTATTGCTCTAAGGATAAACTCACAGATTTATCTAAGAGTTATCACAAATAAAATATTTTCATAAGAGATGTTAGGGCAAGTGACATTGCTCTAATTCTTGTTTTTATAATTTGAGAACGCTGTATTTTCATTAAGAGCTTCAAATATCTTATTAGAAATTACAGGTAGTTATCCCAATGGAAAAGTGTACATTTTCATTTGAAACTATGATCCTTTTATAACTGTGATTTAATTAAAAATAAATAAATAAATCAAGATGGGAAATTGGCCAAAACCTGCAATTTAATATTCTTTCCCTCTTTCTCTTCTTTTTTTAGAAAAAAAAAAAAAAGAAAAACAAAACAAATTCCACCACTTTCTCTTTAAACATTCAGTTAAAAAAATTCCAGCCGGTTTTGTCATTTTTAATGCTTTATAGACTTTTAAAATGCTCTTCGTCAAACATTGCTTTTAAAAACTATGGGCAACAAAGCTAAATGTTGAATTTTCTTACATAAATGTTTATATGAAAATGCCAAAGTACCTCATTCATCCTACTTCTGTTACCATCAAATAATGTAGTTACACATATGAAATTCAGCAATCTGGAAAACAGTTACATACTTGTCCTTTCAACTCAAACAGATGAAACCAGAAAAACAGTATGAGTTTCACTAAAACACAGTAAAGTAAGTTTGATAACGAAACATAAAATCCTCTCCTTCAGATGAACTGAACACTTTAATTTGGACAGGGAAATTTTCCCTTCTCTTTTCAAATTGGTTTTCAAAGCAGTTCCTATGACGGAGATGTAATATAACATGTTATTCCAGTGGGCAGTTGAGCTGAACATCAGAAAATGCATTATTTTCAAAACCACTGCTTGGCATAGTGGATTTTTGTTGTTGTTGTTGTTGTTTGTTTCTTCGTTTGCTTTGTATCTGAAAGAAGATATTCCTGTCTTGCAGTTGGCTTGTAATAGCCAATGACGTATTTTTTTCAGGCAAAGTGTCATGACAGTTTTAACTATGAGCCAGATGTACCCAGCTCCACAGTGTTGCACAGTAATTGAGTTCTGATTTGTAACAGGTTCAGTCCACCTCCTATTCATGCACCTCTTCCATGATGTAAGGCTGTCTTCTTCTCTGGCCTGACTCCGGAAGTTCGAGCCTTCAGCTTATACAGCATCATGTTGTAGTGGCCAGAGTTGATGGTTTACTCAGGTTCCAAGAAATTCTGAAGGATTCTGGATCCCAAAAGACAGTGTGCATCACTGTACCTGTCACTGTTTACATCACTGAGGGCTGCATCTTATATTTTTACTTTGATGGGGTATTGCCATGGTACTACTCCATTGGGCTACACGCACACATGCAAAAAACAGAGCACCTAAAGCTCACATTTAAAAATGTTGTAGAGAATTTGTTAGCAAGAGAAGGGTGCTTTTCTGCTGATCTACTTCTCACTGGTAAAGCTACTGCAGGAATGAAGTTCTTCAGTCAAGAATCAGCAATTTGAATATTTTTAATAGATTTCTATACTTCTTTGTGTTTTGCTCATCTTTAACTTTGTGGCATATAAGGAAATATAATTCATTGATCAGAATATAAAAATAAAGAACATTAGTGAGAAAAATTTAAACTAGAGAAAATATTCGCCTAACAGGAAACCAAGCAGAAAAGCATTAGTTCCATAGATAAGTGCTAAGAAGAAAATGTTTTAGATGCATATCAAAAATGCATGTTTTAACTTTTAATATTCTTCCTAGAGATATATTTTTTATTATTTCTGAAGGGAAAATATAAAATTACTCAAAGAAAGAAATTCACTGGAATTTCAATTCTATCATCTGTTAAGGCTAGAGCCAGGTCAGATATTATCTCCTGTCTGATACCGAGTAATGGGCTGATTTTTCTTAGGTACGTAGAAGATATTTTCCTTCATATTGATAGATTAAAGGCTACCACAAAAGTCAATGTTTTCTTATTATAACACCTACTCCTCTTATTTTCTGAGTTACATGTCCAGACTGAAGGAGAAGAAAATGACAAACTGGCAATGGTAGATAATATCTTCTATTTTCTTACCAAATCCTAGAAATATTACAAATATTTTCTGTAATGTAAGTTTCTCTTATTTTGTCATCTAATACAACATACAAGCTGTAGTAATTTAGCAATTTTAACTGATTTATCCCATTAGAGATGATTGAGACAAATGGGCACAGGGATGGATTTTGCCCTCAGTGCCCAAGTTTTTTAGTTCTGCCTTCTTTTGTATATCTTTTTCTGTTGCTCTGTGTATTCTGTGCTCATCTATGCACCTTTCCAGAGTACAAATAAGGCATAATACATTAGCATATCTGATCAGAATGCTAAATATATGCTTGTGTATGACTTATGTAGGAAGAAGCATAAAGGAGAATCAGTCCTCTTGTCTTTTTGAAAGCAAAATTTATTGCAGTAATCCAAGAAGAGGAGAAATCAGTACGAACACAGTGCTAATTCCAACAGGAACACTGGCAAAGCAGCAAAACCCTGCACTTCTGCTAGATTTCTGTGACCGATCTGTCCACCTCATCATGGCATTATTCTCCTAGACGCTTATATGATATGATGGTTTTTTGTTGTTTGGTTGTTTTGTATTGAAGTAGAGACAGTGTATCTATGGTACTGGGAAAGCGAAAGAACTTTAGAGCAGTCTACTGAAACTAACTGAAGTGATCTGTCTCAGAAAATACTCCACTTTCTCCATCTGTTCTAAAACAATGAGATTACTATGAGCTATAATTTCCTGGAACGTAATTTTTAATCTGCATTCAGATTTTTCATGCACCCATTAACTCTCTTCATTTGAAAAGCCTAATTAGAAGCATTGTTGTTTTCTCTCTTGGTCTCTCTTCTCTTATTGTAAGTTACATTTTGTGTGGAGAAACCAAATAAGCATTGAAGATAGCATAGTGTAAAACACTTTGTCCTCAATTTTAAGTTTCTTTAAAAAAATAAATTTAAAAGAAGCTTTTAAAATCAGAAGTGTTAGACAAAATATTTTTTAAACCTGCTAGTTTTTGTCTAATAGTTAAAATATTCTATTCCTGAAATGATGCTTCAGGGTACAGTGGATAGTTGGCTGGTTTCAACACAATTCCCCTTTCAGTAAAGCATTTATATGCCTCACATCAGGACACTCCAGTGACAGAACAGATGTGGAGAAAATCAGAATGCCTATATTCCTTGCTAGGCAGGTTTGTACACACATTGCAAAATCAGAGAAGAGATTTAGGGCAGATTTAATAATCTATAAAATTTTCTCATACTTGAATATTCAGTCTTTTTGGCTAAAAGCCTCAGGGATGACTGTTCTTAAGCAGATCCAGTGTACACAAGGATATTTCATATCAAGAGATTTCTATACTCAGTGCTCAGATCAGAACAAATTCATCTAAAATTACTGATGTATGTAGACTTTTTATGACAACATATGTTAGTATATTAGTTGAACATATGTCAGTAGCATGCCCTGGCATCCAAAAGGGCCAACCATAACCTGGGGTGCACCAGGCCCAGCACTGCCAGCCCAGGAAGGGAGGGATTATTCCACCTGTGCTCTGCCCTGTGTGGCTTCATCTTGAGCAGTTTTGTGTGGAGTTTTGGGCTCCGCAACATTGGAAGAACATAACACTATTTAACAGTGTCAAAAGGAGCTGTAAAAAGATGGTGAAGGGACCAGAAGACAAGACATATGAATAGCAGCTGAAGTCCCTCAGTTTGTCCAGCCCAGAGCAGAAAAGGTTGAAGGGAGGACTCATGGTGTCCTACTGCTCTTCAAGAGGGGAGTGAGAGGGCAGCACTGACCTCTCCTTTCTGGTGACAACACCAGGGCCTGAGCGAATAGCATAGACCTGTGTCAGGGGAGGGTCAGATGGATGTTAGGGAAAAGTTCTTCACCAGAAGGTGGTCAGGAACTGGAACAGACTCCCCACTGTTGTGGTCATAGCCTCAAGCTACTGAAATTTAAGAAGTATCTGGACAATATTCTCAGAAATATGGTTTGAATTATAAAGGTTGGAAAAGACCTTCAAGATTCAGTATTTCCCCACTAAACTATGTCCCTTAGGGCAACATATACATATTTCTTGAACACCTCTAGGGATGGTGACTCAACCACCTTCCTGTGCAGCCCATTCCAGCACCTGACAACTCTGCAGAAGAAATTTTTCCTAATATCCAACCTGAACCTCCCTTGGAACTACTTGAGGCCATTCCCTGTTATCTATTGCTGTTTATACAGGAGAAAATGATAACCTCCACCTCACCACAACTTTCTGTTTGGTAGTTGTAGACAGAGGTCTCCCCTGAACTTCCTCTACTCCGGATTGAACAATGCCATCAGCCACTCCTCCTATGATTTATGTTTCAGCCCTTTTACCAGCTTCATTGCTCTTCTCTGGATATGCTCCAGTGTATCAGTGTCTTTCTTGTAGTGAGGAGCCCAAAAGCGAATATAATACTTGAGATTCAGCCTCACCAGAGCTGAGTACAGGGGGACAATCAATTCCCTGCTCTTGCTGGCAACACTATTTCTGATTCAAGTCAGGATGCCACTAGCCTTTTTGGGTGCCTGTGCACACCGCTGGCTGTTGATTTGCACCGCCACATCCTTTTCCTCTGTGCAGCTTTCCAGCAAATCTGCCCCAAGCCTGTAGCAATACATGAGATTGTTGTAACTGAAGTGCAGAGCCTGGCACTTGGTATTGTTAAAGCTCGTACAATTGGACTCAGCACACTGAACCAGCCTATCCAGACCTCTCTGTAGAGCCTTCCTACCCTCAAGCAAATTGACACTTAGTCATCTGCAAATATACTGAAGGTACACTCAATCCTTTGGCCAGATCATCAGTAAAGGTATTAAACAGAGGCAGCCCTGATACTGACCCCTGAGGAACACCACTAGTTACCGGGCACCAGCTGGCTTTAACTCCATTTACCACAGCTCTGTGGGCCTGGTCGTATTTCTCAGAGAGACCTACAATTAAAGTCAGTGAGAACTTTAGAAAGAGAAAAATATTTGTATTAATATATGACCAAAGAAAAAAATAATAACTTTTTTAAAAAATAATTTTCCCTGACAAAGACTCCTTTTCAATCATAACTAGGACCA
The DNA here is from genome assembly GCF_026119805.1 of Tympanuchus pallidicinctus. Taxonomy (NCBI): domain Eukaryota; kingdom Metazoa; phylum Chordata; class Aves; order Galliformes; family Phasianidae; genus Tympanuchus; species Tympanuchus pallidicinctus. Next base: position 27,034,206 of record NW_026294802.1, read on the forward strand.
AATGTTCTTTTTTCCATCTGAAGTGAAAACAAAAGCACCCAGCTGTGGCAATTTTTGAGTAAACAGAGAAAAGTGCTAGTCCATGGATTTATAGTTTCTTGTTCACCCTTCCTGATAATTTTATGAATGTATTCAAAATATTAACAACCAGAGCTGCAGATGTCCATCAAATTCCAGCCACAGACAATTCCATTTATCTTTGTGTGAGATCACAAACAATATTCCCTCAACATACTGAATGGACATCTTGGACAGATGGCACATTCTTCAGCCCTTTAAAAAACAGAATTTGTAAAAGTCCCAAAAGTGTGAGGTAATGAAGAAAGAGATAAGCTTAGAAGACTGGGAACACCAAGGGGACACCATTAACAGCAGGGAATGTTTTACTATGCTTACAGTCATCTTTAATGCCATATTGTAAAAATTGTCCTGGGCATCCAAAATTGCATGTAAACATGGTGATAAACAACTTAATACCTTACACACTATGTGCTTCTGAATGATTTCCTTCAGCCACATTGCCATAGTCTAATAAAAAGCTGAAGGACATTGAAACATATCAATAAAATCAGAAAGGATTTTACATTAGTGTTTCTGATTTTCTCCTTGTCTTTCCTCTTGTTTAAAGCAGAAAGTCCATATTTAATTTGAAATAGATCATCTTTAAGATTGTTGTGATAACACGTAGTATAATCATTTGTAAAGCATACATCATTGTTGTATCCAAAAGCTTTGCTTTATCACTGTATGAGAAAGGAAGGCTGAAGTTCAAATCAACTCATTTAAACCAGGAGTCACCTACTGTGTTTCTGATCAACAGCAGCCAGAAATATATTGCTACATTTTAGACTGATCTGTAGCCATAAAAACAAATACAAATGAATTGCTGACATCAAATCTCTCAAGACTTTGAAAATTCAGTACAGTTGTTTTCATTTTTAATGAGTTGATAGGCTGACTTGTCACTTTGTGACTCTTTGTGCTAAAACAGTAATGCCCCTCTGTCTACAACATAAACTTAGAACTTTTGCACAACTAAAACCATTTACAGCTTTATGCTCTGGCTTGCATTATCATCTAAACTTCAGGAAAGAGGAAGTGCATTTCAACCTCTAGTATCTGCTTCCACAACACACACAGACGAGATCATTTAGCTATTTCCTCCTTAAAGTCTAGTTCAGAGACATCTTACTGTTATAGACAGTTTCATCATGAAAGGCTGAATACAAATAAATTAAAAGTTGCAAGGAATAGTCAACTTACCTGAAATTTGTAATAATTTTCATTTCAATTGTTTACTTTCAAACCTATTTTTAGCTAAATCGTTTGGTGTGAACCTTTGAACCAGTAAAAGAACTATCTTGACTACTTAATAAATGGATTTCTTTAATGCTTTTAATTTTATTTTTGTCATTAAAAATCCTCCATTCAGATTGTTGCAGGAATACAATGTGCATACAACGTATGATATGATATGACATTTTGCAGAAGTAGCATGACTTCTATATGCTATTACATTACATTTTAGGTACAGTGTGGTTATACTTTAAAATAATGATATATATAAAAATAGAAAATACAATAATTGCTGTATTATCAGGTATTATTGAATAAGTGACTCTTTCAACACACTTTTGGCCTCTATGCTGAAATCAGATGTCAACAGGATAATTTATAGGATTTGAATTGCTGCAACTGAAGATGAAACATAGATCTCTAAGTAAACTAGCCTAAACCTCATGTCTGGAATCCAGCTTATAATTAGTATAGAGAGACAGCAGTGTTTTAGGATAAGAGTGGTTTTCTGCAGTGTCTGAGCTGTTTGAACTGAGTTTCTCCATGGTGCTTAAGATTTCTCTGAGGAAAAAATAATCTCATAAATTTCATATATTTGTCTGTATAAATGAGAATATACCAATTTGATGGTACTATTGCCACCAAATTGAATTAACACACAGACTACGATTCGGTCACATATTTTTACTACTTTACATTAGGACTCCTTGAAAGAACAGGAAAAGATTAAAAGAGATTAATAGTACTGGATTGTACTACTGCGATTTTAGAGTTCATGAACCTAAAAGCAATTTGGTATCTTTAATACATAAAAAATGTCCCAAAATGGAAAGGGAACACTTGAGTTCTCAGCCATAAGAATGTCTATAGAACGTGACAGATACCACTGGCCACAAAAAGCTTCTCAAGATGTAGGTTAGATGCTAGGAAGAAATTTCTTTTATGGAGCATGTTGAGGCACTGGAACACATTGCCTAGGGAAGCTATGGATGTCCCATATGTAGAGGTGTTCAAGGCCAGGGTGGATGGGGTCATGGGCAGTCTGATCCAGTGGGTGGCAATCCTGCCAACAGAAGTGAGTTGGAACTGGGTGGTCTTTAATGTGCTCTCCAATTTAAGCTATTCTACAATTCTATGATTTTGTCACCTCCTATCACAGAGAAATGAGGTCTCCCCTCACTTTTCTCCAGATTAAATACTCCCCATTCTCTCCACTGTTCCTAGTAACTCTTGCTTTCTATTCCCTACAGCAGCTTTGTTGCTCTTTGCACGCAGCAGTGCAACTCTTAGAGCAAAGGGCCCAAAACTGAACACAGTACTCAGGGTGTAGTCTCACCAGTGCTGAGTACAGAGCGACAATCACTTCCCTAGTGCTGCTGGCCACACTTTTTCTGATGCAGGCCAAGATGTTGCTGGCCTTCTTGACCCTGGTGCACTAGTGGCTCATTTTCAGATGACTACCAATTGGCATCCTCAGGTCCTTGTCTGAAGGACAACTTTCCAGTCATTAGATGGTTGATTTAGTTGCTGAGCTGCTCTCCGTCATATTTGAAATATGTCTGTCTGGTGAAATCCTTGGTGATTCGAAAAAGGGAAACAGTACTCCCATTTTTAAGAAAGGGAGAAGACCCCAGGAACTACAGGCTGGTGAGCCTCACTTCTGTGCCTGAAGATCATGGAGCAGATCCTCCTAGAAGCTATGTTAAGGCACATACTAGATAAAGAGGTGATTTGGGACAGCCAGGATGACTTCACCAAGGGCAGATTGTGCCTGACCAATCTGGTGGCCTTCTATGACGGAGTGATGCCTTTGGTGGACAGGCAAAGGGCAATGGATGTCATCAACCTGGACTTCTGCAAGGCCTTTGACATGCTTCCTCACCATATCCTTCTCTCAAAATTGGAGAGGTGTGGATTTGAAGGATGGACTGTTCAGTGGCTTAGGAATTGGCTGTCTGGACACAGCCAATAGGTTGTGATTAATGGTTCTGTGTGAGGATGGAGACTGATCAGAAGCTGTGTCCCTCAGGGGTCAGTCTCAGGACCAGTGCTCTTCAACATCTTTACCAATGATACAGATGATGGCATTGAGTGCACCCTCAGCAAGTTTGTGGATGACACCAAGCTGAGCAGTGCAGTCGATACATTGGAAGGAAGGGAAGCCATCCAGAGTGACGTGGACAGGCTGGAGAAGTGAGCCAGTGAAAACCTAATGAGGTTCAATAAGGCCAAGTGCAGAGTACTGCACTTGGGTTGGGGGCAATCCCGGGTATTTATACAAACTGGGGAAGATCTCCTTGAGAGCAGCTCTGCAGAAAAGGACTTGGTAGTCCTGATAAATGAGAAGCTGGACATGAGCCAGCAGTGTGCGCTTGCAGCCTGAAAGGCCAACTGTGTTCTGAGCTGCATTAAAAGAGGAGTGGCCAGCAGGGAGAGGAAAGTGATTGTCCCTCTCTAGTCGGCTCTTGTGAGGCCCCATCTGAGGTAGTGCGTCCAGGCCTGGGGCCCCCAGTACAGGAAGGACATGGAGCTCTTGGAGAGAGTCCAGAGGAGGGTCACTAAGATGATCAGAGGGCTGGAGCACCTCTCCTCCACCTGGAGGAAAGGTTGAGGGAATTGGGCTTGCTTAGCTTAGAGAAGAGAAGGCTCCAGGGAGACCTCATTGTGGCCTTCCAGTACTCCAGGATATACCTCCAGTATATCCAGGAGGGATATAAACAGGAGGGGGAAAGGGTGTTTATGAGGGTGGATAGTGATAGGACAAGAGGGAATGGTTTTAAACTGAGACATGGGAGATTAGGTTACATATTAGGAGGAAGTTTTTCTGCACAGAGAGTGGTGACGCACTGGAACAGGTTCTCCAGGAAGGTTGTGGATGCCCCATCCCTGAAGGCACTCAAGGCCAGGCTGGATGTGGCTCTGGTCAGCCTAGTCTGGTGGTTGGCGACCCTGTAGGGGGGTTGAAACTACATTGTGGTCCTTTTCAATCCAGGTCATTCTATAATTCTATGAGGCACAGAAAACTTAATTCACATGAATCATTCATCCACTTTCATCTGCGTTCACATCTGAAGAAGGTAATAAGATCTGTTGACAAATTCCTGTCATACACCAGGCCATACTAACAGCATCTTATTTTTATACAATGAAATATCAGCTCATGAACCATTGTTACTCTTAACCTTTAAGTCATAGAAATGTAGAAACTAATAATACCTGAAGAATACCAACAGTGATTGTTGTTCTGCCTTTTTGGAGCAGGTTTCACACAAAGACACATATTACATATATTCTCATGATAGTAGTTGATCATTCTAAGACTAAAAACTCTGAGGCTTCAACATGCCAGTTATAATATAGAATGTCACACTAATTTCATCCAGGTGATTCTGTAATTCTACTCTAATTTGCTAAATATCTTGGTACCTTTGATAATTTCTTGCTGTCAAAAATCCTTTACGACAGATATAACTTCAACAATGTACTTTATTTTGTTGTTGGATGCCATTCAAGAAATTTGTTAGTTTTTTTTCAAGCCACAGAGCTATGATACTTTTCAAAACTGTAATCATATCATTTGATATGGCACAGCATAAAATCAATAAAGTAATATAAAATAAGATAAATGAGATATCTTTCTTGGGAATCGCTTGGCTTAAAATATGACAAGCTTTGTGCAAAAAAAAAAAAGTGACTGGTTGATGAAAATCTCTCTTGAGCATGAGCAAATTGGATTATCAATTAGCAGTATGTCTTCAAAAATCTCCTTTCCTTAAGCCTCCTTCAGTTCCAGTATAATTCATCAAATGCCAGTGAAAAATATCTGTGATATGCAGCAAAGCCTTGCTTGCAGACTGAAAACAAAAGCTTGGTAAGCTTAACTAAACCTGTCTATTAAAATCCCTTGCAGCAAAAACAAAGCATGAAGAATTTCTTTAAATTAATTATTTCAGTGATTTAACACAATATTAAAGTCAAGCTGAAAAACTGTAGGCCACTCCTAAGTCCCAGGGTAAATCTCCATACTTAGAAAAAAAGCGTGACTATGGAACATAACCATAAAACTTAAAACTTCGGGAATGTTTTTCTTTCATCTTCCCAGAAGTAAGCTATCTTCTATGCACCTTCCATTGGACTTGGATGTTCTTTCTTCATGGAATCGTAGAATAGTTGGGGTTGGAAGTTCTTTTTTTTCTCTGTCTTTCTGTATGTATATCAGAAGATTAGTACGTCTCAAGTGCCTAAAATATGGTACTCTTGGTCTGGGCAAAATTTAATTCTGTATGTCTGGGTTAACAGAAAATCTTTGACTTAAAGATTCTTCTGAATCTGGGTCTTACTCTATCGTCTGTGAATTTTTACTTATTTTTACTGCAGTGATATTTTTAAAGCATAAAAGCACGCAAAAATATAGGCTTTGCATCACACAATTCTAACCTTCTTTCTTGAAATTTTCTACTAACAGCAAGTGTTTCATCAAAATAAGACCACATCCATATGTTCCTTGGAAATAAAGAGAGCAGAATTAGAAAATGATGAATATTACTATTAAAAAAATCCTCTGGCTCCCACACATGGATTAATTTAAATTTCCCATATTTATTGACATGAATTTTCTGTGTTTTTTTTCCAGCTTGCTTTGCATTGTGAATTTAATGGCACACCAAGGACTGTAAAGCAAATGTAGACCATTGGAGATCACATTTCAATGGCATGTTATTTTTAATTTTATCTCTGTGGCTTCCTTCACCTCCTGGATTTTTGTGCCTCCAGGAGTGCAGTTAACTCTTAATCTCACAAGCAATTGGAATAACAGCTGATCTCAGCTCTGCATATGCTGTTTTATTTTAAGCATAGTTTAGTATCTGTAAAATATGTCAAGTTAGCAGCACTGAAAATAGAAGATTTTTGTTTGTCCCGAAAGCAGCTATATCACAAAAGTGGCAACTTCCTTACAAGTAAGTGCTTCTCTGGAATGATATGCCTGGATTACAGGCACAGGAGCAGAAAAGTTTTCAATTTTCACTCTTTGCCTTAGAGAAAAAATATTTTTCATACTACTTTTCATAAATTAAAAAGATTCCATCTAAAAGCTAATGAAATATTTTACCTGCTCCTCCTACAGAAACACATCCTATGGCAATGCTACAGGCTTGGGGCAGAGTGGCTGGAAGATAGTGTTGAAGGAATGGACATGGGGACATTGATCAACACTCAGCTAAACAAGAGCCAGCAGTGTGCCCAGGCAGCCAAGGAGACCAGTGGCAACCTGGCTTGTATCAGAAATGGTGTTGCCAACAGGAACAAGGATGTGATCACCCCCTTGTACTCAGCTCTGGTGAGACTGCACCCTGACTACTCTGTTAAGCTTCGGGCCCTTCACTACAAGAAAGATACTGATGCCACAGAGCGTGCAACAAAGTTGGTAAAGGGGCTGGAGCACAAGTCTTATGAGAAGCTGCTGAGGGAACTGGAATTGTTCAATCTGGATAAGAAGAGGCTGTGGTGAGGTGAGGGTTAACCTTTTCTCCTGTGTAACTAGGGATAGGATGAGAGGAAATGGCCTCAAGTTGTTCCCGGGAATGTTCAGATTGGATATGAAGAAACATTTCTTCTCTGAAAGAGAAGTAAGGTGCTGGAATGGGCTGCTCAGGAAGATAGTTGAGTCACCGTCCCTGAAGGTGTTCATGAAATGTGTAGATGTTGTACTAAGGAACGTGGTTTAGTGGAGAAGTATTGGTGGTAGGTGACTGGTTGGACTGGATCATCTTGGAAGTCTTTTCCAACCTTGGTGATTCTATGATTATTCCACAACCTCACTCTTATAACAGCTAGAAAATTTCTACCAGAATCTGTTTCATTCCACTGTATGACCGTGTGGCCTCATGCCAGTTTAATGAATTCACTTAAGCCATCTTTTCCTCATTCTGCCACTTAACCCAGAAAACAACTCAGAGGATGCAGACGCAATCTCTCTCAGCCTGGCTCTGAGAAATCTGATCTAGCGATAGGTATCCCTGTTTATTAAGGGGGAATAGAGCTAGATGACCTTTAAGGTCCTTTCCAACTCAAATGATTCCATGATTCTTTTGCTATTTTGATTAAACCAAGCTCTTTAACTCACTACTTGAGGGACAGCTCAGTTAAATAGTGAATGCAATTATCTTCATTTTATTCCTAAATAGGCACCATTAAATCAGGTTCAGAAATGAAACACATACCTGGAAGGAGGTGATCCTCAAGTTTCTGAATCTTCATCCAGCCTCTCAAAGTAACAGCTCACTTATGCTCTGGTAGTAGTGTTAAGGCTGAGTAAGGGACAGTTCCAGCTCCACACTTTTGTACTTCCTCTGATATCAACTTTAAAATGTTCATACATGCCACTATATTTTAAAATCCATTTGCTAGCTGTTGTCTTGAGACTTTCCTTCTGATGGTCTGCAAGACTGTACACCTTTCCCAGACTACACCCTTCCTCAAATAAGCTTTGTTTTGGTCAATACTCTGTTGGTCACAACTTCTGGAAATCCATCTTAATACTTTTGGAAAGACCCTGTGTAGTATAAATAATTAGCACTTCAGTGAAGCTGCAGTTATTAAACAGAATAAAATCTGAACTTGGTAGAGGTCACTCAGAAAACAAGAATGGGACCTTATAACAACTCAAATCATGGTCAATTTTCTAAAGGTTATAGTAACAATCTGAAATTCACAGCTTTTTACATAGCATTAACTATCTATGGGTACATAGACAAGCTTTAGTATCTCAAAACAGAAGACAAAACTGTACTAGATACTTATTTTGTGACATGGTTTTCACAAGCAAAGTCTTGTCTTTACTCCATTGCACAGTTAGGACAGGGACAATTGAAAAGAAAAAGAAACATCGGAAACCATGAAGAAGATTTTTCACCAGCATTTATAGCATAAACATTGTTTTCATGACCATATTTGGTTATGAATATATGTGAAAGCGATTCCTACAGTTATTATTTTCAGCCACTATGCATTGACAAGGCCATTGTGTCAGCTGCATGGATAGGAGAGCAGGACATTTTTTGTCTCCAAGTGCTGTACATCAGTGTCCAAAAGAAAAGAAAAAAGAGAAAGTAAAATATTTCTCAGACTGTTTTTTTCTCTGATATATTTCAGGCTTTGATAAACAGAAAGAATGAGTCAGTGTTTGGCTTCACAGAACTATCACAAGAAAAACCTTTCAGTCTTATCTCAGATAATGTTCAAATTGCAGCCAGACTGCAACGAAATGGAAAATTACCACAATAAAAATAATGCCTTGAAAGTGAGTATATGGACAGGGAAATTGTTAAAAATGCAGAGTTTAATTATGCTTAGTCTCTGTCTGCATCAACTTATTGTCCATTAAAGTCAAACTTGGGGAGAGATCACTGCTCAGGTTAGAACAATTTCACAGAGAGAATTAAACATTTTGAACACTGGGAACCTTTTGATGAGACATTCTTCCAGATAAATTTCCTGGTTCTGTGGCTGGAGTAGATTGACGTGTTTGTACTTTCCTTGCTATTATTTATGTTTCCTATGGAAAGTCCGAGTTTATAAGACAGTTATGCATATATTAATGCTAAACGTTCATTCAGTAACTAATATGAAAACAGCCTACAAAATACTTAGAATGAGAACATTTCTCTGATTAAAACACTGTTTGTTTCTGATATATATCTGAAATGCACTCTTAAATTCCATTCTGGTTACATTATCTGTTAAGTCCAGAGTAAGAGCAGCATCACTGAGGAGCCTATGGTAAGCTATAAAACATGTACGTGGTCAGACAGAATGAGAGTATCAACAAACACTGTGTGACTCTGTGATCCATGAATAGTGTGGAAATCTGAATATATAGATCAGAGTGCAAATATAAAATGGTAATTATAAAACAGTTGAGTTTTTCTTGGCAGAGTGTAATGGATTTGTACTGTCTTGTATGAGATACCTCCCATACAATAAATCTGGTCAAGTTATTTTCACCAGATCTGTGTTATCATATTGCAAAACAGGGTCTGCTGACAACATTCAGGCATCGATGTCTCTAGAATTACAACACTGGTTATACGAGCTTTTCATATACATGTGCTTGGGCAACTGACAAGAACAACACAGAACATCCTAACAGCCTATGTCGTGCATAAAAGAGAATGGCCACTTTTCCATCTTGGTCTCCTTTAGGCATATTGGGACATCTTACAACATGTTCTGGCAGTAAGAAAACACAGAAGCCACTGTCACTTTTTCCTGCCTCCTAAGTTTTATCCAATGGTTACAAAAAGTCTCTACCCTACTGCGAAGCATATCCCGAAGGAATGGGTTGCCTGAAAGCAGTGGTGGCAGTTCTTGCTTCATTTCAATCATTCAAGGAGTCTGAAGCTTTCTCTCAAACACCACAAGTCTATTCCAGAAGACAGCTGTTTTTTCAAAAAGCTTCTATGATGTTCTAAGTTCATATATTTACCTGTATCCATCACAGCTTAACTTCCAGTGTCCATTTTAATTACCTCATGAGAAATGGCAAGTACTAAGCAGGTTGAATTTTTCCATGTTAACAAGTTGCATCTAGGGTCTATGTTGGACTTCTGTGGTAATATTTTTTTTGAGTTCTGGATTTTTCAGCAATTGGAAAAATGAATTACTTCTGATGGCAAAATTCAGCTAGTCTCTGTTCCTAAACATATTTTCACAATCTGGCAATGAGAGATGCAAACTTTTCACACATTATAAACAACCTAGTAAAATTGCATACCAGGAACACAACTTTCATGGGAAATATCAAGTTTTCATTCAAGCAATAACAGTTTCCTGCCAAATTTTTAAGGCTTTCATAACAATAGTTGTTTTAAACTATAATAAATATGCCTGAACCTTATTAAGACCCATTGATTTAATTCCCAATTACATTTTACAAGAATTTTCATAAGAAAAACTTTGAAAACTTTAAGAGCCAAAGAAATAGATGACATTTTTGCCATTATTTTCATAGTGGATTTCTATGACAAATATTCTGCTGTTATCTGAAAGTATAGCACATTCCCTGAGGTATTAATTGTACAATGGTTTGTTTTATATAAAGCATTTACATGTAAATCACAAGTAAATTACAAACATTCCTTTGTTCTTTTTCTTTCTTTGTTTTTTTTTTGTGTTTTTTTTTACTAATAAAATGCAATCTATATTGTTGTAAATACAAATATGATGGAAGTCACTTCTATTTTTTCTGTGAATAATATCACATTTTATATTTTTGAAGACTTATTTTTATGGCATTGCTTATTTTCAAACATACATGATATGGAGTTATCTATCTTACTTTATATGAGTTCTATTTGTTTCTGTCACTTTATGTTGTCTTAAAGGGCAAAAAAAAACAACACAAACAAAGAAATATGTTATAAATAAATAAAAAAACAGATACATTTTCTTATCTGAAGAAGTCTGACAGGACTATATTAAACCTGAAAATATTTAAATGAACTCATCCTGTCACTAGTATTTGATTGTCCACAGAGGATTCTCTAAAAAATATTAGGCAAACATTCTCCTAGCTGTGTTTAGACTATTTTGTAGTCAGCTAGCAGGAAGCACATTGTCATTTGTGTGTGTTAAATGAACAGTTGCATATGAAGTGCTACAGAAAATGCACCCAAGATGTGCATATTAGATGCCATCAAGGTGCAATGGATTGTTGTGATGAATTACAATAGGATGGTGCATGTGTGCAACACAAACAAAAGGACTGGCAAGGCTATCTGCAACACTGGAATAAGGTGGAGTTTGGCAGTTTCCATATTCTTGGGAAGTCCTGAGCAGTCTTGTTCAACTTGACATCACTTACTTAACCTTTTATTCCACCTACATGAGCAAACATTACCAACAAATGGATCCTGAAGGAAAAATCAAGAGGTTGATGGAAATATCAGTATAAATATCAATATAACAACATATAAAGCTAAAAAAAAAAAAAGTGTTTACAAATGAATATGAAAACTAAAGGACAAATGATAGTGCCACTTATTATGTCTCTATTCTCATAAAAGAATCAATCCTTGGGCAATGGAATATACTACCTTTAATTTCATATTTCATAAGAGTTTTTCCATTTAAATCCAGGTAGATTTTAAGTTTCTCATAGTTTTTTCATCATTCACTGCATGAAAGTACTGATACGTTTTTTATAAATGTAAGTGACAGGCAGACTCACACATTTAACAACTTGCAATTGTAAAATTGATTTTCATGATAATTCCTTAAGAACTAAAATAAAAATCCTATTCTGACAAATACAAGGCAAAAATGCCTCCTTTAAAAAAATAAAATTTAGGAAATCAAAATATAAATAGCATTGCAAGACTGAAATTAGAATGCAAATCAAGTAGGAAAACTTTCATGAGTATCTGAATACTGCAATAGTTCTCTAAAAAACAAAAAAAGAAAATTACCGTAAAATGTTTAAAACGTGTGATTTCCCACATACTTTATAGAAGCTAGACTACAAGAATGAATACATATTCTGTTACCGCATCTTCCATTTAGAAGAAGTGTTTCGCACAAACAAAAATTAATCTCCAAATTTTTCTATTTTTTTCCTCTATATTTTTCTTTTCTTTCCTCTTTTTTTCCTTTATATTAAAACTATTATGTTCTCAAGAGAAAGCAATAGAAATCACCACTCAACCACACTATCTGAGGTACAAACTGTTCAACTTCAGATTTGAAAAGCATAAAATACACGATTCTTGCGGTATGCAGAATAAACTCCCTACTTCCTCAAAAAATTAAAAATATTTTAGTCACTCATGCATTTAATTAGAACTAAAAAAAATAGATTACTTTAATTGAAAATGTTATATACCATATAATTTGGGATTTTTTTTTCCTAGGGAAATCTAAATTAGCATAGTTAATGAAATTACTTTTCTGTTTTGCTTTGTCAGTACAGTAAATCTCATCCACAGTTTTCTATTTGAAATAAGTAAATAAATACACAAAACAAATAATCTGCTAAAGCAAATGATCTTCTTTTTTTACCCAGGGATTACAAGAGCTATTAAGGCAAATTTCAGTGAACTGTATCAACAGCACTTTAACTTTTAATACTTTACAGATGTTTTTTATTGGGAAAACATACATCAGTTTCTCTAAATACCTGAAAGATTTTTACTGTAGCAAGCTCAAGTCTCACTTTTATGATGTGTTTTATCTTCTGGATACTCTGTCAGGAAGTTCACAGGTCATGAGCTTATCTGAAGCTGATCTGTATTGCAATATGGAAAAACAATCTATTTTCTGTTAATTGACATATAGGCTGAAAACAGCAGTTGATGAAGATCAAACAGGAATTTGACTTCCCAGATACTGCTGGACAAATGGGTATGAACAGGTTTTGGCATGGAGACTCTCTGTCCATTATCCAGCACTAGAGGCGTGCTACATTCCTAAGGGGGTTTGCATGACATGGAAAATTCAGGCTGCAGTTTCACAGTTTCTCTGTGGAGGGAAGAGTCTGTGCCATACCATTTCTTTGGCCTCTCTTGCCTCAATCCCTCAAACATTAGAAAAAAAATCTGACTTCAAGATATTGGAAAGGATACATACAGCAATTGGACAAGGTATAGAAAGATTAGCTGACTAAAATACAGCTCAGTCTGCATTTCTTTTCTAAAATATTTTGATTTCTTTTTTTTTTTTTTTTTTTTTTTTTTTTTTTTTTTTTAATCCAGAAATATATTACAAAAACAGCATTCAAGGATGGGTTTGGAATCAAAATATATTGTTTGAACATATATTGAATATATTGTTTCAATATATGTTGTTTCAAAAATCCTGGGAACCATTTCAAAACCGTTAAAATGTTGATGCCATCATAGGCTGAATATGCCTGTTTTTTCTTCACAGCGTCTTTCACAAATAATTGAAAATCTGATTAAAAAAAATGTGATAATAAGATTAATTGTGGATTCCATGTTTGTGGCCAGGCTAGTAAATAATTTTATTGACATATTTATCTTTCCCTATTTTTAATAAAATATCTTTTTTTATTTTTTAACTTTTCTTAATTTACTATGCTGTTGCTGCTCCTTTTAATGCTAGAATCATCCTTAAACATTATTCTTTCAGGGGAGTGTGAGTGCAGAAAAAGAGCAACTTGTGTATACAACATATTTTACAAATATTTGGTAAATAGGAGAGGGGTTGAGATACAAGGTATTTGATAGTTTCATGATTTAATAGTTAGTTTATGACATTTACTGTCCTTTTTTTTTAATTTAATTTTATGGTTTTTTTAATGAGAAATACTGCCTAACTGATTAGTGCATTTTCTCTTAAATTATTTGATAATATAGACAACAAGTTTGTGTGAAAATCGGGGCTTTTAAACTAGACATTAAAAACAAATCTAATACTTTTTCGTAAATCTATCTATCAAATGACAAATTGATGGCATGAAAAATGCGTGCTGCTATTTAAATTGTAATCATTGAATTCTAAGATTACTTTATTAAAAAAAAAAGACAAAGAAAAAACCTTATTAGGTTATCTTTTGCATACGGAAAATCAATTTCAAATCAAACTGCTGTGAATCCTATTTGAATATTTCCAGCAGAGAACATTATTTTCTAAATTAGTAAGAAACAAGGATTTTTAATGTATGCAAAATAAACATAACAAAAATAAAATTCCAAATGGATATATCAACAGGAACACAGCTCAGTGGCTGAGAGCTGTGGGGTAAAAACACATTTCTAAATGACTTATAAGGAAACATCACTTTATTTGATGGCTAAAGTAAATTAAAAAAAAAAAAAGGATTAATTTGCTTTGAATGTTTTAAACCTACATCACTAGCATTTTGACACTGTGGTTGTTTTAAAAGTTGATATATCTAAAGGCTGTAATTTAAAGGCAGAATTATAGTTTTATTTTATATTTTATATTTCAAATTATCAAATATGAGCATTAATAATATTATTTTAAATGAGTATTGTTAAGTATTGTAAAGCACCTCAGGCAATAGATGTTTAGGGATTAGAAATGTGTTGAGGGTTATGGGAGAATTGCTAACATTCTTACAATGAAAATGTGAGGACTATGTCTATTTTCAGTAGGATATCATTTAATTTTTAAAAGAAATTATGTTTTGCAGTGAAATAGGCACAAGTCTATTATTGCCTTGTATTTATCTATTTTTGTGTCCTGTAATATGTCCTTCAATATTGTAAAATCAAGTTATTTCCTAATGATTATGACTTTAATATTACAATACAAATGGAAGTGTACAAAGCATTAATATTTTAGAATTTAATATATCAGTACATACAAGATAGCTACAAAGAACTTGAGATTTTCATTTGTAAAGGAGCTGCTTACAACATTTTGAAAATCTACTTATAAATGTTTGCCCTTATAATTATTCAGAGAGCACGTAGCCTTCCTCAGCTTCTGAACTTAACAGTCAATTGCCTGATGCTTTAACTTGTTCAGAAAATGTCTTCTTTTGAAAGTTGGAAATTGAATAAAACTGGAGAAACTGTGAGACAATAATAAACATTTGTATATCTGCTATTGTGAATAGAATTTGGTATCGTTTTGCTGGTGATGAATCCATTAGTTGTACTCAAGTTAAGCTCTAGCTTTTCTCTTGCAAAAGGTGTAGATGAGTGATCAGGAAAATTTTCGATCCTGTTGAACATATTTTATGAAAAGTCTGAATATCAGTAGTCTCCCTGAACATGCATAATTACAGATTCCAGAAGTATTTGATCATTTCTGCCATGTTATACATCTTTATTGTGCCTCAGTGATGTACATGAAGAGATGAATAATCTGGCTTTTGATAGACTCTGCCAGTTTGTATAATGCTAACATAGTGCTTTTGAAAAAGTTACCAGAAGAGTGCTATTAAAATCAAACTTTAATTGAGGCATCCAATTCATTCTCATTCTGATCTCATCGGTTTTCAGTCACATGTGACACGTTGCCAGCTTACAGTTCTTGTAATAAGAACTTATAATAAAAGGTGGCCCTGTGGGAAAATAAAAGCCAAGATGAGAAGAGTTTATTGTCTGAAATGAATTCAGCTTGGGACTGATGGCTTTTAGCAAGATAAGTAGCTAAGACTGTTCACTGACAGCAATCTCTTATTTATTTACAGTAAAATCTTATTTATCTGAAGGTCTCAGCACACAGCTTAAATTCAGTTAACTGGAAGTATTTGTCACACAGATCTGATCAACAGGATTGCTCAGTATATTTCAAGGTATGACAGTTAAAGGATGCTTCTTTCCTGCACATCTGGTATAGAAGAAGACACGAACTCTCACAAAGCTCAGACTAGTAGAGCTCTGAAACTGCTCCTGTTTAAGGCCAGAGGCAGTACTCAGTTTAGCCAGTTTTGAAATAGTAATGTGCTCATATTGATCCTGATGAAGGCATGCCACCTACACCTACTACATAATCAGCTTAGAAAGACTAAATTAATACATTACGTATATATATACCATTCCAATGAAATTACAAGGAAAATCTTGTGCATAGAAGATAAATATCCATTCTTCATTACATTAGCAAGCTTACTTAAGTCAGTGTCAAGTAAATCTCTCTGCTTCTTTATTTCCCTTCTGAGTAGCCACCTATCATAGTCTTCCAGTCTGTTTTCTCCTCTGTTGTGACATTTCTGTCTGTGTCTCATTCATATCTCTGTGATTCATTCTAACTGCACTACAACTTGGGTATCTAAATTCAGTGCCACAAGTAAGGTTGCATCTTCAACATTTGTATTACAGCAAAATGTTCAGATTTTCTCTGTTCTTCTAAGGTATCTACATATCTTTCAGTATTGGCAAATAGCAATGACTCAGAAATCAATTCATATAGACTCTGAATATAAAACAGCTATGGGGCTGACCTTTTAATGTCTAAGGTTGATTTCAAGCTGACAAATTATGGTTTTAAAAATCAAAATCTGTGTGGAAGAACTGTCTTCACAAAAATGGTTTTGCTACCTGCTACATCAATACTAAGAATAACTGTGGCTGCAGCAACCATTTTGCAGGATCCTACAAATAACTGTGGTCTGATGCTCACAGAGATGCCTGCTGTAGTGACACTGATATTTTCAGTAAGTATACTGCAGCAGAATCTTCAAGGTACAAGAACACTACGAACTGATGTGGCATTTATTCTGTAAATAGCAGCAAGAATAGCTTAGCACATGCACTGTTGGGTTTTCAGAGCATGCTATCCTTTAACATCTTGAAATAATTAAGAAATGTAAGAGACAATTTTGAATAATTAACAAGGGTCAATTCAGATCCTTGCCTTACAAATATCTTTCATAAACTTCTGCAAAGTGTGAAATGCCATTTGAATCTCTACTTTAGCCAGTGATAGCATAAAGAAATCTGGTTTAGAAGGAAAAATATCACCTCTATTAAGATGAAAAAACAGTTTTAAAATCATCCTCTAAAACAGAGTTCAGAATCTCCATCCCACTTGCTGTCATGATTCAACAGAGGAGTATGGATTTCAGTCTTCCTATGGGCTAATCATCCTTCTGGTTCTCATGTCTCTGTGGATAGAGGACTCCTCAATGTCTGTTAATTAGTACTGAGGGATCCAAAGAACTGAGGATAAAGTCCACTTACAGAATTGGGTTGTAAGATATTCTCTTACTCCATTTTGACACTGGCTGAATGTACATCATAATAAAGATGCTCATCTAATCCTCAGTATATGCTATTTTAGACACACTGAAGATGGAAACTAGGCCAATTTATTACAGATTAATATAAAATTAACACAAACATGTAAGAACAGAAATACATCAAAATTTAAAGTAAAGGAGAAAGGCAAGAGACATCACAGACTATGAGAATGAGTTGTACTATGCCAGTCATACTAAGAAGAGCAGAGGTGCTAGTCTGTAGTAACTCTGGTTTGAAAATGTGTTGGCATATGATGCTGTATGGTGCTTGGTAATCTTTTTTGCATCTGTTTTCACTAACAGCCATCACATGAATGTAAATGATTTTGATCAAGCACATAAATGGTTGTTGCAAAAACTAAATGAATAATGTATTGATAGATATGATAGGTTGCAGTTGGGCTTTAATTTCATCAGGAAAGATTCAGGTAAGGCATTAGAAAAAGCTTCAGAAAACTAGTAGGGATAATGAGAGACTGAAATATTTTGCCTAGGGAAGTGTGGAGTCTTCATCTTTGGACAGGCAATCATTTTTCAAGAGTAGTTCATGATAGGACTACCATCTATCACAGTCTGCCTGCCGTGAGACAAAAGGAAAGTCTAGATGACAATACTAAGTCTCTTCAAACTCTCATTTTTCTCCGATTTTTATAGTTTATTCTTATTTGAAGAGCTAATAAATAAGACTGAATCTTCTGGCTTTTATTACATACATACCTGCAATCTTTAGAATTTCTGATAGCCTTTGGGAAGAAGTACTCGATTATTGCAACTGTCAATAATTTTTATAACGTCTATAGGGCAGGTTAGTATTTGTAAACAAACATGTTGTCGGACAAATTGAAGTCAGTCTTTCCTTTGGTTTCAAGAGTTCAGCTGCAGCACATAGATTTAGGAAGCTAAGCTAGCAGCTGGTCTCCCAAGACTCTTTTTTGCCTGCACATAGAGAAGCACCTTAAGGCTCATGTATGAATCTAATTTATATGCCCTGAAGATCAGCCAAAGAATTGAGCAGGTTAAGTACTGAAGACACTGTTTAAACCGTGAGCCAGTAGCTGGATGGTATCCCATGTCTTCACAGTGCTTAAATTAACAAATGAGAAGCTATTATTAATACACAGTATTTAAAGAGAAGATATGGAATATATAATGTGGAAAAAATAGGAAGAAATTAATCACATGCACAGAGTTTATAGATTTTGCTGCAAACTCTCCTCCCAGTTCTGTGCAATAAATAATACCAGGACAGACTAATTGTTTTCTCTAACAACTCTATGTGATATATCTCTAAAATAGGCTGATTATGTAAATATCTAGTCAAGAGCGAAAGAAAGCAAACATACTCTATTTGGATTCTACTCAGGCTGGTAGTAAAAGAGAGTTTTAAGTAAATGTGTTTTAGGAGTTAAAAAAAAACCAACATTTTGTAGAAAGAATAAAATAATCACACAGTAATTTCTATTCAGTTGTTGGGTTGTTTTCTTTTTTTTGGGGGGTGGAGGGGTGGGGGGTGATACAGAGTCTTACAAATTACAGAATAGAAAAAAAAATACAGAACACAGAATAAGTTTTTTCTAGTCTTCAACTTTCCAATATACATTCAATTAAAACTATACTAGAAGTAAGATATCTCCTCCTTCCATCTGTAAGGTTCAATATGTTTTCTTACCTAAGAAGATTTGGCTGAGTAACTATTTGACTTGAAGAGAATATTGATGATTCACAAAATAACATTTGCTTTTCACTGTCCACTAAAACAAATTCTCACAGGACTATCAGGTAGCATTCTGCACACTGAGAAAATGTACAAAGAATAAGGATCAAGTTGCAACTGAATGGCATAAGAATGAAATGAATATAATGTTCAGTTGATTGGTTGGCTGGCTTTGGTACTATAATTGAAACACCATTTGATTGAACTTTAAAATGTTTATTTCTATCCCATCTCAGTACTTACACTGGATATCACCTATAATCTGTCATTTCACTGAATTATTTATTCAGCACAGTGAAGTGCTGAAGCTAGTAGGTATCCAAACCCTCAGTGAACTGTGGAATAGTTTAAGAGAAAAAGAAAGTATTTGCGGTGTACAAATAATAGGAAAGCCTGCACTATTCTGAGGGAGTGTAATGTAATTGTGATATTTAGAACTATTACAGTACAACTAATACAGTTGTGAGACAGCTGTCACCTATCTAATTAAAAGGATACATGTCATATTAGTACTACGATTACTGTGTAAATTAATCTAAGAATCCACTTTTTTTTCTTTTTGAAATATCATTTTTTATCTACAACTCACATGGATATTTAAAAAAAAGTCTTTCGCTTGTGGTGTGAAATGCAGTAATAAAATTGCAATACTTTTTTTGCCAACCAGACTACAAAGTCTTTGTCACAATGACAAAAGTGCCTTCAATGGGACTCCCCTTTGGCATCCTGCCTATGCTGGGGGTTCTTGCATTTCTTCCACGGGCAGCAGAATACAAAGTGCTGCACATTGAAGGCTTTATTGCACCCTGCTGTTGCTGCTGCAAGGGAAGGACTGTTTCCTCCCAAGATTTCTCATAAAAGGAGATCTCTGTTAGACTCCTGACAGGGATGTTTAACATTGCCCATGCTAGTATCCTGCAGAGTTATGGAGGTTAATGACTTCCAAAGCTCAGATAATGCTGCAGAAATTGACAGTGAATAAATAATTCATATCTACTTTTTTGTGACAAAAAGAAAGAAAAAAAGAGAAAAGAAAAATGTGCGTAGCTTGACTCAGTTTCAAGTTACCATTAAAGTATTTGATTTCATTATAAATGTCATTTTTGCCCATTTACTTCTTTTGACAGCAGGGCCTCTTCCAGAGGCTTGATGACAGTATAATGGAAAGTTAATAAACGGATCAGTACACTGTTTTCCATCTTTCCAGATGTTTCCTTCATTATGCCAGACACATTACATCCCAAGCAGAAAGCTGCAAAGAGTGAAAAGTTTACTGTCATTTAGTATCTGTTAGGAGATGAGATGTGCCATTCAAAAAAATGCAGGATGCTTCCTTGTTTGGCTGAGAGCAAACGGTTCATTCTGTTGAGAATGTGATACGCAGAAATAAGCACTTAACAAAAAGCAAACAACCAAAAAAGCCATAGTGGACCTCAAAAAACTATAAACAGAAAAATCTTATTATACGTGTTTTTTATTGTAGATGAGACAGTTCCTATACTTCTATCTCTTTCTGACAACCACAGGCATCCAGCAAATGCATTTGGTTAGTACTTCTTACTGTTGTATCTCTAGCACTAGCTGTTTCAATCACAGCAGGATAGACAGCAGCAATGCTAATAAGCACTCTGAAAAATCTCATAGTGTCTGAATTTAGAGGGTAGTTGCTGTTTTATAGGGTCTAGATGAGGGACTGTAAATGATGTTTGCTGCTGAATGATGGTTAAAAAAAAAAAAAAAAAAGGACTATATAGGAAAATTCAAACCTTTAGTAATGAATTAAAGAGCCTGGGGTAATTAGGCACATACACACACAAAATAATGATAATAAAAACAAAAGCACAAATAAACTCTATGTCCTGTCTAAATGATGTCTCACATAACCTATTTTCTGTTTAGAAATCAGCCCGTAACAGGTTATTATATTCAGAAGTATTTTAGTTGACATTTGCATATGAATATAGAAACACTAGCTGTTGAGTTCTGTTACTATATAGGTAAATGTATGGTCGTCACCTTGTTTATTGATATAAATATGTGAGGAGGGAAAAAGCATTATAAGATTTTGAAAGAGTTTTTTCCTCCCAAAGGCTGCTTATTCTGAAATGTCCAGTTCAGAATTTCTTTTCTCACATTAAAAGAAACAATCTGTGTTTGCCACTTTCCTATTTTATCAAAGCTTTTATGTGCAGTTCTGGATTTTTGGTTTAACCTGCTAGAGTGAAACCCACAACCTTATCATTTCATTTCTATTTCAGGAATATAGAAGCCATCATTTTACAAAGCCAGCAGCTTTTCTGCTTCAGAGCTAATGTAATTTAGTTGGATCCTCTAATAAGGTTTTATTTCATATATACTGTATAAATCCTTTGTGCTTACGTTACTCCTTAGAGAACTTACAGACAAAAATACAGTAGTTTATCACATAAAGAATAGTGATTGTGTTGACCATTAACCTCAACAGCTTGCAAGGGCATGTAAAATATTCATTGTAGTGAGATCTGATCAATAGAAGCGGTTTATTCAAGCTAAGGCATCAACTGTAGAAAGGTGCTCACAGATAACTGTCTATACTGTTACCTTTTCCAGACCAAATATTTTCTTTTTCCTATGTACAGTATTTGAATGTCATGCCTCAGCTGCTTTTCTTACAGTAATCTCCTTTCTCTTACAAGAACAGGATTGAAAAAAAATATTATGCAAAACACCTACTTTGTCATAATTAACTTCTAAATGATCTTTTGTTGATTAGTATTATAACTTGACTTAATAAAATAACTGTTGGAATATATGTTATATTGATTACTGAAAAAGAACTACCTCACTATATCAAAATTGTACTTTTAAAAGCTTTTAAATTCTATAATAATTTGCTAAAAATTTGCTAAACAATACAAAAGTGATTGCTTCCATGAACAATTTGCATGCCTTTGACTGAATGCAAATATAATTTTTTTTTTTTTTGTAATTTTGTGTAAATGCATGCAACTCCAGTAATATATGTATTGAAAAACAGAACTGTCTGCTTAGAATCTAGTCTCTGTGCTGCTAGGTTCTCTCCCAGTTCTAGCAGAATAAGGCTGTTTATAGACAATTAAAAAAAAAAAGAGAGAGAAAATAATTGTGTAAATTGCAAACACAACATTCTGAAGTTAGAAACTGGCAGTTTAAAGCAATCAAATTTACTCTCTAATTTTGGTATGATCACATGCTAATATAGGGAACTTTCCTGGCAACCTGGCAATACATACATGTTTTCTGCATGAACTCTGCTTTCTCTAGTGAATAATTTTTATGGTCTACTTTGAGTGTGGTAATGTACAGACTCTTTTCTCCATTATTGAAAGCATAGCTTCATTTACTATTTGCTTTGTGCAATTTTAAACTTAATTTCCTTGTCAATTTTTATGTAAGATTCTGGAAAAAAAGGTTTTAAAACTTGATTCAAAATGAGAATTTGGTCAATCTCAGAATTATTCCACCACCTTTTGTGAATGCCCCAAAGCTCTTCAACTTTGACAAAGTTCACATGCTTAGTTCTTAATTGATAAGAAATGTAAACATAAATCTACCAAGATAGTCTACTTTTATCTCTCTCTTTTTTTCTTAGAGCTCAGCTACTGAATGTAGTTCTGTCCGGAATGTAGTGATGTACAAGGTTTGCCAGGAAGTGGAGATATCCTCTTCTTCAATGGAACATGGCATAGACAAGAAGAATATCTTAATTCCGGATGAATTTTAAACTCCTTCATGAATAAAAAACAAGGCCAGATAGGAAAGTATTCACTACAGAAGCTGGTGACTGCTTTTGTCTTCCACATCGCTGGTCATATTGTTGATTGTTTTGTAGGTTCTCCTTTCCTTGTAACACCTTGTCAGTGGAAACTGGGATCAAACAGATTTTGAATAATCAGCTGAACATTGCTATTTAGAAGCTTCAAGCCAGGACTGAATACAAATCTGTGGATCAGAGTTCCAGCCCCCTCATTAGCCACCTGTTCCAGAATGCTCACAAGTCCAGTGAAGTCTTTGAACTCTGAACCCTTTCAGATGTACTTTAACTGTTCTTTTTTGCTTGTTTAGTAGGTGAGATTACCTATAGAGAGGGTGAACTCAAAGTAAATTCACTCTGGGCACTCTTGATTAGAACAAAAATTTGGTAAGCGCTGCCAGCACATGACTACAAAAATTAGTTACCAAGTGTCACTTTTCAAAAACTTTCTGGCAGCTGCTCCCTGGCTAGAGAAGGGAGGCGGCTTCTCCCCTAACACTTAGAGTAGGTTTTGTTGAAAGTAATCAGCAACTGATGAAATGTTATCTATCATTCTTTTCTGTGGCAGCACATTCACTTTTCATACCTAGAGACCAACAGAAACTGGATTGGGCTGGTCAACAGGGAAATTATATATAAGTTTTCAGAAACCTAGTCATAAAGACAGTACAGAGCCTTATGAAAGAAGACAAGAAACTAAAACATGAAATTATTTGTTTTTAAATTTCAGAGGATCTGCATTTTGAGGAATTTCGAACCAAAAGACATGAAACAAATTCACTAGACTATATTAGCATCAATAGAGCTGTTTCTGTTTGTTAACATTGTCTATTAAACCACTTATCTCACAGATTCTGCAGCAGAAAAGGGTGCAAACCACATTTATGCTCCCACCAAATCCAGTGCTGCACTGCACTGGAGCAGATAGCACACTCTGCCTGTGTAGCAGCCCTTAGTGAGGATCCTTATCAGCTAAAGGGAATCATGGCTTTCACTACCAATTGGAAAAATATTGATTTCATTACGTGATGATGTAGTATCTGCCCCCCAGACACCACAAGCCATGTTGGAATATTGATACTGTGCTTATCATCATGAATAATATCAGTGGGAGCTGTAGAAGTGAGTTCCTGGCCCTGCTATGCTGTAGTCTCACAACTACTTGATAGTAGGAGAAAATCTTTGAAACTCAGGAACAATAGTTTCCATTCCCTGTTATAGAAGGAACTGAGTTTCATTAGTTGGAGACCGTGACCTCTTACTACCATAGGTGAAGGCTTCAAATAACTCCTGGTCTGTCTTGTCTGTCTCTGTGGCCTTCAGTTGGAGCATGTTCATTTTCTCCTGGAGTTGTAATGTCGCCTTGTGAGTGAGGGCCACATGTTCCCTGGCAAAGAAAACTGCAGAGAACTGACTAGCAGATGAACAACTCTCTTTTGTAGTTATGAAGGAAATGAGTCTAAGGACTCATAATTTAACAAAATGTGAACAAACTGATAAAGTGAAAGAAATCAAAAAGGAAACTCCAGAGAAGAGAGCAAATTGCATGCAAAATTTCTTTCTTAACTTTCTCACTTTGGTTGCAGGCTATCGGGGGAATAATTTGAGTTCTTCTTTAAACTCAAATCCCCCACCAGAATTTTGTTTATGAGATCAATACAAGACCTTCAGTCTTGTCTGGTGTGCTTTGGAATCATAGCAAAAATAAGAATTTACTTCTCAGTTTGACATCTTGCAAATTGCAATAAATAACTAAATGAAGGGAAATCAATCTGTAAAAGGAGGAATACAACTCAGGAAAATCCACCAGCAAAATATCAACATCCCACAGTTTGACCTCAATTTAGGCCACTTTCAGGATTGGTATTTCAGAATGAGATGTTTCTTCTGCATGTAGACATTTTAACCTCTGTGGAACTTTTTTTCAAGACTACCCTGTAGCGTAAAATTGAGTCTGCATCATCTGCGTCTGGCCTTAATATTGTGATTGTTTATAATTTAAATATTTTCAGCAGCCCTGATTACAAAAACAACAGCTAAACTTCTAAGATGAAACTTGATTTTACACGACTTATTGCAAAATTAAAAGATTTGATAGCATAGGTTATTATAATATTTTTATGGCGTACAATTTACGAGAAATATATTACAATTTATACTCTTTTAAAAAATAGTTTTTATAAAATGGTCATATAGATGCCAGGAAGCATTTGCTACATTATGAATATCAAAGTCAAAATTAATATTAAAAAAATGTCCCCAGTACAGAGCAATTTTAATTCATTTATCAGGGACTGGGCCTCTGCAGATGAGACTTTCTTTATATAAACATATACATAGTAGATTGCCTTAGAACTATTATTATCTTTATGATCCTTCAAGTGCATATTTAACGGTTGAGATTCATTGTATGTTGGCATTTGCACAACTGTAATCTCTAAAATCAACAACTGTGAATCACTACAACAGTGAATCCTTACAGAATGCTTCCTTATATGATGCATTCTATTTTTTCTGAGAAGTCTTGGAAATTAAAGTGTTCTTGGTTAATTGGCTATAAGGTCTTCCAAACTTAGAGCTTGTTTGTACACATCCATTTGGAATGGACCCACATTCAGAGCACTGCTTTAATTAACAAACTCAGACATTTTCAATAACTGAGTGTATTTATATGTGAGTTCCTGAATCTCATTCACTTTTTACAAATATAAAATCTACATGTTTATTATGCTTTTTTTTTCTTTAGTCAGGTTAGTAAATAAACTTTATTCATGGTTTCTAAAATTAGACGTGGAGTTTTTACATTTATTGAGGAGACATGGAACATGTCATATTGATAACAACGGATTGTAGAGGCAGGCTTAATCCAGAAAAGATGGCACTTAATCCAGAAAATGTCAATGCAAATTCACAACTCAAGATGTGCTATGAAAGCAAAATGTTTCGTACATTGAAAAGAGAGAGTTAATACATGTAAAGGTATGTTTAGTTTCTATATCTAAAGGTGAACAACATTTCTAGATTTCAGATAGCAAAAGGAGATACAAGGATTGATTCCACACTGTTCTTCCTACTCCTTAAATTATTTTTTTAGAGAAGAAGGTTTCATAGCAAGAGGAAATATCTTGTGAACTAGTTAATTCTGTTAAAAAACAGACAAGATTTCTAAGTTAAGCAACAGGATCAGAAAAATAAATAAATAAATAAAAAGATCTGTCATTGTCACTATTCACTCTGGTTTCTTTTTTCTTCACATTGCATGATCACCAATCTAGAAATATTCTTATATATAATCGTAACGTGATAAAAACGAAACAGCTTATCTCTTAAAGGAATAGAAAGAAATGAATATATTTCACTGGATTACTTGAATTTAAGTGAGCAAGACTACTTTGTTTATTTTTTTACATTTTCAATAGGATTTTGACAATAAGTGTATCAACAGATTGAACAAAAATATGATGTTATACTTACATTGAAGAGTTTGAATTTTATTCTATAAACAGTACACCAAGAATAGTAATGGGATCGTATCAAAACACACTTAAGTGAAATCAAATGATTTCACCTAAAAACAATTATGTTCTTTTTGTAGAATTTCCTTAGAATAAATCATAACTTTAATATATTATATATTTTATAGAGGTTTGCAGTTTTATTTGAATGAAGTGTTGCACAAAAATATAGGATGGTCTGTAAAATGAGAAGTACCAGTGCATTTTGAATCAAGAGTTGCCTGGTTACTTCAAGGGCCTCTCTGAGACACTCTGGAAGTGTCACTCTGAGACACTGGTATGATACACCACACTCTGACCATGGCAAGTTCTAGGATTTACACTTGAAAGTACTTGAAGACCCAAAGTGACTAATGAGATCATTGTGTCTGACCTTCTATACCACAAGTAGTATAAATTCTCAGTGAAAGGATTTAATGCCAGAGTTGGAAACATATATCTATTTGAAAACAGAATTGCCAACTCCCCTGGAAGTCTGTTCCATTGCGCTTTCAGCTTTTAACTTTCTGCTTGGAAACTGTGCCCTATTTCAACGCCAGAGATCACATTCCAGTCATTCAATCTTGTTATACCTTTGTCTGATGTACTGAAAAAAACTCTTTTTACACATACTTTCCATGTGTAAGTACCAGACTGACAAGTAATTCATTGACCTTCTTTGTGATAAGATAAACAGAGAAGCTGATATCAGAAGAGCAGACCAATTTGTTGCAATCTGTGATCCAAAAAGAAACATCATCACTACATAAAAGACTCATTTCTACCATATACAGCAATACTTGTCAGGAATTGAAATAGGCACCAGTATTACGACATTGAGAAAACAAAACAAAACAAAACAAAACAAACAAACAAAAAAAAACCAACAGCAAAACATTAGATACTTAAACATTTTGGGGGCTTGAGAAGCAACAGAGAAAGTGCATGGATAATGTTCTCAAAAATCTCTCTCCAAACAAGGGTAGAGAAAAGATAATAAAGTTGAATCTTTGCTTAAGTAAGCAAAATTTCATCGACATTTTAATTTCATATAATCTAGAAAAGACAGAACTTATGGTTGTAGCTTAAAAAAGAGTTTTTAAGTAATACTCTTTCAAATGCATAAGTTGGAAACAATTTTTCAAAAGATAGAAGCATGAATTCTAAAGTTTCCTTGACACAAAAATGCTTGTCTACGTTGAACAGTTCTTCATTACACATTTATACATCCTTTCCTTCCATCTAAAAGAGAGAGGGCACAAATTCAACTTAAAGTGGAAAATATTTACTGGAAAATGAAGAGTCACCACATCACAGTTAGACTGAGCCTTTAACAATGGAGACACCACGTTATCTTCATAATCTAATTTTGAATCCTTCTGAATGAAAGTCATTATCATTATTATTGAATTTTATCCATTTAATTGTGTCCTCTAGGGTGTTGCACTAATTGACTTTTCTATAACTGCAACTGTATTTTTATGCATTATCAGTCATCTTAATAAATAAGCACTGTAATGATTCCAACTGGGACTACTTAGTTAAAGGTCATATTTTGTTCAAAAGTAACGTAGTTTAAATGTTGTCAAGTTTAGAATTATGAAGATAAAATGTAATTAAACTTTTTTTACCTCAGTTGTTCTCTCTGAAATTATTTCAGTATGACTACAGTCAAGAGCATAAGAAAATTCATATTCTAAAGTTAGGTTTCATGTGCCCTATGGCAGTCTAGTAAAAGCCTATTCTTTGGCTAGTAACTGTGACATTTTAGACAGAAAGATAAAATATATTGTAACAAATTTAAATCTTTTTTATTGAATCCCTCCAATGGTCTCTCTCTGGATGTTCCTTGTCATGGATATTCTGTTTCCGAAGGACACTCTATTTCTGTAAAATCATATTAAATCATATTAAAATTATTTTTATTTAAAATCTGCAGAACCTACAGTCTGAAATTAAAATATGTGATCTCTGATCATATGAATGAAAAACAAGTTCTTCAAATTAAAGCCAACCTGAGTGTGCTGTGATAACACATCTGCTAGAGTGAAAGAAGAACAATTTTTCTTTCCTATTTGTTATTGATGTGTTGAATTTAATTGTCCTGTAAATTTGTCTAATCATACTATCTGATTAATACAAGTTCATCTTTTACCAAGATGGCTGTAACTTCCATACGTTATTTAATAATGTAGCTATTTCTCACTCATTCAAGGGCCTCCTGGCGTCACAATATTCTAAACTTACTGCGATCACTATGCTGAAAAGACACGAGAATACATGTGAATCTAAAATATGAGTCAATGAGATCTGATACTTGGCATCTAGCTCTAATGTTGCTTTGATTTTAAATGTTATTCTGTATCATTTATTTAAACAAATATTTGATTTCAATCTCATGAGCTAGTATAGGATATTCCTCCTTCTCTTCTATTTTTTTTCCTTTGTAAAAAGAAGGGATTTCTCTGTAAGAAGAAGAAGAGAAAGAAAAAGAAGAAAAAAAAAAAAAAGAGAGAGAGGGTGAGGGAAGGGGCACTAATCCCCAAAAGAAAGTAGTGAGGAGTATCATGTTAACTAACCGATACCATGGATGCTATAGATGGAGTGTTTTCATATTTTTTTTTTAAATTCTGAAGAACCTATTCTGCAGACTGCTTTTGCCTATCAGTCTCCCTGTAGAAATCAAATCAGAACAAGACCACTGCAGTAATCCACAAGATAACTTTGAGAATGTTTGAAGATATGGTTTGTCTTTTATATCCAATCAATATTGTCACTGAACAATGTTATTTTTGCTGTGATTGTATTAATAATAGCAATATCTTTCAACAGCATTATGTTTGAAATAATAATAATCATTAAGTGGCCTTATCAGCCTATTTTCCTACTGAGAGAAGTGCATGTAATACATGAAGGTATAAATGCAATTTATATTCAACAAAAATATAGGAGATATGAATAGCTGGAAAAATGAGACTACAAAAATAATTCCAAAATACATGGTCAATCTCACAATATTTACATTACGTTTGCTTTATTTTGAAGAAGAAAATATAGCAGTAACAAAGGCAAAGTTTACTTGCTCGAGTTTCCATAAACAGTCCCTTCTCTTCCTGATTTTGTGATCCAAAACACTCTTAAGCATGTCAAACTGAAAAGTGTAGCAGGATGCTAATGAACTTTTAATTTCTGGATGGCACAGCTTGCAGTGTGATAACTTCATCACTCCTGAAGAAAAGTCCATCTTCTACTTCTGCTGGGTCATAACAAAGAAAGATGGACTTGAGTTTGCATGCTATATGTAGTATCACTATTGGAAATATTTTCAAAGCTTTGTACAATGAAAGAAATTGTAACAAAGAATTGAAAAAATATACAAGTGTCTTGGTCAGCAAGTTTCACTTCTCACAAGTAAACCTGCAAGGCTAAGCATTTTGTGTCTGAATATATAACTGAAAAGCTGAAATGAGCGATAGGTCTATTCAAGCACTGGCAAAAGTTAAAGTGATACTAAGTATAATAAGTTTGAAACACTAGGAACATACAATTGTTCTGAAATCCCATTAGGAAGATGTATTATTATTAGATTCTGCTGTTGCTTCAGTAAGGCAAAACATATAAAATACAAATCAGTGGGTACAAAGGTTAGGATTGAATCTAAGATGTCAGTTTTCTAAACAAAGTCGCTAATCAATTCCTTTGCTTGGGAAGGCAGATGCACCATTTTGAAGAGCCCCAAGAACGAGGGCGTAGAACAAATGTCTTGCTGTTTTAGACTTTGCAATCTAACTGGAGAAACTTACTTTGTGCCAATAGGCATTGCAAACAACTCACTCAACTTCCCTGCCAATATGGCAATTTGCATAGCATTACCCATAATGCTTCACATTGTGTCTTTGCTTTGAAAACAGATTTAATTGAGCCTTGCTGAGCTGCATTAATGTGTCTGTTTAAATTGAGCAAATCTAATTAGCTCGCATGAAAGTTATGCCACCTCTGGTGCAGCAAAGCTAATGCAATTAAAGTCAGCCAGATGTATTGAGTATTGTAAACATGCAGTTTGACTGGTGGAGAATAGTTCTGTATTCATCAGAGACTGGACAGTTTTGTAACACATTAACAACAGCTGCACTCTCTACAGTGTACAAATATATATTTTGCTGTGTATATGACTTTTAAAATGGCAAGGATTCTGCATTCTACAACAGTACACATTACAAGATTAGAACAATCTCATCTACATCTGTGCAAATCCAGGAATACTCATTTTTAAAGGGGTTACTACTTTTACATATAGCAATTGCTACAAAATCAATATTTACTGAACACTGCATACCAAAAAGCTGTTTACACTGAAAATAATTTAGAAATTTTTGACTATTAATGTGTCTTTACAATCTGGGTTTCTAACAAAACTAGAATGGGACAATAATGGGAAACTCCAAGATACTCTTTGAAAAGAATCAGAAGATAATTAATATGGCAAAAATACATTTTATTTGAGTGACTATTTTCACTACAGACTTGTTAGATTAGAAACAGTGTTATAATTAACTGCTGTCTATAAACAATACATTGCTTGAGATGCTCCCATGATTTTTCATCCTCGTACCAATTTTTTTTTTTTAAATAAAGATCTTAGAACCTAGTTTTGTAGATGTCATGCAAAAAAATAGTTATTGAAAACATCTGAAAGTCAAAGACTTTCCAGCCAATAAAGTAGTTTGCACAGCATTAGCCATAACATTTCAAATTGTGCTTTTGCTTTAAAGCCTCACTTAGTGAAGGTTACTTACAGAATTGGCTGTATCTTCAATGTAGTCATTCATTGTTTCTGCTCTCTATTTCTTGTCCAGAAGAAAGCCAAGCTGACTGAAAAAAATTGACTTTTCCTGTACTAATCAATAGTCTTCTTCTTCCTTGTTTATTCAATTAAGTATAATTGCAGAAAATAGTAATAAAGTCTGATGTTTCACACTGTAGAAAAGGCACTCATTGGAAAATAAAGTAGATTATGCTCTCCATTTATTCATCCTAGATTTTGAACTTCTACCTCTTTGTCTTTCCTGCCTTTAAAATGGATATAGCAGTACCCCAAGGAATATGTATATATATTATTTTATTCAAGTAAGTCTCAGAAGCATATAAATACTATAGAATGAAGTAAATATGTATAATTTTATTGTTCAGAAGTAGTAGGTTAATTATAGATTTTAAAAAGTATTTGCAGACCATATTGGGTACACAGTTAAAAAAAAAAAACACATTGTAATCATTGTATTTTAAGAATAGACATAAAAAATGTGCAAATGAGACACACTAACAAGGAATTCAATCTTAAAAATGCTAATAACATTTCCTCTTTAAGATGAAAAATGCTCTTAAAGAAGTTGAAGAGAAAGTTTTCTTCATTTAGTTGTGTGTCTCAAATACTAGACTTTCTCTTGTCAGAGTATTTCTAAAGATGATAAGGCAGGGGAAATAAAAATGATTTTTCTTCTACTGAATATTTGGATTTATCTATAGAAATATTATTCAGTATATATTGCCATTGACACCATTTCCCATAATCTTCACTATGGAAGAGGAATGGATTTGATGGTTGGATGGTTTAATACATAATTATTTTACATACTTGTTTTCATAACAAGTGCCTGCTGAGTACCTGAAACAAATGAAAACAGCTTAGAAACCACTCTAAATTCTTTGTCCAACAATCCACTGTTTTATTACCCTACACTTACGGTCTTTCCATGCAAAAACTCTAAGGAAGACCTCAGGTACAGCCTTTCCACTATTCCTATGCTACCCTATCATGCAATTGGTTTCCTCCCACCTCTCTTCTTTCAGACCAAGCCATGGCAGTGGCACTGAGGGGATATCAGGATTGAAAGAGTTGGATTTCTTGAATCAGATTGTGTAGGGAGGAATATGTAGGGCTTGAAGAATGCTGGTGGATTATTCGTTTCCTGGAGTTTTATTTTTTAGCTCTCTGATGTTCTTCATCTTAATTTTATAAAAACATTTTTCTGTTGGGTGCCCAGGCATATGTGTTAACTTGTTTGGCCATCTCTGTGACATCTATCACTAGAGTCAAAAGATTACCTCCAAAAAGAGCAATCTGAGAACCGTATGTGGGGCTTGTTCATCTATTATTCTGGTGGCAATTTG
The DNA here is from genome assembly GCF_026119805.1 of Tympanuchus pallidicinctus. Lineage (NCBI taxonomy): Eukaryota > Metazoa > Chordata > Aves > Galliformes > Phasianidae > Tympanuchus > Tympanuchus pallidicinctus. The sequence continues at coordinate 27,066,383 of NW_026294802.1, forward strand.
AGGTACCTTTAATTTGGGCAGGAAGGCATTTCACAAAATAGCAGAGTTCTCTCTTAACTGTAATTTCCACCAGCAACTGAAATTCTAGGTAACTTCTATACTTCTTCATTCAGTGCCCTGTTCCTGATCTGCTCCTCTTTACCTTAATCTACACCTTTAGGGAGCTTGTTCCACTAGAAAGACAGTGATTTTTCTAAAGCAAATTTGTTTTTTGGAAAATGCATATTGTTTAGGCGCTTGAAAGCAGAAATGGAAAAACAAATCCAGAATGAGAAAGAAGCAAATTTTTCTGATTAAAATAAGCCAGGCCCCCGCCTGTCACAGTGACTTGTTAATCCTGAAAAAACATCAGCTGAACAAAATTGAAGCTGAAAGGAGAAAGGTGGGAAACCATACAGAAAGAGAAATGCAGTCATTGAACAGAGTGCTTGTTAAATAAGAAAAACAATTACCATGATCTAATCAGGATATACTTCTCAAAAGATAAGAAAAAAGAGCACTTACAACTTGACATTTATTGCTGCTGGTTCAGTGCTGCTATGGGTTCATCAGAACCTTCAAAACTGCTCATTTGCAGACATAAATGGGTCTTTCTTTCACAGGGGAAGAGGGACACTCATTACTGTCTAGATAAAGCTCTGAGTCAGGATGAATGCAAACAAAAAACTAAAATATTCAGGACCATTAAAAGAATTATGAAAGACCTACAAGTGGCTGTAACATAAAAACTCTTAATGTGCGCTTTGTTTTCAAAAGAGGCAGTATCCTAGCTACTTGATTATTAGTAATCAACATATCATATTTGCTAGCTGTAACTCCAGAGATTTTATTACCTGCAGTCTCTCAGAACAGGAAAATTATTTAATCCTATCACACCACATAAATTAAATTTTAAAAAGTTTTAATCCAGAGCCAAATATTTAAAAATAAATCACAAAGAATTCTGTAAATCTTGCAGATGGCACAGTTGAGATGGGTTAGAAATGAGACTGTTCAGTTTTCATAATCCAGTCAGTCTTCATAACCCAGTCCTCAGTCTTCATAACCCAGTTTGCCTGCAAGGCACATGGAAAAGGTCCCTGCTATGTTGTAGAACTGAGTTCTTGGGGTTGACAAGCTGTAATCAATGCTGAGATGAAAACAGCTATGAGGCTGAAAAATCCACACCACATCCATGTCCAGAGAACAGCAAATATAGGCTTTGTGCCTTCGATCACAAACTCATGACTGTGGGGAGTTTGTGAAAGCAGAGGAGGGAGATGCCCACCTCCTTGCTATTTCTTTGACTTCTCTCACTGAGCAAGTTCATGCCCAAACACTTGGCAGTTAATTAGTATAAGCACAGATAAGTGAAAACTCTGTTCCATATTCAGCTTTATAGCTTTCTGTAGTACTTCATAATAATTTTGTCTGATAAATATCTGGTATTCCAATAAAACAGAGATCACACAGGCAGAGTTACACTACATGAAGCCGAGGAAAGCAATTGCAGATTACTAAGAAAGTCCTGTGTAATTAACACATAATAATAAAACAATTTTATCCAGCAGCATAGGAATCCCTCTTGCTTATCCTGCACAGAAACTGATTAAAACTGGAATTGTCCCAGACCTTAAACCTTAAAAAATAATTTATTATAGTTTTCTAATATATCTTCAGAGGTCATACTCCCTGTATGGTTACATAAGTTGTTTTGGTGTTATTTTGCTATGCAATTTCAATTAGAAGATTGCTAGTTTATAAACCATTCAGGGTGCCAACTGACACTGTCACACTGATTATAAGTATAGAAGATAAATTGATTAAGCACTTATAATAAAAGCAAGGAAGCAAACCAGGTAGCTGGGTAGGATACAAATGTAATGAACAGAACCACAAGACTACAGGTGTAAAGGAAGAACAACAACTCTAATTAACAAAAACTGGAAGAATAACATGACCAAAACAAAACACAGACTGATAGAATAACATGAATAGCATACAACAAACTCTTTTTTTTTTTTTTTTTTTTTTTTTTTTTTAATTGAGAGCCTTTAATCTTTGAAAATAAAATGACAATTATTTGTTTACAATAATTAGTTTACAAGCCAGTGTTGGGAAAATGTGCACATAATATTTAGGGGAGCTTTACTTTTTCAAGACGGATCAGAACCCGGCAGCTATATTGGTTATTAAAATAACACATGAAGTTACTTACACAACGCTTTCTGTAGGGAAAGCAGGAGTTTGTGCCTAATGTAGGTAACAGAGAGCAAAAATAAACAGAGCTTTTCTGAACAGGTGCAAAATTTGGTGCGCATCTGAAGCTGTCAGTTGCAAAGCAGGTTCTGACAGAAGGCCCTTTTTAAAATAATAAAATAAAAATGTACACTTGTCAGTTTGGTGTGCCGTGCTACAGGACAAAGTCTGCTCTCATAATTAATCCCTTCATTAAATTCTTTTGCCACCACTTAAAAAAAAAAAAAAAAAGCCACAGATTTAAAAAGCATCTATCTTTAAGCATTTGTAAGTTTAAAAAATGGAATAAAGGCATTATGAATAGAGAAACCCATCTTTAAGCAATACAACATACATTTACTTCCATCCCTTCTGGAACAGTATCAAAATTCTGATTTGTTTTTGGGATTGCAGGGTCAAGGTCAGGTGTTTGTAGCTTTTTTTTTTTTTTTTTTTTTTTTTTCCAACACTTCCACTTCAGATGTAACTTCATAAAGGCAAATGGGTTTGCTATAATTTTAAATAATTTACATCTTTTATAACCCTCCTAGAGCTTATGAAAGATATTCAGCATTGTTTTAACTCTTCTGTGCAAGGAAGCTCTCTCTACAGCCTTTTCCTCCATTCCAGTACTACTTTTCATGCATTTGGCTGAAAGAAATGCTCTCAAAGAAGCTATCAGCACCACAATTGTACAAGTGTTATGTCTCAGCTTTTCTCTCTTGATAACTCTTGATCATTGCAATCCACACAGTATCTAGAACACTCAATAGACTGAGTTTTTTTTGTCAAAAATAACAGAGATCTTAGGAATATGAAAGAGGTTTTAAAAACAAACCACTCCATTCTGTATGCATTTCCACATGCAGAGCATAACAGCTAGGAGGTCTAACCACTCCTTAGCCAGCACTTACTTAAAACAGTATTTTCCTCATCTGAGCTTAAAAGTTTCCCTACCTGCACATTTAATACATCAAACAAAGTCTCTACTCTCATTTTTGTAGTCCCATTCCAATCAGAGGGACTGCTTGGGGGCTCCCATGTGCATCCTGTAGCAGAAACAGCACAAAGCTGTTTTGAATTTAATGGAGGCTATTTTTGACAAGCAAAGCAAAAATTTGCTTGGCAAGTTTTCTTTAAAGCATGAGGCAAGATAATATTTTCTTCTTTTCCCTGTTACTAATCATTCTGACTTCTGCAGTTGTCAAATACTGTTCTTGAACCTATATTATTTTTTTAGCAATACATTAAATATGGATAGAGGTCTCTGCTGTGTTTCTCTTTGGTTTGTGAGAAAGGCATAGATACTTGAAAGGTCCTAACAGGGTAATTATTGCCTGATGTAATTTACTGGCTAGTACAATGCTCTGAGATGCAATAGAAAAAGGAAAAACTCACAGCAACTGAGGATAGGCAATATGTGCCTTTAAATGACACTGAGTGGATGAGATATGGTAGAAAAGAGAAGAAACACATACAAGTTTCAAGCAAAATTTGTCAAACATCTATATGAAACATAGTTCTTTGCTTTATTCACCATTTTGCATGCTATTTCTCTGTTGACAAACTGTATTGTTGAAGTTCACTGGCTATGACAAGATCAGCTTTTAGCCTGTATAACTTTCAGCAAAGAGAGCGTAGGATAACTTTTAATGAGAAGGACTGTTGTTTCTTTTGGTCCCTCAGCTACCAGAGAATACCACAGACTGCAAGAGCCATTTCACTTACCCCAACATAAAGCCAGCTGCAGTGACTGATGTGAAGTGAAGGAGGTGTGGACTTGTGCAGCTCAATGTGCGCCTGCGAAAGCAGATACTCTCTGGTAGGCTGTGAGGAAGGACTCTGAAAGGTAAGGGTGAGAAGAAAACTTTCATTGTCAGAAAAATCATCCTCCACTCTGTACTGTTAAAATACACAAAATCTATCCCAGGGTTGAAGTCAAAGCTGCTTCAAGAACTTGACGCCACCCAGTAGTACTGTTAAAAGCAAGAATGACTGTAATTCAGAAACTTTTGAAATCTTACCTCTGTTAGCCTATTGTGGCAACAAATTGGGTCAATTAGGAAGATCAAAACAGCTGCAGTGATTTGAAAGGACGTATGAGGAACTGTGAACTTTGTCAGGTGAAGCCTCAGATCCCTGATCTATGAGACTGAGACTTGTATCCCAGAAAATAGAGGAGGTGCAGGGAGTGAAATCTGAAATGTGTCTGAAAGGCTTAGAAATGCATATAGATCCTGACATCCTGCCAGCTCATGAGCGTGTAAGCTCTGCATTTGGCTGTACTCCTTCCATAAAATGTGAAAAGGTGCCTGGGAGACCAGAGTCCTGTACTGGTTCCTATGTGCTAGGCCCATCTTGCTCAGCAATAGCTTAGCTGAGTTACAAGTTTCGGTTGTGAAACCTAAGTATCTAGGGACTAAACTCACACTATCTGCAAGGATGGTTCTCTCATACAGGATAAAAAATTAATGCTGCCAATGTGGACTTACTTTCTGTATGAATTGTCATATTGAGTCTCTTAACAGGATTTCCAGTCCTACTGTTAGCTCTGGAATAAGAAAGAAGTAATATCTGCAGAGATGAGAAGCTGAAAGGCATTTCATCAATAAAGTTCTGGTTTAAGATTCATTATCTCCAGAAAATTGCTTGACACAGCTCAGAACTACATTACATCACCAAATGATGGTGCCAGAGTGCTGTGCCCAGATAAGGGATGATATGCTACTCAGATATCTGCCATCTCATGGGAAGAGCATAGTTATTTATGTGAGCTAACACACAGAGGTGCAATCAGTTTTGAAATCAGTGCAAAATCTTTCTTCCTGCTGAGCTCAACTGTGGGATCTAGAGCATTCATTAAAAACAAAAACTGTGCAACCCTCATATCTGGGCACTGTGCTATAAGTTTTCATATGAAATGACCTCGAGCACACAAAAGGCCTGCAATTTCACCTCATACAAATTAATCCTGTACAAACGCAGTATGGTACATGAATCATATAAAATCTTTCAGTAGCATTTTTAAGGCCTAGTGGGACACCTGTTCAGAGGAAGAAAAAAATAACCTAATACTTGTATCAAGGATTTATTGACTAGCAGTTTTTAAAAAGGTTGCATTTATCAAACACTGTTTAATGGCTGTATGTTGTCCAGAGTTTTCAAAAGAATTTTTGTGCATATAGATCTGTGGTCCAGAACACAAGTTCTGTTGAGATAGCAGGGAGGAAGATGGAGAACTGGTCTTCTGAAGACTTGTGTTTCAAAGAATCCCTGGAGGAAAGGTATCTTCACAGTGACATCTTTAGGAAGTTCATTTTTAACCAAAGGAAATGCCCATATCTAGCTGTATGCCCTGGTGGTTCTTTGGGTATGACAGAGGCTACCCCAGATGGGATGAGGCACGTTTCTTTACTACTCCTTTATACCATTCCCAAACAAAATGTCACTCAACAAGAGCAGATGTCTGGCTTTGTATTTTAATATATGACCAGTTAACATATGTAGCCACAGTTGAAGGTCTTGGATATACTTCAGGTGTACTCCAATCTTCCAGACATAATTAGGTCCTGGCCACAGGATTCATAGATGTAGCTACACATAAATAATTTTAAAATGCAGATTTATTTTCAGAGAAAAAGAATAAAAGATAACTAATTTTGCTGCAGATTCAGTGTTGTTGTACTTGAACCTTCTTTACACCACTTTCCAGGACATATTAAGGATGAGAAGAACAACTTTAACCAAAGACTCCAGATAAGGCACTTAATATGTGATTGTTGTGGCAGGTTAAAGACATGAACTAAGGAATGCTGCTCAGCTTGTAGAGAACCGTTTACCAGGAAGAAATACCTAGTGATAAATAATAAACACGCAAGACATTTGGGGGAACTGGGTTCTTTTTGAAGCAGAGTTTGAAAAAGCAGAAGGCAATATCTGTTTTGCAGTTTTTCCAGTTCTCAACCAGCCTTTGCAAGCATTCACCTTTACGAATCAGTTTTAAGTTAGTCAAAAGATGGTCAGGAGGAGTTTCTATTATAAAGGATTTATTTTGTATTTGCCTCTGCTAATAAACTAAATGGGTCTCATGCATCAAAACTGAACACTATCCCATAATAATTCAAAATATCATTGTCATCCTCAACGTGGTTTTGTATTATGTTAATTAGGACAAGCACAAGCTAAGACTTAGGCACTGTTCAGTGGTTTTTGTAGGTTGAGGGACTTTCCCATTACTCAGATTCAGTGTAGTTACTCTGACAGAGTATAAGTGACTGTAAATGTAGAGATGTAGCTGTGACATTACAGTGGGCCTCAGTGCCAGAAAACATATTCTGTCCAATTTTATGAGTTTAAATACTGCAATTAAATACTGTAAATAATGTATAATGGCAATAATCTGCAGAATTCCCTGTATTGCCTGTGTAGTTTTCCTGTGCAGAAATAGTTTGCCTTAACACAAAATGGACAATCAATTAGACAAACTTAGATTTCATCAAAACATTTTTGAAATATCTACAGTTGCAGCTTGGAAACATTTTCAGTAATTCCTGTGCTAGACTGGATGTCCCAGCCTTCTAGCAGTGTATACTGTTGTCTCTTCTCCCAGTACAGATCTAGAGATACATTTTTCTTTAATCCCAGAGGAGACACTTAGAGAGCTGTAAAGAGAATCAGATAACAGGTAGGAAAAATAATGTTTCAGCCACACTATTCTGTCTGTTATAGTTTGTTTATTGTTCCCAGGCTACTTTCTCAAGGAGAAATATCACAGACTTCCACCTTCACATGAAAAGCTGCGATTCTTCTTTATCACTTTTGTCCTTTCAGTGAGTTAACCATGAATTCCAGAAACTGATTTCACCCTTGGAAAATACAAACAGTTTCAAGAATAAATTTCTCTTTAGCACAGCACAGCCTCAATCAACTGATGTAAGATTGCTTCTTTGAATAAACTGTAATTAGGACTACTAACTGTTGGCAAATTCTGACTTCTTGATTAGATTTTATATATAGATCTTATAGTTTCCTATAAATCAAATAATTCCCTCCATTTTTATTTTTTTTAAGGAAACAGCCTATTTCACATTTATGATAAACAAGCACATAATCACAGCAAAAGACATCAAATTGCAGCAGGATGTCACTTTATTAATTTTATTACACAAAGTACTCGAGTCCTTGACTTTTTTGGAGGATGTCTGTAAGATTACAGAAACTGTGGTCTCTGCCACATTTTTCATTAAATTGAAAGGACACAACTACGGGCACTGAAGTAGTCTTTGAACTTCATGAAATCTCCAAGATTTTTTTTGAAATATTCATTGGATGAGATTATGTATTTTTAAAATTTCTCTTACTTTGAACATCTTGGATTACTTAGAGGAAAATAATATTGATGAAATTCACCACAGCTGAAATGCAGTCCTTTTCCAAAATAGTTTTTATAAGAACCAGAAGAAACAATATTAGTGAAATGCAAATGAAAATGAAAACACACTAATTATTTAAAGTTTTATTTATTCTAATGTTATTTGTATAGCAAAAGTCCTACCAATTTTTGTAGATGTACTTGTGTTAAGGTGTAGCTTCTTTTTGCAGACTTGGATTTTCTCCCTCATTATCACTAGAGTCTAGCAACCTTTTTAGCAAGTAATATGTCTTAATAATCTGGGGGTTCAGTTACAGAGAAAATATTACATTATTTTCTGCACTGTGTCTTTGTCTCTACTTTAAACTGGTATTATTACAGTTACTATACCTGTTGATAATGTAGATTAGTCTTAAATCAGACTATTTTTAAAATTATAATCACCGATCAGACATCCTTAGCAGTGCCCTTTTGTCAAAAGGACACTTTTTCATTAGATTGGGTTGCAGTAGTATGAAAAAAAATAATAAAAAAATAAAAATCCATGTAATCAAGTAAAACGCTTTGGCCCGTAGTGTCTGATTGAACTATTGTGTAAAAGCTAATCCTGTTTGACAACCTGCTGAATTTATGCCAGGTAGTTCATGCATTCTTCTCATTAGCTTTGCCATCTTTTTAAGTATTGTAAATCACAGCACATTTTAAAGAAACAACAAATGTTTATGTATGAAGATTGAAGTAATCTCCTGAAACTGGTCACTTTGTCTGAATGGGGCATAGCAGTGATAAATACCAAAAGAAAAGCAGTGCTGTTTTTCTTGAATGTGATCTAGATGAATCATGTAGTGTAGGCTCATGAAAGCATCTGAGTGTGTACATAGGAGAACTGGAGAAAATTAGCTTTTTCATGAATGATGATCTAACAGCAGAATTTTCTTTAATTTTCTCACACAATAAATCTCTCAAACATCTTAATGATATATTAACTTGAAAATGCTACGACTTCTCATCAATGATTACAATTAGCACAGCTCTAATTCTGAAAGTTACAACTTAACTTATAACAATGTACTTGATTGCTTATTTATTTATTTTCTGTTTTCCACATATGATGGCAAAAATTTGTAGAAGGAACTCGAAAAGGTAGTAGTTCATAGGTAGTGGAAGACAAGAGCTGGAAACCAAATAAAGAGTGGTTCACTGGAAACCTACCTAAAGAAGGAAAGTTTGTATGTTGTATGATGTGGTAGAAATGGAGAAGAAATTGAACTTCATCCACTGAATACCATCTATACATAAATAACTTATTCGAACACAAATCATAACAAAACCTAAGCAGATGAATATTCATAGATCTAGAAATCCATTTTGGTTTAGAATTGTATCTCGCTTTTGCTTTTGCTAATACTTTAGATGACTGGTTTGGAAACATGACCCTTTGCTACCCAACTTTTTCTGTTGAAAAGCTACCAAACCTTGGTGTACAGCAGTGAAATTTACCTGGAGTAGGTGGAAAATCTCATTGCAAGGGAAAAATGAGAAAATTTTAGTCAGTGGCAGTCGATTTCCATTTAGTCTCCAGCATACTAAATTCGCTGACCTGTTCCAGTCCCCTGAGTTTGAGATATGGCCATTTTATGCCAAGCATGTCATCTGCCACCATCTGGAAATTGAATCTGGATGGAAAAAATAACTTCACCACTTTTCCAGAATTTCTGGTTACTTCAGAGAAATGACAACTGTACATGAACAGTGAAGGTGTGTTGAACTCACAGCCAAGGCACAGATGGACTCAACTGCATACTGACAACAGAACTGACGGCTGCAGAAAAGAATGGAGAAAAATCCATGTCCTCCCTGTTTCTGTCTGAGCTTCAGATGCACAGCTGCAGCAGCATGCTTTGGTTGCACTGAACACCTTGCTCATGAGTTACAGGGCATGCGCACCCATATTCTCACTGAGATTTCCCAGTACAGGAACAGAGAATGGGAGCAAAGGAACCTGGTGAGATAGCTCACTTAAGAATCAACACAGTGTGTTCCTGATTGGCAAGCTGTATGGACAAACAGCAGGATTCTGTGACATACACAGTGCTAGCCCAGTTTAGCTGTACTTCAGTGTATGCTCTCACAAGCTGATTAAACTGAGCTTTCTCCACAGAACATTTCAATTCTGCAATTTCTACAGGAAAAACATTTTACATCCAGGTGAAATTGATAACACTTTTCTGATTACTCAGAAACACCTTGCTCTGCTGATGTTAGAATTTGCCTGATAAGGTATGCTTCCTGAAAAATATTTAGTGACAAGAGAACAGTCAAACGAAAAAACAAATACAGAGTTGCCACATGTAAAATATTTGTTCTGATGTATGCTTTATTCTGTTCTTGTTGTTTGACCCCGATAGACAGCTAAGGCCCATACAGCCTCTTGCTCTGTCCTCCACAGTGGGATGGTAAAGAAAATCAGAATGGTAAAAGAGAGAACACTCGTGGATTGAGATAACAACTGTTTAAGAGATAAAGCAAAAGCTGTAGGTAGTAACAATAATAGCTAAAACAAAACCAATAAAGATATACACTTTGATATACACATAACCTCTCAGCCTCCTCCCACTTGTATTCACAATTGCAGGACTTGTGTTGCTGTGTATTGGCTTCTCTCTTCTTCCACAGCTCTGTGCATCTGATAAATGAAGTATCAGATTCAGAAAAGAGACAAGTATGAATTCACATTCTCAACCTACTGTTTAGATAAGATGCACACATGCACACACATGCAAATCTTCGATGAAATTGTAGCACGTGAAATATGACTGCTATGTTATCGTATGAGGACTGCTTTGTAAGCGTAAGTTTCCAAAATCCTCTGAGTTCTTCAACTTTTTAAAATAATTTACTCTGAAATTTTTCAATTCTTTGATAATGCCACAATCGTTTAGTGGTATTTGGTATAAACAGAAGTCTGATGGAAAGCTAAATAAGCTACAGCAATTCCATTACATTTTGTCAATCAAACTGTAATCTGATCTAAAAGAATATCAAATTAATTAAATAGAATCTTGCTTCCGTGAATTCATATTGATTAATGCTAGTTCTATTACCAGATTTAATTTAATATGATGATTATTTTTTGATTGCTTACAAATTGCAGTTTTATTCTAAATCTATTCAGACTTCATGTATGTATCATGAGGCTACGACACATATATACAAAAATCGCTCTTGTTATGTGAGTGTTTTATATATGTGGGAAATATGTTGAGGAAAGTTTTTGTAGATGTTCTTTCTTATGGAACTCACTATATTCTTAAAAGATGTGTTCAGGCTCACTTCTAGAATTCTTAGATTAATTTAGTCCAGCATATAAAATAAAATGATGAACTGAACAGATATACTTAAGTACGTGCTTACACACTGCATTGAATTCATTGTGCAGTTTCTTATGTTCCAGAATCAAAACCTTAGTTTTCTACTTGAAATAGAGGATAAAATACTAAATTTCCGTAAGTAACCCAAAGTCTCCTTCCGAAGTCAATATCCCAAACTTTGATTACAGGTGCATCTTAGTGACTCCCTAGTCACTATGAAGACAATTCATTTTGCATAAGTGGAAATGAGAGCCCAGCCTAGCCTAAGGCTGAGAAACTGCTGAAATTCACACTTTTCTTGTATGAGGTACTGAAAATCAATGTCAGAATGTGAGTATGTCATAACAAGAATGCTAAGCCATCTTAATATTTTTCAGTTTTCAGCTAAACAGGAGGCAGCTAATCTTGGAGGGAACATATAATTTTTAATAACTGTTAAGAGTGGAAGACCACTAATGCTGAATACTAGTTAAATATGCTGTGGTTGTTGCTTTTTTTTTTTTTTTTTAGCCTTATGAAGATGGTCATTGACTTTCTGTAGCATTTCTCAAGTTGCTATACATGCATCTTATGGATAATTCTTCAATAGAAATGTTTACTTTAGGTTTCCAGCCACAATGAATATAATCTGACAGTGATCTGAAAAAGGTAGCTGAAGAAGATAAATGAACAAAAGCATTGAAATATTTGAATCTTTAAAGTTCAGCTGATCATAAAAATGTGGCTAAACTTTGCATATACAGATATTGGAGTTGAATGAGATAGAATTAATAAATATCTCATTATCTCTGGAACTATGACTGAAAAAAAAAAAAGAATTACTCACAGTGCATTGACAGAAGTGTAACACTGTCTACCCAATGCAGGACTTGCTATTTCATAGAATCATAGACTCACAGAATCATAGAATCCTTAGAGTTAGAATGGACCTTAAAAGGCCATCTATTCCAACTCTCCTGACAATGAGCAGGGACATCGCAGCTGTATCAGGTTGCCCAGGGCCTTATCCAGCCTTGCCTTGAAAGTCTCCAGGGCATTAACTACAACTCTGGGCAACCTGTTCCAGCACCTCATCACACTTCTCTCAGCCTGTCCTTGATGGAGAGGTGTTCCCTACTGTGGATTATTTTTGTGGCTTTTCTCTGGACATTCTCTAGCAGATCTGTCTTGTACTTAGGACTCCACATCTGGATGCAGTACTCCAGGTGAGGCCTCATCAGTGGAGAATAGAGGAAGGATAATCTCCCTCATCATGCTGGCCATGCTACTTTTGATGCAGGCCAGGAAGCAGTTAGCTTTCTGGGCTACGAGGGTACGTTGTGCCTCATTTCCAGCTTCCCATCCACCAGTACCCCCAGGTGTACTTTGGCAAGGCTGCGCTCAATCTTTTCCAGCTGACTTTAATGTCATCTTTGTCTTTTAATGAAGAAGAAAATTCATTTGGGTCAAGTTGGAATAAACATCTGATTTTGAAACTTTAAAAGATCGAGTCAACTATGTTGCCCAGCTAGGTTATGGAGATACTCAAAACCCAAAAGGACATGGTCCTCAGCAGCTCCAGATCCTGATTTGAGCAGGTTGGTTGGACTAGATCATCCCTAGAGGCTCCTTGCAGCTCCAGCCATTCTGTGATTCTGTGAAAAATTTTAACATAACATGAAGGCAAAATAAAAAAAGCCCGCTTTCTATAGTTATACCACTTTTTTTTTTCATTTTATTTTCTATTGATTTCTCTACTTCTTAAATTTGTCTCCGTTCTATGAAGAGACATAAATACTAGTCTTTTTCTCCCTTTCTCACGTGTTTTGTTATTCAGGGAGCAGTGGTGAAAGAGAATTTGTCCCTAGAGCACTGTGAACTTTCCCTAAAGGCACACTCAGCACTATTTGGAGTGAAAGTCAAGTGGTTTAAATGGTGCATCACAGACTCAGAAGAGCTTTCTGAAGTCTCAAGGACTGTTACAAGTGGCAGGGTTAGAGTGTGATATATTTCTCTTAGGAATTAACGGAATCCTATCAGTGAGACAAGTTACACATCCAAGAATAGGATCTGTATATGCCACTAGGTTTCACATATGATAAAGTGTGTGCATTTAAATACAAAATCACAAAGGTGAATTAGAAATGTCATTTTTGCAACCATTAACCTTATATTAGAGAGGGCTGCTCACACCTTTCTTCTAAGGGTACCTCAGTGGCATGAGTGTCTTGCTCCAATTTATAGGAGGGAGAGGATGTTCTTTTATTATCTATAAATGCGGTGTGAGATTAAGAAACAATGGTTCAAATGTTGGTCCAACCAGTTTATTGCAAATCTTAATTAGGAAAATGGGGAAAGGAGGGACAGACACTATCATGAATTAGGGTAATGGGGAAGGGAAGGAGGGCGATAGAAAAGATAGAAAAGAAGCAAGGAGTCTTTATAAGAAGCAAGAGAGAGATAGTCACCACTATGGATCCAGAGTGGTTCGTAGATCAGTCTTTGATCTTCAGTAGTGGTGGGTCATCGGGCAGAGTTGTGATGTTGATGACGACGATGACGGCGGTGACCATGGTGATGATGGCCCCTTTTTAGTGGTTTCAAAGTGGTCGAGTCAGCTGTCTTTGGAATGGCAGCTCAAACCCAAGGTGGTTGAATCAGCTCTTCTTGGAGTGGCAGCTTCTGGCTCTGGGATCTCAGCAGGAAACTCCTTTGTTCCTATCTTCCTGGCCTTGCCAGCAGATAAGAGGAAGCAGGGAGGCACCAACTTGTATCTTGCCTTCACAGGATACAATGGCATCATCCCCCAGCCTCCCATACCAAGCTGGAGCAGTTTAGTCACAGGCCAGATCTTCCGCTAGTGAGCACTCCTGAGCACTCTCTTCCAGAGGCAAGTAGCTCTGGAGGAAGGTGCTTTCAAATGTTCCCAAAGCGATATCGATTGTCACATGGTGAGCACCCATCACTTGCCTCCTCAACAAATCGCTCAGAGTCTTATCACAAGAAATACCTCAGGAAGCAAGCTTTGAGCCAAAAAACAAAGAAGGATTCTCACAGTGAGGCAGACCAAGAGCCCTTTTGTCATTTTCCCTTGAAGAAAAAACTCCACAGGACATTATTCCTTTTCTCCAGTAGCTCAAATCTTAGTCCATCCATCTAAATAATTAAGGAGAAGAGGAATGTACCATTTAAATGCATTTGAAACTGATAACGGTCTGGATATTTTGTAAAATTGAAAGTTATGAGAGAATTCACAGATTTTTTACATTTTTACTGAAGCTACCAAATTTATCTTTTATCTCCTTATGAATCAATTGAGAAAATAACAATAGAGAAATATGGATTATCCTTCAGAGCTTTATTATATTCATAAGCTACACTGTTGCTGTGATGGGAGCAGTTACAGAGGTAGCTCATAATATTCTTCCCAGATATACTCATGAGAAGGTTTGTAAATGTTGTTTTAAGAGTAACTTTTCAAATATTTAAGCAGATGGAGCATCCGTTTCTATCAGGTCTATAAAAAGGGTTAGGTGTTAATAAAGACTTCATTATTGACACAGCAAATGTGAGAAACATTACTGTTGCTTTTAAAAGCAGTAAACACTGTGAGAGATGCAATCTGTCCACTGATGGTGAAACCTTTCCAAGGGTCTGACTCTCTCTCATAGTTAGACTCTAATAACAGCATAGCAAAAAAGAGCTCTCTATTAAAGAGACAGGAGCAAGGCAGGGTGAAATGCTGGAAGAAAAGGTACTTGGTAGTAATCATGGTGGATAACTCTAGCTTTAGAATTTCAATAACTGAAATTAACTTTATGGTCACAATAAAATTGGAAATAATAAAGGTTATATTCTTTTTGAGGAGAAAAAGCAAATTGTTTCAAGTTTAGTGGGAATCATGCAGGCATTTGAAAATGTCTAAAAATGTACTATGAGGCTCTGAAGTTCAGCCACAATGAACAAGGAAAGAGGAATAAAAACCTACAAAAAAGTGTAATATAAGATGTAATTATACTAAAATCACATGGGACTATGAGTGTACATGTGAATGTGCATGTGCACAATTGCAAGTTCCAGGGGCTAAAACTTCAAGGACGTAAGTCTTTAATGCTATGTAATGTGACAGGTATTAGTTAACTATTCCTCTTATATTGTTTGCTTGGTATTCACTTTGCCACTGTTCCTCTCTCCCATGCTGACTTTAACGATCGCAAGGAGAGAATGTTGCCAACACTTCCCTCGTCTCCTTCCTGCTTCAACAATTGCAATCACTTCTGTGAACTGCTATTTAATTGCAATGCCTTCTCTCCTTATAGAGTGTTGTGTTCAGCATATTTTTAGAATTCCTAATAAAAAATTATCACCCTCAAAGGCTTAGACATCTAAATTGGGACACCAGTTGTTTCTGGATTCCACTCCCAGCCCTGTTGTGCTGTTCAGAAAAATAACGTGAGATCATAGTTCTTGAAATACATAAGCCACAGCATGGCCATTTTGATATTCCTTTGCATAATCACAAAAAACAGTGTTATTAATATTAGCATGATTTGCATGGCACTAAGAATTAGTTCTGAGCCACTTCTCAGAACAAAGTTCTCTGTTCACTTCTGAAACAAACCAATAAAGGGAAGGAGTTTTTTAGTCAAGAGAAGAACAATACAGAGTATTTGTTAGACAGAACTGTTGTTTTATAAACACTGATTTCTGGCCCTATTTTATTTACCTATAATTCTAGTGGCATTTCCTACAGGACAATTCCTCAAAATTTGAATCTTTCCACAGATCATTTGCATTGAAGTGTGTGTACATATACATTTATATGGTTACACGTGAAGCTTTCCAACAATCCAGCAGCATGTTGACAGTTAACAAAGGTGTGCTACCTGGGGATCAGTCGTTCAGTTTAACCTTGTTCAGAGACTACTTTAGCATCTAACATTCCATGGCACTGCTTTTGTTTTTTCTATGCTAGTGTGCTATGGTCCTTCTTCCAGTCATACATAATAAAAACAAAAAGAACAAAAACAATCTGTTTTTATGCATAGTTAACACCTTTTTCTTCATAATGCCTTATCCTCAAAAACAGCTTTATAGAACTAAACCAAGAATTGATAATTACATGTTGCTGGAGAACACTGTTTTTTCCAGATTTAGCTATAGGATCCAGAGTTATTGTCAGTACTTTTCCTACTGTTAGGATTTCTTTTGTGCTGAGCAAATTTCAATAACACGCTTTGATTAACAACAAAGGAAGAAGAACATATATTTGTTTAGCATGAGTATCTCAAAGACATTCGCTATGGTCAAATTAAATATTCAATAAAGTCAGTCAAATTAAGTATATAAATATGGTCAAATTAAATGTGTTTATTTAAATGAATTTATGCATAGTTTAGGTTTAATTCTCAAGGTCTGAGAATTTTGCAGCATACATCTGGAATCAAAAGAATATCTGTACCTTGTATGTAGGTTAGGAATATTTTCAAAAACATCTTCTAGTTTGTCATAATCAAATACTTAACCTGAGTGCATAATATTAGCAAATACTGCTTACTTCTGGAATGGAGATGGTAACACAGTCTTCAAAATTGCAGGCCCTGGGACTTGAAAGAGGAAAATTACTGATACGGAATAAAGCAGCAGAACAAGAAATTAATTCAAACTTCACCTAAGTTTTTACTGAAAAAAAAATGGTACTTCTATTAATTCTGATGCTGCAGGTATTCTTTAAATTTTATATTTTTACCAATATTAGTATATCGTAAGCGAGTTTAATGCATGTCTTTCTTAAACTAGTCTTCCACATTAAAAAGCTCATAGTAGAACTCATCAACAATGTTCTAAGACATTTGGCAGCAGCTAAAACTACTCCTGAATTGTAACCATGGATTTTTATTTCAGGGAAGAACAACAATACGTATTCATGAAATGTACAGGAAATATTTCAGATGATATGTCACCCTACTGACAATTCTCCAGGATCCATAATTTTACTTTCCTAGCTCCTTCACATGACTCAAAATCTGCAAGACTCCAGTGAAAATGCACTATTAAGTGGTTAGGAGCCATTCTCCTGCTCTCCTTAAATTTTGCTGGTTCCATATTCCCTCCTAACCAATCTGTTCCTTCCCTTTCAGTCCACACACTGAATCCTTTCTAATGTTCTCCCATTATTTGTTTGTCTCCAAAGTGTCAAAACAGTGAGTCCTTTAAAAAAGATTGCATGGTGCTCATCCTTCTGGATTACATGCTTTCCCTAGAACATCAAAATGTCTTCTAATCTTGAATATTCAGACTATAAATGTTTGGGGAAATAAATATTTCTCATTAAAGGATTATACCTGTGACAAGGTAATTTCATATCAATACAGTCTTTGTACACTACCAAAATAAAATGAATCAGTGGCATTTTATGATTTTATTACTAAGCTTGCTATGCCTTGGTACGTATGCTACATTTTTATTCTTTTCATTTATGGCTTCAGGATCAGCATTCCTTTTATAACCAAAAGATGAGACTGGAATTTAAATACTTTGTTTCTATTCTATATTCTATTTTGGGGTAGACTTTTTTATTATACATCTGATAACTGCATTATTCTCACTGCATACTGTTACTGTCAACTTTTTGCTTTGCCATAAAGAGCATAAAATGAACATACGAATATATTACATTGTGCTAGGGTTAATTATTATTAAGCAAGGGATTGTTGACTACTTTCCCTCTCCTCACCTTTTCAGAATCATAAAACAGGTATCTTTTCCCAGGCAATCAGTTTTATTATTCTCAAAAAGACTAACTAGAAGTACTCGGTGAAACAATCTGTGACACTGATTATAGAACAGTAAGGCTTGAAATATTCTTGAGAGCCATGGACAGATATAAACAGATATATGAAGCAGAAAAGAGGATAAAATGAAAAATATCTTAAGGATGAGCAAGAGAAACACCAAAGGGACATTTCAGAGAGAAAGCTCTTGTGTTCACTCAAGCAAGTCAAAAATCTGAATGCAAGGAAAGTGAAACCATAAAGAGAATGGCAGAAGTACTGGTATGCTCTCAAGTAGATAACACAGGAATCCATGTCTTCTTGGGGAAACAGGGCAGTATGTACAGGGGAGTATACTCAATATTCTTAAAAAAGAAAAATGGTAGGACTGGAAATCCTTAAGGCAGAGCTCAACAAATGAGAATATCTTTAAGAGGATGAAATTTCTTTTAGATTAGCCATGTTATTTGTTCACTGTAAAAGAAGACGATTTTTTTTCTGACTGGAAATGGATATCTAATAATAATGTGAATTTATGGATGAATAGCATGCTAATAGGAAATCCTCATCAGTCAGGCAGGTAGTCTTGGCCACTCACACTGGTGTTTTAAAAATTTATCCACAGATCATCAGCATAGAATGACTGAGTATTTCCCTGAAAGAATAACAATATTCAGTGCACTTTTTAATGTGAGTCATAAAAATAGAACACGATGATAAGTGAAGTGTGCAACAAGCCCTGAAACATAAGGTTACGCATTGACCCTTATCATTACTAGAGAAGGCACACATTATAAAGTGGCAATTAAGAAGATAGGAAGGAATAACATACCTTATATAACCATCTCATCCAGACTTCTTAGAAGACAGTAAATGTCTCCTTAGATGACAGCACAAGTCTTCTAAGTCATTTGGGTTGTTGCCTCAGTGCCCCAAATCTCCACCTCCTCAGCAGCATCCCATGCTACCAGAAACATTTGGATGTGCATGGGCAATTATCCAAGGGAAACTCTGGAGAACCGTGCAAAGATATTGGCTTCTAACAGATGTCTTCATATTTATTAGGTCTCCTTGCTTTCAGTCTCCACAGCAATAACTGTAACTTGGGAACATCATATCTGTGAGAGTTTAGTGATAGTCTATTTTTCTTTGTCAGTCCTATTGCATAATTCCCATGAAAAAACAAACAAACAAACAAACATATATATATATATGTATATATATATATATATATATATATATATATATAAAGACTAGTATGGTAGAAGACACTGTCTTGGTGGAAAAGAAAAACTAGCAGACTTAAGTAGAAAGAGAAAAAATGCAGCAGAAAAATTTATAAAATAAAATAGAAAATTTCAAGCAAAAGCTACCATCACAAGCCTACTCATCTAGCTCTGATATCTTGTTGCTGAGCAACATGTACATTCATAACAATACCTGAGCTTGATTTGACCATACAAAAGGTTTGTCAATCTGTAATCAAAAGACAGTCAACCTGAAAAACACACAAGAAACCAGCAGTTTTTACCTGAAATCCATTTTGTTTCATGTTCACTGACAAAAATTTCTATAAAAAGTGCAGGTTATTCAGTCAATGTTAGCTCCTTACTTCATGCTTTGAAACTCAGTTATGCTGCTATATAGAGACAGGGTAATCATAGCACTTGGGAAGCACTTTGTATTTGCAAAACTCCATTCAAAAAGCTAATTATTGAAAAGTGATATAGCTTGACCCTCTGGCTGTATATTCTGGCAGGACTACACTGAGGGACACTTGGAGGTTAGCAGTTTTCACAGTCCATCCTGAACTGCGCTGCAGTATTCCTGAATGAGTCTTGTGAGATAACTAAAGAACAAGTTTTGCTGATCCCAGTCACATTCAGTCTAAACAAATAACTTACAATTACTTCATTAGGATTTTATTAGTCCAGCTGACTAACACTCTACACTGTGAATAACATTAATGGGGGATCCTCATAGTGAACAGAATTAAAGAGTAATAAGAGACAGGCAGACTGAAAGAACAAAACAATTGTAATTGGAGATTACTCTCTCTATATATATTATTTCAAATGAGCAGTGAACAGAACTATATAAATATACGCATACATATACTTTCTTTTTCCAGAGTTCCCAGCCTGAAAGCATTTCCTTAAAACCATGATGCATTCACAGAGCTTCTTTCATAGTCATTAATGGTAGAAAACCATCTGTATGGATGTTATTTTCCTATAGCAGAAATAATACATAGTGATTAAAGTATAGATAGAAAGGATTTAATGTTAGCTACATGGTCTCACTGCTTGGTTAATGCTTGCAAGCTATGTACTGTATTGTGAGAGATATACCTGTTATCTGTATCTGTAAACCAAACTGATGAGTAAAATAACTGTTCCTTTGTCCCTCACTACTGAAAAGAATAAGCAGTATTTCTATTTAACAGCACTCTGATGTGTTAAGCCCTGAGCAAAACTCTTTTCTCTTTCCATATTAAGCAACTTAGAGTGCCTATAATGTCGTCTGAGGGAAAGCAACAAAATGGTGACACCTTTTGTACTCTAAAGAAGATGCATTTCTTCAAAAAAAGAGTGTATTCTGGTTATTCTGATGAGAATAGTGAAACCCTCTTACTAGTGGGATAAAATGTAAAAACTGGCACTGGCCAGTCCATCACACCTAATAGAATTTGTAATCAATAACATATGTGGTTTTCATTTTTTAAATTTCAGTGTGAGGTTTAAAGGTTCACTTGATAAGCTTGAAAATTTTCATTTATTGTTTATGCTCCAATGGCAGACTCTTTTTGGATTATCAGTTATCTCTCTGTGTGAGAAATATGGTTGGTGAGTTATGCCTCTGTTCATTATCATTATTATGCTGTTTGTTGTGAAAGAATATCAAGTTAACTCTGAACCAAATAATTTTGTATCTCTAGACAACAACAAAAGATATCTTTAAGTAATTTCCAGTATAAAAATGTTCAGGGATAACACAACTTTCAGACCATGCATGTTATACATCCAAGTATATATTCACGCTCAGAGAAGTGTGTGGAAAAGGATCACAAAAGATAAGTCCCACAAAAACTCAGCTCCTGCAGCTACTGGAAAGAGACTAACTAAGGAGAAAAGTGAACAGCTTTCCCTTTTGATTGTTGCAATATCTAGAACAGACCAGACTAATCTCAAAAATGATAATGAGTTGTGTGAATTCTTATTGTGGTTTAATCGCTCCTCTGTCAATTTCCTATGTTTTTTGAGGAAAATAAGTCCTTATTTGAGAGTAATCTGTTCCATGCTATTGCAAGAATCCAGCAGGCTTCTGAAGGGAGATTTCAGGCTTTCACTACTACAGATAGGGCTTCTGAAAAAAAAAAACAAAAAAAAACACCAAAACCAAAACACTACTAGCAAAAGTCACAGATTTCAAAGGCACAAATGGTGTGATGAAAATTACAGATTTTGAGCTTAAGTTGAGTGCAGGAAGAACCTCTGACAAGCTTAATAAGTCTAAAATAAAAAAAGGGATTCTTAGAACCTTCTTTCTGGAAGTGCAAGAATCATGTGGCAGAACAGTGAAGAATCATGCTCTTTCACTAGAGATATGTGGAAGAGGGAGAGACTGAGTCATAAAACTTAAAATGCAAACTACTCAATAGACCAAATGAGCCTAGTAGCTGCTTGTATTACAGCAGTGAAGCTAGTGTTACCACTCCCTGGTATCATGGAGCTGTTAGTCTTGTAGTTCTCCCTTTGCTGCCATTGGTAATCTCATATTCTGAAAGAAATGTAGTTTTACAAATCTCAGCTTTCTCACCGACTGGATATTAAGCAGTACAAAACACAGTGGCTAGTGGCTGCGTTTCTGACCAAAGTGAACTTGAAAAATTAATTATTTCTGAAGCTCACATTGAGATTTCACCCTATAGTTTTCCTGATGAGGTGGTGGGTTATTTTGTTTGTTTGTTTGTTTGTGTGTTTGTGTCTCTGTGTGTGTTTATCTGTTTGTTTTCTGGAGGTTTTTTTTTTCAAATGAAGGAAAGGAAAACATATCTTTGTTTGCCATATGCTTTAATGTTCACTAAAAATTACTTTGGAACAAAAACTGGCAGGGAAACACAATTTGTAGTGTGTCTGCAGAGTAATACTCCTGCTTGTAATGAATTGAATCTAATCTTTTCAATGAGTTTACACTCTGTAGCACAATGTGACACATATGGTAAACTGATGGAGGCCAACGTAAATATCAGTAGTAATAATAAGGGGGGAAAAATCCATAGGAATTCAAAATGAGAAGAGGCATTATAATGTAGTTTGCTTTGCTGTTAATTTGAGACTCTGATTCAGCATTAGGCTGAAATAAAATGCATGAATAGACAGTCAGAGAAGAAAATTTTGGGGCCTAATGGCAACAGAATACTAGGTAGTAGAAATTCAAACCAAATTCAAATCTAGAGCGAAATTCGAACTCAAGAAAAGATATGTTAGTGTGGAGTTTCCATTCTTTTTTTAGCATAAAGCATTAATATAGGCATGATTTAGAATATTACCTTTACAGAATGGTTTTCCCCAGATAAGAAGGTAGATCTATTTAAATACACATTTACTAACTATGCAGAAAACTTGAAAGAAGTTCAAAGCAGTCTATTTAAACATCCATTGTCTAGAAAATTAGCAATGAAATCTTCAAAAGAAAAACTATTTGGATGTAGAAAATTGGTTGCTTTGGTTTTCTGAGTAGTAGTATTTGGTATCTTTCAGATTTATATTTAATATGTGAATTCCATTAAATATTCTTCTTGTCCAGTGAGATGCCTAAATGCAGATAAAAAAAAGGATGATGTTCAAATTCATGGAGACACTCTCCAGCACAATAACAAATTCTTAATTCCACTTTATAATCCAAACTTAATTGACAGCTATAAATTGAAGCTTAACTTCTCACAGATGCTATTTTATGCTCAATCTATGCTGTTGAATCATTAAGGAAAATACCCACAAGACACTGAATGGAAAGCAGGTAGGGAGCTGAGTATATTAAGTACACTTAACACCTTCTTAGAAAGAAATATTGTGGGTTTTTGTGTTTTTTTTTTTCCTTTGAATTACTTAATTTACATAAAAGATTGCTTGATTCCTTGGAACCAGATTATGTTCTGCAGGAAGAAATGATCATGTGATAAGTTTAGAAAGACACCGATACGTTTTGAAAGCCACATTTACATGTGAGCTACTACTGAACAACATGTGTAGTGCATTGCATATCTTCTAGATTTCAATAATTTTAAATTCAACAAATATCTGAATTTAAGCATGTTATTACAATTTACTAACTTTTTTTTTTACATGTTTTAATGCATTGCAAATTTGAGGGAACCATAAAACTATTGCAAAGTAAAAGAGGCTGAAATTTTTCACCAAAGAAATTTCTTTATCTCTCCTCTCCTCCCCTCACCTCTCCTCTGCTTTTCTCTTCTTTTTTGTAGCACAAAGTGCTGTTACTCAGCACTTGTTTAGCAATGAAATAGCTACTGTAATTGAAACTATAGTTTTGTTTTTGTGAAAATATATTACTGAGCAAAAATGCAGTTTTCAAACTTCTGCAGAGCTATTTTAAGATAACTCTAGACCTTGAAAAACAGTGCTACTGAAGTTTCGTCAGTCAGCACATTATACAGACTGGTCATATACACAGACAAAACAGAAGATTGTTTTCTGGAGCAGAACTCAGTCTAGAAAGGGAGGCTTTTTATATTCTGCCAGTGGCAGATATTCATATTTATAATTAAATCTTGGAGTGACACAAATCCATGACAAGAAGTCATTAAGAAATTGGTTAATTTCTCTTTATATACACATGAACTAAATTAAATAACAAAGACATCTAGATACAGGAATTTGAAAGCTTTCAGTAATAAAATGTGCAGTTATACATAAGATTTCAAACTAGAATTTCAATAGTGAAAAACAAACAAAAAAAATTTAGAAAATTATCAATATTCTGCTTTGTGTTTTTGTCACAGAGAGATTAAAAGATAGCATGAATAGGACTGACTAGTAAAGGAAGAAATCTTAAGAGATGTTACTATAATCACAAAAAAGTTTAATGTTTTATGTGTTTTTACACACATAAGAGAAAATCAGACACTATGACAAAAATAATTCACTACATATTTCAATGACTCAATGGCTGCTCAACTTCTTTCTAAGCCCAAAGGATGAAGTTGGTGTAATCACCTCCTATTTCACTAAGGTGCCATTTACTATGAGGAACTCAATCATAATGGCAATGTCAGAAAGTATTTTTCCATACAAATTTAACTGTTATTCTTTATTCAGAAGGTCAGTTGTACTGTTTCTGATTTCTATTGTGGAAATTTAGGCAAAGGAAGAGTAGTCAGTGTTAACACAGAAGTGTGGCAATTCTTACCATCACTGCCAGAAGTGTAAACCTAATTAATTTTAGAAGCTTTGCTTGAAAGATCCCTGTGTAATTTGGTCACTGAACTGAAAAATATAGCAGTTAAAAAATTGAAAGATTTGTCTAGATAAAGAAAATTACTTCTAAGACAGAACAATTAATATTATGCTATTATATGAATTTTCATAAGCACTCTTAAAAAGAGAGTGGGGAAATTTCCCTCTTCTGTTTCATGCACTTATTTTAGAATAGAATGGAATAGATTCTCATCCTAAGGAAATATATAATTTTTTTACCTTGAAGTTGAGTAGTAAGGGACCAGTTGTAATTAGAAAGATAAGTTTCAAATAGTTAACATCAGATGGGATTAATACAACCAGTTAATCACTTCCCACAGTGGGGGAGGGAAGCTCTAAATACTGTAAATAGTATCCTACAGTCATTTATGTTGTTTTCAGGCTTTATTCTCAATTAAATGAATAACATCATATTTATTGCAAATCGTCTACAAGCCATTATGTTTTGCAGCTGGGGGGAAATTCTGAAAATCCCATAATCTGTTTCTTCCAGCCCATAATCTGTCTTTTTCTGGATAGCTAGATTCTTTCTTCAACTCCTGAGCCATATCTGAGAAAAGGTTACCATGTGTCTAGATTTTCCATGACAATGTGTCTTTTCCAGCTGAAAGTTTCACACTTCAAGATTTTGAGCACTTCTATTACTTGTCCAGGAATTCTGGGCATGTTAACTCACTAACAGCTAACTGTTTCCTTCTGAAAAGTCCTAGCCTGAAATATGGCAGCTCTAATTAGGGGAAAACCATCTGTCGCTGTAGTGTTTTGATTTGAACATAGCTAGATATATTTATCTGGACAGCTGCAACTTTGCAATTGCTACACTAATGAATATTTTCTGGCTGCAATTTTTGCAGCAGCAGCAGTTACATTTCTTTCCCAGCTGCAGCTGCACCAACAAAAGAATGAAAAGAAAGGAACCAAGAGGAAGCAGAGCATCTGCAGGTACTGATTCACAAGGGACCTTCTTGGAAACCTCTTTGCTTCATATTTTTATGTTTGAGATTCAGGGAATAGAAAGATTGATCAACAACCTCAGACTTCAAGATGTGAATTGGAGTTTACTGAAGAGCTTTATAGGGCTTTTCTGACTTACAGAGTCAGCTTACCCAGTGACATTCATTGTACATTCACTAGAATGTGACTGTCACCATATCGAGACTGAACTATATAGCAGTTGCTGTCCAATTTGGCAGAGGCAGATCAGCTGTTGATGTTGTTAAGCTGGAGATGAATAAGCCTATTAAAAAGGTTCTATAGATGCAAACTCTAAAACTCAAAAACCTATTGGTGTTTTGGCACATGGTCATAGGGTTACCTAACTGCATTGGCCCATATTTCTATCTTTTGCCAATGCAAGATTTGAATTTATAACTGGAAACCTGGAAGAAAACTCAGCTCACAGAGAATGCATCCAGAAGTGTAAGTGACAGTCATATTTGTCTAGGAACACCAATTTGTTCTCCTTTTTGCAGAAAGACTGATTTGCTGTCACAGACAACACCACAGATATTAAAAAAGAGACTTCTTTTACTCAGAAAAATTTGCTAATTGTTAGTCTCTATGGTTGATGAAGTTTTAAAGGGACAATAAGACAGAAGAACTGCCTAAATATATGTAAGATTACAGTAGAATATGCATTCTCCTATGATCTTCTGCCAAGTTATGGGACCTTTAACTCTTTCCTGGTTGTTTCCCAACTGGTCATTCATTTCACCACAAGGTACTCGATGGGAGTGCATGGAAACTATAAGAACTGTAGAAACTATAAGAATCACGTATGTCCCCAGTCAAAAACTTTGGACTTCTTTATTGCACTTTCAGGGAAGGGAGCGTGTTTTTGTAATGTCTTACTCAATGTCCTTCAATATTTCCACATTTATGATCTCGTAATCCTTCCCTCTCATCCCACTTCTTATCATTTTCATTTGTCATCCTTCACACTTGAATGTTCCCATTTTTCCTTTTGCTTCCAGGGTTTGTTTTTAGGGGTAGAACAAACAGGAACATAGATGTATAAAGAAGCAAAAAGAAAAAATTAAAAGAAGATTTATATAAGTCGTAATTTCTATATACCCAGATGTCCATTCCATTGTCCAGCTTTTGTTTGTTTAAGAAAACTTTCAGCGCTGAATGTATGCATTTAGTAACTTTTTAACATGTCAATGCTCAAACTCCTCATGAACCAGTGAGAAATGCTGGCACCCCAAGATCTAACTTTTTCAGGGAAGGTCACAGGTATTGTACTTTCTTTTTGCCTGTTCTTAATCTTGACTGCTGTCTAATTTTGTAAGACAAATGTATGTAAGAATGCAGATTAGAAAAACATGTATTTCTGATACTGCAATGTTCTTTAAATTTCAGAAAGGAATTCTTACATCTGGACCTTATAAAAAGGTTTCATAAAAACTCCATAAAGCATTTTTATCACCCAGATATGAAACAACTCGAGGAATCAAGAAGTTGTCTGGGAAAAGCATGCAATTACACCCTTTTTAACATGATAATAAGTTTTATAAAGGTAATTGGTAATAATGGACAAATTCCACTAGATCTGAAACATCACTTAGCTCAGATTAGTAGCCAAAACTGCAGATATTTATCTGAACATGGGCAATCTATTCAAATATAATGAGAAATGATAAAAAGAATGCCCCCAGTCCTGCATTTCTGTCAGCTTGGGCAGACTCGTAAACATGCACAGTATATCCCTCCAAACAGTGGGATTTCTCTCACAGGCAAAGGTCTGACCATGTGCAGTTACTGCAGGAAATTTTCCCCTATGAAGTATGCAGGATATACCTCTTAACCAGAAAACCTTGAAAGCAAGTTATTTTTCAGCCTTTTGCCCCTCATACTTCTGATCTAAGAACACGGAGGAAAGTTGAAGGGAGAATGAGAACAAATATCAGGAGGAGCACTTTATAAGCATACAAGAAGATCTGGCTTGAATTAAAAGGTTGAACGACTTCGTGACTCATGACTAGATAAGAAAAAAGAAATGGTTTCAAAGCCTACGTTAAAAAAGGTCACTCAAAAGATATCTTGTATTTGCCATACATATAGGGGAGGAGGACCTACATGTAAGTCGTGGATAACAAAATTTGCAAAAATATCATTGGCATCTCTCATTCATCACTTATTGCCATAAAAGGAAGCAAGTTCCTATATCTGCATGATTAGAATGGTGACAAATATAAATACCTAAGTATGTGTGGAAATTCAAAATAAATCAAATTTTGATGCCTGAGGGCATCTATAATGATGAGAGAATCTGTAATGTAGTGCAAACAATGTCAGACAAACAAGAGCAGTCATGGATCAAATTTCTGATTAAAAAATGCCCTGGCAAATTCAAATATTGTCTCATTATGGTTTTACATCTTTATAAAATGTAAAGACCCACTCTTCATTGGATACGTGATCTGTTGCAGCAAAATAAATATCTTGCCATCCCTGATCATTATCTAGTATGGAGATTGAAAAAGAGCAGCAAAGCAAACATCTGCAAGAAGACTCTCTCATTTAAAAGATTAACTCTAATATAAAATTACTTTATCTTGTCTTGCAACTATTTTGAAACTCATTAAATTTACAACAGTCACTTCATATGGAAATTACTTCTCTTCCCTGAAGAGACTGTTAACTGTAGTCACGTATTTCATGGTCCATGATAATACGAACATGTCCTGTTTCAGCAAGGAGTTTGAAATCTGTACATTAATGCAATGACAAAGCCTCAGCATGGAACTCAAGGGGTCTTTCTTGCCTTTTCTTCACATCTGCCTACAGAGAAGCTGACAATGCACGCTTCACCTTGTTAATTCAGCATTAGATTAAGTGGACTGGTATATTTGTTGGCTGGATTTTTGCAAATAAGTGAAAGAAGTAATTGCTGTCATAAGCAAAGCAACAAATCTGCTTTACATTTTAATTTAATGCGCTTGTATGGGATCTTAATCCTTAGAACAGTTACACCCTACTGTAGCTAGCTATTAAGGTGAGGCATAAAGTATCCTTCTAATAGTCATCAGCATTTGCATTTTCAGCTTGGAAAAAAATTGTTTTGGAAAGGTTTATGTATTTGGAAATATTACAGTCAATATTTTGCAAGCTGATCAGCTACTGTTTTTTCTAGGAAGAAAACTGCAATACCATTCCTCTTTATATAAGTTGTTAAACAAGAATGCTGGTGAATTTTAAATAATTGCTGCTATGAAAGGTAGTCATATATTTTGTAAATAAAACTATCCATTTGTAATCAGTTTTAGAGACCAATATAATCTAATATTTCTGTTCAGTTTTTGCTTGTCAAACCCATTACAATAAGCAAAACATCCTTGAAATCAAAATTGTTTCTTCACTCATTACCTTACAGGTGTATCACATATTGCTTTCACCAGTGGAGCAAAATCTTGATCTAATGTTATTTACCTGCTTATTTTTGACACAGTCTGTTGGTTCACAAGTCAAGACCTGGAGGGCACCAGCCAGCCTATGTGATTGTGAGCAGCCTCGCAGGGACCACGAGCCCCATGAGCAACCTCAGAATGGAACCAGCCCTGAGCCAGTGGCCCTGTTCACCTCGACAGGGCTCCCCGGACAAACAACTGTTCCGTCTCATGGGAAGCCTCACTCCCGTTGCTCCCTAGCATTGCAATGCACAGTTTCCACATAATGTCTCTTGGATGCAAAAATTGTTTACATCTTGTTGCACTACAAAAAAAGCTAAGCTCTACCTAAGTACCATCTGGAAAGAATTTACATTCTTCCATAGGATAAATCTCACCTTTAAGCACCAAGCTGCTGTATTCATTTTCATGGGAGTTAACTCAACATATTATGGTCCCCAGCTGCTCTGACAACTGCTCTAAGAAACACAGATGAAACCAGAAGCAACACAGGTTTACAATAAAGAATTTGTAGAGAACTAGTAAAAGAATAAATGTTAACTTCCACTTTACATAATCAAGGAAAGGTTTAACAGTAAAGTGTAACAATAACTGTACTTAGGGAGATTTGTGAATCACTGCCAAGTGCACACACAGGCTACAAAGCTGGCCAGACAAAGCTTCATTATCCACTGATTTCCTAAGCGACTTCCCAACACAGATTTGCCCTCTTCAGATTGGACAACTCAGTGTCTGCAAAGCCTTGCAATAACCAGACCTCTGTATTCTGAGGAGTTTCCACAGCTTTTGCTAACTTGAAACTGGAACAGGAAAACAGCTATTTAAAAGAAAAATGTCAAATTGCACACAAATAAGTCAAATACTAGTGTGAGATAGAATTGCCACTATAAGACTGCAGAATATGACCCAGGGCTATAAGGACTACCATGTTTAATCTGCATGGAGAACGTGCAGAAGTTTTCCCAGAAAGGGAAATCTATTAGATGTCCCCTTGAATTTGGCTATTTTAAAAACTTTTTCTGTAACTACCTGTCTTAGGTACACATTATCAATATTTTCTTCTTGTATGGAGATAGATACCTTTTCCTGTCATGATATTGGCAGTTGCTGTTATGGTTTTGGTCCAGTTTTCTTATTTCTCACATTTCTGTACTGAGATTATGCGCAAAATGGGGACTTTTAACTGTCCTGGATGACTTTCACCTGCTGAAGAGGGAAAAGAAGGGTTTATTGCTCTTGGTGCTTTTAAGATCTACTTAAACATAATTAAGAAAATGGCAGAATTTGCCATTGCTATGGTTCTCATGTTTCAAGAAAGAACAGAAGGTTAGTCACACTACATAGGTAGTCTATTACTGTTAATTCCTTCACAAGAAAAATGAATGCCAACAGAATCATCAAGAAATTAGTTAATGGCAATAGATCTTTGCATGCAGTCACAATGTCACACACAAAATAGTGTTGAGGTATATGTATATATATATAAGGTTCAGAAAAGCATGGTATCAAAAATCATCAGACAAGATAACAGTTTTTTCAATGAGATAGTCTGATGATGTTAAATTTTCATAATTTACATCAGTTAGATTTTTAGCTAAGATCAGAATGGCTATTTCTTTTATGAGTAGAATGAATGAAATCAATTTGTATTTTTGACTGATTTTTAAAACTTATGATGTGTAGCTTCCAAACCTGTGTGATTAAGTATCTGGTTTTAAATCAGCCAACCTATGGGTAGAAGACACACCCATACATATCTTCTGTTTTCTTATAAATGATCTATCAATAAAATTTGCTGTTATCTATCATGTTTGAAACAACCATTCTCAGCAGTATCTTTAATTATAATGAAAATTGAAGTGTTCCAATTAATGAGTGGTACAGCATTATATATGTATTGTCTCAAGATCTAGAATGACATAGATTCTAACATATTCTAACTATCTTCTTATAAACTAGACTGATTCTATTTCTTTCCTCAAGTCATGGTTCCATACAGTGGAAAGATCATGCATGTTTCAGTGGTACAATGTGTCTGCCAGGCATGTGTCTTGGTTCTCACGTGTTGTGTCAGCAATGTAGCTAACTGACAAAGAATTAGGAAAAGATAGAATCACTGATCACATATACAATCAGACTAGACACTTACAGACTTAATTATGAATGGCAACCCAAGCCATAACTTCAGTGCTGGCTCACTTCATTCCTTCATCTGTGCACCCACAGGAATTACAGTTCTAATGCCTTTGTCACTGGGGAAATTACATGATTAAACTAGCTTTCACAGGGAAATCAATTACTTTTCAGACTTTTAAGTATATTTTTACATTCCAGAGACATCTTCAGGACTTCATATTAAAATGGCACTTTTTCAATATTATTTAACTACATTCATTTTTCATTTTTTTAGAAGTTGTGTTTCTACTCTTATACTCTTGCCTTTCTGTGAACTCCCAAAAACAGGCACCTGTGCTTTTTTCTGTTGTGATTTAATGGTTTACTTATAGGGCAGTATTATATTGTCTAACTGGCCAAATGCAGACAAGATTTCTTTATTTCAGAAATGTCATATCCACATCTGTACCCATTTTATGACTGTCTTTTATGTAAATGCACATATGTACCTGTGTCCGTGTTTAGGTACATAAGGAAATGTACTAAAACTTCATATCTTGTCTGGCCAGATTTTCTTATGCAGTTCCAATCTAACCTGTCTAATGAGACAGTGTCACAGCAGTCATGTTGACAGTAAAAGTAATGGCTTTACAGAAGCAGTAGCCTGTTGCTGCACATTGCTATATTGAAAAATGGATGCTCTTGTTTGGAGCACATCTTTTTATTGAGCGACTACAGTGTGCATGATGGAAGATACATGCAGGAGGAAAACATTCCTAATCACCAAATGTTCTGATAAAGAGGACCAATTAATCTCTGTCTATAAGAAATGAGGATAGGAATTAAATCCTGTAAACTGGGGTGAAGACAAAACTCAAATAAAACTTAATAATATTAAAGTTCTTCGTAACTCTCTTTTCGTGGTTTGTGCAAATTACTTTGCACTCATGTCAGTCCATGACTTAATACAATTTCTGAGATCTGGTACATTAACAGTGATGAGAAAAGCTGAAAACTATAAGTTATCCTGGCAGTGAATATTATCAAACCCCTCCTGACTAGTTGCATTTAGATTAGGTCATTTTTTCTCACTGTTATCTTTAGGAAGTTTACCACAGCAGAGCTCAGTGGGAAACCCAGGTATTGAAGAGGAAGCCCAGCTGATGTCCCACCTGGCCAAAACCGTCAAAGAACTCAGGAACCCTAAGAGCTCGTTAAGAAGCTCTTATATTGTGTTTTGTTTTGTTTTGTTTTGTTTTCGTTATTTATTAGGTTGGTTGGTTTTGTTTTTAACATTATGGTTTTAGTCTTTATATACTAGACTTTATATACTGGTTTTTATATGTAGATTATTTTCTCTGGCCCTTCTCATGTGACAGACATAATTCTTTCACTCCTGCAAAAATACTTGGAGTCTATCACAAATCACAGATGATGATTAAGTGCTGAATATTTCTGAGCTTCAAGTTAAGGCAGTTAATGGGAAGTTTAAAATACCTTGTGACATTGAGCTTGTGGTCATTCGTTTTTACTGCCATCTTCAGAGAAAAATCAAAATAGGGTAAGAAATTCACTCTTTTGCAATACATAACGTAGGCTTTTTAGAGATTACTTCGGTAATAATATTACCAAGGGATTAAAAAGATAGACCGTCAGCCTAAAACATCTATTAAGATTAGCTGCAATAAACCCGTAGGTGAAACTCATTGCACTTTGCATGAAATCAGTGATCAAGCTAAGTGCAAGAGAAGCTTAGAGACCTCCAGGTGCTGCATTTTATCCTTCCAACCTGCTGTCTAAACTGCAGGATGCAGAGCTTCCTCAAAGCCTTAATCTCTTGCTAGCAGATTAGAGGGAGTAGCATTGCATTGCAGGGACAAACAGACCTGCATAAACCTGCCTCCCTTGGTGTCTTGACACCTTGTCCTCCCACTTGTGCTCCTCTGCCACAGAATGGGACCCTGCAGGGTTTATCATTTGCCTGCCTCTCAGGAAACATTTTTCAGTTAAGAGAGCTAATTTGAATTCCAGGCTAATTTAGGCCCTTTCTATGAGCTAAAAGATTCTTTAGGTATAATAATGTAGAAATCTTGACAGAGAGGAAATGCTACATCGTCTGAAAAATTCTATCAGTACTATGAATTCACAAAGAGCATTAAGAACTTTTTAAAAACCCAGACATCATGAAGGGATATTAGCGCTGATCAGTGCACACCAACATTTCAAGTTAGGAAAAATATTTGAAATGTAGAAAATATTTGTCATATTTTAAAAGCATCACAAATTGCCAAAATGAAATCGTTCTTTAACTTCCATGAAAATATAGTATTTGATGCAGTACTACAGTTGTATCTAAGTTTTGCTTACAAATCTCAGCAAAAGCCTAGAAAGAAAGTCCCTGTCAGGTGGTAAGCTCTAGTCGATGCTATGTCATCCACTCTGATCTCAATTTAGTTTTAAAAGGCTTAACAAATGTCAATTTGAAGAAACGAGCTTGGAATAACAACGACTGTCTCATCCTATTTATTGATTTTAAGCATTTTATTATGTTTTATCCAGTGTGCTAAAATTCTGAAACTCTGCATCAACTTTCAGATATGTTTACAGGAAAACTTTAACACAAGGGGTTGGATTTGGAATAGATTTTTCCTGGCTAACTAACAACAACAACATGTTCAACAGCAGTAAGTTCTCCATATTGGACACTATGAAAATATAAAACTAAAAATTAAAATGTAATTAGTACTGGGCTTAAAAACAAGGTTTCTCTTCGGTAGGAATCCAGAGAAAGGGGCTGAGTTTCAGGTTTAGCTGAGTTTCTGATCAGTTTCTCAGTTTATTTGATCTAGGTCTAGAAAAATCCATGACCAAGTATAGTGATAAATTAGTTTATCATTTTTCTGTCAACTGTGTGTTTTATTCTATTTTTCTTCACACCATTGAAGGGATATTAAATTTTTTCCTGAGTTCAATGTATCTCTTCACCCACCTACTGTTATCCTGTTATTTCCCCAGCACCTTACTTAAAGAGAGAGTACAATAAGAATTTCATTATTTCTTTACTATAAAGACTAAACTATTCTGAGCAAATTGGTTTAACACAGCAGAGGAGAAAGCATAAAGAAATGTCTGCTGGATTGGCAGCTTCGAGAACAAACTGACAAAGCTGCAGTGACAGAAGGGAAAGGCCCTGGGACTGAGGAGCCAAACACCAGGATGAACAAAACCAAGCGAACAATAAGATGGGTTTCAAATGATCCCAAATCAAGACTGCAGGTGTAAAAAAAATAAATATATAAAAAAAAATCATGTCTGCCAAAAGGAGTTAGCCTTAGTCTTCCATAGCATCCATCTGAAATTGACAGCATAATACAAGCTGAATGCAGCAGTTATATGTTTGCCATTTAGGATTTATGTCATATTGTGTCCTATCTATAAGCTTGGGCCTGAAAGCAGCTGCTGTGACATAAATCACCACCAATGAAAATAGTAGGCACTTTTTCTCCTTTTTTTTTTCTTGAGACTGTAGAGAACATAAGCAAGGAAGACAATGTGGAAAAAAATTAAAAATGAATATAAGAAGAAAGAATTCATTCTTTAATATTTTCTATAATTCCCAGCTTTCACAGTGTTTTAAGTGTGTGTAGCTTTTTTAAACTAGGAAGCAGCAACAGCACAATCTCTCTTCAGAAACTACAAGCAGCCAGTGAAAAGCATGTGCAATTATTAATGGATTATTTTTTTCCATGGATAGTGTCTACATCATAAGAGTGGATAATATTTGCTAAATACGCCAGAATAGTAGTTAGGAAAAATTTTGTTCCTGCTGTCGCTGTCACCACTAAATTGTTAACAATTCAAAAGTTCTCTTATATTCCCTCAAGATCTTACATTTTCTTCCATTTGTTGTTGCTTTTGTAGTACTTGGGTCTGTTCTTAGTTTCAGCTCTTTTGCTGGTGCAGCTTATTGTGAAGGAATTTGGAGCCAAGAACTGCCTACGTCCCACATATCTGTCCTGCATATCCCACAGACTTTTTTATCCAGGACAAACTTGGTATACTAGCACATGGTTCACTGCTATCATTTGTTGCTGTACTAAGTCAAAAAATGGACTCAAAGCAAGTAGCAGATCAGAATTTCCACCTGCATTTAATTCATACTGAATTTAATTCTCCCAGTGTTGCCTGGAAGTAAGGCAGTGTAGGCCAGTTTTCTGGTTTCCCTACCTCTTCAACTGTCAGAGGCATCTTCCTCTTATTCATTTTTTTTTTCCCATTGGCTTGAGAGGAGGATTTCATCCTTAGGCAGCTAAGTTACATGAGATGAATTTCATGCTTCATAGGTCTTTTCCTGAAGACCTATGCTTAGGCAGCTGCCTGTGCTGAGTACTGAACGAACCCCTGAATAGAGATAAAATGTCAGCTATGATGTAATGTTTATTTTCTGTATCTCTTGCTCTGTGTTATATGATGGGAAGTAGTATTGTATTCCTGTAGTAATTTGTATTCCTGATTCTATTTGTTAAAAAAAGAAAACTGTGGTTTAAAATGTTAATGAAGAAGAGTTACACCAGAAGGAGATACTAACACTGCAAATGAATGATTTTATGAAATGCAGTCTTCTACATATGCTCCATTAAAAAAAAATAATTTTAAAAAATCATTATTTGTAATAATCTTGTTCTATCAATTAAAAAAAAAAACATTTATAAACCTTCAAAAGAAATTGTTTGAAACATAGCAGTTGTACTCAAATGTGAGAAAATTAAACAATTTTGCATTTTTGCTGGAAAGTATTTTGTTACAAATAAAATGTTTTGTGTCAGTTTATTTTTTCTCTATGACTCATCTTTACCTCTCTTTCTCCATTATCCTACTTTTTAACAGTCAGTGAAGCTAAAACAAAGATTCATTAATTCTGTCAGGCTTTAGGAAGTTATAACTGATATTCACTTTGTCCATAAAAAGGGGAGACCTTAGCTTCATGTAAGGTGATGGAAGGTTACACATACAGGCTTAATAGAGTTTTGAATGGGTATCTTTGAGACAGTTTTGACTAATCTGTTTTAGCATTAGGTACATTTATTTATGTTTGGACAATCGAGTCATTTTTTGGAAGCATGTGTTTTGCACACATGCATCTTCTTTTTTTCCCCTTTCCATAGTCCAATACTTTTTCTTAAATATGACCATAGAATATCTGAGTATTTGATCAGAGGTAAAGCAATTACAACAGAAAAAGCACTCCTATTTTCCTCTTTTGTCTGATCCAATACTCCTGTTGTTACTAAATAGCTGAGACAATGAATAGCAGGTTAGTTCTCCTCTAGGCATGAGCAGCTGATTTCAATACTACCAATAATGAGGTTTATAGCTTTCTCCAAGTGTTCAACATGAATTTCCTTTCAGACTAGAACCACTCTGACAATAGGATTGCATCAAGTTGGTGGGAAGATGCTCAGCACTCCAGCGCCTTATACAGCTTTTGCCAAATGTCTTCTAAATTGTATTGTAATGTTTATCTTCTTGAAGGGTGTAATAAATGTTCAAAAGAATTAACGGTTCTGTACAGCAATGGCAGGGGGCAGAACTCCTTAAGTCAAGTAGAGGCAAGATTGCATTAAACAGCTGGCTTCATAAAGCATGTATAAAATATGTGATAAAAACCCAGGAAGACTCACAGGATTCCACAAGTTCCACCACAGGAGTCCAGCACTGTTTAGCAGAAACTGGTTATTTAGACATGGTTTCTACTGTGGGGAGAAGAACAAAGGAAAGGCCAAGAAGCAGTCTTCATTTCAGCCATTGGGTCTATTAAACATTAAACATTTGTTTTTCAGATGCAAGAGTAGTAAAAGTCTGCAGGAATTCTGTATAGATCTGTTCTTTATCCAACAAAATGTTAGGTTCTTCAGGAATTGAGTTATGTAATATTCTGTATTTATTTTTTGAATAAAGGAATAAATTACAAAGAGCCAGTATCAATCTTTCTTATTACATTGTTCCTCTGAAACAAAAATTTAAATAGCATAGAATCTTTTCAGCAATTTAAATGACCCTTTTTGAGAATTTTATGTCACAGACAAACTATAAAATTACCTTCTTTTTTTTTTTTTTTTTTGTCTTAATCATTGCTCCAGCTTGACAACAGTGAGTAATACAGCACCCTAATTATCCATGTCCTACTAGTTTTGTATTAGTTACAGAAGATCCATAGTTTAAAGTAAAAATCTGATGACAAAATAGGTACAATTTGGCTTTATTTATTTTTTATTTGATACTTATGGGTAGGCTGGGGAGAAAAAGAGCTTCTCTGGATCTGAAATCTAAAAGAATATATTATAAAACTTGAAGGAAGAGACAATTCAGGGGTCAATATTATCAAACCTACGATTTTATTTTCCATATGTGTTTCTCTCTCTCACCAAGGGTGCCTAGCTGAAAGCTAAGACATACACATAATAAACAGAAAGTGACAAAAAGGACATTTACTCAAAATTTAAGTCTGCACTGCCAGAAAACAAACAAACAAACAAACAAAAACAAAACAACAACAACAAAAAAAAACACAAATGAGCCAAACTGTCTCAACACAAGACATGCTATATCTTCTTGTCTCCAAGTATTTTACTGCTGTCCATGACCAGATGGAATCCCTTAATCTGCCGAGCCAAATACCTCAGCTTTCATCAGTGTCTATCTAAAATGCCTTAGTGTATATGAGACATTCTTGCAGGGATGACAGGTATAATAATTTATCCACACAATTTTTG
Source organism: Tympanuchus pallidicinctus (assembly GCF_026119805.1). Lineage (NCBI taxonomy): Eukaryota > Metazoa > Chordata > Aves > Galliformes > Phasianidae > Tympanuchus > Tympanuchus pallidicinctus. The sequence goes on from NW_026294802.1 coordinate 27,103,891, forward strand.
GAGCAGCAGCTGAAAGCCAGGCCAGCATATTGCATAGCATCTTATATTCCAACACTCTATGGAGTATCTGTATACTTCAGGCGAATCATGAAATTATTAACAAGTAAACCAGGCAATCAGGAAAAATCATAACAGCTGACTTTTCTTTATGTGTAAATTAAAAGTATACGAGAATGTTTGTAACATTCAGTCCTAGATTCAAATGAACATGAAAGCAAAAAGAAAGACTAATGAAAATCAGACTATAACTATATGTTTTAAAAACAATCATTGTGTCTGTGAACCATATTAATTACAATATAAGTGATACAAGATCAACTGAAACAAGCAGTTCTAGTAAGCAAATTAGAGATAAGGAATGGCAATATCTTAATTGACAGGTGTTACTTGTCTTTACCTTACTACTAAATGAATTGCCATTTATGTGCCCCTGCCTGGGTTAGAATAGAGCAGATCTTGAGGAAGGGAAGGGAAAGAAGTATAGAATCAAAAGGCTGTTAGATTCTACTTGAGTACAATGTCTTCTATATACAGAGGTGTGTTATTATAGGAGACAATTCTCATAAAAGACTATGTTTCCTACAGGAAAACATCTTACAAAAGAGGAAGAGAGAAAGAGAGAAATGGGTTATGTACAGTTATTGGGATCTGGGACTATTTGACACTCGGCCTGAACAAATAGATGACCACAATTCTCAGGCACTGGTACCAAAAGGCTTTTATCAACAGCTCTTTACTGTAGATGTTAAGTTTGTCATTTGAGCAAAATGTTTTGGAACACCTCCAAATATACCTATCTAAAATGATGGAAGTAGTTATTTCTAGGGTAATTTCTATTACAGTAGAGCATAATCAATAACTATGACAAGATGCTCTAAAGGGGTCTACTTAAATATTTGTAGGAGACTGTCAGCTGATACTGCTGTCAATCAGTCATGGAATCACAAAAACAAACAAACACACAAGCAAAAAAAAACAAACGCCAGAAGGAACCAGAAGCAAGCACATTTCCAGAAAGTAAGAGTTAATCCACCAGAAGAAGAACGTCCAAACATGGCAGAAGAATTTTAAAGCCTACAATCAACACACAGAAAAAATACACGCACACACAGATTATGCTATGTCTCTTAATTTCGCATGACCTCAGTAACTTATAAACTTTATCTTATTCTCTGAGACAGAAGAAGCATTTTATTCATTTACAGTTAGTGTAACTTTTACATTACTATAGAATTTGGAGTGCTAGACCCAGAATCTTGTTTGCATTCTGTGTAATACTTATTATCTGAAAGGAGAATTGTACTCCTGGATGCAAGTGACACCTCCATCAGCAGAAAGTGATGCATTTTCATTGCACTTTGCATTCACTTTTGATCACCAATCAGAACTGCTAGAAGAAATTCAGGTCATTTATGTATATCTTGGAGATGGTATTTATAGTATCCCAATGAAGCATTTGATTTTTACAGTGAGCTCAATGAACTTGGTGTATTGTGTCCATAAGTCAGGCAGCAATGTGAGCTGCCTCTGAATTCAGTGCATTGCAATATTAATCTCAAGTGCTTTACAAAGATCAGCTTTGCAGATACAGAAAAATGGGTCTAGATAAAGAACCCTAAATGAGCCATGTATATTTCCTCTCTTCTTACTCAATTTCTTCAATTCCTGTCCCATTTTTTCCACCTACTACTTTAAAGATGTAAAAAAACATACAGAACAGCAACGTACAAAAGCTTATTGTGCTATGCTATCATATACATATATGTAAATTAGTTTTCACAATATAACCTCAAATTCTTTTAAAAATGGACATTTATTAGAAGCTATTAAGGTTACCTCTGATTTGCAGTTAAAAGTGGGGTCCTATTTAAATGAAAAATAAATGGAAATCATTACTAAATTCATAAGCACTATTAAAAGACATGATATTTGTTATCTTCTGATTTGTCTTTACAATGATCTTCAAGACCAGATCTGAAAATAACCAATGACTCAAATACTTTTTATATTAAACTTCATAATGCTGATAATCAATTTCTCCAGAAGAGACAGATTTTAGCATTTCAATTTTCTAAAAAGTGTTACAAGCCTTATTGATGGGAAAATACAAAACTTTAAAATACCTAAACACATTCAGTACACTATGAATCAAATTCTTAATTCTTAATTTCTTATTATTAATTTTGTTAAATGGAACTAGTATAAGCAGCATATAAAATTTTGCTATAAATTATGTATACTGAATTCTACCCACTTACTTCTGCGGAATTAAAACTGTTAAAAGAATGTTTCATCCAGTTATTAAAATGTTAATGTTAAAGCACAATTATCTACTACAAGACTACACTGGTATTTTTTTTTTCATTTGCTCAAGTGTAATCACCATGATTTTGGCATTATCATCCCTACATGAATATAATTCCTACAATTTTTACACTAAACAAATTTTTATCTCAGGATGATACAATATTCTGGGTCTGCAACAAAATGGGATAATATCCATAACACTATTCATTCTGTAAATAGGCTGGATACCAACTGAAAATTGTAAGATTCAGAACTTCTCCTGATCACTTGGTCTCAAACCTCTTAAAAGCTGATTTAAATTTCACTGTGGGAGATTCATATAATTAGCTCATTAGTTTTGTCTCTTAAATTCACGTTGCAACACTTGGCTTTTAGAAAACTTTCCAGAGAGTTCCCTTTATTTTAAATACTAAGTTTGAATGATGTAGCTCACCTGTAACTTTCAGGATAGACTTTTCATGCAATATAATGCAGGAACACAATTTATGCAACTACAAAAGTGCATCATTACTCAGCTTTCCTTAAACTCCGACTTCAAAACTGTCCTTTGTTGAGGGCTGTTAGAAACAACAATGTAGCAATAGGCATGAGAGCATTCTTGGGCAATCAGATGGAATCAACACGTAGATACTTATCTCTCTCTGTTAGATGTTAATGTATATACACTATTTAGCCTTACATGTTAGATTACTTGATGAGATGAATCTTTACATGATTTCAGCAATAAATACCACAAAAGCAAGTGAAAACATAAAAGTGAGACGAAAAATGAGATGTCAAAAAGTCTTTTGTTGAGAAATAAATTTGATTTGAGATGACATTTTCACGAAATTCTTCCAATGTTTTTTTTACTTTTCATTTCCCATTAGCTCCACTGTTGGGCTGGCTGAGAAGTTAAAGGGCAGGATTAAAGATACAATTTGAAGAAAAATGAATCAGACATAGAAATGTGCTTGATAGGAATTGAAAGTAAGGGTGCTGGGGGACAAAAAACAGCTTTAAGGATTATTTAGTGAAAAAGAAAGGGAATGAGAGTGAACTGGTTAAGTAAAGGTAGTTTCATTCTTCCTTGTCTCTGCTTCATCAGAACACTGGGAGTTCTTTTGCTCAAGGACCTGGGTTTGCTTTGTGGGCAATTCAGGAAAATGAGGAAATGATGCCAAGGGAGAACATTCAGTAGTTCATGTATATAAGGCTAATAATTAATTGCTGTATTGATATATAATAGTGTTATACAGTTTTCAGCAAGATGTAATGATATGGAATAAGGGGTGGATACGGTCATAGTTTTCACTGGTATTCCACATCACAACATCATGCCATAAGCTCTCAGTAAGGAGGGATAGGTTGGAGTTGTAGTTCCTGGTTTCTCAGAGTGCTTCAGTTTCCCACATGGTCTCTGGCTTTGAGAAGAAGGGAGCAGTTCCTGAGTTTCCTGGAACTGCAATGCCCAAAATGCTTTGGTGGGTTTCTGTTTCCAAGAGTAAAATATAAAAACAATGTGGAACTAAAGAACAAGGCTCATCCACATCAGTCAACCCTTAATGAAGGGCAGAAAGTTTTCAAAGATTTTCTTTTTCAATTTGCTTATTATTATTATTATTTATTATTCTTAATTATACTGAATTATCTCACATTTTTCTTAGTAAATTAGTTCAACCCCCATCTATCTGATCAGCTTTCATTCTTCTCCTTCCCCATTCAGATTCTGGGAAAGAGAGGAGAAGGGGGAGGAGTGGAAGTCCCCTGATGTACAACAGTCATTCCTCAAACTGCAACAGTGATCTTTCACTCCTGGGAAAAACGTTGGCTGCCCACTCTTGTACAAATGGAGGAATGGCCTTTAAAGCCTGAACGTTCCCTTCTTCCTTGAAAAGACAGCTTTCAATAGTAGAGAGAGAGCTATTTTCACACAAATGTATGTCGCTAATGCCAATGTTGTAACCAGTTTTTCCATAAATTTTGAATTTGGTCTTACAGAACCATCTAAAAATTGACAACAATTTACTTATGATAGTTACTATTTGGTATAGGTGGAGAAAAATTTTACTTTCCATTTTTTAAATTTCCATTTTCCATTTCCATTTTTAAAATGTCTTCCAGCAGATTAGATAATTTCTAAGATTGGTTAGCATGCTACCATGTCATAAATACAAAAGAAATATCTCAATTTAACTATCAGTCTCTGCAATTACTACTCTTGGTACGCCAATGAAATCCCTATTATATTGAAAAATTATAGATAAATGAATGGAAAGGTGGAACCATTCAATTAAAGGTGTTTTATTAGTAATTCACTGAAAATTTAGTCCATCCATTTCTCTTGTGACAAGAAACCTTTTAACTGGAGGTAAGTGTACTTAAATTTCAAGAATTGTATATCTAAGAACAGAAGGAAATACTGGAAGACATAAAGTGGAGACAAACATAAGCAGCAAGACAACAAACCATTTATAAATTTGTACCAGTACAGAAACTCAAAAACAGAAAGAAAAAATAGCAAGTCAGTCAGAAGACACTATTGTGTAGTATCTACAGTAACACCTGAAATGGGTTACATAGACTCTCCTTATTCCCAGAGAAGAGAACTGAACTCTAAAAGGATGTGAGTCGCTGTACTTATTTTAGATGTTTACATCAGGATGAAGTGAGTTGCTGCTCAGAGAAATCTCCTTCTCCTCAGTATAAAGGAATACAAGGGTGACTATTTCAGCTGTAGACCTCTAAACTTAGCTTTGCCTCAGGAATGTAACCAGCTAAAACTAGTATTTAACTAGCAGTGCTGAGTCCACTTCTCATGTCTCTGTTTTGAAGGAACAACAGACATGCATGAAAGTGAAGTCCTTAAGAAAGATTGCTACATAGTACACTTCTGCTTATATTATTTAGAACATAACAAGGGCAGTGAATTAGTTTCACCTAGATGATTAACTCAGTGGATTTTTGAAAGATTAATAAGGGTTAATTAATTTGATTTTTAAAAATGCTACCATAATTTATTCAAAATTTTAATGACCGTTCATAAAGATTAAAGGTACAACAAAGGAAAGAGTAGCATTAAAGCACATAAGCCACCATTGATTTAACTTGAATTTTAATAGGTATTTTCAGGAAAGAAGGGTATAAAAAAGAAATCAATAAAGCATACATTATAAATGAAACACAGAGGTTTTCAAGAGTGACTGTACTACTACTTCTTTTTTCTTTTCAAATTTGTTAAGTGGCTAATAGCAGGGGATTATGTGTTCCAGTTATAGTCTTATCAATATGCAAGCTAATTGCCTTTGTTAGGAGTTCAAGTCATCCTGAACTTGGAATTTAAACAGGAAGAAAGTCCTGGCTGGCAATGTATTTGTGATAAGTCATCGTCGTTACATATAAATATATCCAAGTTTAGGACATCAGTGTTAAAAAAAGGTAAGGAAGAACTATGTTTAAAAAAAAAAAAGGAGGAAATCGGGAAACCCCTAGTGGAGACTGGAGACTGCTGTGAAAGACAGGGCTTGTGATTCCTTCAACGTTTTCTTAAAAACAGAGATTATGTGGAAAAAAAAAAAAACTTAGTTTTTTTTTTTTTTGTTTTGTTGTTGTTGTTTCTCTGTTTGCTTTTGCTTTGTTTTATTTTTGGTTTTGCTTTGTATGAAGAAATAAAGAAAGCTGGAGGGAAGGAGACAGCAATTAACAACTCACATTGTCAATATATTGAAGAGAACTGTAGAGAAATTTTTAGAAGTCAAAATAAAAAAAATTCTGGTAAGTCAAGGGAGCTCGCTGTTTTGCAATAGCTTGAGGAACCATGTTATTTACAAAACCACTGAAAAACCCTTTATTTTGTTCCCAAGTGGTAAAGAGGAAAACTGTTTGGGAATTATATTTATATACAAATTTTAAGAAATCACAGGTTTAAGGAAGCAGGTAATTGCACTCAGCAAAGAATCATTTTATTTTATTTTCCATGCAAAAATAGCTGTTTGTCCATCTTTGTTTTCTTCTTTTTTAAGGGTAGCTGCTATTCCATCTGGGCTTTTGGGATCTCAGGGATATGGCTATAATTCCAGTACCTTTTATTAACAGATGAGAGAGATCCTTTTCAATGGAAAAAAATCTACAAAGGACTGTTACAATAGACAATTTATCATCTTATTTTTTTTTCCATCTAGTGGCTCAAAGTATTCATTAGTTTTACATCAGAAGGACTGGTAATGTCACGATGAAAGGGCTGGTTGAGTTCATCCAACTTCATCTTTGGAAATATTTCCTTTATGGAATCCAGAAAGTCTTTCATTTTTCAAGATTTGTAAGTACATGCACAGTGCTTTTTCAGTCACTTCTTAAAGAGGCTTTTGAGTAAACAAGAAAACTCAAGGAAGTGGGTTTTCTTATTATCTACCAGGGCTGCTTCAAAAGTAATGTCTCCTACTTTATTACATTGGCCCACAATATCAGAGGCAGATGGTGGTATGGTAGTAAATGTTGAACCTTCCCACAAATATTCCATTACATTCTGTTGCCATGTGATAGTTGGCAGCAAAGGGGCAATCGAACATGGAAGAGTATATGAAGAAAAGGTGGGTCATTAAACACTACATCCATTTACATTCATCAGTGCTTACTGAGCATTTATGGAGACATAGAAAGGATTTGAGTACAGTGAGGAGGCAAGTGGTGCATCTAAGCAGTGGCAAAAGCAATGTGAAAGACAAGCCAGGTTCCATGAACCATGCAGATTTTTACAAGCACAGTATGCTTGTAAAACCTTGCTTGTTCATCACTGCCAAAAATGTGTAGTTAAATATGGTGACTGTGTTGAAAGACAGAGAAAGTTCTCAGCTACAAAACACTATCAAACTGTGTTATTGCGTTCTTTGTATCTGTTACATTTTCCACAAAAATAAATAGGAGGCATTACTTTTTGAGTGACCTATGTATAAAAGAAATATAGTGTACTTGTCTATCATACTGTTTCTTACAATACAATTCCCACTGATGCCCTCTATCTAGACTTCAGTAAGGCCTTTGACACAGTTCCCAGTCTCCCATGATATTCTTCTCTCTAATAGGTAGGAAAGATATGGATTGGATGAGTAGAATATTTGATGGATGGAGACCTGATTGCAAGATCACACCCAAAGAGGGATGGTCAATAGTGCAGTGTGTGAATGGAGAAGAGTGATGAGTAATACTCCTCAAAGGTCTGTATTGGGACTGACGCTCTTTAATATCTTACTGAATGTCAACAGTAAGATTGACTGCACCCTCAGCAAGTTTGTGGATGACACCAAGTTGTGTGGTGCAGTCAACATGGCCAAAGGACAGGATTTAATTCGGAGAGACCTAGGCAGGTTCAGCCAGTGGGCTCGGGAGAACCTCATGATGTTCAAAAATCCAAACCCAAGGTCTTGCACTTGGGTATTGGCAGCTTATGCTATTAGCACAAACTGGGGGATGAAAGAATACAGAATCACAGAATTGTAGGGGTTGGAAGGGCCCTCCAGAGATCATCGAGTCCAACCCCCCTGCCAAAGCAGGTTCCCTACAGCAGGTCGCACAGGTAGGCATCCAGGCAGGTCTTGAACATCTCCAGAGAAGGAGACTCCACCACCTCCCTGGGCAGCCTGTTCCAGTGCTCCGTCACCTCACTGTAAAGAAGTTCTTGCGCACATTTGTGCAGAACTTCCTATGCTGCAGTTTCCAGCCGTTTCCCCTTGTCCTGTCTCCACTCACCACTGAAAACAATCTGGCTTCACCATTCTGCCCCCCACACCTTAGATACTTATAGAACTGGATCAGGTCCCTCTCAGTCTTCTTTTCTCAAGGCTGAACAGACCCAGTTCACTCAGCCTTTCCTCATAGGAGAGATGCTTCAGGCCCTTCACCATCTCTGTGGCCCTCCGCTGGACTCTTTCCAAGAGATCCCTGTCTTTTTTGTACTGGGAAGCCCAGAACTGGACACAGTACTCCAGATGAGGTCTTACCAGGGCAGAGTAGAGGGGGAGGATCACCTCCCTCGACCTGCTGGACACGCTCTTTTTAATGCACCCCAGGATGCCATTGGCTCTCTTGGCCACAAGGGCACACTGATGGCTCATGGCCAACCTGTCGTCCACCAGGACACCCAGGTCCCTCTCTGCAGAGCTCCCCTCCAGCAGGTCATTCCCCAACCTGTACCGGTGCATGCAATTATTCCTCCCCAGATGCAAGACTCTACACTTGCTTTTGTTAAACCTCATCCGTTTTTTTTCTGCCCAGCTCTCCAGCCTGTCCAGGTCTTGCTGAATGGCAGCACAGCCTTCAGGCGTGTCAGCCAATCCTCCCAACTTCGTATGATCAGCAAACTTGCTGAGGGTGGCCACTACCCCCTCATCAAGGTCATAGATGAAGATGTTGAACAAGACCCAGCACAGACCCCTGAGGAACACCGCTGCTTACAGGTCTCCAACCAGACTCTGCACTGCCTACAACGACCCTTTGTGCTCTGCCAGCCAGCCAGTTCTCAACCCACCTTACTGTCCACTCATCTATCCCACACTTCCTCAGCTTTGTTATAAGGATGTCGTGGGGGACAGTATCAAATGCCTTGCTGAAATCAAGATAGACTACATCCACTGCTCTCTCATACAGCACAGCCCTACTGAAAAGGACTTGGGGATCTAGTGAATAGTAAGCTGGATTTGAGCCAGCAGCATGCCCTCACAGTCCAGAAAGCCAACCATATGCTGGCCTGCATCAAAAGGAGCATGGCCAGCAGGTCAAGGGAGGTGATCCTGCCCCTCTACTCTGTGCTGGTGAGACCTCATCTGTAGTTTTGCATCCAGATCTGGAGTCCAGTACAAGAAAGACACATAGACCTGTTGGAGCACATCCAAAGGAGGGCCACAAAAATCATACAGGGGATGGAACACCTGTACTACAAGGACAAGCAGAGAGAGCTGGGATTGTTCAGCCTAGAGGAAAGAAAGCTCCAGGAGATCTGACAGTGGTCTTTCAGTATAAAGGGGGCTATAAGAAAAATGAGAACAAATTCTTCAGCAGGGTCTATTGTGATAGGACAAAGGGAAAATGGTTTGAAACTAAAAGAGGAGAGATTTAGATTGGATTCAAGGAAGATTTTTTTTATTTTTTTAAACAGTAAGGGTTGTGAGCCACTGGAACAGGCTGCCCTGTGAAGTGATGGATGCTCTATCCCTGGAGATGTTTAAGGGAAGACTGGACCTGATCTAACTGTAGATGTCTGTTCAGAGCAGGGGAGTTCGACTAGATGATCTTCAAAGATCCCTCCTCAAAGAATTCTCTGATTCTATGAACTTGGAGGTAATTCATTCTGCTGAATTGAAAACATGTTCTTGCATTAACGCTAAGCCAAGGGTAGGAAATGAAATGTCATTAAGACTAATGTTGAATTATGAGATGTGTAAGATTTGAAGTAGAACTGCAGAAACATCCTCCTCATATAAATAATACACAAAAATCCAGTATCACTTTAAAATAAATTTATATCCAAGTTATTAATGAATTTAAGAAACTTGTTTTCACTCCATTTGCCAAAAGGATCCAAAGGCAGGTTAGAGACAAAAGGATACGGACTTGTTCTGCTACTGAATTATTGCTTTGAGCCTTTGTGTCTATTTACCAGTCTACATATAACATGGACTTTTGTGTCCGTTGCTTTGCTCTTAATGTTTTGCCAGTCATTGTTAATTGAGATGTGTAACTCATTGGTCTGGGTCCTGTTCTTCAAATAAGAGACAATGAAAGAAATTAAAAACTTTGAGAGACAATGGGACAATATCCATTGGACAGCTTTTTATGTAACCAAGTTTCAAGATTATAGCTACCCTAAAGAGAGATACAAAATATGTTTTGAGTAAGTGCTACAAAAAGGAATACTCCCGACTTCAAGAACCCAATACTTTCAGTCTGGAAGAGGTAATATTTCGTGTATGTAGAATCACTCATGAAAATTTCCCAAATGTATATGTCTCATGAAAATATCTCAGTAATCGTTACTGAGCTGAGATAGTGTTACAGAACAGACTTCTGATATAGGATGTTTTTCTAAAAATCTAGTGATACTCATCTATTGATACTGGTAGATTCTGAATAAATTGAGTACTACTCACTTAACAGTGATCAAAAAGGAAAACAAAGAGTAGGAAAGAAATACTATGCATATAAAACATGCAGTATAATACCACCTCCATTCCTTGCGCTCTAATTGGCCTAATATTTCACAATAGCTGACAATGAGATACAGGAATAGAGGTGATAAAACATTAACAGATATAGTACTGTAAAAAAAGTCCATAGTTATGATTGACTATTACCATTTACTTCCCAGATAACAAATTACTAACTTAAGCAAAATACCCTCACAGTTTATAACATCAATAGACTATAGCAAACAAATATAACACACACTCAGGTGGAAAGAAACCAAAGAAAGGAACTGCAAGATATCAAACCAAATAGTAGCACTCAAAGTTTCCCAGTTCCTAGTATAAGTCTTCTCACTTTCGAGATACATCTATAACTCATTCTGATACAGAAGTCAGATACGTTCAAGAATCGTTCTACATGAGTTATCTAATGGACAAATGAAGCTATAATTTTAATAAACAAGACTTTACTATCTCCATCAAGAACTTTACTATGACAAAATAAATTTATTATAGTAAAGGCAAAAGAAAAGAAAAAGAAAAAAAAGAAAGAAAAAAAGGATTTGCTCTAGATGTTTAAAACAGAGGGGTTGGAGCTAGATCTTTAAGGTTACTTCCAAACCAATATATGATTCTATAGTCTCACTAGCCGGAAGGAAAGCCCGTTTTTCCTCTATGCGCAAATGTTTGCAAATGTTTCTTACAGACATTCAACCATACATTTCCATCATGTAAAATCATTCTGTCTGTGAAATTCTCGTCCCAGTTCTCAAGGCATGCTATATAATGCTTAACCTTCCAAATTTTTTACATTGTATTATCACTTTGGCAAGCAAGCCCTCAGATCTCAAGAAGGGAACCTTGAGGAACTGTTCTAGTTCCAGGATAATAACAGTGACAACATGATTAAAACCTAGAGTGATTCTGACTAATTTGTTATGCCTGACAAGGAAAAAGCAAATCTATTGTCTACATGAGAATTTTATCCAACTGCACAGACATAGGTCATAAATAATGTGAGATCCACTCAAGCCCTTATAAACCATTTAAATTCCTTAATTTTAAATAAACTATAAATTCATTTTTCTTGTGCATAATTAAAAAAATCAGAAAAGACCTTGTCCTACAACATTATAGACAAAAGCCACATGGCTGAGGGAAGCTCTGTTGCCTGAAAAAGCAATTAGGAAAGCAGCAATATCTAGAATTTCTCTAGCAATCTCCGATATCTCCACATTTTTTATACCATTCGGAGAGTTGTCTCGAAACTACAAAATATGTTGTTGATAAATTATCATTAGAACTCTTCCCTCTTTTACAAATAAAGGGGAGCAGACACATACACTTGAAATTATCAGAGAAAATCAGAAGCTGATACCTAAAAAAATCCATAATTCAACATTAAACAAACTTCAACATTGCATTTTGGAAAAATTTTCTGCCTAGGATAAAGGTGATTATCCACAAAACCTGTTATGCACAAATGAATTAGTCCTACTTTTTTACCCTATGTCTTTGTTATGGGAGAGAATGGGGGTGGAGAACGCTTGGAGCTCACAGAACATATAGAATCATAGAATCATAGAATCATAGAATCACCAAGGTTGGAAAAGACCTAAAAGATCATCCAGTCCAACCATTCACCTATTCCCAATAGCTCCTACTAAACCATGTCCCTCAATACAACATCCAGTCTTTCCTTGAACACCCCCAGGGTCGGTGACTCCACCACCTCCCTGGGCAGTCCGTTCCAGTGCCTGACTACCCTTTCCGAAAAGTAATACTTCCTCATGTCCAGCCTGAATCTCCCCTGCCGTAGCTTGAAGCCATTCCCCCTGGTCCTATCACTAATGACACGAGAGAAGAGGCCAACCCCCAGCTCACTACAACCTCCCTTCAGGAAGTTATAGAGAGCAATGAGGTCTCCCCTGAGCCTCCTCTTCTCCAGGCTGAACATTCCCAGCTCCTTCAGCCTCTCCTCATATGGCCTGTGTTCCAGACCCCTCACCAGCTTTGTTGCCCTCCTTTGAACACGTTCCAGGGCCACAATATCTTTCTTGCAGTGAGGGGCCCAAAACTGGACACAGTACTCGAGGTGCGGCCTCACCAGTGCTGAATACAGGGGAACAATCACCTCTCTGCTCCTGCTTGCAACACTGTTTCTGATGCAAGCCAGGATGCCATTGGCCTTCTTGGCCACCTGGGCACACTGTCGGCTCATGTTCAGCCCAGCATCAATCAATACCCCCAGGTCCATTTCCTCTACGCAGTCCTCCAGCCACACCGCCCCAAGCCTGTAGCGTCGCCTGGGGTTGTTGTGGCCGAAGTGCAGGACCCGGCATTTGGCCTTGTTGAAACTCATCCTATTGGCTTCAGCCCAACTCTCCAGCCTGTCCAGATCCCTCTGTAGGGCCTCGCTACCCCCAGGCAGATCCACACTTCCAGCCAATTTGGTGTCATCTGCGAATTTACTGAGGGTGCACTCGATGCCCTCATCGAGGTCATCAATAAAGATATTGAAGAGGACAGGCCCCAGCACCGACCCCTGGGGAACACCACTCACAACCGGTCGCCAGCTGGATTTGACTCCATTTACCACCACTCTCTGTGCCCGGCCCTCCAACCAGCTCCTTACCCAGCCAAGAGTGTATCCATCCAAGCCTCTGGCTGCCAGCTTCTGCAGGAGAATGCTGTGGGAGACAGTGTCAAAGGCTTTGCTGAAGTCTAGGTAGACCACATCAACAGCCTTTCCCTCATCCACCAGATGGGTCACTAGATCATAGAAGGAGATCAGGTTGGTCAAACAGGACCTGCCCTTCATGAACCCATGCTGGCTAGGCCTGATCCCCCGGTCACCCTGCACATGCCGCATGATCTCCCTCAAGACAATCTGCTCCATAACCTTCCCTGGCACCGAGGTCAGGCTAACAGGCCTGTAGTTCCCCGGATCCTCCTTACGACCTTTCTTATAAATGGGAGTCACATCGGCAAGCCTCCAGTCTTCTGGGACCTCACCAGTCAACAAGGAGCGTTGACAGATGATGGAAAGCGGCCCGGCTATCACCTCCGCCAGTTCCCTCAGCACTCTTGGGTGGATCTCATCTGGCCCCATCGACTTGTGGCAGTCCAGTTGGAGCAGTAGGTCTCTGACTGTTTCCTCCAGAATCACGGGGGGGTTAGTGTGCTCCCCAGCCGAGATTACCGAGATATGTTGCCTCTTGCTACGTAGTGCAGAAGGAAACATTCATTAGGAAAACAAAAAATACCAGCAATACCTTCTAAAGTATTGCTGATCATCTTTTTCACATCCTTTTTTATAGGATGATAAAATCATCCTATATCAGACAAAAAGTTTCAGTATTTTCTGCTCATAACTACCAGAAACTCTCTCTCCTAGCCATAAATATGGTGATGTGATCAATCTTCCCCATCAGGCAGAACCTTCAACAAGGCTCTGCCTTGTCCTGTGAGACACTAGGAACTAAAGCAATGTAACAGATTAAGGCTTTCCTGAAATACTCTGAAAAGCATGTTGACCAATAGCTACGAGCTATACCATTGCCTGTGGGACCACCAGGAGTCTATCAGTGAGCAAGCTGTGGAACCCCTGTATTCCAGCCTACCACCTCCTTACCTCCCCTTTACACCAAGCTGTTTTGGTGCCCTAATTGCCGCAAAACAATTTTTCTATTATACCTCCCATCTTTTACTGCCACCTTAGTGCTTTCAGCTGAGGGCTGTAGACCAAGGAGAGGGTCTGCAAGGACAGGGGAATGACAGCTGATAGTGGGCAGGAGTAAGGATAGCCCTTACTCAGACAGCTCTGATTGCCTCCAGAGACCTCCAGCCCAGCATCAAGTAGCTCATTTTAGCAGGGCTTGAGCATGTATCTTTGCAGTCTTTTTTTTTTTTTTTTTTTTTTTTGCAGCAGTACTTCTTCTTTAGGCACTCTCACTCCCCAGGCTTTTTCTTCTTGTTCCCCTTCAAATTATCACACAAGGTGTGCAGGTACAAGCAGTTGGTACAGCATTGCACATCAGATCACACTTAAAAGACCAAAAGTCCCAGATTTTTCAATCTAGAGTTACAAGACAAGGAATGTCAGAATTTAACAGCTCTCTCTTTGTCCCAGCCTGCAATTTTTCATTTCCACTAAGTAGCTTTGGTCATCTGTTTTAAAATTCAGCTCCACAAAACTGGTGCTCAGCACAGTTCAAGGCAAGCTGTGAGCTTCAGCAGGAAGGAGCAAGGGAGGATTGGACTGACTCAAGCCAGCCTCATGCCAAAGAGGATTCAAGGTCCAGGACTACTGTCCATGTAGCCTCATTAGTTTAATATAAATAATGAAGAACAAAAACAGATGAGATGTGGATGCATGTTGTTCTTTACCAGTTTTTGGTTTGCTTTTGTTTGGTTGTTTGTTTTTACAGAGTAGTCAGTTCTGGCAGGGGATAGGGTGAAGTTCAACACTAAAAATGGACTCCTAAGCATATAGAACAAGATATTCCTGTGCTTACCTTTCAGAACTTTCGGGTCTTAAAACTTCTCATAGCAGTTGAGTAGGGGTTTCAGTGTCTAAATTTCAGGCATAAGTTTCTTGAGGGTTTCTTGAGGATCATTTAAGTAATTCAGTTACTCTGCCTTTGTGTCTCATTTCAGAAGAAATTTGCTTTTTCTTAATAACATCTTGTGTAGGAAGGAGGAAATAAGGCCTGGTTAAACATTTGATGCAAGAATAATTTTCTTTCAAAATACCTTAATTCATAGAATGTCAACTGTTTTGTGAGAGTATTAATTTTAGAGAAAAACAAATAAACTGTAGTGGCCTTTTTTTCTTTAGATATAATTGAACTATTTCAGTCTAGCAAGATTGAGGTACTTTCCTATGACTTCTTCATTTTCACCTTAAATCTGTTATATATAATTAATATTAAGATACACAAGAGGGTTCAAGTCAGAATAAAATCAAGTAGAGAAAAACACTGTTGATCAAAAAAAAAAAGAAAAAAAAGAAAAAAAAAGAAGCACTTGTATTCCTACTTTTCTTACCACTCAGTTAAAATGAGCTTTCAGAATAGTGCTGTTTCTCCCAGAATGCAAATTCCACTGACATTTTAACATAGCTAGATATGATACATACAGATGGGGGTCCCCACAGGCAAATAATACAGTGATACAGTAGATGTGGTTTGTGTTGATATACTGTGGATGTCTAAACAAGTTACCACTTCTGGGCCCACACTGCTTTTCTGCCTCTTCAATAGGTGTTTTGGGATTTGAAATATCCTTCATTACAGACTTACGCAATCAGTTCAACAAGGGTATAAAGCTGGGAGGAGGAATATCAAACGGAATGCCTTCTTCAGGAGAAGTGATAAGTACTCATCAACTGAAGTGAGCCAGCATACAGGGAGGATACTGCAGAAACTTATAAAAATTACTTTTTCTGCACTACCTGTATTAGACAACATTAATCACTGTTCCTCACAATATTAAAAAGAAACGGACAATATATAGAATATTTTTTCCACAAAGCAATGCAGCTTGGGAATTCATTGCCATCTAATATTTTTCGTAAGATAAATATGAATGGTTTTATAAAAAATTAGAAAATGTATCTTATAGAAGAAATGTCTGTCAAGAGCTCTTAAGCACATCCAGGCAAATATATCCTCTGGCTCTGAAAGATAAGTTGATAAATGGGAGCTGAAATCAAATATTTGGGAAGATGTTCTGCATTTAGCCTGTTATTCACTTTTCAAGACTACCTGCTACTTACTAACCATTGCCTTAAGACAATATAGGCTTTAAATTGCTCTCAGTATGCAACTTCTAATACTCAGTGAGAAAGAAGTTAAGTCAGCAAATACATTTTCAGTATACTGATGATCCCTGGATCGCCATATACATTTCAGAACTTCACTGGCAAGAATGAATTGTTGATGTTACTTTGGAAAACCAAATGTTTTCAACTCCTCCATATGTACCAAACACAAAATCGGAGTGCCAAGTTTTTCTGTGAATAAAGGGTTCCCTCTTTCTCACTGGCTTGTTATTAGCTGCAAGGACTGCCTTCTCTTACACGTCAAAGCAAAAACATCTGTGTCACAATCACAGCCATGACTTGTGGAAGTATGTCATCAGAAGTGTTAAGTTATTGAAGATGATGATAAAAAGTTGTCTTGTGGAAGCTACTTCTGCCTGTGTTCAAGAAAGCAAAAAGTTCAGGAAAGCAAAAGAACAAAATTCTTCAGAGATAACATTAGAGAAATTTGACGTGCTTCTTTCATTGGGTAGTTCATTGATTCTGCAAAAATGTCCCTTCTCCTTAGGGACATTTTTTTATAGATGGTGCAATATGAAGTTAAGAAAAAACCTCTTTAATCCACCATGCTGTGTCAATTACCATAGTTCTTCGAACACTATCACTAGTGATATAATTAGTAGAGCTAGAAAATGCATCAGACGACAGAATCAATTTAACCATGTTGTGTTTATAATAATTACTGCTGCACTTCTCTGAAAATTGAACTGCTTGTCCTTCTGTCCCCATTACTAAAATGCTCCTTGTGTTCTGTGCACTTATGTAAAAATATATATAAAGTCCTTCTGCTAGTTCCCATTCCCTCTCTGTACAGGAGTCTGGAATTTAAAGCATCTATCAGGGCATTGCACCTCATAGAAACAATAACTATATACAATGAGAAAAATGTTTCTATCATTAAAACTGAAACTTCTTAAAGAGTGGAATAGATCTTGTGTCAAGGAACCGTTACCAATCCTGTTCACAAAAGTGACAAAATCCTTCTGAAAATGAATAAAGCTTTTCACTGGGAAGGCTCATTTACAGTACAGGAAAGCCTTTTAATTTTCAGCCTGCTTTTATTAAGTTCAGTTGATAATCATTTCTTGTTGAAGAAATTGGATCTCCAAACAACAAAATTACAGTGTTGGTGCTTTCACTAAAAAGTTACACTTAATGGCAAGGACTTTTTATGAAATCTTGTGACCCAGCTTTTCTGTTTCTTTGTACTCCAATTTTTTATTTTCCCAAAGTTTTTTGTTTGTTTTGCTTTTACATCTAATTGGAAAGCTAAGAATAAGCTATTATATCATGACCTTTCCATAACATTTTCCACTGGGACATTAACAGTAGGTTATTTATCATTTTGCAGGGAAAGAATAGATTTCCTGTCTCTTCTCTTGGGGAAACCTTGCTCTCACTTGTTTCATTGACTAAATGTGCTCATTATTAGGTCTCAAGTGTATGCCTGGGGTGTAGCTCCTGTAGTGATTAAGTTTTCCGGGCAAATAAACACTACAGCAAATGTTTATGGTACTTAAATTTCTCACAGTTCATTTATTTTTTTTCCTGGCCTCTCTTGATTAACTTCAAGTTTGCTTTTTCCTTTGTTGTTTGCTGCTGTATGCACTTGTGACATCTCAGCTGTAGCTTTCATGATTAATTGTCATTGTTGTGTTTTTGTTATCATAAAAACTTAGGACAGAGAAGCTTTCTAATGAGTAATTTCCCAAGGATAATGTTCACATGTAACTTGTCTTTCTTGAATATGAGCTTTTTGAGTTTGACAACGACCATATTTAAAACCATGCACAACACAAACAAATCTTTAACAGTCTTCTCATACTTCTGTCACATACACTTTCACACACAGTACAACCAGACTATTATTTTAACATTGAAACCTACTGCTCCCCAGCACAAAGCTAATTCACTCCTGTGAAAATTCCTTTGAAGATCTGGGCCTCATTCTTTCCCCTGTTCCAACTTAAAAGTTAGTCATTCAAATTGTTTGATTTAAAGATGCAATTGATTTTAATAATTTAACTAAACGTAATTATCCATCACATGGTACAGAAGTGCATCTTCTAACTTCCTAGTTGTACTCCTGAATTGGCTGGTAATTAATCGTAGCCAATATTAGATTAGCTGTAAAATCTCTGCTGCAGTTGAATTTATAAGGACAAATCTTGGTTTAACTTCACACCTCTTTTTTACTAGCTATTTCCAAATCAAACAGTATTAATCTTTCTAAATTAAAGGCAAGATGAGCAGTTTGTCTTGTCTGTCAGTTCAATTCAGCAAAAAAATAAAAAATAAAAACATGAAGGCTTGCAGATATACAATGCTCACTTTCCACGATGTGAGTAAGTGGCAATGACTATTGATCAATAAGAGATCCTGGAAATGAGCTTGCATGTGAAATCCATTATTATAATTTTTTTAGCTTACCCCCTAGCTGTATTCTTGACCACTCTATCTACTTCATTCCAAGATCTATCTGCTACATAGAGGACAAGTCTGCACGGCCCATGGACCACACCTGATGTGCTCAGCCTGGTCTTGAGGTCAGAAATTAGTCCCTGAATCTCTTGTACTCAGCATTATAGATAAAGAACAGATGACCATAGACACACAATATTTTCAAGGATTCTTGAAGAATAATGAACACAGAAACAGTATTAGAAGGCAACAGAGTAAAACAAGCTTTGAGAAAATATTTTTTTTATTGTAGAAGTTGGCTTTGAAACTCAAGCTACAGATTCTTTACTGTTGCATAAAATGTTAAGAGCTTTTGGAAGACTGAAACTGTAAGAACTGTAATAAGCTACTAAATAATGTTACAGAAAAAAACAGAGCAGAAATAAATATTCTATTCTCCCTTACAGATTAAAAGAATAAAGAACGTGGAATTCATTTCTGCACTCTGTGGAAAAAGTCTCAGAAAGAGTCCCAACATTTTTCACTGGTTAATCCACGACAATTTTAGATTAGGTCCTGTATATTTTTATGTATTTGCACACCAAGATTCTTTAGAAAAGGTGACACTGGGCAAGATGTATTTGAGAAAAAGTTTTATTGCTGGACCTAGATACTTCCCAGAGTGTATAAAGTATCAAACACTTTCAAGCATAACCTGCCTTTTATCTGCAAAGCCTAGAGCACTTTTTCTTAAATAGAGAACTTAACTGTTCCCCCCACCCCCACTTTTCCCCATATGTTGCAGTTTTCTTTATAAAAAGCAAGAAATCCTAACCAGTATGGGACTCAGATAAAGACATAAACCCAGTCCTGATCTGAAGATAGAATACAGGGAGTGAAAGTGCATTGCCATGATATGATTTTGCATCCCAAAAGAGAGTCAAGGCAGGAGGACCATTTTCACTGAAGATTAGCGTATCTCCAACATTCAGTTAACATGAATGTGAAACAAGATTAAAGAACAAATTAAAAAATCATTGCCTTTGTTTAAACACTGTAGGTTTTCTTGGCACCTGGCATGAAAGTAATATTCACAGTAGTTTCTGTGCATAGGATGTGCTATCAGGAAAGCTTATGTAAGTTGATCCAGCTCCACAGATATGAAACCCAATTGATCTAATTGCAGTTACCATATATAACTTCATTATTCAAGCATGTTTTGTTTTGTTTTTAATGGCCCTAGGACACAAAACTTTTGTCAAATGATTTGCAAATATTATTAGTGAAAGTGTAGCAATAGCACAGTCACTAGCTTAATGCCAGTACTAATTTTCCTGTAGAATTCAGCAGTTGATTCAGTATAGGTCCAGATATTCACCAAGGAGTTAAACACTGTAATCATTAATAAGATGAAAAGTCCAGCACTTACAAGAAGTAGAATATGCTAATCCATCCTCAACAGTAGCTGAAATGTGATATAAGGTATACCTCATTATTAAATAATTATGTGATATTCTAAAAGAAATATACTTAATAAGCAGTAAGATTTTTGAATATGTTGCCAGTATGTATGATAAAGAAACACCTTAGTGATTTATGAAGAGGGAAATAAATGGAAATTCCAGCAATCACATAATTGCAGTAATCAGGAAGAAGGATTGCAATAGAAAGTAATTTCAGCAAAAAAGATCTTTTAGCAGAGTTGGTCAGTCCACTTTAAAATTTTGTTTCACATAAATTTGAATGGTAATGAAAATATTTGAAACTTCTTTTCTCATTGAAGACACTTCTCTCTGAGATGTCTTCACTCTGACAGGTTTTACAATGCAATGTCTTTTCTACATATTGTCCATTCCACCATCCTTAATACTTATCAATATCAAGAAAGAGACCTTGGCACCTTCTACATAAAACACGACATATATTGACAGTACAATGAAAAGGGCTTACAAATTAAAGCATATGTTTTTCACTTTTTCCCTTTAGGTTGTGAACAAAATACTTTGCAAAATGTCAAGGCCAGTAATGGATTTAAGAGGCTACACAGCAGTATTTGAATCATTTTGCTCTTAATGCAAGACGACGGAATGTAAAAGCTTGACAGGTAGGCTTCCCCTAGAGTATATTTTACATTAAACAATCATTTCTTAAAAAGGCAAAAATAGGCCTGAAGGAAAAATCTCAAATTTGTAGTTTATTCCTTCCCCCACTCCCCCATTCCCCTTCCCCCCCCCCCCCCCCAACATGAACAACATAGAGTATGTGTCCTACTCCTACAGTAAGTCTTGTATTAGCTTCTGGTGACTAAGGAAGGAGTTGAAGGCTGCCTATATATGCTGAATGAAGTTTCTCCGGCAGCGTTCAGTCGTCAAACCCCACTTCTCCTAAACTGAACCCTATCCTATTTCAGTATAGTGGATCAGCAGAGCAGTACTGCAAGTGCACTTCTACAGAGCACTCACAGACCCAAGGTATTATCTTGTAAGTTAAGCTTCCTTTATAATCTAATAACAACCACTTGCTTTTTAGGTTAATAACTGTAACAGCCTGAGGGGAAAAAAAAAAAATCAGTCCCAATGAGTACAGGTGTAAAGCCTTCAGATTCCAGCAGGAGTTCTGCTTGCTTATGCTACAGTTTAATATGATTACTTTTGTCCTTACTATACAGTTAATGGGATAATGAATGTATATTAGCCCTTTGAATAGATTCTTTTGAAATTAAGCTTTAAAAATATGTAGAGATTGCTCAAACATCATAAACCTTTTTTTTGTTTTTGTTTTTAAAAAAGAGCCAGGACTGTGGAACAATTGTCTGAGAAAGACAACAAAGAACAGAGTTCTCTTTGGTATCTGACTTTAAATCAAGTAAAATCTAATGTTTTCCTTAAGAATTTTTTTAATATGTGAAACTATACACATGGACCATATCTTCACATATGCACAATATACTGTAATTGCCTACTGTTCAGGGAAATAAAAGGTTTTGGTCACACCTGACAAATACATATTTCCTAGTTTATTTAGCAGACCCTGCAGAGTCCAAAAGGGAAGTTAAATTCAGTGCCTTGAGCTGAACAGTAGAGCACCAAAGAATGTGAAAAGTAGTCCCTGTTTCCTTCTGCAGAAAATTTTTAAGTATCCAGCACAATTCATTCCATATTAAAATATTTTAAAGTAAAATGCAAAAGCACGTTGTGAAACACAAGGCAATATTTATAGATTCCCTAATCACAGAGCATTAAGAGAAAAAAATCACATCATTGCATTTCTGTGTGCAGATTGAAAATAGGAGCATCTGTTCTGGGGACATGTAGGGGAAAGCATTAAAAACTTCTAAGCCTGACATGAGTGATTCAATACATATTTGACAGTTATTGATGGTATTTTGTAGTACTGCTAACATGGATCATACAAGAAACAGATACGAAAGTAAACTTAAATAAAACTAAAGAATTAACAAACAGTGATTACACAAACAAATCCAAGAAAATAGTTCCAAATGGTTCCTAGCAATGCCCATTAAGTTTGTTTTAGATTTTTTGGTGTTTTGCACCACTTGAAGGCCACAGCATACTGACTTACTCACTTTCACTAAAAATGACTTCTGGTTTATTTGAATATTGATGCATTACACACACACACACACACACACACACACACGCACAAAAAAAATGTAATTCATAAGAGCAAAAAATGAAATAAAAGTATTTTAAAGGTGGGCTATCATTTGTTTCCTTTTCTATGAAATATTATATTTTTTTCACTTGGATGAATTACATAGGCACAAGAGCAGAGAAGTCAAGTTGACATTCAAAAAAGAAGCTTTACATTCAAATACAAAGTGAAGTTCACCCTCTCTATACAGTGAGTTGAAAGATATAATGCTGTGTGTGTCTTTTCAATGATGTTTACAGACATCAATATAAAAGACTTGAGTGAAATATTCCTTTAAAATTGGCAATAAATATAAGACAATGACAGCATGCTTTCTGACTAAATACGAACAACTGCGTACACAAAGTAATGTTTAGATGCAGAAATAAAACATTACAAAAAATTATCTGGCTCTGAAAAGGGAAAAATTCTTCTATAAAATTATTTAAGTGCAGTAGTTGGCATCACCAAATCTAATGAAGGTTTCAGATTCACAGGCATGTTATTAATTCCAGCTGGAATTACCTAGTGTGGTAGGTAAAGAGCCCCCTAGAAACTTGAAACTACTTATTAATAAGATGAACAATTGGTTTTCCAAGTCATCAGTGCATCAAACAGCCTACCAAACATTGTACAAGTCTATCACTGAAGGTCACAATACTTTAAAATTTACCTAGAATTGCCAGATGAAATAAGAGCCTGCCGATTCTGCTGTGTCTAGGATCACTGACCAGTAGCTAGAACTGAAAGCTTATTTTAATTTAGTGCATAGAAGTGAGAAATTCCCTGCTGCAGGAATGCTCTCTTGAATGCATTGATGTGAAACAAGATTTACACACTTGCTCTCACAAACTAGTATTACCTGACATGCAAGATGACAGTAAACGTTAGAGATGAACAAAACTCATCTATCTCAATTGCTAATGGGCTACATCTATTTTGTTCAATATGTTTCAAAATATATTTATTCTTGTGTGCCAAGTGGTAGCAAATTTAGAGTTCTTTTTCTCCTAATCTAAAATCAGTTTTTGAATTTTATACTGTTCTGAATGCAAAAAATAGTTACTTGAGGAAAGTAACTTGAGTTAGACTAATTCAGTTAGTCTCCCTTGTCATTTTCCATAAAAAATAAGTGTCTCTTAAATTCTCAGATGGTGCTTTGTCTTCCACATTTATGAAGAGACTTCTATCTGCGCTCCCTTCCTCACAACCTTTTAGACATTTCAGTCTTTCAACAGTGTTGGTGAACTTCTGTAGTTAAGAATAACTTTTACAAGAACTTTATATGAGAGATTAAGAATATCAATTGATATTGACAATGTGTCTTTAGGTTTTCACAGCAATTTCCAGTCTTCGCAAGATTTCAGTAATTCTGCTTAAAATAATTTTCCCATCAGCGTATGCATCTGAACACTTTTAAAACACAATCATCCATATGTTAGAAAGAAGATGCTTCTGGAAACTGGTGAACACAGTATTTCCAGATTACAACCTCCAACTTTCTTTTACTGAAGAACTATAGAGTTTCCAAACCCTACAAGGTAATATTAAAATTATATCATATCAAGTTGATTGTAGAGTTGTAACATGCACAGCAAATACTTCTAGAAATAATGGATCAATGGATCAGTTGATTATCAGGGATCAGTGACTGCAGATTCATGCTTGGAGTTACTATTATTTAGGCAGGTGCGTGGAAGAGCCTGCCTGGCCAATACCAGCAGACCTACAAATTGTGTGTAAACTGCTCTTTCCAGCAGGTTGCTCTTTCTGAACAGGATGATCACTTAACCAGAAGCACTCCTGACAAATGGTGTTGCTGAAGAGTATAGTATTAAATGCTCTGAATCCTGAAAGTTTTTACTTAGAACAAGATAGTCTAATCCAAGCAAGAACACTTAAGATTAAAATTAAATGGGTTCATTCAAAATGGCAAAAATGTAAGTCCAGTATATGATTACAGTCTACAGACAGATTGGTAGAGAAATGAAAGAAATTTGTGTTAAAGTATTAGAATTAACTTAAGCCTTAAATTAGTAGATGTAAGTCACACATTTCCAAAACCAGAATGACAAAGCTCTGTAAGAAGAATCAATTACTTCAAAGCATACTTGAATGTGGTTTTTGGTTTGTTTTTGTTTGTTTGTTTGTTTGTAGCAGTAACAGGAGAGAAGAAAATTATGATACTTACCTTTACTTAGAAGGAAAGCCCTACTCAAATTATTTTCTGTATTTTAAATAGTAGGAAATTGATGGATACCAAATTACAACAATAAAACACAATGTCTCGTTATTTGGGACTGTTCTGCTCACAAAGCAAAAGAACTCCTTCTGATAGGCTCTTAGCATGCAAGTTTTCACAGGTAGGCCAGTGGTCATATACAAGAGATACCTGCCCTTCAGTGGCTGGCCCTTTTATGAGCCCAGAGTGGGTCTACCCTGGATCCAACCCTGCTGGTCACATAGGTAACATAGGTACAATTTGCCTGTGCTTTCTGGGCCAGAAACATGCGTTCTCCAGGTGCTCAATCACCAGTTCAAGCTGTGACCTAACAGCTCCCCTACAAGGATCATTATTGCCTTATCTAGCATTTGCTGCTCTCCATATCAGTTTAGTTGTTGTTGAACTCTTTTCCTTATTACAAAAACAGAATTACTATTATTAAAAAGCTCTCATATTTATTTCCTTAGATAAACTATTTGATTAATCATTGAAGGCGGCAGTTAGACATAATCAATTGTGCTGATTAATGAAATGGTTTGTCTAAGGAAATAAACATGCGAGGATTTATAAAAGATGTCCTCTGAATCTAGAAAAGAGACAAATCTGAGACAAAGTTAAGCTAAATTGAATGCACTGGTTATTTTTAAACCCTATCTAAGTTGTCTCCCCATGCTTCCCTTTTTGATTGGTTGGGTTTTTTGCTAGCATTCTCCAAGAAAATTGAAGACAAAACTATTTGTGACTGAATTTCTAAACTTCTATTGCCACTTGAATGTTTATTTTCTCCTGAATATACGGGAATTTTGTTTTTAAATATTTCTAATGTTTCAGGTTAGGGAATTTGTCAGGAGAATAGGACACAAAATTCTCCCTTTTGTCTGAGAGATATCCTTCAGAAACAGAACATAGTGAAACAGAAAACTGTAAATACAGACAAGATTTATTACAAGAAAACCATGGAAAGCAAATTATGTTTTCCATTTATAAGAATTACCTATATCGTATCCCAATTGTTTGAGGCCTGATACAAATCTGTTGTCATGAGAGAATGGTTCAGTCTGAATGGGAAATCATTATGAAAATTAAATCCTGGTTGGCACTGTGTTTTTTTATAAATGACTTTGAAGCCAATGGAAGTTAAGGAAAATCATGTATGTAAAAAGAATTACTGAAATTGTTCAGGCGATTAAATAGTTTTTTTTTAATTTGTACATTTTCTTTGTTCTAGATGCGGCTTTGAATGTAACAGCTATATGCTGGCCTTATCTAGGATAGCAATTAAAACATCTCTCCTCATCACATAATTACATCTCAGGAGACAGATATGAATTCTATACTTACGTTTTAACCTTGACTATAATTTCCTGGTTCATGTGTCTAAGTTTTCATAAACCTCTAGCTGAAATGATTTTATCCTTGGAAGTGTGTGGTAGGAATGATATTACTTGAATAAAAAGACCATATCACCTAAGATAAAGTGAGCAAAGGAAAAAGAGTGGTAAGAAATGCAAAACAGCATTTCTATTTCTTGAGGATTTGCAAACTAAATCAGAAAAGTAATTCTAGAGATATAAGCAGTCATCATATTGTGCTTTTTTTTGGTACAAAGTTGATGCATGTGAGAGAAATCACTAAAGGGATCGAATGTATTAGAGAACTTCTGTCTTATTGATTTCAGTTCACTGTATGTAATCCAGTCCAGTGTGAAATAGCAGCTTGGACTTCTAAAGTGCAGGGGTCAGAGTTTTTAAGAACTATGTCCTAGCTCCAAGCAACTACCACAGCAGACTTCTAACAAAAAACATTCTACTGTTGATCAAACTTGCATGCTACAGATGATAGAAAATGTTAGGTGCATGGGTTGAACATATTTTGCCTTTACTTTTTGCAAAATATTGAAACAGGGAAGGTAGCCTCGAGGACTGCTGTTGTTTGTTTTGCAAGGTGCAATAATGAAGAAAAAAAAAAAAAAGACATTAGAAGTAAAACTGAACAGGAGAAGTTAGTCAGGACAGTTAAAAGTGATGATGGAATCATGCTAATTTTACTTGAGGCCAGACCATGTTCCATGTCTTGCAGCTTCCCTTTCCTTACCAATTCCCTGGCTCTGCAGACTATGTAGCATTTTCTCATTAATTCTGGTTTATCACAAAACATGTCATTAACTAATGATACCCAGGTAAACAATTCTGTACTCTAAGGATCTGGAACAGTGTCTATATGACATATGTATGACAATGGTGTAGATTAGGGCTCTCCAGAAGCAAAGCGAATGTGTCCTGATTTCAACTGGAGCAAAGTTGATTTTTTTCTTCATAGTGTCTAATACAATGTTTGGGCTTAAGGAGAAAAACGATGTTGATGACACACTGATGTTTTAGTTGTTGCTGAGTAGCACTGTACAGTGCCAGGGCTGTTTCGGTTTCCTCAGCTTCTCATAATGTCTTGTGAGTGAGGTATATGTGGGTATTCAAGGAGCTGGGAGGGGGCAGAAACAGGACAGTGAACCTAAACTGGCCAAAATGATCTCCCATACCATCTGACATAATGTAGAAAAAAATTGAAAACAGTGAGAAGGTTTTGCGTGAGCAGACACCATTTGAGTATTTGCAGGACACTGGTTGGCAGGTGGTGGGCAATTGCTTGCGCATCACTTGTTTTATATATAAAAATTATTATCGTAGCTATTATTCTTTCTTTTTCCTCTTCCTTTTTCTGCCTTGTTATATAGTTTTTATCTTAACCCACAAGTTCTACATGTTCTTTTTAAATCATTATTTTTTTAAATTCCTGTCCACATCCCAGTTGGAGGAGAGATAGTGAGCAAATGACTCTATGGTGCTTAGCTACCTGCTGGGTTAAACAAGAACAATGTGGTGTTCTAATGCTAAGCACTATACAATGGCAAGCAAGAGGTATATATAATTTCTTCCAGAAAAACTTCTTTTTTTCAGAAAAACTTCTTGAAATCCCATTTGGAGAAATAAGATTAAAATAAAGAGAAATATCATAGTGAAATATATTTAAAAACATAATACTGTGGCATACATTAAAAAATAGCTCTAGGAGGTAAACTGAAGAGTAGGAATAAATGGCTAATTCTTAGCTTTTTCTTTATTTTTTTAAATCTGAGATACTTTAGGATTAGTGCAATACATGTGTTAGGAACAGTGTTAAATTTATATTGAGACACTTGTACAAGGAACACTGACATTTAAAGCCCTAGAGGAATTTGAATTTTGCTTGAGTCCGTGTTCTAACTCTATTCATGGAATAAACATTGTTGCTCAAATACTCCTATGCTGCAAATAGATCAGTGAAGGTTTGTATGAATTTCCTTTAAATTCCAACAGACTCTTTCAGAATGTGGCTTCCAATGAATTTCAAGGTCAAATGTGATGTGGCCTATCTCCACCAAACAAGAAGTCATATATCAAATGGCTTACATGTGGCTTAGGTCTCCTTAGACTCTGAAGAATTTAAATCACAGTGAAAGCCACTTTATCTTTTAAAATATAGTTTAATTCCAACTGAAGTTGATTTCTTGTTGGAAATAAGAAATCACAGTGGAGATTTATAATCTTTTCCTTTCTATTTTGAGACATGACTTTAGCAGTGGTCATTTTCATTGTTAGCAAAACCTGGCATTACATCGGGCAGCCCCTAGGAAATAGTTCAGAGGGACACCAACAGACAATACAGAAAAGAAGTACTACCTATCTTCTTTTCTTCACCAGTGAAAATGACTACTAAGAAATTCTTTATAAGTATCTGTTCCATGCTAGTATCTCTTTGGATCAATCAGTAAAAGACCAGAAATCTGATCATGGACACAAAGATGAATTTGGGGAAGAAGGCTTAGGTTTCAGAAAAAAAGACTGATGGAAGCTGTCTGAAACGTTAAGATTGCGGTGATCCATCTCCCTTGATTTGCTGACCATCCTTCTCTTGATATAACACAGGATACAATTGGCCTTCCAGTCTGCAAGAGCACACTGACGGCTCATGTTGAGCTTTTCATCACCAGAACCCTTCAAGTCCTTCTCCACTAGGCTGCTCTCAGTGATTTCTTCTCCCAGTCTTACTCCAGCCTAGGATTGCTCTGACCCAATTGCAACACCTTGCACTTGGTCTTGTTAAACCTCATTATGTTCACAGAGATCCACTTTTTGAGCTTGTCTGCGTACCTTTGGATGGTATTCCTTCCTTCTGTCATATCACTACTTAGTATGGTGTTTCCTGCAAACTTGCTGAGGGTGTAATGATAAACGGCAGCTATCACTCCAATTGTGATGGTGGATGAATACTTGTAGATTTTATAAAGATGATTGGCATAATTCAGATTCATCATGGCAGAGGAAATTCTTCCCAGATAAAAGACAATTCATGCCCATTCATTCATTCTTTTGCATACATTTTCTAAAGTAACTGTAACGTCTTGAAAAAATAACCTTAAATAACACCTTAACAGCTACCTGGTTAGACCAATAATAAAATGGAAATGTTATAAGGGCATACTAAAGAATATAAGAAGAAAAACTAGAAACATGACAATACAGTTATTTCTATAGTGCTATTTATATACTTGTCTTTAAGCTTACCTTTTGTTTTTGTTGAATTCATTCTCAAAATATTATTTCAGACAAGATCATGCACACAGGAGCAGACACTAATGAGATTGTTTACTAATGAAAACTGAAATTTTAAATAGTTACACTTAAAATCATTTGTACATCTGAGAATACTTGAAATATCAAAGGGCACTTCAAGGCTACCACAACTCTGACTACTTACAGTGTAAAAGACATTTAAAAAAAAAAACAAGGCATGATAGAGTAAAAGACTTAAATTTATGAAATTTCCATAGTGATACAAGATATATTCATAAAAAGAATAGAATATTTTACTTAACTGTATAGATAAATATAGCCAGGTTTTTTTTCTCCTAAATTACATTGTGTGCCTTTTTTTCCTTGTTTTTATTTGTTTAGAAAGGCTATTATACCACCCTTATTTAATGAATAACTCAGAAGAATTTAAACTGTCAATTTCAAAAGATTACTGTTTGAACCGGCTCATTTTGGCATCTGATACCATCTTGCAGGATATTAGCTACTACAGCTAACAGCAATTAACAATCTTCATTTTGCAAATCCATGATAACTTGAGGCTGTCATCATAAAAGTATCTCTGATGAATGCTTAAATAGGATGGATATGGCAACATATATGCTTCAATGAAATTGTTGATGACCAGTATCAGATTACAGAGGACACTGAATGAATAACTTTGCCAATCCTCAGGAGATGAAGTGTGATGTATTGACTATACTCAAAGAGACAAAAGAGTCTCACTAGAGAAAAAAATCTCCTTTTTTTTTTTTTACTCCCAGAAAAGTGCATATCCCAAAGCAATACATTCCTTTCACTCACTGGCCTTGATTTAAGCTTCTTATAAAATTACAGAAATTGCAGATCTATTTTAATAAAAACTATACTAAACCTTAAATGAATATTAACAAAGGATTTTTTGTGGTGATTCAGATATTTCTAAAGTTAGATACAGATATCCAACTGAGTAGCACACATTATAAGTGAAATATGTCTGTATAATTTATTTCATACCCCATAAGATTTTTTTACTGTAATACTGTAATACCTATCCAAGGTTACATGCAAAGTTTTCAAAAAATTTTTCATCTCCAAATGATGTGATGTACTAATCTGAGAACATTTTCCTCTTTAAATTAACTAAAATATCCAAGATAGATTTGTTGGCTTTTTTTTAACACCATCAATTCTGAGAGTAAAACTCTTCTTTGTTTTTGTTACAGAAAAGAGAGAACGTAATAATAGTGATAGGAGGAACTGTCAGATATTATTTCTTTAACAAATCAAATATAATAGCTTCTAACTGACATATTTGTGAAAGGACCAGTTCTGACACTCCATTAAACAAAAGGGGAGCAGAGTTTTATCCAAATGCAGTGTAGACTGTGATGCTGTGATGTGCCCTGCAACTTTAGGGAACTTGTCAGACCACACCAGGCACATTCTCTCCTATTGTCACATTTTCTTCCTGTGGAAGATAAGATGTCCGATTATTTTCATTTTTGCAGCAAGGTTCAAAACACACGGGTGATTGTAGGCTTCTTTGTACAACACCTATTGTTTAAGAAACTCATATAAGACACAATGGCTCTCTGTTCTTCCTTGGGGAGCTGCTCTGCCCTGTCCTGCTCTGGAAAGTAACTATCACCATGCTCTGGATTATTCAGATTATATTGACCTCTACTTTTGAGGCTATTCAATTTTCTTTTAAATTGAGTATTCATTTAAGTTAGTTTCCCAGTTTGTTGTCTGAGGGGAGCACTGAGGCTGCAGAACACTCTTTACTCCTTCTTTCTAGTGAGGAAAAAAGGAATGGGATCACAAAGTGAAGGAAATTATATCCTGCTCACCTGAACACATTTCATTAATGTATTCTTCACATTCACTCTTGAAAAGAATTATAAACTCAACATCATTTTCAACAGCACCATAGGTGGGTGTAAATGTTTAGTAAACAATTTTATTTCACTTGCACATGTTCAATTAACTGACAGGTACAATCTTCAATTAATTGGCAGGTACTGTTAAGAATATTAGAATAGGATAAATAACCTGCATCTTCTGAGTCCAAATGGGTAATGTTGCTTCTTTGACAACTGGTTTATTACTTTGGAGGTTTGCCCTTACAAAGAAATTCTTTATTCAACAGTTTCTAATGCTGAATCTAGCATCCAAATTTAACATGACAGATCCTCATGGATTAATTAAATTTTACAAGCTACTTACTTGGATGAATATTTACTAAATTGGCAGAAGAAACATTTAATATGGATGTTTTTGTCTCAGCTTTTTCTGATTGCTTTACTTAAAGAAATATTAAACTCGTGTTTCCTCTCCTTACACTTTTACACAAGCTGTTTTGAAATCTGATCAGTGACAATCAAAAACTGCTCAGGGGTTGCACTGATGTGCATCTTAAGGAATGAGGTCTGAAAGTGGGCTAACCTGGCAGACTTGAACAATTTGGAGAAGAACAAAGATACCAAAGTAAAAAGACAGCATGATCTCAAACAGCCAACTCAGCTGGGAGTGGGAATGTGAGCTGTATGCCTTAGCAAGCTTAGTGGCAGATACCAAACTTACCCACTGAGGACAATGTACCACCACTACTAAGACTCTCCCTTTGATGAAATTTCACCATTTAGGAGTTTCTAAAGTATTAGCAGAGCATGAGGCTTTACCAAGAGGGGAAAAAAGCGCTGGGTCTCCTCTCTCAGCAGAGTGGAGTGTCCTGTTGCTTTGCCCTGAAATTTAAAATTTTAATCCTACATATTTCAGAAATTAAGACTCACGTTTGATAGCTGAAAGACTTTGGTCTATTTTCTCAGAAGTGTTTCTTAATGACCATCTACTTACTGCTAGAAAAAACTGAGTATGGCTAGCTTGATACTTTTGCAGAACCTTTCTTAAAGTGAAAATGGAAAAGATGTGCCTTTGTAGAAAATGAAACAGAAATACTAAGTTTGTTTCAAGTTTCACTTACAGTAAGTCCACTGTCTGGAAACTAATATGATCCTTTTACTATTCCACCCACTCAATAGACAGAAATAAATATTCTTTAACACTCAAGCTACTAATGTATTCTGATGAAAAGTGGTGACAACTTTAAAGAAATATTCATTATCTAAGTGACGTAATAAGAAATTATGTGATTCTTTGAGTAAGTTAGTATTCATAAGACATGGTGAATTATTCAGCGAACAGCTTTCTACAACTCTGAAGTTGCTTCCAGATCACAAAGAACTGAAATTATTCGGCAAATAGTGGCAATATTAATATTGAAAATGATAAATATTCTAAATGTGACTAGCACAAAAATTATGACAAAATTAATTGAATTAGATATTTAATCATATCTTATTAATTGTTTATATAACTCAATTAATTTTGCCATAATTTTTCAATTGGTTTTTATATAGAAGGTTTTATAAATTACTATTATTTTGGATCTATGTCCCATGTTCACAATTCAACAAAAGATGTGAAGTAGAAGTTAATTTAAGCTTTTAATGTGGAAATAAGCAATGATAGCTATGCTCACTTCTGACACACAGATGATAGCATTTATATAAACAAAATCTTTCAGAAAAGATTTTTTGAAACCTTACCATGGAATATATTCAAAGGATAATAAAGACTTCAACATTAAGAAATTGTTTAAGGAATGCAAAGCCTTCCCTTTTAGTTTATGCAGGTTCTGAGGGTTTTTTTTGTATTTTTTATAATTTGCCTTTTAATTTTCCGTAGTTGCAGATATTAATGTTGTGAGGAACCCCAGCTTTGTTTCCCTGGATAGCTGTCCATGACTTTAAAGCAATACTGAAATAAATAATAATATATAGGTAATATATAGGTTTGTAGTCAGCTGGGTATGGGCCAGCTCAAACTTTGATAAAGTTAAGGTACATTAAAAAATCTTCTCGGTTTAGAGGATGAGTTTATTTACATGTTCAAAAATTCCACACTTAATTACTTGTCCTGAAATTTTGCGTTTTTGACAGCTCTGCCTGGAAGGTCTCCAGTTCCAAATCTGAGGCCATATAAATAAGGTTTCTCTGAGAAAAGACACCCAGAATAAATGTCTCAAAATGATAGATGCTGCAGCCTTCATAGGAGAATGTGAAAAACTGTGCATCAAACCAATGCCCATACTTCAAAAGTGTTTGTTAGTATCTGAGCCTCACTTTCCATCTTCTGAGAGACATTACCTCCAAAAGGCTTTTCTGGGAGAGTTTATATTTGTGGCACATATTTTCAGTCACTTGGAACACCAACTACAGACAACACGATGAAAGAAAGCACAACTACTGTTTGAAGGCTGGTGTCTGTGACCTGGGGTAAACAAGCAGAATGAAGATCAGACTGAAAACTTGTGTGTCTTGGGGGTGAGGTAGTAAGTACAGCGTACCAGGGCTGGGACTGAGCAGGCAGACATAGAGCTAGAGATTTCTGGCTGACAATAACATCAACAAGTTTTAAAATGCAAATGCCTTACAAGACTTATAACAGGTGACTGAAAGAGTGCAAAGATGCTAGCAAGGACAGGCATCAAATAATTTTGTGATTCCATCATGAAGAAAGGTGTAATAATACCATACCTCTCACACACTTCCTGTTACTGTGGTCCTTACACAGTAAGTCAAGTTTACTGACACGAGGTCTGTGAATTCTTTTGGTGGACTGATTACACAAGAAAGCACCTGTAATTTTGCTTGCAACAATACCCTTGATGAAACTTGCATGAAAGATAGACTTTACAAATATCAGTAGATAATGTGAAAGTAGAATTATGTCTTTATTTCTTCTACTTCTTTTCCTCTTTGGAAACTAAAAAATAAACAAAACATTGAAACTGGAAATTAAATGGCAATTGTTTACCTGAATGCAGAACTGCAGAGTGCAACAGAGCTCAGACCTCTAAAAGATGTGAGAAGTTTGTCTTTGATCTGTGCTGTAAAACACCAATAGCATATATTCACTCCTTTTGTCTTTGAACAGCTTTGAACAGTTTTTAACAGGAGCACCTATGTCTTTGTCAGTCAATCCATAAAGAAGCTTAGTCTACAGGATGAATGCTGAATTAGAAAAATTTCACAAATCCTTCCCTTGATTTTAAAAACACACAATCACATTAAATATCCCATCTTCAGATTTCGTGACCACCATCATCTCACCCCTAACTTCTGACGCTCTTCCTGGCAGTCCATCTACTAACACCATGTACAGGACACAACACTGAAACATGAAACATCAAAACTCTCAGGTCTTATGTGTGGCTTTTTCCTGTGGTTACCTGTCTGGAGGTTTGATGGAAAGGATCAGCCCCTTGTTAGGCAGGCACAGTCCATCTCTTTGGTTTTAATTTAAAAGTGCAGTTTTGCAAAGTAGCTCTGTGGCATCCTTCAGTTAGCCTTACCAATTAACTCACTGAGTAGAAACTGAGACTTTATTTACAGCTTCACAAAGAAATCTTGAGTTTTAATCTTATTTATAACAGATATTTGTGCTTTTTTTGCTTTGGATTCTTCTTTTTTGAAGAAGTGAATTCCATTGTGAAAAAACTAAGACTAAAACTACTGTAGTAGAACAATTCAAGTTCTGCGGAAATGTATAGTAATTACATTTTTTAAAACAAGAACTGTACTTACTTTATCCTTCCATCTTGCTTTGAGTCTCCATGAAAATTCCATTTCATCTGCAGAAAGGTACATGAAAAACAATTTTCAAAGTAGCTCCTATGAGACATCATTGAAAGCCTTGTCTTTGCACTCAGAAATCTCTGTCACATTATGCTTATACAAAAGGAACCACTTTGGCTTTTGAATGGGATACGTCTGGAGCTTAAGGTATTAACCACAGCAACCTGTGCTGCAGCCATCTGTCCACATTAAAATACAGCCTTGTTCAATGCACACCAGGCCCAGGAGAGGAAATGCAGTCTTATGGAAAGTGAGCTTGCAGATTAACTAAAGGAATTGGAATAACTTCATGTGGCTACTTCTGGCAAGCACCACTGCTCAAATTTCCAAAGCCATCAATCTATAGAGTATTATGCTTGACATGCTATTTGTTGAATAAATGTGAGGGAAAAGAGAATCTGGCCTATTGACTAGATTATTTGTTGTGATTCATTTATTCATATCTATTACTCAGTGCCTGAAAAGCAGCTGTCTTCAAGATGATATATGTTCTAAAGGGTATTGGCACAGCTACCCTTAAGGTCTGACCAGATTAGCTCTTTCCAAAATTAAAGTAAAACAGAGTAAAAAACAAGATTAAAGTAAATATCAATAAAAAAACAATTCATAAATAATCTAACATGTCAAATAAAATATGGGAAATAGAGAAGATGACAGAAAATTAATAGATGTGCTAAAAGCAGCCTCATAGCCTATTACCCAGAGCTGCAAAATTTACTGTCACAGAGATGCCATAAATTTGTGACAAAATACTGGAATGAACACAAATGGGAAGCAAACCTGCAAAGTCAGTGCTGAAATGCTTGCAGTGTTGGAAAATACTTCTATTAACTAGGCTGCTGAGAAAGGTGGAAAAATTTTGGACAGTTACATAGAAGTATATGAGCTTGATCTAAAGCCTATCAGAGAAAAAAATTGTTGACGGATATAGATACATAAACCTTAAGAATTTAACTGCAATTATTAATTTTGATTTGATCAAAGATAAAAAAATTATAATAAACCCTGCACAGTAATTTAAATATGTAGTTAGGAATCATGGTCAGAAACTGTCCTTTTGAATACACTTTAAGGCCACTATGAGCCCTAAATCCTGAAGACGTGTTTAATTCATATGTGCATTAATATATGGTAAATGAAACTTAATATGCTATTTCTAAGAGTTCTGTTTTGTATAGTAAAGTAAAAAAAAAAAAATTCCCTTAAATCTTAGGATGGGCCAGTTTTCTTTTGTGTGAACTCAGGATTTTTCTGATGCCATATAAGACACTTCTGTGAGCTGGCATTTCTGACAATGCAGAGTCATCATCATGCAACAAATTTCATAGATAAAAAGGACAAAGTGGTGTCCCTTGTCATGTGAATATTAAAAGAACAGACTTTCCTAACACTGGATTTTGACCTGTCCATCATGTTCTTCAGTCAGTGCTAAAGTCCATGTCTGCTGATTGTTCTCTGGGAAAGTATCCATTCTTCTAACAATATAGAAGGTGACAAGTCCGCCCATCTCTGTGGTATTAAATTGGTCAGAAACTGTTTTTGACAACCTCAAAAGAAACTTGGGGTAGGATTATACTAACCTAACTGTAGAGAGCTGAAAACAGGTGACTCATCTTGTACTCCTTTTATAACCAGGGCAAAGAGAAATGTAGTGATTCATTTTACATACTTTCGAAACAGAGAAGGATTGGTGAGAGATGATTGGTGAGACTGGTGAAGGTCTAGAGTTTTCTTGGACAGAGTGACCACAAAATGGAGAGTTCTTGATTCTTGGGGAAGTCAGGAGGGGTCAGCAAAACTGCTATCTTGGATTTCCAGAGGTCAGACTTTGAACTTTTCAGGACTACTGGTAGGTAGAGTTCCTTAAGATTTGGTTCTAAGGGGTAAAGTTGTCCAGAAAGGCTGGTTGCTCCTCATGAAGGAAGTCTTAGAGGCTCAGGAGCAAACTATCCCCCTGAGCCACAAGAGGAACCAACAGGGAAGAAGATCAGTGTGGATGAACAGAGAGCTTTTCCTGAGGCTCCAGGAGAAAAAAGAATCTACCTTCTGTGGAAGAAGGGATGAGAAGCTCAGGGAGGATACAAAGAAATTGTTAGAATGTGGAGGGAGAAAAATCAGAAAGGCAAAAGCCCACTTGAAGTCAAATAGATTAGTGGAGTAAAAGAGAATAAAAGACTTTTTTACAAATATATCAACGGTAAGAGGACTAAAAAGAATCTCCATCCTTTACTGGATGCAGCAGAGAACATGACTACTGAGGATAAAGAAAAAGGCTGAGATTCTCAATGCCTTCTTTACATCCGTTTTTAATAGTCAAACCAGTTATAATGGGTTCATGAAAGGTAGGTTCTGCTTGACTGAACTGATCTCCTTCTATGATCTCGTGACCTCCTGGTGGCTGTTGACATAGTCTACCTAGACTTCAGCAAAGCCTTTGATGCTGTATCCCACAGTGTTCTCCTGGAGAAACTGGCAGCCATGGCTTGGATAGGTGTACTTTTTTTCTGGGTAAAGAAGTGGCTGGAGGCCCAGAGAGTGGTTGTAAATGGAGTTGAATTCAGTCAGTGACTGGTCATGACTGGGTACTGGGGCCTTCTTCTTCAGTGTCAATATAGATGACCTGGACAAGGGCACTGAGTGCACCCTCAGTAAGTTTGCAAATGACACCAAGCTGGGAGAAAGTGTTGATCTGCCTGGGAGTAGGAAGGCCCTACAGAGGGATCTAGACAAGCTGGATAGCTGAGCTAAGGCCAACAGGATGAAGTTCAACAAGATCAAGTTTTGGGTTCTGCTCTTTGGCCACAACCCCAGACAATGCTACAGGCTTGAGGCAGAGTGGATGGAAAACTGTGTAGAGGAAGTGGACCTAGGGTTATTGGTCAACACTCAGCTGAGCCAGCAGTGTGCCCAGGTGGCCAAGAAGACCAATGACATCCTGGCTTGTATCAGAAATAGTGTTGCCTGCCAGAGTACAGAAGTGATCATCTCTCTGTACTCAGCCCTGGTGAAGCTGCACCTCGAGTACTGTGTTCAGTTTTGGGCCCCTCAGTATAGGAAAGTCATCAGGGCACTAGAGTATTTTTAGAGAAGTACAATGAAGGTGGTGAGGAGTTTGGAGCACACACCTTACGAGAAGTGGCTGAGGGAACTCAAATTGTTCAGTCTAGAGAAGAGGAGGGTCAGGGGAGAACTTATCGCCCTCTACAACTACCTGAATTGAGGTTGTGGTGAGGTGGGAATCGGCCTCTTCTCCCATGTAGCTAGGAGTAGAGGGAATGGCCTCAAGTTGCACCAGGGGATGTTCAGGTTGCAAATTAGGAAATACCTCTTCTCTGCGTGAGTAGTCAAGTGCTGGAACAGGCTACCTAGGGAGCCTGTTGAAATCACTGACACTGGAGATGTTCAAGAAACTTTTAAATGTTGTACTGAGGGACATGCTTTAGTGGGAAATATTGGTGATGGATGAACAATTGGACTGGATGATCTTGGAATTCTTTTCCAACCTTGGTGGTCTATGATCCAATGAAATCAACTTTATGCTGAAAGCAGTGGCACAATGGAAATGTCCATGCCTCCTCATTAACTATGAAGGGAGTTTATATGATTACCTCAGATCTAGACAAGTACAATGCATCTTTATGTTTCTACTTTGAAAATATTTCCTTGTGGGGTACTCAGCAATGCATGAGAATGCATGGTAAAGTTGAGGAAATATATCAGAACAACAGCAAAGTATTTTTAGGCCAAGATCTCTTCTTTTGCTTAATCACTGAGTACTGCATATGGTCCTTTGGGGTACCATATTGTGGGACTGCGTCCCCATGCATTCATCAGATTTGTAAGTGCTATGTTCTGGTCCAGCAGTCTCTGACACAGATGGTTTAGATGGATTCCTGTTCCAGCTCAGATCATTACTCCAGCCCTAAAATGACTATCGATGAGCTTGAATGTCTGAATAAAAGTCCATGAAAAAATCAGACCAGATGATCATAGTGGCACCTGCTAGCTCAAAATCTGGTTATCTGTGTGGAAAAGAAAGGCACAATCTCATCATCTAGTAAAACCAGATCTGTTTTGTGACAGTGACCTCTTTCTCATGACCTCACCTATGCACCTGTCTATGTGGCTGCTTATGTAAATTTTGGAGGATGGCTATTGCATTTATAGGGACAAACATACACTTCTACACAATGGTGCTAATGTACCTTCAAATAACAGCTGATGGAGTGAAAAATACAGGCACTCTTGGCATACTCATAGACTTCTCAAGCTTGCTATAGAAGTAAACACTTAACTCAACAGCTTTCATCGAAATATTAACTGCCATGTGTTCTCTTCCCCGAGTAAAAATATAGAAATTCTTTGTGTCTGCATTTCTTGGTCTGTAGTGGCTAAAATCTATTAGCCTCCTAGCAGTTTTTTCAGGATAATTTTATGTTCATAAAATGCCTAAAGATATTTGGGGGGAGGGGAATATTTGACGGGGGGGGGGAAGAAAGTATAAAAAAGACAGAAGGTTTGCTGCTATAAAAATATAAATATTTTTTCCTCATTTTTTTCTCCATGCTAAATTATAGGGAACTATACATGGAGATATTACATATATGATTTTATTTTTTTAAAGTGACAATAAATTTGCTTCTCTACACAGAATACTTTGAAATCAAAAAAAGATTTTATAATAACAGCAATAAAATGATCTATCTGGTGAAGCAGTTAGGCTATACAGTCCACTTACTCTGAATTCCACATCTATGTGAACATACTTTAACTGTTTTAAAAGCAATAAATTGCTTTTTGAATATACATATATTCTCATAAAGTTTCTTGTCTCCCTCTCACATAAGAAATGTGTGACATGCTTTAATGTACTCCTTGTAAAAGTAGTACAAGAGGGGGATGAAAACAAAAAAACCTTCACTGAATTAAATGTTACAGTTTGGGCACAGGTTAAACATCCGTAAAAAATTTATGTCAAGATTAAGAGAAGAGTCTTCAAATAGTACCCAAGAAAATGACCTGTTGGTGCTTAGGAATGTGAACTACCTTATAAATGGGATAGTACCAGTCTTCAGAGAACTGGATTTTCTGACCTGATAAATGAGGCTTTTCGTTCTGCATGATTCTTTTATTTTTCTGTCCTTGTCATTTTTATCTCCATTTGACGCTGTTTGGCAGACTGAACTAAAAGAAGGAAAAACATTTTTTGAAAAATAGTTTGTTATGTCACTCTGTGGATAAGGAAGGGGAATGAAGATGTATTATATTGTGTCATACCAGTACATTTTAGGCAAGCCCAGGGAATCTTTCTTGGAGACTTAGAATCAGCAAATTGCAACCCTTGAACTAGAATTTACTGAGCTTCTCAGTAACACAGCACAGCATGTGCACAAGTACAACAGTATCCAGAGATGAAAGAGATGAGTAAAACTTGTCTGTTTCCCTAAGTCTGTATGCTAATGAAAGAGCATTCTGTACAAAGAAGTGGAAGATGGACTGCCTTGGCTTTTCAGTGACTTGGGAAATAGTTCAGATGGGCAACTGGTACACACTCTTTTTTGTAAGACTTAAATAGATGGAAATATTATTAAAATTAGAGAACTATTGAGTTTAACATCGAAAGAAAGAAATATGTCCTTTTTCATTACCTTCTGAACTCTGATTTTGTTATCTCTAGAGTTATGTCTAGATCTGAGTCAGGGACAGGGGCACAATCCCAGAAGGAGACAAAAGAGATAAGGGAAAAAAAACAACTCCACTTTTTGCAGTGTGTCTGGCCACAGCCCATGACTAATGAGGCAGGGCACCTGTGGGTCTTGCACTCCAGGAGAGGGGGAAAGGGGGAAGGGTAGGAAGAGAGCAGATGGGTCTAAGAAAACCCAACAACAATGATCTGAGGAAGAATGATAATTTCCTAAATCAAACAAAATGACAGAGAAAATTGTGTCAAAAACACGAGGTTTTACACTAGTAGACTGTAGGAAGTATGTGGCAAACTGAGAGAGATTGACTCAGAGGGATGGAGAGCAGCTGCTGCCCTGCCAGGAGCTTCACCTTTCTTCCACTGGACGCCAAGTCCTCCGGAATGCTGCTCCTCCCCTCTGAGAACCCAAAATGCCCAAAAAAGGCAGTCCACATCAGAACATTAACTCTTGAACTTCCACATGGTATTCTGAAGCGGACAACTAAAATCACAAAACCACATCAAGAAGTTACATCTTCACCATGCTGATGGTCAACAGGAACGCCAATTATCATGTTTACAAAAAACTGTATGTGTAGGAAACCAAGATTATAAGACTTGTTAGATTGGGTTCTGGCTATTTATTTGGCTCATTTGGATTGGCATAATTTTCACAGATATTTGAAATTAGAACAA
This sequence comes from Tympanuchus pallidicinctus, assembly GCF_026119805.1. NCBI lineage: Eukaryota > Metazoa > Chordata > Aves > Galliformes > Phasianidae > Tympanuchus > Tympanuchus pallidicinctus. Next base: position 27,145,144 of record NW_026294802.1, read on the forward strand.
AAGAAAAAAAAATTAGAATTTTCTCTGAGAAGAAAATTGGAAAAGTGGTGACATTCTTAGGAAAAAGTTCCAGATTTTAAATAAATATTTTCTTTTTTTTTATTTTCTTTTTTTTTTTTTTCTTCATGATTTTCTGGCTTCTCTTTACTAAATTTGTTTGTTGGTTTGTTTTTGTTTGTTTTTTTTTTTATATATTGTTAGCAACAGACAAAAATCAGACAAAAAATCAGCCTACATCGTATTTCTTAACTGTATCTGCTCTTAGTTTTAGAATTTCAAGGGGAAAAGGAGATCTAAGGGAAGTTCATAGCTGCCTGACAGCAGTTCCCCACCCCTGCAGATAGTATGGATGCGGGCTGAGTGTACAGATGGTTCTAAGGAGACCTGGGAGCCACCAGTGAATTCTGAAGCTATTTTCCTGGCTTGTTTCCTCCAGCCAGAATTGTAGTGTGTGCTGCAGTCTGTGTGCCAGTACAGCATGCTGCAGTCACATGATTCAGTTCCAGCATATAAAACATATTTCATCTGCTTATGTGCCACATGCAAGTTCATAGCCATGAACTGGATACTCCTGCCTTAGGCACAGAAGTCCATCATAATTAAACAAACATCATTTCCAAAGGAAAATATTAGCCCAGTCGAAACTATCAAAAAAGTATTTGAATGCTTTTAATCCAAGGCAGGTGACATTTTGACACTGTAATGCCATGAAGTACACTTGCAAAGATCTTCATCCACAGTATAAAAAAATCAAACCTTAATCCTTTAATCTCTCATCTTGTGATCTTTCACATCAATGCTGTGCTTGAAAAACCACTCGTATCTGTACGGCTTGGCACTGCGTTCATTAAACTGGATATTCATAACTGTGGCAAGCCAAACCACTATTTCAGATCATATCTTCTTTTGTATGAAATATAAACAATCTGCTTCTCTCTCTGAAGAAACATTATCATGATAGCATTTACTCTGGACAATATGACAAAAATTGTTACTCTTTCAGTAACAGTGTTCTTGCAGCTCAGTCAAGAGTCGAGCAACAAATACAGTGTGCTGTGTATTTTCACCTGTGAAAATACTGACAGTGCTCAGTATTTTAAATCTACTCTTCAATAGCAGTAGTAAGCACAATATGTCAGTGTTCGTATGTGAGCTTGTGACTGAGTTACTAGATACTCACTGAATGTCCACTGAAGGCCATAAGAAGTAGAGAAGATGGTAAAAGGAAATTTTGAGAATATTGGACCCATTCCATCACTTTTATCCTGCATTATTATTTTTTTAATATTGACAAATGATTCCAGTGAGTTGGTGACTCAAGTCATCATTTTTATAATATAGTGGCAGAGTAAAGGATATTCAGAGTGTGTGTGAACCCAGAAATCTGTAAAGAACGTCAAATACTCAGGCATGATGAGTGTGATTCATCTCACTTTATAGTCAGTGAGGAGGTAAAGGGATATTTAAGGAGCAATTCATTTTATCCTAAACTAAGCATCTAAAATAGTCTAGATGAATTGTGCCCTAAATGTTCTTACTGTTTCCCATTGCCAGTGGATGAAAATTTGGTGAGTAATTCAGATTTAGTGTTTACTGTGCAGGTGTTTAAAGATAAATTTGACTCGATGTTTTTTAAAGGCATGTTACTAAGTAGAATGAATATATTAGAATCAGCTTTCAGTTAAAAGACAACACTCACACTCACTTCAGAAAGAGCTCTAAATCTGTGGTGGAGGAGGGGTTTCACTAGCCTTTAATACGTGTCAAAGTCTAATGGGGTCATGTAACACTATGGCACATTACTAAGATTATGTTATTTAAATTATCTTTTTGTTTTGATAGATAAGATTTCCTCTGTAAAAAAATCTGCTCATCAATCCTAATGTGTAATATTTTAAAGATGTCTTTATTTGCTTAAAACCTTTATGACTTAGCTCTTTCCAGCCTGTTGTACTGCTACCTAAGACAATATAGACAATGGAACAACTGCTAGTACTCATATTCTTGAAGGATAAAAAGCTTACAGATTTAGACCTTCTGTCTTGAGCTCACTCTAAAAATGTTCTCCTAACCGACATCACTTATCTTCAAGAAGCAAACTGCTCATTTCTGACACAAGGCTGCACTGAGGTGCTAAATAAAAGTAGTTAATTCTGTTCACAAAAATGAGCTGTACTGACAGGCTGAGTCTCATATTTTTCTAGTAGTATTGATCAGTCAATTGTACGACGGGGAATATCAGTGCTGTACTACTGTAGCAAGGATGTTTAGGAGCAAAAGGGAAAAACATAAACAGTCAGTAGGCCCTACATGCATAATTGAGCCAAGTCTAAAAGAAAGAGGAGAGGTTTGTTGTTTTTTTTTAAACATAAAATCATCAATTTCCCTTTATCTTAATACTGGATATTCAGTACCAGGCTGCAGTCCAATGCAGTGATACTTCTGTCTCTCCTGCCCAAGAAAACTCGAGTGTAGGTGGGTCTGGAATACTGGAAGTCTCTGGAGGATGACTCTCTTTAATGTCAGAAGATAGAAAAATTCCCTTGCATCTAGAAAATTCACTGCTAGTCATGCTTAGTATTTAAATACAGAAATTCTTTCACACCATCTTAGCAAGGTGTCAAGAATGAAAAGAAATTCTATGAGGAAACAATGATGTAATGATATCTCAATATTTTCCTCATTCATAATTCAATTGGTTTCTTTACTAAATGCAGAATAGAATTACTAATTTGCAATCCTTTTCTACTATGTTGAAGTAATTCTTCCTTGACTAGTTCTAATTCCAGTAAATATAGCTTACTCTGTCAGATGAAAAGCCAGTAAAAATCCCCAAGGATAAAACATTATACTAGAATAGACACTAGGAGGCCATATTTTGCCTATCAAAACTGAGACAACAGTTCTATGAAACATTATAGAAACAGTATCTCAGAGTAGAGTTGGCTCCCGGTGTTTTAAACTTCATGCATACTCCCGTAATGGAAACACAGGAAACACTGGGTCTTAATACACAGAATATTTGATGCATCGCTAGTGCTCATGGAAGCTGTAAGGCTAAATTCTTCCCTTACCCCCTCATCAAGAACACCCACATGGCATGGTACTGTGAAAGTCAAAAGCTGGCTCAGCAAAAGCAATCCTTTGAAAATTAAATGAGCAATTTCCATTTATTTTGAGATGTATAATTGCACATCTGAATAATAAGAAAAATCCAGGTAAGTCAAACCTGATATCTAGTCAACCTCTGTCTAACAGGAGCTATTTTAACACGTTTTAGTAGCACTCCAAGTGATCATTTATACATGGAAAATGCTTGATCTGTCAGCCTTTCACAAAACAACTTATTTTCCTTTGAAAAACAGAGCACTTTCTAGCAGGACACAATATTTGCCACACCCAGAACTCTGTTCCTGTGGTAATACCTAAAATTCTATAAAAGTAATTTGGGGGGCTAACCCTACACTGTATATTTAAGATTTTCAAATTAATATTTTATGCAATAAGAGATTAGAGACAATATTTTCTGTCAGCCTAAGCGGAATATATTAACTTCTTCATTTTCTCTTTAACGTTTATATAGAATATGCTGCAATCTGTCAAGCTTCTAAGAAAAGTTCTATCCAGCTATCATGAGAAAACTTTATAACGTCTTAACTAATTAATTTGTCACCAAAATTTGACTATCCTCCCAAAATTTACTGATGTTGTAAAGCCAAGAGGCTTCATCAGGACAAAGGAGAACCCAGCTATTATGAAAGAAGGGAGTTGATAAAGAAAAGAGTAGATGTGGCTCTGAGGAACATGCTTTAGTGGGCATGGTGATGATGGACCAACAGTTGGACTACGTGATCCTAGTACCTTTTCCAAACATAACGATTCTGTGATTCTGTGATTCCAAGATGTGACTGGTCTTAGGTATTGCACTAACAGTACTGGCATGAACTTCAGCATTGAAAGGCCCTGCTCTTATGGACCAAAGAAAGATTCCTGATTAGGATTCAAATTTCTTCAGCTGAAAAATGGCCAAAAAGGCTGGAAACGTGGGGTTCCAAATGGACACAAGAACATCATGACCTATGTTATAATTCAGATTTTAAAATCTGAAGCAACAGGTTATATATTAGGGAAGCAATAGGAAATACATAAAATATATAACAGAATGACCAAAGCATTTTAAGTCTAAAAAATGTTAATGACATCACCACATAGTGTTATGAACTTGTTTGCAACATCATATACAATTCCGAACAGCCATCTTTAATGAAGGACAAGGACAACTGAAAAAAATGGGGAATTGGGTATGCAGTAGATCCAAAAACTTTTTTTGTTTAGCCCATTGAACTAGAAGAGGAACATTAGTTGCTGTTAATGGACAATGCTAATACAAGTTTGAATATTTCTACAGAAAATACCTAAAATTTTACATATAAGAGAAACCTGAATGGTTTTAGAGTGGAGTTTTGTCTGTGTTTTAAAAACACATTTGTGGAAGACTGTTGAAGCTAACATATTCTTCTGATCTTATTCCTACTGAGTAGGATACATGTGTACTTAAATAGACAGAGCTGTGATTGCCTACTAGGTTATGCTAAGTTCTTCTTGCAGTTCCTAGAGTGATATTCTTCTTGTTTTCAATTATTTGTAACTCAGTGTTTCTCTTCAGATATATGTTAGAATGGCATTCTACCCAAAGGATTTAACAGTCTAAAATAAGAACAAATAAGCTCACTTTTATTTCAGTAATAGAGGTGGATAAAAAAAATTTACCTTCCTGTCAAAGATATGCTAATGAAATATTGGTAGGTAGCATTTTGGGCAGACAAAGAGATATCTATTATAAGAAAGCTATTTCTTTTAACATTTATTCAAAATAAATATTTTTTTATAAACTAAGAGTGTAAAAATGTACTGGAGAGACTGATTTTAGAGAAGTAATAAACAATATAGTATGAAAGATATTGCGTTGTTTTGCCTTAAAAAAACAGTTCTGGGTCTGTTGTCAGTACATCTATCTTTTATCATCACGATTACAATTTGCAGTTGGACTGCACTGTAACAGTATGATGCAGAGTCTTAGAGTTAAATAAGTCTGAGGGCTGTGGGCTGGTAGGTTCAAAAATATAGATCCTGTCTCACAGCTGCATGCTGTGTGTTTGCTTCTTCTCATTACTTCTTAAGCATTTGCTATTGGCCATTCTCAGACAATGGACTTGGTCTGACCTTTGGTCTGACCTCTGAACAGGGAGGCTTTCACACTCCAGGTTCCCCTAAGCCCAGGGGAGAGCTATGTTTTGAACTTTCCTCTTATCTGCTGTATGTCACTGGTGCTAAGTAGCTATAGAGAGAGAAAGAAAGAAAGGAAAAAAAGAAGATATCACTAAGAAGGAGCAGAGTTCAATTTCAGCAGCATTCAGCAGAGTTCCAGGACTAAAATTCTTAGAAACAGATAAATATGGATAAATACTCTTTTTAAAATACATTTTATTTTCATTAAGTATATTCACTAACAAACAACAATAAATAAATACTTTTTTCCCCTCAAGCCACTGAATGTATGTATTTACTCATCAAATTACAGTCAATATAATTGTTTTTTTTTAATGATATAATCACCAAAATTCATCATATTCGGTAATGTGCAAATAATCAGTCACAGAACATTATCAATTGCATTTGTGTCAATTTAATCTCTGTTGATGTGCAAGCATCCTTGTTATGGAGACATATTTGAGCAAATAGCTCTCAAATATCATTGAGATAGTCAGGGAAAGAAAATAGTTCAGAATAGTACTCCTGTGAGTGTTTTTGAGATATAAAGAGAACAATACCATTCATTATGTGCTGGTGGCCTTGACTAATAGATTTCTTTCAGCAGACTTCTCTGATAGTTGATGGACTTACAAGATTTCTTTTTATCTTTTTATTTTGATGGGGTTTGTAGTTTGTAGTTTACAGCAAAGTTCTATAAACTTGTTTTCTTTTACCTGTTTTTAAGGACTGTGTCAAACAGTATTTGGCTTTGTATATGGCTGGATACATGTGTTGGAATATGCTAGATTATTTTTTCAGAATATTATGTACACAAGTGTAACATCTAACAATTTAGACATGAAATTTACAATGGAGAAAAGAAAAGAAGAAGCAAAAGGTCAAGCGATAAGAGAAAGAGAAAGAGAAAGAGAAAGAGAAAGAGAAAGAGAAAGAGAAAGAGAAAGAGAAAGAGAAAGAGAAAGAGAAAGAGAAAGAGAAAGAGAAAGAGAAAGAGAAAGAGAAAGAGAGAGAGGTAAATTGCCTTTTACTCACTCTTCTGTAAGCATAATTAATAAAGAAAATAACCATAATTACAAAATTTAGCTAGAAATAGTAATTATCCTAGGAATAACAGATAGTATTGAAGTATTTAAAAAGGAAATGAAAATGAAAAAGGCCACGAAGATGGTGAAGGGCCTGGAGCATCTCTGCTATGAGGAAAGGCTGAGTGAACTGGGTCTGTTCAGCCTTGAGAGAAGGAGACTGAGAGGGGACCTGATCCAGGTCTATAAATATCTAAGGTGTGGGGGACAGAATGGCGAGGCCAGACTGTTTTCAGTGGTGAGTGGAGACAGGACAAGGGGAAATGGCCGGAAACTGCAGCATAGGAAGTTCTGCACAAATGTGCGCAAGAACTTCTTTACAGTGAGGTGACGGAGCACTGGAACAGGCTGCCCAGGGAGGTGGTGGAGTCTCCTTCTCTGGAGATGTTCAAGACCTGCCTGGATGCCTACCTGTGCGACCTGCTGTAGGGAACCTGCTTTGGCAGGGGGGTTGGACTCGATGATCTCTGGAGGTCCCTTCCAACCCCTACGGTTCTGTGATTCTGTGATTCTGTGAAATATCATGAAAAAGGGCTATTGGATCAACATACAGCACCAGGAAAAATTAAACTCTATATACAGTGAACACTAGTTATGACATAAATACACTTAAACTACTTTGAACAAATGCATAAATGGAAGACTAAAGCTTGATTGTCAAGAGTTGATGTATTTGTTTTCTCAAATTCTTGATTCAAAATTCTTCTTCATTTTCTTATCTAAATACCCCAAAAATTTCTATGCTGCCTTCATTTTTAACATGCAGTGTGGCTTAGCTGCCAAGAACTACATCTCTGTTGTGCCTGTCCAGTTGTACCTCAGTCATGATCAATATGATGAACCCAGTATCTTTCTCAGATCTACATTTAATCCAGAAAGCAAAGGTGCGATTTAGCTGGTTAAATACAAGTGACTAGTTCAATAGGGTCATCTAGATTCAAAAGCTGCTGCTCTTGAAGGGCAAATGTCTCTCAAAATGCCTGTGATGTGCCTGTCAGCATCTTGCTGGCTATATAAAGACATTAAGCAGTTACATTTAGAAAACTGATCTGCAGATATAAACTTAGTTCCCAACGAAGATACACACATCTGCAGAGCAACATGTAAACTACATGTTCCCATTTCTAATTAAACAGAATGAGTAATCATACTGAATTATATTCAAGATCAAAGGTGTACAGTCTCTTAGGAGTCTTCTGACTAAAGCCATCTGTTTGAACAAAGATGACATATCCGATGTTATAGAGTAGGCAAAATGCAACATTCTTCTGGTATCAGCAAATAGATTGGTGAACATGCCCTCCAAAACTGCAGTTCTGCAATAGACCTTCAATCAAATCTATTCATTTTCTTTTACCTTTTTAGTGGTCATGACTTTTTTGAAAATTCTTTGCAACACCACCACACACCAATACCCTGGATACCCTTACTTGTCAAACGCAAATAGGGAGGTTTAATTTAATGTTAGTCCTTCCTGAAACCTCTCTTCTTTCCGGTTGTACGATAGAAGTGAGTAAGGCATATTAATTAAGAGTTTGTTTTCCTACCATCATTCTTCTGGAAGCACTGTTTTCTGTCTGCCGTATCATTTTAGATAGTTGCATTGAATTGATTGTATATAGTTCATTCAGTCTCAGCATGATTTTGCTTTCTCACTGTCTTCAAGATAATTAGGATTAAAAAAAAGAAAAGAAAGAAAAAAGACTAAGAAGTTGCAACACCTCATTTTCACATTAAAAATTGTTATAAGCCTTGAAAGTAGCATAGCATAGTAACAATTACTGGGAAAATCATAAATATAGATTTTAATTGTGAGGCATCCTCTGTTTGCAGAGAAGAAAGGAGACTATGCTTCTACATAATTACTTATTAGCAACTAGTCCAAATTGATTTCGCATAATGATACCAGACTAAGTATGAAAATACATACTTTACAGCTTGAAATATGCACACACAGTAAATAAATAGCAAATGATAATTAATATTTTGTCTAATTATTGGCATAAGAGTTCAAGTACTCAAATATTTTTCTTGAACTCTGAGCTGACTGTCATTCAATGATACAATACAATGTATTAGCATCAAATCATTTTGTATTATGTTAAATCATGACAAAGCACAGAATGCCTTGCAAAAAGACAGAGCCTGTCAGTTCATCAGCTGCTTCTTGACATGATCCAGCTGTGCAATTAAACAAATGCATGCCAGTTATTAGAAAGGCTTCCAAATCTAGCAGTAACTGTCAGTTAAAGTAGCAGTTGTTTTGAGCTGGCTTTATCTTCTGAATATCAGACATTAACAGGGAGAGAGGTAAAGAAGACACCTTCGTATACTGTATGGGAATGTATAGCCTTCAGAGTAATTTATTTTCCAATAGTTCCACATTAAACTTATCCACACGTTCATGAAATGTGTATTTCTATACACTGCAGAGTATACACTGCAATATGGCCGTTACCTAAATCATTATTGTTCCAGAGTGTAGCACATATTTTCTTTGAGTCACTTCACTTTCTTGCCTTACTTGTTCCTCTTGTGCACTAAAACCATAGAGGCTGTAGTGCGAAAAAAAAAAAAAATTATGGAGGAACATAGCTCTTGGCTTCCAGACTCTTTTGGGACAAATAAATATCTTGGTTGTAAGTTTCATCAACCTCACTTATGAATTATCTTGCCCAACAATGTGAGCAGTCAAGGAAGAGAGCCTTTTTTACAGCATGTAACTTCTCAATCTTTGCCTTCCATGTATGTGTCAATGGTAGGGATGTGCAAAATGATTGTCTTTACTCAGCTTCAAGAAACACAAAACCAACACAGATAGGTGAGCTTCTACTCCTCGCTCAGAATGTTATCTAATGAATTCTATGTCCTTAGGTCTCCATGTTGCAGCAGTTCAGATACCTAAATTTTCTTCTAAGCTTGGGAAAGTGCCATGGCCCTGTATAGTACTCCTAGGACCTGTCAGAATTTACTTATGCTGCTTGATCTCCTCAGCTGCACAAAAAGGCAGAATAAAAGTGATACTGTTCCAATAATGTTGATTCAGAAGAGCTAGCCTATTTCCAAAATATGTCTTGAAGACAGAGAAAGATGGAAATCCTGACTACAATTAAGCATACAAGCAGATGCAAACACAAGTTCCAGTTAATACAGTGCACAACAGACACTCTTCACTACAGCTGTATTGGGAAATCAACCAGAATTTCAGGTTCTGAAAAGAGTTCTCTTTTAAACGTAGTTTCTGAGGGACTTTTAACTCAACCCTTAAGAGAAAAAAATCACTGTGGCATGAAAGCTGATATATATAAAGTATGCAACGTGGGAGTAATTCTTTTAAACAAAGCAATACACCCTCATTTAAAAAAATGAAATTGTACAGGCTGTTAACCTATAATCCTGACTATAGTTATGACATTTTCTCTACATGTATCAAAGGAGTGTTTAATTACACAGAAAATGTCGAGCTAGTTAAGATAACGCACATTTCTGAATTTTAAAAGACTGAAAAAAGTACTGTAGCCAGTCACATATTAGAGAAAATTAGATGCTTAACTGATATCCACATAAAACATTATCCTCAGATCCAAAATGAGAGATCTGTTGTTGTTGTTTTTCCTGACTGTTCTCTTAAGTTTATAATCTGATAAGCCATGTCTCATTTCTGATACACATCATAATAGAACTGATCAAAAGTACTATAAAAAGTACCAACTGGCTAAAGCCAGATGATGATGAATGAGGTCCACCAAGTTCTTTATAGTAGTCATGGATTCGCATTCCAGAAGGTAATGAATCTGGTGCAATGATCATACATATTAACTTTTAGTCTACAGTACCTCTAGGACTTGGACTACATTGCCTTCTTTTTCCTGTTTAAAGCTCTGAGTCTCTAGATGCACTAACAAGTTTCACAAAATTTCAATAGCATTAAAGTAATAATTTTACTAGGAAAAAAGCTAGACTGTCTTTTCCGTCCCAATACCACTAATACACAATGTACCTTCAGTCTTCTGTAAAGGATGAAGAGCTTTTAGATGAGATGCTTTTAAGAAAAATAATAATCCAACTTAAAGGTACATGTTTTTGAGAATCAACTCACATATGTGTCATTTCATGCTATTTAGTGGATATTATCTGGAGTAGTTGGAGAAAGGTAACTCAGAGTACCACAGGCGGAAAGCCAAGCATACATTAAGTAGCAGGAACCATTATTATGCCTCACTTAGAAGACAGGCCAAAGAAAATATTAATTTCTAATATTGTGGCCAGGCTGCAGAATGCATTGAACTATTACAATTCACTAGTGGTGGACACAGTAGAAAATCCTAAGAGAGACTGAAATACTTTGCAGAATTAGGAAACCATCAGCTTGAAGTTTTTAGAAATGTGCAAGCCATTACTGAATGTTTTATTAAATTACAGGAAATAAAAATTAGCAGACTCTTAAACACCCACTGGCAGTGGGCAGTAACTATCAGAAAGAAACGAGTACTTTGTTTCTTCCTGATTCCTGACAGACTTTTCATGGGACTTGTCAGAAATAAAGGACATATAGAAAATCCTTTGCTCTGTTCCTTGCTTATTTGTAGCTAAATTTGAAGTCTAGACATAACTATGAGCTGATATGAAAGAGACAATAAAGGAGAAATATCTGCCTCTTGACACTGCCAGTTTGCTGAGAAGACTTTTTAGACTGCCAATCTACATACGGATTCTTGAGGAAAATATTTCATTCCAAGCGCAAGCATTTTGGTAAACAAATGCCCTTCCTTTGAGGTGCCATGAGAGTACAAAAATACAGTAAACATAGCTTCTGCTTCTGAAAAATATGGCTTACTTTTGTCTGCACCATTTCTATTTCGTTAAGCCATTCTGTAGGGAGCAAATGCTATGCCAAGTCCCACTCAGTTCCACTAGTTACATCCCAAAGGGAACACAGGTTCAGTTTGCTAGAACTCAAAGCGTTCTTCCATCTTCGGCAACATGGGACTGGATAATCTGCTTGTAGACATTAGCTTTCAAGCTTTTACTTACATGACAAAACAGAATATCTAACCTCAGGGCTAAGCTCCATATTTTGAGTTTATTTTTTTTCTGCTTCTGCTCAATGGATTTTAAGTTTGGCTTTACTGAAATTCAAACAACTGTTTGCATCAGAAAGACTCAAACTTGCCAAGATGCCAGTATGTTCTCAGCTCTGTACTCCGTAAGTAGTCCTATTGAATTGAAAGAACCTACTCACAGTTTGAAGCATGAATATTTATACAACCAAAGAATCAAAACAGATCTACTTATTCAGTGTATGTTGTATGTAGCAGTGGTAGAGTATGGCAATGGTAAGGAATGTTTAAAGTCAGTTCCTTTTAGCAGACTGAAGTAAATCGTCATTCCTTTTCCTAAGCCTTTGTTAATAGTTCGAGCTGCCATTTGTTCCTCTGTTTTTAATTATCACCTATTTCAAATATCACTTAATTCTGCCTTATTTCAGATGTTATTAAACTTCCTTTCTAGGCTGGGTGTCATACTTCGAGGATATTATTTTTTCTAAAGAATATCCTAAAATCTACTCTAGAGAATTTTTAGTAGTTAGAGTTATAAAGCAGTTTTGGCATCTCAAACATTTCAACAGTATTTTGGATCCATGCTGCACTAAGAGTTTATCATCAATGCCAGATGTCATTGCAATAAATGTAAGAGAAGCAAATTAGAGAAAGGGTCTCTTTCAGATAACCACAGACACTGAGCTCCTGATCATCCTGTTTAAAACTTATTTATCACCCTGTGAGAAAATTTTCAATTAGTTTTGTTTATTTGTGCTTGCTTGTAAAATGGTTTTAAGGACTAGGATCTTCTATTAGCTAATTTTCTTATAGAATTAGAAAATATCTGAGTTGGCTGGTATCACTTTATACTATCACAGTTTTCATATAAGGACACGAAGGAAAATACAAGGGGAAACTCAATTCCTTTTTGTACATGTGAGAGCTTTTTCTAAGTATGTATAATTCTGACTTTTTCATTGCATAAAATTATGAAAACAAAACTATATTTCAGGAAATTTTTATTTAAACTACATCTTTCTAATGAAAAAAAATCTAAAAAAATCTTTTTAATCCACAGTCTCTGAACTGTAACAATAACCACATATCTGGTAAAGTCAGTAACAATTAAAAAAAGGGAAGAATTGAAGAAAACTGGTTGACAACAAGGTGATGGTGAACCTATCAAGTGCATGACCTGTTAGTAATTTCAAGGATCTTATGTATGTGGAGATATTCCACAGGCTGAGTCACTCCAAACTTACTAAAATCTCCACATTTTTTCCTAATGTTGTGAAAGTGAGGGTTCTGTCCTTGAAAATAATAAGCACATTTTTTATAGTTTGGGATCATGTTAAGACTTCAAGCCTTCCACTCTGCTGGAAGAGATTAGAGTCTTCTGTTTTCCTCTGTATATTCCTACATGTCTACAGTCTCATCAAGTCAAAACTAACAAAAACTGAAGTTTATTTTAGATTCCAATATATCTCCTCAAAGACCCTGTTAACATCATTTGTCAAGTTATTTTCTGGAAAATGCTGTCTGATTAAGCCTGAAATGTTTCAGAAAAACAGATTTAAGGAGGTCTAAAGCAGACAGTATTGAGTGACGATGTTATGGCAGTGGAGATTGAGCCTTCCCACCAGAATCCCGTTACACGTTGCTGCCTTGTGTCAGATGGCAGCAGAGTGGCAGTCTGATAAAATGGCTTCTCATGTGGAAATGTAGATGAAGCAAAGGTGCGGAATTGAATTCCTCCATGCAGAAAAAATGGCACCCACTGGCATTCATCAGTGCTTGCTGAATGTTTCTGGAGCCGAACAGTGGATGTTAGAACAGTGAGGCAGTGGATGCTGCATTTCAGCAGTGGAGGTGGTGACAGTGGATCACCCCCACTGGTGCAGATTTTTACAAGCGCAGGATGCAGGCTCTTGCTGATTGCTGGTGAAAATGCAAAGCTCATGATGGTGATTATGTTGAAAAATAGTGTTTTGTAGCTGAGATTTTGCTCTATCAAACAGCAGGTATTACTTTTGGAGCGACCTTTGTGCATGCAGCCCAACACAATTCCTATTCACTCAGTGTGGCCCAGGCATGCCAAAAGTTTGGCCCATGATCTAGAAACTCGGGATTGGGATCCACAGGATTAAAGCCCCAGATCATAGGCCAGGCTAAGCCAAAATCCCACAGCTGGAAACCTTCCGTTCCCAGGCAGTTGTTCAGTCAAACAGGTGGAACTGGTGCCAGTAGAGGATCTGTTTCACCAAGCTGCAGAAAATATTAGGGGACTTTTCTCTTTGCAAGACATTTTCAGCAAATCTGGGAACTGAATTTAGAATACATTTTCTTCTGGAAACTCTGGCATTAAAGATAGCATGAGCACTGAACAGTTTCCTGAGCCCATGGTATCATTTGGAAAGGAGTCAATGTTTTCTGGACCTGGCGGAGTTGAAGATGAAATCACAATGACGGGCAGCTTTTCTCTTTTGGAGTAATAAGGAATAGTGACATTTGCTCTAATAAAAAAGCAGGAATGTTATCACAGATTTCCTCGGTCAGCTGCTAAAAATCACAGAATTTGTGGCTCAAGATAAGGATGATCATAACTCCTAGAAATTAAAAAAGTAAAAAACAATTCCTACAAATATTCAGCAAAAAATCAACTTCTATTCTTCCTTCATTTCCTGGCTACCACCTTGTCTCTGATGGATTGTCACTATTAATAGCATACATGGTAACCATGTAATATAAAAGCCAGTTTCGTTTATCTTTTTTTTTTCTGCTTTATTTGGTTCTTAAGCAGGCTTGCCATGAACTTTAAATGCACATTGTTCATGACAGAAAGTGTCCTTTTAATTTTCTTTATGACATATTCCTTCTTTAGGACATGAGAATAATGGACATGAGAATAATAATGTGACCAATCATAGGTAATGAGAAGCTGCATTCGTTTGTAGTTCTCTCTCTACTAAAATATTTCAGAATTTTTCAAACATTATATGCTGCAGTGATGACTGATATCATCACTATAAGCATGATGATACAGATTAGCAATAAAAATACTCTAGAGGAAGGGTAGAGAGAAGAAGAAAAGCTTGAAAACATGATAGCGGAATGAATGAGCTGCAATTCTTACTGTCTTAAGGAAGAAATTGATAATGAAGGAGAGCCCAACACAGCCTTCAGCTGACCTTTATGGAACTAAATCAATTAAAAAGATGTGAAAGAAATATTATAACCATTTACAAGAACATTTGAGAAGAGAAAATTAAATTTATTTGACATGGAATTCCCTAGTCTGTGTACTTCAAAGAAAACAAAGAATGTCAAGGGAATTGAAAGCCTGCCAAACTGTTCCACCTCTGGCTTTTAAAGATGAGATTTTCAGACAGAAACAGCAACACATTTTAAATAAATGAGCCCTGATTTTGGAGTTACTCATTCATGGTGAAACAAAGAAATTAGTAGTAAGAGGAACATCTCAATTTTCATAAATAAATAAATAAATAAATGTATATATATTTATATATATATATATAAAAAAATTATATATATATATTAGATCACAAAATGCTTTAGATTCAATTGAACCAATTTTGGAAAGATTTTAAAAGGAATCAGAAACAAAATTTTATCATAAATCATGAATAGAAATACTAGGCAACAGCTGAATGTGAATAGCAAGAGTCAAACATCGCAATATCTTTTTAGTGGAAGACAGTTTGAAATTATTCTCACACAATGGGAGGAGTACACATACAAGTACGCACCTGTCGTTATGCATCTTTAAGAACAGTTCAGACAACAACATTGTAATATAGTTGATTCTGTCTTGGATGATTTTTGAAATGTTATGTCATTTGCAGCTGCTGTTCACCTTAGCACATAAGAACAAAATAGAAACATATGTTGCAAGGAAGAATTTATAAAATCAAATTATCATTTGAGTGTGAACATGAGAACTAGAATTGTATTGTAGCTTCAGTACAAGAACTAATCAAAACAGCACCTTCAGATGATGCATAGGTATCCTTGATACAAAATTTTAAACTGGTAGTCAATTTCAATTCATTTCAAACTATTGATCAATCCAATAATCTGTCTATTTTTATCCACATTAAAGGAACTCTGTGATGCAGATATCTTTTTTCTTGTTTGGAAAGGGTTTCAGAAAACTTCAGAGGGATTAACCTTTTCTCATTGGAATTGTCAGTGAGGAAAACTGCCTTTTATTTAACAAACCAACTAATTTATCGTTAAACAACACAACTAAAAAGCAACCAAGAAAAAATCTGGGGGGAAGCTTACTGTAGACAATAAGTGTGCAGCAATATATCTAAGTATTTGACTCACATGATGTTACAGTATCTGCTATTTAACCTGCTATTCCCTCAATGGACAAAGATGTCTATAACAAGTGCTCCTCTGTCTCTGCTTCCATGTTTTATTTCATTTCTGATAGTAAGAGCTCAGGAAATAAGCTGACATTTGATAAATTGAAATAAAATAAATTAAATCAAAAAAGTGTACCTCTCTAACCACTAAGTCAGAAGTTCTATGTATAAATTTTTTATATTTCTATGTATTCTATTTATGTATCTATTTATCTTCTCCAAAGTTCTATTTATATATTACCAAAATATTTAAGCCTATGCTTGATTTTTAAAACTGTTTTTTTAAAACTGATTTTTTAAAACTCTGTTGCTCTTTTTTTTTTTTTTTTTTTTTTTTTTTTTTTTTTTTTCAGTTTGTAATTTATTGATCAAGGGTTTATTGCAAAGTACTGCTTTCATTGGTTGTATTACTTCTTTAGGATTACTTTCAATTTAAACAGATTCAAAAGCACTTCGTATTAAAAGTGCATATCTCCATGTTTATAAGCACTGTGTTGAGTGGCTTTTTATATTATGCATTTCTTTTGCTGTCAGTGCAGTTCTGAGCAATGTCAGCCAGTGAATTCAGGGCACTTGGAAGGATGTCTGAATACTTGTAAGTGCATCTTGAGAACCTTGGGAGTTAGTAGTATTCAGCTTTGACTTTGTAGTACTAATATCCATAGTATCACCTTACAGGAACAGCAAATGTTCTGAATCAACCTTTTGGAATCAGGAAATTACTAAAATTTGACAAGCAAATGCATAATCAAGTTCATCAGGTAGCCAATGTCTATCTCTATGGGTGATTTATGATTCTTCTTCCTCTTCAACAAACAGGGCAAATGGAAACAAAGACACATCAGTATCAATTATCAGGAAGAAAAAAAAAAGAGAGAAGAGGAAGTACTGGATACAAATAATGTACCTACTCTAGACTGAAATGTCTGAAGTGGGAAATTCAATATCAAAATTGCAGTCTACTCTTAATTTCCCCCATAGTGTGAATGTTTCGTCTAGGAGACTTGAAAATCATGTGCTGAAAACTATTTCACTACTACGGTGTATAAAATAATGTGCCTAGTGGATAAATAGATGGATAAATACACACAACTATAGAAAGGTAAAATTTTAACTATAATACAGGACCATTTTTAATGAATTTTTGGAGCACGATCATCAAAAAATGTGCATATATTTCTAAAAAAGTCAACTATAAGGTTTTGATATTTTTCAATGGTAAATGAAATAACTGTGCAGTTAGCACAATGACCCCAAATGCATATGGCCTTACAAAGACTTATATTTTAATGTGTAGAATAATATGACCATGATATCAAAATCTAATTCAGTGTTGCTAAAAACCTAACTATTGTGTTCTTACAATTTCGGCATTCTGAGATGTTGCTCCAGTACTTTATGGAATTCTGCTCCAGTACTTTATGGAATTCTGCTTTCGTAACTTTTTTAGGCTTTCATTGAGGAAAGAATAAATTTTTTGAGACTTACTTGTTTTAAGAGAAAGTGTACATGAGGTTGGCTTGAAATAACCACACTGCCAGGTCACAATGAGAAATCATGCAAAAAAAATTTCATTACATCTTGTTTCATACCATTACTCTTACTGAAAGTGAAGATCCTTTAGTACTAGGGCGTAAAATGTTTGTCATTTGACAATCTGTACTCCTGAACTGGAATACCGTCTTTAAGATTTCCAGAGTTATCCTTGGCCTGCCATGTTCAGCAAAGATTTTACAGATAAGCATTAATATCTTACCCTAATGTATTATGAGTGAATATGTTTTGCTTTCATTAACTTAACAGCAAAGAGAACATTGGGTAGAAAAGCATTTCATTAACTTAACAGCGAAGAGAACATTGGGTAGAAAAGCAAGTAAGCTTAACATCACATTTTTCATCTTATTACATCTTATTATCATTTCATCTTATTACACATAAGCATGGTGTGCTTCATATTGGCACCTTCTAAACCTGGAAATCTCTTTGCCCAAAACGAGGACGACTCTCCTATAACATCTTTGTTGGCTTGATGAAGTATGGACTAGAGTATGGACAGGGAGATTGTCAGGAAACTAGCTAAAATGCTAAGGGTATTTTTTAGTGGTATGATGTTGCAGTGGTGTTCCCTGGTATCAACACAGGGCCAACACTAATTAATATCTTTATTAAGGAGTTAGACAATGCTAACTTGTGAAACATATAAAATTTGGATGAATGGCTGATGCACAAAGTGATTGTGCTGCCATTTATTGAAAGGATGGGAATAATGGGACAACAGGAATTTAATGAAGTTAACCAATGGGAAATGCAAAGTCTTGACTCTAAGGAAGAAATATTGCAGGCATCAGGAATTGCCAGAGGCTGACTAGCTGGAAAGTAAATTTGAAGAAAAGGATCTGAGAGTCCCAGTGGACACAAGGCTGACCATGAGACAGAAGCATGTGCTTACTGCAAAGGCCTGGGATGTACTAAGGATGAGCACTGCCAGACTGCCAAGTTGCAGGACCCTTCCCCTCTGCTCAGCACTGGTGATAGCCTCCAGTGTAAGAGTTGTGGACAAGCTGGAGTGAACCCTATGGAAGGCCACTCTCTCCTGAGTATGTGTGCTGAAGGGCAATAGTCAGCCTCTTGACAAGATCTTCATGCGTGCAAGCAAACCTCAGTGCCAACTACTGGACTGACTGCTGGATGACATCCTCAGGCCAGAATAGTGGACCCTCTCAGCCTGCAGCAACATCTGCTAGAGAGAGTGAGTTGGTCTTAGTGCAAACCACTAGTGGGACCTGTATGTGTGAGAGAAACTGGTGCCAGCTACTGGAGCAGATGGGATCCTAGGCTCAATAGTTAGAGAGGCCATAGCTTCTTGGGTCTGAAATGAACTGCCCAGAAGTTGCTGAGGAGACTGCCATGAGTGAACTTGGTGCCAAGTACTGGAGTCAGACTAGGGGTGTGGCCACCCCAGCCTGTGGTTCCAGTTGTTGAAGTGGATGTCACTAGTTGGAGGATCCTCTTTAGGCCTAGGGAGGGCTCCATAGGCTTTAAGTCTGCAGTGCCATCTCTTGGAGGATGGCATGAGAGCACAGGGTGTCAGATACTGAAGTCAGATCAGGCATGTAAGCCCACATACCACAGTGAGAGAGGTCCTCGGATCAGCTTCAGGAGCAAGTGTAGTTTTCTACCTCCAGCCATGGCAGGGGAGTGCTGTGTTCCCACATCAGCTTCTGGTGTGGGGACAGGAAGAGGGAGGTGAGTGAGTGCAGACTCTGCACCATTGGCTGGAGTGGGGTTGTGTGTTGCAGCCCATGTGTGTGATACTGACTGCTGGGAAGGGGTGCATGCCTTTCCCAAAATGGTGTGCATGGCATGTATGTGTGTATTTGTTAGCACATTTTACCTGGATAATCCAGTGAGTAGCAGAGTCCTTGGCTCAGAGACAGGGTATCAGGTGAGCAGAATAAATCCCAAGGCTGGGCACAGACCCTGCTTCCTCAGGAGCTTTGATGAGCCCCAGAGGCAGAGCAGGAGTGCTCCTAGTTCAGAGCTTGAGGAGGCAGCTGTGCTTTTTATCTCACTTTACAGCTTTAACCAAGGAACTCTGAATATTAAACAAAGATCATAAACACTCCTTCTTACAAAACTGTGCTGATCAAGTTCATACCTGCAGGCCATAACAGCTAGAAGACCTGCCATGAGACTACTGGTGTTTAAGAGCTGCTGATAAAGTTTGTAAAAAGCCTTGAAGCCTACACCATGTGATTTCTTGAGAGAGGTCGGAGGATTAATTAGCCAGGACTGATGAGGTAAATCGAAATAGTACCATTGACTTCAACACAACTTTGCCAATTTACAGCATCCAAGGATATAACTCAAGTCCTAATGCTCCTCTTTTAAAGAAAAATGGACTCCATGAAGAGAAAATAAATTTTGGTAAACTAAATTTGTAATTCACTGAATTTTCACATTAGCTAAAGTATATAGCTCCTAAAATGGTACTATCAAAAATTCTGAGGTAATATTCCTGGAACGTCCATGTCTTTTTCTCTTATAGTGTACAAACATATTCAGTTTACAGATCAGACACCTGACTGCAGACATAGCAGGAGTCTACACTTTCTACTTTTTCTGTGACAAACTGTCAGCAGTAAAACTTGCTCAATAGAAACTCAGAAAGTGCCAATCAGAACAGAAGTGACAGATTCAAAATTACACTGGCACTACCTCCTGCTCAACGCTAAATGAGTGCATTTCACTCCTATTATCCAAATAATGGTTACAAAACCCATTTTCCTTTTATATCAGTTAGTATGAAATGACATCCCTCCACCTTACTTCTTCCTAAGAAACAGGTTCAGCGCTATGTTTGGTTCACCATCCTGATGCAGCTATGACCTACAATGAAATGAATCTGTACCTTTCTTTTCTTTTCCCAGTCTTTGTTATTCTGAAGTCTTGAAACACAACTATTTCCTGTAATCTTTCCCCAGAAACACCTGCCAAGTGTGACAGAAGGCCACTTGGGTAAAGCTCAACTCTGTAGCTGACGAAGATTCAGACAAGGAAAACTTCATGGGCTATTTCACTTAGAATGTTTTATTTAGGACATTTGAGGAAGGGAAGTGATAATAAATAAAAGCAAGGATTATTTTTTTAATTACCTCTTGATTATTGACATTGAAGGACTGATTTTCCTTTCGTATCATTGTCTTTCCACTTCTATAATAATATTCAATGTAAAAAAAAATATGTTTGTTACAGAAAGAACTTGTGTGTATTATAATATGGTTGGCTGGCAGAAAAAAGTCTGTACTATAGCTAAATGTAGAACTGTCATCAAACCTACTATTGCTCTTTCTCCTCTGCCCTCATGCCCCTTATTGTGATAATGCTGTCTGTATGTATAGAACTTGAATAACCTATCTCAGCCACTTTTATAGGTCATTGTTCCCTTCTTCTCTATTTAAAATTCCTTAGATCTTCCTAGTAATAAACTATAGCAAGTTATCTCAATGAATCAAATCAGTTCCTTTCTTCTTGCCTGGTGCTTAGCACATCTGGCTTTTCTTCTAAAAGGCACTTCCATATGCCAAATTATATCTCTTTACCATCATGCTGGAATACAGCATTTCTTAGGCAAAATTAATTTCATCTTTTAAGACATGTATCTTCTAATTTTTCACACTCAAAGTAAAGATATAATATAAATTCTGAATATTCAGAGAATAGAAGCCACTATATTTTATTTGTAATGTGTCTTTCTATTTTTACATGAAGAATTCTTGGTCAAATACTGGAGGCCTGTTTCTTCTCTCAGTGACAATCTTGTGACTTGCAGTGAAAATAAATAACACAGAACATGGCCCTATTTACTCTTTCATCCTACAGAAGGATTTCGTATTTTCACACATTACCACATCTGCACACAACTGTTCATAGATTAGCCTCAGATCAGTTCACTTGAGTATCTACTCTGCAATTCTTAAACATCAGGCCAAAATTCTGCTTTAAAATGCAAACTTTAGAATCCAGTTTAAATATTCAGAAGCATATTCATCACAAATTCATCAGAACTTCTAAAAAAATAACACTTAAGAATAAATACCTTATCTTATGTCTACTTGATATTTTACTCGCTATGTATTTTATGTATAAAATAAAGCATATAGTAATCTCTAAGTACATAGCATTCCTATCTGGATAAATGAACAAAATACATTTTCAGCTTGGAATAAATTTTATGTTTGTGGAAAATAAAGGCTGTCACAGAAATACTGACACAACTTAATATATTACATTCTTCGTAAGGTGAAAGAAATTTTGTCCTCCTCCATGCACAAGAGATAGAGGTGCTGCATAGAAAAATAAGTATATTAAACAAGTTTTGTTGCTTTTTCTGTTTATTTATGTTTTCTTTCAATAATTTTTTGCAGGTTAATGAATTAACGTTTATGAATGACTTAATGATTACATATTGGAAATATTTTTTCATTAAATTCAATTTATTTACTTAGTGGTATTAGGAAAAAAAATAGTAATAAAAATTAAAATGATGAAAAATAAAAATAAACGCTCATTTAGCATTCCTCCAAGAATGTTAATAGGATATTATCTGTACATATTTTAGGATGGCTCTGCAAAGATCTCAGTTTTCTTATGTCAGAGTAGGCTGCTTTATACTCACTTAAAAAAGAGCTCCTGTTACAGCTGCATAAACAAAATTATCCTTGGATCTCTAAGAGCAGAAAAATAATCAAATTTACAAAATCTCTTTCAATGAACAGTTTGAAATATTACATTAGGCTTAGAACTTTTTCACTTGCTTTTCAACTAGAATTGGATATAACCTGTCCAATGTAACCCTAAGAAATTATAAGACTACTAGGAAACAGAAATATATTACAGAAGGATTTGGCACCTGTTTTCTGGTGCTGCTCTTGTAATGCACCACAAACAGAGTGGAAAGCATTTATTCTTGCCAAGAGCTTGTGTTGTGGTTTAACCTCAGCAGCAGCTCAGCAATACATAGCCATTTGCTCATTCCCCTCTGAGTGGAATAAGGGAGAGAATTGGAAACAAAATAGAACTCATGGGTTGAGTTAAAACCAATTTACTAAGGCAGAGAAGGAAAATAGAAAGAAAAATGCAATGAGATATACATATATATAAATATATATACATATATATCCACAGTGCATTTACGTGCCAAACACCAAACAATACCCAGCCAGTGATACAACTGCTCATCAACCAACAGCTCGCCAGCACTATGTCGTCTCACCACCCCTGACAGATGCCCAGCAACCCCCAAGCTGCAGCCAGTCCACAGCCAACTCCCCAGCACTTCATGGCCTTCCACATGGTGTCATGTGATATGGAATAACCCCTGGCCTAGTTCAGGCGCCTGTCCTAGTTCTGCCCAGCACCCTGCTGCTGTGCCATCTTCTTTGCCAAATGGCCCTGCCCAGTCTGGCCCTGTACTTATTCCCTCACTCAGCAACAGCCAAAAACGCTGGTGTATGTCTCATCTGAAACCAGGACAGCTGCACTCTTGGAGGAGAACCCAGGTGAAATGTACATTTTCAGCTGTGCCACATAGTAGCAGAGTGGTTTTGCATTTGTTTCTTCTCTGCCCTCTTTTGTCTATCTGTTGTATTTAGACCGCAAATGCCTTTAGGGAAGATAATGGCACTGCTTGCCCATAGAAGAAGAGCAGGAAACCCAGTTATGGTTGACAGAATATTAATAAGATCTTAGTCAAACATGTCTAATGAGCTGGAGCAAAAATTCATAAAGGTGCGATCATTGCTCAGCTATGGCATGTCAAAGCTGATACATGATTGATTGTTATTTTTAGAGCACATGCAGAGCTTGTGAACAGGCTTAACTTTCATGATTTTCTCATTCATTTTGTTTGAATTGAAATGTCAACAAACAAAGTCAATAACAAAAACCAGGAATTCAAAGAGGGACAATGTTCAACACTGGTGTTTCCATGTACAATCGTGCTTTTTACTGGAAAATCAGGCAATCAGTTGTAAATCTACACTGTATCAAAAGCATGTATCTATCTTAAAAGAGTCCATCTCAGGTCAAAAAGAATTTCTTACCATGTCAACTAGAGAGATTATTCAGTTAACAAGAAACAGGCCCTTAGTGCTGTGTTTCATAGAACATGCTACCCAGACTCCAACTGCCATTCCAGAAGGACACAGGATTCTTAAGTTTGCATGTTCTCCCTACCAAGCCCCTTGGACATCTCAGATACCTCATATGGTCCCAAGATGCAACACAACGTGATGTTGAGGCAAATGATTCCAGTACCAAGAAACTTAACTCTTCAGTATTATGGAACTTGTACTCTAAGTGAATATAAAGACAACTAGAATTAGTTCAACTTAAATCTCAATCTGTTTATCATCTCCTAAAATAACTTACCAACAGAACCTGAACACAGAATTTGGTGCGACTATTGTAGGAAAATCAAGCACATAGCTCATGTAATTGTAAACTGTATCATTTATATTAATCCCTTCAAAACTGTTTGTGTGGACACGTGTGTGGAATCCGATAAAACAATTGTGAGGCGTATTTAGTCAAATGTAGGTCTACGTTAATCTTTGCAGAAGACATTTAAAGAGTTTTTTCATTGTACTGACTGCTCTTGGATCAACTCAAACTTCCACAAAGAGGCTCTGATGCCTCTTGATGTTCTCTAGGCTACTTCACCTGGCCTTCACCTGCAAATCTGCAAGGGCAAGGGTGCACCATGGTTCCTACGTCACAGGTATCAGCCCTGTGAAGACTTCTCCAATATCTCAATGCTTCTCAAATGGCATTAGATTCTTGTCTGTAATCAAACCAAGATCCAAGTCTTCTATGACACTTAGGAAAGCCTAGGCACTTAGTCTGCATGTAAACATCTAAATTTAGATACTTCAATTTTGAATTTCATCCCACTCCTTCTTTGTTGTTCAGGAGACAGTGTCATTTCTGAGCTAAAACTATAGTGTCAAAATGCCATAGGAATACTAAGAATTTAGGTTATGTAAGAAATGTTTTATTGTGGTTCTCAGAAAGACTGAGACCAAGGAAACAGCTGGATAGGCTGTCTGTATGAACAGAAAATTCTGAGGATATAATTCCTTTTCCAGAGGAAGTGCACACCTCCAGGTTTTTCTGAAATGATTCTACCTATAAGACTGTTACTAAAAATCCATCTTCCACAACACTTAGTCCATTCTGAATGAAATGCTCAGCTAAAGTAACCAAAACAAATAGTTGGCCTACAACATCATAACACTTGATATCTGTTTGCCTACAGTGCCAGACTGCATATAATTGTTCTCCTTTGTAGTGGATACAGTTTACTTCACAATTATATGGCAACCCCAGTTGGCTGAAGTATTTTGGCTCTGGGTAGGAATGTCAAAATATCTACTTTCAAGAGATTTTCTCCTATTGCCAGGTAGACGGTAGCTTCTTTTCAAGCCAATGTGCTGTTTTTAAAGTTACCTGTACAAAAGCTGATTTAGAAGCTAAGAAGATAAACAAGGGACAGAGTGAACTGTCTGTGAGCTTTTCTGGGTTTCATATCAATTGCCTGATTGGCTTTGTTTAAGATGTGCCTTTCAATCTTCTGCATTTAAGAATTTAACTATTATTAGAAGTGCTTTATTACATCTGGGTAAATTTAGCTTCACATATCCAGCATGATTGCTCACAGAGGATTTGTAAATACGTTTTTCACACTGGCAATTTCACTTTGCCTGTATTTAGGCCTGTGGCAAAGTTTTGGTAAGAGAGTATTTTAAGGAAGGAAGAACTGCTGCACAACAGCAGCTAAAGAGAGGAGTGAGAAATGTGAGACAGCCCTGAAGGCACCAAAGTCAGTGCAGGAGGAGGGCCAGAAGCCAGAAGTCTTCAGACAGAGAGGAGAAGCTCCCTGCATCTCAGAAGAGGCCCATGGTGGAGCAGGTTGTCCACTTGCAGCCCATGGGCACCACACCATGCAGCCATGAAGGAGCCCACACAGGGTCCATTTGGAAAGAATGGCATCCTGCAGTTAGGACCTCAGGCAGAGCACGGTCCATGTAGGAATGGTAAAGGTGAGGCCTTGAGAACTGACCACAGCCCCCCATTCCCCTTTCCTCTGCACTGCTGAGGTCAGGGAAGGTAGAAGAGAGAGGATGATGGAGGAAAGTTCTTTTAGATTGTTTTTAATTTCTCTCTGCTTTAATCCATTAGTAATAAGCGATAAATTACATTAATTTCTCTATGCTGATTCTGTTTTGCTGGTGACGGGAATTGGTGATTGATCTCCCTGTCCTTATCTCAACCTACTAGCTTATTTTTCATCACATTTTCTCACCTTTTTTTTCTCAGGATAGAGAGTAAGAGAACTGCTTGTTGAAACTTAGCTGCCCATCAGATTGAAACCACCACAGAACCACAGAACATAATCTTAACTACAGTTCATAAAATCTCAAGAGGAAAGGGATTCTTTCTTATTCTGCATAATCACCAAACTATCTTTTCTTTTCCTTTGTTAAACTTCAGGCATGGGTGATTTGCAAGGAGGACAGCAAAGGTAGCTGACAGATATAATTGAAGTCAAAAAGAAGGAATAGCAAATTTTTTTGCGTAACTACAGTTTCTTTGGACATCCATGCTTTCACATTTCTGAATCCTTCCTATAGGATCATAGAATCATTTGAATTGGAAGGGATTCTTAAAACTCCCCTGCAATGAACAAGCATGCCTACAGCTAGATCAGGTTGCTCAAAGCCCCCACAGCTTGACCTTGAATATGTTCAGAGACAGGAAATCCACCACCTGTCTGGGCATCCTATTCCAGCGTATCATCACCCTTATTCTACAAATCCTCTTCCTATATTCAATCCAAATCTCCTCTCTCTTAGCTTGAAACCATTTTTACTTGTCCTGTCACAGTAGATTCTGCTAAAGAGTCCACCTACTTATTTCTTATATCCCTCCTTTAGATACTGAAAGGCTGCTACTTCTGGAGAGGTGCACTGTGCTGACTGCCTTAACAGGAATTGTTCTCAAAAGATCCATTCAGTAAACTGTAAGTTCTTTAACAAGTAAATGTAAGTTCTTAAACAGCAGAAATTTCTGCTAAAGATTAAAAGAATTTTGCACCCTGTATTGAGCAAGTTCCTTAAAATGATAACGCACATCAAAAACAAAACAAAACAAAAAAAAAAGATATTGAGTGGTAGCTATTTCACATGGTATAGACATCATTATTCCCTGTTGTGTGTTCTTATGACAGTTTTAATGTTGATAGTTTTTGTACCTTGTTGCAGAACGATATGAAAATATTTGGTTCTGTTCCTTTTAAAAGAATGCCAAGTTTTCTCTAAACAGAAAAAAGATAAATAAGTACTTAGAGATTAAATAAATAATTTTACACCTCCTTACAGCTTGAAAGGATGAAAGTTTAGTTTCATTGCTGATGTGCTCCTTCCTTACAAAATTTACTGATTTCTATTAATTGAAGACATCATTTTTTACAATCAGTGATAGGGGTGAATTCTCATATATTCGCATAAAGAAATCTGAAGCTTCTTTGTCTCACAGTGAGAAAAATAAATGCAGAATAAAATCTCAATATTTGCAGAGGAATGAGTTTATCTGTATTTTGCTATAGTGAAGGATTTTGCAAAGTGTCTTCACATTAAAATAAGTCTCAAAATGAAAATGCTTGTAAGACGATATAAGGTATTTTAAGGCATTTAAAATAAGCAGTAAAAGAAATTTCAAAACATCAAAGCAAGGAACTTTTATAATGTGCTGCCGCATTATTTCCTTTGTTGTCTTTGTGTGAATATTTTAACTTAATACTTATGATACACGATCAAGGTTTCAGATATCCAAAAGGCATCATATATGTTCATTTTATAACTAGATTTTATGAAAAATATTATTACAGCTAGATCTACAATCTGAACTTCTATTTCAGTGTAGCTGCTTCAATACAAAATATCTGAAGACAGCTCATTCCCTTGCAAATGAGTTTTCAGTAGACCTGCTGGTAGCCAGGCACTTTGCTTACTTTTTTAAAAACTGTTAGGGTTGGATGATTTGGACTCAATTATAATATAGAAATATAGAACAGGAGACATTTTGTGAGAGAAATAAATCTTTGCTAACATAGAGAGTACTACATGCAAGAACTATGGATAAATAGGCTGAGAAAGTAAAGGTGCATGCTTTCACTGTCTCAAGAATTGTAACATCATCAATAATTAAAATATCTGATGGATAACTTTCCTGGTCCAGAAAGTGCTGGCATTTTGCTCTGCCACACACACTTCTGCTCCTCAAGGCAAATATTTTCTCAGTTACTTTCCAACATATTAGACACTTAAAACAAATCAAGGCTAAGAGAAAAAGGAATTTATATTCAGCTCCCAATAATCCACTTAGTTTGTCAGCCCTAGACTGCTAAGAGAATTACTCTCTATGTCTAGTGTTAGATAATGGTCCTACATCAACTTTTCTAGCAACAGAGTCTGCTTAACTGTCTCTTGTGAACAGGCAAGGCTTATTGCTCCAAGATTCAACAACCCATACATCACTCAAAAAAAAATTGCTGTGTTTCCCAATATCTCTTCACTGTCAGTGATATCTGTGCTAATGGTTCCCTCAAATCTGGAACATAACTATTTACGTACACATATGCAAGCCTACCTGACCTAGTTAAAGCATTATCTAACACAATTATGAAGTACTGTGTTGTTACCTCTTCTGGAGGAAACATTTCTAGGACATCAGCACTAGCAGAAGACAAAATGGGATTAAAAATTTGGCATCTGAACTAGTCAGAACAGTGGACCTCTTGATGTTGATTTTTTTGTGTGTGTTTTTGTTGTTGTTGTTGTTTTGGTTTAGTTTGGCTTTTCCTAGTGCACCAGCAGCATCATATTGTCTCTCTTTGTTTTCCAAGCAATATTGGAGGGAATGTAAGAAGACTGATTCATCTGATTTAGCAAATTAATATTGTTGCCTTAAGTTATGCATAAAACTATTAGAGAGTGTCCAAAGGAAGGCTATGAAGATGGTGGATGATCTAGAGAGGAAAATGCATGAGAAGTGGCTAAAGTCCCTTAGTTTGTTCTACCCAGAGAAGAGGAGGTTGAGGGGATAACTCATTGCAATCTCCCATCCGCAGGGGGGTGGAGGGATGGGTGCTAGTGACCACCAAGGGAGAATAGCCAGAGAACAGTGTGATGGTCTGAAATTAATTTCTGACTTCTTATTCTTTCAAGATTTAAAAATTATTTATTATCACCCCTTTGTACATATCACAAACAAGTTTTGATGCTTTCTGTATTAAGATGAGGTGCATGAGCATTATGGCCCTCACAAAGGGATCTAGGGTACAACTCTGTCATGTCTTTGTAATTACTTTGTATGAATGCTTTAATCAGAAATACTTCATGACTTCATCAATAAATGATTTGCTGAGATTACATTGTATCTGTGGATGAATCAACTATATAATGCCTTATGAGAAAATGTGACTATGATCACTATGGCAGACATATTCACAGTGAGTAGTTAATAAAAAATCGTTCTATTATCCCTGTAATGCCCGTTGATAAGACTACATGTATTTTTTAGAATGGAATATTCATAAGAAAAAGTCGTTATGTGCACATAGATGTCGTTTATTCCACAGATTTTAGCTGAAAAGCTTGCTGAAATGATTCATTGTAAAAAAAAATCAAGCTGTGTTTCTGATTTTCATTGAATATGTAACTCAGGTTGTAATGCCTCACAAGAGTATGGATGAATCCTAAATCTGGAGAAAACACAACTACTTGAAGTCATTCTTTCCTTCTTTTTCTGTGCTGATTATGGCACAGTTGAGCTGCCATTCATGATCTGGGTCCTAATACAGATTTTCACACACAGTGGTAATTACGCTGATAAAGGAGGTACTAGTTGTTGTCTACTACTATCATTTACAGTTCATTTGGACCTATTAAATCCTGTGGTGCACTGGGGATAAAGTCAAGTTGCACCACACCAGCCACTGAAGATTGCCTGTGGTTTCATAGGGAGCAAGGAGAGCCTAATTACTTCTGTTCCTCCTTTGGAACTGCAGTGAGTCCAAAGGGTCTTACCAGCTGCAGCTACTTTTAACAACAATGGGATAATAACATGATGCAGTAGAACACACAGTATGGCAAGAGTTTCTGTACTTTCTGCCTTCCTAACTCCAGAGTTAAATCTCTATTTAAACATTTTCCACATTAGTATGTAAATATTAGCTACTATCAACAGCATCATGACATATGCTCAAAATATTAGGAATGGCTGCTGCTGTGCATGTGCAAATGGTATTTTAAATTTTTCTAATGTGCATGTTTTACTGTCTTGTTGGAAGATTTAGGTAAAATTCAATAAGAAAATAATACTGAATAGGAATATTACCCATGATCTGAAAGCAGAATTAGCAGAATATCTGCCCTCACCACAGAGAGCTGGGAAAACTGCAGATGTGAGGTATAGCCAATCTTGAAGTGAATTTTTACTTTGGATTCTTCCTGAATGCACAGATTTGCTTTCTCTCAAAATAGTTTTACAGCTTTTATCTAAATGTTTCATTATTCAAGCAAATGTGGCCAAGCATGGAAAATATTAACCAGAAAAATACCTTGTGGGTATTTTAGGATTCAGTGAACACAGGAGACCAAGTGCTAGGAGAAAGGTTCTTCTCCATCCTGTAAAACCAGGTGAGATAGAGTTTGTATTGGCTATTGTAACAATAGTAGTCACATTATTAATAGTATTAGAATCAAATTCCAACTCTTACAGTAGCAGATGTAATAAAACCATAGTGCTTGCTACTTCTTTATTAGGTATTTCAGTGAAAAGATTAGACCTCCAGCAGCATGTGTAAAATTATGAAACATGCTATTCATACACCAGGTAATTAAGATGCTCCATCTTCGTGATAGCACCAGGTCATAATTTGTCTAATATTAATTAAAAAAATCTATCCTCACATATACTGTTTCTCAAGGGCTTCCTTCTCAACCCATGAAAGAGACCAAGTAGAAAGAAACAGGAGTATCAGAATCACCATCTGGATTTCAATCACTCAAGCACCATAGATGCTCTGCAAAAGACGCTGCAAAATAAAGTTGAAAAACCCCTAAGTAGGCAAGTTTAAAGTTAATGTGCTGCAGCACAGCTCTCCTTGTGATCAAAAATAATCAGAGAAGGGCTTCAGGCTTTAAGCCTGAGATCTAATAAAACTTCTGCATAATTCAGCATTGACCAGGATAATGGGATACTCATCATATCAACAAATCTGTCAAATTTTGTTGGAATCCTATTAAATCATGGGATCAATTACTTCCCTTGGTCATAATTTATAACGTATAAATGCATGCTGTATTAAAGATTGATTCATTTTAAACGTATAAAGATTGATTCATTTTAAAAAGATAGACCCTTCCTTGAATCTTCTCATTTCTAAGATGCAGCGTATATTCACATCACCTACAATTTGTATTTTCATTATTTATTAATCCCACTAACATCTTCCTTCAATTCTCTGCTTATTGGATTTATGATTAATTAATCATCAATATCCTTCATTACTTGCTGGAGTACACTTTTATATTTGGAGACATTTCAATGATATGATAATTCTATGTTATAGAGAGATTATTTTTAGCCATCAACAACTTCTTCATAAACTATTTAGAATCTCAGTGACCTATTTTGACAGTGCAGCACTGAAACCTGTTCCCTGTCTCATTTTTTTCTCTAGGCATAACTGTAACATTCAAAGGAATTAAGATATTGGATGTGGTATTCATTATCACCCGATAATTACGGGATAATTATATTCTTTGAATGATTTGTTTTCTTATAAAGACAGATAGGAAAATATTGATTGCAGTTTTCCTCAGTGTACAGGGAGAGCTCTATGAAAATGTTTTGTTTTTCATCACCTAGTCATGGCACATAATAAAAAGAAAAGCTCTATATTGATGCCAGCTCTGTATATATGTCTGACTAATCTTTCATAATCCTTTTTCTGTTTAATTTTCTAGCTAAGTGCTTTTGAGATATTAAGCTGGGACATGAAAATCATGGGAATTTCTCTGAGAAAAAAAAAAAAAAAAGCACTTTCTGCTGATACTGCTTTTTATGCAATACCACAAAATAATTAAAAAAAAAAAAAAAAAAAAAAAAAAAAAAAAAAAAAAAGTTTTCTGTGAAAAGTAAACATCTGAGAAATGTGAAACATAGAGAGATTTTATTCAAAGCTGCAGACTTCCCAGAGTGGTAGCTCTCATCCACCTCTCAGTGGAGGAAGTTGCAGATCCAGCTCTTACAGCAACCGCTCTTCACACTGACTAGTCCTGAAATGCTTGTAACTCTTCCATCTTCAGCATGTTTATGGTATGATGCTTAAGGACCCTACTCCAGGCAGTCTCTGTGGACAATCTGCAATTTTTTTTGGCCTAAGACTCTTTTTCACACAACCCCCGGCAGAACTGGAAACATATTATGAAGTTAAGCTCTTACTTAAGGTATAGATTCCCTTTGTGTAGAGAATGTTGCTGTACTGTAATTCATTGTTCTGCATCAGCCATTTAGTTTGATTCAGGACTGCTCACTGAGGTGGATCAGTCAATGCCAATTCCCACGAATGAATACATGAGCACTGAGCACACAGAATATGTCTCTTTTGATCAAAACTAAGCCAGAAGATGCTCTTCTTAGTATATAGAATATAATCCAGCTTCAAATGGGTGCTCACTACATGGGGTTGGACTAAACTTAGAATGAACCTAACCTGTGAAATAAATTTAATGCTCAAACACTACCCATTTCACAATATGGATTTTAGAGCATCACTCTGCCCTACTTGCTGATGTTGGACAGCAAGAGTCCATCTGCGTAACTAGTGCATTAGAAGAAAAAAAAAGTAATTTAATAGGGCTTATTAGAATATTCAGCTTAAATATTTACTTTAAGTTTCTCACAGAATGAGAAGTGACACAAGAAAAGCAAGTTTTGTTTCTTCTGCATTATTTCAGGTTTAAGGTCTACCCCAAATGGTACTTTTGACTCTTGCATTACAGTTTTCCAGTCAGACATATTCATGTAGTATCCACCTGGCAAGACAGACAAATTACAGGCCACCTTCTGAAAAGATTCAAGTGGGAAAGCATACATATGTCTATTATCTTCAACAGTAGCATCTTTAAAAGAATCTGATTGCAAATTTACTTGACAATGAAGGAATATACAGTTCCTTATTAAGGAAAAAGAAAAAGAAAATACATCAACCACAGTTAATTCTCCATATATTTCTCTTTACAATCTTCTTTTTTTTTTTTTTTTTTTTTCTTCTGAATTTTACTCCCACCAGGTCTATAACACAATCAGATTATTTAAAGAAAGATAATGAGCTCATGGGGTGGGAAGATAGAGGTTGTACTCTAAAGAGAACATATGATCTTGTATTACGATGTCTTTGAGGTTGCTGAAATGCACACACACACGTAAAACCACATTCATTTATTCATAGGAGCACAACTGGGCTAATAATAACAGTACACGATTTGAAGCAGATTTACTAAATACATAAATCA
Organism: Tympanuchus pallidicinctus; assembly: GCF_026119805.1. Classification (NCBI taxonomy): domain Eukaryota; kingdom Metazoa; phylum Chordata; class Aves; order Galliformes; family Phasianidae; genus Tympanuchus; species Tympanuchus pallidicinctus. The sequence goes on from NW_026294802.1 coordinate 27,178,077, forward strand.
GTATGCTCTGCTGGATGGGCTGCTTTGTTGTTTGGAAGGTTTCATTAACAAGAGACTATTGTAGTCCTGGTGTTACAGTTGTGCTTCACACCACAGTGGACGTGAAAGAGGTTCTAAAAAGAATCTCCAAGGTTCATTGCAGATTGATATCTGTAACTTTTTTGATTAAAAAATAGACTGGGCATTCTGGCAAACTGAGAGATTTCTAGGCTAAAGACCTCACTGTTCTCCCTTTGCATATGATGTCTTCAATGCCTGTCAATGCAGAACCCTAACGGCTGAGAAATAGAAGGAAAATAACAGATTAAACATATCTCTAAAGAGAAAGTGAAGATACATCTTTCTCCCTTTTTAATTTCCTATTTGTTCTAAGCTATTGTCTTGCAATGGATCATCAGTGACAATCCAGAACATTCTGCTGATTTAACATAGGATAAACTTAAATTGAGTGTATTCTGATCTTCCTAATAAAATCTATATAATTATCTGGTCTCTAACTCTTGTGCATCAAATTATAATAATGGAAGTATATTCAAATAGAAAACCCATAACAAATCATGAGCATTGCTACTATTAGTGTAAACACTGATTAAATGCTACCGTTTGTTTCCAAGAATTGGTACTTCTGCATATCTTGTCATTTGGACCCGATATAACATTGTAATATTTTAACTATTTAGTGAAGACCTTCAAAATACATAACTAACTGAAGCAGTATGGGAATGCTACAATAAGTTGTTAACAGTCCTCTCTAAAAGTATCCATCTCCATTATTCGTGCCAAATTCTGTAATGAGTAAATGAGTAAATTGATGGAAGCTGTTGTGTTGTTCATAAATTCTTTCCCTAAAAAAATGATTTTAAAAGAGGGAAAACAAAACAAAACAAAAAACTAATATAATGACAAAATAAAAGGGGGGGGTGGGGGGTGGGGGGGGGAATTAGATTTTGTTTTCCAAGCACAGATTTAAACAGTGGCATTCACCACTGCAAAGTAAAGTAAAACCAGCTAGAAAAAGAACAGGAGAAACCTCTGTCCTGCCCATCACTCCCTTAGTTATTTAAGTTTTTGTCACTGCATGTATAAGAATGTGCAAATGGCAGTCCTGTACTTTCACAAAAATAAAGAACTGCCTGAAACTGAGTATCAAAAGAGGAGTTGCTGGAACAAATTAGCAAATTAAATGCTGAGTAGTCAATAGGACTGCAAAATCTTAAATTAAGTGTTTTGAAGAACTTTAATAATGAAATAGATAAGCTGCTGGCAAGAATAAATAATCTCTCGATTAACCACTCTATGCAATACAGAGAGTTCAGCAAATATTTTGTCCTGCTTTAATATGGCTACATGAGTTATCTTTGGCATTTTCTGTTTTCATAATCTAGTTTCATTTCCAAAGTGAAAACTGTGCGAAATGGTAATTAAAGATACACTTAAGAAATACCTAGAGAAGTAAAAATCATAAAGACAACTACAATGTCTACCATGAGGAAGAAGAAAGATTCATGCTTTACTGTTTTCTAGAATTTTGGAGTGTGGCAATGACATAAAAAATGAAAGAGAAAAAACATATTTTAGTAGGGTGTTCTAAAATCTTTTGATAAACTCTCTCAAAAGGATATTATTAAGTGAATCTAGCAGTAAAGTACCATCAAGGATCAAAACTGGCTAAGACAAAACTAACATTTATGAACAAATGTTTGGCTTTCAAGATGAAAATTTATACTAGTGTGTAAATGGCTTGCACAATATTTATAAAGCTCCGGAAAAGGGACGGATAATAAAATAACTACATTTGCAGATGACCTGGAGTACTTAACTTAGCCTAAACAGAAGTGCATGTAATTTTCAACAATTACACAAAATTTACTTGAATTAGTGTTCTTTTACATCAGTACAAATTCCTTTCTGGCATTTCCTCAGTACAAAGGACTGGATCAAAAACATTCTCCTTTCCGATGCACAGTGTAAGATCAGATGAAACTTAACTTGTGGTGAGAGTGTTATCATGTTTTGCTGCTCATGTTTTTATCTTTTTAAACTTGCAGAAAGATCTTTACAAATTGGAGAGAACTGGGCAACCACCAACCACGTTAATTTTAACAAGGGCAAGTGCCAAATTCTGCACCTGAGACAGGCAACCTTGAATATAAGTACAATCTGGAACGCAGCTCCACAAAAAGGGGATTTAAGCATTCTAGTTAATACCCACTTGAATATGAATCAGTAGTGTATCCTGGCAGCCACAATATAAGAAGAATATGTAACTATTTAAGAACATTCAAAATACATCTGTGGGGATGGTGAAGGGTCTGGAGGATCAGGCACATGAGGGTTAGCTGAGGTTCCTGGGCTTGTTCAGTCCAGATCAGGTGCTTAGAAGAGGCCTCATGGTGGCCTACAGGTCCTTAGGAAGGGAGCAGAGTGGCAGTGCTGATCTCTGCCCTCTGGTGTCAGGGGAGGGTCAGACTGGGGATTAGGATAAGGCTCTTCACCAGAGGTCGTCAGGCACTGGAACAGGCTACCCAGAGCAGTAGTCATGGCCCCAAGCTGCCAGAGATCAAGGAGCATTTGGCCAATATTTTAAGACATTGGGTTTGATTTTTGGATCATCCTGTGTGAAGCCAGGAGTTGGACTCAATGACCCTTGCAGCTTCCTTCCACCTCAGGATATTCTATTATTCTATTTTAACCTTGCTTTTTTTCTTATAATTCATAAGGAAAATGTACAATGGCTCATACTTTTTTACACAAAGGCTGTACCCAAACAGAAGGTCTGCAAATTAGTCTGGGTATCTACCATTTAGGCATTTAATCCCAGTTTCTAACTTTGAAATTCTTAACTGACTTTTCAACAGCCACAAGAAGGTTGCCATTTCTACCATATACCTGCATATATACTACAGGCAGAGTTGGTCACATAGAGAACATTCAGTATCCCAAATCCCATGCTCAGTATTGCCAACTGCTTGTTATTTCTTTTAGTATGTAAGCAGCTGAATCAACGAGAAATAAACTCAACTGCACTCTGACCACCTTTTTGAAATGTTCTGTAGTGGAATCTTTAAGTGAGAAACTTCTCCCACTTTCTTTTCCTCTAATTCCTTGCATTCCTATTTTGTGTGTTTCCTGTTTAACTCCTGTAGTTCACATTTGTGAACAATAGGCAATGCTCTGAGAGTTACAAAGTTTGAGCACCATTGTGTATGCCACAACCTTTTAATACTTATCTCCATGGTCAATGCTTTTAGCACATTTTTGTTGCAAGTCTGAGGTGCCCAGCTCTTGATATATAATGGGTGAGACACTCTCATGGGTGAGAGATGTTTGAGTGCAGGCCGTGGAGTTTATTAAAATCTTCTCATGGGACACAGTGAGAATTCGGTGAGGGGCTTATGCCAGCTGTCATCCTGCACCTGGCATTGCTTTTCCAGCTGCTCAAATTCAACTGCGTACAGGACTAATATGGGACTGCTTTTCATCTCACCTTGTAAGCAAATGCATATATTCAAGATTTGTCTAGGATGCAGTGAGGAGGCTTCTAGGATTAACACTTTGCCCTAGATACAAAGAGATGTCCCTGGGTCCCATAATGCTGATATATTCTGCAATGTTCAGTCTCATTGTAAATATACATCCAACTCCCATCACCCTTTTATGTAAGCTTCCATTTCTGCAGTATCTTTCCTCTCTGCCCCTCATAATTTAACAGCAACTTAAATAATATCCAGGACTTTGCCTGGATTCTAAACCTCACTCATGGGGAATTGTAGTAGTTTCTGTAGTAGTACTGTCAGAAAATGTGAACTGGCAAAATGTCTCCTAAGCTGGGAGGAATCTGTCAGTTTTCACCTGCAGAGGAAGCAACTCATGAGTATACAGGGTATTGTAATTATGCATTTTGTGCCTAATGGCTCAGTGCTATTTATAACAGGGATTTCCAAGAAGAAAAAGAATCCATCTTTCACTGGGAAGCTCTGCTCATTGTTGAACTGGGACAGCTCACTTCATTTTCCCTCTGTCCTAATTTGATGTATTTTACTAATCCTTCTTAATTTAAATTTACTTTGGGCTAACAAAGGATATTATATTAATTTACATTTTTAGCTGCATGGTCTTCTGTCTTTCTTTTTTACATTTCATTTTTCACTCATCTTAACTCTTCACCTAAAAGATACTTTAGGTGCTAGAACAAATTCTCAGACAAGATCAGGGTCTCATTGCAAATGTGGGTTACGCAGACCCTTTCTGCATGATCTAGCATAAACAGAAAATTCAATATCACAAATGCACTTGGATTTCAGAATACAGAGTTTCTGAAGCTCAGCATGTTGAAGACTGGTCTATTTGCTGCAGAAATGGAGAATTAACCCTTTCTTTGGACTGACAGAGATGTTCATCTGAAGATATCAGTAGATACAATATCTCTGTTTTTTATCCCGTTGAAGTAAACATGCACCTGTAAGTGGATGAAGACAAAGGACAAGGAAAACAAGATGAAATTGAGTACTTATTTTTAAAGTGGAGACAAAGATATGGCTGCTTAAAGAATTTGAGACAGTTTGTGTATGAATAAGACAATATAGAATAAAAATACAGACACATGAAATGTTTCATTGAAAAATCAGTGAAGCAAGGTTGGACTGTATGTTCCAACTCTCAGATTTTGTTGCCATCCTGTAAATCCTCACTGAGGTAATAGATGAAAACAGTTGGTGTTTTCCATTCGCTAGCAATGAATTCTTCACCCCCTGCTCCTAAAGGAGGGCACCCTACTGGCAGAGGAGATGTAATTTTCACCAACAGAGGTAAATTGGCCCCTGCAGCTTGTCCTTTATATGCCATATATGATTTACTTAGGTTTTATTAACCAGAATAGCAGTTATTACATCCTAATAATGTTCACTGCCAAAAACAGAACATCTCACAGCAGTGGAGCTGTTGAAACACAGATCTACAATCACTTCATCTCTTAAGCCTTTACTCTACTGGTAATATTTTGACCAGAGGGACTATTTCTCTCAAATCTAGAAAATACTGAGGGACTCAACAACTAATTATAGTGTTGCATGAAGCAACAAACTATGTAATTTTTCCTGTGATTCCCAGGCTACAGGTGGCATTGTACATTTCAAAACACAGCCAGGAACTGATATTTTTCACAACAGTCATTTATATTCCAGTTTGTACCACCCCAACTCCAGAGTCTTAATTGGCTTTCCATGCAGAATAGACTTTTCCTCCCTCCCTACAAACCCTGGACTTTGAACAACCTCCTTCATTATTGTCAGTTGCCATTCCAGGCTATAGGTGACATTGATTAATTGTCCAATTAGTTTAATTATAAGGAGGAAAAGATGTTTAAAGTAACAAATGTATCAGGAATGTTTAAAGTACAGTAGACAGGTAACCAAGTAAGAATTCAAAGAGTTTTGTAAATTAATAAAGACAGAGAAGATGGTGTCTATTTAGAAAAAAAAAATGATTTTCAGTCAGAAAGTGCAAAATAGGTTACCAAAGACCTCTTGAGCCTTTCAGAAATGATTTTGGAAAACTGTTTTAAGCATTGTTTGTTTGTGAAAATTCTCATCACAACAATACAAAGAGCTTTAAAATTATTTTTGCTTTAGAATGTGTCATAGAGATGGCCAATTTCAGTGTCTTTTTTTTTTTTCCTCTGAATGTCAGTGATCTTTACATTCTTTAAAAATTATGTTATCTCTTCAGTAACACTGCTGGAAATAAAGAATCTGTGATTTTATCAATTTTGTTGGTAATTATAAGCAGGAGGTAGTCACAGCTCAGAGACTTGTTTGTGTCTTGTGCTAGATTTTTTTTTTTAACATTCATAGAAAAACAAAGCTACTCTCCATGGTAAGAAAATGCCACCTAAGACAAATCTAAAATTCTTCCAATTAACATGAATAATTATAAATTCGAAAATTTTCATTAAACTTCTCATACTCATCTAACTGAAAAATAAACACAGAAGCTAGTGGTGCTCAAAAAAGTGTAAAGAAGCAGAAGTCACAGTTTCCACCACAGACAAGACCATACAGATGTGTTCTTGGCTCTACATGCTAAGCAGAGAAGAGAGTTCTGCACATCCCCATATGGCAAGCAACAACTCCAGTACCATATGGTTGCACTACTAAATTCTCAACATACCCTGTTTTTAAAGCATAATACTGTGTACATCATTGGGGTTCAGCCTTGTGTAACTCATGGGAGTCATACTGCTCAATGGTGAATACAGAATAACAACTACACAGACTGTGCCTCATACAAGAGTTTGTATGGTGCAAACTGCTGGTAGTTTCAGTGAGCCTGGGAATGAAAAAGATGTTATGGGGACACAGCATCATTCAGCTCAGGACCATATTAGCAGGTGATTTCACAGAGCATCACAAATAATGCAAAAAGTTCCTCTTGAAATTTATCTGACTGGTACCACAAGATTTGTAGATCTAGCTTACCTGCTAATTCAAGAAAAATTCCCTACAGAAGTAACCCATCTCCCTTCAGAAGCAGTTACTACTGTAACAGATTCCCACAGAGGCACCCTACTTGTACTCCCTTTTAATCGTTATTAAGACCCTTTTTTGTTAACTCTTCAGTCACTCTGAAGCTGACAGCAGAGCTTTGATAGCACCAAGGAGATGGGGCTCATTAACTGGCTGCAAGTACACTGGCTCTAAATCTGCAAGTTACTTTTCCTCCATCTCTCATGCTGTGTGCAGCCCAGTCTTATACAGTGCATAAAGTCCCTCTCACTTAAATTACTGAAACCTGAAATGTTCAGAATTTGTTATTAAAGGAGTTATACTACCCAGCTGCCTATATAACTACAGTAGAAAATAAAAGCAAAAAACACCACCAACAGAACAAAGCACCGTACCTGTATATAGAATCAGTGCAGACTGTGAAGATCTATGTGGTAGAGAGAGTCTGATGTTGTTTGCTTTTGAATCAATAAACTGACCAGCGAATTAGATGGGGAACTGTCTGTCTTTAAAGTGTATTACCCATTTGGCTCCAAGCTACGAATATCATAAATGATGTATAGCTTTTAGTGAGTTGACAAGATTAGAAAAACAGAGAATTCACTACATTTTATACTACTTTGTGTTACATCTGTGGTAGTCTCTGTGTTATATGATTTAGGAAAAAAAATATTCTAGCATGTAATTGAATTGGTAGTATATTTTTAAATTGATTTCTACTTTCTCATCCAAAACACTTACATGTATTTCTTTCTGCAGGATGATGTTGAAAGCAACATACAAGTCTATTCACAAGCAAATAGATAATTTCTTAGTTTCAAATAAAGCATAAGACACTATTTGATCAAAATTAAAAGTATTCTCCTTAAAAATTATGTCAAGATAATAAGTTTTTCTTGCCAATACCCTTAAGCATTTTTGATTGAATTTCCTGAAGTACATAAACATTTGGTAGGAACAGTCTTCTGTTAAAAAAAAAAAAAAAGGCTGAAATCTTGCATGCAGTCTTAAGGCATTTGTTGAACATCCAGGTTTTTTGGTAAGAATTATGTATTCAAGAACAGCATCCACTAAATTTTACCTTTGTGGTTGATGATTCAAGAAAGTATACACTTGAGTACATAAAACATTCTGCCAGTAAGTGACCTTATCCTGGGCTGAAAGGTTTTGCTTGCTTCAGCCTTCTTTAGTGAGTAGGCTTCTCTGCTCTTCCTCATAATGATCTGAGCAGAGTTTGCTCTTTTCCTTTCAAATGTGAATGCTGGAAAAGAGCATGCCCCTTCCATATCCTAACTTATTTTATATATTGTGTTTTCACCTTAGGAAAGGATGAACTGTAACTTTCTGAAGAGTACCTTAGTCCCTAAGATGTAAATGAGATTTGGGGCAGATGCTTTTATTACAGTTCTAGCAATTGTATCAACACATGCAAACTCAAAAAAATCTCTGAGTTTGTGAGAGAAAAGAAGATGGATATGAGTGCTGTGTAATGGTTAGAATAATCACGTGGGGGAAAAGATCGTTCCTTGATCTTAGATTTCAGGTGCCTTCACAAAGTCATCATCTAGTATCTCAGTCAGTGTTGTTGTAAAGCATAGTATGGAAATGTAGAAAGATGATAGATTTATTGAATTACTGAATAATTATTAAAATTATTGAATTTTAAAATAAGATACTTTAAAACAAGGTTGTGGTTTAAACCAGCAGGAGCTCAGCACTATATAGCAGTTTGCTCATGACCTCAAAAATGGAATGAGAGAGAAAGAATTAGAAACAAAATAGAACTTGTGGACTGAGAAAGAAAAAACAAAACAAAACAAAACAAAACAAAAAAAAAAAAAAAAAAAAAAAAAACAACCCAAAACCTATTTACTAAGACAGAAAGACAGAAAAGGAAAACAGAAACAAAAATGCAATGAGAAATATATATATACATATATATTTCCACAATACAATTACTAATCACCCACTAACTGGCGCTCACCTAACAATACAACTGCCCAACTGACTGGCAGCCTGCTGGTAATGCAGTGTCTCAGCACCTGCCAACAGACACCCAGCAGTGCTCCCAGCAGTGGCCAGACCTTAGTCAACTCCTCAACAACTTATTGCATTCTACATGCTGTCACGTGGTATGGAATTGATCTGGCCTGTTTCAGGCACCTGTGCTAGCTCTGCCCTGCACTCTGCTGCTGTGCTGTCATGGCAGCAGCTCTTCTCCACTCGGTGGGTGCAAACTGGAGCACAGGAGGTTCCCTCTAAACATCAGAAAGTACATTTGTGTTGTGCAGTGACAGAGCACTGGCACAGGCTACCCAGAGGCTGTGAGATCTCTTCCCTGGAGATCTTCAGAAGCCCATGTGGACATGGGTCTGGACACCCTGCTCTGAGTGTCCCTGTTTGAGCAGAGGTTGAAACAGATAGACCCAGAGAGCCCTTCCAACCTTACCCAACTAGTCTGTGATACTGTGACATACAATGCCCTTTGGGGTCTATTAGTATTAATGATCAGTGTATTTTCTGTGATTACCTGGATCAACAAAAATAGCAGTTTAAATACTTTGCATGACGTCTGAGAAATCAAATAAATTGTATTTATAGAAATACATAGGCACATATAGATAATCTAACATACCTGTAAGATATTTTGAAACTACATAGAAAATTGGTCACATATAGCAAGTAGTTTTATGTGAGGCATACTCCCTGCATTAAAGAAACCTTTATTAAGTAAGATTTTAAGGAAATCTCAGAAGGCTTTATCTATTTCAAGCAGTACATTTTATAGTGCTGCACAGTTAAAGAAAATGTAAGAACAATTCACACATGAAGTCACATTGAACAGTCTTTCTGAACTTTATATATATACTGTGCTTTGATCTTAATTGTAAAGAAAAAAAATCTATGGCAATATTTTAGCATCCAAATAAAGGTTTCTAAGTGCTAAGAGAAGAACCTAATTTGGCATCCCTACCAAATACACACTGGAAAAAACTTACCGTTTGCACATACAGTGAAAACTATCCTATACCACTTGTCAGTCCTTTCTGCCCATTTCCATATGCTGTCCAGGGATGAGGCAGAATTGCCTCAGGGAGGTAAAAGCTGCATGAAATAGTTAGAGCTAATGAGGAAAGAAGTTGACAGAAGCAATAAAGGAAAATGAAATTATTTGTTATATCCAGATCACCTGATAACTGGGATAATACCACCTACTTAAAAACAGCATCAGAAGAATGTTCAAGTTTGAGTTGCCTATCTGGCATGTTAATGCTACACAGTTTGCTAGAACTAAACAATCAGATCTTTGAAAATACGCAATGACAGATGGTTCATCTTTATTTCTCACTGCTGGATATTAAGATGGAGGCAAAAAAAAAAAAAAAAGAAAGAAAAGAAAAAGAAAAAGAAAAAGAAAAAGAAAACAGGAATCATTTTACTATTCTACATCTTTGGCCATCCAAAATTTAAAACTACCCTCCTTTCCTAACTGGATTTGAGAGGAAAGGACAAAAAGAGTCACCCATTTGTACTGATTTTCACACATCTTAAAGTTTTCTCTTCTCTATCTTTCCAGAAACTTGTCTCTGCATGGCATGGTGTTTTCTCCAGTGATCTACAAAAGAAATAAACAAGTATAAAATCCTCTTACTGAAGTTCCCAAGTAGCAAGACTTGAGGAGACATATGGTAAATAGTGATCATGCAAAACTAATCTGTGTTAGATTGCATCAAAAGAAGTCCAGTTAGCATGACTGTGCTGCCATTTATAGGGACCTCTGAGGACTGATGAGATAGACTGACAGGCATTTCAGCAAAGGCTGAGTCCTACCTCTGGGGAGGAGTTGCCACAGGGACAAGCTGGGATACACCAGCTGAAAAGAAGCTTTGCAGAAAAGGCTCCAGGTATCCTAGTGGATAATAATGTTTTTTTTTTACTGTAATGATGGTCAGCACTAGAACCTCCACTTTCCATTGAATGTCTGTTTTGCAGATACACAAAAACCCATCTGGACATGGACTGCTTGCTCTATGTTACTCTCCTTTAGCAGCGGTGTGGACTAGGCAATCTCCAGAGTTCAATGCTGGCCTCAGCTATTTGGTGATTCTGCATTTCTACGAATTGAATAGAAATTTGATCATTGCAGCCTTTAGATGAAAAAAAGAAAGTAACATCTCCAGATGAAAGTAAAAGGTAGTCAGATGAAACTGAAGTGTGTTCCTATTTCTATTGTAATGAGCTGAAGGCAGACTGTGTTTCACACACAGCCAGAGGAAATGATCACAGTTGTCTCTTCAGGCCTGGCTGTTTCTGATGGGCCTCTACTCAGCATGAGGAGCAAACACAGCACTTCAAACAAAAAAAGATAGTTCTCAGCCTCTCGTCCCCCCCGTCACGACACCACAGAGAAACTTCACTGGTGTAATTAAAAGATGCAAATTAAAAATAGCATTTAGAGTTCATTAAAAATCACTTATTTTAACATCTAAGTCAGAATGTGGCCAATATTCTTTGATTTCCAAACTGTTTAAAACTGGCTTTGTTCTCTATTTTCTTATCTGTAATGGTTTGATGACATGGGATAAGATCAGAAGAAAAAATTAAGTACCAGAAAGCATCAGTTCTCAACCACCTCACTGTCAAATCTTGGTGTATCATGCTGTCATGACAGGTGTCTGAGAAAATGATGTCCACAACAATTGTCAGGGTTGTTTGATCCACACACACCATAAAGCTAAATTAAGCCATTGCAGCACTTTTCCAGCTGACTCATTTAGCAGCTAGAGTATTTCTACACTATACTGCTGCAGTAAGTAACCCTGCAACCTTCCCTGGTTTAGAGTTCTTCAGAGAACTATATGAACTGGAGGTAGTTAGTTACCTTTATACCTGTTGGCTGACATTTTGCTTTTACTTATTCCCTGGAGTAATGTGCTGATTAAATACAGAGTCACATCCTCAAGTGCTATAAATTGGTACAGTTGAAGTGGCTGAGCTCAGGATTTCTGGCCAGAACACTACGAATCCCGAAGTCATAATTTTCTTTCACATATTACACCAATGCAACTCCTGAATTCACTAGTTACTGCTTTTTTGTAGAACATAGAAGCAGGATTTGCTCTATTATTTATTTAAAAAATGTTTCATAATGATAAATCCCAGATGTGAAGAAATATTAGTTTCCCTGCTGGGAAAAAAAAAGAAGACAAGTGAAGAATATGCGTTCATAAAACATGCGGCTGAATGAAGTAAATTGGCTATTCTCAGTTTGGCTATTAATTCTACTATTAACTAATAAAATAGAAGGAAAAAAATGAAGAGAGCAGCAAATATTCTGTGAGGATATATATATTTAAATGCAATCTCTATCTGGTAAAAAATGTGGAATGATAATGTTTCATACAGTGTAGGCCTTTTTTCCAGTGTGTTAATGATCTTCTTGAATTATTACCTTCTCACCAGCCTGTAAGTACACTAAGTCATTAATGATTCAGAACTGCTGTGTTAATAGAATATTCACATTTTAAACAGTCCAAACAGACACTAAACAGGCTTGTTGTCAGACTTGAAGCTGATACTTGTCTAATGAGAACCCAACAAGCAGTTTGAGCTAAGACTTATACATCCATACCTTGGCAGTGGACTTATTTCAATGCACAGATAGATCAGGAATGATTTATCTTATTTCCTTTGGATTCCTACACCTGCTCCAGAGGTGGAGGGACTTCTCTCTGCCTCACAAATGGGGGCCATGGCATTGTCCATGTTAGGGGATAGTGAGGCTCAGCCTGAGGCAGAGGCACAGAAGCAATCTGAAGGCAAAGTCCACATGTCAAACAAATGTGGATAGCCACCTGAGCCAGGCAGTTAAATATTCAACTTCAAGATGCACCAAATGGCATCACAGCTTGGTAGGTATGGGTTCAAAAGTTTAATTGTGTCTTGCCATATAGCACCTATTATATATCTAAAATAAATGGAAATGATATGCATTACAATCTTTGAAAATATACTCAACCCCAAAGCTCTAGGTATCTGTCTCCATAACTGCTTTCATATTCATTATCACATCCCTTATGTACTAGTCAACCTCTTCTTTTATGAAAAACACCCTACACCTTCCTTAAAATAAAGTAAAATAAAATAAAATAAAATAAAATAAACAGGTTAAAAATTTCACCAATGACACAGCCTAAACTTTTTACATCAGTGATATGCTGGAATAAATTTAAATCCTGATGTGTTATTATTACCTATTTTATATTCTTCACAATTTATTCCAGATTAGATTAGTTGCTTGTTTTTCAACTGAACATCAGCAAATGATGCTAGAGTCTTGGCCATGAAAATTAGATTGTAAATATAATCTAACACATCCAGGTAAACTTAACAGTGTATAGTGAGAAGTAAGTAGTTTCTTGTTTATTAAATATAGACATATACACATGTGTGTTTGCACATCTGTGGGGAGGATTGCGAGAGCAACTTCACTCTAAATACTGCTACTCACTCTGATCCTTCTGAACTCAGCATTCAAATAGGAAATGGCAACAGTCTCAGAATCTATATTTCTCTGAATCCAGAACTGCGTGACACATTAGTTCTGAGTAAGATAAATGAGATATTTTTTGAGAGATAGCATTTAAAATTAAGAAACAGAAGTGATTATTTTTCTTAATTGAAAAACTGCTGTGAAGCTCATTGGTAACAAATGGTACACCAGGATTAGCTGAACCAAATAACCAAGAGATAATCACAAAGAAGATAAGTGGCATATAAAAATATGATTTTAATTGTGGTTTGTTCTCCTTGAATTAATTGATAGTAAACAAAGTTTTATACATTCATCTTGAGTACATTTTTTTTAATTACCTCTCATTGGGCGATATTTCTGGTGCCTATTATCCAAGTCTTCTCATTATTCCAGGAAGAAAACATAACGGATGAACAAAACTTTTAATGCTATTTTTTTTTAGAATAAGAAGATAGCACTTTAAAATCTATCTTAAAGCCCATTTAGCATCAGATGTCAGCTATTCCTCCGTATATTTTTTCTATCTAGCATGTAATGAAGGGTTCTTACATCATTTTCCTCATTTCCCAGTCTCAGTGCCAGATAATAGAGTGATGAGGGAGTATATTCCTTAACAGCAGGATTTGTAAGCCATGCTTCATCTTCACTGGGTCAGCTATAACCAACCTGAGAGCTCTGATAGTTGGAAAAGAAAACCCCCATATACCATCCTATACAAAAAGAAAATGAGGATGCTGGAGTCTAGCAAGTAGACTTGTGTGCTACACAGGTCTTGCTCCATGCCATCAGCCAAGGGCACTGGCAGAAATAAAATTTATTCACTTCCAAAGTTTTAATGCCTATTTCAGCTGGCTAGATAGATAAGTTCAAGAGCTGATTATCACCTGCTAAGCAGACGATCATCATCAGGATTATAAACCTCCAAAAATAAAGACCATAGTCATGGTATACACCTGATGGAGGTCACAAGCATTAGCACTCATCAGAAAGAATGAAGAAACCCAGATGGAATTCCCAAGTAAACATGCATTTCTGGATGCAGAGATTGCCAGTCTTTCACTGGCATCATGTGGCAGGAGCAAGAACATCTCCATGAGATGTGAGCAGGAGAAAAACCTGTTTTGCCTGCTGACAAAGCTATATGATGAAATAGGTTAACAGGTGTCAAGAGGTCAAAAAAGAGAAGGAGGAGAGGAGCCATGCTCTGTCATTGCTGAGATGGGATTAACCCTCAAGAAAAAGCACAAAATCCAAGGTGTTTTATATCCTCTCACTGATAGGCTGAAGGCAACATTTTAAAGGAATGGAGTGGATGGAGTCAAGTCCACATTCAAGGCTGCAAGTGAAACCCCTCTTTTCCCACTTGTTGCCATCCCTTGGTGCCTCTGTAGAGCAGGTATGAGGATTAGGATGTAGAAAGTCCATCTGTGGGTAGCCAGTACATTGGTGAGATGTTATCTGGAGTACTGCATCCAGATGTGGAATCCTCGGTACAAGAGATGTGTGGGGCAGTTAAGGTGTGTCCAGAGGAGAGCCACAAAAGTGATGGAAAGGATGGAAGTCCTCAACTACAAGGACCATCTGAGAGAGCTGGGGATGTTCAGCCTGGAGAAGAGAAGTCTCTGGGAAGACATGACAGTTGCCTATCCATATCCAAAGGGAGGTTGTAAGACAATAAGGAATATACTCTTTGGCAGGGTTTGTTGTGTTAGGACAAGGGGAAATTATTTCAAATCAGAAGAGGGAGGTTTAGACTGGATATAAGAAAAACTTTTTTCATGATATGGATAATGAAGCACTACAACAGATTGTCCAGAGACATTTGGGATGCCCCATACCTGAAGATATTCAAGGTCAAGCTGTATAGGTCTCTAAGCAATCTGATCTAGATGTAGGTGTCCCTGTTCATTGCAGAGGAATTGAACTATATGACCTTTAAAAGTCCCTTCCTACACAAATTATTCTCTGATTCAGTAATTCTATGCTTCTAAGACTTGAAAATCTGTCCCCAGGAGGTTTTCCCTGTGCTTTGTTCTGAGATGTGTTGATGCTCATCTACCACGAAAGCACCAACTGTAGCCTTGGGAAAGGAAACGTGTCATCTGACATCACAGGTTTCCCTTTGCACTGCTGTGAGCTGGACTTGGACTCTGAAAGTGAGCCAAATAATTATTAACAGACGGTTTCAGCTTTGACCTGAAGTCTGTGGTGTTCTAAGTGAGCATTACTAGACAAGAGAATAAAGATATTGGATCAGGATTACTGAAAGGGGGAGGAAGGAGGAGGGAGAAAAGCAGGAAAAAATAACCATCAGAAGAGAAAAAAAGTACAAAAAGAACTTTGTACAACTCTGCTGAAAGGAATTCTGAGTTGGTAGACTTAAATGAAAAATGAATGAATGAAATAATAATTGATATATAATTGATAATAATAGTAAATGAAAAATGAAAAATAAAAATGAAAAATGAAAAATGAAAAATGAAAATAGCCATGTAAACATCACAGAGATATAAGACTTTCAGTTCTGCTCAATCAATATCTTGCAATTATAGACTTTAACCAGCTTAGCCGCCTAGATGGTAGATATGATTTATTTTGCTTACATTTACTTACTTTGATTTTCTCTCTATTTTCCATTACTCTGATACTCACAAATAAACTCTGTTTTATTTAATCTAATTGCAATTAGAGTCTGTTATGACCATTGATTGACAAGAGATTCCCAAGAAAGCCCAGAGCTGCAGGAGGGTCTGGCAAAAGGCAACAAGTGCCAGCAGGGAGCCACCAGAACTGGGCTGGCAGGAAAGGGAAAGCGCAGAGACCACAGGAAAACACATGCCTGGAAATATGGAGTTCTCCTGCAAAATGAAGGGATAAAGAATTCAGAACTCAGATGAATTCAGTTCTTTAACAGGAATGAATTGGGCCCCGTTTATAAGCAGATCCTCATACAAACCACAAACAGAAGGAAATACACCTTTGATATTGCATGAAAAATAAATGTGATTAACTGACTAGCTTTGAGTACTTTGTCACAAATTAAACATTGCCATGATTCACGCAATGTTGCTACTTAAGACTGCTGCAAACTACAACTAAGATAAACCAGTGTAGTTGTTAGGTGAAGAAGCATATGCCTTGATTATAAGCATTAAGCCTTCCACTTTCACAGAGCAAGAGTTTTGAAAGTGTTTTGCCTAAATGCAGATTTTGCAATGTAATTCTTCTTCTCCCATTTTTCTTGTCTATTCTAGAGTGGCTGTGCAATCAGCACAGATTTTGCATTAGAACCTTGCAGAAATAGGAGCTCGTGTTCCATATTCAGGCTTCGGTGTGCTTCACTGAGTAAACGAGGCCCTGACCGTATTAATTACATTCACTGGGAAGCTCAACATGCTACCAGTGTCTCTGTAATTATTCAGTATGCTGTGTGTTATCATAGCAGCCATGTGGATCCATTCTCATTTTGCTTCTCTAAATGCTGCTCATCTAACCATTAGCATTCCTGCAATTCATTCTTCCAAGAAATAAGAGAAATAATAGAGTTTAATTCCATGTCTCTTTTTCAATTTTTCATGCTTCCTATCCATAACCTCTTTCTCTCATAACCATTTACTAACTTGTGCATGAGTCTCCATGCCTAAATTAATTCTTATGGTTTACATATGACACGTATAAGAAGTTAAAACCTCATATATAAGAAAAAGATTGTAAAATTAACCCGCAAATACTTTTGTCTGCGAAAAGATCTCTTCTATGTGGGAATATTTGCACAGTAACACTAATGTTTTGAGATTCATAAGGGCTGTACAGACAGGCAAATAAACAACCTAAACAAAAGAGAAAAAATGGGAAGAGTAGACAAAGGTATTTAAGCAATGGATATATGGTTTATCAGTCATTTGTTTTGTTTACTCCTTCATAACGCCTGATTAGTTCCTGACTCACATTACGTGAACTCAGTTACTACAGCTGCAATGACTGGCATTTCTCAGACAAAAGAATAATGAATAGCAAAAAAAATGAATACTCTTTTGCCTGTCCGGTCATCCTTTTAAGCATTGCTAGTAGGAGGACCAAATAAAAGTCAGACATTGCAGAAATATTTGCATAAATGCAGAAATCCATTTATCTAAATGTTCAGAAGAAGTCAATAGGAATAGAACATGAAAATTGAAGTGACTGATGTGTTCACAAACACTGCTTTGCAGTGTTCATGTAATTTTGTTCAGAGCCATTTGCATTACCTAGCATCACTCTGCAGCTATATTTTTTAATAAGGTGAGTTTTTTGCTTGATTCTTCTGTGTCAAAAGTGTCTCAAGTAATCTTATTATATAATCTAAAAACTAATTCAAAATGATTCCTATCAGCCATATTACAATGAAAACACCAAAGACAGAAATTCAAAACTACTGTTTTTTCTAATATTACATTTTCTGCACAGATTTGCCAGAAATCTTTTGTCACTCCCTGTTCAGATATGGTTACCGAAGTAATCAGAGCTAAGAAGTGCTGAGGGTCAGCTTTTCCATTTGATTAAAGACTTGGCATGTGAGAGTCAAAATTTTTGCTAGTTGTTATAAATTGTTGTTTATAACAGATGTAAATTACTGATTTGGCTTTGGTGATTACTGTCAAACTTATCTGAAGTATCCATCTCCAGCAGTTATAATATAAAAATATGCACAAAAATAAGCAACTGTTCCATAACATTGAAAGTATAATTGAAAACTAAGTTCTAGTTTTCCCCTGGGAGATCCAGTGTGCCTATTGTGTAGTGAATATGTGTTTGTGTAGGAACTATATTTGTACTTTAATGTATCTTCTATCTGTACATACATTTATCCTCACATTTTGTTGGATTGTTTTGTTTTGTTCAAAATACCAGGATAAAAATTCTTCCCCTAAATGTCTTTACTAAAAGCAGCAGTTATTATAAAAAGGAAAATCATAGAGAATTAAGTTAGTTCATTATTGCATTTAAAGGAATTAATAGAAGTAAATTAATTCAAAAAAGAAATATTCTTGACTAAGAACTATTTTCTATTTGGCTAAGAACTATTTCCTATTTTACATTCTTTGTACTTAAAAGAAGGAGTTGTTGTGGAATTAGCACTCCTAGTGCAATGACAAAGGCTTTAAATATCCTCACTGAAAAATGCTGAAAAAGAAACCTAGATAGAACATTTATTCTTTTCATCTTTTATACCATTTTATCTCTGATCTATTTTATTTTATGCATACTTCTGTGGTGAACCTCAGATTCAGCAATACATGATACAACTCTGTTTCTGTTAGCACTAGGATGACAAAATCCCAAGATTAATTAAAGTTCAACCAAGCCTCCTACCTAGAATACATTATACTTGAACCATTGTCGGTTTTAAGCCTCTCATCTTCCACCGCAAAAGGAAGATGAGGAAAAATGTGGGCTTACTGCTAAATAGAGCTAGGGACATGTGACAAAGGACATACCTGATGTTGGGGGAGCAAAGAAGATGGAGGCTGACTGTTCTTGGTGGTGCTCAGTAACAGGACAAGATGCAATGGACACAAACTGGAGCACTAGAATTTTCTCCTGAACACGAGAATATTTTTCACTCTATGTATGGTCAAACACTTGAACAGTGTCGTGGTTCAGTTGGCATTAGCAAGAGTGACAGGGGCCTTCTCCTCCCTGCTCCCAGTTTCAGGGAAAAAAAATGAAGATAACCTGAATGAGATCAAGATAGATAACTAATTAACTACAAATGGTAAAAGAATGTAAGGTAATGTGATATAAAAAGGCATTACAGGCAACAAATTAAACAAATCAGAGAGAAAGTATTTCCAACCATGCTTCCAGCTGCACTGCCCAGACAAGTTGGGAGTTCTCTCTGATACCTGGAATCGGAAATCACACAGGGAATACTGGAGACTTCTGGGAATTTTCGTCTGCCTCTTCTCAATATATCTTCTTGGAGAGCTGGAACCAATAAGAGAAAAGTCTAGACTGCCAGGTGCTGGGGCCCAGGAGGTGCAAATAGACTACTGGGAGCTAGGAACCACGAAGTGTAGCTTCCCAGTACTACATTCCAGCACTAAACAGCTTGCCACATGATGTTGTGATATGGAATACTGATAAAACCAGGCCAACCAGGTTTCCCAGAGAACTTAGGAAGACTGCTCCAAACTGGCAGACATTTAAATACAGGCTGGAAACATTGCTGTGCAGCATGCTTTATGTGATCCTGCTTTGAGCAGGATGTCAGAGTAGATGATCTCCAATATTACTGTTCTGGATTTCTGTGGTTGTTGTCCCTGCGTTCCAGAATTATGAGAGGTAGCTGGAATGCTCCATTAACCATAACAATTAACACAACTTAGATTCATTAAATCACACCCATTCTAGTGGTCTTTATCTCTGTTGTGAGAGCTAAGATCTATGGGGAGTAATATCAGCCCAAATATTTTAAAAATAAACCATTTATAGTATACATGTCACAGGGAACATAATCCAACTCAGCAGAGGCTGGCTGAAGAGTCACAGATTTTCCTCTAGTGAGTAATACTACAGAGGAGGTGAGCTAGTTGTTGGTAGGATCAACTGGGAGAGGAAAGAAAGTTAACTTCACCTTTATGCAGCATCCAAAAAACAGATTACGATCTGTGATATAGGAGATATTCTTGCTTTTAGATATAAGCTGTACTAACAAGGTTTTTCCCATTTCTAGCTCCCTTGATTCTTGGGTGGGTCACGTTCAGTTAGGTAGTCAGTCAGGGCTAGTCAGGCAAAAATGCAGAAAACAATACATTTTCATAAATACTATCTTTGAGCTTTATTAATATAAAATAAATAAATATCTTAAAGTATCTTTTTGAGTGAAGTTTATATGAGACATTTGCCTTAGGCTGTAAAGATAGTGTCTGAATTGTCTTCTATCACATTTAAGCAGTGCAAAAGTAAGAGAAGGAATGATTATCTTATATAAATTTTGTAGAAGAAATGATTTAAATATGCTTCAGCAAATCTAATGCCCAATTTCTATAGATGTGCAAGTGGTTTTGAACTGATGAAAAAGAACATGACTGCTACATTAATCATTTGGTGACATACACTAATTTATAAATGCTTCTCTTCCCTTCTGCTTTCTGCCGAGTTCGGGTTTTGGAAATAGAACAGGAAGTGGAACTAAGTGTAGCAAGCAGCTACAGGGAATGTGTTTATTAAATGAATTTTACAGGAAATATTTCCACACCCACAGCTTTCCTTTTACATTTTCTCTGTCTATTTTTCTTATTTTTCAAGGGTATGTTTTTGAAAGCCATTTATCATCCTGGTAGTTAAACTTCTTTCAACGCCCTCTTGTCTGTCACTAAAATATAATGTGAACAATACTTTCTGCAGTACAATTACCAAGATCATTCAGTTTCTTTCTTTTTCTGATGTCGGTGCAGAAGTGAGGAAATAAGATTAAAGACTGCTCCTTCTTTCACCATTCTACACTCTTTTCATCCAGATATATGTGAAATTAGAAAGTTATCTGTTTATTACATCGATTCTATGAGTTGGGAGAGTGAGATAGAAACCGAATTTATACATTGACTTAACAGCAGCCCCAGTAAGTGGCGTGAGTGTCATGGAAGTATTAAAGTGTTTTAAACCAGAATTACATGAATGTGTTCTTGACACATTTGTACTGATTCACCTCAAGAGCGGACTACTGACTCAGGTGTCTTGTTTCCCTCTTGTCAGAGATGACTTCACATATTAGTGTCTGTTGAGCCAAAGTGCCTTCTTGTAGACATTGTGTTCACATTGTCAAGTTTTTCTGTTTCTAGTTGTAGTAGTAGTAGTAATAATAATAGTAGTTTCTAATTCACAAGATTCTCTGTGAAATATTATTTTTAAATTTTATCTCAACCCCATTTATTAAAAAAAAAAAAAAAAAAAAAAAAAAAAAAGTGTAATTTGTGAGGTGAGCTTGCCAGGGAAAGACTTGAGTTTTATCTATGAAAGTCTTAGAAATCCGATATAGACAGAAAAAGAGCTACAGAAAAATGGGAAAATGTGGTAGAAAGGTAGGAAGATGTCAGTTTTTCTTAACCTGAAGATAAACTTTCCTCGTGAAAATATTTTTTATCTTGTTAGGTAATAATGAGGGCCTTAAATAAGTACCCAAGCATGAGGAATCTGAGCTCAAACTATTGGCATTATGAGTCAGGGATCCTCAATGATTTCTGTGGATGGAGTTAGGCCAGTGGAAATGAAATTCCATTAAAATACTCAAAAGACCACAGCAGCTTTTAAGGTTAAATGAAGTTCTCAGTCCAGAGACTTGTCCTTAAATTACTTAATGACTTCAAAAGAATAATTTTTATGTAGTTGGCCATGGTATCAATATCTGATCTCTGAAAAGAATCTGGAGTATATCTGTAGTCTTTTCCTCATTTTTCTAACATTTTTCCAAGATTGTGATGCTTAGAAAAACATTGAAATGCCTTTTCAGGAAACATCCACACTCTACTTTGGAGGATTTTTCATGAAGATAAATGTACATTCAAGTGTCTTCTAGTAGTTCATGAATCGTGCTGCTTAGATTATTTTCTGAGTTGTCAAAAGAAAAACCACAACTGTATTCATTTTTATCCTCCAACCCCTTGCCAAGTAATTTTGTTGCTTTTGTTTGTTGATTTGCTAGATCCTCCTTCAAAAAAACAAACCAAAACCAAACAACAACAAGGAAGGAATTAAAATTTAGTTCAACCAAAAACAAACAAAAGAAGATTGTTGTTCACCCTTCGAAATTTTTTTTTAAAAAAGGTAGGAGGGAAGAAAATAAAAACAAAACAACCCCATCATTTCCCCTGCTTACCTTTAAGAAGTCCTTCTCATTGCGTCCATGCTCTGAACAAAATTATGCTGTGATCTAGTTCCAATCAGTGGTTTCAGCAACTACTTTGGTTTTCAAGCATTGTATACTTTGTATTCCCCAAAGGACTGGTGACATGATTTCCCACCTGGGAATGTCATTCAGTGATTTCAAAGCCTTGCTATACAAAATATCATTAACAGGAGGAATGTTATGAATCAACACCATTACAATGAACCTTGTAAGCTGAGCTCTAGAGGGACTTGTTTCTCAGAAGCTGAATTTCCAACAAACTACACACTACATTCCTAATATACATCCAGCAATATACAGATAAAAATAATAAAGAAATGTTTGGGTGTTTTAAGTTTAGTAGAGTCACATTAAAAATACATTGAATAGAGCAATTTATTCTAAAAAGCCAGTGATAGATGTCATCAGGTTTTCTCATTTACATTCATTTTTATGGAAAATGTTAGCAATTTTCCTGTTGCATGGTATTTTCATTACTAAGTCAAAGAGCTATGATTGGCTTATTACTGGAGGAAAAGCTAGCATTTGTCTTTGTGATTGCAGTAACACTGAGAGATGTCAAAGATATATTAACATAATACTACCACTTACTAATGTCCAGCTCAAACATTCATTGTATGACTGCAATTTCTTTCATCTTGTAGTTCTGGAAATTACAAGTGTGAATAGCACTACATAAATTAAATAGTAAGGAACAATAACTGTGAAAAGCAGTTTGTTGATTTAGCTGTCCTTTTCCTGCAGATACTGTAAATGGAAATATCTGTAGAGTAAGTGTTGTAAAATTTTCAGCTACAAGAAGAAGAAAAAGTACTAAACCAGTTTTAAGTGAGAGGAGAACTTTCTTAGCTGATTTTTGTAGAACCTAAGGCCCTGGAAAAAATGTGTTAGCAATCATTTCTACCAGTACCATTTGTGACACTGGTTATGGAGGTCAGTCATTTCTAAAGTTTGGTAAGTTTCATTTTAAGCATTTCATACACTTTCAGTCACTTACAAAATGAACATAACATGACTTAATCTCTACACCTCATTTTTCCATTTTTAATTTTACTTTTATTTTGAGTAGTACCTCAGAAGCAGCAACAATGAAATCTAACAATATCTGCATACAAAACCGTTATTCATTAGGAGTAGTTTCCAGCTAGGATCCAAGGGTGGTTTCACCCTTGAAGTAAAATTTGGTTTTATTGTCTCTCCCTTCTTTAAATCCATATTTGCATAATGGGATGATGTGGTGAGGTTTCCCATCAAAACTACAGCTTCACAGGTGATCACAGCAACAGCCTCAAGACTGCATGCATGTTTTAAATCACAAAATCCCAAGGAAGAGTAATTCTTTGTATTGCTTCTTGTCAAGAAATGCTAGTAAATATCTATAATTTGACTCATACTATTTGTTTTACAAAACACTCTGTCTTCCAGCACTGCTTGAATTTCCTTTGCAGACAGGCAGATACCTTATGTGGCATGTTTGCTCATGTTTTTTTCATTCTCATGTCCATTTTTAAATGGTTCCCATTAGTACTGATTTTCTTATGAAATAATTACTCACTTTATTTTGCAGATATATTTGGTGTGATTCACTTAGTTGCTGATTCTTTTGTTTCTACATACTTAATTTTCAAAGTGCAGATATTATCAGTGGTACAATTGGTGCTAGTCAAGCACTACAGTGGAAATATAGATTGGAATCAGTCTTTCATACTGAATTTTTATCTATATAAAATTACAATTGGTTAAAAACACAAATGGAGCACATACCCGAATAAATGAGGATAGAAATACTAATTCGAGTCAAGACTGGTAGATTTGAAATTATTCTGCAGTTTTGGGATGATTCAAATGACAGAAGATAGAAAGAGAAGGGAAAAAAAAGAAGGAAAGGAAAGAAGGGGAAAGGAAAATGGAAGGGAGGGGAAGAGGGAGAGGGAGATGGAATGGGAAAGAGAAAGGAGAAAAGGAAAAAGAAAAAAGAAAGAAAAAAAGTGTTTATATGCCTGTATATCGAATGATTTTTGCATAGAGTGAGAATAGAATGAAAACATCTCCTAAGTCTGGATGGCGTAAACTTTGCTGCAGAAATGCTAGTAGGCTTAAAAACAGCAATATTAACCCAGGTAATGGATTTCATGCTGTGCTCTAGTACATCAGGGAGAGCTATCTCTAGCTATTACTGGTTGAAAGGAAGATAAAGATTCCTATTTTCTAAATAGGAAACCCTGCCTCCAGTGAAGCAGGATTCCCAGCTTCACTTGAAAAGAAAGTATCAAATTCTGCCAGATATAGGAAGAGATGATTTCAGTGGGAATTACTCAGATGTGGGGGAAGAAGGATTAGAATTTGACCCCATTCTACTTGTAAGATTTTATTCTGAGGTAACAACTGAAGACGAATCAATAATTCAGCAATTGCTTTATCAACACCACATAGCCTGTTTTTTAAGCCTATGCTTTCTCCTTTGTCAGTCTTACTCTGAGTCTGTGGTTTATTCTGTATTACCTATCTGTCCTTAAAGTTTGGTGTGCTTCTTGGGTCAGTACATTCTGAGTTTTCAAATCTCAAATGTTTAAACTCCAAAAAGCAAATGAATAATTCCCAAATTCTTTTCTAAATATCAAATAATGTGCCTTGAAGGCACTTGCATGCACCTGTACAGGTTGGGGGATGACCTGCTAGAGAGGAGCTCCGTGGAGAAAGAGCTGGGAGTCCTGTTGGACAGCAGATTGGCTGTGAGCCAGCAGTGTACCCTTGTTGCCAAGAAGGCCAGTCGTATCCTGAAGTGCATTAAAAAGAGCGGAGAAGGTTTTATGCAAGAATCTGTTTGAAAAAGAGAATTAAAGCAATGTGCAGTTATATGTACGAAAATCTGTAAAGTGACACACAGCACTAGACAATATTTGGGACATTTCCAATAACCTTAAATACTTGTGTGCATAGGCAAACTGCTGAAAGGAATTGCAAATTACATTTTCATGTGAAACATTTTGTTTACAAACTAGTAAGGCCTATAGCAGGAAAATCTAGAGAGGAAAAGTCTGTAGCATCTACTTCATGGTGAATCTTCTATCGCATGTTCTCAGCTCCTGTACAAAACCAGGAGCTTTGGTTTTCCACCGCAACAGATTACATTAAAGCTGCATTGGTCTGAGAAGATTCATAAAATAAGGCATTCTTCTAGAGTGAGTGTCTCTCTTTTCCTCTCTGGTAGGAACACTGTAAGCAGATTTGGTTTACTGCCAGGAATGGGATAGTTCTCAGTCCATGCACAACAAGAGTCCTCAACAAGGCTGGAAACAGAGAGGGATGCAGGGAGGTCTGTGGGCAGACTAATCAGCCAAGGTCTTAGGTAAACCTTGTCCAGGAAAGTAATACTTTGGGGTCTATCACCGTTTCATGTTATTTAATGCAGATCTGCTGATTCCAAAAGCCTTAATCATCATGACAATAAAAATAACAGTAGATGAATCAGTACAAACTCTACTCTGTATTCCATTTGAAAGTATCTTTCATTAGTCTGGTGAGTATGGAAGGAAATAATCTTCAGTCTTTAAGTAATTATTGTGACAGTTTTTGTTTACTATTTTTATTTCTCTACTTTTTATTTAAACTCATTTTATAGCCCTATAAAATTTGATAAAGCTGTATTTGGTGCTTTAGATAAATATTGATCAGTATGTTTATAGGGAAATTACTATGCCTTCTGCTTGAACAGCAAGAAGTTATAAATTGTTTTTAAAAGAAACTTCTACATACTGAGAGTCCCATTTTATTTTATTATCTGTAATACATTACTTTTTTACAATTAATTTCCCTAAATGTGCCCAATATTTTTATCATTTATCTACAGTTCTACTAGAGTCTCAATGTAGTTACATAGATTTTTAGTGGATAAGCATGTATCAGTAGCAATTACTGTATATTAACCAGATTGGAAATAGAAGTGAGGAGAGCTCTGCCTTGTTAAGTGAAATTCAGATCTGATATAACTCAGAGAAAATGAAATTGAAATCTGTACTCTAGTAGACTATGTCAAAATGAGCTTCATTCTGTCACAGTCTTATTTCTTTTTGTCTCCATCCCACAGCTTTGTTCTTAAGTTATTGCTCATGGTGCAGTTCATTGAGAAAGCATCACTTACATAACAATAATAAATAAATAAATGCATTGAATACTGTTGACCCAGATGCATTTTCTTTCTTCTTCTACTGTAAAGGATAGGTAAAGAAAGATCATTGGGATCACTTTAATGCAGTATTACATCAGTTTTTCACTGGGTGCCCTGTTTAATTTTGTTGCAATTGGCTTATAGCTGAACAAGCTTCTTTCAAGAATGTAAACAATGAGTTTGACTCTCCAGTAAAACCAAATATATTTCTCAACGTTTTTTTCTGTTGAGGCATGCTTTTCAATGTTAGCTTTTACTAGA
The DNA here is from genome assembly GCF_026119805.1 of Tympanuchus pallidicinctus. Lineage (NCBI taxonomy): Eukaryota > Metazoa > Chordata > Aves > Galliformes > Phasianidae > Tympanuchus > Tympanuchus pallidicinctus. The sequence continues at coordinate 27,204,431 of NW_026294802.1, forward strand.
AGTTCCAAAGAAGAAATGTGTGAATTATCCACCTGTGACATCACTGCTGCATATAGAAGTCTCTGGAGAATCCAATGTGTAAGCTGGATTAACCATTTTCTTATTACCTTTGAACATTCTTTAATTCTCAACTTCTAGTGTAAATGTACACCACTGGCAAGGACATTGCTTTGCTATATAGTTCAGTGATGAAATATGAGCTTTCACGCATGCCAGACTAACCATGAGAAGAGCATGGTAAGATGTCCTCTGCACATAAATTTGGCTTTTACCATATCTGTAGCATTAACAATAAACCTTTTCCTTCAAATCTTTTCCTTCTGTGGTAATGGGTGCTATAGATAATTTAGAGCAGCACTGAGTACATCGACTTGTGCAAGTCTGCCTAGGAAGCCAACGAGATTTTATCTTGGATTAATCTTTCTTATTTAGAGCTATGTTGACTATGTTGCAGCAAACTTTTCATATGATATTAGAAAGGAAACTCTAGCAATTTTAAGTAGGTAACAAAAACTGCAGATATCATTTGCCTTCCCAAATATAGATCACACATTTCAGTCATATAGATTTCACATCTCTGAAGTCTTCATAGCATAGTTAATCACATTTTACAGACTCAAAAGCTAGACCTAGAGGTGATCTTCTGACTAACCTACACATTAGCAGCTGCTATATTCCAATGGACCACAGTAGTGCTTGCTCCATAATTATGTTACCCAGTTCCATGCAAAATTCCTATTCTGATACCCAGAGACAGATGCTTTTCATGTCTCCATCATTATGTTCCATTGGTAACTGCCTGCACTGTTAAAAAATCTGTAGCTTATTCACAATATTAGCTTGTTTGTCTTTTAAATACTAGCTATTTCTTGCTTCTGGCTTTCTGTACTAGATTTAAAAATCTCTGTTGTATATTACTTGAAGGGACTTACCACAGTCATATTGTTTCTTAGCCATCTTCTCAGTTAACTAAACATACTGAGTTCTCAAAAATGTCTTCTCCAATATGTGAATTTTCTAATATTCATCTCCACTTTTTCAGTAAATTCACAGAAGTATCCTTGTGTAAGTTTTATTCAATAAATCAAACAGTAGGCAGCAAACCAAAATGTGGTCTTCAGTCTCTTGGACCTTGTCTACTAACAAAAGCCAAGGAGGGATGCAGGGAGAGAGTGGGAATAAAAGGAACCATCGGGACACCAGAGCCAACATGACAAGCAGTTATCCCAGCACAGTCCCAGAATCAGCATGATGAGTAAATAACTCAGCACACCTAGAGACTAACAAGTTTTTTGTAGGCATCATGGCAAGGGATAACTTTAATGAGGGATTTGAAGGAAGATAATTATGTAGCTTCACAAATGCTTACAGGGAGCTTCACCCAAGCATAAGTAGTTAGCTCTGATAGTGCTTACTGTCTTGAATGGGCGTGGAGGTGTTAAAGAGTGTCTGAATTAGATAGTTTGGGTACACCAGGCACACTATTTTCAAACAGTTCGACAGTTTACTGTTGCAAACACAATCAGCTTCTCCACACAGTTAATTAGACAAGATGAAGACTCACATTATATTGTTTCCAGTACTTTGGGGCATCATTCATAAGTAGTAGAATTATCCTTATGACAGTGCACTGATGCTGCGTGGGTGTTCCCTAAAATGCCAGTAGATTATGGATAGTGAAATTTGGTAGGGTTGTTTTATTTACTTTCCTCTGAATCTGGAAGTTTCTTGATAATACATTGCCTTTTCTGATCATATTTAAGAATGGGAAATAAAATATTGATTTTGTCATGCCAGTGAAGAAATGTGAGCCTGTCAACATCTGTAGTCACTCCATCCAGCATCCTGATCCTCTGTCTTTCTGCCAACTGTGAAGTGATGAAAAAAATAGTCCTACTGGATGGAAAAAAAAAATTTGGACAATTAATCAACATTCAATCTGACTTTAACTGCTTGACAGTATGTAATAAAATTGCTTTTTCTTTTTACCAGGAAATGTTCCTTTCTATTCTGAAACTAATCCATTCTGGCAGCATGCTCCATGCAGTCACATAGCTACAGTAAGTTCAAGACAGTATCAGCATCTTAAGCAAACATGATTTTAAACTAGCTTGTGGGAATTTAATTTCTGATTAAAAATTCTCTATTTCTTTTTGGATGGGATTTGCCACTATCCAGTCCATATCTCTAAGTCCAAATGCCATGGTTCACCACTCTTTGTGACCACTGATTGGGAGCTAAAGCAAAATTCAGCCACCAAACAACACAGAAGTTCAGCAAATTTCACATAATTGGGTGCCTTGTTGCAGATTTTATTGAATTTCTACATTTTATATATATATATAAATATATATATATGAGAAAATTCAAAATTGGATGTTGTGCTTCCCATGTCTGAACTGCTTTTTTTTGAGTTGTTGAGCTATATTTGTAGGTAAAAAGAGTTCTAAGTTTTTATCCATAGAGGGTTACTCTTTGTGGTGATAACATTTTCAAATCTGTCTCCTGAGAGATTTTCAGTAGTGTTTCCCCAAGGATAAAGGACTGCCTAAGTCCAGAGTAGAAAGAAAAAAGGAAGGGCGAAGATCCATACAAAAGATGATGAACTGCTCTTATGCTATAGAGGGGTAATTGGATTAGCAGGAGCAAAATGCACTGTTTCTGGGATATTCCTCTCTTCTTTTGCAGCCATTCCAAATAGCTCTCTCCTCTCCAAATAGAAATATCTTCAAGATGCTTGATTTCTGGGCCCCATCAGGATTGGTTAATAAGTAGGCTGTGGCTGTAATGTCACCTCCAGAAGGCTGCCTGCCTTGGGCAGCTCCTCTTTCGCCTATAACTTCAACCAGGTCTGCCTATATTTGTATGACATGAAAATGCTATCTTTCTTCCATGCCACTGAATTCTTTATCAGATCCAAATCTGAATTTGGGGAAATAGGAGGAAATATCTATGCATTAGTTATAATATATACTAATATACTAATTAGTATATTAGTATATACAAGTATACTAATATATACTAATATATAATAATATTAGTTACGAATCCATAGTATATTAGTATATACAAGTATACTAATATATACTAATATATAATAATATTAGTTACGAATCCACTATACCTAGGCAGTCCTCAGTGTAAAAGAAAGTCATTATTTTTAAAGTTTAAAGTTGTAATGTATTGAAAATTTAGGTCTTAACTGTCAATAGGAATTTTCCAAAATTGAATTGCAAATCTACTGCTCCCAAATTAGGTAGGATTTCTCCCTAGCCTTAAATGCAATGCTTTATTTGCTCAGAGAGACCACCTTTATATTTCCATTAGATACTGAGTATTTTTGGCGTCCAGATGTTGCAAGTCTCTTTTGAGTTCGTAGATCACAACCAAGAGAGGCAACAAAGTGCAGCCAGGGGCAACAAAAAGCAGCCAGAGGGAGCTTCTTGGACACAAGACAGTAGCACTGACTAGTAAACTATTCCATTCTTAAACAATTTAAAATCAACACTGAGACTTGAATCACCACAAAATAAATAAATAAATAAATAAATAAATAAATAAATAAAGAGAGAGAGAGAGAGAGAGAGAGAGAGAGAGAGAGAGAGAGAGAGAAAGTTAATTTTACCCAGCTTTAATTTAATTTTCTAGCTACAAATATTAGATGCATTACTTTTTGACTACGTTTCCCCTGACTCAGAAATATTCATTCTAACCGCAGTATTTTGTTATTCTGTGGTGAAGAGACTGATGAAAGATAACATGATAATCTGACTGGCCAATGCATGCTTTTAATTTTCTGAATATTGTTAAAGCAAGATCATAAAACATAAAGAATGCTACTCACTAGGAAGGACAATAGAATAAAAGTCTGTATTTCTGCATGACTGTGATATTAATCCAGTCATGGATTGATTTAAAGAAAAAAATCAGCAGCTAGCTCTTTACAATATCTTCCGTCATCAACTGCTTCTAATTTATCTCTTGTCCCCGGGGAGAATTTTCTTGCCTGGTATTGCCTAATTAGACTTCAACATTTTGACTTTTAGCAGACTGTATTGTCATTTCTTCAAATAAAAATCTACTATTTAAATCAAGAGTCATTGTTCCATATTTACTGATAGAAGGAAATAGCAGAGAACATCTCTAAACTTCCTGCAGCTAACAGAGGGAATTAAAGGGGATGGACTTAGAGAATAGCTTCATAGAGATCACTTAACTTCAGCGTCACTGCCACAAAACTCCCTTTATTTTTGCTGTAAATATTGCTGATTAAGGAGAGAAAAACTTGCCTACTGATCCTTTTAATATCTTTCAAATCCCTACCCTTTAATCCATCATTTTTGTAGTGGCAACACTTCTCACAACCTCATCCATTACATACAGTACAAATGGAAACTTCCCTCAAATCAGACTCATCTTGAAGAATGCATTGATGAAAACACATATAAAAGTCTTAAACTGGGAGCTGAGCTAGTGAACTGTAGCACACTACTTTTAAGCTAGTGTAGAGGTTTGTTTTCTTTCACTTACTTCTGAAAAACATTTCACATTCACTCTACTTTGTTTTCCAGCTGTCAAAGTTAGAAGCAAATCTAGTTTATCCCTATTGTTTTTGTGCTTTTATTTGAAACCACTTTATATTTGACATTTTAAAATCTAGTGCACATAATTTTTAGTGTTCAGACTGAATTTAGAAAGCTGAAGGAAAACATTACAATACATTTTGTCCATGCAAAGTTAACTGACTGCATATAAACTCTAATAAGTTAAAAATACATATTTTTCTAAATCAAATTTATTTTCCTCAAAAATGTATTTGAAAATGAAAACAAAATGCTTTTACTTTGGCATTTTAAACTCTGCTGTTGTTTTCAATCAACTGTGACTTTCCCTGAAGGTAAAGTCCCAGCTTATGTTGAATGTAATACTTCGGGCTTCAGAACTTCTGATATTAGCATGACTTGAACAGTCAAGCAGACAGGAATTGTTTCTATTCTGGAGATTAATTTGTAAGAATTTTGTCTCTTTTTGCCGCACTGAGAAGAAAGGGTCTTTTTCTTCTCTGCTTCCTAACAGATAAAAAAGATCCTTGAAATCCTCAGTAAGGAAGAGGCAAGCATTAAGAGAGTAGAGGACAGAACAGAGTAAGGAAACTGTGCGCAAAAGAAAGCAGAAGCAAAAACTTATTCGGCAGGGTAGTTAGAGTCCAGGCAGTAAGACTGCCTTTCTGACAGTCAGCCTCCTAGTTCTCAAAGACAGCTGTTGGTTTGCAAACCAGGCAAACTAGATGAAATGCAAGAAAACACAGAGAAAACACAGTATTAGTTTATTCTCCTTTACCTGCAGAGGTTAACTAGTTATTAAACTGATAATGGCGGGATTACAGAGTTTGAGTATTGAACATCTTCTTTTACAAAAGAGAGGAAAGAACTGTTAAAATTGCTAACTTGAAAGAGACCTCACTGCAGCCTTCCAGTATTTTGAAGACGATTATAAAAAAGAGCAGAATCAACATTTTACAGGGGTAAACAGTAATAGGACAAGGGGGAATGAGTTTAAACTCAAGGAGGGAAAGCTTAGACTGGATGTCAATTTTTCAAAAAGAGAATGTGGTGAGGTGCTGGCACAGGCTGCCCAGAGAAGTTGTAGGTGCTCCGTCCCTGGAAGCACTCAAGTCCAGGTTGGATGGGACCCTGGGCAGCCTGGTCTAGTACCAGATCTGGAGGTTGGTTGCTCTGCAGGAGGGTTGGAGCTTGATGATCATCGGGGTCTCTTCCAACCCAAGAAATTTTATGGTACTATGATTCTATATGATATACTATATCATATCATATATACTGTATGATATGATATATATATATATATACATATAATTTTTTTTTTCCTATGGGATGTAATTTGGCCAAATGTAATCAAGAACTGGAACTTCACAAACTGATGTATGCAGTCCTAATGTCTTCTCTGATACAGGGTCGCATCAAGGATAAAAATGTCCCTTTCAGTTTGGAGATTGAAAAGATGTATACATTTGTGTGGTTCTTCCATTTAAACATTTAAAATTCTTGCCTACAGAAAGGTTTCTACTTTCTGTAAATTTAATTTTAAATGCACTATGTGCTCACTGGGGAAAAATTACCTAGACTAATAGAGCTCACTCTATTCCATTCTCATGTTCTTTTTCCTGTATTACCAAGACGATACATACATATTTTGATTTACTTTATATCACAGAACTGCCTTGTTACTTTAGTGTTCCTTCCATTTATATTTCAACACTTTCAGAAAACATATTATTGAGCAAACAAAGTTTGCAAAAGTAAATGAAAAGTTCAACTTAAGTTTTCAAAGGCCATTGTTGCCCTTCTTGACTTCTACAGTTTTCTTCTTTTTTTTCTTTTTTTTTTAATATAAATGCGATTGGCAATTTCTATGCTATGACTATGATGGATCTCTAAATGTATAAATCTTTCATACACTTATAGAATAAGTTATCTAATTGCATATAATTCCTCTCTAGATCTGTATAAACATCTGTAGATAAAAAATAAAACAAGTACATGTAGAGAAATGTTTAGCTATCTATTAATTTTAGTATAATTTCAGTCTGTATCTTGTTAGACTGAATTATGGAATAATGTTTTAGTATTTTCAGCACCATCAACCTATCTACAAGTGAATAATTTTTGTTTGGAAATTTTGAATTCAAAAAGATGACAATTTTTTATCCTACACGTCTTCCTTTTAAAGTATTACATATTTATTCCCTGCATGTAATTTAAGAATGTATAAAAAGCCTATTTTTAAGCACATAGTTAAAAAATCCTACCACTCAAACAGATAGTGCAAAGGTGTTCTGAAGACTTATTGTCTTCAAAATAAATTCATTCCAATGAACCAGCAAATATTTTTGCACAAACAGTCCAGCTGAAGTCAAGGTACCTGATAAATTCAAGCTGCAGCTTCTTACCATATGGGGCTGCAAAAATCCTCACAATTTTTTGTTTAGGTTCATATCTTCATCTGCTAATATTACTATGAATGCTGCATTATGCTGCGTTACCAGCATGTACTATATATTAATATCTAAAATGTATGTCTACATAGAAAGTTGAGTACGATTTTGCAGTCTTATCTAAACTCCAGACTGATCTGTTATCATGATGCTAAGGCCAACATGATGGTGCTGATCTTGCCAGTGTCCTCCTCAGCATCAGAGGAAAAGAAAAATCTGAAAATACTCAGATGAGGAAGGGATTGAAACAAAGTCTCCATGGAGCTGGATGGCTTTTCCTGGTAGGCTTAAACAGAATAGGATTGAATGGAGGCAGCTGTACTACCACCTGCATATATCACATGAAAAGAAAACAGTGAATTCATGTTAACAGCAACTACCAATTTACTGTAATTGAATTAGACATTCATTGGATTTTGTTAGTAAGCAATATAGGTAATTTTAAAAGATTGTTGGGCATCTATAGAAGTTAACTCTGGTTATTAAATCAGGTCTACATCCTGGAGGAATCTTCTGTAGTTTTGGGACAGTTGATATTTGACCCAGATCCATTAAATGGAATTATTACATTAGAAATTCTTCAGAGTATAATCTCTGAGACAGAGTTCTCTCCAGTCACTGTCTATAATTACAACATGGCATCAGGAGTGAAGGTTGAAAAAGAAGAGTGACTTAAGAAATAGTGGAATAGAAGAGGAATAATTGGACAATGTGGAACATGAATTTAAAATCTAAAGGGGCTGAAACTCTGCAGGAGTACAGCAAATGACTGAAAAGGTTCAAGGAAGATAATTGTATCTTTGTGAAGCCAAGGGGAAGTCCTGAAAAGAGAAATTGAAAAGGAAGGCAGGTTTTCTCATTTTAATATTGCAAGATATGGGATTAATTTAATGATCAAGAGATAAATTATAAAGAGCAAGCTATGCAACACACTATGTTACTGAATTTTAACAAGCATTACAATACAAGTAGTGGGATAATTTAGTACATATTTAAGAATGTTGAGACAAATGCACTGTTTTGGGAGCTTTGACAAATCTTTAACTTAAGATTGTACTGGATATCAGAGATCTGTAAAAAGATCACAGAATCACACAGAATCGCAGAATCACCCGGGTTGGAAGGGACCTCAAGGATCATGTAGTTCCAACCCCCCTGCCTAGCAGGGCCACCAAACGTACACATTCAGATCAGGTTGCCCAGGAAACTGTCCAACCTGGCCTTGAACACGTCCAAGGACGGGGCATCCACAACCTCCCTGGGCAGCCCGTTCCAGGGCCTAACCACTCTCCTCGTGAAGAACTTCCCCCTAACATCCAACCTAAATCTTTCCTCCTTCAACTTGGATCCATGTACGACTACGAAAGAGTATTAGATTTACACTGAATTAGATTTAGAAAAAGAATATAATGATACCAATCTGCATAATAGAGAGATTAAATTGTAATGTTGGAGGGGAAAAAATAACTTGCAGGTATGTCTCACATCATAGAAGTGGCCCAAACAAAAAAAGAACGCTAAATCATAGAATCGTAGAATCATAGAATCACCAAGATTGGAAAAGACCTAAAAGATCATCCAGTCCAACCATTCACCTATTCCCAATAGCTCCCACTAAACCATGTCCCTCAACATTAGATGAGAATAGATGACAATACAAAACTGAATTAGGATAAGAAAGCAAGTATAACAAAAGAAAGTTCATACTTATCAGTGCTTGGATTTTCAGTGGAACCACTATATTAAAGGGAAGCTAAAGTGTTCTGTAAAATTTGCAATAAAAGGACTGAAATTACATAAGAAGTAGAAGAGTAAAAAAGAAGAGTCATTTCTGAGTACAGTCTATATTTCAGCAACACTCTGATGAATCTGAACATTAGAAAAATCCTCATTTCATATATAGCCATTGTTCATGGACAAGCTAATGTGATATCTAAAAGTACAATAAATTATTTTAAAGATAGAACATAGTCTTATTTACACATGTAGACAGGAAATGTTCTGATAGTTCAAAAAAAAAAAAAAGATTCTTTCCATTGAGGAAAGCTGAAGGTAAAATAAAATCTTGAAAAGACAGAGTTTGAATTGTTGAAGGAACAGGAGCATGTATTACAGGGCTGAAAGTGTTTCAGACCCTAAATCTCACTGACAGAGGTTATTGTGAGGAGACAGAAGGCTGAGAAGATGGAAAATAGAAATGATAAAGAAAAAGTAGGACTAAGTGAAACTGCAGAGCAGAAGAGACGTCACAGGGGAACTTAAGGGTAGTGTAGTCACAAGGAAAAAATCACACCACTCAGTGCCAAAAAATTTTAAATTTTTTGCTAACCAGTATGGATAGAGTGAGTTGGTAGTACTTTCTGTTCTATAATATGCATGCACGTGTGCACAGTGCACAGGTACACCTTCACCAGCCTTGGTCTTGGGTCCAGCTGGGAGAGGTACAACAGACTCAGGGAAGCAGAACAACCCACAGCCAGCCAACAGGCCTGAGCCTGGGCTTTCACATGGTGCTTCTTGATTTGGCTTACCTACATTCTGCTGGAAGACCCTTCAGGGAGATATTCCTTTCAGAGAGTTCTTGTTTTACCTGTTCGTTGCTTTTTAACATACACTGTTGGTATAACTTTCTAAAAGCCTCACTGTTCTGTTGTACCAGGACAAAAGTACTTTCAGCTTTCTCCACATTTAAAGCCAGCTGGCTGTTTCTCCATGTGTTTTCCTCACTGACTGATATTTCATCCTAAATGTGTTACATGGCTTAGCACTCTTAAGAAACCTCTTGGCTTCTTTTCCACCCATTGCTAAGCCAATAATGGTGGGCAGATGTAGCTCAGAGATTCTGGGTTCTGAGATTCTATGGCTCCACCATAACCATTATTTGTGCTTGGTTTATTTTCCCCATACAAATCATTATCATCTAATGAGTAAGAGCTGGGCAGATGTAGCCAAGTTCTCAGTTAACAGATTTGAACAGTCAGGTAAGCTTCAATCAAGTACACAAAAGAAAAACTGTATTCTCAGAAAACTCAGAAGTTACATAAGTAAAATTTGATCATAACAGTGACCCTTTTGAAAAATTACATTTGGATCAGATTCAGAGTGCATTTAAGAATGTATAAAATTTATACTTTTTTTATAAGTGCTATAAAATACCAGCTGATTTTGGATTATGATTCCACTTATCGGGATAAAGGGTAGAAAATGTAACCATTACAGATTTGATTTCATGGGTAAATCAATACTTGCAAAATGTTCCATGAGTCAAAATAATGACATTTAGCAAACAAGTTTTAGCACTTCAAAAATTATTTTAGGTATATTTCTTTAGTTCCAAGAGATACGCAGTCAAATGCAAAAATTAAACAAAAACTATCTCAAATATTTAAAGGATTTTTAAAAGACCGCTGTGCTAACTCTCAGTCCTGGTAAGTTTTTGGGACAGTACCTTTTTAATCCAAGTTCTTACTTGCTTGACGTTATTTAGAAAAAGAAAACAAAGATTTAGACCTGACTACCTTCTTTTACAGCCAAAGCTGCTGAGAACAGGAATATTGTGAATTTTTTTCGAGTGTAATGAAAACAACAAGCAGGAGGCTCATATACATTAAAAGTGCAGTGGCACAGACATCTCACAGTGTGCATAAACCTGAAATGTGGTATTCTTTCCCCATGAAGCCCTTTTTTTTCCCCCAGTTATCATTCCTTGAGAAAATAATTCCAACTGCATCCACATGTGTGATGGGGGTTATACTGATGTGCAGCTTGGTGATGTCCTGATAGGTGATCTGACTTTTGGAAAAACCCTTAGTCCATAGAAAGAAGACTTTCTTCACCAGACTAGAATCAGGAAATCAGATTAATGCTTATGAAGAGGCTACAGAATTGCTTTTCATTTTCACCTTGTGTTCCTGTCTCTAATTGTATGTTTATATAAAATTATGTCACTAATATTATAACATCATAAAAATATGAGTAGGACTTTTTTTTATAGAGTAGTCTGCAACTTAAACATTTTTAACGACAAATATAGAATTAAAGACATTAAAAATTAACTATGATTACTTTATGGTAACTGCAATAAATGACTTGAAAAGACTCCAAATATGTGCAAACAATACATGGAGCAGAAAGACATAATTGTCAGGCTGCATCAAATTGGAACTAAAGGAATGAACCAAGAGTATGAAGCCCTACTGTCTCCCATGTTGTTTACCCAGAACTTTTACTTCTCAGTACACCACCTTTTGCAGATGAGGGCAGGCAGTGAAAAGGTGACATTCAAACAAGCATTCTTCAGTTCCTTCATGGTTGCAGCACACAAGTTTTGCAGCATTTTTTTTCCAAGTGACTTCTCACAACACACACGAGGCATGGACATAGTTATGAGTTTGATACAGAAAAATAAATGCATGAAATGGGAAGAAAGATTGCCCCAAAAGCAAATTTGACATTTTTTATTTACATAGCCACTCTGCACTTCCTCATGTTTCATGGACCAGTACTTGCTAGCTGAAGTATGTAAGGTCCTCTCAAAGGAACTTGCTTTTTTCAAACGTACACAGGGGGTACAGAAAAGACTTTACCATCTAAAGCGAAGAGCTGAGTAAACTGTGTATCATGTCCTTAGATTCTGAATTGTTTCTGAGTAGTAATGAATCCAGAGGTAAATAGGTCAAGGTTTAGGAAACCCCAAATGACTCATATTAACTACTGAGTTCAATACTGCTAAAAGTGCTAGCATGTATTCTCCATATAACTCAAGATCTGAACAGGGCCCTCAGGTTTTATGCACTCTAATTTTCTGAAAATAAGTACTATTTAAATATCCATACACAAAGTGCTTTTTTTTTTTTTTTTTAATCATAAAGACTTCCATTGTTTGATCAGAAATTGTTCAGAAATGATTTTCTTTAAGCAAATTCTAATGGCTGTCACTATGATTTAAAGTCTTCTACAGAATCTCTCACATAAGGTATGGCTGCCTAAATTACTTTGGACCTAATTTTAGATAAACTGCTATAGCGAGTGTTGAATAAATGCATGAGTAAGCAAAGAAAAGCAAAACAGATATTTAGTGTTTGTGACTGGTGTTATCTTTCCGGAGTATTTGAATAGAAATAGTTTAGGTTTACTAATTAGGTTTCACACAAAAAATTCATGTTCAAAAACATTACATTACATTCATCATCTCTCTAAAAGGCTTGTCATTGCATTACTGCTGGCTAAAAAACAACTTAACGCAGATCAATGCCAGATGCATTTCTCTGTAAGACACTTTCTCATCCCTTGGCACAGTAAAGGCAAGTATGAGGTGAACACTCAGAATGAACACGCATTTAAACCAAGTTTATTTTTCTGAAAGAAAAGAAAAAATAAAAAGCTGTCAAATAAAAAAGAGAACGTGGAAGAAAAGTTGTATTACTCCATTCTGATATATATTAAAATTGTACATGCAACATGTGCTTCTGAGCCAAACTTTTTGTCAGTAAACATTTGAGATTATTCAATGACCACAGGGTTTGGATTTTTTTTGTGTGTTCTGTTAACTTTAGAAACAGTATAATGCCACAGTATTAAAACTTTCTGGTTTTTAATCCTTCAATTTGAGGATGGAGAGGAAGGACCAAGAAAGTACAGTGAACATTGAACTGTGATGTCTCTGCATATTCACAGGTTTCCTGAATCCTGAGTTAGGGAATCCAGTATTCAGTCTAAGGCTTCTATGATATAGAAACAGTATATACCTAAAGCTAACACATACACAATATCAGGTGACTATAAAGGACCCTTTGTTTTAGTTACAGGGTTTTGCAGGTAGATATTTTTCCACTATTTTTATTGTCAGTTCAATTTCACCCTTTATTTTATTCAGTCAGAACCGTAAGAATCAAATTATTTGTACTGGAAGTCACACAGCATCCAACTTTATCTGACTTTCACCAACCACTGAAAATTGGTTTTTCAGAGCTATCATTCTGCTTGGCCAAATCCTTTTGAAATCAATGGGATTTTGAGAGCAGAGTGACTGAGATGGTGTCCCTGATCAATAGGGAGAGCAAATTTTGAATGCAGGTTAAAGATAAAAGCATCAGAGGTCACAATATGAGCAATATTAAATACTCTACTTTACATCAGGAATTTTTTCATGTATCAAATGTGCCTCAAAATCAATTAAAAGGAAAAAAAAAAAAAAAAAAAAAAAAAAAAGAACCTGTCTGCTATAAATAGGCAACAGCTGCAATTGATGCCTAAGCCATTATCTCTCATTAAGCTGAACTGAACTGCAGCTCAGCTCACACTGTACAAACACAGGTGGGTCATGGAAGTGACAGAAACCTCACCTTGTAGTTCCTTGTCACACCTTGTAGCTCCTTGTCACAAGGTGATTTCTGATAGTTATCAGTTTAAGCCTCCTGAAAACTGCTGTAATGCTAGTTCCAGTGGCAGCACAGATTTGAATTGTAGCTTTGGATCAGCAGGACTGGGGCAAGAGGCAGCCTATCTCACACAGAGAGTAGTGGATAAGGAGGCTCAGCAGGGGAGAAATAAGCTTTACATTGACAGAAGGCAGGTCTCATCCACACCTTGTAGTCACAGCACCTCTGTGATACCCCAATTAGCAAATGGTGGCTCAGCAACAGTGTCTCTTCTGAGCATCCTGAGTGCTGTTCAGCAGGAATACAAGAAAAATCTCTTGCTGGGAAGTCAACTCTGGCAACGTGGATGGCCAGCACCAGTAAAAACCCAGGCAGCTGAATTCAGCCAGCTTAAAACCTGCGGGGTGTTGGAAAACGTCATATAGTCATCATAGTGATATAACATCATAGTGATCCACTCATGAATATCCCAGAGCTATTAGGGACATACCCAAAATCATCTGACACTAATCGATGGTGCTCTTGTGAGACCAATCTTCAGCCATAGGCACTGGAAACCCTACCACTGCTAATACGTGTATTGAAAAATGCAATTTAAGCAGTCTTCTAATTACTTCCATCCAGCTGAGAATTCAAATTCTTTTGGAATTGGAATAGAGATCACTTCTCTGGGCGATGAGTGACATGCAGCTTTGCTTTTACAAGTCGGAAGATGCCAGTTTTGCAAACAGCAGCATATTTACTTTGATCTTTCCAGTAATAAAACGCTGAGATCAATAAGGAATAGTTTTTCACACATATAATCATCATGGTTATTTAGCATGTGGTTTTTTTAATGTTTATCCCAAGCAAATACATTACATCTCTATAGCATTTTCTGAAGATATATTAAGTTATAGAAATGTTGCATAAATGCACACTTATAGCAATAGCTGACTTGTGAATGCTAGCCTGCTGTGCCAAGATCTACAGTAATCATTCTTTTTCCAAGCTCTGGGCAGACAGGGCTTATCAATCTCCTGACGAGTATGAAGTCTACCCTACCAATTCTGAGGCAGTCTTCTGACAGTACAGTGAAAATAGCCTCTCACTTGTAAACAGTGGCCAAGTTTTGTTCACCTCAGTTATTCCAACCCTGTGATGACATCAGGGGAGCAGATGATATACACCTGTAACTTTGTAGCCTTCAAAGGTGTGCATGGAGGTGCAGAGCCCTTTCCCATCTAGTCAACCTCTGAAATTTCTCAGCTGGGAATTTCACCTTGCCTGAGCTTTGGTGTGTGTTTTAAGAGCAATGGAGACAGCTGGCACATCCTTTCTGTGAAGTTGTATGGTAGCACATATACATGGATTGCACATGGAAAATACAAGGAGGATAAAAGATTAATGCTGTGGCAAGGCTTATGGAAAATAAGCATCCTCAAGAGCACTCCTGAAAGTGAGCATGCCTTAAGCCTTCTGCAAGCATACTGGCAGCCTGTTGTGCAAATGCTGATGAGGATTCCCACTGCTGGTGCAGCTAGAGGGGAAGCCTCAGGGAACAGCATGGTACTGCATGGTTCCTGTGAACATTCCCTCTTGCATAGGAGCCTTGGTCCAGCACATTAACGTACTTCATGATCACAGTGTGCTGTCACAGAGCTTTTCATTCAGGAGAGGTGCCATAATGAGCACTCGTATAAGAAAAGAGTTTATCTAACAAGCTGATCAGATACCCCTTGGGTGGTTGGGACCTGAGTCATCACTCTATTGCTCTACCTTTGTAACAGAAATGCTTTAATTTAAAGCTATTTAATTCCACATGGAAAACCAGTGCAATGCAGAAATAAATCAAGTGCACTGTGTTTACATAAAGGTTAATATCCACAGCCAATGAAAACTGGAGTGGTTCTGCTAAAATCAGTGAAGCTGTACTGATTTACTGTAGCTCAAGCTGCACTCCAGTATTTAAGAAATAATAGTCTAAAAGCCTCAGATAATATATACTAGAACAACTCAGTCAAGTTCATACATTAACTGATGATCAGACTTTTTATTGAAACCAGAATGCCAGAATTCCCCTTTTGTTTGTCTAAAACATTGAAAAGGGGTAACATGGTTGTTGGATGGTATGCTACTAACCCAGAGGCACAGTACTTCAGATGCTGCATGCTACGTTGTTTCAGTTTGTCTAAGTTTGTGCTCAGCAACATTGTGAAAGTATTTCAGGGCCCTGACAGAATGGGTAGTTAGAAAGTAAACCTGCCCTATGGCAATTCTTCATCATGCATCTCTCACTCTGCCAAATTTCAGAGTGAATGTTGCATATGGATTTTGCCTTCTGGAGCATGAGGTCTCACTTTTGTTGGCTTTTTTTTGTTTGTTTGTTTGTTTGTTTCTGTAGCTTCAAAAAGTAGTGATCATGGCTCATCTACTTAAAAAGGGATATGGAAAAAACTGCAAGCATAAAATTGAAAGCTCGGTGGATTTCACAAGCTCTTGGCACTTTTTGAGTTTTCTTGATTTAACTTCATTTCTGAGGAGGAGATAATTTAAGTAAAAAGCAGATGCACATGCAATTTTTCAATCTGTAGGTGAGCTGCATTTGCACAGAAATGAAAAAACTAAATATCAAATATCTATCCCATTTTTCTCCACTCTATTTTCCTTAAATATCCATATGTTATGATGACTGTTATTACTGGATTAGTGCATAGTCACTGACAATGCATTAGCCATGTTCAGAAATAGCATACAATCTCAGGCATACTGTGTGCATATGCTCATGCTTGGGGATAAATTCAGATGATACAGTTTAGTTCTTTTGAACTTGATGAGAATACTTCTGTGAGTAAAGTAGCCCATAAATTAAAAATGCTTGCAGTGTTAAATTTCAAATTTAAGTGAAATGTTGACCCTCTGAGGTTTAAGAAAGGACATAAGAACATTGATTTTGGTGATAATTCTACTTCAAAGGCAACAGATGTGTAGGTACACTAAATAAATAGAAAAAGACAAGAAGGTAAGTTCAGTTGTTCAGCTGAGTCACACAATTACTATGATGATCCATTTAAATCTAGTCAAATGTTTTAGTGCTATTATTCTCCTTAAGAAAATCTACATTGCTGAGAAAAAATGGGAGAAAATAAATAAGTCAGAAGAGTCCATAGTATGTGGCTTTTTTGTGTGCGTGTGCACCTACAATACAGGGATTTCTAAGAAAAGCTCCAATCAGTGAGAAGTCAATGCCAATCATAACAGTGCAGGGAAGTAATTCTAAGGATAAGAAGACATCATTAAAATGACATAATCTTGAATAATTACAGTAATGACCTTGCTTACATACGTCAGGGAAATCTGAGTCACTACCGGCTTCAGTCAAACTGTATTGATTAAATACTAAAAAAGCAATGTCACTGGATCAAATCTATTTTTTTCATGTTTTCATGGGATGCGCTTGAATGACTGGATTCATAGCTAAAATCTTTATTGAGTTTGAAACCAGTGAGTTGACAGAACAGTGCTAGAAGATGGTTTTGAAAGGATTAGTAGCACAGACCTCATTTTGATGCCACAAAATTTGAGAAACTTAAAATTCTGCTCTAGTACTTTCTTTGTTCTCAGGAGAAGTAGATAAGGCATTGAAATCTCTGAAACTTATGAATGCCTGTCTTGTCCCTCGCAATTAAATTCAACATGGCATGCCTACAATTGATGCCTGAATGTATGTTGGTAGCAATTTCATCTATATTATACCTGCGTTTATCTATATTGTACCTATAAACTGCAAAATTATGATTGCTGCACATTGCATTCGAAGTTACCTTGATTCAGTAAGACACAACATACGGTCATTTTATGCATTAACTAGTACAAAATGATACTTCTGGAAAGGTACATTGCTTCTCCTCTCACAGACATCCAGTTCTCCAATAGCAATATAAAAGCCTTTTGCCTGAGTCTCTGGCATACAGATGGATTATAGTAGCAGCTTGGAATCTATCTACCAGTCAAGTCATATTAGCCATGAGAGGTGTGTGCAGTAGGTTCTGCTGAATAGCATAAAGGAGCACAGTGGTGAGAATAGAAAGGGAAAAAGCATTCAGAAAGAAAAAATGTGAGCTTAGGAACAGCAAACAAAATTGCTGTGATGTGCACACTTTTGAATCATTAGATTTTCTTCCCTTTTTTTGTCTTTTAACAGCTCTTGTGTCTATATTTTTCTTTCTGCTCACTCTCCACTTCATGTTACTGTAGCTTTAATCTCATTGTTTCTTTGGTCTTTAAAGCTTTTCCAAACACACTGTAAATCAAAAGAAGTACATGCTAGACGTTTTTAATCTTCAAGCCCACAAAACACTAAGTGTAAATTTGATATTACGAATACATCAGGATAGGCTCCAGTGTTGAATTAACTCCAATTCTAATTACTTTGTCAGCAAAAATTTGCTGTTAAGAACAGGAATACATCCCTAATGACATGCTGAAACCATGCTTTTAACCAATGTGTCACCAGTGATCTAGTGACCTTACATTTCTCAAACACAGAAGGCCTTACTTTGAAGGAACATGCTTTTTCCATGGCTCAACAGATAGGAGAGACAGCCTTCTGAGTCATGCATTAGCATGAACATGCTTTGCTGTCTGATCTCATGCTTTGGACATGTTTTTGGTGGGGAAAAAGACTCACTTCCCTGCCATAATCATTAAAAAAAAAAAAAAAAAAAAAAAAAAAAAAAAAAAAAGCTATGTATAAACTAACTCTTCAATAATCCAGCATTCTAATGAGCCAAAGAAGGAAAACAGGAGGAAAAAAATAAATCAATAAACTAAAATAAAAAAGTAAACTGTTCCGTCTGTTCTCAATTCTGTGGGTGCAGGTGTGCCTATTAAAAATAATCCCCAAATGTTCTCTTTTTGACAGGCTGATATGTTTGAGGATTTAAACTGCAGAGAATGAAAATGTCACACATACCTTTAGGCTTTTTCTGCAGAGCTCAGTTTGATGTGATTTGATGGCTCACAGGGCTGGTTTAGAATTACCATAGTCATGCTCAATACCTGACCTCCCAAGGACTTGCTGGTGGCCCAGAAGTACAAAGTATTCTGTGTACTTCCTTTTTCTGTCATCTGTCACCTTGGAATATCTGGAAGTAGAGCACATCTGAAGAAATTTTTTAAAAATGTTTATTTACCTATGGATTCTACAGGTCAGTTAGTAAATATAAAGAAGTAATAAAAATAGAGAATAAAAGAATTAGAACTTTACCTGGCAAGTAAAAAAAGGGAGGTGTAATTTCTTTACAGATCTTTATATAGCTTCCATTGAGACATCGAGCAAAATATTGGAGAGAAAAATTAAGTGTATTCGTCAGTACTATGGGGACAAGTAATTCTTGAGAATTAGTCCAAGAATGAGTTATATGGTAATGTAAGATATCTAAAATGTGGAATGGTATTTTTTGGAAAACATGCCTATGCTATTGTGCAAAAAGCAGGCTCACAAAATCTTATCTCACAAAGCATTGCTGACGAAGATCAGCACATTAAACAGCATTAGGTAGAAGAGGCTGCAGGGATGAAGTGCTGTGATTACGAAAAGCAGAAAAGAGAAAAAAATGGGACAAATCAAATGTGTTATGTTTGGCAAATTGTTTGGAAGCAAGCCATCTTTTTCTTTCTGTCACAACTGAAATAAAAGCAAGGTGCTTTCATCTATAACAGTGTTTACAAATCTGCAAAAACATATTTCCCCAAACAAAATTATTACTTAGGAAGTAAATTGAGGAAACAGCAATAATGCAATTATAACTGTTCATTCTGCACTAACAAATAACAACTATCTAATTGCCATCACTGAATTTGAATAAGGCAGAGGATTTTTAAACAAAGAGGATCAGCTTCATAACTAGTCAATGCTGGCCTGGCGAGCCAGCTTGCCATTCCTCTCTGCTCTCCCTAGGACCATGACCAGATTATTTAATCACAAATTGTTTGCACAACTGGAGGTGTTGAGATGTGAAAAATTACGTATAAACATTTGAGGGGTTAAATTATAGACATCTCCTCAGAAAAACTCTCAGATATAGTTAACTTTTTTTGAACTGGTTTTCAACACTACAGAGAGTTTCTGGTGAAAATCTGGGGAGTCTTGTGTTTTCTTCCTATTTCTGCCTTCTTGTTTATTTATTTATTTATTTATTTATTTATTTATTTATTTATTTATTTATTTTCTGTTTGAGACAACAAATTATCTTCTCCAAAGATAGTTTACCTGGAGAGACATCCTTCTCCAGTGTTTATTACTTCCCCTTAGCTAAAGAAATAGCCAAAAGCTTTTAGCATCCAAAGATTATTTGGGAGTTACTGTGAAAACTCTGTACCTCTGAGCCAAATCCTAAAACATACCTGTTCACAAAGTAAAAGTCATTGTTTCTGAAGATCCTTTTAAGGAACAAATGCATAGACTTAAAGAGATAAATAAATGTCTACCTTTTCCAGCAGTTGCTATACTGTTATGGTCCTTGTGTTCAGAAACCACCCAGCCCACACATGGGGGACGAAGAAGTATATCTTTCATCTTTAACAGCATTAGAAAAATAAAATGTGGGCAGTTTCATTTCTAATTTTCCCGTTATTGGAGGTTTTAGTACCTGTTCATAGAATCATAGAATCATAGAATCATGGAATCATAGAATCATAGAATCACAGCATCACAGAATGGCATGGGTTAAAAAGGACCCTAATGATCACCTAGTTTCAATCCTGCTGCTATGTGCAGGGTCATCAACCACTAGACCAGACTGCTCAGAGCCACTTTCAGCCTGGCCTCGAATGCCTCCAGAGATCATCATCCCTAATTCCTTTCCTTTCCTTTCCTTTCCTTTCCTTTCCTTTCCTTTCCTTTCCTTTCCTTTCCTTTCCTTTCCT
Source organism: Tympanuchus pallidicinctus (assembly GCF_026119805.1). Taxonomy (NCBI): domain Eukaryota; kingdom Metazoa; phylum Chordata; class Aves; order Galliformes; family Phasianidae; genus Tympanuchus; species Tympanuchus pallidicinctus. Next base: position 27,224,732 of record NW_026294802.1, read on the forward strand.
TTCCTTTCCTTTCCTTTCCTTTCCTTTCCTTTCCTTTCCTCTTCTCTTCTCTTCTCTTCTCTTCTCTTCTCTTCTCTTCTCTTCTCTTCTCTTCTCTTCTCTTCTCTTCTCTTCTCTTCTCTTCTCTTCTCTTCTCTTCTCTTCTCTTCTCTTCTCTTCTCTTCTCGTTTCCTTTATTTTATTTTATTTTATTTTATTTCATTTTATTTTATTTTATTTTATTTTTTCTTTCTTTTCTTTTTTCTTTTCCTTCTAAGGTGAGTTCTGGTTCTGAAAAGTCTTCAAAAGTTAACTAAAATGCTTGAAATTTCCTCACAAAAAAATAAAATAATATTGTCTATACAGTACCTTTACCATGAATTTGGTTATTCATTTAGAGGCATTTGTCTTTAAAAGGCTTGGATCTTATTCACTTCATCGTTATTCATGTTCCTCTTCATACGCTCTTGGATCATGAGATGTTTCATACTTAACAATGGAAATTGTACTGCACAGCACATTAAGTTGCTTATTTTCTGTTAGGTAGCACTACTTCTCCTTCAGCTGTGAAATGCTACACTCTCTTTCCTCACATGGATGGAATAGATGCTACTACGAATAAAATATTGACTCTTTTCTCTGCAAATATGCTTCAAAATATTGTGCCTTCGACAAGCACACAGCTGAAATATTTCTGACAAAGTATGAATTCAATGCTGAAAGTATCTACTAAAATGGGAGGTTTTACACATGTGCATAATTTCCTCCAAAACTGGGGAAGAACTGAGTCTGAAAGCTTATGCAATTAGAAAGACTGCACTAAATATCTCCTGCTATTGATATAGAACCAACAAGGAGAACAGGTTTGAATGTAGACAAATCTATTGGTGATTTGGTAAACTGAAGAGAATAATTTGGTAAATGATAATGCAGTGAGAAAGAGGCTACTGCACTATTGGATCTACTGTGATTGTTGTATGGCTAAGCAGAAGTTTATAGCAAACAGTGTAACAAATTTCCTGAAAACTATACGTAATTGTACTAAATTAATTTGGTAATTAACTTTTAAATTTGTCAGTCAAAAAGGATCCCAAAGTGAAATAATACTTTTCTGCTATTACTTCTTGATTGATTCCATAAATAGAAGTTGATTGTAATTGATTTCACTAGTAGAACTAGCAGACTTAAGGAATTGTAGCAAAATCTGGTCCTGCCTGAAATTCAAGGTATACTTGATACACTTGAAATACCTGGAGATAAAAACCAGGTGGTTTAAATACGACAATCCTCATTAATTACCAATTTTAAAATTGTACCAAGCTAATCACCCCAGTTCTGGCAATTTCTTTTAACCTAGTGATTTATGGTAAATGAAAGTCTGTGAAAAATCCTGAACATTATCTTCCAGAAGTCATTCAAGTATCTTGTGAAGTAAAATGTAAGAGATGTTTATTACAAATCCTGACAATGTAGAAACAAATCTTGTATGGCTGGATCTGTCTTGCTATTTTTTATACTCATATTTCTTCAATGTATTTACATGGAACAATAAAAATGAAACTTGACTTGCTGCAGTGCTCAGTTTAGACTAAAGAGATGGTGACTGTCATCAACTAGGAGTAACATGAAATTGAAATGACCCTTTCAGTAGACTGTGATTCTTCAGATAAAGTAGGCTTTGTTTGCATCACTTATCTCTCTATAACTCAGTATTTTATTGTTGGCCTACATAAAGAGGCCTCCTTTGTGTAAAGCAGTGCCCACAATTACTTACTGGTGACTTGTAATCAAAACGCTTTTACACAAATTCTTTTCCCATTATAGAACTGACTAGAGAATGAAAATTCCATTTCATAACAAATGTTGAGCTTTTAAACTTCTATTTTCTTTCCTGACTGTGATAAAAATCAATTCTGCAAACATTTTCAGAAAAAAAAAATGGTGTTATTCAGACTGCTATCTTCACTCTGTGCTTGTTTATTTGTAACTCTTTATTTTGAACTGACAAAAAAAAAAAAAAAAAAAAAAATCACAAAACATTCAGATAATTGCCCTTTAAAACAACCACATGACTATAAAAATTCACGTTGTTCTTTCTCCTTCCTCATTCAAGGCAGGTGTTGGACATCTCAGTTAAAGATCCTTTGGATTTTAAATTGATTTTCTTTACATAAAATATGCCCCAGATGCGGGGGGTCAATCCTGTGTAACAACTTCATTAATGGCCTGCACAATGGGACACGGTGCACTTTCTTCACTTTCTCTTTGTGCAGATGACACTAAACTGGGAGAAACGACTAATGCGCCAGAATCATGCTGCCATTCAGAGGGACATCAATGTGTTGGAGAAATGAGCTGACTGGCCATGACACTCAGCAAAAGGAAAAGCAGAATCCTGCCTTTATAGCAAAATAATGCCAGGCACTGGAAAAGATTTGGACCAGAAAGACTTAAAAGTAGTTTTGTAGAAAAAGCGCTGAGACCCCTGGTAGTCTTTAGGCTGTCCATGACCTACAAATGTGCCTTTGTGACAAAAAAGGCCAGAAGCCTCCTGGACTGCATTAGGAGGATCTCCGAATGCCTCATCCAGCCTGACCCATTGCATTATTCCATGAAAATCCATTGTAACCTGCATTACTTTGTGAATGGCCCAACAGAAGCAGATCCTGCAAAAATGGGACCTCTTTCTTTTAATATGTGACTTCCTTCTGTTATCCCTACTGATCTTCAGAAGTGTATACATTGCTGGAGTTCTGGTTTATGAGTTCTGTCCTCTGTGAATCAAGAGTATGTGCTCTCCTCTAGTGACAGGATGTTATTTCAACTTTCTCTTTTTCTTTCAACTTAGCTGACCTGTTGCTTCCAACTCTGCAACACCATCATACAGAAATATTTAGAAAGGTGCCAGGGAAGGAGGCTGAGGTCCTTTTCCTCATCTGACCTTTAGGTAATCAGTTCACCCAGGAGCTGTCATCTGAAGTCAATCTACTGGCTTTAAAACGTGCATGCAGTCTCAAATTGTTTTTCCATAGGGGATGCTGCATCTACTAAACAAATTGGAATGAAGCTTGTTTACCTGTAGGCTGTCAGAACAACAGTGGCATCCTGGTAAGGCAAAAAACATACAGACAATTTAATCTGCAACTAACAGGATAAGTATATTTGGCATGGAAATAAAAGGAGGAAAAAAAAGATAAAAAATAAAAGAAAACCCAAGAGCTAAGACTTAAAGACAAGAGGGTCTCATAGGACAAGCTTCTCTTTCTTTATTACTTAGAATAGTGCACTTTTTTATTTCTGGGGAATTTTTTTCCCTCTCAAGATTTTTTACTTCTTTGTTTCACTGTACTCACTAAAATGATTGTCTATGTAACAGCAAAGGTTGAAGAGTACGAACATTCCTTTATCTGCAGGACGTCAAGGTGCATACGGGTTCCCTCTGGGCTACCTGGAGGGAAAAGGCAGTGGCCTGTGCAATAAGCAGACATTCACAAAAATACTTTAGACCTTCATGAACCTCATGGGAGGAAGAAAGCTTCAGGCTTCTGTAACTTCAGGCCTCAGTAGCTCTGTACTAAATACTATCTAGAAAGAAAGATGCTCTGAGAAATGCCAAGGGAAAAATAAGAGAAAGAATGAAAATCAATAGGAAAACTGCCAATAATTTATATTTATCTCAGGTTGCCATTGTATGACTATTGATAAACTGCTATTTTTACATTAGGTTGCAGAAATATTGTCTGGTCAGATCTGTGACCAGCATACATTTACAGGTATGTTTCCAAACCTTCCTCTTGAGATCTTAACCACACTGATTCCTCTAGCAGAAGTTCTCCAAGTGCTGCTTTTCAGTTATTTCTCAGTAACGTGTTTCGTTTATAATACAATACAGTCCATGTTTCTTCAGGAGAAAACAATTAAGTGTATTCTATCTAGCACTAAATATAAGAAAAGGGACACCATCTATGGCATGTGACATGCTTTGGCACAAGGCTTTGGCACACTTTTCTTAAGGAAGTACCCATCTGTATCCTCTCATCCATCAGTAATCCAGTGCAGCAGGAATTTTTAATTTCGTTTTACATTCCTTAGCTGTCCTCATGGTGCAAAATACAAAGTGCGTAATTGTGAATTTTCATTGTTTTACTAACATTTCTCATCTCATTCTCACATCAAATGTTGAACAGCTAATGAGAGTCTGATATTGAGCAAACTGGTCATCATGAGGAGAAACAAGGAAAGCAAACTTTAAAATTAAGTCACTCCCTTACAGGCCAGTGCTTGGGAACCTATAATAAGAAAGCCATGAAAGTCCCTTTAAAGGACTCCTGGCTATTTCCCCGCACTCTGGGCATTACTTTTTAAAAGTAATGGCTTCTTCTTGACTCTTCAGAGAAGAATGTTTGTGATTCATCTCTGCACAGCTTCTATAAAAACAGATAATTCTGGAGTGAAGCAATACTTTTTCATTTTCATTTCCAATCTGCTTTCCAGTGATCTAAATATTCTTCAGCTGAGATTCAGTAGCATGTTTTAGGATACAAATTTCCAGGCTTCTGGGATGCATAACACCCCGACTCTTTGGTTCGGGATGACCTATGATCCCACCTGGATCACCACTTTCTACCATCTTTCTGTGACTTTACTTTCTTCCTCGCTGGCTTTATCTGACATTTCACATTATTTCCAAAATATTTCCAATACTTTTCATGTTGAGTAACAGTTCTCTTTATTATACCTATTGTGCATATATATATATATATATATATGTGTGTGTGTGTGTGGTTTTTTTTTATATATATACTGCATTTGTTACAACCTAGGGTGCAGGCTGTTCAAGGAATGTTATGGGAAACATATTTAATTTCCCTTTTTTCAGATTCAATTGCATCTTTTGTGTCTGATCTCTCCCTAGATAAACTCCTACTGCTGATATGCTCCTATGACAACCTGTTTCTATTATGACTATTTGTGCTTCTGGAACCTTGTACTGAAATGCTAATAACATCAAATGAAACCTTCAAGTTTTAACAGCATAGGAGTCTCCCATAAATCAAACTAAAATTCTGCTCAATTATGTTCCTCAAAAAATATCTACAGTTTTAAATTAAACCATTTAATTTAGATGCAAAGTCGTGCCTAATAATAATAATCCTGAAAATATGCATCTTCTTTTTGACTAATAGACACAAATTATCCATCATTCTAAACATGATATTACTACTGATATTGGTATCGTATCACTGGGATGAACTTCTTGCTTGTGAAGTGTTATCATTGCAGACATCTGGCAAATTTGTTGTTGACTTCTAACACAATTGATATGCCATTTATTATTACAATATTCTGTTTCAACAAAAGAGTGCCCATTTCCCAGTGATGAACCATTTTAATGAATTCATGTAGGAATAGAGATAATGAAAAAAAAATGACAAGGGACTTACGAATTCAGTTTTCTTTTTTTCCCATTCCAGCAGTGCACATTACAATAATGCAAAATGGTGTCTTATGAAGATGATACACAGGTACACCTCAGTCTCCATTTCAGGCTGCTTAACACAAATAGGAAAAATTATGCCAGTAACAGGAGAATGTCCTACAGTGCTCAGGTTCTCCAGAAAATAAAAGCATTAGAATAATTTATTCTTTCTACTACATTTGACACATGCATTACTTGAAGCATTCATCTTTCCCAGTTACTGTTTTCTCTTGATATAAACATCCAGATGAGGAAATGAAAGTTCTAACTGAGGCTAAATTTTAAAGTCAGACTAATATTACTTCTAGGTTTTAGAATATGCATAAAACGCATGAATCATAATTGAAACTTCTTATTATCACTGCCACTCTATTATATTGTTTCTTGAGTAACATAATGTGGCAATTATCCAAAAATATGGAAGAGCAGAATAATATCAAAATGATCGTGCTTGCTCAGTTCAGTGTTCTATTTGCCTTAATCAATTATTTATTAATAATAGTTAATGACAGATGTTTCCAAAGAAAATATGAAAATGCTGTAAGGTGTTTATCAGGCACGTTTTCCTTAAGTCCTTTCATTTAAGGGGTTCAATTATATTCCACAGTGTGCATGGTTGCATCCCTTTCTGTCTTACCATACTTGCCAAAATGTGGAAAATCATTCAACAGTCATAGAGATACTGTGCTCAACAAGCTGACTTTTGTTCAAGCACAGAAAAAAGCCAGGTTTTGATCTTTGTTCCCTTGCCACTGCCCATCTTTTGAGCTTTTGGGGCTTTTTTTTTGTTTTAGTTTTTGTTTTTCCCATTTATATTTTTAAGGTAAAGCAACTGATGGTAATGGAGAAGGTGCAGGAACAGCTCATGGCACTGTGCATTAGGCTGACATTTCCCAGTTGCAGGTTAGATGACCAAATTTTTTTCTTAATATGCTTAATGTGCTGATAGACTTTAAATGTGCAGTTCATTTTCAATAACTATGTTGACAGTTTCAAAGTTTTTGCACAGGAATTCTCTGATTGCACATGTGGAATATCCTGAAATGCAGGAAGAAGCACCATCTTTCATTTGCTCCACCTATAACATATTTTGTTCCAGGTATGTGTTTTTTTTCTTGGCAGGAGGGTGTTAATTGGCCTTTTTATTTATTTCAGCCACTGGGACTGATTCCAAAGCATGGTTCAGTGATCAGCTCTATCTTGGACAGCATCCACATGACTGCAAGATACAGAGATATTCATTACTGTCCAGTCCCACAGGGTGTTAGATGAAGTTTTTTAAACCCTTCCCTTATTAGGTCAGTATTTAGAATGGCTTTTATTTTTTTATTTTTTTCGAAACCCTACAAAGCATTCAGTCCTTGGAATTTACAGCTTAATTTACCAGTTTGGTCTAGCATGTCCCACGTGAGCGCTTCCAGGACTCTAAACACAGAGAGGAGGAAAAGAACAGTCCTGCACAATGATAAAGTTCAGCACTTTGCTGAATGGTCTTGTAAGCACAATAAAACCTGAAACAGAATACTTGTGGAGAGTATGCAATTTGTCTGTGCTCTAGGAAGCACACAGCGCAGCCCAAGAGCAGTGTAAGTGGCATACTCTTCTGCACTGAAATCATGAAAGAGTCTCACAGCAGTTTGTTGGGAGTCCTGGAAAAAAAAAATGCCAAGAGAGTTTTGAAGGATGTGGAAACAGAAAAGCAGAAAGGCTCATTCATTCTCAGAGGATAGCACTGGAAAAAAAAAGCTGAAATGGCAGGCTAGAAGGAACAGTTGTGTAAAAGTCATTGGCTGAATGGAAATGTGTTACTCGTGGAAATCTTCTTCTGGGACTGAACCATGGTATCAGTCTGTTCCCAGCTACAACTTGGGCCAGTAATGGGGAAGCTGGTCACACACAGCTATATTTGTTCTCCCTGAGGACAAGCTCAAAGAAGAAAAGTTATTAAAACAGCTCGTACCAAGCTACAAAAGAAAGGAGGAGAAAATTTCAAGAAATTAATGTAAGAAGATATGAAAGGAAAACTGTAGTGAAGAAAAATGTAGGGAAAATAGAGGGAAACTACAGTGAATTCTCTCTTGCAACACATTATAAACGAGTCCTGATTTGGGTGGCTTGGAAGGGATTAAATGTTGAACAGGAGCCCTCAGATTCTTAATGTAATTTCTTAGCAAACATGGTATAACTTCATATGTAATTTTACTCAATATATTACCTTTAAGCAAGCTTATTTCTTTGAGGAAAAATAAGTCTAGGCTTCTCATTTTCATGTGGGTAGTGAACAAATAGCCATCTGTGTTAAACTCAATATCAATATCTGAAGTGTCATTTATTGTATTATCAGTAAGAAGAAAGCTGTGTTGAAAAGCATTAATAAGCCAATTAATTCTTTACTTTGCCAAAGTAATTGACAGAATTCTATTTTGAATAATGCAGCAATTAATGTTGAGTTGATGCAGGGCAATATTAGCATAAAGGCAGTTTTCCATGCTTGCTTTAAGAGAAAATAGAAAAAACAAAATGGAAATATGAACTAAATGCCATCCATTATTCTTTTAATACCATCACCCTGTCTTACTGACTAACAAGTCCACTAACACCAGATCTTATATCATATATAAGCTGATGCAAATACCCTGATGTCTAACCTGTAACAACTATATGCAATAAATTCTATTAACCCATATCATTTTTCTCTGAGGATAAATATTGCCAGACTACAAATCTTTTACTAAATAGACGTTTCAAAATTGCCAGGAAGGAGTCAACATGATTCCATTCTGAATTAGTCAGGATCACATTAGGAACTGTGATACAGTTCATTACTTGTGAGATGTTACACAGCATTAGAGAGTCCTGTAGGCTTAATTTGACATTAAGCCACCAAACTATGTAAAATATTATAAGAAAACAAACTTCAAATACATTTACCTTCCAAATACATCTGTATTTTCTGCACATATGTATTTCCTGAGCCTGTAAAAGTAGAATATGATAAAACTGATATTTTAATAGAACAAAAAGAAATATTAATATTAACCCTTATTTTTTTCTTAATCATTTAACTCACAATTAAATGTGAGGTGTAACACTTGATTATTTCCTCTATGCCAAGCTTCATACTAAAACAGTACAAATAGCTACTATTTATATGGAGAATGGTGTTTGTTGCCCTTAAATTACTGGAAGGAATTCAGAACATTTCAGTCTTTATGTCAACATATTTTAGCCTTTGAATTGCATGCATGTTTCATTTGTGCTTCAGTCTGAGCACTGTTCTAGCCAATCGAAATAAGTAATGCATGATTGCATACGATGTCATTTTAAAATATAACCAGTCAGATCAAAGATGAGAGACCTGTACTTCAGATAAAGTACTTCAGATGAAGTCCTCATTATTCACAGGTAGAATTGTTTTCACATGACTTTAACTTCTTTTTTTGGGGTTGTTTGCATGATAACAGATACTTTATGTCAGTCTCCTTATATTTATTAATTTCTCCTTTTCCTCTGCAACGGGTATTCCTTTGGAAAAAAGACCTGCTTAAGTCTATTTTTTTTTCTGTTTCTCGTTTTCTGGTCAGTGGGTTCAGTTTTGTTAGCTTCATGGAAATTAAACCTTCCCACTTTTCGCCTCCTATCTGCATAAGAATCTGTTAGGCTTCTCTGTGTGTAGATGCCTGGCCTTCAGAAGAGGAATGCACAGAAGGAACAAAGGGATCAGCCTGAGCTTTGCCACAGGACAGAGTGGCCCAGACCCAAATACGGCTATTGTGTAGTTTTAGGCAGCAAACACCACCAGTTTGTGTTTTCTGAAGTATTTGCGAGCATTTTGTAAACTTGTTTGTCTTTGGACCCACGTATCGTTGCACTTGAAATGTTTCAATATGAATCCTTAATTTCATAACTGCCTTAGGGAAATAATATGAAACTACTTAATTAAAGACACTTTTTCTTAGAAATGGCTACAGACATGGCTAACAATCAAGCTGTGTGTATGCAGACTACACCATCTCTACAAATTTTGTTCATGTTGCAAAATTTTGTAAGGCAAAAAGTCAAGATTTCTAATTTCTGCTTCTTATATAATATCTTGCTATTCTATCATGCTCTTCCTGATAACTTATTTTCTAGAAATATTTCTCTAGAAATATTTTCTACTCAAGAGATTGATACACCAAGGAATCAAACCTATGAATTTTCCATTGTTGTTAGTTCTTCAGGGCTCATTTCAGATAGGCATCTGTTCAGCATGACAAGACAGGTACGTGTGACTTGTATTACAAAAGTATCTAGTGTTCCATGTCACCATTAATTCCTACAATTCTTTAAACCTTGAATAAATTGCATAAATGAAAAAGGCACAGACTGAATTCATAGTTCAGCAAAACAGTTTTAAGAAAGAATTTATACTTTGGTAAATAAGATGTTCATGTACTAAGTTTGATGAAAGTAGGGTAGAATGAAAACCAGGTAGTCATGACAATGGAGCTGATGTATCAGAAAATAGGCATGAGTAGAAATCCTGTTTATTGCTCAGATGAGCAATGACTCAATTATGGCCCTATTACTATCCTTGACTAAATTGTTAGTGAAGAATAGAGCCAGAGGCAATAATAAGGAGTCGTGAGGCAAAGTACAATGGAATAGTAATTAGGATTCTGTGTTTACTATTTTTGTTATGCCTAAGGTATGACATCTGAAACAGTGACTTAGAAATTGTTTGGATCTACACTGAATTTACAATATCATTTGCCCCATCACAAAAGCTTTTTTGAACTAGAAATGGGGATATTATCTCATCTTCATTTTGAATTGAAAAAAATCTCTGATAATACTTTATTTACCTGCCTTTTTAAAATAAAACCTTGAAAGGAATCTGCTGTTTTGTAAGCTTGTTTTTGTAGGCAAAATAAAATAATCTAAATTATGATAATAAAGCCCAACATTGAACAATCATAGTTTGCAAACTGGAATATACTTTGTATTCACGACTATGGCATAAACACCTTTTGTAGAACCATAAACATTTTATTTAGCTCTTACACATATGACTATCAGAATTATAAAATCCAAGCCATTTATTGCTTTTAATTTTAGCCTGAAAACTAAAGAACAGTATGGAATACTAGATTTAAAGTTGATGAGCGTAGGGGGAAAGGTCCCCTAGAAACACTATCATCAGTTCTCTCACAAAAAAAAAAAAAAAAAAAAAAAAAAAAGAAGAAAAAAAAGAAGAATTTAAAGAATTTAAATCAGGTAAAGATTTGAACTTCGTGGTTGAGCTTCATGAAAATTGATGAACATTGTATAAAAGATGTAGGTAATTCTTCACTAGATAATAAGTATTTCCATTTGCAATGTACTGTCGGAATAATTTTAAAGAAATTGTATTGCTAATAATAATTAAAACAAAATATTGAATCATGTATTTTTGAAAAAGCTCTAAAAGAAAATTCATTCTTTACACTTTTTGGTACAAAAAATTTCGTAACTCTCAAGATTAAGAAACATTACCATCTAATATATTAATAATAGCATACTAGTATTTTCTTACCTTTCATTTTCATAGCAATTACTGCAAATTGCATATAATTTACATAATAATTGGTATAATAATGCACATTATAATAGTGTTGCACATCATAATAACTGATTTCAAAGAGCATAAATACTTTTTTTTAGTAATGATGCTTTGAACCACTAAGCATTGACATGTATCCTTTTTTCCTTAATATTTGATCAAGTACAGTGTACTAAAGTATGAGGTCTGAAAAGGAAAGTCTAACTTCAGAGATGCACAAATGTAGTTAGTATTAACTTGGGATTGCTTCAGTGTGGAAGTAATTTTTTATTCAAAATATTTGTCTCAGAGAGTGAATGTGCCTTCGAGTGATTCTGTAACTTTTTATGATGGGAAAAAATATCTCAACTGAGACTACTGCTTCAGTGGATTGTATGATATATTTAAGTTGTTAGTGGACTACAGTGCAAGAAAATTACCAATAAACAAGGTATGGCCAGCAGGCTGGGAAGCAGGAGTATTGTGTTTATGCTGTTATTGTTGTACAACTGCTAGACTGAAGCAGGGAGCTTGAGTACAGAGAAACTTTCCCAGCAAGTCAGAGATGCATGGGGAGCTTTCTTCATCTCTATCAATTCAGAGATGTATTGGGAGCAAACTTTTCTGGAAAGGTTTATTGTAAGGCTTTCAACAGGAAAGCATGAGAAAAAGCCAAGAACATGGAGAACATAGTGTCCAGGTGGAATAGGTTTTTAAACTGTTTTGTTCAATGTCTCCTAACTCCTAGAGCCTTCCGTGCATCAGCAAAACCTGCCCACCTTCCCTCTGATTAGGAAGAATACTGTGCCAGTGCTAAACATTAGAAGTCATGAGGCAGGTCCCTGAACTGATAGAATACTTCAGGAATTATGCAGTTTGAAAAGTGCATCTCACTCTTTTCTTCCGTCTCACGGAACACAATATAGCTTTAGGCTTTGCTGTGTTAGTTCATGGAAGCACAGAATTATAGTATCATCAAAAGGCTTTGATTGGAAGGGATCTTCATGATTATCGAGCTCCAGTGCCTCAGAGTGGGCAGGCCTGCAACCCACCAAATTAGGCTGCCCGGGGTCCCGTCCTACCTGGCCTTGAATGTTTCCAAGGGGCATGCACAACTTCTCTAGCAACCTGCTCCAGTGCCTCATCACCCTCTGAGTAAAGAATTTCTTCCTAACATGTAATCTGTATCTTCCCACTCTTAGTTTAAAGCCATTCCCTTTTGTTCTATCACTATCTGCCCATGTAAAAGGTCAGTCTCACTCATGTTTATAAGCTCCCTTCAGTAACTGGAAGGCTGCAGCCAGGTTCTCCCAACAGTCTTCTTTTCTCTAAGGTTGACAAGGCTATCTCCCTCAATCTGCCTTTGTAGCAGAGGTGCTTCAGCTCTTTGATCATTTTCATGGTCTTCCTCTGGACCAATTCCAAAGGCTCCTCATCCTTCTTGTCCCATGAACATCCAGGCCTGGTTGCAGTACTCCAGATGGAACCTCACAAGGGAAGAGTAGAGGGAGACAATCCCTTGACCTTCTGTCCATTCTTCTTTTGATGCAGCTGTTCCTGAGCTTCATCTGTTTTATAGAATTCGACATATTTTTCTTTCAGAAGCTAGAGCTATAAGAAACTTCATAAAGCGTACATTAAATTCAAATTGCGAGCATTATCTGCCCTAACTAATTCCGATTCCAACAGCTCAGGACTCAAAACTCCCATTAAAGAAATACTATTCCATGTGCAAAATAACTGCAGGACTTCTCAAAAGCTGTTTTTTCCCAGTGTGCATTTTAAAGAGCATTTCTATTCAGAACAGTCAAAACCAACACATCTCCCCATGTGCACACAATGCCTGTTTGCTCCCTTCAGTGAAGAAAATCAGTGTTTAACGCCTTTTATTTCTATTGGTCCTGAAGAACTAACCCTTCTAAAACAGCTGATACATGACTTGCTATTACCTCGGCAATCATAAGTTATTTGCCCTGTTTTCATTGAGTGACCAAGCGGTCATGTGAATGCAATTTCATTAAGATTAAGGAATGGTTGGAGCAAAAGATATAATCTTTTTTTATGTTTTTTTTACTAGAAAAAAAAAGTAATGCTATGTGACTTGACTTTTGAGATTAGACTGAATTTGCAGGACTTACAGCTGGAAAAAGTCTTGATTTTTTTCCCTGTTCAAATGAACTCTTTCAATTTGGAATCAATTCAAGGACAATAAACTCAGAATGTTATGATGCTATTTCTACAGAACCACTTTTCAAGACTGGAACTACACTTTGAAGTCAAATTTGTCAAAACATGTCAAGAAATGATGAAGTACCAATGGAGTCTGTACAGTACAAACTGAAGTAAGCCATATCCTTCCATTAATCCACCCTCACAGTCTGAATCTCTTCCCTGTTCAATGTCAGGGGATTACTGAGTTTCAGCACTGTCAGCTCTCCTTGCTTAGGGCAGCTTCACCTCCTGGTCTCAGTGTATCTTCTTTTTCTGCTTAGGATTACAAACAGCAAATTGAGAAAGGCATTTTCATGCATACAGTACTTCTTTTGTGACACTGAAGAAAAGAACTGTATTCATTGTCACATAGAATTGATATTATTAAGTGTACAAGATGTCCCTTGATTGAATACTTTTTTCTCTAGTTGCCAAATGGTTTTTCAACAAGCTTTGAAGGTCTGTTATAAGTTATGCACTTACTG